>NC_090921.1:1253865438-1258665438 GCF_040938575.1 Ambystoma mexicanum
TGGCTGGGTGGGGGGTGGGGTGGTGGGAGACATGAGTGGGGGCCTGGTGGAGGGTGCCCCCTGTCACTGCTGCGGGGGTGGGGTGGCTGGTAGACATGGGTGGGGGCCTGGTGGAGGGTGCCCTGGTGGCTGGGGGGTGGGGTGCAGGGAGACATGAGTGGGGGCCTGGTGGAGGCTGCCCCTGCACTGCCGGGGGTGGGGGTGCCTGGGGACATGTGTGGGGGCCTGGTGGTGGCTGCCCCTGGTGGCTGGGGGGGGGTGGTGGTAGACATGTGTGGGGGCCTGGTGGAGGCTGCCCCTGGTGGCTGGGGGGTGGGGGTGGTGGACATGAGTGGGGGCCTGGTGGAGGGTGCCCCTGCACTGCTGGGGGTGGGGGTGGTGGTAGACATGGATGGGGGTCCTGGTGGAGGCTGCCCTGGTGGCTGGGGGGTGGGGGTTGTGGGAGCCATGAGTGGGGGCCTGGTGGAGGGTGCCCCTGGTGGCTGGGGGGTTTGGGGTGCAGGGAGACATGAGTGGGGTCCTGGTGGAGGCTGCCCTGCTCTGCTGGGGGGAGGGGGTGCAGAGAAACATGAGTGGGGGCCTGGTGGCGGCTGCCCCTCCACTGCTGGGGGGTGGGGGTCCAGGGGGACATGTGTGGGGCCTATTGGAGGCTGCCCCTGGTGGCTGGGGGGTGGGGTGGTGGTAGACATGTGTGGGGGCCTGGTTGAGGCTGCCTCTGGTGGCTGGGGGGTGGGGGTAGTGGTGGACATGAGTGGGGGCCTGGTGGAGGGTGCCCCTGCACTGCTGGGGGGTAGGGGTGGTGGTAGACATGGGTGGGGGCCTGGTGGAGGCTGCCCCTGGTGGCTGGGGGGGTGAGGGTGGTGGAGAGCATGAGTGGGGGCCTGGTGAGGTGCCCCTGGTGGTTGGGGTGTGGGGGTGCAGGGAGACATGAGTGGGGGCCGGGTGGAGGCTGCCCCTGCTCTGCTTGGGAATGGGGGTGCTGGAGACATGAGTGGGGCCTGGTGGAGGCTGCCCTGCACTGCTGGGGGTGGGGGTGCAGGGAGACATGAGTGGGGGCCTGGTGGAGGCTGCCCCTGGTGGCTGGGGGGGGGTGGGGGAGACATGAGTGGGGGCCTGGTGGAGGCTGCCCTGCACTGCTGGGGGGTAGGGGTGCAGGGGGACATGAGTGGGGGCCTGATGTAGGCTGCCCCTGCACTGCTGGAGGGTGGGGGTGCAGGGAGACATGAGTGGGGGCCTGGTGGAGGCTGCCCCTGTGGCTAGGGGGTGGGGGTGGTGGGAGACATGGGTGGGGGCCTGGTGGAGGCTGCCTGCACTGCTGGGGGGTGGGGGTGGTGGGAGACATGAGTGGGGGCCTCGTGGAGGCTGCCCCCTGCACTGCTGGAGGGTGGGGTGGTGGGAGACATGAGTGGGGGCCTGGTGGAGGGTGCCCCTCACTGGCTGGCGGGGGGGGGTGGTGGTATCCATGGGGGGGGCCTGGTGGGGGTGCCCCTGGTGGCTGGGGGGTGGGGGTGCAGGGAGACATGAGTGGGGGCCTGGTGGAGGCTGCCCCTGCACTGCTGGGGGGTGAGGTGCAGGGGGACATGTGTGGGGGCCTGGTGAGGCTGCCCCTGGTGGCTGGGGGGTGGGGTGGTGGGAGACATGAGTGGGGGCCTGGTGGAGGCTGCCCCTGCACTGCTGGGGGGTAGGGGTGGTGGGAGACATGAGTGGGGGCCTGGTGGAGGCTGCCCCTGCCTGCTGGGGGGTGGGGTGGTGGGAGACATGAGTGGGGGCCTGGTGGAGGGTGCCCCTGCACTGCTGGGGGTGGGGGTGGTGGTAGGACATGTGTGGGGGCCTGGTGAGAGGGTGCCCCTGGTGGCTGGGGGTGGGGTGGTGGTGGACATGAGTGGGGGCCTGGTGGAGGGTGGCCCCTGCACTGCTGGGGGTGGGGGTGATGGTAGACATGGGTGGGGGCCTGGTGGAGGCTGTCCCTGGTGGCTGGGGGGTGGGGGTGGTGGGAGACATGAGTGGGGGCCTGGTGGGGGGTACCCCTGGTGGCTGGGTGGGGGTGCAGGGAGACATGAGTGGGGGCCTGATGGAGGCTGCCTCTGCACTGCTGGGGGTGGGGGTGCCTGGGGACATGTGTGGGGGCCTGGTGGAGGCTGCCCTGATGGCTGGGGGTGGGGTGGTGGTAGACATGTGTGGGGGCCTGGTGGAGGCTGCCCCTGGTGGCTAGGGGGTGGGGGTGGTGGTGGACATGAGTGGGGGCCTGGTGGAGGGTGCCCCTGCACTGCTGGGGGTGGGGGTGGTGGTAGACATGGATGGGGGCCTGGTGGAGGCTGCCCCTGGTGGCTGGGGGGTGGGGGTGGTGGGAGACATGAGTGGGGGCCTGGTGGAGGGTGCCCCTGGTGGCTGGGGGTTTGGGGGTGCAGGGAGACAAGAGTTGGGTCCTGGTGGAGGCTGCCCCTGCTCTTGCTGGGGGGTGGGGGTGCAGAGAAACATGAGTGGGGGCCTGGTGGCGGCTGCCCCTGCACTGCTGGGGGTGGGGGTGCAGGGGGACATTTGTGGGGGCCTGGTGGAGGCTGCCCTGGTGGCTGGGGGGTGGGGGTGGTGGGAGACATGAGTGGGGGCCTGGTGGAGGCTGCCCCTGCACTGCTGGGGGTGGGGGTGGTGGGAGACATGAGTGGGGGCCTGGTGGAGGCTGCCCCTGCACTTGCTGGAGGATGGGGTGGTGGGAGACATGAGTGGGGGCCTGGTGGAGGGTGCCCCTGCACTGCTGGGGGGTGGGGTGTGGTAGACATGGGTGGGGGCCTGGTGGAGGGTGCCCCTGGTGGCTGGGTGCAAGGAGACATGAGTTGGGGCCTGGTGGAGGCTGCCCCTGCACTGCTGCGGGTGAGGTGCAGGGGGACATGAGTGGGGGCCTGGTGGAGGCTGCCCCTGGTGGCTGGGGGGTGGGGGTGGTGGGAGACATGAGTGGGGGCCTGGTGGAGGCTGCCCCTGCACTGCTGGGGGTGGGGGTGGTGGGAGACATGAGTGGGGGCCTGGTGGAGGCTGCCCCTGCACTGCTGGAGGATGGGGTGGGGGGAGACATGAGTGGAGGCCTGGTGGAGGGTGCCCCTGCACTGCTGGGGGGTGGGGGTGGTGGTAGACATGGGTGGGGGCCTGGTGGAGGGTGCCCCTGGTGGCTGGGGGGTAAGGGTGCAGGGAGACATGAGTGGGGGCCTGGTGGAGGCTGCCCCTGCACTGCTGGGGGTGAGGTGCAGGGGGACATGAGTGGGGGCCTGGTGGAGGCTGCCCCTGGTGGCTGGGGGGTGGGGTGGTGGGAGACATGAGTGGGGGCCTGGTGGAGGCTGCCCCTGCACTGCTGGGGGGTGGGGTGGTGGGAGACATGAGTGGGGGCCTGGTGGAGGCTGCCCCTGCACTGCTGGGGGTGGGGTGGTGGGAGACATGAGTGGGGGCCTGGTGGAGGGTGCCCCTACACTGCTGGGGGGTGGGGGTGGTGGTAGACATGGGTGGGGGCCTGGTGGAGGGTGCCCCTGGTGGCTGGGGGGTAAGGGTGCAGGGAGACATGAGTGGGGGCCTGGTGGAGGCTGCCCCTGCACTGCTGGGGGGTGAGGTGCAGGGGGACATGAGTGGGGGCCTGGTGGAGGGTGCCCCTGGTGGCTGTGGGGTGGGGGTGCAGGAGACATGAGTGGGGGCCTGGTGGAGGCTGCCCCTGCACTGCTGGAGGGTGGGGGTGCAGGGGGACATGTGTGGGGGCCTGGTGGAGGCTGCCCCTGGTGGCTGGGGGGTGGGGGTGGTGGTAGACATGTGTGGGGGCCTGGTGGAGGGTGCCCCGGGTGGCTGGGGTGGGGTGGTGGTGGACATGAGTGGGGGCCTGGTGAGGGTGCCCCTGCACTGCTGGGGGGTGGGGGTGGTGGTAGACATGGGTGGGGGCCTGGTGGAGGCTGTCCCTGGTGGCTGGGGGGTGGGGGTGGTGGGAGACATGAGTGTGGGCCTGGTGGGGGGTGCCCCTGGTGGCTGGGGGGTGGGGGTGCAGGGAGACATGAGTTGGGGCCTGGTGGAGGCTGCCCCTGCACTGCTGGGGGGTGAGGTGCAGGGGGACATGAGTGGGGGCCTGGTGGAGGCTGCCCCTGGTGGCTGGGGGGTGGGGGTGGTGGGAGACATACATGAGTGGGGGCCTGGTGGAGGCTGCCCCTGCACTGCTGGGGGGTGGGGTGGTGGGAGACATGAGTGGGGGCCTGGTGGAGGCTGCCCCTGCACTGCTGGTGGGTGGGGTGGTGGGAGACATGAGTTGGGGCCTGGTGGAGGGTGCCCCTGCACTGCTGGGGGGTGGGGGTGGTGGTAGACATGGGTGGGGGCCTGGTGGAGGGTGCCCCTGGTGGCTGGGGGGTGGGGGTGCAGGGAGACATGAGTGGGGGCCTGGTGGAGGCTGCCCCTGCACTGCTGGGGGTGGGGGTGCCTGGGGACATGTGTGGGGCCTGGTGGAGGCTGCCCCTGGTGGCTGGGGGTGGGGGTGGTGGTAGACATGTGTGGGGGCCTGGTGGAGGCTGCCCCTGGTGGCTGGGGGGTGGGGGTGGTGGTGGACATGAGTGGGGGCCTGGTGGAGGGTGCCCCTGCACTGCTGGGGGTGGGGGTGGTGGTAGACATGGGTGGGGGCCTGGTGGAGGCTGTCCCTGGTGGCTGGGGGGTGGGGGTGGTGGGAGACATGAGTGGGGGCCTGGTGGGGGGTACCCCTGGTGGCTGGGGGGTGGGGGTGCAGGGAGACATGAGTGGGGGCCTGGTGGAGGCTGCCCCTGCTCTGCTTGGGGATGGGGGTGCAGGGAGACATGAGTGGGGGCCTGGTGGAGGCTGCCCCTGGTGGCTGGGGGTGGGGGTGGTGGGAGACATGAGTGGGGGCCTGGTGGAGGCTGCCCCTGCACTGCTGGGGGGTGGGGGTGCAGGGAGACATGAGTGGGGGCCTGGTGGAGGCTGCCCCTGGTGGCTGGGGGTGGGGGTGGTGGGAGACATGAGTGGGGGCCTGATGGAGGCTGCCCCTGGTGGCTGGGGGGTGGGGTGGTGGGAGACATGAGTGGGGGCCTGGTGGAGGCTGCCCCTGGTGGCTGGGGAGTGGGGGTGGTGGGAGACATGAGTGGGGGCCTGGTGGAGGGTGCCCCTGGTGGCTGGTGGGTGGGGGTGATGGGAGACATGAGTGGGGGCCTGGTGAGGCTGCCCCTGCACTGCTAGGGGGTGGGGGTGGTGGGAGACATGAGTTGGACATGAGTGTGGGCCTGGTGGAGGCTGCCTCTGGTGGCTGGGGGGTGGGGGTGATGGTAGACATGAGTGGGGGCCTGGTGGAGGATGCCCCTGCACTGCTGGGGGGTGGAGGGTGCAGGGAGACATGAATGGGGGCCTGGTGGAGGGTGCCCCTGCACTGCTGGGGGGTGGGGTGCAAGGAGACATGAGTTGGACCATGAGTGGGGGCCTGGTGGAGGCTGCCCCTGGTGGCTGGTGGGTGGGGGTGATGGTAGACATGAGTGGGGGCCTGGTGGAGGGTGCCCCTGCACTGCTGGGGGGTGGGGGTGCTGGGAGACATGTGTTGGTGATCGGTAGTGCAAGGTGACATGTGGGTTGGCTGGTGGCCATGGCCATGGTGGATGGGTTGCCTGTGGGACATGAGCAGGGGTGCAGGGTAGTCCCCTGTGGTGTGGGCTGCCTGCAGGGGGCGTGGAGGGTGTAGAGGGAACACCTGGGAGGACCCACATGGCCAAATCACGAGTAGCATTCCCGGCACCACCGAAATACACGTACCCTGCTGAAATCGCGTGTGAATCTTCCCGCGCACCTCGGAATACACGTACCCAGGCCAATCGCGTGTGGAAACTTCCCACGCACCCGAAGTCCACGTACCCAGGACAATTGCGTGTGGAACTTCACGCGCATCCTGAAGTACACGTACCCAGGACAATCGCGTGTGGAACTTCCCGCACACCCCGGAGTACACGTACCCAGGCCAATCGCGTGTGGAACTTCACGCACACCACGTAGTACACGTACCCAGGCCTAATCGCGTGTGGAACTTCCCCCGCACCCCGAAGTACACGTAGCCAGGCAATCGCGTGTGGAACTTCCCGCGCACACAGGAACACACGTACACGCTTTTTTTCACACAGCTCACATCTCACTATGAGGACGTGTTTTATGCCTCTTATGCGGCAGAAACAGCTCTGAGCTGTTTTTCACAGATAGCCTAAACCATTGATGATGGTGGGGACAGTGCGCCAGTTTTACAGGTTTCACAAGTACAGTTTACATTTCTTTTGACCTGGCATATGAAAGGGTGAAAGCCTTAGCCATGCTTATGGGAGCAGTTACCACTGGAAGAAGACACCTGCATTTGGGGAATGGAGGTCAGATGCTCATCAAAAGCTATGACTCTCCAAATTCCCTTTGGAGGCAGGCTTTTGTTTGGTCCCTCAAAAGAACACAATGTACACAGGGTGTTCAAAAGGGACAAGCACGCAGATAAATTATGCAGAAAGTCCAGGTCTTAGAGGGTGGGCTCACAATGGCAGAAAAAGCAGGTCAAAGATCGCAGAGGGGCTAGATCTGCGTTCCCTCAGGAGAACAGGCCCAGTCAGGTTTCTGGTAAGGGTCCTCAGACCAAGTCTGGGGGACAGCAGAAGTCCTGATGCAAGGACATTGGGGCCCGACTCTGATGGTTTTGCAGAGAATGGCTGGAAACCTCATCAGATGCATGGGTCAACCAAATCATACAAAAGAAATATGCTATGGAGTTCAACCAGATACCTGGAGCCTCAGGACTGAGAGAAACTCCTGTGCTGCGAAGTATAGAGCACCAGGTAGCCCTGCTCAGGGGGATACTGGGGATACATGAGAAGGAGGCAATTGGCTGGGTGCTGCGGGAAGAGAGGGGGTCCAGTGTTTGCTCAAAAATGTGTTTGGTACTCAAACCGAGTAGAACATTCTGCAGGGACCTGGACCGCAAGAGATTGAACAAGTTTGTATCATGGAAATAATTCAAGATGGAGACCCTCCAGAAAATGATTCCGCTGATGAAAGATCTGGATTTCTTGACCTCTCTATACTTGCAGGATGCATATTACCATATCCCAATCCGGTGGCATCACCAACAATACCTCAAGTATGTAGTAGCAAAGTGTAATTTTTTTTTTAACAATTTATTTTATTGACAACATACATACAGGGCTGAACGAAACGGTCCGTTCCACCAGTAAGACACAAAAAATTAAAGAAACAGGTTGTCAGTTTTTCCAATATTAACTCCCTTCCCACCACCCTCCTGCCTCCCACCCTAACCCAATGTCAACATACCAAGTTTGGAGAGTTCACGAACAATAATAGCTCTGGGGAGAACGGATGCTTGCCAAGTACCAATTAGACGAATCACTTGACACAGTGGATTCAGCTTGTGAATTAAACGGAAGGAAACAATCACAGACTCAAGGAAGAATAGAGATAGGCATCTCGTGGAGGCAACCTAAAATACAATCTACAGGCGCATCGAAATACAATCCTCGTGGAGAAGAACTGCAGTCCATTCTTGTACAAAGTCCGTCATGGTGTCGTTAGTTATTGCGGTAAGCTTTTCATATATGAAAATCGACCTGAGTTTGCAGAGCCATTCCTCTTTGGACGGGGCCAATGCACTTTTCCACTTTTGGGCGAGCGCTAGCCTCCCCGCTCTCAACATGGCCCCAATGACCTTAGGGAACGTGTTCAGTTCTGTCTCGGGTGCTGGCGTGCCCAGGAGGATTTCCAATGGCAGTAAGGTCGGGCTGAACCCTTCGATTTCCTTAATCCAGCTAAGTAGTTCCGACCAATAGACCTGAATGACTGGGCATTCCCACCACAGATGAAACCATGTGCCCCGTTGGTGACACCCTCTGGGGCAAAAGGGGGACACGTCCCTAAACATTTTGGACAGGGTGGCCGGGGGGCGGTGCCATGAATGGAGAATTTTGAAGTTATGTTCCATAGCAGCCGTGTACAGAGAACCCGTGAAAATGCATTTAAAAATCGCCCTCCACGTATGATCATCCAGGGGCATGCCCAGCCTAGTTTCCCAGATCTTCTTGAAAGGTTGTCTACCCTCCAGGTCCGCTGTGATCAAGACGCCATAGAACATTGATAAGGAGCCTCTCCGCGTTGTGCTTTTGGTCAGGATAGTCTTGAAAGGGGTGAGGGGGCGTTTGAGACGATCGGCCCAGCGAGGGTGGGTCAAGATCCCCTTCAAGCGTAGGTATTCGAAGACTGAGGGAGGGTTGTCCGCCAATGCTTCGGTCAGTTTGTCATATTCTATAAAACCCTCCTCACGATACAATTGGGAGATTCTCTCCAGGCCCATGTCTGACCAAGATTGGGTGTCTCAGAATCCCTTGGAGCCCAGATCAATAGGGGGGCCCCAAAGCGAAGTCAGGGGGGATGGCCAAAAGGATAGTTGTTTGTTAGCAGCGTTAGGCTTCCAAACCGCCCAGAGGGCCGCCAGGGTGGGGTGAGTTCTGAGATGTGGGGGGAGAACCCTAGGGAGGGCCCACAAAAGATCTCTAACTTTTCTCGGGTGGGCATGAATGTCCTCAATATATGTCCAATATGTTCCCATGTCATCCCTCATATGTTCCAACATTACTCGGAGCTGGGCTGCTTTATAGTAAAGCCTGAAGTCCGGGAGACCGAATCCACCCTCTGACTTTGGTAGGGCCAAAGTGGAAGTCTTGATTCTCGTCCTTTTGCCATTCCAGATAAATTGGAGGACCCGGGATTGGAGAACCTCAAAAAAGGCCTTGGGTATCACCACAGGGAGCGCCACGAAGAGATAAAGGAGGCGGGGCAAAATATTCATCTTCTCCGTAACCATGCTCCCCAGCCAAGAGAGTGTAAGGGGGGCCCATTGTTGGAGGTCGCTACTAACCTGAGCCAAGATCCCCGGGAAGTTGCATTGGTATAGTTGGGAGAGGTCTCTGGGGATGGTTGTGCCCAGGTATCTAGTGGATTCCCGCTCTATTCTTACCCCCAGTATTTCGGCGCTGCCCTCAATCTCATGTTCCCCTGGACCCATGGGCATTACGCTAGACTTGGAGGTATTTACCTTCAGCCCCAAGAAGGAGCCGAAGTAGTGTATGAGATCAAATAATCGTGGTAGGGAGACCCGGAGGTTGGTTAGGTAGCCCAGGATATCATCTGCGAACAGGGATAGTTTAAAGTCGCAGTCGCCACACCGTATCCCCGTGATCTCTTGGTCTGTCCTGACTGCTATCGCCAGGGGTTCCATCGCCAAAGCATATAAAAGGGGAGAGAGGGGACATCCCTGTCGGGTGCCCCTGGAAAGGGAGAACGGCTCTGAGGTGCCTCCGTTGACCAATACTCTCGCTGAAGGGCCGTTGTAAAGTGCTGCGATCCACCCACAGAAGTTGTCTCCCAACCCCATCTTGCGGAGAACTCTGCCCATGTAGGGCCACTCGACACGGTCGAAGGCCTTTTCTGAGTCTAACGAAAGAAGGTAGCCTTCCACATCTTGTTTTGAAGCTTCATGCATGAGATTGAGGGTTTTCCTAATGTTGTCTGATCCCAGGCGCCCCATAACAAAACCCACCTGATCGCCATGTACTAGGGGAGGAAGGAGTTTCGCTAACCTATTTGCTAGGAGTTTAGCTAGGATTTTAACATCAGTGTTGAGAAGGGAAATGGGGCGATATGATTGGCATTGGGCGGGATCTTTTCCTTCCTTGGGGAGCACTACAATCAAAGCCGACATCATCGTGGGTGGGAGGGAGCCCTGATTCAGCGCGGCGTTGAACATCTTAGCCATGAATGGGGCAAGCGTGGATCTATATGTTTTATAAAACTTAACTGTGTAGCCATCGTCCCCTGGGGCTGTTCCGCTTTTCAGCGAGGATATGGTATCTATTATTTCTTGTGGGGTTATGGGCAGCTCCAATAATTCAGCTTTGTCGGGGTGGAAGCCCGGTATCGGGAGGGAGTCGAGAAAGCTGTCAACCTCGTCCCAATCACCCACGTATTCCGAGCTGTACAGCCTTTCATAATATCGCATAAATTGTTCCGCGATTTTACTATCCCGCACTGTCGAGTCCCCCTCCGGGGTGTGGATGGAATTAACCCTTCTGCTGTTTCTGAACTCACGGAGCCTCCAAGCCAGTATCCTATCCGCCTTTTCCCCCTTTTCCATATATTTCTGTTTTAAGAAAGAGAGTTTCTTCTCCATCTGTCCCACAAGGAGGTCTGCCAATTTGGTTCGTAACCTCTGCAATTCCTCCCATTTCCCAGGGAACATCTGAGTTTTTAATTTCCCCCCTGGTTGTATTGCCTCTATCTTCTCCCTTAGTGATTTCTCCTCCCGGGCTCTTTCCCTCTTTTTCCCCGATCCTATCCCAATGAGGGTACCTCTGATAGTAGCCTTGAATGCCTCCCATACTCCCATGACCCCCACCTCACCGTTATCATTGAGGGAAAAGTAGTCCTCAATGGCCACCAGAAGGGATTGGCGGACCTCTTTGTCCTGCAGAACAAGGTCGTTACACCTCCACCGGGAGCCTGCTGCTGGGGAAGGGGGGAGACCCAATCTAATCTTTACCATGTTGTGGTCAGTCCAAGGGACAATCTCCACTCCCGAGTCTGTGACCTCCCTCTGCAGTGAGGTCTCAACCAAAATGTAGTCAATACGAGAGAAAGCTGCGTGAGGCCTTGAGTAAAAAGTATAGTCGGGATTCCGACCCCATTTGCAGGTGCATGTGTCACTCAGGCCCAGTTCCCTGTTCACTTCGCGAAAGGCCACAGCAAGTCTCTCGTGAAGGCGCATGTTCGGGCAGGGTTTAGCAGATTTCCTATCCCTCTCGGGGCATAGAACCATATTAAAATCTCCCCCAACCAATAGGGTACCTTCCGAGAATGATATTATTATTTCTCTCATTCCGACCCAGAAGCCATCTTGTGCTTCATTCGGGGCATAAATACCCACCAGTGTAAACAGCTCACCCCGCACCTCCCCCTTAACCATTAGATATCGTCCATCTGGATCTGATTTTAACGCTTTAAGCACAAAATGGGCCCCGGGGGATACCACCAAGGCTACTCCTCGCTTCTTTGCCTGAGAAGATGCTGTTAATACCTGATCAATAGTTTTAGCCCTGAGCTTTGGTTCCTTGCCCCGAACCCAGTGAGTTTCCTGTACAAATAAAAAGTGAAGCCGGAGCCTTGCAAATTCCCGCACCAACAACGACCTTTTTGTAGGCGAGTTGAGCCCCCGCACATTTAGCGATCCCACTGTCAAGTATTGGAGCAAATCATCCATTAATACACTGATAAAAGCTCGTAGCTCCCCTCAACAAACAGCAACAGTTCCTGCTCCCACAGTGCTTGTCTACCCCATTAGAGGCTCGTGAAAGCCCTGGGGGTGCGTAGTAGACCCCAAAACTTGGCATTCCATAACTGTAACCCCAACATCCCAATCCCCTTACTTTCCCCCCTCCTCCCCCCTCCCCCCTGATCGCCTGGCAGGTCGTTGGTGTCATCCTATCGCCAACCAGGCCACCATTGTCTCCCCCTCCGGGCTCAATAACTCTTCATTAACAACAACTCGAGCCCTCCCTCTACCCCCAAGGTCGTCCTTAGGTATAAACAATTGTTTCCCCCATCCACTCACAAAGTCGATTTCCGGCTTTTTCATTAATCACCACAGTCCCTTTCATGTGTCCGGGAGCCCCGGGTATGCCGGGGCCAGTCTCCTGAATTTCCTTTGGCCTCGAACCCTGCGTCTTTCTCTTGGGGCCCTGGTCCCTTTTGGGCCTGTCGGAGCTCGCTCACCCTCCTGGTCACCCAGCTCCATATTCGGACAGGCCAATAGTTCGCTTGATACTCTCTGAATGTCGTCCTCCGTCACTAGGGCATATTTGTAGCCTTCAAGCTCGAAAGAGAGTGAGAAGGGGTATCCCCACCTGTACCGGACCCCCTTGGACTGGAGCATTTTTGTCAGCGGAGCGCAAAGTCGGCGCCTTGCCAATGTGAAAGCCGACAGATCCTGATAGATTGAGATCTGGGCCCCTTCCCACTCCACTGGGCCTGTCTTGCGAGTGCATATCGAACTGGTTCTCGCAGATATCGTTGGAGGCAGTGTTATTCTCAAGCGCATGAACTCTATCGTCTATTTTGTCAACTTTCTTGTCCAGGGTGTCCAGTCGCAGTGCTATATCTGCCCTGAAGCCTCTGATTTCCTCCAGGAGGGCCGCCATGCCCCTGGTGACAGTGCTGGTGTCCGCCGCTTCCTGGTGCGTCTGTGCCGCCATTTCGGGATATACTTGGGGGCCTGGGGACGGGCGGCGAAATCTCTGTAGTGCCTCCTTCCAGATCATAGGCCCCCCCCGGACATCTCTGGCTCGAGGGGCCTGCCTCCAGAAAGCGTGCGTTCAGGGAGGCCTCACCGCCGGTTTTCTCCAGTCACAGGGGGACCCGGCGGCACCGCTCGGGGCCCTCCCCGGATGTTGCAGGGGGCTTGCGTCTGCCCCAGGGGGAGCGGGTCCAGTTACATCGAGGGTGCGCCCTGCCACCACTACCTCCGGGGAGAAGGGGGAAGGCGCCAGACAGGCCGCTCTCTAGCCCAGGCTCTGCGTAGTTTCTTGTGGAGCTGCGGTGCCGAAGGGGGGAGGGGTCACTCTCCCTCCAAACTTCAACGGGTCGCGGTTTCTGTTAGGGAGAATTCTCTGTTTAGGCTGAATTTCCTAACCTAGTGAGTCCCCCAGCAGCTTTGCTGGATTTCGGAGGTTTGTTTTTTTCCATCCTGCCAAGAGTGAGACTCTTTTCCTCCCACTCTTGGACATGTATGTGTGTAATTCCTTTGTATGTCAATGTGTTCTATGGGCTATGGGGTCTTTTACTCCATAGGGTCTCATATGTTTTTCTATGTGTGTTACACCGCACCCTATGTGCCGTAGCACTGGGGCGTCCTAGCGGACCCCCACCATAGACTCCATACCCGGGGACTGACTACTGTCTCCCCGGGCATGTAAAGTCACCATTGGCTTTACTAGACCTAAATTTACTAACAGGACTAGTACAAACCATCTTATTGTGGACGTACTAGTAGGGGTAATTCGATTACTCCTGGATCTGTTACTCGAGGGGGCACTGTCCCGTCCCCCCTCGTCGAGTTTTGGCTGGTGGCAGTGGAAACTACTTGTTATGTTCGACCCCGAACCTAACCCTATGGGATTCGTCCCATTGTTGGAGATTGATACTTTTCCTCGTTTATCTCTAACGTACCACCGGTCTACTTATCGTAAATAAGTTTATCGGATGGTATTTTCTGCCACAACTCGGTTTTTAAAATGGCGCCTGTGTTCGTCTCTGTGACGCCTAAACCAAAGGTTGAGCCCTTTGTTCCACTTTTGGCAGGCTCTGTACAGAGACCCTCCAAAGTGGTGCCATTCTGTCTGGGTTACCACAGGGGTGTGGGAGGGGGTTTAGGCACCCTGGACCGAGTTGCCTTGCCAACTCCGGTCGCACTCTGGAGTGATTGGCCCAAGTGGTGAGCCTTCCCGCTCACCACTTAGCATGTTTTGATTGACAGCTAGGCTGAATGAATGGGGGTTTTCTGCATAAAAGCAGGGCTTTTGGGACTGGATCTTCAGAAGTCGCCACAGGACCTAAGAATCCGACAAGGGTAACGCTGAGCCGACCTGCAACGACGACACCTCCGGTGGAGCCCTGCTGAGCCGACTCACCACTTCCCGATGACAGAGGAGATCTCCCTGCCGGAGAGTCTCTTCCCCTGACTGGTGGGAACAACCAGTCCCCTTTGCTTTTTATTCGCCTCAGGACGCAGTGGTCGAATTGCCCGTGCAGCGCACCTCGGCAACCGGATAGCCACTACCCCTGTACCGCGACCAAAAGGTGGTGCCTTGTGACGGAGCACTCCGCGGCTGGTCTCTTCCCTGGTGGTGCTCCGGACTTCACTTTTCTTCGACGACGAGAACCTCCCTACTCTTGGCAAAGACCCGACGTGCATCCACCACCAGGAACAACTGCCCCCGCCGGAGCTGCCCTCCACAACAAGGTACCGTGTCCGCCTGGCTTCCCTTTCGATCGGTTCGAGTGAGGTGTCTTAATCCTCTCCTTTCCGTTGGGTCGCCTCCAAGCTTTTCTCATTTATTGTTCTGAACTGGTTCAATCTGCCGATAACAATTTGCTACAAAGACTTGAATGCATCTCCACTGGAGACTTTTTAGGACATAGCGCCTTGCCTCTCTCCGAGTGGGCCTGGCCTCTGAACTTTATGATCTATTGTGGTTCTTGCCTTCTTACCGTACATTTTGCCCGTGAAGTATTGAACTGTGTTGATTTCGTAACCTGCCTATCTTTTTCTCTCCCGTCCTAACTAATATTCGAGTGCCATCTAGGTTGAGGTATACACCTCTGTCTGTAAATAAGTGGTGCCGGTAGAACCTAGACTTGTCGAAATATTGCTAGGGGGATTGATTGTTTCTTCTTCGTAGAGTAATTGTGTTTGATTTGTTTGCCGTGAAAGTGCCAAAGTGTTTTTCATAGATGTTTTGTTATAAATAAATACCTTAATATCTTTACACTAAGCCTTGTTGCGTGTTTGCTTGTCTTGCTGGGAAGAATTGCCCTATTTTGTATACTCCACATACTGCTCAACTCTTCTTGAGGGAAGTCTGACTGCTCAGCCACAGCTACCAAGTGAATCTGTGTGGTACAGACTGCTACCAAGTGGGTTCACCGCCAAACACCTGTAGTCCTAAATCTTTTGCAGTGGTCCCAGAGGGAACTGCACAGGTTTCCGCCTAACACTGGTGTACAGCGGTGGGATTCGTACCGAGTATACAGTTTAGAGTGCTTTTCGACACTGTAGGATAACTAACCACAAAACTTTGCACAAAAAGCAACTTTCAAAAAACATGTCTACGATGGAAACTTACAGTCAAGAGTCCTTGTCAGGTGAAAATACTGAGAGTTTGCGAGCTCTCTGTAGGCAAGAGAATCTTTCTGTAAGAGGCAAGAAGTTAGAACTAATTGAGAGATTGCTGGCGAACCAAAGTCTGGGTACTGGTTCAGAGGAACCAAGCTCTCCAGCAAATGTAGATAACAGTAATGGTGTTGATCTAAATCATAATTCTGATGATAGCGATGAAGAGGCTGATGAGGACGGCGAGGCTAACGAAACGGTCTCCCCTGCTCCTCTACCTGCCTTACCAGCTGTGCCTACGGGGCCCATACCAGGTCCCACGAGTAACCCTGCTTATTTTGAACTTGAAAAAATGAAGCTCGAATTAGAATGCAAACGGTTCTTGGCTCAATCTGAACGAAACCAAGAGCTCGAGTTCAGACGGATGAATGCCCAGGCTGAGCAGAAGCAAGCTGAGTTAAGACTCAGGGAAATAGAACTTAATCACGAGTTAGAGATGAAAAAGTTGTCTATGGAAAATGCTTCTCTCTCCTCTGGTTCCTCTAGGAGCTCCAGTCCCAAAAGACCCTGGATGCCGAAGGAATTAGTGGGTATGTATGAACCGAGATTGGATGTGTTGGATTGGTTGAAACTGTTTGAATACAATCATGGGCTCCAGGACATCACCGGGAATGCTTTACTTCCCTGGTTGTTCTCTAGGCTCCCTCCTGTTGCGACTGATGTGGTAATGGAGTTGGGGGAGGCGGATAAGACGGATTACGAAAGTGTGAAACTAGCTTTAATAGCTAGATTCGGGAAGACCCCTTCCCAGTATCTTAAGAGGTTTAGAACCCTCAAAAAGCATGATGGTACCGCTTGGGCTACCTGGGTGAGTGAAGGGTTGAAGAACTTAGAGGGATGGATTAAGGGTTACAAAGTGAACACTTATGAGGGTATGAGGAATCTTTTTATGTTGGAGTCTATTTATGATGCCTGTTCTCTTGAGCTCAGACAGCACTTGGCTGATTCGAAGGAGTTGGATTCCCGGGAGCTAGCTAAGGCTGCTGACTTATGGGTTGCCAAACGGGCTACTCATAAGGATTCTGGGGCAACTCAGAAAAAGGATGAGGGAAAACAGCCTAAAAAAGACTCAAAAGAGAATTCTAATAACTCACATTCCAAAGAGGGCCCCAAACAAAACCAGAAGGGTAAGTCACAAGGAAAACCACCGCAGAATAGTGTGCCTTCTGGTGCCAAACCGGACGGAGGTCAGAACAAGCCACCATTCCAGAAAGCATTCGGTAAATGCTTTGTTTGTGGCTAGAATGATCACATGAAAGGAGATCCCAGATGTAAGGGTAAACCTTCAGGGGTCCAGCTTGTCTCCTTAGCCTTCGCTCCAGAGGAGGAAGTCCAAATGGCAAGTGGAAACTTTCTACTGCTAGCTGACGAACCCATTGGAGTCTCAGCCAGCGTTTCTTTAGTATCTCTGGGGTTGTGGGAGCAACAGAATTTAGATGTCTATAATTCTATCCCCGATAATACTAAAGAGTATTATAAGGACAGTGTCCAGGTGAATGGTCAGGAGACTCCTGCCATTAGGGACACTGGGGCCAGCATAACTGTGGTGGATAAATCATTTTTTCAGGTTGAGGATGTTGCTAAGGCACCCAAACACCTCACCAAGTTAGCTGGAGGGCATGTGCAGATGCTTCCCCAATTACCAGTTCTCATCCAGTGTAACGACATGACTGTGAAGATTCCTGTCAGCATACAGAGTGAGGTACCAGGACGCGTACTGTTGGGTAACGATTTGAAAACTCTCTGAGTTGTATCGCATACTCCCAGACCTCCTAGTAAACGGTTACAGGAGCTAACCAGACCTGCAAGAGAGAGGACCATGCGCGGTACTCTCCAGGAGATGATGAAAAAAGAAATCACTCCTGCTCCACTGGAATCGTCGGCCGCTGTCTCCAAGAAATCAGAAGCGAAAGGGAAACCTAAGGCTTCTATCCCGAAACCAGCAGCCAGCATTCCAGTGCAGCCCACACGGACTTCCCCGCGGTTGTCCAAAGTTACACCCTTAACTCCACCTCCAGCCGAGGCTGAGAGGGAGGTACAACCCTGTGTGGTAGAATTAGACTCTGAGGAAGAGCTAATGGAGGGCCAGGAACTCATTGGAGATCTGGATCCTGTTGACCATCCTGAGCTGCAGTCTTTACTGGCAGAAGGTGGACCCAGCAGGGCAGACTTCAGTAAGGGACAGAGAGAATGTCCAACTCTGGAAGGTCTTCGCCACCAGGCAGAAGCTCAGGCTGAAGGGCAAGAGCCTGGGAAATACAGGTTGCACTGGGAAGATGGTCTCTTCTACAGTGAACCGACCGAGTCTGCACCTGGAGACTACAAACGACTTGTAGTACCCCAAGAGAACAGACCACAGTTCTTGCAGTTATCCGACGAGATTCCTTTGGCTGGTCACTTGAGTTTCAAGAAGACTAAGGAAAGGCTCTCTCTCTACTTCTATTGGCCGAAGATGGGGGCCGGAGTAGAAAAACACTGCAGGAGCTGCCACACCTGCCAGATCTCTGGTAAGGTTGGCTCCAAGAATGTGGCACCTTTAGTGCCTCTCCCAGTTGTGGGAGTCCCATTTGAGAGAGTAGGGATTGACATTGTTGGTCCCCTTGATCCTCCAACCTCCTCAGGCAACAGGTTTATACTTGTTGTAGTAGACAATGCTACTAGGTATCCTGAGGCAATTCCTATGAGGACTGTTACAGCTCCGACTGTGGCTAAGGCCCTCCTTGGTATTTTTACTAGGGTTGGGTTTCCTAAGGAAGTAATCTCTGACAGGGGGTCAAACTTTATGTCCAACTACATGAAAGCCATGTGGAAAACCTGTGGAGTTACTTACAAGTTCTCAACAGTTTACCACCCACAAACCAATGGGTTGGTAGAACGGTTCAACCGAACCATGAAGAGCATGATAGGTGCTTTAGAGGAACCCCTTAAGCGTAAGTGGGACCTTCTACTGCCATGCCTTCTCTTTGCTTATAGAGAAGTCCCTCAGGAGGGCGTAGGTTACTCGCCCTTCGAACTACTCTATGGTCATCCCGTCAGAGGTCCTTTGGCCCTGATTAAGGAGGGGTTGGAGAGTGCTCCTTCCCCCAAGCCAGTCAGAGTGACTGACTACGTGATAGGTCTCCGGAGGAGAATGTCACACATGATGACGGAAGCAAGCGATAACTTGAAAGCTGGACAAGCATTGGTCAAGCACTGGCACGATCAAAAGGCTAACATGGTTGAGTTCGCTCAAGACCAGCTCGTTCTCGTTATGATCCCAACAAGGCAGAGGGCCTTGCAAGATAAGTGGATGGGACCCTTCCAAAGCGTGGGTAAACACGGAGAGGTTAACTATCTGGTGGACTTGGGCAATCCCAAGGAGGCTCCGACAGTCTTTCACACCAACCGACTTAAAGCGTATGTCTCGCGACCTGATGTAGGAGCGTTGCTTCTAGCGTCATCCGAGGAAGAAGAAGAGAGTGAAGCTCTTCCGGATCTCCTCAGAGACTTACCTTTAGATGGAAAAATTGAAGGAGTAAATCTCTCCTCCAATCTGACACCCGAGCAACAAGAAGAGTGCACATCTATGTTGAATCAGTTTGCCTCTCTGTTCTTGCTTTCACCAGGCTTGACCCCTTGGGGCCAGCACGACATACTCACTGGTGACTGTCTGCCAGTCAAAAGCAGAGGATACCGCATGTCAGAAAACGTACGAACCCACATCAAAGGTGAGGTCAGCAAGATGCTTGATCTCGGGGTAATAGAGCCCTCTACTAGTCCATGGTCTAGCCCAGTTGTGTTAGCACCAAAGGCCGGATCTAAAGAACTTAGATTCTGCGTGGATTATAGAGCTCTTAATGCAGTCACCAAAACTGATGCCCACCCTTTGCCAAGAGCAGATGAGTTGGTGGATAAACTTGGCGCCGCCAAGTTCCTCAGCACATTTGACTTGACGTCAGGCTATTGGCAAATAGCCCTGACAGACCATGCCAAGGAGAAAACTGCATTTTCTACCCCCGTTGGCTTATACCAGTTTAAGGTAATGCCGTTCGGATTGAAGAATGCACCTGCTACGTTTCAACGGATGGTAAACCAGGTTCTGAATGGGATGGAGGACTTCTGCATGGCATACTTGGATGACATTGCAGTGTTCAGCAATTCCTGGGAAGAACATGTAACCCACCTGAGAGATGTTTTGCAGGCTCTTGGACGAGCCAATCTGACCATAAAGGCGAGCAAATGCCAAATTGGACAGAGTAAGGTAGTCTATCTTGGGCATGAGGTAGGCGGTGGAGAAATAAGGCCTTTGCTCAGTAAAATTGAAGCTGTGCAAAATTGGACAACACCGACTACTCAAACCCAGGTGAGAGCCTTCCTAGGCCTCACTGGGTATTACAGGAATTTCATAGAGAACTATGGGACCATAGCTTCTCCACTGAAGGTCATCTCCTCGCCCAAATTTCCTAAGAAGGTTAGATGGAACGAGGAGTGCAATCAGGCTTTTGAAAACCTGAAAAAGGCTCTTTGCCAAGCCCCAGTACTCAGAGCTCCTGATTACCGCCAACACTTCATTGTGCAGACAGATGCTTCAAATGTAGGAATAGGTGCCGTACTCAGCCAACTGGATGGGAAAGGTAGTGAGCACCCCGTTTGCTTCATCAGCCGCAAGCTGAAGGATCCTGAAACAAGGTGGGCAACAATCGAAAGAGAGTGCTTTGCTATCGTGTGGGCTCTGAAGAAGTTTAGGCCATACTTATATGGTTCTACTTTTGTCATTCAGACTGACCACCAACCCTTGAGATGGTTAATGCAAATGAAAGGGGAAAACCCAAAACTATTGAGATGGTCGATCTGCCTGCAAGGGTTTGATTTCACCATTGAGCACAGGTCAGGATGTCACCACCAAAATGCTGATGGTCTCTCTAGGATGTATATCATCGACTAGAGGTATGAGATTCATCCAGGAGTGGATTAAATCCTCCTGTCCCTTATTCTGGGGGGGCGAGTGTTAGGGAGAATTCTCTGTTTAGGCTGAATTTCCTAACCTAGTGAGTCCCCCAGCAGCCTTGCTGGATTTCGGGAGTTTGTTTTTTTCCATCCTGCCAAGAGTGAGACTCTTTTCCTCCCACTCTTGGACATGTATGTATGTAATTCCTTTGTATGTCAATGTGTTCTATGGGCTATGGGGTATTTTACTCCATAGGGTCTCATATGTTTTTCTATGTGTGTTACACCGCACCCTATGTGCCGTAGCACTGGGGCGTCCTAGCGGACCCCCACCATAGACTCCATACCCGGGGACTGACTACTGTCTCCCCGGGCATGTAAAGTCACCATTGGCTTTACTAGACCTAAATTTACTAACAGGACTAGTACAAACCATCTTATTGTGGACGTACTAGTAGGGGTAATTCGATTACTCCTGGATCTGTTACTCGAGGGGGCACTGTCCCGTCCCCCCTTGTCGAGTTTTGGGTGGTGGCAGTGGAAACTACTTGTTATGTTCGACCCCAAACGTAACCCTATGGGATTCGTCCCATTGTTGGAGATTGATACTTTGCCTCGTTTATCTCTAACGTACCACCGGTCTACTTATCGTAAATAAGTTTATCGGATGGTATTTTCTGCCAGAACTCGGTTTTTAAAATGGCGCCTGTGTTCGTCTCTGTGACTCCTAAACCAAAGGTTGAGCCCTTTGTTCCACTTTTGGCGGGCTCTGTACAGAGACCCTTTAAAGTGGTGCCATTCTGTCTGGGTTACCACAGGGGTGTGGGAGGGGGTTTAGGCACCCTGGACCGAGTTGCCTTGCCAACTCCGGTCGCACTCTGGAGTGATTGGCCCAAGTGGTTAGCCTTCCCGCTCACCACTTAGCATGTGTTGATTGACAGCTAGGCTGAATGAATGGGGGTTTTCTGCATAAAAGCAGGGCTTTTGGGACTGGATCTTCAGAAGTCGCCACAGGACCTAAGAAGCCGACGAGGGTAATGCTGAGCCGACCTGCAACGACGACACCTCCGGTGGAGCCCTGCTGAGCCGACTCACCACTTCCCGACGACAGAGGAGATCTCCCTGCCGGAGAGTCTCTTCCCCTGACTGGTGGGAACAACCAGTCCCCTTTGCTTTTTATTCGCCTCAGGACGCAGTGGTCGAATTGCCCGTGCAGCGCACCTCGGCAACCGGATAGCCACTACCCCTGTACCACGACCAAAAGGTGGTGCCTTGTGACAGAGCACTCCGCGGCTGGTCTCTTCCCTGGTGGTGCACCGGACTTCACTTTTCTTCGACGACGAGAACCTCTCTACTCTTGGCAAAGACCCGACGGGCATCCACCACCAGGAACAACTGCCCCCGCCGGAGCTACCCTCCACAACAAGGTACCGTGTCCGCCTGGCTTCCCTTTCGATCGGTTCGAGTGAGGTGTCTTAATCCTCTCCTTTCCGTTGGGTCGCCTCCAAGCTTTTCTCATTTATTGTTCTGAACTGGTTCAATCTGCCGATAACAATTTGCTACAAAGACTTGAATGCATCTACACTGGAGACTTTTTGGGACATAGCGCCTTGCCTCTCTCCGAGTGGGCCTGGCCTCTGATCTTTATGATCTATTGTGGTTCTTGCCTTCTTACCGTACATTTTGCCCGTGAAGTATTGAACTGTGTTGATTTCGTAACCTGCCTATGTTTTTCTCTCCCGTCCTAACTAATATTCGAGTGCCATCTAGGTTGAGGTATACACCTCTGTCTGTAAATAAGTGGTGCCGGTAGAACCTAGACTTGTCGAAATATTGCTAGGGGGATTGATCGTTTCTTCTTCGTAGAGTAATTGTGTTTGATTTGTTTGCCGTGAAAGTGCCAAAGTGTTTTTCATAGGTGTTTCGTTATAAATAAATACCTTAATATCTTTACACTAAGCCTTGTTGCGTATTTGCTTGTCTTGCTGGGAAGAATTGCCCTATTTTGTATACTCCACATACTGCTCAACTCTTCTTGAGGGAAGTCTGACTGCTCAGCAACAGCTACCAAGTGAATCTGTGTGGTACAGACTGCTACCAAGTGGGTTCACCGCCAAACACCTGTAGTCCTAAATCTTTTGCAGTGGTCCCAGAGGGAACTGCACAGGTTTCCGCCTAACAGTTTTGCAGCGGCTCCACTTCGGAAGTTCACATTTCGGGGTGATGTGCCCACCAACGTTGGCAAGGTGGTGGTATGGTTTGCTCCTCACTCCGGGGGTGTTGGGGGGGGCTCAAGACCCTCAAACGGTGCCCATCGGAGGAGACGAGCTGAGATGCTTCAGCACATCTCTGCGCCCCCTGGTGGATCATGGCAAAGTGTAATTTGAGTTCCTAGTCTTACCCCTTGGCCTCAAGACAGTATCAAGAGGTTTTATCTAGGTCATGAGCCGGGTTGTGGCATATCTCCATGGCAAGGCATGAATGTTTTCTCTTAGTTGGATGATTGGCTTGTGAGGGCCCCTTCGGAGGTGCTTCTCAAGAATCAGGTGACAGAATTGTGCAGAATATTGCAGACACTGGGCCATCTGGTCAATCCACGAAGAAATCTGTGCTGGTGCCGTTGCACGATATCCATTTAATTGTGCCAGTTTTTGGATGGTGGCAACCAGGGTTCTCTTGCCGGAAGGCAGGGTTATCCGGTTACAGACGTTGCTAGCATTAGTATTGACAGAAGAATGGGTGTAGGTCAATTGCATCTTGCAGCTACAAGGGCATATGGCAGCCTCTGCCTTTGTCGTCCCATGGGCGTGTCTTCATCTACATCCCCTTGTGCCATTCCTGCTGAGCCATTGGAATCCACGGTCAGAAGATTTCGACTTAAGGATTTAGATGTCTGCCACCTTGAAAGTCAAACCCTGATGGTGGTTGGACTGGAAGAAACTGTTATAGGGATTTCCCCTAAACTGTCGATTCGTAGTTCACCCTTATCTCAGATGCCAGTGGTATGGACGTGTGGCCACCGTCAGGTGGCATCAGGCTCAGGGCAGATAGGATGAACAGGGCAGGGGCAGATCCTCGAATTGGAAGGAGCTGAAGGCAACCACCTTGGCAGTAATAGTCCGAAGGGGTATAGCCTCAGGGTACCTGGTGGCATGATCAACCAAGACCAGGATGAACCGATGTCCACCTGAAGTGGGAGGGTCCAGGGGACCGACAATGTCGATGCCCACCCTCTCAAACGGTGTGCCGACCACTGGCAATGGCTGCAGTGGGGCAATGACCCTGCCTCCAGTTTTGCCAGATAACTGACAAGTGGGACAGGTCCGGCAGTGGGACTCCACTTCCACTCCCATCCGAGGCCAGTAGAAGTGGGCAGAGAGCCTCTGCTTAGTCTTCTTGGTACCAAGATGACCAGCCAAGGGCACCTCATGCGCCAACTGCAGTAGGAAGGGCCTGTAAACCTGGGGTACCACCAACCTCTTGAGGGCACCAGGTTCAGGCTTAGTGGGCTCACTAACAAGGAGCTCACCCTCCCAATAAATCTTGAATGTCCTAGGCACTTCACCTTGTGCCTGGGACAGGGCCTGCGTCCGCAGACCCTCGAGAGAGGGACACTCTCTCTGCCCTTTACAGAAGTCCGCCCGGGAGGGTCCCCCTTCAGCTAACAAGCATTGAAGGTCGGGATGATCCTCCGGGTTGAGAACCTCTCCCACAGGAGAGTCTTCTGTCTCTTCTCCCACAGGAGTTGAGTCCGGGTTTTCCACTGGACCCAGCCCGTCCGGAGCATGGATCCCAATGGGTGCTGTCGGAACAGCAGGAAGAGAAGGTGTTCCTCCCACAGAGGTGGCCTTCTTGGTCTTCCTTCTTCGTGCCTTAGGCCTCGCCTTTGGCTCGGGTACCTGACTCACAGCCAGACCCGGTGTCACCTGTGACCTAGTGACCGCAGCAGCAGTCATGGGAAGACCATCCGAGATCAACCCCAACTCTACTAGATCATTACCTAACAGAATGTTAGCAGGGACATTGTCCTGAGCCAGGACAGGAAGCTTTGCTGTCTTGTCTCCAATCATGAGTGTGACTAAGGCTACAGGCGATAATTTGGGAGGCCCACCAGCTAACCTGGTGGTTCTCAGAGGAGCACTTACATAGTCCTCTGGCTTGAGCAGGGTCCTGTCCACCACTGTCATGCTTGCCCCAGTGTCTCTCAAACCAGTAGAAGGCTGGCCATTCAAGAGGACACTTCTCAAAAACCTACGGGTGTTCTGCGGGATAGTCGCCAGTACTTCTGCGTACTGGTCCCAGGCCCCAAGGGACACTAAGGAAATCTCTACTGGAGCACCAAATGTGATTCCGGTAGAGGAGGGGAGGACGGTGGCCTCCACCTCAGACACGGGGCAAGGGTAGGTCAGGCTGACAGCCTGTACTCCAAGTGCCTTACCTTTACACTTGGAGTCACCCCTTCGGTGATCCAGAGCCCCACAATCCCAACAAGTGCTAGGAGTGCGAGGTACGGTACTGGAACCACTGGGAGCCTGCTTTGCAGCAGGTGGACCACTACTCTTATTCCCACCCACAGAGGACTTATCCCCACTAGATTTTTGGTTCTTAGGAGAGGAAGGTTTTGTTTTATTCGACTGTGACTGCTTGGGGGACTCCTCAGCTTTCTGAGAGGCCCCCTTCTCTTTATCCTTGTCCTTCCCACTGGAGTCCTTAGGGGACACCCGGTGGGAGACCCACTTGTCAGCCAACCTAGCCAGCTTAAAGGGGTCCAAAATGTTCTGGTCAGCAACATACTGACGCAGCTCTGGCGAACAGGCTTCAGAAAAATGCTCAAAAAACAACAGGTGGGATAATTCAGCAAAAGTTTGTTTTCACCTTGTACCCATCAATCCACCCCATCATGTTCATGTGCGCAGCACTCACCCAGTCAACCCAAGACACATTCTCTCGTTTCTTAAAATCCCTGAACCTTTTAAGATATTGGGTAGGTGTCTTGCCAAACTTGGCAATTAAAGCAGACTTCATACACTCATACTGACCCCTTTCTTCCACACTCAGTTTCAGAATACAGTCATATCCAGTCTGAGGCACTCTGCTTAACAAATACTTAGCCCAATCTCTTTTATCCACATCATGAATTGCACACGCCATTTCAAACGCTTCAATCCATTGGAGGATATCTGAACCCTCCAAAAACACACATACCAAATCTTTCATAAACTTGGTGGCTGGGGACCTGCCACTCTCAATTGGTTTAGCTGAAGTCTCCACTCGAGCTTTCTCTAACTGGATTCTCTGACATTCAGTGTCCTTATCTTTGAGCGCAAGATCCTTATTTTTGAGTTCAAGATCTCTATTCTTGAGCTCCACTTGTTGTGCCAACTCCTCTTTCTTAAGTTCAGCATCTATTTCCAACTTGCGATATTCAAAGGCCAACTTCATCCTTAATAACTCAAGTTCCATGGAATTGCTGAGGTTCGGAACAGAGGCAGCAGGAATGGCGGCATTCCCAGAAACAGATTCAGCGACAACCCCAGGGGCAGAGTCCTCACTGGTTGCATCCCCCCCTTCATCAAGAGTTTCACCATCAGTCTGGTAGTCCACCAGGGCAGCTATCAGCTCAGCCCTAGACTTATCCACAAAGTCTAACTCCCTGGCTTCACAAGCACTCTGGAGAGCCTCCAAGCTCATCCGAGTCAATTTACCATTCGCAATGGTCTCCATTGCTTGTAATGCAGTTATTTGGAACACACCTAAACCTTAATTCAATAAAGTGCAGATATTTTGTAAGTGGCACGGTTATACACTGATTCTTAAAACCATAAGCATCCCACCGCTGCCACCAAGCCTGTCAGGACGAGGTGGGGGGGTCTGTACTTCCGCTCTCTATATGGCAGAGGAAAGGCACAGAGGACCCCAGCCAAGATTCTCTGATATGGTAACGCTGGTCGAGCAATCAAGGCCTAGCTTCTCAGGAGGTGATGCGGGCTGGTTCTTAAGTACAGTGTATCCCCAAGCCCCCACAAAGGAATGTCCACACACTGTATTACTGAAAACACAGTCTTTATATAATTAATATTCAAAGGTTATGTACACTTATCACAATAATGCACTTTGTGCTCCGGAAAATCAACAATGGTAAATATCTACAATTCTAAAGTGGTACCACTAATATTCGATTAGAGTGCATTCAACAAGGCTGTGAAAATGCCACACGGATCAATAGCAATGAAACCAGCAATAGAGAGAAGAGAGAAAGCAGACGGATGAAACAATAGGCAGACGACTGGTCCTCGCTACTGGACACAGCTCTGAGTGGAGATCCCCCCACCTGGGCAACCTGTAAAATAACGATATATAAAACAAGCCCAGTCCATATATTGTTCCAGAGTCTCGTTCTCTCCCACAATGTTTTACCCCCCCAATGTACCTGGTGGAGTAGAGTTCGTCGGCGAGGCGTCGACCGATCCTTCTGGAGTGACTCCCTTTAAGGCAGGAGCCACGGATCGTCGAGAGGCGTCGCGGACTCGGGGTTCGGTGTCGGGGAATCGGCGGCCCTTCTTGAATGTCGCCCCTTTCAAGCGGGAGACACGGGGCGCCGAACGTCCGACCGTGAACCGGGTAGAACGACGTCGATGAGGCAGCAGGCTTTGATCCGAGCGGTGCTCGTCGACGACAGAGCGTTGGCGTCCTGCAAGGAAGAGGCGTGCGGGGCACCTCGGTGACGATAGTTCTGGACCGCAAAGAGATGAAGAAGAACTGTGGCCCAGCAAGGGCGTCGAGTCGTCGGCGTCTCTGCGGCCTTTGGGTGGCGGGAAACCCACCGGTGGATACTCCTCGGCGCGTCGACGGTCAGGCCTTCTCCCACAGGAGACGGTACGGCGATGCAGACGAGAGCGTCCGTTGATCAAGTTAAAGTTCTTAGGCAAACGGGAGCACGGCGGCTCCGGTCGGCGACGGCGGTCGTCGACAGTGGCGGACAACAGTCCGGGCGCTTCACTTTGGGATTCCTCAGCAGTCCCCGTATCGGGTCGGCAGCCTGTCGTAGGTCTGTCTACCAGGGAGCGTTGGCAAAGGTCAGCTGTGCACGATGGTCCCTCGTAGCTCGGGAAGAGGGCGCCTTACCAGGTCCTCTCTGGGTCAGTCCTTGGAGACACAGCAGCCTTTAGATCGTGAAGGAGAGCCACGGCAATCCTTCTCTTCCAGCAGGGCCTCAAGGTCAAGCGTCAGTTACTCCAGTTACTCGTCGTAGTGGACTTCAGCTTCTGAACAATTTCCAGTGGTGAGAGGTCCCCAGATATACTATTTGGTCTCTCATCCACACTGCTGGCACACACTCAGCAGCCAATCGTACAGAAGGGCATTCATGCAGTCGGTCAGCCAATCAGGCACGCAGGGCATTCAGGCCACTCTTCTCCCGCTCAGACACTCACAACAAGGAATGTGGATTGAGACAAGTACTCAGCCATTCAACTCTACACACTGCATTCAGTCCAGTTTCGGGCAGGGCTGTCTCAGTCTTTGTCTCACATGGCAGAAACCAGACAGCCACAACACGGAGTGCATATTGGTCACACTCCCCATTCACCCAGGTCCCACCCACAGGAGGTACCCACAACATACAGTCAGCGGGAAGGCTCCAGTAAGTCTAGCTGGGCCTTCACAACAACACCATATACGGAACTTCCACCCAACAGCCAGTCAGGGGGAAGGGACAGAGTCAGGGCTTCCCAGGACTTTGGGAAAACAAGGTATCAGGGGATAGAAAGCAAGAGGCCACCGGGGCCATCTTGTTTCCTATCAGGAATCAACTGATTCCAATGGCAGGGCCGGGGTACCCCAAAATGGCGGATACCCAGCGCACCTGTCAAAGTCAGCATGTAGCTGCCACCAGCCCGTACCCGGCTCTGTGGGCCACCCACGGGTGCCCAAAAACATACACTAGGGGCACAGGGTTGCACCCCTACCCATGGGTGCCATAAGGGTATCCCATGGGTCTGTTCACCAAACCAAAAGAGAGAGCTGCACCGCCAGGAGTCCCGCATGGACTTCTGCGCGGAAAACACGACAGAACACACGATAAGAACAGAAAAAGGACAAGGATACGGAGGCCCTGTCCCTCCGATGCATTTCCAGCATCACAGATACCATCCTCTAGAAGACTTGGGGAACTCAGTTCCTCACAGTACTTCCTGAAGCTATGATGCTGAGGTGCGATGAAAAATGTCTTCCGAAAGTTGTCTCAAGGTTTCACCGGTCTCATGAGGTGCTACTGACTGAATTCATCCCTCATCTGGCATCTCCGGAGAATGAGACCTGGCACCTTTCGAATGTAAAAAGGGTGGTGCTACTTTATCTAGAGAGGACCATGGGTGTGAGAAGGTTAGAGGGCCTCGTTATTACCTTTGGTGGACACTCTCCGGGCAAGAGTGCCTCAGTGGCTACAATCAGAAGATGGATTTGGGACGACATTGTGGAGGCATATAGGGTGTCAGGGCGGCCGGTGACGGGTAGGTTACAAGGCAGAGCCACAAGAGGTATGGCAGCATCATGGGCAGAAGACAGAGGTGGTTCCATGATGGACATTTGTCAGAAAGCCACGTGGACGGAACTGTACACATTTATAAAGCACTACCGTCTCAACATCCATGCACCTGTGTCCACAGCTTTTGGGACAGATGTTTTGGGGACGGCCACTGAAAACTGATGGTTAACAGATAATAAAGTGTTGTGTGAAGTTGCAAGTCGTAGTGGTCAGTTTGGTTATCGCCTGAGCCATTTCTATGCTTGGATATTCCTCAATGACGTATGTACTTGGACGAGGTAGAAGGATGGGGAGGTAATGTGGGAATTACTTACCAGTACTCTTCATTACTCCTATTCCTGTTCTTCTTTGTCACAGTACTTACTATCCTCCACACCGACCCCTTCGAAGGCTGTCTAGGCTATATCATCAGTTAGTATGGAACTTGTAGGCTGGGGGTGTCAGGGTAATATACGTGACATGGGTGGGAAAGAAAAGAGTTAGAAAGAGAAAGAAGGGTCCTGAAGAGGAGGTCGGAGCCTCTATGACGTATCACTGTGACGATGAAGAACATGACTAGGAGCAATGAAGAATACTAGTAAGTAATCCTGACATTGACAAACGCCATCAAATGTTTTTATTGATCAGAAATGTTTTATAAGATATTCTCTCCCTCTCTGTCTCTTAGTATCCATTGCTCTGGTGTGTGCATCGAGCTGCGGCAGGTGCTGCATTCCTCCACAGCTCGCGCTCTGCGTCTCAGCTGCCACAAACCAAATTCGCTGCTGTCGATCATGCACCGCTCTGCAGAAACATAATGGTTCCTTCCACAAAGGTCGAGCTCGAGGCTAATAAGGCTGTGATGTCCACGGTCTTTGGTGGTATAACGGGTCGTGTCTCAACCTCTCACATACTGCACGTAGCCGCTTTCTAGAACTTGACAGCTCATGAAGCCCACTTGCACCTGCTTCCAGGGCTCCAGGGACTACTGCATTGGCTGCCCAGGGGAAACAGTGGCACAGAATTACAATTAATATTTTTATGCCAGTGTGCTGTGTTTACTTGAAAACGCAATTTGCAATAATATATTGGCTGCAGACATAAAGAATGTATTTCAGGTTGTGCCTTCCTGCTCATCCCATGGGAGGCAATTGTCAAAATTCCAAGGTGTGCCTGGACTTATGGGGTGCATACCAAGTCTGTGCAGGAGGGGCCTGGGGGTGTCAAAAAATGGTGCGTGGGTGGGTCCAGACCATCAGTCACTCAGTGAGGGTAGGATCACCCCAGTCCCTAGAGATGGCATGTTCTGTAGCTAGTGCTAATTAGAGTAGAGGAAAATCGGTGAGAACTGAATAATGGACAGGCCCCACCACACCAGGAGAATCTGCATAGTCCGCGCTCCTGGATCATCCTACACGTTGAGTTACATAGTTTGCTTGTATGAATACTTGTGGGCGTCTATTTCCAGGTTCTGTGTTTCTCTTATGTGTCCATGATTCTTTATGTCCCTTTGTACGTGCTCATATGTACATGTGTGTGTGAAAAGAAGTTATACGTCTATTTTTTTCATACATGCATGAGTGCGTCATTTTTGTATGTGTGCATGTGCATGAATTATTTATTGTCTGTTTGTGAACATGTTTGGTTTCCTATAAACATTCCTGTGCACATGTGCATTTGCTTTTCCCCCGAACACTTCTGTGCAAGAGAGTGCAAGAGAGTGCAATTTTCAGTCAGCATATTTGCAGCAGGAAATGTTTGCAACGGAGAGAACCCGCTCTCCCAAGCTGGAGGAGGCTCGAAGCCCTCTAGAGAACTACGACTCCCAAATTCCCTATACCAAGCCTGCACACCTTAGTTCACTTAGTCCAGAGAAAAGCGGGAAGGCAGGGCATGGTACACAGAAACACAACCATTGGTTCTCTGATTTTATGTCACTTTGTGTCTTTAGATAGACTTTGCCTTTGGTTTTCATAATTTTTTTAAAAATTCTTTTTAGTTTTTTAATGTTTATGAAAACTAGTTTAAGAGTTATATTGATTTTTGGCTCAAGGGTCTTCTGGCGTATAGGTACATTGATTGCATTGACATTTGCACTCACACACTTTATTTGACTTCTTTTGTCCCATTTTAGAGCTGGTGCCAGTGCTCAGACTCTATTTCCCAGCATCCTTGCAATAACTCATCATCACTCCATGCTGAGCAGGCCCAGAAGTCTTGCATCTAGTTCGGCCTAGCTTGGCTAGTCCGTGATAACCTCTGCTCGACTTTCTTCCCTCCTTGCTGCATCTGGACTTCTGAGTGGTTTAATGTTCAATTCTGTTTGATGCCATATTTTTGAGATTTACTTTAGATTCCGCAGGAATTCGTAATTTTCAGTGACTAGCATTAAAGATAGGCCAGGGAGCTACATGGACAGTGACCTGGCATAAAATATACCTGCATGGCGTTTCTGATTATATCACCCCAATTTAAGGGGGTTCTTGTGATTCAGTCTAATTTTATAAAACTCATTTCTATGTAAATAGACACTGATTAATGCTCGGTCAACGATGGCTAATGCTACCGCTATCACCAACTTTTTTCAAGACAATTCAATTTACCTCACCTTCACTACAGAAATGGTTCACTGATGATTGTGAATAAACCATTATTTCACACTATTTGAATCCCCCAATTAGCTATAAAGTTGCTTTAACGACCGATTAAACAAGTAGAGGGAGTTCCAATCATCGTAGTATAATTGTCAACACTGAACTTGTACCACCCCTACAACAAGTGAGATGTTGATATATCTTTTCTTGAATAAAGCTGTGAAAGCAAAAGATTGCATTGCTATCATCCCTCTGGTCCACACAATACATTTTTGGATGGTTTGGGTTATTTTTTGGCCCATCTAGCACTTGATTTTTAATATGTATTTCTGTGAGGGGATTTTCTCCTAGGTGTGTTAGGCAGAATCACCTACAGTACCCTTTGGGAACACTACAGGCAATTAGGACTACAAGTCTAAGCACAATTTCACCTTTGGCACAACAGTAAATTGGTAGCGATGGCTAAGCAGCCAGACTTATCTCAAGAGTTTAAGTGAGCAGTAGAGCAAGTTACACCAAGGACAAACTAATACAGTGATTCAAGTAAATACTTCAAGTGCATGATTCAATTCAATTTCTCTGAGTCTAAGCTATTGATGCTTTGTTTCAGTTTGAGCTTGGATTCTTTTAAATTCTAACTCCAGTCTCATCTTTTCTAAAGAGACACATTTAGGAGATAGATTTGGACCTTATGGGGTCCCTGTGGTCAAAGGGTGAGGCCTATGAGCAGGTAGAGGTAAGACAGGGCCTACATTCCGAGACTTTTCTGCCTCATCTAACTCATCCACAATATTAGAGCTGGGCTCTGACATATTATCATCCTCATCAACATTTTCCACATATGCTGCAGGTGTGGGGGTTTCAGACCCATTCCTCAGACTTTGGTATTCTAACAACTTTTCTATTAATTCAACCTTTTTGCCTTTACAGTGAGATTCCTAGCTTTACACAAATCTCTCAATTGATCAACAGTTAAAGTCACGAAGGTCTCCTGTCTGTAGCTTTCCATACCAGTCATGATGAAACAATTGCTTTACTAGTGGTGCTTTACCTTGGGAGGATTATTTGAACAAAAGTAAAAGTAGCACTCTAAATGTAACAAGTATACTTTATCCTCACCGCTGTACACCAGTGTTAGGCAGAATCACCTGCAGTACCCTTTGGGAACACTATAGGTAATTAGGATTACAAGTGTAAGCACAATTTCACCTTTGGTACAAGCCTGTACTACACAGTAAAGTGGTAGTGATGGCTGAGCAGCCAGACTTATCTCAAGAGTTCAAGTGAGCAGTAGAGCAAGTTACACCAAGGACAAACTAATACAGTGATTCAAGTAAATACTTCAAGTGCATGATTCAATTCAATTTCTCTGAGTCTAAGCTATTGATGCTTTGTTTCAGTTTGAGCTTGGATTCTTTTAAATTCTAACTCCAGTCTCATCTTTTCTAAAGAGACACATTTAGGAGATAGATTTGGACCTTTTGGGGTCCATGTGGTCAAAGGTTGAGGCCTATGAGCAGGTAGAGGTAAGACAGGGCCTACATTCCGAGACTTTTCTGCCTCATCTAACTCATCCACAATATTAGAGCTGGGCTCTGACATATTATCATCCTCATCAACATTTTCCACATATGCTGCAGGTGTGGGGGTTTCAGACCCATTCCTCAGACTTTGGTATTCTAACAACTTTTCTATTAATTCAACCTTTTTGCCTTTACAGTGAGATTCCTAGCTTTACACAAATCTCTCAATTGATCAACAGTTAAAGTCACGAAGGTCTCCTGTCTGTAGCTTTCCATACCAGTCATGATGAAACAATTGCTTTACTAGTGGTGCTTTACCTTGGGAGGATTATTTGAACAAAAGTAAAAGTAGCACTCTAAATGTAACAAGTATACTTTATCCTCACCGCTGTACACCAGTGTTAGGCAGAATCACCTGCAGTACCCTTTGGGAACACTATAGGTAATTAGGATTACAAGTGTAAGCACAATTTCACCTTTGGTACAAGCCTGTACTACACAGTAAAGTGGTAGTGATGGCTGAGCAGCCAGACTTATCTCAAGAGTTCAAGTGAGCAGTAGAACAAGTTACACAAAGGACCAACTAATACAGTGATTCAAGTGAATACTTACTCTAGGTTTCTTGGTAAAAGAATATACATTTATTTACTCAGTTAGTTAGAAAACATTACACTAGCATAAGCAGCTCAATATCACACACTAATAAACCACAAAAATCCAACCGGTAAGTAAATGAACAAGTTTAGCTCCAAATGAAGTGGGAGCAAAATGGCACTTCGGATACTTAATAAAAAGGTAAAAAGACAAGGTTATAAGAATAGACAGACCAAATACGTTTATAGGCAGGGCAAAAGGTTTAAGTTAAATGCAACCAGCAATTCTTCTCAATAGGCCTGGCCCAAAGTCAATGGTTCAGAGTCTTTTGTGTAGGATAGCACAGTTCTGGCAAGTAACGGTTAAGTCTTTGACACAGAGATTAGAAGAATTTGGCTAAGCGAAAAGTTTGACAAATGTTTATGGAAGGACAAGACTTCGTAGTTGAGGAAAGTTTCACGCACTTTCTCGATGGCCGAAAAGATTTCTGGACCGCGTTTGCACAGTACCTTGTCAATGAAGAAAGCTGTAGCTGAGGCAGTTGTTCCTGGCAGTTCGAACAGATCTTGCTGTTCCTGAGCTTCAGTCGTGGGGACAAGAAGGAGGACGTCGGGAGGTTCCTGCACTGCTGAGGGATGAGGCCAAAAGCTGTAGCAAGATGTCAGTTTAAGGTGTGAGTGCCTTAAAGTCCACAAGCTGGTTTCCTTCCCTCTGGCTATCCGATTTTCAACAGCACTCTGATGAAAATTCGACCAGAAGGGGATTGTTTCCAGGTGGTTTGCGAGTTGGTTGTTCCCAACAAACTCAAGGGAAGAAGTTACCCTTGAAGGGCTTCTCTGTCGCTGGAGTTTCAGGCAATTCGGACCTGCAGCAGGGCTTCACCGGTCGTCCAGGAGTTGCAGCAGTCCTCTTCCTTCAGCTCGTCTTCGGTTCTTTCGTTCCAGTGTTTGACTCTGCTTTCCAAGTCCCAAAGACCTGCTTTTAAAAAGTGTTCCCACATTCATTTCAGCCTGGCTGTCACTCACACAGCAGGGTGGATGTCCTTGCCGGACAGCCAGCTGGCCAATCACGGCGGAGTGCATTCAGGTCTCCGAGGAGACTAAGCACAGGGAGTTTCGGCACCTCCCTCACATCCTGTCCACCCCAGACACACTGGCGCCAGAGGAGGGCTTCAGCATTGAAGCCCGCCAAAGGCCAAAAACCAAAGGGACCAAACCTGATTTGGCGCACAGAGACAAACACAAGAAGAACCTTTCCTAAAAGAAATGGTGAAAAAAGATGAACGGAATCTGTTTTTACAGATAGGTCTTGGGCGCCATATTGAAAAACATGGCTGACTCGATTTTTAACTACCGTTGTTAGCGATCGGGAAAAATCATGGTAGTGTGATCTAAACCACTGCCACAAGCCATTTAAAGTAGGAAAGGGTTACATTTTACTGTAACATGAGTGTTTTGACTCAGGGGAAGCAAAGCAACCCCTCCAGCACTCTATAGGAAGATAGGGTGTGCTGGGTCAGTAAATATAAAGAGACTAGTAAAGTCAATTTAACTTTACAGCCTCTGGGAGACGGTAGTCAGTCCCAGGGAAGGTACGTAAACCTTGGGAAGTCTAAAAGACACCCCTGTGCCACTGCACTGAAGGTACTGTGTGACACACAGAACAAGATGATTCCATTGGATGATGATTTAAAAACTCCATAACCAAAGAACACAACAGTAAAACACACACAAAATACATGGAAGAGTGGGGAAAAAAGGCTCACTCTTCCCAGGTAAAAAAAAATCAAAAAAATCCTAGAAATCCAGCAAAGTTGATGGGGGTCTTAAAAGGTAATGGAAATAAGCACATATTGAGAATTCTCCCTAAGAAGGTGATATTGCTTGATGACCATGGAAGGTGATGAATCAATAAAACCCTTGGCAGTGATGTGTTTTAAGGAGTCAATGGTTTCAGAAGACGAAGGACTGAACCAAGAATTTGGAGTGGGAAATGATACCGACTCCACCTCTCATTTTTACCATCCGGTTGCATTGGATGCAGGAAGCTTATTTAAAAGGAGAATGTTATAGATGGAGATCCAGTTTTCATGGATGGCAGTGATGTTGAGGTGTCAGTCGGAGATAAGGTTGGAAATTAGTGCAGTTTTGTTGGCGATGGACCTGGTATTTAGTAGACCAATTAATATTGAGTTGGAGGTTTCAGGGTGAGAGGTTTGAAAGGGTAGAGATATTGGGCTGGTGCATGGGGTGAGAAACGGGTCAGAGAGGATGTTGAGTGATTGAAGGATGCACTTGGTTTGGTTGTTGATGTTTCCAATATGCGTGGTGACTGCATTGAGAAAGAGGGAATGATGAGTGGGAAGAGGGAAGGAGTGGCAACATGGTTCAGAGGTATGATGAATTAACAGGTTTGTGTAGAGTTAGCAAAGAGTTTCGAGATCTAATTGGGTTTGGGAGTGTGTGACGGTGGTTCCATTATCTTGTCAATGTGCTAGCAACAAAATCCTTTAGTAAGGACTAGGTGACGGGGTGTGTCATTGGTAGGGCAACTGGGGTATTCTGGTGGTTTACAACAGAGAGAGTTGTAAGTGTCTATATGATTAATCACTTTGGGAGATGGAACAACGTTTTGGAAAGAGAATGGCAGAGTTCTGTGGGGGTTTTGGGGTGGAAAAGTTGAGTACCAATAAGGTTGTCGCTGATGATGCATTAGAAAAGGGGGTCAGTAATTAGGTGTCTGTTTGGGGAGGAACGAGGAAGGGTACTGAGTAGTAATCTGTTAGAGGGGTTAGTTGCAATAAGAGGAAGGGTAGGGTGTGGATCATCAAAACGATTAGGTGGTCTGCCAGAGGAGGAGAAACACATCCTTTGTTACTTGGAAAGAAAAAGAGGCTGATTCGTAGAGCAACTGATACTGTCAAAGAAATGTTGATCTTGTTAATTTCTTTATCTAATAAATCAAGTTCTGTAGACAGTTCTTGAATAGTCAGTAATCTTAGATCTAATGAGCATTTATTCGGAATGGACTCCCATTTTATTGAGAACTTCCTTGTTCTGTTTACGTCCAGTGAGTCACAGGGGATATGCAGGCCCCCAGGAATTACGTTTCCTTTAAAATATCGGCCCAAAGTAATCTAATCTATTTTTGTGTCCATTTATTTACGTATCCCATATTATAGTTGTTTTATTTACTTGGTAGGTTAATGAGTACTATTTTACTTTGACATTTTAGGACTTCTCCAAATCCATGGTTCCCCCAGCACTTTGGTGTGTGTGAGAATGCAGGTTTTTGTTTGTGTGGGTCACCTTCACGAGACAGAAATATGTTTACACTATTTTATTTGCAGACTACCCCATCGACTGCTGATTTTTGTTGATGCTTTCCACATCCTACACACAGACATGTACCTGATGAAGGATCTGTGAGATCAGAAATGAAATGGACATGACACCACTGTATCCTTTTCTCTGTATGTGAATGTATGTACTGTTATTTAAAACAAAAAAAAGCATGAAGATTTTCTGAGTAAATGATATTAGTCTTACTTAAGTTGTGTGGCAGTGTTAAACACTAAATGGAGGAACCCAGCACCATGGAAGCTCTCCTTGGTCCATTATCTAGTGTAGGACACAGCAGTCTGCCAGCCAATGGGTGAAGCAGTAGCATAGCAAGAGCAGAAGAACAGAGGATGCAGCTGTCCATTGCAATGACTCCCCACAATCTGATGACCAACAAGTGAAGACCTAGGTGCCGCCACAGCAGACAAGCAGAGGTTACTGAGGTCTTCAGGCTGCGGATCACCCAGAGCTCTCAAGTCTCCCGTGGTCATGCGTGAGAAGGCCATCAAGTCACACTTGTTTTCCAGTTGTTTTAGATTTGTTTTCTCTTCTGAAACTTAAAAAACTACAATTCCCCAAAACAGGACCGGTGGTGTTTTCTTTCATGGCCACAGGAAACTTGAGAGCGCTTGCGTCACTGGAGGTTGCGGTCCAACGGGTGCAGCTGAAGTGGAGGCCAGTCGGAGACGAGGTTGCTGTAGCGCAGTCCTACTGAAGGCAGATCTGGTAAGTACTGGGGGCCAGATAAGTAGGATGCAGGATGAGGCAGAGGGGCCTGTGGTGGGACGCAGGAGGACAAGCAGATGGGGCTGCCTTTCACTAAGCCATCATCTTGGAGCAAGTCTTCCCCTTCTCGTCACCAACCTTCTTATGTTGCTACCACCACCTTTATTTCCTGATTTCTTTTTACCATGCCATCCTGATCTTTTTCTCCCTCCATGTTTAATACGTCCTTTTGACTTTCCATCTCTTTATGTTCACTCTCCCCCTCTGATGTTATAACCTTCTCCTGGATCTTATCTTCTCCAATGACCTCCTTCTGTCCACTCTCACCCTCTGCCGGTCAAACACCACACTGATCTCACACTATGTGACTGCAGTTTTTGGTTTGTTTTTATATGCGTATTACTTCACCCTCTTGGTGTGTGTCTCTTGACAAGGGTCTGAGCCTGTGCCTGGTAATCTGGTGAAGGCTGTGATTGGCCAGCCTCTCTGTGGCCACCTGTGTTTTATTTAGTGTCATGTAGTTGTGCTAAGACTATCTTTAGGCCACCTTGAATCTCACTTCCTGCATCCTGATTCTACTGTGGATTGCATGAGGCCTGCTGAAGTTTGCAGCGTTGCCAGCGTTAGGTGGACTTGCTGGAAACATTGTAGGCAAGCTTGGAGGATATTCTTTTCCCACAAGAGAGTGCGTGAGGCTGTGTACTGTTGGGTCCCCAGCAGGAACATCTCTCACCATGGAATGGTTCCTTCCAATGCTGTGATCTCAGCATTAAGGAAGTCGCCAACCTGTCATACTGGGTCCGCGATCCTACAGAGTTCAAAATTCACCGCCTGATCCTCAGTGAGCACACATTAAACCCCAAGTGTATAGCTCTCCCAGTCTGCAACAGCTGCAACGGCTCCCTTGAACAAAAAGCATATCGCATGTACAAATTAGTAATTCAGCTTTCCATCGGCAAGCCCTCAAACGTGTAGGCTCAGAATTGAGACCTTAATAATCCTTTGCATCAACTAAGGGCGGTTTCTTGGATGCTTCCGACTGTCATTGAGTGGCATGCATCTTCTTTGGGGAGACAAGCTCTCTCAATCATTTGGCAGCTACTCTGTAATCCCATCTCTATTTTAATGCGCATTATTGCAAATGGCCTTCATTTCTGTAAGCAATTGTGAAAGGTTTGTCACAGAAGAATGTTTTATTAACATATCCAATTCCCTGTGTTAATGTGACAGCGCCAAAGGACAACGCACTGGTACAAGTGTGTTCTCATAAAACAGAAAAAGACACCCTGAGATCATACACTTATTTTTAATAATGGTCGAAGACTCTTATTCAGGTGTGCAGTCTCTGTGATCTTGGCTGTGCAGGCAGGATTGGATTGAATTACAGAAATACTAGTATAGCTGGAGTCATTCGTGAAAAAGACTTCAACCCATTGCTGAAGGACTTAAACAATTAAGAAAGGAGCAGTATGTTGCAAGTACACACTATCCAAGTAGTGTCTTTTCAACCCAGTTTCCACTGACACTGAGCTACAATGGGATGTGTTACCACTGGCTATGGGGAAACAGGCACCGCCCATCTGTCTCAGTCTCTGCCTCTCCCTTGCACGTGACAGCAAGGACACTCCCTAGAGTAGAGAATGGCTGCTTCTGCAGCTCCCTGTCTACTCCTATGCTTGTTGGGCAACGTCGCTGGGGGGCATGCTATTATTTTAAGGCTTCTTTTCCAGCCCCAGTTTCAATGTTTCTAGGCGGAAGCTGTGCTGTTCAAAGGGAGGTAGGTTGCAGAATGAATGCCCTCTCGAGTTACTGAATATGTTTGCTGCTCTATTTTCTTTCTATGCATATGTGATTTCGGGTTCCTTTACACCCTATAATGCCTCCACTTATCACGCTGGGATGAACAGGAATCCATGTAAGTAGCTTTTCCCAGTGACACTCACACACCATAACTATATTACTGTGATGGCTGGGGTGCGCGGGGGCCGCCCGGCACACAGCCTGCCAGCACACACTGGAGGTCACAGTTGTGACCGCAAGAAGACACGGCACACGGAGCAGCTTGTTGCAACATCTTCTTTATGCCCCCCCCCCCCCCCCAACTACCCGGAACTGCCCTCATCCCTCTGCCCGCCTCCCTAGCCCAACGTTACTTCCCTTAGGACATGGCCCCAAACGCGGGCCACCCCACATAACGATGTGTTGAGGTTTGGAAGTCGCGTCCGTGACATGACAATTACATACAAACTTGAATTCTTGTTCTCCCGCCTTTATAACCTTACAGTCTAAATTAACTGCTTATACTTTAAAATTCCACCCACCCCGCCCTCTACTAATGTTAGTATCTGAGTTATTTGGTCCCTAGCATAAGATCAATACTTTTGCATAAATCACACATTAGGGAAACATACATCCATCTCAAAGTATGCAACTTGTCTTCGACATGTGTAATATTGTCGGACATGTGATGTGCTCTCTGCCAAGATGCAAGACCATTTGGCTTGGTGGACATCCTCCAACAGGTTTTTTTCCCCCCATCACCGGCAAACATATATGCCTCACTGCACCTCTACATACACTTCTCGATGTGCCTCGCAACATACGCTGCAGTGCCCAGGTGCAAGGTTTCACCGGCACTCGACAGGTTGCATTAGCCACCCTTTTGCAAAGTAGGCCCTCTGTGCCATTCTAACATGGCACTGGGGGCATGGAGACATGCTGTCCTGGGCTTTAAGAGTATCTGCACTGGCAAATGCTTCATGATGTACCCACTTGATGGCGCACCCCGAACCATGAGGTGAGGCTTTTCCAAATTGTGCACCAAACCTATGTCTATTTTTACCCACTTGTACCTGCATATTTTGATGTAGCACGCCGTACCGTATGTGGTGAGGTTCTCCAAAGCGTGCGCCAAAAATGTATGTCTAATAGCAACTGATGGAACCACCCTCAGCTAATGATTTATGCAATGTAACTGTAACCTTGACGCGGTAAGTAACCAATGTAACCACTTTCTTAAGAAAAAGCGCCTAGATGCCTCTGGGTTATGTGCGCTATACAAATGACAAAATAAATAAATAAATGAGCGTTGCTAGTGTACACGTATGAATACTTATCTTGAGAATGGGAGCCTCCATGGAAGCTGGGGTCGAGACAATTTTTTCAATGTGTTTTTAGTTAATGTGAACTTATTTCATATAAAATGACACACAATAGCTTGCATTTAAACTAAATAACAGTAGCAGTAATAATAATAATAATAATACCACTTGTACAAAGTCCAATTTTTCCATTGTTAACCAAAGCGACGCTAGACAATTTGCTTTGTAATTTCTCTACGTTCGCTCTCCAGTATACTGCAATTAAATAACCCTGCTTGACTGAAACCTGCACTCCTGTCTGGAGATCCAATCTTGCGAGGGCCGGAGGCCAGCTACCGTTCCAACTGAAAGTGTTTACATTTCTGTCATAGGAGTATGAATATACCTCATAATCCATTTGGCAGAGACATATAAACCTAGGCAGATGTAGCACTTGTGTAGTGAGGTTTACAGCGGCCGACCACACTGAGCCCATAACGGTTGTCTATCAAAACAAAACCCCAGAATACCCGCAGGATATCGTCACTACAAAAAAATAAAAACAGACACTGTATTTAAAACCGGCCACATAAAGAGGGTCAAGGCTTCTGTTGCTGGAACTGGCTGAAGAAAACTGATTGAAATATGTGCCATTGTTTGTAACCGGATTGGCCAAATACAAAATGAAACGAAGATATAAAATAAAGGTGTGCTTGAAGAGAGGGGCTAAAAGGTGGATAGAAGGTGACCTCCCTCTGTAAAGTGGCTGTGATTATGCCAGGTCAGAGATGACCAATCGCAGCATGAGTGTGTTGCTGTGGTAATAGCCCTCCTACAGCTGATTTGGTTAGCCAAGAAATTTTTAAACAGCAAAGGGAAAAACAAACAAAACATGTCATTGGTTGTCTGGTGGTCCGACATGTGGGAATTCGTCCTATGGAAGCATTATCTCCAGCTATACTGATGTTGTATATCGTCGGTTGCTAAAGCCTCCAAACTTTCACTCTGAACAGCAATGCCCTATTATGGCCTACAATGTAAACAAAATAATAAAATATAAAATGATCAATTGTACAAAGCATACTTTTCCATGTTTAAAGGATGCTTCACTATTTAATGTTGTATTACTACACTCTCGCCCTACAATGGCAAACTATCCAAAAATACTGCTTATTTGGAATGTGCACTACTGTTGCGAGAGGAATTCGATGGAGCAAACAATCTATGTATGACTACAAGTCCCATAATCCTTTTGGCAGAGAAATTAAAACTCAGACCTGATAAAAATCCATAGGATACTGTGACTGTAGACAAAATAAAAATGCATGTTAGGAATGTCTCTTCTGCCCTAGACTACGTCAGACATCTCACCGGAATATAAACTTAAATAAAGGATCATTCTTTGTGTGTGGGCGATACCATTGGGTGTAACGTGTGCAGGATTGGCTGCCCTAGGAAGTGTTAGAAGGAAGGGAGGGATTGCAAAATGACTGCTGATCACTTCCCAAAATAAAAATGAAGTGAAAGAGCATTTTATTTTTGTACTTTATTGGTGTTTAGTAAAGGTGACTGCAGTCCTTGGCAGTTATTCTACGCTTTTCCACAGAGTCTGCTGTTGGTCTCTATTGCTTGTGGGAGGACCCATTAAAGCCCTTCACACACCGCAGAGCGGTCTGCAGCAGTGACTGCAGTCCTTGGCAGTCCCTGGAAAGTCAATGGAAACTGCAGCCCCCGGCACGGACGCAAACGCTCCCTCAAGGAAGATGAAGCTGGGAGACGACGGGGAAGGGTGTCGTCTGAGAAGCTATTGCCCTTGTCTGGAAAGTAGTACTCCGGTCCGTGTGAGCAAGTTACGTGCCTTTTCTGATTCCATCATCAGCCCCAGCAACTCACTTTATTCAGCAGGCGATCCATCGCAGTCAGCACATCAGGATCCACCGAGAGACATTGCCATGCAGATGCGTACTTCAGGTGAGGCAGATTTTGCTTCCTGTGACTGTACGGTGGCCGATAAGTAGACGGCTAAGGCTAACAAATCGGCCTCATTATCAAGCAGTCAGGCTCAGCGGGAGCAGCTATACCCACCAGCCTCTCCCTGCAGTAATCCCCGCCCCCAAGGCTCCGCATCAGCGAGGGGCAACCCGGCAGGGACTATCGGAGGATGGTCCCTGGCAAAGCCTGCCTTGGCGGTTTGGGGTGATGCAAGCCCTGGTATCGGCAACGGCATTGGGTCGGGAGTGGTGGAGGACCACACCAGAAGTCACTTGAGACACAAGCGGTGCACGGAATCTGAAGCACCCGTATCTGTACTGACAGGAACATTGGAAACTGAGGATGTGTGCAAGGAGGGGGGACTCGCACTCCACAGTGCAACGCCGCCTAGGTCAATATCCCCCCTGGGTACTTTGGACCGATCAGCTACCCCGATGGTGAAACCGAGTTTAAAGATACTAGCTCTTGTACACACATAACCAGATGGTGGCCCTGCCGCTGCTATCCTGGACAGACAAATCCAGCTACAAAGACCAATGCAACTATCAACTACGTGTCAGACGGGACTGAAACAGAATCAGACTTTCAAGTAGCTGATTCCCCGAGCGAACGCTCAACTAATACGAGTCTGGCACCAAACCATGTCCATGTATTGCCTGCATCAGACACAGAGAGCACTATGAATAATCAACCAGTATCTAAATCTCGAAAACAGGTTTTACCAAAGAAGAGGGGAAAAGAGAAAGTGCACTGCCTGTCCCAAGTGGGTAAGCTGGAAGTCGACCCAATGTCGTCTTCGAAAATAAAAAATCGAGAATGAAAAAGCTGCTGCAAAACAGAAAAGCTGAATCAGGCGAGAAAACCCTCCCTAGTCCCCTGCTATCAAGTGCCCTAAAAGACTTCTTTAAGAAGCAGTGCAAAAGGAAACTGGACTCGTCTTTTGAATTATCGGATGAGGAAATTCAGGAGGCTGTACAAGAAAAGCTCCCATCAGCCAAATCGCAAAAAATTGAGGTCCATCCATAAATAAAGACTGTGGGCCTCATTCCGAATTTGGAGGTAGCCTTGGAGGTAGCCATGGTGCAATTAGCACCATGGCTACCTCCAAACCCGGGTCCGGGTCCGGTCTCACTGAATGGGATTTACCGGGACATTCCGACCTATGCGAACCCGGTAAGCCCCTATAGGGCTCAAAAGGAATGGGGAAGGCGCTAATAACGGGCCCGCAAATTGCAGGCCTGTTATTAGCTCCAAGGTCCCTTAACGAGTCCCGCAAAGAACAGCTGGTCAAACCAGCCGTTCCTGCTGCGACCCGCTAAGGGAACTCAGAATTGGGCAGTAAGGGTTTACCAGCACCGGCATCCTTACCGGTGCTGGTAAACCCTTACCGCCCAACTCGTAATGACCCCCTGTGTATCTACACCAGTCCCCCCCTCCTGCACAATAAAAGCAAGTCACATGCCAACACTGCAGAATCAGAACAAGCGGCTGGACGAGAGGGACGTACAGACAGGCACGCAACATAGATGGAGTCAAGGTACGCAGCACAACACGAACAGTGTTTTCGTGGAGCAGGCACCAAAGTCTGCTCCACCTACCCTGCATAGGCCAGTGCCGACGCAAAGACCTGAATCCGGGGGAGATTCAGTCCCAGCGGTTTTGGCACCTCCGACACAAGACCCAAATACCAAACTCGCTCCTAAGCCAGTCAGCTTCCAACCAACAGAAAAATCCAAAGATCTTGGTTCCATCAACGCAAAAATTGTTGAAGCCTCAAGTACCTTATTACCTTAGATCGTGTCGGGAGAAAAAGCCTTGCCTTCAGTTACATTGGTTGTATACGAATTGTTCGTTTTACAACTGTTCGAATTACAATTGACCTTTTCACAATTGACCGAATTGTGAAGGTCAATTGTAACATATATGTGGGGGGAAACCCCCCACAACCCACCACCCAACGCCAAACCCCCCAAAACCCCTATATATATATATATATATATATATATATATATATATATATATTTTACCAAACCGATATATATATTACATGGCCACGGCCGTGGCCATGTAGTTATGGTTAAATTGGTGTTTCCATAGGAAGAGCTCCTTTTGGGCGGCTTATAACTTCGCTCCCCCTGGACGAATCCTCACCAAACTTTGCAAAAAATGTATATGGCCCACTCTGAATTGTTTTCCAAAGTTTGGTGAGGATTCGTCCAGGGGGAAAAAGTTATAGGGGGGGTCCCAAAAATTATTTTTTCCCATAGACTGAACGGGAAAAAAAATGTGCTCGCGCCTACAGCCCAAACCGCTGGACGGATTTTCACCAAATTTGGGACCAAGCCGCTGCTCCTGGTCCAAAAGTGTGCTTTTGCAGATTTGGTAAAAATCCGTCCAGTAGTTTTTAAAAAAATGACCAAAAAGTGGGTCGTTAAAAATTAGTGATATCTGTGTTCGGTCCGCGGACACACTTCCCTGTTCGCTCCGTGGACAGTGTCCTGATTGGCTGATTGGCTTACATCATGTCAGCGGACATGCAACGTGTTCGCTGATTGGACGGTGTGGAACGTGAAGCGCGTCAGATTTTCGGTGGCGCCCGCCACCTTGGATTCGCGGACATCCATGGACAGCGCAGTGAAGCTTGGTTCAAAATTTGTATTTAGTAGAGTGTGTTGGTTTGTAGGAGTGTTTGGGGAGGGTGGGAGAGTATGAGATAGGTTGAAAGTTGTGTTTTTTCATGTGGTAGACATTCTTGTTGTGTTCGATTTGTCTGCTGACATCGGGGGTGTTCTGAGTACTCAATATGTGTCCGTTTTGTTTGGAAGCAAGCTGAAACTGTTCTAAGAACACTCGCGGTGTCCGGAAATGTTCGTAAATTAACAAAATGGGGGTGTCCTGGGGAGGCTGTCCGTATTGTTCTCTGGCAAGTTGAATGTGTTCTAAGAACACTCGCAGTGTCCTGAAATGTTCGGAAATAAACAAAATAGGGGTGTCCTGAGGACACTGTCCGTATTGTTCGTTGTCAAGTTGAAAATGTTCTAAGAACTCTCGCGTTGTCCTGAAATTTTCGTAGGGGGTGTCCTGAGGACACTGTATTGTTCTCTGGCAAGTTGAATGTGTTCTAAGAACACTTGTGGTGTCCTGAAATATTCGTAGGGGGTGTTCTGATGATGCTGTCCGTCCTGAGGACGCTGTCTTTATTGTTCTCTGGCAAGTTGAATCTGTTCTAAGAACACTCGCGGTGTCCTGAAATGTTCGCAAATGAACAAAATGGGGGTGTCCTGAGGACGCTGTCCATATTGTTAGTTGTGAAGATGAAAGTGTTCTAAGAACTCTCGCGCTGTCCTGAAATGTTCGTAGGGGGTGTCCTGAAGACGCTGTCCGTATAGTTCTTTAGCAAGTTGAATGTGTTCTGAGAACACTCGTGGTGTCCTGAAATGTTCATAGGGGGTGTCCTGAAGACGCTGCCCGTATTGTTCATTGTCAAGTTGAAAATGTTCAAAGAACTCTCGCGTTGTCCTGAAATGTTCGTAAATAAACAAAATGGGGGTGTTCTGAGGACGCTGTCCGTATTGTTCATGGTCAAGTTAAAAATGTTCTAAGAACTCTCGCGGTGTCCTGAAATGTTCGTAAATAAACAAAATGGGGGTGTCCTGAGGACGCTGTCCGTATTGTTCGTTGTCAAGTTGGAAGTGTTCTAAGAACTCTCGCGTTGTCCTGAAATGTTCGTAGGGGGTGTCCTGAAGACGCTGTCCGTATTGTTAGTTGTCAAGTTGAAAATGTTCTAAGAACTCTCGCGATGTCCTGAAATGTTTGTAAATAAACAAAATGGGGGTGTTCTGAAGACTCTGTCCTTATTGTTCGATAGCAAGTTGAATGTGTTCTAAGAACACTTGTGGTGTCCTGAAATATTCGTAGGGGGTGTTCTGATGATGCTGTCCGTCCTGAGGATGCTGTCTTTATTGTTCTCTGGCAAGTTGAATGTGTTCTAAGAACACTCGCGGAGTCCTGAAATGTTCGCAAATAAAAAAAATGGGGGTGTCCTGAGGACGCTGTCCGTATTGTTCATTGTGAAGTTGAAAGTGTTCTAAGAACTCTCGCGCTGTCCTGAAATGTTCGTAGGGGGTGTCCTGAAGACGCTGTCCGTATTGGTTGATAGCAAGTTGAATGTTTTCTAAGATGTGTCCTGAAATGTTCGTAAGGGTTTTCTGATGACACTGTCCGTTCTGAGGACGCTGCCCGTATAGTTCTCTAGCAAGTTGAATGTGTTCTGAGAACACTCGTGGTGTCCTGAAATGTTCATAGGGGGTGTCCTGAAGACGCTGCCCGTATTGTTAATTGTCAAGTTGCAAATGTTCAAAGAACTCTCGCGGTGTCCTGAAATGTTCGTAAATAAACAAAATGGGGGTGTTCTGAGGACGCTGTCCGTATTGTTCATTGTCAAGTTGAAAATGTTCTAAGAACTCTCGCGGTGTCCTGAAATGTTCGTAAATAAACAAAATGGGGGTGTCCTGAGGACGCTGTCCGTATTGTTCGTTGTCAAGTTGGAAGTGTTCTAAGAACTCTTGCGTTGTCCTGAAATGTTCGTAGGGGGTGTCCTGAAGACGCTGTCCGTATTGTTAGTTGTCAAGTTGAAAATGTTCTAAGAACTCTCGCGATGTCCTGAAATGTTCGTAAATAAACAAAATGGGGGTGTTCTGAGGACTCTGTCCATGTTGTTCGATGGTAAGTTGAATGTGTGCTGAGAACACTCGTGGTGTCCTGAACTGTTCGTAGGGGTTGTCCTGAAGACGCTGTCCGTATTGTTCATTGTCAAGTTGAAAATGTTCTAAGAACTCTCGCGGTGTCCTGAAATGTTCGTAAATAAACAAAATGGGGGTGTTCTGAGGACGAGTCCGTATTGTTCGTTGTCAAGTTGGAAGTGTTCTAAGAACTCTCGCGTTGTCCTGAAATGTTTGTAGGGGGTGTCCTGAAGACACTGTCCGTATTGTTCATTGTTAAGTTGAAAATGTTCTAAAAACTCTCGCGGTGTCCTGAAATGTTCATAAATAAACAAAATGGGGGTGTTCTGAGGACGCTGTCCATATTGTTCATTGTCAAGTTGAAAGTGTTCTAAGAACACTCATAATGTCTGCGGACATTAAAAGTTTCCATAGGCCATAGTTGAAATTTTTAGTCTATGGGTGTGGTATTCTGCGGTTTTGTGGCCAGGGCGAGTGTTGGGTACCCGGCCATTTTTTTTTACAAATTTATAAGGAACAAAGTTATAAGATACTATGGGTGTGATATGCTGTGATGGTTGTGGCCAGGGCATAGGGTGTATAACATACTTACTGTTTGGTTTAGTAACTGGAGTACATGTATTTCTTGTTAATTTCTGTGATAAAAGAAAATAGCATGTTAGTATTAGTATTTTGTAATGACTTTTTACATTGTATGATCAACATTTTTTAAATTTTTTTTTGGACTCTCATATTTAGTAGATTAGAAACCAGAGTACTGTGCAATTTGCTCAGTTTCTGTGTTCATTGCTAAAATCATTGGGTCTGTAGGAGAAAAAAAAATCCATTTTGGATAAAAAAAAAACCTTTTTCTGTTATGCTACAGTTTATTTGTTTGTTTGTTTTCAGTGTTCACTTGTTGTTTCTCGGTAATGCTTTATACATTGGCTTGTTGAATTTTTTTGGAGCAGTAACATATTATTTATTTGTTTGGATATTATAAAATTTTGGAGCAGTTAGAATACACCTACTGGTATCTATTTTTTTTATATATTTTAGTGGTATTGATTTATCTGTTTGGATATTGTTAAATTTTGGGACAGTTAGATACCAATTGGCGTATTCTAACGGTCTATTTTTTTATATATTTTAGTGGTATTGATTTATCTGTTTGGATATTGTTAAATTTTGTGACAGTTAGATACCAATTGGTGTATTCTAACTGTCTATTTTTTGCTCTAATTTGCTGGTATCCATTTGTCTGATTAGTTGTTGTAGAATCTTTGGGCAGTTAGTTTTTGGAATATTCTAACAGTTACATTTTTTTACTACAAGTTTACTTAGGGTTTAAGTACAGTTTAGTTATCAAATTTTGGTTTTAAGAACATTAAATAAGCGTTTGTAAGATTTGCTGGTAATCTCTGCTTTAGAGTAATGGTACGTTTGTGAAGCAAGAATGTGTTGGGTGTCGGAAGCGGCCTCAGTAGGAATCTGGTGATAGGAGAGGGGTGCGGCTTGACACTCTAACCCGCATCGACTCACGTAGATGAGGTCCTTTCCTCAGACGTCGGTTCTGGGAGTTCCGCGAGTCCTGTGAGCGAGGCGAGGTGGAGCGGGTGAGAAACCGTGAAAAAGCCGAGGTGTAGCTGACACACAGCATTTCACTTTGGTGCCGTGGTTCGGCGGCTTTACTCTACGGCGGCGGTGTGGCGACGTTGGCCTCCTGCAGTCTGCCTGGTCATGCTGGGTGTGCCGTCTGACATCTGCGGTGCCCTCCGTGAGAGGAGTCTCCCCGGGGAGCGGGCGTTCGGCTATGGAGGCGGAGCGGCTCCGGTCTGGGTGAACTTGTATCCCAGTAACTAGCACTTGGATACTTGGATATCTAGCAAATAGCACTTGCTCGGCCCCCGCTTATCTGGGGGTGGTGTCCCCAGGCGGGAGGCAGGAAAGCAGGGTGCGGCTGGAGACACTTGCTTTGGGGTGCCCTGGAGGTGTGGCCTTGGGCTTGGGAAGGGAGTGGTACTCTCCGGCATGGCCTGTTGGGTTGGTGGTGGCCCCGCTTGTGTGGCGCATGGCCATGGATACCACCCTGAGCAGACCCTGAGGAAAAGGGGGTGCCCCTGCTATCCATGAGCACGTGAACCCTTGAACCCGTGTGCACATCCCAGACACTGTGGGCTTTGGCCTTTGATCCGGGTTTGTAGCTTGCTGGACACATATATTTGTGTTTAGGGGGGTTGGAAAAACAGTGGCATATGGGAATAACTATTTTGCTCTGTTAAGCCTTGCATCCAATAATACATGGACCTTGGTTGCCCCTCACTATCTTGATTAAGAAATTATCGAACGAAAGTGAGCTCCATCGTAGACATGCAGCGAGGGAGAAGAGCTCCCCACTCCATCTATAACCTACGAAAAATCAAGCCGCAAACTGTAAAGGAAAGTAAGGAGACCTATAAGAAAGGGGGCAAACCCAACAAGAAATCTAAATACGCTCAACCGTTGACGCAGGGGCGATTACTGAATTTTTCCCCTTAAATCCCCCTCCCGATACTAATTCCACCATAATCGAGGAAACTGCAGCACCGGTACATAGTGGTGGTATGTCCTTAAATACTTCCAATTTCGATGATATAGATAACAATTCCCTCCTGGACCTCCGTCTAACCATACAGAGAGGGATGCAGACACAAACACCTCAGACGATATCCAGTGGCATAACGCCTCTAAAGGAAAATAGCATGAACACTGCCACGGGGGTACCTAATGCGGTGGGGAGCAGTGGCCGCTTATCTGCATCTCCTAATTATGCAATACCGTCAATGGAGGATGAGCCGGACAATGAGATGGAAGAAAACATCGGAGCATTGCCAAACTCTGCTCAGATAACTGAGCTTCAATCATCAGTGGCTGCCCTCCAATTTGCCCTTAAGATACTCCTACAGCTGTCGGGGCGTATCCTGGCAAACACCAATTCCATAACTATGGCCTTAGATCTGAAGGATCTCTCTCGAGAAGAAGCAGAAGTTAATCTATCCAATGCATTACAGATAGCTGAGGAGACTGAAGAGCAGGAAACCGTGGTGGAGGGGGGCGCGGAGCAATCCATATCCATCAGTACTATTGTAACTGAGGAAACCCCCGCCGGGGCAGATGAACAAGACCTAGCGCAAACTCCTCGGGCCCCCCTTTCACAGAAACAACGCAGATTGGTGAAGAAGGCACATAAAAATAAATTAGCTGCAACATGTGCCCAATCTCCTACAACAGGGCCCAGATTGGCACCGGAAACTCGATCAGAAAAAGAATGATGAGAGCAGCCTCACGAGCGGCAATGACAAAAGGCCCTTTGACGGATTGGCTGATACCTGAAGACAAGTCCAACGAAGTGGACTTAGAGGAAGCCTCAGAGATGGACCCAGAGCCCGAACTGGAATCCAGTATGCTAGTGCAGCTTGAGCATCTTCCCGGGATACAGGAGATGGAAGAACTAGTGGAGTATACACCGCCGGAGCAGCTGAATATAGCAAATGACATAAATATGAATCGCATTTGTTTCATCAAGAATTTGTACCCCAGTGACAAAAATCCCTGGCTGGCACGTTCTGAATTACTAGCAAGACTCTATCATATACCGCAACTCAGAGTCTTTAAATCCGAGGATTTCTTATTCGTCAAACCTTTATTGTGCCCTAACCCCAACGTCTCTGCACTCCACTGCACCTTTCTGACGACGGCGCAATTGATCAGAAATTATAAAGAAGAACTGAGAACAGTGGACATTGAAATCAATGTGGATCCGCAGGAGAAGGACCTCTCTGGTGATTGAGAGGGCACTGTTACACCTATTCCCCCGGCAAAAGAGTCTAAATCTGGGATAGGGGAAACTCCCACCTTGGCCGAAATACAGCAAATACTTAAGGCATTGCTGGAATTCCTCCCGCACCTGTTACAGAAGCATTGATGCTTCTCATTACTTACCTGGAAATGTAGAGGCTTCGCCCATCTTTTGAGGTCGGAGGGTTCTGCAGATCTATTGTCTCAACATAGCTGCATATGTCTTCAAGAGACATGGTCACCGGACCCCCTATTGTTAGATGGCTTTGTTATATATCAATCACTTGCTAAACAGGGTAGCAAGGGCCACCCTTATGGTGGCTTACTTACAGGGGTAGTTAATACGACCAAGTCTCGGAAAATCCAGTGTAAAGCTGAGGATCAGCTCTTGGCAGTAGAGATTGAATATCATGATGAAAGTGGCTTTGGAAGACTCCTTGTAATGAATCTCTATAACCCTCCAGGAGCGGTGGCTAGAGACACATTACAGGAGGCAATACAGGACCTATTGTCTTCTTGGTTGTTTAGACCAGGCAACAGTGCTGTTGCTGTTATGGGGGATTTTAATTGCCATATGACAGACGAGGCACTTATACCCTCCAATCCTGATCTTAGCGCAAGCTGTATTATGACCCGGGGAAAGAGGGACAATGAAGGATTAGGCTGGCTACAACTGTTCGAATCTTGGGATCTTACGATGATCAATGGCCGTACCTTGGGAATTGGGCCGGGGAAATACACTTGATCTAAGGTATCATCGTTTAGCACATTAGATTACATATTCTTGTGCCCCGAGATGCAGACTAGAGTAGTGGATATGTTTGTTAAGCCTAACGTATGGAGCAACCATGCGTCACTGCATTGTACACTCCACATCCCGATCCTTCCTCCTCCTTCTTTGAACATAGGCAGCATCCAAGCCAACCGCACAGGATCAAGAATAGTGTGGTCTGAGAATAACATAGCCACTGAAGCTCTTAAATCTGTTGCTTCAGAGGGCCTGTGTGATTTCAATCTTATGACGGTAAATGAAATAGAAGACTGGATACTGGGATTCTCAGGTCAGCATGCAACGGCCAAAAAGGGTTATATGCTAAAAACTGGGGGCACCCCACTCCCCTACAATAGGGAAATTAGGGATACCAAGAGAAGACTAAGACGTGAGATCCGAGGCCTGAAATCTCTGAACCTACATGGAGCCCTCTACTGTGTGAAATTAAGAAAAATTAAAAATCGATATAGAGAGGATATCAAGAACTTAAAGATAATAGAGAGAAACAACAGATATCAGCGGCTTTTACAAACTGTTTGCTCAAGAAATTCCTGCATCATATGGACGCTCCTAAATGAGAACAGAGAGAAGGTCAAAGGCCCATTAATTAACCCAATAAGTGAGGAGACATGGGTAAAATTCCTACTGGACCGTAACTCAGGGGAAGGAGAGATTAGGAGCAGACTTTCGGAGAAGGCCCCTTTCCATCAGCCTTTTGATGTTTCAGCAGAGGCAATATTGAACAAAATAGTTGCCCTTAAGTCCTCCAGAGCCTCCGGCCCCAATGGGCTGGCTAATGCAGTGATAAAGCACCACCCGTTATTTTGGGCCAACCTGTTCTCCCTATTGTTCCAAAAGATCCTAGCCCAGGGGATAATTCCTCGATCATGGCAAACTGCCATTCTTATTCCTGTATTCAAAAAAGGCAGTCGCACTGACCCCAATAACTATAGGCTGTTATCCATGCTTGACATCACATGAAAACTTTTCGCCTCGCTACTTCTTAGTGAGATGCAAAAATGGGTAGAAAACACCAAAATACTCAGTAGATTCCAATGTGGTTTCAGGCTGGATTTTTCCACTTCACATAACCTATTGGTCATGGACATACTACGCACACGGGCGCTTAGTAGGGGGCAGCCCCCGCTGTATGCCCTATATATCGACTTTAAGGCAGCCTTTGACTCCATCCCTCGAGCGAGGTTATGGACTAAGCTTAAAATACTGGGATGCCCTTCAGGGCTACTATACTATCTTAGACTGCTCCACCAAAATACCTCGGCATGCCTCTGATTAAATCAGGAAGGCGCTAGGACCAGAAGCGTGATCCAAAATAGGGGGTAAAGCAGGGTTGCATTACAGCACCTCTTATCTACAATCTGTATGTGTACGACATCCCTGAAGTACTAGCCGAGGCCGACAATTGCTCTCCCAAAATTGGTGAAGCACCGTGTGCGGTATTATCGTACGCGGATGATCTGGTTGTGTTTGATAACACCATAAGTGGTCTTAGGCGTTCTGCTTTTATCTTACGGGACTATGCCAGGATTAATGGTTTGACCATTAATTTAGATAAGACAAAGGTGCTCAGATTCACCAGAAAAAGAGTATCCCGAGTGAATCTGATGGTGCATAAAAACCTTATACTGTACGCTCCATCCTATCGCTATTTAGGAGTGGAAATTGAGCCTCGGGGCAAATATCTGCTCTGCAGACAGGAACGCATTACTAGGGCAATGCAAGTCACCGCATTAATATCATCTTTTACCAATAAGCAGGGTGGCTTCACTCTATGGGGTACCTGCCATTTATATATTCAAATCCTTGCCCCCATGATCATCTATGGCCTTGAGTCGCTGCTTACATTGGATTTAGAGTGGCTTCAAGTGGTGGAGGGCAAGTTCTGGCGACGAATATTGGGATTACCTCCGGGTGTCCCGATGGCCCTAATTAGACTCGAATTGGGCCTTCCCTCATTGAAAGCGATGGTACTGAAAAGAGCAGGGTTGTTCCTTAAGATGATAAATGGCTCTCCCAATCCTTTATTGACCGTGATCTATCAGGAATTAACTAAAAAATATACCCCCTCGCAAAGACATGACTAAATTCCTAATAGACATTGGTTGGACTCATAGAGGGGTTACTGTCACTAAGGAAACCCTAAATGCACTGGGAAAAAAAGTGGACCTTTGGGATTGGCTTGAGAATTTCACTCACCTAAGCAGTCTTAAGACCTATCATTTAGTGAAATATAGATTGTTTAATTTCATGAAACCGCAAGCCTACCTATACCTCTGTCCAACTAGAAGGCTTAGACGCTTCATTATTTTGTTCCGATTGGAACAATTGCCTACTTTATATCTGGCAGGAGCCTGGGAGAACATCCCTGCGGAAGAGCGAACATGCCGCCTCTGCAAATCACTAGAATGTCTAGAGACAGCCAAACATCCTCTTACTGAATGCCAAACACTGAATGATACTATTCTGTATTATTTGGGTGAATTTGTGCATGATTCTGCAACTATATCTGAAATATCATTTTGGCTGTATTGCACTAACACCTGCAACATGCACTTATGCATTGCACTATATAATGTATGGCATCAAGTGGAACTAGCTCTGGCTCACAGACTGGAACCATATTAATGCTGGGGATGCTAAGGATCGGATTGGGCTCTTTAAGTGCTATAGGAAGATGCTTCTGATCAATTATACTCATTTTAATTCAGGTTATAATTGTCTTATGCAAGAACATCTATGTATGATCATGTGTAAATATCATAAGGATAGTTGTGTTATTTTTTTCTTCCTTTTTAATTGTGTTTCTTCTCTCTTATCTTTTTTATTACATATTGCATATGCATACATTCGAATATTTATGATCTGATACTACTGTTTATATACTGTAATACATGTAAAGTTTGAATTTATTTTCAAGCTATATCACATTAAAGAATAAATAAATAAGTAATGGTACTATCATTACATTGAAACCATCCACATTTCTTTTTTATATATGCAGTGTAGTGCCCTGAATTGGTTGTGGCTCCTGCTTGGTAGATTATACCCATTGTTGTGAAGGTTTTCTTACCAAGTGATATTTGACCATGTGTGAATCAAGTCACCTTGCAGTTGTTTTTGGTACCATCTGCATTATAACGTAGAAGCATTAGTATTACGTATTTACTATGTGTTTGTATTACTAACGTGGAGCGATTATCTGAATTGCAGGTAGAACATAATCTACCATGGTTTGCATTTTGTACAAGTTGCTGAAATGGAATGGATTCACAATTAGGTATTGATATATATATACAAAGCGTTCATTGGGGATTTGTTCTTCTGTCACATTGTTGCAGAGAGTGCATGTATGTTTCCACATGTATGAAATCTGATAGGTATGTTTTTGTTTTCCAGTACTTGTAGTAAGTACATTAGCTATTCGTGTGGATCTTCCTGTGAGTTTATAGTGAATTTCACCATTCAAGCACATTTGTCCAATTGTTGTCTTATTCCATAAACACTATATGTGTTATCAGGATTGTTTGCTGCATTTCTGTGAAGTACTAACATTTGCAAACACAATGGGTCTGTACTGTGTAAGTAAATGTTGTCAACAATTGGTGGTAATTGAAATAGAATATGCATTGCTACATTTGCGTAGCAACTTACACCAACTATATTTGAGAGTTTAAATGGACCAGGTAGTTCTGTATCTGACTGCTTTTTTTGGAGTTTGTCTTCCTTCTTTGAAGAAGTACCTGGTTTACTTTCCCTAATTGATTATTTTTTGCTTGTGGTACTTAATGAAGTATTAGTTTCTTGTACTCTCTTTGGAGGAGTTGCATTTCTGTTTGATTTATTTTTCTTTTATAACGTTTTACTTTTTGTGGAACAGAATATGTGTTTAGATGGGGGGCGTATAGTGAGCGAAGTCTATTGTATTCTAAAATGCAAGGAATATCAGTGTTTACATTACTTGCATCAAAGTTGATTAGAAATAGACCGTCAAGTGTACGTAAGCGTGATAGTGCTACGTAGCTCATGCCTTCTTTAAATACTGTGTTACCAATATCTATCATTGCTTTGTCTAGGGAAAGACCTTGTGATTTATGAATTGTGACTGTGTATGCAAGAGAAAATTGTTCTCTGCGTACATACATGTCTTTGAAGAGAAGGAATCGAGCTGTTGAGCGTCCTATCTTTTTTACTTCTGAAAGTTTGTCAAAGAGAAAATTGACAAACTGAATTTTGTTGTCACGTGGGTATGTTTGAAAGCCAACAACTGTACCCATTGCTCCATTAACTATTCCTTGGTCCACGTCAAGGTTACGTTTAAGCATTACTCTGCAATTTACAAATAATTTTCATATCTTTTCTAAGCCTGCTGTGTTTGAGATTGATTTTTCTAAACTATTTAGTCTTGTTGTGGCTTGGTCACACATAGGTAGTGTCATACCATGTACATCTAGTTTGTCTGTGGTGCTAATTTCCATTATTGGTTGCAGTTCTTTACTTAACATTATTTCATTGAATTTGAAACAGCTTGCAAGAGTTGGCATTAGGCCATACAATTGACATTTTTGTGGGCTAATTGTTCCATAACATCTGTAGCACATGCATTATCGCCATAAAGTGCATTAATGTGCCGGGTTTTCAATATTGTTTATGCTTCTTTAGAAAGTATACCAACTCTGATACTTTTTAAGATGGTGGCATAAGTGAGTTCTGCAGATTGCCGTATGTTTTCTGTTAATTCTCTGTATTGGAAATGTTGCTAAAGGTTGACATTTCCAATGCTGCCAACAGTTTTACGGCAGAGTTTGTGTCCTAATGTTTTAAAAATAGGCTCACCTTTTACTGGTGTCAATTGAAGAAGATCTCCGAAAACAATAATGTGTTTTCCTGCAAAGAGCTCTTCATAGTTTGTTTTGAGTAATTCTTGTAATCTGAGGTGAATCAAAGCCAACATTAGGTTGGAGACCATGCTCACTTCATCTATTAGTAGCATTTTCATTTGTTTCAATACTCTGCGTAGTTCCATTGCAGCTTCTGCAGAAAGTTTGTATTAGTCTAATTTGTTCTGGTGTTCTAAAGGCAATAGTAGTAATCTGTGTAACGTGACACCACCTATGTTGTAGGCAGCTAAACCTGTGGGGGCAGTGACAACAGCTGACAGTTTGTTATTTGTGAATTGTTGAAGGAACTTACTGATGATTTTAATTAGGAATGTTTTGCCAGAACCAGCTTCACCACTGACATACAGTAGTATAGGTTTATAATTATGGCAGGAACATTCTTCATTTTCATGTTGTACACATGTGCAATTTGTTTTGTTACTTCTTGAAAAATGCTATGTTGCTCATTGTTTAGTTTTGATTATAGTATAGTTAAGTCTTCTTTATCTTCATACTGACACATGGTGTTTTCTACTTCTATCATAGCTAATTCTTCCTCATTTATTATTAGTGGTTCTCCCAGTGGTTCTTGGCTTCCTGTTACAGAAGGTTGACTACTGTCAGGAGTTTCTTTATCTAGTTGGGCCTGGAGTTCTTCTTCGTGTTGCTGTTCATTGTGCAACATTGTTTTGTACTGTGTAAAGTTTACATCAGTTATAGTGCTTTCATTTGCTTTGAAAGTATCTTCATATGAGTCATAGTTATCTAGTATTTCTTCTTCTTTTCTCCATGGTTTAAAGAGTTGTAGCAGGAACATGTAATATACTTCTTTATGTTGAGGAGTCTTTAAATGTAACTTTATTTAACATATATTAATAATTTATGACAGAGAAGGTGAGGCAGAAACAAAAACAAAAAGAGGAGAATTATGGGTTTCAACATGATTCGTATCAGGTGAAGAAGGGATGGAAGTCTTATCAAAACGTTTTGGGTTATGGAGAGGGTTTGGGGATAATTGACTGGGATATGGTGTGGGGGGACAAGTACATGTGGGGCAATAGTATGACATTTTTGTTTTAAAATGATCTTCAACAAAAGTTTTCAAATTATTAAAATTGCTCAACAATAAATCCATTTTTTCTTTTATGCTGTCAAGCGTATTTTCCATAACAGCTTCTTCAGAGGTATTTTCTATTTTGGTATGCTCTGTACAAAAAATATATATATATGTTAAATGTATATAAAATAATAATTAAATGGTTTATGTTGTAAAGTGTTTACCATTAGTTTCACTAGCTTGTGACATTTCCTCATGTGGGAAATGCTCCTCTAGCCATTCCAGAATACTAGACATTTCTGTGAGAAAAAAAATATATTATATTTTTTTATCTAATACAGAAAGTTTATAAATGTATGAGTAAAATGAAGTACACTTACTATTTCAGGTAAAATATGTTCTAAGTACTGTGTAGGTCTGGTGTTCTTAGTTCTGTAGTGTCTGTGAGGTAATTATGTTGGAAGCCAATTTATCTTCTTCTGGTATATTCCATTTTAGAACATATTGTATTTAAATGAATGGTTAGTGTGTTACATATATGGGTTACATATATGGGTTACATTTCTTATGTATTACTACATATATGTGTATGTGTGTTGCTTTTTGAATGTGTTAAATGTTCCTATGTTATGATATAACAATCAAACATACCCCCCCAGAGTTTTTAGGTAGTGGTACTGTTCTGCGAACATGTCCGCGGACATTAAAAGAGTTTGCGGACATCAAGTTCAGTAGAAGAGGTTCAGTATGTTCCATATTACATGTACATAAAGTCAAAGTTATTATTGTTAAATTGCGCTACTAAAAAACCTATGAAATTCAGTGAAAAAACTTTGTTAAAGGGACGTTATGATTAAGTTGCGCTACTAAACACCTGTTAAATTCAGTGAAAAAACTTTGTTAAAGGGACGTTATGGTTAAGTTGTGCTACTAAAAACCTATGAAATTCAGTGAAAAAACTTTGTTAAAGTTACGTTATGGTTAAGTTGCGCTATTAAAAACCTATGAAATTCAGTGAAAAAACTTTGTTAAAGGGACGTTATGATTAAGTTGCGCTACAAAAAACCTATGAAATTCAGTGAAAAAACTTTGTTAAAGTTACGTTATGGTTAAGTTGCGCTATTAAAAACCTATGAAATTCAGTGAAAAAACTTTGTTAAAGGGACGTTATGATTAAGTTGCGCTACTAAAAACCTATGAAATTCAGTGAAAAAAACTTTGTTAACACCCAGGACATCAACGGTGACATCACAAATGTCATTGATGACATCACTGATGACATCACATGTGCATTTACCTTTCATGAAAAGTCTGTACAAGGGTTTCTTATTGTAATGTTAATTTAAAAGAAGTGTCAATGATCATTGGAATAAATATCAAGGGCTAATTAGTCCAACCAGTATACTAAGGTGCTTATGTAGAAACATAGGCATTGTGTGCACCATACATGATGGAGGTGCAATATTCATAAGCTTGCCATTTTGAATAGAGAAATGATAACTGTTTTCTTATTAGACTTTTGCATATTGTGAAACATGTGATAAGTAGATAATAAAACCCACTTACTACATAATTTCATTATTCTAGACAAAACACAAAGAGACAACACCACATACAAATATGGGTATATACAAGGAAATTGAAGTAAGAAAAAAACAGCAGTAGTAGCGAAAAGTGTTCATAACCTAACTGATTACCTTTATGCAGAAAAACGATTGCTCTATTTCAAAGCTGCTACTTACCATATATATATATATATCACATGATGTGCCTGGACTCTAAGGAAAGTAGTGTGAATACAAGATATAAAAATAGGAGCATATACAGGGAAAGTACAGTAATAAAAAAAACAACAGAACTATCAGAAAGTGCTGACAACTCTACTGATTATTTTAATGCACAGAAAGGATTGCTGTCTTTCAAGCTTGTGTCTTCCCCTATGTATATGTTTCATATGATATGACTGGATCCTAAGGGAATTATTGTAAGAACATGCTTGAAAGATAAGTCTACAAATATACTACCTTTTCCACTTTTAATTCCTGACTGTTACTGAAGAAAACCATGTGGCCTAGATATGTCAGTAAAGGAAAAAAGGGAAAAAAGGGGGAGCCAGACATGGGATGTCATTATTGATGTCATCAAAGACATTTGTGATGTCATCTTTGATGTCCTGTGTGTTAGTCTTAGCAGTGCACAGTGGTGTCGTGAGTTATGGTTGCTTAGCTTACCATAAGTGGCCAATTTCAAGGGTTTTTCGGTTTTTCTTGGAACCATAACGTCCCTTTAACAAAGTTTTTTTCACTGAATTGCATAGGTTTTTAGTAGCGCAACTTAACCATAACGTCCCTTTAACAAAGTTTTTTCACTGAATATATATATATATATATATATATATATATATATATATATATATATATATATATATATATATATATATATATACACGGTCAATTGTGAAAAGGTTAATTGTGACCCTTTAAATTCAGTCAATTGTTAATTCGAACAATTGTAAACAAACAATTTGGGTAATACCGTTACATCAACCTTAGGAGTGAGCAAACCATTTGAATTATCAAGTATCATTCAAAGTCCCAACCATCATTGCACCCCTTTGGCGTGCACTACGCATAGAAACAGAAGATTGAGCGAAATTCCTTTTACGACATCAAAAGACACTCCATCTAAGAAACCAGATCTTCTGACCATTATGTCAGCAGTAACATTTGCATTGGCAACTTTCAGCAAGCTCTATGAGTCATTCAACGACACACTGAAGGATCATACTACCATCATTGCTATGATGCATTCGAAGCTCATTTTCTTGGAAGGATACGTAACAGCCCAAGAGCAAAAAACCCTAGAACAACAAACAATGTGGGGAAAAGAAATTCCTTTCGTACCAAGCTCCAGCAATTCTGCGATCCCCAGTTTGTCTGAAACCGACACATAAAACAGAGACTGAAATGCAAACGTCCCCCGAGTAACCCTTTTCGCCAACGTCTTCCACAGAAAAGGGACAGGTGAACAGCGGCACTCATTGTAAGCAGAAGCTCAGTGAGCAACCTACCTATTATCAGTCTGACCGAAACCTAGAACAACCCCCCTCCCACCAAAATAGGTGCTTAACCTCGAGTACATTCACTCAGGAATCCAATCATAAAGGGCAAAAAGCCCCACTTCAGGAGCAGCCTAAGCTTTCCCCAAAAATGCAGGGCTCGGTCGACCCATAGAACTGGGGGATTCCAAACAGCACTTTAAGATGAGCATCAGCACCCTTGAGATGGATGGGGATGCAGATTCGTACTCTTGCACCAAATCAATAATGGCAACTAATTAGTTTGGCGAAGGGAGTCTGTTTAGTGACAAGTACAAAAACAGGGAGTTCAATGAATATCAGCGATCGCTTGATCTTCCTTCTCACTTCAGCTCCAATTACTTTCAGAAACAACATACCATTTATACCAAAAACTCGTCATTACTGACGTATAACTTCTTAAAATTTAGCATGCAACTTGATTGGTTCTAAGAAGGTAACTTTAATATAGGTACTATATCTGTATATGGTAACGGGGAGAGGGGATTAGATAAACAATGTCAGGTGGGGTAACTAAGCCCTTCCTTCAAAATGACTACTGTAAACATCACTAAATGTACGACATCTCATTGGTTCTACTAACTATAGGACCCTAGATTACACGGTCCACTATGATTGGGTTGGTATCAACCCCACTCATACTTTTCCACTTGCGCTTAGCAGCGTGCAGAAGAGCTGGCCAGGTGCAAGGAGTTTGTCTGCACCCCAGCTACCCTCCAATTATTGTTACAATCAATCATTACCTCAGTGGTCATGTGTCAATTATTTCTTTGTAGTTGGCCTCCATTATTCTTCTTGTTCTGGGAAAGTTAAGGCATCTGAGTATGGCAAAGGTCCATGCATAGTTGTGAAAGTTTCATCCCTTCCTGCTTGCCAGGTCACGTGATTCTGACACCGTGAAATCAGCCTTTCCTTCATGCAATTTCGTGTAGTTGATTTCATTCTGCCAGTCATCTACCATCTGTACCTTATCTTGACCTTTCCGAGCAGGATACTCTTTTCTTCTTTTTCTTTAATTGTATCCACTGTTGGCCTATTCCAGCTGATACAACCTTGGCTTTTTGGCATGGTTACCGTCGTCTGAGTTTTCTCTCCGTCTTTAATTCTCAATTTGTTTGCTGCAAAACTCTCCTCTTGAGACCTTTAGTAACCTCTGGTTGATTCTGCTCTTGAGCGTAGTGGAATTATACCTATATAAAGTACTCTTTTGAGGTAGTTATATGTATAGGTGGCACTTGCCGCAATCTATTTTGCTACTAAGCATAAGCAAGCCTCTTGATTTCTTGGATTCTTGCGGTTTCTTGCATTTGTACATGTTTAAACTAACTGAATATCTTCATCGTGCATATGGCATAAGTTTCTGACAGCTTGACATTAATGGTTTCACTTTAGGCTCAAGAGGGCGCTTATCCATGGTATTTCGTCTCTTTTTATCATCATTCTCGGGTCGTTATATCTTCTATATGTGAGTCAGTCTGGGTTTTTATGATGTCACCATTCGTCTTTCTTCAGTATCATCTTAGTTTCTTTGGGTTTAACATTCTGACATTGTCATTCTGTCTCACTTGTCGGTATGGTTTTCTCCATGGGTACCTTACTGTCCAGGTTTTCTTAGGTGTTGGTACGTCAGTAGGTGCTGTTATACTGATAGGTACTGGACAGAACCCAACTGTGGTTCTCTGCTGGTTTATTTGCTCATCATACGTCACATATTTTGGTGTGCATGTTCCTCTGGATCCAGACATAGAGGTCTGAAGAAATGTCTCTTTGAGGTCCATATCTTTATGACTTCCTTCAAGCATCCTGCTGTTCTTACATGCTCATCTTTATTCCAAGTAATTAGTTGACATTTTCCACTTGGATTACAATAGATCCATCTTCCCACATAATTTCTGTGTTTCCTTGGATGCCGAAACTTTGTTCCTTCTGGTGCATAAATGCTGGCTTTCAAAAAGTCTCTTATGTCTTCATCAGTCAGGTCCTTGGGCTTCCATCCTGACTCAACATAGATCATGATCTTTATCCCTATGGCCTTTTTTCAGTTTTCTGGCATTGAGATATTATTATCTTGATAACACAATCTGAGTAATATCACCACTAGCAGGGCTCCTAAGAATTTTTAATGCATCTGCCATCCATTGCGGAACCCAGGAGAACAGTGATCAAAACCAACTGTCGTCATCAACTTCATCAACTTCATCTATCATCTGATTCTGTAGGTTTGTCAGCATACCTATGGTTTCTGTTAAAGTTCCATTCTCATCATCGTGCAAAGGTTTGAATGTGCAACATGATGCTCCAATTTTTGCACAAACACTTCCATCCATAGCTGTGATCATGTCAAGGACTTATCTGTTCTGGAGAGTCAATAGTCGAATCACCCTTAACTCTTCCTTCATTTCATTGAATCCTATAACGGTCATGTTGATGGTCTGCAGTAACTCCCATCTGGTTATCTGCAACCATTTAGTATTTGCTCTAATTTGGCTTAGCTGTGTTCAATATGGCGTCAGCCCTTTCTGGGTTAACCCTTTTTCCCTCATGTGAGATTAGCTGGCCTATGTACAGCACCTCTTGTTGACAATACTGTAACTTCTCTTTGTCAACTTTGTATCCTTTCTCAGCCAATATAGTCAATAGCTTAATAGAATCGTTACTGCACATTTCCTCTGTTGTGCTGCAAATTAAGATGTCATCCACATATTGCAAGACAACACTCTCCAATGCGACATTGCCTAAATCCATCTGTAGGACTCTGTTGAAAATCGATGCAGACTCACAGTACCCCTAAGGTAACCTGGTACTTTTCAGACGAACTTGTCTGAACGTGAATGAAGTCAAATTTTGTGAGTCTTTGTGCAATGGGATTGAGAAAAATGCATTTTTCAAGTCAGTCACCATGAAATACTTTGCCTCAATGGGTTTATTACATAAAATTATGGAAGGGTTAGGGACTAGAGAGAACTCGGCCTCTACAATATCATTTATTGGGCGTAGATCAGAGGGAAAATCCCTTTGATTTTTTAATAGAATAAATTGCAGTATTACATGATGACTCTGACGTCACCAAAATGCCCTGCTCCATCATGGCAGACATTTTTTGAAAATCCCTTCATCTGCTTCCCTAGACATGGGATACTGTCGTGCTTTTGGGACAATTGCTCCTGGTTTCAATTTAATTTTCACTTCTCTGACTCCTTTCAATAACCCTATGTCATAAGGGCCTGTAGTCCACACTGAGAAAGGCACTTTTGCCATGTCGTCATCAAAATATTCAGGACATTTTTGTGCCAGCATCATTCTCTGGTGCACTTTTCTTTTGATCATTTTCACCCAATAAATGATATTAACCTCAACTGTCATTTCATCTACACCTTCAAACAGATCGTCATCAGTGATGTCAGTCAATCTGTATCCTTCCTCAATGGCGATTACTGTGCACCATTGTCTGCTTTCGTCATCACAACCATCTATCAACGGCATTTTTCCTCGCACTATGGCTGTGTGTATTACCAAGGAAAACACTTGTCCCTTTTCCTCATGCATAGGTATTCTTGGCCTAAATAGAATCTCATCTGGGGTTCTCATTGGTTTGTCTGTAAGGCCTGGTAGCCATGACATTAATATGTACGCTCCATACACAAATATTTCTATGTTCTAATGGACCAGCTCTCATAGCCGTTTGTCCTGTGTATGCTCTGATCATTTTGCATACGTTCAAATAATGCATTCCTGGAGTTGAACATACTATGCCGTTCTCTGTGAACGAGATTGTCATGTTTAACTTCGTCATTAGGTCTCATCCCAGTGTATTTACTGGAGTCTGCCTTGAATACAGCAGTGGCACATTCATGTCACATTCTCCTATAGAAACTGGGAGTTCCTTTGTAAAAGGAACATGACTTGTTGCTCCTGTGAAGCCCTGAGTATTTATGGCTTCGACGGACAAAGAAAACTTGCCTTCACGTATACACAAGTGTGTTCTTCCTGTGTCAACTAAGAAATAATATTCTTTATCCCCTATTAAGACATCTACCCATGGTTCCTCGTGAGGGTTTGGTGTCACTGATAGGATAGAACACATCAGGTTTCCCAGTGAGCTGTCCTAATCCATATATAACTTTGTCCCATGTTGAGTTAATGGACTTCCTCCATCACTAGTGTCATTTCTTATTCTAGAATTCAGTACCTTCCCTGTACTTGTTGATTGTAACAGTTGCATCAGCGACTGTTGAGACTGTCCTTGCGGAAAATGTGTCATATTCTGAGGTTACAAACTTTGCTGTGCTCCCGGCACTTTCTGCTGCACCGTGTGATTTTGTGCAACTCCATTTCCACCCTGCTGTAAAAACACAGGTGGATTCACCATCCCTACTCTGGTTCCTTGGTCATTTTGCACAATTCCTTGACTTCTTATTATGTGTGCTAGATACCCTGTCATCCCACACATCCAACATATTGACGGTGGTCTGATTTGCCCATTTGACATCTCCTAATTGCCGTTTTCAATGTTTTGGAAACCACCCTGATTATTTTGGAAACCACCCTGATTACTCTGCCATCCTCTTCCTCGAAAGCCTCACCCTCCTGGCTAAAACCGTTACTGCCTTGATCAACCTGCCTTTCATTATTGCCCTGCTGCATGTTTTATCCATCTGTGTTGGTTATCATTGCCCCTTCAATGGCATATTTTGACAATTTCTTCTGCACTAATTTTGCCTCCTCACCTTTTCGTGCAGCCTCTTTTTGTGATTTTTCTCTTGCAGCAGCCTGCAATAGTGCGCTATGGTCAACTGTATTTCAGACCATGGTTTGGCCTCAATTCCTAACAATTTCTTGAGCTACCTCTGTACTTGATCTTGCAGCCTTTGGCATAATATATGGTAAAACATGGGTATAGATTTCCCCCAAGATTCGTGAGTTTCCAGCACCCAGGCATCTTGGAAATTCTGGATGTAAATCAAGGATCCTCAAACTCCTTCCGTTTACGTGTCATTATAGCTCCCATGTCTGAATAATGCTTGCCATACCGCGGTTCTGCAATTGTTAATACTGCGCATGATGGAGCGCCGTTTAACTATAATCACACCAAGGTAACCTGCACGTGTCCACACATCATCAGCTCTATCACCAAGTATGGTGATTAAAAGACCCTTAATATACCCGATAGCTAACGTGTTCCCTCCCATAATTTTTTCTAACTCATGTATCCTTTTTCCTGCTCCCAATGTCAACATTGGAAGTTTATTTTTCAGATTTTCCCGATCCATGTGTGGCCATGGTATATATTGTGGCCTGCTTCCTCCTTTTTCGAGTAATGGGAATTGTGACACATGGCACTCCTTTTCTTCTCTCATGATTTTTCTATCCACTTCAGGGGTAATGTTCCTTCATCGCCCTCTACCTGGCAATGTCCTTAGTCTGCTCACGTAGGGTGGTGGAGACACCCCCCCTGACGTAAGATCCACCTTTGTGTCAGTCTGATTGTGTGGCTGACTCTGATGTGTTTGGTGCAGATCCACTAGAATCTGATGATCGTATTCCCTTTCCCCATGAGAAGCGTTTTTCACGTCTTCTCTCGTCTTCTTTCTTCACATTCTTCTCTTTCTGCGTCAGATATTATCTGTGCCCAACTCGTGCAACTTCTCTCATCTTCCTTATTTCTGGTTAACATTAACCTATCTAGGGACAGCTCTCTATTTCTGCAACTTCGGGAGGCTTCCTCAATGTCATGCAACTGAGTGCTCTCAAGACGCTCATCCTCTCCTTTCCTTTGGGGTACCTGCTCTAGCCCCATTTCATCATATATTCTATCAATCGTCTTTCTAAGGCTTCTAGTGTCGAAGTCATCTTCCATTTTTGCCCTAGACGTGCCTGTTACTAAATGGTACTCAGGAAAGAATTTTTCTGTGTCTTCCCAGTCTACGACTGGATCAGGTTTTTTAACCTCCCTTTCCAGATATTCAAGATCCTGCGCTCTCTGTCTTCGTTTGCATTCTATGTCGTCATCAAATTCTCTGCGCTTCCTTGCTTCCTCTCTAACCCCATCTTCTTCTTGTTTCCTCGCATCTCTTCATTCATTTGCCCTTCGTATTTCCCATCCCTTTGTCTTTTTATTCTCTTCACCCATATTTTTTGGTCTTCTTCTATTGTCATGCCTCGCTCACCTGTCAGGCCTCGTTTGCTTTCTTTTGGTGCCAGGAATCATTATGCTGTTATATCAGCAAAACCATTTTACATGAAATGGAGACTGTTTAATACACTCCCTGCAAAACAGCGTTCATTCCAACATTAGGATCACGTTACTCCTCAAGTCTCCCTCTATCACGTGGTCCGTGAACGTATTTAGGTGCCTTCCTCTAATGGGTTGGTGCTTCTGATTGTGGATTGCTATCGTATTACGCACGGAGCTTCATTCTTTTTCAGCTTTACTTTCAATGCTTTTGTGATTCCTCACTACAAGCCTTATTTCTTGGACTTTGCATACGTCCAGTTCCCTCACTGTGACGTCGCAAGAAGACAATACCTCACATGGCTGCCTGGTTTCCACGCCGTATCCAGTTTCACCTTCCGCACCGTTTTCCTCTAATGGCATTTCACGCGGATGAGTTTCTGCTCGCTGCTTCCAGTTCTCCACTATAGCGACGTGAATGTCTTGTTGCCCACTGCTTCAGTTCTACACTGTGGCACCTTGGGAGTCTTGCTGCTTGCCGCTTTCAGTTTCTACATTGCGGTGCAATGAAAGCATTGCCACTCGCTGCTCCCAGTTTCTATACGGTGGCGTGTAGATACACGTTGCTCTTTCATCAAACCAGGTGAATGCTTCATTTCTCTTCATTTAAAGAAACATGTTTTTTGTTTCCAAACGCGACTCCAGTTCATTGTTAACAGCCCAGTAGGGAATTCTTTAATTTCATATTTGGTTATGAAGGGTGAAATATTCTTTAATATTGCATTCAAGAAGAACAAGGTCCCTGTACTTCCAGGTTCATAGCTATTGGGTGAAGATTAATCCAGTTCAGGGGAGAAGAACTTTGTTTATAAACATTTCTGAATATACCAAAGAACATGTGTGGTTTACTTTAAGTGCACAGAACTAGAGGACGCTTTCCAGAGTGCACCAACCCGACACTAGTGCGACCCTCGTTCCGCCTGGGTTTAATGTCCTACTAACTCACCTTTTCCTTGTCGTTTTGGTTCCAAATGATGATTCATTTTCTTGGAGTTTATTGGACCTTGGAATTTCCTTGAACAGCTTCTATACAGGTTAATGGGGAATTTACTAGTGCAATACTTTCTGTTTACATATCACTGGATCAAATTATTATTATTTTTTTTTATATATAGATTGGAGCTTGTGTTCTTTATTTGCCCTTTCAATTGATTCCTCGCTCTGGTTGTATTTTATATCAGACAGTGGGTGGAATCAATGGAAAGGGTTTCTCCTTGAGGATTCATCATTGAAGTTAGGAAGAAGACCTCATCAGGATATTGTATCCTTTTGTTACATCTGTATCCTTTTTTGGTGTATAAACTGATTGTTTAGTTAGATTCTGAGGGTGGCATGTCATCTATGCTCTGTTGTTCCTGCCTGTCCTGATCATCAGCTGTTCCCTGTTTATGATCACGTTTCCTTTCTTGCTCCTCACGATATAACTGCTCTTGTTTCTATCTTTTTACTTAGTTCCTTCATCTCTCAATCGGTTTTCCTTTTCCTTCTCTTTCCTTTTTACTTCATCTGGCTCTCCCTTTTGTCTCATATCCTCAATGCCTTTACCATCGAGTTTTAATAAAATCTGACCTCCCATCCATTTGTTCTGTGTGAATGCCATCTCATCAGTCCTGTCCTCATCTCCTTTCCATCTCTTTCCCTCTCTACCCATATCTAGAGATGTATTTGCTTGTGTTTGATCTCCTTTTTCTCTTTCGCGTCGCTCCCTGTCCTTCAGAACTTTGAGGGAAATATCTCTTTCTCTGTTTTTCTCTGGGCTTTCGTCACTACTTTACGTAGGTGACTCATATGACAGCTTGCTATATCCAGTGGCTGCTTTAAGCTCCCTCAATGAGTATATTCCTTCGTCCTACTAGCTTCGCTTTTTGTTTCAGACGGGGCGGGTGGCGCAGAAGGCGTTTCACCCCCATCTGTGCATATGTTAAGTATCCAATCTACCGGCTGTTCCTCCTCCTTTTCCTCTTGATACATCTTCCAAAGCTGTAAACTAGCTAGGCGTTTTCTCTAACTTTTTGCCAGTATACGTGGTGTGCAAATATGTTCTCATGTGTTGCAGGACCATTTTTGATAGTGAGCCACCCTGTGTCCATGGCATAAACATTTTTTTTGCGGTCCCTTTAACCCATTCTGCACTGTACTGTTTAAGCTTAAGTGCATGTTTTGGCAACTGTTTGCACAAGTTTGCCAAAGGGGTAACATCTTCCATGTTTAAACCTATTTATCCTCTCTTTATTTAACACATTGTTATGCTTTACGTTTCACAAACAAGATCAACAATATGAGCGAGCATCAATCGTGGCAAGACTCCAATCCCGTTTTTTCGCAAAAAATGTTACTTTTATTTTTTCAAACAACAACCATCAATCCATGCCATACAACGTCTTGTCTATTTAATCGCACAATTTTCATGCTATTTCCCCCAAAAATGTTCTTACCTTGTGACGTCAGAAAAAAGAAAATCACAAAACAGACAAGACAGACTCTGGCCGGCTAAATAAATCTCATGCCATCTGCTTCCTCAAATGCATTTCTAGCCCTAAACCCTATTATTATTCCGATATGGATTGTAACCCCATTTCTTTCAGAACGTCTTTAACCGATTCTGGTCTCCTATATCATCCTATTAATTCAGGACCTTAACTGAAGGTTTCTTCTAGCGCTCTATTAAAACCTAGGTATCTGGGCGTATTCTCCTCTCTCAGTTATTCTCTCTGTATCTCTCTCTATTGCTCGGCCACCCTCGAGTCAATATTTTCCCCTTATATATAAATTATACTCTTACTCTGATGTAGTTATTTGTCCCAGCTCCCTCAGTTACATTCACTTACTTGTTTTAAGGCATGCACTTTTTTGCCAAAGCATTCAGTCTTTTTCACTCACCGTTCGCATTTTTTTCCTCTCCGGACGCTCGGGATCACAACCTTCGTTACCGCCTCTCTGTGCTGTTCGTCCGATCGGCTGCTCGTAGAAGTTAGACTAACCACTATCTACGGGGAGCTTCTTGTTCTACTCAGCTGGATAGCAAAGGACTTGTGATATTGCCGAGGACCCGGAGTTACTTATGTGGATGGCCAATGGGTATCTTATCTAATCGATTCTAATCGAACCATCAATCTCTGCTACCAAGTGTGCAGGTTGGACCCCAGCCGGCCCATAGGACTGGAGGTTTCCAAACAGCAATTTAAGATGAGCAGCAGAACCCTTGAGATGGAAGGGGATGCAGATTTGTACTCTTGCACCAAATCAATAATGACAACTCAATAGTTTGGCAAAGGAAGTCCGTTTAATGACAAGTACAAAAACGGGGAATTCAATGAATATCAGCAATCGCTCGATCTTCATTCTCGCTTCAACTCCAATTACTTTCAGAAAAAAACATAACATTTATACCAAAAACTCATCATCACTGATGTATAAATTCTTAAAACTTAGCATACAACTTGATTGGTTCTAGGAAGGTAACTTTAATATAGGTAATATATCTGTATATTGTAACGGGGAGAGGGGATTGGATAAACAATGTCAGATGGGGCAACTAAGCCCTTCCTTCAAAATGGCTACTGTAAACGTCACTAAAAGTACATCGTCTCATTGGTTCTACTAACTATAGTCCCCTAGATTACACGGTCCACTATGATTGGGTTGGCATCAACCCCACTCATACTTTTTCACTTGCGCTTAGCAGCGTGCAGAATAGCCGGCAAGGTGCAAGGAGTTTGTCTGCACCCCAGCTTCCCTCCAATTATTGTTTCAATCAATTATCACCTCAGTGGTCATGTGTCAATTATTTCTTTGTAGTTGACCTCAAGTCTTCTTCTTGGTCTGGGAAAGTTAAGATGTCTGAGTATGGTAAAGGTCCATGCGTAGGTGTGAAGGTTTCATCCCTTCCTGCTTGCCTGGTCACGTGATTCCGACACCGTGAAATCAGCCTTTCCTTCTTGCAATTTCGTGTATTTGATTTAATTCTGCCAGTCGTCTGCCATCTGTGGCTTATCTTGATGTTTCCGAACAGTATACTATGTTCTTCTTTTTCTTTAATTGTATCCACTGTTGGCCTATTCCAGTTGATACGACCTTGGCTTGTTGGCATGGTTTTCTCAATGGGTACCTTACTGTCCAGGTTTTCTTAGGTGTCGGTACTTCAGTAGGTGATGTTATTCTGATAGGTACTGGACAGAGCCCAACTGCGGTTCTCTGCTGGTTTATTTGCTCAACATACGTCACATATTTCGGCGTGAATGTTCCTGGTTCTTTAAAAGGGGTGGCAGGAGTGTGAATCGTGCTTGGCACCTCCTCTACACATCTAAAGGCTTCCCAATCTTTCAAAACATGAAAATAAAGGTGACATCGGGCAATGATAAAAAGCGCCAAGTGAGGCTTTGCCTAGCAATGGAGGATAACACTGCCCTGGGTTATTGCACACCCAAAGGCGATGTGAGTGCAGGCAAACTGAAAACCTGCAAGGAGTCTATTAAACCGAAAGCCCAAAAAGCTGAGTGTACACCGGATGGAGGTGTGGTTGACTTGGCGAAATCACCAATAACAGTTGAAGACTTCATGGCAGACCAATCTCTAATGGATATAACCCAACATGTGCCTGAAGACTTCAAACCACAAATGGTGGAGACCTCTTACCCGGCATCACGCGAAACACAGGGCATACTCCAGACCAAAGGAGAAGCGCTACGGCAATCGTTCGATACAGAAAAAGAAAATCTCAAGACACCTTTTGTGACGCTTGAAGCCAAATGTAAAGATTTAGGTCACTCAGCAGACGGGACCTCCACCTCCAATAAACCTACAAAGTTACATAAAAAGACAGACCCTGCGACCCAGCGAAAAAACCAAACCTTCACAACCCGAACAAGATCAAGTGATGAAATCTGGTCCAGCCCAATCAACCTAATCGGCCATTCCCCATCTGGCAAACAACACAGGTGAGCAAGAGAGACAGATAATCGGAAGTCCTATCCACAAGTCAAAAATGATCATAAATACTCTATTGAGACTCGAACCTTCAAATTAGAACAAGTTACAAACGATGAGGAAGACCTGGTCCTGAACAGAAGAACTGTTGTATACCTACTCTCTAAAGTCCAGAAATTAAGATCTTTAAAGACTGATGATTTCACACTGATCAAACCCTATCATAGGGAGCAGAAAGCAAAAGCATACCTTCACATAAAAGCGTGTGCGGTTCAGGATCTATCGAAAGAAGTCGATATAGAACTTCAGCAATTGGGACTCCGGCTCACTGAATTAAAAGAGAAAAATCCTGGAAATCTCTCTCGCCCAGTGGGGGAGTGATGGCGCCAAAAAATGACTGCTATGTATCCAAAACTGATGGGCTATAAAAACACAACAGATGGTGAAATCAGCTCTGATTAGCTTCAGATCAAAAACACAGTTTGACTCACCTACAAACAGAGAGGACTGAATCAGGTAGATCAAGTCGAGCCCTAAGGGAGGAGAACAAATCAAAAGCAAGTCTGCCACATTCAGTGGAAATGGAAGGTATGAAGTTAGAAGGTGTGTATGAGAAATAGTAGACCCTGAGAGGCCCGGAGATTTCAGAAACTAAATCTACTGAACTTGGGCTTAAAAGATGCCTAAGGGAATCAACGAGAAAAGCCAATGATGAAAATGCGAGAAAAGGACTATGGGCTTGGCTCCCAAAAGCCCTTACAAGCAAATCTACGAGATAGCAACCACCTGACTGAATCCAGAGCCTCCCAGACGAAAACTCGCAAGCCACCGACAATGTTGTAACATCATCATTGACAATGGGGTCATGGAATACCAGAGGGCACATGCATTTGACAAAACTGGGAGACCCGACCTAGTGGCCTTCGACATTCTGTGTCTGCAGGAGACGAGGCTGGAGGAAAAGCCATCACTTGATTGCTTTTCGCTTGAAATGTTGCCGGCCATTAAAGGACTACTGGGTTGACTGTCTTCAGGCCTCCTCCTCGCTGTGCATGCTGCTTCAGGGATCAGCATCACAAAAAAGCTCTCGGAGTCCTATGGGCAGCTAGTAACACTTCTAACCTGCTAACATCTTAGGCCACAGGCCAAGAAACTGGAAATGACTAAGATGGCCATCATCACCCTTTATTGGAATCCCCAAAGAATCATTAACAAAACCTTCCGTGCATCAGTGGCAGAGACAATCGACGAGCTATATGTAGATCACCAGGTAACGGACATAATAATCTGTGGCGACCTAAATGCAAAATGTACTAAATCAAACTTGAGTGGAACAGCAGAAATGTTGGGGTCGCTTGCTGAGGAACATGGGGCCTTGTGGCTAGATTTAATGAATTTTCTGAACTTCCATAATGTGGCATTGTTTAATGGTGACAAACCTCAGGTCCCCACGTGGGAGAGAGACACTTCAATGGCCACTTTGGATTACATTTTTGTTTTGCATGCACTGCTACCCTTAATTTCAGCCTTCAAGGTGACTAGAACAGAAAAAAGTAACCATAATTTGCTGACCATGACTTGGAGCGCAAGGGGCCCTCAAAATCGAACATACAAACCCAACAGTCAACAACCAGCAGACTTGTCTCCGACTCACGGCCAGCAGCATATTAGATTTAACAGAAAAGTACAAGCAACAAGCTCCTAGCAGGGAAGACTGCGAAACTTCGGCAAGAGTAAATTACCAGCCCCTACTAACGGTATATAAAGTGGGACAGACCTCAGGAAAAAAACAAGTTCAGCAAAAAATCATGGCTACAATAAGACCCTAGTTGAAAGAAGGTGTCAACTAAGAAAAATGAAAAGAACAGTTTTGAAGCCAACACGCATCAAACTAGAAACGCTCTGCGCATGGAGACCAAGAAATACAAATCGTGGCTTAAAAACCACTGGATCAGTGTGTACCAACACGATGCGGAAGAAATGCTAAAAATCCTGAGCGGTAAGAAATCACAGGAATTCTGGTCCTCAATAAAGAGAGCAGACTCTCGAACCAACAAGATGCTAACAAACTCCATAGGCGAAGACTCTTTGAATGCCCAAGAGGGCAACTTCCAATAGCAGAGAAGAAAATATGCACAACATGGGCAGATTTAACAGATGAAGATGACATCAAAAGAGTTATTCGGAAATTAAAATCGTCAAGAGCCCCAGGCCCTGATGGTTTGATGAACATAGACCTAAAACTTCACCCAGAGGAAAGGACAATCCTTATCAGTAAGATCTTTAGTCATTGCAAGGAATTAAAATCAATCCCGACTTCTTGGACATCTGCGGTGGTGGTGCTTATCTTCAAAACGGGCAGCAGGGAAGATCCAAATAACTACCGCCCTATTGCCCTTTTACACATCATTGGAAAGGTCTTTGCAACTTTGCTTCTCACAAGATTTCAGGCATGGGCAAGAACTTTCCCCTGTGCAGACCCGTATCAAACCGGCTTTATGAAGAACTGGAGCACGTCGGTGAACATTATGCTCTTAAGCATTATTAAAAGTAAGATCAGAGACGGCGCCCCGAGAGTCTTTCTAGCTTTCATTCACTTGACCCAAGTGTTTGACCAAGTGGATCGTGAGAAACTCTGGGACAAGCTTGAAGCCTGGAAATGCCCGCCTCTATCTTGGGTCCCTTAATCACGCTACATACCAACACAAAAATGTGTGTACCGCTCAGTCAACAGGTCCTTTTGTCAGATGAAATACCCTCCAAAAGGGGGGTAAAGCAGGGATGTCCTTTGACCCCAGCTTTGTTCATCGCCTTCCTGGGGGATTACAAAGAAACTGAAACTACAGTAAGGTAATTCCCGCCAATAACAGGCAATTGCAGTGTCTCACGCATGCTCTATGCTGACGACATGATACTGTTGGATCAAACCCCCATCGGACTCCAAAGGCAACTGAACAACTTGGCACTCTGCATAGAAGAAAACAACTTAGAAATAAACAAGACCAAGACCAAATTCCTGATTTTGGAGAAATTCCCCAAAAAAGGAGAACAATTGAATTGGCCTTGGATGGTGCAAAAATTTAATCCGTTGACCAATTTAAATACCTGGGAGTCATGAATAACAGCTCAAGATTGGAAGTCAGAATGCAGCAAGCCCTTTGGGACAAAACGCAAAATCTAACATCACAAACCATAGCACTAGACAAACAATTTGGAAGGTTTTCTTTGCTACCTATAGTTCAATTTTACAGAGCAAAGGTGGTACCATCTATCCTTTATGGGATGGATGCAATCCCCAACATCCCAGTGACAATATGGCCAAAGCTGGTGATATATCTGTGGAGATCAGTTCTTAATATACCCAAGTCTACTTCCATCGCTGCCATCAATGCAAACTTGGCCTGCTCTCTCTATCAGCAATGGTAGAACTGAGCAGTAAGCAGCTCTATAGGACAATTTTGATGAAAGGAAGCCCGCCAGTCTACCAGCTGATCGCCCAGGAGATTAAATAAGGCCGCTGTCACATGTTAAACACTTGGGTGAATGCAGAAAAACTTCAACTGGATCTCATAACCTGTACTGAGGAAGATTTAATTTCCAACCCATTGAGAGTAAAAAAAAAATGGAAGATCTGGACTCGATTAACACCCATTAATCGGCAGTAACCAACGAACTGTTAAGCCACCTACCGAAGACGGCTAAAAAACTAAAAGAAACTAAAGCATATATCAACAAATTCCCAGACAAAACCTTGGGAAGCACATTTATGAGAGCATGACTATATCTTCTGCCTACGCACGAAATCCTGCAAATAAGGTCATTGTCAAGATAAAACAAATGTAGACTATGCGCAGATCAACAGCAACAGGAAACCATAAGGCATCTATTGATGTCCTGCTCGGAAACTCGAGCAGTGAGAGTTACATATCTCACCCCCCTTTTCCCGGACTGTACGTTACGTGAAGAAGAGACTTGGTGGGCTTGCCTAATTTCGGGTAAAAAGACTAGATGGACTATTGCTGCAGCAAAGATTTTAAAACATGCCATGGAGAGAATAGAGGCTCTCTCCAACTAGATGGAAATATCTTCATTGATCTTTATTGTTCATCAGTCCTTGTAAAAATCATAATGATTAAACACGAGTAGATAAAAAAAAATACATAAATAAATAAAGCACTAAGTTGCCACAAGCTGCTTCAAAGCACAGAGTGGGGGATTGGAGGGAATGGACACAGAGGATAGTGGCTGATCATAACTCGCAAGCAGGTGTCCTTCAAAGTAGTGGAATGACATAATCAAATAGGTGAAGTGCAGGTGTCGGTTCAAAAGGTCAGAAAACTAGAGCCGTAGAGGTCTGGGATCAACAAGTCTCTGGTACTAGGCTTGCTTGTGTTCCAAGGGCCAACCCATTGCAAAATCCTGCAGGGGAGGCTTATTCATTACAAACATTGAACGCCTGTGCAAGAGGAAGGGTTTTCAGCTTCTTCTTAACACTAGAAAACTAGAGGTATTGGGGTGTGTTTGAAGCGTCATCCCTCTGAGTCTTTACCCGACTACAAATCGTACTGATTGTCGCCTCTACTACTGCTCCCCCAGAGTCACTGCGATTTTGGGGGCCACAAAATACTGACTCCCATTACTGCACCCAAGCAGAGCAGACGTTGCGGGGGTGTCCCCCGCTCTCCATGGGCGCAGTAATGGGATTCGGGGGTTTCGGGGAGCAAGAAAGTAAATAAAAAAAGAAAAGCACCCTGCAGTGTCAGCTCCGACACACGTTAGTGGGAGGAACTGACACTGCAGGGGTAGCATGGTTTAGGTGGTGCACGCAGAAGTATGCCGCTGTAAAGGTAAGTGGGGTGGGGTGGATCAGGGGTTGCGAAGGGGAATCCCTGCCGGACGAGGTGGGCAAAGTGATCTATCTGATCACTGTGCTGCGCCGTAATTGGCGTCGACATTGACATCAGCACATTTACGGGTGGTGCAGTGATCACATAGATTCCCGACTACCAGAGACATTTTGAATCTGGGGTGGCACAGCAGCTGTCTATTGAATGGTTGCAGACTTCCTAAAGGACTGTAAGGAGGAAACATGCCCTTTAGGTAGCTCAATACTCTTCCAGGGAGAGAATTCTGGAGAAAGCGAAAATTTTGAATATACGTCTATGCTCATTCAGGATCAAGTTGAGAGATTGTATTATGAGCATAATGTTGTGCTGATCTCTTTTATCCCAGATCAGTCTGCCGGTACGAATCTGTACAGTGTTGAGTCTCCTAAAGAGTTTATTAGGGTCCCCGGCTAGAAGGCTGTTGAGGTAATTTTGGTGAGATAGGACTTGGATCCCCTTACCTCAGTTTTATGTTAGGGATGGCAATCTGAGAAGTTATGTTTTTCAGAAGATGATGCTGGAAGTTGGATTGTTTACATATCGCATTGATCCGCAGTTTTAATGAACTGTTGGAGTACAATGTGACCCCCAGATACTTTGGTTTGTGGGAGTAGGGAAGGGGTGTTCTTAGGGAATCAGTCCACAGAAAGAATAAGAGTAGTCAATAATTTCGCCAAACAGACCGCTCTGACTTTTACCTCTTTTCTTCTGGAGATTGCTTGCTGTCATCCAGTGAGGATTTGTGAAATGGAGGGTAGCCAGAGTTGCAGTTGGCCATGTTGTGATTTAGACTGATGAGAATTTGAAGGTCATCAGTTTAGCACTGGAAACGGAAAGGGAAGCTGTCCAGGAGAGTGGTGGGAGGCTGCACTTACTGCTGAGCAGCCATGGTCAGATAAAAGAGTTTTGAGGGACCTCACCTGTTCGGGAGAAGTGAGTTGATTTAAATTGGCACATATATCACCCATTGTGGTTTCTGTTCCCCTGTATGGCTTGTGAATTGGTTATATAATGATAGCGAGGGCAAATCTGACATGCTCACGGTCCTCTCCTGATTTGCTGATGTAAACACCCATGTGCACTGGGTCCATGTGATGTGCGTTGCTTGAATTGCATATAATTTACAAATGGTCAAATATCTACTTTCATCAATTGAAAGTCACCTCGGAAACCTGGAAAAAAGTATTATACAGTGTTTCCTCGATTCTCCGAGCCATTCTTTACCTCATGAACAGCCAGGATTTGCCACTCTCTGCCAGTCTTTCTACTTTCCGTGTGCAACCTTTGTCAAGAAGATAGCCAATGGCACAGCTTCAAACATATCACCCGGGCTTTACGTGGGGCAGGGCTAGCCAGGGGAGAGCCTCGGAGTATCCAAAATCTGCGTCTTTTGAATATCATGGTGTATAGAAGCTTCCATTGTTGCCAAAATCTGAAGTGCATCTCATATTTTGATGAAAGAAAACATTTGTGAAAGGTGACCATGCTGCAATCAGCTGGCAGGCCGTCATTGCATGAAGTAGAAGGACTGAGCAGTGGGGGCAGAGAGGGGGACTTTCGTTTAATCTGGCAACCCGTGGGTAAGGGAGCGGGAGGGGAATTGACATATCAAAGTGAAATCCCCAACTGCTGCCGTATTGCTAGCTGAAATAGACGGCATATACACAGTCTGCTTCAGTAAAGGGTGACAGCAGGTGGGCATTTCTCTATGACACGTTGCTGGCCCCATCACATGCAGTGGATTGGGCTTTGTCTGCTTCAGCAAAATGAATCTGATTGTTAGGTTCAGAACATTATTTTGCTTTCTAACTCAATCTCTTTTTTAAGGGAAGTTGAAATACTGCCTAATCAAGATGAACATTGCAACGTATACTTTTGAAGCAAAAAAGCATGTGACCTCGAGAGTTAGTATTAACTCGCAAAATCCTTTGTTGTTGTGTGCATTAAAAATAAACAAACTGCACTGTGTCGTGATAACACCATATAACAACTACTCTAAAACAATAGACTCAATTACAATTGACTGTTACAAAGTGTAAAAATAATTCCAAAATTGAAAACTACCATTTGGATTATTCAAACTTAATGTATATTTAATTTTCTGTGGGAATGAAACTTGCGTTCATATTATGCTATGCCCCCATGGGTACTCCAAGGTTATATATTGTTTGGGGACTGGCGGCCCTCGCAAAAGCCACCTGCTCCTACATTAAGCCACGTCCACTGCATAGGCCGCTATGTGGCAGACGCTATTCAAGTAAGGGCTCTGCACCACTAAGAGGCTGCTGTACTGTTTAGTGATACTCATATACGTGTGGCATTGTACAAACATTTTCCTAAATGCCTCTTCTCTTAATGTCCTGGAGAGTGGGGCCGAACAGCCGCTCTACGTGCACTCTGCACGCCTTACCCCGTGCACTGCATTCGGGGAGCGAGGTCTCACGAGACTGCATGTGCCGCATCCTCCTTTTGTTCAATGTAGTATTCTAGTCTACCCCATCACAAAATCATCCTACTTAGGTTTCTTATTTGTTCGACAGGGCCGAAAATTACTATTTGCTTCGGGGGTCAGTGTCACTTCACTGTCCGATTCTAGATTATCCATGCTCGCGTATTGCTCCAGTTCTGTAGAGAGGTCCAATCCTGAAACTTCTCTCAAGTCATCGTCTGTTCCTCAGCGGGCTGGTTCATGACTTACACTTGAAATGAGTAATGGTTGTGATAAAGATTGGAATTGAATTTCAGTTTATAGTTGTCTTAGGTTGATACAAATATATTGGAGATGGTGCAGGAAGTTAATAGCAACTGTTTTTCTTTATGCGAATTTGCACACGTATGCTCTGTGTTTCGGTTCCTAGTGAAAGTTTCGAATGCGATAGTTTCGAATGGCAAAGTTTCGAAAAAATGCATCGAAGAAATGCATTTTTTTTAATAAAATAATTAATGGGGGGGTCCCCCACCCCCGTTTTTTTAGCCCTTAAATACCACTATAGTAAAAAAAAACTTTACCTAAAAAATGCATTTTTTCGATGCATTTTTTTCAAAACGTTGGTATTTGAAACAATGCATTTCAAACAATGGCTGGATACCATCAATCCATCAATCAAGGTTCCTAGTGAAAGTTTTGAATGCCATACTTTCGAATGGCAAAGTTTTGAAAAAAATGCATTGAAAAAAAAATAATGGGGGGGTCCCCCTAACCCCTTTTTTTAGCCCTTAAAAACCACTATAGTAAAACAAACTTTACCTAAAAAAAAGTGCATTTTTCGTTGCATTTTTTTCAAAACTTTGGTATTCGAATCAATGCATTCGAAACAATGACTGGAAACCCTGTGTTTCTTGCACATTGAAAATACTTTCTGAATATGCTTTTTGTATATGTATGAAAAAGGTGTTTTTAGAAATATAAATTGTTTATAAGACATTCAGAAGGATTTGTACTTTATTTTTTGGGAATTATAAATGCATATCTTAAAATAAAAAAAACACAGATTTTAAAATGAATTAGTAGTTCACACTGACCCATCACATTTTTCATTACTGCCTTGAGTCCTGAACATGAAATAATTGGAAGAAATCACTGTTCCATGAGGCATCATTCTTTGGGGTTACTCAATGGTTATTTCCCCGATGTCCATGATAAAGGGGTCACCCAACCTTTTGGTCTGGTTCATGATTTTTGTCAAGGGAATTCAGTGCTGTTCTGGTTCGATGTTTTCTTCATAATCTCTCTTTCTTATAGTTCCTCCATCTTGGCTACTTGAAGTTTTCTTAGCCTATACGACTACCCATCCCATGTCCCACCTCTTACCATCTTGAGTGTATATGGGGCTTGTTCCTATCTTCACTATTTTGGTTGACAGAAACGGAACCCTTCAAATCTATCCTTAAGAGGTAATTCTATTTTTACTGAGTCTCCCTCTTCTATATCAGTCCAATGTACAGGCCATTCCATGTCTTCATTCAGTCTTTATTTTTCTTTATTTTTCATGGAATGCTTTCCATGTCTACTGCTTCATCCATTTGTATTGTGGCCAGCAAGGGAGGTACCATCTGGGACAATGCTCTCCTTCTTCTTAACATGTTAAAGACTGATATCACAGTGATAACATTTGGGTTTCATCTGTGTGCTGCTATTGCTTCCATGATGGTACTGTGAGGGTCCATCCCAGATGCTGTAGCTAGTTGAATTGTTTCTCTTATAAATCTATTTGTCCTCTCGACCAATCCCTTTGCTTGTGTTCGATATATAAGGCTGCTTTACTTTGCTTGATATTGCGCATGTCCAAAAATGTGGTCATTTCCATAGAAGTAAGTTGGACACCCTTGTCAGTTATCATTTCTCTGGGCAACCCCAACCGTTGAATTAACATTTTCAATGTATCATTGATCTTTTTCATAGTTATATGAGTAATATGGCTTCAGTCCATTTAGATAGGTAATCCACTATTACAATGCCATGCCTGTACTCTAGCCGCATTGGTATCCAATGGCCCTACGCCATGAAGGCCTATCCTTTCCGATGCTCCTTTGGGAATGTCAGTGGGTGTTAATGGGGCTTGCCTAAATGTAAGTCGATTGTCACTGTTTAAATACTCATTACCTCTCTCGAGTGCAGTCTCTACTTTGCTATCCATGCATGTCCACCAGTATGACTCTCTGATTCTCCTCCTGGTCATTTTGATGCCTAGCAGATCTTAACGAGCTCATTCTATTATAATAGTTCTCGACATTTGTCAGGGTACCACTTTGTTGTTTCTGAACAACAGTCCTTTTTCATAATGTAGTTTGTCGGATCAAAAGGGACATAGATGCTCAGGGGCAGCTCTCCCATCATGCCATCCATTCTTGGCCAATCTATCCTTTTGGGCATACCCGCATTGTGTGCTGTGTCTTTGATACAATGTTGTTAAATTATTGCTAAAAAGTCCCTTCCTCCAAGGCTTTCTACTGATGCTACTACAGATTTGTCTTTTAAAAATGTGTTGTTTTCTTTCTCCATTAGAAGCAATCTGGACAAGCAGTCTGCTTGAGAGTTTTTCCATCCTGAGATGTGTAACACAGCAAATGTGTATTCTTGCAACTTTGCTGCAATGCAGAGCAGCAATGGTCTGGAGGTTTTCGTGCCTCCTAGACTGAGCATGTGTATCATCCGTTTGTGATCCGTTACTACGCAGAATTTCTTTCACCATTCGTATATCCAAAAGTATTACACAGCCCATGTACAGCCCAACATCGGCCGAATAATTATTTTCTGACTGACAATGCTTTACAAGCAAATGCGACTACATGTTCAACCTCTACTTTCCTCTGTGTCAGCATTGCCCCAATTCCCTATGCACTGGCATCTGTTGTGAAATATGTCTTCCACTGTGGATGAAACAGTTTTAGGCATGTGGCTTCTTTTATCATTCTCTTTGCCCTTCAAATTCCTTTTTCTGTTTATTCAGCAAGTCCTAAGAATAATTTTATTTTCTCATTGTTAGAGGGTGCTGGGGAATCTATTATGGCCTGCATAAGATTCTTTTTTAATTTGATGCTGTTTGGCTATTGCATGTAATCAAGATATTCGACTTCTTGCGTTCCGATTTTGCACTTCTCATGTTTAAGTTGTATTCCTGCCCTTTGTACTTTCTCTGGAACTTCTCTAAGCACTCTATCATGTGTTTGTTTATCCTCTGCATACACTAATATACCGGCCCTCATTCTGAGTTTGATGGTAGTCATGGCGCTATTTGCGCCATGCCTGCCACCAATAAAGGGACCATGTCCGGTTTGGTGCAATGGGGACTTACAGGTGTAGTCCGGCCTTGGTGGGACCGGTAAGTCCCCATTGCACCAACCATTCCCCATTCCCATTTGAGACCCCATAGGTCTCAATGGGAATGGGGAGGGTGCAAATAACGGGCTCGCGAATGTCAAGCCCGTTATTTGCGCCCTGGTCCCTTAACAGGTCCCGTCCACAATGGCTGGTCAGACCAGCCATTAATGGAGGGACCAGCTAAGGGACCTCGTAGTAGGGAGGTAAGGGATTACCAGCACCGGTCTCCTTACCGATGCCCGGTATCCCTTACCGCCCACCTTGGAATGAGGGCCATCATCTTGGAAGTATGACACATTACCAATTGTGTTCAACACAGAATTCATCATCCTTCAAAACTCTTAGGCAGCAGATGATAATCGAAATGGCATGCGCGTAAATTGATGTGTGCCAAAGGGAGCGATGAATGGGATTACAGTGAATTGATGGAATAGAAATGGCTTACTGAGAAATTACCAAATGTTCTGTTTTAATAAGGCAGGGGGAGACCCCTGACTCCCCTCTCACTTCCCCCTACCTTAACCTTTCCCTTATCCTGTTAAACGGGAAATCATATTGTGCCTCCTTCTAATATATATTGGCCTAAGCCTAGTCGCTCTGCGAAGAAGACCGCATTGCAAAGTTCCGATTTTAGATCGACTTTGCCGCCATTTTGGGATCATCCGCCATTTTGATTTCTGTTCATATGTAATTCTGTGTTCTAAAATGGTGGACTGTGTTTCCAACTTGCAACCGAGCCTTCCCGACCTTTGCACCTAGTTAATGGTTAGACTGTCCGCGGGACGAATGTTTAGACTGGGTAATGAGACCTTGTCCCATACATGACTTGTTGTCTAAGGGCTGTCTGCGCTAACAAGCCTCATCCACGAACACACATCGAAGACAATACTGTGTAAATGTTGAGCGTGGACACTGGCAGAACTGCATTATGGCGGAATATGTACTAAGGCTTACTGCTAATCAAGGAATACACTCTGCCATTGTAACTTGTTTGTAATGTAAACCAAATGTAATCCGTGTGCATATTATTGTATGAGCCACGAGTGAACTCGGCACAAACTCTAGACCACAGATTATTAACTTGCAGAGGGGCTGGACATTATTACTAAACTGTATAAATAAGCGAATGTCCAGATGTCCAGTACCTCTCACTCCTCACACTGAAGGGCTGGTACTCACTGTGATCTACTGAGGGCCAGATAGCTATCTGAATTTGTTTCGTTGTAACTGCGCAGTAGAATAAAGATCTGTGAATCTTTATAGCCCGTGTTTGGTTTATTTCCTTTTGTGGTACTCAGCCTCGATATTTTCCTTTTGATATTACAGATGGCCCCCGAATAGGGACCCTTAAGATTGATGCCACCTCGTTGAAGGTTGACGCGGCTATCGGACCGGGATCGGACGGTGAAAAAGGGGGCCCCTTTCTTGGATGAGAAGCGATACCTCAACAGTACTGCACGACCCGATCCCTGGATGGTGAGATGGCATCTTGACGAGGGTCCATATATCGAGGCAGGCAGTTTTGCCAAAATCACCAACCACGTGGGTCCTTTGTTGTCCTTTTTAATCCGATCGGACCTCCTTTGTACTTTGATCAGGTGAATCGTAAACCGATTCTTAAGTATCCTGATAATTTGTTTTGGCGCATTGTTCTTGCAAGTACAATTATTGACCAGGTAACACCAGGAATCTGATATGCCTGAGAAATTGTCTGCCTGTTTCAGGGTGCTATTCCGCAGTGACAGACAATCTTTCGAATTTGGCCGACTGGCGCTACAGGAGGGGTCTCCGGCGTGTACTATGTACTGTAAGCACAGCATTGGTACTATAGTGTTTAATGATATTTGGCACAGACAAACTAGACATGCTTCCGAACTTCAGTGGCCAACCAATGGTAGTTTTGAAATTCCTTGTATAGAATATTTAGCGTCTATATTAAAGAAAAAGGCTAAACCTGCAGCATTTGATGTATTACAGAATTGGAAGAAAGAAGCTATGCAGCAACTTAAAAGTAGGGAAAAACATGCACGCCGTCATTATGTCCAACGCCGAAAAAGCGTTGTTGTATGATCAAAATAACCAGTCTGAGTCAGTTAGGAATATGGATAGGACTTTTCAGCTTGGTATTCAGAAAATGTACCCGTCTAAAGACTTCCATGTGTCTGATGAGTTGATTGACAAACTTCTAAATGAACGAAGGCCTGGTGCCACTGCGCCACCTCCGTATGTACCTATTCCTGCTGCTTTACCTCGTCCTGCTGTCGTTCCTCCTCCCGTGGAAATCCCTGCTCCTCCTATCATTCCTCCTATTGTTCCTGTTTCTCCGGCTGTTGTTCCTCCTCTTATCGTTACTCCTCCACCTGCATCTCTGCCTTTGCGTACTGTTACGGGTTTGGTATATTTGTCTTCTGCACTAGTGATAACACCTTTGTTACAAGATTCGTCTAATCTTCCTCTTCTGAGTAATTGTGTCCCACTTGTAGTTGATAAGGGAGCGGAATCAAAGATTGTAACTCGTAATACTGTGTCTAAGGACAGAAAGCGCAATTTGACTGCATGGGCTAGACAGTGCATGGAGAGGGGTGAACAATCGGATGTTTTTGCCACACTCTCTAATTTAGAAAGTCTTCCTGAGAAAAATGTTTTTATCGAAGGGTTGGGAATTCATTTATGTGTAATGTGGAATAGACTGGATGATATAGTGTAAGTTGATAAATGAGGAACCGAATTTGTACAAAAGATGCAATTAGATGGATTTCAGACATGTCAATATCTCCCATAGAAGTATATGACATATAGGCAGTATACGCCAGAAATGCAGAGGAAAGTGATACAGGTCATGGTAGAATACCTGCAGGATGAATGTATAAAGAGAAAGATGTGTTGTCCCGCAGAATTATTGAATATCTATAAGAGAGCTTTTTCGTCTGACACTCCTTCAGCTGCTTTAACGCTCAATTTAGCCCGGTTGCTCAGTAAGCGTTTGGAGTTTCCTATCTCTCAGTTGCCTTTGAGAGAGGTTCTGCAGACATTTGTCCCAAAAGTCGAGGTTCCAGCTGATGCCGGAACAGGTGCAGCTGCCTATGACATACCTGCTCATTATGTCTCGTAGTTTGTTCACGTCTCGTTCTCAAGACAGGAAGTGAACACCATTAAACAATCCATTCCTGATATTAGGAAGAATCTGACAGGGTTCTATAAAGAGATCGAATCTGCTTTGCAGTCATCAGTATTTACTCTGAGAAAGGGAAACCTGAAAACTGAAAACTAAAGTTTTTTTGCAGCAAATTGTTAGAGGCCCGAGAGGGGGTAATACACAATTTAGGGGACAATACGCTCCACAGGGAAATGTGCCGTTGGGTCCTGTACACGTGAACCAATGTGCTTATTGCAGACAACAGGGTCATTGGCGAGCACAATGCCCGGTCCTCCATCAGAGGCCAAATAACACATTTGGTAACCTGGGTAGACGATCCAGAGGCCGCCCTGGGCAGGGGGCCTTGGTAGAAGTCAGTTTTCTCAAAATGTGCAACCTTTTTCACAGGATAATCAGTCTCCGAGTGTAGATAATAGAAACATGTGTGATCATCCTTCTGCTGCATATCTCTCTGCAGACCTTCCTTTTGATTACATTTTGTTTCACTAGGATTGCCCAAAGCAGGGGTGGAACCAACGCCTATTCCCGTTAATCAGAAAGGTCCCTACGTTGAAATGATAGTGGGAAATAGGAAGCATCTATTCTTGATAGATACAGGAGCACAGAAGTGTTCCATTGACCATTCACGGGTTCCAAACATTCCACTGTCAGGGCAAACCAATGTTTCTGTAGGGTTTTCTGGTATGCCAGTAGTTTGTCTGGTTTCTTCGCCGGTACTGATTACATTGGGTCCATTCATGGATCACTGTACTTCTGGAGAGAACTTGTTTGGGTTGAATCTGTTTAAGGAATTAAATGCGGTAATTAATTGTTCTTCGGATGGAGTGCGTTTGACGATTTCACCACAGCAACTTTCTGTCTCTCAGTTCCTGACTAGACCTTTGCCGCCGGAATTTAGTGATATTCCATAGTGTTTATGGGCAATTGATGACAATGATGTCGGTGTTCTACAAATTGAGCCTGTTAAGATCATTTTGAAACAAGGAGTAAAGTAGCCACGTATTCCTCAGTATAATATTTTGGTTGATGATGAGCCAGCTTTGAAGTGCATAGTCTCCGATTTTGTACATCGTGGGATAATTGAGGAAATTGCAGGTAGTTTGTGCAATAGTCCAATTTTGCCTGTGTATAAGAAAGGTGATAATGTAATTCCTTTTCGTTTTATCATTGATTTACGCGCTATCAATAAGATTGTTGCTCCACAATTTCCTATTGTGCCTGATGTGACAACAATACTAACCATTATCCCGGCTTCTGCTACTAATTTTAGTCTTGTAGACCTTAAGAATGCTTTCTTTAGCATTCCTATACACAAGGATAGCAGATACCTGTTCGCGTTCACCTTAGAGGGACGCTCGTTTACATTCACCCATGCGCCGCAAGGTTACACGGAAAGTCCGAGCATCTATAGTAGGGCTTTGAAAGAGCAGCTTGATACACTCGAGTTGCCTACCACTTGTACACTACTTCAGTACGTAGACAATCTTCTTTTAGCTGCTGACTCAGAATGTGCCTGTAAGGAGGGCACTGTGTTGTTGCTTATTCACCTAGCAAAACATGGACACAAAGCTTCACTCAAAAAATGTCAATATTGTCGACAGGAGGTCGCCTATTTAGGCTATCTCCTGTCAAAGGAGGGAAGAAGGTTGATGCCTGAGTGGATTAAAATCATTTCTAGCATGTCTGTCCCAAATACACAGAAGGAAGTCAGAGCCTTGATAGGAATTGATTCTTACTGTAGGCAGTGGATCCTGAACTTCTCGTTAACGCTTAAACCAATGTTGGCTCTGACAAAGAAGGGCATTTCTTTGCCATTGCCGTGGAACTTGGAACACCAGCAAGCGTTTGATCTGCTCAAGATTGCACTGGGTACAGCACCAGTTTTGGGCACACCAAATAATGAAAAGGCCTTTGTGTTGTATGTGCATGAATGTGATGGATGTGCTTTGGCTCTATTAACGCAGGAACATGGAGGGAACAATAGGCCGTGCGGCTACTTTTCTTCCACCCTTGATCCTGTTACATGCGCTTTGCCAAGATGTTTGAGAGCTGTCGCTGCTGCTGCTGCGTCTGTAAAACAGAGCAAGGGTATGGTCCTAGGCCATGCTTTAACCCTGATGGTACCTCACTCTGTAGATGTTCTATTAAACAGAACACAAACGCAACACCTAACCTCTGCACGATTAACGAGATATGAATTGATCTTGTTTGCACCGCACATCATAATTCAGAGGTGTTGTGTATTGAATCCGGCTGAACTTTTACCTTTCCCGCAAGATACTGCTTGCAGTTATGAAGCGTCACATGACTGCCTCTACACCACAGAGCAAGAGACTAAAGGCAGAACCGATTGGAAAGATACTTCTTTGTATAACCCACAAGGGGAGCTGTTTTGCAATGGCTCTTGATTCAAACTTCCGGATAGTACATCCACGGCTGCTTATGCAATCACCACATTGAGCACGATTGTGGAAACCAAGAGAATCACGCATAATTCCACGCAGGCCGCAGACATTATAGCATTGACTCGAGCTTGTGATCTTTCTGAATGGCTTAGAGTAAAAATATATACTGATAGCCAGTATGCTTTTGGGGTGGTTCACCACTTCGGTAGAGTTTGGGCAGAACGAGGTTTCTTGACCTCACATGGAACAAAGATCCAATATGGCTCCTTGATAGTATGGTTAGTATCAGTGCTTGCACTCCCCACTCAGTTAGCGATCATGAAATGCGCAGCGCATCAGAAAATCATAGATGATGTAGGAAAAGGGAACGCTTTCGCGGACCAGATAGCCAAACAGACTGCCACTGATCCCTATTCAGAAATATATACTTTAAGCGAAGCCAAAAATGTTTGTACAATGGATGAGGATATTGAATCTGTAAAGAATATCCAAGCCGATGCCACATCAGAAGAAATTAAACAATGGGCTGAGGGTTTGGAAAAATTGGATGATGATGGGTGATGGGTGGACAAGTTAGAAGGAAAATGGTTGCTGCCAGATGCATACATTAGAATGATGGTCGCAATGGCTCATGGGCCCACCCACATCTGTGCGAGGAAAGTGTCCAAAATGTTACAAAATGTCTGGGTGAATGATAAATTCTCAAACAGCTGAACGTTTTGTCCAGAGTTGTATGATCTGCTTACAACATAGTATGGGAAAGGACACATCGACTCCAAGGGGTAGTTTTGGTCCACCTTCTGTCCCCTTTGAATTCATCCACTTTGATTTCATTGAAATGGAGCGTTGCAATAACCATAAGTACGTTTTGGTTGTTATTTGTGCCTTTAGTAAATGGGTTGAAGCCTTTCCTGTTAAGGATGCCACAGCAATGACAACGGCGAAAACCATGCTTAAGGAATATTTTCCTAGGTTTGGTTTGCCAAGGGTCATCTGGTCGGACAATGGTCCACATTTTATCACTGCTGTAATTCTGCAGATATGCGCGGGCTTACAGATCGATAAATGGTTCAATTTGGTTAGACATGCTCAAAGTGCTGGTTTGGTAGAGAGACACAACGGAATCATAAAGAACTAAAACGTGTGCCGGCACCAAACTAAAATGGCCGGACGCCTTACCGATTGTATTTTATCAATGAGAACAACCCCACAGACTAGGACTGGGCTCTCCCCTTTTGAGGTGGTTATGGGTAGGCCAGCTAACATTTGGAATTTACCTAAGCCAAAATCCGTGCGTGACATTGAACATGTACTTCTTTCCGACTACTGTGACCGGTTAACAAAAAATCTGTATTTGATTTATCAACAGGTGCGAGAAGCCCTCCCAGTCAAATATGAGGGTCCAGTATCCAACCTGGTAGCTGGGTGCTTGTAAAAGCATTCGAAAGAGCATCCTGTCTCACACCACATTGGAGGGGCCCTCATCAGGTCCTCTTGGCCACACAGACCACTGTACGAGTGACTGGACGAAAACATTGCATCCACGCATCGCATGTCAAGACTATTCCCTTCCCTTTGCCAAACGATACTGAAGATACAGAAAAACCTACCTGTTCTGCTCCCGAAGATCAATCAGCATCGAGCAGCATCAAGAGTGCTTCAGAGACTCTCCCTGAGCCCGTGGGGCCTGGGGAAACAGCCGCTTCATCTCCACCCTCTCCTAAAGATCCTTTTTCACCATTGTCAGGTCCTGTTACGAATCCACCACTTCCATCAGGAAGCAACGACACGTTTTTCGCAGATCACGCTGTACCAGGAGTCACAAGGTACGATCTGCGTCCACGGAGCTAGACTTACTGCACGGTTCGGCTGTGCCAATGGAAAAATCGTCATAGGGCTTGCCTTTTGTCCCTGTCTTTTGCACACAAGGAAATCTGTTGGCTAGGGATAGGGAAGGACTAAGAAAACGCACGATCAGGAGATCGCCAGAAAATAAACTCTGGAGTTTTTCGCTTTGAAGAAACAATGCCTGCAATCGCTCTCACTCGTACGGAACAAATAAGTGACTGTGTGGCCAATCGAAACAATGGACAATCAAATGCATGGTCTCTTAAAACGTATTGTTGTCTTGTGATTATGTTAACCGGCTTCACAATAGTAATTTCTTTGGGATTTTGGTACATGGAAGAAGTACATCCGCTTGAAATTCTTTTGCCCACTGAAAATGTACCCACTATTTCTACACCTTTCGTGCATCTGCACACTCTATCTCCTAGAGACTCTCAGCACAGACAGAGTTACCACAATAATACTTTACTACTTATCATGAATGCAACACATGCCATTTTAACAGGTCTAATTGTTGGGTCTGCTCACATTTACCGCAACATGGAGATAAGGGGTTGGGCTGGTTTATTCATCCTTTGCCTCTGACTACTGCATGTTATGCTTCTTTAAGCCGATGGAATGATTGCATCTCGGGGAACTTTGATGGAACAAATTTGAATAAATTTGAAAAAGGAGTTCTAACACCCCTGGGATGCTCACTTTTTGCAAATAGGAGGAAGCTTAATATTGCTTCTATTAGGCCTTCTGATAGACTGTCTCGACCTTTTCAATGTTTGATCTCTTTCAGGATGGCTCCTATAGGCAATAGGGATGCCACGCCACCTTCCTACACTGTTAACCACAGCCCTGATTCAGTTTCTTTCTGCATACAGAGGAATGGTACTCAGTCAATGGGCAATTTCAAGGGCTGCACCAATGTTGCGAACTTGACCAGTGAGGACAGTCCTTTGTACGTAGGTGAGCCTCTCCACTTCATTTGCGGTAATGAAGCTTTCCTATGGCTACCTAGGGATTGGCAGGGAACCTGTTATTTAGGAATTCTTTTACCAGGCGTATTCATAGCAAGCACCATAGAAATGTCTAAAGCTCGTCCAAGGCAGGACGAGAATGGCGATACTTCATCATAAGCTCTGGGTGATGTAGCGAAATCTTTTGTACCTTTTTGGGGACAAATATTGAATTCTGAAGATATCAGAAGACTAGCAAGAATACTGGAGAGGACCATCAACCGGACCACTGACATACTCTATAACATGGCTTTAGAACAGAAAGCGATAAGGTTAGTGGCCCACAGAACCGGATGGGATTAGACATCATCCTGGCTGAGCGTGGTGGAGTATGTAAATTAGTGGAGTCCGCTTGTTGCGTTTTCGTGCCATATTCCTCCCCAACCATCTTTAAGGCTATACAAAATCTGCACGTCCTTAGTTCAGAAGTGCATGTTCCCAAGGGAAACTAGGATCTTAGCGCTTGGTTCTGGGACTTCTTATGATCTTGGGGATGGAAGGTTCTTTTGGTCTTGTTGATTATTTTGTGTGTTCTGTTGTTTTGCTGTTTCTGTATACAATGTCTTCCTGTCATATGTTCAGTGTTAGGAGGATGTTGTGCACAGACTATGGGAACATTAGGACAAAAGGTATGCACACCAGAAAGAATGACCAATGAATTTGTGTTGAAGGAGATTTCTGTTACAGACCTTATGGCGATCGATATATCCGATGATTGTGATTCAGGGTGTATGGACATTGAGAGGTGGACTCGTAAAGTAAAGTGACTAAAAGTAGTTTAGCGCTTGGTTTAGGCCAAAAGGAGGGTTTGTTAAACGGGAAATCATATTGTTCCTCCTTCTAATATACATTGGCCCAAGCCTATTCGCTCTGCGAAGAAAACCGTGTTGCGAAGTTCCGATTTTACATCGACTTCGCCGCCATTTTGGGATCATCCGCCATTTTGATTTCTGTTCATATGTAATTCTGTGATCTAAAATGGTGGACTGTGTTTCCAACTTGCAACTGAGCCTTCCCGACCTTTGCACCTAGTTAATGGTTAGACTGTCCGCGGGCTCAATGTTTTGACTGGGTAATGAGACCTTGTCCCGTACATGACTTGTGTGACTTGTGGTCTAAGGACTGTCTGCGCTAACAAGCCTCATCCACGAACACACATCAAAGACAATACTGTGTAAATGTCGACCGTGGACACTGGCAGAAATGCATTATGGAGGGATATGTGTTAAGGCTTACTGCTAATCCAGGAATACACTCTGCCATTGTAACTTGTTTGTAATGTAAACCAAAGGTAATCCGTGTGCATATTATTGTATGAGCCACGAGTGAACTTGGCACAAACTCTAGACCACAGATTATTAACTTGCAGAGGGGCTGAACATTATTACTAAATTGTATAAATAAGCGAATGTCCAGATGTCCAGTACCTCTCACTCCTCACACTGAAGGGCTGGTACTCACTGTGATGTACTGAGGGCCATATAGCTATCTGGATTTGTTTCTTTGTAACTGCACAGTAGAATAAAATCTGATCTGTGAATCTTTATAGCCCGTGTTTGGTGTATTTCCTTTTGTGGTACTCAGCCTCAATATTATCCTTTTGCTTTTACAATCCCACCCCACATCTATTTTTATTAAAAATTAACAAACATACCTAATGAATTCGACCCAAAAAATTCAGTCATTTCTCATTAGCTATTTTTGTATTCAATAATTTCTGCAGATACCAATAAATGATGTGAGAGGCCTTGATGATGTATTTTGGTCCAGTGAGATCCTGAGCCAGCCATCACTTTGGTTTCCTTGCCATCTATCATTACCGCACAGTGTGATTTTGCTTTCCTGCGTCTTCGCATGCCTACCATTAGCACAGTGATTACAAATGCTAATTAATATCAAATAACAACTCGGCAACTAGCTGCACTATGATTACCTCAGCGCAGTGGGCTGGTCATCTTTGAAAGATTCTTTATCTGTCCTTTCTTCTCTTGATTCTATTGTCGTGACTTTGTGATGTGTCATTAGGCAGGATGCAGCAAAATGTCCAATTCTTTTGCAGTTTGACACACCCTCTAGCTGGACATTGTATCTCATTGGCTAGCTGGTTTGTACTACCACATCTCTGGTACTTCATAGGTTCTCTCCTCTTTACTCCACTTTCCCTTGTGCCGCTAGTCATTCTGCACCCCTCTAGACTTCTTCGAGACGGAAGTGCATGTACGTCACTGTTCTGTTCATTTCTTTCCAGCTGGATGTAATATCTTCTGCTGATCTGGCAATCTGAATCACTTTGTCAAGATTTAGTTCTTTTTCCAGTAGACATTTGTCTTGTATTTTCTTACTGTTCACTTGTACAGTGAGCATGTCACATATCTTGTTTTCTGCATTGTTTTCAAATTCACACAACGCTGCCTTCTCGCGTCATCTTGTGACATAGAAATCCACAGGTTCAGCACTATCTTGCTTCTTTTGAAAAAATCGGATCCTATGTAGTATTGTGTCTTCTTTGTTGGAGAACCTTTTTACTGTTCTCCTGATCGTTTCTCTGTGTACATCGTTATCATCTGCACTTTCTATGGCTTCTGAGTTTAATCCTGCATAAATTATTTGTCGCTCCACACCCATTGCATTGAGCAACATTGTTTTTTTTCTCCCTGCGTGTATTTTGCTCCACCCAATGCATCCACATATGCAATGAATAATGGCTTCCATTGGGCCTATGGGACTGCTGGCCTACCTGGAGTTGGTAAAAATGGTGCTGGGGTGTTGCTCCTTGTATTTCACTGTTGCACTGTTTTGTCAATTTCCAGATCGTGCCTGGAATGGCCCGCCTCATCCCCAATTATGTAGTGGCAGATGGTACTCAAATGAAGGTTCTACACAATCAAGAGACTGTACTCTGTTTTTTGATAATCATGCAAGGGCAATATATGAAATACATGTCTATAAATGCCTTGTTTCTTAATGTCATGGAGAGTGGGGCTGAGCGACCTTTCTCTCTCTGTGCTGCACTCGCAGCCTGGCGTGCTCTGTGCGCCTCGCCCCATGGTCCATGTCCTCTTGCAAGATCAGGCCCGAAGGTTGCGAGGTCTCATGAGACTGTGCACTCCACAACCACGCCCCCCTTGATAGAGCCCCCAAACTCGATTTCTCACCTGACTTAAAGAACTGCACATCATGAGTATATGTGCAACACTTCAGTGTGAAATTCATGCACCTCAAAGCCCATGCTTATTTATAAGCAATCACTCACGGCACATTCTTTCAGTACCTGAACTTACATGGGATGATGCTGGAGATCCACGTTATCCTTTAAGAACTATAAATCATCGTTAGAGATACAGGTTTGTCCAAATTAAGTGACAGGATACAATTTATGTGAGGATAAACCAATGGCAGCTCCATCAGGACCCTTAAAAAAAAGGCCTCTCCTGATAGGCAGCCAATGGAATAGAAAACCCCTCGCCTCCCCACCAGTGTCTCAACATCAGGATCTCGGGGTCAACTTCCACAAGAAACAGAAAGGGCAGGCGTGTTTCAAAGGGAGGAAATTCAGAAGTACTGCACCAAACCCTGGACTGACTGACACTTCTAAAAATCAAATCCAGAAAGCAAAAAATCATGGATGCCTTTAAGACAGGATTCCTCAGCAGGGTGGTGGCTCAAGAAGCCACTGTATTCCTTTTCAGGCATTGCATTGTCAGAGTGAGGACAAAGGGCATATGCATTCGGTGTCTGCACTATCCCGCTCCACTGGCGCTAAATTGAACAGTAGAATATTGGACAAGATATTGGCCAAATGTGGCAGGTGATATATTTCACTTGTCATACACGCCATTGTTGTTAAAATGGTAGTCGATGAGCACACACCTCGACTGCACATAACAAAGTAACAAATAACCCAATTTACCACCACGTGCAATATTCTCCTGGGGCTAAATTTCACAGGAATGCCCTGAACCAAACTACCTTGTGTATGCGCTGATTGACAGGCTAGAGAGGTGCAGACCCTGGACTCATGAGTTCTCTCATAAAATTACACGCCTAGAGGAGGCTGTGCAAGAAGAGGGGGAGGGACCAAAACTTTATTGCATCCATGTATATCTAAAAAATATCTTGCATCAAAGTCGGAGAACGTAAAAGCCGGCAGTGCACTCTTTGATAGAACACCACTTGGCATAGCTGCCACATGTCATGCATGGCAGCACCTTGCAGCCAGTGCTGGCTTTTAACTTTGCATGCTGGGGCTTGAAGTCCCATAAACTATAGCAGGAAAAACGACCAATAGTAAAAAGCCACATTCCCCTGTTTTATAGATTGAAAAGTTACAACTGGCTCAATGTGTCAAGATTGATATGGGGCCACAGGGCAGATATGTATATACTTTGCAATATCAAGGGACAGTCTCTTTGCTTGCAGTATTTTCAAAAAAAGAAATGTACTCTTAATTAGCACAGCCTACTCTATGCAATTGATTAAGCCCCAGAACTCACGTTCTTCATCAAATGATATTTTGCATGAACATCAAGCAACACAGAGCGTGTTTTTATTCTTGAAAGGGGCAGTTATTTACCTGCACCGTGGAATTGCTATGATTCCTATTTTCATGTTGGATTAGCAAAGTGGCTGAGAATTCTCGGCGCGCCTCAGAATCCAATTTATAGCAAAAGAGCAGACAAAAGGCTTGGCAGATTGCGAGGGATGAGAGCGCTGCGCTCAGGTGCAGCATTTTCCGAATCAGCATTTCTTTCTCTGATTAAGCAGCGCTTTCTTCTGCCTCTCTTCCCCCGTCTTCTGCAGGGTCAGGTTTCCAATAAGGCAATTTAGGTGGTTGCCTGAGGCGCCACCAGCAAGGGGGCTCGAAGAGGCGCCATTTTGGTCTTAAAACACTACATCTGACCTCATTGCAAGTGGGGAGAGGCAAAAAGTAACTTCATCTTAGTCGACATGAATGCTGCTTCACACGAACCCTTGAATTCCTTCACAATTTCACCAAACATCGTCAGGGTTGCTCACCTCTCACAAGTCACGGGGTGTTCCAGTGCAGGCTTGCTTTAGCAGTTTTTAAGCACACGTGATGCTGCTAAGGTAGCCCAATGAACTGATGCAACCTTCACAGAAATCTCTCTTTAACCTGACTGTCGCAGATTCGAGTCCTGCTGAAACCACTCTGCTGGTCATCGTTCTAAGTCCAATGACATGGAGGGCATGTCATTTCTGCTAAAATGTGCAAAAGCTCCCTTACATCTCGGGAAGATGCTAACATCTTTAGCAAGGTTCGGCCTTTATAATTTCAGATATAACCTATGTCTCTATCCTTACCTGCTTTGGGCAACCCACACGTTGATTTGCCTGGTTCCTCAGTGTCCCAACGCTTTTCAAGAAGGCTCCAAAAATACAGTTTCAATATGTTTCCAAATATTAGTGGTCTGCCACGGTAGTCAAGATAAATATTCCTCTGCAGTTAGAAATGCAATTATATGTCGATTTATTAAATGCGTACCCACTAGAAACACGGGAGAACACATACATAAAGTCCACTGTCACCTGACACCTTTGCGACATGTTGGGCAACTATGCACCTGTGCAGGGCGGTTTTGCAAGAATGTAAGCATTGACTGACATGTGCAAAATTAGAATTTGCACCAAAAGGTCAACGGGAGGGCGATATTGTTGGGGTTTTGAATCCCCAAAGGAACACAAGGACACCAGCGGAAGGATCGTGCAACCTCTTTATTTCAATACAGAACTGGAAGTGCCTTTCCCGGCAATCCTCCTTCCCCCTGTACGTCACTTCCACCCGTGACGTTCTCCCCCACGAGTGAGCTGCCTTAAAGGGCACTCACCCATAACAACACCCCCGGACAAATGTCCTTTCAAGTAACGTTCACGGATGTCCTTTCACGTAACATAAACTTGTCCTTGTGGCAACATGGTTAACACTCCTCCACTAACCTGGGAGGTCTCCTCACGTTCCTCTGGGGTCTGCCTCGCGGCTCTGGGTTGGAGCCGCCACCGGTGTCTTCCTCGGGGTAGACATGGCTTTGAACCTGTGGTCCGAGGGGGTCCCACACTTCATCCTGAATGTCTCTATCTTCCAGGTCTCAGTCTTTGGGAGGTGGTCTCTCTTCTGCACCTTTTATGACATGCTTGAACCTTGAGCTGTTACGGGTCACTTCCTGTTCTCCATTTGTCACAGTTATCATTGTTCCTTTGACCGAAACTACTTGGAGCGGTTCGGGTGCGAACTGCGAGTCTGTCTTTTTTGTTACAGCTCTTTGTACCCATACTTCATCTCCAATTTGGAATTCCTTGAACCGTGCTCTCCTCCTCCTGTCAGTCTGTTCACACGCTTTCTCCTTCACCGCTTCATCTCTTCTGATGATTTCATGGTCTACTCCAGGCTTCCTTGCTGGGTTGTTGATGACCCTGGTTCTGACTTGATATTTCATCATGAGCTCCGCTGGGGTTCTGTTGGTGGCTTCATGAGGCATGTTTCGATAGTCTCGTAACATTCTATATAGCGCTTGGTGGGGGTCGGTTCCCTCCAGGCGTGCTCTTTGCATGGTCTTTTTGATAGACGCCATTAACCTTTCCGCCAATCCATTCATTTGCGGCCATCTTAGTGTTACTCTTTAGTGGCGGAATTCCATGTGCTTAGCGAACACCCCAAATTTATGACCACTGAAAGGAGCGACATTGTCTGACTTAAGTGTGTTTTGTATTCCCCATTCGCTAAAGACTTCATCGAATGTCGCCGCGACTTGAGGAAATGCTGTTGACTTGACACATTTCACAATGGGGAAGCTTGAGTGTTCGTCGATAAATAACAGGAAGTAGTCTCCTTCCTCCCGTGGACCATAGAAGTCGACCGCCACTCTTTCCCAAGGATGTTCTGGGATCGTGGTTATTCTGAGTGGAACCGGCGGTTCAGGTTTTGCCGTGCACTGACATGCTGTGCAGTTCTTTACCCACCGGTCGACCATATCGTCCATGAAGGGGAACCACACATTGCATCTTAACTGTCGTTTCGTGTTCTCCACTCCCCAGTGTCCTTCATGTGCCGTCTTGATGACCTCTGCGCGCAGTGTGGCGGGAATGACTATCTTACATCCTCGTAGCAGGATGGAGTTGTCCTGGACTGCTAACTCCGTGTTTACTCTCGCCAGGTGCTCCATCTCATCCTGGCATGCTCCTGGGTGGTTTTGGATTGCTCTGCAAAAGTCTTTCCATTTGTTATGTTCTGTTAAGCTGATCGCTAGCGCCAACGACGAATCTGCAGCTGACGCAACGGCAACGGTCTCAATGGATATGGCGGGTGGTAGTGCATTGGCGGTGACGTAACTTATGTATTCGTTGTCACCCCGCCTTGGAATGTGGTTGCCCGCTGGGTGTCTGGAGAGATAGTCCACAGGGTTGTTCTCACCCCCTGGTCGATGGATGATATCAAAATCATACTCCTGCAAATGGATGTCCCATCTCTCGATCCTGGGGGGCATTTTCATGCAAGGATTTCCAAACAGAGATAGCAAGGCTTCATGGTCTGTGATTAGCGTGAACTTTTTGCCAATGATGAAATTATGGAAGTGTTTGCACGCCCAGACGGCTGCCAGGCTTTCTTTCTCTGCCTGAGAGTACGCGGATTCTGGCGGAGCTAGAGCCCTACTGGCGTACGGCACTATGTGCCTCGGATGAGTGTCCTGGCCACTGGTTTGTGCTAGAATGGCACCTAGACCTATCGGACTGGCATCCACCACTATCTCGGTGTGCCATTCGGGGTCAAAGTATGCCAGCTTCCTTGCTTCCGTCAGAGAGTGTTTGATGGTATCGAAGGCTGCTTGGCATTCCTCAGACCACGTGAAAACAACGACTTTTTGCAGCAAGCGCCTGAGAGGTTCAGTGATGGAGGCAAAGTGCGGGATGTACCGAGCACAGTATCCGGCCATCCCTAGAAACGACCTGACATCGGCGATCTGGGAAGGTTTGTCAAAGTGGAAAATGGTGGACACTTTGTCAGGGTCCGGGGTCATACCATCCGCTGAGAAGATATGGCTGAAGAACTTGAGTTTTGTCTTGCTGAACCGACACTTGTCGATATTGAGGGTCAGTCCAGCATCCTGTACTGCTCGGCATGTTGCACGGAGCGCTTCATTGTGTTCACTGCGAGACTTCCCAAAGACCAGAATGTCATCACTGTAATTGAGAGTCCCTTTTACAGGATGTATGACTTGTTGAATTGTTTCGTGAAAAATTTCGGCCGCCGAGGAGATACTGAAATTTAGCCTCTTGTAGCGGAATAGTCCATCATGCGATGCAAATGTGGTAATTGGCCGTGACTAGGGGTGAAGTACCCACTGATGGTACCCCTGATTTAAGTCCAGTTTGGAGAAGAGGACTGATTTGTTTAGCTGAACCATCATGTCCTCGATCTTGGGTCCAGGGTGTCCCTCCCCGTTGTATGGCAGTATTGGCTACTCGCATGTCTACACATACTCTCAGGCGGCCGCCTTCTTTCGGGACAATCACAAGGGGGGATACCCATGGTGTCGGTCCTGTGGCAGGCTCAATGATGTCATCTCGCAGTAATTGGTTTAGCTCCTTTGACACTGCCTCTTGTAGGTGAAATCCTACCCTGCGCGGGTGTTGTGGAACCGGTTGAACTGCCGAGTCTATGTGCAGCTTCATCGGTGGGCCCTTCAGTTTACCTATACCTTGACAAAGTTGCGGAAATTCTTTGATGATATTATGCTTGGTGATGGCTGAGTTGTCATGGGATGTCACAGCGCAAACTTGTTCTTTCTGTGTACCGTGACCGTCCGATGATCTGACGACATCTCCCTCTCGGACTAGTATGTTGTTTAGTCCTAAGCAAGATGCTGCCCTGTAACTTAGCAGACATCGTCCTTTAGTGGGGCTTCTGATGACATGGATAATGGTATTGGCGGTTTTGTCAGCAAACGTAAGTCTTCTTTTGAACGACCCAATACTCTGCAGCGGGGTGTCTGCTCCCCATTGGTATATTTTAGAAAGCGATGGGTTTTGCGTCGGTTTGTTGCAGAGCGCTTGAAATTCTTTTTCTCCCATGACATTTACTGTCGCTCCTGAGTCAATCCGAAAACAGAATTGTTTGTCGCAGATGTCTGTTGCTAATCCGGGTGCCTCCTGGGCTTCCTGTTCATCCATTATAAGATTGACAAACTCATCATGGGCATATGGATCATATGCATTGTCATAATCATAGTCTCTCTGAAGTTCGGTTGACGGCTTGCGACGTGCCACTGGCGGTCCATCATATTCATCAATTACTTGCGCAATTTGTCCTTGTGGCACGTATTCTTGACTGTCTTTGTCCGGATATACTTCTTCTACCACACGCACATATCTCTTTGGACTCTGTTGGTAGAACCGTGACTGTTGAGGTGGGCTTGTGTACAACCTTTGGGCTGGCCTGACTTGTGAGCTTGCACCCCCGTGTGGGGTGGGAAATGGTTTTCCTTCCCTGCATACAGATTGGAAATGGCCTTCCCTGCCGCAGTTGCCACACTTTTGGGAGAGAGAGGGCAGGATCCCGCATGTAGATATGCCATCCCACACCTGTAGCATTGTCTCTGCATGCGTGGGGTCGATGCGTTACTTGGATTGATGTTTCTGTCGTGGCTTCTGATGTTTCCAGCGTGAATCCCAGCTATTATGTCACTCTTGTCCTGTTTTCCAGTGGCGATGCTGGCCATGTGTTTGGCTTGTTTTTCCACTCTTTCGAGTATGCGTGCCATTTCACTCACTTCTTCAATAGTGACTGGTTTCTTTAGAAGTTGCTTCTGCAATGTCGATGACACATAGCCCTCGATTACTCTGAGTTAAAGTGCTTCATCAAGCGAAAACGCATCAAATTGGCAATGAGCACCTTTAACGCGGAGTCTCGTTAGGAATTCATCCACTGTTTCATCGCTGCGCTGTGAGCATTGGTTGAAAACATATCTTTCATAGTCTCTGTTGGGGACAATGACGAGACGTTTGTTTAGGGCAGCTCTGAGGGCATCAAAATCAGTAATTTTCGTTGCCGGAATGGTTTTGATTAATGTTTTTATTTCTCTGCCTGCCGAGTTTATGAACATGCTGCGTAAGCGAGGGGAGTTTTCTTCCCCAGCGGCATCAATAAAGTTATTGAAGTCTTCTAACCATTCCACTCACCTTGCTCCTTTGTCTACTTGGGGCTTCATGGAGAAGGGGGGTGGCATGAGCCATGCCATGGCAGTGTATCTCGTGTTTGCTGGCACTGGTGGCGGTTGCGAGCTGGATGTTGCTTGATCTGCCACTGTACTCATGGTGATGTTCAACACTCCTCACCAGCAATATGTGTCCCAACTGGCGTCACTGTCTGCTGAGAATGTCCAGCGTTTGGGCGCTCCCAGGCACCCCTGTGGCAACGGTGTGATGGGTGGGCGAGTTCCGGTTAGATTAGCTCGCACTCAAACTCGGTACCGTGACGAGGAAGAAGGGTACAGCAGAATGAGGATCAGCCGAAAGGAGGGAAAATGTATTTTTTTTTTGTGTGTTTATATTGGCCACCAGGTGCCTGATGATGTGTGGGCCTATGGGCAGCAGTCTCAGCGTCGGGTGGCTGTGGGAGCCGTGTGTATCAAGTCCTTAAATGCTCCGAAACGCCCGAGCTTTCTTTCCCTTTTGGAACGTAGGCACAGCGGGATCACGTGTGCAAGGAGGGATGATGGATGGGCACAGCGGGCTCGCATGTGCACGGAAGGAGGAGCAGGCGGGGGGGCTCTGTGCACCCGTTGTGGGAGCGGGGATCCGCTCGCCCGTGGGATCACAGGCATGGATAACTGGACATGCACAGAGGGATCTCCAACTTGGTGGCAAGGAGGACCGCTGGTGTGGGGAAGAACCTCGTCGCCAAATGTTGGGATTCCAAATCCCCAAAGAAACACAAGGACACCAGCGGAAGGATCGTGCAACCTCTTTATTTCAATACAGAACTGGAAGTGCCTTTCCCGGCAATCCTCCTTCCCCGTGTACGTCACTTCCACCCGTGACGTTCTCCCCCATGAGTGAGCTGCCTTAAAGGGCACTCACCCGTAACAGATAAGTTGCCCCATTCAGCGACTTCAAAAGTCAGTGCCAAATTGCCCGGCAATGGTCGAAATGTACCCTGCATGGCCCTTAACATGAAACAGAATAAACTTTGTGTCTCAGAAGCAGCAGCAGATATTGGATACTGCAGTCACCTGGAGATTTCCACCATTATTGGATGGTTCAGATGTATACCTATATCCCCTACAGAGCACAAGAGATTGGTTTGGAAGATTGCTTTAACAAAGTGAGTTTCCCATTCGCAGGACAGCTCCTCTATGATGCCTCTGTTCTCCAAGCAGGACTAGTACATCATGAATGAACATTAACCTGCACCTAATATACCTAAGGCCACACTTGCAGTTAGTGGAGAGGGAATGGAGGCTCTTGCCCTTTTTCAGGATTTAACCATCCGTGCCTTCCATTTCTTCACCTGCAGCAGAAGACTCAATCAGCAGAGTGATGTAATAACTGCAGCAGGACATTGAATCAGCAGACAACACCTCTTGAAGAGATTCTTGACATGATGGTGGCCCAGCTGGTAACTTTCGTATAAGATGGTGGAAATAGGGAGCGGGCAAGTTCTCTGTGGCAAGTAGATGCACAAGATTATGTTTGTCAGTTTGTAGTGAGTAGAAGTAGTGACCATAAGGCACTTCAATGCAAAGTTTGTCCAACATATGCATGAGTCTTTTTTCCCTCAAGCCTGTTCCTTCATTTCACTATTGGTTGAAGAATCTCACCACTTTACCGAAATGGTGCATAGCATCCAGGCCTAGTGCCTAATTTACATTTGATTGCTGGTGGAGAGTGCTGAGCTGCAGAAAGCAACCTAAAGTGCCAATCAAACTAACCTAAAGTGCCTACTTCACCTGGTCATCCAACTAACATAAAGTGCCTACTTCTCCAGGTCATCTAACTAAAGGACAGGGAAGGAGAGCCGTTATCTCCGACTTCTTGTGCCAGAGAGAGCTTAAACATGGCCAATCTCAAAACAATTGCTCACTATTATGCAAAAAAGGAGGGATTCCCTTGGGTCCTTGGCCAATCTCATGTATTTCTATAGAAAAATAATACTACTTTTGGCATATGTTTGCATGTGATAGTACTCAATGTATTGATCTTGGCTTGGTGAATTGGTAAGTGAGCACTACCACAGCATTCAGACTCGCGATGTGCAGGCTGGACCCATGTCTGAAGTGAGGGATTAACTTGCAGCTATCCACCCAGACCTGAATGTTGCTGAAGGGTTCGCATTTGCCGGTAAGCCGCCGGTAGTACCAGCGGCCGACCGGCAACCTCAGTTTACCATTTATGCCACCCGATATCCCGGTAATACTGTGATATTATGGGCCGGGACAGAACAGTAAGTTCCTGTTCCCGTGGAGTTCCAAAGGATTCCATGGGAATGGGAACACCGAAGCACGGCCACCTTTAGTGATGGTTGCAGTGCTTCAGTGATTTATCTGCTGGTAGGGGCCTGAATTACTACCAGCAGGTCAGGCCTGCCGGTAGTTTACTGCCCTTACCGGCAGACTCAGATTAAGCCGGTCCGGGAAAGGTGCTGGTAACCGTTGTTATTCTTAATGAGAGCTAATGTTTACATACTACTATGGACATTGCAAGCCTATTTGCTAAAATACTGCAAGAGCAATCACTTAAGCAATATGACCCGAGAGGCGGGGGCATTAATGACTCAGGTAATGCCCCGGGGCCCATAGTTATAGTCCGTCGCGAGGGTCATATTGCTATTAGTACGGCGGCCCGCATTATGTGCGTGACCGGGGCACTAAAAGCATTTTTATCTGTCCCGAAACGCTGCGGCATTTTTGAAACCATTACTTAATCTTCCTCTGAGCACGCCGAATGCTCTATTGCATTTGGAGTGTGATTGGCGATCCATAGCCAACAGCGTGAACCTAAGACCTAAGATATACTGGGATAGAATCTGGTATAGAGATGCCCTTAAACACGTAATGTCACAGAATGGAGCAGGTGAATTACCATGGTTAAAACATGTAAAACGTGGGCTAATGATATTAAATCAATATCAAGCAGTCCCAGAATATCATCGCATTGTCCTTCAACCTCAGCCATGGCCCTCTCCCTTCCCCTATAAAGCCCGAGAACCTAGCAGTCAGGAAAAAAGAGATGACACTATCATCTCAAGCTTCAAGCATCAGGGGTGCTTTTATTCTTGGATGACCAGGGAAAGGACTCCTATAGAGACAAGACAAATTAAATCATTGGATGCAACCACTGTTCACCGGAATAACTACTATGCAGAGACCAACCTCCCCACCGTTTATGTGGAAACAGCGTGGAATATTATCCTGCAATCTTAAAACACCTGGAAGAATCTGACGTTCACGTGGAAGCAGATAGCAAAGATGATCTCTGTAGACACTGTCACTTCATTTGGTAATTGCAGATGTGCTTCTCCGAGGATACCGTGCAACCACAAGCTGTACACGCCTTTAGAAGTGGCTCTAATAAAGTACCCAGAGCACATTGCTGCAGTTCCTGGAGATGTCAGTGCTACAATGGGGCTACCAATGGATACATGTGTCTGTTGCCTGACAAGATCCCTACTAGAGCAGTTTTAGACACCGTTATACATTCTCGAAGCAACATGATCACCTTTTTAGTGGATTATTGGGATCTTATAGTAATCAATGGCCATACAGTTTCGGATAGCTCAGGCAAATAGGCCCTTCTTGGGTTGACCATTGTTCCACCATTGATTACTTAGCCACTGATCTGGAGAGATGGGACATTATTCAGGATTTGTTTTATTCTAGCCATGAACGCGAGTGACCATACGCTTCAGGACACGGTGCTCAGTCTCCTAATACAGGGATATCACCATGGATTTTCACCCACTAACAAGTTGCTTCTGAATCCATATAGTAAATAGCAAAAGTATGATGAACATGAGGTTGAAACTTTCAGTGGTAAAGGCCGCCTTTATAATATTTTTCAGAAAGCATAAGATCCCTACAACCGAAAACTATAGTAACAGCATGGCCCAAAGTCCTAAGTGGCATTTCCTCCTACACTCGGACATCGCAGCCCATAAAGCGGCTTACCATGGTTTGATGAAAGCTTCCAAACACATTCAGAACAACTTCATTTCTAACATCAAAACAAACATTGCTCTAATATGGGAAATGAAAGGGAAGCAACTCTTAATACGGATGTTTATACCACTCATGCACTACTTGTTCCAATAACCTATCATGCAGACCAGGCCCCTATTGGCATAGAAGACTCAGTTGATGATATTGCATTAAAGCGATTCAAAAGCAGCAGGGCCTAAGGGTTTTTCCAAAGCAGTCTCAAAATGAAATTACACATGATATGACTATTTTCTTATTGTGTCTTTATATATGTTGCTTTTCATCGGGATAAATGCCTGTTTCATGGGAATCACTATAGTGCCCGCTATCTATATCTGTGAAAGGGACCAGCAATGACTCAGACTTTTGAATTCTCATTTCCTTGATCGATAATACTGGCAAAGTATTTGGCTAGATCCTCCTTTAGAGTCTGGAGACTCGATGTCGGGTCAATAATTAAGCAATATAACCCGAGCGGCGGGGGCATTACCGACTCAGGTAATGCCCCGGGGCCCATAGTTATAGGCCCGAGTGAACACAAGTGTTCCCAGCGTGTCCGATCCCGAAAGAAAAAAAAGAAGCAGAAGGTAAGTGGGGTTGGGACGGAAGGGAAAAAAAAAACAAACATACCTGCGTCCCCGGCACGGAGGGGGGATGGCCCCACTCCGAGTCTCCACACGGCTGGAGACTTCCCTCGTACCTCGCCGGGGAAGCAGGAACAAGCAGGTAAGTGGGAGTAGGGGGGAGGAGGGAGGAAAGGGAGTTTAAAAAAAAGAAGCCTTACCCGAGTCCCCGGCAGGGGGCGAAGGCAGCCTCTCAGCCGTGGGGAGGCTCGGAGCGGGATGGCCCTGCTTCCAGCCTCCTCATTGGCTGAGGGGCTGCGATGCCCCCCGCCGAGGACAAGGCAGCTGGAATCCCGGCCGAGAATCGAAGGATTCTCAGCCGGGTAAGGACCCGGCGAGAGCCAATCAGAATGTGTGTTGCATTCTGCTTGACTCTCGCCGGGTACTAATGTCATTTAAGTTATGCATGGATCAGGAAAGGTCTCTATGCTGAAATGCCCCAGGCAAAACTTAATATATGTAGTATTTATTGATGAATCTGCGGTCATTGATAGCGTAAATCAAGAATTGATAACTAGGAGGTGAAGCAGGGCGGGTATCCATTATAACTGAGCTGCATACAGATAACTGGATTCGCATGTTGGGAGCGAGAGATAGACAAAATGGCTCCCCTGTCAAGACTGTCAAAAGCTTGAGGAAAAGCTGCATGCTTGCTGGCCGTTTGGTTAGTTTATTTTTTCTGATCTACCAGAAGCATTATGCAAAATTGATACCAGTACCCCAAAATCCATGTGTTATTGTGCCAGGCATTCCAACAGAGGGATAAACTGGCACGGTTTATAGACATAATTTCGAAATCAAAAATTTCGAAAGTCAAAAAGTCGAAAAAAAAATGTCGAAAAAAATAATGTCGAATTTATTTTTTATGACGTTTTTTTTTCGAAATGGGGGGGTTCCCCCCCCAACCCCCGTTTTTTTTTTTTTACCTTTTTTTTAAATATAAACTAGAGCCCAAACAAAAATATCGAAAAAAAAAATAATTCGACATTTTTTTTTTCGACATTTTTGATTCGACTTTTTTGACATTCGAATTTTTTTTTCTCGATATTATGACTGGACACCACTGGCACATTTAGGCAAAGCAACATTGAACCTGTAAAATCCTAATGGTTGGGAGCAGAAAGTCATCCATTAATGGTACCTAGAAGGAAATCCACTTGATGTTGTCGACAGCTTTAAAGACGTGGGTCCTGGTATCAGTATGGAAAATAGTAGGAAAGCAGGGATTTTAACTTGGCCTTTATACAATGCAATCTTAAATATAAAGGTAGAGGATCAATAAGTCAAGAGTATGTGCTAGTGGCTTTGTTTGCTGGCCAATTGTGCGGTAAAGGGGGTTTGAATGCATGAGCAAACAGTACTAAATGGAGAAATCAATTTCAAATACATTTATTTCTTAAATGACAGATTTAGAAAGAACACTCAGACCACTTCGAGCCGTCTTTCTAATTCCAACTGTCAGCCCCTGCGACACACACAAGTGCACACAGGTGTTAACAGGTGAGGCAGGGCCAGAATAAGGGGAGAGGAGGGTGTTTGTGGTAAGTGTTTTGTGAATGTTTTTGGGAGTGTTGTGTGTGTCTGTGTGTGTGAGTAATGTTTGGGGAGGGTGGCGGTGAGTGGGTAAATATAAGTGTGTGCATGTTTGTCTGCCTGTTAGTGTGTCTGTGGTGTGGGTGAGACCGGAGAAATGTTTTTGGCATTTAAGGGTCTGACAAGCTCGAGCATGTGGGAGGGGTAGGGGTAGGGGATCGGATTCGTGGGGCGGGGGTAGGGTTGGGGGTCATGTCATTTCATATTTCTACATATTGAGGGACGCACAACATGTGTCTTTTTTGTGTTCTGTCTTCAATATGCAGAAATATCACATAGAACCAAACAAACTGGAAGGGAATTGTGGGTGAAAATGGCTGAGTCTGACGGCAAGGACTCCTTGGAACCCCATGACATTGGAGCTGGGACTCATGTGTTAGTCATCTGATTTGCCTGGTTGTTTGACTGTAAGCTATTGAAGAATGTTATGGCGACCATACCATATTAAGGAGAGTAAACCCGAGTCTTCAGATTCATCAATCGGTTCATCACACAAACACTCACACTTAGTTGGGTCTGGAAAAGATCGGAATCGGTGAGCAGAAAAACTACAAGAAAATCTGAAACAACATTAAAGATCCACTTAGTAAAATTAGCCCTTTCGTTGAACATTGATTGACACACGTTTCTGTGTATGCAGTCTGGCATGCTGACCAGTTTGCTGTTTTGAGTCCGAGACCCATGCAAAACTGTGCTCTTATATTTGAGCTTAAGGTTCCCGCTCGGAATCTGGTGGAGGAGGAATGTAATCAAACATGTGGGTAGTGTGGGAACCTGCGTGTCACCCAAGCCACCTCGACTAGGATGCTCATGAATTGGATGAGAAACATAAGTGAACAGCAAGGGCATACATTTAGAGGTCATTTGACCCTATAGTGCATTTGTCTTATTTCTTGCAAGCTATACACACATGATCACCCTTAAGTGCTAAGGGTCTCTATCTTCTTCCTGAATTCCCATAAGGAATCTTGTAGGCTCTGCCCACCCCAGCACTTGTGTTCCTAAATGAATTTCCCAGCCTCCCTGATCAGTAGGAGGAATGGGACTGGTTTGGTGGGTGAGTGGCCACATTATCGGCCCCTGCTTTGTCATAAAGGCTTATGTTCGGGAAATTGTATCCCAATGGATAGCATTATTTCCTGGAGTTGGATTGACGGATGGAATCAGGGAAGTGGTGAATGTGTTGGTGAATTAATAGTTTAGTATTATCTCTCCCAGTCATTTTGTTGTTGAGCTATGGAGAGAAAATATCCCAGCAGTGTAATTCTTGGTGTTAGGCATTTTTTGTTTTTATTTTTAGAATCTACATGAAATTAGTATGATGGGCTGAGATGTGTTAAAATGTGTTTCAACCTTATGCTACACTTTTACATTTGATGTGAGCGTATATGAATTCTGTTGTTGATATGGTCCTTTGACTTGGATATGCATTGTGGTTGTTAGGCGGAATACCCACACACAAGTAAATTAACACAATTTAGTTCATGCTCGTGCTGTATTCAGCAGCAACATTTTACCTAAGACCTTAGGCAGTGGGGCCGAAATGGTGGGCTAAGAGGGAGTTGGCACAGGAGACTTCCAGGCATACTCAGCCCGCGCGAATGGTCATCAATGAAAGCGTGTCTCCACAGCGATGTCCACAAAGTTACAGAACCCAAGTGGGCTAACTCTCACGACATTCCTGGTCATGAGAGATGGAGGGACAGATGAAAAACCTATGAAGAACAAAGAAAGGAAAATCATTTGGCTACAAGTGATAGACAAAGCATTTGGAGTCAGGGGAGGAAAGTGGCAAGCAGCTGAGGTAGTCCTGACACTTTTCCTTCTTTTTGTAATAAAACAGGGATCCGGCACTTTAGAATACCACTGAGTTTCTTACTGTAGATGTTCTTCTAAGGTTAGTTCAGTAGCAGTCTATTGCTCCGGATTAAAATTTGACTTCCACATTTAATTTAAAAGAGAAAGCAGAGTGAGAGATAATACCTAATATGGTGGACAATGGCCAATGCAAAGGAATGCGTCATGCCTGCCCTCTTGATGAAATGATAAAACAACTCAAATTGTTGGAGAAAAAAGTGTAACAGTAAGTCAAGCTTTCTTTAGATATAAAATTCGTTTTTATCATTTTGCATCCAGATGGCAAAGTTCTACCTGGGCTGACAGACTTTTCTATTATTCACTGTTGCACAACCACTTAGCCACGTGAACAAGTTTGTTGGCTAAGTTATTTACCCTACATCCTTTGATATATTATTACATGCACATCACAATTGCCTGTCCATAGACCCTGTCTGGAACACCAATTGCCCCATATTGACCTTGGATTTTGTATTTGTTGGAATTGTGGGTGTCATTTCGACCAGAAATGCCATACGTACCTAACGCCCCAGTGGCCAAAAGCAGTCCTCAGAATAGGTGTTTTTACAAAAGATTGAGGACTGGTCTTGGGAATGAGTAGCCCGTTGTTGAGGAGGACAAGCAATGGTATTCAGGAACCCAGGACATGGACAAAGAACAGCCACAAAAGAAAATATAATAACATACATGTTCCATTATTTGCAGTGGAACATATTAAAGGGGTAGTATAGCCAGAGTGGAGGTATGGTGGGGCAGCCCCTTCACATGACCGGAGGCAGAGCTTGAATCTGATCTTGAAGCGAAGCCTTCCAGGGAAGGAATACATTTGCTCTTAGGGGCATCCTAGAGGAGTGAGGCAAGTAATGAGAAGGGGCTAAAGTGGGAGGAGGCTCAGGGGAGGCAGAGGACAGAAAGGTGAAGGAGGGAGGAAGAACGTACAGTACAAGAGGGAGAATAATGGGAGATGCAGTCAGCAGGTTGTGTGGGCATGGGCGGATCTAAACACAAGAAGAAGGAATTTGAAGGGAGAATTATCTTTTTTGAGAGCCATCTAGCTGGCATGGTGGCGATATGCAGTGGTTGGGGGTAATTGGCTAGGATAGTGAAAGTCAAAGGGGGTTTAAATTGTGTCATTGAACTTGGTGCCTTGGGGCGAGGGCTTGTTTTGGTCTAGGTATGGAGTCATGGAGTCAGATTTGAACTTCATCTTAGTGACAGCCGAGGGGGTGAGAGTTTGAGTGGGCCAGCTACTGAACTGATGAGGTGAATGAGTGAATGACCAGAGGCAGATGGAGGTTGTGGGGGCTTACATGGGAGTGGTCAGAGAGTGTAGAGTCAACATGTAATTGATAAGTTTTAGATATGATGGGAAGGTTGGGTTTCCACTCATGACCATGGGGATCTTGGTTGGGAAGAGCTTGAGTAGATGGTTCAGATTTGCCAAGAAAATAGTGAGGATAGTGAGGGTGTTATGTGGGCGTTCGGTGAGAAAGAGTGGAAGTGAAAGTTTGAGAGGGGTGAGAAGAAGGAGTTGAACGGCTGTGGATTCTAAGGAATTTGGGTAAAGTCTGAAGGGATGGGGGAGCCTGACTCCATTGCCATGGGATAGGCTGTGTTCTCTTAGAACTCCTGCGGATCCGTTGCAGCTCCTTAGAAAAAGGGCACCCTGAGCCTGCTGTGCAGCATCAAAATAGAATCTATGGAAGCATGAATGGAGGGAAGATGCACCACACACATGTCCAGTGATATTCATCACAAGGAACACCACCTAGGAGAAGTCAGTGTGAGGCGGCTGGCAGACTAACAAGATGGCAGCATTGGGACAAAGGGAATAACCAGTGGACGGCTGCACCGAGACGGGGAAACCAGCCGAAGCACTGCTGCAGCGCGACCGCCCGTCTGGAGGTTGAAAGACGGATTCAGTGCGAGAACTGCAGTGCCCGCGGCTGCATATGCGGTGAAGAAAGCGAAATAAAGCATTGGCTTCTGGTAGAGGCCGGCTGAGGCCACGCAACGCGGAGGGCGCTGGGGTGATACAGGGACCAGATCAAGGTACCGGTGTGACAAACCAATGAAAATCAGCTCTCCTGCGTGGACTGAAGATGGACGGGCGTTCTGGGTCTCGGAGCTGTCTGATAAAATATACGTGGTACACATAGGAATTCCATAATAATGAACGTATCTAACTGAACAGGCGAAGCCACGTCTCACTAAAACAAAAGAGGAGAGCTTCTGACAAGTGATTGTAGAACGAAGCCCTGCAGGTGCTCGGGAAGGTGGTGAACCTGGCAAGAGGTTTGGATACATTGTATCCAGGCTTGACTGCTGAGGATTGCGCCCAGCAATACAGGCCAGAGAAACTGACATTCATGGTGAATCAAGTTACTCCAACATAACCTTTGAGTAAACGAAGGCACACTAAGTGCAGGCTGACTGCTACATAAGGATTCAGACATACGAAAAAGATATTGGGGACCCACATGAAATACTCGCTGCCAATGCAGTATGTAGGATCCAAAGGCAACATGAGAGCTAATGGGAACATACCAAAGAACCTCACACTGGCCCACCCCATGTAAGGGCATAGCTCTAAAGAACGTTGTTTTCACTACTAATACACTGATCATATAAGGACCATGGGACAGAGATTCAAGATGGTGCCCGCGGCAAACAACAATAGTAGACAGTAATATAGAAAGACTCATCTTTGTGTACTCTGATTGCGACCTGTGACCCCTACCGCTCAAGGGCTCGGGAGAGTTACTACAAAATTTAAGGTGTCACCGCAAATCATCGGATAAAAGGCACGCAGAAGCCCCCTGCATTGATGCGATTAGCCCCCAACATAGGTGTGGGGCCCCATCGTGTAGTGGCGCTCGACAAGTCTGCTCCACGAACATGAGAATGGCGTCCAAGCTGCCCAACCCCAGAGGAAAACAGTCATCCATAGAGGAACTCACTAAATCATCACCAACAATGGAAGGGGCCAAAACGAAGGGAAAGTGCGTACAGGAGGCAGGAGCCAGAGGTCGTAACGACCAACAGATACTGGATGCCATAGCCGAACTTAAAGTATCCTGGGAGCACAAAATTGACACAGTTATTTCGGAATTGAGGACCTCGATTGAATTCAAAATTGACACAGTAAGCGTGGATGCAAATCCATTGAGATAGACGTCTGAGCGCTAACTGAATGCATAGGAAGCCTGGAAAAGGAGGTGGGAGCTAACACAAACTCTTGCGTGACTAATACAAAGGAGATCCATACAATGCTACAATGGGTGCGCAATTTAGAGAACAGAGCTGAGGAAGCAGAGGGCGTGCACACAGAAATAACCTACGCATTGTGGGGTTTCCAGAAGGCGAAGAAGGATCAGACCCGAGGAACTCTCTCGAAAATATGTTATTACAAGAGATAACAGGTGGAACACTCAGTCAGGGGTTTGCGGTGGAGAGAGCGCATAGAGCCCTGATCAGGAAACCACCACTGGGGGCCCCCCCCAAGGCAAATCATCAGCAAGATATTGAACTATGAAGACAGGAAGAAGGTCCTGGAGCATTTCCGTAAAGGAGGGACGATAAGCAGGGCATTGGCGTCCATCATCGCATATCCGGACTATACCTTCTTGGTGCAAAAACCGCGCCTGGATTATGTGGTGGTCGAGGGGAGACTATGTGAGGCGGGCTTTATGTACATGCTGCTGTATCCAGCAAAAATTAAAGTGTTCCATAAAAACAAGTCCCTCTTTTTTGACTCACCAGAGTATGTGACTGCATGGCTGGACGCGAGCAACTGTCCATCAGGAGCAGAAGGCCAGACTGAGAGCAGAACGGAGAAGTGACCCATCCTGGTTCTTTCCAAGTCGATATTGTTGGACAAGTAGATATTGTGAGAGATAAGTACAGCATGTAAATATTGACTTTGGGAATAGAATATAATGACTTATGTACCAAGATTGTACTGGGAGAGCTGCGCAGGGGCTCATGGGCACTTGTATTGCTGTTGGCTTAATGCAGGAGATGCGGGTGCTGCCACAACTAGGGGCACTAAGAGACACAATATCACCCCCCAATAGTAGTTTAGTTGGGATACTGGTAGAGTGGTATCCCCCTGCTGAATACAGAGTATCGGCTGTAGAGGAGGTCCGAGCAGGAACTACACTCCAACCGTCCATTTTGAAGTACCAGGAATGTTCACGCCAAAATAAGTGACGTATGATGAACAAATAAACCAGCAGAGAGCTGCAGTGCGGCTCAGTCCAGTACCTATCAAAAGAACCACACCTATTGAAGTACTGACACCTAAGAAAACCTGGACAGTAACATTGAGAAAACCATATCAACAAATGAAACAGAATGAAGGTTATCAGAGCACAGTCCCTGAAAAGGCTACACAGATACTAAAGGAAGACGAATGGTGACATCACAAGAAAACAAACTCACTCACATATAGAAGATATGTTGACCTGCGACTGATGAAAAGAGACAAAACATCATGGATAAGGGACATCATGAACCTAAAGTGAAATAACAATGTCAAATGTAAGAAGCTTACACCATAAAAACGATAAAGATATTCAGCCAGTTTACATGTGTACATATGCTTGGAACCGCAAGAAAGCTAAGAAAATTGTGCAGCTTGCTTATGCTTAGTAGTAAGATAGATTGTGGCAAGTGCCACCTATACATATCTACCTCAAAAAGGAGCATTTTATATAGATATACTTCCACTATGCACAAGAGCAGAATCAACCAAAGGTTACTAAAGGCCGCAGGAGAGGAGCCCCTCAACACATAACTCGAAAACTAAAGACAGAGAGAAATTCAGACGCATGCAAATCGTGCCAAAAAGCCAAGGTCGTATCGGCTGAAATAGACCAACAGTAGATACAATTAATGAAGCAAAGAACAGAGTATCCTGTTCAGAGAGGTCAAGATAAGCTGCAGAAGGCAGGTGGTGGGCAAAACTAAAATCAGATACACTTATTGCATGGAAAATGAGATGATTTCACTGTGTCTGAATCATGTGACGAGCCAAGTGAGAAGAAATGGAACTTTCACACCTACGCGTGGCTGTGTGCCATGCAAAGATATCTGAACTTTTCCAGACAGAGATGCAGTCTCGAGGCCAACCACAAAGAAATAATTGACACATGACCACTGAGGTGATGATTGATTGTAGCAATAATTGGAGAAAGGCTGGGGGAGCTGACGAGCACCCTGAACCTGGCTGGCTATTCTGCACGCTGCTATGCTAGTGGAAAAGTATGAGTGGGGCTAGTGCCAACCCAATTATAGTGGACCAAGTCATCTAGGGTGCTATAGTTAGTAGAACCAATGAGATGTCATACTTTTACTGACGTCCACAGTAGCCATTTTGAAGGAAGGGCTTAGATGCCCCACCTGACACTGTCCATCCAATCCCCTGACTCCGTTACCATATACAGATATAGCACCTATAACCAATAGAATTGCATGCAAAATGTTAAGCATTACACGTCAGTGATGACAAGTTTTTAGTATAAAAGATGTGCTTTTTATGAAGTTTGTTGGAATTATTCAATCGAGAAGGAAGATCTAGCAATAGCTGATGTTCATGAACTCCCCGTTTTTTGTACTTGTCATTAAACAGACTCCCTTTGCCAAACCATTGAGTTGTCATTATTGATTTGATGCTAGAGTATTAATCTGCATCCCCATCCATCTTGCGGGTGCTGCTAATCATCTTAAAGTCCTATTGGGCAACCCCCAGCATTATGGGCCGTTTTTGGTCCAAGTGCACACTTGGTAGCAGAGATAGGATGGTTTATCGATTATTGATTAGATAAGACCCCCATTGACCGTCGACATAAAGTAACTCTGGGTCCTCGGCAATATCACAAGTCCTTTTCAATCCGGCTTAGTAGACCAAGAAGCTCCCCGTAGATAGTGGTTAGAATACATTGAAAAACCTGCAGGGTGAGGTCTGAAGGAACCTGTGTTTCACCCATGAACCCCTTCCCACTTCTATGAGCAGCCGATCGAGTGAACAGCACGAGAGGCGGTGACAAAGGCGGCAATCCCGAGGACCCAGAGAGGAAAACATGCGAACGGTGAGTGAAAAAGACTGAATACTTTGGCAAAAAGTGCATGCCTTAGAACAAGTAGGGGAAGGTAACGGTGGGAGGCGGGACAAAAATAAAGTTAGAAATAGAGTAGAATGTATATATTTAATGGGAAGGAAATAGTGACTCAAGGGTGACCGAGCAACACATAGAAGATACCGGGAGGATACCTGAGCATAGAGGAGGATGCCGGGAGGAAACCCGAGCAGAGAGAGGATACGCCCAAATACCTATGCTTTAATATAGCGGTTAGAAGAAGCCTGCATTCAAAGTCCTGAATAAAAGAGGAATAAATAGGAAACCAAAGCTGTTAAAGACGCTTTTCAAAGGGATGGGCTTACACCCCATGTCGGGGTAAATCATATGGGCAGAGATCTGTGTAGCCGGCTGGAGTCTGTCTAGTCTGTCAACGTCTGTCTTATGTGTTGTTTGTTGTGACGTCATAGAATACGATTTTTTCTTTGAAGAATTAGCATGAAAATTATGCGATTCCTTAGCTAAGAGACTGTATAATATGAATTGATGGTTATTGTGTGAAAAAGAAACCAAATCATTTTTGTGAAAAAACGGGATTGGAGCTTGCAACGGTTGGTGCTCGCTCATACTGTTGTTTTTTTTAAGTAACGCAGAACGTAGGAGAAGATAAATAATTTTAAGTATGGAAGATATTACACCGTTAATACACTTGTGCCAGCAGTTGCCAAAACATGCACCTAAGCTGAAAAAGTGCAGTGCAAAATGGGTTATGGGAACTGCCAACAAAATGTTTATGCCATGTTCCCAGGGTGGATTGCTATCTAAAATGGTCTTGTAACACCTGACGACATATGTGCACGCCACGTACACTGGCAAAAAGTTAGACAAACGCCTAGCAAATTTAGAGCTTTGGAAGATGTACCAAGAGGATAAGGAGGAGGAGCCATCCTTAGATTGGATACTAAACATATGCACAGAGTGGGGTGAGACGCCTTCTGCACCACCCGCCCCATCTGAAACTAAAAGTGAAGTCAGTAAAAATGAAGGATTATACCCGCTAAGGGAACTTAAAGCCGCCATAGGATATAGCAACCCGTAAAATGAGTCACCTACGCAAAGTAGTGACGAAAACCCAGACAAAGACAGAGGTAGAGATATCACCTCCAAAGTCTCGAGGGACAAGGAGAGATGCGAGAAAGAGAAAGGAGACCAGGCACAAGCAAGTACATCTCTAGACACAGAGAGAGAGGGAAAAAGATGGAAAGGAGATGAAGATAGAACTGATGAAATAGCATTCGCACAGAATGAATGGATGGGAGGTCAGATTCTATTGAAACTCGATGAACATTGAGGACGTGAGGCAAAGGGGAGAGCTAGACAATTTACAGAGAAAAGGGAAGGAAAAGGAAAGAGGATTGAGAGACGAAAGGATCAGGAAAAAAGATAGCAGATACGTAAGCATTTGTATCGCAAGGAGCAAGACAGACAACACGATCATAAACAGAGAACAGCTAATGATCAGGACAGGCAGGAACAAAAACGAATAGAAGAAGAAGAGGAAAATATACGAGAAAAAAGAATAAAGAGACGAAGGGATGAGGAAATACGAAGGGAAAAGGAATGAAGAGATGCAAAGAAACGGGAAGAAGATAGGGTCAGGGAATAAGCGATGAAACGCAGAGAATTCGATGACGACATTGAACGTAAACAAAGACAAAGAGCGTGAGATCTTGAATATCTGGAAAGAGAGGTTAAAAAACCCAATCCAGCAGTAGATTGGGAAGACATAGAAGAATTCTTTCCTGAGTACGATTCAGTACCAGGCACGTTTAGGGCAAATATCAAGGATGACTTTGACACCAAAAGCATTGGAGAACGATTGATAGGATATATGATGAAATGGGGCTAGAACAAGTACTCCAAGGGAAAGGAGAGGACAAGCGTCTCGAGAGCACCCAGTTGTACAATATTGAGGAAGCCTCTCGGAGTAGTAAAGATAGGGAGCTGTCCCTAGATAGGTTGATACTAAATCGAATTGAGGAAGATGAGAAGAGTTGCATGAGTTGGGGACAGACAATATCAGACGCAGAAAGAGAGGAATATGAGGAAAAGGAAGAAGAGAAAAAACGTGAAAAACGCTTCTCTGGAGGAAAAGGGATAAGATGGTCAGATTCTAGCGAGTTTGCACCTAAGGCATCAGAGTCAGCCACACAGTCAGACCGACACGAAGGAGTATCTTACAATCAGAGGGGTGTGTCTCCACCACCCTATGTGAGCCGACTAAGGACATTGCCAGGTAGGCGAAAATGCAGGAATGTTACCCCTGCAATAGACAGGAAAATGATGAGAGAAGAGACAGAGGGCTATGCATCGCAATTCCCGTTGCTTGAGAAAAGAGGAACAAGGTCACAGTATATTCCATGGCCACATATGGATTGAGAAAACCTAAAAAATAAGCTTCCAATGTTAACATCAGGAGCTGGAAAATGGATACATGAGCTAGAAAAAATGACGAGAGGGAACACGTTGGCTATTGGAGGTATTAAGGGTTTTTTAATCGCCATACTTGGTGATCGAACAGACAATGTGTGGACACGTGCAAGTTACCCTGGCATGACTATAGTTAATACTGCACACGATGGAGCTCCATTTAACAATTGTAGTGCCGCTGTCTGGAAAGCATTACGACTGCTATACTCGGATACATCTGACATGGGAGCCATAATGACGTGAGAAACTCAAGGAGTCAGGGGATCCTTTGCTTTACATTCAGAATTTCCAAGACGCCTGGGTGCTCGAAACTCGTGAATCTTGGAGGAAATATATACCCGTGTTTTACCCTATATTATGCTAAAGGCTGCCAGATGAGGTACAGAAGCAGCTCAAGAAATTGGTAGGAATGGAGGCCAAACCGTGGTCTGAAATACAGTTGACCTTAGATCAGTATTGCAGATTGCTGCAGGAGAATAATCGTAAAAAAGAGACTGCGTGAAAAGGTGAAGAGGCAAAATGAGTGCAGAATAAATTGTCAAAGTATGCCATTGAAAGGGCAATGTTAACTAACACGGACGGAGCGAACATGCAGCAGGTCAATAATCAACAGCAGGTTAATCAGGGCAATAATGGGTTTTACCCCAGAGGGGGAGGATTTCGAAGAAGAGGATGGCAGAGTAATCAGAGAGGCTTTAAAAACAGTCAGGGAGACTTTCAAAACATGCACAATGGAAATCAGGATATGTCAAATGGTCAAATAATCAGACCACCGCCAATATGTTGGATGTGTGGGATGACACGGCATCTAGCACGCACACACAGAAGTCAAGGCATGGTGTAACAAGGCCAAGGAACAAGAGCAGGTATGGTGAATCCACCTGTGTTTTTACAGCAGAGAGGAAATGGATTTGCACAGAATCACATGTGCAACAGCAAGTGCCAGGAGCACAGCAAAGCTTGCAACCTCAGTACTTAATACGTTTTCTGAAAGGACAGTCTCAACAGTCACCGATGCAACTGTCACAGACAACAGGTGAAGGACAGGCTTTGAATTCCGGAATAAGAGCTAACACTGGTGATGGAGGAAGTCCATTCGCGCAGCATGGGAAAAAGTTATATATGGATTAGGAAAGCTCACTGGGAAACCTGATGTATTCTATCCTATCAGTGAAACCTAACCCCCATGAGGAACCAAGTCTGGATGTCGTTATAGGGGATGAAGAATATTCCTTCTTAGTTGACACGGGTGCAACACGCTCGTGTATACGTGAAGGGAAGTTTTCCTTGTCCGGCGATGCTATAAATACTCAGGGCTTCACAAGAGCAACAAGACATGTTCCTTTTACGAATGAACTTCCAGTCTCTATAGGAGAATGTGACATGAATGTGCCACTGCTATATCCAAGACAAACCCCAGTAAATATCTTGGGATGAGACCTAATGACGAAGTTAAACATAGCAATCTCGTTCACAGAGAAGTGCATAGTATGTTCAACTCCAGGAATGTATTATTTGAACATATGCGAAATGATTACAGCATATGCGGGACAAACAGCCATGAGAGCTATTCCACTGGAGCCAGAAATATTTGCACATGGAATACGTGTGTTAATGGCAGGGATACCAGGCCTTGCAGGAAAAACCATGAGGACCCCAGATGAATTTCTATTTAGGCCAATAATACCTATGCACGAGGAAAAGGGACAAGTATTTCCCTTGGCAATACGCGCAGCAATAGCGCAAGGGAAAATGACACTGAGCGATGATTGCGATGATGAAGGCCGACAATGCTGCACCGTAATTGCCACTGAGGAAGGTACAGATTGACTGATATCACCGATGACGATCTGTTTGATGAACAAACAAATGTGGAGAAAACAACAGTTGAGGTAAATCTCACTTTTTGGGTGAGGATGATCAAAAGAGAAGTGCCTCAGCGAATTATGTTGGCACAGAACCGTCCTGAATATTTTGATGATGACATAGCCCAGGTGCCTATCTCAGTATGGACCACAGGCCCCTATGACGTAGGCTTTCTGAAAGGAGTCGGAGAAGTAAGGATTAAACTGAAGCCAGGAGCAATTTTACCAAAAGCACAACAATACCCCATGTCTAGTGAAGCAGATGAAGGCATTTTCAAGACAATTTCTGCTATGAGGGAGCAGGGTATCTTAGTGATGTCAGAGTTGTCGTGCAATACTGCTGTGTACCCTATCAAAAAATCAAAGGGAGGGTCTTGGTGTTTAATCCGGGATTTAAGGCCAATAAATGATATTGTAGAAGCCAAGTTCCCCTTAGTCCCTAACCCGGCTACAATCTTATGTGATATACCTGTTGAGGCATAATTTTTCCCAGTGATTAATTAGAAAAATGCATTTTTCTCAATCCCATTGCACCCAGACTCACAAGATTTTACGTCATTTACATTCAGACAGATGCATCTGAAAAGCATGAGGTTACCCCAAGGGTACTGTGAGTCTCCTTCAATTTTCAACAGAGTCCTGCAGATGGACTTAAGCAATGATGCATTAGAGAGTGTTGTCTTGCAATAGGTGGATGACATCCTCATTTGCAGCACAACTGAGGAAAGATGCAGATGCAATTCTATTCAGCTTTTGACTATATTGGCTGAGAATGGATATAAAGTTGACAAAGAAAAGTTACAGTACTGTCAGCAAGAAGTGCTGTACATAGGCCAGCTGATCTCGCATGAGGGGAAAAGGGTTACCCTGGAAAGGGCTGAGGCCATATTGAACACAGCCAAGTCACACACGATAAAACAGATGCAGAGCTTTTTAGGTCTTTATGTCAGGGCATGGGTCTTTGACTACAGTTCCCATACCAAGCCCTTGTTACAGGCCCTAAATAAGGCAGAGGTGACGAAAGAAAAAATGGAATGGTCTGAGACCATGTAGGAAGGGTTTACTGAACTCAAGATAGCCATTTGCACCGCACCAGTTTTAGGGATTCCCAATTATGCAGAGAAATTCTACTTGTTTTCACGCACGAATGGCAGCATTATGACGACAATACTCACACAGAGAACCACATTTGGGTAAAAGCCTCTGGCATACTACAGTTGGAATTTGTACCCAGTGATGAGAGGCCACTTCCCTTGTGAACAAAGTTTATCTACCGCAGTGTTTGCCATAGAGGAAGCTACAACCATTGTGATGGGATGCTCCATGATGTTGTACGTTGAGCACGCACTATTTGCCATTCTAGATAAACCAAAGGGTACCTTGACATCGCAGAGAGCTTCTGCTTATGAAGTGATCATATCTAATCCATCGATTAAGATAGTTTGATTCAAAATAGTAAACCCAGCTATGTTTATAGTAGAGCCAGTCACTGAAGGAGAACCAATAAATGACTGTGCGAATTATGAAGAATTTTATGATGAGATTCCCAGAGTGGAAGAAAATGCAGTGGCAGAAGGAGAAACTGTCTCTCGTTGATGGTTCTTCGAGAATCGATCAAAATGATGGGCAAAGATATACAGGCACTGCTGTGATGAAGCACATGGCAAATGGAGAATTTCGAGTACTCATTAGTGCGCGATTACCATCTCACTATTCAGCGCAAGCTGCAGAATTATTGGCGTTGATTCTCGATATTGAGAATCACGCAGACCAGGAAGTGACGTTGTACAGTGACTCTGCCTATGTGACATCTACAGTGCATGCAGGCCTAGCGCGCTGGAAAAGGAGGGGCTACCTCCAAGCGGACGGCACGCCAGTGCAGCACGCAGCCCTATTGGATAGGATCATTAAGGCCCTTCAGCTCCCAATGGGCATAGCAGTCATGAAATGCACCACCCACACAAAGGGGACAGATTTTATCTCATGAGAAAATCAAGCAACAGACACAGAGGCCAAGCGTATAGCATCCAAGTGTGAAACCATAATGGATGTGGAAATAAGTGATGTAAATGAAAAAATGATTGGTGGACGAAGTGAACCTGAGGGTTAAAATAACATGGGACAAACCCAGTTAATGGAACTCCAAGGGGGAGCACCACAGGAGACGAACCTCTGGAATCGGCTAGGGTGTTCTTTAAACCCCTCTGAAAGCTTGTGGTGACAAGAAAGCGCTGGTAAACCAGAAATGCCTCTAGCCCTGTTAAAAATAGCATTGGAACAATTGCATTATCCAACGCACATGACAAAAGAGAATCTAGCAGTAACGCTGAAGACTGGTTTCTACCGAACTTAGCAGAGCACGTTGCATTTTCTATGGTGAACTGTATAATCTGCCAATCTGCCAACAGTTCACGGCTGGGCATACACTAAGAGTAATTAGAGTAGTCATCCCAAGGTCCAATGGACCTTTTCAGTACTTGCATATCGATTATGTCAATATGATTCAAGTTTGTTATGGTTACAGGTATCTAATTGTTGTGGTGTGTCCATTCTCCATGGATAGAAGCAGGTCCATGTACACACCCAGACTCTACCTGTGCGGCCAAATTTCTGGTGAGAGAGGTATTTCCCAGGTGGGGAGTATGTGAGGTCATGAGATCAGATAATGGGGCTCACTTTGTTGACGAAGTCTTTGAACAGATTAGCTTGCTGGTTGGTATAAAGCACAAGTTCTCATTGGCGTATCACCCGCAAGGTAATGGAAAATGTGAGAAGCTCAACGGCTTGTTAAAGGAAAGGATAGCCAAGTTGAAGCTTACTCTAAAGAAGGGATGGCTACACTGCCTTCCATTGGCACTGTATGCACTCAGAAACCAGCTTGGTTCTGACCATCATCTTACGCCGCACGAAATAGCAACAGGCAGAAGGATGCATACTCCACTGATACCCCGAGATAGAGCTAGATTATAATGCCCAGCCAACAGGAGAAATCTTAGGCTCTGAAATGGAAAATTACTTGAATTGCATGACATCTTGTCTTACTGAAATTTCAGGACGGCTGCAGCAACGACAAAAAGGGTGCAGGGCAGCACAGAACACAGGAGATACTACTGCAAACTCAGTTCAGTTTTTATGTATTCCATCAATCTTCCCTGGAGACATGGTCTTGGTGAAAAACCACATGAGAATGAAGTGGGACGAGCCAAGGTTCAAAGGACCCTTCACAGTAAAAGACATCACTCCCTCTGCAGTAAAGCTACAAGGAATAAGAGCTTGGATCTTCCTGGGTGACATCAAGCCATACATTGGAGAAGGCCCCCTGCCCACACCCCAACGCGTAGAGACTACAGACGATGGGGAAGGACCACATCACATGCAGATGAGATCCATGACGAGGAAGAAGAACACATGAACAGTAACGTAAAGGCAAAGAAAGTTTGTGCAAGGTTGTGACTTAATTTTGGACACTTCATCTATCCAAAAAAGGGGATAGGGACATAGAAACGGACACTCTGTGCATCTTATTTGCAGGGTGAAGAAGAGAACTGCGTGCATAAGCCACAACATAGGGTGTTGACTTTGAACTTTGGACTGAGGCACACTTAAGCCTTGATAAGAAAGGGATATGCCAAATTTTGATCGACGCACACGAATTGGAAGAAAATACTGTATCCAGACTCGTTCCAAAAAGGAGCATTATTTGGACTCACTTATGGTGTCCCCCAATAACGACATCACTAAAGATGTTCTGAATTATTTTGACCTAGTTTTGAGGTCATTCCCATCACTAGTGGGAAGGTTGACTAGCATCACTGAATTTCTTCAAGACCCCGAAAAAACAAAAAGACAATAAAGAGGCTGCTGACTGTGATCACCGAGCAGTTCTCAATACAGAGAGGAAAAAACAAATGTCCCCAGCAGAAGAAGATGTGAATAGGCTTGTCAGCGTGCTATTCTTTCGTTTAATTGAAGACTGTCCAGATCTTGTCAGGAGACACACTGACGTCTTGACATTTCTTCGAGATCCAGCAAACACAGAATGCTTGAGTATAATCTTGAACGGAATCATCATCCAAGTTGCTCTCCACACACATCGAGATTGCAGAAGCTGCTCACAGTGTGTGAGGGCCAAACAGTTCCAAACTTCAGTAAGGGCAGGACAAATGTCCCTGTCACCAGAAGATAGCAGATTGGTGAGCAACGTTTTCTTTCGCCTAATTGAGGATTTTCCAGAACTTGTGGGGAAGCACGCCGGTGTTGATGTCCTCACTTTCATCAGAGACCAAGCTAATTCTACACAGATGAGCATGATCTTGCATGGTATTGTGATGCAGGTTGAACTTTCTAATCATCAGCAGAATTATCTGAGAAGATTTTAAAACTTTCCAACGAGGGACAGATCGAGAAGGTATTGCCAGAGACTTCACTCTTTTTATACTGACAATGACACAACATGTCATCTGGAGTAAAACAGATAAGAGGAATCGATTGGGAGCGTGTGTATTTTGAACACGCAAAGTAAAAGCACTTACTGAACTTGTTGCCTTATTTGATACTTTCATAAACAGAATAAGATAACTGTATCCAGAGACAATAGACACTCCATTGTCCAAGCCATGAAGGACAATTGTTTCAGTACCTACAACCGGCAAGCAGAAAACAGCAGAACAACAGAAAACAGCAGAATCCAGAGATATTGGTCTATAGAATATATATATTAACATTAGCCTTTTTCCTTAAATGATAGAGATGGGAAATCAAAATAGCAGCATCGTCATCCATCAGGAGGAGAGACACACCTACTGTTCCAAAACTAAGTGCTGCCGCCTAACCTACAGGGGCATAATTTATGTATGCATTGTATTCATTGTTGTTTTATTATCTCTGATGATTCGAACTGCATTTTTCATAGGTGCACAAAGTGTTCCAATTCCAGTACACACACCTAATAATGTACACATGACACCTACAGAGGTTTCCAGACCCTTTATAGTGATCCCAGTTCCTAGAAGGGCTGATGGAGGAGTGAGTGAACTTGAAATGGTTTGATTAGCAATGACACACATGCAGTGAAAAGCCAGAGACACGGTCGGCAGAGTAAGGATGAAAGAAGGTTATTGACAACCGCACGCATGCAAACGATGAGTGCACACACACCAGGTCTAGTGTCAATAACTGTAGGACCACAGGCCATAGAAGAAAAGAAGGTTGGACAACCAATGATGAGAAGCTATCCTACAAGTGAAATAAAAAGACAAATGGAGAAAGCTGAACTATTAAAGAGACAAAAGGAGTTGCAGAACAAGCCAACTGAGACAGCATTGATAAGCACCCCCGATCCAACACTGAGAAGGGCAAGCTCAAGCCAAGCAAAAACCTCACGAGCGCAGCTGATAGCAGAATCAATATGGCCATTTATAGCCAGGAAGAGGCAAGAGGAAAAAGAAAGAATCACCAGACTTTTGCCTACTCAATTGGTGCAGATGAAGAGGCCCGCACCATGGATTGAAGTACCTGAGAATCCTCCAGCAAGAAGAAGCCATACGGACGTGCTCAAGGACGTAGTTATAGAAAACTACATGAAAAACGTGAGAATCAAGAGAAGCATACAAGGAGATGACAATGAACTAAACGACTACTTGGACAGCACAGCACACTTGGGAAATAACATATGGTACCAGCATATGACAGAGGTTGGAAGACGGAATTCAGGGGAGGAATGCTTTGCTTGTGCACTCCTACCCTACAGCATGGGAAAGTAAGAGATCTTTGTAGCTGTAGAAATTGATGTCCAGACAGCACACTGTCTATCACACATAGCAATGTGCAAGACCAGAGGCCCATTCATGGGAAGTGATGCCTCACTCAAATGGCCAACTGAAGCAACTGATCCAAATGAAGACGATTATGTCAGGACATAAAGACAACAAACAATGGAAAGACAAAGCACATTGTGATCAAATACGAGAAGCCTGGAGTTAAAGGAGCGAAGATCAGAAGAGAGGCAAAACAAAAACTAAACGTCCAAGGAAAAACTCCAGAAGAAGCCAGAAAATATAAGAAGAACAGAGGTCAAATGCAAATCTGGGGAACAGTGCTTTCACCAGACGGATGGGAAAAAGGAGTAGTGATCTGCAGATCATGGATGGTCTTCAGTCACTACGAACCCACCATCAACATAGTGCAAAATGGATGCAAGCCATTATGGCCAAAGCTTGCCAAGCTATTGACATGGGTCGACGACAGTGGAAGACCCTTGCAGATAGTGCCATTGGAGAACCCAAAATTCTGCTTCAGGAATAATGGCACAAGGAAAATGGGGGAGAATAAAAACTGTGGACACGGTTTTGACGCTCCAGGAATGGTGCATGGTACCGCAGTGATCATGGATCATTACTGGGCAAATGGATCCAATGCAAATATCAGACTGCAAAGAAACTGGGGAGGTATATGCACAATAGTGAATGTCCATGTTCCAGCCTTGGTGATTCCAAAAAGTGATCTGAACATAGACAGTTTCCTGAAAGCAGATGCTCACCTGAGGAAAAGGACATCTGTGGAACTGATGAATTGAATAAAATAGTGGTGCTGGTCCGCACTACCACTGCTTGAACAGTGGTAACCCCATCATAGTTGAGACCAGAGATGGTCTGTAATAATTTCCAGATCGTCGTACGACCAGAATCGCTTTTCGCCACGTGCAGATTCGAAATCTGCATTGTGACTGAAAAATCCTCTAATATCACCATCAGTGTCTCTTCAAAGAACTCAGCCATTATAATCTGAAATTGCATTTTTTGCCATGCCGCCATTGAGATCCACGAGGCTGCCTATACTCCTATATGGCCGTCCATAACCTGATGCAGTCTGCCTAGCCTCCATCTAGTCTGGTGACCTGAGATTGGCTGCTCCACTCTACTTTTGCCCAATCACATTGCCAGCAGGCGAACGCCGGCCCTACCCACTAAGGCCACCCAACAAGGCTGCCTGTCGGAGCCTGTGCTGCCTTCAATGATCCTGTCGCCTTCCAGACCACCAGAGGTGCTGTTCCGCACTACCACTGCTGGAGCAATGGTAACCCCCATCATAGTTGAGACCAGAGATGGTCTGTAACCATTTCCAGATCGTCATATGACCAGAATCGCTTTTCGCCACGCGCAGATTCGAAATATGCTTTGCGACCAAAAAATCCTCTAATATCACCATAAATAAGTGTCTCTTCAAAGAACTCAGCCATTCTATAGCCGGTCACGTGGCACAGCGAGTAGAACGCTCACTTTGACATCCGTGCAGAGCTTGCTAACGAAGGTTCGAATCCCGGCAGGGCCAAACTCAGCCTTTCATCTTTCCGAGGTCGATAAATGAGCACCGCACACTGTGGGTAATAATAAGCAGCGCTCAGATACCTGAGGGTTTGTAGCGCTATATAAATGCGAAATTATTATTATTATTATTATTATTATTATTATTATTATTATTATTATTATTATTATTATTATTATTATTGCAAAATTGCATTTTTCGCCGTCCCGCCATTGAGATCCACGAGGCTGCCTATACTCCAATATAGCCATCCATAACCTGATGCAGCCTGCCTAGCCTCCATCTGGTCTGGTGACCTGGGATTGGCTGCTCCACTCTACTTTTGCCCAATTACATTTCCGGCAGGCGAACGCCGGCCCTACCCACTAAGGCCACCCAACAAGGCTGCATGTCCGGAGCCTGTCGTGAGCCGTGGGAACCTGGTGCCAGAAGCGCTGCCCAGTCATCGTGAGATTGTCGCCTATATTGCCTGAACCCTCCTATCCTGGTAAGACCAACCTTATCTGTTTTATCCCCCACTCTACCCATCCGGATCGAGACAATCGCATACTGATATGTCTGCCCTCTCCATGACACTGTGTGCTCAACTCTCTATTTCACTGCTACTGTATAAGCCGTCTCAGGGGCTTTTGTTACCCGTGCGCGATCACTGGATGCACATATGCTACAGCAGCACCAGATACCCACAGCACCCGGGCCCATAGAGCTTTGCATACATTTCAGCCCATTGTGCTTTATCTGTCGAAACTTAGAGGTGCCCCCTGTGCCAAGCCACCAGTTGTTATTAGCCCTAACTCACTGTGCCTACTGTTTCCAGCCTATTGTGCCTTGCATTTGAGTGCTGCAACCAGTTTACTGTACTCGAGCAAATGACTTGCGTATCTAAGAGTACCGTACACCAACTTGTGAAGTATGTTCTCAACTAACTGTGCCTTTAATGGTTTTTGCAACTAGACTACTGCGCTTTATTATCTGTACTATGCTTCATGCCTACCATGCCATATCATTTGATTTCGGTATTTAGCCTACAGTGACTACTGTGCCCCAATCAACGGAATTTCATATCTAACCTAATACGTACAAACCTGAGCATTACTCTTGAACCCTGTATTCCGTGCCCTATTACTTGCTAGCACAGCGAGCATTTAGCCATCCCCCACTATGTTCACGTACTTTATTATAGAAGTGTCAACATTCCTCGCAACTTACATTCTAAACCCCACCAACATGACTATGACAGTAAAATCAGAGATAGCCCTGCTCAGTCAACAAAATATGAGCTCACATAACTCGTGCCCTGCCCTATCTCAATACCCACATGGTATGAGCCTAGGTAATCACAATACCCTCCCATGTACTACAACTGACAGAAACACCAAACTCTGTGCCAGACTCTCCAAACTGCATGAACCACTTGCAAGATCCCGGCTACTGACAAATAAGAGAACAATCTGCAACCTCAATAGGAACTATGATATTACCAACCAGCCTACCACCACATCTGATCTCTGTGCCAAGGCAAATGAGACTAGGACATCTAACCCAATGCCCAGGGTCACCAGCAGTCCCACCCCATTCCAGATCTCAGTCAAAACTGAAGCTCTCCCCCTCAAGGGTGCACTCTTAAATGCGAGATCCTCAGTAGCCAATGCCATTGACATAGCTGATTTAATCACAGAAGGAAACCTGGACTTCCTTGCCATAACAGAGTCCTGGCTACACAATGCCACAGGACCTGCACTACTGCTAGCTATACCAAACAGTGACACCATCTCCAGACAAGATACAGATGGTACTCGAGGTGGAGGAATCGCTTTCATATCTAGAGGGAGCCTAGCTTTGAGACCAGTCCCACAATCAACCTTGCAATCATGCGAAAATCTCACAGTAAAACTCCCTCCCAATCACTAACTATGCACCTGATTTATAGACCTCCAAGGCCCCTTGGGACATTTGAGGAAGACTTGCATAGTGTACTTGCCACTAACCTTAAACCATCATCCCAACTACTGTTGCTAGGTGATTTTAATCTAGGATTTAACAATCATATGGACAAGCATGCTTTAGAAATTGCTAATACCCTTAACGCACTCGGCCTATCACAAGAATTCTAGATTGGATAGCCGACTACAACTGTATAAGCACCATTACTGATATCACACCCCAAATCCGGACTGACCATTCGCTAGTGACCTTCTCATTATCTACCACCAGACCTCTACAGCTGACTTTACCTAAGGCCCCACCTTGCCTAACCAGAAATTTAAAAAACATCACTGCAGACATGGTGGTCTCTGCCATCTTATCCACCTTAAATGCCTTGCCCGACAACCTAGACCCAAGTACCATGGTGCATGAATACAACAAAATCATGCTTACTACAGTGGATAAAATCGCTCCACTCAAACTTAGAGCAAGTAAAGCCAAAGCACACCTCAACAAATGGTTCACTCCACAACTAAAGGACCTCCGCCTACTGAAGAGAAAGTGTGAAACTTCCTGGAGATTATGCCCTTCTAATGAGAATAAAAACAAACTAACAACTACCTCAGCACACTATAAAAAATTCCTATAATGAACAAATATTCAAATCTAATTCTAGTATGAAGGAATTATTTACAATTTTAAAAGAACTCGAGTCCCCGATTTCCATACCCAATATATGCAACAAAAATAAATTATGGTGCTCTGATATTCAACAGGCACTGAGCAATAAAATCAACACCCTTCAAGAGAAAATAAAATTAAAGAAGGACTCTCTAAAATTACCTCATTTGACTAATACCCTCCCACTTAGCGACACATCAATTGCCCAGACTAACAGATTCTGTTTTAATAAAACATCTGCCCGTGAGGTATTTATTTATTTATTATTTATTTATTACATTTGTTACTCACCCAGACTGAGGGGTATCACTGCAAAATTACAGACATCTTATAGAATTTCTTATACAATGTTACATATCCATCAAAACAACAGTAGCAGACAGTTTATAGTATTTCTTATCAATGTTACACAATGTTTAACAGGCAGAAAAAATCATCTTATCCCTCAAGCCATCTAACTGTAAAGGAGATATCTGTCCAGTGCAGATCATAAAAGATGCTGGCAGAGACCTCTCACCGTTTATTTCGAAACTGGTCAACGCTTCTTTCTCCACGGGCACCATCCCTATCAATTTAAAACAGTCTAGGGTTCTCCCACTTTTAAAGAAGCAAACCTTAGATCCACTTCTTGCCACCAATTACTACCCTATCATGACGGTATCATTTCTATTGAAAATACTGGACAAAGTTACCTATACACAGATTCAAAAACACCTGGAGTTACATAAACTCCTAGGGGTCAGGCAATCTGGCTTCCGCCCATTACACGGGACAGAAACTGCCTTGACTGATTTGAAAACACAGATTGATGAGCTGAGAGATAAAGGGAAGACATCATTATCCCTCCTACTTGATATCTCAGCTGCATTTGATTTGGTTGATCACAAGGTCCTATGCAGACTCTTGCACTCAGCTGCCCTATTCTCCACCAAGGCTATCAAATGGATAGATTCCTTCCTGAGCGAAAGAACTATGAGGATGTTCTCTGCATTGGCAGCGGCAGACCCCTCACCTATCCTATGTGGGGTTCCTCAGGGCTCATGCGTCTCCCAACTCTTTACAATAACTTCACCAAGCCGTTGTTCGATGATCTGGACCTTCTTGGTATCACCTACACTAACTATGCAGATGATACACAGATTCTCCTCCCGCTTTCTGGGGATCATGGTGAGGACTCGGCGCTGGTGAACAGGATATACCTCATCATTCAGGCATGGATGGCCGCACACAGCCTATGCCTGAATGATGACAAGACAGAGCTGATCATTCTGGGTACTCAGTCTAACATTAACAAATTAGGTCATAAATACCACTCATTTACCATTGAAGGAAATATCATCAAGGTCTCCAAGGAGGTAAAAACTTTCGGTTTCTACCTTGATTCTAACATGTCTTTCGATAAACAAGTCAAATCCTTAGCCTTGACCACTGCCTACACATGCAAGCTTATCAGAGCCGGCAAGCCCTTTCTTTCTACTAAAAGCTGCATTACTCTAGCCAGAGCACTAATTCTCTCCAGGTTAGACTACTGCAATGCCCTCTACAGTGGTGCCAACAAAACAACCATCCAGAGATTACAAATCCTGCAAAATAACGCTCTAAGAGTTGCACTAGGCATAAACAAAAGACTCCATATTGCCTCAACCAGACGTCAATACAAATGGCTCTCAACCCATAATAAAATACAGTTACAAATTGCCTCTTTGGCTCACAAAGCTCTAAAAAATGCTGCACCTAGTTACCTTATGGACAAATTGACAAGAAGAATCTCTAGTAGGCCCACCAGAACTGGTAATACTAATTGCCTTGAGGTACCAAGATTCAGGCTAACGATAATTGGTGGCAACAGTTTCCCGGTGAACGTTGCCAAGCTCTGGAACTCCCTGCCTCAAGAGCTGACCAACCTTACTTACACTTCAGAAAGAGTTACATCACCCATCTCAATTTGACTATTGATTAGGCAGTCCTGTTCACATATTACACTTCACCTCTATCCTGTAATCATTTTTTGGAACTGTACTGTATATCTATGAACTGTATATAAGCTGAACCTTTACACTTCCTTTTTACCTATTCTATGACTATAAGAAATCTTACCTGTACATATGTGTTTATATTGTGAACTACTTGCAACCCTGTAAGCCTTGCATATACTTATCTGCTGCGCCCTGCTACCTCTGGGTCTGGTGCACATTATAAATAAAGAAACAAACAAACAAACAAAAAGAGAGAATTACTTTTCGGATAAATCAGAAGAAGCTTTTCATGCAATCCTGTATGAACACAGACTGTTCAGCCTGACCCCATCAGTGCTCATGACAATTTTTATGCCACAAGTTCAAGTTGCAACAAATACTAAATGGTTGCAGATAACCAGATGGGAGTTACTGCTAACCATCAACACGACCATAAAAGGATTCAACACAATCAGAGAAGAGCTAAGGGCAATCCGACTAATGACTCTCCAGGATATGTCCTTGACATGATCACAGCTATGGATGAAGGTGTTTGTGCAAAAATTGGAGAATCATGTTGCCCATTTACACCTTCTCACGACGAGGAAAATGGAACTCTAACAGAGGCAATAGGTATGCTGACAAAACTACAGAATCAGATGATAGATGAAGTCGACGAGGTTGATGACGACAGTTGGTTTGGATCACTATTCTCATGGGTTCCGCAATGGATGGCAGAAGCATTCAAATTCCTAGGAGCCCTACTAGTGATGATGCTGCTCAGATTCTGTGTTATCAAGATAATAATCTCTCAGTGCCAGAAAACCACAAAAAAGGCCATAGGGATGAAGATCATGGTTGATGTCGAACCAGGATGGAAGCCCTAAGACCTGACTGATGAAGAAATAAGAGACATTGTGAAAGCATTCATGCGCCAGAAGGAACAAAGTGTCGGTATCCAAGGAAACACAGAAACTATGTAGGAAGATGGATCTATTGCAGACCAAATGGACAATATCAACTAATGACATGGAACAAAGATGAACACATAAGAACAGCAGGAAGTTTGAAGGGAGTCATAAAAATATGGACCCCAAAGACATTTCCAGAGACCTTCATGTGTGGACCCTGAAGACAAAGTAATAGTGGACCCAGAAGTTGAAGTGAAAGGGAATACAGATGATGCAGGAAAGATGGATACAAAAGAAAAAGTGAAAGTGGGCGATGAATCACCCAAAGGGGGGAGTGTAGAGGAGGTCCCAAGCACGACCCGTACTTCAACCATCCATTTTGAAGTACCAAGAACGTTCAAAAATATGTGACATATGATGAACAAATAAACCAGCAGAGAGCCACAGTAACTACCAAAAGAACCACAACTATTTAAGTACCGACACCTAAGAAAACCTGGACAGTAAGGTATCCATTGAGAAAACCATATCAACAAATGAAACAGAATGAAGATTGTCAGAGCACAGTCCCTGAAAAGGCTAAAAAGATACTAAGGGAAGACCAATGGTGACGTCACACGAATCCAGACTGACTCACATATAGAAGATATGACAACCTGCGAATGAGGAAAAGAGACAAAACACCATGGATAAGGGACATCATGAACCTAAAGTGAAATAACAATATCAAATGTAAGAAGCTTATACCATATAAACGATGAAGATATTCAGCCAGTTTACACATGTACATATGCTTGGAACTGCAAGAAAGCTAAGAAAATCATGGAGTGGCTTATGCTTAGTAGTAAGATAGATTGTGGCAAGCACCACCTATACATATCTACCTCAAAAAGGAGCATTTTATATAAGCATACTTCCACTATGCACAAGAGCAGAATCAACCAAAGGTTACTAAAGGCCGCAGGAGAGGATCCCCTCAACATGTAACTCAAAAACTAAAGACAGAGAGAAATTCAGACGTATGCACATCGTGCCAAAATGCCAAGGTCGTATTGGCTGAAATAAACCAACAGTAGATACAATTAATCAAGCAAAGAACAGAGTATCCTGTTCAGAGAGGTCAAGATAAGCTGCAGAAGGCAGGTGGTGGGCAAAACTAAAATCAAATAAAAAATTGCATGAAAAATGAGACGATTTCATGGTGTCTGAATCACATGACCAGCCAAGCGAGAACAAATTGAACTTTCACACCTATGCGTGGCTGTGTGCCATGCAAAGATATCTGAACTTTTCCAGACAGGGATACAGATTCGAAGCCAACCACAAAGAAATAATTGACACATGGCCACTGAGGTGATGAATGATTGTAGCAATAGTTGGAGAAAGGCTGGGGGAGCAGACGAGCACCCTGCACCTGCCCGGCTATTCTATACGCTGCTATGCTAGTGGAAAAGTATGAGTGGGGTTGATGCCAACCCAATTACAGTGGACCAAGTAATCTAGGGCCTATAGATAGTAGAACCAATGTGACGTTGTACTTTTAGTGACGTCTACAGTAGCCATTTTGAAGGAAGGGCTTAAATGCCCCACCTGACACTGTTTATCCAATCCTCTCACTCTGTTACCATATACAGATATAGCACCTATATTAAAGTTACCTTCCAAAAGCCAATATAATTGCATGCAACATTTTAAGCATCACATGTCAGTGATGATGACTTTTCAGTATAAAAGATGTGTTTTTTATGTAGTTCGTTGGAGTTATTAAAGCGAGAAGGAAGATCAAGCTATAGCTAATGTTCATGAACTCCCCGTTTTTTGTACTTGTCATTAAACGGACTCCCTTTGCCAAACCATTGAGTTGTCATTATTGATTTGATGCTAGGTTATTAATCTGCATCCCCATCCATCTCACGGGTGCTGCTAATCATCTTAAAGTGCTATTGGGCAACCCCTAGCTTTATGGGCCAGTTGGGGTCCTAGTGCACATGGCAATACTGAGAAAGGGGCCAGATGCGGGGTAGCCTGAGATCCAGGGATAGAGCTGGGCAACAGTTTGAGGAAGTTGGGGGGAAGAGAAAGGGAAGGCGTCAGTTGGGGATGGGTAGGGTGGAAGGTGGGGAGGGTGTCTGGGAATTTGAAGAGATGTTGAGAAAAGTGAGGGAACAAGCATATACCTATGCATCACTGTGCATGGAGTGGAAGACAAGGGAAGACGGGGCCGTAACAGGGTAGGGATGAGATGGGGGACCTCAAGATAGTGACCTGGAATTTCAGGGGGCATAATAATTATCTGAAGAGGAATAAGGTATTGATGTACCTCAGGAGGCAGAGAATTGATATTGCTTTCTTAGAAGAAACTCACTTGACAAAAGAAAAGCAGGATGTGGTGGGGAGGAAATGGAGATGGACCACCATAGGAGCAACATACTTGGCTTATTCCAGAGGGGTGATTACGTGTATAGGGCTGCATGTCCCTTTTAAGCTGTTACAGTCAACCATAGAGCCAGATGGGAGGATGGTGCTAATAAGAGGACTAGTTGAAAACAGAGAGTGGAGCATTATCAACACTTATGCCCCAAACCAAGATGCTACCGGTTATTTCAGAACGCTGTACAACAAGATCAGTCCATATATTGGGGGGGGGGCAGTCATATGGGGAGGGGACTTTAATTGCACGCTAGATCCTAGGGTTGATAGATCAGATGAGAAGGTGGAAAAGCCCACCCGGTAGCGAGAGCCCCAAGGACCCTATTAAGTGATTTTCGACTGGCGATGTATGGAGGGTGCACCACCCACAGGATAAACAATATTTCCACTACTCGGCCCCACAGAATTTGCACACGTGGCTAGACTACATATTTGCCACATCAGAGTTGGCAGGAACTTGTGTATGCAGAAAATAACGCAAGAATACTTTCGGATCACTCGCTATTGGTTATAACTTGGCAGTATTTGCCACCCAGAGCACGGATCCCGATATAGAGACTTAGGGCCGAAGCCTTGAAAGTCACAGTGTTCAAGGAGGACTTGAGGAAAGAAATAGTAGAATACTTTGCTCACAACACAGGGAGTGTGGGATCGGCTGGTACACTGTGGGAGGCATTTAAGGTGGTGGTGAGGGGGGCACAATGTCAAAATCCAAAGGCCTACACGGTGGAATAATGCATGAGCTACATGAAATAGAAAATAAATTTGAGATAATAATGAACAAGAGCAGACATTCCGCAGAGGAGGTTAGAACCATACAACAATTACAACAGGATTGCAGGGAGAACTAGGAAAGATTATGCAACCTGAATTACAAAAAGTAAGTTGGAAGGCAACATGTCAGGTTGTTAGCTTGGTTGTATAAGAGTGAGACGCGCAGACAAACGATCAGGGCAATTCAGGGGATGGATGGACAAATACTAGATACCCAAGAATGAGTGAACACAGGCTTCCTAGAGTTCTACCAATGACTATATATGGAGGTTGATGAATGAGAGGAAATTGAGGTGATGGAAACATTGAAAGACATCGGCCTTCCTAAATTGGATGTGCAGAGCGGGGGAGTCTAGAGGCCCCAATCACGTTAGAGGAATCAGAAGCAGTGATCAAGCTCTTACCCACTTGTAAAGCTCCAGGAGCAGATGGACTCCCTAACAAGTTCTACAAGACGTATAAGGCGGAGTTGCTCTCTCCACTACTGGCAATGCTCAATGAGGCGTTTGATAGAGGGATGCTGCCACAATCTCTGAGAGAAGCAATTATCATCCCGCTTCTCAAGCCTAATAATCATGCATGGATTGCGGGTTTTATGGACCGCTATCCATGCTCAATCAGGATAGCAAGATTCTTACGGCAGTGCTAGCAAATAGTCTGTGACAGGTTATCAATAAACTCATACATCCTGATCAGACCGGATATGTTCCAAGGAGAAGCATATCCGACAATCTTAGGAGGCTCCATCACGTTATAGAACAAATGGAAAGCGACCCCCAGGAGGTTGCGATAATTTCTTTAGATGCAGTGAAGTCCTTCGATTCTGTTAGGTGGCCTTAGTTGATGGCAGCCCTGAAGGAATACGGGATCAGGCCCACATACTTGAGATGGGTCCAATTGCTGTACAGTAACCCACAGGCTCCAGTTAGGATAGGAGCGACCATCTCAGATCGATGACAACTTAGCAGGGGCACTAGACAGGGATGCCCGTGGTCTCTGATGGTGTTTATATTAGTGCTGGAACGCCAGGCGATATACTTGAGGCAACAATATGGGGAGGTGGGGATCAGCATGAAGGGAGGAAAGCATATGATATCAATGTATGCTGATGATATGCTGTTGTACTTGAGATATCCGGAGGAGAACCTACAATATGTTCTGGAGGTAATGGAGCGATATGCTGCGCTATCCGACATCACAGTGAACCCCAAGAAATCGTGTATATTTGCCCTGGGTAGATATATAGGGATATCACAAGAGAAATCGCCGATATTGCGAATACAATGAGAGACCAGGACCTTTAGATACCTGGGGATTGATGTACATCATGGTGTAGAGGGCGAACATAGACAAAACACAGAGAAGGCGGTGACTAACATTGAAAACAGCATGAAGTTCTTGGCCAAAATACCTTTGACCATGATGGGGAGCGTGGCACTGTTAAAGATGGTGGAAAATGCAGAATACGTACGACCAAGGGGGCATTAAATTGCCCAACTTTGAGATTTATTATCTGGCCAGCCAACTACAATATGTGGCGAGGTGATTATTGGAAGACTCCACATCAGAGTCCAGACTGTTGAGAGCGGAATGTGTCCCGTTGTTCCTGAAAGAATGGATATGGTTACCAAAATCACAGCTAGACGGGGACAAGAATGTTAGACCTGGGATGGAGTATATGGCAACAGGCTTGTAAGACCTTGAAGAACCCGCTCGCGTGTTCCCCGCAAATGCTGCTAGTGGTATTATACGGAGCAGATGAGCAATTGCAGAAAATAGTCCAAAAACATTGGGAACCGATTGGTATAGCAATGTTGGGGGATATATGGCGGAATGAGAAGGACGTGGAGTTTGATACACTAATCGCAGACATCGGATTACACCAGGGACAGTACATTACGTACACCAGGCTAGTGCGGAAGATTAAAGACACGTGGTCGGAAACAATGCTGGTCAGTCAGCCCGACACGGTCATAGAAACATTTTATGATGTGTCAGATGGAGGCCACGTGGTCTCCTGAATCTATGAACTTCTGATGTCGAAGGTGAGGAAGGAGGTGAGTCAGCTGAGACGGGACTGGGAAGAAGAAGCAGGGGAATCTATGAGTGATGGGTTGTGGGTGCGAGTGCAAGGATACCACAAAAAAGTGTCCAGGAAGGCAAGCTTGCAACAAATCCAGCTATACATCACCCATGGAGCGTATATGACCCCTCAGAAGATAGCAAGGTTTAAAAATGCAGGTACACAAACATGTCCTATGTGTGGGGAGGAGAATGCAGGAATGGTACACATGTTCTGGGCCTGCCCAGAAATAAGGAGGTTCTGGAGGGAGGTGGTGCACCGGTTGACTGAGAAGATTAGTCTGGGGGTGGAATCACTGTGGGCATGCATGGTGGGGGGGTTCCCTGTCCACGTAAACTGAAACATGTGAGTAAACTCAAAGACATGGCTTATATACTTGCCAAGCGTAGAATTGGCATGAGCTGGAAGGCAAGTAACAGACCAAAAGTAGATGTTGGTGGAATGACCTACAGAAATGGGCGGATGCAGATACAGTGGTGGGGAGCGAAGCAACTAATAGAGGTGGCAAGGATGAAGCAGAGACATTGATGGCCTGGAGGCATCTTGTAGCTACAATGTCCGGGTCAACCCTGACGGGCCCAGAAGACGATGGTCCCTTAGAAGGAGCGGAGGGAGAGATGTCCTCAGGTGGAATGGTGGAAGGCGGTGAAGTAGGGTAGGCTCAAGAGAGGGGAGTGGGGAATGGAGGAATGGGGAGGCGGTGGACACATCAGAAACTGTACATGAAACTTGAAATGTATACTTGTTCACTGGCTGGTTTTAGTTTTTTGTGTTGGGTTGTTTGTTAAAATCAATACAAATTGTTTAAAAAAAGAAAAAAAAAGTCTGAGGGTCAGAGGATAGGTGTGAGTGAGACGGCATGATCGTGCTGCTCATGAAACCACCACAAAATGTGCAAAGGCAGTGTGTGCTGCAGCGAGTGCTGGGTCAGGTTTCAGTGCTGTGATGGCAATTGCAGAGAGCTTTGGGTGGTTGGAGTTGAAGTGGTAGTGATGAGAGACGATTTTCTGCAGATGGACCAGGCACTACAGCCGAATAAGGTGAGGTCAGTGAGGGTCAGATGGAGTCAGGCGGGGAAGTGACTGGAGGGTGACAGAGAGGAGAGGTCAGGTTGGAGTGGATGGTGTTAGAGAGAGAAGTACAGTCTGCATGCTATTTAAAGGGGGTATAGAGGATAGGAATGGGGAGTGCAGGTGAAAAGGTTTGGAGGCAAAGTAGCGCTGAGCAGAGGGTACCCACAGTGAGGAGGAGAGAGCAGAAGGTTAGGTCGGTGATGGTGATATGGGAGAGGGTGGTAGGGGAACAACTGCACAGGTCAGAAGAAAGTGGAGGGTTTGCAAATTGGTCCATGATCAAATCTGCAAACCATTGCAGATTGGACTATGGACTAATGGTTACATGTAAGTGAATAACAGGCCATCATGCAAATGTTAATTATAGTGGTGAGTGCAGGCAGTTCTACCAGGGTGAAAAGAGCCATATTCGACCAACATGCAAATACAATTCACAATTCAATTAGGGTGTGCAGTGCCCAAGTCTAGAAATTAGCAATCGCAGGGGCAACATACATTCTGAGAGGCAGAGTTGTAGGACTCTTTTCCATACCAGAAGAACCAAAAAGATATTCCCCTTGACTTTGAGGACCTTTATTGGGGCACCCAGCAAACGGATGGCATAGGGAAGATGGCAGTGCAGTGGTCACATGCTATCCAAAGCCCAATTTCTGCTTCTGAATAGAAGATGGTGAAGGTTGAGGCATGGACAGGCAGAAGGACAGCTGAATATGGGTTTGCATGGCCACAGGTGGCAGCATTGGAGTGGCAGGTGAGAGCTCAGAGTGGACTCTCTGATTGTCCTCAAGAGTCTTCAGGAAAGGAGCTTGATGATCTTGGGGGTCCTTAGTTTCTTCCTTTTTTGTCCTGATCCTCCCCAACTCCCAATACTTGCTCCACTTGACCTGAATGGCCATGAGGAGGGAAAACCTGTCTGTCCACTGGCACAGGGAGTGTATTAGAGTGGAAGGAGCATGTTCATGGGGTTCATGGGAGGCCTCAAGGGTCTGCAACAAAATGGGCTTTTGTTTCTTCTTTTTTGCCCCACCCACATTGTTCACATGCTCCCAAAAGCCTAATCAATGCAATGCCTGACCTGAAGATGGCCATGGGTGGAACATGGAAAAGGTGCTCAGAAGTAGGGCTTAACCAGGATCTGGGTTGGCACAGGTGGCAAGATCGAAGCAGCAGGAGTGGGCTCAATGAGAACCCTCGAGATGGCTTTGAGCATCTGCAGGAAAAGAGTTAGATGATCTTGGCATGGCCTTTTATTTCATTTCTTTTTTGGCATATGGCGGTTATGTAATCACAAAGGCCCAATCCTTGCCTGACATGATGATAATGAAGGTTGTGATGGGGAAAGGCAGGCAGAAAGAGGGCCAAATCCTTCGCTCTGCTGGCACAGGTCAGAGAATTACAGTTGAAGGAGCTGGCTTATGGGGGGCACTAGGATAGCCTCAAGGGACTGTAGGAAATGAGCCAGTTAATGTTGCTAAGGTCCTTTTTTATACCCACAATGGTTACATGAACCTCAATGCCCAATCCTTGCCCTGCCTGACTGAAGATGGTGATGGTCAGGGCGTGGACAGGTGGCCAGATGTAGGGCCAACCCTGGATGTGTGTTGTCACATGTGGCAGGAATAGACCAGCTGGAGCAGGCTAAAAGTGGATTCTCGGGATGGCCCTAAAGGGCCAGCGGGTCAGCAGCAAAAGGGCTACATTATCTTGGCTAGGGCCTTTGATTGATCTTTTTTTTCGGCATGTGGTGGTCACATGCTCTTAAAGACCCAATCCATGCCCTGCCTGACCATAATAGGCGAAGTTCAGAACATTGATAGGTGGGCAGATGTAGGGCAGAATCTGGTTGAATTTGGGTCTTGGCTGGTACAGGGGTTAGAGCAGCAGGAGAGGCTCACAGGGAACACGCAATCACCAAACAGGCTAAACTTGTTGCACTATCTTTCTACTCAACTGCCGATGAAATAACTAAGAACATAAAATAAACAAGAATGTGCTGCCCAATGCAAATCACATTAGGTTTTCTAGCCCTGTCCTACCCCAACAATCTACATCTGAATTATGCACTGTGAGCCAGGGTTATTACGTTTTCAATCTGATGCAAAAACTTGGAGCGTTCTCTGTTTTTTTCCAAAGAGCTTCCAACATTTCCTTGGCTTGCACACGGAGGCTTGGCTAGTTGTTCTGCATTAAAAAAGCTGTCTCTTCTGCCTATTTGAAATGAAGAGAAAAAGAGTAGCATATTGCCACTAGTAAATTGTACTTTCCTTCGATCTTACAGCGTGGACTATATCTCTCAAACCATACTGTGATGCAATGCAGATACACTGCTTACACGGCCATATGTTTATTCGAATGCCTCTGACTGCTGCTCGTAGCACCTAGGTGCACCACCCACCGTGTCATACATGTTCTGAACTATCGATGATAGTGGAATCTAGTTAGGCTGCCACTGCAATTGCTTACTGCCAAACATTGCATTTCTGCGCCTTTTTCTGATAGTGGAATCTAGGCAGATTGCCACTGCTATTTTGCTATGTACTCGCTGCCCGTCCTCACCTGCTTAACTAGCATGCTACTCACATTTATGACCACACCGCACCCTTCTACATTAAAGCAAATCCCCCACTATCAAATCAGCTTGCGTCATCGAACTCACACGATGGACCTCCTGCCCAAGCCCTCACACACTCCAAATAACACAGCACTAATGATACCTAACCTCAGCCTCAGACTAGACAGACTCAGAGTCCGCACCATCCCTATCCACCACCATGTCACCCCTACACATTTACCACACAGAAATTACAGACTCAGCTCACGCACCTCTAAAGTGCAGACACCCCACTTCCGTGATAATACTTCCATATGCCACAAACTCAAACACACACTTACGACACAGAGCGGTAACTCCTACTCTCAATGTAACACTGTACCTAAAGCAGACACTCATACCATACTCACAAAAACTCCTTGCCCTTGCCCAACGCTATACAAATGCATTAGAAGTGAATGACCTAATAACTACTCAAAATCTAGACTTACTCGCGATCAGAGACATGGCTCAACGAAGCTTCTGGCCCAGCCATTTCACTATCCCTACCACAAGGATATGCCATCCTCAGACAAGATAGAATAGCTAGAACAGGAGGGGGTTAGCCATTATTCACAAAGAAACACTCTCTATCAGAACCGTACCCCACCAAGAGGAAGATAATATTGACATTCTATCAGTCAAATTAGCACTCTCTCCAAATAGCACAATAAATATTCATACCATTTACCGTCCACCTGGCCCAACCGCTAATTTCATAGGTCAAGTCAATCACCTCCTAGGAAACAACCTTAAAAAATCCACAAAAACACTACTTATAGGTGACCTTAACTTAGGATTCAACGACCCTAAGGACAAAACTGCTATCTCTCTAGCCAAAGACCTCCAAGACCTAGGCTTCTCGCAAAAGAGCACTTCTTCCACTCATGCTAAAGGACGCATCCTAGACTGGATTGTAGACCACAACTGTAACACAGCCATCACCTCCAATACTAGCCTCCCATGGACAGACCACAACCTTCTCCTATTTGACATCCCTGTTTTACAAAGCACTAAAGTGCCTAATAAAGCACCGGCGACCTTAGCCAGAAGCGCCAAAAAACTCACTGCAGACAACATCAGTGCACTCCTCAACCTACCTTGCCTAGCACCCACGTTCTCCGCTGACCCCAAAATCCTCGCAGAAATATTCAAAGACACCATCACAATGGCTGTCAACACTGTTGCCCCACTGGAAAACAAAAAAGAAAAAAAATCCTTCCATTCCAATTCCTGGTTCACAGAGGAACTCCAGACATTGCGCAAAGACAAACGCTCAGCCCTAAAAAATTGGCAGCGTAACCCATGCGATACCACAAAAGCTAACTTCAAATCCATAGCAAAAAAATACAAAGACGCAATCTTCCTTGCCAAATCTGAAGACTACAACCACCGCATCTCTAATGCCAACTCCCACTCTAAAGAACTTTTTAATATATTCAAAGAGCTAACCATACCACCTACATGCTCTGATGAGATCATCAAAGACGAGGCATGGTGTACAGGCATTCAATCAGCCATGCTTACAAAAATAAACCTCCTCCAAAACAAAATATCCCACCACTTCAACACCTTACCAAAGCAAAGTGCAAATGCACAGATAAAACCTAATGTAAAAGTAAGAAACGTGCCCAAATTTGCATTTACCGAAATCTCCGAAACCGAGGTCACTGACATTCTCAGACACCTCAAACCCTCACAATGTAAGGGTGATGTATGCCCCCCTAAAGTCATCAAGGATTGCGCAGAACCACTCACCCCTCTTCTCACAGCCTTCATCAATGCATCCTTCAGAACGGGCATAGTCCCAGACAGCCTTAAAGAGGCATGGGTACGCCCTCTCCTAAAAAAAACGACGCTAGACCCTGCTAACCCGAACAATTACCGACCCATAACAACAGTCCCATTCCTCCTGAAACTACTCGACAAGGCCGCCCACAAACAGATTCAACTATACCTTGAATCGAACGCAATCCTAGGTAAAAGACAATCTGGGTTCCGCAAGGGACACGGAAGTGAAACTGCCCTTCTAGACTTAAAAAACGAAATTACCAACATCCTAGACAAAGGCAAGCCCGCCCTCCTCCTTCTTCTTGTCCTCTCAGCTGCATTTGATCTGGTAGACCACACTACCCTTACCAGTCACCTGACACACGCAGCACACTTCTCAAAGGACGCAGCATCCTGGGTAACATCATTCTTAAAAGGAAGAGCGATGAAAGTGTTCTCTAACATAGCTCATGCAGCACCCTCCATCATCCACTGTGGTGTACCACAAGGTTCCTGTATTGCCCCCACGGTCTACAATCTTTTTACGAAGCCACTATTTGATAAACTAGATTCGCTGGGGATCATCTACATGAACTACACCGACGACACGCAGGTTCTCCTCCCTCTGACAGGGAATTATCACCAAGACGCCTCTACCCTACAGCAAATCTACTCTACCATACAAGCCTGGATGGCTACTAACAGCCTCTGCTTGAACGGGGACAAGACCGAAATCCTCATTCTAGGACAGAAATCTACCCTCCCCAACCTTAACCCACTGTACACCAATTTCAACATAGACAATTGTACCATCCCAGTCCTATCCTCAGTCAACACTGGGGGGTTCACATAGACGCAACACTATCCATGGACAAACAAGTCAGCGCCATAGTCTCGGCCGCAGCACTGAGTACTAAACTCATCAACGCTATAAAGCCTTTCCTAACCAAGGATGGCTGCCTCTCCATCGCTCGAGCAACTATAGGAGCCAAACTAGACTATTGTAATGCGCTCCTAGCCGGCACCTCCCAAAAAACCTATCTAGGCTCCAAACAACTCAAAACAACGCTCTCAGAGCAGCCCTCAATATACCAAAAAGAGAACACATCACACAAGCCAGAAAGGCAGCTCACTGGTTCCCTGTCAAAGACCGTATCTCCTTCAAAATTCTCACAGCCACCCATAAATGCATCAACCTCACAGCTCCCTCTTACTTATCTGACACGATAGGTAGATATCAATCCACAAGACCAAGAAGAGCCAACTAGCTATACCTCGCATCAACAGAACCAAAGCAGGAGGCATAGGCTTCCCCTTCCTCGCACATAACTTTGGAATTCCCTACCTACTGACCTCAGAGCTGATGCATCTCTCTTCTCCTTCTGAAAAAAGCTCAAAACTGCCCTTTTCAACTAACCCGTTCTCACGTGGTTTTGCTGCTCTTGCATATCTGTAAAAAAGCATATCTCGTCCAATGTAACTACACGGACATGAACTGTATGTAACCATGTATAAGCAACACTGTAACCAGCGCCACGATGCCTTCGGTCTGATGTGCGCTTAACAAATGTGAATACATAAATAAATAAATAAATAAATAATTATGTATATAATGATCCCAGAGGTCCCACAACAGAGTCCTTTTTGACTTTGTCATGGTACTGTGTTATGGTAAAGGCAGGCTGCAAAGACATGGGTAATTTCCCCAACACCCCTGTAAGTATGCCTGGGAAGAATCTGGCAAGAGCAAGTGCTAGGTAAATTCAGCTCTACTTCTTGGGTCTTAGTGGTATGGTCTCTGATTTATGTACCGTGCCCTAGGTTGTACATTTCCACTAAGGTTTTATATCATTGGGCAGGCATTGAAGCACGGGGATAGTGTTTGGGATGGACGTGCATATGCAGATGACTCTAAGAACCAACTAACAATCTTTTAAATGGGGCTGTCACTTCTCAAGCCCAAGGGCCACCGCCAAAGAAAGGATACCAGCAAATAGTTAGCAAATGAATGATTACTGACAGGAGAGCAGGCACAGGGCAATGGACCCAGTTGAATTATTCCTAACAAACTCACAAATAGAGGTCTTCCTCTTTTGCGAGTGTCACGGGCAGACCCAAGCCTTTCACCTGTGATCACCTTTCCCATAGCAGCCTAGAACCTCAGGCCCCAGAGCAGACACTGTTGAGCACTGATACTTGCAGGGTAATTCATAGAAATTCGCACAAAAGTGGCGCATGCGACTGGCGCACAGCGTGCCCGTGCGAATGTCTGCGCAAGCCGCGTGCGCTAAAATCGATTTCCGCGCACAGCGTATTCATGGATTTTCGCATCCAAAACCAGCCGTGGCGCAGCGACCCTGCAGCAGCGCCAGTTACGCCCCCAAGAACGCCCTCAAGCAAGGAAAAGCCTTCAAAATCCCCAAATAATCACAAAGGGCTGCGCTAACCCTGGACCAGTTCACAGGGCTGGCAAACAGCAAACGCCAAGTGGGGAACGTGTATTTCAGTGGTTCGCGGGAAGTTCCACACGCGATTGTCCTGTGTACGCGTGCATCAGGGGTGCGCGGGAAGTATCACACGCAAAATCAGCAGGGTACGTGTATTTCAGGGGTGCGCAGGAAGTATCACACGCGATTCCAGCAGGGTACGTGTATTTCAGGGGTGCGCGGGAAGTATCACACGCGATTCCAGCAGGGTACGTGTATTACAGGGGTGCGCGGGAAGTTCCACACGCGATTTCAGCAGGGTACGTGTATTTCAGGGGTGCACGGGAAGTATCACACGTGATTCCAGCAGGGTACGTGTATTACAGGGGTGCGTGTGAAGTTCCACACGCGATTTCAGCAGGGTACGTGTATTTCAGGGGTGCGCGGGAATTTCCACACGCGATTGGCCCCGTGCGAGCAGGGTACGTGTATTTCAGGGGTGCGCGGGAAGTTCCACACACGATTTCAGCAGGGTACATGTATTTCAGGGGTGCGCGGGAAGTTCCACACGCGATTCCATCAGGGTACGTGTATTTCAGGGGTGCGCGGGAAGTTCCACACGCGATTGGCCCCGTGCGAGCAGGGTACGTGTATTCCAGGGGTGCGCGGGAAGTTCCACACGCGATTTCAGCAGGGTACGTGTATTTCAGGGGTGCGCGGGAAGTTCCACACGCGATTGGCCCCGTGCGAGCAGGGTACGTGTATTTCAGGGGTGCGCGGGAAGTTCCACACGCGATTTCAGCAGGGTACGTGTATTTCAGGGGTGCGCAGGAAGTTCCACACGCGATTTCAGCAGGGTACGTGTATTTCAGGGGTGCGCGGGAAGTTCCACACGCGATTTCAGCAGGGTACGTGTATTTCAGGGGTGCGCGGGAAGTTCCACACGCGATATCAGCAGGGTACGTGTATTTCAGGGGTTCTGGGGAGTACTACATGTGAATTGGCCGTGTGGGTCCTCCCAGGTGTTCGCTCTACAACCTCCACGGCCCCTGCAGGCAGCCCACACAGCGGGGGACTACCCTGCACCCCTGCTCATGTCCCGCAGGCAGCCCATCCACCATGGGCATGCCCTCCAGCCAACCCACATGTCACCTTGCACTACTGATCAACAATGCATGTCCCCCTGCACCCCCACCCCCCAGCAGTGCAGGGGCAGCCTCCACCAGGCCCCCACCCATGTCTCCCACCACCCCCACCCCCCAGCCACCAGGGGCAGCCTCCACCAGGCCCCACTCATGTCCCCCTGCCCCCCCACCCCCCAGCAGTGCAGGAGCAGCTTCCACCAGGCCCCCACCCATGTCTACCACCACCCCCACCCCCCAGCCACCAGGGGCAGCCTCCACCAGGCCCCTACTCATGTCTCCCACCACCCCCACCCCCCAGCAGTCAGGGGCACCCTCCACCAGGCCCCCACTCATGTCCAACTCATGTCTCCCACCACCCTCACCCCCCAGCCACCAGGGGCAGCCTCCCCCAGGCCCCCACTCATGTCTCCCACCGCCCCCTCCCCCCAGCAGTCAGGGGCACCCTCCACCAGGCCCCCACTCATGTCCCCCTGCACCCCCACCCCCCAGCAGTGCAGGGGCAGCCTCCACCAGGCCCCCACCCATGTCTACCACCACCCCACCCCCCAGCCACCAGGGGCAGCCTCCACCAGGCCCCCTCCCATGTCTACCACCACCCCCACCCCCACCCCCCAGCCACCAGGGGCAGCCTCCACCAGTCCCCCACCCATGTCTACCACCACCCCCACCCCCCAGCCACCAGGGGCAGCCTCCACCAGGCCCCCACCCATGTCTACGACCACCCCCACCTGTCATGATCTCTGCTTCCAAAAGGTCACGGTTTTCCCAACTCCCTTGGAAGCAGATCCATAACCCAGGTTCCGAGTGCCAACCAGTCCCAATTGGGACCTTTTGGACCCAGTCCTGGCGCCAGTGGCACCAGGCTCATAAATATGCCCAGTCCCAGCGCTGGAAGCGCCGGGTTCATAATGCTTGGGTGGACTTACCTTCAGCAGACCATGCTGCTTACTTGCCTGCCAGTTGAGCCTCTGATCCTCTTCTGTTTGGAACTACTTTTCCTGTTGGGTGGGGCTGGAGCCACTCCCTAGATTGAGAACACTGGAACTCTTCTGGAAGGCAGGAACTCTTTTCTTACCAGGAACTCTTTTCTTACTTAGGCGTGGCTGTGGAAGGAGACACCTAAGCACTACAGGAGGCTATTTAAACCACACCCGGTGGATGAATCTTGCTTTGCGTTATTCTGCAACCTCTGCAGCAGAACGCTCATTGTGTCTTCTGCATCCGGTCCTGGGCCTAAGGAAAAAGGCTTACCATCCTGAATCCAGTCTTCAGCAACACCTATAAAGACAAGAAAGAACAGGTTAGCATTCCGGCATCTGAAAGGCAAAGGCTTACCATCCTGAATCCAGTCTTCAGCAACACCTATAAAGACAAGAAAGAACAGGTTAGCATTCCGGCATCTGAAAGACAAAAGTTTACCAACTCTTCGCACGCTCCGGAGGCCTTCGGCGCTGCATCCCGCATCTGAAAGACAAAACAAGGTGCGTTTAAAGACATTGGGGAACTTTAATACTCACGTGCCATTACTCCTTTCCACATCTAATCCAGTGGGTATTCCGGCACCCTGCAGCCGCTCCGAACTCGTACCTGCAAAATAAAAAGACAGTTAGAGCGCATAGTGAAGCAGGCAACAAGCGCTTACTTACGTGCTTCCAGGCGCTTCTATTCATCACACGGGCTCCATCTTCAACTCACTTCAGCCCGTCATCCGCCATCGCCGGAACCCTGCAAAACAAGAGACATCATTACTAAAGACTTTAAAGACATTTGAATGACTCGAAACTTACCGTTCGTGCAGTAAACGATGGACAGCAGTCCTCTGAAGTCAAGAGGCCTGCGCTACCTATCCAGTGAAGAAACTGGTTACAGCACCCTGCCCCGAGGCAGATGGAGAGCTCGGCATTCACTTACCTAAGACATCTTACTCTACACGTCAGGCATACAGTGCACAGAGGTCCAGCCCAAAGAGCCAACCGGGTGCTACACATCACCTTTGAAGATACGGTAGTCGCCCAGTCAAGACCGGCGCCTCTGCGAGAATCAGGTGAGCGTTACAGAACGCAAAGCCTACCGCAAAACTCTCGCCCAGGCGCTATGGAAACCTCGGATACTGACCCCCTAGCCCGGTTACTTGGGGAACTAAGTGCAGAAGTGCATGCAGCTCGTCAGGAAACGAATGCTCTAAGAAGGGAACTAATTATTTCCAAGGAGAGAACAGACAATCTTGCTAGACAAGTGCTACAGTCACAAGCCGGACAGACCCCGTTACCCGCATCAGGGGCAAATCTTCCTTCAACATCCTCTATGAATCCAGTGCAGATCAACCTACCTGGGAATGTACCTCTGGCTCCGCCCGAACGATTTTCTGGTGACCCAAAGAGGTTTGCAGTATTTATCAATCAGTGCCGGTTGCACTTCTTATGCCGGCCAGCAGCCTTTCCAACTGATCAAGCAAAAGTAGCTTTTGTACTTTCGTACCTTAGTGGCAATGCGGCAGACTGGTCGATCCCTCTAGTTAATCAAGATGATCCGGTTCTCCATGATTTTCAAGCCTTTCAGCTTAGTATGGAAAAACTGTTCGCAAGACATTCACAGGGGCAGGCCTTGGACAATGAGCTTCTTTCGTTGCGACAGGGTAATCAAGACCTTTTGGCTTATATTGCATCTTTCAATAGACTAATAGTGGAAACTCAATGGCCTGAGGACAAAAGGATTACGCTGTTTTATAGAGGTCTACGTGGAGAGCTCAAAGACATTTTAGCCCAAGTAGTGAATCCCCCACAAGACTGTTCAGATTATATAGACTTGGTCGTTCAAATAGATCACAGGCTGCAGAACAGGAAGGCCGATCGTTCCAAGTTTGATGCTCGAGTATTTTCCAAACCGCCAACTCCTTCCAAAGGAGTAGACTCCGGGGAACCCATGCAAATAAGGGGTCTGAAAGGTCCTCTAACACAAAGGGAGCGGGAAAGGAGGAAACAGTTGCAATTATGCCTATATTGCGGAAACTCAGGGCACTTTCTTCGAGACTGTCCGGTGAAACCTGCCAAGAAGGCAGTAGGAGCTGCAGTTACCAAAGTTACAAACTCTGAGCAGGGAAACGACCTCGCCCGACAAGAATAGAGGTCCTCTTGCCGAGCGTGAAAACCAGTTCCGTGACCTCGCATTTCATGATACCTATGGTCCTCATTAGCCCTGATAATCCGGATCGATTACATGCAATTGAAGCTTACGTCGACAGCGGTGCCATCGGCAATTATGTGGATCATGAAATGGTTTTGAGGATGAATCTAACTCTTTGTCCCAAGGCTGTAAAGGACGTCATTACTACGGTGGATGGTACGGAGATAGCCTCCGGGCCAGTAACGCATACCACTCAAGAGGTGACGCTAGTAAGTCAAGATGGACACCATGAGAAGATTGTGTTCGATGTGATCAAGGCCCCTCAGTTTCAGATTATTCTAGGAATACCTTGGTTAGAGAAACACAATCCTCTGATCGATTGGCGAGCAAGAACGGTCCAGTTTCCAGAATGTGTCTCTACTTGTCACCCTCCACCTGGTGTTGCACTGGCCGCAATTTCTTCAGAGACTCCCCAGTTACCTCCTGAATACCTAGAATACCAAGATGTTTTCCGGAAGGATCAGGCTAACTCTCTACCTCCTCATAGGTCTTATGACTGCCAGATAGACCTGATACCTGGATCTACTCCTCCTTGTAGTAGAATTTATGCCCTCACCGAGCCTGAGAACCTTCACCTTCGACAATACCTGGATCAATACCTGGCAAATGGGTTTATTCGTCCTTCCAAGTCCCCTGCTTCTTCAGCTTTGTTCTTCGTTCCAAAAAAGGAAGGAGACCTTAGAACTTGTATCGATTATCGCTCCCTGAACCAGATCACCGTTAAGAATAGATATCCATTACCTTTGATCCCTGAACTCCTGGACCAAGTCAGAAAAGCATGCATATATACAAAGCTGGATCTTAGAGGAGCTTACCACTTGGTACGAGTAAAAGAGGGCGATGAATGGAAGACGGCCTTCCGCACCAAGTATGGGCTATTTGAATATCAGGTCATGCCCTTCGGACTTTGCAATGCCCCGGCCGCCTTTCAATATTTTATGAACGATGTCCTCAGAGAGCTCATAGATGTATGTGTTGTTGTTTACATTGACGACATCCTCGTTTATTCTTCATCGGAATCTGAACATCGGAAACACGTGAAAATGGTCCTCGAAAGATTGCGTCAACACAAACTTTTCGCTAAGTTGGAAAAATGTGTTTTCAACGTGACTGAAGTTGAATTCTTGGGATTCATATTATCACCTGGCGGAGTGCGTATGGATTCAAAGAAGGTCGATGCAGTTCTCAAATGGCCATCACCATCCTCCGTAAAAGGTGTGCAAAGCATGTTAGGCTTCGCTAACTTTTACCGCAGGTTTATCCCCGAATTCTCTCGAATAGTCCAGCCCATCACTGCCTTGTTAAAGAAAAACAAACGTTTTGAATGGTCTACCGAGGCGGAACAAGCTTTCCAGGATTTGAAGACTAAATTTATCTCTGCACCAATCTTAAAACACCCTCGCCCCGAACTCCCCTACATCGTGGAAACTGATGCTTCAAGCCTTGCCATGGGGGCAGTTCTATCACAAAAGGACCCGGTAACCAATCAGTTGCATCCCGTGGCATTTTGGTCCCGCAAATTCTCGCCTCCTGAAATCAATTACACGATTACTGACAAGGAACTTCTGGCTATCAAGTCTGCCTTTAAGGCTTGGCGGCATTATCTGCTGGGGGCCCGACACACCGTTACTGTGATTACGGATCACCGAAACCTGCAATATTTGAAGACCGCAAAAGCCCAATCCTCTAGACAACTCCGTTGGGCATTATTCTTTGCCGAGTTTGACTTCATAATGACCTATCGACCTGGTACAAAGAACGGTAAAGCCAATGCCCTTTCTCGGATGGGAGTGGAAGAACACTTGGTCAACCCTAAACCTGTACCAATCATTCCCGAACAAAGAATTCTGGGTGTAATCGCCACAGAATCCATAGAGGAAGTTAAGGATAAAGCCAGGCAACTTGTAACTCCAGCAGACATACAGAATTGGCATCTGCAGGGAAAGGACTTTGCAGTAAAGGACAACTTATTGTATTTCCAAGAACGATTATACCTACCCAGCACAGATTTACAGAAAAAAGTAATCTCTTGTTATCACGACTCTTTAATGGAAGGTCATCCCGGTATAGCCAAGACCTCAGAAAAGATCAAGCGCTACTTCTGGTGGCCGTCTTGGAAAAAAGATATCAGAGACTTTATAATGTCCTGTGGAGTATGCGCCCAAAAGGAAAGACCAGCAGGCCTCTTACGCCCTATTGACATCCCACCTCGCCCTTGGCATACGCTTTCTATGGACTTCATCACCGATCTACCTCCATGCTCCGGATACAATACGATTCTAGTAATCGTGGACTTATTCTCCAAGATGGCGCATTTCATTCCGCTCAAAGGCTTGCCAACAGCAACAACTCTGGCCCGAGAATTTCTCGAAAACATCGTCCGACTGCACGGTTTTCCTTCGGTTCTAATTTCGGATCGAGGTAGTCAATTTATTTCTCATTTTTGGCGAAGTTGCTGTCGGTCGGCTCAAATTGATGTGAGACTATCGACCAGTCACCACCCTCAGACCGACGGACAAACCGAGAGGACCAATCAAACTCTGGAACAGTATTTACGCTGCATGCTGCAACAAACTGAAAAAACTTGGAAAGATATACTTTGGATAGCCGAGTATGCCTACAATAACTCTGTCCATTCGGGAACTGGGAAAACCCCGTTTTTTCTTTTGTACGGCAGTCACCCTCGAACCTCGGAGTTGGATCCCCTCCAAGATCTTGAAACACCAGCAGTAGACTACCTGCATTCTACAATCACCCAAGCCTTTAAGGAAGCTGTTTCTCACCTTCAAAGGGCTAAAGAACAATACAAGAAAGGAGCAGATCAACATCGGAAGGAAGCCCCTCACTATCAAGTAGGGGATCAAGTCTGGTTATCCACCAAATATCTATCTCTAAAGGGGCCACGCACATTCAACCCAAGATACCTTGGTCCCTATTCCATCACTACCATAGTAAACCCAGTAGCGGTCAAGTTGGACTTGCCCCCGCACATGAAGATACATCCGGTCTTCCACGTCTCTCTATTAAAACCCGTGCAACCTCAAACCCGACTAACCAAATCTCCAAAACCTATCCTAGTGGATGGAGAACTCGAGTTTGAAGTCAAAAGCATTCTGGACTCCAAGATCTCCAAATCTAAACTATTCTACCTAATTGACTGGAAAGGCTACGGCCCCCAAGAGAGATCCTGGGAACTTGCTGAATATGTCCACGCTCCTCGCCTAATCAAAAGATTTCACCGAACATTTCCTGACAAGCCAAAACCCCCGGAGAAGCCCGGTTTGGGAGGGGCCTTGAGTGGGGGTACTGTCATGATCTCTGCTTCCAAAAGGTCAGGGTTTTCCCAACTCCCTTGGAAGCAGATCCATAACCCAGGTTCCGAGTGCCAACCAGTCCCAATTGGGACCTTTTGGACCCAGTCCTGGCGCCAGTGGCACCAGGCTCATAAATATGCCCAGTCCCAGCGCTGGAAGCGCCGGGCTCATAATGCTTGGGTGGACTTACCTTCAGCAGACCATGCTGCTTACTTGCCTGCCAGTTGAGCCTCTGATCCTCTTCTGTTTGGAACTACTTTTCCTGTTGGGTGGGGCTGGAGCCACTCCCTAGATTCAGAACACTGGAACTCTTCTGGAAGGCAGGAACTCTTTTCTTACCAGGAACTCTTTTCTTACTTAGGCGTGACTGTGGAAGGAGACACCTAAGCACTACAGGAGGCTATTTAAACCACACCCGGTGGATGAATCTTGCTTTGCGTTATTCTGCAACCTCTGCAGCAGAACGCTCATTGTGTCTTCTGCATCCGGTCCTGGGCCTAAGGAAAAAGGCTTACCATCCTGAATCCGGTCTTCAGCAACACCTATAAAGACAAGAAAGAACAGGTTAGCATTCCGGCATCTGAAAGGCAAAGGCTTACCATCCTGAATCCAGTCTTCAGCAACACCTATAAAGACAAGAAAGAACAGGTTAGCATTCCGGCATCTGAAAGACAAAAGTTTACCAACTCTTCGCACGCTCCGGAGGCCTTCGGCGCTGCATCCCGCATCTGAAAGACAAAACAAGGTGCGTTTAAAGACATTGGGGAACTTTAATACTCACGTGCCATTACTCCTTTCCACATCTAATCCAGTGGGTATTCCGGCACCCTGCAGCCGCTCCGAACTCGTACCTGCAAAATAAAAAGACAGTTAGAGCGCATAGTGAAGCAGGCAACAAGCGCTTACTTACGTGCTTCCAGGCGCTTCTATTCATCACACGGGCTCCATCTTCAACTCACTTCAGCCCGTCATCCGCCATCGCCGGAACCCTGCAAAACAAGAGACATCATTACTAAAGACTTTAAAGACATTTGAATGACTCGAAACTTACCGTTCGTGCAGTAAACGACGGACAGCAGTCCTCTGAAGTCAAGAGGCCTGCGCTACCTATCCAGTGAAGAAACTGGTTACAGCACCCTGCCCCGAGGCAGATGGAGAGCTCGGCATTCACTTACCTAAGACATCTTACTCTACACGTCAGGCATACAGTGCACAGAGGTCCAGCCCAAAGAGCCAACCGGGTGCTACACATCACCTTTGAAGATACGGTAGTCGCCCAGTCAAGACCGGCGCCTCTGCGAGAATCAGGTGAGCGTTACACCACCCCCCAGCCACCAGGGGCAGCCTCCATCAGGCCCCCACTCATGTCTCCCACCACCCCCACCCCCCAGCAGTCAGGGGCACCCTCCACCAGGCCCCCACTCATGTCTCCCACCACCCCAACCCCCCAGCCGCCAGGGGCAGCCTCCACCAGGCCCCCACTCATGTCTCCCACCACCCCCACCCCCCAGCAGTCAGGGGCACCCTCCACCAGGCCCCCACTCATGTCCCCCTGCACCCCCACCCCCCAGCGGTGCAGGGGCAGCCTCCACCAGGCCCCCACCCATGTCTACCACCACCCCCACCCCCCAGCCACCAGGGGCAGCCTCCACCAGGCCCCCACCCATGTCTACCACCACCCCCACCCCCCAGCCACCAGATGCAGCCTCCACCAGGCCCCCACCCATGTCTACCACCACCCCCACCCCCCAGCCACCAGGGGCAGCCTCCACCAGGCCCCCACTCATGTCTCCCACCACCCCCACCCCCCAGCAGTCAGGGGCACCCTCCACCAGGCCCCCACTCATGTCCCCCTGTACCCCCACCCCCCAGCAGTGCAGGGGCAGCCTCCACCAGGCCCCCACCCATGTCTACCACCAACCCCACCCCCCAGCCACCAGGGGCAGCCTCCACCAGGCCCCCATCCATGTCTACCAACACCCCACCCCCCAGCCACCAGGGGCAGCCTCCACCAGGCCCCCACCCATGTCTACCACCACCCCCACCCCCCAGCCACCAGGGGCAGCCTCCACCAGGCCCCCACCCATGTCTACCACCACCCCCACCCCCCAGGGGCAGCTTCCACCAGGCCCCCACCCATGTCTACCACCACCCCCACCCCCCAGCCACCAGGGGCAGCCTCCACCAGGCCCCCACTCATGTCTCCCACCACCCCCACCCCCCAGCAGTCAGGGGCACCCTCCACCAGGCCCCCACTCATGTCTCCCACCACCCCCACCCCCCAGCCACCAGGGGCAGCCTCCACCAGGCCCCCGATCATGTCTCCCACCACCCCCACCCCCCAGCAGTCAGGGTCACCCTCCACCAGGCCCCCACTCATGTCTCCCTGCACCCCCACCCCCCAGCAGTGCAGAGGCAGCCTCCACCAGGCCCCCACCCATGTCTACCACCACCACCACCCCCCAGCCACCAGGGGAAGCCTCCACCAGGCCCCCACCCATGTCTACCACCACCCCCACCCCCCAGCCACCAGGGGCAGCCTCCACCAGGCCCCCCCCCCATGTCTACCACCACCCCCACCCACCCCCCAGCAGTCAGGGGCACCCTCCACCAGGCCCCCACTCATGTCCAACTCATGTCTCCCACCACCCTCACCCCCCAGCCACCAGGCGCATCCTCCACCAGGCCCCCACTCATGTCTCCCACCACCCCCACCCCCCAGCCACCAGGGGCAGCCTCCACCAGGCCCCCACCCATGTCTCCCACCACCCCCACCCCCCAGCAGTCAGGGGCACCCTCCACCAGGCCCCCACTCATGTCCAACTCATGTCTCCCACCACCCTCACCCCCCAGCCACCAGGGGCATCCTCCACCAGGCCCCCACCCATGTCTACCACCACCCCCACCCCCCAGCCACCAGGGGCATCCTCCACCAGGCCCCCACCCATGTCTACCACCACCCCCACCCCCCAGCCACCAGGGGCAGCCTCCACCAGGCCCCCACCCATGTCTACCACCACCCTCACCCCCCAGCCACCAGGGGCAGCCTCCACCAGGCCCCCACTCATGTCTCCCACCACCCCCCAGCAGTCAGGGGCACCCTCCACCAGGCCCCCACTCATGTCCAACTCATGTCTCCCACCACCCTCACCCCCAGCGATCAGGGGCAGCCTCCACCAGGCCCCCACTCATGTCTCCCACCACCCCCACCCCCCAGCAGTCAGGGGCACCCTCCACCAGGCCCCCAGTCATGTCCAACTTATGTCTCCCACCACCCTCACCCCCCAGCCACCAGGGCAGCCTCCACCAGGCCCCCACTCATGTCCCCCTGCACCCCCACCCCCCAGCAGTGCAGGGGCAGCCTCCGCCAGGCCCCCACTCATGTCTACCACCACCCCCACCCCCCAGCCACCAGGGGCAGCCTCCACCAGGCCCCCACTCATGTTCCCCTGCACCCCCACCCACCAGCACTGTGGGGCACCTGCCAGCAGGCCCCCACTCATGTCCAACTCATGTTCCCCTGCACCCTCACCCCCCATCACTGTGGGGCACCTGCCAGCAGGCCCCCACTCATGTCCAACTCATGTTCCCCTGCACCCCCACCCCCCAGCACTGTGGGGCACCTGCCAGCAGGCCCCCACTCATGTCCAACCCATGTTCCCCTGCACCCCCACCCCCCAGCACTGTGGGGCACCTGCCAACAGTCCCCCACTCATGTCCAACTCATGTTCCTCTGCACCCCCACCCCCAGCACTGTGGGGCACCTGCCATCAGGCCCCCACTCATGTCCAACTCATGTTCCCCTGCACCCCCACCCCCCAGCACTGTGGGGCACCTGCCAGCAGGCCCCCACTCATGTCCAACTCATGTTCCCCCGCACCCCCACCCCCATCACTGTGGGGCACCTTCCAGCAGGCCCCCACTCATGTCCAACTCATGTTCCCCAGCCAACATGTCATCACAATCTAGATCCCCAGTCCCTATGGTCAGCCTCCAAATGCAAAACACCCACCCGAGTATTGCATCCACCCACTCAGAAATGGCAATAACATGATAGAACTGCAATTGCAAGTTTGGAAACGAACACATGTCCCTCACATACACCCAATGGGTGTCAGTGAATCTCAAAACCCATATCATGATATGCATGAAACCAATGAGATGATACTACACATTGAAGTTTGATCAAACAATATGTATTAAAGAAAACATGAATTGAATCAAAAATAAACTAACAGAAATGGGAATGTAAAAAAAGTAAAAAGAAGCACGTCCATGAAAAAATGCAAAACCAAAAATCAGAATCCAAAGGAATGGTGTCCAAAGTCACAGTCCAGAAAAGAAAATCCAATGGGAAATTATAATTGAAAGCCATTGCTCCATGGGTAAATTGTAAAAAGAAAAGAAAATACAACAGTGAACTATGTACAGGTGAACAAGCCAGGGTCCATGATCCCAACAAAAGAAATGAAACCTATCTAACAACACTACCTAATAAAAAATAACTATATACAAAAATGTGGCCCATTGTCCAAAAGGTTCAAAGAAAATGCAAAAACAAAGGAAACCTAACACTAACTACATAACTACTACATGGGCAGCGGGCTAGTCCAACGGCTCACTGGATGTTGTCATGGGCCAGGGCTTCATCGAACTCCTGTTCAATGGCTTGGAGGTGGGCATGTTCCCTGGCCCCGAGGTCTCGCAGGGATAAAGCAGTGTCCAGCTCCAACTCCCTGCGAAGACCCTCGAGGCACTCAGCCCGTCTCAGCGCCCTCCGCATGGAGTTCTCCGCCCTGACCATTGTGAGCTGTTCCTCCTCTGCCCGCTGCCGCTCCGCACCTAACTGCTGGCCCAACCGCTCCCACACGGAAGCCACTCCCATTCCAGGGTTCTCCTGCCCTCCGGCCGATGCCTGCACCCCTGATGTTGATGGCCCCGAGCCATGATGCCTCCCACGTCGAGCCTGCCGCTGCCTCCGACGCAACTGCCTGTGCCAGCACGACGGCATCCAGGCTGATGGTATCCACCGACGCCGTAGTGCACGTGCCCTGCCCGATGATGCCGTCACATCATCAATCTTCTGGGGTCCAGTTGCTGGTGTGTCCACCCCTGCTGGACCTCCGACTCCCGACTGTGGCAGGGATGGGATCCCCACCGAGCCGGCTGCATTGGTCGGGGCAGGTCCACAGGGGGCCCTGGTGGCATCTGGGCTGGAAGACGGCATGGAGAACGACTGGTGCATAGTCTCCACAGAGGAGGAGAGGGTCGCCAGATTGGCCGACACATGTAGGAAACCCCCGACCATGGCCGTTCCCAACTGGGCCACGTCGGCACGGTGCTCTCCGTGATGACGTGCATGCTCCTCCCGGGAAGCACGCACCTCATCACGAATTGCACCTGTGCGCAACGCGACACCAATCAGGACCTTCTCCATACGGCCAGGGGTCCTCTCGTACGCAGGTGGAGGGGAGTCAGATGACATGGACATCCCCTCTACCTGCGGACGGGCCTGGGATGGGGCATCCCTGTTGGTGCATGGTGGTGCAGTCACAGTGTCAGGTACAGTGACATGCACAGGCCCCTCCACGGCGACCTGTGCTGCCTCCTGCCCCTGCCCCTGGACTGCAACACTTGCACCAGCAGGGATGCCCCCACTAGGCCCCATGTGCGCCTCAGTAGCGGCCTCCTCCTCCTCTGTGGAAACCACCAACCTGGATGGCTCCACCCCGCCTTCCGCCGTTGCAAGCCCCTGTGGGGGCTCACCCACCTCTTCCGCTGCAGCCGTGGGGGCATCCCCGCCGCTTTGCTCCACAGAGCCGTCTCCGCCCTCTTCTTCACGTGGCGCTGTGTAGAGGGAGACATATAACACAAGCATCAGGGTACTGTATAATGGTCCCTTAGACAGGAAGCAATAGCAGATGAGTGGCACTGTCAAATATCACTTCCATCATGTCCCTCCACAACACATGGCTCAGTGCAGGTAAAACACATGCGGTAACAGGCATGGCGCATGCTATGGACATTAGCATACATGTCCAAGTGATTCTTGAAACATACACTGTTGTTTTGGAACTCACATGCATCATGTGCCATGCCTATCACATGCACACACTTCACCCTAGTTTCATCCATCTGGCCTCGTACACCACAGACACAGTGGATACAAGGATGACTAGGCTGCATCAGTGAACCTGAACATTGTGACAGACATGTGTCATGCATCCCTGGCATTCACAAGTCACAGACACGCAGGTCAGACACACAGACATGGACAGCATACATGTACATGGCATCAGCACCCATCCCTCACCCATGTCCAGGAACAGAGACTGCCATGCTTTCATGTGGCCATTCCGCATAGGGCAACCCATGTTGCATTTGAACACATGCACCAACCGTGTGGTTCACACATTACTGGTCTCACATGCATGACGTCCCTGCACACACACATGCATACATGGCCTATGTCACACATACAGGCAAGTATCAGACAACCAGCACACTGCGACATGCCCTGTCTCACACAGCAATGCTTGGCCACTTACCGCTCAACTCCAGACGGGTCTGCCTCTCAAGGATCTGGGCGTGGAGCGCTGGGCCTACGCGTTCCAGGACCCTCATCTGGATGGTACTCATGCGGCCCCGGCCCCCCTCCACGAGGCGCCGGGCCTTCAAGAGGGTCCTGGACCTGCAGTCATCCCAGCGCTTCTTGACATGTTGGTAGTCGCGGACTGCCACCCCCTCCGCGTTGATGGCAGTCACGATGTCCGTCCAGATCTGAGTCCGTCCTTCCTTGTTGGCGCGCTTACTTCCGAAGAGGGCATCATACTGCCCCAGGACTTGCTCCACCAGGACAACAACTTCGGTGGCAGTGAAGCTGGTGTCCCTCTGCCTCTCTGGCCGGGGGTTGCCAGTGGTGCCAGATGTAGCAGTGCCCGACAGGGCAACCCCAGAGGCAGGAGTGGGTGGGCAACTGGGTCCTGGGGCTGGGCTGTGGAGCGATGGTATCCCAGTCGGGAGTCTTCTGTTCCAGCAGGGTGGACACAGCAAATGGACCCCTGCAGATGGCTGATGTGCAGGCACCAAATGGCAGGGCACGGTGGCAGCAGGCAGGCAGGCAGGCAGCAGCAGATGGCTCGTGGGAGGCTGCTTGGGGCTCTGGGGGGCAGTAATTCGGCCTTTTGGGCAGGAGCGTGGTCTTCCGTGTGCTTTCGCGTGGCCAGCTTGATACGGAGTGATTTGGCACGTGAAAATCCTGCACGTCTGCGTGTAAATCGAGGAAAGGCCCTTAGCGCGTATGCACGTCAGCACGCATATGCGATTTCATTGGACCAAAGGCCCTTAGCGCGTGAGCGCATCTGTGACGTGAGGCGCGCGGGTGTTTCCCTCATTACATGTTATGACAGAGCACACATGGATTTCCACCAATCGCGTGTGGACGTGCAGTTTTGCCACGTGTGCTCGCATATGCGATTTCATTGGCCCAAAAGCCACCATGCGCAGCTGTGACGTCACGCGCATGGCCGTAGAGAATGGCGCGTGTAAAAATGAAGAGATACACGTCCGAGTGTCAAAGCGCGTAATTGGTTGAAATGGCCTCATTGCGTATGCGCGTCTGTGACGTGTGTATAAAAGGTACGTGTATAACGCCATTTCCTTGTACGTGCTTTTCGTGGAGAGCGAGTGGGTGAAATCTGTACTTCTTGTCGGTTCACACGCGATTTACTTCACGGCGTTTCCAGTTCGTACTCCCTGTTACCTCTGACAGCTTTTTCTCTATTCCTCTTTTTCCTGGGCCTGTTTCCTCAAACAGCGTTCCCTACTACTGTTGTCCTGTCTCCTCAGACAGCGTACAATTCTTCTTTTGGCGAGGGTGTTGCCAACGCACACACGCGCATATTTTTCACGCTTTTGTTCCTGGCGGACGGTGAGTCGCGCACGTATTTAACATCTGTGCTTGCCCCGTGTGTCGCGTACCCCTTCAGAGGTCGTTCTAGGCTGCGTGTGACACGCATACGTTCATTCTTGTGTTCCTGGGTGCCACAGCGTAGTGCAGGTTTATTTTTCCACGCACGTGGCCTAGGAGGGGTTGCGTGCACCTTACTTTGCTTTTTTCGGGTGCCTGTGCGTTGCGTGACCCGTCATCTTTCGCCAGGGGTGACATACAGCCTTGCTAGAGCACTAGGGTACGATTACCATCTGGTACCCAACCCCTTTGACACCCAATCGCCCAGGACAATAGTTCACATCGACTCCCATACGCACAATAACATCAGTGCCATGGCTGGGAGGCCAACAAGCCGTAAGGGTGGCAAAGGTGGCCGAGCCCCAAGTGGTGGCCGTGGTGGATCCGGTAGGGGACGTGGCCGTGACTTGCAGGGTGCCCCTAGCCCCCCATGTGTGGAGGAGCAGTCAGGGACACCCATGCCCCCCCCCGGTTGAGGTTACCCTGGCTGACACCATCCATGCTCAGCCCTTGTTGGACCAGCCCACTGTGGAACCAGACCTGGCACAGGGTGACTCCATGGCTGACTTCCAGGTCAGCAGGTCTAGGGCACGTGCACCGGTGAACGTTGGTGTCATCAGGCCACGTGGATCAGGGGCAGCTAGGTCATCTGCTGCCCCGCGTAGGCAGGCTGGGGAGGCTGCAGGGGCAGCTGCGGCTCCATCCACCCCACCTCTCACACACCCATCCAGGACAGTGTCAGTCCAAGTCCATCATGCCTACATTCCCCCTGACACCATCACACTTGAGATAATGCCTGCACCAACTCCCATGCTGAGTGTGCAATCCCATGCTCCTGCCCCTAGTGTCCAGAGCGGCGCAGGACACTCCGGATCCCCACCACCTTCCAAGCGGAAGAGGAAGAGTGCTCGTCCAGTAGAGGCTGATGCCCCAGACACGGCTACACAGTCCGGCCCGTCAAGGAAGCCCAGCTTCAATGAGGCCGAACTGAATGCACTTGTAGAGTATGTGTCCGCACATGACCGCGAAATGGTGATTGTTGCAGGATCCAAGACCACACCTGCACAACGTCAGGCACACTGGCAGACCATTGCGGACATCATAAGTGCCCTTGGAATCGTGAGGCGCACAGCTAATGAATGCTACAAGCGCTGGAATGACCTGAAGCGCAGGGCAAAGAATAAGCTGGCCTCAAGTCATGCCGCAACTCTAGTGACTGGAGGTGGGTCTCCAGCAGACGACATAGAACTCACTCCACATGAGCAGGTTGCTGGGACCTTCGTCACGGAGGAACAGATCCAAGGCGTGGGAGAAGTGGCAGATTACGAGGCATTGTCCAGTGAGTGCACATGCATGTGTGTGTCATCCATGTGCATGGTGTGTGTGGGAGGGCTTCTGTTTGGGTGCCAGGAGAGGGTGTGTGTGCCTGAGTGGTTCGGCTCACCCATGTGCCTCTTCCTATACATTCTTGGCAACAGCATTTGGGTATAGCAGCATCCCTTCGGCCAACATTAGACATCCAGCTGAACACCACGCCAGTTGCCCTTGGAGTGTCATCTTGCCACAACACTGTTGCTTATTTGCCTCTGTTTATTCAGGCAGATTGTTTGCATACCACCACTTTTACTCGGGATTTCTCAGTCCTATTGTCACATGTCTGACATGGCTATAGTATAGTGGACTGGCTCAGTTTTGTCGACATGATTAGTTTGGACATGTCCCTGTGCTATAGGACCATTTTTGACTGGCAGCTGCAGGTTAAACATTTGGACCATTACAATGAAAATAATCAATTATATGAACAAACTGGACTGAATGAACAATTGGTGACCTCCTCTCCCTCTTCACTTCATAGCTAGGGTACATGCCATCTGTGTGATGGCATGTGTATTTGACCTGCAAATCACTGGCCAATGTGTGATGCCACTGCTAGGCAGCATGCAGCAAATGTGTTCATCTTCCATCTTGGTGTCATCAATGTGTGCCATCTGCCTCCCCATCACACGCAGTGACGGTGCATGCATGGGAGTGTTTTAGTCATGTGGGACATGTGTCAATCAAGTACTGTTTCTGTAGCCTCTCAGCCCTAATTGTGTACCATAGTGCTAATGCCTGTTTCCATTTGTTTTCTTTTATGTCTTTGCAGGGAAGACTCACTTGATACTGCTGGGGTTGTGGAGATGGTGTAGACCCAGGAGGGGTCTGAGGGCCGACCGACCACCAGTGAGGGACGTGGTGTGAAGGTGGGTGAGAACCCACAACTGCTGCAGGTCGTGCTCTCAAGGGGTGTCTCTGGCTGCACCTCCCCCGAACTGTACTCAGGTGTTGATTCGGATGATGAGACCTACGTGCCGTCGCAGGTGAGTGTTCCTGGGAGGGATTCTGTTCTGTCCCGCCCACCTGCACCAGGGTCAGAACCCTCAATGGGGATGTCAGTGTTGGCAGCTACGCCTTTGGTGGTTACGGATGCAGGGTCACACTCCGCGACATCTGATCCTGTTCCTGGGCCAGCAAAGCAGAGGGGGAATGCAGTCCTGCAGCCTCAGGCAGTGCCGGCACAGCAAGGCGCAGTTCGCCTTGCCCCAGACAGGTGTGGTGCCCGCTGACGTGGTGGCCGTACGCCACCTGGCAATACCGCATGGGAGCAATCCATTTACGTATGGCAACCCAACAGGCAGCATCATCAGAGATGATGGCTCAGGCCATGGATAGGGTGGCCACTTCCATTGTCCCCCACGAAAGGCTGATGGAGCGACTACAGCAGACAAACGACTCCATCTGCCAGACACACAGGGAGGACATGTTGGCGTCTGACTGGGACAGGCGGGCGGCACTGGCGACTCTGCAGGAAGCCATCTCCATAGAGTCGCAGGGCCACAGGGAAGCCCTGAGGCTGGAACTCCTTCACCTCAGGACGACTCTTGTTGAGCTTGAGGCTTCAACAAACAGAAGGACAGAACAGCAGCTGGAGCGTCTCACCTGTACGCTCTCAGCTGAGATGCAGGCACACTTATCCTCCAGAACGAGACCTACCACACCCGCATGCTTGCAGCCATGGAGGAACAGACTAGGGCTTTGCGTGGGCTGCCTCCCATAGTGCCACCACCTCCGGATGCAGCTGCAGAGGGTGAGGATAGCGACAGCAGTGATACTCCCACAATAGGGTAGCCGTGTAGGCCATGAGCCCATGGAGGTGTTTTTTTTCCGCAAGATCCACACAGGTGGGTTTTGGTGTGCACCCTGTCCTCGGACCTCCTGGGTGGCCTCCCCAACCCCCCCCACCCCCCGGGCCCATTAATGGCCATTTTTTTTTTTTTTTTTGGGACAGTGTGTTGCCTTTTGTGGCTCCCATGGGCATACGCTGCATTGTGGCTGGGCACATGCAGGCTTGTCATGTATTTGGTTCAGATGCTTGGGTTTTTGTCACACACACCCCTCCTGCTTCCCGTTTCCATGGGCTTGCAAAGGGTGTGCCCAAGTGACATTGACGTACATGGTAACTCATCATCCATTTCTACCTCCTAATTTGCAGGTCCTTTCCTCATGTCTACACAAAGCCCTCTACTTTGGAGATGGGGTCCATTTTGGCAGCAGTGCACCTACAACTCTACATGGCGGCAACACTGTACAGTTGGAAGTGGTGGGAGTGCAGGCATTTCCAGGTGGTGAGACTACTGATTCCTTACATTCGTAATGTCATGTTAATGGTAGTTTTGAGGGTCAGTAGCTGATAAGTGTTATTGCTAAATACCTGCTCAAGTGTGTTGTTGGTCCTGCATTACTGTGAGCATTTCAGGTGTCGCGAGTTTCAATTAGGGACACTGTACTTTGTGACACTTGTGTCATGTTGTGGGGATTACTTTGTTTACCCGCACATAGCATGACATGGCACGGTGTGTCGTGTGGCGGTGCTGGGGATGGGTTGGGTGACATGGCACTGTCCTCATGTTGCATTTTGCAAGTGGGTATTCATTTTAGCTGCATTAATGTGTTTTTTCACGAAACTGCATTGGTGGTGTCTGTGTAGGTAGGGATGCACACATTGTAACACTTCCAGGTGAACAATCTCAGGCTGATCTGGTTTTGACGGTTGATTCTCCAGACATTCAGGATCAGTGTCAGGTTGAGTCATCATTGATTGTCAGATGGTACGTGCCAGGGCAGTGTGCACTCCACAGGGGTGTGATTTCTATGTGAAGTAATTAGCCACTAGCTGTGTACGGGCTGCCTCCCCCCGTGCCCTTTCCCCTCCCATGCGCAGCAGGCGTGCATGTGGTTGGGGATGTGGGGGTACCACCATGTCCACGGCCAGGCCCCGGCGTGTTGCAACGTTGTGCAGGACACATGCTGCCACTATGATCCGGCACACTACTGGGGGAGCGTATAACAGCTGCCCGGCAGAATGGTCAAGGGAGCGAAAGCGTGACTTAAGCACTCCGAATGTGCGCTCCACTATGCCCCGGGTTGCAATGTGGGCTGTGTTATATCTTACCTCGGGTGGCGTGGTGGGGTTCCGAATTGGCGTCATCATGTGGGGGCTGAGAGGGTAGGCACTGTCCCCTGTGGAGGTGGTGATGGGTATCATTGGTGGGGTTGTGACCTTGCTCAGTATCTGACATGCATGCATGTGCAGTGGCATTCATACTCACCAAGCAGCCATGTATCGCCATGCCGCCCAGCTTCTAGGTCCCGGCTTAGGGTGGACATTCAGTAAATGAAGCTGTCGTGGGTGGACCCGGGATAGTTGGCATATACTGAGGTGATGATTCCCTTGGCATTACATACTACCTGCACGTTGATGGAATGCCAGTGCTTGTGGTTCCTATAGATGTGCTCAGATGCCCTGGGGGGACGTAGAGCCACATGGGTGCAGTCGATGGCACCTAGCACTTTGGGGAATCGTGCCACACAGTAAAAATCCAGGGCGGCAGCATGCCTTTCTGCAGGTGTTCTGGGCAAGTATATGTGCCTGCGGACTGATGGGCGTGCAGTGATGATGTTCAAGACCTGGTGTAGGCAGCGTGACTGTGTGGCCTGTGACACCCCACCCACTATGGCACTTGTCCGCTGAAATGATCCAGTGGCTAAGAAGTGCAGTACATTGAGGACCTTCTCCAGGGGGCTGAGTGTTTGGGAGCACAGGGTGGGTGATGTGAGGTCATCCTCCCACTCACTCACCAGGTCCAGTATTATGTGTGGTGGAAACCTGTACCTCCCATACACCTGATCATCAGGCATCCCGAAAAGGCTGGTTCTGGGTGTGAAAATTCTGGCCCTGACTATCCTCCTCCTCCTCCTTTGGTAGCCCACGGCCACTGCTGCTAGGAACGGTATATTCATCCTGGCGTCTGAGCTTGTTAGTTTTTTGCGCGCAAATTTATGCGTCGCGAGTCGACGTATGCCTGCTTCCTACTGGCGTACGTGTTTCTTTGCACGTGTTGTAGGCGAGTGTGTGAAACTTCCCACGCACCCCTGAAATCCAGTACCCAGGCCAATAGCGTGTGGAAATTTCCGCGCACCCCGGAATACACGTGCACTGATGTACTCGCGTGTGTAAGTGCCCGCGCACCCCTGAAATACACATACATAGGCCAATCGTGTGTACGCGCACTTTTGTCCAATTACACGCGATGACACTCTGACGTGCAGTCTTTCCACGTGTGCTCCGTCATCACGTGCTATGAGGAAAACACCCGTGCGGGTCACGTCACAGACGCGCTTACGCGCTGAGGGCCTTTGGTCCAATAAAATCGCGTATGCGTGCTGACGCGCTTACGCGCTAAGGGCCTTTCCTCGAATTTCACGCTGACGTGCAGGATTTTCACGTGCCAAATCACTCCGTATCAAGCTGGCCACACGAAAACACACGGAAGACCACGCTCCTGCCCAGAAGGCCGAATTACTGCCCCCCAGTTCCCCGAGCAGCCTCCCACGTGCCATCTGCTGCTGCCTGCCTGCCTGCCTGCCTGCCTGCTGCCACCGTGCCCTGCCATTTGGTGCCTGCACATCAGCCATCTGCAGGGGTCCAGTTGCTGTGTCCACCCCTGCTGGAACAGAAGACTCCCGACTGGGATAACATCGCTCCACAGCCCAGCCCCAGGACCCAGTTGCCCACCCACTCCTGCCTCTGGGGTTGCCATGTCGGGCACTTCGACATCTGGCACCAGTGGCAACCCCAGGCCAGAGGGGCAGAGGGGCATCAGCTTCACTGCCACCGAAGTTGGTGTCCTGGTGGAGCATGTCCTGGGGCAGTATGATGCCCTCTTTGGATCGTCCCGCGCCAGCAAGGTAGGACGGGAGAGGATCTGGGCCGACTGTGTGGTTGCCATCAACGCGGAGGGGGTGGCAACCCGCGACGTCCAGAAGATCAAGAAGCGCTGGGAGGACTTGAGGTCCAGGACCCTCCTGAAGGCCCGGCGCCTCGTGGAGGGGGGCCGGGGCCGCATGAGTTCCATCCAGATGAGGGTCCTGGAACGCGTACGCCCAGCGCTCCACTCCCAGATCCTTGAGAGGGAGACCCGTCTGGAGTTGAGCGGTAAGTGGCCAAGCATTGCTGTGTGAGACAGGGCATGTTGCGGTGTGCTGGTTGTCTGATACTTGCCTGTATGTGTGACATAGGCCATGTATGCATGTATGTGTGCAGGGACATCATGGTAATGCATGTGCGACCAGTGATGTGTGAACCACATGGTTGTTGCATGTGTTTAAATGCGACATGGGGAGCCCTATGCAGATTTTACACATGAGAGCATGCCAGTCTCTGTTCCTGGACATGGGTGGGGGTGAGGGATGGGTGCTGATGCCAGGTACATATATGGTAGCCATGTCTGTGTGCCTGACCTGCGTGTCTGTGACTTGTGAATGCCATGGATGCATGACACATGTGTGTGAAAATGCACATATTCACTGATGCAGCCTAGTTATCCTTGTATCCGCTGTGTTTGGGGTGTATGAGGCCAGATGGATGTGACTGAGGTGAAGTGTGTGCATGTGATAGGCATGACCCATGATGCATGTGAGTTCCATATCATTGTATGTTTCAAGAGTCCATTGGACATGTATGGAAATGTCCATGGCATGCACCATGCCTGTTACTGTGTGTGTTCTGCCTGGACTGACCCATGTGTTGTGGAGGGACATGATGGAAGTGTACTTTGACAGTGGCACTCATCTGCTATTGCTTCCTGTGTAGGGGACCATTGTACAGTACCCTGATGCTTGTGTTCTATGGCCCTCATTACGACCCTGGCGGAAATCGAAAAACGATGGCGGAAATGCAAGACCGCCATCGAATAGCGCTCGGTGCGATTATGACCCGTCACCGCAAAGTACGAAGCCATTAGCGACACCGTAGTGAACGCCAACGCTAACTGCACCAAGTACGCGCGCGCGCGCCATGCCAAACCGCAAAAACCACCATGGTGCAAGGGTACGCCAATTCCGACCCTAGCGGACATGTACCTAACGCCATCAAGCATGGCGGAATGTACCATACCGCCATGGTGAGAAGTACGGCATCGCGAACCAACCGTAAACGGCCCCACTGAGTGCCTGTACACCGCTCCCTGCCCACAAAGTACAACTCCCCGTAGGTGCAATGAAGTCACAATGCAACCATTGAAATGTACAAGTCACCCATGCATGGCAACGAACAAAAGAAACACAAGAGGGGCCAATGGGAGCTGCAGGGCACAGATGGCACGAATACAGAAGCCATCCCAATGGACATGACCACAGTCCCCCACCAAGAAACGCACGCAAACACAGGCACCTGTGACCAGCAATATTCCGAGAATCACATCATTCCACCAGTCCACCTGGCTGACCGGCATCTGTTACACAAAACCTAATCCCCCGCCCCTGAGCATGACAACATTCAAACTGTCATATTGGCAGCCCCCATCCCTGACCTCACGGGCTTCGTAGGCAAACGCGCCCAGTACAGTACCACGCAACTAAACTCCGAAGCTGGAACCCAATGCAGATCTCCTCACAATACATCGCCCCCCAAATAGGCATATGCCACATCACTTGCAAAGAAGAACGCTACACGGGCCAAATCAGAATAGAAATTTAATGCACATCAAAATCACCAAGCCCATACAGCCATCAGGCCATGAACTCCAAAACACTTTTCACCATTGTGGGCTGCATCCGCAAGAAATGACCAGCCACTACTTGTGTGACGCCCTGTTCCCTCATGGTACACAGAGCCACATTCACGTACGAAAAGGCAACATGGAAGCGCACAGAACCGCAGGGCCGTCCCAATGGGGAGGCACTAGTCCAGCTGAAAGGCCGAAATGTTGCTCCGAGCCACCAGTACTGCGTAAGGGCATGTGGCCCATTGGCGATCGTCCCATAAGATCGTAATGCTGCTCCACTGATTAACACGAAGCAGCAGGTGTCGGGAGTAAAACCCATCTGCAGGAGTGGCATACAGATGGCAGTGGCAAAAGGGGAGGAGATACCTGTCAACCAAAAGAAAAGAAAAAGAACAGAATGGCCACCAGAACTACATTCCAACAACTCACTTCAATGATCACACTAAATCCACAGCCATATGCATGCTAGCCCACTCCAAAGGATCATGACCACCCCAAAACCACTAGCGACTCATAACCATCTATATCGAGGTGCAAACACCATCACAAACGAGTGTACCTGTGCATGCGTCTGTCAAAACAGAATCCATCAGATGGGAATGTTGACGTGCATGGACACAAGTGTCTGAGGGCGCGTCGAGACAGGGAGGGCTCAACAAGGCCAGATAGACGATGGTCCCACTATGGCAGCCCTGCATCACATAGCGTAGGGGAGGCGGATAGATCCCAAGAAGCCCTGTACATGGCAAACTCTGTATCAAATCACCTGCCCATGCATCCATTCATCATTCCCTCATCCCGGGATCAAAACGCCTGAATAATTACTCACATAACATTAGAAACATCCATTGAGTCTGTGCGTTATGCAGCCTGCAAAATCCACAGTGCCCCAGCCCGTAATTCCAGTGTTGTGAAGTAACATGTATTTGGGAACGGCCGGCCTCATCGCCCACGTCGCTATTGCGCATCCCAAACTATTCATATCAATCATTGCATCCTCGCCATGGCCCCTGTCTCAAGGACATTGAACAATAGAACGTTATATTTGCAGTCAGACCTGTGGGCATCTCCTCGCCGCTAGCTGATAACCGAAAGCGCCGCCCTTCGAATTCCTCATTTGCAACATCAAGGCGAAAAGGCATCTGTGGCCGCTTGAAATCACTAATTAATCCATCGAGTGCGGCTGTGTGTGAAAATGGCAACTGCCTTCACCCACAAATGGGACGCCCCGCCCGTCGTTGCAACTCGGTACAGTGATGCATGAGGGCCCACCGTTACTCGAGTACTACGTTCCACTGACCCTTCACAAGTCTGTTCGCGACTGCACAGATAGTATGTGAAACAATGGGACCACAGCAGAATGACCATGTCAACCAATGTTACACGGCCATCGGGTACAAATACATGATTGCAATAGCAAGATGCCATTCCCCGGAATGCAGCGTTGTGCGCGGGACGTGCTCGGCCAAAGGGGAGAGCAGTTTGCACAGGTGGAATGAATCACCACAGGTGGAGGCCATACAGCCTGAAAACACATAAATTGCACACCCAGTCTCCTCCCACAACCACACCGAAATGCTACCGGCAGGACTCGCGATGTTGGCCCTGGGGGACCTGATAGCACTGCAAGTACTCCAACTCCAAGAAGAAGACGAACACCAACTACAACCGGCCGCACGGTGGAGACGCAGGAGGAGGAGGAGGCCAAGGCAGGGCCAGCAAGGGCCGCCAGCACAGCCACTACCACCACGCAGGCAGCCCGCAATCCCACGCCTCCGAGCACATCCGTTCAACCTCACTGATGAGCAGATCCACACCCTCTACCGTCTGGACCGGGACACCATAGCCGCCATTGTGGACATGACACAGGCTGACCTTGTCAGCATGATAGATAGCCCAACCGCCATCCCACCCCTACTGAAGGTGGTGTCTGTACTACACTTCCTGGCCACAGGCACCTACCAGCACACAGTCGGACAGTTGCATGGCATTTCTCAGCCACTGTTCTCACGGACACTATTGCAAGTGCTCGATGCCCTCCTGCAGCACGCAGACGACTACATCTCCCTACCACGCTCGGAGCAGGAAATTACGAACACAAAAGTGGGATTCCATGCACTTGCCGGCATACCGGGTTGCATTGGTGCCATCGACTGCACCCATGTGGAATTGGTCATCCCACATGCCATGGAGGCCCAGTACCGCAACCGAAAACAATTTCATTCCCTGAATGTACAAATGGTGTGTGACTCCAACAGGATCATTACACATTGTTGTGCCCGATTCCCTGGATCAACCCATGATTCTATGGTCTTGAGGAACTCTACAATACCACGCTACATGGAGCGACACGCAGGGAACAGATCCTGGCTACTCGGTGAGTCTCATTACATGCATGATAATGTGGGCTATGTGATTCGGCAATGACCTGGCAGGAAGGGGGGGGGTGTGCGTACGTAGCAATGGCATTCCACATCATACGTTTCTCATCCACATACAGGTGATGCTGGATATCCACTGAAGAGATGGCTCCTCACACCAGTCCGGAACCCACGGGACCAGCATGAGGAGGACTACAACCATGCCCACTCACGTACCCGTGTAGTCATTGAACAGGCATTCGGCCTACTGAAGGGTCGTTTCCGCTGCCTCAGCAGGTCTGGCGGGGCACTCCTGTACCGCCATGAGAAGGTTGCAAAGATGGTCATGGCATGTGTCATGCTCCACAACATGTGCGTACGTAGAAATGTGCCCATGCCCCCTGATGCAGAACTGCATGCACCTGAAGATGGTCAGGATGAGGGTGGGGATGTGGCAGCACCTCAAGGAGTCGGCGAGGCACAGGAGGCCCGTGAAATTCGTCAGCATCTCATTGATGTATGCTTCTAGCACTCACGCCTGGTGGCTGATACATGGACACGGGACTCGTGGCACTGTGTGTGTCTGGGACATGCACAATATGGACTGTACGCCTATGATGGCCTAGTACACAAAGATCAATGTCCACACATCTCATTGGTTGATCGTGCACTGTTTATGGCATATGTGATATCATGTTGAACACCCTATCGACCCGCCACCCAAGTGAGCCCAACACACCCCCTCCACCCTCCTACCTCCCCCCCGAACACCAGTGTCCAAAGATGCTCATTGTCAGTGGGCAGTCGCTATTGCAAGCCCCCTCTGCGGGTATCAGGGGCACCCCTGCCTGTGGAGCGCAGGTTCCTCCCAGATCTACGTTGGGGGCTGCCCTGGACGGAACTTGCAACGGATGATGTCTCTGCCTGCTCACGTCCATGCATGTCCCTAAGGGTTTGTGAGAGCTCAGTGAGCACACGGCGCACTGCGGCTAGTTCGGCACATACGTCTTTGGATGTCGCATGCAGTTCCCCCCTCAGGCTCTCGGTGCTTCTCTCCATTTGGACTCTCAGGCTCTCGGTGCTACTCTCCATTTGGACTCTCAGGCTCTCGGTGCTACTCTCCATTTGTGCCCTAAGTGTCTCAGTTGATGTTTCTATGTCTGCCTTAGTGCCCCCACATTCATCGGCATGATCCTTGAGGAGCGTGGCCAGTTGCTGCTGTTGCACGATTAACTGGTCGAGGGACTGTTGCCTCTGCTGGGCCATGGCCATTTGCGGGGGTGTCACAGAGGGGCTGTTGTCCTCATGTTGCCTTGCCACAGGGCTTGTGGGGGATGGCCGGTCGTCGTCTTGTGGGTGCCCCTGCGTGGTATCCTCAGGTTGTACGGGATCGGACAGACAGGGGGATTGGGAGAGGTCATGGATGGATCTGACTTCGACATCCCCGTCTTCTGTGTCGGAGCATGCTGCCATCAATGGGGTGTCACCTATGGTGCTGCTGCCACCGGAGCCAGTGCCTTCTGTGGCATCCGTTGGGGGGACCTGTGGTGGCGGTGGTGTGGGCATGCTGGCTGCTGGGGTGCCTGTTGATGTTCCCTCCTGTGTGCTGCCACCTGATTTGTGCTGCTGCCGTGTCTTGATGCGTGCAGCTGAGGTGGACGGTCTTTGGCCGTTGGTCTTGGCCCTCTTTGCAGGTGTGCTGGTAGGGGTGTCCTGGAGCTCGTCGTTTGGATCGGACCCTGTGGTGGAGTAAAGGAGGGCGAGGGTTATTGATGGGTCTGTGGGAATTGGAATGGCATTGTATCACATGCATTGGGGTGGTACCTGAGGGTGATTTGGGTCGGGGCCTTGGAGGTGGTTTCATTTGTGTGTGGAGTGAGGGTGCAGTTGTGTGGCAGCCTGCAGTTAGGGTGTGCCTGCTGCACGTGTAGTGCGTGTATTAGGGGTTTTTAATTATTTATGTATTTATTGTGGGTTTTAACGTGCGCTATCAGGCCGATGTGTGTGGACGTTCTCCTGGACATGTGTTTCTGTTGCACTATGTGGACGCATGGTACTTCACATGATTGGACATTGTGGATTTGGCATTGTTTTGTTAGGGCCACCTACCTGAATCTTCGGATGTCTGCACTCCTTTCTCCATCCCTCCGACTCCCTCTATGCTCTCCATTCCGATGGTGGAGGCACAGATTTCTTCCCAGGGGGTCAACTTGATGGGTGATTCAGGACCTCCCCCGGTGGCTGTGGCAATGTTGCGGTTGGCAGAGAGTATGCTGCGGACGCGTATCCGCAGGTCGTCCCATCGCTTACGGCATTGATGTGGGGTGCGGGGTGCGGTCCCCACCGCACTTACCTGCTGTGCCACCAGAGCCCATATGGCCTTCTTGTTCGCAAGTGCCGTCCTGGTCATTTGCGTGGAGAAGACGGCGGCGGCATTCTCCTGGAGGGTCGCTGTTAGCACGGTGAGTTCCTCACGGGAGAAGTGGACCTGCCGCTTGCGGTCGCACGCTTTCTTCGCTACTTTTCCCATTTTTCTTGGTTTCGCTAGGGTGGATGACGGGTTGGGGTGTGTCTCAGGGTAGTGTTTATAGTGGTTGTGTGGATTTCGTGGTTTTATGGGTGTACGGAGGGATGTTTCCCGTTCCGGGCCCATGTTTTAACTTCCGTTTCCGTATATTTCCGGTCACCGTACTTTCCGGTAGGCGCACACTGCGGTGTCCGCTGAGATGGGTGGCGGTATTGCACCTAGGGCGCCGTACGGCGGCGGTGTGGGCCGTTTTGGGGTCATTTCCGCCATCGCGGACTTTGCACTTCCGCCATGCCGTGGTGCTCGTGCCCGATGGGTCGGAATGGGCCGCACTTTGCTCCTTCGTGCAATGGCGGAAACGCTAGTTACGCTGTGGCGGTCCGGTCAGTCACTTTCCGCCAGGGTCGTAATGAGGGCCTATGTCTCCCTCTACGCAGCGGCTAGTGAAGAAGAGGGGGGAGACAGCGCTGTGGAGCAAGGCGGAGGGGATGCCCCCACGGCTGCAGCGGAAGGGGTGGGTGAGCCCCCACAGGGGCCTGCTACGGCAGAAGATGGTGAGGAGCCATCCAGGTTGGTGGTTTCCACAGAGGAGGAGGAGGCCGCCACTGAGGCACACATGGGGCCTGCTGGGGGCATCCCTGCTGGTGCAAGTGGTGCAGTCCAGGGGCAGGGGCAGGAGGCAGCACAGGTCACCGTGGAGGGGCCTGTGCATGTCGCTGTCCCTGACCCTGTGAGTGCACCACCATGCACCAGCAGGGATGCCTTGTCCCAGGCCCGTCCGCAGGTAGAGGGGATGTCCATGTCACCTGACTCCCCTCCACCTGTGGACGAGGGGACCTGTGGCCGTATGGAGAAGGTCCTGATTGGGGTCGCGATGCGCGTGGGTGCAATTCGTGATGACGTGCGTGCTTCCCGGGAGGAGCACGCACGTCATCACGAAGAGCACCGTGCCGACGTGGCCCAATTGGGATATTCCATGTTCGGGGGTTTCCTGCATGTGTCGGCCAATCTGGCGGCCCTCTCCTCCTCTGTGGAGGCTATACGCCAGTCGTTCTCCTTGCCGTCTTCCGGCCCAGATGCCACCAGGGCCCCCTGTGGACATGCCCTGACCAATGCAGCCAGCTCGGTGGGGATCCCATCCCTGCCACAGTCGGGAGTCGGAGGTCCAGCAGGGATGGACACCACAGCAACTGTACCCCAGCAGATGGAGGATGTGCCGGCATCATCAGGCAGGGCACGTGCATGACGGCGTCGGTGGATTCCATCAGCCTGGATGCCGTCGTGCTGGCAGAGGCAGTTGCGTCGGAGGCAGCAGCAGAGTCAACGTGGGAGGCATCATGGCTCGGGGCCATCAACATCGGAGGGGCAGGCATCGGCCGGAGGGCAGGAGGACCCAGGACAGGAAGTGTCTCCCGTGTGGCTGCGGTTGGGCCAGCAGATAGGTGTGGAGCGGCGGCGGGCGGGAGAGGCGCGGCTCACGATGGTCAGGGCGGAGAACTCCATGCGGAGGGCCCTGAGGCGGGCCGAGTGCCTCGAGGCAATCCGCAGGGGGTTGGAGGAGCAGATGGCGTCGTCCCTGCGGACCCTCGGGGCCATGGAACAGGACCGCCTCTGGGACATAGACGAGGAGTTTGATGATGCCCTGGCCCGGAACACCACGGAGTGAGCCGCTGGACTTGCCCGCCGCCTTTGTATATAGTTCTTTCGTTTTAGGTTTCCTTTGTTTCTTCTTATGATTTGGAGTCGACGGACACTGCTCCACTTTTTGTATATAGTTGCATTTTAGTTAGGGTTTTTTGTAGGTTTCCTTTGTTCAGTTGGGCTCATGGACCCTTGGATGTTTTGTACATAGTTCTTCATTGGATTGTTTTTTTTAATTTTAATTTATTTAGTCACCATGGAGCAATGGTCTTTGCATTTATTTTTCTCTCTCGGATTGATTTTATTTTTAATGTGACTTTGGACAACATTTTTTTGGATTTGGATTTGTAGTTTTGATTTTTTTAGACGGACATGCAGCTTATCTTTTTTTCATTGCCATTGTAGTTTGTTTCATTTCATTTGCATTCAATTTTTTTTAATACAATTTTGTTTTCATACTTCACTGTGTGGTATCATCTCATTGGTTTCATGCATCTCATGTTGGGTGTTTTCCCATTCAATTGCAACCATTGTGTGTGACGGACATGGGTTCATTTGCTTTATGAACATTGGGGGTGTAACATGTAATTTCCATTTCCATGTGGGTGAATGGGTCACTTGGTAGGGCCTTTTGGCTGTGGAGGCTGACCATAACGCACATGATTGGGGATTGTGAGGACCTGGGTGCAGGGGGACATGAGTGGGGGCCTGGTGGTGCTGCCCCTGCACTGCTGGGGGGTGGGGGTGATAGGGGCCATGAGTGGGGGCCTGGTGGAGGGTGCCCTGCACTGCTGGGGGGTGGGGGTGATAGGGGACATGAGTGGGGGCCTGGTGGAGGGTGCCCCTGGATGCTGGGGGGTGAGGGTGAAGGGGGACATGAGTTGGACATGAGTGGGGGCCTGGTGGAGGGTGCCCTGCACTGCTGGTGGGTGGGGGTGATGGGAGACATGAGTGGGGGCCTGGTGGAGGGTGCCCCTGGATGCTGGGGGGTGGGGGTGCAGGGGGACATGAGTGGGGGCCTGGTGGAGGGTGCCCCTGCACTGCTGGGGGGTGGGGGTGGTGGGAGACATGAGTTGGGCATGAGTGGGGGCCTGGTGGTGCTGCCCCTGCACTGCTGGGGGGTAGGGGTGATAGGGGCCATGAGTGGGGGCCTGGTGGAGGGTGACCCTGGATGCTGGGGGTGGGGGTGCAGGGGGACATGAGTTGGACATGAGTGGGGGCCTGGTGGAGGGTGCCCTGCACTGCTGGGGGGTGGGGGTGATGGGAGACATGAGTGGGGGCCTGGTAGAGGGTGCCCCTGGATGCTGGGGGGTGTGGGTGCAGGGGGACATGAGTGGGGGCCTGGTGGAGGGTGCCCCTGCACTGCTCGGGGGTGGGGGTGGTGGGAGACATGAGTTGGACATGAGTGCGGGCCTGGTGGAGGGTGCCCTGCAATGCTGGGGGGGTGGGGGTGCAGGGGGACATGAGTGGGGGCCTGGTGGAGGGTGCCCCTGCACTGCTGGGGGGTGGGGGTGGTGGGAGACATGAGTGGGGGCCTGGTGGTGCTGCCCCTGCACTGCTGGGGGGTGGGGGTGATAGGGGCCATGAGTGGGGGCCTGGTGGAGGGTGCCCCTGGATGCTGGGGGGTGGGGGTGCAGGGGGACATGAGTGGGGGCCTGGTGGAGGGTGCCCCTGGATGCTGGGGGGTGGGGGTGATAGGGGACATGAGTGGGGGCCTGGTGGAGGGTGCCCTGCACTGCTGGGGGGTGGGGTGGTGGGAGACATGAGTTGGACATGAGTGGGGGCCTGGTGGAGGGTGCCCTGCACTGCTGGGGGGTGGGGGTGCAGGGGGACATGAGTGGGGGCCTGGTGTAGGGTGCCCCTGGATGCTGGGGGGTGGGGGAGCAGGGGGACATGAGTGGGGGCCTGGTGGAGGGTGCCCCTGGATGCTGGGGGGTGGGGGTGATAGGGGACATGAGTGGGGGCCTGGTGGAGGGTGCCCCTAGATGCTGGGGGGTGGGGGTGCAGGGGGACATGAGTGGGGGCCTGGTGGAAGGTGCCCCTGCACTGCTGGGGGGTGGGGGTGGTGGGAGACATGAGTTGGACATGAGTGGGGGCCTGGTGGTGCTGCCCCTGCACTGCAGGGGGGTGGGGGTGATAGGGGCCATGAGTGGGGGCCTGGTGGAGGGTGCCCTGCACTGCTGGGGGGTGGGGGTGATAGGGGACATGAGTGGGGGCCTGGTGGAGGGTGCCCCTGGATGCTGGGGGGTGGGGGTACAGGGGGACATGAGTTGGACATGAGTAGGGGCCTGGTGGAGGGTGCCCCTGGATGCTGGGGGGTGGGGGTGCAGGGGGACATGAGTTGGACATGAGTGGGGGCCTGGTGGAGGGTGCCCTGCACTGCTGGGGGGTGGGGGTGCAGGGGGACATGAGTGGGGGCCTGGTGGAGGGTGCCCCTGGATGCTGGGGGGTGGGGGTACAGGGGGACATGAGTGGGGGCCTGGTGGAGGGTGCCCCTGGATGCTGGGGGGTGGGGGTGATAGGGGACATGAGTGGGGGCCTGGTGGAGGGTGCCCATGGATGCTGGGGGGTGGGGGTGCAGGGGGACATGAGTTGGACATGAGTGGGGGCCTGGTGGAGGGTGCCCTGGATGCTGGGGGGTGGGGGTGCAGGGGGACATGAGTTGGACATGAGTGGGGGCCTGGCGGAGGGTGCCCTGCACTGCTGGGGGGTGGGGGTGGTGGGAGGCATGAGTGGGGCCCTGGTGGAGGGTGCCCCTGGATGCTGGGGGGTGGGGGTGCAGGGGGACATGAGTGGGGGCCTGGTGGAGGGTGCCCCTGCACTGCTGGGGGGTGTGGGTGGTGGGAGACATGAGTTGGACATGAGTGGGGGCCTGGTGGTGCTGCCCCTGCACTGCTGGGGGGTGGGGGTGATAGGGGCCATGAGTGGGGGCCTGGTGGAGGGTGCCCCTGGATGCTGGGGGGTGGGGGGGCAGGGGGACATGAGTTGGACATGAGTGGGGGCCTGGAGGAGGGTGCCCTGCACTGCTGGGGGGTGGGGGTGGTGGGAGGCATGAGTGGGGGCCTGGTGGAGGGTGCCCCTGGATGCTGGGGGGTGGGGGTGCAGGGGGACATGAGTGGGGGCCTGGTGGAGGGTGCCCCTGCACTTCTGGGGGGTGTGGGTGGTGGGAGACATGAGTTGGACATGAGTGGGGGCCTGGTGGTGCTGCCCCTGCACTGCTGGGGGGTGGGGGTGATATGGGCCATGAGTGGGGGCCTGGTGGAGGGTGCCCCTGGATGCTGGGGGGTGGGGGTGCAGGGGGACATGAGTGGGGGCCTGGTGGAGGGTGCCCCTGCACTGCTGGGGGGTGGGGGTGGTGGGAGACATGAGTTGGACATGAGTGGGGGCCTGGTGGAGGGTGCCCTGCAATGCTGGGGGGTGGGGGTGCAGGGGGACATTAGTGGGGGCCTGGTGGAGGGTGCCCCTGCACTGCTGGGGGGTGGGGGTGGTGGGAGACATGAGTGGGGGCCTGGTGGTGCTGCCCCTGCACTGCTGGGGGGTGGGGGTGATAGGGGCCATGAGTGGGGGAATGGTGGAGGGTGCCCCTGGATGCTGGGTGGTCGGGGTGCAGGGGGACATGAGTGGGGGCCTAGTGGTGCTGCCCCTGCACTGCTGGGGGGTGGGGGTGATAGGGGCCATGAGTGGGGGCCTGGTGGAGGGTACCACTGGATGCTGGGGGGTGGAGGTGCAGGGGGACATGAGTTGGACATGAGTGGGGGCCTGGTGGAGGGTGCCCTGCACTGATGGGGGGTGGGGGTGATGGGAGACATGAGTGGGGGCCTGGTGGAGGGTGCCCCTGGATGCTGGGGGGTGGGGGTGCAGGGGGACATGAGTGGGGGCCTGGTGGAGGGTGCCCCTGCACTGCTGGGGGATGGGGGTGGTGGGAGACATGAGTTGGACATGAGTGGGGGCCTGGTGGAGGGTGCCCTGCAATGTTGGGGGGTGGGGGTGCAGGGGGACATTAGTGGGGGCCTGGTGGAGGGTGCCCCTGCACTGCTGGGGGGTGGGGGTGGTGGGAGACATGAGAGGGGGCCTGGTGGTGCTGCCCCTGCACTGCTGGGGGGTGGGGGTGATAGGGGCCATGAGTGGGGGCCTGGTGGAGGGTGCCCCTGGATGCTGGGGGGTGGGGGTGCAGGGGGACATGAGTGGGGGCCTGGTGGATGGTGCCCCTGCACTGCTGGGGGGTGGGGGTGATAGGGGCCATGAGTGGGGGCCTGGTGGAGGGTGCCCCTGGATGCTGGTGGGTGGGGGTGGTAGGGGCCATGAGTGGGGGCCTGGTGTTGCTGCCCCTGCACTGCTGGGGGTTGGGGGTGATAGGGGCCATGAGTGGGGGCCTGGTGGAGGGTGCCCCTGGATGCTGGGCGGTGGGGGTGCAGGGGGACATGAGTTGGACATGAGTGGGGGCCTGGTGGAGGGTGCCCTGCACTGCTGGGGGGTGGGGGTGATGGGAGACATGAGTGGGGGCCTGGTGGAGGATGCCCCTGGTTGCTGGGGGGTGGGGGTGCAGGGGGACATGAGTGGGGGCCTGGTGGAGGGTGCCCCTGCACTGCTGGGGGGGTGCAGGGGGACATGAGTGGGGGCCTGGTGGAGGGTGCCCCTGGATGCTGGGGGGGTGCAGGGGGACATGAGTGGGGGCCTGGTGGAGGGTGCCCCTGGATGCTGGGGGGTGGGGGTGATAGGGGACATGAGTGGGGGCCTGGTGGAGGGTGCCCCTGGATGCTGGGGGGTGGGGGTGCAGGGGGACATGTGTGGGGGCCTGGTGGAGGGTGCCCTGCACTGCTGAGGGGTGGGGGTGCAGGGGGCCATGAGTGGGGGCCTGGTGGAGGGTGCCCCTGGATGCTGGGGGGTGGGGGTGCAGGGGGACATGAGTTGGACATGAGTGGGGGCCTGGTGGAGGGTGCCCTGCACTGCTGGGGGGTGGGGGTGGTGGGGGACATGAGTGGGGGCCTGGTGGATGGTGCCCCTGCACTGCTGGGGGGTGGGGGTGATAGGGGCCATGAGTGGGGGCCTGTTGGAGGGTGCCCCTGGATGCTGGGGGGTGGGGGTGGTAGGGGCCATGAGTGGGGGCCTGGTGTTGCTGCCCCTGCACTGCTGGGGGTTGGGGGTGATAGGGGCCATGAGTGGGGGCCTGGTGGAGGGTGCCCCTGGATGCTGGGCGGTGGGGGTGCAGGGGGACATGAGTTGGACATGAGTGGGGGCCTGGTGGAGGGTGCCCCTGGATGCTGGGGGGTGGGGGTGATAGGGGACATGAGTGGGGGCCTGGTGGAGGGTGCCCCTGGATGCTGGGGGGTGGGGGTACAGGGGGACATGAGTTGGACATGAGTAGGGGCCTGGTGGAGGGTGCCCCTGGATGCTGGGGGGTGGGGGTGCAGGGGGACATGAGTTGGACATGAGTGGGGGCCTGGTGGAGGGTGCCCTGCACTGCTGGGGGGTGGGGGTGCAGGGGGACATGAGTGGGGGCCTGGTGGAGGGTGCCCCTGGATGCTGGGGGGTGGGGGTACAGGGGGACATGAGTGGGGGCCTGGTGGAGGGTGCCCCTGGATGCTGGGGGGTGGGGGTGATAGGGGACATGAGTGGGGGCCTGGTGGAGGGTGCCCATGGATGCTGGGGGGTGGGGGTGCAGGGGGACATGAGTTGGACATGAGTGGGGGCCTGGTGGAGGGTGCCCTGGATGCTGGGGGGTGGGGGTGCAGGGGGACATGAGTTGGACATGAGTGGGGGCCTGGCGGAGGGTGCCCTGCACTGCTGGGGGGTGGGGGTGGTGGGAGGCATGAGTGGGGGCCTGGTGGAGGGTGCCCCTGGATGCTGGGGGGTGGGGGTGCAGGGGGACATGAGTGGGGGCCTGGTGGAGGGTGCCCCTGCACTGCTGGGGGGTGTGGGTGGTGGGAGACATGAGTTGGACATGAGTGGGGGCCTGGTGGTGCTGCCCCTGCACTGCTGGGGGGTGGGGGTGATAGGGGCCATGAGTGGGGGCCTGGTGGAGGGTGCCCCTGGATGCTGGGGGGTGGGGGGGCAGGGGGACATGAGTTGGACATGAGTGGGGGCCTGGAGGAGGGTGCCCTGCACTGCTGGGGGGTGGGGGTGGTGGGAGGCATGAGTGGGGGCCTGGTGGAGGGTGCCCCTGGATGCTGGGGGGTGGGGGTGCAGGGGGACATGAGTGGGGGCCTGGTGGAGGGTGCCCCTGCACTTCTGGGGGGTGTGGGTGGTGGGAGACATGAGTTGGACATGAGTGGGGGCCTGGTGGTGCTGCCCCTGCACTGCTGGGGGGTGGGGGTGATAGGGGCCATGAGTGGGGGCCTGGTGGAGGGTGCCCCTGGATGCTGGGGGGTGGGGGTGCAGGGGGACATGAGTGGGGGCCTGGTGGAGGGTGCCCCTGCACTGCTGGGGGGTGGGGGTGGTGGGAGACATGAGTTGGACATGAGTGGGGGCCTGGTGGAGGGTGCCCTGCAATGCTGGGGGGTGGGGGTGCAGGGGGACATTAGTGTGGGCCTGGTGGAGGGTGCCCCTGCACTGCTGGGGGGTGGGGGTGGTGGGAGACATGAGTGGGGGCCTGGTGGTGCTGCCCCTGCACTGCTGGGGGGTGGGGGTGATAGGGGCCATGAGTGGGGGAATGGTGGAGGGTGCCCCTGGATGCTGGGTGGTCGGGGTGCAGGGGGACATGAGTGGGGGCCTAGTGGTGCTGCCCCTGCACTGCTGGGGGGTGGGGGTGATAGGGGCCATGAGTGGGGGCCTGGTGGAGGGTACCACTGGATGCTGGGGGGTGGAGGTGCAGGGGGACATGAGTTGGACATGAGTGGGGGCCTGGTGGAGGGTGCCCTGCACTGATGGGGGGTGGGGGTGATGGGAGACATGAGTGGGGGCCTGGTGGAGGGTGCCCCTGGATGCTGGGGGGTGGGGGTGCAGGGGGACATGAGTGGGGGCCTGGTGGAGGGTGCCCCTGCACTGCTGGGGGATGGGGGTGGTGGGAGACATGAGTTGGACATGAGTGGGGGCCTGGTGGAGGGTGCCCTGCAATGTTGGGGGGTGGGGGTGCAGGGGGACATTAGTGGGGGCCTGGTGGAGGGTGCCCCTGCACTGCTGGGGGGTGGGGGTGGTGGGAGACATGAGTGGGGGCCTGGTGGTGCTGTCCCTGCACTGCTGGGGGGTGGGGGTGATAGGGGCCATGAGTGGGGGCCTGGTGGAGGGTGCCCCTGGATGCTGGGGGGTGGGGGTGCAGGGGGACATGAGTGGGGGCCTGGTGGATGGTGCCCCTGCACTGCTGGGGGGTGGGGGTGATAGGGGCCATGAGTGGGGGCCTGGTGGAGGGTGCCCCTGGATGCTGGGGGGTGGGGGTGGTAGGGGCCATGAGTGGGGGCCTGGTGTTGCTGCCCCTGCACTGCTGGGGGTTGGGGGTGATAGGGGCCATGAGTGGGGGCCTGGTGGAGGGTGCCCCTGGATGCTGGGCGGTGGGGGTGCAGGGGGACATGAGTTGGACATGAGTGGGGGCCTGGTGGAGGGTGCCCTGCACTGCTGGGGGGTGGGGGTGATGGGAGACATGAGTGGGGGCCTGGTGGAGGATGCCCCTGGTTGCTGGGGGGTGGGGGTGAAGGGGGACATGAGTGGGGGCCTGGTGGAGGGTGCCCCTGCACTGCTGGGGGGGTGCAGGGGGACATGAGTGGGGGCCTGGTGGAGGGTGCCCCTGGATGCTGGGGGGGGGTGCAGTGGGACATGAGTGGGGGCCTGGTGGAGGGTGCCCCTGGATGCTGGGGGGTGGGGGTGATAGGGGACATGAGTGGGGGCCTGGTGGAGGGTGCCCCTGGATGCTGGGGGGTGGGGGTGCAGGGGGACATGTGTGGGGGCCTGGTGGAGGGTGCCCTGCACTGCTGAGGGGTGGGGGTGCAGGGGGCCATGAGTGGGGGCCTGGTGGAGGGTGCCCCTGGATGCTGGGGGGTGGGGGTGCAGGGGGACATGAGTTGGACATGAGTGGGGGCCTGGTGGAGGGTGCCCTGCACTGCTGGGGGGTGGGGGTGGTGGGAGACATGAGTGGGGGCCTGTTGGAGGGTGCCCCTGGATGCTGGGGGGTGGGGGTGCAGGGGGCATGGGTGGGGGCCTGGTGGAGGGTGCCCCTGCACTGCTGGGGGGTGGGGGTGATAGGGGCCATGTGTGGGGGCCTGGTGGAGGGTGCCCTGCACTGCTGGGGGGTGGGGGTGATAGGGGACATGAGTGGGGGCCTGGTGGAGGGTGTCCCTGGATGCTGGGGGGTGGGGGTGATAGGGGCCATGTGTGGGGGCCTGGTGGAGGGTGCCCTGGATGCTGGGGGGTGGGGGTGCAGGGGGACATGAGTTGGACATGAGTGGGGGCCTGGTGGAGGGTGCCCCTGCACTGCTGGGGGGGTGCAGGGGGACATGAGTGGGGGCCTGGTGGAGGGTGCCCCTGGATGCTGGGGGGGGGTGCAGTGGGACATGAGTGGGGGCCTGGTGGAGGGTGCCCCTGGATGCTGGGGGGTGGGGGTGATAGGGGACATGAGTGGGGGCCTGGTGGAGGGTGCCCCTGGATGCTGGGGGGTGGGGGTGCAGGGGGACATGTGTGGGGGCCTGGTGGAGGGTGCCCTGCACTGCTGAGGGGTGGGGGTGCAGGGGGCCATGAGTGGGGGCCTGGTGGAGGGTGCCCCTGGATGCTGGGGGGTGGGGGTGCAGGGGGACATGAGTTGGACATGAGTGGGGGCCTGGTGGAGGGTGCCCTGCACTGCTGGGGGGTGGGGGTGGTGGGAGACATGAGTGGGGGCCTGTTGGAGGGTGCCCCTGGATGCTGGGGGGTGGGGGTGCAGGGGGCATGGGTGGGGGCCTGGTGGAGGGTGCCCCTGCACTGCTGGGGGGTGGGGGTGATAGGGGCCATGTGTGGGGGCCTGGTGGAGGGTGCCCTGCACTGCTGGGGGGTGGGGGTGATAGGGGACATGAGTGGGGGCCTGGTGGAGGGTGTCCCTGGATGCTGGGGGGTGGGGGTGATAGGGGCCATGTGTGGGGGCCTGGTGGAGGGTGCCCTGCACTGCTGGGGGGTGGGGGTGATAGGGGACATGAGTGGGGGCCTGGTGGAGGGTGCCCCTGGATGCTGGGGGGTGGGGGTGCAGGGGGACATGAGTTGGACATGAGTGGGTGCCTGGTGGAGGGTGCCCTGGATGCTGGGGGGTGGGGGTGCAGGGGGACATGAGTTGGACATGAGTGGGGGCCTGGTGGAGGGTGCCCTGCACTGCTGGGGGGTGGGGGTGGTGGGAGACATGAGTGGGGGCCTGGTGGAGGGTGCCCCTGGATGCTGGGGGGTGGGGGTGCAGGGGGACATGAGTGGGGGCCTGGTGGAGGGTGCCCCTGCACTGCTGGGGGGTGGGGGTGGTGGGAGACATGAGTTGGACATGAGTGGGGGCCTGGTGGTGCTGCGCCTGCACGGCTGGGGGGTGGGGGTGATAGGGGCCATGAGTGGGGGCCTGGTGGAGGGTGCCCCTGGATGCTGGGGGGTAGGGGTGCAGGGGGACATGAGTTGGACATGAGTGGGGGCCTGGTGGAGGGTGCCCTGCACTGCTGGGGGTGGGGGTTATGGGAGACATGAGTGGGGGCCTGGTGGAGGGTGCCCCTGGATGCTGGGGGTGGGGGTGCAGGGGGACATTAGTGGGGGCCTGGTGGAGGGTGCCCCTGCACTGCTGGGGGGTGGGGGTGGTGGGAGACATGAGTGGGGGCCTGGTGGTGCTGCCCCTGCACTGCTGGGGGGTGGGGGTGATAGGGGCCATGAGTGGGGGAATGGTGGAGGGTGCCCCTGGATGCTGGGTGGTCGGGGTGCAGGGGGACATGAGTGGGGGCCTAGTGGTGCTGCCCCTGCACTGCTGGGGGGTGGGGGTGATAGGGGCCATGAGTGGGGGCCTGGTGGAGGGTACCACTGGATGCTGGGGGGTGGAGGTGCAGGGGGACATGAGTTGGACATGAGTGGGGGCCTGGTGGAGGGTGCCCTGCACTGATGGGGGGTGGGGGTGATGGGAGACATGAGTGGGGGCCTGGTGGAGGGTGCCCCTGGATGCTGGGGGGTGGGGGTGCAGGGGGACATGAGTGGGGGCCTGGTGGAGGGTGCCCCTGCACTGCTGGGGGATGGGGGTGGTGGGAGACATGAGTTGGACATGAGTGGGGGCCTGGTGGAGGGTGCCCTGCAATGTTGGGGGGTGGGGGTGCAGGGGGACATTAGTGGGGGCCTGGTGGAGGGTGCCCCTGCACTGCTGGGGGGTGGGGGTGGTGGGAGACATCAGTGGGGGCCTGGTGGTGCTGCCCCTGCACTGCTGGGGGGTGGGGGTGATAGGGGCCATGAGTGGGGGCCTGGTGGAGGGTGCCCCTGGATGCTGGGGGGTGGGGGTGCAGGGGGACATGAGTGGGGGCCTGGTGGATGGTGCCCCTGCACTGCTGGGGGGTGGGGGTGATAGGGGCCATGAGTGGGGGCCTGGTGGAGGGTGCCCCTGGATGCTGGGGGGTGGGGGTGGTAGGGGCCATGAGTGGGGGCCTGGTGTTGCTGCCCCTGCACTGCTGGGGGTTGGGGGTGATAGGGGCCATGAGTGGGGGCCTGGTGGAGGGTGCCCCTGGATGCTGGGCGGTGGGGGTGCAGGGGGACATGAGTTGGACATGAGTGGGGGCCTGGTGGAGGGTGCCCTGCACTGCTGGGGGGTGGGGGTGATGGGAGACATGAGTGGGGGCCTGGTGGAGGATGCCCCTGGTTGCTGGGGGGTGGGGGTGCAGGGGGACATGAGTGGGGGCCTGGTGGAGGGTGCCCCTGCACTGCTGGGGGGGGTGCAGGGGGACATGAGTGGGGGCCTGGTGGAGGGTGCCCCTGGATGCTGGGGGGGGTGCAGGGGGACATGAGTGGGGGCCTGGTGGAGGGTGCCCCTGGATGCTGGGGGGTGGGGGTGATAGGGGACATGAGTGGGGGCCTGGTGGAGGGTGCCCCTGGATGCTGGGGGGTGGGGGTGCAGGGGGACATGTGTGGGGGCCTGGTGGAGGGTGCCCTGCACTGCTGAGGGGTGGGGGTGCAGGGGGCCATGAGTGGGGGCCTGGTGGAGGGTGCCCCTGGATGCTGGGGGGTGGGGGTGCAGGGGGACATGAGTTGGACATGAGTGGGGGCCTGGTGGAGGGTGCCCTGCACTGCTGGGGGGTGGGGGTGGTGGGAGACATGAGTGGGGGCCTGGTGGAGGGTGCCCCTGGATGCTGGGGGGTGGGGGTGCAGGGGGCATGAGTGGGGGCCTGGTGGAGGGTGCCCCTGCACTGCTGGGGGGTGGGGGTGATAGGGGCCATGTGTGGGGGCCTGGTGGAGGGTGCCCTGCACTGCTGGGGGGTGGGGGTGATAGGGGACATGAGTGGGGGCCTGGTGGAGGGTGTCCCTGGATGCTGGGGGGTGGGGGTGATAGGGGCCATGTGTGGGGGCCTGGTGGAGGGTGCCCTGCACTGCTGGGGGGTGGGGGTGATAGGGGACATGAGTGAGGGCCTGGTGGAGGGTGCCCCTGGATGCTGGGGGGTGGGGGTGCAGGGGGACATGAGTTGGACATGAGTGGGTGCCTGGTGGAGGGTGCCCTGGATGCTGGGGGGTGGGGGTGCAGGGGGACATGAGTTGGACATGAGTGGGGGCCTGGTGGAGGGTGTCCTGCACTGCTGGGGGGTGGGGGTGGTGGGAGACATGAGTGGGGGCCTGGTGGAGGGTGCCCCTGGATGCTGGGGGGTGGGGGTGCAGGGGGACATGAGTGGGGGCCTGGTGGAGGGTGCCCCTGCACTGCTGGGGGGTGGGGGTGGTGGGAGACATGAGTTGGACATGAGTGGGGGCCTGGTGGTGCTGCGCCTGCACTGCTGGGGGGTGGGGGTGATAGGGGCCATGAGTGGGGGCCTGGTGGAGGGTGCCCCTGGATGCTGGGGGGTGGGGGTGCAGGGGGACATGAGTTGGACATGAGTGGGGGCCTGGTGGAGGGTGCCCTGCACTGCTGGGGGTGGGGGTGATGGGAGACATGAGTGGGGGCCTGGTGGAGGGTGCCCCTGGATGCTGGGGGTGGGGGTGCAGGGGGACATGAGTGGGGGCCTGGTGGAGGGTGTCCTGCACTGCTGGGGGGTGGGGGTGGTGGGAGACATGAGTGGGGGCCTGGTGGAGGGTGCCCCTGGATGCTGGGGGGTGGGGGTGCAGGGGGACATGAGTGGGGGCCTGGTGGAGGGTGCCCCTGCACTGCTGGGGGGTGGGGGTGGTGGGAGACATGAGTTGGACATGAGTGGGGGCCTGGTGGTGCTGCGCCTGCACTGCTGGGGGGTGGGGGTGATAGGGGCCATGAGTGGGGGCCTGGTGGAGGGTGCCCCTGGATGCTGGGGGGTGGGGGTGCAGGGGGACATGAGTTGGACATGAGTGGGGGCCTGGTGGAGGGTGCCCTGCACTGCTGGGGGTGGGGGTGATGGGAGACATGAGTGGGGGCCTGGTGGAGGGTGCCCCTGGATGCTGGGGGTGGGGGTGCAGGGGGACATGAGTGGGGGCCTGGTGGAGGGTGCCCCTGGATGCTGGGGGGTGGGGGTGATAGGGGACATGAGTGGGGGCCTGGTGGAGGGTGCCCATGGATGCTGGGGGGTGGGGGTGCAGGGGGACATGAGTTGGACATGAGTGGGGGCCTGGTGGAGGGTGCCCTGGATGCTGGGGGGTGGGGGTGCAGGGGGACATGAGTTGGACATGAGTGGGGGCCTGGCGGAGGGTGCCCTGCACTGCTGGGGGGTGGGGGTGGTGGGAGGCATGAGTGGGGGCCTGGTGGAGGGTGCCCCTGGATGCTGGGGGGTGGGGGTGCAGGGGGACATGAGTGGGGGCCTGGTGGAGGGTGCCCCTGCACTGCTGGGGGGTGTGGGTGGTGGGAGACATGAGTTGGACATGAGTGGGGGCCTGGTGGTGCTGCCCCTGCACTGCTGGGGGGTGGGGGTGATAGGGGCCATGAGTGGGGGCCTGGTGGAGGGTGCCCCTGGATGCTGGGGGGTGGGGGGGCAGGGGGACATGAGTTGGACATGAGTGGGGGCCTGGAGGAGGGTGCCCTGCACTGCTGGGGGGTGGGGGTGGTGGGAGGCATGAGTGGGGGCCTGGTGGAGGGTGCCCCTGGATGCTGGGGGGTGGGGGTGCAGGGGGACATGAGTGGGGGCCTGGTGGAGGGTGCCCCTGCACTTCTGGGGGGTGTGGGTGGTGGGAGACATGAGTTGGACATGAGTGGGGGCCTGGTGGTGCTGCCCCTGCACTGCTGGGGGGTGGGGGTGATAGGGGCCATGAGTGGGGGCCTGGTGGAGGGTGCCCCTGGATGCTGGGGGGTGGGGGTGCAGGGGGACATGAGTGGGGGCCTGGTGGAGGGTGCCCCTGCACTGCTGGGGGGTGGGGGTGGTGGGAGACATGAGTTGGACATGAGTGGGGGCCTGGTGGAGGGTGCCCTGCAATGCTGGGGGGTGGGGGTGCAGGGGGACATTAGTGTGGGCCTGGTGGAGGGTGCCCCTGCACTGCTGGGGGGTGGGGGTGGTGGGAGACATGAGTGGGGGCCTGGTGGTGCTGCCCCTGCACTGCTGGGGGGTGGGGGTGATAGGGGCCATGAGTGGGGGAATGGTGGAGGGTGCCCCTGGATGCTGGGTGGTCGGGGTGCAGGGGGACATGAGTGGGGGCCTAGTGGTGCTGCCCCTGCACTGCTGGGGGGTGGGGGTGATAGGGGCCATGAGTGGGGGCCTGGTGGAGGGTACCACTGGATGCTGGGGGGTGGAGGTGCAGGGGGACATGAGTTGGACATGAGTGGGGGCCTGGTGGAGGGTGCCCTGCACTGATGGGGGGTGGGGGTGATGGGAGACATGAGTGGGGGCCTGGTGGAGGGTGCCCCTGGATGCTGGGGGGTGGGGGTGCAGGGGGACATGAGTGGGGGCCTGGTGGAGGGTGCCCCTGCACTGCTGGGGGATGGGGGTGGTGGGAGACATGAGTTGGACATGAGTGGGGGCCTGGTGGAGGGTGCCCTGCAATGTTGGGGGGTGGGGGTGCAGGGGGACATTAGTGGGGGCCTGGTGGAGGGTGCCCCTGCACTGCTGGGGGGTGGGGGTGGTGGGAGACATGAGTGGGGGCCTGGTGGTGCTGTCCCTGCACTGCTGGGGGGTGGGGGTGATAGGGGCCATGAGTGGGGGCCTGGTGGAGGGTGCCCCTGGATGCTGGGGGGTGGGGGTGCAGGGGGACATGAGTGGGGGCCTGGTGGATGGTGCCCCTGCACTGCTGGGGGGTGGGGGTGATAGGGGCCATGAGTGGGGGCCTGGTGGAGGGTGCCCCTGGATGCTGGGGGGTGGGGGTGGTAGGGGCCATGAGTGGGGGCCTGGTGTTGCTGCCCCTGCACTGCTGGGGGTTGGGGGTGATAGGGGCCATGAGTGGGGGCCTGGTGGAGGGTGCCCCTGGATGCTGGGCGGTGGGGGTGCAGGGGGACATGAGTTGGACATGAGTGGGGGCCTGGTGGAGGGTGCCCTGCACTGCTGGGGGGTGGGGGTGATGGGAGACATGAGTGGGGGCCTGGTGGAGGATGCCCCTGGTTGCTGGGGGGTGGGGGTGAAGGGGGACATGAGTGGGGGCCTGGTGGAGGGTGCCCCTGCACTGCTGGGGGGGTGCAGGGGGACATGAGTGGGGGCCTGGTGGAGGGTGCCCCTGGATGCTGGGGGGGGTGCAGTGGGACATGAGTGGGGGCCTGGTGGAGGGTGCCCCTGGATGCTGGGGGGTGGGGGTGATAGGGGACATGAGTGGGGGCCTGGTGGAGGGTGCCCCTGGATGCTGGGGGGTGGGGGTGCAGGGGGACATGTGTGGGGGCCTGGTGGAGGGTGCCCTGCACTGCTGAGGGGTGGGGGTGCAGGGGGCCATGAGTGGGGGCCTGGTGGAGGGTGCCCCTGGATGCTGGGGGGTGGGGGTGCAGGGGGACATGAGTTGGACATGAGTGGGGGCCTGGTGGAGGGTGCCCTGCACTGCTGGGGGGTGGGGGTGGTGGGAGACATGAGTGGGGGCCTGTTGGAGGGTGCCCCTGGATGCTGGGGGGTGGGGGTGCAGGGGGCATGGGTGGGGGCCTGGTGGAGGGTGCCCCTGCACTGCTGGGGGGTGGGGGTGATAGGGGCCATGTGTGGGGGCCTGGTGGAGGGTGCCCTGCACTGCTGGGGGGTGGGGGTGATAGGGGACATGAGTGGGGGCCTGGTGGAGGGTGTCCCTGGATGCTGGGGGGTGGGGGTGATAGGGGCCATGTGTGGGGGCCTGGTGGAGGGTGCCCTGGATGCTGGGGGGTGGGGGTGCAGGGGGACATGAGTTGGACATGAGTGGGGGCCTGGTGGAGGGTGCCCCTGCACTGCTGGGGGGGTGCAGGGGGACATGAGTGGGGGCCTGGTGGAGGGTGCCCCTGGATGCTGGGGGGGGGTGCAGTGGGACATGAGTGGGGGCCTGGTGGAGGGTGCCCCTGGATGCTGGGGGGTGGGGGTGATAGGGGACATGAGTGGGGGCCTGGTGGAGGGTGCCCCTGGATGCTGGGGGGTGGGGGTGCAGGGGGACATGTGTGGGGGCCTGGTGGAGGGTGCCCTGCACTGCTGAGGGGTGGGGGTGCAGGGGGCCATGAGTGGGGGCCTGGTGGAGGGTGCCCCTGGATGCTGGGGGGTGGGGGTGCAGGGGGACATGAGTTGGACATGAGTGGGGGCCTGGTGGAGGGTGCCCTGCACTGCTGGGGGGTGGGGGTGGTGGGAGACATGAGTGGGGGCCTGTTGGAGGGTGCCCCTGGATGCTGGGGGGTGGGGGTGCAGGGGGCATGGGTGGGGGCCTGGTGGAGGGTGCCCCTGCACTGCTGGGGGGTGGGGGTGATAGGGGCCATGTGTGGGGGCCTGGTGGAGGGTGCCCTGCACTGCTGGGGGGTGGGGGTGATAGGGGACATGAGTGGGGGCCTGGTGGAGGGTGTCCCTGGATGCTGGGGGGTGGGGGTGATAGGGGCCATGTGTGGGGGCCTGGTGGAGGGTGCCCTGCACTGCTGGGGGGTGGGGGTGATAGGGGACATGAGTGGGGGCCTGGTGGAGGGTGCCCCTGGATGCTGGGGGGTGGGGGTGCAGGGGGACATGAGTTGGACATGAGTGGGTGCCTGGTGGAGGGTGCCCTGGATGCTGGGGGGTGGGGGTGCAGGGGGACATGAGTTGGACATGAGTGGGGGCCTGGTGGAGGGTGCCCTGCACTGCTGGGGGGTGGGGGTGGTGGGAGACATGAGTGGGGGCCTGGTGGAGGGTGCCCCTGGATGCTGGGGGGTGGGGGTGCAGGGGGACATGAGTGGGGGCCTGGTGGAGGGTGCCCCTGCACTGCTGGGGGGTGGGGGTGGTGGGAGACATGAGTTGGACATGAGTGGGGGCCTGGTGGTGCTGCGCCTGCACGGCTGGGGGGTGGGGGTGATAGGGGCCATGAGTGGGGGCCTGGTGGAGGGTGCCCCTGGATGCTGGGGGGTAGGGGTGCAGGGGGACATGAGTTGGACATGAGTGGGGGCCTGGTGGAGGGTGCCCTGCACTGCTGGGGGTGGGGGTTATGGGAGACATGAGTGGGGGCCTGGTGGAGGGTGCCCCTGGATGCTGGGGGTGGGGGTGCAGGGGGACATTAGTGGGGGCCTGGTGGAGGGTGCCCCTGCACTGCTGGGGGGTGGGGGTGGTGGGAGACATGAGTGGGGGCCTGGTGGTGCTGCCCCTGCACTGCTGGGGGGTGGGGGTGATAGGGGCCATGAGTGGGGGAATGGTGGAGGGTGCCCCTGGATGCTGGGTGGTCGGGGTGCAGGGGGACATGAGTGGGGGCCTAGTGGTGCTGCCCCTGCACTGCTGGGGGGTGGGGGTGATAGGGGCCATGAGTGGGGGCCTGGTGGAGGGTACCACTGGATGCTGGGGGGTGGAGGTGCAGGGGGACATGAGTTGGACATGAGTGGGGGCCTGGTGGAGGGTGCCCTGCACTGATGGGGGGTGGGGGTGATGGGAGACATGAGTGGGGGCCTGGTGGAGGGTGCCCCTGGATGCTGGGGGGTGGGGGTGCAGGGGGACATGAGTGGGGGCCTGGTGGAGGGTGCCCCTGCACTGCTGGGGGATGGGGGTGGTGGGAGACATGAGTTGGACATGAGTGGGGGCCTGGTGGAGGGTGCCCTGCAATGTTGGGGGGTGGGGGTGCAGGGGGACATTAGTGGGGGCCTGGTGGAGGGTGCCCCTGCACTGCTGGGGGGTGGGGGTGGTGGGAGACATCAGTGGGGGCCTGGTGGTGCTGCCCCTGCACTGCTGGGGGGTGGGGGTGATAGGGGCCATGAGTGGGGGCCTGGTGGAGGGTGCCCCTGGATGCTGGGGGGTGGGGGTGCAGGGGGACATGAGTGGGGGCCTGGTGGATGGTGCCCCTGCACTGCTGGGGGGTGGGGGTGATAGGGGCCATGAGTGGGGGCCTGGTGGAGGGTGCCCCTGGATGCTGGGGGGTGGGGGTGGTAGGGGCCATGAGTGGGGGCCTGGTGTTGCTGCCCCTGCACTGCTGGGGGTTGGGGGTGATAGGGGCCATGAGTGGGGGCCTGGTGGAGGGTGCCCCTGGATGCTGGGCGGTGGGGGTGCAGGGGGACATGAGTTGGACATGAGTGGGGGCCTGGTGGAGGGTGCCCTGCACTGCTGGGGGGTGGGGGTGATGGGAGACATGAGTGGGGGCCTGGTGGAGGATGCCCCTGGTTGCTGGGGGGTGGGGGTGCAGGGGGACATGAGTGGGGGCCTGGTGGAGGGTGCCCCTGCACTGCTGGGGGGGTGCAGGGGGACATGAGTGGGGGCCTGGTGGAGGGTGCCCCTGGATGCTGGGGGGGGTGCAGGGGGACATGAGTGGGGGCCTGGTGGAGGGTGCCCCTGGATGCTGGGGGGTGGGGGTGATAGGGGACATGAGTGGGGGCCTGGTGGAGGGTGCCCCTGGATGCTGGGGGGTGGGGGTGCAGGGGGACATGTGTGGGGGCCTGGTGGAGGGTGCCCTGCACTGCTGAGGGGTGGGGGTGCAGGGGGCCATGAGTGGGGGCCTGGTGGAGGGTGCCCCTGGATGCTGGGGGGTGGGGGTGCAGGGGGACATGAGTTGGACATGAGTGGGGGCCTGGTGGAGGGTGCCCTGCACTGCTGGGGGGTGGGGGTGGTGGGAGACATGAGTGGGGGCCTGGTGGAGGGTGCCCCTGGATGCTGGGGGGTGGGGGTGCAGGGGGCATGAGTGGGGGCCTGGTGGAGGGTGCCCCTGCACTGCTGGGGGGTGGGGGTGATAGGGGCCATGTGTGGGGGCCTGGTGGAGGGTGCCCTGCACTGCTGGGGGGTGGGGGTGATAGGGGACATGAGTGGGGGCCTGGTGGAGGGTGTCCCTGGATGCTGGGGGGTGGGGGTGATAGGGGCCATGTGTGGGGGCCTGGTGGAGGGTGCCCTGCACTGCTGGGGGGTGGGGGTGATAGGGGACATGAGTGAGGGCCTGGTGGAGGGTGCCCCTGGATGCTGGGGGGTGGGGGTGCAGGGGGACATGAGTTGGACATGAGTGGGTGCCTGGTGGAGGGTGCCCTGGATGCTGGGGGGTGGGGGTGCAGGGGGACATGAGTTGGACATGAGTGGGGGCCTGGTGGAGGGTGTCCTGCACTGCTGGGGGGTGGGGGTGGTGGGAGACATGAGTGGGGGCCTGGTGGAGGGTGCCCCTGGATGCTGGGGGGTGGGGGTGCAGGGGGACATGAGTGGGGGCCTGGTGGAGGGTGCCCCTGCACTGCTGGGGGGTGGGGGTGGTGGGAGACATGAGTTGGACATGAGTGGGGGCCTGGTGGTGCTGCGCCTGCACTGCTGGGGGGTGGGGGTGATAGGGGCCATGAGTGGGGGCCTGGTGGAGGGTGCCCCTGGATGCTGGGGGGTGGGGGTGCAGGGGGACATGAGTTGGACATGAGTGGGGGCCTGGTGGAGGGTGCCCTGCACTGCTGGGGGTGGGGGTGATGGGAGACATGAGTGGGGGCCTGGTGGAGGGTGCCCCTGGATGCTGGGGGTGGGGGTGCAGGGGGACATGAGTGGGGGCCTGGTGGAGGGTGCCCCTGCACTGCTGGAGGGTGGGGGTGGTGGGAGAAATGAGTTGGACATGAGTGGGGGCCTGGTGGAGGGTGCCCTGCAATGCTGGGGGGTGGGGGTGCAGGGGGACATGAGTGGGGGCCTGGTGGAGGGTGCCCCTGCACTGCTGGGGGGTGGGGATGGTGGGAGACATGAGTGGGGGCCTGGTGGTGCTGCCCCTGCACTGCTGGGGGGTGGGGTGATAGGGGCCATGAGTGGGGGCCTGGTGGAGGGTGCCCCTGGATGCTGGGGGGTGGGGGTGCAGGGGGACATGAGTGGGGGCCTGGTGGAGGGTGCCCCTGCACTGCTGGGGGGTGGAGGTGATAGGGGCCATGAGTGGGGGCCTGGTGGAGGGTGCCCCTGGATGCTGGGGGGTGGGGGTGATAGGGGCCATGAGTGGGGGCCTGGTGGTGCTGCCCCTGCATGCTGGGGGGTGGGGTGATAGGGGCCATGAGTGGGGGCCTGGTGGAGGGTGCCCCTGGATGCTGGGGGGTGGGAGTGCAGGGGGACATGAGTTGGACATGAGTGGCGGCCTGGTGGAGGGTGCCCTGCACTGCTGGGGGTGGGGGTGATGGGAGACATGAGTGGGGGCCTGGTGGAGGGTGCCCCTGGATGCTGGTGGGTGGGGGTGCAGGGGGACATGAGTGGGGGCCTGGTGGAGGGTGCCCCTGCACTGCTGGGGGGTGGGGGTGGTGGGAGACATGAGTTGGACATGAGTGGGGGCCTGGTGGAGGGTGCCCTGCACTGCTGGGGGGTGGGGGTGCAGGGGGACATGAGTGGGGGCCTGGTGGAGGGTGCCCCTGGATGCTGGGGGGTGGGGGTGCAGGGGGCCATGAGTGGGGGCCTGGTGGAGGGTGCCCCTGGATGCTGGGGGGTGGGGGTGATAGGGGACATGAGTGGGGGCCTGGTGGAGGGTGCCCCTGGATGCTGGCAGGTGGGGGTGCCGGGGGACATGTGTGGGGGCCTGGTGGAGGGTGCCCTGCACTGCTGGGGGGTGGGGGTGCAGGGGGCCATGAGTGGGGGCCTGGTGGAGGGTGCCCCTGGATGCTGGGGGGTGGGGGTGATAGGGGACATGAGTGGGGGCCTGGTGGAGGGTGCCCCACACTGCTGGGGGGTGGGTGTGCTGGGTGACATGAGCAGGTGTGCAGGGTAGTCCCCTGTGGTGTCGGCTGCCTGCAGGGGCCGTGGAGGGTGTACAGGGAATACCTGGGAGCACACAGCCAAATCGCGTGTAGAATTTCCCACGTACCCCTGAAATACACGTACCCAGCCAAATCGCGTGTGGAAATTCCTGCGCACGTACCCGGCCAAATCGCGTGTGGGACTTCCCGCGCACCCCTGAAATCCACTTACCATGCCAAATCGCCTTATGAAACTTCCCACGCACCCCTGAGATCCACGTACCCAGCCAAGTCGCGTGTGGAAATTCCCGCAAACGTACCCGGCCAAATCGCGTTTGGAACTTCCCGCGCACCCCTGAAATCCACGTACCCTTCCAAAGTTTAGTTTGCATTCATCTGTCATCATTGTGTTCTTGAATATATTCAGCAGGGACTTTGTTTCGGGTTGTGTTAGTTTCAATATTGTTGCCCTAGAATTGGCTTCCAACTTTGGTAGTTGTAGTCGCAGTGGTGGTTCTCTGCTGTTTGACCACGATCTGATCAAGATATAGTGATCGCTATCCTTTGTGGCAATATTTTCCATCCGGCGTAAGGGATCTTTAATGTTCTCCGATCGATATATATAGTCAATGATCCCAGTACTGGTTCCACGTGACCATGTTGGTGTAGGGGAGTTGGAGGCTTCATTAAGTGCATCAAGCCACTTCATGTTTCTGTATGTCATTTCTTTAGACCATCGCTGGGCACAGGGTTTGAGCAGATGTTATGCGAGCTCTTCACCATTGAAGGAAAAATGGTGTATTTTCAGGTCACCGCATGTGATAAATGTGATACCAGGATATTTCAGGGTGTCTTCGTCCATTGTTCTAAAAAAGGAGTCTAAGAAGAGATCGTCAGGTATTTTATTGGGATTCCAATATAGATTGAAAAGACCCATGTATTGAGTGTGGCCGGTTATCCGAGGATCTTGTATGGAGTTCTTCTCAGGAATCCGATCTTGTTGTACAATGAGTCTCTGGATCCAGGGGTTAATGTTTTGTGCTTCTAATACATTTAAGTGGGTGCCCATTTTGATAAATGTTAGGCGACCGGCCGAAGGACGTCATTTTAGGCGGCAGATCGCCGGGTTCATGTAGGCAGTGTACCCATTGCATACTGGTTTTTGGTGTATCCATGTCTCTTGGAGGCATATAATCTCAGAATTTGTTAATTCAGGTCTCGTTGATTGGTACAGATGAATGTGACCTCGAGTGTTCCATGAGCAAATTGTCAAGGAGTGGAGGTGCTGATGCGGTCGTCGGTAAGTTGCTTCTTGGACACTTGAGTTGGTAGATGTGGTTGAGTAACTCATATCTCTCCATATTGGTTGTCTGTCCTTCGCCGACTGGTATCTTTCATAATGGGTGGACTCTGTCACAAAGTTTGTTGATCGCTTTTCGAAGGCAATACGATTTTCTGAATATTGGCTTTCACTTGAGCTTAGAGATGAATATATTGTTGTGTTAAACATTTCATCTTTCTCTTGTTCAAACTTGAAGTCAAGTTTCATGTCTGTGACGCTGAGATAAAATCCCAACGTTTGGAGATCCTCGGTGTGAGCTTCAATCAAACGTAGAGTCTTCATAGTGGCACATTCGACCGCAATCATGTCAAGTTTTTGTGGTCAATAAATTCGATTAGATGTATATCTTTAGTTGTAACTGTTCTCAATGCTGGAATGGCATGAAGAAGGTGTAGAGTATTTGTCCTATTGAGGATTAAGTTGTTATATTGGGTGTCGATTCTTTCAAGTTGGAGTCTGTTCTTTGAGGATTTCACCAAACAGTAACCTCTTACAATGGAAATTTGCATACAGTTTATGCGGTGTGTGTTAGTCACCAGATGTACTAACCCACACCGCATAAACTGTATGCAAATTTCCATTGTAAGAGGTTGATGTGAGAAGCCTTCAACAGTGTGTTACTACCCAGTAATTAAGTGGCAAACAAAAGGTTTTGTACAATAGCTTTGTAACGCTATTTTTAAGTCACATGAATGTTTATTAGTCACATGAATAAAATTGTTATTGCATGAAAAATAATCTGGGTGTTCTCTTATGCACAAATCACCGATAGGGATTTGTACAAATTGTGCTGAAACCATTCCAGGCCAGAGTCAGACAGGTGGGGTAGCCTAAGTCCCTTTTGTTACCACGTGTATGTGGGTGAATACAAGTATTTACAGGAATGGTTTCATGCGGCAATGAGCCTCGTGAGTTATCCTGTTTTCTGAGGCGAAGCCAAAAGTTCCGAGGGTTTCAGTTTAGAAGTGGGTGATGGCAATCAAGTCCGCGAGGGTCAAAGGAGTTTTCCCGCAGACCCCTCGCCGTCACTTAAGTTAGTATAAAGGTATATTTGGCACAGGTCTGGGTGGCAAGATGGGCTCTTAGTACGCTAGGAGAGATCGAATAACATTATGCGTGTACCAAACTTCGGCACGTTAGAGGTCGTACCGCGTTATCCAGCACTCTATTTAAGTCAATATGATATACAGCCACGTGGGTCAAAGATTTCCCTGCAGTCCCCACGCGACGTTGGCTTCTGAGTGTAATGAGTTCAATAGAATTGCCAGAAGGCACGGGTTTACCTGAAGGGTGTATTTGGAACGTTACACCCTTTACTGTTACTGTAGGTGTTAGAGGCGGTCCTCTGACTTCCGCGGACTTCCACTCCGCTCCGCGGGTCCAGGTGGCTTAAGAGTCCTGTAACCACTTTCTTCCAATAGACAGAGAAGAGATACTCCCAGTGGTCAGGGTGGGCAAACACAGGTCCAGAGGAAAAAAGAGTCCACACTTCCACTCACTCCAGTGACTCTGCACCGACTCTGCTCCGCTCCGCAGGTCTAGGTGGCTTAAGAGTCCTGGAACTGCCTTCTTCCAATAGACAGAGAGAGAAGAGATACTCCCAGTGGTCAGGGTGGGCAAACCGGTCCAGAGGAAAAAAGAGTCCACACTTCTACTCACTCCAGCGACTCTGCACCGACTCCCACACACACATGTAAACAACATACACACAGAAAACACTAACACCAGCATCCACCATCATGCATTCACCTAACAACACAGGCATGCACAAATCCATACACATAACTACAATGTTAAAAAATGTACATATACGTACCTTCTACCACAGGTCCAGATGTCCCACTTCTCCAGCCCCCTGCAAGCATGAACAGGAATCAGGAACTTTCTGGGTCCCTACACATGTGTGCAAGGGGCCTGGCCGTGGGTCCGGAGATGCCACACTCCAGTCTGCTCTGTCTGTATGCGCATGGAGGTATAGGAGAGCCCCCTTGCCTAAAACAGATGTGCAGTCCCCCAGGCAGCATTTCAAATGAGCCATGAGAGGCTGGGGAAGCAAACGCCCCAGCCTTGCATGGCTCATTGAGCTTGCGCGGCTAGGGGAATTTAACTGTGAACGGGAAACTAAGTTTCCCTTTCACTGGTAAGAGCACTCACTCAGTTGAAAAAAGCAGCTGAGGGAATGCTTGTATTTTACTGGACTGGATCCTCCATAATGGGTGAGAGGGGGCCAAGACCCAGTGGGTCGACGCCCCCTCGCCTATCATGTACGAGCCGCCTCTGCCCAGGTTTTGCTCAGAACCCTTTGACCACCATATAGGCAGGCTTCAACTTGAACATCAACATACAGACTTTCTTTCTATACAATTTGAACTCATCTAAACCTACTCCAAGCCTCCAAGATGGTCATCAGGGAGGTCTGTGCATAACCCTTTTTTGAAACAGTAAACTCGAATTACTAAGCAGCACCACAAGAGATCTTAATGGGAACAAAGGGGCTCCAAACCCCTGGATCAATGAGGAGCGTAGGATAGCATAATTTACAATAGGTGGAGATGTGCTCCTCCCCAAATCAGGAAGACTAGAAAGTCTCACTCTGTGAATGAGATCCTTTTGATAATGCATGTATATGTGTACACATTTGGGCCTTGGCAAGTAGAAAGTCAGTGGCATAATCAAGCAGCTAGGGCTTGTGGAAGATTATCTTTAAGGAGGTTATGGGAGACAGCAAGAGATGAGGCATAGCAGGGGTGCGCACTTGGGAAATTGAATAAATGGAAGGAGGGTTAGGACAAATGCAGGAACTGAGAGGAATGTTGAGAGGGAAGAGTGGAGTAGAGAGTGTTAAGGGAGGCAGATAAGACAGGGAGGGGCCAAGCCATGAGCACATTCGAAAACAACACATTCCTAAATAAATTGGAGCAACGCAGGGAAGGGAAGTATGTGAAGGGAGGAAAGGGCAGGAGAAATGTGAACATAGAAGGGGAGCTAAAAAAGTAGATTGCTAGCCGGGTTGGAAAACATTGGAAAGGGGAGAGAACATACGTGAACAAACGTAAGAGTGATATGAGCAAATGGCGCATATAAAAAAAAACTTTGGAAAAGGCTTGTTTCGGTAAAAGAAGCAATGTATGAAGAAAAATACAGCAAGGTATTATTGATGCCGCCAAGATTGTGAGCAGCACAAAAGAGGAGGGAGGTGGCTGTAGGAAACATGATGTCAGAAGGGTAGAAGAGACATGGGGAGATGGTAGGGAAGAAGAGAGTAGGTAAGAATAAAAAATTCAAGGAGTAATCAGCATAGAATTGATGGTTCATATCAAGGGATGAGATAATAGAGGAGGGATATATAATGTACCAATGTACTAGCAAATTTAAAATAAAGTGTTTTTAGTGTGCATTTAGTTTAATTTCTTTAAAATTTTAAGCACATTACATAGAAAAAACATCAAAACAATACATTAAAAAATTCAAAACCCTAAAATTATCATTTAAATTCTAATTAAATTTCATTTTACAAATGCACGTTCAACTTTTATATGTTAAAATCCTCCAATGTACACAATTCATCAGCATAATACAACATATAGATTTGTATCATCCTTGCATGTCTAAATTTCCTCTATTAAAGGAGGACTCAAGACTAAAAAATAATAATAAAAGCTAAAGCGCCTTCTTTTGAATCTCCGTCCATATATCAAATGTTGCCTTGCTTGCAACCACAGATGTTGTACCATGTAAGTATGACCAAAATTGATCTCCTGAACAGTTGTTCAAATTTCTAATCAGCTTCAGAAAACCCCTAACATATAAATGGTTCAAAGAGTCACAGCATGTCAAAACGTGGCAATAGATTTCAATCTCACTGTACAAAACTACATAGGGCCTCATTACACGGATGGCGGTAAGGATTTCCCGGTACCGGTAAAATACCGGTACGGGTAAATCCTTATCGCCTTACTACGAGGTCCCTTTGCGGGTTGGGGGATTTAACGCCTGCTTTTTGCAGGCGTTAAAATCCAACCCGCAAAGGGACCTCGGAGCTAATTACGGCACCGCAAAATTGCGGTGCCGTAATTAGCGCCTTCCCCATTCCAATAGAACCCTATGGGGCAAAAATGGGAATGGGGAAGGGCAATGGTGGAAGGGGGATTTACCGCCCCTCCAACCTTGGAATGGGGCGGTAAATCCCCTTTCCACCATGGCGCTAATAGCGCCATGGCTCACCGCCTACCGTGTAATGAGGCCCATAGTCTATCTAAGTCGGGAATTCTTGACCAAGCACATGCATATTACCTTGTATATTTCCTTGTAGGTAACACATTCATACATAGATAAAGAACAAAATGCTTAAGCTCCATGCTGCCTAGTTAAGTACGTGGACGAAGTATGGATCAACCAACCCTGACACATCAGATAGTGTGTAATTAATCCACGTTATTAGCCATGTACCAGTAACTTGCTTTCTTTTTTATATTTTCATCAATGTTAGGATCCTGTGGTAATATGTCTGGGTCAAGATTCAGCTGCTCAACTAACGTTACCGCAGATTTTTTGAGTGCTACTAGAAAACTATTTTACATTGATTATGCATATTTATTCACATGAATAAAAACAGGAAATGTCACTCTTGATTACCACAAATAAACTTTGCATACAGTAACGTTCTTTGAACATACCACAAGGTTTTTAGTAAAGTCACCCCATATTCCAAATGCAGTGCTTCCACCAGTACAGCTTTAGGTAAATATATAATAGACCGTAAAACATTAAATTGAATCCAGACGATGAGAAAGTTGGGAGTACAGAGACATTTGAAAAGATAGGAAAACAAGGAAGTGTGAGATGGGGCAATAGAGAACCGACAAAGGACTTTTATTGAGGAAAGGCAGAACAGCTGATCACAGGAGAGAAGGAGGATGGTCAGGTAGAAGGAGATTGCATTTGGAAGCTGACAGGAGAAATTGACATGATTCAGAATTGAAAGTTTAAGTTAGGAAAGAAACGTTGGAAAAATCAGAGAGACCAGAGGAGGAAAAACAAGAAGACAGAGGGAAAGGGAATGAAAAGAGATGGTGGCCAGCAGAGAAGAGGGAAAGAACATGGATAGGCGTGGCGGGCAAATGAGAAAAGCGTAAATCAACTAGGGAGCCAGAGATTTGACAGAAAGGAGTATTTAAATGAGCAATATTAAACGAACCGAAAAGTGGAGAGAAAGGACAAAAATCATGAGCAGTCTGAAGATAGAGGTGGAAGTTGAATTGAAAAAAAATATGAACATTGAGAGCTAGAAGAAGAGCAAGAAGTGAGACAAGTTCTTTACTGAAAGATAAGGGCCCTGGGGTAATCCAAATTTCGGTAAAGCAAAGGGTTTGTAAATTGAGTCCGAGTAAAAGGCCAAGGGGAATTGACATTTTATCAGTGATAACTCTTGCACTCCATAAAGAAAGCCACAGTAGCAGTAGCTGGCGTGGGAAAGAAATACAAATGCACATATTAGTGCTGGGCGTACCAGCTACTAAATATTAAAGCCTATCCAAACAATAGTGGCTTGACGTGGAGGTGCACTTCTATCATTCAAGTTTATTTTCGAAATGAGCAGCATACTTTATCCACAAAGTTCAGCTGCGCGTTTCAAACGCGGATGCCTGGAGTTCATTTCACAATGAACCTGTACTTGAGCATTTAAAAAAAAATAAGTATTTGAATGACAGTAGCGATTTGGGTTGCTGCTGTTCCATTTACAAAAAAAATAAAACGCAAGACACGGTATGCAATGGCCATGTTATGCATTGGGCATCCCCTTGCGTCTCCTCCAAATAGATGCAGGGGGGATGTGGCTATTTTCTGTGCATTTCATAGAAGATTCTGTTTGTGGATTTGGGATGCTCTTTGAAATGCACAGAATCACCCCTTATTTGAGCAATCCCACAAAGGGGCCGAAAGTGCATCTTAATGTGGGAATCTGTGATGTAGATGAATTGGTGGTGCCAGATTGGCTTGTGGAATAATGGGTGAAACCCTTGAAGGAGGGAACTCTGCCAACTAGATAGCAAAGGCCTACTTCTTGTCACATGGTAAAGTTATGCCACGATTACATGCCAGCCTCAAATATAGTTTTCATGGCATTCCTAAATTGCAGGTTGGCATGCTGACCTCTTAGGCTCTGGTGGTTCCAGATTGGTGTTCCCTGCTCTCCAAGGATGTCCCATCACACTCGTCTCGTGGGTTAATCCTCAAATTGTCAATGATGAATTTGATGATCGAATTTTTCTGATAGGTGCATACCGATTTCCTTTTGCGCATGGCTCCAGAAAGCCATTTCCATCACAAAAATACATGTGGAATCTGTCTGGTGGGACTTCATCTTTATCCTATACAGCACCCCCCCCAAACCCCCTCGACCGAGCCAGTTGATGGATTCCAGTGCAATGGTTATGAATCTAGAAGACCGCTTTTGAACTCGTTGAAGATTTTGCATTTTTATTTTAGGCAGACTTAGGCCCACTGAAATATGTCGTTGTTAGGCGGAAACCTGTGCAGTTCCCTCTGGGACCACTGCAAAAGATTTAGGACTACAGGTGTTTGGCGGTGAACCCACTTGGTAGCAGTCTGTACCACACAGATTCACTTGGTAGCTGTGGCTGAGCAGTCAGACTTCCCTCAAGAAGAGTTGAGCAGTATGTGGAGTATACAAAATAGGGCAATTCTTCACAGCAAGACAAGCAAACACGCAACGAGGCTTAGTGTAAAGATATTAAGGTATTTATTTATAACGAAACATCGATCAAAAACACTATGGCACTTTCACGGCAAACAAATCAAACACAATTACTCTACGCAGAAGAAACGATCAATCCCCCTAGCAATATTTCGACAAGTCTGGGTTCTACCGGCACCACTTATTTACAGACAGAGGTGTATACCTCAACCTAGATGGCACTCTAATATTAGTTAGGACGGGAGAGAAAGAGATAGGCGGTTACGAAATCAACACAGTTCAATACTTCACGGATAAAATGCAAGGCAGGAAGGCAAGAATCACAATAGATCGTAAAGTTCAGAGGCCAGGCCCACTCGGAGAGAGGCAAGGCGATATGTCCCAAAAAGTCTCTAGTGGAGATGCATTCAAGTCCTTGTAGCAAATTGTTATCGGCAGATTGAACCTGTTCAGAACAATAAATGAGAAAAGCTTGGAGGCGACCCAACGGAAAGGAGAGGATTAAGACACCTCACTCGAACCGATCGAAAGGGAAGCCAGGCGGACACGGTACCTTGTTGTGGAGGGCAGCTCCGGCGGGGGCAGTTGTTCCTGGTGGTGGATGCACGTCGGGTCTTTGCCAAGAGTAGAGATAATCTCGTCGTCGAAGAAAAGTGAAGTCCGGTGCACCACCAGGGAAGAGACCAGCCGCGGAGTCCTCCGTCACAAGGCACCACCTTTTGGTCGCGGTACAGGGGTAGTGGCTATCCGGTTGCCGAGGTGCTCTGCACGGGCAATTGGACCACTGCGTCCTGAGGCGAATAAAAAGCAAAGGGGACTGGTTGTTCCCACCAGTCAGGGGAAGAGACTCTCCGGCAGGGAGATCTCCTCTGTCGTCGGGAAGTGGTGAGTCGGTTCCGCAGGGCTCCACCGGAGGTGTCGTCGTGCAGGTCAGCTCAGCGTTACCCTCGTCGGATTCTTAGGTCCTGTGGCGACTTCTGAAGATCCAGTCCCAAAAACCCCGCTTTTATGCAGAAAACCCCCATTCATTCAGCCTAGCTGTCAATCAACACATGCTAAGTGGTGAGCGGGAATGCTCACCACTTGGGCCAATCACTCCAGAGTGCGACCGGAGTTGGCAAGGCAACTCGGTCCAGGGTGCCTAAACCCCCTCCCACACCCCTGTGGTAACCCAGACAGAATGGCACCACTTTGGAGGGTCTCTGTACAGAGCCCGCCAAAAGTGGAACAAAGGGCTCGACCTTTGGTTTCGGAGTTACAGAGACAAACACAGACGCCATTTTACAAACCGAGTTCTGGCAGAAAATACCATCCGATAAACTTATTTAAGATAAGTAGATCGGTGGTACATTAGAGATTAACGAGAAAAAGTATCAATCTCCAACAATGGGACGAATCCCATAGGGTTAGGTTCGGGGTCGAACATAACAAGTAGTTTCCACTGCCACCAGCCAAAACTCGACGAGGGGGGACGGGACAGTGCCCCCTCGAGTAACAGATCCAGGAGTAATCGAATTACCCCTACTAGCATGTCCACAATAAGGTGGTTTGTACTAGTTCTGTTAGTAAATTTAGGTCTAGTAAAGCCAACGGTGACTTTACATGCCCGGGGAGACAGTAGTCAGTCCCCGGGTATGGAGTCTATGGTGGAGGTCCGCTAGGACGCCCCAGTGTTACGGCACGTAGGGTGCGGTGTAACACACATAGAAAAACATATGAGACCCTATGGGGTAAAAGACCCCATAGCCCATAGAACACATTGACATTCAAAGGAATTACACACATTCATGTCCAAGAGTGGGAGGAAAAGAGTCTCACTCTTGGCAGGATGGAAAAACAAACTCCAGAAATCCAGCAACGCTGCTGGGGGACTCACTAGGTTAGGAAATTCAGCCTAAACAGAGAATTCTCCCTAACAGTCGTTTTGCTGTAATCTAGTCCTACATATCAAGAGGTTTGTCAGTGCGGTGTGGTGATTTGTCGGAATCTGTGGATGCAGTGCGAGTGTTCTCTTTCACCAGGCCACTCGGACATTAGCCCTTTTAACTGCTGATGTTTCCACCCAGCCTGAAAAATAATTCACAGTTTGAGATTATTCCTCGAGCTTTGACCTTTAAACCTGTCAGATGCAGTGTTAGCACAGAAAGCCAGTCACGGGACAGTATTTTCAGAGCTCTTGCCGATGTGGCAGTCAACATTATCCCTCAAAACGCATAGCACACAGTGCATAATGCCCAGGAGCCTTGGATTCTGATTGGCTGTCAGGTATAAAATGTTAACTCCAGGTTCTCTATCTTTGGTAACTATGCACATTTAGGGCCTGACTCATGGAATTATTTCAGGGAAAATAGGGTAATGCACATGCGCAAATCCACCTTTGTCGATTCATGTGCTATACTTTTCCTGGGCTTGCATGGAGTTTGCGCTGGCTTGACGCGTCTGAACCGTCGAGGGCCTTGCGTGAGACTCCATGCAAGCACAGCCGTGGCTTGCGCAGAAGGCTGGGAAGGGGGCAGAACACCAAAAATGGGGAAGAACTTGTGAAAAAGTGGGTGTTCTGAGGGCGGGCCTGCAGGCAGTCCCTCGCACACCCACGAATTGCACAGCATGAGATGTATTCAAGGATTCGATTGGAGCCAGATACAGTTATAGGGGACCCCGCACAGGGTTCCGGAGTAACAGGCCTACTTACGGGGGACCCCATGCACTGTTTGAAGGGTGCATGTATTTGCGCCCGGAGAAGAGCACAAAGTAGCTGTTTTGCCTGTTTATGCTTTGCATGTGGGCGTGTCAGGAGCGTTTTGGGCGCAACTTGTGAATACGATTAGTTTACGCTGTAAAATCCATGAATACGTGGGGCGTGCATTTTTATTTCTGGGTGCAGGATCACACAGTGTCCTTCTCGGCGCACAGCCCTTACAGGATTTCTGGGCACATTTCCATGAATCAGGCCCTTAGTCATAAAAGTCTCTGCATCAACCATAATACTATGGGGTCTACAGGTCCGTCAGCTAGCCAGATGTGTATCTGAGTATCATCATCATACATTTGAAGCGAAAAGTTACAGCCCTCAATGGATTGGGGGAGTGATAGCATGAACGTATTGGAAAGCAGAGTGTACCGGAGGAGTCCTTGGGTACCTGGACTGTGACCTTGTTTTACTGGATTGAACTGATATGGCTTGGGTGGGTTAGGTTAGTCCGTACAGATTTACAGGCCGATTCATGGAATTAATGTGCGCCGAAAATTCCGGCGCAGGGGTGCCAAACGTGCGAATTGCAGTGCAAGTGCGAAAATCGCAGGGAAACCAGCGCACATCGATTCATGGAAGTCTGTGCGCGAGAAAAATATTGGATGTGCGCTGAAAAAGTGCGCGGCGCACGCCGGCGAACAGGTCATCCAACGGCGTGTGCCATGGCCACAGCGAAATCTCACATACCGCGGCGCACATAACAAAAGTAGGCGGAACACGGGGCGTAACACTCGGAATGGGGAACAACGCGTGAAAATATGGGCGTCACGGGGGAAGTACAGGAGGCAAGTGCGCAGAACGCCCACACGCTCGCCTACAACTCGTATTCATGGAATCGAATAGGGCAAACCAGCGCACGGTCAAAGACGCTCACAGGGCCAAACAAGTCCACCACAAGAAAGCAGGAGGTAGCGTCCCTGCGCCTGAAATAAATGTGCGCCAAAATGTGCGCTTACAAAAAGCACCTATATACAGCTATGATGAATGATCCATACTGTGGCCCTCTAGGACAAATGAGGTGCAAAGGGGTACCGACAAACAAGGACACCCGCTGTGTGAAAAATAGCGTGTGCGTGTATTTCGGGGTGCGCAGGAAGTTCCACACGCGATTGGCCTGGGTATGTGTATTTCGGGGTGCGCGGGAAGTTCCACGCGCGATTGTCCGTGGTACTTGTATTTCGGGGTGCGCGTGAAGTTTCACACGCAATTTCAGCAGGGTACGTGTATTCCAAGGTGCGCGGGAAGTTTCACACGCGAATTTGCAGGGTACGTGTATTTCGGTGTGCGTGTGAAGTTCCACGCGCGATTCCAGCAGGGTACGTGTACTCCGGGTGCGCAGGAAATTCCACACGCGAATCCAGCAGCCTACGTGTATTTCGGGGCTGCCGGGGAGTCCTACACGTGAATTGGCAGTGTGGGTCCTCCCAGCTGTTCCCTCTACACCCTCCACGGCCCCTGCAGGCGGCACACACCACAGGGGACTACCCTGCACCCCTGCACATGTCCCACAGGCAGCCCATCCACCTTGGCCATGCCCCCCAGCCAACCCACATGTCACCTTGCACTACTGCCCACCAACGCATGTCTCCCAGCACCCCCAACCCCCAGCATCCAGGGGCACCCTCCACCAGGCCCCCACTCATGTCTCCCAGCACCCCCACCCCCCAGCAGTCAGGGGCACCCTCCACCAGGCCCTACTCATGTCCAACTCATGTCCCCCTGCACCCCCACACCCCAGCAGTCAGGGTCACCGTCCACCAGGCCCCCACTCATGTCTCCCAGCACCCCCACCCCCCACCATCCCAGGGCACCCTCCACCATGCCCCCACACATGTCTCCCAGCAGCCCCACCCCCCAGCATCCAGGGGCACCCTCCACCAGGCCCCCACTCATGTCTCCCTGCACCCCCACCCCCCAGCATCCAGGGGCACCCTCCACCAGGCCCCCACTCATTTCTCCCAGCACCCCCACCCCCCAGCAGTCAGGGGCACCTTCCACCAGGCCCCCACTCATGTCTCCCTGCACCCCAACCCCCAGCATCCAGGGGCACCCTCCACCAGGCCCCACTCATGTCCAACTCATGTCCCCCTGCACCCCCACCCCCCAGCAGTCAGGGCCACCCTCCACCAGGCCCCCACTCATGTCTCACACCCCTCCACCCCCCAGCAGTCAGGGGCACCCTCCACCAGGCCCCCATTCATGTCTCCCAACACCCCCACCCCCCCCAGCATCCAGGGGCACCCTCCACCAGGCCCCCACTCATGTCTCCCTGCACCCCCACCCCCCAGCATCCGGGGGCACCCTCCACCAGGATCCCACTCATGTCCAACTCATGTCCCCCTGCACCCCCACGCCCCAGCAGTCAGGGGCACCCTCCACCAGGCCCCCACTCATGTCCAACTCATGTCCCCCTGCACCCCCACCCCCCAGCATCCAGGGGCACCCTCCACCAGGCCCCCACTCATGTCTCCATGCACCCCCACCCCCCAGCATCAAGGGGCACCCTCCACCAGGCCCCACTCATGTCTCCCATCACCCCCACCCCCCAGCATCCATGGGCACCCTCCACCAGGCCCCACTCATGTCCAACTCATGTCCCCCTGCACCCCCACCCCCCAGCATCCAGGGGCACCCTCCACCAGGCCCCCACTCATGTCTCCCTGCACCCCCACCCCCCAGCATCCAGGAGCACCCTCCACCAGGCCCCACTCATGTCTCCCAGCACCCCCACCCCCCAGCATCCAGGGCACCCTCCACCAGGCCCCACTCATGTCCAACTCATGTCCCCCTGCACCCCCACCCCCCAGCAGTCAGGGGCACCCTCCACCAGGCCCCACTCATGTCCAACTCATGTCCCCCTGCACCCCCACCCCCCAGCAGTCAGGGGCACCCTCCACCAGGCCCCACTCATGTCCAACTCATGTCCCCCTGCACGCCCACCCCACAGCATCCAGGGGCACCCTCCACCAGGCCCCTACTCATGTCTCCCAGCACCCCCACCCCCAGCATCCAGGGGCACCCTCTACCAGGCCCCCACTCATGTCCAACTCATGTCCCCCTGCACCCCCACCCCCCAGCATCCAGGGGCACCCTCCACCAGGCCCCCACTCATGTCTCCCTGCACCCCCACCCCCCAGCATCCAGGGGCACCCTCCACCAGGCCCCACTCATGTCCCCCTGCACCCCACCCCCCAGCAGTCAGGGGCACCCTCCACCAGGTCCCACTCATGTCCAACTCATGTCCCCCTGCACCCCCACCCCCAGCAGTCAGGGGCACCCTCCACCAGGCCCCACTCATGTCCAACTCATGTCCCCCTGCACCCTCACCCCCCAGCATCCAGGGGCACCCTCCACCAGGCCCCCACTCATGTCTCCCAGCACCCCCACCCCCAGCATCCAGGGGCACCCTCCACCAGGCCCCCAGTCATGTCCAACTCATGTCCCCCTGCACCCCCACCCCCCAGCATCCAGGGGCATCCTCCACCAGGCCCCCACTCATGTATCCCTGCACCCCCACCCCCAGCATCCAGGGGCACCCTCCAGCAGGCCCCACTCATGTCTCCCAGTACCCCCACCCCCCAACATCCAGGGGCACCCTCCACCAGGCCCCACTCATGTCCAACTCATGTCCCCCTGCACCCCCAACACCCAGCAGTCAGGGGCACCCTCCACCAGGCCCCACTCATGTCCAACTCATGTCCCCCTGCACGCCCACCCCACAGCATCCAGGGGCACCCTCCACCAGGCCCCCACTCATGTCTCCCAGCACCCCCACCCCCCAGCATCCAGGGGCACCCTCCACCAGGCCCCCACTCATGTCCCCCTGGACCCCCGCCCCCCAGCAGTCAGGGGCACCCATCACCAGGCCCCACTCATGTCCAACTCATGTCCCCCTGCACCCCCACCCCCCAGCAGTCAGGGGCACCCTCCACCAGGCCCCCACTCATGTCTCCCTGCACCCCCACCCCCCAGCCGTGCGATTTGCCTGGGTACGTGTATTTCAGGGATGCGCGGGTAGTCTTACACGCGATATCAGCAGGGTACGTGTATTACGGGGTTCGCGTGAACTTCCACATGTGATATCAGCAGGGTCCGTGTATTACAGGGTTCGCGTTAACTTCCACACGCGATATCAGCAGGGTACGTGTATTACGGGGTTCGCGTTAACTTCCACACGCGATATTAGCAGGGTATGTGTAAAACGGGTTCGCGTGAACTTCCACACGCGACTGGGCCTGGGAGAGCGTGTTACGTGTATTCCTGGGGTGGGCGGGAATATTCTCTCGCGACTGGGCCTGGGAGAGTGTGTTACGTGTATTACTGGGGTGGGCGGGAAGATTTACACGGTCGCCTGCAACGCGCCAAAAAAAAAGGTACAATCCGGAAACACGTACGCCAGCATGAAGCAGGCGCACGTCCCGTGCAGCATAAAAGTGTGCGCAAACAACAGACAAGCTCAGATGCCAGGATGAATATACTGTTCCTAGCAGCAGTGGCCGTGGGATACCGCAGGAGGAGGAGGAGGATAGTCAGGGCCAGAATCTTCACACCCAGAACCAGCCTTTTTGGTATGCCTGATGACCAGGTGTATGGGAGGTACAGGTTTCCACCTCACATAATATTGGACCTGGTCAGTGAGTGGGAGGATGACCTCACATCACCCACCCTGTGCTTCCAAGCACTGAGCCCCCTGGAGAAGGTCCTCAATGTACTGCACTTCTTGGCTACCGGATCATTTCAGCGGACAAGTGCCTTAGTGGGGGGGTGTCACAGGCCACGCAGTCACGGTGCCTACACCAGGTGTTGGCCATCATCACTGCATGCCCATCAGTCCGCAGGCACAATTCCCCAAAGTGCTAGGTGCCATTGATTGCACCCATGTGGCTCTACGTCCCCCCAGGGCATCTGAGCACATCTATCGAAACCGCAAGTACTGGCATTCCATCAACGTCCAGGTAGTATGTGATGCCAAGGGAATCATCACCTCAGTATATGCCAACTATCCAGGGTCCACCCACGACAGCTTCATTTACAGGATGTCAACCCTAAACCGGGACATGGAAGCTGGGCGGCATGGCGATGCATGGCTGCTTGGTGAGTATAAATGCCACAGCACACGCATGCATGACAGATACAGAGTAATGTCACTACCCCACTAATGATCCTCATCACCACCTCCCCAGGGGACAGTGCCTACCCTCTGAGCACCCACATGATGACGCCAATTCGGAACCCCATCACGCCTCCCGAGGTAAGATACAACACAGCCCGTATTGCAACCCGTGGCATAGTGGAGCGCACATTCGGAGTGCTCAAGTCACGCTTTCGCTCCCTTGACCGTTCTGGCGGGCAGCTGTTATACGCTCCCCCAGTAGTGTGCAGGATCATAGTGGCAGCATGTGTCCTGCACAATGTTGCAACATGCCGGGGCCTGGCTGTGGACATGGTGGTGCCCTCACATCCCCAACCACATGAACACCCACTGCGCATGGGAGGGGAAAGGGCACGGGGTGAGGCAGCCCGTACGCAGCTGGTGGCTAATTACTTCACATAGAAATCACACCCCTGTGGAGTGCACACAGCCCTGGCACATGCCATCTGACAATCAATGATGACTCAATCTGACAATTCTGATGAATTAAGGGACAGTTAACTGTCAGAACCATAGCAGCTTGAGATTTTTCACCTGGAAGTGTCACAATGTGTGCATCCCTACCTACACAAACACCACCAATGCAGTGTCATCAAAAGACACACTTCTATGCAGCAAAAATGAATACCCACTTGCTAATTACAACATGAGAACAGTGCCATGTCTCCCAACCCCTCCCCGGCACCGCCACACAACACACCATGGCATGTCATGCTATGTGAGAGCAAACAAATTAATCCCCACAACATGACACAAGTGTCACAAACTACAGTGTCCCTAATGGAAACTGGCCACACATGAAATGCTCACAGTAATGCAGGACCAACAACACACATTACCAAATATTTACCAATAATAGTAATCACCTACACAACCTCCAACCTACCATAAACATGACAGTACGGATTTAAAAAATTGGTAGTCTCACTACCTGATAATGCCAGCACTTTGAACACTTCCAATTGTACAATGTTAGCGCCACGCAAAAGTGTAGGTGCACTGCTTACAACATGGACTCCATATCCAAAGTAGACCGCCTTGTGAAGACATGAGAAATGGACCTGCAAATTAGGAGGATGAGATGGATGCAGAGGCACATATCAATACACCATGCAGTGTACAATACAACAACAATATGCACTAGGAATGTATACACAGTATTGTCTACAGACTGCCCACACATCAAATGGGAGTCCAAGGTCACTGTGCAAGTCAATGTCACTTGGGCACACCCTTTGCAAGCCCATGGAAACTGGAAGCAGGAGGGGTGTGTGTCACACAAACCCAAGCATCTAACCCAAATTCAGGACAAGCCTGCATGTGCCCAGCCACAATACAGTGTATGCCCACGGGAGCCACACAAGGCAACACACTGTCCAAAAAATCAAAAATCAAAAATCAAAAATTAAAATCAAAAATCAAAAATCAAAAATGGCCATGAATGGGCCAGGGGGTGTGGGGGAGGCCACCCAGGAGGTCCGAGGACAGTGTGCACACCAAAACCCACCTGTGTGGATCTTGCGAAAAATAAACACCTCCATGGGCTCATGGCCTGCACGGCTACCCTATTGTGAGAGATTCGCTGCTGTCGCTCTCCTCACCCTCTGAAGCTGCATCAGGAGGTGGTGGCACTATGGGAGGCAGCCCACACAAAGCCCTAGTCTGGTCCTCCATGGCAGCAAGCATGCGGGTGTGGAAGGTCTGGTTCTGGAGGATAATCGTGCGGAGGTCCCCATGCAACAACTCACGGGATGCCCGGACCTCCTCCCTAATTGCCTGCATCTCAGCTGAGAGCGTACGTGTGAGCCGCTCCAGCTGCTGTTCTGTCCTCGTGTCAGTTGAAGCCTCAAGCTCAACAAGAGTCACCCTGAGCTGACGGAGTTCCACCCTCAGGGCTTCCCTGTGGCCCTGGGACTCAATAGAAATGGCTTCCCGCAGAGTCTCCAGTGCCGCCCGCCTGTCGCTGTTGGATGCCAACATGTCCTCCCTGTGTGACTGGCAAATGCAGTCTGTTGCCTGCTGTAGTTGTTCCATCAGACTTTCTTGGGGGACAATGGAAGTGGCCACCCTATCCATGGCCTGAGCCATCATCTCAGATGATGCTGCCTGTTGGTTTGCCATACCGTATATGGATTGCTGCCATGCGGTATTGCCAGGTGGCATACGGCCACCGCGTCGACGGGCACCACACCTGTCTGGGGCAAGGCAAACTGCGCCATGCTGTGCCGGCACTGCCTGAGGCTGCAGGACTGCATTCCCCCTCTGATCTGCTGGCCCAGGAACAGGATCAGATGTTGCGGAGTGTGACCGTGCATCCATAACCACCAAAGGCGGACCTACCAACACTGACATCCCCATTGAGGGTTCTACCCCTGGTGCAGGTGGGTTGGACAGTACAGAATCCCTCCCAGAAACACTTACCTGCAACCGCTCATAGGTCTCATCATCCGAATCGACACCTAAATAGAGCTCGGGGGAGGTGCACCCAGAGACACCCCTTGAGAAGATGGTCTGCAGCAAGTGTGGGTTCTCACCCACCACCACACCACATCCCTCACTGGTGCCCGGTCGGGCCTGAGACCCCTCCTGGGTCTGCACCATCTCCACAACCCCAGCAGTATCAAGTGCGTCATCCCCTGCAAAGACATGAAAGAAAAGAAATGGGAACAGGCATTAGCACCATGGCACACAATTAGGGCTGAGAAGCAACAGAAACAGTATTTCATTGACACATGTCCCACATGACTATAACCCTCCCATGCATGCACCGTCACTGCGTATGAAGGGGAGGCAAATGGCACACATTGATGACACAAAGATGGAAGACCAACACATTTGCTGCATGCTGGCTAGCAGTGCCATCACACATTGGCCTGTGATTGTCATGTCCAATACACATACATGACACATGCCATCACACAGATGGCATGTACCATAGCCATGTCACACATGTGACAATAGGACTGAGAAATGCCTAGTGAAAGTGGTGGAATGCAAACAATCAGCCTGAATGAACACAGAATAATACGCAACTATGTTGTGGCAAGATGACACTTCAAGGGCAACTGGCGTGAGGTTGGGCTGAATGTCTAATGTTGCCAGAAGGGATACTGCAATACCCAAATCCTGGTGCACAGAATGTATTGGATGAAGCACATGGGTGACCAAACCACTCAGGCACACACACCCTCACCTGGCACTCAATCAGAAGCCATAACACACACACCATGCACATGGATGACACACACATGCATGTGCACTCACCGGACAATGCCTCATAATCTGACAGGTCTCCCACGCCTTAGATCTGTTCCTCCGTGATGTAGGTCCCAGCAACATACTCATGTGGAGTGAGTTCTATGTCCTCTGCTGGAGACCCACCTCCAGTCACTAGAGTTGCGGCATGACTTGAGGCCAGCTTTTTCTTTGCCCTGCGCTTCAGGTCATTCCAGCGCTTGTAGCAATCATTAGCTGTGCGCCTCACGAATCCAAGGGCACTTATGAGGTCTGCGATGGTCTGCCAGTGTTCCTGACGTTGTGCAGGTGTGATCTTGCATCCTGCAGTAATCACCATTTTGCTGTCATGTGCGGACACATACCCCACAAGTGCATCAAGTTCGGCCTAATTGAAGCTGGGCTTCCTTGGTGGGCCGGACTGTGTAGCCGTGTCTGGGGCATCAGCCTGTACTGGACAAGCACTCTTCCTCTTCAGCTTGGAAGTGGTGGGGATCCTGAGTGTCCTACGCCGCTCTGGACACTAGGGGCCGGAGCCCCGGTGGACTGTGGACTAGGAGTGTGGGAATGAACACTCACCATGGGACTTGGTGCAGGCATTAGCTGAAGTGTGATGTAGTCTGGGGGAACATCAGCAGGATGGACTGGGACCGACACTGTCCTGGCTGGGAGACTCAGAGCTGGGGTGGATGGAGCCGCAGCTGCCCCTGCAGCCTCCCCACCCTGCCTACTCGGGGCAGCAGATGACATAGCTGCCCCTGATCCACGTGGCCTGGTGACACCAATGTGGCCTAGACCTGCTGACCTGGAAGTCAGCCATGGAGTCAACCTGTGCCAGGTCTGGTGCCACAATGGGCTGGTCCAACAAGGGCTGAGCAGGGATGGTGTCAGCCACGTTACCCTCAACCAGGGGGGGGGCATGGGTGTCCCTGACTGGTCACCCACACATGGGGGGCTAGGGCACCCTGCAAGTCCCGGCCACGTCCCCTAGCGTATCCACCACGGCCACCTCTTGTGGCTCGGCCACCTTTGCCACCCTTACCGCGTGCTCGCCTCCCAACCATGGCACTGATGTTGTTGTGCGTATGGGAGTTGCAGTAAACTATTGTCCTGGGCAATTGGGGGTCAAAGGGGTAGGGTACTAGATGGAATTCATACCCTAGTGCTCTAGCAAGGCTGTATGTGACCCCTGGGGGAAGATGACGGGTCACGCAACGCACAGGAACCCCAAAAAAGGGAGATAATGTGTGTTAGGGAGAATTCTCTGTTTAGGCTGAATTTCCTAACCTAGTGAGTCCCCCAGCAGCTTTTCTGGATTTGTGGAGTTTGTTTTTTTCCATCCTGCCAAGAGTGAGACTCTTTTTCTCCCACTCTTGGACATGAATGTGTGTAATTCCTTTGAATGTCAATGTGTTCTATGGGCTATGGGGTCTTTTACTCCATAGGGTCTCATATGTTTTGCTATGTGTGTTACACTGCACTCTCCGTGCCGTAGCACTGGGGCGTCCTAGCAGAGCTCCATCATAGACTCCATACCCGGGGACTGACTACCGTCTCCCTGGGCATGTAAAGTCACCATTGGCTTTACTAGACCTAAATTTACTAACAGAACTAGTACAAACCATCCTATTGTGGACGTACTAGTAGGGGTAATTCGATTACTCCCGGGTCTGTTATTCGAGGGGGCACTGTCCCGTCCCCCCTCGTCGAGTTTTGGCTGGTGGCAGTGGAAACTACTTGTTATATTTGACCCCAAATGTAACCCTATGGGATTCTTCCCATTGTTGGAGATTGATACCTTTTCTCGTTAATCTCTAACATACCACCGGTTTACTTATCTTAAATAAGTCTATCGGATGGTATTTTCTGCCAGAACTCGGTTTTTAAAATGGCGTCTGTGTTCGTCTCTGTGACTCCTAAACCAAAGGTCGAGCCCTTTATTCCACTTTTGGCGGGCTTCTGTACAGAGACCCTCCAAGGTGGTGCCATTCTGTCTGGGTTACCACTAGTGTGATTGGCCCAAGTGGTGAGCCACCCCGCTGACCACTTAGCATGTGTTGATTGACAGCTAGCCTGAATGAATGGGGGTTTTCTGCATAAAAGCAGGGCTTTTGGGACTGGATCTTCAGAAGTCGCCACAGGACCTAAGAATCCGACGAGGGTAAAGCTGAGCCGACCTGCAACGATGACACCTCCGGTGGAACCCTGCTGAACCGACTCACCACTTCCCGACGACAGAGGAGATCTCCCTGCCGGAGAGTCTCTTCCCCTGACTAGTGGGAACAACCAGTCACCTTTGCTTTTTCTTCGCCCAGGACGCAGTGGTCGAATTGCCCGTGCAGAGCACCTCGGCAACCGGATAGCCACTACCCCTGTACCGCGACCAAAAGGTGGTACCTTGTGATAGAGCACTCTGCGGCTTCCCTTTCTGCCGGATAGAGTGAGGTGTCTTAATCCTCGCCTTTCCATTGGGTCGCCTCCAAGCTTTCTTTAACTTGTTGTTCTGAACTGGTCCAATCTTTCCATAACAATTTGCAATAAAGACTCGAAGCGTATTTCCACTAAGATACTTTTTGGGACATATCGCCTTGCCTCTCTCCGAGTGGGCCTGGCCTCTGAACTTTGGAATCTACAGTGGTTCCTGTCTTCTTGCCTTGCATTTGTTCTTAAAAAATATTGGTATCGAGTTGATTTCTTAACCCGCCTTTTCTCTCCCGTCCTAACGAATACGAGAGTGCCATCTAGGTTAAAGCATACACCTCTGTCTGCAAATAATTGATACCGTTGAACCTAGACTTGTCGAACTATTGTTAGGGGGATGGATATTTCCTTCGTATCGTAATTGTGATTGAAATCGTTTGCTGTATTAGTGCCAGAGTGTTTTCTATAGATGTGTTCTTATAAATAAATAACTATATATCTTTACACCGAAGACTTGTTGCGTGTTTGCTTGTCTTACTGTGTAGATTGCCCTATTTTGTATACTCCACATACTGCCTAACTCTTCTTGAGGAAAGTCTGACTGCTCAGCCACAGCTACCAAGTGAATCTGTGTGGTACAGACTGCTACCAAGTGGGTTTACTGCCAAACACCTGTAGTCCTAAATCTTTTGCAGTGGTCCCAGAGGGAACAGCACAGGTTTCCGCCTAACAATGTGCATGCAACCCCTCCTAGACCACGTGCGTGGAAAAATAAACCTGCACTACGCTGTGGCACCCAGAAACATAAACATGAACGTATGCCTGTCACACGCAGCCCAGACTGACCTCTGAAGGGGTACACGGGGCAAGCACAGATGTTAAATACGTGCGCGACTCACCGTCTGACAGGAAAAATCGCGTGAAAAATACGCGCGTGTGCGCGTTGGCAACAACCCCGCCAAAAGAAGAATTGTACGCTGTCTGAGGAGATAGGACAACAGAAGAAGTGAACGCTGTTTGAGGAAACAGGCCCAGGAAAAAGACAAAAAGACAAAAAGCTGTCAGAGGTAACAGGGAGTACGAACTTGGAACACCGTGAAGTAAATCGCGTGTGAACTGACAAGAAGTACAGATTTCACCCACTCGCTCTCCACGAAAAGCACGTACAAGGAAATGGCGTTCTACACGTACCTTTTAAACATGCCTACACGTCCAGCGTCACTTCCGCGTGTACGCGCTAAGGCCCTATCCTCCAATTACACGAGCTGACACTCTGACGTGCAGTCGTAGGGAAACACCCGCGCATGCACGTCACAGATGTGCATACGCGCTGAGGCCCTTTCCACCAATTGCATGCTATGACACTCTGATGTGGAAAACGCATGTGCGCGTAACGTCATAGACGCGCCTACACGCTGGGGGCCTTTGGGCCAATGAATTTGCGTACGTGTGCTGACGCGCTTACGCGCTAAGGCCCTTTCCTCGAATTACACGCAGACGTGCTTGATTTTCACATGCCAAATCACTCCGTATCAAGCTGGCCACGTGTAAGCACACGGAAGACCACGCTCCTGCCCAGAAGGCCGAATTACTGCCCCCCAGAGCCCCGAGCACGCTCCCATCTGCCATCTGCTGCTGCCTGATTGCCTACTGCCCACGTGTCCTGCCATTTGCTGCCTGCACATCAGCAAGGGGTGCTGTTGCTGTGACCACCCCTGCTGGAACCGAAGAATCCCGACTGGGATTCCATCGCTCCACAGACCAGCCCCAGGACCCAGTTGCCCACCCACTCCTGCCTCTGGGTTTGTCATGTCGGGCACTGCAACATCTGGCACCACTGGCAACCCCCATCCAGAGAGGCTGAGGGGCACTAGCTTCACTGCCACCGAAGTTGGTGTCCTGGTGGAGCAAGTCCTGGGGCAGTATGATGCCCTCTTTGGAAATTTGCACGCCGACAAGGAAGGATGGACTCGGATCTGGACAGACATCGTGACTGCCATCAACGCGGAGGGGGTGGCAGTCCGACTATTCCATCATGTCAAGAAGCGCTGGGAGGACTTCAGGTCCAGGACCCTCAACAAGGCCCGACGCCTCTTGAAGGCAGCGAATGGTAAGGGGCGCCGGGGCCACTTGTCGGACGATCAGATGAAGGGTCCTGGAATGCATATCCCCAGTGCTCCACGTCCAGGTCCTTGAGAGGCAGACCCATCTGGAGTCGAGCAGTAATTGTACATGCATCATGATTGTAAGCTGTGCGTGTGGTGGTGTGCCAGTAGTGTGCAGGTTGCACATGTGTTTTTATGGGGCCAAGTATGGGGGGGTGTACAGGGCCGTGAGGCTAACACATGCTAGGGCTCTCATGTGTGAGACATGGATGGTGCTTGTGTGTGTAGGCTTGCATGCCAAATGCAGATGTGTGGGCACACATGTTTGGATGAATGTGTATGTAAGTAGGCATGTTCGTGATGTCACACATGGATGTTGGTTTCAGCTGTATGTATCAGCACTGTGTACATGTGCATGTGTGTGTATTTGACAAGGGTGCAACATGGATGCATGTGACAGCGGGATGTGGAAGCCTGATTGGCAGATGTGACATGGATGCCAATCTGAACACTGCGACAGTTGGCAGAGGTGTACACATGCATGCAAGTGTGTTGGTGTGTGCGCATGTGTAGTGCACTCCCTGTGTTGCATGTGATGTCTGGCTCACCTTTGCCTGCTCATTCTGTTGTATGTGTATGGATGGTGCTGGCTGTTGCAATATGGCTGTGTATGGCTCATGTGTGCGAGTTGAAATGACGTGTGTGTTGACGAATGTGATGCCATGTCTGAGGTTTCAAAATGCCACTCATGTACAACTGTCATGTGTGTATGTGTCCATTGTACAGTGCCCTGATGCCTGTGTTTTATTTCTCCCTGTCTGCAGCGTCAACTGATGAAGAGGGCAGAGAAGGTGCTGTGGAGCACAGCAGCAGGGATTGCACCGCCAGCCGGAGACGCAAGGCCCGGCTCCCCTCCCAGGTTGTCATCTCGTCGGGGAGTGAGGAGTCCGGTGCCGCGTCCCAGGCCGCAGCTGCCGGGGGGAGGTCCAAGAGGCGGAGGTCGGAGTTGGACTCCTCGGCAGCAGAAGGGGCAGCTGGGATCCCACAGGGCCCAACGGGGGAAGATGGCACAGAGTCATCCAGGTTGGTGGGGTGTTTGGTGGAGGAGGAGGCCGTGCAAGCGACAGAGACGGGGTCTGGAGATGGGGATTCCACTGGTGCTAGTGGTGCAGTGCAGGACCAGGGACAGGAGACAGCACAGGCCGCCGCGGAGGTACCTGTGTGCAATCCTGTCCCTGATACTGTCACTGCATCATCTTGCACCAGCAGGGATGCCTACTTCCAGACCCGTTTTCAGGCAGGGGATGAGCTTACAACAACTGGTCTTCCTCTGCCTGCGGACGTGGCTATCCAGGTACAGGTTGAGCCTGTCCTGACTGGTGAGGCGTTGCGTCAACGGGCCATGCGAGGTGACTTGCAGTCTTTTCATGAGGAGACTGCACGTCATCTCGAATGGCTCGCTGACCGCGTCGGCCTACTGGGACAGGTCACCCAGGCCGGATTCCTCCGTTTGCTGGAGCTTGTTCAGACCCCCTCCTCAACTGAACACCCTATGCGCCAGTCATCCTCCGTGCCATCTTTCCACCCATTTGTCACCTGGGTGCCCTGTGGAGCTGCCTTTGACGGTGCGGCCAGGCTGGTGGAGGACACATCCCTGCCACAGTCAAAGTCGGACGTCCAGCAGGGGAGGCCACATCAACGACTGCACCCCAGCCGGTGGAGGATGTGCAGGCAGCAGGAGCCAGGGCACGGGCACAGGCACAGCAGCAGCAGCAATGAGGTAGGAGCCATGATGGCTCGGGGCCTTCGACATCGGAGGGGCAGGCATTGGCCGGAGGGCAGGAGAACCCAGGACGGGAAGTGTCTTCCGTGTGGCAGCGTTTGGGCCACGCCATAGATGCGGAGCGGCAGCGGGCGGAAGAGGCACGGCTCACGATGGTCAGGGCGGAGAACTCCATGTGGAGGACCCTGAGGCGGGCCGAGTGCCTCGAGGCAATCCGCAGGGAGTTGGAGGAGAACATGTCGTCGGCCCTGCGGACCCTCGGGGCCATGGAGGAGGACCGCCTCCGGGACATTGAGCAGGAGTTCGATGATGCCCTGGACCGGAACATCCCGAAGTGAGCCGTCGGACTAGCCCGCTGCCCTTGTAAATAGTTATGTAGTTAGTGTTAGGTTTCCTTTGGGTTTTTTTTTTTGTGGACCTTTTGGACAATGGACCACATTTTTTTATAATTTTTTTTTTATTAGGTAGTATTATTAGATAGGTTTCATTTCTTCTGTTGGGATCATGGACCCTGGATTGGTTAAGCTGTATATAGTTAACTGTTGGATTTTATTTTTTTATTTGGAATTTACCCATGGAGCAATGGTTTTCGGTTTTGATTTTCCTTTGGATTTACTTTTTTGAACTGTGACTTTGGACACCTTTCCTTTGGATTATGATTTGTGGTTTTACATTATTTTACGGACATGCTGCTTTTTGTTTTTAATTCCCATTGTCGTTTGTTTATTTTTGAATCCATTTATGTTGCTTTTAATACATTTTCTTCATCAAACTTCAATGTGTAGTAGCATCTCATTGGTTTCGTGCATGTCATGATATGGGTTTTGACATTCACTGACACCCATTGTGTGTATGTGAGGGACATGTGTTCATTTACATACTTGCCATTGGGGTTGTATAATATAATTGGCATTTATAAGTGGGTGGATGCAATACTTGGGTGGGTGTTTGGCATGTGGAGGCAGCCCATAAGGGCCAGGGATCTAGATTCTGATGACGTGTTGGCTGGGGGACATGAGTCGGGGCCTGGTGGAGGGTGCCCCTGCACTGCTGGGGGGTGGGGGTGCTGGGAGACATGAGTGGGGGCCTGGTGGAGGGTGCCCCTGCACTGCTGGGGGGTGGGGGTGCTGGGAGACATGAGTGGGGGCATGGTGGAGGGTGCCCTGCACTGCAGGTGGGTGGGGGTGCTGGGAGACATGAGTTGGACATGAGTGGGGGCCTGGTGGAGGGTGCCCCTACACTGCTGGGGGTGGGGGTGCTGGGAGACATGAGTGGGGGCCTGGTGGAGGGTGCCCTGCACTGCTGGGGGGGGGTGCTGGGAGACATGAGTGGGGGCCTGGTGGAGGGTGCCCTGCACTGCGGGGGGTGGGGGTGCTGGGAGACATGAGTTGGACATGAGTGGGGCCTGGTGGAGGGTGCCCCTGGATGCTGGGGGGGGTGCAGGGGGACATGAGTTGGACATGAGTGGGGGCCTGGTGGAGGGTACCCCTGGATGCTGGGGGGTGGAGGTGCAGGGGGACATGAGTTGGACATGAGTGGGGGCCTGGTGGAGGGTGCCCCTGCACTGCTGGGGGTGGGGGTGCTGGGAGACATGAGTGGGGGCATGGTGGAGGGTGCCCTGCACTGCAGTGGGGTGGGGGTGCTGGGAGACATGAGTGGGGGCATGGTCGAGGGTGCCCTGCACTGCAGGGGGGTGCTGGGAGACATGAGTTGGACATGAGTGGGGGCCTGGTGGAGGGTGCCCCTGCACTGCTGTGGGGTGGGGGTGCAGGGAGACATGAGTGGGGGCCTGGTGGAGGGTGCCCCTGGATGCTGGGGGGTGGGGGTGCAGGGGGACATGAGTTGGACATGAGTGAGGGCCTGGTGGAGGTGCCCCTGCACTGCTGGGGGGTGGGGGTGTTGGGAGACATGAGTGGGGGCATGGTGGAGGGTGCCCTGCACTGCAGGGGGATGGGGGTGCTGGGAGACATGAGTGGGGGCATGGTGGAGGGTGCCCTGCACTGCAGGGGGGTGGGGGTGCTGGGAGACATGAGTTGGACATGAGTGGGGGCCTGGTGGAGGGTGCCCCTGGATGCTGGGGGCGTGCAGGGGGACATGAGTTGTACATGAGTGGGGGCCTGCTGGCAGGTGCCCCACAGTGCTGGGGGGTGAGGGTGCTGGGAGACATGCGTTGTTGATCAGTAGTGCAAGGTGACATGTGGCTGGGATGGGGGGCATGCCCATGGTGGATGCTGCCTGCGGGACATGAGCAAGGGTGCAGGGTAGTCCCCTGTGGTGTGGGCTGCCTGCAGGGGCCGTGGAGGGTGTAGAGGGAACACCTGTGAGCACCCACACGCCCAATTCAAGTGTAGTACTCCCTGCGCACCCCTGAAATACACGTGCCCTGATGGAATCGTGTGTGAAACTTCCCGCGCACCCCTGAAATACACGTACCCTGCTGAATTTGCGTGTGATACTTCCTGCGCACCCCTGGAATACACGTACCCAGGACAATCGCGTGTGGAACTTCCCGCGCACCCCTGAAATACATGTACCATGCTGAATTTGCATGTGAAACTTCCCGCGCACCCCTGCAATACACGTAGCCTGCTGAATTCGTGTGTGAAACTTCCTGCACACCCCTGGAATACACGTACCCAGGACGATTGTGTGTGGAACTTCCCGTGCACCCCTGAAAGACACATACCCTGCTGAATTTGCGTGTGATACTTCACGCGCACCCCTGAAATACACGTGCCCTGATGGAATCACGTGTGAAACTTCCCGCGCATCCCTGAAATACACGTACCTAGGACCATCGCGTGTGGAACTTCCCGCGCACCCCTGAAAGACACGTACCCTGCTGAATTTGCGTGTGATACGTCACGCGCACCCCTGAAATACACGTGCCCTGATGGAATCGCGTGTGGAACTTCCCGCGCACCCCTGAAATACACGTACCCTGCTGAATTTGCATGTGAAACTTCCTGCGCACCCCTGAAATACACGTAGCCTGCTGAATTTGTGTGTGAAACTTCCCGCACATCCCTGGAATACACGTACCCAGGACGATCGCATGTGGAACTTCCCGCGCACCCCCGAAAGACACATACCCTGCTGAATTTGTGTGTGATACTTCACGCACACCCCTGAAATACACGTGCCCTGATGGAATCGCATGTGAAACTTCCCGCGCACCCCTGAAATACACGTACCCTGCTGAATTTGCATGTGATACTTCCCGCGCACCCCTGGAATACACGTACCCAGGACAATCGCGTGTGGAACTTCCCGCGCACCCCTGAAATACATGTACCCTGCTGAATTCACGTGTGAAACTTCCCGCGCACCCCTGAAATACACGTACCCTGCTGAATTTGCGTGTGAAACTTCCCGCGCACCCCTGGAACACACGTACCCAGGACAATCGCGTGTGGAACTTCCCGCGCACCCCTGAAATACACGTTCCCAGCTTGGCGTTTGCTGTTTGGCAGCCCTGTGAACTGGTCCAGGGTTAGCGCAGACATTTGCGATGAATTGGGGATTTTGATGGCTTTTCCTTGCGCGAGGGCGCTCTTGGGGGCGTAACTGGCGCTGCTGCAGGGTCGCTGCGCCACTCTGCGCCACGGCTGGTTTTGGAGGCTAAAATCCATGAATACGCTGTGCGATGAAATGGATTTAATCGCACGCGGCTGGCGCAGTGTATCGCACGGGGACACTGTGTGCCAGCCGCGTGCGCCACTTTTGTGCGAAATTCTATGAATTACCCTGCATATGTAATCAGGATGCAGACTGGCTACGTCGACTCATTATTGCTAACTGTTGGCCTGGATCTGATGATCGACGGTTTACTAGACAATGAACAGCTCAAGGAAGACACAAGGCTGCAGACTGATTTGCATTCAGGGAGCTGAGGAGCTCCGCCCTTATGTACCACAATGCAGATGCCATTCATCACCTGATACGAATTCGGGAAACCTGCTCTTGGAATGCAATGTTGATATCTACATATGTATGCCGTTGTTCTGCACAGCACTCAGCCGCTTTCTGAAGCTTTAAAAAGTGCCTGCAGAAGCTGACGCAGTAGGCCCGTGCGCGCTTCCACCTTGGACAGTTTACATCATGCGGCACCCAGCAGTATGCCGCTAAGTGCAACATTTTGTACACCGAAATAAAATTCTCCCGGGAAAGAGCTACTCAATGTGGCAAACATGTTTATTATATGCAGATGATGTTACTTCTCCGACTAATTTGCCTTGAGAGACCATCTTCTATCATTATATATAGCCATTTGTCTGCTACCATGTTAACACCCATGAATCTGAACAGTAGCTGCTGCCATCGCATCAGATTACTCATGTACTGCGACATCCTTGCATGGGTATTTAAGTAATACATTATCTTTACATATTCTCTAGGTTTTATTAGCTGGAGCATACATCCTCAGCTGCTCTCTTGCATAATCAATTGTTCCAGGAATAGAATCACCAGATTTCTGCATTTCTCTTTGACGGCCCTTCCTTGAAACATGCAAAACGTATGCCTCAACCAATTGATGAGCTTCTGGAAGTTGACTGCAAGTACTAGAAATCTAGGATAAAAGTTCTGATATTAAAATTGTTGTACAATCTATATATAAAAAGTGCATAATCCGCGCTAGATTTCGCCTTCCGCCTGTTCCGCAAAATTAGAATGATGGTTCCCCCACTACTGAAAATGATAGTTTCGGCAGCTCCAAACTATGGCCCCCATTTAAGACACACTAGTTTCCTGTAGTGCAATGAGAAACTTTGCATGAGTCTATTTTTTTTCTCTCTGTTAGAATCTAAATTTATGTTAAGGTATATTTCGGTTAGACCGGTTTTCTGAAACCTACAGAGCTCCAGATGATTTTGACTACAACTCCTAAGATCCATCGCCCTTCAGAACTGACTGGGGATGATGGAAGTTGTAGACGAAAACATCTGAGGAGGTAAAAAGGTTGCAGTGCTGCGGGTGAGTCATGTTTCATCAAGAGTTTAAAGAGACTTATGCTTCACTTATGTATTGCAAGAGAGCATGGTCTAAATAAATAGGTGAATTTGAACACTCTTAGGGCATCATTACAGGGTAGGCGGTAAGGGTTTACCGGTACCGGTACCGGTACCGGTAAACCCTTACCGCCTTACTACGAGGTCCCTTTGCGGGTTGTGGAATTTAACGCCTGCTTTTTGCAGGCGTTAAAAACCAACCCGCAAAGGGACCAGGAGCTAATTACGGTACCGCAATTTGCGGTACCGTAATTAGCGCCTTCCCCATTCCCATAGAGCCCTATGGGGCAAAAATGGGAATGGGGAAGGGCAATGGGGGAAGGAGGAATTACCGCCCCACCAACCTTGGAATAGGGCGGTAATTCCCCTTTCCACCAAGGCGGTGCCGGTATTTTACCGGCATGGACCAAGGTGCTAATAGCACCTTCTCCATTCCCATTGAGCCCTATGGGGACTCAAATGGGAATGGGGAATGGTTGGTTGAATGAGGACTTACCGGGTCCGCACAGGTCGGAATGTCCCGGTAAGTCCCCATTCATCCAGAACGGTGCTAATCCAGTCCAGTGCTAATAGCACCTTGGTCCACCGCCATCCGTGTAATGAGGCCCATAGTCTTGGTGGAACCCACCATGTCACTCCTGCACAATTATGCTCTCTCTCTTTGCGCCTACGGGAATCGTTTGCCTGTGTCAATGGTGTGACTTTTTTTACTTCACTGATCTTTTTCTCTTCTCATTGATTCTAACTTTGGGTCGATTCTTATGTCCGCAATATACCACACAACAGAAGGAGAGCAGGTGTGGCAGGCGTTTTATTTTGTGTATTTCCTGTGGTTGTTATCCAGGTTAGAATTGTACTTCATTGTTTTCTATGTGTTGTGATTATAATCCATAGTGTGGAGCCTTGTATTTGTGCCAGTATGGCGAGTACTGATTCAGGAACACACGACACAACGCAAGTAGCACAGATCTGATATGCGTGTTTGTTTTGTTTTCTTATTATTCTTTTCAGTTTGCAAAACCTTAAAATGTGTATGAATTGATCATTTCTATTTGTTGGTAAAAATATGTTCCCAGAAAAAATAAGTACAAATGTGAACTTTGTATAATTTCCATTGTCATATTCTAGCATGAGATGAGGTGCAGGATCAGTTATTGGTAACCAGTGTTTAAAAAAAACAATGGTACGCATGTAAGATGATGAAAATATGCTATCATAAGTCATAGGCGCTCATTCCGAGATTGGAGGTAGCCATGGCGCTATTTGCGCCATGGGTGCCTCCAATACCGGGTCCGGCACCGTTCTGGATGAATGGGGACTTACCGGGACATTCCGACCTGTGCGGACCCGGTACGTCCTCATTCAACCAACCATTCCCCATTCCCATTTGAGTCCCCATAGGGCTCAATGGGAATGGAGAAGGCGCTAATAGTGCCATGGTCCCTTAGCGTGACCCATAAAGGATGTGTGGTCAGACCACACATCCTTTACGGTTCCCGCTAAGGGACCTCGAAATTGGGCGGTAAGGGATTCTCCTTACCGGTGCCCAGTATCCCTTACCGCCCAACTCATAATGACCCCCTTTGTATTGCTATCCTTTGTATCTCAATGGTCAGCACTACACATCATGTATATTAAACGCTTCAAATAGAGACCTTGTAAAACGCCTAATGATATGATTTATTCGGACTGTGAGAACTTACAAGAGTGTATAATATAGAATTCCATTCGGAGAGTGGTGGCGAGCGTGGTCTCCTGTGGTTGAAGTCCATGGTGGAGCAAACAAGCATATTTCTTCAGTGGCATCTGAGAGGGGCCGGCCATTGAACAAGCAGCAGGAAACCCTTCCTTAAAAACATCACTGCTGCGAGTGGTGTGTTGCGGCGAGTGGCGGCGAGAGTGGTCTCCTGTGGTCAGAGGCCTTGGTTGAGCAAACCTCAGTGTCATCTGAGAGGGGGGTCCTTGCACAAGCAGCAAGAAACCCTCACAGCGTGGAGCCTGCCGGCCAGAGTAGTCTCTTGTGGTCCACTGTGTAAGCGGAGGAGCGGTGGCCAGACAATGCTCTTTCAGTGTGGTAGCATTCCTACTTGGAGATTATCAGGCGCTCAAAGGTGGGTGAGTGCGCACATTTGTTGATGCTTGATGCCCCTTTTCCCACTTTGTGATTAGTGTTTTGATCCGAGCCCTATCCACTCTCTGAACTCTTATCTCTCGTTGGATTGTGCACTGTGTACCGCTTACGTATTGTATTGCCTGTATTACCTTAGCCTTCCGGTACTTAAGTATATATAGTGCCTGCTTGCAGCAATGGCAAACCATATATGTGCTAATTTTAGTGCTTTATGACTGTGATTGTGTAATGTCTATACACTGATGGCATCAGCATGCAAGAACAGCGTGAGTTTTCAGTGCTTGCAAGTCCTATAAATTGTGCATTCTGCCCTCTGGGACCTGATAGACTTCACTGCCTTAACATTTTATCACTTCACTAACTACACTACTACAGGGATTCCCTCTGTAGCATCCCAGTGCCCCACACAACAGAATTGGACACCCCAACTTTCACTGACTTTATATAGTAAGATCACTCTCAATAAGGAGTAAATCAAAGTACTCATTAAAGAGTCAAGCCACATCAATTACATCTGACTCGGTGAGGGAAGACTAGATAATTGACTCTGACCCAATTGAACTGGAGTTCCCGGCCTTTCAAGGTAAGATAGCTATACCCTTGAGATGAATGGGGATGCAGAAATGATTCAAACATCAATAATCGAAACAACTGAGGTAGTTGGCAAAAGGATAAGTGTTTTAATATCAATTATCTAAAACAGGGAGTACAATGGTCATAAGCAGACGTCTTTCATCACAATCTCAATGTATCCTGAAAAAAAACATTCTTTTATAGCAAAGAAATCCCATAGGTGACGTTAACCCACATATTACCAGTGTCATCCTACGTGGCAAACTACAAAGACCTATTGAAGAAAGTGATTGGGTCCATGGGAACATCTGAGTATACCATACATACTCGTCCCGTGCAGTGTGATAATGTGATAGGCTTCTTAACATCATGTGGGGCAACTAAGCCCTTCTCCAAAATATGTTACTATGAACGTCACTAAATACACGTTTTATTGGCTACACAACTGTAGGACTCTTGATCATGTGGTCCCCTATCATTGGTTGGTTTCTAACCTCCATCAGTACCTTCCCACCTACATATAGCAGCACACAGGCTGAGAGTCCAGGTGCTGGCGAGCTCGTCTTAACCATAGCCTCCCACCAATTAGCATATTCATCCATCATCAAATCAGTGGTCTCTCATCAATTAGGGCTTTGGACTCAGCCTTGGAAATGTTCCTTGCTCTTGAGAATTCTGGGGAGTGAAGGCACGCTCTGCCCTCATGCATAGGTGTGACCATCATGCTCGTCCAACTTCTTCTTCCCACGTGATGGAAGACCACGGAATTGAGCATCTAGTGTATTAAAATACTGTTTTCTCATACACATCTGACGTCTTCTTATTTTCTGACCATGCCTCCTGAACAGGAGCTTAATTCCTTCACACGATTTGTATCCGATGTCAGGTTACTTCAACCTGATATGGCTTTGGCTTCTTGGCTCACCCAATCTCACCTTTCTGAGTTTCCCCTGTGAATCACTTGTTTTCTAACTGTGACACACTGGAAATGCGGTCTCGCTTCTTTTGCTCAGCTCTGCTATTGTACGTAGTGAAACCATCCTTCCTTTACTGACTCCAATATGTACATATGTGGACATGTTGGGGTATGCCACAATCTATTCACTATAAAGCTAGCCTCAAGAATAATTTGCCTGCTTTTGTTTATGCATATTTACACGTGTGAAACAGTTTGATATCTTCAATGTTTCTGCAACATAAACCTCTTCATCTCGAGGCGGAGATGACACTTATCTTCGATACTTTCTTGATGCCATATAGAATGTCATGCATTCTCTAGTCTCTGCATCTCTTTTATGCACATTAGTCTTGCCTTGTGTGACGTAATCATTCATTTTCGTCATTCAGTTGTCATGTTTCTTCCAGAGTTTTATTCGAACGGCCATCATATTGTCTCGTATGTAGGTATGGTTTTCTCAATGGGAACTTGCTTCTAGAATTCTTCTTGGTATCTGTTAGTTGAATGGCTCTGTACATATCTCATGCTTTGACTCCCAACATATAGGCAATACGGGTGGGGTGATTGAGGTGGGGGTATTTGGTTCCTTCTCTACACTCCCCCCTATGGGTGATTCAACGACCACTCTCTCATCATTCTCCACATATAGTCATCCTTGTCTGAAGAAGTGCTTCTTTGGGATCCATATCTTTATGATTCCTTTCAAGGATCCAGCGGATTGCACATGCTCATCTTTGTTCCAAGTCATGAGCATGCACTGCCCACTTGGACTGCAATAGATCCATCTTCCCACATACTTCTCGTGGGTCTTTATATACAGAATCTGTGTTCCCTCAGGGCATGGATACTGGCCTTCACAAAGTCTCTGATCTCTTCATCTGTCAGATCTCTGGCCTTCCATCCTGGCTCAACAACGATCATGATTTTCATCCCTATAGCTTTCTTTGCTGTCTTCTTGCACTGTGTGATTATTATCTTGATCACACAGAACAGAATCCCAGCAACACTAACACGATCAGGGCTCCAAGGAACTTGAACATATCTGCCATCCATTGTGGAACCCAAGAAAAAAGTGATCCAAACCAGCTGTAATCAGCAATGTCTTCTACTTCCTCTATCATCTGGACGTGTAGCTTCGTCAGCATTTCTATGGCCTCTGTCAATGTGCCATTCTTTTCATCGTGATAAAGTATGATATGCAACATGATTCTCCAATTTTTGCACAAACACCTCCATCCATAGCTGTGAGCATGTCTAAGATGTATCTATTCTGAAGAGACATCAGGCGTATGGCTCTCATCTCTTCTCTGATTGCATTGAATCTTTTTATAGTTGTGTTGATCGTTTGCAGCAATTTCCATCTGGTAATCTGCAGCCATTTGGTGTTTGCTCCAACCTGGATTCTCAGCATGAAGATCACTGTGAAGACTGATGAAGTCTGATTGAACAGTCTGTGGTCTACGGAATAGAGTCAATAGCTTCTATTGACTTAGCAGAGAAGTAGTTCTCCCTCTTTGTTCGATTAATCAGCTCCACAGATCTCTTCTTCCTCAGATGAGCATCTGCTTTCTGGAAACTGTCAATGTTCAAATCTCTTTTAGGAATCACCAACGCTGGAACATGAACATTCACCAGTGTGCATATTCCATTCCAATCTGCGGGAAGTCTCATATGATCTTTGGATCCACATGCCCAATAGTGATCCATGATCACTGCTGTTCCAAGGTTCATCTTTGGTGCATCAAAGATCCGACTACAGTTCTTATTCTCTCCGACTTTTCTTGTGCGATTATTTCTGAAGCATGGCTTTCAACTTTTTGAAGGCAATATCTGCAAAGGTCGTCCTCTGTCTTCGACCCAGGTCAATAGTTTAGCAGGTATTGGCCACAATGGTTTGCATCCTACTTGTGCATTCCAAACAGTTGATTCAGGACAATCAATTATCATCCAGGATCTGCAGATATCCACTTGTTCTTACCATCCCTTACGTGATACCACGGATCCCCAAATCTGCATTTGGCCTCTGTTCTTCCAATGTCGGATGTCTTCTTCAGTTTTTCCTGGACTCTCAAATCTTTTGTTTACTTCCCATCTGATTCCAGCTGCTTTTACTCCAGGCTTTTCATATCTGATCACGTGATTCTTGGTATGAGCTCTGTCTCTTGTCTTTGTGTCTTGCACATAGTCATGTTCATCTGGATCTGTCCATTCAGTTGCTGTCATGGGTATCAGGCAGGTAATTGGGGCAAGCAGGGTGGAGGCTTGGCAGGCCTGGCGTAGGCACACAAAGAACCCATAACAAATCTTTCCTTTCAATCCTTCCTAGTGTTTGTAGTAACATCCTGGTTACCACTTCCTGTTGCCAAACAGGAAGTGCATGATAACTCATGAGCTCTGTAGTGTTTGGGTGTGGCTGCCTATATACGCCACACCCAAGATACTTCCAGTGCTTCGTGTTGCTTACTGTGAGCTGTATCAGCAACACACTTGCCGTGCTCTGGATCAACCAGCATCTGCTTACCTGCTCCGGATCATCCTGTTTCTGCTTACCTGCTCCGGATCATCCTGCTTCTGCTTACCTGCTCCGGATCATCCTTTTTCTGCTTACCTGCTCCAGATCATCCTGCTTCTGCTTACCTGCTCCGGATCATCCTACTTCTGCTTACCCACTCCAGATCATTCAGCTTCAGCTTACCTGGTTCTTACTCCAATCCGCAGCTATCTCCAGTCAAGAGGGGACTTCTACACCGGCACTTGTAAGAACAAGAAGAACAGCATTAACACGCACACATCAGTAACGCTGTGCATACTCACCAAATCTTCCCGTGACGCTGGAATCCAGGTTAGTTGCACGAGCGCACAAACCCCTGTAAGAAAGAAGAGACATTATTAATTGTGCTCGCTTCAATACAGTGGACACTTATTTCACTGCGCTCTCTCTCACTACGAGGTGCATACTTACCAAAAGCCTCTGTGCAAACTTACCTAACCACCAAGTCTCCAGTAGTGCTGAACCCGTACTTGAGGCACTAATACCACATAATTTCTCCTGCAAGGGAAAGGGAGAGACATTACCAGGCGCGCTCGAATTGAAGGCTCTGCGCAAACCTACCAGCAGCTAGCTTCTACATGCAGCGCTACACACCCACAAAAATACCGGCAAACAAACACTATACGGACAATTTCAGACACTCTACATTCTCTGCATGCCGTTCACTTGTGGGAAGGACTTTCTAGCCAGTGAAGAAACTGGTGCCTTGAACTCTCGGCCTCACTGTGAAGGCATACAACAGCGTTTGGCATCTGAACTCAGCCTACAGACATTGGCAACAATCACATGAGTGAATCGCACCCCTGCGAATGCAGGATGGGGTGCACACCCTACTAAATATCAAGGTATTCCTCTGTGTGAAACAGGGGAAGTGAAGACTCGGGGTCAAGGGAGGCTCGTCCATCGCTCCTGCAGAGATACAGTTGAGTGTGACAGAACTCGAAGCACTCCTCAATAACTCTGCCCGAGCAATGGAAACCTCTGAGGTAGACCAGGTTTCCCTATAAGGGCCGAGGTGCATGCAGCCCGCTCAGAGACAAATGCCTTAAGGTGCGAACTGGTAGACAACAGGGACAAAACAGATGATTTGGCAAGACAGCTCCTACAGACCCAAGCTGGTCTAGCACTCCTACCAGGTGGAGTTCCACAGGGGCAGCCTACCGTGGCACCTGTAGCCACACCCGTTCAAGTATTGCTTCCAGGCAACATCCCTTTAGCACCCCCGGAACGCTTCTCTGGGGTTCCCAAGAAATTTGGAGCGTTCATGAATCAATGCCGGCTACATTTCATATACAAACCAGACACCTTTCTGAACGACCAAGCTAAAGTAGCTTTGGTCCTCTCCTATTTAGGAGGGCACGTGGCGGACTGGTATGTCCGGTTAGTGCTTAAGGACGACCCTTTACTGAGAAATTACCCAGGTTTTCAGCGTGAACTGGAAAAACTATTTGCCCATCGGACTCGAGGTCAGGCCCTGGATGATGACCTTCTCTCTTTGTGACAGGGTGGTCAGGATCTTATCTCATATGTCGCCACATTCAATCGCTTAATAGCCGAATTAAGTTGGCCAGAGGAGAAACAAATAACGTTATTTTATCGAGGACTGAGAGGAGAATTAAAAGATGTCTTGGCGCAAGTAGTTAATCCTCCCAAAGATTGCAGTGAATACATCGACCTAACTATGCAACTAGACCACCGGATACAGGATCGCAAGGCCGACCGAACCAGATCAGAGCATAGACCAGTGTATGTCCGACAAAAGGAAGCATCCCATTGACAGGCCTCAGAAATGCACTCAGAGCTCATGCAATTGGCTGTTCTCAGGGGACCACTCACCAAGGTGGAGAAAGAACAGAGGCGTCAGGAAAAACTTTGCTTATATTGCGGCCAATCTGGTCACTTCCTCCGGAACTGCATGATTAAACCCCCACGGAAGACAATGGGGGGGTACTAGAAAACACAGGGGAAGACACAGATGCGGTAGTGGAAAACTCCAACGCCCGGTAGATGTAGAAGTCGTCTGTCGAGCCAGGAACGGAGCACTCAGATCTCACATTTCAGTATTGCTATGGTTTTGGTAGACCCTTCACAGCCCACCCGAATGCATACCCTCAAGGCTTTCATTGACAGTGGGCTATTGGGAACTACCTGGACATAAACACTGCAAAGACCTTGGGATTAGCATTCCACCGTAAGGATACCGGAGAAAGCGTGACAGCTGTGGACGGCACACAACTCCATTCGGGACCAGTAACACAGTGTACTTCCACCATCACCTTAATCTGCTAAGATGGCCATAGAGAAAGTATTAGATTTGACCTTATCGCTGCACCCCAATTCCAGCTGATTCTTGGGAAACCGTGGCTAAAGACGCACAACCCAAAGATAGATTGGCGAGCTTGAACCTTACTCTTTTCCATGGAATGCGCCTTTTGTTACGACATCAATGGGATCAAAGGATGCCCATTGTTAGCTTCACAGGAAAAGATAGCAGGTTTTGGCTTGGTGGGCACTTTACCAGAGGAATACCAAGAGTTCCAGGATGTGTTCGTGAAGGAGAAGCTAATACACTACCACCACATCGGATTTACGACTGCCAGATCGACCTGCAACCAGGGGCACAAGTACCGTGCAGCCGCATTTATGCATTAACGGAGGAAGAAAACACTCATCTACAGACCTACTTGGATCAATACCTGGCCAATGGCTTCATGATGTATGATCTCTAATCAAGTCTTCATCTGTGACGGCAGTCAATCTGTAACCTTCCCCAATGGTAATCACAGCAACCCCATTGTCTGCCATCATAATCAACTCTGTGAAGCATAGCTAATTCTCCTCACACTATAGCTGCTTACCATTCTAAAGGAAAGACTCATCCTTCCTCTTCAAACATAGGTATCTTTGGTCTGAATACAAATTCATCAGGTATTCTCACTGTCATGCCTACTAAACCTGGCAGCCATGTCAACGGAATGCGTATTCCGTAATGGGAAACGTCTGGTTCTAATGGCACTCCTTGTATGGCTACCTGTTCTGCAAATGCCATAACAAACTCGCTCACGTTTAAATAATACATTCCTGGTGTTGAGTATACTATGCCTTCATAAGTAAATGAAATTGTCATATTCAACTTGGTCATTTAGTCTCAACCCAGTATATTGACAGGTGTCTGCCTTGAATATAATAACGGTACAGACATGTCACATTCTCCTATAGAAACTGGTAGTGCATCAGTAAAAGGAACTCTACTTGTAGCTCCTGTGAATCCTTCAGTATTCATGGAATTTCCAGACATCAGAAATGTCCCCTCTCGTACGTACACATGAGCACATTGCACCCATGTCTACCCAAAACAAAAAAGATTTGCCTCTTATATTAATGTCAAACCTTGGTTCCTCTAGAGAATTAGGAGTTACTGAAAGTATAGAACACATCAAGTCTCCCAGTGAGCTGTCCTATTGTGGGTAGATCCTCATTCCTGTACCTGTGAAAGGATTCCCTCCATCAACAGTGACACCACCTATTCTAGGAGTCATTAACTGTCCTGTGCTCGTGCTTTGCTGTAGCTGCATAGGTGTCTGCTTTGACTGCCCTTGTGGATTCATTGTTACCTGTTGTGTTTGAAAGTCTTGCTGTACCCTCGGCCCTGTGTATGCTGCATTGTCCGATTGTGAGCAACCCCGTCTCCATTCTGCTGCCAATATGCAGGTGGGTTTGAAGTCCCCATCTCGAAAATTCATTATTCTGCACAAATCCTTGACTTCTAAACATACAAGCAAAATTACCTCTCATGTTTGGTGATTGCTGTGGACCGTATCCATCCCGCTAGTCAACATTGCCCCTTCAATAGCATACTTGGAGAGTTTTTTCCTGTGCTAACTTTGCCTCTTAACCTTTACTAACATTGTCTTTCTTTCGATTCTTTCCTTGCAGAAGCCTGCAATAGTGCACGATGGTCAGCTGTATTTCTGGCCACCGATTTCTTGAGCTGCTTCTGTACCGAGTATGGCAGCCATTGACATAGTATATGATAATACACAGGTATGGATTTCCCCAAGCCTCGGGTGTCTCCAAAGCCCACTGATCTTGAAAAGTCTGAATGTAAACAAGGCGATAATCCCCTTCCTGCATCTTTTTTGTCATTATAGCTCCCATATCTGATGTGTCTGTATACAGCACTCTAAGTGCTTTCCAAACTGCTGCTCTACAATTATTGAACAGTGCTACATCTTGAGCAGTGTTTACTGTGGTAACACCAGAATATCCTGCCCTCGACCAAACATCATCAGCTTTTTCCCCCAAGAATAGCAATCACGAGACCCTTAAAGTCCCCTATGGCTAACGTGTTTCCTCCTGTCATTTTCTCTAGCTCATGTATCCACTTCCCAGCATCAGAAGTTAAACTCAGGAGTTTGCACCTTAAATTAACTTTATACATTTGTGGCCACAGTATGTACTGTGGTCTGGCCCTTACTTCTCTAATAACAGGAATTGTGACACCCCAAACATGCTCTCATCTCCTTTGCCTATCCATAGCAGGAACAATGGTTCCACCCCGCCTTCTTCCTGCCAGCAACCCTAATCTGTTCACATAAGGTGGCAAGTCCCCCCTCTGACCAAGGGACCGCACTCTTGGCCGATTTAGCCACATCACTGAGTCTGTGACGGCCAAGATATTGGGAGGTCTAAATCCGACCATCTCACTTCCTTATCCATTGACAAACACCATTCAGGTCCACCATGTTACCTCCCTCCTCCCCAGGAAGGCTTCTCTTTCTTTCTCTGACATCTCCTTTGCCCAACTCATGTGACGTTTCTCCTCTTCATCATCTCTATCTAAAGTAAGTCTATTTAAAAAACAGCTTCATGGGCTCAAAACTACATGAGGCTCCTTCTTTAGAGTACAGCTGCATACTCTTTACCCTTCCCCTGCAGTACTTTCTTAGACTTCATATCATGATAGACTTTTTCAGTTGCATCCCCAATGCTTCTAGAGTCATACTCATCCTCCCGATTTACTCTGGACGGACCTGCTATTGGCTCATGTGTTGGGAAGAACTCTTCTAAACCTTCCCATGCCACTACTGGATTAGGATCCATTACCTGCTTTTCCATGCGATTAAGATTGTGTGCTCTCTGCCTTCTCTTTTGTTCTAATTCATCGTCAAACTCTCTTCGTTTCCTTGCTTCCTCCCTTACCCTGTCTTCCTCTTTTCTCTTCATGTCCTTTCTCTCATTTGCCCTTTGTATTTCTTCATCTCTGCATATGTACATTCTTTTATCCCTCAAATTCTGTTCCTCTTCTTCCCTCCTTTTCCTTTCTAGTCTTTCTTGCTAAGCGATCTCCCTCTATCTGTTGTCATACTTTTTCTGTTCCTCTGCTCTTTCCTGCTTCCTCCGTTGCTCCTCTTAATATAACTGTTCCCGTCTGTCTACCTTTTCTCTTTGTCCCATCATCTTTCAATCTTTCTTCCCTTTCTTTATATTTCTTATCTTGTTCATCATTATCTTCCCTTTGACTTACATTCTCAATGCCTTTACCATCGAGTTTGAGCAACATCTGACTACCCATCCATTTGTTCTGTATAAGCGCTAACTCATCAGTCTTATCCTTTTCTCCTTTCCATCTCTGTATTTCTCATCCTATTTCTAGAGATGTACTTTGTCGTTCACTTTTCTCCTTATCGCGTCTCTCCTTGTCCCTCAGGACCTTAGAGAGTACATCTCTCTCAGTATTTTTCTCTGGGCCCTCATTACTGATTTGCGCAGATAACTCATATGCCGGGTTGCAATACCCTGTCGATGCCTTGAGCACCCTTAATGGCTACGCCCGTCATCCTTTTTACTATCGCCGTCTACTTCCGGTACGGCGGGTGGAGCAGAAGGCTCTTTACCTTTACCTGCATACATTAAGGGGTCGATTCATGGAGCAAACGTGCGCCGAAAATCCCAGCGCAAGCAGGCGCAAGGTGGAGCAAGCGTGAGAAACCCAGCGCACGCGCACGTGTGTGATTCAAGGAAGACGCTGCGCGTGTTTCCCGCTGTCCGTGCGCGAAATCCTGCCATGGCGCACGCGGGCACACACGACGTGTGCTGCGCGCACAGCAAAAGCGCATATAGCGCGGCGCACACAACCAAAGTGGGCAGAACAGTGGGCGTAACACGCGGAATGGTAAATAACGTGTGAAAAAGAAGTCGTAACTGGGGAAGTACTGCAGGGAACTACACGGAACGCCCACATGCATGCGAACAACCCGTATTCATAGATTCGAATACAGGAAACCCGCGCACGGCAAAAGATGCACACAGGCGTCAACACGTCTGCCACAGGAAGGCAGGGGGAAGCGTCCCCGCGCACAGCATAAAAGTGCGCGCAAACAACAAACACGTATATACAGCTACGATGAATGCCCCATTTGTCGCAGCACTGATCGTGGGACACCACAGGAGGAGGAGAATAGCCAGGGCATGCATTTTCGCACCACGGACAAGCCTTTTTGGGATGCCTGACGACCAGGTCTACGGCAGGTATAGGTTTCCACCCCATATCATCCTAGACCTGGTCAGGGAGTGGGAAGATGACCTTACATCCCCCACCCTTTGCTCCCAAGCATTGAGCCCCTTGGAGAAGGTGCTCAATGTCCTGCATTTCTTGGCCACTGGGTCATTTCAGCGGACTACTGCCATAGTGGGGGGGGTCTCACAGGCTACGCAGTCACGCTGCCTACACCAGGTACTGGCAATCATGACAGCGCGCCCCTCAGTCCGCGGGCACATATACATGTCCAGAACACCTGCAGACAGGCAGGCCGTTGTCTTGGATTTTTACAGGGTGGCACACTTCCCCAAAGTGCTCGGTGCCATAGATTGCACCCATGTGGCTCTACGTCCACCTAGGGCCACTGAGCACATCTACCGAAACCGCAAGCACTGGCATTCCATCAATGTACAGGTGGTATGCGATGCAAAGGGAATCATCACCTCTGTCTATGCAAACTACCCTGGCTCCACCCATGACAGTTTCATATACAGAATGTCCGCCCTGAGCCGGGCCCTGGAAGCTGGGCAGCATGGCGACACCTGGCTCCTAGGTGAGTACAAATGCCCTTGCACATGCATGCATGTCACACACACACACACAAATACACAAACCCCAATAATCAGAACCATTTACACCTCCCCAGGGGACAGTGCCTAGACTCTGAGCAACCACATGATGACGCCAATCCGGAACCACACCACACCACCCCAGGTAAGATAAAACGCCACCCATATTGCAACCAGGGCCATAGTGGAGTGCCCAAGTCGCGTTTCCGCTCCCTTGACCGCTCTGGCGGGCAGCTACTCTATGCACCCCCAGTAGTGTGCAGGATCATTGTGGCAGCATGTGTCCTGCACAATGTTGCAACACGCAGGGCGTACCGGTGGACATGGTGGTGCCCCCACATCCCCAACCACAGGCACAGGCGCTGCCCATGGGAGGGGACAGCGCACGTGGCGAGGAAGCCCGGACGCAGCTTGTGGCCACATTTTTCACCTAAACTCCCACCCCTGCGGAGTGCACACAGGCCTGGCACATACCAGGTGACAATTGATGATGACAAAGAGACAGTCAACTGTCACAACCTTACCACCCTGAGATTGTTGCCATGGAAGTGCCACATTGTCTGCATCCCTAGCTACTTAAACACAGGCTATCCTGTGTGACCAAAAGGCACACATATGACATATGACATGACATGATATGGCATTTGTAACGTGCCTATACACAAGTGTTTCAAGGTGCAACGAGACAGGGAGGGGGGAACAAGGGAAGACAGACAACGATACTACTAGGCCAGGTGTCATTTAGATTGCGCAAGTGCAGGGGTAGGGGAAGGGAAAGGTGCAAGGGGAAGGGGAGGGGGGAGTGCAGTACAGGGTAAGTAGAATAAAAAACAAATAAATAGGCCAGCTGGTGGCAACTGCAAAGGTAAGTGCAGACAAGTGCTGGGAGGGGGGGGGGGTTGTAGGGATAGAGAGACAGTCCCGCAGTGCAGGGGTTGCCAGGGAGGCAGTGCAAGTGGAGAGTGGCTGGGCCAGGGACCGAGGTCAGTGAGAGTGGCCCAGTTGCAGATCCAGTGCAGTTTCAGTGAAGAATTTAGCAAGGGAGAGGGAGAGAGAAAGCAGAATCAAAGATGAAGGTCTTGAGCTGATTCCGGAACCGGAGATGGTTCTCCTCAAGTTCCAGGGAGGCAGGAAGGCTGTTCCAGAGGGAGGCACCTGCCGCGGAGAGAGATCTACCCCCAGCTCGTTGCTTCGAGAAGCGGCTGACCCTGACATGCAAGGTGTGAATCACACACACCTGCAAAACAGGCCATGACCATCACTGTTATGTCACTCAAACCCTCTCAAACCATGACATGGCAAGCAATAGCCATACACCAACACAGTACCAATAAGGTACACATTGCCATGTCAAAAATGTACAGTGGCATCAGACAATGATGCCTGACATGGAATCAGATGAAATGACTGACCAACAACCTCCCACCCAAAATAAGTAATTCCCAAATGCATTACAAAAGTTGTAGACGTAACATAACAATGAATGCCTGTATACATGCACATTGTGCATTGCAAAATCAACACTGCATCTTCTGTGTGCTGTGTCCAACTCCTGCAACACACTGCTCAGCGCACAGCACAGTGAACAGCTATTGTGTGTGATGCACACCCTGAGCATCACATCTAAGCGACAGACCACATCAAAAAGCAAATTAGGCATGTACAGGATCCATAATTGGTCACAGAACATGTGCTGCAGAGACAAGGCAAACAGAGTGTACACGTGGATATCCAAGGGTGGTTGTACATGTAGTGCATCATAGTGCGAGTGTGTGGGTCAGTAAGGACATGCACTCAACATATGCATGTACAATCAAGTGACCATCAGTGTCCTCTACACATCACATGTGAACATTCACCATGTGTACACCCCAGCATGTCAAACCACAACTATCCCCTCAGACCTGAAAGGTAAACACAACACATGAACAAGCATTGATCAGCAGAACACAACATGTACATAGGATACCACAATTACAATGTCAGGGTTCCCATTACACTGCAGGGCAAGGCAACTATCAACAACAAAACACCCCCCTTCCCTCACAAATGACCATGACCCACTGAACAACTGCACCTGGGTCATGGAGCCTTCAACCCTCAATTTCACCTGGCCACAGGATCACCCTTCCCCTTCGTCACCATCTCCCACCTTGTAAAAAGGTGCCTGCACCCTCAGAGTCCACCTTCATTTGCAAAATCACAAAATCCAAGGCAGAAAAACGAACCAGAACAGCCTCCAGTAGATGACTTGACGTAGCAGTACCTCACAAAGGCCAAGTACTACCACAATGATGTAACAACCAAGGTAGCACAGTAAAACAATGTCACAACAGGATGTGAACCATGTGTGGTACATAACATAGAATGATGCACCACGAACGGATGTGTACTGTCACAGGTCCCGTGTACAGGCGCAGGAGTGGCACGTACCAACCATCCCCACCATGGCCCGGGTGCCTGAAAGGTCAAACTCACACAGGCCTCTGAGACCCTGGTAGGGAAGGAGGGTCAGGGATATGCAGTCGGGACAGGCTTTGGCACACTGGATAACTGGAATGAGTGGCAGGAGAGGGGAGTAGGAATGACACATGGAAGTAGGGAATGCACGAAAATGTACTACCTGCATGAACACATACACAATCCGAACAAACTTGTACATCATTGTCATGGCCTTCTAGAGTCCAGGTTTAGGAGTGGCATGAACCAACCACCCCCTCTAGGGTTTTGGCGCCTGCAAGTTTGGGGCTTACACAGGCATCCGCAACCCCAGCGGGGAAAGAGGGTTAGGGAACGTTGGTTGGATAGGTACGGGAAGCAGGAACACCGGGTAGAGGGTACAGGGTTTAGAGTTGGATAGGACTCCGGGTGATTAGGGGAAAAAAAACATACCAAATTGAATTACACATTCATCCATGCATTAGTGCACCCCCCAGCAAGCCTATGCAGAGCAGTTTGAAAGAAAAACAACAAGACACTTAGCTCTGGTTTTGAGTGCTGGCCTCCTGCCTGCGCACTCTCAGGTCCGGTTACAGGAGCACTTCAATGCTGCAAAGAGAGCCACAGTTAATAATCTGTGCGTGCCCATAACACAAAAACACACCACCAAATATGCCCCATAGCAACAAACTACTCTACAAACAGACAATCTGGTGTGGATGCTTCGTACCCATATGTAACATTACCCCTGTGATGGGTCATACACAGTCAATGCAGTAAGTCAGCCGCCGGTGGGTGCGTGGGAAATGGAACAACAATGTGTCACAATTCACACAACATGCAATGTTCCCTGGGTAAGCAGACAGACCCATATAGCAAGGCATGACTTCAGAACAAGTCGTGTTCCACCAGGACCAAAACAAAGTAGGCAGTGCATGGTTCAAAATGTACATGGAAATGAAATGCGCTGCACCCGAGTATGTCCCTTGCTGTATGTCCCTGTGAGCTGCTCCTTTCCATGTCTCGGAAGGCTACATGGTTGATACAAGTGCCTCAATGGACCTTGGTGTACCGGAGGGTATGTGCCACTGCCCCTGCAGGTGCCCCAGACAACCTTACAATCAACAGCCACCAGTCCACCAACACATCTGAGCTGTATTGTGTGCTTCAACACCAATATCCGTCCAAGCTCACCCTCAGTGCTGCTACTAAGCCTGCATGTGCAACTGGCCTGGTGGAAGCTTTGCTGCGTTGTGGCCCCCCTGTGCTGCTCACCTTGCCTGGAGTTCCTTGGAACACGTCAGCAGTTCTAGGATATAGGTCTGCAATCCCTGTGCCCCTGCTTGCGCACGCATGTGCATGTGGGCACCAACAAACGTGTCCAGAATTCAGACGTCCAATGGGCCAAGTCTGCTGGCAAAGGTGGTCTGGAGGCTCATTACCCTGCAGAAAGGGCATGCATGAAACACATGATTAATGCTTTAAAGTCATCTGTGTGTGTCTTTTCAGGCATCTCATTACTGGACCATGTCAGAGACTTACATCAGAAATCACACCGTCAGTCCGTCTTTCACATCCAAAGTGTGGAACACACTATCTACGGCATGAATTGCAACAAGCACGTGTACAGTAAAGATAAGAAACATACTTCGCAATGCATAGCAATGAATGTACACATTAATCATGAAACACCCCATCTAGCAAAACCTGAACAGTGGTCAATAACACCGCAATAATCCCCACTAGGGATGTTAACACAAGTTACACAGCACCAGACATGCCACAGATATGACAGTCCAAAGCCCTTGTGTAATAGGATGTCACACCGAACCATCCTTGCGAGCCCATGGATAAGGGAGGCAGGAGTGGCATATGTGAGTCAAGGACCCCAAGCAGCAAACACATACACAAGACAAGCCTGAAGGGCCCAGCTGGAACAGACAGTGGATGCTTTCAAAAGCCACAAAGCACCGCACCGTCACATGAAAGCACAATAGACAAGCAATTTTAAACTATATTAACTAATTACACTAACTATGAAAAGCCTACATTACCTAATTAAACTAACTATCAAACAGAAACTTAACTAACTAAACTAAAAGAAAAATCAAAAATGGCCACATACGACCCGGGGGGGAGGGGAGGCACCCAGGAGGGGGGAGGTACAGGGTGCTGCTCAACACCCACATGCAATGATGCTGAGCCAAAAAAAAAACCTCCATGGGCTCAACGCCTGCACAGCCCGACCTATGTGGGAGATAGATGGTCGTCCGAGTCTGGCTCATCCTGGAAAGGAGGACGTGGCACAGTAGCCTGGCCACGCCTAGCCGCAGCTTGCCCCTCGTCGGCAGCAAGTCTGCCGGACGGGTGAGCCTGGTTCTGTGTGGCGATGTGACTTATGTGATACATGTGCTTCCTCTTGCAAGGTAGCACGTGTAACATGGAGTTCCTCCTGCAAGGCCTGGCTGGACAACCGCTGCACCTTCCGGCAAGCCTGTAGCTCAGCCGAGATGGTACGCTCAAGCTGTGCAAACCTCTCCTCTGCCCGCTGCCTCTGGGAGATCATAAGGACACCCAGAGTGGATTTGAGGGAAGCATACTCCTCCCTCAGGGCATCCATGTGCGCCTCTGCGTGAGCAGCAATTGCTTTATGCAGAGATAACATTTCAGCCTGGCGTGCCCTGTCTGAGGCCGCCATGCCCAGCCTGAGCGAGCGGGCCGTGGACCGTGCCGCCTGCTGCTGGAGAAGCACCTCCCTAGCAGGGGGGAGCACAGATCGGGCCACACGCTCCATGCTCTCAGCGATGTTCTCCATTGCTGCCCCCTGCCGTTCTGAATTGGCAGTCATGTCTTGCTCCCACTCAGTATACTGCGGTTGCGTGCAGCGACCGCGTTGCTGGGCTTGACCCCTGCGGGACCCAAGGACCGGGTGATCTCGCTGTGTTGGCACCGCCTGCGGCTGCACGCCTACATGCCCCCGTCGACGTGATGTCCCAGGCACATCAGTGACTGGTGTGGAGGGTGACCCGATCCACCACGGGCAGAGGAACCAAGACTGTCTGATCCCTCAGTGCAGGTGTCGCGGACAGAGGAGTGTCCACATCAGAATTACTCACCACTGACACATGGACTTGATGCTCATCCAACTCGACATGGACGTCAGAGTCGTCATCAAGGCTGGACTCATAGGCAGCCAGAGACAAGATGGACTGTAGCACTTGGGGGGTTTTCGTGGCCTACCACCCCACAACCCCCACTTGTGCCGGGTTGATGTAGTGGTAACAACCCTGTGTCTGGCATGACAACACCATCCTCTGCCTCCATTGCGTCATCACCTGAAAAATAGAGAGAAAAAAGGTCACTACACATGTCAGAAGCACACAACACACACACACACCGACAACAAACACATCAGGCAGACATATGACACACAACATAGAACCTGGCATGCATGCTGGGTCAACTTTGAATTGCTTCTGTGATCAGACCTGTTGAAAGGTGGCAGTTTGCATGGAAGTGGGTCTATGCAGTGCAGAAAATGTGTACGCCACTCACTACCTACATGTACGAGGACTCCATGGTGTGTGTCAGGAAATGTGAAGGCAGTGCAAGTTCAAATTCAGGCATCACGTGCACTGTGCATTCAATGGGTAGCATATCTACAAGCCAAGCACCCCTCTACCAAAGTACAAAAGCAGGGATACCTAGCATGGTATCAAAAGGCTGACCATACACCTGTGTATTGACAGGCAGTGTTGACTGGCATCAACAGCTTAATGTGATTCAAGTGACAACACTGCAAATGATGATGCGACAGTAAGCAGGACACATGATGAAAACTCTGGAGGCCGCCCACGTGTGAAGAAGACACTACAACAGTCGGACAGAGTCATTGGCCATTAAACAGGCTGAGGCCTGTGAGCCACACAGATTGTCAGACCCTAAACATGTGTGCAACGCAGTACTGAGCCACAGTTGACATGGGAAGGCTGATGAGATGCCATGCAATGTATGTCACCCAGGACTTGTATTACAGTGATCATCCAGTCAAGGACACATAGGGGCATGCGTGCAATGCACATGGAGCATGAATGGGCACTCATGTCCCTGCGGGACATCTGACTTATGCACAGTACAAGTGAGATACCCTGCATCAAGTACTAAGGCTGTACCACACGGCATATGTCTGGCAGATTGTACGCTGGAAGTTAGCATGTACACAGGACGCATGAACAGGAAAGTGCACATTGGCAAGATTGAAGCAGACCAGTGCAAAGGTGGAACTGGGGTGCAGAGTGGCAGAGGAGGGGAAAGGGAGCATGCCTACATGGAGTCCCCGCATGCAGGCAGAGGAGACATGCACATCAGTCATGCAATGACATTGTGGCTGGGCTGAGAGGAAGGTCACCCCACGCCACATGCAGAAGGGCCAGTGAGCTGGAACATGGACCGGAGGGGCATACTTGTAACCAGCATGTCAGTAGGGTGCAATAGTGGTGATGCGGACAGTCCCTGTCTGCTCCACATGCCCACCATCCAGCAGAGCAGACATGCATCACGGAAGCATTGCATTACTTACACATCAGAACCATGTACACATCACATGTAGTGGCAATCATGCACAACACATCCCACAAGTGAAACACACACGTCCTCAACAAACACGCATCAACACTCACTGGACTGGGCATCAAAGTCCAGCATCTCTCCCACTCCTTCGACCAATTCAGATGGTATGAACTCCACAATGAGTGCCTCATGCGGAGTGAGCTCTTCCTCCTCTGGTGCAGGCCCACGGCCTGTCACCAGAGTCAAGTTGTAATTAGAGGCACGCTTAGCCTTAGCGCTGCGTTTGAGGTCATTCCAGCACTTTTTGCACTCTTGCGCTGTGCGCACCTCATGGCCCAATGAACTGACATGTTCCGCAACATGCTTCCAGTGGGTGTCATGGTGGGCAGCCGTAGTCTGACTATTGGCACCCACTACCATGTCACGGCAGTGGCCCCGCACGTAGTCCACGAGGAAGTCCAGTTCCTGCTTGCAGAAAGGCTTCTTCCTCGATGTGCAGGAGGTCGTGGCTGTGTGTGGGGTCCCAGCCTGTGCTGCAGGTGCAACCTTCCTCCTCTTGGACTGTGGCGCATGCCCTGGCTGGCTAATGCCACCCTGACCAGTATGGCCAGTGGGTTCGGTGGATTGAGCCAAGGGAGTGGCAGGTGGATCGATGAACAAAGGCCTGGGTGCCCTCTAATGGACCCTGCGCAGCAACATCCGCTGTGGCAGGGTCATTGACCGCAACGGTCCTGGTTGGCAGACTCACAACCGGGGTGTTGTTGGGTGCATCTTCCACTGCACTTGCCAACACCCGGCTGCTCGGGGCAGCAGATGACATAACTGCCCCAGGGACACGTGTCTTGGTCAGAGCAGCCCTGCGTGCCCTATGGTTTCCCTGCTGGCCTGTTGGAAATCTACCAAGGGCTCCTCAAGTGCCAACGCAGCCTGCGCTGGCAGACCCTGAGCCTGGGTGGCGGTGTCCACAGCTGCACCTGTAGCTACCACTACCCTTGGCGCCAGTGCCAGATGCAGAAGCTGCATCCCCCGGAACCACAGGGGGTGGTGGCATGACTGCACCAACACAGGGCACAACATTGTGCTCAAGTGGCGCACCCCTGCCTCTTCCCCCTCTGTGGCCGACCTGGACACCCTGGAGTCCCCCTACTCCCTGGTCCCCGACCATGCCTGCCATGAGGAGTATGCCCAGCTGAGGCGCCCCTCACCTTTGGTGTCCTCCCAACCATGGCACAGATGTAGTAGTGCCGGCACAGATGGAGTAGTGCCAATGGGAGGTGTACACCACAATTGACCTGGGCAATTGGGGTGAAGGGGGTGGGAAGCAAGATGTTAACAGCCCCCCTGCACCTGCAAGGCTGTATGTGACCCCGGTGAGGTAGTGACGGATCACGCAACTCTCAGGCACCCCAAAACTGCAGTAAAACCGTGCACGCAACCCTACAGCCTACGTGCGTGGAATCAACCTCGCGCAGTACGCGGTGGCACCCAGTAACCCGAATAACGCGTACGCGTGGGACACGCAGGCTACTCTGACCTCGAAAATGGGTGCGATACACAGGGGCACCCGCAGTGGGAAAAATAGTGTGTGCAACTCACCGTCTGACTAGCGCGATGCAGAAAAACACGCGTAGCCAATACCCCCGCCAAAAGAAGAGATACGTCCTTGATAGCTGTGAAGTTGTGATGGTGCGCAAACATACGTCGGTCTCCACGAAAGGCACTTACAGCGAACTGCTGGCCCCTGCTCACCTTTAACCCGTGCTGAGGGAAATGCCCACGCGCGTCACGTCACTAACGCGCATGGGCCCTTTCCTCGGATTACACGCATTCCCACGCGGACGTGCAGTTTTTCACGCACGCTGAAAAGCCCGTGCACGCCCGCGCACGTCAAGTCACAGAGGGGCTTAAGCTTGAAGGGCCTTCGGTCCAATGAAATCGCGTATGCGTGCAGACGCGCTTACGCGCTAAGGGCCTTTCCTCGAATTTCACGCTGACGTGCAGAATTTTCACGTGCCAAATCACTCTGTATCAAGCTGGCCAAGCGTAAGCACACGGAAGACCACGCTCCTGACCAAAAGGCTGAATTACTGCCCCCCAGAGCCCCGAGCAGCCTCCCACGAGCCATCTGCTGCTGCCTGTTGCCTGCCTGCCTGCTGCCACCGTGCCCTGCCATTTGGTGCCTGCACATCAGCCATCTGCAGGAGTCCAGTTGCAGTGCCCACCCCTGCTGGAACAGAAGACTCCCGACTGGGATACCATCGCTCCACAGCCCAGCCCCAGGACCCAGTTGCCCACCCACGCCTGCCTCGGGGGTCGCCATGTCGGGGCAAACACCATCTGAGACCACTGGCGACCCCCAGCCAGAGGGGCAGAGGGCCACCAGCTTCAGTCAGAAAGTTGGTGTCCTGGTGGAGCTTGTCCTGGGGCATTATAATGCCCTCTTCGGATCATCACGTGCCGACAAGGAAGGACGGGACAGGATCTGGGACGACTTTGTGGTTGCCATCAACACGGAGGGGGTGGCAACCCGCAACATCAAGCAAGTCAAGAAGCGCTGGGAGGACTTGAGGTCCAGGACCCTCATAAAGGCCCGGCGCCTCGTGGAGGGGGGCCAGGCAGCATGAGTACCATCCAGCTGAGGGTCCTGGAACGCGTACGCACAGCGCTCCATGCCCAGATCCTTGAGAGGCAGACCCGTCTGGAGTCGAGCGGTAAGTGGCCAAGCATTGCTGTGTGAGACAGGGCATGTTGCAGTGTGCTGGTTGTCTGATACTTGCCTGTATGTGTGACATAGGCCATGTACGCGTTTGTGTCTGCAGGGACATCATGGTCATGCATGTGAGACCAGTAATGTGTGAAGCACACGGTTGGTGTATGTGTTTAAATGCTACATGGGGAGCCCTATGCGGAATGCACACATGAGAGCATGCCAGTCTCTGTTCCTGGACATGGGTGGGGGTGAGGGATGGGTGATGATGCCATGTACATGTATGGTGTCCATGTCTGTGTGTCTGACCTGCATGTCTGTGACTTGTGAATGCCATGGATGCATGACACATGTCTGTGACAATGTTCAGATACACTGATGCAGCCTAGTTTTCCTTGCATCCACTGTGTCTGGTGTGTACGAGTCCAGATGGATGAAAGTACGGTGAAGTGTGTGAATGTGATAGGCATGACCCATGATGCATGTGAGTTCAAAAACAACATTGTATGTTTCAAGAGTCCCTTGGACATGTTTGCTAATGTCCATAGCATGCGCTATGCCTTTTACTGAATGTGTTTTGCCTGCACTGACCCATGTGTTGTGGAGGGACATGATGGAAGTGATCTTTGACAGTGCCACTCATCTGCTATTGCTTCCTGTCTAGGGGACCATTGTACAGTACCCTGATGCTTGTGTTCTATGTCTCCCTCTACACAGCGCAAAGTGAAGAAGAGGGCGGAGACGGCGCTGTGGAGCAAAGCGGCGGGGATGCCCCCACGGCTGCAGCGGAAGGGGTGGGTGAGCCCCCACAGGGGCTTGCAACGGCGGAAGATGGGGTGGAGCCATCCAGGTTGGTGGTTTCCACAGAGGAGGAGGAGGCCGCTACTGAGCCGCACATGGGGCCTGGTGGGGGCATTCCTGCTGGCCAAGTGGTGCAGTCCGGGGGCAGGGGCAGGAGGCAGCACAGGTCGCCGTGGAGGTGCCTGCGCATGTCACTGTCCCTGACACTGTGACTGCACCACCATGCACCAGCAGGGATGCCCCATCCCAGGCCCGTCCGCAGGTAGGGGGGATGTCCATGTCATCTGACTGCCCTCCACCTGCAGACGAGGGGACCCCTGGCCGTATGGAGAAGGTCCTGAGTGGTGTCGCGTTGCGCACAGTTGTCATTCATGATGAGGTGCGTGCTTCCCGGGGGGAGCATGCATGTCGTCACGAAGAGCACTGTGCCAACGTGGCCCAGTTGGGAGCGGCCGTGGTCGGGGGTTTCGTACATGTGTCGGGCACTCTGGCGACCCTCTCCTCCTCTGTGGAGGCTACGCGCCAGTCGTTCTCCATACCGTCTTCTGGCCTAGATGCCACCAGGGGCCCCTGTGGACCTGCCCCGACCAATGCAGCCAACTCGGTGGGGATCCCATCCCTGTCACAGTCGGGAATCGGAGGTCCAGCAGGAGTGGACACACCAGCAACTGGACCCCAGCAGATGGAGGATGTGACGGCATCATCGGGCAGGGCACATGCACGACGGCGTCGGTGGATTCCATCAGCCTGGATGCCGTCGTGCTGGCACAGGCAGTTGCGTCGGAGGCAGCGGCAGGCTCGACGTGGGAGTCATCATGGCTCGGGGCCATCAACATCAGGGGGGCAGGCATCGGCCGGAGGGCAGGAGAACCCTGGAATGGGAGTGTCTTCCGTGTGGGAGCGGTTGGGCCAGCAGATAGGTGCGGAGCAGGAGCGGGCAGAGGAGGAACGGCTCACAATGGTCAGGGCAGAGAACTCCATGCGGAGAGTGCTGAGGCGGGCTGAGTGCCTCGAGGGTATTCGCAGGGAGTTGGAGCTGGACACTGCGTTATCCCTGCGAGACCTCGGGGCCAGGGAACATGCCCACCTCCAAGCCATTGAACAGGAGTTCGATGATGCCCTGGCCCATGACAACAACCAGTGAGCCGTTGGACTAGCCCGCTGACCTTGTAAATAGTTATGTAGTTAGTGTTAGGTTTCCTTTGCTTTTTTTTATTGATTTTGGACCTTTTGGACAATGGACCACATTTTTGTATATAGTTTTTTTATTAGGTAGTATTTTTAGATTTAGGTTTCATTTCTTCAGTTGGGATCATGGATCCTGGATTGTTTATCTGTATATAGTTGACTGTTGGATTATGGTTTTTTTTTGGATTTACCCATGGAGCAATGGTTTTCGGTTTTGTTTTTCCCTTGGATGTACTTTTTTGAACTGTGACTTTGGACACCTTTCCTTTGGATTATGATTTGTGGTTTTTCATTATTTTACGGACATGCTGCTTTTTGTTTTTAATTCCCATTGTCGTTTGTTTATTTTTAATTCCATTTATGTTGCTTTTAATACATTTTTTTCACCAAACTTCAATTTGTAGTATCATCTAATTGTTTTCATGCATATCATGATATGGGTTTTAACATTCACTTACACCCATTGTGTGTATGTGAGGGACATGTGTTCATTTACATACTTGACATTGGGGTTGTATCATGTAATTGGCATTTCTGAGTGGGTGGATGCAATACTTGGGTGGGTGTTTGGCATGTGGAGGCTGCCCATAAGGGCCAGGGATCTAGATTGTGATGACGTGTTGGCTGGGGGACATGTGTCAGGGCCTGCTGGCAGGTGCCCCACAATGCTGGGGGGTGGGGGTGCAGGTGGGGGTGCAGGGGGACATGAGTGGGACATGAATGGGGGCCTGCTGGCAGGTGCCTCGCAATGCTGGGGGGTGGGGGTGCAGGGGGACATGAGTGGGACATGAGTGGGGGCCTGCTGGCAGGTGCCTCGCAATGCTGGGGGCTGGGGGTGCAGGGGGACATGAGTGGGACATGAGTGGGGGCCTGCTGGCAGGTGCCCCGCAATGCTGGGGAGTAGGGGTGCAGGGGGACATGAGTGGGACATGAGTGGGGGCCTGCTGGCAGGTGCCTCGCAATGCTGGGGTGTGGGGGTGCAGGGGGACATGAGTGGTACATGAGTGGGGGCCTGCTGGCAGGTGCCCCGCAATGCTGGGGGGTGGGGGTGCAGGGGGACATGAGTGGGACATGAGTGGGGGCCTGCTGGCAGGTGCCCCGCAATGCTGGGGGGTGGGGGTGCAGGGGGACATGAGTGGGACATGAGTGGGGGCCTGCTGGCAGGTGCTTCGCAATGCTGGGGGTTGGGGTGCAGGGGGACATGAGTGGGACATGAGTGGGGGCCTGCTGGCAGGTGCCCCGCAATGCTGGGGGGTGGGGTGCAGGGGGGCATGAGTGGGACATGAATGGGGGCCTGCTGGCAGGTGCCCGCAATGCTGGGGTGTGGGGGTGCAGGGGGACATGAGTGGGAGATGAATGGGGGCCTGCTGGCAGGTGCCCCGCAATGCTGGGGGTTGGGGGGTGCAGGGGGACATGAGTGGGACATGAGTGGGGGCCTGCTGGCAGGTGCCTCGCAATTCTGGGGGGTGGAGGTGCAGGGGAACATGCGTGGGACATGAATGGGGCCCTGCTGGCAGGTGCCTCACAATGCTGGGGGTGGGGGTGCAGGGGGACATGAGTGGGACATGAGTGGGGGCCTGCTGGCTGGTGCCCCGCAATGCTGGTGGGTGGGTGTGCAGGGGAACATGAGTGGGACATGAATGGGGGCCTGCTGACAGGTCCCTCGCAATGCTGGGGTGCAAGGGGACATGAGTTGGTGATCAGTAGTGCAAGGAGACATGTGCCTTTGCTGGGGGGCATGCCCATGTTGGGTGGGCTGCCTGCGGTACATGACCAGGGATGCAGGGTAGTCCCCTGTGGTGTGGGCTGCTGCAGGGGCTGTGGAGGGTGTACAGGGAACACCTGGGAGGACCCACACTGCCAAATCACGTGTGGGGATCCCCGGCACCCCCGAAATACACATACCCTGCTGAAATCGTGTGTGAAACTTCCCACGCACCCCAGTAATACAGGTACCCTGCTGAAATCGCGTGTAAAACTTCCCGCGCACCCCAGTAATACACGTACCCTGCTGAAATCGCGTGTGATACTTCCCGCGCACTCCAGTAATACACGTACCCTGCTGAAATCGCGTGTGAAACTTCCTGCGCACCCCAGTAATACACGTACCCCGCTCGCACCTGGCCAATCGCGTGTGAAACTTCCCGTGCACCCCAGTAATACACGTACCCTGCTGAAATCACGTGTGAAACTTCCCGCGCACCCCAGTAATACATGTACCCCGCTCGCACAGGGCCAATCATGTCTGAAACTTCCCGCGCACCCCAGTAATACACGTACCCCGCTCGCACAGGGCCAATCGCGTGTGAAACTTCCCGCGCCCCCCAGTAATACACATACCCAGCTGAAATTGCGTGTGAAACTTCCCACGCACCCCAGTAATACACGTACCTTGCTGAAATCACGTGTAAAACTTCCCGCGCACCCCAGTAATACACGTACCCTGCTGAAATCGCACGTGAAACTTCCTGCGCACCCCAGTAATACACGTACCATGCTGAAATCGCGTGTGAAACTTCCCGCGCACCCCAGTAATACACGTACCCCGCTCGCACAGGGCCAATCGCGTGTGTAACTTCCCGCGCACCTCAGTAATACACGTACCCAGCTGAAATCGCTTGTGAAACTTCCCGCGCACCCCAGTAATACACGTACCCCGCTCGCACAGGGCCAATCGCGTGTGAGACTTCCCGCGCACCCCAGTAATACACGTACCCCACGCACACAGGGCCAATCGCGTGTGAAACATCCCGCGCACCCCAGTAATACACGTACCCTGCTGAAATTGCGTGTGAAACTTCCCGCGCACCCCAGTAATACACGTACCCCGCTCGCACAGGGCCAATCGCGTGTGAGACTTCCCGCGCACCCCAGTAATACACGTACCCCACGCACACAGGGCCAATCGCGTGTGAAACTTCCCGCGCACCCCAGTAATACACGTACCCAGCTGAAATTGCGTGTGAAACTTCCCGCGCACCCCAGTAATACACGTACCCCGCTCGCACAGGGCCAATCGTGTGTGAAACTTCCCGTGTACCCCAGTAATACACGTACCCCGCTCGCATAGGGCCAATCGCGTGTGAAACTTCCCGCAATCCCCAGTGATACGCGTTCCCCGCTTGCCGTGCTTGTACAGGGTTAGCGCAGCCCTTTTTGCTGGATTGGGGATTTTGATATGCTTTTCCCTGCGCAAGGGGCGTTCTTGGGGGCGTAACTGGCCCTGCTGCAGGGTCGCTGCGCCACGGCTGGTTTTGGTGGCTGGAATCCATGAATACGCTGTGCGCGGAAATGTATTTTAGCGCACGCGGCTGGCGCAGGGATTCGCACGCGCACACTGTGCGCCAGCCGCGTGCGCCACTTGTGCGCTAAATTGTTTGACTTACCCCCTAAGTATCCAATCTTCAGGAGGCGGGTCTTCCCTCTCCTCCTGGTACATCTTCCGGAGATCTAACCTTGCTAGTTGTTTGTCTAACTTTTTCCCCATATACGAAGCATGCAAATATATAATTTGCTGTAGAACTGCCTTTGATAATGATTCCCCCTGTGGCCACAGCATGAACATTTTGTCTGCGGTTCCTTTAACCCATTCCACACTGTATTGTCTAAGCTTAGGTGCTTGTTTCAGCAATTGCTTGCAAAGGTGTATAAGGGGAGAAATATCCTCCATTTTGACATGTCACTCTTTGACTGTCAATACTCACTGTTTACTCTTTGCAAATTTTAATAATAATTTTTCAGTAAATACAAAACTAATTCGAGTATGCACCAGTCGTCGCAGCTCCAAACCCTTTATTATTTTGTTTTTTACTTGAATCTGCTAAAAATACCATCACTTCAAGTTAATCAAATAGGCGCTTAGTTCTTTAACTCTCGCGTTTCTCCTCTTTATGTTTATCAATCTTGTCTATTATTTCATCATTATTACATAATCACAGACAAACAGACAAACACACTCAGCCGGCCACATGTATCTTAGCCTTTCTCTTAAAGACTTTTCCTGCCTCTAAAAATACTCCTACGGAGTTCGAATCGACCTCTTTAAATTAATCTTTAAACAATATTTGTCTCCTACGTCACACTTAAAGGGAGCTAGGTGTGATTCCTTCTGACGTTCTTTTAAACGCAGGTATCTAGGCGTACTCTTTATCGTGGACTATCCTCACGATACTTCTTAATTGCTTGGCCTCTCTTCAAGTCAATTTACTCAATATTTAACACTCATTATTCTTAAGTTACATTATCCCTGCCTCCCTCTGTTACTTATTTTCCCCTTATCACTTTCTTCACCTACTGCCCATTCACTCATTGGCCACCTTCCTCAGTTTTTTTTACTCACCAATCAAATTGTTCAACTTCCGACTCTCGGGATCATATGTCTCCTAATTAGCATCTCCAACCTTCCATTTGTTCAGCTTCCTGTAGACGCCGGGAGGGGATTTTGCATGAAAACAAGGAACCCATCTAACCTGGCTTTCAAGTCTTTACGTTACACTAAACTGCTTTCTACTATCTACAGGGAGCCTCACATCCTTTCAGCCGAATGGCAGCAGTTGTGTGATATTTCCGGGACCCCAAAGCTTACTTATTTTGATGGATATCTAACCATCCTCTCAGCTACCATGTGAACTGAAGTTCCCAGTCCTTTAAGATAAAATAGGTATACCCTTGAGATGGATGGGGATGCAGAAATTATTCAAACATCAATAATCAAAACAACTCAGGTAGTTGTCAAAAGGATACCTGTTTTAATATCAATTGTCTAAAACAGGGAGTACAACACACATCGGCAGATGTCTCTCATCACGATCTCAATGCATACTGGAAAAAAACATTCTTTTATAGCAAAAAGTCGTCATAGGTGATGTTAACCCATGTATTACTAACGGCATCCTACATGGCAAACTATAGAAACCTATTGAAGAAAGTGATTGGGTGCAAGGGAACTTCTATGCATATGATCCATACTCGCCCAGGGTAGTCGAATAATGTGATACGCTTTTTAACATCAGGTGGGGCAACTAAGCCCTTTCCCAAAATATGTCACTATGAACGTCACTAAATATACAACGTTTTATTGGCTACACAACTATAGGACCCTTGATCATGCGGTCCCCTATCATTGGTTGGCTTCTAAACTCTGTCAGTACCTTCACACCTATGTATAGCAGTGCTCAGGCTGAGAGTTCAGGTGCTGGTGAGCTCGTCTTAACCATAGCTTCCCACCAATTAGCATATTATCCATCATCACCTCAGTGGTCTGCTGTCAATTAGGGCTTTGAAATCGACCTTGGAAATGTTCCTTGCTCTTGAGAATTTAGGGGAGTGAAGGCACGCTCTGCCCTCGTGCATAGGTGTGACCATCATGCTCGTCCAACTTATTCTCCCCACGTGACTGAAGACCACTAAATTGAGCTTCCTTTGAATTAAAATGCTATTTTCTAATAGACATCGAAGGTCTTTTTGTTTTCTGTTCATATATATATATGTGTACATGTTGGTGCATGCCACAATCTATTCACTATAAAGCTAGCCTCAAGAATACTTGTGTGCTTGCATTTCTTTGCATATTTACGCGTGTGAAACAGTTTGATATCTTCGATGTTTCTGCAACATAAGCCTCTGCATCTCGAGCCCAAGATGACACTTATCTTCGATACTTTCTTGATGCCTTATAGAATTGCCTGCATTATCTAGCCTCTGCATCTCTTTTATGCACGTCAGTCTTGCCTTGTGTGACGTCATCATTCATTTTTGCCATTCATTTGTCCTGTTTCTTCCACAGTTTTATTCGAACGACCATGGTATTGTCTTGTATGCAGGTATGGTTTTCTCAATGGGAACCTTGCTTCTAGGATTCTTCTTGGTATCTGTAATTTGAATGCCTCTGTACATCTCTCATGCTCTGGCTCCCAACATATAGGCAATATGGGAGAGGTGATTGAGGTGGGGGTAATTTGCTCCTTCTATACACAATTCTTGTAATCTGTGAGGAGGTGGCGGTGGCGGAATCCACATTTATACAGGCAGATACATCTTGTAACTGTGATATGGAGCCGATCAGAAGAGTGGGGTGTACGGAAGAAGAGATAGCAAATGTGATAGGGGCAGGGCCCGGGCGGTACCTTGCATGACTTTTAATTGCCAATGAAAATGAAGGAGAAGCGTAAACACCTAAAACACATGACCCCGATTGATGGCCAAGCAAGTACAGACTTTTTCCCCAAATCTTGAACTAGTACAGAAGTTAGACGAATTCCAACAATCTCAAAGGCCTCCATAGAGGAGGGTATGAATGACCAAATCAACCTGGAGGCAACGAAGGGGCTATTGTCAACATGGTCTCAGGAGACTTGAATGTGGACTTAACCCATTCGGATCAATTGCTGGATGCTTCACTTTCTGCCATCCAAGGTGATCTGCAAACAGGCACCCCAACCCTGCTCACAGAGTTACTATCTAATGACAGTATTACATCTATGTCCCCTTACAGGGAGCGGAACAGACCTGGAATGCAACATAGTCTAAGAGAGATGGATAGAAAAATAAAGTAAACATCACCCACTATCTCGGCTCTGAACTCTGTTTTGAGTGCTTTTGTGGACCCTTATGAAAACATCAAGGACGAGGTGTGGTCCCACACTTTGATGTTGAGTGAAATAGGTATAAAGATCGAGGAGCTACACAATCAATGCTAGAACAGTGGACATAAGGCTGTGAGTCAATTTGAGGGGCCAAGGGTTGATTTGGAAACTGTGAACTCGATCCCTCCAGCTGCAGCTCCTTGTACAAGTGCAGACACCCCGGGCGTTCAACCTCAGTCTGGGGAAGAGGGCTGCAACAAAATAACTGTCTCATGCAAGGTAGCAGAAAGTGAGAGTGGTACACGAGTAACCTCTGATACTACCCCTATTGCATCGAATAGACTGTTTATGGATTTTGGGGGTGGGGGAGGCAGGAAACAGGTGGGAAAGTCCAAGAAAAAAAGGGAAACATTGTCAGAGGGCCCGTAAATTCCTGCAACATTTGCCTACTACAGAAGAGGAGGCAAAGGCTGCCAACTCGAATGATACTCTATCAGTAACAAAGACGCTTGCTCCCATCTTTAACAGCCATAACGAAACAAAACCACTTGATCGGATTATATGCAATGGGATTGTTTAATGGTGGATGCTGAGACTCCGCCTCAATCACATTGAAGAACGCATTGTGATCAAAAGTGATGGCTGGTTGCAAGCAGAAGATACCCCAAACAACTTGGGGGAAGGACATGTTTAAATCTATGACTGGGAACGGTAAAACGTTTAACACAGGAGACACCACAATTGAAACTCAGACCTGTAATGATGACATTATAATAGATAGTGGGCTGCCCCAGTGAGTGGAATTAAAATCTGTAGATGCATTCTTGCAATGTGTAGAACAACCTAGTACCCACCCTGTGACTCGTCCAACAGACCAACAGAGAGTAAGGTTTGTTGTGTCCTGCAACCCGACCAATGACATCCCTGATAATAAGACATGTGAAAGTGGCAAATTTAATGAGATCTTTAATCTGGGACCTAGCACTTCTTCATGTAACCCTGTGGGTAAAGTCAAACAGACCATAAGTACAGTTAGTGAGAGGAGTGTAATTCCTAGTACGATCGAAAGGCTTGTGAATGAGCTGGGCAAGCACAATATGTTTGAGACTAGTTAACCTCCCTCCCCCCTTACATGTCTACGATGGGATAGTGATTTAATGGTTTCTTTGACGGCAGTACCCTAAACCCAAAATGAAGCACCTTTAATATCATTAGGAGAAGAGAATCCTTGCAAATATTCTAAAACTGGAGTTTTTGGGGACCCTTCACAACATCGAGATGGGAGAATAGCAGGTATTAAGTCCTAAAAAAAAGTGGGGGGACGCATTGACATACATGTTGAATGTGACATCACCATAAATTAGCACATCAAGGTGCCCTCTGAAAAAAGTGGGGGGGCTCCGTCCACCCGCGTGTACCCTTGACTAAAGCCCTGGGAATAGTGGATGCGAAAATTCAAAGACGATCATTAGGAAGTTGTCAGTCAATTTGCATCCATTTGTAATCTTGGAATATGTATTGGGGTCAACATATAGTAGGGAGCTCACATTAAACCTATCAAACATTCTGGCCCTGTTCAGTGAGATCCCTAGGCTTAGATTGTTATCTACAAAGGATATTGAACTAGTAGACTTCTGTGATGATAAAAGAAATTATAAAGTTGTTATTAAAATTACTCCTCGTTCTGTGTTTCCCTGGTTACTGGAGGCACTTAGGCCACTAGGGTTTGATTTGCGCTTATGCAGCTGTTAACTGTAAACTTGGTCCTGGAAATGTTAATGAGGGTCTTAAAGGCAGCAACCTTAAATGTAAGCAAAAGTCTGTTGTCATGGACAGTGATTTGAGAATTACGCGGGGTAAAGGTGACCATTTTAGGGAAATCATCTTTTCTAACAAACAAGTGGCAGTTCCAAATGTTAATGAAGAATGTAACTGGCTCCGCGCATTCCTCTCAAAACAGAATCCCAGCCAGGATGTCTATTCACAGGAGCATTGATGCACTAAATCGAGCCAAACCGCTGACTATGTTTTAAAACAAGAATTGAATTTGTCAATATCATCATGGAACATCAGAGGTTACATTAAATTGCTGGTTGATACTATGATTACTTGCACCCTCAGATCAAACACTATAATTCTATAACCAGAGACATGTGCCTTGGAGTCCTTAGTACGGGATAGGTATTTGGTAATCACTCAACCGGCTACAAACATCTTGGGCGTAAGCCGTCTGGGGGTATATTGACAGCAATCAGGAATACCTCTGGGTTTTAATTTATTGTATCTATTTATAGGATATTTGTAAGGCGCCTATAGAACAGATGGTGTTTCAAGGTGCCACATGACAAAAACGGGGGGGGGCGGACTAGGGAAAATGATAACAATAACGGTCCTACTAGGCCTTGTGGCATTCGGATCGTGCAAGTACCGTAACAAGAACTGTGAGGGAAGTGGGGGGTGCTAATCTGCGCAAATGTGAAGTGCTAGTTTAAGAGGGGAGGAGATGGGTAGAGAGGAGAGGGTGCAAGTGAAAGGTGGGATTTAGGGCAGGAGAGGGCAATAGGGGCTGGGCGAGTGCTAAGGGGAGACCAGAGAACAATTTCCACAGAATTGCCTGGGATGGAGGGGGCGAGGGTCCATATGCTAAGTACGAGGAGGGTGGTGGACAGGCCGGGGGGGTGGTGCCCTATAGAACTCTGAGGGATCGAGCCACTGTGTCAGATGGGGGTGTTAGCAGGGGAGGGGAGAAGGAAGGAAGAAGAGAAAAGGAGGATCTTGAGGAGCTTCTGGAATTTATGGAGATCTGGCACAAGCCTTACAGGGGCAGGGATATCATTCCAGAGGGATGCGGCTGCGGAGGAGCGAGATCTACCCCCCACTCTCTGCTTAGAGAAGCACCAGATGAAGAGAGTTTTAGCTAGAAGACTGTATGGCTCTAGCAGGGAGGTATTTAAGGAGCGAAAGTTGGATGAAGGGGTCCCAGGCCCAGAAGGACTTGTGAATGGTGCAGAGGATCCTGAATGTTTAACCATATCAGCAAACAGGAGCTAGTGGAGGGACTTTAGGGCTGGTGAGATGTGGTCCCTGGGCTTGAGGCCAAGGATAATACTTGCAGTCCTCTTCTGGATTAGTTTAAGGGGCTGAAGGGAGGATAAAGGAAGACTGAGTAAGAGGATGTTGCAGTAGTCCAGCCTAGGGAGGACCAGAGCTCTGGAGACACTGAGTTTCTGGGGGAAGGTGAGGAAAGGGGGAATGCCTCTCAGGAGGTGCAGCTGATAGTGAACCTTCTTGGCAGGGTCCACGATGTGAGGAGAGAAGGAGAGAGAGGAGTTAAAGATGTTACCAAGGTTTTTTGCCTCATAAGAGGTTGAGGGGAGTGGGACCCATGGAGGGTGACCAGAGGGTAGGGGGGAAGGGGGAGCAGGGCAGCCAGAAGGTAGGGAGGAAGGAGGCAGTGAGGGTCCCAATTAGAAATATCTCAGTCTTACTGGCATTAAGGCAGAGATCATTGGCAGCACAGCATGCACGAATCGCAGTCAGACAGTCAGGGAGGAAGAGGAGGCAGTAGAGGGACAATTGAAGGAGATCTGCATGTTGTCTGCATAACACTGGAAGTGAGGAGAGGAGGAGTAGATTAGGTGGGCCAGAGAAGCAAAGTAGATGTTGAATAGCCATGGTCAGAGGATAGAGCCTTGAGGTACGCCGCAGGTGGGAAGTGAGATAGGGGTGGTAAAAAGGCCCAATTGAACCTGGGAAGGCGGGTCAGAGAGGAATGAGGCCAAGCAGTCCAGTGACAGCTCTGTGATGCCAAGGGTGTCACGGAAACGATTTGTCAGAGTGGCTGTGTCGAAGGCAGAGAAAAGGATAAGGATGGATGAAGAGTTGGAATCAATATGTGAGAGCAACAAACAGATTCATTGTGATGGATCAGTTGGGAGATGACCAGCTACTCCAGGAGTTTGCCCGGGAAGGGGGTAATGGAGATAGGGCAGTAGTAATCAGGGCAGGGGGTGGGTCAGCAGAGGGATTTTTGAGGAGCGAATGAACAAGGGAGTGCTTGAGGGGTAGTGGGAAGGAGACAGTGGAAAATGAATGATTACAGTAATCGACCAAGGCTGGCTCAAGGGAGGCAATGTTGTCCTTGATAGTTCTGGAGGAACAGGGGATCACCTGTTTGGAGGAGACTTTCATAGCAAGGACTTGTCTAGAGACCTCATCTGGTGCTATGGGTGAGAAAGAGTAGAGTAGGAGGGAAGGGGGGGCAAGGGAGGCCTGGGAGCTGGGGAAGGATGAGGGTAGAGGAGAGTGAGGACAGGATGTCCTGACTTTTGGTTATGAAGTGTAAGGCCAGTGAAGTACAGAAGGTCAGGAATGGTAGTCGGGAAGTGGAGACTGCAGAAGGATTGGTGAGTTCCTTACAGATTTGTAGCAGTTCAGCTGTGTTGTTAGTGGCCCCAAAGAGGTGGGCTTGGCTATGGGCTCTCTTGTTTGTTTGGGTGGAAAGTCGTTATTGCCTTTGGAGCAGGTGGCAGGTCAGTCTGTCAGAGGATGTGCATGATGCCTGCCACTTCAGCTCAGCAACTCTACACTTGTGTTTCAGAGAGGCTAAGTCAGAGTCATGCGTCAAAAGACAGAGCTGACAGGGAACCATGTCTCAGTGGGCGTGAGAACGTCAATTTCAAAGTCTTCAGGAAGGAGACCGATACCAGAGGAGTGCTTAACCGCAGCGCTTGAGAATAGAGTGGCTACGTGAAGCTAGTTGCTAACTTTGAAGGTCTTCCAAGGGGGGGTACAGGGAAGTGGTACTCCTGTCGGTGATGGAGACGGGTCAAGAGAGGTGGCAGACAGAGGAGTGGCAGGTGAAGGAGGAAGTTGTTGAGAGATGGAATATGCTTATTAAGAAGAAGTTTGGGATGAGAGACCTAGGCCATGACAGTGCCATGTGACATTCTGGTTACAGTTTCCATCTATGCCCGTAAAACAAGTTAAACTGCAACTAACCAAGCAGTCCATATTGAGTTGAGGAAAATTGCCAAGTGAAAAAAGGTGAGCTTGATTAGCCCCTTCATGCAGATGCCTGCAGAATATGGGAGGCACATCAGCATTGGCTTCCTGTCTAGCACTCGCGTACAATGACCCAGAGTGAGGGATATAAACAAGCAAATGAGTAGCTAACATTTAAATAAATGACTTTGACCCTGCTATATATTCACACTTATGGTTTTGGTCTCACAACAAGAGTTAGTGAAATGTCAAGTGAAGCACTTTCAGACTGAAGATCTGACACAAGGGAGTAGAGGGTCTCTGAAAAACCCATCAGATCATACCCCTCCATAGATGGCAACTTCAGAGCCATCAATAAAAGGAAAGAGGCTGCACTCGCAGGAGCCGGTCAGCAAATGTCTTTCTTCATGTAGACTTCATATGCCCTGGGTAGTAATTTAATTCAACCCATGCAGAAGACAAAGCCATAGGAGGGCACTTAATCCTCAAGGGGGACTTTGTGACTGCCGAAGGACACTTGTTTGCTCAAGCAGACTGCTTACAAGTTTAGAAAAGGTATCATCACTACAAGATCCTCTGTTCGTTTTGCTAAACACAGTATTCCTTGGAAGCCAGCCGCGACACAGGGTGCTGCATGCAGGTTGGCCCCCTGCACTGTGCCGTACACCAAAGCGCCAGAGTGCTGCCTGGAGGCCCTGCGCCCACTCCCATAACGTGAGGAAGGAGGGAGGTGCATAAAACACTGGGCAGGCCTCCCTAGCAGTGATTCATGCTGCGACAAAGGGCTATGCATACTGTTTGGATCCCTTTGCCATGCCATACACCAAAGCTCCGGAGCGCTGCCTGGAGAGCGGTATGCCCGTGCCATAATGTGAGTGAGGAGGGAGGTGCACTGAACACCCAGTGGGCCTCCCTTGCTGCAAAGGCAGCCATGACAAAGGGTGCAGTGTGCTGCTTGGTCCCCTCTGCTGTACCATACACCAAAGCAGCAGAGTGCTGCTTGGAGGCCCGGCCCCCCTGCCATAGCGTGAGAAAGTAGGGATGTGCATGAAACACCCGGCGGTCTGCCCTTATGGCAAAGCCCGCTGTGACTAAGAGCAATGTATGCTGTTTGGTTGGAAGTGACAGGAGGTCATCTCAACATCCATTGTCTGCGAATTATTAAGAGCCCTTAAAAGGTCCAAGTCATCGGTAGGCAGAGGTGAATGGGAGATTGCCGCTGTACTATTGATCCCAAGCAGACCATCGAGGGGAGGCTAAAATCCATAGCTGCAGGCAGCGGTTAAGTACTGAACATTGCGCTGGGTGGGGAGTTGGACTAGAGATGCCCGGCTAGCTGTCGAGGCATTCCCAGTGTAATTGTGTGACCTGTATTGAGTCAGGACGATTTCCACTTTGGGATTAGCAATTGGGACTAACTATCCACGTAATTGAAACCATGCTGGGGTGGGGAGACGGACTATGCGTGCCCCTCAAACTATTGGGTGTTCCAAGCCAGTGGCGTAATACAAAATGTGGGGGCCCCCCTGCGAGCCATGCTGAGGGGCCGCCCCCAACTCAGGAACAAATCACGGGTCGCGCCACACTCTGGGCAGGCCTAGATTATCATGCATGTGTAATACGCACAAATGTGCTGTTGAAGGGGTATGCCACACACTGCACTAGGAGAAAGATATAAATATGTGTTTTATGCAATATACAGCACACCTTCAGAGAAAAATTGGCTAAAAAGCCACCGTTTTTGCGATGGTTTCATAGGGTAACACCAATCCAGTACATTCAAGTCACCAACAGTGCACAGGAACATTAATGCTTTGCTATTAAAAATGCCATGCCACAATGAAAACATGTCCAACTGGCTACACAATGTAGACCAGTGTAATAACATTACAGTAAAGCATGCCAGGCCACATTTAGACATACCTAGATTGGTTGCACCAAAATGCCAGCCGAAGCAGTAACACTCATCAAGAAGAGAACACACATTCAAGCCTGCATCTCTGTGGCCTCTAACAACATGGCTAAACTCTTTCAAATCTGTCAGTAACTGATCAATCCTGTTGCAGTCTTTACCTCTCCTGTTCCCTCCCAGTCCCTCTGTATGTTCTCTCACTTCTCTGCTAAAAACTCAGGACATCCAGTCCCCCATCTCCTCTGCCTCTCCCTCTTCCACTCTTGACCGCCCATTGGCCAGCACTACTTCTCTTCCTCCTTTCTCCTCTTTCTCTCTGACAATCCCTGATGAGGTTTCTAGACAAGTCTGATCTTTGAATGTGTTGTCCAAACAGGTACTCCCCTGCTCCTCTAGAACCATCAAGGACCATATTGACGCCCTCGCCCCAGCCTTGGCTGATTTCTGTAATCACTCTTTCACCACTGGAATGTTCTCTTCTCCCTTTAAGCACTCCCTTGTGCACCCACTCCTCAAAAAGCCATCTGTATTTCCTGCCTTCCTGGAAAACTATCACCCAATATCCATCACCACTTTCCTGGGCAAACTGTTTAAAAAAAAACTGGCCTTCTTCCAACTTACTCTCCACACTGAATCTGTTGGTTGTCTCCATCAGTTTGGCTTCAGAGCTGCCAGAGGCATGGAAACTGTTCTCCTGAACACCTGTGAAGATCTGCTCTCTAACCTTGATTACAGCATTTCTTCTGTCCTCATCCGCCTTGATATTTCCTCTGCTTTCGACACAGTCAACCACGCCATCCTGATTAATCGACTCCATGAGAACCTGGGCATCACGGATTGGCCCTTGAGTGGCTGACCTCCTTCCTCTTGGACTGTGCCTCGCAGGTGTACCCCAGTCCCATTCTCTCTGCCACATCTCTCTATACCTGTGCTGTTCCCCAAGGCTCCATCCTCTCACCCTGGTTTTTCAACATCTTCTTGGCCCCTTTGTCCCACCTGATCTCTACCTTCTCCTCTGATGCAGATGACACTAAGTTTTCCTTCAGGATACCCTCAGACTCTGCGCCTCTCTCTCTCATTCCTGACTGTCTATCCACGATTCAGGATTGGTGCGCATCCACCAATCTCTCCCTTAATGCCAGTAAGATGGAGATCCTTCTCATTGGGACCCCTGCCCCTGCTTTCCCTCTCACACCCCCTCCTCCCGCCTTGGACCCCTTCTTTCGCCTTCCTGCGAGGCGAATAAACTTTGTTGTCATCTTTGACTCTACTCTCTCTTTCTCTCCTCACATCCCGGACATCACCAAGAAGTCCCACTACCACTATCAGCTGCTCCTCCTCAAAAGGACTCTTCCCTTTCTCACTTTCCCCCAGTAGCTCACTGTCTCCAGAGCCCTGGTTGTCTCTGGGCTGGACTACTGCAACAGCCGCTTTCTCAACCTGCCTTCCTCTACTCTCTGCCCTTTGCAATTAATCCAGAACAGGACTGCAAGACTTATCCTTGGCCTCAAGCCCAGGTATCATATCTCTCCAGCCCTGAAATTTCTCCACTGGCTCACGGTTACTTCAAGGGTCAATTTCAAGACCCCTTGCATTGTCCACAAACCTTTCTGGGCCCGGACCGACACTACATCTATTGCTCTCTTCCAAAATACCTTCCTTCTCAAGCCCTTCGCTCAGCTACCTCCAACTCTCTAAGGGTTAGACACTTCCCCAGGCAGAAAGTGGTGGGCAGGGGTAAATATCTCTCCTATGCTGGTGCCTCCCTCTGGAAAGGTATCCCTGCCCTCTCAAACTTGAGCCGGACCACCTGAAGATCCCGAAGCAGCTCAAACTTTCCTCTTCTCCTCTGCTTTCTCTCTCTCCCTCCCCTCCTGGCCTACCTGACCTACCTTTCTGCTGTACCGACTGTTTTCTGGGCTACCCTCATCGTCTCACTATGTCCAGGCTCTTTCTTGATCAGTCACCCATGCACTGCCTCTGGCCTACCACGCACTTAAGGGTTGCAACTGTTACCCTACAGTCCCTTGTTCTCCTTGCACTACTCAGTGCTGCAATGCCCACGGTTGCACTTACTCAGAGAACTGCTGCCCTGTTTTTCCCTCCCCTCTCCCTTGAACTCCCCCCTCACTTTCCCCTTGCATTTCTCGTTCTCACACCTTCACGATCTGAATGACACAAGGCCTAGTAAAGTTGTTTGTCTTGTCCTCCCTCTATCTTCCCTCCCTTGTCATGTCGCACGTAGAAACACTTGTGTACATGCGCGTTATAAATGACTTATATCATTTTATCACAGATTCCCAGAAAAATATACAATGCTCCAGTTAGAAACGACTTGTCTGGCAGCACCAAAATGCCAGTCTAGCCAGGTAATTACACTTAGCAGGACTGCTTTATCAGAAATGCCAAGTTATAAAAAAAAGTCATACCAAACTGAGGAATGACTAGACTGGCTGCACCAGAATGCCTCTCTAGCCACTAATACCTTATATCATGGCTGCTTAGACTGGACATGGACAACCATTATGATTTGTCACAAAATCCCCCACACAAACATCCCCTCTCCCTCCCACCCGTACCCCAACCTCCAAAATAAGCTCCTTGGCCCTGGATTACCTCCATGTCCCTCTTCCCTATCCCAGAGCTTACATATGAGGTTCCTTCACTCATGGGTAAGTACTGGGACGAGGGAGAGTGGGACTATGAGTAATGAATGTTACAGGTAGCTAAATCAGGCGTTACCTCCATGTACCTCTACCTCGTCTCAGTACTTGTGTAGGCAGCAGAGTGCCTCATACACAAGTAGTGGGACGAGGAAGAATAGGGCTAGGAGCAATGAAGATTACCAATAAGTAATCAAGGATTTAAACACAAGTAGTGGTGCAACACCATTGAGTTGACTGGGATTCAGCACTCCTCCCCACCGAAATGTTGGGCTATGTTGTCTCGACCTGGCTGACCTTCAGAGCAGTTGCCAGACAGAACAGGACAAAGATGTTATACAGCACCTGGGTTTCGCTGTTAATAAGAGCCCAGCAATTACTAACATAAAGCATTTTACTGTTAGTACTTGCATTCAAATGCAACATTTTTTAGCCAATTGAAATTGTGATGTGGGTTTAGTACTTGCATGCCAGGGGAGTGATTGGAAGGGGAGAGAGGGAACAGGAGACCACTCAATTCTCGCAGAAGGCCATAAGTGGGAGAGAGTTAACTCCGTGTAACATTGAAGTTGCACTAGAATAGTCTCATTAAAATGCGTAAAGAAATTGGCTTCCCCCCACACAAATAAGTTTGCCCCTCCCCCACCACCTGTCAAGTTAGCTCCTCTCCCAACATTTGAAGGGTTACCCCCCCGAAATGTAGGTTTTGTTGCACCCTTGAATACAAGCACACACACCATTCACCATATACACACGTGCACACTCAGACATCCATACATTTAAGTGTGCACTCTTTCACCATACAGGCACACCCAGGCAGCCACCCTTACATTTAAGTGTGCATCCTTTCACCATACACTCACACAGGCAGCCACCTATACATTTAAATGTGCACCCTTTCACCATGCAGGCACACCCAGGCAGCCACCCGTAAATTTAAGTGTGCACCCTTTCACATACAGGCACACACACCCAGGCACCCACTCATACATTTAAGTGTGCACTCTTTCACTATAAACTCACACAGCAGACACCTATACATTTAAGTGTGCACCCTTTCACCTTACACTCGTCACGTTGACTTCATAAAGAAAGGATTTCTTTTAAGGACTGAACCATAACGAGAATAATTTCTTTATGAATGCAGAGTGACTTCAAAAAGATACTGGGGTCATTATGATCCTGGCGGTAGCCGTGCCGGTAAATACCGGCATGGCTGCCACCCAAGTCATGAATTTTCCAGTGCCCGGGAATGGGTAATTACTGGTGCTTTACATCCCCGGAGGACCCGGTAATTGCCCATTCCCGAGCGCAGGAAAATATTTCTCCCCATTCCCATTTCAGTCCCATGAATGGTGCCGGTGCATTCCGTTGAGTTCTGGGCGCCGGTGCCGTTCCACCCGCCAGGTCAGATCTGGTGGGCTGAAAGATACCCACTTGCAGAACTCGTAGTTTGTTGGTCTGTAAACAACGGTACTGGCAAATTTACCGGTACTGTTGTTTCTGGACTGGCAAACTCATAAAGGTTCCCAGGGATTCCCCACCCCATGAGATGGAGGCCTCCAGCCTAGGGTCTTCCATTGCATGGGGTGGGGGATCCCTCGGACTTCAAAGTTTCTTTTTGTAGTCACTATGCCTTCATAAAGACATTATTTCTGTTAAAGAAATAATTTCTTTATGAATGCAATGTGAAATCAAAAAGAAAACATTTTTTCTTTCTCCAAGTGGGGCCCCCTCCCAGGACATGTGCTGGTGGGGCCCCCCGCCCCGCAGGGCTGCGGGGGCCCCTGTTACGCCAGTGTTCCCAGCATGGGAAGTAATCCATAGGTTATTGGTGGAGTTATCATGCACTGGGTTGTACTTTAAGAACTTGCACCTTATCCAGCCCTATGCAAACCTCCGCAAATTAAAATATTATATTCCTTGCTAAGTGGTGGATTTCTTTTTTTACATCACACAGGGGCTATCTAATTGCCAAGAAACAAGATGAAGCGAAAAGCAGTTAAATACCCCCTTGACACCAATGCAATGAAAAGATCTGCACAGTTTTCAAAACCCAGTGATGAGGCTAATATATTGCTAAGTAAAATAGAGAGCCACTTGAGTAATTGTAATTGGTTATTTATAATGCGCTTAATACCCAGAGGTGTCTAAGTGCCAACCAGGGGATGGAACCTGTGTTGCTCAGCGTCGTCTTCTTTCCAAGGAGAGAGTGTTGCCCCTAAGCTATCCTCCCAAGTTCTGATATTAACCCCAGATCATAATGGCAAATCCACAGGAAATACAAGTAAGATGGAGGAACTTACGTTGACCACAGGACAATTTAGCCGAGGATTTGTTAGAGATAGGTCCCTCAAATTCCCAAGATTGCCCTGCAAGAACAAGAAAGCAGCTCCAGATAGAACAATGCGCAAAGTACAGCCAAATCAGCCAGAGAAGAAAAGTTGCAAAGATGGTAATATTGCCCTCCCAGCATTACTACTTGTGGGTGAAACCCTAGCTGGATATGAAATTCCAAAGGTATTAACCCGAAGTGGAGGGAAACATTACAGGATCCCGAGAAAATTATTGGGCATGCTGCAAGCAAAGGGACAAAGGTGGAGTCACAATCGGACAGGCTGTACAATTTAGAGACTCCTAGTTTTACCAAAATTTCCTGACCCAGAGAGTGTGATTGTGTTACGCTCACCTGGTCTCTGCGGGGACGTTGGGGCACAGTTGCAGCCCTCCCTGGAAGTGGATCACCCTTGTCAGGCTTCTTCCCCTGCACATATGCTGCTGGCTGTGACAGTTGATGACACTGCTCCTGCATGGATATATGAGATTCTGAGAATGCTGCTATGTGACTGCTGTCTCCCTTGAAATCTTCTTCTTCCCAAAGTGTGGTGAGCATGCGCCGACCCATATAGTCTCACCTGTTGCTTAATGACAATGAGCTCTCCGTCCTGCTTCTCACTGCAGGGGCGCTCTTGATGGACCGAGTTCCTTCACTGGCCAATTGTACGTGGCAGCCCAGACCAGCTGTGGCTAACCTTTCTGATGGTAAGTGTCTTTTGGCTTTTAAGTATTGTGATATTGATTCTTGATTATTGTCTATATCTTTTAATGATGTCTATCCTCTGCTTTCTCCCAACAGATGAAATGCGGCCTTGCAGTAGTTGCGTTGCATGAAGCGAGGCCAAAATGAAAAAGAATTGAGTCCACGATGCTCCGACAGAAGGTGAGTGTGGGTTTAAGGTTGAGCGCGAAGATTTGTCAAAAGCGCAACCTTAAACGTTATGTCTTAACAAACTCTAACCTTGTCTTTATCTTTTTGCAGGCACAGTCTTCGGATGAATTGCCTGCTGTGTCACGATGTTGGGGTTGGAGTGCTGCTTTCCAGAAGTCTGGAGATGGATGAAGAATGCCAGAGACAACAATGATGCGTGCTGATGAAAGCAGGTTCCAAGGTAAGTGCTGCGGCGGGTAGCTGGAAACAAAGGTAAGATGCTGAAGCTGGTAACTGGAAACAAAGGTAAGATGCTGAAGCTAGTAATGAGCGTTAGGCTGCCATCAGTGCAGAATAACGCGAAGCACTTGCATGAAGACTGGTTGCGGTTAAATAGTCTAGCTCTGGCCATGCCCATTAGCTTTGACTCACCGGCCCTACGCTGCCACTCCTAAAGGATGCTGCACGTGTAATCCGGCTTCCCCTGTGGCCACACCCAAATAAACACACATGGAGGTTTTTACAGGAAAATAAAGTACTTTGCACAAAATAAAGTGGTCAGTTTTAAATTTGTTCATGAGTCTGGCGCCAAAGGCCAGCTGGGCTTCCTATGTTGTATTGTCCCAAAGAAGTTGTGCAACCCCTTGCACTAGTCACCTGATGGTACGGGGTCTGTGTTTCCGGGCCAGTGGCCATGACAGATTGCAAATACATCTGATCCCCTAATCGTAAAATAAGGTGCAGATGTGAGAGGAAGTTATGGGACAATGGTTGGACCAGGGGTAGTAAGGGAAGATGGGTCAAATTACATTTTAAAGCAAACTGCATTAACCCAGACACATTGTAGGGGCTGCATGAACTTGGAACACATAATCAAAGCCTGAAAGCAGATATGCAATAAAGTGATTCTACTGGAGGTAGCAGGTAAGTTCTCAATAGGTGCTTTTATTGGGTTACAGGTCACATGAGGTCAGGAACAAGACAAGTACATGTTAGGTTAAGCGGGTAAAGGACAGGAGCCCACTGACTCCCACAACCCAGGCTTACATTTCCAACTGCCTGGGTGTGGAACGATTTTCATATACAAACATTCTCAGCACGCCACATTTTTCCACTGACATCACTCGCTCAGGCATCCAGGAAGGACCACACACCTCCTTTTCTTCAACATTCACAACAAAGGGAACTAAAAAAACACAACCACAGCCTCTGCACGCCACATGTTGTGGTCTTCACACAAACGTATCTCTTCTTAACATCCATAGCACATCCAAATCACTTGAACAACGTTCTCAACCAATAGATGAGAACAAAGTACCCTTTACTCAAAGCTGCCACCCTTGCGTCTCAGTCCTGCCACGCCAAGCACTAACGGCACAACCATGGGAAACCACACCTAACCATCACCAAACCATCAATGAGAAACTGTGCACCTTCTACCTGGACCTGCCAACCCAGGTCTCGAGACTGCCACACTCGAGCACAAACTTAGAAAGTCAGAGAGAACCAACCAGTCACCAGGAGGATGAAACACTTGCAGGAAAGAACCTACCACACTCCAGACATCACACTTAACCCACACACATACCACATGGACAATCTCACACTCCTTTCTCTTCTTTTTAAGCAAAGATTTCACAATGGAGCATTTAAAAAAAATATAGACACTTACAAGCACCTAGGTGAGATGGAAAATCCTAGACGTGCCAAAACAAGAATGAAAACAGAAGCAGCTTCCCCATCCTAAACTTCTGGCAAGTCAGTTTAGATCCAGCAACGTCTAACTCTATATGAAAGACCTGACAACCTCTGCAAAGCAAGGAAACACTGTAAGTACCTGCCATTACCGAACTCCACAAGTCTATCCTCATTCAATGTGTCCTCTCTTCAGCACACGAACCTGATAAACCCCAGCCAAGCTACCCATTAGCGAGCCAACAACACTTCCCAAAATAACCGGCCTTCAAAACATCCTGAGAGTTGCTAAGTGTAGAACTGATTAAAATAGAAACATTTCTAAACGTATATTCTGACAGGGCCTCATCAAAACACAACACGCACTACAACCTTACAAGCAAACCCTTTCCTACACTGTAGAACAGCACCAAAACAAAGCGCAAATAAGCGCACAAAGTTGTATACCACAAGTGTCGTTTTCTAGAACGGCATTAAGAAGTAAATACAACCGCTAAATGCAATGCTGTCCTGGATACAAACTCTAATAACCACACAGAATACCATAGTGTTATACATCTCCAATACACTCACTGATAGATACAACACAAGGTTGCACACCTCCCAACTCTATCCCCCAAAATTCAATCAGACCAAATACGTGTTTTACACACTGGTAAGAACTAACACACTGAAGTAAGGCCAAACTCAGTGCAACCAAATTTAAGATGGCTTGGTCAAATCCGCAAAACCAAAAATGGTTCTCACTAAACACATCACTTTGTTAGAAGAAGAATTCTCTAACATTACTAACTCCTCCAAAACCTCAAAAGTTAGTTTTAAAACTAACCGAACACATACATGGGCATTACATTTCATACTCATCCATACTCTAACTTTTGCTTGAGTAGAGAACAATGCAACATTAGATCTTTGTGTACACATGTGCATAAAAGTATATAGTTCAAGTGTCCTACTACAGGTCCCTCCGCTCAGGACAGATCTAAGACCAGGAATTTCTCAAGGTGGTAAGTGTAGATAATTAAAATTGACATTGATTGATATTGATATTTTATTTATATAGCACCTATACACAATGGGCCTCATTACGAGTTTGGAGGTAGCCATACCCCCCAAACTTGGGTCTGGGTTCCCGTAATGGGGAAATACCGGGCCATTCCGACCTAGGAGGGCCCGGTATTTCCCCATTCAGGGAATACGGACCATCCCCATTCCCATTTGAGCCCCAATATGGCTCAATGGGAATGGGGAGGGTGCTAACAACGGGCCCGTTAATGACTGGCCCATTGTTAGCATGTTGGGCTGCTCGCGGTACCCGCTAAGGACGTCTGGTAAAACCAGGCGTCCAGAGCGGGTCCCGCAAGGAGACCTCGTAATAGGGTGCTAAGAGGTTAATGGCTCCGGCACCTTTACCGGTGCCATTAACCCCTTACCGCCCTCCTCGTAATGAGGCCCAATGTGTTTCAAAGTGCTTTAAGGCAGGGAAGAGAGTAAGGGAAAAAATAAATTGAACATTCTTACAAAGCCTTGAGACATTACGAATGGGCAAATGAAACTATCGTACTAGGCCTAACAACATTTCTGATAGTACAAGAGCATTGAACACAAAATGAGGGGTGAAGTGGGAGGGCAAGCAATAGACTAACGTACTAGGTCTGACGACATTTCTGACAGTACAAGAGCATTGAGCACAAAAAAGGGTTGGGGGTGGACAACACAATGGGCTATCATTCTAGGCCTGCAATATTTCTGATAGAGTAAGAGCATTTACTATGGTGGGCCGTTGGGTAGAGGAGGAGAGAAGGCAGGGAAAGAGACAGGTAGGGGTAGCCTGAGAATCAGATGGGTGCGGTTAGAGGGTGTAGGGCCGACGAGTTTCAAGTGACCAGGAGCAACAAGGAGAATAGAGAAGGGAAGGGGTGGCTTAGAGAGTGGGGTAGGAAGGGAAGTGGAAGGGGAGGCATGGGCAGGTGAATACAAGGAACATAGGCACGACAAGATTCAAATTAGGCATGGGCAGGTGAATTCAATGCACACAGGTATAACAAGATTCAAATTAGGCATGGGCAGGTGAAAACAATGAATACAGGCATAACAAGATTCCAATTAGGCATGGGCAGGTGAATACATGTAGCAGCTGGGCACAGCCAGTGACTGGGAGTCCGGAAGGGAGGGAAGAGGAGATGCATTGCCACTTGGAGGGGGAGAAGAGTCAGCGAGAGAGAGGAGAGGGAAACTGACCTTCAACAGATGTTTGCTGATCCAAGAAGTCAGTATGTCCCGGGTACTGAAGGAACAGATCAGACTCCGTGCACACTAAAAGGTGTACAATGGAGGCCCTAGAACTCAGCCAGGCAACAGCCAGGGAACAGACAGGGGCCTTACAACGCGAGCCTTGGAGGCAGCTGGCATTCGCTTGCCGGCTAGCCTGATTGGTCAACAAGAAGAGTGGAATTGGACCAATCACAGGTGAGCAGGCGAGGGGCAGGCAAACCGGCACTGCATAGATAAAGGCATTGGCCATGATGGAAGGGCTGCTTAGGGTGGATGAGATATGAAACCATGCACACAATACGTAGATAAAAAGCGCTGCAGTAGAATGTCGATGGAATAAAAGAACATTTCCTCAATTCTCGTGCTCATCACAGCAAAAAAACACACTCTCATAACATAGCAATTCACATTCTCGCTTAGGTCAACTCATATAACTCATTTCTGTGATGATAATACCGTACACATGACATCACAAGAAAATTGGCATATTTGTGAAAATGTAAACAAGGACACAAGTCCAACCTGTATTCGGCAGGTCCACACCTAAAATTCCTCAAAACAGTTAAACAATTACAATGCACATAAACATAAACTTATTCACACCATTCTTCAGCGGCGTAACGTTATTATGCCTTTCTTTAAAAGAGCAAAAGAGTGCTCAAAGTCCTGGCTGCGTGGCAGCATTAACCCTGAAATGTCTAAAACTTCATGTTAAATCACGTACAAGTTTTCTTTTGAAAATAGCCACACAGTTGCAGGCATACCTTGTTCGTTCCATCACCTGCACACAAGGCTGGGCAAACAGAAAACCTTTTGTTATCTCCCTCAGATAGTGACAGCCCTGCCTGCCACTCAGAAGAGAGAGATAATCCATTATCTTAAAGTTAAAGTGTCAGAAAACCTGCGGACGGTCTGTGATTTTGCTTCCATGAAAATCGCAAATGAGTAGCACATCAGTGCTGGACAAAAAGCAACAAAGCTAACTACCCTGAGACGTCCTACCAGTCCATACCGTATTGAGCGACATTTAAAACGGTAAACCATCTTGCTACATACAGTGTTGATGCAACCCCACACCACTTAGACAGCACTAATTCAAAATCTGTAACAAAAGCAATGGTTACAGGGACCTGCCACTTGGAATGAGGGCAGTAAATAACAATCAGGTGGTGACGATTAAAGATAAAAATTATGTCTATCTAGTAAATGTCCCGCAACTGGATGAAGAGGTTAGAGAATTTGAGGATGCTCTAATTAGCAAGACCATGCACTGGATCCGAGTGAAGAGGGGTGTGTGATGAATCAGAGGTGATTATCCCAAGCACCCTTGCTGGGGTCCCTTCTCTTGTGGCCAGGGAAAGGCAGATGCTTCCTAATCCTGGAGTTGAGTGTTCTGCAGGAGGATTTCATGAGAGGGGATTCAGATCAGGATAATTGGGAGAACACTCTAACTCATTTCCTTAGAAAGCCTACAGTTTTGATGACCAATTGCAAAGTTGAGGTCTTTGATACAAAAAAAACAAAAAGAACCGAGCATTGCGGACTTCCAGTCTCACAGTGCTCTAAGTACTGGGACGAGGAAGAGGGACACATGGGCAGCAACCTGCAATATGCAGCCTAGTGGTTCTGATGACCCAGACCTGAGCAAGACTTTTGAACTTTAAGGCGCCCCCCAGGTGCATTCCAGGAGAACAGGAAGGTGGAGAAGCAGTCGGCGTTGCCAGCCGTAGTTGTAGCAGCAGCAGTGGAACGAAGACTCCGGAGCCACCGCTAGTTCTGAAGCAGAATATGGTCCTGAGTTGGTATTCGGTGCTGAAAACCTGAATTGCAGAGGTTGCACAGTGGGACGCGGTATTCTGTCAGGCTTTCAAGTAAGAGAGGAAAATTCTCTTTATTGTGGGCCTGGTCCTCGTGACTGGCGAGCAACGGATTGCTAGGGGGAGCAAGGCAGGCTCCTTTCCTGAGCGGCGCGGGCTGAGGGAATGCGACCAAAGTAGTCAAATATTCAGAAAAGCACAGAAGAAGCAGTGGAAGTTATTCAAGCCAACGCTTGTGAAGAAACCAATGAATTGGCCTTGGTTAGGTAAACCCGGAAGGCTCCATAGATGAACGGTGCCCGCTAGAGAATATTTTGAATACTGTACTGATGTAAAGAAGTCACATGAGCAATATACTCACTTTAAAAGGAAGCCAGAAACTAAATGATACAGTTATTATTTCCAAGACCAGGAAAGGACAATATTGAACCAGCTAAAGACCCACAATGCTGAAGTAAAGAGGGCGCAATACTGAAGGAAAACTATAACCACCATTGCCAAAGTAAATAGGGGCAATACTTCAGGAAACCAATAGCCCACATTGGCAAAGTAACAATATTGCAGGGAGATTGTAACCAGTATTCCCGGAGTGAGGAAGAGGCAAATGTTGGGGCTTACACTAACAAGTATTGCCTAAGCCAAAGAAGGGCAAATGTGATAAGGAGACATTGTCAACAGTTGTATGATGTGGAGTGGAACAGACAGCATCAATGTGTATTATGTCTTCACAGATGAAGTTGTGAATCTTAAATGTTGTTTGTTTGTTTGTGTTATTATTTATAATCCGCCAGAATACCCTGGGGTAACAGGACACAGCAGTTACATGAATTTGCGAAGCTTAGTTTCAGCAACAATGAAGTATACAAGTACATACACACAATAATAATGATGGCAGGATTATATACATATTTACAAGTAACACGTGAAAGTACAGTGGGTACAGTTGGCAGGAATATGAAAACTTGAAGGCTAAATAAGTTAGAGGCTTACGTCTTCACCCATGAAACAATCTTAGATCGGAAGTTTTGGTAATGTGAGTCCATTCCGAGAATAGGTGGTAGGGAGTTCCGCAGTTTAGCCGCTTTCACTGGGAAACTATTACCCCCTATAGTGGCACGTTTAAAGTTGGGGACAGATAGGCAATCTCTGTAGGCTGTTCTTGTGGGTCTCAGGGAGGTCTGCCTATGAAATCTGTCGATCAAGTAAATGGGAGCAGCGTTATTGAGGGCCTTGTGAGTGAGTGACGCAGTTTTTAATAGAAATTTGTCATTAATAGAGAGCCAATTGTTCTGTTGGCTGTGGACTGTGATATGATCTCTTCTAGAGATGCCCAGAGCCGCTCTGAGAGCGTTATTCTGAAGAGTTTGTTTTTTGCTAGTGGTGGCTTTGGAGGACCCAAGGTAGAGTGCATTGCCGTTGTCCAGGCGGGACAGTATGAGGGCTCTAGCAAGGGTCAAACAGCTAGTGTCGGACAGAAAGGGTTTGGCTGCCCAGATCAATTTGCACGTGCAGGCCGTGGAAGAGGCTAGGGCGTTCACCTGTCTGTTGAAGGAGAAATTAGAGTCTAAGTAGAAGCCTAGCGTTTTTACCTCTAGTCCTACCTTGATACTATTGCCATCAATCGTAAAAGATGAATAGACGGAGTCTAGCTTCTTTAAGCTGGCAGTAGTACCCAGGATGATGAGTTCAGTTTTATCATCATTCAGGCATAGTCCATGGGTGTCCATCCATGCCTGGATGATGATGTACACTCTATTCACCAAGGCCAAATCCTTCCCATAATCTCCAGAAAGCGGAAGGAGGATCTGGGTATCATCTGCATAATTAGTGTAGGTGATACCGAGATGATCCAGATCATCGAAAAGGGGCTTGATAAATATATTGTACAGTGTGGGGGAGACACAGGAACCCTGTGGCACACCGCAGGTGATGGGTATAGGGTCTGCTGCGGCTGTAGGTGAAAAGACCCTCATGGTTCTGTTGTTGAGGAATGATCTAATCCATGTAATGGCCTCACCAGAGAAGTGAGCTGAAGTATGGAGGTGTGAACATAGGACAGAGTGGTCAACCAGGTCGAATGCTGCAGAGAGGTGAAAGAGGAGGAGTAAGGCAGCTTGCCCATTGTCTCTGAGCATATTGATAGGTGTTTTAAGGTCGATAAGGGCCGTCTCAGTCCCATGTTGGGGACGGAAGCCTGACTGCCTGGTTCCTAGTAGATGATGTTCTTCCAAGTACTTCTGAATTTGTACGTAGGCAAACTTATCCAGAATTTTTAGAAGGAATGGTACGGTTGTTATAGGTCTACAGTTTGTGGGCGTGGCCGGGTCGAGTGTGTTTTTTTTTAGTAGTGGTAATACCCATGATTGTTTTAGATTATTGGGGATAGAGCCAGTGGAAAAGGATGCATTTATTAGCTTCATGATGAAAGGGGAGAGGTCACGGGCAGCGTCTTTAATGAGCTGTGCAGGGCACAGGTCTCCCTGACAATTGGAAGGTTTAAGTGACAGGATGATTTTTTCTACTTCCAATGTGGTGACTTTAGAGAAATTGAAGCGGGTGGTTTCCCTTGGGGTCGGATTCTCGGGAGGTTTGGACAGGTGGGGGTCATTTAAGGAGGCTTTTTTGCAGGAGATTTTGTTTTGTAAGGTAGCGATCTTGTCAGCTAAAGCATTCTGAATTGCTGAGCACCAATTTTTCTCTTTGATACAAGTATCAGGTGGTGCTATGGGGGTTTCTACTTCTTTGAGGATGGAGAATAATTCTTTCATATTTGATTTGGCTTGCGATGTATATGGGAGTCGAAGGAGGTTCGTTTTGCTAAGTAGATTTCTTTTTTGTAAAGGACCGCTAGTTTAGTAAGTTTGAGTTTGTTGGCTACTGACGGGACTTTTTTCCAGATGGCCTTGCAGTTTCTCTTTTGCTGCCTTAGGTTTTTAAGGAAAGGTGTATACCATTTGTTCAGGTGCAGTTTAAGCTTGCTTGGACGGAGTTTGAGAGGGGCTATTAGGTCCAGCAAGGTGGACATGATTGTATTGTATTCTTCAACAAGAATCTCAGGATCCAAGTTGTCAGGCAGTGTGTTAACTGTGGGGAGTAAGTTCGGGATAAGTCTCTCCGCAGTTATACTCTTCTTATTTCTCGTAAGTGTGGGGGGAGCCCTAGTGGTCAGCAGGGGTGGGGGCCGGGTGGTAGAAAGCGTGAACGAAACCAGGTGTTGGTCAGTCCAGGCTAGAGGTGAAATGCGGTAATATTGGCTAGGCAGTTGTAGTCAGCCACCCAATCGAGTATTCTGCCTTTGGCATGAGTAGGTTCCATACTTCTTTGGGTAAATCCTAGTTCAGAAAGAGTATTAAGGGTGGTACTGGCGAGTTGGTCTTCCGGGTCATTGAAACCCATATTAAAGTCCCCAAGTCCCCAAGGGTGAGTACTTGAATGGAACTTTTGAGGTTGCTGGATAGGATGGTATTAATATCCTCATCAAATGTGCCTATTGGGCCTGGAGGGTGATAGCTCACATGGATGTTGAGAGTTTGGGCATTAGTGAGGGGAACTTTAACTGAGAGTAATTCACGTTTATAGTAGTTGCTAATCTCATAGAGAGACTGCATTTGTGGATGATAGCGACACCCCCTCCTCTAGAGTTGGGTCGGTCTTGTCTCAGGATGGAATAATTATCAGGGACAGCAAGCATTAGCATGGGGCCTGCTGCTGGGTGCAGCCATGTCTCCGTGATAGCGAGGAGTTCAAGGTCTTCTTTAAGGATCAATTCTGCAATTTCTGTTGCGTGAGCTACTAATGATCTGGTGTTGATCAAGGCTCCCTTGATTTGGGGGCTTGCGGTAGTTATGGTGGGAGGGTGGATTTGTGTTGTTTCAGGATTGCTCTGTTTAGAGGGATTGTGTGGAAATTTAGGATGTGAGTCCTTATATAGATTAGATTTTAGAGTATTTAGGCTGACAGTCGTGGATTTTAATCTCTGTACAGTAGGCATTGAATGGGCGAGTGGGTCATAGATTTTAGCTAATATAGCTCTAAGTCTTACATTCCTGTCTATGGTAGGGCAGGGGAAGCTAGTGGGTAGCCCTGGATGTGGGTTTTTTATGACTAGGGGTGAGCTACTAGATAATTTAATGATAGGTGAAGTGGAATACATAGTGATCTGTGGGTAAGATGACATACTAGGCAATGTTATATTGTTTTTGAGGAGCAGGAGGCAGGCAGGCAAGCTGATAATCAAGGGAAACATACTGGAAGGGTATGCACGATGTGGTACAGTTGTAAGGGGGCAGACACAGTGCAGTATACAGTACACTATTGCTGAGTATCAGTGGCAGACATTGACTAAACAGTATAGGTAAGCATCTAGGCAGGCACAGTGCAGTACACTATAGCTAAATATCAATGGGGAGTGTATGCTAGACAGTATAAAGTATTGATAGTAAGGGGATAGGGTTGACACGAGGATAGTGGCAGTGCAGTAAGATCACAGTATCTAGATTTGATTATCCATCAGATGCCAGCAAATGCTAAGAGATGGCATAACACAGGTGAGTGGTAGTGAAGCAATAAACACAATGCCTAGATACAATTATCCAAGAAGGCGGTATAGGCTAGTAATCACAGTATCTAGATTCGATTGACCATCGGAAGCCAGCAAATGCTGAGAGATGGCATAACACAGGTAAATGGTAGTGCAGCAATAAACACAGTGCCTAGATACAATTATCCAAGAAGGCAGGTATAGGCTAGTAATCACAATACCTAGAAACAATTATCCAACAGATGCCAGCAAATGCTAAGAGATGTCACCGCACAGGTGAGTGGCAGTGCAGCAATGACTACAGTGTGCAGGAGGCAGCTGAGGAGCACTGTGAATGCAGCGGTGGGCCACATAGATAACTATGCAACATTTAAATTCAAAAAGGAATAGCAAGTTAAGTAACAATAAGATTCAGCAGTGGACAGTATACACAATGCCTCATATGCAAGTAGACATGTAAGTTTGAAATACGTTGAAAGTCAAGGACATTTCTACAAGTGTGAAGAAAGCTTTACCACAAAGTACTATTAGTAGTGTTTGGAAGTTTTGTTCTGGCAGGGGAGTATACCAGGATAGGGATTGTTAGTAGTAGTCATGGCAGCTTAGTGGACTAGGAAGATGACATTGAAGTACTACATTGTGGTTGAAGATTGTGAAGGAAAGAAAAGGGCAAGGGCACTATTGTTTTTGGTGAACTGTGGTAAAAATCATTGTGACAAATATGCTGTTGCCAATCAAGAAGAATTGTTGAACTGCTTGTTTTCCACGAAAGAGAAGTAGAAGTGGTATTGAGAACATTATCCTTTTGACGATAAATACTTTTCTTTTCATGTTTGTGAAAGATTATCAAGTGCCAAGTGACAGACTTGTTGAGCAAGAAGAACTTTATTAATAGAACTTGGCTATATAACTATTATTTTCATTTTACTTGAATTGCTATATTCTACCTTTATGAGTTTAATGTATGTAAAAGTGTAAGGGACAGATTTCGTTTATTACAGTGTTTTCCTTTAGTCTTATTTTGATAGGCAGGGAATTTCTCTTTAGGTTAAGGATAGTGAGGCATTTGTCACACCCATTTTGAGTTACCAAGTTGTCCGCCTCACATTTCTGACCCCTCACAGGTGGCTCTGCCATTATCAGGATTGACAAAATAAATTTCATGTGGCATCTATCCCCAATCAATAAAATGAAGGATTTCATTCAAGTAAAATTAAAAGAGAGGATGTTGCCAGAAGGACTGCTGAACAGAGAACATAGGTCATATCCCCCACATGGCCTAGACATCTCTATGACAGCAGATGTACCAGCATACAGGGAAATAATGGAGACAGGAACAACAAACACATTTGTCTCCCAAGAGAAAACATCACTGGATAGTAGAAGTAAGGACTCTACACACAGCTCATACTCAATATTAGTTCCATGATACAGTAACCCCTGACCCCTTAAGAAGCAGCATAGTCAAAAGTACATCCATTTTGGCACCCATATACATTAAGCAGGCTCCCCCCACACCATTGGAAATCAGCCACCCAATACTCCATACCACACAAGGGCAGCCAACTGAGATTATAGTGGAACTAGCCAGGAGGGAAACCCCAACAGTCGTCCCATTAAATGAACATGGTATGCTTAACCATGATAGGGCCACAACACACTTAAGTTTAAGTTGGGCAATCAAGAGGAGGATGACTGACATGGTCTGCACACTGACCTGGGTACTGGCATTGCCTCTGACAATCAGGTGCCCCTTGTATTGGGGGTGCTTTTAATCTCATGGAATATTTCCGGTCTAATAAAAAACTCTCTGTGGTGATGATTGGGTGAAATTCATTAGAATCTATTGGATTGTGTGTTTTCAGGAAACATAGGCTATTAGCAAACCTCATTTAAAGGGATATGCTACATTTGACATCCCGGTTGGTAAAGGGCAGGGTGGGCGACCGAACAGTGGGCTTCTGTTATCGATTGATGCCTCTGTTGATGCAATCGTAGTGGCCATAGACAATGGCAGCAGTCGCTGCACTTAAAATTTAGAAATGTGCAGGAGCTGTTATTGATAAATATGCACAATCGGCAACACTGTGGTGGGGGAGTGGGCCTATTTAATCTCTTAAAGGAACAGACAGAATTATGGAGGGAGCTACCTCCCTCTAATCTTAAAATGATCAGCGTGGGTCATTTTAATGTGTCATTTTAACCCTTGGTGGTGAAGGAGGGAATCTGTGAACAGGAGGAAAATATATTGAGTTCCAGAGCTGATGGCAGCCCCACCCAAGAGACTATATTGAAATGCTACCGAGGTAGCCAGCATATTGACGGCACTCAATCTTAGAACATGCAGTGGCACATTCTCTGGAGGTACACCAATGAAGAAAACCTTCAGGGGTAGCATCCATACAAGTTTCAGAGATTTTGTTTTTATCAGTCTAGAAACCTGGGCTTTGGCCAAGAAATGTGAGATAATAACAAGGTATGAAAGTGACCATTGCCCATTAGCATTAACAGTGGGATATTATATGTTAGGGGGGAACCCACTGGGTGACTTTGGTGGAACTATAGAACTGATTGTTGATGATCAAGCTAGACAGGTTACTAAATGGAGGGCAATTCATAAAGAGGATGTACTGCCAGAATTATATAACAACATTCTGCCAACGTTGGAAGAATTTGTTGGAAACGAACATGCACCCAATAAAAGCATAATTCTTTCATACATCAGCACAATTAATCTTTTCCGGATGTATTTTACATAAAGCTCTAGGTCAATTAGGAAAAAAGCACTGAAGAAAGCACACTGATCCGATACCAAGTGCCGAGAGGCAAAATATGAATTCCCGGAGTGTGCAAAGAATGTATACTCTGCAGGCCTCTCGGCACTGCGCCAAGCAAGAGGACGCTACAAAAAGTTGATTAAAACTAAGAAGGAGGAACATGCATCCAATTCATGGGATTCACCATTAATGGGCATCAAAAATAAAGGCATGACCAATTTTTGGAAGTTTATTGGAACAGGGATATCTAAGAATCATACTCTAAAACAGGGACACATCCCGAAAGTGCTTTGGTGTGAACATTTCAAGAGCCTCTTGAGTGAAACGCGCACATTCGCAGAACGAGCCCGCACGTCTACATGTCGCAAAAGTCCAGGGCAGCCTCCCTCTCATTCTCAGTTCAAGAAACCAGTATGGCTATTATGAACCCTGATAAAATTCCAATGGACCAACACAAATCAGAACCCTGAACCTGGGCACCATATCTTACACGTTTCTTTATTGCAGTGGCAGGCACACATTCTGTCCCACCATCATGGACAAAAGCATACATTGTTCCCTTGTATAAAACAGGGTGGTGGGGGAGGACCTGTGCAACTATCATCCAATTTCATTACTGGACGCGGAGGCAAAATATTTGCTGGAGCAGTATTGACACACTTAGACTCTTGGGCCAAAGACAGAAATGTAATACATCATCTGCAGGGCAGCTTTCAAACAGGAAGCAGCACCACCGAGCAGAGCTTGCTCCTGCAGCTTCTCCATGATAAATGTGTGGTCCTCGGGAACATTAACTTATTCAACATGTTTATCAATTTAAAGGCCGTCTTGGATCGGGTCCCTCACACTAGGTTATGGAATGTCAGTATAGACCATGGAATACCACCTGCACTTCTTTTAGCTGTCCAACTCCTCTATCAAGGCTCTGGTGAGGTGGAACCTTGATGGCAGGACATCCACGTCGTTTGAGATACAAAGTGGTGTGCACGGCTGCATATTTGCACCAAAACGGTCTTGTATTATCATTAATGGCATCATAGAACACCTAAAAGCAATACCCACTGATGCTTCAGCAATGGACGGAGAGAGATATCCAATCGTCATGTTTGACGACGATGCATTTCTCATCTCTCTGACGCCAGCTGGGCTAAACTCCCTACTCACGATATTAGAAGATTTCTGCTGCGAGAATGTGTTATCTATTAACATGCAAAAAACAAAAATATAAAGGTCTTCATATAGGTGGAAGAAAAAAGTCAGCTTTAAAATGGAATTGAAGGGTGAGAAAGTAGAGCATGTTGAAACATATGACTACCTCGGTCTAAGGGTCAGGGATAACTGTACCTGGGCCCCCCCAAGTAGAAAAATCTGAGGTGGTGTTATCTAGGTATAGTGGGGCCATTGCAGGGTTATGGGAATGGTACTGTAAGGGTCTCATTGGAGGCCCACAGATTACAAGCCTGGTAGGGCGTCCTGTGTCGGGCAGAACTATGAGGCAATGCGAACTGTAATAGTCTTGTTATCACCGAAGATAGATTCATAAAAACATTCTGGGGCTACCCATCAATGCCCCCTACCTTCCAGTACACATGGAAACAAACCTGCAGGGGCGCATGGAAACACCATTTTGCTGTATAGTGCGCATTATACATATTCAATATATAAAAAGACCCTCTGATTATGTTAAAACCTTTGTGTTTCTGGATTAGAGCGTGGACCTCCCCCAGGCTAACACAATATAGAGAAGCCATAACTTATGTGCTGTCACAAGAGGGAGGTGCCTCACTATCATGGTGTGTTTTCATTAAGGAAATGTTTAGCAGCATAGGTTGCAGTGATAATTGGAGAATGCCAGAACAAATTAATTTCTTTTTGTATTTGTTTATTATTTGGAACGCTCTCTGAACCCTGAGGTAACTGGGTGCTGGGAAACTTGAGTGTTACAGGAATACATATAGATATAGACAACAGTCAGTTGACCAATGGTTATAGGTCTAATGACAAACATTACATGTAAGAGCAGGAGAGTTAAGCAATCGTAAGTAGAGAGCAAAAAGGAACAGCAACATAAAGACCCAAGCCTCAGCGTTAAGCCAGCTTTTTACTCCAGTTTTGAAGGCAAGGAAGGCTGGTTCTAGTCTGTTGGTGAGAGGCAGAGAAGTCCAGCACTTGGCTGCTTGGACGGGGAACCTAGCTGCTCCCGCAGTTTTTAGGTTGAACCTTGGTACTGAGAGGCAATGGTAGTCAGATGTCCAGTTAGGATTTGGTGGTCTATTAAATCAAATGCCACAGATAAGTCTAACAGCAGTAAGATCGCCAAGTTGCCTTTGTCCTTTGCCTCATCCATCTGGATTTTCAAATCCAGGAGTGCTGTCTCTGTTCCATGTCTAGGCCGAAAACCAGATTGTCTAAGGCCAAGTAAGTTGTTTTCCTCCAAGTGCGTCTAGATTAACCAAACAAAGATGATTGTGAATGATTTTAATGTGAAAGTCCAAGAAGATGTAATGGCAAAATGAGAGGATCTGGGAGTCTTAGAACCTACTGGGAAATTAGTATTTGGTGGGGGTGTGGTGGCCACCCAGCCAATCAGGAGTCTCGGAACGGGGGCTTTACCACATGATAAAACCCCTGATCTGAGCCTCCTTGCAGGGAATCAGGTAAGTGCTCTCCCCACTGCTTCCCCTTCCCCCCACTCACTCCCCCTTTTCCTCATCTCCAATTGCCCCTCAACCCCGCCCCACTTACCTTGGACTGCCTGGTCCCTCGGTGGTGCCAGGATACCCTAGTGTTCCCGTGCATCCCTGATGCGGCCAAGGCCACCACGGAAAGGGAGAAGGGAATGCGTAGTTCCATTCTCCCCAATCCATGGTGCCCATCTTGTTTTGTTGTTTTTCTTTTTTTTTTTAAGTTGTGAAAGGGGTGTTTGCCGTCTCTCAACTGAAAATAAAAACAGTCTTAGTATATGTCATTGTCACAGTCCAGCGTAGTCAGAGGGCCCCATCTACACCACAACTAAGGGGAAGCTGGACCATCTTGGTGCATGACTGACTTCAGAAAACCCATTCCAAGATGGTTAGTGCCATAGACAAGGCCATTTCCCCAAGCTGCTTAGTCCACTATCACTAAAACAGTATGAACGCTGCATGCAGCAAAGGCATAATGGGCCCAGGGCCATAAACGCCATGCTCAGGGTCCATGCAAATGATTAGCAGTCCTGGTTGCAGCTTGACTAGCAAGAAGAGCACTCACCGCACACCTGCTTACCTGAACCAAGAGATTCTTGGGGCTCTTCTCCTGCCTCGAATACTCCACTACCTGGAGCCTGCATCTCGACAACATATCCCTGAAAACTGGCATCAGATCCCTGAAAACTGGCATCTCCCTGAAAACTGGCATCAGCAGTGCTTAATGTGTGGGGGTGGTTGCCGGTGCCCAACACCGGCACTCTTTTTTGGGCACCGGAACTCATGCTGGGCCAGAGCACGTGCAATTGCTTTGTTTGTTCTTCCACTTCGCTTTGCTTCAATTATAAATCATTGGGATTTGTCATTCTGACCTTGATCTCTCTCGTGCTTGCAGGTTGCAGGCCATGGCTGGCTGGGCCTTGGAGGGGCCAGCAATAGCAATGAACAACAAACTGTTACAAACAACAGCCAATGAAAACTACCATTCTGTTGTTAGTCTGCAGTATTTGATACATTCTGTATAGTAACACAGAATGTGCAGTTTTCATTGGCTGTTCTTCTGAGCCAGTGAAATTACATGGTGATAGTTTGTTGTTGCCACAGGAGGCAGCGTGGCGCCAACTTCATTTCACGAGTTACTGTGAAGTGAAGGTGTCGAGGCGTGGTGTCGTCGGCCCTGACTTGTGAGAGAGAGCCTGCCCTGCGTGGTGCGGTCTAGTTGCTTCCTGGGGCCCCCTCTGCCTGCTTTTTCATTTGTGTGGGTGCTAGTGTGCACACCCGGCCCAAACCACCCTGAGGTTCGACAGGAGACTAAGTCCCAGCCGGCAAAGCAGGTAAGTCACTTGTTGTTGCGTGTGGTGCAGTCAGTGCCAGGCCCAGGCCAATTTCTGTGACACGGGGCTGCCGGCTGCCGCAGACTAAGTCGGATGACTCTGCCGCGAGCGGCCGGGCCCGTGGATTGTGCCCAAAGTATTTTTTTAACTTTTTTCTTTGAAAACCTGAACTTCCGTGGGGCCAGTGGCTGGGGAGCCGCCCCACGGAAGGTAGGTCTTAAAAGAAATAACTTATGTTGAGTGGCGGCTGTGGCCAATCACTTCAAAAGTGATGGGCCCCAGCCACCCAAATATATGTTTTTTCTTTTAAAATCTTACCTTCCGTGGGGCTGCTGCGCACGCACCTATTTTTGTCATCATCAGGCTCAGCATGGCTGTGGCGGCCCCACAGAAAGTAGCTTACGTGATTAAGGCAAGGACAAGGCCCAGGATCGGGTGGGGCATGGGTGGCACTGGCAACGTGGTCCCTGGTGGACTCCTGGGTCACTGGGTCAGTGACCTGCCTTAACGGCTGGCTGGTAAGTCACTTGTTGTTGCGTGCAGTGCAGCCTCAGCCTGTCAGTCAAGTGATCAGGCAAGGCCCAGGTGGGGGCCTGGGTGGCGGCACAGTCCCCTGGTGGTGTCCTGACTGCCCAGGAGTCAGGACCCCACCAGGGGCCCGTCCTCGCTCAGGCTTCTGTCTGTGTGACCTGTGTGCAGTGTGGTGCTGACTGCAGTCAGTGCCAGGCCCAGGCCAATTTCTGTGACATGGGGTTGCTGGCTGCCGCAGACTGAGTCGGATGACTCTGCCGCGGGCAGCCGGGCTCGTGGATTGTGCCCAAAATTACGTTTTTACTTTTTTCTTGAAAAATCTGGCCTTCTGTGGGACTGGTGGCCTGGGCCCCCCCTCACGAAAGGTAGGTTTTAAAAGAAATAACTTATTTTGAGTGGCGGCTGTGGCCCATCACTTCGAAAGTGATGGGCCCCAGCCGCGCAAAAATATGTTTTTTCTTTTAAAATCTTACCTTTGGTGGGGCCGCTGCGCCGCGCACCTTTTTATTGTCATCAGGCTCAGCATGGCGGCCCCATGGAAGGTAGCCTATGTGATTGAGGCAAGGCAGGGCAAGGCCCAGGACCGGGCGGGGCATGGGTGGCAGCGTGGTCCCACTAGTCTGTCACAAAATGAACGAAATGTCATTTGCAACTTTGGCCACTTTTTCATTGGTGCCAAGCTTGACTCGAGACAATTGTATGCCCCAGTCCAACCCTGGATCGTATTCATCTAAGCGAAACATGAACTGTGAATTTTTGCCTGGGTGTTTCCGTTCTTCCTTTTAATGTTATCACCCTTCATTAGTTCACAAACGAGCTTCAGCGAGGGGACCCGGTCCGGAACGGTGTACGTATTGGGCCGAAACCGAACCGGCTGCACTTCGCGAGAAAAGCCCATGCAAAGACGAACTTCTGAAATGCCATTTCAGACAATGATACAAAAATGGAAACTAGATGGGGATAAACATGGTGCACGTGCCCACTAATATGTCATCATAAATAAAAGAACTAGTTGAGTATTTGTGTATAATTCTCAACCGTCTTTTGTTGTCATTTCTTTTACATAATTCCAGCGCATGTTTTCTATCCTGATGTGTGGTTTATACACCAGATGTGGCCCCCCAACCTGGGTACAATACGCTCCGAGCATGTGCTCCGAATGAGAGCACATACAATCCTCAGATAGGAATCCTCAGATAGAGGGGGTGTCTGTTACACCCCGCAGTTTAGTGAAGTATGTCAAGAACATGTCAGTGGGAAGGAGATATCCGAATATGCATTCTCCTCTGGCTCGCTGGAAAGAGGCCCCAAAGCAGAAGTAGCACAGGCCGTTGATTTCACAACAATCTCTTGCAGAAATGACTTTTTCCAAGTTATACAACACCATGCACATGCTTGAAGGAAGGGTGAAGGGGGATGCATTTATGAGATGTGATGACTGATAAGGGCTTGAGAGTAAATTGATTACACAAAACACCTGGATGATGTGACTGAGGAACGGGATGAGGGGAGGGTGCTCTTCCTGAGGTAACCGATTAACAGTACTTGGTGTACCTTAACAGACTGTCAGTTGGGGCAGAAGGGGTAGAGACAAATACAGTGCAACAGTGACTGAAACAGAATGTTTTTTTTATTTATTTGCATTTTTAAAGCGCTCACACAGCCCGGGGGCATCGAGGCGTAGTTACAGGAGGAGCATGTCTTAGTTGCGTATTTATGACGCACCTAATAACCAGAGGTTTCTAAGCGAGGAGTCGGGGATCGAACCTGTGTTGCTTCGTGTCGTCTTCCTTCCAATCGAGCAGTTTGCTGCTGAGCAATCCTGAGTCCCGGGACAATGATTGCTACGCATTTCCACTCTGAGCCATTTGGGAAACAGGGTGATGGGAGGGGATGGCCGGGCAGTGGGCGGGGGGGGGGGGGTGTCATTCTACAAAATTGACAAATAAGATAACATCCACAGGTTTGCAACAATTTTATCAAATGCATTATCACTTCGAGGAAAGCAAGTATGGTCCAGACGTCTAACAAGTGTGGTCTAGAACTTAGCAGTGTGTTCAAATGCACCCTTTTGCCTCTAGGTTTGCCGGAATGCTGGAACCACTACACCTACCATAACAAGTGTTTTCCAACTTTAAAGCATTATACTTTCTCACCCCATGTGTGCCTTCCCCATCCACCCCACTACTAGCCTGTGCCAGCAGTTGCTGCAGCGCCAAACATGTGACATGGAGCAGCAGCAATGTGATGGACTGGTGGTGGGCCGATTTAGGAAGGTCTAGCACTGAACTGGCGTGGCTGGTGTGCCCGCGCTGTGGGCGGCGCCTCGGCCGTGCGGAAGGTGGCGGCACCCAGCATCATGGGGCCAATATTTTTTGAGCACTGGCATTTATTTTTTTACAAATTAAGCACTGGGCATCAGCTTCCTGAAAACCAGCATCAGCTCCCTGAAAAGCAGCGTCAGCTCCCTGAAAACAGACAGCTTCAAGACATTAAAAGAAACGTTCATGCAACTAATACTGCAAGACAGAAAAGAAGCTTAAAGCAAGAAAAGCTGCAAGATAGCAAAAGAGACTTTACAGCAAAGAAAGCAACAACAAAGGAAAATAAACTTTATTGCAAAGCAAGGACGAAGATATAACCTGAAGATCCAGAACTGGCCGAGCAGGGCTGGGCCAGGGCCATTGAAGTAGCCAGTCAGGAATTGTGCAAGCCAAAGCATCGCATTGTGAGTACAGCCCCCATTGGGTATAACCTGGGTGGTGGGGAGGTTCTAGTCCTGTAGAAATGCCACACCTTCTTGTTTTATGTGTCACTGCTGCCAACAAACAGTCCCTAGGTGCAGGCGCAACCATCCTCACACCGAAAACCTCCCCCTTTTGCCCTAATCACATCAGTGCATCATTTTGGGAGCGCCACACGTGTTTGCAGTAGGAAGGGGTGTGGGACAGTGTACGAGGAGAGCAGATGTCCTGGAAGACACCAGGTGAGTGTTACAGTATCCAGATACAATATGTTGGGATACTAATGACAATATAACCCTCGCATGAGGGGGGGCATTACCAAGCAGATAATGCCCCGGGCTATCGTTAAAGCCAGAGAGAAACTGGGCCAGGCCATTAACTGGTAATGCCTTTCCCCCTACCCCCGCTTGGGTTATATTCTTTAATTATGCAAATGTATGGTTATGAAAAATATCTAAACGATTTGAGGCCCAAATATCTGAGAGCTTTATATATCAAAAATATTGCCTATAGTGTACTACAAAATAAATGGAATAGTGCCAATACAAATAAATGCATCAACTAAAATGAAATGGCAGAGAGCATCACAAATCTCATGCTAATTTGCCCAATATATTTGCATCTGGGTAGAATGTACTTGAAACCAGTTTCTAGCACAAACAATTAGATGTTGCATTTTGTCACAAAACAAATGATGAATCGATGGTGCACTGGGTGACAAACTATCTTTACAGAGCATGGCTGAGGAGCCAAGCCAAGATAAAAGTGACACACGCACCCTCGTTATATGCATAACTTTCCATGGGCCAGCTGATAATGAATATGCATTGTATCTTCTTAGAAATGCTTTACATTTATTTTCTCCAAAGTCTGAATTTTAACCTATATTACATTTGTTTTTATAATATGTAACATTTTGTGGAGTGTATGACACCAGGCTGGTTAAGGTGAAAAAGTGAATCAAATTGATCATAATGCTTTAAGTACAAGCCTCCACAGGAGAGATGGCTTGTTTTAAAGGTCGTGGCTTGGCGGATGCATATCTCATCTGCACATTAGCAGAGTAGTAAAATATAAAGTTGACAGTGTGTGGCTCTCTCCCCATAACCTGGTGAGTAAGACAAAGCCATGTCCACCAGAACAATTGGCACTGAACTGCACTTTAGACATTCTTCCTTCTATACTATGCTTTTAAAATGCCACTAAAGTTTGCCTAGCATTTTACAAAGATGTGAATCCACCAAGTGTTTTAATTTAAATGTTTGTATTTGTTTGTATTTATCATGTATTTTGGTTTCTTACCAATCTTGGACACATAACATATCTCAATCCTATAGACCAAAAAACATTCCTAAATAAAACCCTACCTATATCTCCAATATAACAGTTCACAAATCACACATTTACTACTAATGCATACACCATCTTTATATAATACAATTTAAGATCATTTTTATTCTCTAAAAACAGGTCTATATTTTCAAACATTCTATCCGTCTTAAGAATACTTTCCAGATATAAAATGCCACAGGCAAAATATCCCGAGAAGATGGCATGCACAATTGATTGGAATCATTATTCCCCCTCATAAGGACAAAGGAGATCTATCCAGCTATATAGTTAGTGCATCATTTAGGGCAGTCAGTTAAAACATTCGAGTAGTTGTGATACTATTATCACATTATCTGCACAGTCGCAAGGGGCAAGGAATACCTTTCCAAGCTAACCTTAAGCGCAACAAAAAATCACAGATTGATTTACTTTTACCCATCAATAAGTACTTATTTTAATTATTTTAATTATGTGTTGAGATGTTTTCATGTATATGTAGTCTTGTATGGCCTCACACTGAAATAAATGTAATTTGATTTATTGATTGATTGATTGATTGATTGGTAGTCCAACATATCTAATAAATTGACTGCGCTACAAAGTAAAACCATTTTATTGAACAGAAAACCACAATTTGATTTTCATAACTTACTGTATGTTTATTGGTTTTTGCGAAAATGCGACTTGTATTCACAGCACGGAGAACAATGAGATGCATGCCATATCAAAGAAATGGCAAAGAACATATGATGTCATCATACATGCATATTAAAGACAATCTTGGATTTTACCTTCTCATCAAATTGCATTCAGGTAGTTATACCTTTGTGTTCTTAGAAGGAAACTAAATGTCAAATATTGCACAAAAATACAGATTTACACTACATAAAAGGGCAGAACTTACAAAATATCTATCAAGGATTGCCATCTGACAAGCGTGTAGACACACTTTATTTGTAAATTAGTAATTAAATGATGTAGGTAAATCTTTCTCAGAAAGGGTGACCTGCTTACCAGACCCCCCCTTTCAACAAACACCATGCCAAAAGCACAGCATACACCTATGCCCTGCTACAACAGTATCCTGATCAGCAGTGACTGCACCCGAGTGGCACAGAGCTGGTTCAGATGTCAAAGGTGGCCGCTTGACAGCTTGATTGACAGCCAAGTCACTTTACCACATGGGCTGCATTTAAAATATGTCCTTTGTTCCCAAACCACATAACTATGAAGGTTTCTATCCTGGTGGCAGTTGTAAAAACTAAACATTTGGCATACCTGAGTTTTTGGTATGATGGCTAGTATTTCCATTATTAAATCTACACCTGAATCTGTATCATACATGATTCCACAATGTGAGCAAGCCCAGCTATGAACAGTTTATGTGTATTCCCTCCAGACTGGATGTCTCTGGTGCACTCAGCAGTACCATATCCAGTGGAGACAGCCTTCTATGGATCCTTTGTGCCAGGGGTTGTCCTGGGAAACTAGAATCAAAGAGCACACCCTAAACAAAAGGGCTAGACTCAAACGAGAGTGTTGCATACCAAACGGAATTTGATGCTGTCAGCCTAAGAAACGGGCAGGGTTAAGCAAATTCTGTTTCGCTGTATCGCTCTGCCCCTCCTGTTTCTTCCACTTCCTTTAGCACAAAGCAATTTGGGTATGATGTCAGAAGGGAAATACAACTTGTCACAATAACAGGGATTGGACCCCTTAAAACAGACTTGCTTTTGTCCAATTACCTGTGGACCTTTGTGTTATTCACGTTTGAACTTCAAGACGTACAAAATAATTCATTTGGACTCTTTTAGCAGAGTTGACATTTTAATGCCCTTAGCCTTGAGCTGAAGAAGGAGCAGTACAAGGCAGAGGTAAGCTCTGCTCCCTAATCACTCGCAGAGCACATTGGGCATGAGTCTTGATGATGCCCAGGAATGGCAACCTCTCACCAAACCTCCCTAATCTGCAAGAGCAGAATCTTCAAGGACTAACCCTATGCTGGATAGAGCCAATAGAACGGCTCTCACAGCATATGGAAGACTGGCTCACCCATAGATTCCTGTTCTAATGCATCAAATTGGACAAAACCCATGTTAATTGAGTTCACCGCCCTCAAACCAACAGAATTTGCCAGTGCTGCATTTGACACTCTATCAAACTTCAAACTACCTCTGCATCGCACCTGTTGAACCTGCTCACTGTGCATCATGTCAAGCAGACCATGTCACCCGTTTGGCTCAAACAACCTGCTTGCAGGTGGAGACTAACTTGAACCACTGTCTCTTCGAACCATGCATCGGATCCCCAAGGTCAGCACATCGAACCACAGGACCATGACTCAAACCAGTTCAGCATCGCCTCACACGCTGACCCGAACTAGGGTTGCCAACATCTCAAACCAAGTTGACTTCCAACCTAAACCTGGCGAGGCGTCCGAACTGCACAACCTGAGCGCAGCATTTGGAGTGCAGCATTTGAACCTCACTTAGCTCCTGCTTCAAACCAACTAGATGTTAGCTCACTGCTTTACCTAACTTGATTTGCCTCACCCGAACATGGTTTGACCTGTACTTACATCTACTAGGCAGGGCGAAATAGGTCTTTGCGCCATTAGCCATGGAGAAAGGCCCTGGTTAGTGGTCTCTAAGGAAACATATTGGTGCAACATGTACAGTTGCCACTGCCGAAGGTCATGGCAAGTGGGCCCCAAAATAAATTATTGGTGCAATATGCACAGTGTTCACTATTGAAGGCCATGGCTAGTGGGTCCTAAAGAAACCTATTGGTGCAGTATGCACAGTGGCCCTAGCCATGGACACTGTCCATGGTATTCTTACTGGTGCAACATGCACAGTGGCCAAGGCTGAATGCCATGGCTAGTGGGCAACAGAGAAACCTATTGGTGCAACATGTAAAGTGGTCACAGCCAAATTCTGTGTCCAATGGCCATGGCTGAAGGCCATGGCTAGTGGGCCTCAAAGAAACCTATTGATGCAACATGTAGAGAGGCCATGGCCAAAGGCCATGGCTAGATGGACACAATGAAACTATAGTATAATAAAACCCTTGAAATTCAGTGAACATGTTTTAATTTAGAGAGAATTAAGGTTATAAGATTTAACACAACAAAATCGCTGAAATTGAGTAATCGCATCTTGAGCAAGTCAACCTTAACTTTGTGCCTCCCGTTGCCAGTGTATGACCACAATGATGACATCACAGATGCCTATTACACATCTGCCATTACACTTTCCCCCACTTCCATGTCTCAGACAGTTATCACAGTATCATCTGATTCTTCTTACTCCTCTGTTTGTCACACTGTCCTTCCTCAAAATACCTCCCTTAGACCCCGTCTTGATTCCCAAACTGCTAAAGCCTTCTTTCATATTATTTCTTTGAGGAGCACACTCAGGACCTTCTCCAATATAGTGCTGGATCGGTGCTGTTTGGCGCAATTGTCACGCTTTCCAGACTCACGCCCACCCATCTTGTATAAATAATAGTTTAATATAGTATGAGCTAACCAGTGTCTACTCAAAATGGATGCATGTTTTCTTATAAGGACTTCTCAGCCATATTATTAGATGTAACCTCTGTTGTAATTTAAATACATTTCTCCATCTGCTGCTATTATCCCTATAATAAGATATAATCCCTATAATAAGATATAACTGCCCCATAATTATGCTTTTTATTTCTCCTTCATTTAGAGGAATTATAATGTCCACCTACTCACACTCCATCTCATCTCTTGCTGCTATGTCTGCTGTATCGATCCATTGTACCCCAAGTCACTTGTCGCTCAAACAAGTTCAATGTTTATTTCATTCTTAATTCCTCTATCATACCATTATACAACATCTAAAATAAGGTCTTGCCTTTCTCCCTTGCCTTTCCGCAAGGCAGCTAATGCACTCAGTGAATCTGGGCATATAACGGGTTGTTGCTCCTTAATGTCCTCTATTATTGTATTATGGCTTTAGGAACCCCTAGAGAATTTCCCATACATATAGACAGCCTGTTTGTTTTTATCTCTATGTTGCATATTCCTTTTGCTGGAATTGAATATGCTATGCCTACTTTCCCAGTTTCTGGGTTTTTTGATCCATCATAACTGCCTTGGAATTAACAACTGAGGACCTCATAAGATATCCTCATGAAATCAAGAAGGCTATGTTAAGGTCAGATTGAATAGCCACAATGGCAACAGTGAGGCTATATACTGTATATACTGTGTCTCTTTTGGATAAGAGTCTGGGGAGATTACCAAACTGCTTGATGAAGTTCCCAAATTTGTACTGGGCGGTCCAATTTTTACGCTATAGCCTTAATCTTCTCCTGACTATAGAGATTTGCCAAGTCAGAGGGCAGGACAAAGAAACTGATGCAAGATACAATTTATGTAATATTATAACAGCAATTCAAAATAGGAAGCATAGTACATTATATTGTACAGCTTTGACAGGAGTTAGAACCCAATACTTGGGCAGTTTTACATATAATTCTGCAGTTTTAGATGTCGAACTATTTTTTTACAGAATCTCTAGTGGTGAGGAAATGCAAGCTACGATCGCAATTCTGAAAATTTTACAAGAAACAACTTGATAAACTTAAGATATTTCTAGGCTAATTGTGATGGTGCAATATGTGTGTTTTTAGATAATTTGTTATAATATGTGTTGATAATTTTTATGTTTATGCGATGAATTGAAATGATTTGCTTTTATAATGAAAGTATATTTAATGTTGTGTAAGGTTGTCTTAGTACAACCAGGATCACAAATAAAAAATAAAATAAATAAAAGATGTAATTTTTTACTTTTACTCTGCTCTTACTTTTCCCCTTTACCTTATATAGCTCTTTTGTTATCTTTTCCCTTTGCTATGTTGCTAGCCACGTCAGCGCATCCTTTAGGAAGTTCAAATATCCATAGAGGCAGTCTCATAAAGTTGAGATCTTTCATTCTTTGTATGCATTGTAGTGCTATCCGCTCTACCTTTCTTTTGATATGATATTCATATGTTCCTGCTTTCTTCCCCCACTGACTTCCCTTATAAATGCATCGAGTTCTCATGCAAACATTCTCTCACCTAGGGACATTTTCCTGTTCCTATACCTCAGATTTAGCATTTTTTGTCTTAGCGCCACTGGCATTTCTCATGTTAATAGTTGTATTCCTTCAATGGAAGTCGATGCCATTGCTCCCGTATAGATTCTAAGTGCCTGAAAAGCCATCCGTTTATTTTGAGTGCCACTAAAACTTAATGTTAACTGCCCTCTATATTCAAAAATGCTTCTCACCACCACTCTGTTTATCATTATCTTATCTTATACTTATTCTCTGTTAGCATACAGTCTGATGCGTACAGCCCACAGTTAGTATAGTAATCTTACCTCCCATCTAGCCTGATGACGTTAGTTAGCCATATCTCACATCTAGACTGATTGGGCCTCATTACAACTCAGGCGTTAAGGGTTAACGCCGTCGTTAACCCTTAACGCCTGATTCCAATTTTAACGGCTGCTTTTAGCAGGCGTTAAAATCCATGGCGCTAAACCGCCTTGGTGCTAATTACGGCACCGTAATTTACGGTGCCGTAATTAGCGCCTTCCCCACTCCCATTATGACCTATGGGGCAAAAATGGGAATGGGGAAGGGTAAATGGGAAATGGGGATTTACCGCCCCACTCACCTTGGAATGGGGCGGTAAATCCGCCATCCACCATGGTGTAAACGTAAACGGTGTAAACGTAGTTTACACCATGGTGGTAAAGTTGGTGTACTTACCGCCTGGGTCGTAATGACCCCAATTGTGTTAGTTGGCCATATCTCGCATCTAGCCTGACAGTGTTAGTTGGCCATATCTCGCATCTAGCCTAACAGTGTTAGTTGACCATATATTGCATTTAGCCTGACTGTGCCAGTTAGCCATGTCTCACATCTAGTATGAGTGTGTTAGTTGGCCAAATCTCGCATCTAGCCTGATTGTGTTAGTTAGCCAAATCTTGCATCTAGCCTGATTGTGTTAGCCAAATCTCAAATCTAGCCTGATTGTGTTAGCCAAATCTTGCAACTAGACTGATTGTGTTAGTTCGCCAAATCACAAATTAACCCTGAATGCCACGGTAAACCATAATGTGTTACTGCATTTACTGTGATACCCATTTTTAGGCCACTCTCCCTCTATCCAGGTGTCCCAAACCTAGGTGAAACTGCATTCACTGTTTTACATTTACTGTTCTGCCCCCATTTCAGGCATTTCTCCTTCTATCCAGGTGTCCCAAATCCAGGTGTCGCTGCATTTACTGTGGTACACTCACTGTTGTGTCACCTTTTTAGGCAATTCTCACTCTACCCAGGTGTCCCAGAACTAGGTGTTACTGCACATACTGTTGTATGCCCATTTTGGGCCTCTCGCCTTCTATCCAGGTGTGAAAAATCTGGGAGTAACTGTATTTACTGCTGTACACCATTTGTTGACCCATTCCCCCTCTATACAGGCAGCCTCGGTCCAGGTGTTTCTACATTTACTGTTGTGCATTTCCTGTTGTGCCCCAGGTTTAGGCTGTCCTCCCTCTGTGCAGGTGTCCAGGTCTGAGTTTCACTGCATTTACTGTTGTGCCCCCATTCCAGACCATTCACCCCTAAACAGGTATCCCACCCCAGCTGTACTGCATCTGCTGCTCTGCCTAATTTTAGGTCCAGGTATCCCAGATTGAGGATTACTGCATTGATATTGCACACCCATACTAGGCCCTTCCACTTTTGGTCCAGGTTTTTAAAATCTTGGCCTTACTAGATCCAAGATAGCCACATTGCAATCAGCCATATCTAGCATCTAGGCCAACTGCGTTTGTAAGCTATACCTGGCTGCTGCTGTGTCCTCACTGTGAGATTCTCTCTCCCTTGCGAGGCATCCCAAATCTAGGTGCTACTAGGCATTGTTACTGTTTTCTCAATATAAGGTTCTCTGCCATTTGCCAGGCATCCAAAGTCTAGGTGCTACCACTTTCTCTCCTACATCCTGAGTCGGGACTCTATGTACTGCTGCTGTGCCCCAGCTTGGGCAACCCAAAACCCCTGGTAGCTAAGGTACAGGTGCATCCTGAGTAATCACTATTTCCCCCAACTCTGACACCTGTACCAACCGTGGGCTTCACATAACCGAACTCTCCCACCTAGCACAATGCCCCATAAACTAGCTTGTCACTGCACAGTCGGCAGTGCCCCTATGACAAACACCCTCCCCCACTGCACACGAACCACCAGGTCTTTATCAACTCAACGGCTAGCTAGCCACATGATAGGCCTCCTACAACATCAACCAAAGGACCTGAAAGATGAACACAAAGGAAAAAGAAATACATCAGAGACAGAAGCAAAATATCTGCATATGACCGAACCGCAAGGGCATACTAACCCTGGTTCAACAACCACACCCAAAAGGGCCCCAAGATAAACATCAAAAACCAAACTGGAAACACAAAGGAAATATCAGTAAACACCCACATCCTGATGTCATACTACCCCTGGTTCAACAAGCAGAATAACGCAAACTCACTGAACTAACCGATCCAAATGACAGCAATCTGCCATGACACAGAACGGGACGATGCGAGAGAAAATTAGGAGAAAGACTAAATCTAATTGAATTACATCATGGCACCCCCAAATAAACAAAGACATGCCATTATAACACACAATCATAAGCAAAACAGAATATTTGAGAAACTCCAATAGAGGAAAAACATCTTTATACCTTACACCATATCTTGTGATGGACCTCCAACCAGAGCAATTCACAACCACCAAAAATAACAGATGCTGCAGCAGGATTCCAGGACCACACTGGAAAAGACCAGAAACACCCAGAAGGAACAATATGGAACACAACGCCCTCACTCCATATATCACCAAAACCATAGGGCACCTTCAGCAACTGCAACGAGATACAAAAGAGGAACCAGAAGAAGTCAGGAAACTAATACAAAACCTAGCAAATCTACTCAATTTACAAAACAGACCCTATCGAGCACACTGCACATCCTGAGGCCAAAAAGGATACCCGCCAACAAGACCACCATACGAAGAAATCTGGAACAAAACAAAGCACTGTTATAAAAATACACTGCAATCTAATCATCACAAGATCAATATCCAAACAAGGTACCGAGATCTACAATCTACTCTACCACGGTGGAATAGACATCTTATTCACCACAGAAACCTGATTAGATGACAACTACAAAATCACACTACACAACTTCAAATGCACAAAGCTGAACAGAAAAGTAAAAAGAGGAGGAGGACTTGCAATAGCCTACAAAGAACACCTGAAAATAAAAACAGACGACCTGCTGAACATCAGAAACTGCAAATCATTCGTCCTTTACCTGACTGCAAACTCAAAAACAAACCTTGCATTCATACTCATCTATAGACCACCGACCTATGACGCAAACTTTGTAGACACCTTCATAGAAGCCATAACAAATATAGCTATCAAACATGACCACCTGATAATCCTCTGGGACTTCAACATATGGTTTGAAGAAGAGAAGGCAAACTCTCAAAACTCACTACTCAAGCCACTCAAGACAATGAAACTATACCAGAGGGTAAAGTAGCTACACACACAGGAGGACACATTTTTGACACAATCTTTTCAAACAAAAAACAAATCTTTATGGCGCCACAAATACTAATACTGTGGAGCGACCACCTCATCATACCATTCCTAATCCAACTACCAGCTAGAACACCCGCACAGCCCTAAAAGCTCCCTGTGATCTAGAAAAGAAACTGGAATACCATCAAAAGTAGTAAGTTAAAAGAACAAGTGGAACCCCACGAGACCATCAACCATCATCCTGGACAGAATCGAGCTAGATGAAAGAGCAGACTTAATCTATAAATGGATCACCGAAACACTAGGCAGCATCTCTTCAGAAACACCATTCATGCCTTCACAAAAGGAAGCAGTGGCAAGATGGTTCACATCCCACCTCAGGACAATGAACAAAAGAAACCAGAAACTTGAACTAGAATGGAGGAAAAACTATAAACAGGCAGGGAGAATACACTATCAAAAACTAATCTGAGAATGCAAAAAGGAAACTCTTAAAACCAAAAAGAAATACTAGAACAACCGAATCACAATAGCCACCAACACCCAAAAAGAACGATTCAACATCAAAAATGAGATGACAAACCCACCTGAATGCAACAACACACTGGTACCTTCATAAAAACTATGCAACAACCTCGCAGACCACTTCAAAAATAAACTCAGCAGTATACATTGGATTATACAAAGCAGGCCAATCAACCAGACCACGCACCATGCCTCACCGACCCCAGAACCACAGAATAACCTGCAAAGCTTCACACAAATATTAGTAGAGAGATCCTTCAAGCTGGTGAAACTTAGCAATGAAGCAGAATCACTAATGGACCTCTGGCCACCAGGCATCTATGAATTAATCCTTACACAGGGCACACCATTTCAATGCCACAGAGACCTCTTCAATGAATCGCTCTCAATGGAGAGAGTACCACAGTCTTTCAAATCTGCGTACATCAAGCCACTCCTCAAGCATACTACGGGCGATGTGAAAGACCTCTCTAACTACAGACCAAGAGCAAACATTCCCTATCTGGCAAAACTGCTAGAAACCTATGTATATGAACAAACACTGGAACACATAGAAATACACCAACTATTGGACCAGGCACAAGTTGGCTTCATACATATGAGAGGGACAGAGACGGCACTTCTCTTTATATGGGATGGCCTAAAGACCAAGGCAGACTCCAATACAAACTCTGCACTGATACTACATGACCTCTCTGCAAGAGTTCGACATAGTCAGCCACAACATCCTAATCAAGAGACTGTAAGAAATAGGGATCACAGTCACAGAGCTGCTCTGGATTAAACAGTTCCTATCGGTAAAAACAGAAACAGTATGGATAATTCCATTCACATAAGTCCCCCAAGGATCCTCCCTATCCCCTCTCCTCTTCAACATCTACTTGACCGCACTAGTCAGCCTCATCAAAAGGCACAGCCTCACCTGCTACAACCACGCAAATTATACCCAAATCATCTACAAAATCGAAGATGCACAAGAGGAGAACACAATGCTCGTAGACTATCTGAAATAACTCTTATGATTAGATATACACAAACAGCCTCAAACTCAATCCGGGCAAGACAGAAATCATGATCATATCCAAAAACCAGGAAAGCAACCAATACATTCCATGGCAATAGAACTAGGAACAGCTCCCACGACATCAAAAATAGTCAAAAACCCTGGAGTCCTAATGGACAACAAGCTAACACAAGAACACAAGAACCACAAGTAAACGCAATAATCAAGAAATGTTTATTCCATCTACACACTCCTCTAGCTCTCACATAGAGATCACATCACTCCTGCTCTAAAGATGCTACAATGGCTGCAAGTCAAAAAACAAATCACATTCAAAACTATGTGCATAATGCATAGAGCAATCCACGTCCAAGGAGCAGAATTCCTACAAAAGCAAATCACTGTTTACCAGCCGACCATACCTCTCAGATCAAGCAACGACATCCGCCTGGAACGTAAATCGTACACAAGGAAAAAACTTGGTGGATCAGCGTTCTCTTGCCTAGTCAAAAAATGTGGAACTCCCTACCGAGAGAAATACGAAATATAAAGGACCATCTAAAATACAGATAACTCCTAAAAACCCCTTGCTCATCAACTCAGACCCGGACAAAAACGAATGAATCCACATATAGCAAGACGGAGGACTAAAGAGTACCACGACAAGTGCAGGGAGGTCTAGAGACTTCTGAGTGGGAGGGAGAACGGGGCTCACATGGAGGGCCTTAACGGAGGATAACGAGAGAGATGGGAGCGTCCTAGGTTGAACCACAGACAGAGGATTAAGAGTTGAATGGGAAAGAGTAGCCACTGAACTGATAAACCATGGGGACCATGCAGCCAACGGCATAGGGAAAAAGTCCCAGCCCCCCCCTCAAGGGGCCCAGGAAGGCAATGGCGGCTGCTCACCAGGTTATGCCAAAGACTAAAGCGCTGTAGAAATCCATTTTTCGGTACACAGGGTGGACAGGAAGAGTGGAGGAGGCAACACCACTGAATAGCCCTGCAGTCAACCTACAAATCTGCACAGAATATAGGAGGGAGGTCACCCTCCCACCCCCAGTGCACAAAAATACTCAACACTGGCAGGGATGCATACGACAGGCAGCCAAAGCAGAGGAGGTATGATGGAGCGCTCCCACTAACTGACCCACAAAAAATCTCAACGCTCTGCTTACACCTCTCAAATTCTAAACATAACACAACCAACCGCACACACTTCACAACAATGAAACAAACCACACATAGCCTCGCACAACAGCACATGACAACTACCGACCGAAAGAAATCACACCTACGCTCAGTGAACTGTGTGAACTGAACTGAAGCTACCAACAGCACATCATAGCTCTTGCGCTTTTTCCCTCTCAGTCCTACTGACTTACCCTACCCTCTTGCTTTTGAGATCTGCCAGGGGACCGTTGGTAATATTGTGTGGTATAAATATCCTTTAACATAACATTATCAGTGAGATTTCATCAGCTCCCTGATTTGTTCCTGCCACTTCTCTCAGTACATTAAGTCTTGAGTTGCATTTATTTATTTTCACTATCTGTTTCTTCCAGGTCAGCTTAGAGTCCAGCTATATTCCCAAATCCTGAAAGTTGTCCACATTCTTGTTCTGCTGATTATCAAAAGTAAAACCAGTTGTTCCTTTTTCTTATTTCATGTGAATAACATAACCGCTATGTTTCCACAGAGATCTGGAATCCCCACTGGTAGGCTCATTGCTTTATTTTTTGTATGCGCTCTGCGAGTGCTTCTTGTATGCATGTTCTGCTTTTACGTCTGTACCATTTTACTCCATTGTTGGCAAACAAGCTCACTTTACTATAGCTCTTCTGGATTTTGGTTATTAAATCATTCCATTATGTATTTGTAATTCACGAGAGAACATACCTTGCATTTTAACATTAAATGTCATATTCCCTAATCCTCTGGAACATACTTCCTCCTAATTTCATGGAGTTCCTCTTACTTCATGTTTTCTCCTCCCAAACCATATCATACAGCTTTTCTATGTGAATTAATACTACCCCTTGCTTTTCCTGGTTAGTTAGGACTTTGTTATAGTGTGAGATGGAATTCTTACCTTGGGAATTCCATATACTGTGGGTGCTGTTTTCCTGTTTACTTGTGGCGGGGGTTCTAGATTCCATTGAGGGACATTTGAGGTTGCTGCTGGATGAGTCCTGCTGGGCTCAGGGTTGTGCTGACAATAAATCACCTTACAACCTCCACGAGTGTCCAAAAATCATTACAGTGGTGACGAGGATCGCTGTCAGCAAACCTTGTGCAAACCCACACGTGAACGGAAGAAACAGAGCTGAGAATAGTCCAGCAGGACGGCGGCGGCGGAGGCATTACAGCTGCCAGAAACTTACAGCCAAGTGTGCTGTGAGCGAGACCAGCGGCAAGACAGAGAGACAGCTGCGGCAGCTACCCGCGCTCCACTTTGAAGTATTTAGGGTCGAGCGTCGGTGGTAAAGCAACCAGGACTGACGGCCGCCACTGCGCTTCCCCTTGGAGTCGTTGGGGTCGAGCGTGGATGGCAGACACTGCTCTGTAGACACAAACATAAGGCAGTGTAGGAGGGGACAGCACCGGAGGTAAAAGAGAACTCCCCTTCCTCTCCCGTAACCAATCAGAAGGAAGACTTGACCTGCCGGCGGGGCCCCAGCAAAGCGGCATTGTTTATGCTTGCATTACAGAGGACGGCACAGACAGAAATCCATACGCTATGCAGAGCGTTGCTGTTGCCTAGCAACAAGAGTTAGGAGGCACAGCAGACAGAAACTGAAGAAAGAGGCAGAGCAGTAAATCACCCACCCCACGATGGAAGACAGTCTTGTTTTCCTTTTGAAAAGTAACATTACAAAAAGAAAAGGGGGGAATTACTGGCCATATCATTACCAACTGCTACAGCGAGCATAATTTGAGACAAAACCCCAATCTCAAGCTAAAATATAAACATGCAGCAAAATAATGCACGCCCACCGCTAGCCTTTCTTCCCAGCCCTGAGGAGCCTCCCATCTCTTGGGATTTGTGGGTGGAGACATTTAAAGTCTATCTGAGGGCAGCAGGGGGTGCCAGACTAAACGATGATGATAAAACGGCAGCCCTTTTAAATTGTCTGGGAACGGAAGGCCTGAGGGTTTTTAAGCATCTGATAACCAACACAGGTAAACACACTTGCACACCAAAATAAGTGTAGTTCAATGAAAGGTAATCAGAGAAATAAACATTATGGTAAATTGTTCAAGGTGCGGGGGAGAAAAACACAGCCTTGTTATCTAGGCTGGATATATACAGAGAACAAGAGAGGAATCCAGTGAGGATAGCTACGTCACCTGCACACTTTCTGAAAGGCCAGAGATGGCCTAATGGAGATTAAGTATCGAGTTTTAAGTAATTATGATCACTTGAAATCTCATGTGAGTACAATTTCAATAAAGAGTTCAATAGAGAGTTTGTGTTTATAAAAAACAATTTTTGCTTTTTATTTGCATCTTGATATGCCCAACACGTTTCGAGTTGTGTACACTTTTCATCAGGGGCAGCATATTCAACAAATAAAGTCTACAAAAAGAAAGATTGTATACAACAATATATTATGCCTGTTTAGATTGCACATCATCCTTGATTTTCTCTTATATCTTTCCTCTCTCTGCAAAAATTGTTTTTTTATAAACACAAACTCTCTATTGAACTCTTTATTGAAATTATACTCACGTGAGATTTCAAGTGATCATAATTACTTAAAACTCGATACTTAATCTCCATTAGGCCATCTCTGGCCTTTCAGAAAGTGTGCAGGGGACGTAGCTATCCTCACTGGATTCCTCTCTTGTTCTCAGTTTTTAAGCATCTGCCTGGGCAAGATGTACGCACCCCACATTATGGTGATAGTGATGGAGCAGGGGGCGAAGGAATCGTGATGGCCTATGAGACTGCCTTGGGAAAAATGGAATCACGATTCAGGAAAATAACAAACGTGGTGTTAGAAAGATATAATTTCTTTTCAAGGGGCCCAGGCCACAGGAGAAAGTATTGATACATACATAACAGCGTTACGCTCTCTCATTGCATCTTGCAAGTTCACCAGGGTGCCAGATGACTATATCCGCGACCAGATAATGATGCTGACCAGTGATTCCAGGGTGAGGGAGAGACTTTGGATTGAAAGGGATCCTCCCCTGGACAAAGTAATAGAAATCGCAAGAGCAATAGAGGAGTCAAAGAAGAGTGTCCAAGAAGTGACCGACAAGAGTGAGAGTGTACACGCCATAGTGACCAAAAGAGGATCTGATGATCAGAAGGGAAGGGTCAAGGATAACAGAGGAACGTTTACCCAATGAGAAGGCTGTAGGAGATGTTGTTGGTGGGGACACGCCGGTGGCTCAAGGGAGTGTCCTGCTATCAATGCAGAATGCAGGAAGTGTAGGGGGAGAGGGCATTTTGCCCGGGTTTGAAGAAGTGCCATTCAGAACAGACAGACCGTCAAAATGGTGGAGCTAGAAGAGGACAATGTGTCTACAATGGACAGTGATGTGGAGTTGGAGGTGAAAGGGTGTGTATCGTGTGCCATCAGTGACAAGAGTAAGGTGCCGAAAGCACAACCAGTGGTTTCCGCTCGAGATACCCGGTGAGGTGTGGGCTATGGTTGCGGTTGACGTCATGGGTCCCATGGACATTTTAGGGGGTGGTCTTAGATTTATTGTGGTTCTCATGGATTATACCTCGAGGTGGGTAGAGGCAACCGTCTTGGAGAGAGTATGGGGATACATCATCATAAAACTGCTTTGTACAACCCTGCAGCGAACTGATTGGTTGAAAGAATTAATAGGTTTGTTAAGGGCGATATTCTATTTGCTGTGGCAAATGATCTGGGTTGGAGGAGTGTTCTATCAGAGGCTCTCAAGGCGTATAGGTGCACGCCTTCTATGTTGACGGGATGTTTACAGTTCGAGCTGATGCATGGTAGAAAACTGGGTACCAAGTTAAGGGTGGCTGCTTTGGGTGGTGGTGCACATTCTGGTGTAAACATCCAGGAGGTGCTAGAGCGTGTCTGCTTGAAGCAGGAGATGGTCAGCGAGCGTTATGGTCGCAGGAAACCTTTGTCTGTTACGGCAGGTGACCGTGTGCAAACAAAGAATCCCCGACATATGCCCAAGGGTACCAGTGTTTATATGCAACCTCGCCTAGTTGTGAAGGTGGGGCGAGGGTATGTGAAATTGGACGATGGATCGAGGTGGAGTATGAGGCGAGCTTTTGTGGTTGAGAAGGGGTGTGCCAGGAGCCTGTGTGACAGGGCGAGTGAGGAAAGCATTCCTGATATGTTTGCGAGTGGGGGAGAAAGGTGTGTTGACGGGGTCGGCGAGGGTTTAACTGAGCCGGTGAGGGACGGTGACCTTGTTGGGGTGCCGGTGGCTGTGTGCGGGAGAGAGAGGTCACCAGTGCCCATGTGCGGGGGAGACGGGTTAAAGAGTGACAGTAGCTATCCGGTGTGGGAGAGGAGGATGCCAGCCAAGTTCAAGGACTATGTATTGGATGCTGCTGTAAATTCAATTACTCTGTTTTGTGTGTCTGTATGTGAGGGGTGGGTGCGTAATGTATGCCAGTGTGAGTATGTGTTGTGTGTGTTGAAATTCTAGAGGGGGAGAAGTGTTATAGTGTGAGCTGTAATTCTTACCTTGGGGATTCCATATACTGCGGGTGCTGTTTTCCTGTTTACTTGTGGTGGGGGTTCTAGATTCCACTGAGGGACAGTTGAGGTTGCTTCTGGATGAGTCCTGCTGGGCTCAGGGTTGTGCTGACAATAAATCACCTTACAACCTCCACGAGTGTCCACAAATCATTACAGACTTCCTACACCTTTGCTATTAGTCTGGTCAATAGTTAACCTGTTGTTTCTAAACCCACTCTGAAAGTTGTGCAAACATTTGCCTTGTTCCAAATATACTATTTTTCTTTGAGTGATTATGTGTTCCATTGTTTATATAGAATTCTTGTCCAGACAATGGGCATGTAAAACCAACAGCATAATTAGTTTTCTCCTTGCTTCAAAGTTGGAATTATTCCAGCCAATTTCCAAGCATCTGGTAGAATTCTTGTTGCCTCACATGTGGTTGTATGAAGCAAGTACAACCTACCTACTTTTATCGAGTAGCACGGCCATATTTCATCTTCTCCCGGGCTTACGTGTGTTCCCTTATCACATTTAGTTCTCTCATTGTCAAGGATACCTTTAAATCGCGTGCATCTTCGTCTCTGTTTTGTGACATATCAGCATATCTTTGTTGGAAACCACCCCATAAGTGTTCTATCATGCTTAATGCATAATTATGTGTGTGTGCTTTCCCAACATCTCAGTCTTGTTCCTTGCCTTCTATGACGCCACTGCTCTCTGTAGCCCCTCCCTCCCCCGTAGGCCCTCCCTAGCAACGCCTCTGCGCAATTGCTTTTTCGCAATACCTATGCCAGGTTTCTCTTTTTGCTTTTCACTATTATTTTTCTGCTCTAGCGTTTGCTTTGATGTTTTCATACGGTCTTCGGACACCATAGAATGCTTAGCCTTCCTGTGGTTCTTCCTTCGATTGCTGACTTCTACATCGCATGCTTTACTCCTCAAAGGTATTGCCCCGTTTCTAGATTCCTTATTTATTTTAACAGGTATTTGTCAGAATGCACCAAAGTATCAACTGAAAAGGATACGATATTCAAAAGGATACAGGAGGTAGGGTCTTCCGGATCCCTGTTCACCCGACTTGATAGTCGTGAAGTCAACAAAGACCTTCCAAATGATACAACCCTCTGGCTGATAAAACAGGCAGAGCGATGGATCACTGGAAAGGGCGTGGGTAAGGTATAGTAATCCAGCCTAGGACAAATTAAAGTATCATGAATAACTGCTCCAACCTGAGTATGATGAGTTAGATAATGACAGGAATGATCACACTGACCTGTATCTCTGGGTAGAACAATCCAGAAGCCTCTTGATGGATTTGAATTGAAGAACAAAACGACAGGGAAGGGAAAATTAGTAAGGGAGACTTATCCCGGACGGAACGAGGCTCACGCTAGATACGGGTTGAATTCACCACAGGATAGCGTCCAAAGTTCAGTTCAAAGTCACTTCCAATAATCCTTGAAAGGCTTCCTTCCCACTTAGGGATCAATCCTTCTGTTAATTCCACAGATGCAGGAGTTAGAAGAAAATAGCGTTTGAAGACAACGTGAGCGTGTGGATTTACACGCGGGCAGGAATCGCGCAGCCTGGGCCAGCCGCGTGTGAAGACAGCGTGCGCGTGTGGATTTACACGCGGGCAGGGTTCGCGCAGCCTTGGCCAGCCGCACTTGAAGACGAAGAGCGCGTGTGGATTTTACACGCGGGCAGGATTCACGCAGCCTGGGCCGGCCGCACTTGAAGACGAAGAGCGTGTGTGGATGTTACACGCGGGCAGGATTCACGCAGCCTTGGCCAGCCGCGTATGAAGACAAAGAGCGCGTGTGGATTTTACACGCGGGCAGGATTCACGCAGCCTGGGCCGGCCGCACTTGAAGACGAAGAGCGCGTGTGGATTTTACACGCGGGCAGGATTCACGCAGCCTTGGCCAGCCGCGTATGAAGACAAAGAGCGCGTGTGGATTTTACACGCGGGCAGGATTCACGCAGCCTTGGCCAGCCGCGTATGAAGACAAAGAGCGCGTGTGGATTTTACACGCGGGCAGGATTCACGCAGCCTTGGCCAGCCGCGTGTGAAGACAAGGAGCGCGTGTGGATTATCACGCGAAGGGATAGCTCCAGGAATCAGCGTGTGGCGGAACACACGCTATCGAAGGCCCAAAAGTAGCTGTAGGAATATACCAGGATGTAGATCAGAGGTTCAGCTACACGACGCCAATAGAGACGATCAGAAGCAGCGAGTGAAGTTTCTACGCTGCTTAAATACGTGATACCGTATTTCACGTGACGAAGCAAAAGTCACGTGAAGTTAGCGACGTGAAAAGTGTAAACGTCGTTTTCCCGGTAACGTATCGAATAGCCTCCATTTGGAGTAGAACGGTCTAGCTGTTCTACGAGCGTAGCGTCCAGCATGCATGACAGTGCCATCCCCCAAAGGGACAACCTCTCCCCTTCTTGTGTGGAAGCGCTTCAATAAAGCAGGAGCATGAATGTTGGAAAGAGGTTCCCAGGACCTATCTTCGGGTCCATAGCCCTTCCAGTCCACCAGATAATAGGGTCTACCAGAACGGAGTTTCATATCCAGTATGTCTTGTACCTCGTATTCATCAGACCCCCGCACAGAAATAGCAACAGGCCGTACCGGAAGTCTAGTAGTGTCAGAGAATGGCTTGATGAGCGAGACGTGGAATACAGGATGCACCCGCCATCGTTGTGGCAAAGCCAGACGTACAGCAGCAGGATTCAGAACATGGAGCACAACATACGGACCGATGAATCTAGGCAACAATTTCTTTTTGCCCGGAATTCTTAAGTTCTTAGTGGATAGCCAGACTTTCATCCCAGCCTTATAGACAGGTGCGGATACCCTATGAGCATCGGCATAGAACTTGTCACGTCGTTTGGCCTGCTCCAATTGCTGCTTCACCTTTGTTTGTAATCTCTTCAGATCACGAAGCGTACGGCCTGCGGCAGGCGTGTCCAGGGATAGACCGGAATCTAGAGGTATTGATCGGGGGTGTTGTCCATAGAGAGCATAGAACGGTGAAGTGCCTATGGCACTATGATAAGAGTTGTTATAGGCGAATTCAGCCGCCGGCAGTACCGTGAGCCAATCCGATTGGTATTGCAAACACAGACACCGCAGATATTGTTCCATAGTACAATTGACCCTTTCAGTCTGTCCGTCGGTTTGAGGATGATAAGCGCTGGACATTCTATCATCAATTAGTAATGCAGATGTTAAGGCTCTCCAAAAGCGTGACGCAAACTGCGAGCCCCTGTCAGTAATGATTACTGATGGTAGACCAAAGAAACGGAATACATGTTGGATGAATAGATCAGCCAGAACAGTAGCAGTTGGTAAACCAATACAAGGAATAAATAGGGCCAATTTAGTGAAATAATCCACTACGACCCATAGGGTATCATATCCTTGATTTGGGGGGAGTTCCACCACAAAGTCCATAGATATCATGTCCCATGGTTTGGTAGGGACAGGCAGGGATTGGAGTAAGCCCACTGGTTTACCAGGAGTATTTTTACATTGGATACATACAGAACAAGAAGATACGTAGTTTATAACGTCTTTTGCCATGGATGGCCACCAGCACCACCTTTTGAGCAGGTCCAGTGTTTTCTTCTGTCCAGGATGGGCTGCAATCAAGGAATCATGATTCCATTTGAGGGCTTTATTCCGCATCGAAGGAGTTGATAGATAAAGCACCCCCTGTGTGAATGGTAAACCGTTATGCACGTCTAGATTCATATCCTGGACTGCTTGTGGATTATTTTTTACCCACTCTTGTATTTCGGTTTTTAAGGAGGGTTGAACCGAACAACCACAAATCACATGATCTGCCAACAGCTGGATCTGTACTTGTTTTTCTTCCTGCGCCTCTTTACTCATACGGGACAAAGCGTCCGACTTAACATGTTCTCGGGCAGGACGATAGGTGACCTGGAAATCGTATTGGGCAAAAAAGACATGCCATCTGGCCTGACGGGCCGTAAGGCATCTCATGGATTTGAATGCTTGGAGATTTCTATGGTCAGAGTACACCAACACCTGTTGTTTGGCCCCAAGAAGATGATGACGCCATTCTCGGAAGGCATCTTTGATAGCCAGTAGTTCCCGCTCAGTAACGGTGTAGTTCCGTTCGTATGAGGTGAGTTTACGAGAGAAGAAAGCCACTGGGTGTTCCTCCTTGGTTTCTGTGCAGACTTGTGAGAGCACTGCGCCAATAGCGACACTGGATGCATCCGCTTCAACGACAAACTGGCGATCAGGATCCGGATGTTGAAGCACGGGTGCAGTGGTAAATGCTTCCTTCAGTTTTTCGAATGCTGCTTGGGCATGTTGGTTCCAACAGAAAGGTACTTTGGAACTAGTTAAAGCCGTCAAAGGAGCTACTGTTTTGGAAAAGGAATGGATGAATCTGCGATAGAAATTCGCAAAGCCCAAGAAAGACTGTAGCGACTTGACGTTATGTGGAATTGGCCAATTCAAGACGGCCCTTACCTTGGAACGACTCATTCGAGCACCTAGATTGGTAATGTCGTAACCAAGGAATTCCACTTCCTGCGAATGAAAGACACATTTTTCGGCTTTCACATAAAGGTGGTTCTCCCTAAGTCTTTGTAGGACTGTAGAAACATGTCTGACGTGTTCCGATAGAGATGAGGAGTAAATCAAAATGTCGTCCAGATAGACAACCACAAATCGGTCCATGATGTCTCTGAATATATCATTCATGAAGAATTGAAATGTGGCGGGAGCATTGCACAGACCAAAAGGCATCACCAAATATTCGTAAAGACCATACCGTGTCTTAAAAGCGGTCTTCCATTCGTCGCCTTCACGAATGCGAACCAAATTGTATGCACCTCGCAAGTCCAGTTTGGTGAAGTAACTGGAAGTGCCTAACTGATCCAACAGCACGTTTATTAGTGGTAAGGGGTATTGGTTTTTGATGGTGATATCATTAAGTGCCCTGTAATCAATGCATGGTCTGAGGTCTCCCTCTTTCTTAGGAACAAAGAATAGAGGAGATGCAGCAGGAGATTGCGAGGGTCGTATAAAGCCCGTGGCTAGCGCCTTGTCAATGTATTCCTTTAACACGACATCTTCTTTAGGTGTTAAAGAATAAACACGGCCTGTAGGAATTTTGGCACCCGGAATCAGTTCGATAGGACAGTCGTACTGTCGATGAGGAGGTAATTGTTCTGCCTGGCCTTTATCAAAGACATCAGCATAATCAGCGTATTCGCATGGTATGATATTGTCGCATTGATGTACAACGCTGATAGTAGAATCCTCCACCACAGAGGCCAATATGTGTTGTTTATTTGACACCTCCTGACTGGTAAAGCAATGTTCGTTGCAATGAGTCGAAGGATATTGGAGCGATCCCGAAACCCAGTCAACAGTAGGATTGTGAAGGGTTAACCATGCAAGACCAAGTATGATCTCGTACTGCGGAGCAGCAATAACATCGAAGACGATTTCTTCTGAATGGTTATTTGATAACGTCATCCGAACAGGTACCGTCTCCTGGGTTACCATACCAGAAGTTAACACAGATCCGTCCACGGTATTCACCGTTTCCGGTTTTATTTTGTTTACTAGGGGTAAGGAACGGTTCTTGGCATAGGTGATGTCTATATAATTGCTGGTGGCTCCAGAATCAACCATGGCCTTGGAAACCACTTCTCGCTCATCACAATGTAACGTCACCTGAACTATTACAGGTGCATGTTTAGGAATGGTACTGGAGTCCGATGAAACACTCGACATAGGGACTCCTGCTAATGTCGAGTTTTGGCGTTTCCCGCACGCTTGACGGGTATTTTAGGACATGTTGCCAATAAATGCTCGGAAGAACCACAATACATACATAAGTGGTTTTTTCTTCGGTTCTCCCGTTCTGCATTGGACAATCGGCCTCTCACGGCGCCTATTTGCATGGGTTCAGGGTCGTTAGAGATGACTGCTGGTGTCTCTGACCGCCCCGAGACTGGCATGAAGGGCTTTTTCTCTCCCTTTCGAGCATTCCTTCGGGCGTCGATTTGTAGAACCAAATCGAGCAGCTCTGGGAAACCCGTAGGAACCACAGGAACAGTAGATAAGGCGTCTTTCAGTTCTTCAGAAAGACCCTTGTAAAAAACAGCCGTTTTCTTGCTGTCAGGCCATTGGGTTTCCGCCGTCAGTTGATTGAACCGGGCGACGTAAGACATAAGGGGTTGGCTGCCTTGTTGTAGGTTAAGCAACTCTAAATCTGTGGCTTGAGTAGAGTAACGCATGTCAAAGACTTTACTCATAGCAGTCAAGAGATCGTCACAATCGTACAACAAAGGGCTATTAGTTTCCAACAAAGGGTTAGCCCAAGCAGCAGCCGTGCCCCCTAAATGGGAAAGCACGAAGGCTGCTTTCGTGGTTAGGTCAGGAAAAGATGTAGGACGGCAAAGGAAATGGAGTCGGCACTGGTTTACAAAGGTTCTGTAGGTTTTGGGATCACCCGTGAACCTTTCTGGAGGGGCCAAGGGAAACTGAGTGGGCATAACCACGTTAATAGTCTCCTGTGGGGGTGCCGTAGTCCCAGATCCGGATGCGGTAGCCATCGGCGCTTGTGTTCCCTGAGGACTACCATGTAGGGCGTCTTGCATAACGTCCATACGGTGCCGTAACATGTCCTGTGCAGTAACCATTTCGTTTCTCAAATCGTGGATCAACTGTGTCAAAACAGTTAAAGGATCCGTACCCTCCATGGCTTCTGATTCTGTCAGAATGCACCAAAGTATCAACTGAAAAGGATACGATATTCAAAAGGATACAGGAGGTAGGGTCTTCCGGATCCCTGTTCACCCGACTTGATAGTCGTGAAGTCAACAAAGACCTTCCAAATGATACAACCCTCTAGCTGATAAAACAGGCAGAGCGATGGATCACTGGAAAGGGCGTGGGTAAGGTATAGTAATCCAGCCTAGGACAAATTAAAGTATCATGAATAACTGCTCCAACCTGAGTATGATGAGTTAGATAATGACAGGAATGATCACACTGACCTGTATCTCTGGGTAGAACAATCCAGAAGCCTCTTGATGGATTTGAATTGAAGAACAAAACGACAGGGAAGGGAAAATTAGTAAGGGAGACTTATCCCGGACGGAACGAGGCTCACGCTAGATACGGGTTGAATTCACCACAGGATAGCGTCCAAAGTTCAGTTCAAAGTCACTTCCAATAATCCTTGAAAGGCTTCCTTCCCACTTAGGGATCAATCCTTCTGTTAATTCCACAGATGCAGGAGTTAGAAGAAAATAGCGTTTGAAGACAACGTGAGCGTGTGGATTTACACGCGGGCAGGAATCGCGCAGCCTGGGCCAGCCGCGTGTGAAGACAGCGTGCGCGTGTGGATTTACACGCGGGCAGGGTTCGCGCAGCCTTGGCCAGCCGCACTTGAAGACGAAGAGCGCGTGTGGATTTTACACACGGGCAGGATTCACGCAGCCTGGGCCGGCCGCACTTGAAGACGAAGAGCGCGTGTGGATGTTACACGCGGGCAGGATTCACGCAGCCTTGGCCAGCCGCGTATGAAGACAAAGAGCGCGTGTGGATTTTACACGCGGGCAGGATTCACGCAGCCTGGGCCGGCCGCACTTGAAGACGAAGAGCGCGTGTGGATTTTACACGCGGGCAGGATTCACGCAGCCTTGGCCAGCCGCGTATGAAGACAAAGAGCGCGTGTGGATTTTACACGCGGGCAGGATTCACGCAGCCTTGGCCAGCCGCGTATGAAGACAAAGAGCGCGTGTGGATTTTACACGCGGGCAGGATTCACGCAGCCTTGGCCAGCCGCGTATGAAGACAAAGAGCGCGTGTGGATTTTACACGCGGGCAGGATTCACGCAGCCTTGGCCAGCCGCGTGTGAAGACAAGGAGCGCGTGTGGATTATCACGCGAAGGGATAGCTCCAGGAATCAGCGTGTGGCGGAACACACGCTATCGAAGGCCCAAAAGTAGCTGTAGGAATATACCAGGATGTAGATCAGAGGTTCAGCTACACGACGCCAATAGAGACGATCAGAAGCAGCGAGTGAAGTTTCTACGCTGCTTAAATACGTGATACCGTATTTCACGTGACGAAGCAAAAGTCACGTGAAGTTAGCGACGTGAAAAGTGTAAACGTCGTTTTCCCGGTAACGTATCGAATAGCCTCCATTTGGAGTAGAACGGTCTAGCTGTTCTACGAGCGTAGCGTCCAGCATGCATGACAGTATTGTCAGCCCAACTGTGGGCCTGTTTCACAGAACGGTTTTCAATGGGATTGTTCGATTATAAGACACAACATTTTTTGGGTGCTAGGTTTTTAGAATCCACTTGCTCTTCACTCCTTAGCTTGCCTGAGGTTGAGATTTACTGTCCTGGTGGATTGATATCTGCCCGGATTGGCTTGGGTCTGGCTGTTGAGCCTGGATTGTCCTCTGCGGTCATGTCCGGATATGACTGCAGAAGACCATCCAGGCTCAACCTCATTCCTCTCAAACGGCATCTATGGAACATGCTCTCTAGCCTTGATTAAGACTCGTGGGGTCGAAATATGTGTCGACTGACCACCAATGAGCACAATAAAATATGCCTATGACACTACCAACAAGGTTAAAAAGACTTTCAGGCCGATTCATGGAAATAATGCGTGCGAAAACGTGCGATTCGCAGTGGCACAGAAAAAATCGCAGAAAATCGCACAGAAAACAGCGCACATCTATTCATGGAAGCACGGGCAATGTGGGATGTGCGCTGAGAAAGTGCGCGGCGCACGCTGGCGCACAGGTCAACGAACGCCATGCGATAAAGCCACAGCGAATTCGCACATAGCGCGGTGCACAGAACAAAAGTAGGCGTAACACGGGGCGTCACACGCAGAATGGGGAACAACTCGTGAAAATGTGGGCGTCACAGGGGAGGTCCAGGAGGCAAGTGCACAGAACGCCCAGACGCTCACCTACAACAGGCATTCATGGAATCGAATCGGGTAAAAGAGCGCACGGCCAAAGACGCACACAGGCCCATACCAGTACGCCACAGAAAGCAGGCGGTAGCGTCCCAATACATGTGCGCCAGAATGTGCGCTTAAAAAATACTGTATACACAGTTCAGCGATTGTGCCTGGGGGAGCGTGTGCATGCATTTCTTTGCAAGCCCATGTAAACGGGAAGCAGGAGGGGTGTGTGTCTCACAAACCCAAGCATCTAACCCAAACTCAGGACAAGCCTGCATGTGCCCAACGGAATACAGTGGATGCCCACGGGAGCCACACAAGGCAACACACTGCACCTCAAAAATCAAAAAGCAAAAATCAAAAATGGCCATTTGGGGGCCAGGGGAGGTGGGGGAGGCCACCCAGGAGGTCCGAGGACAGGATGCTCACCAAAAGCCACCTGGGTGAATGTTGCGAAAATAAAACGCCTCCATGGGTTCATGGCCTGCACGGCTACTAATATGTGGGAGAATCACTGCTGGATTCGCTCTCCTCAACCTCTGCTACTGCCACAGGAGGTGGTGGTGCTATGGGAGGCAGCCCACGCAAAGCCCTGGTGTGGTCCTCCATTGCAGCAAGCATGCGGGTGTTGAAGGCCTCGTTCTGGAGGGATATGGTGCGGAGATCCCCATGCAACACCCGACGTGTTGCCCGGACCTCCGCACGAGTTGCCTGCATCTCTGCCGAGAGCGTACGGGTGACGCGCTCCAGCAGCTGTTCTGTCCTGGTGACAGTGGAAGCCTCAAGGTCCAGTAGAGTCTGCCTGAGGTGCTGGACCTCTCCCCTCAGGGCTTCCCTCTGTCCCTGGGCATCTAGAGAAATTGATTCCCTCAGATTGTCCAGGGCCGCCTGTCTGTCCCTGTTGGACGCCAACATGTCCTCCCTTACTGATTGGCAAATGGAGGCTGTTGCCTGCTCTAGTAGCTCCCTCTGCCTTTCTGGGGGGACAATGGAAGTGGCCACCCTGTCCATGGCTTGAGCAATCATTTCTGATGATGCTGCCTGTTGGTTGGCCATACCATATATGGATTGCTCCCATACGGTATTGCCAGGTGGCGGACGGCCACCGCGTTGGCGGGCACCACACCTGTCTGGGGCAAGGCGAACTGCGCCTCGCTGTGTCGGCACTGCCTGAGGCTGCAGGACTGCATTTCCCCTCTGATCTGCTGGCCCAGGAACAGGATCAGATGTTGCGGAGTGTGGCCCTGCATCCGTAACCACCACAGGCGCACCTACCAACACTGACATCCCCATTGTGGGCTCTACCCCTGGTGCAGGTGGGTCAGACAGAACAGTATCCCTTCCATGAACACATACCTGCGAATCCACATGGGTCTCATCCGAATCAACACTTGAAAAGAGTTCTGGGGAGGTGAACCCATATACAGCCCTGGAGAGAATGCCCTGCAGCAAGAGTGGGTTCTCACACACCAACGCACCACGTCCCCCACTCGTGCTCGGACGTGTCAGAGATCCCTCCTGGGTGAGCACCATCTCCTCACCCTCAACAGCATCAAGTGCGTCATCCTCTGAAAAAACATGAAAGACAGAAAATGGAAACAGGCATTAGCACCATGGCACACAAATAGGCCAGACAAGCTACAGAAAAAGTACATGATAGACACATGTCCCACATGACTATGTCCCTCCCATGCATGCACTGTCACTGAGTTGGAAGGGGAGGTAAATGTCAGACACTGATGACACCAAGATGGAAGGGCAACACATCAGATGCATGCTGGCTAGCAGTGCCATCCCACAGTTGGCATGTACCATAGGCATGTCATATTTGTGAGAATAGGGCAGAGTGATGTGCAATAGAACTGGGGGTATTCCTACAATCAGCCAGAACGTGCACAGCAAAATACGGAACAATGTTGTTGCATGTTGCCACTTCAAGGTCAACTGGCGCAATATAGTGCCAAATGCCTGCTGTGGCCAGAAGGGACACTGCAATACCCAAATCCCGGGGGGGGGGAAATGCATTGGATGAAGCACATGGGTGACCCAAACCACTCAGGCACACACACCCTGACCTGGCACCCACCCTGGACCCCTCCCACATGCAACTTACACATGGATCGCACACACATGCATGTGCACTCACCGGACAATGCCTCGTAATCTGGAAGTTCTCCCACACCTTGGATCTGCTCCTCTGTGACGTAGGTCCCAGCGACATTCTCATGTGGAGTGAGCTCAATGTCCTCTACTGGAGACCCACCTCCAGTCACCAGAGTTGCGGCATGACTTGAGGCCAGCTTACTCTTTGCCCTGCGCTTTAGGTCATTCCATCGCTTGTAGCACTCAGTAGCTGTGCGCCTCATAAACCCAAGGGAACTTATGCTGTCCGCGACGGCCTGCCAGTGTGCCTGACGGCGAGCAGGTGTGATCCTAGACCCTGGAGTGCTCAACATTTCGGCGTCATGATCGGACACATACTGCACACGTTGATTCAGTTCGGCATCATTGAAGCTAGGCTTCCTCGTCGTGCCGGACTGTGTAGCCGTGTCTGGGGCATCAGCCTGTAGTGCACGTGCACTCTTCCTCTTCCTCTTGTAAGGTGGTGGGGACTGTGAGTGGCATATGCCGCTCTGGCCACTCGGGGCTGGAGCACCGGTGGACTGTGTCGTAGTGTGCAATGGCACACTGACCATCTGACTTCCTGCAGGCATTAGCTCGAGTGTGATAGTGGCAGGGGGAACCTCAGACTGACGGACTGGGACCAACACTGTCCTGGCTGGGAGAGTCAGAGCTGGGGTGGACGGAGCTGCAGCTGCCCCTGCAGCCTTCCCACCCCGCCTACTTGGGGCAGCAGATGACATGGCTGCCCCTGATACACATGGCCTGGTGACACTGACTGGCACGGCCACCCGTGGCCTAGACTTGTGGACCTGGAAATCAGTCTCGGAGTCAGCCTGTGCCAGGTCAGGTGCCACAATGGACGGGTCCAACAAGGGCTGAGCATCAATGGTTTCAGCCACGCTTTCCTCTACCATGGGGCGGGGGGGGGCATGGGTCTCCCTGACTGGTCCTCCACACGTGGGGCGCTAGGGGTAGGCTGCAAATCCCGGCCACGTCCCCTACCGCGCCCACCACGCCCACCTCTTGAGGGTCGGCCACCTTTGCCACCCTTACCTCTTGCTCGCCTCCCAGACATGGCACTGATGTAGCTGTGCGTATGGGAGTAGCAGGAAAGTATTGTCCTGGGCAATTGGGGGTCAAAGGGGTAGGGTACTAGATGGTATTCGTACCCTAGTGCACTTGCAAGGCTGAATGGAACCCCTGGGGAAAGATGACGGGTCACGCAAAGCACAGGCACCCCAATAACAGAAAATGACGTGCAAGCGACCCCTCGTAGACCACGTGCTTGGAAACAAAAACACACACTACGCTGTGGCACCCAGAAACACAATAATGAACGTATGCGTGTCACACGCAGCCTACAATGACCTCTGAAGGGGTACGCGACACACGGGGCAAGCACTGTTGGAAAATAGGTGCGCAACTCACCGTCTGCCTGGAAAAAGTGCGTGTAGTAGACGCGCGTGCGCGCGCACGCGTTGGCAACACCCCCGCCAAAAGAAGAATTGTACGCTGTCTGAGGAGACAGGACTACAGGAGAAGTGAACGCTGTCTGAGGAAACAGGTCCAGAGAAAAAGAGAAATAGAAGAACTGACAGAGGTAACAGGGAGTACGAACTCGAAACGCTGTGAAGTAATTCGCGTGTGAACCGACAAGAAGTACAGATTTCACCCACTCGCTCTCCACGAAAAGCACGTACAAGGAAATGACGTCCTACACGTACCTTTTAAACCGGACCACACGTCCAACGTCACTTCCGTGTATACGTGCTAAGGACCTATTACAAGTGCTGATACTAGGACGTGCAGTTCATGTCACAGACGCGGCTGCGCTGTAAGGGCCTTTGGTCCTATGGATTCAGCCAATACGCGTGTGAAACTTCTCGCGCACCCCTGAAATACACGCACCCAGCCAAAACGCGTGTGAAACTTCTCACGCACCCCTGAAATACACGCACCCAGCCAATACACGTGTGAAACTTCTCGCGCACCCCTGAAATACACGCACCCAGCCTAAACGCGTGTGAAACTTCTCGCGCACCCCTGAAATACACGCACCCAGCCAATACGCGTGTGGAACTTCCCGTGCACCCCTGAAATACACGCACACGCTCCCCCAGGCCCGATCGCGTGTGAACCACCCGCGAGCCCCTGAAATACACGCGCCCAGGCCAATCGCGTGTGAAACCACCCGCGAGCCCCTGAAATACACGCGCCCAGGCCAATCGCGTGTGGAACTTCTCGCGCACCCCTGAAATACACGCACACGCTCCCCCAGGACCGATCGCGTGTGAACCACGCGCGAGCCCCTGAAATACACGCGCCCAGGCCAATCGCGTGTGGAACTTCCCACGCACACCTGAAATACACGCACACGCTCCCCCAGTCCCGATCGCGTGTGAACCACCCGCGAGCCCCTGAAATACACCCGCCCAGGCCAATCGCGTGTGGAACTTCTCGCGCACCTCTGAAATACACGCGCCCAGGCCAATCGCGTGTGGAACTTCTCGTGCACCCCTGAAATACACGCACACGCTCCCCCAGGCCCGAACGCGTGTGAACCACGCGCGAGCCCCTGAAATACACGCGCCCAGGCCAATCGCGTGTTGAACTTCCCGCGCACCCCTGAAATACACGCACACGCTCCCCCAGGCCCGATCGCGTGTGAACCACCCGCGAGCCCCTGAAATACACGCGCCCAGGCCAATCGCGTGTGGAACTTCTCGCGCACCTCTGAAATACACGCGCCCAGGCCAATCGCGTGTGGAACTTCTCGCGCACCCCTGAAATACACGCACACGCTCCCCCAGGCCCGATCGCGTGTGAACCACGCGCGAGCCCCTGAAATACACGCGCCCAGGCCAATCGCGTGTGGAACTTCTCGCGCACCCCTGAATTACACGTACACGCTCCCCCAGGCCCGATCGCGTGTGGAAGCACCCGCGAGCCCCTGCAATACACGCGCCCAGGCCAATCGCGTGTGGAACTTCTCGCGCACCCCTGAATTACACGCACACGCTCCCCCAGGTCGCGTGTGTTACTTCTCGCATTGGTACAGGGTTGGCGCAGCCCTTTGCGATGGTTTTGCGATCTTGATGCCTTTTCCTTGCGCGAGGGCGTTCTTGGGGGCGCAACTGGCGCTGCTGCAGGGTCGCTGCGATACTCTGCGCCACGGCTTGTTTTGGAGGATTAATCCATGAATACGATGTGCGCTGGAATGGATTTTATCGCACGCGGCTGGCGCAGACATTCGCACGGGAACACTCTGCGCCAGCCGCGTGCGATACTTTTGACTGTATTTCCATGAATCGGCCTGTTTGTATCATTTAACAAAGCGCAAGCTATCCGGGTACAAACAAACCACCATTATAACATGCTTCTGTGAATTAGCCCAATTATGCTTTATTTCATTTACGATGTTTGAGTCAAAGATGTTTATGTCTTCATAAACCAAGTGCCTTGATATTCTTTTCCTGAACTCCTCATGACATTTTCCCTGTGTTCTTTGTTCCAGTTCAGTTTTCCACCATCTTTTTCTGGCCCGTATTCTACCTGTTCATTGATCTTTATAATTATAGGGTAATGGTTGCTCCCCATTTCATCTTTTTTCGTCACATTCCATCTGCGCTGTACTCTTGGAATCTGAAACTAATATTGAATCAATACCTGATTCTTTTCTTGCCCTTAAATGTATACGTATTCCTTTTCCCGTGTTTAGGCTGCATATAATATTGTCTTCCATGGATTGTTCTATTGTCTTCCCGTTTGTGTCTGTTTTTCTGGATCCCCAAATGCCATTATATTTCAAACACCATGTTTCCTCATTTGGCATATTTTTTGCCATTTCTATTTGTTTACTCTGATTATAATAATTCAAAATCTGTATTTCACATCTGTTTGTACTATGACTTCATTAATTTCCAACTCACTAGCAATGGTCATTTCTCTACATTCCAATGTGCTTTTGAACACGAATTCACCATCTAGCCTATCTTTCCTTAGTACTCTGACCCCTGGACTAGACCAACACAACCAGTCTTACCTTTGCTTGTGTCTGTTCTGCTGCCAAATTGAACTGTACGGTTTCTTACTTACATATTAAATATTAGGAACACTTTTTTTTCCAACGATCAAAATATTTGCCATATCCCTGCATGTGTTGCTACCACCTCCTGCACCCCCCCCACTATTTGTGTTTATTGCATTCCTTCATGCCCGATCTGCACCCCTTGTTTACCCATCCGCCATCTTGTTTTGTGCTTCCACTGTATTAACAGCTCTGGAAGATGGTTAATTGTGTCCCCTATTTATCATCTGTCCTGCCTATCCTTGATAGGTTCTTTGCACCCCTTGTGTGCCGTGATATGCATCCCCCTACAATTACAACATTGGGTTCTGCCTCTTTCCACATTCTTTATAGTCATGAGCGCCACCACAATGATCACACCACTCTGTTCCTTGCTAAATGTCCAGATTTCTGGCATCTGTTTCACCTTAAAAGTGGTTGTCTAATATTCATAAACCATGCATCTCTGAACACCTATGATGGCATGGTCAGGTTTCTCTGGTGTATTCAATCCTAGCCTTGCCGTAGTCGACTGCATTTCTCCATTAACTCTTTAACCAGTCTTCTCACCTCACAGACTCCATCTTTTTCTAGATTCATACTTAGGTCCTGGATGAGTAGTTTTAATAGGCCTCCAAAGATAATTCATTGTATCAATTTTTTTTCCACATTAATTGTGCCTTTTACGCTGATGTTTCCTAATGTGTTTACTTTAAGCATTTGTTTCTGCTGAGATCTGCTTGAACATTCCACCACTAATTTCCCTTCATGCATCTTGTGAACCTGTTTCACTGTGTCTGTAGTCTTGCTTAAATATTTGGCTATTTTGAGGGTGCTTATACTGTAAAGAGAGACTGAAAGATTAAGCTGCCCTCTGTTCTATCGTTTTCCTCTGACGTGGTATTTGCACTGCTTTTGGAGTCTGCCTTTATTCTTTTGTCTATCTGGTCCTTACTTCCTCCCACTTCCCTTCCTTGTTTGTTTCCTCCCTCTGATGTGCCCATGTTGTCCTCACTACTTTCGCTTTCCTGCACTTGACTGCCTTCTCCTCCCTCCTTTCAACTCGGGACCTACTTGTGGAGTTCATGTTACCATCCATTTGTACTTGAGATTCCCTCCCATGTATTGCAGTTTCCATTAATGTTGTCAGGTTCTCTGTCTCCCCCAGAAATAAATTATCCATTGCACCCCAAGTTCCGTCTCCCTCCATCCTCTCCTTCTTACCCAATGTTGCTGTTTTGTTCTACTGCCCCTTTCTCTGGGTAAAAGCATAGTCCTCTTCCCCTCCACATCTAACCCTCCGATCTGCAGTTTATTCCCTCCTCTCTCCTTGGGTGTCCCTTATCCTGTCATTGACATACTGTCAGTGTCCATGGTTTCTCTTTCTCCTGCAACCAAAGCCACCCTTTGCATCCCATACTCGTTGCCCATGAGAGGCTCATCTCTAAAAAGAAAACGTTCCTACATTGGCTGGCTAGTACCTGAGGTCCAGGCTGACAGGGGCCAGAATTCCGACAGCTGCTCCCACTGTCCTCCTCAGCTCCATTGCCCAGCACTCTGCCGGTGTCTTCAGGCCACTGCCCACCTTCTCCATTCGCAGAGCTCAGAAGCAGACCGAGAAACCTCACCCGTGTGACCGTCTGTACGTGGTTTGTGGTTTGCAAGCACTTCACTGTTGGGGTGAATGTCGTAGCAAATTAAATGATAACAAAGTCCATTGTACGTAATGTGCACAGAAGGGATGTATGTCTTTACTTCCCCTGCATTCACTTCACCATATGTTCACTTAGTTACCTTTACTTCGCCTGTCTTTCACTTAACCTAACATTCACTTCCTCATTACAGGGGGAGGCTCCCTGTAATCTCCCCTTCTTTCTTTATTCCATATTCTACCCCTCTGACACCCTTTGACCCCAATCCTAACCTTTAGCTAACCCTAACCATGTGCATTGCCACCTTCACAATGTGAAGATGAAGATGAGGTAAAGGCATGAAGAAGTCAATGTATGACAAAGTATATGTCTGGCGAAGTGAAGGTAGACACTCCAAGTGTAAGTGAAGTTTTCTAGGTGAAGTAAAGGAGGCTACTGCTTAGACAGACTTCTTGCTTGAACCATCACAGATATATTTGTCAAATGTAAAAATCTCAGGGTATTCTTCTGTTCGCAAAATGTTATTTTATTTCATGCAAAGCAGGCAGCAACCAACAATGGTGAGGTTTGGTCCCATCCCCTTTTTTTTTATAGATGATATAAAATAACAGGTGTATTTGTAAAGAACAGATTCACCCTTAGAGGGGCATCTTGGCGCTATTGACAGATAACAGATGTTTATTGTTACCCAAATTAATGGTACTTAATTTATCAGCTGGGATTCGAGTCTGTGACCATGAGGTGAAACACAGGCACCTGTAGTGACTGCATTAGTCCACTGAGCCATATACTCAGATAATATATTTACATAATTAATTGCATTGTTATATACCGAGTAAGACTAGGATTTATTTATTTATAGCTATTTGTTCACTAACCAAGCAAAACATAGATGTGCTAACAATGAGCAGAAAGGATACAAAGAAGAAGGACTTTCCCAATGTGCATATTTCTGGGGTCTCATGATGAATTCTTTGGGGAAGGCAGCCCTGGCATAAACCACCTATCCCCTATAGGCCAGCCCCAGAATGCTGAAGGCCAGACCCATCACTTGGGCCAGGTTACATTATTAGAATCCCCCCTAAATTTCTCATTCCACTTCAAGCACTGCTGTCTCACATGAGAAACGAACGACACTGAAAGTATGGTGAATGCTCACACATGTGGAAACGAAATCAGCATCACTGTCCAAAGTAAATCCAGAGCATGAAAGAATGAGTAAGAAAGTTATCCTCGACAGCCAAAATAGGATCAACTACTGACCTGGTGACCTCCCATTTGTTCACCAGTAAGCTGAAATGGTTACCTGGTCGTGCACCTTCCAGGTTCCCCTGGGGTTAAGAAAGCAAAGCTAAGGCCTTGAGTAAACGGTAGGGTGGCTTTGCCTTGCAGACGTCCATCTCTGTTAAAGGACTGCTAATCAGGTGCTTGGATACACAAACTAGTGTGAAAAGAGTATAATAGCTATTGGTGTCGTGTGGGACTCATTTACATGCTATGAAATTCTGAACACAACCTTGGAAGAGTTATTGAACTCAATATGTCTGCCACTAGGGTGTACAGAATTCAAATATGTCTGGGACAACACTGAAATCCCAGGATTTGATTGGGCAAATATCAAAAAAATATATTTTCTTCCCGTGTGTCTTGGATTTGGCGTGTGAAGAAAGGAATCAAGTGAGAAATTATACTGAGTATATCATTTTGTCTGAAGGTGGCTATGCTAGTGTGACTACAGTGTTATTTCGGTGCCCGTGTATTTTCTGTGAATTTATTTGAGTATATATTTGCCAGTGTGTTTGGTTTGGTGTGTGATTATATGTTTATTTGTATCTTGTTCTGTGTACTGGTGTCTGTGTTTCTCTCTCTGTGTGTTTGGCGGTGTGGGTTTTTGTGTGTCTGTGCCTCAGGGTCCGATTCATGGAAAAGTGTGCATTTCTCCCACAATTGCCTTGCACCGAGAATGACACTGCACGAGTCTGCACGCAGAATAAGAAATGCGTGTCACGCATATTCATGGAATGTACTGTGCAAACTAACCGCATTCGACAGTGGCGCCCGGAACGCCCCAACGCATAGCATGAACAGCCAGTACAGCTACCTTTGCGTGCTTCCCGGGGCACAAATACATGCAACCTTCAAACAGTGCATGGGGTCCCCCGCAAACAGGCCTGCATCTCTGGAACCTTGCGCTGGGTCCCTCGTAACTGTTGCTGGCACCCCCCGAAAACATGTGTATGAAAATTCATAACTTGGGTTAAACTCTGACAATCTGCATGCAAACCCCCGTTCCTGCACCCCGCTACTCTGCCTACACGCACCCCTAAGTTAGATCGGAACCGCGGTTGTGTAGAAGCACCCCTAAATCCGACATGCAAACCCACCTCTGTGCTGCGATTCCTATGTGCAAGAGCCTTTACGCCTGCCTTTGGATGGTGTAGAGATCGACAGTTATGTGTGGTCATTTCTATGCCGAGAGGCTGTGCGGGTGGATTCTTGAATACGTGTCATTTGGTGCAATTGTGGGCGTGTGAGTGACTGCCTGCATGCTGTCCCTCGGAACATCCACTTTTCCGAATGTTCTTTCGCATTTTCTGCGTTCCGCCCCATTCCCAGCCCTCTGTGCAAGTCGCACCAATGTTCTGCACGGTGTCTCGCACAAGGCGCTCGACGGCTAACAGAGACCTGTTGAGACTGCCCAAACTCCACTCAAGTCCTGGAAAAGTCCTGCGCATTAGATTCCATGAATCAATGAATGGGATTTTGGGGCAAGGTTTGCCACACAAAGTCCCTATTTTCTGTGCAGATAATTCCATGAATCGGGCCCTCAGTGTCTCTGTCATGGTCTGAAGCCTGGAAAGAAGAAGCGTAACACACAAAAGGAGTGTGTGCATATGTCGATGCTCAACAGTGCATTGCAATTCTTCTGGCAGCTGGAGGGCAGGTATGTGGAGCACCTGGGACGGTGGTGTCAGGGAGGCATGGCAGAAACCAGGGTCTCCAGTGGCACAGAACACCAAAAGAGGAGAGAGACAAGGGGCAGGGGGAACAGAGAGAGTGGCCGTGAGGGGAGAAGCCTTTAGGGGGCAGCCCTTCACAACATTGCTCATTATACAGTGAGATTTAGATATAGATCCCAGTGAGTTTCTGGTTTCATGTGTTCAGGGTTTTGTGGGTGTTTGTCAATATGACTATTTGCTTGTTTCTCTGAATGTGTGCATCTGAATTAGGCCTGGATGAACTTTTTGAAAATGTATCCACAGTAGTGGACTCATTTTTAGAGGAGATTCTTCACTGCCGCGAGATGCTGATGAGTCCCAGTTGAACTTCTGTCAGGCTTCTGGGTCTCAGGCAATGTTTTTTTGTCCAATCCATAGTGGCAGCTCTCCTGATGAATAACAGTTGTATTTGTTATGTGAATTTAGCCAATAAGGGTCCTCCTGGGTGGCTCATCGATTTCGTTTGAGGTTGTGCAGCCAACCAGAAGCCATAAATCTTCGGAACGGAGTGTCTCAGGCCATCTTCACTTCTTGTTCCTTTGTGGGTTTTGCTAAAGTGTGGTGGACGGTGTTACACAAGGCATATTCACACTTGCAGGGTGTTTAGTGCGTTGGTGACTTTTGAGATTTCTTTTGAGGAATTCATAGGAGTGTTTCCCTTTGTTGATGGCCAGTTGGGCAGTATCTTGCTGTTCATTGTGTTTTTGAAGCCATTTTCTGTTCCCCTTTGCCTAAGTGTTTGCCCAGTGTGTTTTACTGTAGTGCATTACTTTACCGTTATAAAATAAATGTAAAAAATGACTTTTCCTCTTATAACTGTATGCCTTTGTGTCCCCTCACACACGTGTAAAATGCCAAAAAGGTTTCACCTATTTGTTTCCCTCAAAACACCAAAAAATAAAATATACATCACATCAGTGTGTTTGTTGTGTACTGTTTTGATGTATTCTCTTATAGTTGTAGTTGGGGATTGCAGTTGTAGATGTTAAATTGTAGGTTGTATTTTCTAGTTATAAGTTGTAGTTGTAGGTTGCAGTGGTAGGATTGCTTTGTTTGATCCCTTGTTTGACTATGGGTTTATCCAATTGGGATTGTGTTAGTTCCAACACACTTTTGGGTTCTCAGGTTTACACACACACATGGTTTTGTGCATTCGCATTAGTTGGAATGGCACAACAGCTGCAATGCTGAGGTGAAGGAGAAAACTTCTGGGGTAGGAGGAGAAGCTTTCTTTCTCTGCCTAGGTGTAGGATAATTCCCCAATGATTGATGGGGGGATGGGGGGGGTGCAAGGATCTGCATGCTCTTTGTGGTTTTCTGATTGTGGGACCGGCCTTAGAGCATTGCTGATCCTGTGAGTTAGTGGGTGAGGCAGAGGCATCCGGAGAGGCTTCTGGAGTGTCACTCAAAGGCACGTGCTTGTCCACTCACTTATAGCGACATCCACTGCTGACTGATGTGTCAACTGCCTCCCTGAATGTCTGTGATTCCATCACATCTTAATTAGTCAAGCGTGACTCTCCCACAATCTGCCCTCAGAGTTTTCCAGCTCCTCCTGTCCTCCTCCCAGGTGTACTCATGTAGAATATGTCTTGCCCACTCACTTCAAGACACAGACACTGACTGGTGTGTTACTTCCTGCTTAGGAATCGCTGCTGCTCCCACCCAGCAAAATTATGAGAGCATGCCTCGCCCAACAGCTGCCCTCAGGGACTCACTGCTCCACCGCTCCTATTCCCATGTGTCACCCGATAACATGTGTGTCATCCACTGGCTTCTAGTGACAGGTGAGTGCCCTGTTGCCCCTTGAATCTCTCCTGCTGCCTCGCAGCAAAAACAGTCAGCTTGCCTCTCCCACACTCTTCCCTCAGGGTTTGTCAGGCTCCTCACATTCAGCCTCCTAGGTGTCACCCTATAGCAAGTGTCTTCTCCACTACCTTCGAGAGATGGGCAGTGAACAGTGTGTAATCCCCCACACTGAAACTCTGCTGCTCACTCCCAAAAAAATCAGGCAAGCTTTGACTGTCTTTATATCTGCCATCTGGATGTCCTTGCCCTTCATGTTTCATCCACTCACTTGAGAAGACGGATATTCATTGGTGTGCCACCCACCATCTACTTTCTTTGGAGGTGGAACCTGTGTTGTTCACCCATCCCAAATCACTACAAGTGTCACACAATACTGAGTAATCAAAACCTACCCTACACTTTTCTCTTTAACTGGGTCCTAGTTACTCACTACCTCCCCCATGCCTTCTTCCTACAACTACTATAAATATCCCTAAACGTTCCTAAATATCTTAAGCATGTCTCCAGCAACGACCTCTTACCTCTCTGAAAGTTGCATGGGATGGATTGGGAGCTCCAGCTACAAGTCCCCTTTTGAATCATGTAAACAAACATCAGACACACATTTCCATACTTTGTCTCAGGTTTGTCCTTGATCAATCTCCCAATCATCCAAAATGCAGGCGATTTGTATTTGTGCGATGAAGTCCACCCAGTTCAGTCTGAGAATATCTTTGTGAGTCTCTCTGTGTTTATGCCTATTTACATAGATCTATTGTAGGCCTAGGCATTCTGTTGTCGGAGCCTCCTCTTCTCACCCTCTTCCTGTTCTCCAGTAACTCATCAACCCCTCACTTTCTCATCCTTCTTTTCCACAAGGCCTGCCTCCATTTTTCCTCTGAGCTGGATTTAAGAAGGAGCTATAAAGAAATTGTGTGTCATTGTGTCCCCAATCGGACACTGTTGTCAGTGTTTCCTTAAATCCAGTCTAGAGGGCAACCTATGCAGATTAGAGATTGAGAGCTGCTTCCGGGGTCAGGCAGTTTTCTAACACAAGGCAGCAAAATAGCAAAATAGGAGAGCCAACAGTTTTATCATCGCCAAAGGGAACTCCTCCCTTCTGGGCCCCAGTCCCAGAGGCATGGGAAGCAGCCTGCATAGGGAGAGGAGTATTGTGTCCTGGTACTCCACAGCACTAACCGCCTCACAGTCCTACCTGTCTCCTAGTTTCATTGGGTTTCAGTTTATATGCTCCATCCAATAGATCTATACCACTATTCCTGGCACCCTCTGTGCCAACCAGGAATCAAAACTAATTGTGAGTCAAACCTAGCAATAGCTCACTCACTGAAGCCACCTATTACAGGCAGCAGCTCTCCTGTTGCAAATACTTCTATGTCCGCGTATTACGGATACATATGTTTGGCCTGACACAAATGTTATTTTAGCCACTGATTCAAATTTAAATGATCAAGACAATTCTTGAGATCTTGAAAAGACACTCATGGGGTGCATAACATATGTTGGACAGTTTTCAGTATTAATTTAAAAAATCACAAATAACATGCATTAAACACCAACAAGAAATTGACTATCAATGTCTAATTATTGATTGGCTATAGCTTCACGTAGTGAGATGACATGCAGTATCATCATTATGCTTTTTACCTTCAATGAAGAGCTTCAACTTTTTAGTTTTCCCTACCAGGCCCCAGCACAATTACACTTGTTTGCAAACATAGCCATGGTTCTCATACTTTCTCTGTTTGGATAACTAAATAAAAACTATGGAGCATCACTGGGTGGTGCAACCGACACCACAAAACTAGTCGGAGTGCTAAAGTGCCACCTCTGACATAGAAACGAGGTATTCTCTCGGGCTGGCGCAAAAGCACAGCCTATGTTCCATAACTAATAGTGGCACAGAGGGGTACCTATGAGCCAAAACCATGTAGCCTGCGGGCACCTGCATTCTTTATTGGGCTCTGCAATGCCATCCCTATCTCTGCACACGTTTTGCCTAACTTTAGCCCCAGAAGGTGGCGTTAACTGCACCCTAATGCAAAAAATCAAAAGATCAACACTTAAGCCTCATTTTGAGGAAAGTCGAGGCTTGAAATATCTAGGCAAACATTGATTTTCCAGGAATTTTCTGCATCTCCTTATTTTGATGACCATGGTATGCCTGCATGTGGACCTACCCTAAAAATCGGGTAATAAATATCAGAAAACATTGTATACGTCCAGTAAATTCATCTGAATTTGGAAATTAGGGCACAACATAGCAAAGTCAATACCGTCCATTCTGAACACAGGGAAATCATCAAAACCAGGTTTACATTCCTCCCAAAATATACCCTCTAAATCAAAGCGCAAACAGTATGTTAAGCATGATAAATGTTACTAATGTCTATTACTGGGGTGTAATTTGGGGGCACTAGGGGTCACAACTGCGACCCCTGCCAATCCCTGTGACCACGGGCACTTCACAAGTGACCCCTGATGGCTCGGATTTCAAAAAGAACGTTTCTTTTTGAAGTCCCTCTGACTTAAAAAAGGAAATATTTGCCTTTTGATTTTCATAGCGGTGTTAATTCCTTTTTAAAGTCAGTCTGAGTGACTTCAAAAAGAAATGATTTCATTTTAAAATCTGGGGCTCCTCTCTCCCAGGATATATATTGCTCTGGTTCCTGTGCTCTGCTGATCATAACTCTGGCACACTGGAGCATGGGAGACAGAGCCAGGCCTGCAGAGCAGGAGCAAGGGATCCTGGAAGGTAAGGGCATTTATTCTTTTAAATGTAAAAGTGTGTGTGTATGTTATGTAATCTACGTGGGTGTATGTATCATGTAATGTGCCTGAATGAGTGCACGCTGCTTGGGTGGCTGGGCGTGGATGTGCGAGTGATTGGTGAATGAATACATGTGTAAATGAGCAAGTGGTGTGTGAATGTGTGTGCTTGTGTTAAATACCTGGCTTACTTACCTGTAATGTTTATTGCTCTTAGTCTCACTCTTGCTTCCTCATCCCAGTACTTGCCCATGAAGCACTTTGCCTCATACATAAGTACTGGGACAATGAAGAGGGAAGTAGTTGAGGTAATACTGAGCCGAGGAGTTGATTTTGGGGTTGGAGTAGAAGAGTGGGAGGGAGAGTGCACATGTGGGAAGGGTGGGGCAGGAGAGGGGTGTGCTAAAACATAAAGGTCATCATTGATAAAGCAGGCATGATGCATTAGTGGTTAGTCTAGCATTGTGGTACAGCCAGGCTAGTCATTTATTACTGTGACATGACATGTTTACTGGAAATCTATAATAAAGTAAGCATGATAAGCGGTGTTACCTGTCTAGCCTGGCATTTGGGTGCAGCCAGTATTTCCTTTTCTTACTATGTCATGGCATATGTGCTGGCATATATAATGAAGCATCATAACTGTTATTATGGGGCTAGATTTGCATTTTGGTGCATCTAATCTAGCAATTACCTATCGTGGCTTGACATTTTGTGTTGGGGATCGCCGCTTAAACAATCATGAAAAGTGTAATTACCTGGCTAGACAGGCATTTTGGAGCAGCCAATCTAGCCTTTCCTTACTGTAGCATGGTATATTTTTTTCTGTGCATCTAAAGTGAGCATGATAAGTGTTATTACGTGGTTAGATTGGCATTTTGGTGCAACCCATCTAGGTTTGTCTTATTGTGCAATGGTATTTTTTACTGTGCCTCTTCAAGGCTACAGCAAATGTGATAAGTGTTATTATGTGTCTAGCCTACCTTGTACAGCCAGTTTTGACATGTTTTCTTATAGAGGCATTGCATTTTCAATAGCAAAGCAGTAAAATAGCTCAGCGGGTTGAGCGCTCACTGCTGCAATTTATGTGTGATCTGCAGTTTGCAGGTTGCAATCCCAGCACAACCAACTCAACCTTTCATTCTTCCGAGGTTGATCTCTGCGTACCAACTTCGGTTGGAATGATAATTGTATTTAAATATGTGCTATGTATAGTGCTTTGGCGAAAAAGCACAATATGCATAACAAATCATTATCATGATTCAAACATTAATGCTCCTGTCCATTGTTGGTGACTTGAATCGATTGGATTTGTGGATACTGTACTTTTGCAGCAACTGGCAATGTAGGGGCCATTATAATGACAATACCAGACATGAAGGTATAACTGGCATGATATGGAAGTAACTGGCCATACAATGCTGAAGTGGCATATCTATGGCTGTGGCTGGGCCTATATTGATTCTATTAGTCTGACCCTATAATCTCATGACCCCATCCATGGCATATGAAGGCAGCACCCTTGATCAAATGTGGTTGGTATCTGAAATACTCTAGCCTGATTTAGTAACTAGTTGGCATTTTACATTTTGTACACTTATGTACTTTTTTTTAATACCTGCTAGCCACTTCCGGGGATGTCACCAGGTTTAACGAGGAACTGATACCATCCAAGTCAAAGTTCATGTGACATCACTTCATGTGATATCATCGGGTCTGTGATGTCACTTCTGGTACCCCAATTCATTTTGGTGAATCAATGTCCCTGGTCCATTAAAGGATAGTTCCGGGACTTTTTTTTTATTGTCCCTACGGGTCGGCCATGTGTTTGTAAGCATAAATCGGTAGATCGTAGGAAACTTTCCTATGGACCTTACCCGACTTTTTGCCCATTATCGCACTCGAAATCAGCCTCCATTTTGTGATAATCCTATCATTTCGCCCCATCGACCTGGCTCACCTGCCTTTGCGGCACTAAATCAAATCCCCCGCCCCTGAAACAGACTTTATCAAAACATTCATATTCCCCGCCTCTATCCGTGACGTGACTGAGCTGCGTAGGCAAACGCGCCCAGGCGTCTTCTACGCGACTCCACACAGACCCCGGAAATCAACACAGATCAGCTCACAATACAGCGCGCCACAATTCGGAATATGAAACTGTACTTTGAAATCAAACCGCAAGATTGTAAATGTGGTAAAGTACATTTATTTGACATCAAATGTTTAGAGAATATTCAGCGATTTGCATTTTTATTTGCTCACGTTCCAAAAAGTTCGTATTGAGGAACGCGATGGTCCTTTGCTGTACACAGGGTCTTAGAGCATCTCACAATACAGCGCCACAATTCGGAATGTGAAACCGTGGTTTAAAAGCAAACGGCAAGATTGTACATTTGGCAAAGTACGTTTATTGGACATCAAATGTTTAGAGAATATTCAGCGATTTGCATTTTTCTTTGCTCTCGATCCAAATTAGTTCGTCTTGAGGGAAGCGATGTTCGTGTGCAGTACACAGGGTGTTGGTTTACGATAAAAATAAGCTCTTCGGTCGCACTGATAATCGCATGGCTGTTCCAACAACGAGGCACTAGGCCACCACAACGGTAGGTATGTTGCATCTAACCGTTAGTACCGCGTAAGGGCATACTTGTACTTGGCGATCGTCCCATAAAATGGTCAGGGTGGTAACGTTGTTCACGCGGAGAAGCAACTGGCGGCTGTAGAAGCCGTCCGCCGGTGTCTGGTACTCGTGACACAGACAGTAGTGAATGATGTACCTAAAAACATAAAAAATGAAATTAGTCTCACCATCAGATCCTTATTAAAATTATTCATTTCATAGCGAGGACAGCGCTACTGGGTGTACACAAGTGTTTAAAGGCGTGGCGAGGCATGGAGGGGGGGGGGAGTGGAGTACAAGGTAAGTAGCATAAAATAATAAATACATAGGGCCAGCTGGTGGCAAGTGCAAGGTAAGTGCAGAACAAGTGCTGGGAAGGGGGGGGCTGTAGGATACTGAGACAGTCCCCCAGTGCAGGGGTTGACAGGGAGGCAGTGCAGGTGGAGAGTGGAAGGGCCCAGGACTGAGGTCGCAGACAGTGGACCAGTTGTAGCAGGGGAGAGGGAGAGAGAAAGCAGAAGCAAAGAGGAAGGTTTTGAGGTGCTTCAGTAAAAGCAGATGTTTCTCCTCAAGATAGTGCGCGGTAGAAAACAATATGCCACATAGAACGAACAAGTACAACTGAACCCGTCTTTAAAGCCACTGTATAGTAATGAAATTGCGGTATAAACTCATCAAAAGTTACTTACATTATATTTGCATTTTCCATTGTGTCTCTGTGTAGGGCAGACCCGAAACACCACTCCTTCTTTGCCGACGTTACTTCTTCTAATGAACGTGGCTCATCGTTTCGTTTCTGAAATTTTATTCATTATCTTTTCTTAGTCTTTCAGGATGGTCCCGGCCTGTCAAGGTCAAATCACAATAGAACCTTATATTGGGTCGTGGGCCGTTCCGCCACCCGAGCAAAACATCAAAGCAGCTGACCTTCACTTTGAGCGAGCACACATTTCTAGTTAGCTGCAGTTAGTTTTAGGGACATCTTGTCTGCGTGCCTTTTTTTTTATTGTCCCTATGGGTCGGCCATGTGTTTGTAATACGGAAACATTCTATAATTTTTGTAAAAATGATTTATATTACTGTTTGGTTTAATTGCAATGGGCCTGCAACATGAGGAGACTCGAGAGAACAGACAATCAAATTACAATCATTTAAACCGTGATGTGTATTTCTCAATGAGCTCTGCTTTAGGTGGACATGGAACAGAGGCAATGTTGGGTGGCAATGCAGTTGTCCCCTGCATAGGTTCGTTCACCACTCCATGTATGTGCCTATCGAGGACATCTACGATAAGTCTCTCAATAAACTCATATTGCATATCCTCAAACACTGGTTTGATCACCCATTGTTTACTTCTTTTAGTGAAGGCCTTATTGTAGCGAAGCGTCCCTAAAGTTCCGGTCGTCCTACTTTGTTGACGGCCAACATTATGGTTATGTGCCAAGACCGCTAAAAGAGTCCGATTTATCATGCCTTCCATGCCAAAATGCAATCTTTTGGGCCTGTACTTGAGGCACATATTGTGGAACACCTCCAAATCTCCTGTGTGGCAGAATTCCGTGAGTCCCCTCAAAGCTTTTGTTATAGTTTTATCAAATACAATCTTTTCAATGGCTTTGTGAGTGGGTGATGAAGGAATCAACCACTTCTTCTTCCGTGCCTCCTCTGTGGACAAATGGCCATGTTCACATTTGTGGAAATGTTCATTTGTCGACCATCGATGTACGTTGCTACAGTGCAACATTACTGACCGCCATTTTTCCAGTAGAATTTCCAACGACCCTTCACATGTTTTTGAGCTCCACCAAAGATGGTTGCTGATTGACTTGGACCACTGTGAAATACCTTGCAATTCTTTTTTTTTACCTGCAGCCGACAATTTTTTATTGATTGATTTTGCAAGATGCCAAACGTCAAATTGGTGATTTATATTTTTGTACTCTTCTCTCATTGTCTTGGCAATTGAAACGTGTCTGTCCGTGGCTATCAGGTCGATCACCATTCCCCGCGATTGTAGTTCTTGCAATGATGCTACAAAGCCAACTTTCTCCATGGCCACTGAGGATGTACTTTGTGACACCTGCACGACCACCGAACTCACAATTTTCTTACTTTCCATGTCCTGAAAGTGGTAGGTGCAGTACTTGGCTGAAAATCCTGGGCTGTCGCACTGTCCATCACCGGCTAGCCTGAAGCGTTTGCCCGCGAATGTACTTTCCATTGACATTTTTTCCATTCTCCAAGCTTCGCTGATGGCTGGAAATAGATAATCGGTTTGGTATTTGTAGAACTGACTTTTCGCAATGAAATGGATTCCCACAAACTGAAAGAAATACTGTAACTTTTTAAAACTTGAACCACTAAAAAGTGCGGCCGCTGCACAAAGTAGATTGCCTGCTGGCAGTTGCCCCAGCATGGGTTGTGCAGACCATGCGAACGGATGATATTGTGTACAGGTGGCATGTATTTTAAGGTTAGTGCCTCGAATTGCACGAGTCACATTAATCAATGGCTCCCCACATACTTCCCCACCAACCCAATGCCCACATTTCATCATCATAATAATATCCATCAAACAGCTATCGAATACAATGAATTTGGCCTCTTTCCTTATACTGTCACTCTGCATCCCAGCTGGTTCGGCCTGTAACATTGAGGACATGTCACTCGCATGAAAGGTACAATCTCTGATATCGTCTTCCGCTATGCTGAGTGATATTGATGGTGTTTCATTGTCGTCCACTTCATTCTCTTCCATTGCAACATCTGTTCCTTGTCCGGAGATGGGAGAAAAAAACAATGTCTTCAACTTTCGCGCGCTCTTATTTTTTGCGGGTGTGGATTCTGTGAATTGATCTCCGACTGCATCCAAACTACCAGGAGGACATTCACTATCAATGGCTGGTGGTGGTATAGCTCCGTTGTCAATCACTTCATATTCTTCCCATTGGCACGATGCATCTCCAGTCTCAAGTCCCTGCCAAAAGGTTTGACAAGCAACATCTCTCGTTCGCTTCACTGTCTGTGTAGATCTAGTTCTTACACCCACTCGCAACTAGAGGACAGATTAGAAAAGGGATGTTCAGTTTAAACACAACTTACAGTATTGAACTATTGACAGTGAAAGACAACATAATATAGTGAACAGGACACTAACCTTCTTTTGCTTTCTTTTCTTTGAAACTTTCTTGCCTCAAACTTCAACATCTGGACGCTGTTGCTCCGACTCGTGTGTGCATGTCTCCACTTCCTCTCGCGCTGCAACGACTATATTTTCATGATAAGCACATCCATCACTCACTGAGGCTCCATCGACTCCCTGAAACATAGAACTTTCATTAGTATGTATAATAATATTGAAAACACAAAATGTACTTGGGGACCAATACCCATACGTACATCTCAATAGCAAAACACGAATGAACGCATTGTGTAGAACATTCAAACGACAATAGTTCACGCATTGTTGATCTAGTTAGATTGAACTGTCAAGATCCATACCTCGGGCTCCGCATAGACTTCCATTGATGATATTATTGAAGATGACGCTTCAGCAACTCCCTGAAACACAGTAATTGCATTAGTATGGTTTTCTATTTTGTTTAAAAGAACATAAACTTTCTGCAGGCGTCAACGGCTCATCTAAATAGACCTGCACAAATGATCAGTTGTCTAAAATAAATAATGGATATCTAAATATGATTCGATTTGCTCCATCGTTGGAAGTGTCACCACCCAGAGATCTGCATCAACTACTAGGGGTGATGTTCTTGTTGAAGAAGCTCCGTCAGCTCCCTGAAACATAGTACTTGCGTTAATAAAGAAGGAAGTATAGCGGATGTAATCACGTCATTTGATCTCGCATGATTGATCTGTCAGTATCCATACCTCGAAATGCATAAGAACATCAAGGGACGCTGTAACTGCGGTGCACACTTCTGCAAGCTGTTGCGCCGACCCGTAACTGCATGCTCCCCCTTCTTCTTGGACTAATGCTCCATCGACTCCCTGAAACATAGGACTTTCATTAGTAATGAACACAATATTGAAAAAAGAAGACACATAGGAGGGCGACGACAGAAGGACATACCAATGGCTAAAAACGAAAGAAACATTGTGTGTAACAATCACGCTACAAGAATGCAAGATCTGATGATCTCCATCGATGGAACTGTCCGGAAACGTACCTCGAGCATCTGAGTGACATCTACGGTTGTCGTCAATGCGTTGGACTCCTCAGCATCTCCCTGAAAGACAGTACTTGCATTATTTTGGATAACAATAATTATAACTGAAAACAAAGACTAGAGGACGAGTACTGTGGTGTACCATTAGGTAAAATAATTACACGATCAATTAAAACTATTGATTTACATGCCTAAAACAAGTCAGTGTCAGAGTAGCTAAGTAAGATTACCCGATAGGCGCTTGAAGTGGCTGATGACTGCAATAACGACACGGATGGAGAATCTTCCGCCTTCATATTGAGTGGATACATAAATGGGGAAATTATTGTTAGCTAATGCTACACACTACCGCAAGGCCGAGAGACAAATACGTAAACTTGACTCACCAGTGGAGGGATGTGGACGAATAGAGTGGGAATAGCGGTTGAGAGCAATTTTCGCCTCGCTCGCGGTGTTTTCTTCTTTATTAGCAATGATGTGGAGTACATGTCTGGGCTAAAGTGCCTGCTGCAGATGCGGTATCGATCACCCCTCTTGTCCGCAAAGACTTCTAGGACTCTACTTTCTAGCTCAGAGGCTGGATATCCGCAATATCGGACCCATTCTCTTATCTGATCTATTGTCTTAGGGAAAACATGCATTATAGTATCTTCAGATTTGTTATGGGTCTTCGAAGGGCAACCGCCAATGGAACAGGCAGGCATTATGGAAAGTTCTGAAAAGTAAAGATCAACAATTGTCTATGAATACCAATGTGTTAAAACATTAAATGACACATAAAAGGTTCAATGCAAGGTCCGTTTTGGTTCTTGGAACTATACACGTTATTCACATGCGGATAAGTATTTCAATAACTTTCAAAAAATAGAAAAAGTAATTTGACTAAACTCAGAACATGTGACTAGTTCCTTGCATGTACTGTCGTGAACGAAAAGAAAACATGGATGCAATTTGATGACTACTAGCAAATAGATATAAATTAAAAAATTGGACACAAAATGATTATGGTACATGGACTTACCTTGACGAACAAACAGTTAGATGCAGGGATCAGAGTAGTTTCTTGTCGTAGAACAGGGAGCAGTTCACAGGTTGCAAACTGACGAGTTTGCTCAAAGTGGTCACGGAAGTTCACAGAGACGAAGAGCAGATAACCAGCACCTTCACGGGTTGACTAGCAAAGCGCAAAGAAGTTCTCATTAGAAATATGAAGTGGGTTATAAAGAATTCGAAACAGGGGTGTGTTTGTGAATGAATGACGTGTATATGTCGTGGCATTATGCGGATTGCAGGGGGGCGTCCAGCGTGAGGGGGGATGCTTGGCAGGAGACACGGGGTCTGGAGGTAGACATGGGAACAACAACCCATGCTCTATAGACCACTTTGAAGTGTACATGGTCTTTGGCACCTCTTGGCCTTTATCGCTCCCTGACAGCTCCACTTGCCAGCAGCGCAAGTACCCTGGTGCGAACTGCCTTTGATAGGGCGGGGGGTGGATCGGGGCGGTGGTCGTGCAGACAAGACACAGGAAGACTTGTGAATGGAGACACACTTATGTGGATTGCAGGGGGGCGTCCATCGTGAGGGGGATGCTTGGCAGGAGACACGGGGTCTGGAGGTAGACATGGGAACAACAACCCATGCTCTATAGACCACTTTGAAGTGTACATGGTCTTTGGCACCTCTTGGCCTTTATCGCTCCCTGACAGCTCCACTTGCCAGCAGCGCAAGTACCCTGGTGCGAACTGCCTTTGATAGGGCGGGGGGTGGATTGGGGCGGTGGTCGTGCAGACAAGACCCGTTTGCCGCAGGGCCTCACCAAGGAGAGGCCATCTAACTGAATGTAAGAGGATGGCTGCAGGATCTACTACATGGAAGGCAGGGGGGTGAGTTTATAAATACCTCACCCTCCCAGGAGAATATATGGCGGTCATCTCTGTACCCGGTGCCCAAAAAGAGGATTTATTATGATCAACCATATTTATTATTTACCTATAACCATGTTTTGTATCAATAAAATCCAACAGCTTTTTATTGCCAACGCTTGATGCCAACCCACAAAATAATATATGTATGACTGCTGCATATATGGGTTCAACGGTTATGTGGATTGAAGGTGTGCGGCCAGCGTGAGGGAGGATGCTGGCCGGAGACATGTGGTGTGACAAGACAAGGCACTGGAAGGCTATTCAACGGAGACACACTAGATTCATTTAAAAAATCAAAACAACCATTGTTAAAATATATGTTGGGCTTTATTTTAGATTTTAATTAAACATAAATAATAAACATTACACATTGTAAAGTTGAGGTTGCAGCACATCGAGGGAAAATCCGCGGTATTGTCCACTGTCACTGGGGAAATGTTGTCTAAAGGCAAGTACCGCACAGGCAGGTATTACTCTCCGAACGCGGTGTCCGAGCCTCCCGTGAAGCCACCAAGTGAAGCAACGATAGGCCACCAGCCTGTACCACCTGTGAAAAAAAAAGATGCAAACTGTATTAAACTGACCAAACTTTCTTATCAATGTCGATTCAGGTAACACATGTCATTTTTCTTAGAAAAAAATTATATCTAGAAAATGCACTATATGGAACCAATTTACATGCGTTCGAATGATATGTAAATGTAATTTTATATGTGGGAGACGACCATGAAATAGTGGTGGCATCACTGACATCACAAACAGAGTATACTTACTCGTTACTCGGATTACGCGGACGAACAGTGCCACGAAGTTCGTGCATAAGCACCATCATCATCCTCAACACTGTCCGTGAGAGGCAGGCTTCCCTGAACTCTGGCAGCTCGGTGATGCATTGCGGACTTTGCTCGCCTTCCTGCAGACTTTGCTCGCTTTCCGAAATGTAGGCCAAGCACCCGGAATTTTCACGGCAGCAGCAGTTCTCCTCCTCAGTTGGCATTAGCTCGCACCGATTGCACGTGCCGAACAATGTAAATAAAACCACAGACAGAAATGTGTGCAACGTTATGGTTATAGGCAATATAAAGTGTTGTGTGCAAGATTTGTGTTTTATCTCCAATGCATTGTCTCTTTATCCTAACTGCAATTGTTCTGGAACTGCTCCAAAGTTTATTTCCCTTCAAACTTGGGAATAGCTAAAAGTTTAAATCGTCTTTATTTTGATGAGTCTGTGTTTTGGTTCTTGATAGCCGATCTCATCATCATCCGTGGAATGTTTTATCTTGCTTCACTGTCAATGGACGCAGGAGTGACCAGGGTCTCTCCTTTGTAGAGTTTTAACCCATTCAAGTGCAGCCAGGCTCTTCTTCCCTATTGATTTAAAGTGCTAGGAGTGACCCCTCTACTAGGTAAGTCCCTCAAAACAGGGCTTATTCCAAGTGTGTACACAGCTTTTCACAATCACTTGGTCCCGTGGATACAAACTAGGTTGCTTTAGCAAGTCACGAGGATGAACTGTTTGGCTGTCTTCATCAATCTTTTCCGACCCTTCCCTCCGATTTTTGACCTGTTGAGAAATAAAAGAAACACCAGTGGTCATATTAGTAAAATAATCATGCATCTCATCACATAATATTTTTGCTACACTGTGGGTATCAGTTTCCATTTGAGTCAGAGGAGCAAGGGGCACTCTCATACGGCTTCCAGTCACCAACTCATGAGGATTTAAATGGTGATTTGAGCCTGGCTGGTTTCTCAGGGAAAACAGAGCAAGCGGTAGGTTATCTTGATCTTAGCTATCCTTTCTTTAAGGATTCAGTACAACTTCTCACAAATAACTTTCGCCAGTGGGTGATAGGCAGATGAAAACTTGTGCGTTATGCCTAATAGAAGAGTTTTCTGTTCACACACTCCTTTTAAAAAATGCAGCCCATTATCAGACTGCAGGACTTTGCACACACCATATCGCAGAAACACCTCACATACAAGAAACTTGGAAGCACATGTGGCATTGGGGTGTGAACATGGATCTGCCTCAATCCATCTGGAAAGGGGGCATACTACCACTAACATATATCTGTAACCATTGCATGTTTGTAACATATCCACATAATCTATATGTAGATGCTGAAAAGGACCATTGGGTCTGGGAATTGCTCCTCTCACTGTTCACAATTTGTGCCCTGGTGGGAACCTCTGGCATACAATGCAGTTCACAATAAACTGTGCCATGTGTTCTAACAAATTTGGTGAAAACCATTCTTCAGCAATCATTGTAGCAAGATTCTCTCCAATTGGGTGTGTGGGGTAGTGAAGCTGCTCCAGCGCCACCTTCAATAATGCTAGAGACATAACTGGCTTTCCAGTGATGTCCTATCACCATATGGCCTCAGTGGAGGATACAGAATGCCCTTGTCTCTTTCATAAGTCCTGCTCTTCGTGTGGTTCTTGCCATTTTAGCTCAATTAACAGTATAATGGATAACATATTAAAACCTTCCAACACCATCATACATCGTTCTGACATTTCCTTAACACTTGGAATATTCTGCCCTTTTCACTTCAACCTTTGTGGCTTTGTTACCATGAGAAATCATGTCTGCCCTCTTAGTATGGGCTGCACATTTCACCATGGTGATAGCCAATGGGCGCTGTAGTGCCTCAATGAATTTATCCATTAGAGATGAATGTTGCAGTGGTGTGCGGCCTGCGCAGAGGAAGCCCCTCCTTTTCCAGCATGACAATCCTGCGTTCATGGTTGACGTCACATAGGTGGAGTCAGAGTACACTGTCACTTCCTCATCCTCATATCTTTGGAGTGCAGCGATAAGCGTGACTAATTTAGCAGTCTGTGATGAGCAATGTGAAGGCAATCTTGCACTTGTCACTACTTCAAATTCAGCTCCTGTTGTTTGGTCAATTTTTGAAGAACCATCAATTAGCATTTTCTCTGACATAGGCAACATCGTCATAGAACTCAGTATATGTTTTGCAGTCTTGAGCATAGTCCTCCTTCCCAACTAGTTCTGCAATGAATGTCACTGAATTCATTACTCTACCTCTAAAAAAAGTGATTGCCGGGTTTGAAATAATTACTCCATATCTATATGCTCTTTGTGTAGTCCATTTACCTTTGGGTTTCTATAAAATGGCAAATAATTAATGTTTGACACATAACGTCATTGAGCACCCCATTTAATACTTGCAGATTTTTCTATTTTGAAAGCAGCAGCAGCTAATGCTTGTATGCAAGGATAATGTATTTTTATTACTGGGTCTTAAATCCCACTTAAGTAGGCTAGTGGTTTATGTCCATGTCCTAATGTGGTCGTCTGCGTGAGAACAGATGTCATTACCTTTCCATTTGAATGTGAGAATAAGACAAACCCTTCATTATAATCTGGATTCCCTAACACAGGTGCTGTACAAATCACACTTTTTAATTCTTTAAATCCTTCAGTCATCTTGTGAGTCCATGTTATCTTACTTTTACCCAAAATGTGCTTCCTTGAGCCCTTTTAAAGTGGTTGAATATATGTACTGTAATCAAAAACCCAGGGCCTGAAAGTAATTAAATAGGCCTAAATATTGTTGCATTTCCCTCACTTTCTCAGGTGTTGGAGTTTTCATGATTGCTTCTGCTCTCTCAGATGTCACTTTTCTCCCTTCTTGTGAGATTAACTGTCCTATGTACAGGACCTCTTCCCAGCAGTACTGTAATTTCTCTTTGTCTACCTTGTATCCTTTCTCTGCTAGTGTAGTCCTTAGCTGAACTGAATCTTTCCTGCATTTTTCTTCTGTCTCGCAGAACACTAGTATATCATCTACGTATTGAATTATTGGGCTCTCAAGTTCAACGTTACCTAGGTCCATCTGCAGGAGCCTATTAAAGATTGAGGGGGGGGACACATTACCCCTGAGCTAATCTTGTATGTTTCCAGCACTGGTTTCTGAACAAAAACAAGGTCAAATCTAGTGAGTCCTCATGAAGGGGAATTGAAAATATGGCAATTTTTAAATCTATGACCGTTAAATATTTGGCTTTGGCTGGGATGTTGCATAATATCCCAGCTGGATTTGGAACTAGAGGAAACTCTGCTTCGACAATATTGTTTAGGGGACGTAGATCCTGAGTAAATCTCCAGGACCCCCCCTGATGATTTATTCACTGAGTAAGCAGCCGTATTACATGGGGATTCTGATTGCACCAATATTCCCAGCTGTACTAAAGCAGAAATGGTTTCAAATATACCTTTGTCTGCTTCTCTGGACATGGGATATTGATTTGCTTGTGACAAAATTGCTCCTAGTTCGGGTTTAATTGTAACTGCTCCTGCTCCACTCTATACTCCCACATCATATGGACTACTGGTCCATAAGATGCTTGGCACTTTTTCTAAATCTTCCTGAAAAAAATATGATTTTGTTTTTACCAATGTCATTCTCTGTAGCATTTCTCCATTCTCAACTTTAATACAATCAGTGAGGCTAATAAACAATACTAGTTAATCATCTGAATAATCATCTCTGAAAATGTTTTCATCTGGCAAGTATGTTGGTCTATATCTTTCACACTTTCCTCTCTTACTACTGCTGCTTGTAGCTCTAAAACAATAAGCTGTCCTTTTTCATCATCCAGCCGGTCTGATAGCACAGTGAGCAGAGCATTCACTTTGACATCTGTGCAGAGCATGCTGATGCAGGTTCGAATCCCAGCAGGGCCAAACTCAGCCTTTCATCCTTCTGAGGTCGATAAATGAGCACCACACACACCGTGGGTAATAATAAGCAGCGCTCAGATACCTGAGGGTTTGTAGCACTATATAAATGAGAAATTATTATTTATTATTATTAATCTTTGCTATTTCTTGCCCATACAAAAATTTGTCAGGTATTCTCAACAATTTAACTTCCAGGTTAGGAAGCCATATCCACAAAATATTTACTCCATACAAATATACTTCTGGATCCAAAGGGACAGTAATGCTTTTTGGCCTGCAAATGCCAATATGAATTCTCTTACATTTATGTAATGTATCCATGAATTGGAACACACCATCCCTTTGTCATTAAACAATATTGTCATGTTTAGTTTGTCATCAAGTGGCGTCCTAATATATTAACTGGTGTCTGCCGAGTATACAATAGTGGAATATGCACGTCATGTTCTCCCATATAACTTGGTAAATCATCAGTAATAGAAACTAAATTCATAGTGCCAGAGAATCCGTGGGCCGTCATGGCAATGCAAGACATTGGGTACTTTCACTCTCAAACACAGGAACGAGTCGCTCCAGTGTCTACAAGAAACGAAAATGTCGTGCCTCCTATCGATACTCTGACCCTCAGTTCCTCTTGGGGGTCTGGTGCCACTGATAGTACTGAACACATCAGGTCACTCTCTGGGCTTTCCTACTGTGGATATAAATTCACCCCTGAAACCATGAAAGGATTTTCTCCTACCATGGTTACACTCCCTACCCTAGATGTGGATGCTTGTGGGGCTCCAGTATTTGATTTCCATTGTTGCACCATTGCTTGTTGTGTCTTTGCTTGCTGAGTCTGTACTTGTTGTGTTTGCATAAGCACTTGCTGTGTTTGCCCTTGTGGTGATTGTGATTGCAACGGAAATGATTGCACTTGATGTATTTGTGGTGCACATGTTTGATTCTGCATGTGATCTTGTGCATATTACTCCTATGGTTTTGTATTATACTGTGGAGACTAGCCCGTCCCCCTCTTGGTGATTGCCAATTCTTCTGCATGCTCCATCTATTTCTACACATTCAGGCCTTATGTCCTACTCTCCAAAAATTCCAGCATTGTTGACACTGTCCTCCATTAAATCATCCTCCCCATTGAGGGTTTTGGAGTCTACCTCTTCCTCTTGGTCCATTCCCTCTTTCTCTTGGCCAAAAATGTTACCCACCTTGCTCTATAGGATACCCTACATTGCTTGTCTGTGCTGGCTGTAACTCTTGTTTTGTCACACCTTCACCACTTGTTAACACTGTTCCTTCCATGGCACATTTTGACAGTTTTCTTCTGAACTAACTTTGCTTCCTCCTGCTTTCTACTCTGAGCTTTCTTCTATTTGTCTCTTGTAATAATCGAAAATAATGTACAATAGTCAACTGTATTTCTGGTGCTGGCTTTGGTTCCATCCCTACCTGTTTCTTCATCTGTCTTTGCACTGACTGGGGCAGTCCCTGACACAAAATGTCATAAAATAATGCTACCGTTTTATCCCAGAGTTCCTTCATCTCAAGACCCCAATACTCTCAAATGTTTTCAATAAAAGCAACAGGATCTTCGTCCTCACTCATTTTCCTTGTCATAATCGCACCCATGTCTGATGTGTCAGGATATTTTACTCTAAGAGCCCTCTGTACATTTGGTGTGCAATTGTTAAATGGTGCTCCATCATGTGTCGTGTTTTGCACTGTCAAGTTTGCATATCCTGTTTGCTTCCAAATGTCGTCAGCTTTCTCCCCTAGGATAGCTGCCAGCAGGAATTTTATGTCACTCACTGCTAAAGTAATTCCCGCTGCAATTCTTTCTAACTCATAAATCCTTTTTCGCACACCTGCAGTCAAACTAGGTAATGTACATTTCAAATGATCTGGGTCCATTTGTGACCACGGTATATATTGTGGTCGTCCTCCTCCTTTCTATAACAATGGGAATTATGTAAATCCTGGTCCACAATCATACCCACCTACAATTCTTGTCTTCCAGGTGGGGCTAGTTTCGCTAGTTCATCTCAGTCCTAGCAATGACCTTAATCTACTTACATTAGGTGTGGATATATCCCCTGTACTGCATGACCATCCTTGTTGTCGTTCAGAATATGGTGTATTTTCTGTTTTTTTTCTTTTGGGTCATCCAAATCTGACCACTTTACCCCTTGTTCTATGCTTGGATCTATCAAAAAGCTGTATGTGCCTTCTCTTCATGCTCTTTTGTTTTCTTCCCTTTCTTCATCTGACATCATTATCCCCCAGCTTGTATGGCTGTCGTCTCTTTCCTCATCATCATGATCTAATCTACTAAAGGACAGCATTCTATGCTTGCCCATCATTATGTCATCCAATCTTTCCCATTTCCTTTGGTGGAGATCCTTCGATACTCCCTCTGCTTTTGTAACAATTTTTCTCTCTCATGTGCCTATATAAATCCCCAATTCCTATCCCTATGAATTCTGCCTCATCAGTCCATGTCTGTATTCTCAGTATCCCTTGCAGCTCCTTACAGGGCTCTTGTGACCCTCTCTCTTCTTCCCATCGTTCTTGTGCTTCAATTGGTACTATACATCTGTTAACAATGTGATCTATTTCATCATCCCTTTGCCCCCTACTCCTTCTCATTCCTTCTTCCCTTCTTCTCATCTCCCTTTCTCTTCTTTTTCTCGCCTTGTTTGCAACCAACATTCTTAGTTTCGTTGCTCTGTTTCTATTTTGTCATGTTTCTTCTCCTCTATTCTCCCTTTCACTTTCTTTTGTTCTTCATACCTGCTTCGTTCTTCCTTTCACTTCCTCTCTTTTTCCTTCTTTTCCTGTTCCTCTCTTTCTTCTCTCTCTCTAACATCGTTGATACCCTTTCCATCTAATTTCAATAATATCTGTCCTCCCATCCACACGTTCTGCACTGTTGTCACTTCCTTGGCTTTGTCCTTCCCTTCTTTTAGTCTCTTAGCTTCTTCTTCTAACTCTATCTGTCTGGCCCTTCTTTCATCACGCTCTTTACATTCATTGCGTGCTGACATATATTTCCATTCTTTAATCTTACTCTCTTACATGCTGTCCTCACTATTATAAGCGAGGGAGCAAATGTCAGATTAACATACCCGAAGCTGTTTTTAACTCCTTTAAATGATGGAATACCTGTTTCTCAGTGTTTGTACTCTTGTTTTCAGAAGAAGAAAGAGGATCCAAAGGCGTTGTGTCCTCCCCTTTATGCAGTGGGTCTTCTTCCTTGCTCTGATACATTTTTCATAGTTCTAAAATGACTAATATTTTCTGTAACTTCTTCCCTCTATAGGCAGCATGTAAGTATGTTGTCACGTGTTGCAATACTGTTCGTGATAATGAACCTTTTTGAGGCCAGGGCATGAACATTGTGTCACCAATGCCTTTTACCCATTCGGCATGGTACTTCCTAATCTAGGGTGTGTATCTTGGTAATGTAGCACGGGAGTGGCCCCCATAATGACAAGTCCTTTTCAACTCTCGTTATTACTTAAATCAATTATACCACAACAATAAATTTGGGCAAACACCAACAATTGCCGCCCATGACCCAAAAAAACTATTCTCTTACACATTTTATTCCTTCATTTATAACACTATTAATTATTGCTGTCCTGCTATTTTATTATTAGCACTTTAATAATCTTATTTCACTTACTATTTTATCTCAACTAGTATTCTAATGTTCTCTGATTGACTGTTTGATTTTAGAGTCTGATTACCAGCTAGATTATTACTATCGCTTTTTGTATCTGAGTTTAAACAAATCAAATATTTTAGGCTGGCATATTTATATCCCCAAACAGATGTACACTTTTATTTTCTACGATCATCTTCTCCTACTTTCTCGAGTAAAGGTAGTTCATCTCCAGTTTACCCCATCTGGGAGTGTGACATGTATTCACAATATTGGCTTTGACACAGGAGTCTCTAAAGAAGACCCCATCTGGGAGTTTAATGCATGCCCTTCTGTCCCCTTGGGTCTAGGGTTTGAGGTATCTCTCTCTCTTTCTCTTAAAACAAATCCTGTTACTATATATATTTACTCCTGCAATACAATCCCTCCCCTTCATTTGCCACTTTCGATGCTCTACTTACATCGGTTGCTCAGCTTGAGTCCCTCTGTATCGACTCTTCCCCAATGGACCAGTTTTCCTTCGGTCAGCGGGGCTCCCATGGAGAACGGACAGGAATTTCTTCAAAAGGACACGTGCTGACTGTCTTGTTTTCACATGTGAGTTTTTCTCCGATCCCCACAGGAAACTCTGCAATATTCTGGCTAATGGTGGAAGACATCAAAAATCTGAGAGTCTGGATCAGGGCCCAGGAGACTGGCACAGAACCGTCCGCACTGACAAAAATATGCAGTAGCACCTGGAACGTTCCAAGTTCCAAGTGGAATTACCAATAAATTATCTCAGACTCAAATAGCTGGACAGACTCAAAGAATATGGCAAAATGCTACATTATTTTCAGCTCAATAAAGTTGGGAAACCTGGTGAACCAACAGATTGCAGTTCACGCACTCTCAAATACATTTCCATTAAACAAAGTGTTTATACCTCAATTAACGTCAGCTCTGACGTCTTCCTACGGGATATGACAATTTGGTCTCATTTTTTTTTACCTCCTGTGGAGGGAGACCCCACGCAATACCCCCACTAATGCAGGGGGAGACCCACCAGATCCCCCTGTGACTTGTCCCCCTCTCAACCTAGTCCCTTACCCCACCCCACAACTATTTTTTTATTAAAATATACTATTTGACCTACTAAATTCAACCAAAAGATGGGGTCAAATCAGAGCAAGTCCAGCTGGCATTAGGTCAACTATGCTAATACCATCCTATGTGGCAAATAGTAAAAACCTATTGAAAGGAGGGATTGGTTAAGGGAACATATATACCTATACATCGGATAACAGCAGCAGCTTGACTTCTGCAACAATGTATGGTCCATAACTACATGGGCCCCCATGATTGGTTGGCATTCTCTCCCAAACCGTGGACATTCAACTCTTTAGCAGCACAAAAGCAAAATTAAATCCAGGTGCGGAGAACAAAGTCAGATCATTGCCCACTTGGCCAATTAGCCTACCATCTCTCATCACTTAGGCCCTTAGCCAAGGCTTCTTCTTTGTAGTCGACATTGCTGACTGTTTTTTTCCTTGGGACGTTTAAGGGAGTGAAAGTACATTGCTATCGTTGTCTAGAGTTTAATGACTATGCCTTGTTTTCAATTCTTGCACCACATGTGAAAAGACCACGATTTGTCCATTCTGACCTTTTATTTAGTGCTATTTGATTCAATTATACTGGGTGCTATTACTCCTCTTAGACTCTGTAGACTTGGTAGCTCTGCCTCGTATATGCTTCAGGCATCTTTAATTGTTCAATACTAGGCACTTGCAAATGGTTACTTCTTTACTTAATCTAAGATAAATATGTTGTACATATGTAGTTTATCCTCTTTGACTCCTGTTGTGCCTTGCAATTACTTCTTGATGTGGCATCCTTGATCCAGGCCAAACAGATATTTATTGTTACTTCCACAGAGCTGTTTTCCAGTGCCTGTAAGCTTCTACCACCTGTCTCTCTCCTTCAGGCTTCTTGCTTATTATTAACATAGAGTCGACATCCATTTTTTCATCATTGCCGCTTTACCTGTGTTATATTTTCTTTTGCAGCAAGCTTTTATCTGTCTAATCTACCTTGAGTTTCTGCGTACATAAATCTACTGCATCTCTTCTCACTTACCTTCTCAGTGTTTATGATTTGTTTGTACTTGCATCTTCAGTTACTTTGTTATTTCAATCACATTTTTATTCTTTAAGTATTCTTATATCGTTTCAGTGTGTCCTCATGTCTACTATACGGTGTCACGTATAGCTCTTCAATGTTCAATGGTGTATGCAGACATCCTTCTTCCGTGTCAGTGCGAGGGAACATTCGATACAGTTGTCTTAGAACATAACGTCTCTCATATCTTCAATGCAGTATTGGGATGATACCTGGTGTCACACACAGTGCTTTCTTGCTGTTCTTCCAACCAAACATGATGGAGTTGAGGGGCCGGGCACTATAGGTGACGTGTACATCTGCCTCTCTACATATACAATACATATTGTAAAATGTTCATGATCAGGGGAATACACAGGGTGGGCAAGGCCACCCCAAAATCTGTAAATGCCCACTCGGCAGGGCTGAGTGGGCATTTAGACATTTACAAATAGGTCAGCAGCTGAGCAGCCAGTGTGGCATTCAGATGGAGGTTCTCCTGCTTTACCATGCATGCGAGGAGCCACAAAGCTCTCTCTGCTTGTTGGTTCCAATATGCATAGAGCATGGCAGTGGGAGGCCTACAAAGTGGCTGAGAAGGCAACGTCACATTGGTTCTGGAGAGAAATTGGTACGAAAATAAATCCTTTTTGTATATGTGCATACAAACATGTACGCGGATTTTATGTAGGTATGTATGTATGCATACATGCAAAGGGGTATCTGTCTAAGTGTGCATGTATGAATAAATGCAGATTGAATTGTGTTTATGGGTGTTAGTATGTGTGTGAATGAGAATTCAAAGGGAATGTTCTGTGTGCTCGTGTGAATGACTGAAAGAGACGATGTGTGACTGGTAGCTGAATGTATGTGAATGTGTGTATGTGTGCAATGCTGGTGCCCAAGCGGGAGATATTAGAGCATGGATATTTTCTCACAGTTGCATGGTATGTTTTATTGCCATTTTTGGGCAAAGCAAAGGAACTTGATGAGTGTTATTACACGGAGGAGGCGTTGGAGTGGTGGGAGGGTATGACAATGGGGCATGTCTGTTTCTACTCTCGCCCCTCCATTGTTCACACACTTTTGTTTTATCTGTAACTCTTGCCTCATCCTCTTACTCTTGGCCTGTTCCTTGCATTGTCTTGTGGCTAGTGGATCGTACTCTGCTGTTCCTCCCTCCCCCCTCTCTCCCAGTCTCCACAATGGTGCTCTCAATCTCTCCCATTTTCTCTAACTGCTTCTCTATCAGCTATCCAACGCCTCCATCTAAGACTAGAATGAAAAGAAAGGTTCTCCTGGTCTCCAACCCTGGCCTGCCTATTGCTGACACCAATGTCAATGCCTTGTCCAGACAGACCCTCACCATTATCCTCTTTTTCATTCCCTCTCCATCCCATTGGGTTCTCCTCATGATCCCTGTACTCTCACCCTTCTCTTGCTCTCTCATTAATGGTGGCACCCACTGGGAGGTACTCTTACATCATTTCCCTCCTCCAGGGTCCTCAATAATGTCGATCAGAATGACACTGTCATGGCCCAGGGCTCTCAGCCTAATCTCCTCCTTCTCCTGTCTCTCGCCAACTTCCACCTTCTCACTTCTGCCTCTCCCCCTTCTGTTATCCTCTGGCTCCTCTGCTATCTCCGATGGGTGTACCACATTCCTGTACTCCTCCTCAGATGACCTTCAAAGGTTGTAATCTGCTCCACTTAGCTACCCTCAACTCTTGCTCTGCCATCAAATACTCCCCTGGCATCTGCCACCTCCTTGAGGACCTCAACCTAAATGTCCTTACTTTCAAGGAAACATGAATTCCGGACAGCTCTGTCATGAGTTTTGACACTCTCTTACCCGAGGGCTATAAGATCCTCTCTAAACCCAGGCTTAACTGGCCTGGGGGCGGAATGGTCCTCCTTTTCTCTGAATGGGTCCCTTCTACTATCATACCCACTCAGTCCTGTCCCTCTTTTGAATCCCTTGTCTGCAGGCTTGGTGTCTCCCCTGGCCTCATGCTGACTCTGGCCTCCATCTACAGGCCCCCTAGCCAGCTCTCCCACTTCCTCTCTGAATGGGGTGACCTCACCTTTTCTCTTGTGACCTCCTCCTCCAAGCTTCTCTTCCTTGGAGACTTCAGTATTCACCTCGACTCCCAGGATGTGGCCTCTGGGTCTTTCTGCAACGTCTGGTTCCCTCTCCATTCTTCCCTCAGGTACAATGGACTCTGCCGGACACCCCTTGGATCCTTTCATCTCCTCAGACCTCCCCTTCTCCAACCTTCTCATTACTCCTCTCGCCTGGTCTGATCATGCCACCTTTCCTCTCACCTGGACCTCCTTGGTCCCCCGGCTAAGACTTCACAGGCACTGTCAGCCTCCTTCTCGTTCATTCGACCAATGAAGCAAGTGTCAGCTGCCGCTTTTGCCACCTCCTTCACTCCACCTCCTACTCCCTTCACTGACTATCCCTCTGACAGAGCCCTCTCTGACCTTTAACTCTCCATCTGCAACACAATGGATATTTTTGCCCTTTCCAGGACGATTCGCTGGAAGCCAGCTTCCAAGTGCAAATTCCTGGTATGACTTCAATCTGGCCACTGTGAAAAGCAAGTGCAGAGTTGCAGAGTGGGAGTGGCAGGTTTCAAGCACATTCTCTGACAAACTGGGCTGCCGCCTGCTCCAAAGGCAATACAGACATGCCATCTGCTCTAAAAAGAGGGCCTATATCCAAGCCTACATCTCTGCGGCCACTAACAACACGGCTGCATTTTTCAAAATATGCAAGGAACTTGCCAACCCTATTGCAGTCTCCACTTCACCTCTCCCCTCTCTGGCACTCTGCACTTCCCTGGCTTCTCACTTCATCTCCAAAACTAAGGACATCCTCTCCTCACCCACCCCTACTCCACATCCTCCCCTTCCTCCTGGCCTCCCTGGGCCCCCTTCTCACCTCCCCTTTTATTCCCCATAACACCTGATGAGGTTTCCCGACAAGTCAGTTCTATGAAAGTCTGCTCTAAACAGGTGCTCCCCTGCTCCTCCGGAACTATCAAGAACAACATTGGGCCTCATTACACGGTAGGCGGTAAGGGTTAATGGTCACCGGTAATGGTACCGGTGACCGTTAACCCTTACCGCCTTACTACGAGGTCCCTTAGCGGGTTGGTACTTTAACGCCTGCTTTTAGCAGGCGTTAAAAACCAACCCGCTAAGGGACCTTGGTGCTAATTACGGCACCGCAAATTTGCGGTACCGTAATTAGCACCTTCCCCATTCCCATTATGCCCTATGGGGCAAAAATGGGAATGGGGAAGGGCAATGGTGGAAGGGGGAATTACCGCCCCGCCAACCTTGGAATAGGGCGGTAATTCCCCTTTCCACCAAGGCGGTGCCAGTATTTTACCGACATGGACCAAGGTGCTAATAGCACCTTGGTCCACCGCCTACCGTGTAATGAGGCCCATTGTCTCTCTTGATCCAGCCTTGGCTGATTTCTGCAATCACTGCCTTGCCACTGGCTCCTTCCCCTTGCTATTCAAGCACTCCCTTGTTCACCCTCTCTTTAAAAAACATTCTACTGATCTTTCCTGTCCAGCAAACTATCACCCTATCTCCACTACCCCCCTTCTTTGGCGAACTCTTGGAGAAGCTTGCCATTTCTCCGTTTGTCCACCACAACAAATCTGTTGCTTGCCTCCATGACTACCAGACTGGCTTTAGAGCTGCCAGAGGCATGAAAACTGCTCTCCTGAATACCTGTGAAGTCTTGCTCAGCAATCTTGATTCCAGTTTTTCGGCGCCTTGAAACAGTTGTGTATAGGCACATTATAAATGCGATATCATATTATGTATCTCCATCTGTTCTGATACTTCTTGACCTCTCCTCAGCCTTTGATACTGTCAACCATGCCATCCTTATACAGCAGCTTGTGACACCCTTGGCATCATCGACCAGGCTCTGGACTGGTTGACCTCTTTAACGACCCTCCCAACTCCAATTGGGCCCTTTCCTCTTCACCATCAAACCTCTCCACCTGAGGTGTCCCTCAGGGCTCTATCCTCTTGCCCTGGCTCTTCCATATCTACCTAGCCTCCCTAGTTCATCCAATCTCCACCTTCTCTCATAATTTTCAGTGTTATGCTGATGACATGCAGCTTTCTTTCAAGCTACCCTCCTCTACCTCCTCTTCTTCCTCTTTCATTCCTGACTGCATGTCTGCTATTCACGCATGATTCACTAACAATGATCTCTGACTTAATGCCAGTAAAACAGGGATCCTTCCCGTTGGGACCCCTGCTCCCTCTTTCCATCCCACACTCTGGCTACCCTCCTTGGCCCCCCCTTGTGTGAAGCCAAAATGCCCGCCATCATCTTCGACTCTTCCCTCTCCTTCTCTTTAACATAATGGACCTGGCCAAAAAGGCCTACTTTCAGCTACACCTCCTCAGAGGCATTTTCCCCTTCCTCTTCTTCCTCAAGAAACACAATGTCTCTAGAGCTCTGGTTCTCTCCAGGCTGGAATACTGCAACAGCCTCTTCCTCAATCTGCCTAACTCTTCCCTTCGCCCCCTTCAACTAATCCAGAATGGGACAGCAAGACTTATCCTTGGCCTCAAGCCTAGGGACTGCATCTCTCTAGCCCTTAAATCTCTCCACTGTCTCCCTTTTTCCGCGAGTATCAAAGTCAAGATCCTCTGCATCATCCACAAGCCTTTCACTGGCCTGGGGCCATTCTATATTCAACTCTCTCTCCATAAACACCTGCCCACTAGAGCCCTTTGCTCCTCTAGCTCTAACTCTCTGCTAATCAAACATTTTTCCAAGCAGAGAGGGGGGGTTGATCTCTCTCTTCTGCAGGTGCCTCCCCCTCGAATGGCCCCCGTGCACCTCTTGGACTCGAGCCTGATCTCTTTAAGTTCCCAAAGCGCCTCGGGACCTTCTTTTCTCTTCTTCCTTCCCCCTCCTCTCTCCTGCTAATTCCTCGTCTGCCTGAGACTGGTGACCTGGTTCCATCAGTACCGCATACTTAATATTGTTGAAGATTACATATTTTAGAGGTAGGCATAAGTTGTCTACCTGACATTAGATATCCCATCACTATCCCACCCCTTCTAGAAAGAATACTTAGATTTTCCCCTTGAACGTATTACAATCCCTCGTAGGTTTTTCTCATTTGCCACGTAGCATGACATCACCTATGACACATTTTTAGTATATAAATGTGTTTTAATGAGAAATCAATGAGAGCTTGAGCGAACGACCGTTGATGTCCGTTGTAACTCCCTGTTTAATGTAATTGTTAATAAAAGAGCACCCTTTGCCGTCTTCCTCAGTTGGTTCGATTATTTGGTGTCTGAGTTATTCTGCATCCTCATCCATTGCATGCACAAAACGCCCAAAGTGCTCTACACTCATGTGGTAGTAGAGGATGGTTGGAAAAGATCCAAACTAGTTTGTCCCCAGTCTTTTGAATGATCGAGTATCCTCCGCCATTAGCCGGAAGATCACGTGCAGAACGGGCGATAGAAATAAACTTCCAAGAAAAACCGAGACGGTGGGCAGGTGCCCCTTTGACGACATCCCTGCCTGATATCCATGGGTGCACTGCAGATGTAAGGCAAAGTGGTCGAATTGGAGGAGGAGTCAATACAGGAGGCCTCAAGTCGATTAGTAGACTAAGAGGAATGGCAAATGAAGGGGATGGGGTTGTGATAATTTTTAAGTAACAGGAAAAAATTGTGAAAAGGAAAGGTAGCGCCTAGAGTACTGGCTCAAGGGAGTTTCAGAAGGAGACGTCATTTCAAATCCCAACGGGGGTAAACCAGAAATATATAACTCGCAAACAGGTTTACGTAAGGTGCATCTCAAACCCTGTAGAGGGTAAAAGTAAAGGCGAGAGAGAAAAAGGTGATCACAGTTTTCATTAATGTGTAAAGTTGACTAGTCTGTATGTTGTATTTGGAGCAAAAATATTGAAGAGCGATAGAAGCTGTGAAGTAATTGAAAAAAGTTGAGGAGCAATAGTGTCTACCACAGCAAACAGATTGGTACCAATCAAAAGGTAGAGATAGCGCATAGCGCATTAATAGGTTAGAGGCTTGAGCCGCGATTGATGTTGCATGCTCATATTTGGTTTTTTAAAAGGGGTTGAAAAAGTGTTGATTTAAGCAAAAGTATAAAGGTTATTTTATAAGTCTGGTAAGTATTGACAGTCAATTGAGACTTGTCATTGTGGGAGATACTCCTCTGATGCACGTATGTAAATCATTACAAAAGCATATGCCCAAGCTCATACAGTATAGTGCGGAATGGGTTAAAGGCACAGCAAGTAAATGTTCATGCCGTGGCCACAAGGGGGCTCGTTGTCACAAGTGGTATTGCAACACATGACCACATACTTGCATGCTGCAAACACAGGGAAGAAATTAGAGAAAAGATTAGCGGTTTTACAGCTCTGGAAAATGTACAGGAAGAAAGGGAAGTCCCTCCACCTGAGGAGTGGATACTTAGTCAGCGAAAGAAGGAAGGTGTTTAGCCCTCATTTCACCTTATCTCTCCTGAAGTAAAAGGCGCTAGCATGGAAGAAATAGGGTTGTACCCTTTAAAGGAGTTGAAAGCGGCGATGGGGTATAGTAATCCAATTTACAAACTATCCGCTTATAGAAGTGATGATAGTCCAGAGGAGAATAAGAGAAAAGAAGAGATCTATAAGATCATACAAAACAAAGAAGAAAAGAGTGAGCAGTTGAATCTGTCGACAGAAATAAACAGAGAAATTAAGAGATGGAAAGGAGAGAGGATAAAGCTGGCGAGGTAACACTCGAGAAGAATGAATGTATGGGAGGACAGATATTACTCAAGTTAGATGGGAAAAGTATCAAGGAAGTTAGGCTAAGGGAAGACAAAGATGAACAAAAAAGAAGAGACAAAGAATGAGAGAAGACATTGAAAGAAGAAGAGCAGAAAAGGAAGAGCAGGGAGTGATGAGAACAGATATATCAGGAGGAGCAAGAGAAAAAAGAAAAACAGGAAGATAAACAAAGAAAGTATGACAATAGACATAGTGCGATAGAAGATAGGAAAGAAGAGAAAGGAAAGAGAGAAGAGGAGGAAGTGCAAAGACTAAGAGATTACAGAGACGAAAGGAAGAAGAGAAAAGAAGGGAAGGAGTAAGGAGAGAAGAACGAAGGCAAGAAGAAGAAAGAATTAGAAGGGATGCGAGAAAGCGAAGAGGACTAGATGAAGACATATAACGAAGGAGAAGGCAGCAGGGTCTTGATACCAGTCTGATTTGGTAGGAACCAGTAGGGCCAAGCCCATAAATACAATGGGACAGAATACAAGAGAGTCTGTTGATAAAGGAATTAATGCCAACGGCATCTAGAGTAGTATTGGAAGAGGAAGGATTTGATGCAGAAAGCATCGGTGAGAGAATCGATAAGGGCTATCAACAGTTGAGGTGAAACAGCAAGCATGAAACTTGAGGGAATGATGATCGATCCCTAAAACCTTGATTGTGAAGAGATGAGGGAAGTCTGTTCAGTGATGGACACAGAGCATTGTCCTTAAGCAGACTGAACCTAGACAAAGGGGAGGAAGATAATAGTCTCACTAGTTAGGGATACAACACATCAGACAAGGAAAGAGAATCCAGTCTTGCGGTAGAGGTAAAGTCAAGTCCACCTCCTGGCACCTGGGTCTGAGCTTAAGTGCTGCTAAGTGAACCAAATGTTCCAGACATGGCACTAGCATGCCAACCAATTATAGAGGGCCATTTAACAAAGGGCCTTATAGGTTGAAGATCAATGATATACTGTGCACTCAATATTGTTGAAGATGACATGTTTTAGAGGTAGGCATACGTTTTCCACCTGACAGTAGATATCCAACCACAATCCCACCTTTTATAGAAAGTATATACAGATGTTCCCCTTGAACGTATCACAATCCCTCATAGGATTTTCTCATTTGCCACATCGTAAGACATCACCTATGCCAAATGTATAGTATACAAATGTGTTTTTATGAGAAATTCACTGAGAGCTCGATTGAACAACCGTTGATGTCCGTTGTAACTCCCTGTTTAATATAATTGTTAATAAAACAGCAACCTTTACCAATTTCCTGAGTCAATTTGATTATTTGGTGTTGGAGTTATTCTGCATCCACATCAGTTGCATGCAAGATGCCCAAAGGGCCCTACGCTAAACATTACAGCAAACTCTCATAGCTCTACACCAGCTTTGCAACTCCTTGAACACCAAGACCCCTTTCTCTGTCAAAAGCGTCTGAAAAAATATATCCCTGTATGTTTTATATGCATGGGTTTTTTCAATGCAATCTGGGCTGCATGGTGCACAAGATTGCAATACAATACAGTGTGACACCATGCTGATGGTGATGGTGGTAATTGATATATGCCAAACCGAAAATGCAGGGCAATGAAAATATGACAATATGGAACAAGTGTGTTTTCTGCAAAAATGTATTCTCAACCAAAACATATCTATCATAAAATAATCCCCATTGCCCATACACACACACATGTGCACACACACACGCACACACACACACACACACACACACACACACACACACACACACACACACACACGCAGGTACATCATGGCTCCATGACATAACATATTGGGCAGTAGATGGGATTCACATTAACTCTTACACCAAATAATCAAGCCAACTCAGGAAGAAGGCAAAGTCATTTTACAGTTTTAATATCAATTGTCTAAAAGAGGGAGTTACAACGGACATCAGCGGACTTCGCACAGCAAAATCTCACACGAAGCATTTCATGAAAAAATACATTTATATAGTAAAAAAGTGTCATACGTGACATCATACTACGTGGCAAATAAGAAAAACCTACGTGAGAACATCTAAGTATAATTTCTATAAGGGATCGGGTTGTTATTGGGTCTCTACAGTCAGGTGGGCAATTTATGCCCAGCCCTAATGCAAGTCATCTTTAACAGTTATTTGACACACAGCTCATCATTGGCTATCAAACTATAAAGGTCTTCATTATGCGGCCTCCTACATTTGGTTGGCACATTTGTGCCCTTCTGGAACAGTTGGCTCACTAGCAGCACGTAAGCTGACACCCCAGGTGTCATTGTGTGGACTTTGACCATGTCTTCCCACCCAATTAGCCCGACATCTCTCAGCACTCATGCCTTCTGCCATAGAGATGGCCTTTGAACTTGGCCTTGCAAAGTATCCTTGCTCCTGGGAATATATGGGAGTTTGAGCACACGCTATCTCAAGTCTAGAGCTGCATGCCCACTTCGCTTCTAAATTCACAGCCCAAGTGACAGGAGACCGCAATTCAGCTAAGTTTCTAGCATTTAATTGTATTAAATGAATAAACTTGGCACTCATAGTGTTCTTTCTTTGCACCTTAACAAGGGATGACTCAGCCTCTCACATTCATTGTGTTTCAAGGATAGATAACCAGCTCTTGGCTGCTCCAGTCTTTTACACCAGGCCAGACTGCCTTTCTCTGTTTTACCTCAATCCCAGCTGCTTTCTTGCTGCAACACAACTTTCAGCCATCTTCTCCATGGGCTTAAGCTTACTAAAATTGTGACATCGAAGTCCAGATTCTATATAATGACGGCACCGCCTGCAGTCTATTCATTACATAGCTTTTGAGATTGCTTGTGTTGCTGTATCTGTACAATTATTAAATGGCTTGCCTTTTCTGTAGTGCTCTTCACACGTGCAATCTTCACTTCGCATATGAAAGTTTACTCAATTCTTTAATTCGTCATCAGATTCCATAAAGTCTATACGTCCTCTTCTTAAGCCACTCTTCACAGTGGGTCACGCTCAATTCTTATGACGTCACCTACTTCTCTTTCTTCTGTCTTCATATTCCTTCAGGGACCTCTTCCAAGAGAATATCATCTCTACGGGGATACATCAGATAGGATTTTCTTAGTGGATACCTTTTCTCAAAGACTCTCCACGGAATAGGCACAACCACTGGTGTCATGTGTGGCATGATTTCTGGCTTCCAGCATACAGACAGGAGGGGGGATTCCTACAGAGGCATTCAGCTGCTCCTCTATAATCCCCCCTCGGGTTGATTCATCAACCACACCTTCATTAACCTCCATATTTTGATTTCTTCGCTTGAAGAAGTGCTTCTTGATGGTCCAAATCTTCACTATTTCCTTCAGGGATCCTGCTGAATTTACATGTTCATCTACACTCCAAGTCATGTAACCACACTGTCCATTCGGATTACAATAGACACATTGTCCCACATACTTCTTGTGATTCATTGGATGCAGGAACTTGATTCCCTCAGATGCTAAGATGCTGGCCTCTATATATTTTCTGATATCTTCATTTGTCAACTCCGTGGGTCCAAACCCTGATTCAACATCGATCATGATCTTCATCTTTGCGGTATTCTTGCACTCTGTAATTATTATCTTGATCACGCAGAATCCAAACATTATCATCATTGATACTGCTCCAAGAAACTTGAAGATCCTTGCCATCAATTTTTGAACCCATGAAAAAATAGACGCAAACCAACCGTCATAAGCAATGGCCTCTGTTTCATCTTCCATCTGATTGTGCAGTTTGGTCAGCAACGTTATGGCCTCTGTCAAGGTCCCATTTTCGCTTTCATGCAAAGGTATGAACGTGCAACATGATGTCCCGATTTTGGTGCAAACTCCTCCATCCATCGCTGTGATCATGTTAAGGACATACCTATTCTGTAGGATCATCAGTCGTATGGCCCTCAATTCTTCTTTGATAGCATTGAATCCCTTTATGGTACTATTGATCGTTCCCATCTGGTTGTTTGCAACCATTTAGCATTCGCCATCCTCTGGATCCCTGGCATAAAGGTAGATGTGAATACTGCAGCAGTCTGGCAAAACAAACTATGCTCATATGGAATAGCATCAAAAGCTTCTATTGATTTTGCTGAAAAATAGTTGTCCATGTTTGTTTCGTTGAGAAATTTAAGTGCTCTTCTCCTTCTCAAATGGGCATCCACTTTTGGAAATTCACCAATGTTCAGGTAACTTTGTGGAATCACTAACGCTGGAACATGGATAAACACCAAGGAACACATCCCTCCCCAGTCCTTAGGCAGCTTCATGTAGGCCCTAGACCCACAAGCCCAATATCGATCCATCAGGACGGCTGTCCTTGCTCCTATCCTAGCAACGTCAACTGTAGTTTTGCAGCCTATGTTATTTCCCATATGATTCTTTCCTTCTCTTTTAAAGCATGCAATTGCATTTGCCAATGGATTCACAACCATTGGACCTGATTCATCTTCGACCTATGTTAGTAGTTTGGTATACTTGGCTCACAACTTCAAACATTCATTGTTCACTTTTTGTACTTCTCGTATATATTCATCCTTCAGTAAGTGGGTGTGCAGGATATCAGCCCTTCTTCCCATCCCTTCTTGGATTTCACTCGTTCATAGACTAGCAGCTGAGCTTGTTCCCAGCATCTAGGCATCCAAGCTATTTCTACTTTATCAGAACAGTTCAGTCTCTCCATTTCTTTAACGACTACCTCTTCCTGTCCTATCGCCGGATACGTAAGCATTTTGATTTTCCATGCAGGTTCCTTTTCCATCTGTGTAGACTAAATATAATCATCCTGAAATGGAAACGGACACTCATCGCAGAGCGGCCCATCTTCCTTGAAACAGTTCTCTGGTCATACATGCTGCAAGATGAACGAGACATCTGGCATTGTGCTCTGGAATTTCTCTAGAGATTAAAATGCGAGCAATATTCATGACATAGGGCACAGCAACTCTCCTTAGATGTTCTCTCTCCCACCATTTTCATGTGCTGGTACCAATGTTATAACCCAGGTGTTCTGCACCATCTAGATATGTGTTTATCCCATCATTGTCTTCCTCTGCATTTCTCTTCTATCTCCCCAATTCACAATTTATATAATACTCATGAAGCATATCAAAAAGAGTTCTCTTTGTGGGGAGGATCAAAGGAACATCTACCTCAGTGGAAGTAAGCAGACCAAGAGTAGTTCCTGTAGTAGGAGAAATCATAGTAGTCTCTATTTCAAAAGGAACATCAATATAACGCGGAATGCTAAACAGAAGAAACAGAAATACACAAAGTATAGTTGCCCATACATATATGACGAATCAACTTATCAATCCCCAGCACTTGTGGCATTCTGTAATTGGATGGGCTTGCTCATTCCCTAAACTCATACCATCTTCAACATTCCTCATTTTTACTTCAATTGTTAAGGAAAAACACTTTTACTCCAGCAGCTGCAGTAAATCTGGCAACTGCAATAGTTCTTTTATTGCTACAAGCATCCTTCTAATTACATGGCGATTTAAAGGATCCTGTAAAAAAGTGTGAATATGAATGTCTCTTCTGATAAGAGCAGGATCAGCTTGTAGGATAAATATAAAAACAGCAAGGATAAGTCTGTGAGCATCTCCGTTTGTTAGGACCATAGATTCAACCAAATAGAAACTCAGCAAGAGCAAATCTGGAAATTGCTCACGTTTCCAATCGTCAAATTCAAATTCAAGATCAGGCATATTTGTGACACATCAACTTTCTAAAGTCCAATTTTCTAAAGATTCCTGTGACTCTCGGCAAGGGTTGGACACCTGCTATAATATCTATAAGGAGTGTTCAAATGAGTCACAGTCCAAAAGAAAAATCTGCATTTATCGGCTGGTCGCCTTATCGTCCTACTTCTTTGTCATAGATTGAGTCTGCACATGTTGAAATTCTTCTGCTTGACTTGCTTCAGAATCGACAGCGGGGAGTGGTGCGGTCTCACCGGTGTATAGTTTCACGTCGTTAAAATGAATCCAAGCTCATCTGCCTTGGACTTTTACTGCTGAGCGAGTGACATTTTCAATGCAAAAGGGGTCATCAAATGTCAGCTTGTGACACTACCTAGTGAAGTTTCTGATTAGCACGCTATCGCCAACAAATAGTCTAGGTGCTGATAGTAATTCAAGAAATGTGCTTGCTGAATAATTTTCATCTGTGTTCTTGGACCGACACCCCTGACACTTGAGTTGATCTGAAAATAAAGAGATGCTAGAGGTCATAAATGTCAAATAACTGTGTAGCGCATGAACTAGCAGTTTTGCAGTACTCTGGGTATCACTTCTACTCATTGATGGAGGTGTAAGAGACATTCTCATGTGTCTCCCTGTTACTAGTTTGTGGGGTGTGAGGTGGTGGTCCAGCCCAGGCTCATTCCTTAGGGCATAAAAAGCTATGGGCAAGCAATAAAGCCATCCCTTTTTCAACATTTGCTTAAGCTTGGCAATCCTTTCCTTAAGAAAGCTGTTGAGTCTCTCACATATCCTGTTCGCTTGCGGGTGATAAGCAGAAGAAAACTTGTGCTTAATGCTTAACAATAGACCTATCTGCTTGAACACTTAATTGACAAAATGTGTCCCATTATCGGATCTCAGCACTTCACACACACCCCATCTTGGAAAATCTTCATGCACTAAAGACTTTGCAAGTGGCATCAGGGTGTATACACAGACCGGCCTCAATCCACCTAGAGAAGGGACACACCACCATTATCATATACCTGTATCCCCTACACACTTGCAGCATATAAACATAATCAATATGTAAATGCTGAAAATGACCATTCGGTCGAGGAATCACTTCTCTAATTGTTCTCAGTGTATGTCCAGCTGTACATTTCTGCCATACGATGCAATTCACTAATTAGAATGGAACATGTTCTAACAGATTCTGAATGAACCAGACTTCCACAATTGTTGCAGCAAGACTTTCCCTAGTCACATGCTCAGGGTAATGCAGCTGTTCTAGCGTGATCTTTAATAATGCGACTGGCATTACTGGCTTCCCAGTGCTATCCTGTCGCCATAATTCTTCCATAATTCTGGCTCTTCCTGTGGTGCACTTCCCTGACTCTCCATTAATTGAGTTTTTGGCAAATGATTAAACCCTTCTCGCATTATCATAGTCGTGGTAACTCCCTTACTTATACTTGGAGTGTCAAAACTCGATATATCTGAGGAACATGCAACCCTTTTGGCTTCTACGTCTGCGGCTTTGTTCCTGCAAGAGATAAAATCTGTTTGCTTAGTGTGCGCTGCACATTTAACTATTACTATGGCCACTGGGAGTTGTAGTGCCTTAATAAACCTGTCCAATAAGGATGCATGCTGCACCAGAGTGCCGTCCACTCTGTGGTAGCCCCTCCTTTTCCAACATGCTAGCCCTGTGCGTACGGTTGATATCACATAGGTGGAGTCACTGTACACTGTCACTTCCTGCCCTTTGTGATTCTCAAGCGCGACAATGAGCGCTACCAATTCTGCCGCTTGCGCTGAAAAGTGAGACAGTAGTCTTGCCGATGTGCCTTGAAGCCCGCTGCACTTCCCAAAAGATTCTTTCTTATTCATCTGGGCCCTTCCATATTTTTCCACTATAACTAACGTGTGCTTAATGACACTCGTTCTCCATTGTGCTTGCTTCCAGTACTCCGGAGTATAATTGCCGCCATTGATGACCACGAGGACTGCCCGCAATATCGTTCATAGTTTCCACATGAGGAAACATTGTATGCCCAGTTCCGAATCCTGATTGGTTTGCAGTCACTATTTCTAGCCAATAGCAAGGCGGCAGGCGTTTAAGCCGGCCCACTACCGAAGGCACACTTCAAAGGGCTTCCTTCTGTCGTGAGCCTGTCAGGAGCCAGAAGAGCCGAGTGGAAGGACCCCTGCTCCACCGTAGAACTGAACGTAAGACTTTTTATATTTCTGTCTCATCCATCAGGGTAAGCAGCACCCTACAACTGCTACCCAAATGCCCTATTGAACTGTAGCCTCGTCGCGCTGCATGATTCATAAAAGTGCCATTAATACTGTAACCTGAGTACTTTAATGTGTACACCTTGCTGCTGATGTTATTGGCCATTTGAAGTTGTTTTTTCTTCCTGGTTTCACTGTTATCTGACTTTGTTGCTTAACTATGTGGGATCATATAGGTAATATATCTAGCTAACTGATTACTGTTTACAATTACGGCAATATGCCGCATACACAGCCTCATACTGGTGTTCAATAGAATGCTAGTCGTAACCTTGCTTCTACTTATAGCACAGATATATTTTGACTGCATGGTGGCTACTACTGCCCAGTTGTATATGTATCCGTATTACTGTACCACGACTGTTGCCCAGACTGCGTTTTAGCCCGAGCGCTTTACTAGTATAGGCTGAATACGTTCCCTTAGGTTGCATAATTGTGGTTTTGTACGCAATCTCTAACTACACTCTACACTGGCATACCATTGTTAACTGGTTAACTCCTAACATTATACAGACATTGTTTATACCCAGCCATAACAAATCTCTGTACTATTGCCACCCATATGATGCTTTAGCGAGATGCCTACTGCTCTGTTATGATATACCTGCTACTACTGCCAGGCATGATATGGTACTGCTTCTGATCAGGTGCTCAGTTACTTGAATTGCTCTATTGCAGTAATGCTGTCATGGGGCCCTTGATATTGGTACTAGTTTTTAGCTGCCATACCAATACTGCCTCTTTTTCACTGCCCAACTATGTTTAGGCCTAAGTGACTAGCTGACTGATAGGTATTCTATTCTTATGTTGCTTAGTGAAGACATTTCTTGTGCTACTTAGACATAACTCAGGTACCCGTGAGTAACGCTTTTACCTGATTCTTTATTTGGAAAAGATGTTAACATTAATAGCACTGCTCTGTACAATGGCGGCCACTACATATACTGGCACCAGAAGCCAAGTATACTTCGCTCAGCTCCCGTCAGCACCATTCTCAGAGTTTAGTCTGCTTACATTGACAAATACAGCCACAGATAATGTCCCTTGTGCCTTTGAGGCAGTAACCCATGCTTCACTACCATGTGCCACATCCATTAGAAATATTAGACTCCGCGCCAGATTAACTAAATTACACGAACCACCGAGAAGATCTTCACCACCCACCAATCCTAAAACTAATTACAAGCCCAATCTGAAACCTAGCCATCCTAAGCGATCCCAATCCTTGTCTAACTCTAATATAAATGTCCCCCAGACTAACAATTACAGGCACAAGTTACGTGTCGATAATAATACAGCCCACCTTAGCCCAGCCAAAGAAGCTAGTGAGACGCCCCATCTTAAAGGAGCGCTTCTTAATGCAAGATCGCTTGTCGCACATGCCATTGACATAGCCGACATTATTATAGAAGATAATCTGTATTTCCTTGCTATTACAGAAACATGGCTTCACAATGCAGCAGGACCCTCACTCATGCTAGCTATCCAGGATGGATATACTATAGTGAGACAGGACCGAGACGGTGCCCGAGGTGGTGGCATTGCCATCATTTCTAAAACCAATCTCTCCTTAAGATTGGCTCCTACCCAAATGTCACAATCATGTGAGATCCTTTCTGCCAAATTCCAGATAAACAACTCACAATCTCTCACTATCCATTTAATTTATAGACCTCCTGGTCCTTTTGGCACCTTCGAGGAAGATCTGCACAACCTACTCACAAATAACCTTAAACCATCCTCCCAATTACTCCTATTAGGGGATTTTAACATAGGTTTCAATGACCAATTGGACAACAATGCTCAGGATGTACCTAATATAATTAGTTCACTAGGACTATCTCAAAAAGTAAATGAGCCCACCCACCAAAAATGGAGAATCTTGGACTGGATAGCGGACTACAACTGCTCAGTTACCATTTCATCCATCCTGCCTCTTTCCTGGACAGATCACTCCCTGGTGTCCTTCCACCTGTCCACTACAAGACCCACTCCTCCAGCTCCCCCTCTAGTGCCACTGTGCATCACTAGAAATAAAAAAAGTATAACAGTTGAGAATGTAATCCCTGCTATCCTCCCTAATCTTAACGCTCTGTCTGAAAATCTTGATCCGAGCACCCTAGTCCATGAATATAATAACATTATGCTCACCACTTTGGATAAAATTGCCCCCTTTAAATTAAGAGCCAGCAAACCAATAGCCCACCTAAACAAATGGTTTATGCCAAAACTTAAAGATCTTCGCACTTTGAAGAGAAAGAGCGAAACTAACTAACGAGAATAAAACTAAACTAACTTCACTCTCCTCGCATTACAAGAAGGAGGTTTGCAGAGCCCAATGCAATTCCTACGATGAGCGTATTGCTAAATCAAACTCCAGTATGAAATAACTTTTCTCCATTCTAAAAGAATTAGAATTGTGGGATGTATCAACCCACTCGTCCAAGCGCTGCAACATCACCGTACATTGCTGTAAGCAGAAACATCATAATGGCCACCGGAAAGCATGCTGCTCGCTCAAAATCACCAGAAAATGCTCAGTGAAAACCTGAAAAATAGGCTGCCATCCACTTTTGCCTAGCTTAGTTAGCACAGGAGCTCACTGCCTAAAACCACCATTGGGCTACCCACAAAGCAGGCTGAAACCACTTGGAAATAGCAATGCTGATTGAAAAAGAAACATAGCTAGTTTCAAAAATCCGTTTTCTTGGGTGTCAAAGTGCTAAAATCATGGCTCACAAACCACCCTAAAAGATCCAACCTCTTTGTTGGGTGTTCCACATCATTTACTGCAAGAATCCACACAAATACAATGTCAGCAAAAATCACATGTTCTCAGAACAAAAACCTATTTTAATGATGCTGATGGAAAGACAGCTGTCAAAATGGGTGTAGTACCGTTGCTCACCTCTACCAGAAAGCTGGCGTTTTAAAACTATTTTGGGTAAAGTTGAACAATTGAACCCAAACTATGCTGAAGAAGAGAATTCCATCAAAATGCCATATAGAGTGCCACACAGTGATTTCATTGTTGAAAAAGACTTGATTTAAAGATGTGTTGCTTATTGTAAGTTTATAAATGTTTTTTTTAACAAGGAACTATGTTGCAATTGACCAGAAGATAATCTGATTTTGTTAAAACTTCAAGAGGCCTTCGTTTCATGAGAACGCTTCACACCTTGGGCCTTCCCACCAACAGTAGAGTATATCGCATTGACATGTAAATCAGGAGAGGAGGAGATTTTCTCTGCAGCCCGGAGTGAGGAACAATGGGGGCTTTGGGATGAATAGGAATATGCTGATTTGGGTGTGACTGGTCAACCACTGCTCTGGGAGAGACAGGACATGTGACCTCTGAGGCAGTCAGATCAGGGAGGCGGAGACAAACCATTGTGGATTCAGATAGCCCAGCAAATATATGTTTTATAAAATTGCTTATAACCAAGTGTACCAAGCTGACAAAAATGTAAAACTTGAGGCAGTTAAAATGAAAAATGCACTCACAATTTAAGACTAAGCTGGATGCTGTGTGATGTTCTGATACCAAACCCCGGAATTTATTAATATTGCAGCTGCCGTGTTTTGGCTATGAACATAAGAAATTACAGTAATATGCTCAGAGAGGATATGCAGGCATGTATACAATTTGGAGCAGAATGAATATTGGGAAACCCACCAAAAGCGCAAAATGTTGTCATTTCTGAACCCAAGCTCGTAGGAACATGGGACTTGAACAGAGACATGCCTTAATTAATCTGTGATGTGTATATGTATTATGAACCACTTGTGTATCTGGGAAATATTTTTGGGGGGTAAAATAGTGTTTCTATGAAAAAGTAAAGGGGAGGGATTTCAGTTAAGCCATAAACACAGCATCACTCTGACTCATTCTGACATGCTGAACCTTTCTCCAGTCAGGGGACAGGGAATCCTCTAACCTATCAAATCCTTAGAGGGTTGGGCATAGAGAATCAGCCTACCCACCCACTTTGGAAACACATAAATAAGGACTGCTAGGACATATGAAAAACACACTCTTTTCCACTACTCAACTATTCTTGGCACAGCACCCTGCCGGAAGACTCCACAATCCAGCTAGATCCATAGACAGACTCTAGAACCAAACTCTAGAACCTTGAAGCAGAGGCCAATACCAAAAGCTGAACTCTTCTCAGCAGGCCTGCAGAATCTAGCAACCTGATTCTCACCTTCAACAGCCGGGCTGAGCTGTTTGCGTCTAGCTAAGAACCCTGTGCTAGAACCCAGATCCAAACCCAGAAAGCAGAGCTGCAATCCAGACCCATCAGATCCAGTTCAGAGGCCACAGACTGCCGTGCAGTGCTGAACGCAGACCAGAGTGCCTGAGACCTGTCCGGTGGCGAGTGAAGCCAAACCCTTGACCAGATCTTTGATGAGGCGCATTCCATTCCAAAGCCTAGGAGTGAGTATCTAGTCTAGAACTGTCCTTAACCAAGCTCTTAGTTTAAAGTAATCCTCTTCCATCCATTTTAACCTGTCCAGAACTGCATTATAGAATCTAGTGTCCATCCTGTTAATTCCAAATCTGTAAGCACAATCTGTCATTTTGAAATCTTGACTTTATTTCTGAAAATATACCTCCACAAAAACCTGCGTAACTTTTGAACCGCACGTCCAACGAACCCAAAACATTGCAATTCCTTATATTTGTTTTGTAATTGCGTTTCATGCATGCAGAAAAAAGTGCAGCGAATTGCAATTTAGCTCAATTTCAACACGTCAGAATAGCTGTTTCTTGTTTGCAACTGCTGAATTTCGTTTCAATTTGATAATCATTCATGAATCATTGCTAGTGTTGACCTGAACCAATCTAAAGTAATTCTCACTAGTTCTGAATCTCCTTTAGTGAAGAAAAATCAATTTAGCATATTTTCACTTTCACTGCAATCACATTCAAAAGTATTTTTGCATGTTTTAAAATCATACCTGTTTCTCTAAGCTTGCTGGGGGAACTGGAATTGAACTGCCTTCTTGATTGTATTCCTGAAACCTGTGTGCCCTCATTTCCATCTCTTCACACTGCATAGTGGGGGGGAGTGAGTAGTCACAAGGGAAAAGTGATCATATTATCTTTTGTTGAAACCATATCAAGTTTATTTCTGTGTTGCCATTTTCCCATTATTGCATTTCCTGGAATCACATAAAGTATTCTCTGCTACCGTATCCTCCATATTCATACTCCTAAGTGATTACAGAGATTGTTGATTTTGTAATATTACCCCTTGTTGATTACCATCCATATTCATAAGTGTGCTATTCAGATATTATTTTGTTCATAAAAATGTGATATATATATTGTTTATTTCTTCAAATAAACCTTTTAAATTGCAAACCAAACCTACTTCTTGGCTCAGTGAGGTCATGGGATTCAAAGAGAGGGGCGTTATATAAGGGTTCATTATCCAGATTTAAAGAACTATGACATAAAAATATATAATTAAGGGCTTCCATTGGGCATCCCATCCTAAGCATTGACTTAGTTGGAGTGCCGGACAGAAGTCACTTACAGAATCTCCAATAGCGATACCTGATATCTGCACCAAAGATAAAACATGGTGTGCAGACATCCAACAGGCGTTAGCCAACAAAAAATAAGCATTAAATCTACAGTGCTCTTCAAAAAACCCTCTGCCCAGCGCATCACTGACAGCACACAATAATACATTCCACTTTTCCAAAATGTCTACACTGGAAGTAGGAAAACTAATCTTGTCACTGAAGCCCTCCACCCGCAAAGGCGACATTTGCCCAGCACAACTAATAAAAGATGCTGCTAGAGAACTATCTCCATTCATTATTAAACAAATCAATGCCTACTTTGCTAGAGGCACCATCCCTGCCAACCTTAAACAATCTTGGGTGATCACGCTCCTCAAAAAACAGACAGTAGATCCCCTTATCCCGACTAATTACCGTCCCATCACCACGGTTCCATTCTTACTCAAACTATTGGACAAAGCTGCCTATAATCAAATTCAACAACACCTTGAACTGCACAAACTCCTAGGCACTACATGGCACGGAAACAGCCTTAATCGATTTAAAATCTCAAATAGACAAGCTGAGAGACAAAGGGAGGACAGTACTTCTGCTCTTGCTTGATCTCTCAGCCGCATTCAATCTGGTTGATCATAGGGTCCTCTGCAGACATCTTGACTCAGCTGCCACTTCTCCCAGGAGGCTATCAGATGGATTGAATCTTTCCTGAGTGAGAGAACAATGAGAGTTTTCTCCCCATCGGCAGCTGCCGACCCAACCCCTATTCTGTGCGGTGTTCCTCAGGGCCAACACTCTACAATATTTTCACCAAGCCCTTGTTTGATGATCTGGACCTTCTGGGTGTCACCTACACGAATTATGCAGATGACACTCAGATTCTCCTCCCTTTTTTGGGGGATCATAGTAAAGACACATAGTTGGTGAACAAGGTATATCTTATCATCCAAGCATGGATGGCCACTCATGGGTTCACAGGCCAACATAAAAAAACTAGGACAGGAGTTCGCCTCATTTAATATCGACGGGAATACTATCAAAGTCTCCAAGGACTCTACACTGTCTTTTGACAAACAGATACAAACCCTAAACTCATCCACGGTTTACACCTGTAAGTTGCTAAGAGCAGACAAACCTATCCTCTTGGATGAGAGTTGCTTGAATCTGGCCAGAGCCTGAATACTCTCCAGAATTGACTATTGTAATGCCCTATACAGTGGGGCCAATAAAACCAACATCCGGAAGCTCCAGATATTACAAACGAATGCCTTAAGAGCAGCCCTAGGTACGAATAAAAGAACTCATATTTCATCCCTCAGACAGCAACATAAATGGCTATCTACAGGTAACAAAATCCAGTTTAAGACACTGTCTCTGACTCACAAAGCCCTTAACAATGCTGGCCCTGGTTACCTTTCAGATAAATTCCAAAGAAGAATTTCTCCTAGATCAACTAGAGCTGGTAATACCAACTGTCTGACTATACCCAGATATAGGCTCACCACTATCGGTGGCAATAGCTTCCCGGTAAAGGCAGCAAAACTATGGAACACAATTCCTCAAGACCTACGTCGGGACCAACCTTTCCCATCCTTTAGGAAAAATGTTATCAAACACATTATCTCGATCGACCCATAGTCTCCTACCCCATCAGGCCTTTCACCCACTATCCCTACATAATGGCATGCTACCATTGAATCACATGTGGAACTTGCTCCACCTGTGAGTCTAACTGCTACATGATAGTGTAACATACTGTAATTTGTATATTTGAACACTGCTTACTGCTGAAATGTATATGTTTGTACTCTACCTGTGAGTCTGAGGGCTCCACAGAGTGAATTATCCGCAATTTGTATATTTGTACATTATATATTTTTGTAACTATATAGCTTCCATATTTGCACTTTGATCTGTGCTCCAAATCTACTGTAATTCCTGTTATATTTGTATATCTCTATATACTGTATAACTATGTGAGCCTTGCATCTTCATATTGTTGCGCCCTATTACCTCCGGGTCTGGAGCGCGTAATAAGTGAATAAACAAACAAACAAACTTCAAATTTTGCATTCAGTCTATGCCTGTTATGCTCACCTTATATCCACGGTGGCGCCACACGATGCTAGATGGGTGGTTGAGCGCTATCCCGGACCTTCTCTGCTCATTATGTGCTGGGCATTGGGTAGCACCTATGACAGGAGAATGGAGTGTTTAGATTTGGGCCCATGGTGGGTAGACTCCCACCTCCCTCTGATCCCAAATACCCTCCCTTGGGGTTATTTCTCATCTCAGGTTTTTATGCGTAGAACTCTCCATCCTGCTCCTCTGTGCAGGGGCATGTTGTGGGTGCGGGGGTTCCGTTGGACCTAATTTCTTCACTGGTCCATGGGCCCTTGTGTCGGGTCCAGACTGGCTGTGACTCCAACTCTTCTAATCTGTCTCTTTCTCCTCCCTTCGTTTTGTCCTTCTTTTCGATGTTACCTTTTTCCACTATGCTATTCCTCTAATAATGTATTTTTGTTTCTGCAGGGATGGTTGCGGTTAGAGTCTTTGACTATGCTCCGGATGAAGATGAGCTTGCAGTGCCAGACAGTAAAGACTATGGGTAAGTGTTGATGCGCGCAGCGCGGTGCTGTTTTTTTTTTAATTATTCCAAGAGTTGCTAACCTGTATGTTATGCTCAACTGGTATCCACAGGGATGCCAAACAGCCCTGGTTGGATGATTTGCACTCTCGGACCCTCTCCCGGTCCCTTGGTAAGGCCTCTGGTTAAAGATGGTTCTTAATATCGTAAAAGGTGGATTCTCCATCCTGCTCCTCGTGGCAGGGTCGTATAGGTGTGGGGAGCGAGCAGCGACCAAGTTACTTCACTGGTGCAAGCCTCCCTGTGGGAATCCAGGCCTGCTGCAACTCTGTAGGTTTGCTGCATTACAGTCTTTATATGCAGTTCTTATGTTCCTCTTAGTTTGAATAATAATGTCTTGCTTCTTTCCTTTTAGGTATGGAAAGGTATTTTGGTGTTGTCATGCAGTTTGAAGATGAGCATGGGCCAGTTGGCGAAAGCGTGGTGTGCGCGATGCTGTCCGGTGAGTAATGCGCGATGCGCAGCGGTGGTTCGCCTTTTATATTGCTAACCTGTTTCTTTTCTCTCCTTGCAGATTGCGATGTTCCTCGCCGAGCGCCGTAATGTTCCAGCAATGATACTGACCAGGAGATGACTACCCAGGTAAGACTTGTGTGGCTTTCTGCATTCAGGAGGAAACGTGAGTAAACGCTTACTAACGCTGTCTTTCTTTCTCCTCTTTCCAGGTTATGGTATTCCAGGATTCACGCGGTGCCGGACGATGGAGTTCGTACACTTCAGGTGAGTGGAACTGAAGTCAGCGATGGATTGAAGACAGGATACTGTTCCAGGTAAGTTTTGTAGTGTTCTTTCTCTCTCTGCAGGTCCTTGGTTTCAGGTAAGCTGGCATCAAAGAACTGGACACAGTGAGCGTTACGCTGCCCACAGCAGAATAAGCCAAAGCATGTTCTGCTGTTTGGGTGTGGTTTAAATAGTCTCAGGTAAAGAAGTACAGGTAAAATAGTCCCAGGCCTGCCACACACAAAGTAGTCCAGGTAAAATAGTCCCAGTCCTGCAACCCCCAAAAGACTAGACCGCATAGCTCAGATCCTTGTATCTAAGCTATGTGTGTGCCTCCAAGTTGGCTGAACCCCCCCCCCCCCAAGTTAAATAGTCCCAAGTAAATAGTTCCATTATAATGTTGGTCTTCATGATGGTTATGAGCATGGCGCCAAAGGCGCCAGGACTGACTCCAAGAGAGTCTTGGATGAGGTTTTAAGGCCTTTGACCTGGCCCTAACTGGAAGGGTGACTTGCCAGTGAGGGCCAAGGGCAAGGGCCATGACAGCACTCCCCCCCCAAGGCCCCTCTCACAGTGGCACTTCTGCCTGGTCCTAGTTTGGCTGGGTAATTCTGATGGAACTTTTTAATTAAGCGAGGTGCATGGCTGTATTCACTAGGTTCACATGATCAGTCTTGTGGCCGTATCCCTTCCAATCAACTAAGTAGTAGTTTGGATCTGGTGTATTTTGAGTCTAGGATATCCTTTACTTCAAACTCTGGTTCTCTGTCAACTAATAGTGGTTTTGGTGGTGTTGTAACCCGAGTACTGGGTTGTACCGGTTTCAGGAGTGATACGTGAAACACAGGATGAATCTGTATAGTGGGTGGTAGGACTAATTTAACTGCCACTGGATTTATTATGGATTCAATTGAATAAGGTCCCAGATATCGGGAACAAAAGGTCTGAGTCCCTTTCATGAGCACATATTTTGATGCTAACCAGACCTTGTCTCCAATTTGATTGTCGGGGGCTTTATTACGATGTTGTTCAGCGAATTTCCTTTGTCTGTTCTTGGCTTCGAGTAAATGTTCTGCTGCTACTTTGAAGGCCTGGGAAATAGTCGTATGTACGGTTTTAACCGCTGGCATTTCCAAGGGGGTTGGGTGATCCAATTCTGAAGTACGTGGATGTCTACCATATATAGTGTAGAAAGGGGTTTGTCGAGTGCTGGTGCGTAATAAATTATTATAGGCATATTCAGCTACCCATAACAAGTCCTTCCAATTTCTTTCCACTTGATGTAACATGCAACGTAAGTATTGATCGAGGGTTTGGTTTTTTCTTTGTGTTTGGCCATCTGTTTGAGGATGGTGACTTGTGGATAGACGAATGACAATTTGGGCCATTGAACAGCATTTCCTCCAGAAGTTGGATACAAACTGACTACCTCGATCTGAGATCAAGACCGATGGAAAGCCATGTAGCCGTACGATTTCCTCCAGGAATACTTTTGCTAAATTGGATGCATTTGGAAGACCCTTAAAAGGAATAAAATGTGCCATTTTAGAGAACAAGTCTACAACTTCTAAGATGGTGTTGAATCCTTGACTGGGAGGGATATCTGTAATGAAATCAAGGGACAGTGTGTGCCATGGTGCATGAGGAATTTCCAATGGTTGGAGAAGACCAGCTGGTTTCTGCTTTTGCGACTTGTTTTGTGCACACACACCAAATGATTGGATACATTGTATGATGTCTTCACGACATATGGGCCACCAATAGTATTGTTTTACTTTGGGTAGAGTTTTGGCAAATCCAGGATGACCTTCAATCAGGGAGTCGTGATAACCCGAAATAACCTGCTCTTGTAAATCTTTACTTGGCAAGTATAGACGGTTCCTAAAATATGGTAACTGGTCTTTAATGGTGTAATGTTCTCCTTGAGTACACCACTCTTGTGAGAAAGTGGGATCCATTAAGAGTTGGATCTTGTTTTGGAGTTCACCCTGTGTCAATATTGTCGTAAGACCCAGGAGTTTGTCTTCTGGAATGATGGCTACTGTATCTGGCGTTATGTATACCTTTTCATCAACACCCATGCGGGACAAGGCGGTAGGTGATCACATAGTCATATTCAGCGAAGAAAAGAGCCCACCACAGTTGAAGGGATGATTGAGCCTTTGCTGTTTTTAGGTATTGCATATTTCGATTATCAGTTATGACCGTGGCAGTATGTCTAGCGCCAGGGAGATAGTGTTGCCATGCCTTGAAAGCTGATTTTATAACAAAGAGCTCTTTGTCTGTGATAGCATAGTTGAGTTTGGGAGGTGAGAATTTTCGTGACCAGAAGGCCACAGGGTGTAACTGGCCAGTTCATGGGTCCCTTTGTGAGAGAACAGCTCACATAGCCATGCTATAGCCATCTGTTTCAACTATATAAGGGAGGTCTGGGCGAGGATGCCGTAGAACTGGAGCAGAAATGATTTTTTCTTAAGTTCTTGAAAGGCTTTCTCTGCTTCTTCGGTCCAATGGAACTTTTTATTGTTTTTTTCTCAATAGTGATGTAATTGGATGCACTATTTAGGAAAAATCTGTGATGAATCGGCGGTTAAAGTTTGCAAAGCCCAACATACTCTGGATTCCTTTAAATGAAGTTGGTGACGGCCAGTTAAGAATGGCATCTAAATTGTGCCTATCCATTCTGATACCTTTTGGTGTGAGGATAAAACCGAGGAACTCCACTTCGGTGACAAGAAAAGAGCATTTTTCGAGTTTAGCATACAGTTTATGTTGGCAGAGTTTAGTAAGGGGCACAGTGGACATGCCTGACATGGTCTTCTTTTGTAGCAGAATACACTAAAATGTCATCAATGTAAACCAGGGTGCAAACATCGATTAAATCCCACAAAACATCATTCATAAAGTACTGGAATGCAGCAGGAGCATTGAAAAGTCCAAAAGGCATTACCTGGTATTCATATAAGCCGTATTTGGTACGAAAGGTGGTTTTCCATTTGTCTCCTTTCTTCACTCGAACAAGATGGTACGCCCCCATAACTGGAAAGCTGACTTGCCAGTGAGGGCCAGGGGCAAGAGTCATGACACTGTATTCTCTTCCTTTTTCTTTGTGAAGGTTGCAGTGATGTTCCAGAGTGGTGAGCGAGCGAAGTGCGGAATGGTTTCAGGATCCGCTGCTTACACAGGTAAGTGCTGTTAATAGTGCTGTCCTTTTTCTTCACCTTTGCAGGTTGCAGTGAGATCCGGTGTGATGGGCGAGGCAAATGAAGCACAGGTTGGATTCGAGAATCTGTTACCTACTCATATAAGTGTGGTTATTGATGCTGTTCTTGTTCTTCCAGGTCAGTGATGGAATCTGAATCGATGGCTTCAGGATCGGGCCGGAGACAAGCAGGTAAGCAGGAGCTGGACACAGTGGGCCTCATTACGACCCAGGCGGTAAGGGGTTTACGGCAGCGTAAACAGCGCCGACCCTTACCGCCTGAGTACGAGGTCCCTTAGTGCCATGGCGGATTTAACACCTGCTTTTAGCAGGTGTTAAAATCCATGGCGCTAAGGGACCATGTTGTTAATTACGCCACCGTAATTTACGGTGGCGTAATTAACGCCTTCCCCACTCCCATTATGCCCTATGGGGGCAAAAATGGGAATGGGGAAGGGTAAATGGGGATTGGGGACTTACCGCCCCGCCAAGGTCGGAATGGGGCGGTAAGTCCGCCATCCACCATGGCGGAGTTGGGAACTTAGCGGCATGGACCATGGTGCTAATAGCGCCATGGTCCTCCGCCAAGGTCGTAATGAGGCCCAGTGAGCGTTACGCTGCAGGAGTGCAGAATAACGTGAAGCGTGTATTCCACTTTGGGCGTGGTTTATGTAGCCAGCCACACCTGAAGGCCCGACCACACCCAAAACATTGGTCTGCATAGTTCAGTTCTAAGAACTGAGCGGTGTTACAGGTCTCCATGTTGGATTGAGATCCAAAACTGTTGCTTGCCCTATTCATGACAATGAGTCTGGTGCCAGCGGCACCAGGACTGACTCCACGTGTTCTGATGATGGTATTTAAAGGCCCTTGGGGACACTGTTAAGGGCTGTAGTCCCACTGTTTCCAGGGGGCTGTTAAACCCCAGAGGGTTACGGGCATGGATCGTGACAATGCCTTATTACAGCTGCACCAGAATGCCTTTCTCCACTTGTCACATCAATTTTGACAAAGCATTCTCTTTTATGAAAGGTATAATCATCATAAAATTCAACATTATTTTGCACATCATGCAAATGTTCACTCTGTCACTGGCTCAGCTACACATGTGGCCTGAGTCACTATTTTACATCTGACAATTTTGATCATTGGTTTCAAAATTATTACTTCTATGGGTGTCTCTAAAATTGTAAACAAAGCATGTTCCACAAAAAGCATCATATAACAGCTCATTACAATACTTGTAGACTTCTCAATTGCAAACGCGGTGGCTGGCAATGACTGTTCGCACGGAAAGTATCCTTTCATAAATGGGCATAAAATACCACTGTAATACGCTAGAGGTGTGTACCCTAATGTAGTCCTCTGTGTAAGCACTGCTGTCATGATTGTCCCATCCATGTGCGAAAATAATAAAAACTCTTCAGCATAATTGGGGATTCCTAAAACAGGAGCTGTGCAAATTGCTTTCTTCAACTCCTCAAATCCTTCCTCCATTTTCTCACTCCATTCTTTTGTAACATCATTCACCTGTGCTTTCTTTAAAGCCTGCAAAAGGGGTTGTGTGTATGAACTGTAATCAAACACCCATGCTTTAACATAATTCCATATCCCCAAAAATTGTTGCATCTGTTTCACTGTGTGAGGTTTTGTGGTTTTCATAATTGCCTCAGCCCTTTATGGTGTCACCTTTTTTCCCTCACGTGAAATCAATTGCCCTATGTATAACACCTCTTCTTGATAATACTGTAGCTTCTCTTTGACTACCATTTATCTCTCGTCTGCTAGAAGGATAGCGTCTTGCTTAGGGGCAAGGTGCTCGCCTTGGAAGCAAGACGACACAGAGCATCACAGGTCCGAGACACGGGTTCGTGCTTAGAAACCTCTGGGTAATAAGCGCTTTATAAATAACCTATCATATCATATCATATCAATAGTCATCAACTGAATCGAGTCCTGTCTGCACTCATCTTCTGTAGAGCTACAAATTAGATTGTCATCTACGTACTGTATCATGGCACCTTTCAAATCAGTATTGCCTAAGTCCATCTGTAGGACCCTGTTAAAGATTGATGGAGACTCACAGTACTGTTGGGGCAGCCTAGTATGTTTCAGATGAGTCTGTCGGAAAGTAAATGAAGTCAAGTCATGTGAGTCCTTGTGCAACCGGAATGAGAAAAATGCATTTTTCAAATCAATCAGCGTGAAATATCGAGCTTCCACTGGGATACTGCATAGTATCGTCGCCAGGTTAGGAACTAAAGAAAACACTGCCTCTACAATCTCGTTAATCAGTCTCTTATCCTGTATCAATCTCCCTGACCCTCCCTCTGACTTTTTCACAGTATACACTGCAGTATTGCACGATGATCCTGATGGCACCAGAATAGCGTGTTTCATCAGAGCTGAAATGGTCTTAAATATATACCCTCATCGGCCTCTAGAGATATGGGGTACTGTTTTGCTCAAGATAAAAATGCCCATGGCTTCAGCTTTATTTTGACCTCCCCTATTCTGTTCAATAGTCCTATGTCATAAGGGCCTGTGGTCCACAGGACGCTGGGCACCTTCTCCAAGTCTTTGCCAAAAAATGCTCGATGCTGCTTTACTATTGTCATTTGTTGTGGGATTTCCCTGTTCTCTATTCTTATCCAGTATCTGATGCTCATAAAGAACACTACGTTCTATCATCTGTTGGATCATCTCTAAACATATCATCACCAGTAATGTCAGTCAACCTGCATCCTTCTTCAAGTGCTATTACTGTTCTCCATGGTCTACCCTCATCATCTGTTTCTTCAAGCATCACCATTCCCTTTGTACTATGGCTGCTTCTAATTCTAGAAGTCTGTCCTCCCTCTTCATCCATAGGTATCTGTGGTCTAAACAAGAATATGTCAGGTATCCTCATAGTTTTTACTACTAAGCCAGGTAGCCATGTCAAAAGAATGCTCATCCCATAAAGAAAAAACCCTGGCTCTACTGATACACCGTGCAGAGCTACTTGTACTGTGAATGTCAGTATAAATTTGCCCACATTCATGTAGTGTATTCCAGGAGTGGAAAACAGTATCCCTTCGTCAGTTAAAGAAATCGTCATGTTAAGTTTTGTCATCAAATCTCTTCCCAAAATGTTAACCGGTGTCTGTTGTGAATACAATAATGGAACAGTCATCTCACACTCGAATATAGAGACTTGTAATTCATCAGTAACAGGAACTCAACTTGTAGCTCCAGATAACCCTTGAGCATTCATGGGTATGCCCTACATTGTATATTTCCCCTCTCTTATACATGAACGAGTAGCCCCAGTGTCTAATAAAAAATAAAAAGATGTGCCTCCTATTGTCACATCAACCCTTGGTTCCTCTTGGGGGTCCTTTGTTACTGAAAGTACTGAACACATCAAGTCACCCTTTGAGCTGTCCTATTGTGGCTATATGCATACCTGTGTACCTGTGAAAGGATTCCCTCCCACTACATTGGCACCTCCTATTCTGGATGTCATATATTTGTCCGTGTTTGCATACTGTTGTGTCTGCATGGAGGCGTGTTGCGACTGCCCTTGCGGTGGATTCATTTGCACTTGCTGTGGTTGCTGTCTCTTTTGCATTGCGTCGCTTGTGTCTGGTACACTGTCTGATCTTGGGAAAACCCTTCCCTAGTTTGTGTGCTATATGGTGGAGGATAAACTGTCCCCCTCTTGGGAACTGGCCATTCTGTACATTCCCTTGGCTCCCACATACACGTGCAATGTGTCCTGTCATTCCACAAGTCCAACATACAGGGGGAGGACGCCTAACTAGTCCCCCTTGGTTGAATCCTTATTGCACATTCTGATTCTCATTCTGTGCATTCTGAAACTCACCTTGATTGCTTTGGAATCCACCCCTTCCTCTATAGCCCATGTCTCTGCCTCGTGGCATGAACCCATTCCCTCCTTGGTCCATTGAGCGCTGATTATTTACCTGTGATATACTGTTAAAGATTGCGTCTCTTGGGCGCTGAGTACCTGGGCTTCCGGTAGTTGTTCTTGGTGAGGTCGCCAGGCTGTCCGACAGGTGATTGAAGAATATGAGACGCGAGAAACCAGCACACCCCTTCCCCTAGAGTCAACAGGGTTAGAGGTGGACCAGCTCCCAACGCCACTAAAGTGCACCTTCTGGTTCTTGCAGTGTTGGAGCAGTGTAGCAAGATAGAATTGCGGACGGAATGCCGTGGTGTTTCCAGAGGATGCAAATAACTGGAGGAGGCAGGCAAGTCTTGGAAGGCGAGGCAGTAGAGCAAGACTGTAGCGGGCACAACAGTAGAACAAGGCTGGAGCAGGCTGGAGCAGGCAAGGAATGGAGGGCAGACTGGAGCAAGTGAGGACTGAAGGGCAGGCTGGAGCAGGCAAGGAATGGAGGGCAGGCTGGAGCAGGTGAGGACTGAAGGGCAGGCTGGAGCAGTCAAGGACTGAAGGGCAGGCTGTAGCAGGTGAGGACTGAAGGGCAGGCTGTAGCAGGTGAGGACTGAAGGGCAGGCTGGAGCAGGTGAGGACTGAAGCTGAAGCAGCGAGGCTTCAGGAGCGAAGACACGATCCGTGAAACAAACCGCATTGAGACGCGGTGAGTTTCAGGATCATGCGCCTTAAATAAGACCGGCAGCACTCGGGAGGCTTGGAACGCAAGCCGTGTTATCCCCGAGTGCTGCCGCGTCCGAAACGAGGCTTGGGAAGCAAGCTTGTGGCTTCCCAAGCGTCTCGAGGACTGCGCATGCGCGAAGACCAAGACGCGGTCTTTCGCGCATGCGCAGGCCCCGGGACACAGGAACCCCGGGAGCGCCGGGTGTTGCGGACAACCGCGGACCCCCCAACCGGTATCGGGGATAACAGCGCCAGGATGGGGCGCGTCGGAATCCATAACCGCGCCCCCTCCGACAGGTAAGTGAGGTGGAGGTGGTGACACTATGCCCCCTCCCAGAAGGCCCAGGAGCCCCAGGTTTCCACGGAAAGCAGCGATAGAAATCACGGATCAGGCGGGGGGCATGCACATAACTGCGTGGTTCCCAAGTTCTATCACAGGCTGGGTAACCCTTCCAGTCCACCAAATACTGGAGCACTCCTCGCCTGATGCGAGAATCGCAAATTTCCTGTACCTCGAATTCGGGAGACCACTGGACAACAACAGGTGCGGGACGAGGGGCAGAACGGCCAAACGTGTCTACCACATATGGCTTCAACAGGGAGACGTGAAAAACCGGATGCACCCGCCAAGTTTGAGGCAATTGCAAACGGAAAGCCACAGAAGACAGGCGTTTAGTGATCCTGAAAGGGCCAAAGTATCGGGGAGCCAATTTGGTGGGTAAATTACGAATGGGGAGATGTTTGGAGGACAACCAAACTTGATCCCCAACCTGGAAAGCAGGTTCAGGTGTCCTTCCCTTATCAGCCTGTCGCTTCATCCGTGCCTGCACTTCCGCCAAAGTACTGTGAGCCAAGGAGTGTTGATCCTGAATGGAAGTGACGAGCCAATCAGCGGAGGGAACCGTACTAGAAGGTACAGGACAAAAGGGTACCAATTTAGGATGTAAGCCAGACAAACAGAAAAACGGACTCAGGCCCGTAGCTGAATGAACGGTATTGTTATAGGAGACCTCGGCAAAAACCAGATGGGACTTCCAGTTAGATTGAGTGGCATTGGCAAAACAGCGAAGATATTGTTCCAGAGTCTGGTTAGTCCTCTCAGTCTGGCCGTTGGTATGAGGATGATAACCAGAACTGAGTGCACGATGGATGCCGAGATGACTGCACAATTGACGCCAAAAAGATGACAGGAATTGAGACCCTCGGTCGGATATAATCTTTTGCGGCAGTCCGTGTAACCTGTATATCTCCAGAAGAAATGTCGATGCCATCTGAGTAGCGGTTGGTATTTTAAGGAACGGAACAAAATGTGCTGCTTTGGAAAAGCAGTCCACCACAACCATAATGCAGGTATATTCTTCAGACGGAGGGAGTTCTACGATGAAATCAACTGCCATGGTGTGCCAAGGGTAAGGAGGAATCTCGGTGGGATGAAGCAACCCTAGGGGCCTCTTCCTAGGAATCTTCACCTGGGCACACACAGGACAACTCTTTACGTAACGTTCAATATCATGGGCCCAACCTGGCCACCAGAACTGTCTGGATATTAATTCTCGAGTTGCTCCGATACCACGATGGCCACCAACTCGGGAGTCGTGAAACCCCTGAAGCACAAGAGCTCGAAGAGAGGTTGTGGGAACATATAGCCTGTTCCGGAAGAAAAGTAGTCCATTCTCTTCAGTAACCTGAGGATTCCTCATGAGTCCTTCCCGATCAGGATCGGTACTAGTGTCTTGTAGAATCTTCTGGAGATAAGGTGATAAGGTGTATAAGAAATGCTTTGGGGATATAATTGGCTCCTCCCTGTACTGCTTTCTTGCTTCTACCTCCAAGGATCGGGACAAGGCATCGGCCTTTAAATTGCGAGCACTGGGGATGTATGTGATATGGAAGTCATAGTGGGAGAAAAAAAAGGCCCATCGGGCTTGGCGAGAGGTGCGGCACTGAAGAGACTTTAAGTACTGCAAATTTCGGTGGTCTGTACGTACTTCCACAGAATGCCGGCCTCCAAGGAGATGATGTCTCCACTCTTCGAATGCAGTTTTTATTGCCAATAGTTCTTTCTCGATTACTGCATAATTCTGTTCGCTAGGCGTGAGCTTGCGGGAAAAGTATGCCACAGGGTGTTCCACACCGGTTTCTGGTTCCATTTGTAAAAGGACAGCACCCACGGCAAGATCGGAAGCGTCGGCTTCTACTATGTATGGCACTTCGTCATTAGGATGACGCAAAATGGGAGCAGTACTGAAGGCTTGTTTCAAGACGTTGAAAGCCTTGGTTGCTTGTGTATTCCAGACAAAAGGCGTTTTACTGCTAGTTAGTTGAGTTAAGGGAGCCGTGAGTTGAGAAAAATGGGGTATAAATTGCCGATAAAAATTAGCAAACCCCAAAAATCGTCGTAGGGACTTTATATCAGAAGGTTGAGTCCAAACTTGAATGGCTTGTACCTTGGCCGGATCCATGAATATTCCAGCGCCACTGATCACATAGCCCAGGAATTCCATCTTTTTCTGGTGAAGAGAGCACTTCTCAAGCTTAACGTACAGGTGGTTCTGGGACAAACGTCGAAGTACCTCTCGAACGTGTTCTACATGTTGCTTCAGGGAGACAGAAAAAATGAGGATGTCATCGAGATACACCCAAACTGATATCCCGATTAGATCACAAAAAACGCTATCCATAAAACGCTGAAAGACAGCCGGGGCATTGCACAAACCGAATGGCATTACCCGGTATTCGTAATGCCCGAAAGGAGTCTTAAAGGCCGTCTTCCATTCTTCTCCCTCTTTGATTCGTATTAAGTGATAAGCGCCTCGTAGATCCAACTTAGTGAACACCTGGGCAGTTCGAAGGGACTCCATGATGCTTCGAATCAATGGCAATGGATACCTATCTTTTCTTGTAATGTCATTTAATTGACGGTAGTCAATACAGGGTCGTAAGGTTCCTTCCTTCTTCTTCACAAAGAATAGCGGGAATCCAGCTGGTGATTTCGAGGGAGTGATATAACCCTTCCTAATACAGTCTGACAAGTATTCTTGAAGAACTGCCTTCTCAGTAAGGGACAGGGCGTATACCTTCCCATGAGGTATTACTGAACCAGGTGCTAATTCGATAGTACAGTCAAATGTTCGATGAGGTGGCAGTGGAATGTCTTCGGGTTCAGAAAATACTGGCTGGAATTCGGCATATTCCTGAGGGACAGACAACAGGGCACAAAATTCAGGAGAGCCAGTACCCCTCGTGAGGGGTATGGTTGACATCTCCTTTCCTAACACACCGGCCGAACAGCAATCCTGGAGACAGAGAGCGGAGGTGAAATCCAAAAGGCGAGCTCCCCAATTGATGGTAGGATTATGGTGAAGAAGCCAAGGTAAACGCAAGACCACGGGATAGGAGGGTGATTTGATGACATCCAAGGCGATCTCTTCCCCATGTTCTTTAATCTGCATATGGAGACACATGGTTTGTTGACTGATTGGACCGGAAGATAAAGGGGTTCCATCGATGACCTCGACTGGCAAGACACTTCTCCGGGGTAGCAAGGGTATTCCTTGGCTAATTGCAAATGTCTCGTCTATATAGTTCCCAGATGCTCCACAATCCAGTAAGCCCAGCACCTCTGTCTTCTTGTTAAACCATGACAACTTGATCCTCACCACCAGTAAAACAGCCGGTTGCATGGGCTGAAATGAAAAGGCGGAACTGGAAAGGACTGAATACGGATCTAGACCTGTCGTTGCCCTTCCAACTGACGACAGGCCAACTAGTTTTCCGGCTTTCTTTGTGGGCGTAAAGGACAAGTACCCAAGAAATGCCCAGCAGCCCCACAGTACAGGCAAAGTCTTAGATTCCGTCTGCGTTTCCGTTCAGCTTCCGAGAGCGGGCCCCTAACGGCTCCCAACTGCATGGGTTCGGGGCCGGAATCCGAAAGTCCGGAATTACCAGTTTGAACGTTGGGTGGTCTTGTGAACAGCCGTTCAGCTCGTCGTCTCTCACCCTTCCGTTCCGCCAATCGATGGTCTATTCGCAACACTTGTTCAATTAATTGTTGCAAGGTATCAGGTTCAGGGATGTGTAGCAATTCATCTTTGTACTCCTCTCTTAGACCTCTTCGGAACAAAGTCTTTTGGGTTATCTCAGGCCACTGGGAGTCAGTTGCCAACTGACGGAAACGGCCAATGTAAGCTATAATATCCATAACACCCTGTTTTAGTTCCATCAACTGATTCTGAGCTGCGGAGGCTAGATTAGGTGACTGAAAGACCTCCAGAAATGCCTTTTCAAAAGCTGCAAAGTCATTGAGTATGGGGCTATTGGCAGACACCAATGGAGCGGCCCAGGCCAGGGCGTTTCCAGTCAAATTCCCCAGGATGTATCCTATCTTGGCTTTATCGGAATTGAAATGAGAGGTTCTGAACAGGAAATGTATTCTGCAATGGTTGCAAAACTCTGCCACTCGTCTCGGGTCGCTGTCGAACTTGATGGGCGTAGTCTGGGACATAGCCCCTTCTCCCTGGGACGCTACCCCAGAGGCTTGTGACACCATCTGTCTTAGACCAATGTTCTCTTGACGGAGTGCTGTCATTTCAGCCCGAAGAACACGCATCTCTTCCCGGAGATCTTGAGCCTCGTCCATCTCGAAGTCGGAAGGTAGGCGTCTCAATCTGTTAAAGATTGCGTCTCTTGGGCGCTGAGTACCTGGGCTTCCGGTAGTTGTTCTTGGTGAGGTCGCCAGGCTGTCCGACAGGTGATTGAAGAATATGAGACGCGAGAAACCAGCACACCCCTTCCCCTAGAGTCAACAGGGTTAGAGGTGGACCAGCTCCCAACGCCACTAAAGTGCACCTTCTGGTTCTTGCAGTGTTGGAGCAGTGTAGCAAGATAGAATTGCGGACGGAATGCCGTGGTGTTTCCAGAGGATGCAAATAACTGGAGGAGGCAGGCAAGTCTTGGAAGGCGAGGCAGTAGAGCAAGACTGTAGCGGGCACAACAGTAGAACAAGGCTGGAGCAGGCTGGAGCAGGCAAGGAATGGAGGGCAGACTGGAGCAAGTGAGGACTGAAGGGCAGGCTGGAGCAGGCAAGGAATGGAGGGCAGGCTGGAGCAGGTGAGGACTGAAGGGCAGGCTGGAGCAGGCAAGGACTGAAGGGCAGGCTGTAGCAGGTGAGGACTGAAGGGCAGGCTGTAGCAGGTGAGGACTGAAGGGCAGGCTGGAGCAGGTGAGGACTGAAGCTGAAGCAGCGAGGCTTCAGGAGCGAAGACACGATCCGTGAAACAAACCGCATTGAGACGCGGTGAGTTTCAGGATCATGCGCCTTAAATAAGACCGGCAGCACTCGGGAGGCTTGGAACGCAAGCCGTGTTATCCCCGAGTGCTGCCGCGTCCGAAACGAGGCTTGGGAAGCAAGCTTGTGGCTTCCCAAGCGTCTCGAGGACTGCGCATGCGCGAAGACCAAGACGCGGTCTTCCGCGCATGCGCAGGCCCCGGGACACAGGAACCCCGGGAGCGCCGGGTGTCGCGGACAACCGCGGACCCCCCAACCGGTATCGGGGATAACAGCGCCAGGATGGGGCGCGTCGGAATCCATAACCGCGCCCCCTCCGACAGGTAAGTGAGGTGGAGGTGGTGACATATACCCACTGCTTGCTGCATCCCCAGCCGTTCTCCGCTTGTCATTACCTTTTCTTCTATGGCATCCTTTGACAATTTCATCTGAACTAATTTAGCTTTCTCAATTTTCCTCGCCTCATCTTTCTTCTTGTTTTTCTCTTGTAATAGCCGACAGTGATGCACTATTGTCAATTGTATTTCAGCCCATGGTTTCGCTTCCATCCTTACTTGCTTCTCCATTTGCTTTTGTACTTGCTCAGGCAACCCATGACATAAGATGTTGTAAAATAATGCCACTGTTTTTTCCCATGGTTCGCTCGTTTCAAGAGTCCAGCGCTCTTGAATGTACTGAATGTATGCAATAGGGTTTCATCTTCCTTCATCTAATGTGTCATAATTGCACATATATCTTACGTGTCAAGATACTATACCCTGAGAGCTCTCCAAACATCTGCTCTGCAATTATTAAACGGGGCTCCATTGTGCGCTGTGTTCTGTGCATTCACACTTGAATAGTCTGCTCTCCTCCATATGTCATCGGCTCTTTCCCCAAGAATGGCTGCCAAGAGACCCTTAATATCTCCTATGGCCAACGTATTTCCTCCTGTCATTTTTTCCAATTCATAAATCCATTTTCCCGCACCCAACTTCATACTCAGGATTTTGCATCATAAATTATCCTTATCCATCTGTGGCCATGAAATATATTGCAGTCTTGCTCCCCTTTTTTCCGATAGGGGAAACTACGTGAACCCTAACCCTGAATTGGCTCCCATATTCGGCCTGCCCATGGCCGGGACAATAGTCCCTGACCATCTCCTTGCTGGAAGCAACCTTAACCTGCTCACATATGGTGGTGATTCTCCTTTCTCACTATACAATTGTCCTCTGGGACGCTATGGGTACGATATGGATCTGGTGGACTTTCCTTAGGCTGCTCTAGATTGGACCATTTTACTTCCTTGTCTGTCTGCAGGCTTCCCTCGGGGGGCACATGTGCCTCCTCCCTCTTCCCCACAGAAGGATTCTATCTCCTCGTCTGACATGTCTATTCCCCAACTAGTTTGGCTCTCATCCCCTTCACCCTTATCTAAGTTAAGTCTGCTTAAGGATACGGCTCTGTGTTCGAGGCTGAATGGATTTTCTTTTTCGTCTCATTATTGAAATACTATGGATTGGTCTCCCTTCCCTCGGCTTCCCGACTTGCTACTCTCTTTTAATTCTTGATAGTCCCTATCGACCATGTCACTGATACTCCCTATATCAAAGTTCTCTTCATCTAGTGCTACTCTAGATGCCCCTGACGTTGTAGGAACTCTTCCATTCTGTCCCATCGTATTTTTGGACTTGCCCGCATTAGCTCCTTTTGAATGACGTTAATATCAAGATCCTATTGGCTCCTTTTGCATTCTAACTCTTCAGCTAATTCTCTTTGCTTTCTCGCCTCCCTTCTAATTCTCTCTTCCTCTTCCCTTTGATCTTTTCTCCTTGTTTCTGCTCTCCTTTCTTCCTCTTCTTTTCGTCTCTGTATTCTTTTGTCCCTTAATTTCTGCACTTCCTCTTCTTCTCTCTTCCTTTCTCGTCCGTCCCTATCTTCTATTGCGTGTTGCCTTCTGTCATACTTCCTTTGATCCTCTGCCCGTTACTGTTCTTTCTCTTGCTCCTCCTGATACTTCTGCTCTTGTCGCTCCTTCCTCTTCTTCTTATGCTCGTCTTCCTTCATCTTTTTTCTCGTTCCCTGTCTTTTCTATCCTGTTTGTCCTGATCTTCTCTTTGCCTTACTTCCTCAATGCTTTTCCCATCTAGCTTTGAGTAATATATGTCCTCCCATCCATTTGTTCTGTACAAGCGTTACCTCGTCAGATTTATCTTTCTCTCTTTTCCATCTCTGAATCTCTCGTTCTATTTCTGTTGATACATTTGATTGGTCACTTTTCTCTTCCTTGTTCTGTATGATCTTAAAGATCTCCTCTTTTCTCTTACTCTCCTCTGGACCATCGTCACTGCTATAAGCGGTGGTTTGTATATCGGATTACTATACCCTGTCGCTGCTTTCAGTTCCTTTAAAGGATACAACCGTAGTTCTTGCATACTAGCGTCTTTTATTTCGGGTGAGGTAAGGGGAGCTGAAGGCTCAACACCTTCCTCCTTACACTGGTTAAGCATCCACTCCTCAGGTGGAGGATCTTCCCTTGCTTCCTGGTACATTTTCCAAAGCTCTAAAATAACTAAACGTTTCTCCAATTCCTTCCTTGTGCATGCCCCGTGCAAGTATATGGTCATGTGTTGCAGTACTGACTTTGACAATGATCCTCCTTGCGGCCATGGCATGAACATCTTATCGGCCGTGCCTTTCACCCATTACGCAGTATACTGTTTGAGCTTTGGCATGTGTTTCAGCAATGTCTTACATAAATGCATCAGAGGAGTGGCTCCCATTGTGACGAGTCTCAATTGATTGCCAATACTTACCAGGCTTTTATAAAAAATCACCTTCACCATAAACAACAAATATGAGTGTGCTCCAACAATCGCAGCTCAAACCTCTTTTTATTTCTGGATTGATACCATCTGAAGAGACGGGTCCAACGTATTTCCTCCTGGGCGCCTGGATCAGGGAAGGCAGACTGGACACCAAGCAGGAAAGCAACAAGACACTCAGGCTGGATTTCAAAGTCATCTTTTAATACTTCTCAGGACACAGGAATCAAAACAGCAAACAGCATAACACCAGCAGCACTCTGAGCTCTCTCTCAGCATTAGTTCCTTATATACAGTTTCAAGGCTGATGTAATTTAATAATTTAATACACAACACATTTTAATTGGAGCTGACAACTAAAGACAAACCCCTCTCTAGTCCAGGGTTGGTTGCCTTGACTGCTACTCATCAGGTTCCTATGTCATAAGTATGCATGCAAACTAATTAAATTTGTGTGAGATGCTCCCAATCTTTAATATTAATCCTTTGATGTCTGGAGAAAGAACACTCTTGGCAGTCTTGCGAGATTCCTTTGGTGGGCAACACCATGCCTTCCTGTCAAAGAAGTCTAAATATGGGCATCAGCTGTGTGTACTGCCCCTGAACTCAACAGCTGCCTGCTCTAATTTCAACTTTCATTGGCTGCCTCCTGCCCGTCAGTGAAAAGAATTACTGCCAAGACGTCTGATCAAAATGTCTAGATATGTCCTTCGCCAATGAACCTTTAATGACCAGCTATGAGAGAATTATTTAATTGTATCCTCATATAAAATTCATCCATTTTGTATTCCGGCAACCATTTTAGGATCTGCCTGACCAATCTGTTTTTAATCGGAACTTCTTTCCTGTTCACTTTTCACCCTAAATTTGTGGTATCCATAATGAATGTGTGCTGCCTGAGATGCCCTTCGCTGTGTAAGGCATTCTGACCCCACACATGTTTGTCACTCTATAATGTGCTTGTTTGGCCTACAAGGCACTACAATTCTGATGTTCTACTGGAACTATTGATCGACCGGACAAGTTATCTGCATTCAGCTTGAGGGAGGTGGGGTGGTCTACCTCCTATACACATCCACTTCCCTACATAGATAGTATAGTATAACTTCTTGACTTTTATCTCAATTCTTTCACAATTCATGTCACTCTTTGACACTTTTCCTTCACACAAATACAAAGACTAGTCGACTTTACACAAAAAAACCATAGTGATCCCCCTTTTTCATCTTTGCCTCTAATCAATACATTGATCTCAGAGTTTAGCTTGTCTCCTTATATGAACCTGTTCATACATAGCCTAGGGATCCCCGCTGGGGTGTGAGACGACCTATTCTGGAACCCCTTGGGTCAGGATTCTCAGGCGCTATCTCTCTCTTTACACAATATTTCCCGTTACTCCTGTTACTTTTAAAGTTACCACAACCCTGTTCCCTTAGTTTCCCATTCCCCTCAGTCTACTCACCACATTTGTTCATTTGACTCTAGGCCCTCGGTATCGTCTCCTCCTCCAACCAACCACCTTCGCCTTCCATCCGCAAAGCGCTTGTGGAAACCAGGTAGGGATTTCATCAAAGAAGGATCCTGCCCACTGTCTCGATTTGTCTTGCAAGATTTTTATGTGTCTGCTCTCCACAGGAAACCCTGCAATCTTCTGGCTAGATGGCGGAGAATGTCTGATAGTCCATAATACTGGAGTTATGTAAACAATGGGTCTAACCATCCTACCAAAGCTACCAAGTGAACATATGGCACTTAAGTGGCATATCATACAGTATATGGGATGCAGATTAGCTCTTACCTCAAATAATCAAACCAACTCAGGAAAAAGGCAAAGTCGTTTTACTGTTTTAATATCAATTGTTTAAAACAGGGAGTTACAAAGGACATGAACGGACGTCGCACCGCTTAATCTCACTTGAAGCATTTCATGGAAAATTACATTTATATAGTAAAAATTCATCATACGTGGCATCATACTATGTGGCAAATAAAAACCTAAATGGGAACATCTAAGCATACTTTCTATATGGGAAAGGGTTGTGATTGGGTCTCTACAGTCAGGTGGACAACTTCTGCCCACCCCTAGTGCAAGTCATCTTCAACAGTTATTTGAAACGCAGCTCATCATTGGCTATCAAACTATAAAGCTCTTCATTATGTGGCCTCCTACAATTTGTTGGCACGCTTATGCCCTTCTGGAACCTTCAGTTCACTAGTCACACGTAAGCTGGTACCCCAGGTTTCAGTGCGTGGACTTTGACCACGTCTCCCCACCCAATAATCCTGATATCTCACATCACCCATGCCTTCTGTCATGGAGATTGCCTTTGAACTTTGCCTTACAAAGTATCCTTGCTCCTGGTTATATATAGGAGTGTGAGCACAGGCTATCAGAAGTCTAGGGCTGATTTTCTAGCATTTAATTGTATTAAATGAATAAAATTGGCACTCATAGTGTTCTTTCTTTGCACCTTAAGAAGAGGTGACTCAGCCTCTCACGTTCACTGTTCTTCAAGGATAAATAACCAGTTAATGTCTGCTCCAGTCTTTTACACCAGGCCAGACAACCTTTCTCTGTCTTTCCTCCATTCCAAATGATTTCTTGCTGCGACACAACTTTCAGCCATCTTCTCCATGTGCTTAAGCTTACTAAAATTGTAACACTGAAGTCCAGATGTTATATAATGGCGGCACTGTCTGCAGTCTATTCACTACATATAGCTAGCTTCTAAGATTACTTAATCTACTTGCTTTGCTGCATCTGTACAGTTATTTAATGCTTGCATTTTCTGCAGTGCTCTTCACACTTGCAATCTTCACTTCGCATATGAAAGTTTACTGGATTGTTTACTTCATCACCTGATTCCATAAAGTCTATACATCTTCTTCTTCAGCCACTCTTCTCAGTGCGTCACTCTCATCTCTTGTGACGACATCTACTTCATTTTCTTTCGTATACATATTCCTTCGGAGACCTCTTCCAAGAGATTATCATCTCTATGGGGATATGGTTTTCTTAGTGCATAACTTTTCTCATAGACTCTCTGCGGATTAGGCACAACCACTGGTGTCATGCATGGCACGATTTCTGGCTTGCAGCATATAGGTAGGAGGGGGTGGGACTTCCTGCAGAGGCATTCAGCTTCTCTTCTGCATCATCCTCGCCTCTTATAGTCCTGACCATCTTCCTTTTTCTCTCCTCGCGCAGTTTCCTGGCAAGAACTTTATCTGCCCACTCCCCTCGTTCATGGTATTTTTGATTTTTAGGAACAGTAGTTTCTTTTCTGTGTCCTGAACTATGATCGCTTTAAGCTTTGCTCTAAAGCGCCTCAGCTCAGCTGCGCTGGACGGCGTGATAGGCGCCCCCACAGGTCTGCCCAGCTGTAAGTCCTGAATCTTACACCTGAGTGCCTTCTCCACTCTCTCCCTCTCTCTTTTTTCTGGAGCCTATTCCAATAAGCACCCTCCCCGGATTCTGGCCATAAAACCCTCAAAGAGAGTTTTCACCCGCACCTCCCCATTACTGTTGAAGTTGAAATAATCTGTGATATTCATTAACACTGACTGGGAGACCTCTCCATTCTTTAAAAGAACATTATTACACCTCCCTGGGGTCTCATCCTGGGGTCTCACCCTGGGGGGCCATCCCATCACACACACCACCATGTTGTGGTATGACCCTTGAATCCTTTGCCTGGGTCTTGAGTTCCCCATCCTCTAATATTATATCAATGCACGAGTAGGAGTTGTGAACAAAGAGAAAAATGTGAAAACGTGATCTTACTCCTCCCCCTCCTGCAGAGAGTCGACAAGGCCCAGGTCCCACTTGGTGTTCCTAAATCTGGCAGCAGCCTTTCCTAAGATTCCCCCTGCACGCCCCAGTCTCTTACGGTCCCTCATTGGGTCTATTACCATGATGAAATCCCCCCCACCACCAGACTGCCTTCCACCAACATTTTCAGTTCAACCTTGACTCCTTCCCAGAAGTTAACCTGCCCCATGTTGGGGGCATATATCGAGCATAGGGTGATCCTTTCACCTTTCAGGCTTCCCTTAATAAACAAATAGCTTCCACCCGGGTCCCTCTGTGTCCCATCCACCACCAATCCCAGGCAGGACACAATAATTGCTGCGTGACTTTTTTCTCTGTACTCGAAGCCGTGAACACCTCTCCCACCCGTTTCCCCTCCAGTCTTCGTTCCCTGCCTCTTTGCCAATGTGTCTCCTGCACCATGAGAATGTCCAGTTTGGCCCATGTGAATTTCCTTACGGTCACTGACCTCTTAGTAGGTGAGTTTAGCCGTCTAACTTTGAGGGAGACAATCACTAATTCGTCATAGACAGGCATGTCTCCAGTTCCATTCCCTCTCATTAAGCCATCTCTCCCCTCAAGAAATCACACCGCCTTATACCCGAACCACTGGAAGAACTTTGAACCACCTAAACTCCCTCTTGGGGCATCTCAGGCTACCCCACCCCATCGCTCCTTGCCCCCCTATACATTCCACATTGACATCAAAACCAGTATGTGCCAGGGTAGGAACACCAGAAGTCTCCAAATTAACAGCACTCCCTCAAAAAATACCCCTTGTTGTTACTGAGCCCCCCTCCACCTCCCTCCATCCATCTCACAATGTCAGCATCAGTGTCAGCAATGCCCTCGGGTCAATATGGTCATGGTTCATCCCTCTTGTTTCCCTCCCCAGGCCTCCCTATTGCAATCTTCCACAGGGCTGGCCCTCATTTGCTTTCAATTACAACATCGCCATTTGGCAGCCTTGTCCCCTACATAAGGCCGGGCCATGGGCCCTCAGTGGGGTATTAAGCTTTTTGTATGTGCAGGCCCCTGCCATCTTGCATCTATTTCTGGAGCTTGCGGGCAGGGCCAGTGATCCAGCAATCTCTACCCAAGCTGATGTTCGGAGCCGTGAGTCCCCCATGAGTTCATCCGATGGTTCTGTGTATGTCGTCCTCCATCGCCAGCTCTTAGTCCTGGTCGTTGTATTCAAAGTTCAATGAAAATGGAAATCCCCAGCAGCAGTGTACTCCTTTCTCCATCAGCCAGTTGATGAGTGGGCTGCAAATCCTCTTCCTCGTGAGCGTGAGCACCGAGAGGTCCTGGAAAACAGTCATCTAGGCCTCCCAGTACTTTATTGGGCCCACCTTCCAATCTTTGTCCTTTGCTCGTAGTAGTGAAAGTGTGCCAGCACCGAGTGCAGCCCTTTCGAGCCACCTCCTGCTCTGTGCACCCGGATAATGTTGGGCTCATTCATGTAGTCATTGCCAAAGAGTGTGCACACCACCTCTATGGTGGCCCTCCTGATGTTACCCTCCATCTTCCCTTCCTTTTCCAGGAAACCAAAGAAGCGCAGATTGTTGCAGCATTCCTTATTCTCAACATTGTCTAGTTTGAGTATGGTTTCTGCCTCTCTACTCTCCAGCTCTGCCAGTCTCACTCCCGTTTGAAGCTTCAGAGTGTTCCCTGGGGCCTGGTTGGCTTCCAGCCCTCGAATCTTGTCCTCCACTGACAGAATTATCTGATCCATATTATCCAGCCTCCGGTCCAGGGTCGATCTGATGCCCCTGATCTCCTGCATCAGGGCAGTGATGTTGGATTTCATGGCCACTGGGTCCCATCCATATTGGCTGTCAGGATAGTAGGGCCTGTCTCCCCTGGTCCCCACCTGCGAATTGGAATCTCTGTAATGTGCCTCTCCCACTCATGGGCTTGGGAGGGGAAACTCTGTAGCCAGGGCTCTATGAGCCGTCAAGGGTCTCCCTCTCGGTCTGGGATCTTAAGGCTCTTCTCTGGGTTTTCTTTGGTCTTGGGTAGAGTCTCTGGTAGGCTCAGGGTGTCCTCTTTCCCCTCTTGTGGTGCCCCTGCTTTCCGAGCAGGGGCCCTCGATCCTCTAGACTGTCTCCAGGCTCACCTCAAGGGCCACCTCTGTGCCTGTTACTGGGGGCTGCCTTGGTCTCGTCTTCACCCGCGGTGGGATCTGCACTGTTGAGTGGTGTGTGTCAAATCAGTTCCTCTGCCGCTAGGCCTCATCCACCCCGTCGCCATCACGGCACCCTCCAGTCCAGGGGATAGACCAGCATACTCCAGAACTCTTCATCTATCCTCCACAGCGAGTACCCCTGGGTGGCAGGGTGCTGGCACGTCCCAGGGGGCTGGTGGCCTCGCTCTCGCGGCTGGCTCCCTCCTCTGCACCTTCTGTACTGGCTTCAATTGTGCTTCTCTGCTGGACCCCCCCTCCAGGTGCCCATATGGGAGGCACACAGTGAAATGAATTCAGTTAGAGTCAGGGACTCCCACGATCCTGCTCCCTAGGTAAGCTCACCCCACTGGTCTGAAAGGCCTCTGCCTCTGGGCCCCCCCTGGTTGTCTCGCATGTGCTGGGCCGGCCCCACCTGGCCTCTGCCTTGTTGCTGTCTCTTTGGGATTCCAGTGAAGCCTCCGGGGAACTTTATCTATTTCCCAATATGCTCCTTAATTGTGGCTTTGGGTGGACACACTGTCTGTTGGCCCCAGAGGGTCCCTCTGCATAGCTCCTCTCTGGATGGGCTGAGGGGCTCCCCCCTGGTCCGCCGCTGGCGCACTCCGGGGTTCCTCACATTGGCTGGTTGTATTGCCTGCCCAATCCTCCTCCCGAGGGGCAGGGCATGAGCGCCAGACGTGGGGGACTCCACCAACCCTGTCTCTTCCTCCCAGCAGGGGTGGCTCCAGGTCTTGCCAATTCGTTCCCACTACAGCCCCCTCCTTTCAGCTTTCCTCTGCAGTGCACGCTCTGCATTGCTATCCGGAGTGTTGGTGCTTGCCTCAGCTTTCTTCCCACGAGGTCCACTCTGAATCGGGCCTGGCGTATTACTTTCACTTTTGTCGCTGCGGGCCGGGGCTGTCACCTCTCCGACTCTCCTTTCCCTGCTGATATCTCTGTCGTTTGTGGACAGAATTGTCCCCTAATCGGAGCAGGGGTGACCAGCGTGCTCCCCACGTGGGGGCTGCTCTCTGTTATGATTGCCGGGTGGGGGGTTAAGGAGGTACTCAGAACCCCTTTACATCCCGTGATACTTGAATCCAACAGAAGGATCAGCTACCTTCCAAGCACCCTGTGGTATCCTCCCCTGACCTCTCTTTCAATCCTTTTGCAGGGACATCATTTGGGGGTTCCCAGGGGTGTTGCAGCTGCTACCCATGGGTCTCCTTCTGCTACCCCTAGACTTGTTCTTGTGACCCCTGGGCCACTGGACAAAGAGTCAGTGTCAAGAACAGATATCTGTGTTGCACCTGAAAACGTGGTTGTAAATAAAGCTAAATGTGCTACCGCTTTTTGCACCTGGAATCTAGATCTCGTTAGCTGGAGAAATAAGAGGGATGCATGAAAAACCATGAAGCTGCAATCTCTAGCAGGTTCGCAGTCCATTAGTGAAGAATGCCTGAATGGATGGGTTCAGATGTGGTGCTGTCTGTGCAGCTCATATCCAGTACCGTAGCAACAGGAACGGTATGGGGGGTAGGTCTAAGTAGCTCGGAATGGGTAAGAGCAGCCTGCGGTACTCAGTGACAGTGCAGCATGAACACAAATCACATCACTGTTTCTCATTGTCTGCTTTGCTCATCCAGTGAGCCACTGGGCCTGTGATAAGGGTGGTGTGCCCGAGTGGCTTCTGCCACCAATCCTGTCTGGGCACTGTGGGACCTGACCCAGATCTGCAACACCTGCATCACAGGCACACTGTGGATTGACGCAAGGTGAGATAACTAATTTACATGAAGTTGCTCTCAACCTTTCAAGTAAACTATCTCTTGAATCTTCAAGCCAAAAAAATCTATACATGGAAGGATAGTTCAGGGGCAATACTTTTGCTTTGGGAACATGAGGATGCAGTGTAACAGAAGTTGGAGAAGGCTGGCTTTAAGCAAGATATAAAGGACCAAAAAAATAATACAATGAGCCTTTTGTAGGGGTGATGTCATGGAGTTGCTGCTGCAGTTTGCATTTTAAAATTGACCAAATAATCAAAACATAAAGATGATGGCTGGAAGTTTTCAAATCATTCATAACCACTGGCACAGCTCCGGGCAACCCTCCAAACCATACTTTTTCTGGTTGGGCTTGTGTTGGTCAGATGGTGCTTCCAGTTTGTGGCCAGACACTTGGCAGGCACTGGGTATCTGCACTTTGGACTTTAGGCCTTTTCGAGATGCTCTGTCTGTTTACAGTTTAGCCCGGTTGATGTACTTAGTTCAGATTGTTGTGTTGGACGTCTGCTTACATTCACAGTAATTTGGTAATATGAGCCTATACAAACTGACATTAACGCTACCTATGTGGATCAATTTTTGTAAGAAATGTATTTAATAGTGATATTGTAACCATATTTTTCTTAGTGTACTGAGGAACAATGGTATGTGATGACACTTCCTGTTTTGTCAACGGGTGAAAGGTTGTGTACCATCACTTTCCATGATATGACCTGGGGATGGGGTTCAAATGACATCACGTCCTGTGTTGTCATCAGAGGTCAAGGGCCGTTTGATGTCACTTCCGCTACCCCTTGTATTTTGGTGAAATGACGTCCCTTTTGGTGCCAATGTGTACATATTGCAATTGTTGGTGATCTCAAACAGACATGCAGTGAATGTGTGCAGCTCAGTCTGAAAGCGATGCATGCGCTGACCTACCCGGCCATGACATTTTGGGCAGCTGGTCGCTGTCCCTCTGAATGTGTCCTGCTGACACAAGTGTGATATTCTGAGTCTTGAGTCCGAAGGGTAAAGCAGTAAGTGACTTAACTGCTACTGACGCCTGCCCCATTTTCAGTTATGTTCAGGAAGTAAGATACATGTAGTGTGCAGAGTTTCCGAGTAAATGATTTATGCGCTGCACATGTTCACACATTAAGCGGCATGAAGTTTTCTAAGAAAAGTGTCTATCATGAATAATTTTCACATGGCCATCAAAACGATGGATTTTTCCACTGTTGTTAAGGAAGTAAGAAACATGTAATGTGCCGATTTTCGAGGCAAATTGCTTATGTGTTGGCCCAATCATTCACATTAAGCAACATTAAGTGTTTTACGGAACGTGCTTAACTTGTATAATTTGCGGGGGTAGGCTTCAGAAAACCATGGAACATTTCTCTTTTGTTTAGGAAATAAGAAACATGTAATGCAGATAGTTTCTGGATACATGATTCTTGTTTTGGCACAATTTAAACAAGCATTGGTAATACCAACAGTTTGGGCTTTTATGTAGCCACAGGAAAGGCCATTGATGGTAGCAGGTGCAAAATGATGTGAGTGTCTGGGCATTTAATAGCTGTGCCTGGCATATGCCTAATACTTATACACAGGCCAAAAATGTTGGATTTGCCACTGCTGGTTTTTAACAGGACTTTGGTGAAGGACACGTATAGTGCTAATAAATGGAGGGGCTGAAAGCAGACCTGGTAATTACATTTTTATTACACCAGTGGTACATTTACAGCCCCAATTAAGTAATTATCTGTCTAATCAGAAGACTGCTTTGGAAAAACAGTGGCAGGCACCTCAAATGGAAAGTTTGATGGTAAGGCTTGAATAAAGCGAGCACAAAGAGTTCCCATGAGGAGGTGTTTTGAGCGGGTGGACAGGAACTGTGTGGGAATGGGCATAATGATTAGCATGGCCATGGGCAGTCAATGGGTGCGCACGTAACCAAACAACACCTACAAGCTGTGTGTCCCTCCTCACATGTCATTTCTCCCTAGCTGTACTCTAACGCAATAGCTTCAGTTTATAGGTGGCACAAGTGCCACCTAATAGCCTAAACTAATTAGTAGCAAGAAACTGTGGGATATGATTTTTGTAGGGGCATGTTTAAAGTTTAGTAAGAATAACAGCAGTCGCACTTCAATCAACAAGGCCAACACTGATCTAAGACTATGACATCATGCTGAGCCTTTGTATGGAATTATTGATGCTAACATTTAGATATTTCTCCTTACATGTGCATACCCACAACTTTTGGTAATGCTTTGACTGTGGGGGGATTAAACGTCTTATTAATATAACACCTATTATTTCACGTTTCATTAAAGTGCTTAGAAGCAGGGAAAATATGTCATGGCACACTTCTTATATCTGCAATAATATTAATGTTGTATTTTGTAAGGAAAAAGGACTGGAGGGAACAGGGGTCAGGAGAGGGTGCAGGGCAAATACGATAAATGTTTATTTTTATCTGCACTAAGTGTGTGTAGCTCAGTGGGTTAAATGCTCAACTGTGGCATGTGCCCTCCTGCACTTTCCAAGTTTCAATCTTGGCAGCATATAATCATCCCTTGTTCCTTCTGAGGTTAATACATTAAGTACCATTACATTTGGTAGTCATTCCACCATTGTTACTTCACTTAGAAGTGAGAAGATTCAAGTGTAAAGCACAATAGATAAACATGTGACATAATAACATATTCCCTTAGCATTAAGGACACTGTAGACCACAGTCGCATCAGAATTGAGTATTTTGGCTTGCCTAAAATGTTAGGCCTGGGAAAGATTGTCAGTTGATTCAATATAGGAAGCTCTTAAAGTGGAGCATCCAATCTGCCTGGCCTAAATAGACAACGCCTACTCTCTGCCTGTACCTTGCGAAAAAAAAGCACATTTGCCACTGAAAGAAAGCCAAAACGTGAAATGAGGAAAGTTGCTGGCAGGGGAAATTGTGGTGCAAATATCAAACTGCAGCCTGCATTAAATACAATATGCATACATTGTACCTGACTAGAATCTGTATTAAATACAGTTCTGTGTGCTGCACATCCCCAGCACTAGGCCTCCTGTTTCTCGATGCAGGGAAGAGTAAACGGGGTGAGGGCAGGCTTTATGGAAGGGCTCCACCTGGCCCTTCCTAAAGACTCCACTGCACTAGCAACAGCCACTACTGTAAAAACTAGAAATACTTCCAGAAACCAGTTATGCTCAGTCACCAAGCAGCTAGTGTGGTGAGGTTACTCACATGGTGATAATGGGGCATGATTCTGACCCAGAGGAAGCCTAGGGATTCTGGGTCAATGCTTCATGAATTGCCAGACTTTGGAAATCAGAGTCTGAAGATTATAAAATGGGGTAGAAAGGTTATTCAGAATCAGGTCTGGCATCAGGGCCTTTCAAGCTATTCAGTTAGAATGGGATTCGACTCTTGTGGGCCTCCCTTCGAATTTGCAGAAGAAAGCTTAATATTTCTTCTTAAGTGGTCATTTGGGGGTTAAAGCTTCCCTGCTGGCTGTCTTTCTTTGTCTTTCTAGGCAGAGGCCAGCAAATCTGTCCTGTAATAATCTGTAGTTTTAACACCCTCTCTATTGCTACATCTAGGGGTTGCCACAGGATGAGGTCACAGGCTAGAGCAGAAGGTATGCACATATGCCCTAAAGAAACATGAGTCCTCCCAAATTGAAGGCTGTTGCACTTTAATTGTGCACTGTTGCCCAAAGACAGACCTTTCCAAAAACTGTTCAATAATCACAGACACGTTTCTTCCTTCTTTTAGCTCTTTGGAATGGAGTATCTAATATAATGTGAAATTAATAAAGTTCAACAGTGGAACTCATCAAGCTATCCAACCTTAAAGCTAAAATCAGGGAAATCACTAATCCAATTTGCATTAAGATGCATATTCTCTTATAATAATCTGTGCACCCCACAGCTGCCGTCCCTAAAAGAAGTCCTTTACCTAGGTTGCACTAAATGAATTCTTTCCATTCCTTATGATACATGAGTTTTGGGATCAGATATGTGCGCCGAGGTTTTAAAAATTCTTCAACTGCCCTTCTGCATTTTAAATCCTAAATCTACACCAGATGAATGCCTTTTTATTATGAACACATACAAGTAGGTTTTCACAGCTGTAGGTAAGAAGGACCCCAGCCATTGTTTTTGGATGCCCCTGTCCTCCCCTACACAATGTGTGAGAATGGTGTTGGGGACGATGGAGGCTGAGCTTCCCTTTGGATCTTCCATTCCATACAGCCGATGCTTGTCCAACGCTGCTTAGTTTGGCCTTTTTAACAGGACCTCAGCGAAGGAGACGCAGAGTGCTTATAAATCAAGTGGCTAAAGGCAGACCAGGTAAGATATTTTGATTACACCAGCAGCATGTTTACAACTCCAATTAAGACATTAACTCTCGAAATGTAAGATCAAGCAAATATCGAGGCTTGGTACCACTAAAATTTGGATAAACCAGTCACAAAGTCAACGATTTATTCTGTACAGATTCAAATATCAAAGCAGATAGCTATCTGGCTGCCAGCACCTCACAGTGTGTACCAGAAACACTGTAAGGGGAGTGAGTCCTGGTCATCACAAAACATGCAGTATTCATACACAGTCCTGGTCATAGCTCAGCCCATCTCCAAACTAATAGGTTACAAATGTGGGTTTGTGCCCAGTTCACATGGCAAATACAACAATATTGTCTTTACATACTTCAAGTGTTTTCCAGTCTTCAAAATACAATGGTACAACATTGTTCTGTCTGGTCATGTTCAAGAAACAAATTCAATAGCTTATTGTTAAGGTACACAGTTCTAGTTTGTCTAACATTCAGTTCTTATGTTTGAATATGGCTGAGACTATTGATACAGAAAACACTTTAAATTGAAGTTCACTTTAGCTCCAAGGTTCCTTAAACATACTGTCAAACTTTGTTGTCATCAGCTGTGTGGATCTTTAGCTTTCTAAAGTAAATTCTTTTTTCAGAAATGTACACAGGATTCGTTCAAAAACATGCAGCATTAGTTTACATTCATTGTATAACACTGTTTGGGGGAGGATGAGTTTTGTAGACATAGATAACACTTTGAATGAGAGTTTGTTCTGACTACAAGATCTTGTTTGCACAGGACAAATAGTCTGCTCTGCCAGCCTTAATGTTGACATAGGCTCAAAGGTCGATTCTGTTCTGGCAGCTGAAAACATAGCTAATCATTACTGAAGAGTGAGCAGAAGTTAGAACCAAGATGGAGGACTTTTTCCAAGATGGCGCTTAAATCCAATTCTAATTCAGAACGCGGTTTTCCCCATGGAGCGACTAGGCTTAGGCCAATACAAATATAAAGGAGGCACTATACATTTACCGTTTCACAGAAAGGCTGCTTTGAACAAACCCTGGCAGGCACATCAATGCAATTGCTGATGGTATGGCTTGATTAAAGAGAGCTCAAAGAGTTCCCATTAGGAGGAGTTTTGGGTGAGGAGAGGCAGGACTGGGTGGGATTTGTCATAATGATTAGCATGCCCATGGGCAGTCAATTGGTGGGTTCATAATCAAACAACACCTACATAGTGTGTGTCACTCCCCATATGTCATTCCTCCCTATCTATACTCTATTGAAATAGTTTAGACTTATAGCCCACACTAATCAAAATAAAGCATCAGGTTACACTTAGACCACATTCATGCCACCGTTTCTATTGTACGAGAACACCCTGGTCACTCCTAGCCACCACACAATTTATGTGCCTCTTTCTGGCACCTCTTATGTCCCTCACCTTGTACTTGTGTGCCTCTCATTGTAGAATTGTAGTCACAAAATGCAAGAGGATCCCTGCTATTTGAAGTGGTGTCCTTAAGGGTCTTTTACTTTTGTCTACAGTAACCTCAAGGAATCTGAACATATTGTTGCCTTTCACAAAGAATGGCTTATGTCTGCACAATCAAAGCTAACTTACCATTTTAATTAAAAAGTGTCCATAATTAAGTCATACCTGGGTCCGGCTATGTGCTACTCCATAGAAAGTCTGACTTCTCCTGCTGGAATTTCCATAAGCAGCACTCATTTCTGTCTAGCCAGGCATCCTCTGCCTGGCTAGACAGGCATAGGTGAGCCCAGGGCAGCTGTTGCTCATTGGAAAGGCAGCTCCTCTTTGGGCGGGCCACCTATAAAGAAGACAGGAACATCTCCCACTTGTTGTGGCATCACCTTTGCTCCGTGAGATGGCAGGGTCATCAGTGCTGGCATAGGGACAGCCCTGGAAAGTGGCATCCATTTGTTTAACACACAAAGTCACTTTGAAGTAATTTACTTCGAAGGCATTGCTTCGAATTTTGTATGTGTGTGTATATATATATATATATATATATATATATATATGTGTGTGGTGGGTTTAGGGGTACAAAGGGGTTCAGGAGGGGTTTGGGGTAGGATGGTAAGTGAATGGGAAGGGGTGGATTGGTGGGACACCCCCCAACTTAATTAAAAAAAGAAAATGAAGCAACATTTTGAAATAATGCCTTTGATGTAAATTACCTCAAAATGATTTATTTCAGGAAAAGGACATGGAACCCTGGAAATATAGTGATTGGCATCTGTTAATGACACAACTGGCTTTCCAACTCTGCAACCGTTTTCTCTTCTTTTACTATGAGATTTATATATTTGTTATGTTTTGTTACTGGGTTTTACTTAGCATGACTTCTGCCATTGTCATGGCCTCGCAACATTTAGAGACCTACACAGTGTTAGTCAATGGGTGTAGATGGATGAGAGCAGATCTGCTGCTGATGTTGGCAGATGGGAAGAAACTGGTCTAGGTGTCCCTGTAAGCTCTAAGGTGTTTTACGAGACATGGGCCCTCATTGTAAGTATGGCGGTCTGGAATAAGGGTGTTAGTAATGGTGCTGGTGCTTCAGTGACCCCATTTTCAGAGAGTCCTTTTGGGCTCCACGGAAATGGGGATTTACCATTACCACCGCTGCGTGTGATATCCCGGTGGCACTGGGATATCAGGTGACGGTAAGGGTGTTATAAGGTTGCCAGGAACCCGCTGCCTACTGGCGGGTTTTACCTTAAACCCTGTAATGAGCCCCAATGTATCCATTGAGGCCCGTCATTGGCATAACCTGGTTCATAGGTATGCTTGGTACCAGGAGTGATTTCATTTGGTGAGCCAGCTGTGTTCATGAATGCATGTCAAGTACTTTGAGGTTGTGGTCAGTGGTGTTTGGCATGCAGTGTTCCAGCGTTATTGCTTTGTCGAGGGATGTGGTGTGGTGAGGATAGGAGTCTGAAAGGTTAGGGTGCAGTGATGCTATGCAGCTGTGGAAACATGCTCCTTCCCCCTGTTTGGTATTCCTGTGCTAAATAATAAATGGCATTTTGTAAGGTAATTGTTGAATGGTGAGAATTTGGCACTGTTATACTTGGGAAATGGGTAATAACGCAACATTGCATGCAGGGTAGCATAGGAAATAAACAGAACATAGAATTCAATCCATTTCTGGTACTTGTCAGTATGGTAATGCTGCATTTGCAATCTGCACTGTTGCTGGGTGGTTGGTTATGTCATTTCAAAGTCACATGGCATCTGCACTTGCAGGTTCTCAATGTCACTTGGCTTAGTAAGATCGTTCTTTTTCTTCTCCCTTGTTCCCCTTCCCTTGCCTTGTCGCGCTCTGAAACACTTGTGTATGAGCGCGATAGAAATAAAATACCAATATCAATATCTCCTGCCACATTGTAAGGCTGAGTTGCGCTGAGATGGGAATATCTGTCGGTGGGCAGTAGGCCCAGGCAAATTGATTACAAATTGCGGGACTTTAGTTTGAACTGTCATAACTTGGCGTAGCTTAACGTGTCATAATGTAGTCTACCAAAGCAAAGTAAGGCAAACTACAGACTGGAAACGCATACCAAACAATGAAAAGACACCTTACGGTCGTAACCGTACACTGCTACACGCCTCGGGACGCAGTTCTGCGTTTCCCTTTTTCATCCTGTTAGTGTCCATTTGCCTATCTCGCCCTCTACCTCTGCCTTTCTATCTCTCTGTCTCTCATACATTGTACAGTTCGTGGAAAGGATGGCAGGTAAGGTGCTAGTGGCTGCCAGGTGACTACCCGACTTAGGAGCATGAACTTCTGGTTTAAGAGAAATATTTGAAGATCTGTGCCATTTTTGTTATGATTGGTGAACAGCAAATGAGACTATGTAAAAACATGTACATATGTTTGTGTTATGTATACATTTGTACACTGATAATCAAATTGTGTAAGTTGAAGGTAATGTTGGCATATATGTATTTAGTGTTTACATTTCCTTTTAATAAATGTTTTTCTATATTTGTGATTAAAAGAAAATGAATGATCTGTCCTAATGAAATCATGCAAGGCTGCATTACGAGTATGGCAGTGTGGGAAAAGATGGCGGCAGTGTGTAATTCTGTTACCACCAAGTTATCTCTTCATTCTCTCACCTCCATACTACGAGTTTGACAGTGGGGTGTGGGATTTACCTCCAGCAAAAAGCTGGATGTGAATCCACCAACCTACCGCCAAATTTTGGCGGCATTAGAACAAAGGAACTACTTTCAGCAGCAGTTCCATGGAAATCCCAATGGAGTTTATGGACTCAGAAAATGAAGACTTGCACTGTCATGCCACCGCTTGTAATTCCGGGGTATGTCCGTTGGACCAAGTGGCGATAAAGATAATCAATTTTGACTGTAGTTTAGCGTATTTGCTGGTGGACTACCACCATACTCATAAGGCCCAATTAATGGAATTAATTGTGCGGTAAATAGGGACTTTGCGTGCCAAATTGCGCGCAAATCCCTGTTTGTCAATTCATGGAAAGCAATGCGCAGGGCTTACCTGGGACTTGTTAAGAATCCGCGCTGGTCCGCCACGTCACTCGGACTCGACGAACGCCTTGCACGAAACTCCAAGAAGAGGGTGGGCCGGGCCTGCGCAGACAACTAAAAAGGGCGCAGAACACGTGAAATGAGAAAGAACAAGCAAAAACATGGGCGTTTCAAGGGATGGTCCAGCGTCAAACAATCGCACCACCCATAAGTGCGCAAAACAAATGCATTCATGGAATTGAACTGGGAACGCCGGGTCGTGGAAAACACCACACACAAATCCTGAAACACCTGCAACACATGATAGCACGCAAAAACATCAATGCGCACACTAACACATGCATAAAAGCATGCGGGAACAACAAACACACGGATACAGCCATGATGAATAGACCATTTGTCTATTGTCAATCATCCAGGGACACTGCAGGAGGAGGAGGAAGGCCAGGGCCTGGATCTTCCTCCCACAGTCCAGCCTTTTTGAGATGCCCAATGACCAGGTCTATGGCAAGTATAGGTTGACCCCCATATCATCTTAGATCTGGCCACAGAGTGGGAAGATGACCTCACATCACCCACCTTGTGCTCCCAAGCACTTAGTCTCTTGCAAAAGGTGCTCACTGCTCTGCATTTTTTGGCCATTTGGTCATTCAAGCAGACCACCACCATAGTAGGTGCCATCTCCGAGGCCACACAGTCTTGCTGCTTACACCAGATGTTGGCAATCATAACTGCATGCCCTTCTGTCAGCTGGCATATCTATATGCCTAGAACACCGGCAGAAACGCAAGCAGTGGTCCAGGATTTCAATGGGGTGGTGCACTGTCCAAAAATGCTAGGTTCTATTGATTGCACCCATGTTGCTCTACATCCAACTAGAGCAACAGAGCACATCTACTGCAACCGGAAACATTGGCACTTTATCAATGTTCAGGTTCTGTGTGATGCCAAGGGCATCATTACTGAAGTGTATGTCAACTATCCTGGTAGCACATATGATAGTTACATCTTCAGGATGTCCCCGCTCACCGGGCCCTGGAAGCTTGGAAGCATTGAAACACATGACTCATTGGTGAGTATGAATGGCCATGCACATGCATGCATGTTGCACACAGACCAATAGACACTGTCAACAAATGCCAATGACAACCATTCCCACATCTACAGGGGACAGTTAAAACCTTCTGCGCACATACATGATGATGCCCATACGCAACTCCAACACACCTGCCGAGGTAAGGTACAACAATGTCCATATTGCGACTCTGGGCACACTGGAGCGCACATTTGGACTGCTCAAGTCACGTTTCTGCTCCCTTGGCCACTCTGGTGGTGTGTTGCTATATGCACCACCAGTAGTCTGCAGGATAATTGTGGCAGCATGCGTCCTGCACAATGTTGCAACACGGTGTGGTGTCCCAGTAGAAATGGTGATGACTCACCATCCACACCCACAGGCACACTGCTTGCATGTGGCTGGGCGGAGGGCACATGGAGAGGCTGCACACACCCAGCTTGTGCAATCTTTTTTCACCTAAAATCCTTCTGCTGTGGAGAGCACACGATCCAGCCAAATCCCAGGTGCCATTCAATGGTGACAATGAGCCAATCCACTGTGCCCTCAAAACCACCGTGAGAAATTGCCATTGGAAATGCACATTTGTGTGCATTACTAAGAACTAAAAAGACATTCCATTTGGTGTTTCCAAATGACACACATTGAAGAGGGAGGACACCGCTACCACCATGACAACCATTTAATGAAACCACCCCTTTGGCACCAAAAACATCACATTTGACTAACTAACATACCTGGCAAATTTATAAGCAGCGATAAATCATGAAACTCATCAAACATCATGTCTGAGCTGCAAGCCATACATGGCCTCGAAAAGTAATTTGTCCAATAAAATACAAGAAGCACAATGACATATTGCTGCACACATGTCCGAAAATGTACATGATGAGCACAAGCATGACCCTATTGTGGGGTGTTGAAAACCAGTGCAGTAAGGATCCACATGTGACAGATTCTGGCTACATGACCACAATAAACCCCATCCCAAAAGAACCAATGACCAAGAGGTAATTGACAATTGTGAAAAAGTGGTCAACACACCAGAATGGCCACATCCAAACATGCAGCAACTAATGTAGCCATTCCATAAGGATCAAGAATAATGCACATTTTACCTGTCCCCTGGTCACGCAGTCGGCAATCAAAATTCATCACATGAAATAGCCATCATTCCCTGATGGAAAGATCTGCAGACAATGAAAAAAATGAAACAGCGTGCAGCCAATACATCCATGCACCCAACAGGTCAAGACCCATGTGCGCCCATCAGTGACATACAACACATGCAAACAACAACTCACAAGACATCCATCAACATGTGTCCCAGCACACATGCAGCAACACCTGCACACCACATGCAATTCAAATACACAAAACACACAGACTGAGAAACAACCCCCACACTTCCTGACCCCTGAATGACATGCAGCAAATGTGCATGTCGCGTATCCCCATTCTCAAGCCGATAGCAAATACACAACACACGCATCAGTCAACACGCTACATGAAAATGAGAAGATATCAGATACGCAGATAACAAGGGCCCAAAAAAAGCAGGGACACAACTGGAAGAGAAGCAATGACATGGCAAAGCATGCCATCACCAGCATATTAATCGGGCAGTGCAGTGAACACAGTAATGGGAGACTATGATGCAAAGCACAAGAAGGCCAGTACACAAATACCTCTTGCACTCCATACAGGATCATGCTTGCGGCATCATTTCACAGAGGCCGATGTCAGACTGGAAGGCTGGCCACTGAGGCAACTGCAATGTAAGACATGAGCAGACATGACAACGCAATGTGATACTGCAAGCAATAATAAATGCATGCAAAAGGTCGGATGCAGGGGAAAAGTGCAAGGTCAATGCAGACTTCACTGTGACAGCATACAATTGGTTCAATTATGCATTCCATTGAATGCATCAGCAGCATGCACCAACCTGTGGTCAACTTGAAGCTGCAAACACCATGGTGCCGCATGCATGTTACATACATGTGAAAACACCAACACTGCACAACGTATTGTGCCTGTTCACAACATACCATCCCAAAGATTTGCATCAATTTTTCCATGTTTGTGGATAGTAACTTGGGCTGCACACCATCAACGTGCAACCCTGAGCAAGAGAGGCCAAATGTGCAATTGAACCATAACCCCACAAACGTTGCATGGGATGCAAAGTATCACTTAGTACACATGTGCAAAGTGCAATGAAGCACATACCAGCACAACCATTAACACCTGTCAAAGACCACTAACTGGCCCTGCCACCCACTCCCAACCACCAAAGAAAGGCCCACACAGTTGGAACTCCAACAATTTTGAATCTGAAACCTGTGGCCCCATTAATCTATAGAAACCACACTATGCCCAGACCTATGACCGGAACCACACCCTGTGACACATGCAACCATGAAGTAGTACCGGTGCCCCCACAAGACACAGCAATCCAAAGTGATCACACACAGTGCAAGACTCCCAGCCAAACACCACACAAGTGTCTGCAAATCCGCTTCACTAACCTGCACTGGGTACCCACCTGCCTTGCATATGATGCAATCCACTGTGAGACACATCCCCTAAATGCAATGACATGCATAGTAACAACAGAAACAACCTGCACATCCATGACCTCACATGAATAGAGCATGAAAATATGCTGAGACCACCCACTGTAGAAGTAACAAAGGGTGCAAGTGGGTGAAAGGACATAGATTGTAATTTGGCCATGAGTGCAGCGTAGGATAACAGAGAGAGTGACAGTGAGAAGGAACGCCAAGTGAAAAACACATCAAGGAGTACACTGTCTGGATTGGAGTTGGCCAAGGACATGTACTACACCACAGTAGGTGCGGGCATAGCTGAGTTGACCGAGAGAAGAAGACAGTGACATTAGTACCACTTAAAAAAAACATCCTGGAATGGTAGCATGCAAAGCACAAATAAGGAAACTTCCACATGCAGCAAACGCAGGGAACAATGATGCATGCTGAGTATGCAAGACAGTGTGCATGCTTACCTGCTGACTTAGGCGGCAAGGTGTGAATCCTGCATCACCTTCACCAGGAACTGTGCCTCCAAATGAGTGACAGGAGGGCCTGTGCCTGGAGGAGGGCATGGGGAGCATGGAAGTCAAAGGGTGCAGGGTGTCTTCCCTGGGACAGCAGTCACCAACTCATCGCAGATTACTGAAACAACATGGGACAAGACATTACAACAGGCATAGTTAAGTAACATTCGCACAGCACATATGTGTCAGGATACACTGAACCCATAGTTGCCTGCACATGCCTTCCTAAGCACCACCATGCAAACATGAAAGTTGATCTCACTCTGCATGCCTACATGTCCACCACTGCATACGTCATGGCCTTGAGAGAGTAACTGCACAACTCAAGTAAAAAATGACATCCCGCCCCCAAAAAAAAACCTGGAGAGAGCAACTCAAAAATATCATGCCAACAATCAGGCCTGGGTTCTACAAAAGGGGTAACAAAACAATAAAAATGTTCATCATGGACAGGGGGAGCGGGGGTTAGGGTGCATGTAAATGTCCACATGTGTCCAATAGAAAATACGAATAAACCAAAACTTCATGGGCTTATGGGCATCACAGCCATGGTGGACCGGGATGCATGTCTGTGCTGGCACCCCCATCCTGCATTTAATCTGCAGGTGGAAGTGGTGCTACAGGCTGACCTCGCAGTGCTCTGGCCTGGTCCTTAGTTGCAGCCGCCATGGATGACACTGATGAATGCACCAGCATACTGTGGGCTGTGAGGTCACTATGAACAACCTCATGGTCCAACACCTGCTGTTGGAACAGTCTTCTGGTGACTGCATGTTCCTCACTGATTGCAGCCCTGTGGACAAACATCTCACGCCTCAGGGCATCCATGTGTGCACGACCCTCTGCAAGCAAGGAGCAAGGGAGCAGCATGTGGACTGCATGACCTGCAGCTGTTGCACCACCTGTGTTGCTGAGTGGCTCATTGAAGTGGCCACCCTATCCATTGTTACGCTCACCTGGTATCAACGGGGACGCCACCCAGCCCTGGTTGCATTATTTGCACTCTCAAACCCTCTCCCAGTCCCTTGGTAAGGCCTCTTGTTAAAGATGGGTCTGCAATATAGGAGAGCTGGATTCAATACCAGATTGTCTTTATGTTTTCCCACCTCCCTTGGCCTCAACTCCTTCCTCCCCCGTGGGCCCTCTCCTCACCTTAATATTGTAAAAGGTGGATTCTCCGTCCTGCTCCTCGTGGCAGGGGCGTATAGATGTGGGGGGGCGAGCAGCGACCAAGTTACTTCACTGGTGCAAGCCCCCCTGTGGGAATCCAGGCCTGCTGCGACTCCATAGGTTTGCTGCTTTACAGTCTTTATATGCAGTTCTTATGTTCCTCCTAGTTCGAATAATAATGTCTTGCTTCCTTCCTTTTAGGTATGGAAAAGTATTTTGGTGTTGTCATGCAGTTTGATGATGAGCATGGGCCGTTAGGCGAAAGCGCTGTGTGCGCGATGCTGTCCGGTGAGTAAAGCTCAATGAGCAGCGCTGTTTCGCCTTTTATATTGCTAACCTGTGTCTTTTCTCTCCTTGTAGGTTGTGATGTTCCTCGCCGAGCACCGTAATGTTCCAGCAATGAAACTGACCAGGAGATGACTAACCAGGAAAGAATTGTGTGGCTTTCTTCATTCGGGAGGAAACGTGAGTAAACTCTTACTAATGCTGTCTTTCTTTCTCCTCTTTCCAGGTTATGGTATTCCAGGATGCATGCAGTGCCGGATGATGGAGTTTGTATCTTCAGGTGAGTGGTACTGAAGTCAGTGATGGATTGAAGAAAGGATAGTGCTCCAGGTAAGTTTCGTAGTGTTCTTTCTCTCTCTGCAGGTCCTTGGTTTCAGGTAAGCTGGCATCAAAGAACTGGACACGGTGGGCGCTACGTTGCCCACAGCAGAATAACACAAAGCATGTTCTGCTGTCTGGAAGCGGTTTAAATAGTCTCAGGTAAAGTAGTCCAGGAAAAATAGTAGTCCCAAGCCTGCCACACCCAAAGTATCCAGGTCAAGTAGTCCAAGGCCTGCCACACCCAAAAGACTAGACCACATAGCTCAGTTCCTTTTAAATGATACTATGAAAATAGTCCCATTCTAATGTTGGTCTTCATGATGGTTATGAGCCTAGCGCCAAAGGTGCCAGGACTGACTCCAAGAGAGTCTTGGATGAGGTTTTAGGGCAGTGACCTGGCCCTGATTGGAAAGCTGACTTGCCAGTGAGGGCCCGGGGCAAGGGTCATGAAAGCACTCGCCCCCAAGGCCCCTCTCATGGTGGCACTTCTGCCTGGTCCTGGTTTGGCTGGGTAATTCTGATGGAACTTTTTAATTAAGCGAGGGGCATGGATGTATTCACTAGGTTCCCATGATCTGTCTTGAGGGCGGTATCCCTTCCAATCAACTAAGTAGTATAGTTTGGATCTGGTGTATTTTGAGTCTAGGATATCCTTTACTTTAAACTCTGGTTCTCTGTCAACTAATACTGGTTTTGGTGGTGTTGTAATCCGAGTACTGGGTTGTACCGGTTTCAGGAGTGATACGTGAAACACAGGATGAATCTGCATAGTGGGTGGTAGGACTAATTTAACTGTCACTGGATTTATTATGGATTCAATAGAATAAGGTCCCAGATATTGGGGACGAAATGTCTGAGTCCCGTTTATGGGCACATATTTTGATGCTAACCAGACCTTGTCTCCAATTTGATAGTCGGGGGCTTTACTACAATGTTGGTCAGCGAATTTCTTTTGTCTGTTCTTGGCTTGGAGTAAATGTTCTGCTGCATCTTTGAAGGCCTGGGAAATAGTCGTATGTAGGGTTTTAACCGCTGGCCTTTCCAAAGGGGATGGGATATCCAATTCTGAAGTACGTGGATGTCTACCATATATAGTGTAGAAAGGGGTTTGTCCAGTGCTGGTGTGTAATGAATTATTATAGGCATATTCAGCTATCCATAACAAGTCCTTCCAATTTCTTTCCACTTGATGTAACATGCAACGTAAGTATTACTCAAGGGTTTGGATTGTTCTTTCTGTTTGGCCATCTGTTTGAGGATGGTGACTTGTGGATAGTCGAATGTCAATTTGGGCCATTGAACAGCATTTCCTCCAGAAGTTGGATACAAACTGACTACCTCGATCTGAGATCAAGACCGATGGAAAGCCATGTATCCGTACGATTTCCTCCAGGAATTCTTTTGCTAAATTGGATGCATTTAGAAGACCCTTAAAAGGAATAAAGTGTGCCATTTTAGAGAACAAGTCTACAACTACCAAGATGGTGTTGAATCCTTGACTGGGAGGTAGATCTCTAATTAAATCAAAGGACAGTGTGTGCCATGGTGCGGGAGGAATTTCCAATGGTTGGAGAAGATCAGCTGGTTTTTGCTTTTGGGACTTGTTTTGTGCACACACACCGCAAGATTGGATACATTGTATGATGTCTTTACGCCATGGGGGCCACCAATAGTTTTGTTTTACTTTAGCTAGAATTTTGGCAATTCCAGGATGACCTTCAATCAGGGAGTCGTGATAACCCAAAATAACCTGCTCTTGTAAATCTTTACTTGGCAAGTATAGACGGTTCCTCAAATATGGTAACTGGTCTTAAAAGGTGTAATGTTCTCCTTGAGTACACCACTCTTGTGAGAAAGTGGGATCCATTAAGAGTTGGATCTTGTTTTGGAGTTCACCCTGTGTCAATGTTGTCGTTAGACCCAGGAGTTGGTCTTCTGGAATGATAGCTACTGAATCTGGAGTTATGTATACCTTTTCATCAACACCCATGCGGGACAAGGCATCAGCCTTTCCGTTTGGGACTCATGTCTGGTAGGTGATCACATAGTCATATTCAGCGGAGAAAAGAGCCCACCGCAGTTGATGGGATGATTGAGCCTTTGCTGTTTTTAGGTATTGCAGGTTTCGAAGATCAGTTATGACCGTGACAGTATGTCTAGCACCAAGGAGATAGTGCCGCCATGCCTTGAAAGCTGATTATATAGCCGAAAGTTCTTTGTCTGTGATAGCATAGTTTAGTTCGGGAGGTGAACATTTTCGTGACCAGAAGGCCGCAGGGTGTAACTGGCCAGTTCCTGGGGCACTTTGTGAGAGAACAGCTCCCATAGCCATGCTAGAGGCATCTGTTTCAACTATATAAGGGAGGTCTGGGTGAGGATGCCGTAGACCTGGAGCAGAAGTTCATTTTTTCTTAAGTTCTTCAAAGGCCTTCTCTGCTTCTTCGGTCCAATGGAACTTTTTATTGTTTTTTTCTCAATAGTGATGTAATTGGATGCACTATTTGGGAAAATCTGGGATTAATTGGCGGTAAAAGTTTGCATAGCCCAACATACTCTGGATTCCTTTAAATGAAGTTAGTGACAGCCAGTTAAGAATGACATCTACCTTGTGCCTATCCATTCTGATACCTTTTGTTGTGAGGATAAAACCGAGGAACTCCAATTCGGTGACATGAAAAGAGCATTTTTCAAGTTTTGGTTACAGTTTATGTTGGCAGAGTTTAGTAAGGACATAGCGAACATGCCTGACATGGTATTCTTTTGTAGCAGAATACACTAAGATATCATCAATTTAAAACAGGGCGCAATCGTCAATTAACTCCCGCAAAACATCATTCATAAAGTACTGGAATGCAGCAGGAGCGTTGCAAAGTCCAAAAGGCATTACCTGGTATTCATACAAGCCATATTTGGTACGAAAGGCGGTTTTACATTTGTCTCCTTTATTCACTCAAACAAGATGGTACGCCCCCCTAAGGTACAGTTTGGAATAGATTTGGGTGTCTTTGACTGATCCAATAATTCAGGAATAAGGGGCAGTAGATAACGTTTTTTTTACTGTGATCTGGTTTAATGCGCGATAGTCGAAGCAAGTCCTCAAATATCCTTCCTTCTTTGGTACGAAGAATAAGGAACTGGCTGCCAGTGATTTAGATGGGCGGATAAATCTATTTGCCAGGTACTGATCAAGATAAGATTTCAAACTGAGGTTTTCTGGTTCAGTAAATGCATAGATTCGACCACAAGGAATTTGCGCACCAGGTATGAGATTGATCTGACAATTGTAGGGCCTGTGCGGTGTTAGAGTATTGGCTTGTTCTTTCTGGAACACGTCTTGAAAATCTTGGTTTTTTTTTTGGTAGAGTACTAGTCATACCTAGTACAATTGCCGCCGTACTGGGAGTAGCAGATGTACATAAGTCTTTTTTCCCCTTTTCTTGGTAATAACAGGTGCAAGCACAGTCATCAGAAAAGGCCAACTTCTTGGCACGCCAATCTATTAGAGGGTTGTGAGCTACCAACCATGGCATCCCTAAGATTAGTCGTAACTGAGGAGCTTTGATGAGATCGAATGTAATAAATTCTCGGTGTCCATCCTGGCACAGTAGGGTTAGTGCTGCTGTGCATTGGGTTACTGGTCCGGAAGCTATTTCTGTCCCATTAACACTAGTAACTTTTTCAGTAGTCGAATTAGAGCATAAGGGAAGCCCCATCTCTGCTGCCAGATCTTGGTCTACATAATTCCCAACTGCTCCGCTGTCTATGTATCCATCGACAGCATGCATCCGCGACGGTTGTTGGTGATTGATCAAAATTACTGGTAATGCAAAGTGTGAGGTCTGTGGCTCATCCTTCTCGCTCGACTAGCGGACCTCTACGCTTGCCGGGCTTTGTAGTTTTCCGACTCTTTCTTATTATCTTCCTTCTCTGTGGCTCCAACAGTTTTCCTTGGTGGTTTCACTGGACATTCTTTGAGGAAGTGGCCTGATTTTCCGCAATATAAGCATAATTGCTGTTGCCTTCTCTTGTCTCTTTCAGTTTTAGTTAAAGGGGGCCGTACACCTCCGCTTTGCATAGGTTCTACCATGTTTTCCAATGTACGTGGAACATTATCCAGTGACCGGACATACGCAGCTTGAGTGTCTAACCTTACCCGGTCCGCTTTTCTGTCTTGTAATCTGTAATCTAATTCGACAACAAGGTTGATGAATTCCCCACAGTCTTTAGGTGGGTTAACCACTTGAGCCAGGACATCCTTTGGTCCCCCTCGTAGACCCCGTTGAAATAGTGTGGTCCTATTTTCCTCAGGCCACACAGCTTCAACGACTAGTCTGTTAAATGTTGCTATATATGTAAGCAAGTCTTGACTTCCTTGTTGGAGTGACAAAAGTTTGTTGTCTAATGCTTGGCCTTGGGTATGATGTGCAAAGAGTTTTTCCATTTCCATCTGGAAACCCCCAAAGTCATGTAACAATGGGTTATCCTGATGTTCCAATGGTACCGACCAATCTGCAGCACTGCCACTCAGATATGACAAGACAAAAGCAACCCGCGCTTAGTCGTTAGGAAAAGCCCCAGGTCTGCAAAGGAAATGAAGGCGACACTGGTTCATGAACGTTGCATACTTCTTGGGGTCCCCTGTAAATTGTTCAGGTGGAGCTAAAGGAACTACCCCAGGAAGGGTTATTTGTACTGGATTGGTGGAAGAAGTTGGTACTGGTTCTGGTAGAATGGTACCAGGCAATGGGGTCTGTCCTGCCTGTGATTGGAGCAATTGTCTACTTATTTCGTCGGTACGATCCTTAGTAACAATCAAATCCCTCCTAAGAGCAATGGTTTCTTGCCTGGCTGAATATACTTCAGCACTTAATTGTCCCAACAACTGAACTAACTGGTCAGTCTCTGAAGTCTCCATGACGCCCAGGTGGATAATATTATTGAGGCTTTGCGTTCTGTTACGCTCACCTGGTATCCACCGGGACGCCACCCAGCCCTGCTTTGGATGATTTGCACTCTCGAACCCTCTCCCGGTCCCTTGGTAAGGCCTCTTGTTAAAGATGGGTCTGCAATATAGGAGAGCTGGATTCAATACCAGATTGTCTTTATGTTTTCCCACCTCCCTTGGCCTCAACTCCTTCCTCCCCCTTGGGCCCTCTCATCACCTTAATATTGTAAAAGGTGGATTCTCCGTCCTGCTCCTCGTGCCAGGGGCGCTTAGATGTGGGGGGGCGAGCAGCGACCAAGTTACTTCACTGGTTCAAGCCCCCCTGTGGGAATCCAGGCCTGCTGCGACTCTGTAGCTTTGCTGCTTTACAGTCTTTATATGCAGTTCTTATGTTCCTCTTAGTTCGAATAATAATGTCTTGCTTCTTTCCTTTTAGGTATGGAAAGGTATTTTAGTGTTGTCATGTAGTTTGAAGATGAGCATGGGCCGGTAGGGTAAAGCGCGGTGTGCGCGATGCTGTCCGGTGAGTAATGCGTGATGAGCGGGGCTGTTTCGCCTTTTATATTGCTAACCTGTGTCTTTTCTCTCCTTGCAGGTTGTGATGATCCTCGCCGAGTGCCGTAATGTTTCAGCAATGATACTGACTAGGAGATGACTAACCAGGTAAGAATTGTGTGGCTTTCTTCATTCGGGAGGAAACGTGAGTAAACTCATACTAATGCTGCCTTTCTTTCTCCTCTTTCCAGGTTATGGTATTCCAGGATGCATGCAGTGCCGGATGATGGAGTTTGTACCTTCAGGTGAGTGGAACTGAAGTCGGCGATGGATTGAAGACAGGATACTGTTCCAGGTAAGTTTCATAGTGTTATTTCTCTCTCTGCAGGTCCTTGGTTTCAGGTAAGCTGGCATCAAAGAACTGGACACGGTGAGCATTACGCTGCCCACAGTAGAATAACGCAAAGCATGTTCTGCTTTTTGGGTGCGGCTTAAATAGTCTCAGGTAAAGTAGTCCAGGTAAAATAGTCCCAGGCCTGCCACACCCAAAAAAGTCCAGGTGAAGTAGTCCCAGGCCTGCCACACCCAAAAGACTAGACCGTATACCTTAGTTCCTTGTAACTGAGATATGTGTGTGCCTTCATGTTGGCTGAACCCCCCAAGTTAAATAATCCCAAGTAAATAGTCCCATTCTAATGTTGGTCTTCATGATGGCTATGAGCCTGGTGCCAAAGACCAAAGGCGCCAGGACTGACTCCAAGAGAGTCTTGGATGAGGTTTTAAGGCCTTTGACCTGGCCCTAACTGGAAGGCTGATTGCCAGTGAGGGCCAGGGGCAAGGGTCATGACATCCATGCTCTCAGCCAAACTCTCAAAGGCTGCACCCTGTCAGTGTGAGGAACTCAACATCTGCTGCTCCCACTCTGTCTGCCCAGCCTGCACATGCCCCCCATGTGTGTGGGGCCCATGCCTGCCTGATGCAAGGTAGCATGGCCCTTGCTCTGATGCCCCTGTCCTTGGCTGCAGGTCTGCATCACTCCCTTGGACATCTGTCCCAGGCACAGAAACCAGTACATGGGAGGGTGGCCTTGCAGCCGTAACCACTGCAGATGCAGGGGACACCACTGACTGGCCTTGTGAAGGCACATGACCCCCTGAAGACTCACATGCCCCAACTGCTCCACGCATTGGTGCACTCGCCTCTGCCAGCATTGAGGACTGCACATCCGGTTCAGCATCAGAGCCAGCTGAGTCATTATTCAGAAGAGTCTGCAGCACGGCTGAGGATGGTCTGGAGCACCAGTGGGGTTTCAAAGCCTGCCACCCCACATCCTCCACTGGTGGTCTGAAGCACAACAGACTCTTCTTCATCCTCCTCTTCCTCCTCCTCTGCATCTGGTGCATCCTCACCTGCACAAGGACAGAAAAAGACATGTTGAGTCATGTGCGACGTGTCTACAGTAAACATGTGTATCACATAGCTGTCATGTAACAAAATGCAGGGCATGTAGTCAGAAGAAATACAGCATCCGCACGCTATGGTCAACAAGCAATGTGAGCATATGCGGACTGGCCAACACATTCCCTGCCTAGCGCCATGCTGCCAGTGGACACATTGCCAACCACAGGGTCGTTAAGAAGCGCGTTAGGGGCCATGTTACCGCACACTGTTGACTAATACCTGTGAAATGTGCATGGACGTGTGTCTCAGTGACGTGCAATTACATTACATGACAACAGGCAGCCACACATATGCACATAAAAGGCTGCATCCATCACATACCACACCAGTGTTGTCTTGGTAAAGGGACTTTAGACAAAGAAAGCATGCCGTAAGTTGTGGAAACAGCAAATACTCCCAGGTGATGCATGGCTGTAAGAGTACCACCTATGCAAAGTATGTGAAGTCGAGAGAGTAAGTTAATGGAGTTGTAGATAGGACTAGGGTACAGTGACCCACAAGAGGGAGAGGCCTGCGAGCACATGGAGTGTGAGCTGAGTGTGGGAGGTTAACAGGGAGCAGGCATCACAACGATTTACCTCTGGAGTCATTGCCATTGGGGCAGCAGGGATGTGTTCAGTCTGAACACATGCTCAGGCATGCCGTAAGGCATGTTGTGTGTCAGCTTGGATGGTCTATGTGGCATGGCAGCTCATACATACATGTGTGAAAAGAGATTCAATACCTTGCATGGCATGACGTGTAACTAGGATTTGGGACACATACACATGTCTAGCAGAGCAGGGTCACCCACATGAAGGATGAAACAAACAACTGTGCATCTAGTGGTATCGTATGGCAGATGTTGGGGGATGCTTGTAGGGGAGGAGTAGTGTCAAACAAACATGTTTCACTGATGAACACTGCATGGTTTGCATCCACTAGTGTGTCCACTGGACACGGTTCACACATGGCAGTCATTTCAATGCAGCCAGATGTGCATCACAATTAAACATCTTGCTGATGCATTACTTCACATACCCAGCATGCACAATGCAGGACTCCCACTCCTTGCATCTGATCCAGTAGTATGAATTGGCTCATAGCCTCTTCATGCTGGGTCAGCTCCTCCTCCTCTGGTGATTCCTCTCAAGTTGTCAGAGCAGAGGCCAGGTTGGCACCCAGCTTGGACTTGGTGTGACCGGTGAGATGATTCCAGTGCTTCATAACCTGTGCAGCAGTGCACCTCTCAAACCCTAAGACGTTGATCTTTTCCGTGACATGCTACCATTGCACCATCCGCTGAGCAGTTGTATGGGTGCTCCCCGGAAGCTGGCACATGTCACAGTGGTGACTGGCCACGTAGCCAATTAGGATCTGGAGTTCTTCATAATGGAAGTTCTTCTTCCTCAAGGTACCAGTGTACTGTGCCGTGCCATGGTGTTGAGTGTGTTCCTGCTGTGCAGGCTTAGCCTTCTTACCATGGGTGCCATAAGGTGTTGGTGCCACCCCTGAGTGGCTGGGACCACTTTGAGATCCAGATGCCAGACCACAAGTTGCCTAGAGCATGGCCTGACCCCTTGGGGCTGGGGCCGCTGCTTCCACAACATGCCCCGGACCACTTGTGGCTGGGGCAGCTGCTTCCACAGCACGCCCCTGACCCCGACCCGTATGCCCCCTTTCCCTCTTGGGGCCTTTCCACTCATGTTCTAGATGTAACGGAAATATGGAAGGCACACCAAGTAATTGTCCTGGGCAATATGAGAGAGGGGGCAGTCTATGTGATGGAAGATCCCAGGTGTGGATATTATGGTATGCGTAACGCACAGGCACCCCTAAAATAATTTTTAAAAATGCATATGCAATACCAGGAAAGCTTCCGAAATAAGAAAAAAGCGGTATGCGATACACAGTGGCACCGAGCAACACAAAAAATGTGTACACGAACCCCAGCAAGCTACCAGAAAGTTAAGAATAGTTGTACGTGATACAGAAGGGCACCCAGAGTTGGAATAAATGCGTACATGACTCAAACTTAGCCTCGCAAAAATCAAAAGTAGATGCGTGTATGCGCAGAGGCAAATCCCCACCCAGTACGTATGGTCCCTGAAGTGAACGGAATGCGTGGCACCTCAAAATACACAGTGCTCCACTTGTCCATCTCCTCCCCTTCGCACGTACATTCAGAGTTGCTTTTGCAAATACTTATGTATCCCCAAATATGGCATGCTCAACGGCTGCGCGAAATGTGTATTTTATAAGTTACCCGCTGAGGGCCTTTTATCTGATTTCACATGTCCATGATTTTCTCCATTTTTACATGCAAAGTCCCTTCACTTTGTTTCCGGCTGCCTTCATTGTGAGACATGGAAGACCCACACTCCTGCCTCTGTGCCATTTTACTTGTCTCCTCCTGCCCTGTGCTGCCTGCAACTTTGCCATCTGCTGCTGCCTGTATAGTGTGTGTGCCTGCTGCCCACCTACATTGTGTTTGGAGTGCCTATTGTCCAGCCATTGCATATGCTCCTGTCTCTGGCCCTGTGACCACCTCCGCTGCTTTGTTGGACTCCCACCATGCCATTCCACCACCACCGCTCCACAGCCCAGCTCCAGGAACACCTTGCCCAAACCTGACTCGGGGGTTGCCGTGTGAGCACCATCATTCGCTGACCAGAGTTGCAACCCCATGGCAACGAGGCAGAGGGCTGTCAACTTCACCAACAGGGAAGTTGACATCCTGATGGAGAAGGTCCTGGAACAACATGATGCCGTCTTCAACCCTGTGATGCAACGCGGCAAGGAAGGGACGGGATCACGGATGCCATCAATGTGGAGGGGGTGGCAGTCTGCACCTTCTACACTGTGCACAAGCCCTGCGAGGATCTGAAATCCAGGACCCACGACAAAGCCCAGGGCTACATCCAGGCCGGTGCTACCACAGAGGCGCACCATGCACGCAGGTGCCAAATATCAGGTAACAACAAGCGGGTCTTTGAGAGGTTCTACCCGGCGCTGCATTCCCAGGTCTGTGAATTCTGCCAACATCTGGAGTCGATTGGTGAGTAGTCACGTGGTGCAATGCTCTACTGTGCATGTGCGTTGTGCATGTACCAGTATTTTGGCAGTGACCCCCTCAGGCTTGCAGCAAGTATGATTCTGAGATGGATGTCTGCATGCATGCTCCACACATTGCTCTCCATGTGTGCATTCACACATCTTTGGATTTAAAATGTCCTCTTACTTGCATTGTGTGTTGTAGTGCTGGCTTGCAGGCCGTGCACATGCAATCTTACTAGTGTGTGAAACGTACCAGGATGGCAAGTATGCCAGGTGAGGTAGTGTTGCCCATGTCATGTGTATGCGTGATGCTTATGTGTATGTGCAAAAATGGGAATGTGTGACTGGGCACCACTCTTAGGGCATTTATAGATACTAAAGTAAAGTATCTCAAGGAGTATCAAAATTACTATTAAAGGTGTACTTTAGGTAAGTTTATGACTAAGGCATCTATATTTGAGTCATCTGTTAATGGAAGTCTCAGATGTTGTAATTGTGTGGCCTGTTCTAACAGAAAAACCAAGGTATCAATAACCTGATGTCATTTTGTATATATGTACACTTGATGTAAACAAAGTATCTATAAGAGAGAGATACAGATTTACAGCACATTTTGCACATTACCATTGTTGGTGATTAACACTTCGCACTTTCTCGAGCACTAATCACTTTGTTAGTTTTTATATGTCAGTTTTTATGTATTTGTGTTTAAAGCTTACCTTTTCTATTAAATATTACCCATTTTAACAGCACTATTTATGAAGTCAGGTTGTATTTTCCTTGAACTTCGACTTGCTACTGCTTAAACTGTTCTTGCAACTGTGATAACCCTAACACTATCCGGAGAATTACTTGCACAAACCGATCATAGGTGTGGGAGCCTTGTTGTTTTTGTTCTTATTCAAGATATGTCAGGTTTGCTCCCTCGGAACCTTTAACTTTACCTGATTTCCCTCTAATTTTTGTTGGGCATCACGCACACCTGGATGCAACACATGCATTTGGATGTCTGGCTTAGTCAAGTTGAGACATTGCAGTTCACGGCGCTCTGATGTGATTGGTCATGGCACTGCTTTGGCCCTCTGAGTTAATGTGTGTGCATGACACCTGTATGTGCTTGTTGCTATGGCATGATCACATGCCCATGTGCAATTTATGCATGTGTTTATAGCATACAGAATAGATTGGGTGTGGCAGTGTCATGTAGTTTATGTGATTGTGTGAAGTGATGGCCAGGCAGGTGTCTGCATGGATGTGGATTGCATGTCCATGTGTCTCGGTGTGGCAGTTCCTTTGACAAGTCATGTTCCTGTGAATGTTGGTGATGCCACACCTGCTTTGGTGCAGTACACTGATGTTGCTGTTCTGTGTCTCCTTTTCCACAGTTGCATCTGATGAAGAGGGTGGACGCAGTGCTGAGGAGGACCAGGCAGAGGTGCAAGACACAGCCACACCCCTGACAGCTCATCTTTGGGGAACGATGTGGCTGTGGCAGCGCCAGTGACTTTGAGTATGGCAGCTAGCGGTAAGTCCAAGAAGGTGAAGGTGAAAGTGGACTCCTCAGCAGTGGTGGGGCCAGGTAATGCCACACAGGGGCCATCCGTGGTGGAAAATGCACTGGATTCATCCAGGTTGACGGAGGTGGAAGGGGTGCTAATCCATAGGGTCAGGTGGGGGTGTTGAGGTGGGCATGCTTGGAGCTGCCCTGTCCCAGGGGGATGAGGTGGTGCAGGCTACTGTGGAGGTGCCTGTGCAAAATCTGGTCCCTGGAGATCAAATGCAGCAGTGTGCACCTGCCAGGATCACTCCACCCAGACCCACCCCCCCTTGTCGGCTGGTGTGTCCATCCAGGATTATGTGCTGACCCTGCTGGCCGGGTTGACGAGGCAGACAGGTGTCATTTGTAATGATGTGCAAGCTACTCGTATTCTGCTTGCCCATCATCACAGTGAGCTATACTACCTCGTGTTGTGTATTGCAGCATGCCTGTTCCGTTGTGTACCCCATGGGATGTTCACTGCTGCAACTACCTCCTTGTCTTCCTCCTCTGTGCAACAGTCGTCCTCCAGGGTGCCGTCCGGCCAAGATACCAGCAGGGCCCCCTGTGCACCAGTCCCACCCACAGCGCCTCGTCTGGTGGAGCTCAAATCCCAGTTCATATTGGGAGTCCTAGTCACAGCAGCTGAGGTGGTCACCATGCCTACCCAGGCCCTGATAGGGTCACAGGCAATGGAGGGACAGTAGGCACCTATGAGCAGTGCAGGTGCCATACACCCCGGGGATCATCATCAGCTCGGAGGGTGTACCAACGTAGCAGGCACCAGGCACTGTGGCAGCAAGTGGCAATGAGGAGGAGGCTATTTATTGCAGGGCAGACCACCTGAAGGAGGCAGGTGGTAAGTGTTAGGCAGGAGGCACACATGGACATGAGGCACATAATGTCTTTTGTTTTCCATCATTATGAAGGGCAGATTGTGGCTGAGAAGCAGCGGGCACAGGAAGCAGGAGTACTGATGGGCAGGGCTGGGATTGCACTATGTCGGGCAAGGAGGAGGGCAGCCATCCTGGAGGCCACTTGCAGGGAAGCGTGAGTGATAGAGACACAGGTGCTGGACAACCTGCAAGCCCTCCAGGCAACAACGGAGGCCTGCCTGAGGGGGGGGGGCATGGCATTGGACCCGGCCCTGGTGGAAAGGCTGAGTGAGATCGAAGAGGAGGACTAGCCTGCTGCCTTTGTACATAGTTATGTAGGTGTAGGTTTCCTTTTTTTATTTATTATTTTTTCCGGACATTGCATTCTTTCCTTCTCAGGTTTTCATGTATTTAGTTATTTAGGCATAGGGTTTTTATTTCATTTCATATTTTCCCCTGGACTGCTTTGACCTTTCATTTGTGTGTCAGCAACTTTGATAGCTCCCTTTTCTGCAAGTGCATCTCTCCATTGCAAGTCATGTGTCTTGTGGCATGCATGCATGTGTGTTGTTGCTGTGATGGTTGTGGCTGGAAGGATGCACATGTGCCTGACATGTGGGGGTGGGTCCATCAGACGAATGGGTCTGCACTGTATGTTTTCATTTGCATTTAGCTGTGCAGCATCACTGTATGGTTGCCATCAGTATGGTTGGGGTGGAGGGAGGTAGGCTCACTATGGAGGTGTTCCATGGTCACGTTAATGGAACATTTGTTTTTCATTGCTGTGTTAAACACATGTCGTGCAGACACGCCCCCCCAGCATGTGCAGTCACACACTGCCTTCTCTAATCTGTTGCTCCACCTCGGACAACTGGAATGCAGCAGTGAGCCATGTTTGCCTTTTTTGATTGGCAGCACAATTCTCCGGTCTCTGTGACTCATGCACTTTCTGACTGCCCTCCCATCGCCCATCCATGGTCCCCTCATATTATTGTTCCCTGACAGGTAATTAGCCACACCTTCCACCCAGGTCATTGATGCCCAGGCGGTGATGTGCCTGGCCATTGTTTGTGGATATTTGAAATGTATTAGCAGGTTTACTACTGTCGTGGGCACACATTCAGTTAGTGTGCTTTGATGCCTTTGCAATGTGCCATGGCCAACATGCACATGCCACTTGCCATTGCATTGACTTGTCACATGTGAATGGGGTTGGCTGATTAAGGTCTTGAAGGGTGTGTCAGTAGATGCTCCTGTCCTGGATGGCTCTCCAGTGCTTCCTGTTGATCGTGTTTGCAGTGGACATGTTGGTGTTCCACTTCATGGTGCTGGCAGACCACCGAGGTTCAGGTGAGCTGCAAACATGCACTGCACTGGTATTGTTAGAGACTGTCATGGGGCTGCCCGTGGGGGGTGTCACAGGTGAGGGTGGTTGGGTGGTGGTATCCTGACTGGATGGGGCTGCCTGGGGTGGTCACAGGCGAGGGTGGCTGGGGGTGGTGTCCAGACTGGAGGGGGCTGCCTGGGGGATGTCACAGGTGAGGGGGGCTGATGGGTGGTGTCCAGTCTGGAGGAGCTGCCGGGGGGGGTCACAGGTGAGGGGCTGGTGTCCAGAATGGAGGGGGCTGCCTGGGGGGGTTTCACATGCACAGGTGAGGGGGATGGGTGGTGATGTCCAGACTGGAGGTGGCCTGGGGGTTGTGTCCAGACAGGAGGGGGTGCCTGGGGGGGTCACAGGTGAGAGGGGCTGGGAAGTAGTGTCCAGTCTGGAGTGGGCTGCCTGGGGGTTGTCACAGGTGAGGGGGCCTGGGGGCCTGGGGGTTGGTGTCCAGATTGGAGGGGGCTGCCTGGGGGTGTCACAGGTGAGGAGGTCTGGGGGTGGTGTCCAGTCTGGAGGGGGCTGGTGGGTGGTGTCCAGACTGGAGGGGGCTGTCTGGGAGAGTATCAGAGGTGAGAGGGGCTGGGAGGTGGTGTCCAGACTGGAGGGGGCTGGAGGGGGTGTCAAGACTGGAGGGGGCTGCCTGGGGCTGGTGTCACAGGTGAGGAAGGCTTGGGTGGTGTCCAGACAGGAGGGGGCTGCCTGGTGGAGGTCACAGGTCAGAGGGGCTGGGGGTGGTGTTCAGTCTGGAGAGATCTGCCTGGGGGTGTCACAGGTCAGGGGGGCTGGGGTGTGTGTCCAGACTGGAGGGGTCTGCCTTGGGGGTGTCACAGGTCAGGGGGGCTAAGGTTGGTGTCCAGACTGGAGGGAGCTGAGGGTGGTGTCCAGACTGGTGGGGCCTGCCTGGAGGGTGTCACAGTTGAGGGGGGCTAGGGGGTGTTATCCAGACTGGAGGGGCTGCCTCTGGGTGTGTCACAGTTGAGGGGGCTGAGAGGGGTCCAGTGTAGAGGTGTCTGCCTGGGAGTGTCACAGGTGAGGGAGGCTGGGGGCTGGTGTCCAGACTAGAGAGGGTCCCTGGGGGGGTCACAGGTGAGAGGGGCAGGGAAGTGGTGTCCAGTCTGGGGTGGGCTGCCTGGGGGATGTCACAGGTGAGGAGGGCTGGAGGGTGGAGTCCAGACTGGAGGGGTCATCCTAAGGGCTAACACAGGTGAAGATGGCAGAGGGGTGGTGTCCAGACTGGAGGGGGTTGCCTGGGGGGAGGTCACAGGTGTGGGGGGCTGGGGACTGGTGTCCAGACTGAAGGGGCCGGAGGGTAGGGTCTGGACTGGAGGGGGCTGCCTGGTGGGGGTGTCACAGGTGAGAGGGGTAGGAGTGGAGTCCAGACTGGAGGGGGCTGACTGGTCTTGCGAGGGAGGGCCTGTGTTTTTGCTGGGGTGCAGCCTGGGCCTGCGAGGTGAGGCCCACGTTTTCACACTTATGCAGCCTGGGCTTGCGAGATGAGGTGTGCCATTTTGCTGGGTTACAGAGGGCACTTTCAAGGGAGGGTCTGCATTTTTGCAAGGGTGCAGCCTGGCATTGTGAGGGTGGGACCTCTTTCTCACATGGGTGCAGTCTAGGCTTGTGAGGTGAGGTGCGCTATTTAGCTGCGGTGCAGCCTGGGCTTGCGGAGAGGGCTGGACGTGGTGGCTTGTGTCTGCTTTGGCCTTTAGCTTGCTTTTTGGTGTTTGTGGGGGCGTGTTGTGGGCAATCCTCGTGCAGCTTGTTTTTACTTGCACTAGGGCAAGTAATGTGCCTATGAATCCATGAATAGGCGGGGCATGCAATATATTTTCTGCAGGGTCCTCTCGCTGCATGGCCCTTGTGTCATTTTTGCACCCGATTCCATGAATCGGGCCCATAATGAAGCCCACAGTGCACTGTGTCTTAAACGTTTGCAGTATAGTTGTTCCTTTAAACTGTGGACGAAGTTTGTATATAACAATTGTAACTGGCATAGGTGAGGAGACATAATGACATACGCTTTCTCCACTAGAATTCGTGGGTTCCCAAAAGAGTTAGATAGTTTGAGAGAAAACCTGTGATAGGATTTGAAAACCGGGGCCTCCATTTTTTCTCTCATAGTGTACCGAGGGGCACAGATGGAGTTGTGCCGTTTTGGAGAGCAGACCCCTTCATCAAACCATAGAGTTCTCTTTTCAGACTTGGAAGCTGAAGCTGTTCCTGTCTCGTTGCTCTGCGGCTTGGGCGATGTTGTTGACAGCAACATCTATGATATTTCTCATAAAGGGAATATATTTATTTGTGCAGATAATAGTGCCAACCTCTTCCTCTAAGAGGATTTTGGCTTCGAGAAGTAGGATCTCAAATGTGAGAATCGCTGCCAGGAGAGAGTGCGCGCTGCTGAGAGCCTTTTTCTCAGATCTGCTCCACCCCGATCCCCGCCATGTTGCTATTCGTGGTATCTCTTTAATCATAACATGCAACTGCCTGGTTTTGTTCATTAGATATGACCATTTTCCTGGGCAAAACCTACTTAAAGCTAAGGTATCACAAAATAACCTTTCACAGGTAAGCCATGACTGCTGTACCATTGCTTCCGGCTTTGTTTATGTTCTATCGTTGTCCTTTTGACCCTGTATTCATTCATGTAGCAATCACCCCGAGTTGAGGGGTGTTCATGGCTGTTAATACCCCCAACAAGGGGGTTATAGCTTTTTGCACCTTTTTTTACTAGAGAGGGGCTCTGCCTGTATTGCGCAAGACCAATAACCTGTAAAAAAAAAGAATAAGAGATGGCCGCCTCAGGTTGGAGGAACGCCAGGATTTGAGCAGAAAAGTTCCAGTCAGCAGGCAAGTGAGGAGGGTGGGAGGTGGGTGGGGAAAGGGTCCTGGATATGTTTGGGGCGGCGGGTAGGTGTGGACATGGGGAGGCAACAGGAAGAGGCACTATTTCTCTGTCTGAATTCTGTATCCTTCTACTATGACATCAGGACAGAGAATAATTAAATTCATAATCCACTGTTGTGATATCCCAGCAGGGGTATACAGCAATTTATGGGTCAGATGTCGTGTTCTCCTTTTTGGGTTGCTGTGGGTAAGAAGAGAGGGAACCTGGTATTTTTAATGTTGTATATAGTACCCCTTGCCTCTTCTTTAGCTCCCCTGCAAGGCCCTTCCATGGGGACAGAGCAGGGACATAAAAGGGAAGCGGGGGGATGCACAACATAACATTGTAGATGGGTAGCTTTCAAGTAAGGAGTGTTTTCCACTTCAGAGTTCTGAGTAACCAACTAGACGACTCAATATTGGCTCTTGATGTCTGTAGCAACGCCCCCCACATTGGGGGGTGAGGGTTGGTACATGGCCGGTAACGGCCCTCCAGCGTGAGCCTAGGTATATACGCCTCTAACAATAGGGTGATAACTATTTTCCGAGGGTGAAAATAGTTTATTTGTATTCTTTGTATGCCGAGTACCACTCACCTCTTTCTGGTTCTTGTGTAGGAGTGGGATCTGCGGAAGACCTTCCTCCTGTCTTTTTCTTCTTTGCGAAGGAACTCCCCTTGAAGAGATTGGGACGATCCCTCCCTGTAGCCACAGTGCCTGCCCGAGAAGACAGGCAGTACACAAAGAACACTCGGAGGTGAGTCTTTAATTGGGGAAAAAGCCTAAGCTCAAAAAAACAAAATAACATGGATAGATGGCAGGGAGGTCCGTGCGGTGAAAACTGGATCTCAAAAAGCAAAAACAACCAGTAGTCACAAGGATAGGTAGAACTGGGAGACAGGTAAGGCAAGCAGGAAGCAAGGGTGCAAAAGAAAACAAGCCAGAGGAGCTAGGCAGCGGAATAAACACAGAGGAAAAAGGCGGCAAAAGCAAAACATGGAAGAACAGCAGAGGTTAGGATTCCAAAGGGGAATAGGCAAATAAGGAAGAGAAACACTAGCATCTTACCCAGGGTAAAGACAGGGTTGCAAAGCTTAGGCACACCATCGCTTTGGAAAGTAAATAGAAGTGTGGCCGCCATCTTGGATGACAACTAGAACGGAAAGTAAACGTAGTCGTCTTTACATGATGGTGCAACTGCATGCAACCTTTACCATTGTTTCCAGGCTAAATAGCACTGTGCTATGACAGATGTACTCTGCGTGTATTGCGTTAGCCCAATCTCCCGTTACAAAAGAAAACGCCACCACTGTAGGAAGTCCCTTTTCTATGTTCATAGTGGCTGCGGTTGGGAGGAATGCAAAGCTCCGGTCCAGGAGGTAAGTAGGGAGGGAGGGAGGTGGGAAAGAGTGAGGGATGTTTTTATTAGTGAGGAGGTGGGGACTTGGGGAGGCACTGGGGAGAGGCTCCCTGTTACCTCACCACAATCAAGATGTGCCACCAGGGTAGGGCCATGGGAGGATGGACGAAATGAACAGCACACCGTGTCTTCTCACCTGCTTATGCGGTCCCCTGATTGGCTTTGCACCCTTCCCTGGGTGCGAATATCAGATGTCACCCACAACTAGGAGTGGGGGGAATTTTGCAAATTTGTTCCACTGAATTGTCATGGAAATTCAAATGAAATGTATGTATATAGCCCATTTTTGCCCCACTTGAAATTGCACAAATCATTTGAAATGTGAAATACTTGGGTTACGCATGGGTTAGTCATAGCCAAATTGCTGTGCAAAATTATTTTTTTATGTAATCAAGAAAAGGAAAGAAGGTGACATTCGCCAACTTGAGCAGAAATCTCTTCCACTGCTGCTCACAAACCTTCGGTGGGATAGATGTCCGTAGTTGATAGCGACTAATGTGGTATATTCATTGAATTGCCCATATGGGTTGTGTTATGTGGACATAACTATGCGCAAAGCCAAACTCAGGTGGACTGAGCATAAGTCAAACATTAGAACAAGAAACATGAAATCCCCTGTGTCCACACATTTCATTGAGGTTGAAAGTACACCGTAGCACAACTGAAGTGTGTTATCCTTGAACAAGTGAAACTGGGTAACCGAGAGGGCGAATGACATAAAAACTGTTGCAGAATGAGATTGTATGGATTGATTTCGACTCATTGAACCCATGAGGCATGAATTTTGAATTCCATCTAATGTGCTTTATTTGTATGTACAATCTATTTGTAAACGAGTGTTAGATTGTGAGTGGGCGCTATGTAATGGTCCACGAGGCAAGCATTGTGATAATACACACATTAGTTGTACCTACCATAAAAGTAGCGAGACAACTGTAGCCATAAAAGGTGATACACTGTGAGTGGGCATTCCATATTGGCCACGAGTGTAGGCACTACCAATTGTCACATAATTGTGTGAACCATTTACACACCAAAAAACATGAATTGTTATTTCTTCTAAACCCTCAAGGGAGTTGGTGGATTCAACCAGATGACTCTCTTATAACATTGGCTGTACCTACCATTCAATTAGCAAGATGACTGAGGTAAAGACAGGTGCGATACTATGAGTGGGTGCCCCATATTAGCCCATGCGACAAGGACCATTTACTGTCACACATCCGTGTGCATAGTTTACAGAAAATAGGCATAGTCAGTCCCGCAAACCTCCAAGACAAGTGGTGGCTCTAACCAGACACCTCTGTCTTAGCAGACACATTAGATTGATTTCAGAGATGAGTGTCCTGTCTAGATAGGTTGTACACCTAGAGGGATTTTCCCAAAACTATATATTCAGTTATTGCACAACTTGTGGCCGGGCCTGAGGCACCTTGACCAGTCCCTTGACGAATGCCCTAGGTTCTGCTCACATGCTCATGCTTCTTTTTATTTGATTGTCCTAATATGCTTGTCCTGACACAGCGCTTTGCAGTGCTTGTGTGACCACGTAGTGTTGGGTGACATGTTAAATCTGTGACCCGATGTGGGTGACTTTATTTAGCACTATATACTGATGTTCCATCAGTTGTCCACTTTATTCACTGGCTCTCACTTAGCACCCGGTGTGGCGGAAAGTGTATCTTCAACAGTATGACACCAACACAGTCGATTTACATATGCCGACAAGGTAATTTTCACGTCCTATATTTCCTACACATTTAACAGGCTTGGGTCATGGGCCTGTAAACCTCCAATATCGCATTTGGTCCCTGGTACTGTGTGAGTGTCTCCTTAAGAGACCAACGCCGGGTCACGTGTGAGGTCACGTGGCGAGGGACGAAAGGGGGAGGGAGCGGGTTACTTTCAATTTATGTTGGGTGCTCGAATAAAGCAGACGTACACACTACCCCGGCGTGTCTTTCCTCATTTACACCGCCCATCCGGGCATAACAACTGGCGACGAGGTGTCTCCAGGACCGCTGGGTCCTCCTCCTCCGTCCGACAGCGACCCTTCTGCAGCTCGTGCCACAGGCAGCTCCAGCCTTGCCGGAAACACGCGCCTGATCCCAGGGCCACCCTCCTCCTCCCACAAGCAGCAGCCTGTTCCTAGCCTGCAGCGACGCATGCCTCATCCAAGGACCGCACTCCTCCCCTGTGCACACAGCCACATCCAGACCACGTGGGCAATGGAATGCCGGATCCCGGGCCCGTGCTCATCCTGAATCAGTGAAAACCAGTGAAACCACCAGCATCACGCGGCCCATCCCTCAGCTGCAACAGGTTTTCCCATACACTGCAACTCCACGCCAGCAAGGCAACTGGCCCAGGGTGCATGAGAAGTGCCCCCACCCATCGACTGCATGGCAATCTGCCAGTGGTCGCAACAGCAGCTCAACAGATTCCTGAGAAAGGTGGGGATACCCCCAGCACCTGCAGCGACTGCATAATATAGCTGGCCCAAGCCCACCCACCTGCAGCCCCCAGACACCACAAAAGCTGCAGCCACAGGAGGCCTAATCGATGCCACCTACAGTGGCACACCCACTTTGCCCAACACCGCCACCTCACCATAAGCTCGCCCCAAGATCAACAAGCTCCAGCCCCTCCAGCCCCTACAGGAAACACGGCAGCCACTGCATGGCGCATGCCCCCCACCTTCTACATGATGCCACAAGCGGACAAAGGCCCAAGGTGGGTTGAGTGGTTAGAAAACTTTAACACCTTTATAGATGCCGCGGGTGAAGAAAAGTCACTGAGACTGCACAGTATGTTCCTAAACCTAGCAGGGAATGACATCAAAGACCTGCTAAAAACCATTCCAACGGCTGAACAAGCTGACTTCCCAGCACTTATTGTGGTACTAAACAAGAGACTGGTAATTGAGCCCAACAGGGACTACGAAAGGTACATATTTAATCAGTGCACGCAAAGGATCGACGAGACCGTTGATGAGTTCATCACCCGCCTTCGAATAAAAGGAGCAAATTGCCAATTCCATGCATTCTCACTCGACGAAGCCATATGTCTGAGAGTAATTGAAGGATGCGTATACCAGACCCTTAAAAAGCAACTCCTCAAGAAGCCAATCACCATAGAAGAAGTTAGCAAGATGGCTAGGATCCTAGAAAGAGTCGACAAACAAGTAACACAGATAGCAGTCACCATCGTGGCAAAACAGGATAAGAGCGAATCGATAGCGGCAATACAATCCAACACCATCAGAACAACAGAGAGAGCCTCCAACCCCAACTACTCAATGACACCGAGATCCCAGCGCCAGTGCTACCGCTGTGGATGGCATTCCCCCATGCAGGGACCTGTCCCGCATTATGCCAGAGATGCAGCAACTGTGGCAGAGAGGGACACTTTCAGTCAGTCTGCAGGGAAGGCAGACCGTTTCGGACACAACGACTGCCTATTGCTCCTCAATTCAAAATGCCCAACAGGAACCCACCAGATCAAGCATACCAAACGCGCTCCTACCACCAAAACCCGAGAAGATACATCAGAGTAGTTGAAGACGTCTACCCGACTGCTGAGAACCAAGAAAACAAAGGACACGAGCAAGTATCCCACATAATAGATGAACATGATGGACCCACAACACACCAGATCTATTAAGAGGCAGACGAACAAAGACTCAACTACGAAGTTGATCAGTATGACCAATACCTGCAAGACAAATACGTCAGTCTCATCATGAATTAAGGAGAAGCATGCGAAGCACCCAAAATACCGGTAGAAATAGGAGGGACACAATTCTGCTTCCTAGTAGACTCAGGAGCCACTGTCAACATCATGGGAGAGAGTTTCAACAAATTCCTGACAGAACGACCCTGATACCATCTGCTTCCAAGATATATCAATGGGGCACCGCAACTCCTCTACAAACGGTTGGATCTTTCAGTCATCGACTCATCCACGGCAACCACTCCACGACAACAGACATTCACGTCATTCGCAGTGCCCCCTTGGTTATAGAACTGCCTAGTGCCTAGGACTCATAGATATGCATGTCAAGAGGGTGACAAAATCTGCTCAACGGAGCCAACTCATTTGTTAAGAACCAACATGTTCAACGTTCAATCGGGGCCCACCCGATTAGACATGATGTCGAAAGACACCATCATAAAGGAATTTCCACTTATTTGCAAGGGCCTAGGGTAACTGAAAGGATCACCCGTGAAACTCCACATTGATCCGACCGTCCGCAACATCCAAAGAGGGTTGGTTTCCACCTGCAAGCTGCAGTGTCTGCTGAACTCAGACAACTTTTGGAAGATGGAATAATCGAACCAGCCACGGGCCCGACACCCCGTCTCCCCATTAGTATTCGTGCTAAAAGACGGAGGACGACTCAGACGCTGCGTGGACATACGAATACCCAACACTGCCATCCAGCGAGAGCGACACCGGGCCCGAGAATTGAGGAAATGATAGTACAACTAAACAAGTCCACCCTTTTCTTCAAACTTGACCTAAATCAGGGGTACCACCAGTTAGTACTCCATCCAGAATCGAGAGGAATCACCACCTTTGTCACGCACAATGGGCTGTTTCGCTACAAGCGCTTACATTTTGGCGTATCGTTGGCTGCAGAAAGTTTCCATGAAACCATCAGACAAATCATTCGGCCAATAAGAGGTTCACTGAACTATAGTGATGACATTCTTGTGTTTGGGCAGTCGAAAGAAGGACATGATGTCGCCCTTCAAGCCACGTGCATGGCCATCCAAGATGCTGATCTCACCCTAAATGTTGACAAATGCCGATTCAGCATAGCCAAATTAAAATTCTTCGGACACATCTTCTCCACAGACGGGATGACCCCTGACCCCGACAAAGTTTACACAATCTTCCGCCTTCAAGAACCGAGACAAATAGTGGACGTCAGGTCATTTTTTGGCATGGCAGGATACTGTGCAAGGTATATACCGCATTATGCCACAATCACTGAACCACTTCGGAAGCTACTTCAAAAGGACATGCTCAGACCAACGGAGTTGACACCCATCCAAGGCACGTAGTGGCATACGCCAGCAGGGCACTGGCACCACCCGAGTCTGCATACTCCCAGGCAGAAAAGGAGAGCCTAGCAGCAGTGTGGGTGTGTGCACATTTTCACAACTTCATAATAGGGAAAAGGTTCACCCTCATCACCGACCATCAGGCCCTACTTTTGCTGTTTGGGAACCCATGAACAAAGATGCCACCCAGAAATGAACTGTGGGGCTTTTGCTTGCAAGAATATGATTACCGGATCATCCACCGCCTGGGGGGGTAAACACAACCCAGCTGACTATCTATCTAGACACCCCACAGGAAAGCCAGCACTGAGGTAAGGTGACGTGGAATACATAAGTTATGTCACCACGAACGCACTGCCCCCAGCAATATCACTGGAAGCCATTGCCCTGGCATCAGCAGCCGACCCATCCATGGCCCTGGCGATTGACCTCACTGAGCACAACAGGGGATGCAGACTAGTGGTTCCAGCCGCCCTATGGTCAGATGTAATTAAGACAGCCCATGAAGGACACCACAGAGCGGACAATACCAAACGGCAGCTACGCTGCCACGTGTGGTTCCCCTTCCTTGATGCTCTAGTGGACCGGTGGGTAAGGAACTGCATGGCCAAAGCTGATGCACCCATACCCCTACAGCCAACACAGATGCCAGAACATCCGTGGGAGAAAGTGGCAATAGACTTTTATGGTCCCCTGGAATCGGGAGAGTACCTACTTCTATTTATTGATGAACACTCAAGGTTCCCAATCGTAAAGAGATCCTCGTCCACAGCTTTCGCCTAAATAGCAGCCGTCTTCAACTAAGTTGTGAGCGAATGGGGAATCCCAGACGTCATCAAGTCAGACAACGGCCTGCCATTCTGTGGGCATGATTTTGCAACATTCACCAAGCACCTAGGTTTCAAACACCAGAAGAAAACACCCTGCTGGCCGCAAGCTAACGGGATGGTTGAGAGATTTATGTTGTCCATCAAAAAGACACTACAGAGAGCCCGGCTAGAAAACATCGACTCACACCAAGCTCTCTGCAGGATGCTTCGAGACTACCATAACACGCCACACGAAGCCACAAACAGGACCCCTGCCGAACTCATGATAAAATATCAAGTTTGCACATGGATCATACGACATCCAGCAAACAAGCCAGAAACAGATCCTGAAATCCTAAAGAGAGACGCGGAATGGAAAGAACGAGCCCACACGCAGACGGATGAAAGAAGAGGAGCACGTCCAAAAGAATTTCAAGTGGAAGACGAAGCGCTGGTACAACAGACAGCAGTCAAGAAGACTGATTCTCGTTTTGACCCACACCCACTACAAGTCACAGCAGTAAAAGGAACCATGGTGACGGCCAAAAACGAAGAGAGAGAAATCACTTGGAATAGCTCACAGTTCAAGCTAACAACGACAAATGGAAGTGAGAGACTTAAGCCCTCAGATCCAGAACCCATTCCACAAGATCCTCGAGGCACCCTATGGACGTCTCCAAGATTCTCGCCTCACCCAGGAGCAAAGAGAATGGAAGGGCCAGAAGAGGACCCTGGAGAAGCCGCCAGCAGCCGGCCCCAAAGAACCGTGAAGAAACCAACACGCCTGGTTGAAGAATGCTGATCCTGTTGTAAGGACATTTTGTCCGGGGGTGATGCTACTGTGTGAGTGTCTCCTTAAGAGACCGACGCTGGGTCATGTGTGAGGTCACGTGACAAAGGACGAAAAGGGGAGGGAGCGGGTTACTTTCACTTTATGGTGTGCGCTCAAATAAAGCAGACGTGCACACTACCCGGCGTGTCTTTCCTCATTTACAGTGCCCATCCGGGCATAACAGTCCCCATGGCAACTGGGCCAAAAAAACAAAGTTATATAGACCCTGTGTGAACACTGCCACCAAGGTGGCAGTAGACAGAGTGTGCCGCTTTGTAGATTTCATATCTATTTGAGAGATCCTTATATCACTGAGGACCTAAGTTTGTTAAGTACCATAGCAACATGGCAGCATTTTCGGACGCCGCTCTTACACGCATACGCGATGATGACATGACAACCAATATAGACATGGAACTCGGACTGTTAATGTTAATGTTAATGTTAATGTTAAAGGACATTTGTACCACACACTATCACCACCAAAGTGGTCCCCTGGTGCTCTTGCGCCGCTTACGGATGGCTGGCTCCGAGGCCGATACTGCATACTTCTGGTAAGTGCACTCGTAATGCATTTGCACATGTATTGTGGCAGTATAGATTGGTTTTTGTTTTGAACACTGCTTCAAGACACAATGCAATGTGATTCTCGCATGCAACAACAACACATGGTGAGACTGCCCAGCTACTTTATACATGTCCTTATCCCCTATCTCTGATACAGACCGCAACGGTTCCATCCAGAGTGTGCGGCTTGGGTATCTTTTTCTGTTAGCGGACTGAGGGCGCACACACTTAGTGTGAGGAGGAGTATTTTTACTCTTTCTAATTTTACACGTACAAATATGAATGAGATGATAGTACGTCAATAACACATACATCATTTGAACTTATATGCCTGTGTAGCCATGCTGCATTATAGTATGTGACCTAACATTATTGTTTTTCAGTGGACATACTATACACCATGGAGAGAGCTACAGCTGGCCATCTAGCAATTTCCCCGCCTTACCGGTTGAGTCCATGAGGTGGGAAAGTAGTACTTTGGTGTTTATTTTATTTGCCATCAGTCCCACATAACTGATGGGACTTTTTGTTGAGCTTTTAAATACCATACCCCATATGTAAACCTTTATTTCAACATATCCTTTTTATACACAGGGTTGATACACCTTAGAACCACACAGCAAAAGCATATAGGTCAGTGTACCTTGAATTTTTACATAACCACTAGAAGTTAGATTGGGCTTGCAAAATAACACATTTGACTAAACATATTCACCTGTTGTGTTCACAGGTGTACCCTGCAACTTGAAACATTTGGAACATTAAGGGGGTAATTCATAGAATTCAGCGCACAAGTGGCGCACGGGGCTGGCGCACAGTGTGCGCGTGCGATAGTCTGCGCCAGCCGCGTGCGCTGAAATCCATTTCCGCGCACAGCGTATTCATGGATCTCAACATCCATCACCAGCTGTGGCGCAGAGTGGCGCAGCGACCCTGCAGCAGCGCCAGTTACGCCCCCAAGAACGCACCTAGCGCAAGGAAAAGCCATCAAAATCCTCAATCCAGCACAAAGGGCTGCAGCAAATGCCGAGCGGGGAGAGTGTATTACTGGGGTTCCTGGGAAGTCCTACACGCGATTGGCCTGGGTACGTGTATTTCAGGGGTTCGCGGGAAGTCCTACACGTGATTGGCCTGGGTACGTGTATTTCAGGGGTGCGCGGAAATTCTTACACGCGATTGGCCTGGTTACATGTATTTCGGGGTGCGCGGGAACTTCCACACACGATTTCAGCAGGGTACGTGTATTTCAGGGTGCGCGTGAACTTCCACATGCGATTTCAGCAGGGTATGTGTATTTCGGGGTGCGCGGGAACTTCCACACGTGATTTCAGCAGGGTATGTGTATTTCGGGGTGCGCGGGAACTTCCAGACACGCTTTCAGCAGGGTACCCCCTGCACCCGCAACCCCCAGCAGTCAGGGACACCTGCCAGCAGGCCCCCACACATGTCCCCCAAAAACCACGCTATGGCTATGCAGACCCATGGCCCTAATGCCAACGCAAATCCCCCCCCCCCACCCCCCAGTGCAAACACCCAACGAACCACTGCACCCACTCCCTAGTAAATCACCCATTCCATGATAGTCTGAAAAGAACCAGCATGCCTATCAGCAAATGTCCTACAGAGCCACACAGTTGCAACGCATGACTGTGCCAATGCTCATGGAGACATGCACCAAAATCATCACTGTACACCACACCAATAATGTTGAATAAAGAAATGTATTAAAAAGTATAACAAATGTCAAAATGAAAAGCACACATGCAAATGAAGAAATAATTTTTGAAATAAGAAAAAGAAAGTCAAATCCAAGCAAGAAAAGAAATCCAAAACATGAAAAAATGAAAAGTGGTGCATCCCCAAAGTCCATAGAATGAAATCCAAAGATGGAAAGCATAAAAAACATTACTCCATGTGAATATGACTAAAAGAAAGTTTATACATGTCCTGAAAATTGAAAACGAAAGTCTGAAGGGTCCATTATCCCAAAAGCAAATGAAACCTACCAAGAACCCTATCTAAAATACAACTAAATACAAAAAGTGGAGCAAAGTCTGTGGACTCCAAATCATAATAATAAAGAAATGAAACCTAAACCTAAATAACTATATACAAAGGCGGCGGGCTAGTCCGACGGGTCACTGGTTGATGTCATGGGCCAGGGCATCATCGAACTCCTGTTCAATGGCTTGGAGGCGGGCATGTTCCCTGGCCCCGAGGTCTCGCAGGGATAATGCGGTGTCCAGCTCCAACTCCCTGCGAATACCCTCGAGGCACTCAGCCCGCCTCAGCACCCTCCGCATGGAGTTCTCCACCCTGACCATTGTGAGCCGTTCCTCCTCCGCCCGCCGCCGCTCTGCAAATATCTGCTGGCCCAACCGCTCCCACACGGAAGACACTCCCATTCCAGGGTTCTCCTGCCCTCCGGCCGATGCCTGCCCCCCTGATGTTGATGGCCCCGAGCCATGATGCCTCCAACGTTGAGCCTGCCGCTGCCTCCGACGCAACTGCCTCTGCCAGCACGACGGCATCCAGGCTGATGGAATACACCGACGCCGTCGTGCACGTGCCCTGCCTGATGATGCCGTCACATCTTCCATCTGCTGAGGTCCAGTTGATGGTGTGTCCACCCCTGCTAGACCTCTGACTCCCGACTGTGGCAGGGATGGGATCCCCACCGAGTTGGCTGGGTTGGTCGGGGCAGGTCCACAGGTGGCATCTGGGCCGGAAGACGGCATGGAGAACGACTGGCGCATAGCCTCCACAGAGGAGGAGAGAGTCCCCAGAGTGGTCGACACATGTACGAAACCCCGACCATGGCTGCTCCCAACTGGGCCACGTTGGCACGGTGCTCTTCGTGATGAAGTGCGTGCTCCCCCCGGGAAGCACGCACGTCATCACGAATGACACCTGTGCGCAACGCAACACCAATCAGGACCTTCTCCATACGGCCAGGGGTCCCCTCGTCCGCAGGTGGAGGGGGTCAGATGACATGGACATCCCCCCTACCTGTGCACGGGCCTGGGATGGGGCATCCCTGCTGGTGCATGGTGGTGCAGTCACAGTGTCAGGGACAGTGACATGCACAGGCCCCTCCACGGCGACGTGTGCTGCCTCCTGCCCCTGCCTCTGGACTGCACCACTTGCACCAGCAGGGATGCCCCTACCAGGCCCCATGTCCGGCTCAGTAGCGGCCTCCTCCTCCTCTGTGGAAACCACCAACCTGGATGGCTCCACACCGTCTTCCGCCATTGCAAGCCCCTGTGGGGGCTCACAAACCCCTTCCACTGCAGCCGTGGGGGCATCCCCGCCACTTTGCTCCACAGCGCTGTCTCCGCCCTCTTCTTCACTTGGCGCTGTGTAGGGGGAGACATAGAAAACAAGCATCAGGGTACTGTACAATGGTCCCCTAGAGAGGAATCAATAGCAGATGAGTGGCACTGTCAAAGATCACTTCCATCATGTCCCTCCACAATACATGGGTCAGTGCAGGCAAAACACATGCAGTAACAGGCATGGCGCATGCTATGGACATTAGCATACATGTCCAAGGGACTCTTGAAACATACAATGTTGTTTTGGAACTCACATGCATCATGGGTCATGCCTATCAAATGCACACACTTCACCGTAGTTTCATCCATCTGGCCGCGTACACCCCAGACACAGTGAATGCAAGGATAACTAGGCTGCATCAGTGAATCTGAACATTGTCACAGACATGTGTCATGCATCCATGGCATTCACAAATCACAGACACGCAGGTCAGACACACAGACATGGACACCATACATGTACATGGCATCAGCACCCATCCCTCACCCCCACCCATGTCCAGGAACAGAAACTGGCATGCTCTCATGTGTCCATTCCGCAAAGGGCTCCCCATGTTGCATTTAAACACATGCACCAACCGTGTGGTTCACACATTACTGGTCTCACATGCATGACCATGATGTCCCTGCACACACACATGCGTACATGGCCTATGTCACATATAGAGGCAAGTATCAGACAACCAGCACACTGCAACATGCCCTGTCTCACACAGCAATGCTTGGCCACTTACCACTCGACTCCAGACGGGTCTGCCTCTCAAGGATCTGGGCATGGAGCGCTGGGTGTACGCATTCCAGGACCCTCATCTGGATGGTACTCATGCTGCCCCGGCCCCCCTCCACGAGGCGCCGGGCCTTTATGAGGGTCCTGGACCTCAAGTCCACCCAGCGCTTCTTGATTTGCTTGATGTTGCGGGTTGCCACCCCCTTCGCGTTGATGGCAACCACAAAGTCGTCCCAGATCCTGTCCCGTCCTTCCTTGTCGGCGCGTGATGATCCGAAGAGGGCATCATAATGCCCCAGGACAAGCTCCACCAGGACACCAACTTCCTCCTGACTGAAGCTGGTGGCCCTCTGCCCCTCTGGCTGGGGGTCGCCAGCGGTCTCAGATGGTGTTTGCCCCGACATGGCGACCCCCGAGGCAGGGGTGGGTGGGCAACTGGGTCCTGGGGCTGGGCTGTGGCGCGATGGTATCCCAGTCGGGAGTCTTCTGTTCCAGCAGGGGTGGGCACCGCAACTGGACCCCTGCAGATGGCTGATGTGCAGGCACCAAATGGCAGGGCACGAGGGCAGCAGGCAGTCAAGCAGCAGATGGCAGGAGGGAGCGTGCTCGGGGCTCTGGGGGGGCAGTGATTCAGCCTTTTGGGCAGGAGCGTGGTCTTCCGTGTGTTTTCGCGTGGCCAGCTTGATACGGAGTGATTTGGCACATGAAAAAATTGCACGTCAGCATGTAATTCGAGAAAAGGCCCTTAGCGCGTAAGCGCGTCTGCATGCATACGCGATTTCATTGGACCAAAGGCCCTTAGCGCGTAAGCGCGTCAGCACGCATATGCGATTTCATTGGATCAAAGGCTCTTAGCGCGTAAGCGCGTCTGTGACGTATCGCGCACGGGCGTTGCCCTGGCAGGGCTTGAAGATCCCATGTGGATTTCCATTGCTCTGTACGTGCTTTCCGTGGGGTGCGGTGCGTGTGTTTTCCAGGCATTGGGGTTCACACGCTATTACTTCACAGCGGGTGGGTGTTGGCTACGCGTTCTTCTACACGCAGACGGTGAGTGGTACCCCGCTCGCCCAAGGCCTATCGTGTGTGAAACGTCCCACGCACCCCCGAGATACACGTACCCCACTGACTCGCGTGTGAAACTTCCTGCGCACCCCCGAAATACACGTAACCTGCTCAATCGCATGTAAAACTTCCCGCGCACCCCCGAAATACACGTACCCCGCTTAATCGCGTGTGAAACTTCCCGCACACCCCCGAAATACACGTATCCCGCTCAATCGCGTCTAAAACTTCCCGCGCACCCCCGAAATACACGTACCCTGCTCAATCGCGTGTGAAACTTCCTGCGCACCCCGAAATACATGTACCCTGCTCAATCGCGTGTAAAACTTCCCGCGCACCCTCGAAATACACGTACCCCACTCAATCGCGTATGAAACTTCCCGCGCACCCCCAAAATACACGTACCCCGCTCAATCGCGTGTAAAACTTCCCGTGCACCCCCGAAATACACGTACCCTGCTCAATCGCATGTGAAACTTCTCGCGCACCCCTGAAATACACGTACCCCGCTCAATCTCGTGTAAAACTTCCCACGCACCCCCGAAATACACGTGCCCCGCTCGCACAGGCCCAATCGCAGTATGGGACATTCATCATTGCTGTATATTGCCACTTTTGTAATGTGCAGGGATGCTACCGCCTGCCTTCGTGTGGCGGATGTGTTTCGGCTTGTGCGTGTCTTTGGCTGTGCGCGGGTTTGCCCTGTTCGATTCCATGAATGCGTGTGGTTCGAGTGCGTGTGGGCGTTCCGTCTGCTCCCCTGCAGTACATCCCCAGTTACGCCCTTATTTTCGCACGTTGTTCCCCATTCCGCACGTTACGCCCCGTGTTCCGCCCACTTTCTGGTGTTTGCACCGAGGTTGTGCGCTTTCGCTGTGCGCGTCGCGCACGCCGTTCGGGATGTTGCAGTGACGTGTGCGCCATGCACGGGTTTGGCGCACATCCCGAGGAAAACACGCGCAGGGACTTCCATGAATCGCACGCATGCGCGTGCGCCTGTTTTTTCGCGCTTGCGCCTGCTTGCGCCAAGATTTTCGCCGCACGTTTGTTCCATGAATCGGCCCCTAAGCCTCGAATGCCCTGAAGATGGATATTAATTCTGAAACGCGTTGTCCTAGTTATTACTTTGAAAACAATTTTAACTTTTTCGACAATGTTAACGCGTTATGTTAACTCTTTATGTTGTGTACTATATGCGTACGAAAATGTGGTAATGTGCCAGATATTGTTGTTAATGCTGATTAACAGATAGGCTCTCAGTGAATTGAAATGGGAACCCTTATTATGTTAAACTGCTATATGACATCAGTTGTGTTGTATAAACAGTTTTGATTTGAATATTGTCTACCTGAATACTTTTTTTGTCTTTATGATCTTAAATTTGAAGCGAAAGAAGGGGGATCTTTTCACCCCGACTGCGTTATACTGTCTAATTCTGAACATATACTCTTATCATTTTCTCAAGGTTTTTCTCTTTATAAACAAAGATTACAGTGGGGTTTTTTCTCCACTTCGAAAAAGACTATACAGTGCGAATAGGGTTTGTTGTTGGTGACAACGTGCTTTATTTGTTTAGCCACGTAGTTGATAGCTACCCACCTATAATTCCATATGTAGCTGTTAGGATATCTACGATCACTTGTTTATGGCAAACAAAAGAAGATGGACATGTCTTCCTGGCAGACAACATTTACTGTGCATTTTCATCTGGTGCACAACATCTGAAGGACATGTCTTCCTAATGCACAGAATCTACCGTCCATATCTTCATGCAACATATGCCAAGGCATTTTCTTTTAGCATATTTTGTCCGATGGAAATTTCCACTGTGCACTCATCATTTGGCTGCTAAGCACTTGTTTCTGGCAGACCGTATCTGGCACTGGCATTCAGTAGCTGTTTGGCATCAGTTTCTAGGAGACAGTGCCTGATGATGTTGTTTATTTATTTATTTTTAATTTTTATTTTTATTTTTTTAAGAGCAGTGTTTTATGGTTATTTTGTTCACAGAGTTGAATATTTTTTTCCAGGCACTTGGTATTTGATTACCATTTCGTGCTGGTATATGGTATACATTGAGACGGCCATCCTTGAATCTGAGAACTGATGTGCATTTGTTTGTGACCTGCAATATCTGCAAACTAGTTCCCATGCCAGGTGCCTTTGATGCAACAGCACCACTGGAGGAACGACCCCTGAACATTGAAATGTCCTACCAGCCGCTTCAAGGACCACCTGACATATCTGGCAATGCTAGGAGAGGAGACTGTTTTATAGGGTCTTTGAAAGGAAATGGATAACTTACACTTTGGCGTTCTCCAATATGTGTGGCCACCTCCTATTGCTGTAAGCATTGACCAAAAGAACGTTTCAGATGCCTGGAAAGCAGTCAGTTCGATCATTTTGGAAACTGTCGTAGTCCAGCAGACCATTGTTTGCCTAAAGGCACATCCCGCACTCTTCAAAAAGCGACAACATACATTAACATGACCAACAATGACTTAACAGACAGAAGATTATTCTCAGGCCAGCCTTGACACTTGGACATAATTAAATGTACATCCCATTAATAAGGGTGCCTAGGTAAAGGTGGAAAGTGACTTTCAATCCTTTGCAGGAGTCTTCATACCAGCGGGCATTCACCTAATAGTGGGACTGAAATAAGGTCATGATTGGGGAACATTGCAGAGCTATTTAAATTAAATGTACGATAAAATGACCTGAATATGAATTCAGCCAAAAAAACAAACACATTAACAACATGTACTGTACCTGCACGAATGAGATCCGTGCCCCTTTCTACACACCAGCTAATCGAATTGCTCTTGGGTGACCTGTAAGACTTAATAGCACTTGGTTTCTGTGACCTTTTGATGAGTGGCACAGCTGATTACAAAACACCTGCAAGTGCCAATTTCTCCTCAATAACCTCCAAACCACTAAGAAGAGGTTGTTGTATGACATGAATGGTTGCATGCCCCCCTCAGCAGTTCATTAGCAAGTAGTGAAGACGAGGCAGTAGAATGGGATCATCATTGTCACTAAACCCAAGGGGTACAAATGCAGGGGATTGCCACATGGGGAGAGGGAATATAATAGCCAGCTTGTGGATCCAGCTTCCAGCTGTAATACCTGGTAAGCCGGGCAATGAGATGCGAGGCAGAAAGATCTATAGTCAATGAACCCCATGTAATCTGGATTTGTTGAAATAGACCCCTTTGGAGAGCCACATCTGATGGGTCCCACCAATTCCAGGAGCACCAAACTGCCACTTTGTTGTTTATGCCTGGAACAAATTCTACCTGAACCTGCAGTTCGTTCATTTCGGAATCAGCATCCCATAAAACTTGCATAGAATCAACTAAAGAAACATCACAGCACAATAGACAGTGAATAGTTTACAAGCACTGTAAAACAAATCAAAACAAGTAGAAAGAAAAAAAAGAAACCAAGTTATCTTAAAATTATTCTAGAAATCATAAAAAGAACAGTAGAACAACTAAGGCAGCTCGGCTGTGGGCCATTAAGGACCATGTCCACCCAACTGGCAGGGCATGAAAGCCATTCGCACAGGAATGTTAGTCCGGGGTGTGAATGGCTTTCACAATTTTTCATTGGGAAATCCGCATTGCATGGGCAGCAGATCTCCTGATGAAAAATGAAAAACACGGGAGGAGTGCCGGGTCCCTACCACAACGCTCCGGCCCCGCTTGTAGGTGGAGGGAGTGGGGAAGGGAATTGGGTCGTTTTTTGGGGGGGCACCAGGGAGAGACTCCCTGCTGCCACCCCGCATTGAAAAAAAAGGTTGCCACCTTGGGAAGGGCATCAGGTGGCTGGGACAGTGGGCAGGGGATTATGTATTCTCACCTGCCGCTCCAGCCACCTGATTAGGTGAGTCCCCCTCCCCAGGTGCAAACACAATTTTGAGCATATCTAAGATATAGATAATTATGAGAGTTAGTTAATCATATTTATAAATAGCAATTACAAGTGCATAAGTGTACTTCTAGGTTTTAGAGCTTGCTGAAGATAAAAAAAAGTAAGGACAAAGTGATTAAAAGAGAAATTGCTCTCAAATGATAAAGTAAAGCAGGTCGAAATTATCTACAACTTGCATCCCTCAATATTGGCAATATAGTATATTCCTGATGTGAGAAGAAATAAGACAAAAAAGAATAAGGTGCACAATATCTTCACATGAGGAATGACATAGAATACAGTGTTACTGTCCAGATGGTCACTGGACCAGTTCGCTGTCAATGCTCTGAGTGCTAAAAGGTCAAACCTGGCATGAGTAATTAGACCACAGTCGTATTTATGTGTACACCATATGATTGGCAATACTGTATATCTCTGATTGCTCTGCTTCATTAAGTCAAACTTTACCTCCCAAACGTACAAGGATCCAGTAGATCTTTCTTTAGTGATTGGTTAATAATACACGCTATATTTTCTGGCTTTGTAAAATAAACATTGCCACTTTTTTTTACCCATCATTTTCTTTATGTGCACTAGCCATGGATGGATTAAACAATCTTGTTTATGAATTAAAAATCTAAAGAGTTGTTGTTTGAGGATTGCCTAATTATTTCATCAAATTCTCAACACCCCCTTTATTGGAATAAGAGACGAGGAGCTATAATTGGAACCCCATGTACAAGTTTATGTGGGAAGTCCATGCAACATCGACCGTATGAGAAATGATATACACTCAGGAAGCCTTTCACTAGATGTAATCATGTTGAAACAATTGAAGAAACTTACCAAGAGGGATGTTCCTTGCTGAGTTGTCAAAAAGCAACCTGAATAAAATGATGCGGGACATAAATGGACCTTAAAACAAAGTCTTAGCACAACAAAAGTGTCTGAAAGAAGATATATGATCCTATGTTGAAACAATATGAAAATATGTACGAATAAAAAATGTAACTGAAGCAGTAATAGAACCATATACTTCATGATGCAGTAGCTATGAACATAACAGACAATTAGTGGCCCTCTGGTCAATAAATGTAAATACACTTAAATGCTAGATAGAAGGATTACATAGAAGCTTGCATTGGAGATGTAAATATTCAATGTTTAGAACTGCAATCAGAACCAGATGGACAACGGCTCATGTCAACCAACCCAGTTAACTCAAAAGCATGAGCCTAGGATCCTAAACATGGAGAGACAATACAGAAACTGTTTTCCTTGCAAAATAGAAGAGTACATTGGCTTTGCAACACAGATGCCATTTCGAGAGATGAAGAAAAAGCACAAAGGAAGTTGACAAGCAGACAATGCACAAGGACATATTTTCTAAAGATTAGGAGGAACACAAACATTTACTGATGACAATTATTGGGTGAATAAAGGGCACAAAAGTCAATATGAGATGGAATGAGCAAATCTTACAAAACGTGATGAAGATCTTGCACACAAAGGCTATTTGTTAGGCCTGAAGCTAAGATAGCACTGTACCTGCACTCCCTTGGATGTCCCGAGACTTTGCAGACTGGTAAGGTCAACCTTCAAATAGAAGACACTAGCATGAGGCCTACCAATGAAAGAGGATGGCTTAGTTGGGAAACAAAGGAAGAACTAACGTATCTCAAACACCTGGGTTTTGTTTCTATGTACGTGCTGCTAGCATGCCAAATGTCCAAGATTGAATGTGGGTTGTCACCCAATTAGAATAGCCTGTTATGCACTTTTATATACAATGTTGCAAAGTATTATTCCGCTGCCACATTTTCTGCTTTGACAAGTGCCTTACAACACGTCTTGAGAAATAGCTCAAGGTGTGTCTCATAGATGAGAGACCGCCAATGAGAGACTAACACAGAGGATTTCTGTAGGTAGAGATGACTCCCTAATCCAATCCCAACCCACAATAGGTTTTTACTGTTTGCCACGTAGGATGACATCATAGCATTATATAAGTTAAAAATGAATAATGAGGCAGTGTTATCCTGCATGAGTCGCGTTGATGAGTGTATATTCGCCCTGCTTCACTTCTTGAGATTAAAGCAGTATTTTATCATCTCCTTAGAGTCTGTCGGGCTATTGGGTCCAAAGTATTTTGCATGGTAATTCCATCTAGCGCAACAAATGCTTCAAGGTGCTAGGGCACAGAATTCAGAATTGTACGGTCAAGTCTGGCAGAAAAGCACACTAGACTTTGCAGCCGGTTTAACCAATAAAATGAGAAATGCTGAACCTCAGAAGATAAGGTGGACTAAGGATAAAAAAACATACTCTGTAGTGAGCCAGTTCGTAAGGTTCCTATCTTTAATTAAGAGTTTGTATTCCAAACTGATGCATCCGGGAGGGCCTAGGAGCAGTGCTCTCTCAGACATATGAGGGACTAGAACATCCAGTGGTGTATGTTAGTAGGAAATTGTTTCCTAGGGAACAAAACTATGTAACCATAGAACATGAAGCCCTAACAATTAAGGGGGTAATTCATAGAATTCAGCGCACAAGTGGCGCATGCGGCTGGCGCACAGTGTACGCGTGTGAATCTCTGTGCCAGCCGCGTGCGCTAAAATCCATTTCCGCGCAGAACGTATTCATGGATTTTAGCTACCAAAACCAGCCGTGGCGCACAGTGGCACAGCGACCCTGCAGCAGCGCCAGTTACGCCCCCAAGAATGCCCCTCGCGCAAGGAAAAGCCATCAAAATCCCCAATCAAGCTCAAAGGGCTGCACTAACCCTGTACCAGTATACAGGGCCGACACACAGCACACGGCAAGCGGGGAACGTGTATTACTGGGGTTCGTGGGAAGTCTCACACGCGATAGGTCCTATGCAAGTGGGATACGTGTATTCCTGGGGTGCGCGGGAGGTTTCACACGCGATCGGAGCGGGGTACGTGTAAATCGGGGGTCCCCGGGAAGTTCCACATGCGATTGGCCCTGTGCGAGTGGGGGACGTGTATTCCTGGGGTGCGCGGGAAGTTTCACATGCGATAGGCCCTGTGCAAGTTGGGTACGTGTATTCCTGGGGTGCGCAGGAAGTTTCACACGCGATAGGCCCTGTGCGAGTGGGGTGCGTGTATTCCTGGGGTGTGCGGGAAGTTTCACATGTGATCGGAGCGGGTACATGTAATTCGGGGGTGCGCGGGAAGTTTCACACGCGATTGGCCCTGTGCGAGTGGGGTACGTGTATTCCTGCGGTGCGCGGGAAGTTTCACACGCGATCGGAGCGGGGTACGTGTAATTCGGGGGTGCCCGGGAAGTTTCACACGTGATTGGCCCTGTGAGAGTGGGGTACGTGTATTCCTTGGGTGCGCGGGAGTTTTCACACGCAATCGGAGCGGGGTACATGTAATTCGGGGGTGCCCGGGAAGTTTCACACGCGATTGGCCCTGTGCGAGTGGGCTACGTGTATTCCTGGGGAGTGCGGGAAGTTTCACATGCGATAGGCCCTGTGTGAGTGGGGTACGTGTATTCCTGGAGTGCACGGGAAGTTTCACATGCGATAGGCGCTGTGCGAGTGGGGTACGTGTATTCCTGCGGTGCGCGGGAAGTTTCACACGCGATCGGAGCGGGGTACGTGTAATTCGGGGGTGCCCGGGAAGTTTCACACGTGATTGGCCCTGTGAGAGTGGGGTACGTGTATTCCTTGGGTGCGCGGGAGTTTTCACACGCAATCGGAGCGGGGTACATGTAATTCGGGGGTGCCCGGGAAGTTTCACACGCGATTGGCCCTGTGCGAGTGGGCTACGTGTATTCCTGGGGAGTGCGGGAAGTTTCACATGCGATAGGCCCTGTGTGAGTGGGGTACGTGTATTCCTGGAGTGCACGGGAAGTTTCACATGCGATAGGCGCTGTGCGAGTGGGGTACGTGTATTCCTGGGGTGCGCGGGAAGTTTCACACACGATAGGTCCTGTGCGAGTGGGGTGCGTGTATTCCTGGGGTGCGCGGGAAGTTTCACACACGATAGGTCCTGTGCGAGTGGGGTGCGTGTACTCCTGGGGTGCGCGGGAAGTTTCACACGTGATTTTGCTGGACCTACCCTTGGCAGCTGCGGCCTGGGACGCGGCACCAGACTGCTCACTCCCCAACGAGATGACAATCTTGGAGGGGAGCCGGGCCTTGCGTCTCCGGCTGGTGGTTCGATCCCTGCCGCTGTGCTCCACAGCAACCTCTCCGCCCTCTTCATCAGTTGACGCTGCAGACAGGGAGAGATAAAACACAGACATCAGGGCACTGTACAATGGACTCATACACACATGACAGTTGCACATGAGTGGCAGTGTCAAACTTCAGACATGGCATCACACTCCACGACACACATGTCATTTCAACTCAAACACATGAGCATTTCCACAGCAATATTGCACCAGGCAGCAACATCCATACACATACAACAGCATGAACAGCCGAATGTGAGCCTAAAATCACATGAAACACAGGGAGTGCACTAGACACACACACACTCCACCACACTTACATGCATGTCTACATCTCCTCTAACTGTCGCAGTGATGCGATCGCCATACATGTCACATCTGGCATTCAGCCTTCTACATAACAGTGTCACATGCATCCATGATGCATCACAGTTGCACACTTGTCAAATACACACACATGCACATGTACACAGTGCTGATACATGCAGCAGGAACCACCACCCATGTGTGCCACCACAACCATGCCAACGTACATACACAGAAATTCAAACATGTGTGCTACCACACCTGCATTTGCACAGCATGCATACCAACACATACACTATCGATGTGTCTCACACCTAAGAGGACTCACATGTGGCAGCCTCATGCCCCTGTTCATACACATCCCTACATGGCCCTACGAAAACACATGTGCAACCTGTACACTACTGGCATACCACCACACGCACAGCATCCAATCAGTATGCATGTACACTTACCGCTCGACTCCGGACGGGTCTGCCTCCCAAGGACCTGGACGTGGAGCGCTGGGAATATGTGTTCCAGGACCCTCATCTGGTGGTCAGACAGGTGGCCCTGGCGCCCCTTGGCATCTGCTGCTTTCAAGAGGCGCCGGGCCTTGTTGAGGTTCCTGGACCTGAAGTCCTCCCAGCGCTTCTTGACATGGTGTAAGTCACGGACTGCCACCCCCTCCGCGTTGATGGCAGTCATGATGTCCATACAGATCCTGTTCCGTCCTTCATTGTCGGCGCGCGAACTTCCAAAGAGGGCATCATACTGCCCCAGGACTTGCTCCATCAGGACACCAACTTCCCTGGCACTGAAGCTGGTGGTCCTCTGCCTCTCTGGCTGGGGGTTGCCAGTGGTGCCAGATGGTGTTGTGCCCGACATGGCAACCCCAGAGGCAGGAGTGGGTGGGCAACTGGGTCCTGAGGCTGGGCTGTGGAGTGATGGTATCCCAGTCGGGAATCTTCGGTTCCAGCAGGGGTGGTCACAGCAACGACACCCCTGGCTGACGTGCAGGCAGAAAATAGCAGTGCACGTGGGCAGCAGGCAGTCAGGCAGCAGCAGATGGCAGGTGGGAGCATGCTCAGGGCTCTGGGGGGCAGTAATTCCGCCTTCTCGGCAGTAGCATGGTCTTCCGTGTGTTGTTGCCTGGCCAGCTTGATACGGAGTGATTTGGCACGTGAAAATCTTGCACGTAAGCGTGTAATTCGAGGAAAGGCCCTTCGTGCGTAAGCGCGTCAGCACGCGTACACGCTTTCATTGGACCAAAGGCCCTTAGCGCGTAAGTGCTTTTGTGACGTGACTCGCACGGGCGTTTCCCTCGTGATGTGGCAGCGCACGTGGAAAAACTGCACGTCCCCATGTGGATGCGTGTAATCTGAGGAAAGGGCCTATGCGCGTAAGTGATGTGACACACGCAGGCGTTTCCATCAACACGGGTGCATGTTTATCGTACACGTCCAAAAACTGCATGTCCGAGAGCCAGCTCGTGTAATTGGAGGAAAGGGCCTTAGCGCGTACACGCGTAAGTGACGCTGTACGTGTGGGCTGCTTTAAAAGGTACATGTTGGACCCCATTCTGTAGAGAGCGAGTGGGTGAATTCTGTACTTCTTGTCGGTTCACACGCGATTACTTCACAGCGTTTCAATTTCGTACTCCCTGTTACCTCTGACAGCGTTCTTTATTCTTTTTGGGCCTGTTTCCTCAAACAGCGTTCACTTCTTCTTTTGTCCTGTCTCCTCAGACAGCATACAATTCTTCTTTTGGCGGGGGTGTTACACACGCGCGTCTTTTTCACATTCTTTTTCCAGGCAGACATTGAGTCGCGCACATATTTACCAACTGTGCCTGCCCCGTGTGTCGCGTACCCCTTCAGAGGTCATTGTAGGCTGTGTGTATTACGCGTATGCTTATTTTTGTGTTTCTGGGTGCCACAGCGTAGTGCGGGTTCATTTTTTCACGCACGTGGTCTACGAGGGGTTGCGTGCATGTTATTTTTTGATTTTGGGCTGCCTGTGCGTTGCGTGACCCGTCATCTTCACCCAGTGGTCACAGACAGGCTTGTTAGAGCAATAGAGTGCAAATTCCATCTAGTACCCTACCCCTTTCACCCCCAATTGCCCAGGACAATAGTTTACTGCTACTCCGATACGCACAACAACATCAGTGTCATGGTTGGGAGGCGACCAAGCGGTAAGGGAGGCAAAGGTGGCCGACCTTCAAAAGGTGGGCGTGGTGGGCGTGGTAGGGGACGTGGCTGGGATTTGCAGGGTGCACCTAGACCCCCAGGGTGCACCTAGACCCCCAATCAGGGACACCCATGCCCCCCCCCATGGTTAAGGGAAACGTGGCTGACACCATCCCAGCTCAGCCCTTGTTGGACCAGCCCATTGTGGCACCTGACCTGGCACAGGATGACTCCCAGGCTGACTTCCAGGTCAGCAAGTCTAGGCCACGTGTGGCGGTGCAAGTTGGTGTCACCAAGCCACGTGGATCTGGGACAGCTATATCATCTGCTGCCCCAAGTAGGCAGGGTGGGGAGGCTGCAGGGGCAGCTGCAGCTCCATCCACCACAGCTCTGAGTCTTCCAGCCAGGACAGTGTCGGCCCAGGTCCATCAAACTGACGTTCCCCCTGCCAACATCACACTTCTGCCAATGCCTTTACCAAGGCCTATGGTCATTGTGCATTCGCACACTCCTACTACCCAGTCCACCGTGCTTCTGCCTCTACTGACCAGAGCGGCTTAAGCCACTCAGGCTCTGCTCCACCTTTGAAAAAGAGGAAGAAGGGTGCTCTGGCACAACAGGCTGAGACCCCAGACACGGCTATACACTCCGGCACATCAAGGAAGCCTAGCTTTAATGACCTGGAACTTGATGCACTTGTGACCTATGTGTAGGCACATAGCCACGAAATGTTGGTGACTGCAGGGTGCAAAACCACACCTGGTCAAAGTAGGGCACACTGGCAGACAATCGCGGACCACATAAGTGCCCTTGGATTTGTGAGGCGCACAGCTGATGATTGCTACAAGTGGTGGAATGACCTGAAACGCAGAGCTAAGAACAAGCTGGCCTCAAAACATGCTGCTACTCTGGTGACTGGCGGTGGGTCTCCACAAGAGGACAACAAACTGACTGAACCTGAGTATGTTGCTGGGACCTTCATCACAGAGGAACAGATCCAAGGTGTGGGAGAACTACCTGATTACGAGGCATTGTCCGGTGAGTGCCCATGCGTGTGTGTGTAATCCATGTGTATGTTCTTTGGGTGACGGGTTCTGAATGAGTGCCAGGTGAGGGTGTGTACTCCTGAGTGTTATGGGTCACCCATTTGCTTCCTCCCATACATTCACGTGTCTTGGATTTGGGTATGACTGTATCCCTTCTGCCCACAGTTGCCAATTATGCCCAGATTAGTGCACTTTACCTTGAACTGTCATCTTGCAACTACATAGGTCAGATTTTGTAAGTGTTCGTTCAGGCTGATTGTTTCCACTCTCCCATTTTTAGTACACATTATTCTGCCCTATTGCAACATATGTGATATGCTTCGGTCATTGTTTACAGCCCACACTGGGCCACTACTTTTACCTGGTTATGTTAATGATTACACCATTCAGGCAGATGGAGTATTGGGCTGCAGACATGTTTTATTACGGCCTGTCTGCATGTGGAAGATGACAGGTGTTTCCTGTAATGTTAAAGTGACCAACCATTGATCAGCCCACAATGACTGTGTTATTGGACACTGGATGTTTTTCAGTGTGTGGCGCATGCATATTTTGCAACACTATTCAGCATCAATCTTCGCATCATGTCGATGTGACATGGAAGTGTGACAGTACTCATTCACTGACATATTGCTGTAGTTTTGTAATTTACCGTGGCTATGCTACATGACATCTGTGTGGTGCCATGTGTCATGTATGTGTATTGGACATGCCACTCACAGCCTGATGTGTGATGCCAGTTCTACCCAACATGCTGCAAATGTGTTGCATATCCATCTTGTTCTCCCCAGTGTCTGCCTTTTTGACTCCACTTCCAACTCTTTGACATTGCATGCATGGCAGGGTTATAGTCATGTGGGACATATGTAATTCATGTACTGGATCTCTGGCTTGTCACAGCCTATGTGTGTGCTATGGTGCTCATGCCTGTTTCCATTTATTGTCTTTCATGTTTTTGCAGGTGATGACACACTTGGTGCTGTTGAGGTTGAGGAGATGGTGCAGACCCAGGAGGAATCTCAGGCATGACCGGGCACCAGTGGGGGATGTGGTGTGGTGATAGGTGAAAACCCAATGTTACTGTAGACCCTACTGTCCAGGGGTGCCTCTGGGTGCACCTCCCCAGACCTCTATTCAGGTGCTGAGTCTGATGATGAGACTTATGTGCAGTCACAGGTAAGTGTTTCTGGCAGGGATTCTGTTCTGTCCAACCCACCTGGACCAGGGGTAGAACCCTCTATGGGGATGTCAGTGTTGGTAGGTCCGCCTTTGGCGGTTATGGATGCAGGGTCACACTCCACAGCATCTGATCCTGTTCCTGGGCCAGCAGATCAGAGGGGGAATGCAGTCCTGCAGCCTCAGGCAGTGCCAGCAAAGCAAGGTGCAGATCGCCTTGCCCCAAACAGGTGTGGTGCCCGTTGACGCGGTGGCCGTGCGCCACCAGGCAATACTGTATGGGAAAACTCCATGTACAGTATGGCAACCCAACAGGCAGCATCAGTAGAAATGATGGCTCAGGCAATGAAGAGGGTGGCCACTTCCATTATCCCCCCTGAAATGCAGACAACAGACTCCATTTGCCAATCACACAGGGAAGACATGTTGGCATCCAACAGGGACCGACGGGCGGCACTGGAGACTCTGCGCGAATCCATATCAATAGAGTCCCAGGGCCACAGGGAAGCCCTGAGGGTAGAACTCCATAACCTCAGGCAGAGTCTGCTTCCTGAAATGTTACGGCAGAACAACAGCTGGAGCAGCTCACACGTTCGCTCTCAGCTGAGCTGCATACAACACGTGAGGAGATCCGGGCATCACGCGAGGCCATGCGTGCAGAAATGCAAGCAACCCGTGATGCACACTTTAATCCTCCAGAATCAGACCTTCCAGACCCGCATGCTTGCTGCCATGGAGGACCATACCAGGGCTTTGCGTGGGCTGCCTCCCATAGTGCCACCGCCTCCTGATGCAGCAGCAGAGGATGAGCAGAGGACAGCAGTTCTCCCACAATGGCATAGCCGGGCAGGCCATGAGGCCAATGAGGTATTTTTTTTTCTCGCAACATCCACGCAGGTGGGTGTTGGTGTGCACCCTGTCCTCGAACCTCCTGGTTGGCCTCCCCCACATAGCCATTTTTGATTTATTTTTTTTTGTTTACAGTGTGTTGCCTTGTGCGGCTCCTGTGGGCATCCACTGTATTCCGGCTGGGCACATGCAGGCTTGTCCTGAGTTTGGGTTAGATGCTTGGGTTCGTGAGACACACACCCCTCCTGCTTCCCGTTTCCATGGGCTTGCAAAGGGTGTGACCAAGTGACAGTGAATTACACAGTGAAGTTGGGCTCCCATGAGCTGTGTGGGCAGTCTGTAGTCAATACTGTGTAGACATCCCTAGTGGATATTGTTGTTGTATTGTACACTGCATGGTGTATTGATATGTGCTTGTGCATCCATGTCTTCCTCCTAATCTGCAGGTGCCTTCCTCATGTCTTCACAAGGCCGTCTACTTTGAAGATGCAGTTCATGTTGTATGCAGTACACTGAGACATTTGCGTGGCAGCAACACTCTACAATTGTAAGGGGTCGATGTGCTGGCGTATTCAGGTTGTAAGACTACCACTACTTGAACTTAGTACTGTCATGTTTTTGCATTTTTCCATGGTGTGTTGCAGCATTGTGTTGGTGGTAAGTATTTGGTAATGTGTGCTGTTAGTTATACATTACTGGGAGCATATTGTGTGTGGGCAGTTTCCATTAGGGACAGTGTACTTTGTGACACTTGTGTCAGGTCTTGGGCATGGCTTTGTTTGCTTTCACATTGCATGACATGCCATGGTGTGTTTGGTGGTGGAGCTGGGGAGGAGTTGGGTGACATGGCGCTGTTCTCATGTTGTATTTAGCAAGGGTGTAATGAATTCCGCAGCATAGATGTATGTCTTTTGATGACACAGCATTGGTGGTGTTTGTGTAGGTAGGGATGCACACAATGTAACACTTCCAGGTGACCAATCTCAGGATGGTATGGTTGTGACAATTGGGTGTCCCTTATGTCATTATCATTGATTGTCTGCTGGTATGTACCAGGGCTGTGTGCACTCCACAGGGGTGTGATTTTAAGTGAAGTAAATAGCCACCAGCAGCGTACGGGCTGCCTCACCACATGCCCTTTCCCCTCCCATGTGCAGCAGGCATGCTTGTGGTTGGGGATGTGGGGGCACCACCATGTCCACCAGCAGGCCCCGGCGTGTTGCAACATTGTGCAGGACACATGCTGCCACTATGATCCTGCACACTACTGGGGGAGTGTATAACATCTGCCCACCAGAGCGGTCAAGGGAGCGAAAGCGTGAGTTGAGCACTGCGAATGTGCGCTCCACTATGCCCCGGGTTGCAATATGGGCTGTGTTGTATATTACCTCGGCTGGCGTGGTGGGGTTCCGAATTGGCGTCATCATGTGGGTGCTCAGAGGGTAGGCACTGTCCCCTGGGGAGGTGGTGATGGGTATCATTAGTGGGGTTGTGACATTACTCAGTATCTGACATGCATGCATGTGCAGTGGCATTTATACTCACCAAGCAGCCATGTATCGCCATGCCGCCCAGCATCTAGGTCCCGGTTTAGGGTTGACATTCTGTAAATGAAACTGTCATGGGTGGACCCTGGATAGTTGGCATATACTGAGGTGATGATTCCCTTGGCATCACATACTACCTGCACGTTGATGGAATGCCAGTGCTTGTGGTTTCTATAGATGTGCTCAGATGCCCTGGGGGGACGTTGCGCCACATGGGTGCAGTCAATGGCACCTAGCACTTTGGGGAATTGTGCCACCCCATAGAAATCCTGGACAACAGCCTGCCTTTCTGCAGGTGTTCTGGGCAGGTATATGTGCCTGCAAATTGATGGGCGTGCAGTCATGATGGTCAACACCTGGTGTAGGCAGCGTGACTGCGTGGCCTGTGACACCCCCCACTACAGCACTTGTCCGCTGAAATGATCCAGTGGCCAAGAAGGGCAGTACATTGAGGACCTTCTCCAGGGGGCTGAGTGCTTGGGAGCACAGGGTGGGTGATGTGAGGTCATCCTCCCACTCACTCACCAGGTCGAGTATTATGTGAGGTGGAAACCTGTACCTCCCATACACCTGGTCATCAGGCATCCCAAAAAGGCTTGTTCTTGGTGTAACAATTCTGGGCCTGACTATCCTCCTCCTCCTCCTGCGGTATCCCACGACCACTGCTGCTAGGAATGGTATATTCATCTTGGCGTCTGAGCTTGTTTGTTGTTTGCGTGCACTTTTATGCTGGGCGGGTCCACATACGCATGCTTCTTGCTGGCGTACGTGTTTCCGGATTAGCGCGTCTTTTTTGGCGCACGCATTAGCCCCGTTTGATTCCATGAATACGTGTTGTAGACGCGCGTGTGGGCGTTCCGCGCATTTGCCTCCTGTACTTCCCCCGTGACGCCCACATTTTCATGCGTTGTTCCCCATTTCGCTTGTTACGCCCCCTGTTCCGCCTACTTTTTTTGTGTGTGCTGCGCTATGTGCGCTTTCGCTGTACGCTTAGCGCATGCTGTTTGGAGACGTGTGCGCCAGTGTGCGCCAAGCAGAATTTTAGCACACAACCAAAGATTTACATGCACACGGACTTCCATGAATCGATGTACGCAGGTTTCGCTGCGATTTTCGAAAATTGCACTGCGATTCGCACGCTTTCGCACACTTGCGCCGAAAATTTCAGCGCACATTACTTCCATGAATCGGCCTGTAAGTGGGCAGTGGGACATCTAAGATATTACCTCAGGAGAAAGTTTACTTTAATCACAGATCACTTGCCCCTTACGTGGTTTAGTTTAAGGAAAGACACAAATCCCTGCAATTGTCTTGGGGGGATAGTTCCGCAGGAACGTGCTCTCCATGGAAGCAAGACAACATGGTGCAACACAGTTTCGATCCCCGGGTCCACGCTTAGAAACCTCTGCGTATTAAGCGCGTTATAAATAACCTATCATATCATATCATATCATATCATGCCTGGTTTCTTGATCTGCAACCCCTTTTTTTAGCATAGAACATTGCAAAGGTAAGGAAGAGGGTAGTGTTGATTTCCTGTCCTGATTTCCTTTACCAGATGGAGAAGCCAGCTGCATGAGGGGAAGGGTATGTGATGAATTCTAGGGTATTGTCACTGCTTCCATGGGGGAAGCACCTTTGCATGGGGCCAGGCAGGTGAGTCCGGGACCGGATAGTCTCCTGGGGGGTGGAACTCAGCAGGTGAATCTTGTGGGAAGGGACATCTTCCACGGGACCAGTAAAAACCAACATGGAAGAACGCAGTATTCCATTCCTTCATTTCTGTCCTCTCCTCACTCTAACCCCTCTCAGTACCCTGTCATCCCCCACACCTGTATCTATCTGTGTAAAGTTGTGGAAACTAAGTTCCAAGAAAATACTGAGACGAAGAAGAATGCTACTGAATGCTGTTTGGATCAACAGTTCAATACTGTGATGAGGAGGAAAGGTGGAGCAATGAGGTACACCTACAGGAGCCGGAATACCCAGTCTAGTTGCTGGAGGCTGCCTATTGGCTATACAGAGTTCAAATCAGAAGAGGAAAAATGCCATTGGTCAAGCCTGCCCCGGAAGAACCCAGAGCAGATTTTCAATGCTGCAGACAGAGAAACACTTGAAGAAACTGTGAACCGGGTAGATGGTTGAACAAGACCACCATCTGGAAGGGTGCTGCCAAGAACCAGCAGACCACGAGAGCCCAAAGAGAATCCAAGTACACAGAACACTTGGGACGCCTCCTGGGGGGAAGCCCTCCAGTTCGACTCACTGAAGGCGAAGCAAGGATGCGGATGACAGCAGGAGCTGAGAGAGGAGGATTGGAGAACTAAGTTCCAAGAAAATACTGAGACGAAGAAGAATGCTACTGAATGCTGTTTGGATCAACAGTTCAATACTGTGATCAGGAGGAAAGGTGGAGCAATGAGGTACACCTACAGGAGCCGGAATAGCCAGTCTAGTTGCTGGAGACTGCCTATTGTTTCTACAGAGTTCAAATCAGAAGAGGGACTACGCCATTGGTCAAGCCTGCCCGGAACAACCCAAAGCAGATTTTCAATGCTGCAGACAGAGAAACACATGAAGAAGCTGTGAACCGGGAAGATGGTTGAACAAGAGCATTGCCTGGAAGGGTGCTGCCAAGAAAAAGCAGACCACGAGAGACCAAAGAGAATCCAAGTACACAGAAGACTTGGGATGCCTTCTGGGGGAAACCCCGCAGTTTGACTCACTGAAGGTGAAGCTAGGATGTGGATGACAGCAGGAGCTGAGAGAGGAGGATTGGAGAATCGCTCAGAGAGTCAGAGAAGCCCGAACAGGACGTCACGCAGCAGGAAACGGGAAATAAGGTACAGATGCTGCTTGGGTCCATGAGTGGGGTTGCGGACCAAACAAAAGAAGCATAAGAAGGGTTTGGGACCCAATGAGAAGTGAAGCTAAGAGTAAATGGGTCAATAACCCTCAGAGAAAGAAAAAGACACAGACATTTGCTGCATCCATGTAAACTTGTCAGGAGAGTAAACCAAGTGTTCATGAAGGCCAATATCAAGGGGTCTGGGACCCAAACAAGCCACAGAGTTGAAGCAAATGGGTCAGACATCCAAAAGAAGTAAAAGCTGATAGAAACTTTGTAAAGTGTCCTATGTGGAAAGGTGCCTGGCAGGAGAGTACACCAGGTCTGTTCCATTGGACAGTTAGTGAAGCTTTTGTATAGAACCCATGAAAGCAACACACCAGGGTCTGGGACCATCATAAAGTGGGGCAAGGAACATGGGTCAGGAGCCACATAAGAGAGAAGAAACACAGAATCAAGGGCCTGAGTCACAGAGCAAGTCAGGGAGAACCCGAGAGAATATTAAGGGGTCTGGGACCCACACAGAAGAGAAAAGAGTTACGGAAGAAGTCAGGGAGATCCTGCGACAGCCCAAAGGGATGTGGGGCCCACGTCAAAGAGAGAAATAAGCGCAAGGATTTGAAACAAGGGGTCGAGGACTCATTGACAAAGAAAGAGACATGTGTTGGAATTCTGAAAACTACGGTCAAGTCTGATATAAGGAAAAGGAGTTTTGTGATAAAGAAAAAGTCCACAGTTAAGTCTGGCAGGATAGTAAATTAGATTTAACACAATATTTAGGATTTGAAGACGAGAACAAGGGGAAGAGACCCCCATTTGATATTTTCAAACTATGTTTGAAGAATCACTCATTGTGTTTTTATACCATGAACTGAATTTTAAAAATGGCTTTATTCAGAATAAGAGGGTGCCCTCTTCTGGATCAATCAGATGCAGAGATTTCCTTAGTTACTTTAGTGTAAGGGATGGAAATAGATTTGGACACAGGATGTTGGACATGTTACTTTACTGACATCCTGACAGAGTTCTTAGTGTTTTTGTTGAGGTTGGGCAACACCTCATCAAAATAGGGCAAGATAGGTTCTTCCTTTTGTTTAATTTTATATTAAAAATATTTGCCAACAAACATGCCACCACTGTGTGAGACTCAGATTAATTTATCTATTTTATTTTATTTATCTATTTTTTATTAATTTGAACAATAAATGATAAATTAACAATACAATTAGATACACATATTAAAAATATTTGCCACAAACATGCCACCACTGTGTCAGACTCGTACTTCTGCACCCTCACAGGGTATAAAATGTTCAGCCCACAAGGGGCGTGTTGAAGTTCATCTATGATCAGTCCTTCTTTCCGTTCGATATACACAAATACATTGTGTGTTTTATCTTGCAAGTGGTGTACTCCTTTCGAGTTTTTGTAGATTGCTTTTTCCATCTTTTGGACCTATGCTAGGAGCACCCCTAGTTCAACATTTGGAGGCTCCAGTAAGATCACCAGTACCTGCAGGGTATGGGGCTCTCTGCCACACATCCGGGGAGGTGGACCCAGCCTGTCAAGACCAGTTTCAGTGCGCACAAACAAGGAGGTATCACAGATACCGATTTCCCAAAAGGTCTGCCTGATACCTTGTGCATGGCTGCCTGTTCCAGATGGTGCAGGCCTTTGCGAGAGGTTCAGCATCGAGGGAGTTGGAGGATCGAAAAATGCACGAGTGCACCTTAGCATGAAAGCACAAGGTGCCACATGGTATTTGGTCTTGTTGATTGTTTCCTTTTCTATTTTATTATTGAGTAGTACAATAAGTGTAGGGACCTCCCCATAGCAGGCGAAAGGCTGCATTGTGCACTAGTGCATGCAGATTGGAAAAGAGATCTCTCCAGATGTGGAGAAAGTTGGCGCAGCAGTGTTGTATGAGGATTTGGTGAAGGGATCTTTTGCGTTGGGAGAAAAGATGACATCATAAGTAGCATAGTATTGCAGTATGTTATTGCATGTGGGTTACAGACGGAGATCTCCTCTGTTGGGAGGAAAGATGCCATCATAAGTAGAATAGCGTTGACATAGTGATGTAGAGTACTTTTTTGATAATAGCTACCACTCTGCACAGAAACAAATTTTTGATTAATGAAGAATAAGAAGAAGACAGTGTGGTATTTAGAAGTGTATAAATTGGAGGTGCATTGTTGTGAATAGGTGTGTGTTTTACATGTGCAAGATTAGAGGATGGGCGTTTTGTTTGTGTTAAAGGTAATGTTGGGTGAGGCATTTGTCCATGGTTGGATTGGTTGGATTTCTTTGGTTATTGCTTGATGAGGCATGTGTGATTGGAGTTTGATGGGATGTGTGTGTATGAGGAGTGTGTAAAAATATGTGTTGCGTAGTACTGAAGAACTGTGTAGTGACAGGTGTGGTGTGTGTTAAAGACATCTAGAAAACAACTGGTTGACAATTTGTATTGTAAAATTGGGATTTTTAAATTGGCTTTTTGGGGTTGTAAATGTATATTTGAAATGTATTACATGTAATATTGACAAGGGGGGAAGAGGTACCAGCACTGCTGGCACAGTGTTCAAGGATTGCCAGGGATAGACACACATCAGCACCATGGTGACTCCATTGGAGCACATGTGCGAGACACTTCCCCAGCACCAAGAAAAGATATTGAAATATCTTGAATGGGTGGGACACCGCAGGGCAACGTTTCAAACTATGGCCGGGGGAAAGTTCACATGCAAGGGACAACCTAGGGAACATGTACGTATATCTCAGATCAAAATATAAGGGGGAAAAGTTGAAGAACGGACTAAGTGTTTTGGAATTGTGGAAATTATATGACAAGGAGGAGGGAGCACCCAGTGACAAGGGGGGAAAGGAAAAAGAGACTGTTATCAACCATGTCCAGGCTGACACCATCACTGCAGCATGCACAGTGGCTGCTACAGTGCCGTCAGACCCATCCCTGGCTGGGTCCTTTCCTCTAATGATCACTGTAGGTTACACCAATCCCCATTATGCCCCCGAGCGGAAAATAGATGGAGTAAAAGAAACTACAACACATGACAGAAGTGTGTCGAAAGACACTGCTGGTACTAGCTTGGTTACAGAGATAGAGAAGAGTGTGCAGTGACAGATCGATGAGGTATTGAAGGAAGCTAAGGAGGAGCTCCTGCGTGCAGCAATGGAGCTGCAGGACGGGCGGCAAAGTATGGCAACACCCCCGATCAGTGGATATTAGGACAGATAATGTTCAAACTACACAGCAAACCTAATGTCAGCAAGAATGTTTCATCATATGGGCATTCTGACACTGATTCAGTTTGCAGGTCCAAAGAGGAGGAGGAAATTGGGGAATTATGGGAACAAGAAGAGAGGGAAGAGAGGGAAGAGACGGATGACAGACCATGGGCTGAAAGGATCAAATAGGAAACACCTGCATAGCTGTAGTAACAGTTAAAGGGGACAGAGAGAAGGTGTGGGATATTTTTGACCCACTCAGCCGTGCTACGTTACATCACTTTTCTGCAGTGGTGCAAGAAACAACAAAATGGCCGCACTGACTCCTGTGCGCGCCAAGATCTCTAAACTCCATTATGTAACAACCAGAAAATGGCTGCATCACCCTGCCACACACATTTCAGGGGGGGGGGTGGAACAGAGTACTCACTGCAGGAGTATGCCAGTGTGCTCTGCAACATTGAACATGGAGTGAAGTGAAAGAGGCAGCATTATTTTGCTAAAAATCCAAAATGCCTCTTTAAAATGACATTTTCTCAACCTTAAAAGTGCTGCTTGGCGCTGAATTCATCAATTTATCATGAACCACTGTGATTCAAAAGGCCCTGCAATGCACAGGATCATTCATTGTGTCTCAGAGGAATCAAGCCTCATTTTTATGACAGCTCCTGTCAAATGTACCCTTGAAAAATCAACAAAGGGCTTTGTTTTCATTTTACACGGGAAACACGTCTATTTTCTTTGCAACAGTATCAAGAATCAGCTGTCTGGAGAAAGACTCTAAATAGATGCCTGTAACTGTAACTATGCTGCAAAACAACTCCAGCACTCAAGACAAAACTATAGCTGCAGAAAGTGTATATTTGCTGGAGATGAAAACCGAATTTAAAGAGATAGTAAAATGTGCTTGATTACTTAAAAATGTAAAAGGATTTGTTGCTGGTAAAAATACATGTATAAACTATTTTAATTCTATAGGTTTAAAGTCAATACGTAAAAGGAGAAAATCAAAGCTAAAAACCAGGCTGAGTTGGCAAACTATATTTTTTTAAAAACTTGCTCTGCCAGTTGCTAGCTCTGAGAAAGGGTGACACCTCATAAACCTCTGGAACAGGAAAGTTGCTAATTGCCAGCTTGGAGGCTTTGAATTCCCAGGACAAAGGGACTTCCCAAGTCGCATCAGACATTCGTCTTTGCTCCAGGCTGGGACAATAGCAGAATAAGACTCTCACCTGTCTAGTGTGAGGGGCAGTAAAACCTTCAGTCAAGAGAGAAGCCCCTCATCCTGCTTCAAAGGAATTGACATTTGCTTGCAGTTGGGGAAAAGGAAAAAAACTGATTAAGTGGCAATAGACTTCCTTTTGGTTTTAAAAAGCCTATTTTTTGACTGAACTTCAAGACATTTAACTTTACAGCAAGAATGAGGAAAATATGAAAAGGTTATGGTTTTAAATCTAATTGTATGCTCTTTCTTTGAAAACTTGGTAGAACTCATTAATGCATAAGGAACAGAAGTTGTAAACAGTAACAGATTGCGAGGAAAGTATTGATATTGCAAACATAACATTATGTACATACATCCCAAGGGTAAATGTGCATTTGTGTACAAAGTTGGGAAATTTTAGACCAAATCGTTCATGCTTAAAGTAGCCAAAATGTAGCAGAAAGGCAAAACCAGGTCCCACAGACTAGTGGTTTGGATTGAAATATGATCCACAAAATATGCAACCTGTGTATCTGAATTTCTCAGAGGTTATAACTGTATAAATATGTATTTATGGCACAATTAGATTTTGGTTCCAGTGGCTAGGGGAGGTTTCTAATCATTGTAAAAATCATTCCATAAACATGACATCCTCTTCTGTGATCCAATCAGCTGTGGCAAAGCGGAAACTATGTTCTTGCCCAATGCTAGCATTATGGGTGTGGGTATTAAGCCTGCCCTGCCATATACTATAGTGATGTCATTTGGCATGATAAATAAGGGAAACTGACAACACACACAGACACTGATTCCTGACTTTCTTCCTGATTTCCTGCGTGGTGTCCCGTTCCTGATTTCTTCATCCTATCTGATCCTGATTCCTGATATTCATTGCAAAACCAACGCATATGCATTACTGAACCCCTTTTCAGCTTGGCCTCAAATTCAAAAAATCCCAAAAACCCAAAGGAAGCATCCTGATCCAACCTGGCTTGCTACTGCTAGATGTATGCCTGCTCCAAACTCGCCATCCCACTTATCTGTAGTAACCAGTAACCAGAAGAGCCAGTCCAGTGCAGTCCAGTGACCAGATTTGCCCAGCTGTCCTTGGTTAGACCCGATCCATGTGATGACCAGAACCCTTGACAGTCCAAAATACTAAATTAAACTGTAAGCATTAATAGGAATCATAGAAAACCAAAGCATACCTTGCCTTACTTTGTCCTATCCCGATCTCTAAATCATCCTTTCCTTACCTTAATAACTTGTAACCTTGTCAGAATCCTTATTGCCATCCTGTCTTGATTTATCTTACCAAGCGCCATTTCTTTAGTCATTTTTTTCTTGTGTAAATCCTAAACTATCAATCCTCTTTCAAGTGGTCGGTCTGGTTCCGTCAGAGCGGCACTGGGGATCTGGGGTTGAAGTCATGTATCGACTCCAGAGCTTACTGCGTCCCTCTTTGGTATTCTAGCCTGCCTGCTCTAGTGTAGAGTAAAATTATAGTAAATATTTTCTTGTCCAAACTGAGTTTCTTTTCTGTTTTCACTATCCAATTTTCCTAAAATGCCTCTCATTCAACATTGCATAACTCCCTCTGTTTAATAGCTAGAGACTTCATTTCAACTTTGTGTATTTCATCCATTTTTCATAAAAACGTTTGATTAATTTTAGGTGGGAATCCACCATTTTGCAAAGTTTTACATGTGTGATTTTTATTCTAAATTATTTCCAACCTTCCATTCAGATTCAAAGTGTTTACTTTTGCTCAAACTATAGCTCATGATTTTTTTAGTATACTGATTTAAGTATTCTTGCACACATTCATTGTTTTACTCAGCCATTTCCGAAATGTCATTTTAAAGTGTAAGATTTCAAATCCGTTTTTCTCTCTTAATTGGAGAGGGAAAGTTGAATTTGAATTATGTTTTCTATTCCTTATTCCTGATTACCTGCTGCTTCCTTATATCTATTTAGAATTGTTTATTTGTGGCTTGAGGAATATTGCAGAGGGAAATCCTAGCTTAGGTGCTATCTTTCCAAATAAGCCAAAAGTGTTCGATTCTCTGGTGTTTTCCATCTGTGTTGCTAAAGAGTGAATTTAAGTGCATTATATACCTTCTTATTTGTTATTGTCACCACATTGGTGATTGCTGCCCCATATATTAAAAAGTATATGTTTGCTTTGAATTTTAAATAAATAAATACATATTACCTTTACCAACCAGCCAGATTCCTGGTCCATCCTGACCTCGGGTATTTGAAAAGGGGTGTGATATGAGTGGTGTATCACTCAAAATATTGAACCTATACATATAATAAAATAAGCATTTTAGCTGTACATACTAGGCTGAGACCAGGGTGTATCGCCTGATTGAAATACTTAACAAAGGGAGGAAATAAGCAGCAGGGGACGCAGCTCCCGTTATTACAGAAAGGTTGACAGCGTTCTCAGTATGTACCCTGGCCCAATATGCATAAAGAGAATTTGATTATTAGTTTGCCATCCCTCACAGCAGGGGCAGGGAAATGGATGTATGCTCTAGAAAAAGAGACGGCAGAGATAACTTTGGACGTGGGCGACATGAAGAGTTTGTTTGCCAGCCTCCTAGGAGAACAGGCAATTGACTTATGGCAGAAGGCATGGTACGAGGGAGTGATGATAAACAGTGATGCTCACGATGGCATGCCATTCAATAACTGCAGGACAAATGTATTGAAGGCACTGAGGGAGATGTATCCAGACTAAATATACGTGCAGTCCATTATGGGTCACGCAATGGGTCCAGATTTGGACCCTGCACAATAAATTCAAGAGACTAAGAAGAAGTGGCATTTGGAGACATGACAGTCATGCAATGGAAACATGCCTGTTTTCTACCACATCCTACTGAGAGGCTTCCCAGTAGAAGTACAGGCAGAATTAGGGAGGGTGGTGGGGATAGAGAATAAGGAGTGGTCAGAGATACAGGCCAACATAGTACATCACTACAGGGCTAAACAGGACAAGGAGAAAACAAATATAGTGGACTCTCATAAAGTAAAGGCGAAATTGGTACAGAAAAAAGTGGCTAAAAAAAGTTTGAAAAGGCACTGCCCTAACTGCCCTTTCAGGGGCCCATGCCACAGGGGAGATTCGTACCACAAGGTTTTGTGTTACAAGGGGGGGTTCCTCCCACAGGGAGGGGGATACTGCAAGGGGGAGTAATTCAACAGGGATGTTTCACACCACAAGCAGGGTTTGCACAGCAGGGAGGATTTGCATCACAAGAAGGGTTTGCACCGCAAAGATGGTTTGATATGATATTATATGGCATTTATAACACACCTGTAAACAAGTGTTTCTGTCCACAAGATGGCATATTTTCCAAGACCATTAGAGGGATTCCACTGAGGGAGGCGGTTTGGATATTGAGAGGCAAGGCTGCAATAGGGGGGACAATGTTGGGCTTGTGTAGAAATAGGTGTCTTTGCAAGGGAATATAGAATAAGAATTAAAAAACGGTATGGCCCTGATGGCACCCCGTACTACCACAACATGACTTATTATCCACATACACAGCACAAGCTTCACCCATGCAATACACGTTTTCCCCAGAACATTCACAGAATGCCCGAACAGCATGCATTGCCCATGCATTACATTTTATCCTCAGAACATTCAGAGTATGCCACAGCAGCAGCCCCCATATTTCCTGAAAGGCCAGAATGCACCAACGATGCCCAAGCAACAGCTCACACAAGTTCTGACTGTACTGGTGGCACCACAGCTACAGTCACCATTTGCCCCACCCACTGGCAGCACACCACAGCAATACCAACCTCCAAATCCTCTCCAGGCACAATCACAGGCTCAGATGCAGGTACTACAGACATAAGCACAGACAGCCAATCAGCAGTGGGGCACCAATATGTTACCTCAGGGCACAGTACCACACTATACGGGAGCAGCAGTGTTGGGGACAATCCTTTACTACCACTAGGCACAGACCTCGACACCCACTAGGGCAGCCCACAGAGGGCCCTGGCTTGCCCAATTCTATCAGTAACTGCAGACCGGTAGAGAAACCACAGGTGGCAATGAGCATAGGCGGCAAGACATTCTTATTTTTGGCTAACACAGGGGCCAGATCTTGCATTAGAAAATGAAGATTCCCTTTATCGGACAGGAACGTTGACATCCCGGGATTCTTTGGGGCTTCTGTAATGGATCCTTTCACCAAAAACGTACCCCTTACCATTTGCAACAAGGAAATAGTTGCACCCCTATTGTAGTCTAGGGATACACCTATCAGCATATTGGGCAGAGACATTATGAGCAAATTAAATATGACCATCTGTTCACTGACAAAGACATAGTGTGTGCCACTCCTGCGGTGTACTGCAACAGACTATGGGCATTGCTTAAAATGCTCTGCACCCACAGCACATAGCAAGGGGTCCCAATATAGCCCAGCTATTCCTCTATGCGGTACAGATACTGTTAGGATGAGATACCACACATTCTCATTGCCCACAGAATTTCTGTTTGGACCAGCAGCACAAAAGGGAGTAGTACCAGGAACTGTCATCACCGTACAGCTTTATGTGGTAATAACGTGAAAGGACAAGGTGACCTTACATGGAAGACACAAGGATGGTATTGAATGGTGCACTGTCCTGTGCATTGACCCCACCCAACGGTTTGAAAGAGATACACCCAACCACAGAACTGCACCACAGATTACGTTTAACATTCTGACAGAAGTGGCAGCTAAACACTTATAGATGGCGGAATAGTGCACTCACTAGAGACATGGCCAGCTACCACGCATGCACAAAATACGCCGTGACGATCGCAGGAGTCTTGTAAACTGCTCCCTATGAACAGAGAGTAGGACGCGATTACACAGCGAGTAAGAAGACATTTCGGACTTGCCAAATTACACGCAAGGTAAGATGCAGGATCTAGCCCCTGTATCAATGAGGGTACATCAAGGATCCCTTTTGTCAAGCCTATTGCATACCAGAGGGCTCGCCCACTGAGTGTCAAAACTTGTCACACCAGTGCTGTATATAACAGTCAGCACTATGTGTTAGTCTACTGCTATATATTTTAATAGAATAGAATCTATCTGAGAATCTCTCATCTAGCCCCTCACAATCATAAGACCAATAGGATATATGTTATGTACCCCTGTAGGTCTACGTAGGTCAACCAAGAAACCCAGTTTTTACATATGGCATGGCTGAAGCTGCAACCAGGGAAAGGAGCATCCATACCAAGAGGAGGTTGATACTGGGAATGCCCACAGGGGGAAGACAATGAAAATATCTCTTCACTTCTCTTTCCCCCATCACCCTCCCCACTTCCTTCCATCTGCAGGTGCAGTGATCATTCGGAGCTAAGCCTCTCTTTGTTCGTGTCAGTACCCGCATGGGAGCTGAGGCCCTGAAGTAAGATTTGTAATCAGCAAACCACTGAAACCGGTTGGCCTATTCAGACCTCCTAGTAATAAGGGACTATTCTCAAGGTTCGGAGGTATAACGAGTGGAATAAATACCACTTGCTAGAGAGAAACACTACTTCGAAATTACCACACTGTGCAGTTTCATATGTGGAGTTTAGAAGTATGGATTGTAAACTTCTAAAATTGTTTCCATTTTAATTCACTTTTATATGCCAACCCACGGAAAAAGAATAAAGAAAAGTATTTCACCTGAAAGGCCCTGAGTACACTTTGTGGTTCAGTGTTGTAAGACACACCTATAGTGGTGTCTTTGATGTTGCAGAAATCTGACAAAATAGTTAATTGCCTGAAGGATTTAGGGCAAGCGTCTTCTTATCTATCCCCTAGCCCTAGATAAGCGGCTCACCAGCACTGTCTGAGGCCATGATTCACACCAGGGATCAGATAGACTCGTTGGAGGGCAAGCAGCTTTGAGAGCAAGAAATATAACCATTGACCTGACGTTATTTGCGTAAAGCATTTAAGGATAGCCTAGCCGCTGAATGTTGGAGTACTTTCAGACGCTGCAACTGATGTTTGGGTTGCCCCAGGTAGACCCCATTACAGTGGTCCAACAATCCCAGGATCGCCAAAGTGACTATCCTAATCTGGCAGTTGGGAAGGAGAATCTTTCTCAGTACTTTAAGTTTTCCAAAACCAGTATTGCAAACTGCCATGATCTGGGCTTTGCGGGAACCAGTTGGGAGAAGCCTAGCCCGTAAGCTTTTCACAGACATGCTGGGAGTAGGGTGTGGGCCAAAAGAATCTGGCAAGTACTGGTTACCGTCTGGGGACCAAACATGAGCAAACACGAGCACTTTGTTTTTCTCCCATTGAGCTTCAACCACTTTGAAGACATCCAACTGCCTATGGAAGATGTACGGTCTCTCAATTTTTGAGGGGGGTCACTAAACGGGGAGTCGAGACAAAACACCACTTGTGTGCCATCAGGGTACGTACATGTAGAAATGAACTCCCGACTATGAAATAAGGTCTGCCAGTGGACGTACATGAAGATTAAACAAGAGTGGAGAAAGAGATGATCCTTGGGGCACCCTGCAAGGGAGGAATGAGGAAGAAGAGTGACAGGCCTGAAAAGAAACAGTTTGTATGTGCTCTACAAGGAACGAAGCAAACCATGCCAATGGGTCCCCAGAAATCCCCACCTGCTCCAGACGGGTCAGGAAAATGCCATGATCCACCTTGTCATAGCTACGGAGAGGTCAGGAGGAATCAACACTCCAACCCCTCCACGGTCCTATAGCAAAGATAGATCATCCAGAAGTCAGATCATGCCAGACTCCATGCCCATCAGGTGCCTAAAACCAGATTGATAGGGGTGCAATCAGTAGATTTTAAAAAATGAGAGAAGAGCAGGGTTATCACAGCCTCCATAAGCTTCATCAATACCGGCAGCAAGTATATAGGCCGGTAATTATCCACTACAGTGGGGTCAAGATGAGGCTTTTTTAATAGAGGAGTAACCAGCATGTGCTTCAGGGAGGTAAGAGTCGCTGTGAACACAGAGCTAGACTTCGGGGGGAGAGCCTTAAGAACGTGATGAGGAACTGTATCTTAGAGAGGTGCTGATTTAAGCTGGCGCAAAGCCCTTGAATCAGTTATGTCATCCATAGGTTCAAAATGGAAAATCCCAGCTGGAATAGATACAGCCATTCCAATGGGGGGACCTGTCTTCAGGCCAGCCACAATAGGTGTCTGACTCTTATCAGTAATGATTTGCTGTAAAGGGCCGATCTTAACTGCAAAGAAGACATTAATGACATCACAATGTGCATGAGAATCAGATGCCTTGTCTTTCATAATCAGAGGAGGCGAGGAAAGTTATTTGGCAACATTGGGTTATTGTGCCTGAGATAAGGGCAAATGGGGGGACACAGTAGGGAGGTGATTGGGGAAAAAGTGGGGCAGGATGTTCTCTCTCCAGGTGATGGTGAAAGAAGATGACAAAGGAGGTCGAAAAAAAAGAAGAGTAGTTGAAGTGGGTAGAGTTACTGATTTGCCAGAGGTACAATTTCCCGAGAACTATGAGATGCACTGGGTGAGTTGTTTTGGGGTAGAAGATTGCATTAGCACTGTGTCAAGGGGCACAGCAAGTAGAGCGCTTGCTTTGACATGCGCGCAGAGCTTGCTAACGCAGGTTCGAATCCCGGCAGGGCCAAGCTCAGCCTTTCATCCTTCCGAGGTCGATAAATGAGCAACACACACTGTGGGTAATAATAAGCAGCGCTCAGATACCTGAGGGTTCGTAGCGCTATATAAATGCCAAATTATTATTATTATTGTTATCCTTCCCAGGTTCACCGAGGAATGTGTGGAGGAAGGGTACAGCTTGAAGGATATTCATAGCATGTGAGTGAGGGCAAAGGTGAGAAAGGGGAGGAGTTGTTTGTTACTGATGTAACAAAAGGGGGGAGTGTTCAGATACAGGTGCAGAGCCCACAATGTCAGCACAAGTACCACCTGAGAAAGATGATCTAACAGGGAATCAGGCCCTCGGCAGTGATGTAGTGGTCACATGCCACAAGGACAGTAGCAGTGCTGATAATGTTAGGTTAGTGGCTAGAATGTGGACTAATATAGCACACAGTAGTATATTTTGTTTTTACATAACACAGTCAACATTTTGCTTTTACATAACACACAATTGTTGCACTGTAGCGTTGCTTTTTGCCAGCATTGTGGGACATAATATTGTATTGCTTACATGCACTGCACCTTACAGTGAGGACACAGCACATTATTCTTTATTCTTTATGTAGCACATTGTCCACATCTGAGCCCTGAGAACAACACACAGCACACTACATGGCATCATACTTGCTACACTTTGACTACACAACATGATGGCCGAAAACACATGGTTTATGGCAACACATTCCTGCATGCATCACACCTCATAGAAAACACACATTGCATTGTGTAGCACACTTACACACAATCAGGCTCATGGTACCTCATTTTCGAGTTACATGACAGGTGCATAGCACATATTTTTTATTTTAATTTATTTATTGAGAATCTTTTAGGCACATATACAACAAAATTGTGTTCCAAGTCACCACAAGGCTAAGTAGGGAGGGGGCAAGGGGAATTAATAATAATGGCAAAAAAGCAAATATACATTCATGGTCCTACTAGGTGCAGTGGTATTCGGACATGCAAGTGCTGTGAAGAGAAGTTCCAGAGATAGGGATGGGGGGATGGACAAGTGCTGGTGGGTGCCCAGGAGGGAAGTGCCAAGGGGAGCCAAGGAGGTGGCCTCAGGCTAAGTGCTAGGGTGCATGAATCCAATGGGCGGGATGTACAGCCGCGAAGAAAGGATGCCTAGAGGCAGTGCAGTTGCGGGGGTTGGTAGTGGTGTCGACTGGGAAGAGGGCCTGGTAACCTTTGAGATTAATGAGGCCCAGGCCACTGGTTTCAGCTGCAGTGCGGTAGTTCACAAGGAAGGTAAAGAGAGGTAGAAAAGAACAGGTTTTTGAGAAGTTTCTTGAACTGAAGGCGGTCCGCCTCAAGTCTGAGATGGGCAGGGAGGCTGTTCCAAAGGGAGGCCCCAGCCAAAGAGTGAGGCCTGCCCCCAACTTGCTGCTTGGATAAAGTTTTCAACACTCAAAGAGATGGAATTAGAGGAGCAGAGGGCTCTAGAAGGGGATACTTTCACCATCTGACACAAGTGAGAAACCTGAAGGTGTCTCCCTGACTAGTCCCCGGGGATCTGTCGGCCAGGTGGCCAGGACACAGCCATCGCTATTGGATACAGTTCCTGGGGTGGACCAGTGAGAGAGGATCACCTGTATGGGGGTCCTCGGGGAGTGGAAGTGGGACACTGGCATTTGAGACACGGTATCCCCCTTCTTATAACACGTTTACCCCAGCCTACCACATAAGATAATCAAACACTCTGCACCCCCGCCCCCTTTTCTGACAAAAACACTTTCGAACACCATGAAAGATGATGGACAAACACCAGAGCCATGTACCGGTTTTGTCCCAACACCAGGGTCAGGCAAAGTCAGGCAATTGAGCAGAATCACACAAACCCGATGGCCCGTTCCCTTCCCCAAAGGGATAAAAGGTGGAGCATGAGAGCACAATATGAGCAAGGCAGACCGTACAACTAGAGAGCTAACTCAGCACAGCATTTCAAGAGGAGGAGAAAATGGTTCAAATTGAGAGGGTGACAAGGAGAGAAGCGACCTTGCCCTTTCCGAGCCAGCCCTGTGAAACCTCTTCAGAAGGAATCATAAGACCATGAACAATAGTCAGGGTGTGTTGCAGCAGATGTCAACGGTGCAAGCGGCCCTCCTCCAAGCCAGGGAGAGACGCTTGCCACCATGGTACCGGCCTTGACTTCAAAAGACAAGAAAAGCCAAACGGTTCATCACAGCCTGTGAGTCAAGGGGAGAGCTGATAAGAAACTGAACTGTGTTGAATAAAAGTAGCAAGTGGATAATTGCATAAACTACTATGTGAGAGGGGAAAACCAGATACAGAAGAGTCAGGCACCATGGGGGTGTTCACTCGAGAAACTGGGCGATTACCCTATTGTTGAAACTACTGTTACCAGAAGGCCTTGGGAAAGACGAGAAAGGGGTCAAAGTGGTCATACTGGGTCTTGTAAAATCCTCTGTACAGTTGAAAGTCTTTGACCGGCAAATGATTGTAAATCTAAGGGATGTGAATCCCACATTGAGGAACTGTTTAAAAGAACAGTGTGCTTAGTAAAGTTGGCAAGAGTAAACCAGACGGAGGGACACCGATGAAAAGGGGGCAAAGCTTGAATTCCCAATGAATAGTGTGTTCACAAGAGTGAACCCCTCAGAGGGATGTCCACAGTAAACTGTTTAAAAAGACATCAGGATTTGAGAATATCACAGAAGAAAGTGTGTTGAGAAGCCGTAGTAAACCCGATGAAGGGAGGGGGATCCATGGGTGAAAAGACATTGCCCCACACACATGTGTAAACAAACTCTTTGTTTATTATTTTCGATATATCAGGTACATGGAGACAAGAGACTTTTTGTAGAAAAGAGACTTAACCACCGAAGGCCCTGATAGCTGAGAGCGGAACTGCTGGCTCATGCGAGGAAAGCACGAGCGTGTGCTGTGCTCCAGAATCCTACCTTGTCCCGCGTTCAAAACGTGGGGAAGAGAGACTCCTGCCACACATCCTGACTTATCATTTGTGAACACTTCTGTCTTTCTTGTAAACTTTATCCTACACTCTTTTTTTGTATTTAGCATAAGGGCTGGCAATAAGGTTTTCTTAGTATAGTCCCTTTTATTTGATAAGACGCCACAAGGACTGCCTTATTATTATTTGGATGGTTGTAGCTTGCTTCCATCTTAGATTTAGGTTTAGATTAGGTGGTTTTCCTACCTACCTATGCAGTTTAACAAACACCCTTGAACTGTGATCACCTGTTTCTGTCTTTAGTGTTGCCACCATGAGTCCCTTTCACATATCACACACACACAGCCCATTGTGTTATATTTTCTTTCATGGCAAACGTGCACTTTTGTATTTTGTTGTTTTTAGAACACATAGTGTAGAAGACACAGCATTGCACTATTGTGTCTTGTGTTCATAAGTATAGCCTGTCAGATAGCACAGCAAGCTAAGCATTCCCCACTGATATCTGTGTGCAGCCAGCCGTGATAGGTTCGAATCCTGGCAGGGTCAACTCAGCCTTTCATCATTCTGAGGTTGATAAAATGAGAATCACTCTTTGGAATAATAATGTCTTCTGTAATTTGAGCGCTCTGAGACCTATGAGTGTGTAGTGAAATGCACTATTATTATTATTATACTAGAGGGTTTGAGCAACAGCTATGCCATTTTGGGTCTGTTAGAGGTATTAAGCTGCTGTTATAGTGTTAATTGGGAGCACTTGATTGAATTTCGCCCTGCCCTGCAAACAGGCTGAGAGCCGAAGGGCAGGAGGGGAGGGGTGTGAGATAGTTGCCAACTTCTTATTGCAAGGGAAGCATCTCTCAAGGGATGAATGTTTGGTCTCATAGAGCAAATTCTGCCTCATCAGATAGGAAATTATTAATGTTTGTGAAGGCTGCAGTGAGGTGAAGGACCAGTTCTCAGGCAGCCACAATGTGAAAATGGCTGAAAGATATGGAGAAATTAGCAGAAATGATGGTCCAGGAGCGGTGTTCAGCAGTGGCCCGGTCGTGTTTTTTTCTTGTAGGCCATTCATTGCAGGGAATCTGCTAGAACATGGAGTTGCAGGGTTGGCAATATGTATCACAGGAGCTACTAGTGAGCAGGTGCGCACAGTGGGAATGGGGAATGAATAGAGGAGGTGTGTGCCATGTTGGTTTGTTGCTCATTGGTCCATCTTGTTGGGGCGTTGTGGCCCCAATTGTCTGAGGTGGCATGGTCCAATTAGAATGAGACCCTCTATCGACCTGTTTCCCAGAGATCGGGATGTGTGCATTTTTTGCTCACCAAGGGTTGGTGAGTTCATGTTGGGTGGGTGAGTGATGTTTCTTTTTGGGACAAGATGATAACTGCCATTAGGCTTTGTATGGTGTATAGGATTGTTTAGGGGACTGGTGACGACTAGCCAATGATAATGTTAGGCTAATGTTTTTTTTAAATTTCTTCTGTAATATGCTAATGGTTTCTTTGGGGATTGTGACAAATACCAGGGCATTGTCACTGCTTCTGTCGGGGAAGCCCCTTCCCATGGGGCCAGGGAGGTGAGGCCCCTACATGATAGCCCGCTGAGGGTGATACTCAGCCGGTGGTTCTTGTGGGAAGGGAAACCCTCCATGTGACCAGTGAAAATTACCTTGGGAGAAAACAGTTTTTCCCTCCTTCATTTCTGTCCCCTCCTTACTCTAACCCCACTAAGTACCCTGTGGTCCCACATAACCTCTATCTGTGTAGAGTTGAGGAAACTAAGTACCAAGAAAATACGGAGACAAAGAAGAATGCAACGGAACGCTATGATGATCGTCAGTTCAGTACTGTGACGAGGAGGAAGGGTGGAGCAATCAGGAATACCCAGGGACCAGAATGTTCAGTCTATTTGATAGACTGCCTATAGGTTATACAGAGTACACATCAGAAGAGAGACTAAAACATTAGTCAAGCCTGCCATGGAGGAGCAGAGAGCGAAGTTTGAATGTTGGATGCAGCAGATGGAGCAACACACGAAGAAGAAGTGAACTGGGAAGACGGTGGAACAAGCCTGCCATCTGGAAGGGTGCTGCCAAGAACCGGCAGACCACTAGAAACCAAAGAGAATCCAAGTATGTGGATGAATTAGGATTCCTTCTGGAGGGAAGCCACACAAGCCAAGCAGGGACCCGGACGACAGTGGGACCTGAGAGAGGAGGATTCAAGGGTCACCCAGAGAAATGGAGAAGCCCGTGCAGGACGCCACGTAGCAGGACCCCAGAAACAAGGTATGGGTGCAGCCTGGGTCTGTGGGAACCGAACGATGGGAGCCTAGGAAAGGTTGGGTTATAGGGTAGTTTAGGGGACTGGTGACGACCAGTCAATGATAATGTGTTGTTGCATTTGTTCTGTAATATGCTAATGCTTTATTTGGGGCTATGCAATGTTCAGTCCGCAAGGGAAGCGTTGAGGGAGGCTATGCTCAGTTCATATTCCCAGTCGCAATGTACAAACACATTTTGTGTTTTTTCTTGCAAATTGTGTACTCCTTTTTAAGTTTTTGTGGATTGCGTTTTCCTATTTTTGGACCTGTGTTGGGAGCGCCACTTACTCAACAGTTTGGAAGCTTCAAGGTGATGTTGGACAGGCATCAATAAGCGTGGAATTTAGGCAGGGGGCATTCTTCTTGGACAGGTTTGCATCTTTAATTTTTTGTTCTTGGGCAGCAGCTGCATCAAAGTGCTCATCAACTAAGTCCAGATGTGCCTCCTCATGGCCAGAAGCAGCCTCAACGCGAGCAGCTGGCACCTCCCGTGTGCAGCAGATCGCTGTGTTTTGAAATCCACCACCCTTTAGCATTCCTCACAGGCCTTCTCCCATGCATCCTCCCTCGCGATGCTGCGTGGATGAATGCTTTCCTGCTTCTGTTCCAAGACCACCTATTTCTGAGTCACATTCCCTACAAGGTTCCCCCCATTTTGCGCCACCTATTCATGGCCCGCCTCTATGCCTTGTACCCTGTCCAACAGGTCAGCAAAATAATCTGCCAATAATGCCATAGGGTCTATATTGCAGTGGCATTTCTGAGTTGGACTACAATGTTGACATTTATGGTGAGCACCCACATCACATCACCTGGCCTCACACACTGAAGAAGGTACTGTGGATCTACATTGAACAAAGTGGTGATTGTCTGAGGGGCTACTGATGGCTACATGATGTAATATTGGGACAGAACCTGGGAGGCATCTCTGCCGTCTGTCCAATCCCATCTGCCACTTTGCTGCCCTCCTTTTGGTTCCCTGTTCCCATCTCCTCTGTGGCCACGTTTAAGAGGGAGCAGGGGTGTCAGTGTGTCTTCGTCTACACTTGTGTGTGTATGTACATCACATTTATCATAGCCCTGCTGTGGATGCGCCTCTTTTCATAATTTCAGTGCACTTACAGGTCCTTCAGGTGATTGGGGTGGGCTGCCACCCTATTGAAATAGGTGTGGATGGTCTTCCAGGATCTTTGCCTCTTCTCGTTTGGAGTCTTGATCATAAGGCATCCAACAAGACGTGTGTCATCCTGCATTAGTCAATCCGCGAGGAACTTCACCTCAGAACTTGCCGCTCTTGGATCTCCTGATCATTGTCCTTGTGAATTCACAATGTCATGGGTGCTTGAATGAACACATCCAGGTTATCAAGCAATCATCCACATGCAGTTGGGGTAGGTTGCAGGAGGAGAGACCCAGTCTATATTGTGTGCCCAAGCTGGGTTCATAGTGACTGACGTGGGAACCGTGCCCCACAACAAGAGGGCAGACCAGTTCTGAGGGCAGCAGACCAAGGGAGGCAGAGGACATTTTTTCAGCAAAAGAGTGTCCAGATGGAAAGAAAGTTTCATATGACACTAGGTGGTATTCAACAACACAAGCAAGAGGTGGATAGTTGTACAGAACATGGACTCCATCTCGCATGTTGTTCCTACATCAAGTGCATTCAGAGATTGTTCTGGTGGTTTTTGTATTTTTTTAATCTGTGTGTGGGGTTGCATATGCCTATTTGCTGAATGTTTCCACGGTTCCACAGGATTAACACATGCAGATATTTCCATAGAATAATGTATTCTGGACCCATACAGTAAATGAGTAGAAACACAAGTGTTAATCACAGGGCGTGGATTGCTTTGAAACCACCTGGAAATAGCCCAGCCTACCAGTAACAATAAAGGTTGGGTTATTTTACGTGGCATTGCCCCGGCTTCTAGAAATAACCAGGGCGTCAGTCATTGTGACTGACAGCAGTTGCAGGCGAAGTCTCATTCAGAATATTCTCTTGACTCGATTCTGTGAAAATGAATTTCCCAAAATATGAATGCAACAGTAATCCAATGAAACAAAGCTCCACCTTTCAAGACACAAGACACAAGAATGGTGTAGGCTCACAAGACGACCTTGACACCATTGGCATCAGCCAAGAGGATTTTATCAATCACATTTTGGGTAATATTCATAAAATTGGGTAGCTGCCCATTACAAGACGTAACATGTCCATCGCAGCAGGTGAACAACTCTCACAGGAGGTGTGTCCCCGTAGTCCCAATGAGGACCTGCCTGGGATTGGAAGAATGGATGTTCAACGTAAGTACTTGTGAAATTGTTGAGCGTGTTTGTTATTCGCCAGAGCGGAGGCCTTGCAGCTACGCAGGCAAACATTCGCTTCCGGCAGTATCAGCGCAGGCACGCCTTTTGAGCGTCGGACTTAGACCAAGGTTGACTACAGACTCACCAGCAACGCAGCACCCTGGGGTTTCAATTGCCACACAAAAAAATAAAGCTGGCCTCATTCCAAGAAAGAAGGGGAGCCAATTTGCACTTTGTAATCTTAAATAAAAAGGACACACAATTTAACTAGGTGAACGTGCAGTCATTGGGGCGCATTCTTTTCAGAACCATTGACTGAAGCCGTAGCATAAGGCTGTCTTATCTGCCAGCAGCTTGTCAGTTTCAAAAGTGCCTGCCATTTTTGGCAGGGTAAATGGGTTTTCAATTTTCATTTAGACTTCTCGTTGCAGCCGACCTCTTGTCACAGGGATTGACGAGCAACACACACAGCTGACATCTCGTCAAGCTCTGTGGATGTGGGCTGACGCGAGAGAGGGGTTGGCAGGCTAAGCTCTCGTGTCCGACTGAGACGACGAATTCAAGGCCGCTTTGTATTCCAACAGCTAACAGGGCTCCAGCACCTCGGACGCATACTGTTATGGACTGTTTGTGCAGAGAAGGGTTTGGGATTTGCTGCAAGATTATGAGTTTCCATGACCATCCCCTTTCGAGTAATTTTAAATGGTAATTGTATTACTTAAAGAACAGAGCAATGTAATCACACATGTTAATTGCGTACATCATAGGACGACATGTGTTGGCCTATCGTTAAGGTGACACCAATGCTGTTCTTGAAAATATCTGTATTAAATTTCCCCCAAAAGATGTGTGACCTGGAGACAGAAAAACTGGACAGTTTGGTTGCGAGTTGTCAAACACTTCAAAGTTACAACGTATCCAAAAAAGGTGTTTTTTTACTTTTTGCATTGGTTTTCCATAGGGGAAAAGGGCAGTCATTGAGCAGAACAGCCCAAACCGCTGGACTCAAGTCCTTCGGATCTCTTTCAGGAGTGGCACAGAGCAATGTAGATTTGCCTTGTGTTCGTTTGGCTGGAAATCTTTCCTGTGGTTCTATTAAAAATAGGTATTGAGTTGGTTGTCACTTGCACCACATTTTTCCCATGGTGCTTTGCAGCCATTGAGTCTTTTCAGAAATGAATACCCGCCTTTTTGCTGAAAAGGCATTCTAACAAGCAGTCTCCTGAGGATCGGAAATTGCAACCTGATAATTATATTAGGCGGTGCTGAATTCGGCGTTTGCCATGCAGATGGATGAAGGGGGGGGGGTAAAACAGTAGCAACTTCTCCGATTATTTATATGCACATATTTGTATTGAGTGAAAAAAACTTTTTAAAGGAACGTTCACATTTTATAAATTAGAACAAATCAATTTTGAATACAGTAAAAGTGTGCAATGCAAGTATATTTTCATTTTTACCTTTATTTACTTTCTACTGTTTTAAAACATTTGATCATTTTTCAAAATGGTGCATTAAAACAAACCTGCAGAATGTCTTCTGAGATGTTAATGGCTGTAGATCCTGGTAGAATAAAGCTGTAAAACTGTGGAAAGGAAGCTTGTGATAGAGCAGACTATGATTCACAGCGCAAATACACTCTCAGAGTTGAAATGTACGCCAAACGGTTGAGATGAAGTGGCCAAGTTAGTTTGAGGGTTGGCGGATCTGATTGGTGGACATCTCTGTTGCTGCTACAATTCAGCCAATTAGAGTCAGCTGGAGATATGCAGGTAAAAAGAGAAGAAGGGATCCTGTGTGTCCCTCACCTGCCAAAACATGCAGTTTTTCACAGATGGATCGCATATACCGTCAAAATGCTCTGCTATGCCTTTTTCAAAGCCTTCAGTGAGAAAAGACCGTTGATGGTCACAGGCAATCGCAGCTGTCCACGAACATCGAGAGGCTCTACAAAACAAGTGTTCTGTTTGAAGTGTGGGAGTTCAACTTAAAAGGAAATCATACAGCAAGTGCTTTATTTCATTCGGAGAATTGCTGAAAAGCTTGGAGCTGAACAAGAAGACTGTGGTTAATTGAATGTTTGTGAGTTTATTGGTTGGAAATTAATGCAAAGCAGCTTTGTGTTTCACAAGACCGTGGTTTTGATAAATGGATGGTGACATGGTATGAACTGGAATTAAGTGTGTCAGCGAATGGTGGATTACAAACACAAACATATTATTAACATTATACATTTTGTAAGTAATTGCTTAGTACATGTTACTAGTATATATTTGCAATTTGCCATCAATGGTACATTTGGAGCTCTGATAGCGTGTTTATTTTTTTCACAATTAGTCAAAGACATGTGTGGAAAAGGTCAAAACAAGTGTGCCCACAAATTGAAACAGCCAGTCATAATCAGAATAAATCTTTCAGTGCATTTCTCTGTGGCAATATTATGGCATCATTTAAAAATGGAAACATCTGGCAAGATGAAATAAATTCTTTTCGAAGAGATAGAGTGCATCTTCCAAATCACGGGAATTAGCTCTTGTGTGTAATATTTAGAGTGCAGGACATCCGTTTCTGTGGAGAATGATGCCAATGGAAGCCCAAAAGGCTCTTTAGGATAAGTGCACAGAGAGGTGAGATTGAATTATTCTACTTTTTTAAGTAAGAAAAGGTGGTTCTGAATATGCCATCGGGCCTCTAGCTACTTTCCGACATTAGTTAGGCCACAGACTTCATAGCTAACTATTAAAAAAACAAATTCCCTCACAAACAAAAATATCGGCTTTTCAATCCGTACCTACGAGGCCCCAGGCCTACATTTTTCGTGTATAGAACAAACATTGTATCATCTCGGCCAGTGAAAAGAGCCCCCAGGCCCAATTTTCCCAGGCCCAGATTACAGCAAACACCATAAATATGTTTTTAAAGATACTAAGCACAGTTCGAAGACAACAATGCCACACTAAGGCCTACTTTTCAAGTATTCACAAACAGCAATCGGCGCATCATGTTGCAACAGAACAGTGAACTCATGCCCTGGCATGAACAGGCCCACATGTTCCTGACCCTGATCACAGTCAAATCCCAGAACATATTTTCAAAGATAGAAATCATCAGTCCCATTAAAAAACAACACCGTGCATGGGCTCTTCACCAGTGCCAGGTAAGGCTGAGCTTAGAGATTCGAAATTGAGGAGGACACCAAACCCTGCATCATCATTACTAAAGAAAAGGAGACTCTTGTCTGGCCTATACCAGGCACATGGCCTACTGGTGAAATGTTCACTCACATCAGGCATTGCATCAACACGCCTGGAAGTAGAGGGCCCACTGTTCTATGGCCCTTGGGATAACAAAACACACTGCATCCACAGGACCTGGGGAAAGTGTAACGTTGTGTTTCCTAAGTCCGCCACGCCCTGGGGGCACGTTTCCCTGTCCCTCTATGCTTCCTGATTCCTCTCTGTGTGAAGCATGGGAGCCAGAGACTTGGAGAGCAACTGAGGAGGTGGCAGTGTGTCGAATCTGCAGGGTAACAGCTGAGTGAAAAAAAGCATTTTTGTCTGTGTGTATGCTTGTGTCGGAGGATTATATTTATATATGAATGTAGTCATGCATGCAAGGGGCTGTCTGTGTAAGTGCACGTATGCATGTACGCATGTATGTATGTGAGGGAGTGTCTGTGTGAATGTGCACATATGAATGAATGCAGTGTAAATGGTTTGCATGGATGAGAGTATGCGTGTTAATGAGAAGGCAGCGTGTGTGTTCTGGGTGCTTGTGTGAGTGACAGAGAAGTTGTATGGGTGAATGTATATGAATGTGTTTGTGTGTGTGTGTGTGTGTATGTGTGTGTGTGATTGTGTGTGTGCGTGCGTGTGTTTGTGTGTATGTATGAGAGATAAGGCCACTCGGGGGCATTGGGGCATTAACATTTTTGACAGGGTACGGGAGTTTTTACTGGCATTTTTTGGCATCGCCAACGTGATGAGTGTTATTATGTGGAGGAGGGGTTGGGGTGGGGGCATGGAAACTGCATTGCGGCGGGCAGCCTGGAACCTTTCATACTGTGACATGGAATTTTGTATTCACAGTAAGGGCAAAACAAACATGATGCGTGTTCTTACATGGAGGAAGGAAGGGCATGTGTCCTTACTGTGCAAGGTATCTTTTACCAGTGTCAAGTTCAAAGGCAATATGATGAGTGTTCTTGCATGGGTGGGGGGGCATGTGTGCAGCCCATAAGGCAATGTTTTCTTAGTATGGCATGGCTTTTTTTACTGGCATTAAGGCCAAAACAACAGGGGTATGTTCTTACATGGGATAGTGATGTATATTGGCAAATCCAGCATGAACATGTTTTGTTAAATTCACTTTGCCCATAATGCCAGTAATGATGCTATGTGTAGGTTCTTATTTGGGAATGCTGGCATGTACAGGTGCTCCAACGTGAACCTGTATGGGCACAATTAGCATGAAAATGCTTTTTACACCTTCAGAGTACTGGCACATAGTAGGCAAAGGCATTATGAAAATCTGTTGGAAAATGCTCCTGTCCATTGTTGTTGACTTGGCATCTAACAGATTTGTTTTATGTCTCACCCTACAAAACTGATTGTAAACTGTGTGGCTTTTTACAGAATATGCCACAGAACGTGTACTGGAAAATGCACCACTTTAAACCATTTGGCAAAATATTTTCATGGAGGGAGAAACATAGCCCCCCACACCCCCGAAACCTCACTTGGTTGGTTCTGGCTTCCTCGACATGCTCAGTCCCTACTGTGCATTCTGCTGGGGCCAACACAAAAACTTCCCTCTGCCAGCTCACCTTTTAGCTACATTAGCTTAAGGCCCCATTTGTTAGACAATCCTGGCTCTGCCTCTGCCCCACGAAAAGAAACATTTCTACTCACACATTTCAGAAAATATGAGGCCTTCCTTTCAGAAAAAAGTTATTCACAGTACATTGCTTTTTAAATGAATTATGCACTTGGTTCTTGGCTCTGTCTATAACAAAATCTGTAGTTTTAGCATGCATACACTAATTAACACTTAATATGTAACTGAAATTATTTACATTGTGCGTCGCATTCCTTTATATCATCTTTTCAATGGGTCTCACCACCGGTGGAGAAAGCACCCCAAATCTCCTACCCCTTTATTCCATATTGCTTTGTACATAGTATAGGAACAAAGAACTCCCCTTCAATCCAATTCTGAAATTGGGCTTTTATATTATTAATTCTTAATCTTCACGTTTTATTATGATAACCATTTCTTTTTGTGTGGTTTTCTTCAAGCTTGATCTTGGGGAGGTGATGATGAGTTTGTCCTTCTGGTCATGGGCTACTTTCTACCAAGTCCTCCTTATTTCCTCTTCATTTATTTTCCATTGTCTCCTTTTCCTTACAATCAGGTCTGGGATTCCTTTTAGCAAAGGAACCACCACAAATCCTCAGTCTGGAATAAAGCTCTCATTGTATGACTAAGGGGAGAGGTTCAAAGGCTGGTTTAGATGACTAATAATAACACAAGGGGTCTATGTTTTGGGTATTGGTCCTATTGTCTAACCATTCTTAATACATTGGTATTACTTTTCACCATCCTCTCATTAAACCATTATTACATGTGTTTCTTAGCTGTTTCATTAAATTCATAGGTATTTTCTTTTTATATTCCCAACCTTTTGTCTCCTCAGAATGCTCCTGAATCATAGTTTCAACTGGTTCCCCAATCTGTCTCAAAGCTGATCAAGGATGATAGATTTTCCAATGATTGATATGAGCCCATGTTTCCTCAGTCGGGTACCCTTTTGGGATTTAGATTTTGTAGGCAACAGGAGAGATTCTGTCAATCATTTCAAAGGATCCTCTCCAAGAAGGAAAACACTCTTCTCCTTATGGAAATTCTAGACCTCAGATTCTCTTTTTGTGATTGCAAAGTCATAATATGTCTTCATCCTTTTATCAGATTCTTAAGATTGTGTTGGGCCTAAGCAAAAACATGCTGCAAGTGCTTTCTTGGGTTCTTCATGTACTCGTGGATGATTGAGGCATTGCGCAACATCTATTCCTGTGCTCAGTAAAGAGGTGCTGTGGCAATACCATCTTTCACTCAGATATTAATTCAAATGGGGAAATTATAGCATTTAAAAAGCAGTTCATCTCAGATCTATCAGAATGAGTGATGATAACAAGTCCCAACTCAGCCCTAAGTCAATCACAAATGTGTTTAGGATTTCCACGATCAATGTATTGTATCACTCCACTCCTTTTACATGTAACATTTCCCACATCTTAGTTGTCTCTGGAAAAATGACTACCTCAGTCAGACTCACTCTTTTGTTGAAGACTAAAACGAGAACATATATAGTTAATCATTAAAGTGGCTACTGTTTCTGCCTTTTGATTTGGAGCAAGTAGTCATTCAATCCACTTTGAAAAGAGGTATGTCACCATTAACATGTATTTGTTTCTTTAAGCAGAACAGTATAAAGAAATTGATCTGTAGATCAGACCATTGTAATGTGATCCCTCCTTTATGTAGAGGAAACTGCTGAGTGGTAGAACTCGGACACCTATGAAACACTCCTTTAAATCTTGTCCCATGTGAGGATTATAAGTGCCCTCAAATTAGGATCTCCAAAGACTTTTGAAATCTCTGATGAACATCTGTTGCTTCCATCATTGGTGTGATTTAACATTATGCTTCAGAATGGCGTAGCACTACACACTCATTATACCCAGATTGGGGTCTCCTCAGCAAGAGTCCATCTTGTATTTTGAACAATTTCTCAAATCTTTCTTTCGCCCGATCATCATGTTCTCAGAGATGAAAGTTAAATGGGCACTCTAGGAATTTGTAGAATTTATCATTAATAGGAAAATCTCTTTTTAGGTGTTATCATGCCTGAGTGCAGATGACCCCTAGTTAACTGACCCCTACAAGCTCACTGCCAATGCAAGTTTGTGATCTGGTCACCGCTTTGAGTTGAATTCTCCCAGGAGATGTACCACATCAATGAAATCCCTCCCGATAGAACTCCTGTTATGGCTAGTTGATCAGCCAAGTCATTTCCTATCTCTTTGGGCCCTCTATGTTTGATTGACCATTAGACGTTTTACAATAGATGATCATAATGTTTGACATCACCAAATTGGCTATTGCCTGGATCAGTCAACCATGTTTTAACGGTTTATTGGTTACACAAACCATGCCTCTCTTCTTCAAGTTAATCAGGTGTTTAACAAACCCATTTCAGACATTGCCAGAATCACCAGATTAGCAGTTCTGTGATTTGGCGGTTTATGGAAGTGATGACAGCTGGCTGACAGCTGGATGAATTGCATCAGCTCTGTCGCCTGACCACTTCAGGCACCAATTTTGTAATCCAGAAGGAGTTTACCATTCCCAATACCGACCACACATTATTTCTCAGTAGGAACACCCATCCATATAGACTGTGTGTATTACCTGGCAGATGTTTTCATCATACACCCTATGCAGGAGATAAGGTATGCCTCCATATCGTTATCCTCAAGACAGTGATCTTGTACACAGACTAGTAAGTCTGCCAATCCATGAGCCACTGGCCTCTTTTTATTTAGTCCATACCTGATTTCCACAGCTTATATTTGCATTGATAGAATCCAAGAAGTGATTCTTGAATTAGAGACTTTTACAGCGTGTGTCCGGTCGATCTGCAGATATTGCAGCAGCCGGTCGTAAGTCTCTCCAGTGATCTTCTCCCTATGGATTGATGGACGGATGGTTTATAATGCCAACAAATTTGCCAGGAGTGTTTCTTCACAATCATTGCATTTTTTTCTAAGGGGGGGGGGTGATAATTTGCTTGCGTAGGACATAACATTTTTGACACAGTCTTTTTTTTTATATAAGGCTCCCATCAAACAGGGAAATCCTGCCTCTAAAAAGAACTCCTTCCCCTTGATGAGATGGCCAGACAAAGAGATCAAGAAAGGCTTCTCTTCAATTGTTTAACTTCTTTGTATTGTATGCCACTGCACTCCCACTTCATCCTTCCCTTTAATCTGTTAATCAAGGGACATGTGATCTCTGCATCATCCTCAATTCACCTTTTTGACTATAGTCAGTCCTAAGAGGCTTTGCAACTCATGTAGATTGGCAAGGTTCTTTAATTTTAGCGCTTCCTCAACTTTCTTTTTCTGAGGATTGAGGCCCTCTGCATTATTTCATGTCTGAGACAGTTTACTACCATTGGGCTTTCTGGGTTGACACTGAAGTGCCTGCTTTTGGTGACTGTGTCAGGACATGCTGGATCTCTGTCAAAGGTCCTTCACTGATGGCTTTTTAACAACAAGTTATCAGAAGTTATTTAGTTTTCTGTTTTTCCAAGGTCAGGCCAGGCCTTATGTAGAGTACAGGCTTGATAAAAACATTCCACCTGAGATGTGAAAGCAGAATTAGCCATTGCAGCCAAGGCAGATATAGCACAGAGCCACTAAGTAGCCCTTGCTGGAAAACCACACCAGTTCATAGCCAGATGGGTAACGCATTGTTGGTATAATAATTACCTCAAATGTCCAGCCTCTGCTCTAGTAAAACAAGCTTTTTCCAATTGAAGTGCTTTTTTATGTACAGCATCCTTCAGCCAAAGACAGAGAGACCTAAGTTCTCGATCCTCATCAAACGGCAAAAGAAAAGAAGAGTAAATAGTAAATACATTTACATTTTATGGTGTGGCTGGCACAGAACATGCTATTTGGGAGGTGAAAGATATTTTTAGTGATGTCATCTGTGTGTTTATGGGCTGTGTGATGGGGGCTCATAGGTAAGGTGGCAAGGATTAAACACCTGGTGAATTTCCGGGGATTTCTTGCATGAAACCGGCACTTGAACATTACGTTAAAAATGTTTTTTTCACTGATTTCCAAGGTTTCTTTGCACTAAACTTATTTACCTTAACTGTCCCTTAACCTTTTTTTTTTAAAGATATATATTATAGCACAGCATTCGCTGCACTATAGTTCAGTTGCGTATTGAGATACTGTTGATTCGTATGAAAGATATAGAAGAAATTTTGCAGACAAAATTGTACTCAGGACATTTTGGGAAAGATCAGTTTAAAAATAAAGAAGTTATTAAGAAAACAAAAAGTGCAGTTTTGGCCTAGTCCCCATTCATTTTCCCAATTTTCCTCTGCATAACAAGGGCAATTTATGATTGAGCGCACATCAAAAACGCTGGGTGGGATTCGACTAGCTACAAAACAATTTGGGCATGAATCATTGACTCGATTTCATGTGGGAGGGATCTGGGGTTATTGCGTCCAGTAGCCCCCTTTTTCCCAGAATTATAGGCATATCTCCAATGATGCATTGCAGCAGACAGACTTTTCAGGACTGGAAATCCGCATTTATTTTCGATGTAAGATATAACCGCAGGTATACCTGTGGTTACCCAAAAATAAAAAGGCCGAAAAAATGCCACTTGGAGGTAGAAAACAATGAAATGACCTCAAGCTAGAGGTGGGGTGGGGGAAGAGGACACCGTGTGAAATTGGGGAGTTGGAGGGGGGCAAGGGACCAAGTTTAGAACACGAAGCACAAACATTTTCTGGTAGCTGTGGTTATTAGGTGGGATAGCTGTGGCTATCCGACATCCTGAATGAAATTGCATCACGGAAACGAGTGCTGGGGGAATGGCAGAGGGCTGGGGAGGTGAGGAGGACATGACGGGAGTGGTGGGAGCAGGCACAGATGACCCGGGCAGTTGATGAGTGCCTGGAAGGACAGGAAAGCTTTTGTTTTGTCATTTCCCGATAATCACGGGTATCGGATGACTACAGATAACTGTGGCTATCTACAGTACATTGTTATTTTACCTGCAGATATGGAGATTATTTTGAAAAAGAAAGTAAAGAATAAAATGATTTTTACAGCTACAGTGAGGTAGGTGGTGCAAAGTGCACATGGTTCAAGACTAGCCCCAAGCACAAGTTATAGTGGGTTTGATGACGCCCATTGCTTTGTCATCGTGAGGCGATATACAGCGAAGGATCGGCAGCTATTAAAGCTGTAGGGGCCCTCTGGATGTGAATTGTGACAACCGACAACCGTCAGCCGTTGGATTTATGGCGATTGATTCGTCTAACGTAACACGCCCCATCTGTTTCTGTGGCCAGCTAGATCTCCTCTCCCAGGTTCTTACTGCATTTAAGGCTGTCTCACAACTCATGGCATGGAAATACATGAAAGGGTCAATGATTTTGGACGCTCTCGCAACTTGCAAGCCCAAAAGCCTGTAATTGTGGGCATTGTTTTGTCATTATCAGACGACATACAGCTGGGGCGGTGCCACAGCCATAGTGGTATCAATCATGGGATGTTGTAGGTAGTGACGTTGACCTCAACAACCGACATTCAGGATGTGCTGATAGCTGCTACAGTTTTCATGTGTGAAGTATTGTACTGCGGTGCCGTAGGGTGGGGAAGTCATATGTTAGATGATTCATTATACCATCTAAAGGTATGTTGTGTATCATATACAATGGCTGTGTGTTATGGTGGTGCTGTTTGTCTGGAAAAGCTCCCATCTTGTCATTTGCAACCATTTGGCATTAGCCATTGGCTGGATCCCAGGCATGAAGATAGTCGCGAATACTGAAGCACTCTTGCTAAACAACCTGTGCTCACACGGAATGGACTCATATGCTCCTTTTGACTTGGCTGAAAAGTAATTCTCTCTTCTGGTTCGATTGATAAGTTCAGGAGCTCTTCTCTTTCTTAAATGGGCATCTACATTTGGAAATTCTCCAATGTTCAAGTCACTCTGAGGATTCACTGATGCTGGGACATGAATGAGCACCAAGGAACACGTTCCTCCCCAATCATGTGGCAGCTTATTGTAGGCCCTAGGCCCACAAGCACAATATTGATCCATCAGGACGGCTGTCCCTGCTCCCATTCTGGAAATGTTGACTGTAGTTTTGCAGCCTTTATTCTCTCCCACATGCATGTGAGGCCTTGTTCAATCCCTGTGCTGTGGCACACCTTAAAACGTGAAATACTCAGGAGCAACCCGAGATTAATGTTGGCGGCGGCTTGCACATAGTGAGCAACCTGTCCACATACCACACAAGGCATCCAAAATCTCAGATCAATGGACTTAATTATTATGAACACCTTGTGCGGTTTGAGGAATCTAGCGTCTGCCCCTTAACTCATCCATGCAAATGCACACATTCATTGAGCTCATCAGCCCTACAAGTGCCTAAATCTAACCAAGTGCAACACGCCACCACAACCGGACTATGGGCAGATAAAGGGTCCTGATACCCGGAGCGGCACTCTACAGGCGCAAACTAGTAGTAGTGCTGCATATGACCCAAAAAGGAGCTGGAAGGTCTGGACAAAATTAAAGTACCACTATAACTCACCCATACCTTGCATACTCTATTTGGCCCACTGCATTTTCTCCAAACAGCGCCGCCCACGGAAATGACTATTGCCCAAATTGCAATGCCTTAACTTGAACCATTGCTGATAGCCAGACTAACAGCCCATAACACTCTCACCTAATCCCACAGCACCCACGGCCAACATGCCTCACAAACTCCCACTCTCCAACAGCATACCACCCACACCATTTCTTCCAGCACTTACAATAGCCTCACCTACCACAAGAGTGATGCAAACTGACTCAATCCACATGCCAAACCACACTCTGCCGCTGTCCCACAATGTACCCTGCCCTTCCAACACTATCCATAGGTTTATCAACTAGGAGCTCTACACCTACCTGCCCAGCTCCCATGCTACACAGTACCTCCCACAGCATACAAACAGAAACCTGCACTATGCCGCCCCACCTGAGAAATCAAAGGCTAGGCACCTGATCACACTGCCTCTCAGCCAACACTAAAACATACCCTGTCAAGTCAACCCCGCAGACACCATCACCCAAGTGTAACGCTCACCTGATTCCCGTAGAGGCGCCGGTCTTGACTGGGCGTATACCGTATCTTCAAAGGTGATGTGTAACACACGGCTGGCTCTTTGGGCTGGACCTCTGTGCACTGTATGTCTGACTCGAAGGGTAAGATGTCTTAGGTAAGTGAACGCTGTGCTCTCCATCTGCCTCGGGGCAGGGTGCTGTAACCAGTTTCTTCAATGGATAAGGGGAGCAGGCCTCTTGACTTCAGAGGACTGCTGTCCGTCGTTTACTGCACGAACGGTAAGTTTCGAGTAATTCTAATGTCTTTAAAGTCTTTAGTAATGATGTCTCTTGTTTTGCAGGGTTCCGGCGATGGCGGATGACGGGCTGAAGTGAGTTGAAGATGGAGCCCGTGTGATGAATAGAAGCGCCTGGAAGCACGTAAGTAAGCGCTTGTTGCCTGCTTCACGATGCGCTCTAACTGTCTTTTTATTTTGCAGGTACAAGTTCGGAGCGGCTGCAGGGTGCCGGAATACCCACTGGGTTAGATGTGGAAAGGAGTAATGGCACGTGAGTATTAAAGTTCCCCAATGTCTTTAAACGCACCTTGTTTTGTCTTTCAGATGCGGGATGCAGCGCCGAAGGCCTCCGGAGCGTGCGAAGAGTTGGTAAGCTTTTGTCTTTCAGATGCCGGAATGCAGTGTGAAGAACTCCGGAGCGCACGAAGAGTAGGTAAGCCTTTGTCTTTCAGATGCCGGAATGCAGCGCGAGGCGTTGGTGACAGCCGATGGACCAGGTAAGTGAAGAGCTGTCACTGAAGACCGTAATGCTAACCTGTTCTTTCTTGTCTTTATAGGTGTTGCTGAAGACTGGATTCAGGATGGTAAGCCTTTTTCCTTAGGCCCAGGATCAGATGCAGAAGACACGATGAGCGTTCTGCTGCAGAGGATGCAGAATAACGCAAAGCAAGATTCATCCATCGGGTGTGGTTTAAATAGCCTCCTGTAGTGCTTAGGTGTCTCCTTCCACAGCCACGCCTAGGTAAGAAAAGAGTTCCTGCTTTCCAGAAGAGTTCCAGTGTTCTGAATCTAGGGAGTGGCTCCTGCCCCACCCAACAGGAAAAGTAGTTCCAAACAGAAGAGGATCAGAGGCTCAACTGGCAGGCAAGTAAGCAGCATGGTCTGCTGCAGGTAAGTCCACCCAAGCATTATGAGCCCGGCGCTTCCAGCGCTGGGACTGGGCATATTTATGAGCCTGGTGCCACTGGCGCCAGGACTGGGTCCAAAAGGTCCCAATTGGGACTGGTTGGCACTCGGAACCTGGGTTATGGATCTGCTTCCAAGGGAGTTGGGAAAACCCTGACCTTTTGGAAGCAGAGATCATGACACCAAGGTCCTCCCACTGAAGAAAACCCATAGTAAAACCGCCACTCTCACCAGCATCCCTCCTAAAAAAAAACTAGGGACAAATCAGATAACACATCTCCAATGCGCACTCATTAATGCACGCTCCATCGCAGCGCACACCATGGAGATCCACGATCTCATAACCAACTTAAACCTAGACATCCTAGCCATTACCGAGACCGGGCTCCATGTAGCTTCTGGTCCTGCCATCTGCCAAACCCTACCACCAGGCTACATCATCCTATGCCAACACAGAACCACCAGTAAAGGGGGAGTTGTCACCATAATTACTAGGGAATCCCTCAATGGCAGGCAACTAAAAACTACTGAAGCTGACAACTATGACATGCTATCAGTACAAATATCTCCATCTCCAAACGACACCATAACACTCCACACTGTATATCGGCCCCCAGGCCCCACACCCGACTTCCAATCCAACATCATTCATATATTAGGAGCTAACCTTAATACAAATACAAGAGCCATCCTTCTAGGTGACCTCAACTTCGGCTACAAAGACCCCAAAGACAAGATAGGTTCTGCCCTCTCTAAAGCTCTCCTAGACTTAGGATTCTCGCAGCTAGTCAATGACCCCACCCACATCAAAGGTTGTATATTAGATTGGATAGCGGATCACAACTGCGCAGTAGACATAAGTTCCAATACGCCATGCCCATGGACCGATCACCATCTACTGCACTTCTTCATACCCTCCAAAACAGCTACCAACCCAAAATCACCTGCCACTATGGCTAAATCCAAGAAACTACTTACCACAGAAAGAATTATCCCCCTCCTCGACACCTCAGTGCTTGCCCACCCAAATTCCAACGATCCTACAGAACTAGTAGAGATCTACAATACCACTCTAAAAAAGGTACTAGACCCCAAAGCTCCATTGGAACTCAAAAAAGCAAAGCAGATTCTACATGTGAACTCTTGGTTCACACAAGAACTCTGGAACAGCCGCACTGCTAAAAGAGCAGCACTAACTGCATGGCAAACAAACCCTTCCACCATCACAAGAGATACATACACAACAATCGCCAAACAATCTAAACATGCTATCGCCAAGGCCAAAGCCGCCACATACAATTCTAGAATCCAGAAAGCCAACTCCCAATCAAAAGAGTTATTCGCCATTTACAAAGAACTGTCCATCCCTCCCACATCTACACAACCTATAGAAAAAAACAAAACATGGTGCAACAACATCCAACATGCCATGTTAAACAAAATCACAACTCACTCACAAGGCACTTGCCAACATTCACAATTCTGTCAGGATCCAATGCAGGCTAGCTTTCACATTCAATCCAAGTGTGGCGCTTGCTAACATTCACAAATCTGTCTAGATGCGATGCAAGCAACATATACAATCCTGTCTAGATGTGATGCAGGTTGAAGTTTGTAAATTCCATGAGTGTGTCCATTGTTTTCATTCACAGTTCTATTTGGGTCCTGAGCAGGCTAATGTTTACAATTCTGTCTAAGTGTGGCATTTGCTAACATTCACAATTCTATCAAAGTGTGGCATTTGCCAACATTCACAATTATATCTAAGTGTGGCACTTGCTACCGTTCACAATTCTTTCTGAATGTGCAGGCCAATTTTTACAAGTCTAATTGTGGCAAGATGAACGAGACACCGGGCATCATGTTCTGAAACTTCTCTAGCAATGACATTTTGTACTGTATTCAAGGCATAGGGATTGAGAGCACAGACGCAGCAACCCTCCTTAGATGTTCTCTCTCCCACCTTTCTCATGTGCTGATACCAGAAGTTATTACCCAAGTGTACTGCGTTGGCTAGATAGGTATTTATCCCCTCACTGTCTTCCTCTGCATTTCTTCTGTATCTCCCATATGCAAAGTTTGGGTAATGATCCTGAAGCAAATCAAAAGTAGTTCTTGCATTAGGGAGAGCCATAGGGGCCTCTACCACCATGATAGAGAGTGTGAAACATGAGGAACAGAAAGACAAGTAATCGTACAGGCATATACTATGCACAAGACTATATACATGCACTTTTCATGCCATCCTGGTACTGGCTGGACTTGTTCAATCTCTACAATCATACTAGCTTCTACATGTCTCATCTTTACTATAATCATTACATGTTCTTTTACTTGTAACTGTGAAATTTGCTCTATTGTTACAATGAGGAGTCTTCTAATCACAGGGCAATTTTTAGGATCCTGTAAATAAGTGCGAATATCAATGTCTCTTCTGACAAGAGCAGGATAAGTTTGAAGGATGAATACAAAAACAGCAAGCACAAGCCGTTGCACATTGCTATTAGTGAGTACCATAGGGTTAACTACTTAGAACAGGTACGCACCAAGAAATGAATCCGGATACGGAGCTTGTTTCCAATTTCTGATCAAGAACTGACATTCAGGCATAACTTTGATGCTTCAGTGTGTTTCTAGAGTTCATTTTTAGCCTACTAAAACTTGCTGTGAGTCTTTGTTCTCCTGCTAAAATAGCTATAAGGAGTATCACCTGAGTTTTAGTCCAAACTAAAGCTGCATCATTCACTGGTTGTTGCTTTATCATCCTTCTTCCTTGTCGTTGACCAAGTCTGCACACAATGAACTTCTTTCTTCTTCTTGTCTTGCTTCTGGATCATCAATGGTGAGAGAGAGGATCTCACCTTTGTAGGCTTTTACATTGCCCAAGTGACGCCAAGTTTGTCTTTCTTGGACCTTCACAGCTGAAGGTGCTATATTTTCAATGCAAAAGGGGCCATTAAAATGTGGCTCATGCCACTTTCTGGTGAAGATTTTGATCGGGATAAGATCACCAACATATAACTTTGGTGCTGATATAAGTTCAGTTGGGCTGGTTGTTGAATTGCCTTCATCTGTGTTCTGAGACTGACCGCCCTGGCACTTGAGTTGATCTGAAATGAGAGAGATGCTAGAGGTCATGGATGTCAAATAGTCATGCAATTCATCACCTAACATTTTAACTACACTCTGGGCATCACTTCTACTTCTATATGGAGGAGTAAGAGGCATTCTCATTCGCAGCCCTGTCACTAGTTTGTGATGGGTGATGTCTGATCCAGGCTGATTACAAAGGGCATATAAAGCTAAGGGTAGGCAACATGCCATCCCTTCTTCAATATCAATTTAATCTTGGCAATCCTTTCTTTAAGGATGCCGTTGAGTCTCTCACATAGGCTGTTCACATACGGGTGATAAGCAGAAGATAACTTGTGTTTAATATTCAATAGAAGCCCTATTTTTTCAAATACCTCATTAACAATATGTGGCCCATTATTGGATCTCAGCACTTCACACAAAACCCATCTGGGAAAAACTTTGCTTACTAAAAACCTTGCTGTGCAAGTGGCATCAGGGTGTGTGCACGGGACAGCCTCTATGCACCTAGAGAAGGGACACACCACCACTAACAGATACCTAGGTCCATTACACACCTGCAGCATATCGACATAGTCAACATGTAAATGCTGAAACAGACCAATTGGTCGAGGTATTACCCCTCTAATTGTTCTCAATGTATGCCCAGCAGTAAACCTTGGACACACGATACAGTTTACTATAAATAGTACAACGTGTTCCAACAAATTTGGAATGAACCAGTCTTCCACAATCATTGCAGCAAGACTCTCCCTAGTTACATGCACGGGGTAATGTAGGTGTTCAAGCACAACCTTTAATAATGCTACTGGCATCACCGGCTTTCCACTGCTATCCTGTCACCACAATACTTCTGTGGGGGATTAAGAACACCCCCTTAATTTCCATAATTCTTGCTCTTCCTGTGGTGCACTTCCTTGAATCTCCATTCATTGGGTCATCAGTGATTTATTAAACCCGTCTTGCATCTTTAATACTCAGAGTATCAAAACTCGAAATATCTGGAGAATATGCAACACTTTTGCCTTCTTCATCGACGGCTTGATTCCTGCAAGAGATAAAATCTGTTTGCTTAGTGTGAGCTGCGCATTTAACAACCCCTATGGCTACTGGGAGTTGTAGTGCTTTAATGAGCCTGTCCAACAAGGATACGTGCTGCACAGGGGTGCTGTCTGAACGGAGGTAGCCTCTCCTTTTCCAACATGCTAATCCTGGGTATACAGTTGACGTTACATAGCCGGAGTCACTGTAAACCGTCACCTCCTGCCCTTTGTGTTTCTCGAGCATGACAATAAGCACTACAAAATGTGTTGCTTGTGCTAAAATGCGAAATGGTAGCCTTGCTCTTGCTACAACTTCAAATTCTCCATTTATTCTATGTCTTACTACTGCTGCGCCTGAATGCCTTTCCGCACTAGTCTGATCAATTTTTCAAAGAATCATCAATAAAGAGAATTTCCCCTCCTGTTAAAGCATTTTCTTCACACGGGGTATATCGTCATAAAATTCAACAGAATTAGCAAAGTCATGCACCTGACAGCCTTCTGCTATTGGCTCAGCTGTAAACGTGGCAAGATTCACTATTTTACATCTTACAATTTTAATCGTCGGATACAAAATCATGTTATGCTCACCTGATATCCCTGGGGGCATCTGGGAAGCTCTGAGGTCTGGAATCCTGGATAAGTAGTTGCCCAACGTGGAAACAATGGATCTTATTTTCGAGTATGGTGAGCTATCCGTTCTACGTTTCTTGTGCAGGGGCGCTTAGTGGTTGCTGGCGCTCCGACCGAGATAGTTCACTGGTGCAGCACGCCTTCCTTTGGGTCCAGGCCTGCTGTGACCCCAAGTCTGCTGTAAACAGTTAGGTTTTATGTTTTATCACTCTTTGTCTATTCCTATGTGGTGGTTTGCAAAAGTTTCATTAATGTCTTTATTTTCTTCTTTGCAATTGTGAAAGTCTTTTGGTGCCGGCGTGCCGGGTGGTGATGCACGATTTAAGTAAGAGAAAGTGCGAAGCGCAGCATTCTTTATTTGTCCATTTAAAGCTAACCTGTGTCTGTTTCTTCTTCTCCTCGCAGGCCACTGTGTAGCTCCGAGTGGACGAGAGAACGATGAAACCTAGGCTCAGGAATCCGTTAAGGTAAGTGATGCATAGAGCGCAGCGCGTTTATTAAAAGTTGAAAGCGAGCCTGAATGTTTCTCCCTTTCCCTTGCAAGATGCTGCTGTGGTGTTATGGATGGAAGCGCAACGAAGCGCGACAGAATTCAGGTAAGAATAATGAAAGTCGATGTTCTGAAATCGCGCAGGTGTTAATATTATTTCTTTCTTGTTATTTATGGTTGCGATGTTCGAGCGGACGGTGCGATAGCGGATTGCAGGAATTCCTCAAGCCAGTACTCCACAGGTGAGTGATTTTTTTAAAATGTATTTATTTGGATTTGTATAGCGCACATCTGCCCAGGGGCATCGTGGTGCTGGTCAAGTATTCTCACTTAGTACGTGTCATTTCAAGAGACATAATTTACAACAGGTAGTTGGTTTGACGGGTTACATAGAATAGATACACGTGTGGTTGATACATACTTTTGTCACAAGAACCAGTGTGCGCGTTGTTATATACAGATGTCACATAAAATCACTATGAAGAGAGAGTTAGTTGAAGAGGGTGGTTTTTAGCAATTTGCGGAAAGCTTGGTATGATTTTTCGTTCCTGAGTACCATAGGAAGGGGGTTCCAGTTTTTTGGAGCTAGGTGCTGGAAGCTGGAAATCCCAGCTTTACTTCTTTTGAAAGTGGGTACATAGGTCTGGTTAGACAGGTGTGATCTGGTGGGTCTGGAGGACGCGATGTGGGTGATCCTTTCGGCTAGATGCATCTGTGTGTAATGGCCATGGATTCGAAGAGGATACATTCTTTTATAGGTAACCAGTGGGCCTCTTTTCTGGCATGGGAGATGTGTTCCCTTTTCGGAATGCTCATGGCTGCTCTTAAGGCGTTGTTCTGAGGGACTTGCATTTTTTAAATGTTTTTTGTCGAAGTGCCCAGAAAGAGGGCATTGCAATAGTCCAGCTTGGTACCTACTGTGGCTGAGGATCTCTGTTTTGTCTCTGTTTGGGCATAGGCCATTGGCTGCCATCCAGGTTTGGATGGCTGTATAGATCTTGGTTAGTGGTGCAGTGTCTTGTTCATAGATGCCTGTGAGGGGGAGTAGAACTTGAGTATCGTCGGCATAGTTGGTGTAGGCTGTGTCGCGTCGATCTAGGTCATTGAAAAGTGGGAGGGTGAAGATATTGTATAGTGTGGGAGCAGTGCAGGAGCCTTGTGGGACACCACAGTGGATGGTGGTGGAGGTGGTGCAGGAGGAGTCTGAGAAGACTTTCATGAGTCGACCTTCGAGGAAGGAAGTGACCTATGACCCATGAGATGGCTTGGGGAGAGAAGTGGCTTCGTTTTTGAGTTGTGTGCCTAGGATGTCGTGGTTGACCAGATCGAAGGAAGCGGAAAGGTCCAGCAGGAGTGCTGGTTTACCTTTATCCATGATGTCATTGAGTTGTACTTTAAGATCTAGTAGGACAGACTTGGTCCAGTGTCCTGGGCAGAAGCCTGCTTGTCTTTTCCGTAGGATTTGGTTTTCTTCAAGGTATTATTGGATTTGCGTGTAGGCCACCTTGTCCAAGATCTTGAGCAGGAAGGGTACGGTGGTGATGGGTCTATAATTGTTAACGTTTTCGGGATCTAGGGTGGGTTTTTTGAGAAGTGGGTGCACCCACGCTTCTTTTAGGCTGTCTGGAACTGAATTAGCATTGAAGGAGGCATTGATGAACGATTTTAGAAACAGTGCCAATGTTTCTACGCAGTCTTTCACTAGTTTGCCGGGGCAGGCATCGCCTTTGCAGTTAGAAGGCTTGATTTTGTTCACAATTTCTATTATCTCTAGTACGGAAACTTCTCTAAATTTGAATGGCATGATGGTTTTTTGAACTCAGACACTATTTCCTCGTGGGCGGTTGATAGGAGGTGCTGAGTGAGGTTTTTGTGGTGGACTAGAATTTTCTTCTGGAGAAGCTCAATTTTGTTGAGGAGGGGGCGGACTGTATTGTGTTACACCAGGCTTGGTCTTTAACTATCTCTTGAGACTTGGTGGCAGGTGTCGTTAGTTCCTTGAACATGGCGAAGAGCTCTTTAGATTCTGAGCTGGCATTGAGTATTCTGTCGTTATAGGAAGTGGATTTAGCTGTAATGATGGCGTTTTTATATTGGGTGGCCAGTGATTTATAAGAGGATAGTGAGGAAGCGCTAGGAGAGCTTTGCCAAGAGTTCAGTGCTTTGCATTTTTTGGTGCGTAGTTCTTTTAGTTCTGATGAGAACCAAGTGTTGGAGTGTTTGATATTTTTGGATTTTTTCTTTTGGAGAGGGGCGATGATGTCTGTGGCTGTACTGAAAGTGGATTTGTAGATGTCCGCCAATACTGCTGGGTCTGGGGTGGCTGAGAGGTTGTTAGTAAGAGTGTCTAGATATGGTAGGATCCTTTCTTTAGTGAGGTTCCTGGTGCTTCTTGCCATGGCTGGTGGAGCGGGGCTGAGTTTTTTCTCTGTGCTTGCGAGGGTGGGGATGAAGAAGTGAATAAGCGAGTGGCCCGACCAAGGGATAGGTGTGATGGAGCTGATATCGATGCTACAGTTACGGTCCGCTACCCAGTCCAGTGTGCGTCCTTTGCAGTGCGTAGGAGCAAGGATTTTTTGTTCGAAGCCTAGTTCTTGTAGTGCTACTTCTAGGGCTGTGGACGGTCTGTCCTTCTTGTCGTTGAATCTCAAGTTGAGATCGCCTAAGAGGATAGTTTTGGTGGTTGTTTTTAGGTTTTCAGCTAGGAGGTGGGTAATGTTTTCCTGGAAGACAGATATGATGCCTGGAGGGTGGTATACTAAGTTGATGGTGATGGTGGAGTTTGCTGATAGTGAGATCTTAGCGGTGAGGGGGTCAATATTGTCTCCGAGTTCCGATGAAGATTGTCTTATTTCTAAATGTTCTTTGACTATGAGGGCTACTCCCCCATCTGTAGATAAAAGTCTGTCCTGTCTGAGGATGGTGTACCCTGGTGGGATAGCTAATGAGAGGGCAGGGCCAGCGGCACTGTGAAGCCAGGTTTCTGTGATGGCTAAGATGTCGAGGTCGAGGTTGGTTAGGAGGTCATGGATTTCTGTGGCGTGCGCGGGAAGGGGGCAGGCATTGATCAGAGCACATTGCAGGTTGTTGAGTGTCATGCTGGTTGACTTTCCTTTTTTGCTTGTGGATGTCTCCGTATTCGTGGCTGGAGGTGAACGCTTGTGCGTATTGTGTACGTTGGGGTTGGTGTCATTTTTGGAGAGGTCCGTGGCCTGGTGGTTGCCACGGTTGGTAGGTGAGGTTTTTGGTGGGTGTCTAGAGTGGAGACCTAATGTTTGGTTTCTGAAGCTGGTGTTTCTGGGGCATGTGGTGTAGGTAAGGTTAGGTTTTACCTGGTTCACTTGTGGGTTGGGTTTGGTGAAGAAGGATGGAAGGAAGGGGGTCGGAAGGATGAGTGCTGAAGGGGGTGCGATGTTAGCCATGTTACGACGAGGGGTGTGCATGAGTCAACAGTGATTTGTACGGGTTAGGAGATGGTAGCAATCTAGTGATGTTGCTGATGTTGCTCTCTCTGTAGTTCCACAGGTTGTGGTCTTCCAGCAAGGGATGGATGAGATGCTGGATACTGAATCGTGTACTCACAGGTAAGGCAGAGTAATCTTGTTCTTGTTCTTTCAGGACTGCAGGGAGCTGCTGAAGACCAGGAGCTGAACGCAGTGAGCGTCACGCTGCTATATGCAGAATAACACAAAGTGTGTTCTGCGGTTCGGGTGTGGTTTAAATAGCCCAGGTAAAGTAGTTCCATGCCAAGTAGTTCCAGGCCCAGCCACACCCAAAACACTAGACCGCATGGCTTGGTTCTAAAGAACTGAGCTATGCGGTGGCCTCCATGTTGGATTTAAAGTTCCCATGTTAATAATTGTAAACAAAACCAAACCTGCTATGTGTCTTCCTTACAGCATATGAGCCTGGTGCCAGAGGTGCCAGGAATGACTCCAGGAGTCCTTTTGCAGAATTTATGGGCCCTTAGGGCTATTGTGGGTGCTTGCTTCTGGCCCTTAGTAGTGATCATTACAGCACACCCCCCCCAAGGCCCCTCCCAGGGTATTTCTCCGTCCGGTCCTGGATTGGTGGGGTGATTCTGGTGAAATCGCTTAATCAAATGTGGTGCATGGGTATGTTCTCTTGGTTTCCATGTTCTGTCTTGAGGCCCGTACCCTTTCCAATCCACTAAATAGTATAATTTGGATCTGGTACGTTTTAAGTCCAGGATGGCTTTAACTTGTCAGCCCCTGTTTGACAAGTTGGACAGACTGGGTGTCACCTACACGGACTATGCAGATGACACCCAGATCCGTATCCCCTTTCGGGCAACTTCGAGGCAGACTCAGCTTTGGTGAACAAGATCTACACCCTCATTCAGGCATGGATGGCATCCCATGGCCTCTGCCTGAATGACGATAAAACGGAGATACTAATCCTAGGCTCTGAAGCTAACATCCAAAAACTAAGCCCAAACTATGCATCTTTCAACATTGGGTGATGTCTGTGGTTAAAACTCTTGGATTCTACTTGGACTCCTCCCTTACATTTAAAAAGCAAGTCAACTCCCTTGCCTCCTCTACAACTTACACTTGCAAACTAATCTGAGCATCCAGACTGTACCTCTCTAGTGCTAGCTGTATCACACTAGCCAATGCTCTTATCATGTCGAGATTAGATTATTGCAATGCCCTGTACTCAGGAGCCAACAAATACATCACAGATAAAATTCAAAGACTGCAGATTAATGCCTTGAGAGCAGCACTGGACATACCTTATAGAGAGCACATTACAAAATTCAGGAAAGAGGTTAACTGGCCGAAGATAACGGATAGAATCCTCCTCAAAACAGCTTCCCTTACCTCCAAATGCCTGAACAACCTAGCTCCCCCGTATCCAGGGGAAAAAATCACTAGGAGAACAGCCACCCGCCCTACGAGATCTGCTAACACACTCATGCTGGAGATTCCTAGGTTCAAACAATCGACAGCGGGAGGAACCACCTTTCCTGTTAAAGCTGCGCAATGCTGGAACAAGTTACCACTTCACCTCAGACTTGAACAACCTTACACTAAATTTAGACAGAAGGTACTCAAATGGCTGCGCGCTAATTACACATAACCAGATCTACACCACTCCTACCACACCCGGCCCCTACCTAACCTTTGCATCGTGAACTACTCTGTACTCTAGGTAACCGTGCATGCATGGTTACTTATAAGGTTATATATGCTATATAGATATACGATGTGAATTTATAAATATGGTTGTATATATGTCTATATAGATAAACATGTCAGTGTTTCCTTGACATCCAAGGCTATGCTCTATACTCTTATGTATTTATGCATCTGTGTTGTATATATTTGTGCTAAGAACTGTAACTAAGCTTTAAGACTTATTGTGCATACTGTTGCACCCGGCTACCTAAGGGTTTGGTGCGTATTACCAAATAAACAAACAAACAAACAAACAAACTTCAAATTCAGGCTCTCCATTGACCAGCACTGGTTTTGGTGGTGTCTTGACTCGGGACCCGGGCTGAACAGGTTTTATAAGTGATACATGGACCACCGGATGAATTTGCATGCTGGGTGGTAAGGCCAATTTGACGGCCACTGGATTAATCACTGATTTGATGGCATAGGGTCCTAGATACCCTGGACGAAAGGTCCGGGTTCCTTTTAACCCTTTAAGTGCCATGGGTATTTCTCCCCAGTGCCAGGGCCTTTTTTGGTGATTTTGGTATGTGGCCATTCAATGGCTTGTAACTTTTTTGTTACATGAGATATCTCGGCCAAATTTGGCTCCTTTTTTTCCCATATGTAGGCGGTCGTAACGCCACCCAGGAATCCCAGGTTGCTGAAGGGGGGTGAGAGAAAATAAGGAAAAAGTGCAAAAATTTTGGGTTTTTTCAAAAAATGCCAATAAAATGATGTACAAAGAAGCCTGTGTTTTTTTCCTTGTAAGAGCTAGGAACAAATGGTTTGCTGTGCTGAGTTCCCCAATTTCGTGGCTTTCGGGAACAGGTTGAGTGGAAATGGAAAAAAAATATTTTGATGTGGTTATCAACCGTTTTGTGAGAGGTAGGCGATTTTTGCCATTTTTGCCAATTGGACATGCATGGACGGAATGGAAGAAAAGGGCAGGAAAGCCAAATTGGAGGACAGAAAGGCATATATTTCTGAAAAGTAGACAAAATTCCAAGTTTAGGAAGGGGTGATTTGCATAGGTCAGGCAACAACTAGGTAGGGGAAACTGCCATCGAATGAGGGAAAAGCGGGAAAATGACTGAAAAAAAAGGTATGTGTTGGACATGGTTGGCTTGGTACGGCAATGGCCTCTATGAATTTTGAGAAAAGCAATGCTCCGCTACATTCCCCCGACTCTTGCAGTTAGGAGAGCATACAATTTTTGTAGTGTTTTTACAAAACAAGCAATACCACAAGCCAAACACTGAGCCATGGTACACAGGAGTTTTACGCTCACGGCCTGACCAGACGCACTTAGCATGTGTAAATTGGGAAAACAAATGTGGTGAGGAACGGCAAGCATACATTTTTTGAAGGAGCACAGGCAGACCTTTTCAAGGGTAGGTGTCTTGTGCAGGTTACAAAAGTGTATGGTGGCTAAAGCAGCGACTAAATGTAGTTCACATTTGGGAAAAGAAAGGGTTGTGAGACAAAGGGCAGCAGCAAATGGGTCAAAACGTTATGAAAACCACACAAACACAACACATGGCCTACTGTCCCGTGTTCCCACAGGTGTCCCGATGAAAACGGTACCCCACATGTGTGGGTGCACTTACCTGGCCGCCAAGGGGAAAGCCTAAAACACAAGTAACCCCAAGTCTGTTTTCAGAGCGAAATCTCAGACATTCTGCCGACCGGCAAAACGTACAGATATGGGCCTCGGGTGTCCAAGCCACAGAGGAAAACAGGGAACCCCATGCATTTCTGAAAAGAGGACACCCCTGGGAATCCGCAGAGGTATGATTTGCGCACATCGCCTCAGATTTTATTACCCAGACAGCCCCGCAAACTACGAAATGTGGGGAAAAAAACGCTTTTTCCGCACATTTCGCTCGACGCACCCATCGAAACACACCCCCAACAACACATGGCCTACCGTCACGCGTTCCCACAGGTGTCCCGATGAAAACGTTACCTCACATGTGTGGGTGCACCTACCTGGCTGCCAAGGGGAAAGCCTAAAACATAAGTCACCCCAAGTCTGTTTTCAGAGCGAAATCTCAGACATTCTGCCGACCGGCACAACGTACGGATATGGGCCTCGGGTGTCCAAGCCAATGAGGAAAACAGGGAACCCCATGCATTTCCAAAAAGAGGACACCCGTAGGAATCCGCAGAGGTATGATTTGCGCACATCGCCCCAGATTTCATTACCCAGACAGCCCTGCAAAGTCCGAAATGTCGGGAAAAAACGCTTTTTCCGCACATTTCTCTCGACGCACCCATCGAAACACGCCCCCAACAACACATGGCCTACCGTCACATGTTCCCACAAGTGTCCCGATGAAAACGGTACCTCACATGTGTGGGTGCACCTACCTGGCCGCCAAGGGGAAAGCCTAAAACACAAGTAACCCCAAGTCTGTTTTCAGAGCGAAATCTCAGACATTCTGCCGACCGGCACAAAGTACAGATATGGGCCTCAGGTGTCCAAGCCACAGAGGGAAACAGGGAACCCCATGCATTTCTGAAAAGAGGACACCCGTGGGAATACGCAGAGGTATGATTTGCGCACATCGCCCCAGAATTTATTACCCAGACAGCCCTGCAAAGTCCGAAATGTGGGGAAAAAAACGCTTTTTCCGCACATTTCACTCGACGCACCCATCGAAACACGCCCCCAACAACACATGGCCTACCGTCACGCATTCCCACAGGTGTCCCGATGAAAACGGTACCTCACATGTGTGGGTGCACCTACCTGGCCGCCAAGGGGAAAGCCTAAAACACAAGTAACCCCAAGTCTGTTTTCATGGCGAAATCTCAGACATTCTGCCGACCGGCACAACGTACAGATATGGGCCTCGGGTGTCCAAGCCACTGAGGAAAATAGGGAAACCCATGCATTTCCGAAAAGAGGACACCCGTGGGAATCCGCAGAGGTATGATGAGCGCACATCGCCCCAGATTTTATTACCCAGACAGCCCCGCAAAGTCCGAAATGTTGGGAAAAAAATGCCTTTTCCGCACATTTCGCTCGACGCACCCATCGAAACATGCCCCCAACAACATATGGCCTACTGTCACGTGTTCCCACAGGTGTTCCGATGAAAACGGTACCTCACATGTGTGGGTGCACCTACCTGGTCGCCAAGGGGAAAGCCTAAAACACAAGTAACCCCAAGTCTGTTTTCAGAGGGAAATCTCAGACATTCTGCCGACCGGCACAACGTACAGATATGGGCCTCGGGTGTCCAAGCCACCGAGGAAAACAGGGAACCCCATGCATTTCCGAAAAGAGGACACCCGTGGGAATCCGCAGAGGTATGATTCGCGCACATTGCCCCAGAATTTATTACCCAGACAGCCCTGCAAAGTCTGAAATGTGGGGGAAAAAATGCTTTTTCCGCACATTTCGCTCGACGCACCCATCGAAACACACCCCCAACAACACATGGCCTACCGTCACGCGTTCCCACAGGTGTCCTGATGAAAACGGTACCTCACATGTGTGGGTGCACCTACCTGGCCGCCAAGGGGAAAGCCTAAAGCACCAGTAACACCAAGTCTGGTTTCAGAGCGAAATCTCAGACATTCTGCCGACCGGCACAACGTACAGATATGGGCCTCGGGTGTCCAAGCCACCTAGGAAAACGGGGAACCCCATGCATTTCCGAAAATAGGACACCCATGGGAATCCGCAGAGGTATGATTTGCGCACATCGCCCCAGAATTTATTACCCAGACACCCCCGCAAATTCCGAAATGTGGGGAAAAAAACGCATTTTCCGCACATTTTGCTCGGCGCACCCATCGAAACACACCCCCAACAACACATGGCCTACCATCCCGCATTCCCACAGGTGTCCCGATGAAAACGGTACCTCATATGTGTGGCTGCACCTACCTGTCTGGCAAGGGGCAAGCCGAAAACGCAAGCAACCCCCAGTGTGTTTGCAGAGGGGAACCTCAGCCATTCTGCCGACCGGCACAACATACAGATATGGGCCTCGGGTGTCCAAGCCACCAAGGAAAACAGGGAACCCCATGCATTTCCGAGCAGAGGACACCCGTGGGAATCCGCAGAGGTATGATTTGCGCACATCGCCCCAGAATTTATTACCCAGACACCCCCGCAAAGTCTGAAATGTGTGGAAAAAAACCCATTTTCCGCACATTTCGCTCGGCGCACCCATAGAAACACGCCCCCAACAACACATGGCCTACCGTCCCGCGTTCCAACACGTGTCCCGATGAAAACGGTACCTCACATGCGTGGGTGCACCTACCTGGCTGGCAAGGGGCAAGCCGAAAACGCAAGCAACCCCCAGCCTGTTTGCAGAGGGGAATCTCAGCCATTCTGCCGACCAGCACAACATACAGATATGGGCCTCGGGTGTCCAAGCCTCCAAGGAAAACAGGGAACCCCATGCATTTCCGAAAAGAGGACACCCGTGGGAATCCGCAGAGGTATGATTTGCGCACATCGCCCCAGAATTTATTACCCAGACAGCCCTGCAAAGTCCGAAATGTGGGCAAAAAAACTCTTTTTCCGCACATTTCACTCGACGCACCCATCGAAACACGCCCCCAACAACACATGGCCTACTGTCACGCGTTTCCACAGGTGTCCCAATGAAAACGGTACCTCACATGTGTGGGTGCACCTACCTGGCCGCCGAGGGGAAAGCCTAAAACACAAGTAACCCCAAGTCTGTTTTCAGAGGGAAATCTCAGACATTCTGCCGACCGGCACAACGTACGGATATGGGCCTCGGGTGTCCAAGCCACCGAGGAAAACAGGGAACCCCATGCATTTCCGAAAAGAGGACACCCGTGGGAATCCGCAGAGGTATGATTTGCGCACATCGCCCCAGAATTTTTTACTCAGACAGCCCCGCAAATTCCGAAATGTCGGGAAAAAAACACTTTTTCCGCACATTTCGCTCGACGCACCCATCAAAACACGCCCCCAACAACACATGGTCTACCGTCACACGTTCCCACAGGTGTCCCGATGAAAACGGTACCTCACATGTGTGGGTGCACCTACCTGGCCGCCAAGGGGAAAGCCTAAAACACAAGTAACCCCAAGTCTGTTTTCATGGCGAAATCTCAGACATTCTGTTAAGATTCAGATTACAGAATTTATTGTGGTTACTGAATATAATTAGAACGACACCAAAAAAGGATACTCTGATATAAAGGATACAAGTTGAGTTCCTGTAGAGCTTCTCCCGATTGACTATTCTGAGTGTCTTCTAAGGAGAAGAAATTGATGATTGAAACCTTCCAACCAATGCCACTCTCAGACTAAAATTAACAAACACAGCCTGAAAGAGTAATTAGTGGAAAGGTCCAGATATTGGATGGATTCACCAGTCTGTAGGATAAGAATAATATGTTTTAATCACTATTCAATTTTAACCTAATTAAATGTATGTGTCAGATTCAGGATATGCACTAACCTGTAGTTGTGTGGACTGGAGGATGAAATTGAGTTCCAGGAAGAATATCCAAAATAAAAACCAACGAAGGAAAAGGGGAGGTTAGTAAGGAGACTAACCCGAACGGAACGAGGGCCGCACTAGGGACGGGTCGGTGCACACCGGATAGCGTCCATAAAGTTCAGTGCACAGTTCTTGAAAGTAGAAATAAATTGAGGTTTTGGATGAGGAGGTAATCCTAGAACATGAATGTCCACAATTGACTGAGACTGGCTGGGACCTTTGGAATGAAACAGGAGACCAGAAGAACAACAGCGCGGATCCAGCTAGCAGAAAGGAAAGGCAGTTCAGGAACCACCAGAAATAGCAGCGCGGATCCGGCTAGCAAAGGGTAAGCAGACTGGAAGCTGCTTAGAAGCAAAGTAGAACCAGGCTCCGGAACGAAGATCCAAGAAACAACGATCAGAAGCGCCGAATAGCGGGAGACTTCCGTTTAAATAAGAGTCAGCTGACGTAAAATGCGTGAGTAGCGCGTTGACGTCCAGTCATGTGATACTCACGCATACTTATCGAGTGGACTGATAATGTGTGCAGCGTGTTTGACAAAGAAGTTCGCCATGTTTTAGCGGAAATGAAGGCGTTTACCAGGAATCTTTCCCCAGAGTCGCCACCGAGTATAAAATGGTCTGGCTGATCTCTGGGCTGTAGATGTAGGGTGCTGAACTCGGACGTGAGAGGGCCTAGCAGGCATGACAGTGCCATCCCCCAAAGGGCGCGCCACGCCCCTGGAATCGTGGAACCGGCGCAGAAGAGCGGGTGCATGGATATTAGCGAGAGGTTCCCAAGAGCGGTCCTCCGGGCCGTAGCCCTTCCAATCGATGAGGTAATGTGGAACCCCTGCACGCATTCTCATATCTAATATGGCCTGTACTTCATACTCCTCGGAACCTTTTACAGAGAGAGCCACAGGCCGAACAGGCAGCCGAGTTCCGGCCACGAACGGTTTCACTAAGGACACATGAAACACAGGATGTACTCTCCAATGCGAGGGTAGCTTCAAACGTATAGCCACCGGATTCAATACCTTGTTGATCTCATAAGGTCCAACAAAACGTGGCAGCAGCTTTCTTTTCCCCGGCATTCTCAGGTTCTTGGTGGATAACCACACCGACATACCCACTTTATAAAGTGGAGACGGACGTCTGTTTTGATCTGCGTATTGTTTGGAACGTGCCTGTGCTTTCCCCAGATTCTTTTTAATAGAAGAATGCAAGGATGACAATTCCTTCAATTTATCGTCAGCCCTAGGAACAAGGCCGGAAGACTCTAGGTCCGCTGGAATGGACCTTGGATGCTGTCCGTATAAGGCGTAGAATGGAGAAGTCCCTGTTGAAGAATGTACCGAATTATTGTATGCGAATTCGGCTGCGGGCAGTACTTCCAGCCAGGTAGATTGGTACTGTAAGGTCAAACACCGTAGGAATTGTTCCATTGTACCATTAACCCGTTCCGTCTGTCCGTCTGTCTGAGGGTGGTAGGAACTAGACATGCGTTCATCCATTAGGAGAGCTGTTGATAATGCTTTCCAGAAACGAGACGCAAACTGTGACCCTCTATCGGTGATGACCACTGAGGGTAAACCAAAAAACCGGAACACATGTTTCAAAAACAGATCAGCTAGAAAAGCCGCAGAAGGAATACCCTGACAAGGCAAAAACAAGGCCATTTTCGTAAAATAGTCCACCACGACCCATATCGTGTCGAACCCTTGGATAGGAGGCAATTCCACCACGAAATCCATGGATATCATAAACCAGGGTTTATGGGGTACTGGCAAAGGATGTAAGAGCCCCATTGGTTTCTGGAGCGATCCCTTACTTTGGATACAAACAGAGCAAGAATTGACATAGTCTATCACATTTTTGGACATGTCCGGCCACCAGGCCCACCTCCGGATTAATTCCAGTGTTTTCTTCTGACCAGGATGGGCCGCGACTAATGAATCATGACCCCAGTTTAATGCCTTGGCACGGGTGTTTTCTGTTGGTAGATACAAGAGACCATTATAGTATGGGAGACCACCACGAATATCTAGATTCAGACGTTGTACATCTTGATGATTCTGAGATACCCAATCTATAATTTCTTGTTTCAAAGATGGTTGAACAAGGCAGCTGCAAATCACTTTATCAGCCAATAAAGTCGGTTTGCTTGAATCTTCGGTAACAACCGTATGGAGCCGGGATAAAGCATCGGCTTTGGTGTGTTTTCTGGCAGGACGATATGAGATCCGAAAATCAAACTGGGCAAAGAATGAATGCCATCGGGCCTGCCATGCAGTCAAACACTTCATCGTTTTAATGGCTTGAAGGTTCCTGTGGTCTGAATAAACACAAACCGGATATTTGGCCCCGAGTAGATGATGCCGCCATGTCAGAAAGGCATCTTTGATGGCCAAAAGTTCTTTCTCCGTGACTGTATAGTTTCTTTCATAAGGGGCCAATTTTCGGGAGAAGAAAGCCACAGGATGTTCTGCTCCAGTGGATTTGCAGACCTGGGAAAGAATAGCACCAATTGCCATGTTGGAGGCATCCGCCTCCACTATAAAAGGCAAACCAGGGTCTGGATGCTGTAGAACCGGTGCAGTGGTGAAGGATTCTTTTAGCAGATCGAAAGCCTTTTGAGCCTCTGTCGTCCAGAGGAACTCAACCTTGGAACTTGTTAAGGCAGTGAGAGGTGCTACAGTCTTAGAGAAGTCATGTATAAACCGCCTATAAAAATTCGCAAAACCAAGAAATGACTGTAAGGTTTTGACAGAGGCGGGTACAGGCCAGTCTAGAATGGCCTTGACTTTGGACTGGCTCATTCTAACTCCCTGACTGGTGATATCGTAACCCAGGAACTCGACCTCAGAAGTGTGGAAAATGCATTTTTCTGTTTTTACAAATAGATGGTTTTCTCTCAATCTTTGGAGAACCTTGATGACATGTGTAATGTGATCCTGGATGGAGGTTGAATATATCAGTATGTCGTCAAGATAAATAACTACAAACTGATCGATGTAATCACTGAAAATCTCATCCATAAAGAATTGGAAGGTTGCGGGGGCATTGCACAGGCCAAACGGCATAACGAGGTATTCGAAAAGGCCGTACCGGGTCTTAAAGGCGGTCTTCCATTCGTCGCCTTGTCGAATACGCACAAGATTGTATGCTCCCCGCAAATCCAGCTTGGTAAAGATGACAGAAGCACCCAATTGGTCCAGAAGGACGTTGATTAGAGGCAATGGGTACTGGTTCTTAATAGTTATGGCATTGAGGGCCCTATAATCAATGCAAGGCCTGAGGTCCCCCTCCTTTTTTGGGACGAAGAACAAAGGAGAAGCCGCCGGGGATTGAGAAGGGCGAATAAAACCATTGGCGAGAGCATTGTCAATGTATTCTTTCAGGACTGCATCTTCCTTTGGAGTAAGTGAATAAACACGTCCAGTTGGTATCTTGACACCCTCCATTAAGTCAATGGGACAGTCGTATTGTCGATGTGGTGGCAATACCTCCGCTTTACCCTTATCAAAAACATCGGAATACGCATTGTATTCAGAAGGCACTAGGACGGTGTTAGAGCGGAGTGCCCCAATACTGGGAGAATTGTCAAGGAAGGCCAACACAGGAGTGGACACCACATTCGACTCCAAAAAACAGTTTTTATTGCAATAGGCCGATGGATATTGAATGTGACCGGTTACCCAATCAACATGAGGGTTATGCAATCTGAGCCACGATAAACCCAAAATCAATGGGTACTGAGGAGCAGCTATCACGTCGAAGACCAGGTATTCAGTGTGACCATCAGGCAGAGTTACCTTAATAGGAATGGTTTCTTCCGTTACCAAACCAGAGGACAAAGCTGACCCATCAACTGTATTAACAGCTTCGGGTACTGCTTTAGTAACAATGGGAATACCTGATTGTGCAGCGAACGTGTTGTCTATGTACTTGTTAGAAGCACCGGAGTCCAACATTGCTTTTGAACAAACGATGGTTCCGTTGAATTCCAAAGAAACTGCTATCTCTATGGAGGAGGCGACATATAAAGCAGAGTCCTGTTTGGTACTCGGCAAAGGAACCCCTGCTATTGCCGAGCTTTGGCGTTTCCCGCTTTTTTGTATGGTTTTTTAGGGCAAGAGGCCAATAGATGCTCAGCGGAACCGCAATACATACATAGGTTGTTCTTACGGCGATTCTCGCGTTCCGCGGATGACAAACGTCCACGTATAACGCCAATCTGCATGGGTTCAGGTTCACTAGGAATAGTTTGAGACACACCAGGGTGACCAGAAGTTGACGTAAAGGATTTTTTCTCCCCTTTTCTTGCAGATCGTCGTGCATCGATCTGGAGGACTAAATCCAAAAACTCTGAATAGCCAGCAGGAACCACAGGAACTGTTGACAAAGCGTCTTTTAGTTCTTCTGTTAGTCCTTTGTAAAACACTGCCGTTTTCTTGTCTTCAGGCCATTGGGTCTCTGCCGCAAGTTGATTGAAGCGAGCAAGATAGGTCAAGAGTGTCTGGTTACCCTGTTGTAAATTTAAAAGCTCCAAATCTGTCGCCTGGTTAGCATAGCGCATATCGAATACCTTACTCATGGCAGATAGTAGTGCATCACAGTCATAAAGTAAAGGACTGTTTGACTCTAATAACGGATTGGCCCAGGCTGCAGCAGAACTGCCTAAATGAGACAGCACAAAAGCCGCTTTAGTAGCCAAATCCGGAAAGGAGCTGGGTCTACAGAGAAAGTGCAGACGACATTGGTTGATGAAGGTACGATAGCATTTAGGATCCCCCATAAACCTCTCGGGCGGAGCCAAGGGAAACTGTGTAGGCATCAAGACCTGTAACTCCCTGGAGGGAGGAGGAAAGCCCGAACCGGAAGCCACTGGTTCTCCACCTGTCGCTCCCTGTGGTGCAGATCGTATGGCGTCCTGCATAACGTCCATACGATGATGGAGGGTATCCTGAGCAGATATCATCTCATGTCTTAAATCAGCTATGAGTTGTGTGAGGACTTGTAAGGGATCGGTACCCTCCATCTTTTAGGGCTTCTGATTCTGTTAAGATTCAGATTACAGAATTTATTGTGGTTACTGAATATAATTAGAACGACACCAAAAAAGGATACTCTGATATAAAGGATACAAGTTGAGTTCCTGTAGAGCTTCTCCCGATTGACTATTCTGAGTGTCTTCTAAGGAGAAGAAATTGATGATTGAAACCTTCCAACCAATGCCACTCTCAGACTAAAATTAACAAACACAGCCTGAAAGAGTAATTAGTGGAAAGGTCCAGATATTGGATGGATTCACCAGTCTGTAGGATAAGAATAATATGTTTTAATCACTATTCAATTTTAACCTAATTAAATGTATGTGTCAGATTCAGGATATGCACTAACCTGTAGTTGTGTGGACTGGAGGATGAAATTGAGTTCCAGGAAGAATATCCAAAATAAAAACCAACGAAGGAAAAGGGGAGGTTAGTAAGGGGACTAACCCGAACGGAACGAGGGCCGCACTAGGGACGGGTCGGTGCACACCGGATAGCGTCCATAAAGTTCAGTGCACAGTTCTTGAAAGTAGAAATAAATTGAGGATTTGGATGAGGAGGTAATCCTAGAACATGAATGTCCACAATTGACTGAGACTGGCTGGGACCTTTGGAATGAAACAGGAGACCAGAAGAACAACAGCGCGGATCCAGCTAGCAGAAAGGAAAGGCAGTTCAGGAACCACCAGAAATAGCAGCGCGGATCCGGCTAGCAAAGGGTAAGCAGACTGGAAGCTGCTTAGAAGCAAAGTAGAACCAGGCTCCGGAACGAAGATCCAAGAAACAACGATCAGAAGCGCCGAATAGCGGGAGACTTCCGTTTAAATAAGAGTCAGCTGACGTAAAATGCGTGAGTAGCGCGTTGACGTCCAGTCATGTGATACTCACGCATACTTATCGAGAGGACTGATAATGTGTGCAGCGTGTTTGACAAAGAAGTTTGCCATGTTTTAGCGGAAATGAAGGCGTTTACCAGGAATCTTTCCCCAGAGTCGCCACCGAGTATAAAATGGTCTGGCTGATCTCTGGGCTGTAGATGTAGGGTGCTGAACTCGGACGTGAGAGGGCCTAGCAGGCAAGACACATTCTGCCGACCGGCACAACGTACAGATTTGGGCCTCGGATGTCCAAGCCACCAAGGAAAACAGGGAAACCCATGCATTTCCGAAAAGAGGACACCCGTGGGAATCCGCAGAGGTATGATTTGCGCACATCGCCCCAGAATTGTTTACCCAGAGAGCCCCGCAAAGTCCGAAATGTGTGGAAAAAAAACACTTTTTCCGCAGATTTCACTCGACGCACCCATCGAAACACGCCCCCAACAACACATGGCCTACCGTCACGCATTCCCACAGGGGTCCCGATGAAAACGGTACCTCACATGTGTGGGTGCACCTACCTGGCTGCCAAGGGGAAAGCCTAAAACACAAGTAACCCCAAGTCTGTTTTCAGAGCGAAATCTCAGACATTCTGCCGACCGGCACAACGTACAGATATGGCCCTCGGGTGTGCAAGCCACCGAGGAAAACAGGGAACCCCATGCATTTCCGAAAAGAGGACACCCGTGGGAATACGCAGAGGTATGATTTGCGCACATCGCCCTAGAATTTTTTACCCAGACAGCCCCGCAAAGTCCGAAATGTCGGGAAAAAAACACTTTTTACGCACATTTCGCTCGACGCACCCATCGAAACACGCCCCCAACAACACATGGCCTACCGTCACGCGTTCCCACAGGTGTCCCTATGAAAACGGTACCTCACATGTGTGGGTGCACCTACCTGGCCGCCAAGGGGAAAGCCTAAAACACAAGTAACCCCAAGTCTGTTTTCAGAGGGAAATCTCAGACATTCTGCCGACCGGCACAACGTACAGATATGGGCCTCGGGTGTCCAAGCCACCGAGGAAAACAGGGAACCCCCTGCATTTCCGAAAAGAGGACACCCGTGGGAATCCGCAGAGGTATGATTTGCGCACATTGCCCCAGAATTAATTACTCAGACAGCCCTGCAAAGTCTGAAATGTGGGGAAAAAATGCTTTTTCCGCACATTTCACTCGACGCACCCATCGAAACACGCCCCCAACAACAATGGCCTACCGTCACGCGTTCCCACAGGTGTCCTGATGAAAACGGTACCTCACATGTGTGGGTGCACCTACCTGGCCGCCAAGGGGAAAGCCTAAAACACCAGTAACCGAAGTCTGTTTTCAGAGCAAAATCTCAGACATTCTGCCGACCGGCACAACGTACAGATATGGGCCTCGGGTGTCCAAGCCACCGAGGAAAACAGGGAACCCCATGCATTTCCGAAAAGAGGACACCCGTGGGAATCCGCAGAGGTATGATTTGCGCACATTGCCCCAGAATTAATTACCCAACAGCCCTGCAAAGTCTGAAATGTGGGGAAAAAAACGCTTTTTCCGCACATTTCGCTCGGCGCACCCATAGAAACACGCCCCCAACAACACATGGCCTACTGTCACGCGTTTCCACAGGTGTCCCAATGAAAACGGTACCTCACATGTGTGGGTGCACCTACCTGGCCGCCGAGGGGAAAGCCTAAAACACAAGTAACCCCAAGTCTGTTTTCAGAGCGAAATCTCAGACATTCTGCCGACCGGCACAACGTACAGATATGGGCCTCGGGTGTCCAAGCCACCGAGGAAAACAGGGAACCCCATGCATTTCCGAAAAGAGGACACCCGTGGGAATCTGCAGAGGTATGATTTGCGCACATCGCCCCAGAATTTTTTACCCAGACAGCCCCGCAAAGTCCGAAATGTCGGGAAAAAAACACTTTTTCCGCACATTTCGCTCGACGCACCCATCAAAACACGCCCCCAACAACACATGGTCTACCGTCACACGTTCCCACAGGTGTCCCGATGAAAATGGTACCTCACATGTGTGGGTGCACCTACCTGGCCGCCAAGGGGAAAGCCTAAAACACAAGTAACCCCAAGTCTGTTTTCATGGCGAAATCTCAGACATTCTGCCGACCGGCACAACGTACAGATTTGGGCCTCGGGTGTCCAAGCCACCAAGGAAAACAGGGAAACCCATGCATTTCCGAAAAGAGGACACCCGTGGGAATCCGCAGAGGTATGATTTGCGCACATCGCCCCAGAATTGTTTACCCAGAGAGCCCCGCAAAGTCCGAAATGTGTGGAAAAAAAACACTTTTTCCGCAGATTTCACTCGACGCACCCATCGAAACACGCCCCCAACAACACATGGCCTACCGTCACGCATTCCCACAGGGGTCCCGATGAAAACGGTACCTCACATGTGTGGGTGCACCTACCTGGCTGCCAAGGGGAAAGCCTAAAACACAAGTAACCCCAAGTCTGTTTTCAGAGGGAAATCTCAGACATTCTGCCGACCGGCACAACGTACAGATATGGCCCTCGGGTGTCCAAGCCACCGAGGAAAACAGGGAACCCCATGCATTTCCGAAAAGAGGACACCCGTGGGAATACGCAGAGGTATGATTTGCGCACATCGCCCTAGAATTTTTTACCCAGACAGCCCCGCAAAGTCCGAAATGTCGGGAAAAAAACACTTTTTACGCACATTTCGCTCGACGCACCCATCGAAACACGCCCCCAACAACACATGGCCTACCGTCACGCGTTCCCACAGGTGTCCCTATGAAAACGGTACCTCACATGTGTGGGTGCACCTACCTGGCCGCCAAGGGGAAAGCCTAAAACACAAGTAACCCCAAGTCTGTTTTCAGAGGGAAATCTCAGACATTCTGCCGACCGGCACAACGTACAGATATGGGCCTCGGGTGTCCAAGCCACCGAGGAAAACAGGGAACCCCATGCATTTCCGAAAAGAGGACACCCGTGGGAATCCGCAGAGGTATGATTTGCGCACATTGCCCCAGAATTAATTACCCAGACAGCCCTGCAAAGTCTGAAATGTGGGGAAAAAAACGCTTTTTCCGCACATTTCGCTCGACGCACCCATCGAAACACGCCCCCAACAACACATGGCCTACCGTCACGCGTTCCCACAGGTGTCCTGATGAAAATGGTACCTCACATGTGTGGGTGCACCTACCTGTCCGCCAAGGGGAAAGCCTAAAACACCAGTAACCCAAGTCTGTTTTCAGAGCGAAATCTCAGACATTCTGCCGACCGGCACAACGTACAGATATGGGCCTCGGGTGTCCAAGCCACCGAGGAAAACAGGGAACCCCATGCATTTCCGAAAAGAGGACACCCGTGGGAATCTGCAGAGGTATGATTTGCGCACATCGCCCCAGAATTTTTTACCCAGACAGCCCCGCAAAGTCCGAAATGTCGGGAAAAAAACACTTTTTCCACACATTTTGCTCGACGCACCCATCAAAACACGCCCCCAACAACACATGGTCTACCGTCACACGTTCCCACAGGTGTCCCGATGAAAACGGTACCTCACATGTGTGGGTGCACCTACCTGGCCGCCAAGGGGAAAGCCTAAAACACAAGTAACCCCAAGTCTGTTTTCATGGCGAAATCTCAGACATTCTGCCGACCGGCACAACGTACAGATTTGGGCCTCGGGTGTCCAAGCCACCAAGGAAAACAGGGAAACCCATGCATTTCCGAAAAGAGGACACCCGTGGGAATCCGCAGAGGTATGATTTGCGCACATCGCCCCAGAATTGTTTACCCAGAGAGCCCCGCAAAGTCCGAAATGTGTGGAAAAAAAACACTTTTTCCGCAGATTTCACTCGACGCACCCATCGAAACACGCCCCCAACAACACATGGCCTACCGTCACGCATTCCCACAGGGGTCCCGATGAAAACGGTACCTCACATGTGTGGGTGCACCTACCTGGCTGCCAAGGAGAAAGCCTAAAACACAAGTAACCCCAAGTCTGTTTTCAGAGCGAAATCTCAGACATTCTGCCGACCGGCACAACGTACAGATATGGCCCTCGGGTGTCCAAGCCACCGAGGAAAACAGGGAACCCCATGCATTTCCGAAAAGAGGACACCCGTGGGAATACGCAGAGGTATGATTTGCGCACATCGCCCCAGAATTTTTTACCCAGACAGCCCCGCAAAGTCCGAAATGTCGGGAAAAAAACACTTTTTACGCACATTTCGCTCGACGCACCCATCGAAACACGCCCCCAACAACACATGGCCTACCGTCACGCGTTCCCACAGGCGTCCCTATGAAAACGGTACCTCACATGTGTGGGTGCACCTACCTGGCTGCCAAGGAGAAAGCCTAAAACACAAGTAACCCCAAGTCTGTTTTCAGAGCGAAATCTCAGACATTCTGCCGACCGGCACAACGTACAGATATGGCCCTCGGGTGTCCAAGCCACCGAGGAAAACAGGGAACCCCATGCATTTCCGAAAAGAGGACACCCGTGGGAATACGCAGAGGTATGATTTGCGCACATCGCCCTAGAATTTTTTACCCAGACAGCCCCGCAAAGTCCGAAATGTCGGGAAAAAAACACTTTTTACGCACATTTCGCTCGACGCACCCATCGAAACACGCCCCCAACAACACATGGCCTACCGTCACGCGTTCCCACAGGTGTCCCTATGAAAACGGTACCTCACATGTGTGGGTGCACCTACCTGGCCGCCAAGGGGAAAGCCTAAAACACAAGTAACCCCAAGTCTGTTTTCAGAGGGAAATCTCAGACATTCTGCCGACCGGCACAACGTACAGATATGGGCCTCGGGTGTCCAAGCCACCGAGGAAAACAGGGAACCCCATGCATTTCCGAAAAGAGGACACCCGTGGGAATCCGCAGAGGTATGATTTGCGCACATTGCCCCAGAATTAATTACCCAGACAGCCCTGCAAAGTCTGAAATGTGGGGAAAAAAACGCTTTTTCCGCACATTTCGCTCGACGCACCCATCGAAACACGCCCCCAACAACACATGGCCTACCGTCACGCGTTCCCACAGGTGTCCTGATGAAAATGGTACCTCACATGTGTGGGTGCACCTACCTGTCCGCCAAGGGGAAAGCCTAAAACACCAGTAACCCAAGTCTGTTTTCAGAGCGAAATCTCAGACATTCTGCCGACCGGCACAACGTACAGATATGGGCCTCGGGTGTCCAAGCCACCGAGGAAAACAGGGAACCCCATGCATTTCCGAAAAGAGGACACCCGTGGGAATCTGCAGAGGTATGATTTGCGCACATCGCCCCAGAATTTTTTACCCAGACAGCCCCGCAAAGTCCGAAATGTCGGGAAAAAAACACTTTTTCCACACATTTTGCTCGACGCACCCATCAAAACACGCCCCCAACAACACATGGTCTACCGTCACACGTTCCCACAGGTGTCCCGATGAAAACGGTACCTCACATGTGTGGGTGCACCTACCTGGCCGCCAAGGGGAAAGCCTAAAACACAAGTAACCCCAAGTCTGTTTTCATGGCGAAATCTCAGACATTCTGCCGACCGGCACAACGTACAGATTTGGGCCTCGGGTGTCCAAGCCACCAAGGAAAACAGGGAAACCCATGCATTTCCGAAAAGAGGACACCCGTGGGAATCCGCAGAGGTATGATTTGCGCACATCGCCCCAGAATTGTTTACCCAGAGAGCCCCGCAAAGTCCGAAATGTGTGGAAAAAAAACACTTTTTCCGCAGATTTCACTCGACGCACCCATCGAAACACGCCCCCAACAACACATGGCCTACCGTCACGCATTCCCACAGGGGTCCCGATGAAAACGGTACCTCACATGTGTGGGTGCACCTACCTGGCTGCCAAGGAGAAAGCCTAAAACACAAGTAACCCCAAGTCTGTTTTCAGAGCGAAATCTCAGACATTCTGCCGACCGGCACAACGTACAGATATGGCCCTCGGGTGTCCAAGCCACCGAGGAAAACAGGGAACCCCATGCATTTCCGAAAAGAGGACACCCGTGGGAATACGCAGAGGTATGATTTGCGCACATCGCCCCAGAATTTTTTACCCAGACAGCCCCGCAAAGTCCGAAATGTCGGGAAAAAAACACTTTTTACGCACATTTCGCTCGACGCACCCATCGAAACACGCCCCCAACAACACATGGCCTACCGTCACGCGTTCCCACAGGTGTCCCTATGAAAACGGTACCTCACATGTGTGGGTGCACCTACCTGGCTGCCAAGGAGAAAGCCTAAAACACAAGTAACCCCAAGTCTGTTTTCAGAGCGAAATCTCAGACATTCTGCCGACCGGCACAACGTACAGATATGGCCCTCGGGTGTCCAAGCCACCGAGGAAAACAGGGAACCCCATGCATTTCCGAAAAGAGGACACCCGTGGGAATACGCAGAGGTATGATTTGCGCACATCGCCCTAGAATTTTTTACCCAGACAGCCCCGCAAAGTCCGAAATGTCGGGAAAAAAACACTTTTTACGCACATTTCGCTCGACGCACCCATCGAAACACGCCCCCAACAACACATGGCCTACCGTCACGCGTTCCCACAGGTGTCCCTATGAAAACGGTACCTCACATGTGTGGGTGCACCTACCTGGCCGCCAAGGGGAAAGCCTAAAACACAAGTAACCCCAAGTCTGTTTTCAGAGGGAAATCTCAGACATTCTGCCGACCGGCACAACGTACAGATATGGGCCTCGGGTGTCCAAGCCACCGAGGAAAACAGGGAACCCCATGCATTTCCGAAAAGAGGACACCCGTGGGAATCCGCAGAGGTATGATTTGCGCACATTGCCCCAGAATTAATTACCCAGACAGCCCTGCAAAGTCTGAAATGTGGGGAAAAAAACGCTTTTTCCGCACATTTCGCTCGACGCACCCATCGAAACACGCCCCCAACAACACATGGCCTACCGTCACGCGTTCCCACAGGTGTCCTGATGAAAATGGTACCTCACATGTGTGGGTGCACCTACCTGTCCGCCAAGGGGAAAGCCTAAAACACCAGTAACCCAAGTCTGTTTTCAGAGCGAAATCTCAGACATTCTGCCGACCGGCACAACGTACAGATATGGGCCTCGGGTGTCCAAGCCACCGAGGAAAACAGGGAACCCCATGCATTTCCGAAAAGAGGCACCCGTGGGAATCTGCAGAGGTATGATTTGCGCACATCGCCCCAGAATTTTTTACCCAGACAGCCCCGCAAAGTCCGAAATGTCGGGAAAAAAACACTTTTTCCACACATTTTGCTCGACGCACCCATCAAAACACGCCCCCAACAACACATGGTCTACCGTCACACGTTCCCACAGGTGTCCCGATGAAAACGGTACCTCACATGTGTGGGTGCACCTACCTGGCCGCCAAGGGGAAAGCCTAAAACACAAGTAACCCCAAGTCTGTTTTCATGGCGAAATCTCAGACATTCTGCCGACCGGCACAACGTACAGATTTGGGCCTCGGGTGTCCAAGCCACCAAGGAAAACAGGGAAACCCATGCATTTCCGAAAAGAGGACACCCGTGGGAATCCGCAGAGGTATGATTTGCGCACATCGCCCCAGAATTGTTTACCCAGAGAGCCCCGCAAAGTCCGAAATGTGTGGAAAAAAAACACTTTTTCCGCAGATTTCACTCGACGCACCCATCGAAACACGCCCCCAACAACACATGGCCTACCGTCACGCATTCCCACAGGGGTCCCGATGAAAACGGTACCTCACATGTGTGGGTGCACCTACCTGGCTGCCAAGGAGAAAGCCTAAAACACAAGTAACCCCAAGTCTGTTTTCAGAGCGAAATCTCAGACATTCTGCCGACCGGCACAACGTACAGATATGGCCCTCGGGTGTGCAAGCCACCGAGGAAAACAGGGAACCCCATGCATTTCCGAAAAGAGGACACCCGTGGGAATACGCAGAGGTATGATTTGCGCACATCGCCCTAGAATTTTTTACCCAGACAGCCCCGCAAAGTCCGAAATGTCGGGAAAAAAACACTTTTTACGCACATTTCGCTCGACGCACCCATCGAAACACGCCCCCAACAACACATGGCCTACCGTCACGCGTTCCCACAGGTGTCCCTATGAAAACGGTACCTCACATGTGTGGGTGCACCTACCTGGCCGCCAAGAGGAAAGCCTAAAACACAAGTAACCCCAAGTCTGTTTTCAGAGGGAAATCTCAGACATTCTGCCGACCGGCACAACGTACAGATATGGGCCTCGGGTGTCCAAGCCACCGAGGAAAACAGGGAACCCCATGCATTTCCGAAAAGAGGACACCCGTGGGAATCCGCAGAGGTATGATTTGCGCACATTGCCCCAGAATTAATTACCCAGACAGCCCTGCAAAGTCTGAAATGTGGGGAAAAAAACGCTTTTTCCGCACATTTCGCTCGACGCACCCATCGAAACACGCCCCCAACAACACATGGCCTACCGTCACGCGTTCCCACAGGTGTCCTGATGAAAATGGTACCTCACATGTGTGGGTGCACCTACCTGTCCGCCAAGGGGAAAGCCTAAAACACCAGTAACCCAAGTCTGTTTTCAGAGCGAAATCTCAGACATTCTGCCGACCGGCACAACGTACAGATATGGGCCTCGGGTGTCCAAGCCACCGAGGAAAACAGGGAACCCCATGCATTTCCGAAAAGAGGACACCCGTGGGAATCCGCAGAGGTATGATTTGCGCACATCGCCCCAGAATTTATTACCCAGACAGCCCTGCAAAGTCCGAAATGTGGGCAAAAAAAATCTTTTTCCGCACATTTCACTCGACGCACCCATCGAAACACGCCCCCAACAACACATGGCCTACTGTCACGCGTTTCCACAGGTGTCCCAATGAAAACGGTACCTCACATGTGTGGGTGCACCTACCTGGCCGCCGAGGGGAAAGCCTAAAACACAAGTAACCCCAAGTCTGTTTTCAGAGCGAAATCTCAGACATTCTGCCGACCGGCACAACGTACAGATTTGGGCCTCGGGTGTCCAAGCCACCGAGGAAAACAGGGAACCCCATGCATTTCCGAAAAGAGGACACCCGTGGGAATCTGCAGAGGTATGATTTGCGCACATCGCCCCAGAATTTTTTACTCAGACAGCCCCGCAAAGTCCGAAATGTCGGGAAAAAAACACTTTTTCCGCACATTTCGCTCGACGCACCCATCAAAACACGCCCCCAACAACACATGGTCTACCGTCACACGTTCCCACAGGTGTCCCGATGAAAACGGTACCTCACATGTGTGGGTGCACCTACCTGGCCGCCAAGGGGAAAGCCTAAAACACAAGTAACCCCAAGTCTGTTTTCATGGCGAAATCTCAGACATTCTGCCGACCGGCACAACGTACAGATTTGGGCCTCGGGTGTCCAAGCCACCAAGGAAAACAGGGAAACCCATGCATTTCCGAAAAGAGGACACCCGTGGGAATCCGCAGAGGTATGATTTGCGCACATCGCCCCAGAATTGTTTACCCAGAGAGCCCCGCAAAGTCCGAAATGTGTGGAAAAAAAACACTTTTTCCGCAGATTTCACTCGACGCACCCATCGAAACACGCCCCCAACAACACATGGCCTACCGTCACGCATTCCCACAGGGGTCCCGATGAAAACGGTACCTCACATGTGTGGGTGCACCTACCTGGCTGCCAAGGGGAAAGCCTAAAACACAAGTAACCCCAAGTCTGTTTTCAGAGCGAAATCTCAGACATTCTGCCGACCGGCACAACGTACAGATATGGCCCTCGGGTGTCCAAGCCACCGAGGAAAACAGGGAACCCCATGCATTTCCGAAAAGAGGACACCCGTGGGAATCCGCAGAGGTATGATTTGCGCACATTGCCCCAGAATTCATTACCCAGACAGCCCTGCAAAGTCTGAAATGTGGGGAAAAAAACGCTTTTTCCGCACATTTCGCTCGGCGCACCCATCGAAACACGCCCCCAACAACACATGGCCTACCGTCACGCGTTCCCACAGGTGTCCCTATGAAAACGGTACCTCACATGTGTGGGTGCACCTACCTGGCCGCCAAGGGGAAAGCCTAAAACACAAGTAACCCCAAGTCTGTTTTCAGAGGGAAATCTCAGACATTCTGCCGACCGGCACAACGTACAGATATGGGCCTCGGGTGTCCAAGCCACCGAGGAAAACAGGGAACCCCATGCATTTCTGAAAAGAGGACACCCGTGGGAATCCGCAGAGGTATGATTTGCGCACATTGCCCCAGAATTAATTACCCAGACAGCCCTGCAAAGTCTGAAATGTGGGGAAAAAAACGCTTTTTCCGCACATTTCGCTCGACGCACCCATCGAAACACGCCCCCAACAACACATGGCCTACCGTCACGCGTTCCCACAGGTGCCCTGATGAAAACGGTACCTCACATGTGTGGGTGCACCTACCTGGCCGCCAAGGGGAAAGCCTAAAACACCAGTAACCCAAGTCTGTTTTCAGAGCGAAATCTCAGACATTCTGCCGACCAGCACAACATACAGATATGGGCCTCGGGTGTCCAAGCCACCGAGGAAAACAGGGAACCCCATGCATTTCCGAAAAGAGGACACCCGTGGGAATCCGCAGAGGTATGATTTGCGCACATTGCCCCAGAATTAATTACCCAGACAGCCCTGCAAAGTCTGAAATGTGGGGAAAAAAACGCTTTTTCCGCACATTTCGCTCGGCGCAGCGATAGAAACACGCCCCCAACAACACATGCTGCACCGTGCCACGAGGCACGAAGAGGATCGCAGTCCAGTCAGGCCCCCACGAGCCCCCGCCAGCACCTTTGTGCTGCCCACCCCTCCCAGAGGAACTCTTCACCACCCCATCGGCCACCCCTCACCCAGAAGCGGCCCGGGTCGCGCTCCAGCAACGCGCCGATTTCGAAAAAAAAAAAAAAAAAAAAAGAAAACAAAATGTCGGGCGCGATGCGGCGCCAGAGCGAGGCTCGGCATCCTGGTTGCTAAGCAACCGTGCTTCATAGCACACAACATCCGCCGGCAGGCGGAAGAGCCGGCCACATTCAAAGGCCATTCTAAGGCCCTGTTTGCCCCTGTTCGCCGCTTACGGCGCGTGGCGAGTTCCCATATTTTACATTTATGACCCTCTGATGCCCCAGGACAATACATGGGCTTACACCGTGGAACGCAGCGGTTGAGCAGGAGCTCATGACATCGCAGAAGTAGCGGACTTGGCTAGGAAACCTTCCGGGATCAGATACCTGGTAAGCGCTGCCACATTGCGCTATTCTTTATCTTTGTTTGTGCTGGTCATCCAGCCTCAAATCTGCCTCACTATGGTATAAATGCACTCAAGTGCTCCGAGTTGCCCTATAAAGGCCCTAGGCAACGTGCACATGCATGCGCCTTGTATTCTCTTGTGACATTCAAGGCCCGTCAGCCACTGTCTCACTCTCATGCTCATTGCCTTACCCCGCACCCACCTTGCCACCCTCTTGCCCTCCACTTCCAGCCTCGCACTCAAATACTTTGATGTACTCCCGCCAACATACAACCCCATTGCATATGAGTTGTGTGGTGCCCCATGATCACCCCCAGACCACACTTGAACTGTGTTGTGCCCTATGGTCGCCCCCAGACCACTCTTGAACTGTGTTGTGCCCTATGGTCGCCTCCAGACCACATTTGAACTGTGTTGTGCCTTATGGTCGCCCCCAGACCACTCTTGAACTGCGTTGTGCCCTATGGTCGCCTCCAGACCACATTTGAACTGTGTTGTGCCTTATGGTCGCCTCCAGACCACATTTGAACTGTGTTGTGCCCTATGGTCGCCCCCAGACCACATTGAACTGTGTTGTGCCCTATGGTCGCCCCCAGACCACACTTGAACTGTGTTGTGCCCTATGGTCGCCCCCAGACCACATTGAACTGTGTTGTGCCCTATGGTCGCCCCCAGACCACACTTGAACTGTGTTGTGCCCTATGGTCGCCCCCAGACCGCATCTGACTTGTTGTGTGCCTACCGTATGTCACCAATGCCTCATACTCGCCAATTTCCCGCAAGTCGCCCCTGCCATAGCATGCTTTCCTACCTCTTCGCAATCATGTTCCCCTTCTGTGTCATGCAAAGTAACATACCCTGCAATGGCAATAGCTACATAGCCCATAAAAACGGTCTAGCCAGGCCGGCTTGCCCAAGACATTACCCCATTATATGCCCCACACCTTTCTTGCCTACCAATCCTGCCTTCCTCCCAGTCTCACAATCCGCCTCTCCGACCCATTACCACGCATACTCTTCTGATGTCCCGGCTACTAATCACCTAGATACCTCCAAGCGGAACCCTACCAATATAAGTACCTCAAGCCCCACCTCTGGTCCCAGTACCTCTACAACTGCTGACCTTACTGTCTCTAGAACCACCACCCTCACCCCTATTGATCGGAACAAAAGACTCGGTGCCAGAACCCACCATAAGACCAGCATACCCCTAGTTAAGCGACCCTGCAAGACTATCAATCACACTGCAATACCTAGCAATTCCACCCTTTCTACTCCTAAAGGAGCTCTCCTAAATGTTAGATCACTAGTCGCCCATTCCATAGAAGTAGCCGACATCATTCTAACAAACAATTTGGACTTCCTTGCTGTTACTGAAACTTGGTTGCATGATGCTGCAGGACCATCTCTCACCCTAGCTATACCAGACAACTATACCATCCTCAGAGCAGATAGACCTAACGCACGAGGAGGCGGTGTAGCTACCATCTTCAAGTCCTCGCTTAATATTAGACTAGCCTCGTCTCCCCCACTTAAATCATGTGAACATCTCACATTCAAATTACAAACGTCCCCTAAGAACACCATTACGATGCACTTAATTTACAGACCCCCGGGCCCACCAGGCTCCTTTGAGGAAGACATCACCTCACTAGTTGCCGAAAGCTCCAAACTTTCAGCACAAATGATTATACTTGGAGACTTCAATCTTGGGTCTAATGACCCCATCGACGTCCCGGCCACTGCCCTGGCCACAGCATTAGAGGAGCATGGCCTCCAACAATTCTGCTCCAAACCTACCCATTCGAAGGGCAGAATCCTCGATTGGGTAACCGCCCTTAACTGCAACATTACCATGAAGGATCCCATACAGCTCTTATGGACTGACCATCATTTCCTCCCATTTGACATTAACACTAGCAGCCTAGTGCATAACAAGCCTGTTACCGCACCAGCCTGCCTAACTAGGAAAAAGAGTAACATCACAGCGGAAGCCTTAATACCCTTGGTAACCCCTATCCTGAACGCACTACCAGCCACAACCGACCTGAACCAATTGGTCAACGTCTACAATAATTCCATGGCCATAGCTGTTGACACTATTGCCCCATTAAAAATGCGCAAAGGGAAACCAAAAGCGCACCTGAATACATGGTACACCCCAGAACTTAAATCCCTCCGGCAACAAAAAAGTAAACTTGAAGCACTATGGAAATCAGCGCCCTCAGCAATTAACAGAACGAATCTCACTAATATCTCCACTTTCTACAAAAATGAGATTATACGCGCAAAGAAAGAATCGCTCAACTCCAGGATCTCGGAGGCAAGCTCCAGCTCAAAGGAGCTCTTTAAGATCCTAAAGGAACTAGAAAACCCCATTCCTCCCACGGATACTTGCACTAAAAATAAACAATGGTGCACAGGGATCCAGAATGCCCTTGTTAACAAAATTTCAGGGCTCCAGTCTAAAATTGACAATAAACAACAACAACTCACCTATGTTCCGACCTCCAGTCCCACCCCTCCCCCTCCTACAGCCTCCAGCCCAGGATTCACCTTCAAAAAGGTATCCATACCCGAAGTACAGAAAATCATAGCGTCATTGAAACCTTCGAACTGCAAGGGGGACAGCTGTCCCGCTCAGATTATAAAAGATGCTGCAAGGGATCTCTCCCCATTCATCACAAAATTAATAAACCTGTCTTTCTCTGATAACTCGGTCCCTAGTAATCTAAAACAATCCTGGGTCTTACCACTACTAAAAAAAACTACCCTCGACCCAGATATACCCACAAATTACAGACCCATCACCACTGTCCCATTCCTACTAAAAATTCTTGATAGAGTGGCCTATCTACAAATCCAGGATTACCTTGAGACAAACCATCTACTAGGAATTCGCCAGTCCGGCTTTCGTCCACAACACGGGACAGAAACGGCCCTGGTCGATCTCAAGTGCCAGATAGACGACCTCAAAGACAAAGGTAAAGCTGGCATCCTTCTTCTTCTTGACCTATCCGCTGGCTTTGATCTGGTTGATCACAAAATCCTGTGCAACCATCTGTCATCGGCAGTTCACTTCTCCCACTCCGCAATTTCATGGATCCAATCCTTCCTGGACAATAGGACCATGCGGGTCTTCTCACCCCTAGCAGCGGCCGACCCTATTCCTATTACTTGTGGTGTCCCACAAGGATCGTGTGTATCACCCACTTTGTATAACATTTTTACAAAGCCCCTATTCGACAAGCTGGACCATCTGGGTGTCACCTACACCAACTACGCAGACGACACCCAGATACTCCTCACCTTAACCGGCAACTATAATTCGGACGCCATTTGGATCAATGAAGTCTTCTCCATCATTCAGGCATGGATGGCCACACATGGCCTCTGCCTGAATGATGACAAGACTGAACTGCTCCTTGTCGGCTCACCCAACACCATTCGGAAACTTAGTCCTAGCTACACTAGCCTTACCATTGACGGCAACACCATCACTATCGCCAAGAGTGTAAAAACCCTTGGTTTTTACCTCGACACGAACACTAACCTAGCCAAACAAATTAATATGACTGCCTCAGCCACGGCCTACACAGGCAAACTAATCAGGGCCTGTAGACCGCTGATCTCCCCTAACAACTGCCTCACCTTAGCCAGAGCACTTATACAATCTAAACTAGATTACTGCAATAGTCTCTACGTAGGTGCCAACAAAACGGTAATCAATAAACTGCAAGTTATACAAAATAATGCACTCCGTGCCGCCCTGAATATTCCCAGAAGAGAACATATTTCGGCTACCAGAATCGCATGCAAATGGCTATCCATCCAACAAAAAATAGATCTAAAAACTATCTGCCTCACCTATAAAGCACTCAACGGCCTTGCCCCGCCCTATCTCACCAACAAATTCACACTAAGACAGAACACTAGAACCACTAGATCCTCTAATACACTACAATTGACTGTGCCCAAATTCTCCCTCAAAAGAGCTGGTGGTTCCAGCTTCCCAGTTCTGGCTTCACAACTTTGGAATACCATTCCACTGGATATCAAATCTACACCCACCTTCCAACCTTTCAGAACTAAGGTCATCACCTGGTTACTCAACAATTAACCTACCATGATTGAATGCATACCTCCTGCTTGATTGTATTTTGCACCATGCCAGCATATTACTGTCTATGCACGAATTGCTATATTACTGTCTATGCACGAATTGCTATCCTGTCTTGTATACCTTTGCTTCATCACTGTATAATTGTACCCTACCTTGCCTGTAACTCGAAGATTAAGCGCCCATATACCTTTGGGTCAGGTGCGCTATACAAATTAATAAACAAACAAACAAACAAACAAACATGGCCTACCGTCCCGCGTTCCAACACGTGTCCCGATGAAAACGGTACCTCACATGCGTGGGTGCACCTACCTGGCTGGCAAGGGGCAAGCCGAAAACGCAAGCAACCCCCAGCCTGTTTGCAGAGGGGAATCTCAGCCATTCTGCCGACCAGCACAACATACAGATATGGGCCTCGGGTGTCCAAGCCTCCAAGGAAAACAGGGAACCCCATGAATTTCCGAAAAGAGGACACCCGTGGGAATCCGCAGAGGTATGATTTGCGCACATTGCCCCAGAATTAATTACCCAGACAGCCCTGCAAAGTCTGAAATGTGGGGAAAAAAACGCTTTTTACGCACATTTCGCTCGACGCACCCATCGAAACACGCCCCCAACAACACATGGCCTACCGTCACGCGTTCCCACAGGTGTCCCTATGAAAACGGTACCTCACATGTGTGGGTGCACCTACCTGGCCGCCAAGGGGAAAGCTTAAAACACAAGTAACCCCAAGTCTGTTTTCAGAGGGAAATCTCAGACATTCTGCCAACCGGCACAACGTACAGATATGGGCCTCGGGTGTCCAAGCCACCGAGGAAAACAGGGAACCCCATGCATTTCCGAAAAGAGGACACCTGTGGGAATCCGCAGAGGTATGATTTGCGCACATTGCCCCAGAATTAATTACCCAGACAGCCCTGCAAAGTCTGAAATGTGGGGAAAAAAACGCCTTTTCCGCACATTTCGCTCGACGCACCCATCGAAACACGCCCCCAACAACACATGGCCTACCGTCACGCGTTCCCACAGGTGTCCTGATGAAAACGGTACCTCACATGTGTGGGTGCACCTACCTGTCCGCCAAGGGGAAAGCCTAAAACACCAGTAACCCAAGTCTGTTTTCAGAGCGAAATCTCAGACATTCTGCCGACCGGCACAACGTACAGATATGGGCCTCGGGTGTCCAAGCCACCGAGGAAAACAGGGAACCCCATGCATTTCCAAAAAGAGGACACCCGTGGGAATCCGCAGAGGTATGATTTGCGCACATCGCCCCAGAATGTATTACCCAGACAGCCCTGCAAAGTCCGAAATGTGGGCAAAAAAACTCTTTTTCCGCACATTTCACTCGACGCACCCATCGAAACACGCCCCCAACAACACATGGCCTACTGTCACGCGTTTCCACAGGTGTCCCAATGAAAACGGTACCTCACATGTGTGGTTGCACCTACCTGGCCGCCGAGGGGAAAGCCTAAAACACAAGTAACCCCAAGTCTGTTTTCAGAGCGAAATCTCAGACATTCTGCCGACCGGCACAACGTACAGATAGGGGCCTCGGGTGTCCAAGCCACCGAGGAAAACAGGGAACCCCATGCATTTCCGAAAAGAGGACACCCGTGGGAATCTGCAGAGGTATGATTTGCGCACATCGCCCCAGAAGTTTTTACTCAGACAGCCCCGCAAAGTCCGAAATGTCGGGAAAAAAACACTTTTTCCGCACATTTCGCTCGACGCACCCATCAAAACACGCCCCCAACAACACATGGTCTACCGTCCCACGTTCCCACAGGTGTCCCGATGAAAACGGTACCTCACATGTGTGGGTGCACCTACCTGGCCGCCAAGGGGAAAGCCTAAAACACAAGTAACTCCAAGTCTGTTTTCATGGCGAAATCTCAGACATTCTGCCGACCGGCACAACGTACAGATTTGGGCCTCGGGTGTCCAAGCCACCAAGGAAAACAGGGAAACCCATGCATTTCCGAAAAGAGGACACCCGTGGGAATCCGCAGAGGTATGATTTGCGCACATCGCCCCAAAATTGTTTACCCAGAGATCCCCGCAAAGTCCGAAATGTGTGGAAAAAAAACACTTTTTCCGCAGATTTCACTCGACGCACCCATCGAAACACGCCCCCAACAACACATAGCCTACTGTCACGCATTCCCACAGGTGTCCCGATGAAAACGGTACCTCACATGTGTGGGTGCACCTACCTGGCTGCCAAGGGGAAAGCCTAAAACACAAGTAACCCCAAGTCTGTTTTCAGAGCGAAATCTCAGACATTCTGCCGACCGGCACAACGTACAGATATGGCCCTCGGGTGTCCAAGCCACCGAGGAAAACAGGGAACCCCATGCATTTCCGAAAAGAGGACACCCGTGGGAATACGCAGAGGTATGATTTGCGCACATCGCCCTAGAATTTTTTACCCAGACAGCCCCGCAAAGTCCGAAATGTCGGGAAAAAAACACTTTTTACGCACATTTCGCTCGACGCACCCATCGAAACACGCCCCCAACAACACATGGTCTACCGTCACACGTTCCCACAGGTGTCCCGATGAAAACGGTACCTCACATGTGTGGGTGCACCTACCTGGCCGCCAAGGGGAAAGCCTAAAACACAAGTAACCCCAAGTCTGTTTTCATGGCGAAATCTCAGAGATTCTGCCGACCGGCACAACGTACAGATTTGGGCCTCGGGTGTCAAAGCCACCAAGGAAAACAGGGAAACCCATGCATTTCCGAAAAGAGGACACCCGTGGGAATCCGCAGAGGTATGATTTGCGCACATCGCCCCAGAATTGTTTACCCAGAGAGCCCCGCAAAGTTCGAAATGTGTGGAAAAAAAACACTTTTTCCGCAGATTTCACTCGACGCACCCATCGAAACACGCCCCCAACAACACATGGCCTACCGTCACGCATTCCCACAGGGGTCCCGATGAAAACGGTACCTCACATGTGTGGGTGCACCTACCTGGCTGCCAAGGGGAAAGCCTAAAACACAAGTAACCCCAAGTCTGTTTTCAGAGCGAAATCTCAGACATTCTGCCGACCGGCACAACGTACAGATATGGGCCTCGGGTGTCCAAGCCACCGAGGAAAACAGGGAACCCCATGCATTTCCGAAAAAAGGACACCCGTGGGAATACGCAGAGGTATGATTTGCGCACATCGCCCTAGAATTTTTTACCCAGACAGCCCCGCAAAGTCCGAAATGTCAGGAAAAAAACACTTTTTACGCACATTTCGCTCGACGCACCCATCGAAACACGCCCCCAACAACACATGGCCTACCGTCACGCGTTCCCACAGGTGTCCCTATGAAAACGGTACCTCACATGTGTGGGTGCACCTACCTGGCCGACAAGGGGAAAGCCTAAAACACAAGTAACCCCAAGTCTGTTTTCAGAGCGAAATCTCAGACATTCTGCCGACCGGCACAACGTACAGATATGGGCCTCGGGTGTCCAAGCCACCGAGGAAAACAGGGAACCCCATGCATTTCCGAAAAGAGGACACCCGTGGGAATCCGCAGAGGTATGATTTGCACACATTGCCCCAGAATTAATTACCCAGACAGCCCTGCAAAGTCTGAAATGTGGGGAAAAAAACGCTTTTTCCACACATTTCGCTCGGCGCACCCATAGAAACACGCCCCCAACAACACATGGCCTACCGTCCCACGTTCCAACACGTGTCCCGATGAAAACGGTACCTCACATGCGTGGGTGCACCTACCTGGCTGGCAAGGGGCAAGCCGAAAACGCAAGCAACCCCCAGCCTGTTTGCAGAGGGGAATCTCAGCCATTCTGCCGACCAGCACAACATACAGATATGGGCCTCGGGTGTCCAAGCCTCCAAGGAAAACAGGGAACCCCATGCATTTCCGAAAAGAGGACACCCGTGGGAATCCGCAGAGGTATGATTTGCGCACATCGCCCCAGATTTTATTACCCAGACAGCCCCGCAAAGTCCGAAAAGTCGGGAAAAAAACGCTTTTTCCGCACATTTTGCTCGACGCACCCATCGAAACACGCCCCCAACAACAAATGGCCTACCGTCACACGTTCCCACAGGTGTCCCAATGAAAATGGTACCTCACATGTGTGGGTGCACCTACCTAGCCGCCAAGGGGAAAGCCTAAAACACAAGTAACCCCAAGTCTGTTTTCAGAGGGAAATCTCAGACATTCTGCCGACCGGCACAACGTACGGATATGGGCCTCGGGTGTCCAAGCCACCGAGGAAAACAGGGAACCCCATGCATTTCCGAAAAGAGGACACCCGTGGGAATCCGCAGAGGTATGATTTGCGCACATCGCCCCAGAATTTATTACCCAGACAGCCCTGCAAAGTCCGAAATGTGGGCAAAAAAACTCTTTTTCCGCACATTTCACTCGACGCACCCATCGAAACACGCCCCCAACAACACATGGCCTACTGTCACGCGTTTCCACAGGTGTCCCAATGAAAACGGTACCTCACATGTGTGGGTGCACCTACCTGGCCGCCGAGGCGAAAGCCTAAAACACAAGTAACCCCAAGTCTGTTTTCAGAGCGAAATCTCAGACATTCTGCCGACCGGCACAACGTACAGATATGGGCCTCGGGTGTCCAAGCCACCGAGGAAAACAGGGAACCCCATGCATTTCCGAAAAGAGGACACCCGTGGGAATCTGCAGAGGTATGATTTGCGCACATCGCCCCAGAATTTTTTACCCAGACAGCCCCGCAAAGTCCGAAATGTCGGGAAAAAAACACTTTTTCCGCACATTTCGCTCGACGCACCCATCAAAACACGCCCCCAACAACACATGGTCTACCGTCACACGTTCCCACAGGTGTCCCGATGAAAACGGTACCTCACATGTGTGGGTGCACCTACCTGGCCGCCAAGGGGAAAGCCTAAAACACAAGTAACCCCAAGTCTGTTTTCATGGCGAAATCTCAGACATTCTGCCGACCGGCACAACGTACAGATTTGGGCCTCGGGTGTCCAAGCCACCAAGGAAAACAGGGAAACCCATGCATTTCCGAAAAGAGGACACCCGTGGGAATCCGCAGAGGTATGATTTGCGCACATCGCCCCAGAATTGTTTACCCAGAGAGCCCCGCAAAGTCCGAAATGTGTGGAAAAAAAACACTTTTTCCGCAGATTTCACTCGACGCACCCATCGAAACACGCCCCCAACAAGACATGGCCTACCGTCACGCATTCCCACAGGGGTCCCGATGAAAACGGTACCTCACATGTGTGGGTGCACCTACCTGGCTGCCAAGGGGAAAGCCTAAAACACAAGTAACCCCAAGTCTGTTTTCAGAGCGAAATCTCAGACATTCTGCCGACCGGCACAACGTACAGATATGGCCCTCGGGTGTCCAAGCCACCGAGGAAAACAGGGAACCCCATGCATTTCCGAAAAGAGGACACCCGTGGGAATCCGCAGAGGTATGATTTGCGCACATTGCCCCAGAATTAATTACCCAGACAGCCCTGCAAAGTCTGAAATGTGGGGAAAAAAACGCTTTTTCCGCACATTTCGCTCGACGCACCCATCGAAACACGCCCCCAACAACACCTGGCCTACCGTCACGCGTTCCCACAGGTGTCCTGATGAAAACGGTACCTCACATGTGTGGGTGCACCTACCTGGCCGCCAAGGGGAAAGCCTAAAACACCAGTAACCCAAGTCTGTTTTCAGAGCGAAATCTCAGACATTCTGCCGACCGGCACAACGTACAGATATGGGCCTCGGGTGTCCAAGCCACCGAGGAAAACAGGGAACCCCATGCATTTCCGAAAAGAGGACACCCGTGGGAATCCGCAGAGGTATGATTTGCGCACATTGCCCCAGAATTAATTACCCAGACAGCCCTGCAAAGTCTGAAATGTGGGGAAAAAAACGCTTTTTCCGCACATTTCGCTCGGCGCACGCATAGAAACACGCCCCCAACAACACATGGCCTACCGTCCCGCGTTCCAACACGTGTCCCGATGAAAACGGTACCTCACATGCGTGGGTGCACCTACCTGGCTGGCAAGGGGCAAGCCGAAAACGCAAGCAACCCCCAGCCTGTTTGCAGAGGGGAATCTCAGCCATTCTGCCGACCAGCACAACATACAGATATGGGCCTTGGGTGTCCAAGCCTCCAAGGAAAACAGGGAACCCCATGCATTTCCGAAAAGAGGACACCCGTGGGAATCCGCAGAGGTATGATTTGCGCACATCGCCCCAGATTTTATTACCCAGACAGCCCCGCAAAGTCCGAAAAGTCGGGAAAAAAACGCTTTTTCCGCACATTTTGCTTGACGCACCCATCGAAACACGCCCCCAACAACAAATGGCCTACCGTCACACGTTCCCACAGGTGTCCCAATGAAAACGGTACCTCACATGTGTGGGTGCACCTACCTAGCCGCCAAGGGGAAAGCCTAAAACACAAGTAACCCCAAGTCTGTTTTCAGAGGGAAATCTCAGACATTCTGCCGACCGGCACAACGTACGGATATGGGCCTCGGGTGTCCAAGCCACCGAGGAAAACAGGGAACCCCATGCATTTCCGAAAAGAGGACACCCGTGGGAATCCGCAGAGGTATGATTTGCGCACATCGCCCCAGAATTTATTACCCAGACAGCCCTGCAAAGTCCGAAATGTGGGCAAAAAAACTCTTTTTCCGCACATTTCACTCGACGCACCCATCGAAACACGCCCCCAACAACACATGGCCTACTGTCACGCGTTTCCACAGGTGTCCCAATGAAAACGGTACCTCACATGTGTGGGTGCACCTACCTGGCCGCCGAGGCGAAAGCCTAAAACACAAGTAACCCCAAGTCTGTTTTCAGAGCGAAATCTCAGACATTCTGCCGACCGGCACAACGTACAGATATGGGCCTCGGGTGTCCAAGCCACCGAGGAAAACAGGGAACCCCATGCATTTCCGAAAAGAGGACACCCGTGGGAATCTGCAGAGGTATGATTTGCGCACATCGCCCCAGAATTTTTTACCCAGACAGCCCCGCAAAGTCCGAAATGTCGGGAAAAAAACACTTTTTCCGCACATTTCGCTCGACGCACCCATCAAAACACGCCCCCAACAACACATGGTCTACCGTCACACGTTCCCACAGGTGTCCCGATGAAAACGGTACCTCACATGTGTGGGTGCACCTACCTGGCCGCCAAGGGGAAAGCCTAAAACACAAGTAACCCCAAGTCTGTTTTCATGGCGAAATCTCAGACATTCTGCCGACCGGCACAACGTACAGATTTGGGCCTCGGGTGTCCAAGCCACCAAGGAAAACAGGGAAACCCATGCATTTCCGAAAAGAGGACACCCGTGGGAATCCGCAGAGGTATGATTTGCGCACATCGCCCCAGAATTGTTTACCCAGAGAGCCCCGCAAAGTCCGAAATGTGTGGAAAAAAAACACTTTTTCCGCAGATTTCACTCGACGCACCCATCGAAACACGCCCCCAACAAGACATGGCCTACCGTCACGCATTCCCACAGGGGTCCCGATGAAAACGGTACCTCACATGTGTGGGTGCACCTACCTGGCTGCCAAGGGGAAAGCCTAAAACACAAGTAACCCCAAGTCTGTTTTCAGAGCGAAATCTCAGACATTCTGCCGACCGGCACAACGTACAGATATGGCCCTCGGGTGTCCAAGCCACCGAGGAAAACAGGGAACCCCATGCATTTCCGAAAAGAGGACACCCGTGGGAATCCGCAGAGGTATGATTTGCGCACATTGCCCCAGAATTAATTACCCAGACAGCCCTGCAAAGTCTGAAATGTGGGGAAAAAAACGCTTTTTCCGCACATTTCGCTCGACGCACCCATCGAAACACGCCCCCAACAACACCTGGCCTACCGTCACGCGTTCCCACAGGTGTCCTGATGAAAACGGTACCTCACATGTGTGGGTGCACCTACCTGGCCGCCAAGGGGAAAGCCTAAAACACCAGTAACCCAAGTCTGTTTTCAGAGCGAAATCTCAGACATTCTGCCGACCGGCACAACGTACAGATATGGGCCTCGGGTGTCCAAGCCACCGAGGAAAACAGGGAACCCCATGCATTTCCGAAAAGAGGACACCCGTGGGAATCCGCAGAGGTATGATTTGCGCACATTGCCCCAGAATTAATTACCCAGACAGCCCTGCAAAGTCTGAAATGTGGGGAAAAAAACGCTTTTTCCGCACATTTCGCTCGGCGCACGCATAGAAACACGCCCCCAACAACACATGGCCTACCGTCCCGCGTTCCAACACGTGTCCCGATGAAAACGGTACCTCACATGCGTGGGTGCACCTACCTGGCTGGCAAGGGGCAAGCCGAAAACGCAAGCAACCCCCAGCCTGTTTGCAGAGGGGAATCTCAGCCATTCTGCCGACCAGCACAACATACAGATATGGGCCTTGGGTGTCCAAGCCTCCAAGGAAAACAGGGAACCCCATGCATTTCCGAAAAGAGGACACCCGTGGGAATCCGCAGAGGTATGATTTGCGCACATCGCCCCAGATTTTATTACCCAGACAGCCCCGCAAAGTCCGAAAAGTCGGGAAAAAAACGCTTTTTCCGCACATTTTGCTTGACGCACCCATCGAAACACGCCCCCAACAACAAATGGCCTACCGTCACACGTTCCCACAGGTGTCCCAATGAAAACGGTACCTCACATGTGTGGGTGCACCTACCTAGCCGCCAAGGGGAAAGCCTAAAACACAAGTAACCCCAAGTCTGTTTTCAGAGGGAAATCTCAGACATTCTGCCGACCGGCACAACGTACGGATATGGGCCTCGGGTGTCCAAGCCACCGAGGAAAACAGGGAACCCCATGCATTTCCGAAAAGAGGACACCCGTGGGAATCCGCAGAGGTATGATTTGCGCACATCGCCCCAGAATTTATTACCCAGACAGCCCTGCAAAGTCTGAAATGTGGGCAAAAAAACTCTTTTTCCGCACATTTCACTCGACGCACCCATCGAAACACGCCCCCAACAACACATGGTCTACCATCACACGTTCCCACAGGTGTCCCGATGTAAACGGTACCTCACATGTGTGGGTGCACCTACCTGGCCGCCAAGGGGAAAGCCTAAAACACAAGTAACCCCAAGTCTTTTTTCATGGCGAAATCTCAGACATTATGGCGACCGGCACAACGTACAGATTTGGGCCTCGGGTGTCCAAGCCACCAAGGAAAACAGGGAAACCCATGCATTTCCGAAAAGAGGACACCCGTGGGAATCCGCAGAGGTATGATTTGCGCACATCGCCCCAGAATTGTTTACCCAGAGAGCCCCGCAAAGTCCGAAATGTGTGGAAAAAAACACTTTTTCCGCAGATTTCACTCGACGCACCCATCGAAACACGCCCCCAACAACACATGGCCTACCGTCACGCATTCCCAAAGGCGTCCCGATGAAAACGGTACCTCACATGTGTGGGTGCACCTACCTGGCTGCCAAGGGGAAAGCCTAAAACACAAGTAACCCCAAGTCTGTTTTCAGAGCGAAATCTCAGACATTCTGCCGACCGGCACAACGTACAGATATGGCCCTCGGGTGTCCAAGCCACCGAGGAAAAAAGGGAACCCCATGCATTTCCGAAAAGAGGACACCCGTGGGAATACGCAGAGGTATGATTTGCGCACATCGCCCTAGAATTTTTTACCCAGACAGCCCCGCAAAGTCTGAAATGTCGGGAAAAAAACACTTTTTACGCACATTTCGCTCGACGCACCCATCGAAACACGCCCCCAACAACACATGGCCTACCGTCACGCGTTCCCACAGGTGTCCCTATGAAAACGGTACCTCACATGTGTGGGTGCACCTACCTGGCTGCCAAGGGGAAAGCCTAAAACACAAGTAACCCCAAGTCTGTTTTCAGAGGGAAATCTCAGACATTCTGCCGACCGGCACAACGTAGAGATATGGGCCTCGGGTGTCCAAGCCACCGAGGAAAACAGGGAACCCCATGCATTTCCGAAAAGAGGACACCCGTGGGAATCCGCAGAGGTATGATTTGCGCACATTGCCCCAGAATTAATTACCCAGACAGCCCTGCAAAGTCTGAAATGTGGGGAAAAAAACGCTTTTTCCGCACATTTTGCTCGACGCACCCATCGAAACACGCCCCCAACAACACATGGCCTACCGTCACGCATTCCCACAGGTGTCCCGATGAAAACGGTACCTCACATGTGTGGGTGCACCTACCTGGCTGCCAAGGGGAAAGCCTAAAACACCAGTAACCCAAGTCTGTTTTCAGAGCGAAATCTCAGACATTCTGCCGACCGGCACAACGTACAGATATGGGCCTCGGGTGTCCAAGCCACCAAGGAAAACGGGGAACCCCATGCATTTCCGAAAAGAGGACACCCATGGGAATCCGCAGAGGTATGATTTGCGCACATCGCCCCAGATTTTATTACCCAGACAGCCCCGTAAAGTCCGAAAAATCGGGAAAAAAACGCTTTTTCCGCACATTTTGCTCAACGCACCCATCGAAACACGCCCCCAACAACACATGGCCTACCGTCCCGCGTTCCCACAGGTGTCCCGATTAAAACGGTACCTCACATGCGTGGGTGCACCTACCTGGCTGGCAAGGGGCAAGCTGAAAACGCAAGCAACCCCCAGTCTGTTTGCAGAGGGGAATCTCAGCCATTCTGCCGACCGGCACAACATACAGATATGGGCCTCGGGTGTCCAAGCCACCGAGGAAAACAGGGAACCCGATGCATTTCCGAAAAGAGGACACCCGTGGGAATCCGCAGAGGTATGATTTGCGCACATCGCCCCAGAATTTATTATCCAGACACCCCCGCAAAGTCCGAAATGTGGGGAAAAAAACGCATTTTCTGCACATTTCGCTCGGCGCACCCATAGAAACACGCCCCCAACAACACATGGCCTACCGTCCCACTTTCCCACAGGTGTCCCGATGAAAACGGTACCTCACATGCGTGGGTGCACCTACCTGGCTGGCAAGGGGCAAGCCGAAAACGCAAGCAACCCCCAGCCTGTTTTCAGAGGGGAATCTCAGCCATTCTGCCGACCGGTACAACGTACAGGTATGGGCCGCGGGTGTCCAAGCCACCGAGGAAAACCCATGCATTTCCGAAAAGAGGACACCCGTGGGAATCCGCAGAGGTATGATTTGCGCACATCACCCCAGATTTTATTACCCAGACAGCCCCGCAAAGTCCAAAAAGTCGGGGAAAAAACGCTTTTTCCGCACATTTTGCTCGACGCACCCATCGAAACACGCCCCAACAACACATGGCCTACCGTCACACGTTCCCACAGGTGTCCCAATGAAAACGGTACCTCACATGTGTGGGTGCACCTACCTAGCCGCCAAGGGGAAAGCCTAAAACACAAGTAACCCCAAGTCTGTTTTCAGAGGGAAATCTCAGACATTCTGCCGACCGGCACAACGTACAGATATGGGCCTCGGGTGTCCAAGCCACCGAGGAAAACAGGGAACCCCATGCATTTCCGAAAAGAGGACACCCGTGGGAATCCGCAGAGGTATGATTTGCGCACATCGCCCTGGAATTTTTTACCCAGACAGCCCCGCAAAGTCCGAAATGTCGGGAAAAAAACACTTTTTACGCACATTTCGCTCGACGCACCCATCGAAACATGCCCCCAACAACACATGGCCTACCGTCACGCATTCCCACAGGTGTCCCGATGAAAACGGTACCTCACATGTGTGGGTGCACCTACCTGGCCGCCAAGGGGAAAGCCTAAAACACAAGTAACCCCAAGTCTGTTTTCAGAGGGAAATCTCAGACATTCTGCCGACCGGCACAACGTACAGATATGGGCCTCGGGTGTCCAAGCCACCGAGGAAAACAGGGAACCCCATGCATTTCCGAAAAGAGGACACCCGTGGAAATCTGCAGAGGTATGATTTGCGCACATTGCCCCAGAATTAATTACCCAGACAGCCCTGCAAAGTCTGAAATGTGGGGAAAAAAACGCTTTTTCCGCACATTTCGCTCGACGCACCCATCGAAACACGCCCCCAACAACACATGGCCTACCGTCACGCGTTCCCACAGGTGTCCTGATGAAAACGGTACCTCACATGTGTGGGTGCACCTACCTGGCCGCCAAGGGGAAAGCCTAAAACACCAGTAACCCAAGTCTGTTTTCAGAGCGAAATCTCAGACATTCTGCCGACCGGCACAACGTACAGATATGGGCCTCGGGTGTCCAAGCCACCGAGGAAAACAGGGAACCCCATGCATTTCCAAAAAGAGGACACCCGTGGGAATCCGCAGAGGTATGATTTGCGCACATTGCCCCAGAATTAATTAACCAGACAGCCCTGCAAAGTCTGAAATGTGGGGAAAAAAACGCTTTTTCTGCACATTTCGCTCGACGCACCCATCGAAACACGCCCCCAACAACACATGGCCTACCGTCACGCGTTCCCACAGGTGTCCTGATGAAAACGGTACCTCACATGTGTGGGTGCACCTACCTGGCCGCCAAGGGGAAAGCCTAAAACACCAGTAACCCAAGTCTGTTTTCAGAGCGAAATCTCAGACATTCTGCCGACCGGAACAACGTACAGATATGGGCCTCGGGTGTCCAAGCCACCAAGGAAAACGGGGAACCCCATGCATTTCCGAAAAGAGGACACCCATGGGAATCCGCAGAGGTATGATTTGCGCACATCGCCCCAGAATTGTTTACCCAGAGAGCCCCGCAAAGTCCGAAATGTGTGGAAAAAAAACACTTTTTCCGCAGATTTCACTCGACGCACCCATCGAAACACGCCCCCAACAACACATGGCCTACCGTCACGCGTTCCCACAGGTGTCCCGATGAAAACGGTACCTCACATGTGTGGGTGCACCTACCTGGCCGCCAAGGGGAAAGCCTAAAACACAAGTAACCCCAAGTCTATTTTCAGAGGGAAATCTCAGACATTCTGCCGACCGGCACAACGTACAGATATGGGCCTCGGGTGTCCAAGCCACCGAGGAAAACAGGGAACCCCATGCATTTCCGAAAAGAGGACACCCGTGGGAATACGCAGAGGTATGATTTGCGCACATCGCCCTAGAATTTTTTACCCAGACAGCCCCGCAAAGTCCGAAATGTCGGGAAAAAAACACCGTGGGAATCCGCAGAGGTATGATTTGCGCACATTGCCCCAGAATTTATTACCCAGACAGCCCTGCAAAGTCTGAAATGTGGGGAAAAAATGCTTTTTCCGCACATTTTGCTCGACGCACCCATCGAAACACGCCCCAACAACACATGGCCTACCGTCACGCGTTCCCACAGGTGCCCCGATGAAAACGGTGCCTCACATGTGTGGGTGCACCTACCTGGCCGCCAAGGGGAAAGCCTAAAACACAAGTAACCCTAAGTCTGTTTTCAGAGCGAAATCTCAGACATTCTGCCGACCGGCACAACGTACAGATATTGGCCTCGGGTGTCCAAGCCACCAAGGAAAACAGGAAACCCAATGCATTTCCGAAAAGAGGACACCCGTGGGAATCCGCAGAGGTATGATTTGTGCACATTGCCCCAGAATTTATTACCCAGACATCCCTGCAAAGTCCGAAATGTGGGAAAAAAAACGCTTTTTCCGCACATTTCGCTCGACGCACCCATCGAAACAAGCCCCCAACAACACATGGCCTACCGTCACTTGTTCCCACAGGTGTCCCGATGAAAACGGTACCTCACATGTGTGGGTGCACCTACCTGGCCGCCAAGGGGAAAGCCTAAAACACAAGTAACCCCAAGTCTGTTTTCAGAGCGAAATCTCAGACATTCTGCCGACCGGCACAACGTACAGATATTGGCCTCGGGTGTCCAAGCCACCAAGGAAAACAGGGAACCCAATGCATTTCCGAAAAGAGGACACCCGTGGGAATCCGCAGAGGTATGATTTGTGCACATCGCCCCAAAATTTATTACCCAGACATCCCTGCAAAGTCCGAAATGTGGGGAAAAAAATGCTTTTTCCGCACATTTCGCTCGACGCACCCATCGAAACAAGCCCCCAACAACACATGGCCTACCGTCACTTGTTCCCACAGGTTTCCCGATGAAAACGGTACCTCACATGTGTGGGTGCACCTACCTGGCCGCCAAGGGGAAAGCCTAAAACACAAGTAACCCCAAGTCTGTTTTCAGAGCGAAATCTCAGACATTCTGCCGACCGGCACAACGTGCAGATATGGCCCTCGGGTGTCCAAGCCACCGAGGAAAACAGGGATCCCCATGCATTTCCGAAAAGAGGACACCCGTGGGAATCCGCAGAGGTATGATTTGTGCACATCGCCCCAGAATTTATTACCCAGACAGCCCTGCAAAGTCCGAAAATGTGGGGAAAAAAACGCTTTTTCCGCACATTCTGCTCGACGCACCCATCGAAACACGCCCCCAACAACACAGGGCCTACTTCCACGCGTTCCCACAGGTGTCCCGATGAAAACGGTACCTCATATGTGTGGGTGCACCTACCTGGCTGCCAAGGGGCAAGCCGAAAATGCAAGCAACCCCCAGTCTGTCTGCAGAGGGGAATCTCAGCCATTCTGCCGACCGGTACAACGTACAGATATGGGCCTCGGGTGTCCAAGCCACCAAGGAAAACAGGGAACCCCATGCATTTCCGAAAAGAGGACACCCGTGGGAATCCGCAGAGGTATGATTTGCGCACATCGCCCCAAAATTTATTACCCAGACAGCGCTGCAAAGTCCGAAATGTGGGGAAAAAAACGCTTTTTCCGCACATTTCGCTCGACGCACCCATCGAAACAAGCCCCCAACAACACATGGCCTACCGTCCCCCTTTCCCACAGGTGCCCCGATGAAAACGGTACCTCACATGTGTGGGTGCACCTACCTGGCCGCCAAGGGGAAAGCCTAAAACACAAGTAACCCCAAGTCTGTTTTCAGAGCGAAATCTCAGACATTCTGCCGACCGGCACAACGTACAGATATGGGCCTCGGGTGTCCAAGCCACCGAGGAAAACAGGGAACCCCATGCATTTCTGAAAAGAGGACACCCGTGGGAATCCGCAGAGGTATGATTTGCGCACATCGACCCAGAATTTTTTACCCAGACAGCCCTGCAAAGTCCGAAAAGTGGGAAAAAAAATGCTTTTTCTGCACATTTTGCTCGACGCACCCATCGAAACACGCCCCCAACAACACATGGCCTACCGTCACGCTTTCCCACAGGTGTCCCGATGAAAACGGTACCATACATGTGTGGGTGCACCTACCTGGCCGCCAAGGGGAAAGCCTAAAACACAAGTAACCCCAAGTCTGTTTTCAGAGCGAAATCTCAGACATTCTGCCGACCGGCACAACGTACAGATATGGCCCTCGGGTGTCCAAGCCACCTAGGAAAACAGGGAACCCCATGCATTTCCGAAAAGAGGACACCCGTGGGAATACGCAGAGGTATGATTTTCGCACATCGCCCCAGATTTTATTACCCAGACAGCCCCGCAAAGTCCGAAAAGTCGGGAAAAAAACGCTTTTTCCGCACATTTTGCTTGACGCACCCATCGAAACACGCCCCCAACAACAAATGGCCTACCGTCACACGTTCCCACAGGTGTCCCAATGAAAACGGTACCTCACATGTGTGGGTGCACCTACCTGGCCGCCAAGGGGAAAGCCTAAAACACAAGTAACCCCAAGTCTGTTTTCAGAGGGAAATCTCAGACATTCTGCCGACCGGCACAACGTACAGATATGGGCCTCGGGTGTCCAAGCCACCGAGGAAAACAGGGAACCCCATGCATTTCCGAAAAGAGGACACCCGTGGGAATCCGCAGAGGTATGATTTGCGCACATCGCCCCAGAATTTATTACCCAGACAGCCCTGCAAAGTCCGAAATGTGGGCAAAAAAACTCTTTTTCCGCACATTTCACTCGACGCACCCATCGAAACACGCCCCCAACAACACATGGTCTACCATCACACGTTCCCACAGGTGTCCCGATGTAAACGGTACCTCACATGTGTGGGTGCACCTACCTGGCCGCCAAGGGGAAAGCCTAAAACACAAGTAACCCCAAGTCTGTTTTCAGAGCGAAATCTCAGACATTCTGCCGACCGGCACAACGTACAGATATGGGCCTCGGGTGTCCAAGCCACCGAGGAAAACAGGGAACCCCATGCATTTCCAAAAAGAGGACACCCGTGGGAATCCGCAGAGGTATGATTTGCGCACATTGCCCCAGAATTAATTAACCAGACAGCCCTGCAAAGTCTGAAATGTGGGGAAAAAAACGCTTTTTCCGCACATTTCGCTCGACGCACCCATCGAAACACGCCCCCAACAACACATGGCCTACCGTCACGCGTTCCCACAGGTGTCCTGATGAAAACGGTACCTCACATGTGTGGGTGCACCTACCTGGCCGCCAAGGGGAAAGCCTAAAACACCAGTAACCCAAGTCTGTTTTCAGAGCGAAATCTCAGACATTCTGCCGACCGGCACAACGTACAGATATGGGCCTCGGGTGTCCAAGCCACCGAGGAAAACAGGGAACCCCATGCATTTCCGAAAAGAGGACACCCGTGGGAATCCGCAGAGGTATGATTTGCGCACATTGCCCCAGAATTAATTACCCAGACAGCCCTGCAAAGTCTGAAATGTGGGGAAAAAAACGCTTTTTCCACACATTTCGCTCGGCGCACCCATAGAAACACGCCCCCAACAACACATGGCTTACCGTCCCGCGTTCCAACACGTGTCCCGATGAAAACGGTACCTCACATGCGTGGGTGCACCTACCTGGCTGGCAAGCCGAAAACGCAAGCAACCCCAAGCCTGTTTGCAGAGGGGAATCTCAGCCATTCTGCCGACCAGCACAACATACAGATATGGGCCTCGGGTGTCCAAGCCTCCAAGGAAAACAGGGAACCCCATGCATTTCCGAAAAGAGGACACCCGTGGGAATCCGCAGAGGTATGATTTGCGCACATCGCCCCAGATTTTATTACCCAGACAGCCCCGCAAAGTCCGAAAAGTCGGGAAAAAAACGCTTTTTCCGCACATTTTGCTCGACGCACCCATCGAAACACGCCCCCAACAACAAATGGCCTACCGTCACACGTTCCCACAGGTGTCCCAATGAAAATGGTACCTCACATGTGTGGGTGCACCTACCTAGCCGCCAAGGGGAAAGCCTAAAACACAAGTAACCCCAAGTCTGTTTTCAGAGGGAAATCTCAGACATTCTGCCGACCGGCACAACGTACGGATATGGGCCTCGGGTGTCCAAGCCACCGAGGAAAACAGGGAACCCCATGCATTTCCGAAAAGAGGACACCCGTGGGAATCCGCAGAGGTATGATTTGCGCACATCGCCCCAGAATTTATTACCCAGACAGCCCTGCAAAGTCCGAAATGTGGGCAAAAAAACTCTTTTTCCGCACATTTCACTCGACGCACCCATCGAAACACGCCCCCAACAACACATGGCCTACTGTCACGCGTTTCCACAGGTGTCCCAATGAAAACGGTACCTCACATGTGTGGGTGCACCTACCTGGCCGCCGAGGGGAAAGCCTAAAACACAAGTAACCCCAAGTCTGTTTTCAGAGCGAAATCTCAGACATTCTGCCGACCGGCACAACGTACAGATATGGGCCTCGGGTGTCCAAGCCACCGAGGAAAACAGGGAACCCCATGCATTTCCGAAAAGAGGACACCCGTGGGAATCTGCAGAGGTATGATTTGCGCACATCGCCCCAGAATTTTTTACCCAGACAGCCCCGCAAAGTCCGAAATGTCGGGAAAAAAACACTTTTTCCGCACATTTCGCTCGACGCACCCATCAAAACACGCCCCCAACAACACATGGTCTACCGTCACACGTTCCCACAGGTGTTCCGATGAAAACGGTACCTCACATGTGTGGGTGCACCTACCTGGCCGCCAACGGGAAAGCCTAAAACACAAGTAACCCCAAGTCTGTTTTCATGGCGAAATCTCAGACATTCTGCCGACCGGCACAACGTACAGATTTGGGCCTCGGGTGTCCAAGCCACCAAGGAAAACAGGGAAACCCATGCATTTCCAAAAAGAGGACACCCGTGGGAATCCGCAGAGGTATGATTTGCGCACATCGCCCCAGAATTGTTTACCCAGAGAGCCCCGCAAAGTCCGAAATGTGTGGAAAAAAAACACTTTTTCCGCAGATTTCACTCGACGCACCCATCGAAACACGCCCCCAACAACACATGGCCTACCGTCACGCATTCCCACAGGGGTCCCGATGAAAACGGTACCTCACATGTGTGGGTGCACCTACCTGGCTGCCAAGGGGAAAGCCTAAAACACAAGTAACCCCAAGTCTGTTTTCAGAGCGAAATCTCAGACATTCTGCCGACCGGCACAACGTACAGATATGGCCCTCGGGTGTCCAAGCCACCGAGGAAAACAGGGAACCCCATGCATTTCCGAAAAGAGGACACCTGTGGGAATACGCAGAGGTATGATTTGCGCACATCGCCCTAGAATTTTTTACCCAGACAGCCCCGCAAAGTCCGAAATGTCGGGAAAAAAACACTTTTTACGCACATTTTGCTCGACGCACCCATGGAAACACGCCCCCAACAACACATGGCCTACCGTCACGCGTTCCCACAGGTGTCCTGATGAAAACGGTACCTCACATGTGTGGGTGCACCTACCTGGCCGCCAAGGGGAAAGCCTAAAACACCAGTAACCCAAGTCTGTTTTCAGAGCGAAATCTCAGACATTCTGCCGACCGGCACAACGTACAGATATGGGCCTCGGGTGTCCAAGCCACCGAGGAAAACAGGGAACCCCATGCATTTCCGAAAAGAGGACACCCGTGGGAATCTGCAGAGGTATGATTTGCGCACATTGCCCCAGAATTAATTACCCAGACAGCCCTGCAAAGTCTGAAATGTGGGGAAAAAAACGCTTTTTCCGCACATTTCGCTCGGCGCACGCATAGAAACACGCCCCCAACAACACATGGCCTACCGTCCCGCGTTCCAACACGTGTCCCGATGAAAACGGTACCTCACATGCGTGGGTGCACCTACCTGGCTGGCAAGGGGCAAGCCGAAAACGCAAGCAACCCCCAGCCTGTTTGCAGAGGGGAATCTCAGCCATTCTGCCGACCAGCACAACATACAGATATGGGCCTCGGGTGTCCAAGCCTCCAAGGAAAACAGGGAACCCCATGCATTTCCGAAAAGAGGACACCCGTGGGAATCCGCAGAGGTATGATTTGCGCACATCGCCCCAGATTTTATTACCCAGACAGCCCCGCAAAGTCCGAAAAGTCGGGAAAAAAACGCTTTTTCCGCACATTTTGCTTGACGCACCCATCGAAACACGCCCCCAACAACAAATGGCCTACCGTCACACGTTCCCACAGGTGTCCCAATGAAAACGGTACCTCACATGTGTGGGTGCACCTACCTAGCCGCCAAGGGGAAAGCCTAAAACACAAGTAACCCCAAGTCTGTTTTCAGAGGGAAATCTCAGACATTCTGCCGACCGGCACAACGTACGGATATGGGCCTCGGGTGTCCAAGCCACCGAGGAAAACAGGGAACCCCATGCATTTCCGAAAAGAGGACACCCGTGGGAATCCGCAGAGGTATGATTTGCGCACATCGCCCCAGAATTTATTACCCAGACAGCCCTGCAAAGTCCGAAATGTGGGCAAAAAAACTCTTTTTCCGCACATTTCACTCGACGCACCCATCGAAACACGCCCCCAACAACACATGGTCTACCATCACACGTTCCCACAGGTGTCCCGATGTAAACGGTACCTCACATGTGTGGGTGCACCTACCTGGCCGCCAAGGGGAAAGCCTAAAACACAAGTAACCCCAAGTCTTTTTTCATGGCGAAATCTCAGACATTCTGCCGACCGGCACAACGTACAGATATGGGCCTCGGGTGTCCAAGCCACCGAGGAAAACAGGGAACCCCATGCATTTCCAAAAAGAGGACACCCGTGGGAATCCGCAGAGGTATGATTTGCGCACATTGCCCCAGAATTAATTAACCAGACAGCCCTGCAAAGTCTGAAATGTGGGGAAAAAAACGCTTTTTCCGCACATTTCGCTCGACGCACCCATCGAAACACGCCCCCAACAACACATGGCCTACCGTCACGCGTTCCCACAGGTGTCCTGATGAAAACGGTACCTCACATGTGTGGGTGCACCTACCTGGCCGCCAAGGGGAAAGCCTAAAACACCAGTAACCCAAGTCTGTTTTCAGAGCGAAATCTCAGACATTCTGCCGACCGGCACAACGTACAGATATGGGCCTCGGGTGTCCAAGCCACCGAGGAAAACAGGGAACCCCATGCATTTCCGAAAAGAGGACACCCGTGGGAATCCGCAGAGGTATGATTTGCGCACATTGCCCCAGAATTAATTACCCAGACAGCCCTGCAAAGTCTGAAATGTGGGGAAAAAAACGCTTTTTCCACACATTTCGCTCGGCGCACCCATAGAAACACGCCCCCAACAACACATGGCTTACCGTCCCGCGTTCCAACACGTGTCCCGATGAAAACGGTACCTCACATGCGTGGGTGCACCTACCTGGCTGGCAAGCCGAAAACGCAAGCAACCCCAAGCCTGTTTGCAGAGGGGAATCTCAGCCATTCTGCCGACCAGCACAACATACAGATATGGGCCTCGGGTGTCCAAGCCTCCAAGGAAAACAGGGAACCCCATGCATTTCCGAAAAGAGGACACCCGTGGGAATCCGCAGAGGTATGATTTGCGCACATCGCCCCAGATTTTATTACCCAGACAGCCCCGCAAAGTCCGAAAAGTCGGGAAAAAAACGCTTTTTCCGCACATTTTGCTCGACGCACCCATCGAAACACGCCCCCAACAACAAATGGCCTACCGTCACACGTTCCCACAGGTGTCCCAATGAAAATGGTACCTCACATGTGTGGGTGCACCTACCTAGCCGCCAAGGGGAAAGCCTAAAACACAAGTAACCCCAAGTCTGTTTTCAGAGGGAAATCTCAGACATTCTGCCGACCGGCACAACGTACGGATATGGGCCTCGGGTGTCCAAGCCACCGAGGAAAACAGGGAACCCCATGCATTTCCGAAAAGAGGACACCCGTGGGAATCCGCAGAGGTATGATTTGCGCACATCGCCCCAGAATTTATTACCCAGACAGCCCTGCAAAGTCCGAAATGTGGGCAAAAAAACTCTTTTTCCGCACATTTCACTCGACGCACCCATCGAAACACGCCCCCAACAACACATGGCCTACTGTCACGCGTTTCCACAGGTGTCCCAATGAAAACGGTACCTCACATGTGTGGGTGCACCTACCTGGCCGCCGAGGGGAAAGCCTAAAACACAAGTAACCCCAAGTCTGTTTTCAGAGCGAAATCTCAGACATTCTGCCGACCGGCACAACGTACAGATATGGGCCTCGGGTGTCCAAGCCACCGAGGAAAACAGGGAACCCCATGCATTTCCGAAAAGAGGACACCCGTGGGAATCCGCAGAGGTATGATTTGCGCACATCGCCCCAGAATTTATTACCCAGACAGCCCTGCAAAGTCTGAAATGTGGGCAAAAAAACTCTTTTTCCGCACATTTCACTCGACGCACCCATCGAAACACGCCCCCAACAACACATGGTCTACCATCACACGTTCCCACAGGTGTCCCGATGTAAACGGTACCTCACATGTGTGGGTGCACCTACCTGGCCGCCAAGGGGAAAGCCCAAAACACAAGTAACCCCAAGTCTTTTTTCATGGCGAAATCTCAGACATTATGGCGACCGGCACAACGTACAGATTTGGGCCTCGGGTGTCCAAGCCACCAAGGAAAACAGGGAAACCCATGCATTTCCGAAAAGAGGACACCCGTGGGAATCCGCAGAGGTATGATTTGCGCACATCGCCCCAGAATTGTTTACCCAGAGAGCCCCGCAAAGTCCGAAATGTGTGGAAAAAAACACTTTTTCCGCAGATTTCACTCGACGCACCCATCGAAACACGCCCCCAACAACACATGGCCTACCGTCACGCATTCCCAAAGGCGTCCCGATGAAAACGGTACCTCACATGTGTGGGTGCACCTACCTGGCTGCCAAGGGGAAAGCCTAAAACACAAGTAACCCCAAGTCTGTTTTCAGAGCGAAATCTCAGACATTCTGCCGACCGGCACAACGTACAGATATGGCCCTCGGGTGTCCAAGCCACCGAGGAAAAAAGGGAACCCCATGCATTTCCGAAAAGAGGACACCCGTGGGAATACGCAGAGGTATGATTTGCGCACATCGCCCTAGAATTTTTTACCCAGACAGCCCCGCAAAGTCTGAAATGTCGGGAAAAAAACACTTTTTACGCACATTTCGCTCGACGCACCCATCGAAACACGCCCCCAACAACACATGGCCTACCGTCACGCGTTCCCACAGGTGTCCCTATGAAAACGGTACCTCACATGTGTGGGTGCACCTACCTGGCTGCCAAGGGGAAAGCCTAAAACACAAGTAACCCCAAGTCTGTTTTCAGAGGGAAATCTCAGACATTCTGCCGACCGGCACAACGTAGAGATATGGGCCTCGGGTGTCCAAGCCACCGAGGAAAACAGGGAACCCCATGCATTTCCGAAAAGAGGACACCCGTGGGAATCCGCAGAGGTATGATTTGCGCACATTGCCCCAGAATTAATTACCCAGACAGCCCTGCAAAGTCTGAAATGTGGGGAAAAAAACGCTTTTTCCGCACATTTTGCTCGACGCACCCATCGAAACACGCCCCCAACAACACATGGCCTACCGTCACGCATTCCCACAGGTGTCCCGATGAAAACGGTACCTCACATGTGTGGGTGCACCTACCTGGCTGCCAAGGGGAAAGCCTAAAACACCAGTAACCCAAGTCTGTTTTCAGAGCGAAATCTCAGACATTCTGCCGACCGGCACAACGTACAGATATGGGCCTCGGGTGTCCAAGCCACCAAGGAAAACGGGGAACCCCATGCATTTCCGAAAAGAGGACACCCATGGGAATCCGCAGAGGTATGATTTGCGCACATCGCCCCAGATTTTATTACCCAGACAGCCCCGTAAAGTCCGAAAAATCGGGAAAAAAACGCTTTTTCCGCACATTTTGCTCAACGCACCCATCGAAACACGCCCCCAACAACACATGGCCTACCGTCCCGCGTTCCCACAGGTGTCCCGATTAAAACGGTACCTCACATGCGTGGGTGCACCTACCTGGCTGGCAAGGGGCAAGCTGAAAACGCAAGCAACCCCCAGTCTGTTTGCAGAGGGGAATCTCAGCCATTCTGCCGACCGGCACAACATACAGATATGGGCCTCGGGTGTCCAAGCCACCGAGGAAAACAGGGAACCCGATGCATTTCCGAAAAGAGGACACCCGTGGGAATCCGCAGAGGTATGATTTGCGCACATCGCCCCAGAATTTATTATCCAGACACCCCCGCAAAGTCCGAAATGTGGGGAAAAAAACGCATTTTCTGCACATTTCGCTCGGCGCACCCATAGAAACACGCCCCCAACAACACATGGCCTACCGTCCCACTTTCCCACAGGTGTCCCGATGAAAACGGTACCTCACATGCGTGGGTGCACCTACCTGGCTGGCAAGGGGCAAGCCGAAAACGCAAGCAACCCCCAGCCTGTTTTCAGAGGGGAATCTCAGCCATTCTGCCGACCGGTACAACGTACAGGTATGGGCCGCGGGTGTCCAAGCCACCGAGGAAAACCCATGCATTTCCGAAAAGAGGACACCCGTGGGAATCCGCAGAGGTATGATTTGCGCACATCACCCCAGATTTTATTACCCAGACAGCCCCGCAAAGTCCAAAAAGTCGGGGAAAAAACGCTTTTTCCGCACATTTTGCTCGACGCACCCATCGAAACACGCCCCAACAACACATGGCCTACCGTCACACGTTCCCACAGGTGTCCCAATGAAAACGGTACCTCACATGTGTGGGTGCACCTACCTAGCCGCCAAGGGGAAAGCCTAAAACACAAGTAACCCCAAGTCTGTTTTCAGAGGGAAATCTCAGACATTCTGCCGACCGGCACAACGTACAGATATGGGCCTCGGGTGTCCAAGCCACCGAGGAAAACAGGGAACCCCATGCATTTCCGAAAAGAGGACACCCGTGGGAATCCGCAGAGGTATGATTTGCGCACATCGCCCTGGAATTTTTTACCCAGACAGCCCCGCAAAGTCCGAAATGTCGGGAAAAAAACACTTTTTACGCACATTTCGCTCGACGCACCCATCGAAACATGCCCCCAACAACACATGGCCTACCGTCACGCATTCCCACAGGTGTCCCGATGAAAACGGTACCTCACATGTGTGGGTGCACCTACCTGGCCGCCAAGGGGAAAGCCTAAAACACAAGTAACCCCAAGTCTGTTTTCAGAGGGAAATCTCAGACATTCTGCCGACCGGCACAACGTACAGATATGGGCCTCGGGTGTCCAAGCCACCGAGGAAAACAGGGAACCCCATGCATTTCCGAAAAGAGGACACCCGTGGAAATCTGCAGAGGTATGATTTGCGCACATTGCCCCAGAATTAATTACCCAGACAGCCCTGCAAAGTCTGAAATGTGGGGAAAAAAACGCTTTTTCCGCACATTTCGCTCGACGCACCCATCGAAACACGCCCCCAACAACACATGGCCTACCGTCACGCGTTCCCACAGGTGTCCTGATGAAAACGGTACCTCACATGTGTGGGTGCACCTACCTGGCCGCCAAGGGGAAAGCCTAAAACACCAGTAACCCAAGTCTGTTTTCAGAGCGAAATCTCAGACATTCTGCCGACCGGCACAACGTACAGATATGGGCCTCGGGTGTCCAAGCCACCGAGGAAAACAGGGAACCCCATGCATTTCCAAAAAGAGGACACCCGTGGGAATCCGCAGAGGTATGATTTGCGCACATTGCCCCAGAATTAATTAACCAGACAGCCCTGCAAAGTCTGAAATGTGGGGAAAAAAACGCTTTTTCTGCACATTTCGCTCGACGCACCCATCGAAACACGCCCCCAACAACACATGGCCTACCGTCACGCGTTCCCACAGGTGTCCTGATGAAAACGGTACCTCACATGTGTGGGTGCACCTACCTGGCCGCCAAGGGGAAAGCCTAAAACACCAGTAACCCAAGTCTGTTTTCAGAGCGAAATCTCAGACATTCTGCCGACCGGAACAACGTACAGATATGGGCCTCGGGTGTCCAAGCCACCAAGGAAAACGGGGAACCCCATGCATTTCCGAAAAGAGGACACCCATGGGAATCCGCAGAGGTATGATTTGCGCACATCGCCCCAGAATTGTTTACCCAGAGAGCCCCGCAAAGTCCGAAATGTGTGGAAAAAAAACACTTTTTCCGCAGATTTCACTCGACGCACCCATCGAAACACGCCCCCAACAACACATGGCCTACCGTCACGCGTTCCCACAGGTGTCCCGATGAAAACGGTACCTCACATGTGTGGGTGCACCTACCTGGCCGCCAAGGGGAAAGCCTAAAACACAAGTAACCCCAAGTCTATTTTCAGAGGGAAATCTCAGACATTCTGCCGACCGGCACAACGTACAGATATGGGCCTCGGGTGTCCAAGCCACCGAGGAAAACAGGGAACCCCATGCATTTCCGAAAAGAGGACACCCGTGGGAATACGCAGAGGTATGATTTGCGCACATCGCCCTAGAATTTTTTACCCAGACAGCCCCGCAAAGTCCGAAATGTCGGGAAAAAAACACCGTGGGAATCCGCAGAGGTATGATTTGCGCACATTGCCCCAGAATTTATTACCCAGACAGCCCTGCAAAGTCTGAAATGTGGGGAAAAAATGCTTTTTCCGCACATTTTGCTCGACGCACCCATCGAAACACGCCCCAACAACACATGGCCTACCGTCACGCGTTCCCACAGGTGCCCCGATGAAAACGGTGCCTCACATGTGTGGGTGCACCTACCTGGCCGCCAAGGGGAAAGCCTAAAACACAAGTAACCCTAAGTCTGTTTTCAGAGCGAAATCTCAGACATTCTGCCGACCGGCACAACGTACAGATATTGGCCTCGGGTGTCCAAGCCACCAAGGAAAACAGGAAACCCAATGCATTTCCGAAAAGAGGACACCCGTGGGAATCCGCAGAGGTATGATTTGTGCACATTGCCCCAGAATTTATTACCCAGACATCCCTGCAAAGTCCGAAATGTGGGAAAAAAAACGCTTTTTCCGCACATTTCGCTCGACGCACCCATCGAAACAAGCCCCCAACAACACATGGCCTACCGTCACTTGTTCCCACAGGTGTCCCGATGAAAACGGTACCTCACATGTGTGGGTGCACCTACCTGGCCGCCAAGGGGAAAGCCTAAAACACAAGTAACCCCAAGTCTGTTTTCAGAGCGAAATCTCAGACATTCTGCCGACCGGCACAACGTACAGATATTGGCCTCGGGTGTCCAAGCCACCAAGGAAAACAGGGAACCCAATGCATTTCCGAAAAGAGGACACCCGTGGGAATCCGCAGAGGTATGATTTGTGCACATCGCCCCAAAATTTATTACCCAGACATCCCTGCAAAGTCCGAAATGTGGGGAAAAAAATGCTTTTTCCGCACATTTCGCTCGACGCACCCATCGAAACAAGCCCCCAACAACACATGGCCTACCGTCACTTGTTCCCACAGGTTTCCCGATGAAAACGGTACCTCACATGTGTGGGTGCACCTACCTGGCCGCCAAGGGGAAAGCCTAAAACACAAGTAACCCCAAGTCTGTTTTCAGAGCGAAATCTCAGACATTCTGCCGACCGGCACAACGTGCAGATATGGCCCTCGGGTGTCCAAGCCACCGAGGAAAACAGGGATCCCCATGCATTTCCGAAAAGAGGACACCCGTGGGAATCCGCAGAGGTATGATTTGTGCACATCGCCCCAGAATTTATTACCCAGACAGCCCTGCAAAGTCCGAAAATGTGGGGAAAAAAACGCTTTTTCCGCACATTCTGCTCGACGCACCCATCGAAACACGCCCCCAACAACACAGGGCCTACTTCCACGCGTTCCCACAGGTGTCCCGATGAAAACGGTACCTCATATGTGTGGGTGCACCTACCTGGCTGCCAAGGGGCAAGCCGAAAATGCAAGCAACCCCCAGTCTGTCTGCAGAGGGGAATCTCAGCCATTCTGCCGACCGGTACAACGTACAGATATGGGCCTCGGGTGTCCAAGCCACCAAGGAAAACAGGGAACCCCATGCATTTCCGAAAAGAGGACACCCGTGGGAATCCGCAGAGGTATGATTTGCGCACATCGCCCCAAAATTTATTACCCAGACAGCGCTGCAAAGTCCGAAATGTGGGGAAAAAAACGCTTTTTCCGCACATTTCGCTCGACGCACCCATCGAAACAAGCCCCCAACAACACATGGCCTACCGTCCCCCTTTCCCACAGGTGCCCCGATGAAAACGGTACCTCACATGTGTGGGTGCACCTACCTGGCCGCCAAGGGGAAAGCCTAAAACACAAGTAACCCCAAGTCTGTTTTCAGAGCGAAATCTCAGACATTCTGCCGACCGGCACAACGTACAGATATGGGCCTCGGGTGTCCAAGCCACCGAGGAAAACAGGGAACCCCATGCATTTCTGAAAAGAGGACACCCGTGGGAATCCGCAGAGGTATGATTTGCGCACATCGACCCAGAATTTTTTACCCAGACAGCCCTGCAAAGTCCGAAAAGTGGGAAAAAAAATGCTTTTTCTGCACATTTTGCTCGACGCACCCATCGAAACACGCCCCCAACAACACATGGCCTACCGTCACGCTTTCCCACAGGTGTCCCGATGAAAACGGTACCATACATGTGTGGGTGCACCTACCTGGCCGCCAAGGGGAAAGCCTAAAACACAAGTAACCCCAAGTCTGTTTTCAGAGCGAAATCTCAGACATTCTGCCGACCGGCACAACGTGCAGATATGGCCCTCGGGTGTCCAAGCCACCGAGGAAAACAGGGATCCCCATGCATTTCCGAAAAGAGGACACCCGTGGGAATCCGCAGAGGTATGATTTGTGCACATCGCCCCAGAATTTATTACCCAGACAGCCCTGCAAAGTCCGAAAATGTGGGGAAAAAAACGCTTTTTCCGCACATTCTGCTCGACGCACCCATCGAAACACGCCCCCAACAACACAGGGCCTACTTCCACGCGTTCCCACAGGTGTCCCGATGAAAACGGTACCTCATATGTGTGGGTGCACCTACCTGGCTGCCAAGGGGCAAGCCGAAAATGCAAGCAACCCCCAGTCTGTCTGCAGAGGGGAATCTCAGCCATTCTGCCGACCGGTACAACGTACAGATATGGGCCTCGGGTGTCCAAGCCACCAAGGAAAACAGGGAACCCCATGCATTTCCGAAAAGAGGACACCCGTGGGAATCCGCAGAGGTATGATTTGCGCACATCGCCCCAAAATTTATTACCCAGACAGCGCTGCAAAGTCCGAAATGTGGGGAAAAAAACGCTTTTTCCGCACATTTCGCTCGACGCACCCATCGAAACAAGCCCCCAACAACACATGGCCTACCGTCCCCCTTTCCCACAGGTGCCCCGATGAAAACGGTACCTCACATGTGTGGGTGCACCTACCTGGCCGCCAAGGGGAAAGCCTAAAACACAAGTAACCCCAAGTCTGTTTTCAGAGCGAAATCTCAGACATTCTGCCGACCGGCACAACGTACAGATATGGGCCTCGGGTGTCCAAGCCACCGAGGAAAACAGGGAACCCCATGCATTTCTGAAAAGAGGACACCCGTGGGAATCCGCAGAGGTATGATTTGCGCACATCGACCCAGAATTTTTTACCCAGACAGCCCTGCAAAGTCCGAAAAGTGGGAAAAAAAATGCTTTTTCTGCACATTTTGCTCGACGCACCCATCGAAACACGCCCCCAACAACACATGGCCTACCGTCACGCTTTCCCACAGGTGTCCCGATGAAAACGGTACCATACATGTGTGGGTGCACCTACCTGGCCGCCAAGGGGAAAGCCTAAAACACAAGTAACCCCAAGTCTGTTTTCAGAGCGAAATCTCAGACATTCTGCCGACCGGCACAACGTACAGATATGGCCCTCGGGTGTCCAAGCCACCTAGGAAAACAGGGAACCCCATGCATTTCCGAAAAGAGGACACCCGTGGGAATACGCAGAGGTATGATTTTCGCACATCGCCCCAGATTTTATTACCCAGACAGCCCCGCAAAGTCCGAAAAGTCGGGAAAAAAACGCTTTTTCCGCACATTTTGCTTGACGCACCCATCGAAACACGCCCCCAACAACAAATGGCCTACCGTCACACGTTCCCACAGGTGTCCCAATGAAAACGGTACCTCACATGTGTGGGTGCACCTACCTGGCCGCCAAGGGGAAAGCCTAAAACACAAGTAACCCCAAGTCTGTTTTCAGAGGGAAATCTCAGACATTCTGCCGACCGGCACAACGTACAGATATGGGCCTCGGGTGTCCAAGCCACCGAGGAAAACAGGGAACCCCATGCATTTCCGAAAAGAGGACACCCGTGGGAATCCGCAGAGGTATGATTTGCGCACATCGCCCCAGAATTTATTACCCAGACAGCCCTGCAAAGTCCGAAATGTGGGCAAAAAAACTCTTTTTCCGCACATTTCACTCGACGCACCCATCGAAACACGCCCCCAACAACACATGGTCTACCATCACACGTTCCCACAGGTGTCCCGATGTAAACGGTACCTCACATGTGTGGGTGCACCTACCTGGCCGCCAAGGGGAAAGCCTAAAACACAAGTAACCCCAAGTCTGTTTTCAGAGCGAAATCTCAGACATTCTGCCGACCGGCACAACGTACAGATATGGGCCTCGGGTGTCCAAGCCACCGAGGAAAACAGGGAACCCCATGCATTTCCAAAAAGAGGACACCCGTGGGAATCCGCAGAGGTATGATTTGCGCACATTGCCCCAGAATTAATTAACCAGACAGCCCTGCAAAGTCTGAAATGTGGGGAAAAAAACGCTTTTTCCGCACATTTCGCTCGACGCACCCATCGAAACACGCCCCCAACAACACATGGCCTACCGTCACGCGTTCCCACAGGTGTCCTGATGAAAACGGTACCTCACATGTGTGGGTGCACCTACCTGGCCGCCAAGGGGAAAGCCTAAAACACCAGTAACCCAAGTCTGTTTTCAGAGCGAAATCTCAGACATTCTGCCGACCGGCACAACGTACAGATATGGGCCTCGGGTGTCCAAGCCACCGAGGAAAACAGGGAACCCCATGCATTTCCGAAAAGAGGACACCCGTGGGAATCCGCAGAGGTATGATTTGCGCACATTGCCCCAGAATTAATTACCCAGACAGCCCTGCAAAGTCTGAAATGTGGGGAAAAAAACGCTTTTTCCACACATTTCGCTCGGCGCACCCATAGAAACACGCCCCCAACAACACATGGCTTACCGTCCCGCGTTCCAACACGTGTCCCGATGAAAACGGTACCTCACATGCGTGGGTGCACCTACCTGGCTGGCAAGCCGAAAACGCAAGCAACCCCAAGCCTGTTTGCAGAGGGGAATCTCAGCCATTCTGCCGACCAGCACAACATACAGATATGGGCCTCGGGTGTCCAAGCCTCCAAGGAAAACAGGGAACCCCATGCATTTCCGAAAAGAGGACACCCGTGGGAATCCGCAGAGGTATGATTTGCGCACATCGCCCCAGATTTTATTACCCAGACAGCCCCGCAAAGTCCGAAAAGTCGGGAAAAAAACGCTTTTTCCGCACATTTTGCTCGACGCACCCATCGAAACACGCCCCCAACAACAAATGGCCTACCGTCACACGTTCCCACAGGTGTCCCAATGAAAATGGTACCTCACATGTGTGGGTGCACCTACCTAGCCGCCAAGGGGAAAGCCTAAAACACAAGTAACCCCAAGTCTGTTTTCAGAGGGAAATCTCAGACATTCTGCCGACCGGCACAACGTACGGATATGGGCCTCGGGTGTCCAAGCCACCGAGGAAAACAGGGAACCCCATGCATTTCCGAAAAGAGGACACCCGTGGGAATCCGCAGAGGTATGATTTGCGCACATCGCCCCAGAATTTATTACCCAGACAGCCCTGCAAAGTCCGAAATGTGGGCAAAAAAACTCTTTTTCCGCACATTTCACTCGACGCACCCATCGAAACACGCCCCCAACAACACATGGCCTACTGTCACGCGTTTCCACAGGTGTCCCAATGAAAACGGTACCTCACATGTGTGGGTGCACCTACCTGGCCGCCGAGGGGAAAGCCTAAAACACAAGTAACCCCAAGTCTGTTTTCAGAGCGAAATCTCAGACATTCTGCCGACCGGCACAACGTACAGATATGGGCCTCGGGTGTCCAAGCCACCGAGGAAAACAGGGAACCCCATGCATTTCCGAAAAGAGGACACCCGTGGGAATCTGCAGAGGTATGATTTGCGCACATCGCCCCAGAATTTTTTACCCAGACAGCCCCGCAAAGTCCGAAATGTCGGGAAAAAAACACTTTTTCCGCACATTTCGCTCGACGCACCCATCAAAACACGCCCCCAACAACACATGGTCTACCGTCACACGTTCCCACAGGTGTTCCGATGAAAACGGTACCTCACATGTGTGGGTGCACCTACCTGGCCGCCAACGGGAAAGCCTAAAACACAAGTAACCCCAAGTCTGTTTTCATGGCGAAATCTCAGACATTCTGCCGACCGGCACAACGTACAGATTTGGGCCTCGGGTGTCCAAGCCACCAAGGAAAACAGGGAAACCCATGCATTTCCAAAAAGAGGACACCCGTGGGAATCCGCAGAGGTATGATTTGCGCACATCGCCCCAGAATTGTTTACCCAGAGAGCCCCGCAAAGTCCGAAATGTGTGGAAAAAAAACACTTTTTCCGCAGATTTCACTCGACGCACCCATCGAAACACGCCCCCAACAACACATGGCCTACCGTCACGCATTCCCACAGGGGTCCCGATGAAAACGGTACCTCACATGTGTGGGTGCACCTACCTGGCTGCCAAGGGGAAAGCCTAAAACACAAGTAACCCCAAGTCTGTTTTCAGAGCGAAATCTCAGACATTCTGCCGACCGGCACAACGTACAGATATGGCCCTCGGGTGTCCAAGCCACCGAGGAAAACAGGGAACCCCATGCATTTCCGAAAAGAGGACACCTGTGGGAATACGCAGAGGTATGATTTGCGCACATCGCCCTAGAATTTTTTACCCAGACAGCCCCGCAAAGTCCGAAATGTCGGGAAAAAAACACTTTTTACGCACATTTTGCTCGACGCACCCATGGAAACACGCCCCCAACAACACATGGCCTACCGTCACGCGTTCCCACAGGTGTCCTGATGAAAACGGTACCTCACATGTGTGGGTGCACCTACCTGGCCGCCAAGGGGAAAGCCTAAAACACCAGTAACCCAAGTCTGTTTTCAGAGCGAAATCTCAGACATTCTGCCGACCGGCACAACGTACAGATATGGGCCTCGGGTGTCCAAGCCACCGAGGAAAACAGGGAACCCCATGCATTTCCGAAAAGAGGACACCCGTGGGAATCTGCAGAGGTATGATTTGCGCACATTGCCCCAGAATTAATTACCCAGACAGCCCTGCAAAGTCTGAAATGTGGGGAAAAAAACGCTTTTTCCGCACATTTCGCTCGGCGCACGCATAGAAACACGCCCCCAACAACACATGGCCTACCGTCCCGCGTTCCAACACGTGTCCCGATGAAAACGGTACCTCACATGCGTGGGTGCACCTACCTGGCTGGCAAGGGGCAAGCCGAAAACGCAAGCAACCCCCAGCCTGTTTGCAGAGGGGAATCTCAGCCATTCTGCCGACCAGCACAACATACAGATATGGGCCTCGGGTGTCCAAGCCTCCAAGGAAAACAGGGAACCCCATGCATTTCCGAAAAGAGGACACCCGTGGGAATCCGCAGAGGTATGATTTGCGCACATCGCCCCAGATTTTATTACCCAGACAGCCCCGCAAAGTCCGAAAAGTCGGGAAAAAAACGCTTTTTCCGCACATTTTGCTTGACGCACCCATCGAAACACGCCCCCAACAACAAATGGCCTACCGTCACACGTTCCCACAGGTGTCCCAATGAAAACGGTACCTCACATGTGTGGGTGCACCTACCTAGCCGCCAAGGGGAAAGCCTAAAACACAAGTAACCCCAAGTCTGTTTTCAGAGGGAAATCTCAGACATTCTGCCGACCGGCACAACGTACGGATATGGGCCTCGGGTGTCCAAGCCACCGAGGAAAACAGGGAACCCCATGCATTTCCGAAAAGAGGACACCCGTGGGAATCCGCAGAGGTATGATTTGCGCACATCGCCCCAGAATTTATTACCCAGACAGCCCTGCAAAGTCCGAAATGTGGGCAAAAAAACTCTTTTTCCGCACATTTCACTCGACGCACCCATCGAAACACGCCCCCAACAACACATGGTCTACCATCACACGTTCCCACAGGTGTCCCGATGTAAACGGTACCTCACATGTGTGGGTGCACCTACCTGGCCGCCAAGGGGAAAGCCTAAAACACAAGTAACCCCAAGTCTTTTTTCATGGCGAAATCTCAGACATTCTGCCGACCGGCACAACGTACAGATTTGGGCCTCGGGTGTCCAAGCCACCAAGGAAAACAGGGAAACCCATGCATTTCCGAAAAGAGGACACCCGTGGGAATCCGCAGAGGTATGATTTGCGCACATCGCCCCAGAATTGTTTACCCAGAGAGCCCCGCAAAGTCCGAAATGTGTGGAAAAAAACACTTTTTCCGCAGATTTCACTCGACGCACCCATCGAAACACGCCCCCAACAACACATGGCCTACCGTCACGCATTCCCAAAGGGGTCCCGATGAAAACAGTACCTCACATTTGTGGGTGCACCTACCTGGCTGCCAAGGGGAAAGCCTAAAACACAAGTAACCCCAAGTCTGTTTTCAGAGCGAAATCTCAGACATTCTGCCGACCGGCACAACGTACAGATATGGCCCTCGGGTGTCCAAGCCACCGAGGAAAAAAGGGAACCCCATGCATTTCCGAAAAGAGGACACCCGTGGGAATACGCAGAGGTATGATTTGCGCACATCGCCCTAGAATTTTTTACCCAGACAGCCCCGCAAAGTCTGAAATGTCGGGAAAAAAACACTTTTTACGCACATTTCGCTCGACGCACCCATCGAAACACGCCCCCAACAACACATGGCCTACCGTCACGCGTTCCCACAGGTGTCCCTATGAAAACGGTACCTTACATGTGTGGGTGCACCTACCTGGCCGCCAAGGGGAAAGCCTAAAACACAAGTAACCCCAAGTCTGTTTTCAGAGGGAAATCTCAGACATTCTGCCGACCGGCATAACGTACAGATATGGGCCTCGGGTGTCCAAGCCACCGAGGAAAACAGGGAACCCCATGCATTTCCGAAAAGAGGACACCCGTGGGAATCCGCAGAGGTATGATTTGCGCACATTGCCCCAGAATTAATTACCCAGACAGCCCTGCAAAGTCTGAAATGTGGGGAAAAAAACGCTTTTTCCGCACATTTTGCTCGACGCACCCATCGAAACACGCTCCCAACAACACATGGCCTACCGTCACGCATTCCCACAGGTGTCCCGATGAAAACGGTACCTCACATGTGTGGGTGCACCTACCTGGCCGCCAAGGGGAAAGCCTAAAACACCAGTAACCCAAGTCTGTTTTCAGAGCGAAATCTCAGACATTCTGCCGACCGGCACAACGTACAGATATGGGCCTCGGGTGTCCAAGCCACCGAGGAAAACAGGGAACCCCATGCATTTCCGAAAAGAGGACACCCGTGGGAATCCGCAGAGGTATGATTTGCGCACATTGCCCCAGAATTAATTACCCAGACAGCCCCGCAAAGTCCGAAATGTCGGGAAAAAAACACTTTTTCCGCACATTTCGCTCGACGCACCCATCAAAACACGCCCCCAACAACACATGGTCTACCGTCACACGTTCCCACAGGTGTCCCGATGAAAACGGTACCTCACATGTGTGGGTGCACCTACCTGGCCGCCAACGGGAAAGCCTAAAACACAAGTAACCCCAAGTCTGTTTTCATGGCGAAATCTCAGACATTCTGCCGACCGGCACAACGTACAGATTTGGGCCTCGGGTGTCCAAGCCACCAAGGAAAACAGGGAAACCCATGCATTTCCGAAAAGAGGACACCCGTGGGAATCCGCAGAGGTATGATTTGCGCACATCGCCCCAGAATTGTTTACCCAGAGAGCCCCGCAAAGTCCGAAATGTGTGGAAAAAAAACACTTTTTCCGCAGATTTCACTCGACGCACCCATCGAAACACGCCCCCAACAACACATGGCCTACCGTCACGCATTCCCACAGGGGTCCCGATGAAAACGGTACCTCACATGTGTGGGTGCACCTACCTGGCTGCCAAGGGGAAAGCCTAAAACACAAGTAACCCCAAGTCTGTTTTCAGAGCGAAATCTCAGACATTCTGCCGACCGGCACAACGTACAGATATGGCCCTCGGGTGTCCAAGCCACCGAGGAAAACAGGGAACCCCATGCATTTCCGAAAAGAGGACACCTGTGGGAATACGCAGAGGTATGATTTGCGCACATCGCCCTAGAATTTTTTACCCAGACAGCCCCGCAAAGTCCGAAATGTCGGGAAAAAAACACTTTTTACGCACATTTCGCTCGACGCACCCATGGAAACACGCCCCCAACAACACATGGCCTACCGTCACGCGTTCCCACAGGTGTCCTGATGAAAACGGTACCTCACATGTGTGGGTGCACCTACCTGGCCGCCAAGGGGAAAGCCTAAAACACCAGTAACCCAAGTCTGTTTTCAGAGCGAAATCTCAGACATTCTGCCGACCGGCACAACGTACAGATATGGGCCTCGGGTGTCCAAGCCACCGAGGAAAACAGGGAACCCCATGCATTTCCGAAAAGAGGACACCCGTGGGAATCTGCAGAGGTATGATTTGCGCACATTGCCCCAGAATTAATTACCCAGACAGCCCTGCAAAGTCTGAAATGTGGGGAAAAAAACGCTTTTTCCGCACATTTCGCTCGGCGCACGCATAGAAACACGCCCCCAACAACACATGGCCTACCGTCCCGCGTTCCAACACGTGTCCCGATGAAAACGGTACCTCACATGCGTGGGTGCACCTACCTGGCTGGCAAGGGGCAAGCCGAAAACGCAAGCAACCCCCAGCCTGTTTGCAGAGGGGAATCTCAGCCATTCTGCCGACCAGCACAACATACAGATATGGGCCTCGGGTGTCCAAGCCTCCAAGGAAAACAGGGAACCCCATGCATTTCCGAAAAGAGGACACCCGTGGGAATCCGCAGAGGTATGATTTGCGCACATCGCCCCAGATTTTATTACCCAGACAGCCCCGCAAAGTCCGAAAAGTCGGGAAAAAAACGCTTTTTCCGCACATTTTGCTTGACGCACCCATCGAAACACGCCCCCAACAACAAATGGCCTACCGTCACACGTTCCCACAGGTGTCCCAATGAAAACGGTACCTCACATGTGTGGGTGCACCTACCTAGCCGCCAAGGGGAAAGCCTAAAACACAAGTAACCCCAAGTCTGTTTTCAGAGGGAAATCTCAGACATTCTGCCGACCGGCACAACGTACGGATATGGGCCTCGGGTGTCCAAGCCACCGAGGAAAACAGGGAACCCCATGCATTTCCGAAAAGAGGACACCCGTGGGAATCCGCAGAGGTATGATTTGCGCACATCGCCCCAGAATTTATTACCCAGACAGCCCTGCAAAGTCCGAAATGTGGGCAAAAAAACTCTTTTTCCGCACATTTCACTCGACGCACCCATCGAAACACGCCCCCAACAACACATGGTCTACCATCACACGTTCCCACAGGTGTCCCGATGTAAACGGTACCTCACATGTGTGGGTGCACCTACCTGGCCGCCAAGGGGAAAGCCTAAAACACAAGTAACCCCAAGTCTTTTTTCATGGCGAAATCTCAGACATTCTGCCGACCGGCACAACGTACAGATTTGGGCCTCGGGTGTCCAAGCCACCAAGGAAAACAGGGAAACCCATGCATTTCCGAAAAGAGGACACCCGTGGGAATCCGCAGAGGTATGATTTGCGCACATCGCCCCAGAATTGTTTACCCAGAGAGCCCCGCAAAGTCCGAAATGTGTGGAAAAAAACACTTTTTCCGCAGATTTCACTCGACGCACCCATCGAAACACGCCCCCAACAACACATGGCCTACCGTCACGCATTCCCAAAGGGGTCCCGATGAAAACGGTACCTCACATTTGTGGGTGCACCTACCTGGCTGCCAAGGGGAAAGCCTAAAACACAAGTAACCCCAAGTCTGTTTTCAGAGCGAAATCTCAGACATTCTGCCGACCGGCACAACGTACAGATATGGCCCTCGGGTGTCCAAGCCACCGAGGAAAAAAGGGAACCCCATGCATTTCCGAAAAGAGGACACCCGTGGGAATACGCAGAGGTATGATTTGCGCACATCGCCCTAGAATTTTTTACCCAGACAGCCCCGCAAAGTCTGAAATGTCGGGAAAAAAACACTTTTTACGCACATTTCGCTCGACGCACCCATCGAAACACGCCCCCAACAACACATGGCCTACCGTCACGCGTTCCCACAGGTGTCCCTATGAAAACGGTACCTTACATGTGTGGGTGCACCTACCTGGCCGCCAAGGGGAAAGCCTAAAACACAAGTAACCCCAAGTCTGTTTTCAGAGGGAAATCTCAGACATTCTGCCGACCGGCATAACGTACAGATATGGGCCTCGGGTGTCCAAGCCACCGAGGAAAACAGGGAACCCCATGCATTTCCGAAAAGAGGACACCCGTGGGAATCCGCAGAGGTATGATTTGCGCACATTGCCCCAGAATTAATTACCCAGACAGCCCTGCAAAGTCTGAAATGTGGGGAAAAAAACGCTTTTGCCGCACATTTTGCTCGACGCACCCATCGAAACACGCTCCCAACAACACATGGCCTACCGTCACGCATTCCCACAGGTGTCCCGATGAAAACGGTACCTCACATGTGTGGGTGCACCTACCTGGCCGCCAAGGGGAAAGCCTAAAACACCAGTAACCCAAGTCTGTTTTCAGAGCGAAATCTCAGACATTCTGCCGACCGGCACAACGTACAGATATGGGCCTCGGGTGTCCAAGCCACCAAGGAAAACGGGGAACCCCATGCATTTCCGAAAAGAGGACACCCATGGGAATCCGCAGAGGTATGATTTGCGCACATCGCCCCAGATTTTATTACCCAGACAGCCCCGTAAAGTCTGAAAAATCGGGAAAAAAACGCTTTTTCCGCACATTTTGCTCAACGCACCCATCGAAACACGCCCCCAACAACACATGGCCTACCGTCCCGCGTTCCCACAGGTGTCCCGATGAAAACGGTACCTCACATGCGTGGGTGCACCTACCTGGCTGGCAAGGGGCAAGCTGAAAACGCAAGCAACCCCCAGTCTGTTTGCAGAGGGGAATCTCAGCCATTCTGCCGACCGGCACAACATACAGATATGGGCCTCGGGTGTCCAAGCCACCGAGGAAAACAGGGAACCCGATGCATTTCCGAAAAGAGGACACCCGTGGGAATCCGCAGAGGTATGATTTGCGCACATCGCGCCAGAATTTATTACCCAGACACCCCCGCAAAGTCCAAAAAGTCGGGGAAAAAAACGCTTTTTCCGCACATTTTGCTCGACGCACCCATCGAAACACGCCCCAACAACACATGGCCTACCGTCACACGTTCCCACAGGTGTCCCAATGAAAACGGTACCTCACATGTGTGGGTGCACCTACCTAGCCGCCAAGGGGAAAGCCTAAAACACAAGTAACCCCAAGTCTGTTTTCAGAGGGAAATCTCAGACATTCTGCCGACCGGCACAACGTACAGATATGGGCCTCGGGTGTCCAAGCCACCGAGGAAAACAGGGAACCCCATGCATTTCCGAAAAGAGGACACCCGTGGGAATCCGCAGAGGTATGATTTGCGCACATCGCCCTGGAATTTTTTACCCAGACAGCCCGCAAAGTCCGAAATGTCGGGAAAAAAACACTTTTTACGCACATTTCGCTCGACGCACCCATCGAAACACGCCCCCAACAACACATGGCTAACCGTCACGCGTTCCCACAGGTGTCCCGATGAAAACGGTACCTCACATGTGTGGGTGCACCTACCTGGCTGCCAAGGGGAAAGCCTAAAACACAAGTAACCCCAAGTCTGTTTTCAGAGGGAAATCTCAGACATTCTGCCGACCGGCACAACGTACAGATATGGGCCTCGGGTGTCCAAGCCACCGAGGAAAACAGGGAACCCCATGCATTTCCGAAAAGAGGACACCCGTGGAAATCTGCAGAGGTATGATTTGCGCACATTGCCCCAGAATTAATTACCCAGACAGCCCTGCAAAGTCTGAAATGTGGGGAAAAAAACGCTTTTTTCGCACATTTCGCTCGACGCACCCATCGAAACACGCCCCCAACAACACATGGCCTACCGTCACGCGTTCCCACAGGTGTCCTGATGAAAACGGTACCTCACATGTGTGGGTGCACCTACCTGGCCGCCAAGGGGAAAGCCTAAAACACCAGTAACCCAAGTCTGTTTTCAGAGCGAAATCTCAGACATTCTGCCGACCGGCACAACGTACAGATATGGGCCTCGGGTGTCCAAGCCACCGAGGAAAACAGGGAACCCCATGCATTTCCAAAAAGAGGACACCCGTGGGAATCCGCAGAGGTATGATTTGCGCACATTGCCCCAGAATTAATTAACCAGACAGCCCTGCAAAGTCTGAAATGTGGGGAAAAAAACGCTTTTTCCGCACATTTCGCTCGACGCACCCATCGAAACACGCCCCCAACAACACATGGCCTACCGTCACGCGTTCCCACAGGTGTCCTGATGAAAACGGTACCTCACATGTGTGGGTGCACCTACCTGGCCGCCAAGGGGAAAGCCTAAAACACCAGTAACCCAAGTTTGTTTTCAGAGCGAAATTTCAGACATTCTGCCGACCGGCACAACGTACAGATATGGCCCTCGGGTGTCCAAGCCACCAAGGAAAACGGGGAACCCCATGCATTTCCGAAAAGAGGACACCCATGGGAATCCGCAGAGGTATGATTTGCGCACATCGCCCCAGATTTTATTACCCAGACAGCCCCGTAAAGTCCGAAAAATCGGGAAAAAAACGCTTTTTCCGCACATTTTGCTCAACGCACCCATCGAAACACGCCCCCAACAACACATGGCCTACCGTCCCGCGTTCCCACAGGTGTCCCGATGAAAACGGTACTTCACATGCGTGGGTGCACCTACCTGGCTGGCAAGGGGCAAGCTGAAAACGCAAGCAACCCCCAGTCTGTTTGCAGAGGGGAATCTCAGCCATTCTGCCGACCGGCACAACATACAGATATGGGCCTCGGGTGTCCAAGCCACCGAGGAAAACAGGGAACCCGATGCATTTCCGAAAAGAGGACACCGTGGGAATCCGCAGAGGTATGATTTGCGCACATCGACCCAGAATTTTTTACCCAGACAGCCCTGCAAAGTCCGAAATGTCGGGAAAAAAACACTTTTTCCGCACATTTCGCTCGACGCACCCATCAAAACACGCCCCCAACAACACATGGCCTACCATCACGCGTTCCCACAGGTGTCCCGATGAAAACGGTGCCTCACATGCGTGGGTGCACCTACCTGGCTGGCAAGGGGCAAGCCGAAAACGCAAGCAACCCCCAGTCTGTTTTCAGAGGGAAATCTCAGACATTCTGCCGACCGGCACAACGTACAGATATTGGCCTCGGGTGTCCAAGCCACCAAGGAAAACAGGGAACCCAATGCATTTACGAAAAGAGGACACCCGTGGGAATCCGCAGAGGTATGATTTGTGCACATCGCCCCAGAATTTATTACCCAGACATCCCTGCAAAGTCCGAAATGTGGGGAAAAAAACGCTTTTTCCGCACATTTCGCTCGACGTACCCATCGAAACTAGCCCCCAACAACACATGGCCTACCGTCACTTGTTCCCACAGGTGTCCCGATGAAAACGGTACCTCACATGTGTGGGAGCACCTACCTGGCTGCCAAGGGGAAAGCCTAAAACACAAGTAACCCCAAGTCTGTTTTCAGAGCGAAATCTCAGACATTCTGCCGACCGGCACAACGTACAGATATGGCCCTCGGGTGTCCAAGCCACCGAGGAAAACAGGGAACCCCATGCAATTACGAAAAGAGGACACCCGTGGGAATACGCAGAGGTATGATTTGTGCACATCGCCCCAGATTTTATTACCCAGACAGCCCCGCAAGGTCTGAAATGTCGGGAAAAAAATGCCTTTTCCGCACATTTCGCTTGACGCACCCATCGAAATACGCCCCCAACAACACATGGCCTACCGTCACGCGTTCCCACAGGTGTCCCGATGAAAACGGTACCTCACATGTGTGGGTGCACCTACCTGGCCGCCAAGGGGAAAGCCTAAAACACAAGTAACCCCAAGTCTATTTTCAGAGGGAAATCTCAGACATTCTGCCGACCGGCACAACGTACAGATATGGGCCTCGGGTGTCCAAGCCACCGAGGAAAACAGGGAACCCCATGCATTTCCGAAAAGAGGACACCCGTGGGAATCCGCAGAGGTATGATTTGTGCACATCGCCCCAGAATTTATTACCCAGACAGCCCTGCAAAGTCCGAAAATGTGGGGAAAAAAACGCTTTTTCCGCACATTTTGCTCGACGCACCCATAGAAACACGCCCCCAACAACACAGGGCCTACTTCCACGCGTTCCCACAGGTGTCCCGATGAAAACGGTACCTCATATGAGTGGGTGCACCTACCTGGCTGCCAAGGGGCAAGCCGAAAACGCAAGCAACCCCCAGTCTGTTTGCAGAGGGGAATCTCAGCCATTCTGCCGACCGGCACAACGTACAGATATGGGCCTCGGGTGTCCAAGCCACCAAGGAAAACAGGGAACCCCATGCATTTCCGAAAAGAGGACACCCGTGGGAATCCGCAGAGGTATGATTTGCGCACATCGCCCCAGAATTTATTACCCAGACAGCCCTGCAAAGTCCGAAATGTGGGGAAAAAAACGCTTTTTCCGCACATTTCGCTCGACGCACCCATCGAAACAAGCCCCCAACAACACATGGCCTACAGTCCCCCTTTCTCACAGGTGTCCCGATGAAAACGGTACCTCACATGCGTGGGTGCACCTACCTGGCTGGCAAGGGGCAAGCCGAAAACGCAAGCAACCCCTAGTCTGTTTGCAGAAGTGAATCTCAGCCATTCTGCCGACCGGCACAACATACAGATATGGGCCTCGGGTGTCCAAGCCACCAAGGAAAACAGGAAACCCCATGCATTTCCGAAAAGAGGACACCCGTGGGAATCCGCAGAGGTATGATTTGCGCACATTTCCCCAGAATTTATTACCCAGACAGCCCTGCAAAGTCTGAAATGTGGGGAAAAAATGCTTTTTCCGCACATTTTGCTCGACGCACCCATCGAAACACGCCCCAACAACACATGGCCTACCGTCACGCGTTCCCACAGGTGCCCCGATGAAAACGGTGCCTCACATGTGTGGGTGCACCTACCTGGCCGCCAAGGGGAAAGCCTAAAACACAAGTAACCCTAAGTCTGTTTTCAGAGCGAAATCTCAGACATTCTGCCGACCGGCACAACGTACAGATATTGGCCTCGGGTGTCCAAGCCACCAAGGAAAACAGGGAACCCAATGCATTTCCGAAAAGAGGACACCCGTGGGAATCCGCAGAGGTATGATTTGTGCACATCGCCCCAAAATTTATTACCCAGACATCCCTGCAAAGTCCGAAATGTGGGGAAAAAAACGCTTTTTCCGCACATTTCGCTCGACGCACCCATCGAAACAAGCCCCCAACAACACATGGCCTACCGTCACTTGTTCCCACAGGTTTCCCGATGAAAACGGTACCTCACATGTGTGGGTGCACCTACCTGGCCGCCAAGGGGAAAGCCTAAAACACAAGTAACCCCAAGTCTGTTTTCAGAGCGAAATCTCAGACATTCTGCCGACCGGCACAACGTACAGATATGGCCCTCGGGTGTCCAAGCCACAGAGGAAAACAGGGAACCCCATGCAATTACGAAAAGAGGACACCCGTGGGAATACGCAGAGGTATGATTTGTGCACATCGCCCCAGATTTTATTACCCAGACAGCCCCGCAAAGTCCGAAATGTCGGGAAAAAAATGCCTTTTCCGCACATTTCGCTTGACGCACCCATCGAAACACGCCCCCAACAACACATGGCCTACCGTCACGCGTTCCCACAGGTGTCCCGATGAAAACGGTACCTCACATGTGTGGGTGCACCTACCTGGCCGCCAAGTGGAAAGCCTAAAACACAAGTAACCCCAAGTCTATTTTCAGAGGGAAATCTCAGACATTCTGCCGACCCGCACAACGTACAGATATGGGCCTCGGGTGTCCAAGCCACCGAGGAAAACAGGGAACCCCATGCATTTCCGAAAAGAGGACACCCGTGGGAATCCGCAGAGGTATGATTTGTGCACATCGCCCCAGAATTTATTACCCAGACAGCCCTGCAAAGTCCGAAAATGTGGGGAAAAAAACGCTTTTTCCGCACATTTTGCTCGACGCACCCATCGAAACACGCCCCCAACAACACAGGGCCTACTTCCACGCGTTCCCACAGGTGTCCCGATGAAAACGGTACCTCATATGTGTGGGTGCACCTACCTGGCTGCCAAGGGGCAAGCCGAAAATGCAAGCAACCCCCAGTCTGTTTGCAGAAGGGAATCTCAGCCATTCTGCCGACCGGTACAACGTACAGATATGGGCCTCGGATGTCCAAGCCACCAAGGAAAACAGGGAACCCCATGCATTTCCGAAAAGAGGACACCCGTGGGAATCCGCAGAGGTATGATTTGCGCACATCGCCCCAGAATTTATTACCCAGACAGCGCTGCAAAGTCCGAAATGTGGGGAAAAAAACGCTTTTTCCGCACATTTCGCTCGACGCACCCATCGAAACAAGCCCCCAACAACACATGGCCTACCGTCCCCCTTTCCCACAGGTGTCCCGATGAAAACGGTACCTCACATGCGTGGGTGCACCTACCTGGCTGGCAAGGGGCAAGCCGAAAACGCAAGCAACCCCTAGTCTGTTTGCAGAAGGGAATCTCAGCCATTCTGCCGACCGGCACAACATACAGATATGGGCCTCGGGTCTCCAAGCCACCAAGGAAAACAGGAAACCCCATGCATTTCCGAAAAGAGGACACCCGTGGGAATCCGCAGAGGTATGATTTGCGCACATTGCCACAGAATTTATTACCCAGACAGCCCTTCAAAGTCTGAAATGTGGGGAAAAAATGCTTTTTCCGCACATTTTGCTCGACGCACCCATCGAAACACGCCCCAACAACACATGGCCTACCGTCACGCGTTCCCACAGGTGCCCCGATGAAAATGGTACCTCACATGTGTGGGTGCACCTACCTGGCCACCAAGGGGAAAGCCTAAAACACAAGTAACCCCAAGTCTGTTTTCAGAGCGAAATCTCAGACATTCTGCCGACCGGCACAACGTACAGATATTGGCCTCGGGTGTCCAAGCCACCAAGGAAAACAGGGAACCCAATGCATTTCCGAAAAGAGGACACCCGTGGGAATCCGCAGAGGTATGATTTGTGCACATCGCCCCAAAATTTATTACCCAGACATCCCTGCAAAGTCCGAAATGTGGGGAAAAAAACGCTTTTTCCGCACATTTCGCTCGACGCACCCATCGAAACAAGCCCCCAACAACACATGGCCTACCGTCACTTGTTCCCACAGGTTTCCCGATGAAAATGGTACCTCACATGTGTGGGTGCACCTACCTGGCCGCCAAGGGGAAAGCCTAAAACACAAGTAACCCCAAGTCTGTTTTCAGAGCGAAATCTCAGACATTCTGCCGACCGGCACAACGTACAGATATGGCCCTCGGGTGTCCAAGCCACAGAGGAAAACAGGGAACCCCATGCAATTACGAAAAGAGGACACCCGTGGGAATACGCAGAGGTATGATTTGTGCACATCGCCCCAGATTTTATTACCCAGACAGCCCCGCAAAGTCCGAAATGTCGGGAAAAAAATGCCTTTTCCGCACATTTCGCTTGACGCACCCATCGAAACACGCCCCCAACAACACATGGCCTACCGTCACGCGTTCCCACAGGTGTCCCGATGAAAACGGTACCTCACATGTGTGGGTGCACCTACCTGGCCGCCAAGTGGAAAGCCTAAAACACAAGTAACCCCAAGTCTATTTTCAGAGGGAAATCTCAGACATTCTGCCGACCCGCACAACGTACAGATATGGGCCTCGGGTGTCCAAGCCACCGAGGAAAACAGGGAACCCCATGCATTTCCGAAAAGAGGACACCCGTGGGAATCCGCAGAGGTATGATTTGTGCACATCGCCCCAGAATTTATTACCCAGACAGCCCTGCAAAGTCCGAAAATGTGAGGAAAAAAACGCTTTTTCCGCACATTTTGCTCGACGCACCCATCGAAACACGCCCCCAACAACACAGGGCCTACTTCCACGCGTTCCCACAGGTGTCCCGATGAAAACGGTACCTCATATGTGTGGGTGCACCTACCTGGCTGCCAAGGGGCAAGCCGAAAATGCAAGCAACCCCCAGTCTGTTTGCAGAGGGGAATCTCAGCCATTCTGCCGACCGGTACAACGTACAGATATGGGCCTCGGGTGTCCAAGCCACCAAGGAAAACAGGGAACCCCATGCATTTCCGAAAAGAGGACACCCGTGGGAATCCGCAGAGGTATGATTTGCGCACATCGCCCCAGAATTTATTACCCAGACAGCGCTGCAAAGTCCGAAATGTGGGGAAAAAAACGCTTTTTCCGCACATTTCGCTCGACGCACCCATCGAAACAAGCCCCCAACAACACATGGCCTACCGTCCCCCTTTCCCACAGGTGTCCCGATGAAAACGGTACCTCACATGCGTGGGTGCACCTACCTGGCTGGCAAGGGGCAAGCCGAAAACGCAAGCAACCCCTAGTCTGTTTGCAGAAGGGAATCTCAGCCATTCTGCCGACCGGCACAACATACAGATATGGGCCTCGGGTGTCCAAGCCACCAAGGAAAACAGGAAACCCCATGCATTTCCGAAAAGAGGACACCCGTGGGAATCCGCAGAGGTATGATTTGCGCACATTGCCACAGAATTTATTACCCAGACAGCCCTTCAAAGTCTGAAATGTGGGGAAAAAATGCTTTTTCCGCACATTTTGCTCGACGCACCCATCGAAACACGCCCCAACAACACATGGCCTACCGTCACGCGTTCCCACAGGTGCCCCGATGAAAATGGTACCTCACATGTGTGGGTGCACCTACCTGGCCACCAAGGGGAAAGCCTAAAACACAAGTAACCCCAAGTCTGTTTTCAGAGCGAAATCTCAGACATTCTGCCGACCGGCACAACGTACAGATATGGGCCTCGGGTGTCCAAGCCACCGAGGAAAACAGGGAACCCCATGCATTTCCGAAAAGAGGACACCCGTGGGAATCCGCAGAGGTATGATTTGCGCACATCGACCCAGAATTTTTTACCCAGACAGCCCTGCAAAGTCCGAAATGTCGGGAAAAAAACACTTTTTCCGCACATTTCGCTCGACGCACCCATCAAAAAACGCCCCCAACAACACATGGCCTACCATCACGCGTTCCCACAGGTGTCCCGATGAAAACGGTGCCTCACATGTGTGGGTGCACCTACCTGGCCGCCAAGGGGAAAGCCTAAAACACAAGTAACCCCAAGTCTGTTTTCAGAGCGAAATCTCAGACATTCTGCCGACCGGCACAACGTACAGATATTGGCCTCGGGTGTCCAAGCCACCAAGGAAAACAGGGATCCCAATGCATTTCCGAAAAGAGGACACCCGTGGGAATCCGCAGAGGTATGATTTGTGCACATCGCCCCAGAATTTATTACCCAGACATCCCTGCAAAGTCCGAAATGTGGGGAAAAAAACGCTTTTTCCGCACATTTCGCTCGACGCACCCATCAAAAAAAGCCCCCAACAACAGATGGCCTACCGTCACTTGTTCCCACAGGTGTCCCGATGAAAACGGTACCTCACATGTGTGGGTGCACCTACCTGGCCGCCAAGGGGAAAGCCTAAAACACAAGTAACCCCAAGTCTGTTTTCAGAGCGAAATCTCAGACATTCTGCCGACCGGCACAACGTACAGATATTGGCCTCGGGTGTCCAAGCCACCAAGGAAAACAGGGAACCCCATGCATTTACGAAAAGAGGACACCCGTGGGAATACGCAGAGGTATGATTTGTGCACATCGCCCCAGATTTTATTACCCAGACAGCCCCGCAAAGTCCGAAATGCCGGGAAAAAAATGCCTTTTCCGCACATTTCGCTTGACGCACCCATCGAAACACGCCCCCAACAACACAGGGCCTACTGCCACGCGATCCCACAGGTCTCCCGATGAAAACGGTACCTCATATGTGTGGGTGCACCTACCTGGCTGCCAAGGGGCAAGCCGAAAACGCAAGCAACCCCCAGTCTGTTTGCAGAGGGGAATCTCAGCCATTCTGCCGACCGACACAACGTACAGATATGGGCCTCGGGTGTCCAAGCCACCAAGGAAAACAGGGAACCCCATGCATTTCCGAAAAGAGGACACCCGTGGGAATCCGCAGAGGTATGATTTGCGCACATCGCCCCAGAATTTATTACCCAGACAGCCCTGCAAAGTCCAAAATGTGGGGAAAAAAACGCTTTTTTCGCACATTTCGCTCGACGCACCCATCGAAACAAGCCCCCAACAACTCATGGCCTACCGTACCCCTTTCCCACAGGTGTCCCGATGAAAACGGTACCTCACATGCGTGGGTGCACCTACCTGGCTGGCAAGGGGCAAGCCGAAAACGCAAGCAACCCCTAGTCTGTTTGCAGAAGGGAATCTCAGCCATTCTGCCGACCGGCACAACATACAGATATGGGCCTCGGGTGTCCAAGCCACCAAGGAAAACAGGAAACCCCATGCATTTCCGAAAAGAGGACACCCGTGGGAATCCGCAGAGGTATGATTTGTGCACATCGCCCCAGAATTTATTACCCAGACAGCCCTGCAAAGTCCGAAAATGTGGGGAAAAAAACGCTTTTTCCGCACATTTCGCTCGACGCACCCATCGATACACGCCCCCAACAACACAGGGCCTACTGCCACACGTTCCCACAGGTGTCCCGATGAAAACGGTACCTCATATGTGTGGGTGCACCTACCTGGCTGCCAAGGGGCAAGCCGAAAACACAAGCAACCCCCAGTCTGTTTGCAGAGGGGAATCTCAGCCATTCTGCCGACCGGCACAACGTACAGATATGGGCCTCGGGTGTCGAAGCCACCAAGGAAAACAGGGAACCCCATGCATTTCCGAAAAGAGGACACCCGTGGGAATCCGCAGAGGTATGATTTGCGCACATCGCCCCAGAATTTATTACCCAGACAGCCCTGCAAAGTCCAAAATGTGGGGAAAAAAACGCTTTTTCCGCACATTTCGCTCGACGCACCCATCGAAACAAGCCCCCAACAACACATGGCCTACCGTCCCCCTTTCCCACAGGTGTCCCAATGAAAACGGTACCTCACATGCGTGGGTGCACCTACCTGGCTGGCAAGGGGCAAGCCGAAAACGCAAGCAACCCCTAGTCTGTTTGCAGAAGGGAATCTCAGCCATTCTGTCGACCGGCACAACATACAGATATGGGCCTCGGGTGTCCAAGCCACCAAGGAAAACAGGAAACCCCATGCATTTTCAAAAAGAGGACACCCGTGGGAATCCGCAGAGGTATGATTTGCGCACATTGCCCCAGAATTTATTACCCAGACAGCCCTGCAAAGTCTGAAATGTGGGGAAAAAATGCTTTTTCCGCACATTTTGCTCGACGCACCCATCGAAACACGCCCCAACAACACATGGCCTACCGTCACGTGTTCCCACAGGTGCCCCGATGAAAATGGTACCTCACATGTGTGGGTGCACCTACCTGGCCGCCAAGGGGAAAGCCGAAAACGCAAGCAACCCCCAGTCTGTTTGCAGAGGGGAATCTCAGACATTCTGCCGACCGGCACAACATACAGATATGGGCCTCGGGTGTCCAAGCCACCAAGGAAAACAGGGAACCCCATGCATTTCCGAAAAGAGGACACCCATGGGAATCCGCAGAGGTATGATTTGCGCACATCGCCCCAGATTTTATTACCCAGACAGCCCTGCAAAGTCCGAAAAGTGGGAAAAAAAATGCTTTTTCTGCACATTTTGCTCGACGCACCCATCGAAACACGCCCCTAACAACACATGGCCTACCGTAACGCGTTCCCACCGGTGTCCCGATGAAAACGGTACCTCACATGTGTGGGTGCACCTACCTGGCCGCCAAGGGGAAAGCCTAAAACACAAGTAACCCCAAGTCTGTTTTCAGAGGGAAATCTCAGACATTCTGCCGACCGGCACAACGTACAGATATGGGCCTCGGGTGTCCAAGCCACCGAGGAAAACAGGGAACCCCATGCATTTCCGAAAAGAGGACACCCGTGGGAATCTGCAGAGGTATGATTTGCACACATTGCCCCAGAATTTATTACCCAGACAGCCCTGCAAAGTCTGAAATGTGGGGAAAAAATGCTTTTTCCGCACATTTCGCTCGACGCACCCATCGAAACACGCCCCCAACAACACATGGCCTACCGTCACGCGTTTCCACAGGTGTCCCGATGAAAACGGTACCTCACATGTGTGGGTGCACCTACCTGGCCGCCAAGGGGAAAGGCTAAAACACAAGTAACCCCAAGTCTGTTTTCATGGCGAAATCTCAGACATTCTGCCGACCGGCACAACGTACAGATATGGGCCTCGGGTGTCCAAGCCACCGAGGAAAACAGGGAAACCCATGCATTTCCGAAAAGAGGACAACCGTGGGAATCTGCAGAGGTATGATTTGTGCACATCGCCCCAGAATTTTTTACCCAGACAGCCCTGCAAAGTCCGAAATGTGGGGAAAAAAACACTTTTTCCGCAGATTTCACTCGACGCACCAATCGAAACACGCCCCCAACAACACATGGCCTACCGTCACACGTTCCCACAGGTGTCCCGATGAAAACGGTACCTCACATGTGTGGGTGCACCTACCTGGCCGCCAAGGGGAAAGCCGAAAACGCAAGCAACCCCCAGTCTGTTTGCAGAGGGGAATCTCAGACATTCTGCCGACCGGCACAACGTACAGATATGGGCCTCGGGTATCCAAGCCACCGAGGAAAACAGGAGACCCAATGCATTTCCGAAAAGAGGACACCCGTGGGAATCCGCAGAGGTATGATTTGCGCACATCGCCCCAGAATTTATTACCCAGACAGCCCTGCAAAGTCCAAAATATGGGGAAAAAAACGCTTTTTCCGCACATTTCGCTCGACGCACCCATCGAAACAAGCCCCCAACAACACATGGCCTACCGTCCCCCTTTCCCACAGGTGTCCCGATGAAAACGGTACCTCACATGCGTGGGTGCACCTACCTGGCTGGCAAGGGGCAAGCCGAAAACGCAAGCAACCCCTAGTCTGTTTGCAGAAGGGAATCTCAGCCATTCTGCCGACCGGCACAACATACAGATATGGGCCTCGGGTGTCCAAGCCACCAAGGAAAACAGGAAACCCCATGCATTTCCGAAAAGAGGACACCCGTGGGAATCCACAGAGGTATGATTTGCGCACATTGCCCCAGAATTTATTACCCAGACAGCCCTGCAAAGTCTGAAATGTGGGGAAAAAATGCTTTTTCCGCACATTTTGCTCGACGCACCCATCGAAACACGCCCCTACAACACATGGCCTACCGTCACGTGTTCCCACAGGTGCCCCGATGAAAATGGTACCTCACATGTGTGGGTGCACCTACCTGGCCGCCAAGGGGAAAGCCGAAAACGCAAGCAACCCCCAGTCTGTTTGCAGAGGGGAATCTCAGACATTCTGCCGACCGGCACAACGTACAGATATGGGCCTCGGGTGTCCAAGCCACCAAGGAAAACAGGGAACCCCATGCATTTCCGAAAAGAGGACACCCATGGGAATCCGCAGAGGTATGATTTGCGCACATCGCCCCAGATTTTATTACCCAGACAGCCCTGCAAAGTCCGAAAAGTGGGAAAAAAAATGCTTTTTCTGCACATTTTGCTCGACGCACCCATCGAAACACGCCCCCAACAACACATGGCCTACCGTCACGCTTTCCCACAGGTGTCCCGATGAAAACGGTACCATACATGTGTGGGTGCACCTACCTGGCCGCCAAGGGGAAAGCCTAAAACACAAGTAACCCCAAGTCTGTTTTCAGAGCGAAATCTCAGACATTCTGCCGACCGGCACAACGTACAGATATGGCCCTCGGGTGTCCAAGCCACCTAGGAAAACAGGGAACCCCATGCATTTCCGAAAAGAGGACACCCGTGGGAATACGCAGAGGTATGATTTTCGCACATCGCCCCAGATTTTATTACCCAGACAGCCCCGCAAAGTCCGAAATGTCGGGAAAAAAATGCCTTTTCCTCACATTTCGCTTGACGCACCCATCGAAACACGCCCCCAACAACACATGGCCTACCGTCACGCGTTCCCACAGGTGTCCCGATGAAAACGGTACCTCACATGTGTGGGTGCACCTACCTGGCCGCCAAGGGGAAAGCCTAAAACACAAGTAACCCCAAGTCTGTTTTCAGAGGGAAATCTCAGACATTCTGCCGACCGGCACAACGTACAGATATGGGCCTCGGGTGTCCAAGCCACCGAGGAAAACAGGGAACCCCATGCATTTCCGAAAAGAGGACACCCGTGGGAATCCGCAGAGGTATGATTTGCACACATTGCCCCAGAATTTATTACCCAGACAGCCCTGCAAAGTCTGAAATGTGGGGAAAAAACGCTTTTTCCGCACATTTCGCTCGACGCACCCATCGAAACACGCCCCCAACAACACATGGCCTACCGTCACGCGTTTCCACAGGTGTCCCGATGAAAACGGTACCTCACATGTGTGGGTGCACCTACCTGGCCGCCAAGGAGAAAGGCTAAAACACAAGTAACCCCAAGTCTGTTTTCAGAGCGAAATCTCAGACATTCTGCCGACCGGCACAAAGTACAGATATGGGCCTCGGGTGTCCAAGCCACCGAGGAAAACAGGGAACCCCATGCATTTCCGAAAAGAGGACACCCGTGGGAATCCGCAGAGGTATGATTTGCACACATCGCCCCAGAATTTTTTACCCAGACAGCCCTGCAAAGTCCGAAATGTGGGGAAAAAAACACTTTTTCCGCAGATTTCACTCGACGCACCAATCGAAACACGCCCCCAACAACACATGGCCTACCGTCACACGTTCCCACAAGTGTCCCAATGAAAACGGTACCTCACATGTGTGGGTGCACCTACCTGGCCGCCAAGGGGAAAGCCGAAAACGCAAGCAACCCCCAGTCTGTTTGCAGAGGGGAATCTCAGACATTCTGCCGACCGGCACAACGTACAGATATGGGCCTCGGGTGTCCAAGCCACCAAGGAAAACAGGGAACCCCATGCATTTCCGAAAAGAGGACACCCATGGGAATCCGCAGAGGTATGATTTGCGCACATCGCCCCAGATTTTATTACCCAGACAGCCCTGCAAAGTCCGAAAAGTCGGGAAAAAAATGCTTTTTCTGCACATTTTGCTCGACGCACCCATCGAAACACGCCCCCAACAACACATGGCCTACCGTCCCCCTTTCGCACAGGTGTCCCGATGAAAACGGTACCTCACATGCGTGGGTGCACCTACCTGGCTGGCAAGGGGCAAGCCGAAAACGCAAGAAACCCCTAGTATGTTTGCAGAAGGGAATCTCAGCCATTCTGCCGACCGGCACAACATACAGATATGGGCCTCGGGTGTCCAAGCCACCAAGGAAAACAGGAAACCCCATGCATTTCCGAAAAGAGGACACCCGTGGGAATCTGCAGAGGTATGATTTGTGCACATCGCCCCAGAATTTATTACCCAGACAGCCCTGCAAAGTCCGAAAATGTGGGGAAAAAAACGCTTTTTCCGCACATTTCGCTCGACGCACCCATCGAAACAAGCCCCCAACAACATATGGCCTACCGTCACGCGTTCCCACAGGTGTCCCGATGAAAACGGTACCTTACATGTGTGGGTGCACCTACCTGGCCGCCAAGGGGAAAGCCTAAAACACAAGTAACCCCAAGTCTGTTTTCAGAGCGAAATCTCAGACATTCTGCCGACCGGCACAACGTACAGATATGGCCCTCGGGTGTCCAAGCCACCGAGGAAAACAGGGAACCCCATGCATTTCCGAAAAGAGGACACCCGTGGGAATACGCAGAGGTATGATTTGCGCACATCGCCCCAGATTTTATTACCCAGACAGCCCCGCAAAGTCCGAAATGTCAGGAAAAAAATGCCTTTTCCTCACATTTTGCTTGACGCACCCATCGAAACACGCCCCCAACAACACATGGCCTACCGTCACGCGTTCCCACAGGTGTCCCGATGAAAACGGTACCTCACATGTGTGGGTGCACCTTCCTTGTCGCCAAGGGGAAAGACTAAAACACAAGTAACCCCAAGTCTGTTTTCAGAGGGAAATCTCAGACATTCTGCCGACCGGCACAACGTACAGATATGGGCCTCGGGTGTCCAAGCCACCGAGGAAAACAGGGAACCCCATGCATTTCCGAAAAGAGGACACCCGTGGGAATCCGCAGAGGTATGATTTGCACACATTGCCCTAGAATTTATTACCCAGACAGCCCTGCAAAGTCTGAAATGTGGGGAAAAAACGCTTTTTCCGCACATTTCGCTCGACGCACCCATCGAAACACGCCCCCAACAACACATGGCCTACCGTCACGCGTTCCCAGAGGTGTCCCGATGAAAATGGTACCTCACATGTGTGGGTGCACCTACATGGCCGCCAAGGGCAAAGCCTAAAACACCAGTAACCCCAAGTCTGTTTTCAGAGCGAAATCTCAGACATTCTGCCGATCGGCACAACGTACAGATATGGGCCTCGGGTGTCCAAGCCACCAAGGAAAACAGGGAACCCCATGCATTTCCGAAAAGAGGACACCCATGGGAATCCGCAGAGGTATGATTTGCGCACATCGCCCCAGATTTTCTTACCCAGACAGCCCCGCAAAGTCCGAAAAAACGGGGAAAAAATGCTTTTTCCGCACATTTCGCTCGACGCACCCATCGAAACACGCCCCCAACAACACATGGCCTACCGTCACGCGTTTCCACAGGTGTCCCGATGAAAACGGTACCTCACATGTGTGGGTGCACCTACCTGGCCGCCAAGGGGAAAGGCTAAAACACAAGTAACCCCAAGTCTGTTTTCATGGCGAAATCTCAGACATTCTGCCGACCGGCACAACGTACAGATATGGGCCTCGGGTGTCCAAGCCACCGAGGAAAACAGGGAAACCCATGCATTTCCGAAAAGAGGACACCCGTGGGAATCTGCAGAGGTATGATTTGTGCACATTGCCCCAGAATTTTTTACCCAGACAGCCCTGCAAAGTCCGAAATGTGGGGAAAAAAAAACTTTTTCCGCAGATTTCACTCGACGCACCAATCGAAACACGCCCCCAACAACACATGGCCTACCGTCACACGTTCCCACAGGTGTCCCGATGAAAACGGTACCTCACATGTGTGGGTGCACCTACCTGGCCGCCAAGGGGAAAGCCGAAAACGCAAGCAACCCCCAGTCTGTTTGCAGAGGGGAATCTCAGACATTCTGCCGACCGGCACAACCTACAGATATGGGCCTCGGGTGTCCAAGCCACCAAGGAAAACAGGGAACCCCATGCATTTCCGAAAAGAGGACACCCATGGGAATCCGCAGAGGTATGATTTGCGCACATCGCCCCAGATTTTATTACCCAGACAGCCCTGCAAAGTCCGAAAAGTCGGGAAAAAAATGCTTTTTCTGCACATTTTGCTCGACGCACCCATCGAAACACGCCCCCAACAACACATGGCCTACCGTCCCCCTTTCCCACAGGTGTCCCGATGAAAACGGTACCTCACATGCGTGGGTGCACTTACCTGGCTGGCAAGGGGCAAGCCGAAAACGCAAGCAACCCCTAGTATGTTTGCAGAAGGGAATCTCAGCCATTCTGCCGACCGGCACAACATACAGATATGGGCCTCGGGTGTCCAAGCCACCAAGGAAAACAGGAAACCCCATGCATTTCCGAAAAGAGGACACCCGTGGGAATCTGCAGAGGTATGATTTGTGCACATCGCCCCAGAATTTATTACCCAGACAGCCCTGCAAAGTCCGAAAATGTGGGGGAAAAAACGCTTTTTCCGCACATTTCGCTCGACGCACCCATCGAAACAAGCCCCCAACAACATATGGCCTACCGTCACGCGTTCCCACAGGTGTCCCGATGAAAACGGTACCTTATATGTGTGGGTGCACCTACCTGGCCGCCAAGGGGAAAGCCTAAAACACAAGTAAGCCCAAGTCTGTTTTCAGAGCGAAATCTCAGACATTCTGCCGACCGGCACAACGTACAGATATGGCCCTCGGGTGTCCAAGCCACCGAGGAAAACAGGGAACCCCATGCATTTCCGAAAAGAGGACACCCGTGGGAATACGCAGAGGTATGATTTGCGCACATCGCCCCAGATTTTATTACCCAGACAGCCCCGCAAAGTCCGAAATGTCAGGAAAAAAATGCCTTTTCCTCACATTTTGCTTGACGCACCCATCGAAACACGCCCCCAACAACACATGGCCTACCGTCACGCGTTCCCACAGGTGTCCCGATGAAAACGGTACCTCACATGTGTGGGTGCACCTTCCTTGTCGCCAAGGGGAAAGACTAAAACACAAGTAACCCCAAGTCTGTTTTCAGAGGGAAATCTCAGACATTCTGCCGACCGGCACAACGTACAGATATGGGCCTCGGGTGTCCAAGCCACCGAGGAAAACAGGGAACCCCATGCATTTCCGAAAAGAGGACACCCGTGGGAATCCGCAGAGGTATGATTTGCACACATTGCCCCAGAATTTATTACCCAGACAGCCCTGCAAAGTCTGAAATGTGGGGAAAAAACGCTTTTTCCGCACATTTCGCTCGACGCACCCATCGAAACACGCCCCCAACAACACATGGCCTACCGTCACGCGTTCCCAGAGGTGTCCCGATGAAAATGGTACCTCACATGTGTGGGTGCACCTACATGGCCGCCAAGGGCAAAGCCTAAAACACCAGTAACCCCAAGTCTGTTTTCAGAGCGAAATCTCAGACATTCTGCCGATCGGCACAACGTACAGATATGGGCCTCGGGTGTCCAAGCCACCAAGGAAAACAGGGAACCCCATGCATTTCCGAAAAGAGGACACCCATGGGAATCCGCAGAGGTATGATTTGCGCACATCGCCCCAGATTTTCTTACCCAGACAGCCCCGCAAAATCCGAAAAAACGGGAAAAAAATGCTTTTTCCGCACATTTCGCTCGACGCACCCATCGAAACACGCCCCCAACAACACATGGCCTACCGTCACGCGTTTCCACAGGTGTCCCGATGAAAACGGTACCTCACATGTGTGGGTGCACCTACCTGGCCGCCAAGGGGAAAGGCTAAAACACAAGTAACCCCAAGTCTGTTTTCATGGCGAAATCTCAGACATTCTGCCGACCGGCACAACGTACAGATATGGGCCTCGGGTGTCCAAGCCACCGAGGAAAACAGGGAAACCCATGCATTTCCGAAAAGAGGACACCCGTGGGAATCTGCAGAGGTATGATTTGTGCACATTGCCCCAGAATTTTTTACCCAGACAGCCCTGCAAAGTCCGAAATGTGGGGAAAAAAAAACTTTTTCCGCAGATTTCACTCGACGCACCAATCGAAACACGCCCCCAACAACACATGGCCTACCGTCACACGTTCCCACAGGTGTCCCGATGAAAACGGTACCTCACATGTGTGGGTGCACCTACCTGGCCGCCAAGGGGAAAGCCGAAAACGCAAGCAACCCCCAGTCTGTTTGCAGAGGGGAATCTCAGACATTCTGCCGACCGGCACAACCTACAGATATGGGCCTCGGGTGTCCAAGCCACCAAGGAAAACAGGGAACCCCATGCATTTCCGAAAAGAGGACACCCATGGGAATCCGCAGAGGTATGATTTGCGCACATCGCCCCAGATTTTATTACCCAGACAGCCCTGCAAAGTCCGAAAAGTCGGGAAAAAAATGCTTTTTCTGCACATTTTGCTCGACGCACCCATCGAAACACGCCCCCAACAACACATGGCCTACCGTCCCCCTTTCCCACAGGTGTCCCGATGAAAACGGTACCTCACATGCGTGGGTGCACTTACCTGGCTGGCAAGGGGCAAGCCGAAAACGCAAGCAACCCCTAGTATGTTTGCAGAAGGGAATCTCAGCCATTCTGCCGACCGGCACAACATACAGATATGGGCCTCGGGTGTCCAAGCCACCAAGGAAAACAGGAAACCCCATGCATTTCCGAAAAGAGGACACCCGTGGGAATCCGCAGAGGTATGATTTGTGCACATCGCCCCAGAATTTATTACCCAGACAGCCCTGCAAAGTCCAAAAATGTGGGGAAAAAAACGCTTTTTCTGCACATTTCGCTCGACGCACCCATCGAAACAAGCCCCCAACAACATATGGCCTACCGTCACGCGTTCCCACAGGTGTCCCGATGAAACCGGTACCTTACATGTGTGGGTGCACCTACCTGGCCGCCAAGGGGAAAGCCTAAAACACAAGTAACCCCAAGTCTGTTTTCAGAGCGAAATCTCAGACATTCTGCCGACCGGCACAACGTACAGATATGGCCCTCGGGTGTCCAAGCCACCGAGGAAAACAGGGAACCCCATGCATTTCCGAAAAGAGGACACCCGTGGGAATACGCAGAGGTATGATTTGCGCACATCGCCCCAGATTTTATTACCCAGACAGCCCCGCAAAGTCCGAAATGTCGGGAAAAAAATGCCTTTTCCTCACATTTTGCTTGACGCACCCATCGAAACACGCCCCCAACAACACATGGCCTACCGTCACGCGTTCCCACAGGTGTCCCGATGAAAACGGTACCTCACATGTGTGGGTGCACCTTCCTGGCCGCCAAGGGGAAAGACTAAAACACAAGTAACCCCAAGTCTGTTTTCAGAGCGAAATCTCAGACATTCTGCCGACCGGCACAACGTACAGATATGGCCCTCGGGTGTCCAAGCCACCAAGGAAAACAGGGAACCCCATGCATTTCCAAAAAGAGGACACCCGTAGGAATACGCAGAGGTATTATTTGCGCACATCGCCCCAGATTTTATTACCCAGACAGCCCCGCAAAGTCCGAAATGTCGGGAAAAAAATGCCTTTTCCTCACATTTTGCTTGACGCACCCATCGAAACACGCCCCCAACAACACATGGCCTACCGTCACGCGTTCCCACAGGTGTCCCGATGAAAACGGTACCTCACATGTGTGGGTGCACCTTCCTGGCCGCCAAGGGGAAAGACTAAAACACAAGTAACCCCAAGTCTGTTTTCAGAGGGAAATCTCAGACATTCTGCCGACCGGCACAACGTACAGATATGGGCCTCGGGTGTCCAAGCCACCGAGGAAAACAGGGAACCCCATGCATTTCCGAAAAGAGGACACCCGTGGGAATCCGCAGAGGTATGATTTGCACACATTGCCCCAGAATTTATTACCCAGACAGCCCTGCAAAGTCTGAAATGTGGGGAAAAAACGCTTTTTCCGCACATTTCGCTCGACGCACTCATCGAAACACGCCCCCAACAACACATGGCCTACCGTCACGCGTTCCCAGGGGTGTCCCGATGAAAATGGTACCTCACATGTGTGGGTGCACCTACATGGCCGCCAAGGGCAAAGCCTAAAACACCAGTAACCCCAAGTCTGTTTTCAGAGCGAAATCTCAGACATTCTGCCGATCGGCACAACGTACAGATATGGGCCTCGGGTGTCCAAGCCACCAAGGAAAACAGGGAACCCCATGCATTTCCGAAAAGAGGACACCCATGGGAATCCGCAGAGGTATGATTTGCGCACATCGCCCCAGATTTTCTTACCCAGACAGCCCCGCAAAGTCCGAAAAAACGTGAAAAAAATGCTTTTTCCGCACATTTCGCTCGACGCACCCATCGAAACACGCCCCCAACAACACATGGCCTACCGTCACGCGTTTCCACAGGTGTCCCGATGAAAACGGTACCTCACATGTGTGGGTGCACCTACCTGGCCGCCAAGGGGAAAGGCTAAAACACAAGTAACCCCAAGTCTGTTTTCATGGCGAAATCTCAGACATTCTGCCGACCGGCACAACGTACAGATATGGGCCTCGGGTGTCCAAGCCACCGAGGAAAACAGGGAAACCCATGCATTTCCGAAAAGAGGACACCCGTGGGAATCTGCAGAGGTATGATTTGTGCACATTGCCCCAGAATTTTTTACCCAGACAGCCCTGCAAAGTCCGAAATGTGGGGAAAAAAAAACTTTTTCCGCAGATTTCACTCGACGCACCAATCGAAACACGCCCCCAACAACACATGGCCTACCGTCACACGTTCCCTCAGGTGTCCCGATGAAAACGGTACCTCACATGTGTGGGTGCACCTACCTGGCCGCCAAGGGGAAAGCCGAAAACGCAAGCAACCCCCAGTCTGTTTGCAGAGGGGAATCTCAGACATTCTGCCGACCGGCACAACCTACAGATATGGGCCTCGGGTGTCCAAGCCACCAAGGAAAACAGGGAACCCCATGCATTTCCGAAAAGAGGACACCCATGGGAATCCGCAGAGGTATGATTTGCGCACATCGCCCCAGATTTTATTACCCAGACAGCCCTGCAAAGTCCGAAAAGTCGGGAAAAAAATGCTTTTTCTGCACATTTTGCTCGACGCACCCATCGAAACACGCCCCCAACAACACATGGCCTACCGTCCCCCTTTCCCACAGGTGTCCCGATGAAAACGGTACCTCACATGCGTGGGTGCACTTAACTGGCTGGCAAGGGGCAAGCCGAAAACGCAAGCAACCCCTAGTATGTTTGCAGAAGGGAATCTCAGCCATTCTGCCGACCGGCACAACATACAGATATGGGCCTCGGGTGTCCAAGCCACCAAGGAAAACAGGAAACCCCATGCATTTCCGAAAAGAGGACACCCGTGGGAATCCGCAGAGGTATGATTTGTGCACATCGCCCCAGAATTTATTACCCAGACAGCCCTGCAAAGTCCAAAAATGTGGGGAAAAAAACGCTTTTTCCGCACATTTCGCTCGACGCACCCATCGAAACAAGCCCCCAACAACATATGGCCTACCGTCACGCGTTCCCACAGGTGTCCCGATGAAACCGGTACCTTACATGTGTGGGTGCACCTACCTGGCCGCCAAGGGGAAAGCCTAAAACACAAGTAACCCCAAGTCTGTTTTCAGAGCGAAATCTCAGACATTCTGCCGACCGGCACAACGTACAGATATGGCCCTCGGGTGTCCAAGCCACCGAGGAAAACAGGGAACCCCATGCATTTCCGAAAAGAGGACACCCGTGGGAATACGCAGAGGTATGATTTGCGCACATCGCCCCAGATTTTATTACCCAGACAGCTCCGCAAAGTCCGAAATGTCGGGAAAAAATGCCTTTTGCTCACATTTTGCTTGACGCACCCATCGAAACACGCCCCCAACAACACATGGCCTACCGTCACGCGTTCCCACAGGTGTCCCGATGAAAACGGTACCTCACATGTGTGGGTGCACCTTCCTGGCCGCCAAGGGGAAAGACTAAAACACAAGTAACCCCAAGTCTGTTTTCAGAGGGAAATCTCAGACATTCTGCCGACCGGCACAACGTACAGATATGGGCCTCGGGTGTCCAAGCCACCGAGGAAAACAGGGAACCCCATGCATTTCCGAAAAGAGGACACCCGTGGGAATCCGCAGAGGTATGATTTGCACACATTGCCCCAGAATTTATTACCCAGACAGCCCTGCAAAGTCTGAAATGTGGGGAAAAAACGCTTTTTCCGCACATTTCGCTCGACGCACTCATCGAAACACGCCCCCAACAACACATGGCCCACCATCACGCGTTCCCAGGGGTGTCCCGATGAAAATGGTACCTCACATGTGTGGGTGCACCTACATGGCCGCCAAGGGCAAAGCCTAAAACACCAGTAACCCCAAGTCTGTTTTCAGAGCGAAATCTCAGACATTCTGCCGATCGGCACAACATACAGATATGGGCCTCGGGTGTCCAAGCCACCAAGGAAAACAGGGAACCCCATGCATTTCCGAAAAGAGGACACCCATGGGAATCCGCAGAGGTATGATTTGCGCACATCGCCCCAGATTTTCTTACCCAGACAGCCCCGCAAAGTCCGAAAAAACGGGAAAAAAATGCTTTTTCCGCACATTTCGCTCGACGCACCCATCGAAACACGCCCCCAACAACACATGGCCTACCGTCACGCATTTCCACAGGTGTCCCGATGAAAACGGTACCTCACATGTGTGGGTGCACCTACCTGGCCGCCAAGGGGAAAGGCTAAAACACAAGTAACCCCAAGTCTGTTTTCATGGCGAAATCTCAGACATTCTGCCGACCGGCACAACGTACAGATATGGGCCTCGGGTGTCCAAGCCACCGAGGAAAACAGGGAAACCCATGCATTTCCGAAAAGAGGACACCCGTGGGAATCTGCAGAGGTATGATTTGTGCACATTGCCCCAGAATTTTTTACCCAGACAGCCCTGCAAAGTCCGAAATGTGGGGAAAAAAAAACTTTTTCCGCAGATTTCACTCGACGCACCAATCGAAACACGCCCCCAACAACACATGGCCTACCGTCACATGTTCCCACAGGTGTCCCGATGAAAACGGACCCTCACATGTGTGGGTGCACCTACCTGGCCGCCAAGGGGAAAGCCGAAAACGCAAGCAACCCCCAGTCTGTTTGCAGAGGGGAATCTCAGACATTCTGCCGACCGGCACAACCTACAGATATGGGCCTCGGGTGTCCAAGCCACCAAGGAAAACAGGGAACCCCATGCATTTCCGAAAAGAGGACACCCATGGGAATCCGCAGAGGTATGATTTGCGCACATCGCCCCAGATTTTATTACCCAGACAGCCCTGCAAAGTCCGAAAAGTCGGGAAAAAAATGCTTTTCCTGCACATTTTGCTCGACGCACCCATCGAAACACGCCCCCAACAACACATGGCCTACCGTCCCCCTTTCCCACAGGTGTCCCGATGAAAACGGTACCTCACATGCGTGGGTGCACTTACCTGGCTGGCAAGGGGCAAGCCGAAAACGCAAGCAACCCCTAGTATGTTTGCAGAAGGGAATCTCAGCCATTCTGCCGACCGGCACAACATACAGATATGGGCCTCGGGTGTCCAAGCCACCAAGGAAAACAGGAAACCCCATGCATTTCCGAAAAGAGGACACCCGTGGGAATCTGCAGAGGTATGATTTGTGCACATCGCCCCAGAATTTATTACCCAGACAGCCCTGCAAAGTCCGAAAATGTGGGGAAAAAAACGCTTTTTCCGCACATTTCGCTCGACGCACCCATCGAAACAAGCCCCCAACAACATATGGCCTACCGTCACGCGTTCCCACAGGTGTCCCGATGAAAACGGTACCTTACATGTGTGGGTGCACCTACCTGGCCGCCAAGGGGAAAGCCTAAAACACAAGTAACCCCAAGTCTGTTTTCAGAGCGAAATCTCAGACATTCTGCCGACCGGCACAACGTACAGATATGGCCCTCGGGTGTCCAAGCCACCGAGGAAAACAGGGAACCCCATGCATTTCCGAAAAGAGGACACCCGTGGGAATACGCAGAGGTATGATTTGCGCACATCGCCCCAGATTTTATTACCCAGACAGCCCCGCAAAGTCCGAAATGTCGGGAAAAAAATGCCTTTTCCTCACATTTTGCTTGACGCACCCATCGAAACACGCCCCCAACAACACATGGCCTACCGTCACGCGTTCCCACAGGTGTCCCGATGAAAACGGTACCTCACATGTGTGGGTGCACCTTCCTGGCCGCCAAGGGGAAAGACTAAAACACAAGTAACCCCAAGTCTGTTTTCAGAGGGAAATCTCAGACATTCTGCCGATCGGCACATCGTACAGATATGGGCCTCGGGTGTCCAAGCCACCAAGGAAAACCTGGAACCCCATGCATTTCCGAAAAGAGGACACCCATGGGAATCCGCAGAGGTATGATTTGCGCACATCGCCCCAGATTTTCTTACCCAGACAGCCCCGCAAAGTCCGAAAAAACGGGAAAAAAATGCTTTTTCCGCACATTTCGCTCGACGCACCCATCGAAACACGCCCCCAACAACACATGGCCTACCGTCACGTGTTTCCACAGGTGTCCCGATGAAAACGGTACCTCACATGTGTGGGTGCACCTTCCTGGCCGCCAAGGGGAAAGACTAAAACACAAGTAACCCCAAGTCTGTTTTCAGAGGGAAATCTCAGACATTCTGCCGATCGGCACAACGTACAGATATGGGCCTCGGGTGTCCAAGCCACCAAGGAAAACCTGGAACCCCATGCATTTCCGAAAAGAGGACACCCATGGGAATCCACAGAGGTATGATTTGCGCACATCGCCCCAGATTTTCTTACCCAGACAGCCCCGCAAAGTCCGAAAAAACGGGAAAAAAATGCTTTTTCCGCACATTTCGCTCGACGCACCCATCGAAACACGCCCCCAACAACACATGGCCTACCGTCACGCGTTTCCACAGGTGTCCCGATGAAAACGGTACCTCACATGTGTGGGTGCACCTACCTGGCCGCCAAGGGGAAAGGCTAAAACACAAGTAACCCCAAGTCTGTTTTCATGGCGAAATCTCAGACATTCTGCCGACCGGCACAATGTACAGATATGGGCCTCGGGTGTCCAAGCCACGGAGGAAAACAGGGAAACCCATGCATTTCCGAAAAGAGGACACCCGTGGGAATCCGCAGAGGTATGATTTGTGCACATCGCCCCAGAATTTTTTACCCAGACAGCCCTGCAAAGTCCGAAATGTGGGGAAAAAAACACTTTTTCCGCAGATTTCACTCGACGCACCAATCGAAACACGCCCCCAACAACACATGGCCTACCGTCACACGTTCCCACAGGTGTCCCGATGAACACGGTACCTCACATGTGTGGGTGCACCTACCTGGCTGGCAAGGGGCAAGCCGAAAACGCAAGCAACCCCTAGTTGTTTGCAGAAGGGAATCTCAGCCATTCTGCCGACCGGCACAACATACAGATATGGGCCTCGGGTGTCCAAGCCACCAAGGAAAACAGGAAACCCCATGCATTTCCGAAAAGAGGACACCCGTGGGAATCCGCAGAGGTATGATTTACGCACATTGCCCCAGAATTTATTACCCAGACAGCCCTGCAAAGTCCGAAATGTGGGGAAAAAAACGCTTTTTCCGCACATTTCGCTCGACGCACCCATCAAAACAAGCCCCCAACAACACATGGCCTACCGTCACTTGTTCCCACAGGTGTCCCGATGAAAACGGTACCTCACATGTGTGGGTGCACCTACCTGGCCGCCAAGGGGAAAGCCTAAAACACAAGTAACCCCAAGTCTGTTTTCAGAGCGAAATCTCAGACATTCTGCCGACCGGCACAAAGTACAGATATGGCCCTCGGGTGTCCAAGCCACCGAGGAAAACAGGGAACCCCATGCATTTACGAAAAGAGGACACCCGTGGGAATACGCAGAGGTATGATTTGTGCACATCGCCCCAGATTTTATTACCCAGACAGCCCCGCAAAGTCCGAAATGTCGGGAAGAAAATGCCTTTTCCGCACATTTCGCTTGACGCACCCATCGAAACACGCCCCCAACAACACAGGGCCTACTGCCACGCGTTCCCACAGGTGTCCCGATGAAAACGGTACCTCATATGTGTGGGTGCACCTACCTGGCTACCAAGGGGCAAGCCGAAAACGCAAGCAACCCCCAGTCTGTTTGCAGAGGGGAATCTCAGCCATTCTGCCGACCGACACAACGTACAGATATGGGCCTCGGGTGTCCAAGCCACCAAGGAAAACAGGGAACCCCATGCATTTCCGAAAAGAGGACACCCGTGGGAATCCGCAGAGGTATGATTTGCGCACATCGCCCCAGAATTTATTACCCAGACAGCCCTGCAAAGTCCAAAATGTGGGGAAAAAAATGCTTTTTCCGCACATTTCGCTCGACGCACCCATCGAAACAAGCCCCCAACAACACATGGCCTACCGTCCCCCTTTCCCACAGGTGTCCCGATGAAAACAGTACCTCACATGCGCGGGTGCACCTACCTGGCTGGCAAGGGGCAAGCCGAAAACGCAAGCAACCCCTAGTCTGTTTGCAGAAGGGAATCTCAGCCATTCTGCCGACCGGCACAACATACAGATATGGGCCTCGGGTGTCCAAGCCACCAAGGAAAACAGGAAACCCCATGCATTTCCGAAAAGAGGACACCCGTGGGAATCCGCAGAGGTATGATTTGTGCACATCGCCCCAGAATTTATTACCCAGACAGCCCTGCAAAGTCCGAAAATGTGGGGAAAAAAACGCTTTTTCCGCACATTTCGCTCGACGCACCCATCGAAACACGCCCCCAACAACACAGGGCCTACTGCTACGCGTTCCCACAGGTGTCCCGATGAAAACGGTACCTCATATGTGTGGGTGCACCTACCTGGCTGCCAAGGGGCAAGCCAAAAACGCAAGCAACCCCCAGTCTGTTTGCAGAGGGGAATCTCAGCCATTCTGCCGACCGGCACAACGTACAGATATGGGCCTCGGGTGTCCAAGCCACCAAGGAAAACAGGGAACCCCATGCATTTCCGAAAAGAGGACACCCGTGGGAATCCGCAGAGGTATGATTTGCGCACATCGCCCCAGAATTTATTACCCAGACAGCACTGCAAAGTCCAAAATGTGGGGAAAAAAATGCTTTTTCCGCACATTTCGCTCGACGCACCCATCGAAACAAGCCCCCAACAACACATGGCCTACCGTCCCCCTTTCCCACAGGTGTCCCAATGAAAACGGTACCTCACATGCGTGGGTGCACCTACCTGGCTGGCAAGGGGCAAGCCGAAAACGCAAGCAACCCCTAGTCTGTTTGCAGAAGGGAATCTCAGCCATTCTGCCGACCGGCACAACATACAGATATGGGCCTCGGGTGTCCAAGCCACCAAGGAAAACAGGAAACCCCATGCATTTCCGAAAAGAGGACACCCGTGGGAATCCGCAGAGGTATGATTTGCGCACATTGCCCCAGAATTTATTACCCAGACAGCCCTGCAAAGTCTGAAATGTGGGGAAAAAATGCTTTTTCCGCACATTTTGCTCGACGCACCCATCGAAACACGCCCCAACAACACATGGCCTACTGTCACGTGTTCCCACAGGTGCCCCGATGAAAATGGTACCTCACATGTGTGGGTGCACCTACCTGGCCGCCAAGGGGAAAGCCGAAAACGCAAGCAACCCCCAGTCTGTTTGCAGAGGGGAATCTCAGACATTCTGCCGACCGGCACAACGTACAGATATGGGCCTCGGGTGTCCAAGCCACCAAGGAAAACAGGGAACCCCATGCATTTCCGAAAAGAGGACACCCATGGTAATCCGCAGAGGTATGATTTGCGCACATCGCCCCAGATTTTATTACCCAGACAGCCCTGCAAAGTCCGAAAAGTGGGAAAAAAAATGCTTTTTCTGCACATTTTGCTCGACGCACCCATCGAAACACGCCCCCAACAACACATGGCCTACCATCACGCTTTCTCACAGGTGTCCCGATGAAAACGGTACCATACATGTGTGGGTGCACCTACCTGGCCGCCAAGGGGAAAGCCTAAAACACAAGTAACCCCAAGTCTGCTTTCAGAGCGAAATCTCAGACATTCTGCCGACCGGCACAACGTACAGATATGGCCCTCGGGTGTCCAAGCCACCTAGGAAAACAGGGAACCCCATGCATTTCCAAAAAGAGGACACCCGTGGGAATACGCAGAGGTATGATTTTCGCACATCGCCCCAGATTTTATTACCCAGACAGCCCCGCAAAGTCCGAAATGTCGGGAAAAAAATGCCTTTTCCTCACATTTCGCTTGACGCACCCATCGAAACACGCCCCCAACAACACATGGCCTACCGTCACGCGTTCCCACCGGTGTCCCGATGAAAACGGTACCTCACATGTGTGGGTGCACCTACCTGGCCGCCAAGGGGAAAGCCTAAAACACAAGTAACCCCAAGTCTGTTTTCAGAGGGAAATCTCAGACATTCTGCCGACCGGCACAACGTACAGATATGGGCCTCGGGTGTCCAAGCCACCGAGGAAAACAGGGAACCCCATGCATTTCCGAAAAGAGGACACCCGTGGGAATCCGCAGAGGTATGATTTGCACACATTGCCCCAGAATTTATTACCCAGACAGCCCTGCAAAGTCTGAAATGTGGGGAAAAAACGCTTTTTTCCGCACATTTCGCTCGACGCACCCATCGAAAAACGCCCCCAACAACATATGGCCTACCGTCACGCGTTTCCACAGGTGTCCCGATGAAAACGGTACCTCACATGTGTGGGTGCACCTACCTGGCCGCCAAGGGGAAAGGCTAAAACACAAGTAACCCCAAGTCTATTTTCATGGCGAAATCTCAGACATTCTGCCGACCGGCACAACGTACAGATATGGGCCTCGGGTGTCCAAGCCACCAAGGAAAACAGGGAAACCCATGCATTTCCGAAAAGAGGACACCCGTGGGAATCTGCAGAGGTATGATTTGTGCACATCGCCCCAGAATTTTTTACCCAGACAGCCCTGCAAAGTCCGAAATGTGGGGAAAAAAACACTTTTTCCGCAGAATTCACTCGACGCACCAATCGAAACACGCCCCCAACAACACATGGCCTACCGTCACACGTTCCCACAGGTGTCCCGATGAAAACGGTACCTCACATGTGTGGGTGCACCTACCTGGCCGCCAAGGGGAAAGCCGAAAACGCAAGCAACCCCCAGTCTGTTTGCAGAGGGGAATCTCAGACATTCTGCCGACCGGCACAACGTACAGATATGGGCCTCGGGTATCCAAGCCACCGAGGAAAACAGGAGACCCAATGCATTTCCGAAAAGAGGACACCCGTGGGAATCCGCAGAGGTATGATTTGCGCACATCGCCCCAGAATTTATTACCCAGACAGCCCTGCAAAGTCCAAAATGTGGGGAAAAAAACGCTTTTTCCGCACATTTCGCTCGACGCACCCATCGAAACAAGCCCCCAACAACACATGGCCTACCGTCCCCCTTTCCCACAGGTGTCCCGATGAAAACGGTACCTCACATGCGTGGGTGAACCTACCTGGCTGGCAAGGGGCAAGCCGAAAACGCAAGCAACCCCTAGTCTGTTTGCAGAAGGGAATCTCAGCCATTCTGCCGACCGGCACAACATACAGATATGGGCCTTGGGTGTCCAAGCCACCAAGGAAAACAGGAAACCCCATGCATTTCCGAAAGGAGGACACCCGTGGGAATCCGCAGAGGTATGATTTGCGCACATTGCCCCAGAATTTATTACCCAGACAGCCCCGCAAAGTCCGAAATGTCGGGAAAAAAACACTTTTTACGCACATTTCGCTCGACGCACCCATCGAAACACGCCCCCAACAACACATGGCCTACCGTCACGCGTTCCCACAGGTGTCCCTATGAAAACGGTACCTCACATGTGTGGGTGCACCTACCTGGCTGCCAAGGAGAAAGCCTAAAACACAAGTAACCCCAAGTCTGTTTTCAGAGCGAAATCTCAGACATTCTGCCGACCGGCACAACGTACAGATATGGCCCTCGGGTGTCCAAGCCACCTAGGAAAACAGGGAACCCCATGCATTTCCGAAAAGAGGACACCCATGGGAATCCGCAGAGGTATGATTTGCGCACATCGCCCCAGATTTTCTTACCCAGACAGCCCCGCAAAGTCCGAAAAAACGGGAAAAAAATGCTTTTTCCGCACATTTCGCTCGACGCACCCATCGAAACACGCCCCCAACAACACATGGCCTACCGTCACGTGTTTCCACAGGTGTCCCGATGAAAACGGTACCTCACATGTGTGGGTGCACCTTCCTGGCCGCCAAGGGGAAAGACTAAAACACAAGTAACCCCAAGTCTGTTTTCAGAGGGAAATCTCAGACATTCTGCCGATCGGCACAACGTACAGATATGGGCCTCGGGTGTCCAAGCCACCAAGGAAAACCTGGAACCCCATGCATTTCCGAAAAGAGGACACCCATGGGAATCCACAGAGGTATGATTTGCGCACATCGCCCCAGATTTTCTTACCCAGACAGCCCCGCAAAGTCCGAAAAAACGGGAAAAAAATGCTTTTTCCGCACATTTCGCTCGACGCACCCATCGAAACACGCCCCCAACAACACATGGCCTACCGTCACGCGTTTCCACAGGTGTCCCGATGAAAACGGTACCTCACATGTGTGGGTGCACCTACCTGGCCGCCAAGGGGAAAGGCTAAAACACAAGTAACCCCAAGTCTGTTTTCATGGCGAAATCTCAGACATTCTGCCGACCGGCACAATGTACAGATATGGGCCTCGGGTGTCCAAGCCACGGAGGAAAACAGGGAAACCCATGCATTTCCGAAAAGAGGACACCCGTGGGAATCCGCAGAGGTATGATTTGTGCACATCGCCCCAGAATTTTTTACCCAGACAGCCCTGCAAAGTCCGAAATGTGGGGAAAAAAACACTTTTTCCGCAGATTTCACTCGACGCACCAATCGAAACACGCCCCCAACAACACATGGCCTACCGTCACACGTTCCCACAGGTGTCCCGATGAACACGGTACCTCACATGTGTGGGTGCACCTACCTGGCTGGCAAGGGGCAAGCCGAAAACGCAAGCAACCCCTAGTTGTTTGCAGAAGGGAATCTCAGCCATTCTGCCGACCGGCACAACATACAGATATGGGCCTCGGGTGTCCAAGCCACCAAGGAAAACAGGAAACCCCATGCATTTCCGAAAAGAGGACACCCGTGGGAATCCGCAGAGGTATGATTTACGCACATTGCCCCAGAATTTATTACCCAGACAGCCCTGCAAAGTCCGAAATGTGGGGAAAAAAACGCTTTTTCCGCACATTTCGCTCGACGCACCCATCAAAACAAGCCCCCAACAACACATGGCCTACCGTCACTTGTTCCCACAGGTGTCCCGATGAAAACGGTACCTCACATGTGTGGGTGCACCTACCTGGCCGCCAAGGGGAAAGCCTAAAACACAAGTAACCCCAAGTCTGTTTTCAGAGCGAAATCTCAGACATTCTGCCGACCGGCACAAAGTACAGATATGGCCCTCGGGTGTCCAAGCCACCGAGGAAAACAGGGAACCCCATGCATTTACGAAAAGAGGACACCCGTGGGAATACGCAGAGGTATGATTTGTGCACATCGCCCCAGATTTTATTACCCAGACAGCCCCGCAAAGTCCGAAATGTCGGGAAAAAAATGCCTTTTCCGCACATTTCGCTTGACGCACCCATCGAAACACGCCCCCAACAACACAGGGCCTACTGCCACGCGTTCCCACAGGTGTCCCGATGAAAACGGTACCTCATATGTGTGGGTGCACCTACCTGGCTGCCAAGGGGCAAGCCGAAAACGCAAGCAACCCCCAGTCTGTTTGCAGAGGGGAATCTCAGCCATTCTGCCGACCGACACAACGTACAGATATGGGCCTCGGGTGTCCAAGCCACCAAGGAAAACAGGGAACCCCATGCATTTCCGAAAAGAGGACACCCGTGGGAATCCGCAGAGGTATGATTTGCGCACATCGCCCCAGAATTTATTACCCAGACAGCCCTGCAAAGTCCAAAATGTGGGGAAAAAAATGCTTTTTCCGCACATTTCGCTCGACGCACCCATCGAAACAAGCCCCCAACAACACATGGCCTACCGTCCCCCTTTCCCACAGGTGTCCCGATGAAAACAGTACCTCACATGCGCGGGTGCACCTACCTGGCTGGCAAGGGGCAAGCCGAAAACGCAAGCAACCCCTAGTCTGTTTGCAGAAGGGAATCTCAGCCATTCTGCCGACCGGCACAACATACAGATATGGGCCTCGGGTGTCCAAGCCACCAAGGAAAACAGGAAACCCCATGCATTTCCGAAAAGAGGACACCCGTGGGAATCCGCAGAGGTATGATTTGTGCACATCGCCCCAGAATTTATTACCCAGACAGCCCTGCAAAGTCCGAAAATGTGGGGAAAAAAACGCTTTTTCCGCACATTTCGCTCGACGCACCCATCGAAACACGCCCCCAACAACACAGGGCCTACTGCTACGCGTTCCCACAGGTGTCCCGATGAAAACGGTACCTCATATGTGTGGGTGCACCTACCTGGCTGCCAAGGGGCAAGCCAAAAACGCAAGCAACCCCCAGTCTGTTTGCAGAGGGGAATCTCAGCCATTCTGCCGACCGGCACAACGTACAGATATGGGCCTCGGGTGTCCAAGCCACCAAGGAAAACAGGGAACCCCATGCATTTCCGAAAAGAGGACACCCGTGGGAATCCGCAGAGGTATGATTTGCGCACATCGCCCCAGAATTTATTACCCAGACAGCCCTGCAAAGTCCAAAATGTGGGGAAAAAAATGCTTTTTCCGCACATTTCGCTCGACGCACCCATCGAAACAAGCCCCCAACAACACATGGCCTACCGTCCCCCTTTCCCACAGGTGTCCCAATGAAAACGGTACCTCACATGCGTGGGTGCACCTACCTGGCTGGCAAGGGGCAAGCCGAAAACGCAAGCAACCCCTAGTCTGTTTGCAGAAGGGAATCTCAGCCATTCTGCCGACCGGCACAACATACAGATATGGGCCTCGGGTGTCCAAGCCACCAAGGAAAACAGGAAACCCCATGCATTTCCGAAAAGAGGACACCCGTGGGAATCCGCAGAGGTATGATTTGCGCACATTGCCCCAGAATTTATTACCCAGACAGCCCTGCAAAGTCTGAAATGTGGGGAAAAAATGCTTTTTCCGCACATTTTGCTCGACGCACCCATCGAAACACGCCCCAACAACACATGGCCTACTGTCACGTGTTCCCACAGGTGCCCCGATGAAAATGGTACCTCACATGTGTGGGTGCACCTACCTGGCCGCCAAGGGGAAAGCCGAAAACGCAAGCAACCCCCAGTCTGTTTGCAGAGGGGAATCTCAGACATTCTGCCGACCGGCACAACGTACAGATATGGGCCTCGGGTGTCCAAGCCACCAAGGAAAACAGGGAACCCCATGCATTTCCGAAAAGAGGACACCCATGGTAATCCGCAGAGGTATGATTTGCGCACATCGCCCCAGATTTTATTACCCAGACAGCCCTGCAAAGTCCGAAAAGTGGGAAAAAAAATGCTTTTTCTGCACATTTTGCTCGACGCACCCATCGAAACACGCCCCCAACAACACATGGCCTACCATCACGCTTTCTCACAGGTGTCCCGATGAAAACGGTACCATACATGTGTGGGTGCACCTACCTGGCCGCCAAGGGGAAAGCCTAAAACACAAGTAACCCCAAGTCTGCTTTCAGAGCGAAATCTCAGACATTCTGCCGACCGGCACAACGTACAGATATGGCCCTCAGGTGTCCAAGCCACCTAGGAAAACAGGGAACCCCATGCATTTCCAAAAAGAGGACACCCGTGGGAATACGCAGAGGTATGATTTTCGCACATCGCCCCAGATTTTATTACCCAGACAGCCCCGCAAAGTCCGAAATGTCGGGAAAAAAATGCCTTTTCCTCACATTTCGCTTGACGCACCCATCGAAACACGCCCCCAACAACACATGGCCTACCGTCACGCGTTCCCACCGGTGTCCCGATGAAAACGGTACCTCACATGTGTGGGTGCACCTACCTGGCCGCCAAGGGGAAAGCCTAAAACACAAGTAACCCCAAGTCTGTTTTCAGAGGGAAATCTCAGACATTCTGCCGACCGGCACAACGTACAGATATGGGCCTCGGGTGTCCAAGCCACCGAGGAAAACAGGGAACCCCATGCATTTCCGAAAAGAGGACACCCGTGGGAATCCGCAGAGGTATGATTTGCACACATTGCCCCAGAATTTATTACCCAGACAGCCCTGCAAAGTCTGAAATGTGGGGAAAAAACGCTTTTTTCCGCACATTTCGCTCGACGCACCCATCGAAAAACGCCCCCAACAACATATGGCCTACCGTCACGCGTTTCCACAGGTGTCCCGATGAAAACGGTACCTCACATGTGTGGGTGCACCTACCTGGCCGCCAAGGGGAAAGGCTAAAACACAAGTAACCCCAAGTCTATTTTCATGGCGAAATCTCAGACATTCTGCCGACCGGCACAACGTACAGATATGGGCCTCGGGTGTCCAAGCCACCAAGGAAAAGAGGGAAACCCATGCATTTCCGAAAAGAGGACACCCGTGGGAATCTGCAGAGGTATGATTTGTGCACATCGCCCCAGAATTTTTTACCCAGACAGCCCTGCAAAGTGCGAAATGTGGGGAAAAAAACACTTTTTCCGCAGAATTCACTCGACGCACCAATCGAAACACGCCCCCAACAACACATGGCCTACCGTCACACGTTCCCACAGGTGTCCCGATGAAAACGGTACCTCACATGTGTGGGTGCACCTACCTGGCCGCCAAGGGGAAAGCCGAAAACGCAAGCAACCCCCAGTCTGTTTGCAGAGGGGAATCTCAGACATTCTGCCGACCGGCACAACGTACAGATATGGGCCTCGGGTATCCAAGCCACCGAGGAAAACAGGAGACCCAATGCATTTCCGAAAAGAGGACACCCGTGGGAATCCGCAGAGGTATGATTTGCGCACATCGCCCCAGAATTTATTACCCAGACAGCCCTGCAAAGTCCAAAATGTGGGGAAAAAAAAAACTTTTTCCGCACATTTCGCTCGACGCACCCATCGAAACAAGCCCCCAACAACACATGGCCTACCGTCCCCCTTTCCCACAGGTGTCCCGATGAAAACGGTACCTCACATGCGTGGGTGAACCTACCTGGCTGGCAAGGGGCAAGCCGAAAACGCAAGCAACCCCTAGTCTGTTTGCAGAAGGGAATCTCAGCCATTCTGCCGACCGGCACAACATACAGATATGGGCCTTGGGTGTCCAAGACACCAAGGAAAACAGGAAACCCCATGCATTTCCGAAAGGAGGACACCCGTGGGAATCCGCAGAGGTATGATTTGCGCACATTGCCCCAGAATTTATTACCCAGACAGCCCTGCAAAGTCTGAAATGTGGGGAAAAAATGCTTTTTCCGCACATTTTGCTCGACGCACCCATCGAAACACGCCCCAACAACACATGGCCTACCGTCACGTGTTCCCACAGGTGCCCCGATGAAAATGGTACCTCACATGTGTGGGTGCACCTACCTGGCCACCAAGGGGAAAGCCGAAAACGCAAGCAACCCCCAGTCTGTTTGCAGAGGGGAATCTCAGACATTCTGCCGACCGGCACAACGTACAGATATGGGCCTCGGGTGTCCAAGCCACCAAGGAAAACAGGGAACCCCATGCATTTCCGAAAAGAGGACACCCATGGGAATCCGCAGAGGTATGATTTGCGCACAACGCCCCAGATTTTATTACCCAGACAGCCCTGCAAAGTCCGAAAAGTGGGAAAAAAAATGCTTTTTCTGCACATTTTGCTCGACGCACCCATCGAAACACGCCCCCAACAACACATGGCCTACCGTCACGCTTTCCCACAGGTGTCCCGATGAAAACTGTACCATACATGTGTGGGTGCACCTACCTGGCCGCCAAGGGGAAAGCCTAAAACACAAGTAACCCCAAGTCTGTTTTCAGAGCGAAATCTCAGACATTCTGCCGACCGGCACAACGTACAGATATGGCCCTCGGGTGTCCAAGCCACCTAGGAAAACAGGGAACCCCATGCATTTCCGAAAAGAGGACACCCGTGGGAATACGCAGAGGTATGATTTTCGCACATCGCCCCAGATTTTATTACCCAGACAGCCCCGCAAAGTCCGAAATGTCGGGAAAAAAATGCCTTTTCCTCACATTTCGCTCGACGCACCCATCGAAACACGCCCCCAACAACACATGGCCTACCGTCACGCGTTTCCACAGGTGTCCCGATGAAAACGGTACCTCACATGTGTGGGTGCACCTACCTGGCCGCCAAGGGGAAAGGCTAAAACACAAGTAACCCCAAGTCTGTTTTCATGGCGAAATCTCAGACATTCTGCCGACCGGCACAACGTACAGATATGGGCCTCGGGTGTCCAAGCCACCGAGGAAAACAGGGAAACCCATGCATTTCCGAAAAGAGGACACCCGTGGGAATCTGCAGAGGTATGATTTGTGCACATCGCCCCAGAATTTTTTACCCAGACAGCCCTGCAAAGTCCGAAATGTGGGGAAAAAAACACTTTTTCCGCAGATTTCACTCGACGCACCAATCGAAACACGCCCCCAACTACACATGGCCTACCGTCACACATTCCCACAGGTGTCCCAATGAAAACGGTACCTCACATGTGTGGGTGCACCTACCTGGCTGGCAAGGGGCAAGCCGAAAACGCAAGCAACCCCCAGTCTGTTTGCAGAGGGGAATCTCAGCCATTCTGCCGACCGGCACAACATACAGATATGGGCCTCAGGTGTCCAAGCCTCCAAGGAAAACAGAGAACCCCATGCATTTCCGAAAAGAGGACACCCGTGGGAATCCGCAGAGGTATGATTTGCGCACATCGGCCCATAATTTATTACCCAGACAGCCCCGCAAAGTTCGAAATGTGGGGAAAAAAATGCTTTTTCTGCACATTTCGCTCGACGCACCCATCGAAACACGCCCCCAACAACACATGGCCTACCATCAAGCGTTTCCACAGGTGTCCCAATGAAAACGGTACCTCACATGTGTGGGTGCACTTACCTGGCCGCCAAGGGGAATGCCTAAAAAACAAGTAACCCCAAGTCTGTTTTCATGGCGAAATCTCAGACATTCTGCCGACCGGCACAACGTACAGATATGGGCCTCGGGTATCCAAGCCACCGAGGAAAACAGGGAAACCCATGCATTTCCAAAAAGAGGACACCCGTGGGAATCCGCAGAGGTATGATTTGCGCACATCGCCCCAGATTTTATTACCCAGACAGCCCCGCAAAGTCTGAAAAGTCGGGAAAAAAACGCTTTTTCCGCACATTTTGCTCGACGCACCCATCGAAACACGCCCCCAACAACACATGGCCTACTGTCACACGTTCCCACAGGTGTCCCAATGAAAACGGTACCTCACATGTGTGGGTGCACCTACCTAGCCGCCAAGGGGAAAGCCTAAAACACAAGTAACCCCAAGTCTGTTTTCAGAGGGAAATCTCAGACATTCTGCCGACCGGCACAACGTACAGATATGGGCCTCGGGTGTCCAAGCCACCGAGGAAAACAGGGAAACCCATGCATTTCCGAAAAGAGGACATCCATGGGAATCCGCAGAGGTATGATTTGCGCACATCGCCCCCGAATTTATTACCCAGACAGCCCTGCAAAGTCCGAAATGTGGGGAAAAAAACGCTTTTTCCGCACATTTCGCTCGACTCACCCATCGAAACACGCCCCCATCAACTCATGGCCTACCATCACGCGTTTCCACAGGTGTCCCGATGAAAACGGTACCTCACATGTGTGGGTGCACCTACCTGGCCGCCAAGGGGAAAGCCTAAAACACCAGTAACCCCAAGTCTGTTTTCAGAGCGAAATCTCAGACATTCTGCCGACCGGCACAACGTACAGATATGGGCCTCGGGTGTCCAAGCCACAAAGGAAAACGGGGAACCCCATGCATTTCCGAAAAGAGGACACCCATGGGAATCCGCAGAGGTATGATTTGCGCACAACGCCCCAGATTTTATTACCCAGACAGCCCTGCAAAGTCCGAAAAGTGGGAAAAAAAATGCTTTTTCTGCACATTTTGCTCGACGCACCCATCGAAACACGCCCCCAACAACACATGGCCTACCGTCACGCTTTCCCACAGGTGTCCTGATGAAAACGGTACCATACATGTGTGGGTGCACCTACCTGGCCGCCAAGGGGAAAGCCTAAAACACAAGTAACCCCAAGTCTGTTTTCAGAGCGAAATCTCAGACATTCTGCCGACCGGCACAACGTACAGATATGGCCCTCGGGTGTCCAAGCCACCTAGGAAAACAGGGAACCCCATGCATTTCCGAAAAGAGGACACCCGTGGGAATACGCAGAGGTATGATTTTCGCACATCGCCCCAGATTTTATTACCCAGACAGCCCCGCAAAGTCCGAAATGTCGGGAAAAAAATGCCTTTTCCTCACATTTCGCTTGACGCACCCATCGAAACACGCCCCCAACAACACATGGCCTACCGTCACGCGTTCCCACAGGTGTCCCGATGAAAACGGTACCTCACATGTGTGGGTGCACCTACCTGGCCGCCAAGGGGAAAGCCTAAAACACAAGTAACCCCAAGTCTGTTTTCAGAGGGAAATCTCAGACATTCTGCCGACCGGCACAACGTACAGATATGGGCCTCGGGTGTCCAAGCCACCGAGGAAAACAGGGAACCCCATGCATTTCCGAAAAGAGGACACCCGTGGGAATCCGCAGAGGTATGATTTGCACACATTGCCCCAGAATTTATTACCCAGACAGCCCTGCAAAGTCTGAAATGTGGGGAAAAAACGCTTTTTCCGCACATTTCGCTCGACGCACCCATCGAAACACGCCCCCAACAACACATGGCCTACCGTCACGCATTTCCACAGGTGTCCCGATGAAAACGGTACCTCACATGTGTGGGTGCACCTACCTGGCCGCCAAGGGGAAAGGCTAAAACACAAGTAACCCCAAATCTGTTTTCATGGCGAAATCTCAGACATTCTGCCGACCGGCACAACGTACAGATATGGGCCTCGGGTGTCCAAGCCACCAAGGAAAACAGGGAACCCCATGCATTTCCGAAAAGAGGACACCCATGGGAATCCGCAGAGGTATGATTTGCGCACATCGTCCCAGATTTTATTACCCAGACAGCCCCGCAAAGTCCGAAAAGTCAGGAAAAAAACGCTTTTTCCGCACATTTTGCTCGACGCACACATCAAACACGCCCCCAACAACACATGGCCTACCGTCCCGCATTCCCACAGGTGTCCCGATGAAAACAGTACCTCACATGCGTGGGTGCACCTACCTGGCTGGCAAGGGGCAAGCCGAAAACGCAAGCAACCCCCAGTCTGTTTGCAGAGGGGAATCTCAGCCATTCTGCCGACCGGCACAACATACAGATATGGGCCTCGGGTGTCCAAGCCACCAAGGAAAACAGGGAACCCCATGCATTTCCGAAAAGAGGACACCCGTGGGAATCCGCAGAGGTATGATTTGCGCACATCGCCCCAGAATTTATTACCCAGACACCCCCGCAAAGTCCGAAATGTGGGGAAAAAAACGCATTTTCCACACATTTTGCTCAGCGCACCCATCGAAACACACCCCCAACAACACATGGCCTACCGTCCCGCGTTCCCACAGGTGTCCCGATGAAAACGGTACCTCATATGTGTGGGTGCACCTACCTGGCTGGCAAGGGGCAAGCCGAAAACGCAAGCAACCCCCAGTCTGTTTGTAGAGGGGAATCTCAGCCATTCTGCCGACCGGCACAACATACAGATATGGGCCTCGCGTGTCCAAGCCACCAAGGAAAACAGGGAACCCCATGCATTTCCGAAAAGAGGACACCCGTGCGAATCCGCAGAGGTATGATTTGCGCACATCGCCCCAGAATATATTACCCAGACACCCCCGCAAAGTCCGAAATGTGGGGAAAAAACACATTTTCCGCACATTTCGCTCGGCGCACCCATAGAAACACGCCCCCAACAACACATGGCCTACCGTCCCGCGTTCCCACAGGTGTCCCAATGAAAACGGTACCTCATATGTGTGGGTGCACCTACCTGGCTGGCAAGGGGCAAGCCGAAAACGCAAGCAACCCCCAGTCTGTTTGCAGAGGGGAATCTCAGCCATTCTGCCGACCGGCACAACATACAGATATGGGCCTCGGGTGTCCAAGCCTCCAAGGAAAACAGAGAACCCCATGCATTTACGAAAAGAGGACACCCCTGGGAATCGCCAGAGGTATGATTTGCGCACATCGGCCCAGAATTTATTACCCAGACAGCCCCGCAAAGTTCGAAATGTGGGGAAAAAAATGCTTTTTCTGCACATTTCGCTCGACGCACCCATCGAAACACGCCCCCAACAACACATGGCCTACCATCAAGCGTTTCCACAGGTGTCCCAATGAAAACGGTACCTCACATGTGTGGGTGCACCTACCTGGCCGCCAAGGGGAATGCCTAAAAAACAAGTAACCCCAAGTCTGTTTTCATGGCGAAATCTCAGACATTCTGCCGACCGGCACAACGTACAGATATGGGCCTCGGGTATCCAAGCCACCGAGGAAAACAGGGAAACCCAGGCATTTCCGAAAAGAGGACACCCGTGGGAATCCGCAGAGGTATGATTTGCGCACATCGCCCCAGATTTTATTACCCAGACAGCCCCGCAAAGTCTGAAAAGTCGGGAAAAAAACGCTTTTTCCGCACATTTTGCTCGACGCACCCATCGAAACACGCCCCCAACAACACATGGCCTACTGTCACACGTTCCCACAGGTGTCCCAATGAAAACGGTACCTCACATGTGTGGGTGCACCTACCTAGCCGCCAAGGGGAAAGCCTAAAACACAAGTAACCCCAAGTCTGTTTTCAGAGGGAAATCTCAGACATTCTGCCGACCGGCACAGCGTACAGATATGGGCCTCGGGTGTCCAAGCCACCGAGGAAAACAGGGAAACCCATGCATTTCCGAAAAGAGGACATCCATGGGAATCCGCAGAGGTATGATTTGCGCACATCGCCCCCGAATTTATTACCCAGACAGCCCTGCAAAGTCCGAAATGTGGGGAAAAAAACGCTTTTTCCGCACATTTCGCTCGACTCACCCATCGAAACACGCCCCCATCAACTCATGGCCTACCATCACGCGTTTCCACAGGTTTCCCGATGAAAACGGTACCTCACATGTGTGGGTGCACCTACCTGGCCGCCAATGGGAATGCCTAAAACACAAGTAACCCCAAGTCTGTTTTCAGAGCGAAATCTCAGACATTCTGCCGACCGACACAACGTACAGATATGGGCCTCGGGTGTCCAAGCCACCGAGGAAACAGGGAACCCCATGCATTTCCGAAAAGAGGACACACATGAGAATCCACAGAGGTATGATTTGCGCACATTGCCCCAGAATTTATTACCCAGACAGCCCTGCAAAGTCTGAAATGTGGGGAAAACACGCTTTTTCCGCACATTTCTCTCGACGCACCCATCGAAACACGCCCCCAACAACACATGGCCTACCGTCACGTGTTCCCACAGGTGTCCCGATGAAAATGGTACCTCACATGTGTGGGTGCACCTACCTGGCCGCCAAGGGGAAAGCCTAAAACACCAGTAACCCCAAGTCTGTTTTCAGAGCGAAATCTCAGACATTCTGCCGACCGGCACAACGTACAGATATGGGCCTCGGGTGTCCAAGCCACAAAGGAAAACGGGGAACCCCATGCATTTCCGAAAAGAGGACACCCATGGGAATCCACAGAGGTATGATTTGCGCACATCCCCCCAGATTTTCTTACCCAGACAGCCCCGCAAAGTCCGAAAAAACGGGAAAAAATGCTTTTTCCGCACATTTCGCTCGACGCACCCATCGAAACACGCCCCCAACAACACATGGCCTACCGTCACGCGTTTCCACAGGTGTCGCGATGAAAACGGTACCTCACATGTGTGGGTGCACCTACCTGGCCGCCAAGGGGCAAGCCGAAAACGCAAGCAACCCCCAGTCTGTTTGCAGAGGGGAATCTCAGCCATTCTGCCTTCCGGCACAACATACAGATATGGGCCTCGGGTGTCCAAGCCACCGAGGAAAACAGGGAACCCCATGCATTTCCGAAAAGAGGACACCCGTGGGAATCCACAGAGGTATGATTTGCGCACATTGCCCCAGAATTTATTACCCAGACAGCCCTGCAAAATCTGAAATGTGGGGAAAAAAAGCTTTTTCCGCACATTTCGCTCGACGCACCCATCGAAACACGCCCCCAACAACACATGGCCTACCGTCACGCGTTTCCACAGGTGTCGCGATGAAAACGGTACCTCACATGTGTGGGTGCACCTACCTGGCTGGCAAGGGGCAAGCCGAAAACGCAAGCAACCCCCAGTCTGTTTGCAGAGGGGAATCTCAGCCATTCTGCCGACCGGCACAACATACAGATATGGGCCTCGGGTGTCCAAGCCTCCAAGGAAAACAGAGAACCCCATGCATTTACGAAAAGAGGACACCCCTGGGAATCGCCAGAGGTATGATTTGCGCACATCGGCCCAGAATTTATTACCCAGACAGCCCCGCAAAGTTCGAAATGTGGGGAAAAAAATGCTTTTTCTGCACATTTCGCTCGACGCACCCATCGAAACACGCCCCCAACAACACATGGCCTACCATCAAGCGTTTCCACAGGTGTCCCAATGAAAACGGTACCTCACATGTGTGGGTGCACCTACCTGGCCGCCAAGGGGAATGCCTAAAAAACAAGTAACCCCAAGTCTGTTTTCATGGCGAAATCTCAGACATTCTGCCGACCGGCACAACGTACAGATATGGGCCTCGGGTATCCAAGCCACCGAGGAAAACAGGGAAACCCATGCATTTCCGAAAAGAGGACACCCGTGGGAATCCGCAGAGGTATGATTTGCGCACATCGCCCCAGATTTTATTACCCAGACAGCCCCGCAAAGTCTGAAAAGTCGGGAAAAAAATGCTTTTTCCGCACATTTTGCTCGACGCACCCATCGAAACACGCCCCCAACAACACATGGCCTACTGTCACACGTTCCCACAGGTGTCCCAATGAAAACGGTACCTCACATGTGTGGGTGCACCTACCTAGCCGCCAAGGGGAAAGCCTAAAACACAAGTAACCCCAAGTCTGTTTTCAGAGGGAAATCTCAGACATTCTGCCGACCGGCACAGCGTACAGATATGGGCCTCGGGTGTCCAAGCCACCGAGGAAAACATGGAAACCCATGCATTTCCGAAAAGAGGACATCCATGGGAATCCGCAGAGGTATGATTTGCGCACATCGCCCCCGAATTTATTACCCAGACAGCCCTGCAAAGTCCGAAATGTGGGGAAAAAAACGCTTTTTCCGCACATTTCGCTCGACTCACCCATCGAAACACGCCCCCATCAACTCATGGCCTACCATCACGCGTTTCCACAGGTTTCCCGATGAAAACGGTACCTCACATGTGTGGGTGCACCTACCTGGCCGCCAATGGGAATGCCTAAAACACAAGTAACCCCAAGTCTGTTTTCAGAGCGAAATCTCAGACATTCTGCCGACCGACACAACGTACAGATATGGGCCTCGGGTGTCCAAGCCACCGAGGAAACAGGGAACCCCATGCATTTCCGAAAAGAGGACACACGTGAGAATCCACAGAGGTATGATTTGCGCACATTGCCCCAGAATTTATTACCCAGACAGCCCTGCAAAGTCTGAAATGTGGGGAAAACACGCTTTTTCCGCACATTTCTCTCGACGCACCCATCGAAACACGCCCCCAACAACACATGGCCTACCGTCACGTGTTCCCACAGGTGTCCCGATGAAAATGGTACCTCACATGTGTGGGTGCACCTACCTGGCCGCCAAGGGGAAAGCCTAAAACACCAGTAACCCCAAGTCTGTTTTCAGAGCGAAATCTCAGACATTCTGCCGACCGGCACAACGTACAGATATGGGCCTCGGGTGTCCAAGCCACAAAGGAAAACGGGGAACCCCATGCATTTCCGAAAAGAGGACACCCATGGGAATCCACAGAGGTATGATTTGCGCACATCCCCCCAGATTTTCTTACCCAGACAGCCCCGCAAAGTCCGAAAAAACGGGAAAAAATGCTTTTTCCGCACATTTCGCTCGACGCACCCATCGAAACACGCCCCCAACAACACATGGCCTACCGTCACGCGTTTCCACAGGTGTCGCGATGAAAACGGTACCTCACATGTGTGGGTGCACCTACCTGGCCGCCAAGGGGCAAGCCGAAAACGCAAGCAACCCCCAGTCTGTTTGCAGAGGGGAATCTCAGCCATTCTGCCTTCCGGCACAACATACAGATATGGGCCTCGGGTGTCCAAGCCACCGAGGAAAACAGGGAACCCCATGCATTTCCGAAAAGAGGACACCCGTGGGAATCCACAGAGGTATGATTTGCGCACATTGCCCCAGAATTTATTACCCAGACAGCCCTGCAAAATCTGAAATGTGGGGAAAAAAAGCTTTTTCCGCACATTTCGCTCGACGCACCCATCGAAACACGCCCCCAACAACACATGGCCTACCGTCACGCGTTTCCACAGGTGTCGCGATGAAAACGGTACCTCACATGTGTGGGTGCACCTACCTGGCTGGCAAGGGGCAAGCCGAAAACGCAAGCAACCCCCAGTCTGTTTGCAGAGGGGAATCTCAGCCATTCTGCCGACCGGCACAACATACAGATATGGGCCTCGGGTGTCCAAGCCTCCAAGGAAAACAGAGAACCCCATGCATTTACGAAAAGAGGACACCCATGGGAATCCACAGAGGTATGATTTGCGCACATCCCCCCAGATTTTCTTACCCAGACAGCCCCGCAAAGTCCGAAAAAACGGGAAAAAATGCTTTTTCCGCACATTTCGCTCGACGCACCCATCGAAACACGCCCCCAACAACACATGGCCTACCGTCACGCGTTTCCACAGGTGTCGCGATGAAAACGGTACCTCACATGTGTGGGTGCACCTACCTGGCCGCCAAGGGGCAAGCCGAAAACGCAAGCAACCCCCAGTCTGTTTGCAGAGGGGAATCTCAGCCATTCTGCCTTCCGGCACAACATACAGATATGGGCCTCGGGTGTCCAAGCCACCGAGGAAAACAGGGAACCCCATGCATTTCCGAAAAGAGGACACCCGTGGGAATCCACGGAGGTATGATTTGCGCACATTGCCCCAGAATTTATTATCCAGACAGCCCTGCAAAATCTGAAATGTGGGGAAAAAAAGCTTTTTCCGCACATTTTGCTCGACGCACCCATCGAAACACGCCCCCAACAACACATGGCCTACCGTCACGCGTTCCCACAGGTGTCCCGCTGAAAATGGTACCTCACATGTGTGGGTGCACCTACCTGGCCGCCAAGGGGAAAGCCTAAAACACCAGTAACCCCAAGTCTGTTTTCAGAGTGAAATCTCAGACATTCTGCCGACCGGCACAACGTACAGATATGGGCCTCGGGTGTCCAAGCCACCAAGGAAAACGGGGAACCCCATGCATTTCCGAAAAGAGGACACCCATGGGAATCCGCAGAGGTATGATTTGCGCACATCCCCCCAGATTTCCTTACCCAGACAGCCCTGCAAAGTCTGAAAAAACAGGAAAAAAACACTTTTTCCGCACATTTCGCTCGACGCACCCATTGGAACACGCCCCCAACAACACATGGCCTACCGTCACGCGTTTCCACAGGTGTCCCGATGAAAACGGTACCTCACATGTGTGGGTGCACCTACCTGGCCGCCAAGGGAAAAGCCGAAAACGCAAGCAACCCCCAGTCTGTTTGCAGAGGGGAATCTCAGCCATTCTGCCGACCGGCACAACATACAGATATGGGCCTCGGGTGTCCAAGCCACCAAGGAAAACAGGGAACCCCATGCATTTCCGAAAAGAGGACACCCGTGGGAATCCGCAGAGGTATGATTTGCGCACATGGCCCCAGAATTTATTACCCAGACACCCCCGCAAAGTTCGAAATGTGGGGAAAAAAACACATTTTCCGCACATTTTGCTCGGTGCCCCATAGAAACACGCCCCCAACAACACATGGCCTACCGTCCCGCGTTCCCACACGTGTCCCGATGAAAACGGTACCTCACATGCGTGGGTGCACCTACCTGGCTGGCAAGGGGCAAGCCGAAAATGCACGCAACCCCCAGCCTGTTTGCAGAGGGGAATCTCAGCCATTCTGCCGACCGGCACAACATACAGATATGGGCCTCGTGTGTCCAAGCCTCCAAGGAAAACAGGGAACCCCATGCATTTCCGAAAAGAGGACTCCCGTGGGAATCCGCAGAGGTATGATTTGTGCACATCGGCCCAGAATTTATTACCCAGACAGCCCCGCAAAGTCCGAAATGTGGGGAAAAAATGCTTTTTCTGCACATTTCGCTCAACGCACCCATCGAAACACACCCCCAACAACACATGCCCTACTGTCACGCATTCCCACCGGTGTCCCGATGAAAACGGTACCTCACATGTGTGGGTGCACCTACCTGGCCGCCAAGGGGAAAGCCTAAAACCCAAGTAATCCCAAGTCTGTTTTCATGGCGAAATCTCAGACATTCTGCCGACCGGCACAACGTACAGATATGGGCCTCGGGTGTCCAAGCCACCGAGGAAAACAGGGAAACCCATGCATTTCCGAAAAGAGGACACCCGTGGGAATCCGCAGAGGTATGATTTGCGCACATCGCCCCAGATTTTATTACACAGACAGCCCCGCAAAGTCTGAAAAGTCGGGAAAAAAACGCTTTTTCCGCACATTTTGCTCGACGCATCCATCGAAACACGCCCCCAACAACACATGGCCTACCGTCACACGTTCCCACAGGTGTCCCGATGAAAACGGTAACTCACATGTGTGGGTGCACCTACCTGGCCGCCAAGGGGAAAGCCTAAAACACAATTAACCCCAAGTCTGTTTTCAGAGCGAAATCTCTGACATTCTGCCGACCGGCACAACGTACAGATATGGGCCTCGGGTGTCCAAGCCACCGAGGAAAACAGGGAACCCCATGCATTTCCGAAAAGAGGACACCCATGGGAATCCGCAGAGGTATGATTTGCGCACATTGCCCCAGAATTTATTACCCAGACAGCCCTGCAAAGTCTGAATTGTGGGGAAAAAAACGCTTTTTCCGCACATTTCGCTCGACGCACCCTTCAAAACACGCCCCCAACAACACATGGCCTACCGTCACGCGTTCCCACAGGTGTCCCAATGAAAACGGTACCTCACATGTGTGGGTGCACCTACCTGGCCGCCAAGGGGAAAGCCTAAAACACCAGTAACCCCAAGTCTGTTTTCAGAGCGAAATCTCAGACATTCTGCCGACCGGCACAACGTACAGATATGGGCCTCCGGTGTCCAAGCCACCAAGGAAAACGGGGAACCCCATGCATTTCCGAAAAGAGGACACCCATGGGAATCCGCAGAGGTATGATTTGCGCACATCGCCCCAGATTTTATTACCCAGACAACCCCGCAAAGTCCGAAAAAACGGGAAAAAAACTCTTTTTCCGCACATTTCGCTCGACGCACCCATCGAAACACGCCCCCAACAACCCATGGCCTACCGTCACGCGTTCCCACAGGTGTCCCGATGAAAACGGTACCTCACATGTGTGGGTGCACCTACCTGGCCGCCAAGGGGAAAGCCTAAAACACAAGTAATCCCAAGTCTGTTTTCATGGCGAAATCTCAGACATTCTGCCGACCGGCACAACGTACAGATATGGGCCTCGGGTGTCCAAGCCACCGAGGAAAACAGGGAAACCCATGCATTTCCGAAAAGAGGACACCCGTGGGAATCCGCAGAGGTATGATTTGCGCACATCGCCCCAGATTTTATTACACAGACAGCCCCGCAAAGTCTGAAAAGTCGGGAAAAAAACGCTTTTTCCGCACATTTCGCTCGACGCACCCTTCAAAACACGCCCCCAACAACACATGGCCTACCGTCACGCGTTCCCACAGGTGTCCCAATGAAAACGGTACCTCACATGTGTGGGTGCACCTACCTGGCCGCCAAGGGGAAAGCCTAAAACACCAGTAACCCCAAGTCTGTTTTCAGAGCGAAATCTCAGACATTCTGCCGACCGGCACAACGTACAGATATGGGCCTCCGGTGTCCAAGCCACCAAGGAAAACGGGGAACCCCATGCATTTCCGAAAAGAGGACACCCATGGGAATCCGCAGAGGTATGATTTGCGCACATCGCCCCAGATTTTATTACCCAGACAACCCCGCAAAGTCCGAAAAAACGGGAAAAAAACTCTTTTTCCGCACATTTCGCTAGACGCACCCATCGAAACACGCCCCCAACAACACATGGCCTACCGTCACGCGTTCCCACAGGTGTCCCGATGAAAACGGTACCTCACATGTGTGGGTGCACCTACCTGGCCGCCAAGGGGAAAGCCTAAAACACAAGTAACCCCAAGTCTGTTTTCAGAGCGAAATCTCAGACATTCTGCCGACCGGCACAACGTACAGATATGGGCTTCCGGTGTCCAAGCCACCAAGGAAAACGGGGAACCCCATGCATTTCTGAAAAGAGGACACCCAGGGGAATCCACAGAGGTATGATTTGCGCACATCGCCCCAGATTTTATTACCCAGACAGCCCCGCAAATTCCGAAAAGTCGGGAAAAAAACGCTTTTTCCGCACATTTTGCTCGACGCACCCATCAAACACACCCCCAACAACACATGGCCTACCGTCCCGCGTTCCCACAGGTGTCCCGATGAAAACGGTACCTCACATGCGTGGGTGAACCTACCTGGCTGGCAAGGGGCAAGCCGAAAATGCAAGCAACCCCCAGTCTGTTTGCAGAGGGGAATCTCAGCCATTCTGCCGACCGGCACAACATACAGATATGGGCCTCGGGTGTCCAAGCCACCAAGGAAAACAGGGAACCCCATGCATTTCCAAAAAGAGGACAACCGTGGGAATCCGCAGAGGTATGATTTGCGCACATTGCCCCAGAATTTATTACCCAAACACCCCTGCAAAGTCTGAAATGTGGGGAAAAAAACGCTTTTTCCGCACATTTCGCTCGACGCAACTATCGCAACACGCCCCCAACAACACATGGCCTACCGTCACGCGTTCCCACAGGTGTCCCGATGAAAACGGTACCTCACATGTGTGGGTGCACCTACCTGGCAGCCAAGGGGAAAGCCTAAAACACAAGTAACCCCAAGTCTGTTTTCAGAGCAAAATCTCAGACATTCTGCCGACCGGCACAACGTACAGATATGGGCCTCCGGTGTCCAAGCCACCAAGGAAAACGGGGAACCCCATGCATTTCCGAAAAGAGGACACCCATGGGAATCCGCAGAGGTATGATTTGCGCACATCGCCCCAGAATTTATTACCCAGACAGCCCCGCAAATTCCGAAAAGTCGGGAAAAAAACGCTTTTTCCGCACATTTTGCTCGACGCACCCATCAAACACACCCCCAACAACACATGGCCTACCGTCCCGCGTTCCCACAGGTGTCCCGATGAAAACGGTACCTCACATGCGTGGGTGCACCTACCTGGCTGGCAAGGGGCAAGCCGAAAACGCAAGCAACCCCCAGCCTGTTTGCAGAGGGGAATCTCAGCCATTCTGCCGACCGGCACAACATACAGATATGGGCCTCGTGTGTCCAAGCCTCCAAAGAAAACAGGGAACCCCATGCATTTCCAAAAAGAGGACACCCGTGGGAATCCGCAGAGGTATGATTTGCGCACATCGCCCCAGAATTTATTACCCAGACACCCCCGCAAAGTCAGAAATGTGGGGAAAAAAATGCATTTTCCGCACATTTTGGTCGACGCACCCATCGCAACACGCCCCCAACAACACATGGCCTACCGTCACGCGTTCCCACAGGTGTCCCGATGAAAACGGTACCTCACATGTGTGGGTGCACCTACCTGGCCGCCAAGGGGAAAGCCTAAAACACAAGTAACCCCAAGTCTGTTTTCAGAGCAAAATCTCAGACATTCTGCCGACCGGCACAACGTACAGATATGGGCCTACGGTGTCCAAGCCACCAAGGAAAACGGGGAACCCCATGCATTTCCGAAAAGAGGACACCCATGGGAATCCGCAGAGGTATGATTTGCGCACATCGCCCCAGATTTTATTACCCAGACAGCCCCGCAAAGTCCGAAATGTGGGGAAAAAAATGCATTTTCCGCACATTTCGCTCGGCGCACCCATAGAAACACGCCCCCAACAACACATGGCCTACCGTCCCACGTTCCCACACGTGTCCCGATGAAAACGGTACCTCACATGTGTGGGTGCACCTACCTGGCCGCCAAGGGGCAAGCCGAAAACGCAAGCAACCCCCAGTCTGTTTGCAGAGGGGAATCTCAGCCATTCTGCCTTCCGGCACAACATACAGATATGGGCCTCGGGTGTCCAAGCCACCGAGGAAAACAGGGAACCCCATGCATTTCCGAAAAGAGGACACCCGTGGGAACCCACGGAGGTATGATTTGCGCACATTGCCCCAGAATTTATTACCCAGACAGCCCTGCAAAATCTGAAATGTGGGGAAAAAAAGCTTTTTCCGCACATTTTGCTCGACGCACCCATCGAAACACGCCCCCAACAACACATGGCCTACCGTCACGCGTTCCCACAGGTGTCCCGCTGAAAATGGTACCTCACATGTGTGGGTGCACCTACCTGGCCGCCAAGGGGAAAGCCTAAAACACCAGTAACCCCAAGTCTGTTTTCAGAGTGAAATCTCAGACATTCTGCCGACCGGCACAACGTACAGATATGGGCCTCGGGTGTCCAAGCCACCAAGGAAAACGGGGAACCCCATGCATTTCCGAAAAGAGGACACCCATGGGAATCCGCAGAGGTATGATTTGCGCACATCCCCCCAGATTTCCTTACCCAGACAGCCCTGCAAAGTCTGAAAAAACAGGAAAAAAACACTTTTTCCGCACATTTCGCTCGACGCACCCATTGGAACACGCCCCCAACAACACATGGCCTACCGTCACGCGTTTCCACAGGTGTCCCGATGAAAACGGTACCTCACATGTGTGGGTGCACCTACCTGGCCGCCAAGGGAAAAGCCGAAAACGCAAGCAACCCCCAGTCTGTTTGCAGAGGGGAATCTCAGCCATTCTGCCGACCGGCACAACATACAGATATGGGCCTCGGGTGTCCAAGCCACCAAGGAAAACAGGGAACCCCATGCATTTCCGAAAAGAGGACACCCGTGGGAATCTGCAGAGGTATGATTTGCGCACATGGCCCCAGAATTTATTACCCAGACACCCCCGCAAAGTTCGAAATGTGGGGAAAAAAACACATTTTCCGCACATTTTGCTCGGTGCCCCATAGAAACACGCCCCCAACAACACATGGCCTACCGTCCCGCGTTCCCACACGTGTCCCGATGAAAACGGTACCTCACATGCGTGGGTGCACCTACCTGGCTGGCAAGGGGCAAGCCGAAAATGCACGCAACCCCCAGCCTGTTTGCAGAGGGGAATCTCAGCCATTCTGCCGACCGGCACAACATACAGATATGGGCCTCGTGTGTCCAAGCCTCCAAGGAAAACAGGGAACCCCATGCATTTCCGAAAAGAGGACTCCCGTGGGAATCCGCAGAGGTATGATTTGTGCACATCGGCCCAGAATTTATTACCCAGACAGCCCCGCAAAGTCCGAAATGTGGGGAAAAAATGCTTTTTCTGCACATTTCGCTCAACGCACCCATCGAAACACACCCCCAACAACACATGCCCTACTGTCACGCATTCCCACCGGTGTCCCGATGAAAACGGTACCTCACATGTGTGGGTGCACCTACCTGGCCGCCAAGGGGAAAGCCTAAAACCCAAGTAATCCCAAGTCTGTTTTCATGGCGAAATCTCAGACATTCTGCCGACCGGCACAACGTACAGATATGGGCCTCGGGTGTCCAAGCCACCGAGGAAAACAGGGAAACCCATGCATTTCCGAAAAGAGGACACCCGTGGGAATCCGCAGAGGTATGATTTGCGCACATCGCCCCAGATTTTATTACACAGACAGCCCCGCAAAGTCTGAAAAGTCGGGAAAAAAACGCTTTTTCCGCACATTTTGCTCGACGCATCCATCGAAACACGCCCCCAACAACACATGGCCTACCGTCACACGTTCCCACAGGTGTCCCGATGAAAACGGTAACTCACATGTGTGGGTGCACCTACCTGGCCGCCAAGGGGAAAGCCTAAAACACAATTAACCCCAAGTCTGTTTTCAGAGCGAAATCTCTGACATTCTGCCGACCGGCACAACGTACAGATATGGGCCTCGGGTGTCCAAGCCACCGAGGAAAACAGGGAACCCCATGCATTTCCGAAAAGAGGACACCCATGGGAATCCGCAGAGGTATGATTTGCGCACATTGCCCCAGAATTTATTACCCAGACAGCCCTGCAAAGTCTGAATTGTGGGGAAAAAAACGCTTTTTCCGCACATTTCGCTCGACGCACCCTTCAAAACACGCCCCCAACAACACATGGCCTACCGTCACGCGTTCCCACAGGTGTCCCAATGAAAACGGTACCTCACATGTGTGGGTGCACCTACCTGGCCGCCAAGGGGAAAGCCTAAAACACCAGTAACCCCAAGTCTGTTTTCAGAGCGAAATCTCAGACATTCTGCCGACCGGCACAACGTACAGATATGGGCCTCCGGTGTCCAAGCCACCAAGGAAAACGGGGAACCCCATGCATTTCCGAAAAGAGGACACCCATGGGAATCCGCAGAGGTATGATTTGCGCACATCGCCCCAGATTTTATTACCCAGACAACCCCGCAAAGTCCGAAAAAACGGGAAAAAAACTCTTTTTCCGCACATTTCGCTCGACGCACCCATCGAAACACGCCCCCAACAACACATGGCCTACCGTCACGCGTTCCCACAGGTGTCCCGATGAAAACGGTACCTCACATGTGTGGGTGCACCTACCTGGCCGCCAAGGGGAAAGCCTAAAACACAAGTAATCCCAAGTCTGTTTTCATGGCGAAATCTCAGACATTCTGCCGACCGGCACAACGTACAGATATGGGCCTCGGGTGTCCAAGCCACCGAGGAAAACAGGGAAACCCATGCATTTCCGAAAAGAGGACACCCGTGGGAATCCGCAGAGGTATGATTTGCGCACATCGCCCCAGATTTTATTACACAGACAGCCCCGCAAAGTCTGAAAAGTCGGGAAAAAAACGCTTTTTCCGCACATTTTGCTCGACGCATCCATCGAAACACGCCCCCAACAACACATGGCCTACCGTCACACGTTCCCACAGGTGTCCCGATGAAAACGGTACCTCACATGTGTGGGTGCAGCTACCTGGCCGCCAAGGGGAAAGCCTAAAACACAATTAACCCCAAGTCTGTTTTCAGAGCGAAATCTCTGACATTCTGCCGACCGGCACAACGTACAGATATGGGCCTCGGGTGTCCAAGCCACCGAGGAAAACAGGGAACCCCATGCATTTCCGAAAAGAGGACACCCATGGGAATCCGCAGAGGTATGATTTGCGCACATTGCCCCAGAATTTATTACTCAGACAGTCCTGCAAAGTCTGAATTGTGGGGAAAAAAACGCTTTTTCCGCACATTTCGCTCGACGCACCCTTCAAAACACGCCCCCAACAACACATGGCCTACCGTCACGCGTTCCCACAGGTGTCCCAATGAAAACGGTACCTCACATGTGTGGGTGCACCTACCTGGCCGCCAAGGGGAAAGCCTAAAACACCAGTAACCCCAAGTCTGTTTTCAGAGCGAAATCTCAGACATTCTGCCGACCGGCACAACGTACAGATATGGGCCTCCGGTGTCCAAGCCACCAAGGAAAACGGGGAACCCCATGCATTTCCGAAAAGAGGACACCCATGGGAATCCGCAGAGGTATGATTTGCGCACATCGCCCCAGATTTTATTACCCAGACAACCCCGCAAAGTCCGAAAAAACGGGAAAAAAACTCTTTTTCCGCACATTTCGCTCGACGCACCCATCGAAACACGCCCCCAACAACACATGGCCTACCGTCACGCGTTCCCACAGGTGTCCCGATGAAAACGGTACCTCACATGTGTGGGTGCACCTACCTGGCCGCCAAGGGGAAAGCCTAAAACACAAGTAACCCCAAGTCTGTTTTCAGAGCGAAATCTCAGACATTCTGCCGACCGGCACAACGTACAGATATGGGCTTCCGGTGTCCAAGCCACCAAGGAAAACGGGGAACCCCATGCATTTCTGAAAAGAGGACACCCAGGGGAATCCACAGAGGTATGATTTGCGCACATCGCCCCAGATTTTATTACCCAGACAGCCCCGCAAATTCCGAAAAGTCGGGAAAAAAACGCTTTTTCCGCACATTTTGCTCGACGCACCCATCAAACACACCCCCAACAACACATGGCCTACCGTCCCGCGTTCCCACAGGTGTCCCGATGAAAACGGTACCTCACATGCGTGGGTGCACCTACCTGGCTGGCAAGGGGCAAGCCGAAAATGCAAGCAACCCCCAGTCTGTTTGCAGAGGGGAATCTCAGCCATTCTGCCGACCGGCACAACATACAGATATGGGCCTCGGGTGTCCAAGCCACCAAGGAAAACAGGGAACCCCATGCATTTCCAAAAAGAGGACAACCGTGGGAATCCGCAGAGGTATGATTTGCGCACATTGCCCCAGAATTTATTACCCAAACACCCCTGCAAAGTCTGAAATGTGGGGAAAAAAACGCTTTTTCCGCACATTTCGCTCGACGCAACTATCGCAACACGCCCCCAACAACACATGGCCTACCGTCACGCGTTCCCACAGGTGTCCCGATGAAAACGGTACCTCACATGTGTGGGTGCACCTACCTGGCAGCCAAGGGGAAAGCCTAAAACACAAGTAACCCCAAGTCTGTTTTCAGAGCAAAATCTCAGACATTCTGCCGACCGGCACAACGTACAGATATGGGCCTCCGGTGTCCAAGCCACCAAGGAAAACGGGGAACCCCATGCATTTCCGAAAAGAGGACACCCATGGGAATCCGCAGAGGTATGATTTGCGCACATCGCCCCAGAATTTATTACCCAGACAGCCCCGCAAATTCCGAAAAGTCGGGAAAAAAACGCTTTTTCCGCACATTTTGCTCGACGCACCCATCAAACACACCCCCAACAACACATGGCCTACCGTCCCGCGTTCCCACAGGTGTCCCGATGAAAACGGTACCTCACATGCGTGGGTGCACCTACCTGGCTGGCAAGGGGCAAGCCGAAAACGCAAGCAACCCCCAGCCTGTTTGCAGAGGGGAATCTCAGCCATTCTGCCGACCGGCACAACATACAGATATGGGCCTCGTGTGTCCAAGCCTCCAAAGAAAACAGGGAACCCCATGCATTTCCAAAAAGAGGACACCCGTGGGAATCCGCAGAGGTATGATTTGCGCACATCGCCCCAGAATTTATTACCCAGACACCCCCGCAAAGTCAGAAATGTGGGGAAAAAAATGCATTTTCCGCACATTTTGGTCGACGCACCCATCGCAACACGCCCCCAACAACACATGGCCTACCGTCACGCGTTCCCACAGGTGTCCCGATGAAAACGGTACCTCACATGTGTGGGTGCACCTACCTGGCCGCCAAGGGGAAAGCCTAAAACACAAGTAACCCCAAGTCTGTTTTCAGAGCAAAATCTCAGACATTCTGCCGACCGGCACAACGTACAGATATGGGCCTACGGTGTCCAAGCCACCAAGGAAAACGGGGAACCCCATGCATTTCCGAAAAGAGGACACCCATGGGAATCCGCAGAGGTATGATTTGCGCACATCGCCCCAGATTTTATTACCCAGACAGCCCCGCAAAGTCCGAAATGTGGGGAAAAAAATGCATTTTCCGCACATTTCGCTCGGCGCACCCATAGAAACACGCCCCCAACAACACATGGCCTACCGTCCCACGTTCCCACACGTGTCCCGATGAAAACGGTACCTCACATGCGTGGGTGCACCTAACTGGCTGGCAAGGGGCAAGCCGAAAACGCAAGCAACCCCCAGTCTGTTTGCAGAGGGGAATCTCAGCCATTCTGCCGACCGGCACAACATACAGATATGGGCCTCGGGTGTCCAAGCCACCAAGGAAAACAGGGAACCCCATGCATTTCCGAAAATAGGACACCCGTGGGAATCCGCAGAGGTATGATTTGCACACATCGGCCCAGAATTTATTACCCAGACAGCCCCGCAAAGTCCGAAATGTGGGGAAAAAATGCTTTTTCTGCACATTTCGCTCGACGCACCCATCGAAACACGCCCCCAACAACACATGCCCTACTGTCACGCATTCCCACCGGTGTCCCGATGAAAACGGTACCTCACATGTGTGGGTGCACCTACCTGGCCGCCAAGGGGAAAGCCTAAAACACAAGTAACCCCAAGTCTGTTTTCATGGCGAAATCTCAGACATTCTGCCGACCGGCACAACGTACAGATATGGGCCTCGGGTGTCCAAGCCACCGAGGAAAACAGGGAAACCCATGCATTTCCGAAAAGAGGACACCCGTGGGAATCCGCAGAGGTATGATTTGCGCACATCGCCCCAGATTTTTTACACAGACAGCCCCGCAAAGTCTGAAAAGTCGGGAAAAAAACGCTTTTTCCGCACATTTTGCTCGACGCATCCATCGAAACACGCCCCCAACAACACATGGCCTACCGTCACACGTTCCCACAGGTGTCCCGATGAAAACGGTACCTCACATGTGTGGGTGCACCTACCTGGCCGCCAAGGGGAAAGCCTAAAACACAATTAACCCCAAGTCTGTTTTCAGAGCGAAATCTCTGACATTCTGCCGACCGGCACAACGTACAGATATGGGCCTCGGGTGTCCAAGCCACCGAGGAAAACAGGGAACCCCATGCATTTCCGAAAAGAGGACACCCATGGGAATCCGCAGAGGTATGATTTGCGCACATTTCCCCAGAATTTATTACCCAGACAGCCCTGCAAAGTCTGAAAAGTCGGGAAAAAAACGCTTTTTCCGCACATTTCGCTCGACGCACCCTTCAAAACACGCCCCCAACAACACATGGCCTACCGTCACGCGTTCCCACAGGTGTCCCAATGAAAACGGTACCTCACATGTGTGGGTGCACCTACCTGGCCGCCAAGGGGAATGCCTAAAAAACAAGTAACCCCAAGTCTGTTTTCATGGCGAAATCTCAGACATTCTGCCGACCGGCACAACGTACAGATATGGGCCTCGGGTATCCAAGCCACCGAGGAAAACAGGGAAACCCATGCATTTCCGAAAAGAGGACACCCATGGGAATCCGCAGAGGTATGATTTGCGCACATCGCCCCAGATTTTATTACCCAGACAACCCCGCAAAGTCCGAAAAAACGGGAAAAAAACTCTTTTTCCGCACATTTCGCTCGACGCACCCATCGAAACACGCCCCCAACAACACATGGCCTACCGTCACGTGTTCCCACAGGTATCCCGATGAAAACGGTACCTCACATGTGTGGGTGCACCTACCTGGCCGCCAAGGGGAAAGCCTAAAACACAAGTAACCCCAAGTCTGTTTTCAGAGCGAAATCTCAGACATTCTGCCGACCGGCACAACGTACAGATATGGGCTTCCGGTGTCCAAGCCACCAAGGAAAACGGGGAACCCCATGCATTTCTGAAAAGAGGACACCCAGGGGAATCCACAGAGGTATGATTTGCGCACATCGCCCCAGATTTTATTACCCAGACAGCCCCGCAAATTCCGAAAAGTCGGGAAAAAAACGCTTTTTCCGCACATTTTGCTCGACGCACCCATCAAACACACCCCCAACAACACATGGCCTACCGTCCCGCGTTCCCACAGGTGTCCCGATGAAAACGGTACCTCACATGCGTGGGTGCACCTACCTGGCTGGCAAGGGGCAAGCCGAAAATGCAAGCAACCCCCAGTCTGTTTGCAGAGGGGAATCTCAGCCATTCTGCCGACCGGCACAACATACAGATATGGGCCTCGGGTGTCCAAGCCACCAAGGAAAACAGGGAACCCCATGCATTTCCAAAAAGAGGACAACCGTGGGAATCCGCAGAGGTATGATTTGCGCACATTGCCCCAGAATTTATTACCCAAACACCCCTGCAAAGTCTGAAATGTGGGGAAAAAAACGCTTTTTCCGCACATTTCGCTCGACGCAACTATCGCAACACGCCCCCAACAACACATGGCCTACCGTCACGCATTCCCACAGGTGTCCCGATGAAAACGGTACCTCACATGTGTGGGTGCACCTACCTGGCAGCCAAGGGGAAAGCCTAAAACACAAGTAACCCCAAGTCTGTTTTCAGAGCAAAATCTCAGACATTCTGCCGACCGGCACAACGTACAGATATGGGCCTCCGGTGTCCAAGCCACCAAGGAAAACGGGGAACCCCATGCATTTCCGAAAAGAGGACACCCATGGGAATCCGCAGAGGTATGTTTTGCGCACATCGCCCCAGATTTTATTACCCAGACAGCCCCGCAAAGTCCGAAATGTGGGGAAAAAAATGCATTTTCCGCACATTTCGCTCGGCGCACCCATAGAAACACGCCCCCAACAACACATGGCCTACCGTCCCACGTTCCCACATGTGTCCCGATGAAAACGGTACCTCACATGCGTGGGTGCACCTACCTGGCTGGCAAGGGGCAAGCCGAAAACGCAAGCAACCCCCAGTCTGTTTGCAGAGGGGAATCTCAGCCATTCTGCCGACCGGCACAACATACAGATATGGGCCTCGGGTGTCCAAGCCACCAAGGAAAACAGGGAACCCCATGCATTTCCGAAAAGAAGACACCCGTGGGAATCCGCAGAGGTATGATTTGCGCACATCGCCCCAGAATTTATTACCCAGAAACCCCCGCAAAGTTCGAAATGTGGGGAAAAAAACACATTTTCCGCACATTTCGCTCGGCGCACCCATAGAAACACGCCCCCAACAACACATGGCCTACCGTCCCGTGTTCCCACATGTGTCCCGATGAAAACGGTACCTCACATGCGTGGGTGCACCTACCTGGCTGGCAAGGGGCAAGCCGAAAACGCAAGCAACCCCCAGCCTGTTTGCAGAGGGGAATCTCAGCCATTCTGCCGACCGGCACAACATACAGATATGGGCCTCGTGTGTCCAAGCCTCCAAGGAAAAAAGGGAACCCCATGCATTTCCAAAAAGAGGACACCCGTGGGAATCCGCAGAGGTATGATTTGCGCACATCGCCCCAGAATTTATTACCCAGACACCGCCGCAAAGTCAGAAATGTGGGGAAAAAAATGCATTTTCCGCACATTTCGGTCGACGCACCCATCGCAACACGCCCCCAACAACACATGGCCTACCGTCACGCGTTCCCACAGGTGTCCCGATGAAAACGGTACCTCACATGTGTGGGTGCACCTACCTGGCCGCCAAGGGGAAAGCCTAAAACACAAGTAACCCCAAGTCTGTTTTCAGAGCAAAATCTCAGACATTCTGCCGACCGGCACAACGTACAGATATGGGCCTACGGTGTCCAAGCCACCAAGGAAAACGGGGAACCCCATGCATTTCCGAAAAGAGGACACCCATGGGAATCCGCAGAGGTATGATTTGCCCACATCGCCCCAGATTTTATTACCCAGACAGCCCCGCAAAGTCTGAAAAGTCGGGAAAAAAACGCTTTTTCCGCACATTTTGCTCGACGCACCCATCGAAACACGCCCCCAACAACACATGGCCTACTGTCACACGTTCCCACAGGTGTCCCAATGAAAACGGTACCTCACATGTGTGGGTGCACCTACCTAGCCGCCAGGGGGAAAGCCTAAAACACAAGTAACCCCAAGTCTGTTTTCTGAGGGAAATCTCAGACATTCTGCCGACCGGCACAGCGTACAGATATGGGCCTCGGGTGTCCAAGCCACCGAGGAAAACAGGGAAACCCATGCATTTCCGAAAAGAGGACATCCATGGGAATCCGCAGAGGTATGATTTGCGCACATCGCCCCCGAATTTATTACCCAGACAGCCCTGCAAAGTCCGAAATGTGGGGAAAAAAACGCTTTTTCCGCACATTTCGCTCGACTCACCCATCGAAACACGCCCCCATCAACTCATGGCCTACCATCACGCGTTTCCACAGGTGTCCCGATGAAAACGGTACCTCACATGTGTGGGTGCACCTACCTGGCCGCCAATGGGAATGCCTAAAACACAAGTAACCCCAAGTCTGTTTTCAGAGCGAAATCTCAGACATTCTGCCGACCGACACAACGTACAGATATGGGCCTCGGGTGTCCAAGCCACCGAGGAAACAGGGAACCCCATGCATTTCCGAAAATAGGACACACGTGAGAATCCACAGAGGTATGATTTGCGCACATTGCCCCAGAATTTATTACCCAGACAGCCCTGCAAAGTCTGAAATGTGGGGAAAACACGCTTTTTCCGCACATTTCTCTCGACGCACCCATCGAAACACGCCCCCAACAACACATGGCCTACCGTCACGTGTTCCCACAGGTGTCCCGATGAAAATGGTACATCACATGTGTGGGTGCACCTACCTGGCCGCCAAGGGGAAAGCCTAAAACACCAGTAACCCCAAGTCTGTTTTCAGAGCGAAATCTCAGACATTCTGCCGACCGGCACAACGTACAGATATGGGCCTCGGGTGTCCAAGCCACAAAGGAAAACGGGGAACCCCATGCATTTCCGAAAAGAGGACACCCATGGGAATCCACAGAGGTATGATTTGCGCACATCCCCCCAGATTTTCTTACCCAGACAGCCCCGCAAAGTCCGAAAAAACGGGAAAAAATGCTTTTTCCGCACATTTCGCTCGACGCACCCATCGAAACACGCCCCCAACAACACATGGCCTACCGTCACGCGTTTCCACAGGTGTCGCGATGAAAACGGTACCTCACATGTGTGGGTGCACCTACCTGGCCGCCAAGGGGCAAGCCGAAAACGCAAGCAACCCCCAGTCTGTTTGCAGAGGGGAATCTCAGCCATTCTGCCTTCCGGCACAACATACAGATATGGGCCTCGGGTGTCCAAGCCACCGAGGAAAACAGGGAACCCCATGCATTTCCGAAAAGAGGACACCCGTGGGAATCCACAGAGGTATGATTTGCGCACATTGCCCCAGAATTTATTACCCAGACAGCCCTGCAAAATCTGAAATGTGGGGAAAAAAAGCTTTTTCCGCACATTTTGCTCGACGCACCCATCGAAACACGCCCCCAACAACACATGGCCTACCGTCACGCGTTCCCACAGGTGTCCCGCTGAAAATGGTACCTCACATGTGTGGGTGCACCTACCTGGCCGCCAAGGGGAAAGCCTAAAACACCAGTAACCCCAAGTCTGTTTTCAGAGTGAAATCTCAGACATTCTGCCGACCGGCACAACGTACAGATATGGGCCTCGGGTGTCCAAGCCACCAAGGAAAACGGGGAACCCCATGCATTTCCGAAAAGAGGACACCCATGGGAATCCGCAGAGGTATGATTTGCGCACATCCCCCCAGATTTCCTTACCCAGACAGCCCTGCAAAGTCTGAAAAAACAGGAAAAAAACACTTTTTCCGCACATTTCGCTCGACGCACCCATTGGAACACGCCCCCAACAACACATGGCCTACCGTCACGCGTTTCCACAGGTGTCCCGATGAAAACGGTACCTCACATGTGTGGGTGCACCTACCTGGCCGCCAAGGGAAAAGCCGAAAACGCAAGCAACCCCCAGTCTGTTTGCAGAGGGGAATCTCAGCCATTCTGCCGACCGGCACAACATACAGATATGGGCCTCGGGTGTCCAAGCCACCAAGGAAAACAGGGAACCCCATGCATTTCCGAAAAGAGGACACCCGTGGGAATCCGCAGAGGTATGATTTGCGCACATGGCCCCAGAATTTATTACCCAGACACCCCCGCAAAGTTCGAAATGTGGGGAAAAAAACACATTTTCCGCACATTTTGCTCGGCGCCCCATAGAAACACGCCCCCAACAACACATGGCCTACCGTCCCGCGTTCCCACACGTGTCCCGATGAAAACGGTACCTCACATGCGTGGGTGCACCTACCTGGCTGGCAAGGGGCAAGCCGAAAATGCAAGCAACCCCCAGCCTGTTTGCAGAGGGGAATCTCAGCCATTCTGCCGACCGGCACAACATACAGATATGGGCCTCGTGTGTCCAAGCCTCCAAGGAAAACAGGGAACCCCATGCATTTCCGAAAAGAGGACTCCCGTGGGAATCCGCAGAGGTATGATTTGTGCACATCGGCCCAGAATTTATTACCCAGACAGCCCCGCAAAGTCCGAAATGTGGGGAAAAAATGCTTTTTCTGCACATTTCGCTCAACGCACCCATCGAAACACACCCCCAACAACACATGCCCTACTGTCACGCATTCCCACCGGTGTCCCGATGAAAACGGTACCTCACATGTGTGGGTGCACCTACCTGGCCGCCAAGGGGAAAGCCTAAAACCCAAGTAATCCCAAGTCTGTTTTCATGGCGAAATCTCAGACATTCTGCCGACCGGCACAACGTACAGATATGGGCCTCGGGTGTCCAAGCCACCGAGGAAAACAGGGAAACCCATGCATTTCCGAAAAGAGGACACCCGTGGGAATCCGCAGAGGTATGATTTGCGCACATCGCCCCAGATTTTATTACACAGACAGCCCCGCAAAGTCTGAAAAGTCGGGAAAAAAACGCTTTTTCCGCACATTTTGCTCGACGCATCCATCGAAACACGCCCCCAACAACACATGGCCTACCGTCACACGTTCCCACAGGTGTCCCGATGAAAACGGTACCTCACATGTGTGGGTGCACCTACCTGGCCGCCAAGGGGAAAGCCTAAAACACAATTAACCCCAAGTCTGTTTTCAGAGCGAAATCTCTGACATTCTGCCGACCGGCACAACGTACAGATATGGGCCTCGGGTGTCCAAGCCACCGAGGAAAACAGGGAACCCCATGCATTTCCGAAAAGAGGACACCCATGGGAATCCGCAGAGGTATGATTTGCGCACATTGCCCCAGAATTTATTACCCAGACAGCCCTGCAAAGTCTGAATTGTGGGGAAAAAAACGCTTTTTCCGCACATTTCGCTCGACGCACCCTTCAAAACACGCCCCCAACAACACATGGCCTACCGTCACGCGTTCCCACAGGTGTCCCAATGAAAACGGTACCTCACATGTGTGGGTGCACCTACCTGGCCGCCAAGGGGAAAGCCTAAAACACCAGTAACCCCAAGTCTGTTTTCAGAGCGAAATCTCAGACATTCTGCCGACCGGCACAACGTACAGATATGGGCCTCCGGTGTCCAAGCCACCAAGGAAAACGGGGAACCCCATGCATTTCCGAAAAGAGGACACCCATGGGAATCCGCAGAGGTATGATTTGCGCACATCGCCCCAGATTTTATTACCCAGACAACCCCGCAAAGTCCGAAAAAACGGGAAAAAAACTCTTTTTCCGCACATTTTGCTCGACGCACCCATCGAAACACGCCCCCAACAACACATGGCCTACCGTCACGCGTTCCCACAGGTGTCCCGATGAAAACGGTACCTCACAGGTGTGGGTGCACCTACCTGGCCGCCAAGGGGAAAGCCTAAAACACAAGTAATCCCAAGTCTGTTTTCATGGCGAAATCTCAGATATTCTGCCGACCGGCACAACGTACAGATATGGGCCTCGGGTGTCCAAGCCACCGAGGAAAACAGGGAAACCCATGCATTTCCGAAAAGAGGACACCCGTGGGAATCCGCAGAGGTATGATTTGCGCACATCGCCCCAGATTTTATTACACAGACAGCCCCGCAAAGTCTGAAAAGTCGGGAAAAAAACGCTTTTTCCGCACATTTTGCTCGACGCATCCATCGAAACACGCCCCCAACAACACATGGCCTACCGTCACACGTTCCCACAGGTGTCCCGATGAAAACGGTACCTCACATGTGTGGGTGCACCTACCTGGCCGCCAAGGGGAAAGCCTAAAACACAATTAACCCCAAGTCTGTTTTCAGAGCGAAATCTCTGACATTCTGCCGACCGGCACAACGTACAGATATGGGCCTCGGGTGTCCAAGCCACCGAGGAAAACAGGGAACCCCATGCATTTCCGAAAAGAGGACACCCATGGGAATCCGCAGAGGTATGATTTGCGCACATTGCCCCAGAATTTATTACCCAGACAGCCCTGCAAAGTCTGAATTGTGGGGAAAAAAACGCTTTTTCCGCACATTTTGCTCGACGCACCCTTCAAAACACGCCCCCAACAACACATGGCCTACCGTCACGCGTTCCCACAGGTGTCCCAATGAAAACGGTACCTCACATGTGTGGGTGCACCTACCTGGCCGCCAAGGGGAAAGCCTAAAACACCAGTAACCCCAAGTCTGTTTTCAGAGCGAAATCTCAGACATTCTGCCGACCGGCACAACGTACAGATATGGGCCTCCGGTGTCCAAGCCACCAAGGAAAACGGGGAACCCCATGCATTTCCGAAAAGAGGACACCCATGGGAATCCGCAGAGGTATGATTTGCGCACATCGCCCCAGATTTTATTACCCAGACAACCCCGCAAAGTCCGAAAAAATGGGAAAAAAACTCTTTTTCCGCACATTTCGCTCGACGCACCCATCGAAACACGCCCCCAACAACACATGGCCTACCGTCACGCGTTCCCACAGGTGTCCCGATGAAAACGGTACCTCACATGTGTGGGTGCACCTACCTGGCCGCCAAGGGGAAAGCCTAAAACACAAGTAACCCCAAGTCTGTTTTCAGAGCGAAATCTCAGACATTCTGCCGACCGGCACAACGTACAGATATGGGCTTCCGGTGTCCAAGCCACCAAGGAAAACGGGGAACCCCATGCATTTCTGAAAAGAGGACACCCAGGGGAATCCACAGAGGTATGAGTTGCGCACATCGCCCCAGATTTTATTACCCAGACAGCCCCGCAAATTCCGAAAAGTCGGGAAAAAAACGCTTTTTCCGCACATTTTGCTCGACGCACCCATCAAACACACCCCCAACAACACATGGCCTACCGTCCCGCGTTCCCACAGGTGTCCCGATGAAAACGGTACCTCACATGCGTGGGTGCACCTACCTGGCTGGCAAGGGGCAAGCCGAAAATGCAAGCAACCCCCAGTCTGTTTGCAGAGGGGAATCTCAGCCATTCTGCCGACCGGCACAACATACAGATATGGGCCTCGGGTGTCCAAGCCACCAAGGAAAACAGGGAACCCCATGCATTTCCAAAAAGAGGACAACCGTGGGAATCCGCAGAGATATGATTTGCGCACATTGCCCCAGAATTTATTACCCAAACACCCCTGCAAAGTCTGAAATGTGGGGAAAAAAACGCTTTTTCCGCACATTTCGCTCGACGCAACTATCGCAACACGCCCCCAACAACACATGGCCTACCGTCACGCGTTCCCACAGGTGTCCCGATGAAAACGGTACCTCACATGTGTGGGTGCACCTACCTGGCAGCCAAGGGGAAAGCCTAAAACACAAGTAACCCCAAGTCTGTTTTCAGAGCAAAATCTCAGACATTCTGCCGACCGGCACAACGTACAGATATGGGCCTCCGGTGTCCAAGCCACCAAGGAAAACGGGGAACCCCATGCATTTCCGAAAAGAGGACACCCATGGGAATCCGCAGAGGTATGTTTTGCGCACATCGCCCCAGATTTTATTACCCAGACAGCCCCGCAAAGTCCGAAATGTGGGGAAAAAAATGCATTTTCCGCACATTTCGCTCGGCGCACCCATAGAAACACGCCCCCAACAACACATGGCCTACCGTCCCACGTTCCCACATGTGTCCCGATGAAAACGGTACCTCACATGCGTGGGTGCACCTACCTGGCTGGCAAGGGGCAAGCCGAAAACGCAAGCAACCCCCAGTCTGTTTGCAGAGGGGAATCTCAGCCATTCTGCCGACCGGCACAACATACAGATATGGGCCTCGGGTGTCCAAGCCACCAAGGAAAACAGGGAACCCCATGCATTTCCGAAAAGAAGACACCCGTGGGAATCCGCAGAGGTATGATTTGCGCACATCGCCCCAGAATTTATTACCCAGACACCCCCGCAAAGTTCGAAATGTGGGGAAAAAAACACATTTTCCGCACATTTCGCTCGGCGCACCCATAGAAACACGCCCCCAACAACACATGGCCTACCGTCCCGTGTTCCCACATGTGTCCCGATGAAAACGGTACCTCACATGCGTGGGTGCACCTACCTGGCTGGCAAGGGGCAAGCCGAAAACGCAAGCAACCCCCAGCCTGTTTGCAGAGGGGAATCTCAGCCATTCTGCCGACCGGCACAACATACAGATATGGGCCTCGTGTGTCCAAGCCTCCAAGGAAAACAGGGAACCCCATGCATTTCCAAAAAGAGGACACCCGTGGGAATCCGCAGAGGTATGATTTGCGCACATCGCCCCAGAATTTATTACCCAGACACCGCCGCAAAGTCAGAAATGTGGGGAAAAAAATGCATTTTCCGCACATTTCGGTCGACGCACCCATCGCAACACGCCCCCAACAACACATGGCCTACCGTCACGCATTCCCACAGGTGTCCCGATGAAAACGGTACCTCACATGTGTGGGTGCACCTACCTGGCCGCCAAGGGGAAAGCCTAAAACACAAGTAACCCCAAGTCTGTTTTCAGAGCAAAATCTCAGACATTCTGCCGACCGGCACAACGTACAGATATGGGCCTACGGTGTCCAAGCCACCAAGGAAAACGGGGAACCCCATGCATTTCCGAAAAGAGGACACCCATGGGAATCCGCAGAGGTATGATTTGCCCACATCGCCCCAGATTTTATTACCCAGACAGCCCCGCAAAGTCCGAAATGTGGGGAAAAAAATGCATTTTCCGCACATTTCGCTCGGCGCACCCATCGAAACACGCCCCCAACAACACATGGCCTACCGTCCCACGTTCCCACACGTGTCCCGATGAAAACGGTACCTCACATGCGTGGGTGCACCTACCTGGCTGGCAAGGGGCAAGCCGAAAACGCAAGCAACCCCCAGTCTGTTTGCAGAGGGGAATCTCAGCCATTCTGCCGACCGGCACAACATACAGATATGGGCCTCGGGTGTCCAAGCCACCAAGGAAAACAGGGAACCCCATGCATTTCCGAAAAGAGGACACCCGTGGGAATCCGCAGAGGTATGATTTGCGCACATCGGCCCAGAATTTATTACCCAGACAGCCCCGCAAAGTCCGAAATGTGGGGAAAAAATGCTTTTTCTGCACATTTCGCTCGACGCACCCATCGAAACACGCCCCCAACAACACATGCCCTACTGTCACGCATTCCCACCGGTGTCCCGATGAAAACGGTACCTCACATGTGTGGGTGCACCTACCTGGCCGCCAAGGGGAAAGCCTAAAACACAAGTAACCCCAAGTCTGTTTTCATGGCGAAATCTCAGACATTCTGCCGACCGGCACAACGTACAGATATGGGCCTCGGGTGTCCAAGCCACCGAGGAAAACAGGGAAACCCATGCCTTTCCGAAAAGAGGACACCCATGGAAATCCGCAGAGGTATGATTTGCACACATCGCCCCAGATTTTATTACCCAGACAGCACCGCAAAGTCCGAAAAAACGGGAAAAAACGCTTTTTCCGCACATTTTGCTCGACGCACCCATCAAACACGCCCCCAACAACACATGGCCTACCGTCCCGCGTTCCCACAGGTGTCCCGATGAAAATGGTACCTCACATGTGTGGGTGCACCTACCTGGCCGCCAAGGGGAAAGCCTAAAACACAAGTAACCCCAAGTCTGTTTTCAGAGCGAAATCTCAGACATTCTGCCGACCGGCACAACGTACAGATATGGGCTTCCGGTGTCCAAGCCACCAAGGAAAACGGGGAACCCCATGCATTTCTGAAAAGAGGACACCCAGGGGAATCCACAGAGGTATGATTTGCGCACATCGCCCCAGATTTTATTACCCAGACAGCCCCGCAAATTCCGAAAAGTCGGGAAAAAAACGCTTTTTCCGCACATTTTGCTCGACGCACCCATCAAACACACCCCCAACAACACATGGCCTACCGTCCCGCGTTCCCACAGGTGTCCCGATGAAAACGGTACCTCACATGCGTGGGTGCACCTACCTGGCTGGCAAGGGGCAAGCCGAAAATGCAAGCAACCCCCAGTCTGTTTGCAGAGGGGAATCTCAGCCATTCTGCCGACCGGCACAACATACAGATATGGGCCTCGGGTGTCCAAGCCATTAAGGAAAACAGGGAACCCCATGCATTTCCAAAAAGAGGACAACCGTGGGAATCCGCAGAGGTATGATTTGCGCACATTGCCCCAGAATTTATTACCCAAACACCCCTGCAAAGTCTGAAATGTGGGGAAAAAAACGCTTTTTCCGCACATTTCGCTCGACGCAACTATCGCAACACGCCCCCAACAACACATGGCCTACCGTCACGCGTTCCCACAGGTGTCCCGATGAAAACGGTACCTCACATGTGTGGGTGCACCTACCTGGCAGCCAAGGGGAAAGCCTAAAACACAAGTAACCCCAAGTCTGTTTTCAGAGCAAAATCTCAGACATTCTGCCGACCGGCACAACGTACAGATATGGGCCTCCGGTGTCCAAGCCACCAAGGAAAACGGGGAACCCCATGCATTTCCGAAAAGAGGACACCCATGGGAATCCGCAGAGGTATGATTTGCGCACATCGCCCCAGATTTTATTACCCAGACAGCCCCGCAAAGTCCGAAATGTGGGGAAAAAAATGCATTTTCCGCACATTTCGCTCGGCGCACCCATAGAAACACGCCCCCAACAACACATGGCCTACCGTCCCACGTTCCCACATGTGTCCCGATGAAAACGGTACCTCACATGCGTGGGTGCACCTACCTGGCTGGCAAGGGGCAAGCCGAAAACGCAAGCAACCCCCAGTCTGTTTGCAGAGGGGAATCTCAGCCATTCTGCCGACCGGCACAACATACAGATATGGGCCTCGGGTGTCCAAGCCACCAAGGAAAACGGGGAACCCCATGCATTTCCGAAAAGAAGACACCCGTGGGAATCCGCAGAGGTATGATTTGCGCACATCGCCCCAGAATTTATTACCCAGACACCCCCGCAAAGTTCGAAATGTGGGGAAAAAAACACATTTTCCGCACATTTCGCTCGGCGCACCCATAGAAACACGCCCCCAACAACACATGGCCTACCGTCCCGCGTTCCCACATGTGTCCCGATGAAAACGGTACCTCACATGCGTGGGTGCACCTACCTGGCTGGCAAGGGGCAAGCCGAAAACGCAAGCAACCCCCAGCCTGTTTGCAGAGGGGAATCTCACCCATTCTGCCGACCGGCACAACATACAGATATGGGCCTCGTGTGTCCAAGCCTCCAAGGAAAACAGGGAACCCCATGCATTTCCAGAAAGAGGACACCCGTGGGAATCCGCAGAGGTATGATTTGCGCACATCGCCCCAGAATTTATTACCCAGACACCCCCGCAAAGTCAGAAATGTGGGGAAGAAAATGCATTTTCCGCACATTTCGGTCGACGCACCCATCGCAACACGCCCCCAACAACACATGGCCTACCGTCACGCGTTCCCACAGGTGTCCCGATGAAAACGGTACCTCACATGTGTGGGTGCACCTACCTGGCCGCCAAGGGGAAAGCCTAAAACACAAGTAACCCCAAGTCTGTTTTCAGAGCAAAATCTCAGACATTCTGCCGACCGGCACAACGTACAGATATGGGCCTACGGTGTCCAAGCCACCAAGGAAAACGGGGAACCCCATGCATTTCCGAAAAGAGGACACCCATGGGAATCCGCAGAGGTATGATTTGCGCACATCGCCCCAGATTTTATTACCCAGACAGCCCCGCAAAGTCCGAAATGTGGGGAAATAAATGCATTTTCCGCACATTTCGCTCGGCGCACCGATAGAAACACGCCCCCAACAACACATGGCCTACCGTCCCACGTTCCCACACGTGTCCCGATGAAAACGGTACCTCACATGCGTGGGTGCACCTACCTGGCTGGCAAGGGGCAAGCCGAAAACGCAAGCAACCCCCAGTCTGTTTGCAGAGGGGAATCTCAGCCATTCTGCCGACCGGCACAACATACAGATATGGGCCTCGGGTGTCCAAGCCACCAAGGAAAACAGGGAACCCCATGCATTTCCGAAAAGAGGACACCCGTGGGAATCCGCAGAGGTATGATTTGCGCACATCGGCCCAGAATTTATTACCCAGACAGCCCCGCAAAGTCCGAAATGTGGGGAAAAAATGCTTTTTCTGCACATTTCGCTCGACGCACCCATCGAAACACGCCCCCAACAACACATGCCCTACTGTCACGCATTCCCACCGGTGTCCCGATGAAAACGGTACCTCACATGTGTGGGTGCACCTACCTGGCCGCCAAGGGGAAAGCCTAAAACACAAGTAACCCCAAGTCTGTTTTCATGGCGAAATCTCAGACATTCTGCCGACAGGCACAACGTACAGATATGGGCCTCGGGTGTCCAAGCCACCGAGGAAAACAGGGAAACCCATGCATTTCCGAAAAGAGGACACCCGTGGGAATCCGCAGAGGTATGATTTGCGCACATCGCCCCAGATTTTATTACACAGACAGCCCCGCAAAGTCTGAAAAGTCGGGAAAAAAACGCTTTTTCCGCACATTTTGCTCGACGCATCCATCGAAACACGCCCCCAACAACACATGGCCTACCGTCACACGTTCCCACAGGTGTCCCGATGAAAACGGTACCTCACATGTGTGGGTGCACCTACCTGGCCGCCAAGGGGAAAGCCTAAAACACAATTAACCCCAAGTCTGTTTTCAGAGCGAAATCTCTGACATTCTGCCGACCGGCACAACGTACAGATATGGGCCTCGGGTGTCCAAGCCACCGAGGAAAACAGGGAACCCCATGCATTTCCGAAAAGAGGACACCCATGGGAATCCGCAGAGGTATGATTTGCGCACATCGCCCCAGAATTTATTACCCAGACACCCCCGCAAAGTCAGAAATGTGGGGAAGAAAATGCATTTTCCGCACATTTCGGTCGACGCACCCATCGCAACACGCCCCCAACAACACATGGCCTACCGTCACGCGTTCCCACAGGTGTCCCAATGAAAACGGTACCTCACATGTGTGGGTGCACCTACCTGGCCGCCAAGGGGAAAGCCTAAAACACCAGTAACCCCAAGTCTGTTTTCAGAGCGAAATCTCAGACATTCTGCCGACCGGCACAACGTACAGATATGGGCCTCCGGTGTCCAAGCCACCAAGGAAAACGGGGAACCCCATGCATTTCCGAAAAGAGGACACCCATGGGAATCCGCAGAGGTATGATTTGCGCACATCGGCCCAGAATTTATTACCCAGACAGCCCCGCAAAGTTCGAAATGTGGGGAAAAAAATGCTTTTTCTGCACATTTTGCTCGACGCACCCATCGAAACACGCCCCCAACAACACATGGCCTACCATCAAGCGTTTCCACAGGTGTCCCAATGAAAACGGTACCTCACATGTGTGGGTGCACCTACCTGGCCGCCAAGGGGAATGCCTAAAAAACAAGTAACCCCAAGTCTGTTTTCATGGCGAAATCTCAGACATTCTGCCGACCGGCACAACGTATAGATATGGGCCTCGGGTATCCAAGCCACCGAGGAAAACAGGGAAACCCATGCATTTCCGAAAAGAGGACACCCGTGGGAATCCGCAGAGGTATGATTTGCGCACATCGCCCCAGATTTTATTACCCAGACAGCCCCGCAAAGTCTGAAAAGTCGGGAAAAAAATGCTTTTTCCGCACATTTTGCTCGACGCACCCATCGAAACACGCCCCCAACAACACATGGCCTACTGTCACACGTTCCCACAGGTGTCCCAATGAAAACGGTACCTCACATGTGTGGGTGCACCTACCTAGCCGCCAAGGGGAAAGCCTAAAACACAAGTAACCCCAAGTCTGTTTTCAGAGGGAAATCTCAGACATTCTGCCGACCGGCACAACGTACAGATATGGGCCTCGGGTGTCCAAGCCACCGAGGAAAACAGGGAACCCCATGCATTTCCAAAAAGAGGACTACCGTGGGAATCCGCAGAGGTATGATTTGCGCACATTGCCCCAGAATTTATTACCCAAACACCCCTGCAAAGTCTGAAATGTGGGGAAAAAAACGCTTTTTCCGCACATTTCGCTCGACGCAACTATCGCAACACGCCCCCAACAACACATGGACTACCGTCACACGTTCCCACAGGTGTCCCGATGAAAACGGTACCTCACATGTGTGGGTGCACCTACCTGGCAGCCAAGGGGAAAGCCTAAAACACAAGTAACCCCAAGTCTGTTTTCAGAGCAAAATCTCAGACATTCTGCCGACCGGCACAACGTACAGATATGGGCCTCCGGTGTCCAAGCCACCAAGGAAAACGGGGAACCCCATGCATTTCCGAAAAGAGGACACCCATGGGAATCCGCAGAGGTATGATTGGCGCACATCGCCCCAGATTTTATTACCCAGACAGCTCCGCAAAGTCCGAAATGTGGGGAAAAAAATGCATTTTCCGCACATTTCGCTCGGCGCACCCATAGAAACACGCCCCCAACAACACATGGCCTACCGTCCCACGTTCCCACATGTGTCCCGATGAAAACGGTACCTCACATGCGTGGGTGCACCTACCTGGCTGGCAAGGGGCAAGCCGAAAACGCAAGCAACCCCCAGTCTGTTTGCAGAGGGGAATCTCAGCCATTCTGCCGACCGGCACAACATACAGATATGGGCCTCGGGTGTCCAAGCCACCAAGGAAAACGGGGAACCCCATGCATTTCCGAAAAGAAGACACCCGTGGGAATCCGCAGAGGTATGATTTGCGCACATCGCCCCAGAATTTATTACCCAGACACCCCCGCAAAGTTCAAAATGTGGGGAAAAAAACACATTTTCCGCACATTTCGCTCGGCGCACCCATAGAAACACGCCCCCAACAACACATGGCCTACCGTCCCGCGTTCCCACATGTGTCCCGATGAAAACGGTACCTCACATGCGTGGGTGCACCTACCTGGCTGGCAAGGGGCAAGCCGAAAACGCAAGCAACCCCCAGCCTGTTTGCAGAGGGGAATCTCAGCCATTCTGCCGACCGGCACAACATACAGATATGGGCCTCGTGTGTCCAAGCCTCCAAGGAAAACAGGGAACCCCATGCATTTCCAAAAAGAGGACACCCGTGGGAATCCGCAGAGGTATGATTTGCGCACATCGCCCCAGAATTTATTACCCAGACACCCCCGCAAAGTCAGAAATGTGGGGAAAAAAATGCTTTTTCTGCACATTTCGCTCGACGCACCCATCGAAACACGCCCCCAACAACACATGCCCTACTGTCACGCATTCCCACCGGTGTCCCGATGAAAACGGTACCTCACATGTGTGGGTGCACCTACCTGGCCGCCAAGGGGAAAGCCTAAAACACAAGTAACCCCAAGTCTGTTTTCATGGCGAAATCTCAGACATTCTGCCGACCGGCACAACGTACAGATATGGGCCTCGGGTGTCCAAGCCACCGAGGAAAACAGGGAAACCCATGCATTTCCGAAAAGAGGACACCCGTGGGAATCCGCAGAGGTATGATTTGCGCACATCGCCCCAGATTTTATTACACAGACAGCCCCGCAAAGTCTGAAAAGTCTGGAAAAAAACGCTTTTTCCGCACATTTTGCTCGACGCATCCATCGAAACACGCCCCCAACAACACATGGCCTACCGTCACACGTTCCCACAGGTGTCCCGATGAAAACGGTACCTCACATGTGTGGGTGCACCTACCTGGCCGCCAAGGGGAAAGCCTAAAACACAATTAACCCCAAGTCTGTTTTCAGAGCGAAATCTCTGACATTCTGCCGACCGGCACAACGTACAGATATGGGCCTCGGGTGTCCAAGCCACCGAGGAAAACAGGGAACCCCATGCATTTCCGAAAAGAGGACACCCATGGGAATCCGCAGAGGTATGATTTGCGCACATTGCCCCAGAATTTATTACCCAGACAGCCCTGCAAAGTCTGAATTGTGGGGAAAAAAACGCTTTTTCCGCACATTTCGCTCGACGCACCCTTCAAAACACGCCCCCAACAACACATGGCCTACCGTCACGCGTTCCCACAGGTGTCCCAATGAAAACGGTACCTCACATGTGTGGGTGCACCTACCTGGCCGCCAAGGGGAAAGCCTAAAACACCAGTAACCCCAAGTCTGTTTTCAGAGCGAAATCTCAGACATTCTGCCGACCGGCACAACGTACAGATATGGGCCTCCGGTGTCCAAGCCACCAAGGAAAACGGGGAACCCCATGCATTTCCGAAAAGAGGACACCCATGGGAATCCACAGAGGTATGATTTGCGCACATCGCCCCAGATTTTATTACCCAGACAACCCCGCAAAGTCCGAAAAAACGGGAAAAAAACTATTTTTCCGCACATTTCGCTCGACGCACCCATCGAAACACGCCCCAACAACACATGGCCTACCGTCACGCGTTCCCACAGGTATCCCGATGAAAACGGTACCTCACATGTGTGGGTGCACCTACCTGGCCGCCAAGGGGAAAGCCTAAAACACAAGTAACCCCAAGTCTGTTTTCAGAGCGAAATCTCAGACATTCTGCCGACCGGCACAACGTACAGATATGGGCCTCGGGTGTCCAAGCCACGGAGGAAAATGGGGAACCCCATGCATTTCCGAAAAGAGGACACCCATGGGAATCCGCAGAGGTATGATTTGCGCACATCGCCCCAGATTTTATTACCCAGACAGCCCCGCAAAGTCTCAAAAAACAGGAAAAAAATGTTTTTTCTGCACATTTCGCTCGACGCACCCATCGAAACACACCCCCAACAACACATGGCCTACCGTCACGCATCCCCACAGGTGTCCTGATGAAAACGGTACCTCACATGTGTGGGTGCACCTACCTGGCCGCCAAGGGGAAAGCCTAAAACACAAGTAACCCAAAGTCTGTTTTCAGAGCAAAATCTCAGACATTCTGCCGACCGGCACAACGTACAGATATGGGCCTCCGGTGTCCAAGCCACCAAGGAAAACGGGGAACCCCATGCATTTCCGAAAAGAGGACACCGATGGGAATCCGCAGAGGTATGATTTGCGCACATCGTCCCAGATTTTATTACCCAGACAGCCCCGCAAAGTCCGAAAAGTCGGGAAAAAAACGCTTTTTCCGCACATTTTGCCTGACGCACCCATCAAACACGCCCCCAACAACACATGGCCTACCGTCCCGCATTCCCACAGGTGTCCCGATGAAAACAGTACCTCACATGCGTGGGTGCACCTACCTGGCTGGCAAGGGGCAAGCCGAAAACGCAAGCAACCCCCAGTCTGTTTGCAGAGGGGAATCTCAGCCATTCTGCCGACCGGCACAACATACAGATATGGGCCTCGGGTGTCCAAGCCACCAAGGAAAGCAGGGAACCCCATGCATTTCCGAAAAGAGGACACCCGTGGGAATCCGCAGAGGTATGATTTGCGCACATCGCCCCAGAATTTATTACCCAGACACCCCCGCAAAGTCCGAAATGTGGGGAAAAAAACGCATTTTCCACACATTTTGCTCAGCGCACCCATCGAAACACACCCCCAACAACACATGGCCTACCGTCCCGCGTTCCCACAGGTGTCCCGATGAAAACGGTACCTCATATGTGTGGGTGCACCTACCTGGCTGGCAAGGGGCAAGCCGAAAACGCAATCAACCCCCAGTCTGTTTGTAGAGGGGAATCTCAGCCATTCTGCCGACCGGCACAACATACAGATATGGGCCTCGCGTGTCCAAGCCACCAAGGAAAACAGGGAACCCCATGCATTTCCGAAAAGAGGACACCCGTGCGAATCCGCAGAGGTATGATTTGCACACATCGGCCCAGAATTTATTACCCAGACAGCCCCGCAAAGTTCGAAATGTGGGGAAAAAAATGCTTTTTCTGCACATTTCGCTCGACGCACCCATCGAAACACGCCCCCAACAACACATGGCCTACCATCAAGCGTTTCCACAGGTGTCCCAATGAAAACGGTACCTCACATGTGTGGGTGCACCTACCTGGCCGCCAAGGGGAATGCCTAAAAAACAAGTAACCCCAAGTCTGTTTTCATGGCGAAATCTCAGACATTCTGCCGACCGGCACAACGTACAGATATGGGCCTCGGGTATCCAAGCCACCGAGAAAAACAGGGAAACCCATGCATTTCCGAAAAGAGGACACCCGTGGGAATCCGCAGAGGTATGATTTGCGCACATCGCCCCAGATTTTATTACCCAGACAGCCCCGCAAAGTCTGAAAAGTCAGGAAAAAAACGCTTTTTCCGCACATTTTGCTCGACGCACCCATCGAAACACGCCCCCAACAACACATGGCCTACTGTCACACGTTCCCACAGGTGTCCCAATGAAAATGGTACCTCACATGTGTGGGTGCACCTACCTAGCCGCCAAGGGGAAAGCCTAAAACACAAGTAACCCAAAGTCTGTTTTCAGAGCAAAATCTCAGACATTCTGCCGACCGGCACAACGTACAGATATGGGCCTCCGGTGTCCAAGCCACCAAGGAAAACGGGGAACCCCATGCATTTCCGAAAAGAGGACACCCATGGGAATCCGCAGAGGTATGATTTGCGCACATCGTCCCAGATTTTATTACCCAGACAGCCCCGCAAAGTCCGAAAAGTCGGGAAAAAAACGCTTTTTCCGCACATTTTGCTCGACGCACCCATCAAACAGGCCCCCAAGAACACATGGCCTACCGTCCCGCATTCCCACAGGTGTCCCGATGAAAACAGTACCTCACATGCGTGGGTGCACCTACCTGGCTAGCAAGGGGCAAGCCGAAAACGCAAGCAACCCCCAGTCTGTTTGCAGAGGGGAATCTCAGCCATTCTGCCGACCGGCACAACATACAGATATGGGCCTCGGGTGTCCAAGCCACCAAGGAAAACAGGGAACCCCATGCATTTCCGAAAAGAGGACACCCGTGGGAATCCGCAGAGGTATGATTTGCGCACATCGCCCCAGAATTTATTACCCAGACACCCCCGCAAAGTCCGAAATGTGGGGAAAAAAACGCATTTTCCACACATTTTGCTCAGCGCACCCATCGAAACACACCCCCAACAACACATGGCCTACCGTCCCGCGTTCCCACAGGTGTCCCGATGAAAACGGTACCTCATATGTGTGGGTGCACCTACCTGGCTGGCAAGGGGCAAGCCGAAAACGCAAGCAACCCCCAGTCTGTTTGTAGAGGGGAATCTCAGCCATTCTGCCGACCGGCACAACATACAGATATGGGCCTCGCGTGTCCAAGCCACCAAGGAAAACAGGGAACCCCATGCATTTCCGAAAAGAGGACACCCGTGCGAATCCGCAGAGGTATGATTTGTGCACATCGCCCCAGAATATATTACCCAGACACCCCCGCAAAGTCCGAAATGTGGGGAAAAAACACATTTTCCGCACATTTCGCTCGGCGCACCCATAGAAACACGCCCCCAACAACACATGGCCTACCGTCCCGCGTTCCCACAGGTGTCCCAATGAAAACGGTACCTCATATGTGTGGGTGCACCTACCTGGCTGGCAAGGGGCAAGCCGAAAACGCAAGCAACCCCCAGTCTGTTTGCAGAGGGGAATCTCAGCCATTCTGCCGACCGGCACAACATACAGATATGGGCCTCGGGTGTCCAAGCCTCCAAGGAAAACAGAGAACCCCATGCATTTACGAAAAGAGGACACCCGTGGGAATCGCCAGAGGTATGATTTGCGCACATCGGCCCAGAATTTATTACCCAGACAGCCCCGCAAAGTTCGAAATGTGGGGAAAAAAATGCTTTTTCTGCACATTTCGCTCGACGCACCCATCGAAACACGCCCCCAACAACACATGGCCTACCATCAAGCGTTTCCACAGGTGTCCCAATGAAAACGGTACCTCACATGTGTGGGTGCACCTACCTGGCCGCCAAGGGGAATGCCTAAAAAACAAGTAACCCCAAGTCTGTTTTCATGGCGAAATCTCAGACATTCTGCCGACCGGCACAACGTACAGATATGGGCCTTGGGTATCCAAGCCACCGAGGAAAACAGGGAAACCCATGCATTTCCGAAAAGAGGACACCCGTGGGAATCCGCAGAGGTATGATTTGCGCACATCGCCCCAGATTTTATTACCCAGACAGCCCCGCAAAGTCTGAAAAGTCGGGAAAAAAACGCTTTTTCCGCACATTTCGCTCGACTCACCCATCGAAACACGCCCCCATCAACTCATGGCCTACCATCACGCGTTTCCACAGGTGTCCCGATGAAAACGGTACCTCACATGTGTGGGTGCACCTACCTGGCCGCCAATGGGAATGCCTAAAACACAAGTAACCCCAAGTCTGTTTTCAGAGCGAAATCTCAGACATTCTGCCGACCGATACAACGTACAGATATGGGCCTCGGGTGTCCAAGCCACCGAGGAAAACAGGGAATCCCATGCATTTCCGAAAAGAGGACACACGTGAGAATCCACAGAGGTATGATTTGCGCACATTGCCCCAGAATTTATTACCCAGACAGCCCTGCAAAGTCTGAAATGTGGGGAAAACACGCTTTTTCCGCACATTTCTCTCGACGCACCCATCGAAACACGCCCCCAACAACACATGGCCTACCGTCACGTGTTCCCACAGGTGTCCCGATGAAAATGGTACCTCACATGTGTGGGTGCACCTACCTGGCCGCCAAGGGGAAAGCCTAAAACACCAGTAACCCCAAGTCTGTTTTCAGAGCGAAATCTCAGACATTCTGCCGACCGGCACAACGTACAGATATGGGCCTCGGGTGTCCAAGCCACAAAGGAAAACGGGGAACCCCATGCATTTCCGAAAAGAGGACACCCATGGGAATCCACAGAGGTATGATTTGCGCACATCCCCCCAGATTTTCTTACCCAGACAGCCCCGCAAAGTCCGGAAAAACGGGAAAAAATGCTTTTACCGCACATTTCGCTCGACGCACCCATCGAAACACGCCCCCAACAACACATGGCCTACCGTCACGCGTTTCCACAGGTGTCGCGATGAAAACGGTACCTCACATGTGTGGGTGCACCTACCTGGCCGCCAAGGGGCAAGCCGAAAACGCAAGCAACCCCCAGTCTGTTTGCAGAGGGGAATCTCAGCCATTCTGCCTACCGGCACAACATACAGATATGGGCCTCGGGTGTCCAAGCCACCGAGGAAAACAGGGAACCCCATGCATTTCCGAAAAGAGGACACCCGTGGGAATCCACAGAGGTATGATTTGCGCATATTGCCCCAGAATTTATTACCCAGACAGCCCTGCAAAATCTGAAATGTGGGGAAAAAAAGCTTTTTCCGCACATTTTGCTCGACGCACCCATCGAAACACGCCCCCAACAACACATGGCCTACCGTCACGCGTTCCCAAAGGTGTCCCGCTGAAAATGGTACCGCACATGTGTGGGTGCACCTACCTGGCCGCCAAGGGGAAAGCCTAAAACACCAGTAACCCCAAGTCTGTTTTCAGAGTGAAATCTCAGACATTCTGCCGACCGGCACAACGTACAGATATGGGCCTCGGGTGTCCAAGCCACCAAGGAAAACGGGGAACCCCATGCATTTCCGAAAAGAGGACACCCATGGGAATCCGCAGAGGTATGATTTGCGCACATCCCCCCAGATTTCCTTACCCAGACAGCCCCGCAAAGTCTGAAAAAACAGGAAAAAAACACTTTTTCCGCACATTTCGCTCGACGCACCCATTGGAACACGCCCCCAACAACACATGGCCTACCGTCACGCGTTTCCACAGGTGTCCCGATGAAAACGGTACCTCACATGTGTGGGTGCACCTACCTGGCCGCCAAGGGAAAAGCCGAAAACGCAAGCAACCCCCAGTCTGTTTGCAGAGGGGAATCTCAGCCATTCTGCCGACCGGCACAACATACAGATATGGGCCTCGGGTGTCCAAGCCACCAAGGAAAACAGGGAACCCCATGCATTTCCGAAAAGAGGACACCCGTGGGAATCCGCAGAGGTATGATTTGCGCACATGGCCCCAGAATTTATTACCCAGACACCCCCGCAAAGTTCGAAATGTGGGGAAAAAAACACATTTTCCGCACATTTTGCTCGGCGCACCCATAGAAACACGCCCCCAACAACACATGGCCTACCGTCCCGCGTTCCCACACGTGTCCCGATGAAAACGGTACCTCACATGCGTGGGTGCACCTACCTGGCTGGCAAGGGGCAAGCCGAAAACGCAAGCAACCCCCAGCCTGTTTGCAGAGGGGAATCTCAGCCATTCTGCCGACCGGCACAACATACAGATATGGGCCTCGTGTGTCCAAGCCTCCAAGGAAAACAGGGAACCCCATGCATTTCCGAAAAGAGGACTCCCGTGGGAATCCGCAGAGGTATGATTTGTGCACATCGGCCCAGAATTTATTACCCAGACAGCCCCGCAAAGTCCGAAATGTGGGGAAAAAATGCTTTTTCTGCACATTTCGCTCAACGCACCCATCGAAACACGCCCCCAACAACACATGCCCTACTGTCACGCATTCCCACCGGTGTCCCGATGAAAACGGTACCTCACATGTGTGGGTGCACCTACCTGGCCGCCAAGGGGAAAGCCTAAAACCCAAGTAATCCCAAGTCTGTTTTCATGGCGAAATCTCAGACATTCTGCCGACCGGCACAACGTACAGATATGGGCCTCGGGTGTCCAAGCCACCGAGGAAAACAGGGAAACCCATGCATTTCCGAAAAGAGGACACCCGTGGGAATCCGCAGAGGTATGATTTGCGCACATCGCCCCAGATTTTATTACACAGACAGCCCCGCAAAGTCTGAAAAGTCGGGAAAAAAACGCTTTTTCCGCACATTTTGCTCGACGCATCCATCGAAACACGCCCCCAACAACACATGGCCTACCGTCACACGTTCCCACAGGTGTCCCGATGAAAACGGTACCTCACATGTGTGGGTGCACCTACCTGGCCGCCAAGGGGAAAGCCTAAAACCCAAGTAATCCCAAGTCTGTTTTCATGGCGAAATCTCAGACATTCTGCCGACCGGCACAACGTACAGATATGGGCCTCGGGTGTCCAAGCCACCAAGGAAAACAGGGAACCCCATGCATTTCCGAAAAGAGGACACCCATGGGAATCCGCAGAGGTATGATTTGCGCACATTGCCCCAGAATTTATTACCCAGACAGCCCTGCAAAGTCTGAATTGTGGGGAAAAAAACGCTTTTTCCGCACATTTCGCTCGACGCACCCTTCAAAACACGCCCCCAACAACACATGGCCTACCGTCACGCGTTCCCACAGGTGTCCCAATGAAAACGGTACCTCACATGTGTGGGTGCACCTACCTGGCCGCCAAGGGGAAAGCCTAAAACACCAGTAACCCCAAGTCTGTTTTCAGAGCGAAATCTCAGACATTCTGCCGACCGGCACAACGTACAGATATGGGCCTCCGGTGTCCAAGCCACCAGGGAAAACGGGGAACCCCATGCATTTCCGAAAAGAGGACACCCATGGGAATCCGCAGAGGTATGATTTGCGCACATCGCCCCAGATTTTATTACCCAGACAACCCCGCAAAGTCCGAAAAAACGGGAAAAAAACTCTTTTTCCGCACATTTTGCTCGACGCACCCATAGAAACACGCCCCCAACAACACATGGCCTACCGTCACGCGTTCCCACAGGTGTCCCGATGAAAACGGTACCTCACATGTGTGGGTGCACCTACCTGGCCGCCAAGGGGAATGCCTAAAAAACAAGTAACCCCAAGTCTGTTTTCATGGCGAAATCTCAGACATTCTGCCGACCGGCACAACGTACAGATATGGGCCTCGGGTATCCAAGCCACCGAGAAAAACAGGGAAACCCATGCATTTCCGAAAAGAGGACACCCGTGGGAATCCGCAGAGGTATGATTTGCGCACATCGCCCCAGATTTTATTACCCAGACAGCCCCGCAAAGTCTGAAAAGTCGGGAAAAAAACGCTTTTTCCGCACATTTTGCTCGACGCACCCATCGAAACACGCCCCCAACAACACATGGCCTACTGTCACACGTTCCCACAGGTGTCCCAATGAAAATGGTACCTCACATGTGTGGGTGCACCTACCTAGCCGCCAAGGGGAAAGCCTAAAACACAAGTAACCCAAAGTCTGTTTTCAGAGCAAAATCTCAGACATTCTGCCGACCGGCACAACGTACAGATATGGGCCTCCGGTGTCCAAGCCACCAAGGAAAACGGGGAACCCCATGCATTTCCGAAAAGAGGACACCCATGGGAATCCGCAGAGGTATGATTTGCGCACATCGTCCCAGATTTTATTACCCAGACAGCCCCGCAAAGTCCGAAAAGTCGGGAAAAAAACGCTTTTTCCGCACATTTTGCTCGACGCACCCATCAAACAGGCCCCCAAGAACACATGGCCTACCGTCCCGCATTCCCACAGGTGTCCCGATGAAAACAGTACCTCACATGCGTGGGTGCACCTACCTGGCTGGCAAGGGGCAAGCCGAAAACGCAAGCAACCCCCAGTCTGTTTGCAGAGGGGAATCTCAGCCATTCTGCCGACCGGCACAACATACAGATATGGGCCTCGGGTGTCCAAGCCACCAAGGAAAACAGGGAACCCCATGCATTTCCGAAAAGAGGACACCCGTGGGAATCCGCAGAGGTATGATTTGCGCACATCGCCCCAGAATTTATTACCCAGACACCCCCGCAAAGTCCGAAATGTGGGGAAAAAAACGCATTTTCCACACATTTTGCTCAGCGCACCCATCGAAACACACCCCCAACAACACATGGCCTACCGTCCCGCGTTCCCACAGGTGTCCCGATGAAAACGGTACCTCATATGTGTGGGTGCACCTACCTGGCTGGCAAGGGGCAAGCCGAAAACGCAAGCAACCCCCAGTCTGTTTGTAGAGGGGAATCTCAGCCATTCTGCCGACCGGCACAACATACAGATATGGGCCTCGCGTGTCCAAGCCACCAAGGAAAACAGGGAACCCCATGCATTTCCGAAAAGAGGACACCCGTGCGAATCCGCAGAGGTATGATTTGTGCACATCGCCCCAGAATATATTACCCAGACACCCCCGCAAAGTCCGAAATGTGGGGAAAAAACACATTTTCCGCACATTTCGCTCGGCGCACCCATAGAAACACGCCCCCAACAACACATGGCCTACCGTCCCGCGTTCCCACAGGTGTCCCAATGAAAACGGTACCTCATATGTGTGGGTGCACCTACCTGGCTGGCAAGGGGCAAGCCGAAAACGCAAGCAACCCCCAGTCTGTTTGCAGAGGGGAATCTCAGCCATTCTGCCGACCGGCACAACATACAGATATGGGCCTCGGGTGTCCAAGCCTCCAAGGAAAACAGAGAACCCCATGCATTTACGAAAAGAGGATACCCGTGGGAATCGCCAGAGGTATGATTTGCACACATCGGCCCAGAATTTATTACCCAGACAGCCCCGCAAAGTTCGAAATGTGGGGAAAAAAATGCTTTTTCTGCACATTTCGCTCGACGCACCCATCGAAACACGCCCCCAACAACACATGGCCTACCATCAAGCGTTTCCACAGGTGTCCCAATGAAAACGGTACCTCACATGTGTGGGTGCACCTACCTGGCCGCCAAGGGGAATGCCTAAAAAACAAGTAACCCCAAGTCTGTTTTCATGGCGAAATCTCAGACATTCTGCCGACCGGCACAACGTACAGATATGGGCCTCGGGTATCCAAGCCACCGAGGAAAACAGGGAAACCCATGCATTTCCGAAAAGAGGACACCCGTGGGAATCCGCAGAGGTATGATTTGCGCACATCGCCCCAGATTTTATTACCCAGACAGCCCCGCAAAGTCTGAAAAGTCGGGAAAAAAACGCTTTTTCCGCACATTTTGCTCGACGCACCCATCGAAACACGCCCCCAACAACACATGGCCTACTGTCACACGTTCCCACAGGTGTCCCAATGAAAATGGTACCTCACATGTGTGGGTGCACCTACCTAGCCGCCAAGGGGAAAGCCTAAAACACAAGTAACCCCAAGTCTGTTTTCAGAGGGAAATCTCAGACATTCTGCCGACCGGCACAACGTACAGATATGGGCCTCGGGTGTCCAAGCCACCGAGGAAAACAGGGAAACCCATGCATTTCCGAAAAGAGGACATCCATGGGAATCCGCAGAGGTATGATTTGCGCACATCGCCCCCGAATTTATTACCCAGACAGCCCTGCAAAGTCCGAAATGTGGGGAAAAAAACGCTTTTCCGCACATTTCGCTCGACTCACCCATCGAAACACGCCCCCATCAACTCATGGCCTACCATCACGCGTTTCCACAGGTGTCCCGATGAAAACGGTACCTCACATGTGTGGGTGCACCTACCTGGCCGCCAATGGGAATGCCTAAAACACAAGTAACCCCAAGTCTGTTTTCAGAGCGAAATCTCAGACATTCTGCCGACCGACACAACGTACAGATATGGGCCTCGGGTGTCCAAGCCACCGAGGAAAACAGGGAACCCCATGCATTTCCGAAAAGAGGACACACGTGAGAATCCACAGAGGTATGATTTGCGCACATTGCCCCAGAATTTATTACCCAGACAGCCCTGCAAAGTCTGAAATGTGGGGAAAACACGCTTTTTCCGCACATTTCTCTCGACGCACCCATCGAAACACGCCCCCAACAACACATGGCCTACCGTCACGTGTTCCCACAGGTGTCCCGATGAAAATGGTACCTCACATGTGTGGGTGCACCTACCTGGCCGCCAAGGGGAAAGCCTAAAACACCAGTAACCCCAAGTCTGTTTTCAGAGCGAAATCTCAGACATTCTGCCGACCGGCACAACGTACAGATATGGGCCTCGGGTGTCCAAGCCACAAAGGAAAACGGGGAACCCCATGCATTTCCGAAAAGAGGACACCCATGGGAATCCACAGAGGTATGATTTGCGCACATCCCCCCAGATTTTCTTACCCAGACAGCCCCGCAAAGTCCGAAAAAACGGGAAAAAATGCTTTTTCCGCACATTTCGCTCGACGCACCCATCGAAACACGCCCCCAACAACACATGGCCTACCGTCACGCGTTTCCACAGGTGTCGCGATGAAAACGGTACCTCACATGTGTGGGTGCACCTACCTGGCCGCCAAGGGGCAAGCCGAAAACGCAAGCAACCCCCAGTCTGTTTGCAGAGGGGAATCTCAGCCATTCTGCCTACCGGCACAACATACAGATATGGGCCTCGGGTGTCCAAGCCACCGAGGAAAACAGGGAACCCCATGCATTTCCGAAAAGAGGACACCCGTGGGAATCCACAGAGGTATGATTTGCGCACACTGCCCCAGAATTTATTACCCAGACAGCCCTGCAAAATCTGAAATGTGGGGAAAAAAAGCTTTTTCCGCACATTTTGCTCGACGCACCCATCGAAACACGCCCCCAACAACACATGGCCTACCGTCACGCGTTCCCAAAGGTGTCCCGCTGAAAATGGTACCGCACATGTGTGGGTGCACCTACCTGGCCGCCAAGGGGAAAGCCTAAAACACCAGTAACCCCAAGTCTGTTTTCAGAGTGAAATCTCAGACATTCTGCCGACCGGCACAACGTACAGATATGGGCCTCGGGTGTCCAAGCCACCAAGGAAAACGGGGAACCCCATGCATTTCCGAAAAGAGGACACCCATGGGAATCCGCAGAGGTATGATTTGCGCACATCCCCCCAGATTTCCTTACCCAGACAGCCCCGCAAAGTCTGAAAAAACAGGAAAAAAACACTTTTTCCGCACATTTCGCTCGACGCACCCATTGGAACACGCCCCCAACAACACATGGCCTACCGTCACGCGTTTCCACAGGTGTCCCGATGAAAACGGTACCTCACATGTGTGGGTGCACCTACCTGGCCGCCAAGGGAAAAGCCGAAAACGCAAGCAACCCCCAGTCTGTTTGCAGAGGGGAATCTCAGCCATTCTGCCGACCGGCACAACATACAGATATGGGCCTCGGGTGTCCAAGCCACCAAGGAAAACAGGGAACCCCATGCATTTCCGAAAAGAGGACACCCGTGGGAATCCGCAGAGGTATGATTTGCGCACATGGCCCCAGAATTTATTACCCAGACACCCCCGCAAAGTTCGAAATGTGGGGAAAAAAACACATTTTCCGCACATTTTGCTCGGCGCACCCATAGAAACACGCCCCCAACAACACATGGCCTACCGTCCCGCGTTCCCACACGTGTCCCGATGAAAACGGTACCTCACATGCGTGGGTGCACCTACCTGGCTGGCAAGGGGCAAGCCGAAAACGCAAGCAACCCCCAGCCTGTTTGCAGAGGGGAATCTCAGCCATTCTGCCGACCGGCACAACATACAGATATGGGCCTCGTGTGTCCAAGCCTCCAAGGAAAACAGGGAACCCCATGCATTTCCGAAAAGAGGACTCCCGTGGGAATCCGCAGAGGTATGATTTGTGCACATCGGCCCAGAATTTATTACCCAGACAGCCCCGCAAAGTCCGAAATGTGGGGAAAAAATGCTTTTTCTGCACATTTCGCTCAACGCACCCATCGAAACACGCCCCCAACAACACATGCCCTACTGTCACGCATTCCCACCGGTGTCCCGATGAAAACGGTACCTCACATGTGTGGGTGCACCTACCTGGCCGCCAAGGGGAAAGCCTAAAACCCAAGTAATCCCAAGTCTGTTTTCATGGCGAAATCTCAGACATTCTGCCGACCGGCACAACGTACAGATATGGGCCTCGGGTGTCCAAGCCACCGAGGAAAACAGGGAAACCCATGCATTTCCGAAAAGAGGACACCCGTGGGAATCCGCAGAGGTATGATTTGCGCACATCGCCCCAGATTTTATTACACAGACAGCCCCGCAAAGTCTGAAAAGTCGGGAAAAAAACGCTTTTTCCGCACATTTTGCTCGACGCATCCATCGAAACACGCCCCCAACAACACATGGCCTACCGTCACACGTTCCCACAGGTGTCCCGATGAAAACGGTACCTCACATGTGTGGGTGCACCTACCTGGCCGCCAAGGGGAAAGCCTAAAACCCAAGTAATCCCAAGTCTGTTTTCATGGCGAAATCTCAGACATTCTGCCGACCGGCACAACGTACAGATATGGGCCTCCGGTGTCCAAGCCACCAAGGAAAACGGGGAACCCCATGCATTTCCGAAAAGAGGACACCCATGGGAATCCGCAGAGGTATGATTTGCGCACATCGTCCCAGATTTTATTACCCAGACAGCCCCGCAAAGTCCGAAAAGTCGGGAAAAAAACGCTTTTTCCGCACATTTTGCTCGACGCACCCATCAAACACGCCCCCAACAACACATGGCCTACCGTCCCGCATTCCCACAGGTGTCCCGATGAAAACAGTACCTCACATGCGTGGGTGCACCTACCTGGCTGGCAAGGGGCAAGCCGAAAACGCAAGCAACCCCCAGTCTGTTTGCAGAGGGGAATCTCAGCCATTCTGCCGACCGGCACAACATACAGATATGGGCCTCGGGTGTCCAAGCCACCAAGGAAAACAGGGAACCCCATGCATTTCCGAAAAGAGGACACCCGTGGGAATCCGCAGAGGTATGATTTGCGCACATCGCCCCAGAATTTATTACCCAGACACCCCCGCAAAGTCCGAAATGTGGGGAAAAAAACGCATTTTCCACACATTTTGCTCAGCGCACCCATCGAAACACACCCCCAACAACACATGGCCTACCGTCCCGCGTTCCCACAGGTGTCCCGATGAAAACGGTACCTCATATGTGTGGGTGCACCTACCTGGCTGGCAAGGGGCAAGCCGAAAACGCAATCAACCCCCAGTCTGTTTGTAGAGGGGAATCTCAGCCATTCTGCCGACCGGCACAACATACAGATATGGGCCTCGCGTGTCCAAGCCACCAAGGAAAACAGGGAACCCCATGCATTTCCGAAAAGAGGACACCCGTGCGAATCCGCAGAGGTATGATTTGCGCACATCGGCCCAGAATTTATTACCCAGACAGCCCCGCAAAGTTCGAAATGTGGGGAAAAAAATGCTTTTTCTGCACATTTCGCTCGACGCACCCATCGAAACACGCCCCCAACAACACATGGCCTACCATCAAGCGTTTCCACAGGTGTCCCAATGAAAACGGTACCTCACATGTGTGGGTGCACCTACCTGGCCGCCAAGGGGAATGCCTAAAAAACAAGTAACCCCAAGTCTGTTTTCATGGCGAAATCTCAGACATTCTGCCGACCGGCACAACGTACAGATATGGGCCTCGGGTATCCAAGCCACCGAGAAAAACAGGGAAACCCATGCATTTCCGAAAAGAGGACACCCGTGGGAATCCGCAGAGGTATGATTTGCGCACATCGCCCCAGATTTTATTACCCAGACAGCCCCGCAAAGTTTGAAAAGTCGGGAAAAAAACGCTTTTTCCGCACATTTTGCTCGACGCACCCATCGAAACACGCCCCCAACAACACATGGCCTACTGTCACACGTTCCCACAGGTGTCCCAATGAAAATGGTACCTCACATGTGTGGGTGCACCTACCTAGCCGCCAAGGGGAAAGCTTAAAACACAAGTAACCCAAAGTCTGTTTTCAGAGCAAAATCTCAGACATTCTGCCGACCGGCACAACGTACAGATATGGGCCTCCGGTGTCCAAGCCACCAAGGAAAACGGGGAACCCCATGCATTTCCGAAAAGAGGACACCCATGGGAATCCGCAGAGGTATGATTTGCGCACATCGTCCCAGATTTTATTACCCAGACAGCCCCGCAAAGTCCGAAAAGTCGGGAAAAAAACGCTTTTTCCGCACATTTTGCTCGACGCACCCATCAAACAGGCCCCCAAGAACACATGGCCTACCGTCCCGCATTCCCACAGGTGTCCCGATGAAAACAGTACCTCACATGCGTGGGTGCACCTACCTGGCTGGCAAGGGGCAAGCCGAAAACGCAAGCAACCCCCAGTCTGTTTGCAGAGGGGAATCTCAGCCATTCTGCCGACCGGCACAACATACAGATATGGGCCTCGGGTGTCCAAGCCACCAAGGAAAACAGGGAACCCCATGCATTTCCGAAAAGAGGACACCCGTGGGAATCCGCAGAGGTATGATTTGCGCACATCGCCCCAGAATTTATTACCCAGACACCCCCGCAAAGTCCGAAATGTGGGGAAAAAAACGCATTTTCCACACATTTTGCTCAGCGCACCCATCGAAACACACCCCCAACAACACATGGCCTACCGTCCCGCGTTCCCACAGGTGTCCCGATGAAAACGGTACCTCATATGTGTGGGTGCACCTACCTGGCTGGCAAGGGGCAAGCCGAAAACGCAAGCAACCCCCAGTCTGTTTGTAGAGGGGAATCTCAGCCATTCTGCCGACCGGCACAACATACAGATATGGGCCTCGCGTGTCCAAGCCACCAAGGAAAACAGGGAACCCCATGCATTTCCGAAAAGAGGACACCCGTGCGAATCCGCAGAGGTATGATTTGTGCACATCGCCCCAGAATATATTACCCAGACACCCCCGCAAAGTCCGAAATGTGGGGAAAAAACACATTTTCCGCACATTTCGCTCGGCGCACCCATAGAAACACGCCCCCAACAACACATGGCCTACCGTCCCGCGTTCCCACAGGTGTCCCAATGAAAACGGTACCTCATATGTGTGGGTGCACCTACCTGGCTGGCAAGGGGCAAGCCGAAAACGCAAGCAACCCCCAGTCTGTTTGCAGAGGGGAATCTCAGCCATTCTGCCGACCGGCACAACATACAGATATGGGCCTCGGGTGTCCAAGCCTCCAAGGAAAACAGAGAACCCCATGCATTTACGAAAAGAGGATACCCGTGGGAATCGCCAGAGGTATGATTTGCACACATCGGCCCAGAATTTATTACCCAGACAGCCCCGCAAAGTTCGAAATGTGGGGAAAAAAATGCTTTTTCTGCACATTTCGCTCGACGCACCCATCGAAACACGCCCCCAACAACACATGGCCTACCATCAAGCGTTTCCACAGGTGTCCCAATGAAAACGGTACCTCACATGTGTGGGTGCACCTACCTGGCCGCCAAGGGGAATGCCTAAAAAACAAGTAACCCCAAGTCTGTTTTCATGGCGAAATCTCAGACATTCTGCCGACCGGCACAACGTACAGATATGGGCCTCGGGTATCCAAGCCACCGAGGAAAACAGGGAAACCCATGCATTTCCGAAAAGAGGACACCCGTGGGAATCCGCAGAGGTATGATTTGCGCACATCGCCCCAGATTTTATTACCCAGACAGCCCCGCAAAGTCTGAAAAGTCGGGAAAAAAACGCTTTTTCCGCACATTTTGCTCGACGCACCCATCGAAACACGCCCCCAACAACACATGGCCTACTGTCACACGTTCCCACAGGTGTCCCAATGAAAATGGTACCTCACATGTGTGGGTGCACCTACCTAGCCGCCAAGGGGAAAGCCTAAAACACAAGTAACCCCAAGTCTGTTTTCAGAGGGAAATCTCAGACATTCTGCCGACCGGCACAACGTACAGATATGGGCCTCGGGTGTCCAAGCCACCGAGGAAAACAGGGAAACCCATGCATTTCCGAAAAGAGGACATCCATGGGAATCCGCAGAGGTATGATTTGCGCACATCGCCCCCGAATTTATTACCCAGACAGCCCTGCAAAGTCCGAAATGTGGGGAAAAAAACGCTTTTCCGCACATTTCGCTCGACTCACCCATCGAAACACGCCCCCATCAACTCATGGCCTACCATCACGCGTTTCCACAGGTGTCCCGATGAAAACGGTACCTCACATGTGTGGGTGCACCTACCTGGCCGCCAATGGGAATGCCTAAAACACAAGTAACCCCAAGTCTGTTTTCAGAGCGAAATCTCAGACATTCTGCCGACCGACACAACGTACAGATATGGGCCTCGGGTGTCCAAGCCACCGAGGAAAACAGGGAACCCCATGCATTTCCGAAAAGAGGACACACGTGAGAATCCACAGAGGTATGATTTGCGCACATTGCCCCAGAATTTATTACCCAGACAGCCCTGCAAAGTCTGAAATGTGGGGAAAACACGCTTTTTCCGCACATTTCTCTCGACGCACCCATCGAAACACGCCCCCAACAACACATGGCCTACCGTCACGTGTTCCCACAGGTGTCCCGATGAAAATGGTACCTCACATGTGTGGGTGCACCTACCTGGCCGCCAAGGGGAAAGCCTAAAACACCAGTAACCCCAAGTCTGTTTTCAGAGCGAAATCTCAGACATTCTGCCGACCGGCACAACGTACAGATATGGGCCTCGGGTGTCCAAGCCACAAAGGAAAACGGGGAACCCCATGCATTTCCGAAAAGAGGACACCCATGGGAATCCACAGAGGTATGATTTGCGCACATCCCCCCAGATTTTCTTACCCAGACAGCCCCGCAAAGTCCGAAAAAACGGGAAAAAATGCTTTTTCCGCACATTTCGCTCGACGCACCCATCGAAACACGCCCCCAACAACACATGGCCTACCGTCACGCGTTTCCACAGGTGTCGCGATGAAAACGGTACCTCACATGTGTGGGTGCACCTACCTGGCCGCCAAGGGGCAAGCCGAAAACGCAAGCAACCCCCAGTCTGTTTGCAGAGGGGAATCTCAGCCATTCTGCCTACCGGCACAACATACAGATATGGGCCTCGGGTGTCCAAGCCACCGAGGAAAACAGGGAACCCCATGCATTTCCGAAAAGAGGACACCCGTGGGAATCCACAGAGGTATGATTTGCGCACACTGCCCCAGAATTTATTACCCAGACAGCCCTGCAAAATCTGAAATGTGGGGAAAAAAAGCTTTTTCCGCACATTTTGCTCGACGCACCCATCGAAACACGCCCCCAACAACACATGGCCTACCGTCACGCGTTCCCAAAGGTGTCCCGCTGAAAATGGTACCGCACATGTGTGGGTGCACCTACCTGGCCGCCAAGGGGAAAGCCTAAAACACCAGTAACCCCAAGTCTGTTTTCAGAGTGAAATCTCAGACATTCTGCCGACCGGCACAACGTACAGATATGGGCCTCGGGTGTCCAAGCCACCAAGGAAAACGGGGAACCCCATGCATTTCCGAAAAGAGGACACCCATGGGAATCCGCAGAGGTATGATTTGCGCACATCCCCCCAGATTTCCTTACCCAGACAGCCCCGCAAAGTCTGAAAAAACAGGAAAAAAACACTTTTTCCGCACATTTCGCTCGACGCACCCATTGGAACACGCCCCCAACAACACATGGCCTACCGTCACGCGTTTCCACAGGTGTCCCGATGAACACGGTACCTCACATGTGTGGGTGCACCTACCTGGCCGCCAAGGGAAAAGCCGAAAACGCAAGCAACCCCCAGTCTGTTTGCAGAGGGGAATCTCAGCCATTCTGCCGACCGGCACAACATACAGATATGGGCCTCGGGTGTCCAAGCCACCAAGGAAAACAGGGAACCCCATGCATTTCCGAAAAGAGGACACCCGTGGGAATCCGCAGAGGTATGATTTGCGCACATGGCCCCAGAATTTATTACCCAGACACCCCCGCAAAGTTCGAAATGTGGGGAAAAAAACACATTTTCCGCACATTTTGCTCGGCGCACCCATAGAAACACGCCCCCAACAACACATGGCCTACCGTCCCGCGTTCCCACACGTGTCCCGATGAAAACGGTACCTCACATGCGTGGGTGCACCTACCTGGCTGGCAAGGGGCAAGCCGAAAACGCAAGCAACCCCCAGCCTGTTTGCAGAGGGGAATCTCAGCCATTCTGCCGACCGGCACAACATACAGATATGGGCCTCGTGTGTCCAAGCCTCCAAGGAAAACAGGGAACCCCATGCATTTCCGAAAAGAGGACTCCCGTGGGAATCCGCAGAGGTATGATTTGTGCACATCGGCCCAGAATTTATTACCCAGACAGCCCCGCAAAGTCCGAAATGTGGGGAAAAAATGCTTTTTCTGCACATTTCGCTCAACGCATCCATCGAAACACGCCCCCAACAACACATGCCCTACTGTCACGCATTCCCACCGGTGTCCCGATGAAAACGGTACCTCACATGTGTGGGTGCACCTACCTGGCCGCCAAGGGGAAAGCCTAAAACCCAAGTAATCCCAAGTCTGTTTTCATGGCGAAATCTCAGACATTCTGCCGACCGGCACAACGTACAGATATGGGCCTCGGGTGTCCAAGCCACCGAGGAAAACAGGGAAACCCATGCATTTCCGAAAAGAGGACACCCGTGGGAATCCGCAGAGGTATGATTTGCGCACATCGCCCCAGATTTTATTACACAGACAGCCCCGCAAAGTCTGAAAAGTCGGGAAAAAAACGCTTTTTCCGCACATTTTGCTCGACGCATCCATCGAAACACGCCCCCAACAACACATGGCCTACCGTCACACGTTCCCACAGGTGTCCCGATGAAAACGGTACCTCACATGTGTGGGTGCACCTACCTGGCCGCCAAGGGGAAAGCCTAAAACCCAAGTAATCCCAAGTCTGTTTTCATGGCGAAATCTCAGACATTCTGCCGACCGGCACAACGTACAGATATGGGCCTCGGGTGTCCAAGCCACCAAGGAAAACAGGGAACCCCATGCATTTCCGAAAAGAGGACACCCATGGGAATCCGCAGAGGTATGATTTGCGCACATTGCCCCAGAATTTATTACCCAGACAGCCCTGCAAAGTCTGAATTGTGGGGAAAAAAACGCTTTTTCCGCACATTTCGCTCGACGCACCCTTCAAAACACGCCCCCAACAACACATGGCCTACCGTCACGCGTTCCCACAGGTGTCCCAATGAAAACGGTACCTCACATGTGTGGGTGCACCTACCTGGCCGCCAAGGGGAAAGCCTAAAACACCAGTAACCCCAAGTCTGTTTTCAGAGCGAAATCTCAGACATTCTGCCGACCGGCACAACGTACAGATATGGGCCTCCGGTGTCCAAGCCACCAGGGAAAACGGGGAACCCCATGCATTTCCGAAAAGAGGACACCCATGGGAATCCGCAGAGGTATGATTTGCGCACATCGCCCCAGATTTTATTACCCAGACAACCCCGCAAAGTCCGAAAAAACGGGAAAAAAACTCTTTTTCCGCACATTTTGCTCGACGCACCCATAGAAACACGCCCCCAACAACACATGGCCTACCGTCACGCGTTCCCACAGGTGTCCCGATGAAAACGGTACCTCACATGTGTGGGTGCACCTACCTGGCCGCCAAGGGGAAAGCCTAAAACACAAGTAACCCCAAGTCTGTTTTCAGAGCGAAATCTCAGACATTCTGCCGACCGGCACAACGTACAGATATGGCCCTCGGGTTTCCAAGCCACTGAGGAAAACAGGGAACCCCATGCATTTCCGAAAAGAGGACACCCGTGGGAATCCGCAGAGGTATGATTTGCGCACACATCGCCCCAGAATTTATTACCCAGACAGCCCCGCAAAGTCCGAAATGTCGGGAAAAAAATGCCTTTTCCGCACATTTCGCTCGACGCACCCATCAAAACACGCCCCCAACAACACATGGCCTACCGTCACGCGTTCCCACAGGTGTCCCGATGAAAATGGTACCTCACATGTGTGGGTGCACCTACCTGGCCGCCAAGGGGAAAGCCTAAAACACAAGTAACCCCAAGTCTGTTTTCAGAGGGAAATCTCAGACATTCTGCCGACCGGCACAACGTACAGATATGGGCCTCGGGTGTTCAAGCCACCGAGGAAAACAGGGAACCCCATGCATTTCTGAAAAGAGGACACCCGTGGGAATCCGCAGAGGTATGATTTGCGCACATCGCCCCAGAATTTATTACCCAGACAGCCCTGCAAAGTCCGAAATGTGGGGAAAAAAACGCTTTTTCCACACATTTTGCTCGACGCTCCCATCGAAACAAGCCCCCAACAACACATAGCCTACCGTCACGCGTTCCCACACGTGTCCCGAAGAGAACGGTACCTCACATGTGTGGGTGCACCTACCTGGCCGCAAAGGCGAAAGTCAAAAACACAAGTAACCCCAAGTCTGTTTTCAGAGCGAAATCTCCGACATTCTGCCGACCGGCACAACGTACAGATATGGGCCTCGGGTGTCCAAGCCACCGAGGAAAACAGGGAACCCCATGCATTTCCGAAAAGAGGACACCCGTGGGAATCCGCAGAGGTATGATTTGCGCACATCGCCCCAGAATTTATTACCCAGACAGCCCCGCAAAGTCTCAAAAAACAGGAAAAAAATGTTTTTTCTGCACATTTCGCTCGACGCACCCATCGAAACACACCCCCAACAACACATGGCCTACCGTCACGCATCCCCACAGGTGTCCTGATGAAAACGGTACCTCACATGTGTGGGTGCACCTACCTGGCCGCCAAGGCGAAAGCCTAAAACACAAGTAACCCAAAGTCTGTTTTCAGAGCAAAATCTCAGACATTCTGCCGACCGGCACAACGTAAAGATATGGGCCTCCGGTGTCCAAGCCACCAAGGAAAACGGGGAACCCCATGCATTTCCGAAAAGAGGACACCCATGGGAATCCGCAGAGGTATGATTTGCGCACATCGTCCCAGATTTTATTACCCAGACAGCCCCGCAAAGTCCGAAAAGTCGGGAAAAAAACGCTTTTTCCGCACATTTTGCTCGACGCACCCATCAAACACGCCCCCAACAACACATGGCCTACCGTCCCGCATTCCCACAGGTGTCCCGATGAAAACAGTACCTCACATGCGTGGGTGCACCTACCTGGCTGGCAAGGGGCAAGCCGAAAACGCAAGCAACCCCCAGTCTGTTTGCAGAGGGGAATCTCAGCCATTCTGCCGACCGGCACAACATACAGATATGGGCCTCGGGTGTCCAAGCCACCAAGGAAAACAGGGAACCCCATGCATTTCCGAAAAGAGGACACCCGTGGGAATCCGCAGAGGTATGATTTGCGCACATCGCCCCAGAATTTATTACCCAGACACCCCCGCAAAGTCCGAAATGTGGGGAAAAAAACGCATTTTCCACACATTTTGCTCAGCGCACCCATCGAAACACACCCCCAACAACACATGGCCTACCGTCCCGCGTTCCCACAGGTGTCCCGATGAAAACGGTACCTCATATGTGTGGGTGCACCTACCTGGCTGGCAAGGGGCAAGCCGAAAACGCAATCAACCCCCAGTCTGTTTGTAGAGGGGAATCTCAGCCATTCTGCCGACCGGCACAACATACAGATATGGGCCTCGCGTGTCCAAGCCACCAAGGAAAACAGGGAACCCCATGCATTTCCGAAAAGAGGACACCCGTGCGAATCCGCAGAGGTATGATTTGCGCACATCGGCCCAGAATTTATTACCCAGACAGCCCCGCAAAGTTCGAAATGTGGGGAAAAAAATGCTTTTTCTGCACATTTCGCTCGACGCACCCATCGAAACACGCCCCCAACAACACATGGCCTACCATCAAGCGTTTCCACAGGTGTCCCAATGAAAACGGTACCTCACATGTGTGGGTGCACCTACCTGGCCGCCAAGGGGAATGCCTAAAAAACAAGTAACCCCAAGTCTGTTTTCATGGCGAAATCTCAGACATTCTGCCGACCGGCACAACGTACAGATATGGGCCTCGGGTATCCAAGCCACCGAGAAAAACAGGGAAACCCATGCATTTCCGAAAAGAGGACACCCGTGGGAATCCGCAGAGGTATGATTTGCGCACATCGCCCCAGATTTTATTACCCAGACAGCCCCGCAAAGTTTGAAAAGTCGGGAAAAAAACGCTTTTTCCGCACATTTTGCTCGACGCACCCATCGAAACACGCCCCCAACAACACATGGCCTACTGTCACACGTTCCCACAGGTGTCCCAATGAAAATGGTACCTCACATGTGTGGGTGCACCTACCTAGCCGCCAAGGGGAAAGCTTAAAACACAAGTAACCCAAAGTCTGTTTTCAGAGCAAAATCTCAGACATTCTGCCGACCGGCACAACGTACAGATATGGGCCTCCGGTGTCCAAGCCACCAAGGAAAACGGGGAACCCCATGCATTTCCGAAAAGAGGACACCCATGGGAATCCGCAGAGGTATGATTTGCGCACATCGTCCCAGATTTTATTACCCAGACAGCCCCGCAAAGTCCGAAAAGTCGGGAAAAAAACGCTTTTTCCGCACATTTTGCTCGACGCACCCATCAAACAGGCCCCCAAGAACACATGGCCTACCGTCCCGCATTCCCACAGGTGTCCCGATGAAAACAGTACCTCACATGCGTGGGTGCACCTACCTGGCTGGCAAGGGGCAAGCCGAAAACGCAAGCAACCCCCAGTCTGTTTGCAGAGGGGAATCTCAGCCATTCTGCCGACCGGCACAACATACAGATATGGGCCTCGGGTGTCCAAGCCACCAAGGAAAACAGGGAACCCCATGCATTTCCGAAAAGAGGACACCCGTGGGAATCCGCAGAGGTATGATTTGCGCACATCGCCCCAGAATTTATTACCCAGACACCCCCGCAAAGTCCGAAATGTGGGGAAAAAAACGCATTTTCCACACATTTTGCTCAGCGCACCCATCGAAACACACCCCCAACAACACATGGCCTACCGTCCCGCGTTCCCACAGGTGTCCCGATGAAAACGGTACCTCATATGTGTGGGTGCACCTACCTGGCTGGCAAGGGGCAAGCCGAAAACGCAAGCAACCCCCAGTCTGTTTGTAGAGGGGAATCTCAGCCATTCTGCCGACCGGCACAACATACAGATATGGGCCTCGCGTGTCCAAGCCACCAAGGAAAACAGGGAACCCCATGCATTTCCGAAAAGAGGACACCCGTGCGAATCCGCAGAGGTATGATTTGTGCACATCGCCCCAGAATATATTACCCAGACACCCCCGCAAAGTCCGAAATGTGGGGAAAAAACACATTTTCCGCACATTTCGCTCGGCGCACCCATAGAAACACGCCCCCAACAACACATGGCCTACCGTCCCGCGTTCCCACAGGTGTCCCAATGAAAACGGTACCTCATATGTGTGGGTGCACCTACCTGGCTGGCAAGGGGCAAGCCGAAAACGCAAGCAACCCCCAGTCTGTTTGCAGAGGGGAATCTCAGCCATTCTGCCGACCGGCACAACATACAGATATGGGCCTCGGGTGTCCAAGCCTCCAAGGAAAACAGAGAACCCCATGCATTTACGAAAAGAGGACACCCGTGGGAATCGCCAGAGGTATGATTTGCGCACATCGGCCCAGAATTTATTACCCAGACAGCCCCGCAAAGTTCGAAATGTGGGGAAAAAAATGCTTTTTCTGCACATTTCGCTCGACGCACCCATCGAAACACGCCCCCAACAACACATGGCCTACCATCAAGCGTTTCCACAGGTGTCCCAATGAAAACGGTACCTCACATGTGTGGGTGCACCTACCTGGCCGCCAAGGGGAATGCCTAAAAAACAAGTAACCCCAAGTCTGTTTTCATGGCGAAATCTCAGACATTCTGCCGACCGGCACAACGTACAGATATGGGCCTTGGGTATCCAAGCCACCGAGGAAAACAGGGAAACCCATGCATTTCCGAAAAGAGGACACCCGTGGGAATCCGCAGAGGTATGATTTGCGCACATCGCCCCAGATTTTATTACCCAGACAGCCCCGCAAAGTCTGAAAAGTCGGGAAAAAAACGCTTTTTCCGCACATTTTGCTCGACGCACCCATCGAAACACGCCCCCAACAACACATGGCCTACTGTCACACGTTCCCACAGGTGTCCCAATGAAAATGGTACCTCACATGTGTGGGTGCACCTACCTAGCCGCCAAGGGGAAAGCCTAAAACACAAGTAACCCCAAGTCTGTTTTCAGAGGGAAATCTCAGACATTCTGCCGACCGGCACAACGTACAGATATGGGCCTCGGGTGTCCAAGCCACCGAGGAAAACAGGGAAACCCATGCATTTCCGAAAAGAGGACATCCATGGGAATCCGCAGAGGTATGATTTGCGCACATCGCCCCCGAATTTATTACCCAGACAGCCCTGCAAAGTCCGAAATGTGGGGAAAAAAACGCTTTTCCGCACATTTCGCTCGACTCACCCATCGAAACACGCCCCCATCAACTCATGGCCTACCATCACGCGTTTCCACAGGTGTCCCGATGAAAACGGTACCTCACATGTGTGGGTGCACCTACCTGGCCGCCAATGGGAATGCCTAAAACACAAGTAACCCCAAGTCTGTTTTCAGAGCGAAATCTCAGACATTCTGCCGACCGACACAACGTACAGATATGGGCCTCGGGTGTCCAAGCCACTGAGGAAAACAGGGAATCCCATGCATTTCCGAAAAGAGGACACACGTGAGAATCCACAGAGGTATGATTTGCGCACATTGCCCCAGAATTTATTACCCAGACAGCCCTGCAAAGTCTGAAATGTGGGGAAAACACGCTTTTTCCGCACATTTCTCTCGACGCACCCATCGAAACACGCCCCCAACAACACATGGCCTACTGTCACGTGTTCCCACAGGTGTCCCGATGAAAATGGTACCTCACATGTGTGGGTGCACCTACCTGGCCGCCAAGGGGAAAGCCTAAAACACCAGTAACCCCAAGTCTGTTTTCAGAGCGAAATCTCAGACATTCTGCCGACCGGCACAACGTACAGATATGGGCCTCGGGTGTCCAAGCCACAAAGGAAAACGGGGAACCCCATGCATTTCCGAAAAGAGGACACCCATGGGAATCCACAGAGGTATGATTTGCGCACATCCCCCCAGATTTTCTTACCCAGACAGCCCCGCAAAGTCCGGAAAAACGGGAAAAAATGCTTTTTCCGCACATTTCGCTCGACGCACCCATCGAAACACGCCCCCAACAACACATGGCCTACCGTCACGCGTTTCCACAGGTGTCGCGATGAAAACGGTACCTCACATGTGTGGGTGCACCTACCTGGCCGCCAAGGGGCAAGCCGAAAACGCAAGCAACCCCCAGTCTGTTTGCAGAGGGGAATCTCAGCCATTCTGCCTACCGGCACAACATACAGATATGGGCCTCGGGTGTCCAAGCCACCGAGGAAAACAGGGAACCCCATGCATTTCCGAAAAGAGGACACCCGTGGGAATCCACAGAGGTATGATTTGCGCACATTGCCCCAGAATTTATTACCCAGACAGCCCTGCAAAATCTGAAATGTGGGGAAAAAAAGCTTTTTCCGCACATTTTGCTCGACGCACCCATCGAAACACGCCCCCAAAAACACATGGCCTACCGTCACGCGTTCCCAAAGGTGTCCCGCTGAAAATGGTACCGCACATGTGTGGGTGCACCTACCTGGCCGCCAAGGGGAAAGCCTAAAACACCAGTAACCCCAAGTCTGTTTTCAGAGTGAAATCTCAGACATTCTGCCGACCGGCACAACGTACAGATATGGGCCTCGGGTGTCCAAGCCACCAAGGAAAACGGGGAACCCCATGCATTTCCGAAAAGAGGACACCCATGGGAATCCGCAGAGGTATGATTTGCGCACATCCCCCCAGATTTCCTTACCCAGACAGCCCCGCAAAGTCTGAAAAAACAGGAAAAAAACACTTTTTCCGCACATTTCGCTCGACGCACCCATTGGAACACGCCCCCAACAACACATGGCCTACCGTCACGCGTTTCCACAGGTGTCCCGATGAAAACGGTACCTCACATGTGTGGGTGCACCTACCTGGCCGCCAAGGGAAAAGCCGAAAACGCAAGCAACCCCCAGTCTGTTTGCAGAGGGGAATCTCAGCCATTCTGCCGACCGGCACAACATACAGATATGGGCCTCGGGTGTCCAAGCCACCAAGGAAAACAGGGAACCCCATGCATTTCCGAAAAGAGGACACCCGTGGGAATCCGCAGAGGTATGATTTGCGCACATGGCCCCAGAATTTATTACACAGACACCCCCGCAAAGTTCGAAATGTGGGGAAAAAAACACATTTTCCGCACATTTTGCTCGGCGCACCCATAGAAACACGCCCCCAACAACACATGGCCTACCGTCCCGCGTTCCCACACGTGTCCCGATGAAAACGGTACCTCACATGCGTGGGTGCACCTACCTGGCTGGCAAGGGGCAAGCCGAAAACGCAAGCAACCCCCAGCCTGTTTGCAGAGGGGAATCTCAGCCATTCTGCCGACCGGCACAACATACAGATATGGGCCTCGTGTGTCCAAGCCTCCAAGGAAAACAGGGAACCCCATGCATTTCCGAAAATAGGACTCCCGTGGGAATCCGCAGAGGTATGATTTGTGCACATCGGCCCAGAATTTATTACCCAGACAGCCCCGCAAAGTCCGAAATGTGGGGAAAAAATGCTTTTTCTGCACATTTCGCTCAACGCACCCATCGAAACACGCCCCCAACAACACATGCCCTACTGTCACGCATTCCCACCGGTGTCCCGATGAAAACGGTACCTCACATGTGTGGGTGCACCTACCTGGCCGCCAAGGGGAAAGCCTAAAACCCAAGTAATCCCAAGTCTGTTTTCATGGCGAAATCTCAGACATTCTGCCGACCGGCACAACGTACAGATATGGGCCTCGGGTGTCCAAGCCACCGAGGAAAACAGGGAAACCCATGCATTTCCGAAAAGAGGACACCCGTGGGAATCCGCAGAGGTATGATTTGCGCACATCGCCCCAGATTTTATTACACAGACAGCCCCGCAAAGTCTGAAAAGTCGGGAAAAAAACGCTTTTTCCGCACATTTTGCTCGACGCATCCATCGAAACACGCCCCCAACAACACATGGCCTACCGTCACACGTTCCCACAGGTGTCCCGATGAAAACGGTACCTCACATGTGTGGGTGCACCTACCTGGCCGCCAAGGGGAAAGCCTAAAACCCAAGTAATCCCAAGTCTGTTTTCATGGCGAAATCTCAGACATTCTGCCGACCGGCACAACGTACAGATATGGGCCTCGGGTGTCCAAGCCACCAAGGAAAACAGGGAACCCCATGCATTTCCGAAAAGAGGACACCCATGGGAATCCGCAGAGGTATGATTTGCGCACATTGCCCCAGAATTTATTACCCAGACAGCCCTGCAAAGTCTGAATTGTGGGGAAAAAAACGCTTTTTCCGCACATTTCGCTCGACGCACCCTTCAAAACACGCCCCCAACAACACATGGCCTACCGTCACGCGTTCCCACAGGTGTCCCAATGAAAACGGTACCTCACATGTGTGGGTGCACCTACCTGGCCGCCAAGGGGAAAGCCTAAAACACCAGTAACCCCAAGTCTGTTTTCAGAGCGAAATCTCAGACATTCTGCCGACCGGCACAACGTACAGATATGGGCCTCCGGTGTCCAAGCCACCAGGGAAAACGGGGAACCCCATGCATTTCCGAAAAGAGGACACCCATGGGAATCCGCAGAGGTATGATTTGCGCACATCGCCCCAGATTTTATTACCCAGACAACCCCGCAAAGTCCGAAAAAACGGGAAAAAAACTCTTTTTCCGCACATTTTGCTCGACGCACCCATAGAAACACGCCCCCAACAACACATGGCCTACCGTCACGCGTTCCCACAGGTGTCCCGATGAAAACGGTACCTCACATGTGTGGGTGCACCTACCTGGCCGCCAAGGGGAAAGCCTAAAACACAAGTAACCCCAAGTCTGTTTTCAGAGCGAAATCTCAGACATTCTGCCGACCGGCACAACGTACAGATATGGCCCTCGGGTTTCCAAGCCACTGAGGAAAACAGGGAACCCCATGCATTTCCGAAAAGAGGACACCCGTGGGAATCCGCAGAGGTATGATTTGCGCACATCGCCCCAGAATTTATTACCCAGACAGCCCCGCAAAGTCCGAAATGTCGGGAAAAAAATGCCTTTTCCGCACATTTCGCTCGACGCACCCATCAAAACACGCCCCCAACAACACATGGCCTACCGTCACGCGTTCCCACAGGTGTCCCGATGAAAATGGTACCTCACATGTGTGGGTGCACCTACCTGGCCGCCAAGGGGAAAGCCTAAAACACAAGTAACCCCAAGTCTGTTTTCAGAGGGAAATCTCAGACATTCTGCCGACCGGCACAACGTACAGATATGGGCCTCGGGTGTTCAAGCCACCGAGGAAAACAGGGAACCCCATGCATTTCTGAAAAGAGGACACCCGTGGGAATCCGCAGAGGTATGATTTGCGCACATCGCCCCAGAATTTATTACCCAGACAGCCCTGCAAAGTCCGAAATGTGGGGAAAAAAACGCTTTTTCCACACATTTTGCTCGACGCTCCCATCGAAACAAGCCCCCAACAACACATAGCCTACCGTCACGCGTTCCCACACGTGTCCCGAAGAGAACGGTACCTCACATGTGTGGGTGCACCTACCTGGCCGCAAAGGCGAAAGTCAAAAACACAAGTAACCCCAAGTCTGTTTTCAGAGCGAAATCTCCGACATTCTGCCGACCGGCACAACGTACAGATATGGGCCTCGGGTGTCCAAGCCACCGAGGAAAACAGGGAACCCCATGCATTTCCGAAAAGAGGACACCCGTGGGAATCCGCAGAGGTATGATTTGCGCACATCGCCCCAGAATTTATTACCCAGACACCCCCGCAAAGTCTGAAATGTGGGGAAAAAATGCATTTTCCCCACATTTTGCTCGGCGCACCCATCGAACACACCCCCAAAAACACATGGCCTACCGTCACGCGTTCCCACAGGTGTCCCGATGAAAACGGTACCTCACATGTGTGGGTGCACCTACATGGCCGCCAAGGGGAAAGCCTAAAACACAAGTAACCCCAAGTCTGTTTTCAGAGCGAAATCTCAGACATTCTGCCGACCGGCACAACGTACAGATATGGGCCTCGGGTGTCCAAGCCACCGAGGAAAACAGGGAAACCCATGCATTTCCAAAAAGAGGACATCCGTGGGAATCCGCAGAGGTATGATTTGCGCACATCGCCCCAGATTATTTTACCCAGACAGCCCCGCAAAATCCGAAATGTGGGGAAAAAAACACTTTTTCCGCAGATTTCGCTCGACGCACCCATCGAAACACGCCCCCAACAACACATGGCCTACCGTCACGCGTTCCCACAGGTGTCCCGATGAAAACAGTACCTCACATGTGTGGGTGCACCTACCTGGCCGCCAAGGGGAAAGCCTAAAACACAAGTAACCCCAAGTCTGTTTTCAGAGCGAAATCTCAGACATTCTGCCGACCGGCACAACGTACAGATATGGGCCTCGGGTGTCCAAGCCACCGAGGAAAACAGGGAACCCCATGCATTTCCGAAAAGAGGACACCCGTGGGAATCCGCAGAGGTATGATTTGCGCACATCGCCCCAGAATTTTTTACCCAGACAGCCCCGCAAAGTCCGAAATGTCGGGAAAAAAATGCCTTTTCCGCACATTTCGCTCGACGCACCCATCAAAACACGCCCCCAACAACACATGGCCTACCGTCACGCGTTCCCACAGGTGTCCCGATGAAAATGGTACCTCACATGTGTGGGTGCACCTACCTGGCCGCCAAGGGGAAAGCCTAAAACACAAGTAACCCCAAGTCTGTTTTCAGAGGGAAATCTCAGACATTCTGCCGACCGGCACAACGTACAGATATGGGCCTCGGGTGTTCAAGCCACCGAGGAAAACAGGGAACCCCATGCATTTCCGAAAAGAGGACACCCGTGGGAATCCGCAGAGGTATGATTTGCGCACATCGCCCCAGAATATTTTACCCAGACAGCCTTGCAAAATCTGAAATGTCGGGAAAAAAACGCTTTTTCCGCACATTTCGCTCGACGCACCCATCAAACACGCCCCCAACAACACATGGCCTACCGTCCCGCGTTCCCACAGGTGTCCCAATGAAAACGGTACCTCACATGCATGGGTGCACCTACCTGGCTGGCAAGGGGCAAGCCGAAAACGCAAGCAACCCCCAGTCTGTTTGCAGAGGGGAATCTCAGCCATTCTGCCGACCGGCAAAACATACAGATATGGGCCTCGGGTGTCCAAGCCACCAAGGAAAACAGGGAACCCCATGCATTTCCGAAAAGAGGACACCAGTGGGAATCCGCAGAGGTATGATTTGCGCACATCGCCCCAGAATATTTTACCCAGACAGCCCCGCAAAATCTGAAATGTCGGGAAAAAAACACTTTTTCCGCATATTTCGCTCGACGCACCCATCGAAACACGCCCCCAACAACACATGGCCTACCGTCACGCGTTCCCATAGGTGTCCCGATGAAAACAGTACCTCACATGTGTGGGTGCACCTACCTGGCGCCAAGGGGAAAGCCTAAAACACAAGTAACCCCAAGTCTGTTTTCAGAGCGAAATCTCAGACATTCTGCCGACCGGCACAACGTACCGATATGGGCCTCGGGTGTCCAAGCCACCAAGGAAAACAGGGAACCCCATGCATTTCCGAAAAGAGGACACCGGTGGGAATCCACAGAGGTATGATTTGCGGACATCGCCCCAGAATTTATTACCCAGACAGCCCTGCAAAGTCCGAAATGTGGGGAAAAAAACGCTTTTTCCGCACATTTCGCTCGACGCACCCATCGAAACAAGCCCCCAACAACACATGGTCTACCGTCACGCGTTCCCACAGGTGTCCCGATGAAAATGGTACCTCACATGTGTGGGTGCACCTACCTGGCCGCCAAGGGGAAAGCCTAAAACACAAGTAACCCCAAGTCTGTTTTCAGAGAGAAATCTCAGACATTCTGCCGACCGGCACAACGTACAGATATGGCCCTCGGGTGTCCAAGCCACAGAGGAAAACAGGGAACCCCATGCATTTCTGAAAAGAGGACACCCGTGGGAATACGCAGAGGTATGATTTGCGCACATCGCCCCAGATTTTATTACCCAGACAGCCCTGCAAAGTCCGAAATGTGGGGAAAAAAACGCTTTTTCCGCACATTTCGCTCGACGCACCCATCGAAACAAGCCCCCAACAACACATAGCCTACCGTCACACGTTCCCACACGTGTCCCGAAGAGAACGGTACCTCACATGTGTGGGTGCACCTACCTGGCCGCCAAGGCGAAAGTCAAAAACACAAGTAACCCCAAGTCTGTTTTCAGAGAGAAATCTCAGACATTCTGCCGACCGGCACAACGTACAGATATGGCCCTCGGGTGTCCAAGCCACAGAGGAAAACAGGGAACCCCATGCATTTCTGAAAAGAGGACACCCGTGGGAATACGCAGAGGTATGATTTGCGCACATCGCCCCAGATTTTATTACCCAGACAGCCCCGCAAAGTCTGAAATGTCGGGAAAAAAATGCCTTTTCCGCACATTTCACTCGACGCACCCATCGAAACACGCCCCCAACAACACATGGCCTACCGTCACGTGTTCCCACAGGTGTCCTGATGAAAATGGTACCTCACATGTGTGGGTGCACCTACCTGGCTGCCAAGGGGAAAGCCTAAAACACAAGTAACCCCAAGTCTGTTTTCAGAGGGAAATCTCAGACATTCTGCCGACCGGCACAACGTACAGATATGGGCCTCGGGTGTCCAAGCCACCGAGGAAAACAGGGAACCCCATGCATTTCCGAAAAGAGGACACCCGTGGGAATCCGCAGAGGTTTGATTTGCGCACATCGCCCCAGAATATATTACCCAGATAGCCCTGCAAAGTCCGAAATGTGGGGAAAAAAATGCTTTTTCCGCACATTTCGCTCGACGCACCCATCGAAACACGCCCCAAACAACACATGGCCTACTGTCACGCGTTCCCACAGGTGTCCCGATGAAAACGGTACCTCACATGTGTGGGTGCACCTACCTGGCCGCCAAGGGGAAAGCCTAAAACACAAGTAACCCCAAGTCTGTTTTCAGAGCGAAATCTCAGACATTCTGCCGACCGGCACAACGTACAGATATGGGCCTCGGATGTCCAAGCCACCAAGGAAAACGGGGAACCCCATGAATTTCCGAAAAGAGGACACCCGTGGGAATCCACAGAGGTATGATTTGCGCACATCGCCCCAGATTTTATTACCCAGACAGCCCCGCAATATCCGAAAAGTCGGGAAAAAAACGCCTTTTCCCCACATTTCACTCGACGCACCCATCGAAACACGCCCCCAACAACACATCGCCTACTGTCCCGCATTCCCACAGGTGTCCCGATGAAAATGGTACCTCACATGCGTGGGTGCACCTACCTGGCTGGCAAGGGGCAAGCCAAAAACGCAAGCAACCCCCAGTCTGTTTGCAGAGGGGAATCTCAGCCATTCTGCCGACCGGCACAACATACAGATATGGGCCTCGGGTGTCCAAGCCACCAAGGAAAATAGGGAACGCCATGCATTTCCGAAAAGAGGACACTCGTGGGAATCCGCAGAGGTATGATTTGCGCACATCGCCCCAGAATTTATTACCCAGACACCCCCGCAAAGTCCGAAATATGGGGAAAAAAACGCCTTTTCCGCACATTTTGCTCGACGCAATCATCGAAACACGCCCCCAACAACACATGGCCTGCCGTCACGCATTCCCAGGGGTGTCCCAATGAAAACGGTACCTCACATGTGTGGGTGCACCTACCTGGCCGCCAAGGGGAAAGCCTAAAACACTGCTATCCCCCCAAAGGGTTTGGGGAGGCAACCGACAGATTTAGGCCTGGGGTGCTTCAGCCACCAAGAAAAACAGGAACCCCCATGCATTTCCGAAAAGAGGACACCCGTGGGAATCCACAGAGGTATGATTTGCGCACATCGGCCCAGAATTTACTACCCAGACAGCCCTGCAAAGTCCGAAATGTGGGGAAAAAACGTTTTTTCCGCACATTTCGCTCGACGCACCCATGGAAACACACCCCCAACAACACATGGCCTACCGTCACGGGTTCCCACAGGAGTCCCGATGAAAACGGTACCTCACATGTGTGGGTGCACATACCTGGCCGCCAAGGGGAAAGCCTAAAACACAAGTAACCCCAAGTCTGTTTTCCGAGGGAAAGCTCAGACATTCTGCCAACCGGCACAACGTACAGATATGGGCCTCGGGTGTCCAAGCCACCGAGGAAAACAGGGAACCCCATGAATTTCCGAAAAGAGGACACCCGTGGGAATCCACAGAGGTATGATTTGCGCACATCGGCCCAGAATTTATTACCCAGACAGCCCCGCAAAGTCCGAAATGTGGGGAAAAAAACGCTTTTTCCGCACATTTCGCTCGACGCACCCATCGAAACACGCCCCCAACAACACATGGCCTACCGTCACGCGTTCCCACAGGTGTCCAGATGAAAACGGTACCTCACATGTGTGGGTGCACCTACCTGGCCGCCAAGGGGAAATCCTAAAACACAAGTAACCCCAAGTCTGTTTTCAGAGCGAAATCTCAGACATTCTGCCTACCGGCACAACGTACAGATATGGCCCTCGGGTGTCCAAGCCACCGAGGAAAACAGGGAACCCTATGCATTTCCGAAAAGAGAACACCTGTGGGAATACGGAGAGGTATGATTTGCGCACATCGCCTCAGATTTTATTACCCAGACAGCCCCGCAAAGTCCGAAATGTCAGGAAAAAAACGCCTTTTCCGCACATTTCGCTCAACGCACCCATCGAAACACGCCCCCAACAACACATGGCCTACTGTCACCCGTCCCCACAGGTGTCTCGATGAAAACGGTACCTCACATGTGTGAGTGCACCTACCTGGCTGGCAAGGGGCAAACCTAAAACACAAGTAACCCCAAGTCTGTTTTCAGAGGGAAATCTCAGACATTCTGCCGACCGGCACAACGTACAGATATGGGCCTCGGGTGTCCAAGCCACAGAGGAAAACAGGGAACCCCATGCATTTCCGAAAAGAGGACACCCGTGGGAATCCACAGAGTTATGATTTGCGCACATGGCCCCAGAATCTTTTACCCAGACAGCCCCGCAAAGTCCGAAATGTCGGGAAAAAAACACTTTTTCGGCACATTTTGCTAGACGCACCCATCAAAACACGCCCCCAACAACACATGGCCTACCTTCCCGCATCGCCACACGTGTACCAATGAGAGACAGACCTCTTGTGTGCAGGTGTGGTACCTGAGTGACAATGGGTACATCTTTTGTATAGTAACTTCTCTGTAGTGCACTTATGAAACAGTAAAGTACTGGTAGTAAGCCATTTCACATGCACCTTTCCTCACACTTCCCATACATACCAGACACAATGCAGTTAGACACGCAAGGTGGGATTTAGCACAAGGACAAACCTCCTTGTGTAGCACAAGAAGGTTTGTCCTTGTGAGCAGTGATGCCACGACAAGGCACCCACCAGATCACTGGCCATTCGTATCTCTTTCGTGTCTGCAGTCAGTTGGCATCCATTTCAGCAGTTGCACTTCTACCAAATCACTAGCACCAGAGCAAGTGTATCTACACATGAGCATATCTACACACTTATACCACGTGGACATGTGTGTACAATGCAACTGTGTCTCTAGCAATATCTTAACTATCATTTGGCATCAATTTTATTGCAACTGTGTCTGCATGCAAACTTTATGTGCCTGCAATCACATGTGGACACTGATAGCAAGTGCATACTGGCTCACTTCGCTACCCTGCCCTACAGGCGCTATCTTCCATACCAGCTTTGAGTATGCCCATAGCAACTATGGGCAAACATTCTTACGTTCAACCGTACCCACACAAAACAGCCACCCTGCAACATGACAATCATTTCTGCAGTGCTGGAAAAGTCCATTCACAGAAATTGCATCTGCATGTTCTTTGTATCTTTACCTAATTCACACACCAATCATATCCAATTCATTCCTACAGAAGACATGTCACTTACACCACACATAACATCACTCGCAGTAAAACAATAAACAAGGCAGGATCTTACGAGGTACGCAAGACACCGCTGCCATATAGTTGGTGTCCAAGTACCACTTTCATGACACTTAGACCTCAAGGGAGGGAGCCAAAGTGGCGTGTATTATTTTGAAAAGACACCCCTTGAGTGGAGGGAACCTGAATGGTGTTCTGGTCTTCCACAACGCACGGCTTGAGTAGAGGGAGCGGGACTGGCCTTTCTTTGCTTCCCAAACCTTAGGTGGAAGGAGCCAGATTCGGGTTCCTGTCCAAAGTACGCCGGAAGCGGATGGGGCTTTCCAGAAGTTTTTTTTATAAGGCAATCCCGAACAGGAGCAAGCTGCACTCCCAAAGGGGAGTGACCCAGAGTGCTCCACCCTTCTTCTCCATGGCCCGCCTCAACTAGAGGCGGTGGAGTGGCATTCCTTTCCAAGATGCGCCTGCTTTGGAAGAAACAAGCATTGCGTTACTTTGCAAGGCACACCACGCGCAGAGGGAGCTAGACTGCCTTTTCCTTATGAGGCAGACCTGAAGTGAAAGGTACCGGGGGTGATGTCTCTTTCCCAGGCAGGCCTCAAGTGGAGGGGGCAGGACTAGCATTGCTTGCCTAAGCACGCCAAAGGGGAGTAAAGCAGAGTGCTGTCCCCACCTACTCCAAAGCACACCTCAAGTGGAGGGAGCTAGAGTGGCATTTCTTTCCAAGATGCGCCTGCTTTGGAAGAAACAAGCATTGCATTACTTTGCAAGGCACACCACGCGCAGAGGGAGCTAGACTGCCTTTTCCTTATGAGGCAGACCTGAAGTGAAAGGTACCGGGGGTGATGTCTCTTTCCCAGGCAGGCCTCAAGTGGAGGGGGCAGGACTAGCATTGCTTGCCTAAGCACGCCAAAGGGGAGTAAAGCAGAGTGCTGTCCCCACCTACTCCAAAGCACACCTCAAGTGGAGGGAGCTAGAGTGGCATTTCTTTCCAAGATGCGCCTGCTTTGGAAGAAACAATCATTGCTTTACTTTGCAAGGCACACCACGCGCAGAGGGAGCTAGACTGCCTTTTCCTTATGAGGCAGACCTGAAGTGAAAGGTACCGGGGGTGATGTCTCTTTCCCAGGCAGGCCTCAAGTGGAGGGGGCAGGACTAGCATTGCTTGCCTAAGCACGCCAAAGGGGAGTAAAGCAGAGTGCTGTCCCCACCTACTCCAAAGCACACCTCAAGTGGAGGGAGCTAGAGTGGCATTTCTTTCCAAGATGCGCCTGCTTTGGAAGAAACAATCATTGCTTTACTTTGCAAGGCACACCACGCGCAGAGGGAGCTAGACTGCCTTTTCCTTATGAGGCAGACCTGAAGTGAAAGGTACCGGGGGTGATGTCTCTTTCCCAGGCAGGCCTCAAGTGGAGGGGGCAGGACTAGCATTGCTTGCCTAAGCACGCCAAAGGCGAGTGAAGCAGAGTGCTGTCCCCACCTACTCCAAGGCACAACTCAAGTGGAGGGAGCTAGAGTGGCATTTCTTTCCAAGATGCGCCTGCTTTGGAAGAAACAAGAATTGCGTTACTTTGCAAGGCACACCACGCGCAGAGGGAGCTAGACTGCCTTTTCCTTATGAGGCAGACCTGAAGTGAAAGGTACCGAGGGTGATGTCTCTTCCCCAGGCATGCCTCAAGTGGAGGGAGCAGGACTAGCATTGCTTGCCAAAGCACGCCAAAGGGGAAAGACCCGCATGGCACAACTCAAGTACAGGGACTCCTAATGATTACTATTTCGCAGGCACGCCTCCAATGGAAGGAGCCTGATTAGCGTTCCTTTGCAAGTCACGCTTTGAGCTGAGGGATCTAGACTGATGTAAATTTTGTTGGCAGGCCTCAAGGGAAAGCTACGGCTGTGGTTGCCTTTCCAAGGCAGGCGTCAAGTGGAGGAAGCAGGACTAGCAATGCTCATGAATGCACGCTAAATCAAGTGAAGTGAGTTGACATCCTGTTGCTTTTTCATTGAAGGTACACCTCCAGGGCAGGGTGCAAGAGTGCCATTCCTTTACAAGACATGCACGATTTCAGTGGCTAAGGGTCCCTTTCAAGGAATGATGGACATTTTCGGAAATCAGTCGATCTCCCAATAATTTTCCTTTGTATGATACAAAAGGAAACAAGGCTTAAAGCAGAGGGCAGGCTGGGAAGGGCAGTGGGGACAGTACACCCGAGTATCCTTCCTCTTTCCTTGTTTTGTACACACCTTACATTTTCGGTACGGTTGTGCCTTCGTGGCAGTGGGAGGAACATAATCACCAAAGTGTCGCTCTTGCAATCTGGCCACATCTTCGACCTCTGGAAAGGAGGGAATTTGTACATGAACATTAGCCAGAGATTGAACAATTGCTAATTCAAAATCCAAAAAGGAGAGCTTGTTTTCTGGAGTAGCTGCACGGTACACCACATAAGCATTGTACGTTGCCATATGCACAATGTGTGTGGCTAACTTTTTGTACCAGAAACACGACTTGCGTTCAGCGTGGTATGACTCAAGCACTTGGTCATTTTTGTCTACTCCACCCATGTACTTGTTGTAATCCAGAATGCAATTGGGCCTCAACACTTGCTGAGTCTGCCTGCGCAGAGGGACAGCTGAAGTACTTTCATCATGAATAGTACTTAGCATGTACACATCCCTTTTGTCACAGAATTTCACTGCTAACAATTCATCCTGCCGCAATGCCATACATTGTCCCTTGGCCAACTTCTTACACACAAGTTGTCTGGGGAAGCCTTTGTGGTTACTGCGGATTGTACCGCATGCCAGTGTACCCACATTGAACAATTCCTTTAACAGTGGAATTAAAGTGTAGAAATTGTCTACATAAAAATGATGTCCCTTGTGCAGCCATGGTGTGAGAAGATCCCAAACAATCTTCTCACTTGTCCCTAAATGGGCTGGGCAGCCCGGAGGGTTTAGGGTAGAGTCTTTACCGGTGTAGACTCTCATGCTGCTGACATACCCAGTGGTACTTTCACACAACATGTACATTTTAATCCCATATCGTGATCTCTTGCTAGGAATGTATTGCCTGAATACTAGGCAACCTTTGAACAACACCAACGATTCATCAATGGATATGTTCTGGCTAGAAACATACACCTCTGCAAATCGGTGAGTGAAGTGGTCCAGAAATGGCTTCAGTTTGAACAGCCTATCAAAGTTTGGGTCCGTTCTGGGTAATGCTGCTGAGTTGTCATTGAAGTGCAACATACGGTGCAGTGCTTGAAAGCGATTTCTGCTCATTGTAGCTGAAAAAAACGGGCAATAAAGTGGTGCTACAGTAGACCAGTATATCGCGACAGACGGCTTGTGTCCAATTCCCATGAGCAAAATGAGACCCCAAAACTGTCTCATTTCAACATCGTTTGTGGGTAGCCATGCTTGTGCTCTGGAGTGGGGTTTCAGAGTGGGACCCCTAGACCTCATGAACTGTGCAGCGTATAAATTGGTTCGCTGAACCACATCTGCAATGAACCCATCATCAACAAAAAGGTTGAAAAAATCAATAGGCTGAAACCCTTCTGTATTCACTGTGCACCCTGATATACCAATGAAAGGGGGCACAACAGGCTGAGCCATTGCTGGAGGCACCCAGAGCGACTCTTGAGTCATGTCAGGAACTGCCACATTGCGTGGCCGTCTTGCACGTCCCCTCCCCCTTACAGGTCCCCTGCGTGTGGGAAGTGTGCGAAAAGGTGGACGCACTCTTCCTTCCTCTTCGTCATCAGATGATGACGATGATGAGTGGGAGGAGGGACTTTCGTCAATGGCCATCTCACTTCCCCAATCACTTCCCTCCTGCCCCTCAGAAGCACTATCTGTTTCAGAATGCATGTACACATCTGTGCCTTGCTCTGAGCCAGACTCCATCACTGCAGCTAATGCCTCCGCACCAGACATTGATCGTCGAGAAGCCATGAGTACCTTCGCTATGGAACCCTTCACTGCCCAAAGACCAGATGAAGACTGAAACAATAAGTATGTGTGCTTCTGAAAGTATGGAACGTAGCACAGTAAGTGGTATTCAGTGCCACAAACCTACTCCACACAAGTACACGAAAAGGTCCAGACTTTGCTCACAAACTGTAGCAGCCCTCTGCAATATGACGCAGTCCCTGCACGCTACAATAAACGGAGTAGTACTTTGCAAACACTCACGTGAAATGCTAAGGACCAGCTGACTGCTTTCCTACAAGTGGGTAGACAGCTACAACACACCTGCACCTAAAAGAAAGAGAACAAAAAATCTATGGACAATGTACTATTCCGCTAAACTGTACAGAAATACAAGCGTGGGGACGAGGATTTCAGCCACACTACCTATTCAGAAACAGCCAACATGCTTTGCACCATGCCCTCCTCCATGGGATGGTTGTGGATGGGAAATTGAGGTGAGAAGCAACCATGCAACGTATTAGTGATTGGGTGAGTTTAAAAGCCATAGGCAATGAAGAAGCAGAAAGGGAAGATAAATAAAGTACACGGCTGGCCCTTCCGGGCAACTGCTGGCACACTTTTGACAAAAACACCTGCTCATTCACATAGGGGTGTCTATTGTAAGGGGAAAGCTCACAAGGACAAAATTAATGCAAGGCCAAGCAAATTGATGTAGGCTGAAGCAAGTGGTGATGGGTAGCTAAGAAATAAGCAGCACAAACATACCGAATGCTTTGACATGCCATGAATGCAAACAATTGCTAGGAAGTGGATGTCTCACTGCCAACATACGTACTACCATTTTTATTCACTTTTCACATCTTCCAGTGCGTCCATCAGTCACTGGGCAAACCCCCCCTAAAATAGCGTCTGGGCAAAATCCATTATGTTCCCAATGAACAGCTCCATGCCTGTTTTGGAAAGGTGCACCCCATCTCTGTGAAACATCACAGCACCTTTGATATTGCCATGGTGAATGGTCCGTATTCTGGTGTTGCCCTCTGTCAGTCTAGTGAACTCGCCATTCAGTTTCCACACCGAGCGGTTGATGGCCCTTCTATTCCCTTGAGTTCTCCAATCCATCCTGGGAATCATCTGGGACCAGGCCACCACAGTGTTTGGAAACCTCTGTGCAATCCATTCAAGGTCTGCCATGAGCTGCTCCCGTACCCCCTTCCGTCCCACAGACACAAAATCATTTCCTCCCAGGTGCACCACTATAATGTCAGGTGGGGGGCCTCTCCTTTTGCTTGGGCAGCGATGATGGCTCCTCGGAGCTGTTGAAGGCGCATCCCCCCACCCCAAACCAATGCACTGCAAGGCCATCCCTTCCAGACCCAGATGTAGGTGTCCCTCGGAAAAGTCGTGCAGCCCTTTGGATATAAGAGTGGCCGAAAATCCACCAACCCTCATCCTCACTAGGAAATGGAAACAGGAAAACCCCCATGATTATGGCTACACATACATTTTACCAAATTACACAACAATTGCGGCAATACATGACTCTTGTAACAATCCCAGACACACACTTCACCCATTCGGAAACCCCCTCTCATTTGAGATAACAGTAGGTCGACACATAATTGCCACATTATTTTCAGGGGAAAGAGGTGCAGAAGATAGTATATCACCTTGTGCCAATAACACAGTTGTGCTGGCGCAATTGTAATCAGTAAAAGTTGTCTGCTCCTGTGGCCCACCGCCTGCACAGCACGGTGGTAAGGTGACTTGCACATGCTACATCGTTACACTTTGGCAGGGTGACTAGTCTCACAGAGGATATGAAGTCCACAGGAAGTGTGCTTTGTACGCTCTCTGAATATAGGTACCCTGACAGAATGTGCCACATTTACCACAAATGGGTGCACCTTCAGACACTTTCAATGTGAGTGTTTCGGCCATAGCTCCAGGACCACTGGTGTACTTGGGGGCACTTCACTACCAAGGAAAGGAGGTGGCCAAGGTCACACCCATCACCCACCACCACCCTACATCGCTTCCTGGTCAGCACTACAGCTTTCCTCTCCAGGAAGGGATTAGACCCTGCCAGGGCACCCTGCACCCACTGCTGAATTTGGAGGACAAAATATCCACCTGGGGGACGGACGCCCAAGGGCAATGACACCCCCCCCTCTCTAGCTACCCTGCGTTACAGTTTTTCCCCCTGCAAAACGATGGGGACCCTGACAGGGAACACTGGGACCACTGCTGGAATTGGACTACAGAAATGGTGAACTTTGCAGTGAAAGGAAGGAGCTCTGTAACAAGTATACATTGCATGCCTAGAAAAAATGACCATCTATATAAATACTGGAAAAAAAATTGAAAATTTGCTGATACTTATGTCGGCCAAACCTTTCCTTCTGCAAAGCAGCCACCTTCCTCAATGCAAGGCACACCCATCACTGGCCCCCGACCCTCCCCACTACCCTTTCCCACCCTTATCACTGACAATGCAGCCACAATTCCTTCCACCGCAGTAACCCTCCACCCCCACATTACCAAGTAATAAATGTTGTACTTACATAAGTCAGCAATAGCTTTTCAGTAGCCGCAACTGCAAAGGAAACATAAAAGAATTACATTCAATGCTTTGCCTACCAATAACACATCCAAACTGTCTGGCAACTATCTGTACATTTTTCACTTCCTTCCACCAGTTCCATGACACTTCTCAGTCATCTACCACTACGGAAGGCTAGACTGCACACGGATTGGAAATGGAAATAAGACAAGTGGGCATATGGCATCCTGCAGAAAAAAAAATAAAAAAAAAATCCCGGAAATCTGGCACCAAACCATCACTGTTTGGAAACCTCTGTGCTATCCATTCCAGTTCCTCCATTAGCAGCTCATGTATCCCTTCCCCTCCCACAGACGCTAAATCATTTCCTCCCAGGTGCACATCTGTAGGGTGGGGGGGTTGCATCTCCTTTTGCATGGACATCGCTGATGGCTCCTCTGAGCTGGTGAAAGCGCTTCCTCCTAACTCCAAACCAATGTACCAGGAGGGCATCCCTTTGAGAGCCAGATGTGGTTGGCCCACGGAAAATCGTGCAGCCCTTTGGGTAAAAGAGTAGCCAATTATCTACACAACCCTCATCGTCACTATGAAATGGAAACAAGTAAACCCCCATGAATATGGCTTTACACACAGTTTACCAACTAGCTGAATGATTGCGTGAACACATGGCTCTTGTAACAATCCCAGACACACACTTCACCCATTCAGACATGCACCTCTCATGTGAATTTACAGTAGGTCATTATGTAATTGGCACTTGTGTTTCAGGGGAAGGAGGTGGGAAAGAGGTGAAGAAGACAGTATGTCACCTTGTGCCAATAACACAGTTGTGCTGGGGCAATTGTAATCACTAAAGGTTGACTGCTCCTGTGGCCCACCGCCTGCACTGCACGGTGGTAAGGTGACTTGCACATGCTACACCATTACACTTTGGCAGGGTGACTAGTCTGACAGAGGATATGACCTGTGCAGCAAGGGTGCTTTGTAACCTCTCCGAATATAGTTACTCTGACAGAATGTCCGCCATTCATCACACATGCATGCAAATTTGGACACTTTGATTGTGAGAAATTGGGGCGCAGCTCCTGAAGTACTGGTGAACTTGGGGCCATTCGACTACCAAGGCAGAGAGGCAGCCAAGGTCACACACATCAACCACCACCACCCTACATCTCTGCCTGGCCAGCACTGCAGCTTTCCCCTCTAGGACGGGATGGGGACCGTGCCGGGGCACCCTGCACCCACTGCTGCTTTTGAGGGACAAAATATCCATCTGGGAGATGGACGCCCAAGGCCAATGACTTCACCCCCCACCCCTCCTGCCCCTCTAGCTACCCTGCGTTACAGCTTTTCCCCCTGCAAAAGGATGGGGACCCTGGCGGGGCTCACTGGGACGACTGCAGGAAAAGGACCACAGAAATGGGGATTGTGGCAGTAAAAGTAGTTTTCTCTGTATCAAGTGTGCGTACCATGCTCAGAACAAAATGGCCATCTGCATTACTACTGGCAACATTTTTTAAAAGGAGCTGCTACTTATGTCGGCCAATTTTTCCTTCTGCAAAGCAGCCACCTTCCTCAATGCAAGGCACTCCCATCACTGGCCCCCGAACCGCCCTACTACCCTTTCTCACCCATACCACTGACACTGCAGCCACAGTTTCTCCCACCACAGTAACCCTCCACCCGCACATTACCAAGTAATATTGTCATGATGCCAGCTCCCGGGGAGCCGGTTCAAGCCCGGCGTCCCCGAAAGCGGACATCCAGTCCCCAAGGAAGGACCCAGCAACCCCATATAGGGGCCCTTTGGACAGTGTCCTGGCGCCTATGGCGCCAGGCTCATAAAAGACATCAGTCCTGGCGCCATGGGCGCCAGGCTCATTATGGGAATGCTTGGGTGCACTTACCTGATGCAGACCATGCTGCAGGATCCCGGCCTCCTTGAGGCCTGAAAGGAACTACTTTACCTGTAGGACTAATTTACCATCCGGGCGTGGTCGGGGAAGGATACATACCTGATTGGAGGAAGGATACATACCTGGAACTTCTTCCAAGGCTATTTAAACCCCACCCGAACAGCCACATGTGCTTCGCGTTGTTCTGCATCTAGCAGCTGGACGCTCACCATGTCTGCTCCTGCATCCTGACTTCTGCCACGCCTGCCAGCATCCTGGATCACCTGCAAAGGAAGAGAAGAAGAGAACAGAAGAAGGAAAAGTCCTTACCTGCTAAATCCGCATCCCGGAGAAATCTCGCCGACAATCCTGAAAAGGAAGACTTTAATTTAAAAGCTCATCGCGTCGATCGCTGCAGCGCCGCATTCCACTCACCTTTACAGGGCTCCTCCATGTTCAGCAGCGATCATCCGGATTCGCAGTCACGCCCCAGCGCCTAGGGAGAAAAACACCAGAACAAAAGGTGAGAGAGAGAAGGGAATAAGGAAAGCTAAATCTCCATGTTAAGACTTACCTGTTGATTCATTCCCTCTTCATTTCGGGTCCGTGCCGCATACTGGCATTTCCGGACCCCGGCCCCTAAGGGGAAAAAGAGACATCAGCGTTAATGAGCGAATGAAAAGACATTACCAAAAAACGCTCATTAAAGACTTACCTGATTTCTACAAGGATTTCACCTCTCATCTCGGGTCGGTGCCTGTTCCCCGGCATTCCGTAACCCGGCCCCTATGGGGAAAAAGACACTAGCATTAGTACATTAATGCATGGACACAAGGGGAACCTCTTATCAAAAAACATACCTGGAAGCCAAGCAAGTTTGGTTCTCACCAATCCGAAAATCCAGTGAAGTAACTGGATACCAACGCGCCCCTGCATCAGAAGCAGGATGGAGAGCACGTCCTTCCAGACCCTAAGGTGAGACGCTACGAGAAATCATAGAAGGGTTTCAAGGAGGGTGAGAGGGGAAAGTGGGAGGCCGATTGCATTACCCCGCAGGCAGTTAATCCCCTATTTTCGCCTACAGAAGGATACTTCTGCGAGCCAGACAAGCCAGATTTGGGGGCCCGGTCCAGTCCGTCTTCCGAACCCTGCGCATCACCTTAGAAGAGGTCACAGCAGCGCGAACCAGGCCAGCGCCTCCGTGGGAGTCAGGTGAGCGTAACAGAACACGAAGCCTTCCTACAAATTCCCACCCAGGCGCTATGGAAAGTTCTGAGACTGATCAGTTGGCCCAATTACTGGGGGAATTACGGGCCGAAGTACATGCCACTCGTCAAGAGACTAATGCCCTCAGGAGGGAATTAATAATATCAAAGGAAAGAACTGATGACCTGGCCAGACAGCTTTTGCAAGGTCAAGCTGGGCAAACTCCTCTACCCGGTTCCGGAGGGAACCCCGTTCCTGTGGTTTCCAGTAACCCTGTGCAGATTAATCTACCTGGAAACATGCCGCTGGCCCCACCCGAACGCTTTGCTGGGGACCCCAAACGATTCGCCGCATTCATGAATCAGTGTCGTTTGCACTTCCTATGCAGACCTGGGGCCTTCCCTAATGATCAGACCAAGGTAGCCTTTGTATTGTCATATCTCAGCGGCTGCGCTGCCGATTGGTCAGTTCCACTGGTTACTCAAGATGACCCGATTCTCCGTGATTTTCAAAGGTTTCAAGCAAGCATGGAAAGGTTATTTGCTCGACACTCTCAGGGGCAGGCTCTGGATGACGAACTTCTATCCCTGCGACAGGGCAATCAGGACCTCCTATCCTATATTGCAACCTTTAATAGACTAATTGTGGAAACGGGATGGCCAGAGGATAAAAGAGTCACGTTGTTTTATCGAGGCCTTCGCGGAGAACTTAAAGATGTCTTGGCCCAAGTTGTAAATTCGCCCCAAGAATGCACAGAGTATATAGACTTAGTGGTCCAATTGGATCACAGACTTCAAAACAGAAAAGCAGATCGGTCCAGGTTTGAGACCCGGTTGTTGGTCAAGACCCATGCTAATCCCAAGGGAGTTGATGTCTCTGAGCCTATGCAAATTGGAGGGGTTAAAGGACCCTTAACTCAGAAGGAACGTGAAAGGAGGCGGCAGTTAAAATTATGTCTTTATTGTGGGAATTCTGGACACTTTCTATGAGATTGCCCGGCAAAACCGCCCCGAAAGGCGGTAGGAGCCGCTGATAAAAACCATGAAGACTCTGTTTCGGGAAACGACTCCGCCCGACAAGTGTAGGGGTCCGCTTGCCGAGCTTGAAAACTAACTCTCAGACCTCGCATTTCATTGTGCCAATGGTTCTCGTAGATCCAGAACAGCCTAAGCGGTTGCATGCAATAAAGGCATACATCGATAGTGGGGCTATTGGAAACTATGTGGATCGTGAATTGGTCTCTAGGATTAACCTCCCTCTCCGTCCTAAAACCAGCAAAGATGTCATCACCACAGTCGATCGAACTGAAATTGCCTCTGGACCGGTAACACATTCCACTACTGAGGTGACTCTTATTGGTCCCGACGGCCATCGGGAGGGTGTTGTGTTTGATGTAATCAAGGCTCCACAGTTTCAGGTTATTCTTGGAATCCCTTAGTTAGAGACACATAATCCTCGAATTGATTGGCGAGCTAAGAGAATAACCTTCCCGGATTGTACACAAACCTGCTACCCAGAAAACCTGAAGATTAATCTAGCATCTGTAACCTCTGCCTCCATGCAACTACCTCCGGAATACCAAGACTTTCAGGACGTCTTCCAAAAGGACCAGGCCAACACGTTACCTCCTCACAGATCGTACGATTGCCAAATCGATCTGGTGCCCGGTGCACAACCCCCTTGTAGCAGGATTTATGCCCTTACCGAACCTGAGAATCTGCATTTGAGACAATATTTGGATCAATACCCAGCTAATGGTTTTATTCGCCCGTCAAAGTCCCCGGCATCCTCGGCTTTGTTCTTCGTGCCCAAAAAAGAAGGCGACCGTAGAACTTGTATCGATTACTGCGCATTGAACCAGATAACGGTTAAAAACCGTTATCCTCTGCCTCAGATCCCTGAACTCCTTGACCAGGTGAAGGACGCTTGCATATACACCAAGTTAGATCTCCGGGGGGCTTATCATCTGGTACGAGTTAAAGAAGGCGACGAATGGAAAACTGCCTTCCGTACTAAATACGGATTATTCGAGTACGAGGTGATGCCTTTCGGATTGTGTAACGCGCCGGCTGCCTTCCAATACTTCATGAATGATGTCCTTCGGGAACTCATCGATGTTTGTGTTGTCGTATATATCGATGACATTCTGGTGTACTCCTCTTCGGAATCTGATCACAGAAAACACGTCAGGGCAGTACTTGAAAAACTGCGCCAACACAAACTATTTGCTAAATTGGAGAAATGTGTTTTCCATACCACAGAAGTCGAGTTTCTAGGTTTCATCCTGACACCCAAAGGAGTCCGAATGGACTCAAGAAAAGTGGATGCCATCCTCAAATGGCCATCACCTAGCTCTGTAAAAGAGGTTCAAAGCATGCTCGACTTTGCCAATTTCTATCGCAGGTTTATCCCGGAATTTTCACACGTGGTACAACCCATTACTGCACTCTTGAGGAAAAATAAACGTTTTGAATGGTCTGAAGAAGCCGAGCAGGCCTTTCAGGATTTAAAAGCTAAGTTTACCTCCGCACCTATATTGAAACACCCGCGTCCAGATCTCCCTTATGTCGTCGAGACTGACGCATCACGCCTAGCCATGGGAGCTGTCCTGTCCCAAAGAGATCAGGAAACCAACCAACTGCATCCCGTGGCATTTTGGTCCAGAAAATTCTCAGCACCCGAGATTAATTATGCAATCACGGACAAAGAACTGTTAGCCATTAAGTCCGCTTTTAAAGCCTGGCGGCATTATCTGCTTGGCGCTCGACATACCATCACAGTGATCACTGATCACCGGAATTTACAGTATTTGAAAACCGCCAAGGCTCAGTCATCATGGCAGCTCCGATGGGCTTTGTTTTTCGCTGAATTTGATTTCGTGATTATCTATCGACCTGGCTGCAAGAATGGCAAAGCAGACGCCTTATCCCTAATTGGAATGGGAGAATCTGATACAAACTCAGAACCAGTACCAATAATTCCCGAACAGAGGATTCTAGGCATGACTTTGTTACAGACGCTTGAAGACATTCAAGCCAGAGTGAAACAACTCCTGGTCCCTACAACCTTACAGGATTGGATACAAAAGGGATCAGACTTTACCATAGATAATGGTTTACCTTATTTCCAAGGACGCTTATTCCTGCCACATAAGGAATTACACAAACTAGTTATTTCCGGTTATCATGATACATTAATAGAGGGACACCCCGGTATTGTCAAGACAGAGGAAAAGGTGAAACGACAATTTTTGTGGCCCTCTTGGCGAAAAGATGTTAAATCTTTTGTGATGTCCTGTGGTGTTTGAGCCCAAAATAAAAGTCAAAAGAAAAGACCAGCCGGTCTCCTTCAACCTCTAGACATACCACCAGCACCCTGGCACGCCCTCTCAATGGATTTTATTACGGACCTGCCTCCTTGTTCGGGGTACAATACTATTCTGGTAATTGTGGATTTGTTTTCCAAAATGGCCCACTTTATTCCTTTGAAAGGTTTACCTTCAGCTTCTGTCCTAGCCAAAGAATTCCTCGAAAATATTGTTCGGCTACATGGATTCCCATCTATACTAATCTCTGACCGGGGAAGCCAATTCATTTCCCACTTCTGGCGCAAATGTTGTCAAATAGCGCAGATGGACGTAAGATTATCGACCAGTCACCACCCTCAGATGATGGTCAGACCGAGAGGGCAAAACGGTGTATGTTACAGCAATCTGAAAGCAACTGGAAAGACATTCTTTGGATAGCCGAATACGCATATAATAATTCGGTACACTCTGGAACTGGCCACAGTCCTTTTTATACTTGTTTGGGCATCACCCTAGAACCTCAAACCTTGACTCACCTCAGAACCTCGGAATGCCTGCAGTAGAACATCTGCATTCTACAATTACCCAAGCCTTCAAAGAGGCAACTACGCATCTACAACAAGCCAAGAGAAAATACAAGGAGAATGCTGATCTACATCGGAGTGAAGTACCTCCGTATCAGATTGGGGATCAAGTGTGGTTAGCTACCAGACATTTACCACTCAAAGGGCCTCGAACTTTTAACCCAAAATATCTGGGACCTTATTCTATTACGGCAATAATTAACCCAGTGGCTGTTAAACTTGATTTACTAGCTAGTATGCGAATTCACCCTGTTTTTCATGTGTCACTTCTGAAACCAGTGGTACCCGGAACCCGACTACTCAAACCTCCAGAACCTATTCCAATAGATGGGGAGCCCGAATTCGAAGTGAAGAACATTTTAGACTCAAAAATGTTTAGGTCAAAACTGTTCTACCTAATTGATTGGAAGGGGTACGGACCGCAGTAGAGGTCGTGGGAACCCAGCGACCATGTGCATGCACCTCGATTAGTCAGGAAATTCCACCGACTCTTCCCAGACAAACCAAAACCCCCGGAGGGAACAACCTTGGGAGGGGCCTTGGGGGGGAGTGCTGTCATGATGCCCGCTCCCGGGGAGCAGGTTCAAACCCGGCGTCCCCGAAAGCGGACATCCAGTCCCCAAGGAAGGACCCAGCAACCCCATATAGGGGCCCTTTGGACAGTGTCCTGGTGCCTATGGCGCCAGGCTCATAAAAGACATCAGTCCTGGCGCCATGGGCACCAGCCTCATTATGGGAATGCTTGGGTGCACTTACCTGATGCAGACCATGCTGCAGGATCCCGGCCTCCTTGAGGCCTGAAAGGAACTACTTTACCTGTGGGACTAATTTAACATCCGGGCGTGGTCGGGGAAGGATACATACCTGATTGGAGGAAGGATACATGCCTGGAACTTCTTCCAAGGCTATTTAAACCCCACCCGAACAGCCACACGTGCTTCGCGTTGTTCTGCATCTAGCAGCTGGACGCTCACCGTGTCTGCTCCTGCATCCTGACTTCTGCCACGCCTGCCAGCATCCTGGATCACCTGCAAAGGAAGAGAAGAAGAGAACAGAATCTATTGGGGGTCCTGCCCCACCTTTTGGGGTGGCCCTCCCCCCCCACCCCAATGGCTGGGGGACACACCTCATGCAGGCCTCCCTGGGCCTCCTCCAAACAGCTGCGTGAGGTACACCCCACCTCCATTTGGAGTGAGGGGGGAGAGGGCCACCACAAAAGGTGGGGCAGGACCCCCAATAGATGGGGCAGTAGGGTTTGGGCACCCTGGGGGCGGATAGCCACACTATTGAGGCCATCTGCACCAAGCGAATTTGGGTAAACAAAAAACAAAATACAAATTCAAAGGCTGCTTTTTAGGGGGGCTGAGGGCCACCCAAAATTGGCAGCGAATGATGTACTGCAACGGGGGGTGTCCCTCAACCCCCCCACCCCAAATGGAGGGCCCCACCTCATGCAACCCTCACTGGGGGCAGATAGGGGGGGCCCACCTCATGCATCCCTCCCTGGGGTCAGATGCCCCTTCCTAGGAGCAGATATCTGCCCCCAGGGAGGGTTGCATGAGGTGGGGCCCTCCATTTGGGGTGGGGGGGTTGAGGGCCACCCCCCGTTGTGGTACATCATTCGCTGCCAATTTAGGGTGGCCCTCAGCCCCCCTAAAAAGCAGCCTGTGATTTTGTATATTTTCTTTTGTTTACCCAACTTCGCTTGGTGCAGATGGCCACATTAGTGTGGCTATCTGCCCCCAGGGTGCCCAAACCCTACTGCCCCATCTATTTGGGGTCCTGCCCCACCTTTTGTGGTGGCCCTCCCACCTGGAATGGAATACACTATCCCTTGATCGGTAAATGAAATTGTCATGTTGAGTTTTATCATCAAACTCTTCCCACAATGTTAAGAGGAGTCGGCCATGAATACAGCAAAGGAACAGACATATCACACTCTCCTATAGAGAGGTGTAATTCATCAGTAAATGGAACTCGACTCATAGTTCCATAGAACCCTTGAGCATTCATGGCAATTCCCGACATTGAATATTTTCCCTCTTCTGTACATGAACAAGTAGCCCCAGTGGCTTCTAGAAAAGAAAAAGATTTGCTTTCGATCGTCACATCGACCCTTGGTTCCTCTTGGGGTTCTGGTGTGACAGATAGTACTGAACACATCAAGTCACCCTGTCAGCTGTCCCATTGAGTGTGTAGGCTCATCCCTGTCCCTGTGAAAGGATTTCCTCCTATCATAGTGACACCTCCTATTCTGGGTGCCAGCACCTGTCCTGTGTTTGCATACTGATGTGTCTGCATGGGGGCTTGTTGCAACTGCCCTTGCAGTGGATTCATTTGCACTTGCTCTGGTTGCTGCACCTTCTGTACTTGTGGCGCTTGTGTCTGATACAATTTCTTATCTTGGGCATACCCTTCCCTATTGTGTGTGCTATATGGTGGAGGATAAGCTATGGGGTCTACTGTCCTATCCTTAGGTTGTTTCACATCAGACCATCTGACTTCTTTGTCTATCTGCAGGCTTCCTTTGGGGCGCACATGTTCCCTCCTTTCCCAAGGAAGGATTCTCTTTTCTCGTCTGATATGTCTTGTCCCCAAGTATTGTGACTATCATCCCCTTCACCCTTGTCTAGGTTCAGTCTTATTAAGGACAATGCTCTAATTTCATGACTGAACAGAATTTCTTCTTCACTTCATAACTGAAATGCAGGGATTACTCCCTCCTCCCTTGACTTCCATAGTTGCTACCTTCCTTTAATTCTTGTTAGGCCTTATTGATCCTATCTTTGATGCTTCCTGCATCAACATTTTCTTCTTCCAATACTACTCTAGATGCCCCTGACATTGCTTTCTTTCTTCTGTTCTGTCCCATCATATTGCTGGGTTTGGCTCTACTGATTCTTTATGAATGAGCCTGGTATCAAATCCCCGCTGTCTCCTTCTTCGTTCTATTTCTTCATCTAGTTCTCTTCGCTTTCTTGCCACCCTTCTAATTCTTTCCTCCTCTTGCATTTGCTCTTTTCTCCCCACTCCTTCCATTCTTTCCTCTTCTTCCCTTCATCTCAGTATTCTTGTGTCCCTTAGTTTTTGCGCTTCCTCCTCTTCTCTCTTCCTTTCTCTTCTATCCCTGTCTTCCATCCCTCTATGAATTGTCATACTTTCTTTGCACTTCTACCTGTTCTTCTTTTTTCTCTTGCTCCTCCTGATACATACTTTAAACCGACATCCTGCTGATTCGACTCCTGTTACCTGCAACATCAGCGGCTGGCACTGCGAGTCCAGGGGGACTCTTGCCTTCTCAGCCCGCGCTCGCTTCCTGGAGGAGGCGGAGCCCATCGGCGGTCACGTGACCTATCACGTGACTTGATCACATCTTAAAAAGCAACCCCGCTCACCCTTGCGGCGTTAAGCCCGGTGCGGAGTAAAGGGCGTTGCCTTCTTATTTTTACTAGAACTGTTTTGCTGCTGTTTGGCTCTGAGAGGCATAGACATCGAGTTCCGTCACACAATCAAACTCGCTGCACTTCCCGCCACCTGGAACCAAGGTATCTTGATAATTGAATAAACTGTGAATTCTCGAGTCCTTGACTCGGATGAGCTAGTAGAAGTAAGTTAGACTGTTATTAACTATTCTCAATTTAAATTATACAACAAGGTGCTCATTCTAAAAACTCTATTTAAAAACCACTCTATACTTAAAAGCGATGAAACTTCGTAGCAATCCGACTGAAAATGATCTGAAGACACCTGAATGGGAAGAGCCTATTATATCAACCATGATACCCGATGATATACCGATGAACACACAACTAGATTTTGCGCCATCATCTTCCTCTAATATAGTGCCTCCACAAACTACAGCACACATTCATTTAGAGTCGCCTATTTTAACTCCTAATAGAGCACACACAACACATGAAGCTTGTCCTCTCCTAACTGAAAACTGGAAAAGAGGACTCGAATTCACTGTTACAACATCAAAGATACAGAAAAAAATCGACGATCACTTCGGTGGAAAAATAACTCTCAAAGAAGCTGCCCCGGTGATCACTCATGGTGAATCCGCATCCATTAAAGCCGTTCCTGCTTCAATATCACCAATTTCTAATACAACCATCCGTCCCCTCGAGAAGATAAATCTATCAAATTTAGATGGGAGTTTAGACTCCTTATCTTCTGCCCAAGACATCAATTTACTAATGCCTCATACCCCGTCTGAAGTTCAAATTTTGCAGGACGAGCCTCTTCAAAGTCCGCCTGGTCCTTCTGCACATACTCTACATGCTCTTAGTTATGTTCTAAATTCCTTAGTTTCAGTCTTTGAATTGCTAAAGGGTGAAGTTCAATCACAGACAGGCTCCCTTATTGAATTAACCAAAGAAGTTGCTGTTTTGGATGGTGCGATGGTAGGTTGTTGTAATCTTATCAACAACAATCTTTTGCAACAAATACAAGAACTCAAAGTAGAATCAGCAAAACAAGGAATAGATATCTCTGCCATTCAGAGATCCATGGCTCTTAAAAACACTTTAGAAGAATCCAACAAAAATTCACTACAGGAGCTTCTCAATTATATTCAAAATTCTGCCATCACAGCTCCGTCTTTACTCACTCAAACCATTAATAATGACATATGCCAGCCTTTAGACGATACTCCCTTGTCTGAGTCAATTCTTGATGAATTTCGAAGACTGGCTAATGTAAGTATTGAGTGTGAAAATGAGAATATTTTAAATTTACATATAACAAATGATCCGGTCCCCATCAATGAAGAGCAATGTGTGGTGCATACTCCATGTCCACAACAATCTTCGTCATCAGGAGGAAAGAAACAAAGAAAAAAAGAAGCGAGAAGGAAAAAAAGATCACGTGACCAAGGCAGCAACATGAAACACAAGAAAAAGCACACCTCTCAAAAAATTGTTAAGAGTAATACTACAATCAATAAACAAAATCAAGAGGTAGTTCTCTCAAATGATATGGAGAGGGTAAAGAAAACAACATTGATGACGTCAACGAGTTCGCAGACCACTAAAGTGACCTTTGATCAATCTACAGGATCTTCTACATCATCTCCACAGAAGACTTTAAAAATAGCTCCAATTTTCCTACGGAAAGGTTGTTTAAAAAAGGTTTCATCATCGTCACTTAATAGTACTGTTAATCAAACCAAAGAGGCCCCGCGGACCATTGCCCCCATTTTCTTAAAAAATCATCCTTATGGTCAAAATCAATCACCAATACTTGATCATAAGATAGACATAAAACTTGGCACTGGTAAATTCAAAACTTTACCTCCACTTGGCTCAAATGAAGTATATGTTGCAAACGCAAGCCAAAGACCAGATGCGATTTCAACATCACTCACTCATGAGAGAGAACCTGTTGTCTCTAATTCTCGCACGACCCTCAATTCAAACAAAAGTATAACTTCCTTGACAGACAAGAAAGAAACAAAAAACATGGTCCACCCAAAAAATTGTGGTATCTCTATGGCGAAGCGACCGATCAAGCCCACAGTCAATTCACAGAAACGCATAGTTTTGGCATCAAAAGCAATATCTAAAAAATACCATTTACAGAATTTAGCACGTCAAGATAATGTTAATAACGATCAAGGGAAAATCTCTATTGCTGCTAAACATCATGTACAATCCAATCTAGACAGCCTGGCTACCACTGTGGATAGTTCAGAGTACACTCTACCATCCACACAAAATAAATCTGAAAAGCAAAGCAATCATAATCTTCTTTCACGCGGATCTTCCCAGCAGACTTTAGAAGAACATAGAAAGGAGATTCGGTGTGCAGTAGACGCATATATGTCAGCACAACCAGCACAAAAGTACTTTAGACACTATGACCCAACCAGCAATTTCTCTCTCCATGGTCAAGAAACCTCTATTCCTAGATTAGAAATCCCTTGTCAAGCTTGTGAGGCTGAAATTGGGACTGCTAAGACTCAACTCGTATCCCAGCATTCTCTTGGACTTAACTGCATTAAGGCAAACAATCAATCCTCCATAGTCGATCCACCACTAATGGAAAGAAAAATGCCTGATATAAACAATGCGCTACAAGAAAAACATCTTTTAACAGCACTGGGACCACAACTACAACGACTAATTGAGACAACCATAGCAAATTCTCTAGACAAACAAATCTCATCAGAATCGATTCCAGCTAAGTCTGACCCTGCTCTACTACAGAACAAAAGATTATTCAAAAATGATCCCAAACGACCAGCATTGCATTCATTGACCATTGCTTGTCGTCAACCGCCAAATGTGCAATACGATCTAAATCGCAGCTCCATACTTACCATCTTTGCTGAAATCCCTGATTTAGAAGATATACACTCGAATGACATTCAGTTGGTGGAGTTTGAAAATGCCCAGATTCTCACTTCAGTAAAACTGTGGATAAACTCTAGAGTGGTTGTCAATACCATATGGTCAGCTAAGAATCATCTATATGATTTAGGTTTTGTCGTCGAAGTCAGTCATCTCTCATCTAAAACTCCAACGACAAAATCCTCGCCTCTAAATGACATTCATGAGAAGAACATTGTCATAACTACCACCCAGGACTCCTCAGTTGTCTCTAGAAAGTCTTGCAATTGCCAGTTAACTCATAATGAGTACTAGCTTGATACATCTAAGCCTCGAACTCATGTCTCTCTTACTAGTTGGAATACGAGAGGGTTTCGTCATTTATTGAATACTGTTGAATTAAGCCTTGATGACGTTGATATAGCTACGCTTCAAGAAACTTGGCTTACTAGTGCCCCAACTTGGGACAATTATAATATACACACAAATTCAGCCCACAAATCAAATCATGGACGACCGTCGTCAGGGATTCTAATAGCGGTTAAACAAAATCCTCTCATAGAATCCGAACATTGGTCATCTCCAAATTGCTTCCAGCAGATGATAAAACTTAAGATTGGTGAATCAATATATGCCTTAATAAACGTATATTGGAACCCTGCTAATATTTCCGACCACTTATTCATGAGAGACATGAATTCCTTAATGCATTTGGTGAGTCTTGACAACACTATAAAACATATTATCATAACAGGGGATTTAAATTTGCATTACTTTGATCGTCATAAATCTTGTAATAGATTGGTATTATGGAACCATTTCATCGAGGCTCATAACCTTCAAATGCTAAATGGGTCATTCATAGATGACATTCCCCCACAGCCAACGTGGCATAGAGGTCAGTCCTTAGCAATTATTGATTACATTTATGTAAGTCAATCTCTCATTTCACAAGTTTCTAAGTTTGAAGTATATCCCTCAATTTTGAGTGATCACAATTGCCTCTCTATGCACTGGAATATAATTGACTCGATAAGCGTTCAGGCCTCTAATAACACCTTAGATTTCGTAACTGTCAATTATGGTGGTAATCGCCTATGCTGGAGTGAGACATCTCTAAAAAGATTTAATCATTTCTATGCCAGGTTAACATCTGAAGCTAATATACATTCCATGACACAAACGCCTTACCATAAAGTAATGCAACTTTTTCAACATAAAGCCAAAAAATGTATGTTGTCTAGTACTCGCACTATGCACGTTTTCGATAGGGTCGTAGAAGCTGCAAAAACATCATATTGCTTGAAAAAAAAGCGACAAGCTTTGAAATTGTCGCCCAATTTAAGAACTATTGTCAACTCCCAACTAAGGACAAACTATAAAAATTGGCTAAGATCACATCGAGCGATTCTATATCAAAATGACAGCTCCAATATGCTAAACATGATAGCAGGAAAGAATACTTCACAAATTTGGTCGATAATTAATAAGGTGACTACAAATCACCAAATAAATCAACAATCTAACAATGTGTCTGAACAAGCATGGATCTCACACTTTTCAAATTTATACATGCCATGTCCAAACATAAACAGTCAGAACCTGCCAGATTTAATAAACCATTTTACTTTAACTTTTGATAAAGAAGACATACTATTTTTCATAAATAAAGCAAGCGCTTCTCGAGCTCCGGGTCCTGATGGGCTTTCGAATTTCACGTTAAAGCAACACCCTGAAATTTGGTCTGAGATATTATACAATATGTTTTCTAATATAATTCAGACACAATTAATCCCAGATTCATGGAAGCGTTCAATTATTCTTCCAATTTACAAAAAAGGAAATAGATCTGATCCAGCAAGTTACAGACCCATCGCCTTGTTGGATGCCCCGGGAAAGATTTTTAATCGCATTGTACTCCGGGACCTAAATAATTGGGCTTCTAATTTAAAAACGAGAGATCCCTTTCAAGCGGGTTTTGTGGCAGGTTTAGGAACAGCCCCAAACATCATGATATTAAATATGTTGAAATCACAGAGCATAGTTCGAAATAGCCTGCTATATTTGGCCTTCATCGATTTCAGGGTTGCTTTTGACTCTATTGACCGTCATTTGCTTTATCAAAAATTGATTCGCTTTTTATGTCCCTCTTCTTTATTTTCCATTATAAAACAACTTCATACTAACACTTCGATCCAGGTTCGCCTCACCATGGAAGGCCTGCTCTCTAAATTAATTCTTACTGGCCGAGGCCTTAAGCAAGGCTATATTCTGGCATCCTTTTTATTCAATTTGTTTATTCTTGATCTTGGTGAATCTTTTGTAGACATAATTAGTGATGCACCAAAATTGGGCCTTCAACGCATAGCCTGGTTGTTATATGCGGATGACTTAGTCCTCTTATCTCAAACCCCTAAAGGGTTACAGAATCTATTAGATAAATTATATGCATACTCAATGGAAAACAATCTCACAATTAATCTAGAGAAAACACAAGTAGTTGTTTGTCAAAAAGTTAACAACAGCTCTAGTGCGAAGAAATATAAATGGCATTTAAACAAGGTCACCTTAATGAATGTTGAAAACTATAAATATCTAGGCTTGACCATTTATAACACACAAAGTGAAAAAGCCTATGTTACCACCCTCAATTCCAAACTTGACACATTGAAATCACAAGCCAATATACTTGTATATCGTTATGGTAAGTTTTCATACACTCACATCATGACCTTTTATCAAACGAAAGTAGTTCCGATTTTATTATATGGAATTGACACCAAACTCCCTATTAGAAGCAACACATGGGAATTATGTGAAGCACGGTTTTGGAGATCTGTTTTAAAACTACCGAATTGTGCCCCACTCCCCATGATTCGTTTTGAAATGGGTTTGATATCACTATTCTCACAATTAATATGGAAAATGTGCGCACTATTCAGGAAATGTTTGTTAGGGTTGGCCAAAAATAACATCTTAAGCACTGTAGCGTTTTATCTTGCTAATTCCCAAGATCTTTTCCCAATTAGATGGCGAACTTGTGTGTTAAACGCCCTAGCAGATGCAAGTATATCGCTTGAGACACTCCTCACAAACCCTGATCGAGCCAAGTTAAAGCTGTTCCAATATGATTGGATACGCAATACGGCCAAATGCTGCGCATACAAAGATTTTAATGAACAATGCTTTGGACAAAAAAAGCTGCGCACTATGGCAGACTATTTAGTCAAATTTCCAGCACCACATACGAGACAACAATATTTACGATTTAGGTTTAACTTATTACCGACAAGAGAAATAATGGCAAGGAGAGGGCTGATTTCAAAACATTTAAATTATTGTCGTTTTTGTGAAAACTCAGACGCTCCTGAGACTTTACAGCACCTGTTAGTGACCTGCCCAGCTTTAATATTAATGAGAAATCTTTTTTTTACTAATTTATTGTGTGCTTATGTCCCTATGGATGAGAATGAAATTTGGATTAGATTATTCAGGAGCACAAAATTATCTATTAGAGTTGCAATAACACAATTCTTAAATGCTATTCTATCTAATGATAATAATGACATTGCATTTTATGATGAATGATCTAATGTGGAAGTGTAATTGTATATTGTTAATTATGTTTTCATATATTTGAAAGGTTGATTTTATCAGCTATACCAAATAAAAAAAATAAAAAAAATAAAAAATAAAAAAAAAAAGATACATCTATTCTCGTCTCTCCCTGCTCTTTCGTTTATGCTTGTATTCCTTCAATTTCTTCTCTTGTTCCCTGTTTTTTCTTTCCTGTTTGTCCTTATCTTCTCTTTGCCTATCTTCCTCGATGCTCTTGCCATCTAACTTGAGTAATATTTGTCCTCCCATCCATGCGTTCTGCATGAGCGTCACCTCATCAGCTTTATCATTCTCTCCTTTCCATCTCTTAATTTCTCTTTTTTTTCTGTCGATATATTTGACCGCTAACTCTTTTCTTCTTTGTCTTGTATGATCTTGCAGCTCTCTTCTTTTTTGTTATTGTCCTCTGGACTATCATCGCCGCTATACATGGGAGATTTGTATATTGGATTATTATACTCTGTTGCTGCTTTCAACTCCTTTAAAGGATACAACCCTATTTCTTCCATACTAGCGCCTTTTTCTTCAGACTAGGTAAGGGGAGCCGAAGGCTCAACAACTTCCTCCTTATGATGACTAAGCATCCACCCCTCAGGTGGCGGATCCTCTCTCTTCCCGATACTTTTTCCAGAGCTCTAGAATTGCTAATCTAATTTCTTGCCTGTGTACGCAGCATGCAAGTATGTGGTCATGTGTTGCAGTACCGCATTTGACAATAATCCGCCTTGTAGCCATGGCATGAACATTTTATCTGCCCTGTCTTTCACCTATTCTGCACTATACTGTTTGAGCTTGGGCATGTGTTTTGGTAGTGTCTTGAATAAGGGCATCATAGGAGTATCTCCCATAATGACAAGTCTCAATTGACTGTCATTACGTACCAGACTTATAAAATACCTTTATACTTTTGTTTAAATCACCACTTTTTCAACGTCTCTAAAACAACAAATATGAGTGCACACCATCACTCGCCGCTCAAGCCTCTAATTTCTCAATGAGCTATCTCTACCTTTGGATTGGTACCAACCACTTCGCTAGGTAGTCACTATAGCTCCTCAATTTTTTTCAATTGCTTTGCAACTTCTACCACTCTTCAATATTTTTACTCAATGCATAATATACCGACTAGACAACTTTACACATCAGTAAACACTGTGATCACCTTTTTCTCTCTCACCTTTAGTAAAACACCCTATACAGGGATTAAAAAGTCACCTTACTTAAACCTGATCATGCGTTATATTTTTCTTCTCTACTCCCGTTGGAGTTTGAGACATCTTCTTCTGAGCTCCCTTGAGCTAGGATTCTCTAGGTGATATTTTTCTCTTTACACAATATTTACTGTTACTCAAAAATTATCATAACTGCATCCCCTTAATTTGGTATTCCCCTTAGTCTACTCACCATTCGTTCGTTAATCGACTCTAGGCCTTCAGTATCGTCTTCTCCTTCAATCTGACCACTTCGCCTTCCGTCCGCAGAGCACCATGAAAACCGGGCAGGGATATCCTCAAAGGAGGACCTGCCCACCGTCTCGGTTCTTCTTGCAAGTTTATTTCTATCATCCGCTCTCCACAGGAAACCCCATGATCTTACGTCTCATGGCAGAGGATGCCCCATCAAGACAAACTAGCTACCATGTGAGCTTAGAGCCCTTTGGGTAATGTGCATGCAATGTGTAAGTGATTTCAATACAGCACCCCAACTAAGTCAATGCCTAGTATGGGATGCCCAATGGAAACCCTTATTTATATATTTTTATGTCAAAGGTTTGTTTAATTCTGGATGATGTACCATTATATAACGCCCCTCTCTTTGAATTCCCCCATTCTCACTGAACCAAGAAATAGGTTTGTTTTGCAAATTAAAAGATTTATTTGAAGAATTGAACAATATATAGATTACATGTTTATGAATATTAATAATATCTGAATATCACACTTATGAATATGAACAATGATCAGCAATGTGTAATATTACAATATCAACAATCTGGTTAATCAATTAGGAGTAGGAATAGGAAGAACAATCTAGCATAGAATACTTTGTATGGGTTCAAGAAATTGCAATGATAGGAAGAAATGCAACACAGAAATAAAACTTGATATGACTTCAATCAAAAGACAATATTATCACTCTTTCTTTCCCCTGTTATTACTCACTCTCCCCAGTATGCAATATGAAGAGATGGACGAGAGCACACAGGTTTCAGGAATAACAATCAATAATGCAGTTCAATCCCAATTCCCCCAGCAAGCTTAGTGAGAACAGGTATGATTTTAAACAGGTCAATTGCTTTTAAATGTGGTTTGAATTGAATGGGAAAAATGTTAAATATTATTTTAATTCACTAAATGGGATTCAGAACTAGTGAGAGTGGCTTGGGATAGGTTCAGGTCAACACTAGCAATGATTATAGAATGATTTTCAGATGGAAAAGGAATTTCAGAAGTTGGAAGCAAGAAACAGCTGTTTTACATGGGGTGAAATTGAGCCAAATTGCAAATTTGTGGCAACTTTTCCACGTGCGAGAAATGCAATTACGGAAATACTATAAGGAATTGGGTTTATTTGAAAGCAGAGGATGTTAGCTTCAAAATGACATTTAGATTTTGTTTCTAGGACATACGGTTCAAATGTTACAGAGGTTTTTGTGAAGGAAGATTTTTCAGAAACAGAGTCAAGATTCAAAATGAAAGATGCGCTTTAAAGATTATGAACCAAGATGGACTTATACTAAGGAGCTATGAAAGTACGAGATACACAACGGGACAACCACCAGAACAGGGCGCCTTCCTCTCTGATTGTTGTGCGCCAGGACACTTGACGTTCTTCAGAAAATATCAGCACACAGATGAGTATCGCTACAATTATTACAGGCTATATAATGAGAAGAATTCAGGATGGACACAAGATTCTATAATGCAGTTCTGGATAGGTTGAAATGAATTGAATAGGATTACTTTAAACTAAGAGGTTGGTTATGGACGGTTCTACAATAAATACTTACAACTATGGCTTTGAAATGGAATGGGCCCATCAAAGATCTGGTCAAAGGTTTGGACTTCACTCGCCACCGGACAGGATTCAGGAAACCTGGACTCTACTCTCAGCAAGGCACTCTGGTCTGCGCCGCCTCTTGGACTGGATCTGACGGGTTCTGGGTTACAGCTCTGCTGGACTGGTCGGGATCTTGGGTTCTAGCACGGGTTCTTGGCCAGAAACAAAACAGCTCAGCCAGGCTGTTGGATTTTGTGGTGCCCCTTGGAAGTTTAGGGGTTAGAATCAGGTTGCTTAAGATTCTGAAGGCCAGCTGAGAAGAGTTCAGCTTTTTGGATTGGCCCCTTCTGCTTCAAAGTTCTAGAGTCTGGTTTCTGGATCTATGTCTGGAGCCTGGATCTTCCTGCAGGGTGCTTCGCCAAGGGATCAGTTCATGAGTGAAAAGTGTGTGTCTTTCTGGGTCCTCAACAGTCCCTATTTATCCATTTCCAAAGTGGGTGGGGAGGCGGATTATCTATGCCCAACCCTCTAAGGATCTGAAAGGTCAGAGAATTTCCCCTCTCCTGACTTGAGAAAGGAGCAGTGTGTCATATGTGTCAGAGTGACACTCTGTTTATGGTCCAAAGGAAATCCCTCCCCTTTGCTTTTACTTAGGAAATCTATTTTCCCCAAAAAACATATTTCCAAGATGCACAACTTGTTAATAATACATAATTACATGACAGATTGGTTAAGGTACATTGCTGTCCAACTCTCATCTTCCTGCGAGCTTTAGTTCATAAATGACAACTTTTTTGCACTTTTGGTGGGTTTCTCAATGTTAGTTCTGCACCAATTTTTATACATCCATACACATCCCATCTGGGCATATTCCTGTAATTTTTCATGTTCTTAACATAAACACAACGCTACAATATGAATAATTTCTGGGGTTCAGTCTCAGAACATCGCACAGATTCCAAATTAGTTTTAAACTGTGGGTGAATATTTCATTTTAACAACCTATAAGTTTCATATTTTTGTCAGTTCAGTACAATTTGTTGTAAGCATTTTTCTAAAACATACATTTACTTCAACTTCAATCCATATTTCCAGTCTGAAGTAGTTGTTGTCAGTCACACTCGAATTAGCATTTTCTATTCAGTTCAAGGAACCCATTGTTTCTTGCTTAGGGCAGCAGAGGAAATCTCCTCCCCTGCTGATTAACATGCCAATGCAAAATCCTCTCCTTTTGGTGGGAAGGAACCTGGTGGGAGGTTCTCAGGAGAAGAAAGCCTCTTGGAAGTTGTAGCTAAATCAAGTTACCTTATGGTCAATTGTGACATAGTTCCTTGTGAAAAATTACATTTATAAATTTAAAATAAACAAACATATCTTTAATTCCAGTCTTTTTCAACATGAAATCAATATGTGGCACTCTATATGGCATTTTGATGGAAATCCCTTCTTTGGCATATTCATTTTTAAAAACAAAAGTTTCTCCTGTCAGATTTAGAGATCGCCAGTGTCTGTCAGAGGCGAGTAACGGTACTACACCCATTTTTGACAGATTTCTTTCTATCAAGTATCTTTAAAAGTGGATTTTGTTCTGATGACTTATGATTCTTGCTGACCTTGTATTTATGTGGATTCTTGCAGTGGAATAATGTGGAACACCCAACAAGGAGGATGGATCTTTTAGGTGGTTTGTGAGCCATGATTTTTTCTCAAATTTGACAACAAAGAAAACGGATTTCCAAACAGCTCTGTGTTTCTTTTGGCAATCAGTATTGCTTTTTCAAGTGGTTTCAGGCTACTTTGTGGGTAGTCCAATGGTGGGTTTTGGCAGTGGTCTCCTGTGTTCACTGAGATAGGCAAAAGTGGATGGCGGCCTATTTTTCAGATTTTTACTGTGCAATTTGGGTGATTTTTAGCGAGCAGCATGCTTTCCAGTGGCCATTTCTGATGTTTCTGCCGCCAGCAATGCACAGTAATGTTGCAGGGCCTGGACCAGTGGGTTGAAACATCCCACAAGCCCCCATCTTGTGATTGGCGTTGATCGCCAATCAACGGAACTCGCAAGACTGGGATGTCAGCCTCATCTCTTCAGATTCCACCAATGGCAAAGTTCATCATCTTTTCCTCCATCAGGGGTGGATCGATCGGTTCTCCTCGCCAATCCTGATGTGAGTATTGAGGGATACTCCGGGCTCCTCGGATCTTTCCTCCCGGTCCCCAGGTAATACTCGTTGGTTAGTCTCCATGGTTTATCTCTCTTTCCTAGGATGACAAAGCAAAAACATATTTGGAGACATTTCCCCACCACTATTAATGTAGTGGGGCGGACACACACATTTTGATAAGTCAGGACACATTTTTATTATTGTATTTTATAGGCCATATACGGAAAATTTTAGAGTTGGAATTTTATGGATCTGGAGTGGCCCCCTCTGGGGTTCCAGAAGACTCCTCCAGTTACTGCAGAGTGTGCCTAGGATGGCAACCTTTTAGTTGATTAATATGGACCCACTTATCTTCCCCTTCTGCCAAACTGCCTTTGGGAATGCAGATCTTGTAGGCGACTGGTGAGATTTTGTCTACAATTTCAAAAGGACCCCTCCAGGTAGACAGAAATTTTCGCTGTTTGGCCTGGTTCCTTTGGAAATTGTATAGGTAGACCTGGTCTCCTACATTGTATTCTTTCCTGGTAGTCTTCAAGTCATAGTGGGTCTTCATGCTATCGGCTGATCTTTCTAGATTTCGCTGAGCATAGGCAAAAGCATGTTGAAGGTGTTTTCCTAGATTTTCAACATACTCGTGAGTTGTGGAGGCATTGGTCAATGTCTGCTCTTGGGTTCTGTAGAACAGATGTTGGGGAAGCACAATCCTGCATCCAGTCATCAGCTCAAACGGTGACATTTTTTATTGCAGATGAAGGGGTAGATCTGATGGCCATTAGGACAAGAGGTAATCGAATATCCCAACTTGGCGAAGAATCTGCCACAAACTTTTTTAATATGCTCACTATTGTTCGATTATATCTCTCTACTGCACCACTAGAGGCTAGTCGGTAAGCAATATGTAGCTTCCTTTTAATCCCAAGTATCTCCCACATCTTTGTCATTACTTCCCATGTGAAATGGCTACCTCTATCTGACTCGATCCTTTGGGCTAGACCAAAACGCGAAAAGATGTGGTTGATCATCAGGGCAGCTGCTGTTTCTGCATTGCAGTTTGGGGCCGGGAGACATTCCACCCATTTAGCAAACAAGCATGTCACGGTCAACATGTACTTGTTCCCCGTAGAGGAGCGAATCACGGGCCCGATGAAATCTACTTGCAAATCTGATCATGACAGTGTCATCCCCCTCTTTTGGAGAGGCGCACGGTGTGTGAGGGATGTTGGCTGAAATTGTACACACACAAGACACCCCTTCAAGTATTGGTCGAGGTCCTGCCCCATGTGTGGCCAGTATGCAACCACTCTTAAGATTTCAAGTGTTGTATGAAACCCCCTATGACCAGCTGTGGCCGCATCATGGGCGTGACTTAACATCAGGCTTCGGAATGAGGTAGGGACCACCACTGATCATGGCCAGCTAGAGATCTCCTTACAACAAACCGTCTTGGATTCAGAACATTTTTGGACATTTCATCAACACTCTGAGATCCTTCCCTATATAATCGGTATCCATCAGGGGAGATTTCCCAGGGTCCTCAATGTGTTGATAAAACTTACCAATTATTGGATCCCTCTTCTGAGCCGTAATCAAATCAGCATCTGGGGACTCCTTACTCCATTGTGCAGTTGAGAGATCATTGTGAGCATTTGTCTGGGACCTAGTGATAGCAGAGACCTGGATTTCCCCCAACAGGGACTTGATCTCAATTAGATCCCTTTGGATGGCCCCGGTTTTGGCCAGCTGATCAGCTAAGTCATTTCCAGTTTTGTCTGGTCCCTCTACTTTGGAATGACCATTGATCTTTTTCCAGTAGATGGTCATCCCATTTGAGGTGACCAGATCATCAATATTTTGGATTAACTTTCCATGTTTCAAGGGTTTGTTATTAGTACATAGCATGCCTCTGGTTTTCCAGTTAACCAGGTGCTCCACGAACCCGTTCTGTACATAATCTGAATCAGTGATCATGACCAGTTCGTGGAGTTGATGTTGGACAGCAGTAAGGATGCACAGCCATCAACTCTGCCACTTGACCACTTCGGGGACCAATCTTGTACCCAGCGGAGGGTTCTGGGGACTCATTAACCCATGCATTCCCTATGCCGGCCACAAGTTCTTTTTCCCCGTTGTCAACATTGTAAGAGCATCCATCCACATAGACAGTAGGCATTCCCTCACACTTGTCTTCTTCAAAGACCTTGTGTGGGGAATTAAGGTATGCCTCCATGTTGTCCTTGATTTTTAGACCTTTGTCCTCGAGACAGTTTTCTCTGGCACAATCATGCAAGTCAGCGAGACCTTGCTCTAGGGGACTCTTCTTGTTTTGGCCATATCTGACCTCCACAGGATAGCCTTGCATTGACAGAATCCAGGAAGTAATTCGGGAATTACTCACATTTCCGGCCCGAATTCTGTCACTTTGGAGATATTGCAGAGGCTGGTGTGGAGTCTCCACTATGATGTGTTCTCCCTGGATGAACGGGCAGTAATTCTTCAATGCCCACAATATTGCCAGGAGTGCCTTCTCACAATCGTTGAAGTTTTCCTCCACGGAGGATAAAGTTTTGCTCGCATAGGAGATTACTTTATTGACCTTGTCATGCTTTTGGTATAATACTGCAGTCAAGCATGTATTTGACAACCCTGTCTCCAAGAAGAACTCCTTGTTTCTGACAGGGTAAGCTAGGCAAGCACTTATGAGAGGCTTCTTTTGAGTTGTTTTACTGCCTCGGCTTGTTCTGGACCCCATTCCCACTTGACCCCCCCTTCAAAAGATGAATCAGGGTTCTTGTGATCTCTGCGTAGCCCTCAATGAACTTTCTGCTCTAATTAGTCAGTGTTACGCTCACCTGGCTCCCACAGGGGCGTCGGTCGGACCCGGACAGCTGCAGTCTCCACCCACGTGATGCGCAGTGCAGCGATGACTGACTGGATCTGCCCTCCTAATCTTGTCTGCTTAACCCATAGAAATATTCTCCTGCAAGTGGAGAGATGGATTTAGCCACTTGTGGATTCAAGGGATGGCACCCCCACAGTCCTCCCCAATTAATCACCTCCGAAATGCCCTCACAGCAATCTCACCTTATATTCTTGAAAGATGAGCTCTCCATCCTGTGTGGATTTGCAGGGGCGTGTCGATTCCAGTTACTTCACTGGTTTGAAGGCTCGGGAGAGTTCCAGAGAGTATTGACTCTGAGGTTCCTGGTGAGGACCAGTAAGTATTAAGTTTATAGAGTTCAATATGTCTGATGGTTACTCTTGTTCCCCCCTTCCTTTCTTGTCTTGCAGCTGGCTCGTGAAAAGATGCTCTTGTGGCAGCTGGTGTCGCTCAGGTAAGAGTCTGTATTACCCGGCGCTGTCCGGTAAATGTTGCACGTGGAAAACGTGTTGTTTTGTCTCTCTTTACAGATGCGGCACGTGAAAATATGGAGAGTCACAAAAGGATGCCTATGGTGGTAAACCAGGTAAGTCTATGGTGGTAAGAATTATATTTGTTGGTTCCCTCGGCTCACCTTGTGGTTTTCTTTTGTCTCCTAGGTGCCGAAGTTCGGCGAAGAAATGATGGAGGCAGCGCCGACCCGAAGCATGCTATGAAGACTGGTGAGTATGGTGTGGCGCTGCAGCTGGAGGTGCGACGCGTGCATAAATGATGTTCTTTACAGGTCCGGAGACGAGATGGATCCAGAATCAGGTGTGGAATAGAAATAAGTTCGTTTTCTAACCTTGTCCCTTTTTTTCCTCTTTGTTTTAAGACCTCTGGATTTGAGGCTGGCATGGCAGAAGACTGGATGCAGGCTGCAGGCACGGTGAGCGTTACGCTGCTGGATGCAGAATAACGCGAAGCGTGTGTTGCTGGTCGGGCGTGGTTTAAATAGCCTCAAAAGTAGTCCCAGGTAAGAAGTCCCTAGAACCACACCCGAGTAAAAAATAGTCCCTGTAGAAAAATAGTCCCTTTCAGGCTTCATGTTGGATTGGAGTCATTTGCAGCATGGTCTGCCTGAGGTAAGTAATGACTATGTGCCTGGCGCCTTAGGGGCCAGGACTGATTTCTACTATGAGACTGGCGCCTAAGGCACCAGGACTGAACCCAGCTGATGGGCTTGGTCCGGATGCCTGGGGGTAGGCATCATGACAGCACTCCCCCCCAAGCCCCCTCCTAAGGGTGTTCTTCCCCTGGGCCCTGGTTTGTCTGGGAAGTTCCGATGGAATCTTTTCACCAACCGAGGTGCATGGACGTGGTCACTAGGTTCCCATGACCTTTCTTGTGGTCCGTAGCCCTTCCAATCGATTAAATAAAAAAGTTTTGATTTAACCATCTTGAAGTCCAGAATATTTTTTACCTCAAATTCAGGTTCTCCATCTATCAAGATGGGGTCGGGTGGTTTGGTTAATCTTGTTCCTGGTTGAACTGGTTTTAAAAGTGAAACATGAAAGAGAGGATGAATACGCATATTAGAGGGTAATTCCAATTTGACGGCTACCGGGTTGATAATGGCCTTAATAGTGTAAGGTCCCAAATATCTAGGGTTAAAAGTCTGAGTTCCCTTCAGAGGTATGTGTTTTGTAGTCAGCCAAACTTGATCCCCAATCTGGTATTGTGGAGTTTCACTTCTATGTTGATCAGCATTTTTCTTATATTTCTCTTTTGCTTGTTTCAAATGTTCTGTTGCCTCTTTAAAGGCTTATGTAATAGTAGAATGCAAATGACTAACTGCAGGCATTTCTAAATGCTGAGGCGAATCTAGTTCTGAGATTCCAGGGTGATGTCCATATATGGTATGAAAGGGGCTTTGTCCGGTTCCTGAATGTACAGAATTATTGTATGCATACTCGGAAATCCATAAAATATCTTTCCAATTACTTTCGGTCTGGTGTAGCATGCAACGTAGGTACTGTTCAAGGGCCTGGTTGGTCCTCTTCGTCTGACCATCGGTCTGGGTATGGTGACTGGTTGATAACCTCACGTCGATTTGCGCCAGTTGACAACATTTCTTCCAAAAATGTGAAATGAATTGACTACCTCGGTCAGAGACCAATACGGAAGGAAATCCATGTATTGGAACAATGTTTTCGAGGAACTCCTTGCCCAGAATTGAAGCAGAAGGTAATCCCTTTAGAGGAATAAAGTGGGCCATCTTGGAAAAAGATCCACAATAACTAGAATGGTGTTAAATCCATTACATGGAGGTAGATCTGTAATAAAGTCCAACGATAAGGTGTGCCATGGTGTAGGTGGAATATCCAAAGGTTGTAAGAGGCCAGCTGGTTTTTTCTTCTGACTTTTGTTTTGGCCGCAAATGCCACAAGACATTACAAATTACTTTACGTCTTTACGCCAGGTGGGCCACCAGAATTGTCTCTTAATTTTAGCTTCAGTTTTTGCGATACCTGGGTGTCCTTCCATCAGGGTGTCATGATAATTGGAGATTACTAGTTCTTATAGTTTCTTGTGTGGTAGAAATAGTCGCCCTTGATAATAAGGTAGGTCATTGATGACTGAGTAGTCCAAGCCTTTCTTCACCCAGTCCTGCAGGGCTGTTGGATAAAAGAACAATGCCCATCGAAGTTGACGCGACGATTGGGCCTTGGCTGTTTTTAAATACTGCAAGTTCCGGTGATCGGTGATTACCGTAATGGTATGCCTGGCACAGAGAAGATAATGCCGCCAAGCCTTGAAGGCGGATTTGATGGCTAATAATTCTTTATCGGTAACCGTATAGTTTAACTCGGGTGCCGAGAACTTTCTGGACCAAAATGCTACTGGGTGAAGTTGACCGGTTTCAGGATCCTTCTGGGACAGGGCAGCTCCCATGGCTAAACTGGATGCATCAGTTTCAACTATGAATGGAAGTTCGGGGCGTGGATGCTTTAAGACAGGTGCAGACGTGAATTTGGCTTGCAGCTCTTGGAAGGCCTTTTCAGCTTCTTCGGTCCACAAGAAGCGTTTGTTTTTTCGCATAAGTGCTGTGATAGGGTGTACAACATGTGAGAAATCCAGAATTAATCTGCGGTAGAAATTAGCAAATCCGAGCATGCTTTGTACCCCTTTAATTGAACTGGGTGATGGCCACTTGAGGATTGCATCCACCTTTCGAGAGTCCATTCGGACTCCTTTTGGAGTCAGGATAAATCCAAGGAATTCAACTTCCGTAGCATGAAAAACACATGTTTCCAATTTTGCCTATAACTTGTGCTGGCGTAGTTTCTCAAGGACTGCACGAACGTGCTTCACATGGTCTGATTCTGAAGAGGAGTACACTAGAATATCGTCTATGTATACAACAACACAGACGTCGATGAGTTCATGAAGGACATCGTTCATAAAATACTGGAAGGCTGCTGGTGCATTGCACAACCCGAAGGTCATCACCTGGTATTCGAATAACCCGTACTTAGTGCGAAAAGCAGTCTTCCATTCGTCACCTTTCTTTACACGTACCAGATGATATGCCCCTCGGAGATCTAATTTAGTGTAGATGGAAGCGTCCTTTACTTGGTCTAGTAATTCGGGGATCAGAGGCAATGGGTATCGGTTCTTAACCGCGATCTGATTTAATGCGTGGTAGTCTATGCACGTTCTGAGTTCACCTTCCTTTTTAGGCACGAAGAACAAAGCTGAAGATGCAGGGGACTTGGATGCACGAATGAAGCCTTTAGCAAGGTATCGGTCCAAGTATTGTCGTAGGTGAAGGTTTTCGGGTTCCGTAAGGGCGTGGTTCCTACTACATGGAGGTTGTGCACCGGGTATGAGATCGATTTGACAATTGTATGATCTGTGAGGTGGTAGGGTGTTTGCCTGTTCCTTTTGGAAAACATTCCTGAGGTAACTGCACGACTGGAGTAGCGACTGTGGCCAGGCCTTGGTTCAAGGGTTTTTTCGGGTAACAAGTATGTGCACAATCCGGGAAGGTTATTCTCTTCTCTCGCCAATCAATACAAGGATTATGTGTTTCCAACCAAGGTATCTCCAGTATTATTTGGAACTGCGGGGCTTTGATTAAATCAAACACAATAGTCTCTCGATGCCCATCCTGACCCAATAGTGTCATCTCTGCGGTGGAATGAGTTACAGGCCCAGAGGCAATTTCAGTTCCATCAACCCTGGTGATGACATCCGAAGTGGTCTTTTTGCAGAGAGATAGATTCATCCTAGAAGCCAACTCGTGGTCCACATAGTTTCCTCTGGCCCCGCTATCAATGTATGCCCTCACTGCATGCATACGTGATGGCTGCCTTGGATCTATAAGGACCATTGGTATGATGAAGTGCGAGGTCTGAGTATCCTTCTTCAAGCTCGGCAAGCAGACCTCTATGCTTGTCGGGCGTGGTTGTTTCCCGAATCAGGCTCTGTTTGATTTTTATCAGCAACTCCGACTACTCTTTTAGATGTTTTTATAGGGCAATCCCGTAGAAAATGTCCTGAGGCCCCACAGTAAAGATACAATTGCATCTGCCATCTTCTTTCTCTTTCCTTTTGTTTTAAGGGTCCCTTGACCCCCCCGATCTGCATCGGTTCTGATACATCTGTTCCTTTGAGGGTAACATTGGGTTTAACCAATACCCGATTCTCAAACTTAGCTCGATCAGCTTTTCTATTCTGAAGTCGATGGTCTAACTGGACCACTAAGTCTATATATTCTGCACAATCCTGAGGTGGGTTCACAACTTGGGCCAAAACATCTTTGAGTTCACCCCGAAGTCCACGATGAAATAATGTAATTCGTTTTACCTCTGGCCATCCGGTTTCCACCACTAACCTATTGAAAGTGGCGATATAGGTTAGTAGATCCTGGTTACCTTGTCATAATGATAAAAGTTCGTTATCCAGGGCCTGTCCCTGTGAATGTCTGGCAAATAGTCTTGGTAGCACAACAACAACGGTTTTTTAGGAAGGCAGGTATTCAGGGTGCATCTAAAGTATGCGAACAATTGGATCAACTCGAGTGCTCACACTCAAACACAAAAAAGGACTAGGTCCTGGGACTAGATCTCACACCGCAGAACATCACTAACAATGATGAATGGAATGATATCGAGATCCTAAAAAAGAAGATCATTCGCACCGAACTACACGGTGCGCTTATGACTGAGTACCTGAGAGCGCATGCCGCACCCAACGGCCTCATCATTCGTATAGAACCGCGCATTTTCTTAGACAACCTCAAATTTAGGAAAGACTGGTCTTTTATAGTCAACAAATGCACCAGAGATTGGCTTATATTCATCATTAACACTGCCAAAACAGTCACAGATCAACTACTGAAAGAATTGGATGACAAAAGCGAGGCACTCAAAACAAAAATCGCTTTAGACACCTATTCAGCTAAACTCACTCTCCTAGAAACCACACTAAAAGAGTTTAAAGACAATACCTTGAATAGAAAGATTATTAAATTGAAGAAAGACCTCGCAGCCTTCACTCATGTGAAAATCTACCCCTATGTAGCAGAGGAGTATTTCACTGAGGAAGCAAAACAAGCCAGACGTGACGCTGCACAACTCCGGTTCCAAAATCTTCAAAGATCTAACTCTAACAGATCCTGGAACAGCTCTAGTAGCAACTCGAGCAATAGCTCTAATAACAACAAATGGCAGAACAAGAGAGTACAGTTCAGCAGCTCCAACCAGGGCACCCCCCTGTGGTTCCTTTTTTAGGACAGCACGGGAGAGGTCAGAACCGCGCACGTTGGCAGAACCATCCACAATCAACAGTGGTGACACGCAGTTGGGGACAAGGAACAATACCATCGCTCCTCCCTCACTAATCGTGAACCAATCAACCCATATTCTCACCAGACCGGAACAAGAGATTCTACAAAAAGGATTATCCTTTATACCTACAGTCCGCTACGACCCATTTCAAACCCGGGTCGAAGTCACTCAGATGATGCGCAAGATACGATGAAGCAGTATTTTGCTAACCACACTTATGAAGACAAAGATGTGACGGGCCTACGCCCTCCATCACAGTACTTCCCACCTCATTGCGCTAACACCGCTGAATCAGTCACTTTCTAACAAGCGTTGCTAAAAAAGATCTCTGAATTCGAATCCAATATTCCATTCATCCACAACAACTGTATCAAACCTCAACTACTCGCTCTGACAGATTTAGCAAACAATCCAGACATCATGATTAAACCAGCAGACAAGGGAGGTGCCATTGTCATTATGGATACCACCAAGTACATCACAATGGTCAACACCCTGCTCAATGACCCCAATAGCTATTGTATTCTACCCAGAGAACCCACTCCATCCTTGCAGGCTCTGATAACACCCATTGTCTACGAGGATGAAGCTGAGGGACATATCAGCGCCCGTGAAGCTGCTTTTCTGTCCCCCCCTCACCCTCGGATCCCGGCCATATATGCTTTTCCCAAAATCCACAAAGGACTCATACCTCCACCAGGGCGTCCGATTGTTTCCGGGATTAGTTCTATATTGGAACCCCTCTCACAATATGTGGATTTCTTTATCAAAGATCAAGTTCCAAAAATGACCAGCTATGTTAAAGATTCTACTAATATGCTGACTCTTCTAGACACCATCGCATACAATCCAGAAACAGAATGGTTAGTCACTATAGGCAAAGAGTCCCTTTACACCCGGATACCGCAGCAAGAGACACTGCAAATGCTTAGCGGAATGCTTCATTCAGGTATGGACCTACATGGAGTTCCACCCAGCTTCATCCTATCTTTAGCAGAAATAGCATTGACCAAGAACTATTTTCTCTTTGAAGACACCTTTTACCAACAGATCTCAGGAACTGCAATGGGGGCGACCTTCACCCCTAGCCTCGCTAATCTGTATGTGGATTTGTTCGAACGCCTACATATCTATCCGGAGACCAACCCATATCTCGACCAATTAATTACATGGCAGCGATACATTGATGACATTTTTGTGATATTCAGAGGCTCAGAACATGATGTAGAATCTTTCCACACCTGGCTCAACTCCCTTAATCCACATCTCAAATTCACCATGGAGAAACACAGATTTAACACCCATTTCCTCGACCTTGCAATCTCAGCATCTAGCGGGAACCTCTCCTCGAGCGTTTACAAAAAAACCACAGACAAAAATTCTTTGCTGTGCTACTCAAGCTACCATCCTAAGGCACTCAGAGATAATCTCCCCTTTGGACAGTTCGTGCGTTATAGAAGGCTGTGCACACAGACTCCAGACTATACCAGACAATCCAAACAACTCCAAACGCAACTCGCCGAGAGAGGCTACCCGAGGAGGATTATTAAGGACACCTGTAAAAGAGCCAGGAACATCCCACATTCCATCACTCTCCAACAGCATACTAAACCCAGAGAGTCTGACACCTTCACAGCTGTGTTCAGTTTTTCCCCTTTTCTCAATAAAATCAAACGGGAAGTGAAAAGACTTTGGCCCATCCTCAATACAGGCGCCTCCAACATCTCTGTCCCACGGTTTGCCCTTAAGAGACGTTGCAACGTGAGAGATAAGGTCGTCAAGACTCTGATACCAAGCATACCCAGGGATGAGCCCACCCAGGGTACCCTTTGGAACATTCAACCTATCAAGGGACATGCGCCCTGTGGCAATTGCTCCATGTGCGCCCAGACCTCCAGAACTACACAGATAGAGATTGGATGGAAAACACCATGGATACAGAACACCTTTACCAATTGTAACACCAAGGGCGTTATATATATATGATAACTTGCCGCTGCAACTTGAGGTACATTGGCATGACCATAAGGCCAGTTCGAACCCGCATGCCCGAACACAGATCTTGCATAAGAACGAATAAGCTGACTGCACCCTTGGTGTCCCATTTTGTATCTAAAGGACACACTGCTGACCAGTTCAAGTGGACCATCCTAGAGAAAGTCACACCGCCCCGTAGAGGCGGCAATTACCACAATTTGCTGTTCAGGAAAGAACAGATGTGGATTTACAGACTCAACACCTACTCTGAAGGCTTGAATGAACAAATGCAGTGGCACGAACTAGCAGTGCTGTACTGAATCCACATTTTTTCAGCATTTTTTCAGCACTACGTGTGCACCGCCATGTACCTGGCCTTTGCTCACCCCCTTGATCGAGCATTTTCATGATTTTTTCATGTATCTTCCATCTCACATGATTTGTCTAGATTCACTTCTGTTTCCTCCTTTGCATTCCCCTCAACTCTTCATTCTATTTATTGCTCCTTTGCCATTTGTTGCCCCCCCCGCACCTCCCCTTCTCCCACCACTCAGTCTCGCCCACAAGGGACTCTCTCTTTTACAGCACTATCGGAGACCATGCTCCAGTGCCTGACATCTGCAAGCCCGAGCGCGCTCTCCTTTTGTGTTGAGAGGCGCTCAGGCTCCTTTTTCTCCATTGCGTGAGGTGTTCGACTGAGCCAGCCCGAGCGCACTCTAGTGCTGTTTTGAGAGGTGCTAGGGCTCCTTTTTCCTTTCCTATAGCAACGCACGAGACGTTGCCAAGGAATCAGTTGCATCATTCCGACGCCTGCGCGAGCGCGCTTTTCCGCCTTTTTTATAGGCGATGGGCCTTCTTCCAACACCATCACCAGTCCGGAGCTGTATACCCTGACACAGCACTCAGACTCGACAGAGGCAAGCAGCACCCCTTTACAGGTACGGCCCACACCCAGGCACCGGGTGCCTGATAGAATGTAGTCCTTCCATGCATTCTGCTGCACACTCTACCATCTGATTGTGGTGTGCCTTTTTCTCAGGTATGACTGACCTGAAAACCTAGGTGTTGTTCTTCAACCTTGAACTCGGTGCCTTGAGCTATCCTTGGATCACTGATCGCCTCCTGTCCTCACATTTAGGACGCCTGCCCAGAGGTATGGATTTTAGCTCTCTCCCCCCTGGCACTTAATTTGCACCTATGTTAGAGATCGCGTTCCCTGCAACCCCTTCTTTCACCAGACAGGGGTTCACAGCACTTGCCCTGTTTTTATACCTTCCACCTTATTTGCCCTGTTCGCGCACATCCCACCAACTGTGTGCACGCCGCCCTCCACCCTCCGTTGGTCCTCACCAGTCATCCCACGAGACGTTTCCTGCACTTCCCCACACCCATTACACCCCACCATTTGGCGGTGAGATCCCACACAGGTGCCCAGGCACCCCCACCTCTCCTGCAATTATTGACCCATGTTATTTCTTGCTCCCACATGCTCACCCCAATGCATGGAAATCCCCACCCTAATGCCTGCAATTATTTACTATTGCTAGCCATTACCAATTGCCTCCCCCCCCCCTTGATTGTTTCTTCCATGTTTCCCTCCCCTCTCTTCTGTCTCCACAGGAGACAACCGCAATTCTCATCTTGTTCAGCAATTTTCTGAACCTCGGCAACCCAGTTTGCATTCCAAATCACGGTCCTGATGAAGATGGCCCGAATTTTCCTACGCCATTGAAACCGGTCGACCCCTTTCGGTCATGAGGGCTCTCATGACCCACTTTTGATCTCTCCTATACCAACAAAGAGACTTTATTTCCTGAAAATCATCCGCTGTAGCACACTCTTTACTAGAGTGAGCTGAATATTTTTATAAGAGCCAAATTTTAGCCCTCCAGCCCTGTGGCTGTGATTTTTACTGCTTCACCCACCAGTGGTTTCTCCAGCAGTACTGTTTCGCACCCCAACCACTGTGACCTACGGGCACTATTAAAGTTGTACACCTTGGATGGATTATAAACAGTTGACCTGATACGCAGGTTGTGCCCATGTTCAAGATCTAGCAGCCACAAGATCTAATCTACGACTTTGTTGAACACTGCTACACCTACTGGAGAACACCCCTTTTTAGATTTTTTTCTCCTTTGGACAACCGTGTCTACCTACAGGCACTGCCACTAATATAGAAGGTTGAGGGATAGTACTCTCCTCTGTATCTGTTAGATAAGGCGATACACCACGTGCTACCCAGGGACAGGCACCCCCACCAGGGATAGGGTGTTCTTCCTTAGGGCAAGGTACACCGAGTCGGGTAGCCCCTTTTTCCTTTTTTGTGTTTGAGTGTGAGCACTCGAGTTGATCCAATTGTTCGCATACTTTAGATGCACCCTGAATACCTGCCTTCCTAAAAAAACGTTGTTGTTGTGCTACCAGACGTTTCCTTGTTAACGGTTAAAAGGACGAACACGGTTGTACCATGCCCTCTAGCTTTTTGAAGTTTACCCTGTTGTTTTCATGGCAAATAGTCTTTCCGTGCTCAATTGAAAACCTTGAAAATCCCGAAGAAGAGGGTCATCCTGGTTAACTAATGGAATTGACCAATCCGCTGCGCTGCCACTAAGCTATGATAGTACAAAGGCTACTTTGGTTTGGTCGTTCGGAAAAGCTCCAGATCTGCATAAAAAGTGCAAGTGGCATTGGTTCATAAACACGGCGAACTTTTTTGGGTCCCCAGCAAAACGTTCGGGTGGAGCTAAAGGAATGCTCCCTGGTAGAACCACTTGCACAGGATGTCATGATGAAACAGGAGTTGGATTCCCCCCGAATCCAGGTAATGGTGTTTGCCCAGCTTGGTTTTGCAGTAATTGTCTAGCAAGATCATCAGTGCGCTCCTTTGACACAATCAGTTCTCTCCTGAGGGCATTAGTCTCTTGGCGCGGGGAGTGCACTTCTGCCCTAAATTCCCCTAACAATAGGGCTAGTTGGTCGGTTTCTGAGGTTTCCATAACGCCCGGGTGGGGATTTATAGATAAGCTTCGTGTTCTGTTACGCTCACCTGGCTCCCACAGGAGCGTCGGTCGGACCCGGACAGCTGCGGTCTCCACCCACGTGATGCGTAGTGCAGCGATGACTGACTGGATCTGCCCTCCTAATCTTGTCTGCTTAACCGATAGAAATATTCTCCTGCAAGTGGAGAGATGGATTTAGCCACTTGTGGATTCAAGTGATGGCACCCCGACAGTCCTCCCCAACTAATCACCTCCGAAATGCCCTCACAGCAATCTCACCTTATATTCTTGAAAGATGAGCTCTCCATCCTGCTGGATTTGCAGGGGCACGTCGATTCCAGTTACTTCACTGGTTTGAAGGCTCAGGAGAGTTCCGGAGAGTATTGACCCTGAGGTTCCTGGTGAGGACCAGTAAGATTTAAGTTCATAGAGTTCAATATGTCCGATGTTCACTCTTGTTCCCCCCTTCCTTTCTTGTTTTGCAGCTGGCTCGTGAAAAGATGCTCTTGTGGCAGCTGGTGGCGCACAGGTAAGAGTCTGTATTACCCGGCGCTGTCCGGTAAATGTTGCACATGGAAAAAGTGTTGTTTTGTCTCTCTTTACAGATGCGCCACGTAAAAATATGGAGAGTCACAAAAGGATGCCTCTGGTGGTAAATCAGGTAAGACTATGGTGGTAAGAATTATATTTGTTGGTTCCCTCGGCTCACCTTGTGGTTTTCTTTTGTCTCCTAGGTGCCAAAGTTTGGCGAAGAAATGATGGAGGCAGCGCCGACCCAAAGGATGCTGTGAAGACTGGTGAGTATGGCGCGGTGCTGCAGCTGGACGTGTGGCGCGTGCAGAAATGATGTTCTTTACAGGTCCGGAGACGAGATGGATCCAGAATCAGGTGTGGAATAGAAATAAGTTAGTTTTCTAACCTTGTCCCTTTCTTTCCTCTTTGTTTTAGGAGCTCTGGATTCGAGGCGGGCGTGGCAGAAGACTGGATGCAGGCTGCAGGCACGGTGAGCGTTACGCTGCTGGATGCAGAATAACGCGAAGCGTGTGTTGCTGGTCGGGCGTGGTTTAAATAGCCTCAAAAGTAGTCCCAGGTAAGAAGTCCCTAGAACCACACCCGAGTAAAAAATAGTCCCTGTAGAAAAATAGTCCCTTTCAGGCTTCATGTTGGATTGGAGTCATTTGCAGCATGGTCTGCCTGAGGTAAGTAATGACTATGTGCCTGGCGCCTTAGGGGCCAGGACTGATTTCTACTATGAGCCTGGCGCCTAAGGCGCCAGGACTGAACCCAGATAGCCCCTAGCCGGGGCTGCTGAGGTTTTGCTAAATGTCTAGATGCCTGTTCCCGGGGCTGATGGGATTGGTCCGGATGCCTGGGGGTAGGCATCATGACAGTCAGTCCAAGGAGGCTCCTTAGTTCCCGCAGAGTTGTGGGGTCTTTCATTTTCCGGAGTGCTTCCACTTTCTTTTCCTGGGGACAGAGTCCCTGAGGAGTAATCTCATGCCCCAAGAAATTTACATGGGTTCTACACCACTGTGCCTTCTGACAGGAAAGTTTTGCTCCAGCATCCCTCGACTGTGTCAGAAGATAATGGATCTCCGCTATGTGCTCCTCCACAGTTGAGCTTTTGATGAGTACATCATCTACATAGGCCAGGTTACCCCTCTCACCCAGGTCGGGCATGGCCTTATGTAGAAAAATGTTGAACTCATTGCCGGAGTTGATGTATCCGAAGGGAGTCCAGGTCCATGTGTACTGCTGCCCCCCAAAGGTAAAGGCCAGCTTGTATTGGTCCTACCTACTGACAGGCACAGTCCAGTATCCATTGGTCAGGTCTATTGCAGTGAATACCTGTGACCCCTGGATCTGGGCCTGCCCTTGGTCAATGTAGGGAAGAGGCCATCGGGAAGTATGGACCTGTTTGTTGATCTCCCTAAGGTCGGCGCAGAGTCTCCACTGGCCGTTTGGCTTCAATATCCCCAGCACCGGATTATTGAAGGTGCTGTGGACTGGACGGATTATCCCACGGGACTCGAGGTTCTTCATTATTTCAGTAAGGGACTCCATTGATGCGAGAGGCAAGCAATATTGCTTCGCAAACACTGGAGTCATGCCTGGGTCTGTGGGAATTGTTGTTGTGTGGATGTCGGTGCGACCACAGTCATATGAGTCCAGCGCAAAGAGATCTTGAAAATCCAAGAAAACTTGTTTCAACTTTTGCTTCTGCTCCAGAGTCTCACAGGCATCAGCTAGGTTGACTCTCTCTTCAACCATCTGCCTGAAGCCTGGAAAGACTTCGGTTTCACTATCTCAGCGGCCTCCTCCAGCTGGGTGGAGAAGTCCCTGGTCAAAGTGCTGATTTGAACTGGTGGCTTCAGGTGGGAAAGGCAGCCCTCGTGGACCTGGAAAATCACCTCATCCCTCCTGAAATCACAAGTCACATCTTCCTTACCATAAGGGCAGGAAGTGTACACCAGAAAGTTCCCCCCATGCCGGGTAAATATCCTGTCTGGTGTTGTGTTGTCATCACTGTCACTGTCAAAACAGTCCTTGGGGATTGGTCCTAACAGTTAATTGCCTAAATCAATGGAAAAATGTCGGTCATCAACCACCATTCCAATAATGGTGCCTGCGGCTACAGTGATACTCCTTAAGTCGCTGTTATCCACCTCTATTGGAATGGTGTCATGTTCTATGTTGACTAATGGTGTTGGGTTTACCCCAAACCATTGCTGTTGGAGAAAAGCTTTTAGATGAATATAAGCATCAGGGTTTTTCAATTTCTGTCCTCTCTTAACTTTCACTTCCAGGGAGAATTGTCGGGTCCTTTCTGGGATGGTGACTTCATCTCCAATCTGAATTTCAACTGCATAAGGCAGCAGTTGACCTGACCTAAATGTTTTCTCTGGGTCATCACAGCCCATGGGATTATTTGCTAATCGAGAACAAGCTTGGAAGTTTATTAGGTCCAAACTAATGGCAAAGCGATTGAGAATATCACTGCCTAAGTAAAAGGCGGCAGTGACGTCTCGCACGACCCAACAATTATGAACAATGTTCTTCTTGCCTATGGGGATTTTGAGCATACACCTGCTTGCCAGGAGATGTTTGGAGTTGGGTGTTTCCAGAGCCATTTCCCATTTGTCTATCAGTTTGAATGTGGGAATGGCTGGATCTTTTGGGAGTTGGTGGAACATGGCTTCGCTGATGAAGCTCTTACCGTTGTTCACACACACTCGGGCGAGAACAGAGTCCTTCCCTTCATTTAACTGAACAGGGATGAACAACTGCTCTCCAATTTGCTGAATATCAGCCAGGCTCTGAGCTGATTTCACATCTTTCTGGACTATAGGAGTGGGAATGTCTGATTGTGGATTGGTAAAGAATTTCAGAGTGTTTCCTTCCAGTGTGGAATGCCACCTTAAACTGGAAGGAAGGTTGATTTTCAGAAATAGAGAGGACCCCCCCCATCACCAGTCTGTTGTCTTACGGCTATTACTGTCACGTCTGGAATTTGATTGTTCTGGAAGTGAAATTCTACTTGGTCAGATTTTTGTTCAACCATGTGGCATGTGCCGTTTAAGCTAACATGATTGACACTCTGTTTTAACTTTATTGGTCGGCTAGTCTGGGCCCAGAGGACCTTTTTTACGCAATCTATGAGGGGTGACAACCTTCGCAGGAGGTCATTCCCAAGTAAACAAGGGGTGACCTCTGGAGTCACAACTATGACCGGGTGCTTCACCTTGTGTCGCCCAATTTTAATGTCCAAATCCACAGTCCCCTCGATGGGAATTTCCTTCCTGTCAAAGTTCTGAAGTTGTCCAGGAAAAGAGGTTAGAAGAAAATGATAATTCTCCCCCCTCCCTGAATTCAGTTCATCAAGGCCTTTTTGGACAGAAGGGTAGCTTGGCATCCAGTGTCCACCAGTGCCAAAATTGTACCCTGCCCCTGTACTTGAACCGGGCATAGTATCTTCCCTCCTTCTCCGCAAGGGGGCACAGATAATGCACATTTCTGGACAACTGGCGGGCTAGTTTTTTAGTTTTGGACATTGAAAGAGAAGAGATTTGGACAGAATCCTGTGGAGAGCCTACGGAATCTGAAAGAAAAAGGTGGCAACTAGAGATGGGAGAAGTTTTGAGTTCCCCTGGTTCTGGTTCTGGGCTGCCCCTCCCCCCCTTTTTGGAGGCAGTCACCAGGATGGGTTTGAATCAGTGGATTTTCATTTTGTTGGTTCTGGCATGGTATGATGGACGGCGCCAGCTCAGTCCCCACATCTACCCAGTCTGGATTTGAATCCTTTGGGACCCATTTCTCTTTGGGAGGAGTTCCCTCATCTCTGAAGGAGAAGATCCTTTTCCCAGGATCCTCTGAGGACCCCTCTCCTTCAAATTGGAAGATCTGTACCTCCTCCACAAAATGGGTCTGTTTTGATCCTTTGTTTCTCCTACCCCTCTTTGCTCCTTGGGTGGCTCCTTGGGTGGCAGACTTTCAGGGGCAGGAGATTTTGGTTCCGGTTCCTGGGTTTCCAGGGGCTTTTTACAAGTGGGGAAGGAAGCTTCCTCCAAGGCTTTACACCCCCCCCTTCCTCTTGTGCCACCTCCCTGGTAACTGGTGGGTTGTCGGGGTGCTGCCCCCGTCATTGTTCTAAGGTTCCGTTGAGCCCTCAGCATGCGACCCAGATCCTGTGCCATGTTTGGGACCTGGCGCTCTAGCTGTGAAACCCGCTCAGGCTGATACAGGGTTCTTATTTCTCCACTGAGCTATCCCTTCTCTGGTAGTACCCCAGGTTGGGAAGATTTGGGTACCCCTCCACCCTTGGCCTCCCCTCTCCCGGATTAGGTTGTCTGGGCTCAGGAAATTGGGGAAAGAAGGATGGACGATTTTGGGGTTGAAAGTTTTGTGGATACCTGGGGAAGACGTTCTGTCCAGGATTTGGGGAGTTTCTTCCCTCCTGGGGGAAGTTAGGAGGGAAGTTCCCTGGGCTATGTACCTGGTTGGACCCCCCCCTTGGGCTGGAGGAGTCCACACATAACCCAGGATGGGTCTGTTCCCCTTGTAGCGGGGACTTACATAGTCAGGGGAGTGAGGGATCCCAATTGTGGGACTACCTCGTTGGCTCCCTGTCTGTGACTGGCTCGAGGGGCTTCTGGGCTTGGGATTATTCTGTAGTGCAGGCAACTTTTTAGGCCCCCCATCTCCAAATATAAAATGGGGGCAACCTTTACCTCTGCCACCTTAGCAGCAGCAGGCGTGTTGGTTGGTTTGGTGCTTTTATGAGCATTCTTGTTTTCTGTGGGCTTTTGCACCTCATAGATCCGAGTGGCCTGTTCAATGACCCAGTCTAGTGATCTTTTCTCAGGAAAATCTCTCACTAGCTGGGTCATGATGTATTTTGGTAAAGCATGGAAAAAAGTTTTGACAAATTCTTTGCTGTCCGTGCGCACCCTTCTGGTAGTCTGCGCAAAGGCATGCTTTAACTCCTGGACAAATTCTTGTGGGGCCTGATCCTCCCCACATTGCAAGTTGTAGGCTGCCTTGCAAGCCGCTTGGGGATTTCTGTGAACAGAAAAATGCTTCAAGATGGCTGCCCTATAGGTGGACCATCTAGAATGATTTTGGTCCTCCAGCCCCGCAAAGAAACTGGAGTATTCTGGTGAGAATGTCAATTTCACATACTGAATGCAGCTACTACTGTCTTTCAAATGGAAAGTTTCCATCATCTGCTCAAAGAGCTCTAAGTGCTCCCAAACAGAATACTTAGCGTTCTTATGATAAGGCGTGATGACACTCCTTATTGCCTTGATCTGTTTTAAGGGGTCCTTAAGCAAGGCCCTTTTTTGCCTTATTGGCCTTCTTGGTTCGGGTAACCCTGGTCCATTCATCCTCTAACTCAGAGGCACTGCTCCCTGAGGTGCCTGTCTGGTCCTATAGGTTTTCCCGGATTCTGCGAGCCTGGGAATGGCTGGCAGAATGTGGGGACCTAGTTTCCTGTGACCTGGGGCTCTCAGAGGAGTCTTCTGATTTCTCCTTGCTCCCAGGATTTGATGGGTACCCCCCACTATCCTAGCTGGGAAGAGGTTTTTAGGATGCCCTTAGTGGGCCAACCCTCCTGGAGTTCCCCACTAAACTTCACAGTACTTGGGTACCCATACCCAGGTGCCCGCCCATCCTTTCCTGGGAGGTACTGGCCTATGAGCCCCATACTTCTGACTGGATATTAATCTGCCATCCACCGTGGCCCTATGCTCATGTGCACCAGTGGACATGGGGGTGGCAGAGTCCAGGGACTGGGAGAGATGAAGGCCTCTGGTACTAGGGTTCCTGAGGTTATGCTCAAGTGTTTCCCTTTCCCAGCGAACCTCATCTCTATCAGCCCCTGCTCCCTGTTGCCATGCAAGAACCTGAGCTTTCTGTTCCTCAATCAAGGCCTTACTAGCATCTATCAGTCTCTCTTGCATGGCTACCTGCCTGTGGAGCTTGTCATTATTCTCACAGAGAGCCTTATTTTCTTTCTGTGCTTCCTGGGTTGCTTTTAAGTACTGGGCCAGTCTTTTCTGCAGGAGGGTTACCTCCTGAGTCCTGTCCATACTGGCTTGTTCCTTCCTTGCCAGAGCATCTTCCACCCTCCTAGTGTGCTCTAACAATCTTGCATGCTCTTTTTGGAGGTCACCCAGTCCCTGGAGAGCCAGGTGATTTTCTTCCAGTTTTCCTTTTAAGTGACAGACTTCCTGGCCTAAGATGTCCCTTTCCTGAGCAAGGGCCTGCCTCTGTGCCACCAGGTTGTCCCTCTGTCTTTGAAGGGCGCAGGCTTTCTGGCGCTCTTCATCAAACTCTGCCTGGGTATACAGGTCTTTCAAAATCAATGTATTGCTCTCTGCCTTCTCTCTAGCTAGGTGGCTTTGCAGGGTGACTACCTGCTCTGCACATACCCTGTTGAAGTCCAGTTGTTGCTCCAGCTTTTTATGGCTCTGCAGTAGTGAGTCCACACCTTCTTGGTACTCCTTCTGCAAGGCCAGAATTCTGGTATCCTGTTCTGCCCTTTCCTCTTGCAGGATACCCCTATCCTCTTTTATTTTGACTATATACTGCCTGCTTTCATTTTCTGACTCCTGGCTCCTCTGCAGCCTCTGCTCAGAAGAGTTTAGATCAGATTGGGCCTTTTCTAATGCCATCAGTTGCCTACTTGCCAGATCTTGGCCTTTAGTATATTTATCCTATATGGCTCCCATAGATAAATCTAAATATGCCGCTATCTTGGCAATCTTGTTTTGCTCATCGTTGGCCTTAGGGGCCATATATAGTTCACTCAGGGCCACATGTAAGGGACCCTGATCTCTCCAGATATCTAACCCAGTTGCAGTGATCTGTTGTGTGATTGCCTGCAACCACACATTCTGGTCCTGCTCAGTCCACTCACCTCTCACAAATAACTTATGTAAAAGGTGTTCTCTAGCTATTTTCATGTCTACCAATGTCGCCATTTTGGAAATATTAATTTCCTTCCTGATTTACAGAAGTTTTTTTTATTTTATGCTTGCAAAACAGACTGTTTCCTTAGAGCGTTCCCTTTTGAAGGGTGCTTTTACAGTGTAACCCAGCATGTGAGCCCAACAGGATGTATGTACTCTATTAGCTAGCACATTGTATTAAGCTGCATAAGTGGTAGATCTAATCCACAAATCCCGGCCACGAGCCCTCAATCTGTAAGTGATTTCAATCCAGCACTCCAACTAAGTCAATGCCTAGTATGGGATGCCCAATGGAACCCTTATTTATGTATTATTATGTCAAAAGTTTGTTTAGTTCTGGATGATGTACCCTTATATAATGCCCCTCTCTTTGAATTCCCACGGTCTCACTGAACCAAGAAAAAGGTTTGTTTTGCAAATTAAAAGATTTATTTGAAATTGAACAATATATAGATTACACTTTTATGAATATGAATAATATCTGAATATCACACTTATGAATATGAACAATGATCAGAAATGTGTAATATTACAACATCAACAATCTCTTTAATCAATTAGGAGTAGGAATAGGAAGAATAATCTAGCAGAGAATACTTTGTATGGGTTCAAGAAATTGCAATGATAGGAAGAAATGCAACACAGAAATAAAACTTGATATCACTTCAATCAAAAGACAATATGATCACTCTTTCTTTCCCCTGTTATTACTCACTCCCCCCAGTGTGCAATGTGAAGAGGTGGAAGAGAGCACATAGGTTTCAGGAATAACAATGAACAATGCAGTTCAATCCCAATTCCCCCAGCAAGCTTAGAGAGAACAGGCATGATTTTAAACAGGTCAATTGCTTTAAATGTGGTTTGAATAGAATGGGAAAAATGCTAAAAATGATTTTACTTCATTAAATGGGATTCAGAACTAGTGAGAGTGGCTTGGGATAGATTCAGGTCAACACTAGCAATGATTATAGAATGATTTGCAGATGGAAAACCAAATTCAGAAGTTGAAAGCAAAACATAGCTGTTTTACATGGGGTGAAATTGAGCCAAATTGCAAATTCGCTGCAACTCGTTTGAAAGCTGAGGATGTTATCTTAAAAATGACATTTAAATTTCATTTCTAGGACGTACGGTTCAAAAGTTACACATGTTTTTGTGAAGGTAGATTTTTCAGAAACAGAGTCAAGATTCAAAATGAAAGATGCGCTTTAAAGATTATGAACCAAGATGGACTTATACTAAGGAGCTATGAAAGTACAAGATACCCAACGGGACAACCGCCAGAACAGGACACCTTCCACTCTGATTGTTGTGCGCCAGGACACTTGACTTTCTTCAGAAAATATCAGACCACAGATGATTATCGCTACAATTATCACAGGCTATATAATGAGAACAATTTAGGATGGAAACAAGATTCTATAATGCAGTTCTGGATAGGTTGAAATGGATAGAATAGGATTACTTTGAACTAAGAGGTTGGTTATGGACGGTCTACACTAAATACTTACAACTATGGCTTTGAAATGGAATGGGCCCATCAAAGATCTGGTCAAAGGTTTGGACTTCACTCGCCACCGGACCGGATTCAGGGCACCTGTACTCTGCTCTCAGCAAGGCACTCTGGTCTGTGCGGCCTCTTAGACTGGATCTGATGGGTTCTGGATTACAGCTCTGCTGGACTGGTCGGGATCTTGGGTTCTAGCACGGGTTCTTGGCCAGAAGCAAACCAGCTCATCCAGGCTGTTGGATGTTGCAGTGCCCCTTGGAAGTTTAGGGGTTATAATCAGGTTGCTTAAGATTCTGAAGGCCAGCTGAGAAGAGTTCAGCTTTTTGGATTGGGCCCTTCTGCTTCAAAGTTCTAGAGTCTGGTTTCTGGATCTATGTCTGGAGCCTGGATCTTGCTGCAGGGTGCTTCGCCAAGGGATCAGTTGATGAGTGGAAAGTGTGTGTCTTTCTGGGTCCTCAACAATCCCTATTTATCCATTTCCAAAGTGGGTGGGGATGCTGATTATCTATGCCCAACCCTCTAAGGATCTGATAGGTAGAGAATTTCCCCTCTCCTGATTTGAGAAAGGAGAAAGGAGCAGTGTGTCATATGTGTCAGAGTGACACTGTGTTTATGGTCCAAAGGAAAGCACTCCCCTTTGCTTTTACTTAGGAAATCTATTTTCCCCACAAAACATATTTCCAAGATGCACAACGTGTTAATTATACATAATTACATAATTACAATGAATTATTACAGATTGCTTAAGATACATTGCTGTCTAACTCCCATCTCCCTGTGAGCTTTAGTTCATAAATGACAACTTTTTCGCACTTTTGGTGGGTTTCTCAATGTTAGTTCTGCACCAATTTTTATACATGCACACACATCCCATCTGGGCATATTCCTGTAATTTTTCATGTTCTTAACATAAACACAATGGCTACAATATGAATAATTTCTGGGGTTCAGTCTCAGAACATCGCACAGATTCCAAATTAGTTTTAAACTGTGGGCAACATTTTCATTTTAACAACCTATAAGTTTCATATTTTTGTCAGTTCTGTACAATTTGGTATAAGCATTTTTCTAAAACATACATTTACTTCAACTTCTATCCACATTTCCAGTCTGGCCCGCCTCCAAAGCTGGGCTGAGTCAGAGGGTCACATGGCGTTACTTCCTGCCAGCGTAGTTGTTGTCAGTCACACCCGAATTAGTATTTTCTATTCAGTTCAAGGAACCCATTGTTTCTTGCTCAGGGCAGCAGAGGAAATCTCCTCCCCTTCTGATGAACATGCCAATGCGAAATCCTCTCCTTTTGGTGGGAACGAACCTGGTGGGAGGTTCTCAGGGGAAGAAAGCCTCTTGGAAGTTTTAGCTAAATCAAGTTACCTTATGGTCAATTGTGACATAGTTCCTTGTGAAAAATTACATTTATAAATTTAAAATAAACAAACATATCTTTAATTCCAGTCTTTTTCAACATGAAATCAATGTGTGGCACTATATATGGCATTTTGATGGAAATCCCTTTTTTGGCGTATTCACTTTTTAAAACACAAGTTTCTCCTGTCAGATTTAGAGATCGCCAGCGTCTGTCGGAGGCGAGTAACAGTACTGCACCCATTTTTGACAGATTTCTTTCCATCAAGTATCTTTAAAAGTGGATTATGTTCTGATGACATATGTTTCTTGCTGACATTGTATTTATGTGGATTCTTGCAGTAGAATAATGTGGAACACCCAACAAGGAGGTTGGATCTTTTAGGTGGTTTGTGAGCCATGATTTTTTTCAAATTTGACAACCAAGAAAACAGATTTCCAAACAGCTCTGTGTTTCTTTTGGCAATCAGCATTGCTTTTTCAGGTGGTTTCAGGCTACTTTGTGGGTAGCCCAATGGTGGGTTTTGGCAGTGGTCTCCTGTGTTCACTGAGATAGGCAAAAGTGGATGGCGGCCTATTTTTCAGATTTTTATTGCACAATTTTGGGTGATTTTTAGCAAGCAGCATGCTTTCCAGTGGCCATTTCTGATGTTTCTGCTGCCAGCAATGCACAGTAATGTTGTTGCAGGGCCTGGACCATTGGGTTGAAACATCCCACAAATGGATGGGGATGCAGAATAAATCTGATACAAAATATTCTAACCAACTCAGGAAGATGGCAAAGGTTTCTGTTTTATAAACAATTATCATTAACTGGGAGTTACAACGGACATCAATGGACGTTCACTCAAGCTCTCGGCATACTTTACAAAAAATCACATTCATATACAAAACATTCATCATAAGTGACGTCATACTATGTGTCAAATAAGAAAAACCTACGAGGGGTTGTGATTGGTACATGGGGAACATCTAAGTATACTTTCTATAAGGGGTGGGAATGTGATTGTATTATCTACTGTCAGGTGGACAACGTATGCCTACCTCTAAAGCAAGTCATCTTCAACACTATTAAGTACACAGTATATCATTGGCTCTCAAGCTATAAGGTCCTTAGTTATATGGCCCTCTATAATTGGTTGGCATGCTCATGCCATTCTGGAAAATTCGGCTCACTTAGCAGCACATAAGCTCAAACCCAGGTGCCAGGATGTGGACTTGACTTTACCTCCCCACCCAATTAGCCCAACGTCTCTCATCACCCATGCCTTCTGCCATGAAGATTGTCTTTGAACTTGATCTTACAGAGTATTCTTGTCTTTGGGAATATAAGGGAGTGCCGGCGTGCACTATCGTTGTTCTAGAACTCCAAGCTCAACTCTATGTCCATCCTTGGCTCACATGACAAGAGACCACAATTTTATCTATTTTGCAGCATTTAAATGTGTTAAATGAATAAAACTTGCCACTCACTGTGTTCTTTCTTTGCACCTTAACAAGGGATGATTTTGTATCACATGTTCACCACCTTCAAGAATAAATAACCTGCCTTGGCTGCTTCAGCTTTGACACCAGGCCAGACAGCCCTTCCAAGCTCTTACACGGCCTCAGCTAATTCTTGCTGTGACACAGCTCTCAGCTCTTCACCATGGGTATGGGCTTAATCAATTCATGACACCGATGTCCAGCTTCTATACAATGGCGGCTTCACCTGCAGTCCCTTCACTACTTATAGTCATCTTCTAAGATTACCTAATCTACTTGCGTTACAACATCTGTACAGTTATTGAACGGCTTGCATTTTCTGTTTCTCACACGTGCAATCTTCTTTTCGCATATAAAAGTTTACTCGATTCTTAACTTTGTCATCAGTTTCTATAAGGTCCATATGTTCTCTTCAGCCAGTTTTTCCAGGGCGTCACGTTCATCTCTTGTGATGTCACCAGCTCCTCTTCTGTCTCTTTTTCATATTCCTTCAGATTGTCGTCTCTTCAGGAATATATTTAATAGGGTTTTCTCAGAGGGTACCTTCTTTCGAATATTTGCTGTGTTATGGTCACAACTGCTGGTGTCAAGCATGACACAATCTCAGGCTTCCAACATACATGTGATAGTGTGGGGACTTCCTGCAGAGTCATGTAGCTGCTCCTCTACAAATATGTTAGCAAAGCTTTGTGCTGAATCCAGAGTTAAATGTCCTGAGGCATTGCTGTTAGTGTTGTTCAGCATGTGGTGCACTGTAAATTCGGAAAATGTGATTGAGCCCCCACAAGGTGCTCTATAGATTGACAATGCGCCTGCCTTTATCGGTATCCACCGAAAAATTGTAGATAAAAAAACGAATAGTTTAAATATTCCGATTTAGGCTGTATGAAAATTACACACAGCTGAAAATGCTGAACATTTCAACAATTCGGTTTCATTATAGCGATCAAGGAATGCAGGGGTTCCAGGGGTGTCCCCTGCACCCTTGTTTGCCTTAATCGAATTGAGGGTGGCGGGCGTGTCCCCTCATCCCAAGAAAAAAAGAAAGAAAAGGACCCTGCAGTCCCAGTTCCCATCCACGGAAGTGAAGGGTACTGGCACTGCAGGGACTTGGTAGCACACTGCAAGCTGTGCCGCCAAAAGTTAAGTAAGGGGGTGGGGGAGCGGGATGTAGAAAGGGCATTTAGTAGTGGGCTACTTATTTGGAATATGTACATTTGGAATGCAAGATTTTCGTCTTCGAAAAGTACTTATTCGAAAATAATCACGTACATCTGCCTTTATCAACACCTATGAACATTAATTATACCAGTATTCATTGGACTGATACCTTTAAACATTTGCAAAACGTTAATTATCTGTGTCCAGCATGTCCATATGCAGGTGAGAGAAGCATTACCGAACAAATCAGAAGAGGCCTGCCACTCTCTCCAGGCTGGTGATTATATTTTCATAGGACAGTTTCTTCGGGAGACAGCACTGGCACCCAGCTGGTGTCGCCCTAACCAGTTAATGTTAGTTACTGGAACTGCAGTTAAAGTGAGGCAAGTTGCCACCTGGGTGGATGCCTCTCACTGTAAGAGGAGCGTTGCACCCAAAAAAAAAAAAAACCAGTTGCTTCTGATTAGTGTAGTATTACGTTTCTGCTAGCTTGTGCATAGAGTAATTGACATTTGCCAATTACAGGAACAAAAACAATTACAGAGACAATCGAGATACAATCGAATTGAAGAGGGAAAACCTTACCTACATGCTCACTACTTCAGATTTTCAGTCAGGGCCTTGGTACCTGATGATTTGGCGAGGTGGCACCTGTGATCTGCTGGGTTTGTGGAGCTTTGAAGTAGACTTACTATTAGGATTTCTCCCTTTATCTGCCAGGTTTGAAGAGGCACAGGTTGTTTATCCATGTCATGCACTTCCTAATTGGTTGTCTGATGCTGCTTATGCAACGTCGTTAACAGCTTCAGAACAGTCACCAACTGCTATCCCTGCAGACAGGTAGTACAGAGAGGGAAAGATGACATGAAAGGCATGCAATGGCATAAACAGGCCCCAGGAGATTAAGAAAGCTAGAGGGACCAGCCGGACAAAATGGAGGACAGAAAGAGAACATAAAAGACGGCATTTGTTTAGGGCTGTGGACTATGTAAGGAATTTGAACAAGATGCAATTTAAAAGTGAAAGGCCCATTTAGTGAGAAAGGCCAGGGAGCACAGGATGATGCAAACTGATAAAGTGAAGCAGCTTCAAAATAAAGCAGCCTTTTATCAATTCACAAGAGAGTCTGCATCGCCGCAGAGCATTTTTCTTGGAATTCTCTTTTCTGAAGATCCAAAGATTACAAGTTTTTCCGTTTGACCTTTGATTTTGTCTCCCACTCTTTTTGCTTTTACCCCTCCATACATCTCTTTCCTTTCTGTTTCTGTGTGATCGTGTCAAGCTTAATCTCCCGTAACAATGCACAGCAGATTCCCTCGGACCGTGCTCCTTTCCTGCCGCCTAATAGTGCGTAAACTAGGGCACCGACATACCACTCACATACAAGCTTTGCACAAGGATTCGATGTTGCACTGAAAGGAACAAGTGAGGTACAGAGAAAGCCTTTCCCCATGTTCCCGCTATGCGGGCAACGTCTGTCGGCTCATGCTAAAATATTAACCATGTATCACGCAGGGACCATTAGCACATCACTGACTACACCTTACATTCACAGCCATGACAAAGACGTGTGTTGCAGAGAGTAAACACACTCTCCAGAGGGCACGGCATCCCCGTTCTGAGAGGCTGGTTCTTTCCACCCAGGGGAGTGCAGATGTCTTTCTGAGTCTGCAAACCCACGCGAGACTGAACAGAATTCGAAACGAGGTTTCAACAAAAATGTGCAGCGTTCATGACAAGTTACGGTTGCTGAATTTTCCTTACAATTATTACTCGTTTAACACAATCCTTTTTTGTTTTACCGTCCATTATTTCTGTCTCCTCGCCTTTTTTTTCCTGTTGTTTGGGCTGTGTGCTCTCCATGATGCATGCTTGCGGCATGCAGTCACTTATTTATTTATTTATTTTGACATTTATAAAGCGCACGTAACCCAGAGGCTTCTAGACACTAATTCCAGCAGGCCGGATGCTAATTTGGTCTCACGCTGTCAATTTATTCATGATTGATAATGAATCATATCCCAAAACGAATTGGGGGTGGTTACCAGAGCAGTCTGTGTTCGCTCCATCCTTGCAATGGAGACCATCAGCAAAACCGGGGACTCGAAGCCTTCTCCATTTGAAAGCGGGTGCATTCTGGGAACTCTTCGTTATAGCCTCTGCCATCCCATAGAAATACAGATTAAAAGTCAACATTTTGAGGAAACAAACCTGCCTAACCCCCATTTGCACCAGGACGAAGCAGATGAGCGCCCCAGGGGTCAATCCTGCTCCTGCCAAAGTGCAGGAATAGAATGTAATAATGGCCTTCAATAAGGATGTGTCCATCCCTGGCATCCCCAGGGCTTTCCAGAAACTGGCCCCGTTATCGGAATCAGATGCCTGTTTGATGTTCACCCCTTTATGCATTTGGTCATGGTAACCTTAAGGGTCAAGATATGTTCCACGGAAACCACCTATCATTGAGCCGTATCTTTCAATCTTCTGCCCAATCTTAGAGTCTTTCCAAGAGGATGTTTCCATGGATTCTTAGGTGGCTGTCCAAAAGTAAAATGTTATGATAGCAGGCCACTTCCACCGCGCTACCCTTCTTGTAAATTTGGTTTATAATAGCTATGAGCTAAGATGGAAGACTAATCGACTAGCAAACACGATGAGTTCTTATCTAGAATACATGCCTACAACTCAGGGAGCTGCTTGTAAACATTAGCACCCATACCACAAGGGGACAGATGCTTTGGCCAAAATTTTCATCTCAAGGCCTGCAATACTCCACCGTCCCTCGACCACCTTTTCCATCCTTCCCTTTTTGCTGTCTGAAGACTACAGTCAGTAAACCGGAGCCAGCACAATACATCAAGTTCCACATAGGCTGTGGCGCGTTGAAACCACTACAGTGGTGATTTAGGGTAGTATAAGGGATTTCTAATCATTTCCTGGATGAGAAATTCCACCACGGGGAAAGAAATGGCCATCCACTTCTGCCCCAAGGATGGCACACAATCAAGGTGATTACCAGACTCCTGACTATCTACAGATGTGCCCTCCTCATTATAGATATATTCCTTCTTCTTTGGTTAGGTTCCCATGCAACAAAATTAGAAATGTATTTATTCATTTTAGATGGAACCGACCATTGCCTAAGGAAGTACTCTATAGAAGGAGGGTGGTATCTGTTAATCTGGTCCAATGTAGGTTCTGTCAACATGAAGATAGGGTTGAGATATTGAGGTACCTGTTGTTAGAATGCCCACAGCTGAGTTGTCAGAGGTATCAGCACTTCAAGAGAATGTTTGATGCCTGTGAGACCATTGATCAGTATTTCTTTTGGGAAACATGCATTACTGGTTCCAAAATATCAACTGTGGTTCCAGTGGTAAACTTTGTGTATAGCCTAAAATTGAAGGAGATTTAGATCTTCTTTTACTAAACATAGGTGTTGATTTAATGTATGTCTACTTAGAGAATCTCTGAGTTCAATGTTTTACTTTGGTCTTTTCCTTTTTATATGTTAATTGTGTTGTATTGATTTGTATTTTTAAGGTTGAATTTATTTTTAACCAATAAACAATAAAAAAAACATATCACCAAAAAATCTACGGAAGTGTCCTCTTCACCTTATACTGCTGGTACATTTTGTCCCGTCCCCTGTGTTTATCAAATTCCATAATAAACTAGTGTTTTCTTTGATCAAGGACACCTTCAGTAACACCAAGCCGAAGGCTGCCTTCTGTTCAGAATGGTAGGTACTCATTGTCAGTGGTGCCCCAAGACTTTTTTTATAGGGGTGGCCTGATGAGGCCACAGGAAATCTTGGGGTGGCACGCAAACACATAACTGCGCATGGGAAGGGGCGTGGCAATTATGATTGTGGGCAGTGGGGGCAGGCCAGCAGGAAACATAGTCTAACTACTTCTTTTGGTACACTTCGACCACTGACCGCTAGCATTTGTACTCTATTATGCATCTACGATAGTTCCAAAAAAGGCCCAAACTGTCGTTGACAAATGGGGACCACTTTCTTTTCCTTCAGGTTCTCTGGCCTTTTTATTTGGTCACAGTTTCACCATGCGTCAAATACTAAGAATTGCAAATTTGTTAGAAAAGAGTAACAGGTATGATGCTTTCTACCTGTTCTCTCAAGTAAGGATCCTTAATATTTTAAAAAATAACTACAACATCCTAACTGCAAAAATTATGGAAAATGCTGCAGTCGTTTACACGGGAGCCAGATTTCACATGCACATTTAAAAGGCACCTCGCCTGACAGCCAGGGCAGTTTCTACCAAACTTGATGCCCAGGGTGAAACATCAGAATGCGGCCCCCGCCCCCACTGACTAGCACACATCACTCCCAAACTACACCTCTGTCATGCAACAAAACCCCTCCTCAATATAAATAAATAATGCTATACAAATGAAGCTGGTTTCATTACAGTTTAATTCAAGTACTTTACAGAAGAATTCTAATGTGAAAACACAGCTGTTGCTGCCCAAGTAAATGTTTTTCTTGTCGCCTGCTCTTAGGGAAGGCCTTGTCTGAATGCAGTTTCAAACTGTCCGTACTGGGATACTGCGTTGTGAACAGCCTATCGGGGTCTGAGGGCCCACTGATCCGGCCCTGTGTTGCAGGTGTTGTGTTCGTACCACTTCACTTGTATTACGCAAGGGGCAATACTAGACTTACCATATTAATTATTTTATGATAGAAGGTTATCATTCCTAGATGGACAGTCTGGTACACTCTTATTGTGCTCTTTCAAAATACCTCTCTGAGAGTGGGAAAGGGGACAAATAGTGCCAATGAGGATTGCTGTATACTTTGCATTAAATCACAGAGCATTTCAGGACTATAACAGTGATCAGAGATCTCTACATTTTATAAACAATTCTGTGATAAAAGGATTGTATGTGTGAATCTCTGAATGCATAACTGATGCATGGCTTGGTGCTCACATCACGGTTCACAATACTCACCCTAACATTAACATGTTTGTACCTTGAACCATACATGCTCATTTGGACAGCTTATATTTTTGGATGCGAGTACAAAATGGCTGAAACATCAGCCACTCAAATGGGGTACACCATAAAAGAGCTCTTTTGCTTCTTGTTTAAGTGTGAACACAGTATGGCATGTTCATCAGAGTCACGTACACAAAACAGTCCAGTGTGCTCTTGTATGGACATTAGGCACATCAGACAAAAACAGGTGTATGTGCTGTTAGATAAGGGAGCACCGCATAGACACCATTAACCAGCAGGGCCAGGGTGGCGACTTGTGCAGCGCACAAATCATTGCTGCACACATCACTGCATTGATGTGCCATGGACTACTGTCTGCATGGTGACACACAATGAACTCCACTTTCCTAATCAAGGTGCCAAGTGACATTGAGTTGCCATCTGGTCTGTTGTGCGTCTGGGCCAAGAAACGTGGCTGCTGAAATAAATTGAAAGATTCCCAACTGACTAAAGTAACAATTCTATTGTGGGAAAGGAAGGCCTTGGCAGTCTGGATCAATTGCGCATATATCATCCAATAAAGCAACACCAGGTCAGGGTGCCACACACAGACACACTCTGCTTACCTGAGCTCTATGAAGTGTGGTGGAAATAAATCTCTCAACGCTGCAGGGCAGCCCAGTCTCAAGCTCCTTTTGCAGTGCCACCAATTCCAAAAAAATATTGGCAGCGTGTTAACTTTGCCCCTAAACTGGCACCTCAGCTTAGCACCCGGCACTGCCGCCAGTTGTGAAAAGCTTCAGTGCCATGGACCTGCATGGCTTCTGGGCTCATAATAGCCTGTGTAGCTGTGAGCAATAATGCTTAGTTATCAATAACTTGTGAAACAAAGTCTGGTCCTACCATCATTAAAGAAACACAATTTATATCCATCCTGAGGGCCCATAAACTATAAGCTCATATCAATGTTTCATTTCACAGCTGCAATTATTGACTCAGAGGTAATGGTTCAGTTATAAAAGGACCTAGAATAATTGTCTGTGTTCTGATGTTTAGTCTGGATTTGTCCCTTTAGAAGAACTAAAGCTGACATCATGGATGTGCATGGGAAATGAGTATCCCTTGGGGTAGAGGTCATCCGCAACATAATTAGCATTTGACATAGTGGCATACATACAGTAGTCTCCTTGACTGGGCGGTGGGGATTATTGAGGCGGAAATGTCCTGGATTCACTCCTTTATCATGAATAGAGATCAGGTAAGAAGCAGAATAGAGATCTTTCTGCTTCAATTGGTGACGGCACCTCAGTTAGTATAGTAGGTTAGATATGGAGGGGTACTTTTTGATACGCTCCTGCAATTGCAACCACAGGTACAGAGATTGGTGAAATCCTCCCAATGTCTGTCTGTCTGTACACCATGCAGGGGCGCCACCAAGGGATGGCCAAGGGGGGCCATGGCCACCCTTATAAAAATGCTGGCCCCCCATCGGCCACCCTGGGAAATTAGGCTGTATTTATTTCTGGGTTTCCAAAGTTCTGGCTGCATGGTTGTCGTGCCATCTGCGCAGCACATACCGTGTTGTTTCACACCAAGACCGGGCTGGCAACCCTAAGCTGCATCTGAAAACTCAAAGGTATTGTAACTAGCCAAGTGCTTTTCGATGCATAGATACATTGCCCTATTTCTCAAGGTCAAGCATAATGCAAACAGCCCTATTTTGGACAGCTGGAAGCTCGCCTTCTTGGAGATGTTTAGGAATATAGCAGAGCAGTATAATACACAACATAAAGGGACGAGACGTGCCTTTCTTTACCTTTTTCACTTCTTGCCAGACACATGGGCATGTGAAATGATATTTTCCCCTCTTTTTTGTCCATTTCATCTTGTGAATCTTTGTCTATTTTTTCCATGTGAAGAACTCGTTTGTTGTGTAGCCACTGTCCGCCCCTCTGAACTAGGACTATCAGTGTTTACACTGCAGTTTTTTGACTGAAAATTTTCACAAAGACCACGTGGTAGCCTGTCATTTTCTGGCTCAGAACACCTATTTGCATTTCGCATGGTGCCTATCTATTAGTATTCCCTTGTAATTAAGGAGCCTGTTTTGTTTGGTCACTACCCCAGTGGGCCTCAGCGCCCTCCTTAATGATTGTTGACTTAAAAGTCACGGTCGCATGACTGAGTAACAACGGAGATTGCTGGCTCCCTTACTCCGTTCGAAATCAAGATGCAAAAAACTATGTTACTTTAGCTAGTATCATGCGCCCTTATCATGTAGGAGAAAAAGAAAGACAACCACTGCCTTAATATTCTCCAAGTTATAAGCTTTGAGCTTTTAATTGTGCATTGATTCGAAAGGTTGCCCTTTAAGATTACACGTGTTTCGATGTCTGCGTCTTTTTCAAATCAGGGCTGATTAAATTCCATCAACAAAAATATCATAATCATTACAGATGTAAAAAGAAAAAGGAATAAACATTGTATACATGTTGTAAATCAAACATAAACAGTTTTATGCACATGTGTTAAAAGATGGCCATTGAGGGAGGGGGTAGGGTGGGATTGTTAAGGCTAGTTGACAAAAGAAAGAATGCATCAAGTATTGAAAACGAAACAGAAAGAAGAGCAAAACATACATGAGAAATTTACTTCTTATTCCACTTTGCAAGACATATGTAATATAAATTCTTATTTGAAACCAGAAAAATTGGGGTTTCTATTTCTTCTTACCTAGTCAGTTCGGTTTGCAATTCATAAGTTTAATACTCAGGATGGATAGTCATGGGTTAAATCCCCAAAACAAAAACAACATGTGTCCCATTAGTAAGCTTACCAGCTTACGGTTAATAAAGTGCCTTTGGTCAATGGGGCTATGCATTGTTTAAAGTGCACATGTATTCGTGGGCGATTTGAAGCTGAATAGAAAGGCAAGGGACCAGGTTCCCATTTTATCACCATGGTCTTTCAAACTTTGTTTACACTCCAAGTGCGCAGGTGTATTAATTTTCCTAGTGTTAACAATCGTGCTTCACGGTCTAAAGTTTCGAACAGTAGCGATCGTGTCACCACCTGTATTCCACGTGTTATTCCATTGTGTGAGTGAGCCCCCTTGCGAAAGACCCTTCAGCACGCTTACCTGTTTGTCAGCATTTGCCGTTTCAAAAAGTCCGTGTTTGTTCTGAAGGTGGGTTGCTATTGATATTGTAAGCATAGTAACTAGATGGCTTAGTCCTACCACTATTTTTACCAGATTCGTCCAATACCTTTTTCGAATTTTAAGCGAATTTCAGATATTAGGGCATTGCGAATGTAATTAAATACTTGCTCGCGTATTAGATGTATTTTAGGTGTTGAATTCCCAAATGTGATGAGTTTTTGAAACGAGTCTCAATTTGCTAGCGTATTGCAGGTAAATACCATTACCATGCGCTACATTGTCATAATGCAAATGTATAATTCATGCTGTTTGTAAATACAAATTTAGTAAGGTGTATGAGAAAATACAAAATTTGAAAACGGATGCCTCAGCATCTCTAGTGGTCCTTAGTCACTTGTTGTCAGAACGCACAAGATCACTCCTATGACCTTCTATACCTTCACTTGGCTGCTGTTTTTGGACTGCACAGAGTTTTCCTATTTGCTCAGACAACATCTTAACTTGGGCCTCAAAGCATTGCAATCTGTCCATGTTCCTGGATTCCTCTCGTGCAGCCTGGGCCAATATTGATTAAATTCACCCTGATTGGGCCTATTTTGATATCTCTCAGGAGATTGATTTGTATTTGGGTTGTTTCTAAGTTCATGGCACATAGGATGTGGAGAACACGGCATGGCCATTCTTTGATTGTTGTCGACTAGTGGTGGTGATTATTTATAACGGCATGGGACATGATTCATGTTTTGTCTTTCATTTGGTGGAAGTGTCCCCTGTGCTGAGATCCATTTTCAATGAACCTATCCACATACCGTGGCCTTTCTTGATGGCCATATATCATGGTATTAGGGTCAAACCTGCTCTGCGCACCCAGTGTCTGGTATGGACCATTGTTCCTTTGATTTGGTTTTTGATTGTTATTCATGCCTGACATATCGGGCCGGAATCCTACCCTAGAATTGTCGCCCAAATATCTAGGACTAATGTCATTCTCTCTATTGCTCGGCTCATGTGATCAAATACAGGGTTTTGGGGTGGCGTCCTCTGTGGTGGCGTGCCCCTTTGATTTGGTGTCATATTGTTCCTTGCCTGAATTTGGGCTGATTCAAGCAGCATTTTTGCAGATTTGATCTCCATTACCGTTGGTGCAGAATCTTTAGATTTTTATCATACTTCCCTACTTCTAGATCCTTCCTCCCTCTGACAATAGATTACTCATATAGTTTAGTTCCCTGTTCTAGAATCCACTCTAAGAATTTTTCTCTGTCAAGTTTGTGAATTAAGTGTGATATAAGTGTCTTATCTAAAAGATTGGGAAGAAAACTTTATCCACATTAGTGGCCTTAGAAACTTTGTGTATCTAGAGGGCATTGCGTATACGTACCTTCGACCCCAGATGTACCTGGTTAGATGCCCCTGTTCTAATGTCTGCAGATTTCGCCTTCTGATGCGGATTAATGTTTTACCGGTCAGAGCCATAAATGGATCGAAATGGAAATTGGCTCCTAACCAACATATGTGTCGTATATGAGAGGTTAAACGTAATCTAGAGACTGTATGCCACATTTTAACTGAGTGCCCTAAAATGGAATACCTTTATAGGAGTAGGTACAGTTGCTACAACTATCACTTTGACTCGGTAGCAGCTGTCAATTTTCAGAACATGTGCTTAAACACTACGTCTGAAGCTGAATGGTTTAATCAAAGTTTTGTTGGATTTCATCATTTTGATGAGGTTACTCGGTGCATCCTTTGGTACATTATTCTGTCAGTCATTCCTTTTCTCTGGTCGGTAGGACTGATGATAACCCACTGGTGGGTAAATTGACCCCCCCCCCACTGGGCTACAACCTGATCTAGCCACAGGTAGAGCTATTGGTACATTGTTTCCTCGGGTGGGGCTGGGACTTATCTCAACTCCATTAAATATACTGTATTGTTATTTTACTTGGGATTTAAAACTAAATATTTTCTGTTCCAAATCTTTGCACCTTTTATGAAGGCGGTCTGCCTCCTGACAAAGGTTATGGTTCTCATCACTAATCTTATTGATCATGGCTTGTATTTCATTTATTTGCATTTGACACTGATTAAACTCTCTGTCCTTCTTGTCATTCTCTTCCAACATATTAACCATTTCTTGTTCTATAGCATGAAATTTGGTTTCTTTCTCCACGTTAAACTTTTGAAGCGTTTGCATCTCTAATATGGTGTCATCCTTGTCTTGCCTTATTGCGTCTATGACACCTTTTAGTTGCATCAGTTCCTCTTCACTTTCCTCAAACTGCCTTTTCTTCTGAGATAGATATTTGTCCATTTTGCCAGATTTATACTGCATCTCTGTTTTAGATTGCTCTAATTCCAATTTTAGACACTTTATTTGCGTACTAGCCTCATCAAAGCTGGTCTGTAATTTATTAATCACTTCGGAATCATTCTCCTGCAGTCTTAAAGACCGATTTAAAAGAAACCAAAGCCACACACATACTTATTATGCAATCTTGTTCTGCATTTTTGACTGAAGCCCTGAAAAGTCTTAATAGGCAGACCTGTACAATGCTGCCTCCTTCAAACGTGTCATGCAATGACTCATTTTGCACCCCTCCAGATATGCGTTCCTGCCATAAAACTGCATTTTCTGATGACCACACCCCATGGGCAAATAGCTTTGCCTCCAGGTAGTTCACCAGCTCACAATAATGTGCTTCAATTTGGGACATAAATACACTGCATGCAGCACCACATTACCACCTCACAGAATTATTTCCCTTTATAAGTGCACCAAATGCTGTTGCGTATGCACTTGCCTGACCCAGTAACTGCTTTAAAGTTCCTTCCCAGCAAACTCATCAAAATATTTTAGAGATTTTGACAGAGGGCTATACATAATCTCATGGTATTCTCTTATGGTGTTAAAGTGGTATTGTATCATGATGGCAATGCCCTATGTGGTGTGACACAGCTCTCCTCTAATACTTGTATTCTATTTAAGGTGAACTCTAAACACAGATTATCAGGCTTTGTATACTTGAAATCTTGACAGTGCTAACTGTCACCCCAGCAACTTATCTATGAGGCTGGACTACTGCCTTTGTCAGATTTGTTCAGCTGTAAGCTTGCAGAGCTGAAACACTGCACTCATACTCTGTCTAGAGCACCCACAATGAATCAAATGACGCAACCCAAATGCCATAAAAGATGTATCAAAACAGGCATTGACTTTTATTGTGTGTGTATTTATCTTACCGATCATGAACAGCAACATTGAACAATGATACAATTAACAGTGTGAATATGGGTCAGCAATAATAAAGAGCAAAAAGAAAAACATTTCAACATGAACTCAGCTCAATGACAAAATAGAATGTGTTTAACCCACTTCGACCTTAGGTCGTGAAACTTGACAGGATCCGAGCTTAATACCATAAACATTTAATTTCTCTGAACATCATTTGAAATGTGTTGAATTCTTTACAATAAAAAAAGTCTCTCTGGCTGTCTGAAAATCTATCACCCATGTGTACACCTCACTTAAAAGATATACTCACTTTGAGCATGGGTGAGATTTCTGCGCTGTTATCATGGGAAACCCCTCTGTGTCAGTTGGCAGCAATTGCAGTCGCGACCTCCAGCCCACAAGAATAATGCGAACTCTATGCCAAGATAACTGTGCCTCCTTCTATCGCTTGCCTTCTGCTCAGCTGAAAGCCCCTGTCAGTCTGGAGAATAACTTTCCAAAGATGTTTGCAACAATAGCTTCCTGCAGCATACAATAGTGCCTTTTCAACATTGCATTTTTCCTCGCAGTTTGTGTAATGAAATCACAGCCAGTAAACTGCACATTTTACTTCCATTGCAAAAACACTTCAATTTCAACCTGCCAACTGGGTCTGCTTTGCACTGCTTTGTTAAATACATGTTATAAATTAATGGGAAGAGTGTTAATGGGTTAGTTTAGATTAGTATGTGTACAGTGCAAACCGGACAGCTGACTTGTTTACCCTGAACTCTTAGCATTTTTAACACATGCTTACTGCAAGAATATACATTCCCATTTGTAATGTGCACTAACCATTTGATGTCTGTATTCTCCACGTGAATCCCTTTATCATTATTTACTGCTCACTTACCGCCTCCCTATACAGTATCCCTACATGAGTTTGTCTTATCTCAATGTCACTTCTCTGATAAGAGTCCTCCTGACCTCTACTTTCCTTGATCATACTTGCATCTTCTTGACAGCTCCAAAGTCTCCCTCTCGCAAAACTCTACCTGATATAGTTTCCCTATGGGTCAGATAGCCCAATGGGTAGGATTGCTTGGGATATCTGTGTACAATCTGAAGAATTAGGCTTGAATCGCAGAGAGGCCAAACCAAGCTTTCATCTTTCCCGGTCAAAGAATGTAGTACCTTTAACTTGGGTTAAATGTAGCAGGATTATAAACGTGTTACAAACTATAACTAGACTTCTCAATGACTTGGAATATACATCACCTCCATTAACAGTCAGAAAATGTATAGGCAGACCAGGCTGAACTGCGCCTAAGGTTAGTGAAAATATATGTCTTTGGTCTGATCAGTAAATTGATGGTGTGTTGCATGTTCAAGTGTGTGATAGGCTATGCCCAGCTCCTGTTTAATAAGAATAAAAAAATATGTGCACACACTGATAACTCTGCGCATACCTAGCCAATATCACAACAAGACTAATATGTGACAAAATAGTCTACTATAAATAGTAAAAAAACAGAAATAGATTCTTGCCCTAGCTGATTCTTGCCCTAGCCAACACATGTTTCAACCCTTCTGTCTCCTCCTTAATGCTTAAAATTGGCAAGTGAAAACATGTGAAACGCCGAGCACAGCGAGGATCATCTTTACCAGACATCCTTCCTCTCCATATGAATCTGGCGAGACCATCATGGCATCAAGATTTATTGATATGAGATACTTTCTCAACATAAAGTGTAGTTGACAATTACATACTACCAGAAATTGCTTCTAAACAAATGGATTGAACTATGTGTTAAAAATAAATGTAACAAGATTTACTTGCCAATGTTTATCCCGGAGGAGGACCCAGAAGAGTCAAAACACGTGTTGGTCAGGGCAAGAACCTATTCATATTTATTGCTATTTATATTAAACTATTGTGTCACTTATTGCTCTTGTTGCGAAATTGACTACATATGCCCATAATTATAAGTGTGTGCAATTTTTTTTAACCCTTCATTAACAAGTCCCCCGACCACACTCTTTAGTTTCCTCTGTATAGAGCTGTGAATATTAGGCATTACTGTAATAGTGCTCAGCAACCAATCAGTTTGTTTCATCCAATTTCTATGTCACAGTGTTCCTCTTTCTTCAACTGGTCGTCCTGCCAGAAACGACATTGTAGCCCTAACATTGTAACTGGCCCTTTATGAGAATTCTCTGACAAGGAAGTATAGGAATCCCATAAGAAGAGCCATAAAACAAGTTGTTATATTATTATTATATCACAAAAGTCTCTCTGACCTTAATAGACTGTCACTGATCTCATTGTAGTCTACCATATCTCACCAGAAACCCTAGATCTCATGGAAGACGTTCTGATTTCAACACAGTCTCCCAGTCTCATTGATCTTACTGGTGTCTTTCTGATCTCAGCAGAGTCTCACTGATCTTACTTGACCAACCCTGAACTCATAGGAGTCTCCTTGGTCTAAAATGGTTGTCTCTGTTTTCACTTGAGAGTCCCTGATTTAGCCAAGCTCTCGCTTCTCTCGCCAGAATATCCCTAATTTACTGAAGCACCAATTACTTTAGGGACATCTTTCATGTCTCACTAGATTTTCTTTAATTGCATCTGAACCTTTTGGACCTCCAGGAATACTGTTGATGTCAGGATCTCTCTCTAATCTCTGCAGTGGATTCTGGATTCTCAACGGTCAATTCATTGATACTCACTGGCTCTACCCACTCTCATTAATATCTCACTGTCCCCACAGAATTCCCTGAGCTTTACTTAAATCTTCAGGATTTCATAGGAGTCTCAATACAGTGCCCCTGGTCGAATCAAAATCTAACCTATCTAACCAGAGTCACCCTGAGCTCACCAGTACTCCCTCAAACTCAGACTAGTTTTACCACTGTGTCTCACTAAGCACCTGATTCTCCCACATTCTACCATTGTTACACCTGGGCAGTGATCTCTGGGCCCCTAGACTTTGCAAAGGTGGATTTGTGGGCATTCACCATTTTACACTATTTGATTTGTATTGTATTGTATTGTATTGTATATGCTATTTATATATTGCTCTTTCCCCATTTGTATGGCTTTGATGCACTTTGTGGTTGGAACACCCTTGGTGACCGCAGTCCATGTGTAGGAGGTTAATTTTATTTTATTTGCTTGTTCTTGTATACAAGTGGCAGAGGTGTTGAGGTATGTGAGGGGTTTCAGTGTGGACAGCTATGTGTGCTGCTAGACCGGAATGGCATAGCCATAGCTGCATTCTATGGTGCATGAATGGATGTCCATGCCTGCGGCCTGTGTCCACAGATGTGGTGTAAAGTATACGTACCGTATGCTTGGATGGAGTTCGGCTGCAGTGTTCTTTTCTTTGAATAATGCGGATGGCTGGTCTCGCTATTCGTAGTCTACCTGTAACGAATGTCTGAGCAGCAATGGTGGGTCCCAAAGGAGGAGGGCATGGGAAAGAGGGAGGACAATAGGGGGATGAAGGAGAACAACAGGGAGGGTAAAACCTTGTTATGGATTGCCTCTACGAAAGCCGCTGGCATTCGTAAGATTTTGATGGATAGTAGTGTTGTTTTTCTTGGGAGGAACAAGGTTTATTGCAGTGAGCCTCAGCGAACACTGGCGGTGTCCCTGGGGGTATTGATGGGTAGGAGTGTAGTTGTGCATGGGGAGGGCAATACTTTGTCACGGTGAGCCACTGCACATGCTGCTGGCATCCGTGCTGTAATTGGTGGCTAGAACTGTTGTTGTGTTTGGGTTCAGCAATATAGTTTAGAGAGGGCGAGGGTTTCAAAAGGAGACAGGGAAAAGCCATGTTTTGAGGGCCTTTCTGAATTTCACTTGATTTTCAATATTGCGAATGTGTAGGGGTAGGGAGTTCCAGATGATCGGTGCTTGGATGAGTTGTAAAGTGGGACCGTTAGGGGATATGCTGTGCAAGATCTAAGATAAGTTAAGCAATCTCCAGGTGCAGTTGAACTCTAGATAAGAAAATAGTGAAAGAAAATGCACCATCAGACTGCTTTTGGCTAAAAGAAAAACTATAACGTAAAATGTGCTTGTAAATTACATTGGGCCTCATTACGACCCTGGCGGAATGGGTTAAACGGCGCCGTAAAAGGCTGCGGCGCCGTTCAACCCGTTCCGCCACATTACGAGGTCCCCTTGCGGGACACGTTAAGCACGCCTGGGAAAACCAGGCGTGCATACCGGGTCACGCGAGGGGAAGAGGGAGCAAACAACGGGCCATCTCATAATGGCCCGTTGTTTACTCCCTCTCCCATTCCCATTCAGCCCTATGGGGGCTGAAATGGGAATGGGGATGAACCGTGTCCGTGTCCTCGAGTGAGGAATTACCGGGCCATCCGAACTCGGAATGGTCCGGTAATTCCTCATTCCGAGGACACGGATGCGGTTTTGCCGGCAGCCATGCCGCAAATTGCGGCATGGCTACCGGCATAACTTGTAATGAGGGCCATTGAGTTTTATGGAGAGATATTATTTTTGATAAATCTTAATTCTGTTTAATGGACTGCACTGATTTCAGTAAACTGGAATTTTGCAGTGCAGCCGCTTTGCTGCCAGCCCATCCTCCATATCCTGTTTATCAGATTTGTTGGTAGTGGCACTTGGGTTTTAACACTCTACCTACCCCTTTAACAACAGACGGTTCCAGGCCAACTTCCCCTCCTCCGAATAAAATCTCCCACCTGTGCCTTAATGCAGAATATCAGTTGAATACCTTCTGGAACCTGCCTTTTGTTTTGTTTTTGTTACATTTCATGGACACTGAAAATGTTGTGTAATTTCGTTAGTTATTCATTTCATGGCATCATTTCGATATTAACGGTGTTGTTTTAATGTGTATTATTCAGTTGGCAGTTTATTTGAAATCTATTATTCATAGATCTGCTGGTGATGCTCCTTTATAGGTAGTGATACTGTCCCCTTGGATATTTTTAGCTCAAGTCCCCTTGACTTGGAACACTTTTTTTCCTGGCGACCTTCTAGAGCAAATTCTGTATCAGATGTGGTGAGCTGGTGGGCCTGCCGATGACTCTCCGCCTGCTGCTGCTGTGCTACTTTGCATCCTACTGTAGTAGTGATGTTTGCAGGTGCTATTGTCCCTGATTTCATGTGGGCATCTTGGCTGAACCTCTGCGGAATGATATTGTGCATGTATGCATACTTTGGATATGCTTAAGCTGTACTTACTTACTGAAGTGCATACATGCTTGATATCCATCTCAGAAGCAGAGCCACTGCTTCTGAGATGGATACTGCAGCCCCCGATTGCTGTTATTATTTTTGGGTAGCTGCCAAATGGCCAATCCTATGTGTCACACCAATAGCTGGCCATGGCTTTTTATTTCAGCAAACAGTAATTGCATGCTCACAGGCTTGTAGTTGTATCCCCAGAATGTGGGGGCGGGGTGGGGGAAAGGGGGACAACGACCAGTACTCAAATGCAAAGATCTAGTCAGTGAAAAGCTCGGACTAGATTGGAATGCCACCCATTAAATAGGACCACTTGGAAACTTGCTATTTGTGTATTATGTGTGTTACTCTTTATTTCAGCACATGGCACACTCCACATGTATTTGCCTCGCACAACAGAAACAACACTTAACACAATCACATTAACTTTTGAGGGAATGATGTGGCTGCTGTCTGAGCCTTTCACAAGTGCATTTTGGGGGTCAACCAATATGTACACTTTGCAGTGCCCAGTGTGGGTCTGCAGAGTGACCCTCTTGCAGACGGGTGCATCTTGGCATTGACTGAACTCAATGCAACTGGCATAAAAAATAGAAAAAGACACAACAAAATTAGCCCACGCCTGCAAATCGCACTTCAGGACTTTTGACAACTGTTTAATCGGGGAAATATGCATGACAAATGGTTCATTTTGAAGCACATTATACCAACAACATTGAACAAAACTTCAAGCTGCAAAGTAGCACATTTGTTAAACTGGCCTCAATTAGTACACACATCCGCCCCATGCTGGCCCGGTCGGATGTCCCTTTTGCAAATACCCTTGCTCTGCAGGCGCTGGTGTAAGCCATTCCGAGCCTGCAAGGTCTGCGTTTTCACCTTCCTTCCCCGGCACCTCACACCCTCCTATTATTCTTCACTGGATCCGAAAGAAGCGTGGGGTGATACAAACTGATGAGTTGCTGAGTACCGTTTAACCCCAGGCCCCGGGCCGTACGAAGTACAGCACGATGGAGGGCCTGGGGGGTTAGGCGCAGGGTGGGGGAGAAATGGCGCGAAAGCCGAGGGGAGGGGCGGCCAGATGGCGCCCTCACCCCAACGTTGCCAGGAAATGGCACAACAACGCCAAGGAAAGGTGTGAGGGAAACAACAGGGGGCCAGGGGAAGTCCAGCCCCCAAAGGGAAGAACAAAGGGGCCAGGGGGTATAAGTAGTCCCCAGAAAGAAGGAAGGAGCACAAACCCGGTAAGGAGCTCACCTCATTCGGGTAAGCTCCTAGGGCCTGGAAAAGGGGGAGGAAAAACGTTTGCTCTTGCGGGCTCACTGTTTTAAGTCCCCTTTTAACATACAGGCAAAAACGTTTGCTCTTGCGGGCTCACTGTTTTTTCCTCGCTTGAACGTGCAGGCATCGTTTCACCTACCGTGTCGGAGAGCGGGCCGTCGTGGGAAGCCGGGAGAAGAAGATCGGCAGAATCTCCAAAGGGTGTGCAGGATCAGGCATCTGTGGGCAGCAACGTGCGGAGGCGGGATGAGAAGACCGCTGGAGCAGTAAGTTCAGTGGGGAAGCAGGCAGCCGGTGCGGCGACCAGCCTGGCGGAACCGTGAGAAGAAGACCACTGGCGCAGCAAGTACCATGAGGAGGCGGGAAGCAGGGTGCAACGACCAGCACGCACAGCCACGAGGAGGAGACCGCCGGAGTCCTTCGAAGGAGAAAACAGAAGGCATCACAGAGATCCAAGGCGCGTCCCGGGAAGGCAAGTGGTACGCAGCGACCGGAGCAGGGCGACGGATACTGGAAGAAGGGACCCGCCCACAAAACAGCACAACAAAGGAAGACCGCGAACCAAGTTTGTCTACATAGACACGGCAAACAAAGGGGCGTGGCCTAAGTCAAAACATCAAAGGAACACAACCAAGCTTAGTGTTTAGAAGAAGCAATGTGGGAAAGGCCCGACAGAAGGAAAGCATCAGAGTTAAAGGAAGATCGTGTTTTCAAGGAAGTCAAGGAAGTCTCCGAGGAGGTCAGCCCTGCAGAAAGAAGGAAGTCAGACAAGAAGGAGGGTGGAAGAAATGGCAAGAAGGACCCAGGATTTCAGTGAATGGCCAACCAGGCAAGACGCTCACCTCGTTCGGGTAAGTCTTTTGGGACCTGGACAAGGGAGAAGGAACCGGTTTGGAAACGTCAGCTGAGGAAGGAAGCATAACCCGGATGGAGGTCGCCCAACGCAGCAGAAAGCAGTAATTGCGTTTTCCTTCATTCGTGTGCTTCCCTGGGTGACTGTTCCTGAGCAAGAAGATGCGCTACAACAGAAGAGGAAGGGTTCCGGTTGTCTCGGGGTTCCAGCGCAGTGGCAATATGGTGGCAGCCAGTCAGGTAAGGAGCAGAGTAATACGAGGGATGAAAGCGGGACTTCAGCGCTGGGGGCCGCGGTAGCCTCTTGTAAGGGGAAATGTCGAGCGGTATGTGAGCACTTTTGGGATTTAATTAACGCCACTGGCCCTGGGTAACAACCACCCTCCCTCTGCTTGCCTCGCCTTGGGGGTTGAATGGGGGATTTCATAGTCGCGTGCGCAAGGACCACTGTAGGGTCGCAGCTACGAAATACAAGGGGGTGTGGAGATATGCTCTTTAGCGGCTGTGCACCAAAGAGGTCAATGGGCGGCTATGCGGCAGACGTAGTAGAAAGGCACACGGCATTGGTAGCTTTCCAATGTTGAAGTAAAATGTAAATCTGCTCTTACTATGAGCGCCTGGAGTTTCTCTAATCTCTTGGTGATCAGAAAAGTGTGTGCGTATATTTCCTGTCTGGGTGCACTAGAGGGATTCATTGCTGATCATTTCGCGTGCATGGGGGTGTAATCATTCTTTTTCAGTCAAAAACTGTGAACACTTCACGAGAGATTTTAAAACTAGTATTGTTAAATGATAGCATGTGAGGAGTTCATATCGTGGGTCAAATAGGCGTTTTACTCACAGTGGGAAAAGGTTGAATACTTTTCAAATATGGTTATGACAGCCAGGCAGGAAGCTAAGGGTTCATGTAAGAAGCATACTTGACTACCCGACAGATGTGGGCAGTAGGCTACTGATTTTGAAGCAGCCCTACCGCATACAGATTTCAGTGACAGATCATACGGTTTAATTTACGTGGCTCTAGGGCAGGTTCCAGGGCAAAGCAGGCAAACAAGTTGATTAGTCTGCCTACACAGTAGACTAGAAGGTGATTATTGGGTTACAACAAAGGAGGTGTCGGCGAAGGTTTTGGTTGCACCGCGTATTGCAGGGCGTCGCAAGGGAGATTTTGGCGGGTCATCCAGTGGGGTGAACAGGGGTGCCCACGGGGACCACCCTCCGGTAACGCGGCTTGGCACATTGTATCAGGGGGGCCACTCTGCGTGCAATGATGTGGAAATAAGCTAGGCAAGGCGAAAAGAAAAGGCTGAGGTAAGAGCAAAGAGGGCAAAAGGAATGCAGCAGTTGGGCCGAGAAGACAGAAAAAGTGTTTGGTGGCCAAAGGGGTACTGGGCGTCCTACGGAAGGAGGACAGGGCGAAGAAAAATGTCGCCTTTGCTGAGTGAGGAGCCCGGCGGCAGGAGAGGGAGCACTACCACCAGGACAGAAGAAAAATCGGAAGTACATTTTAAAGAGGTTAAGCTCAGGCATCACTGGTACGGGTAAGTCGCCCAGAACCAGGGACAGGAAGGGGAGAAAGCCGAATAAATACAGGGAGGAAGGGGTTTCCACAATCGAGGGAGAGAGCAGCGAGGAGGAAGAGAGGGACCCCTTGCAAGCATGGGTAAAATGGGAAGGGTTACTAGGTAAGGAGAGAGAGAAGGGCTCTGGTATAGAAGGGATAGGCATGAGAGCGGGGGCAGGTCCAATTCCACAACCAAGGTAGAGAGCAGCAAGGAGGAACAGTGGGACTCCTTGGAAGCATGGGTAAAATGGTAAGGAATAATAGGTAAGGAGAGTGAGAAGGGCTCTGGCATAGAAGGGGCAGGCAAGAGTGCAGGGGCAGGTCCATTTCCACTAGGTGACCCAGGGGATCTGGGACACAGCCCTCAAGGGGCACCAACGGTATTACAAAAATACCCAGAGGATGGAGTGGCATTGTTAAAAAGGGGTCTTGAAGGTATACAAAGCATTGGGGGGGGATGCATGAAAGGAATACGACTGGGAGTTGAGAAGGAAATGGACGGTTACCCGGACGGAGGGTGGGACGAGGAGAGTTATAACCGGTACATGTTTAACGGATTAAAAGATAAAGGGGACCACAGGGTCCATGATTCAGGAGGGCAACAGACATAATGGGAAAATAATGATAGAAGCAAAGACAGGTACAACAACAGGGGATACGATAATAACGACAAGGAATCGTTTAAGGTCAGGGGAACAGAACCTTTGGGGCAGTCAATAGGGGACACAGAGAGGACGGCAGAGTAGCAAAGTAACATACCACCAACGGCTCAAGGGGGTGGCACGGGAGATATCGGGAAAACATAGCTGGGAGCATGGAGCATAAGCAGAAGGGCAGAAAAGGGGGAATTCCAAAGTGGTCAATAAGAGCAGTTATATGGCAGTCGCATATCAACCATGAGGAAAAGATGGCTCAGGGGCAATAGTAGGCAACCACACGGCAGAGAACGCTCACACCAGGGAGGGCATGGGTTCCACGAATAAGCATCTGAAACAATGGAAAGGCTAGCCATAAGGCTGACTGGAAAAGGAAAATATGGCCACGTGCATGGCAGGAAAATAACGCCCATACCGGAAAAGGCATGGGTTCCACGAATAAGCACCGGAAATAATGAAAAGGTTAGCCATAAGGCTGAATAGAAAAGGAAAAATATGGCCATGTGTATGGCAGTGAAAATAACGCCCATACCGGGAAAGGCAGGGGTTCCAAGAATAAGCATCGGAAATTCGGAAATAATCAAAAGGTTAGCCAGGAGGTTGACTGGAACCAAAAGGGAGAAAATGCCCACGCCAAAGAGGGCATGAGTCCCATTGAAAGCATGGGCCATAGAAAAGCTGGCCAGGAACGCCCTAAAAAAATGGGGGGAAAGGTTCAGGGACCTGAGGCCAGATGCAAAAAGGGTGAAAAACGCCCACGCCAAAGAAAGCAAGGGTCCCTTTGAAAGCACTGGAAAGGAAAGAACGGTTGACTACAAGGTTAACTCGAAAGAAAGCGGAAAACCACAGGAAACAGAACGGGTCAAAGAAAAGTTGCCAGGAACGCCCTAACGTACAAAACGGGTAAGCAGTACGGAAAGCTTGGTAATAATGTATTGGTGGAAACAGGAGTGCAAGATGTGGGTAAAGTTGCAACGGAGAAAATGTGTGAATCTTTGGAAGGGGCGTGTGCAAAGAGGAAAAAAAGAAAAAGCTGGGCGGTAGCACACTTAGCCGCAGTTGCACACACCGCAAAGGTAGCCGGTGTACCAGATCCAACAAACAGCCCATGGGTAAAGAATGCAATGAAGGGTTGGCCAAAGTTAGAAGGGAAGAAACCGGGCAGCAGGAGGCCCCTGAATTTTGGGAAACTGGTGGTTCTGTTGAAAATATTACAAAACGCAGGTAGCAGCAGATATGAAACAGCCCTGTTCAGGGCAGCATTCGTCTTGGTATACTAGGGGGCCTTCAGGGTAGGTGAACTAGTAGGCCGTAATACGATAGTAGGGGATGGCCTGGCAAAAAGCGACATTGGCATAGGGAGCAAGGGCAGGTCCATAATGTTGAGAAAATCCAAAACTGACCAGGCAGGAAAGGGGAGAGCTACAGACCTCAAATGCATCAGAGAGAAGGACCACTGTCCCAGATGCACCACCAGGCATTACTAGAGATCCGACCAGAGGTCGGCGGGCAATTGCCAATACATAGGGACGGCAGCGCACTCAGCAGGTACCAGTTCAGGGTGCTGGAGGAGCGGGGATGAGATAGAGGCGCTTTTGGGGGGGACCTGAGCGGCCGAGGCAACGCCCACTCAGGTGTGGCGGCACGTGTCCATGAACGGATGCCTAAGGGTTACAAAGACTTGGTGAGGAGAAGTTTTGGGCATTCACAAAGCTGGACACAATGTGCCCAAAAGCACATTATTGTTATATATGTTTTTTGTGTATTTTCTGCAAGAAAATAAAAAGCCTACGGCCTATAATTTTTCCACAACAAAATTGGTCTGCAATTTTATTCCATAGGATGTGTCAGGTAACACGAGCAAAGGGAGCCCACACTACTCAGCCTATTCCCCAGGCCCCGAGCCGTACGAAGTACGGCACGATGGAGGGTCTGGGGAGTTACGCGCAGGGTGGGGGAGAAACGGCGTGAAAGCCGAGGGGAGGGGAGGCCAGATGGCGCCCTCACCCCAGCGTTGCCAGGAAATGGCACAACAACTCCAAGGAAAGGTGTGAGGGGAAACAACAGGGAGGCTGAGGGAAGTCCGGCCCCCCAAGGGAAGAACAAAGGGGCCTGGGGGTATAAGTAGTCCCCAGAAAGAAGGCAGGAGCACAAACCAGGTAAGGAGATCACCTCATTCGGGTAAGCTCATAGGGCCTGGAAAAGGGGGAGGAAAAACGTTTTACCACCCAACCCACCCTATAAAGATAACGAAAGAAGAAAGAAACGGGCAGGAGCCGGAACGCTGAGTACTTTCTTCGGTACACGGTACAAGAAAGTCGTAGGTGGCACATGTCCAGGAACGGATGCCTAAGGGTAACAAAGACTTGGTGAGGAGAAGCTTTGGGCATCCACAAAGCTGGACGCGATGTGCCCAAAAGCACATTATTGTTATATATGTTTTTTGTGTATTTCAATCCCTATTGGAGGTGCCTTATTTTTAACCTTTGTAAGGCTCGTTAGTGTAAGGGACCCGGAAATATGGCTTGTATGGCTTGTATGGAGGCTGCTAGGAGGCCTACTATTCTCGCTAGCACTCCCAGTGAAATCACTTTCTTCCTCAGGCACATCTCTCTCTTTATGTCTTGAATCTTCCTTGCTGGAAGCTCTAGCGTGGCTTTCCTAGTGTCTAACATGAAGCCGAGGAAGTCTAGTCTTTGTGCTAGTCTGGTATCTGACTTCTCTATGTTTACTAAGAAACCCAGTGACTGTAATAGGTCTAGAACCCACACCGTCTGATATTCTAGTGTTCCCCGATCCTCTGCTAGGAGTAAAAGGTAATCTAGATATATTATCAATCTTATGCCTTTCTCTCGGATAGCTGCTGCCATGGGTTTCATCAGCTTGGTGAAAGCCCAACGTGCTGACGCAAGCCCGAAGGGCATCGTCTTGAATTGCCAGAGCTGTTTCTTCCAGTGAAAAGCTAAGAATCTCCTGAACTGCTTCTGCATTGGGATCGTCAGGTAAGCATCCTTTACGTCTAGTCTCGCCAGCCAGTTTCCCTCTCTCAGGGAATCCCTGAGCTGATGAATCCCTTCCATCTTGAAATGATGGTAGACTATCCTGCCGATCAACTCTTTTAGATGTATTACTGGTCATACTTTCTCCTTCCTGTGAACGAGAAACATGTTGCTTATAAAGCTCGGGGCTATTGTTCACCTCTCTATGGCTTTTTTCTTCGCTAGGAGTGATAACTCGGCATTTAGGTATTCTTGTTCTGCTACTGCTAGGCGCAGGCGCTGGGGTACTCGGACCTGCACTGGCGTCTGCATGAATTCTAACTGCAGACCTCTGACGGTTTGCAAGATCCAGGCATCGCTGGAAAGCGCGTGCCAGTTTTCCCAAAACATACTGGTCCTCCCCCATACTGGAGGGTATGCAATCGCCCTTACTTGACGTGAAGCCTTGTCCTCGTCTGAAACCTCTGCCTCTGCGCCCTCTGGAGTTGGGGCCTCTGGATGTGAAGAACGCATCTTGCTGCCTGTTTTCCCAGTATTGCGCTCTATGATTGGGGGTCTTCTTCCTCCTTGTTGGCGACCGGTCGTGCGACCCCTGTAAAGGCCGGTACCAGCAAAAACTCTATGCGGAAAGATTTTTTGGATGGATGCTTGGGCTTTCTCTAGCGATGTGTAAATGCCTATGAAACGGCCCATCTCTTTTCTGAATGTTTCTCCTAATAGGAGGCCCTGAGCTGCTTCTCCAGCTTCATAAGACGCCAGGTCGCTGAGCTTCGAGTCTTTCTTTAGCAACAGCCCTCTCCTTCTCTCCGATGCTATGGCGCAGTTCGCGTTCCCCATCAGGCAAACTGCTCTTTGCGCCAGCCTGCTAGGGCTTCCGAGTCTACTTCCTCCCCGGTGTCTCTCGCTCTTTCCGCTAGGTCCATGATTTTAGCAAAAGGGCCCGCTAGGTCTAGTACCTTCTCCTGGCAGATTTTCCATGACCTTTCTGTATCTTTGCGTGGGTCCTTGCTGGTCTTGGAAACAAATGTAAGCATATTGGGGTCTAGTTCGGGAGTCTCACCCACCTTCCCTGGCAGGTCTGGGCGAGGGCATTCTGCCTGGAGGTGCTGTCTCACCTCTTCATCCAAGGCCTTTCCCAGCCTCGCTGTCATGTATTGCGCTACCCTCGGGGATGGCTGCCAGTCGGATGATCTCGGGTTACGGATGCTCTCCGGATCAACCATGTCATCATGCTCCTCCTCGAGGTGCTTCTCCTTACAGGTCCTCTTTCCCCTGCTGGGCTTTACCCAATCCTCTTTGGCTGGCTCTTCAGACTCTTGAGGGGATAGGTCCCCATCTGCTGGCTCTTCTTCCGAGCCCAGGTCCTCTTCTCCTTCATTGTCTTCCCCAGGAGTGGGGGTTGTGAGGTCTGGCACTGCCTGACACTGCAAATAGGCTTGCTTAAGCTTTGCGAAGGTGTCAGTGACCTCCGGGGCCTTATCTTTCTCCCCTTCCATAGGGGCCTGGGGGTCTACAGAGGCTTTCCTCTTGCGGGCCTGAGTATTCCCCTTATACCCTGTTCCAGAGGGTTTGGTGGGCATGCGGTTTGTCCTCGTGGTGCTATCTTTAGGCTGGTGAAGCATCTCTTCTAAAGTTTCCAGTCTCTCTTGTAGGGGTCTGACCCCTTGAGCCACTGCATCTACTAGGGAATTCCCCAGCACCTCCTTAAAGCTGGCTGCAAAGTCTAATGACTGCTCCTTCTCGCTTCATTCGAACTCAGACATGGTAGGAGTGTGCTGTGTGCCTTAATACCTGTTAAAGTTGTCTTTGCCGCCCCTTCCTAGTAGATGCTCTAAATTGAGATAGATCTTAAATGCCTTTTCACTTTCCCTTAAATCTTATTATTTAATTGATTTTTTTTTTGATTTTTTATATGTGGCTGCACCAGACTCTTTCAATTCTTTATGCCTGTGGTGGCTTATGATTCTTTCTTCCTCTTCCCTTTAATGTGAGGCTGCTGCCTCTTACCTGATGGAAGGGATTTGATCCTGCTGTTGGTCGCGGATCTTCACTGCCTCCTCCCCATGTGTTGAGGCTTAAATCCTCTTTGCAGAGGCTTTCTCTTTAACGATTAAGAGCTAACAGAGCTCTGCTTCTGGGTGCGCATGGTTTCTCTGGTGTGTATGTCTCTGCATCGCAGATAAAATGCGATGCAGCGAACACACAAACTGGAGTCCTGCTGCGCCCCCATGAGTGTGGGGGCCGGAGTGCTCTGATGGTCCTTACGAGCGCGCCTCAGTGTTCTACCCCACCCCTCCAAGGCAGAGGGTCCGCTCCCAAACCCTCAGCGAGGGTTTGTTATGCGCGTGCCCGGACGCTAGACTACGCCCCCGCAGGAGCGAGGGTCTGCGCTCTGAGCGCTCCTGCCTCGTAAGAGGGTCCATAGCTCCGTGGCTAATAGTGAAAAACCCCTGACGTGCCGGTCATGAGGCACGGGGCAGAGCATCGCTGGAGCTCCCTTCCTAATGAAACACGTCCGATGTGTATGTCCCGGCGATATGAAATGATGCCAAATCTTTGGGAAAACGTTGTCTTCTACAGACTTAGGCATCGCATGAATGCTTATTCTGTTCGTGCTCAGCCTAACGTGCAGCACAATACTACCCTCTGCTCATCTATTCTTTATAGATACTCTCTCCTTAACCCAGTAACTAAATGGTATCCTATTCTTATAGCTAACCAGGGAATTAAAGAAAACACTACTTATCTGCTTGAAGAGCAGTAAAAGAAGAGGAGGAGCTCAGGGACAGGAAGTGGTCATAGCTGAGCTGGAGTATGAAGGACTACAGAGACTATGGGATTTGTAGTTCAAAAGTGGAAAAGTCACTTGGGATATTTCAATGTTGTTGTTTTTGTTATAGTTTGTTGAAACTGCTGAAGAGCAGTAATAAATGAAGTTGAAGCATAATGCTCACCTCCTGTCTTGCCATAGAATTCTCCTCATATTGTGGCCTTGAAACTGTCCCATACAATGAAAATATCCATACAACCTATATTCTCCCTGAAGAAAATTTCAATGAACTTCTGGAGGTCTGAAACCATGCCCGAATCTTTCAACACTCTTGATTTGAGTCGCCATCTAACAAATGCAAATCTTACGCCTCCCATACCTATTTGCAAATCCACCAATGTGTGATCTGAGATCCCTCATTCTTTAATATCTACGCAAACAACCCTATCAATAAACAGGGCAGATACCAGCATGTAATCAATTAATGAAAACAAATCATATATAGGTGAATAGAATGTGAACTCCTTCACTTGTGGATGCATAACTTTCCAATTATCTACTAAATTAAATATCTGAAGAAAAAGATCAAATGCTTTGCTCACCCCTAGATTTGTAAATCTGCACAATGCTGAACAATCTCCCCGCGTGTCATGTAGTAGATTTGCGAGTTCATCAAAAAAGGATTTCCCAGAAGGACATGGACCATATATGCACACTAGGGTGAGCACCTTACCACCATAAAGCACATCCGCAACAACCATCTAACCTTCACTATCCATCGCTACCCTTTCAATCTTCACAATAAAGTCTTTCCTAAATGAGATGCAAACCCCTCTAGAGTTAGAGCAATAGCAATTAGTTAAATCTCTCGAATTTCTAGAGTTGGTCAGAAAACCTTAAGCCTTATCAAGTAAGTGGGTTTCCTATAAAAAAAAAAAAACAACCACCTTACCCCTCCATATCCTTGCCATCACTTTCTTTTGTTTTTGCGGGCAGTTCAAACCCTTTGCATTCCATGTCACAAAAGTCAATTCATCCATTACAACTTAGATCAAACATATGTTTCTTTTTATCCTTAAACTTATAAGAATAAGAATAATGATCCAACAGACCTTTATTTGATTAATTAGAACACTTGATACCCAAATAAAGGAATGTGGTTTCAAAACCTAATCCCAAATTCAGGACCATCATCACAATCACATCACACATATCAATCCACATACAAATAATTTGACAAAACAAAATAATCAAAACAAAAGAAAAAACAAAAACAACAAAACCTTAAAAACAAAACAGTCCAGTTAATCCCAGTCTGAATATAAGCAATATATAGAACATAATATATCTCATTCCAAACCATTTTCCCCCAGCAGTTGTGCCCATATTAGAAATAATCCACCAAAATCCCCCTGCCTCTAATATATCATTTAAATAACTCCCTCATTAAACCATGTAGTATCTAATTATTTTCATTAGGTTATAATATCTTTAGTTATTACTACAACCAGTATGCATAATTACACAACATATTATAAGTAAACAAAGTTTAGGGTTGTCTAGCAAGTGCTTATCCCTAAACATTGTCTAAAATAATAGTTTCACCCAGGTTACCGTAAGGAGGGCCATTAAAAAAAAAATGACTGGACTGTACAGATTTATACCAAATTTACAAAAGCACGCTTTTGGTACCAAGCTGCCACTCCGGGCACATATTTGGTGAAAATCAATCCAGCAGTTTGGGCTGTGAGTATTTCCACACATTTTGGGATCCCCCCCATGACTAGATGAAACCGCACCAAACTCCCCAGAATCATTCCAAAGGGGTCATATACTATTTCTGCAAAGTTTGGTGAGGATTTCATCCGGGGTGGGAGGGGCTGTTAGTTATAAGCCCTTCCAAAATGTGGTCTTTCCATGACTGACTGACTGACTCATCAACGCACTGCTCCAACCATTTAACCTAGAAATGTGAAATTCGGAAGGTACATTGTTTTAATGACATAGGCACCCACTAAGGAAGGCATTTTGGAAATTCTGTCCCTAATGGGGTATAAAGGGTGGTGAATTGTTTTATGAGGATACCTATATCTCAAAAAATTAAAATGTTACAGACTTGAAAATTGGTATTTAGATTCTTCTTCAAAAATAGAGAAACAGGTGTTTTACCATTTTCTGAAAATTCCAGTTAAGGGTGGTGGAAAAGGGGGGTGAATTTCTTTTGAAGGATACCCATATCTCACAAACTGAAGATGTTAGAAAAGTTAAAATTCACATTTTGAATGTTCATTATAAAGTAGGTTTTTCTAACTGCTTCTTAAAATTGATAACAGAGAGTATCCCGTATTTGAGAGCAACATTTTCATCCCTTCTGACCTAGGCGCTGTTGTAAATTCCCTTCCAGAACTCACATCCCAAATTTATCCTGACGTAAAAAACAAATGGAGAAATCTACAGAATGCAATGTGAGCATGACATTTTAACGCCAAAGAACAGCATGGCTGCCGTAATCAAGAAGATGCTTATTAATTATTTCAGAGAAGTCCAAATAGAGTACAAATCTGTAAACTCAGTAGTTCAAAGTGATGATGCAGTCCACAACCCCATTGAATTCTTGAACAGTTTAAATCCTCCTGCTCTTCCCAAACAGACATTTCTTCTCACAGTATAAGCACCTGTGATATTGTTGAGGAACCTCAACCCACCTAACCTCTGTAATAGCACCAAATTGTGAGTGAAAGCCACAAATATCTCTTATGCCTTCAGCATATCTGTTTGAATTCGAAAGTCTTCAGTTCCCAATAAAGATTTGTTTCGCCATGACCATCAACAAATCTCAGGGGCAGACTTTAATGGTAGCAGGGATTGACCTAAGGGAAGACTGCTTCTCGCATGGGCAGTGTTACGTGGCATGCTCCAGAGAGAGCTCATACAGAAAATTGCAGTGAAGCCGGGCGCTGAAGCACCGACCCCTTAGCTCCCCAGCAAGCATGGCAGAGCAGGTCAGGCACCTATAACAGTGCCTCCCATCTCCCAAAGGAAACACCTGCGATGTACCAGACAGAACTAACACATTAAACCTCCCACCTAAATCCATATTCCAATCAATGCTGTCGTACACAGCCTGAACCAGTAATCAATTCTGCCTCAATATCACAGAAACTGACACAGAGAGGCGTAGCCAATGAAGGCACACCGCTCAGGCAGATTCACACCACAAGAGAGACAGTGAAGCTGACACAAAGAGACAGAGCCAATGTAGGCACACCTCCCACCTCCTTTTATTATTCGATGAACAATTAGGGAACATTGGCAGGCTACAAACACAAAATAATATTGAAACAAAATGCGGTTCCATTGGAACATATTGGGCCTCATCACGACTTCGGCGGTAACCCTTAAATCCGGCGGTAGCGCTATTACCGCCGGATTTAAGGGTCCGCCGAATCAGGGCTTTGGCGGATTTTGCCCCAGCTCTAAACTGGGGGGAAATCTGCTGAAAATTCGCGCTATTACCGCCGGAGGGAAATCCGCCGGCGGTATTAGCGCGAAGATTCCCCATTGAGCCCAATGGGGAATGGGGCATTCCCGAATGGGCTCAGTGCGGAATGGGGACTTACATTACCGCCGAACTTGTGATCCGGCGCTATTAGCGCCGGGGAGTTCGGTGGTAGGGCTAATACCGTCCGCGCTAATAGCATTACCGTTACCGCCCAAGTCGTGATGAGGCCCATTGACAGTAACATTCCTCTAAGACTACAAAAGAAACATGAAGTACATCTGAAACAACTAGAAGAGGCACGAATAATAGAACAGATTGACTCATAAGAATGGCTAGTTCCAGTTGTCTAAGCCGCCAAAGCAGATTCAAATGACGTACGGCTAAGTGTTGACCTTAGTGTGTTAAACAGTATATTAGTGGATTCTTATACACTACCGAACTTTAATGAGATAGTAAACAAGATAGGAAGAAACATATTTGCAACATCATAATTAAGATTAGCATATCACAAGGAAAAATTGACACCAAATTCGAAGAACAAAAACAACATTGATAACTCTTTTTGGAATTGTTCAGTTCTTGAGGGTGCCATTTGGATTGGTCAGTGTGGCAGCAGTTTTCCAAAAGTTGATGAACAGGTTACCGAAAATATATAGAAAATAAAGTATGCTATTAGGAGGATGTGTTGATTTATTAAATAAAATATAGAAGATCACAAGAAGCCTTTGTACCAAATTCTGAAGTATCTGCAAGAAAGAGGACTAACTCTGAAAAAGAAGTAGTGTCGGTTGTTTTTTGACCAAGTTGACTATCTGCGTCACACTTTAACTCCTTTAGGAATAAAACCAAAAATGGACTTAGTGCAAACAGTGAAAAAAGCTGCAGCTCCTTGTACAAAGGAAGGAATATCATAATTCCTGGGATTATGTAAATTTTATGCCAAGTTTGTAAAAGACTTTGCATCAAAAACCCAACCACTGAGAGCAAAAGTCAGGAAAGTGAACATATTTGAATGGGGAGTGGAACAACAACAAGCATTCAAAATAATAAAAGAAGCTATGACAAAAACACCCATTTTGTAACAATTTGATACCAAATTACCTAGCACAACTACAGAGATAGCAGCAACAAAGGGATGGGCAAGTACATTTACAGACGAAAAATAGACCAGAATTGGCAATAGCTTTTGCTTTTCGTGCTCTCAAAGAAAGTGAAGGCCATCAAAAAGGTGGTATTAGCATGTCTGTGGTCAGTGAGACACTATAATTATTTCCTATAGAGAGCAACATTTTCCATTAGGACGGATCATAGTCCCTTGATAAGGGTACTTATGACAGGGGGAGACAGTAAGGTGCCACCAAGGTTATCTGGAATGACAGCTGGTGTACACAAATACGTATATTTATTTATTTATTTGGATTTATAAAGCACCCAGTGGCCCAAAGGCATTGTGGCGCTGTTACAGGATATTCACTTAGTCACATAGTACAGATAATTCATAGGCAGTGGTACAGCTAAAAACAGGACAGTGTTGAAAGGTGTTCCGAGGTTACAGATGAACGGTATTAGAAGTAGTACATTTTGTCAAATAGTTTAGTTGAATAGATTTGTTTTTACACTTTCCTGAAGGTTGTGAGGGATTGTTAATTTGTTAGGTTGAGTGGGAGCACATTCCAGGCTTTTGGTGCTAAGACTTCGAAAATGGTGCTGCCAGCTTTGGCTCTGTTGAAGGCTGGGACAGAGAGCAAGTGAGTGTATTGGTCATGTTTTGGTCTGTATGCTGGGGCCTGGTGAATTCTTTCTGCTAGGTATGCCGAGGATGTCTGGGTATATGACATATACTACCAGCCGGGCAAGAAAAATGTAACAGCAGATTGTTTATCCCAGCTTTCACAAAAGAATGAAGGAGAAACATTAACAGATTACATGAATTGGTAGCAAGTTTGGAAGATCTTGGAGTAAATATGTTCACAGAAACATACTGCAAGAAAGCAGATTTAAGAGACTAAATACTGAAAGAAAACGCACAGAATGAGTGGAAAGAGAAGAAACAGGTGAAGCAAGAGCTAGCAGGATACTTGAAAGTGGCAGAAGAATGTAATATTCAAAGGAGAAAAGATAATCGCTCTGAGGTAACTATGGAAGAACATAGCCCTTGGCTTGCACAAATGACACCCGAGCATGACAATAACCAAAAGATTGGTGAGAGAAGAATATTGGTGGCCAACAATGGACAGGAAGACTGAGAAATTTGTGAGATCATGGGACTCATTACGGCCAGGCGGTCTGAAAAAAAAGTAACAGTAACAATGGTTACTGGCACCTTTTTCAGACCGGCACACTTTGTGTATGCCGGTAGGGGCAGTGACCTACCAGCAGATAATTCACTGAAGCACCAGCACTGTTAACAACAGTGGTGGTGTTTCAGTGTTCCCATTCCCGTGGACTCCTATGGAATGGGAATTTACCATAACTGCGCCACTCATAATATCCCAGTATTACCAGGCTATGGGTGGTGAAAATGGTAAGCAGAGTTTGCCAGTAGGCTGCCGGTACCACTGGTGACCTAACAGCAACCTCATAATGAGGGCCCAGGTCATGAGTGTGTCAGAAATGAAAAAAGGGTACACATGTGGCACTCTTAAAACCCACAGCAATTATAGAAGTACCATGGCAGAAGGTAACATTGTATTTAGTTGGACCATTTAATAAATTGCCACAGGAAAAGATATTTGCAATAGTGATAATGGTCTACTCCTCTGGATGGCCGGAGGTGGAATTTGTGGGACAGATAACCACAGACATTGTGATTACGTCTTTGAGAAGGGTACTTTAACATGAAGGAAGGGTGGAAACATTGGTAATGACATTTCTTCCAAGGACAAATGCGATCAGTAAAAAGCAAATAGTTATGTTTCTTATAAAAAATTAGGCATTAGTTAAGATCTTTAAAAACATCATAAAATTCATCACTGCTAAGTTTAACCCATATTGCCCATTAAAAATGTATTTCATAACTAATCTAAGGTTAACATTTTAAAATCCGCAAAGTATTTAAAACTTAATAATTTCCTTTCAAGCAGAATACTAAGATATGCTTTAGAGACTCTGCTTCCTTCACGTTTTGGCAGAATCTGCAAGCCTTCTGTTCTATTGACTATTTTAACCGTGTGCCTTCAACTTCTCTGGTCATCCATAGGTTAAATCTGAATAATAAGAACCAATCATAACATTTTTCATCAGGAAACATTTACAGATAAATCCGAATATGATGCAGAGGTTTAATTATAAAAGCGCCCTCTTTAAATAGGTTATATCGATTACATTCTTCCCAAGACTTTGTCCAGTCATAATACCGCAATTTATTTTTTGCTCTATCAGGGTGGAGCAATGAGATATCTTCTTTGATGCCTGCCTCTACTATTATTGACAGGCAGTATTCCTTCCAGGATACCAGAATATGTTCAATGCAGAGGAGAATGCTGGTCGTTGTTTGCCTATTCAGAAGACATTTTCTACATACAGATAGGGTGCGCCTGGCTACTATGTTCCTAAGCGATAGTAAGCCTAGTTCAAAACAAATAATTTGGACATGCATGCTCCTTGGGAGTGCAAGAACTCTCTTCCAATAGACATCCTCCAGTAAATCCCAATTCGGTCTATGTTCACATAGCTTAGTCTCAGATCCATAGATTACCAAAGGAATGGTTTTCTGTTTGTAGAATGTTATACTCTGTATACATAATGATTTGCCATATTTCCTATGGATAATGGCTGCCTGTGCAGCCATAATCTCCACATTATACCTGGTACCCTTTTTATAAGGGATTTCCTGCATACTCGCATTTACACTCAGACCAAGGTACTTGTACTCTGAAACGGTTTCCAGCAGTTTATTATATATCATCCATTAAAGTTATAGTTCTTATAAACCTTTTTTTTTACATAATTAAAATGTTAGTTTTGTCCACATTGATGGTTAGGAAGTTTGCCCTAGCCTAGCGTACTGTTCCAGTGCCATCAATTCCCTCTGCAGTCCTGCTGGAATTTTATGAAATAGCACCAAGTCATCAGCATATATTAAGTGGGAGATAGGGACCATTCATAATTTAGGGGGAAATTGGTTTAGGAGGAAGTTGGTTTTGGTCAGATGTATCCCTTTATCTCTTATAAAGAAATTAAAAAGGATTGTGACCAATATAAAGCCTCGCTTAAGGCCTTGCAAAGTTGTTATTAGACCCTCCTGGTTTAAGTTTACTTGGATATAGGTCTCCAAATAAAGCTGAATAATGAGATTTAGAATATAATGTGGGCACCCCGCATTTCACATCTTTTTTCCACAGTAGTTTTCTTGGGACTGAGTCAAATGCCTGCTTAAAATCCACAAATGCAGGGTGCATCGGCTGGCCGCTTTTTTTATTGAGGTTAGTGTTAGCAGATTCACTGTAGTCCCCAGACCTGCTACAAACCCTGATTGACATATGTCATAATGTTTGGTTCTCCTAATCCAGTCTAGTATCTCTTAATTGTAGTCAGGCAAACAGTTTTCGCAGGGCATCTAAAAGAGCTATCAGTCGATACTTTTAAGGATTTTCTCTGTCTCCCTTTTTAAAAATAGGGACAATTATCGATTGTTTCCAGGATCGAGGAATCTTCCCATTTGCTACTACTGGTCAGAAAATCTAGAATAATATTGCAACCCATTGATCTGGGTAGGATTTCAGCATTAAATTTGTTAGACCATCTGGGCCTGACGCTCTTGAGGAACTGCATTTTTTAATCTCAATCAGGATATCCTCTTGACTGAATCACCAGCCCAACAGATCATTCATGGGGTGCTTAATCCCTATGGCTTCTTCACCCGATTCAGCAAACAGACCGGACAAGTATTTCCTCCACACTCCTTCCTGAATCAGGTTAATCACTCCAGGAAAAGTCTGATCGTTAGATCCTATTTTCCATAATGCCCATATTTGTGCACTCGATTTGGAAGATAGTGCTTGCAGCATCCTCTGTTCATCCTTCTGATACATATTTAATGTATGCATTCTCAGCCATTGTTTATATTTCAATGTTGTCTTTTTTAGCATAGTCTCTTTAGTCTTGTGATCCCCTTGATGGATTATTCTTTTTTCCTTTCTACACCTGGATTTCATCTGTAGTACTTACTGATCAAATATATCTTTAAAAGTGAAGAGTGGGTATTGTCTACTGCGTGTTTTTTCAGAAAACAAATTTAGCACTGCAATGTATACATGGTCCTCACTGTCATAATCCTTTTCGTAAGCTTAACAAAGGCATTTTTTTTTATTTACCTAGCTTCTGTTCAGTCCATTTCAATCTATTTCTACCTCCTTCCACTATCACTTTATTAGGATAGTAATTACTCTGTGAGGGGCCATGTAGTGCTTGTAGCAACCCAAAGGTTAGAATGTTATGGTCAATATTCTGAGCCTGGATAATATGAAAGTCTATTATTTCTTTGAACACACATCTGAAGGCAAAAGCATAATTAGTTATGCCCATCTGGTCAGCTTTCCTCTAGGTCGGTTGTGGTGGAATATCCCCTTTAAGCGCCTCATTAAGCATTACAAAATGTTGGTTCTTTTTTAGGTGTAACCAGTACTGAGCTCTAGCAGTTAGAGCAATTTTGTTTATTTTTTAAACAACTAATATTGAGATCCCCCGCAATTAGGATAGTTTTAACCTTGCCTTCATTCATAACTAAATCTGGCAATGCTTTCACTCTTGATATGAAGTTACTGTCCGAAATAGCCTGTGGATTCCAGTTAAGGTTCATGATTGCAAAGTCATTTAGTGGTTTCTGGCTGCTTTTAGTTGATCATAGTCTGGACAGTTGTATATAAGAATTAGGAGAGGCCCACAGTTCTTGTGTAAGACCCAGGTTTAACTTACATTCCATCAAAAATCCTGCTGAGGGTCTCCCTTTTAAGCCTTTAACGGTGAGATTTAGACAGATTGCATAACCATCCCAGCTCAGAGGAGCAGTTAGCCATATTCCTTGCAATAATATGATGTCAAAAGGTAATAATACACAGTTTCTTCGGCCAATCAAGTGTTTAAATCCCCTAGTATTCCATGAGGCTATGTTCACTTCCTTTTCGTTTTTATAGGTTAAACGTTAATTACCTCCATTCTTTCTGTTCCTATTTTGGATATTTAGGGTCCTAGACCCACCTACCTCTTGCTCCACCTCTTGGCAGCCCAAGAGTTTCACTTCCCTTCTCAACTCTCCTTGTTTACCCTGACATAGAATTCGGAGAGGTTGAAAGATTGGGCTTCTTTCACTCCTATAATGGTTATGTCCCTGATGCAATACTTATCAGAACTCTGAGCCTGAATTTTGCTATAAGTCTCCAATCTGAAACCCTGTCATTTAAAATGCTCTCTAGAATTCCACATGATCTCCTTGACCAATTGCGAAGGGATCCTTAATTTCACTTTATCAAATCTATGTTAGTCCATACATTTGATTTGTTCAATATCCCTTGATTAAATGGATTTAAGGTCAGGTATGCTCTTCATGAAGAACAGCATCAAGGTCCTATTTGGAAATTGATAATTTCTATATCTGTCTCTCAAGTGGAGAATAGAGCTTGATTTTTATCTGACTAGCCCTTTCCCCTCAGAGGACCCCCCCTCTGCCCGCTTATTTAGGATTGTAGATGGAGACCTTCTAGACCTCCAAATAGTGCCCCCCATTTCCTGCCATGCAATTTCCACCCACCCCCCTTTTGATAGTTTCTGGACCCTTCAGAGGATCCTCCTCTATTAGGTTCTCAACTTATATTCTGCTGTTCTTCATCCCTTTGCAGCAATATCTGCAACCTCCTTTGCTCCAATGTGGAGAAATTCTCTTTGTCAAAACTTATATCAAAACAATCTCCTTCTTTGCCTCTAACTACTAGAATTTCTCTAATCCCTAATTGTTTACCATTGGAGAGACATGAGGAATACCTGGGGAGGGTAATGTAGAGATTGAATAAGTAGAAAGATTCATTAAATCAATTTCTGAGGGTGGATGCCCTTCTGCTGGGCTCTGATCTACTACTGGGTTAGGAGTGATAATTGCGCTTTCATTTGTAAATGCAATCATATTTAGTTTTTTACTTTTTAAGAGAAATTCTTTTCTTCCTGCCCTCTTGTAATACTTTGACTGGGGAGGCCTTATCATAAGGGGGGATGGTCAATATATCTATAAACTTCCTCGAGCCCTGAATGGATGATTTTAATTTTGCTCCGATTAGGCACTTGCCTTACTTTTTTCCCTGTCCTCTCTGTATTTTAAATAAATCAAATACCGGCTCTGAACCAGTCTCCTTCATCTCAACCAGGTCTTGTGGTTCTTCCTGTTGTGACCCTGTTCAGGTTGAAATACATTAGTTGTAGAATTTGTTGGTGCAATCCTATCTTCAAAACCATCAACCAAATATTTTGCCTGCACCCCTTCAAGTGATTCTCTGATCAAATAATTATTTTCGAATGAACACTTTTCACAACAATGAATTAAGTAAGCAGGTTTGATTATCAGTTTTCTTTTCTCCCAGGATTCAAATAATTTAGTCAGTGTTACAATCCCGTTATTGTTTGCTGATAATGTTATTTCAAATAGGGGATTACTCAGGGGATTCAGTCCAAATGATCATCTTGGCATTGGCTTAGCAAATGATACAACTGAACTCATAGATGAGTTTAATAAAGAGTCCACGGACTCAGGGTACAGGATAGGCAATCCTGAGAGATTCAAAGGGGAGGCTTGGGGGTTTCCTCCTATTTGAGTGTCTTGTGTCAAGACACATTCTCCTTCAGGCAATACCTTTAAACCTGAGCCCACTGTCCTCTGAATTTCATCACTGGCCGGTAGGGGTATTAGATGATTTGGAGGTTTTGGGTCTGTCAACACTTTAGGAGTTGGTTGAAGTATTTGAGAGTAGAGAAGCAGTCTAACAGTTGACTCTACCATATGCACCTGAGGTCCTACCCTTAGTGGAATCTGAGAGTCACACTCCCCACTCTCATTCTCCACCAATTTATCTTTGTTATTTGGTGTTTTGTTCTCTTCAGAGGAGACAATCCCTCCAATTGCTCAATTTGTCTTGCTTTCTCAACCAAGGCAGAATTGGGGATCTCTCCAAGATCTATTAAGCAGGGTTCCAGAGGTTTTCCTTTTTCATGTGGCTGAGTAGATTTAGTGCTAGCAAGTGATAGGCGGTCATTACGAGATTGGAGGTAAGCAACTGTCCTTACCGGCATGGAGCAAATACCGTGTCCGTGTAGTCAAGAGCCCGCTAATAGAGGGCTATTACGAATTTGCGGGCACGAGCTTTGCACTACGCCAGTAACGACATTACCGGCATGCCACTAAAGTCCCGAAAATGGCCCTTAGCAGCTTCATGTAAAGCGCAGATAGCACTACCGGCATGAATCAGGACGGCTTTAGCGGTGACCGCTAATAACGGTCACCGTAAATAAGCGGAACCGGAAGTAGCGTCATCGCACAGGAACAGGAGAGAGCATGGCGGCCATCTTTAAAAACACAATCCATTGCCATTCTCAGCAGCCAGGACCTGGAATATATTGCTGTGTGCCAAAATCAACCAACAACTATACAATGCCCAAAGCAGTGAAAAAAGATGCCTCCCACCAGCGCAAGGAGCGCTTTACTGAAGACGAGTTAACCATGCTTGTGGAGACCCGGGCAGAGAATGCCGATGTAGTATTTCCCCAGAGCCTTAAGAGGGAGCTGTCATCAGGAAGAAGGAGATCTGGGCACTAGTGGCACAAAAAGGCAGCGCAGTTGGCAACACCCCCGCACAACTAAGGATTGCCGGAAGAGGTGGGATGACCTGCGCCTGCGAGTCCGCACATCCTCTCTGCAAACAGGAGCCAGGCAATGGCAACTGGCAGAGGAGCAAGCTCTCCGATAAAGCTGTCCCGGTGGGAGGAGATATGTTCCAGCCTGATCGGCATAGAGGCCATTGAAGGCATGGGTAACATGGAGTGTGGCGTCACCTCATCAGCGGAAGGAGGTGAGTGTCCCAAGAAAGCACTGTAATGCAGAGTCTGATGATAGTCCACCAATATGTCTGTCTCGGCAAGCCATGCCCCAATACACACACATCCCCAGCCTAGTTGTCGTACGCAGCACAGACACATGCAGATGCCTGCAGCAAGGCAATACCTTACACAAACCACACTCAGATGTTAATGGCATAAGTCACACTGCATGCAGGCCACAAAAAATATGCATGTCACATAGCATACGTCCGCCCCAACATGAGTGACCCCGACGGATGCCTGTATTACCCACCCATGTAGCAAGCAACGTGATCATCCAAACTCCACTGCCTATTACCCTCTATTGTGTAGATGAGCAATAATACAAATGTATGCATGATGCTTCTCAAACCATCACTCATGCCGTCCCTCTCTTTGACCCCCAGAGGCTCAGATCATGACAGCGAGGCCTGGGACTCACCCCCACAGCCGACCACACCCCGGAAGAGGGGCTGGGATGAGGGGAACAGGGCTTCCACCTCCAAAGCCCAACACAAGCCTCGGCAGGCACTGCAGAGCAAACCACCTCCGGATGCCACGGCACGGGTGCCGCCAAGGGCCGTCAAGACTGTACCCACAACTCCAGTCACACTGCCACAGGACACAGTTGAAGCTGCACTCTCAGCAGAGAACAGTTCTGTCGGGGAGACGGCAGCAACAGCACCCCTGGCTGATGACGAGGTGCAGGGACAGGTGTGGGTGCCCATGGAGGACGACTCATCCGACCTGCCTGGCACACCATGTCCGGCACCATCCCCCCAGCTCACATCGGTCGACTCCGACCACAGCACCACCCCGGAGCAGTCAGTGGGGGAATACACCCAATGGGCCATGAGTCCCATAGGGGACCCAATTGTAAATGTGCATGACACACAAGCACCCTCCACCTCAGATGGTGTACCAGCGGAGGTGCAGCAGGCAGGGCACGCTTCTCAGCGGCAGGAGGAGCTAACTGCCCTGGTGCAACAAGTTGTGACTGACAATGCCCAAGCAAGGCAGGAGTGGCACGAGAACACCGCCTCTCTGGAGAAGATCATCGTCGATAGCACCACTAGACTGTGCGAGGAGGTATCAGCCCTGCGCCAGGCAGCAGGCGGCCACCCCATCGTCCTCGAGCTCCACACAGACCAGCCCACTGCGCAGGTCGGCGCGCACCCTGTGCCACCCGAACATGCCGCCACCAGGTGCAGGGAGTGGCAGGAAGTAGACTGGCCAGCCTGATGAAGGCAATGGCACTTGTTTGGACACCATGTGTGGGGGAGTTGTGGGGGGAGCGGGAGGGGGATGAGGGTGTGTTGGGGAGTTGTGGGGGGAGGTGGAGGGGGTAAGGGTGTGTTGGGGAGTTGTGGGGGAGGCGGAAGGGGGTGTGTGTGGTGGAGGGTTAGTTCACTTTCATCTTTATTGGACATTTAAATACATTGTTGTATGAAAAAAATATCTTCAGTGGACATTCATCATTGTGCATGTGTCATTTATTCATATACAGTGCATAGTGTACATGTACTCCCACACCCAGTGCCCTCTGTCCAACTATCATGTCACCCTCTGCAGCCATGTGTGTCAGAAATATTGTGCAATCACTGACTGACACGCAGCACATCCCTCCCTTGCATCGACACCACAATGATGTGCAGCCACATCTTCTTCATCCCCTTCATCATCAACAGGTGGCAGCAGTTCAATGTCATTTGTATGTGCCCCCTTTTGCCAGCATCTTTGAATGTACTCAGAGAGAGATTATGCCCAGGCTCCGTTGGAGCCTCAATACAGAGGACAGCCTTGTTTTTTTCGTCCTCCCTGGATCCCCCCTCTGTGGCAGGTCCGGTTGCTTGATCCCCCACCCCTTCCATCTGTCTCTGCAGCATTGCGGTTTTCTAAGTGTATGTGTAAGCCATCAAGTTGTGAAACTGACCCAGGCAGGGATGGAGTTTAAACCACAACATTCCCAGTACTCTAGGGCTATACTGTTCACTGGTGTAATGGGGGCCCCCACAGCCCCCTGCAGTGTGGGGAACCCCACCACCACATGTCCTGGGAGGGGGGCCCACTTGGGATTTACAAAATAAATAAATACATTTAAAAAAAAATCTTTTTGTAGTCACTCTGCCTTCATAGAGAAATTATTTCTGTTACATCGGAACAGAAATAATTCCTCTATGAAGGCAGAGGGACTACAAAATGAAACTATTTATTTTTTGGGGGTTCCCCTACCACTTAACATGAAAGCATCTAGGCTAGAGGTCTTTATGTCATGGAGTGCGGGAGCTTTATGACTTCAAAAATAAATTGTTTCTTTTTGAAGTCACTCTGCCTTCATAAAGAAATTATTTCCATTATGGTTCAGTCCTTAACGGAAATAATTTCTTTATGAAATCGGGAGTGACTTCAAAAATAAACCATTTATTTTGAAAGTAATAGGGCTCCCTGAAACCCATGATGTGTGCGTGTGTGAGGGCCATACTTGCCAACCCTAATGATTTAGGCAGTAGGCTACTGCTTTTTAAGCAGTCCTACCGCCTACAGATTTGGGTGACAGATCCTACTGCTTTTTACAGGGGCTGGTCATGTATGTGAATCTAAGGCAGGCTGCTTGAGACCGGCCCAGTACAAAGCATGCAACACATTAGTTAGTCTATCTGGGCAGTGGGTGGGAGAGTGATTACTTTGAGTGATGGGGCTCAGACCAATCCATTGACCTGACAGCTACATGACTCTGCCCTGCACTCTGACCGGGACAGCCAGGCCTTAGGTGAACCACCAGTGAAGGCAAATGGCAGAGCGTACCACCATCACACAGCATCTGCCTATCAGATTGAGGAGGATATCAGTCTCCATGTTGTTCAGTTATTCATCTTGCACTGCAGAAATAAATGTGTATTGCCCAGGCTGCTACTACAGAGCAGTGGCAAACTTTGCCTACTAGCTCTGTGTGATTGCCTTCTGTGAAGTTAGGTAATTAAATTTGGCGTTAATTTACCATTCAGAATTATACATTTTAAACACTTGAATATCCTTCCATGTTGTGCTGTTTGATGTGTTGTGTTTTTTAGAATACTCCAGTGGTGCCAACAATGTACGTTTTGTATTTTCCTGTGATGTAATTGTTATGCGAAGTATTATTTTTTAACTTGAAAACTCCTACATCTTTTTGGTCACACAATGTTGGCAACTATGGAGGGCATGTTGAAATGGTGCACACTTAAATGTATAGGTGGCTGCCTGTGTGAGTGTATGGTGAAAAGGTACACAATTAAATTTAAATATATGGGTGGCTGGGTGTGTGTTGAATGTATGGTGAAAGGGCACACACCTAAATGTATGTGTGTCTGCCTGGCTGTGCCTGTATGGTGAAAGGGTGCACACTTAAATGTATAGGTGGTTGCCTGTATGAGAGTATGGTCAAAGGGTGTACACTTAAATGTATACATGTATAGATGGCTGCCTGTGTGAGTGTATAGTGAAAGGGTGCACACTTAAATGTCTGGGGGCTGTCAGGGTGTGTGTGCCTGTATGATGAAAGGGTGCACACTTAAATGAATGGGTGGCTGGGTGTGTGTGTGTGTGAATGGTGAATGCTTTGTGTGCTTGTGTTCAGGGGCGCAACAAAACCTACATTTGGGCGAGGGGGGCCTAGCCCTTCAAATGTTTGGAGAGGTGCTAACTTCACAGGCAGTGGGGGAGGGGCAAACGTATTTGTTTAGGGGCATCTAATTTCTTTATGCATTCTAATGAGACTATTCTAGTGCAGCTGCAATGTTACAAGCAGTTATCTCTCTCCATAAGTCTGAAAGCACCTACTTATGGACTGCTTTGAGAATAAGTGGTCTCCTGTCCTCTCTCTACCCTTCCAATACCTGGCATGCAAGTACTAAACCCACATCAAGATTTCAATTGTCTAAGAAATGATGCATTTGAATGCCGGTACTAACAGTGAAATGCTTTAAATTAGTAATTGCTGGGCGAAATCCAGGTGAGGTTTAACATCTGTGCCTGTTATGTCCTGCAACGGCTCTGTAGGTCAGCCAGGTTGAGTCAACATATGCCAACATTTCCCAGGGGGATGGGGTGATGAAGTCCAGTCATCTCAATGGTGTTGTGTCACTACTTGTGTTTATTCCCTTGGTTACTCATTGGTAAACTTCATTACTCATAGCCATATTCTTCTTCGTCCCAGTACTTGTGTATGAGGCACTTTACCTCATACGCAAGTACTGGGAAGAGGTAGAATGCCATGTAGGTAATGCCTGGATTAGTTACCTGTAATACTCATTACTCCTAGTCCCAATCTACCTCGTCCCAGTTTTATCTATAAGGCAATGAGACTCATACATAAGCAAAAGGACAAGGAACAGGGAGTGGGGGTAATTATGGGCAGATAAGCTGATTTTGGGGATTTGGGCAGGGGGTGGGAGGCAGAGGAGGAGGGGAGAGGGGATGTGTGTGGTGGGACGGGGATTGTGCGATAAATCGCAATGGTCCGTCCATGTCAATTTTTCTTTGCAGCCGGTTTAGTCATTTCTTAGTTTGGTTTGACTTTTTTTTAACTGGGCATCTCTGCTAAAGCATCCTGCTAAGTGCATTTACCTGGCTAGACTGGCATTTGGGTGCTGCCAGTCTAGCCGTTTCTTACTGCAGCATTGTATATTTTTCTGGGCATCTGTGATAAAATAAACATAAGTGTTATTGCTTTGACTGGCCTTTTGGTGCAACCAGTCTAGGTTTGTCTAAATGTGGCCTGGCATGCTTTGCTGTAATATTTTATTACGTGTCTAGACTGGTCTACATTGTGCAGCCATTTGGACATGTTTTCATTGTTGCCTAGCATTTTTAATAGCAAAGCATCATATTAATGAAAGCATTAATGTTCCTGTGCGTGTTTGTGACTTGCATGTATTTGATTTTTGGATTGGTGGTACCCTACAAAACAATTGCAAACACTCTGGCCTTTCAGCCAAGTTTTCTCAGAAAGTGTGCAGCATAATGCATTAAAACACATATGTACATCTTTCTCCTAGTGCAGTGTGCGGCGTACCCCCTGCAGGAGCACGCTTGTGCGTATTGCGCAAGCGTGGTAACCTAGGCCAGCCCAGCGTGTGGTGTGACCTGTGATTTGTTGCCAAGATTTGGGGGCCCCTCAGTATGGCTCGCATGGGGCCCCGAATCTTGTGTTATGCCACTGATACCGTTTTTACATAGCCTGGCACTAGCGGAGAAAGACAAATATTGTAGTCAAATACCACTTCCAAGGCGAACAGACTGAGAGTATACAGTAATCCGCTCCCACGTAGCCGGGCGCTAACGGAGAGAACCAATTACCTTAATCAGACATCGCTTCCAAGGAGGGATGATAACACAATCAAAATGCTCTTAAAGCTCATTACCCCTTCTCACCCCGCCACACCGCCAAACAGCAAACAGCACTAAATGTGCACTCCTTGATGCGTGCTGTGCTATTTTCAATGGTTTTTGGCAGGTCTAGGCAGGGCTTCAATCCACATATGCAATTGGAAGTGAAATTAAATTCCAGTTAATCCAACATTCAAATTTAAATATCTGCTTAGAGAGTATCCACAGCGTTTCCCCTCAGCAAACAGCACTCGACGTGCACTCCCCGATGCGCATGCGCAGATGCGCGTAGCCGCTGTTTTTAAGTGTTTTTGGAGGAAGTAGGCACGGCTTCAATTCACATAAGCAATTGCAAGTTAAATAAAGTTCCAGTTCGTCCAACTTTCAAAATTAGATAACTGCGCAGAGGACGTAATGCAAGATTTATTAGAAATGTGCAGGCATTCCATGAACATATTAACATAGATACCACCATTTGAATTAATGAGGGGGCAGAAATCAGACAACCAGATTAGGCTAGATTAGGCATTGGTAGCTGATAAAACAAGCAGGTACAGAGTTTCAAGCCCAATTATGAAGTGCAAGATATACAATTGAGGGTAGCATAGAAGCAGGGAGAAACAAAGAAATATTTTGATGAAAGGAATAAAACAAGGAAACCTGAAAGGAAAGTAGGGCACTGGATTTAGATTAAACTCCCAGGTAACCATGGGAATGGTGTATAAAGGTTTGGAAGGCCCATCAAGATAGCTGAAATTCTATGCAGTGTCATTAGAGTGGCAGATAACAGGGTGTGGAATGTAAGCCTCATAGCCAAGTGCTACATCATCAGGTTTTTGGATAGTTACGAGTTTAGGAAGGAATGTAATGGAAGAGGTTGGGACACCATAGACACACGAATTCAAGGGTTTCTGGAACAAAGTGTACAACCAGGGAACAGGAAAATTGAACAGACCCAGGTTGACGAGGGGATACAGGGACACAGAGCGGTAAGGTCTGGTTTCACTGTGGAAGACGATAATAGGTCCAGGGGTGAAGAATTAGAAGGTTCCTATACAGATACTGATGCTGAAAACAAACAGACTATGTACAGAGGAGAAGGGGGTCGATCAGTAGTGGATAGAGTCAACGAATGGAAGAAGCAGTACAGGATTCCATTAAGATATAAGTAAAAATAAATACTGTATGGAAGAGATACGTGACATGTATGACGATGATAAATTTAGTCTTTACCATATAAAATAGTTAGTTATACTAAGATAAAGTTAGAATAGTTATTTAATAGTCATGAGTCAAAGATTAATGAGTAAAAAGGGGAAAATGTGTCATGTTCTTCTTTTCTCTCCTTTCTGTCCATTAATTTCCTGCTCCAATGCTGATAAGTTTTAGTATGATTTAAGTTCCATTCTGACCTGACGGTTCTCTGGTAGACAATTGGTGCAAAAAGGTTGAGACGTTGAGTTACTCTCACCAAAGAAACTTCATGAAAACAATTATCTCCAGAGTATCCTTTTTATGTTTATATAAAGAACAATAAAGACAGATGACCTAGGGGGTAGAGAGTGAAAAGAAGTGGTTCAAGGACGAAAACGTTGGGGATTATGGCTGACATGGGCTGTTAAGTGTTAGTTTTATTCTATTTGATTTTGTTGAGCATTTATAAGGTGCTTATACATCTTAATAGTGTTTCAAAATGCCACAAGGCTAAATGGGAAGGGAACACATAACAATAGCAAAAACAGGATTTTAAAGTAGTGTGCTAGAAAAGAGACAGGCGGCTAAGTCTTCAGGTTGTTGAGGTCAGCAGAGGACTTTTTGGGGTTAGGAAGGACAGTAGATACCTTTTTGCAGGTGGGGAAATTCTCAGTTATAAGAGGTATTGAAGCGGGAGGTGAAGTGGGAGTAGGTCATTGGTGCAAGACATTTGATCATCTGTGGTTTGAAAGGGTCCATAGGAGCAGGCTATGAGTTGACTGCAAAGAGGAGGGTGGGAGCTAGTGCAATAATAGAGGTCTGTGAGTGTGATCAGAGTACAGATGGACTAGGTGTAGGTGAAGGTGTGTGGAGTAGAGCAAGAGCTGGGGTGAGGAGGATGAAAGGAGCAGTCAGGGATGCTCTGATTCTGGAGACTTTGGAGGACAAATAAAGTGCAAAGTCGTTGGCATTTGGAGAGTCGATGAGACTGAGCATATTGGTGAGGTTGTGTCAATATGACATGGAAGGTAGAAGAGAGATTGCTGGGATAGGAGCATTGAGACGATATGAGGTTGGTATAGTAGTTGGATTTTGCAGAGCCAGGTGCTGAGGAGAGGGCGAACAGGATCTCCTTGTTGGACATAAGGAAAGTGAGACTTGCACCACCTGCGGCTGTGCAACCAAATCAATATCTTCAGCTGATGAGTTGGGCGATCCGAGGCTGAGGAGGAGTATGAGACGGAGTGATAGTACATCTACGAGAGTGGCAATCAAAAGGAGCAGCTAGAGCAGCATTAAAGTCAAGGAAGGCCTGTTTGATAAAGGTTCCCTGTGATGGATGGAGAGAGCTAAAATAGAGTATGACTTCAACTAGACTGAGAGTGGCCAAGACATGTTTAAGTCTATAATTAGTGGTAGGGAAGTGGGGGTAGGGAGAAAGGAAAAGGGATGGCAAAAGCTAAGTGGAGGAGAAAGTGATCAGAAGGAAATGGGTTGATGATGAAGTGAGTAAAGGGGAGAATTGAGAAAAGAAAGATGAAGTTGTGTGAGTTCCTTCAGACATGTGTGGGTAAGTTGTGAGGGGAACTAGGCAGTTGTGGTCAGAGAGGGAAGAGTTCAGTTTGGGGCAGTAGTCAGTTGAAATATTAAGGGGGTAAAAGTCACACACTATTACAAAAGTGGCATCAGCAGGCAAGCAGTCCAGGAGGAGGATAAGGCTGGGAAAAAAGAAATGTATTCCACCAGGGGGCTAATAAATGCTGAGACCAGTAAGGGTGTAGCAGCTAGTGGATGGACACTGAAAGATGTCAGAAGAGGGAATGATGAGCAGGTCTGATTATGAGACTGACTCCTCATCACCATTGACCATTCGAAGGGAGTGTGAGAAATGTGTATGATTGTCTAGAGCTGTAAGCATGGCAGTGTCCTGAGGGGGGGTCCATGTTTCAGTCTGCCATTGACTGTGACATGAGGGCGCCAAGAGTTATAGAAGTATGTGATGAAGGAGGACTTACCACAGAGAGAATGGGTAATCCAGAGAGTTGGGCACAAGAATAACATTCCAGGTGGCAGAGCGAGCGGGGAGGATCGGAGAAGACCCAAAGTGCAGCAAAAGGATCATACATGAATTTGGGGAAAGTGATGTTGGAGTGGAGGGAGCATTCGTGGAGATTTTTGTGAGTGTTTTGCAGGATCAGAATGTGGTGAGAGCAGGGCAGGTGAGGATATGGGTATGGTTAATATGAGGGAATGCACAGAATCAACATTAGAAAATGATGGAGGGGGGCGGGTGAAAAGGAGGGTTTTGATGTGATGCACATGATGACCAGGGAAAGACTTCAAATCAGTAACGACCCCACAATTAAATAATAGACCAGTAATGACCAAAGCAGTTAAATAATAAGTCAGTAGTGCCCACAAATTTAAGTGTTAGGCCACTGGCACTCTACACATTTAAACAATGGGCCATTTGCAACTACGCCTTTAAAAAGTAGGCTTAATGCTCCCAACCTTATTAAATAAAAAAGCTTGTTGCGACCAGCATGATCACAAAATAGGTCAGTAGCTTTCACACAATTTTCATAATAGGCCAAATGCAACTCACATATCTGAATAATAGGTACTTTGGTAGCCCACAGTTAACTAACAGGCTGATTGCTGTGAAAACAGTTGTATATATTCACCATGGGACTGGGGTGCAACAAAACCTACATTTCCTGGGGGCTAACAGGTGATGGGAGGGGACACTTCAGAAACTGGGTGGGGCAAACTTAGATGCTACGCGCGTTCTGTACGCTCGTGCCCCCATTCACTGTACACTCACTCATTCACATGCACACCCAGTCCCCCTTTCATCATGCACTCCTTCACACACACATTACATAATACATATATACACTACTTGCACACACACATACATGCATAATTAGCTAACATGCAACAATGCTTCCCTCACCTCTCTGCTTAAAAAAAAGCAAGTGCGCACATCAGCCCCCTCTCCTCAAATGGGAAAGAGAACCTACGTTATATGTTGGCTCGCATCCGTGGGGAGGGGGCTGACTGATGTGTGCACTTGATTTTTGTTAGGCAGAGCAGTGAGGGAAGCTGTTAGGTTTAAAGTTTAGCTGCGTTTGTGTAAGTACTTTTTTCTGCACGAACACAGTAAAACATTAATGGCGCAAGTTTCAGGAAAGGCTCCCCTCTACTCTCTGCTTAATAAAAAGTAACGCACACATCTGCTCCCTCCAGGGGTGCACCTAGGCAAACATTTCAGGGGGGTTACCCCTTCAAATGTTGGGAGAGGCACTAACTTCAGAGACTGTGGGGGAGGGCAAACTTACTTGTGCAGGGCATCTAACTTCTCTACATGAGCTAATAAGACCAGTCTAGTCCAGAATCAATGTTAAAAGCAGTCAATTCTCTCCTTCACATCTGAAATCACACACTTAAGAACTGCTGAAAGAATGAGCTTCTCCTGCCCCACCCCCAAATCCAATCACTCCCCTGCATGCAAGTACTCATCCCACATCACAATTTCAGTTGCCTAAAATAGTATACATATGAATGCATGTGCTCACAATGAAATTCTTTAATTTCAGGTTCTTTGTTAACTCCGAAGCCCAGGCGCTGTTTTATTTCTGTGCACTGTTCTGTGCGCCAACGCTCTGTAGGTCAGCCAGGTCGAGCCAACATAGACCAAACTTTCACGGGGGGCTAGAGCCCGTTCAGCTCAATGGTGGTGTGCCACTGACATGGGGTGAGGCGCCTGACAAGCAAGAGGCCCTGAATGCGGACAGAATCTGCACGTGACTGGCCACAATGTCTCCTGATCACCCGCACCTCTCTCCTACATCTGTCATTTTTTATGAGCCACTGCCCCCGGACTTCTCCCACCTCGCTCAGCCCGCCGTACTGCCCTGGAAGTTGCCCTCCCTACCACAAGGAGTTCACACTTCCTGCACCGATTACCTGCTTGCCTATTGGCAGCATTTGATCCCTTCTTCTAGGGTCTGCCCACCACACAGCCATTCATATGGTGAAGGGACAACATCCCTTTACAATTTGCATAACGGCCATCTTGTTTTGTAGGTTGTTACAGGAAAAATGGCCGTGTATCATATGCGCAGAGCTGTTTTGCATAACCACAAAAATAATGTTACGGTATTCACACTCTGCATGGTACCACTGGGCCCCCGAATAGTCATCAGTCCCGAGTAAAGGGGCAGACGGGGCCAGTAACAGGTCTAAGAGCTAGCAGAGGTCCTTGTTTCAATATTGCAGTAGGTAGGCCTTTGCCAGAAATGGCCACCACCGAACGCGGTGGTGATAATTTCTTTAGGCCATTGAAGGTCAGTTAGATGATTTGGAAGGCTGCTAAGGTAATTGCCACTTTTGGTGAAGCTATACAATGAAGTCCCGTCTTGATGGCCCAATACTCTTGCAACCTCATGCCCAGTGTCTGATGGGGCACACCAAGGTGATTGTTTATACAGATGGGCGTGCTGGCTAATGGGAGAGAACAGACAAGTGCCTTCATGTTTTAAACCCTTGCCTTGGAGTTCTGGGTTGCAGTCAGTCTGCTCACTGCTGCATGCCCATTGCCGAGAAAGAAGTCCATATGGGTGGGTGTCACTGGAGGATACAAATGGGGAGAGCCGGGTCAGTGCTTTCAAAACCCTTATGAGTAGTTTCGAATCCTGGCCACGTGTTGGGCCATTGACACACTCCTCCCACTACGGCAGGCCCAGTGCCTCATAACTGCCAGGGAGATGGTTGGTGTGGGAGGACGGACAAGGCAGACTGCAAATTAGAGAGAGTGGGGAGAGTGCTCTAGACATTATAAACTCGTGCTGAAGTGTTTCTGTTTGCATTCAAGAATGTGTCCATTGACTAAAGCTTCTTACTACTGTAGACATAGGGCCCGATTCATGGAAAAGTGTGACACTCTGCGTATTCGTGAAATTGTTTGCGAAAAGTAACCGTATACGCAAGTCGCACTGGAACACCCCCGACACACACACCCACGTGAATCAAAAACAGCCAGAACAGTGTCCTTTGCATGCTCCACCAGGCACGAATACATGCACCCTTCAAACAGTGCGCGGGGTCCTCCGCAAGCAGGCCTGCATCTCAGGGACACTGTGTGGGTTCTCCCATAGCTGTTACCGGCACCCCAAAAACATGAGTACGATTTATCGTAACTCAGGTAAATCTCAGAAAATCTGTGTGAAACCCCCTTAAACTGATACTGCACCCCACTACACTGCATATGCGCACCCATAAGTTAGATCAGAACCCCGGATGCATACACACACCCCTAAATCCAACACCCGATCTTACCTCCGCGCAGTGAATCTCATGCGCAAGTGTCTGTACACCTGCCTTCGGGTTGCGAATAGTATGAGGGTTTTGCGTGCCCATTCCCTGACAAGAGGATCTGCGGTCGGATCTATTAATAGATATTATTCCACGCAATAATAGGCATGCAATGGCATGCCTGCGGCCCGTCCCTCGTACCGCCCAATTTTTCACATGTTCTTCCCCATTGTCTGTGTTCCACCCCCTTCCATGAATCAACTAACAGGATTTTGAATGCAGTTTGGTGCGCAAGTTCTCTATTTCCTGCGCACATAATTCCATGAATCGGGCCAATAGTGCATGAGGGGATGCACCAGTGGGATAAGTGCTCTAGATCTTCAAAACCTTTGCTCCAGAGTGCTGTTTCACAGAGTCATGATTGACCAGTGAAATCAATATGCTCACTGCTGCAGGCGTTATGACTGATGGGGCACAAGAGAGGTGGTCTTTGCTAGGCTTCAAATGGAGAGGAGTGAAGAGAGGATATTTGTTTTTCCAACCCCTCGATGCAGAGTTCTGGGTTCTGGCCAGGTGATCGACTATCAATCCAATGCACTCACTGCTGCATGGCCAGCACTTGATGAGGTGCACCCAAGACAGAAAAATGGCCCCTTCAGGTCAGCATGCTGCAAATGTGGGAGAGCTGGGAAAGTGGGATGAGCACTTTAGATTTTCAAAGACCTTGCTACATAGTTCTGGCCCCGTGCCAAGTCATCATCCAGCAGCCCAATCCACTAATTGGCGCATTCCCATCACCTGCTGGTGTGCACCAGGATCTCTGAGGTGGCCACTCTACAAATTGGGGAGTGCGGGTCTAGATGTTCAAAACCCATGCTACATAGTTTCAGGTGCCAGACTCGATACTCGTGAGTGGCCTAATGGACTCAAAGTTGCAGACCCATTAACAAGTAGGCACATCAGGACTAGGAATACAGTTTATGTGGGCAGACATGCTGCGAGGCTGAAAATGGGGTGAGTGCTCCACATTTTCAAAATCCTTGCTGTGGAGTTCACTGTTCCTGACGTGTTTGGCCGATGACCCAATGTGCTCACTGCTGCACATCCATTGACTGATGAGGTGTGCCAGTGCCAGGAATGTTATCCATGTTAGGCTCCAAATGGGCGAGCGTGGGGTGCCCACTCAGGTTTCTAAATCCATAGCTGAGACATTCTATGTTTTGGCTATGTAATCGACTGGTGTCCCAATCCCTCATTGCACCCTACCCAGTGGCTAATGAGGCACACCAAGATGATGTATGGTCGGGGTGGCACATTGCAATTGAAGGAGTGTGGCATGAGCACTCTACATTTTTCAATCTCTTGCTGCAGAGTTCTGGGCCACAGACTACTGACCAGTCAGCAACCCAATCCAATCACTTCTGCATGCCCAGTGCATGATGGGGTGCTCTAGCAACAGAAAGATGGCCCTTGTAGGTGGATAGCAGGCACTCTGGAACTCGGGTATTGAACACTAGATTTTCAAAAACTCTGACATAGAGTTCTAGGTTCCGGCCATGTGAACCTTCGGCAACTCAAGTTCCAAGGTTCTGGTCCGATCATGGATGGCTATGTGGAAGTTCTGCAGATGTCAAATGCTTCAGGAGATCCCAGATGCTTCAGCGTACATGAAGTGCAGTTCTGCAGTACCTGTCATGGGGGTGGAGGGGTGTCAAAGAGAGCGATTGACCCAAACTTCTCACCACTGCATGCCCAGTGCCTGATTGTTTCAGCACAAGAAAAAAATGGACCATGTGGGTGGAAAGTAGTCTGCATATTGGGTAGAGCACACTAGATTTCCAAGAGCCTTGCTGCAGAGTTGTAGGACTGAGCAACTTAATTCTCAAATCGCGGCTGGCTCTATAGTCCATAGATAGGCCCGATCATGGATGGTGATGTGGACGTTCCAGAGACGTCAATTGCTTCAGGAGATTGTAGATGGTTCAGCGTACAGTAGCTAAGTTCTACAGCACAAATCATGGAAGAAAATGACCGGAGATCGACCACGTCCTCTCAGCATTGAAAGCCCAGTGCCTTATGGATTGCTTCAGCACCAGAAACATGGTCCATATGGGTGGACGGCAGGCAGTCTGCAACATGGGTAGATTTTCAAAACCCTTGCTGTAGAGTTATAGGTCTCAGCCATGTGAAGCTCCAATAACTCAATAGCTGCTGGCTCTATAGTCCATAGGGACAGCCAGCTGATCATGTTCCAAAGTTTGGGGTAGACAATGGCGAATATGTGTGGATTTGAATGTAATAGTTGAGAATTGAAACTTCTCAACTATGTTATTTTTCAATATTGGACGGCTATGCCAAAGTTTGGAGTAGTAAAATTCTGCAGCACAAGTCGTGTCTGCAGGGATCGGATTGTAGAAGTTTGATGGATGTGCGTCCACCACCACGAATGTGGGTATTGAAAAGGTAGACATTCCGTGTTAGCCAGATGATAAATACACCATCTCGTAGAAGAAAAAAAAAACAATACAAGAAAAGTGCCTGAGGAAGAAATCCATTTGATCTTGAGAACAAATGAAGGTATCATGTCTGCAAACGATTTGGTTATTTCATTTTTAGACAAACAGTAAAAGAGAAATATAAATATTGCTGAGAAAAATGTAATAAAGTGAAATCATTCAGATGTGCATGTGTACGGTCTCATGCTGATAATGGGGCAGTTCACATAATCAAAATGGCTCCCAAAAAGGGAAATCCCTTTTCTAAATCAACACTGGATCTTCTGTGCTATCCATTCATATTACTTCCATAATTGATTGGCCATGCATTGCGAGGAGCTATAGAATGCAGAATAAACTGCCCATCAATGCAACGTATAGTCCATCCATACACGTCCTGGCCCTTGCTTTCTCTGTGGGAAAGGACTGTCGCTTTTCTGGAAACAGTCAAGAAGTAAGTATGTCTTGCCAGTGCCTGTGTGTACACAGCCTGCAGGCATTCTCAGATCAATAGTACCTGGTTGGTTCCCCAGGGAAGAGGATATACCAAAGTATCAAGATTGCTTTGGCTAGGACGGGATGAATGGAGGGAAGACGAAAGTGGCAAATGTGCTGCCCGTGTGCTCTGCGCGAGGTGCAAAAGATGCAATTAGTACCAAATAACAATGCCTCCAAACACACATATACACATTTCTTATTGTTCTGCTTTGGATACTTTTAAATTGTCACATTCTGAAACATGGCATTTACACTCCTATGTGTGGTTGGTATCACTACATATTATCTCCACCAAAAATATCGGCGTATATATGGTCGCCTGGCACGGCCATAGGCGATATTTTTGGGGGGGATAATTTTGGGGGGTTTTGGGAATAATGCAGGGGTTGCAGGGGTGTCCCCCGCAGGTTCCATGCCTTAATATCGGCGAAAGAATATGCCGATATTTTTGTATGGCGATATTGTTGCGGGGATATTAACACATGAACCGTGTGCTTATAGTTACCCACTTGCTCGAAACAAATATATGGAAGGTTGAGTTTCTGAATAGTGGTTATGAAGGCGTGATTCCGGCTGCCCTCACCATAGTTTACTGGATCATGCCACCTTCAAAGCAAAAATAGCAAAAGGTTAAAGAGACATTCTCGACTCCTTCCTCTCACGTGAAGCGCATATCCACGCCACCCACTCTTTAGGGTATTATAGCCCACAAAACATAGAAAATGTCAAACATTACCTGTCCAAATCCAACCTGGGAATCATCATTTAATCTTGAATCACCTGGGAAGTTGAGCGGTGTAATGCTCTTTTAAAATGTGCTGATTTCTCCTATTACCTAAGTTGTACATTTTGCAGAAACAGTCAGTTGCCCGCTGGCAGACTGATCACAAACGCAGGCAGCCGAATATCCCATTTGTTCTACCGAGAAATAAGTCCATTGGCTGCACCTTAAAGAGAGACAGAAAATGCAAAGTCTTTGCCCGAGTCCATTCGTCCAATCTTGCAACCAGGCAAACCAATCATGCCAATTTCATCTCTTCTCACAAACATTCAACACCCTCTTTCTACTACATCGTGAACCAGGTTGATTTACGTTTCAAGTGAGAGGGAGGAGATGAAAATTTGACCCACGCCTTTTCCTACTTTTGGAACGATGAAAGCATGAGCCAGTGAAATAGGGTGCGAGCAATTGGAACACAGTCCTCATACTGTCATCAATTAGCACATCCTCACTCCTTGATAACTTGCATCCAAGAAGTCACAGCCAATTTTTATCCATTGATCCTTAGTTTTCTGCTTCAAAAGACTGTCCTTTTCTGAAATTGGCATGACCTACTTAGGATCCTAGGAAGAACCCAGGTTGGAGAACGAATATTTTGGCTGAGCAGCGAACCCTCTTGCTGAGCGTGAGTAGCCAGAACATAAGTGGAGGTGTTGTTAGAAAAGTGCACCAAATCACAACCCTACTGAGATTTGCTATCCTTGGGGCTCAGGATGATACTGCACTGTTCAGGTCGACGTGTCTTCATAACCCTCAGGAGTTGCCAGCTTTTCCTGAAAGATTCGACCCTGTTGTAAGGGGTCAGAAATTATAGGCGGGCATAAAGTTGCAATATTTTCAACCACTGTCATCTTTATGAAAGAAAAGTGGTTGGATAAAGGCCTTTCTATCCCTAATCTAAAGAGAGTTTCCCTTTCTAGAAAGCACAAAATAAAGATCAGTCTGTGTCTCTTTGTCAAAATTATGCAAACTGTCCTAGTGTAGAGGAGCAGCAGAATGCCTCTGCAGGAAGTCCCGCCCCGTCCTGCCTATATGCTGGTAGCCAGAAATCGTGACATGCATGACAGCAGTGCTTGTGCCTATTCCGCAGAGAGTCTTTAAGAAAAGGTATCCACTAAGAAAATCCTATCCGATGTATCCCTGTAGAGATGACAATCACTTGCAAGAGGTCCCAGAAGGAATATGAAGACGAAAGGAAGAGAAGTTGGTGACGTCAACATAGATGAGCGTGACACCCTGAGAAGAGTGGCTGAAGAAGAGGATGTATAGACTTTATGGAATCTGATGACAAACTAAAGAATCAAGTAAACTTTCATATGTGAAGTGAATATTGCACGTGTGAAGAGCACTGCAGAAAATTCAAGCCGTTTAATAACTGTACAGAGACAGCAACGCAAGTAGACCAAGTCATTTTAGAAGCTGGATATATGTAGTGAATAGACTGCAGGCAGTGCCGCCATTATATAGAAACTGGATTTCAGTGTCACAATTTTAGTAAGCTTAAGCCCATGGAGAAGATGGCTGAAAGTTGTGTCGCAGCAAGAAAGCAGCTGGAATCGAGGATGCACAGAGAAAGGCTGTCTGGCCTGGTGTCAAATGCTGGAGCAGTCAAGAAATAGTTATCTATCCTTGAAGAACAGTGAACATGAGAGGCTGAGTTATCCCTTGTTAAGGTGCAAAAAAACCCACTATGGGTGCCAGGTTTTATTCATTTAATACAATTAAATGCTTCAAAATTAGACAAATTGCGATTTCCTGTCATGTGGGGTATGAATGGAAATAGAAGTTGAGCATGCAGCTCTAGACTTAAAATAGCGTGTGCTCACACTCCCATATATTCCCAGGAGCAAGTATATTTTGCAAGGTCAAGTTCAAAGGCAATCTGCATGGCAGAAGGCATGGACGATGAGAGATGTTGGGCTAATTGGGTGGGGAGACACAGTCAAAGTCCTCCCACTGACACCTGGGGTACCAATTTATGTGCTGATAGTAAGCAAAATGTTCGGGAAGGGCACAAGCTTGTGCCAACCAATTGTAGGAGGCTATATAATAAGAGCTTTATATTTTGATAGCCAATGATGAGCTGTGTGTCAAATAACTGTTGAAGATGACTTGCAATAGGGATGGGCATAAGTTGTCCAACTGACTGTAGAGACTCAATCACAACCTGATTCCTTATAGAAAGTATATTTAGATGATCCCTTTAAGCTTATAAAACCCCTTGTAGGTTGTTCTTATTTGCCTTGTAGTGTGACATCACGTATGATGAGTTTTTACTATATAAATGTAATTTTTTATGAAATGCTTCGAGTGAGATTATGTTGTGCGACGTCTGTTGATGTCCGTTGTAACTCCCTATTTTAGACAATTGATATTAAAAAAAGTAAAACGACTTTGCCTTCTTCCTGAGTTGGTTTGATTATTTGGTGTAACAGTTACTCTGCATCCCATTTACTGCATGATATGCTACTTGTTCACTTGGTAGCAGTGGTAGGATGGTTAGACACATCGATTGAGTAACTAAGTATTTCGGACGATCGGACATCCTCTGCCATCTAGCCGGAAGATCGCAGGGCTTCCTGTGGAGAGCGGCTGAATAGAAATATTGCAAAACGAATCAAGACGGTGGACAGGGTCCCTCTTTGATGAAAACCCTACCTGGTTTCCACAGGCGCTTTGCGGACGGAAGGTGAAAGTGGTCGTTTGGAGAAGGAGACTATACAGAGGGCCTTGAGTCAAATGAACGAATGGGGAGTAGACTGAGGGGAATGGCAAACTGGTTCCATGTCATTTCATCGTGGGATGAAACAACAATGGGTTCCCCCAACCCCATCCCCTTTAATTATTTAACTATTCCCTAACACCCGCACCCTATCTATATATTTTTTTAACCCCCCCCCTACAAAATTCAATGAGTTTTCTCATTGAAATAACAACAGAGAAAAGCCCAGTGTCCTTTCATCCACCATGAAAGGACGTTGTACCGGCAAACTAAGGGAACGGGGTTGTGGTCATTATAAAAAGTAACAAGAGTGACAGGAAATATTGTGTAAAGATAAAGAGAGATATAGAGCCTGAGAATCCTGACCAAAGTGGGACAAGAATAGGTTGTCTCACACCCAAATGGGGATCCCAAGGCTACGTTTGAACAGGTTCATATAAGGAGACGAGCTAAACTCTGTGATCAGAGTATTGATTAGGGGTGAAGAGAAAATAATTTGATCACCAAGGTTTTTATCTACTAAGTCGGCTAGTCTGTCTGTGTATTTCTGTGAAGACAAGGTGTCAAAGTGTGACACAAATTGTGAAAGAATTGAGATAAATGTCAAGAAGTTATATTATCTATCTAGGGAGGTGGTTGGTAGCAATCCAAAGATAAAAAGAGGTTTGAGCAGTCATTGTTGGAGCGCTCTCATATTTGCTGTTTTTGGTAAAGATATTTTTATAAAGTCTGGTAAGTATTGACAGTCAATTGAGACTCGGACCACAAGGGGAGATACTCCTCTGATGCATTTATGTAAGACACTGCCAAAGCACATGCACAAGCTCAAACAGTATAGTGTGCAATGGGTGAAAGGCACAGCAGATAAGATGTTCATGCCATGGTCGCATGGGCGATCATTGTGAAAAGCACTACTGCAACACATGACCACATACTTGCACGCTGCGTACACAGGGAAGACATTGTAGAAAAGGCTAGTTATTTTTGAGAGCTTTGGAAAATGTATGAACCACCCGCTTGTAGCAGTGATGGTAGTCCAGAGGAGAGTAAGAGAAAAGAGGAGATCTTTGGGATCATACAAAACAAGGAAGAGAAAAGTGAGTGATCGAATGTATCAACAGAAATAGAATGAGAAATTAATTTAAGAGATGGAAAGGAGAGAAAGATAAAGCTGATGAGGTAACACTTGTGCAGAATGAATGGTTGGAAGGACAGATATTACTCAAGATAGATGGGAAAAGCATCAAGGAAGTAAGGCAAAGAGAAGATCAGGACGACCAGGATATAAAAGATAGGGAACGAGGAAAAAGATTGAAGGAAGACGGACATAAGAGAAAGAGCAAGGAGCAACGAGAACAGATGTATCAGGAGGAGCAAGAGAAAAAACAAGAACGGGCAGAGGAGCAAAGGAAGTACGATAACAAGCAAAGAGCAATAGAAGATAGGGACAGACGAGAAAGGACGAGAGAAGAGGAGGAGCGGAGAAATTAAGGGACACAATAATACAGAGATGAAGTGAAGAGGAAAAAGGGAGAGCAGAACCAATGAGAGAAGAACAAAGGCAAGAGGAAGAGAGAATAAGAAGGGAGGCAAGAAGGCAAAAAGAATTAGATGAAGATCTAGAAGGTAAGTGGAAAAAACAAGAGCTTGATATTAAGCTGATTCAAAAGAAGATAATGGAGCCAAGCCCAGCAATACGATGGGACAGAATGGAAAAGTTCTTTCCTTTAAAGGGAGCAACATCAGGGGCATCTAGAGTAGCCCTATACAAAGAGAACTTTGATATAGGAAGTATCGGGGACAGGATGGATAAGGCATATCAAGAATTAAAGGAAAGTTGCAAATCGGGAAGCTGAGATAAGGGAGACCAATCCCTAGTATTTCAATTTTGAGACAAAGGAGAAAATCTGTTCAGCATCAAAAACAAAGCCTTATCCTTAAGCAGACTGAACTTAGATAAGGGTGAAGGGGACGAGAGTCACACTAGTTGTGGACGTGACCTGTCAGACGAGGAGAGATAATCCTTCCGTGGGGAAGAGGGAGGAGGCGCATGTGCCCCCGAGGGAAGCCTGCAGGCAGACAAGGAAGTAAGATGGTCTGATCTAGAGCAGCCTAAAGAAAGGATGCCAGATCCCATAGCGTACCCAGAGCATCCCAGAGGATGATTGAATAGTGATAAAGGAGAATCACAGCCATATTTGAGCAGGTTAAGTTTGCTACCAGCAAGGAGACCGTCAGGGCCCATTGTCCCTGCCATGACTAGGCAGACGATGGGAGCCAACTGCCGGTTAGGATTCACATAGTTTCCCTTATTGGAAAAAGGGGGAGCAAGACCGCAGTATATTCCATGGCCACAGATGGATAAGGATAAATTAAGATGCAAACTCCCGAGTTTGACGTTGGGTGCGGGAAAATGGATTTATGAATTAGTAAAAATGAGAGGAGGAAATACCTTGGCCACAGGAGACATTAAGGGTCTCTTGGCAGCCATTCTTGAGGAAAGAGCTGATGATATATGGAGGAGAGCAAGCCATTCAAGTGTGACTGCACAGAACACAGCGCATGATGGAGCACCATTTAATAATTGCAAAGCAGATGTTTGGAGGGCTCTCAGGGTACAGTATCCTGACACATCAGATATGTGTGCAATTATGACACATACGATGAAAGAAGATGAAGACCCTATTGCTTACATTCAGGACATTCAAGAGCGTTGAACGTTTGAAACGAGGGAACCGTGGAAAAAAAACTGTGGCATTATTTTACCACATTTTATGTCAGGGTTTGCCCGAGCAGGTACAGAGGCAAATGAAGAAGCAAGTGGGGATGGAAGCGAAGACATGGGCTGAAATACAGTTGACAATAGTGTATCACTGTCAGCTATTGCAGTAGGAAAATAAGAAGAAATATGAGCCCAGGAAAATTGAGGAAGCTAAATTAGATCAGAAGAAATTGTCACAGCATGCCATAGAAGGGGCGGTATTGATAAGCAGAGAAGGACTGGGAATGCAGCAAGCATTGGGTACATCGCAAGCGAATAATCTGCACCTGATGGACCAAGGAGGGAATGGGTTGATGCCAGGAGCCAGAGGCATGGTCTATAGAGGAATGCATCATTCCTCTATAGCCCATGCCTATAGAGAAAAGGGTGGATTCCAAAGCAATCAAGGTGGGTTTCAGAACTCACAGAATTAGAATCAAAATGCGCAAGAAATATTCAACCAATGGAGACTAGTCAGACAACCTCCCCCTGTATGCTGGACTTGCAGGATGACAGGGCACATTGCACGCGTATGTGGGGGTAAAGGGAATGTACAGAATGGCCAAATCTCAAAAGGAGGGGGCAGTTTATCCTCCATCGTATAGCACACAAACTAGGGAAGGGTTTGGCCAAGATCAGACATTGTATCAGACACAAGCGCAGTGAATGCAACAGAAACAGCAAGTCCAAATGAATCCACTGCAAGGGCAGTCACAACACGCCCCCATGCAGACACAACAGTTTGTGTCATGTGTGCCGGGTCCTGGAAGCAGTGGCACCGGTATCGGTGGGGCGGCCATTGAATGTTCCACCACGTTTTTCTTTCTACGTTAAGGTGACAGTCTAGTCTTTCACTGCTTTCTGTTCTGCGTGCGGACTGCTGGAAGGTTCTTATTCCCTGTCCTCCCGGGAGACCATGCGTTGCAACATCGGAGTTTCGCTTTGCTGCACTTCCGTGTGTTTTGTTCCAGCGCTCTCTTTCTCCCGATTTTTCACTATGGAGCTTGCCGCCGCCGAGCCTTTTTCAGCGGACTGAGAGTTTTTTTGTAGCTAAAGGCTTTTTCCCCTACTTTCTCACCTGTTCCGGTGGAGGGGCCACAGGAGGCTAAGCTTACAGGTGGCAACTGTGGCTTCCCATCAGGATAGGCTTCAATTATCCTCTTCACACCAATATTGAGAACCGATTGAATACAATACGGAGTCCGGTTCTACAGGTGAGGAGTCGGAGGAGGGTAGTGGTTCAGAAGAAATAGAAATGTATTGTGACAGTTGTGACAGTATGCAAACACGGGACAATTACTGAAACCCAGAATAGGAGGTGCCACTGTAGTGGGAGGGAATCCTTTCACAGGTACATGGGTAGGCATATACCCACAATAGGACAGCTCACAGGTTGACTGGATGTGCTCACTATTATAAGTGACACCACAACCCCAAGAGGTACCAAGGGTTGATGTGACAATAGGAGGCAAATCTTTTTCTTTTCTAGTAGACACTATGAGCAACTTGTTCATGTATACGAGAGGGAAAATATCCAATGACGGGAATTGCCATGAATGCTCAAGGGTTCTCTGGAGCTACGAGTCAAGTTCCTTTTACTGATGAATGACCAGTCTCTATAGGAGAGTGTGACATATCTGTTCCATTATTATATTCACGACAGACACCGGTTAACATTTTGGGAACAGATTTGATGATGACAAAACTTAACATGACGATTTCTTTTACTGACGAAGGGATAGTGTGTTCCACTCCTGGAATACACTACATGAATGTGGGCAGATGAATACTGGCATTCACAGGGCAAGTGGCTCAGCGAGGTGTACCAGTAGAGCCAGGGGTTTTTCTTTGAGCATTCCATTGACATGGCTACCTGGCTTAGTGCAAAAAACTATGAGGATATTTGATGAATTCTTGTTTAGACAACAGATACCTATGGACGAAGTGGGGGGACAGACTATAGCTCTAGAATTAGAAGCAGCATTAGTACAAAGGGAAATGGCGATGCTTGAAGGAACGTATGATGAGGGTAGACCATGGAGAACAGTAATAACTCGCGAAGAAGGGTGCAGTTTGACTGATATTACTGATGATGATATGTTTAGAGATGACCCAACAGACAATGAAGTAGTGTTCTTTATAAGCATCACATGCTGGATAAGAATAGAGAAGAGGGAAATCCCACAGTGAATGACAGTAATGCGACTGCATCCAGCCTTTTTTGAATAAGACCTGGACAAGGTGCCAAGCATCCTTTGGACCACAGGCCCTTATGCCGTAGGATTATTAAAAGGGATAGGGGAAGTCAAAATAAAGTTGAAGCCAGGGGGATTTTACCTCGAACAAAACAGTACCCCATGTCTTGAGAGGCCGATGAGGGTATATTCAAGACTATTTCAGCACTGATGAAACAAGGTATTCTGGTGCCATCAGAATCATTGTACAATACTGCAGTATATCCTGTAAAAAAATCAAAGGGCGGGTCGTCGAGATTCATACAGAACATGAGACCGATTAACCACATTGTAGAGTCAGAGCTTCCTTTAGTTCCTAACCCGGTGATTATATTATGCAGTATCTCAGTGGAAGCACGACATTTCACAGTGATTGATTTGAAAAATGATCCCTTTAAGCCTATCACAACCCCTCAAAGGTTTTTCTTATTTGCCACGTAGTGTGATGTCACCCATGCCGAGTGTTTACTCTATCATTTTACATTTTTTATGAAATGCTTCGAGTTAAATTATACTGTGCAACGTCCGTTGTAACTCCCGGTTTTAGACAATTGATATTAAAACAGTAAAACGACTTTGCCTTCTTCCTGAGTTAGTTTGATTATTTGGTGTAAGAGTTACTCTGCATCCCATCTACTGCACGATATGCTATGTATTTAAGGGCCATATGTTCACTTGTGTCCAAAACGTATCTGACACTCATACTAAAACAAATAATCAAAGGTGTAAGGTAAATGTCTTTGTTTTGATTTAGCAAAAAGTGCATACAAATCAAATGTAAAAATTCAACAAACAATCCTTGAAACCAGGAAATGGTTCCCTTCTCCTGGATTGTTTTAGGTAGAATAGCAAAAGTGTCCTTTTCAACCAATGTTTCCTTAAGAGCAGCGGAAATGTCTCTTTCACACAACACTTTCTTCTAGATGGGAAAATGTCCTTTGGAAATTAGCAAACATGTCGCTTTTACACAATACTTTCTTCAGGATAGCAAAATGTCAGTTGGAAAATGAGCAAAAAGTGTCCATTTTACACACTTCTTCGGGATGGCAAAAAAGTGTCTTTTGAAGAATAGCAACAGAGTTTCCTTTCAAAAACAACTCTTAGAGGATGGCAACAAGTGCAAATGTGTCTTTTCAAACAATGACTCCTCAGGATTAGCAGAAATGTCTATTTCATTCAACACTTTCTTGAGGATGTGTTTTGCTGGTATATTCCCCTGCCAGGAATCCTTCTGGGTTTTGCAGATCCCCTGGTATACTCCCCTGCCAGGTATATTTCTCCCAAAGGCTCACTGCCTGATGTGCTTCTTTCACCAGGAGTTCTTACAAAGTTCTTTTCAGCAAATTCAAAATTGATTACCTGGTGTACTCCCCTGCCAGGAATCCCCCTCTGGCTGTTGCAGATCCCCTAGTATGCTCCCCTGCCAGGCATTGTTCCCCCAAAGGCTCACTGCCTGATGTGTGTCTTTCACCAGGACTTTCTACAATGTTCTTTTTCAGTATAAGTCAGTTGTACTCCTGTTTATACAGTTTTGACTTTAGGTGTTACTTTTTCCAACTTTCCCCATATTGACATCTAATATATGTAGACTTGTACACGTTCTATCTGTTAACTTCCTCACTTGTATGTATTTGCGTACATCACTTTTTGTTCCAATTTTCCCCAATTGACTTTGCATACATGGAGATTTGGACAAAATGTGTCTTTCAACTTCTTCATTAGTTTTCAATTGCTTATGACAATGTTTACTCCAGTTTTCCCCATATCGACATCTCATGTATGGAGACTTGTGTAAATTCTGTCTTTCTATATTACTTGGTTAATATTCGAAAAGAAAATCCAATTGTGTGTATGCGTATCGGTACGCCCCAGTGTTCCCAAAACCTCTGGGCAGACTGCTGGTGTTTCTGATCCATGGTGTATGGCTGCAGTGAACTGATTTCTTTGGAAAAGCGCTTCCCACTCTGTAGACCCTCTTGCAGTTCTCCCGTCGGCTTTTCATTCATCCACCAGTTGAACTGCTGCTCTTCAAGGTGACAGCGTCACAGCCAGCCTCTCTGCTACTGCTGGCTCCCCACCGGTCCTTCTGCAGTACCCGTGCTTCTGTCGATCTCTTGGCTTTCCGGTAGGATACACCTGCCTCCTTCAGCACAGTATGCTCTCGCATGTCTGCCTTCAGTTCTCCTTCCCGCTTCGCTTGCTCTGCATTTCTCGTCTCCACCTTCACTTCTAAATTGAAAAGGCAAACCATTTTCAAAACCATCAGAAACAGGAACTGTTATACATGTATTATGTACTTATGAGGTGTGAATGGTATGATGTCTAGGGTGTTTGACAATAAGGGGTTTTAGGGTTTTACATCTGGAAGGAATTGTATAATGGCAACATGCCATCAGAAACCTCAGAATTATAGGGACTTCTTCACATGAAAGCGAAGAATATAGCATCGTCAACACATCTCCCCACTAGCTGGGGATCAGTGATGACCCCATAGGATTCCTCACACATCCAGACTAAAAAAGTCATCATTTGTGAAGAATCCTGCTGATACTTTCAAGTCAGGGGATCTGTTGTTGGTCTTGGAGCTTCTTATGCCATATGCCTCGAAGGCTAGTTTTTGACCAAATTCTTCTCTTTATAACCTTTTCTTGGGAATTTAGAGCAGAGATTTCTGATGCACTAAGTCACCAAACCATATTTTGTGAAGCTTGCCCTTTTCAAAAGGTTTGTGGATGGCTATCTATTGAGACTGTTTGGTACCCCTCCCTTAGATTGGGTCCTACATGGCTTCTGACGACTCGCCATGGTTTAGACGCCCATGGGGCTATTTAATGCTTTATAAATGTAATAAATAAATACACATTCATCTTGTATTTTTCAATCCTTTCCCTTGCCTTTCAGGTTCCCGCAATTTAACTTTAACTGCACGTTATTGTGTTACATTCAGCACTTCTCTCGCTCTAAATGGAAAGCTTGACCTTGGCCAAGCCACCACAGATGGAAAAGCTGCCTAATGTAGCGGAGGCCGCCCGGACCCTGACCTCACCCCGGGAGGCTCTTAAAGCCTTGGGCTACACGTCCTTCAGAGACACAGAAACGCGTCAGGAGTAAGTGAAGTACCTGATAGAAAATCAACTACCATACTTTCCATGTCTCTGAAAATTGGTGTCAAGCCGGATCCATCACGCAAATCAATTTTGCCCTCCCCAGGGGCCACTGAACACACTGCATCAGCTGCCCACAAAAGGCAGTGGCCATCATCAGCCGCAACACAACTGACCACCTTCTTACAAAAAAACTATATTGCAGCTCTCTTCCTTTGACCATCTTCTCTTGTGTTGTTTCAACGAAAATATAGTTGAGGACATGAGCAAAAATTCCCTATGAAAATGCATGATAACATCCAATTTCGAAATTGCGTTAAAAGAAATACACAGCGTTCAGAGGTGACCATAAGTTAGAGGTAGGTTCATTGATGGAGTATGGTGGGGCATGGTGGGGAACCCCTATAAATGCAAGCAGAAGAGGGGCAGGAAAATGTGCACAATCGAAATTTGAAAATCAATGGAAAACTTATTCTATGTGATGACATAGATCAGTCAACTATCTCCACTATTCCCATGTTTAAGCCCTCCCTCATTATGATGCATTTGACAAATTAAGAGGGATTGTCTGGGGGTGCTTGAGTATTGTGAGTGCTGCGACTCCCAGTCATAGTTCAGAGGTTAGGGTGCATCTTTTCAACTAGGAAGGCAAGGCCACAGTGTGGGTACACTGGGTGCCTGTTATGCAAGGCCTTGGACTGGTGGTGATGCAAGCTCTTGGGAATCGTGCTGGTGCAGGCCTTGCACGGGCAGTGCCTCTCTTGCTCGGCGCGACTGCCAACTGAAGCTCCATCGCTTGCAGCTGAGAATCCTGAAGAGAATCCGCAGGGGGAAGCTACCTCTGTGAGCCCTCCATAGGGATCATCCCAGTGGATCCCGCCTGCCTGCATCCCTGGTGAGGCCCATCGAAGGCTGTTGTACTGTACAGGGTAGCGCTTCTTTGAGCAGATCTGCAGTCTAGTCATCCCAGCAAGGAGCACACTTCTCAATCTCCTGATGTAGCTCTTTGGTAGGGACCCAACTCTCAATGTCACTCACTGTCAATTTATTGTTCCTGCCATTGAAAAAGGGATGTGTTTTTTTGAGCCATTGAACTGGGAGAAAGTATATTACATGACCATAGGCTAACCAAAATACACATACCCACACCAACCATTAACTAACATTTTCACTCAACAAACTTGACAGACACTGGACCTACCCTCTGGCTGAACTTGCCAGTGCACATATTCCATAAAGCACCAGCCAAACTACACACAAACACACTGAAACACTCACCACCACAAACCTCCTCATGCATACAACAAACAAGCATGACACTGGACTTCCCTTCTGGATACAACCAACTAGTGCGCACGATTAGACTTCCACCTAACCGCACATGATTTACAGGCCCGACATAATACTACTACACAACCAAGGCACTGAATCTTACCCTTATGTTTACAACAAGCCGGGCCGTACAACCAACTCACACTCAAGACAACACACACATATGCTAGTTTCTCCTGGTTCTGAACCCATTCTATCATCCTATCCTCACTAACATACCCCGCCCTCTTTTTTTGCAGAGCCATATGAGCACCTGGAGACCACCTCTGGGTGGTAGCAGTGCGCGGTATACATCAATACAACATAACAAAACAATATAGGAAACTGGGGTGGGTAGAAACGTTAACCAACGTCCGCCATGCAGCACCTTCCTGAGAGGCCAACTAGCTGAAGATCAGATTGCATTCTGATATGAGAGGTGGACACAAAGACCCTGCACTGTGCAGAGAAAAGACCCTGCACTCTGCAGAGATAACAAAGACTAATGTCAATGACAGAGGTGCCATCGAATGGTAGGGATTGGGGTGCAATTCGAAATGAAGACTGATATTCTCTATAACAAAGTGCACCTATCATAACTTCCTGGTAGATCCCCTACCCTTTGGGCTGGTGATGTATGGCAGGTTGGGGACAGATGAAGAAGTGGGAGAGTTAACATAGAGGTCATCATACATTTTCTACACAACACAGGGGTGCAAGAACATACATCTGTCTCACAAGGAACCATTACACCCGCACTATATCCAAGTAACGGGCGTGGATGTACACTATTGTGTTAAGATTAAGTGAACATAGCTTATTTGAACAAGAACATACAAGCATTCATTCTGTGCTCTAATCTGCACAAGCGCAAAGGAGTGGTCCAAACGTTAAACCTGTGCTTGAATTTCTAAAGCTTGAGCCACGTTGCCTCCTTCACCTCACTTTTCTCGACTTCAGCACCTTTGTTTTGCACCAACGTATCAGGGGGTTGACATCTATGCTGACTCGGCTGCACAACGTGAAATCTTTCTTCTTGTTGGTCCAACTGGCATGAGTTTGTTTGCAGGGCTGGACTTGTGTTTTCTGGGTGTAGCCTTTTGAAGCACCTAGGAGGTGTTCAGAGCAATCCAGGAGTTGGGGGATATTGTTTGGAGTGGGGAGTTGTAGCTATAAACTCTGGCTGATGTTGTGGCCTAGTGAATGATTGGGGAAGGTGAGGTGGTGAGTGGCTTCTGGGTGTGTGGAAAAAGTTAAGGTTATGGTTATGGAACCAGAGTTCAAGGGATAGGGTGTGGGTATAAGTAAGGGACCTTGTAAGACTCAGCCAGATGTAGGCTCCAGTATCACTGGGATGTGTAGAGAATTTACAATGAGCACTGAGTTAACTCTCCCACTTTCCCCTTTGGCTCCACTGTGTTATCCATTATTAGTCCAAAGGTTAGGTTAGCCACCAGGAGATTAAAGGGGGCAAAGGGTAGTTCACAGTTTCTTTTTCTTTTTAAACCTCCCTTCCCTCTCCCCCTATGGAGCTTAACAAACGTTTGATGGCCTAAGCACCACCTTATTTCCCAGCGAGTTGGTTACCATTTGATCACACTGTGCGTCTTTAGAATGGAATGTTCTGTTGGCAATAACCAAACAGCCCCCTCCAGATAACACATCTTACTCGCAAGAAGTCATGCTCACTGGCTCACTGTAAAAGAATGCATAATATTCAAGACCTTGGCCATTACACACAAATGCCTCGCGCTCACAGCCACTCCCTATCAATCGGAAAAAGTAGTTTGTGCCACATCTTCCAGACCTAAGCGCTCACAGCACGCTAACCAGCTGAATGTCCCAACCTACAAAAGAACCAAAGCCGGAGGCTCTAGCTTCATATTCCTAGCAGCTAAACAATGGAATGCCCTACCCACCACCCTAAAGAATGAAACCTCCCACCCTGCCTTCCGCAAGGCACTCAAAACCAAGCTCTACAACTAACCAAACTCAAACTCTGCACAACATTTATTTCTGTGAATAACTCAAATAACTGTCTTGTAACTGGTTCACTGTAACCTCAAACCTTGAAATGTAACCATGCCATTGATACCTCATCCACCCCGCTCTGGCACACACTGCAACCAAGAACATCAGGCGCTGTGTGCCCTTGCTCGTGTGTTTCTTGTGCTTCATGTAACCAAGTAAGCTTGCTGTAACAGTGCCACGATGCCCCACTGGCCGACTTGTGCTCCATTTTACTTGTATTAAGGCGCCCCTGCTCCAAAGCGCAACCCGACAGCCCCAGGCCCCGAAATCCGCCCTCGCCACCTCCCGCTTCCTGGTTCCCACCAATCCCGCCCCCTGACCCGCCTCTGCGCCCTGATTGGTCCCATCAAGAAGATCAGCATTCATTTCCAGTCCTCGGCTAAGGACCCGAGGCAAAGGACGGCGCATACAGTGGATAGCTCCTGATCGTATCTGCAGGTATCCGCAGGAGAAGCAAGAAGCCAACAACAAGTAAGTGTGGCAAGGGCGGGGCCAGAAGCAACTACTTCAGGCCATACTACCCTACCACCCATCTAACAAAGCATCACCACTGTAAACTCATTGGGCCTCATTAGGACCCAGGCGGTAAGGGGTTTACGCCGGCGTAAACCATGCCGACCCTTACCGCCTGAGTACGAGTTCCCTTAGCGCCATGGTGATTTTAACGCCTGCTTTTAGCAGGCGTTAAAATCCATGGCGCTAAGGGACCTTGTTGTTAATTACGCCACCGTAATTTACGGTGGCGTAATTAACGCCTTCCCCACTCCCATTTTGCCCTATGGGGCCAAAAATGGGAATGTGGAAGGGTAAATGGGGATTGGGGACTTACCGCCCCGCCAAGGTCGGAATGGGGCGGTAAGTCCGCCAACCACCATGGCGGACTTGGCAGCTTAGCGCCATGGACCATGGTGCTAATAGCGCCATGGTCCTCCGCCAAGGTCCTAATGAGGGCCATTATATCTGCACTCAGAAACTCTGTCCTTTACATGTGAAAGTTGTATTTAGGAGTTGTGCCCAATTGCATTTAGAAGCTGTGCCCAATAGCCTCTCTTTGAAAGTTGCATTTAGAAGTGTACCCAACTGCATTTAGAAGTGTACCCAATTGCATTTAGAAGTTGTGACCAATAGCCTCTCTGTGAAAGTTGCATTTAGAAGTGTACCCAATTGCATTTAGAAGCTGTGACCAATAGCCTCTCTTTGAAAGTTGCATTTAGAAGTGTGCCCAATTGCATTTAGAAGTGTGCCCAATTGCATTTAGAAGTGTACCCAATTGCATTTAGAAGTTGTGACCAATAGCCTCTCTGAGAAAAGTTGCATTTAAAAGTGTGCCCAATAGCCTCTCTGTGAAAGTTGCATTTAGAAGTGTACCCAATTGCATTTAGAAGCTGTGACCAATAGCCTCTCTGAGAAAAGTTGCATTTAAAAGTGTGCCCAATAGCCTCTCTGTGAAAGTTGCATTTAGAAGTGTACCCAATTGCATTTAGAAGTGTACCCAATTGCATTTAGAAGTGTACCCAATTGCATTTAGAAGTGTAGCCAATTGCATGTAGAAGTTGTGACCAATAGCCTCTCTGTGAAAGTTGCATTTAGAAGTGTACCCAATTGCATTTAGAAGCTGTGACCAATAGCCTCTCTTTGAAAGTTGCATTTAGAAGTGTGCCCAATTGCATTTAGAAGTTGTGACCAATAGCCTCTCTGTGAAAGTTGCATTTAAAAGTGTGCCCAATAGCCTCTCTTTGAAAGTTGCATTTAGAAGTGTGTGCCCAATAGCCTCTCTGCGAATTTAGAAGTGTGCCCAATAGCCTCTCTGTGAATTTAGAAGTGTGCCCAATAGCCTCTCTGAAAGTTGCATCTAGAAGTGTGTTAATATCCTCTCTGTGAAAGTTGCATTTAGAAGTTGTGCCCACTAGTCTCTCTGAGAAAGTTACATTTAGAAGTGTACCCAATTGCATTTAGAAGTTGTAACCAATAGCCTCTCTTTGAAAGTTGCATTTAGAAGTGTGCCCAATAGCCTCTGTGAATTTAGAAGTGTGCCCAATAGCCTCTCTGTGAATTTAGAAGTGTGCCCAATAGCCTCTCTGAAAGTTGCATCTAGAAGTGTGCCAATATCCTCTCTGTGAAAGGTGCATTTAGAAGTGTGCCCAGTAGCCCCTCTGTGAATTCAGAAGTGTGCCCAATAACCCCTCTGTGGATTTAGAAGTGTGCCCAATAGCCTCTCAGAAAGCTGCATCTAGATGTCTGGCAATATCCTCTCTGTGAAATTGCATTTGGAAGTGTGACCAATAGCCTCTCTGAGAAAAAGTTGCATTTAGAAGTTGGGCCCAATAGCCTCTCTGAGAACAATTGCATTTAGAAGTGTACCCAACTGCATTTAGAAGTTGTGCCCAATAGTCCCTCCGAGGAAAGTTGCATTTAGAAGTGTGCCCAACTGCATTTAGAAGTGTACCCAATTGCATTTAGAATTTGTGACCAATGGCCAGTCTGAGAAAAGTTGCATTTAGAAGTGTACTCAATTGCATTTAGAAGTTTACCCAATTGCATTTAGAATTTGTGACCAATGGCCAGTCTGAGAAAAGTTGCATTTAGAAGTGTGCCCAATTGCATTTAGAAGTGTACCCAATTGCATTTAGAAGTTGTGACCAATAGCCTTTCTGAGAAAGTTGCATTTAGAAGTGTACTCAATTGCATTTAGAAGTTGTGACCAATAGCCTCTCTGAGAAAAGTTGCATTTAGAAGTGTGCCCAATTGCATTTAGAAGTGTACTCTCTTTGAAAGTTGCATTTAAAAGTATGCCCAGTAGCCTCTCCGAAAGTTGGAATACATGGAACACATGAGTGTATGCGTGGGGCACACTGGAGAATGAGGGACAAACCAGAGCACGCAAGGTGGACTAGAGTGCGTGAGTGTGTCGAGCTGACAGGAATGTGTAGGGCAACCTTGAACGCATGAAAGGAATAAAAATACATAGAACGGACCTGACCCCATAGATTTGCGTGACGTACATATTATGTTTTGGAACGCAGGGAACATTTGTAAGAGCATATATCATACCACACCCCACGCTTACTCTCTTCTTTACACCACCACTCAACTAGAACACAGAGATACTATGACACCATTCGGTATAACTGTTCTCATATCAACATCTCCCGCTCACTCCCCATCACTCTAAGTAAACACTGCTGGTTTCAAACCCCCCAGCCAGGCGTTCACCTCAGGCCTAACGCAGCCACACTCGGTCTGGATAAATCCTGCCAGAGCGAACACATACTCCTGATCTCTCAACCACCACACCTACCGCTAAGAAGCAGCTACCACACGAATTCCGCACCAGCTGCACACATACCTGGTGCGCACACGCACCTTTGGACTCTCTCTACTCTCTCTACTGACCTGAACTTCGGTTCCCAAGGGCGTTCAACCTACCAGCGCCTTCAGACCATACCAATGGTATATAAGGCGCTATATAAATGCAAAATAACATAACATAACATAAATGTAAAAAAATAAAATAAATAAATAACATGACACCTCCCTTGCCACATTATATTAAAGGGGCTGGTGCTAGTGAATGTCTCAGAGAATCCATTCTATAGACACAGCAGTGTTGTGGAATTTCTTTTTTTGTACCCCGAGTGAAAAAATTAACTTTTCATAGTACATCCGTCTTTCAATGCTACAGGAACAGAGCAGCCTTATACGAGTTTGATTGCCTGCTCCAAGCTCAACAATGACTTCCATAGCGCTTCCATGCAGGGCTGTAAAAACCGAGTTATATCTGTGGTCTTGTCTGTTCTTCAACCCACCTAACCCGGGTTTGAATCCTGGCTGTGGCACTGTTGCATTCAAGTGGGGGGTATAAAACTAATTTTATTTTGTGTATTTAAGAAAATAGTTTGCATTGCACTGCAGCACCCACTTAAATGCAACAGTGACATGAGCAGGATTCTAAACCAGCGGCTCAAAGAGCAAGCACTTAACCACAAGAGCCGGTGGAGTAACTTTGCTGAACATGTTGGGAGATTGGGGGGGACACAACATCTAACAGAAAGGGTCCCCTGCCAAATAATGAGGACAAAATGGTGTGCCACGAATGTTGGGGAGACAAACATCCTTGTCCCCCTCTTAAATTACGCCCATGTCAAGTTCACAAGAGTCTCTTAACTTTCATAGCCCTGCATGGCAGTTGTGATAAGATTTTTGGTGCTCAGAGCACACGCATTAGCCCTCATAACACTACTGTGTGTCTTTAGGATTAACACATAGCAGCAGTACTATGAAATGTCTTTTCATATGCTTTGAGGAGCACTCATACCACCACTGTGTTTCTGTAGCACTGACACAGCTGTATTATGAAAGTTTCCTTATTTCCTTATTTGCTCAGGGAATATGGCATTCTCAAATACCAGCCCCCTCAAGATAAGGTGTCACATTATCTTAAAACAGCTGGTGTTTGAGTATTGCTGCCACAGCATTCCATTCTAAAAAAACACAGGACCTCATTACAGGTTTTCCAGTAATTTCGTCGTGCCAGTATTACCATCTCCGGCAGGGCAAATACTGGAAATTCCGGCACATTACAATTCGTCGTGCGCGTGCATACACTCCTTCCAGAAACGGTAATTCCGGCATGATGGTATTACCGGCATCAGCATCAATCTCCTAGTTTTACCGGGAGAAATGTTGAAGTAATACTGATGCCAGCACCCAAACTGCTGAATTACCAGTGCCAGAATTAGCATCACTGCTGGAACAGGAAGCTTGCAGGCGGCCATCTTTAAATCTTAATCCACTTTGAATCCCCCCCTTCCAACTGCCATCCACTGCTATAGGAGGTGCCAAACATGTCTGGAAGCCAGAAAAGATGAGTCTGTGACATCTGCATGCGAAAACGAAATTCTCGGAGACTGGGCTGACTGCACTAGCAGGCACTGTGGTGCAGCACTCAGAGGCAATCTTTTGGGCTCGCCACAGGAAGACCAGCTAGCAAAGAAAGACTGCCATGTGGCAGGAGGAGGTTGACAGGGTGACAGCTGTGGGGACTATCCCCCGCACGAAGAGGGACTGCCAGAAGAGCTGGGATGATCTGCGTCTCAGGGTCCATAAACTCATCTCTCAACACAGGAGAGATATGTCTTCCACAGGAGGAGGAATAGTGGCACCCCTCAACCTCATGCCCTGGGAGGAGACATGCAGCTCCATCCTGCACATGGAGGGCATTGAGGCGGTTGGGATGGCATAGGCAGTAGCTGTGATCCAAGGCGAAGGTGGTAAGTACAACAAGCCCCATGTAAATGCAAATATTGTGTCCAAATACATGCATCCCTAAGCATTGAACCACCTAATGTGCAAGTTAGCTGGCCCAACACATGTCAGTCACAGCAAATGGGCAGATCACAAACACATATGCCAGGGGATGCAGGTAGACATAGCCATGCACAAGCACCGTAGCAAAAATGTACTGCCCCACACATGTACACATGAGGTGCGCCCATGAGTAGAAAGGATGCCCATGACATGAATCGCTGTCCCACGGCACACACACAAAAAAGACAGACATTGGGCCTCATTACACGGATGGTGGAGAACCATGGCGCTGTTAGCGCCATGGTTCATGCCGGTAAAATACCGGCACCGCCTTGGCGGAAAGGGGAATTACCGCCCCATTCCAAGGTTGGCGGGGCGGTAATTCCCCCTTCCACCATTGCCCTTCCCCATTCCCATTTTTGCCCCATAGGGCTCAATGGGAATGGGGAAGGCGCTAATTATGGTACCGCAAATTGCGGTACCGTAATTAGCTCCCTGGGTCCCTTTGCGGGTTGGTGTTTAACGCCTGCAAAAAGCAGGCGTTAAATCCCCCAACCCGCAAAGGGACCTCGTAGTAAGGCGGTAAGGATTTACCGGTACCGGTATTTTACAGGTACCGGTAAATCCTTACCGCCATCCGTGTAATGAGGCCCATTGGGCCCAAGACCCCAAGAAGGCCACATGAATAGAGCAGAACACACAGAATGTTGCATGAGTGTAAGGCAAGCCCACAGACATGGCTCCCAGACAACTAACAGCATATCCATCTCTTCCCATCAGGCACGCATGCCCTCTGTGTGCACATGCATGGGACTGGCTGGCTCTGCAGCACCATCCTCTGGGAGAGGCATGTCCAGACCTGGGGCCAGGTGTATTTAGTACCTCACTTGGGCCCTGTTATATGCCCTTTCCTGCAATGTCTGGGGATTCCTCAGAGGGGTCATCAGCCACCGAAACAGTGGGTATCCAGAGTCACCTACCAAGTGGTAAGACACGGGTATTACTCATGATGCCCGGGAAGTGGCATTGCCTGGCACGCATCATTTCAATGGTCAATCTGTGCATGCATGTCCCATTTCACATTGTGTCACACTGTTTCAGGTCCCAGTTCTTGAATGCGTATTGCAATGCCAAGGGGGTTGCCCAGTCTGACATGGTCATACCTGCACACAGTGATTTTTGTATCTGACTTTGTGGGCGCCATGCCATGGGGGTGTGGACTGGACCTGTACATTGTCACCATGCGTGGTACCTGATGGGAGTCTGGACCATATGTGAAGGTGTTCTGTGTGGCATCCATGATGGTGTGTGCCATTACTTGTGAAGGCAGTGCAAGCCAGTTCTGATGGCAGGGTAGTGACCCTCAGAAGTTGTTTGTCAATGTCTCATCCGATTTATGGGGGTGTCAGTGGGTGGTGAAACTAACATCATCTCCATGGGCAACATTGTTGTTCTTGTGCCCTGCACCTATTCTCGGTCTGCATCTCAGAGCTTATGCCAGGTGTGTCTGGGCAGCCTCGGCAGAATGTTCCAGTCATGTGCATGTCATTGAATAGGCACAGGTAAATGTGCATCACTGTAATGTGTTGGTCCCTGTGACCTTACGTAGAGTTTGGTCTGTCTTCTTGTTGCTTTCAGTCATCTATAGGCTAGACACCGGGCTCTTGGGTGAGCCGCTGGAAGTACATTTGATTCCCCTAGGCGGCCATGTCAACCCATTCACTGCCATTGCAGGTGGGAGGGGTTGCATTCTGGTACCTCTAGTGCATTGTGTGTGGTTGTCCTGCTGGGATTGGATAAGACCAGTCAGTGACTGATGTATCCCTAGTCATGTACTACTCATTTGTGTTGTAAACTGTCATTTGAGTGGTGGGCTGGTGGATCCTGCATGTACAGGGACCATTACGGACATGCATTTGTGACATTGTTGCCCCCCTTTGCCTGTCACTCATGCTGCAAGGTAGATTGGATTGTAAATGTACTCACCCATTCCAGGTCCTTTGTCCTCTGTGATGCTGCATGCATGCCGGCAGTGTGCTGTTAGTATCTGCCTGTTATTGAGGGGCTAGGGTTTGGCCCTTGTGTGAGGCATCACTGCACGCCTTTGCCTCACCACCTGCATCCCTGTTGTACTCATTCTCATCCTCCTCCTCTCACTGGCCTCCGGTTGACTCTGTTGGTACACCAGCCCCTGCAGCTGAGGAATGGCCTCTAGCTCCATGTTTGCGACAATGGCCCTCATTACCGGGGTGCCAAAAAAACCTGCCGGTAGGCAGTGGGTTATGTGGAACCCTCTAACACTGTTTCTGCTGCCTAATATCCCTGTGCCAGGAGGCAGAATGGTAAATACCCTTTCCCGTGGAGTCCCATATGACTCCACGCGAATGGGCTCACTAAAGTACTGGCACCGTTTCTAACAGTGCCAGTTCTTCAGTGAAAACACTGCCGGTAGGGGCCTGAATTCCTGGCAGGTCAGGCCTGCCGGGAGTTCTGTGCTCCTACCGGCAGACTCTTAGTTTTGCGCTCCGGAATGGGTGCTGGTACGTTGCTACCAGCACCCTTATTTTCAGACCGCCAAACTTGTAATGAGGCCCAATAAATGGCAGCATGCTTGTGTTAGGAAGTGGTTTTGGGGAAGTTGTGGGCCTTTTGTACTCTTCATGTGGGCATTGGGTGCACCTGGATGGATTGGGTGCATCTGTGGCCTTATTTACTTCACCTGTGTGTCCATGTACCAGCTGCTCTGAGGTGTTGTTATCTCTGCCTTGGTTTTGCCGGTATTACTGGCAAATCCAATCTCGTAATATGCCGGTGATACTATTGTGCCTGTAATTCCAGATGTGATACCGGCGCCATTAATTACGGCAAATCTGTTCTGGCAAACTTGTACTTGGCCGTGCAGGTAAAAGTGTCAGTAAACTGTATTACCGGCACATTTACCATAAAGCGGCACACTTGTAATGAGCCCTACAGTGTCATCTGCTCGCTGAGAAATAAGGGGCTTCTAAAGCCATTAAAAGTTGGTTTTGTCCCATATGACCAATTACTTTAATGTGGCAATAAGACCCTCAGCGGCGGGCCAATACCATCCCAGGTAATGCCCGGGGCCGTAGTTATAGGCCCGAGCATAGCGAGGGCCTTAACGAAGCCCCAGGCATTACCATGGGCGGTATTGGCCCGCCGCCGAGGGTATTGCCATTAGTACCCCGGCCCGTTAGACCGGGGTACTAATTGCTTTTTTTTTCTGTTTCGAAACGTTTCGGAACAGAAAAAAAACCAAAAAAACGACCAAGAAAATGGCCGCCGCAATGGAAAGGGAAAACGGAGTCCGTTTTCCCTTTCCACAGCGGCCATCGGGAGCGGTCGCGCTGGGAACACAAGTGTTCCCAGCGCGTCCGCTCCCGAAAAAGGATTAAAAAAAAAAGTAAGTGGGGTTGGGAGTGCGGGAGAGGGAACAAAAAAACAATGTACCTGCGTACCCGGCGGGGGACGAGGGAAGCCCCCAGCCGTGTGGAGGCGCAGAGCGGGGATGGCCCCGCTCCGAGTCTCCACACGGCTGGAGGCTTCCCTCGTCAGAAAGTAAGTTGGGTGGGGCGGTGGGAGGGAAGGGAATAAAAAAAAAGACTTACCCGAGTCCTCGGCGGGGGGCGAAGGCAGCCTCTCAGCCGCGGGGAGGCTCGGAGCGGGGATGGCCCCGTTTCAAGCCTCCTCATTGGCTGAGGGGCTGCCACGCCCCTCGCCGGGAACAGAGTAGCCGGCACGCACGGCATAACTGGGAATACAGTGTGGTATGGCTCGCAAATGAGCCAATCACCACACAGTATTCCCTTTGCGCCGGGCATGCCGGGTACTAATGTGTTTTATTTCACTTGTTGCAGGGTGGAGTGAGGTTTGAACGGCCCCTTTTAAAGATAATTACACTTTGTTATACGTGTGCTGGTGATTATTTTCAGTTACACATCAATCAATGCCAATAGGGGCTAGCTCTTGTTCAGAATAAGGTAACACATGTACAAATATTGCCATTTGTGTTTGCTAGAAACCTGCTGCTATGTACAACGTTACTGTGTGTATTAACTCTGCACAGTTAGGGTTTGTTTGCACTCCCTGGGTGATGGAAAGTACAAATGGAAAACAAGAGCTACGGGGATGGGATTGAATCAGGGGTCATCCACCACCCCACTATGTTTTGAATGTAAGCTGCTGGGCTTGTTGTTGATAGCTGAGTCATGGAATACATTTACACCAGAGATGGGTGCAGGGTACTGGGCTGATACTGGGCGATGAGCTGATGTGCAACAGTGGTTACGGAACAGATTGGATTTGGCTCAGGCAGGGTTCTGGGGGATGGACAGAGCAGAACAGACATTTATAGAGCTATAGTTTAATTCGTCCACTGCTCAATTACCCTTTATATATTTTACTATTTAGGGAAACAGCAAAGTGGTTGTAGCCTCAAATCTGCATCTTCAATAAAATTGCTCCTTGAGCTCAGATTTTTAAGTTGGCCTCTCCGTTTTTCACTTAAATATTTTAATCCTCTCAATTTAAATGCATTAAGTTGGTGTAGGTCTAAAAGTGCATAACACTATAATGAAACCTCTATCATTCATTCCAGTGTTGCATATTGATTCACACCTTATGGATTCCATAAGGTGTGAATCAATATGCATAGTGTTGATGTACATACAGACACATAGTGGGTCTTTTAACACGACAATACATAAAGAAGAATCTGCGATCAGCTGTATATAACATAAACATTTAACATTGTGTAGGTCTAAAAGTACATAAAACTATAATGAAACCTCTATCATTCCAGTGTTCACTTTAGGTCCACTTATTCTGGTGGATGTATGCTCCTAAGGGGTCTCTTGTGAACGAGACCTAGGAGTTTCTGTATGGGATTGTTAGACTGACATGTCCCCATTTCTCTGACTAGCGCTGATAACCCTAACACTTATTAATGTGCCAAAAACTCAAACTGTTCTAAAAGGACCCCATTCTCTGGCCGCATTCTCAACTAAACGGCAAACTCTACTGCGGCTATGAGTGGGGAAGATTTGGAGAATATAAGAAAAAGGGAAATCCTGCTATGTTATGTGACCCTGAGATAGAAATGGAAAATATTCACTTATCGAAGCTCTGCAGGGATAGAAGGGAAAGAAAAAGAGCTTGCCCAATCATGGTGTTCCCCCCAGCTCCCGATAAATCTTGACAGGGCAGTCCTTGGCGCAACTGAAATCTAGGTTAGCCCCAGATCAAGACAATGGGCCTCATTACGAGGAGACCGGTAAGGGGTTAACAGTGCCGGTAAAGGTGCCGGAGCCGTTAACTCTGTATGCCCTATTACGAGGTACCCTCGCAGGACCCATTCTGGACGTCTGGTTTTACCAGACGTCCTTTGTGGGTCCCGAAAGGGGACAAGCATGCTAACAACGGGCCCTTCATTAACGGGCCCGTTGTTAGCATGCTCCCCATTTCCATTGAGCCCTATGGGAACTCAAATGGGAATGGGGATGGTCTGGGTTCCCTGAATGGGGAAATACCGGCACCTCCTAAGTTGGAATGGGCCGGTATTTCCCCATTCAGGGACCACAGACCCGGACCTGAGTTTGGAGGCAGCCATGCCCTTATTAAGGGCATGGCTGCCTCCAAACTGTAATGAGGCCCAATGTGCTTCATTATGGGGTTGCCAGTATCTTGGCAGTAAATCCACCAGGACACCGGCAAATGCTGTTATTGTCTCTACCACTTGGACTGGCGTATTACCACCAGATCACAAGTGCCAGAGTGATGGTGCAAATCCCCATTCATAGAGCCCCATAAGACTCAATGGAGGGATGTGCCTTTATTACAGGCACTGGCAATAGCTGGAGGTAACTCAGGTGCCACACCGACAACCCTGTAGTTGGCCGGTCCGGTAAAGTGCTGGTATACGTTAATACTGGCAATTTAATACCAGACCGGCTGACTTATAATGAAGCCCAATGTTATACACACCCATTCATGCAAATCTGGAGTCTGATGTCACCCGCACTGGCTCATCTCTCCCACTTCCACCACAGAGAAGATGACTATACACCACTAACTGAAATACATTGCATGATTTATAATGACTGATTATAGTTTATTCCAACTAACTGAATAAGAATAATCTTAAGAGTATTGCGTCTTTTCTGTCTTGTGTTTTGGTAGCATGCTCTTTTGTTCCAGACCCGACCTGTCATGACTTTTACAGATTTTTTTTTATTTTTTTTATTCTTGACTTTTGTATTAAAACAATTTTTGCAAGATTCCACATTCAGTGTCTTGTTGCTTGTTTAAAATGTATTTACTGATGGGCTCTCGTCGCTGGTGCAGGAGTTTCTTGCAGATCAGGTTCCTGAAAGACCGATGGCCAGTGACTCCAAGCCCAGGCTTTGCAGATGTCGCGCAACGGCGACCACACTTTTAGTAGTCTTACCACTCATCAATTGTTTCCACCAGAGTGTTTCATCAAGGATGTAAGAGTCCTTAAATAGGTGGCCCATGAGTCTGATGCGGTTGTGCCCTTGCAAGATAGAAGTAAGTGTCTTATTGTTTCCACAATGTCCTTGTTGTCACAAAATCAACATGAGTTAACTGTAGAGCTTCCTCTTATCACCAGGATCTCATTTGTTTTAATACATTTAGGCGGGCTCTTAAGAATGTTGATCTAATACTCTTGTTTTGGAATTTTGACAGGTATTCAACCATGACATTTACTTTTTGTAAGTTCGCTGGAAGGTGCAGAGTCAGTTTGTTTTTAGCTGCCTCCTCCAATGTTTGGATCCAGTCCCACTCTTTTAGTCTGGATTTTACTTTTGTGGGGTTTGCTTCTAGCTCCACCTCTGATCTTCCAATCTAATGGAGGAGGGTTTGGTTTTCTGCGTCCACTTTACCAGTGTCTTATTGTTACAGTTTTTCAACTCTTCTCGGATTATCTCAAAGATTTTGAGTTTGGAGCTTTCTGTCTTCCTGTACAGCATCAAACCGTTTAGGTGGACTGTCGCCTTCAATGATACCAGGCTTAGTTCCCTCCTAATTGAGGCCATCAGTGTGGAGAGAGGTAGATTTAAAACTTTCCTCCAGTAGTATCCCTCTAGTCTTATCCAGATACTGTCTGGAATAGAGGGCATTGCTTCTGTACCATAGGTGATAGACGGGATGGCTTTTGCTTTGTAAAAGTTGATAGCTGGTTGGAGGGAGAAGCGGGCGTATTTTTTGTCCATGTTCTTTGTTCACGATGTTAAACACTTTGTTTTAGCCCAGCGGGTTTCTTGCATAGCTGTTTCTTGGGGATTGCAGTTGACAGTTATGCCCAGGTATTTGAAGGACAATTTATTTATTTATTTATTTATTTATTTATTTATATTTATATAGCGCGCAAGAAGCCCAGGGGCATTGAGGCGCTGTTACTTGCAATAACTTAGTTACATGGTACAGGAATGAAAGCGATTGATAACACATTATGAATACTACAAGATATCATACTGTTGTTACAGATATTGCATTGGGACGTATATTACAACATATATGATAAGTATTCGTGCTGGTGTGTCGGGTCTTATACCTTTTCCACCTGTTTCCCTTCTATGAACCATCTTTGTGTTTATGAGATTTCTTCAAGATCATGATTTTCGTTTTGTTGGTGTTTATTTCAAGGTTGTTTTCTCTTAGATATTCGTGCAGGCCATCAAGTTTGCGCTTGAGACCTATTGCTGTTTGGTCGAGCAGAATGATGTTGTCTGCATAGAGTAAATGGCTGATTTTGTCATTGCCCAGCTTGGGAGGGAATGCTCTTATGGAGTTTTCTTTGTCACCAGTATCTCCCATGTAGGTGTTATATAAGGCTGGTGCCAGCGGGCAGCCCTGTTAAACACCTTGCAAGGTTTCGATTTCTTTGGATAGTTGTCCAGCACCGCTGAAGCGAGCTCGCATGGGGGTTTCTGAGTATAGGGATTTGATTGGGTCTAGAATGGAATCAGGGCATCTCCAAGTTGTTAACTTGGCCCATATCTTTTCTCTGTTCACCCAATCAAAAGCTTGGCTTAAGTCCACAAAAGCGAGAAATATTCTGTTACTGCCGTCCAATATCTTCGCTTTCAAGGTGCTGAGTACCGAGATGTTTACTTGGGTTCCTGAATTTTTGACAAAGCCTGATTGGAATGGGTCATTGCACTTTGAAGGTTTCGCCCACAGTTGGAATTTGTCTAGAAGTAGAGACCCAAACATTTTTCCCAGCACATCTAGCAATGCTATAGGGCGATAGTTCCCTGGGTTCCCTTTGTCGCCGTTCTTGTAAATGGGAACCACGTTTGCAGTTTTCCAGGATTTTGGGATGTTTTGAGACTGGACACAGGTATTGATAATCTCCAATATTAGGGGATCCCATAAGTCAGGGTTGTTTTAGATCTTGGTTGGTGATCCCATCTGTCCCCGGGGCCCGCAAGGTTTTTAACCTCTTAATTTTATCTTCAATTGCTGCACTGTCGTGGTTTATATTTCATGTTGTGGGCAGCTGTGGGTGTTGGTGAGTCTTGTCATTTGATGGCTTGTGGAAGAGGTCCGAGAAATATGCCACCCATTTGTCCTCCCCTACATTGTACAAGAGTGCCTCTTGGGTTGAGCTACCTGCTGGGTCTATTAGAGACCAAAAGTCCTTGGTTCGTTTAGCACAAATACATCTTAGCATGGCTTCCGAGTCTTCTTGGTAAAGAGCTATTTTGTAGAATTTTGTCCAGCTTTTGTAGGACTTGATCGCCATTTTTGCATTTGCCTTGTTCTCTTCAGAGGGACGAGTTTTGGCCATTTGACTTTTTGTCTCATCAAGCTTCTTTTTTCCACAAAATGTTGGTGCAACTTTTGGTTGAAGTTCTTGTTTTGCCAGGTATATTGGTATATTGGACCCGAGTTTGGGGATAGTCATGTCCTTGTTAAGGGCATGGCTACCTCCAAACTCGTAATGAGGCCCAATATATTTTATTTCAGCTTGTAGCATCTTTTATGTTGATTTTCTATTGTTAAACAAATTATATGTTTTAATACTGAAACAAAAAGAAAAAAAACTCCATTAGAGGATCACGATTTCTGGATGGGTTAATATTATCCTCTTTGTTTTACCAGGCGTCCTTAGCGGGTCACGCAAGCAGACCAGCATGCTAACAACAGGCCCATCATTAACGGGTCTTTTGTTGGCATGCTCCCCATTCCCATTGAGCCCTATGGGGGCTCGAATGGGAATGGGGATGGTTCCTGGAATGTGGAAATACCGGGACCTCCAAGGTCGGAATGGCCCCATTCCAGGAACCCAGACCCGGTACCCGGATTGGGGGTAGCCATGCCGCAAATAGTGGCATGGCTACCTCCAGGGTCGTAATGACCCCCACGGTCTTAACACACTCTCTCAAGGTAGCATAGGCTGATCAGTAAAGCAGACTTTGGAGATCAAGGGGCTGGTATGTAGGTACAGTTAACAACAATTAGATGCAGTAAGTAGTAGAGTTTTGCATAGAAGTATACACATATAGTATCTATTATGCCAAGTGCACACACATTCAAGTAAAACTTGAGGATATTCACTACTCCACACAACTATATTCATATATATCTACACAGTTAGTAATCCCAATAGGAGACTGCATAACACATTACAGTTAAAACAATAATAAACAATGTACACAGGGCCTCATCACGAGTTGGGCGGTCGCCGGTGCTAATAACCCTACCGCCAAACCCCCCCGGCGCTATTAGCGCCGGATCATGGGTTTGGCGGAACGGTTATTGCCCATTCCCCACTGGGCCCATTCGGGAATTCCTCATTCCCCATTACAGGGAAAATGTGCGCTATTACCGCTGGCGGATTTCCCGCCGGCGGTAAACGTGCCGAAAATCGGCAAATTTGCAGCAGATTTCCCCCCAGCTCAGAGCTGGTGGGAAATCCGCCAAGGTCATGATCTGGCGGACCCTTAAATGTGGCGGTAATAGCGCTACCGCCGCATTTAAGGGTTACCGCCAAACTCATGATGAAGCCCGCAGTCAAAAGCTGTGCAAGTAAAGTGAGAAGGAAAAGTGGTTAAAAAGAAATAATACACTGCATTATAAATATAAGGCAGGCATTTGACTTGAGCAGTCCTTCCCTAACAGGTAAGTAATTCTTTTTTTAAATATTTATTTTATACTTGTGTGTATCTACTTAAATAGATTTTACAAGAAAGTTGGGCCAACTGGTCTTCTTCTTCGCTCGTTATTCGTTAGTGACTATGCTGTTCTCTTCGTCTGTTTGTGAGTGTTTTTTACATTCTTCCAAAGCTGTTTGGAGAATCTTTGCCGCCGCTATAGTCCAGGAAGTTTTGGAGCCACTCATTAGCCGGGGCCACCATGCCTCCTCTTCTGATGTGTTGTAATCGGCTGTTACTGGGCATAGGTATGCTTTCCTGATTTCTTTGATTTTTGTGCAGTTCATTAGAAGGTGGCGAACAGTTTCGATTTTGTCGCTTTCTTTGCACAACCTGCATGTGTTAGAGTCAGACTGGCCTCTGATGTGGAGAATTTCATTTGTGTGAAGAAGATTTAGTCGGGCTCTTAGGAAGACTTGGCCAAGGGGTCTGTTTGGGAATCTTTTAAGGTATTGTGGAGGTTCGTTCAGTTTCATTTGTCGGCTGGCAAGTGCATCAGAAGTTTATTTTCGATGGCTGTTTCTGAAGTGTGGCTCCAGTCTAGCTCTGCTAGTTTTCTTTTGATTTTGCAGGGGTTCCCGATTAGTTCCTCTTCGGAACAGGGAATTTGGTCGAGCTGTTGATTGATTTGAGTTGCCCATTTTGTTAGCATGCTGCTTCTTTCCATTTTCCTTTCTGTGTCAATCATTTTGTATAGCGGAGGCCCGGCAGGCAGTCCCGTTTTTCGGAAAAGGGAGATGCAGTTAAAATTCACTGTGGCTTTGAGTGAGACCTGGCCCAGTTCTCTCCTGATTGCTGCCATTGAGGTGGATTGGCGTAGATTTAGCACAGATCTCGAAAAGAAGCTTTCCAGTTTTTGCCAAAGTGAGTCTGGAATTGTTGGCATTGCTTCACCTCCGTATGTTAAGGCTGGGACGATTTTTGCCTTGTACAATATTAAAGTTGGAATTAAGGAGAAGGTTTCGAATTTCTTTTCAAGCATGAAGGCCTGAGTTGTTAGAGATCGTGTTTTTGCCCAGCGGTGCTTTTGCATGCTTGCTTCTATTAGTGAGCTGTCCATAATTACACCGAGGTATTTAAAGTTAGGCACTGTTTCGATCTGTGCTTTTTCGAGATTCCATTTGAAGGTTTTTAATCTTTTTGCATTCTTCTCCAAAATCAGGAATTTTGTCTTGGTCTTGTTTATCTCCAGGTTTGCTTCGTTGATGTAATCTGAGAGGTGGTTTAGCTGCCTTTGGATGCCGATCGGCGTCTGGTCTATCAATGGTATGTCATCTGCGTACATAAGATGTGGCACAAGTGTTCCCCCTATTTTTGGGCGGAAGGCTCTGATGTTAGGGCACGCGTCTTTGTAATCCCCCAAAAAGGCAACAAAGAGGGCTGGAGCAAGAGGGCAGCCTTGCTTAACTCCTCTGTGAGTTTGCATTTCTGATGAGAGTAGCCCATTTCTGTTCAGTTTTATTCTCATAGTAGTGGCCGTGTGGAGGGCTCTGATCGGAGCAAGGATGTTAGTAGGGCAATTCCAGGAGTGGAGCTTAGACCATAACTGCTCTCTGTTGACCAGCTCAAAAGCTTGTATTAGGTCTATAAACGCCAGGAACAGTCTGGAGGAGCTTCCTAGGGTTTTGTTTTTGATAATGCTTAGCAGCATTATGTTGACTGTTGTGGATGAGTTTTTTTTAAAACCTGCTTGGAGTGGGTCTGCGCAGGGTGCTGATGATGCCCAGACTTCGGATCTTTTTAAGAGGAGCATTCTGAAAATATTGCCGATAGTGTCCAGAAGGGCTGTTGGGCGATAGTTGCCTGGGTCGGATCTGTCTCCTTTTTTATGGATGGGTACTACTGTTGACGTGGTACATGATCTAGGGATCGATCTTGAACTTGAGCATCTGTTAAAGACTAGGCTGATGAATGAAGCCCACTTTGTTGGAAAGTTTTTAAGATTGACTCTGGTGACTCTGTCGGGACCTGGGCTTCGCAAGGCTTTCAGTTTACTGATGATTGTAGTTATGTCCTCTATGTTGGAGACATCTGCCCAGGCGGTGTTGAGGTCGTCCAGGGAGCTCATTGCAGAAGGTATGGGAGCAAGAAATAGTGCCTCAAAATGATCTTTCCATCGTTCCTCACTAACCCCGTTTGACGGGACGGTTTCGCTCTGGTCAGCTGGTGATTTCATAAGGGCCCAGAATGCCCTGGTGTTTTTGCCTGCTCCTTTTCTTAGTATGTCTTCTGAGTCGTTTTGATAAAGAAGTGCTCGGTGATGTTTTAGCCATGCTTTCTATTTTTTTGTTTCAATCATTAGTTTGGATTGAAGTGCCGGAGATTTGGAGATTTTCTTTTGAGTCGCCTTAAGGCCACGCGTTTGGAGACCACCTGTTTGTCCTACTGGTGGCCACCCCTATTGCGTTGTCCGGTGTCCGGCCGTGCTTTAGCTTTGAGGGGGCTTAAGAGGGATTGATAATCGGCTTCCGCTGTTGGGCAGTCTATGGCGTTGAGTTTGAGTTGGTAGCTCCTAGAAAGTTGTTCAATTCTCGCAGCAGTAAGTCTCAAATGGTTTTCCTTCATTGATAGTTTGGTTATTGAGGTAGATTTCCATGTAACTCGTAGAAGGTTGGGGTCGCTCGCCGATGTTTGAATTACTTTGAACGTTGTTATTAGTTTCAGCATTGCGTCTGTGACGAAGATGTAGTCTATTGTTCCCTTTAGGTTCGCTCTCTCCAAGGTGGGGAGCCTGCCTTGGTCCAGGAGGGCCAGGTTGATGTTGTGGAAACTGCGCAAGGTCATCAGTTTGTTCCATAGCGTGCTTCTTTTCTCAGAAGCAGTTTTTTGTCTCATCTGCTGATCTGCGGGTACGTTTTGCTTACATTTGGCACTGAGGTCATTGCAAATGATAATATGAGAAATCTCATTTCCTACATAGATGGAGTCTATGGCTTTTTCTATCAGTTTCAGGAAAGTTTGCTCCTTGAACGCCTGTGGATTCCAGTGGGTGTTGATTATGGCCAGTTGAGTGGTCTTTTTTTTGCTGAGGACCTATCGTAGTGCACCCAGTTAGTTCTTACCGCCAGGTGGTGGATTGAAGCTGATAGTGTTTCCTGGATTTCGACACCGCTGCCCACGCGCTCAGCCAATAGCAAGCCTGAAGAAGGACGTCCCAGCCTGTTCTTGGCGGCTGGTTCGAAAGGCGATGTCAAAAACGTCTAGGTGTGGTTTTTCACACAGCCACAATTCCTTTAAGGCAAGTAGATCAAACTGGCCCAGGTCAATGCCTCCTGTGATCGTCAGATGTCTGTAACCGCAGGTGTTCCACGAGGCGATTTTGAGGGTCGTTGCAGTTAGTTTGGAGGAGGGTGCTGTAGTTGTTCGTGGCGGCTCATTTTTGTGGGCCTCTGATTGCTATTTTTGTGTGGTGATGGATAAGGTTTTAAGCAGCCAGGCCCACAGCTGCTTCAGCGGTATTGGCGTAAAAGCCTTTCGCGTCGCAAGGAGGGGAATCATTTATGACATATCTGGAGCCACTCCTTCTAATCGGTTTCCCTGTGTTACTGAGTCTTGAGTCTTGAGGGAAACCCTTTGGGCGACTTCTTCTGTGGCTCCCAATTGTTTTGCTTTTCTTTGCTTTATCTTGGGTGCTAGGTCTAGATGCTTGTATGGTCTGGTTTGGGGAGTGTTCTTACTTTCTTTCTCGTTTCGTTTATCGATATTAGCTTTGTGCAGTCTCTTGTCTCTATACAGGCTTTCTGTTCTTGATACGTAGAGCTGTTTGTTTTCCACCATTGACTGTTCGTTGGATAAGTTTGGGTTATGTTTGCTGTGGTCGGGCACTATTGTTAGCTTTATTTTGTTGCCGAGAAGGTCTGCCTGGCCTTCCCTTAATGGAAAGCCTTGTTTTTCAGCTTTTATGTGCAGGTAGCATTTGGCTTAACTTCCTTGTGGTATGGTTCAACTAAGAGTAGGTCATCCGAGGAAAGGTGTTGAAAAGCCTTGCTGCGATGGAATATTTCTAGTACTGTCCCTCTATTCAGTACTGTGGCCACCTTATTTCTGCCAGTTTGCTCTAGTTTTAGAATTGTAATTGCTGAGTTTTTTCTCCTGTTTCAGCTTGTCGCAGATTTAGCGTGGCCTCTTGGTTTGTAGTGGTCTGATCGGTCTTTTCCAGAGTCATCTTGATATCTGTTCTTGCAGTAGTGTCGGCGGTGCGACTCATGGCGTCTTGGAGGTGAAAGTCGCCGTGAGTGGGGCAAGTGTCTGGGGATTCTGCTCTGATTTCCCCTCCTGTCTTCTTTGGTAGCGCGGTGGCGATGATTTATTGTGAGGGTTTTAACTCCCTTCGTTGTGTGAGTTTAGGTGCTTTGTTCTGTGATGTGTTGGGGATCTCAAGCATTTGGATCGATCTACTGAGGCTCTGGAGCAAGCGGTGGGGGCCTTGTAGGGCGAGCGGGCCGAGGGCTGAGTTTTTTCCTTTTCTCCAGAGTTGTCAACGAAGTGTTGTGATATATTCATCATTTGATCCTCAGCTAGAAATTCCTCAATGGTGGTCGGAGACCCCTCTCGCAGGCAGTCATTGGTCATGCTGCCTGCTGCAACTGGCTTTGGGTCCGAGAGTGTTGCCCCCAAAGTTCTGCTGATTGGGTTTGTTTGGGTCCTAGTAGTAGAGATTTTTTTTTTTTGATTCTAGAGCGTTTGATTTTCTTTAGTTGTTTTCATTGTTTTCATTGTTTCCTTATTTGTGGAGGATGCTTGTGCATTAGTAGCAACCTGCAACGTCTTTTGAGGTGTGTCTTCAGTGATGCAGAGGATCTCGTCCGACAGTGCTTGGGTTGATTTGAATACGAACAGATCAAGCTGAGGCGCTAGAATGCGGGAGCCACTAGCTTGTTTGTCGTTGAATATGCTGAAAACTTCATGCATTTGAGATGCTGGTTGTTTTGCAAAATTGAAGGAGGCCCTACCAGCAGCTGCTGGTGGTGTCTGGGTTCCTGCGTGGTGTGCCGCTTTAACGTTGATTGAGTGTGTAGGGTCCATTGGGTGATCTTGCGAGGGCGATTGACTCTTTTGTAGTTCGGCTGTGTTTCTGTGTGTCTCCCTTGTTTTGTCCATAGCAGTCATGTATCCCTCAAGGTAGATCAGTTTCGTGTGCATCATGGCGGATATCGTGGTGTGATCTTTCAAGGTTTCGTTTATCGACTCGTACAGTTTTCCAAAAGGTGCAAGGGTGATTGTAATTGCGGACATGATGGTGAGCATGTCTGGTCTTTTGGATGGAGTTTCCTTTTGTATGGTATTTGGTACTTCACTTCTGTTTCTGCTCCTTATGGGAGTGTTTGGTAACAGGTCATAGGTCTTTCGCAGGGGTCGAGTCAGATTTGTGGTGAGGTCATTGGGTTTTGGGTTTGGGCAGTGTATTGGGATTCGAGGCCTGTTTGGTGGGTATTTGCTGCTTGCCGGTGTTCGCTGTCGTCAAACTGCCCTCTGGATGAGTTGTTCTGCTTTTGGCTCTTTTCTTGTGGCGAAGGGGTGTCCATAATCGTGGGGGGCAGCGGAGCATCAGTACTTTTGCACTGCAGGGAAGCAGACTGTATGTGGGCGATTGGGGAAGCTTGCGAAGTTGAGGGCGTTGGCTGCTGAGGGGCTGGCAAGCTTTGAGAGTTGATTGCAGAGGTGCTGGGGATAGGAGTAGAATCATCCTCTGTGAGATCTACCTCACTGAGATCTGTACTTTCCTCTGAGGGCTGGTGGGGGCCGGTTGGTTCAGTTTCCAAAGGGCACCTTGTGTCAAGGTCAATCACTGGTGCAGTTTCCCGGGTGTCCCCCGTTTTGTGGGTCTTGGGGAACTGGGGGGTCTTGAATTGCTTCAAGTATCTCGGTGTCCGATAGTTCTAACAGGGCGTATTTCCTCTTGCTCTGTTTTTTAAAGAAGTCTTTCAACGAGTTGCTTTGTGAAGGTTTTGTGAGCAGTTATTTTACAGTTGTTAGCTTCCTCGATTTCTTGTGAGTTTGTTTTTCTTCTTTTTTTCTTTGTCTTTCTTTTTCTGCCTGCTCCGGAAGGTGGCCAGGTTCCTTGTTGTCCCTGCTGGGTGGTTGGGATTGTTCTTGCTCATCTTGAGGCATTGGTAAACTCTCAGGGCTTTTTTTCTTTGTGTTTTTGTTATTTTTCCTGCGAAGCTTTAATTTGGGGTTTAGTATTTCTTTGTTCTTAGTCAAAGAGTTGTTATTTTTGGTTGTGAGAGGGGGCTGAGTGTTTGCTTTATTGCATTCTAAGTCGATCCATTTGTGCGGCTTTTTTGAAGAGAGTGGGCGAGTTTTCCCCGTTGTAGATTTCTTTTTGGCAACGCTGGCTACAGTAACTGCTTCAGCCAGTAGGGGGCTCACGGTGCGGTCATCTGAGCTGGCGTGGATCAGTGCAGCAGTAATCACCCGCTTAGAAGGCGTCTTCTGGGTTTCTTCAGCGGGGTGCTGTGGATGTGACGTGGAGCCAGGCTTTTCTGGCTGGCTCGGGGAGACCGCTCGTTCTTTCTGAGTGGGAGGCGAGGGCTCCTGCGGCATGGAGCCGCTTCCAGTGGATGATGGGATCCTTGTAGCATTGTCCTTTTCCGAGATAAGCAGATCCGGGGGCTTTGGAGGTGGAGCGTTCTCCCGCGACCCGCTGGCGCTCTCTGGCCCCCCTTCCGCCCTCTCCCGGGCAGAGCCTAGCTCCATCAGCCCTTTGGCTGGTGGAGGAAGGGAGACACCCACGGTGGGGACGGAGGAGCGGAGGGTTTCAGGGCGCGCATGCGAGATGGTTGGCGGCACTGAGGCTGTCCTGTAAGCGCCCAGCGGACTGGCAGGGGCATCAGGCCTCGGTCTCTCCTAGCGCTGTTTTTTGATTATGTCGACCAGTTTAAGGTCTCGGGGTCTTGAGGTCGATGTATTCAGCACTAAGGACGGTTGCAGGGGCAGGAACCACGCTTCCTGACTATGTGATTTCTCAGTAGTTGTTGTTGGCGAAGAAAGCATGCAAGGGCGCTCCAGGATGGTCCCTTGCCTTATAGGCATACATCGAGCGCTTCCCAGCGTTCTTTTTTCGACCAGACCTTCAGACATGATGTTAGTACTCGCGCTGGGAATTAGTGCATGTTTCTCTGTGTCTGCCATCTGGCTGTCGGGTCTGACAGGGACTGCAGAGACTGCGACTCCCTCAGCGACTGGCTTCGCGGCTGGCTGGTGTCTTATGAAGGTACTCCCACACAGGGTTGAATAGAGGCTGTAGAAAGACTGCTGGCTAGTGGAGCTCGTTGGGAGAGAGTAAACTGCAGAGTCTGCGACTCCCTCACCGACTGGCTCCGCGGCCGCTCCGCGGCTGGCTGGTGTTTTATGAAGGTCCTCCCACACAGGGTTGAATAGAGGCTTTAGAAAGACTGCTGGCTAGTGAAGCTCGTTGGGAGAGAGTAAACTGCAGAGACTGCGACTCCCTCAGCGACTGGCTCCAATGCTCAACTGTATGGATGGGTAGCCAGTCTCAAAGTTCCATTGCACAGGTTTTGGCCTCAGGGAAAAATGCACACTTTTAGGGGGATGGTTTTAAGACACAACATTAGGGACTAACCAGGGGGTAATTCTAGGTTAGAAATCCACCGCCCAATGCCAGGAAAGGGTAGCGGTGAGGAGCGGGCATCATGCCCATGCAATCTATCTTCATTCCTCCCCCTGCCGACCCTCCAAAGCACCCATTTATCTGTGTGCCCTTGCACATGTGACCGGAACCTCAAACATGTACTGGAGGGCATCTTAGTCCACTGAAAAGGAGCCTAACCCTTCATTAGCCTGCAGCTCCTGCAGTCTACCTGTTTGGGTAGGCACTTGGCCTATGTGCTGAGCATGTACTTTTAAATTTGTTTTTTTTTGGTGATTTTGTTGTCCGGCATTCGTTGTTTTCCTTCCTCTTCCAGCTCCCTCCCTGTCCCGCCTTCTTTCCTCCGCCTGCCCGCACACCAAAGCTCCCATTGGTCTATGCGCCCTTGCACACATGACCTAAAACTCCCTTTTCAGAGGCTCTACATGCGCACCCTTGCCCGAGCAGCCAGCAAAGGTCTACAGCAAAGGGCCGTTTCTTCCTGGGCAGCTCCCGTTTTCCTGTTTGCCCCTGTTCAGCCTTGGCGCCGCAGTCAAGTCCCAAAGCTGTCTACAGCAATCGCCAGGTAAGAGACAACGACATTTGTTTCTTTAATTTAATATAATTTACATAGCTGAAGTCAGGTAGTTGAAGTTCGGTAGGTGTTAAAGTATACCCATTATATTGAGGACAGGCGCATATCTAGTCCATACCTATGATTAAATCTCAATGCACTCTTAGAGCATTGACACTATTCTTGCTGTGCTCAAAAGATAGCCAATGTGTTGCACTTGATTACGTTCATGAGGGTAAGCAATGCTTAGAAGAATTTTGGGGCTAGGCATTATGTCGGACTTAGAAGAATTCTATGAGGGTAGCCAATATGTTGCACTTAGAAGAATTTGGGGGTTGGCAAAGTGTTGCACTTCTATGAATCTATGAGGGTTGCCAATATGTTGCGCTTAGAAGAATATTGGGGTAAGCAATGTGTCAAACTTATGCCAATGGGGCACACATAGAATAATTTTTGGGGTAAGCAATGTGTCACGCTTAGATGAATTTGAGGGTAGGCAATATGCTGCACTTAGACGAATTCTATGAGGGTAGCCAAGAGGTCGCACTTAGGGGGGTTGGCAATGTGTTGCACTTAGATGAAATTGAAGGCAAGCCTAGCTGAGACCTCCTCTTTACACCCGTCCACTACATGCACTTCTCAATGACACTCTGCACAACACCTCTTCCATTAGAATGCAGATATCCCTCACGATAAAAATGAATTCTAGCTGTACACATAATTTCTCTCTCGCATGCCCTCCAGTCTACCCTCAGCACCCATGCACAACTCAATGACACTCTGCACAACACTTCTGCCTTTAGAATGCAACTATCCCACACAGTAAAATTCGGCCTAGCTGCACACATAGGGCCTGATTCATTGATGTGTTTTACAATGGCGCAATACCATAGAAAAACCTTCCATGAATCAGGCCCATAATGGCTCTCTTGTTGCACACATTTGCAAAACACCTCTGCCATTAGAATGCAGCTATCCCCCACAGTAAAATTCAGTCTAGCTGCACACAAAATGTTTATCCTGTTTCAAATATTTGCACAACTCGGCCAATACAATGCAGCTATCCCCCACAACAAAATGTGGTCTAGTTGCATACCTAATGTCTCACCCGTTTCACACATCTGCATACCACCTCAGCCATTAGAATGCAGCCAAGCCCACGACAAAATGTGGTCTAAGTGCACACATAGGGGCTAATTCATGGACTTATTTGCGCCGAAAAATTGGGATTTGTGCGCCATTCTGCCCGCGAATCCCTGTTTAACAAATGGGGATTTGCGGACAGAATGGCGCACAAATCCCTGCTTTCCGGCACAAATAATTCCATGAATCAGCCCCATAATGTCTCTCTTGTTGCCACATCTGCAAAACTCCTATGCCATTAGAATGCAGCTATCTCCATTGATAAAATTGGGTCAAGCTGCACACATAATTTCTCTGCTGTTTCACACATTGACACAACACCTCGGCCATTAGAATGTGGGCATCCCCCACAAAGAAATGTGGTCTAGCTGCACACCTAATGTCTCACCTGTGTCACACATCTGCACACCACCTCTGCCATTAGAATTCAGCCACCTAGTTGCACACATAATGGAGGTCATTACGACCATGGAGGTAGCCATGCCGCTATTTGCGGCATGGCTACCCCCATTCCGGGTACCGGGTCTGGGTTCCTGGAATGGGGAAATACCGGGCCATTCCGACCTTGGAGGGCCTGGTATTTCCCCATTCCAGGAACCCAGACCATGTACATCCCCATTCGAGCGCCCATAGGCCTCGATGGGAATGGGGAGTATGCTAACAACGGGCCGTTAATGACGGGCCTGTTGTTAGCATGCTGGTCTGCTTGCGGTACCCGCTGAGGACGCCTGGTAAAACCAGGCATCCTTAGCGGGTCCCGTGAGGAGACCTTGTAATGAGGTGGTAGGGGGCTAATGGTGCTGGCAGCTCTACCGGTGCGTTAGCCCCCTACCGCCAGGGTCATAATGACCCCCAATGTCACTTTCACATACTCTCCAGATTACCCTCAGCACCCAAGGACGGTATCAGATAATGTTATCCCCATATATATGGTTGCTGTATATAATATCGCTGGGAAAAGGTTGTGTCAATATTATATGGTTGACCATATATATAGGGAAAGGGGCAGCAAAAAAAAAAGGGTTTGGGAGTTGCAGGGGTACAATAATCGCTGGGAAAAGGTTGTGGCGATATTATATGGTTGACCATATATATAGGGACAGGAGCAGCAAAAAAAAAAAGGGTTTGGGAGTTGCAGGGGTTCCATACCATTGTTCCATGCAATAATGTCCCCACAAAAAACGGCCATTTTTCGGCTACATTTTTGCATGGCGATATTTTTCAGTGGACATTATTACATGGAACCCCAAGGACTACTATAAGACACTGTGCAAAACACCTCTGCCATGAGCTTCCAGCTATCCCCCACGATAAAATTTGGTCTAGCTGCACACATAGGGCCTGATTCATAGAAACTAGTGCAGAAAAAGCGCAAGCGCCACGTGCCGAGAAGGAACGTACACCACTTGTACGCCAGCCATGGGGCAAAGAAACAATTGCGTGGAACGCATATTAATGGATTTCACAAGGCATCACTAGCCGTGGCGCTGTAAAATCATATATGGAATAAAGGCACAATAACCATATACTAATGACACGCCAGTCGTAAGGTTCGTTTTCCCAAACAATTCTGGTTTATTTCAAAGTATCTCAGTCGGTCGACCGGGTCTCTACACCTCACGAGAGAGAGCGAGCAGCAATAAAGCAGTAATATATATGCATAACACATCATCATTGTACAGCATTATTCGGTCCGCCCATATACATGACATATGCATGACATCTAAGCTAGGGTTCAGTAATTGACAAGTCATGCACATACTTCATTCAGTGTAAACATTCGGTATTTCTAGCCAAGACTGTAGAGACAGCTTACTGTTTTGGGGAACATGGGGCACTGGCACGGGGAAGGATATGATGTTCCAGCGCGGAGACATTTCTTGCTTTCCATGTAACGTTATCTATTCGCTAGATTCGTAGCCTAAGGGTCAGACAGTTCTGAAGTAGAGAAAATACTGTCTTTCATGGAGGAGCAAATTTAGTTGCATAGAATTCTTATTTAACTGCCTTCTACAACAGCGTTTGTAATACAGGCTGGCACCTGGTTTGCTGATTAGTTGATGCTTATGTACAGTTTCAAGGCTTTATAGAATAAGGAAAACAATGTGTTTCTGAAGGGTTTCACATTCCTGCCTACGTTAGCATTCAAAGTTCAAGCTGCGGCCTCGCACCGCGTGTAGACATGAAGCACATAATATATATTTGTGAAAGCGTTTAGAGTACAAAAATGGCAGACAATTACAAAATGGATTCCCAATGGTTACATTCAGGTTTCATGGTTTGCAATGTTTATCACATGATGTGATTCGCTTCTGGCCAAAATTCTATTTGTGCTACACGATTGCATTACAGTTTTACAGCGCAAGGAACATCAAGCAGCGCCATTAATGCCCCCATCATGCCCCCACGTGCAGTAAAAAGCAAGTAAAATACCAAACACGGCGCAAGCCCCTGTGCCATCACTGGACCAGCTTACAGCCCCCTAAGCCAAAGCATGTGAAAACTCAGTGCGCATGGGGTATGTGCTGAGTTGTTCATGCTGAGTTTCCACATGATTTGGCTGGAGTGCGGATGGGGTATGTGCTGAGTTTCCACGCAATTTGGCTGGGGTGCGGACAGGGTATGTGCTGATTTTCTACTCGATTTGTCTAGGGTGCGGACAGGGAGATGCACTGAGTTTCCAAGTGATTTGGCTGGGGTGCGTACAGGGTATGCGCTGAGTTTCCAGACGATTTGGCGTGGGTGTGGACGGGGATACACGCTGAGTTTCCATGCGATTTGGCTGGGCTGCGGACAGGGTATGCGCTGAGTTTCCACGCAATTTGGCTGGGGTGCAGACGTGGTACGTGCTCAGTTTCCACGCAATTTGGCTGGGGTGCGGACGGGGTATGCACTGAGTTTCCACGCAATTTGGCTGGGGTGCAGATGTGGTACGTGCTTAGTTTCCATGCGATTCAGCTCGGATGCGGACAGGGTACGTGCTGAGTTTCCACACAAACTGGCGGGGTTGTGGACGGGGTATGCTCTTAGTTTCTACGTGATTCGGCTGGGGTGCGGACTGGATACACGCTGAGTTTCCACATGATTTGGCTGGGGTTCGGACGGGGTACATGCTGAGTTTCCATGCGATTTGGCTGGGGTGCGAATGGGGTACGCGCTGAGTTTCCATGCAATTTCCCTGGATGCACCATAGCCAAATCGTCTGGAAACTCCTCAGCGTACCCCAGACGCACCCCAGTCAAATCACGTGGAAACTGCGGCGCATACCCCTGACGCACCCCAGCCAAATCGTGTAGAAACAGAAACTCCCACGCGTACTCCAGACGCACCCCAGCCAAATCACGTGGAAACTCCAGCACGTACCCTGCACACACCCCAGGCCAATCGCGTGGAAACTCCTGCGTATACCCTGGACTCACCCCAGGCAAATCGCATGGAAACTCCCGCACATACCCTGAATGCACCCCAGCGAAATCGTGTGGAAACTCCTGCGCATACCCCGGACACACCCAACCCAATCCCATGGAAACTCCTGCAATACATGCACAAATCCACAGGAAGCAGACCCCTCCTGATGGCACAGCCACTCCCCAGCACCCATCACCCGTGACCACACCCTGCAGGCAGCCCACACCACATGGGACCCCCCATCACCCGTGACCACACCCTGCAAGCAGCCCACACCACATGGGACCCCCCATCAACCATGACCACACCATGCAGGCAGCCCACACCACATGGGATCCGCATTACCCGTGACCACACCCCGCAGACAGCACACACCACATGGGATGCCCTCATCACCTGTGATGCCACTCTGCAGGCAGCCCCCACCACATGGTACCACCCCAACCCCCATCACCCATGACCACACCCTGCAGGCAGCCCACACCACATGGTACCCCATCACCCATGACGACACCCTGCAGGCAGCCCATACCACATGGGAGCCCCCATCACCCGTGCCCAAACCCTGCAGGCAGCCCACACTACATGGGACCCCCCATTACCCATGACCACACCCTGCAGGCAGCCCAAACCACATGGGACCACCCCATCACTCGTAACCACACCCCGCAGGCAGCCCACACTACAATGGACCCCCTATTACCTGTGACCACACCCCGCAGGCAGCCCACACCACATGGGACCCCCATCACCAGTGACCACACCCTGCAGGCAGCCCACACCACAAGGGACGCTCCCATCACCTGTGATACCACCCCGCCTGCAGTACTCTCTTGACCGGACATCTACTGCATGCTGGATGTTAAAAGTGTGACACATGTTCTCTCCAAGGATGGTGTGTCGAGCACATTGACTGTCGTGTAGTGACACCACCCAGAACCTCCTGTAAACAAAATACCCTGCAAACAGAAACAAATGCATACACCTGTGCCACATCCTTCAGTGTGGCAGCTGGACAAAGACAATTCCTGTCTGCGAACATCTCCCAACATACACATCACACAAGTGAATGGTAAAGTGAGGCCCTGCAGTCCATGTGACAAACTAATGTAAAGAATCCCCATGTTGAAATAGTCACACACTGACAGAAACCTAAGCACTCTCAAAGTGTGTCACATGAAAAGACACTGCCGAGGCATGTCACGGCCAGAGCCACAATGAGCTGACATTACTAGAACAGATAACCTAATAAACACATCACTGTTCCTTCCATGTGTGTAGGACATGACATGTCAATCATAAAGCGCATATACACAAGTGTAAGAAGCCGTTAAGAGTCTGGGAATGTGGAACACAGTGACGACAGAGACAAAGAACTTGGTAGGGCAGGTGACATTGAGATGGCGGCAGTGCATGGGAAGTGGGGAAGGAGATAAGGGGTTCGGGTAAGAGGGCATTGCAGTAAATGTGAAGTACACCATAACAATAGAACAAAGTTGAAAATCAAGAAACTGCAGCCAGCTTGTGTCAAGTCCAAGCATGAGTGCAGACAGCAGGTGTGAAGTGCAGGTAGGTGGCTGTTGCCATACATAAAACCAGTCCAAGTGTGTTGGATGCCAAGGAGGCAGTGCAGGTGTGCAAGTGGTGTGCAAGGGGACCTTTGCCCAAGTTCAGAGGACAGCCATGTGACCATTGCAGATTCTGACACAAGTTCAGCAGGTCAGAGGAGTACCAAAAGCACAAGCAAAGAGGAGTGACTCAAGTACTGAATGACTACATGCCAATCAGAAAGGGCGCTACCCACAGAGACTGCTGCATTTGTGTGGACAAATGCAAAAACAGAGAAATGACAAAATTGACTGCCAGTGCAAGATGCCCAACCACAGCACAGACAATGAAAACAGCACAAACACATGCATGTGAAAGTCAAAGTACGCTATTTGAGTCACACTGCATCAAGCAATTCCTGGCCAAATACCGTGAACATTTCACACTCCAATCGTTACACCAGCCCGCTCCCAAACACAGTGAGGACCAATACACAATGATGGTGCACATGTGATAGCAAATTAAAAGTCCACGTGCATACCGAAACTCACCCTTCACACACATCCAGTGGTCATGCACATGTGTAACTGCAACATGCAAATGGATAGCAAACATGACACATGCATGCAAGTAAGCACACACATGACCAACAATGGTCCTTACCTGCAACACCAAACAGAGAAACAAATCAGTAAAAATTAGAAAGAAAAGTCAGTGAACCCATTACTTTGAGTAATGAAATCAAACTATATTATACAGTTGTATTAATTTCATACAAACTTCAAAACATAAATAAAAATATGTACATTTTGAAACAAAGAACATTTTCAAATGTCCAAACTAAAATTCCAAATATGTATATAAAAACGGAAAAGTCTCACAACAGGTCCATGTCCATAAAAGTCACATAAAAAAATATTCAAATGTAATAAAAAAATGACTTCCTGAAATTTAAAAAAAAGAAAAAAATGAAAACACAACCTATGTACAAAGAAACATGGAGCAAAGTCCAATTAGCACTCCAAATCAGAGCGGATGAGTACCTAGAGCGGATGAGTGCCTAGAGCGGATGGGTACGTGGAGCAGATGGGTACGTGGAGCGGATGATTGCACAAAATGAATGAGGCATGTAGCAGATAAAAGCATGGAACAGATAAGAGTGTGGTGCGGATGCAGGCTGTGGTGAGGATGTAGGTTGTGTGAGTGGATAATAGAATGGAGCGGATATAGAGTGTTGTGCTGATTTAGGGCGTTTGAATGATATAGGGCGTGATGGGGCTGACCAGATGTAGGGTGTTGAGAGGATGTAGGGTGCGCTGGTATTGAGCCATTGTAAGGTGCTGAACAGATGTAGATTATGGTGCAGGTGCGAAGCGGGTGTGGAGTGCGGAGCGGGTGTGGAGTGCGGAGCGGGTGTAGAGTGCGGAGCGGATATTGAGTGTCAAGCAAACGGGTGATATATGTGCGGGATAGAATGATTTGAGTGCATGGAACGTTTGAAAGAGCATGGCAGTGAACGTTTTATTTTGAGTACTTGAAAAGATCGTAATGCATGGAACAGCCGGAGTAGATGGAACGGATGGAGTACATGATACTATTAGAGTGGGCCATATCACATCTCCACGCTTACTCTCTTCTTTACACCACCACTCAACTAGAACACAGCGATACTATGACACCATTTGGTATAGCTGTTCTCATACCAACACCTGCCTCATACTCCCCATCACCCTAATTAAACACTGCTCGTTATACACCCTCCAGCCTAGGCGTTCTCCTCAGGCCTAACGCAGCCAGAATCGGTCTGGATAAAAACTTGCCAGAACGGACACATACTCTTGGTCTCTCAACCACCACATCTACCGCTAGAAAGAAGCTATCACACGAATGCCACACCAGCTGTACACATATCCGGTGCTCACACGCACCGTTTGACTCTCTCTACTGTCTCCACTGACTTGAACTTCGGTTCCAGAGGGCGTTCAACCTACCAGCGCCTTGAGACCATACCAATGAATGGTACATAAGGCGCTATATAAATGCAAAATAACATAACATAACATAAAGAAAATAAAAGTTAAATCGCACACAAACAACTAAGTACAAAAACTGGAGTTTAGTTAAAAATCTCCAAATCATGAAAAAGAATCAAATGAAACTTGTCCCTAAATAACTATTTACAAGGGCAGCGGGCTAGTCCTCCTCACCATGCTCTCTCAATGTCTCTGCCAGGGCATCATCGAACACTGCATCAAATTCCCCTAGGTGGGCCTCCGCTCTCACCTCGAGGACTTTCAGGGACTCCAATGTGCTGCTCTCCCACTCCCTGCAAGTCTCCTCGAGGACCTCAGCCCGCCTCTCTGCCCGACACAGTGAAATCTCACCCTGGCCATGGTGAGTTGTGCATCCCGTGCCCGCTGCCGGTCTGCCCCGATCTGCTGCCCTGAAACGCTCCAACACACAAGACATTCTTTGTGTAAGGTCCACGTTTGCCTCCTGCCTGATGGCCGATAACTGCCTCCCTGAGTTGGTATGCCCCGAGTAATGTAGCCTCCTACTCTGAGCCTGCTGCTGCCGAATAGCCCGGTGCCTGCTCCTTAAGGACAGCCTCCGGGATGATGACACCCCCTGGGACTGTCGTGCACATGCCCTGCTCCTTCGTGCCTGCTCTCCCTCCATTGCCACAGTTCTTGTTGCTGGCTGGATTTGCGTGGTGATCACCTCGGCTGATCCAACCTGGACTCCTGACTCTGGCAGGGATGTGATCTCCACCAGACTGGCCGCCGGGGTTGGGACAGGTTCACAGGGGGCCCTGGTGGTATCTGGGCAGGAAGGCAGCAGGGAGGATGACTGGAGCACAGAGATGGAAGACAAGGAGGGGGTCGCAGAAATGGCCAGCCCACGCACCCAATTTGAGACCCGGAAATATGCTAGCCAGTTCACAAGACGCACAACCTCATTGTGATGATGTGCAAGCCCCCAATTGGAAGCCTGCACATCATCACGAATGGTGCCTGTATGCCTCATGATACCAGCAAGCAACGGTTCCACCCTGGCCCCAATGGCGACATCCGCAGGTATTGGTGTTTCCGTTTGTGTGGAAACATCCGACACCTGCGGATGGGTCCGTCCTGGGGCATGCCCGCTGATGCATACTTACACGGTCGCAGTCCCAGGGTCACGATTAGGCACAGGCCCCTCCACAGTGACCTGCACTGCCTCCTGCCCCGGAGTCTGGACTGCACTAGTCACACCCACCTCATCACCCCTGCCGGGCCCCATGAACTGGGCTGATGCAGCATCCTCCTCCGCCCCACCAACCTTGATGCCTCCCCACCGTCTTCCGCATCGGATTGCCCCTGTGTGACCTCACCTGTCCCTCCCACTGCTGAGGTGTCCACGACCACCTTCGCCCTCTTGGACCTCCCCTCAGCAGCTGTGGCCATTGTCTTGGATGCGGCACCAGTCTCCTTACTCCCCGAAGATTACATTTGCAGGGAGCTTGACTGGGCCTTGCGTCTGTGCCTGGTGGCGGCATCTCAGCTGCCTTGCCCCACAGCACCTTCTCCGCCCTCTTATTCCAACGTCGCTGTGGATAGAGAGACATAGACAACAATACATCAGGGCACTGTACATTTGTGTGCATGGCACAAAACCTATGCACATGAATTGCACTATCAACAAACAACATCACCCTCCACAACACACTGGTACGTGCAAATAACACACACGCACATACATGACTGACCTTCACACAAGTCAATCACATCCATGGACAGTGGACAGTCAGCACCTACAAAATGTGCATTCCCCTCACATGCATAATGGGATATACACATGTCATTCACACACATCACCTGACAGTCCTGAGGCAGGGCATGGAGTCATCACAACAGAGTCCACTCAATGTCAATTTGCCAGCAAGAGTCAAGCACACATTCAAATGCTCCAGTAACATCCATCCAGGAGTGTTGGCCTGTCACACACTCACTTCTCAGACACATGCACATGTACACCATGCATGTACATGATGTTGCCGACAGCACCCATGTGTCACACCTCTCACACGGCCACGTCCAAACACATTTATGCAACCATGTGCACATTGATACATGCTGCAGCGCATCACACATTGCAACTGGAACACCGTTGATGTCACACATGCTTTAATGGACACACATGCAGCACGGTATGGGACATGCACACAGAAATCTGTAGAAGAGGCATGCCTGACATGGGGTCAAGGTGCACACGCCAACCACACATCAACATGAACATGCACTATGGAGGATAACAACACATGGGGCCTCATTACACGGAAGGCGGTGAGCCATGGCGCTACTAGCGCCATGGCTCATGCCGGTAAAATACCGGCACCGCCTTGGCGGAAAGGGGATTTACCGCCCCATTCCAAGGTTGGAGGGGCGGTAAATCCCCTTTCCGCCATTGCCCTTCCCCATTCCCATTTCTGCCCCATAGGGCTCTATGGAAATGGGGAAGGCGCTAATTACGCCACCGCAATTTTGCGGTGCCGTAATTAGCTCCGAGGTCCCTTAGCGGGTTGGATTTTAACGCCTGCAAGAAGCAGGCGTTAAATCCTCCAACCCGCAAAGGGACCTCGTAGTACGGCGGTAAGGGTTAACGGTCACCGTTGCCATTAACGGTGACCGTTAACCCTTACCGCCGTCCGTGTAATGAGGCCCATGGACTCTTACCAATCGACTCTCGATGGAGCTGCAATTCCACGACCTGGGCGTGCAGTGCTGGGAAGAACCGCTCCAGGACCCGCATGTTGTCAGTGGTCAAATAGTCCCGGTGCCCCCCTTTGTTCTCACCAGCCTTGAGAAAGCACTGGGCCTTGTTTTGGGTCCTAGCTTTGTAGACCTCCCAACTATTCTAGACATGGTGGTAGTTGTGAGGTGCCACGCCCTTCACGTTGATGGCACCCATGATGTCCGCCCAGATCTTACTCCGTCCTTCCTTGCAGACTTGTGCTGGTTCATGGAAGAGGGCATCATAATGCCGCAGGATTTGCTCCACCAGGATGTCAGCTTCCCTGGCTGAGAAGCTGACAGCCCTCTGCTTCGCTTGCCTCCGAGGACGTTGGTTCAGACATGGCAACCCCCAAGGCAGGTGTGGGTGGGCAAGGTGGTTCTACGGCTGGACTGTGGAATGGTGGTCTGGCATGTCGGGAGTCTTCTGGATCAGCAGAGGTGGTCACAAGTCCGACGACAGGAGCGCTGGCAATGGTTGTACAGCAGGCACCAAAATTGCAGGGCACGTGGGCAGAAGGCACACACAGTGGGCAGGCAGCAGAAGAAAGCTCATGGGAGGAAGCTTGTGCACTTGTAGGCAGATAAATTGGCTTGTAGGCAGGAGCGTGGGTCTTCCGTGTTACTCGCGTGGGCAGCCAGAAACAGAGTGACTCTGCACGTGCGGAAAGCATGTCAGCGTGAACTTAGAGGAAAGGACCTAAGCGCGTACATTACGTGACACGTGCTGAACATTGGGTGTGCTGTTCAGGATCAGAATAAAGTAGTGCGTAGGAGAGCATCACACGCTTGCGCGAGTTACAGCAGACAGACATGTGGACTTCATTTCCACACAATCTCTTCAATAATGCGAACGTGCAAGCCTCTTTTTTTGGTTGGGGGTTGCCTCCACGCACACGCGTGCATACTTTTAAGGCTGACGGTGAGTTGTATCCGCATTTTTCATTCTGTGGGTGCCCCTGTGTGTCGTGTAACCCCTTACTTAACATCACAGTAGCTTACCTGTCCTTCACGTATGTATTTTTTGTGTTGCTGGGTGCGACAGAGTACTGCATTACGTTTTTCCTTTACACATGGGCTACCGAGGATCACGTACACGTATTTTTCTTTTTTGGGGTGCCTGTGCATTACGCGGCCTGTTTATTTTTCCCCAGGGGTTACATTGAGCCTTGCTGGGGCACACTGGTCCATTTGACATCACGTACACTGCCCCCTCATTCAAATTGCCCAGGACAATTGATAGCTGCACCTCCCATTGCACTAATCCATCAGTGCAATGACTGGGAGGGCAACAAGTGGGAAGGGAGGCAAAGGTGGACGAGGTGGTGGAGGTGGCGGAGGTGCCCAAGGTGGCCATTGTGGCTGAGGTGGCCAAGGTGCCTGGGGCCATGCAGGGAGAGCTATGCCCTCTAACAGGGTCAGGGAGATGCAGCTGATGCTGACATCCCCAGCACCAGGGGTCCTGGGGCAGCATTGAAATCAGCTGTACACACTAGGAAGGATTAGCAAGCTGCAGGGGCAGCTGCAGCAACCACCACCCAGGCTCAAGGTCACCCAGCCAGCCCTGTAGTGGTCCTGGCCCAGGCCCGCACAGACCCAGGGGCGGATGTCCGTATCTCCAAGGGCAAGAGACGTGTAGACGAAGGGCCAGGCACCAGCACCGGAGGTCCTGGGGCATCATTGCCATCAGGTGTCCACAACAGGCAGGGTGTGGAAGCTGCAGGCGCAGCTGCAGCAACCACCACCCAGACTCAGGGTCACCCAGCCAGCCCTGTAGTGGTCCCGGCCTAGTCCAACTAACAAGGAGGAAAAGGGGAAAGAGATTTATACTGCTTCACCAAAATGGCCCCCTAACTTAGGTAAGCCTAAACATCATAAACTACGGATTTGGTAAACAGTGTATTGTCACAGGATGGATGTCCAACCTCTGCTGGGGAAAGGCTAAATGGGGAAGAATTCCCAACCCTACAAGGCTAATGGCCAAGTTCACTGGGGAAATAAACAGCAACTTGATGCTGAGTGATACACAGTGGGCAAAATATTAGCATGTACATTTTATCTGTACACTTAACAATAATTAAAAATCACTAATAAATGGAACACAACCCATTCCACAGTTATTACAATTATTCGACACAAACCGATAAAAATTGCAAATAAAGATAGGCACCACTACAGAAAAACACATAGGGATGGGAAGTGTAAATAAACCCAAGGAAAATTGAGGTGTAAAAACTCAGACAGAGAAACAGAAAAATGTGTATAAATTAACTGTCTATTATCAGCCCAACATAAATAAAGTTGACTGATTTAAAAAATGAGAATAAACTTAATTCACCACTCAATCTCACACTCCTTCTCTCCCATTCAACCCAACATTTTTCGTTCCTCACTCATTCCAAACGCACACAGTCAGGGGAAATTCATCAGGGGTATGCACTTAATCTAAAAACTATTTGTGCCAATATTATTTATATGATTTGGAAGGGTTATGCCGACAAAGGTACTCCTTTTCTGTTTAGATCAGAGAGTTGAATACACCCAAGACATACTAAACCACCCCACAAACTATTACTGTCACGTGGGGGTTAACCACTCAAAAGCAGCAAAATGGCAGCTATTTCATGCTCTTGTAGTCAGCTTTAACTTCATTCCAGCAGAGGGTGGACAACACACACCAAAATGCTTAATTGCCGAACCTGGGCAAACACAAGTGGAGGGCCTCCAGTGGCGTATCCCTCACATCAGAAACTTGCAGCACTACCGAGATTTACTCTACGGGTCCTTCTTCAAAGGTCACTGGATGAGCCTCGTTCTGAAATACGAGACATGTTAACCTCATTTAACTTTAGCGATGACAATCGTGTAGACGTCTCTCCCACTGGACTAATACCGGAACGGCATCTGTAGTTGCAGTCAGTTTTCGAATACGGCTGAAAAAGTTCTGCCACGTCCTCTCATCAGTTTCAGGTGGACATGGATCGCAACCTACTCATAGCGTAGAGCAAGTGATTACTTCCAACTCCAGGTCTCACCTTCACTGTGCCTATTCACTCGTGTGATGTCAATGTGACCTGGCCTCATGAGATGGGTGGGTCTGGCTTCACTTTATTTCACCACCTTTGCATCGTAGCACCTTGTGACACTTGTGTGTATTGAGTTTGTGAATTACATATCATGTCATGTCACATCAATAGTACATGGCTCTGGGACAGAAGTCAGCAAGTCCCTTCTCATGCAGTTTTACAGTTCAGGCATGGCTACGCTACGTGGCATTTGTGTATTTGCATCAGTGATGTTGGTGAATGAACTATGCCAGTCAGGTGCTCGTGCGTGAAGCAGGTGCTATGCACCATGCACTACATGTTGTGTTTAGCCCTTCCAGTCCTTCCAGTCAATTCCAGGGCTGCTTTCTTGCTACCCTTCACTTGCATTGACACTGCATACATGCAGGAGTTTGTGACATGGCAGGTTGATGTGATGCCTATGTGCTATGCTATTTACATGGCTCTTCATGTATTTTTCTGTCCATGTGCAGGTGATGAGGCACTCGATGCAGAGGAGGAGGTGGAGGAGGAACAGGATACTGAGCCACAAACAACCACCAGTGGAGGATGTGGTGTGGTAGCCCATGACCATCCACTGGTGCTACAGGTCATCCTGGCCCTGACTCAGTCTGAGTCTACCTCTGAGGAAATCTTTGGCTCTGGTGGTGAAATGGATATGGATACCTCTATGCTGTCGCAGGTGAGTGCATCGACTATGGGTGCTGTTGTATCCCAAACATCTCAAGGGGGGGACCCCTCACAGGCCCAGCCAGTGTTGGTACGTCCGTCTGTGGTGTTAAGGGCTGCAGGGTCACGCTCCACAGTATTGAATCCTGGTCCTGGGCCAGCTGATCAAGGGGGGGTGCAGTCCTGCAGCCACAAACAGCACCATCACATCAAGGGCCTGGTTCCCTTGGCCCAGGCAGGTGTGGGGTCTCCCAACACGGTGGCTGTGTGTTAGCTGGCAATACTGTGTGGGAGATGTCCATGTATGCCGTTGCACAACAACAGGCTGCTTCATATGAGATGTTGGCTCAGGGCATGGATAGGGTGGCCAATTCCATGATACCCCCAGCAAGACAGGTGGAGCACCAGCAGCTGGCATTGCGGTCCACATGCCGCTCATACAGGCTGAACATAGTGGCCAGCAACAGGAGCCGACGGGATGAACTGAGGGCTCTGCGCACCTCCATGGCTGCAGAGGGTCGTGCCCACAGGGAAGCCCTGAGGTTAGAGTATAGGTCCCTTGGAACTACACTGGCTGCACTCGAGGCAGCCAGCAGTAGACGGTCTGAACAGCAGATGCAACTGATGACTCGTACCATCACGGAGGAACTGAGTGCATCCCGTGAGGTGTTGCATGGGGACCTCCGAGCCATCATGTTGCAGATGCAAGCATCTCAGTCCCGCATGGCCACTGCCATGGAGGACCAGACCAGGGCTATACAAGGTGATCTTCCCTTACCACTACCACATTCTGATGCAACATCAGAGGGTGGCGATAGCAGCGACAGGTCGCCCGATCCATGCAGGCCGGGTGGCCCATTAACCCATGGAGGTTTCTTTTCTCTCAACATCCACACATGTAGGTGTTGACGTGCACCGTGCACCTCCTCCATCCTGGGTGACCCTCTGGCCCCCGATCGCCCATGGGCATTTTGGATTTTTTTTTACTTGTTTTTTATCTATTGTGCATTTATGTGACAGTTTGTTGCTTTGCGTGGCAGCCGAAGGCATCCACTGTAGATTCCAGCTGGACCCATGTAGGCTTGTCTCATGTTGGTACCCTTGTTGTTTGTGCCTTAGGGTCCAGACACACGTGCCACTCCTGCTTTCCCTTTCCATGGGCTTGCAAGGAGTGGAGCGTGTAAAAGTAACTTACACAGAGGCATTGGGCTTCCATTATATCTGTGGGCACTCTCAAGTCCAACCTGTGTATACACCCCTAGTGGGATTCATGATTGTTTGTCCAGTGCATGGTTAGCATCCCTTTTTGTTTGGACTTTGAGATCCAGCCTTTGTCCATGTTCCATCTTCATGTATTGGCTTGACTATCTCCATTATTTTTAGCCTTCCTGCTGTATGCAATTCCCTGCCCCCTTGGGTTAGCAGTGCCACACAAATGTACAAGGGTGCCACGTGTTTCTGGTATGTTGTAATGGCCAATTGATGTTCTGGTGTACATTATTATATTGATGAGTGAGTTATTTCTGAACTTGTTCCGTTGATCGTTGAGCGCTTTGTGACAGTAGTGTTATGTGTTGGCCATTTATTTCTCAGTTTGAACATTGCATGCCATGGCATGGTGTGTCAACCAGGTGACATGAAGTGTGAGAGGGTTTAGGTGACATACTGGCATTTAGATGTGTACTTTGGCATGGTGTTAGTGGCATACTCCATCTTCCATGTGTTCCTTTTGTGCACACCATATTGAGATACTTTTAGTACTAAGGGATACACACAATGTAGCACTTCCAAGGACAGATTCTCAGGGTATTAAGATTGGGACAGTTGATTGTCCCTTTGTCATCATCGATTGTCACCTGGCATGTGCCAGGGCTGTGTGCACTCTGCAGGGGTTGGATTTTAGGTGATAAATGGTGCCACAAGCTGGGTATGGGCAGCCTCGCCATTTGCCCTTTCTCCTCCCATGCGCAGCCGCCGTGCATGTGGTTGGGGATGTGAGGGCACAACCATGTCCACCTTTACACTGCGCCGTATTACAATGTTGTGCAGGACACATGCTGCCACAATGATCCTGCACACTATTGGTGGTGCATATAGTAGCTCACCACCAGAGTGGTCAAGGGAGTGGAAGTGTGACATTAGCACTCAGAATGTGCGCTCCACTATGGCCCTAGTTGCAATATGGGCTGCGTTGTATCTTACCTGGGGTGGTGTGGTGGGGTTCCGTGTTGGCATCATTATGTAGGTGCTCAGAGGGTAGGCACTGTCCCCTGTGGAGGGGTTGTCAGTGGTGTGGTTTTGTCTGTGTGAGACATGCATGCATTTGCAGAGCCATTTCTACTCACCAATGAGCCATGTGTTGCCATGCCTCCCAGCTTCCAAGGCCCGATGTAGGGGTGACATTCTGAATATGAAACTATCATGGGTGGACCCTGGATAATTACAGAGGTAATGATTCCTTTGGCATCACATACAACCTGCACGTTGATGGAATGCCAGTGCTTGCGATTGCGATAGATGTGCTCTGTGGCCATAGGTGGACGTGAGGCCACATAGGTGCAATCAATGGCACCAAGCACTTTAGGGAAGTGCGCCACCCCGTAAAAGTCCTGGACCATGGCCTGCCTTTCTGCGGGTGTTCTGGGCATGTATATGTGCCTGTAGACTGAGGGGTGTGCAGTCATGATTGCCAACACCTGGTGTAGGCAGCGTGACTGCGTGGGCTGTGAAATGTCACTGACTATGGCAGTTGTCTGCTGAAATGACTCAGTGGCTAAAAAATGCAGTACATTGAGCACCTTTTCCAAGGGGCTCAGTGCTTGGGAGCACAGGGTGGGTTATGTGAGGTCATCTTCCCACTCCCTGACCGGTCTAATATGATATGAGGTGGAAACCTATACCTGCCATTGACCTGGTCATCAGGCATCCCAAAAAGGCTGGTCCTGGGTAAAAAAATGCATGCCCTGGCTATCCTCCTCCTCCTGCGGTGTCCCACGATCACTGCTGCGAAAAATGGTACATTGATTGTAGCTGTATATGCACTTTGGTTTTTCGTGCGCCCTTCTAATGCATTGTTTTTAGTGCGTGGTGATGCTTACGCCTGCTTTCGCGTGGCGGGCGTGTTTCGGAATTAGAGCGTCTTTTTCCGTGCACCGGTGAGCCCTGTTCAATTGCATGAATACATGTTGTTAGCACGTGTGGGTGTTGTGAGTATTTTACTGTGGTACTTCCCACGTAATGCCCACATTTACGCTTGTTGTTCCCCATTCCACGTGTTCAGCCCCCTTTTTAGGTGACTGCGCAAGACGATATACGCCTTCGCTGGGCGTCTCGCACAAGGCATTTGTGATGTTGCAGTGACGTGTTGGACCCGCAGGGATTCGGCACAAGTCGCGGGTAATACCTGCGCATTTTGTTCCATGAATCAGAGAACGGGCACTTGCGCGCTTTTTGCATGCAAGCACTCCTTTTTCCGTGCAATTTTATTCCATGAATCAGGCCCATAATGTCTCACCTTTTTCACACATTTGCACAACACCCCTGCCATTAGAATCCAGCTATCGCCAATGATAAAATTTGTTCTCGCTGCACACACAATATCTCTCCTCCTTCAATATTTTGAAAAACACCTACACCTTTAAAATGCAGCTACCCCACGATAAAACTAGGTCTAGCTGCACAAATAATGTCTCCTCTACTACACATAAATATACATTTATTTTCATACATAGCAAATATTCAGTGGTGGTTAACAAACCAAAGCATTAAAAACCAAATTACACAATTATCCATAATGGCTCATACTCCATTCACTCTACTCCATCAAACGTACTCATTCATACATACATTGACAATACTCCTTCACATTAAATTTCATATATCGGCCTTGTGACATACATGGCCTTTTAACAATTATTCAAAAAAGTATCTACACCCCATGTTTATACTGGTGTGTCTCTCTATTACGCAACAGATGTTGTCAAATGTTGTTGACACGTTTTTCAGTCGGAATAGGTGGGCCTTCATACTGTGGCCCTCCATTTTCTCCAACCTTCTTCAGGACGGAAGTGGATAACCTGCTATGCACCACTTCTACGCTTATGGAGTTGAGAACATAATCTCCAGAGAATTCTGGAAGGAAGTTCAGGACTGTGGGAAAGATCCCCAATGCTCATGCACCCAGATCACCTCTTGGCAGAGCTCTATTATCATTCCATAGGAACACTCGGGTAAGGCATATTCCCCCTCGTTTCCTTTTCACTGACTATGAATTCCAATGGAAATCACAGCTGAAAAATGTGTTTCCAGAACGCTAGGTACCATGTGTAAAGATCCTTTCAGGACGGATTTCAGGGAAAGGGATCTTTTTTCCTTTCTTGGGCAGTCTCTCATCTGATGCTGCCTTGTCTACCATCCTCTTGCTCTCTGCCCATTTTTGTGTGTATACCTATTGCCTACCTGGGGGACCTAGATCATAACAGATACCTTTTATATGTTTGATCCTCTACTACAAATACATTGCACAGCACCTCTGCCATTAGAATGCAGATATCCCCACACTACAAATTAGGTCTAGCTGCACACACCTGTTTCACACATTTACACAACAACCCTGCCATTTGAATGCAGCTAACCCCCATGATAATATTCAGTCTAGCTACCCACACAATATCTCTCCTGCTTCACACTTTTGAGAAACACCTCTACCATTAAACTGCAGCTATCCCCATGTTAAAATTAGGTCTGGCTGCACAAATAATGTCTCCTCTACTACACATACATTGCACAACACCTCTGCCATTAAAATGCAACTATCCCCCATAAAACAAATTTGGTCTACCTGCACACATAATATCTCTCTCGCACACTCCCCCGATTACCTCTCTGCACCCACCAACATGCCTGCTCAACATGGGTGACTTGCAGGTTATTGGCCACCCCTACCTACCTTTGTATTGGCTCAAATGCATACAGGAATTCTACAACTCTCTGACGATTTTCCCATACTTCGACTTCGGTCCCCAACAGAGTTCAACCTACAGCATGCTGAGACCATAACAATGGTGAAATGCGCTATACAAATGCCCATTACATTACACATTACATTACATATGAAGAGAAGGGGAGGATGAATCACAGTAACGGGTCAAATTTCAGGCGGGTGCAGATAACAGATTCTCTACAAGCCCCTTTTTCAGCATAGAGAGAAGCTGGTGCTAGAGACAATGTTCCTGTGCTACAAGATGGAGAACTACAGAGTCCCAAGCTCCAACTCAGTTCATACCTGTCTCAGCAGAGAGGCGTGGTCAGTAAATGGTCAGTTCACAGGATGGTCCCAGGACACTTCCATTGGCTGACTGGTGATGCAGGGCACAGGACTAGTTGATCTCACCAGTCCAGGGCAGGAAGACAACAATGAAGGTCTTCCTTGGTCACAGGAGCAGAAGCAAAGGATCCCCGGTGATTGGCTTAGGCAATGCTGGATGCTTTTGCTGCAGTCTTCTGTGTCTTCCTGTCTTTGTATTCTTGGATCTACAGGGAACCCCTTGAATGGCTTCAGCCCCTCTCCTCTGATCCAAAATTCATGCTGGAGTTTGCCCAGCTTTTCGATCAGAAGACAACCTGATAGTCCACTTCTACCCACCAACTTATCTTCAATAGAAACACATTTGGATTGGAACGAGCCTGCTGAATCACATAGTCAACCCGTTCAGTCACATAAAGCATTTGCTCAGGTGTCCTGTAAAGGACCATGCACAAGGGAGCTCCTTTTCAGAGGATTCTGGCCTGCGAGGGCATGAAGATCGGTCTTAGACCTTGAAGGGAAGCCATGTTTAATAATATGGAATTCAAAGTGGCATTATCCTGGTAAAAGAGATGGTGCATGGTAGTGTACCATATAAGACTGCAAAACATGAGTCACTTCCACCATCCTTTCCATCATAAAATCATGATAAATGATGGAAGATGAAAGTAAACAAGGACACAAACTATCCATCTACTACTTCAACTAAGCTACACAATTAAAATACAGGAAAACATGAATTGGAAAAAACAGTCTTGTTGGTCTGGCAGCCATAAGGACTGACCAGTGTCCCCATAATCAGTGAATTAAACAGGTAAGTGAATCTGAAAAAACTTTACATACCTCAATTGTCAGCCAGCATTCCAGGACATAAATATGCCTGGGGTCCCATTGAAATCCCTAAAACTGAAACAAGCAACTGTGCTGCTACATACGAGATTAACAATTAACTTGTCACACCACACCTGAGAACCGCAGTGCTTAAGTTATAAGCCTTAAAATGTCTTATTACACACAGCTGATCATTTTCATCCATCACTGGATTTAAAACATCACAATGAGCATAGTGTTCTGTCTTCTTTGCAGTTGGTGCCCTCTTTCGTTTCAAAAGATCATTATCCGGCCTGTCCATAAGCATTCTCAGTACCTTCTTTGCATCCCACATAAAAACATGCTTTGGAACCGTAGGCTCCTGCATTCTAATGCTTCTTGAGGGCCTGCATGCCATTGGGTAGCATCCAATCGTCTTCCCATCTACAGTCTTGCAGTGGCTTGAAATGGCTGCCCTACGACCATTAAGTGTCCTATAGGTCAAGCCCTCTCTAGAACAGGTAAATCATTCGCCACATCTACAGATGGTGAAGTGGGATCCAAGTCCCTTTTTACGCACCTGCACACCAACGTCTCCATGCCAGTCCAGGTTATTCCACTACTTACGATGAAATGATCTCCTCAGTAAGTCCTCTAGCTCCCTCTGAAAGGACCGACCCAAATCATCCTGGCCTGAAATCCTCCATGCAATCAACCTCATCCTCGCCCTCATTAACGTATGTAACTCTTCAGCAGTCCTATCAGCAGCTACAGGAAACAGAGCAGCGGAATACGACAAGCTGCAGACACTTCTAACAAGTTCAAAAACCACACCCGAGATCTTCAAAATCAGGTTTTCAAAACCATTGTCTCTCTAAAGCCCAGGATCTTATGAACACACCTCTGCTTCATTACAAATGGCAGGAAGTCCTACATACTCAGTCCTCCCAAATCTTGTGTAATCCTGTTGACTCACAGAATATCCTTGTGCTTCCAGATCTGGCCACCACCTTAATAAGACAACCACTTGGACGTGTATTTATAGGGAAACAAATCGACATCAATGTAAATCTTTATACTCTGAAACATCTCTCTTTACACACCATTGCCTGACACTCTTAAAAGCCATACACCCAGAACCAATGTCTTGTTGCAATCCAGTAACAGATGCCAGCAATCCCTCGTTATTGCTGTCACCAGAACACAGCATTTCAGTCTCCAGTCTAAAAAAGACTATTTATGGAAAAGCGCTAAGCAATGTACATGTATATTCCACTCTGAGTATTCAAATTATTTCTACAGTCATTGTATCTCTTCACTGGGCTCAACAGCCTTCTATACTCGCACCCAATTCCAGGATCACCTTCAGGACAAATCTGAGGTTCGCACACAACACTTATATGGTGCCAAATGTCGCAAATACTATATGATCTCTTCGCTTTCCTCCTTTGCCAACACCACCAAATCCAAATACTTAAATCCTGAAAGTAGATCCTTAGCCTTCAATCTCTGCAGAACTCTGTAATGTTGAGGTCCTAGGCATTTCACATGAATGGAAGCTGATAAGCGCCCTATCAGCTTGGTTGGTTCCCTCTGAAAAACCGAGCATTTTGTCATAATTAGGCCCAGGTTTTTCAGAGCCCTTTTCATCTTGTGCCTTGGAAGTCCCAATCCACAAGGGTCTGGGACCGCCTTACTATACTTTTGCATCAGAGCAAAATCATGTTGTCAATGCCAAACATTGTTTTTGCATGCACACTTGTATTGTATCCAGTGCAAATTACTTTGAACTGCATTTCCAATAGTGCTAATACAATAGCACAAATTACATTTTCGCTGCCACACATGTATAGTTGCTAATAAGTCGCCTGGATTCTATCAGGAATACCAGTAACAGTATCTCCTGCTTCGCCTTTATACATGGCTGCTAAGTGTTTACTGCAAATCCTAGATTGGCCAGGACATCCCCTGACATCTCTGATGGTCTCACAAGCACTCTATTGAGGGCCACCACAGATGTCTTGCATTTTGGTATGTAATATATTCCAGTTGTAGCTTATGCGGATGACACAGTGTTATTGGCAAGGACCCTCTGTGCATTACAGCAAGTTCTGTCTGCCTCTACTGAATACACATTTGAAATCTGCAGTTCTAATTTGTCATCTGACAGGTAAGATTCCAAAGAGAGAGAATCAGCACTTTTTCGTTAATGGTAATGGCCTCCCCTTAACTGAATCTTATGACTATCTAGGCATCACATTTACCAAAAATGTTAATTTCGATGCACATATGACCAAGCAGGTATCCAAGATGACACAAGCAGTAGGGGCCATAAAATGATTCTCTGATACATACAAGGCCCCTCAGATGACTACCATATTAAGGATCGATAATGCTGATAGGGAAGTCCCCAAGTGGACCCCCCCAAGGGTTGGCTCAGAATGAACCCTGCAGCAAGGAAGAGACTGGACACCAAGCTGATAGATAAACCAAGTTTTCTTATTGGAGAGAACAGCACAGCAAATACAGTATGGGTTAAAATACGGAATGACGAGTGACAGGCAGTTGTCAGAAGGAGCGCTCTGCCTGCGGTGGCTCAGAGCTTATCTTATGTAGCATGGCACAAGCATTATCACTAATATCTTCTTACAGTTTCATAATAGTAGGTGTTACTTTCCATGCCATTTGTAGACATTTTGTAATAACAGAAAGCAGCTTGTTGTGGTGAAGCCTTGCTGTTACATGCAGAGTACATTGTGTGGCAATATCAGTAAGCAGCTTTGGCCTAAACCCCACTTAGCCTTTGTCTAAGTCAAGATGGAGGATCTAAGGCTTAAAGTGTAGGTGTGATTACTAGGATGTATTCTAGCAGGACAATCCTGCCACATCAATGCCAAACCAAAAGCCATAGCTTTATATAGGGCTAGAGTATGGGGCTTTGGAACAACGACTCCCCTACCAGTTGTGGAAAACTCATTTAGCATGTTCTGGGCCTGCCACGATCCACATCCAATTACACGGTGTACATAGAAGTAAATGCATCTCCAATAGAAGACTCGCTGAGACTGGAACCAGTAAAGCTGTGGCTAAGGGTCTGTTTAAATGTGAAAGCAGAGATGAACAAAGAAATCATTTCAAATTTGTTGGGCAGTGATAAAAATCCTCTGAAGGTACCTTGATGTTTTTTATCAGAAATTCTTTGCAGGTGGAAAATGGTCATGTTTCTTTTTCAAATGCACCTATAACTAAAGCCATGGCAGATTTGTGCATCTCTGCTGTCCAAACTAAGATGCAAGCTGGATAGAGAACAATCTGAATTAGAGAAGCAATCTATTAGAAGCTATGCACTTCTTGTGGAGTGCTCCCAAGTTAACTCATCTGGCCAAGACCAAAAAAAGAGTCCTTATTACTCGAGCTAGCTCTAATCTTATTTTATTGAATTCACCTAATTGTCTTTTGTCCAGCATACACTATACCCCGCCAGCACTTCTTGATTTTTCTTTTTAGGCCTTTGGCTTTTGAACAATGCATACCAGCTTTGGAATATGTACTAAAAATAGTCTACTTCTAATAGCTTGGTCGCTTTTAAGGAACCTTAAACTTCTTTGAAAATTGGAGCTAAAAGGTTAAAATGAGCAGGCTTGTAAAGGCTCCTGTTATTTCCTCTTGCGATATTGGCAGAACCTTTACAGAATGTTTAATAATCTACAATAAGCATGTTGGCTAGACTTTAGATCCATGGGCAGATTTTTCTCGGTATGCACACTTTCCGTTTTTATACGGTTGATGGCTTAGTAGGCATATAATTTATTTATCGGTTGAATTAGTGTATTTAAAATGTAATGATTTTATGTGTTGTACGTTTGATGGAATGTTATGTTCCGAATAAACTTTATTTGATTGATTGTATTGTGAGAGGCTGGCCCAGTGCCAGGATTAACACTGTCTTCTGTAGCAAGTCAGACATAGAAGGCGGACCAGAGACATGGTTCAACAATTGAGGTAATTAAAGAAGTTAAAGAAGATCTTCTCTAAACCAATTTCAAAGAAGGGGTTTGTTCACTTGAAAATAAAAAAAAACAGGTGCTTGTCGGAAGTCTGACAAATAAATATGTCCTTGGTCCAAATCTATTCCAGTCTGACCTACTATCTGCACTAACACTGTACAAACAAAGAACAAGAACAGCTAAGCTTGAGTTTAGGATTGGATAACTTCCCCTTTTTTGAGAAATTTATGGTGGCTGGTTTTCTGACCTCCACCAAAAAATTCTTCTGATATCTTTCAGTCCTTGGTTAAATACCAAAGTTCAAAAACAAACATGTCTTCCAGTTGTCATTTTTTGTTGCATACAAAATCCTTGTCAAATAATCCAAATGGTCTTTGCTTTATCCCTTCTCCTGGGAAATCTCCTCTGACCTGGATAGTTCGTTATTTACAATGGCAACGAGGTTCACAGGTTATTCTTTCTGAATTGTTTCCCTCGTGTAGGTTGCAGGCTTGGCCAGCCCTGGTTGTTGTGTCCTTTCGCTCACCCCCTCGTGGGGTAACCGATTTCTCAGCCCCAGGTTGGCTAAGAGCCGGGTCAGCCCTATTGTGCTACTTGCTTCGCTAACCCACCTTCTGGGGTACTCCTACTTTCAGTCCACCATCGACTAGGGGCCAGTTTAGCCCTGTGTGGTGTTTTGCTTTTAACGCCCCCTTCTGGGGTATTTGGGTACTCAGCCCAGCGTCGGCTAATGGCTTTGTCGACCTTGCTTTACTCTTTTTCTTCACCCTTGTTTTAGAAATAAATAAAGGTAGAATGGAATGGTTACTTGGGCATTTCTTGTCCCCAGATGGGGGGTCACCTAAAGTGGGATCCTGCTTGCCCTCTCCCATAGGGAAGGTATTGTGTTGCAGGTTCACCTCACTAGTTCCAAAGTGGGTGGCTCCCCCATGGGGAGAATGGTTGAATTCCCTGGGTTTGTCACACTGCCCTTGTCTACTTATCTACCTCGAAGGCAAAAAACGTAGCTTTTGCTAGTTGTATTGTCTGTGAGCATAGGGGCTGATTCATGCAATTTGTGCGCCGAAAAACTGGGATTTGTGCGCCATCTGCTCGCAAATCCCCATTTGTTAAACAGGGATTTGGGGCAGAATGGCGCACAAATCCCCGTTTTTTGTCGCACAAATTCCATTAATCAGCCCATAATCTTTTGTTTTTCCCATGTCGCAGTGGGAACTCAGATGCGCATTCTACCCACCCTGCTGAACACTCTATTGTTAAAGAAACCCCATCTTTATTATTAACCAGTCCTGCTAATGTGGGGTCAAACTAAAAGACAGACAGGTAAATCTCCACCTCTTGCCTCTTTATCTGCCCTGCAGATACTTCTGGTCTCTTAGCTAAATATGCACCATAGAGTATGCATTATGTTAAATCTAATATGGTCAAACAGTCTCCTGGCCTCAGATGTCCCCAGACGATGACCACCCCACCCATATTGATGTAGTGATACAACTCAACTGTTCCCACGCCATGTGTTTATAACCCGCCTCATTCTGTTGTCTCTTGAGCATAACCTAATTTCCTCTGGCCCTTCCTTACTTCCCTATCTACCAATAGCCTCTGTTTTTGCTGAATCACATCTCTTTTGGAATTCTATCTCAAATCGGTTACTTTTAAGACTCTCTTTATTGCCCTGCACTGTCTTCAATACTCACTCATCCCGAGTAATTCATTTCCACTCTTCTACAAAATAAGAGAGTCTCTCGCACATTTCCATGTCACAGAAAGGGCCGCATATCATGTACGATCTGGCCCGAGATGTGGGGCAGAAGGGTGTGGGTATTGGACACGAAAGAAGAAAGAGAAGTTGCTATCTAGTTAATTGACTGAACTCTCCTCCACATAAGGATCTACCTTTTTCTCTACCACTCTCAATCAGAGCTGCTTTTTTTTGTCTCCCATCTCGTGTCTATCAACAGACAATGTACTGGTTCACTACCATTCTCAAAATTGTAGGAACCACGAAACTTCATTTCACTACTACTTGTTTAGTCCTTCGCAAATACATAGTCATGTGGTCTCAGGACATTCGTTGTTGGAATCCGTTTTTCAATGCGCCTTCCATGTAGTGTCTCGCATTTAGTTCCAGATCCGTAGCTTAACAGATGCTCCCACATTCCCTGCCTCTTCATGACCATTTAGACACGCTTGTCCTGAGAGCTTTCCGTCTTTCTCACTCGGTTCCTCTGCCAAGGGTTTTCTTTTCCACATGTACCTCTTGTGGGTTTCATCTGTTTGCTGTGGGGGCTATCACTTGCAGACCAAAAACACTGATCACCTACCACAGTGCAGTCGATCAGCATACAGATCCGTTACAAGGATCTCATGGTATCCCTACAAAATATCCCCACCAAAAATATCGCCGTACATATGGCCGTTTGTCTTGCCATAGGCAATATTTTTGGGGAGGATATTTTGTGGAAGCGGGGGTTGCAGGGGTGTCCCCCGCACATTTTAAAATAATGCGGGGGTTGCAGGGGTGTCCCCCGCACGGTCCATGAGTCAATATCGCCACAAAAATATGCCGATGTTTTTGTATTGTGATATTTTTGCGGGTATATTAACACATGGAACCGATCCCATTCCCAGAAAATGGCCGCCCATTTTAAATACCATGCAATGAATGTTCATGACCAACTGTTCAAGATGGCTGCCTACTGTAAATGCTCACTTCTGCACAGCATGGCTGACAGGGTCCTCCCAATGTAGCCTCTACATTCACAACGCTCTGCAGCTGCCGAATTGGGCAATGCAATGCCCAATATTTCTCAGGAGCGAAGCAAAGTTAAAGAAATCCCATATTAGGCTACTCGCTTGGCTCGCTAAAGTCAATGGTACACCAATGGTGATCGCTTCCAAGCATTAATTCTCTCTCTTGCTCAAAAGCAGCTGTTAGTCAGCCTGCTTGAACGGGACTCCTGAAGCAAACGCTTTCTAAAAAAAAAGCCCCCAAACTTAAAACACCTGCCTATACCTTTCCACGCGTTAGATCTCTTTGTTCAAGCAGCACATAAACTTGTAGAAACACTTACCCAGTCCCGTGCACCATTCCCTCGTCCCAGAGCCCCAAACAGCAATGTTGTGTTACTCATAGGCTCAAACAGGAATACATACTCCCCTTGCAAACCTCATGCCTTTTTCTACATGGAGCTGCCACCGCATTTTCAAATGAATAAATTGTGCTTAAATGGTACTTAGTGAGCAGCCAGACAGAAGAAAGAGAATGTGGGGAAGAGGCTTCCTGTGGGTCTGGATTGAAATGTTTCTAATGAGAGGTTCTTAAATGTGCATACATTGCTTTCTGCTGTGGGCACAATATATGTGAAGTGTGCATAATGTTAGCCTCTGTGCTTCCCCATAAAATCATCACTTGTGTGGTACCAGAGGGATTGCACTTTACTAGGACTTGGCAAGTAACCATGTACATACTGGAGGTCAGAATAGCGGATGAATACCCATGTTAGCCTCTGTGCTTCCCCATACAATCATCACTTGTGTGGTACCAGAGGGATTGCACTTTACTAGGACTTGGCAAATAACCATGTACATACTGGAGGACAGAATAGCGGATGAATACCCATGTTAGCCTCTGTGCTTCCCCGTAAAATCATCACTTGTGTGGTACCAGAGGGATTGCACTTTACTAGGACTTGGCAAATAACCATGTTCATACTGGAGGTTAGAATAGCGGATGAATATCCGGCGTGTCTCTGCCACCAATAGGCTGGCAGTGCAGAATTTCGGTTGTGCCCCCTATCTCGGAGTATTCAGAGTTCTGCCCAATCAGAACTATTTTAGCCACTCTGATTAAATGAGATTAGCAACCAAACACATAAGGCTAAATTACATGCCAAATTCTAGGAATTGTGCTGGTTGGCTGGAGCGAAGTGGTTGGAGAATTCAATGATTCCGCTCCAACAGCACAGTATTAACTCACTTACTTTAAGAAGTCTTTGCATATGTTTCAAGCTGCAGACTCAGTGGCAAGGTATTCCAGCATAACCTGCACGCCCCTCTTCCACTTTCCAGTCCTTACCTGACAGGCGCCAGCCTGCATTACAGAACCTTTCACGCATATTTTAGTCCTGCCCCACATGTCCCTGGAGGTATATCCCCCCAAGAACCCATAATCCTACAACATCCAGACAAAAGTATCCTCGTGTAGGGCCTTTTAAAGCAAGAAGAGGAGGAAGGAAAATAAAGTAAAACGGCAAAAGCATAGCTTTATATAAAAAAAATAACTGAAATAAATAGTTAAAGAAGCCCTAAATGAACATTGGGCTCAGAGGAAAGGAAGAAGAGTACCTTCCACATCACACTCCTGTTTATCTTAATTTCCCTTGGCTTCAAAATCTGCTTTTTTGACCCTCCCAGATATCTAGTTGTGAATAAGTGGTGGAACCTTGCAGCAAGTACCAGAGTAGAGAAGAAGTGGAATCTGTCACTTTATGGGTTTTAATGAGGAGGATGGGGCTAGTACTGATCTGGGTCCTATAATCCAACAGTATACAGGGTCTCCTAAAGACGGCTTGGCTCTGATTCTTGATTTTAAGTATCTCTCAGAGGAGGCAACCTTGCGAATCCCGTGGATAAGAAGGTCAATGCTGCCTCAAAGGGAGCACATCATGGTGCTTTTCTTTCACTAAGAGCCAACATGGACAGGTCATTCACAGCTGAAACAATACTCATGGGAGTCAACAAGTCCGTAAGGCTATGGAGGAAGGTTTTAACTTTGGCTCTATACTAATGACATGGACATGTCAGACCTTTTATACGATGGTGCAAGAGGTTCTGCTATGGCAACAGGATTCTCCATTTTAGCCAGAGGGCATATGCACATCACGGAATGGCCCACCAACGGCCCTGAAATGGAAATAGCTTTGAAATTACCCTTTGAAAGGAGATTGTTTAGAGAAACCTTATAGAAAAAAGGTACATAAGAAATTCAAGGTTGATAAAGATGCAGCCAAGTGAAGGTAGAAGGAGAAACCTTCCTCCAAGCCCAGGCCCGCAAGGGCTTTAAATCTAGAACTGCACATATCTCATCCTTCATGTACACTTTCAGAAGAGAGAAGCTCGAGTAAAAGATTAAGAATAAATCCCCACCTGAGTGGCAGAGGCCCTGAATATTACATACTCCCTGGGAGAATGATTCTGGATTATCCACAGATGTGTCGGCTAACAGGACCATGAGTATTGGGTATCAGATAGACTTCAGCATCCCTTTAATTCAATCTGATCTTGTGTGGTCTTCTGTCCCAAGGAGCAATGTCAAGATGATCCAGGCAGCAAAGACGGTCAAGGAGTGTGTGGATGCCCTTCTAGAGGTTCCCATTTGGCCCAGAAGTGGATTGTTCTGGACTCTTCTAAATTTGGCATTAGAACAGTCTTGTCTGATTCAGAAGTTTCCATCTCCCCTTCAGACAGTAGTCAGCTCTGCAGGGATGGAACTAATTCAAGTTTGAGAGGGTCAGCTGATGAAGCCCAGGGTATTGAACCCTGTGGCTTCTTCCCTCAAGCAGAGTTGCTGACCTTCAACTCTGAAATCATTTGCGTGGTCTTGGGCTAATTTCTTCTCCTCGTGTTCCTTGTGGTTTGTTTGGCCATGGAAAGTGGTATTCCACAGGCTTTAAAAAAAAAGGGTGGCAGTGTGTTCCTTAAGTATCAGTGGGCTGCTGTAAGGGCTTTAAGGGAGCATTGCAAGGTTTCCGAGGGCGACTCTTGGGTTACTAGGTCACTGAAATATTTCTCCTTTGAAAGGCCTGTGGCTCACTTGGGGTCTCCTACAGAAACTCTCCCTCTGGTCCTTACATCATCACAAAAGTCTTATTGGGGTAAATTTGGGATTTGGTTGCATTTTCTTACTGTAAAAAAATTGGCAGTAATTTGGTGGTAAATATAGTCTTGCATTTAGATTGGGTTTAGCCTCATTTTATGTTAGTGACCATACCTTGTTAGCTTATATTGGTGGTAATTTTAATGGTATTTTGTTTTGCAGTATTTATACCTGTGGTATAGTGGTGAGCATGGTTTTCTTATTTATACTATAACCTCATCATAAAACAAACCTTTAAATTAGAGTACTCCCAGTTGTCTGTAGAGAGCCCCAGACCCATGCACTTCAAAGGAACCCAATGATTTTATTCAGAGCGCCACCTACAGTTCGTGGTTGGTGTTGCTGGCTTATGTACATCCAGTACCCTATGTGCAGTTAGGCATCCCTGGCTTATGGACATTCATTAATCTATATATCATATCAGATTCCTTCCCATCAGCATGCAAGGAAGGCACACACACACACAAACCTGCCTTATCACTGAACATTATTAGCTTCCTCTGGGTTGTTATTTTACCTGCAGTAGTAAATTGGCAAATACACTACTGAGCAGATATGAACTTCCCCTGTATAGTTTATATATATATATAAATGAATTCAAAGATGCAAAAATGACACCAAAATCCCATTTGTTTTCATATACACTCATTATATTATATCTTATTCACACGTCATTAAGTCTTACCATTGGTACATTGAATCGTCATCTAGAATACAAAAAGAAAACAAAACAGAACAAGCAGGTCTTTTGAAACATGGATTAATGTTTCCACATTCTGAGCATGACGAAAAATAAACATGCACTAACTTCCTGCACTGTAATAACCTCAGCCACTCATACGGCCCTCACTGTCACAATCACACTTGATGGGAAGGAAAGAGAGATCAACACTCTCCCCTGAACCACAGAAGCCGAATTGACTTGACCCTCACACCGTGTTTGGCACAGGCGCCTGATATATAAAACAGTTCACCACGTGGCAGCCAATGGGGGGAAGAGGGGTTAGGGAGAGGTTGTGGTGGATAGGATGGGGAATTTAGGAACACCAGAGAGAGGGTAAGGAACTCCTAGTTTGGGTGGGACGGGGGGAAGCACCAGGGAAGAACCCTACTCTGTCTAATCTGTAACCCACAGAAATACCACCTGTGTTATAGACATTGCCCAATTCCTAAATAGCACACCTTAATCCATGTACTACACCCTGCTGCTTCCTAAATAGCACACCTTGATACATTTACTACACACTGTTGGTTCAGAAGAAACACATAAAGCAAGCAATATGATGGAAACACATATCAGGAAAATTTCCCATAATGATCAGACAAGACACATGGCCCTTCGGGCAGCATAAGCAACATACAAACATAAATGATACTCCCACTAGTTCACTGCACTAGTGAAGATTAACGTCATTTCCACGTGTCATGTAGAGTTTTTGTCCGTGGATATTTCGTGCACATAACTACAAAGACCAGTATGCCCAAAAGTTACTACATATGCAGGTTAACTCTTATTTCAGCATGTAACGTAGGTGTTCGTTTTGACCCACACTGGGTTTCCCCAGGACTGCAATTAAATGAGCGTGCTTCGCTACTTATCTTAGGTCTGGGAGCCCTTTTGGACTTCCCAGATGAAATATGACCCGCTTTAAATCACTCACGACACCATTCCATATATTCAGTTAAACACTGTGCTTCCCCAAGTCCTTATCTTTGGTCTGGGGAGCCCCACGGGACTTCCCAGACGATGAGCGTAATGCCGTGATTCTTATCTGCAACCTCGAGCCCTCCTGCTCCTTCTGAAATGCGCCCATGTAAAGTTCAATAGTTCCTGGCTTCACTCGCTCCTCTCCGCACGCAGCCCACCTGCCTCCAACACTGCATCAAAATAAGCCACACCTGCACGCTGCTGTTGCCTGCTAATAAGCTGTTCTTAATTCAAGACAGCTGGCAATGCGCGCACGTGCAGAACTACAGGAAGGCACTAAGGATGCTGGGAACTGTAGTTTCCAAATCCTTCCCATCTCATCTGCCTTAATAGGCATATTTTAACACTCCACGTCTTTGCCAGCCCTGATTCCTGACACTCACTTGGCACATATCTTACCAAGATTAGTATTTCTTTGAAGTTCCCAGCATGACCTTGCTATATTCGCAAATGCAGGCCCAGTGTCAGCGAAAACTGCTTCAGTAATCTTGTGTGGGGACCACCAGCGAGATATCTCTCACAGCTAGTGCTCTAACCGCTTGGCACACTGTCAATCTTCCCATCCCAGCCTGAATTAACTTTTCTCCACATTTCCTGTCCCAAGGAATCTCCTATCCTTCCCCTTTTAACGTTTCTTGTCTGCCTATAATTTCCCCCAATCAGGTTAACAAGAATGTGTTCTGTATCAACCCTCATGTTTAGAACAATGAGGGCTTTAGTCCTCCCTGAATAAATGTTTAATTCTGTTTCCTGCTGCATCATTCCCTCTGCTCTCCACAAGCTAAAACAAGAAAAACAAAAAAACGCCAGTGTGCATTTCAAAATGAATTACAGCAGTGCCACTAAAACATGGATTTTCACCTCATTTTGTATATGAGACTGCATTATAATGTTAGGGAAGTTAGCTTTAGTATTTTAGCAATATTAATTATGTTAGTCAGTTATATAACTTAATGTAGTCTCCATTTATGAGGTATCCAAAACAAATGTTGTACTTCATTATTTGACCTGGCAGCACTAAGCTTTTCTATGCGTGCATTTCATTCTCTGCAGTTTCAAGTTGGGCTTGACTGTGTTGTAAATCCTGTACCTTGCATGCAACCAACAACACAATTACATGTCACAATGGCAAAAAAAAATATATATATATGCCATATCACTGCTGGCAACAAAATTCCACTACATTTTGCAATTAAAAAAATGCCATTACATTTGGTAAATTGCTATATATGTCCTACATATACCCTCCTTTTCCGACAATTCTGGCTACCCAAATCCACAATTGGAAGAAACCCAAATTGTTTTCTTTCTTTCCATTATATGAATCACAATTGAAATAATAGCAACTTAATAAAATGAACATTGACATATTTCATAATACACCACTGTTCAATCATAATAACATTAAACATATCCCAAATGGGTCCATGAGCCCTCATACACATGTTCATATGCATTTATAACTTTTTTTTTAAACGAAGTGTCCGCCATCAACATTTAATTTTCATGTATGATAACAAAAACAATAAAATAAAATAAATAAATAACATAAATGACTAATATAACTAACTAAAACAAATTATTAAAATAACAAACATGTGATTCTCCACCACACTCTTTTTCAGTCCCCTAGAATAATACTATGCTTCATCAGGAACGCCGTAGAATTAAGTTGAATTCACTACTGTTCTTTTAAAAACGTTTATCATTTTTATGATTGCACCTCTAAGATGTTCTGATCATCAATTTTTCATCATATGGTTCATTCGGTGAAGTTCTTTCATCCTAGCACCCTTGAATGCTTTTCCAAAGAAGTCATCTCTTTGGGCGTCCCTGTTACTTTGGCTTCACCTCCATACTTCGGTACAGAGGCTTTACTCGAGCTTCATCCCGTGGACTCCAGGACTCCGTCATCTCTCGTGTCCTCTGGTCCTGCAACCTCCGACCTCAAAAGATCAATTAATTTTTCTAACTTAAATAGAAAAGAGACAGATTAAGTACATAACACAATACCAATTTTACTCTTTCTACCACACAAAAACAAAATGTAGTCCTAAACATTCCGCTTGAGTCTTCTGATTTCTGAAACTAAGCACATGTTAGAAAGGAACAATAACATACATAAGACACCATTATACACCAATATATATATATATATATATTTGAACATTGTACCATAATAATTCAACCTGATTCAGCCCCTTCTATCGATTTTTTTACTGCACCTTTCTTAAATATGGTGTTTGTATCCACATTTCTCTCTACAATAAACATTACATTTATTTTAATTTTTTATGGTGTGGGACACTATGAGGACAGCCACTGTGTCTTCCTTTCCATGTCTTCAGGGCACTTAAGCTGTTTCTACATGCTCAAGTCTACTGATTTCATGTTTGGGGTGACAGGGCTTGATTTGGTTAAAATGAACAAACTGCTCTGTCACCGTTTCACCCTCTGTCTTCAATATTTTGTAAACTACTGGGAACACCTTATCCACAATTTCAAATGGCCCTTGCCAAGCCGCAAGAAATTTAGAACTTTTATGTTTACCTTTTCCAAAATTAAATTTATATACCTGATCCCCTACATTATACTCTTTCATAGACGTCTTTTTATCATAATATGACTTTGCACTGTCAGCAGCTCTTTCCACATTTTGCTGAACAAATGCAAATGCATGTTGTAAATGCTTTCTCAGTTCTTCCACATATTCATGAACTGTAGATGCACTCACCAGTGTTTGCTCATGTGTCCTGTATAATAAATGTTGTGGCAGTACCATCTTGCTTCCTGTTAACACCTCATGAGGACTGATACCTGTCGCTTTGGGAGGAGTCGATCTAATTGCCATCAAGACCAGAGGTAATCGTGAATCACAACTGGAACCTGCCTCCGCTACAAACTTCTTTAATATCTCCACAACAGACCTGTTGCAGTGGTCAATATTTCCAGAAGAGGCGGGCCGGTATGCAATATGCAGTTTCCTTTTCACCCCCAATATCTGCCATACCTTACTCATCAAGGTGCTTGTGAAATGACTCCCTCTGTCTGACTCTATTCTTTGTGGTAATCCAAATCGTGAAAAAATATGATTTACCAGTAATGTAGCTGCTGTTTGTGCACTACAATCTGATGCAGGAATACACTCTACCCATTTCGACATCAAACAAACCACGGTCAAAAGATAACGGTTCCCCCTACTTGACCTTTTTACAGGCCTTACATAGTCAATTTGCAAGTCTGACCATGGAAGAGTTAAGCCTCTTTTCATCAGTGGAGCTCTATGCATTGGTGAAGCGGGTTTAAATTCGGCACATACTATACACCCCCTAGTGTATAATTCCACATCTTGGGACATATGTAGCCAGTAAGCATAATTTTTCAGTATTTATAAAGTCTTTTGTGAACCTATGTGTCCTGCAGTTATTGCATCATGTGCATGGTGTAGCATTAGCCCTCTGAATGAAAGGGGTACCACCCATTGTATCTGTTCTGTTATGGATTCTCTGATCATGAGTCCATCCTGTAGTCTAATTAGTTTTTTATTCTTTATTAATACCCTCAACTCTTCTTTCCCTGTACAATCATTTTCAGTTAAACGATTTTGTTCGGGGTCCATCAAATGATTATAATAGATCCCCAATATTGGATCATCCTTTTGCGCCTTAATCAGATCTTGATCTGGTGTATCATAACTCCATTGCACTACTGGTTGTTCTACCTCTTTTGGAGCCTTAGAGCATGTAACTGCATCTATCTTTATTTCACCAATTAAGTGTTCAATGGGTAAGAACTCTCCCATAACAGCCCCTATCTTGGCTAATTGATCAGCTTTAACATTTCCCACCTTATCTTCTCCTGGAGTCCACACATTTTTCTCCAATATATTGTTAAATCATTCTCTGACACTAATTTGTCTATAGCCTGTATCATTGTCCATGCTTGAGGGGCTTTTTATTATATGTAAGCATGCCTCTGGCTTTCCAGCCAGGCAAATATTCTACAAAGCTATTTCGTGCATAATCAGAATCAGTCAGCAGCACAATTTCACTGAATTTATTATCAACTGCAGTAGTAATTGCTTTATAAATGGCTGCTAATTCCGCTATCTGGCTACTCCTAGCCCCAATTCCCATCCCTATACTAGGAATGTCTTCACATTTCAACCATACATTTCCTATTCCTGATACCAATGGTTTACTGTTGTCATTTTCAATGTGAAAAGCACATCCATCAACATATACGGTTGGTAAATTCTTGCATGTTTTTTCATCAAAAGCTTTGTGTGGTGATTTTTCAAACTCCTGCTAACCAGATTCTACTTCGTTTGATACGCATTCAGCTGCACATTCATGTAAATCTGCTAATCCTTGAGCAACTGGGCTCTTTTTATTTTGCCCATATCTCACTTCTACAGGAAAGCCTTGCAATGCCATTGTCAATGAAGTAATTCTGGACTGTGCTAAATTGCCTGACCTAATCCTTTTACTCTGTAAAAACTGCAATGGTTGATGATTTGTCTCAATAATTAGCTTTTCCCCTTGAATGATGGGGTGGAAATGCTGCAATGCCCATACAGTGTTCAAAAGGGCCTTTTCACATTCACTGAATTTGATCTCAACCTGGGAAAATGCCTCACTTGCCTAAGCAATGGTTTTGTGGTTCAAATCATGTTTTTGAGATAACACTGCTCAGATACAATGTTCAGTGAAACCTATTTCTATAAAGAAGTCTCTGTTTTGTGTGGGATACGCTAGACATGGTGCCGTTATGAGACATTCCTTCAATTTAGCAACTGCCTCAGATTGCTCCTTTTCCCATTTCCTGGGCGTATTCAGCTTCAATAGTTTAGTTAATGGTTGAGTAATTTCAGCATAATTTTCAATAAATTTCCTGTTATATCCCGTCATTCCTAATAAACTTTTTAAACCTTTCACACTTCTAGGATCTTTCGATTTCTGTTTGGCCTCCACCTTTTTCTTTTGTGGATTTATCCCATGTTCAGTTACTTCATGGCCTAGGAAATTCACCTTTTTCTTGCACCATTGGGCTTTCTGCAAAGATACTTTGGCACCAGCATTTTGCAATTGGCCAAGTACATGTCTAATTTCATCAAAATGGCTTTTCAAGTTTTCATTTTTTATCAGGAGATCATCCACATAAACTATAGTTCCTCTTTCCGCTGCATCAGGCATAGCCTTTCTCAAAAATATGCCAAATTCGCTCCCACTATTGACATACCCGAATGGTGTTCTAGCCCATGCTTATTGCGTTTTATCAAATGAAAATGAGAATACATTCTGAATATCCTCTACCAGTGGCACACACCAATATCCAGATGTGAGATCTAATGTGGTAAATACTTTTGACCCATGGACCTGAGCAAGGCTTTGATCAATTAATGGCAGCGGCCACCTAGACACTGGCACTCTTTTATTTAACTCCTCAAATCTGCACACAGACGCCATTGACCATTTGGCACCCAAAATAGGAGTGTTGGAGGTACTATGAATGGGCCTGATAATTCCCCTAGACTCCAAGTTTTTAATTATCTCTGCCAATGACTCTAAGCATGCCATTGGCAATTGATATTGGCGCACAAACACTGGATTTCTACCACACCACTCTGGTAATGTGGCAACATGTAAATTAGTTAGGCCGCAATCATGTGCATCTCAGGCAAAAACGTCTTTAAATTCCATAACCATTTTTCTCAACTAATTTTTATCCTCTTCGCTATCACATGCATCTGCTAACAGAATCTGCTCCTCTACCATCTTTGAAAATTCTGGAAAATCCTCCAGTGGAGGAACCTCTGTGCTCTCTTCTAACTGTGTGGCTGTATCTCTTTGAAAAGCTGGCACTTTTAAATATTTTGGTAGCTAAGCTTCCACTTCAATGTGCTGATTTTCTGTTTAATTTTCATTTAAATCAAATACTATACAATTCTCTTGGTGACAGCGCACTGTCTCATTTGAATCATAAGGATACAGAGATTGAATTTTAAAGATCCCTTTGAGTTGAGAATCCAGATACTCTGGCAACACACCCTGTGCATCTACATATCTCTCAGGGATATTTCCAATCACCATGTTATTGAAGTCTGCAGTATAATGTGATTTTTGTATGGCCATACCTAATAAAGAATTCTCTACTAAGTGAACATCCTGACATCCTTTAGTATTCACCATAATTTTGACAGACCCTTCTCCAACATCTATCAATGGAGTGTATTCATAATCCAGGCCTTGCTGCTTCATGGATTCATTCAAGCACACAAATGCATCAGAATCTTTCATTTGCTGACCACGTTTGCACTTTAGTGTTATAGCAACATGCTTGGTGAATGCAGGGATAGTAATATTCTTCTTCACCTGTAATTCAATTGCATATGGTACCAATTGTGCACACTGATAAGCCTTTCTCTTGTCTTCAAATTCGAGTTCAGGCCCGCCTAGCCGGGACCATATTTTTTGGTTAAGGAAATCTAACACCATACACATTCTGTGCATGATATCATTGCCCATGTAAAAATCATTTTCTGTTCCACTCACTATCCACACATTGTGGCAGATGGTTTTCTGTCCAATATTAATCTTTAGCATGCATGTTCCTGCAATTCGGTTTTCAAAGTCTGGATTGTCCAAACCAGAGACATATTGGTTTTTAATTCAAAATTTTGGGATTTCCTCCCTTTCCATTATTCTCTGCAGTAGTTTCTCATTAATACAACTCCTTTCCAGTTCAAGCACCAAAGTAGCTTTATCATTTTAGAATGGTCATTTATACCAATGTGAACCCATGGCTGCTCATCTTCCATGTGTATTTCAGCAAGAGTAGTGATGTGTTTTTCTGTGTCTGCTTTAGGAATAGTGTTCTGTTTCCATTTCTTCTTTTTTTAAAAGAAGTGCAATGTGTGTTCATCTATTTCAGTTTGCCATTTCTTCCTGGGATCCAAATAAATGTGCACAGATTGTTTTTCTTTTTCACTTTGCATTTTATCCTGACACATCAAAATGACAGTGACGCTAGGCACACAGCTATTTTGTAGATACACCTCCACTGCATCATTCGTTTTGATAACGGTATGGCATTCACTTACATTGCTGTTTTGGGACTTTATTTTCTTAGGTCTTAATGGTTTTTTGGTTAAAGACTACAATACCCCATTTACCCCATCTATGAGAGGAGACAATCTTTTCAAGCAATCTGTTCCCATCAGGAATGGAATTTCACAAATAGATGTGATCAACACTTCCTGTTTCATTCTGTGTTTTCCTATCTTTATGTCAACTTTGGTGACACCCACGATAGGCACCTCCTCACCATTAAAGTTATGCACTGGGCCTTCACTCTGCCTCACTGTGATCTGATTCTGTGGAGATCTCCCTTCATTGATACTTTTTACGAATTCCTTGGACATAATTGTGGCCTGTGCGCCTGTGTCAATCATTGCAAATGTATTGCATTTCTCTTCCACAGTAATGGGAGCATAATATCTGTCTTCAACTTCCTCCAACACACACAAAAAGTGTGAATTTTTACTGATTTCTGTATTCACTATTCTCAGACCTTTCTCACTTTTGGCTAAGCACATTGGTAAATGAAAGGACATTTTTCCCTCCTTTCTGTCCATTTTCGTTTGAGAAGTCTTACCCATCTCCCCATATTCAGAGATCCTTTGGAGTGTGGCCACTGTTCGCCCTTCCATCCGGGGATCATCAGAGTTCCCGCTACAACCCTCCAACTGAATATGCATAGAAACATCACCTGATAATTTGTCATTTTCTAATTCTGGGCATTTGTGGGTATTTGGCATGATTAACTTCCTCAAAAATCTGTGGCTCAAAGAATTCTTCAGGTGACTGGTCTGTACCCTCCTTTTTGAGTACTTATTCTTCCTGCCTGTATTTTATTAGCGTCTTGATTGTCTAGGGAGAGCGTTTTAACATCCCCACGTATTCCCTGATCAATTGTATTGCCCATGAATGAGTTGTCTTTCTTAAATCTGTCTTTTTGTTCTTTTTCAATTTTATGTTTTGCTTTTTCATTTGTGCAAATTTCCAACATTTGATTTAACTCCAGGTCAAACCGAACTTCTTTTTTAGATGTATTTGCAATTTCTCATGTTTATCTGCAGTTATTTTCCTTTTTAAATCATTAAGCGTCTCAGAGTCATTATGCAAAACCAGGTCAGGGCAATCTGTCTTTTTAGCATTGCAGGTATCATGAAGATTTAGTCACTTATTATCGGAAGCCACCCGGTCACTACTATGGCCTTCTGCCCCCTCCTTTGATGACTGTTTTTGGGCCGTACAGAGCTTTCCTATTTTTTCAGCCAACATTTTCACTTGGGCCTCGAGACACTGGAATCTTTCCATCTCTCTAGAATCTTCTCTCTGTGGCCTATGGCGATATTGACTGTTTTCCCCCTGGTTGAATCTATTCTGATATCTCTCAGGAGAGTGATTTCTATTGGTATTGTTTCTGAATTCTTGATTCATGTGAAGCAGGGAGCGGGGTGCACTTATCCTTTAGTTGCAGTCCCCTGGTGGTGGTGATTGATTGTATTGAGGCGGGGCATAATTCATACTTTGCCTCAGGTCCTGTCTCTCATTTTGTGAGTATTGTCCCCTATGCTGATTCCCATTTTCAGTAAATCGATCCACATACCGGGGTCTATCCTGATTACCATATATCATGGTGTTGGGGTCAAATCTGCTCTGTGTCCCCAATGTCTGGTAGGGACCATTATTCCTTGGATCTTGATTTTGCCTCTGATTATTGTTCATACTTGACATATCAGGCCAATATCCTGCCCGGGGCCTGTCTCCTAAGTACCTAGGGCTAATGTAGCTCTCACTATTACTAGGATCGTGTGACTGAAACATCGGTGCAGAGATGTTGATTACCCCTCTGTTCAGGTATCACATTATTTTTGCCTTGACTTTGAGCAGATTCAAGTGACATTTTATCTGACCTGATCTCCATCACTGTTGCTGAGGATTCTTTAGATTTTGGTCTAGTATCTTTCATTTTATCACTCTCTCTACCCTGACAATATAGCACTTCATATAGTTTTGTACTTTGGTGCACAATCCACTCAAGGGACTTGTCGCAATCAAATTCACAGACTAACTGTGATATGATGTCTTTCTGCAACCCATAGAAATAGGCAGTTTTAAACTCATTTGATTTGGGGTCAAAAGATCAAAGCGAGAAAAAGCTCTTTTTAAGTCTTGCAAAAATTGGCAAGGGGATGTATTTGTCCCATCCTTAATTGTGTATGCCACTTTCTTTGCCTCCTGTAATGACTGGAATGGAGAAAAATGACATCTAATCTCTTTTTCAAACTCTGCCCATGACATGTTCTGCTGTTCATTTAACCCTCTAATGATACTGGCTGTGGGAGCGTCCACAGTTAAATGAAAGTATCGTCTGTATTGTTCTTTAGGTATCTGGACTGCTTTGAATATATCGTGCACCGCTTCTAAATGGTCATCTATACAGCATTCCCCTCCTTTTTTGAATGGTTTGATTAGTGCCTTGATTGATTTCATTATTTTAACAGGGCTGCTTGTTGCTATGCATGGGATTGCACTACTTTGTGATTCAACCCTTGTTTCAGGCGTATGGGATTGGTGGCGGCCCCCAATGGATGTGTCATATCCCCCAAGGGCGCTGCAACCAAGTTCAGTCACCGGCCCAGCCACTGGGGCACTAGCTCTCTGTGTAGAAATAGAATTCACCTCAACACCATTGAATGTGGTGCCCTGTCGTTTCTCCTGACACCTGGAAATACATATTTGCTGTTCCAAATCCTTGCACTTTTTAAGGAGTCGATCTGCCTACTTACGCAAGTAATTGTTCTCATCACCCATCTTATTAATCACATTTTGCATATCGCTCATTTGCATTTGGCATTCATTGAACTCTTTTGTCTCGTCTGTCTTTTTCTTGAAACATTTTTACTATCTCTTGTTCAAGCATTTTGAGTATCACTTTCTTTCTCAAAATGTTCTTTTTGTAAAATCTGCATTTCCAAAATAACCTTGTCTTTATCTTGTCTAATATGATCTGCCAACCCTTTCAAGTGTTTTAATTCTTGCTCGCTATCCTCAAACTGTTTCTTTCTTTGGGACAATTGAGTGTCCAGATCTTTACATTTTAACTGCATTTCCTTTTGACATACATCCAGTTCTGCTCTTAACTTTTCCTATTGTTCACTAGCTCCATCCAGTTCAACTTTTAATCTGCTAATCAGCTTGGCATCATTTTCTTGCATTCACAGACACCTATTTAAAATGAACCATGTCTTGGCACATAGCCGTATCAGACAATCTTTCTCTGTATGTTTATCAGCAGTATTTAAAAATCTCAGAAGGCAGACCTGAATTATGCTACCTTCTGCAAAAATGTTGTCCAATGGATCTTTCTGTACTTCCCCATAGATACGGTCATGCCACTCTATGGCGTTATTTGAGGCCCATGTCCCATGTGCATATAACTTTGCCTCCAGATATTGCACCAACTCTGGGAATGTGGCCTCCATTTGAGACCTTCTGATATTCACTTCCAGTGTCACACTGCTCTCATAAAATGGGTTCCCGTTAATGCACGTATGGTAGTGTTAGACACACTTTCCACGCCCAGTAGGTGCTCTACAGTCAATTTACTGGCCAACGCACCATTATCTGTAATAGATTTTGTCTTATTGGGGTACATTTCGGATTTGTTGGTGTTTTCTTATCGTAAGAATATCGGCGGTAATTTGGTGGTAAATTAGTCTTGCTTTTAGATTGGGTTTGGCCTCATTTTATTTTAGTGACCATACCTTGTTAGCTTATATTGGTGGAAATTTTAATGGTATTTTGTTTTGCAGTATTTATACCTGTGGTATAGTGGTGAGCATGGTTTTCTTCTTTATACTATAACCCCATCATAAAACAAACCTTTCCTTTCTATTAGAGTACCCCCTAGTTGTCTGTAGAGAGCCCCAGACCTATGCACTTCAAAGGAACCCAATGATTTTATTCAGAGCGCCACCTACAGTTCGTGGCTGGTGTTGCTGGCTTATGTACATCCAGTAACCTATGCGCCGTTAGGCATTACTGGCTTATGGACATCCAGTAATCTATATATCATATCAGATTCCTTCCCATCAGCATGCAAGGAAGGCACACACACACGCAAACCGGCCTTATCATTGAATATTATTAGCTTCCTCTGGGTTGTTCTTTTACCTGCAGTAGTAAATTGGCAAAGGTACTACTGAACATTTAAGAACTTCCCCTGTATACTTTATATATATAAATGAATTCACAGATGCAAAAATGACACCACAATCCCATTTGTTTTCATATACACTCATTATATTATATCTTATTCACACGTCATTAAGTCTTACCATAGGTACATTGCATCGTCATCTAGAAAGAAAAAAAAAAACAGAACAAGCAGGTCTTTTGAAACATCGATTAATGTTTCCACATTCTGAGCATTACGGAAAATAAACATGCACTGACTTCCTGCACTGTAATAACCTCAGCCACTCATATGGCCCTCACTTGGCACATATCTTACCAAGATTAGTATTTCTTTGAAGATCCCACCATGACCTTGCTATATTCGCAAATGCAGGCCCAGTGTCAGCGCGAAAGCTTCAGTAATCTTGTGTGCGGAGCACCAGCGAGCTATCTCTCGCAGCCAGCGCTCTAACCCCTTGGAACACCGTCAGTCATCCCATCCCAGACTGAACTAACTTTTCTCCACATTTCTTGTCCCAAGAAAGCTCCTATCCTTCCCCATTTGACGTTTCTTGTCTGTCTTTAATTTCCCCCAATCAGGTTCACAAGAATGTGTTCTGTATCAACCCTCATGTTTAGAACAATGAGGGCTGTAGGCCTACCTGAATAAAAGTTTCATTCTGGTTCCTGCTGCATCATTCCCTCTGCTCTCCACAAGCTAATACAAAAAAAGAAAAATGCCAGTGTGCATTTCAAAATGAATTACTGCAGTGCCACTAAAACATGGACTTTCACCTCATTTTGTATATGAGACTGCATTATAATGTTAGGGAAGTTAGAATTAGTATTTTAGCAATGTTAATTATGTTAGTCAGTTATATAACTTAATGTAGTCTCCATGTATGAAGTATCCAAAAAAAATGGTGCACTTCATTATTTGACCTGGCAGCACTAAGCTTTTCTATGTGTGCATTTCATTCTCTTCCATTTCAAGTTGGGCTTGAGTGTGTTGTAAATCCTGTACTTTGCATGCCACCAACAACACATTGGCCCTCATTACAAGTCAGGCGGTGGACCATGGTGCTTTTAGCACCATGGTCCAAGCCGGATTCCGCCGTGGTGGATGGCGCAATTACCGCCCCATTCCAAGGTGAGTGGGGCGGTAATTCCCCATTCACCATGTGCCCTTCCCCATTTCCATTTTTGCCCCATAGGGCATAATGGGGATGGGGAAGGCGCTAATTACGGCACTGTAAATTACGGTGCCGTAATTAGCACCAAGGACGCTTAGCGCCTTGGACTTTAACGCCTGGAAAAAGCAGGCGTTAAAGTGTGAATCAGGCTTTAAGGGTTAACGGAGCCGACGGCGCCGTTAAACCCTTAACGCCTGACTTGTAATGAGGGCCATTTACATGTCACACTGGCAAAAAAAAAAATATATGCCATATTACTGCTGAAACAAAATGCCACTACATTTTACATGAAAAAATGCCATTACATTTGGTAAAATGCTTTATATGTCCTTACACCTTCAACTCTGAAATCATTTGCGAGGTATTGGGCTAATTTCTCCTCCTCGTGTTCCTTGTGGTTTGTTTGGCCATGGAATGTGGTATTCCACAGGCTTTCAAAACAAAGGGTGGCATTGTGTTCCTTAAGTATCAGTGGGCTACAGTAAGGGCTTTAAGGGAGCATTGGAAGGTTTCCGAGGGTGGCTCTTGGGTTACGAGGTCACTGAAACATTTCTCCTTTGAAAGGCCTGTGGCTCACTTGGGGTCTCCTAGAGAAACTCTCCCTATGGTCCTTACATCATCACAAAAGTTCCCCTTTATGCCCCCTTGAATCTCACATATATTAAACATGCTACTCTGATGAAGAGCCTTTTTGAATGTCTATACATAGGCTTCTTGATTGGGGGGAGGGTGGGGTCTTATTATGCTCCCTTCATTACGATTGTCACTGAGGTGCTCGTGGTGAGATATGATCCTGCCTTTGTATCAAAGATGGTTTCTAAATGTCATACTTCTCAAGAGGAGGTTCTTTATTCTTTCTTTCAAAACCCGGCTCCCATCCTGGAGAAGGAAGGATAGCATTGTGTGCATGTCAAATGGGTGATTCTGGAGTATCTAGCCCGTACACAGTAACTCAGGTTAACAGACAATCTCTCAATGACCTTAGAATCTTCTCTTTTAGGCAGGAAAGCTTCTGTGCAACCTGTTATAACTGTGAGCTCAGTGCCAAATGCACTGATCTGATATTAAGGTTGCTTATACCAGCAGCTCTTGAAAGATCTCTCATCAGTTCCTTGCCCACTGACAGGAGCTATTCCACAGAGAGGCCAGGAACCGCAGGGAAACCCTCTGGGGAATAAAACTCTGGTCAGAAGACGTGAGGATGGATTCTCAGGAGTCACGCAGTGATGGCAACGATTTTCATCAAAGGTAAGCAGGACGAGCAGCTCACGTTCGATGGTGAGTGAACAGCAAAACAGGGATCATGGAAGAACGGTCAAGGGAGACTCGAAACTCTACAAGAATACAGGGGAAAGATTTAGCAAAGAAGGGACATTGCATTCACACAGATCATCTATTTTTTAAGGCAGGGGGAGACCCCCAAGTCCCCTGCTCCCTTCCCCCCACCTTAACTACTACCCTTACCCCATGCCCTAGATTTCTTAAAAAATGTCCCCACATTTGGAGAAATTAATGCAAAAAAATAAGTAGTCATTACTACATTGAAAAATGTTCTGCCGACTTTTTATAAGGATACCGTATTAGCTACTAAAAGACATATTCAAGCCATTTGTATTGTAGCAAAATGATATTAATAAAACACTTATATTGTTGCTTTGGCTCAGTGTTGTTTAATTATTCCTTAATGAGACAACATTCCTTACATATAGTTATGTTTCTTCTCGCACTTTCAGAGTTAATGAGGGTTCATTAAGAGTTTAGTGGTATTACCTCCGTTAATATCTGAAAACAAAATTACCACTACCACATGTGATAAGCATTAAATAACGTCATGGGGTCGCTGTGACGAAGTCAGTAAATTCATCTGTAAATTGGTCACATTGGAACATGTAGAAAACTGAATGTACTACTGAAGGACAGTCCCTTTTTAGTGTCTTCTGTAGAGACCTCTGTAATAGGTTCTCTCCTCTAATAAGCCTGGCTCTGCTTTGTTGTTGTTGCTAGGAGACGGGGAATGAAGGCGATGAAGGTGAAAACGACCGTTATTCATGGGGTATTGAGGCACGGTCGAGTGCGGTGGAGTGAGTTGCACCATTGTGTTAATTGAAGAAGTTTACTAATTGGTTATAAGGTGATCGTTGTCACCCAATATTGTTATAGAATGCTGGCGCCGTTGCACCCGTGAATGAAGCAGAATGAGGTGTTGAAGGCGATCGCTGACGCCTGACGAAGCTGGAAGAGGGAGAATGCTGCTTGGCAAAAGAGAGAGGGGAAATCCTGAAATTATAAACGCCGCTGGAGCCGGACAAGCGTCGGAGAGTGAAGCGCTGTTGCGCTTCGGGGGAGCGGAGCGAACAGAGAAGCAGCTGCCCGACGTCAAAACAGCAGAAACTGTAAGTGTGTACTCCGATATTCCCATAACTAAGCTGGACGAATATCAAGGGAAATATAAGGAAGGCAAGCACGAAGATGTAGCTCCCAGAGCTAACACTACCTATGAAATAACTTCATACGAACTGAAGGGGAGGAGTCGAACTGAAGCAGGGTTGAATCAAACTCATCAGAACGTGCAACAGTGTCGCAGTCGTTCCAGAAGAGCTTTTCTATACAAGTAAGACAATTGTACAGAGACAGCACTTGATAAACAACAAGAGAAAAACAAGGTTAAACACTCTAACAGTTACCAAAGTCGAAAAGAAAAGAGATACAGAAAATAAAGAGAGGAACACTTCTCAGGAGAAACAGCGAACTGATAGAAAAATAAAGGCTGAAAGCAACATAGAACTTACCTGAACATTTCCCGAAAACCACTTATAGCTGCAGAGTGCTGAAGCTTCATCGTGAAGACGTATCCTTTGCCTAATTAAAGGACAATTAGAGAAATACTGGTTAATAAAATAATTGGGTTCTTTTGTTAATCCAAACAAACTACCTTTTGGCTCAGAGTCTCATTTATGCATCAACATTCTTTCCTGCTACATTACATGATTCCAAAACCTGAGGACACTTCAATTATTTACCATTTTGGCATCCAATTGGATGCCATTGGTTTGTTTGTTTGTTTATTTTATTTGTATGGTGCACCAAACCCGGAGGTAACTGGGCGCAAGAGGTACAAGATTACTTTAAGCTTAGGTTACAGAGTGCAGAGTACAAAGGTTAAGATTCACAGGACATGTAACAAGGCAAGATATACTAATACATGTAAAAATTCATGATGTAAAAAAATGGTAAATGCAGAGATGCAATCCATACAGTTATCATCAGGTCGTAATTCTTGACATAAGACTGTGTGCAAAAGTAGAAGAGCGGCAGGTTAGATGTCGTTAGTTCTCAGCCCACATATTATGAATGCATATTACCACACGTGGTAACATCGCAGGATGTAATGGTTTTGTGTGGGGGAAATTTCTTCCACAGAACACCAGGCAGTTTAGAATGGGTATCAGTACCACACACTGCCGCATGCCACACTTTCAGATTTCTCAGTACTTCTTTGTGAGATGTAGGCTGAGCATCTGATCCACATGTCTGCATGTGTAAAATAGACTTTGGTTTGAGGAGCTTTTTGTGATATCACTTTGAAACCCCCGCGACCAGTATTTTAATTTAGATTTGTAGGTGTTGCATTGGTGTGTGAAAGACAGAATCTAAGCGATCCCCCACTTTGTTTGTTTGTAAGGAAATGTGTATTTTCCACACACTTTCTTGCTGCGCCACAATTATGTGTGAACAAATTTCCACAATCACATGTGTTGGTGATCCAATTAGTTTTGTTTATTGGCCCTTTCCGATTACACGTGTTTCGGCATTGACTATGCCTTTTTCAAATCAGGGCATATCCTTCAGAGTTATTCATATATGCATGTTTGTAGAGATGTTCAGATAGTATTGGGGTAAATCCCATCTTCTGAAAATGTTTGTTTCTTGCAGCTTGCCTCGCAATTAACAAAAATTGAATCCATGTTCGTCAAATAAAGCAATGATTGCAAACAGCAATCTGTAATTTCTTGCAAATTCCCAATGTCAGACTTCTGAGCACTACCCTCAAGCTCTATGGTCTTTTTAGATTACAAGGCACTTTTGGAAACGTCTCAAAAGCCCTCACAGGGTCTAGGTGACTTTCAGACTCCTCAGAGGCTAGGCGTGTTGTCAGATTTCTCAGTATCCCTCTCAAGTGCTCGGCTATTTCTAAAACCTCAACACCCTTCAAAATTTCACTGTGCTGCTTATAGTTCTACGGAGGAGTCTCAGACTCTCTGTGTGTTCGCCAGGCACAGGAATTCAGAGGCTCCCTCCGTCAGCCTTTCAGAACATCCCCTCAATACTTTCTACAGCTCTAGATGAGAACTCACTGCCTCACATCAATCTTGCACTTCTTGTAACCCTCCTGTTCAGCTCTAAACCCCTTACTTTTGTTTTGAATTCTATTGACTTTGGAAGCTTTAGCTAAATCAATGTTCAAATCATGCTCTTCTTTCTAGCCCCACTCACATGACAGAAGCAGTTTAGGTGATATAAACCAAGTTTCCCATCTTGCATTAAATCATGTGTTCTTTGTGGAAGCCCCCAGGAAGAGCTTCTACATCTTGGAGCAAGAATGCTGATGAAAGACTAGTTTTGAGGTAGCACACAATTGTATTCTGTGGGATTAGTAGGACTTCATCAAATTATGAGGACCATACTTTGCCATAACATGAAATTCTGAACTACACTTGCAGAGGGAGAAATGGTGAGTTAACTGAGATGTAATCAGACATGGACTGAGGAGCAACACCATTGATAGCTTTGTAAACTAGGAAGACATTCAAAAAGAGAGTGGTTGTGCATGGAGAGCCAACCACCTTGTTGTCGGTAGGTAGAAGTGGGGGAGGATCTGGATAGATTGCAAAGAGTGCGGGTAGCACTTTTCAGGACTTTGTTTAGAAGGAGGAATGAGTAGAGGGGAAGGCCACGCAGTAGGTCTAAGCAGTAGTCCAGAGCTTTTGTAGAGTGGTTAGTAACAAAAGGATGAATTTTCCAAATGTTGAGGAGGTTAATACGAGCAGTAGCAGTGGTAGTGATGAATTGTTTGCAGTCGTAGGCCGCTTTCTAAGAGCACCCCAAGATTGCAAGGCTTGGGTGAGGGAGCGAGAAGGTCAGACGAGGAGGATATAGGAGAGTGTATAGCAATGTAAGCTGGGAGAAGGATGACTTCCTGTTCTCAAGAGTTCATTATGAGGCAGCGGAGAGCCATCCAGTGACAAATTGAAGTGTATTGCATCATAAACGGTTCTGAGATTGCAGGGGTGAAGGAGGGAACATATTTCAGTGTCATCAGCAAAAAGGTGATAGTTAAAGCCAAAGGATGAGATGAGTCTTTCTAGGGCAGAGGTATAGACAGCCAAGATAAAAATTCAAACGACTGACTCTTGGGGATGCTGACAGGTAGAGTGGTGGCTACAGAGGTTTTTCAAGTTCCAAGAGATTTTAAAAGATAAACATTTTGGCAGAAGTTGATCAAGACAAGGGCCGATTTGTGAAAACCCAAGTCGGAGGAGAGAGGAGTGGTCAACTGAGTCAAAAGAGGCAGAATAGTCCAAAAGTCCAAAAGGATGAGTAGGGTAGAGAGTTTGGATTGGTGAGCATTATAGAGAAAGTTGGAGACATGCATGAGTGCAGTCTTGGTGGAGAGTTTACTAAGAAAGCCAGATTAAAGTGGATCTTCATGGCCATTATCCTCAAGGTTCTTAACCATCCAGTCGAGAGATAGCCCATTGATGGACTTTGAATAATGCAGAAGAAAGTAAACTGGGTGATAGTTTGCTAGGATGTTTTGTTTAGCAGAGTGTTTCTTTAATAGGGGTAAGACAATTTCACATTTAAAGGAGGCAGAGAAGAATTCAGCGGAGCAAGAGAGGTTAAAGAACTCAGAGAGATAAGGGCAACTGATCTGGACTAAGCCTTCGAGGGAGCAAAAGAGGTAGTCGAAAGTAGAAGAGATAGGGTGAGGAGGTGATAGACAGCAGGTGCATTGGAGGGAGAAAGATGAGGGCTGTGAGATTCATGACAAAGTCATTAGCACAAAGGGAGAAGTGTATGGATGTTGGCTTGGGGATGTGAGACAAGATTGGAGAATGAATACAAGGTTCCAGTGGTGATTGCAAAGGGAGGACATTAGATTTGTGAAATAGCATGATTTGGCAGCTTCCAGTGTGGATGTTAGGCAATTATTGTAAGCTAGGAGTAGGTCAGATGTTCATAATTTGCCCCACTGTCATAGGTCATAGCACAGATGAGGAGAATGAATTAGTGATAAAAACACAGTCAAGGAAGTTCCCACCAGAGTGGGTAGCTGGTTGGAGAGGGAGTGGTCAGTGAGCAGGGATTTAAGTTTAAGACAGGTGGCTGCAGAGGACTTGGGAAGGTTAATACACCTCAGCATAACAATGGGGAGGTTGGTAGGAAGTGACTCAAGGAGAATGGTTATATCAGGGACGAAGAAGTTTAGAGGACCAGGGGGTCAATAGAGAGTCAGAACAGTGAGAGGAGTAGGAAAGAGGAGTTGAATAGTGGCATATCCAAAAGAGGAAGGGTTTATGTCAGAAAGGCTAGAGGGACAGTGTTGAGAGCCTTATTAATAAGGAACCCCACACAGTCATCCTTCCCAACAGGTCTGGGAGAGTGGGAGAAAGTAGCAGAGTCATGAGGAGGGATGTAGGTTTCTGTCATAACAAGAAGTGAAAGTTGTGGGTGATAAGAGTTTACGTGGTCAGTGATGTAGGAAGACTCTTTGCAGAGGGATTGTGCATTACAGAGACCAGGTAAAAGAGTGATTGGAGTTGGGGGAGAAGAGCAGATGTTGTGTGGCAGAGTCCATTCTGTGTTTGGCCCTTGGGAGACTTAAAAAGGGAGGCAGTGAGACACATGTTCCTCTGGGAGCCAGTCACAGTGGTGTAGATGGCTTTCACACTTGCAGGCAGAGTCATGGGCATGCTAGGCCCAGTGAGCTTTGTTTTGAAGGTAGGACCCTAAAATGGTGCACAGGGTCCTGCTGGAAAAGCAGGACATAGCCAAGGAAAACATGTTATTGAAAAATGAACCCTCCGACAGTCACATGTCCCTCTGGGAGCCAGTCACAGTTTTCCAGATTGCTTCAATACTTTCAGGAAAAGTCCTGGGTGTTGTAGGCCCATGGAGCATGGTTTTGTTGGCAGCACCCTCAGATGACGCAAAGGGTCCTCTGGCAAAGCATAATGTGGCCAAGGATTTGTGTAATTTTTTTTTTCTTATTTAGTGTTTATTTGGTTAAGTAAACCTTAAAAAACACACATCATGTAAGCATAAAGGCATCTAAACATGAAAATATGTGTACATAATAAAAACAATGGTGCTATGATCTTTCCCATTTGCAAGGTAAAAACAATAATTCAAATCATATTTCAATAAAAACAGAACATTGTAAAATACATGTTAAATGACATATTTCTAGTAAACCCCTAAAAGAGTACATTTAATCATGAAATAATTTCTTATAGATTTTCAGCCAGATAGTATGTACTGTAAAGTGTAGCTTGGTCATGTCAGCAGAATAGGTTAATGCGCACATTTGATCAGGATCAGAAGTATAATTTTCTATTTGATCTCTTAGTCTTAAATAACCTTTCTCATACAAATCTAACAGCTTACTGCAAGAAGTCAATACATGCCTACTACTTTCAACTTCTTTTCTATGGATCATACATTTTCTTTCTTCATAGGGAATTTTATTACAAGTGTCCCTGACAGCAACAACAGGCAAAATGTTAAGCCTAAGCTTCATAATAAAACTCTTGGATGTTACTGTTATACATATTTGTGAGATAATGGCTTATCTAAGACTTGGAGAGCATATCCCATATATCTGTTTTTCAAAGCTAATTTGGTAAGATTAGTGTTACGATACCAAATACCTACTCATTTCTTTATATTGCTTTCCATTACCTGAATCAGGGTGGGCATGTCAATAAAAAACCCAATATAGTTAAAACATTTGAGTCACATCAGAACCCATTCAAACAACAAATTATTTTTCGGACATGCAATCAAAATAGGATAGAAGTCCGAGAATATAGAGTCAATCTCGTCTTTTTAAGATAGAATTTGAATATGAAAAAATACCCATCCTAACTTTTAGAATGGTCAATAAAGAGGTTATTCTCATTTCACATTCAATAGCTTTGAGGGGAACGTTTTTTGGAAAGTCCAACGATCTCCTCCATAGCCTCCCTTCAAGCGTACTACCCCATTCTTTCTAACTTACATGAACAGATTTCCAGGCTTTGTGTTAAACAGAATCATGCTTGATCTGTACAATTTTAAAACTCCTTCCATTGAATAACCACTGTTGAGAGAGAAATCTGCTTTCAATGTTCACATAGACATGTCTTTGTATCTCAACAGATCGTAAGCTGTCTGAAATATATTTACTTAAATAAACAATCTTATCAGTTATTGTAATTATTTCATTATCGATCTGCCACCTGTATTTGATTCCCGCTCTTTTCTTCGAGAAGATAATCATAATGTTCATTTTTTGTAATTAATCATTAAACCATTAAAGGAGGAATTAAAACTCAGTTCATTCAAAGTTCTCTGTAATCCTACAGGTGTCGAGTCGATTAGGAGGGTGTCATTTGCATAGGCCAACCAATTAATGTTTCGATGTTCCAATCTTTGGAGGGAACATGTTAATGTTGTTAAATATCGAGCCCATATCTGCACATAGAGATTGTATACTCTTGGGGCTAATGGACAGCCTTGTCTGAAACCGATGGAAGTGAGAATTGTATTACTAAGATTACCCTCCTGATCTAACTGAACTTGAACAGCCGTATCAGAATAAAATTCCTTTATAAAATGTAAGAGAATCATATCAATCTCGAAATTCCTGAGTTTAGACCACAAGCGTTCCCGAATCACAGTGTCGAAAACACCTTTATAATCTATGAAACAGATATATATTTCCCCTTCCTTTTTTTGCCTTCTCGAATGAAGTACATTAATGTCCATATAACTGAGTGCGCATTCCATGCTGAAATCCAGTTTGTAATTTAGATAGTATTTCATTTTTATTTATCCAGGTTTTCAGCTCACCTAACAAGACCTGGGCAAAAATCTTCGAACATGCATCCATCATTGCTAAAAGTCTATAGTTTTCTGGATTATCACTAGCCCCATTTTGAAACACTGGAATTAATATGGATGCCTTCCAGCTCAGAGGTAAAAAGCATCTATACAAGAATGTTTGAAACAGAGATGAAAAAATAAAAGACCAGTATCTTGGGTTTCTCTTATAGATCAGGTGAACCCATAACCCCTTGAAGCGAGGTAGCGCTATATGGGATGGATGGGGATTTTACAGATTTTACTCTGACACTAATAATAGGACCGACACAGGAAGTTGGCAAAGCATAACTGTTTTATTTGCAATTATCTAAAACAGGGAGTCCAACAGACATCAACGGACGTTCGCTCAAATCTCTTTCGAGAATTCTCGAAACATTTCATAAATAAATCACATTTATATAGTAAAAAGTCATCATCCTTCAAGTCATACTACGTGGCAAAATAAGACAGCCTACTTGGAGTTGTTATAGGCTTAAGGGGAACATCTAGGTATACTTTCTATTGGGGATAGGATTGTGATTGGGTCTCTAAAATCAAGTGGACAGCTATGCCCACCCCTAGTGCAAGTCATCTTCGCCGTCATGAAATATACAACATTTTATTGGGTATCAAACTATAGGACTCTTTGCTATGTGGCCCTCCATGACTGGTTGCCACACTTGTACCCTTTTGGAATATTTCACTTGCTAGCAGCACGCAAGCTGGTACCCCAGGTGTTTGTGGGTTTACTTGACCATGCCTTCCCACCCAATTAGCCCATCATCCATAATCATTCCTGCTGTCTTCCATGCGCTGTTATCACTCCACCGCCCCATTAAGAGGTCTCCTTGCAGGTGCCGCTAAGGATGCCTGGTCAGACCAGACATCCTTAGCGGGACCCGCGAGCAGACCAGGATGCTAACAACGGGCCTGTCATTAACGGGCCCACGGTTAGCAACCTCCCCATTCCCATTGGGCCCTCTGGGGATGGGGATGTACCGGGTCCCGGGAAAGGGAATTACTGGGTCCTCCAAGGTCAGAAAGGACCGGTAATTCCCAATTCCTGCAACCCGGACCCGGTAGCCGGTATGGAGGTAGCCATGCCGCTAAAAGCAGCATGGCTAACGCCATACTCGTAATGAGGCCCAATATGAATTAGCATAATCAGAAAAACAATGATAAATGCTGAGCATGTATAAATTATGCACCAGTACATTAACACCATTTATGATTTTCCACACATCATTGAGTTTGCTCACTTTCCAAAACTGTACCATTCTCGACAGTCCTCATTATGCCTGTATACTGCTTTAAGAAATGAAAAGACCTTTTTAATCAGGCAACCTCTTTAAATGATCAGGTAACGACAGGATCTGTTCAACTGTCACCATAAGCAGCCTCCTGATTGCAGATCCATTTTTAGAATCTTGTCGAAAAATGCATATATTAGTACTATGCCCAACAAGAGTAGGATCAGCTCAAAATATGTAAACAAAAACAGCGAGAAGCAGCCTATGGGCATCGGCATCTGACAAGACCATAGGATTAACCAAAGAGAAACTCAGTGAGGGATGAATCTGGAAACTGCTCACGTTTCCAGTTGTCAAATTCAAGCTCCAGATTTGACATATTTAGAACGTCAACACTTTCTAAAGCCCAAATCAAAGATTCCTGTGACTCAAGAACTTGGTTTGCATCCTTGCTAAAATATCTAAAAAGAGTGTCCTGAGTGAGCCACAGTCCAAATGCAAACCGTAATTTATTTAATCAGCAACCAAGGTGTCCTTTTTCCTCGTCATCAATCGAGTCTGCACATGCTGAATTTCTTCTTCTTGTCTGGCTTCTGGATCAATGGTTGGAGGTTCGTTGGTCTTTCCAGCGGAAGCCTTTACGTCAATTAAGTGGATCCAGGAGCATATTTCTTGGACCTTTACTGCTGACGGAATAATGTTTTTAACAATGTAGGGACGATTAAAGTGTGGCTCGTGCCACTTCTGGGTGAAATTACGCACTAGAAATAGGTCTCCAACAAATAGACTTAGTACAGGTAAAAACCCCTTGCACTTGAGTTGGTCTGAAATGACAGAGATACTAGCGGTCATACATGTCAAATAAGCACGTAACTCACTTCCTAAAATTTCTGCCGGGCATTACTTCTGCTCCTCGATGGAGGAGACAAAGGCGTTCTCATTCGCCTCCCTGTCACTAGTTTGTGGGGTGTGAGGTGGTGGTCCGACCCAGGCTGATTCCATAATGCATATAATGCAAGGGGCAGGTAGTACAGCCATCCCTTCTTCAATGTAATTTTTAATTTAGCAATTCTTTCTTTAATGAAACCTTTGAGTCTCTCACATTCTCTGTTCGCATGCGGGTGATAAGCAGAAGAAAACTTGTTTTATACTAAGCAATAGGCTAATCTGTTCAAATACTTCATTAACAAAATGGGGCTCATTGTCAGACCTAAGCACCTCACATACCCCCCATCTGGGAAAGACTTCTCGGACTGAAAGTGGCATCAGGGTGTGTGCGAGGACCTCCCTCGATCCACCTGGAAAACGGACACATCACCACTATATTATATCTGTATCCACAACATAATCGATTTGTAAATGCTGCAATGGACCATTAAGTCGAGGAATCACTCCTCTGATCATTTGCAGTGTAAGCCCAGCGGTAACCTTATGACACACAATTCAATTTACTACATAAAAGGCAATGTTTTCTAACAGGTTTGGTACCAACCAGTTCTCCGCAATAGCTGCTGCGAGGCCTTTCCCTAGTTACATGCATGGGGTAGTGCAGCTCTTGAAGTGCTACCCTTAACAAGGCTACAGGCATTACCGGCTTTCCACTGCGGTCCTGTCGCCATAATGCTTTAGAGGGGGATAAAGAACACCCCTGCATTTCCACAATTCTTGCTCTTCCTGTGGTGCACCACCTTGAACCTCCATCAACTGTGTTCTTGACAAATGATTAAACCCTTCATTTACAATGATAATAGTGACTACTTTTTTCCTTCTGGATTATTAAAACTTAAAATATCCGGTGAATATGCAACCCTTTTGGCCTCTTCATCTGCAGCTTTGTTCCTGTAAGAGATAAAGTCAGTACACTTAGTTTGTACTGCACATTAAATTATTGCAATGGCTACTGCGAATTGTAGTTCCTTAATAAGCCTGTCCAATAATGCTGTGTGTTGCACTGGAGTGCCATATGCTCAGAGGTAGCCCCTCCTTTTCCAACATGCTAGCCCTTCGTGCATGGTTGATGTCACATAGACGGAGTCACTGTACACTGTTACTTCCTGCCCTGCACGTTTTTCTTGAGCGCAACAATAAGCGCTACAAATTCTGCTGCTTGCACTGAGAAGTGAGACGATAGCCTTGCACTTGCTGCCACTTCAAATTCACCATTGGCTCTGTGTCATACCACAGCTGAACCGGAACGACTTTCCCCACTAGTTTGATTGATTGTTAAAGATCCATCAATAAAGTCAATCTCACCCCTGCTAATGCATTTTCCTTTACACGTGGGATATTGTCATAAAACTCCTAATAGTTAGCACAATCATGCAAAGGCTCACGCTCTGCCACATGCTCAGCTACAAACGTGGTAGGGTTCACTGTTTTACACCTGACTATTTTAATTGCTGGATTTGATAAAACCCCCTCATATGCAGAAGCCCTCTGAGATGTCAATGTACCCTTAGGTTTCTCCAAAATAGCAAACAAAGCATGCTCAACAAACAATGTCATAGACCAGCCCATTACAATACTGATAGACTTCTCTATTTGCCAATGCTGTGGCTCTCTCCATTTCCTCAGTCTATTCCATTTTTTTCTTATTCACATGTGCTTTCTTCAAAGCCTGCAAAAGTGGTCTTGTATATGAATTAGGAACTATAATCAAACACCCATGCTCTAACATAGTTGCATAATCCCAAAAACTGCTGCATTTGCTTTATCATGTGCGGTTTTGCTGTTTTCATAATCGCCTCAGCTCTTTCAGGTGTGAATCTCTTCCCTTCATGTGAAATCAACTGACCTATGTACAACACCTCTTCTTGACAATATTGCAACTTCTCTTTATCCACTTCATATCCCTTGTCTGCTAGAATAGTCATTAATTGAATGGAGTCTTGTCTGCACTCATCTTCTGTTGTGCTACAAACCAGAATATCATCTACGTGCTGTAGCACAATGCTTTTCAAATCAATTTTGCCTCAGTCCATCTGCAGGACCCTATTAATCGATGGTGACTCACAGTACCCTTGGGGCAAACAGGTGCTTTTCAGTTTAATTTGATGAAACGTAAATGACGTCAGGTCTTGGGAGTCCTAATGCAACGGGATTGAGAAAAAAGCGTTTTTCAAGTCAATCACTGTGAAATATTGTGCTTCATCTGGGATTCTGCATAGTATCATTGCCGGATTTGGAACTAAAGGAAACTCTGTCTCTACAATCTGCTTAATCTGTCTCATTTGTTGTATGAATCTCCACGACCCTCCCTTCAATTTCCTCAAGGATACACTGCGGTATTACACGGTGACTCTGACGTCACTAAGATACCCTGTACCATTAGAGCCAAAATAGTCTTAAAAATACCGTCACCCACCTCTCAAGACGTGGGATACTGTCTTGCTCGAGGTAAAATTGCTGATGGTACCATCTTAATCATAACCTCCCCTATCCCCTTCAATAGGATTATGTCATAGGGGCCTGTAGTCCATAAAGAGTTTTGCACCTTTTCCAAATTCTGGGTGATCCCTCTTTTCTCTATTCTGATCCAATATTTAATACTCATCTCGACTATTACTTCATCATCTGATGGAACATCTCTGAACATGTCTTTGTCTGTGATGTCAGTCAGTCTATACCCTTCCCCAATGGCAATCACTGTCCATCATGGTCTGCCCTCATCATCGGTTCCTTCAAGGATGGCCATTTCCCCTCGCACTATGGCTGCATTTGACTCTATGGGAATAGTCTGTCCCTCCTCTTCGTCCATAGGTATCTGTGGTATGAACAAAAACTTATCAGGTATTCTCATATTCTTTCCCACTAAGACGGGCAGCCATGTCAACAGAATGCATAACCGATAAAGAAAGACTTCTGTCTCTACAGCCATTCCTTGCAGAGCCATATGCCCTGTAAATGCCAATATAAATTTGCCCACATTCATATAATGTATCCTTGGAGTGCAACTCACTATGGGCCTCATTCCGAGTATGGCGGTAAGGGATAGCGGCCACCGCTAACGAGAGCGGTGGCGGTAATCCCTTACCGCCATACTCCGAGTTCCCTTAGCGCCATGGTGCTTTTAACACCTGCTTTTAGCAGGCGTTAAATACCATGGCGCTAAGGGACCTTGATGTTAATTACGCCACCGTAATTTACGGTGGCGTAATTGACGCCTTCCCCACTCCCATTATGCCCTATGGGGCAGGAATGGGAATGGGGAAGGGTAAATGGGGATTGGGGAATTACCGCCCCGCCAACCTTGGAATGGGGCGGTAATTCCGCCAACCACCAAGGCGCTGCCGGTCCGGGTACGGCGTCAACCAAGGCGTTAATAGCGCCATTGGTTAGCGCCGTACTCGGAATGAGGCCCTATGCCTTCATCAGTAAAGGAAATCGTCATGTTAAGTTTTGTCATTAAGTATCTTCCCAAAATATGAACTGGTGTCTGTTGTGAATACAATAATGGAACACACATGTCACATTCTCCTATAGAGCCTGGTAATTCATCAGTAAAATGAACTCTGCTTGAAGCTCCAGAGAAGGCTTGAGCATTCATGGCATTTTCCGACATTAGATATTTTCCCTCTCGTATACATGAACGAGTAGCCACAGTGCCTACCAAAAAAGAAAAAATGTTCCCTCCTATTGTCACATCAACCCTTGGTTCCTCCTGGGGGTCTGGTGTCACTGATAGTACTTTACACACCAAGTCACCCTGTGAGCTGTCCTACTGTGGATACATACTTATCCCCATACCCATAAAAGGACTTCCTCCTACCACAGTGACAGCCTCTACTCTAGGTATCAATAGCTGTCCCATGTTTGCATTTTGCTGTATCTGCATGGGTACGTGCTGTGACTGCCCTTGTGGGGGATTCAATGATGATTGCTGTGGCTGCAATGCCTGTTATATTTATGGCCCTTGTGCTTGGTACACCGTCTGATCTTGGGCGAACCCATCCCTAACTTTTGAGCTATGTGCTGTACGATAAGCTGTCCCCCTCTTGAGAATTGTCAATTCTGTACATGCCCTTGGCTTCCACATGATCTCACGATGTGCCCTGTCATCTCACATGTCCAACATACAGGAGGAATTCTTCTGATTTGTCCCCTTGATTAAATCCTCCTTGCATATTCTGATTATTATTCTGCATATTCTGAAACCCACCTTGACTATTCTGAAAAACACCCCTTCCTCTGTAGCCCGTTGCTCTGTTTTGTGGCATAAACCCATTCCCTCCTTGATCCATTTGGCTTTGATTATTTGACTGTGATGTACCCACTGCTTGCTGTATTCCCAATCCTTCTCCGCTTATCAGTACCGCCCCTTCTACGGCGTACTTCGACAACTTTTTCTGAACTAACTTGCCTTCTTCGAGTTTTCTAACATCTACCTTCTTGCTATTTTTCTCTTGCAACCGCCAACAGAGATGCACTATGGTCAACTGTATCCCTGCCCATAGCTTTGCTTCCATTCCCACTAGTTTCTTGAGCTGTTTCTGTACTTGTTCCGGCAATCCCTGACATAGAATGTAGTACAATACTGCCACTGATTTTCCCCATGGGTCCCTCATTTCAAGAGTCCACCGTTCCTGAATACTTTGAATATAAGCACTCGGATCTTCATCATCTTTCATCTTGCGTGCCATATTTGCACCCACATGTGACGTATCAGGATACTGTACCCTGAAAGCTCTCCAGACATCTGCTCTACAATTGTAAAATGGCGCTTTATTGTGCGTTTTGTTCTGTGCTGTGACATTTGAGTATCCTGCTCTCGTCGAAATGTCATCAGCCCTTTCCCCATGAATGGCTGCTAGGAGACCCTTAATGTCCCCTATCGCTAATATATTTCCCCCTGTCATTTTCTCAAGCTCATAAATCCATTTCCCCACACCCCTGTTCAACTGGGTAGTTTACACCTTAAATTATCCTTATCCATTTGTGGCCAATGAATATACTGTGGTCTGGCCTCTCCTTTCTCTAGTAAAGGGAACTGCTGGAACCCAAATCCACAATCGGCTCCCATCGTCTGCCTATCCATAGTGGGGACAATGGTTCCTGATCGCCTTCTACCTGGCAATGACCTCAGCCTGCTCACATATGGTGGCGACTCTCCTTTCTTACTATGCAATCGTCCTTTAGGTTGCTCTGGATATGCCATAGGATCTGGCATCCTATCCTTAGGCTGCTCTAAATCCGACCATCTTACTACCTTGTCTGTCTGCAGGCATCCCTCGGGACCACTTGCACTAACTCCCTCCTCCCACGGAAGGGTTCTCTCTCTTCATCTGACATATGTAGCTCTCAGCTAGTATGGCTTTCGTCTCCTTCACCCTTATTCAAATCCGCCTATCTAAGGACAAGGCTCTGTGCTCGAGACCACATGGGTCTCTTTCCTCGCTTCATGATAAAAGGGCCAGGGACTGTTCTCCCTCCCCTTGGCTTCCCAGTTTGCTGCTTTCCCTTAAGTCTATATAGACCTTATTGATCCTATCTCTGATGCTCTCTATGTCAAAATTCTCCTCTAGGTCTACCCTAGATGGCCCTGACGTTGCTCCCTGTGGTGGGAGGAACTCCCCTATATTGTCCCATGATGTTACTGGACTCAGTTCCATTAACTTTCTCCTGAATGCAATCAATATTGCACTCGCTTTGTCTCATTTTCACTCTATTTCTTCATCTAATACTCTTCACTTTCTTGCTTCCTATCTAACTCTTTCCTCTTCTTGCCTTTTCTCTTCCCTTCTATCATTCTCTCCACGCTCTTCTTCTTCCTTCCGTCTTTGTATTCTTGTATCCCTTTATCTCTGTGCTTCCTCCCCTTCTCTCTTCTCATTCTTTGAGTGCTCTCTGTTGTCATACTTCCTTTGCACCTCTGCAATTTCTGCCTTCTTTTGTTGTTCTTCCTGATACATTTGTTCTCGTTTTTGTCTATCTGTTCTCTTATGGTCATCTTTCAGTCTTTTCCCTCGTTCCTTGTCTTTTTGATCCTGTTTGTCTTGGTCTTGCCTTTGCCTAACTCCCTTGATACTTTTCCCATCGAGCTGGAGCAAAATCTGTCCACCCATCCATTCATTCTGTGCATGCGTTACCTCATTAGCTTTATCTTTTTCTCCTTTCCATCTATTAATCTCTCGTTCTATCTCTGTTGATCTAATCGGTTGTTCACTCTTTTCTTCCCTGTTTTGTACGACCTTAAAGGTCTCTTCTCTTCTCATAGTCTCCTCTGAACAATCATCAATATTATAAGCAGGCGGTTCGTATATCGGATTAGCATACCCCATAGCTGCTTTCAGTTCCTTCAAAGCATACAATCCTTCGCTTTCTGTACTGGCGCCTTTTACTTCAGGCGAGGCAAGGGGAGCAGAAGGTGCAGCACCTTCCTCCTTCCGCCGATTAAGCATCCAATCCTCAGGTGGTGGATCCTCTCTCTTTTCCCGATACATCTTCCAAATCTCTAAACTAGCTAGTCTCTTCTCCAATTTCTTTCCTGTGTACCTTTTACCCACTTTGCACTATACTGTTTGAGCTTAGGTGCTTTCCTTATTTCCTCCTCTCTTGGCTATTGATAGAAGAGATATGCTCCCTTATTCTAGTTTTAAGTGGTCTGATTGTACTACCAAAGGATATCTTTTTTTTTACACACACATATTAATGCATAAACAAAATAGAGCGTTTTGTAGTTAATCTAGTCCTTGATATGTAATGTTGGTGAAATACTCTGTGTTTGCATGCGCAAATCTGCACATCGTACATATGCCACCTCTAGTGAAAGAGATTTGGAACAACATTACATCTCTAATAACAGTAGCCTAGATCCTAGACTACCCTAGCCTAACATTGGCAGACACATCACCAGTTAAAGATATTAAACGCTGCCGTGACGAGACAGAGTCGTGTGAAATTGTGTAAGCCAAGCTAAAACTGACATTATGGGTCAACAATTTACCATTGTGGTGGGCATGACCTAAATTCGCACGCATGCATTTAAGCACTTTCCATAATGGCGATTGCATTTGTGGAAATGCAACGCTCCTGCAAGGAGATTTAACTCCATGAAACTAGAGGTAAGCTAATACTGCCAGAGTAATGGCATGGGAAATTTGTAGGTGTAATTTCGAAAGACAGTGAGGTTTATAATCATGACAGCATATCGAATATAATGCATATGCAATATAAGTTTGAAGTACTGATCCTAGAACTAGTAGGAGGCGGGGCTTTCTCCTTTGAATGGGAATTTCTAGAGGGCTATAAAATGTGTCAAACCCTAGTCTACAACGGACAGAGGCAAATCAAATGCATAAGCATGATAGAGCCAGGAGATACATCCATACAATATTATTGAACCGATATAGGGAGGCGACTTAAGCACTTAGATGGCAAGCTCAATCCGATTAATTTATAATTACTGAATAAACAAGCTTTATCAAATGAGGCAAGACACCGATTCCAAATAAAGGTGTGAGCATGAATAGTCAGGAGGCAATCTGATTCGAAAATATGAATAATGACATTTATATTGTAGAGGGAATAACCCGTGATTGAAAACTTACCTTATTAATTTATCGACTTGATGTGAGATACAATCAAACTTATGAGGATGAGTAAAACCCAAACATAAATTGAAATTGATGATTTTCCATGTGGTGTGACCATGACAAAACTAACGACAATGACAAATTAAATGTTTGATTTGTTTTGTGTTCACCTTTGAATCCTACCTTATGCCAACCCCTATATTTTCTGTCCTACATTCACACACCATCAAAATATGCAGCATGATATAATTGAGGTCCGGTTTAAAAAAAAAAGGCCCAATGCCGAAACACGTATAAAACAAAGGACTCATACTAAATAAATGTGCTTGGCGCAATGTACGAAGTACCTAAATTCCTTGATTGTACATATAAGAAGGAAGGGGTAATACTTCTTTTGGTGACTTCAAAAGTGACAGGCAATCATTAAACTAATTGCCAAAGGTGCAGAGTGACTTTCTATGATACCCCACTTCTCTTTTTTAAATAAAAGGAAGATGTCCCACAATCATTCTTAGGTCCGTCAAGTCAACAATTTACCAATCTCTCCCACCTTTGTGCAGCCACTTGACTAATTCTATACCAAGATCTCATTACTGCTAACACACTTCCCTTTTGAGATATGCAAGTTACAATTAAGTGCCACCTAATTTATCAGAGCTATGTCTAAATATTGCATACAAAATACCAATTCTGTGGAAGGCACCATTAACGCCTCCACCATAGTCATAGGATCTGGGATGGGGCGGAATGGGGGTGTGCAGTCATGACACTCAAGATGCAGTGGGGCAGGCGGGGCGGTGATGGAGGCACGCACTGAGCATGGGAGTCAGAATCATGATACCGGAGAAGTTGAAATGAGGCCCTAAATCTGCCAAATTACCACCAAAATCGGTTAGTGTTACTGCCACTCAGTCCAATGGATCTATGATGGTGTTAGTCCTCATTTTTGGAGCCCATAGAACTCCATGGGGATTGTGGCGCCTTTCCCCCGAGCATTAATTCTGCTGCAGTAAATCCACTGATTTTTATGTGAAAGTGTAGGATTTACATCCAGCATCATGCTGAGGGAGAATCTGCCACTTCACGGCTAATCTCGTAGTTTGGTGGTGCGGTACAAATGGCTGTAATTTCGTCACTGCCAAAAAAGGTGTTGGTAACGGAATCTGTACCCCTATTTGCTGCAACACCAAACTTGTAATGAGGCCCATTGTGTTTTACAGAGTTAAATGAGGTTTCTTCTGTGTGAGAATGTTTTATGTCAGTTTATTGAATGAGCAAACAAGGGGTGGATACAATTTTCTGGCAGAATATACACATTTTGCCTTATATTTCACTTCAACTTCTACATGGGAACATTTCACTTTTTGCGCATTTGTAGCCAGGTGCCCAAATTGGGCCTGGCTGGTGTCCCCTAATGGAAATATAGAAATATAGCCAAAGATCCCAGGCTGTAGGAACTGAAATACTTTATTGGGCAGTGTTTGTGTTTTACTGTCCTGACGTATCTGGACTGAAGCACTCAGCATATCATGGGATGGATGTAATGTTGAATCAGAAAAAGAAATATAGGACCGAGCTCATCTGCATAAGAATGGGCTGGGCAGGGGAGAGGAATTCTAAAACAAATAATTGGAAAATGGTTGATGAAAGGGTAAGGAGAAGAAAAGATGCAGAAGAAAAAGAACGGTTACCTTAAGAGGGGCCATGGACTCGAGGACCCCCCCCAGTGTCTAGTAACATTTGAACAAACTCGGTGGGGAGTAACTCGTCATGAGGGATGTGAGGTCTGTTGGATTGGGTCCATCACTAAATACTCCAGACCACGTGTGTGTACAGGCGTTAGCAGACAACCCGGCTGTGTCCCCTGGATCAGGAAAAAGTCCTCCTCGACCCTCTATGCCAGGTGCGGTGGGCATATGGTGAAAAAGTCCTCCCGGGACCGAATGGAGACTGGGAGGTGGCGGCTTTGAAATTCTTCCCCACCGGCCAAGTCCTGAGCTGTCATGTCCATGCAGCCTGAGTTAAGAGGATAGCTACAGGATCCCTGCTGGAGCCCATGAAGTACTTGGCCCTTGTGCATTGTTGATGAAATGAAGGTAGGGGGAGGGCTGCGAGAACATGCAGCATGCTGCGCGCATTGGACTAAATGACATTGGCATCCCCATGACAGCACGGGTGCCGCCTGAAAAATACAGCATTACGCGGTGCAGTGGTGGCAATGGGTGGCCCCCTAGGGCATGGGGCCTCTCAAGAAGAAGTGTAAAGGCTGTGGAGTGTGGCAGCCCACCCCCAGTAAATTGGACTACCTGAGAACATTAACATCGCACGGCTGTGCAGGGAGATCAGGTGGCCCCATGTGGTGAACGGGGCCAGAAGGGACATTACGGAGGACACACAGACTGGGGGAACAGCCCTTATTTTCCATAGGGGTGGACTCCCCACAACCACCGGAGAGAGTCCATAGAGTTTCTGGGAAGGGGGGGGTGACTGCAGCAGTCAATCATATGTAACATAATATGTTTAAACGTATATTTATAGATGTGTATATATTATAGGTATTGTTTATAGTTATTCATATATAGTACATGTTAATAGTTATGTAGGGGGATTAGAATTCGCTACAGGGTTAATAAGGGGGGTGCATATAGTGTTGGGTATGTAAGGTGGAAAGAAGGAATAAAGGGATTGTTGGTTCCCTTTCCCTGGCATGAGGCAGGTAAGATGCGTGGTGGCCTGCCAGAAGCCACCAAGAGGGGTGGGACCCCTCACTGGAGCCATCTACTGGCCCGCCTGTACAGTGGGTGATGCCAGGTGTACGGTAGGGCTCTGTTCCGTCAGATACATCCTATGGGAATCCCTCTGACTCCTCTAAGGGTGAGTGGGCTGATGGGGAAGATCCCTCAGAAAGACCTCACACCAGAGGAACGGAGAAGCGGGGTCTGAATGGGAGAACCTGTTTAGGACAAGTTTGATGAGACCTTTTGTTTATTTTTATAAATAAAAAGCGGTCCTCGTTGAGATCCCTAAAAATTCCACCTTGGTGTCTGTGTCCAATGAAAGAATAAAGTAACTCATGTTAACGTTTTTATTTGCAGGTTGCCGTGCATCCCTTCCTGTCCAACTTGTCTCAGGGATGGGGGTGGTTGGTGCCACGGGATCTGTTGCTGGTCTGGGGCAGGGAAAGCGCTATCCCTGGCCCCGACTGGAGCCAGAAATCAGGGCCGAGAAATAGTTTCTCCCTGCACAAATATTGCCCTCACTGTTCATCCTTTGATGGATGGATTGATAGATACGTAGCCCGTGTATTAAAATCCACGTACTTTTAGTGTGGGCTGTACTACGCTGCTCCTTTCTATCGCCCCCGTTTACCTACTCTCACCAGCTACCTTTCACCCACATCACATTCATCCACTGCTCTGTTAGTTATTTTCTAAAAAAAATAAAATAAAAAAAGGCAATTACCTCTCATGCCGTCTCACCACACCTTTTCTTGCCCAGTATACCGTGGAATTCGAAAAGTAGCTTGTCTATGTGTTTTCTTTTCTTTTCTATGTTTTTAGGGTCGTCATCCGTCATCATTCAGAATAGTTTTTCACTAATGAAAAAGTGCTCGACCACGATCAGGCTTGCTCAACAGTGAGCATGGGTTCATTCAAAGAAAATGCTTTTTTTAAGCTACCATTGACACCTTCGCCGTTTTGTGTTTTAATGAAGAAACCCAGGGCTACAAGCACCAGAATGCCATGTTTAAACTAGCCATGCATGCACTAAGGTTTCCTGAATTGAATGGATAATGTCGACAAGTATGCAATGGCAATAAACACCTCAGAGCAGGCCGTATCATCTGGTAACAGCCCGCCTGAGAAACTGCCTCATTCCAAGTTTGCCAGTACAGTAACAACAGTACCAGTAAGCTTGCCGGGCAGATGGACCGGCACCCGCGAGCAGACCATGGCAAATGTACCAGCACCATTCCGAATGGTGCCGGTGCATCCAGCCTCCACATTCCAATTGAGCCCTATAGGGCTCCAATGGGAATGGGAAGCATTTTTTTATGGCACCCAGCAATGGGAAATTATCAGGTCTGGAGGGGCCGTAATGACCCAGTAATTGCCCATTCCTGGGCGCCCTAAAAAAATTATACCGGCAGCAGCCGTGCCTGTTATACCGCCATGGCTACCGCCGGTATTGCAATGAGGCCCACTTGCACCGCAGGCACATTCACACGTTATTTGGTCCCAGTCATTGAGGGGCATGATACTTCTGCTGAGGTACTAAGAATAAGAGACTTTTCCTTGATGGTGGTCATGTCACTGATTTAAATACACCATTGCCTTCTAGCTCAATCTGTGCAAGCTTGCATTCGCCCTCTCGGCACAGTTCAGGCGGTTTCCAGTGTAAAGGGGTCCAGCGTTTTCATGTACTCAAAAGTGATAGGCCCTCATTACGAGTTCGGCGGTAACCATGCCGCTATTGGCAGCATGGCTGCCGCTGAAATCGAGTCGGGGTCCAAGTCCTCGGAATGAGGACTTACCGGGCCATTCTGAGTTCGGAAGGCCCGGTAATTCCTCCCTCCGAGGACCCGGACACGGTCCTTCCCCATTCCCATTTCAGCTCCTATAGGGCTGAAATGGGAATGGGAGAGGGAGCAAACAACGGGTCATTACGAGATGGCCCGTTGTATGCTCCCTCTTCCCCTCGCGTGACCCGGTAAGCACGTCTGGTTTTCCCAGGCGTGCTTACCGTGTCCCGCGAGGGGAACTCGTAATGCGGTGCTATGGAGTGAACGGCGCCGGCACCTTTTACAGCACCGTTCACTCCGTACCGCCAGGGTCTTAATAATGTTTACAGGGGTCAGAACTAATCTATTGTTCTCCCTTGCTACCCCTAAAAAAATATCTTTTATTTTTTATTTTAAATGGAAGCTCCTGGGCTGTGGCCAGTGCCATGTGGCTCTTTGTTTCTGGAGTAGCTGGCTTCTTTGTTCAGGACTCTTTAAAAAACAGAGGGTTCCACAGGTGTAACACTTTGAGCAGTGACCCTAAATAAGAAAGAATAGGAATAAGAAATCATTTGTCTTTCTGGAATTCTATACAATAATTGCTAGACTCATTAAAGGTTTATTTCAGGCACACTTCAGGGGGTGAGTCACTGTCTGTTCTTGAGCACCTTGAATTCACAATGCAGACAAGAACTTCCAAAAAGCATTTAGGGTACAATAAGCACACATTTCGGACTATGGGCCTCATTATGAGTCCGGTGGTAAACATGCTGTTGCCTCCGGTGGGTTGCCGGCAGACCCGTGACATTTTACCGGCACCTAGCTTGCCGGTGCAACCGGGACATTACAAGTCCCGTCGGACCAGCAATCTAGGTGCTGGTAAATGTTTTTCCCCATTCCCATGGAGTACTGTAGGACTCCACTGAAATGGGTTCTCGGAAGCACCGGCACCTTTACTAATGGTGCTGGGGCATCGCGATCAGTCTGCCTACCATGACCACTGCGCCCTGCAGTGGAGTAACTTTGCTGAAAATGTTGGGGGGGACAGCACATTTGAAGAAAAGGTGCCCCAGCCAAATGAATAGGGACAAAATGGTGTGCCATGAAAGTTGGAGCAGACAAACACCCCTGTCCCTCACTAAAATTACGCCCATGGCGCCCGGCAGTGTCAGCCCTGTCGGGCGCAGCAGCCCCAGCACACAAACTTGTAATTTGCTGGTCCGGAGACAAGGGTGCTGGTAAGCTTACCGGCACCCTTGTTTCTGGACCGTCCAAGGTCATAATGAGGCCCTATGTATTTTGCTTTTTCTCAAGCTGCAGTTACAGCATTTTTTTTCTGCTGTTGTCTCTGTTACGATCATCACAAAACATTTCATCTCGGTGTCCTTGGTCACTTGACAAAATCCTTATGCCTAAAAGCTTGTGTACAGTGTAGAAATGTTTGACCATAGCACATAAAGTGGCCCTTGATTTCATTGTGCCACAATTAATGCTTTGTTGTCATGTGTCTAACTTTCCTATCTCCTTGGCATGCTGTTCAGGATGTTTGTTGTATGAGGTAACGAGTGCCCAGAGTATGGGATGCCGGGATGCCACGTGAGTGTCCTGCTTTCTCTCCATGCAGTACTCTAAATTCTTTAATACACAGTTATGAACCCTCCCAATGGTATGTATTTTGCCAACCTCTGAAGCTTGAAAAGTATATCCACGCAGGCTTGACATGTGGCCAACTTTGCACCAGACCGGCAGATGAACGGGCCTGCTGCTAAATCTCAGTTACCAGTTTAATAGTATCCACTACAGAGTGTAATTTGCTTTGTAACTTTGAGAACATTCAGACATGTAATTGCTCCTTTCACTACAGCCGGCAAGATAGTTCAGTGGGCTGAGCGCTCGCTGCTGCAATCTGTGTTGTGATCTGCAGGTTCAAATCACGACAAGGCCAACTCAGTCATTCATCCTTTGGTGACAGTGTATGTATATTTGTTCTATATAAAATGCTCAAGCGTAAGTGCATACAGGAGGCATTTAGCATCCTTTTGCACGCAACACACAGTTCATTATTTGCAATACACAAAAAACACATGAACAATTTTAAAACCAGGTTTCCTAAAATAAAACATATCATTCCAAAATCATAGCATACAATGATCACTTAAAACATGTATACATAGAGCTAATCTTAAGCCAAACGTGGAAGGCAGAAGCTGCACAATATAAGGTGCTCTAGAACTGATCGGAGTCATAGCTGGCAAACTTTGCAGATCCCCTTGTGTAAAGGGCAATGAGGACCACACAATTGGTCAGCACATGGCACACTGTTTCAACTTGAGTGGCACACAGGTGACAAATGCGCTCCTCTATGTTTATTCCCCTCCCTGCTCGCGTATTACCGAACACCGGAAGCAAATCTAACTGTAGGCAGAGAATGAAGTATATTAGAGCAGGAAGGCGGAGCATAACAATATTTTTCTTCGGGGTGTCCCCAAATACGGCCTAGTGTGTGTAAGTAGCATCTTTATGCTTTTATGTCAACCTACTCAAGGAGGATACTCAATCAAACTCCGATCCCATGAACCTGGTACACATTTTTCCTCCGTGCATATTAAGGGGTTGCATTTTTCTGTGGTGGAGCTCGAAGGCTGGAGCCATTTGTCCCTCAGTCCATGCAGGACCACTTGTCTCATTGAGCAAGTAGGAAAGTAGTTAGTGACAATATATTTGCCTGCGCTCAATTGGTCACCATCATGGTCCAGGAATTTTTGGTAGGTGCTGCAACAGCAGGGTTTGCAAAGGACACACACCCGTAGATGGTAGTGACCCACACACTGCTACAATGCAGTGTCACTTTTTCCCGCTTGGTAAAGAGAGTGACCCTGCAAGACCACAAGTTTTATAGAGCCAGTCAAAGCCAAGTCCACTTCCCAGACATGACTTTCCCACCGGATTTAGGGTCTGCATAGTATTTGCAGTTTGTTCACAAACATTTTCTGATGTGAAAGGCTGATCTATCCAGCAGCCCAGTTTCACACTCACAATCTGACCTATAATGTGTTTTGCTTTGGAATGGTCCTCTCCCAATTTGGTGCAAAGAAGGAATGAGGCATCCAATTCTGATACAATCGTATCAAGAGAAAGTTCCAAGGAGTCTGGTGTGCCACCTGTGGGTCACTTGGAATTAACTTCGTGTGCAAATTCAGAATTCCCTCACTTTCAGAATAATAAGAGTATTCAGGCAAAGCCAATTGTCAAAGATTTGGTGTGGTCGAAAGGTTTGTGCTCCTTATATTATTGGATCTGGAAGTATTTGGAGCAAGAGATTTTTGCTTCAGGTTCAAACAACGATTTAAAAGTGACTTCTTGTTGTCAATCAAAAAATTACTTTGAAGTAAATTTACAGGATACGTGTCACAGGACCCCACATCCAAATTCCCGAGGGGCAGGCCATGGATTTACACTGACATGCCAAAACAGGGTCCTTATTCTCAAAATAGGCAAAAATAGGCAATTTCCTTTGTGCTGGGTGCATAACTTCACATATTTCCAGTTTGGCTTTCTTTGATTTCTGTAATACAAGTTTATTTGCGTTTGCGGGATGCGGGCTATGCTCCCATTTGCTGGCTTGTCTTACCACCCCACTAGGGGCGTGCTTTGGGGGATTGGATTTTCTCATTGCTGCACTCCAAGACACAGCAAATGGGTAAAAACGGATGCAAGTATGACCACAGAAACAGTCAAAAACGTGGGGTCTAAGGGTGTTAAGCTAATAAATTCTGGGGTGGGAGAACACTCACCACATATGACAAGCAGATATCAAGTTCTCCCCCCAATTCGATGCCAGGAGGGTGGGATGAGGGAGTGCAGCCCAGGTCAACTGGCCTCTGAGCTGTAAATCAGTCACAGGCGGCAAGGAACACAAAATCGAGGGGCACAACTCACTGTCCTCATCGCCAAAAGAGCCGCTTCACCAGGTGTCTCCCAAAACTCACGTCGCCAAAGGGGGCGAACGACCTGCCAATAACTGCAGTAACTATGCAGTGACTCTGCGGCACTCAGCACCTGAACTGGGTATTTGTCAGCAACTCCACCTCCACTCAGCATCATGGAAGAAAGACTGCAAATTTTGGCACACGTCAACCAAGAACTGCAGTCACTGCAGTGACTCCCGTAAGTGACTCCATAAGTGCTATATAATAACACATCATTATCATTTGGCCTTGGAGATCTACTTGTGTTCACAGTAATTTAGTAATATGGGCCTATACACACTGATATTGATGATACATATTGTGACCATCTGGGGCCTAAAGCGCTCCAACCACATCTCTCATATCAGAGGGAAGGCACATTGGCTTTCCATCAAAGCCTGCATCGACTTTAAACTTCTTGCCATCACCTACCCTTGCCTACACAACTCTGCCCCCTCACCGACCACATCACCAGAAACATAACATGCGCAAACTCTGCTCTTCCACCACCTCTGCCTTGAACATAACTATATTCACCAGAAATAGAGCAGGGGACTCCTGCTTCACCACCATCACTCCCACACTCAGGAACGCTCTCCCCCAGCACCTCCAAGACGAACCTACCTATGACCTTTTCTGCAAGAAAAGTAAAAAATGCACTGTTTAACAAATATCTGTAAGTTGATGGTTGCCCTATCTGCTCTTAACATGACTTACTATTTACAATGGGCCTCATTACACGGTATGTGGTAACCATGGCGCTATTAGGGCCATGGTTGCCGCCGTTATTTTACCGAGTCCGCCTTGGTGGATGGCGGAATTACGACCCTACTCCAAGGTGAGCGGGGGTGGTAATTCCCCATTCACCAAGGCACTTCCCATTCCCATTTTTGCCCCTATAGGGCTCAATGGGAATGGGGGAGGAGCTAATTATGGTACCGCAAATTGCGGTACCGTAATTAGCACCAAGGTCCCTTTGCGGGCCCGTTCCGTAACGGCTGGTAAAACCAGCCGTTGAGGTCGGGTCCCGCAAAGGGACCTCGTAATAAGGCGGTAAGGGTTTACCGGTACCGGTGCCCTTACCGGTACCGGTAAACCCTTACCGCATTCCGTGTAATGAGGCCCAATGTAACAATGTAACACAACTATCCATGCCTTATGTCTCACTGTCTATAATGTATGCTTGTACCTTATTATGACCATCGCGTCCTATCACTGTACCTTAGCGCAGTGATATCTCCGGGTCTGGGCGCTACCAACAAATACAATAAATAAATAAAATATGGTGATCCATTCTTGTATGAATTGTATATCGCATTACAGTGATATTGTAACCATATTTTTCATATTGTACTTAGGACAAATTATATGTGATGCCACGACCTGTTTTGTCAGGGGTGAAAGGACGTGCTCCATCAATTCCTATGACTTTTTGGGGTGTGGTCAAATGACATCACTTCCGGTGATGTCATCAGAGGTCAAGGGTTGTGTGATGTTACTTCCGATACCCTTGGCATTTTGGTGAAATTACATCTCTGTGAACATGACATATTTTATACCTCCGCTCTTCCTTCCATATGTACGTTATGCATAGGGGCTTCCTGGCTTAGACCATCTATTGTACTTGGTGTTTCCCCGACCCCCACAGATCTGTTTACAAAAGCCCCTCAGGGGAAGTTGTTGCTGTCCCACATGAAGTGACTTACCTTTTCATGGTTGGTGAGCTCTTGTATAACAGAGCTTGATACATAGAGAAAGCCTTGAATTCTCTGCACCCACACACGTCTTTCATCCTTGCCAAGCTTTTATGTACACAGTGCAGTGAATCTCTTTAAGATTCTGCAGTTAACAGTCATGTGTGTTCTGTCAATAAAGGCGGGTCCCCATGGCGCATGCGCCAGTTGGAACAGGAGACCAGGTGAGACACCACCACTGTGTCCATGACTTTGTTGCTCGCTCCAGTACCTAACCTGGATCAGGCCCCACACCAAACTGCTGATGACGCGGGTGATCCCGCTTGTGCGGGTGGACCACCATTCCTACCCGCGGCAGGTTTCCTGTGTTCCCCAGACAACCCAGCAACTTCGCAGCACCTCTACCTCCCCTGCTTATGCCACGCAGCCCATGTTGCTCGCCTGGCACGTGAAGGTACCGGTGTGAAGGGGCGCATTACCCTGCTTCGGTCCACGGAAAGAGGACTTCAAAGAAAACAAAAAAAACTTGTTTTTCTCTTCTTTCTTCAAGAAGTGGGAAGAAATTGACAAACACATACGCTGGCCCACTCCTGCCCCCTGTGGCCTGGTGCTACGCACTCCATGCAGCACCCATCATTTCCTCCTTGAGGGTCAATACCTTGTTGTGCACCTCATGCCACCAGCTTCCAATGCAGTAGGGATATTGCCCCCAATCCAGCGCCACGCGCTGTGTCCGCCATTGTGGGTTGCGGCTCCTCAGTGGAGTGCCTGTGCACCCTGGTGAACCGCCACTGCCCAGGAGGCCAACGGTAGGCAGGGTTGCAGATCGTGAGGTGAGTGCTTGTGTGCCTTGACCCCATATTAGACTGTTTCGCTGGTGCATCCCTCGCCAGGCAGCCTTGGGCTTATTTCTAGGAAGGACCACTACAGCAAATAATCATGGGGGAGGAAAATGAGGCACCGCTGGCTACTAGATTACCATGCTCATCGGCGCAACTCGCCCCTTTACAAGAGTTTGATATTATACAGGGTGTACACAACACCTTTGAGACTCTACGGCCCATGTAACCAAAACTTCTTATTTATACCAAAATGTAAATCTAAGAAGGCCCAGGGAGGAGCGTTCTTTGGAGTAGCTCCTATACTATGGAACTCTCTACCGGCCTCTCTGAGAGGTTTGTCTGCTTTGAATCTGTTTCAAAAGGAGCTCAAGACCTGGTTGTTCCATTAAGTAGCCTTATTCCTGGTTGCTCTTGGTGACAGAAATGATCCCACACCTCTTCTGTGCCCTCATGCTCATGGGTTTATGGATGCACATTATAAATAAATAAAGTAAAGTAAAGTATGGACAATTATTTTGCTGTGGCAAAGGCAGCTCTGCTAGGGTTGTTTGCACCCATGGCAAATGTGGACTATGAGAGGACCCTCATGAGGACTGCGTGCAGAAAGAGGAGGAATATCTTGACACCTTTCACAGCAGGCTACGATGCATGTCAGTGGCATGTGCCTGGCCTGACATGGAGCATGAGGTGTGCAACAAGTCACGCAGGGCTGCCTCAAGATCAAGCTCCGGCGCCAGATACTGTGGAAGCCCGGAATGAAGCTCACACGCGTCATGGAGCTGGGACCCTCCCACGAGCTAGCGGATGTCTGGGCGAACAAGATGTGCTCGGCGATGAAAGCTGCCAAGCTCGAGGACGCATGTGCGGTGAGGCGGAGGCAGTTTCAAAGAAGCGACAGGCACCAGCAGTGGATCAGGAAACAACTGTGGTTATGACCTGCCCCACCCCAAAGACTTTCAGGTGAAGGGCCACGTGTGCGGTCGCTGTGGCATAGCAAAACTTTTTGTGTGCATCTGCAGAGCACCTGCACCATCAACTCATTCAAGAGGCCAGGCGTCCATGAGACCGGTAATGCAGTGATCACAGTGCAAGGTAGCCCAAGTTGAACAACCGCGGAGGAGGACGAGCCCGAGGAGCATGAAGAAGATGAGGAGGATGTCTTCTTAATTATAGCATATTGGTGCCTAATTCGCATCTGCCACTCCAACATTCCCGTGTTGATCGACACTGGCACCTCCATGAGCGTCATGGTGGAGCACCACTACTGGCAGCTTGATAACGTGCCACCCCTAAGCAAAACAAACATATCAATTTTCACATTTGGCGGTAAACAACCTTTGCATCTGGAAGGCGCGTTTTTGGCCTGGGTCCATCAGGAAGACACGTCCATCAGGGCCTGTTTTTTGTCACCAAGGTGAGCGAGGTGAATTTACTAGGGTGCACCGCCGCTGAGGCGTTACACATTGTAAACTTTGCATTTGAAGTGTACCTTGAGGACATCCAGACGCTGCTCGCCAGATATGCGAGTGTCTTCACCGGAATTGGGAAACTGGTGAGAGAACCGGTGCGGTTGCACATCGACAATACGGTTCAACCTGTCACCTTGAAGTATCGCAGGGTGCCATTTTACCTGAGGCACTGTGTGGAACAAAAACTTGACAACCTGATGAAACGAGACAAGCCAACTCCCCTCGGGTGATGGATACCAAAGGATCACTGGTGACCCCATTGGATGGCAACACTACAGCGACCTGCTTCTTCAGAAAGATGGGACAGTCCCCAGAATCAAGCCATGAGCAACGCCGAGGGACAGTGTCCATAAGTAGTTGACCGAGCTTTGACAGTGAAAGAGAAGGGATGAGCCAGGAAGGCCTGTCATGCAGCGACGGGGAAGAGAGCACTAACGACTGAGGAGGAGGCTTGACCCTTTGCTGAGGGTGACCCTGGATGGGAGAGGCGTTATCCTGTAAGAGAGCACAGCAGGCAGCTCAGCTACCTGCGTGACTTTGAAGTAGAATTTCCCTGATGCCAGAGGGCACCTGTTAGTGCAGTTTGTCAGTGGTATCGTTGAACTTATATATTTGTTTTTGAGTTTGCGGTGCTGGTTTTACAAATGTTGGTGTAATGCAATAAGTGGCTACATTCTGTTTGTTTTTCATTTGAAAAAAATATGAAAAGGGAGGAGTGTGCTGTATCTCATTAAGAGACTGCAGTTAGCAGTCACGTGTGTTCTACCAATAAAGGCGGGTCCCTGCGGCGCATACGCCAGTTGGAGCGGGGGACCCAGTGAGACACAACCACTGCGTCCGTGTCTTTGTCGCTCGCCCCAGGGTCTGACCGGGACCAGGTCCCAAACGAAATACGGCAGATATCTTTGAGAACCCCTCTTTTCTGTTTAACCTTGAGCCTCCTCCAATGGCAGGTTGCATTCAGTCAGAGTGGCGATATGAAGAATGGCAGGGACCCTCAACGCTGCTTGTGGATGTAAACAAGAGGCATCTATCTGCCGGAGAACGTGAAACTAGTCAATAGCCTTTGTACGTTAAAATCTCAAATACATGCACATGACCTTTCTCTCGCACTGTTCGTTGTCAGTGGAAGGCCACGTTTTCTTTGTATTTCTTTTTTTACCATTAAAATGGCAGGGTGGCAGTTGCCATGGAGACAGAGATGGGGTTGGGGGCGTTAGAAGCACAGCATTCCTAAGCGAATCGACCCTGCAGCGAGAGCGATGGGATGGAAACTGCAGAGAGAAAGAAATCTGCCCAGGCAAGAAAACTGAACGCATCTCGATTTCCTCTTTCTCTCACCCTCTGCCTGTGACCCCCAATCCACTCTGGTGGACATTCCTTTTTTGAGCGTGATTTCTACCGGCTACTTTTAGAACATTTGGGTCTAAACAGGTCTAACAGAAACAAACAAGGACGTTGCTACCAGTTAAACAAGTAAACTTAATGAAACCTTTACCCACCAGTAAACAGATGCAAGCTGAAACGAAAATAAACTAGAATGTCCGCCTATGCAGTTCAATACAATTTAAGAAATGCTGTGAAGCGGGCACAGTAGACGCCATTTAAGTCCCGATCAACAGCAATGTACTGATGGGCATCAACTGGTCTATTTATCTAAGTGCTTTAAACGGTTTCTAAAAATGTGGTCTGCTAGCCCACCTTCTGCATACCTCCTTGCAATACACTGCTTCTACCCTTGCCACTTCAAAAAGGCAAACTGTTAGCAAACACATTTATTTACAATTCTATGTCAAGACGGAGGCGAGCATTATGCTTCATCTTCTTATTTTATTACTCTCCAGCAGTTTCAACAAATTAATAAAATTCTTTTAATCCTTTCATTAAAACAATATATATATATATATATATATATATATATATATATATATATATATATATATATATATATATTTTTTTTTTTTTTTTTTTTTCAATACTTCATTTCCCATCAGTCTTAGGTCTCTGTATCCCGGGTCCTGGCCATGTGACCTGGTCCTTCCTCTTCCTGTAAACCTCCTCTTCTTTTCCTGCTCTCCAGAGATAAGTACCCTTTTTCATGTAGCTGAGTAGTTAGACAGCATTTGTATGAGAGTATTGACATAGATAACTTTATATTCAAATATTATATGTTATGTGACTGTGGGCTGGCACTACACTAGTGCGCAGGGACAGCGCAGCGTAAAAAGGACTGTTTAAACCTTTTTTATAAGATCAAGGCGGCCCCGTGCTGCATTTTCAGCACTCCGGGGGCTTGCCAGAGGCCTGCGGGCTCACTTGCGAAGGCCTGACAGAGCCTCATATCCTCACTCGCGTAAGACGCGAGTGAGAGAATAGCCCCCACCCTCATGGTGGCGGAGCAAAGACGAGCGCAAGGGAGCTGCTCTCAGAGAGCCACGCACGCAGCCCCCATCCTCGCAGGGGCGGGCTTAAAAGCCGGGAAAGCCGGCAAGAGTATTGGATGAAGCCAAAACACTTTGCGGGCATTGCGCCGCGGTCTCCTTTCAGTGACAGATCATAAATAATAAGAAAATATTATTTTTTCTTTATTATTTTTTCTTTAATAAGAAAAACCACGGAGACTCTGTAAAGGAGATAAAAAGAAAAATACACGGTTTACAGCTCGATTCTGAGCATACCCTGATTACAGTGTCCTGCCCTGTAGGAATAGAGAGCTGATTGACAGCACAGGTGCAGCCTCAAAGAGTTAGAGTGAATAGTGGATGTGCCAACACACCTGAGAAGGTATTTAGAGGCACCTACCACCACACAGTATGGCTGAGTTTGAATGGAGTGAGGAGAAGCAAGAAGCCATGTACTCAGAAGACTTGGCTCACAGTTTCAAAGAAGTGCTGGGTGAATCACTCGTAGAGGCAGTGGCTCAAGGGGTCAGACCCCTCCAGGAAAGGCTGGAAACAATTGAGATATTCCTGAGCCAAAGAGATAGAAGCACCACACCACAAGCAAGCACGTCCACAGGGGCCACACCAGAGGACCCACAGGAGTGTAATAAGGCCCGGAAGAGCAATAACTCTCCTGACCCCCCGGGCCAACCAGAAGGGGCAGATCCAAAGCCCCCAGAGGTGACCGACGCCTTGAATAGGCTGAAAGAAGCCTTTATGACTAAGTCGGTGGTGCCGAGCCTCATGACCCCCTACCCAGGGGAATATGGGCGACACAGAGGAAGAGGTTTCCCCTGAAAAGGAACTCGCAGAATCCCCAACCTCCTCACAAGAGGAAGCTGATAAGGAAGGGGACGAAGAAAGTCTGCCGCCACCAAAGAAGAGGCTGAGGAAACTAAACAATATAGAGGACGAAGAAACCTCAGTTATGTTTCAGACAGAAGAGATTAGAAACCCGAAATCCTCAGAATGGGTGCCTTCCCCAAGAGTTGCAAGATTTATGTCACAAAGACTGCAAGGTACTCGAGAAAGAGGTGAGGCAAAGGATGAGGGCAGAGTGCCCAAGACCTGAGCTTCCAGGCAAAGTAGCAGAAGCACCAGAACTAGACCCCAAGATGCTGGCGTGTGTCGCCAAATAGAAATGGTACCCCAGGAAAGGGATCGACCACTCATGGAGGAGTTTCCAGGAGAAAGTCCTAGATGTGGCCGGTCCTCTAGCCAAGATTATGGACTTGGCGGAGCGAGCGAAGGACACCGGGGAAGAAGTGAACCCTAAGGTGTTAGCAAACTGGGCGCTGAGAGCTGTGTGTCTATTGGGGAATGCCAATTGTGCGATATTCTCCGAACGCAGAAGAGGGCTACTGCTAAAAATAGACCACAAGTTAGGAGACCTGTCCTCTTACGAAGCGGGCGAAGCAGCGCAAGGGCTGCTGTTCGGTGAGACCTTTGGAAAAGAGATTGGGAGATTCATAGGGACCTACCTGGAAAAAGCACAAGCCTCCATAAAAAAGATCTTCCCCGGAAGAGTTTTTGGAGGGACCGGTCGGTGTAGAGGTCGAGCGACCGGTCGCTATCAGACGTCCAGAAGGCCTCAATCAAACAGAGCACAATACTGGGAGAATAAGCAGCCAGACTCCTTCTTCCAACCCAGAGGTTGCTTCCCCAGAGGAAGGCGTGGCAGAGGTCAGGGAAGAGGACACAACTTCCCCACACGTGAGAACATTCACATATCCATCACTAGGGGGGAGGATAGCGAGATACTGGGAAAACTGGCTCACGTTTTCCAACGATGCATGGGTATTGCAGTCAGTCAGAGGATTGCACATACAATTTACCCAGACCCCATCCCAGTATAAAGCCCCAGACCAATAGTAGCAGCGCGATCAGAGAGAGACCTGTTACATGAAGAACTACAGAATCTAGTAAAGAAACAAGAAATCGAGCCGTGCGAGACTCTGAGGTTCATAAGCAATATGTTTCTGGTTCACAGGAAAGACAAAGTGAGACCAGTCATAAATTTGAAAGACATGAACAAGTGGGAAGTGTACAACCATTTCAAGATGGAAGGTACTCACCAATTAAGAGACACGCTCAGAGAGGACGACTGGCACGCAAGAATAGACCTGAAGGATGCATATCTTATGATTCCAGTACAAAGAGAATACCGCCCCTTCCTAGCGTTCGACTGGGACGGGCAATTATGGCAGGTTGCGACGATGCCATTTGGACTAGCGTCAGCGCCCTGGGCGTTTACAAAACTAATGAAGCCTGTAGCAGCAGTGATCAGACAGAAAGGGATACGGATCATTATCTACCTAAACGATATCCTACTAATGGCAAGCAGCAAATGCATACTTCCCTATCAGACCAGCTCGGTACCGAACCTCTTAGCCTCACTAGGTTTTCTAGTGAACCAAGAGAAGTCGGAGATGATACCAGCGAAGAGGATAGAGTTCCTGGGTTTCATCATAGATACCAGGACAGCGACCCTGGAGCTACCGAACAGGAAGATCCGGGACATAAAAAGAGAAATAAGGAATTGTCTCATCAGACAGGCCACTTCACTGCTGACAATCGAACAAATTGTAGGCCTATTAGCAGCATCAATTCAAGCGATATTTCCAGGGCCCCTGCATTTTCGAGCGCTGCAGAGACTGAAAATAAGACATCTGCAGCAGGGCCTCAACTACCACCAACTAGTGCCCCTAGACCAAGAGTCGAGAATAGAGTTGGAGTGGTGGCTTCAGAACATGGAGGCATGGAACGGCAGAACCATTTTCGGTGACCGCCCAGACATAGTAATATAATCGGACGCCAGCAGAGCAGGCTGGGGAGCCCGGTGAGGGGAACTCGAAACACGAGGCAGATGGTGTTCAGAGGAACTCAGACTGCACATAAACTCCCTTGAACTATTGGCCTGCTCTTTCGCGATCAAAGCCTTTACGAATGACAAAGTGAATTCATATATCCTACTGAAGATGGACAACATCTCAGCAGTCAGATACATAAATCATTTAGGTGGAACGAAGTCCAGGTTATTAGCGGAGATAGCCAAGGATTTTTGGCACGCCTGCCTGGATTCACAAACTGCAGTGATAGCAGAATATTTACCAGGCGCCCAGAATGTAGTGGCGGCCTGGAACTCCAGACATCTAACAGATTCCAGCGACTGGATGCTCGACAGAACAATCTTTCAGCAGATAGAAGAACTGTGGGGGGCCAATTCACTCAGATCTGTTTGCGTCCAGACTGAACACACAGAAGAACAGATTTTTCAGCTGAACCCAGCGGCATCAGGGACAGATGGCTTCCTGCAAGATTGGAGAGAAGAGACACTATATGTATTTCCTTCATTTGTAATGATAAGCAGTGTTTTAACGAAAGTGCGCAGAGAAGCAGCAAATCTGATTATAGTAGTTCCGATATGGAAGTCACATGTATGGTTTCCAGAGCTTATGAAGCTAATATCCGACTATCCAAGAATGTTGTCTCAAAGAGAAAACCTGCTCACGGACCCAGTTGGGTCGTGTCACACTCTGAGAGTGAAGGGGACACTGCCGCTGATGGCATGCAGGATAGCAGGAGATGCTGGAATCTACCAGGAATTTCAGCGCAAGCTGCGAGCCTCATCGCAGAGTCATGGGCCCCATCAACTAGAAGGAGCTATGACGCTGCGTGGAACAGATGGTCAAGGTGGTACAAAAGGAGAAGTTTTCATCCCATTTCTGCCCCTTTAGTAGAGATACTAAACTTCTTAGCAGAACTACTTCAGGACGGCAAAGCCTACAGAATGATAGGAGTAAATAGATCCGCAATATCAGCGGGACATACGCCCATCGAAGGAGTCCCGTAGGGGAGAATGTGACAGTGATTAGACTTCTAAAAGGAATAAGATTTCGGAAGCGACCGCAACCAAGATACGAGTCCCTATGGGACGTAACAGTCGTACTACAGCTATTAGCAGACTGGCCCAGCAATAGATACCTATCATTAGACAGATTGTCGGGAACATTAGCAATGCTACTATGTATGGTATCATGTAGAAGAGTAGCAGATGTCAGGGCTCTAGAAATAGACAGAATGACATATGGAACAGATGGAGTGACTTTCCATCTGGCCAGGAGAACGAAGACAGATTCCTCCACAAAAACATACCCATATATGCAAGAACACCCAAAATGGTGCATAGCCGCATGTATAAAAGAATATGCGAATAAGACAGCGGAGCTGAGACCAATGGGGATGACACAATTGCTGATAGCGCGCAGGAAGCCGCATAAATGCGTAGCGACAGCCACCATAGCGAGATGGGTTAGAGAGAATATGAATCTAGCAGGAATGGACATGGCAAAATTTGGAGCACACTCAGTGCGAGGTGCAACAGCATCGAAGGCATTGAGGCAGGGTGCAACGTTGCAAGATATACTGAAAGCAGCTGATTGGGCGAGTGATAACACGTTCAGAACGTTTTATTTTAAAACGATTAACACACTAGCAGAAGCTATAGTAAGAAGATTTGAACAAGCATAATGCTCACCTCCGTCTTGACATAGAATGAAGATTCCCCCTGCTAATAGCGCAGGGAGCTCTTGATTCTATTAAAGACAAGGAGGCAAGCATTACTTTCCCGCCCTAGATACACGGGAGAGACGGAATGATAACAAGAAATGTAATGTGATATGTACCTGTATAATTAACACGGTTCCCTCTCAGAATAGGGTGGTATCCGCCGCCCTAACATAGACTGTTATTTCCATCTGTAGGAGAAGATCAGATGAACAGATGATGGGGTTCAAGAAAAGAACAGGACACGTTGATCAAGATTGCAAGTTAGAATGCGAGGGATCGATTCAGCAGAGCTCTACAGGTCGGAGACTTTGTGGAACAAGTTGACAGTTCAGTCGTTGTTAAGATTGCAGTTGGAAGCAGTCAAAGAAGAGGAGGTTTACAGGAAGCGGAAGGACTAGGACACATGGCCAGGACACTGGGATACAGAGGCCTAAGACTGATGGGAAATGAAGTTTTGAAAAAAAAATATATATATATATATTGTTTTAATGAAAGGATTAAAAAAATGTATTAATTTGTTGAAACTGTGGGAGAGTAATAAAATAAGAAGATGAAGCATAATGCTCGCCTCCCTGTCTTTAATAGAATCAAGAGCTCCCTGCGCTATTAGCAGGGGGAATCTTCATTCTAAGCACTTTCAGAGCTCAATATTCACACCCGAGGCTATCCCTTATCTGATTATCAACCCCTACCATTCCCCAGGGGAACAAAACGGAAGTTTCCAACTTCTTAAAAACAGCATGCAGTGCAAGGTAAAAGTGTTTAACAAGAGACTTCAGACTCGAGACAGCAATGCTAAGCTTTGAAGCGAGTGGGGCAAGATGCAAGCGTTCTTTCCAGCGTGTCTCCTCGGATCCTTTCATGCGCCCTTTTTGCAGATTTATTTTAGTATATAGAAAAAACATGCATTGGCAATGCCAACCAGGGATGTCATTTCACCAAAATGCCAGGGGTAGCGGAAGTGACATCACATGACCCTTGACTTTTGCTGACATCACAGGAAGCAATGTCATTTGACCCCCACGCCCAAGTGACATCATGGGAATTGATGGCATACGGCATTTCACCCCTTGACAAAACAGAAAGTGCCATCACATAGCATTGTTCCTCAGTACACTAAGAAAATATGGTTACAATATCACTGTGATATGACATACATTTCATGAAAGAATGGATCACCACATGTAGCGTTAATATCAGTGTGTATAGGCCCATATTACCAAATTACTGTGAATGTAACAGACATCCAACACAGCAACCTGGACTACTGTGCATCACTCGGGCTAAACTGTAAACAGACAGAGCATCTCGAAGAGGCCTAACCCAAGCACAGACATCCAGTTCCTGCAAAGTATCTGGCCACAGACTGGAGAGAACAACTGACCAACACAAGTCCAACTAGCAAATGATGGTCTGGAGGGTTGCCCAGAGCTGTGTCAGTGGTTATGAATGATTCAAACCTTTCAGCCATCACCTTTCTGTTTTGCTTATTTGGCAAGTAACTCACAGTTTGTTATTAGATTTAGATGGGAGGCAGAGGGGAGGGATGTGTTGCAGGTCACAGTAATTGCAGTTCTTCTTTTTACATTTTAAAATGTAAACAGCAGCAGCGGCTCCATGACATCACACCTGGAAAAGGCCCATTTTATTATTTGTGTTGGTCCTTTATATCTTCCTTATTGCCAGCCTCCTCCAGCTTCTAAGCACTGGAACAGGAACTGAACCCATGTTGCACTGCATTCTATGGTTCCCAAAGGAAGTGTGTTGCCCCTGTGCTATCCTTCCAAATATATATGTTTTTGCTTGAGGAAGCAATAGATGGTTTACTTCAAAGGCAGAGGACAACATCATGTACATGTATTATCTCACATTGGGGGTCATTCCGAGTCTGGAGGTAAGGTACAAACCATGCCGGTATTGATTTACCGGCATGGTTTTCCGCACCATGCCATTCCGACCCCTCAGACCGTAAATTACGGCACCGTAAACTACAATGCCGTAATTTACCGTCTTGGGTCGCGCGCGCGCACCACCATGGCGAAATTAACGCCATGGCGTAAACCGGAGCTGATTCCAAGTAAGGACCACACGTAAATTACGTCCTCCTCAAGGCCATAAAGTACCTTACCGGCATGGAGTACATACAGGCATCTCAGAGAAGGAGTAAAGAACCCTGAGCAGTGGGACCCAGAGCCACAGGTGCACACATGCAACACAGACGGAGGCCAGGAGTCTGGTATAGTAGAAAAGGAACACACCCACACACCACCACCCTCCCACACCAAGATGACACCAATTGAACAATCAAGTCCACAACCACACAAACCCCTGCAACAACACCAGGCCCCCCCACTGAGGAGACACAGGGGTAGAAGGAGGGGGGAGACAGGCCCTGCATGCAGCACCAGTGCATCCTCCGTTACCACCCCTGCAGCCCCCATGCACATGTAGCATGACTTGACGCTCTAGGAGAAGGCCTACCAGACAGACACCCCTGACCACCTAGACTGTGACACCGTCACCACCATATTGCGGCACAGACACAAGACAAGCGAGCACCATACAAATGTACAGTGCCAACCCGGCACAAGTGATGGTGTTGCCTGTGCCACACACCCATGCCAAAGGCACCCACCAGCACACAGTGGCATGTCACAACCGTCCATTATGCGGCCACATATCCAAGTGCCCTTACACCCCCCCAAAAACATCCCCAAACACACAAGAGTCCACCCATCCCCAACATGGACCACCCATGAGACACACAACAGTAAAGCTGGACCAAAAGCAAATGGAGGCATGCCAAATGACAATGGTGCCCCTGACAGCACCCACCGGTCGTATGTGGACCAGCTTGGCATGCACGTTACGGACATCAACTGCAAACAATACCACTCCCCCTACGTGCAGATGGAATGCAACACTACCAAGAACCGGACACATGGGTGGGCCCGACACCAAACAACTACACATGACTCAAAGGGCCTGCTGAAATGACATGATATGATATGATATGGCATTCGGAACGCGCCTATACACAAGTGTCTCAAGGCGCAACGAGGCAGGGAGGGGGGAACAAGGAGAAGACAGACAACGATCCCACTAGGCCAGGTGTCACACAGACTGCGCAAGTGCAGGGGTAGTGAGAAGGGAAAAAGTGCAAGTGCAAGGGGACGGGGGAAGTGCAGTACAAAGTAAGTCGAATATCCAAAAATAAATTAATAGGGCCAGCTGGTGGCAAGTGCAAGGTAAGTGCAGACAAGTGCTGGGAAGGGGGGGCTGTAGGGATAGAGAGACAGTCCCGCAGTGCAGGGGTTGCCAGGGAGGCAGTGCAAGTGGAGAGTGGCTGGGCCCAGGACCGAGGTCGGCGAGAGTGGCCCAGATTCAGATCCTGTGCAGTTTCAGTGAAGAATTTAGCAGGGGAGAGGGAGAGAGAAAGCAGAAGCAAAGAGGAAGGTCATGAGGTGCTTCCGGAACCAGAGATGGTTCTCCTCAAATATCAGGGATGCAGGAAGGCTGTTCCAGAGGGAGGCCCCTGCCGCAGAGAGAGATCTACCCCCAGCTCCTTGCTCCGAGAAGCGGCTGACCCTGAGTGAGTCGGAGATGGATGAGCAAAGGTCTTGGGAAGGAAGACATTCAGGAAGAGAGAGTAGAAGGTATTCATGCCCCAGGCCCCAGAAGGCCTTGTGGACAATGCATAGTGTTTTGAACTTAAGGGAAGGAGGGAGTGGGTGTGCCAATGAGGAGAATCTCAGTCTTACTAGCATTAAGGCAGTGTTCATTGGCTGCACACCATTCCTGGATATCAGACAGACAGTCAGAGATGAGGGAAGGAGAAGAGGACGCCGAGGGTAGGCTGGAAATTCGCCAGGTATCGTCCGCATAGCGCTGAAAGTTTGGGCAGAGGGTGGCGATGCGGTGGCCAAGGAGTGCCAAATACTGGTTGAACAGCCAGGGAGGGAGATTAGATCCCTGGGGAACACCACAGGTGGAGGAAAAGATGTCAGAGAGGAGGGCCCCAAGTTGGACCTGGGAGGGTCGATTGAAAAGGAAAGAGGTCAGCATGCTACCGCGCCACATGGCCCAACATGCAAGATGCAATCTACTGAAAAATTGTCCAGAGGTTGTTTTATTTTTAAAGGTACCAAAAATGTATTTATTAAGATACATTATTTTCAAAAATGAATTAATCATTAATTAATACACACACATTAAATTACATTAACATTGCAAAGGAGTACAAAACACCAGGTGATAAAAACCTAACACAACCATCATTCGCCAACAGTCAATCCATCATTTACAACTCAAAACAATCAACCTCATTCACTCACAGTAAAAACTTTTATTTGACTAAACTTTTTAGTACAATCCATATGTGGTAGCACATGAATTAGCCCCACATGGTCTTGGATGATTCATCTTGTCCACATCAAATGTGTGTCAGCACAACCATTGACAAAAAATGTGCTCTATTCCACGGAGTGGGTACATTTAACAAAAAATGATGATAAGTCCCATCGCCGGATCTTCTTCTCTACCGGTTTCGACGTTTTTGAAAAAATATGAATGGAATAACGTCTTCATCAGGAGGACCACTTGATACAGTATTACCACTGACTCCCAATGTCATGTGCTCAAACTCGTCAGGCCCATTAAATCTGACTCCAGGGGATATCACAAAGTTTCAAGGAGAGCTACCACATATGGATTGTACTAAAAAGTTTAGTCAAATAAAAGTTTTTACTGTGAGTGAATGAGGTTGATTGTTTTGAGTTGTAAATGATGGATTGACTGTTGGCGAATGATGGTTGTGTTAGGTTTTTATCACCTGGTGTTTTGTGCTCCTTTGCAATGTTAATGTAATTTAATGTGTGTGTATTAATTAATGATTAATTCATTTTTGAAAATAATGTATCTTAATAAATACATTTTTGATACCTTTAAAAATAAAACAACCTCTGGACAATTTTTCAGTAGATTGCATTACACTAATACCCTAGTCCAGGGTGTGGGGTTTTCCTGCGCCTTTCAGTGTGCTCCAACATGCAAGATGACCTGTCTGGCTGGCTGTTGAGTCGTCTGACTGTGTCATGCAAGTGCACTGGTGCCACAGGGTGGGTGCCTGCATGAACCAACTGCGTAGAAACGATGGAGCCATTGTACGTTGTTCACCCTGACAACAAACCTGCCAAAGAACCAGGGCAACGATACATATGAACATATTTTCACTTTGCCAGAATAAGGCACCCACATCACACTACATCTACACCAACTGACAAGGGATAGGCACACTACACCAGCACCACTCATTGGCGGACACCACAACCGCAAGTGCATATCCGAGGGCACACTGCACATTCACATTGTGGCATCCCCCAGCCTGGCACCACATTGGAGACCCACCCCTGGAAGTGGAATTCACGGAGGACAGCAGGGGTACGATATCACGTCACCGGCATGGCACCCCCATAGGAGTGTTGGGAATCACCATAGAATGGATCAGAGCTGGATGATGGACATGATCCACAGCCAAATGAGAATGTACACAGTACACAGCACCAGAATGAACCGACATCAGAACAGCAGCATGCGACAAAGGAACATGTACCCCAAGATGTCCACACCACCGTTCACGGACCATCATGTAGACACGACACCCCACAGCATTACATTGCATCGGACACATATTTGTGTCCCTGATCGTGCCGAATATATCTATGTACATGTACATATGGCCATCATCGAAAGCCTGCCATGACAGCCAAGTACTGTTCACCACCATGACAGTCTACACACCCACCTCATTTTGCGACACATGCAGCTGTTGGTGGATGTACCCTAACAGCAAGCCACATGACCCCTGTCATGAACCCCCTGAACAGACCCATGGGGCAACCAGACTATGGCCATACCCGTGCATGCGTGTAGATGCAGCAGTCACCAGGTTTGCGTGATGCACATATGTGCCCGCGAACCAGGACTGGTGGCTGACCCCTCCACTGATATCTGGTGTCGAATGGGCCCATGCCATATGTGCAGATGGACAAAAAGTGCAATGAAGAATGTCCACAACGGTTCAACTTTGCAACACCAATTGTGTATTGAGATAACAAGAAATGAAAAAACAGTGCTTACATCAGCAAATGCCCATGCCCCCTCCCCCCTCCCCCCTCCCCCCAACTCCAGAACACAACATCACCCCCCTCCCCCCAACTCCAGAACACAACATCACCCCCCTCCCCCCTCCCCCCAACTCCCGAGCAGTCGTCCCATGTAGGATCTGGGGACCACATGTGGCAGGAATGGCTAATGTCCCTTGGAGCCCTTGTCTGGGGGAGGCAAATCCCGTTTGCGCAAGGAACGCCAGAGGTGTCTCTCCGGGCTGCCTTGCGTGGCCTCACTTGTCGCGGACGTGTCCTCCTGCTGTGGCTCCGTATTTTGACTCCCTGCCTCAAGGGCATTAGCAATGCGGTTGAGGACATGGCACAGCCGGGTTGTATTGTCCGTCAGGGAGTCGCACAATCTGGTGGTGCAGTCGTTGAGGGACTGGCGCATTTGATCGAGTTCCTCATGCAGTCCAGCCCTGGTCTGGCGATTATCCTCAATATAGTTCTCTATGAGATCGCTCAATTGCTGAACTCTGAACTGGTCAGGTGAAGGGGGGCCATCGGATGATCTACTTGCACCAGCATGCTGTGCAGGGGGTTGTATGGGTGGACTGGGGGGGAACAACGTCACACCCCAGCGGGTCAAGTTCAAGGCTGTGCACTGGTGATGGTGCATCCCCGGAGTCACTGCATGATGCCAGTGTCACGAGGCATGGTTCCAGCATTTGCATGCTCTCCTGGTCGTCCTCCGACATGGACCCCTGGATGGGTGGCGGGCTGGGCTCCCACTCATCTGGTGCGGTAGCGGCAGCCTCCCCTGAAATGCTCAATTGTGCTGAGGTAGGGGTTTGCTCAGCTGCTGCCACGGATGTTGTGTGGTTTGCTGGTCTGCCAGCTTCAAGTGGCCTTTCCGTAGGCTGAGGGGTGGTTTTTTTTGGCTGCTGGCTTCGGCCTGGCCCTGACAGTACCCGCTGAGGTGCTTGGCCGGCTTCCTTGGGGCTCTGTGCTGTCATGGTCTGTGCCTATGGGGGTAGGAGAGAGGGACAACATTAGTGTATGTGCTATGTCCTATTTCCATACATGGTTGCATGGACATTTCAGTCATTCACGGGTTGTTCAGTTTGGGGGGTAGCTATGGCAGTGGTACATGTGCATGGTGATGACATATACACATGTTTGGGAGTGATTCGTTGTGCCCTGTTCATGTACATTTCGGCAGGTACTATGCCTACCACGCTGGACGGTGTGCATGATGGGCTGTGCAAGTCAGTGCAGTATAGTTGATGTGCGTTATGTACTCGCACTTGGGCCAGCATTAGGCGGCACTTGCCTCAGCATTTGTTGGATGGGGGGATGCGTTGGATGGGGGAGGGCAACACGAGAGGGTGCCTTCGATGGCCCCTGGGTTAGTTTACATGATGCAATGGACATTGCCAGTGTGCACTGTCAACACTCACCTCCTTCTGCAGAAGTCGTTCCGCCGCACTCCATGGTCCCCACGCCCTCTATGGATTCCGTGCCAATGAGCTGCGCGCAGGTCTCCTCCCACGGCTCTAGTTGGACCTGTGTGCTTGGCCCACCTCCCGTCTGCAGGGCCTGGCTGCGGTTGCTGGAGAGGAGGCCCCGCACCCGCAGGTCGTCCCACCGCTTGCGGCAGTCCCTTGGGGTGCGGGGGGTTCTTCCAACAGCGCTCACCCTCTGTGCCAGTTCCGCCCAGATGGTCTTCTTGCGGAGGGTTGATTCCTTGCGCATGTCGCCGCTGAAGACTACATCAGCATGTTCTGCCAGGTAGTCTACCATGACCTGCAGTTCATCGGTGGAGAATTTCACCTTGCGGACGTGATCCGCCGCCCTTTTTGGTGCTTTCGGCATGTCCTGCGGTGCCTGGTCCGGTACACGACTTTACTTTCCTCACAGGGCTGCTGGCAGCTGCGGATGGCAATGGATTGTGTTTTTAAAGCTGGCCGCCGCTCTCCTTCCCGTTCCTGTGCGATGTCGTAATTTCCGGATCCGTTTTTTGGCAGAGACCGTAATTTAAGGTTTCTGTAAATTACGGTCACCGTAATTTACGGTCACCGTTATGCACTGTCGCTAATGCTTACAGGGCGGTGTAGTACTTTACGTGTCGGTTGCATGCCGGTAGGGGTTTTTCGGGGGGTTTTGCGGCAGGCCGCGCGGTCATTTTCCGGCATGGCGGAAAGCGCATGTCCGAGAGCTCGGAATGGGCCGTAATTTTTGGACTTCAACCAGCACGGTGTTGTACTTTACGCCATGCCGGAAAATACAGATACTTACCGGCATGACTCGGAATGAGGCCCATTGTGTCTATTTACAGTGTGCCTGTGATGTAGTTCTGGCAGAGCTGGGTCAGGTCACACAGTACCCAGACAGTATTGGTGGCAGGAGCCCCTGGGGTACACCCCTCTCATCACAGGCCCAGTGGCTCACTGGAATTGCAAAGCAGACAATGAGTAACACTGATCCGATTTGCGTTCTTGCTGTGCTGTCGCTGCGTACTGCAGGCTGCTTGCACCCATTACCAGCTAGCTAGACCTAGAACCCATACCCTTCCTGTTGCTCCAGTACTGGGTATGCGCTACACAGACATCCCGCATCCGAAGGTGGGAAGGAGCAGCCTAAGGAGGTGGCTGGGAAGGAGCAGCCTAAGGAGGTCGCTAACACGACGGTGGAAATAAAAAAAACAGAAGGTGAACAAGCAACCTGCAGAAGAAGTCGTGGCTACAGCGACACAAGTGAAGGCGATACATAAGAAAAGAAAGCAACAATTCTTGAGACCATAAGACGCGCAGTGCGCAGCGCAGCCGCCCATGTAAATATTCAAGATCCTAGAGATTGGGAAATTACGACAGTTTACGGTGAAATATATATGCAGCCATGAATAAAGGCAACAAGTTAATTATTTTGGTCCGGAATCACCTTTATTTTTAACACTAGAAACAAAAAAAGGCCTGGCCCTTGCTAAGGAGGGGCTGAAATTCAATCCAATAAAGCCAAGGAGTGACAAAAAGAAAACAATAAGTTGGTCCATCAAAGACAGGATAAACGCTACCTACACCGATAAAGATGAAGATCTGAAAGGCAGAAAGGGCACTCAATCAAACAAAAGGCTCAATAACTCACTACCGAAAGTATCAAGGCATGGGTAGGCCTCAAGTACTGCGCATGATGCACACACACAAATGAGACAGAGATGGAGCGATGCACTTAACTTCCTTCTTTATTCACGTCTCACAGATTCTGCCTCGCCCCACCTCCCTCCACCCGTCACATCCCGTTCTCCTTCGTCACTTCCCCTCACCCCAACCACCCGCCTCCCATAACCATGAAAACGTCAATGTGACATCTCTCCCCTTTTTAAACAGTCACCAGGGCCTTCAGAACAGGTGAGCATCTGATGTGGGTCACTAACCCATTTTTTCAATCCAGCGGCGCGGGTTGTTCCGAGCTCGCTGAGGGCGTGAACTCCTGAGTTCTGGCAGACTTCCACTGACCTCACACTCAGCAGGACCTTCCCGGTCAGAGTCATCCATGTCCCGTGATCTCCCTGATAGGGATTGTCCGAGGCATAGTCAATTGAAATAACCACGCGTCCACTCTGTCGGCGAGTTCCCTGCGAAGGGATGCCCTTGAAATGTGATGAGTTTCAAGTGATGGGGCCTCCCGGGCCCTGTGCCATGATCATGGATGTCTTCTTCTGCGTGACCAGCAGCGGTTCCTCCTGGAAAGTAGAGGTGTGCTTGTGAGTCTGTGGTTGTTTCACTGCCACAATATCTCCCACCTCGATCTGGGGTACTTGCGCCCCTCTCCGTCTATCTGCATATTCCTTCATGCGTTCCTTGGCGGCTTCATCTCGTTCCCTCATGTCCTTGTCAAAATCGGCAATCAGCTCCCTTGGGGTTGCCTGAGGGATCCTTGTCTTGATGTCTCTCGAACATCACTTTAGCGGGGATTCGCCCTGTGGTATTGTGGGGAGTACTCCGGTGGTTCAGTACCTGTTCATAGGACTGCCCCGTCAGCTTGGCTATCTTGAGCGCCCTTTTTAGGTTAGCCATAAAGCGTTCTATCATCCCGTTGGCTTGGGGCTACAAAGGGGTTGTCTTTCGATGATGAAAGCCCAGATAGGTTGCAAATTGTGTGAATTGGTGCCCGTTGAATGGGGGCCGATTGTCTGCTTGAGCACTCTCGAGATGCCATAGGAAGAGAATATACGGTCAAGGGCGGGGATGACGTGATGGGCGGCTGTTGAGGATATGAGTTGGGCTTCCGGATATCGGGAGTACTCGTCCATTACCGGCAGCACATATTTCCCTCTTTCGATGGGCCCGAAGAAGTCAGCCGCCACCACTTTCCATATTCCTTGTGGAAGCTCTGACATCTTCAAGGGCTCCGGGTGATGGTTCGGCATGATGAGGCTGCATATGGGGCACGCCTTCAAGGTTTCCTCCACCATGGAGTCCATATTGGGAAACCAGACCTTCTGACGCAGCATGCGTTTGGTCGACACCATTCCTCTATGATTCTCATGAGCCAGCTCGATGATTTTCACTCGTAGGGATGGCGGAATCACCAGTTTGCAGTCCTTTGGGAGCAGGTGATCATCTGATAACGCCAGTTCGTCTTTCACCTGCACCAGCCGTTCTACCTTGGAGTGTACCGGGCCCCCGGCCACTCTTCCCCTCTCGTGGGCCCTTCTCCACATGCTCGATTCAAGACCCTCACAGATGACCTGAAAAGCCGGGTCATTTTCTGTTTCTCAGGCTATCATTTCAACGTCTATCCCTTCCAGGGTGGATTGATGTATGAGGTACTGAAGATACCTGTCTGCCACCGAGGGTTTCTGGCATGCACCCCTCCCGGGGTCTTCAGGGCAGAAAGTCTGCGGAGTTATCCCCTTTATGTGGCCGATGCACAATTTCGAAGGCATAGTCTTGCAGCCGCAGCCCCCAGCGGGCTATTCGAGGTGGCATTTTCGCCTGGGGATTCCCATATAAGAAGAGTAGCAACTGATGGTCTGTGATGACTCTAAATGGTTTGCCGTACAGGAAGAGATGGAAGTGCTTGCACGCCCAAACCACGGCAAGGCCTTCCTTTTCCGCCTGGGAGTAGGCCTGTTCAGTGGCAGAGAGACTCCGGTTGGCATATGCAGCTACATGCGTTCGCGAGGGGTCACTTGGGTCCACTTGAGCCAGTATGGCCCCCAGACACACCGGGCTGGCATTCACAATAAGTTCTGTTTGGTGACTGGGGTCATAGTAAGATATATTCTCAGCCTTGGTGACTCTTTCCCTGATGACTTTGAATGCCTTTTGGCACTCATCCGTCCAGTGGAAGGTGGTGTCTTGTCTGGTTAGCAGTCTCAGTGGCTCGCTTACTGTCGCAAAGTCCTTGATGTAGCGCATACAGTAGCTGGCGAGCCCTAGAAAAGAGTGCAGCTCTGAGAAGTTGGCTGGGGGCACAGTGTCGTTCAGCGCAGCCACTTTGTCGGGGTCCTGCCCGACTCCGAAAATATGTGCCCGAAGAATCTCAACGTGCTTTTCCAGAATTTGCAATTGTCGTGATTTAGGGTGAGGTTTGCTGCTTCCAGTGCCTTGCACACTTTCATTAGTGCCTCATCATGCTTGTTGACATTGGTGCCGAAGTCCAGGATGTCATCGCTATAATTAAGACAGTTTGGTATGTGCTCGATAAAGTTGTACACCTCGGCCTGAAATATTTCCGCAGCCGACGACACACTGAAACGTTGCCTTTTGTAGCGGAAGAGGCCTAGGTGCGTGACGAATGTGGTGATGTTCCTGCTTTCGTGGATCAACACAAGTTGATGATAGCCTTTCTGCAGGTCCAGTTTAGAGAACACTTTGGCCCCATTGAGGAGATGGATCATGTCGGTGATGCATGGGGCCAAGTGTCTCTCCCGATGTATGGCTTGGTTTGGGTGCCGCATGTCCACGCAGAGCCCGATTGCTTCCGATCCCTTTTTCGGAACATGCACTATTCAGGACAGCCAAGTGGTAGGGCCGGTGGCCGGCTCGATGATGTCCTGCTCAAGTAGCTCGTGCATCTTGTCCTCCGCTTTCTTTTGGATATTGACGGTGATCCCTCAGTAGTATTGGGCTACAGGGCGTATGGATTCATCTATGTGCAGCTTTATGGGTCTGTTCTTTAGCTTCCCAATGCACTGGAATATGTGTGGATATAGGTTATTAATCTCCACCGGATCGATGTATTTGTGAACCATGATGTTGTATAGGATGAGGACGAGTCCCATGTTGGACACTGCTTTGAAGCTCAACACGCATCCACTGTCTGTTTCGGTTGCCAAAACGTGAATGGCTATTTTTCTATCATGTCCCTTGTACCGAAAAGTGCCTTCAAAGTGTCCTAGGCACTTGAGGGGTGTCTTGGCACCATAAGCATATGTGTCTATGGTGGCGGGGCTCAGTTTTGGTTTCATAGGCAGTTCCTTGAAGACAGTTTCACTGATGACATTCACTGTGGCACCTGTGTCGATGAGGAATTCGGTAGGTTGTTCATTTAGTTTAATGATCAGGGTAGGACTGTGCGAGATGGCTGTGAGGTTTCCCAAGGCATAGATGTATGCCTTCTTCTTTTGGTCGCTTCACAATGAGCTGGGTTCTGAGTCAGATGGTGATTGCTCCACTAAGTAGTGTACATGGCGCCTTGATCTTCGCTCGGGACTCACGCACATTACGTGTCTCCTTCCATCTCTCCTCTCCCTTCTTTGCTTGTCCTCCCCTGAGTCTCGTTCACGGGAGTCTAGGGTCACCTGACTTGATGATCCCTGGGGTGAGGTACCAGGGTACCCTGAGGAGGTGTGGAGTTTTGCTTTGGGTCTGGGTGATGTCTCTCTGGCACAATCTTTTCCTCTTTCCCCAAAGAGTCTGCACACTGATTTGAAATGACCTTCGCCACTCGTGGCACAGCACTGACCGATCGCGGGGCAAGCCCCTTCATGTGGGTACTCAAACCCACATTTAGAGCAAAAGATCTCCCCTGACCTTCTCTCTGGCTGTAGCCTATGGATGCTTTCTCCCGGAGTGGGGTTGTTGAAGCTCTCGACCTGCGAGTCTATGGCCCTCTCGGCAAGGACCAGCACGACTATCTCATTTAGGGTGCGTTGTTTCTGGAGCAACTTCCTCCTAAATGACTGAGACTCACACCCTGCAATGATTTGGGACCTCAGTGCTTCTGTGTTGCAGTAGTTGGCGAAGTCACAATATTTCAATGTGAGGAGCCTCATGACATACGCATCCATGGTTGCACAATTAATTTGCTTGGTGCTGTGGAAGAGGTGCCTCTCGTAGTCCACATTGGTGTGTGGAGTAAAGTATCCTTCAGGTCCTGAATGGAGTCGATGGAGTCAGGGGGCATCTCGTGGATGATGTAGCGGGTGGCAGAGCCCACTGTCAACTTCAAAAGGCATATTTGGCAAGCGTCTTCTATGGGCCTTGTGGCCCCCATGTATAGGTCGAGGTCTCTGATCCACTTGGCCCATCTGGGACTCATGTTGCTGGTATCGGTAACGTCAAATGCCCCTTGCATCTGGGCCTCCAGCTTGTCTGGTAGCCTGTAGGAGACCTGGTCCACCACCTGGGGGCCTTGTCCTGGTTGTTCTGGCCTTGGGCTTACGGCCCTTGATCGTTGTCCTGACCCGACATCATGTCCTCTTGGGCCTCCCCTTGTGTTCTGGGAGGATGTAGGATGTTCTCTGATCCTGATCCCTTTGCCTTTACTCTGGGAGATGGCCGCCTATCCTAGGCATGAGCACCATCACCTGCAGGGCCTCCTATTTCTGGGTGTGTCAATGGGGATGCTGTAAGTCCCAAGATGCGCTTCCACGCTCCCAGCCTACTGGAATGGCCGCATCTACTAGGCACGAGCACCATCCGTGGCCTCTGTAGACTTCAAGTGGGCCTCCTGCCCTGGGGCGTCTTCCCCCTGTCAGGCCTGCTTTCCTCTAGCCTACCGTGCTGTTGGCTCCTCCCCTTTCTCAGGGCTCACGCCGTCTTATTGGAATCACTCCAACCATGAAAATTCACTACCGCAGCCCGGGAATAGAATGCTCACGTAGCATTGCTCACCAACGTGGCCCGGGCCGACTTTCTCTGCCCCTCCAAGGCAAACCTAATGCATTCACTTGGCGCTCCGGTGCCTCTCGCAAGCGGAGACCTCCCCATGGCTTCTGTGTAGGTATCGGGCCGTAGTGCTTCCCAGCACTCACCTCTGCTGCTGCTTCCGCCCGCTGTGTGCCCCGCAGAAGGCCGCCCGCCTCGTCGCCAGTGTCAAGGCGTGGGTAGGCCTTTAGTACTGTGCGTGGTGCACACACACACACAAACGATACGGACACGGAGCGATGCACTTAACTCCCTTCTTTATTCACATCTCACAGATTCTGCCTCGCCCCACCTCCCTCCACCTGTCACATCCTGTTCTCCCGCGTCACTTCGCCTCAGAAAAACCACCCGCCTCCCATAACCATGGAAACCTCAACGTGACAGAAAGTATACATAAAACGAGAGTCAAACTACACTTTGCATGGACAACGTGCCCACCCTAAACAGTCGTACTCAGGAACACACAAAGATAGACAAGCCAAAAGAGCCTGACTATCAAGAACAGGCAGAAGAATTAAGTCTCGATCATTTAAATTGGAAAGTCTGCTAGTGGAAGGGGGTTGCATAATCCTGAATCGGAAAACTATTATGTCACTTTTCCACCAGATTCCGAACTTGAGATTGCTTTGCTTTGATGACATTGACATCACAGAGTTTGTGCACGAGAACGTAACGGGTAGCGTGTACTTGCATATCCGATCACCAGTGATCAAAAAAATGTAGAGGGAGGTGTGGGCAAACAGAGTTCTCTAGGCTATGACCTAAGCGAAATTAAATATCCGGAACCTGATACACCAAGATCAAGATCTAGAACAGATTCTGTAACACCTAATGGACCTCGTCACTCTAGGCCGCACTACCAGAGCCGTGCAGTCATGGAGAGAGGGAGTTCTTTTTACACCGACTCTTTCAGGACTAATGTCAGGAATAAGGGCCTGTGGTGCAGGAGGAAGCAGGTACGGCATATCTAAAAACTACAATTCCCAGCAGGCATGGGGAAATGTGTATTTCCTTGGGCCTGTCGGTACTCAGCTGCCGGCACTTTGCAATTAGGGATTGAGCTCTTAACGGCCGCCCGCCCGTGCTCATGTGCTGTTGATTAATGTTGGAGAGCATGGGCGGCGGCGGCGACGGTGGCAGGAGCGAAACAGGAACGCTGGAGGTGTAAGCGAGCGGCGGGAAGGAGTCACGCCGGCTATGTCGCAAGGCATCTTTATATCCCGGGGTGCGGCGGTGCACGCTCCTTAATCTGCTCCAGAGCTACAGGTCTGGGTCAGCCGCAGTAGGCTCCCAGACCATCAGTTAAGTGTTTCTATGTTTCTATGTTTGTTTGTTTGGCCGGGTTACTGCAGTAACATGGAGTAAATCAGAAGCTTCAAGTATTTATGTCCGGACGTATAAGGAAAACGTCCGGACCAAAAGTTAAGTGAAGGCTCATAAATCATTGGTTTTGGGCAAGATAAACGCCAGTCTGGTTGCAGGCACATTGTTTTCCTCACGTTCTAAGCACCAGGGAAATAACAACTCTTCTAATCCGCATTTCCAGTTTTTCTATGTGCAGTGTATTATGTTAATCCATGTTTGTGTGGCATGTGTACGTCTCAATGTTCCCTGTTCACGTATTATGGCTTTAAGTCATTTCCAGTTATTAGCTTTTCCACATGGAGAAAAGCGCCTTTCTATGTGCATTATGGTGTGTTAATCCATGTTTGCTCACAATTTGTGTAGGGTGGCGTGTTATGTGCTAACTAATTACTGAAGATAGAGTCAGGTCAGGTTGCAGGAGTATTAAGCTATCTAGTCAGGAATTGTAGGGGTCTTTTGTTGTTTATGTCCTGTTGTCTTCCCTTCCTTCCCTTTATTTGTCCATCCCCTTTCCCTAACTCCTTCTTCCCCCCATTGGCTGCCACGTGGCTACCTGTAATTCGAACATCCAGGCGCCCGTGCCAACCACGGTGGGAGGGGTCGATCCATTCGGCTTCTGTGGTTTGGGAGAGGGGATTGAAATCCTCCTCCCTTAAGCTCAGTTGTGACAACTAATGCAGAACCTAGTAGATATCATTTGGAGAGATTCGGTCAAATTGATAAACAAACGTCAAAGGTGAGACAGAGGAGATGTAGGCGCTAATCACAGTTCTCCTCAAGGATCCAGGTACCAGAGGACTCAACACAAAACATCTGATGGCCGCAAGTCCCCCCTTTCTCGACGAAGGTTGGAAAAACGTGAGGCATCGCCAACCCGCTTCTCAAATGACGACCTTGAGACTTCAGTTGACCACGAAGGAGTACCCCATGGTCCTCTACCTAATTGGAAAATGATTATAGCTCAGGATAAACCAAGACCGCAACATCTTGAAGTTGGCAAGGAGCCCTCCCAAAGCTCAAAAGAAAAGGAACTAACGCGATGGGCCTGGCTGCCAGAATCTCTGGCGAGTCACTCCAGATCCTAGCCATCAAACCATTCCTCTGGTTTGATTGCACCTGAGAAGTACATTGGTACACCAAGTAATAGATCAATTGATCATAGGGTCATGGAATACCAGAGGTTACACACACTTAACGTCAGTAAGCAATGTTAATTTGGGAGCTTTCAAACTGCTATGTTTACAGGAGACATGGCTCACAACTACACCCTCTTTAGATGGCTTTGACATCGCCGCTTCTAAAGATGCAACCGTGAGACCGTCATCGGGTCTGATATCAGCCTTTCGTTCGGGAAGCGGCCTTCATTTGGAAAAAACTCTTCTGACTGACACTTTGAATCAGACCTGAGCAATACCTAGTGATCAATGTATACTGGAACCCCAAAGCGCAAGCAGACGAAACTTTTCTGACTAAGATTGAAAAATTAGTAGATGTAACTACTGAAGAACACAAAATCGATCACATCATCATATGCGGTGACCTGAACGCCACATGTTCAAATCTAAGGAACGTCAAATCACTTGATGGCGACTTGACCCAAAAAGGGATAAGCAACACAGAGGGTAACACACCTGGCTCTGCTCACATAGGAAGCTTGTGGTCGTCCTTCATAGACTCAAGAGACCTTCATAACCTCCACTTCTGCAAGTCCTCTGAAATGCCTTTTATCCCCACCTGGGAACAAGAAGGTTCCAAAGCTACTTTGGACCATATCTACGTCTGTAGAGGTCTATTGGCAAAGATATCATCATTCGAGGTGACCAGAACGGCTAACAGCAATCATAATTTGCTGCTTGCTGTATGGTCTCTCCCTAATACTTCAAAAACTCCTGAGAAAAATCAAATGGTAACTTCGATTGAAGTAACCAACAAAGGAACACGTTTAAGGTTAACAATCGCTTCAATAAACGAAATTACCAAAATATACTTAAAAACTAAACAAAGCGATGCTAACTCAACAGGTATCACAAAGACTGATTACTGTCCTTTGCTGGTGCCTTGTTAGCTCCCCAGAAACAATAACAAATCAAATAAGTTTCATCTACATAGTAAAAACGTACGCCTGGTTGCAAGAAGGAAGAAAATGCGAAAAATTATAAGGAAAGCAAAAAATTCACCATCACCGGCTAATAAAGAGGTGGCAAAGAAATCCAAGACGATGTACAAAAATTGGCTCAAATCTCATAAAGCAATCCTCTACCAAGAAAATGCTGACAACTTTTAAAGGGAAGCAAGACAATGCTTTTTTGTCTTTAATTACTTTGTCCACTAAAGCTACACAAGACGCACTCCTAAATAATGTGGGCGAGTGTAAAGACTGGAGGGTGGTGTCTGTACTTCTGCTCTCCATATGGTAGAAGAGAGGCACAGAGGACCCCAGCCAAGAATCTCTATTATTGGTACGTGGTCCAGCAATCAAGGCCTAGCTTCTCAGGAGGTGATGCAGGCTGGTTCTTAAGTACAGTGTAGTCCCCAAGCCCCCACAAAGGAATGTCAGCACACTGTATTAGTTAAAACACAATCTTTATATAATTAATATTCAAGGTTATGTACAATATCACGATAATTCACTTTGTACTCGGTTATCTATAATGGCAAATCTATACAGTTCTATGTGGTACCACAATTACTATTTGATCTCTTTAAAGTGCATCAACTGTACGGTAAAATGTCACACAAATCAGTTTGTAAAGGAAACCAACAATAGATATAAGAGGAAAGCAGTGAATTATAACAATCATCAGAATACTGGCCCTGCTACCTAGACACAGCTCTGTGTGGAGATCCCCTCACCTGGGCAACCTGCAAAGTAAAGATATATCACAAGCCCAGTCCATATATTGTTCACAAGAATCTTTCCAATAGTTCGGCAACCCCAAAGTACCTGGTGTTGTAGAGTTCCTCATCAGGAAATCAACGGCCCTTCTTAAGTGCCCTCCATTTAAGGCAGGAGCCACGGGTCATCGAACGTCCGGCGATGAACAAGGTGAACTACGGCCGTCAAGTGACAGCTTCATTCCTAGCGGTGCTCGTCGACGGGGAAGTGTAAACGTCCTGCAAAGAAGAGGCGGGCGGGGCATCTCGATGTCAATAGTTCTGGACCGCAAAGAGTTTGAAGAACTGTGGCCCAGCAAGGGCGTCAAGTCGTCAGCGTCTGTGGTCTTTGGGTGGCGGGAAACCCACCGGCGGATGCTCCTCGGCGCGTCGATAGCCTGGCCTCCTCCGGCGGGATAAGGCTGGCAACGGTGCAGGCGAGAGCGTCCTTGGATCAAATGAAGTTCTTAGGCAATGGGAGCACGGTGGCTCCGGTCAGCGACGGCGGTCATCGATGGTGGTGGACAACAGTCTGGGCGCTTCTCTTTGGGATTCTGCGGCGGTCCCCGTCTCCAGTCAGCAGCCTGTCATAGGTCTGTCTACCAGGGAGCTTTGGCAAAGATCAGCTGGTGCACGATGGTCCCTCGTAGCTCGGGAAGAGGGTGCCTTACCAGGTCCTCTCTGGGTCAGTCCTAGAAGACACAGCAGCTTTCAGATTGATGAAGAAGGGCAACAGCAATTCTTCGCTTCCAGCAGGGCTTCACGGTCAAGCTTCAGTTTCACTCCAGTTACTCTTCAGCTTCAGAACACAAATTCTAGCAGTGAGAGGCCCCCAGATATACTAGTTGGTCTCCCATTCATTCTTCTGGGTGACACCCAGGCAACCAATCGGTCAGAAGGGCATACATGCAGGCACTCAGCCAATCAGGTGCATAGTGCATTCAGGCCATTCACTTCTCTCCAGACACTCACAACAATTTATGTGTATTGGGACGAGTACCCAGCCATTCAACACTCCACACTGCATTCATACCACTTTCGGACAGTCAGGGGGAAGGGACAGAGTCAGGACTTCCCAGGACTTTGGGAAAACAAGGTAACAGGCAATAGAAAGCGAGAGGCCACAGGGGCCATCTTGTTTCCCATCAGGGATCAACTGATTCCAATGGCAGGGCCTGGATAACCCAAAATGGAGGATACTCAGAGCACCTGTCAAATTCAGCATGGAGCTGCCACCAGCCCATACCCTGCTCTGTGGGCCACACACAGGTGCCCAAAAACATACACTAGGGGCACAGGGGTGTACCCCACCCATGGGTGCCATAAGTGTCATGAAATCGACTGCCGCCCCCTTTGGACCTCCTGGTCCGTTCAACAACGTGCCAGAACACTCCCCACACCCTCTCAACATGGCGTAAGCCACTCCTTAATCAGCGGTATAGTTTCTAGCGTGCCTAGATAAGCACCACACCCCTGCGGTTGTGCGCATGTCAATGCGCTCACAATTCCTTGCTTGAGTGTAGTTCCTCGCGCTCGCTCCTAGGAATTTCCTTTACCTCTTTGTGCCTTCCTGGTTTTCAGCGACCACCTTCCACGGCTCTCCATCCAGGACTGCTCTCGTGGTTGACCTCCGACTGCATTACCTTACCCAGGATTTCCGGAATCCTCCGGACCTCGACTGCAGCTGCTACTCTCCGCGTTCCCTGGCTCTCCATCCAGGACTGCTCTCGCCGTCCCCTTGGCCACCTTACCTTTACCCAGGATTTCCGGAATCCTCCGGACCTCGACTGCGGCTGCGACTCTCTGCGTTCCACAAATCTCCATCCAGGACTGTTCTCTTGGTCGCCCTCGGACCGCCTTACCACAACCCAGGATTTCCAGAATCTTCCGGAACTCGACGGTGGCTGCGACTCACCACCTTCCATGGCTCTTCATCCAGGACTTGTGCAGTTGCTTTAAGGCCGTCACACCGACCCAGACAATTCATCAAGTGAACGTTGAACTCTAGGTTACCTGCCATAGACAGTGTGGCGTCTGAAGGAGCCCGTTCTTACCTCCACGAGACCCGCACCTCCGGGAAACAGGGCTGCCAGATCCAACAAGAAAGAAGCCTATCAAGCCTAAACAGGTGAGCCCTCAAAACAGTTGTGACAGTTTGACACGCCCACCATCTGACAAGGCAGCAGAGATGGATCCTACCATGCAGGATCTCTTGCGAGGCATGCAGGAACTCTCCAAGGAAGTACCGAATCTTAAGGCAGAAAACGCCGCCCTGAAGCAGCTAGTCCTATTACGAGATTCGGCCTATCAGGATAGCGCTTCCACTAGTGGAGTAGTGGCTAAGTACGATGGTTCCCATAAAATGGTCCGTTTGTTCCTGAACTCCTGTCTGGTACACTTTATGTTTAAGCCATACTACTTTTCCACCCCCAGAACTAAGGTGGGGTTTGTCATAGCCCATTTTACTGGCAATGCCCTGGCCTGGGCTACACCACTGGTCTCAGCAGAAGATGCGGTGTTGGACAATTATGAGGGGTTTTTCAATGCCTTCAAAGAGATGTTTGATCGCCCTGACCAGGTCTATACTGCACAGGAAAGACTGCTGGAGTTCCGCCAAGGATCTCAGGATATGTTATCCTATGTTACCAGATTTAAACAACTTGCCAAGGAAGCTGATTGGTCTAACGAGGCATGCTTTACCTTGTTTCGTCGTTGCCTCAACAATGAAGTAAAGGATGAGCTAGCCAGAATTGCCCGTCCAAGGTCATTCCAGGCCCTTATTGATTTGTCCCTGCAAATTGACTTCACAATCAAAGAAAGAAAGGCAGAGAAAAAGAGAACGCGAAACTCCCCTCCCAATTTCTCTCCGTTTGCTCCTACCACAAAGGAAAACCCTCTTGCTGAGCCCGAACCCATGCAATTGGGAGCGATGAGAGGCCCTATTTCAAGTCAGGAGAGAAGCCGCAGATTTGACAGTGAGTTGTGCATGTACTGTGCCTCAGACAAACATCTGGTTAGGAATTGTCCCATAGCACCACCCAGGCATTCGGGAAATGCCAGCTCCCAATCCTGAATAGAGCCCAGCTTCGGGAGACCAAGGATCGCTCCATCCCTCCAATCCTGGATCCTTCATCAAGATGAACCTGGTAGTCCTTGAGGTTACTCTACTCCCCTCCATCGGAAAACCACAGACTGTTCTGGCCTTGGTTGACTGTGGCGCTATGGGTATATTTATGGACGACCAATGGGCACTCAGGCATGATATACCCAGAGAACAAAAGGATATCATTCAGACAGTAGAGGGGATTGATGGCTCCCCCTTGTCCTCGGGACCTATCACCCAACAAACCAGGAAAATCACACTTTCAATCCACAACCACCAAGAAAGCATACAGTTCGACATAATCAGAGCCGCATACTATCCAGTGGTCCTAGGTATGCCCTGGTTAAAGAAGCATAATCCATACATCAACTGGCCTACCGGCTCCTTACTTTTGGGCTCTGAATATTGCCTATCACACTGTTTGACATTTCTCACCAATCCAGACGTTTCCAAGGTCGACCAAAGGATTAATTCTTCTCTCTCCATCTCCAATATCAATCATGTACCTGAGATCTACCAGCAGTTCTCTGATGTTTTTTCCTCTGCCATTGTTCAAACCCTGCCTCCACATCGGCCAGAACACTGCACCATCGATACCGAAGAAAATGCTATAATTCCCTTTGGCAGGATGTTTATTCTATCAGAACCTGAAAAAAGGCCCTAAGAGAATATTTGGATACCAACCTTGCTAATGGCTCCATTCGTACTTCCAAATCCCCCGCAGGGGCATCCTTATTTTTTGTACCCAAGAAAACAACAAATGAGCTACGACCCTGTCTAGATTATAGGGGTCTAAACCAATGTACCCAGAAGGACAGATATCCTTTACCACTGATATCTGACATCTTGGAAGCACTCAGAGGCGCTGTGATTTTCACCAAGTTAGACTTGAGAGGAGCATACCATCTGGTACGAATAAGGGAAGGCGATGAATGGAAGACCGCCTTTTGAACACTATTTGGACACTTTGAGCATCTGGTCATGACTTTTGGACTTGCCAATGCCCTGGCTGTGTTCCAGCGGTTTATGGGTAGGGTTTTTTCGCATATGCTATTCCTCTCTGTTATTGTGTATTTGGATGGCATACTGGTGTACTCCAGGAACCCTACACAGCATCAAGATCATGTCACTGACGTGCTACAACAACTCAGAGAACATCACTTATTAGCCAAACCAGAGAAATGCACATTCCATGTTTCAACGGTACGTTACCTAGTATTTGTTTTGAATGCCCAAGGGGTGGCTATGGACCCTGCCAAGATCGAAGCCATCACTTCCTGGCCAGTGCCCTGCTCAGTAAAACAAGTCCAATCCTTCATGGGCCTTGCCAACTTTTACAGGAAGTACATACCTTCCTTTTCAGCCATTGTTCAACCAATCGTGAATCTACTTAAGAAGAACACCGCTTTTTTATGGACCTCTTCTCAAGAAGTCGCCTTTGTAAAACTGAAGGAAATGTTCACTCATGAACCCATCTTGATACAGCCTGACATTACAAGGCCCTTTCTTGGTGAGACAGATGCCTCTGAATATGCAATAGGAGCGGTGTTGAAACAACAAGCCCAAGATGGGCTCGAACATCCTGTGGCTTACATATCTCGGACCTAGCTCCCATGTGAAACACACTATTCAGTTCTAGAAAAATAACTGCTTGCCATTCGCCAAGCCTTTAAAGACTGGCATCATCTCCTCCTGGGTGCTACTCATCCCGTACAAGTGTGAACAGATCACAGGAATCTACAGGTCCTTCAATCCATGGAGTGCCGGAACAGTCAACAAGCACGATGGGCCTTTTTCTTTGCTCAATACCAATTCCAGACATCCCACATTCCAGAGAGCTCAAATGTCATTGCAGATTCCTTGTCTAGACGTCCTGACTACCCTACTCAGGAAAGACCCACCTTGCCTAAAATGTTTCCCAGCATGGTGTTCATCGCTCAAGCATCTGACATCTTGGAGTCCATTAAGAACGAGACTACAACCTCAGACCTTTGGAAGGACTTCCAAGAACACAATTCCTGGAGTCTTATGTTCAAGAATGGATTCCTTTTTTCGGGAATCCCAACTAGTTATACCTACCCAGTCTCTACAGGAGCGCATTTTACACCTATGCCATGACACCTATTACTCTGGACATTGTGGGGTCAGCGGTACCCTTCTTTCCATTCAAAGAAACTTCTGGTGGCCCAAGATGCTGAAAGATGTTCAAATGTATGTCCGGGCATGTGCTGTCTGCAACCAGAACAAGACCGATAGCAAAAAACCACAGGACTACTTCTCCAACCAGCTCCTCCTTCCCGACCCTGGGAAGCCATAGCTACGGATTTCATCGTTGATCTTCCCCCTTCCAGGGGATATATAGTTATAATGGTAACCATCGATCTCTTCTCTCACATGGCTCACTTTACGCCATTATCTAAATTGCCTTCAGCTCGAGAAATGGCCAGACTCTTTGTAAAACACATTTTCCGTTTTTATTAGCTATCATCCAAAATCATCTCTGATCGTGGACCGCAGTACATCTCCAAGTTTTGGAAAAACCTCTGTAAGGTGTTAGGAATTCAACGAGCGCTTTCAACCGGATACCATCCCCAGACCAACGGCGTTACAGAAAGGGTAAACCAGACCCTTGAACAGTACCTACGCTGCCTTTCCACCAAGGTTCAGGACGACTGGTCAGTTCTCATGCCAGTCGCAGAATTTGCTTACAACTCTGAACACTCATCGATAAAGACCAGTCCATTCTTTTGCAACCTAGGTTTTCATCCTTCCGTACTTCCTTCAGTCCTGCCTTCTCCAAGTCCTGTTCCTTCTGTTGATTCCTGGACTGCTCAGTTGGTTTCAGTTCATCAAGAAGCGCTGAACCATCTATCTCAGGCTAGGGAAAACATTAGAAGATTTGCAGACTCCAAGAGGCGCCCTGCTCCAGACTATGATGTTGGGGACAAGGTCTGGTTATCCTCCCGATATTTACAGAGACACCTAAGACCAAACAAGCTGGCACCCCGCTACTACGACCCCTTCGTTGTATCTAAGAAAATCAATCCAGTGGCCTATCAACTATGATTGCCTGCGACATGGAAAAGAATCCATCCTGTCTTCCATACTTCCCTGCTAAAACCTTATCTCTGCTCTACCAAGAATGCCCCCCGGTCCTCCTCCTCTACTAGTCCAGGGTCAAATTGAGTTTGAAGTCTCCCGAATTTGCAATTCCAGGTACAGAAGAGGATGATTACAATACTTGGTGGAATGGAAGGGTTAAATCCACCCAGTGATCGTACCTGGGAACCGGTCTCCAACCTCAATGCCCCCAGACTGGTGCAATGATTCCATCGATTACATCCTGGCAAACCAGAGGGTACGAGGCTTCGAAGGGGGCATACTCTCATGAAATCGCACTACCGCCCCCTTTGGACCTCCTGGTCCATTCAACACGTGCCAGAACACTCCCCAAACCCTCTCAACATGCCAGACGCCGCTCCTTGATCAACGGTATAGTTTCTAGTGCGCCTAGATAAGCACCACACCCCTGCGGTTCTGCGCATGTCAATGCGCGCACAATTCCTTGCTCGAGTGCAGTTCCTCGCACTCGCTCCTAGGAATTTCCTTCACCTCTTTGTGCCTTCCTGGTTTTCAGCGACCACCTTCTGTGGCTCTCCATCCAGGACTGCTCTCGCGGTTGCCCTCGGACCGCCTTACCTCAACCCAGGATTTCCGGAATCTTCCGGACCTCGACGGTGGCGGCGACTCACCACCTTCCGTGGCGCTCCATCCAGAACTTGTGCAGTTGCTTTAGGGCCGTCACATCGACCCAGACAATTCATCAAGTGAACGTTGAACTCTAGGTTACCTGCCATAGACAGTGTGGCGTCTGAAGGAGCCCGTCCTTACCTCCACGAGACCCGCACCTCCAGGAAACGCGGGCTGCCAGATCCAATAAGGAAGAAGCCTATTAAGCCTAAACAGTTGAGCCCTCAAACCAAACCAGTCGAGACAATAAGGGTATCCCATGGGTCTGTTTACCAAAATCTAAAGAGAGAGCTGCACCACCAGGAGTTCGACATGAAATCCTGCGCAGAAAACACATCAGAACACACGATAAAAGGCAGTAAAGGACAAGGATACAGAAGCCCTGTTCCTGCAATGCATTTCCAGCATCACAGCGAGAAGAAATGGGTGTTTTCGGGGATCTTGAGTATGACAAAACCTCCATCATCCAAAAAATTGCTAAAATGAAAACTCAAGAGCTCCCGTTCCTGATGGGATTTCAAATATGGACCTAAAGAACAACCGCAAAGTCTAGCTAATTCTATCCCGAAATCATGGAACTCATGGAAAACAGCTAATGTGGTCCACATATACAAAAAAGGAAGAAAAAGGGGATCTGGAAATTACTGCCCAATAGCCCTTTAGGACGCCATTGGGAAACTCTTTGGGTCTCTTCTATTGGATAAATTCAAAACTTGGGCGAGCTCCTCAGAATGCACTGACCCTTTCTTCCGAACTGGATTCACAAAGAACCTGGGCACTGCAGCAAACATCATGCTCCTGAGTACACTCAAAGCGAAGGGTATAGAGGGTAGCCCTAGTATACATCTGGCTTTCGTAGACCTAACACAGACTTTTGATAAGGCTAACCGTGACAAATTGTGGGCAAAATGAGATCCTGGAACTGCCCCTCCTCGGTCCTGGAACCTATCAAAGAGCTATACACTGATACATCAATGAGAGTGCGCCTAAGTGGGGCTGGACAACTTTCAGAAGAAATAGCCACTTTCAGAGGATTCAAACAAGGCTGCCCTCTGGCACCAGCACTCTATAACACTTACACTGGAGACTACCAGCTTTCCCACCAATCATTCTGCTTGACCAGACAGTGGTAGGCCTTCAACAAAAACTGGACGGCCTGCTTGCTTACCTTCAAGTGAATGACTTCGAGATTAACTCTAGGAAGAACAACGTCATGTCCCTTGAGAACAATCCAAGGTTCAAATGAAAAAATTCACCGGCATCTAGCAGGGGAACACCTTGAGAAAGTCAAATTTTGTAAGTATTTCGGTGTAACAATTAACAGCAGTCATAAGAGTCTCCAATGCAAGAAACCTTTTTCACCAAAATAAAGAGCTTGATGTCACAGACGAAGATACTAGACAGAAAATGTGGCCGCTTCTCACTGATGCCGTCAATAAACTTCTACAAGGCCGAGGTTTTACCATCAATTGTCTATGGAGTGGAAGCCATGCCCTCAATTCCTAAAAACATCTGGCTAAAACTCAAAGGGTATTTTTTGAGGACAATCCTAAACCTACCCTCTTCCACCCATGTGGCCTCCATCAGGAGAGAATTTAGTCTGGTGTTCATAAAAGCCACCGTTGACCTTAAGTGTCTGATGTTTTTTAGGAAGATCAAAGTCTCTAAACACAAAATACATGAGATCATCCATGAGGAAATGAATAGCAGAAGGAACAAAATGCTGTCCGAATGGGCGAAAATGAAACAAATACTTTTGGAAGAAATAGGAAGCTCTGAGACGGAACTTGTGAATAATCCAAGAAAACAGCAAGACGCTTTAAAGAGCTGGACTGGATCAGAACTTTAGAAACTGCCTCCAAGAACAAACTCACTGTCCATCTGCCGACAACCACCTAAAAAATAAATGAACCCATGAAATATTTGGTCAAATTTCCAAACAAAAAGCTCAGGTCAACCTTTTTGAGGGCACGGTTGAATCTACTAAAAACTAATGAAGTCCTGGCAATAAGAGACAGCTCTAGTCAAAACACTTGTCGGTACAGTGACCAGAGAGACACAGTGGAAACAATCAGACACGTTCTCCTTTCCTTTACTGGACTGACATCAAAAAGAGGCATCCATATGGGTCATCTCTTTAGGGACACACAGATCCTAGGGGAGGAGTTTTGGTGGAACCAGCTGATGAGTGGACAAAGTGAAAAATCAGTCATTGATGTAGGTCAATTCCTCCAGAACATTGGCTTGGACACAGGATGACAACGGATGGATCTTATGAACACAAAAACTAAATTTGGAAATAAACACAAAATCACTCCTTGCAAAAAAATGTATAACAATTGAGTCAAGTAAATGAAAACATAAAAAATAAATAAAGGCAACAAGCTGCCCCACAAGAAAAGCATTGTTTGAAAATATATAAACTGCGCTGCATACCAGAGCGCAAGATCAAAAGTTCCGGGATTAGTAACAGAGCAGCCGCGTAGCCTCAGAATTAGAGGAAGGGACCTAAGAAAACATGCAGCCATATTTGTTTAAATAAGAAAAATCACAAAGGTTGCTGTAGCAATGCAACGCGACGAGTGCAAGTAAAAACTATTTCTAACGCTGCATTAGGAAATGAATCGAATTATAAAGTGATTATGGCATTGTTGTGATCAAAATATACAGCTCAACCAGTCAAATGCTAAGAAAACTGTAACAGCTAAATATACACAATAACTTCAATACTAGAAGAAAGACAACAAAGGAGTGCAACATATGAATGATTGCCAGAAACTATAACGTGTTGACAATCTCAATTTCTTGATGCAGTATTCCTACTGACTCAAACATTGAACAATAAACAATAAAACTTGTCAAGACAAAACAGAGAAATTAAAAGCACCAAGTCAATAAAGATTTAACAAATAAAGATCACACAATCTGAGAGTACAAGTGAAGATAGAAACAAAACAAAACTACATAACGAACAAAAGCACGAAGAATATACATGGGAAATAACTAATTTCAAACGATATTCAAACAAACAGTGACATACAGCATATTAACTAGAAGCAGTGAAACAGTCACATCTGAAGAATTAGCAAACATGTCTTCTGACAATGCAAGTGGAGATATGAACCCATCTCAAGACACATCTGGAATGTCCATATCCACAAACACAGTCAGTTATCTACCCTGCCCAAACCCATTCAGTCTTCAGCCAAAGGAGGACCAGGGACAGCGCTGGCAGGAGTGGGTAGATGAGTTTGAAGAGTTTCTGAGGGCAGTGGGAAATCAAGAGGCCCCAAACAAATGAGACATCTTCATAAACCTGGTAGTAAAGGAGATGAAAAGTGTCATCAAGACCATACTACCTGAGGATAAAGCAACATACCAACTTCTAGTGACGGCTATCAGTGGAAGATTGATAGTTCCTCCCAATAGAGTCTATGAACGGTATATATTCAATCAATATACACAAGCTACACATGAAACTATAGCACAATTTGTGCTACGACTGCAAAGGAAAGCAACATATTGCGAATTTGCGAACTTTAGTGATAATGAGGCAATACGACTGAGAGTCATTGAAGGATGCATATCATCACAATTCCGGAAGCACCTCCTAACAAAACCTCTCCCTTTAAAGAATGTACTAGAACTGGCAAGAGTATATGAAAGCATTGACACTCAGGCTGCAAATATTGAAAATCTAAAGAGAACAGATACCATTGCTACCATAGGACTGAATGTACAGGGGCAAACACGATACTCTTGCATACCACCTCACCAAGAATGGTGGAATAATGGCTGTAGAAATCCACCAGAATGGCAATGCTACCATTGTGGATTTGAATTCCCACATAAGGGCCAATGCCCGGCTCTCAGCCCAATGTGTATGCGGTGTGGCCGGGAAAATCACTTCCAAACGATGTGCAGGGAGAGAATGCCTTTATTGCCTACATACAGGTCCAATAGTCAAATGATGCTGAACAGGATATATGATATGCAAAAGACTTCCAACATGAAAGCATACCAGGAAAAATACTTTACACGGCCTAATACGGTTGCCAGAGCAACATATCAAGCATCACAACCGGGATTCAACTGAACAGGCCAGCCAGAACCATGATCAGAATATACATTCATACCAAACTCAAAATCAAGAAAGAAAAATGCAATTAGAAGATCCTTATGAAAACCCATCAATTGAAGGGAAACATCTGGATGCAGATTGGTGTCAAGAATATGACAGATATAGCAAAGAATATGTTAGGCTGATTTATGATACATCTGATGACAGAGTTGCCATAAACGTGACAGTGAACTTATGTGGGCAAAACATACCTTTTCCGGTTCATACACGGGCCACAGTAAAGGTGACGAGTGAAAAAGCTTATGAAGGAAAAGCAAACATGTACCCTTTACAACCATCAAGAGCTCAAATATGTCAGTGGGGAGCAACACAACCATTAGCCTCTAAAGGGACATTTCAATGTTGCCTAATTCACAATAGTTTGTGTGTGTCTGTCAACATACATGTCATAAGTAGTCCGGCAATAGGTAGGTGCCTCCTGAGTTTCAATACCGCTACTGAATTACAACTCATTGATGTCAAATATGATCTGTCTGAAATGATACAAGGATTCCCTTCACAGAACCACGACCTACAATCCTTGTCAAGGAAAAAACTGGACAATGAGGAGCTAAAGGGTACATTTCCAAAGTTATTTCAAGGCCTTGGGAAAATAAGAAACAATGTTATACATCTGCACATTGATCCTTCTGTCCGTCCTGTACCTCAACATCCCTGATGGATAGGATTTCATATTCAGGCAAAAGTGTCCCTGGAATTACAACAACTGCTTGATAATTATATAATTGAGAGAGTTGATGGTCTCACACATTGGGCATCTCTTTTAGTGGTAGTACCCAAGGCAGATGTCGTCTTCGTCTGTGTGTGGACATGCGAATGGACACGCCACATGAACTGAGAACTGACCTTGCATTTGCCTGCGGTGCTGATGATACAGTATAAACCAAGAACTAGGCTTCCACAACTTTAGGATTATACTTCTGTTGAACATGATGAAATAAGAGAAAGGGAGATCGCAAAAAAGGATAAGAGTAAAGGAATGGACAGACCGAAAGAGAAAAGCAGAGAACATCAACTGTCAGTAGGTGAGACTGTGTTGGTTCAGCAGAGACAACGAAGGAAGGTGTATTCAAGATATAGGCCAATGCCCCTAGTGGTCAAAGCGCTTAAAGGATCTATGATCATGGCTGTGGGGGATGATCGTGAGATCATCAGGAATGCATCCTTCTTTCAGAGGATGTTCCAAGATGACTCTGATGAAGAGCTGCAAGATGAATATGAGGATGAAGAGCTATGTACCTTCGTTCCTGGAAACTCTGCCTCACCGATGCATTAACAGGATCCAGAGTCTCAGGAAACACCTGTACATTGCAGGCCTCAGAGAGTTATTGGCAAGCCTGCGCATCTGATTGAACAGATGTTATTGTGAACTTAGGTGGTACATGAATCATGAACTTTAATGATATGGGGGGGTTGTTGTAGTGTAAGAGAATATGGAATGCTTGGAATGTGGTGGGTAGAACATGGACGGGAAAAGGACTCCAGAGAGTCAGTTGATGTTAGACATTAAAAGGAGAAAGAGTTATTCATTGTCCGGGATTTATTATTAAAGTAATAATTAATATATGTGTCAGAAATACCACAACAGCCACCCTAATCCGATGCAATAGTTTCAGCTTAGAGTGCCACCTATAAGCCAAAAATAATAAGATGATGTTGGTAAATTGAGGAACCGTGTAGGGGCTTGTTAACTACCAAGCGAAATGGAAAAAAGGAAGTTTTGAGGGAGGACTTCACAGCAAACACGAGAGGCAGATAATCATGGAATCCCTGCTTTCTAGAGAATATTATATTTGATCATGTGCCCCATGCATTGAGTCAAACTGTGGCACAGTGTCCATTCTGGCTATGGGCAGTTAAAGGCCATTGACTATTGTTCTTTGGACATTTTCATGTCTTGAATAAAATGCCCTAAATATCAACAATCATCTATACCACCATGCAAAACACCTCAATTTTGTAAAATTGATGACTCAGGAGATTTTTTGAGGGTGAGGGGTTTATGGATCATCATCTCCATTCCTTTGCCTACAAATAAAATTGAATGCCCTCCCTAAGTAAGGTTGGCTTCCAACCCAGGTGGGCATGGTGTAAAACCATTTGGAGATTCCAGTACTGCCACCCTGTTTCCTGACAGACCCATGAAGGATTCTGGGAGGGTACAGGTCATAGACTTGTGGAGTGTAGAAGGGAGACCGGTGGGTCATAGGTTGGTCAGGTTCAGGTCTAAACAGTCTTGTTCTCCATGGATTTGTCACAACCTCTAGCCTTATCCTCACGTTTGCAGAGAACCACCCCAACTGGTTCATGGGGCATTAACTCAGTTTGGATTTGCAGAATGGGGTTTAGCAGAATTTGCACAGTTTTGGAGACATGATTGAGGCTCAGAGAGATGACTCCTGGTATAGTGACCACATACACAGTCAAGTGTGCCCCCAGCCTTTGGGAAATGTAACAAGGACAATGGCAGAAGATATGAGGAACAGTGTAGTACGAATTTAGGCCATTAATTTAAAAACATAAGATTAAAATCATGAGAGTAATTAGAAAAATTAACAGAGATTTGAGATCAGATTCATTAAATAAGGGAATATGGGAAATATCAGAAACATCTGATATTTTATTCAAGCTTTCTAACCAAGCTTGAATCAATCTATTAGCTACAAATAAGTTAAACATTGGTGTAAATGGCAAATCATGGTGTCAGGCAATCTAAAGTGAGACCGCTAAGGATTAACCATACTAAAGATTGACCTGGCAAAATGTTTTAGGACTAAGAGTCAACACAAAAAAGAACAAGGTAAGCAAAGGAGACAGAGGCTTAGAAAACAAATAAAGCATGCTCACATTCAAAACCAACATTTAACAAAGAAAAATAAATAAGATAATTAAGTAATGAAGGAAGGGGTAAAGGGAAACGTACAGGGAATATATTTATTTAGCCATTTGTATAGCGCACCAAGCCCGGAGGCATCTAGGCGCTTTTCTTAAGAGGGTTGGTTACAGTAGTTGTTTGCAGTGGTGATAGATTACAAACGTTACACATGAACTTACATGGGTGTTCAGTCACTTACAATGATTACATGAGTACATGCATTGCTAACATAAATTGTAGAGGTTAAGCAGGTGCAGGTAGGTAAGAGCTTTTAGAAATCTTGGGAAAAGAGCCAGGTTTTGAAGCCTTTGCGGAAGGACCAGTGTGGGCACTTTAAATAAGTAAAGTTCAAAATGGTTAATCCATTTGTGAAAAGCATTGGTAAAGTTGATCGATTTGGTTTTGAAAATGTAGGGTATTACCAATTTTATTATTTTGCGGCAATAGAATAATGTATTAACCATTATATTTACCAAGCCAATCACATTGGCTTTGCCAGTGCTGGTTTTGTGTGTGATTGTATTTGTAGATGCATATGTAGCTAGGGTGTTATGTGTTCACGTGTTTCAACCAAAGAATTGGTATTTTTCATGTGTTTCTCCCAAAAAGTCACTTATTCCAATTTTATAATTTAGAATTTCTTTTTATAAGTAGGGACCGGGATTCGAATCTGTGTTGCTCTGCATGGTTTGCTTCCAAGATCCCGTTGTCACTGTCATCGTTGTCCATCATTGAAGCAACCTCTCAGTGTGTTTTTAGATGGGTTATCTTGTCTACTAACAGTCCACTCGCATTCCCTCTCTGACTATACTACCAATACAAGTGAAACACTCAAAATGGTCCTTCTTGTACAACTCTTAACATGTCCAGTCTTCAAATAGGGATAAGCAAAAGTTATTTTGGGATTGGGAAGCTATTCAATCAATGTAGATGAACAGTTTTACAGGGACATTTCTGTTTTCTTGGCGTGTAACTCTAGTGAAGTTTACTGGCTACTTTAGGTTTTTTGTGAAGGTGGAAATGAGTCAAAGGTAAGTGGCATCCTCCAAACGAGGGGAGGGTGAAAGTCATTATCCGGGGTGTTCCTATACGCTTCATGTATTGACCTCTCTCCCAGAGTTTCCCCATCAGCGGAGATATATGTCAGCAGTAGTGTTGTTCTTTATTTATTCACATTTAAAGAGACAGATACGATCCACCCTCACAAAATAATAAAAAATGGAATACAGAAAGAATGTGTGTGTAAGGAGAAAAAAGAAACCCATTTGTGGGGTCATTGTTCTTACAGCACAACATCTTCTTGTAGATCATTTTTAGATTTTTCTTCACCAAATGTTTAGGGAAGGGAGCCTGTTGATCTCCAGTGTGATTAGTGCTTCTGATGAGTTGGCATGGTGGCGAGGGAGCGTTATGCTGAGGTGGTAAGCATGCTTATCTTGTGACCTCCCTTGGGGTCCTCAATAATCTTTTAAGTGGGACCATTTGCATCATTGAAGCAACCCCTCAGTGTGTTTTTAGATGGGTTATCTTGTCTACTAACAGTCCACTCGCATTCCCTCTCTGACTATTGCATGTCTTGCCAACAATTTCGCATTTATTGTTCCCCTACTTGTCAAACTGTAATGTCCAAGCCCTTTTTAATTCAAGTTACATATTTTGTGAATTGTTTCTAATCCACTAACAGTCATTTAATTGTTGGAACATGTGTTTGCTGAGTTCATATGATACATGAGGCGGTGTAAAAGCACAGCAGAAGTGATACTGTCTAATAACGAAAACAGTCTGAGGAATTTGACAATTTGCACAAGTAGTGTGTGCTCGCCTGGCCTTTTTTGATTTTTGAAATGAAAATGAATGATGGGAGATCAGCCTCTGAAAATGTGTGGGGCCATTCCAAAGACATTTTCCCTGCTCACAGCACAACAAACGCATAGTTGAGTGTATTCCGGGCAGACACACTCTACAATTGCAGTCCTCCCCTGTCATGTTCAACTGGAATGTGACAGCCATGGGTATATCAACGCATCTCAAGAAGAGGGAACGCAATACCTTCCTCTGGCCATGGGCAGCCTACTTAAAATATCAAAGAATCCATGGATCTGCTTTCCTATTGTCTAAACTGTTTGTGGCAGTGCATACTAATAGGAGTTAACCAGAAAAGGTCTGCATCAGGCTTTATCGCAGAATGGACAAGAGGAAGGCAGGACTAACACCTCATGGATATGCAATGTGTCAACTTGAAGCTAGTTCCCACCCCTCTGTATGAAGGACAGTGAATCGCATGTCTGGGTCCACTATTTACCGTAGGCAACCCCTGGAGAGCGGACCCCTTTTAGAGGGACGAAGCAAGTAATTTGAGGGAGAAAGAAGTCTGTTCTCACCACAAACTTCAAGGGAGACAGGCACTTTGATCAAGAACCACAGACGGCTCAGTTAACCAGAGAGACACTTTGATCTACAACAGACAGGAAGATGGGTGGGACTTAGGAGTACATGTTGTCACCTCTTACCTTTCCTGTTCAAAGTACTCTGGTCCTGACCTGATGCATAACAGAAGATTGTTGGTAGGGACTCAGGATTGGTTCATTATGGTAGGCTTAGCCTGGATCAATCACTGGGGCCCATTTGGTTTTAAAAGAGGGCTGAGCTCCTCACTTAGCATATCATCCGACGACTTTGAAAGGAGTAAGTAGAAGTACTCATTTGGACCCTTGTTGAAGGTTCAGTCTGCCTTACATCTTCCGCCAGTGAAGGAAGGCCAGGATTTCCAAGAGGGAAGCAAGATCCCTCCTTTAAACATCTCCCAGGGAATAGAGGGAGATACCGGACTCAGAGGACCCATCCAGCAGCTCCAGAACCGATACACAGCCAGCACACCCTGCTAAATTCTGCCACCAGCTTCCTAGGTGGGAAGTGCCAGAGAGTCTCTGAACAAAGGACAAGGCTGTTACATTCAAACACTCACCTCAGCTTTGGGCCGTCCACCTTAAAGGATGACACAAGCCCTGCGAAGAAGCTAGGAGGAGTGTCACAACAAGCATCCACCTGCATCCATTTTTTAAGGACATTTTTGAGGCAGTCGAGCTCTCGAACCGCGGCTGGCTGTGCCACTGACTGTTGTCACGCTGCAGTCAATAAAGCCATCCTAGAAGCCTCGACCAGCATTCCAGATCCGCCAACCACCACAGAGACAATCATTATTGACCCTGAGCCGCCGTGTAAGCCAGCCTGCCGCCGTCCATCGCGCCTCGCTTGCCGAACTGCCTGCTGCCTGATACCCGAAGCTGTCTCCCATTTTGAATTTCGTTGCAGGAGCTGCAAAGCGTCCTGGAACCGACTCGATGCTGTCGTGCATCAAGATCATCTCAAGCACCAGGAGCATTGTGGTTCTGTCGCCCTGGTCCTTCTCCGAAGGTACCTAGTGACATTTATGACCCCTTTCACCCACAGTTCTGAAACCAAATAACCTTGAACAGTTAAGACCGATTTCTTTACCGACTACCATCCCTTTCCTTAGTGAAACTGTCCTCTGTGTTCCTTTACAGGGTGGGTTGTATTTTGTATTATGCTAAAGCAGTCGGTTGTAATAATTATAAAGTAGATATTTTTATACAACCTTGATTGGATAGTCCCTTTTATCATTGGGTAATAATTGTATGTTCGCTGTGCTGCAACTAACCAATGATCCACGACCTTGTGGAGATAAGCATGCCGTTCCGTCCACGTTACCAAAAATTGGACAAGGAGGTTTATAATTTACTTGTGTTCCAATCTGTTCGAATCCCTTTGGGTGTACTAGAGGTGTGGGGCTGATTGATGGTTTAGAAACCGATATTCATCCGTGGACCATTGGTGACCCGGAAGTTGATTTGTCAAAAATAGGTAAACGTCTTAACTAGAGGATGGTGCTCTGTGGGTGATGTTGATCAATTTGGTTAGCCGGGGTTAATACTTACTGCTGTTCTTCTCAGGATTCCTAACTTGCTCCGTGTAAGGCTTGTGTAGCACATCCAGTTCTGATTTCATTATATGCTCTCTGTTACCTGCAGTTTACTGATCCCACATACAAGCAATACTACATGTTCCAGAAGTTGATGAAGAAAAGAACCAGAGTGTGGGCAGGCTACCCCTTTCTGACATGTGTGGAATATTAGATAGCTTTATAGTCCAGCAGCAACTTCTGCTGGTTTTGTAAAAGGTCGTACATTCAATCCACACAGAAGAAACACAGACATGCCAACATTGTGAAGCCTCTGAGAGGGAGATTTCACAACAGAAATCCGGAGAATGCAGTTTTCCCATAAGACTGCATTGGGGATATATTGATTTTAGGCAGGAGACAGTTAAACATAGCAATTCTTTTAACTGAGAAATCGGTAGTCTCCCGCCTAAATCGGGAGGGTTGGCATGTATGGAAACGTGTCATTCTTTTACTCATGTTTATTTTACCACTGTACATGCGCCAACGTCTCCTGGGGAATACAAGTTGTCAAGGAATTACTTTATTCACTGGTTCATAAGGGACATTACAAATGGAGAAAAAAAACACCCTATATCTTCAATGATGCATGAATAGTAGACGCCATCTTGGAATGGTACTTCCCTCACTGTGTGAATAAGAGCTGTAGGTAGAAATGAACACCAGCATTGTCATCATTTCAATCGTTGTACATTGCCAGTCCATTTAGTTTATTTTGCAAGTTTGGTATCAGTTTTAACTATAAACGTATTTCATTGTCAGTCCCACTCAGCATTTCAAAAGAGGCAATCTTAATGCATTAGTGTAGTAATTTCTAGGTGAACTTTCTCTTCCCATCCTATTGACTAAATGTAAAGCCAACAGCCTTCCTAAAAAGGGAATATTCACTCAACGCTGCAAAGAGGATTTTTGGGGAAACACAGAAATAATCATTCTATTAGAAACGTGATTGTTTACATCTCAATTAGTGAGAGGCCAGCACATTCATAGCAGGGGTAGACTGTGAACCGAAAGAAGCCGTGGAAATCATTTTTAAAGTGGCCGCATTTTGCCCCTTTTCAGCAAGCCCAACCTTTTCGATGAGAAAATGTAGAAATAAAATGGGTTACCACACAAAAGAGATCCGGGGTGCAGGTGCCGACTGGGAAATCTCCAGCGTTCCCTACAGGCCAGTACACTCTGGATTCATTGTAAATAGCATTTTATTTTTTGAAGAGTGTCCGGAAAGGCGAGAAGGAGGGGCACATGGGTAAAAGGAGCACAAACAGACGAGGGACGTGGTTGGGCAGAAGGGAGAATTGCAAAGGAAAGGAGCACTGATGGTAACACTTATCTGGAAGACCGGGTAGACCCTGCATCACTCAGGACATTGAAGACCTTGGATATGCAAGTGGGACGGCGGGACACTTGATACAACTGCCGCTTAAAAGCTCTTTTTACATCAGAACGCCTGGGGACCAACTCTGCATTACCTCCATGTCCACTCTTCCTCGTCCCAGTACTTAACTCATGAGGCCCCTGCCTCCGACACAGGACCTTCTTTTATTTCTTTTTATCCATATAACTCCTCCCCCATAGCCATGTCACTCAGTTAAATTTTTCCTGCCTCCGGCTGGTTGGGCATTTTTTTCCCGGCGCAGGGCGCCGGGGAGCGACGATTGCTGGCCCCCTGGTGGGGCAGTGTGGCGGGGCCTTCGACTTCCTCAGGTGCAGCGATACTCCCCTGTTCCCTGCGGGGCTTAGGACCCGGTGGTGTTGGATGCCTCACCTGGGTTCAGGGGGGCTATGGCCAGCGCAGGGTTTTCCGGCCCGGGTCCTGTAGAAGCGGGCCCGGGTGCAGGTAAGGAGGTTTCGGGAGGGGACTCTGGTGGCTGAAGTGGGAGTCGGCCGGCTCCTCTCTCTGTTGGTGATGTTTTCCTCCTAAACGCTACGAGAGGCTTTACGGCTCATGTTGTTCTCTGTCTCCATGTTTCTTTCGGAGGTGGGTGGGCTCCACCTCTGGTGCTGTGAGTGGGGTTGCCATTGAGAGTGATGTGTTAATATTGGTTGGCTAGCCTCTATTTAGGGGGCAGGCATCTCTAACGGCTGTTTAGCGTTTAGTTTTGCATCATTATTTGAGAAGCCTGGGCATCTGTTGTTCACCTGTTTCTGTGAATACACAATGGGTAACCATTCCACGAAGAGCAGGCGTCTGGTCCTGTCTCCTTCCTCTTCTCCTGTGGTCTGCAGATGGAGAAAGAAGAAGGCTAACCGTTTTTCCCTATCCAGGCAGGAGTTGAAGAGGATGATTAAACATCATGGGATGAGGCGTGCACATGTACATGGACACAGGCGCTGGTGCCTGTCTCCCTCTTCATCTTCTGGCACTTCTTGTCCCTCTTTGGCTGATGCAGAAGGGAAGTACATGGACAGAGAGGGAGTAGAGGAGGTGCTCACTCATGTTGGGGACTGCATGGGGTTTTCAGAGCCCTTGGTTCCGGTGGAGGGGGCCAATCCTTCTATTCGCCAGTATAGACTTAACCCTAGGTTGGGGTTGCCATTGGTTTCTGATGTCTGGGATAAAATCCTTCAGGAATAGTGTGACCTGGAGAAAATTTCAATGCCCCGCTTCATGTCCATACTTTACCCATTGAAGGGCGAGAGTTTGCTGTCTGATCTTGTTGAAGTCAACAATATCCTCGTCAGCCTGGTGGGTCGCTACTCTATGTCGGCTGAGGAGGCGGCCGTCCGGGATCCAGTGGACTGCTGGGTTAATTCCAGCCTTAAGAAAGTTCATGCAGGGGTGGCATCTGGCCCTTAGGGCGAATGTCTATGGTTCCTACACTGCTGAAGCGATCTAAAGGGTTTTCAGGAAATTGAAGAAGGCTGTCAATGACGGTTCTGATTGTGCCCATTTGCTATTGGACATGCAGAGTCAGGTAGAACTTTTGTCCCTTCTGGCTTATGATGGGATGCGTGGTTGAGCCATGGCCATGGGGACTGATGTGTCTGCCCGGAGGCATGTGTACCTAAGGGACTGGAAGACTGATGGGTCTCATAGGGTGGTTGCCCTGAAACTTCCTTTCAATGGGTCCAAGCATTTTGGGGATTCCCTTGAGGATAAGGTGCTCAAAGTTTTTAGGAGCGGACGAACATGCTGACAAACTTCAACGCAAGCCTCTTTCAACGGCCAAGAGGTCTTCCTTTGGTGCTGGTGCAGTGTCCAGTAGGTCTTTCCCTGGCTCCTCATCACAATTCTTTCAAAGAGCGATGGGGGATGGTGTCCTCCACGCTCTTTGCGTCCTTGGCCAACACCTACATCCTGACGGTTTGGACATGCTGGTTGGCAGTCAGCTCCGGCAGTTTTTTTCCAGTATGGGTAAGGTGGTGCTCCGATTCCTGGGTTCTGGACACAGTTTGGAGGGGTTGTCAAGTTTATTTCCCATCTCCTCCTGTCCAGCGTTGCATGGTTCAGACTGTGGTTCCCAGGTCACGGATCAAGAGGTTGGCCATGGACACCGCTCTCTCTGAGTTGGTGTTGAATGCGACCATCATGCCTGTTCCTCTCCCTGTTCAGGGTCAGGGTTTCTACCCTCGGGTGTTGGTCCCCAAAACTTTGGGGAAGTATAGCCTAATTTTGGACCTCAAAGCCCCGAACTGCTTCGTGTAGAAGGAACACTTAAACATGAAAACTTTACAGAACATTCTTCCAATGTTATTCAAGGGGGTTTGGATTGCGTCTCTGGATCTCCAGGATGCTTATTGCCACGTGGCTTTCCGTCCCTGGCACATGAAGTTCTTCCGCTTTGCGGTGGCATCCTGTCTTTTTCAGTTCAGAGTGCTCCCTTTCGGACTGCGATCGGCCCCCAGGGTGTTCACCAAGCTGGTGGCTCCCCTGGTGGCGCATTTACATCTGCAGGGCATTCAGATTTTTTTCCCAACTTGGACGATTAGTTGTTCAAATTGTCCTGCCAGCAGGCTGTTAGGCGGAAACCTGTGCAGTTCCGTCTGGGACCACTGCAAAAGATTTAGGACTACAGGTGTTTGGCAGTAAATCCACTTGGTAGCAGTCTGTACCTCACAGATTCACTTGGTAGCTGTGGCTGAGCAGTCAGACTTCCCTCAAGAAGAGTTAGGCAGTATGTGGAGTATACAACATAGGGCAATTCTTCACAGTAAGACAAGCAAACACGCAACAAGGCTTCAGTGTGAAGATATAAAGGTATTTATTTATAACGACACATCTATAGAAAACACTCTGGCACTATTACGGCAAACACTTCAATTACAATTACTCTACGAAGAAAAAGATCAATCCCCCACTCTTGGCAGGATGGAAAAAACAAACTCCAGAAATCCAGCAAAGCTGCTGGGGGACTCACTAGGTTAGGAAATTCAGCCTAAACAGAGAATTCTCCCTAACAGCTGTCATGGCTCAGCTCCGATTGGTATGCCAGGCGTTGAAGGACTGGGGATTCCTGGTGTACTGGCAGAAGTCTCACCTGGTGCCTTCTCAGGATCTAGTATTCATTGGAGCACAGGTTTGCACCAGGATGGGGAGAGTGTTTCTGTCCCTAGAGAGGGTCCGTCGCTTGCTGGCTATTCTGGGCAGGGTTCTCAGGAGGCAGTATGTCACAGCTTGCCTATTGCTGAAATTGCAGGGGCGCATGGCTTCTTGCGCGTTTCGAGTTCCCTGGGCTCGTCTTCATCTACGATCCCTGTGTCTTATCTTCTTTCCCTCTGGCTCCTGACGTCTCAAGCTCTCGAGGTTTTGATTCTGGTGTCACCAGATCTGCGGGTCTGCCGGCTGTGGTGGTTTGGGGTGCTGAATCTTCGGGCTGGGGTGTCCCTGGTCCTTCCTCCTGTGACCACTCTTACTACCAAGACCTGCGGAAGTGGCTGGGGGTGTTACTTTAGGGGTCCTCTCTGCTCAGGGGTTGTGGGATCCGGAGGAGAGCCATCGATCATCCCATTGGCTTGAGTTGTGTGCCATTCTCCGAGCTCTGGTGTACTTCAAGAGGTTGCCGGTAGGCCGGGCGGTTTTGGTCCGGATGGATGATACAACGTCCTTGGCATATGTCAACCGCCAAGGGGGTTCTGGCTGCTCCTTGAATGCCTTGGCTGCTCAGATAGGTGCCTGGGGGGAATCGCATCTGGTGTCCCTGGTGGCTTCACATATCAGGGGGGTGGTCAATGTTCAGCAAGATCTTCTTGCAGTGGCCTCGAGTCTCCTTTGCGCTTTCCCACCAATTCCCCTTCTACCCCGGTGGTTCAGCGCATGGGAGCGTCCAGGGTGACTGTATTGATGGCTCTGTTCTGCCCCCCCCCCCAGGAGTTGGTTCCCCTCTCTGTTGGTGCTTCGGTCCAAGGAGCCTTGGCTGGTACCAAAGAGGCCTTGCCCCTTTCAAGGGCATCTGAGGTTGGGGATCCACCAGATGCAATGGGCAGTATGGCTTTTGTACGGGCTAGGCTGATATCTCAGGGGTTCTCTGGTCCTGTAGTTGAGTCCTTAATGAATGATCTTAGTCTCTCCACTCTGTAGGCATATGGCAGGCATTGGAGCCTTTTCCGGGACTGGTATGGGCGGTCTGGAATCCCTCCCCTACGTTCTGGCCTCCCCGCTATCCATCAATTCCTCCAGGAGGGTTTTGACAAGGCCCTGGCGGTTTCCACTCTTCGCTCTCAGTGGGCCTCCATTAAATTCCTTTTGGGGGACTCTGATGGTCACTTGGATGGGGAGGTGTTGATGGGGAACTTGCTCCGGTGTTGTTTCTTCTTCCCTTGCTTGTACTTATAAAGGGATTCCCCCATGGGTTCTCCCTCTTGTTTTATGGTTCCTTCATGGGTCTTCCTTTGAACCCATATCCGAGATTGATATAAAACATCGGACACTAGAGACTGCCTTTCTTATTGCCATCACTTCTGCCCGTAGACTTGGGGAGATTGGGGTCTGGTTATGTTACCCCCCCCCCTTTCCTGAGGGTGCTGCTGGACTCGGTGGTGCTGAGGTGTGATCCGAAGTTTCTCCCTATGGTTTTTTCTCGGTTTCACACCTCTCTGCATTTGATTCTTCCTGCCTTATTTTCAGGATCCACAAACGCCAGATGAGGTGGCTTGCCATAACATTGATGTTCGGCGGGCGGTGTGGAGTATTTGTCTAGGGCTGCCCCTTTCCGCCACTCCGATGGTCTTCTGATTACGTTTGGCCCGGCTGGTGCTGGGCTTGAGGCATTGGTAGTGTCCGTTAGCTGATGGTTCAATGTTGTGGTCTCCATGCCTATATGGCTTCTGGTCTGCTTGTGCCTGCAAACATTCAGGGGTGGTCCACCAGGGGTTTGGCGGCTCCTGGGCTGATACACAGGGGATTTCTCTGCAGAAGATTTGTAGGGCTGCCCCCTGGGCTGATCAAAACATTTTCATCAACCACTATAGGTTGAATGTCTCCAACTCAGGGGTTGGTTCCTTCAGGGTTGGAGCTTTGTCTGTGGGGATGTGAAATTGGAGTCCTTAAAGGTGTGTGTTTTTCTGCACTGTTTTTGGCTCTGTGTCTCATTGCGACCTTTTTACCCGTTGCTGCTTTGGTATACCTCATGAGGTAAGTACTGGGATGAGGAAGAGCGGCCTTGGAGGTAATGCTCTGATTACTTATGGTAATCTTCAGTACTCCTAGTCCTACTCTTCATCGTCACAGTACTGACAACTCTCCTCACCCTCCCTGCGGGGAAGGTCCCATGCTGTGGCTTGGTAATATGAAACTGAGTGACATGGCTATGGGGGAGGAGTTATATGGTTAAAAAGAAATAAAATAAGGTCCTGTGTCGGAGGCAGGGGGCCTCATGAGGTACATACGGTGACGAGGAAGAGTAGGACTATGAGTAATGAAGATTACCAGTAAGAATCCAGGCATTATAGGTTGATGGCCAATTTGAGGTAGAGGGGAAAAGGCATAAACCCGTAAGTGTACATGACTTATTACCCAGGGATGCCTGCCTGTTTTGCCACTGCTTGCATTACACATTGATGGAATGAATGTGAACACACAAATTAAACAAAGGATCAGTTTGGTACACTAGAGCCTGTGTTCACTTTAATAACGCCAATACAAGCCTTTTCACTTTCCACCCATGCCTGTATCTTACAGGGCAGTGCTATTTTAATCATACGATTTTAAGCTGAAGACAGACTGCCATGCAGACAACTGCATACAGGTTTCACCCTTATTGAAGATCATCAGTGCAGTGTACTCTGACACCCTTTAAATTGGAGCATTGAGGCATGAATAGAATGCACCAGCAAATTAGCATGGGTTTATTATAGCTTGGAAAAAAATAAATAATGCCTGAAATCTGAAAGTCAACTAAGTCATTAGAGCCAAGTCACACACGCCACAGTGCCTCCCAGTAGCCGCCAGTTAAAGTTCACCTTCAATTCAAAGCCACATTAGCAATGCCTTGCAGCTATGCAAATGAGCTCAAATACAAGCCTTTTCAATCCATAAAATTATCTTTTATTTCATTTTATTTATTGGACATTTGTATGGCGCCTATAGACAAGTGTTTCCAGGTGCCACAAGACAAGTTGGGGGGACCATAGAAAAGAAAGTAGAACATCAAAAACGGTTATATTGTAATCTTGACAATCCTAATGCAAGAGAAGGTTTTAAGTGCAGGCGGGGTGGAGGGGGGAAGTGCAGGAGTGGGGTGCCTAAAGGGAGGAGGGCGGCCAAGTGATGGGGGTGCCAAGATGGCAAGTGCCAGGGGAAAGAGAGGCGGGAGGGAGGATGAGTGTGCTGGTCAGTGTGGACCAGGCTAGGGCTAATCCGGGAAAGGGAGCCGGAGGGCAAGTGCTGGCAAGGGATGCTGTGGGGACTGGTAGGGAGGAGGTCTGGCCCATGTATGACTCTGAAGGGACCAAGCCCCAGTTGCAACAGCACACAGAATGTTAGCAAGAGAGGGGGAGAGGAAATGTAGAGGAGAAAATGAAAGTCTTAAGAAGTTTCTGGAACTTAAGACGTTCCGGCTCAAGTCTGAGGGGGGCAGGGAGGCCGTACTAGAGGGAGAATCCACCCGAGGAAAGGGATAGACCTCCCACTCTCTGGTTGGAGAAGCATTTCACCTGCTGAGAGTTGGAGCCAGAGGACCAAAGGACTCTGGCATGGAGGTATTTAGGGAGGGAAAGCTGAATGTAGAGAGGTTCCAGGTCCCACACAGCCTCGTGTAAGATGCAAAGGGTCTTGAATTTGCTCTTTGCAGTCACTGGGAGCCAGTGTAGAGATTTTAGCACTGCAGAGATGCAGCCTCAGGGCTTGAGGCCAAGAATAAGACTTGCAGTCCTAGTCTGGATAAGGTGAAGGGGGCGAAAGGGAGAAAAGAGTCAGATTGAGGAAGAGGATGTTGCAATAGTTCAGCCTAGAGAGAGCCACAAGGCGAGAGGGCAAGCATTCCTCTCATGGCTTGAAAGGGAGTCACTCCCTGAAGGAGATAGAGTTGTACAGTATGCCAGCACTGTTTCTAATACTGTTTTCATTGGCTCCATTGTTTGAGCCAACTTCACTTGTTTGAGCAACTTCACTTGATGGCACGCATACCTCGTGTTGAACTTCGAAAACACATCAGTATTCTGTAACGTGAGGATGAGTTCTGTGTTACGCAGAAGAAGATAACTGTGCATTCATATTTTTTGGGATGAAACTGCGTAAGTCTATACACACCATGAAGACATTTGAGTCTCATTACGAGTGTGGCGGTCCAGAAACAACGGTAAGGTAAGCTTATCAGCACCCTTGTTTCCAGACCGTCCCACTACGACTGTGCCTGCCGGGTACCGTCGCGCCCGGCAGGGCTGACCTGCCCGGTGAGCGGCCCCAGTACGCAGAATCTTCACGGAAGCACTGGCACAGTTAGCAACGGTGCTGGTGCTTCCGTCTTCACCCTTCCTTACAGTCCTCTGGGACTCTATGGGAATGGGGGGTTACAAAATCAAGCACCTGAGTTCCCATCCCGCCAGAACTTGTAATGTCCCGTGGCACCGGGAAGTTAGGTGCCGGATTCTGTGTTTCGGGGTTACCCTTAACCTCGCAATGAGGCCCATTGTTTCCTTTTTTTATCAGCAACACGGGGCTGAGCCATTCTGACGCTTCAAGGGTTGAACATTCCCTCACTCTGTGAGTTCAGAAGTCGGTCTTGCAAAGCGTGCCTCGCCATGACTTTTACATGAGGTACCTTGTGTTTGATCAGCACAGCATCAGGTTTCATCTGTATGGTATGCTCGTAGTCTTGAAAGCACCGTCGTCCTGAGGCGAACAGGGTCGCATGTTTCTGATGCATCCCTTTCTGTGAACATGATGCATTCCGCACGGCAACGACTTGCACTTTCACAGCTGGGTGCAGCTTAAGATTTCACTGTGCCCGATTGTCCCAGTCATGGACCGCAGACCTTTTTGCAGGGAAGTATACTTTAGTCACTGCCTTTCGAGTCTTGAATTCCAATTGGCACTTTTTTATATCCTAAGAGTTTTATGCCAAAAGCTCTGTAGCGCTTGCTTTTTGTTGTACCATTCGCGTTTAGGCGTCTATGGGTATAATGATGAGAGCAGATCCTGAAACAACCAGGCAAGTCACCACTATGCAACCAACAGTGAGGCGCTGTGCGTCTGGTTTCAGTGCATTGTACCATGAGCATTGCTACTTCTCCCTTGAGGGGTGTACCTTCCCTTTCTCTGTGCACCAGCTCTAGACTGGCTATGTTTCGAGTTCTCTGTCTGCACCCTTTAGGTGCACACTGCGCACATCTTGTCCCTAACTGGACATATGGTGTTATTGACTACATGTTAAGTGTCACCTCATCCATTATCTCTGGATGAGCCCACTTCTCTGTCTTTGAATGTGTCTATGTAATGGTTTTCTGGTTCCTTTCTTACCTCCATCAATCACCTCCAAATTACCTATATCGGTACTTACATTATTAACAGTCGTAACTATGCACTCCCCCAACAGGAACGCGTCATCCTTTCCTTTCAGGAGAGGAAGTCGAGATAGGCAGTCGGCTTGATTATTCTACCAACCCGAAATGTAATTATTTGAAACCAGTATTCTTGAAGTTGTGCTGATAAGCCAACAATCCTTGTAGTAGATATCTTAATCCCTACTTAACTGATTATTGTGACAGGGCAGGGACTTGATCCTGTCCAAAGGGGGAGCAGGGACCTCTCCCAGCCTCTGGCAGGCACCCTACCAGGGCAGTTGCCAGAGTCAATCATACCTTAGAGGTGGGATGAGGGAGTTTGGGGGGTCAAGTCTGAGTCCCCAGAGAGAGTGTTGTGGTGTGACAGTATTGCTACCATTATTACGAGTGAAATTCCTTACAGCCTCCCTTCTGCCAGGTCTTTGCTCTTTTTCTTTCAGAAAAACCCATCACCGAAGGCTCTGGGAGGCTGTACAGATTGGCTGGACCAGAGCCCCAGGAGCATATGCACACTACACAGGACTTCCAACTTCTAGTCACCACACAGGCGCACAGAGGCTCCCATCCATCAGTATGCCAGATAAAAATAATGGAACTGTGACAAGCCTACACAATGGGGCGAACCCATGCAACAAGACCAGACTCTTCCCTCCGCACTTGATGAATGTGGTGGAGACCAAAGAAGCTGTGTGGCTTGCATAAACCCACCTCCCTGGGGGGGAAAAACAAGATAGGATTGCTCCAGAAGGCAGGTGACCTTAACAACCAGCCGGAACCAGGGGAGTACTGATGTGGAACAGGCTGAGCTATAAAAACAAAGCCTAGCCAGACAGAGAAAGGATGAACGTTGTCCGGGTGAGCTTAAGGGCAGAGCTCAAGGACCAAAAGACCAGGCAGTGGAAAGCAGATGGCTGAGAAAAGTATTGCCGCGATAGTGGTGGTAGCGTGTGAGATTGTGGTACCATTTAGAGTAGTATAGTGTGGATGAGAGATGGTGACTGGGTCAGAGTGTGTGTGTGTGTGAGATGGAGAGAGGTTGGGAATGGAGTCTGAAAATAGTAGGAGAGAGGAGAGAAATTAGCAGTGTTTAGGAAGGTGGAAGTGAGGTGAGATCAAGTGGTGACAGAGAGAAGGTAGGAGTCGTAGGATACAGTAGAGTGTCAGAGGAGGAAGATAGTGGAAGGAGGGGAGGAGGTGAGAGGGCGGTATTAATGAGAAGCTAGGTCAGACCAAAGTTGGAGAGCTATGATATGATGGTCTATTTATAACGCACTTAATACCCAGCTGTTTCTAAGTGTGGATCCGGGGATCGAACCTGTGTTGCTCAATGTGGTCTTGCTTTCAAAGTGAGCACGTTGACGCTGAGCTATCCTCCCTCCCGGGAGAGATGAGAAAGAGGACAAAGAGATGAAGGGAGAAAGGCCAATAAGAACAAAGTTGGGAGAAGAGTAGAGAGAAAAAGAGGTAAAAGAGAAGGAGGGAGGAGAGGAGAAAAAGGACAAGAAATGGAAACAGAGGGAGAGAGACAGAGGAAGAGTGAAGCTGCAGAGAGAGAGAGAGATACAAGAGCTGAGAAATCATTTGGTTGGCAAATCAAAAGCACCAAGAAGGTCCGAGAGCAAGGATCCCTTTAGAAAATCCCCTGACGGAGGGGGATTGAGAGGACCGTGGCCATTAGACCTTCCCTTTGATTAGACCGAGATAGTTGGGATTACTGTTTATTAGATTTCAGGTTTGGAAGATGTTATGGGGAACAGGGACGCCTGAGCTAGGATGGAGGGAGCCCACAGGCAGGTTTAGAATAGACCAGGTCCACCACAACCTCCACAGCCCCAAGAGAAGCCTACTTACATTTATAATAAATCCTGGTCAAAACCTATTTTCTTTTTTCTTTGGATTATTCAGGCCATCAGTGAGAGCCCATTTGCTGTTTTAGCCCATGGGTCGTCTCTTCTGTTGTTCTCGCTGCTTGCCTTGCTGTATCTAGAGTGACCTCTTTTACTTGTATGAACTTGTGTCTTTTTATCATGAACATGCACTATTAATATGTCTCTGATCATTTCTTCTGCCTTTTCTTCAAAGTTTGGCATATCTGCCAATTCTCGCAATCTCATCATTTAATCTCCTGCACGCTCGGATTGGACTTGGACACGGGTCTAAAAATGTATACGGTTTAACACTGTTTTCTCTGTTCTCAAATCTGGCACCCCATCAGTGTTTGACCTCTGCATATGCATCACCATTCTCTGGTTCACCTTTGGGGGAGATGGTTTCATGCCCATGAAGATTAATTGGTCTTTAACTAGGACGAATGTGACTATCTGCATGGTGGGTGGGCGCTCACCTGGGCTTTTTTGAAATTTGAAATGAAATAGAATGATGGTAGATCAACCTCTGGAAAATATGTGGCACCAATCTGCATGCATTTTCCTATGCTCACCACATGACATATGCATAGACCCGTGTACTCTGTGTGGACACGGGTCTGTGCATATGTCATGTCATATTTAGTTGGGATATAACCTGAAGAGTACACAATTCATCTCCAGAAGGCATAGGGTCAAAACTTCCCTCTAACATGGCCAGCCGAATTAACTATATAAGGCTCCATGGATCCTCCCTGCCCTTTCAGACCCTCCAGGATATTGCAGCATGAAATGGCACATTTTGCAGCGTGAAATAGCACATTTTGCAGCAAAAAGCTTTTTTTATTGCAGCATTTTTGTAGCATATTTTTGTTGACTGGAGGGACCACGATTGGCACATTGCAGGAAAGTGGCAGTGTGCAAGGCTACAAGAGAGCCAGGGTGTCATGATTTGTACCTTGTGTATCAATTAATTAGGAAGATTCCCAGATGTCTCTGGCTTGGGAGAACAGTTTTTGTTTTCACCCAAGTTTTTTGGTTTAAAGTGCATGCCTATTTAACATTAACAGTATTGATCATTATAAATTACAATGCTGAAAATCTGAAAATATTCTTCAATCCCACAAACACCCACACACCTTTCTCACCAACACACCTCACATATCTCACCAATTCCCCATCACAACTTCTATTGCCGAACCTCTCAGTCATACACACTCACATGTTCTGTCACACTGCCAAGTCACAATTTACACTCTCCAGTCCCTGCCAAATTCCAAACAATACTCGCAACTCACACCTTATGGTCCCCAATTCCTCCCACAGTATACACCCCCTCATCCTTTCTCCTTTTCAGTAGCTCACTGCCTCTTTCCAGCTAACCCCTCTCTGTTTTGGCCCCCTGACCACAATGAGCCCAAGCTCCCTCTACTTGTGTGTACCTTTGCTCCCTCTCTGATTTCTGGCCCACTGCCCCAATACTCTCCCTCTACTTTCTTGCCTTCCACTCCACGGCTCACCCATCACTCCCCCCTTCTCTCTTTTCCCACTCATATTGTGAAATTTTTTTAGTTTTTGAAAACTGTTGATTCTGTCCCAGATCCTCAAAAAATGGGGCATCTACAAATAGAGCAGAGGGTATGCTATTTCTAGATATGAGCAGGTCACCTTATTCTAAAAGGTCACCAGTGCATTTTCGTGGGGATGAGCAGTAGCGCAAATGTTGCGCTGGGCAGCCGCCTGGAATATGTTTGTGTTGGAACTCTCCCGACAATGTTCTACAGGCTCCCCGCACATTTCACTGTGACGGGCCCTTAAGGCCTGCCTCTGTAAAATGCGACACAAAAAAAACATTGCTGTTTGAGAAACAGAAAACAGCTGTCACACTTAAAAGTATTGCAGTAGTTATTAAAGACCCTATCCCCACCGTGCACCTATTGGTTGCCTACAATTTATGCACATTTTAAATCACATCTTGTCAATTTGGGATGCGTTTTTAAATATCCAGAAATGCGCTTGGATTTGCAGAAAGGGGTTGAAAAGGCCCATTCGGATGTCCTTTCTTTGATTGGGCTGATCAATTTTTGGGATGAGAGGTGTTTGCGCATTTCATTTCTTGAGTCCCCCAAGAACGTTTGACAGACTGGTCCCTTGAGTGTTTAAAAAAATGGTTGTCATTTTCGTGGCATTTTGCAGGATCGCAAAATAGCTATAAGCTGGAGGGTCAGCCTTTTGTTGAGCCCAGTAGCTGGTGGCAGCAATTCACATACTAATCATGGAGTATTTCAAACAGACCCACAAAAGGCCTGGTTGCAGAGACCAACAAAGGAGACAGGAAACCACAACATCCTCCAAAATGCACTGTGTGAACCTGATGCCAGCTCCCACCGTCAGTATCGACTGACAGTGAAGTGTCATGTCTGGGACTGCATGTTTACAGAAGTCATCCCCACAGGACCCCATTCATAAAGTATGAGTATGTCGTTTGCAGGAGCCCAAAAGTCTTTTCTTGCCACAGCTTCAAGGGAGACCTGCCACTTTAATCAGGAACCTCATGGAGCTCCTTTAACCTGAGGGAACCTTTGATCCACAACAGTCAGGAAGATGGGTGGGTCTTAGTATTACATGTTTTCACCCCTTGACCTTTTCTGTTGCAAAGCACTACATACAGAAGATTGTTCGTGGGAACCCAGGATTGGATCATCAAGGTAGGTTTAGCCTGCACCAATCCCTGTGGTCCGTTTGCCTTTAAAAAATGTCAGAGCCTCTGTTTTGACAGATCATCTGAAGGTTTCACCAGAAGTAGAAGGAAGAACTCATCACCGGACCCTGGCTGAAGGTACAGTGTGCCTTACATCTTATGCCAGTGAAGAAAGGCCAGGACCTCCAAGAGGGAAGCAAGATCAGCCCCCTAAACAACTCCTGGGAACAGAGAGAGATACCGAATCCAGAGGACCCTCCAGCTGCTCCAAATGTGGTACCCAGCCAGCACACAGCATGCCCTGCTAGGGTATGCAGCAAGCTTCCTAGGTGGGAAGCGCCAGAGTCTCCGAACCAATGACAATGCTGCTACCTGCAACACTCTCCTCAGCTTTGGGCCATTTGCCATGAAGGACGACACAAGCCCAGTAAAGAAGCTAGGAGAAGTGCCTTGATGAGCATCTACCGATGTCTGCCTTAAAGGACATTTTTGAGCCAGTCGAGCCCTTAAGCTCCAAATTACTTCAACGCTGGCTGCTGTTACACCGCAGTCATTTAAAGACTCATGAAACACCTCGACCAGTGCTTCAAAAGTACCGACCAGCAATGAGACAACGATTCCTGACCCTGAGCCACCGTGTAGGCCAGCCTGCAATGGTCTGTCTTCCTTGGCTCACTGAACTGTCTACCGCCTGATACACGCAGCTGTCTCCCATCTTGAATTCATTGCAAAGGCTGCAAAACGCCCTGAAACCAACTCTACCCTGTTGAGCAGCAAGAATATCTACAGCACAAGGTACATTGTGGTTATGTCCCCCTAGTCCTTCTCCGAAGTATCCAGGAGACATGTTATAACCTATTGCTCCCTTTGTGCTGAAACCAAGCATCTTTGAACTAATGAGATTATTTACCATACCAACTACCCTCCTGTCAGTATGCAGAGTGCATCCTGTTTCCTTCTTTGAAACTCTCGGTCCTTTGCATTCCTTTACAGGGTGGGTTGTATTTCGTAGTCTTCTCAAACTGTAATTTGTGATAATATTAAAGTAGATATGATTATACAACCTTGACTGGACAGTCCTTTTTATCATTGGGTAATAATTGTATTTTCGCTGTGTTGCAACTAACCAACGATCCACAACCTTTCGTAGATAAGCCTGATGTCCAGTCCACGCTAACAAATTTGGGGAAGGAGGTTTCTAATTTGCTTGTGTTTCCAATCCATTCAGATCCCTTGTGGGGCTGATTGATGGTTTAGAAGGCGATATTCATCCCTGACCCACAGGTGCCCCGGAAGTTGACTCTTCATATTGGTGGCAGAGGTGGGATCTAGTTGGAGCCTTGCGCACAGATTAAACACCCACTGATAAAAGCATTGTTGCATTCAAGGTTTAGACACTGCAGGTATTGTTACATAATCATGGATCTTGATTTAGAGACTGTGAAAGGCATGAGCAAGGATGTCCTGCTCATCCTATGTCAATAGAGCAGACTTCCTCACAACACTAAGGTTAATGAACCTGAGTTTTGACCAGCCTCCAAGCTTGGGTAGAAGTGTGGGCAGCTGGGGAGAAGAGCCCAGGGGATGGGCTAGTCCCCAGCTACTCAAATGAAGAAGATCCTCTGGAAGGGATAGTGGAAGATGATGAGAAAGACAGCATGAGCAGGGTTTCTCGCCAACTATCCCTCTGGGGGGCAAGCATGGTTTCCCAACAATCTAGAATGTCAGTGAGGTTAGGGGCTAGTGTGGCATCCCGCAGGTCCCCACCCTCGTCACAGTCTCTAAGTGGCCCTGTAATTGCTACGGCTGTTAACAAGGTAGCAGCTAGAAAGCTCTTGCTGGAGGAGAGGCGATTAGCGCTAGAGGAACAGAAACAGCAGGACAAGGTCACCATAGAGCTGCACAAGCTGGCGCTCAAAGTGAAGAAGGAGGCCAACAGATCAAAATCTAGCGAAAGCAGTTGTAGTGACTCGATACAAGGTGCCAGGGATAAGTCCCTGCGTCCAATCCCCAAAGATTTAGTGTATGCTTACGAATATACTGTATTTGCTGGCTGCCTGCAGTACATACTAGCAGCTAGCATGAGGAGCAATGCCCTCCAATTCATTTATGACTGTGCATGTTAAGTTGGAAGGGTGCTTTTCAGAGCAGCCCACCCAGCCCCACATGCACAAATCAGAAGGTCCGGGAAGACGTGCAAAATCGTGTCATAGCGGGGTGGAGCTTTGCCTTGCCCCACCTTCACTGAATTTGGAGCCCCAATTCAATGAACACGGTGGGGCGCAGCCCCGGGAGTCATGGTCCATGCTCTATCCTTGCCTGTCATTAGCTGGGGTGGGGCCAGGAGCTGCTGATCCCACCCCAGCATGTGAGGGGCAATGATGGAGGGTGGGGCCAACTACAGCACAAGGCAGCTTCTGGATACTTCACTGCTCGACTGTGTGTGTTGTGTCGAGACAAGACCCCTGGAGCTGACCTGACCGCTGCAGGTAAGTCGACTCAAGTCGTCAAGTGTCTTTTTTTTTTCCTTTTTGGCCTGGATCCTGGAGCTGGAGGAGGCCAAAACCGTTTTGGCCTCCTCCAGCTCCAGGGTCCAGGTCTTTAAGTTTACAAAATCAGATTCTGTGCTCCCCCGGCCCGGGAGTCGGGCTGAGGGCAAGTTTCCTCCTGGTGGTGTCCGTGGACTGCGGCCTGCTCTGGGCTTCCCCGTCTCATTGGACAGAGTATATTCATAATTGGCATGAATTTCCTAATTTGCATGAATTTTGTTTAAGTTTCCTGCGCTCTCCCGGCACGGGTGAGTGCACAAAACTTTAAACGAAATTCATGCCAAAAAGCTGGCACAGTTCAGTGGGCCCACCCGCAACAGGGCCTGTGGCTGCTGTCAGCAGAGTTTCGTTTATGCTCCCTGAGTCCAGGGATTCAGGGAACGAAAACGAAACTCAAGAAAATGCTGATGGCAGGCCAAGCTGTTTGCCCAGCTCTTCTGGCCACATACTCCACTCATATCTCTGCACCCCCCCCCCCCACTGCTGAATAATGGGCAGGTGGAGGGGATCTGACATTCCTCCCCACCTGACCATTAATCAGCAGTGTTTTAAGGGGGTACGAGAGGCAGTGTTTTGGCTCACATTTTTTTATTTCAAGGTCTACAGAGTCTACAGTTATACTGTTGACCCTGAAATCAAACAACGTGAACAGGGTTGGACTGGGGCATAAAATTGTCTCAGGGACCAAAGAAAAAATGGCCCACAATTGCAAATGGGAATTAATTTCTTTTGTGACGTTTTTTGAATAGTACCCATGGGGGAGGTTTTTGATAAAATATGATGCAATTTGTACATTTTAAAGAATATTTATTCAGCAACACTGCCACTGGTTAAAACTATTAGCCGCATAGTGAAATAACACATCAAGCTGGACCACATTGTCCCAGAATTTAAGATAATGCCAACCTGAAAAATCTAGTTAACCCCACTGTACTTGCTTTCAGTGATTCAAGACATGTAATAAAAATATGCTGCTACCAATGGAATTCAATTCTGAACTACTGCCTAGCTGGGACTGCTAGACACACACACACAGCATATAATGTGACTTGGGAATCTGGCATTGCTTGAATGACCGGCCTGAGCCAATTCTACATTTGGGTCAGGAGAAAGAAAAAGCACCAATGACCTGTTTGAGCCTTTGAATTAAATGTATGCTCTGTAAAAAGCTAAGGGACCAGTAGTACGGCGTACCAATGATTTATTCCATCTCTGTAAATCAGCAAGTTGTGTGACCCCGTTTTTCTTTGTTTCTTGGGGTGTCACACTTGCTAACAAAAGTTAAACAGTCTTTTTGAGTGCAGACTATACACAACAAGACTGTTTAGCTGGGCAGAAATGATTCCAGGGAGAGAGACCTTTGCAGAGGATGCATCAGTCATCTGAGCTATCTTACAGGCATTGCTTTGTTAATAGTTTAGTTAAGGTAAGAGTAACCATAAGAAGCAGTATTAAGGTGTGCACATCTGATTGCAAATGGGAGAGAATTATTCTTCGGTACAGCACTTGACAGCTCTGATTGTGATCGCACTGGTAGAAGTTTTTGTAATTGGGCAAGAAAAAGACTGTCATTTGCCTCTAGTCATCTAGTGCCAGAATATTACAGCAAATGTGATTTGACATTTTTCTCTCTTCATCTACCCAGAGTTCTGCACTGAAGCTGCCTCATAGGGATCTTTGCTGCAAGCAAGGTAATTCAATCAAGCCAAGGTAAGACATACATGCAGATGCTGACAGTGCACTGAAGAGAACTTGTCTTCGGTTGGGTAGTCAAAATACCGAACCACAGGGAGTTTGATTTATAAGTAAAATATGTTGCAATGATTTGTGAGTTTAAATGTACAAGACCTATGTAGTGTGCAACCTATTTAAGTGCTGTGTGGGTTTTCTTTAAGTCCCCGGTCTATAAAGTGCAGCCTGGAAAATAAACAAGTAAACTACAGTCATTAAGCTCTTTCTGAAAACAAGAGATAGTTAATCTGTTATGTGTGGGGGCCACTGTTGCTGGTTAATCAGTCAGGTACAAACATTGCAATTGTCACTGTAGCGTCTGGCCTATCAAAGGCTTACTTCTGCAGAAGAAGCCAGCTAGCACCACAACAAGATGAATGCAGTTGATCAGCTATTAATAAAGCCATCTGTGGGCTTAACCGCTCAGGAGAAACAGGAAGTGAAACGATTGGGACCCGATCAGTATGAAATAAATATTAAACAAGCTGCAAAAGATTGGGGTAAACTGTATACACGCAAGTTTGCAGCAACCTGGTATGAAAACAAAAGATTGGCTTACTTGTAGCATATCTAAAAATGCATTGTTCTGCTATCCCTGCTTGCTATTTGGTGGTGAGGATGCCTGTGCATAAAGAGGAGTTACTGACTTAAAACATCTGCCCGCGAAAATTAAAAAACACAAACTTTGCAAATCCCACAAAGATAACTTGTTAGAGTTGGGCATGTTTGGACGTGTAAATATAGCAGACCAGTTAGACGAAGGCTATTGTGTAAGCATAATGAGGAAGTGGACAAAAACAGATATATTTTATCAGAATTAATAGACTGTATACGGTTTTGTAGTGCCAAAGCCACGCACATTGATTCATGGAATGCAGTGCGCGTGTAAATCCTGGGATGTGGGCTAAAATCGTGGATGGTGCACGCGGGCGCACACGTCATTAAACGGCATGCGCTACGCACACTGGGAAAGCGCACATAGCGCAGCGCACACAACAAAAGTGGACGGAACACAGGGCGTAACGTGGAATGGGGAACAACGCGTGAAAATGTGGGCATTACGGGGGAAGTACAGGAGGTAAATGGTCGCAACGCACACACGCGCGCCAACAACACGTATTCATGGAATCGAACAGGGGAAAGGCGTGCGCCAAGAAAGACGCGCTAATGTGGAAACACGTACGCTAGCATGAAGCAGGCGTAAGCGGCCCGCGCAGCATAAAAGTGCGCGTAAACAACAAACAAGCTCAGACGCTACGATGAATATACCGTTCCTCGCAGCAGTGGTTGTGGGACACCGCAGGAGGAGGAGGATAGGCAGGCCCTGCATTGTTTTACCCAGGACCAGCCTTTTTAGGATGCCTGATGACCAGGTGAATGAGAGGTACAGGTTTCCACCACACATAATCCTCGACCTGGTGAGTGAGTAGGAGGATGACCTCACATCACCCACCCTGTGCTCGCAAGCACTGAGCCCCTTTGAAAAGATGCTCAATGTACTGCACTTCTTGGCTACCGGTTCATTTCAGCGGACAAGTGCCATAGTGGGGGGGGTGTCACAGGCCATGCAGTCACGCTGCCTACACCAGGTGTTGGCCATCATGACTGCACGCCCCTCAGTCTGCAGTCATATAAACATGCCCAGAACACCTGCAGAAAGGTAGGCCATGGTCCAGGACTTTTACGGGGTGGCACACTTCTCCAAAGTGCTAGGTGCCATTGATTGCACCCATGTGGCTCTATGTCCTCCCAGGGCCACTGAGCACATATATCGAAACCGCAAGCACTGGCATTCAATCAACGTGCAGGTAGTATGTGATGCCAAGGGAATCATCACTCCAGTATATGCCAGCTATCCAGGGTCAAGCCATGATAGTTTCATTTTCAGAATGTCACCCGTAAAACCGGGACCTGGAAGCTGGGCGGCATGGCGACACATGGCTGATTGGTGAGTATAAATGCCTCTGCACATGCATGCATGTCAGATAGTGAGTAATGTGAAAACCCCACTAATGATAGCCATCATCACCTCCCCAGGGGACAGTGTCTACCCTCAGAGCACCTACATGATGATGCCAATTTGGAACCCAACCACACCACCCGAGGTAAGATACAACACAGCTAATATTGCAACCCAGGGCATAGTGGAGCGCACATTCGGAGTGCTCAAGTCACGCTTTCACTCCCTTGACCACTCTGGTGGGCAGCTACTATATGCACCCCCAGTAGTCTGCAGGATCATAGTGGCAGCATGTGTCCTGCACAACGTTGCAACCCGCCTGGGCATGCCGGTGGAAATGGTGGTGCCCCCACATCCCCAACCACATGCACGGCTGCTGCGCATGGGAGGTGAAAGGGCACGTGGTGAGCAGCCCGTAGCCAGCTAGTGGCAAATTACTTCACCTAAAATCCCAGCCCTGCGGAGTGCACACAGCCCTGGCACATACCAGCTGACAATCAATAATGATGACAAAAAGGACAGTCAACTGTCACAACCATACCAGCCTGAGATTGGTCACCTGGAAGTGTTACAATGTGTGCATCCCTACCTACTTAAAGACACCCAATGCTGTGTCACAAAAAGCCACACATTCATGCAGCATGAACGACTACCCCCTTGCAAAATACCACATCAAAATAGTAGCATGTCACCCAACCCCTCCCCATCTCAGCTACCCATCACACCATGGCATGGCATGCAATGTGAAAGCAACCAAATGAATGCATAACACATGACACAAGTGTCACAAAGTGCACTGTCCCAAATGGAAACAGGCCACCGACAATATGCTCCCAGTAATCAATCAAAAACAGCACACATGAACAAATACTTACCAGCAACACAAAAAAGCAGCACAGGATGAAACAGTGGCAATATATGACAGTATAAAATTAAAGTAGTGCAAGTCTCACAACCTGACTAAGGCAGCACATCAACCCCTTCCAACTGCAGAGTGTTGCTGTCAGGCAAATGTGTCAGTGTACTGCATACAACAAGAACTGCATCTGCAGAGGAGATGGGCTTGTGAAGACATGAAGAAGCTACATGTATATAAGGAGAAAGACATGGATGCACAAGCATATATCAATACACCATGCAGTGTAGAATCCAACAACAATGCCCACTAGGGATGTACACACAGTTTTGACTGCAGACTGCCCACACAACTCATGGGAGCCCAATGTCACTGTGTAAATTATTGTCACTTGTCACACCCTTTGCAAGCCCATGGAAAGGGGAAGCAGGAGGGGTGTGTGTGTGTCAGGAACCCAAGCATCTAACCCAAAGACAGGACAAGCCTGCATGTGCGCAGCTGGAATACACAGTGGATGCCCACGGGAGCCACACAAAGCAACACACTGTAAAAAAAAAAATAAAAATCAAAAATGGCCATGTGTGTACCAGGGGGGAGGGACCACCCGGGAGGGATGAGGTACAGGGTGCACCCTAACACCCACATGCGTGGATGTTAAGAAAAAAAAAAGACCTACATGGGCTCATGGCCTGCACGGCTACGCTACAGTCGGAGAACTGCCGTCACTGTCATCACCCTCTGTTGCTACATCAGGAGGTGGCCGTGATATGGGAGGCAGCCCAAGCAAAGCCCTGGTATGGTCCTCCATGGTAGCAAGCATGTGGGTCTGGAAGGTTTGGTTCTGCAGGATGATGGTACGGAGATCCCCATGCAGCACCTCACGGGTAGCACGCATTTCTGCCTGCATGGCCTCGCGTGATGCCCCAGATCTCCGCACGGGTTGCCTGCAGCTAAGCTGAGAGTGAACGTGTGAGCTGCTCCAGCTGCTGTTCTGACCTTAAATTCCAGGAAACCTCAAGTTCACCCAGAGTATCTCTGAGGGACCTGTGTTCTAACCTCAGGGCTTCCCTGTGTGCCTGGGACTCTGCAGATATGGCTGTGCGCAGAGTCTCCAGTCCAGCCCGTCGGTCCCTGTTGGACGCCAACATGTCCTCCCTGTGTGAGTGGCAAATGGAGTCTGTTGCCTGCTGCTGGAGCTCTATCTGCCTTTCAGGGGGCAGAATAGAAGTGGCCACCCTATCCATTGCCTGAGCAATCATTTCACACGATGCCCCCTGTTGTGCTGCTATACTGTACATGGTATTGCCTGGTGGTGCACGGCCACCACATTGGCGGGCACCACACCTGTTTGGGGCAAGGCGATCTGCACCTTGCTGTGCTGCCACTGTCTGAGGCTGCAGGATTGCATTCCTCCTTTGATCTGCTGGCCCAGGAACAGGAGCAAATATTGTGGAGTGTGACTCTGCATCCATCCAACACTGAAATCCCAATAGAGGGGTCTACCCCCGGTGCAGGTGGGTTGGACAGAACAGCATCCCTGCCAGAACACTCACCTGCAACGGCACATATGTCTCAATGTCCGATTCAGCACCTGATTCATAGAGGTCTGCGGAGGTGTACCCAGAGACACCCATGGACAGCATGGCCTGTAAGACGAATGGGTTTTCACCCACCACCACCCCATGTCCTCCAGTGATGCCCGGTTGTGGCTTTGATTCCTCCTGGGTCTGCACCACCTCCTCCTCAACACGATCAAGTGCCTCATCACCTGCAAAAACATGAAAGATAACAAATGGAAACAGGCATGAGCACCATAGCACACACATAGGCCTGATGAGGCAGAGATCAAGTACATAAATTACACATGTCCCACATAACAATAACCCTGGCATGCATGCACTGTCAATGAGTTGGAAGGGGAGGCAAAAAGCAGACACTGAGGACTCCAAGTTGGAAAAGCAACACATGTGCTGCATGCTGGATAGCACTGGAATCACACATTAGCCTGTGAGTGGCATGTCCAATACACATATATGACACATGCCAGCACACAGATGGCACGTAGCATAGCCATGGTACATTTGACAAGTACAGCCATATGGTAGGAAATAAGTACTGTCACCCATCCATGTGAGATGGACATCATGAGATAAAACATGCAAAATAGTGTGACAAAACATGCAAGTGCCACACGATGCAACACATCCAGTGTTCACTGACGCAGTGATGGCAGGCAGATGGATACATCAATGGTTGGTCACTTCAAACAACAGTCATGTTCAACATTCAAACAGGGTCCAAAAATGATTGTGTGCAGGCCATTACTCAATCAGCCTGAATGGTTAAATCATTCCCATAACAAGGTAATAAAAGTGGACCATTGTGGGGTGTAATCTATGACAGAAGTATGTTACATTTGTGGCAGTACAGCAAAAACATGTGTGGTAAAAATGGCAAGGATTGAAACAATCAGGCTGAATGAACAGGAAAACATTTTGAACAATGTTGTTGCAAGATGACAGTTGAAGGGCAACTGCAGTAATCTGGTGCAAATTGGCAACTGTGGTCAGAAGGGATACTGTCATACCCAAACCCAAGGCTGGGGAATGGTTTGGAGGGACCACATGGGTGACCCATACCAGTCATGACTACACAGCCTCACCTGGCACTCAATCAGAACACATCACCCAAGCAACATACACATGGATTGCACACACATGCATGGGCACTCACCGGACAATGCTTCAAGATCTGGTAGGTCTCCCACGCCTCGGATCTGATCCTCTGTGATGAAGCCTCCAGCGACAGACTCATGTTCAGTGAGTTGGTCGCCTCTGGTGGAGACCCACCGCCAGTCACCAGAGTAGAGGCATGATTGGAAGCCAGCTTGTTCTTTGCTCTGCGTTTCAGGTCATTCCACCGCTTATAGCAATCATCAGCTGTGCGCTTCACGAATCCAAGGGAACTAATGTGGGTCGCGATGGTCTGCCAGTCGGCCCTATGTTGAGCAGGCGTAGTCTTGCACCCTGCAGTCTCCACCATTTCGCGGCTATGTGCCAACACATAGGCCACAAGTGCATCTAGTTCGGCGTCATTGAAACTAGGCTTCTTGGAAGGTGGTGCGGATCCTGAGTGGCTTACGCCGCTCTGGTTGGTAGAGGCAGAAGCGCAGGTGGACTGGGCACTGGAAGTTTCCAAAGGCACAATGACCAAAGGTCTCACTGCAGGCATTGGCTGCAGGGTGATGTTGGCAGGACCAACCTTGGTGTGATGGACTTGGACCGACACTGTGCCGGCTGGGAGACTCAGAGCTGGGGTGGATTGAGCTGTTGCTGCCCCTGCAGTCTCCTCACCCTGGCTACTTGCGGCAGAAGATGACATTGCTGCCCCAGATCCACGTGGCCTGGTGACAGCAACTTTCACCGCCACACATGGCTTAGACTTGGTGACACAGTAGTCAGCCTGGGAGTCATCCTGTGCCGGTTCAGTTGACAATATCGGCTGGTTTAACAAGGGCTGAGCTGGGATGGTGTCAGCTACATTTCCCCCAACCATTGGGAGGGTGTGGGGGCATAGGTGGCCCCGATTGGTCCTCCGCACACTGGCCTCTTGGGACACCCTGCACATCCTGGCCACATCCAATACCGCGACAACCTCTTTGAGCTCGGCTACCTTTGCCTCCCTTACTGCTTGGTCACCTCCCAACCATGGCACTGATGTTGTGCGTAAGGGAGTTGCAGTAAACAATTGTCCTCGGCAATTGGGGTGAAAGGGGTAGGGTTCTAGATGGAATTCGTACCCTAGTGCTCTAGCAAGGCTGTCTGTGACCCCCTGGGGGAAGATGACGGGCCACGTAATGCACAGGCACCCCAAAAACAATATTAAACGTGCACGCAACCCCTGGTAGACCACGTGTGTGGAAAAATGAACCCGCACTACGCTGCGGCACACAGAAACAAAAAAATAAGCGAACGCATGATACACGCAGCCTACAATGACCTCTGAAGGGGTACGCGACACATGGGGGCAACCACAGTTTGAAAATACGTGCGCGACTCACCGTCTGCCTGGAAAAAGATGCGCATGTGCGCGTTGGCAACACCCCGCCAAAAGAAGAATTTAACGCTGTCTGAGTAAACAGGGAGTACGCACTGGAACCGTTGTGAAGTAATCGCGTGTGAACCGACAAGAAGTACAAGAATCACTCGCTCGCTCTCCACAAAAAGCACGTATGAGAAAATGGCATCATACGTGTGCCTTTTGAGCCAGCCCACATGTGCAACGTTACTTACGCGCATACGCGCTAAGGCCTTTTCCTCCAATTGCACGCTGACGTGTTGTTTTTTCACGTGCTGATTCACTATGCACCCGGGTTGAGGGAATCGCCTGTGCGCGTTACGCCACAGACTAGCTTACGCGCTAAGGGCCTTTCCTCGAATTACACGCTGACGTTCAGTTTTTTCATGTGCCAAATCACTCTGTATCAAGCTGGCCACGCAACAACACACGGAAGACCACGCTCCTGCCCAAAAGGCCATTTTCCTGCCCCCCAGAGCCCTGAGCACGCTCCCACCTGCCATCTGCTGCTGCCTGCCTGCCTGCTGCCCACGTGCCCTGGTATTTGGTGCCTGCACGTCAGCCATCTGCAGGGGTCCAGTTGCTGTGTCGACCCCTGCTGGAACAGAAGACTCCCGACTGGGATACCATCGCTCCACAGCCCAGCCCCAGGACCCAGTTGCCCACCCACACCTGCCTCGGAGGTCGCCATGTCGGGGCAAACACCATCCAAGACCACTGGCGACCCCCAGCCAGAGAGGCAGAGGGCTACCAGCTTCAGTGATAAGGAAGTTGGTATCCTGGTTGAGCAAGTTCTGGGGCATTATGATGCCCTCTTCACACCATCGCGCGCTGACAAGGAAGGATGGAGGAGGATCTGGACGGACATAGTGGGTGCCATCAACGCAGAGAGGGTGGCACCCCGTGACATCAAACACTTCCAGAAGCGCTAGGAGGACTGCAAGTCCAGGACCCTCAAGAAGGCCCAGCGCCTCTTAGAGGCAGAGGATGCAGTGGGGTGCCGGGGCCAGCTTATTAACCAGCAGATGAGGGCTCTGGAGCGCATTCGCCCAGTGCTTCGCCACCAGATCCTCAGGATGCAGGCCCGTCTGGAGTCGAGCGGTAAGTGGCCATGCATTGCTTTGTGAAAAAGGGCATGTTGCAGTGTGCTGGTAGTCAGCTACTTGCCTGTATGTGTGACGTAGACCATGTATGGATGTGTGTGTGCAGGAACATCATGGTAATGCATGTGAAACCAGTCATGCGTGAACCACATGGATGGTGCATGTGTTCCAATGCAACATGGGGAGCAGCATGCGGAATGCACACATGAATGCATGCCTGTCTCTGTTCTTGGACATGGATGGGGTATGAGAGATGGGTGCTGCTCTCATGTACATGTATGGTGTATATGTCTGTATGTCTGAGAAGCGTGTGTGTAACTTTGAAACGCCATGGATGCATGACACATACGGTGATGTGTGTGCATGGGATCAGTATGAGCCATGATGCATGTGAGTTTGAAGGCACATTTCTGTCAATAGAATCCCTTGTAAATGGATGCATAGTTGATTGCATGTGCTGTGCCTGTTTCTGCATGTGTGTTGCCTGCATTGACCCATGTGTTGTGGAGGGACAGGATGGAAGTGACGTTTGACAGTGCCACTCATGTGTTATAGCTTCCTGTCTAGGGGACTATTGTACAGTACCCTGATGGTTGTGTTCTATGTCTCCCTCTACGCATCGTCGAGTGAAGAAGAGGGTGGAGACGGCGCTGTGGAGCAAAGCAGCGGAGATGCCTCCACCGGGCGGCGACGCAAGGCCCAGCCACCCTCCCAGTAATTGCTATCATCCGGGAGCGAGGGGACTGGTGCTGCGTCTGCCACTACGGCTGTAGCGAAAGGGCCGGGTGAGCCCCCACAGGGGCTTGCAATGGTGGAAGACGGTGCAGAGACATCCAGGTTGGTGGTCTCCACAGAGGAGGAGGAGGCCGCTACTGAGCTGCACATGGGGCCTGGTGGGGGTAGTACCACTGGTGCAAGTGGTGCAGTCCAGGGCCAGGGGCAGGAGGCAGCAAAGGTCACCGTGGAGGGGCCTGTGCATGTCACTGTCCCTGACCCTGTGACTGCACCACCATGCACCAGCAGGGATGCCCTGTCCCAGGCCCATCCGCAGGTAGGGGGGAGGCCCATGTCATCTGGCTCTCCACTACCTGCGGACAAGGAGTCCCATGACCGTATGGGGTCCATCCTGATTGGTGTCACGTTGCGCACGCGTGTCATTCGTGATGATGTGCGTGCTTCCTGGGGGGACCACGCACGCCATCATGAAGAGCTGCGTGGCAATGTGGCACAGTTGGGAGGGGCCATGGTCGGAGGGTTCCTACATGTGTCGAGCACTCTGGTGGTCCTCTCCTCCTCTGTGGAGACTATGCACCAGTCGTTCTCCCTGCCGTCTTCCGGCCCAGATTCCACTAAGGCCCCCTGTGGACCTGGCCCGACCAACACAGCCAGCTTGGTGGAGATCCCATCCCTGCCACAGTCGGGAGTCGGCGGTCCAGCAGGGGTGGACACCCCACCAACTGGAAACCATCAGATGGAGGATGTGCCGGCATCATCAGGCAGGGCACATGGACAGCAGCAGCAGGCTCAAGGTGGGAGCGATGATGGCTCGGGGCCATCAACATCAGAGGGGTAGGCATCGGCCAGAGGGCAGGAGGACCCTGGAATGGGAGTGTCTTCCATGTGGCTGCGGTTGGGCCAGCGGATAGATGCAGAGCGGCGGCGGGCTAAAGAGGCACGGCTCCCCATGGTCAGGGCGGAGTTCTCCATGCGCAGGGCATTGAGGCGGGCTAAGTGCCTCGAGGCAACTCGCAGGGAGTTGGAGGTGGACATGGCATTATCCCTGCGAGACCTCGGGCCAGGGCAGAGGCCCGCCTCCAGCACATCGACATGGAGTTCGATGATGCCCTGCCCAGGACATCACAGAGTGAGCCGTAGGACTTGCCCGCCGCCATTGTATATAGTTAGTGTTAGGTTTCCTTTCTGTTGTTATTTCTGTTGGGGCACTTGGACAATGCCCCATGTTTTTGTATATAGTTCTTCATTAGGTAGGGTTTTTTTATAGGTTTCATTTCACTGATTGGGCACATGGACCCTGGATTTGTACTTTGTAAATAGTTTGACAATGGATTTGGCTTCTTATTATTTTTTTTCCATGGATCAATGGTTTTTTATTGTTTTTTCACTTCGGATTTGTTTTGCCGGACTGATACTTTGGACATGTGCTTTTGGATTGCTTTGGATTTTGCTCTCATGCATTTTTGATTTATATTTTGGACATGCATCTTTTCATTATTTATTTCCATTTTTGTGTGTTTCATAGAATTTCCTTGCTTTTGTATTTAATACATTTTTATTTCCTACTTCAATGTGTGGTATTCTCTCTTTGGTTTCATGCATGTCACAATGTGTGTTTTCTCAATCACATGCACCCATTGTGGGTGTGATGGAAATATGTTGATGTGCATACTTGCCATTTGGGATGTGTCATGTGATGGGGATTTCGCTGTGGGGTCGATGTCATACCTGGTTGTGTTTTTGGACTGGGGTGGTGTGGGGTGTGATTTGGGTGGCCTTAAGGCCCATGATTGTGGATCGTCATGAGGTGTTGGGGGGGACATGAGTCGGGGCCTGCTGGCAGTTGCCTGTCACTGCTGGGTGGGTGGGGTTGCAGGGGGACATGAGTCGGGGCCTGCTGGCAGGTGACTGTCACTGCTGGGTGGGTGAGTGTGTGGGGGGACATGAGTCGGGTCTGCTGGCGGGTGCCTGTCACTGCTGGGTGGGTGGGGGTGCAGGGGGACATGTGTCGGTGCTCACTTGTGCATGGTGACATGTGGGATGGCTGGGGGACATGGCCAGGGTGGATTGGCTGCCTGCGGGGCATGGCCAGGGGTGCAGGGTAGTCCCCTGTGTTGTGGGCTGCCTGCAGGGCTGGGGGAGGGGTGAGAGGGCACACCTGGGAGGACACACACTGCCAATTCGCGTTGGGGCACACCAGTAGTACACATACCCCTCCCGTGGCAGCAAAAACGCATGTAAACCTACCGCGCACCCCCGAAATACACGTACCATGCTCGCCGAAGGCCTATTGCGTGTGAAAGTTCCCGCGCACCCCAGAAATATACGTACCCCGCTCACCCATAGCCTATCGCATGTGAAACTTCCCGCACACCCCACAAATACATGTACCCTGCTCGCCCAAGGCCTATCACATGTGAGACTTCCCACGCACCCCAGAAATACACGTACCCCGCTCGCCCATGGCCTATCGCATGTGAAACTTCCCGCACACCCTACAAATACACGTACCTTGCTCGCCCATGGCCTATCGCATGTGAAACTTCCCACTCACCCCACAAATACACGTACCTCGCTCGCCCAAGGCCTATCGCGTGTGAAACTTCCCACGCACCCCAGAAATACATGTACCCCACTCGCACAAGCCCTATCGTGTGTGAAACTTCCCATGCACCCCACAAATACACGTACCCCGCTCACCCAAGGCCTATCGCGTGTTATACTTCCCGCACACCCCAGAAATACATGTACCCCGCTCCTACACCCTATAGCGTGTGAAACTTCCCACGCACCCCCAAAATACACGTACCCTGCTCGCCCAAGGCCTATCGCATCTGAAACTTTCTGCGCACGCCAGAAATACATGTATCACACTCGCCCATGGCTTATCGCGTGTGAAACTGCCCACGTACCCCAGGAATCCATGTACCCCACTCGCCCATGGCCTATCGCGTGTGATACTTCCCACGCACCCCAGAAATACACGTACCCCGCTCGCACAAACCCCATCGCATGTGAAACTTCCTGCGCACCCCCAAAATACACGTGCCCCGCTCCCCCAAGGCCTGTCGCATGTGAAACTTCCCGCGCACCCCAGAAATACATGTACCCCGCTCGCCCATGGCCTATCGCGTGTGAAACTTCCCACGCACCCCCAAAATACATGTACCCCGCTCGCCCAAGGCCTATCGCGTGTCAAACTTCCTGCGCACCCCAGAAATACACGTACCCTGCTCTCCCATGGCCTATCACGTGTGAAACTTCCCACGCACCCCAAAATACATGTACCCCACTCGCACAAGCCCCATCACGTGTGACACTTCCCACAAACCACAGAAATACACGTACCCTGCTCGCACAAGCCCTATCGCATGTGAAACTTCCTGCTCACCCCACAAATACACGTACCCCACTTGCCCATGGCCTATCGCGTGTGAAACGTCCCGCGATTCCCACAAAAACACATACCCCGCTCACCCAAGGCCTATCGTGTGTGAAACTTACCGCGCCCCCCAGAAATACACGTACCCGCTCGCCCAAGCCCTATCGCGAGTGATAATTCCAGCGCACCCCAGAAATACACGTACCCTGCTCGCGCGATTGCAGTGTAGCGGCCCTGTTAGCTGATTCAGGGTTAGCACTGCCCTTTGCGCTGCATTGAGGATTTCAATGCATTATCCTTGGGGCGTTCCTGGGGGCGTAACTGGCACTGCGGGATGTTCTCTGCGCCAGCGCTCAAAATGGCTTTGATATTCCATGAATACGCTGTGCACCAGAATGCTGTTTAGCGCACATGGCTGGCGCACACTGGCGCACGCTAGCTCTCTGCGCTGCTCGCGTGCGCTGCCTCTGCGCTAAAATCTATGAATCACCCTGTTAATGTGTGGCTATCCAAGCTTATGACACAACTGATGTGTCTAATGAGACTCAACCTATGCTAGTGTTTCGGTATTTTGATGAGAATGATAAGGTAGTCGAACAATTTTATTGTTTTCTTCATTTGGCTGATGCTATTTCTACAGCTTTACTTCGTGAAGTAAACCTTCTGCTTCCAGACCCTCAAAACAGACAAAAACAAATTGCACAAAGTTACAATGGTGTCAGTGTTATGGGTGGGTCTTCTGGTGAGTCCAAAAATAGCCAGGGATATGTACCCGAATGCACATTCTGTCTATTGTTACGCACACCAATTGAACCTTGTCAAGAAGCAAGCATCATCAAAAATTAGCAAATCAAAATTTTCTTTACTGATTTGGCTGCAATACGAAGCTTTTTTCACGTTCCCCAAAAAGGACTGTAGTTCTCCAACAAATTGTTGGAAGAACACTTCCTAGGGGGGCTCCAACTAGATGGAACTTTCATGTATGGACAGTTGTGATGGTTTACCAATACAGGGAAGATATTATTGAATGCCTTCATACAATTCAACCCCGGGAGAACACTGGCTCAATCACGATGGGCGAGTCTGAAGCTTGTCTCTGATTCCTGGAAGAAAGGCAGTTTACTTTCTTTCTCTTCTTATTCCTCGATTTTATGTAGAGATTCTCTACAATCATCTATATAAGAGAGACATTGGCATATTGTTTGTACAAAAAGCCACGAAAGACATTGTCAGCAGCATCAAAAGGGTAAGAGAAGCCACTGAAAATATAGCTGGTGAACTGCCACGTGATTCTGTGTTGGCAAATCACAGAACAAAGTTACAGCGCTTGAACCAAGTGGCAAAGGAAGTGTGCGATATTATAATTGTCACCGCCACCGAGTGCTTTGCCTTTACTTGACATCTAGTAAGTAGCATATTATTGCAGGGTAACCAGTTTCAGAGATACAATGGGCCTCATTACGACCCTGGCGGAGTGGGTTTACGCCAGCGGTATTCGCGGCGGACCCTTCCGCCCTACTACGAGTTCCCGTAGCGCCATGGAGCCGTTTTCCGCCTGGTTTTTCCGGGCGGAGAAATCCATGGCGCTACGGGACCTTGTTGTTAATTACGCCACCGTATTTTACGGTGGCGTAATTAACGCCTTCCCCACTCCCATTATACCCTATGGGGCAAAAATGGGAATGGGGAAGGGTAAAATGGGGATTGGGGATTTACCGCCCCGCCAAGGTCGGAATGGGGCGGTAAATCCGCCAACCCCCATGGCGGTATTGGCAGCTTTCTGCCGTGCTCCATGGTGCATATTGCACCACGATCTCCGCCAGGGTCGTAATGAGGGCCAATGCATCTTTTCCTGTTGAAGTACTAAGTAAAACTGCCCAAGCGTACCCCATGTTGAATAAAGACAAACTGCACACTGAATTATCCTTAATCTAAGAAAGACCTGAATTCCAATGTTCTAACAGTGCCTTTGCTTTATTTAGGCTATTTATTGATAACAATCTTGAAAAACAAATTCTACAGACTATCATTTTGTTGAGGATTCTCAAGACCACAGCAATGACCACAGCAGAATCTGAGCGATGCTTTTTAACCCTGAAACAGATTAAAACATTCCTAAGAAATAGAATGACTGAAGACAGACTTAATGCACTGGCTTTGCTGTCTATAGAAAAGCAACTTATCAATGAAATTCCGGAATTCAATAAGCAAGTTATTGAGAGGTTTGCAGGTCTTAACGATAGGCATGCAAAACCTCTCTACAAGAAATGAGCAAGAGTGACTCCTAACAGACAGTGCATGTTCAATTGTATTTAAGACTTGTAAGATGGCCCATAAGTTCTTCACTATGCCGACAGCCTTTGTACATGTAAAATCTTGATTTGCCCTTTTACAAAGCAAATCCCTTAGCAAAAAGCTTCTCCTTTATATATTTTTTCTTAATATTGCTGACATACATTTACTGCATTTAATGTTTCTTTTTTGTTGTATTGAGGATACCACTTAAGAGGGCCACAGGTACAGGTTAGTTAGGGACTCAAGGGCACTTTTGTATTGTTCTCTCTTTTTAATCCACCACCTGACTAGGTCCCTTTCTTGTTCATTATGAGATGGTTTATGTTGATTCAGAGTTTTGCTCCTGGTTTTATCCTTTTGCACTGTTTTAATGATATTTGACTTGATTGTCTGTCATGTGGTCTTGTGTGAGCGCGCTCTGAGGCCCATGGGCATGTGGCGTGATGTTATAAGAATGTTTAAATAAATAAATAATATGGGGGAATGTGTTATGTTTATACATACATGATGCATCTGTATATTACAATACAAAGGTTGAATTGTTTTCAATAGCTAAACATATTTGACTAAATACTAAGGTGTTTATTCATGATATAATTGTGCCAGTGCTGACATTCAATGTTAGATTCCAGAAGATGCATGTTCAGTATTTTTTAAGACATACAATGACCTTATTTGCATCAGATGACACTGAAAACAGCTAGACCTACTTTACAGGTAAGAAAAACAATTTGGTTGTGGTTCTTCGTTTGACCTAAAGGCATGTTTGTGATTAATTGTGAAGAGTATTGGAATACATCATTCTTCTTGAACACTGCATATAAAACCAATACATTTTTAGTCTTTTTGTTTGAAAATGGTACTCTAAAATGCATACTTTTAACCCTTTTTTTCAAACTTTTCTTGGGGGGAGAACCCGCCTAACACCCCTAGATTGGATTGGGATCCCACGCTGCGCTCAGTTGCTACGGCATATCGTGGAGACATATTTACACCTCACTAGTTAAAAAATTCACTAGCCACCACTGCTCGTGAGGAAAGACCCGTTTATGAGAGCATGAATGCAGCCCTTCACGGGAAGTTGTGTAAAACCCATGAACAGTATCTCAAGAGCTTCAGGGAGCTCAGAAAGAGAAGTGGGCAGACATTTGAAGCGTTCAAACACTTATTGAAATATCTGATTGAGTGGGTGGCTGGTAACAAAGTTGACACATTTAAAGGGATGTACAATTTGATTGCGTGTGAGCATGTATTGAAGAAGTGTGAGGTTGACCTACACCAGCATCTTGTGGACAAGACTTTCACAAACCATAGGGAGCATGGAAAGGCTGCCGATAGGTTTATAAGTACTCGAGTCCAGAAAAATGCTTAGGCAAGCACACCCAAACCAAAAGAGAAATCTTCCGAAAAAAAAGGATGGGAAGAACAAAGGTCCAACCCAATCCTCTTCAAAGTCAGATCACCAAAAGAATAAAGGGAACTCCCAAAACTTTAGCTCAGCCGTACACACCAAAGGTTGTTTCGTGTCTTAGGAGCTAGGCATAGGAAAGGGGATGCTGCTTGCAAGGGCTTAACCAAGCAAGCCAAAGTGAATGTTGGACTAATGGAAGAGGCCATCATTAGTGTGCGCCTCCTAGAGGAGGACTTCCTGCTAGGCCAGGGAGTGGCCAAATGTGGATGGGTTACACTGAGTGGGAGCAGTAACTGGTCTCCAGTAGAGATCCCAGTTCCCAATAATACTCAATTTAATTTAGAACATGTGTACATCAATGGACTCAGAACTCCTGCTGTCCAAGACACAACAGCTAGCTTCACTGCTGTCACCCAGCAGTGGGTGCAGCCAGGCCAATATATTGTTGTGCCTGATTGTAACGTCAATGGGTTTGATGGAACTAATAAGTGCCCCTTGGTGATAGTACAGTTCAGCTGGCACGGTGATATGACCCAGCTGTCTGTAGCCATTAAAGACTCCATCCCTGTCCCATGTTTGTTGGGTAATGATCTTCCTGTGCAGCGGTTTATTGAGAGGCTACCCTCAACCCAGGGAGTTCTTTCTCTCCCCAATCAAGGTGTCACACAACAAACTATTTAATGGATTCTTTGTTAAACCCTATTTCTACTCATATCATGCCTCCCCCTATGCCACAAATAAGCCAAGAACCAGGCCGGGTTACAGAATACATATATATAACTAACAGAAATATCCACAATAGCCACAGCATGATAGACAGTTATAATTGAGGAACTTAACCAAACGCCCAAGCACACTAGACCTGACTTCAATTTCAAAAGTAATACGTTTAATACATACAATTTAGTGCATCACATACAAGATAAAAAACTATCATCTTCATAAAAGTGCAAACCAGAAGTATAACAAAACTCACCCTACCGGGTGGATGACGCCACACGTTCCGCTCGTTTCATGAGCTTCCCCTGGCTAGTTATGAATCCTCTGTTTGTTTTCTCACGCATTTAAAAAAAAAAACGCAGCAGAAATCGGGTGACAGGCTCCTCCCGGTGTGCCTGGTAGGTCATATAACCAAAAGGGATAGGACCATCCCCATAGATCTATACGGTCTACAGGATGTATGGGTCGACCATGTTGCAATGGGGTAAAGTTGCCTATTTATAAAAGTGACAAATAAGGTAGCTAGTCTGCGCAAAAGCTGCCAGTGTGCAAATACAGTAGCAGATGGCTAGGTAAGGAGTCGCCCGTCACGTGATATTTTGCTCGCTTTTAAAAGCATACATATATATAAACTGATAATGCAAGATTTGTGCACAAGTGTGCCAGTGGATATACACTCGGCTGCATAGATTTAGGAAACCATTCCCATCTAGCAGCTGTTCACACCCCAGTCGTGCAAGTTTAAAAAGCCCAAAAGGAGAGTGCAGCATTTATTGTCAACCTAATGTCCCCCAGGAGTGACCTATTTATACTTACAACACATTACAACGTTGGATTTCAATGTCCAGAATTAATTGCGGTTAACATCACAAATACACTTTGCGTGCTGCTAGGAACATACTGGTCTCTCACAACAGCTCATAGTGAGCAACAGTATATGTTTGTGGCATATAGTCGGCTAACCCCAATAAGTATTGCAATGATATATTAGAGACACTACAAAATGGAATACAACAAAGTTAAAGTGCTAGTGCTAACGGGTCTTAATAGCCTTTCCAGTACCTACCTTATTAACAGGGGGATCTAGGGACACTATTTTCTCCAACATTCAACCAGAATAAACCAACATTCAACCAGAATAAATACATTAATTCCAAGTATCCCCCTATACAGTTGTGGTATTATTTCGCCTCCAGTGAGGGTTCTTTTGACACCACAACCTAGATAGGTAACCCCATGTTAAAGAGCATCCTATCTAGGGTAAAGGAATGCAAAGTAGAATCTTCAGACAAATAGATTCTCATGACTACAACAGAAGGAGGATACCAACTTCTAAGTGAAAGGCTATAGTTAAAGGGAAAAAATGAAGAGAGAAGAAATAACTGATGTTAATAATAAATCATAAGTAAAGATAGAGACAGAAACCAACACTATATGGTTTACTATAGGCTGTATCAAAATGGATGTCATAGGTTCTGCCTGTTCATTCTAATATGGACAGGAAGGTATTACAAATCGTCTCAAAAAGACAAGAGATGATGAAGTTACTAGTTAAACTTCCACTGATTCTCTATGAAATGATGTGGCCACATATCTCATTCATGTAAGAAGACATATAACTCAGATTCTAGTTGAGCCCATTTGGTTTAAGAGTGTCAAATTTACATATTAGTTTTGCTTTTAATTGCCTAATTCTAGCTCTCTGTTGCCCATCCTTTTATGTTGGGTAACATGAGCTAAACCTAAGAGAGACATATTTTTGACATTGCTGTTGTGTTTTTCTGCAAAGTGCATCGGCAAAGAGTAAGTAAGATCTTTATTCTTAATTAATCTGTAGTGTTGAAGGATACGCAAATTCAACGATCCTATTGTGCAGCTGATATAATGTAAACCGCAGCTACATATAACAACATAAACCACACATTTAGTGATGCACGTTATCTTGTCTCTGTGTTGCCACGTCAGCCCATTTGGAAACATAATCATACATTTTGCACTTACAGCATTTAGCAAAACCAACCTTATGACTGTTATTAAAGAGCCAATTTTGACTGTCATTGGCCCTCATTACGACCCTGGCGGAAATCGAAAAACGATGGCGGAAATGCAATACCGCCATCGAATAGCGCTCGGTGCGACTATGACCCGTCACCGCAAAGTACGAAGCCATTAGCGACACCGTAGTGAACGCCAACGCTAACTGCACCAAGCACGCGCGCGCGCCATGCCAAACCGCAAACACCACCATGGCGCAAGGGTACGCCAATTCCGACCCTAGCGGACATGTACCTAACGCCATCAGGCATGGCGTAATGTACCATTCCGCCATGGCGAGAAGTACGGCATCGCGAATCAACCGTAAACGGCCCCACTGAGTGCCTGTACACCGCTCCCTGCCCACAAAGTACAACTCCCCGTAGGTGCAATGAAGTCACAATGCAACCATTGAAATGTACAAGTCACCCATGCATGCCAACGAACAAAAGAAACACAAGAGGGGCCAATGGGAGCTGCAGGGCACAGATGGCACGAATACAGAAGCCATCCCAATGGACATGACCACAGTCCCCCACCAAGAAACGCACGCAAACACAGGCACCTGTGACCAGCAATATTCCGAAAATCACATCATTCCACCAGTCCACCTGGCTGACCGGCATCTGTTACACAAAACCCAATCCCCCGCCCCTGAGCATGACAACATTCAAACTGTCATGTAGGCAGCCCCCATCCCTGACCTCACGGGCTTAGTAGGCAAACGCGCCCAGTACAGTACCACGCAACTAAACCCCGAAGCTGGAACCCAATGCAGATCTCCTCACAATACATCGCCCCCCAAATAGGCATATGCCACATCACTTGCAAAGAAAAACGCTACACGGGCCAAATCAGAATAGAAATGTATGCACATCAAAGTCACCAAGCCCATACAGCCATCAGGCCATGAACTCCAAAACACTAATCACCATTGTGGGCTGCATCCGCAAGAAATGACCAGCCACTACTTGTGTGTCGCCCTGTTCCCCCATGGTACACAGAGCCACATTCACGTACGAAAAGGCAACATGGAAGCGCACAGAACCGCAGGGCCGTCCCAATGGGGAGGCACTAGTCCAGCTGAAAGGCCGAAATGTTGCTCCGAGCCACCAGTACTGCGTAAGGGCATGTGGGCCATTGGCGATCGTCCCATAAGATCGTAATGCTGCTCCACTGATTAACACGAAGCAGCAGGTGTCGGGAGTAAAATCCATCTGCAGGAGTGGCATACAGATGGCAGTGGCAAAAGGGGAGGAGATACCTGTCAACCAAAAGAAAAGAAAAAGAACAGAATGGCCATCAGAACCACATTCGAACAACTCACTTCAATGATCACACGAAATCCACAGCCATATGCATGCTAGCCTACTCAAAAGGATCATCACCACCCCAAAACCACTTGCGACTCATAAACATCTATATCGAGGTGCAAACACCATCACAAACGAGTGTACCTGTGCATGCGTCTGTCAAAACAGAATCCATCAGATGGGAATGTTAACGTGCATGGACACAAGTGTCTGAGGGCGCCTCGAGACAGGGAGGGCTCAACAAGGCCAGATAGACGATGGTCCCACTATGGCAGCCCTGCATCACATAGCGTAGGGGAGGCGGATAGATCCCAAGAAGCCCTGTACATGGCAAACTCTGTATCAAATCACCTGCCCATGCATCCATTCATCATTCCCTCATCCCGGGATCAAAACGCCTGAATAATTACTCACATAACATTAGAAACATCCATTGAGTCTGTGCGTTATGCAGCCTGCAAAATCCACAGTGCCCCAGCCCGTAATTCCAGTGTTGGGAAGTAACATGTATTTGGGAACGGCCGGCCTCATCGCCCACGTAGCTATTGCGCATCCCAAACTATTCATATCAATCATTGCTCCCTCGCCATGGGCCCTGTCTCAAGGACATTGAACAATAGAACGTTATATTTGCAGTCAGACCTGTGGGCATCTCCTCGCCGCTAGCTGGAAACCGAAAGCGCCGCCCTTCGAATTCCTCATTTGCAACACCACGTCGGAAAGGCATCTGTGGCCGTTTGAAATCACTAATTATTCCATCGAGTGCGGCTGTGTGTGAAAATGGCAACTGCCTTCACCCACGAATGGGACGCCCCGCCCGTCGTTGCAACTCGGTACAGTGATGCATGAGGGCCCACCGTTACTCGAGTACTACGTTCCACTGACCCTTCACAAGTCTGTTCGCGACTGCACAGATAGTATGGGAAACAATGGGACCACAGCAGAATGAACATATCAATCCAATCTTACACGGCCATCGGGTACAAATACATGATAGCAATAGCAAGATACCCTTCCCTGAATTGCAGCGTTGTGCGCGTGACGTGCTCGGCCAAAGGGGAGAGCAGTTTGCACAGGTGGAATGAATCACCACAGGTGGAGGCCATACAGCCTGAAAACACATAAATTGCACAGCCAGTCTCCTCCCACAACCACACCGAAATGCTACCGGCAGGACTCGCGATGTTGGCCCTGGGGGACCTGATAGCACTGCAAGTGCTCCAACTCCAGGAAGAAGACGAACACCAACTACAACCAGCCGCACGGAGGAGACGCAGGAGGAGGAGGAGGCCAAGGCAGGGCCAGCAAGGCCCACCAGCACAGCCACTACCACCACGCAGGCAGCCCGCAATACCACGCCTCCGAGCACATCCGTTCAACCTCACTGATGAGCAGATCCACACCCTCTACTGTCTGGACCGGGACACCATAGCCGCCATTGTGGACATGACACAGGCTGACCTTGTCAGCATGATAGATAGCCCAACCGCCATCCCACCCCTACTGAAGGTGGTGTCTGTACTCCACTTCCTGGCCACAGGCACCTACCAGCACACAGTCGGACAGTTGCATGGCATTTCTCAGCCACTGTTCTCACGGACACTATTGCAAGTGCTCGATGCCCTCCTGCAGCACGCAGATGACTACATCTCCCTACCACGCTCGGAGCAGGAAATTACAAACACGAAAGTGGGATTCCATGCACTTGCCGGCATACCGGGTTGCATTGGTGCCATCGACTACACCCATGTGGAATTGGTCGTCCCACATGCCATGGAGGCCCAGTACCGCAACCGAAAACAATTTCATTCCCTGAATGTACAAATGGTGTGTGACTCCAACAGGATCATTACACATTGTTGTGCCCGATTCCCTGGATCAACCCATGATTCTATGGTCTTGAGGAACTCTACAATACCACGCTACATGGAGCGACACGCAGGGAACAGATCCTGGCTACTCGGTGAGTCTCATTACATGCATGATGATGTGGGGTATGTGAATTGGCAATGACCTGGCAGGAAGGGGGGGGGGTGTGCGTACGTATCAATGGCATTCCACATCATACGTTTCTCGTCCACATACAGGTGATGCTGGATATCCACTGAAGAGATGGCTCCTCACACCAGTCCGGAACCCACGGGACCAGCATGAGGAGGACTACAACCATGCCCACTCACGTACCCGTGTAGTCATAGAACAGGCATTCGGCCTACTGAAGGGCCGTTTCCGCTGCCTCAGCAGGTCTGGCGGGGCACTCCTGTACCGCCATGAGAAGGTTGCAAAGATGGTGATGGCATGTGTCATGCTCCACAACATGTGCGTACGTAGAAATGTGCCCATGCCCCCTGACGCAGAACTGCAAGCACCTGAAGATGGTCATGATGAGGGTGGGGATGTGGCAGCACCTCATGGAGTCTGCGAGGCACCGGAGGCCCGTGACATTCGTCAGCATCTCATTGATGTATGCTTCTAGCACTCACGCCTGGTGGCTGATACATGGACACGGGACTCGTGGCACTGCGTGTGTCTGGGACATGCACAACATGGACTGTACGCCTATGATGGCCTAGTACACAAAGATCAATGTCCACACATCTCATTGGTTGATCGTGCACTTTTTATGGCATATGTGATGTCATGTTGAACACCCTATCGACCCGCCACCCAAGTGAGCCCAACACACCCCCTCCACCCTCCTACCTCCCCCCCGAACACCAGTGTCCAAAGATGCTCATTGTCAGTGGGCTGTCGCTATTGCATGCCCCCTCTGCGGGTATCAGGGGCACCCCTGCCTGTGGAGCGCAGGTTCCTTCCAGATCTACGTTGGGGGCTGCCCTGGACGGAACTTGCAACGGATGATGTGTCTGCCTGCTCACGTCCATGCATGTCCCTAAGGGTTTGCGAGAGCTCAGTGAGCACACGGCGCACTGCGGCAAGTTCGGCACATACGTCCTTGGCCGTCGCATGCAGTTCCCCCCTGAGGCTCTCGGTGCTTCTCTCCATTTGGACTCTCAGGCTCTCGGTGCTACTCTCGATTTGTGCCCTAAGTGTCTCAGTTGATGTTTCTATGTCTGCCTTAGTGCCCCCACATTCATCAGCATGGTCCTTGAGGAGCGTGGCCAGTTGCTGCTGTTGTTCGATCAACTGGTCGAGGGACTGTTGCCTCTGCTGGGCCATGGCCATTTGCGGGGGTGTCACAGAGGGGCTGTTGTCCTCATGTTGCCTTGCCACAGGGCTTGTGGGGGATGGCCAGTCGTCGTCTTGTGGGTGCCCCTGCGTGGTATCCTCATGTTGTACGGGATGGGACAGACAGGGGGATTGGGACAGGTCATGGATGGATCTGACTTCGGCATCCCAGTTTTCTGTGTCCGAGCATGCTGCCATCAATGGGGTGTCACCTATGGTGCTGCTGCCACCAGAGGCAGTGCCTTCTGTGGCATCCATTGGGGGGACCTGTGGTGGTGGTGTTGTGGGCATGCTGGCTGCTGGGGTGCCTGTTGATGTTCCCTCCTCTGTGCTGCCACCTGATTTGTGCTGCTGCCGTGTCTTGATGCGTGCAGCTGAGGTGGAGGGTCTCTGGCCGTTGGTCTTGGCCCTCTTTGCAGGTGTGCTGGTAGGGGTGTCCTGATGCTCGTCGTTTGGATCGGACCCTGTGGTGGAGTAAAGGAGGGCGAGGGTTATTGATGGGTCTGTGGGAATTGGAATGGCATTGTATCACATGCATTGGGGTGGTACCTGAGGGTGATTTGGGTCGGGGCCTTGGAGGTGCTTTGATTTGTGTGTGGAGTGAGGGTGCAGTTGTTTGGCAGCCTGCAGTTAGGGTGTGCCTGCTGCACGTGTAGTGCGTGTATTAGGGGTTTTTAATTATTTATGTATTTATTGTGGGTTTTAACGTGCGCTTGCAGGCCGATGTGTGTGGACGTTCTCCTGGACATGTGTTTCTGTTGCACTATGTGGACGCATGGTACTTCACATGGATGGACTGTGTGGATTTGGCATTGTTTTATCTGGCCCACCTACCTGAATCTTCGGATGTCTGCACTCCTTTCTCCATCCCTCCGACTCCCTCTATGCTCTCCATTCCGATGGTGGAGGCACAGATTTCTTCCCAGGGGGTCAACTTGATGGGTGATTCAGGACCTCCCCCGGTGGCTGTGGCAATGTTGCGGTTGGCAGAGAGTATGCTGCGGACGCGTATCCGCAGGTCGTCCCATCGCTTGCGGCATTGCTGTGGGGTGCGGGGTGCGGTCCCCACCGCACTTACCCGGTGTGCCACCAGAGCCCATATGGCCTTCTTGTTTGCAAGTGCCGTCCTGGTCATTTGCGTGCAGAAGACGACGGCAGCATTCTCCTGGAGGGTCTCTGTTAGCACGGTGAGTTCCTCACGGGAGAAGTGGACCTGCCGCTTGCGGTCGCACGCTTTCTTCGCTACTTTTCCCATTTTTCTTGGTTTCGCTAGGGTGGTTGACGGGTTGGGGTGTGTTTCAGGGTAGTGATTTTAGTGGTTGTGTGGTTTTAGTGTATTTATAGGTGTACGCCGGGATGTTTCCCGTTCCGGGCCCATGTTTTAACTTCCGTTTCCGTATATTTCCGGGCACCGTACTTTCCGGTAGGCGCACACTGCGGTGACCGCTAAGAGGGGTGGCGGTATTGCACCTAGGGCGCCGTACGGCGGCGGTGTGGGCCGTTTTGGGGTCATTTCCGCCATCGCGGACTTTGCACTTCCGCCATGCCGTGGTGCTCGTGCCCGATGGGTCGGAATGGGCCGCACTTTGCTCCTTCGTGCAATGGCGGAAACGCTATTTACGCTGTGGCGCTCCGGTCAGTCGCTTTCCGCCAGGGTCGTAATGAGGGCCATTGTCTGTTACAGCCATAGTAGGTGCTAGAATGTTCTTTAAAGTAGGGGCTTTCCGAAATGTCACATTGGGCCTAGAGTTCAGAACTTTACATAGGTCTAAGTCAATGGTCAGTACCTTCCAATGTTTGTGCATAATGTATTTGTTAGCTGATGATCAAAGCCTGTAATGAATCTGATCACTTTATCTTCAGATTTAGTTTTAGGTTTGGAAAGATCTGGCCTGTTCAATATTTTAGCTTTATCATAACATTGAACTACTGTGCTTTTAGCATATCCTCTGTTGACAAATCTGTTACCAATGCATTTCCCTTTGATGTCATCTTTGATGTCATGGGTGTTATTGTTAGCAGTGCACGATGGCGGGCCGAGTTATGATCGCTTATCTTACTATAACTGTAGAATTTCAGGGGGTTTTCGGTTTTACGTGTAACCATAACTTCCCTTTAACAAAGTTCTTTCACTGAATTTGATAGGTTTTTAGTAGCGCAACTTTACCATAACGTCCCTTTTGCAACGTTTTTTCACTGAATTTCATAGGTTTTTATTGCGCAACTTAACCATAACATCCCTTAAACTATTTCTTTTCACTGAATATAGGTATAGATATCATGAATTTGATAGGTTTTTACTAGGATACCTTTAGTTTATATACAACATACTGAACCCCCTGTCCCATGCTGGTGGCTGCAATGTCCGCGGACCATGTGAATATCCGTGGACGGACTCGGTCAACATCAACACTGTCCAAAAACACAGGGGTATCTTACATTGTTGTATCATACAACAACACACTGAACATATTCAAATCGCAGCATATAAATAAATGACATTCAAAAATAAATAAGAAGTACAAACTATATATGTAAGACACCAACAGTCCAATTTCATAGCATATGAAACATAGTGGAACATACCAAAAAAATAATAACATACGCCTCCAGCAGAATTACCTCACTGATGCTTTATACAAAAACTGCCAGCAAATATCAATAGCACGCCTACAAAGCAGTAACAGCAAAACTGAAAAACAAACTGGTAAGTACACTACATTAATTCCTATAGTTATAAACATTCTTTAGTAGGATACACTAAAAAACAAGGAATCTTTTTTTTACACAGAAAAGGCCAGCAGTCTGGAGTGGCTTGAAGAACATTTTCCCCAGGATGAAATGACTGAAAACAGTGATACTAATGGTAGACACTAGATTTTTGAAAGTAAACCAAGTAATACACATTGTTCCACATGTACCTAACACATTTTTATTTCTTTAACAGTACATACAGAAAATAAAAATAATACTCAAACAGTACATCATGTACTAATTGAACAACAAACAGACACTGTGGAAAATCATCTACAACATTTAGGTTAAAAAAATGATCAATTATGACCAATTTAATTATTTTGAAGAACTTTGTAGAAAACCATATCATGGAAAAAAAAATATATCAATGTCCTGCGTGCACCTGTACCCCTCACCAAAAATTCCCCATCACCAAAAATATTATGATAGGACCTCAATCCCTTCCTCACCTACCACTCTACATGTAGACAACCCTAATTCCCTTGTATATGTCTACATTTCTTCTACCCCCTCTCGCTCATAATTTCTATATTTTTGTATATTAATAAAGTATTATGTATACTGTTCCTATATGTGTCTGTTTTTTTTTTAAGGCTTTTGGGAGTCCACAGACAGTGCGATTGTCCGGGATGTCCGCAATTAACCAAAATGGGGGTGTCCTAAGGACGCCATGCCTGTTTGTACTGTCCACAATCAAAATGGGGGTGTCCGTCGGTGACATAACCTGTCCACCTGTCTGTAATTAACCAAAATTGGGGTGTCCTAAAGACACTATCCCTGTTCGTACTGTCTGAAATCAAAATGGGGGGTGTCCGTAGGACACATATCCTGTCCGCCTGTCCGTAATTAACCAAAATGGGGGTGTCCTAAGGACACTCTCCCTGTTCATATTGTCCACAATCAAAATTGAGGTGTCCGTAGAACGCATAACCCGTCCGCATGTCTGTAAAGTTTTGACACACCTTTAATTAGTTTGGGGACCCGAACCCTGCCCGGCGGACACTTGTGTGCATGCGCATCCACTCTCGGGGTCCTACAAACATTGCGGCTGCCTAACTATCCGCCATACGTGTGTCACAATTTTAATCAGTACAGGACACAAACCCTGTCTGTAGAACACACGTTTGCATGCGTACAACCGATCCTGCGGAATAGGTGTCCTACGGACAGCCATCACATTTGCGTACATGTCCGCAATGTCATCATGTGACCGCACCCATGCTGAGCATAGGCCCTTGCCCGTGAGTCCAGTTCGGGCCACTGGACATGAAAAAAGTGCCTTTTTTACTGTGAATCTTCACATTTATACATGTACCAGACCATGTCCCTAGCAATCTGGATACTTTTTGGAACTTTTTAAGCCCTTTTTGATGTTCAAAGTGTTTGCGGAAAGCTGCACTGTCCGTGAAGCGCCCTCCAGCACCCCTATAGAAGGCCACACCGCAAAGTGGCTCCTCATTCTGTTTTTGCCTACAAGAGAGAGCATTGCTCAATATTGGTGTGCTACATTGCATTGGCTGCTGACCTCTGCCTGGTGTGCTGTGTCTACTGTGCCATTCCTTTGCCTGCTGTGCTACATCCCAGATGGCAACCACGGCTTCCACCTCTGCACCTGCTTTGGCTTCAGCACCACCCCCAACCCGTCCACCACCACCACCTTCCCAAGGGCCTGGAGAGGGAAACAGGCGTGGAGATGTAGAGAGGGATGAAAAGGAAGATGGGGATGAGGTAGTGGAAGTCCCCACTAATGCCGGCCAGCGTGAGTCTTGGGTGTGGAGGCCCTTTGCCACCGTTGGAAGGGTACCCAAGGCACGTGCAGACTAGGTGCACTGCACTGAGTATAACTTAGTGCTCAGTCATTGCAAACCGTGTCTGTATAGCTACGGGACCACTTCCATTCGGCGACACCTAAGGTCTTTTCACAAGGCGGCAGTTCGAAGGGTTGTCCCCTTCGAACAAAATAGTAGGTTGAGTTCCTATACGCATGCTCCGTATCTGCTCCTGCTACCACAAGAGACACTTCTGTGGGGCAGCGCATCCCTGAACCAGCCTCGCAGGCCATACGTCATGCCGCAGACCCTTACCTTTCGAGGGTCACAGTATTGTGTATGTACTGCGACGCGGTACTCTGCAGGGGGGAGACACTTCAAAGTGCTGTCGAGGCTATAGTTCGGGAGCATGAGAAAGTCTGCCACCTACCTAAGGAAGGCTCACCCAGCATCTTCCTCTATCCACCTGCCCTTTCCTATCCCAGTGGTTGGTGCCCCTTCCTTACCCTCCCTTCCCTTCTTTTCCTTCTGTGTCTTGTTAAAAAAAAATACAGAACAACAAAAAACAAAAAAGGCTCTTTTCAGAGCCACCTTTCACAGTTTAAAAATAGAAGTGCCAATACAATGCTGCAGGGCCCTGTGCATTTTCAGAAGTCTGCGGACAGTGCGTGAACATTAAAATCTTTGGGGTGTTGCGCTATCAAAACAATTGCACTCTTCTCCAGGATTAAGTGGTGGCTCTGAAAAGAGCCCTTTTGTGGTGTTTTTTAGTGTTTCAAAAAATTCAAGTGGTCAACACCTACTGGAAAAAGGATTGCTAAACTTCCAAAAAGGGTTGCAATGCATTTTGTATATTGCGCAGAAAAATCTGATTCCCAGCATGAGTAAGATCTCTATGAAAAATCTGTGTGCTACGAAACATAATATTTTCATTGTGAAAAGAGAACATACCAACATCTCTCAAAAAAGCACAAACAGCCTTGTTGACATTGTGCCTCGCTTTCTTCATTTGTGGTCCAAATGAAGAAGAATACAGCCACATTTGTCTCTGCGCAATACGAGAAAAAATTACCTGGGAGTTTGGAAACATTTCCATGACTTTCCCAAGTCCTTCTTTCATTGTAAACTGCAAGGAGATTCCAGACACATGTCCTAAACTGTTCCCTCCACAATGAATAATAATAATGTCTGGATGACGGGGTGTCATCAAAGCAGCACAAAAAGGAACCAAATTCAGTCACTTCATTCCACGGACTCCATGCCAGTGCACATGCACATGAGGGAATCCAAGATGTGCAGCCACTCCACAGTGCTCTGCATGCACCTCCAACCAATTTATACACGAGTCACCCAAAATCCAGACACTCTGCCTTCTGAAAGACACAGCCATAGCTATCTGCTCTCCTCTCAGGAAACAGACTTTCTACCAAAGTCCCTCCTTACACATCACACCCAGTAAACCTTATTGACCAATCCCTTGGCCTACAAAGTCTCATTTTCATGCCTTTCAGCCTCAAAATCCCTGTATGTAGCACACGCGATCCGCAGACAGCTGCGGTGTCCACGGACAGATCGCGGAATCTGAGAGTGTGGAATTAAAATGTAAATAGTGTACTCCCATTGCCCTTTGACGGTGGCTCTGAAAAGAGCCTTTTTAGTTTTTTTTAAAGTGCTACTAAAAAAACACCTTTCATTTTGTTCTTTTTTCACTTATATAAAGCATTCCTTATATTTTGAAATAACATAGCATTTCCCAATATGGATAAAGAAATGCCATCTGCTTTGACATAGTCACCATTAACAAAATCAATATTGTCATTGTTACAAGACAGCATCCCAGCTCTAAACAAGAAAGCATACATCCCTCTGTTAACCAAACACCTTGTACCATTTTGCTGAGGACAAAAAACATTACAATTGTCCCATAGTACCCTAGTTAACATTTCAGAAAAAATCACCTTGGCATTTGGAAGAACCACCATCACTGCCTGAACCAAGTTTTCCAGAACACTCAACAAACTAGGAGCACTGATGTATCCCAAATGAACAGCACCCCAATGCAGTACCCGCAGGACCACTACATCCGGACTGCTCCACATGGAGAAACTCTCACAAACTTCAACCACTTCCTGCATATTTGAACCAGGCACAGTTTACCACAAAACCTCCACTCCTTCAAAACCAAAACTGGCAGCCATATGTTGAGACATAGCATACCTTTTTCCCTTTCCAACTCACTGTTTGCACCACTTTCTCATTGGATAACATAAGCAGTCACACAAAGATCCACCAAGCACCTCCAAGAACTCTACATCTAACTCTGACGTCACATTTCAGCACTTTAGATGAACTGTTCATCACTCTGAGTACAAGTGTCCTTGATTGCAAAGCACCTACAGCTAAAACTACTGTAAAACTCTTCAGGATTTCTGCTTCCAGATTCACCTACATCTACATACATCAATACAAACTACAGGTATGAATATTTGTTTACAGTAAATTTGCAACTCTTTTATAAATGCATATGAACAGGGTAACTGCCATTCACCCTGCATAATCTGCAAAAAAAAGCATATTCTAATTTCTCTCATCTCCTATAATAAAGTTCACTTACAAATCGGTCTGCTTTTAATTTACCCATATCACTCATTGCAACCTAGAATTTTCTTATTTCCTTCTGTCATTTTCACAACCACTTACGCCTTAACAAACTATTATAATTTCCTAGAATGCACACAAAACAGGAGACCAGCTTGTATCTTACAAAAACATTGCAAGTACATAAAATTCATTTATTTAAACAGAATGCGTGACAATTGCCATACTTACAAAACCAATCAAATACAAGTGTACATTCAGAACAGTGCTAATAGGAATGTGGATAACAAAGTCAAAGAACTGAAAGGTTTCCAGCACACATACATTGCACAATGTCCCAACCCACACTTTCTTTTTTTCTCCAACAGACATCGAAGAATGCCTACCAAAAAGCAACTCCGTAGAAAGCAAGGCAGAAATAGAGCAAGTCAAAATAAAAGTGTGCAAAATAAGAATCCACCTCTAGCATAGTGTATACAAAAAGTTCAAACAAAACAGCTAATACAGTCACTAAGCGGAACTAAAGCAGCTTGCAGTAAAGAAACATTGACTCTATCAAAATGTAAAACTAAACAGAAATGTATTAAAAAGACTATAGCTACCACTAGTGCTAACACTGCACCTATAAATGTAGCCACAAGTAAGCATACCAAAACATTATTTTATAAACAATATTCCGCCCCAGAGTCCTTCTAAAAAAAAGGAGAGAAATCATGCTCAATCCTTAAAACCTACCGCAGAAAACTAATCCTGGAAGCTCTCATAGACAGGGCAATCCTTCTCGAAAGGAAATTATTTATATTAGTTTTAAACAGAATGAAACCACTAACAAAACTAGCTACTAACCTACAACAAGGACTTCTCAACAAACGGAATATCAACAAAGATAGCTTCACAAACATCTGTGCAGGTGAGTGGAGTCACACCACCAGCACAGAACCATATTTCAAAGAAGAAGCATAAAAACAAAAGCAAATAAACCCAATTGCCATATATAGCAGTGGACGAGGGTATGAAAAGGTTAATAATACCATCATGGAACAAGAAATGCTGCTCACACAAATATCTCCAGCAAACTTAGTATCAACTCTCCATTTCACTGAACCAATGCTCCAGTTTACAAATGGCCGTGCACATCAATGTGTAACATAGGGAAAAAATCTTTCACATATTTATGCCCGTTCCTCAATCAGTATGTGAAAGGCAAAGACACATTGAAAATAAAACTATTACAAACTATGGACTCCTGTCCAGTGCGAACATATACAGGACTACAAGGACATTCATTAGCGTGCATTTCTGGACCTATTTGCAAAAGCACCTTCCACCATATCAAAATGATAGGAACACACCATTCAACTGTAAGAAATCTCGTTCATAAACTGTATTATGCCAAATGTCCTGCTTTAGCACTGACCAATTTAAATAACATTCTTCTACATGGTAAAGCCAAAGAACTACTCGATGAAATATAGCACATCAGAGAAAATACTTTAGAAGTGAGAGCCACTTACAAAATTCCATATCTTTAGAGCAGAGTAGCAACAACTTTACAGATGGCAACCTTCTACTACACACATACAAAAAAGAAATACTAAAGTTTAAAAGCACATCTGCTGAAGTACCAAACCATGTGTGTGTGTTTTGCCGCAGGTTTGGGAGTTTGGGAGTTTGTTGGGGGGTTCTAGGAGTTTGTTGGGGGGGTTAGGGAGGGAGAGTGGGCACATTTTTGCTATTGGAAATAATACACACGTTGTGATAAGAAAAATCCATGGCTGGACATTGTTATTTTCGTGCGCATCCATTTAATGTGTTACGGTGTTCAGTGCCCAACTCCCAACATTCCCTGTGTGCATGTCCACATTGGCCCAGTGTCTGACTGTCATGATCTCTGCTTCCAAAAGATCAGGACTTGCCCGACTCCCTTGGAAGCAGACCCATAACCCCGGTTCCGAGTGCCAGCCAGTCCCAATTGGGACCTTTTGGACTTTGTCCTGGCGCCAGTGGCACCAGGCTCATAAAGATGCCCAGTCCCAGCGCTGGAAGCGCCGGGCTCATAATGCTTGGGTGGACTTACCTGCAGCAGACCATGCTGCTTACTTACCTGCCAGTTGAACCCCTGATCCTCTTCTGTTTGGGACTACTTTTCCTGTTGGGTGGGGCAGGAGCCACTCCCTAGGTTCAGAATACTGGAACTCTTCTGGAAAGCAGGAACTCTTTTCTTACCTAGGCGTGGCTGTGGAAGGAGACACCTAAGCACTACAGGAGGCTATTTAAACCACACCCGATGGATGAATCTTGCTTTGTGTTATTCTGCATTCTCTGCAGCAGAACGCTCATCGTGTCTTCTGCTTCTGATCCTGGGCCTAAGGGAACAAAGGCTTACCATCCTGGAATCCAGTCTTCAGCAGCACCTGTAAAGACAAAGAAAGACAAGGTTAGCACTACGGTCTTCAGTGGCAGCGCATCTCTTACCTGGTCCATCGGCTGTCACCAACGCCTCACGCTGCATTCCGGCATCTGAAAGACAAAGGCTTACCTACTCTTCGCATGCTCCGGAGGTCTTCGCACTGCATTCTGGCATCTGAAAGACAAAAGCTTACCAGCTCTTCGCACGCTTCGGAGGCCTTCGGCGCTGCATCCCGCATCTGAAAGACAAAAGAAGGTGCGTTTAAAGACATTGGGCAACTTTATTACTCACGTGCCATTACTCCTTCCCACGCCGAATCCAGTGGGTATTCCAGCACCCTTCAGCTTCTCTAAAGCTCCGAACTTGTACCTGCAAGATAAAAGGGACAGTTAGTGCGCATCGTGAAGCAGGCTACAAGCGCTTACTTACGTGCTTCCAGGCGCTTCTATTCCTCACGCGGGTTCGATCCTCAACTCTCATCAGCCCGCCATCCGCCATCGCCGGAACCCTGCAAAACAAGAGATATCATTACAAAAGACTTTTAAGACATTTGAAGTACCCAGAACTTACCGTTCGTGCAGTTAACGACGGACAGCAGTCCTCTGAGGTCAAGAGGCCTGCACCCTTATCCAGTGAAGAAACTGGTTACGGCACCCTGCCCCGAGGCAGATGGAGAGCTCGGCGTTCACTTACCTAAGGTGAGGGCGTTAACCTTTGGGGTTCTACAGGAGAAGAGAAAGGGAAGAGGAGAGAGGCACCCAATAACCCCAGTTCATTAATCCCATATTTTCTATCTGCAGACATCTTACTCTTCGAGTCAGACATACAGTGCACAGAGGTCCAGCCTAAAGAGCCAACCGTGTGTTACACATCACCTTTGAAGATACGGCATTCACCCAGTCAAGACCGGCGCCTCTGCGGGAATCAGGTGAGCGTTAGAGAACACAAAGCCTACCGCAAAACTCCCACCCAGGCGCTATGGAAACATCGGATACCGACCAGCTAGCCCAGTTACTTGGGGAACTAAGAGCAGAAGTGCATGCAGCCCGTCAGGAGACGAATGCTCTAAGAAGGGAACTGATTATTTCCAAGGAGCGAACAGACGATCTCGCTAGACAATTGCTACAGTCACAAGCCGGACAAACTCCGTTACCCGCATCAGGGGCAAATCTTCCTTCAACATCCTCTAGGAACCCAGTGCAGATCAACCTACCTGGGAATGTACCTCTGGCTCCGCCCGAACGATTTTCTGGTGACCCAAAGAGGTTTGCAGTATTTATTAATCAGTGCCGGTTGCACTTCTTATGCCGGCCAGCAGCCTTTCCAACTGATCAAGCTAAGGTAGCTTTCGTGCTTTTGTACCTTAGTGGCAATGCGGCAGACTGGTCGATCCCTCTAGTTAATCAAGATGATCCGGTTCTCCATGATTTTCAAGCTTTTCAGCTCAGTATGGAAAAACTGTTTGCAAGACATTCACAGGGGCAGGCCTTGGACAATGAGCTCCTTTCATTGCGACAGGGTAATCAAGACCTTTTGGCTTATATTGCGTCTTTCAAAAGACTGATAGTGGAAACTCGATGGCCTGAGGACAAAAGGATTACGCTGTTTTATAGAGGTCTACGTGGAGAGCTCAAAGATGTGTTAGCCCAAGTAGTGAATCCCCCGCAAGACTGTTCGGACTATATTGACTTAGTCGTTCAAATTGACCACAGACTGCAGAACAGGAAGGACGATCGTTCCAAGTTTGATGCTCGAGTATTTTCCAAACCACCAACTCCTACCAAAGGAGTAGACTCCAGGGAACCCATGCAAATAGGGGGCCTGAAAGGACCACTAACACAAAAGGAGCGGGAAAGGAGAAAACAGCTGCAATTATGCCTCTATTGCGGAAACTCGGGGCACTTTCTTCGAGACTGTCCGATGAAACCAGCCAAGAAGGCAGTAGGAGCTGCAGTTACCAGGGTCACAAACTCTAAGCAGGGAAACGACCTCGCCCGACAAGAATAGAGGTCCTCTTGCCGAGCGTTAAAACCAGTTCAGTGACCTCGCATTTCGTGATACCTATGGTCCTCATTAGCCCTGAACATCCGGATCGATTACATGCGATTGAAGCTTACGTCGACAGCGGTGCCATCGGCAATTATGTGGATCATGAAATGGTTTTGAGGATGAATCTGACTCTTTGTCCAAAGGCTGTAAAGGACGTCATTACTACGGAGGATGGTACGGAGATAGCCTCCGGACCAGTAACGCATACCACCCAAGAAGTGACGCTAGTAAGTCAAGATGGACACCATGAGAAGATCGTGTTCGATGTGATCAAGGCCCCTCAGTTCCAGATTATTCTAGGAATTCCTTGGTTAGAGAAGCACAATCCTCAGATCGATTGGCGAGCAAGAACGGTTCAGTTTCCAGAATGTGTCTCTACTTGTCACCCTCGACCTGGTGTTGCACTGGCAGCAATTTCCTCGGAGGCTCCCCAGTTACCTCCTGAATACCTAGAATTCCAAGATGTTTTCCGGAAGGATCAGGCTAACTCTCTACCTCCTCATAGGTCTTATGACTGCCAGATAGACCTGATACCTGGATCTACTCCTCCTTGTAGTAGAATTTATGCCCTCACCGAGCCTGAGAATCTTCACCTCCGACAATACCTGGATCAATACCTAGCGAATGGGTTTATTCGTCCTTCCAATTCCCCTGCTTCCTCAGCTTTTTTCTTCGTTCCAAAAAAAGAAGGGGACCTTAGAACTTGTATAGATTATCGCGCCCTGAACCAGATCACCGTTAAGAATAGATATCCGTTACCTTTGATCCCTGAACTCCTGGACCAAGTCAGAAAAGCATGCATATATACAAAGCTGGATCTTAGAGGAGCCTACCACTTGGTACGAGTAAAAGAGGGCGATGAATGGAAGACGGCCTTCCGCACCAAGTATGGGCTATTTGAATATCAGGTCATGCCCTTCGGACTTTGCAATGCCCCGGCCGCCTTTCAATATTTTATGAACGATGTCCTCAGAGAGCTCATAGATGTGTGTGTTGTTGTTTACATTGACGACATCCTCGTTTATTCTTCATCGGAAACTGAACATCGGAAACACGTGAAAATGGTCCTCGAGAGATTGCGTCAACACAAACTTTTCGCTAAGTTGGAAAAATGTGTTTTCAACGTGACTGAAGTTGAATTCTTGGGATTCATATTATCACCTAGCGGAGTGCGTATGGATTCAAAGAAGGTTGATGCAATTCTCAAATGGCCATCGCCATCCTCCGTAAAAGGTGTTCAAAGCATGTTAGGCTTCGCTAACTTTTACCGCAGGTTTATCCCCGAATTCTCTCGAATAGTCCAGCCCATCACCGCCTTGTTAAAGAAAAACAAACGTTTTGAATGGTCTACCGAGGCGGAACAAGCTTTCCAGAATTTGAAGACTAGATTTATCTCTGCACCGATCTTAAAACATCCTCGCCCAGAACTCCTCTACATCATTGAAACTGATGCTTCGAGCCTTGCCATGGGGGCAGTTCTATCACAAAAGGACCCAGTAACCAATCAGTTGCATCCCGTGGCATTTTGGTCCCACAAATTCTCGCCTCCTGAAATCAATTACACTATTACTGATAAGGAACTTCTAGCTATCAAGTCCGCCTTTAAGGCTTGGCGGCATTATCTTCTGGGGGCTCGACACACCGTTACTGTGATTACAGATCACCGAAACCTGCAATATTTGAAAACCGCAAAAGCTCAATCCTCTAGGCAACTCCGTTGGGCACTATTCTTTGCCGAGTTTGACTTCATAATTACCTATCGACCTGGTACAAAAAACGGTAAAGCTGATGCCCTTTCTCGGATGGGAGTGGAAGAGCATTTGATCAATCCTAAACCTGTACCTATCATTCCCGAACAAAGAATTCTAGGTGTAATCGCCACACAATCCATAGAGGAAGTTAAGGATAAAGCCAGGCTAATGGTAACTCCTGCAGACATACAGAATTGGCATCTGCAGGGAAAGGACTTTACGGTGAAGGACAACCTATTATATTTCCAAGAACGGTTATACCTGCCCAGCACAGATTTACAGAAAAAGGTAATCTCTTGTTATCACGATTCTTTAATGGAAGGACATCCCGGTATGACCAAGACCTCGGAAAAGATCAAGCGCTACTTCTGGTGGCCGTCTTGGAAAAAAGATATCAGAGACTTTATAATGTCCTGTGGAGTATGCGCCCAAAACAAGAGTCAAAAGGAAAAACCAGCCGGCCTCTTACGCCCTATTGACATCCCGCCTCGCACTTGGCATACGCTTTCTATGGACATCACCGATCTACCTCCATGCTCCGGATGCAATACGATCCTAGTAATCGTGGACCTATTCTCCAAGATGGCGCATTTCATTCCACTCAAAGGCTTACCAACAGCAGCAACTCTGGCCCGAGAATTTCTCGAAAACATCGTCCGACTGCACGGTTTTCCTTCAGTTCTAATTTCGGATCGAGGTAGTCAATTTATTTCTAATTTTTGGCGAAGTTGCTGTCGGTCGGCTGAAATTGATGTGAGACTTTCGACCAGCCACCACCCTCAAACCGACGGACAAACAGAGAGGACCAATCAAACTCTGGAACAGTATTTGCGCTGCATGCTACAACAAACTGAAAAAACTTGGAAAGATATCCTTTGGATAGCCGAATATGCCTACAATAACTCTGTCCACTCGGGAACTGGGAAGACCCCGTTTTTTCTTTTATACGGTAGTCACCCTGGAACCTCGGAGTTGGATCCACTCCAAGATCTTGGAACACCAGCAGTAGACCACCTGCATTCTACAATCACCCAAGCCTTTAAGGAAGCCGTTTCTCACCTTCAAAGGGCTAAAGAACAATACAAGAAAGGAGCAGACCAACATCGGAAGGAAGCCCCCCAATATCAAGTAGGAGATCAAGTCTGGTTATCCACCAAATATCTACCTCTAAAAGGACCACGCACATTCAACCCAAGATACCTTGGTCCCTATTCCATCACTACCATAGTAAATCCAGTAGCGGTCAAGTTGGACTTGCCCCCTCACATGAAGATACATCCGGTCTTCCACGTCTCTCTATTAAAACCCGTGCAACCTCAAACCCGACTAACTACATCGCCAAAACCTATTCTAGTTGATGGAGAACTCGAGTTTGAAGTCAAAAGCATCCTGGATTCCAAGATCTCCAAATCTAAACTATTTTACCTGATTGACTGGAAAGGCTACGGTCCCCAAGAAAGATCCTGGGAACCTGCAGAATATGTCCACGCGCCTCGTCTAATCAAAAGATTTCATCGAACATTTCCTAACAAGCCCAAACCCCCGGAGAAGCCCGGTTTGGGAGGGGCCTTGAGGGGGGGTGCTGTCATGATCTCTGCTTCCAAAAGATCAGGACTTGCCCGACTCCCTTGGAAGCAGACCCATAACCCCGGTTCCGAGTGCCAGCCAGTCCCAATTGGGACCTTTTGGACCCTGTCCTGGCGCCAGTGGCACCAGGCTCATAAAGATGCCCAGTCCCAGCGCTGGAAGCGCCGGGCTCATAATGCTTGGGTGGACTTACCTGCAGCAGACCATGCTGCTTACTTACCTGCCAGTTGAACCCCTGATCCTCTTCTGTTTGGGACTACTTTTCCTGTTGGGTGGGGCAGGAACCACTCCCTAGGTTCAGAATACTGGAACTCTTCTGGAAAGCAGGAACTCTTTTCTTACCTAGGCGTGGCTGTGGAAGGAGACACCTAAGCACTACAGGAGGCTATTTAAACCACACCCGATGGATGAATCTTGCTTTGTGTTATTCTGCATTCTCTGCAGCAGAACGCTCATCGTGTCTTCTGCTTCTGATCCTGGGCCTAAGGGAACAAAGGCTTACCATCCTGGAATCCAGTCTTCAGCAGCACCTGTAAAGACAAAGAAAGAACAGGTTAGCACTACGGTCTTCAGTGGCAGCGCATCTCTTACCTGGTCCATCGGCTGTCACCAACGCCTCGCGCTGCATTCCGGCATCTGAAAGACAAAGGCTTTTCTACTCTTCGCATGCTCCGGAGGTCTTCGCACTGCATTCCGGCATCTGAAAGACAAAAGCTTACCAGCTCTTTGCACGCTCCGGAGGCCTTCGGCGCTGCATCCCGCATCTGAAAGACAAAAGAAGGTGCGTTTAAAGACATTGGGCAACTTTATTACTCACGTGCCATTACTCCTTCCCACGCCGAATCCAGTGGGTATTCCAGCACCCTTCAGCTTCTCTAAAGCTCCGAACTTGTACCTGCAAGATAAAAGGGACAGTTAGTGCGCATCGTGAAGCAGGCTACAAGCGCTTACTTACGTGCTTCCAGGCGCTTCTATTCCTCACGCGGGTTCGATCCTCAACTCTCATCAGCCCGCCATCCGCCATCGCCGGAACCCTGCAAAACAAGAGATATCATTACAAAAGACTTTTAAGACATTTGAAGTGCCCAGAATTTACCGTTCGTGCAGTTAACGACGGACAGCAGTCCTCTGAGGTCAAGAGGCCTGCACCCTTATCCAGTGAAGAAACTGGTTACGGCACCCTGCCCCGAGGCAGATGGAGAGCTCGGTGTTCACTTACCTAAGGTGAGGGCATTAACCTTTTGGGTTCTACAGGAGAAGAGAAAGGGAAGAGGAGAGAGGCACCCAATAACCCCAGTTCATTAATCCCATATTTTCTATCTGCAGACATCTTACTCTTCGAGTCAGACATACAGTGCACAGAGGTCCAGCCTAAAGAGCCAACCGTGTGTTACACATCACCTTTGAAGATACAGCATTCACCCAGTCAAGACCGGCGCCTCTGCGGGAATCAGGTGAGCGTTACACTGACTGACACATGTCTTTCATAGTCCCTGTGGGTTGGGAGTATTCGTGGATCTGTGCTTGGCGTACTGCATGGCTATCCCATGCATCACGTACTGGCAAGGGGGCTACTTCACCTCAGTCTACATCCTCATCATCCTCCCCCAGTGCATGCATGTAAATGTCAGGTGGCAGTGGGACATTTCCCCGGGCGCACATGTTGTGCAGCATGACACAGGCCATGGTGTTCTTTGCCGCCTACTCAGGCCCATAGAGGAGTGACCCACAAGACTTGAATAGGCAGCGGAAACGCACATTCAACAGGCCAAAGGTCTGCTCAATCACAACACGCGTACAGGGGTGCTCACTAATGTACTCCTCTTCATGCTGTTCTGCGGGTTCCGCACAAGGGTAGGTAGCCACGGCGTCAAGGGATGTCCTCCATCACCTGCAGGTGGATACGAATGGGGGTGTGTCACTCAGAGCTGCCACCTTCAGGAAGCACAGTGATGGCCGCACCTATATGGTGTGGACATGCACATGTCCCTGTACATATGCAAGGATGGTACCACGATGCATACTATACTGCTATGAGGTGTGGTAGTCTGGATGGCGCTCAATAGATGATGCAGGGTGTAATCATGCATGCTGAGGCAGATGTACTGTGGTAGTATGACAATGTTTAGCCTCCCATTCAAGCAGTTAATTCTACACTATGCATGGTCACACTAGCCACATTGGCACAGTTGCCATCCTGTACAGTCATGCATTGCTTGCCATCACCATGGTGGCCTGATTGTGCCTCTTACTTGTTGTCATCGATATGCATTATTTGTTTAATTTCTGTCAGTGATGTGTCATGTTCCGTTTGGGAGGTTCAGGTCTGGAGTGTTTAGCTCTGCATGCATTCTCCAATCACCGACAATTGCCACCCTGGTGGAGTATGCTTCCCTCCCCCTTTCCCAACCAGGTGGAGTATGCACCTCACCTTTCCCAACCAGGTGGAGTATGCATCCCCCCCCACCTTTCCCAACAAGGTGGAGTATGCATCCCTACACATCAGTACCCCAAAGCACTGCCATGGCCCAGTTGTGCAACTCACCAAGCAGCCAGGCACGTGGTCCAGCATGACGCTCCATGTGACGGGGTAGGGTGGAGTTGTGCAGTACCATGGCATCATGTTTTGGTCCGGGATATCGGGCACAGCAATGTGTGATGATCTTGCTAGAGTCACATACCATCAGCACATTGATGGAGTGGTATTGCTTGCAATTGCGGTACACCGCCTCTATGGCATGGGGGACTACCAATTCAACATGGGTGCAGTCCAGGGCACCAACACAATTGGGCATGCCTGCCAGTGCATGGAAGCCTACTTTGGTGTCAGCTATCTCCTGGGCAGTCCGTGGTAGGGATGTGTGGGTGCTTGCATTCTTCAGGAGGGCCTCCAGCACTTGGTTCAACATGCTTGAAAAAAGTGGTTGTGAAATGCCATGCAGCTGCCCCACTGTGTGTTGATAGGTGCCTGTGGCCAGGAAGTGGAGCACGGACACCACCTTTAGTAGCGGGGGGATGGCCGTGCGCATTTCTATGAGGCTGGCAATGTCATTGTGTATCATTTCCAATATGGTGGTGATGGTGTCCGGTACAGGGTGTGGATCTGCTCAGGGGTTAGGTTGAATGGGCTGGGTCTGGTGCGAGGGATTGGTGGCTGCCTACGAGGCACTGCTGGCTGCGCTGGTGGTAATTGCTGGGCCTGTCTCACCCTCCTTCTCCTCCTGCACCTCCTCTGTGCTGCCTGTTGTTGCTTCTGTAGTTGTTGCTGTAGTTGTAGTAGTATTGCCATGTCCTCCAGCGCCATGATTGCAACAGCTAGTGGTAGCATTTTGGTGTTGGAAGGGGTGTGGTGTGTGGGTGTGCTCATTTTATACTGGCCCAGCCTCCATTGACTCCACCTGTGGGGATTGTGTGCACCTGTGGCAGTTGGCTTGTTTCCTGATTGCTGTTTGCGGGTGGTCCGCCATTGTGTAGCCCGTGATTACCGGCTTCGCGATGTCAGTATTTGCATGTCCGCGTGTGTTGGGATGTCCTCCTATTACCGGCATGCCGGTATTTGCTCCCTGAAGGGGTGCGTGTACGTGTCTATGCCGCTATTAGTGGCACCAATATTTAGGGTGTCGCTAATAGCGGGTTGCTGGGTCAGAATACACCAGAGGGGTAAGCAATGCCGGTAATCCTTTACCGGCATTGTTTTTCGCTTACCGGCAACCTCATAATGAGGCCCATAGTGTCGAAGGTAAATCACCTAAGAACACATACTGCATAAAAAGAACAGAAGGATAAAAGTACATACATGATTACAATGGAATCATTGCCCTCCTATGGAATGCAAATATAGATGTGCAATACATTGCAGACAATTCCACTGCAGTGGCACAATATGTCACAGCCTACTTAACCAAAGCAGAAAAAACAGAGCTCAAAGACCTCTGGGACGACATATCATCTGACAAAAACACTGTCACAGAAATTGTACAGCTTAGACATAAAAATACTCTCCTATAGAGAATGTTGCTGCTACAAAGCCACAGACCGTTTAACCTGTACTGCCTTGTATGGAAAATCTGAAAACATGGCTAAGCCTTAGTCCTGCTAAATCCAGAAAGAGTTTTCAAATCATATGAAGACATAGAAACAATAGCCAAAAATGATCCCAACAGCCAAGACATTTTGAAATCAACTTATTAGACACATACTACCCAAACAGGAGTACCGCTTTGGAAACCATGTGTCTATACCACGTAGCCCATAATTTCACATACAAAAATAATATTAAACCAGATGAGAAGACAAGTAGATACAGAATCAAAAATTGTTAAGGCAGCCTAGTGAAACTTACCAAACGCAGCTTAATTAATCATATGAAATTGTAATAAAAACTCCTCAACATAAAGAACTGTATTAAATGTCCCTACTACAACTTTTTAAACCATGGAGAAAAGAAGTAGATTTATTAGATACCCATGACTCCTATGAAGATGCTTTCAATGCAAAAAGAAAGCTGCACTGGAACTATGCAGAGTTTTGAAACAAATGAAAATGCTGCTAATAGATGAGGTGAGCATAGTCTCCAACCTAATGTTGGCTTTGATTCACCTCAGATTACAAGAGGTCCTGAAAACAGACTGCAAAGAAGTCTTTGGAGGAAAACACATTATTGTTTTCAGAGATCTTCTTCAATTAACACCAGTTAAAGGTGAAACTATTTTTAAAACCTTAGGGCACAAACTGTGATGTAAATCTCTTGGCAGCATAGGAAATGTCAATCTTTGGCAACATTCCCAATACAAAGAATTAACTGAAAACATGTGTCAGTCTGCAGAACTCACCTATGCAAACATTTTAAAAAGTATTAGAGTTGGTGTGCTATCTAAGGAAGCACAATGCATATTAAATACCAGGCACATGCATGCACTCTATGGCCATAACTCATGTGCTACTGATGTCATGGAACAATTAGCACACAAGAATGTAAACTGTATTGTCTTGATACCAACTCTTGAAGGCTGTGCACAATTCAATGACACAATGTTGAAAAAAGAAATGCAACAAATAGTTCAAATTTGCTCCACAGACAAACTGGACGTGCACGGTATGACACTACCCATGTGTGAAGAAGCCGCAGCACGACTAAATACCGTAGAAAGCTCTATCTCTAACACAGCTGGTTTAGAGAAAATATTAAAATGATCTTTAAACTGTAGAGTAATGCTCAAACGTAACCTTGATGTGTACCAAGGATTAGTTAATGGAGCACTTGGTACAGTTGTTGGCTTTCAAACATACCCACATGACAAGATTCAGTTTGTCAATATTCACTTTGACAAACTATCAGAAGTTAAAAGGATAGGATGTTCAACAGCCCAATTCCTTCTTTTCAAAAACATGTATGTACGAAGAGAACAATTTTCTCTAACTCTAGCATACGCAGTCACCATTCATAAATCACAAGGTCTTACCCTAGATTAAGCATTGATAGATATTGGCAGCACAGTGTTTAGAAAAGGCACGATCATGCCTACGTACACTTGGACTATGTCTAGTCAACTTTGATGCAAGTAAAGTAAACGCTGACATTCCTTGCATTGTAGAATACAATAGACTGCGTGCAATCTACGCACCTCATCTGAAAACCTATGCTGTTCCTCAAAAAGTAAATGTTTGTAAAAGAAAACTAGTTCAGACTCAAATTATACAGGATCTCACAACAACACCTCCAAAGAAAATAAAAGAAGCTAATACTTCATCAATGACCATAACCAAAGAAGGATCTACTGCACAAACAAATCCAACTACCTCTTCAAGAAAACAATGTGCACTTCCAACAAATGACATAGGGCCTGATCACGACCTCGGCGGTAACACTAACGCTATTAGCGCAGGGGCTATTAGCGTGACCGCCATAGCCCCCGGCGCTAATAGCGCGGGATCACGAGTTGGGTGGACTTGGAAGTCCCCATTCCCCATTGAGCCCATTCGGGAATGCCCCATTCCCCATTGGGCTCAATGGGGAAAATTTGCGCTCTTACCGCCAGCGGATTTCCCGCCGGCTGTAATAGCGCAAATTTTCAGCAGATTTCCCCCCAGCCAAGAGCTGGGGCGAAATCCGCCGAAGCCCTGATTCGGAGGACCCTTAAATCCAGCAGCAATAGCGCTACCGTCGGATTTAAGGGTTACCGCTGAGGTCGTGATCAGGCCCATAGACACAGAACTGTCTGGTCTATTCAAATTTTGAAATACAACTGGTGTAAATTGCTATGGAAATGTAGCAATCAATATTCTATTCCAATTACCACCAATTTTTGAAAATATTTACTTAAATGGGACAGACCAATTATGTTTGCAAATGTTAGTCCTTCACAGAAATGCAAGCAACAATCCTGACAACACTTAGTGTTTCTGGAATGAGGCAGGAATTGGACTAGTGTGCTGGAATGGCCAGATTCACTACAAACACACCAGAAGATCAACAAGAATGTCTAATGCATCTACTACAAGTCCTGGAGAACAAAAACATGCCTATAAATGAAATCTTACAGATTTCATACACGTGGAAACATACATGCACTCTCTGCAGACATGTGGCACAGGAACAAGTCTCTAATGAATGCTTAGTAAATGTATCCATACCTAACTGTCAATCTATTCCATTTCAACAACTTGTACAAAATACAAACCATGGCAGATGATGCACTGCTTGCAATTCTGATAATCGTTCCACCTTACAAATACAGTCACATAGTGAATACGTAATAGTAATGCTTTTGCGTTACAATGCAGATGGTACCAAAAATAACTGCAAGCTGACTGGAAATCTTGTAAACGCTTACTTAATATTCTTCAGACGAAAATGTATTCAGTAATTTGAATATAAACACCTACAAAATGTCCTCAATAACCTTTAAATCCATAAACTAATAGAATAATACAACAGCTATCTAACAGTGAAAATCTATAAACAGTTAGAATACGTCTACTCGTATCTAACGCCAACCAGAAAACTGCAATATTCATTTTTCTAAGGAAACCCTGCAACACTTATTACTTATAAAAATACCCTCAACAACTTCAAAACAATCAACAGTTAGAATACGCCAACAGGTATCTAACTGCCCCAAAATTCTGCAACAACCAAACAGATATATGAATACTGCTAAAATGCAACAAGAAATAAACAGTTTGAATATGCCAACAGGTATCTAACTGCCCCAAAATTCTGCAACAACCAAACAGATAAATGAATACTACTAAAATGCAAGAAGAAATAAATAATTAGAATACGCCAACTGGTATCTAATTGCAACAATAGTACCACAACTTCCAAACCAAAAACCATACACCTATTCAAATCGTCCTACTGAAATCAACCACCGAAAAACATTGTACCATAATGTAGAAAGTATTTTTTTTAATCCTGCATGGATTTTTTTTCCCACAGATCCAATGATTTTACGAACAAACACAGGAACTGAGCTAATTGCACAGTACACTGGTTTGAAGCATAGTGCTTGTAAAGTACTAACTATGACGGTAGAGAAAGCACAGAAATGTCTACTATGCAATGCAATAACTCATTACAAACTACCTACACTACAACTGATATTTTCTTTCATCACAGAGAATGAAAAAACAATGTCTGCTCCAATTTCCCATACCATGAAAAACTGCATACAGCCTCAACAAAGCAAACAGTAAGTATACAATGATTGGACTCACAAACACTGCAACATAACACACCAATGCAAGCAAACACCTGACCGTTGACCACATCCCAAAATGTTTGCTTTCATGGGTGTCTTATGCTGCAATTGTTGTGGCCAGCGCCTACAGTTTTAGGTGCATGGCCTGCCCAAAACACTGTATATAGCCTCAACAAAGCAAACAATAAGTATACAATGATTGGAGTCACATCCACCACAAAAATACACACCCATGCAAGCAAACACCTGACCACTAACTAAAATCGAAAATGCCTAGAGTCTTAGGTACCAACATTCTGAACACAATCCAACTACCACACGCCATGTCCACTGTCTTATAAATACTATTACACTACTAGCAACCAGTACACAACATTTGAAAACATACCCTCTATGCAGCCCACGTACCACAGTCAAAATGTTTGCTTGTATGGGTGTGTTAAGCTGCGGTGGTTGTGGCCAGGGTCTAGAGTCTTGGGTGCATGGCCTTCCACAACCGCTGCAGAATAACACACCCATGCAAGCAAACACCTACCAACAGACCACAACCCAAAAACATAACACAACCACCTCAAGCTCTATCCACTTCACTTGACATACTAAGACAGTGCTTGCAGCCAATGCACAAACTCTTCAGTGCATGCCCTCTCCACCCAATACTCGAATAACTACCCAAAACCAATACATCAGAGCATTATAAAATACCCAATATTGCGGTCAGTGGCTGGTATGTCCATGGACAACCGTGATGACCGTGGGCACCGCAATCACATCATGGCCTTCTTCCACCTAAACAAATACAGTATTTGACCCATCTCTCACTCCCCCACCCTCTGCAGTCACTCTTCCACACCAACACACTCCCCTAAATTAGATTTCCACTCTGTTCCAATGCTTTGCGGTCCGCAGATATCAACGGATCCAATGTGGCGGGCGCATCGGGAAAATGTGACGCATCTCACGCTTCACTGCAACCAATCAGTGGAGACATTGCTTGTCCGCGGACATGACGTAAGCCGACTGAACAATCGGTGTCCTGGCCGGCAAGCGAACAGCGAAGGGTGTCTGCGGAGCAGACCCAGATATCACTAATTTTTTTGGACCTACATTTGGTCGTTTATTAAAAAACGACTGAACGGATTTCCACCAAATCTACAAAAGCACGCTTTCGAGAGCAAGACACCGCTACTGCCGCCATTTGGTGAAAATCCATCCAGCGGTTTTGGCTGTAGGCATGAGCAAAGTTTTTCTCCATTCAGTCTATCGAAAAAAAAGAAATTTTGGGGCCCCCCTATAACTTTGCCCCCCCCCCTACACCAAACCTCACCAAACTTTGCAAAAAAATTCAGAGCGAGCCATATGCATTTTTTTCCAAAATTTGGTGAGGATTCGTCCGGGGGAGCAAAGTTAAAAGCCACCCAAAATGTTCTCTTCCTATGGATTTAACAACTCAACCATAACTACACGCCCGCTACTGCAGGCCGTGTGATATATATACAGATATGGTTAAGTTGCTAAACCCATAGAAAGACCACTTTTTGAGCGGCTTATAACTTCGCTCTACGTGGACGAATCCTCACCAAACTTTGAAAAAAAAGTATATGACCCACTCTGGATTTTGCGATTATATTCCTGATCTGATTCTGAATGAGTTTGCAAAGTTTGGTGGGATTCAGTCAAGAGGGGGCAAAATTAGAGGGGGATCCCATAATAATATAAAGGTGTATAAATGTGGTGCCATTTGACAAATCTACACAAAGGTTTGCAAACAGATTTTAGTTCTACATATAAATGTTTTGGCAAAGTTTGGTGAAGTTTCGTCCACGGGGGCCAAAGTTATAAGGGGGGTCCCAAAATGTATTTTTTCCCATAGTCTGAATGGAGAAAAACTTTGCTCATGCCTACAGCCCACACTGCTGGATGCATTTTCACCAAATTTGCGGCAGGAGTGGCAGCTTGATCCTGAAAGCGTGCTTTTGTAAATTTGGTGGAGATCTGTCCAGTAGTTCTTTTGTTAAAAGACCAAAATTTAGGTAAAAAATAATTAGTGATATCTGGGAACGGTCCGCGGACTAATTTCCCTGTTCGGTCCACGGTCCGAACTCTGATTGGCTTAGAAGGCAACGTGCTGTCTGCGGACATCAGACACGCCCACTGATTGGATGGTGAAAAGCGTGAAGTGTGTCAGATTTTTGGAAATGCCCGCCATATTGGATTCGCGGACTTCGGCCGCTGTCTGTGGACATCGCAGTAAAAACCTATTTAAAAAACACAAAATTTCACTTGTCAAACTTATCAAATAATATCTGGGGAGGTGAGTGGTGATGAGAATGGGATGGGATATGGCTGCAAGAAGCAAAAAAAACGGGTGTTTTTTGCCGTAAAAGTCACGAACAGTTCAGATGTTCGCGAACAGTCCTGTGAAGTTCTTGAACACCTCAGCATTACAGGGTTGGTAAAAAGCAGTTCTTGGATGGCTTATAACTTTAGCGCCACTTAATGAAACTGCATGCAATTTTGCAATTATATTCCTGACCTGAATACAAATGAGTTTCTAAAGTTTGGTGGGATTCAGTCAAGAGGGGGCAAAATTAGATGTTGGGGGGTCCCAAAATAATGTAAAATAATGTAAAGGCTTATAAATGAGGTGCCATTTGACAAATCTACATTTAATTTGGCAAACTGATAATAAATCTAAATATAAATGTTTTTGCGAAGGTTGGTGAGATTTTGTCAAGAGGGGGCAAAATTAGAGGGGGGCCCCATAATATTGTAAAGGCTTATAAATGTGGTGCAATTTGACAAATGTACACAAAAAGCTTAGTTTACCATAACTGTCAAATTTCTGGGGGTTTTCAGTTTTATGTGTAACCATAACGTCCCTTTAACAAAGTTTTTTCATTACATTTCATAGGTTTTTATTAGTGCAACTTAACCATAATGTCCCTTTAACAAAGTTTCTTCATTGAATATATATATAAATATAATCAGTGAAAAAAACTTTGTTAAAGGGACGTTATGGTTCCAAGTAAAACCGAAAAACCCTTGAAATTCGCCAGTTATGGTAAGCTAAGCAACCATAACTCACGCCACCACCGTGCACTGCTAAGACAAACACCCAGGACATCAAAGATGAAATCACAAATGTCATTGATGACCCACTCTGAATTTTGCAATTATATTCCTGATCTGATTCTGAATGAGTTTGCAAATTTTGGTGGGATTCAGTCAAGAGGGGGCAAAATTATAGTGTGGGTCCAAAAATAATGTAAAGGCTTATAAATGAGGTGCCATTTGACAAATCTACACTTATTTTGGCAAACTGATAATAGGTCTAGATATAAATGATTTTTCGAAGTTTGGTGGGATTTTGTCAAGAGGGGGCAAAATTAGAGGGGGATCCCATAATAATATAAAGGTGTATAAATGTGGTGCCATTTGACAAATCTACACAAAGGTTTGCAAACAGATTTTAGTTCTATATATAAATGTTTTGGCAAAGTTTGGTGAAGTTTCGTCCACGGGGGCCAAACTTATAAGGGGGGCCCCAAAATGTATTTTTTTCCCATAGACTGAATGGAGAAAAACTTTGCTCACGCCTACAGCCCACACTGCTGGATGCATTTTCACCAAATTTGCGGCAGGAGTGGCGGCTTGATCCTGAAAGCGTGCTTTTGTAAATTTGGTGGAGATCTGTCCAGTAGTTTTTTTGTTAAATGACCAAAATTTAGGTAAAAAATAATTAGTGATATCTGGGACCGGTCCGCGGACTAATTTCCCTGTTCTGTCCACGGTCCGAACTCTGATTGGCTTAGAAGGCAACGTGCTGTCTGCGGACATCAGACACGCCCACTGATTGGATGGTGAAAAGCGTGAAGTGCGTCAGATTTTTGGAAATGCCCGCCATATTGGATTCGCAGACTTCGGCCGCTGTCCGTGGACATCGCAGTAAAAACCTATTTAAAAAACACAAAATTTCACTTGTCAAACTTATCAAATAATATCTGGGGAGGTGAGTGGTGATGAGAATGGGATGGGATATGGCTGCAAGAAGCAAAAAAAACGGGTGTTTTTTGCCGTAAAAGTCACGAACAGTTCAGATGTTCGCGAACAGTCCTGTGAAGTTCGTGAACACCTCAGCATTACAGGGTTGGTAAAAAGCAGTTCTTGGATGGCTTATAACTTTAGCGCTACTTAATGAAACTGCATGCAATTTTGCAATTATATTCCTGACCTGAATACAAATGAGTTTCTAAAGTTTGGTGGGATTCAGTCAAGAGGGGGCAAAATTAGGGGGTGGGGGGTCCCAAAATAATGTAAAATAATGTAAAGGCTTATAAATGAGGTGTCATTTGACAAATCTACACTTAATTTGGCAAACTGATAATAAATCTAAATAAAAATGTTTTTGCGAAGGTTGGTGAGATTTTGTCAAGAGGGGGCAAAATTAGAGGGGGGTCCCATAATATTGTAAAGGCTTATAAATGTGGTGCAATTTGACAAATGTACACAAAAAGCTTAGTTTACCATAACTGTCAAATTTCTGGGGGTTTTCGGTTTTATGTGTAACCATAACGTCCCTTTAACAAAGTTTTTTCGATAAATTTCATAGGTTTTTATTAGTGCAACTTAACCATAATGTCCCTTTAACAAAGTTTCTTCATTGAATATATATATAAATATAATCAGTGAAAAAAACTTTGTTAAAGGGACGTTATGGTTCCAAGTAAAACCGAAAAACCCTTGAAATTCGCCAGTTATGGTAAGCTAAGCAACCATAACTCGCGCCACCACCGTGCACTGCTAAGACTAACACCCAGGACATCAAAGATGAAATCACAAATGTCATTGATGACATCACTGATGACATCACATGTCTGGCTCACTATTTTTTCTTTTGCTGACATATCTAGGCCACATGGTTTTCTTCAGTAACAGTCAGAAACTAAACATTTTATTTTATTTGTAGACATATCCTTCTAGTAGGTTCTTACAGTAATTCCCTTAGAGTACAGTCACATCATATGAAACATATACATATGGGAAAACACAAGCTTGAAAGACAGCTATCCTTTTTGTGCATAAAGATAATCACTAGACTTATGAGCACTTTCTGATAGTTCTGTTTTTTTTTATGGCTGTACTTTTCCTGTATATGGTCATATTTGTATACATTGTACTCACCCTACATTCCTTTAGGTCCACTCACATCAAGTGATACATATACATAGGGTAAATAGCAGCTTTGAAACAGAGCAATCATTTATTTGCATGAAACTAATCAGTTAAGTTATGAATTGTTTCTGCTACTACTTGTGATTTTTTGCTAACTTCACTTTCCCTGTATATACCCATATTGGTATCTGTTCTTGTGTCTTTGTGTTTTGTCTATATTAATGCAATTATGTAATACATGGGTTTTATTAGCTACTTATTACATATTTCACAGTACACAAAAATCTATTAAGAAAACAATTATCATTTCATTATTCAACATATTAACATTACGAATATCATACCTTCATCTTGTACGCTGCACATCAATGTTATGTTTCTGTATGAGTAGCTTAGTATACTAGATAGAACCCCATAATCGGATTCTATTTATATCAATGCATCGTTCAATGCACTTATTAGGGTATATTTCTTGCAATGATTCTTGACACTTTTTTCGCAACATAATAAGAATCCCTTCTACACATATTTCATGAGAAGTACATACACATGTGATGTCATCAGTGATGTCATCAATGACATTTGTGATGTCATCTTTGATGTCCTGGGTGTTAGTCTTAGCAGTGCCCGGTGGTGGCGTGAGTTATGGTTGCTTAGCTTACCATAACTGGCGAATTTCAAGGGTTTTTCGGTTTTACTTGGAACCATAACGTCCCTTTAACAAAGTGTTTTTCACTGAATTTCATAGGTTTTTAGTAGCGCAACTTAACCATAACGACCCTTTAACAAAGTTTTTTCACTGAATTTCATAGTTTTTTAGTAGCACAACTTAACAATAATGACTTTGACTTTATATACATGTCATATGGAACTGACTAGATCTCTTCTTATGAACGTGATGTCCGCGAACTTATTTAATGTTCGCGGACATGTTCGCAGAACAGTACCACTACCTAAAAACTGTGGGGGGGGTGGGGGGGTATGTTTGATTGTTATATCATAATATAGGAACATTTAACAAATTCAAAAAGCAGCACACAAACACATCATATATAGTAATACATAAGAAATGTAACCCATATATGTAACACACTAACCATTCATTTAAATACAATATGTTCTGAAATGGAATATACCACAAGAACATAAATTGGCTTCCAACATAATTACCTCACAGACACAACAGAACTGAGAACAAGACCAGACCCACTGAATACATAGGATTTATCTTACCAGAAATAGTAAGTGTACTTCATTTTACTCATATATTTATAAACTTTCTGTATTAGATTAAAAAATATATTATCTTTTTTTTTTTTTCTCACAGAAATGTCTAGTACTCTGGAATGGCTAGAGAACAATTTCCCACATGAAGAAATGTCACAAGATAGTGAAACTAATGGTAAACCCTTTATAATATAAACCATTTAAATATTATTATTTTGTATACATTTAACATATATATTTTCTTTTTGTACAGAGCATAACAAAATAGAAACTACCTCTGAAGAAGCTGTTATGGAAAACACGCTTGACAACATAAAAGAAAAAAATGATTTACTGTTGACCAATTTTAATAATTTGAAAACTTTTGTTGAAGATCATTTTGAAACAAAAACGTCATATCATTGCCCCACATGTACTTGTCCCTCCTCACCATATCCCAGTCAATTATCCCCAAACCCTCTCCATAATCCAAAACGTTTTGATGAGATTTCCATCCCTTCTTCACCTAATACCAATCATGTTGAAACCCCAAATTCTCCTGTTTTTGTTTCTGTTTCTGCCTCACCTTCTCTGTCATAAATTATTAATATATGTTAAATAAAGTTTAATTTTTATATTGTATTGTGAATAGTTTCCCTTTTTTTTAAAAAAACAATAAAAGTATCCGCGGACAGTGCGAGTGTTCTGAAATGTTCGTACATGAACGAAAATGGAGGTGTCCTGAAAAACACCACACCTGTTCGTACTGTTCGCTATCAACTTAAAACTGTCCTAAGAACACAATTGGTGTCCTGAAATGTTCGTAAATAAATGAAAATGATGTGTCCTGAACAACAGTACAACTGTTCATAGTGTTCGCTAGCAACATGAAACTGTACTATGATCACACGCGGTGTCCTGAATTGTTCGTAAACAAACAAAAATTAAAGTGTCCTAAAGAACACTATACCTGTCCGGTACTGTTCGCTAGCAAGTTCAAACTGTTCTAAGAATGCTATTGGTGTCCTGAAATGTTCGTACGTAAACGAAAATGGAGGTGTCCTGAAGAACACTATACCTGTTCATAGTGTTCGCTACCCAATTGAAACTGTTCTAAGAACACAATTGGTGTCCTGAAATGTTCGTACATAAACTAAATTACACGTGTCCTGAAGAACACTATCTGTCCTTACTGTTCGCTACCAAGTTTAAACTGTTCTAAGAACACACGCGGTGTCCTGAAATGTTCGTTTCACGTGTGACGCACTTTTAATTACTTCAGAACCCGAACAGTGTCCGTAGGACATCAATGCGCATGCGCTAACCAATCTCCGTGCACTTGGTGTCCTGCGGACAGGCGCTACCTTCGCGGACTAGTTCGCAAATGGATCATATGACCGCGCCCACGCTCATCGTGTGTCCTGAAATGCGGACACTGTTCGTGTCCCTGAACAATTTAAAAGTACATTTTCAGTTAATCCATAATATTTTTCAATAAAATCTCACCATGCCACAAGTCCCACATAGAAATCTTGAGTTTCTATATACCTTTTGAAACTTTCCGATCCTTTTTTTGTGTTCGATCTGTCCGCGCACAGTGCGCATGTCCGCGGACCGCGCACAAGCACCCCTATAAAAGACCACGCCCAAGAGCTTATTCCCATAGTGTTTCTGGCTATTCTTCAGAACACAGTGATTTTTGCTGCCACCTGCATACTACACCATCATCGAGATGGCATCCTTGGCTGCTGAACTGCCACTTGGTGCTGCACCTGCTTCAGCACCACCACCACCCCCCCCAACACCACCACCTCCCCATGGGCCTGAAGAGGGGATCAGGACTGAGGATGCGGAGGAGGAAGAAGAGGATGATGAGAATGAGGCAGAGGAAATCCCTACTACCCGCACTAGGCGTGAGTCTTGGGTGGCGGTTATTTAGCATTCATGGGAATGGTCCTAAGGCTCGTGCGAACCATGTTACCTGCAATGAGTGCAAAATGATACTCAGTCGCGGGAAGCACGGTAACTACAGCTTTGGGACCACTACTATGAAGCGACACCAGAGGTCATTTCACTCTGGGGCTATTTGCAGGGTTGTACCTTGCGAAGAACGTAGCAGGTTGATTTCCTCTACTTCATCCTCTGTTTCTGATCCTGTCACCACAAGGACCACCTCTGTGGGACAGCGTCTTTCTCAAGCTGCCTCACAGGCCATACAGAATGCTGATGACCCTTACCTTTCGAGGGTCACAGTTGTATGTATGTACTGTGACACAGTATTCTGCAGGGGGGAGCGACCTCGGAGTGCTTTTGAGACTATCGTCTCAGAGCACGAGAAGACCTGCTCACTACCCAAATAAAACCCACTCTACATCTTCCTCTCTCAGCTCGCCCTTTCTTATCCCTGTGGTTGGTGTCCCCCCCTTTACCCTCCTTTACCCTCCTCTCCTAGTGTGTCGTGTCTGAAAAATCGAAAAAAATACAAAATTACAAAAATCAAAAAAAAAATAAGGCTCTTTTCAGAGCCGCCTTTCCCAGTTAAAAAATAGAAGTAAAAATAAATGAAGCAGGGCTCTTGGTATTTTTTAGAAGTCCGCAGACAGTTCGCGAACATTAAAAAAATTGGGTTGCTACTCCATCACAAACATTGTAATGTTCTCTGGAATGAAGTGGTGGCTCTGAAAAGAGCCTTTGGGTGGTGTTTGTAAGTCAAAAATTGTAAATGCTTAACATCTACTTCAAAAGGTCGCAATGCATTTTGTACGTTTCTCAGAAAAATCTGATTGCCAGCATAAGTAAGATGGACTCCATCTCTGCGAAAAATGTATGTACTACAAAACAAAATATTTTCATTGTGAAAAGAAGACATGCCAAAATCTCTTAGAAAGCCACAAACAGCCTTATTAACATTGCGCCTTGCTTTTTCCATGTGTGGACCAAATGAAGAAGAACGAAGCCACATTTGTCTCTGCGCAATCCGTGAAAATATCACTTGAGAATTAGGAAACATGTCCATAACCTTCCTAAGTCCTTCTTTCATAGCAAATTGCAAAAAAATTCCAGTCACATGTCCTAAACTGTTCCCTCCACAATGAATTACAATTATGTCTGGATGTTGCTCTGTCTCCAAAGTAGCACAGAGAGGTAGCAAGTCCAACCACTTAATTCCACGTACTCCATGCCAGTTTACTTCCACATGTGGGAATCCAAGATCTACAGCTACTCCACAGCTTTCTGCATGCACCTTCAACCAATGTATCCACGAATCTCCTAAAATCCAAACAATCTGTTTTCTGAAAAACAGCCATAGCTATCGTTTGTTCTCTCAGCAAAAAGAGTATCTGAGAAAATCTCTCCTGGCACAACACACCCGCCAAACTTTCCTGACCAATCTCTTTCAGTGCTTATTCTCATTTGCATGACTTCTGAACCCAAAAATCCCCGGATGTAACTCCCGATGTCCGCAAACTACCACCATGTCCGTGGACATATCGTAACATGAACAGCCCTTCTACCATTTCCACTACACTCTCTCTGCCATTCCCTCATTGGATGTACCTCAAAAATCACATGACCATGCACCAATCACAATCAAGACCTCTACATCTAACTGCATCATCATAGATCAGCAATGCAAATGTACTCTGAATCTCTCTGAGTACAAGTGTTATATCATTGGCAAGCAGCATCTACCAGAAATACTGTACAAGTCTTCAAGATTTCTACTTGCAGCTCCATGCATATCCATATGCATGAACACAAACTTCAAGTATGCATATTTTCTGTATAGTAGATGACATATCTCTCAACCATTTTTGTTTTACAGGCGGGTGAAATCACCCGATTTTGTTTTTGGCGGGTGAGACGCCCATTGGAATGAATGGGCGTGCAGGAGGCTTGGCGGGTGAGTCTGCCCTTTACAAGGCGTGTGACACCCGCCAAAAGCGTGTGAGTTGAGAGCTATGAGATGAACACATTTTCAAACAGACTTTTACCTTGTAAAATCTGTAAAATGAGTTTACTGTACTTTTTTCAATTTCCTAAATTCAACTATCACTTATGAACCTTTATACTTTTTACTTTCTTTATACACACACACACACTCAAATCATGTTAAACTAACATTTTTTAAATGAAATATATAGACTACATATATTCAAACAAAATTGCATGCAAACACAATCTATGTTTAAACCTTTATAAAAATACTTATACAATTTCATATTTTTTGTTTTTATTTATTTATTTATTTACTTAATTACTTTAAATTAGACATGACATTGAGGCGCTATTACCTAGAACAGTTTACTTACAGAAATAGTGGTATTCACTAATATATTATAAATTTCACAAGACAAAGTAAAGATATTTTTTTTTGCCACAGTTAGTCATTCAATACAATTTGGTCATTAAGAACATATCATATGTACTGAACTGATGCAATGTATCTTATGTAAATACATTAGTTTAATGGTTTTACAGACGGCATTGAAGATTTCACTTAAAAAAATCAATATCTAAATTAAAAACAGTGCTATATACAAACAAAGTTACTAATTTGAAGCTTTTACAATTGCAGTGAAGACCAGTTTCCTGTAAAGAAGCAGCCGAATTCGAAGAAGAAAGAAAAACTAAGAAGTTACCTATTAATTTAAAAAAAAGTAAGTAAAATATCACCATAATATTTGTATTATTAATCAAATATACTATAACATTAATACGAGTTATTTTGGTTTCTTAAAATAGAGATTTTGTACCATTTTGTCCAAAAATGTCCATGTCTTAAACAGCGATTTACAGCCAGAATGGCCCACAAATTTCTATTTTTGGACACACAAATTAGCCAACTGAACCACTACAATTTTCATATTATAGAACAAGCAACTGTTTTAATTGTATACGTTAGATTTACTATTTGTACTTTTCCACACCACTAGCTTACTTTTTTTTTGTCATCTGAACCCCAGTTTAGTAACACATAAATTCAAGAATACCTATCCCTACTAGTTTTAGTTCCCAATGCACAATCACACACCATTACATACATCTTTATCATCTTACTCAAACACTCATGCACACAGCACACATACATTCCAGAACACCCCAACCCATATCTTCTTTATTTTTTTCAACAGACCCTAAAAAATGCCTACCAAAAGACAAGTCCGTAGAAAGCAACGCAAAAGTAGAGCAAATGAAAATAAAGGTGTCCAACATAAGCATCCATCTCTAGCAGAATTTGTAAAAAAAAGTTGAAACAAAACAGCTAATACAATCATTTAGTGAAACACAAGAAGTTTCAAGTACAACAACTTTGCTTCCTCTATCAAAATGTAAAACAAACCAAAAAACAATTAACAGAAAATCAGCTATCAGTACAGATAAAACTACTTCTTCAAATATAATATAGTGCAAAGTAAGCATACCAAGAAAAGTATTTTAGCCAAAATATACCGTCACAAAGTCCTTCAAAATCTTATAAAAACAGGAGAGAAATCAGGTTCAAAGCTTAAAACCTATCGTAGGACATTAATCTTAGAAGCATTGATGGACAGTGCAATTCTTCTCAAAAGAAATGTATTTATTTTACTGTTAAACAAAAGGAAACCACTAACAAAACTAATAACTAAATTACAAAAAAGACTTCTCAATAAGCGAAATGTCAACAGAAAGAACTTCTTAAGTATCTGCGGAGGTGAATGGAATCACACTACGAGCACAGAACCATTTTTTAATGAAGAAGCGTACAAACAAAAGCAAATTAATACAATTGCCATAAATAGCAGTGGTTGAGGTGATGAAAAAGTGAATAATACCATAATGGAACAAGAAGTACTTCTTACAAAAATATGCCCTGAAAACTTAGAATTACCCCTCCATTCAACTGAATCAGAACGTCTAGTGTACAAATGGCCATGCACGTCAATGTGTAACATTCCCAAACAATGTTTCAAATCTTTACACCAATTCCTCAATAAATATGTAAAAAGCAAAGACAAAATCAAAATTAAATTACTGCAAAATATAGATACCTGTCCAGTGCACAAGTACACAGGACTACAAGGACATTCATTGGCCTGCATTACAGGACCTACTTGTAAAACCACTTTCCATGATATCAAAAGGATATCAACACATCATTCAACTATAAGAAATCTAGTCTATAAACTGTACTATGCTAAAAGTCCTGCTTTAGCACTAACAAAGTTAAATAACATCCTTCTACATGGTACAGCAAAAGACCTACTTGAAGAAATTGACTATATCCAGAAAAAATATTTTGGAAGTGAAAGCCATTTACAGAATGAAATAGCTTTAAACCAATTAAGCAACAATTCTACACATGGCAACCTTTTGCTAAACACATACAAAAAAGAAATACTAAAATTTAAAAGTACATCAGCTGAAGTACCAAACCATGTATGTGTATGTTGCCGTAGAATTTTTTATAAAAGTAACACAAAAACTGTGGACCATCATACAAATGGTTTGAATTAGCTCTCTACCTTCTAGCAGAAAACAAATATGAAATAACTGAGCCCTTAATACTTTGCTGTTATTGCACTACAAAACTTGACAACAACCAAACTCCTTCACGTTCTATCTCAAATAATTTGGAATTATACCCAGTACCAAAACCTCTACAACAACTTAATTTATATGAGAGCATCATAATTCAAACAGTACACCCATTTCAAGCAATAATACGCCTTCAACCAAAAACAGCAAAATTACCTCCCTCTGAATTGGTAAAAGGCATTCGTGGAAAAGTAGTTTATTTATCATTAAATCTAAAAGAAAATGTGTATACTCTAGGAGTGCAACGTCCAATGCAGCAATCTTTAATTATATTAGTAAATGGAGTACCTACAAAAGACAAAAAAATATGGCAACAGCTGGTAGATTTATATAAAGTTAGACAAGCCTTCCAATATCTTAAAGAGAATAATGAATATTACAAAGAAATTAATATTGAAGAAAACTTGAAAGATACAACTGAAATAATTCAAGAAACACAAGAAGCTGGTCAATTTGAGCTACTAGATCCTGCTACAATATCAAATACTTTAGACCATTATACAATTCATCCTTTGCACTGTAATGACACCGTACAAGATGTACTGGAAACTTACCAAATGCGTCAAACAAAAGGATCGCCAATCAGTATATGGGAAAAAAGTATAGAAGCACATGCTTTTCCTCTACTCTTTCCTACTGGCAAAGGAGGAAGGTATGATGATAGACCTATTCAAATATCAGCTTCAGAATACCGCTCATTACGGATGTATTCTGAAGATCCCAGATTTAGACAAAATGTGGAATACATATTCCACCTACTCTTTGAAAGTGAACTAGCAACTTTATGTTACAGAGTTGCACACATATTAAAATCAGGATCACACTTTCAAAATATGACAGCTACACAATTATTAGAGAAAGTGCAACAAAAGGATGAGATTTTACAATCAAATATTACAAATCTATTAGCAAATATGCGTGGTACTAAAGAGTACTGGTTTCGACGTCATGGAGATGTATGTTGTATGATCAGAAACCTTGGCCCACCCACTTGGTTTGTTACATTAAGTTGTGCAGAATATGCATGGGAGGATTTACATGATTTCCTACGCATATCAAATAAAAACAAAACAAACATAGATATTCTAACACCTGGAGAACTTTGTTCTTTGGATCCTGTTAATGTTTCAAGATATTTTCACCATTGCTTCATTGCTATGCTACATTTTATTTGTAATAAAACTGTTCCTCCCCTTGGAGAAGTGCAACACTTCTTTTGGAGAAAAGAATACCAAGCCAGAGGAGCACCACATATCCACATGCTTTTATGGATTAAAGATGCTCCTAAATTTGGTCAAGACAGTGATGCCACTGTTTTACAGTTTATTGAAAAATATGTCACTTGTGAAATTCCATCAGAAGCCACAAATAGTGATCTTCGTGCACAAATTATAAAATTTCAAAGACACAAATGTGGAAAATATTGTCGTCGCAAATACAAAAACAAAGGCAAATACTACACCAAATGCCGATTTGGTTTCCCTAGACCAGTTACAAATACAGGTCAAGTAAACAACCTCATGTCTTCAGTTAGACATTGTGTTAAAGGTAAGTCACCTAAAAATACATATTACATAAAAAGAAAAGAAGAAGAAAAATATATCAATGATTATAATGCAATCATTGCCCACTTATGGAATGCAAACAGATGTGCAGTACATTGCAGACAATTCTACTGCAGTTGCACAATATGTCACAGCATACTTAACTAAAGCAGAAAAGACAGAGCTCCAAGACCTCTGGAATGACCTGTCATCAGATAAAAAAGTATCTCAGAAATTATACAGCTTGGGCATAAAAATGCTCACCCATAGAGAATGTGGATCTTATGAAGCAGCTGATCGTTTAACTGGTACTTCATTGTATGGTAAATCTGAAAATATAGTATGGCTAAGTCTTGGTCCAGCTAAATCTAGAAAAAGACTTCTAAAATCATATGAAGACATAGAAACAATACCCAAACATGATCCCAACAGCCAAGACATTTTAAAAAACAATTTATTGGACACATACTACCCAAACAGAAGTAATACTTTGGAAAACATGTGTCTATACCAAATAGCCCAAAACTACACATACAAAAATAATATGAAACCTGATGAAAAAAAAGGTAAATATAGAGTGACAGACTGTGAAGGCAGCTTAGTTAAACTCACTAAACCAAATTTAATTAATCATATCAAATTATCAATTAAGACTCCTCAACATAAAGAAGTATATTACATGTCCCTGCTATAACTCTTCAAACCATGGCGAAAAGAAGAACAATTACTAGATAACTATGACTCATATGAGGATGCTTTCAAAGCAAATGAAAGCACTATAACTGATGTAAACTTTACACAGTACAAAACAATGTTGCACAATGAACAGCAACATGAAGAAGAACTCCAAGCCCAACTAGATAAGGATACTCCTGACAGTAGTCAACCTTCTGTAACAGGAAGCCAAGAACCACTAGGAGAACCACTAGTAACAAATGAGGCAGAATTAGCTATGATAGAAGTAGAAAACACCATGTGTCAGCAGGAAGATAAGGAAGACTTAACTATCCTACAATCAAAACTAAACAATGAGCAAAGTAGCGTTTTTCAAGAAGTAACAAAACAAATTGCACATGGTGTAAAACATGAAAATAAAGAATGTTCCTGCCATAATTATAAACCTATACTACTGTACGTCAGTGGTGAAAGCTGGTTCTGGCAAAACATTCCTAATCAAAATCATTAGTAAGTTCCTTCAACAATTGACAAACAACAAACTGTCAGCTGTTGTCACTGCCCCCACAGGTTTAGCTGCCTACAACATAGGTGGTGTTACATTACACCGATTACTACTATTACCAGTAGAACACCAGAACAAATTAGACTATTACAAACTTTCTGCAGAAGCTGCAATGGAATTACGCAGAGTATTGAAACAAATGAAAATGCTACTAATAGATGAAGTGAGCATGGTCTCCAACCTGATGTTAGCTTTGATTCACCTCAGATTACAAGAAGTACTCAAAACAGACTATGAAGAGCTCTTTGCAGGAAAACACATTATTGTTTTTGGAGATCTGCTTCAATTAACACCAGTAAAAGATGAACCTATTTTTAAAACATTAGGGCACAAACTCTGCCGTAAAACTGTTGGCAGCATTGGAAATGTCAACCTTTGGCAACATTTCCAATACAGAGAATTAACAGAAAACATGCGCCAATCTGCAGATCTAACTTATGCTAACATTTTAAAAAGTTTGAGAGTTGGTATACTTTCTAAAGAAGCAGAAGCAACATTGAAAACCCAGCACATTAATGCACTTCATGGCGATAATGCATGTGCTACAGATGTTATGGAACAATTAGCCCACAAAAATGTCAATTGTATGGCCTTAATGCCAACTCTTGCAAGCTGTCTCAAATTCAATGAAATCATGCTAAGTAAAGAAATGCAACCAATAATGGAAATTAGCGCCACAGACAAACTAGATGTACATGGTATGACACTACCCATGTGTGACCAAGCCACAACAAGACTAAATAATTTAGAAAAATCAATCTCAAAAACAGCAGGCTTAGAAAAGATGTTAAAATTATCCTTAAATTTCAGAGTAATGCTTAAACGTAACCTTGACGTGGACCAAGGACTAGTTAATGGAGCACTGGGTACAGTTGTTGGCTTTCAAACATACCCACGTGACAACAAAATTCAGTTTGTCAATATACTCTTTGACAAACTTTCAGAAGTAAAACGGATAGGACGCTCAACAGCTAGATTCCTTCTCTTCAAAGATATGTATGTACGCAGAGAACAATTTTCTCTAACTCTTGCATACGCAGTCACGATTCATAAATCACAAGATCTTACCCTAGACAAAGCAATGATAGATATTGGTAACACAGTCTTTAAAGAAGGCATGAGCTACGTAGCACTATCACGCTTACGTACACTTGACGGTCTATTTCTAATCAACTTTGATGCAAGTAAAGTAAACGCTGATATTCCTTGCATTTTAAAAATATAATAGACTTAGCTCACTATACACTCCCCATCTAAACACATATTCTGTTCCACAAAAACTAAAACGTTGTAAACGAAAACTAAATCAAACAGAAATGCAACAGGACGTCACTGCAAATCCTCCAAAGAGAGTAAAAGAAACTAATACTTCATCAAGTACCACAAACAAAAAATAATCAATTAGAGAAAGTAAACCAGGTACTTCTTTAAAGAAGGAAGACAAACTCCAAAAAAAGCAGTTAGATACAGAACTACCTGGCCCATTTACATTCTCAAATATAGTTGGTGTAAGTTGCCATGCAGCACTGAATATTCTATTTCAATTACCACCAATTGTTGACAACATTTACTTACACAGTACAAACCCATTGTGTTTGCAAATGTTAGTACTTCACAGAAATGCAGCAAACAATCCTGACAACACATATAGTGTTTTTGGAATAAGACGACAATTGGACTACTGTGCTGGAATGGTGAAATTCACTATAAACTCACAGGAAGATCCACAAGAATGTCTAATGTACTTACTACAAGTACTGGAAAACAAAAACATACCTATAAATGAAATCTTTCAGATTTCATACATGTGGAAACATACATGCACTCTCTGCAACAATATGACACAAGAAGAAATCCCCAATGAACGCTTCATATATATATCAATACCAAATTGTGAATCCATTCCATTTCAGCAACTTGTACAAAATGCAAACCATGGTAGATTATGCTCTACCTGCAATTCAGATAATCGCTCCACGTTAGTAATACAAACACATAGTAAATATGTAATACTAATGCTTCTACGTTACAATGCAGATGGTATCAAAAACAACTGCAAGCTGACTGGATTCACACATGGTCAAATATCACTTGGTAAGAAAACCTTCACAACAATAGGTATAATCTACCACGCAGGAGCCACAACCAATTCAGGGCACTACACTGCATATATAAAAAAGAAATGTGGATGGTTTGAATGTAATTATAGTACCATTACTCTAAAGCAGAGATTACCAGCAAATCTTACAAACGCTTATTTGATGTTCTTAAAACCAAAATTTGATAAACTGTATTTAAACCTTTAAGTAAATTTGTGTTACAAAAATATAAACTGTTAGAATACTCCAAAAGCTATCTAACTGCTCAAAGATTCTACAACAACTAATCAGATAAATTAATACCACTAAATTAGACCAAATAATACACAGTTAGAATACGCCAATTGGTATCTAACTGTCCCAAAATTTAACAATATCCAAATAGATAAATCAAAACCACTAAAATATATTTAAAAAATAGACAGTTAGAATACGCCAATTGGTATCTAACTGCTCCAAAATTTTATAATATCAAAACAAATGAAGAATCTGTTACTGCTCCATAAAAAATACAACAAAGCAAAGTATAAAGCATTAGCCAGAAACAACAAGTGAACACTGAGAACAAACAAACAAATAAACAGTAGCATAACAGAAAAAGGTTTTTTTTTAATCCAACATGGATTTTTTTTTCTCCCACAGACCCAATGATTTTAGCAACAAATACAGAAACTGAGCAAATTGTACAGTACTCTGATTTGTACTCTACTACATATGAGGGTGGAAAAAAAATAAAAGTATATTGCTTATACAATGTAAAAGTCATTACAAAATACTAATACTAACATGCTATTTTCTTTTATCACAGAAATGAAGAAGAAAAACATGGACTCCCATTACTAGACCAAACAGTAAGTATACAATAATAAGGACAACCATAGCAGCATATCACATCCATAGTATCTAATACCTTTGTTCCTTATACATTTGTTTTTCACCCAAAGTTATAAGCAAATATGAATGTGATATGCTGCGGTGGTTGTTGCCAGGGCATAGAGTCTTGGGTGCATGGCCAAATGGCCATGCACCCAAGACTCTATGCCCTGGCAACAACCACCGCAGCATATCACATCCATAGAGTCAAACATTTCAACTATGATCTATGGGAAACTTTTAATGTCCGCGAACAATGTGAGTGTTCTTAGAACACTTTGAACGTGCAAGCGAACAATACGGACACCGTTTTCAGGACACCCCCTATGAACATTTCAGAACAACGCGATAGTTCTTAGAACACTTTCAACTTAACAACGAACAATAGGGACAGCGTCCTAAGGACACCCCCTACGAACATTCCAGGACACCGGGAGTGTTCTTAGAAGCGTCTTCAGAACACCACCATCTTTTATTTGCGAACATTTCAGGACACCGCGAGTGTTCTTAGGACACATTCAACTTGACAAAGAACAATACGGACAGAGTCCTCAGGACACCCCCTACGAACACTACCCGGACACCGCGAGTGTTCTTAGAAGCGTCTTCAAAACACCACAATCTTGTTTATTTGCGAACATTTCAGGACACCGCGAGTGTTCTTAGGACACATTCAACTTGACATAGAACAATACGGACAGCGTCCTCAGGACACCCCCTACGAACACTCTCGGACACCGCAAGTGTTTTTAGAAGCGTCTTCAGAACACCCCCATTTTGTTTATTTGTGAACATTTCAGGACACCACGAGTGTTCTTAGGACACATTCAACTTGACAGAGAACAATACGGACAGCGTCCTCAGGACACCCCCTACGAACATTCCCCGGACACCGTGAGTGTTCTTAGAAGCGTCTTCAGAACACCACCATCTTGTTTATTTGCGAACATTTCAGTACACCGTGACTGTTCTTAGGACACATTCAGCTTGACAGAGAACAATACGGACAGCGTCCTCAGGACACCCCCTACGAACACTCCCCGGACACCGCGAGTGTTCTTAGAAGCGTCTTCAGAACACCCCCATTTTGTTTATTTGCGAACATTTCAGGACACCGCGAGTGTTCTTAGGACACATTCAACTTGACAGAGAACAATACGGACAGCGTCCTCAGGACACCCCCTACGAACACTCCCCAGACACCGTGAGTGTTCTTAGAAGTGTCTTCAGAACACCCCCATTTTGTTTATTTGCGAACATTTCAGGACACTGCGCGTGTTCTTAGAACACATTCAACTTGACAGAGAACAATACGGACAGCGTCCTCAGGACACCCCCTATGAACACTCCCCGGACAACGCGAGTGTTCTTAGAACAGTTTCACTTTGCTTGCGAACAAAACGGACACATATTGACTCCTTAGAACACCCCCTAGTCAGTTTATTTAGAACATTTCAGAACACCCATGAAGGCCGCAAACAAATCAAACACAAAAAGAACGTCTAACACATAAAAAACACAACTTTCATCCTATCTCATACACTCCCACCCTCCCCAAACACTCCTACACACCAACACACTCTACAGAATACACATCTTGAACAAAGTTTCACCGCGCTGTCCGGGGACGTCCGCGAATCCAAGATGGTGGGCGCTACCGAAAAATCTGACGCGCTTCACGCTCCACGCCGTCCAATCAGCGAACACTTTGCATGTCCGCGAACATTACGCAAGACGATTGGGCAATCAGGACACTTTCCGCGGAGCGAACAGGGAAGTGTGTCCGCAAACCCAACACAGATATCACTAATTTTTTTTTACCTACTTTTTGGTCATTTTAAAAAAAAACTACCGAACGGATTTTCACCAAATTTGCAAAAGCACGCTTTCGGGACCAAGCCGCTGCTCCTGGTCCAAATTTGGTGGAAATCCGTCCAGCGGTTTGGACTGTAGGCGTGAGCACAATTTTTTTCCCATTCACTCTATGGAGAGTGAGTATAATGTATACAAATATGAGTATATAGAGGGAAGGTAGAGTAATAAAAATAAAACTATGAGAAAGTGCTGATAACCATAATGATTATCTTCATGCACAGAAAGGATTGCTCTCTTTCAAGCCTGTATCTACCACTATGTATATGTTTCATATGATGTGACTGGACCCTAAGTCTACAAATATAGTACCTTTTCAATTTTTACTTCCTGACTGTTACTGAAGAAAACTATGTGGCTTCGATATGTCAGTAAAGGATAAAAAGGGAGAGCCAGCCATGTGATGTCATCAGTGATGTCATCAATGACATTTGTGATGTCATCTTTGATGTCCTGGGTGTTAGTGTTAGCAGTGCACGGTGGCGCGAGTTATGGTTGCTTATGTTACCAAAACTGCCGAATTTCAGGGGTTTTTCGGTTTTACTTTGAGCCATACGTACCTTTAACAAAGTTTTTTCACTGAATTTCAGAGGTTTTTTGTAGCGCAACTTAACCATAACGTCCCTTTAACAAAGTTTTTTCACTGAATTTCAGAGGTTTTTAGTGCACAACTTAACCATAATATCCCTGACTTCATATACATGTAACATAGAACATACTAACCCCCTCGTAGTGATTTTCATATCCGCGGACTACCGCCATGTCCGCAGACACATCGAAAATCTGAGCGTGGTGAATGTAAATTTAAATAGTGTGCCCCATTTCCCCTTTGAAGTTGGCTCTGAAAAGAGCCGTTTTATTATTTTTTTTTTTTACAGATGCTTGACAGACACCTGTTATTTTGTATTTTTTTTCTTGTTTTTTTTTTCTTACTTTACTCCTAAAATCTTCACATAACCTTCTCCAAAGCAACACTTACATTCCAAAATAGAAAGGCATTTCCCGTAAAAGATAAAGAAATGCCATCTTCTTTAAAATTAACAGCATTACTGGCATCAATATTCTCATTGTTACAGAAGAACATAACAGCTCTAAGCATGAAGGCACACATGCCTCGGTTGATGGCACACCTAGCAATATTTTGCTGAGGACAAAAAACTGAACTATTGTCCCATATTGCCCTAGGTAGTAATCCAGAAAAAATTACTTTTGCATTTGGAAGGATCTTCATTACTGCTTGAACCAAGCGTTCCAAATCAGCCAACAAAGTAGGGGCACTGACGTTGCCCAAATGGAAAGCACCATAGTGCAAAACTACCACATGTGGACTGTTCATCGTGGCCATATCCTCACAAACTTGTACAATTCCCTGTACATTGCAATCAGGCACACTGCGCCACACCTCCTCCACTCCTTTCACATCAAAGTTCTTTGCAACATGCCTGCATTCAGCGTACTGCTGTAAACCATGCACAAACATATCTCTGAGCACCAACACCCTGACTTTCTCCACTTCTGCCATCTTCACCACACACAGTCTCTTTCAACACAAATCCACAACCTCGACATCTGATTGGCTGATCCGTACAGTCTTCTTTCCATGTTGGATTTCCTGGAAAAACCGAGATGTAGCACGCCCTGTCCACGAACAGCCGCGGTGTCCGCGGACGGCGTCCACTTTACTCTCTGTGCCATTCCCTCATTGCATACAGCTAAGCAATCACACAATACGAATAACGTCCTCAGAACAACCCCATTTTGTGAATTTTCGAACATTTCAGGACAATTATTATTTCATTATTCAACATATTAACATTACACATATTATACTTTCATCTTGTACTCTGCACACAATGCTATGTTTCTCCATTAGTAGCTCAGTATACTAGATAGAATCCCATAATACAATGCTATTTATATCAATGCATCGTTCAAAGCACTAATAACGGTATGATATTTATTGCAATATCCTTGACACTTTTTTCGCAACATTATAATAAAAATCCCTAGTACACAAATTCCATGAAAAGTACATACACACGTGATGTCATCAGTGATTTCATCAATGACATTTGCGATGTCATCTTTAATGTCTTGGGTGTTAGTCTTAGCAGTGCACGGTGGTGGCGCCAGTTATTTTTCAAAGCTTACCATTACTTGCGATTTTCAGGGGTCTTTTGGCTGTACTTAGAACCATAACGTCCATTAAACAAACTTTTTTTAATATCACGCAAACAATATACAAACATGGCGTGCAAAAACCAACTTCTACAGATGGCTTTACACAGAATGTTTCAAAGTAAGAATTTATGCTCGTTCACAGTGAAGGTCAGCTGCTTCCACAACTTCTACAGATGGCTTTACACAGAATGTTGCAAAGTAAGAATTTATGCTCGTTCACAGTGAAGGTCAGCTGCTTCCATTTTTTTCTCAGGCCCCGGAGAGGCTCACGAAGCGGACTATAAGGTTGTATTGTGTTTTGACCTTGACAGACAGAGATTGTGATGAAAGACTTCTCTTGCAGGAGTGTTGCTAAAACGTAAGAGAAGATAAAGATGAAATTTCTGAAACGAAACCACTTTTATATATTATATCACTATGCGAAAGATCATTGGCACACGCGGAGTCGTATTTTGGGACTGCACTAGTCGTAGACAATGGAAATTGCAATTGTACTGCAAGTAACCCTTTAGATTATTTTATACCAAATATAATTACAATAGCGTAGCATTAAAGACCGCACAAGTTGAACTTGTTCGTTGAAAGTGGCATAATGTTTTCTACCGCGCACTATCACCGCCGAATTGATCCCCTGTCGTTTAGAGGGCTCTGAAAAAGGCAGACGACACAGGGTGGGTTAATAGAAATAATTTAACCGGTCTATAGGCGGTCGACCGCTCTACTCGCTGTGCCACTTCACTGTAGCCTGTCAAGTGGCACAGCGAGTACAGCGCTCGCTTTGAAATCCGTGCACAGCTTGCTAACGCAAGTTTGAATCCCGGGAAAGCCAAACTCAGCCTTTCATCCTTCCGTTGTCGATAAATGAGCACCACACACCGTGGTTAATAATAAGCACCGCTTAGATACCTCACGGTTATTAGCGCTATATGAATGGGAAAATATTATTATTTTATTATTAACATACTCTGTTGCACTATCTTCGATAGCAAATATTTTCACGCCCTAATAAATAAAATGATGATTTTTAATGAAGATCGGCTGGTGATACTAATTTATGTTTTTTAAAACAGGTATGTGGCTCCATTTTGCCTATGTCACGATATACAGACTCCAGCGGATGGCGTCTTCAACTGCCAGGTGCAGGTCCAAATATGCAACTTCATGACCCTCACCATTTTATGGGACAATCGCCAAGGACCAATATGCCCTTACGCAGTACTAGCGGCTACAAACAACATACCAACCAATAGGGTGGTCTAATGGCTCGTTGTTGGAGCAACCTTCCGATTATCAGAGCGACCATTTACTGCTTTTATCATAAACCAACAGCCTATCTACCGCAAAGGAACAACGCGTGGCTCCAAATAAACTTTTGCTGATCGACAGCAGAGACAATAGCAAATCGCTGAATATTCACTAAACATTTCATGTGAAATAAATGTACTTTACCAAATGTACAATCCTGCTGTTTACTTTTAAACCACAGTTTCATATTCCAAATTGTGGCGCACTGAGTTGTAAGCTAATCTAACACTCTCTGTACCGCAAAGGAACATCGCGTGTCTCAACATGAACTTTTGCGGATCGACAACAAAGACAAATGCAAATTGCTGAATATTCTCTAAACATTTGATGCCAAATAAATGTACTTTACAACATTTACAATCTTGCTGTTTGCTTTTAAATCACAGTTTCATATTCCGAATTGTGGCGCGCTGTGTTGTGACATAATGTGTGTTGTCTTCCGGGTTCTGTGTAAAGTCGCGTAGTACTGGAGACGACTGGGCGCATTTGATTACGCACCCTGTAACGTCACGGAGAGAGGCGGGGAATATGAATGCTTTGATAATATCAGGCTTAGGGGCGGGAGATATGATTTAGTGTCGCAAAAGCAAGTCAGCCAGGTCAATAGCGCCAGTCATAGGATTATCACATAATGTCGGCTCACACCAGCCGGATTTATCGTTTCTTTAGTGGACAAAAAGTCAGTTGACGCCCATAGGAAATTGTACTATTAGCGAACAAAAGGAGGGCTCTTAAAACACTTTCACCCTGACAACAAACAATACAAACAACGTTCTCAGAACACCCCCATTTTGTGTAATTGCAACCATTTCGGGACACTGCGAGTGTTCTTAGAACACATTCAACTAGACAGATTACAATACGGACAGCTTCCTGAGGACACCCCGAGTTTGTGTATTTACGAACAATTAAGTACACCGCGAGTGTTCATAGCTTATTTTTACCTTCCTTGCGAACAAAAATGACACATACTCCGTCCTCTAAACACCCCACCATTTAGTTTATTTACAAAATGTCAGAAAAGCCGTGTTCTCCGTGGACAAATCGAACGCAACAAAAACGTCTAGCACATAAAAAAAAAAACATTGAACCTATCTCATACTCCCCCACCCCCAAAAACTCTTACACACCAACACACGGCACTAAATACAATTTTTTATCCACGTTTCACTGCGCTGTATGCGGTCGACTGCGAATACAAGATGGCGGGCGCCACAGAAAATCTGACACACTCCACGTCCCTCGCCGTCCAATCAGCGAACACGTCGCATGTCTGCGGATATGACGCAGGGCCATGGGCCAATCGGGGTGCTGTCCGCGGAGCGAACAGGGAAGTCCGTCTGCGAAGCGAACACAGATATCACACATTTTTTTGCCTTACATTTTGGTCATTTTTAAAAAAACTACTGGACAGATTTACACCAAATTTACAAAAGCACGCTTTTGGGACCAGGCCGCCACTCCTGCCGCTAATTTGGTGTAAATCTGTCCAGCGGTTCGGGCTGTAGCCGTGCGCAAAGGTTTTTCCCATTCAGTCTATGGGGAAAAAAAAGTTTTGGGACCCCCCCTATAATTTTTCCCCCCCTGGACGAACCCTCACCAAACTTTGCAAAAAAAATTCAGAGTGACCCAACTACTTTTTTTGCAAAGTTTGGTGAGGATCCATCCAGGGAGAGCGAAGTTATAAGCCACCCAAAAAGTGCTCTTCCTATGGAAACAGCAACTTAACCATAACTACATGGCCACTACCGTGGCCATGTAATATATATATATATATAATAGGTTTAATGAACATCGCACTAAAACCACACACGCCACCTTCTCTGCGACTCACAATTAAACTTCTTTTTACATAAATAAATAAGTTGGTTTGGAGAACACATATCCCAATCCTATCTGGGGCTCACATTTCTATAGCATGTAGCACATCAGAACCTGGAAACATGACAGGTTGCACACTTTACTTTATTTGGATTTCAATTTGAAGAATAATCAAAACTGTTCAATGAAAAAATCAATTTACGTATGCAGTGCGGGGCAATTTCGATTTTCTTGTGCACTTAAAATGGCTACCAGTTTGCTTCATCTTGATTACATTTAAAACAAATTTGGACTGGTTCAGCGCTCTCAGCAATATGTCACAACTCTTACTTTAATCCACTTTTAGTATACAGTGCACTTTTCTAGTCAGCAGCTTTATTCAATTTACCCTTGAGGAAATACTTTTTCAGCCCCAACCCCAAAACCAGAAAGTCTGTTACGTGCAGCACCCCTTTACTGCAAGTCCAGAGTTAAGAAATAGGGACAGATTTTTTTAGTTTAGACCCCCTCTTCACTTAAAGGGCTGTATTGTGGGGTGTGGTTAGATATGAATGGTGTTTACATACCCCCCTTCATTTCAGGGCCAGTGAAGGGAAAAGTGGGCAGGAAAAGGGGGATAGTTATTCATTTTGTGGTTCAGACCACCCCTCCACTTAAAGGCGTGTGCTGGGGGACGTGGGCAGTTTTGGGGATTTTAGTTTAGGGACCAGGACACTCCTCTTCTTTAAAGAAGTTGAGGTTAATAGGAAGAATAGGATTATCCAATTACATTACAGGCTATCGTTTTTAGCATACACTTGGAATGAGCTTTGTTAATTTCAATGTTAACAAAAATCACCCTGTGGTGTTTTGCTATATGGGAAAAATATTCAGTAGAATATGCTAAGGACCTACACAATTTGACCCCCACCCACTATTAAGGGAACAAGTTAAGGCAAGCAGATTCCCCCACACATTTTGTTTCAAATGGCTCAATTCTACTTACTTTGAAAACATATGTTTAAAGTTCAAGAAAGCCAGCTGCATTTCAGGACACTGTTTGGGACAGGGGGCAGGGGTCTGGTCACACCACTATCAAGGATGGTCCCCAGCTCTTCACCGTAGGGCGCAGTCAGCTTTTAGGCTTCCCCAATATCTTTTTTGGTCATTTTTAGCAGCTCCCTCCCTCTCTCATATTGCATCCACTTTATATACCACTCATCACACCCACAAACTTAATAATATAAGTAGGTGCCAATGTATTATCTTGTAACCAGTATTGGACAGTTACCTTTCTCTCTCCACTCCCTGACTACTGATAGGTTCTGGGGGTGCTAACATTTAAATGATGGAAAAAGGAATGGAGGCGATAAATCCACTGTAGAGTGACAATTTATTTATATGTTTCTTTGCAACATTTCTCCTAAAATGGTGCCTTAATGGTAACTATTTTAATTTACAAATAATTCTCATAATGTTTGTGCTCCTTTCTTCATGACAAATCTATCTAGACGTCTCTCATGTTCGCACCATGTTGCCTGCGCAACTGGTGTTTTTCTCAATTACTTGAAAATGATAGCAGTGATTATGATGAAATTTACCACCAATTATGTGACACATTTAGCCATCATTGTCCCACATTTCAGCTTCTTCCCAACATCTGGGGACTGGTGATCACTTTTTGGCTAGATACCAGCGTTCTGAATTTCCCACTTTTATGCAAATTACCCCCACAGAACCACTTTTAAATTAGCTTTCATATGGTACCTCAATGGATGCAGTGCGACTTATTGTTGCAGAGAAACTCATTAGTTTTGATAGCCCATTTAAACTAATAGAAAATCTTCACATGTTTGCAAATCTTATTTTATTAGCCTCTTTGTTGTTTGAAGTTGGTGGGCTAAAGAGATCCTTATCATACAGCAGACAGTTCATTCTGACCTGTGGTGCCGTAAGGCCATGCTGACATTTGGCACTTTGACCTGTTGTATGAAGTTGACCACAATTTTGAACTCGAAACCTTCAATTTGTATCTATTGTTTTCCTCACCCTGGGTGGATAGTCATTTTATTACAGTTGTAAATAGCTGGTATGCATGTGCTTCTAAGTGATACATTTTTCAGATCTGGAGACCAACAAGCCTGCAGTGGGGAAGTCATTGGTGAATTCTGACCAACAACAAGCAAAAGAGTCTACCTCTCGCCTAAATGAAATTTAAATATGGCCCCTGGAAACAAAATGGCCTTTTCTTTTCAATTGTTGCCAGTATTTGCATTTGAAGCATAATATATATTTTAATACATTACATCAACACACACCAACTTTTTTATTTGATATCTTTATTTTAGCAGGAGAAAATGTTTCTCATTTCTTGATTTAAAAACTGAAAAATACACATGCAAAGACATTTTATTTTCAGTGTTTGAAACCCCTGCTTTTCATGTAAAAGGGGCCTTTGATTTTCCTCTACAAAGGTGAATTAAAGGCTGCTTTCCAGTTCGACCTTTCTTTTTGTAATGAAACATAGGCCTTTTGATTTCTAATGCTTGGCCATTCACATAGCTCTTCCTTGTATTACTTGTAGAAACATGCACAGTGTGCATTAATAGGCCCATTTTCAGTGTGGGGGTTTTTGAATGCTGGCAGGTAATTTCTCCAGTGGGCCTTTGATTTATGTTTGTTTGTGCCTTTGATTAAACCCCACATATCCTCCTCCACCGGTTATTCCATAATTCTTTCATGGGGATGAGCTGGGGAGAGTGTGGTTTTCTTCGGAAGTGCCCCTCTCTTCTTTTTTATTTATTTTTTCTCTTTGTTGGAGTCCATCTGGCTAAATTTTTTTCCTTAGGGAGTGGGAAATACGACCTCCACTTCGGTCTTTTTGTTTGGGGGTTTCGGACCGGATCCCAATCTTTCTGCTTCCTTAAGGTGTGGCCCCATCAGCCTCCACCCCATCTTTGGGTTGGGGGTAAAGCACAGAACCCCCTTCCTTCCTTCTTCTCAAGGTCTCTGGTTTCCGCCCTGAACTCCCCTACTGTCTCTAGGTTGGAAGTGAAGGAAGTTAGTTATCTAGCAATAGAAAGAAAAGAAAGGTTCAGTACTTTTTACACAACATATTTCGCCGGAAGATAGGACATTGCATTTGAGATAAAAACATCACATAGCAAAAGATATAACATTTCAGAATATCAACATAACATATTTTTTCATAACATTTCCAAAGAATATGAATAAACTACTCACCTGTTATAAGTCTCCATTCAGGGTTTTCACATGTTCCTATAACTCCTCAGATGTTTCCTCTGCTTGACTTTCACTTGGCTCCTCAATCACTCATGAAGCTAGTACTCCTTCTTGGTGTCTTTAAATCATAATATGTTGGAGGTGTAGCAATTATTGCCAGAGATTGCCTCTCTATCAGAAAGGTAGAGAAATCCCTGCACAACAACAGCGACTACCTCCAAGTCAAAATAACCCTCTCTCCCCACTGCACCATTACTGTGCACTCTATCTACCACCCTCCAGGCCCAACAGGAGACTTTCAAGCCTCTCTCATTCACCTCCTCTCCGACAACCTCAAAAAACAGTCTAAAGCCATTCTCCTTGGGGATGTCAACCTAGGTCTCCAGGATAGTAAGGACCTAGCAGCCAAATTCCTTGACTCAGCCCTCAAGGTTTTGGGCTACAAGAACACCATCTTTAGCCCAACTCACACCCAGGGCAGAACTCTGGACTGGACCGCACAGCATAACTTCCCAATCATCCTCACCGGAAACACTCCCAGCCCATGGTCTGACCACCACATCATCACCTTTAGCATCCTCACCACTAGCTCCCCTGCTACCCCCCCCCAACCTTTCTCCTTCAAACCCATTCAGGAAAAAGACATCATCAACATAATGAGGAAAATCAAACCCTCAAACTGTAAAGGGGATGCATGCCCAGCCCTCATTATCAAAGACTTCACGGAAGCGCTAGCTCTCTTCCTGACAGCCTTCGTTAATGCCTCCTTCACTACAGGAAAAGTTCCCACCTCCCTCAAGGAAACTTGGGTCCGCCCTCTCTTAAAAAACCAACTCTCGACCCCACCTCCCCCAACAACCTCAGACCTATCACCACTATCCCATTCCTCCTCAAAATATTGGACAAAGCAGCCTACCTGCAGGTTCAGCACTTCATTGAAGAAAATAAACTCCTTGGACTCCGCCCATCTGGTTTCCGCCCCAGACACGGAACTGAAACCGCCCTTCTTGTCCTGAAAAACCAGATGGACGACGCTAGAGACATGGGTAAACAAGCACTTCTCCTACTCCTTGACTTATCCGCGGCCTTCGACCTCGTAGATCAAGACGTCCTATGCCACCACCTTTCCTCCACTGCCAAATTTTCCCCAGAGGCCACAGCATGGATTACTTCCTTCTTACAAGACAGAACCATGCAAGTATTCTCCGAGCTAGCCTCCGCCTCACCAACCATCATACTGTGTGGTGTGCCCCAAGGCTCCTGCCTCTCCCCCACCCTCTACAACATCTTCACATGACCCCTCTTCCTCATACTCGACGCTATGGGCATTTCCTACACCAACTATGCCAACGATACACAGATCCTCCTCACCCTCATTGGTAACTATGACACCGACTCCCTGACCCTCAACAACCTATACAACACCATCCAAGCCTGGATGGCAGACAATGTACTATGCCTCAACTCCGACAAGACTGAACTCCTCCTGGTAGGTTCCCCAGACATTCCAAAAAACCTAGACCCACAATTCAGCCACTTCACCATCTACACCATTAAAATTCCTGTCTCAGATTCTGTCAAAACTCTTGGAGTCTACCTGGATTCCAGCCTATCCATGGACAGACAAGTCAATGCAATAGCCTCCGCAGCTGCATATCATGCTAAACTTATCAACGCAGTCAGACCCTTTCTCTCCAAAGAGAACTGCACCAACATAACCAGAGCCATCACTGGCTCTAGGCTAGACTACTGCAATGTACTCTTTCTAGGAACCTCCAATAAACACCTAGAGAGACTACAAGTCATACAAAACAATGCTCTCCGGGCAGCCCAAGGCATTGCCAAAAGAGAACACATTTCTGAGGCCAGGAAACTAGCCCACTTGCTCCCAATAAAGGAAAGGATCGTCTTTAAAGCTCTGACACTGACCCACAAGTGCATTCACCTCACTGCTCCTGCCTACCTCTCAAAAAGAATCCACCCCGTCTCCACTACCAGACCAACTAGATCACTGTATACCAACATGCTCTCTGTGCCACTAGTAAAAAAATCCAGAGCGGGTGGATCCAGTTTCCCCTATCTCGCACCCATTCACTGGAATGCCCTACCTCCTAAAATCAGAGGTGAGGCCTCCCTCACCACCTTATGCAAAGCTATGAAAACCACCCTCTTCTCATAAGACCCCGCACATTAGCATCAATACTTACCACATGACCCAATGCATAAACTGTAACACAATGACCAAGTGCAATGTCTGTAACAACAGCATTATGTTCTGTAATATCCATAATGTATCAACGATCGCTACTATGCCTGTATCTGTGTAACTAAGTTCTTGCAAGTAACAGCGCCTCAATGCCCTTGGGCTTCTTGCGTGCTATATACATTTAAATAAATAAATCCCTTCAGCTGACTCTTCTTAATTGCGCTAAGCACAAGTAAAAGCATGCTGAAAGTGCTGCCTCACATTTTCCATGTACTTATGAGTAGTGAACGCATCTATCAGGGTCTGCTCCTGAGTTATGTAGAGCAGATGCTGAGGTAACACCATTTTGTGTCTGGTCATGAGCTGAAATGGGTACATTTAGTTGCACAAGATGGTGTAGACCTAATGACCATCAGGACTAGCAGTAATCGGATGTTGCAGCTGATTCCTAAAGGTGCCACGATAAGATGCTCACAATTGTCTTGTTTTATCTAGCTAACAATCCCACCCTCCAATCAAGTCTGGGTGGTAGGCAATGTGGACCTTTCTTTGTACCCCTAGAATCTCCCACATCTTAGCCATCCCCTCACTGGTAAAATTACTTCCTCAATTTCACTCAATGCTTTGCAGAAGGCTGAAACAAGAGAAGATTTGGTTGATCATTAGTACTGCAGCTGTCTCTGCCTTACAATTTGGGGATGGAAGATACTCTACACACTTTGCGAACAAGCATGTCACAATCAGCATGTACTTGTTTCCTCTAGAGGGGTGAATCACTGGCCCAATGAAATCAACTTCTGAACATGACCAAGGCAGTGTCATTCCTCTTTTTTGAATCGGAGTTCTGTGTGCGATTGAACTGGGATGAAATTGAACACACAGAAGGCACCCCTTTAGGCAAATGCTGAGGTATTGCCCATGTGTGGCAAGTAGGCAACCTTGCACAAGATTTCCAATGCCGTATGGAACCCCCTATGAACAGCAGTTAATGGGTCATGGGTGTGGTTCAAAATCAGGCTTCAGAATGAGGTAGGTACCACCCACTGGTCACAGCCAAATAGAGTTCTCCTAACCAACAAACCATCTTGGATCCGGAACATCTTGGAGAACGTCATCAACACCCAGAGATGCTCTTTACCAGCATAATCTGACACTGATAGATGGAAACTTGTGTGGTCTTCAATATGTCGATAACATTTCCCAATGATTGGGTCCTCTTTCTGTCCATTGATCAAATTTGCATCGTCGGTACCTTTACTCCACTAGGCAGTTGAGAATTCACTCTTAGCATCAGTTTGTAACCTGGTGAGAGCAGCAACTTGTATTTCACCCAGAAGGAATTCTGTTTCTATGTAATCCCCCTGCAGAGCTCAGGTTTTAGCCAGCTGGTCAGCCAGGTAATTCCCAGTGTTATCTGGGCCCTCTATTTTAGAAGTACCGCTTATTTTCTTCCAATAGATGGCCCTCTCATTGCAGGTCAAACTTTTATTAATTGACTGGATCAGTTTGGCATGTTTTAATGCTTTGTTGTTGGCAAAAGACATGCCTCGATTCTTCCAGTCGATCAGATGCTCCATGCACCCATTCCTGAAATAATCAGAGTCAGTGATTATGACCAGTTCTTTGAGTTGGTGGTGCACTGTAGTGAGGTTGGCTTGATGAACGGCCATCAACTCTGACACCTGACTACTCTGGGGTCCTTTTTTGTAACCAGCAGATTGTCCTGGGGTATCATTCACACAGACCTTCCAAATGCCAGCCACTAATTATTTTTCCCTGTTGTTATCAACATGGTAGGCGCACCCATACATGTAAACTTTGGGTATCCCCTGACACGTGTCTTCCTCATATACCTTGTGGGGGGGAAGTTGAGTATGCCTACATATTGTTGATGGTTATTAGACTGTCTTCCTTAAGATTGTTTTCTTGAGCACAATCATGCAAGTCTGCCAACCCTTGTCCTAGTGGATTTTTCTTGTTTTGGCCATATCTGACCTCCACAGGAAAGCCTTGCATGGACAGAATCCAGGAATTAATTCTGGAATTACGAACGTTCCCCTCCAGGATTCTGTAATTTGTGAATATTGCAATGGTTGGTGAGGAGTCCTGAAAATGATGTGCCCCCCTGGATGTATGAGCGGTAATTTCTCAATGCCCACGCCGTCGCCAGAAGTGTTTTCTCACAGTCCTTGAATTTTTCCTCCACAGAGGAAAACATTTGCTCACATACAAGACGAACTTGTCATGCTTTTGATTCAACACAGCTGTTAGGCAATTCTTTGAGAATCCCATCTCCAAGAAGAACTCCTCGTTCTTTATGGGGTAAGCCAAACAAGGAGTCTGGGAATGGCTAATTTTCAGTTGTTTAACTGCCTCAGATTGTTCCATACCCCACTCCCACTTGGCTCCAGCCTTTGATAAATGAACCAATGATCCAGTGGCCTCAGGTACTCTTCATTTAACTTTCAACTATAATTAGTGAGTCCAAGGAGGCTTCTTAATTCTCACAGTGTAGTAGAGTCTTTTAATTTCATTAGGGCTTCCTCCTTCTTCACCTGGGGATTAAGACCCTCAGGGGTGATCTTGTGCCCTAACAAGTTCACTCGGGCCTTACAACGTTGTGCCATCTGAATGGACAGCTTTGCTCCGGCTTTCTGCAACTTTTTTAGAGCATAGTGGATTTCTGCTATATGTTCCTCCACAATTGTGCTCTTGTTCAGAACATCCTCTACAAAGGGAAGGTTTCCCCATTCGCCCAAACCAGGCAGGGCCTTATGTAGAAAAATGTTGAACTCATTGCCAAAGTTTATGTTTCCAAAGGGGGTTTGAGTGCACATGCATTGCTGCTCCCTGAAGATAAAGGAAAGCTTGTACTGGTCTTCCCTACTCACGGGTACTGTCCAGTAGCCATTGGTCAAATCAATGGTGGTGTACACCTCTGACCCTTGGATCTGTGCCAACCCCTGATTGATGAAGGGAAGTGGCCGCCTTGACATGTGGAACCGTTTGATCAAATACCTCAGGTCTGCACATAGTTTGCATTGGGCGATTGGTTTAAGTATCCCCAGAACCAGGTTCTTGAAGGTACTATGGATTGGACAAATAATCCCACAGGATTTTAACTTCTTAACATGGGCGAGAGAGGTAACCAGTATTGTTTCACAAATACTGGATCCATCTCGGGGTCCGTGGGTATTGTGGTTGAATGAATGCATGTGTGCCCACAGTTTTATGAGTCCACTGAAAATATATCTTGGAATTCCAGGCAGACCTGTTTCAACTTTTGTTTTTGCGCTTTGGTCTCACAGGCATCAGCAAGATTGATCCTTTCCTCAACCATTTGCTTGAAACCTAGAAAGCCGTCGGGCTTGGCAATTTCAGCTGTGTCCTCTATTTGGGTGGAGAGATCTCTTTTGGTGTTGTTGACCTGGTGAGTGGGTTTCAGGGATTCGAGGTAGTGGTCCTTGACTCTGAACACTACCTCCTCCTCCTGATGTCACAGGTCACCGCTTCCCCACCATAGGGACAGGAAGAGTACACCAAGAAATTCCACCCACGCATAGTAAAACTCTTTTCTGGAGGAATACCATTGTTGATGTCAAAACAGTCATTTGGGATTGGTCCCATGATTTCATTACCTAAATCTATATAATAATATTGGGCAACAACCACCATTCCAATAAAGGTGTTTGTGCTCAAAGTGATACTTCGAGGATCACTGTTATTCACCAAGATTCAAATGGTGTTGTGTTCTAGGTCTACTAGAGGTGTCGGATTTAAACCCAAACATTTTTGTTGGAGGTGGGAATTTTAATGTATATAGGGGTTGTGATGTTTGAGGTTCTGTCCTTGCTTAATCTTGAGGGGACTAGTGAATTGTTGCACCTGTCCTGGGATGGTAACCTCTCCTCGCACTTGAACATCAACAGAATGAGGCAGCAATTGAGCTGACCAGAATGCTTTTTCAGTGTTGTCAAAACCCATGGCTTATAGGGAGGTCTCAAGTCATACCTCTGCAGCTCACGAAAAGGGTAACTGTCTCTTCTCCCGGAGTAGTTTGGGTGCTGGAAATGTCCCCCATATTATTCCACCCTGAATCTCCTTTCTCCCAGGTTCAGGGATCTATTGTCTTGGACTCAGGGAGAGTAAGGAGCATTATTTTGGAAGTTCTGGTTCGGGGGATATCTGGGGAAAAAGTTCCGGTTCAGTTTCTTTACTGAGGGAAGTTTGGAGGGAAGTTTCCTGGGGAAGTACTTACCTGATTTCTTCCCCTCCTGGGCCGGGGGAGTGTATACATACCCCAGGATTGGCTTGGTGCCCTTGTACCTAGGACTTACATAGGTGGCCGGGTCAGAGGGATCATTGTTCTGGACACCTGCCTGACTTCCATTGGATCGGGGTGGGGTATCCCTTCTGCCGTCCATTTTGCTCGTCAGCAGGAGAGTTACATTTAGGACCCCCATCTCCAGGTCCAAGGGAGGGGTAGTTCTTACCGCTGCCACCTTTGCAGCAGCAGGTGCGTTAGATGACTTAGGGGTTTTGGGGGTGTTTTTATCCTCAATGGGCTTATGGACATCATAGATCCTGATGGCTTGTTCAATTAACCAATCCAGGGTCCTGTGCTCATGTAAGTCGTGTACCAGCTGAATAAATATATATTTGCAGAGCACATGGAAATAGGTGGTCATGAACTCCCTACTATGTGTGTTCACTCGCCAGAAAGTCTGGGCAAATGCATGCTTTAGCTCGTGTACAAACTCCCTAGGTGCCTGATCCTTTTCACATTGCACATTTTATTCTGCCTTATGGACCTCTTGGAGGTTTTTTGTGTGAGGAGAAATGTTTTAAAATGGGTGCCTTATAGGTGGACCATTTATAATGATCCTGGTCCTCCAGTCCTGCAAAGAAACTGGAGTACTCAGGAGATAATGTCCATTTTGCAAATGATATGCAAATCACATCATGTTTGATCTTAAATGATGCCATCATCTGCTCATAAAGTTCCATGTACTCCCATACCAAATACTTGGCATTCTTGTGGTATTGGGTCAGGAAGCACTTTGGGCTTTGATTTGTCTTATTGGGTCTTTAGCAAAACCCTTGCTTTGTTTCCCTGTCTTTTTCTTCCTCTTCACCCGAGTCAATTCACCTTCTGACTCAGAGCTGCTACTAGTACTCCGTTCCCTGGCTTCTAGGTGCTCCCTTTCTCTATGGGACTGGGAATACCTCCCAGAACCACAGGGTCTGGACTCCTCTTGCCTGTGCTGCCAGGAAGTCTGTATAATGTCCCCTGCTGTCACCTTTTGGCACAGGATAATACTCAGTCTCTTCCTCAGACTGACTCACATGTGTGGCTTCCCTCCTTCAAGGTAGTCTGGGGAAATTGACCTCTTCCCCTGAATGTATTGAGGTTTTAATATGCCATCTAGGCTCAAGCTTTGAATGGTCTTTTTCAGCAAAGGAGGCTAGGTGGGCTCTCTGTAATCACATCCTCAGTAAGTCCAACTCCCTGATTTTGTCATCATAGGAGTTTTCTGGGTAAGAATTACTCACAGTACTATGTTTAATCTCCCAGGACACTATGGTTCGGTCCCCTCCCCTTCTGTGTGGTAGATATTAATATTCATCCATATCAGAAAAGGACTGACCTTCTGGATCAGTTTGGCTCAGTCTGGTTAGGTCCAACTGCTCCATAACCCCCTGTTCTCTATCTGTTCCCATTTGCATATGGGAAATTGTGGATCTCTGTCCTGAGGCCCTGATGGGCGGTGCATCTCTCCCCGATCAGGAGGCCCTACCCCATACCCTGACTGATGAGGGTGTCTCAATGCCTGTTTATATTTCCTAATGTCCTCATGTAATTTTTCAATCTTGCTTTTCTCTGTCCAGATTTCCTTCTGGTACCCCAAGAGCTGAACTTTTAGCTCTGATGCTGAGGCTTGGCTGGCTTCAAGTCTACTGCTTTGGCCTGGCAATCTAATCCCCACTGCCTTCTTGGAGGTCTTCATTTTCCCTCTGAGCTTGTTGTGAAATGCATGCCTGATCCGGGTGCTTTTCTGTGACACTGACTTCTTATTTCTCCTGAGTATCTCTATCATCGGCTACCTGTAATAGTTCAGCGTGTGCATGCCTCAAACGCTCTAGAAGCTCTGTATGTTCTCCCCTCACTTTGGCGAGTTCCTGGAACCCAGGCTCATTGGTTTACTTTTTGTAACAGTATACTATTGTCCTGCTGTAAGCTTTATTTTTCTTTCACCAGTTGCATCATCTGTTGTTTTGAAGGAGTGAGGCAGAGTGGATTTACGAACATTGAGAGAGTCACGCTCTCAGCTACAGCAGTCTTTCTTTTGTCACTGCTGTTTCTTCCTGGAGATGGGTATAATAGCCCAGGCAGTGGCGGAGCCTCAGCCGAGTGAGGCAGAGTGTTTTGGTGTTTGGGTGGAGGAGTGATCATCAATGGACGGCATGCATCGCACCCCTGCTAAGCTTGCTTTCTAGGGCCAGCTGGTGGTTGTGGAGCTTCTTTGCCACCTTACTGACCCGCTTCACACCCCCTCCCCTTGTCTCAAACACTTCAATTTCCTTCTACGGCCAAGTACAACTCTGATCTTAATTGTTCACCAGAAACAAGGACTCAGTGCTGCTTAAATGGATTAAGTAGCTGTTGGCTTCGGAGAATGCCACAAGAAAAGAAGCGCTGACCTGGACTGAGGAGCGACCCTGCAAGACTAGGTAAAAGGCTGCAGAGTCCCTCAAAACATCTAGATAAGCTGAAAACTGGACTGAGACAGAAAAAGGGCAAATCAGACTTTTGTGATACGGAAGGATGCATAAATAAGCTAGTACACACCATCACTGTTTTTTTCAGCCCAAATGTTTTACCAAGAGTGTCCGCTTTAGAACCCAAGAGAATCAATTTAGATGATGTAACTCCTCGTAAAGTCACAATGAGTGACACTCTACATTATTTTACTATAGACAATGGTGGCTCCCTTTACAACCTATGTAATAATCTAAAGCAGAATTCTCTGGGTCCGGGCTGCAATGAACCAGGTGAAAGTTACAAACTTCTATGCGATTTCGGATTTGGTGGGCTTGGTGTCGAACTCTGAGATCTCTGACTATGAAACTGAAGATGAGTCAAATGGCCCAATCACGACCAGCATGCATCTAACGGCAATACAGATAGGGCCTCATTACGAGAAGCGTGGTAAAATCGCAGCTAATAGCGGGTAATTACGAGTGCGCGAGCACGCGCGAACCACCAATGAAATGAAAAGTCTCGTCTAAACAGGTTCACCCCTGTTCCTCCAAAACTATCAAGGACCACATCGACTCCCTGGCTCCGGCCCTGGCTGACTTTTGCAACCACTCCTTCGCCTCTGGAGTCTTCCCATCCCCCCTTAAGCACTCCCTTGTGCACCCTCTTCTTAAGAAACCCTCTTCTGACCCCTCCTGCCCGGCTAACTATCGCCCAATCTCCATCACTCCCTTCCTGGGCAAGATCCTGGAGAAACTGGCCATCTCCCAGCTTAACCTCCATGCTGAATCTGTTGGAAGTCTTCATGACCATCAATCTGGCTTCAGAGCTGCCAGAAGCACGGAAACTGCTCTCCTGAACATCCGTGAGGACCTGCTCTTGAATCTCGACTCCAACACTCCGTGTGTTCTCATCCTGCTCGATCTCTCCTCTGCCTTTGACACTGTCAACCATGCCATCCTGCTCAACCGTCTCCGTGATAATCTGGGTATCACTGGTCAGGCTCTGGCGTGGCTGACCTCTTTCCTCTCCAATCGACCCTCCCAGGTCCAACTGGGGTCCTTCCTCTCTGACATCTTTTTTCTCAACCTGTGGTGTCCCCCAGGGATCTAATCTTTCCCCCTGGCTGTTCAACCAGTATCTGGCACTCCTTGCCCACCGCATCGCCGCTCTCTGCCCCAACTTTCAGTGCTATGCGGACGATACCCAGCTCATTTTCAGGCTACCCTCGGCCTCCTCCTCTCCTTCCTTCATCTCTGACTCTGTCTGCTATCCAGGAATGGTGTGCCGCCAATGACCTCTGCCTTAATGCCAGTAAGACTGAGATTCTACTCATCGGCACACCCACCCCCTCCTTCCATGCAGCTCTCTGGCCGGCCTCTCCTGGCCCTCTTCCTGTTCCTACCTGCAAGGCAAAAAACCTTGGGGTTATCTTTGACTCCACACTCTCCTTCTCTCCGCATATATCGGACGTCTCTAAGAAGTCACACTACCAGCTGCACCTCCTCAGAGGTATTCTTCCCTTCCTCTCCTTCCCCCAGAAGCTCACTGTCTCCCGAGCCCTGGTTCTCTCGAAGCTGTACTACTGTAACAGCCTCTATCTTAATCTGCCTGCCTCCACTATCCGCCCTCTGCAACTCATCCAGAACAGAACTGCGAGACTTGTCCTTGGCCTCAAGCCCAGGGACCGTATCTCTCCAGGATTTAAATCTCTACACTGGCTCCCAGTGGCTGCGAGGATAAAGTTCAAAACCCTCTGCATTGTCCACAAGGCCTTCTGGGGCCTGGGGCCTAAATACCTTCAACTCTCTCTTCCTAAATATCTTCCTTCCCGATCCCTTCGCTCATCCGTCTCCAACTCCCTCAGGGTCAGCCGCTTCTCGAAGCAACGTGCTGGGGGTAGATCTCTCTCCGCGGCAGGGGCCTCCCTCTGGAACAGCCTTCCTGCCTCCCTGAAACTTGAGGAGAACCATCTCCGGTTCAGGAAGCACCTCAAAACCTTCCTCTTTGCTTCTGCTTTCTCTCTCCCTCTCCCCTGCTAATTCTTCGCTGAAACTGCACTGAATCTGCAACTGGGCCACTCTCCCCGACCCTGGGCCCAGCCACTCTCCACTTGCACTGCCTCCCTGGCAACCCCTGCACTGCGGGACTGTCTCTGTATCCCTCCAGCCCCCCCTTCCCAGCACTTACCTGCACTTACCTTGCACTTGCCACCAGCTGGCCCTCCTTATTTATTTATTATGTATTTTATTCTACTTACCTTGTACTGCACTTCCCCTCTTCCCCCCCCTTGCACTTCCTCCCTCCCCCCCTTGCACTTCTTCCCTTCCCCTACCCCTGCACTTGCGCGATCTGAATGACACCTGGCCTAGTAGGAGCATTGTCTGTCTTCCCCCTGTTCCCCCCTCCCTGCCTCGTCGCGCCTTGAAACACTTGTGTATAGGCGCGTTACAAATGCCATATCATATCATATCATGCCGGTAATGGACATGGCGTTAAAGGCCCTCCAACCCCCCCGATAGCGCCATCACGGGACCCGCTGATACCGCCTCAGCCTAGGAGGCACCCCTTAAAACCGACCCGGTAATAACATCATGCTAATACCGGGATCGTAATACCTGGCCCGGAAGTAACATCATTGCGTCGAAACAGGTAATGCGCCGGCGGCCATCTTTAAAAACACAATCCATTGCAATCCTCCCAAACCACCAGTTGTGCTCAGGAGTGACTAGTGCCAATCCCTTCAACATGTCAAAGGCTACTAGGAAATCAACCCCCCGCCTGCGCAAAAAGCATTTTTCAGACGAAGAACTGACCATGTTGGCGGACACCCTAGCTGCCCATGCTGAGGAGATCAACCAGCAAAACCTGAAAAGGGAGGTGCAGCAATGTAAAAAGGAGATCTGGGAGGAGGTAGCCCGCAAGGTCTCGGCAGTCAGCACCACCCCACGGACAGTCAAGCACTGTAAAAAAAGGTGGGATGACCTCCGCCTCAGGGTACGTAGTATCCTGGCCAGCAATAGGAGGGAGGCCATGGCCACAGGCGGGGGTCCCCACTCACCCACAAAACTCACACGCTGGGAGGAGACTTGCAGTAGCTTCATACAGACGGAGTCCATCGAGGTATTTGGGGAGATGGAGACGGGTGCCGCAACATCGGCAGATGGAGTTGAGTGACCCTGCAGATCCCTATAGGGGAAAACCATGACGTAGCACAAGTGATGTGGAGGAGAGTCTAGGCAAGGCAATGCATGTCCCAACACACACATCAACATATCCTTGTCCAGATGGAGGCCCAAACCCTGCCACACTGAAATGCATGCTGAGTGCCAATCCCATTACCAACACACATGGACCGTGCCCATGTAATACATCACATAACTCCCAATACAGCGGCACCTGCCATGCAGCATCCCTGCACTGAGATGTCAAGTCACATGCCAAAATGGCCCCTTCATGCTACCCTGAGTGACACACCTGTAAGTTATGAATGCATGATGAATGAAATTCTCCACAGCACCATATAATGCATCTTGCATGTAACACCATCACTGATGCCCTGCATCTCTTCTACCCCCGCAGGCATCGATGGAGAGGATTTCAGTGAGGAAACAGCCACAAAGTCATCAACGTCCCGGCACAAGACCACCTCCAGGGCAGCCTCACAGGCCACACCGAAGCCCAGGGCGAGTGCCCAGGCCATGGCCGCACATGAGGGCCCCACATCAACGCCTCACACCGGGACCACAGAGCTGGCAATACCAGTGGAAGGCGAGGCCAGTGGCACAATGTCGGCAGCAACAAGTTTGGTGGGCAAGTAAGCAGCCACTGCCCCACTGAGTGACATAGGAACTGCAGTGGAGGAGTATGTGCATGAGGATGGACGAACCCATGTGGCATGTCCACACTCCCCAAGCCCTGTGTCCACCCTCCAACCCCCACACTCAGCCCTCACCCACCAGCCGCAGTGCGGATCCTTTGCTACATGATTCGGACCTCAGCACCCTCCCTGAGGACAGCACTGCCAATGCAGGCCCGGTGGCAGCACCCTCAACCACTGTTGCTCCCACCACCAACCTTGAGGCATGGCTAGCAAGGGTGGAGGCTAGACAGGACTCAATGTTGGACCTTCTCCAACAATATGTTGCGGATGGGGAGGACACGAGGCGTGAAATTGCGCAGGCCATAGTGGCGAACACAGCCGCCGTCAATGCAGATCCTCACGTCTATCCTGCTGCACATGCAGCAGCCACAACCCGCACCAGCCGTGCAAATCATCACGGCTTCAACCCCATCCGCCACACCCCCATCCTTCACACCCACTTCCTCTGCACCCTCTAGCCCTGTGAGTCCAACAAGACGGAGTGCGAGACACTCAGAAATGCTGCCCCCGGAGAACAACAAATCAAGGAAATGGTGTGGGACAATAATGGGTGTGGGTCAGATGGTGTTGGTGGTGTATGGGTGTATTAGGGGGATTTCATTGGGGTTTTTTGGGAGTTGATTGAGGGGTATGGGGAGTTGATTGGGGGTATGGGTAATCCATTGGGCTTTTTTGGGAGTTGATTGGGGGGTGTGGGGAGTTGATTGGGGAGTATGGGGAGTTCATTGGGGGCTTTTGGGAGTTTTGGTGTTGTGGGGGGTAGCACATTTCTGTAGTTTATATTAATACACCCGTTGTGTGAAAAATAATTTAATGCCTGGACATTGTTCCTTTTGTGTGTATCCTTTTAATTCATGACAGTGCACAGTGCCCTACTCCCCACATTCCCTGTGTGCTTGTCCACATGGACCCATTGTACAATGTGTCACTGACACATGTCTATCGACGTCCCTGTGGGTCAGAAGTATTCGCCAATCAGTGATTGGCATACTGCACGGCCATCTTGTGCATCATTTACTGGCAGGGGTGCTGCTTCTCCTCCATCTTCATCCTCATCATCCTCACCCGGTGCATGCATGTCAATGTCAGGTGGCAGTGGTACATTTCTCCGGACGCACATGTTCTGCAGCATGACACAGGCCATGGTGATCTTTGCCACCCCTCAGGCCTATAAAGGAGTGCTCCACCAGACCTGCTTAGGCAGCATAACCGCGCCTTCAACAGCCCAAAGGTCTGCTCAATCACAACACGGGTACGGGTATGTACCCGATTGTACTCCTCTTCATGGCTGTTCCGCGGGTTCTGCTCAGGGGTAAGTAGCCACGGCTTCAAGGGATATCCTCCATCACCTGCAAGCGAATACAAATAGGTGTATGTGAGTCACTCTGAGCTGCCACCTTCAGGATTCACAGCCATGGCTGCAGCTATTTGCTGTCGACATGCACATGTCCCTGTACGTATGCACAAATATTATTTAGATGCATTCTATACTGCAATATTGTGTGGTAGTCTGGATGGTGTTGTACAGATGATGCAGGGTGAATTTTTGCATGCTGATGTGTATGTACTGTGGTTGCACAACGAATTTTTTTGCCTCACATTTTTGCTGTGTATACTACACTGTGCATGGTCACAATAGCCACATTGGCACAGTTGCAATCATGTTTAGTCATGCATTGCCCGACATACCCATGGTGGCCAGGTTGTGCATCTTGCATGTTGTCATTGATATCTGGCATTGCTCCAATGTGTACCAGTGATGTGTAATGTTCGGGTTGGGAAGTTCAGGTCAGGAGTGTTAAGCTCTGCATGCATTCTCCACTCACTGGCCATTCCCACCCAGGTGGAGTATGCATCCCCCCCACCATTCCCACCCAGGTGGAGTATGCACCCCCCCATTCCCACCCAGGTGGAGAATGCATCCCAACAGATCACAACCCCGATGCACTGCCAAAGCCCAGTCAGCCAACTCACCAAGCAGCCAGGCAGGTCGTCCAGCATGTCGCTCCATGTGACGGGGTAGCGTGGAGTTACGCAGCACCATGGCATCATGTGTCGATCCGGGATATCGTGCACATCAATGTGTGATGATCTTGCTGGAGTCACATACCATCTGCACATTGATGGAGTGGTATTGCTTGCGATTGCGGTACACCACCTCTACGGCATGGGGGACTACCAATTCTACATGGGTGCAGTCGAGGGCACCAACACAATTGGGCATGCCTGCCAGTGCATGGAAGCCTACTTTGGTGTCGGCTATCTCCTGGGCAGTCCGTGGTAGGGATATGTGGCTGCTAGTGTGCTTCAGGAGGGCATCCAGCACTTGGGTCAGCATGTGTGAAAATAGTGGTTGTAAAATGCCATGCAGTTGGCCCACTGTGTGCTGGTAGGTGCCTGTGGCCAGGAAGTGGAGCACAGACACCACCTTAAGTAGCGGGGGGATGGCAGTGCATATTTCTATGAGGCTGACGATGTAGTCGTGTATCATGTCCACTATGGTGGTGATGGTGTCCCGGTCCAACCAGTACAGGGTGTGGATCTGCTCAGGCGTTAGTTTGAATGGACTGGGTCTGATGCGAGGGATTGGTGGCTGCCTACGAGGTACTACTTGCTGCACTGGTGGTAATTGCTGGCCCTGTCTCAACCACCTCCTCCTCCTGTGTCTCCTGTTTGCTGCCTGTTGCTGTGGCTGTAGTTGTTGTTGTAGTTGCTGTTGTTGTAGCAGTATAGGCATGTCCGCCAGCCCCATGATTGCAACAGCTAGTGGTATCATTTTGGTGTAGGAAGGCTTGTGGTGTGTGGGTGTACTCCTTTTATACTGGGACAGGCTCCATTGACTCCACCTGTGGTGATTGGGTGCACTTGTGGCAGTTGCCTTGATTGCAGATTGCTGTTTACGGGTGGGCCGCGATGCCTATATGGCCGCCATTGTGCAGGCCCTAATTACCGCCTTCGGGATGCCGGTAATTGCATGCCTGCGTGAGTTGTGATGGCCTCCTATTACCAGCATCACGGTAATTACTCCGCAAAGGGGTGTGTGTACGTGCGCAAGCCGGTATGAAGGGGCACGGAACAGGCGGTGGCGGTATTGGTGGGTTGTCGGATCGTAATGCCCCGGACCCGTTAACGATGCCGGTATTACCATTCTGCCTTCTTTTTTCATTACCTCCATTCTCGTAATGAGGCCCATAGTCTCTATTTAATTATGATGGCTTCAGCTGCTAAAATTGAAGCACTGTTCCAACTATGCACAAGATTGGCTGAGGAACAACATGATATAAAGTCCCTGTTGACAGGAGTGGTGGACATGATAAGGGCCACGGGTGTTGAAGAATCTATAAATATGGATCGCAGTAGCGCCATTAATTTACACAATAAGGGCTTGGTCACTACACAAGATATTCCTATCTTTCAGACCATGTAACCAAACACTGTCATAGACTGTGGTCAATTTAAGTCACCTGTTAATATGACTGAATTCCCTAATGAACCAGTGGTAGTATATTCTACAAATAAACAGCATGCTATTGGCATCCTTTGCCCAGAGATCTCAATAATGGAAAACTCAGCGACGAAAAAACACAGAAGCATTGCAAGAGGATGCCAATATTGCCTCTAAAGTGAACCCCACCACCTAGCCTGCAAAGTATGGAGTATACTAAAAAGGAAATTGATACCCATGAACACAGCAATACGAACATAAAATGCAATATGGGGAATGGTAAAATCAGACAAGTTGATCTCGGCGGTCCCATTGACAGATGGTTAATAAGCAACACTGTCTCTCGTAGAACTACGCAAACGATGGATGACACAGATAGTAATGCTTTAATTACTTCACAACCTATTGATGAAGCAAATGCTAGGATGTCTTCATTGGAAACACTTAGACCATTGACCAAATCTTGCACACATTCCAGTAATATGATGAAACCAGAAAACAGGAGAGTAAGGGAATGCATTGCGTGAAACCAGCTGAGCACACTGGCTAAACTCGAAGAACTTAATCCAACTAACGATAGCCCATTTTTTAATAGATCACAACTGCTAACACTATGGAGCCGCATACCTTGTCTAACAAGTATTATGAACAAGGACCTTACAAGAGTTGAACTACTGGAATTGGATAGCACAACTAATTGGGCTTTGCAGGAATTTTCCACTCCAGCATTTACTGCCCTGCTGTGCTTTTGCTCAGACTTGTTAATGGGTCTTAGTTATAACCGCATAGTTTAATATAAAGAGTCTATCCTTAAGCAAATACAATCTGCACATAATTCTCAGGTTTTGCCTATGGAACAAACAATAGCTATTGAAAAATATGATTCAAGGGCTTATTTGAACAGCAGTGGTAATAAATGCAGGCCTACGTTGAATGATAACTGACCATGTAAAAAATAACTTTGATTAACTGGTTATGTTGGAACACCAGAGGTTATAACTCTTTATTTAATCATACTAAGGGGAAGGCCCTCATAATATCAAGTCATATTTTCTTATTGTAGGAAACCTGGGAGGTCATTGACTTTATTATTGATGTCATCTGTCGCCACGCCGCCCTAGGCCTACGTGGTATACCCAAGGGGGGAGCTCAACCCTTTTTGTCCATCACTCCATATTGTCCATATAAAAACTCACCCTATGTATTAGCAGTGTTAATACTCTCAACTGCACTACAGAGGGACACACTGGTTATAAATGTGTACTCTCCTTCGGGTGGTGTTAATGCAGATGAAACATTACTATCTATTGATAACATAATTAATAGATGGTTTTGTGACCACCAAGGTGGAAACATATCAATTGACGGTGACCTGAACACCTCCAATTTGGATAAATGTAACATCATGTATCCTGAATTTTTTGAAACTGCAGAATTGGCACATCATACAGCTACAGTGAGAAACCCAAATGCGAGGTGTGCTTAATTATTTAATGTGTGGGACCTTGTCTGCCTAAACAATAAGGGGGATAATCCGGACTCAAATAATCAGACTTGGACTAATGGTATTATCAAATCCACTCTGTACTGCGTCTATGTCGACCATGAGCTATGGTACAGATGGTATCCAATTGAGATTTCTTTTAATACTCTAAGCGATCATTCTGTTTTGACATGGTTGCACGCAATACCCAAGCCTTATGAGATAGAGCATTATAATGAGCTGATTCAGGTCAATCTGGCGGGTAATTTCATCACGTGCAGCAACAAAAACCTGCGAAAACTTAACTCCTTTATCTATGAAAATAGTACATAGCTGTACGCCTGGCTGGGAGGTAATCATTGTAATCTAGACAAAATGATGATGACATTGAAATCGCATCTTGAGCTGAACATGTTATATGGGTAAGGAAATAATATACAGGTTGGCTGCTTTGATAAAGAGATTCAAGTGGCTAAGAAGAGATATCCATTGAAATGCAAACATATTAACAAAGATTCTTCTCTAAAACGAAAAACAAAACAGCTGAGTAAGACACAGACAACTGCCAAATACAACAATTGTCTCAAAATACATAAATCATCAGCCAAAAATGCTAATTGGACTTACATGCTAAAAACACTCGATAAACAAGATGAAAAGAGGTTTTAGGCAATGATCAGAGAGAATAGTCAACCATTGACTAGGACCAAGACCAACTCAATTAGTATAGAGGACTGGAACTATGCAGTGAATGAATTATACTATAGGCATGGCCCCACTGAAAACGAAGCAACTAGCTATTCAGCCATGATTACCTTTTGAGAAGGTTTCACTGCTGATTACATTATCATACTGATTAGATCTATTAATGACTCTCGCACTCCAGGCCCAGATAAGATATCCAATCAAAAATTTAAAGACAACCCAACTTTTTGGGCATCTATCTTAGAACAATTATTGGCAAAAAAACTAAGAGAGGGCACGACTCCCCGCAATTGGCAGCGATCCATCATGGTGTCCATCTTTAACGGTGGTGACCAATCAAAAAACACTAATTACAGATTATTGGCGATGATTGACACCAGTCAAAAGGTATTTGCCTCCTTTAAACAAATGGATCAGAGAAGAAGCAATGTTCTCTCCCATCCAAACAGGCTTCCGCAAAGGAATGGGAACCCTCACTTACATTAACTTATGGAACTATTTTATTGCAGCTTGCAAGCAAAAGAAACAAGATCAGCTACGTGTGTGTTTTGTTAATTTTAGCAATTCTTTAGACACGATACTTAGGACAAGGCTATGGGAAAAGCTTAAGAATTCGGGGATTGACCCCAGCTTGTTACACTTCATTATGGCATTATATACCAACATACCGGTAAGAGTTAAGGTTAATAGAGAAGGTGCTCTAACGCTAGATATTTATACCAATATGGGAATAAAACAGGCCTGTGTTCTGGCCCCCACACTTTACAATTTATGTATGAGTGATATGGATCAGGACATTAAGGCATTGCAAAATGTCCCCCCGGTTATTGCAATGGACTAGTTATGCAGACCACACCATTATCATGGACCGCACACCGATCGGCTTACAAAGATCTTTGACAGCACTTGCCGAGTATGCTCTGAAGAATCATCTAAAAATAAATGGCATATTAATGGCATTAAATTAGAAGTGATTGATGGCTACAAGTTTTTGAGCATCCCCATAAAAACGCACCATGTAAAGACTTTTACTGTAATAATCTTCGATTAAAGGTCCTGAAAAAATAGCTCCTCCTTAGAAATATTAAAGCAATACGACCTGAGCGGAAGGGGCATTACCGATTCAGGTAACGAAGGCCCTGGGGCATTACCTGAGTCGGTAATGCCCCTGCTGTGAGGGTCATATTGGTTTTAGTACCCCGGCCTGCAAGGCTTGCGTGACCGGGTAACTAAAAACATTTTTTTCTGTCCAAAAACATTTCTGTACAGAAAAACAAACAAAAAACGACCAAGAAAATGGCCGCCGGGAAAGGGAAAACTGAGTCCATTTTCCCTTTCCATGGTGGCCATCGGGAGCAGATGCGCTGGAAACAGAAGTGCTCCCAGCTTGTCCGTTCCTGAAAGAAGACAGAGAAGAAGGTAAGTGGGGTTGGAAGGGAGGGAGGGGAAAAAAAAGAAAAAAAGAAAAAAAATTACCTTCATCCCCGGTGGGCTACAATGGAAGCCTCCAGTCGTGTGGAGTCACGGAGCGGGGATGGCCCCGCTCCGAGTCTCCACATAGCTGGAGGCTGCCATCATTCGCCACCGGGGACAAAGGAGCAAGAAGGTAAGTGGGGTTGGAAGGGCAGAGAGGAGGGAAAACAAAAAAAAAGAAGCCTTATTTGAGTCCCCGGCGGGGCGAAGGCAGCCTCTCAGCCATGGGGAGGCTCGGAGCGGGTATGGCCCCGCTTCAAGCCTCCTCATTGGCTGAGGGGCTGCCACGCCCCCCGGCAGGGACAATGGGCATGGAATCCCGGCCAAGGGATTCCCGGCCGGGTAATGCCTCGGCGAGGGCCAATCAGAATGGTTGTTTCATTCCGATTGTGCCCTTGCCGGTACTAATATGTATAAGAGAGGGAGCAATAATGTTAAGGGAGTTATTAAGGTATACACCAAAAGTGTTACTCCAAGTATTTTATATTGTCTGGCAGCCCTCCCAGAAAACAAGCTGGCGGCATCGAAAATCTGGAAGCCAAGATTTTACGCTCAATACTTCAGGCTGCACAGAGTAGGCCAGTGGCAGCCCTCCACATGGAGCTTGGCATTCCATCTATCAGTCTCAATTGATACAGAAATGCACACTATACTTCACTATCATATTGACTCCACTGGATGACAAATCAATATATAGTCTCTTGGTGGGGCAATACATGAAAGGTAGTAAGAACTCCTTTTTAATGAACATGCACAAAACAGTTATAGGGTATATGGAGCCGTTGAACTGTTGGTGTCTTGGCCCACGTTCAAGTTATTATGCTGCAACACTTGGTGCTGTGGGCTTAGGAAATCCAAGAGGGCAGAAAAGCCCACATTTGCGACAGAATCCTGGAGAACCGTGCAGTTTTGCGCACAGCAAAATGGTCCCCTGACATGCCACCCACCAGTGCGAGCGTGAGGGGCCAGGAGCGCCATGAGTGAAATGTGTGCCAAAGGAAAAACAGCAGTGCCGGTGGCTAAAAAAAAAATTGCTTTGAAATCACCTTTGTTTCTCTGAAATGCAAGCTAAAAATGCCTATTTTAAACATCGCAAGATATTCAAAAATCTCAATGAACACCAGCAGGCATTTGGCAGAATGTATTCTTGTGTGCATACTAAATCTGGAAAGAGAAAGAGCCCAAAACAATGTTTATAACAAAACTGGCTGAGCTGTGGATGTCAGCAGCTGAATTGAAATTGGACTGAAAGACACTAAAATCTAAATGTTTAAAATAAACGAGTGACCTGCTGTTGAGTGTCACATAGTTTGCAACTGTTGAAATGTCATAGTTTTGAACATAGAATCAGCGTTCTAGCTGCATGTGTAAAAATTGTCAGTTTGATTTGAATGTAGGTACCAAAGGGACATTTAGCTGAAGCCTGGGTTAAAGAGATTGAATTCTGCCTGATAACCACCCCCGACAGGAGTTGAAACTTGGTCAGCAGCTGTGTTCCCAGGCCTGGCTGCATTCTGCTGCCCCTGCCAAAAGGAGATCACACCTCTCTGATGGAATTAGGGGAGGAGCACCTGGGAACTGGGGTCGTAAATGGCTTCCTCTTGGAAACGGGGAGGGGCATTGCATCTGTGAGCAAGCTGAGCTTGGGGGAAGTGGATAAACCAGAAATTCCACCATGTGCTTTGGAAAACCACACCCCTCGTGGCCAGAGCATAATTTTAAAAAGATGGATAATTCATAGTGCGGACTTATAAAAATTATATAAATAACATCATCATTCTTGCAATTTTTCTGTGCACATTTTAAGAGGTGTTAGGACCCTGTGGTATGTTCTTGGGGATACTAGCGGAAAAAAGGTTGTTACTCCAAATGTATGTATGTTAAAAATCTGACACTTTATCTCCTGAAACCCATATCCCTGGTGCACATTTGTGTAAAATCTGGAAAGGTTTAGAGGTCGTTATCTGGATGAAAAGGGGAGAATTCTGTCATAAGTGGACACAACATCTTACAAAGACAGGGATCGGATGGTTTGGTGCTACAGAAAATATGCTAACTGGACGTATAATATTAGAAAAATGGTACATAGATAAATATGTATTTGGATCAGAAATAGATGTGTGTGCAATTTGACATGGGGAGAATCCTCTGACCATAAACCTACCTCATCACTCTGACTCACAACCCAGTTCCCCCAATCAAGGGAGAGAGGAGGAACTGGCCAATGATAAGTTGAGAGGGTTGGGCATAGAAGATGAGCCGACCCTCCCACTTTCTAAACACAAAAAAGAAGACTGTGCAGGACAGGTAGGGACATTCACTTCCCACTTCAAGCTGATTTCTTGCGGAGCGTTTTGCCAGAAGACACCAGATCCAGCACTTAGACTTCAAATCCAGACAGAGACCAGAACTTTGAATTCAGACTTCAGAATTTGTCAGCAGGCCTTAAAATCTTTTGCAAACTGATTTACCCCAGACTTCCAAGGGGCACATCAGAGTAAAACAGCCGGGCTGAGCTGTTTGATTCTGGCCTAGAACCCTGTGCCAGAAACACCCAGAAAGCAGAGCTGTACCCGGAATCAGAGACCAGACCTTTGTGAAGCGCAGAGTGCCAGACCAGACCAGCAGAGCAGAGCTGACCAAGACCGCTGTAACCAGAGAACCGGTACTAAAGACCGACCCATGATGAAGTCGCATTCCTGTCCAACATATAGTGTGAGTACCAAGCCAGAACTGTTCTAAACCAATCTCTTAGTTTAAAATAATCTAATTCAAACTATTTTAACCTATCTAGAACTACACCATAGCATTGTGTGTCCTTCTGTGACTTTAAAGCTGCAAAACTGTCATCTGTCATTCTGAAACTTTAAAATTTAATTTTGAAAATCTACCTCCACAAAATCGTCCGTATCTCTTCAACCGATAGAAACGACATTTAACTTTTATCTTAAAGCTGAGATTCTAAGCTTTCCAAAAAGCTCTAAACCGCTTTGCTACTCCTTACATTTCCTTCGTAATTGCGCTCGACGCACTCGACTAAATTGCCGCGATTTGACATTTTGCTTCATCTCAGCCACATGTAAAAATATTTGTCTTTTGTTTCCTTTGCTGAAATTTGTTTGCAACCTGACAATCATTCATAGAGCATTGCTAAAGTGATCCCTAACTAATTTAAAGTAGCTATCACTCACCCTGAACCTCCTAGAGGGGATTAAAATATTTTTTTGCATATTTTTTCCTTCTTTGCTTACCACATTTAAAGTACTTTGCCTGTGTTTAAAATCATCCTTGTGATCTAAGCTTGCTAGGGGGGAACTGAATTCGTATTGTACTGGGATTGTATTCCTGAAGACTGTGCGTGTTACTTCCATCTCCTTACATTGTATAGGGGGAGGAGTGAATTGTCAAAGAAAAAGTGATCACATTACCTTTTGCTGAAATCATATCAAGTTTATTCCTGTGTTGCTTCTTTTCCACCTTGCATTTCCTTGTACCATATAAAGCATTCTCAGCTACCTTATCCTCTATACTACTCCTAAGTAATTACCCAGTGTGCTAGTATCACATCATCCATTGTTGGTCACTCACTGTCATATGTCTAAGTGTGATATCAATTATTAATTTATTATAAAAGTGCGATATATATATATTGTTTAATTCTTAAATAAACCTTTTAAATTTGCAAAACAAACTTACTTCTTGGCTCAGTGGGGCCAGGGGGATTCTAAGAGAGGGGTGTTATATAAGGGTTGTCATCCAGAGTACACGAACTGGACATAAACATATATAAATAAGGGCTTCCCTTGAGCAATCCCAGACAAGGCACTGACTTAGTGGGACTGCTTGATTGGAGTCATTTAACAAAGTGGGGGCTCGTAGCAGGGGATTCTGGATTAGATCTATCACTTGTGCAGATTAATACAGTGTGCCAGCTGACAGGATACATATCCGGTTAGATCACCATGCTGTGTTACGCTGTAAAGCACTACTCAAAGGAACGCTCTAAGGAAACGGTCTGTTTTGCAAAATAAAATACAAACTTCTGTAAGTCAGGAAGGAAATCAAGTTCCAGAATGATGACCTTGGTAGATATCAAAATAGCCAGAGAACACCTCTTACATAAGCTATTTGTGAGAGGTGAGTGGGCTCATCAGGACCAGGTGGTCTGGTTGCAGGCAGTCGCACCCCAGATCACTGAAACAGGGTCAGATACATGGAGAGATCAGGGTCCCTTACATGTGGCCCTGAGTGAACTATATATGGCCCCTAAGGCCAAGCATGAGCACAACAAGATTGCCAGGGTAGCGGCATATTTATATTTACATATGGGAGCCATACAGGACAAATGTGCTGAGGCCAAGATCTGGTAAATAGGCAACTGATGGCATTAGAGAAGGCCCAATCTGACCTGGTCTCTTCTGAGCAGAGGCTGCAGAGGAGACAGGAGTCAGAAAATGATAGTAGGCAGTATATTATTAAAATAAAGGAGGAAATGGATATCCTGCAACAGGAAAAGTCTGACCAGGATAACAGATTTCTGGCCTTGCAGAAGGAGTACCAAGAAGGTTTGGACGCCCTACTGCAAAGCCAGAAAAAGCTGGAGCAACAACTGGACTTCAATAGGGCATGCGCGGAGAAGGTAGTCACCCTGCAAAGCCACCTAGATAGGGAGAAAGAGGAAAGCAATACATTGATTTTGAAAGACCTGGACACCCAGGCAGAGTTTGATCAAGAACACCAGAAAGCTGGTGCCTTTCAAATGCAGGGGGACGACCTGGTGGCACAGATATAGGCTTTTAGTCAGGAAAGGGACACCTTAGGCCAGGAAGTCTGCCAATTAAAAGAAAAAATTGAAGGAAATCACCTGGCCCTCCAGGGGCTTGGGTGACCTCCAAAAAGAGCCTCAGAACTTGTTAGAGCACACCAGGAGGGTGGAAGATGCTCTGGCAAGAAAGGAGCAGGCCATTAGGGATGGGACTCAGGAGGTAACCCTCCTGCAGCAAAGACTGGCCGAGTACTCCGGGACCAATCAGGAGGCACAGAGAGAGAGAATGAGGCTCTCTGTCAGCACAATGATAGGCTCCAGCAACAGGTAGCCATGCAGGAGAGACTGATAGAGTCTAGTAAGGCCTTGGTTGAGGAACTGAAAGCCCAGGCTCTTGCATTGCAACAAGGAGCAGGGGCTGATAGAGATGAAGTTTGCTGGGAAAGAGAAACACCTGAGCATAACCTCAGGAGCCCTAGTACCAGAGGCCTTCATCTCTCCCAGTCCCTGGACTCTGCCACCCTCATGTCCCCTGGCGCAAATGAGCACAGGGCCACAGGGATGGCAGATTACTATCCAGCCAAAAGGATGGGGCTCATAGGCCAGTACCAACCAGGAATGGATGGGCGGGCATCCGGGTATGGGCACCCAAGCGATGTGCAATTTAGTGGGGAACCCCAGGAGATTAGGCCCACTAAGGGCATCCTGAAAACCTGTGCCCAGTTAGGTCAGTGGGGGGGTACCCAGCATATCCTGGTAGCAAGGAGGGATCTGAAGACTCCTCTGAGCATCACAGGACACAGGAGACCAGGTCCCCACATTCTGCCAGCCATTCCCAGGCTTGCAGAATCTGGGAAAACCTGGAAGACCAGACGGGCAGCTCTGGGAGCAGTGCTTCTGAGTAGGAGGATGAATGGACCAGGGTGTCATGATCTCTGCTTCCAAAAGATCAGGACTTGCCCGACTCCCTTGGAAGCAGACCCATAACCCCGGTTCCGAGTGCCAGCCAGTCCCAATTGGGACCTTTTGGACCCTGTCCTGGCGCCAGTGGCACCAGGCTCATAAAGATGCCCAGTCCCAGCGCTGGAAGCGCCGGGCTCATAATGCTTGGGTGGACTTACCTGCAGCAGACCATGCTGCTTACTTACCAGCCAGTTGAGCCCCTGATCCTCTTCTGTTTGGGACTACTTTTCCTGTTGGGTGGGGCAGGAGCCACTCCCTAGGTTCAGAACACTGGAACTCTTCTGGAAAGCAGGAACTCTTTTCTTACCTAGGCGAGGCTGTGGAAGGAGACACCTAAGCACTACAGGAGGCTATTTAAACCACACCTGATGGATGAATCTTGCTTTGCGTTATTCTGCATTCTCTGCAGCAGAACGCTCATCGTGTCTTCTGCTTCTGATCCTGGGCCTAATGGAACAAAGGCTTACCACCCTGGAATCCAGTCTTCAGCAGCACCTGTAAAGACAAAGAAAGAACAGGTTAGCACTACGGTCTTCAGTGGCAGCGCATCTCTTACCTGGTCCATCGGCTGTCACCAACGCCTCGCGCTGCATTCCGGCATCTGAAAGACAAAGGCTTACCTACTCTTCGCATGCTCCGGAGGTCTTCCCACTGCATTCCGGCATCTGAAAGACAAAAGCTTACCAGCTCTTCGCACGCTCCGGAGGCCTTCGGCGCTGCATCCCGCATCTGAAAGACAAAAGAAGGTGCGTTTAAAGACATTGGGCAACTTTATTACTCACGTGCCCTTACTCCTTCCCACGCCGAATCCAGTGGGTATTCCAGCACCCTTCAGCTTCTCTAAAGCTCCGAACTTGTACCTGCAAGATAAAAGGGACAGTTAGTGCGCATCGTGAAGCAGGCTACAAGCGCTTACTTACGTGCTTCCAGGCGCTTCTATTCCTCACGCGGGTTCGATCCTCAACTCTCATCAGCCCGCCATCCGCCATCGCCAGAACCCTGCAAAACAAGAGATATCATTACAAAAGACTTTTAAGACATTTGAAGTGCCCAGAACTTACCGTTCGTGCAGTTAACGACGGACAGCAGTCCTCTGAGGTCAAGAGGCCTGCACCCTTATCCAGTGAAGAAACTGGTTACGGCACCGTGCCCCGAGGCAGATGGAGAGCTTGGCGTTCGCTTACCTAAGGTGAGGGCGTTAACCTTTGGGATTCTACAGGAGAAGAGAAAGGGAAGAGGAGAGAGGCACCCAATAACCCCAGTTTATTAATCCCATATTTTCTATCTGCAGACATCTTACTCTTCGAGTCAGACATACAGTGCACAGAGGTCCAGCCCAAAGAGCCAACCGTGTGTTACACATCACCTTTGAAGATACGGCATTCACCCAGTCAAGACCGGCGCCTCTGCGGGAATCAGGTTAGCGTTACAGAACGCAAAGCCTACCGCAAAACTCCCACCCAGGCGCTATGGAAACCCCGGATACCGACCAGCTAGCCCAGTTACTTGGGGAACTAAGAGCAGAAGTGCATGCAGCCTGTCAGGAAACGAATGCACTAAGAAGGGAACTGATTATTTCCATGGAGCGAACAGACGATCTCGCTAGACAATTGCTACAGTCACAAGCCGGACAAACTCCGTTACCCGCATCAGGGGCAAATCTTCCTTCAACATTCTCTACGAACCCAGTGCAGATCAACCTACCTGGGAATGTACCTCTGGCTCCGCCCGAACGATTTTCTGGTGACCCAAAGAGGTTTGCAGTATTTATTAATCAGTGCCGGTTGCACTTCTTATGCCGGCCAGCAGCCTTTCCAACTGATCAAGCTAAGGTAGCTTTCGTGCTTTCGTACCTTAGTGGCAATGCGGCAGACTGGTCGATCCCTCTAGTTAATCAAGATGATCCGGTTCTCCATGATTTTCAAGCTTTTCAGCTCAGTATGGAAAAACTGTTTGCAAGACATTCACAGGGGCAGGCCTTGGACAATGAGCTCCTCTCATTGCGACAGGGTAATCAAGACCTTTTGGCTTATATTGCGTCTTTCAACAGATTGATAGTGGAAACTCGATGGCCTGAGGACAAAAGGATTACGCTGTTTTATAGAGGTCTACGTGGAGAGCTCAAAGATGTGTTAGCCCAAGTAGTGAATCCCCCGCAAGACTGTTCGGACTAAATTGACTTAGTCGTTCAAATTGACCACAGGCTGCAGAACAGGAAGGCCGATCGTTCCAAGTTTGATGCTCGAGTATTTTCCAAACCACCAACTCCTACCAAAGGAGTAGACTCCGGGGAACCCATGCAAATAGGGGGCCTGAAAGGACCACTAACACAAAAGGAGCGGGAAAGGAGAAAAAAGCTGCAATTATGCCTCTATTGCGGAAACTCGGGGCACTTTCTTCGAGACTGTCCGGTGAAACCAGCCAAGAAGGCAGTAGGAGCTGCAGTTACCAGGGTCACAAACTCTGAGCAGGGAAACGACCTCGCCCGACAAGAATAGAGGTCCTCTTGCCGAGCGTTAAAACCAGTTCCGTGACCTCGCATTTCGTGATACCTATGGTCCTCATTAGCCCTGAACATCCGGATCGATTACATGCGATTGAAGCTTACGTCGACAGCGGTGCCATCGGCAATTATGTGGATCATGAAATGGTTTTGAGGATGAATATGACTCTTTGTCCAAAGGCTGTAAAGGACGTCATTACTACGGTGGATGGTACGGAGATAGCCTCCGGACCAGTAACGCATACCACCCAAGAAGTGACGCTAGTAAGTCAAGATGGACACCATGAGAAGATCGTGTTCGATGTGATCAAGGCCCCTCAGTTCCAGATTATTCTAGGAATTCCTTGGTTAGAGAAGCACAATCCTCAGATCGATTGGCGAGCAAGAACGGTTCAGTTTCCAGAATGTGTCTCTACTTGTCACCCTCGACCTGGTGTTGCACTGGCAGCAATTTCCTTGGAGGCTCCCCAGTTACCTCCTGAATACCTAGAATTCCAAGATGTTTTCCGGAAGGATCAGGCTAACTCTCTACCTCCTCATAGGTCTTATGACTGCCAGATAGACCTGATACCTGGATCTACTCCTCCTTGTAGTAGAATTTATGCCCTCACCGAGCCTGAGAATCTTCACCTCCGACAATACCTGGATCAATACCTAGCGAATGGGTTTATTCGTCCTTCCAAGTCCCCTGCTTCCTCAGCTTTGTTCTTCGTTCCAAAAAAAGAAGTGGACCTTAGAACTTGTATAGATTATCGCGCCCTGAACCAGATCACCGTTAAGAATAGATATCCGTTACCTTTGATCCCTGAACTCCTGGACCAAGTCAGAAAAGCATGCATATATACAAAGCTGGATCTTAGAGGAGCCTACCACTTGGTACGAGTAAAAGAGGGCGATGAATGGAAGACGGCCTTCCGCACCAAGTATAGGCTATTTGAATATCAGGTCATGCCCTTCGGACTTTGCAATGCCCCGGCCGCCTTTCAATATTTTATGAACGATGTCCTCAGAGAGCTCATAGATGTGTGTGTTGTTGTTTACATTGACGACATCCTCGTTTATTCTTTATCGGAAACTGAACATCGGAAACACGTGAAAATGGTCCTCGAAAGATTGCGTCAACACAAACTTTTCGCTAAGTTGGAAAAATGTGTTTTCAACGTGACTGAAGTTGAATTATTGGGATTCATATTATCACCTAGCGGAGTGCGTATGGATTCAAAGAAGGTCGATGCAATTCTCAAATGGCCATCGCCATCCTCCGTAAAAGGTGTTCAAAGCATGTTAGGCTTCGCTAACTTTTACCGCAGGTTTATCCCAGAATTCTCTCGAATAGTCCAGCCCATCACCGCCTTGTTAAAGAAAAACAAACGTTTTGAATGGTCTACCGAGGCGGAAAAAGCTTTCCAGAATTTGAAGACTAGATTTATCTCTGCACCGATCTTAAAACATCCTCGCCCAGAACTCCCCTACATCATTGAAACTGAAGCTTCGAGCCTTGCCATGGGGGCAGTTCTATCACAAAAGGACCCAGTAACCAATCAGTTGCATCCCGTGGCATTTTGGTCCCGCAAATTCTCGCCTCCTGAAATCAATTACACTATTACTGATAAGGAACTTCTAGCTATCAAGTCCGCCTTTAAGGCATGGCGGCATTATCTTCTGGGGGCCCGACACACCGTTACTGTGATTACAGATCACCGAAACCTGCAATATTTGAAAACCGCAAAAGCTCAATCCTCTAGGCAACTCCGTTGGGCACTATTCTTTGCCGAGTTTGACTTCATAATTACCTATCGACCTGGTATAAAAAACGGTAAAGCTGATGCCCTTTCTCGGATGGGAGTGGAAGAACATTTGATCAATCCCAAACCTGTACCTATCATTCCCGAACAAAGAATTCTAGGTGTAATCGCCACACAATCCATAGAGGAAGTTAAGGATAAAGCCAGGCTACTGGTAACTCCAGCAGACATACAGAATTGGCATCTGCAGGGAAAGGACTTTACGGTGAAGGACAACCTATTATATTTCCAAGAACGGTTATACCTGCCCAGCACAGATTTACAGAAAAAGGTAATCTCTTGTTATCACGATTCTTTAATGGAAGGACATCCCGGTATGACCAAGACCTCGGAAAAGATCAAGTGCTACTTCTGGTGGCCATCTTGGAAAAAAGATATCAGAGACTTTATAATGTCCTGTGGAGTATGCGCCCAAAACAAGAGTCAAAAGGAAAAACCAGCCGGCCTCTTACGCCCTATTGACATCCCACCTCGCCCTTGGCATACGCTTTCTATGGACTTCATCACCGATCTACCTCCATGCTCCGGATACAATACGATCCTAGTAATCGTGGACCTATTCTCCAAGATGGCACATTTCATTCCACTCAAAGGCTTACCAACAGCAACAACTCTGGCCCGAGAATTTCTCGAAAACATCGTCCGACTGCACGGTTTTCCTTCAGTTCTCATTTCGGATCGAGGTAGTCAATTTATTTCTCATTTTTGGCGAAGTTGCTGTCGGTCGGCTCAAATTGATGTGAGACTTTCGACCAGCCACCACCCTCAAACCGACGGACAAACCGAGAGGACCAATCAAACTCTGGAACAGTATTTGCGCTGCATGCTACAACAAACTGAAAAAACTTGGAAAGATATCCTTTGGATAGCCGAATATGCCTACAATAACTCTGTCCACTCGGGAACTGGGAAGACCCCGTTTTTTATTTTATACGGTAGTCACCCTCGAACCTCGGAGTTGGATCCACTCCAAGATCTTGGAACACCAGCAGTAGACCACCTGCATTCTACAATCACCCAAGCCTTTAAGGAAGCCGTTTCTCACCTTCAAAGGGCTAAAGAACAATACAAGAAAGGAGCAGACCAACATCGGAAGGAAGCCCCCCAATATCAAGTAGGAGATCAAGTCTGGTTATCCACCAAATATCTACCTCTAAAAGGACCACCCACATTCAACCCAAGATACCTTGGTCCCTATTCCATCACTACCATAGTAAATCCAGTAGCGGTCAAGTTGGACTTGCCCCCTCACATGAAGATACATCCGGTCTTCCACGTCTCTCTATTAAAACCCGTGCAACCTCAAACCCGACTAACTAAATCTCCAAAACCTATTCTAGTTGATGGAGAACTCGAGTTTGAAGTCAAAAGCATCCTGGATTCCAAGATCTCCAAATCTAAACTATTTTACCTGATTGACTGGAAAGGCTACGGTCCCCAAGAAAGATCCTGGGAACCTGCAGAATATGTCCACGCCCCTCGTCTAATCAAAAGATTTCATCGAACATTTCCTAACAAGCCCAAACCCACGGAGAAGCCCGGTTTGGGAGGGGCCTTGAGGGGGGGTGCTGTCATGATCTCTGCTTCCAAAAGATCAGGACTTGCCCGACTCCCTTGGAAGCAGACCCATAACCCCGGTTCCGAGTGCCAGCCAGTCCCAATTGGGACCTTTTGGACCCTGTCCTGGCGCCAGTGGCACCAGGCTCATAAAGATGCCCAGTCCCAGTGCTGGAAGCGCCGGGCTCATAATGCTTGGGTGGACTTACCTGCAGCAGACCATGCTGCTTACTTACCAGCCAGTTGAGCCCCTGATCCTCTTCTGTTTGGGACTACTTTTCCTGTTGGGTGGGGCAGGAGCCACTCCCTAGGTTCAGAACACTGGAACTCTTCTGGAAAGCAGGAACTCTTTTCTTACCTAGGCGAGGCTGTGGAAGGAGACACCTAAGCACTACAGGAGGCTATTTAAACCACACCTGATGGATGAATCTTGCTTTGCGTTATTCTGCATTCTCTGCAGCAAAACGCTCATCGTGTCTTCTGCTTCTGATCCTGGGCCTAATGGAACAAAGGCTTACCACCCTGGAATCCAGTCTTCAGCAGCACCTGTAAAGACAAAGAAAGAACAGGTTAGCACTACGGTCTTCAGTGGCAGCGCATCTCTTACCTGGTCCATCGGCTGTCACCAACGCCTCGCGCTGCATTCCGGCATCTGAAAGACAAAGGCTTACCTACTCTTCGCATGCTCCGGAGGTCTTCCCACTGCATTCCGGCATCTGAAAGACAAAAGCTTACCAGCTCTTCGCACGCTCCGGAGGCCTTCGGCGCTGCATCCCGCATCTGAAAGACAAAAGAAGGTGCGTTTAAAGACATTGGGCAACTTTATTACTCACGTGCCCTTACTCCTTCCCACGCCGAATCCAGTGGGTATTCCAGCACCCTTCAGCTTCTCTAAAGCTCCGAACTTGTACCTGCAAGATAAAAGGGACAGTTAGTGCGCATCATGAAGCAGGCTACAAGCGCTTACTTACGTGCTTCCAGGCGCTTCTATTCCTCACGCGGGTTCGATCCTCAACTCTCATCAGCCCGCCATCCGCCATCGCCAGAACCCTGCAAAACAAGAGATATCATTACAAAAGACTTTTAAGACATTTGAAGTGCCCAGAACTTACCGTTCGTGCAGTTAACGACGGACAGCAGTCCTCTGAGGTCAAGAGGCCTGCACCCTTATCCAGTGAAGAAACTGGTTAAGGCACCGTGCCCCGAGGCAGATGGAGAGCTTGGCGTTCGCTTACCTAAGGTGAGGGCGTTAACCTTTGGGATTCTACAGGAGAAGAGAAAGGGAAGAGGAGAGAGGCACCCAATAACCCCAGTTTATTAATCCCATATTTTCTATCTGCAGACATCTTACTCTTCGAGTCAGACATACAGTGCACAGAGGTCCAGCCCAAAGAGCCAACCATGTGTTACACATCACCTTTGAAGATACGGCATTCACCCAGTCAAGACCGGCGCCTCTGCGGGAATCAGGTGAGCGTTACACAGGGTTACCCGAACCAAAAAGGCCAATAAAGCAAAAAGGGCCTTGCTTAAGGACCCCTTAAAACAGATTAAGGCAATCAGAAGTGTCATCACGCCGTATCACAAGAACTCCAAGTATTCTGTGTGGGAACACTTGGAGCTCTTTGAGCAAATGATGGAGACCTTCCATTTGAAGGACAGCAGTAGCAGCATCCAGTACGTCAAATAGACATTCTCCCCAGAATAGTACAGTTTCTTTGCGGGGCTGGAGGACCAAAATCATTCAAGATGGTCCACCTATAGGGCGGCCATCTTAAAACACTTTTCTGTGCATAGAAATCCCCAAGAGGCTCGCAAGGCAGCCTACAATTTGCAATGTGGGGAGGATCAGGCCCCACAAGAATTCGTGCAAGAATTGAAGCGTGCCTTTGCGCAGACCACCAGAAGGGTGCGCACGGACAGCAGAGAATTTGTCAACACATTTTTCCATGCTCTCCCCAAATACATAATGACCCAGCTCGTGAGAGATTGTCACGAGAAAAGGTCTTTAGTCTGGGTCATTGAGCAAGCCACGTGCATCTATGAGGTGCAAAAACCGGTGGAAAACAAGAATCAGCCAACAAAAAAAAAAAACAACAGCACACCTGCTGCTGCCAAGGTGGCAGAGGTAAATGTTGCCCCCGTTTTAGATTTGGAGATGGGGGGCCTAAAAACCTGCCTGCACAAAATAATTCTGAGCCCAGAAGGCCCTCGGGCCAGTCACAGACAGGGAGTCAAGGAGGTAATCCCGCAAATGAGTTCACCCGCTCCCCTGACTATGTAAGTCCCCGCTATAAGGGAAACAGACCAATCCTGGGTTATATGTGGACTCCTCCAGCCCAAGGGGGGGGGATCCAGCCAAGCACCTGACCCAGCGAACTTCCCTCCTAACTTCCCACAGGAGGGCAGAAATTCCCCAAACACTGGTATCCCCAGGTATCCACCCAATTTCCAACCCCAAAACCATCCATCCTTCTTTCCCCAATTCCCTGAGCCCAGACAACCTAATCCGGGAGAGGCGAGGCCAAGGGTGGAGGGGTACCCAACCCAGGATATTACCAGAGAAGGGATTGCTACCCTTCCCGGGATCAGCCCAGGGGAGAAAACCGGACCCCTTATCAGCCTAAGCGGGTTTCCCAGTTAGAGCGCCAGGTTCAGAACATGGCACAGGATTTGGGCCGCATGCTGAGGGCCCAACAGAACCCTCAGATGGGCATGCCGGCACATAATGCCCCAAACTCTGGACCTAGTGCTCCAGAACAATGACGGGGGCAGCACCCCGATAACCCACTGGTTCCCAGGGAGGAGGCACAAGGGGAAGGGGGGTGTAAAGCCTTGGAGGAAGCATCCTTCAAAACTTGTAAACAGCCCCTGGAAAACCAGGAACCGGAAACAAAATCTCCTACCCCTGAAAGTCTGCCACCCAACGAACAAAGGGGAGGTAGGAGAAACAAAGTACCCAAACAGACCCATTTTGTGGAGGAGGTACAGGTCTTCCAATTTGAGGGAGAGGGATCCTCATAGGATCCTGGGAAAAGTATTTTCTCCTTCAGAGATAGGGGAACTCCTCCCAAGGAAAAATGGGTCCCAAGGGATTCCAACCCAGACTGGGTAGATGTGGGGATTGAGCTGTCGCCGACCATCATTCTATCCCAGAACCAACAAGACCGAAAACCCCTGGTTCAAACCCATCCAGGGGACTGCCTCCAAAAAGGGGGGGGCGGCCCAGAACTGGAACCAGGGGAACCAAAAACTGCATCAATATCCAGTTGCAAACTTTTTCTTTCAGATTCCCATGACTCTCCAAAGAATTCTGCCCAAATCTCTTCTCTCGCCATGTCCAAAACCAGAAAGTTAGCCCACCAGTTGTCCAAAAATGTACATGATATGTGCCCCCCTTGAGGAGAAGGAGGGAAGATACTATTCCCCGGTACAAGTACAGGGGCAGGGTACAATTTTGGCACTGGTGGACACTGGATCCCAAGCTACCCTTCTGTCCAAAAGGGCCTTTGATGAACTGAATTCAGGTAGGGGGGAGAAGTACCGAATTCCCCTCACCTCTCTTCCTGGACAACTCCAGAACTCTGACAGGAAGGAAATTCCCGTTGAGGGGACTGCAGATTTGGACATCAAAATTGGGCGACACAAGGTGAAACACCCGGTCATAGTAGTGACTCCAGAGGGCACCTCTTGTTTACTAGGGAATGGCCGCCTGAGAAGGTTGTCACCCCTAATAGATTGCGTAAACAAGGTCCTCTGGACCCAGACTAGCCGACCAATAAAATTAAAACAGAGTGTCAACCATGTTAGTTTAAACGGCACCTGCCACATGGTTGAACAAAAATCTGACCAAGTAGAATTTCACTTCCAGAACAACCAAATTTCAGACGTGACAGTAATAGCAGTAGGGCAACAGACTGGTGATGGGGGGGTCCTCTCTATTTCTGAAAATCAACCTTCCTTCCAGTTTAAGGTGGTATTCCACACTGGAAGGAAACACTCTGAAATTCTTTACCAATCCACAATCAGACACTCCCACTCCTACAGTCCAGAAAGATGTGAAATCAGCTCATAGCCTGGCTGATATTCAGCAAATTGGAGAGCAGTTGTTCATCCCTGTTCAGTTAAATGATTGGAAGGACTCTGTTCTCGCTCGAGTGTGTGTGAACAACGGTAAGAGCTTCATCAGCGAAGCCATGTTCTGCCAACTCCCAAAAGACTCAGCCATTCCCAAATTCAAACTGATAGACAAATGGGAAATGGATCTGGAAACACCCAATTCGAAACATCTCCTGCCAAGCAGGTCTATGCTCAAAATCTCCATTGGCAACAAGAGCATAGTCCATAATTGTTGGGTTGTGCGAGACGTCACTGCCGCCTTTTACTTAGGCAGTGACATTCTCAATCGCTTTGCCATTAGTTTGGACCTAATAAACTTCAAAGCTTGGTCCCGATTAGCGGATAATCCCATGGGCTTTGATGATCCAGAAAAAGCATTTAGGTCAGCTCAATTGCTACCTTATGCAGTTGAAATTCAGATTAAAGAGGAAGTCACCATCCCAGAAAGGACCCGACAATTCTCCCTGGAAGTGAAAGTTAAAAGAGGACAAAAATTGAAAAAACCTGATGCTTATATTCATCTAAATGCTTCTCTCCAACAGCAAGGGTTAGGGGTAAACCCAACACCATTAGTCAAGATAGAACATGACACCATTACAATAGAGGTGGATAACAGCGACTTAAAGAGTATTACTCTAGCCGCAGGCACCATTATTGGAATGGCGGTTGATGACCGACATTTCTCCATTGATTTAGGAAATGAACTGTTAGGACCAATCCCCAAGGACTGTTTTGACAGTGACAGTGATGACAATACAACACCAGACAGGATCTTTACCCGGCATGGGAAGAACTTCCTGGTGTGCACTTCTTGCCCTTATGGTAAGGAAGACGTGACTTGTGACTTTTGAAGGGATGAGGTGATTTTCCAGGTCCATGAAGGCTGCCTTTCCCACCTGAAGCCTCCAGTCCAAATCAGCACTCTGACTAGGGACTTCTCCACCTAGCTCGAGGAGGCCACTGAGATAGCAAAACCAGAAGTCTTTCCAGGCTTCAGGCAGATGGTGGAAGAGAGAGCCAACCTAGCTGATGCCTGTGTGACTCTGGAACAGAAGCAAAACTTGAAACAAGTTTTCTTGGATTTCCAAGATCTCTTTGCGGTAGACTCATATGACTGTGGCCGCACCGACATCCACACAACAACAATTCCCACGGACCCTGGCATGACTCCAGTGTTTGTGAAGCAATATTGCTTGCCTCTCGCATCAATGGAGTCCCTTACTGAAATAATTAAGAACCTTGAGTCCCGGGGAATAATCCGTCCAGTACACAGCACCTTCAATAATCCGGTGCTGGGAATATTGAAGCCAAACGGCCAGTGGAGACTCTGTGCCGACCTTAGGGAGCTCAACAAATGGGTCCATACTTCCCGATGGCCTCTGCCCTACATTGACCAAGGGCTGGCCCAGATTCAGGGGTCACAGGTATTCACTGCAATAGACCTGACCAATGGATACTAGACCGTGCCAGTCAGTAGGGAGGACCAATACAAACTGGCTTTCACCTTTTGGGGCCAGCAGTACACATGGACCCGAACTCCCTTCGGATACCTCAACTCTGGCAATGAATTCAACATTTTCCTACATAAGGCCATGCCCGACCTGGGTGCGAGGGGTAAGCTGGCTTATGTAGATGATGTCCTCATCAAAAGTTCATCTGTGGAAGAACACATAGCGGAGATCCGTTATGTTCTGACACAGTTGAGGGCCGCCGGAGCAAAACTTTCCTTTCAGAAAGCACAGTGGTGTAGAACCCGTGTTAATTTCTTGGGGCATGGGATTACTCCTCAGGGTCTCTGTCCCCAAGAAAAGAAAGTGGAAGCACCTCAGAAACTGAAGAATCCCACAACCCTGCGGGAACTAAGGAGCCTCCTTGGACTGACTAATTACAGCAGAAAGTTCATTGAGGGCTACGCAGAGATCACCAGACCCCGGATTCATCTTTTGAAGGGGGGGGTCAAGTGGGAATGGGGTCCAGAACAATCCGAGGCAGTAAGACAACTCAAAAGAAGCCTCTCACAAGCGCCTTGCCTATCTTACCCTGTCAGAAACAAGGAGTTCTTCCTGGAGACAGGGTTCTCTAATACGTGCTTGATGGCAGTATTATACCAAAAGCATGACAAGGTCAATAAAGTAATCTCCTATGTGAGCAAAACTTTATCTTCTGTAGAGGAAAAATTCAACAATTTTGAAAAGGCAGTCCTGGCAACGGTGTGGGCATTGAAGAATTACCGCCCGTTCATCCAGGGGGAACACATCATATTGGAGACTCCACACCAGCCTCTGCAATACCTCCAAAGTGACAGAATTCAGCCCGGAAATGTGAGTAATTCCCAAATTACTTCCTGGATTCTGTCAATGCAAGGCTTTCCTGTGGAGGTCAGATATGGCCAAAACAAGAAGAGTCCCCTCCCGCAAGGTCTGGCTGACTTGCATGATTGTGCCAGAGAAAACGGTCTCGAGGACGAAAGTCTAAAACTCAAGGACAACATGGAGGCATACCTTAATTCCCCACGCAAAGTCTTTGAAGAAGACAAGTGTGAGGGAATACCCACTGTCTATGTGGATGGATGCTCTTACCATGTTGATAACAACGGGGAAAAAGAACTGCTGGCCTGCGTAGGGAATGCATGGGTGAATGAGTCCCCAGAACCCTCCGCTGGGTACAAAATTGGTCCCCGAAGTAGTCAGGTAGCAGAGTTGATGGCTGTGCATCAAGCCATCCTCACTGCTGTCCAACATCAACTCCACGAACTGGTCATAATCACATATTCGGATTATGTACGGAACGGGTTTGTGGAGCACCTGGTCAATTGGAAAACCAGATGCCTGTTATGTGCTAATAACAAACCCCTGAAACATGGGAAGTTAATCCAAAATATTGATGATCTGGTCACATCGAATGGGATGACCATCTACTGGAAAAAGATCAAGAGTCATTCCAAAGTAGAGGGACCAGACAAAACTGGAAATGACTTAGCTGATCAGCTGGCCAAAACCGGGGCCATCCAAGGGGATCTAATAGAAATAGAGTCCCTGTTGGGGGAAATCCAAGTCACTGCTATCACTAGGTCCCAGACAAATGCTCACCATGATCTTTCAACTGCACAATGGAGTAAGGAGACCCCTGATGTGGATTTAATTACGGCACAAAAGGGGGATCCAATAATTGATAAGTTTTACCAACACATTGAGGACCCTGAGAACTTTCCCCTGACGGATACCGATTACATTGGGAAGGAGGACCTTAGAGTGTTGATGAAATGCCCAGAGATGTTCTGAATCCAAGACGATTTGTTGGTAAGGAAATCCCAAGCTGGACATGATCAGTGGGTGGTCCCTACCTCATTCCGAAGCCTGATGTTTAGTCACGCCCATGATGCGGCCACAGCCGGTCATAGGGGGTTTCAGACAACACTTGAGATCTTAAGAGAGGTTGCATACTAGCCACACATGGTGCAGGACCTCGACCAATACTTGAAGGGGTGTCTGGTGTGTTCACAATTTCAGCCATCATCCCTCACACACTGTGCACCTCTCCAAAAGAGGGGGATGACACTGCCATGGTCAGATTTGCAAATCGACTTCATAGGCCCTGTAATTCGCTCGTCTAGAGGAAACAAGTACATGTTGACCGTCACATGCTTGTTTACCAAGTGGGTGTAATGTCTCCCGGCCCCAAACTGCAAGGCAGAAACAGCAGCTGCCCTGATGATTAACCACATCTTTTCCCGTTTTGGTCTACCTCAAAGGATTGAGTCAGACAGAGGTAGCCATTTCACCAGCGAGGTAATGACAAAGATGTGGGAGATACTGGGGGTCAAAAGGAAGCTACATATTGCTTACCGGCCAGCTTCTTCTGGGGCAGTAGGACGCTACAACTGGACCATTGTGAGCATCTTAAAAAAGTTTGTGGCAGATTCTGGGCCAAGATGGGATATCCGATTACCACTGGTCCTAATGGCCATCAGATCGACCCTTTCATCTACAACCAACATGTCACCGTTTGAGCAGATGACTGGATGCAAGATGGTGCTTCCCCAGCATTTGCTCTACAGGACCCAAGAGCAGACATTGATAAATGCCTCCACAACTCATGAGTATGTGGAGAATTTAAGGAAACACCTTCAACATGCTTTTGCCTATGCTCAGCAGAATCTAGAAAGATCAGCTGATAGCATGAAGACCCATTACGATTTGAAAGCTTCCAGGAAAGTATATAATGTTGGAGACCGGGTCTATCTATACAATTTCCAAAGGAACCAGGCCAAACAGCGAAAATGTTTGCCTACATGGAAGGGACCGTTTGAAATTATAGACAAGATCTCCCCAGTAGCTTATAAGATCTGCATCCCCAAAGGTAGTCTGGCAGAAGGGGAAGACAAGTGGGTCCATATAAATCAGCTAAAGTGTTGCCATCCCAGGCACACTCTGCAGCAACTGGAGGAGTCCTCTGCAATACCAGAGGGGACAGCTCCAGATTAATTCAGTTCCACCCTAAAATATTCCACATATAGCCTATAAAATTCTATTATTCTTGAATATGTTCTTGCCTCCTGAGTTAAAAAAAAATGTATATGTTCATGTTTTTGACTATAAAATGTATATGCCGCCCCACTATATCAATAGTGGGGGAGAAATGTCTACGAATAGGTATTGCCGCTTTTGCTTTATCATCCTAGGAGAGATGAAACCATGGAGACTGACCAAGGAGAACAACCCAGGGACCGGGATCAAAGATCCATGGGGCCCAGGGTACCGGCCAATATTCCCATCAGGACCGGCGAGGAGAACCGATCGATCCAACTGGATGGAGGAAAAGATGCTGAACTGTGTCATCTGCGGAATTGGAAGAAGAGGATGCGGACATACCAACGCGTGGATCAAAACATCCTTTGCACCCGACTCCCCCTCAACTCGAAATCAAAGCGCAGTCGGGCGGGGGGGCTTGTTGGGTGTCTTGGACCATGTTCAAGTTATTATGCTGCAACACTTGGTGCTGTGGGCTTAGGAAATCCAAGCGGGCAGAAAAGCCCACATTTGCAACAGAATCCTGGAGAACCGTGCAGTTTTGCGCACAGCAAAATGGTCCCGTGACCTGCCACCCGCCAGCGCGAGCGTGAGGGGCCAGGAGTGCCATGAGTGAAATATGTGCCAAAGGAGAAACAGCAGTGATGGTGGCTAAAAAAAAAAAAGCGCTTTGAAATCACCTTTGTTTCTCTGAAATGCAAGCTAAAAATGCCTATTTTAAACATTGCAAGATATTCAAAAATCTCAATGAACACACAGACATTTGGCAGAATGTATTCTTGTGTGCATACTAAATCTGGAAAGAGAAAGAGCCCAAAACAATGTTTATAACAAAACTGGCTGAGCTGTGGATGTCAGCAGCTGAAGTGAAAGTGGACTGAAAGACACTAAAATCTAAATTTTTAAAATAAATGAGTGACCTACTGTTGAGTGTCACATAGTTTGCAACTGTTGAAATGACATAGTTTTGAACTTAGAATCAGCGTTCTAGCTGCATGTGTAAAAATTGTCAGTTTGATTTGAATGTAGAAAACTGGGTACCAAAGTGACATTTAGCTGAAGCCTGGCTTAAAGAGATTGAATTCTGCCTGACAACCACCCCCGACAGGAGTTGAAACTTGATCAGCAGCTGTGTTCCCAGGCCTGGCTGCATTCTGCTGCCCCAGCCAAAAGGAGATGACACCTCTCTGATTGAATTAGGGGAGGAGCACCTGGGGACTACAGGAAACTAAACAAAGAACTGTCCTTGGCCCAGGCAAATGTTAAATTAGGGGGGTCGTAAATGGCTTCCTCTTGGAAACGGGGAGGGGCACTGCATCTGTGAGCAAGCTGAGCTTGGGGGAAGTGGATAAACCAGAAATTCCACCATGTGCTTTGGAAAACCACACCCCTCAGGGCCAGAGCATAATTTTTAAAAGATGGATAATTCATAGTGCGGACTTATAAAAATTATATAAATAACATCATCATTCTTGCAATTTTTCTGTGCACATTTTAAGAGGTGTTAGGACCCTGTGGTATATTCTTGGGGATAGTAGTGGAAAAAGGGTTGTTACTCCAAATGTATGCATGTTAAAAATCTGACACTTTATCTCCTGAAACCCATATCCCTGGTGCACATTTGTGTAAAATCTGGAAAGGTTTAGAGGTCGTTATCTGGATGAAAAGGGGAGAATTTGGTCATAAGTGGACATGACATCTTACAAAGACAGGGATCGGATGGTTTGGTGCTACAGAAAATATGCTAACTGGACGTATAATATTAGAAAAATGGTATATAGATAAATATGTATTTGGATCAGAAATAGATTTGTGTGCAATTTGACAAGGGGAGGATCCTCTGACCATAAACCTACCTCATCACTCTGACTCACAACCCAGTTCCCCCAATCAAGGGAGAGACGAGGAACTGGCCAATGATAAGTTGAGAGGGTTGGGCATAGAAGATGAGCCGACCCTCCCACTTTCTAAATACATAAAAGGAGACTATGCAGGACAGGTAGGGACATTCACTTCCCACTTCAAGCTGATTTCTTACGGAGCGTTTTGCCAGAAGACACCAGATCCAGCACTTAGACTTCAAATCCAGACAGAGACCTGAACTTTGAATTCAGACTTCAGAATTTGTCAGCAGGCCTCAAAATCTTTTGCAAACGGATTTACCCCAGACTTCCAAGGGGCACATCAGAGTAAAACAGCCGGGCTGAGCTATTTGATTCTGGCCTAGAACCCTGTGCCAGAAACACCCAGAAAGCAGAGCTGTACCCGGAACGAGAGACCAGACCTTTGTGAAGCGCCGAGTGCCAGACCAGACCAGCAGAGCAGAGCTGACTCAGACCGAAGTCGCATTCATGTCCAACATATAATGTGAGTACCCAGCCAGAACTGTGCTAAACCAATCTCTTAGTTTAAAATAATCTAATTCAAACTATTTTAACCTATCTAGAACTACACCACAGCATTGTGTGTCCTTATGTGACTTTAAAGCTGCAAAACTGTCATCTGTCATTCTGAAACTTTAAAATGTCATTTCTGAAAATCTACCTCCACAAGATCCTCCGTATCTCTTCAACCGTTTGTGATAGAAGCGAGATTTAACTTTTATGTTAATGCTGTGATCTAACCTTGCTAGGGGGGAACTGAATTCGTATTGTACTGGGTTGTATTCCTGAAGACTGTGCGTGTTACTTCCATCTCCTTTCATTGTATAGGGGGGAGGGGAGTGAATTGTCAAAGAAAAAGTGACCACATTACCTTTTGCTGAAATCATATCAAGTTTATTCCTGTGTTGCTTCTTTTTCACCTTGCATTTCCTTGTACCATATAAAGCATTCTCAGCTACCTTATCCTCTATACTACTCCTAAGTAATTACCCAGTGTGCTAGTATCACATCATCCATTGTTGGTCACTCACTGTCATATGTCTAAGTGTGATATCAATTATTAATTTATTATAAAAGTGCGATATATATTGTTTAATTCTTAAATAAACCTTTTAAATTTGCAAAACAAACTTACTTCTTGGCTCAGTGGGGCCAGGGGGATTCTAAGAGAGGGGTGTTATATAAGGGTTGTCATCCAGAGTACACAAACTGGACATAAAAATATATAAATAAGGGCTTCCCTTGAGCACCCAGTGTGCTAGTATCACATCATCCATTGTTGGTCACTCACTGTCATATGTCTAAGTGTGATATCAATTATTAATTTATTATAAAAGTGTGATATATATTGTTTAATTCTTAAATAAACCTTTTAAATTTGCAAAACAAACTTACTTCTTGGCTCAGTGGGGCCAGGGGGATTCTAAGAGAGGGGTGTTATATAAGGGTTGTCATCCAGAGTACACAAACTGGACATAAAAATATATAAATAAGGGCTTCCCTTGAGTAATCACAGACAAGGCACTGACTTTGTGGGACTGCTTGATTGGAGTCATTTAACAGAACATTAACCCTAATGATAAATTGCTTAATCCTAATAGAAGCGCACTCCTGAAAAAGAAAGCAAGAGAACACAATGACTGTGTCAATATTGATTATTTGGCGAGCTTAAAAACTTACAGGGAATATTGGACACAAGCCTTTAAGGGTGCCCTGTTCTTTTCTCACAAAAATATGTTCTGAGAAAATCAGAAGGTTCATTATATATCTCTGATATAACATACTGCTGACATATGAACACACAGGGTGCTGGAAAAGTATTCCCAAGGGAGGTAAGGTGGTGTCACTTATGGGGGATTGAAGTTGAATCTGCTCAACATATCCTTACTCAATGCATTGTATTGAAGAGGGAATACGTTAATAGCTACAGCATCTTTGTCTCAACCGTTGCACATATTGAAATGAACCAATTTTGGGCAACTATTATTTCGACAGAGTTTTTTGTTATTTCTGGAGCTGTTTGCCATGTGTGGAAGGAGATAAACTCCTGTATCCCAACATAGATGACGTAGATGACAAGCTTGTGGGTCCCTTGATCACTCCTTACTTTCAGGCAATGGCATCTATACATGCTTACCATGTGTGTTAAATTGACATTTCACTCATGAATGTGAGGCATGTGACAAACTCTAAACTATGTATGATTCTCTTAAACTGCTTTTATATTGATTTTAATGTTTATATACTTATAATTTCACAGCCATTTGAAATTGTATTTTTATTGGTATGATATTGTATGTAATAATTATGTTCTCTTGATCAATTGTGTAAAGGTTTGTAAAAAACAGACACAAATAAATAAATAAATAAATAAACAAATAAATAAATAAAACATTGTTTTAAAACCTTTCAATCTTGGTGCAACTGGTCAAAATCTTTCTGCGAGTGAACCCCTTTTATAATTAACTAGTTTTTTTTCATATTTCAGTTCCTTGATGACTTGCTTGGAAGCCACTATTTCATCCCGCAATGCACTACTATGAACAATCTGATCATTCAATTTACCTTGAATGTAGTTTACAGTTTCGGCACACTCCCTATAGGTGTCTTGGAGTGCAGCAAACTCTTTTTCTCCCCCTGCATTGTCTTGCAAATGGGTTTTTGACTTGTTTTGCATTTCTTCCATGAAACTTCCATATTCACCTCCAAAATTTGGCTCTATTGCCATTTCGGCCTCATTTGCTCACATGAGTGCTAACCCTTTTTTAGGGCCTCATTTTGACACAAGGCACTGGTCTCTTTTATTTGCAACCGATCTTCAGCTAATTGCAAATAGAAATATAAATGAGCCATGAGTTGAGCCAATGGAGTCTATTCCTCACGTGTAGTTTGGGGCATGTAAATGCCTCTTACGCTTTGTGTAACCTCCCACCTTCAAGCCAAATGTCAATTCCTTCTGATGGAATCTCTTGCATCATTTTAGCTTTCCAGCTCCCCTTACCCCCTCTGTCCACTCTCCATGAATGAACAGCTTGGTGAATAGATGTTTCCTGGCATCATCTACTTCAATGGAACTCATTTTAAAAATGGGCTTTTTTGCAACCCTTTACCGTTCTTCAAAATAACAAAACCACCTTACACTCTAATCCTATGAGCTTTCCCGAATCAAAGCAAATCAACTGTCAATACTACTCAATCTTAATTGTTCACCTATACACCTCCCTGGAACTCAGGGGTCTAGCAAATATGACATTCCATCCACCTCAATGCAATTACTTTCGAATGAATAGTCTGTCACAATGAACTTGTCATGAGTCAAAATAGCCAGCCAAATCCCTGACGAGCCCCCGATTTGTAACAGTTTATTCAGAGGCCACCCTCAATCCGCAGAGTTCCTTCCCTCCCCAATGAGGTGTCACACAACAAACTGTTTAATGGATCTTTGCTTAGCCCTATTTCAGACTCATATGGTGCACTTAGATGCCTCCCGCTGTGCCACTAATGAGCCAAGAACCAAGCCGGTGTACAGAAAATATATACATATATTTATTTTAATTATAGGTTTAATGAAGATCACACTAAAACTACACACAACACCATCTCTGTTGCTCACAAACTTCTTTTTGCATAAACAAACAACACAGGTCGGTTTGGAGAACACCCATCACAATCCTTTCTGGAGTTCACTTTTCTATAGCATGTAGCACATCAGAACCCGGCAACATTACACACTTTACTTTATGTGGATTTCAATTTGAAGAATAATCAACACTGGTCAATGAACAAAATCAATTTAGATATGCAGTGCTGGTTAATTTTCCTGCATGCTTAAAAAGGCTAACAGTTTGGTTGATTACATTTAAAACAAATTTAGACTGGTGCTGCGCTCTCAGCAATACTTCACAACTCTTATGTTAATCCACTTTAAGTATACAGTGCACTTTTCTAATCAGAAGCTTTATTCAATTTACCCTTGAGGAAATACGTTTTCTGCCACAACCCCCAAACCAGACAGTCAGTTACCTGCAGCACTCGTCTACTGAAAGTCCAGGGTTAAGTAATGGGGACAGATATTAATTTTGATTTATTTAGACCTCCTTCACTTAAAGGCCTATGGTGGGGGATTTGGATAGATATGAATGGGGTTTTCAGACATCACTTCACTTCATGGCCCGTGTAGGGAAAGGTGGGCATGAAAGGGGTGATAGTTATTCATGCTGTGGTTCAGACCCTCTCCACTTAAAGGCCTGTGTTGGGGATCTGGGCAGTTTTAGGGATTTTAGTTTAGGGACAAGGGCACTCCTCTTCTTTAAAGAAGTTGGGGTTAACTTGAAGAAAAGGCTTAACCCATTACATTACAGGCTATAGTTTTTTAGGATACACTGGGAATGAGCATTGTTAATTTTGAATGTTAACAAAAATCATCCTTTACTGTTTTGCTACATAGGGATTAAACACAATAATATTCAGTCAAATATATTAAGAATCTACACAGTTTTCCCTTAACCCACTATTAAGGGATGAAGTTAAGGCAAGCAGATTCCTTCACACATTTGGTGTCAAATGGATCAATTTTACAAACATTGAGAACCTCTGTTTAAAGTTTAGGAAAGCCAGCTGCATTTCAGGATGCTCTTTGGAACAGGGTAGGGGTCTGGCCACACCACTGTCAAGTATGGTCCCCAGCTCTTCACCATAGGGCCCAGAAAGCTTTAAGGCCTCACCAGTTTCTTTCTTGGTCATTATTAGCAGCTCCCTCCCTCTCTCATAGTGCATTCACTTTATATAGCCCTCATTATACCCACAAACCTAATAATCTAAGGAGGTGCCAACTTATCTCGCAACCAGGATTGGACAGTTACCCTTCTCTCTCCACCCCTTGACTGCCAATGTGATCAGGAGTGGTGACATTTAAATAATGGAAAAAGGAAGGGAGGAGATAAATCCACTGTCTAGAGTGATCTAGAGTGACTTTATTTTATATGTTACTTTGCAAAATTTCACCTAAAAAGCTCCTTACATGGCAAATATTTTTATTTTACAAATAACCATAACAATTCATATATCTTTGTGCTCCTCTCATCATGACAAATCTATCTAGACATCTCTCATGTTTGCACCATGTTGCTTGCGCAATAGTTTTTTCTCAATTACCTGAAAACAATAGCAGCGATTATGATGAAACTTTACCACAAGTTGTGTGATACATTTAGCCACTATTGTCCCATGTTTCAGCAGGAGTTCTGAAATTCCGACTTTTACTCAAATTACCCTTACAGAACCGCCTTGAAATTAGCTTTCAAATGACACATCATTGGATACAATGTGACTTATTGTGGCTGAAAAATCACTAGTTATGATAGTTCATTTAAACTAATGGGAGCATTTCACAGGTTTGCAAATCTTAATTCTCCTTTCTCCACGCCAGTTTAATTTCTTGGCAAGCATGTGACCAGAGGCTTCTGGAATTAATGTTTTTTTAAAGCCGGCATATAAGCCATTAACTTCTTTGTTGTTTGGAGTTGTTGCGCTGAGGAGATCCTTATCATACAGCAGACAATTCACCTCTGCCCTTTAATGCCCTAGGCCATGTTGACATCTGGCACTTTATCCTGTTACATGACGTTCACCACAATTTTGACCTCAAAACCTTCTTTTTTGTATTCTTCCCCACCCAGGGCTGATAGTCACTTTATTGTAGTTTTAAGTAGCTGGTATGCATGGGCTTCAAAGGGTATTGCTTGTTCCATATCAGGAGGCCAACAGGCCTGCAGTGGGGAAGTAATTCAGGAATTCTGCCCACCAACAAGCAAAAGGGTCTGCTTCGGGCCTAAATGAAATTTACATGTGATCCATGGAAACAAAGTGGCTTTTCTTTTCAATTGCTGCCGGTATTTTGCATGTGAAGCATAATATATCTTTTAATACATTACATCTTATCAATACACACCAAGTCTTTCCACTGATATCTTTATTTTAGCAGGGGAATATTTTTATCATGTCTATATTTAAAAATAGCAGGGGAATATTTTTCTCATGTCTATATTTAAAAACTGAAAAACGCACTTGCAACGCCCTTTTGGTTTCAGTGTTTGAAACCCCTGCTTTTCATGTAAAAGGGGTCTTTGATTTTCTTCTGCAAAAGTGAATTAAAGGCTGCTTTTCAGTTTGACCTTTCCTTTTGTAATGAAAGATAGGCCTGTTGATTTCCAATGTGTGGCCATTCACGTAGATCTTCCTTTTGTTACTTAGAGAAACACACACAGGGCCTCATTAGGACCCAGGCGGTAAGGGGTTTACGGCGGCGTAAACAGCGCCGACCCTTACCGCCTGATTCCGAGGTCCCTTAGCGCCATGGAGGATTTAACACCTGCTTTTAGCAGGTGTTAAAATCCATGGCGCTAAGGGACCATGTTGTTAATTACGCCACCGTAATTTACGGTGGCGTAATTAACGCCTTCCCCACTCCCATTATGCCCTATGGGGCAAAAATGGGAATGGGGAAGGGTAAATGGGGATTGGGGACTTACCGCCCCGCCAACCTCGGAATGGGGCGGTAAGTCCGCCAACCACCATGGCGTAAACGTAGTTTACGCCATGGTGGTAAAGGTACGACCCAGGCGGTAACTTACTGCCTGGGTCGTAATGAGGCCCACAGTCTTCATTAATAGGTCCATTCTCAGTATAGACGTTTTTAAAGGCTGTCAGGTAATTTTTCCAGTGGGCCTTTGAATTATGTTTGTTTGAGCCTTTGATTAAACCCCACACTTGATCCCAAGATAGTCTTGGTGGCTATCCGATCGAGGGCACAAGAGGCCCCCAGTTTGAACGCTCTCAGATCATTAGGGCCTGGAGTGCTTCCAGAGGGCTTGTTGTAGAGACCAGCTTGACAGGTACACCCAGGTCCAATTCCGCAGAATGCTGAGTCGCCTACTCCTGGAGATGGGCCAGTAACCACTGAGGACCCTACCTTGGTAGCAGGTGACTTAGTGTCTTCACAGTTGCCTGGTGCAGCACAGGCATCTGAGTTGGAGGACTGTGATGCTGGAAATGCATCGGAGGGACAGGGCCTCCGTATCCTTGTCCTTTACTGCCTTTTAATGTGTGTTCTGTCGTGTTTTCCGTGCAGGTGTTCATGTGGGACTCCTGGCGGTGCAGCTCTGTCTTTTGGTTTGGTGTACAGACCCATGGCATACCCTTATGGCACCCATGGGTGGGAGTACAACCCTGTGCCCCTAGTGTATGTTTTTGGGCACCTGTGTGTGGCCCACAGAGCAGGGTATGGGCTGGTGGCAGCTCCATGCTGAATTTGACAGATGCTCTGAGTTTCCTCCATTTTGGGATACCCAGGCCCTGCCATTGGAATCCGTTGATTCCTGATAGGAAACAAGATGGCCCCTATGGCCTCTTGCTTTCTATTGCCTGTTACTTTGTTTTCCCAAATTCCTTGGAAGCCCTGACTCTGTCCCTTCCCCCTGACTGGCTGTTGGGTGGAAGTTCCATATATGGTGTTGTTGTGAAGTTCAAGCCAGACTGGCTGGAGCCAACCCAGAGACTGTATGTTGTGGGTACACCCTGTGGGTGGGACCTGGGTTGAATGCAGTGTGTGACGAATACACATTCTGCATTGTGGATGTCTAGTGTCTGGTGTTTGACACAATGACTGAGACAGCCCTGCCCGAAACTGGTATGAATGCAGTGTGGAGTGTTGAATGGCTGGGTACTTGTCCCAATACACATAAATTGTTGTGAGTGTCTGCAGAGAAGTGAATGGCCTGAATGCACTATGCACCTGCCTGCATGAATGCCCTTCTGACCGATTGGTTGCCTGAGTGTGACCCAGTAGAATGAATGGGAGATCAACTAGTATATCTGGGGGCCTCTCACTGCTTGAATTTGTGTTCAATTTGTTGTGAAGCTGAAGGGAAACTGGAGTTGAAACTGAAGCTTAACCTTGAAGCCCTGCTGGAAGAGAAGAATTGCTGTTGCCCTTTTTCATCAATCTGAAAGCAGCTGTGTCTCCAAGGACTGACCCAGACAGGACCAGGTAAGGCGCCCTCTTCCCAAGCTACAAGGGACCATCGTGCACCAGCTGATCTTTGCCAAAGCTCCCTTGTAGACAGACCTACGACAGGCTCCCGACCGAAGACGGGGACCACCGCGGAATCACAGGAAGAAGCGCCCGGACACTGTTGTCCACCACCATCGACGACCACAGTCGCCGACTGGAGCCGCCGTGCTCCCGTTGCCTAAGAACTTTCGATTCACGGATGTGCTCATCTGCACCGCTGCCCGCCTTATCCTGCCAGAGACGACCAGACCGTCGACGCGCTGAGGAGCATCCGCCGGTGGGTTTCCCGCCACCCAAAGACCACAGAGACGCCAACAACTCAACGCCCTTGCTGGGCCACAGTTCTTCAAACTCTTTGCGGTCCTGAACTATCGACATCGAGGTGCCCCGCACGCCTCATCCTTGCAGGACGTCTACGCTCCATTGCCGATGAGCACTGCTAGGAATGAAGCTGCCACTTCACCGCCGTAGTTCACCCTGTTCATTGCCGGACGTTCAATGACCTGTGGCTCCTGTCTTAAAGGAAGTGCACTCAAGAAGGGCCATCAATTTCCCGACGAGGAACTCTACAACACCAGGTACTTTGGGGTTGCTGAACTATTGGAAAGACTCTTGTGAAAAATATATGGACTGGGCTTGTGATATATCTTTACTTTACAGGTTGCCCAGGTGGGGGGATATCCACACAGAGCTGTGTGTAGGTAGCAGGGCCAGTATTCTGCCTATTGTTCTAACCAATTCCGTACAGTTGATGCACTTTAATGAGATCTAATAGTAAGAGTAGTACCATGTAGAACTGTATATTTGCCATTGTAGATAACCGAGTACAAAGTGAGTTTTAGTGATATTGTACATAACCTAATTATATAAACACTGTGGTTTAACTAATACAGTGTGTGGACATTCATTTGTGGGGGCTTGGGGGCTACATTGTACTTAGGAACCAGCCTGCATCACCTCCTGAGAAGCTAGGCCTTGATTACTCGACCACATACCAATAATAGAGAATCTTGGCTGGGGGTCCTCTGTGCTTCTCCTCTACCATATAGAGAGCAGAAGTACAGACACCCACCTCCAGTCTTTACAAGGACCAGGTGAGCTCAGATCTGAAGGGCCTGCCCTAGCTGGATGAGTTTGCATCAGCTGAAGGCCCTGATATGACTGACTTTGTTAAAGCCCAGAAAGAGTGTCCTACTCTGGTGAGCCTGCTGAAGCAGACGGAAGAGCAGGCTAAGGGGGAGGCCTCTGGACTTTTCAAAGTGTACTGGGAGGGTGGACTCCTGTAAAATGAGCCCAATGCCAAAGAAAGTTCCTTTTGAATTTCGCTCACCAAATTCCTTTAGCGGGTCCCTTGAAAGTGACTAAGACATGGGAACAGTTGTCTGTGCACTTTTACTGGCTGCAGTTTGGCTCTAAGGTTAAGGAATGTGTCCGGTCCTGCCCAACTAGTCAAACTTCTGGCAAGTCAGGAGGTGCCACAAATGCCCCCTTATTTGCACTACCCATGGTTGGATTGCCTTTCAAGAGAATACACATGGATGTTGTGTGTCATTTGGATCCTTAAACTAGCTTAGGAAACAGATACATCTTGGTGGTGGTCGACCACGCCACAACGTACCCTAAGGCTGTCCCCCTGAGGAGCATCAAATCCACTGTGGGTGTGAAGGCTCTGATTGGGATATTCTCTCATGTTGGATTCCTCAAGAAAGTCATTTCTGACAGAGGATCAAACTTCATTTCAGCATATATGAAGGTTGTGTGGGAAGAGTGTGGAATCACCTACCAGTTCTCTACATCCTTCAATACACAAACAAATGGGCTCATTAAGTGGTTCAATAAGACCCTGAAAGGCATGAAAGGTGGCTTGGAAGAGCATGTGAGGAGAACATTGCATATTCTCCTGACATGTCTACTGTTCGCCTACAGGGAGGCGCCACAGAATGTAGTGGGGTTTAGCCCCTTCGAACTTCTGTTCGGGCATCCTGTATGATGTCCCCTCAGTCTAGTGAAAGAAGGATAGGAGGGCAAGTCCCCATCCACCAAACAAGATGTGTTAGACTATGTACTTGGCCTTCGGTCTAGAATGGTAAAGTACATGGAACAGTCGCTGAAAAACCTAAAGGCCAGTCAGGAGCTGATGAAGCACTGACACAGCCATAAGGCTACAGTGACATTCTGTTCTCCAGGCAAGTGGGTGTGGATTATGGAGCCAGTCAAACCCAATTCCCTTTAAGGCCACGTGGAATGGGCCTTACTGTGAGCTGGAAAAAGTCTGTGAGGTGAATGATCTCATTGACGTGAAAGGACCTAAACAGATGTGCATACACCATTATGACTTGGTCATGGCATTAGTGACTGATGGAGAGACTGAGGAGAAGCCCAATCCCCTCTCATACCTCCTGCACACTGAAGTCACAGATGGGTCAGTTGAAGGTGTCATTCTTGCAACTGACCTGTCAGAACAGCACCAGCCGTCTGTCAGTTTCTGTTCTGACAGGTCCATTGCAAGGTTGACACGTTCAACTGACCTGTCAGACCAGCAACTGACAGACTGTTGCCGTTTACTGGGACAATTGGACAGTCTGTTTGCAGCCACAATGTGGACACTAAAGACAGTAAGCCGGTGAAGAGGAGTATTCGCTGGATGTCCGATAAAGTCAGGGACACCATCAAGGAAGTCATTTCCAAGATATCCTCCTTAAAAGTGATAGAGCAATCCCACAGCCCCAGGGCTAGCCCGGTGGTAATGGTTCCTAAAGAGACTGGTCGTGGGAAAACTGAAATCCGGTTTTATGTGGACTACAGGGGCATCAATTCTGTCATGAAGACAGATGCTCACTTCATTCCTCGGGCAGATGAGATAATTTACAAGATCAGTGCTGCCAAGTACATGAGTACCTTTGACCTCACGGCAAGGTACTGGCAGGGTGGCTTGACAGATGGAGCAAGAGACAGGTCACCATTCACAACCCCAGAAGGACATTATCAGTTCACTGTAATGCCCTTCGGATTGAAGAATGCCCCTGCCACTTTTCTGCAGGTGGTTAACCAGGTGTTGTCTGGTCTGGAAAACTTCAGTGTCACCTATTTTTATGACAATGAGAATCAAGATTATATCATCTTTGTATAGCGCCTATAGACAAATGTTGTTTACGTAATGACAGGCAGAGGCATAGAGGTAAGTAAGAATTAGTTTTTATTAATGATCCAATCTTGGTAAGTTTTAAATAGAGAGAATGTCCTTTAGCTCTAATGTTGCGTTCACAAAAGGGTGAGGTTAAGTTTGTACCAAGTAAAGTTTATATGATTGATTACCCTTAGTGTTATTTGCACAGTAAGGGATCTTTCTTGTTGCTTATTTCCTTGAAGTCCTTATTATTTCCTCATAATAAGGTTGTGGAACTTTTTTGTTGCTTATGTCCTTGAGGTCCTTATTGTTTCCTCATAGTAGAATTTTGGAAATGTTTTTTTTCAGGGTCCATTGGTTTGACTAATTGTGGTTCTTTATGATTGTTTTCACAGATAGAGACCTGGGTATTGCTGAACCCTGTTGTTTCCACAGGTAGAGTCCTAAGTGGTTGCTTATGTCCTCAAGGTCCTTAGTTATGCTTGATAGTAAAGTCCTTGGTGTACCCGATTCCCTCTACACATGTTTCTCCAATAGCGTAGTATTGGTTCATCAGGAGGGTTGTAAGTAGCTTGCCCAATATGTTGTGGGTCTTTATTTGAATCCTGGTTTACTCAATTCGTTGTTTGAACTATATTGAAATACAATTCTGTGGGTTGCTAATGAGAAGGAAGACAATAAATGAAAAGGGATGGGTTAGAAAAGTGATACATTGTATAGCTGTCTGTTGGTTAGTACAACTATGCATGCTTCTGCTAGGTAGTCTAGTGCGTTTAGGTTGTTGGAGCTCAATATGATTCGTAGCTTGGTTTGCAAACGAGGCTGAACAGAAACAGAAACATTCCTGATTGATGGCTATGTGAAGGAGAAGACCAAATTTGAATGCGTAATGGTAACGTGTTTGCACTTGGTTAATGGTGCTTGCCATTTAAATAAACCCTAAATATCACATTAAATAAAAGAATTTGCATTTTCCAAATTTAAAGTGCTCGTTATTCGGATTGATACGTCCTTATTGGGTCAAAATGAGTTAAATGTATCTTGGGATGCTAGCGAGTGCTTGACACACGTGAAATGTAATCAGCTGAATATGGAGTGGCGCTTACCTACAAGATTGCTTTGGAAGTTTTCCACAGTGTGGTCCCGATAAAGGCTTCTGAAAAGGATATTTGTTCCTCGCAGCTATGTAGCAGGTGTAACGTGTGTGAGCACCTAATGAGAAAATGAAATGTTGCGAGTGAGTTGGTAAAATTTAGTTGCATCTACAAACGGAGGCATTCCGAATTGGCATTGAAGGTGCCAGTGTAGAAAAATATGGCCGCTTACCTCAATTTAAGGTGAAAGAAAAGGTAAAGTCGAGCGTCGGTATGATAGCCGAACTTCATTCTGTTGTTTAGATCGCCATTGTGGATACGTGCTAGGCTAATTTAAATAGCGTGATGACGCGTTGCGTATCGTGATCGCGTGCAGGTAGTTTGACAGCTTCATAGTGGTTGTAACGTTGTAGTCACCATTTTGATTATGGAAAAAGAATTAACTCGAACTATCATAAGAGTTAACTACCTTTGACTTTGATTCAATGTTTCATGAGCCTCGGAAGGCATTTATTTAAAATAGTAATTTTACTAAATTAGAGTCTGTATAGCAAAGCAAAATATAGGAATACGATATGTGGGCGGCAGTATTTCTTGTGGTGGTTTAATTATGTTGAAAAATGTCATTGGAGCAATTTGATCATAGTAAGAGTTAATTAGGATTTGCAGCAAGAGAGGAATTGTTACCAACTCGGGTTAGATGGGAGGATTGTTATGTGCTGTTGCTCATCGACATTTGCAAAGAGAGAGAGTAGAAGAGAAGGTAAGCGGTACCTGTTGTGAGTGAACTGTTAATGAAGTTAATTTGGAAATATTTTGAATCTAAGGTAATTGTACCCATAGTGGGATGTATATTTCATGAAGTTCAAGACCTCATGTTGTATAGTGAAATTAAGTTTAGGAAATAGTAGTGATCCTACCAAGTGTTATTTGCATAGTAAGGGAATTTGGGTTTGTGAATTAGTTAAAGAAAATGGATCATCTCACTGTCTGAGTTGAGGCCAGAGTGGCAACAGTCCATAAGGCAGATCCATTTTGCCTCCTGTTGTCAAAGTAGGCGTTCCCAATTACCCCCTCTAGGAGGTTTGTTGATTTTTTCAATTCCAAAGAATCTGATTCCTTCAATTGGTTCTTGTGGGTGTGTATTGAAAAAGTGGAATGCCAGTGGAGACGTCATGTCTCGATTTTTGACATAACGGATGTGTTCTGAAATTCTGTGTTTAAGCTTCCTGATCGTGCTACCGATGTAGATTTTCTGGCAAGGGCATATAATTCCATACACTGTGAATTTGGTATTGCAACTGAGGAAGTCACGGATGGTACAGTCTTTACCATTAGGTAGTTTCATGTTTTTTGTTGTTGTCTAGTGCGAATTGACAGATGTTGCAGGTCCCGCATTTGAAATGTCCTTTTATCAGTTCAATGTGATTCCCTTCAGATTGAAGAATGCCCCTGCCACTTTTCTGCAGGTGATTAACCAGGTTTTGTCTGGTCTGGAAACTTCAGTGTCGCCTATTTATATGACAATGCAGTGTTCAGTCAGACCTGGGAAGATCACTCATCCCACCTGAGACAAGAGTTTCAGGTGCTGTAGAATGCATGTCTGACTATAAAGGCCACAATTTGCCAGACAGCACAGGGCACCGTGACATGCCTAGGCCACTTAGTCGGTGGAGGAAAGAAACAACCTATCAAAGTGAATGTATAGGCTGTGAAGTATTGGGATATCCCCATGACACAGATGCAGGTGAAAGCCTTTCTAGGTCTCACTGGGTATTACCAGTCATTCACCAAAGTCTATGGAACCATTGCCATGCCCCTGAATGTTGTAACTTCCATTATAATGCCAAAAAAGGTAACTTGCACTCCTGCATGTCAACCCTCCCTTAATTATTTAATGGATGCTTTGTGCAGCTTGCCAGTTCTGAAAGTGCAAGACTATGGTCAGGAGTTCATTATCCAGACAGACGCATGTGACTATGGGATTGAGCAGTGTTAACACAGCTGAACTCACAAGTGGTAGAGCAACCTGTTGCCTACATTAGCAGGTGATTGACAAAAAGAGAAAGCAACTGGGCCGTCGTTGAAAAAGAGGCTTACGCAGTCATGTGGGCCGTAAAGAAGCTTAAACCCTATATCTTTGAGTCACACTTTATGATCCAGACAGACCACTGGCCTCTTCAATGGTTAATGACCATGCAAGGATAGAACCCTAAGATTTTGCATTGGACATATCCCTAGAGGGATTAGATAAGGACATCCAGCACAAGCCAGGCTCCTAGCATGGAAATGAAGATGGCCTCTGCTGTTATTTTCACCTTGATGACAAACCAGACCCTCAGTAGGGTGGTGGTTCACATGTTGAGGGTGGGGGGCATGTGAGGAATTCAACCATCTGCATAGTGGGCGTGTGCTTGGCTGGTATTTTTTTAAATGTTAAATGAAATTGAATGATGATAGATCAACCTCTGGAAAATGTGTGGGGCTAATCCGCATACATGTCCCTATGCTTGCCACACAGCATGCGCATAGACATGTGTACTCTGGGTGGACACAGCCTACAGGCGCAGTCCCCCAGTCATATTTAGTTGGGATATGACAGGAGGAGTACATGATGCATCTCCAGAAGGGGGAGGGCCAAACCTTCCTCCTGTCATGGCCAGACTAATTAACTATCAAAGTCTCCATGGATCCACCATGTCCTTTTGTTGAGCCCTGTAAGTGGTGGCAACAATGTGCATACTAATCAGGGAGTAATTCAAACAGGCCCACATTTCCATTGCACCCGGTAAATTACATACATTAATGTAAGTCTGTGGTACAGCTTGTCATCAGTGGTGTACTAACACAGGAAGGTAGTTGGGGCAAGCTGCCCCTCAGAGGATCTTTTGAGAGCCAGACTGGGACATTTGTCAGTGGGAATCTTTGCCATTGGGCACCCTCATTGGGACATTGTCCTAGCAGTGAGGCACCTCTCCCGTTCGGAAAGGGTAAGGTGTCCCGCTGGCAGGACAATGTGTGCTGAGCAATTCCTGCTCAGCATTCTCATTGTCCTGGCAGCAGGGCACCTTACCCTTTCCGTATGGGAGCAGTGTCCCACTGCCAGGACAATGTCCCAAGGAGCTCCGGCAGTAGGAGCTCTCACGTTGCTCTGGGTCAGCACAGCATAACAATGTGAGCTACTGGCACTGATGAGAGGCAGGGGGCTATTAGCAGGGACTTTTGTCACTTTAGAAATGGGAGGGAGGCATCAGAAGTGAGAAGGGTGCATAATGCTGCATGCTTTACGAAATAATGACTATGGCTTTAAAACCCAAGAGGGATTTGTTGGGCTCACATTAATCTGCATGATGCTATTGTGACTTTGCATACAGGATGGGGAGAATAAAAATATAGCCATACTCTTATTGCTCAACATATTTCTATGACAATGTACAAAGACCTGATTCTTGGAATTATTTCATGCAAAACGTGGATTTGTGGGCCAAATTCTCATTCAACAAACAGGGATTTGCAGGCAGAATGTCACACAAATCCCTGCTTTATATGCAAATAATTCCATGAATCAGGGCCATACTGTATAGTTAGTTCACTAAGAAAGGCTAATTTATTATCTAATGTGGTTTGCTTCCAAAGCATTGCTATAAATAAAGTATTATTTAAGCACATGAAATGCAAAGCAAAACCTTAATAAATAAATATCAACTAAACCTGGGAAGATATGCCCAGTGGCTTAAATTGTCCACATACCGGTTTCACCATTTAACCGAAGTGTGTGATCCTTTCAAATCATTTAATCGCAGTGTGTCTTATCTACAGACACACTGTAAGTGATTCACTTAATTGTTTATGTTAATAAATCATGCTGCCATTTAAAAAAGCCTAATTGAGCTTGGAACGTCTATCTGTTACTGGATGGGATTGCACCAAAATAATTCTGAGTCCAAATTACCAGACAAACTCAAGAAGATGGCAAGTTGCTGTTTTATTAACTATTATCTAAAACAGGGAGTATATAACGAACATCAACGGACGTACACTCAGTCTTTCAGTGATTTTCAGAAAAAATACAATGATATACTTCTTTATGCATCAGAACGACATCATACTACGTGGCAATAGTGAAAAACATATCAAGGGTTAGGATTGGTTAAGGGACACATCTAGATATACAATCATATAGGATCTAATTTTGTTATTGGCTGTCCGATATCAGGTGGGCAACTTATGCCTACTCTTCATATGTGTCATTTTAAGACAAATCAGTTACCCAGTGTTTCATTGGTTTCTCAAGCTATAAGGTCCTTTGTTATATGGACTAATAGAATTGGTTTGGCACACTTGGGCCATGTCTGGGAAATTCGGTTCAATTAGCAGCACGTAAGCCAAGACCCAGGTGCCAGCCCCACCACCCAATCAGCCCCGCATCATTGTACTTGGCCTTGCAGAGTATTCTCGTCCTGGGAATGAACAGGAGTGAGGGCACTCGCTATCGTGTCTGGGACTCAAAGTTCAACCACTATTTCCATCCTTGACTCACATGACAAGAGACCACAATTCTGTTCATTCTGCAAGCTTTTGAATGCTTTAAATTAATTAAGACTTGCCATCTGTTGTGTTCTTTCTTGCACCTTAACGTGAGAGGGTTCATCCTCTGCACACACTTTCTTCTTCAAAGTAGATAGCTGACCTCAACTTATCAGTTCTTGACTTCAGGCCAGACAGCCTCCCAACGCAGCTCCAATAAACTGCTATTTTACTGTGACACAGCTTTTAATTCTTTCTCAATGCAAGCCATCTTTTATTAACATAGAAATAGGTTACATATGTCTATGTTTATAAAAGATGGCTTGAAAAGTACACAAACCATAGTAAGGTACGTACATAAATATATAAATGCTTACATTTATATATTTGCTTGCGTACCTTACTATGGTTTGTGACTTTCAAGATGGCTTGAAAAGTACACAAACCATAGTAAGGTAGGCACACAAAAATATAGCATTTATATGTTTGTGTGCGTACCTTATGATTTGTGTACTTTTCAAGCCATCTTTTTTAAACATAGAAATATTTCTGTGTTTATAAAAGATGGCTTGAAAAGTACACAATTCAATCCATCTTTCATAAAGATTTGACGACGGACAAAGTCCAAGGGATCTTTGTCCGTCGGCAAAGCTTTATAAAAGATGGCTTGAATTGTGTACTTTTCAAGCCATCTTTTATAAACACAGAAATATGGCAATGAGTCCCCAGGTTCGCTGAGGGTCAAAGACTCATCGGTGACCTGGGGAAAGCGAAACAAAAGGACACTAGCTTCCGCTAGTGACCCCTCACATGAGGGGTCACCAGAGGAAGTTACGGTGACTGACAGATGTGCAAGCTAGCCACAGTGATGCTCTGGCTGGCTACCACTTCTGTCAGCTTGCCTAACTTAATGGCGGGCTCATCTTCCGCTGCAGCGGTATAATGTGTCCTGCCAATATTGTGGTGGGGCTGAGGGTCCCCGGCAGGGCCCCAGCTCAGCTCCACTTTTTGGAGACTGCTGGGTCTTTGCCCCATCTGGCCCCAGCCCACTTATAGCAGTGGGGTTAAGTGACTGTATTTGAAGTACAATTTATTTGGCAATCATTGAAGCGATGGCCGGATTTCCATTTCGCCATCATTTTAAATTTTGATGCAATTGTATTTTGTTATTTCCGGTGGTTACTGGCTTGCACTGCTGTGTTTAGGGACTGTTACAGGCATGGGGTAGAACTGATTTTTCATTTGCAGTCATGCTTAAATAAGGAGGGAGCATTCCCTATCCTCCGTTCATTTTTACTTTGATGCTAATTATAGTTTGCCACTGTTTAGCGTAGAGATTTAAACAAAAACATTGTTCACAGCATGCAAAACATACCCCGCAAACAGGGGCACATGTTAAAAATGCCTGACTGTTTGCATGGCAGGAGGCCATGTTATTGCGTAGGACGGGTGCGTACCTCATACACACCCTTGTAGTGTTCGTACATAGTAGTTCATAACTCTGGACATTCTTGGTAAGTTGTTTTGAGGTGGTCAGATATATTGAGTTCAATACAACACCTGTTTGCTGCCCTTCTTGATTTAATTACCAGTACAAAGGTTTACTCTCAAACCCCAACCTGTGTTGCCCATCTGGTCATGTCTGCGCACCTGAGGCAGATTTGGAAGTGCAGCAGGTATTATGGTGAGATTGGCAAACAGTGATCCTTACAGAGAGGTTTTTTTTCAACTTTGTCCAGGCAGCAATTTTGGGGGGAGTCCCAGGTGGGGTACTTATAATGCACCTACACACATGGGGTTGCAAAAATAATAACTAGGATCAGTGCCAGATTGGGGCCCTTCATTGTCTTGCAATGACAAATGTATTTAATGTGCTGCCACAAGGATAAAACTCGTGGGAACGGATGCCCTCAGTCCAGCTCAGCGGGTTAAGCGTGCATGACTGATCTGCAGTTTGCAAGTGAGGTTCCTGTGAATTGGAATTTTTAGATTTGCATACCAGTTAGCTCAGCTGCTGAGCACGTGCGTCTGATCTGCAGTTTGCAAGTTGGTTGCAAATTATGCCAGTACCTACATGGTGAGCACCCGGCAAAAGGAGTTGTGGGGTGCCATGGGACAACCTTGATATGTCTCTTTCCATGTTGTTAAATGTACTGCAGGGCAGTGGGTTCAATAGCTAACAAATAGAGAGGAATAGGTACCATTTGGCTGATCAATGCTGGCTGAAACAGATATGTTGTTTGTTACTTTACATTACTGGTTGCCAGACCTTGGGCATGGCAATATAAGATTGCCATTTAGAACCCTTATCAATTGGATTGGTCAGGTGGTAAGAAAAAAAAGATAATGGAAATTGAAATTACTGACCTGCCAGAGGGTTCATCATCAACGATCGGGCCAATTGGGAGAATTGTTCTGCATATTGCGGTGTAGATAGAAACAGACATAATTTTATGTGCTGTCATAGGAGATATCTGAAAGTGACGAGGACCGCCTCAGGTTGGTTTCAGAAGTATGGCCATGAGCACAGAAGTGCCCAGAATTATGGTAAGGTGTGGGGCACTCCCATGGGGTACAGGCTCAGAGGTAAGACTGGATGGATAGATTAAGTGCACTGACAATTTAAAATGATGGTTATAATGTACAAGTCAGGGATCCAAAGGTGGAAAGCATGCAGATTGTTAGCAGGTGTCCGGTTGGTCGACAGGCTTTCAATAGTACACAATACTATGGATGCTTGGGCCACTTGTAGGATATTATGGCGTTTTCAGCGCTAGGACTGTTTTTCTGGAGTGCAAATAAGGGCTTAGTAAAACCATCAACTGAGACAGTGCAAAACTCCACCCTTAGTATATGCTGTACCACCTGAGTACCTGGTAGCTTAGACAGAGCAGCCAGGCTTATTTTAGGAGGGAGACAGAGCTGTAGGTAGGTACACAGAACTTGTAGTATACCAAGGGTTCAACAGAAACACTTAACAAGATACATTGTAAATCAGGGTCCCTTCACCCTCTCTGGGCCCTGGCATCTGTGGGTAAAGAAGGCACTCTGAGGCAAAGCAGGACACTCAGACTGGTTTCCAAAAGATATCAGTTTTATTTTCTTCCAGGCAAGACACACCATACAGTTTTCACAACATCTCTGGGACTCTGCTAAAATTCTAAGCATTTTCTGCTCTAAGGAGGTGAGGTGATGGCCTGATCAAAAGTACAATCCCTTTCCTGTCTTTGATTTGTTGACTAAAAGTGCATGATCAATGTACAACCCCTCATCCTGTTTGTGATTTGTTGGCCTATCTGCCACTCAGAACTAATCTAAACAGGTTTGTACTCAGTCACTCCCCCACCAGTGTCCTTTGGATGAACTTTTATTAAAAAAAAGATCTCCACTGATGTCATTATGACTCACAGAAATCCATCATTTTAGGAATCACCTGACCATGCCTGACCTATCACAAAATGGTGGATTACCCTGTTTCTGGTCATATTTCAATACCTGGTTCGATTTAAATCTAGTTTTTTAGTAAGATATACTTAGCATATACTACTTAACAAGCCTTCTATCATTCAAGACATTCTGACCTCATAAAATAGATCGTCCTTCAAAGCGCTTTTCTGCAAAGCACTATAATTCTGATTTCTGCAACATTTAGAGTCATTAATCAACCTAATAAGTTATCAGCATTTGGTTTGAGGTGGAGGGGGTTTATCACTATTACATTCAGTTTGAGGGGGGCATAATCAACTTCTGTACACTCCCCCGTATGTATAGTATTTAGTCATCTACTCAATACATACAACTATACCCATGTCCACCCTCCTCAATTTTCAATGTACCTACACATTTCTGACCTAATCACCCTTTTTCTGTGAGACAATTTACTTCAACCTGAGAGGTATCCTAACACATTTCTACAACATTAGTACTAACACATTATACCCTTCCAGTCTAAACATGTATGTGTCCCTAAAAAGTACTTTTATTTACTTTTATCTGAGCCCCACCTTCATTCCCCAATTTACTTTAAACTAACTATATAACTATATGCCTCAGATAATTTTACAGCCACTATGACATTTTTAAGAGACAGTCACTCCTCGAGGTAACCCATTAGCCCACTCAACATATAGTGTTCATATGTGACATATACTTCAATTTTATTTCTGTCACTTTCCACCCCATGACATCTTTTCCTTGCTCCCATTGTCTTGCCCATACATATATTCTGTGTTCAAAGTGTATTTTTCTTCTCATCAATACAACTTCCACTCGCATTTCCTTTTTTTTGGCTGCCTTGCAGCAAGTTCTTGGGCTCTTTAATCCAAAGGCCAGTACTTTCACATTTTAGTGTCTCTTTTTTTCCATGGAGCAATCATAAAAGTCAGTAAGAGGGGGCATTGTAGCAAGGGAACGCAAGGATGGGCGAGTCCTTTGCAGAAAAGTTGTGAACAAATGTACTTTAAAATTGGGCATGTGGTTGGGTTCCTCTGTGACTTCTCTCTGCTCTCATGGTTAGATTCTGCCAATTCTCTGAGTCTCTCAGGTGCCTCGTTGTCCACCTGTAATATAAAACTAAATGAGTTTCCTTTGACAAATAAGTATGTCTCTATTATCAATACATTTTCTCTAAACCCAACCAACCCCTTAAAACCCCTTTTATGTGTCCTGTCAAAATGCACCTGCTTTTTAAACAAAACTTAATTTAAACAATATTTTTGAATGTCCCGCCTCCTAGAAAAACTACATTTAAACATTTTCTGGTCTTCCTTGCCTCCTAGACAAAGCTTCATCTGACAATTTAGTTCTTTGTATACTAAAGCTACTAATTCTCTCCCATTCTCATACACATTCATATTTATTTTCACTGTATGTTGTCAGCCTGCTAGAACCTGATTTGTTTACAATAAACATATTCAGTTGTGTTTATATTTTTAGGCAATAAATACAATTACCTGTCTCATTTTCTCTGCCCTTATATCTTCGGGGCTTTCTTTTTATATATATGATGTCTGTCCCTTCAGGGGACTTTTTCATTGTCCCTCTATATCGACATTTTCAAATGCAGAGGTATTCAAAACATTAATACATTTTTTTTTAAAAAAGGTTTGTCGTTGTCTTGTCCATCTCCGAGATGCATCCTGTAGCAGACAAGGGCCTCTTTTATCAGGGACCCCTGTTCTCTGTTAAAAATCAAAATAGAGACAAATGTCATTTGGGTACTGGCAAGGAGGTCAAGTTCTAACAAAATATTTCTAGATTTGTTTCTATCTTTTTTCAGCCTATTTAACTCACAGGCTTTCCCTGACTCATTGGTGCACAAAACAATTACTTCTCATGAACCCTGTATGATGTTAGGGCTTAATATTTTGTTTTTTTCTCTGCTTTGCTGTAAATACTTCCCGCTTAGCTGTAAATGCTTGCCGCTTAGCTGTAATGCTTGCCGGTTAGCTGTAAATGCTCCATTCTGCCTTGCTTCACCATCATTCTCCCAATCGCATTGGACCATGGTCTTTTTCTTCTGTGCTTTGTCCTCACCATGTTAAGACAAACTAAAACGTTTTACTGCACATTATCTCCTCCTTACCCCACTATACTAATCTAGTCTACCCTTGTTTTTCTAGACTATGGCACCAATTCTTACTATGTGCCTTCATATTGTATCATGAAATTACGTTGTTTACCTATTCTAAACATTTTTTATCCACTCGCCAAGTCTACCACTTTTGGTGTCCCACAAATAAAAAAGGTTACCCACCTTCCATTCAGCGTCTTCTATTTTCTGCATTTGTCTGAGGTGGCCATGCTTGCATCTATATGCTACTCGACACACACCTGATTGTACCTATCTTGGGCCACACCCTGAGGTGTGAACCATTACTTACATCTCTCTTTTTTCTTTTCTCTTCTCCCTATTCACTACACCTACCTGTGTTTTAATATACTGTATTTTTCCCTATCAAGGCCATGCAGACATTCCTCCTATGTTCATGCAAGGTCCATTATTTTCGTCTGCAATATAAATCAACATTGTGACATGCACTCAAAAAATGTTAATTTACTTACCCTTGTACGCTCTTCTTGAATTAAGGTACATTCCTTCATTCATCCAATCATTTCTTTCTTTCTTTCTTTCTTTCTTTCTTTCTTTCTTTCTTTCTTTCTTTCTTTCTTTCTTTCTTTCTTTCTTTCTTTCTTTCTTTCTTTCTTTCTTTCTTATTACACCAATTTTTTAAACTGTGCTCTTTATTCCCATATTGTTCATATTGTTTAGAATACATTATTTATTTTCATCTTCTCCTAATTCATTTTTCTGGACTTATGCCAAAAGGCCCAAAGTCCACCTACCATTTTTGACACTCTTTACAATTTTCTTTCATTTATACTGGACGCTACTACATTATTGTCATATATATGTTTCCTTTCCTTTCTTTTTTTATTGTGTGATGTCCATGAAGAAAGCGCCACTTCATATTCTATTAAGCCCTGTCTAAATATGTCGCCATCCGTAACATTACTTAACGTAAACCTTTTTATGATAGCCATTACTGTCCTCAATGATCCATTTTTATTATTCAATCACTGATCATTTCCCATGTTTCCTTACTCTATGGCTGTTTCTAATTTTATGGAGGTCATCTGCCCCCCTCTTGTTCATAAATATCCATGGTCTGACACTAAATTCACCAAATGCTCTCACCACTTTTCCACTAGGTGCCACACTTATCTATAACACAGTGCTTTTGCTACAACAATAAAAACCTTTGGTTTCTACCAGAACCGTCTCATCTGCTTGCCCCTATGGATGCACCCATATTCAAATGGTGCATTCCCAAGCAAAACAAAACATGATTTTCCTTAATCACCTAAACAACATCATCATGCTTTGGCTTGTATTATCCCCTCCTTTCCTTCAACCGTTGGCAGCTGCCTGTTACACATATACCAAAAATGTGTCACCACACACTCTCTTCCAAAGACTACTAGTTCTTTAATAAGCAAAACTACATTTAGGGGGTAATTCATAGAATTCAGCGCACAAGTGGCGCACGCGGCTGGCGCACAGTGTGCGCGTGTGGCAGTCTGCGCCAGCCGCGTGCGCCAAAATCCATTTCCGCGCACAGCGTATTCATGGATTTAAACATCCATAACAAGCCGTTGTGCAGAGTGGCGCAGTGACCCTGCAGCAGTGCCAGTTATGCCCCCAACGCCTCCCTGTGCGCCATGAACAGCGCACAAATCCCGTACATGGCGCACAGGCCAGTGGACCAGCATACAGCCCCTTAACAACGAATACGCCTTTAAAACTCCCCGCTCACCCTTCCGAATACACGTACCCCTCTGCGCAGGGAAAATCACACTCGATTGGCCCTGTGCGAGTGGGGTACGTGTATTTCGGGGGTGTGCGGGGAGAATCACACGCAATTGGCCCTGTGCGAGCGGGGTACGTGTATTTCGGGGGTGCGCGTGGAGAATCACACATGATAGGCCCTGTGCGAGCGGGGTACGTGTATTTCGCGGGTGCGTGGGGAGAATCACACGTGATAGGCCCTTTGCGAGCGGGGTACGTGTATTTCAGGGGTGCGCAGGGAGAATCACACGCGATTGGCCCTAGGCGAGTGGGGTACGTGTATTTTGGGGGTGCACGGGAAGTTTTACACATGATTGGCCCTATGCGAGTGGGGTACATGTATTTTGGGGGTGCGCAGGAAGTTTTACCCGCGATTGGCCTTGTGTGAGTGGGGTACATGTATTACGGGGGTGCGCGTGGAGATTCACACGCGATAGGCCCTGTGCGAGTGGGGTACGTGTATTTTGGGGGTGCACGGGAAGTTTTACACATGATTGGCCCTGTGCGAGTGGGGTACATGTATTTCGGGGGTGCGCAGGACGTTTTACCCGCGATTGGCCTTGTGCGAGCGGGGTACATGTATTACGGGGGTGCACGGGGAGAATCACACGCGATAGGCCCTGTGCGAGCGGGGTACGTGTATTTCGGGGGTGCGTGGGATGTTTTACACGCGATTGGCCCTGTGCGAGCGGGGTACGTGTATTTTGGGGGTGCACGGGAAGTTTTACACATGATTGGCCCTGTGCGAGTGGGGTACATGTATTTCGGGGGTGCGCAGGAAGTTTTACCCGCGATTGGCCTTGTGCGAGCGGGGTACGTGTATTACGGGGGTGCACGGGGAGAATCACACGCGATAGGCCCTGTGCGAGTGGGGTACGTGTATTTCGGGGGTGCGTGGGATGTTTTACACGCGATTGGCCCTGTGCGAGCGGGGTACGTGTATTTCGGGGGTGCGCGGAAGTTTTACACGTGATTGGCCCTGTGCAAGCGGGGAACGTGTATTTTAGGGGTGCGCAGGAAGTTTTACACGCGATTGGCCCGTGCAAGCGGGGTACATGTATTTCGAGGGTGGGTGGGGAGAATCACACGCGATTGGCCCTGTGCGAGCAGGGTACTTGTATTTCGGGGGTGGGTGGGGAGAATCACACGCGATTGGCCCTGTGTTAGCGGGGTACTTGTATTTCGGGTGTGCCCCAACGAATTGGCAGTGTGTGTCCTCCCAGGTGTTCCCCCCTCCCCAGGGCCTGCAGGCAGACCACAACACAGGGGAACACACTGCACCCCTGGCCATGCCCTCCAGCCACATGTCACCACTCACAAGTGAGCACTGACACATGTCCCCCAGCACCCCCATCCACCCAGCATTGAGGGTCAGGCCCCGACTCATGTCCCCCAGCACCCCCATCCATGCAGCATTGAGGGTCAGGCCCCGACTCATGTCCCCCAGCACCCCCATCCCCCAGCATTGAGGGTCAGTCCCTGACTCATGTCCCCCAAGACCCCCATCCACCCAGCATTGACGGGCACCTGCCAGCAGGCCCCGACTCATGTCCCCCAACACCCCCATCCACCCAGCATTGAGGGTCAGGCCCCAACGCATGTCCCCCAGCACCCCCATCCACCCAGCATTGAGGGTCAGGCCCGACTCATGTCCCCCAGCAACCCCATCCATCCAGCATTGAGGGTCAGGCCCCGACTCATGTCCCCCAGCACCCCCATCCACCCAGCATTGATGGGCACCTGCCAGCAGGCCCTGACTCATGTCTCCCAGCACCCCATCCACCCAGCATTGACAGGCACCTGCCAGCAGGCCCCGACTCATGTCCCCCAGCACGCCCATCCACCCAGCATTGAGGGTCAGGCCCCGACTCATTTCCCCCAGCACCCCATCCACCCAGCATTGACGGGCATCTGCCAGCAGGCCTTGACTCATGTCCCCCAGCAACCCCATCCACCCAGCATTGAGGGTCAGGCCCCGACTCATGTCCCCCAGCACCCCCATCCACCCAGCATTGACGGGCATCTGCCAGCAGGCCTTGTCTCATGTCCCCCAGCAACCCCATCCACCCAGCATTGAGGGTTAGGCCCCGACTCATGTCCCCCAGCACCACCATCCACCCTGCATTGAGGGTCAGGCCCCGACTCATGTCCCCCAGCACCCACATCCACCCAGCATTGAGGGTCAGGCCCCGACTCAGGTCCCCACCCAACATGTCATGAAGATGCACATTCATGGGCCTCATGTCCACCAAAATCCCACTGCACGCCACCCCAGTCTTTAGACACAATCAAGTTTCCCATCCACCCCACACTGAAAGGCCTATTACTTGTCACTAACCAAAAGTCAAATATGCACATCAACACATGTCCGTCACACACACACACTGGGTGCGAGTGATTGTGTAAACCCAATTTGTGACATGCAGTAAACCAAAGACCAAATACCACACATGGAAGTAAGAAATCAAAATGTATTGTGCACAAAAATAAGAAAAATGATTCAAAGCATGTAAATAATCATAAACAAGAAAAAAAGGCATGTCCAAAACAAAAAAAATAATAATGATGACACAATCCAAATGAATCCAAAATAAAGTTAGTCAAAAATCCTTGTCCACCAAAGTAAATCCAAAGGAAACCAAAATCCCTAAAAACCATTGATGCATGGTGAGGGTAAATGATGTAAGAAAAAATCCATTGTCCAACTATGTACAAATATTGCAACACGGGTCCATGAGCCCAACAAATGAAATGAAACCGATGTACAAAACTCTACCTTATTTACAACTATATACAAAAACGTGGGGCATTGTCCAAGCGTCCCACAGTAAAAAAAAAAGAAAGGAAACCTATCAACTAACTATATACAATGGCGGCGGGCAAGTCATGCGGCTCACTCTGTGATGTTGCAGGCCAGGGCATCATCGAACTCCATGTCTATCTCCTGAGGCGGGACTCTGTCCTGGCCCCGAGGTCTCGCAGGGATGCACTCATGGCCTGTTCCAACTCCCTGCGAGTTGCCTCGAGGCACTCAGCCTGCCTCAACGCCCGACGCATGCAGAACTCCGCCCTGACCATGGTGAGCCGAGCCTCTTCCGCCCGCCGCCGCTCGGCATCTATATGCTGGCCCAACCGCAGCCACATGGAAGACACTCCGATTCCAGGGTTCTCCTGCCCTCTGGCCGATGCCTGCCCCTCTGATGTTGATGGCCCCGAGCCATCATCACTCCTGACTGTGGCAGGGATGGGATCTCCACCAAGCTGGCTGTGTTGGTTGGGACAGGTCCACAGGGGGCCCTGGTGGAATCTGGGCCGGAAGACAGCAGGGAGAACGACTGGCGCATAGTCTCCACAGAGGAGGAGAGGTCCGCCAGAGTGCGTGACATATGTAGGAAACCACCGACCAGGGCCCCTCCCAACAGTGCCATGTTGCCAAGCAGCTCTTCATGATGGCGTGCGTGCTCCCCACAGGAAGCATGCACGTCATCACAAATGTCACGCGTGTGCAACGCGACACCAATCGGGACCGAGCCCATACGGTCATGGGACTCCTCGTCCGCAGGTAGTGGAGAGCCAGATGACGTGGGCCTCCCTCCTACCTGCGGATGGGCCTGGGCATCCCTGCTGGTGCATGGTGGTGCAGTCACAGGGTCAGGGACAGTGACATGCACAGGCCCCTCCACGGTGACCTGTGCTGCCTCCTGACCTTGTCCCTGGACTGCACCACTTGCACCAGTGGTACTATCCCCACCAGGCCCCATGTGCGTCTCAGTAGTGGGCTCCTCCTCCTCTGTGGAGACCACAAACCTGGATGTCTCCACACCGTTTTCCGCCATTGCAACCCCCTGTGGGGGCTCACCCGGCCCTTCCGCTACAGCCGTAGTGACAGACGCGGCACCAGTGCCCTCGCTCCCGGATGATGGCAATTCCTGGGAGGGTGGCTGGGCCTTGCGTCGCCGCCCGGTGGAGGCATCCCCGCCGCTTGGCTCCACAGCGCCATCTCCGCCCTCTTCTTCACTCGACGCTGCGTAGAGGGAGACATAGAACACAAGCATCAGGGCACTGTACAATAGTCCCCTAGACAGGAAGTAATAACACATGAGTGGCACTGTCAAACGTCACTTCCATCCTGTCCCTCCAGAACACATGGGTCAATGCACGCAACACACATGCAGAAACAGGCACAGCGCATGCAATCAACATCAGCATCTATGTACAAGGCCCTCCATGGACATAAATGTTGCCTTCAAACTCACATGCATCATGGCTCATACTGATCCCATGCACACACATCACCGGAGGGTCATGCATCATGGCTCGTACACCACAGACACTGTGGATACAACAGTGACCAGACTGCATGAGTGAATCTACACATCGTCACGGACATGTGTCATGCATCCATGGCGTTTCAAAGTCACACACAAGCTTCTCAGACACACAGACATGCAAACCATACATGTACTTGAGAGCAGCACCCATCTCTCACCCACCACCCATGTCCAAGAACAGGGACTGGCATGCATTCATGTGTGCATTCCGCATGCAGCTCCCCATGTCTCATTGGAACACATGCACCATCCATGTGGTTCACGCATTACTGGTCTCACATACATTACCATGATGTCCCGGCGCACACACATCCATACATGGCCTATGTTACACATACAGGCAAGTAGCTGACTACCAGCACACTGCAACATGCCCTGTTTCACACAGCAATGTATGGCCACTTACTGCTCGACTCCAGACGGGTCTTCCTCCGAAGGATCTGGGTGTGGAGCGCTGGGCTTAGGCGTTCCAGGACCCTCATCTGGATGTTGCTCAGGTGGACCCTTCACAAGGTGCCGGGCCTTGTTGAGGGTCCTGGACCTGAGGTCCTCCCAGCACTTCTGGACGTGCTTGATGTTGCGGGTTGACACCCCCTTCGCGTTGATGGCAACCACGACGTCCTCCCAGATCCTCTCCCATCCTTCCTTGTCAGCGCGCAATGGTGTGAAGAGGGCATCATAATGCCCCAGGACATGCTCCACCAGGAACCCAACTTCCTTCTCACTGATGCTGGTGGTCCTCTGCCTCTCTGGCTGGGGGTCGCCAGTGGTCTCGGAGGGTTTTTGCCCTCACATGGCGACCCCCAAAGCAGGCGTGGGTGGGCAACTGGGTCCTGGGGCTGGGCTGTGGAGCGATGGTATCCCAGTTGGGAGTCTTCTGTTCCAGCAGGGGTGGACACAGCAACTGGACCCCTGCAGATGGCTGACGTGCAGGCACCAAATAGCAGGGCATGTGGGCAGCAGACAGGCAGCAGCAGATGGCAGGTGGGAGCATGCCCGGGGCACTTGGGGGCAGGAAAATGGCCTTTTGGGCAGGAGCGTGGTTTTCTGTGTGTTTTTGCGTGGCCAGCTTGATACAGAGTGATTTGACACGTGAAAAAAGTGCACGTCAGTGTGTAATTCAAGGAAAGGCCCTTAGCACGTAAGCGCGTCTGTGACGTAGCGTGCACAGGCGTTTCCCTCAACACGGGTGCATAGTGGATGAGCACGTGAAAAAAGCACACGTCCGTGTGTGAATGCGTATAATTCGAGGAAAGGGCCTAAGCGCGTAAGTGACGTGACGCGCGTGGGTGTTTCCCTCAGCACGGGTTAAAGGTGAGCGGGACCAGCAGTTCGCTATACGTGCCTTTCATGGAGACTGACGTGTGTGTTGCTACTTCGTGTTGTTTCGCGCACCATTACAACTTCACAGCGGATCAAGGACGTATCTCTTCTTTTGGCGGGGGTATTGGCTATGCGTGTTTTTCATCATCGCGCTAGTCTGACGGTGAGTCGCGCACGCTATTTTTCCCACTGCGGGTGCCCCTGTGTATCGCATACCCGTTTTCGAGGTCATAGTAGACTGCGTGTCGAGCGCGTACGCGTTTTTCGTGTTCCTGGGTGCCACCGCGTACTGCGGGTGGTTAATTCCACGCACGTAGACTGCAGAGGATGCGTGCACAGTTTTACTGCAGTTCTGGGGTGCCTGAGCATTGCGTGACCCATCACTTCATCACCAGGGTCACATACAGCCTTGCAGGTGCAGGGCTGCTGTTAACATCTTGCATCCACCGCCTTCACCCCAATTGCCCAGGACAATTGTGGTGTACACCTCCCATTGGCACTCCTCCATCTGTGCCAGCACTACTCCATCTGTGCCATGGTTGGGAGGCCACCAAAGGTGAGGGGCGCCTCAGCTGGGCATACTCCTTGTGGCGGGCATGGTCAGGGACGTGGCCGGGGTGACCAGGGAGTAGGGGGACTCCAGGGTGTCTAGGGTGGCCGCAGAGGGTGAAGAGGCATGGGGGCGCCACTTGGGTATGATGTTGTGCAATATGTCGGTGCAGTCATGTCACCACCCCCTGTGGTTCCGGTGCGCATTTGATCTGGCAGTCCGTTTCATCGACTGCCATGGGCCCAAGGGTAGTGGTAGCTGCAGGTGCAGCAGTGGACACCACCACCCAGGCTCAGGGTCTGCCAGCGCAGGCTGCGTTGGCACTTGAAGAGTCCATGGAAGATTTCCAACAGGGCAGGAGGCAAACCGTAGGTGCACGCAGGGCTGCCCTGAGCGAGACACGTGTCCCTGGGGCAGTAATGTCATCTGCTGCCCCGACCAGCCGGGTGTTGACAAGTGCAGGGGCAGATGCAGCCAACAACACCCCGGTTGTGAGTCTACCAACCTGGACAGTCGCGGTCAATGACCCTGCCACAGCAGATGTTGCTGTGCAGGGTCCCTTAGAGGGCACCCAGCTGCCACTGATGCAAGTCAGGCCTTTGGTCATCCCTCCACCTGCCACTCCCTTGGCTCAATCCACCGGTGCCACTGGCCATACTGATCAGGGCGGCATTTGCCAGCCAGGGTCTGCGCCACAATCCAAGAGGAGGAAGGTTGCACCTGCAGCACAGGCTGGGACCCCACACACAGCCACAACCTCCTGCATGTTGAGGAAGAAGCCTTTCTGCAAGTAGGAACTGGACTTCCTCGTGGACTACGTGCGGGACCACAGCCGTGACATGCTAGTGGGGCCTAATTGTCAAACTATGGCTGCCCACCGTGATACCCACTGGAAGCAAGTTGCGGGACATGTGAGTGCATTCGGCCATGAGGTGCGCACGGCGCAAGAGTGAGAAAAACGTTGGAATCACCTCAAACGCAGCGCTAAGGCTAAGCGTGCCTCAAATTACAACTTGACTCTGGTGACTGGCAGTGGGCCGGCACCTGAGGAGGAAGACCTCACTCCGCCTGAGTCACTCGTTGTGGAGTTCATACCACCTGAATCGGTCAATAGAGTGGGAGAGATGCCAGACTTTGATGGCCAGTCCAGTGAGTGTTGCTGCGTGTTTGTCGAGGACATGTGTGTTTTACTTGTGTGATGTGTTGTGCTTGACTGCCACTACATGTCATGTGTACATGGTTCTGATGTGCAAGTAATGCAATGCTACACTGATGCATGGCTGCTTTGCAGGATGGTGGACATGTGGAGCAGACAGGGACTGTCCGCATCACAACTATTGCACCCTACTCACATGCTGGTCACCAGGATGCCCTCCGGTCCATGTTCCAGCACACTGGCCCTTCTGCATGTAGCCTGGGGTGACCTTCCTCTCAGCCCTGGGACAATGTCATAGCATGACTGACGTACATGTGTCCTCTGCCTGCATGCGGGTACTCCACGTAGGCATGCTCCCTTGCCCCTCCACCCCCACTCTGCACCCCAATTTCACCTTTGCAGTGGTCTGCATCAATTTTGCCGTAAAGTACTTGCCTGTTCATGCGTCCTGTGTACGTGCTAACTTCCACCAGCCAACCTGCCAGGCATATGCTGTGTGGTACATCCTTTGTACTTGATGCAGGGTGTCTCACTTGGACTGTGCAGATGTCAGATGCTCCGCAGGGACGTGAGTGTTCATTCATGCTCCATGTGCATTCCATGCATGCCCCTATGTGTCCTTGACTGGATGATCATTGTAGTACGTGTCCAGGGTGACCTAAATTGCATGGCATTTCATCAGCCTTCCCATGGCCACTGTGGCTCAGTCCTGCGTCCCACACATGTTTAGGGTGTGACAATCTTTGTGGGTCACAGGCCTCAGCCTGTTTCATGCCCAATGACTCTGTCCAACTGGTGTAGTGTCTTTTTCACACGTGGGTGTACTCCTGAGGTTTCATCAGGTGTCCTGCTTACTGTCCCATCATCATCTGCTGTGTTGTCACTTGACTCAGATGATGCAATTGATGCTAGTCAACACTGTCTGTCAATACACAGGTCTATGGTCATCCTTTTGATACCATGCAAGGCATCTCTGCATTTCCATTTAGGGGGAGGGGTGGTTTGCTTGTAGCCATGCTACCCATTGCATGCACATTTCACGTGATGTCTGAAGTTCACCTTGCACTGCCTTCACATTTTCTGATGCACATCATGAAGTACTTGTACATGCAGATAGTGAGTAACGTACAAATTTGCTGCACTGCATCGACCCACTTCTGAGCGGTATAACACCCTTTTACATGCCTAATCACAGAAGCAATATCAAGTTGACCCAGCATGCATGGCAGGTTCTCTTATGTGTGTGACATGTCTGCTTGATGTGTTTGGTGTCTATGTGATGTCCATGTGTGTGTTGTGTGCTTCTAACATGTGTAGTGACCTTTTTTCTCTCTACTTTTCAGATGATGACTCAATGGAGCCAGAGGATGGTGTTGTCATGACAGGCACAGGGTTGTTATCACTACAGCAACCTGGCACAAGTGGGGGGCGTGGGGTGGTAGGCCACGAAAACCCACATGTGCTACAGACCATCTTGTCTTTGGCTGGCAATGAGTCCAACCCTGATAACAACTCTGACGTCCATGTCGAGTTGGATGTGCATCAGGTCCATATGTCAGGGGTGAGTGATTCTGATGTGGACACTCCTCTGTCCGCGACACCTGCACTGAGGGGTCAGACAGTGGTGGAACTTCCGCCTGTGGTGGATCGGGACGCAGGGTCACCCTCCACACAAGTCTTTGATGTGCCTGGGCCATCATGTCGACGGGGGCATGCAGTCGTGCAGCTGCGGGCGGTCACCCCAACGAGGACACCCGGTCCTTGGGTACCGCAGGTGTCAAGCCCAGCAACGCGGTGGCCAAGCGCAACCCCGGTATACTGAGTGGGAGCAAGACATAACTGCCAATTCTGAACGCCAGGGGGCAGCAATGGAGAACATCGCTGTGAGCATGGAGCGTGTGGCCCAATCTGTGCTCCCCCCTGCTAGGCAGGTGCTTTTCCAGCAGCAGGCGGCAAAGTCTATGGCCCGCTCGCTCAGGCTGGGCATAGCGGCCTCAGACAGGGCACGCCAGGCTGAAATGTTGTCTCTGCATCAAGAAATTGCTGCTCTTGCAAAGGCACACATGGAGGCCCTGAGGGCTGAGTATGAGTCCCTCAGATCCACTTTGGGTGTCCTCTTGATGTCCCAGAGGAAGCGGTCAGAGGAGAGGTTTGAGCAGCTTGAGCGTACCATCTCGGCTGAGCTACGTGCTTGCTGGGAGGTGCATCAGTTGTCCAGCCAGGCCTTGCAGGAAGAACTCCGTGTTACACGTGTTACCTTGCAAGAGGAAGCACGCGTATCACGGGAGGTTCTGCATGCAGACCTACGTGTCATCGCCACACAGAACCAGGCTCACCCGTTCGGCAGATTTGCTGCTGACGAGGGGCAAGCTGCGGCTAGGAGTGGACAGGCTCCTGTGCCACGTCCTCCTTTTCCGGAAGAGCCAGACTCGGCTGACGAGGTATCTCCCACATAGGTCGGGCTGTGCAGGCGTTGAGCCCATGGAGGTTTTTTTTTCCTCAACATCATCGCATGTGGGCATTGAGCAGCACCCTGTACCTCCCCCCCCATTAGTTGCCTTCCCCACCCCGGGTCGTATGTGGCAATTTTTGATTTTTCTTTTGGTTTAGTTAGTTAACTTTCAATTTGATAGTTAGTTTAATTAGGTAATGTAGGCTTTTCATAGTTAGTCTAATTAGTTACAATAGTTTAAAATTGCTTGTCTATTGTGCTTTCATGTGACGGTGTGGTGCTTTGTGGCTTTTGAAAGCATCCAATGTCTGTTCCAGCTGGTCCCTTCAAGCTTGTCGCGTGTATGTGTTTGCAGCTTGGGGTCCTGACTCACATATGCTACTCCTGCTTCCCTTATCCATGGGCTCGCAAGGATGGTTTTGTGTTACAGCCTATTACACAAGGGCTTTGGACTGTCATATCTGTGGCATGTCTGCTGCTGTACTACTTGTGTTGACACCACTAGTGGGGATGATAGGAGTGATATTGACCACAGTTCTTCCTTTGATAGATGGGTGGTTTCATGATTCATGTATACATTAATTGCTATACATTGTGTAGTATGTTTCTTAACTTTACTGTATATGTGCTTGATGCAATTCATGCTGTAGACAGTGGCTAACACACTTTGCCTGTGAATGTCACACCGATGGAGTGATTTCTGATGTACGTCTCTGACATGGTCCTGTCATGACATGCCTGAGGAGACACTCACAGGGAAATTTCAAGCATTAATCATGTGTTTTCTGCCCTTTCTGCAGAGGTATGAGCCTCCAGACCACCTTTCCCAGCAGACATGGCCCATTGGACGTCTGGAAGCTGGCCACGTTCGGTGGTGCAGACATGCGCATGAGTGCGCAGGCAGAGCCACAGGGATTGCGCTCATACATCCTAAAGAAGCTGAGGTGTTTCAAGGAACTCCAGGCAAGGTGAGCAGCACAAGGGGGCCACACCACTGCCAACCTTCCACCAGGCCAGTTGCACATGCATGCTAAGTAGCACCACTGACGGTGAGCTTGGACAGATATTGGTGTTGAAGCGCACAGTACAGCTAAGATGCGTTGGTGGACTAATGGCTAGTTGATGGGAAAGTTGTCAAGGGCACATGCAGGGGCAGTGGCACATATCCTACGGTCCACCATGGTCCATTGAGGCAGTTGTATTAGCCATGTAGCGTACCAAGACAGGGAAAGAAGCAGCTCACAGGGACAGACAGCGAGGGACAGACTTGTGTGCAGTGCATTTCATTTTCATATTGAAATCGCCACATGCACTACCTACTTTATTTGGGTTATGCTGGAAAACGACTTGTACTGAAGTCGTACCTTGCTAAATGCGTCTGGCTGCTTACCCAGGGAAAATTGGATGTTGTGTGAATCTTGACACATTGGTCTTCCATTTGCCACGCACCCACCGGCGCCTGACTTACTGCATTGACTGTGTATGGACCATCACGGGGGGAATCTTACGTATGGGTATGAAGCACCACACCAGATAGTTTGTTTGTAGAGTATTTTGGTGCATGCATGGTGGTGTGTGTGTTATGGGCACGCACAGATTAGTGACTCTGGCTCTCTTTGCAGCATTGAACTGCTCATGTTACCGGACCTGAGAGTGCGCAGGCAGGAGGCCAGCACTCACCCCAGAGATAAGTTTCTCTTTGACTTCCATTTCAGTAATTTGGTACAATGTGCATGATGTACACGTTTGGTCTGATTGTGTATGTGTTAATGTGATTATTATATTTTTGTACATTCCCTACTTTCCCTTGTCAATCCTACTCCCCTCTCCTGCCCCTCATTCCGATTATCCAGTATACCAATGCCTCTCCCGACTGCACATCCCTGACCCTCCTTCCCCACCAGGGTCTCAGAGGCCTGTGTGAGTTTGACCTTGCAGGCACCCAGACCACGGTGGGGGTAGTTGGTTTGTGCCACTCCTGCGCCTGTACACGGGAGCTGTGACAGTACACATCAGTTTGTGCTGCATCATTGTATATTATGTACCAAACATGGTACACATCCTGTTGTGACATTGTTTTACTGTGCTACCTTGGTTGTTCCATCATTTTGCTAGTACGTGTGCTTTGTGATATACTGCTACTTCAAGTCATCTACTGGAGACTCTTCTGGTTTATTTTGCTGCCTGCAGGCTTTTTGCTTGGCTTGTGTGTTTGCCTGCTTTGAGTTCTCTTTGATTTGGTGTTTTTGCAAGTCAAGGTGGCCTCTGAGGGTGCTGGACACTTTTTACACGCAAGGTGGAAGATGGAGACAAAGGGGAAGGGTGATCCTGTGACCAGGTAGACTTCAAGGATGAAGGCTACATACCCCATGCGCAATTGATCAGTGGGTCATGGTGATATGTGAGGGGGGTATTTTGTTGTTGGACAGTTGCGTATTTTTCTGTGTGTTACATGCATGCATGTGCACAGGCATTTGTACTCACCTAGGAGCCATGTGTCGCCATGCTGCCCAGCTTCCAGGGCCCGGCTCAGGGTAGATATTCTGTGTATGAAACTGTCATGGGTGGAGCCAGGGTAGTTTGCATAGACAGAGGTGATGATTCCCTTGTCATCGCATACCACCTGCAAATGGATGGAATGCCAGTGCTTGCGGTTCCGGTAGATGTGCTCAGTGGCACTAGGTGGACATAGGGCCGCATGGGTGCAATCTATGGCACCGAGCACTTTGGGGAATTGTGCCACCTGTAAAAGTCCTGGACAATGGCCTGCCTTTCTGCGGGTGTTCTGGGCATGTATATGTGCCTGCGGACAGAGGGGCGCGCAGTCATGATTGCCAACACCTGGTGTAGGCAGCGTGACTGCGTGGCCTGTGAGACCCCCCCACTATGTCAGTAGTCCGCTGAAATGACCCAGTGGCCAAAAAATGCAGAACATTGAGCACCTTCTCCAAGGGGCTCAATGCTTGGCAGCAGAGGGTGGGGGATGTAAGGTCATCTTCCCACTCCCTGACCAGGTCTAGGATGATAATAGGTGGAAACCTATGCCTGCCGTAGACCTGGTCGTCAGGCATCCCAAAAAGGTTAGTCCGGGGGGAAAAAATGCAGGCCCTGGCTATTCTCCGCCTCCTGCGGTGTCCCACGATCAGTGCTGCGACAAATGGGGCATTCATTGTAGCGGTATATACGTGTTTGTTGTTTGTGTGCACTTTCATACTGTGCGCAGGGATGCTTACGCCTGCCTTCCTGTGGTGGACGTGTTGATGCCTGTGCGCGTCTTTTAGCGTGCGCTTGTTTCCCGTATTCAAATCCATGAATACGAGTTGTTCGCGTGCATGTGGACGTTCTGTGTATTTCCCTGCAGTACTTCCCCAGTTACGCCTTCTTTTTCACGTGTTGTTCCCCATTCTGTGCGTTACACCCCATGTCCTCCCCCTTTTTGGTGTGTGCGCAGACATTGTGCACTGTCCCTGTGCGCGTCACGCATGGCATTCGGGTTGTTGCAATGACGTGTGCACCCGTGTGTGCCACGCACAGATTTGGCGCACAACCAGTGGAAAACACGTGCAGCGCCTTCCTTGAATCGCACGCGTGCGCGTGCCCTTGCTTTCTCACGCTTACGCCACCTTGCGCCAGCTTGCGCTGGGATTTTCGGCACACGTTTGTTACATGAATCGGCCCCTTACAGTCTTCAATAAACACCCTCAATTTTCTAATATTCATTCACCACCTTTCTGTCTTTGCTTTATGGACATACAGTGTCAATGTCTACCACTAGAACAAAAAATTGGTCTCCCTTGCAGTGAACGGTTGTTTGAATAGAATGTGATTTAGACTATGTGCGACACAGTGTTAAAAAATTAACTCATCTAACTGCATAGATTGTCTTTTTAATCCCTTAAAGCAAAACCCTACCCAATCTCCAGCAGTGCATCGCTATCTTATCTTTGGCCAACTATCAAGCTACGCACTTCCAACAATAAACCTCCTTTGTTCTGCACAGGAGCTTCTGGCAAAATTATAGCTCCCTGCTTTGTAGCTACGTAGTTCAGAAGAAAAAACCCATCATGTTTTATCTCGTGCCAGTCTTATCTAGGGGCTCAGTTTACAAGAAAACCCAGTGCGGTTTTATACCGTTCAACATTTTTTAAGTCCTTAAAGATGTTAACTCCATAAATATAAAAGAATAACCTTCTGCCTCCTTGTGTCTTTTTGCTGCAGATATTTTTAAGTGCCTATGCATTTTTGGAAAGCACAAATCATTCTTTCCTCAGACAAGCATACTTTCCCCGTCCTTTGTTTCTGACAAAGTGTGAAATTTTATTGTGTGAGGTTAATCAATCAGCTCTGCTTGTCTGTTTTTAGCAAATACAAGAATTAACCCCATACTTTAAATAAATAAAAAATACATTTTTCTTAATTGAAAATGTCACCTGGTATATTAATATACAGTGCACACAAAAAAACACATAATACAACACATAAATACGATTTTGACTGACATAACGGACTGGCCGGCCACATGCATTTCTAGACTTTTCTCATAAGACTCACTTCTGACCTCTAAAATACCCCATACGGATTGTGAATAGACCTCTTACGTTTGTCTTTAATCAAACTTGTTTCCTACGGCTTCCTCTGTGAGATTGTAGGTTCTGTTCCTTCTGTTAAGCTCTTTAAAGTACAGGCAATGGGTATACTTTTATCGCAGCTCCTCCTCGCAATTAATTGCTTGGATCCTCTTGAAGTCAATTGTCTTAATAACTCAATTGCTTGGCTCCTCTTCAAGTCATTTGCTCAATATATACAACACTCATTATTTCTTAAGATACTTTTACCCCAGTCCTGTTTTCTTCTAAGCTACTATATTTTACTCTAAAATATTGCTTTTCTCAAAAAGAAATTCTAAGGGGGTTGCCCACAAGTGATAAAAATTGTTTCTAAAAGCTGTTCAAACGTTAACTCAAAAATATTTCTTGTAAGAGTGGTCTCCCAAAATTGACTTTAAAGTTTTTTCTAAAAACTTTCAGAAAAATCCACCAATTCTTTTCCTAAAATGGGTCTCCCAAAAGTGGGTAAATAATTAATTTAAACGTTTTTTTGAAGACCCCGATAAATCCCCAAGTTAAATATTTTTGGAAGATTTCCAAAAATAAGTTTGAAATAATTTTTCTTGGAAGACTGCCAATAAATTGTCATCTCCAACCCCCAGATGCCAAGGCCCTCTCCCATGCTCTCAGGCCTGCAAGACCCTTTTCTTTAGGGATCTGCGGGCAACTGCAGTTTCCTCCCCCATCTCTCTCTTTCTCTATCCCCTCTTTCAGGTCTCATAGTATGTTTTACCTTGCCTTCCCGAGTCTTTTGTCTTGAGGCATCTTAAGACTCCTGGCTGGCTCACCAAGTGTACATCAGGGTCGCATCACCCTCTCTGAGCAAAGAAGGAACTCTGAAGCAAAGCATGAAACTTAGACTGGTTTCCAAAAGACATCAGTTTTATTTTCTTCCAGGCAGGACACACCACCAGCTTCCACAACATCTCTGGGACTCTGCTAAAATTCTAAGCATTTCCTGTTGTATATACACTCTACGGCGGTGAGGTGATGGCCTGATCAAAAGTACAACCCCTTTCCTGTCTTTGATTTGTTGCCTAAAATGGCATGATTAATGTACAACTCCTCTTCCTGTTTGTGATTCCTCTGCCAATCTCCCACTCAGAACTAGTCTAAACAGGCTTTTACTTACTCATTCCCCCACCAGTGTCCTTTGGATGAACTTTTATAAAAAAGATCTCCAATGATGTCATTATGACTCACAGAAATCAACCATTTTAGGAATCGCCTGACCATGCTGGACCTATCACATGATGGTGGATTACCATATTTCTGGTCATATTTTGATGCTCCTATTCGAATCTAGTTTTTTTTAGTAAAATATACTTAGCATATACTACTTAAAAAGCCTTCTGTCATTCAAGATATTCTGACCTCAGTAAATAGATCATCCTTCAAAATTGCTTTTCTGCAAAGCACTATCATTCTAATTTCTGCAACATTTAGAGTAATTAATCAACCCAATAAGTTATCGACATTCGGTTTTAGGTGGAGGGGGTCTACCTCCACTACATTCAGTTTGAGGGGTGGGGCATAATCAACTTCTGTACACTATTATCACAATAAAGGTTTATTATAAATACAGTTAGGCCAAGTTAAGTCTTGGGGTACTACTTTGTCATAGAGTCTCCACATATTATGAAAACACAACAAAATGCTTGAAGGTACACAGGCCAAAGCATAAACCTTCTTCAGAATAACTAAAACTAATTCTAGGCAAGTGAGGCTTTACCAAACACATTTAGTGTAGGCCAAACCTATTCATGGGGAGTAAAACCATCTCTTGCTTTCAGATTACCTTACTGTAAGTACCGCTTTGCTATATGAGCAGAGAAAGCATGTTACGGCCAAACAGGTGGAACACCAGCTTACATGGTGTTCTATTAACAGCCCAGTGTCGGTCACTACATACTTGTGGCTAACAGATTATTTATTGAGGAGAAGAGGCATCACAGAACAGTTGGCCCGTTTGGAGAATATTTCTCTGTATTATTGACGTTATTAAGGGTCCTTTACCTTAGTGAGCAAGGCCTGTATAGGCATAACAAGCATTTCTCGGTGCATATTATAATATACCGAGGGAATAATATTACAATTGCAATAACGTAGGGCTCCTTTAAATAACGGATAGGTTGCTATGACAGCTCTAACATGTTAACTTCTGGTTTCAAGTTTTGGGATAGCTCAGTGGTTTGACCGTTAACTGCAGTGATGTGGGTTTGGGACCTGCACGTTGCAGGTTCATATCCTGCCATGGACTACTGAGCCCCTACATTTTCTGAGGTTGATAAATGATAACCGACTATGTTGGGATGGCAATAATGGGTGAATATGTGCTATGTAAAACACTTTGGCAGAAAAGTGATGCTCCTGGGTGCCCTGTTATGCTGGAATACACTCCTACTAGTAACTTGGCGTCACCTGGGCTGGGGCTCTGGCTAAGTCCTAAAGTCCAACTTGGAGGTGTGCACCCTGGCCCAGGGTGCTGTTCCTGCACACTGCAGAGGTATTGAGTTAAGCATCAGGGAGCAACAATCCGGTTATCGATTAAAATCAATGCAGGTATAGGAGACTGCACCTCACTTAAGAACCTTAAGAACATACAATTTACTTTGTGTTATGCTCAAGTTAGCTGGGAAGTAGTTATTTATTATTATTTTGCTATGATTATTTTTACGCCTCTATAGAAAGTGGCATATTTGAAAAATCGGGTACGCTGAGCACCTGCTAAAGACCAGCAGAGTTCATGTCAGATCCCTGCGTACCCTCCCAATCCTCCTCACCTGATTCCACTGAAGTAATGTCCTCGGATACAGTACCAGATGACTTGCTCCTCTTTTTCTTATCGGAATAGAGCTTTTCTTTAGGCTTGTGGTCCTTCCATTCGTGTAAGTAGGGTCTGGCTCCCCCGGAGGCCACCTTGGCAGAGCTGGAACCTGCCCTTGGGGGACCCCGGGGAGCCAGCCCCAAAGCAGGGAAAAAGCCAAGTGGCGGAAAAAACCCTGATGTCCAAGAGTCTTGAATGGAGTTTAAACGTTCCGGAGTGCAGAGCAGGAACAAATGGGACGAGGCAAACGGGAGTAGAAGCTGCTACTCCCTGGGAATGAAGGCATTAGCCTCCAAAATAGAGGCAGAATAACTCGGAGAGTTTAAAGCAGGTGAGTGGTAAGAAAAGGAATAACAAATACAAAAAAATAAACAATGCGGAAGGCCGCGGAAGGATCACAGGCAAAGCAAGCGAGCCCCGCTAAAGAAGGAGGCGCATAGCAGGGACGCGAAGGTAAGACATGAGCGGCGATAGATGCCGAAATAATAATAGAATTGAACCGCTAGACAGCGGAAGGTACCCGGTTCCAAAACGGGACGCGGAAAGTAGGAATACCGGCAAGACGGCCAAAGGAAAGTAAAGCCGGAAAGGTACACAAAGAGAGAAAGAAACAAGTACTGTAGTTTAGGTCGCACAGAGCGTTGTGCTAAGAACAACAGATACAACGCAATGAGCGCGGGGGCGGGGTCTGGTAATATACTAGACGCCACCATGTTGGATGAGGACTAGAGCGGTAGGAGAGCTAAAGTCAATGCCTCCAGCGCTCCCACAGCTTCCACCCGCAGTTCCTGACAGTATACCCCCTTCTCCTCGGAACCCCCCCTGGCTTTCCGGGATGTAGTTGATGAAACCTTCTTAGCAATCGGGGGGCATGGATATGGGAGCTTGGTTCCCAGGACCTCTCTTCTACAGGATAGCCCTTCCAATGCACCAGGCATTGTACCCTGCCCTTACGATATCGTGAATCAACCAGGTAGGAAACCTCATACTCATCAGGAACTGGAGCTACAGGAGTTTGCACTTTGAGAAACTGTCTCTGAAAAGGGTCTTCCTTGTGAAGTTTTAGGAGGGAGGTGTGGAAAACCGGATGAACCCTCTGAAGATATTTAGGTAACTTAAGCTTATAGGCCACCGGATTGACTTTGTACAGGATGGGAAAGGGACCCAAATACCTAGAAGAGAATTTACCAGTGTGAACCCATTTTGGCAGGAATTTGGTAGACAGCCAGACTAACTGACCTGCCTTCCAGTCTGGGTTGTTACGCCTACCTTTGTCAGCCCACTTCTTTTGTGATTGTTGACTGATTTCGTGTGCCCTTTTGGCTAAGGCATGTACTTCATGTAGGTCCTTCAATATACTGTCTAGAGCAGGTACATTGGTGGAAGAACTGTTAAGCCAGGGTAAGTGCTGAGGATGATAGCCATAGGTACAGTAGAAAGGACTCATCTGGATGGTAGTATGGAAGGAATTGTTATAGGCGAATTCTGCCTGTGGAAGGAATCGAGACCATTCGTCCTGCTGGGGGCTACAAAAGCATCTTAGGTACTGTTCTAGGCTTGCATTAAGCCTCTCCGTCTGTCCGTTACTCTGGGGATGGTATCCTGAAGAAAGAGCCCTGTGAATACCTAATGTTTGACAGAGTGCTGACCAGAACCTGGAGGTGAACTGAGAACCTCGATCTGATACAATGGTCCTGGGTAAACCATGAAGGCGAACCACATCACAGAGGAAAGTGGCTGCGGTTTCTGGTGCTGTCGGTATATGGGAGAAGGCAGAGAAATGAGCTAATTTACTGTATGAATCTACCGTAACCATGATTACGGTCTTACCATATGATCTGGGGAGGTCAACAATGAAGTCCGTGGAAACGTGCTCCCACGGACGTTCTGGTAACTGTGGCTGTTGCAATAATCCTACCATTCCTACCGGTTTCCCCGTTTGGTACTTGCTAGATGCGCAAACCGGGCAAGAGGATACGTATTCCTGTACATCCTTCCTAATGGTGGGCCACCAGAAACCCCTGTGAAGTAGCTCGTATGTCTTTCTGATTCCAGGGTGGCCTACCAGGGGGGTATCGTGACACCAGGAAAGTACCTGTCTCTGTAACGGCTTAGTAGGAATAAAGAGAGCAGAATCATGGTAAAAGAGACCATCACTAGCTTGAGTAACGGTAGAAGGTAGTCCGGCTTGCATATTGTACTGTGGGATCAGATCCTGAAGAAAAAGGGAGGCTGCTGCAACTATTTTAAGGTCCGGAAATACTAGTTTGTGATTCTTATCGTTCCCTGAGTCGTCCCCATATCTGCGGGACAAAGCATCAGCCTTCTGGTTCTCTGATCCTGGAATGTGAGTAATTATGAAGTCGAATTGTAAGAAAAAGTAAGCCCATCTGGCATGACGGGCATTTGTGCATTCCATCTGTTGAAGGACTTGTAGGTTGCGGTGGTCGGTGCGGATTAGGAAGCTATGGGCCGCACCTTGCAGAAGATGGCGCCATTCTTGGCAGGCTAACTTGATAGCCAACAGTTCTCTTTCAAGGACAGAGTAGTTCCGTTCACTGCTGGTCAAGGTTTTAGAGTAGTAGGCAACCGGGTGTTCTTCCCCCTCATCAGCCTTCTGGAGTAATATGGCCCCCACCGCCCCAATGGAAGCGTCTGTTTCCAAGATGAACTGTTTAGTTTGATCTGGTTGGACGAGAATGGGAGCTGAAATAAACAATTCCTTTAGTAGTTGAAAGGCTTCTCTGGGTCTTATGTCAAAAATGAATTTGACACCCTTTTTAGGAGAGAAGTAATGGGTAACACTATGTTGGAAAAATTTGGTATAAAACGTCTGTAAAAATTTGCCAACCCAAGAAACCTTTGTACCTCTTTGACGTTCGAGGGTTCCTTCCATTCCACTATGGCCTTTATCTTCCTTGGGTCCATCTCAATGCCGTCTTTTGATAGGATAAAACCCAAATAGGATATTGTGGTTACCTCGAACTCACACTTCTCTGGTTTGACCAGCAGTTGATGGATTTGTAGACGATGTAGTACCTCTTTGACAAGTTGGCGGTGGTCTTGTAAAGTACGAGAAAATATCAATATATCGTCTAGGTAGACTACTACAGACAGAAACAGCATGTCCGAAAATATCTTATCCATGAACCGTTGGAATTTAGCTGGGGCATTTACCAGCCCAAAGGGCATCACCCTATATTCAAAGAGCCCCAAAGGGGTACGAAAGGCAGTCTTCCATTCATCGCCTTTTCGTATCCTCAAAAGATGGTATGCACCTCTTAAATCAAGCTTGGTAAAATAGACAGCCCCCTGGACTGCCTCTAGAACTTCTCGTATCAATGGCATGGGGTATCTGTCGCGAATGGTGACTTGATTTAGGCCCCTGTAGTCTATACACGGTCTTAGTTCAGAGGTGTCTTTCTTAGGGATAAAGAACAAGGAAGCCCCACAAGAAGAATTGGATTCTTGGATAAGTCCGTTTTGTAAATTAGCGGCCAGGTATTCTTTGAGAGCGCTTTTTTCTGGCATGGATAACGGATACATGCGACCAAAAGGCACCACTGCTTCCGGCGTAAGGTCTATGGCACAATCTTCATTCCTATGAGGAGGTAAGATTCTTGGCAGTGTATCCTTGAAAACCTCAACATATTCCTGGTAATGGAGCGGAACAGAAGATACGGTCACTGTTCGGATGGTGTTGGTTTCTTCTTCATAGGGTCTTTTGACAGGAAGTTTCATACAGTTTGATCCGCAGTATGCTGAGTTGAAACTCACTCTGTTGGACGTCCAGTCGATGGTGGGGTTATGCCGTCTCAACCAAGGTATCCCGATAACCAGGGGGAAGTGAGCTGCCCTGGTAAGATCTAAAACCATATACTCTTGATGGTCTCCCAGTTTCATCTTTAACGGAATAGTCTCGTGGATTATGGGACCTGAAGATAACGGTGAACCGTCCACTCCTTCGACTGGTATGGGTCGTGGCTTAGGTCTTGAAGGAACCATCTTCTTCTTGGCCCAATTTATGTCAAGAAAGTTACCCGCTGCACCGCAGTCCAGCATAGCCAAAACTTCTATGGGTCCTGACTCAGATAGCCAAAGGTGTACCTTGAATACCATGAGTTGATTGTCGTCTGCATCCTCTATTGGTTTGGAAGAGTTGCAAGGGTGACAGGTGGCTCCCCCGATACTTCCCTTGCGTAAGATCGGGGGCTGGAGTTTTCCTTCCTCCTGGGTGGTACTTCTGGACAGTTCCTTAAAAGATGTTTGGAAGAACCACAATACATACATAGCCCCGCTTCACGACGTCGTCTTCTCTCTTCCTGGGTTAACGGTCCTCGCATGGATCCAATCTGCATTGGTTCTTCTGCAGAACGCATGTTCCTAGGTGACGGTGATTGGGAAGGCGGTGTGAATGTCTGAGGAGCGCTGCGCCCTCTCCTTCTTTCCTGTCGACGTTCTAGTATACGATACTCAATCTGTAAAGATAATGTTACCAAATCCTGGAAGGAGGTTGGCCTGGCCACTCTGGCTAGTTCATCCTTAATCTCGTCTTGGAGACCCCGGCGGAAAATGGTCTGCTTGGCGGAATCTGGCCAGTCGGACTTAGCTGCTAGTCTCATAAAACGGGATATGTACGTCTGTAGGTCTGTGGTTCCCTGCTGCACATCGAGTATTGCCTCAAGAGAGGTGTACAGCACTTCTGGTCGGTCGAATTGTGCTTTAAGCGATCCCACAAAGTGATCAAAGTTGTTTAAGGAGGGATCATTCCTGGTGACCAAGGGAGTGGCCCAGGATAAAGCATTTCCCATAAGGTTGGCGATAATGAATCCTACTCTGGATCGAGCGGTGTCATAAGCATAAGGTCTAAAAGTGAAATAGACCTGGCAGGCGTCAAGGAAGTCCTTCAGACCCCCAGGATGTCCGTCGTATTTACCGAAGGACAAAGCCATGGGCGGTAAGTCCCCCTGGTCCTCGCGGCGCAGCACCACCTGCTGCCTCAAGCCGATATTCTCATTACGTAAGGCCTGTACTTCAACCGTAAGGTTCTGCATGGCAGCTGCCAGTTCCTGATACTGTTCCAGGGACGCCATGGGTATCCTTGGGCGTTGTATGCTGTCAGATCCCTGCGTACCCTCCCAATCCTCCTCACCTGATTCCACTGAAGTAATGTCCTCGGATACAGTACCAGATGACTTGCTCCTCTTTTTCTTATCGGAATAGAGCTTTTCTTTAGGCTTGTGGTCCTTCCGTTCGTGTAAGTAGGGTCTGGCTCCCCCGGAGGCCACCTTGGCAGAGCTGGAACCTGCCCTTGGGGGACCCCGGGGAGCCAGCCCCAAAGCAGGGAAAAAGCCAAGTGGCGGAAAAAACCCTGATGTCCAAGAGTCTTGAATGGAGTTTAAACGTTCCGGAGTGCAGAGCAGGAACAAATGGGACGAGGCAAACGGGAGTAGAAGCTGCTACTCCCTGGGAATGAAGGCATTAGCCTCCAAAATAGAGGCAGAATAACTCGGAGAGTTTAAAGCAGGTGAGTGGTAAGAAAAGGAATAACAAATACAAAAAAATAAACAATGCGGAAGGCCGCGGAAGGATCACAGGCAAAGCAAGCGAGCCCCGCTAAAGAAGGAGGCGCATAGCAGGGACGCGAAGGTAAGACATGAGCGGCGATAGATGCCGAAATAATAATAGAATTGAACCGCTAGACAGCGGAAGGTACCCGGTTCCAAAACGGGACGCGGAAAGTAGGAATACCGGCAAGACGGCCAAAGGAAAGTAAAGCCGGAAAGGTACACAAAGAGAGAAAGAAACAAGTACTGTAGTTTAGGTTGCACAGAGCGTTGTGCTAAGAACAACAGATACAACGCAATGAGCGCGGGGGCCGGGTCTGGTAATATACTAGACGCCGCCATGTTGGATGAGGACTAGAGCGGTAGGAGAGCTAAAGTCAATGCCTCCAGCGCTCCCACAGCTTCCACCCGCAGTTCCTGACAGTTCATGGGATGCATTTAAGCCAGAAGCACGTCAAAAAAGAAAATAATTAACATCAGTGGGGACATGCAAGATAGTATATTGATTTCAGAAATGAAAATACACAGTGCAATGCAACATTGGCCTGTCATTGATGGGACCTGGTTTCAATACCTTGTGTACCTATTAGTGAGGATACGGGGCAGGGTAGGCAGCAATGGCAAATCACAGGTTGCATTAAAATGTCTGCATGGTCCAGCATGTCGGATGCTTTGCATCATGCTACTGGGATAACTGAAAGCCGGTATGGTTAGTATGTTGACCCACAATTGGTCAGTGCATTGTTATGGGAGTGACTGACTTGGCAGTCGGATACCAGAGGTGGGCCGTTCTCTCTGGAACGGAATCAGAAGTGATCCATAAAAAAGGCATGGGAGTGACTGACCTGGCAATCAGCTACCAGGGGCTCGCAAGGCAGTAATTTGTGTTAATATACGGCAAAAGGTTTTCCATGTAGTGATGTTCACAGCTCTAAAATGGGCAGGATGTGCGTAAGCAGACATTGGGATTATAGGTGCATGAAGATAAGGAGCAGGTTCCTTGGTTAGTATGACCTACTGTTTTTGGGGCATTGGCAGCAGCGGGGGAGCCACTCCCAAAGCGTGTCCTAGCGTTGGAGGAGCTTTAACGCTGTGGTTTCGGCTGCGAGCAGTGCTGATGACCATACTTGAGCCAGATTTGGTCGACGGGCACCAAATCCCTTGCGGACAGTTGAGGCTCTTCATCAACAGAATGTAGTGGTCCCGGGTCTATTACTGACTGGCAATTGCTAACCAGAAGCGGACGTCCGCTACTTTGCAAACCGGAGTGACACATATCACCTGTGGAAAATACACCTTGTTTGAAGGTGACGACGGAAATACTAAAAGAAAATGGAGGAGGCACCCCGATAACCGGGGGAGGGGCCTTCCTCCTTCCGCTCTCTCGTCCCCCCTCTCCCCCTCGGGGGCAGGGGAGAGGGCGGCAAGAGTGCAAAAGAGCGCCAAACTCAGCAGTAAGCCCGCAAAGGGCAACAATGGAAAGGGGAGGAGCAAGGGCTTCATATGCAGCGGGCGCCCGGCACAGGAGCACTTGCAGCTCTTCCAGCAGCCGGGCGCCCGTCAACCAGGAGAGGATTTTGTTTTGTTCCGGACATGGAGGAAGGAGGTTTCCAGTTTTGGCTGTCCGGGATGCTGTGCAGTGTTCCCGATCGAGTGGAAGAAGGTTTTCCAGCTTGTGCCGTGTTTCCAGCAACCGCGAGGCAGCCAGGAATAGGGGTCCGGTAAGGAGCAGGGCTAAGGGAGAGGGGAAGCGGTAGAACGGGCCCAGATCGGTGCGCTGGTGCCTTCGGGGTTGTAAGAATGGAGCCCGGTCGTGTGGCGGCCGCGGCGCTGGAGCAAAGGGCTGGTCCGCAAAGTAATGGTTTTTTAGGTCTCGTGGCGGGTATCACAGGGCGGGGGGTCAGCAGCAGGGGACGGCTGTCTGGTCCCGGCGTCCTGCGCGACGATGGGGGGGCCGCCAAAACGAGTGGGCCTAACGGCAGAATGCAACATAGGAGGAGCAAGTGGGGCAGGCGGGTCCAGGCCTTCGCATGCCTACATCGTGTTTTAGCCGGGCAGTTTTGGAAATAATAGTAATATTAATAAAGAGAATAGTTTGCCATTTGTATAGCGCGGAGCGCTGCTTATTGTTGCCCACGGTGTCGTGATGGAGGGCTGGGGTTGGGTCCTGCCGGGAGGCGAGCGTGCGTTGGCGGGCTCTGCACGGATGTCAGAGCGAGCGCTCTGCTCGCTGTGTCACTTGAGCGGCCGTATGAAGGTAGGGGTAATGATTAGGAGGAAATGAATGTAATGGAGTGGTCCCAGGGTCCTAATGGATAAGGCACCGGCCTCCTAGGACGGAAAACGTGGGTTTGCGTCCCATCTGCGGTGGTTCGTGGCATTTACGGTCACGTTCGGGGAGAATGGCGGCGAATAGCCAAAGGAAACGCATGAAAGGAACTCTCGTTCCCAGTTGCCAGGGAATGAAATGCAGCAATTGCAGTACGTTTAATGGCTGTTAAATAGTTTTGCCCGGCATATTGTACATGATGGAGGTGTGTGCATTTGCCAACTGTGAGGTTACTAAGGCAATGGTTACAGCGCGGGCGCCACCTTGTTCCACTTTTTAGTCCACCGGGTGCAGGCGCAGGAATACCAACGCGTGGTAGGTGGCCGGGGCGGTGGTGGATGGTGTGCTTCTAGAAATAGCCCGCGTTATCGAAAACACAGAGGATAGAAGGGGTGCGCTGCCACACGGAGCAGCTGTAGTTATGAATGCTTACGGTATGATTATCGTGTTTTTTGAATGAGCTCCAAGCACAAAACTAGTGCTCAGGATGAGGGAGGCCCCTGGAACAACAGCTCTTACCGGAACTTGTTTGGTTATAAATGCAGCTCCTTAAGGGAGAGACTGGTTGTTGTTCTCAGCACGGCGAAGCGCTGGCTAACAAAACAGGAAGGTACTTGAGGTGAGGGAGCATTGTTGTTTAAGGAGGACTTAGTATGGTAAAATGCCGCGCAGCATTGTTGTTTTCTGGGTCCAATGGTATATAATACAAGGCTAAGGTTATAATGATATATACTTAATAGCAAGTGGCATAATCTCTTACCGCGGCAACCGAACAACGTGTTTGCTGGGATTGACGCGGCTGATGTCGGGCGGAGATAGTATTCGACAATGCAATGTCGCTGGTCGGCTGCTAGCATGAGGTTAGGAGCTAGGTGTCGAACGCCGTGTTTTTATTTCTTATACTAGCGGTTTGCGGGGCGGCTAAGGGCAGACGGCATGCTATTGATGAAGGGGATGCTATGTGTGAAAGGGCACAATAGCGCAGTGGCAATGTGTTCGCCGTGGAAGCAAGACGACACAAAGCAATACAGGTTCGATCCCCGGTTCCGCGCACGTTATAAATACCCAACTAGGAAAAGAAAGGGAAGAGAAGAAGAAGAAGAAGAAAAACATTTTCTAAATTGCCCAGGAGTGGTTTAATTGTTGGTATATGCTGTCCTGGTTTCGCCCTTTGCATTGTTTAGGGTAATGTATTGTATTTAATTCGAATTTTACGCCCAAACGGTTCATGGCCCTGGGGCGCAGTAATTGAGGTAATACTGTGGGATTAAGTGATTTAAGGAATGATGAATCAAGGGGCGCATCATGCTTGCGCCATGAAGTGAACTCCATAATGGCCGCAATTTTTTAAACAGCGGATATGCGCAAGGAGAAGCCCATGTCCCTTAGGGCAACAGGGCAGCATATGGTGCTTGGGAAATAAACAGGGAGGCCGTGTTGGCAGAAGGAATGGACAACCCCTAAGGTTGGTGTGGCAATGTGGTGCCTTTACAGGGAGGTCTAGGTACGGCCACAGCTTTAAAGAACTGCTGCAATACTGGCGGGCCGAAATGAAAGGGGGGGCAGTGGCCGTGGTTAGGAGTTTGCGTTTAAGGTTTCAGGCCCATTTTGGTGCATTATGGGAATGGTAGTTGGGCACAGGATTGATACCAGATTGGCTTTTATTCTGTAGATTCAATTTATGCCAGACGCAGTCATGCCCCTGGCCGGGGTTTAGTTCCCCGTATTCCTGCAAGACTATAAGTCCCAGAATGAGTTTAGGCATTTGCCACGTGCATTTCTAAATAATGCGCCTTTCAGGTAGCTACTACGCATAGGTTAAGGTGCTCAAGGGTTTGGAAATGGAAAAATGGCGGCTTTCAGTGAAGACATTTTCTTTCATTATACAAGCAGGGGATTGGTTTTCCAAAAAACAAAGGTAATCAGAGTTGGTTTCCAGTAACGTCCACACGAATAAAAGGGAATACTTTCTACGAATAGGGATTTTCTGACCATTGATGTTAGTAGGTGCAAATATGGTGTAAGTACATGGCCATGGGATATGGTTTCCTGTGGTAGTACTGGACACGGATGGTAACAGGGTAAGGGCATGGCCATGTAATATTGTTATTCGGGGGTATTCACTAGCCACCGTTGGTAGCTGGTGCAAGATGGGTGCAGGGCCATGGAATTGTGCCAGGCATATCCCTTAGGCTTATACACAGCCCAAAACTGCTGGGTTTGAGAGATGGGTACGTGCATAGCTCCTGGGTTGAGCGCCCTGCCTTGGGGCAGGGGGGCATGTGTCCAAGGCATTTGGGGGGGACAGCCCCGGGTAGTGTTGCGTGGGGGGGGCACTGCTGTGCGTAGTGAGTCGCCGGTCCTTCCCGCGGGAGGTGAATAGTTAAGTACATTTGCCAGAACACAGCAACGTGCGGAACTCGCGTGCTTGGACTTTTATGCAACATCCAAGAGAAAGGTTAGGATGCATCTGGACCGAGTAATGGTTTCTAAAAGTGGGTTTCTACGTCTTAGGACAGGATAGCGTGCCACAGGACTTAACTTGCTTTTAAAGAGGCACAATTACGGAAAGATTAGCGGAAACATTGTGGTGGATAATTTAATGATGGCTAATAGTATAGGTTGTATGGATACAAATAAGCCCTACTTCTGGATAACGAGACTAGAAATACCAGAATGCAATTCAGAAGAAGGCGGTAGCATGGCCTGAAGTTGTTTAGATATGGGAGTACCTAGTAGTTACGAGGAATGTCGATGGATAATATGCTGGTTGGTTTGCAGGAGCCATTAGAAAGGGTTTTCCAGGAGGCATTACTTGGGGGAGATGATCCATACGGACAGGTAGCGATGGCACCGACCAAGACTTCCCGGAAAAGGCAGGGTGGTTAATTATTCACTCAGCTGACAAACGAATTTGTGTAGGGGGGAAGGTACTTATCCACAAGGCACGGCTTCTGGGACACAGCCTACAAGTCCAAAAAAAAAAAAAAAAAAAAAAAAAAAAAAAAAGGTATCCACAGTATGCCTCAGGTCTGCATTGCGGGGATAACAAATTGTTTTCTGTTCAAATACAGGCAGGGGTGTCTGGTGTGGCAACGTTGGCTCCGCTGCCTCGAACAAATGGCGTTGTCTCAGCCCAAAAAACACCTGCAACGGCAGGGGGTATCAGGCACGGAGGGTTGAGAGAGTCGTGTCTACGAAGGAGATGGTTGGACAAGGCAAGGAACAGAGTCGGACCAGCACCCCTTGGGAGCCTGAAACAGCAGGGGCGTCTGGTGGTGGCAACGAGGGCTCCGCTTCCTCGAACAAATGGCCCTCTCCCAGCCCAAAAACACTTGCAGGGGCAAGGTGGTATCAGGCACGGAGGGTTCCGAGAATTGTGTCTCCGAAAGAGACGGTTGGGCAAGGAACGGAGTCGGAGCGGCGCCTCTTGGGAGCCTAAAAACGGCAGGGGCGTCTGGGGGGGACAGCGAGGGCTCAGCTTCCTTGAGCAAATTGCGCTCTCTCAGTCCAAAACACCTGCAGGGGCAGGTGGGCATCAGGCATGGAGGGTTGAGAGAGCGGTGTCTACGAAGGAGATGGTTGGACTAGGCAAGAAACGGTGTCGGGCCAGCGCCCCTTGGGAGCCAAAAACGGCAGAGGCGTCTGGTGGTGACAACAAGGGCTCCGCTCCTTCGAGCAAATGGCGCTCTCTCAGCCCAGAAACACCTGCAGGGGGAGGGTTGAGAGAGTTGGGGCTACCAAGGGAGGGTTGGAAGAAAGGGGAGGCAGTTGGCCTCAAAGCGGTGGTCGAACCGGGAGCCGGTGTGCAAGAGCAGGTCAAGGTATGACGGAAAGAGGGAGGGGACTGAAGTACCCCTAGAACAGGCACAACCGGCAAAGGTGAAATCCTTGGTCAAAGGAGGATAGACGGAGTTGCACTGGGCAGCAAGGGGTACTCAGAACTGTTAGAACTACAAAATGGGAAAAGGGGGGAGCCACGGTGGGCGGTAACCCACCTTTGGCGTGGCGGTGTTGTGGCGACCAATGAGAAGAGAAAGACTCTGAATGAGCCATTGCGAAACCGGAAGGGGCTTCGCCCAGTATGGACAGCGCATCCTGGGAGCCTAAACGGCGGGGGTGTCTGGCGGTAGCAATTGGGGCTCAGCTTCCCTCCAACAAACGGCGCTCCCCCAGTCCGCAAATACCTGCAGGGGCAGGCGGTTCTCAGACTCGAAGGTCTTGGGGGAGTTGGGCCTGCAATGGACATGGATAAAAAGGGGGAAGCAGGACAAGGAGCAGTCGCTACATCTTTGGAACTATTTTCAAGATCTGTTTGCTGTGGTTGTATATATGTGAAAATAAATCTGCGGCCTTGTTACGCCAAACCAAAAGAGAATGTCTCATTCAGCACCTTACTATAGGGGAAAGGAAAGGGGCTGGCAAGAATGAGAAATGGGTGATCCACTGGCCTAACTAATGGACAAATGCCCAGGTTATGAAGGTGACGACGGAAATACTAAAAGAAAATGGAGGAGGCACCCCGATAACCGGGGCAGGGGCCTTCCTCCTTCCGCTCTCTCGCCCCCCATCCCCCCCTCGGGGGCAGGGGAGAGGGCGGCAAGAGTGCAAAAGAGCGCCAAACTCAGCAGTAAGCCCGCGAAGGGCAACAATGGAAAGGGGAGGAGCAAGGGCTTCATATGCAGCGGGCGCCCGGCACAGGAGCACTTGCAGCTCTTCCAGCAGCCGGGCGCCCGTCAACCAGGAGAGGATTTCGTTTTCCCACCCACCCACCCTACAGCTACGGCAGAGCCTGGACGTCGTTGTCGCAGGACGACAGTGCAGGGTTGTGGCGACCAATGAGAAGAGAAAGACTCCGAATGAGCCATTGCGAAACCGGAAGGGGCTTCGCCCAGTCTGGACAGCGCCTCCTGGGAGCCTAAACGGCGGGGGTGTCTGGCGGTAGCAATTGGGGCTCAGCTTCCCTCCAACAAACGGCGCTCCCCCAGTCCGCAAATACCTGCAGGGGCAGGCGGTTCTCAGACTCGAAGGTCTTGGGGGAGTTGGGCCTGCAATGGACATGGATAAAAAGGGGGAAGCAGGACAAGGAGCAGTCGCTACATCTTTGGAACTATTTTCAAGATCTGTTTGCTGTGGTTGTATATATGTGAAAATAAATCTGCGGCCTTGTTACGCCAAACCAAAAGAGAATGTCTCATTCAGCACCTTACTATAGGGGAAAGGAAAGGGGCTGGCAAGAATGAGAAATGGGTGATCCACTGGCCTAACTAATGGACAAATGCCCAGGTTATCAAAATGCTGTAGGACATTGCTTTTAAGTGGCTGAAACCACCCCTAATTTGTTTGCTTGACGCCAATAAATGTGAGCTTTTGTTTCCAGAAAATATACATCATTTCTGTGCTTATTATAATCAGTAAACTAGTGATTGCATCCAGGACGAAGATTCGGTGGGGGCGGAGGACGCCTTCCCACAGAAACAGGAACTCACAATGTTTTCTGCGCGAGACTAGACTATCGCAGAGTGCTGACGGGTCCCTGATTACTTTTCGCTTTCTTCTCAAGTGGCTGCACCGTAGACTGTGTGGTGATTCCCCTAACTGTTCTCCTCTATGACACAAGTGATTATTCCGGCACTGCTTGGGGGGAGGGAGAGACAGACCTCTCAGGAGAAGGAGGGCAAGCAGAGGGAGAAGGGACTGGGGAATGAAACTAATTACTTTGTCACGATCACTGTTATTTCTAAGTGGGGTGTACAGATTGAGGGTAAAGGACCTGGATCATGGAAGCCGTCCTGTTTAAAATGGAACCTTTTATCTTTATTCCCTTGTGTAGCAATGGCCATGACAGTGTAAATCCAGCTGAGTGAATCTAGTGCTTTGTTTTCAGATCTTACAAGTTAAAAGGTAAACCATCAAAACCTTGATTTCGAGATTCAGTCCGCCTGGCAGCCCAGACGTGCAAAGTTGGCTTTTTGCTGCACCTGTTTTTCGTGTGTGGCAGCTTCGTTTCCGGTCCCACGCAAACGTGTGTTCTTTTACCCCATCACAAAGTATACAGAAAGCAAGGAAACCCTGCAGGATGTGTTTTTACTTTTGGCTTTGCACTGGTCCTTTGACACCTTGGGATGGAGAAATGACTTCACAGTGATGGGATGCATTATCTAAACGAAGTAAGGTACATTTGCTGTTGGTTTTAGTTTCCATCTGCCTGCAATACTTCACTGAGCAGTTGAATTTCTACTAGTAGCAGCTTGCAGATGTGAGTATGTCATTCAGAGGTTGTTGTGGAGGGCGTGGGGCTTGACATTACAGTTCTTAGTTCTGAATGATGTAGTCAGAGGTAAAGATGCATGGTTAAGATTAAGATTGTGTGGCAGTGGCTGTCTTTGGAGTAAAGGTTGAGGGTGGCGATAGTGTTCATCGTCTGTGTTTTCAATTATTATTTATTTATCATTTCAGAGTTGAGATGCAGTGAAAGAATTAGACAGCCAGCCAAAATACTACTTTTGCCAAAAGCGCTTTGAAGTGCAATTGGTGCATCCATTCCCATGGCTGCAAGCAATGCAGGCCTTGCCCCGGGCAGCACGTGAGGTAGGGTGTCGATTGCAGTCCAGAGTGGCTCATGCGTCCTAGGCGTGGTGCACGGCGCACTTCAGAAATTATTTCTTTCTGAGGCTGGATGTTGCAACGCCCCCACCCGTAGGTCATGGTGGTGCAGGCCGGGCAAGAGGTTTTGTCTGTGTTGCATATTAAAGGAACACGCCTGGTTTACATGTGTAATTAACATTTATATTTATCTCTAAACTGACGCAACATTTCCGCGAATGAACGTCAAACAACGTGTAATGGAACCAAGAGACCCCACAGGAAATGGTGGTGAATGTTAACTGTTAAACCCAAAGCTCACTAGCGATGTGTGAGGATGTTTACTGTGGGACAATCAATGTTCTTAAACAATGCCAACCGTCGACAGCTCCAATTACCTGCAAACAATGCTATGGGACAAAGATGTCTTTTGCCAGGAAACGGAGACATTTATCAACACTGTGGAGTGAGCGATTCTGCAGAAGACACCCAACGCCCCATTATAAATGGATGCTATGAAAGAGGACGAGAACGACGGTGCCCCCCTACAAGGTTATGGGGAGGGGGCAAGAAGAAATGTGCATGCAATAAATTGAGGGGTGTGCTCCTACAGCGGTGGAGACCCAGGACAACGAAGAACTTGGCATTGTTGGAAATGTAAGTATGGCACAACAGCTAATACATGCTTTTACTGATGCCCCCTTCTAATTATGAAAGCTAGCAGAATGTTATTTTCCCTTTTTCTCCAGCAATATGATGAAAATGCAGTGCAAACATACCCCGAAATTGTGTCTCTGATGGCTGTGACCTTTTCTTTATGCAGCTAAAGACCAAGAGAACTCAGCTTACCTACAAAGGCAGGACATGCATACGGATTGTCAATTAGCAGATGAGCTGTGAAAAGGTGTAACAGAGATGGGAAAAATATGACTTTGAGAGGAGGTGTCTGTTAAAGGTGTGATGGCTGCTGGGGTAAGTAAGTGATTGGAATGGGATTGTCATGATTGTAAGGGACTTGGTTATCAGGACCTGAATGGAAATGTGCAGAAATGTCTCAATGACAATTATGTGGGGTGCATTTAAAGGGTGCATTCAAAGGCCCCAAACAGAAATCCCTGTCACATGAACAGCAGGATTTAAAAAACTCAAATTAACAAGGGGGGTCCTGGGAGTCCCTCTGCCAGACATCCCAGGACCCCCTTGTGAATTTGCACATTTAAGTAACTTTGGGTCTCACCCTAAGTTACTAGGGGAATCCAGACGTGGACCCCTTGCTCGCTATTCTTAGAGAGGCACAGATCCACCCTTCTGATGAGGTCCAACCAGACCGAAACACGTGTTTGGGGTTTCTGTTGGTACTCTTGTTCAGAGGAGAATTGCCTAGCATTTCGGTGCTGGACTGCCCCAGGGCAGGACAAAGACTGATATGTTTGGGATATTTCTTCTCTGTGAAAGATAGTGAGCTAAAGACTCTGGGTAAGTCTCTCGTAACCAGGACTAATGTCTGGCAGAGGGACTCCCAGGACCCCCCTTGTTAATTTGCATATTTAAGTAACTTTGGGTCTCACCCTAAGTTACTAGGGGTATCCAGACGTGGACCCCTTGCTCGCTATTCTTAAAGAGACACAGATCCACCCTACTGATGAGGTCCAACCAGACCGAAACACATGTCTGGGGTTTCTGTTGGTACTCTTGTTCAGAGGAGAATTGCCTAGCATTTCGGTGCTGGACTGCCCCAGGGCAGGACAAAGACTGATATGTTTGGGATATTTCTTCTTTGTGAAAGATAGTGAGCTAAAGACTCTGGGTAAGTCTCTCGTAACCAGGACTAATGTCTTTTCAAAAGAAGGAAGACTCGAAAATCCCTTTCACATGGAAAACAGTATTTTTAAACACTGAAACGAAAATGGCCTGCACGGATGTGTGCAAATGAAATCAGTCCAAATGTGAAATGTGTCACTGCTAACAAAAGAATTTCAGGGAAAAGACATGCTGTGCGGGTTAAAAAAAAAACGATGTATATTAGGTTTCGCATACAAAACTCCAGTTACATTTCAAAAGCCACTTTGTGTTCATAAAGAAAATGTCAGCCCGAGAGAAACCCTTTTGATGGCTTTGGGAGACTTCACAAGGAAATATCCCACTCCCAGTCTGAATGTCACATCTCCCATCTAATTAATAACCTTGAATAAAGTGTCCTGCTAAAGGTGTTGAAATTCAGTGTTCTCCAGACCTGCTGGCTCTGAAGGCATTGATTGCAAGAGAAGTTCCCCTTGGCTGGAGCATGACTAATATGTGTGAAAATAGCGGCGACAACTTCTAAGGGCAAGCTTTGAAAACAAAACAAGAAGGATAAAAAAAGTTCTGGGTACAGGCTGACTCAGTGAAAACAAATGGCTGGAAGATAGGAGGGCCATTTGTCCCAAAAGAAGATTCACAATTAATTTAAGAGGACTATTATCATTTAGGCCTTTTTCTCTCAGCAACCATAAGGCAGATTGATTTCATCTATGCACCATTTGTTAGGTAATTTCCAGGTGATTTTGGAGATATAAAATTCATCCACCTGCGACTCATGAAACTGTAATGGCTATCTAAGATGTTTTTCTGGCAGATCTGAACATGTTCCAAATGTGAGAGTTGTTGAGCGGGTGAAGAATAAAATTAGGGATATGGGTAATAACTTACATATTCATAACTGTTATGCTTTTTATGGAAATGGCAGAAACATGCCACATGGCTGTGCTACATGGCACTGTCTTGGTGGTTGGCTTATCTAATTCTCCATGATTAGCTGAATCAGAAAATATGTTTATTATGGCAGTTGCTAGGAAAATTATGAAGTTGTGATACATAACTGGTTTTGCCAATAAGGTGAAAGGGGAACAAATGGCAATTACAAATGGGAATTGACATATGTTGCTCCAGATTCCTAATCCAATCCGGACTTGGAGCCTGGGTTAGGAAGGAGAGAAAAGGATAACTGTCCAATCCTAGTTGCAGGCATTATTGCAGGGTACTTCCCCAAGATTGTAAACTGGTGGTGTCATCACTGCTATATAAGGGGGACTGCACTAGGAGGAGGCGACACACAATGGAACACAGGAACACAGACAGACAACAGACAGGCCATCAGGAAGGCTGCTGAAACTTACCATATGACAGCTGTAAGGAAACACCAGAGGAGATTCCTGAGAGTGTATCTCGGTGCAGCGGTCTACTTCTAGGAAGGCCTCAAAGCTAACTGGGTCATATGGTGGAGCGCAGGAGGCCATCTTTGAGAGTGGAGTGACCAGACCCCTGGCCTATCTTTACAGAGTGTCCTGAGAAGCAGATGGCTTTCCTGAACCATAAACAAAGATTTTCTATGTAAGTAGAACTGAGCCCTGGGAAACCAAAAGGTGGGGGAGTCTGCTTGCCTTGAATACTTTCCCTTTATACTGGGCAGGTGGGGTCAAAACCGTGTATATCCTTAGCCTATTTAACTAAAAATATTAATTTAATTAATTCCCCATTTGGCAGAACACTAGGCATTCAATTTTGTTAAAATCCGAAATCAACAAAGCTCACTTCCCAGTGTGCCCTGAAATCTATAGCGTATCATTTTATTGGGTAATCCTTTTTGTCCTGATGATCCTGACTTCTTTAAGGAAGAAGGGTGTCGTTGTTCTTAAATCAGTCCAATCTTTCTGTCCGACTTCCCTAACACAGGCCTTTAAGTGGAGGGAGGTCTGAAATCCCAAATTCCTCAAATCATTCCTATTTTTCTGTCAGACTTCCCCAACACAGACCAAAGTAGGGGGCATGGGTCTGAAATACAAACTGCTAAATCACCCTGTGTTTATTTTAAACCAAAAGTGTGGGCAAAATCATAATTGCCATAAGTATTTGTACCAATCTTGAAGTCCTACTGTTAGCCTTTTAAGCTTGTAGCAAAATCAAAACCACACAACACCACATGATAGTTGCTATCATTATTGATCAGTGTAATTATTTTCTGAAGTGAAATTTGTAGCAAGTGAAGAATTGTGATTGTGCGATTGTGTTCTTTTCAATTCACGTTTGTAATGTATTTATGTGAAGGGAAGTCGATTGCCACGGATAAGGTGGTGCTTGCCATTTGAGTGCTAATTTCAATTACTTTTAATTAAAATAAATACCAATATACTTCCTATACACTGGCCTGGTTCTTGGCTCATTTTTTGCTCAGGGGAGAGGTATCCAAGGGGCATGATATATGTCTGAGACAGAGCGATAGAAAATAATCCTTTAAACAGTGGGGAAGGAAGGAAATCCCTGTGTTGAGGCTGGCTTCTCAATGAATGGTTACACATTGGGGGCTCGTGCCAGGATTTAGCTGTGTATTTCTGACCCACGACAAGCACATTGTGACAGTCTATTCATTTTGAAGCAATTGTATTAAGGTGGAGGAAAAGTTATCTTTGTTTTGTTAAAGTGCTGCGAGAACTTGACCCCTGAATTCCAGGGAGATGTATAGGTGAAAAATTAAGATTGTGTAATAATTTATTTGTGTGAGGAAATCAAGCAGCAACAGGGTGATTTTGCCCCTGCATAAAGACAGTTTTACTATGGTGCAAAAAGCCAATTGTGAAAATGACTATTCTACAAATTTGTGAAGCAAGGCAGCATCTCCTGGCTAAATTATTTATTAAAGGACAATGGATTGAGGATGGTGCAGGAACCTGGCAAACCAGAATTGTGTGGGAGGTTACCTCAGTAAGCAGTGATATTTGGCTTGAAGGTGTAATATTGCACAAAGCACTTGAGGCTTTTATATGATCACAACAGCTCGAGATGAACAGATACAAATGGCTCAGCTAACTGCTCAGTTATATTTTCATTTGCTTTTAGTGGAAGATAGTTGGCAAAATAGTGAGGCTAGTTGGATGAATCAGGCTGATGACCTGTCACAGGCCCAGGATCTTGTTCAACAACTCAAAGATGAGCTGAAAACACTGCAGCAAGAGAGTGCAGAGTGTGAAACAAAGTTTTCTGCACTGAAAAATGCACATATAGAGTGTGTAGAAAATCTAAATGACCAGCCTGCTCATAATAGAGTCAGTTTGGATGACATTATGGTCTTTTAATTGCAAATAAAGCAGTTGAAAAATGAAAAGTCAGTTAATGATCAAAGGGGTTGATTCCCAAAATGACTTTGATCAGATACATCAGCAGGTAAGTACTCTGAAACAACAGAGGATGCCGGTGGCTCAGGAAAAAGACCTCGTGAATCAGGATAACAGTGTCCTATTACTGAGGATAAATCAGTTGGAAATGGAGTGAGAAAAGGAACAGTCAGGTTCTCAGGAACTGACCAGAATTAGAGAAGAAACGAATGAGCTTGTTTAGCGAGTGAGGCAAATAGAAGCTGAACTATTAGAGACAGCAAAATGTAGGGATGAAGAAGAGAAACAGATTATTCTCCTGAAGGAAAATCGCCTTGAATATACATGTAGTATACAAGGCTCACAGAGGGAGAATGAATCACTTCAGTAGAGGTACAGCAAACAAAGGATCGGTTGGTAGCTCAGAGTGCATGAAATTAATCAGGCCTTAGTGTCAGAATTAAAAAGCCTGCTCTCCGACTACCAACAGCAAATAAATAAAGAGAGACACATGTGTGGGAGCCTCACAAAGGAAATTATAAACAGGACTTGAGGCACCCTGACCAATCAGGATATGGGACAAGGCCCACTGATCAAGGGGCAGCACCCTTCCCAACAGAGGTCTCATGCTAGTTATTTACAACCTCTTATGAACAAATGGGAAACAACCTCATGCATGCCACTTATCAAGAACAGGGTGACATGAGGCAGTCAGGCTTACCCAGGCCCAACTGATCAAGAAGGCCACTACCTGCCTGATATTGGTGAGTATTCAACTCTACCACAAAGAAGGAAAAGTGGCCAGACCAGTGTGTCTGGGAATTAAGGAATACTACTGTACATACTTCAGACCATGACAACTCTTATGAGGAGAAAGTCAGGGAGTTAGATTGGCTCAAAATGCGATTACAAAGAGACCACCTTGCCCGCTTTGTTGAAGGAGAAAAGCCAGATCCTCAGCCTAGGCAGGGCATTCTAAAAACCTCTGTATATTCAGAGGAAGGGGGGAAATTCCCATGACTCCCTGGTAGGGGGGATGAGGAAACAAGGGTTCAATACTGGGTCTGAAAGGAACTCCAGGGAGAGTGACTCTGAGAGTTCACTTTGGTCCAAGCCAGAGGAGTCCAGATCCCATGATTCTTGGAGATATTCCCAGTCTCATAGAGATATGGAGCACCTAGAAGACAGAGAAGGGAGTGCCAGTAGCAGTTCTGAGTCAGAAGGTGAATGGACTCTGGTGCAGAAGAAGAAAAATACAGGGAAACAAAGAAAGGTTTTTGTAAAAGATCCAGTACGACAAATCAAGGCCATAAAGAGCTTCCTGACCCTACACCTCAAGAATGCCAAGTATTCGGTATGTGAACACCTGGAATGTTATGAGCAGATGATGGCATTATTCCAGATCAGGAATGATGGGAATTGTATAGCATTTGCAAAATGGACTTTCTCACCTGACTACTCCAGTTTCTTTGTGGGACTGGAGGACCAGGAGCATCATACATGGTTCCCCTATAAGGCAGCCATATTGAAAAAATGTTCCATTCATAGGAACCCACAAGAGGCCCGTAAGGCTGCATATAACTTGCACTGTGGGAAGATCAGGCGCTGTCATGATTCCTGCCCCTCATGTCCCCAGCCCTCCAAGATGTCAGGCTGGAGCCAGGCCACGATCACCTACATGGCCCTCAAGGGCCTCTCCATCCCTCCAAAGACCCACTTGGAGTCAGACTTGGCGCTTGTGGCACCAGACTCACTCACTCCCATAGGATAACTTTGGGGATTGTACTTGTAGTGCATTGATGGGGACCAGATGGATGCCCCCACATATTTTGGTTCCCAGAACTGCATGTGCAGTCTAGTCTTTTGGGTGTGGTTCAGCTCAGAGACACCTGGGATACCCAGCGACTATTTAAGCCACGCCCAGGCTGAGAAATATGCTTTGAGTTTTCTGCACCTGCAGCGTGACACTCACCGTGTTCGGATCGGTCTCCAGTAGGCCTGCATCTTTCTTCTGCGCTCAGCTCCTGCAAGAACAAGAACACCGTTAGGAACAGCCTTACCTTGCAGCGCTTCTGCCCATCATTCATTGCTCCTTCTGTTCTGCTGGCATCTTTGGAGGTGTCATTCCCATCCCGGCACGCCGCTTCCTGAGGAAAAGGGAAAAGAACAGAAAAAAGGCATTAGTAAGCATTCAGCAAATCTTTGCTTATTTTTAAAGACTGTACGAGCTTCAAACCCTTACCTGAATCCCAGCCGCTCTGGGGGAACTCTGTCTCCGGAACTTCTCATCCATCTGCAAGAGGGAAAAGACACTCCAGGTTAGCGTGGAAACATCTAGAGGCACTGCATACCGTGCTTACTCACCGCATTTCTTCTTCATAACCGGCATCCATGCTGAAAACGTCAGAGCACCTAAAAGACACAGAAAAAGAACTCTGTTCAATACAAATACGAAAGGGTCGCATCGCGCATCGCGCTCTCACTCACCTCCAGCGCTACTCATCTCAGCAGCATGTCGCCATCCCCGGACGCTGGCCATCATCTAAGGAAGGAAAGGAACAAAGTTAGAGAACTGTTCAAAAGACTCATTGTACTTACCTGTCAGACTCTTGCCAGTGAAGTAACTAGGCACCAACGAGCCCGCATCAATCAACGCGCCCCTGCGCTGAAAGCAGGATGGAGAGCACACCTTCCAAGAAAACAAGGTGAGCTGTGGATCAAAGGGAAGGGTTGGACCCCGGGGAAGAAGGGAAGAACATGCTGAGTGACGTCCCCGTGGATACCAGGTGAGCATTACAGAATGCAAAGCCTCACCTCAAAATCCACCTGGGCGTCATGGAAACATCAGAAACTGACCAGTTAGCCCACATGTTGGGGCAACACGTTCCGAAGTACATGCAGCCAGGCAGGAGACCAACACCCTGAGGAGAGAGCTGATAGTAGCCAAAGAACGCACTGATGATTTAAGCTGGCAACTTCTCCAGTCACAAGCAGGGCATGCACCATTGCCGGGAAGCGTGCCCTCGATGCCAGCACCATCAGCCAATCCTGTTCAGATAACCCTTCCTGGGGCAGTTCCCTTGGCCCCGCCCGAACGATTTACGGGGGATCCCAAGAGGTTTGCAACGTTCATGAACCAGTGCCGCCTGCACTTCCTTTGTAGACCAGGGGCCTTTCCGAATGACCAATCACGGGTCGCTTTTGTGCTATCCTACCTGAGTGGTAGCGCCGCGGACTGGTCTGTACCCTTTGTGGCCCAAGACAATCCTTTGCTGCATGACTTCAGGGGCTTTCAGCAGGAGATGGAAAAGCTGTTTGCCCGTTGTACTCATGGGCAGGCATTAGACAACGAACTTCTGTCCCTACGCCAAGGGAATCAATACCTATTAACATACATAGCCACGTTCAATAGACTCGTAGTTGAAGCAGAATGGCCAGTGGAGAAGAGAACCACGTTATTTCATCAGGGGTTGCGGGGGGAGCTCAAGGATGTTCTCGCACAAGTAGTGAACCCCCCGAAAGACTGCTCAGAATTCATTGACCTTGTTGTTCAACTGGATCATAGGTTGCAGGACCAAAGAGCAGATCGAACCAGACCGGACCCTCACCCTATGTATGTGCGTTCAAAGGACAATATTGCCCACACAACGGAAGGTTCAGGAGAACCAATGCAAATCGGAGGGGTCAGATCCCCCTTGACTAAAACGGAAAGGGATAAAAGGAGACAGCAGCAGTTATGTCTGTACTGTGGAAGGTCAGGTCCTTTCCTTAAAGAGTGCCCTGTGAAGCCACCGAGGAGGATGGTAGGGGCCACGGACAAGGAAGATACCATCAAGGAATTGGAAAACTCCCCAGCCCGGCAAGTGTAGGGGTCCACTTGTCGAGCGAAGAAAGTGAACTACAGACCTCCCATTTTGCACTATCTGTGGCTTAATCAATCACCAACAACCATCTCGGATGCACGCAGTAAGAGTGTACATTGACAGTGGAGCCATTGGGAATTACAACGACCAGGATCTTGCGGCAAAGATGGGGCTTCCGTTAGCCCTAAATCAACCACTGACACTGTTACCAACGGACGACACGGAAATAGCTTCTGGTCCAGTATCCCAATGCACTGCAGCTTTAACCCTTCTGTGCCAGGGTGGACACCAAGAATCTATCATTTTTGACCTCATTAAGGCACCACAGTTCCGGTTGATTTTGGGAATGACATGGTTGGTATCTCACAATCCTCGAATCGATTGGCGAGCAAAAGAATTGGCCTTTCTCGAGACTTGCACCCACACATGTTATCGCCAAGAGAAACAACCAATAGACACCAGAACATCCACGCTTGCGACTGTGGCAATCGGCACCCTACCAAGTGAATACCAGTACTTTCAAGATGTCTTTCAGAAAGAACAAGCTATTACCCTGCCACCGTATAGACCATACGATTGCCAAATCGACCTGATACCCGGTGCACAAATCCCTTGTGGGCGAATTTACGCACTCACAGAACCAGAAAACCAGCACCTGAAGGCCTATCTTCACCAATACCTGAAGAACGGGTTCATCCATCCCTCGAAGTCTCCAGCAGCCAGTCCTCTATTCTTCGTACCGAAAAAGGATGGGGACTTGAGAATGTGCATTGACTATCGCGCACTGAACCAGATTACCGTAAAAAAACGCTACTCCCTGCCACTGATCCCTGAATTGCTTAATCAAGTCAAAGATTCCCAAATCTATAGAAAACTAGACCTGAGGGGGCATATCACCTTGTTCGCGTAAAACAGGGGGACGAATGGAAAACTGCCTTTTGCATCAAATACGGCTTGTACGAATATCAAGTAATGCCCTTTGGCCTTTGCAATGCACTTGCAGCATTTCAATAATTCATGAACGATGTCCTACGGGAATTGATTGATGTCTGTGCTCTAGTGTACATCGATGATATTCTAGTATATTCCGCATCAAAGCAGGACCATGTTAAACACGTCCGATCCGTACTGGAGAAACTCCGTCAACACCAGCTCTACGCCAAGCTCGAAAAGTGCTCATCCCACGTCTCCGAGGTGGAATTCCTGGGCTTTATTCTCAGCCCAAATGGAATCCGAATGGATGTACAGAAGGTAGATGCTATCCTGAACTGGCCATCCCCAAATTCATTCAAGGGGGTTGAAAGTATGCTGGGTTTTGCAAACTTCTACCGCCGGTTCATCCCAGGATTTTCACAAATCATGCATCCCATCACGTCATTGCTAAGGAAAAGCAACAACAGTGGAGAACAGAAGCCGAGGAAGCTTTCCAGGAACTCAAAGCAAGATTCACATCTGCCCCAATCTTACACCACCCTTGCCCTGATCTCCCATACTGGTGGAAAACGGACGCCTCAAGCATGGCTATGGGAGCCGTCCTCTCACAAAAGGACCCCGAAACGGGCCAGTTACACCCTGTTGCCTTCTGGTCGCGTAAATTGACACCCCCTGAACTCAATACGCTATCACAGACAAAGAACTCCTGGCCATTAAGTCAGCCTTTAAGGCATGGCGGCATGACCTCTTGGGCGCCAGACACACAATCACCGTAATAACTGACGACCGGAACCTCCAGTACCTAAAAACGGTAAAGCCCCAATCCTCATGACAACTACATTGGGCTCTTTTTTTTGCTGAATATGACTACGTGATTACATTTCGACCAGGGGTGAAAAACGGGAAGGCCGATGCCCTTTCCCGTATGGGGGGTGAAATAGCGAGGGTATCAGACCCCTGACCCAGTAGCAATCATCCCGAGTGACAAGCTCCTAGGAATCACAGCAACCATAACTCAGAAAGAATTACATGAAGAAATCCAAAACCTGATGAGTCCGGAACAATTACAAGTGTGGAGTGCACGAGGAGAACATTACATGATAAAAGATCAGTTGCCCTGCTTCAGGAATCGTTTATTCTTACCAAACCAAGAACTACGAGAACAAGTCATGTCCGGTTATCATGATTCCTTGATCGAGGGCCACCCCGGAATCGCCAAAACCCTAGCCAAAGTAAAACGAAATTATTGGTGGCCCACGTGGCGTAAAGACATTATCCAATTCATCCTATCTTGTGGAGTGTGTGTTCAAAACAAGTCATCCAAGCAGAAACCGGCTGGGCTATTACAACCATTAGAAATCCCACCAGCACCCTGGCACACGTTGTCCCTCGATTTTATTACTGACTTACCACCCAGTCAAGGGTTTAACACTATGCTTGTGGTTGTGGACCTATTTTCAAAAATGGCACATTTCGTTCCTCTTAAGGGGCTCCCAAATGCTTCCACTGTGGCAAAGGTATTTCTTGAAGGCATCGTATGGCTCCATGGGTTTCCTTCACTTTTGGTCTCAGACAGAGGTACTCAATTTGTATCTAAATTCTGGAGAAAATGCTGCTCTATGGCCCAGATCGACATCCGGCTATCCACCAGTCACCATCCCCAAACGGATGGTCAAACTGAGAGGACAAATTAGACGCTCGAGCAGTATCTGCGTTGCATGTTACACCAAGCTGAAGGAAGCTGGTTCGACCTATTATCGATAGCTGAATATGCTTATAATAATTCCCTACACACCAGCACTGGGCAGACACCCTTTTAGACCATGTATGGCAGGCACCCAAGTACTTCCGAGTTGGACGTTCCTACAACCCTGGAAATGCCAGCAGTCAAACGTTGCACACGACCATTTCTCAAACCTTTAAAAGGGCAGCTGAACACCTACTTCAAGCTAAGAATTGCCAAAAGAAGTTTGCTGATCAACACCGAGCAAAGGCCTCCAACTACCAAGTGGAGACAAATTCTGGCTGGCGTCTAAACATGTGTCCATTAAAGGAACCCGAACTTTCTGTCCAAGATACCTGGGTCCATTCACTGTCACCTCTGTGATAAATCCTGTGGCAGTCAGACTAGCTTTGCCATCAAACATGCAGATTCATCCTGTGTTCCATGTGTCCCTCCTTAAACCTGTTCAACCTGGGACCCGGGTAGCAACGCCACACCAGCCAGTAGTAGTCGCCGGGGAGCCAGAATTCGATGTCAAGGACATCCTGGATTCAAAGTTCGTCAGATCCAAATTATACTACTTAGTAGACTGGAAGGGGTATGGTCCACAAGACAGGACATGGGAGCCTTGTGAGTACATCCATGCACCTGGCTTGCTTAGACGATTTCATCAAAACCATCCAAACAAACCAGGACCAGACAGAAGAGCCACCTTGAGAGGGGCCTTGGGGGGGAGTGCTATCATGATTCCTGCCCCTCATGTCCCCAGCCCTCCAAGATGTCAGGCTGGAGCCAGGCCACGATCACCTACATGGCCCTCAAGGGCCTCTCCATCCCTCCAAAGACCCACTTGGAGTCAGACTTGGCGCTTGGGGCACCAGACTCACTCACTCCCATAGGATAACATTGGGGATTGTACTTGTAGTGCATTGATGGGGACAAGATGGATGCCCCCACATATTTCGGTTCCCAGAACTGCATGTGCAGTCTAGTATTTTGGGTGTGGTTCAGCTCAGAGACACCTGGGATACCCAGAGACTATTTAAGTCACGCCCAGGCTGAGAAACATGCTATGCGTTTTCTGCACCTGTAGCGTGACACTCACCATGTTCGGATCGGTCTCCAGTAGGCCTGCATCTTTCTTCTGCGCTCAGCTCCTGCAAGAACAAGAACACTGTTAGGAACAGCCTTACCTTGCAGCGCTTCTGCCCATCATTCATCGCTCCTTCTGTTCTGCGGGCATCTTCGTCAGAAAAAGAACTCAGTTCAATACAAATACGAAAGGGTTGCATCATGCATCACGCTCTCACTCACCTCCAGCGCTACTCATCTCAGCAGCACATCGCCATCCCCGGACGCCAACCATCATCTAAGGAAGGAAAGGAACAAAGTTAGAGAACTGTTCAAAAGACTCATTATACTTACCTGTCGGACTCTTCCCAGTATAGTAACTAGGCACCAACGAGCCTGCATCAATCAACGCGCCCCTGCGCTGAAAGCAGGACGGAGAGCACACTTTCCAAGAAAACAAGGTGAGCTGTGGATCAAAGGGAAGGGTTGGACCCCGGGGAAGAAGGGTTTCAAGCACACAGAGACAATAGGGAGTTAAACTCTACCAATCCTGTTTTTCAGGCCCAGTCTCCAGTCGAGTAGACTCCAGGGAAGGGTTCAAGATTGTAAGAGGTCAGAACAGGCTGAGTGATGTCCCTGTGGATACCAGGTGAGCGTTACAGGTGCCTGGGCAGTTTGTGCGGGAGTTAAAGCAGGCATTTTCTCAGATTTTCCAGTGGGTGAACACCAATAGTAGGGAGTTCATAACTGCATATTTCCATGCGCTCCCCAAATTCATAATGACTTAGTTGGTGTGTGCCTTTTACGAGCATAGGACCCTGGATTTGTTGATTGAACAGGTCACCAGGATTTATGAGGTCCAAAAGCCTGCTGAGAGTAGAAATACTGCCAAAAGCCCCAAACCATCTAACACCCCTGCTGCTGCAAAGGTGGCAGGGGTAAAACACTACCCCTCCATTAGATCTGGAGACAGGGGTGCCTAAAGGTAACCTTTCTGCCAATAAGAAAAATGGAAAGTCAAAGGGACCTGGCCCAATCAATTGGTATTCAGGCAGGGGCCCAGAACAATGATACCTCTGACCATGCCACGTATATAACTTCTAGATACAAGGGCACTAAACCAATCCTGGGGTATGTATACACTCCCACAACCCAAAGGGGGAACTAATCAGGTAAGAACTGCCCCGGGAAACCTCCCTCCAAACTTCCTTCAGGAGAGAAGTATCACTCCACCTCCCAAAATGAACTTTTCCCCCAGATATCCCCCGAATTTTAACTTCCAAAACAATCCTCCTCTCTTTTCCCGGGTCCAGGACAATAGATCACTGAAACCAGGAGAATCGAGATTCCAGATGGAAAATTATGGGGGGGAGTGTCCGGTACCTGTAAAGACTGGTAGGGGGGTCTGTACTTCCGCTCTCTATATGGTAGAGGGGAGGCACAGAGGACCCCAGCCAAGATTCTCTAATATGGTAACGATGGACGAGCAATCAAGGCCTAGCTTCTCAGGAGGTGATGCAGGCTGGTTCTTAAGTACAGTGTATCCCCAAGCCCCCACAAAGGAATGTCCACACACTGTATTACTGAAAACACAGTCTTTATATAATTAATATTCAAGGGTTATGTACACTTATCACAATAACGCACTTTGTGCTCAGGAAAATCAGCAATGGTAAATATCTACAATTCTAAAGTGGTACCACTAATATTAGACCTCATTAAAGTGCATTCACAATACTGTTAAAATGGCACACAGATCAATAAGAAGGAAACCAGCAATAGAGAGAGGAGAGATAACAGAGGGTTGAAACAATAGGCAGAATACTGGCCCCTACCACTGGACACAGTTCTGTGTGGAGATTCCCCCACCTGGGCAACCTGTAAAATAAAGAGATATAACACCAGCCCAGTCCATATATTGTTCAATAGTCTATTTCTCTCCTATAATGTTTTTACCCCCCCAATGTACCTGGTGGAGTCGAGTTCTTCGAAGAGGCGTCGACAGATCCTTCTTGAATGACCCCCTTTAAAGCAGGAGTCACGGATCGTCGAGAGGCGTCGAGAAGCGTCGAGGAACTCGGTGTTCGGTGTCGGGGAATCGACGGCCCTTCTTGAATGCCTTCCCTTTCAAGCGGGAGACACGGGGCGTCGAACGTCCGACAACAAACAAGGTAGAACGGCGTCGATGAGGCGGCAGGCTTCGATCCGGGCGGTGCTCGTCGGCGTCGAGACGTCGGCGTCCTGCGAGGTAGAGGCGTGCGGGGCACCTCGGCGACACTAGTTCTGGACCGCAAAGATTGTGGGTGACGGTGGCCCAGCAAGGGCGTCGAGTCGCTCGAGTCTTTGGGGTCGTGAGGTGGCGGGAAACCCACCGGCGGATTCTCCTCGGCGCGTTGGTCGTCCTCGACTTTCTCCGGCGGGACAAAGCGGCCGACGATGCGGACGAGGGAGTCCTTCAAGGCAAATGTTCTTAGGCAAGGAGCGGACGGCTCCGGTCGTCGGCGGCACGGCGTCAAGTGGTTCCCACGGCGGGGCAACACAACTTCGACGGGCCTCCAGCGGTTACACAGACCTGCGAACCCTGGTCGACGGCAATGGACTTCGACAGCGTCGATGTCCGGGTGCTTCACTTCGATCTCCTCGGCGGTCCCGTCTCGGGTCGGCAGCCTTTCGAGGGTCTGACTTCCAGGGCGCTTCGGCGAAGATTCAGCGGTGCTCGATGGTCCCTCGGAGCACGGGAAGAGGGCGCCTAGCCAGGTCCTCTCTCGGGTCAGTCCTCGACGATTTCGACAACCTTCAGTTCCGTCGAAGCAAATGCCACAGCAAGTCTTCTTCTTCCAGCTGGACGTCGAGGATCAGCAAATCCAGTTACTCTTGAGTGGAGACTCAGCTTCTGAATGCTTCTGAACAATTTCCAGTGGTGAGAGGTCCCCAGATATACTATCCTGTCTCTCATCCACACTGCTGGCACACACACAGCAGCCAATCACACAGAAGGGCATTCATGCAGTCAGTCAGCCAATCAGGCACACAGTGCATTCAGGCCACACTCCTCCCTTTCAGACACTCACAACAAGGAATGTGGATTGGGACAAGTACCCAGCCATTCAACACTACACACTGCATTCAGGCCAGTTTCGGGCAGGGCTGTCTCAGTCTTTGTCTCACATGCCAGAAACCAGACAACCACAACAAGAAGTGTATATTGGTCACACACTCCATTCACCCAGGTCCCACCCACAGGAGGTACCCACAACATACAGTCAAAGGGAAGGCTCCAGTCAGTCTAGCTGGGCCTTCACAACAACACCATATATGGAACTTCCACCCAACAGCCAGTCAGGGGGAAGGGACAGAGTCAGGGCTTCCCAGGACTTTGGGAAAAACAAGACAACAGGCAATAGAAAGCAAGAGGCCACAGGGGCCATCTTGTTTTCTATCAGGAATCAACTGATCCCAATGGCAGGGCCTGGGTATCCCAAAATGGAGGACGCCCAGAGCACCTGTCTAATTCAGCATGGAGCTGCCACCAGCCCATACCCTGCTCTGTGGGCCACCCACAGGTGCCCAAAAACATACACTAGGGGCACAGGGTTGTACCCCTACCCATGGGTGCCATAAGGGTATCCCAGGGGTCTGTTCACCAAACCAAAAGAGAGAGCTGCACTGCCAGGAGTCCCAAATGGACTCCTGGGCAGAAAACATAACAGAACACACGATAAAAGGCAGAAAAGGACAAGGATTCAGAGGCCCTGTCCCTCTGATGCATTTCCAGCATCACAGTCGCCCCCCCCAGACTGAGGTGGAGGGTGTCTAATCTCCCACGGGATAGACACCCTCATCCAGACGGTCAACATACCTTCTGGAAAGGCCATCCGCATTATCGTGACTCTTCCCTGGTCTGTGCTCTATGGTGAAGTCTAGCCCTTGTAGGCTAATGGACCACCTGAGCAATTTCGGGTTCTCACCCTTCATCTGCATAAGCCACTTCAGGGGCTTATGATCTGTTTGGACTTTGAAGGTAGACCCTGTAAGGTAGGGCCTAAAACGCCTAAGGCTCCAAACTATGCTAAAACACTCCTTTTCAACAGTAGCCCACCTAAGTTCTCTACCCTTGAGTTGTCTACTGATGAATATGATAGGGTGTTCTCTCCCTTTGTCATCTAACTGGGACAAGACAGCTCCAATTCCGGTGTCGCAGGCATCCGTCTGGACGATAAAGGGTCGGCTGTAGTCAGGCGCACACAACACAGGTGCCCTACACAGACTTTCTTTCAAGCCATCAAAGGCCCTCTGACAGTCTTCAGTCCAATTAACCTTCCTAGGTTGTTTGGGCGAAGTTAGAGCTGTCAGGGGTGCAGCTATGGTTCCATAGTCTGCCATGAAATTGCGATAGTACCCAGTGAGGCCCAAAAAGGCTCTCACCTGGGTTTGAGTAGTGGGAGTCTCCCAGTTCTGTACGTCCTGTACTTTACTGGAGAGAGGTTGGATTTGACCCCCTCCTACCTCATGACCAAGATAGGTAACTTTCCCCTGAGCTATCTGGCACTTGGTGGCCTTGATAGTGAGGTTAGCCCTTTTCAAGGCCTGCAACACCCTATCCAGATGTGTCAAATGCTCTTCCCAGGTGGAACTGTAGACGGCAATGTCGTCTAAGTAAGCCACACAAAAGGCTTCCAGCCCACTGAGCGCATGGTTGACCAATCTCTGGAAGGTGGCAGGGGCATTCTTCAACCCAAAGGGCATGACCCTAAACTGGTAGAGTCCCTCAGGTGTTGAGAAGGCCGTCTTTTCCTTGGCATGGTCCGTCAGAGCTATTTGCCAATAGCCTGAGGTAAGGTCAAAGGTGCTCACAAATTTGGCAGCACCTATGGTGTCCACGAGCTCATCAGCCCTGGGCAATGGGTGCGCGTCAGTTTTGGTGACGGCATTGACTCCTCGGTAGTCCACACAGAACCTCCAATCCTTGGTACCCGCCTGGGAACTTGCCTTGGGGACAAGGACCACTGGACTGGACCAGGGACTGGTTGAGGGTTCAATAACACCCAGATCCAACATCTTGGCGACCTCAGCCTGGATGTGGTTTTTGACGGTATCTGACATACGATAGCTCCTGCTCTTGACAGGCACGCTGTCACCAGTGTCAATTTCGTGCTTACACCACGGTGTAAGGCCCGGTGTCAGTGAAAACAGAGAGGCATACTGCTGGAGCAAAGCCCTGCAGGCCCTCTGCTGCTCCGTTGTCAAATCGGGAGAGAGTTGTACTCCCTCCACTGAGCCATCCTGAGGGTTGCTATGCAGCAAATCAGGAAGGGGCTCACTCTCATCCTCTTCTTGCCCTGAAGCTAGCAAGAGACATGAGACCTCCGCTCGTCTGTGGAAAGGCTTGAGCCTGTTGACATGGAATACCTGGGGGGCTACCCCAGAGGCTCCCATGTCAACCAGATAATTGACTTCGCCCATCTTGGAGATGATCCTGAAGGGTCCAGTCCACTTGTCTGCCAAAGCTCTAGGCTTGGTAGGCTCCATCACAAGGATTTCCTGTCCCGGAGTCCAATCCACTTGCGAAGCTTTAAGGTCATGCCAGTACTTGTTCAATTCCTGGCTGGCCTTGAGATTTGCTGTTGCCTGACCCATCATTTGTGTCATCCTCCGCCTGAGGCCTAACACATAGTCCCCCACTTGCTTGGCGGGACCTGGCGGGGTGGCTTCCAAGCCTTCTCGGATCAAGGCGAGGGGCCCCCTCACGGGATGTCCAAAGAGTAACTCAAAGGGGCTGAAACCAACACCCTCTTGAGGTACCTCCCTGTAAGCAAACAGCAGGCATGGCAGGAGGAGATCCCATTTCCTCCTTAGGGGCTCTTCCAAAGCACCTAGCATGCCCTTGAGAGTTTTGTTAAATCTCTCAACCAGACCATTGGTCTGGGGGTGGTAAGAGGTGGAGAACTTGTAGGTTACCCCGCACTCTTTCCACATGGTTTTCATGTAACTAGACATGAAGTTGGATCCTCTGTCAGAGACAACCTCCTTGGGGAATCCAACACGGGTGAAAATGCCCAGGAGAGCCCTGGCAACCACCTTGGCAGTAACAGTCCGAAGGGGTATTGCCTCAGGGTACCTGGTGGCATGATCTACCAAGACCAGGATGAACCGATGTCCACCTGAAGTGGGAGGGTCAAGGGGACCGACGATGTCGATGCCCACCCTCTCAAATGGTGTGCCAACCACTGGTAATGGCTGCAGTGGGGCAATGATCCTGCCTCCAGTCTTGCCAGACAACTGACAAGTGGGGCAGGTCCTGCAGTGGGACTCCACTTCTACCCCCATCCTTGGCCAGTAGAAATGGGCAGAGAGCCTCTGCTTAGTCTTCTTAGTCCCAAGATGACCAGCCAAGGGCACCTCATGCGCCAACTGCAGTAGGAAGGGCCTGTAAACCTGGGGTACCACCAACCTCTTGCGGGCACCAGGTTCAGGCTTAGTGGGCTCACTAACAAGGAGCTCACCCTCCCAATAAACCTTGAATGTCCTAGGCACTTCACCTTGTGCCTGGGACAGGGCCTGTTTCCTCAGACCCTCGAGAGAGTGGCACTCTCTCTGTCCTTTACAGAAGTCTGCCCGGGAGGGTCCCCCTTCAGCTAACAAGCATTGAAGGTCGGGGTGCTCCTCTGGGTTGAGAACCTCTCCCACAGGAGAGTCTTCTGTCTCTTCTCCCACAGGATTTGAGTTTGGGTTTTCCACTGGACCCAGCCCGTCCGGAGTATGGATCCCAATGGGTGCTGTCGGAACAGCAGGAAGAGAAGGTGTTCCCTCCACAGAGGTGGCCTTCTTGGTCTTCCTTCTTCTTGCCTTAGGCCTCGCCTTTGGCTCGGGTACCTGACTCACAGCCAGACCCGGTGTCACCTGTGACCTAGTGACCGCAGCAGCAGTCAGGGGAAGACCATCCGAGATCAACCCCAACTCCACTAGATCATTACCTAACAGAATGTTAGCAGGGACATTGTCCTGAACCAGGACAGGAAGCTTTGCTGTCTTGTCTCCAATCATGAGTGTGACTAAGGCTACAGGTGATAATTTGGGAGGCCCACCAGCTAATCTGGTGGTTTGCAGAGGAGCACCTTCATAGTCCTCTGGCTTGAGCAGGGCCCTGTCCACCACTGTCATGCTTGCCCCAGTGTCTCTCAAACCAGTAGAAGGCTGGCCATTCAAGAGGACACTTCTCAAAAACCTACGGGTGTTCTGTGGGATAGTCGCCAGTACTTCTGCGTACTGGTCCCAGGCCCCAAGGGACACTAAGGAAATCTCTACCGGAGCACCAAAGGTGATTCCGGTAGAGGAGGGGAGGACAGTGGCCTCCACCTCAGACACGGGGTAAGGGTAGGTCAGGCTGACAGCCTGTACTCCAAGTGCCTTACCTTTACACTTGGGGTCACCCCTTTTGTGATCCAGAGCCCCACAATCCCAACAAGTGCCAGGAGTGCGGGGTACGGTACTGGAACCACTGGGAACCTGCTTTGCAGCAGGTGGACCACTACTCTTATTCCCACCCACAGAGGACTTATCCCCACTAGATTTTTGGGTCTTAGGAGAGGAAGGTTTTGGTTTACCCTACTGTGACTGCTTTTGGGACTCCTCAGCTTTCTGAGAGGCCCCCTTTTCTTTGTCCTTGTCCTTCCCACTGGGGTCCTTAGGGGACACCCGATGGGAGACCCACTTGTCAGCCAACCTAGCCAGCTTAAAGGGGTCCAAAATGTTCTGGTCAGCCACATACTGACGCAGCTCTGGTGAACAGGCTTCAGAAAAATGCTCAAAAAACAAGAGGTGGGACAACTCAACAAAAGTTTTCACCTTGTATCCATCAATCCACCCCATCATGTTCATGTGCGCAGTACTCACCCAGTCAACCCAAGACACATTCTCTCTTTTCTTAAATTCCCTGAACCTTTTAAGGTATTGGGCAGGTGTCTTGCCAAACTTGGCAATCAAAGCAGACTTCATACACTCATACTGACCCCTTTCTTCCACACTCAGCTTCAGAATACAGTCATATCCAGTTTGAGGCACTCTGCTTAACAAACACTTAGCCCAATCTCTTTTATCTACATCATGAATTGCACAAGCCATTTCAAACGCTTCAATCCATTGGAGGATATCTGAACCCTCCACAAACACACCAACCAAATCTTTCATAAACTTGGTGGCTGGGGACCTGCCACTCTCAATTGGTCTAGCTGAAGTCTCCACTCGAGCTTTCTCTAACTGGATTCTCTGACATTCAGTGTCCTTTTCTTTGAGCGCAAGATCCCTATTCTTGAGTTCCACTTGCTGTGCCAGCTCCTCTTTCTTAAGCTCAGCTTCTATTTCCAACTTGCGATATTCAAAGGCTAACTTCATCCTTAATAACTCAAGTTCCATGGAATTGCTGGGGTTTGGAACAGAGGCAGCAGGAATGGTGGCATTCCCAGAAACAGATTCAGCGACAACCCCAGGGGCAGAGTCCTCACTGGTTGCATCCCCCCCTTCCTCAAGAGTTTCACCATCAGTCTGGTAATCCACCAGGGCAGCTATCAGCTCAGCCCTAGACTTATCCACAAAGTCTAACTCCCTGGCTTCACAAGCACTCTGGAGAGCCTCTAAGCTCATCCGAGTCAATTTACCATTTGCAATGGACTCCATTGCTTGTAATGCAGTTATTTGGAACACACCCGAACCTTAATCTAACAAAAGTGCGGATATTTTGTAAGTGGCACGGTTATACACTGAGTCTTAAAACCATGAGCATCCCACCGCTGCCACCAGCTGTAAAGACTGGTAGGGGGGTCTGTACTTCCGCTCTCTATATGGTAGAGGGGAGGCACAGAGGACCCCAGCCAAGATTCTCTAATATGGTAACGATGGACGAGCAATCAAGGCCTAGCTTCTCAGGAGGTGATGCAGGCTGGTTCTTAAGTACAGTGTATCCCCAAGCCCCCACAAAGGAATGTCCACACACTGTATTACTGAAAACACAGTCTTTATATAATTAATATTCAAGGGTTATGTACACTTATCACAATAACGCACTTTGTGCTCAGGAAAATCAGCAATGGTAAATATCTACAATTCTAAAGTGGTACCACTAATATTAGACCTCATTAAAGTGCATTCACAATACTGTTAAAATGGCACACAGATCAATAAGAAGGAAACCAGCAATAGAGAGAGGAGAGATAACAGAGGGTTGAAACAATAGGCAGAATACTGGCCCCTACCACTGGACACAGTTCTGTGTGGAGATTCCCCCACCTGGGCAACCTGTAAAATAAAGAGATATAACACCAGCCCAGTCCATATATTGTTCAATAGTCTATTTCTCTCCTATAATGTTTTTACCCCCCCAATGTACCTGGTGGAGTCGAGTTCTTCGAAGAGGCGTCGACAGATCCTTCTTGAATGACCCCCTTTAAAGCAGGAGTCACGGATCGTCGAGAGGCGTCGAGAAGCGTCGAGGAACTCGGTGTTCGGTGTCGGGGAATCGACGGCCCTTCTTGAATGCCTTCCCTTTCAAGCGGGAGACACGGGGCGTCGAACGTCCGACAACAAACAAGGTAGAACGGCGTCGATGAGGCGGCAGGCTTCGATCCGGGCGGTGCTCGTCGGCGTCGAGACGTCGGCGTCCTGCGAGGTAGAGGCGTGCGGGGCACCTCGGCGACACTAGTTCTGGACCGCAAAGATTGTGGGTGACGGTGGCCCAGCAAGGGCGTCGAGTCGCTCGAGTCTTTGGGGTCGTGAGGTGGCGGGAAACCCACCGGCGGATTCTCCTCGGCGCGTTGGTCGTCCTCGACTTTCTCCGGCGGGACAAAGCGGCCGACGATGCGGACGAGGGAGTCCTTCAAGGCAAATGTTCTTAGGCAAGGAGCGGACGGCTCCGGTCGTCGGCGGCACGGCGTCAAGTGGTTCCCACGGCGGGGCAACACAACTTCGACGGGCCTCCAGCGGTTACACAGACCTGCGAACCCTGGTCGACGGCAATGGACTTCGACAGCGTCGATGTCCGGGTGCTTCACTTCGATCTCCTCGGCGGTCCCGTCTCGGGTCGGCAGCCTTTCGAGGGTCTGACTTCCAGGGCGCTTCGGCGAAGATTCAGCGGTGCTCGATGGTCCCTCGGAGCACGGGAAGAGGGCGCCTAGCCAGGTCCTCTCTCGGGTCAGTCCTCGACGATTTCGACAACCTTCAGTTCCGTCGAAGCAAATGCCACAGCAAGTCTTCTTCTTCCAGCTGGACGTCGAGGATCAGCAAATCCAGTTACTCTTGAGTGGAGACTCAGCTTCTGAATGCTTCTGAACAATTTCCAGTGGTGAGAGGTCCCCAGATATACTATCCTGTCTCTCATCCACACTGCTGGCACACACACAGCAGCCAATCACACAGAAGGGCATTCATGCAGTCAGTCAGCCAATCAGGCACACAGTGCATTCAGGCCACACTCCTCCCTTTCAGACACTCACAACAAGGAATGTGGATTGGGACAAGTACCCAGCCATTCAACACTACACACTGCATTCAGGCCAGTTTCGGGCAGGGCTGTCTCAGTCTTTGTCTCACATGCCAGAAACCAGACAACCACAACAAGAAGTGTATATTGGTCACACACTCCATTCACCCAGGTCCCACCCACAGGAGGTACCCACAACATACAGTCAAAGGGAAGGCTCCAGTCAGTCTAGCTGGGCCTTCACAACAACACCATATATGGAACTTCCACCCAACAGCCAGTCAGGGGGAAGGGACAGAGTCAGGGCTTCCCAGGACTTTGGGAAAAAAAAGACAACAGGCAATAGAAAGCAAGAGGCCACAGGGGCCATCTTGTTTTCTATCAGGAATCAACTGATCCCAATGGCAGGGCCTGGGTATCCCAAAATGGAGGACGCCCAGAGCACCTGTCTAATTCAGCATGGAGCTGCCACCAGCCCATACCCTGCTCTGTGGGCCACCCACAGGTGCCCAAAAACATACACTAGGGGCACAGGGTTGTACCCCTACCCATGGGTGCCATAAGGGTATCCCAGGGGTCTGTTCACCAAACCAAAAGAGAGAGCTGCACTGCCAGGAGTCCCAAATGGACTCCTGGGCAGAAAACATAACAGAACACACGATAAAAGGCAGAAAAGGACAAGGATTCAGAGGCCCTGTCCCTCTGATGCATTTCCAGCATCACAGTACCTGAGCTACTCTAGGAGAAGGGACAGTTACCCCTTTCAGGAGCAGCAGGAGTATGACGTGTACCTCCCTACCACCCAGACAAGGTCTTGCAACTGGAGCGACAGGTCCAGCAACTGACCAATGATCTGGGGCGCATGCTGAGGGCTCAGTCCAACCCTCAACCGGAAACTAGCGTCCCAGAATTCACAAACACCCAGGTCTGATGCCCCAGGGGGAAATGACAGGAGGAAACTGACAAACCACAGATTCCAGAAGAGGGGGACCAGATGGAGGGGAGATTCCAAGCCTCAAGCCCTAGAGCAAGCTTCTTTTCTCACCCAAACAGAACACCTACAAACCACTCAGCCTGAAAGAGCCTCTTCTACACCCGAAATGTTAGAACACAAAGAGCAAATGGTAAGTAGGAGAGGCTAAAGAAGAACCCACTTTGTGGAGGAAATCCGGATTATCCCCTTTGAAAGAAAAGAATCCCTGGAGGATTCAGGTAAACAGACCTTCTCTTTCAAAAACAGGAGGATCCCTCCGAAAGAAAAATGGGTCCCAAAAGATCCTGAGTGGGACAGGGTAAGTATGGAGACCATCCCAGAGCCAGAAACTATTCAACCCCAAACATGTGAGTCAGAAAGAAGTGAAACGGAGGGGGTGTCTATTCTCCAAACAGGTTCTGAGAACTGTAGCCAGGTAACGGGGAACAGCCAAGGAGCCGGGCAAAAGGAATATTCCCCAACAACTCCCATTACGAGTTGCAAGGTTTTATTTTTTTACAGATTCCCAAACTCCGACATAGAAAATTGCCCAAGATCACAGTGTCAGAGGTCAATATTAAGAAATCGGAATATCCATCTTAAGGGGAGTTTCATGGGGTTGGAATTGTAAAATATATGGATTTCATTTTTGGGGATGTTGAGACAAAGTTTGTTATGAACAACCCGGAGGCAGTTTGTAAAGGAAACATGGTGTGTGCAGTTATAGTGAAGGTTAAAGGCGATTAAAGGGCTGTATGCATACAGTTGTAAATGATGGAGAACTGGTTAAATAGGTTAGCTAGGGATACCAGAGTGCTGACATAGGCATTAAACTGCCGAGGGGACAGGGGGGGCCCCTGGGGATCCCTAATAGTGAGAAATAAATGTGCCTATTTTCACACATGTAGTTCATTCATTAATGAATAAGGACAGATATTTTAAGGCTATGTCTTTGATGCCCATTTCGGTATCAAGTCTTTTGATGGGGAATCAATGATCTTTATTATCATTTGCTGCTGCAGATTCCAGCAAGATAAGGAATGGGGAGGTTCTTGGCACCCAGAGCTTGTAGAACGTCCTCCCGCCTGTAGAACATTTTCCTTCCTGTACTTCTAAAGGGTCCGGACCCAAATCAATTGTCATGGAGTAGGTCAAACAATTCACTGTAATCCGTCAGTTTGGAAGTGATCTTTTTCAAGTATTTTTGCCATAAATTAGATATTTGAAATTGGGGAGTAGTTATTAGGGCCTTTAATGTCCATTATTTGTTTTAAAGAAAGCTGATTGTCGCTTTTTTAAATGACTGCAGTATGATGCAGTCTTAAAAGATGAGTTGAATGTGGAGTAAATAGAAGCCATGGGGTTGACTAATTCTTTCTGGCTATGGAAGGCAATGTTCCCCAGAAAATGTTAGCAGGGGGAAGTACGTTTTAATGCCAGGAGAGAAGAGGTGTTCTGAGACGTTTTGATGGGGTGTATTTGAAAATGTCTATTTTCCACCTTGATAGCACACAGGAGCGTCTGTATTTCCTCTTTAAACCAACTTGTCTACCAGGTCCTGAGAAACAGGTTTGGTTGCTTACCTGAAGACATGATATGATAAGTCATTTATAACGTGCGTGTTTGTAGGTTCGACAGGACAAGGAAGGGGAAGACTAAGGGGAACAAAACAAAGGATATTACTAGGTCTTGTGTCATTCAGTTCATGCAGGTGCAAGGAGAAGGGAGAGCAGAAGTGCTAGGGGGAGGGAAAGGGAGTGTGCAATAGCAAAGCTCAAGTAAGTACCACTGGGGTGGCCGGCTCTAAGTAAGTGCAAGGAGGCAGGGGACTGTAGGGTTAAAGATACAGTCCCTAGTGCGCGGTAGGCCTGGAGTTAGTGCATGGGGCTACTTGTCATGAAGGGGCCTGGTCGGCATAAGGTTCAGAGAGAGGCCATGTAACCAGTTAGTACAGCAGACAATAACATCAAAGGGAGAGAGAGAGAGAAAGAAGAAGCAAAAAGGAAGGTTTTGAGTTGCTTCCGTGACCTGAGGTGGTCCTGTTCAAGTTTGAGAGGGACAGGGAGGCTGTTCCAGAGGGAGGCACCTGCTGAGGATAGAGATCTACCCCCCACTCTCTGCCTGGAGAAGTGTCTGACCCTTACAGAGTTGAATATGGATGAGCGGAGGGCTTGAGAAGGAAAGTGCTTAGGAAGAGAGAGCTGGATGTAGTGTGGTCCCAGGCCCCAGAACGCCTTGTGGACAATACAGAGGGTCTTGAACTTGATCCTTGCAGTCACCTGGAGACAGTGAGAGATTTCAGGGTTGGAGAGATACAATCCCTGGGCTGGAGGCCAAGGACAAGTCTCGCAGTCCTGTTCTGGATTAGTTGTAGAGGGTGAAGAGTAGAGGTAGGAAGATTTAGAAAGAGGCTGTTGCAGTAGTCCAGCCTAGATAGAACCAGGGCTCTGGAGACAGTGAGCTTCTGGGGGAAAGTGAAAAAAGGAAGAATAACTCTGAGGAGGTGCAGCTGGAAGTGGGACTTCTTAAAGAGGTCCGTGATGTGAGGAGAGAAGAAGAGGGTGGAGTCGAAGATGATACCAAGGGTTTTTGCCTCGCAGGAAGGCGCAGGTAAAGGGTCCAGGAGGGCAGCCAGAGTGAACATGGGAAAGTGGGAGCAGGGGGCCCAATGATAAGGATCTCTGTCTTATTGGCATTTAGACAGAGATCGTTGGAGGCACTCCATTCCTGAATCGCAGATAGACAGTCAAGAATGGGCGAGAGATAGAAGAGGAAGCATATGGGAGCCTGAAGGAGAGCTGAGTTTAATCTGCATAACACTGAAAGTTAGGAGAGAATGTAGAGATGAGGTGGGCCAGAGGTGCCAATTAAAGGTTGAAGAGTCGGGGTGAGAGGTTAGAGGCCTGTGGAACACCACATGCGGAGAGAGAGGTGGTGGAGAGAAAGGGCCCCAGTTGGACCTGAGAGGGTCGATCAGAGAGGAAGGAGGTCAACCAGGCTAGGGCCTGATCCGAGATGCCCAGGTTATCACTGAGATGATTGATCAGGATGGCATGATTGACCGTGTCAAAAGCAGAGGAAAGGTCAAGGAGGATGAGGACAGAAGGAAGGCTAGAGTCGATCAGAGAGCAGGTCTTCACAGGTGTTCAGGAGAGCAGTTTCTGTGCTCCTGGCTGTTCTAATGCCAGACTGGTAATGTGACAAACAACAGATTCAGTATGGAAAGTAAAATGGGAGATGGCCAGCTTTTCCAGGAATTTGCCCAGAAAAGGATTGATAGAGATCGGGGGGTAGTTTGCCAGAGAGGAAGGATCGGCAGAAGGCTTCTTAAGGAGTGGGTGAACAAGGGTAGAGGGGAAAGTTCCAGTGGCTAATAGAGTGATTGCAGAAATCGGCCAAGGCTGGAGTGAGGGTGTTGATGTGGTCCTTGATGGTTCTGGAGGAACAGGGGAGCACTTGCTTGGACAACACCTTCATAGATCAGACTTGTCTAGAAACATTGTCAGGAAAGAACACAGGTAAAGAGGAAAAAGGAGGAGGAGAGGCAGAGGCAGCTGGAGAGGAGCCAAGAGAGGTAGAGGGAGAGGAACAGGAGAGAGAGGACAGGATGTCCTGACTTTTAGTGGTGAAGTGAGAAGTCAGCAGAATGCAAAATGCCTGGGAGAAAACAGGAGAGGTGGAGACTGCAGTAGGATTGGCCAGTTCCTTGCATATTTTGAAGAGTTTTGCTGTGTTTATAGAGGCTGCAGAGGCAGAGGCTTGGATGTAGGGTCTCTTTTTGGACAGGAAAAAGAGTCTGTATTGCCTTTGAAGTAGGTGGTAGGCCAGTCTGCCAGAGGATGCATCTGATGCCCTCCAATTCCTCAAGCCGTCCTACACTTGTGTTTAAGGGTGGCGAGGTCGGAGTCATACCAAGAGTTGCACTTGGAGGTGGGCTTCAAATGGATCCTCATGACAGGGGCAAGGACATCAAAAGTGTTAGACATAGAGAGATGCATGTTAGAGAGGGCTGTGACATGAACTACATAGTGTGAGGAAAGTGGAAGTTTAGTGCATACATTTCATTACTATTATAGTTGATATTCACATAGTAGATAGCTATTAACATTAACATTTTGTTTATTTGAATTGTTTGAAAGGAATGCAGGACAGATTTTCTTGAAGATGGGTATAGGTACCTGAAACACGTTGGAGAAGATTAGTTGTGACAATCGAACAGTATACCTAAAAATCTGGGATCTGTCGACTTTTGAAGAAATATTGGTTTTGAGAATCTAAGGAATTGAAGTTTTTATTTACTATGATTATGTACTGTTTCATTTGTATAAAATATAGTAGGATATCTGTTTTGTGTACGGATGTGAAAGAAACATCATCTCACTTAAATATGTTACATTTTTGGGGAATTTGTGAGAACATTATGAGAAATGTTTGGAGAAATAAAAAAGAAAATTTACTGAACTAGACATTGCTAGAAATATTACATATTTCAATTTTATGAAAAACATTGGAAAGGTCTCTATAAGATTTAGAAAGGCAAGTTGCCTGGTAAGTGTGTGATTGGGATCCCCTTTTGGTTTAAAAAGGGGAATTCTTAATGATAGAAAGAGTATGAAGTCATTCAGTTTTTGTTTCTTTTCCAGTGACATTCTGGAAAGGATCTGGAAGACCCATTACCATGGAAAGGATGCCCTTCCTCCTTACTGTACACCATTCAGTGTGCGGATAAACCACCAGCTTCCACGTTCTCAACCCTTACGCTGGCAGGAGAAAACCTCTATAGCAAAGAAAAATTGTCCAAAATGGGGAAAACTCATGAAGGATATCTCAAAAAAGAAAAGAGCTATAAACTTGTACTTTGGCATGTTGGAGGAATATCCAATTTAAAAGCATAGACTAAACAGATATTTTTCTGAATGAAACAATTATCATTTCAACCCCAACTGAATACTTATTTCACCCTATGGAATGCTTACCATTTCATAGGATATATTTTTGAGTCAGGAGCTGGTGGGAAGGGAGTATACCCTCCAGTAGCCCCGAAGGAAGCTGCAGGACTGAGGCTGCGCTACTTTCCCAAAACATCCAACTGGAGGAAGCCACCAATGAGCAAGAGGTACATGTATGCCCAAGGAAACCCAGAGGGAGGTGGAGATGTCAAAGAAGACCCCAGAGTCGGTTAAGACTCGAGGTGAAAACCAATTGACCCCAAGGACAGGTGAGAATCAGAGAACCACGACTATGGGGTAAGACTAGAAAACCCTAGAATGGAGTAAAAACCAAATGACTCAAAGCCTGGATGTGAAGCAGATGACCTCATGGTGGGGTGAAAAGCAAACAACCACAGGGTCGGGTAAAAAGCAAACAACCCAAGGTTGGTTGAGAGCCAAACGATACTACGGCAGGGTGAAAGTCCAAACAACCCTTAGATGGGTGGCGGAAGAGTCCATATTACTGGAAGTGCATCAAAGAGAGAGAACACCCAGGTTGGGGTGATCAACCTGAGACCCTAGGGAGGTGACATTGATACATGTTTTAAGCACTGAGATCTCATGGGTGGCAGATTCCCGGAACTGAAACAAACTAATGGACGAATTCCACTGAGGGAAAAATACATTAACTGGTAGCAAGCTCACCAACTGAGCTAGGAGAACTTGAAAGACACATTCTGGTGCCTGGTTAATTGAACATAACACTGGGGTAATGGACACCTTCTTGAGGAATAGAGACAATGAGTCTGAAACCCTCCAGTATTCCCATGGAGAAAGAGACCCTGAGCTTTATTTATTTTGGCTTCTGTTTTGTTATAGTGGTAGGGGCAGAGATCAGGATAGAGAAGGTTTTCTCAAAGATGGACAGGTGTTATGTGGTAGGACATCCTGACTAGCACCTTTTTGACTTTGTGATATTCTGCTAGAGACAGATAGATTTACGTTTCTTAATAAAGCCACCAGTTGACTAACATCACACATTGTCCATCTCCCTCCTGATTCTGACTTAGCCCAAATGGTGCCAGAAGGAGGATTCAAACAACTTGATACAAGATTAGGATTCATGCTAGTGAAACGCTGCACACCAACAGCTCAAATACCCAAACATGCAACTCCCCATTCCATTGGCTTTGATTTATTTAGCCTGAACGAAGTTGAGATACCTAGCTCGGAAAGAAAGTGGATTCCCACAGTTATAGTCATCTCCTCTCTGGCAAGTAGCTATTTGAGGCTAGCTGAAAAGTCAGTTCTAGCCTGAAAACCTGTGCTAGAAGTCACTGCTGGTGTCTTACTTCCATACAATAGGATGGAAATCCAAGTTCCAGTATGAAATGCAGGGCCACAAACCTATACTGTGAAAAGACGAGAGACAATTGCCTAGGGCATCCTCAAACAAGTGCTGACTTCTCCATTTTGTGAGGTAGAGGACCTGCATCTTCAGGGGCTCCCTAGACTTTGGACAAGCTGATCAAAATGTAACCCTCTCCTCCCCAAGCAGTTGGGAAGATACCACCACCCTGCCGACTTGGTTTTCACACAAAACAATTATCAACACCTGGAAGAAGCCAATGGCAGGGGCCTTGAACAGAGTAGCCCCCTCTTTTCCTCCTTTTTTCTATAAAGAAGGGACTGTTGTATCAAGAATGCAATGTGAAGAATGGAACCCACAGGTCACTAGGGAATTGGGAAGACCCAAGTTCAAGTCTTTAGCAAATGTTACTAGCCTGGGGTATATAGGCTGACATCAAGACCTACATGGCCAACTGTGAAATTTGCCCAAAAAAAACCCTTGTTCCACTGGCTCCCTTACAATCATTTCCCATCATTGAAATACCTTTTCAAAAATAGCCATGGACAAAGTAGGGCCCCTAGAACCATGTAAATTGGGCAGCAAGTACATCCTCTTAATCATAGATCATACCACTGCTATCCAGAGACTTCTCCTGAAATAACATGTTGCAACATATATTAAAACATCTTATCCCCTTTTTGTCCTGAGTGGGATTTCCCAGACCAGTTCTGGTCCAAATTTTTACTAGCGGACTAGGGTATCGCCTTTATGTCCCACCTGATGCAGAAAGTCAAAGACATTTTCAACATCAAAACCCTCAGACTAAAATGTATCACCTGCAGACGGATGACTTGTTGGAGCATTTTAATCAAACCTTAAAAATCATACCACGAAAGTTACCGGAAATAGATGGAAGAAACTGGGAACCTATGATGCCATGGGCCTCGTTTGCAGTCAGGAAAATACAGCAGTCCTCTTTAGGGTATTCTCCCTTTGAACTCCAGTATAGCTGAGAGCCACAGGATATTCTTTAAATGCTGCAGGAGACTTGGGAGGAGTGATTAGAGGCTCCCTTACTACATCCTAGGCAGCCTCAAAATGAAAATCCCATATGAAGGCCATGAATACAATTATGAATAACCATGTCACCTAAGCCCGGAAACAGCAAAAGGAGAATGATGTGCAGACCACAGTAACCCGGACCCCCAATGAGCGATGAGGTATTGGTCCTGTACCAACCTCTGAAAATAAGATAATCTTGAGGTTATATGGACTATACCGAGTACTCAGACATAAGGGTCCCCTGAATCATCTAATCTCTCAACCTGATAGAAGGCAGAAAACTCAGATTTACCATATAAACCTACTGAAGGTTTGGAGGGCAGTGCCCATAGAACAGTGTACTGTCATCCTGGCAGCCCTTCCAGTAGATTAGGGGAGTCAGCGCAACCTTATCCTGGACAAGGTTATCCTGGACAACCTTATCCTGGACAGAGGCAATGTAGGGTTCTTCAAGACCTGCTGGCCCGATTCCCAAAGTCTTATCCGAAGAGCCAAGAAGAGTTAAAAATGTCTTCCACTCCATTCAAACCCCTCCAAGACAGTTAATCAACTTAAAACCACATCACATTTCTGAGGTTCAGTGGAAGATAATATCTGAAGAAATAACCAACATGTTACAACTGAAGGCTAATAGAACTGTCAGTGATTCCCTGGTCCTCCCCAACAGTCCTTGTATACAAACGAGGAGCTTAACTTGATAACTTTGTGATCCATAGTCAGAGTTCAGCGGAACATCTCAGGCACCTGTACAAGGTCACTAGACCCCTAAGAAGAGATTGACTTTGCGCCAGTACTAAAAAGTGTAATCTAGCCCAAAGTGCTTTCATATACTAAGGCTATTTTGTAGTGAGTGGTCTTATCCAGCCACAGACGGGAAAAGTAGAGGGAATGGCCCTGACACAGCCACCAAAAACCAAGAGCCTTTCTCTGTACGGCTGGTTATTGTTGAAGATTAATTTTCAATTTTTCCAGCATTGCCGCCAAACTGACGGACAAGTTAAAAAATACCAAGTCCAACAAAATTGTCTGGACTATTCAAGATCAAAATAGCTTTGAAGGCCTGAAAAATTTCCTTTGCGACAAACCCATCCTGAAGATGCCCGACTACAACCAGTAGTTTTTGTTGCAAATTGATGGGTCAAAAGTTGGTCTGGGAGCTGTCCTGTCTCAGTTGCATGATTGCTAAGAACATCCAGTCTTGTACATGAGCTGAAAGCTGCTCACTCGCAAACAGAGTTACGCAACTGTGGAACTGGAAGCCACGGCTATAAAATTGGCTATCACTAGTTTGTGCTATTATCTAGCATGCCAAAAGATCAGTCTTATTGCTGACCATTCCCCTTTGACATGGGTGTACCTAAGAAAAGACACTGATGCAGGGTAATGAGATGGTTTCTTGACCTGCAAACCTCCTATTTTACCCTCAAACATAGAAAGGGCAGGAAAATGTAGACTTCCTCAGTCGTTACCTCCTAGGACGACTAGAGAGGGGCTCAAAGCCAATGGTGGGGTAAGTGATGAATCTGGGGAATCCCTCTCATTTCCCTATGGCGAACTACCCTCTTTGGGACTAGGGAGGTTAGCCCGCTAAGTCTAACCTTCCCTACGGAACAAGGAAAGCAGAAGCCCACTGGGGGTGATCCACTCTTAAGGACAGGAAATCCCTGGTAGAGATATTTGTTAATCTCTGTCGTCCCAAGTATATAATTATGTTGTTTATTTATTTGTTTATTGTTCACTTGTTAGGCACCTCTACAGCAAGTAAATACTGTTTCAAAGCTCTTATATTGGAATTGAAATGTGCAATGAAGTTCAGCTTCAGGGGTCAAAAACATTCTCTCAGCCGGACCAGAGAACCAGAAATAAACATGCCTCTTCACTCCGTGAAGTAGAGTCTATCTGCATGTGCAGAGTCGAAGAGGCCCACAGACCCACAAGGTAGAGGACACCTAATGGGAGGTGTGGCCCTGTGAGGTGTGACCTGCATAGATGAACGTGTACCCAGTGTGATGTCTTAAACCGCCGAGGAGGTCATGGGACACATGGCGGAACTGCCTGAAAATGGGAAACTGAAGAGCATTGACTGCAGAGCCAGCAGGAGGAGCTAGAGAAGCTGAACTGCAGTGAGACACAGAGCTGCTATCAAAACCCTAACATGATCTAGCGGGAAGGGAACATCCACTCCAGCAGCACTGAAGAAAGACGCAGGACTGAGACTGTTCCACCATCCCAAAATACCCGACCAGTAAAGTCTTGCTAAGGAGAAAGAGGTGCATGGATGCCCAGGGCAACTAGGAAGTGGCTGGGCCAGGTTAAAGATTACCCTACAGTGGACTAACACTCAGACAACCCCAGAGTGGGTTGAAAACCAAATTACCCAAAGGCGGGGTGAGAAGCAATGAACCCAAGGGTGGGGTAAGACTCAGACAACCCCAATTGAGTTGGGTGAAAATCAAATGAGTGGGGTAAGAATTGGACCAAAGAGAGAGAACACCCAGTTTTGGGTGTACAACCCAGTACCCCAGGGTGGGGAGGTAGATATTGTCTTGACATATATTGAGGAATCTGACCAGGATTTAAAGTTGTTGGTTATAAACTTTGTGTATACTAAAAAAACTGGCAGGAGTCTGGCAGAGTCTGAGGCGTGAAGGAGTGGAGTCTGCTTTCCTTTGCTGTGCTGCCTGAAACTCTACTCTGTCTATCCTGCTGGGCGTTCACCTTTAAAAACTGCTTTCCCCCGTGGAGCGGGTGCTGAGTCTGGCAGAGTCTGAGGAGTGAAGGAGTGGAGTCTGCTTTCCTTTGCTGTGCTGCCTAAAACTCTACTGTGTCTTTCCTGCTGGGAGTTCAGCTTTAAAAACTGCTTTCCCCCCGCGGAGTCTGGAAAAGTGTGAGGAGTCCGAGGAAGTCCATGGAATCCTGGACTGGCCTGTGCTCCTCCTCGGACTTGCCTCATCCTGCCTACTGCCTTTGCTCTAAGTGTCTGCCTTGCCGGCCCTGACCCCACATCCAGCCCCTGCTGCCTTCCTCATAAAGCCGCTGCTGCAGTACCTTGGTGAATCATGAGCATGAAATCTGTCTTGTTTTCAAAGACACGCACGCAACGAAGGCTGGAATTGGCAGCGTCCAAGGCCCCGGAAGTGTATAACCACTGCATTTGTCCATTTGCCTTTTTCTGCCAATTATTCCTTTCCGCATGCACCCCACTGCGTTTGCTCTTTTCACACAATCAATTGGCATGACACAGTATTTCAAATGGCAAACTTGGCCGCAGTTTTATTTCCATGACAACAGAATTATTTGTACACATTTGTGAACTTCAGTCTGCAAGTGTGGCGCTTGCTTGCCGGATTTCCCTAGCTTCCCCCTATACTTTGTATAGTAGGCCCCCAACTCCCCCGACCCATTGTACCTGAGCCTATCCTGCCCGTGCAGGTGTCCGTGGGTGGGGAGAGCGCCGTTTGTTTTGGGGGAAGCTGAGCCTCATTCGTTACCACCAGACGCCCCCGCCGTTTAGGCCCCCAAGAGGCGCTGGTTCGGAAGAGCGAAGACCCATTCCGTTTCTTTCTGGCTCGTCCGGAGTCTATCATTTGTGCTTGGTTGCCCAAACACCGCCAACACTGTCCCATGTAGCCCTGGCCGTCCTGCGACAGCGACGTCCAGGTGTCACCCTCCTTCCTTGCCCTTTCGTGGGTGGGCGGGTGGAAAACGAAAGCCTTCTGTGGCGGCGAGTCGGCGGCCGGGTCCCACTGCAGGAGCGAGTTGACTCTGCAGCCCGGCCCTGCCGCTTATAAGGCGCTCGCCCCGCCTTTTTCTTTTGTTAGCCCTTCGCGGGCTTTTGGGCTGTTTTGGCGCCCTGGCGCCGCTCCGCCCCCTGCCCTCCTTTTCCCAGGGGGAGGGTCCCAGGTTACCGGCGACATGACCCCGCAGCGGTTACCATGCTGCCTCCTCCATTTTGTTTTTGGGTCTTTCGTCGTCAGCGACATAACCACTGCATTTGTCCATTTGCCTTTTTCTGCCAATTATTCCTTTCCGCATGCACCCCACTGCGTTTGCTCTTTTCACACAATCAATTGGCATGACACAGTATTTCAAATGGCAAACTTGGCCGCAGTTTTATTTCCATGACAACAGAATTATTTGTACACATTTGTGAACTTCAGTCTGCAAGTGTGGCGCTTGCTTGCCGGATTTCCCTAGCTTCCCCCTATACTTTGTATAGTAGGCCCCCAACTCCCCCGACCCATTGTACCTGAGCCTATCCTGCCCGTGCAGGTGTCCGTGGGTGGGGAGAGCGCCGTTTGTTTTGGGGGAAGCTGAGCCTCATTCGTTACCACCAGACGCCCCCGCCGTTTAGGCCCCCAAGAGGCGCTGGTTCGGAAGAGCGAAGACCCATTCCGTTTCTTTCTGGCTCGTCCGGAGTCTATCATTTGTGCTTGGTTGCCCAAACACCGCCACGCCACTAAGTGGGTTCTCGCCCACTGTGGCTCCCTCCTTCCTCTCTCCCACTCGTAACTCCAGCAATTTGGTACAAATGTTCCAGAAAAGAGCTCCATCTCTTTTGCGGACAGGTGTACCCCATCTCTAAGAAAGTACTTGGGCGCCTTTCCGTTGCTCAGGCCATGCCTGATTTGATGGACCCCTCTGCCCCTGCAGAACTTTGCAATGGCCCCATTCAGCTTCCTCCTTGATTTCTCCACTGCTGAGTGGTTCTCGCCCCCCCTCCATTGTGCCCTGGGGATAACTTCCGACCATATGATCTCTGTTTCGCCCAACTGTGCCGAGATCTCCTGCAATGAGCTCGTAATGTCCATCAACCAGACCCCCTTCCCCAGGCTGGTCAGGTCGTTCCCTCCCAAGTGTATCACCAACACCTCTGGCTTCGGCAATTCCTGCACTGCCCTTTTAGCTGAGCCCACTTCATCCCTGGCACCCTGTGCCCTTAATCCTGAACTCACTGGCTGCTAGCTCCTCCTGTTGCCGAGTCCAGCTTGCCTTGGCCCTTGAGGCGAACGAGTCTGACATACCTTTCGAAACCACCATGAGGGAGGCGCAGGTCAAGAGTAGGGTAGGACTCTTTCGGTGTACTATATAGCCCTTCAAACCAACTATGCCTTCTGCCCCCTTCTCCCGTTCCTGCCCCTTGCGTCCTCTACTGCCTCTGCCGGGTTTTACAATGCTACTTACACCACGACTCATGCACACTGCAACCTGCTTACTGACCCCGGGGGGATAAAGGCTGAGTCGGCTTTGTTGCTTTGTTAAGTTACCGTCACACTCTCAGTGCCAATGCTGTACCCACTCCATTGTTAAGACGCCAAACCAAGACAATGCTGCCTCACCCGATTTACCTTGTGGATTCGGCAATGCCTGCCACGTGGCCCCTGGGCACCCCTTTGCTACTCATATTATCCCCTGGGTCAACTGACACTATCCCTATACCAAAGCCACAGCTCACCAGCCCTAGCCTCACCATTACTAGATTCTCTATTGACCTTGGCCCACTGAAAGGCTGCGCCTACCTTGCTGACCTGCTTGATCAAACCTGCTCCGGAAGCCACCTCGAGCCCCCAAATGCCTACCTTGCCCCCCATCTCAGCAACTGAGGCCCTTCTAGTACAGGCCGTGAACCGCAGTTGTTAGGTTTGCAGCCAGACACTTCCCCACTGCACTACATAACATGGAGAAAATTACAAACACGCGACAGTGAAAAGTCCCATTCCGCTACTGTGAGTTTTGGGGAACACTATTGTATTGGTTCTTGGGGGTAGAACTTGCACCCTTTAATTGCTTTCAACCCACTTTTGGACGAAAAACATCCTCTTCATTTTGTGAGTGTGTGGATTTTATGAATGGCCACTGCTATTCGCACCGTTCAATTTGGGTGTTTATGTAACACAAATAAACTGAAATGTGTATATTCCACCTTGACCTGCTAATTTCAGGTGATGCACCTCCCATTGTATTTGTCAATGCGTCCCCCCACTTTAATTTTTAGGACTTGGCCCCAGCAGCAAATTGCACTGCCGTGCGCCCCAACTGAGCACAGCAATAGTCAACCTCACCTTCACTTCGCCCCAAGACGGTTCACCCCCAACCTGGGCACAGCCACCTCACCTTCACCCCCGTTGCTGCCCCCTGGCTTGACATACCCCTTTTGCTCTAGCGTTTGTACTCTGATCTTACCAACCTGTACTGACCACACCCTAAAAGCGACCCACACTTCCGAGCGTCCCCCTGGCGCTATGTTGTTGCCATCCGCCCCCAGTCCGTTTGTAAACGGAACATGCCGCTGGCCGGCGTATCCTTGCTGTTAACTGCCTGCTCTGAACATTCCCCATACTATACTCAGAAGCCAGCGGCACCACAGCACCCCTTCTTACTCCCAAAACGGCCCCATGTGAGTGACACGGACTCTTCAACTTAACAAGAGAATGCGGTGCCGACGCCCACGCAGTTCATATGCTAATCCATTGTTACACCTTGGTCTGTCGCGCAATTGTCTTCCCACCGCTGCATGGTGCCTGATCCACCTTGCAAAAGATTTACTCCTGCGCCTGAAGCACTAGAGCCCTCCAAAGGGTCATAGCCTAACGTGTAAACTGGATACACCGCAATAAGTCAGAGAAGTTACCTCGCTATTGAACTCACAATAGCCTGCAACCGGGCAACACAATCAAAATGACCGCAATGAATAATTCTCTTTCCCCTTATCCCTGCCATCAAACCACCCCATGTGATCGAGCAGCCCTTTCCTGCTACTGAACAGCACCTTTACAACCTGCCTGGTTCCGCTACGAGACACCCGCCCATAGCCGACCATACAACGAGATAGAATGTCAAAACTCCTCTTTTCCCCCCACCGTTGAAGAGAACAATGTCCCCTCCACATAGCTCAGCTCAGAGCCAAGCCCCTTACTTGTAAATCACCAACACAAAGTCAATCCCCATTCTCTGCAACCCCTGCTTCTGAACAACTGTTTTCACCTGGTTCGTCTGTAGTTAGCAAGGCGTTTAGTTGGGAGAGACTAGCCAATTATCTGTCATTATTCATGCAGCATGCTTGCACAGCCCTATGACCAGCACCCGCTTAAGTCGCTAGAAATCACTGATGCAAAGTGCCCGCCCTGGGCGAATATAATAAATTAGCATATATATAGCACTATGAACCCTCAGACTTCTGAGCGCTGCTCATCTCCCTGGTGTGTGATGACCATTTATCGACTTAAAGGTTGAGTTTGGTTGTGGGGGATGTTGTCCCTTGGGGAGGGTGTGCAGCCACTTTTTAGCACTCGGCCCCATACCATTATGGCCTCGCTGACAACGATGGAGCAGTACCCCCTGAGTTGGGCAAGATCCCTCAGAGAAAGTGGTTACGCATCGGTGTGCGTTTCGCTGCGTTCAGAAGCTGCCAACCTGCCAGCAAATCATAACATTATAAAAGGAATTAAAATCGCACCGGCTGTATATGGACCTTCAGTGAAACGGCGATTTAACAGCACCCACAGGCGGTGGCACCGCTCGCCTCCAGACCAGCAGAGGAGTCCACGCCAAGGTACAGCGACCCGAGACAGGTGCCATCTGAGCACGGCTGGCCATCCACGCTGTGTGACAATCTTAACAAAACGAGCCCAACCTTATTGTCTTAGATTTCTCGTTTGCAAATCCACCGTACCTAAAGTTCGGTCAGCTACCATGCAATTGAACCCATTGCTGTTTTCGCGACTTTTCCCTTTCCCCGCTACTGTTGCGACCTAACTCCTGATTGATTCTCTCTTCTCACTAGACTGTGCCGAACCGAATAATGGAGAGACTTTTGGCTTTAATTTTGCTGATCTCAATGCCTCTGTGCTCGGAGTCTCCCCTCAGTAGCTCAACCCTTGAGGAGCTTGGCTCGAACATAAGAATACAGGTATTCAATCGAGTAGTCAGAAACAACCACGGCCACGAGTTCTGGTTTCCCCCCGCCGGTTTCGCCCCACAGGATTGCCGCATTGTTGGGAATACTTCAGTTTGGGGCAGATGGCAAGACGAACAACCGCCCGCGGCAGTGATGACAATGGTCATGGTAAACTCACTACAGCTTCCTTCTAGTAGCACTTCATCGTTGTTAACAGCAGATGGGTGAAATGACCATGCGCATTCAACCCTCCCTGCCCGACAGTTACGGCATTCTTGTGCCGCACCGCACATGGCGTGGCTCCCTACCCACAGAGCTGCTAATAATACCACGCCACCTCCTTCGTTGTACCGGCACACTACCACCGCTTCTATAAAATAACCGCTCCCAACTTCATGCTAGTGGCCGTCATAAAGAACTCTGCTGTCTTAAATGGCTACCCCCATACCACTACAAGTTCCAGGCTGCGCCGGTGTATAGCGGGGAAACGGTGCAGCTGGTGACATCCACTCATCAGGTCACCCCCACTTGTAGACCGACCGTTAAAGCGTGACGCCGGGCACCCACCCGCGAACACATGCCACCCAAATATCACACGTGACCATTCTACCAATGCAACACACAACTATTGTTTATTGGTGAGCGGGGCCCGTCGTGTAAGACAGTTATGGTTGCTCTGCCCGTGTTTTAATCCTTCAATTCTGCCCTTATGGCGAATCAGTAGGGGGACCATCCGTCCTCATTATCACCCAACTCGAAAGCATTGCGCCCCGCATTGATCCGTGACAAAGCGCCTGGGGCGCTGTGGCTCCCCACTTTCAGCCCGTCCCCCGCGTACTCCAACAGGGTTAAAAACTCCCCAAATGACGCCTCACCCTGAGCGTGCCCCTGCGCATCCTGATGATAATTTAGCATCCGCACCCATCAGTCCTGACCCTTATTCCGCCTGCCAGCAACCCTGCGGCCTGTAAAGGGCGGACCCACTCCCCGCTCGGTTATTTGCACCCACCCTAATCCCCCCATGCCAAGGCTGAGTACTGGAAACTGCAACTACCACAATGCAATTTGGCAAACAACCCGCCGTGCTACAAGGCGCTCACCCATGCCTCCGTACACTTTCTCATTCTACTATGCAATTCCGTCCCGGACCCCCGGGTCGTGTCTTCCGCCCCCTGTTACCTCGCAGCTATGCGGTCGTAAACCGCAGTCAGCCAGCCGCCTTTCCCTGTGTGGCAACCCGGACCAAGTGCTGATAGTGGGGGGAATGCCCGCATCACTTAAGCCTCGCGGCAAAAGCCGGCGCCCCGCGCCGCCCTTCGCTCCCAACCCGGTGGAGGAAATGCCTGGGCCTCCAAGCCTCCCGACAAAGGGTTGGCGCCTGCCGCCACCCATCAACTCCACGCCCTTCCTTAGCTAAGCCTGCAGACCTCCGGGATAGACCACTGTTCACCAGCTTCCCAACGACCGACTGCTTCCCGGGCTGGATCTTCTGGAACTGCCCCCGCCGGACCGCTTCCTTCACAATCCGCCAACCGGAAATCAGGAGCTGGAAAAACGAAAGCCTTCTGTGGCGGCGAGTCGGCGGCCGGGTCCCACTGCAGGAGCGAGTTGACTCTGCAGCCCGGCCCTGCCGCTTATAAGGCGCTCGCCCCGCCTTTTTCTTTTGTTAGCCCTTCGCGGGCTTTTGGGCTGTTTTGGCGCCCTGGCGCCGCTCCGCCCCCTGCCCTCCTTTTCCCAGGGGGAGGGTCCCAGGTTACCGGCGACATGACCCCGCAGCGGTTACCATGCTGCCTCCTCCATTTTGTTTTTGGGTCTTTCGTCGTCAGCGACATACTGTGTTACCGTCTATATCGCCTGTGCCCCTGCAATCGCTCTTACCTCAAGTTAGTGACAGCATGGTGGGCATGTTCCACACATCTGACATTCTACCTGCAAACGCAGATAAAGCCGGGAATAACATGCAAGAAGTGCAACCTGTCAATGCAACGCAATTTGCCAACATATACAAATTTGAAAGAGGGGTGCATTTGACTGTGTTGGATGGGAGAGACAGCGCGAGTGTGGCCCACCTGCCGGGTGAGGTGACTGATGCGTCCGCAAGCTGCATTCTGTTGACAGCGCCCTCCTCCAGTGACGTTGCTTCCCTGCACGATCTGTTGTGGCATTTGCTTAATGAAAAAGTCCACACAATGCCAACCAGTGACGGCGTGGGTGTCCCCTTGAACTTGCGGCTGGTGAGGACTGTCACGCGCTTATGCCGGGTTGCCCCAGATTGTGCCTGGAGGGGGGCAGTGGCACAAACCAGGGATCCCCGTGCATTCATTTCTATAGTGCTTTTGAGAACCCAGACGCCTTACTACTGCTCAGCCCTGAAGTTGTCCTCGTTAGTGGGGAAGAGGACAATGTGTTCTGTCTTTCACTTGGTAGTGCGGCGTTCAAGGGGTCCCAATGCAAGACTTTACGTAAATCCAGACCTCTCTTAAATTATCTGTTTCTAAAGACTCCCATTGTAATGACAACAGAAGAAACTCATTGGAAGTTGTTGTTAACCAATCTCACTCGACTCAACAAAGAAAGAACTCATAAAAGTACAACCAACGCAGTATCAGCCTTGCTGGAGCCTGTTACTGAGTGTCGTGCTGCTGAAAACGTTCCTGTCCCAAAGCAGCAAAAGGCAAAAGCCTTTGGGACAAGGAGTCTCTCTAAACGTAGGAGATTCGACTCCAGCATTTCACCCAGTATCAGTTGCTCACAGAAAAAAAAGTTAAAACGGCAAATACTTCCCCAAAAACGCAGTTGAATTCCTCAAGTGAGGAAGTGCCTTTAGGCGGACGTGATATAGACGCTTGCCGTCCGGCAGTAGAATCTTCATCAGAACAATCCTCCTCAGATTCATCACTAATGGAACGCCCGTTTCCAAAAATCAGATGGCTGACAAACCGTCTGAGGTGCTTTGCACGGCATGTGGGTAAGGATGAGGGCGTAGTGTGAAACATACAACATGTGAAAGATCTGCAAGCAACCATAATGTCCTCAATTGCGATAACAATTGCTCCATTTATTAAAATGTATGAGCACCTTAATGACAACATCAAAGAACTTTCAACCGTGGTTTCTGCAATGAACACCAAACTTTCGATTATTATAAATGGAAATAGTAACTGCAAGGAAGTGCTCCATGGGATGCATAACAAGATGGAGTGGGCATTGGGCATTTTGGCTGAGCACACCAAAAACGCCAATTTGGACAAAAAACTTCTGGCAGAGGTAGCTAAAGAAGCTTTGAACCTCTTTCAACAAAAAAAGAGGTATGTCATTCAGCTATGAAAACGAACTGTGTAAGGTACCATCCCACATCCCCCACCGATCGAGCTGTGCCCACCAGAAAATCCATGCAGTTGGCTACAATCGAGTTGTGTCATACAGAGAAACTGACAAAAACGTCCAGCGGCCAGAGGCCCTGTCTCAGGATGTGGAGATTGTTGCCCTGAGCGGGACACCCCTAGTTGTGTTAAATCAGCTGGATGAGGCGCTCGTGGCCGTAAGTGCACAAAAGGAAGCTCGAGCCACCTTACTACCACAAGCAAATGAAACAATCCCAGAAGACAATTTGCTGACTAGCCTGTTCACAGCCATCTTAAAAGAGAGCCAATCCCTAGGAAATGTGGCCTTACAAAATCCACAAATGGCATCAACATCCAACATAATTACTAACCCACAGCTGCTTAATCAGGAAAATTCACCCTTAAAGCCTGATGCCCATGCTAATCCTCCAGTACTGTTCAATATATTTAAAAATCCATTGAACATTCAAGGGCTGAAATCAGCGAAGTCCCAACTGCTAAGTGTAAGTTTGAAAAAACTAAAAACCAACCTCCAAAGAGAATGAGAGGAGGAAATGACTCACGTAAGATCATATGCAACATTAAAACAGTCAATGTGACGGTAAACAGAACCATCGTAAAAAGCCAAAAGCTGCGGAATAAAGTCGGCTCCGAATGATTCAAAAACATTGTGTGATGAAGCAGTGGCTGCTAACACGTTCATTAGCGATGTATCTGCGGACTTGATGAATGTGTCAACATATGAAGACGAGGAAGGCTCTGAAGTGGGCGAGCCTGATGCACCCGAGCAGGAAGAGTGCAAGGACATACATGCCATGTCCTGCAGTGAGGGCTCAGGAGAGGTTAGAGGTATGACTCACCTAAACAAAGTGTCAAGATCTTGCCAACTGATTCAACCACTTCTCACGCTTCAAGATGGAAAAAGTGGATCAGTGGTAACCTTTATGACTTTGGATGAAAAACGAACAAAGTTGGCTGCCAAGTCTCTATCAACTTGTGTGCACACAAGTGAGAAAGACACAATATCCAGACTTTCCATCTGTAAGTCGTCGCAATCTGTTTGCTGTCCTCTATGAAATGCCCAGAATGGCATACCTAACGAGTCTAAACTAAACTCAAAGTCGGTCCTTATCCCACGTGATTATGTAAACAACCAACCAAATGTGTCAGAAATCGGAAAAACTCATCTTCAAACATCAAATGGGAAAAGGAAAAACTTACCAATACAAAAATCACAAGCCCCACATTGCTTGTTATTGGAACGCATAGAGTCATCTGACGACTTAATTTTAAATCGTTACAATGTGTTATGGTTGTGTCACCTTGTTCCTAGCCTCAGAGCCATCGAATCTGAGGACTTGAAAATCATTTAATTTTTCAATTAAATGAAAAATGATGCTGCGATCCTTCACTTGCAGTCAAAACCCATAGCGGACACCCTGCTTGAAGCTGGGCCGGTGCTGATATCACTTGGGTTCGACATCTCCAAAGCGGCCAACAGTATCTTGCCCAGACCAACTGAAAATGGAACACCTAGAGTGACAGACTGTGGAGTGAAACGGAAGCAAGTCCATATGACAGAAAACACTGTTGTTACCTCGCCCGTACTAGTTCCATTGATTACAAGCCCTTTAAATCTTGAACCGTCTACCAAACTCCAGATGGAAGAACTCATAAGGATAACAATTCAAGGCCCAGAAAGATTAACACGTAATCCAGACTGCATAGAGTCAATGGCTAACTTGGCAAACAAGGCAAACAACTGGTCCTGGTTTGCTGGTATACTAAATACGGAACAAGAGAAGTAATGCCAGGCCCAAGAGAAGCTTGGGCAGAAGACCTCGATCTCCTGTGTTTACAGGATACTTGGTTAACGGAAAGTCCCCTTCTAGAAGGATTTGAAATAGCGACTAATCCAGCGATAAAGCAGCCAAAGGGAAGACCAATGGCTGGCCTGCTCTTGGTGGTAAAGAAAGCCTTCAGCTTCAGGACTGAGAAATCTTCCAACATATCACCATTTATTCAGGTGTCCATTGTCAGTTCATCGCTAAAGGAATATCCCCAGGCACCATGTTTATATATCATCAATCTATATTGGAACCACTTGGCGAATGGCTCTTTGGCCTTTATTGACCAAGTAACAGCCGTTATTGATGACTTAATTGAAAAGGAAAATCCAACGTACCTAATTATCTGTTGAGACTTAAACATTGACTGTATTACATACAAAGAAACATCTAGTGGCAAGAAGAATGGTAATAGACAACAAGAGCTGAGATCAATTGTGTCTAGAAATGGACCTCCGTGGGTTGATGATGTTAAAACACAGCGGGAGCCATTCCAGCACAGCCTTCTTGGAGAAGACTAGACCAAAGCTCAGTCCTCGATTACGTATTTGTATCAGAAAATAGTCACATGAGGGCAACTCGCCAAGAGGTCACCAAAATGATCCATAGTGACCACGACATGGTTAAATCTAGATTTAACTATTGCATCCTAAGTGAACAAGTGATTTGGCCACACGCGGTGAGAACTGGAGCCTGCAGGATTCACCTACACCTTCAAGATGACGAAGTAACTCACATTACATCTGATTTTCAGCATAAATCGAAGTCATCGGAATACCAACATCTCCTGACACAATTCGTGGAACGCAAACACAATCTGAAACACGCTGAATTTGCTCCTAAACACAAATTCAATTTAGAAATACTGCAACGGAAAAGAACAATGCGGCGTGAACTAAGAAAATTAGAAGGAACTAATAATGAGATCATTCGCGATTGTAAAAGAGTGATTAAACAGAAATACAAGAACTGGATTAAGTCGCACATGGCCATCATGTTACAAAATGACTCAGAGTTTATGCTGTTGAAAATGGCAGATAAAAACTCCTCTGACTATTGGAGGTTGATAAATAACAACTTAGCTCCTTCACACGCCTTACAGGCAAATCTGGTTCCAGAAGTAGAGTGGGCGTTGTTTTATACAAACCTTTTCTGCAAAGACACAGCAACTGAGGTCTGGAAAGCTCCCGTTTTGACCCATTTGGAGTTAGTGTTTAAAAGAGAGGTCATCTTATATGCAATCAACAACATGCGCGATTCCAGAGCCCCTGACCCAGACGGATTAACGAACTACACCATCAAGCGTATTCCGGATCTGTGGGCAGACTTTTGCGTAATTCTATTCGATAGAATTGTTAAGAGCCGTGCCACCCCAAAATCGTGGAAGAGTGCTGTGATTGTCCCAATTTTTAAAAAAGGTGACAGAACAAATCCAAAAATCTATAGACCTATAGCGCTTCTCGATTAGTTGGGGAAAATCTACGCCACCCTGCTTAAAAAAAAACTCTTAAAATGGTCTACGGAAACCAATCACGTAGACCCAAGGCAAGCAGGGTTCGTTCGTAAAGGGGGTTGGGTGTGGATTGAACCTGTTACTGTTGAATCTGTTGAAGATGGAAGCACATAGATCTAACACCAAGGTCTATTTGGCTTTAATAGATCTTTCATATGCTTTCGATAGCATCAATAGAGAGCTAATGTGGAAAAAACTGAGCATGTGGAAGTGTCCCCCTAGCTTGTTGGATGCAATCCAAGAGCTACATTCCGATACCTCAATCAAGATCAGATTGGATTCCAAAGGCACGCTATCTGCTCCAATCAATACATATAAAGGTGTCAAACAAGGCTGCCCTTTGGCAACGATTATCTTCAACTTATTCACATCAGATGTCAATGATGTATTCAATGGCTCTGCCAAGTTTCCACCCAAAATTCACGGTTCCTGTATTGATTATCTGGTTTACGCTGATGATCTTATTTTAATAGACTTGACACCTACAGGGCTTCAGCGTAAACTTACTATCATTGAAACCTACATAACAACTAACAGGCTTCACATCAACAAACAAAAATGTGAAATTTTGGTCTTTGAGAAACTACCAGGAAACAGTGGGAAAAGGAGAAAATGTAACTGGTGCCTCGCCAAATAAGCACTCAAGATCGTAAAAAATACTACCTATCTAGGTATGAGGATCAGTGCAAGCACAAACAATGCCCCATGGGTCGAGTTGACTAAGAGCAAGTGTCGACAGCTGGCATGCCAAGCTATATTGATCAACAAAAAATATGGGACATTTTTGTTAAAGCCAACTGTTATTTTTTTCAACAAAAAGTTGTGCCGGCACTTATTTATGGTGGTGAAAATGCCTTTGGATGCGCACACGATCTGTGGAATTCTCTTGAAAATATATTTTGGACCAGAGTGCTACACCTGCCCAAGGGAATCTCAATGGCCTGCCTATGGTTTGAACTGGGCCTTATCTCAATTCAAGCCAGAGTATCCTGGAACTTGTTGAGCTTGTTTAGAAAAACAATTTTAAAGGTACCAGTGTCTCAAGTTCAAATACTGCACAAGTCAGATACGGACTAATTGTACACAATCCTTTCTAAATGGAATGTGCTAGGCCTCGAAGTCTTGAAAGAACATGACATTACTCTACAGACACTAATTGAAAATCCAGACCTAGCCAAGAAGAAGCTATGGAGATTAGACTGGATTAACACATGTGACTTAAGGTCTAAATCGAAAATGATGAACGAGGTCCCTGGAGAAGCAAGAGCATACGACCAGCTCCGAGCCTACTTAACTCACATTCCAGATTAGTATGCGAGATCCTTATATATGCAATTAAGGCTTAACGAGTTGGCAACTAAGGAACGTCTAGGCACCTGGTCTCAGTTCGCTGAACTAGATCTCACATGTCGATTTTGCAGAGCTGATAAGGAGACCTTGAAACATTTGATGCTGTTTTGACCCGCGTTTCAGCAGCAAAGAAAAAATATCTTTGGTCCAGTTATTAGTAAACATCAAACATTGAGTGTTGAAGACTGGTGGAAAGCATTTTTTGATGGTTCAAATAGATCAGTGCTATTTGCTTTAGTAATCTCTCTTCAAGTCTTAAAAGAATGTCTAGATGCCGAGAAAGTAAATCTAGAGTTCAGTTAAAAAGTGGGACTAAATTCTCTTTTGTGACAACTTTGAAATGTTATATATTGTAAATTATTTGTAGAATGATGACTAGAAGATGGAAATGGGTGGGATGGAAAAGTGTGTTTTCTGTTTTGTTTTTTAAAGGTTTGAATAAACCAATAAAAAATACATAAATAAATAAATAAATAAGAAACAATCTTTCCCTATCTCTAGAGGTGGTTTTCCCTACCTCAACCAAACTGTTAGGACGTCTGTAATGTCCAAATCATGTGTTACCATCCTGGTCCAAATTTCAAAACTATCCCTACAACTGAAACACAAAAGTCCAAAACAACAAAACCATACCCCAGGGGAATGCCTCTCTTCTCTGGGGTCGAGATGTCTATGGCTTGGAGAATGCCTCCCTTCTCCTAGCTTGTGAGTTAGACTTTGACTTAAAAGTCTCTTCTTATTAGTCTTTGCTTTCCGTGCTTTCTTCTCTTAGATTCCCTTCGTGAAAGGTTTTTAAAGGTGTTGTCCCTTTTTTTGAAGAGAGAAGGGAGGGGTTAAAAGGAACTGACTCTTGGGGTGGTCCGATGCTGACACAATAACAGGCAAAGAGGAAAATTGACTTGGACAAAAGACCAACTCCTAAACGTGAGTTGGCTTCCACAGTTCTGATGTTCACAGAGGAGTACAAGTACTTTTTTGTGGGTGTCTGTATGTTTGGCTGCTTTGATTTTGAAATACTACAGTCTTATGGAACAGGCCAGGGAGTTGCCTCACACCATGATTAATTTCTCTCTCTTGTCTTCTTGGGTCACTTTCTCAACTATTCCCGGTCCCCTCCTGGTCTTATTCCTGTTCCTGTTTCCTTCTCTCAGGGAACTCTTCACCGGTTTCACCAGGGGTCGCAGGCTCGTTCTTTCTCTTTCCTCTTCTGCTCTTCTTCCGCCCGCTTGACTTTACAGGCTGTAACTGTTGGCAGTCTGGGTGCAAGTTTTGGACCAGATGGTTGACCTTTTACAGGTTGTGCAACCACCACAGTTCCTCATACTTCCGATGCAATCGCCCATGTGGTTCTGCAATAGGCTAGTATTGGTGGTCTTGGTGTAGTTCTTGGACCGTACGGTCCATCCAGCACAGGCCATGCCTCCACCAGACCAATTCTCAGCTTCAAGGTTGTCAGCCCCCAGATAACTGATGAGATGCTTTCCTCGCATCCCTCGATTCGTTCTCACCTCTTCACACTGCTGCTTCGACACAACCTTCGAAGGCCCTGTTTTGAACTTCCTGGCTTTTTGGCGGCCTCCGAGCTCGCCAACTTCACCTTCCGGATATCACTCTCCTTGTACTTCTTTACTGTTTAGCTTAAGTAGCTGGGACTACCCCAGCATAATGTCAGCTTGATTGGCAAAAGCTGGTTGAACACTCTTCATGCTTGACTGTAGCGTTCTTGGTTTCTAGCTCGTTCCAGTACCTATCACCATAAGACTGTCTGACACATTAGACTAACACATAGGCCCTCATTACAAGTTAGCCTGTCCGGAATCCGGTCTTAACGTGATGGCCGTGACACCGTTTCCACAACTGCAGGCATGCAAAAGTAAGGTACAATTACGGGTTGTCAGTTGAGTGCCCCAGAACAGTGCGTAACTGGCCCCACCGCCATCACGGTAACACCCACAGAGACGGATTCACCAGACCATATGGCAGCGGTAAATCCGTATCCGCCATGGCCATGCCATTATCAGCGGATGTGGAAATACCGGAACCGGTAATACCATGATCGCAAAAACTGGAAAGGCAACGGCGGCCATTACAAAAAGCACAATCCACTGCAATTGTCTGGAACCACAAGGCCCACAGCTCCTGTGACTGCTGAAATACATCATTGGAGATGACATCAAGGATCCTAGCCATCCGGCAGTGTAAACTCTGCTTCAGCGAAGCGGAACTGACGTGCTCATTGAGCACATTGCGGAGAATGCACCAGCACTGTTTAGTGCAGACCAGAAGTGCAGCACGCAGCAGTGGAGAAAGGGGATATGGACTGAGGCTGTCCAGAAGTGCACAGCTGTGGGTGTGACAGTGCAGACAGTGAAGGACTGCCACAAGCAGAGGGACGACCTGCGGCTGCGGGTCAGGAACCTGCTGGCAGCACACAGGCAGCAGAGCACTGGCACAGGGGGAGGACCACATTCCCCACTGAAGCTCCAAACATGGGAGGAGAGGTGCAGCAGCATCATGCACCTTGACGGGATTGAGTGTGTCAGTGATTCTGAGGCTGGAGCAGGCACACCTGGCGAGGCTGGTAAGTACACAGAGCGCTAAGCCATGAGTATGAATGAAGGAAGACCGACACCCCCCCCCCCAGTTAGGGCCTAGAGGCACACAACACATCCACCCTTAACCCCCCCCCCTCAGCCAGGGCCTAGAGGCACACAACACATCTATCCTTAACCTCCCCTCCCCAATAAGAGCTTAGAGGCACACACCACATCCTCCCTTAACCCCCCCCCCCACCCAGCCAGGGCCTAGAGGCACACAGCACATCCACCCTTAACCCCCCCCCCAGCCAGGGCTTAGAGGCACACAACACATCCACCATTAACCCCACCACACCAAACACCCCCATTTGACAACATCACCCGACAGCCAGATGGCATGCAACTGAGTGCAATCCTTGATCCACACACCTGAGTGCATCACCCATCAATGAGTTTACTTGCTAGTGGACGAAGCATGAGGAGTGTGTTGCAGGTGACTGCCCCATACACATTCTGTTAGACCACTAACGGCATGCCCTACAAGCCCCCACAGGTACATCAACCGTCAGTGACACAGCACAATAGCCAACGCCAAGGAGGTCTACACAAGGCCGTCAGACAAGGCAATGCCAGCTAGCCACTGCCAGCACCTCTGGCAGCCATGCATCAGCTACGGTGATGGTGCACGACACCACGGACACCAATATCCCTGCTGTACCTGCAGACCAGCATTTGCCAATGCAAAATCCCCTTGCAGCCACTTCCAGTGCAACTACTATTGCTTGTGCCCCAACAAGCGACAATGATGCTGGTAGAGTCAAATGTGCAAATGTAGATCAGGGCACTGACACACCCGGGAATGGAAATGAGGAGGGCAACACCACACCAGAGCAGCTGGCCACATTCAGCCCCATGGGACTGCACATTCTGATGTGCTCCCCCACACCTTCCCTCCAGGAACTCACTGCTCGGCTACAGCGCATCAAAGAGCACCAGGCCAGTCTGATGCAACTTGTCGAGCAACAACTCCAGGAAGCAAGGCTCCAACGGGAGGAGGCCCGTCTGCAGCAAAGGACCACTACCACCTCCATGCGTCACCTCTCATGTGCGAAAGGGCATTTCCCTACAGCAAACATGGTGTTGTAACAACGGGTCAGGGAGGGCAACAACATAATGTCTAACATTGCAGAGACAATGTTGGTTGCCCAGCAGGCTTTCATGGGCCATGTGCCAGCACGAAACCCCACTTTTCCCTCTGCCAGCAGCACACCCACGAGTTCTGTGACCAGCAGCCCCCTGAGGAGGTCCTCACGGCTGGCAGGAGCCTCTGGGAAGGACGACCATAGGCACAAGTGCGTCAGAAAATAGGATGTGCATTGCAGAACTGGAGTCCCACAAGTTGTGATGGGTTCCGGGGGTGTGGGTGCTTCACGTTGGGGAGATGGGGGTGGTCCTTAGTGGGGTTTGATAGTTTGGGCCTGGTTGGTGGGTGGGTACGTTGGGGAGTTGGGGGCGGTCCTTAGTGGGGTCTGTTAGTTTGGGCCTGGTTGGTGGGTGGGTATGTTGGGGAGGTGGGGGGGGCACGTGTGGTCTTCATTCCAATACTAAACCTGTTTCCCCTGTTAATTCAACATTGCACTGGTGTGCAAATGAATGCAAATGACGAGTGGACAATCTAATTTTGTGTGTGTACAAATCATTTACTGTAGTGCTCCGACATGAAGTGCTGAATGTGCATATGAAGTATATCAGAAAGAATTGAGTATACGTGCTCCATGTGCATGTTGTCCATCAATGGCACCCCGGCCTGATAGTGCACCCATCCCATCATTGTCATAATCATCATCATCTTCACCCTCTTCTGCTGGCTCGATGTCCGGGGGCAGTGGAATGTTCCTGCGTATGCACATATTGTGCAGCATAGCCCATGCAAGCACTATTTTCCCTGTCTTCACCGGGCTGTACTGCAATGTGCCACCTGATCTGCTCAGGCAGCGGAACCTGGCCTTTGGCAGTCCAAAGGTCTGCTCTATCACGCCACGTGTACGTATGTGTGCCCGGTTGTAGGCCTCCTCATGCCTATTCTGTGGCTGTCATATGGGCGCCATCAGCCATGTGAAAGTAAGGGCACCTGTTACTGTTTGTGGTATTACTGTCCGTATCAGATGCAGTCCACAGATGCCCCTTCTGGTAATCAGATGTTTGACTCATCTATTGTGTACACTTGGATCACATTTCCATGCTGGGTTCTGTGATGCTTAGATTCGTGGAGTGATGTTAGGCAAGAACATGTTCCAATCATTGTAATGTGCATGCGGTCAGATGTGGTGGGTGACTCCGGCATTGTAAGGTGATGGGCAGATCTGCATCAGGCAGACACAGATCACAGCAAAGATGTGATCACTGTGCAGAGCACGAGATGCGCCCATCGTGTGCATGGGACTAGCAAATGGACATCAGGCGGGGGAGGTGCTCACATCCTCATGTTGCAATTGCATGTAGTGCCACCCCATGGCTAGGGTGTACATGAAGATAGGCAGGGCATCTTTTTGCGTGACTTAGCATTGTGCAATATTCAAGTTGCCACGCTAAGCTGTGTGGATTCTGGTGCTTGACTATTCCCCCCCAAATAAACAGGGGACATGCATTGGCAGTTGTGCTCTCCCAACTGCCTGGGACACTTTGGGCCTTCACTATTCCCCCCCCCCAAATACACAGGGGTCATGCATTGGCAGTTGTAATCGCCCAACTGCCTGGCACACTGTGGGCCTTGGCTGTTCCCTCCCACCCCCCAAATACACATGGGTCATGCATTGGTAGTTGTACTCACCCAAAAGCCATGTGCTTTGTCCCGCATAACATTCCATGTAGCGTGGGAATGTTGAATTCCGCAATACCATTAAGTCGTGTGTGGACCCCGGGAAACATGCACAGCAATACATGATGACTTGTTGGGCATCGCAGACCATCTGGATGTTCAGTGAGTGGAATTGCTTCCGATTAGGGTACACCGCCTCAGTTGCATGTCTGACAGTCAACTTCACATACGTGCAATCTAATGCGCCAATGCAATTGGGCATGCCGGCAATGGCATGGAAGGACACTTTGGTGGCAATGACCTGGGCAGGCGTACGGGGTAGTGAAATGTGCTCTGACACATGGCGCAGCAGCACATCTGGTTCCTGGAGCAGTATCCTGGAAAAACAGGGTTGTGACAGCCCGGGCAGCTCCCCAACAATGTGCTGATAGGTTACAGTGGCGAGGAAATGCAGTACGGAGACTACCTTCAGCAGGGGTGGGGGTTGCAGTCTGGATGCCTATGCAGCTGCTGATGTCTTCTTTAATGAGGGTGATGATAGATATGATTGTGGCCCTGTCAAGCTGGTATAATGTATGTATTTGACTTGGGGTCAAGTTCCAGGGTGAGGCCCTGATGCGAGGTATTGCTGGCTGCCTGTGGGGTGGTACCTGCTGCACATTAATGTTTTGGATTGCCAACGGGATCCTGATTTGCCTCCTGCACCTACGCTGCCTCCTCCTTTGCCTCAGTGCTGCCTTAATCTGCACTGCTTCTTGCAGGTTCCCTATCCCAATTGCTGCTAGGGCGGCTGACAGCATGGTTGTGTTGGAAGGTGGCTTGGGTGTGGGTGTGGCCCTTTTGTAGGCTCCCAGTGGCCTATGGTCAGTGGCCTAGATGTGCATCTAGCCTGATTGTGCACACCTGGGGCCTGTTGCAGCTCACTTGCCACTATTTAATGCCAATGTCCGCGGCGCCGGTGGTACCGGCCCGGTGTTCATGGTGTGTAGGCCATGATCCTGGTGGCATTTCCATGTCCGAGCTGCTCGTAATGTGCCAAGTGTTGTGCATTGCCGGTGATTAGGGGTGCGCCGCCGAGTCGTCCCACTGTTTACATGCACAGATCTACTGGGTGCATTGACACCACGGGAGTTGCTTCGCGGTGATGGTGTTTCCGCTGGCTAACTTGTAATGAGGCCCATAGTCTCAGACTTTATCGTAGGTAAAGAGGGTTTGGGTGTTGTTTTTACCCTATGGAATTGGGAGATAAAGGGCCCATGTCCCAGATTCATATCCTTGTCCCAGGACGGCAGATCCTCCCCATGAGATCCTCCAACATGTTACTACCCGCAGGGGGACTATGGGTTAGTGGCCTCTCCGCCCTGGCCTCATGGAAAGGGGCTCCCCTCTGGGAAGAAGTGATCCCATCTGACGAATGGTCACAATATATATTTTAAGCACATAAATCTCACGGGTGGCAGACATCTGGAACTGAAACAAACTAATGGATAAAGTCCAGAGGGGAAAAAATACATTAACTTGTAGTAAGCTCACCAACTGGCAAGGAAAATCTGCTAGAGACAGATAGGTTTTTCTTTTTTTTAAATAAAGACACCAATTCACTAACATGACAACATGCCTATCTCCTTATTCTCACCACAGATTTCAGAGCAGGAAAAACCTTTTACTTAACCCAGTTTCACACATTGCATCAAATTCTGCTGTAACATAGCAGGTGGAGCCGTGATGACTCTTGCATGATGTCCATACATGATGTAGTCTGTGTGGCCACAAGTAGAAACCAGATTTTTATTAGAACACAATAACTTTGGGATGTGACTCTGCCATTTGTCCTCTAGAAGGGAGATGCAGCATAGAGGAATACATCAGATGCAATATTTAAAATAAAGGACTCAAAGGCATGTCTAGGTGTTTCCCGGGTCTCCACCCCATGGTACAGCAAGCTCAATTCCAGCAACTACAGTGTGCATTGAAAGCATAGAGGTCACAGCCTAATCCACCAACCCTGAGCTACTCCATTAGGGGAGGAGAGCGAGCAGGCAGAAGTGGTGAGGGGTGTAGCAATGTCTATTTATTTATTTATTTATTTATTTATTTACAGGGAGGAAAAATGCACTTTTGATCACAAAAGAACATACAACAGATAAGAAATCAGCTTTGACTGGAAGCAGTGAGCTTCTTACAACGGGGTGAGTTTGAGGGACATTCTGACCATGTTGTAGAGGGGAGTCAATGGAACAGTCACCAGGGACAATGCATAAGTGGACATACATAGATTAAGGACAACCAAAATTGGACATTTTTAAGTGCAGGTATGCAATACGGCTAGCTTGGAATGTGACAATGATGGGTGAAGTGCTAGAGTGGAGGCAGAGAAAGTGAGGGAAAAATGTTAGCTTGAAGGCTGATGATAGGTAGGTTAAGAGGGTAACTCAGAGGCGAGGACGGAGGCTTTTAGTTTGGTTTTAAACAAATGCATGCGGTCTGTTTCTTGTATTTTGAGGGTAAGAAAGTTCATTGCATGTGGAGCAAGAAGAGAGAACGAGCAGAAGCAAGAGGAAGCTTGGGGGGGAGAGGAGCCGCAAGGGTAGTCATGCATGAAGAGAGTAGATTACGAGAGGCTTTCTAGAGTTGGATAGAGGAGGATAGATACCGTGCCTTAACGTGGAAAGATTCTTTAACCAGGAGAAGAAATTTAAATCTGGCCCTGTTGCATCATCAGCTATCCAGCCTGGTGATGGTACAAGGAAGAAGGTGTGAAGTGAGGGAGTTTAAAGACAGTCCTGGTAGCGACATTAATGATCGTGTTGAGAGGACAGAAAGCAAAGATGGGGAGACCAAAGAGGATGCTGGCACAGTAGTCCAGTTTACAGAAGACAAGAGTGGTGACGAGATGCATAACAAGAAAGTTCAACCTGACTCCCCAGGTTGTCTAGCCCTCCAAATGTCCAACAAGGGTCTTCTGTCTTTCAGTGTCATGAAAATGTCCACAGAACAACAACAGAGAGGCTTTGCTTCAATTCCCCTTGGTTTCCTCCCCTGCCTCGTCCAAATGTTGAGAGATTTCTCCCATTTCTCCACTTTGAACTATATATACAAATGACTAGGGAGGATGCTTCCCTTCCCCTAGTTTATTCCCAGTATATTTCACAGGCAACTTGACTCTTGTTTCCCCAAGATACTATGACTATGAAGATTCCTCTTGTCTCCTCCTTGGTTTCACACCCAACCTGGTACAGCTTCCTGCAAGGTACTGTGAGTATGAAGATTGTTTTGGCTCTCTCTTCATATGGCTGCAAATCCCAGACTTGCATTTTCTGTATTTGTAATTGTTCTTCTCGCTTTACTAGTTCTACTTCATTTGTCACAGCCAGCCGGGTACACTATCGTGCCAGGTACTGTGACTATAAAGGTTGCTTTTGGAGGTCTTCTTTGATTTGCGGGTGCAGGTCTCAGATTCACATTTGTGATTCTCCCTACTTTTAGCCACCCTGCCAACCGTCCTGTTCTCCCTGACCTCTCTGGAGAGCTTACTGAGAGCCTTCAGTTATTTGTCAGTGCTTTTGTGGGGCTTCTCGGCTTCCTTCCGCAACTTCCAGAGACTGCAGCAGCTCTTCGCTGACTCCCGGCCTCTGAGCTGTGCATCTCGGCTTCTTCAAATGCTCCAAGCTTCCTGTCTGGCTTGTGCCTCAGGCTTCTTCTCCTCTCGGGTGTTTGTTTGCGACGGATGCCTCGGGAACACCTCTTTCTGCAGGTAAGCGTCCCGCTCCTAGTACCATCAGTGTCTGTCTCCTCTACTGCTGCCAGGATTGTACTCTAACGTTTCTTCCTGGGAGGGCTTCTCTCTTCAGCAATACTTTCTTCCCTTTTTATGTTCCATTCGGATTCGCTTGACACAAATTGACAAGTGCGCATGTAGCGGTATGGTGGATAATTCCACATTACTCTGCACTTTTTCCTCATCCCATTGCTACAGTCATCTTTGTACTCAATGTTCTTCCTCGTCGAAGTATTTCTTGGGGAAGTGACATTGTCTATTCTGCAGACATACATGCAAGTGTGTGGGGTCATTATGTCCTGTGTGGGGTAACAGGTTGAGTGAGGTTTGGGTGTAAGGGAATTACACAGCGTTTCTTCCAAGGTGTCGTTCATCATCCCATAGGAGGTTTCCCTCCCCATGAGATCCACCCGCTGAGTACCACACCCAGGGGTACTATCGGGTATCGTCCTTATCTGCCTGGCCTCATGGAAGGGGCTCTCCTATGGAAGCAGGTATGACATCCTGGGATTTGTCATAGAAGTGAGAGGAGAATGCGTCATATAGTAGGGATTGGAAGCTGCAGAAGGCAGTATTAGGGGAAGAGGCAGCAGGTGTGAAGAAGGAGAGTGAGAACTGTAGGTCCGAGAGAAAGGGAGGAATAGCAGAAGGTTTAAATTTCCTTTTAGTAATAGGTGAGGCAAGTGGCGAGGAGAGTTCAGAGGGTGGAAAGGGGATAGAGGTGGAAATAATTGGGTGACCAGATAAAGATGGAGTGACAGTAGTATTAGTGGCTGAGAAAGAGGTGGGGATGAATATGAGATACAAATAGTAACCCTGTGTGTGGGCAAGTAGGTTATCGATAGAGTGGAGAGTGTGGTCTCTAAGAAAAGACTGAAGTTCAGATTTCTGAGAAGTGGTTGGAGAGGGACGGTTAAAGTCCCCTAAGAGAATGATGTGATGTTTAGTGGAATGAGAATCAAGGAGCTGCCCAAGATCATCAAAGAATGGCCCAGTGGAACCTGCAGGGCGACAGATGGAGATGATGTGAACCATGTGAGGTGGTGCAGTAGTAGAGATGGTGAATTCTAAAGAGGTAGGAGAGGACATGCCATGGAGGCATGTATGAGGCATTGAGGTCGGAAGAGAGCAAATGTCTGATTCCTCCACCTCTGGCAATAAGTCAAGGAGAGTGAATAAAGGATAGTTTCGAATCGTTTAAGGGTGCCAGAGTGGCAGTGTCATATGGAGAAATCCAGGTTTCAGTGATAGCAAGATGGTCTGGGGGAGGAGAGCTGGAGTAAAAATAGTCGGTGAAAAAGGATGTTTTGTTGCATTCTGACCGAGTATTCCAGAGTGTAATGTTCAGTTGATGTCATAAGGAAGAGTGGAGAAGTTGAGTCTCAGAGGAGGACGGGTGAGGTGGATAGGTGTTAGAATAGGTATGGTTCACTTGTTGGCTTTGTTTGTTGGAAGTAGATGGAAGAGAGATGGAGTAGTTGGAGTTTCGAGTTGTGAGTTTTATAATAGGGATAGGAAATTAGGAAGTTGTAGCTTGATTGAAGAAAGGGTAGGGAGATGTGAGTAGGAGGAGCAGCAGCAGGAGCAGGAGTGAATGCATTATAAGTGATTAGGGCAGTGTGGAGAGACAGCACAGTAATTAGGAAGTTTGGGAACCAAGTATGCAACTCTGCCACCTTGGAAGGCAATCGCTTTGTGGGGTGGAGGACAACATCTACTGTGTTTAAATGTCTATACATTAGTAGCTAGTGCATTTGGATCTGGCATTAGCATCTTTTTTCTTTTTTAAAACAGGCAAGTCTCCGAACTCCACTACCTTTTCATTTTTTCAATCTCCTTTATAAATCAAGTTTTCTTGTTCCCTGAAAAATTAGAAAACATGACATAATGCAGTAGATGCAAATGCAGTGGATGAACATGCATAAAGATGGAAAGACATGTCATGATAGGATATGTAAAGCGCACACCTTGCTGTGAAGCAATGGAGCATTGCTTAAGTGGGAAACATTCAAGGTTCACAGGTAGGGTGTGGGAATAGCCTGGAATGGGCAACGGGTTTAGGGGCAGCCTTTGGATAAGGAGAAGTAGGGTTGAGCTGGGAGATCAGCTATTGGCGAGATGCTCTTTGAAGTTTAGGGAATTCAGGCCTTTTCTGACGTGTAGGACATCTCTAACAGCATACGTTTTTGCAGTAGTGGTAAAAACATGCAATGAAGGTGGGTTACCGGGTATGTAGGTGGGTGGCACACTTAATATATAGGAGATTTGGCAAAATCAAGAAAAGCAGGCCTGATGAAAAAAAAATCTGAAAACCTATCACTACCAATACAACACAATGTTAGATAAAGAAAAATAACTTCCCTAGTCGATATTGTTATGCACCTGATCCTCTGGGCAACAGACAAACGGGAAGCTTGAAAGGGAGTGGGGGTATGGCATAAAGGGTGTATTTTGTTTTATTTATTTTATGTTCAAGGACAAGTGGAGTTGTCGCTTTCTTCTACATGAGCCCATTCTCATACTGCATGGACTGACATGATGCCGTGATAATTGCCATCGAGGAAGAGCTTTGCTTCCCTTCATGAGAACTGCCATTTACTCAGGTGACACTGAGGTGCACCCTGACCTTCTACCTGTATGCTCTTCCCACTCAATGGAGACTATGTGCCTGCAGGGTGTAAATATAACAAAACAGATAATGTTATATATAGACTATATCTAAGTGGTGCGTAGGCATGGAAAATCTATGTCTATCTATGTTTTCCAGTGCCTTCTGTAGGCATGTGTTAACTAATCCCACAGGCACATTCTCCCTGTGTATTGTGCCTTGTGTTGTACAATTGGAATCTTTAGCACCTGGACTTACCACGGTTGTCCATTCAGCTGTGATCCTCCTTGGACATGAGGCACCTGTGGGCTCCAGCAAAATAAGAAGAACACGCTTTCTTAGACACTCCCGGGATATACTCCTTCCGTGCAGTAATCATACAAGGTGTGAATGCCCAACTGCTGGACCTAGAGCACTCGCAAATAATCAAACACACCATCTTTAAATGTTTTTTATTCCTTTTTTTTGTTCTTTGACTGTGGCAATGCTGTGACATGATCATGTAGGCTTCAGCTTCTAATAAACAGCACTCAGCTTGATTAAACGAACCCCTTTCCCACCCTAAAAAAAAATCGCAACTATGTTCACACCCGAATCCTCATAAGTCACATCATATATTTCCAGCATAGAAATCCACAGAAAAATACTCCTCACACTATTAAGATTACAGGTCGTTGTTTTTTCTGGAGGGAATACAAGTCCTACCTTTAACTCCCAAATTCCTCCATGCTCTCAGCCTCAAAAAATAACTTCTACAACTCCCTTTTCTGCAATTTCTGTTATGCTTCAGGTTTGTGTGAAAAGTTCGTAACACGGTTGGCACATTTGAAATCGGTTATGGCACAGGTTCTCTGAAAGAAAGGTCCTTCCTTAGGGTCAGAAACAGCTTTTTATGATTTTTTTAATCATTATTTATTTTTAAAAAAACAAAACTCCGAAGAGACCCAAAAATGATTCGGACCATAGATGGTCGCCCAGAGCGAGATCCACTTTTTAATAAAACCCCAGTCAACCACGTCCCACCCTCCATCCAACCCAGCGCTCCCAATTATTAAAAATTAAAAAATATCCCCTCCTCTCGTCGGAGATGGATGTTGTCTCGTCAATGCCTCTTATCACTTGGGATTGTGCACCATTGTATCCCAACAGCCATTCAATAGTTATACTATTTATAAAAAAATGCAATTTTCCGCCTCAGTAATCAAGTGATTGATTCTACCTCAGTTGCACATGTTCCGCAACACCTTCCCTTGATGAAAATAGATCTCAAATAGAATTTACGAATAAAGAGCTGTACTACAAAATAAGCTTTTTTCTTTCATTTTCTTTCTTAATTTTTTCTTTTTTTTTAGTAATACTCAGGTAGTTGGATTGTGAAACATTCCATTGTAATATCAAAATATTCTTCCATTTGTGTTTGTTTTCACATAGATTTTTTGGGATCTTTGTACCGCAAATGAATGTTTTTGAGTAAAAGGCTAAACAAGAGACACACTGCTGTTGTGAGTATGTGCTCCACATCAGCAACTACTATGTGTTGCTGCTGTGTTTTGTGATTTCTGTCATTCCCCCAACTCGTTTATACTTCAGAGCTAAATTTGTGTCTCCTGCACATTTTCCTTCGAGCTGCTCTTGAAAAGCAGAGGTTCGTGGATGGAGTTGAGAATGGGGTTTTTGGCACAGTTCAGAGTGCCTGTGTTGTTGTTATAATGGGCTTTGTATGATGTGTAGTGATTCAGGTGGTCATGCTCAATAGCTGGCAGGGACATGTGATTGTCCCCAGGGTTGGTGGTTGGCATCTCATCTTCGACGTTGATGATCTCTATGGTCCTCGTAGGACCATGGTGTTTGTGTAGCTGGTGCTGTTTCCGGAGCTTGTAGAAAACGATGAGCATGACGGCTGCCATAAAGGTGATGGCCACAAAGCAGCCGATGATGATCTTTGTGGTCTTCATCACATCATCTAAATCCTTCATGATATCGCCAGTAACATCAGTAATTGGGATAGTGTAGGGTTTCTCTGTTGACCCTGTACTGCGTGGTGTTAGAGATGTTGTGGTCCTGTCCCAGCCCCCAGATGGTGTTGGGCCAAGCACTCTGTCAGTTGGTTTTGGCTCCTCCTGAGTTGTCTCTGTCGTCTCCACAGTGACAGTGGTGAAGTAGGTGTAGGGAGTAGTCGTGGTAGGATCAGCAGCTGAAACATTGAGCGTGGCGGAAGCTGTTGTGTTCCCTGCTGAATTGGTGACCATGCAGGTATACTGACCAGTGTCTTGGACGGTGACATTGGTAAAGTTCAGTGTACCATCATGCAGTACAGAGATACGCACTCGGTAAGAGCCATGTGTCATCAAGGTCCCATTTGGAGTGAGCCAATTTACTGATGTCATAGAAGTGCCAGTCCGGCACTTCAGCTCTGCAGCCATTCCTTCTGTGACATTCAGGTCAGTAGGAGGCTCAACAATGACTGGGGCGTAGCAAGTGAAATGGCTCTGGTCCAGTTCCCCAATGTATCGAGCCTTTAAGTTTGGCGGGGAATGGCAGCGGGCACAACAGGTGGTGTTACTGGGTACTGTCTCTTTTAACCACCAACTTAACCACAGTACATCGCAGTTACAGTGCCAAGGGTTGTGGTTGAGGTGGACCCGCTCCAGACGGTGAAGAGGCGTAAACAGGTCATGGGGGAGTGACATGAGGTTATTGTGAGAGAGGTTAAGTTCCTCCAGGGATTTCAGGTCATCGAAAGCATTGCGCTCAATTATTTTTATATGGGCATGCATTAGCCATAGTTTACGCAGGCTGACAAGCCCCTGGAAAGATCCTGGCCGGATCATTTCCAATCGGTTCCCCGAAAGCTCCAGCTCCTCCAGTTTCACCAGGGCAGTTAAGTTGGGGATATCTTTTAAGTTACACATTCCCAGGTTGAGATACCTCAGGTTCACTAGTCCTTCAAAGGCAGCTTCTGAGATGAATTCCAACTTCTTAAGCTCACCCAAGTCCAGCCTCCGCAGGGAGGGCACTCTGTTGAACGCATATGAGGGTATACTCCCTATGGGGTTATTCCTCAGCCAGAGTTCCCTCAGTTTAGAGAGGTATTCAAAGGCTTGTGTGGGGACAGTAGTCAAGCGATTATCAAACATCTCTAGGGTGTTGAGATTGGGAAGCCCATTGAAAGCACCCACTTCAATCTTAGCAATTAAGTTCTTGTTGAGCTGCAAGATCTCTAGATGCCGCAGGTGTTTGAAAGTGTCCTGCTTGATCACCTGGATGCTGTTCTCCTGAAGATTAAGGTACCTGGTGTTGATTGATATGCTCTCTGGCACCTCCACTAGCTCCCTGCGGGTACAGACCACCCGACTGGCCTGGTTGCTGCAAGAACAAGTTGCCGGGCAAGAGGTGGGTGAGGTTCCAGCAAGGGCTAGCGTTGACACCCACAAGATTAACAAAACCTGCTTCCAAACCATCCTAATGAACTTCAGCCCTGGTATCCAGAAGGTAATGTGGTGGACAGCCATAGTCAACATTCATGCTTTAGTTATGGTCTCTGCAGCAAATGCAATCCAGAGCAAACATCTGAAACAGAAGAGAAAGGGATTCATGTTAAATTGGTATAGTGTGCACATCAAATTTTCTTTTTGAGTTTAAAGATTTTATTTTATTTAGTACCACAATAAACAATTACAATCTGAGTATAGATGATCTATCAATTGGATGACATAACGTTTCAGATCATTAAAATGCATTCTGTAATGTAATAACTAAGAACAAATATAGCATGCAATCCATTAACTTTGAAGATATTTTGTAAAGTAATAACTAAGAACAGAATTATAATGAATTTATATATATATATATATATATATATATATATATATATATATATATATATATATATATATATATATATATATGCATAAATTACTCTGATCGAGAGGGGAAGAGGGCTAATAAGGAGGAGAAAAAACCAGGAGAGAAATAAGAAAAAAAAAAAAAGGAGGAAGGAGTTTTAGCTCCGATGGGTGATAGGATAAAGCGAAGGAGCCACATAACTGTAGAAAGAATTAGCAATACAGGTAAACATTTGTATTGTTTAAATAATCAACAAAAGATGCCATCTTCTGTCATGTCTGGAGGGGACAGGGGATGAGTTAACGATACACTTCTCCAGTCTGTGGACATCACATATATTGTTCTATCAACCTTTTATTAAGATTTTAGTGATATCTTTCCAGTTTGATGTAATTAAGCATATTGCCAGACGTATGAATAGGTCAAGGATAACAAAGGATGACCTAATCTTGCCCTCTTTGAGAGCTAGGCTACCAAGTAGGATATTAGTTAACTTTAAGGGGAAAGAGATTTTAAAGATCCATTGAAGAAAATTCCAAACTTCATTCCAAAACGTATTTACCCAGGGACAGTAAAAAAGATGTCTAAAAGACCCAGAGGTTGAATGACAAGACCAGCATAAATTGTTATCTGCCCATTTAGATACAAATAATTTCTAGGGGGTGATAATGCTCTATGCATGTAAAGGGTCTGGGTTAGGTTCACTGATGTGAATATCATTTTACTCTCGGACCAAATCATGGACCACAATTCATCCCCAAAATGAATTGCACAGTCTCCTTCCCATTGCAATTCAGAAGACCATAAATTATTGGGAGTTCCTCCTGACCTTATAACCTTGTAGAGGTTGGATGATTTGATTGCATCAGGGGATTCTATGATATGCATTAAAGCAGGGTCTACAAATAATTGCTGGGAATTGTTTCTACTGCTAGCATCTAAACATGCATTAATTAAATTAAAATATTGACTCAAAGGAAATGCTGGCAATAAGAATTTGTTTTTAAATTCTTCTGCAGAGAGGATATTGCCATCCACAATTATGTGATCAATGAATTTAATTCCTTTGCTAATTTAGACTTTGCGGAAAATAGGTCTATCCTTTATGGTTATAAACTTATTGCACCAAATAAAGGAAGAGAGAGCCTTAGCCAGCTTGTTGATTTGATGAAACAGAAAGTCTTCCAAGTAATAACTAATTAGACAGATCATTTTAGAAAAGCCCAATTTGGATACATTGAAAAGATGCATTGTATCTTTGATATCAAACGGTGAAACAAGACATTTTTCAACAATTAACTAAGTAGGTGGGTTTATGACTTCATTGATGGGGAACCTATTTCTGGCTTTTTTGAGATCGAAGGCTCCATGATAGTTTTTAAAATTCAGAAAATTGACACCACCATTGACAAATGGATGTCTTAGTTTGCTAGCAGCAATTATTTTCTTTTTCTTATATCCCCATAAAAAATGTATACGTATTTTATCTATAGATTTGAAAAAAGAGGCTGGCAAAGGAATGTGAAACATTTGTAAGTAGTATAAAATCACAGCTGTTCACATAATTTTAATAGCCTCTAATCTTCTGTACCAGGACAGGTATAAGGGGGACCATGTGGTTACAAATTCATTTAGCTTTGATTGTAATTGTTGTAGGTTCATTGTAATCATTTGAGGAAGTGAAGAGGCAATCAAAATACCTCAATAATCACGAGAGATAGGATTCCAGCTAAGACCGAAATTGACCAAATATTCTTTAACACATTAGGCACTAAGTGGAAGCATTTCTGATTTATCTTTGTTCATCCTGTACTGTGAGAAATGAGGAAAACATGTATCAAATCTATTAAGTGAGGAAGTCTTGTGGTCGGATGATCAAAGAAGATCAATATGTTGTCCACATAAGCAGCTAACTTAAATTGAGATCCCCACATCTAATACCAGCAATATGATTATTGGTCCGTATTAATTCTAATAGCGGGTCCAGGGCCAATACAAATAAAATAGGTGAAAGGGGACATCCTTGTCTAGTACCCCTATGGAGGGTAAATCTAGGAGAGAATTGATTATTAATAAAAAGTGATGTGTTTGGGTCTGGGTATCGAAGTTTAACTAACTTAATATAACCATCCCTAATGCTGTGCCATTTTAAGGCTTGAAATAGAAAATCCCAATATAGACGGTCAAAAGCTTTTTCGGCATCTACTGCAATTGCTATATAGTTTTTTTGGAGTGATTCTTCTTATGTATATAATGCAAACAGTTCATAAACAGTCTGGAATCTTCTGAAATAATTCTGCCTTTTACAAATCCTACTTGATCGGGATTAAATAATTTTACATAAAGGATTCAATTCTATTAGCCAAAATCTTTATAAAAATCTTACAATCAGAGTTAATTAACAAAATTGGTCTGTAGTTCTTGGGTAATTGACTGTCTTTATTGTGTTTGGGAAATAGGATCAGATGGGCTTCTGTGAAGGAGCCCTGTGAATATCTACCTTAGAGAAACATGTATAACGTGATTCTAGCTTAGGCTAAAGGGTAGAAAAGAAATGTGCCAAAAAGTCCATAGAAACCTATCGGGCCCAGGTGATTTGCCTTTTTTAAGATCTTTTATGGCCTTAGTGATTTTGTTGATATTAATAGGGCTGTCTAGGCTACTTAAATCAATATTAACAGGGTGGTTGTGTTTCAAGTGATCAAAACATTTGTTGAAATTAATATTAGAATGAGTATGATCAGAAGCAAATACATTTTCACAGAACTTAGTGAAAACATCCAGGATATTTGCATCAGAGTTTACTATTTATATAGAGTTATTAATAATAGCCGATATCCTCGATCCTTCCTTTTTGATCTTAAGATATGAAACCAAAGCTTTACCAGCTTTATTGGATGATTGATATATTTTGGATTTAAATTTCAGCACCACACCACATGCTTGGACTGTGTATTTTTTGTTAATAGAGAAACGAAGAGTTAGGATTTGTCTAAGCAGAGACTGTGTATTTTTTGTTAATAGAGAAACAAAGAGTTAGGATTTGTCTAAGCAGAGTATCACTTGCCATAGCATTGTATCCTTTCTCTAGAGCTCGTAATTCATTACATAGGGCATCTAAATCTTTTCTGGCCTCTTTCTTTCTTTTGGCTACAAATGAGATGATATGTCCCCTTAGGGCAGCTTTATAGGCATTCCAATTATTGGGCCGAGAGGTGTCGTCATCTTTGTTAATATGAAAGAAGAAGTGGTGACATTCGAGAAAAGCTTTCGGAAAGCTGTAATCCTGATGTAGTGAGTTGTTAAATCTCTATCTGCTTATGTGATTTTTTTTAACGCATCCTAATTCTATATTAGTAACTACAGGAGAATGGTCAGTGGAGTCAATTATTGCACATGCCAAGGATTTAGTGACACAAATGTAATCAATGTGTGATAGCGAGTTATGTGGGAAGGAGTGAAAGGTGAAGTCAAGATCAGTAGGATGTGAGAGCCTCCATGTGTCAACAACTCCAATTTCTGCTAAACATTTTGTAAATTCAGTATGTGATTTACTACGTTTGAATTGACATGTGGATCTTTTATCAAGAAAGGGGTCAATGACGTTATTAAGATCTCCACATATTATCAAATTGGGAAGGTCTGATTGTAAAATCATTTGTTTCATTTCCCTCCAAAACTTGAGATCAGGGTCAGTGGACCTATAGATTTTGGGAATTGAGAAAATGTGAGAGTAAATTGATAATTTAGCTAAAACCCATCTATTGCTAGTATCTGTGTCCTTATGTTGGACCTGATAGTTAGTACTGTTTTTGATTAGGATCGCCACTCCATTATGTTTTCCATCTACCTGACTAGCGAATACCTTGAGTACCCAAAATCTCTTCAATTTCATGGATTCCTGTAATGATAAATGTGTTTCTTGCAAGCAAGCAATTATTGGTTTAAATCCATTGATGTGAGCTTATAACCTTTGTCTTTTAAATTGGGCTGTTAAAACCGTTAACATTCCATGTCATTCATCTTTGGGCCATAATCTAGAAAAGAGTAATAATAGTAATATTAGCAGAAGGTAAACATGAAAAACTCATCCTTAGTCAAAGTGCCTTCTGCTTATTGAGATTTGTACATATTCTAGAACAAAGGCAGAGTTGCACAAATTGTTATAAAGTGATAAAAATGGGTATAAAAAAACAAAAAAGAAAAAGGACCAACATTGCAACATCTGACAGTATTGAATTGAATTGAATCATTTGTAATGCGCACCGAACAAACCCAATCATGTCTGGGCATAGCTGCAACATGGAGGGGTCAAAAGAGGTTCACCCACCTAGAAGGATCCTCCCAGATTCCACAAACACTGATACCCAAGCAAATCAGCCAGTTTACCAAGTATCCCAGTTTAACAGAAAAGATACGTCTTCAAAGCTTTCCGAAAAGCAGTAAGGGTTTTTAATGCTCGAATTTCTATTGCAAGCCTATTCCAAAGCTTTGGATCGTATATTCCAAATCTTCAGTCACCCCTAGACACATATTTGGGAGGCGGGACCTGCAGCAACAACCTATCACACAAGTGTAGCAGGTGAGATGATATATACAAATACATTTATTCCACAAGCTAGCCACTGATTAACACATTTAAATACCCTGCAAAGGATTTTCAAATCGATCCGCTCCTTCACTGCAAGCCAATGCAGTGACCGCCGCAAGTCTAATATAGAAGATGATTTTGAGAACCCAAAGATAAGTCTCATCGCCGCATTTTGGGCTATTTACAGTCTCTGGACTTGAGCAATTGGAATATCTGTCAACAGAGCATTGCAATAATCTAAACTTGAGTTTATAAGTGTACCTACGACTGCTGCATAGTCCTTAGCTGGTATAAAAAGAAGGACCTGTCTTAACAAACATAGGTCGCAAAAAACTGCTTGAACCTTCTCACTCACCTGTGCTTTGCTCCCCTGGTCCTCCTCCCAAATGCAAACTTGATTTTTTATCTTGGGTGTTCAAGCCAGATGTGAGCCCAAAAAGCAGGGGGATGATGGGCACTTACAAATTTCAAGTCGATGTTTTGGACCAAACATTGCCACCTCGGTTTTCCCAGCGTTCAGCAAAAGCTAGTTTGAACACATCCATGCTTGAATTTCCTTCAGGCAACGTTCAACTATCTCAAAAGTCTCCTCTGTCTTCCCAACTTTTAAGAACCAGTGGGGATCACCTGCATGCAATTGAAATGTCACTTTGTATTTCCTCAGAATGTCCATAAGAGGTCTCATGTATAAGTTATAAAATAAGGGGAGAGAAGGACCCTGTGAGAGAGAAAAGCTGCAGCCCTACTTGGTAGCATGGAAGGTCTCACTGAGCTGCTGGCGGGAGCCAGCAAGCCTACACCTGACCATGAAAACCCCTGAAGTGGGAGAATGGAACAACAGACTCCCGGCAATCCCCTCTCGTGCTTGGCCTAGAGGATCACGGCCTAGGCACCCGCCACGAGATGAGTTTGCCCATCTACCAGACGACCAAATACCTTGGTACAGGAACCTACGGATGTGCCCACCTACCTGCACTACCTGCCCAGCAGCCCGCCCCACCCAGGCCGACACATACAACATGGATCAACTCGACTAAACCAACACATCGTTAGAGATGCCATGACGACCTAGCCAACGGTCACATCTATACGACTATGCACACTGGACACTCCTACACCAACCTACACGAAGAATATACTCAGCGCTATGACATAGGTGACGGACACATCCACGGACGTGCATCTTTATTATTTTTCACATATGCTTTAAGATGCAGAAACGCAAGACGCACGATGAACTTTATCTAAATGGCTTGCTTACGCTTCACATAAACCTTATAACCTAAAGCGCCTGTGCACTCAACTGTTCCAGTTATGAGCCTGACTCAAGTAGGCCGCAAGCAAGAGCTTCCATGAACATTAAAATGAACAAGAGTCCGGTTGCTGATCCTGCAGAATGAGCCCGGCGAAAGGCAGACAGCCAAGCCACAATGTTGCAAATCTCGCACGCCGCACACCAACGTCAAGGTCGCACCTGCAAATTAAACAAGGCACACAGTGGAAAAAACAATATTAATTGTGCAGAATTCGGCCTCAAACACGGTCCCGCCTCACGTGACCAAGCCAAACCTGCACGGATGCCAAGGCTAGGAGAATGGAGGCGCCTGGATCCCACGTTACGAGACACAAGCAGATACACATAAAGGACTCAATGGACATCTGCGACAGTGGGAGTAGTCGGCCTTCCAGCCCATGAATAAGTCCTCGCATTGTCTGCACGTACCCATAGTGAAACATTGTTGCATATGACAGGTACACCGCGAGCTGGGAACGGCGATGGTCCCAGGCTGGGAGGCTCGCGACTGCACCAATCAGAACATGGGGCTCTTATCACTGACGTCATTAAAATTGACCAATCCTCAGGGGTCTTCATGTAACAATTCTCATGTATCTAATTGCAGGGACAACCCAGGTATACCACCTGACTGACCCTCAGCCATTAATATTCTTCTCTATATGTATGCTATACTAACCCTACCACTCGAGTAACCAATCCAGAGTGGAGATAGGTTTTTTGATAAACTTTTCAAGGTGACGCAAGTAGCGCGTCATACCACGGTAAAAAGGGCCTGCGAGCCCCACGATTGTGTGTGTGTCAGGACGGACGCGTACGCTCCTTGACCCATCCCTGCCGTTTGTATAATAAACAGCAGAACCACCTTGCTTCTTGTGTGCGTCTCATACTCATTTTTTGTGACACACGGGAGGAGTTGGGGCCTCCCTGCCCGGAGGTCCGCGGACGGCCCAGCCGACCCCGGCAGAATTTTCCCCCGACAAGTTGGAGGCACTGCTGAGATCTATTTAAGGTCTGCTTTTATTTTTATTTTTCCGAGTGCTCCTGCTGCGAGGAGGCCCGGCGGCGCGGCCCCCTCTGCCGCTGCCCCCTTCTGAGGACTACAGGACCATCGCGGAACTGCGAGAAGACCGGACAGCGCAATCCGGATAAAGGCTTTCGGGAGCCGATTGAGAAGAATCCCGCCCTCGGTTGGCGAGTGTCCAGACGTGGTCCAGACGAGGGGAGGTGGCGAGCCGCTTGGAGGGGTGCACGCAGTCGAGCGGCCCCACATCGAGAGAACTTGGTGAGTATGCCACACCCAACAAGCAATGTGAAATTGTGAGGGTGGGGGGAGGAATTAAATAAGGGAGGAGGGAGGTGTTGCACAGGTGCGCGGCGACGGTTTGACAATTTAGTGTTGGCTATGAAATGAATGGTAGCCGAACGAGTGCGAGAGCAGTCAGCTACGCTACGCGAGAGAGGGGGGCGGAGCACGAAAACATCACGTGTGGCCGCTCGTAGACACTGATTGGCCTAAGTCGCGACTACGTGTATGGGTGTGTGTGCGCGGTTTCCTACGATTTGGTAATTATTGATCAATGAGTAGATGAGGATCCCTATTGATCGAGCAAGAAACTCGATAGGTAGATGACGTTTCCCTGTAGACGGTAGCTAGTTGGTTGCCCAATACGGAAGATAATTGGCTGGTTAAGCCCTCCTGTCGAGGGGCGTATCACACGCGAGGCGACGCAGCGTGCGCAGTCCGGTTATATATTGTTGATTACCTTGTTCCAGGCGTGACAGGAAGACAGCTGTGGGGTTAACGGGGATAGAGTGTAGGTGTATTGAGAACCGACTAATAGTTTGAAGAGATCGGTGACGTCACCAGTAGGGCTTTCATAGGATATCCCGAGTACAAGGCATTTATCTCTTTTCGGAGGGTGGTGGGAAAGAGAATTGTGGTAAGGGAGTGGAGACGGAGATAAGCGGAAACGAGGCGATCGGGAAAAAGGCGAAACGGGGGACGTGGCTGCGCACGGAGAACGCCGGCCACGACCAGTGTAGAAGAGGGAGGAGGAGCAAATGAAAATAGGACAACTGTATAAGAACGTCACAAAGGGTACGCAGCTGTAGGGTGCTACGTACGCCTCGGCCGCAGGGGGCCGTAAGGGTGTTGTGTAAAGGAAGACAAGGAAGAAAAGAATATGCAAATGTAAATACTATATTTTAATAATTTCCCTTAGCGGACTATCGCAAGTCCCCAAACTCACGGGGCCAGGTAAAGGTACAAGGTTGTGCATTATAGGTGTTATTTAAATAACAGCTACCAAAAAGGGAAGGATAGCAAGCGGAGCGCTGCTATGTCACACGGAGCAGGATCGGGAGGGTGGGGGAACACCCTCACTACACCACTACAGCACATATGCAAAACACTGTCACCCCATCGGGAGAAATTGATCAAGTATAGCATTGAATGGACACAGGGGACGGACAACAAAATGACAACCCCATGGCCACCTAATGGTAGCTTCGATCCATATACCCAACATTCACTGTTAAACCATCTGCATAATACATACAAGGGGAAGAAATTGACTAACCATGTGGAAATGTTTAACTTATGGCGGATGTTCCAGGGGTCCCGACCAGGACCAAATGGAATGTTCACTGTGGGGGAAACGCTGGAAGAAAAAGAGATTAAGGAGGAAGGAGAGAGTGGGGAGAAGGAGAGTGAGGGCCCAAAGAATACGGGGAACGGACAAGAGGGAGGAGAAAAGAATAGCTACTCAAAAGAAAATGAAGTAAAAAAGGAACAGGGCGACGATATAACCCTAGCAAGGGTAGTGTAAACAGAGGGAGGGGGGTTGTACCCTTTAAGGGAACTAGAAGAAATAGGAAGAGAACAACTAAGGGCGGCTGAGGGGTATTCGAACCCAACATACAGCCCACCACCATATGCGGTGACAGGCGTCAACAAGGAAGGGGAACAGACTAGTACGACAGGATTAGCATATAGGAAAATGACAGAAGGGGAGGGGAGGAATGGAGAAGAGCAAAGTGAGGAAATAGGAAATGACGAGTGGGTAGCTACACAGATACTATTAAAGTTACGAGGTACATTAACTGGAGAAGAGAGGGGGGTAGTGAGGAAGATGGACGAGGATAATAGCAGGGAGAGCGAAATAAGGGGAGAAGAGCTGATAAGACGAAAGGAAGAGGTTTTGGAGGAACGGCTAGCAAAACTAAGGGATGAGCAGAATGAACTAATCAAACAGCTCGAGAGGGAGGAAAGAGAGAGAGCAAGGGAAAGGAAAGAAGGAAGGAACGAGTTGGAAAGAATAAAGGAACGAAATGAGGAGCAAAGGAGAGAAGCAGAAAGGGTGAAAGCAGCAGCAGAAAGGGTATCAAGAGCAGTACTACGAGAGCGGAAAAAGGAAGAAGAAGAGAAAGAAAAAGAAATGTTGATGTGGAAGAAGAGATTACTATCAGAAACAACAAGGAAATATGAAGAGGGGAGGGTGATAGAGAGTATATTAGAAAGGGAGAGGGTGAGGAAGGAAAGGAAGGAAGAAGATGAAAGGGTATTGGGAAGGACAAGTAGTGAAGTAATGGAGGAATTAAAAAGGAAAAGGGAGGGAATTGGTAGAAAGATGGAGGAGAGAAATGAAGAGGAAAGAGAAAATAGAAGAGGAGAGATTGAGGAAAGGAGGTATGTATATAGAGATAAAGAAGTAGCAACAACCTCAGCACTAAGGGGAGCGGGTGATAAAGGAGAAAGAGGAGACACAGACCCAATAGACTTAAGAACTGTAACTATCAAGGGGAGAAAGACAGAGTGGGGGGAGCAACATATAGACGACTTTTGTAGTGAGGAAGAAGAAGGAATGGAGAAGGATGGAGGAAACAGTAACAGGGAAAGCCTAGATAAACTATACACCACTCGGACCAATACAGACTCCCCCTGGATATGTATGAGAAAGGATGAACTAGAGAAAAGTGAGGAGGAAGAGCGAGGGATAGCGAAAGGGCAGATAAATGAAACCACACCCACTCCAGCCACTGTCACACCCTCATCATCCTACTCATCATCCTACCATCAGTCAACTGCCCCACGCTCACTACGTAAAACTAAACTCGCGCCTTTCTCAAACGAAATAACACCCTATGTAGGGAGGCTTAGAGACCTCCCTAGACGTAGGCAGGAGGGACAAATACACACGCCCACATTAGCCAAAGGAGATGATGAAAGAAGGGGAAAAGAAAGAGGAGAAGGAGCTACGAGCATGGGAATTACGGACAGAATAGAATACATACGAGAGAGGGAAGAAGAGGAGGGGTGTGGGGACTCAATTTTATGGAACCCAAGGGATATAACGAGACACAACTTAATGCCACTTCTGGAGAGGGGAGGGGTGAGACCACAATATGTCCCTTGGAAGCATGTAGACAAAGAAAACATAAAGTGCAGGCTCCCATCTTTAAGTGGAGGTGCAGGTAAATGGATATATGAAATGGAAAAACATACCACAGGACAGAAGCTGGCAGTGGGGGATGTAAAGGGCCTTCTTATATCAATATTAGGGGATGCAGCGGATGACATTTGGAAAAGAGCGGGATTTACTGGGGTAACCATAACCAACACATCACACGATGGGGCACCATTCGCAAACTGCAGACATGCATTATGGCAGGCACTAAGGGTACAGTACCCAGACACATCAGACATAGGAGCAATTACCTCACGCAAGATGCGTGAGAACGAAGATCCTGTTGACTATATCCAGGAAATTCAAGAGAAGTGGCGCATGGAAACTAGAGAACAATGGGACAAAACACCAGCAATATTTTATCATATATTAGTACAAGGGCTCCCAGAAGGAGTTCAGAAACAACTGAAGAAAGTGGTGGGAATGGAAGCAAAAGCATGGCCGGAAATACAACTGACAATAGTACACCATTGTAGGACATGGCAAGGTAAAATGAAACAAAAGGAAGAGGACAGGAAAGCGGAAGAGGCTAAACTTGTTCAGAAAAAACTTACTAAATACACAATGGAAGGGGCACTAATTACTGCACCTACAACAATGACCCAAAGCCCCACACAAGTAGTGGCTGCACAAGATACCTCCCAAATACAACCTTCCCAGAATATAATACAACAGATGCCGCCACTCCAACCATACACGACCAACTTGGGAGGAGGATACTCAACGCCAGGTGCTGGGTATTATAACTATAACAGGGGAAGAGGAGGAATAATGAGAGGGAGGGGATACGGATATAACACACAACAACAGGTGGGAGGACTCAAAAATTACTACCCCACCGGTCAACCAGTATACCAGGACAACTCAGGTAGTTTTCCATGGCAAAGTAGAGAACCGCCAGTGTGTTGGATTTGTGGTTTGGTGGGACACATGTCACGCACGTGTAGGGTAAGACCAGGGACACCATTATGGAACGACCAGGGACAACTAAGGCCCACACAAGAACAGCAGGGGATACAGCAACAGCAAATGTTGCAACAAGGTAATGACCAGCAACAACTAGCAACACAACAACAGCTACAGGAATTTTCACTGCCACAACAACAGGTAGCGACAACACAACAACCCCAAGCACAACAAACACAACTGGGTAGGGTGACAATACTAGGACACAACCCTTACTCAGGGAACGGCCAATCGTTGTACCCTCAATAGGACAGCCCACAGACGGCCTTGGTGTGTCCCATCCTGTCAGTAACCCCTAATAGTGCGGAGGAACCACGCATAGAGGTAATGATAGGTTACAAAAAATTATCATTCCTTGTTGATACCGGGGCGACGCGGTCTTGCATAAGGGAAGGTAAGTTTAAAATGTCAGGCGAAGCCATGAACACCCAAGGATTTTCTGGGGCTAAGGGGTTGGTTCCCTTTACTGATAACGTCCCCTTATCAATAGGGGATTGCGACATGTCAGTCCCACTTTTATATTCTAGGGCCTCACCAGTAAATATATTGGGCAGAGACATCATGAATAGGTTGAATATGACGATCTCCTTTACGGAAAACGGCATAATCTGCTCTACCCCAGGGATCAACATGCTCACCGCACGACAAATCATGCAAGCATACTGCGGACAGACAGCGATTAGGGCTGAGCCAGTTGATGGTGAACTATTTCAGTACGGGACAGACATGGCATTTGCATGGATGCCAGGGATAGAAGGAAAGATCTGGAGGAGGCCAGCAGCCTATTTGTTCAGACCAGAAACTCCAGCCAATGAACCAGAAGGAAAGGTGATTTCAGTGAACATAGAGAGCATCATAGCAACAGCTGATTACATTGCAGTGCATGCCCAAGACAGTGAAGGAAGAGCATGGAGAGCAGTAATAGCACTAGCAGAGGGATGTAGGCTAACCCAGGTGTCAGACGAGGAGCTCTTCTCAGAAGAAAAGGAGGAAGGTGAAATGGTGTTCATGATGAGTGTGGAGATGTGGCTAAGAGTGGCGTATAAACAAGTGGCACAAAAAATTGCAATGGCACTTGAGGCACCCGCACCCACCCTAGTTCCCTTCTTTAAGGAGGATATGTCAAAGGTACCCACATCACTATGGACTACTAGCCCCTATGACGTAGGATGTATAAAAAGTATAGGGGGTGTGAGGATAAAATTGAAAAAAGGTGCAATACTCCCCAGAGTAAAACAGTACCCACTATCAAAAGAGGCAGATGAGGGCATATATGAAACCATAACGGCCCTCATAAATAACGGCATACTGGTCCCTGTTGCAGTATGTAGACGACATAATAATTTGCAGCACAAGCGAAAAGAGATGCAGAGAGGACTCGTTAAAAATGCTGACAATATTGGCTGAAAAAGGTTACAAGGTAGACATGGAAAAGTTACAGTGCTGTCAGGAACAGGTATTGTACATTGGTCAGCTCATATCACAACATGGAAGAAAGATTGCCCCACAAAGAGCACAGGCCATTTCAAAAACACCATTGCCACAAACAGTGAGGGAACTACAGCAGATTCTAGGTCTGTGTAACTACTGTAGAGCATGGGTATTTGATTACAGCTCATACATAGGACCCCTGCTTGAGGGGTTAAAAGAAGCTAACAAAGGGGAGAAACAGTTGGGGTGGACAATGGAAATGAAAGAGGCTTTTGATGAACTGAAAGATGCGATTTCAACTGCTCCAGTATTGGCCACCCCAGATTATGAGCGCCAATTTTTTATATTTTCACATTGCGACTCAGCAGTAATAAAAGCAGTATTGGCTCAAAAAACCAGCATGGGCTACAAACCGGTAGCATTTTACAGTGGCCACTTAGATCCTGTAATGTTGGGTCATTTCCCTTGCGAACAAGGCCTCGCCGTAGCTGCTTTTGCGGTAGAAAAGGCGTCAACAATAACCATGGGATGCCCAACCACACTATTTGTGGAGCATGCGCTATTTGCAATATTGAATAAACCCAAGTCCACCCTAACCATGCAGAGGGCATCAGGGTATGAGATAATATTATCCAGAGCTGAACTATCAATTGTTAGATGTAGCATAGTGAACCCTGCAAGGTTTCTAGCAGAAGTAATTGAGGAAGGAGATTATGCCCACGATTGTACGCAAACCACTGAACTGTACTCATGCGCTAGAAAAGTTGAAGAAAACGCACTAGAGGGAGGTGAGCTCTTGTTCATTGATGGGTCATCAACAATTGACCAAAAGGATGGAGTAAGGAGGACTGGGGCAGCGGTGGTAAAAATGATGGAGGTACCGGTGTGTGTGGCAATGAAATGTGTGCAATTACCACAGCATTACTCTGCTCAAGCGGCAGAGCTAATTGCTCTGATCTTGGCGTTGAAGGAAAGCTTTAATAAACGAGTGACCATATATTCTGACAGCGCATATGTTACATCCACTGTCCACTCAGGGCTGTCAAAATGGAGAAGAAGAGGGTTTAGAAGAGCCGACGGCACTCCAGTGCAACATGCTCTCTTACTGGCTGAACTAATTGAAGTAATAAATAACCCCCAGGAATTAGCATTGGTCAAATGTACCGCACATACCAATGGAGAAGATCATGTCTCAAGAGGAAATGCAGCGGCAGACGCACATGCGAAGTATGCTGCATACTTTGGTGAGATATGGAACCCCCAAGAGTCAGAGAGAGGGAGAGGGAGGGGAATGGCTAGGGAGATGTTGATAAGAGAAGGGTACACACATCTCCCCGCCACACAAATAATGGAGCTACAAGCGGCTGCACCAATGGCAGAAAAAGAAATATGGGTAAAAAGAGGATGCACAATGTCACCAACTGACGCCCTATGGCGCCAGGGTAACACTGGAAAGATGGTAATGCCACTGGCACTATTGAACACCGCCCTGAGCCAACTACACCACCCAGCCCATACCGGCAAAGAAATAATTGCAGCACGAATTAGGGAAGACTGGTTTTGCCCCGAGTTAAATTCCCATGTGACAAATTTCATAAGTAACTGTCTCACATGCCAACAGTTTACGGCCGGTCACACTCTGAAAGTGATAAAAGGTACTATACCCCGGCCAGAGGGACCCTTCCGACATCTCCATATTGACTATGTTGATATGATCAACGTATGTCAAGGAAACAGGTATATGATTGTAGTAGTATGCCCATTTTCGAGGTGGATTGAAGCAGGGCCATGCTCCCACCCAGATGCATTCAGAGCAGCTAAATTTCTAGTGAAGGAGGTCTTCCCCAGGTGGGGGGTGTGCGAGGTACTGCGGTCAGACAATGGCCCGCATTTCGCAAACGAAATGTTCCAACACATCACGTCCTTATTGAGCATCAAACATAAATTTGCATGTGCATACCACCCCCAGGCCAATGGTGTATGCGAACGCCTGAATGGCCTACTAAAGGAAGCAATTGCAAAAATACAGCAAACAACAAAAAAGAGTTGGCTATATTGCCTTCCATTAGCCCTATTCGAACTGAGAAATAGGCCTGGCTCCGATCACCACCTCACCCCGCACGAGGTGGCTACCGGACGCCAGATGCGCCTTCCTCTGACGCCAACATCAAGAGCATTCTCAGACCAGGATAGCACTGCCAATGTTTTTGGTGATGAAATGTACCAATATGTGTCTTCTTTGATTACTAGTGTAGTGTTTGTGTCTCAACAGCTCGAGCGCACACGGGGCGGGTCTAACAGCGACCAACAAGAAGACGCGGTTAAAGAACTGGAAAAGGAAAGACTGTGTAAAATTGCTAAAGGTGACCACGTGCTACTCCGCAATTTCAATAGAAAGTGGAACGCCCCGCGTTTCACTGGTCCCCATCTGGTAGAGGAGACATCAACGAGAGCAGTAAAGCTACAGGACAAACGTGCCTGGAATCACCTACATGACGTAAAGATCTACAAACTTCTGACCCGCCCCAGCGCCACCGACAGGGCCATCGGAAGAACAACAACAGCGTCGCCAATGGAGGAAGAGACTTCTACCATTACTGACGGCTTAAGTGTCCCCATACCGTGTCAACCCCCAGATCCCCCAGAGACAACTATTGGACCCACCCACCCCATGGTCACCCGATCAAAGAGTAAAGAGGCTTCCGCCAGCTAAGCCCCTGCCCATTGACCCCCTACCCACTGTAGTAACAACAGAACTGAAGGACATTGTTTTGCACATATACACATGTAAACACTTAAATGTTCTCTCTTTCTTTTCCCTCGCACATGCAGGTACTGCGTATTATTATACTGTTAAGAAAGTAAGTTAACTAACAAATTCACTGCCCAGGAGTAGATGGTACCCTCAGACGATAACTACCCAGAAGAATTGTCACACCAATTTGTTTATGAAGTAAGAAGGCCAACGTACCTGAATAAAAGAAGGGTACGTGTCTACTACACAGCATTCCTCTTGGCCATAGAATATTCAATGCCCCACCTCCACCCATACTTGCCTGCCCTAAGAGATAGATCACTTAGAGTGGCATGGGAACAGCTCTTCGCCTGGGCACTGAATGACTATCTGATAGGGAGGGCTTAAAAATAAACAACCACTAACACTAGTAACAAGCATATTGAGAAATTTCAGGCGGGCAACTTTAACGTCGCAAGAATAAGCTGCCGGACTGCAGCAAGGTAAGAGCAAAATGCCGGTGAAATTAGCTTGTGTAATAAAATTGATAGGGATTTTGATGATCACCGGGTTCTTGGCTGCCTCTGTATGGCAGTACGGCTATGCTATGAATATTGTTGCTGTACCCAAACCTAACATACCCCCGCCCCCAGCAGCAACAGGTGTTAAGTCAGGTGGTATTAGTATAATCCTACACAAAGATAATAGAGTTAAACGCAGCACATACTCAGATAATAAAGGTATTGACAACTACATACAAGATTCAGTGCACATCTCAAACAACATGTGGTATCAACACATGACCCACATAGGCAAGCAGACAACAGAAGACAGCTGCTACGTTTGCTCATTGATTCCATATGCCATGAGCGCTTCTCGAACTTTTGTTGCCACGGAAATAGATGAAAAAACAGCACGGTGCATAATATACCTGGCACTGTTCCAAACGAAAGGAAGGTTTCAAGGGACAGTGGTACAACTGGTGTGGAAAACACGTGACTCATACCCATATGAAAACAATTTTCTCAAGACTTATTTAAGTTACCACAAGAAAAGTCTACACACTGAAGCCTTCAGATACATGACGAGTGGTCCCGAAAAAGGAGAAACAAAGAAGGTAACACTACAGTACCTACCATGTGATTGGTATGCCACTGAAGTCGCTGGTAAAACAGGATGTTGAGAGAGGGCACTGGTGACTATAACAGGGAAGGTGTACTTGGACAACAAATGGGAGACAGGAGTGGTTGGCAGCAACATGATAACAAAAGAAACTATTTCCACTATCGATGGGCACAACCACAGATGTTGGACGACTTGGATCAAGTACGTACCCATGCTCACGTGGATAGAAAAGGATGAAGACCCAATAATAATTCTGCCACTAACTGCGCCTAAGGTATGCTACCAACATAAAGGAGAGGTGGACGTAGGATATAACATCAACTGTGCAAGCGTGATGGAGTTACCTGAGGGGGGAGCGGGGACAGCAGTGATAATGGACCACTATTGGGCCTGCGGAGACAAAGCATACCACACACTGCCCCCTCTGTGGAATGGTATATGCACAATAGTCCACGTCAATGTACCATCACTAGTGGTACCCCAGAAACATGTGAATATGGCCAACTTCCCCAAAATGGATGAAGGGAACAAGAGGAAGAAGAGGTCTGCGCAACCTCAGAAGGGGCCTGAGAACGAAACTAACAGCAATAATACTGTCCTGAATAGAAAGAAAAGGCAAGGAGAACCTCTGACGGGAAATTACCTATGGGGTAGATCAGAAACAGCACTCACCTCAATTCCACCAGAACACAGACTATTTAGCAGAGCAGCAATGCTCTTCTCCTCGATAATACATCCGGGTTACAGGCTTACGCAAATGCAAAATGGCTCCAGATAACTAGATGGGAACTAATGATGACCATCAACTCTACAGTGAATGGATTTAACGCCATAAAAGAGAAACTGCGGGCAGTAAGAATGGTGGCACTTCAGAACAGATATGTACTGGACCTCCTCACAGAATGGGTTTGCGCAAAGATAGGACAATCATGCTGTACATTCATCCCTGCCAACGATGCTGACAACGGTACATTGACAGAAGCAGTTTCACAATTGGCCCAGATGCACTCCAAAATGATGGATGAAAGTAAAGGTGTAACAAAGGATGGAAGTTGGTTTTCAATATTATGGTCATGGATGCCATCTTGGCTTTCAGATGGACTGAAAATTATAGTTGGATGTACGATTTTGGCTGGAGCTACATTGATCATAATAAGATTTTGGAAAGCCCGGAAGGCACGCACCACAGATGAAATGATTGAAATGGCCGGTATGCACCCCTTGATGCCAGCAGATGACGGCCAACACACAGGCATGATAATACAAGAGAGAGAGAGACTGCGTAACCAAATCACAACGAACCACCTGGACCCACCATCTGTGAAGCTCGAAAACCCAAGAAACCCAAGGAGCTACATAGGGAAATGGGTATACTGTACTCCTGGAGGGACATGTGCATACATGTATTGGTCATTTGAAGACCATGTCAACCACTACGGACATTTGGGAGGAATAACTAAAATATGGAGAGTGAGAGGAGACAGAGAAAAGGATATGTTTGTGGTCGACAAGTCGACCAGAGGGGGGACTGAAGTGGGAGAATGGAACAACAGACTCCCGCCAATCCCCTCTCGCGCTTGGCCTAGAGGATCACGGCCTAGGCACCCGCCACAAGATGAGTTTGCCCATCTACCAGACGACCAAATACCTTGGTACAGGAACCTACGGATGTGCCCACCTACCTGCACTACCTGCCCAGCAGCCCCCCCCACCCAGGCCGACACATGCAACATGGATCAACTCGACTAAACCAACACATCGTTAGAGATGCCATGACGACCTAGCCAACGGTCACATCTATACGACTATGCACACTGGACACTCCTACACCAACCTACACGAAGAATATACTCAGCGCTATGACATAGGTGACGGACACATCCACGGACGTGCATCTTTATTATTTTTCACATATGCTTTAAGATGCAGAAACGCAAGACGCACGATGAACTTGATCTAAATGGCTTGCTTACGCTTCACATAAACCTTATAACCTAAAGCGCCTGTGCACTCAACTGTTCCAGTTATGCGCCTGACTCAAGTAGGCCGCAAGCAAGAGCTTCCATGAACATTAAAATGAACAAGAGTCCGGTTGCTGATCCTGCAGAATGAGCCCGGCGAAAGGCAGACAGCCAAGCCACAATGTTGCAAATCTCGCACGCCGCACACCAACGTCAAGGTCGCACCTGCAAATTAAACAAGGCACACAGTGGAAAAAACAATATTAATTGTGCAGAATTCGGCCTCAAACACGGTCCCGCCTCACGTGACCAAGCCAAACCTGCACGGATGCCAAGGCTAGGAGAATGGAGGCGCCTGGATCCCACGTTACGAGACACAAGCAGATACACATAAAGGACTCAATGGACATCTGCGACAGTGGGAGTAGTCGGCCTTCCAGCCCATGAATAAGTCCTCGCATTGTCTGCACGTACCCATAGTGAAACATTGTTGCATATGACAGGTACACCGCGAGCTGGGAACGGCGATGGTCCCAGGCTGGGAGGCTCGCGACTGCACCAATCAGAACATGGGGCTCTTATCACTGACGTCATTAAAATTGACCAATCCTCAGGGGTCTTCATGTAACAATTCTCATGTATCTAATTGCAGGGACAACCCAGGTATACCACCTGGCTGACCCTCAGCCATTAATATTCTTCTCTATATGTATGCTATACTAACCCTACCACTCGAGTAACCAATCCAGAGTGGAGATAGGTTTTTTGATAAACTTTTCAAGGTGACGCAAGTAGCGCGTTATACCACGGTAAAAAGGGCCTGCGAGCCCCACGATTGTGTGTGTGTCAGGACGGACGCGTACGCTCCTTGACCCATCCCTGCCGTTTGTATAATAAACAGCAGAACCACCTTGCTTCTTGTGTGCGTCTCATACTCATTTTTTGTGACACACGGGAGGAGTTGGGGCCTCCCTGCCCGGAGGTCCGCGGACGGCCCAGCCGACCCAAGCAGAATTTCCCCCCGACAGCCACTGGACCACCAGAGAACAAAATGGGAGCAACGCCTACCATCCCTGGAGAGATTTACCAGTACACACTACTGAACAGGGACCCAGAACACAAACTGGAACACTCAACAACCTATGCCTCCTTTGGTACATGGAAAATCTGTGCAGAGAAAGTGGGTGGGGCTTATTGTAAAGAAGACCGGTGGGGGGGTCTGTACTTCTGCTCTCTATATGGTAGAGGGGAGGCACAGAGGACCCCAGCCAAGATTCTCTAATACGGTAGCGATGGGCGAGCAATCAAGGCCTAGCTTCTCAGGAGGTGATGCAGGCTGGTTCTTAAGTACAGTGTATCCCCAAGCCCCCACAAAGGAATGTCCACACACTGTATTACTGAAAACACAGTCTTTATATAATTAATATTCAAGGGTTATGTACACTTATCACAATAACGCACTTTGTGCTCAGGAAAATCAGCAATGGTAAATATCTACAATTCTAAAGTGGTACCACTAATATTAGACCTCATTAAAGTGCATTCACAATACTGTAGAAATGGCACACAGATCAATAAGAAGGAAACCAGCAATAGAGAGAGGAGAGATAACAGAGGGTTGAAACAATAGGCAGAATACTGGCCCTTGCTACTGGACACAGTTCTGTGTGGAGATCCCCCCACCTGGGCAACCTGCAAAATAAAGAGATATAACACCAGCCCAGTCCAGATATTGTTCAATAGTCTATTTCTCTCCTATAATGTTTTTACCCCCCCAATGTACCTGGTGGAGTCGAGTTCCTCGAAAAGGCGTCGACAAGCGTCGAGGGACTCGCTGTTCGGCGACGGGGAATCGACGGCCCTTCTTGAATGCCTTCCTTTTCAGGCGGGAGGCACGGGGCGTCGAACGTCCGTCGACAAACGAGGCCGAACGTTGTCGAAGAGGCGGCAGCTCCGTCCGAGCGGTGCTCGTCGGCGTCGGGGCGTCGGCGTCCTGCAAGGCGGAGGTGTGCGGGGCACCTCGATGACAATAGTTCTGGACCGCAAAGATTGTAGAGACGGGAGCCCAGCAAGGGCGTCGAGTCGTCCGAGTCTTTGGGGTCGTCGGGTGGCGGGAAACCCACCGGCAGGTTTCTCCTCGGCGCGTTGGTCGTCCTCGACTTTCTCCGGCAGGATAAGCGGTCGACGATGCGGTCGAGAGAGTCCTTCGATTGAATGTTCTTAGGCAATGGAGCGGACGGCTCCGATCGTCGGCGGCACGGCGTCAAGTGGTTCCCACGGCTGGGCACACAACTTCGACGGGCCTCCAGCGGTTACACAGACCTGCGAACCCTGGTCGACGGCAATGGACTTCGACGGCGTCGATGTCCGGGTGCTTCACTTCGATCTCCTCGGCGGTCCCGTCTCGGGTCGGCAGCCTTTCGAGGGTCTGACTTCCAGGGCGCTTCGGCGAAGATTCAGCGGTGCTCGATGGTCCCTCGGAGCACGGGAAGAGGGCGCCTAGCCAGGTCCTCTCTCGGGTCAGCCCTCGACAATTTCGACAACCTTCAGTTCCGTCGAAGCAAATGCCACAGCAAGTCTTCTTCTTCCAGCTGGACGTCGAGGATCAGCAAATCCAGTTACTCTTGAGTGGAGACTCAGCTTCTGAATGCTTCTGAACAATTTCCAGTGGTGAGAGGTCCCCAGATATACTATTCTGTCTCTCATCCACACTGCTGGCACACACACAGCAGCCAATCACACAGAAGGGCATTCATGCAGTCAGTCAGCCAATCAGGCACACAGTGCATTCAGGCCACACTCCTCCCTTTCAGACACTCACAACAAGGAATGTGGATTGGGACAAGTACCCAGCCATTCAACACTACACACTGCATTCAGGCCAGTTTCGGGCAGGGCTGTCTCAGTCTTTGTCTCTCATGCCAGAAACCAGACAACCACAACAAGGAGTGTATATTGGTCACACACTCCATTCACCCAGGTCCCACCCACAGGAGGTACCCACAACATACAGTCACTGGGAAGGCTCCAGTCAGTCTAGCTGGGCCTTCACAACAACACCATATATGGAACTTCCACCCAACAGCCAGTCAGGGGGAAGGGACAGAGTCAGGGCTTCCCAGGACTTTGGGAAAAACAAGATAACAGGCAATAGAAAGCAAGAGGCCACAGGGGCCATCTTGTTTCCTATCAGGAATCAACTGATTCCAATGGCAGGGCCTGGGTATCCCAAAATGGAGGACACCCAGAGCACCTGTCAAATTCAGCATGGAGCTGCCACCAGCCCATACCCTGCTCTGTGGGCCACCCACAGGTGCCCAAAAACATACACTAGGGGCACAGGGTTGTACCCCTACCCATGGGTGCCATAAGGGTATCCCATGGGTCTGTTCACCAAATCAAAAGAGAGCTGCACTGCCAGGAGTCCCTCATGGACTCCTGGGCAGAAAACATGACAGAACACACGGTAAAAACAGAGAAAGGACAAGGATTCAGAGGCCCTGTCCCTCAGATGCATTTCCGGCATCACAGTCGCCCCCCCCAGACTGAGGTGGAGGGTGCCTAATCTCCCACGGGATAGACACCCTCATCCAGACGGTCAACATACCTTCTGGAAAGGCCATCTGCATTATCGTGACTCTTCCCTGGTCTGTGCTCTATGGTGAAGTCTAGCCCTTGTAGGCTAATCGACCACCTGAGCAATTTCGGATTCTCACCCTTCATCTGCATAAGCCACTTCAGGGGCTTATGATCTGTTTGGACCTTGAAGGTGGACCCCGTAAGGTAGGGCCTAAAACGCCTAAGGCTCCAAACTATACTAAAACATTCCTTTTCAACAGTAGCCCACCTAAGTTCTCTACCCTTGAGTTGTCTACTGATGAATATGATAGGATGTTCTCTCCCTTTGTCATCTAACTGGGACAAGACAGCTCCAATTCCGGTGTCGCAGGCATCCGTCTGGACGATAAAGGGTCGGCTGTAGTCAGGCGCACTCAACACAGGTGCCCTACACAGACTTTCTTTCAAGCCATCAAAGGCCCTCTGACAGTCTTCAGTCCAATTAACCTTCCTAGGCTGTTTGGGTGAAGTTAGAGCTGTCAGGGGTGCAGCTATGGTTCCATAGTCTGCCATGAAATTGCGATAGTACCCAGTGAGGCCCAAAAAGGCTCTCACCTGGGTTTGAGTAGTGGGCGTCTCCCAGTTCTGTACGTCCTGTACTTTACTGGAGAGAGGTTGGATTTGACCCCCTCCTACCTCATGACCAAGATAGGTAACTTTCCCCTGAGCTATCTGGCACTTGGTGGCCTTGATAGTGAGGTTAGCCCTTTTCAAGGCCTGCAACACCTTATCCAGATGTGTCAAATGCTCTTCCCAGGTGGAACTGTAGACGGCAATGTCGTCTAAGTAAGCCACACAAAAGGCTTCCAGCCCACTGAGCGCATGGTTGACCAATCTCTGGAAGGTGGCAGGGGCATTCTTCAACCCAAAGGGCATGACCCTAAACTGGTAGAGTCCCTCAGGTGTGGAGAATGCCGTCTTTTCCTTGGCATGGTCCGTCAGAGCTATTTGCCAATAGCCTGAGGTAAGGTCAAAGGTGCTCACAAATTTGGCAGCACCTATAGTGTCCACGAGCTCATCAGCCCTGGGCAATGGGTGCGCGTCAGTTTTGGTGACGGCATTGACTCCTCGGTAGTCCACACAGAACCTCCAATCCTTGGTACCCGCCGGGGAACTTGCCTTGGGGACAAGGACCACTGGACTGGACCAGGGACTGGTGGAGGGTTCAATAACACCCAGATCCAACATCTTGGCGACCTCAGCCTGGATGTGGTTTTTGACGGTATCTGACATACGATAGCTCCTGCTTTTGACAGGCACACTGTCACCAGTGTCAATTTCGTGCTTACACCACGGTGTAAGGCCCGGTGTCAGTGAAAACAGAGGGGCATACTGCTGGAGCAAAGCCCGGCAGGCCCTCTGCTGCTCTGTTGTCAAATCGGGAGAGAGTTGTACTCCCTCCACTGAGCCATCCTGAGGGTTGCTATGCAGCAAATCAGGAAGGGGCTCACTCTCATCCTCTTCTTGCCCTGAAGCTAGCAAGAGACATGAGACCTCTGCTCGCCTGTGGAAAGGCTTGAGCCTGTTGACATGGAATACCTGGGGGGCTACCCCAGAGGCTCCCATGTCCACCAGATAATTGACTTCGCCCATCTTGGAGATGATCCTGAAGGGTCCAGTCCACTTGTCTGCCAAAGCTCTAGGCTTGGTAGGCTCCATCACAAGGATTTCCTGTCCCGGAGTCCAATCCACTTGCGAAGCTTTCAGGTCATGCCAGTACTTATTCAATTCCTGGCTGGCCTTGAGATTTGCTGTTGCCTGACCCATCATTTGTGTCATCCTCCGCCTGAGGCCTAACACATAGTCCCCCACTTGCTTGGCGGGACCTGGAGGGGTGGCTTCCAAGCCTTCTCGGATCAAGGCGAGGGGCCCCCTCACGGGATGTCCAAAGAGTAACTCAAAGGGGCTGAAACCAACACCCTCTTGAGGTACCTCTCTGTAAGCAAACAGCAGGCATGGCAGGAGGAGATCCCATTTCCTCCTTAGGGGCTCTTCCAAAGCACCTAGCATGCCCTTGAGAGTTTTGTTAAATCTCTCAACCAGACCATTGGTCTGGGGGTGGTAAGAGGTGGAGAACTTGTAGGTTACCCCGCACTCTTTCCACATGGTTTTCATGTAACTAGACATGAAGTTGGATCCTCGGTCAGAGACAACCTCCTTGGGGAATCCAACACGGGTGAAAATGCCCAGGAGAGCCCTGGCAACCACCTTGGCAGTAACAGTCCGAAGGGGTATTGCCTCAGGGTACCTGGTGGCATGATCTACCAAGACCAGGATGAACCGATGTCCACCTGAAGTGGGAGGGTCAAGGGGACCGACGATGTCGATGCCCACCCTCTCAAATGGTGTGCCAACCACTGGTAATGGCTGCAGTGGGGCAATGACCCTGCCTCCAGTCTTGCCAGACAACTGACAAGTTGGGCAGGTCCTGCAGTGGGACTCCACCTCTACTCCCATCCGTGGCCAGTAGAAATGGGCAGAGAGCCTCTGCTTAGTCTTCTTGGTCCCAAGATGACCAGCCAGGGGCACCTCATGCGCCAACTGCAGTAGGAAGGGCCTGTAAACCTGGGGTACCACCAACCTCTTGCGGGCACCAGGTTCGGGCTTAGTGGGCTCACTAACAAGGAGCTCACCCTCCCAATAAATCTTGAATGTCCTAGGCACTTCACCTTGTGCCTGGGACAGGGCCTGTTTCCTCAGGCCCTCGAGAGAGTGGCACTCTCTCTGTCCCTTACAGAAGTCTGCCCGGGAGGGTCCCCCTTCAGCTAACAAGCATTGAAGGTCGGGATGATCCTCCGGGTTGAGAACCTCTCCCACAGGAGAGTCTTCTGTCTCTTCTCCCACAGGAGTTGAGTTTGGGTTTTCCGCTGGACCCAGCCCGTCCGGAGCATGGATCCCATTGGGTGCTGTCGGAACAGCAGGAAGAGAAGGTGTTCCCTCCACAGAGGTGGCCTTCTTGGTCTTCCTTCTTCTTGCCTTAGGCCTCGCCTTTGGCTCGGATACCTGACTCACAGCCAGACCCGGTGTCACCTGTGACCTAGTGACTGCAGCAGCAGTCATGGGAAGACCATCCGAGATCAACCCCAACTCTACTAGATCATTTCCTAACAGAATGTTAGCAGGGACATTGTCCTGAACCAGGACAGGAAGCTTTGCTGTCTTGTCTCCAATCATGAGTGTGACTAGGGCTACAGGCGATAATTTGGGAGGCCCACCAGCTAACCTGGTGGTTTGCAGAGGAGCACCTTCATAGTCCTCTGGCTTGAGCAGGGTCCTGTCCACCACTGTCATGCTTGCCCCAGTGTCTCTCAAACCAGTAGAAGGCTGGCCATTCAAGAGGACACTTCTCAAAAATCTACGGGTGTTCTGTGGGATAGTCGCCAGTACTTCTGCGTACTGGTCCCAGGCCCCAAGGGACACTAAGGAAATCTCTACCGGAGCACCAAATGTGATTCCTGTAGAGGAGGGGAGGACAGTGGCCTCCACCTCAGCCACGGGGTAAGGGTAGGTCAGGCTGACAGCCTGTACTCCAAGTGCCTTACCTTTACACTTGGGGTCACCCCTTTTGTGATCCAGAGCCCCACAATCCCAACAAGTGCCAGGAGTGCGGGGTACGGTACTGGAACCACTGGGAACCTGCTTTGCAGCAGGTGGACCACTACTCTTATTCCCACCCACAGAGGACTTATCCCCACCAGATTTTTGGGTCTTAGGAGAGGAAGGTTTTGGTTTACCCGACTGTGATTGCTTTTGGGACTCCTCAGCTTTCTGAGAGGTCCCCTTTTCTTTGTCCTTGTCCTTCCCACTGGAGTCCTTAGGGGACACCCGGTGGGAGACCCACTTGTCAGCCAACCTAGCCAGCTTAAAGGGGTCCAAAATGTTCTGGTCAGCCACATACTGACGCAGCTCTGGTGAACAGGCTTCAGAAAAATGCTCAAAAAACAAGAGGTGGGACAACTCAACAAAAGTTTTCACCTTGTAACCGTCAATCCACCCCATCATGTTCATGTGCGCAGTACTCACCCAGTCAACCCAAGACACATTCTCTCTTTTCTTAAAATCCCTGAACCTTTTAAGGTATTGGGTAGGTGTCTTGCCAAACTTGGCAATCAAAGCAGACTTCATACACTCATACTGACCCCTTTCCTCCACACTCAGCTTCAGAATACAGTCATATCCAGTTTGAGGCACTCTGCTTAACAAACACTTAGCCCAATCTCTTTTATCTACATCATGAATTGCACAAGCCATTTCAAACGCTTCAATCCATTGGAGGATATCGGAACCCTCCACAAACACACCAACCAAATCTTTCATAAACTTGGTGGCTGGGGACCTGCCACTCTCAATTGGTCTAGCTGAAGTCTCCACTCTAGCTCTCTCTAGCTGGATTCTCTGACATTCAGTGTCCTTGTCTTTGAGCGCAAGATCCCTATTCTTGAGTTCCACTTGCTGTGCCAGCTCCTCTTTCTTAAGCTCAGCTTCTATTTCCAACTTGCGATATTCAAAGGCCAATTTCATCCTTAATAACTCAAGTTCCATGGAATTGCTGGGGTTTGGAACAGAGGCAGCAGGAATGGTGGCATTCCCAGAAACAGATTCAGCGACAACCCCAGGGGCAGAGTCCTCACTGGTTGCATCCCCCCCTTCATCAAGGGTTTCACCATCAGTCTGGTAGTCCACCAGGGCAGCTATCAGCTCAGCCCTAGACTTATCCACAAAGTCCAACTCCCTGGCTTCACAAGCACTCTGGAGAGCCTCTAAGCTCATCCGAGTCAATTTACCATTTGCAATGGGCTCCATTGCCTGTAATGCAGTTATTTGGTACACACCCAAACCTTAATCTAATAAAGTGCGGATATTTTGTAAGTGGCACGGTTATACACTGAGTCTTAAAACCATAAGCATCCCACCGCTGCCACCAGCTTTGTAAAGAAGACCGGTGGGGGGGTCTGTACTTCTGCTCTCTATATGGTAGAGGGGAGGCACAGAGGACCCCAGCCAAGATTCTCTAATACGGTAGCGATGGGCGAGCAATCAAGGCCTAGCTTCTCAGGAGGTGATGCAGGCTGGTTCTTAAGTACAGTGTATCCCCAAGCCCCCACAAAGGAATGTCCACACACTGTATTACTGAAAACACAGTCTTTATATAATTAATATTCAAGGGTTATGTACACTTATCACAATAACGCACTTTGTGCTCAGGAAAATCAGCAATGGTAAATATCTACAATTCTAAAGTGGTACCACTAATATTAGACCTCATTAAAGTGCATTCACAATACTGTAGAAATGGCACACAGATCAATAAGAAGGAAACCAGCAATAGAGAGAGGAGAGATAACAGAGGGTTGAAACAATAGGCAGAATACTGGCCCTTGCTACTGGACACAGTTCTGTGTGGAGATCCCCCCACCTGGGCAACCTGCAAAATAAAGAGATATAACACCAGCCCAGTCCAGATATTGTTCAATAGTCTATTTCTCTCCTATAATGTTTTTACCCCCCCAATGTACCTGGTGGAGTCGAGTTCCTCGAAAAGGCGTCGACAAGCGTCGAGGGACTCGCTGTTCGGCGACGGGGAATCGACGGCCCTTCTTGAATGCCTTCCTTTTCAGGCGGGAGGCACGGGGCGTCGAACGTCCGTCGACAAACGAGGCCGAACGTTGTCGAAGAGGCGGCAGCTCCGTCCGAGCGGTGCTCGTCGGCGTCGGGGCGTCGGCGTCCTGCAAGGCGGAGGTGTGCGGGGCACCTCGATGACAATAGTTCTGGACCGCAAAGATTGTAGAGACGGGAGCCCAGCAAGGGCGTCGAGTCGTCCGAGTCTTTGGGGTCGTCGGGTGGCGGGAAACCCACCGGCAGGTTTCTCCTCGGCGCGTTGGTCGTCCTCGACTTTCTCCGGCAGGATAAGCGGTCGACGATGCGGTCGAGAGAGTCCTTCGATTGAATGTTCTTAGGCAATGGAGCGGACGGCTCCGATCGTCGGCGGCACGGCGTCAAGTGGTTCCCACGGCTGGGCACACAACTTCGACGGGCCTCCAGCGGTTACACAGACCTGCGAACCCTGGTCGACGGCAATGGACTTCGACGGCGTCGATGTCCGGGTGCTTCACTTCGATCTCCTCGGCGGTCCCGTCTCGGGTCGGCAGCCTTTCGAGGGTCTGACTTCCAGGGCGCTTCGGCGAAGATTCAGCGGTGCTCGATGGTCCCTCGGAGCACGGGAAGAGGGCGCCTAGCCAGGTCCTCTCTCGGGTCAGCCCTCGACAATTTCGACAACCTTCAGTTCCGTCGAAGCAAATGCCACAGCAAGTCTTCTTCTTCCAGCTGGACGTCGAGGATCAGCAAATCCAGTTACTCTTGAGTGGAGACTCAGCTTCTGAATGCTTCTGAACAATTTCCAGTGGTGAGAGGTCCCCAGATATACTATTCTGTCTCTCATCCACACTGCTGGCACACACACAGCAGCCAATCACACAGAAGGGCATTCATGCAGTCAGTCAGCCAATCAGGCACACAGTGCATTCAGGCCACACTCCTCCCTTTCAGACACTCACAACAAGGAATGTGGATTGGGACAAGTACCCAGCCATTCAACACTACACACTGCATTCAGGCCAGTTTCGGGCAGGGCTGTCTCAGTCTTTGTCTCTCATGCCAGAAACCAGACAACCACAACAAGGAGTGTATATTGGTCACACACTCCATTCACCCAGGTCCCACCCACAGGAGGTACCCACAACATACAGTCACTGGGAAGGCTCCAGTCAGTCTAGCTGGGCCTTCACAACAACACCATATATGGAACTTCCACCCAACAGCCAGTCAGGGGGAAGGGACAGAGTCAGGGCTTCCCAGGACTTTGGGAAAAACAAGATAACAGGCAATAGAAAGCAAGAGGCCACAGGGGCCATCTTGTTTCCTATCAGGAATCAACTGATTCCAATGGCAGGGCCTGGGTATCCCAAAATGGAGGACACCCAGAGCACCTGTCAAATTCAGCATGGAGCTGCCACCAGCCCATACCCTGCTCTGTGGGCCACCCACAGGTGCCCAAAAACATACACTAGGGGCACAGGGTTGTACCCCTACCCATGGGTGCCATAAGGGTATCCCATGGGTCTGTTCACCAAATCAAAAGAGAGCTGCACTGCCAGGAGTCCCTCATGGACTCCTGGGCAGAAAACATGACAGAACACACGGTAAAAACAGAGAAAGGACAAGGATTCAGAGGCCCTGTCCCTCAGATGCATTTCCGGCATCACACTTATCCCCTTATGAAGATTTTCCCTCACACATACATGCCCCATGTGGGGAAGACAGGGCCTGGGAAAGCTGAGATCAGAGGTGGAGAATGACCAAGAGGTGAGCAGGAGAAAGGATGGAGTGGCCTCTTGAGGAGGTGATTTGTGAAGCAGGTGAGGTACTGGCTGAGGAGTGGAAGTGGTTCTGCAGTGTGTGTTTGTGTGACAAGTGAGTAGAGAGATCAGTGTATGGAGTGAATATGAATCGAATGATACACAAAGAAAGGAAGGTGTTTAAATAGTAGTAGTGGAGGAGGAGAGTAGTAGTGACTGGGAGGACGAGAGTAGTAGTGCTAGGAGGAGAGTAGCAGTCGGAGGAGGAGAGTAGCAGTGGGGAAGAGGAGAGTTGTAATGTGGAAGAGTGGACTATTAGTGTGGAGAAGTGGAGGAGTACTGCGGAGGTGGGTAATAATCATTGGAGGAGAATAGTAGTGCGGAGGAGGGGAGTATTATTATAGAGGGGAGGCAGAATAGTGAAGTGGGGTGGGATAAAAAGGAACATCAGAGGGTGGTGGCGAGAACTAGGAAGAGTGAAACATCATAGGGGCAGTAAGAATAGGAAGGAAGAAGTGAGTGTGGCCATGCTTCAACCAGCCTGAAACCAACAGCGTACGTGCAAGGAACTACCCAAATTCTCATTAGAACACTACTAACTCTGGCTGGAGGTGGGGCAGTTAAGAAGTCCCTAAGGAAGTTTAGAGAGTTGGCATTTAGGGAACCATCCAAAGCATAAGATAATGTTTAGACAGTAGGGGGTCAACATTTGGTAGCACTAACCAGGAGTATGGATGCCTGCGATAGGGTGGAGTGTCGCAACAAGACAAGAGAGAGAGGGACATCGCTAGGCTCCACAAAGAGAATACAAACCCTTGAATTGTCTCAGAGACTCAAGAGTGAATTCTGTGCTATTTGTAATTACCCTCCCTTTAATGTTCAGACCTAATATCTGTGGAACCTCCCGCTCAGGCATGAATGCAGTAATACGCCAATACATTAATCTGATGCAAAATCTCTACCTTCCGTTTCTACAAGAGTGCAGCGTCTACTCCTGATTCTCATTACAGAGGCAAGGAATGCTACCACTGCCTATGACATGGGAAGGAGGTATAAGAGAGGCCACTCTACATAGACGGATGACCATATTCCATCCAATTGGAGGCAAACACCTCAGTCTTAACGTATTATAAAAGATACTAAACAATAAAACAATGCATTGGCGTTTTTCCGTCATTAAGCCTACATGTTCAGCTCTCCCTATAAGTGCAAAGTTCTTTCTTGCTAATAGGTTGCAGAGTGGGGTCAAAGGGAGCATCATTACCCACTCTTGCTACAACGCAAGGTTCACAAATGTACTAGTACATTAGATCCCCTGAACCAACCTCCCCTAACTAAACAGCTTATCCCCATCTTTCCACCTTACACCCCACACACACACCATACACACACCCACACACACGCACCAGCCAGGCGAACACAGGATTCAGTGGCCCGTCAGATATCGCTTTAACAGCCACCCCATTTCCGAACAATCACTAGGAAACTTAACACCTTATACACAAACCACCACATTATATAACAATTTGCATATCCCCAAGTCCACCCATGCTTGCAGGCGAGAACTTGTTAGTAATCAACAAAGTAGAATTATCACATCTAGCATCACAGACTATGCATGCAATAACGCAACTCACTCAGAATCGTTCTTGAACAGAGTGAATGGGTCCTTCAGATCTGAATGAAAGGCTAACATCTTGCCTCTCCTTCTTGCCTCACCACCTCCAACCCTTCCCTCTACCCTTCAGGATCTAAACCCAAGAGGCCTGCTAAAATGTCAGACGTTGTGCTATACCAGGCGGCCCAGCTAGATTATTTGGTTTATAGTCACTTGTTTGACAGTCATAGTGTCGAAATACAAAAGTTTCGACACTAAAGGATCTATTTTTTTTTAAATGCATGTATTTTTTGGGGGGGTTCTCCCCCAAAAAAATCTTCCTGGCATGAGTGCTTCCTAATTAAGGATCTGCCCCCATCAGCGTGCACATCCTTGATGGGTCATAGGGGAACCCATAGGGTGAGTCTGATGGAACAGACCCCTGCCCTAACATCTGGTACTACTAACTGATGCCTGAGACCACAAGATGGCCTCCTAGGCAGCCTCAGGCAAGCCGCCACTTACCTCATCTGCCTCATACCAGGGTCATGCTCTCTTCTAATCTTTATTCTAAATGTATAATTGAATCCTACTTAACCTTCCCCCATACTTACCTCCCATATCCCTCCTCTAACATTTGTATAACGTTTAGAAGACACCATATGCAAACCTATAAACAAACCTATTTACAACCCACTAAAACTCCCCTCTAAACATTCCATATACACTATACATTCCTATACTCTAAACTTACACTTATATATAAACATAAATATACAAATAAACAATGACATACAGAACATATATTGCATTATGTCACGTAGCGGTGACTGCCGCTAGTCAGCTACCTCTCTCACAGTACCTTATAGGCCTGTCTTTGTGGCTTTGGCTGGGGTCCGCCCCCTTGATGATATTTGGGGCTCTGCCAATTGTCTCTGGGTAGCCCCCGTCTGATGGGGACCTCCATCATCAATGACACGGCCTGCAGCCGGTTGGTTTCCCCAGTGTTCCTTCCACATTGATCACTGTCCCACAGCAAAGTTCTTTCTCTATGTTGGCCCCATTCCAGGGGGGACGTCCGAAGTCACCACTGAGCCCCGCTGCCACTTGTTCATCCTATGTGCAGCCCTGCAGCCTTGGGGGCCACTCTTGTCAACACTGTGCCCTGCAAGCTTTAGGTGGCATCCATATTACAATGGGATGTCGTCATCATTGCTGTGCCCAAGCACCAATACGCTCACCATGATGTGCCCCCTCGGCATCAAGTCAGAGAGACGCAGGCAGGGGGTGGGCCATGTAGCCTTCATGAAGGTTGCTCTGCCATTGCCTGGCATGCATGGTCCAGGACTCCTCCTCTACTTGGCCCGCCTCATCGACCACAACATGGTCCTATGGAGAGGATGGCCGGTCCCCCTGTTTAGGCCTGGCCCCACACGCGGCCCAGACTGAGCGGTTCTTAGGTTTTAACCCCAGACAACACTGCACATGCTGGCCAGAGGCTTGACCAGTAATGGGCCTGTAGTAATGGGAACATGATAACAACAGGGGTCGCCAAGCACATGCAGCCCGGCGTATGAAAAGTCTTAAGGCCCAGAGAGGTGTCCCTTTTTCTTTCACTCCCATTTCTTTCTATACCCTTCTCTTGTTTCTTCTTTTCTTCCTTTTCAACCTTTTCTCTAATAGTATTCTCTTTTGCAACTCTTGGATTCTTTTCTCCCCTGGCCATTCTTGGTCTTCTGTCCCTTTTTTGTGTTTTTTCTGTTCTCTTCAACATTTCATCCAGCCCCATAGTGGGCTGGATGGACTAGTCCATACACATAAACACACAAAATCACACACTGCATAACCCTGGTGTCTGTCTCTTTATTCCTAGGTTTCCCTGAAGGGACAAGTACGTACCCCTATGTAACCCGGCCCAGCTTGGACCACGGGCTTCACAAAGCAATCCAATGAACACCCTACTCAACAAATCAAATATTTCGGCCATTTTACCCTTTGCAGCCCAGCCACTGTATACACACACACAGACACTGCACGCTTGGCTCATACCTGTTTTCATTGTGTAACTATTGTAACTTTACAAGCCCTTTGGCGAAGATTCTCCATGTATCCAACAACTCCCTAGAGGAGCTTCTTCATGCATCTACAATCTCGCCTTAGAAGCTGGTCCATGTACCCATCACCTCTTCAGCGATGCTGCTTCGTACATTACTAACCTCCCCAGATAGGAAATGCCATCCATCCCTCACCTCTACATAGAGGCTTCTCTTTGCATCTAATACCTCTTTATAGAAACGTATTAGTGTAGCAGGCACTAGCTCCTCAGAGAAGCTGTTAGGTGCAGGGCTCACCTTTGAAAGAGGTCACACAATGGTGACTCCAGGGACAAGGGGCTCTCCAGGTAATTGATGCATGGAGCAGTGTCTCTGGGAAGCTAGAGAGTGTGTGTGTGTGTGAGTGTGTGCATTTGTTCGTGTGTGTGTGTGTGTGCACATTTCTGCGTGTATGTGTGTGTATTTCTTTGGATTATGGTGGATGCATGTATTAGCTTAAGTGAGGAGCTTGTAGATATACTGGTAACTCTTTTTGGAGAAGAATAGATTCATAAAGAAACCTTACAGGAGGTGGTTTCTGCATGGAACAGATTCGAGTTAGCATGTGCAACCTTTCGGAGGATGGGGTGGATGCATGAAGACGCGTGTCTCAGTTGTCAGTGGCAGAGACATATATGATCTTATTTAGGAGCTAGGCGATGCATGAAGCAGCCTCTTTGTGAAGGTGGGAGAAGCATGTAGTGTCCTCTCTGGAGAGTTGATGGATGCATGTGCCTCCTCACTGATGCAGTGGCTGATGCATGAGCCAGCTGTTCTGCAGAGGTGGTAGATCTGTGGAGAAGCCTCTCCAGCAAGATGGCAGACATGGAGAAGCTGCTATGAGGAGGCATTGGATGCATCAATAAGCTCTCAGTGGACATTTTTGGCTGAACGATAAGCTGTTTGTACACATTTGTATGTTAAAAGTCTTTTAACTGGCAACCATCACCACCTAGTGGTTGTACTAGACTGTGCCCTAGACTGTGCACGGGTCCAATCAAGGGCAGAAGGAATCACTTGGTTCAGTACACGAATGAGTAGGATATGGTCACAATGAGTCAAATATCATCCACATTATCCAACTAAAAAACCCAGATTAGTACACTCTGCAAAGACTATTTCCAGCATCTGTTGTAGACATTTATGGAAAGGTGAAACCCTCACGAATGACCTTAAAAACATTTTAGGTAAATAAAAGATCAGAGACAAATCAATTAGAGACCAGACATCCCTAGATATGCCTATCATAAGGCTGAAAATCAAACATAACCTCAAGACACAAACAATCAAAATGGCCTGCTGTGCATGTGGGAAGTCAAAGGAGTTGATCAAAATGTATGTCTCCAAAGTTAGCAAAGCCTACACGAACAGCTTAATCTGGACCTTCAGTCTGGACACTTCCATGATACAAAGGGCTTGCTGCACTCGCCAGATGGCTCAACGAGTACAGCATTGGCTGCAGAGGTCTACATGTCAGCTGCAGCCACAGGCTCTGGTCCCAGTTTGGCCAAATCAAAATGTCATTCTCTCACATTTAAATATATTGGAGCTTATTTTCCAAGACTCCAAATGTTACTAGCAAATCTGGCTGACAAATTCTCTAGAAACCAACCCGCCAGACCTACCAGATCATTCTATCCGCATTGCCTCAATATCCTGAGGTATAATTTAAAAACGGCGGGAGGAGCTAGTTTCCCAGTCCTGGCTGTCAAATGCTGGAATTTTCTCCCACTCCCTATCAGAGCTGAACCCTCCTTCTGGTCTTTCAGAGCCAAAGTGAAAAATTGGCTCTTGGACAAAAAACTCTAATAGGCCCAGGCTAGGCACGACTCGCCATCTCTGGAACCCATGCACACTTGTACCTTTCACAATGTACTATTGTATGTCCTGCACTGTCGAGCAAACTGTAACTGCTGGGCGACAACTTTATGCTCTTATATGTATCAAAGCACGTCCTTCTTATATATTCTATATGTATGCCTCTGTAACTCCGTCATGAGCTCTAGCGCCCAGATACCTCAGGGATAGGTGTGCTTTACAAATTATAAACTAAACTAAAGGTGATAACGGTAGGCATAAAGGTGCTATTCATGTCCTAACCCCTTTTATTTACACTGCAGGGCATTGTGGTGGTTTTTGGGGAAACATAACAGGAGTTACGTTTCTGCCTCACGTTTCTCCTCCACCTCTAAAAATCATGTGGTTTTACAGGAGCATGACATTTGCATGCTGTCGTTAAACCAACGGACTCCTACAGAAATCTCCTTCTTGTTACACCAGCAAAAAGCAAACAGATTCCATAGGAATCCATTGTGAATGCATAAAGGGCAGGTGGTGGTCCCTAAGTGTGGACTGCAAAGTGTAAAAGGGAGTTAAAGGGTGACTTCCCCAAGATGTTACACTCTCCCTTTGCACATCGTAGCTGAGTGCGGCCGTTGTTGTTCTACACTGACACATTATCTCTGGCTATCTCTTAACATTGCTTCAATTATTTTACATAAGCAACAACATACATCGGATTTCGTCCCCAGCCTTTGGGCAGCTTACCTACCTAGACTCATTGCAATGAGCATCTTTCTTCTTGACATGCTCAGCCACATTAACACTTGCAACCTGACCATCTGCGAGATGCAGAGAAGCAAAGTGTCAAGTGCGAGGCGTTGCCATGAGCCAGAAGGCAAGCAGCCATGCTTGAAATATCCCCTCCCCCTCTTCACGCTGAGAATCAGCAGTGGGATTGCTGCACGCCCTGACCCTGCCCTGAAACGGATACTCTTTAAAAGCCAATGAAACCTTCAATTGAAATAGCTGAACATTATTTCCAGGGCCTCTTTTGGTTCCCTGCGCCCCCCCTGCATTACCCCGAACATTCTCCCCTCCGATCTCGTGAGGATAGCTCAGTGGCAACATGCCCAACTTGGAGGAAAGATGACACAGAGCCCCAAAGGTTCGATCCCTGGGTCCGCGCTTAGAAACCTCTGGGTATTAAGCGCGTTATAAATAGCCTATCATATCATCATATCATATCATTACATCCATTTCACCTGACCCGGCACTTTGCCATTTCTTCACTCTCCATATACTCAGTCCCTTGCCTTTCTCCAGCCCAATAAAGCATACCTGGACGAACATCAGTCTCCACAGCTGGTCTGTGTGTCCCTTGTGACTAATAAGAGACTTTATTACACTCCCCCTCCTCACTCTACCACTAGTATGACCTCTGGTCAGCCTCTTAAAGTCATTACACACCCTCCACCACTCTGCTCGGAGGTGGACGGACCTCCCTGATGGCATCCAATAAGGCTAACACATGTCTGTGATGGCTTGAGCTCTGGTTCACACTTCTCAGTTTGGGCTGGAATGCTCCTTTTTGAGTGGGGCCATGCCTAGTCTGCATTTGTTTCATCTCTTTCTATGAGGTCACAATAGCCTGGAAAAAAGGTTAGAGGGTTACCCAGAGCAATGCCAGTGGTAGGATTGGGGTAAACCTTCCCGTCATCACTGTCCTGGTTTGCATCATGCGTAAAGGGCATTAGTATGTTCTAGGCAACAGGATTGGACAGCATGCTTGACATTCGGCCGAATGGAGGAGGCTGCATTGTTCTGGACAATCAGTTTTGGAATGTTTACCCCCTTTTATTGGATGAAGACCCCTTGCTTTCCTGTGAAACGGGTGGACAGAACATAAAGGCTGCTTTGATTGGGGCGATCACATGGTGGTTTATTGCCAGACAGTGCCATTGCAGAGGGGCTAGGTTCGTTGTTTTAGGGCCAATATGTCCCCTCGGTCCCGGCTTGTGGCAAGCTAACCCACTGTCTAGTATTGCCTCATGGCAGAATTGTTTTGGACTCATTGCCCTTGGTCTATGATAACTTATGAAGGCTACCATGCGCGGTGCACTCCTTGCGCCACTAGCTGGCTGCACCACAAACTTCATGCCTGTGTGCAAATTGTCCCATCCAGTTTGCAAGCAGGCTTTCCATCTTTCCCCTTCCCTTGTGTACATTGCTTGGATGTTCATTGGGCCCTGACAAAAGATATTGATGTGCCTTGGCTTTTCAACATAGGAGTCTCGGCGCTTGATGATTTGGAACACCAGAAAGAAAAATGGTTTTGCTCATCTTTGTTTGTCTTTTAGCTCTACCAGAAGCTTGTCTCTGCCTGAACCTGAAGTGCCCAGGGCACAGAAGAAAGAGAGAAATTACTGGCATAATCAAGGGTGATGCCGAATGCCATTGACCCCCATGGTGCAGAATTATGTGTGTAATTTATGCATTGGTTCATTCAGCTTCTTGCCTCCTGTTGTGCGGGAATGTGACTAGGCCTCTCCAATAACTGCTGAACCCATATGCATGCATTAGTAATGGCCGAACCCTGAACCCTCACCCGTAATGATGGCTCATAACTTGTTACAAGTGTTGGCAATAAAAGGCCGTAGGATTTTATTGTACAGATATGGGTTATGACAATAACAATATCACATATCATGATGGTATCATACTTTTGGGCACCGGGTACTGAGGATACCCCCTCGGACCTGTGCCGCCTTCTTGTGTCCCACGACTTGTTGTGAGCACCCTACAGTGCCTTGTACTTCTTTTTGTTCTTCTCCCCTTTTTGTAGGGTGGGTGGGTTCTGTGGTAAAGAAGCAAGAAGATTTGGAAGACACTGAGTAAACAGTGAACCTCCTGTTTGCTTGGGTCCCCGTTCAGGGTCCACAAACAGATTGTGTTTACTCTGAGCATGCTGCTCTCATTTATAGGACCCAGGGAGGCCCTGGGTCTTTGTTATGTATGTGGTGGCGGCCGCTGTTGTCGCAGCCCCCGGCCGGATAGCCGACTGTCTGACCCCCTGGTGGGGCAGATGTTTGAACCTGGGCCCTGCCTGATGGTTGTTTCCTTATGGCGCTTAGCACCTTGCTGTTTGGAGGAAGGGTGCGATGACTGTTCGCACCTTACCCTTCCATGACTTTTGTGCCGCCGAGACTGCGTGTCTCCGTAGCTGGGGGGAAGGAGAGGAGCAGGCGCGGGGGGTTGAGGCTGCCCCTCTCCCAGCTGCCAATGGTAACAGCAGTTACCCTGCCTCGCTTGTGGGATGCCCATGCAGCATTGCCCAGTAGCGTGACCAGATTTAAAAAGTAAAAAACTGGGAGAGGGCAACTAACATAAAAGTAGGACTAACTCTTTATCTGTTATTAGCACCAAGATGCCCCTTTCAGGGGTGAACGTGCACTTTACAAATACACACACACACACACTGTTCAAAGAAAAACATATTCATTTATCACAAACTAACACTATTTCAAGTTGTAAAATGCAGCATTTCTTCAGTGCGGGATTGTGCATTCCTGGCTGCCAGCTATGAAGACCTACTACAAAAAACCGGGACCACTGCAGTTTCCAATGGGAACATAATCTTGAGAAAGGGCTGCTGATCACCAAATATTCGAAGAGTACTGGAAAAAACCTGGACATCTGGTCACCCTATCTTTAAGAGACATGTGGAGAGGAGGAAGAGGAGGAGCCTCGAGGGAGGAAGGGGCAGAATAAAATAATGTTTAAGTTGAAGCAGCACAATCCCCTGTGTCCTCCCGTAACTGGTGTCTTAGTTATTGCCTACATACTGGCGCTGAACTGGCAGCCTCGTCCTGGAAGAAAGGATTGAGTTCCCATTAGCTCTGGACAGGCCCTCGCACGCCAGGCGGCACATTCATTTCCCTCCCGCTGCGACTATGAGGCAGCATCCTTCCGCTCAATGGTGAGCCTCCCGCATCCGGCGACGCGTTCGTGAGCTTCCCACTGCAGTAGGAAAGCAGCGTCCTTCTGCCCAGTGGCCGGCAGCCTGCATCATGTGACGCATCCTCCTAGTCTCGCTGAAGGGGAAACATACAAAACGGGCAACTGCACACCTCCCGCATCAGGTGACGCATCCTGCTGATCCTGCCGGAATACCTATGAACATACAAGCAAAATCAACGGCATGCATACTTCGGAAACAAGCCAACTGAGGGGTAGATGCTCGCAGAGAGACCACATGCATGTCGGAGCACGAAGACTCCTAACTCCTAATGGTGGTACCTCACTAAGACACAAACACGATCATAGGCGAACAAGTCAGTGTAAGCAGCGTGACAGCTGAGAAATAACAGCAAACAGAGAACAATGACTGTGCAATAAGTTGCAGAAAAAGGAATATCCTGGAAAGAAACGTAGGGCCAGCAGGGGACCCCCTAATAGTAATTGTGGATGAACTCTCGAGATTCCCAGTGGTGAAGAAGACTCAATCCACAGCATTTGCCCAGGCAGTAGGAATCATTGACAAAGTCTTTAGTGAATTGGGTATTCCTGCCACAGTAAAGACGGACAGTGGGCCGCCACTCAATGGTCCCAGGCAAACAGCATGGCGGAACGTTTCGTGTCATCCATAAAAAGGACAATACAGAAAGCTGCAATCAAAGGGATATCGATCCATCAGGCCCTATGCTGTGGCACTACAGGAACACACCGCACACCGTGATGGTGATGCCACCTGGCGATCTGATGAGGGCATAACATGCCAGGATTTGACTCCCTCATGGTGAAAGGATGCCTAGATTCCAGTCGGAGTTCAAAAAAGGAGATTAAGTGCTGCTGAAACAGCAAATGCATAGGAAGACAGATGCCAGATACAAGAGTACACCATTGAGAGTGACAGGCATGAACGGAACGACGATACCTGCCAACAACCTGCAGAAAGAGGTGACCCTAATTACTTCGTTCTTAAAACACCTGATGCATGGTGAGAGCCCAGTCATGGACCACACCCAAGCCAGGGAGCAGAGTGCAAGAAGCGGAACAAGGAGGAGGAGAAGCAATGCCGTAAGAGCAGACAGAAAGGGGAGACGGCACAGAGTTTGAACGTCGATCTTGGCGAGTCGTCCAAAGACTGAACCTGCTAGTTGAAGAGATGTGACATCGACTTAAGTAGACATGTTGGGGGGAGGTGTTGTGAGGGAATGCGACTATGCTGCTTTAAGAGACACGTGGAGAGGAGGAAAAGGACGAGCAGTGAGGGAGGAAGGGACAGAGAAAAATAAAGTTTAAGCTGAAGCAGCACGATCCCACGTGTCCTCCCATTACTGGTGTCCCAGCTATTGCCTACATCACCTCTGTGGCAAAGAAAGATGGCAGGCGACCCTGCAGTCGGTACAGGGTAGCGCCATGCATTACGGGGCGTGCCTGTGGTCCTCACGGGGTTGCAAACAATTCTGCAGCGACAACACCGCCATGTTCAGATTTGGTGTGTAGACCAAGATGGTGATGTCTCCTGCAGAACCTTGACATGTTAAACCCCAACTCATGGCTCATGCCCACTGAAACACAGAAAACACTGTGCTCTTATGGGTGTTTTTGCTTTTTCATTCCCCCTCTCATTTCATCCTCTTACTCTGCTGCATCTAGTCTGTCCTAGTCTCATTTCCTCTTGTTGCTTTCCCCGTAATTTAATCTACCATGCATTCGTCCATTATCTCATACGTCTCTCAAGCACCTCAATTTTGTTTTTACACTATGCTGCATGCACTTTCCCTTCGGGGCAGGCCCTTATTGTACCTGAAGTCTCTTGCTAGTCCCCTACTGGCCTCAAGCGCCAGTGGTTATTGTGCCTCCTGCTCTTTCACCAGCCTCTTTACACCGGCCTGTCAGCCATTTTCTGTGCTGATTGGCAGTTGTGCCCTCTGTCAGCCCTCACTCCTGAGGTCTTCCCTTATTTTCAACACTCCCCTTGCATTAAATCTTCATGTGCCACTCAGTGGTCCCAGCCCCTGAACTTGTAGAACTGCAACCCGGGACATAGCATGATTGTCGGCTCTCGCTAGGTACTACAGGGAGCTTTGAGGCATGGAATGTCACTTGTCGTCAGCAGGAGTGGTGCTTGGCACAGGGCTGCCCTGAGTCATTTGCAAGAAAGATCTTGGCTGAGCACCCCTTTTTCTGGTTCCATGAGTCTTGAATGGCTTCAGTGGATGGTGGAAAGATGGAGAACCCTCTCCTGAGAAACTTTCCTTCGAACACATGGCATAAGCTGCGAGATTGTGGTTCTACTGTGCCAGAAAACTATACTTTCACTTTGGACTGCCATGTCATAGCGTGTCCTACCTGGCCCTATCAATACCGGTGTACCAATGTAGCCCACTTACAGCAAAAGATGCTATGCAGCTGCGTTCAAAGGCTTCGAGTACGTACTCTTCTTCTGCGAAAAGGGCCAATCGGAAGCCGATTTCTGGAGTTTCTGCCAGGAACATCATCTCTTAAATGTGGGTGTGAAGGCAGTGAATTCTTAACCATGGCACTCAGCGTCTACGATATCAGAACGGGCTGATAGCTCTACCTGAATTATCCAGATCAGGGGTGTGCAACCTTTGGATTTCCAGATGTTTTGGACTACATCTCCCATTAGCCCTAGACAGCCTATTCAGTGGTGATGGACCATAGGTGAGTGATGCTGCGGCACATGGAAAGCAGCAGGGAGCAAATCCCTGATCTAGATACTATACACAGAGGGTCTGTTCGACCTAACAACAAATTAACAACCCATTGTCTTCCCTGGCACAATCCCCGAGTCCCTGTTTTTGTGGTGTAGAGGTCTGGTAGGGCAGGAGAAAGATACCAGGAACTAAGCCCATCAACATGGAAATCCCGCCCCTTGAAACCAATGTAGGATAAACTGGCGGAGGTGGGGTGGGCTTCCCTGGTGGCTTTCCGTTCCAACATCTGCCCCTACACGTGGGGGTGGAGGGGGCTGCAATGATTACTCTTCCATTAATTGATTCAGATGGGAAACATAATTAAATTACTTTTAATAACCCTATGCCGCAATATTTAAGTTGTGAGTGTCATTTCAATATATGTGTCATTTATTTACTTCCGAAGTGATGACTTTCTTCTTCCTTTTACAGGATTAAAGGGTCTATTTCTGACTGGTCGCCAGGCCGGGCGTCACTTAAACTCACCAGGCATTTCATATTCTGCTGCAGTGTTGCTGCACACATCTCTGCAGGCTGCTCCTCATACCCTCTGATATAACACATTTTATTAAGGCTCATATACCATAAATACTTGCATACAGATATAAGCATCTTTTCAAAGTAAGCATGCATTACAAGTTTGCAAGATATATTAATTGTTTGTTTATGCCTTTTCACAATCACTTCTTTATTAACATGTTGTAGCCTCCAGTTTAAAAAAAAAGATATATTATTTAAAAATATGTATGACTAGTTTTGTTTTCCTAGTTGCAACCCACCTTGAGAATAATCATCTTGCTCCCCCTGTTCCATGTCTCTAGAAGTAACGTTGTCCTGACACAAACATGTGTATTCCGTATACTACTCTTCGTTGTGCTTGTTGTTTCTCTCATCCCCCAGCCACCTCTTGTGAGGTTAGGCCTTGAGCTCGGCAGTGCTACTTGAAAACGAGCCAAGGGTACTTCAGCGAGCTTTCCCTGTGCATACCTCAGGTAGGTTGCCGCTGGATCCTGAATAGAGTATATCACACCTTTGTGTACTCCCCTGCTTCTACGTGACCACTGACAACCTGCATGGGTGGACTGGCCTATAGGGAACTCTGGAGATTTCCCGGTGGGCCTCTGCACCCTGGGCCTCTTTTGTGTGGCATTTCCTAATTTTCGCATACGAAAAGCATTGTGCTTGCTGAAAATGTGTCATGTGGGGCCACTTTGAAAGTAATTTCCAGGGCCTCTTTTGGTCCCAAGTAAGTATTTCCAGGGCCTCTTTTAGTTCCCCGTCCACCCCTGACAACCTGACACACTCAAAGAGCTGGAAGACCACTTAGTGTTATAAAGGAACTGAAGACGCACTTCTTTCAACAACCCTTTACAAAGGCAAGGCACGGAACAGCTTATACCACTCTCATCCCCATATTAACCATTGAATGTCAGTCCTTCAACTTGTCGACCATTGCTCAGGAGTAGCCTGCTGGTTGTATTTTCTGGGACAAGCAATAACCCACTTCTGGCCTACACGGGAGTGCTGAAGGAGAAACATGAGGGTCTTTCCTGGAAACATGAAGTGTACTTATGAGTGAACGAGGGAACAATGTGCCGCTATAGGGACGCTGATGGGGAGAGGGCGAGGGAAAGATGTTCCCCTTTACTCTGTCACATCTGATACCTGTTGTTGGGGATTCTGGACTTCTTCACAGCAGGTGATTGTGTGTCTCAGTTACCTTTCTCTTTAGGGTTATATACAGTTTTTATAAACCCAAGATCAGAGGGGATAAGACTCCCTTTTTCCCTCACAGAGAAAATGTATGAAAGTCTAATTAGAACTCATTGCCACAAAAGCAATGGTTTCTTCAGGCATTTGCCTTCGAGCTGGACAGCAGTCTAACCAAGTTTCATAGAGATCCAAGAACAGGTTCAACTCAATCTCTTCCATAAACAGTGAAAAAGGCACATTGATTGTTTTCACATGTGTTTCTGCAGTAATTCTGTCCAATGTGTGTATGCATCACATCAAAGCTGTCCTTAGTGATTGGACAGTCTACAGCAGTGGTGAGCAACCGGCTGCCACCTCCAGATGTTGAGACCTACAACTCCCACGATGGCTCGCCATAGGTTATACTGGCTAAGGATGCTGGGACGTGTAGACCAATACATCTGGAGGTCTGCAGGTGGCCCTCCACTGCTAACCATGATAGCTGTGGTTCCAGTTGTGTTTGGAGTAAGGAGTGGGGTGCCACACAAGACCAACATACCTGATCTCGGCATTCCCTGACAATAAATGGAAACAGGCACACTCTTTGCCATATGTTTTCAGAAGGAATGGTGGGCTCGGGAGAAAACTGGAAGGCTTCTAAGAGGAATGACCCTTCCATAATTTCTCCCCCCAAAGTATGTGTTAAAGTTTCACTCTAGCACTCGAGTCACTTCTTCTGAATATAAGGACATTCGAGGAATTGGTTTGCCCACATTGCTGTCAAAATGTTGTACACATGCAGTGTCCCGAACTAAAACCAAGGCTTCGGTTCCAAGCTCAGCAACATACCTGCCGGACTATGTTGGTAATATGTGAAAATAGAACATCGTATTAAAAAAGTTGACTGCAAAAAGGACAACAACTTAAATATATTGCGCAAGAGAAAGGGTGTGGTGGGTAAGTAAGACATTAGGAAACAGAGACGGCAAATAGTGGAATGTTTCAACATGCAAGAGGCATGTCTACCAAAACTGTGAAAAAAGATAGACTGTCCCATGCTTTCACGACACTCATGTCTACACATACGCATGTGAAAAGCGATGTCTGCAAAAACTGCACTCCATGTAAATCGTGTACCGTCATAAATCAGAACAAAGATGATCAATGAGGTCACAATGTGAGGTTTTCAATTCAAAATGTGAGTTAAATTGAGGCAATGAGCCAGTGGCAATGAGCCAGTGTCCGAACTTGCCTGTCCGTAATGAACAACTTACTTTGGGTGATTGTGAGGAATTCGATCATCCACACGGGGGGTGTGCGCTTGCCTGGGCTTTTTGGATTTTTTGATAATGAAAATGAATGATGGGAGAGCAACCGCCGAAAATGTGTGAGGCCATTCTGCACACATTTTCTCTGCTCCCTTCAAAAAACGCATAGTCACGTGTACTACGGGAGGACCCAGCCTAACACCTCTTTGGTATGCAATGTGTCAACTTGAAACTAGTTCCCACCCCTCTGTATGAAAGGCAGTGAATGGCATGTCTGGGTCCATCAGTTAACGTAGGTACACCTGCAGAGCGGACCCCTTTCAGAGGGGAGAAATATGTGAATTTAGGGAGACAGGAAGTCTGCTCTCTGCGCAAACTTCAAGGGAGATGTGCCCTTTAATCAAGAGTCACAGAGGGCTCAATTATCCTGAGAGACACTTTGTTCTTTGATTACCTTTCCTTTTTCAGAGCACTCTGGCCCTGACCTCATGCATAACAGAAAATTGCTGGTGGGGACCCAGGATTGGCTCATTAAGGTAGGCTTAGCTGGCACCAATCACTGGGGCCCATTTGGGTTTAAAAGAGGGCTGCACCCTTCACTTAGCAGATCATCTGACGACTTCGAAAGGATTAAGAAGAAAGACTCATTTGGACCTGAGCTGAAGGTACAGTCTACCTTACATCTTCTGTCAGTGAAGCAAGGGCAGGATTTCCAAAAGGGAATCAAGATCCATCCCCTAAACTTTTCCCAGGGAACAGAGGGAGATACTGGACTCAAAGGAACCGTTCAGCAGCTCCAGAACCAGTACCAAGCCAGCACACAGCATGCCGAGCTAGCTTCTGCCAGCAAGCTTCCTAGGTGGGAAGTTCCAGATAGTCTCTGAACAAAGGACAAGGCTGTTGCCTGCAAACACTCTCCTAAGCTTTGGGCTGTCCGCCTTGAAAGGACGACACAAGACCTGCTAAGAAGCTATGAGGTGTGCCCCTACAAGCATCAACCAGCATTCATCTTTTTAGGACATTTTCAGGACAGTCGAGTCCTCGAACCACAGCTGGCTGCACCAGTGACTGTTGTCACGCCGCAGTCGTCAGAGCCATCTGAGACGCCTCGATCAGTGCTCCAGATCTGCCATACAGCACAGAGACAATGATTCTTGGCCCTAAGCCACCGTGTTCGCCAGCCTGCAGCCGTCCATCCAGCCTCGCTTGCCGAACTGCCTGCCGCCTGATTCCCGCAGCTCTGTCTCAAGAGATGCAAAGCGCCCTGAAACCACCACAACGCTGTCGAGCATCAAGAACTTATTAAGCACCAGGTGCATTGTGGTTCTGTCTCCGACGGCCCATAGTGACATTTACGAGTCCTTGCTCCTTTGGAGCTGAAACCAAATAACCTTAAACAGTAAAACAGATTACTTTACCAACTACCCTCCTTCGTGAAGCTGTCTGTCCTCTGTGTTCCTTTACAGAGTGGGTTGTATTTTGTAGTGTGCTTGAGCTGTCTGTTGTAATAATAATAATAAAGTAAATATTTTTAATACAACCGGCAGTCCCTTTTATCATTGAGTAATAATTGTTTTTTCCCTGTGTTGCAAATAACCAATGATCCAAGACCTTGCAGAGATAAGCCGGCCGTGCCATCCACGTTACCAAAATTGGACAAGGAGGTTTACAATTGACTTGTGTTCCAATCTGTTCAGATCCCCTCTGGTGTACTAGAGGTGTGGGGCTGATGGATGGTTTAGAAACCGATATTCATCCCTGGACCACTGGTGCCCCGGAAGCTTATTCATCACATTGGTGTCAGCGGTGGCATCAGTTGGAGCTTGCGCATAGCTTAGTCACCCAACGATAAAAGTACTCTTGCAGGCAACGTTTAGTCACTACTAGCTATTAGTAATCGTCATGGAACTTGACATGGAGACTATGAAAGGCATGATCAAGGATTTCCTGCGCGTCTTATGTCAAGAGAGGAGACTTTCCCCACAGCACTAAGGTTAATAAACCTAAGTTGCTGACCAGCCTCCACGTTTGGGTAGAAGAGAGGGCAGTTGGGGAGAAGACCCTGGGGGACTGGCTAGGCCCAGTGTACCCAAACTGACAAGCCTTTCAGGAGGGGGAAAATGATGAGAAAGACCTCCTGAGCAGTGTTTCTCACCAATCATTCCATAGGGGGGCAAGTGAGGTTTCTCAACACTTGAGAATGTCAGTGAGGACATGGGCTAGTGCGGCATCCTGCAGGTCCCAGGCCTCAGCCCAGTCTCTAATTGGCCCAGTAATTGTTCTGGCTGTTAATGAGGTAGAGGCTAGAAAGCTCCTGTTTGAGGAGAGGAGACTAGTGCTAAAGGAACAGAAACAGCAGGACAAGGTCACCATAGAGCTGTGCAAGCTGACGCTTGAAGAGAAGGAGGCCAACAGATCTGCCTCTAGCGAGAACAGCAGTAGTGGCTCAGAGAGCCCAAGTTAAGCCCCGACTGCACATCCACAAAGACTTAGTACAGGCTTATGAAGTGGGGAAGGATGTTTTCAACTGGTTTGAAGTAGGGATGACACAGTATTTCTTTTTTGACGGTAGGATTACCTTCATGTGAAATGGCAGTATACTGTGGTTATAGCGGTATAGCAAACATGGCGTGTTCAACCATTATCATAAATTATATTTTGGCAGGGAAAGACACATTTTCATCAAGACACAAAACACAAACAAGAGACGCCACCAAGAAGTTGCCTTAGTTATTCTTACATACATTTATTTTATTTTAACCCAGCAAAGGGGGGTTGTGGTGGTCCAAATTAACTTTGTCATACAATATACACCCTTTGTATACGTTTAGAGAGGTTGGAGGTCAAGTCATGTGGAGTTTGTCAGCCAAAAAAGCAATACATCGACCTACAAGTGTTGTAGTAGAAGTCACTTATGTCTCGGTCGCACTAATGGGAATTAGACCGATCCATATTAAGAAAACAAATCTCAACCAAATACTGGCATGCCATACAAAGTAGATTGTACACCTTAACACTTATACCTAAAAGGTCATGCCACAGTAATACCTCACTAGACTGGCTGCACCAAAATGTCAGTTTAGCTGTGAAATAACTGACACCATGCCTATTTAATATGGATGCCCACAGAAAAAAAAATAAGGTCATGCCACAGTAATAAGCGACTAGAGTGAATGTACCAAAATGCTATTCTAGTCACACTCACATAGCACACATGCTGAAAGAAAAACCAAGTGCACAGTCCCTACCCCCGGATGTGAAAAAGGATCCAGAATGTCATTATATGTTGGCTCGCATCCGCGGGGAGGAGGCTGACATGAGCATTCGATTTTGCTGAGGCAGATGGCCGATGGAAGTCTTGAAAATAGAAGCTTTAGAGGTTTACTGTGTTAGTGCAAGTACTTTTTTCTGCATGTGCAAACGCACAGTAAAACTCTAATTCTGCCAGTTTCCGGGAAACGCGTCCCTCAACTCTCTGTCAATAGCAAATGCGCATATCGGCCCCTTCTGGGGTGCACCTAGGGTAATATTTTGGGAGAGCGGGGGACCTAAACCTTCAAATGTTGGTGGAGGCGCCAACTTCAGAGAATGTGGGTGAGTGGCAAACTTAGTTGTGTGAGGGCATCTAACTTATGTATACATTCCAATGAGACTATTCTAGTGAAGCTTGAATGGTAAAAGCTGTTAACTCTGCCCTTTACCTCTGAAAGCACCCACTTAAGGGCTGCTGTGAGAATGAGCAGTCTCCTGTGCCCCTTCTACCCTTTCAACCACTCCCTTGGCATGCAAGTGCTAACCCCACATCACAATTTCAATTGCCTAAAAATGTATGCATACATACGAATGCAGGTGCTAAGAGTGAAATGGTTTATGTTAGTAATTGTAGCACCTTTGCCTGTAGGTCAGCCAGGTGAGTCAATAGCCCACCATTTCTTTGGGGAGGGCTGGGCGAGAGCCTGATCTGCTCAATGGTGTTGCGCCACTGCAGAACATAACACACCGAGCCAACTGCTAAACCGCTTAGGGTACGGCCACAACATGCTTTGTACCACCATTCTCTAGTCCATTCCAAGAGTTAACTGGTTTTCTGGTAGAATGCAATATGGCATTTATAGCATTCATAATAACAGAGCAATTATCCAATTAAAAGACAGTCCTAATGCCACAGAGTAAATGGCCGCGTTCTATTTGCTCGGGTGAAGTGTGCTGTGTTGCTCTAAATATTTCTCTATGAGTTTTGCGAGAGGTTAAAATAGTTGTCAGTCAATTGAAGGGCAGTGTTTTAAGTGGGATATTAAAGCGAGGGGGGCTGCAACGCATCACAAAGCAATGTTTGAGGGTGCCCATAAAGTGTCCGGTGCAGTCTCAAATCCAATATACGTCTCAATTCCTTTACTCATAACGCCCGATAAAACAGCAGAAGATAATCTAAATCTCTATTTTAATATCGATCTGTCTTTTAAACATGTTTTTTTCCTAAATAGTCTGGGCAAGACACTGTTCTTCAGCGGGCCGAAAATCTGTGTTTGTAAGCGCTCCCTCACAGGACGACTCCTGAGACCTTGTCGGGGATATTGCTTTTATTTTCCGGCATGAGGATAGCACGTACAATCGCAGTGTACTAATAGAGGCGCACTCGGGCAGACCTCTCTAAAGCCCCATTACAAGCATTGCATTCTAATATCATGGCACTGACTAATTAGTCATGTATTTGCGGAAAATAATCGTGTCTCTCCTTTATTAATACTCGACCAGGCTCTTTTATGTGAGAGCAGCAGACATTATCCACGATCATAATGCTAGTGTTGGAGAGCACAAAATACAGTGACAGGAGAGAGGTATATGTTCTGAAACGCACCTGAAGAGCAGCTAGCTGCGTGCGCACAAGGGTTCATTCAGCAGGGCTCCAATTACGGTGTGGTGCACAGCAGCACTCGTCGGTTGCAGCTTTCGACTACACGGAGCACTGAGCACTGGTGTCTGCTACCCATGCAACTGTCTGATTTCAACGTGTGTTGGGGGGCATCACAGCCTGGGCATCACAGCCCAGACAGACTCCACCTCCACTCCCAGGCTCAGCCTCGGGTGGAGGAGACAAGCACAGAATCCAGTCCCACAGCACTGCACGCCGCTCATTGTGCACAGTCTGCACAGCACACTGTTTGCCTGGCGCACATGTATTGAAAGGAAGGCTTCACAGCCTCAATTCGGTAAACCGTTGCGAACAAAGTAACAGTTATTAAATAAGAATTACATTGATCACGGTATTTATACTGGTATACCAGTATGCCATTACATGTTCAGCTGTTCCCCAACAGGGACTCGATCTCAAGTAGATCCCCTTGGATGGCTCTGGTTTTGGCCAGCTGTTAAGCAAGGTCATTTCCAGTTTAGTCTGGTCCCTCAACTTTAGAAATACCCTTTATCTTTTTCCAGTAGATGGTCATTCCATTCGAGGTGACCAGATCATCAATATTTTGGATTATTTTTCCATGTTCCAATGGTTTATTATCAGCACACAGCATGCCTATGGTTTTCCAGTTAACCAGTTGCAGTATAATACTGCAGTCAAGCATGTATTTGAGAACCCTGTCTCCAAGAAGAACTCCTTGTTTCTGACAGGGTAAGCTAGGCAAGGTGCTTGTGAGAGGCTTCTTTTGAGTTGTCTTACTGCCTCAGCCTGTTCTGGACTACACTCCCACTTGACCCCCCCCTTCAAAAGAACTTTCTGCTGTAATTAGTCCAAGGAGGCTCCTTAGTTCCCGCAGAGTTGTGGGGTCTTTTAATTTCTGGAGTACTTCCACTTTCTTTTAATGGGGACAGAGACCCTGAGGAGTTATCTCATGCCCCAATAAATTGACACGGGTTCTGCACCACTGTGCCTTTTGAAAAGAGAGTTTTGCCCCGGCAGCCCTCAACTGTGCCAGAACATAACAGATCTGCGCTATGTGTTCCTTCACAGTTGAGCTTTTGACTAGAACATCGTCTACATAGACCAGGTTACCCCTTTCACCCAGGTCGGGCATGGCCTTGTGTAGAAACATGTTGAATGCATTGCCAGAGTTGATGTATCCGAAGGGAGTCCGGGTCAATGTGTACTGCTGCCCCCCGAAGGTGAAAGCCAGCTTGTATTGGTCCTCCCTACTGACAGGTACAGTCCAGTACCCATTGGTCAGGTCTATTGCAGTGAATACCTTTGCCCCCTGGATCTGGGCCAGCCCTTGGTCAATGTAGGGAAGAGGCCATCGGGAAGTATGGACCCGTTTGTTGAGCCCCCTAAGGTCAGAAAAGAGTCTCCAACGGCCATTTGGCTTCAAAATCCCCAGCACCGGATTATTGAAGGTGCTGTGGACTGGACGAATTATCCGATGGGACTCAAAGTTGTTAATTATTTCAGTAAGGGACTCCATTGATGCGAGAGGCAAGCAATATTTCTTCACAAACACTGGAGTGATGCCAGGGTCTGTGGGAATTGTTGTTGTGTATATGTCGGTACAACCACAGTCATATGAGTCCACCGCAAAGAGATCTTGAAAATCTAAGAAAACTTGTTTCAATTTTTGCTTTTGCTCCAGTGTCTCACAGGCATCAACTAAGTTGACTCTGTCTTCAACCATCTACCTGAAGCCTGGAAAGAATTCCGGTTTTGCTATCTCAGCGGCCTCCTCCAGCTGGGTGGAGAAGTCCCTGGTCAAAGTGCTGATTTAGACTGGTGGCTTCAGGTGGGGAAGGCAGCCTTCATGGACTTGGAATATCACCTCATCCCTCCTGAAGTCAAATGTCACATCTTCCTTGCCATAAGGGCAAGAAGTGTACACCAGGAAATTCCCCCATGCTTGGTGAAGATCCTGTCTGGTGTTGTGTCATCGTTACTATCACTGTCAAAACAGTCCTTGGGGATTGGTCCTAACAGTTCATTACCTAAATCTATGGAAAAATGTTGGTCATCAACCGCCGTTCCAATAATGGTGCCTGTGGCTAGAGAGATACTCTTTAAGTCGCTGTTATCCACATTTATTGGAATGGTGTCATGTTCTATGTTGACTAGTGGTGTTGGGTTTACCCCCAACCCTTGTTGTTGGAAATAAGCATTAAGATGAATATAGGCGTCAAGGTTTTTCAGTTTCTGTCCTCTTTTAACTTTCACTTCCAGTGAGAATTGTCTGAGAATTGTCTGGTCCGTTCTGGGATGGTGACTTCCTCTCCAATCTGAATTTCAACTGCATAAGGCAGCAGTTGAGCTGACTTAAATGCTTTCTCTGGGTCATCAAAACTCATGGGATTACCCGCTAATCGGGACCAAGCTTTGAAGTTTATTAGATCCAAACTAATGGCAAAGCGATTGAGAATGTCATTGCCTAAGTAAAATTCGGCAGGGACATCTCACACGACCCAACAATTATGGACTATGCTCTTGTTGCCTATGGAAATTTTGAGCATACACCTGCTAGGCAGGAGATGTTTGGAATTGGGTGTTTCCAGGTCCATTTCCCATTTGTCTATCAGTTTAAATGTGGGAATGGCTGGATCTTTTGGGAGTTTGTGGAACATGGCCTCGTTGATGAAGCTCTTACACACACACTCGGGCGAGAACAGAGTCCTTCCCTTCATTTAACTGAATAGGGATGAATAACTGCTCTCCAATTTTCTGAATATCAGCCAAGCTTTGAGCGGATTTCTCATCTTTCTGGACTATAGGAGTGGGATTTTCTGATTGTGAATTTGTAAAGAATTTCAGAGTGTTTCCTTCCAGTGTGGAATGCCACCTTAGACTGGAAGGAAGGTTGATTTTCAGAAATAGAGAGGACTCCCCATCACCAGTTTGTTGTCCTACTGCTATTACTGTCACGTCTGGGATTTGGTTGTTCTGGAAGAGGAAATTGTATTTGGTCAGGTTTTTGTTCAACCATGTGGCATGTGCCGTTTAAACTAACATGGTTGACACTTTGTTTCAATTGTATTGGTTGGTTAGTCTGGGTCCAGAGGACCTTGTTTACATAATCTATGAGGGGTGACAACCTTCGCAGGATGTAATTCCCTAGTAAACAAGGAGTGCCCTCTGGAGTCACAACTATGACCGGGTGTTTCACCGTGTGATGCCCAATTTTAATGTCCAAATCCGCAGTCCCCTCGAAGGGAATTTCCTTCCCGTCGAAATTCTGAAGTTGTCCAGAAAGAGGGGTGAGAAAAATGTGGTATTTCTGCCCCCTTTCTGAATTCAGTAGATCAAAGGCCCTTTTTCACAGAAGGGCTGCTTGGTATCAAGTGTCCACCAGTGCCAAAATTGTACACTGCCCCTTTATTTGGACCGGGGCATAAAATCTTCCCTCCTTTTCCTCAAGGGGGCAAAGATAATGTACATTTTTGGACAACTGGTGGGTTAGTTGTTTGGTTTTGGACACTGACAAGAAGGTGATTTGGGCAGGATTCTGTTTGGAGTCTTGGGAATCTGAAAGAAAAAGGTGACAGCTAGATATGGGGGAAGTTTTGGGTTCCCCTGGTTCTGGGTTGCCCCCCCCCCCTTTTGGAGGCAGTCACCAGGATGGGTTTGAACCCGGGGATTTTCATGCTGATGATTCTGGGGATTGATAATGTGCGGTGCTAACTCAGTCCCCACATCTACCCAGTCTGGATTTGGATCTTTTGGGACCCATTTTTCTTTGGGAGGAGTTCCCCCATCTGTGAAGAAGATCCTTTTCCTAGGATCCTCTGAGGACCCCTTCCTTCCAACTGGAAGACTTGTACCTCCTCCTCAAAATTGGTCTTTTTTTGGGCTCTTTATTTCTCCTACCCCCCCTCTGCTCCTTGGGTGGCCGACTTTCAGGGGCAGGAGATTTTTGTTCCGGTTCCTGGGTTTCCAGGGGCTTTTTACAAGTGGGGAAGGAATCTTCCTCCAAGGCTTTACACCCTCATCCCCTTGTGTCTCCTCCCTGGGAACCGGTGGGTTGTCAGGGTTCTTCCCCCGTCATTGCTCTGGAGTCCCAGGTCCTGGATTTGAGGCATTCTGCGCCACCATGCTCATCTGAGGGTTCTGTTGATCCCTCAGCATGCGACCCAGATCCTGTGCCATGTTTTGGACCTGGCGCTCTAGTTGGGACACGCGCTCTGGTACGGGGTCCTCATGTCTCCCCTGGGCTGATCCCGGGAAGGGTAGCTATCCCTTCTCCCAAAATACCCTGGGTTAGGAAAGTTTGGGTACCCCTCCAACCTTGGCCTCCCCTCTCCCGGATTGGCTGTCTGGGCTCAGGAAACTGGGGAAAGAAGGATGGATTGTTTTGGGGGTTAAATTTTGCTGGTACCTCGGGAAGAAATTCTGTCCAGTTTTTGGGAAATTACTGCCCTCCTGGGGAAAGTGAGGAGGGAAGTTCCCTGGGTTAGCTGATGTCTGGTTGGATCCCCCAACCCTTGGGCTGGAGGAGTCCACACATAACCCAGGATGGGTCTATTACCATTGTAGCGCGGGCTGATGTAGTCAGGAGAGTTAGGGGTCCCATTTGTGGGGTTGCCTCCCTGGCTCCCTGTTTGTTATTGGCCCGAGGGCCTTCTGTGGGGTTGTTTTAAATTCTGTGCGGCACGTTTTTAGGCCCCCCATCTCTAAATCTAAGATGGCGGCAACCTTCACCTCCGCCACTTTAGCAGCAGTAGGGGTGTTGGTTGTTTTAGGGCTTTTGGGATTATTTTTATTTTCCACTGGCTTTTGCACCTCATAAATGCGCGTGGCTTGTTCGATGACCCAGTCTAGTGATCTTTTCTCGTGAAAGTCCCTCACTAGCTGGGTCATGACGTACTTAGGGAGAGCGTGGAAGAAAGTATTTACAAACTCTTTGCTGTCAGTGCGCACCCTTCTAGTGGTCTGCGCAAAGGCACGTTTCAACTCTTGAACAAATTCTTGTGGGGCCTGGTTTTCCCCACATTGGAAATTATAGGCTGCCTTGCGAGCCTCCTGAGGATTCCTGTGCACAGAAAAATGTTTCAGGATGGCCACCCTATAAGTGCACCATCTGGAATGATTCTGATCCTCCAGCCCCGCAAAGAAGCTGGAGTATTTGGGAGAGAAGGTCCACTTTACATATTGAATACAGCTTTGGCTGTCCTTCAAATGGAAAGTGGCCATCATTTGTTAAAAGAGCTCCAGGGGCTCCAAAACTGAATATTTCGCATTCTTATGATAGGGCGTGATGATGCTCCTACTAGCCTTTATTTGTTTTAGGGGATCCTTGAGCAAGGCCCTCTTGACCTTGTTGGCTTTCTTGGTACGGGTGACCCTGGTCCAATCCTCCTCTGACTCAGAGGCACTGTTACCAGAGGTGCCTGCTGGTCTTCTAGGCTCTCCAGGATTCTGCAAGCTTGGGAATGGCTGGCAGAATGTGGGGCCTAGTTTCTTGAGTCCTGTGGCGCTCATAGGAGTCTTCTGATTCCTCCTTGGTCCCATGATTTGTTGAGTACCCCCCCCACTGTTCTAGCTGGGCAGAGGTTTTCAGGATGCCCTTAGTGGGCCTACCCTCATGGAGTTCCCCACTAATTTTACCATCTGGTCTCTGGGTAAATTGTATTTTTAAGAATCCATTTCTCTGACCCTCCCCTCATTGGAGTCTCCCTGATCAGAGAATATGGCCCTAGCACTTGGGAACCCATACCCAGATGCCCGCCCATCCATTCCTGGGAGGTGCTGATCTATGAGCCCCATATTCCTCATTGGATTGAAGTCTACCCTCCCCGTGGCCCTTGGCTCATGTGCACCGGTGGACATGGGGGTGGCAGAGTCCATGGAGTGGAAGAGATGAAGGCCTCTGGTACTAGTGCTCCTGAGGTTATGCTCGGTATTTCCCTTTCCCAGCAGACCTCATCGCTCTCAGCCCCTGCTCCCTGTTGCCATGCAAGAACCTGACCTTTCTATTCCTCTATCAAGGGCTTGCCAGTTTCTATCAGTTGTTCCTGCATAGCTACCTGTCTGTGGAGCCTATCATTTTTCTCACAGAGAGCCTCATTGTCTCTCTGTGCTTCCTGTGTAACTTTTGAATATTGGGCCAATTCTTGCTGCAGGAGGGTTACCTCCTGAGTCCTGTCCTTACTGGCCTGGTCACTCCTTGCTAGAGCATCTTCCATCCTCTTGGAGTGCTCTAACAGTTTTGTGTAATCTTTTTGGAGTTCACCCAGTCCCTGAAGGGACAGGTGATTTTCATCCATCTTATCTTTTAAATAACTGACCTCCTGGCCTAAGGTGTCCCTTTCCTAAACAAGGGTACCCCTCTGTGCAGCCAGGTTGTATCTTTGTTTTTGAAGTGCTCCAGTTTTCTGGCGCTCCTCATTGAATTCTGTCTGGGTGTCAAGGTCTTTGAGGATTAATTTATTATTTTCTTTGTTTTCTTGGTCTAGGTGGTTTTGCAGGGTGACTACCTGCTCTGCGCAGGCCCTATTAAAATGTATTTGCGGTTCCGGCTTTTTGTGGCTCTGCAGTAGAGAGTCCAAACGTTCTTGGCACTCCTTCTGCAGCACCAGTACTTTGGTACCCTGCTCTACCTTCTCCTGCTGCAGGATATCCATGTCTTCTTTTATTTTTATCAGGTCCTGCCTGGTTTCATTTTCTGATTCATGGCTCTTTTGTAGGCTTTGCTCTGCAGAGTCCAAATCAGTTTGGGCCTTTTCTAGTGATTGTAGTTGCTTGTTTGCCAGATCTAGGTTTTCGGCATATTTGCCCTGTATTGCTCCAATGTGGAGGTACAGATATGCTGCTATTTTGACAATTTTACTTTGCTCTTCTTTTACCTTAGGGGCCATATACAGTTCACTCAGTGCCATATGTATTGGACCCTGATCTTGCCACATATTTAATCCTGTTGCAGTGGCCTGTTCCTTGATTTCCTGCAACCACACATTCTGATCCTGCTCTGTCCATTCACCTCTGACAAATAATTAGTGCCATATTGATTTCTACCAAGGTCGCAATTCTGGAAATATTAATTTCCTTTCTGATTTACAGAAGTTATTTTATTTTTGAAAACAGATCAATTCCTTAGAGGGTTCCTTTTGAAGGGTGCCTTTGACAGTGTAACACAGTGTGGTAGCCCAACAGGGTTTATGAACCTGTCAGTTAGCATGCTGTATTAGACTGTCACAAGTGTCATGTCTAATTCGGAAATCCCGGCACGAGCCCCCAATCTTGTGATTTCAATCCGGCACTTCACCTAAGTCAATGCCTAGTGTGCGATGCACAACTGAAACCCTTATTTATTTGTGTCTATAAGTTCTTTTATTCTGAACAATGTACCACTTATATGACGCTCCTCTCTTTTAAACCCTCCCCCCCCGGTCACACTGAACCAGGAATCAGGATGGTTTGCAAAGTTATTTATGGATTTCACTATATATATATATATATATATATATATATATATATAAATCACTATTTTTAATGGGTATACAATAATCACCAATGGGGTGATGTCACACTAACCAATCTCTTTAATCATAAGGAGTAATAATGAGAAAAACAATGCAGCATAGAAATAATACTTTTGTGGGTTTGTTCAATCAAATGGCTCTGTGATTACTATTTCCCCCTGCACACTCTTCAAGCCCCCCAAAATGCAATATAAAGAGATAGAAGATGAGAGAACAGGTTTCAGGAATGTAGAATTCAACAAAATGTATCAATCCCAATTCCCCCTCCCAGCAAACACCAGAGAAAAACAGAATTGATTGGCAAACTTGTCAAAAAACGGTTTTAAAGTTGGCTTTGAATGGAATAGGTAAAACACTAAAAATGGTTTAAATCACTGATATTGTTTACATTTTCATGGAGCCGCTTTTTATGGTATTAGACAAAAACTGGTAATGATTTAAGAGTAATAAGCAAGTTGAAAACTGAATTTTGAGGTTGGGTGCAATGAAAAGCAATTTTACACGTTATAGATTTTATCCAAACGAAAAATGTGCGGCAAACTTGTCTGCGTGCGGTAAGCGCAATTGCGTAAAAACTATAAGGAGTTGGGATGCGGTTTTGGGAGTAACTAAGACATCAGACCGGTTGTCTGCACACTTTTACTGGCCTCAGCTTGGCGTAAAAGTTGGCTTAAAAGTTAAGGTATTTGTCGGGTCCTGCCCAACTTGTCAAGCTTCTGGCAAGTCAGATGGTGACACAAAGGCCCCCTTAATTCCACTACCATGGTTGGGCGGCCTTACGAGAGAATAGGCATGGATATTGTGGGTCCTTTCGATCCTCAAACCAGCTCAGGGAACAGGTATACCCTGAGGCTGCCCCTCTGAGGCGCATCAAAGCCCCCATGATTGCGAAGGCTCTGATTGGGATATTCTCTCTTGTTGGATTCCCCAAAGGAAGTCATTTCTGACAGGGATCAAGCTTCATATCAGCATTTATGAAGGCTATGTGGAATGAGGGTGGAGTCGCCTACCGGTTCTCTACCTCCTTCCATCCACAAACCAATGGGCTTGTTGAGTGGTTCAACAAGACCTTGAAAGGCATGATAGGTGGCTTGGAAGAGCACCTGAGGAGAAATAGGAATATTCTCCTACTATGCCTACTGTTCGCCTACAGTGAGGGAGGTGCCACAGAACAGAGTAGGGTTTAGCCCCTTTGAGCTTCTGTTTGGTCACCCTGCACGAGGTTGCCTCAGTCTGAAAAAGGGATGGGAAAGCAAACCCTTGTCCCCGTCACGAGATGTGGTGGACTATGCACTTTGCCTTTGGTCTAGAATGGCAAAGTAGATGGAACAATTAACAAAGAATCTAAAGGCCAGACAGGATCTGATCAAGCATTGGCATGACCAGAAGACCACAGTGACAGATTATTCTCCATGCCACTTGGTGTGGATTGTGGAGCCTTTCAGACCCATTTCCCTTCAAGACAAGTGGACTGGCCTTACTGTGTGCTGGAAGGGATCAGTGAAGTGAATTATCTCATTGACTTGAAAGGACCTAAACGGATGTGCAGGGTCTTGCACTTCAACCGGCTAAAACCCCATTATAGCCGGGATGACTTGGTCATGGCGTTAGTGATGGACGGAGAGACTGAGGAGGAGACTGATCCCCGCCCAGGCCTCCAGCACACTGAAGCCACAGATGGGTCAGTTTAAGGTGTCAGCCTTGTAACAAACCTGTCAATACAGCAACTGACAGACTGTCGCTGTTTACTGGGACCATTTGAAGGCCTGTTTTATTTGACACTGGGTCACGCAGATTGGTGCACCCATGATGTGGACACTGGAGACAGTGAGCCAGTGAAGACTAGATTCACCGGATGTCCGATAAGATCAGGGTACCATCAGAGAGGAAGTTTCCAAGATGTTGTCTCATGAGTGATATTGCCATCCCACAGCACCTGTGTTAGCCCTGGTACTGGTCCCTTAAAATACCTGTCATGGGAAAACTGAAGTTTGGTTTTGTGTGGACTACAGGGGGCTCAATTCTGTCACGAAGACAGATGCTCACCCCATTCCTCGAGCAGATGAGCTCATGGACAAGCTTGGAGCTTCCAAGTGCATGAGTACTTTTGACCTCACAGTGGGATATTCGCAGGTCGGCTTGACAGATGGAGTGAGAGAGAGGTCCATATTCTCAACCGCAGAAAGATTTTATCAGTTCACTGTGATGCCCTTCAGATTGATGAATGCCCCTGTCACTTTTCAGAGGATGGTTACCCAGGTTTTGTCTAGACTGGAAAACTTCAGTGTCACCTATTTAGACAACACTGCAGTGTTCAGGCACACCTGGGAGGATCATGTATGCCACCAGAAACAAGTGCTCAGGCACTGCAGGATGCAGGCCTGACTATCAAGGCCATGAAGTGCCAGATAGTGCAGTGTACCGTGACTTACCTAGGCCACCTGCTTGGTTGAGGTAAGGAACAACCTCTTGTAGCAAAGGAACAGGCTGTGAAGGATTGGGACATCCCCACCACACAGACGCAGGTGAGAGACTTTCTAGGTCTCACCGGGTACTACAGGTTATTCACTAGAGGGTATGGGACCATTGCCATGCCCTTGAATGATGTGACTTCCAAGAAGATGCCGAAAAAAGGTAACTTCAACCCCACCTGTCAAACCTTTCAGGATTTAAAGGATGGATTGTGCACAGCCCTAGTTCTGAAATTGTTAGACTATGGTCAGGAATTAATTATTAATTATTAATTATCCAGACAGACGCCTGTGATTTTGGGATTGGAGCAGTGTTAGTGCAGCTGAACTCTTTTGTGTTGGCCCATATCCCTACAGGGATTAGATATGAACATCCAGCACAAGTAATGCTCCCAGCAGGGAAATGCAGATGTCCTCAGCCAGTACTTTCACCTTGATGATGAACCAGACCCTCAGTAGGGTGGTGGTTCACATGTTGAGGCTGCGGGGCATGTGAGGAATTCGACCATCCGCATGGGGAGTGTGTGCTAGCCTGGGCTGTTTTGATTTTTTGATAATGAAAATGAATGATGGGAGATCAACATCCTAAAATGTGTGAGGCCATTCTGCACATATTTTCAATGCTCACCACGCAAACCGCATAGTAAAGTGTACTCTGTGAGGAAACCTGCTGCAGGCGTCGTCTTCCACTGTCATGTTCAGCTGGAATGTGACAGCCACTGGTGCATCAAAGCATCTCAAGAAGGGGGAAGGCACACCTTCCTCTGGTTATGGGCAGCCTGATTAAAATATCAAAGGATCCATGGATCTGCTTTCCTATTGTTTAGTTTGGCTGGTGGCAGTGCAAACTAATGAGAGATAATTGAGGCAAGCCTGTCAAAGAGGCTTGGTTGCCGAACAGACAACCGGAAAGCGGGGCTAACACCCCTTTGGTATGCAATGTGTCAACTTGAAGCTAGTTCCCACCCCTCTGTTTGAAAGGCAGTAAATGGCATGTCTGGGTCCATCAGTTACCGTAGGTACCCCTTTAGAGTGGACCCCTTTCAGAGGGGAGAAGTATGTGAATTGAGGGAGGCAAGAAGTCTGCTCCCAGCACAAACTTCAATGGAGACCCGCGCTTTAATCAAGAGTTACAGGTGGCTCAGTTAACCAGAGAGACACTTTGATCTACAACAGACAGGAAGATGGGTGGGACTTAGGTTTATGTTGTCACCGCTTACCTTTCCTGTTGCAGAGCACTCTGGACCTGACCTCATGTATAACAGAAGATTGTTGGTGGGGACCCAGGATTGGTTCATTAAGGTAGGCTTAGCCTGCACCAATCACTGGGGCCCATTTGGTGTTAAAAGAGGGTTGAACCCCTCACTTAGCAGATCATCTGATGACTTTGAAAGGAGTAAGAAGGACTCATTTGGACCCGGGCTGAAGGTACAGCCTACCTTACATCTTCCACCAGTGAAGGAAGGTCTGGATTTCCAAGAGGGAAGCAAGATTCCTCCCCTAAACATCTCCCAGGGAACAGAGGGAGATACCGGACTCACAGGACCCGTCCAGCAGCTCCTGAACCGGTACCCAGCCAGCACACAGTGTTAAACGCTAGCTTCTGCCAGCAAGCTTGCTAGGTGGGAAGTGCCGGAGAGTCTCTGACCAAAGGACAAGGCTGTTGCCTGCAAACACTCTCCTAAGCTTTGGGATGTCCACATTGAAAGGATATTACAAGCCCTGCAAAGCTAGGAGGAGTGCCCCTACAAGCATCAACCAGCATCCATCTTTTAAGGACATTTTCGAGACAGTTGAGTCCTCAAATTGCAACCAGCTGCACTGCTGACTGTTGTCAAGCTGCAGTCATCAGAGCCATCTGAGACGCCTCGACCAGCGCACAGAGACGGCGATTCTTGGCCCAAGCCTTCATGTAGGCCAGGCTGCAGCCGTCCATCCAGGCCTGCTTGCCGAACTGCCTGCCGCCTGATACCCGCAGCTGTCTCCCGCCTAGAACTTTGTCTCAAGAGATGCAAAGCGCCTTTGAACCGCCTCCACGCTGTCGAGCATCAAGAGCCTCTTAAGCACCAGGTACATTGTGGTTCTGACCCCTGGTCCTTCTCCGAAGGCCCCTAATGACATTTTCGACCCCTTGTTCCCTTGGTGCTGAAACCAAATAACCTTGAACAGTAAAACTGATTACTTTACCAACTACCCTCCTGTCAGTATCCAGAGTGCATCCCTTTCCTTCATGAAACTGTCTGTCCTCTGTGTTCCTTTACAGGGTGGGTTGTATTTGGTAGTGTGCTAGAACTGTCTGTTGGAATAATAATAAAGTAGATATTATTAATACAACCTTGAATGGACAGTCCCTTTTATCATTGGGTAATAATTGTGTTTTTGCTGTGTTGCAACTAACCAACGATCCACGATCAACATTACCAAAATTGGACAAGGAGGAATAATTGACTTGTGTTCCAATCTGTTCGCCTCCCATCTGGTGTACGAGAGGTGTGGGGCTGATTGTTGGTTTAGAAACTGATATTCATCCCTGAACCACTGGTGCCCCGGAAGTTGATTCGTCACACTGATATTGCTTTGTATACTTTGTGGGTGCTGGGTGCTTTTATTGTCAAGCTCAAGCTCACTACGATGGTTCGTTGTTAGCCCACTCTAGCATGGGCCCCTGTTGCTGCTGGCACAGGTGCTGACCTATGAGTGAGTGCCTTAATGGTGCCAACACAGAGACCTCAAACAGTGTCATTTTGTTAAGGGACATATCTGGTTTCAGGGCCAGTACATAGATTTATGATGATACGGGTATAGTGTAATTTTGTCCCCCCACCCCACATCAAATAAAATGAACTTTATTTGATGTTTTCACTGTTGAACTAACACCCTAGGAGGCCTTTTGATGGTGGCTCCCTATTCAATTCTGCAGAGTCAGTGCTGGTCAATGGGACGGATTTTCAAGGATCTGGCAAAAAGCCAATCTCCCCGAATCCGGGAAATCTATTTGGGCCCTTTAATGTAATCGATCTGCTCTTTTGTGTTGCCAAAGACGGGATTCATACTCCGGTCCTCATGACCAAAGTCAAGAGACTTACTGACTTACTTACTGAGCACTGGAACGTCTGTCTAGAGCACTTGCGAATATGTCTGTTAAGATTGTACTCTGCAGAAAATATTTAAGAACAGCGTTGTATGTAAAAGATGTGCACATTTTATAATTTGTTTGCAACCTTATATAAAACACTCCTCCTTTCTAGGTTTGTTTCCCAGTTTTTAATGATGTATTAATTAATCTCCTGAAATGGAAATGTTTCTCGATTGCGTCACCTCCCCTCCCCACCACCCCCTTGCTTGTGGGCTTGCACATTTAATCATTTCTATTTCCAGAACTGTGACAGAGTTGCAGCTCTGGTTAACCCAGCGGTGTATGTTAGCGTTGCTATCTGGACAGCTGCCTTGTTTTTGACGCGCTTGATATAAAAAGTATTGATCCATTTCTGCTCGATGTGCTTGTGGCTGACGTAAAGTGAACATCTCAAAATCAATATTTACTGGAGGTTTCACGTACGCCTTGGGAGCCAGAATCAGAGCGTCATAAGCTTCCACGTTCCCGCCAGCGATTTGTAAAGGAGAAGAGGTGCAGCAAGTCAGGCGGCGCTTGGTACAGCAGATCATTTTACTGCTGATTTTATTTCCGAGGAAATAATTCTTTCTAGCCTCAGCGCCCCCAGTGGTCAGAATGTGTATCCAGCCCATGTAGCCCAATGAGTGCAAGTGGATCTGTGTGATTACTGCGCATTTTACTGTGACAACCGAAAATGTCGATTTGTGAGTTTTTTTTTACCCCCCTTTCACAGCATATATATGTGGGGGAATCCTGTTGAGGGCCAAAGGTTGAAGACCCCTGGATTGAAACTCACAGATGATTGAAAAGTGGAACAATGGAAGTGGACTTGCTTTGTTCTGGGTATTTTCAGTGGTGCACTTATTACTCATCGGATAACCAGCAGTAACTAGCTAAAGCCAAAGATTTGCTTTGTGAGCTGCTCCATGCACTACATGTTTTAGATTGGTTATAACGTTCTTACTCTCTGATAAGTTCCTGGTAGCACTTGTTATGGTTGTTTTGTAAACAGAATTATGAAGATAAGTTTATTTTTATTATCTTGCTATCACTGCTTAGAAATTGTTAGGAGGCGGCCATTGAGAAGCCAACAGTCTACAGAGCCACGTAAATGCGACAAGCATAATGTCATGGAAAACGGACTGAAAGCTATCAGGCACTGTTGCTTTGACTTTTGTTTTCTTCCATTGACAACTGGGTTATTTTTTTTTATCAAAATAACAGAAGTAGCAGTGACTTTACAGACCTCAAACGATACATTAGGAACGGCCGTCACAAGACTGTTGGCCCCCAAACATAGCAGGAAATAGCATAACACAGCCTTTGATTCTAGAACGATACATCATGATATGATTTGATATGTATTTATAACGCGCCTATTCCCAAGTGTTTCAATGCGCGATGCGGCAAAGGGAGGGGGGACAGAGGGAAGACAGAGACAGCAATCCTACTGGGCAAGTGTCATTCAAATTGCGCAAGTGCAGAGGAAGGGGGAAGAGGGAAAAGTGCGGAGTGGGACAGGGGGTGGGGACAGTACAGTACAAGGGGTAATAGAATAACTAAACAATAAGAGAAGTAGGGTCAGCTGATGGCAAGTGCAAGAGTAAGTGCAGACATCAGGTGTCAAGTGCTGGTGGGGGACTGTAGAGATATAGAAAACAGTCCCCATGTGCAGGGTTGGCCCGGGAGGCAATACAAGTGTGCAGCTGGCAGGGGAGGGGACCTGGGCCCGAGATCAGAGAGTGGCCAGGTTACCAGTGCAGATTCAGCCAGGAATTCAGCAAGGGAGAGGAGGAGAGAAAGCAGAAGCAAAGAGGAAGGTTTTGAGGTGCTTCCAGAACCGAATATGGTTCTCCTCAAGTTTCAGGGAGGCAGAGAGGCTGCTCCAGAGGGAGGCCCCAGCCGAAGAAAGAGATCTACCACCAACTTGTTGCTTAGAGAAGCAACTGACCCTGAGGGAGTTGGAGGCGGATGAGCGAAGAGCTCAAGAGGGAAGATATTTAGGAAGAGAGAGTTGAAGGTATTGAGGCTCCAGGCCCCAGAAGGCCTTGTGGACAATGCAGAGAGTTTTGAACTTAATCCTCGCAGCCACGGAGAGCCAGTGCAGAGATTTCAGTCCTGGAGAGATACGATCCCTGGGCTTGAGGCCAAGGACAAGTCTCACAGTCCTGTTCTAGATGAGTTGCAGAGGGCGGAGAGTAGAGGCAGGCAGATTTAGAAAGAGGTTGTTGCAATAGTCCAGCCTATAGAAAACCAGAGCTCTGGAGACAGTGAGCTTCTGGGGGAAGGAGAGGGAAGGAAGAATACCGCTGAGGAGGTGCAGCTGGTAGTGTGACTTATTAGAGACGTCAGAGATGTGAGGAGAGAAGGAGAGTGTGGAGTCGAAGATGACCCCATGATTTTTAGCCTCGCAGGTAGCAGCAGGAAGAGGGCCAAGAGAGGCCGGCCAGAGAGTGACAGGAAAGGAGGGAGCAGGTGTGACAATGAGGAAAATCTCAGTCTTACTGGCATTAAGGCATAGGTCGTTGGTGGCACACCACTCCTGGATGGCTGACAGACAGTCAGAGATGAGAGACAGAGAATAGGTGGCCGAAGGAAGCCTGAAAATGAGCTGAGTGTCATCCACATAGCATTGAAAGTTGTGGCAGAGGGCGGCAATGCGGTGGGCAAGAAGTGCCAGGTATTGGTTGAACAGCCAGGGAGAGAGGTTAGACCTCTGGGGGACACCACAGGTACAGATAGAGAAAGAGGAGTGGAAGGACCCAGGTTGGACCTGGGAGGGTCGATCATAGAGGAAAGAAGTCAGCCACTCCAGGGCCTGACCAGTGATACCCAGGTTCTCACAGAGACGGTTGAGCAGGATGGCATGGTTGACCATATCAAAGGCAGAAGAGAGATCAAGTAGGATTAGGAAAGAGTGGGTGTTGGAATCAAGGTTTGAGAGCAGGTTTTCATGGATGTTCAGGAGAGCAGTTCCCGTGCTTCTGGCAGCTCTGGAGCCAGATTGATGGTCATGAAGACAACCAACAGATTCAGTGGGAGATTAAGCTGGGAGATGGCCAGCTTTTCCAGGAGTTTGCCAAGGAAGGAACCGATGGAGATTGGGTGATGATTAGCCGGGCAGGAGGGGTCGGCAGAGGGTTTCTTAAGAAGAGGGTGCACAAGGGAGTGCTTCAGGGGGAATGGGTAGACTCCAGTGGCAAAGGAATAGTGTCCACAAATGTCTGACATGTATATAAAGAAAGTTGCTATTTATAGCAAAACATTTTCATGATGACTTTGCCCACAATATATGCCAGTCTAAAAACATTTTCTTGCTGGCTGTTCCCATGCATGCCCATGCTGGTTGCACCAATGTAGACATGTCACCTCATAAAAACATACTCATATTTGCATTGCCAGAAATTCCAGTAATGATATTATAAGAAAGCATGGGAATGCTGGCTCTGCTAATATATGCCAATATCCCCGTGTAAGAAAATAGTCCAGCTGGTTTTGCCAGTAAAAAAAAAAAAGAATCTATGGCACAATAAGCAAACTTATCCAGACAGGCTGCACAAATGTTGGGCAGTGCAGACATGAAAGAACACTAATGTTGACTTTACCCTTGATGCCCGGTAAAAAAAACCATGCCACAATCAGAAAACATGCAGAGACTAGCTACGCCAATGTAGGCCAGTATTGCCATCAAAGAACACTCATGTTGGCTTTACCCCTGATGCCCAATAAAAGTATGCATACCACAGTAAGAACAGTAAGAAAATAAGTCCACACTGGCTGACGCTGTACAAATGTAGTCTCCCACCAAATCTGTGGGCCGCTCCTTGGACTGGTGCATATGCAAGCACACACACTTATACAACATTCATACACTTTCCTTCACTTGCACACCCTTATTCACCTGCACACAAATACAAAACACAAACTCTCTCTTGTTCACCCTCACACTTAGACACAAACCCTAGCTTGCATGCAGACATGCATAGACATACATATTTATTTGTCTTTCCTGCAGCCCTGGTCTGAACTCCAAACATTGTCTGCCATGATTGCTCTCTGGCTCTCATACAACGCGCAACACAAACCAGTAAAAAAAGAAGAGTGTCATGGTTCCTATACATGTGCAGTGTTTGACAAGGACCCCTATCTGCCCACCCCGGGCCTATGAATGTGCAGGGAGGTGCACATCTAGCCCTGCAGTACCCCAGCATGCATACTCAATGGGTCATGCAAGGCTGAGATTGCAACACACCCTGGGCTTTGCATGTCCCATCGGCATGTGCACTGTGATACTGAACTGTAAAAGGGAAGCCATGTTTCCCTACACTATTAAAGCCAGCCCTGGAGTGCTACCTCAGCTGTTTGCTGCAGCTGATGGAACACTCATTCATTTCATTGTGCTGACTTGTCTCATCTATAATGATTGGCACATTTTCAACATATCTATAGAGCCAAAGGTTGCAGACCTCTGACCCAGGAGATGTTTTCAGTTACCCACATGCACTTAGCCAATGGGGACAGAAAGCACGCAAACCCGTTTTTGAGCATTTCTTTTCAAGAGGATTCTGCAGTGTGCTGCTATCTTTTTAGGGTTGAAGACCAAATCAAAATGAAAACGGATCAAGCTCTCAATTTAATTCCTGCAAGTAATACAAATCATAATTGGTGTTTTATTCATCTCCATATACCAGAAAATCCAATTTGAGTGCTTAATAACCAGTGATACGAATTACCATTCGTATTACCCACATTTGCGTTAGTATGCTATACCGAGAGGACCAACGGTGTAGGGAGTAGGATTTGACCCAGATATCAGAGCAGGCCATGCAAGCTGCAGAACCCGGCTCCATGTGGGGGCTTTACCAGCTTTGCCCAGACCTGCCCAGCCATTCCTGTCTGATATGGGTTAGGATATGTGTATATCTGCTGCTTCACTATTCCCTTCGCTCTGGTCAACGTGTACTTTCTCTCTTTTTCGTTTCAAAGCAAGCAATGTGATATATCGTCTCTTCCATGCATACCTGAAGTGAAACTCTGTGTGTATGATTTGTTTGTGTGATGAAGTCAATCCTTTTAGTCATTGTTCTGTCCCTATATTCCATCTGTGTCAAATGTGGCAGTTATGGGTGGCAGGGATGAGTCTGAGGCAGGAGCCAGTAGGCGAGTGACTTGATTGGTTGTCACAGAGTACATCAGGAAGTGGAAAGTGGCAGGTCACAGAGAGCAGGAGTAGACAGAGGCAGAGACAGACAGACACTGGGCAACCATCACCAGGGGAGCAAGATGTAACTGACATAACTGACACAGATACATGACAGGGACAGAACAGAAAGACTCTATTGCATCACAAGAACGCATCATACACATCACACACACAAGATTCAGCTCACCTCAAAGACTCTACCGCATCACAAGAAGACATCATATAAAAAAGGTCCTAGTTACCTCAGGCATACAAGGAAGACTCTAGTCAAAGACTCTACCGCTTCACAAGAACGCATCATACACACAGGGTTCAGTTCACCTCAAAGACTCTACTGCATCACAAGAAGACATCATACAATAAAGGTCCCAGTTACCTCAGCTATACAAGGAAGACGAGGTCTAATAGATGGGAAAGCAGCATGAGATCTGTGTTGATATTACAGATCTTTCTGTGGGCAACAGAATGCCAGCAGTAAGGATTCCGGTGGGGGCTTTCATGTTCATCCTTAGATATCGTAGGGCAATGGGAAGGGGGGCGATGATCGGTGTAGAAGGGGCAATGGGTAACTTAAATAAACCACCCTTTTCACATGGATCTCTGGGATGGGTGAGGATGATGTGGGTCAGAAATTTGAAGGCGAAGAAGAGCGCAGAGCAAGATTAATGGAAGGTAGGAGTAGGGTTTGGAAAAGGTTAACACAGGAAGGGGAAACGTGGCTTAGGAAGCAGCAGAATGACCGGCTATGTTTAGTGAACTAGGGGAATAGTACCGAATTGGAGTCAGAAAGAGGAAGTGATGAAAAATGATTCAGACTGTTCTTGCTATACAGGGATGATTGAATTTGTAGAACAAGGCCTTGGTATGGTAATGTGGTATAGTAACTTTTATTTATAAAGCGGCTGTACACAGGCAGTGTTTCAAAGCTCTCAAGGAGGGTGGGAGAGTGGGGAAAAACAACATTCGCTCAGAGCCCTTGAATTTCTGAGACAATAACGATCTGCACAGGCAGAGTGAGTAAGATACATTTAACAGTTGAGATACAGCAAATAGGCTGACAGCGATTCTTTTTTTTTTCTTTTTTTTAAGTGCACATTAGGGAGTGAAGACAAGAGACAGACACTCTTCAGGCAGAGCTGCATTCAGATCAGGCATGTGCAAGACAGTCAAGGGAAGGGGTGGGGTCCAAGTGCACCCAGTCAGTAGTGTCCGGGTTAAGTGCAGAGAGAGAAAGCTTTCTTGGATGTATTCACAAGTGCAGTGAGGGAGGTGGGGTGCAGGGCCCTGATGCAAGTGCAGAGAGGACTGGTGGGGGTGCCAGAGAACTGTGAGACTCTGAGGTATACAAGGCGGCCAGTCAGCAAGCTGTATGGCGGAGGAGGGAAAGATGGATAGAGCATAGAACTAAGTTAGCAGGTTAAGGGGATAGAGAATGGGGAGGATACGAGGAAGGTCTTGAGGAGTTTCTGGAACTTAAGAAGATCGGGCTCAAGACATAGGTTGGCAGGGAGGTTATTCCAGAGGGAGGCACCTACTGAGGATAAGGATCTCCCTCCAAATATCTGCTTGAAGAATCGGCTCACTTGCAGACGCTTGGAGATATAGGAGCTCGAGGGGGACAGTATTTAGTAGGCAACATTGCAGGTAAATAGGTCCCAGGCCCCAGAAAGCCTTGTGGACAATGCAGAGGGTCTTGAATTTGATCCTTGCAGCCACAGGGAAGCAGTGGATGGATTTCAGCACTGGAGAGATGCAGTCCCTGGGCTTTAGGCCAAGGATAACTCTTGCGGTTCAGTTCTGGTTGAGTTGCAAAGGGCGCAGGGCAGAAGCAGGGAGGTTGAAGTAGAGGCTGTTGCAGTGGTTCAGCCGAGAAAGAAACAGGGCTCTGGAGACAGTGAGACGCTGGGGGAAAGTTAGAAAAGGTAGAGTGCCTCTGAAGAGGTGTAGTTGATAGACTTTTTTGAGATGTCAGAAGTGTGAGAAGAGAAGGAGAGAGTGGAGTCGAAGATGACCCCAAGGCTTTTGGCCTTGCAGGTGGGAGAGGGCGCAAGCCCAAGGCAGTCCGGCCAGAGTGAAAGTGGGAAAGCGGGAGCAGGGGTCCCAATGTAAATGATCTCAGTTTTGCTGGCGTGGAGGCAGAGGTCGTTTCCAGCACGCCATGACTGAATGGTGGACAGTCAGATATAAGTGAGGAGGAGGAAGCGGCTGAGAGTAGCCTGAAAGAGAGTTGTGTGTCATCCGCATAACACTGAAAATTAGAGGTGAAAGTCGTGTTGTGTCTGACGTTGTAATTACTTAGGGTCCCTTATGCTTTTTAACTTTACATGCCCTTTTGAAAGTGTCATTCAACTTCTATGGACCCATTTTATGGCAGACTTACTAAGACAAATTAAATACTCTTGTATTTGAAGCAAAAGCCCAATAAGAGTTTGAAAAAACACTGCACAGGATGAGAAGTGCATCACTCGATTTCTCCAGCGCATTTCGGCTGCTCACGAGATGGCAGATTACATGCAGAGCTTCCCCAAGGAGCCTTTGGGGATGTATTGCTACAGCAGAAACAGCACTCCCAGCATTACCAGCATGACCAGCTCCTCCTACGTTCACTTTATTACACACAGCAAGTGTGGGTCACACATCTAGGGATATCGAGCTGAAAATATAATGCCAGCTGCGCCAAGACTCCCCTCCCTGCCAAAAATATTTATGTTAATAAAAAGGCCTTTTTTGAGAACAGTTTTTAGGATCATGGGCATATAATGAAGTACGACTTGCCAAAGGTGGCACTTGTGACTGCACGTCTCAAAGCTACGTGCTGGTTGATAACATCTCTTATATAAACACACACTTGGCCTTAAGCCTTACCAACTAGAAAAATTCCCTTAATGTCAAACTAATTGATAGAATTGCTAACCCCACTCTCCACTAAATGATCCCACAACACCCTGTTGGCCCATTCACCCAGTCCCATCATGCATCCTTAAAACCTTGAGGGACCATGTCATTGATTAAAAAAACATGATAACGTCCATGGAAAATCCATGGTCATCCAAGACTGACCATCGGGAAACCACATTTAACAATGGTTTATCAACAATCAAATACCCAGGGTAAGGTCATCCGTCAAGCCCCTTGTCCCACTCTCCCTTACCTTTATCATGCCTGGGGGTCTGCATACCTTAAAGTTCTGGCATCAATCTGGAGCCAGTGCTGGACTCTAACGCCCACACGCCTTATCCAGTCATAACCTCTTAATCCCAACCTAGAGAATTGTTAAAAACTTTAAAACTCTTTTCAATGTTGATCTTCCCTGGCCTTTGCCATGGGATGAATAGTCTAAAAAATATATTGCTACAATATCATTCATTTACCATTAAGCATTCCATGATCGGACCTGAAACCATCCCACCTCACCTTCTAAACTCTACCGACATCCTGCCTAAAAAAAAACAGGTGTGTGGGTTTAACGAGCAATGGTCTGGGACGGGGCTCCTAACCCAATTTAGGAGGTTTCCCATTGACATCTGTTGGCCAATCAATGGATAGGGATCAAACAATCTAATTCAGAGCAAAGTGCTTGGGTGAAAGCATGAATTCATTACCTGGGTTTACAGCTGTTTTAGCAAGATGGTTAGAAGTATTTTTCTTTAGTGAGTTGGCGTGCATGCACGTTCACAGAGGTGTGTGAAGGGAAATATTTTTAGAGTTTCGTAAATGGGCTGCATTCTTATTTTGCCCAGGCTGCTGGTGACATCCCAGTCTGGCCATACCCTAGGAGGGGAAGGGGCCCCTTGATGTTAGTGTTTACAAACAGAACCATATGGTTTACATATCTTTTGTTACACACGTACACCCCCCACACCTCCCACACCCCCTCCACACACACACAGCACATTCTTGCCTAGATCAGAAGTCTGCAACCTTTTGGCCACCCGATGTTGGGAGTACACCTCCCATTCACCCTAGCCAGCATTGTCAGTAGTGAAGGACCATTGAGTGGTAGTGCTAAACATCTGATAAGTCTGAGGTTGCAGACCCCTGACCTGGACATTCCTTAACAGGACTGCAGGCAATCCTGACAAAGAGATACTGGACTTAGTAGTTATATTGCAGACAATCATGTAACATTTAAAACTCACAGCTGATAAGGGAAGATCTTGAGAAGCAAACCAGATGGTACGGGCCGAGAGATGAGCAAAAGATTGTTTACTGAAAGTCTGACATTATTATGCTGAGCAAAGCAAAAGAGGTGATGGCTGGAAGGTTTAGAATTAGTCTCAACCTCTTGCATTGCTCTGGGCAACCCTCAATACCACCATTATTCGCCTGCCAAGCAATTACAAAAGGGGAAAGACCATATGCAAATCATGCTTGGTCCCACCCCAAAAGGGGCAGTCCAGCTCAAACTGCTTGGTCACATCCCTTCTGCACGAGACCACATACATCCCCAAACATGTTTCAGCCTAGTTGGGCCTCATCAATGAGGAATAACTTGGGTCTCTAGGCCCAGCAGGCACATGACCCATGTCTGGACATGCCCATCCCACTGGGGGGGTGACTAAAGCAAAACAAAAGAGGTGATGGCTGGAAGGTTTATAATTAATCTCAAAATGTGCATTCCTCTGGGCAACTCTCCAGACCATTGTTCTTCACCTGCCAAGTCATTACACAAGAGGAAAGATCAGGCTTGGGCCCACTGCAAAAGGGGCTGCGCTGCAACCATTTGTGGCAGTACCTGACTGATTTGCATATGGCTGGACCACTTTTGCAATTGCGCAGACAGGCTAAAATGCAGTGGTGTAGAAGGTTACCCAGAGCAATGCCAGTGGTTCAGATTCATTCAAAACCTTCAACTCATCACTTTTATGGTTGTAATTATTATACTGGGGACACATCCTATGTGAAAGTAAACAGAGGGCTACACTATATCACTCTGCTACAGAGATAGATATTTAATTTCCAGTTATTTTGTCTAGTGTATAGACAAAATAATTGAGGATCTCCTGCCCTTAACTACTTTAGGACAGCCAAAGAAGACTTGCCCATCTCACCTACTGCACTCTGCTCAGCATGGGCATCATGGAGAGAGATAGTCAATTAAAAACAAGCAGTACAGAAATCGGAAGGTGGGCCCATGGTGGTATCATAAGTTAGGGACTGCATGCCCTCAACATTCCATATTTTACAGTTTATTCCACTTAAAATATCACCTAATATTTAAGAACCCTGGCATCATTCACAAAGAATTGACTCTATCCAATCCCAAAGAATTTAGCAAAGCAGGGCTTGCATTTTTCAACCCAATCCCCTCACCACCCTCTTTTATAGGGAGACAAAAAATGACCAAAGCATGCCTTATCCCACCCCCACATCCTGTAAGAGAAAAGGAATGTCTTTCTGCTACCCCAACCCACCAATATAAGGGAACATATGAAAGCGGGCTCACACTCTCCGCTTCTAGCTCACATGCAGGAGAACTAAGAAATGTTCAAAGTAGGGCTTGCCACCCCCCCTTCATTAGCCGTCCATTTCCACACTCTCCTCTCAGTGTCTGTTTGTAGATCACCCTCCACTTGGAGTGGCCATCATGATCAAAGTAACAAACAGTAGTATCAATGCAGATTAGATCCTGTTTTCCTGTCCTCTCTTACACAGCAGGAGAGTAGCCAACAACGTTGGTGTCCTGTGATAATTAAACTCTAACCCAGTATGCTTAGCCTCGTCAACCAGAGGACTCACAACACAGACTAGAGCTCATAAACACAATTCCTGTGATTTTAAATTCTATTTTAGAGTATGTCATTCCCACAGCACAGAGAATGAACAGCATTTCTACCCTGCAATATCTCTGCCCCTTGTTTGAGGGATTCGACCATCCGCACAGGGAGAGTGCGCTCGCCTGGGCTTTTTATTTTTTATTTATTTAAAAGAATGAATGATGCGAGATCAACCTCCGGAAAATATGTGAGGCCATTCCCGCACATATTTTCCACGCTCACCACACAGCAGAAAAATAGTCATGTACTCTGGGAGGACAGAGCTTACCAGCGCCGCCCTCCCGTTTCATGTGTAGCTGACACGTGACAGCTGTGGGTACATCAAAAGCCTCTGTCCATGGGCAGCCTGATTAGCATTTCAAGACCCGATGGATTTGCATCTCCATTGTTAGACCTTGCTGGTGGCAGTGGATACTGAAAAATGTTAATTAGCAGGGCTCGGGGAAAGCCTGGTTGCAGAAAGTGACAATGGAGACCAGAGACCAACACCTCTTTGTAATGCAATGTTTCAACTTGGTACTAACACCCCTCTTTGGTATTAAAGGACGGTGAATGTCCTGTTTGGAACCACTCCTTTCAGAGCAGGGAAGTATATGAATTGTAGGCGATGAAAGTCTACCTGCAACCCCCTACTTCACAGGTGGCCCATGTTGTGACCAAACACTGCATAGGGCTCAGTTAATTAGGGGGATACTTTGATTCAAGCAGACAGGAAGATGGGTGGGACTTAGAAGTATATGTTGTCATCCTTCATCTGTCTGTTGCCAAGCGCTCTGATTCTGACCTGATGCATCACTGACTATTATTGGTGGGGACCCGGGATTGGTTCACTAAATTGGGTTTAGCCTGCACCAATCACTGGCGCCTGTTTGGCTTAGATCATATGAAGACTTTGCAAGGAGTAAAAAAAGGACTCATTTGGACCCGAGCTGAAGGTACAGTCTACCTTACATCTTCTGCCAGTGAAGAAGGCCATGAGTTCCAAGAGGGAAGCAAGATCCCTCCCCTGAACATCTCCCAGGGAACAGAGGGAGATACCTGACTGAGGACCCACCCAGCAGCTCCAGAACCGGTACCCAGCCAGCACACTGGCAACTGCTAGGTTCTGACAGCAAGCTTCCTAGGTGGGAAGTGCCAGAGAGTATCTGGACAAAGGACAAGGATGTTGCCTGCTAACATCCTCCTGAGATTTGGGCCATCTGCCTTGAAAGGACACAAGCCCTGCGAAGAAGTTAAGAGGAGTGCCAGACAAGCATCATCCAGCGTCCATCTTTTTAAGTTCAATTTCCAGACAGTTGGGTTCTTGAACCACATCCGGCTGCACTGCTGTGATCATGCCGCAGTCACCAGAGCCGTCCGAGACACCTCGACCAGCAATCCAGATCCACCAACCAGCACAGAGACAATGATTCTTGGCCCAGAGCCACCACGCCATACAGCCTGCAGACATCCGTTCAGCCTTGCTTGCCGAACTGCCTGCCGCCTAGTACCTGCAGCTATCTCCCACGACTAACTCTGTCTCACAGGCTGAAAAGTGCCCTGAAACCGCCTTGATGCTCTTGAGCACCAAGAACTTCTTCAGCACCAGGTACATTGTGATTCTGCCCCCTGGGCCTTCTCCGAAGGCCCCTAAGGACAGTTGGAACCCTTTGCCCCTTTGGTGCTGAAACCAAACAATATTGAACTATAAGACTGATTACATTATCAACTACCCTCCTGTTGGTATCCAGAGTGCATCCCTTTTCTTTGTGAAACTGTCTGTCCTCCTTTACAGTGTGGGTTGTAATTGTAGTGTGCTAGAACTGTCTTTTGTAGTAATAATAAAGTAGATAATGTTATACAACATTGACTGGACAGACCCTTTTATCATTGGGTAATATTTGTTTTATTGCTGTGTTGCAACTAACCAACGTCCACGACCTTGCGGAGATAAGCCTGCTGTTCCATCCACATTACCAAAATTGGACAAGGAGGTCTTATAATGGACTTGTATTGCAATCTGTTCGTATCCATTATGGAGTATTAGAGGTGTAGGGTTCATTGATGGTTTAGAAACCGATATTCATCCCTGGACCTCTGTTGCCCCGGAAGTTCATTTGTCACACATTGCCATCAATCCTGCTCTCCAACCACTCCCCTTTCCCACCATCTAAGCCACTGCCCAGTCTATCTCTGCCTTCCATGATATTGCTTTGCTCACTAGAGTAATCTTACGCACTGCATTGCTTCCCGCTATATATTTGGTTTCTATAAGTGCACTTGGGGCTAGCCCTGTGCCATATAAATATAAAAGCAATTCAATGAGTAAAAAGACCCCAGTGAGGGATGTACATGATTACCCCTCATGGAGCATGCACCAATAACCTTTATCTCCTCATTCTGCCTTCTCTGCTCGATGCTCATCTCAAACCAGGTCCTACCTATTGATCCCAGCAATGGCATAAGCATCTGCAATAACACCCACTCTTCCTTCCCAGTTCAATACCCTGCCAGTCCATTCCCCTGAAAACGAATCCTTATCTCCTCCTTTGTCAATGGGCCTCATTATGAGATGTGCGTAATGGGTTTAACAGCGCCGTAATGGTGCCGGCACCGTTAAACCCACTCCGCACTATTACGAGGTTCCCTCGAGGGACACGCTGTGGACGTCTGGTTTATCCAGAAGTCCTTACCGGGTTCTTCGAGGGAACCAGGGAGCCAACAATGGGCCCATTATGAGTGGGCCCGTTGTTAGCTCCCTCCCCATTCCCATTGAGCCCTGTGTGAGCTCAAATGGGAATGGGGAAGGACCGGGCTCGGGTTCCCTGAAGGAGGAATTACCGGGCCCTTCAAACTCGGAATGGCCTGGTAATTCCCCATTCAGGGAACCCAGACCCAGACACGATTTTGGAGGCAGTCATGGCGCTAATAGCGCCATGGCTACCTCCAAAGTCGTAATGAGGCCCAATGTGTCTTATGGCGGCCTTGCCCCTATCCCCACAGGTGCTTCAAGAATTAGGGAACAGGCTAATCAAGCATACATCCAGGAGAAGGATGACTGTGGTGGAGGTGTCCTGGCCCCATGTGGGTGAGGGTCTGTGAGAACGACGAGATGGAGATGTGCCTCCCACGATGTGACTTTGTGTTTGTAGGTTCGGTGAGTGAAATATGTAGTGCATGGGTGACATGTCTTTGTTAACGCCAATCTCTCCCACTAGTGAAGCATAATTTCTAAAGCCCATGTTCAGTAACACACTGTCTCTTTGCTGCCCTCCCTTGCATCGCCAGGCCCTTCCTTGCACGGGCGGGCTGCATGGGAATCATGCTGTTACTCCATTTGCCCCAGAGCTCCAACAGTGGAGTGAGCAGAGTTCCACATCTCAGATCCCTTTGCACACGTCACTAGTGGCAAATGCCTTTTCCAAGCCAAAAAGTCAGGGCTTTCCTGAGCTGGCACCCACAGAACCTGAGATCATGACTGGGGCCTTGGAGACTAGACAATTCTTCTGTGGTCTGGGAAAGAAGCAGGAACTTAGCTTCATCATTCTGCAGAGGGTTCACGCTTGAGTCCAGACGTCTCATTAGTTTGGAGATGCCAGAGAACTTGAGCTAACTCAACATTCTAACAGAAATGGGACAGAAGTGATTGGGGTGTGACTGGTGGTATATCTGTCCTAAACTGTGGACAGAAATGACAAAACAACTCTCATGCTGGACTTCCTTTGCATCTTGTACTCATGGTGGCCGTCAATCATGCTGTTCCCATCTTCAACTTGTATCCTGGCTTGCAACATTATGTGTTACTATTGACATCTCCAATTGTATTCGCTCTCCACTCTTGCTTTGCCACTCTTTTTGACTGCTTACTGTCTGTTCTCTCCTCCTCTCCCGTTCTCCTGTTTCCTATCTCCTCCCCTTACTTTCTTCTCTGCACTTAGTCTATCAGAATTGTCCCTGTACCTAGTATGATAGCTGCCTCGTCTGTTGCTCCCCATCCCCTTACTGCCCCCCCACTTCCTTCAGCACTATCTGAAACATTGTCAGGCCTAGTACGATAGTCGCTTGTTTTGTTCCTCTCCTCCCTTTCTGCACCCCTCTCCCTCACCTTTTGTTTTTCTCCGGCTCTACCAGAAATGTCATCAGGCTTAGTACGGTAGTCGCCTGTCTGTTTCCATTTCCTTCCCACTCTCCCCCTCCATTCCTTATCTATGTCTTAGCTCTTGCACTATCTGAAATGTCGTCAGGCCGAGTACGATAGTTAATTTCACATCCTTACTGTTCATGGCCTGTAAGAATGTCATTGTATTTTCCCTTGTTCCCTCCCTTGAAGCGCTTTGAAACACTTTGTGCATAGGCGCTATATAAATAAACTATCATATCATATCATAAAAGGGAGGTCAGAGAGATTTTCTAACTGGCTTTGCCCACAGGAACCTCTCCTTAGGCTGAGGGGGGGCGCCGCCAATTTAAAAGTGTATAAAATAAGAATGGAAAGAGCACTAAAAAGAGTTTCTTCCGCGTTTCGTTTTGTTTAGCCAGTTGGTTGCACACTAACTGTTTGTAAATCACTTCGTTCTCCCATGTCTCAAACTTCTGTACATCAATTATGCATAAAAACATAAAAAGGGGACCAGGCCCTCTTTATGTTTTCCTGTAGTGGTTCCTAGAGGTAAGGACAGTTCGACAATCTCTCTGTCCCCCCTTTTGACATTTCTGTCCACAGTTTAGGACAGATATACCACCAGTCACACTCCAATCACTTCTGCCCCATTTCTGTTTGTATGTTGAGTGTGCTGCACTGGATTGCTATCAGGTGTGTATGTCCTCTATTGTGTTGAGGTGTCTGCCTTTAAACCGTATTGGGAAAGAACAGGAATTACTTGTCCTTTCTTCCCCACACTCTTGCTGTCAGACTGTGGCCAGGCTCTACCAGGACCTCTAGACTTCTATCCTGAGCACGACACCCCTTCCAACATTACCCATTACTCAAAGAGTCTCTAACCAGTAGTTGGCCTAGACGTGATTATGCTAAGAGTTCAAGTTACACCCAACACCACGCAAATCAAGGCAATGTCTGGCCCTAGTTTCGGTCACTTTCCCTCTTGTCCTCCAAAGAATGGCTTGTCCCTCCCTCCAGATATCTTCTAGTTAAATCCTCTACTCTCATGGTCTCTTCGAAGTATCTCACCTCAAGCTGCCGCGGGCACTTGCAAGCAACCAATATGCCATAAAATAACACGATTCACTACCCCCACTAGTCAAAGTGAATGCACACCTGCCACTCTCAGCCACTCTTCTGCTAGAGCAGTGGTCTTCAAACTTTTTTGGCCTGGGCCCCCCCTGAGCAAAGTTTGGGCAGGCCGGGCCCCCCAAAAGTGCCAGATGGACAGTATGTAGAAATCGCTATGAACTTTTGCATGCCGTCACCGCATCCTACTCCCAGTACAGACTCTGGGCTCTCCCCACCCTACTCCCACCAATATCCCAGTGCTGACGCCCATCCTGCTCCTACCACAGTCCCATAACACAAGCATACACACATCCATACACATTTAAATAAATAATAAATTGCCATAAACGTACCTTCTGCAGGGGCCTGCGCGTGGTTGCTAAAATGCCCCGCTCCAGGTTGCTCTGCCCTTATGTGCGAGGAGGCGCAGGAGCACCCCCTCGCACATAAATACATGCAGTGCCCCAGCCAGAATTTCCAATGAGCTATGCAAACACCCCCAGCGTTGCATGGCTCAGTGATCATGTGCGGCTGGGGAAATGAACTGTCAAAGGCAAACAGTGTTTCCCTTTGACAGTTCAGCCAGCCCAGGAGCACTCCCTCAGCTGGAAAAAGCAGCTGAGTGAGTGCTCAGTGTTTCACTGGGCTGGCTCCTCGGCTCCTCCATAATGGGTGAGGTGGCCAGTGGGTGGACGCCCCCTCACCCATTATGGATGAGCCGGCAGGCTTGGACTGGCCTATAGGGCAATAGGGCGATGACTGTACCAAAAATGCAAAATGCTAGTGTAGGCCAGTCAAAATGGCCACTTTTTTGGCCAATGTGGGCCAGTTTGAGGAGTTACTTCACTATGCAGTTAGTAGTTTTGACCATTGTTGCTGAATAAATATTCTTTAAATCTCACAATTTGTTTACATTTGAACAAAAAACAACCCCATGGGTACGATTCAAACAGTCTGTGACTAAAGGACTGAATATCCATTTGCAACTGCTGGCCATTTTTTCATTGATGCTTAAGACTGTTTTATGGTCCTGTCTGACCATGTGAGCTTTCCCTTCCCATTTTTTTTTTTTTACATTTCATGCTGGGCTCTGGCGCCACCCCTGGGGGGCCGCGCCCCACAGTTTGAAGACCTCTCTGCTAGAGGATGACAAATTCAGCACAAAGTGGAGACGTTGGAGAAGGAGAGGTTTTGGCTCCAAATCACAGCGGATCATGACAACAGCATGTGAGGTTGCCAACGTTCCAGGCTACTGGCACAGCTTCTAGAAGGACCTGAGCAGGTCTTTAGAATTGCCTGGCAGCCAGCTTCAGGGCATTGCACTCAGAGGCCCTCTAAATGTAGCCCCACACTCAGTTGGCGGCGTCTCAGTCCTACCCAAGCAACCTTTGCTTAGAACCTGAGTGCTTATGAACAACAGGGCTGAGAAGTCAGTAAGAAGAGTGTCCCCCACCCTTGCAGTACCAAAGCTCCCTTTAGACCAGATTGAAATGCTCCTGGAATGTATGATGAAAGTCCCAAAATAAGGCACTTAACCAAAGCAGAGATAATGAAGTATTTCTTAAGTAAGTGTAGGCCTGACATGCTATTGGTATATTTAGTGTAAAATGGCATCCATCTTAGTGACCTGTCATCATTCTCCTCTTGTGCATGTTTCTGGCATTGTGATGTCATGGTAAGTGAACAGTCTGCGTGTGCCTTAGTTGCTTTTGGTTGCCTCTGCTGTCAATTTAATGGAAAGAGTCACATATATCGAAGACTTATCAAAACAGGTTTAAGTTTGATGTGTGTGCCTGTTTTGTGTAATGTTCTTTCATGATTGTCATCCATGGCAACCATGCAACTTTTCTATTGGCCTTGCACTTGACGAATGTCTGAACAGATATTGAAGTTGCCAATGCGGGTCTTTCATTGGTATGAGTTTTGCAGGACAAGACCAGAACCCTTCCTCGCTGCCCCACCAAATTGAGAATCAGAAGAAAACTAAACCATTCAAAATCCTTCAGCTTCCTCGTGAAATACCCATTGGACTTTCAAATAATCATCACAGCCAACTTGTTGGAAGTCTAAACTTTCCTCTTCACGTTTTCTGCCGGGCACGGACCCTGGGGGTGCTGCGAAATATCATACGGCACTATAAAAATATTGACAGAAACAAAAGTCACAAAACACTACCTCCTCAAGAAGACCAAAAGGTATTGATCCTCAGGTGTCTAAAGAGAGGATCTTCGTTTTCGACCACAATTCAAAATGGATCTTTGTCTCCTCACTATTTCCAACATAGCTGATAGCAAAGTGCAATGCAGCTGGCATCGATGTTTGTAGCCTCAATGGTTCATAAATCGATAGTTGTTGCAAATCAATACTATCGCGGAATGATTTCTTGGAAAACCTCCCTTGTTCGGGAAGGACGAAATCTACTGATTGACAAGTCCTAATGGGGAAGGATTCCCTCTGCAAGGTATCAACAGTCCTCAGCTGGTAAGGGTTCGCCTTTCAAAACCGGTCTTCCCGCTATTTCTGCGCTACTTTCTTGATCCCCTAAGGGATTGAGTAAATAGTTGTTCCTGTTCCACCAATAAGTGTTGCCCCAGGCAACCATTCTCCTGAGAAGGGGCTTGTGTGTATCAAGAAGCACACTGCTCATGTATTTTCTAATACAAAAATCAAAGAACAACCTCCACTGAAAAAAGATGCAAAACTAATCTGCAATGTAAATACTGCAATATTGTGGGAGAGTAGTGTTTCCAGATTGAAAATGATGTCTGTCTGTATCATGAAAAGAAAATGGAGAGCGTTGCTATGGCTACACTAGACTTAACTCATCACTTACATGGCCCAGATGATAGTAGTAGTAAATTAGCCTAACCCAGTTCTCTAAGCTAGGGAGGGCTGAGACACCAGAGACCCGGCAGGGAGGCAACATTTACATCCAGGCCTATACATTAACAAAAGAGAGATGAAAGGCAACTAAGATCAAAACCAAACCACACGGACGCAAACTTCCTTTACTGTATCCTGAGGTGTTCTTGTGTTCCCCACATATTACGTTGAGTGCATTTGTGACGCAGATTGGCAGTTCCTCCTTGTGATTAATGCACGCGTTCTGCATTTGTGCTCACTGCGAATTCTTAGCAACTAGTAAGACTTAAGGAATGAACAAGTGGTAAAACGCCAGGACCCGGGGCTTGTCATCTGAGTCCCAAATCTGTTTGTTGATCAAACCACAACAGCTTTGGTTCAGGGGTTCATAGCCAAGACAAAGGAGGCCTGTATACTTAGCAGCGTTTATGAATTAGTAGGGTAATTTCGGAGAAGAAAACACGGAAAGCTGTGGAAGAGCCCTCGTGACAATGTTGACTTGAACGTTTAAATAGAGATTAGAGTTTTTCAGCTATTTCTTCCCAGAAGAGTGACGGAAGCGCCTCCCTCAAATATAGCCCATTCGCGAGTAGGATTTTGGCGGCATTAGCATTAGAGGATCTTTGCGGACCTGGGATTTCTGTTCTCTTGGATGTTGACAGTGCTTAACATTAGGTACATCTGAGGCAACATTTTGATAAGTGGGATTGTGAATCCGAGGCTACGTCAGACTATGCCCCTGTGAATGACTATCTACAAGTATACATACCTTCCTGAAGTGCCAAATTCATTTACGTTTTGAATTGGCAGTTAAACATCTGTCCGGTGCCATTTGCTCTTCACCAGATATGTTGAATATTCAAGTTTTAGATGAAGAATAGACGGCCACACCATACAAGGATGATTTGCGGTCATAGTTCTCCGATGCGTCGGCTCTGCATACCCTTACTTATTTATGCAATTATGCATAGACAGGTGTCGGTGAAGTTAAAGTCAACAACTGCAACTTCGATAGAACGGACTGGGGCAGAGAGGGCCAATAGCGATGTTGCAGTAGTTTACTTTAATTCCATGCTTTTCCCTGCTCGGTGCATGGAATCTGCCTGCATCATCGTTTTAAAAAAGATGCTTATTTTAGGTTTGAATCAGAAGTATGATGCAGCTTCTTTGAAACAGGATCACTAGTAATTCTCATAACAACAATAATAACAGCCATACAAAAAATGTACTTCAGCTTCTCGTCAGTTGCTAACTAAAGGGATAAAAACATGAGGAGAACCCATCAAAAATATTCAATTAATTATATCCATGTTCCCATGCTCCAGTAAGAGAAGGAAGTGTGTTTTTTTATTTATTGATGAAACACACAACATGCAAAGATATAGCCACACATGCACAGTTGATTCATATTCTATTCTTATCCATAAATCTGTTGATATCACATCAATACTCAATATCTCTATAATAACATGTATTCATAGTATTACCCCTCCCCTTGTTTTGTTGCCCACAGTTTGAATGCAGGGATCCAAGTAGATTGACCAATCTTTCTTTGTTTAAAGGAGCAGGCAGAGTCCATGTGGATCCCCTGTAATGGCACACATGTTTTTTTGTTCCATTCCCCTGCATGCACATACACCCCCAGTTATATTAAATCAGTTACAAGATGCAAGTAGACGGGATTCACTAGCGGAAAGCTAATTTTGGTCCCATCCCTTGTGGGAAAACATGCATCCACACCTGTGCACTGTTGATGCAGTTTACCTGCACAAAAGAGGGCACAAAGGGCCTGATTCACAGAAAAGTGTGCATTGATCATGCAATGCCCCTCACCAAAAATTACTTTGCGAGTCACTGCGCGCAAAAGAATCTGTGAGCGTTCCACGTATTCATGGAATTGCGACAGCGAAGTAACCCTATGCGAAAGTAGCATCCGCAATGCCCATGACATGCTCCCACGCATAGCAAATCCAGCCCTCCTCATCCGCAAAGTAATGCACCCTGGCTATACTGCATGCTAACCCCCCCACAACAAAGGCAACACCCCAGCAACACTGTGTGGGGTCCCCTTTAACTATATACAGCACCCCGTAAATATGCGTACCATTTTTCATAACCGTAGTCAGTCCTGGGTAAATATGCATGCAAAAACCCTGTAAACCGTGGCTGCACTCCGCTACTCTGTATATGCGCACCCCTAACTGCAATCGGAACCCCAAATGCGTGAATGCAACTCCTAAATTTCTGATCGGACCTTACCTTTGGACAGTGATTCCAATGCGATTGAGGCATTGCACCTGCTTTCACGTGGCCGTGTGATCGGGATCTTTGCGTGCTGATTTACCCGACGTGATGTGGCATGGTCAGAATCATGAATATGCTTGGATTTTGCATGGTGCTGGGCATGTGATTTCCTCGCGCAGGCCATCCCTCTACACGCCCACAGTATACCATGTTCTTCCTCATTCTGCGTGGAGGATGGGTAAAATGCATGTTCTGCCCCTATTTGAAACTCCGCGCAGGCCTGACCCACACTCACGCTTGACTTCATGCAGAGACGTGCAGGAACAGTGCGAAGTCCCGACAGTGTCTGGTGAAGGCCTGCAAAGTCGATCCCATGAATCAACGAAATGGGTTTTGCACGCAGAATTATGCACAAAGTCCCTATTCACCCCACAAAAACTGCAATGAATCAGGCTCAATGTGTTAGATCCACTCCATTGATTTCCCCGCTGGCTCATCTACCTGCATCCCCAATGCAGGGGTCCACGAAGATTCCAACTACTCTTTTGTGTTTGAAAGGACCCGAAGGAGTCCGTAGGCATCTGCCTCAAATGGAGACCTACTTGTTTATTCATAACTGCCACGATTACTGATCAACGCCAGGCAACAATGCATGCAAAGCAGTGATCTCGGAATTCAATGGAAGATGCAGTGTTAGGCATGATAGGCAGCGCAATGCCTGGGTTTCCATAACTAACACAGCATTTTACAATGAATGGTAATTATCCCTCCGAAGGAACCTGGATCGCAGAAGTGGTAGAGGTCAGGCTACTATTGATGGATAAACATTCTGCTTCAGAATGAGCCCATAATATGCCCGCTTTCTAGTCAACCGTGTTGGAGCTGCCTCCACTAACAGAGATATCTACGACAGTGGCAGTGTCAGGCTTGAAGGACTGCATTGGATGTTAGCCATCTTTATTCAGCCGAGAAATATAGACACATTGCTAAATGTATCTGACCATTGAATATGTTCATGATCATTATTTAATACATTTAGATTCCTAGCAATTTCTCTTTTGCTAGGTATTCCTTCAGGGTAGTCTAATCCACTGCATCAATGTTATTAAATCTATCTGAATTGATATAGTGAATGTTATCTTTAGTTATGCATCATGGGGTGGCCATATCTAACCACATTGTGTTTGTCTCACTGTATGTGAGTACTCAAACGGCCTCTGGTCACAATAGATTGCAGCCTACTTAGCCGCAAACCTTACAAGCACAGGTGTGGAGCTGTTCTCCAGGAGTTAGACCATTGCTAGGTCTGAGACTAAACTGGCATGCAATTAGAAAAACAGGAAACGGGCCTTGTTTGCTCTGCTCAAGGCCACAGAAACAGCAATCTAGTCACAATCAAGACCACACCAATGATCCTGCAGATCAGATGCTACTGAAAGCCCTGCTAGCCATGGAATTCCCAGGGATCACTTAGGACCTGCTACTCCTAGGTATACCCCTCCCCTGTAATATGGAATATACAAGCTACTATGCCTGTAACCTCCCCTTTCACGCACCACAGGTAAACACAAATTACTAGTACAGTACTAGTACAGTGCTCCATTGCTTCATAGCTAGGTGTGTGCTATACAAACCCAAATTCAAGTACGCATAAAGGACGGCAACATCCATACTTGCCGACCCTACCGATTTAGGAGGTAGGATACCGCTTTTTAAGCAGTCCTACCGCCTACCGATTTTTTGACACCAATTACCGATTTTTTTTGTAAAAAAAAAAAAAAAAACAATATATATCTTTTTTTTTACTATTTTTTTTTGCCCACGCCAGCTCGGGGGAGTCTTTCAAGGGCTCCCCCGAGCTGGCGTACCGGGAGAATGCGCGGCATGCAGGCTTTTAATGTCAAAGGCACCCACGGCGGTGGGCTAAAGCGCCCCTCCACCGTGGGTGCCTTTGGCAAAAGGCGCCATTAACCCCCCACCACGGTTGCTCGTGGGAGTCTTTCAAGGACTTCCCCGAGCTGGCGTAGCAGGAGAAGGCGCAGCATGCAGGCCTTTGATGTAAAAGGCGTCCATGGCGGTGGGCTAAGGGTGCCCCTCCGCCGTGAGTGCCTTTCACAAAAGGCGCCATTAGCCCCCCACCACGTCAACTCCGGCGAGTCTTTCAAGGGCTCCCCCGAGCTGGCGTGATGGCAGAAGGCGTGGCAGGCGCCTCATTGTCATTGAATTCACCCGCGGCGGCGGGCTCATTCAATGACAATGGGATGCTGACGCGCCCTATTCCTATCATTACCTCCTCGCCTGACTATTTTTGAAACTTTAAGATTCCTACAGGTTTTTGGTCACAGAATGTTGGCATGTATGCAACATCGGCTTACGAAGCAGACGTTGAAACCAAACGAGTGGCGCAGCATGCAGGCTTTTAATGTCAAAGGCACCCATGGCGGTGGCCTAAAAGCGCCCCTCCACCGCGGGTGCCTTTGGCCAAAGGCCCCATTAGCCCCCCACCACGGTTGCTCGTGGGAGTCTTTCAAGGACTTCCCCGAGCTGGCGTAGCAGGAGAAGGCGCAGCATGCAGGCCTTTGATGTAAAAGGCGTCCACGGCGGTGGGCTAAGGGTGCCCCTCCGCCGTGAGTGCCTTTCACAAAAGGCGCCATTAGCCCCCCACCACGTCAACTCCGGCGAGTCTTTCAAGGGCTCCCCCGAGCCTTTGGCAAAAGGCGCCATTAACCCCCCACCACGCCAGCTCGGGGGAGTCTTTCAAGGACTTCCCCGAGCTGACGTAGCGGGAGAAGGCGTGGCATGCAGGCTGTTAATGTCAAAGGCACCCACGGCGGTGGGCTAAAGCCTTTGGCATAAGGCACCATTAACCCGCCACCACGCCAGCTCGGGGGAGTCTTTCAAGGACTTCCCCGAGCTGGCGTAGCGGGAGAAGGCTTGGCATGCAGGCTGTTAATGTCAAAGGCACCCACGGCGGTGGGCTAAAAGCGCCCCTCCGCCGCGGGTGCCTTTGGCAAAAGGCGCCATTAGCCCCCCCACCACACCAACTCGGGGGAGTCTTTCAAGGACTTCCCCGAGCTGGCGTAGCGGGAGAAGGCGCAGCATGCAGGCTTTTAATGTCAAAGGCACCCATGGCGGTGGCCTAAAAGCGCCCCTCCACCGCGGGTGCCTTTGGCCAAAGGCCCCATTAGCCCCCCACCACGGTTGCTCGTGGGAGTCTTTCAAGGACTTCCCCGAGCTGGCGTAGCAGGAGAAGGCGCAGCATGCAGGCCTTTGATGTAAAAGGCGTCCACGGCGGTGGGCTAAGGGTGCCCCTCCGCCGTGAGTGCCTTTCACAAAAGGCGCCATTAGCCCCCCACCACGTCAACTCCGGCGAGTCTTTCAAGGGCTCCCCCGAGCTGGCGTGATGGCAGAAGGCGTGGCAGGCGCCTCATTGTCATTGAATTCACCCGCGGCGGCGGGCTCATTCAATGACAATGGGATGCTGACGCGCCCTATTCCTATCATTACCTCCTCGCCTGACTATTTTTGAAACTTTAAGATTCCTACAGATTTTTGGTCACAGAATGTTGGCATGTATGCAACATCGGCTTACGAAGCAGACGTTGAAACCAAACGAGTGGCGGCAAAAGAGTTTGATTATTTATGAGTTTGAGTCCCGATGGTTTGCAGTGAGGCTGCATCTGCCCGTTCAGGCTTCAGGAGCACTATTGGCAGGCCAAGGGTAAGCCCTGGTTAAATATGAAGCACACATTGTCTGTGGAAAAAAGATTTCTCCATGGAGGCAGGTTTGGGTAAGTACTCGTTAAGTGATTTATTTTCTCTCTCTCTCTCTCTCTCTCTCCCTCTCTCTCTCTCTCTGTCTCTCTCTCTCTCTCTTTCTCTGTCTCTCTCTCTCTCTGTCTCTCTCTCTCTTTCTCTCTTCCCCTGCTCCTCTCCTCTCTCTCTGCTAGGCAATCCTTTCAATAGTTGCAAGATAGATCGACTTGAACAACAGAACTATGCTTGGTGGTCCATGGTAAAATTCATGTTTCGTACATTAAAACATTCCATAGTATTTAGTGCATACTTCAATTGCAGGAGGGGTGCACGCTGGGTTCTTGACTCCGTGTCTAAGGTTTGTGCCAGTGTAGCAGCAAAACGTCCAGAGGTGTTACTTGGGAGGCTGGTGGAGGCTGAGAAGGCCATAGTCTTTTGGCTGTAGCGCTGGATAGAAGCTCAGTGGCCACAACCAAATGTCTAGCTAGCCCCGAGTCCCGACAGTCCCCACATTAGCTTAGCCCCAGATCTTCTCCAGACCTAGCAACACCCCTGGCTAGAAGCAAGTTAAGTCGAGCATGCCAGAAGGATCGTGTGGGAGGTGTGGCTCTGTGGGGTCATGTGGTGGAGATGTGACACAGCGTGTATCTTGCTTGATGGGCGTACTCTGATCGTGGTGTCCCCAGCGTGTCGTTTCAGGCCATGAATGTGCGGGAAGAAGAGTGTTGGACTGAGACCTTCAGAAACTGTGATTTTTTTTTCTGACGTTCATGCTTTTATTTGTCTCTAGTATTGCTCAAAAGACTTTTGTGGGCCAACAACAAAAGCTATTTAAAAAAAAAAAACGTTTTATTTGATTATTCATCGACAATCACACACTATATATCAATTTCTAGAGTCAAATATTCTTGATAATAAGTTCATATGGCACGCGCCTTCGAAATGTTGCCCGCCGTTTTAAGAAATGTGACATTGACTAACATTTTTCTGCTGAAAGTGGGAACTTCCATATATGTTGGTATGTTTTTTTCCAAAATTGATAACATTGTTTTCAGATAGTACAAGACAATGGAAAGTCAGGAATGAGTTGTGTAAATTGAATTAATATGTGAATGAAAATAAACACAGAATAAATGTCAATGATGAGTATGTTAATGAATAATATTGTATTGTATTATATTGTAGTAGTAATTTATATAGTGCATTTTCCCATTTGTATGGCCTCAAAGTGTTTTGCGGTAGCAACACCCTCGGGGACCAAAGTCCAGGTATCAGAAAGTTCTAAGAGGAGGCTTAGGATGCATGTGTACATTTGCACAAGATTAGGACTTAGGAGGGCTGGCTAGGCTCTGATAAGCAACTCAAGGGGCTAGGCATATGGACGGGTGCTGAGAGAGATCACAACAGGGTGCTTGTGCAGGACACTCAATATGTACCCAGCTAGAGCAAACTTAGTCATTGGTTGTCGCTGTATTCTAATGGCAGAGGTGTTGAGGTAAGTCTGGTGTTTCAGTGCGAAGCGGTTATGTGACCAGTTCGACCGAAATTTGTCATAGTCAAGGCTGCATTCTAAAGTGCGTTGATGGATAGCCGTGCCTGCGGCCTATGTCCACCGAAGTGGTGCGCCTAGTCATACATTAAGCTCAGATGGAGCTTATCTTTAATGTTGCTGTTTCATCCGATCTTCGGTGGGGAAGAACAATCCAGCTTCCTCCGTAGACTATGCACTATGGTCAGGCTACCCTTAAGTCTGCCAAGTGCAATAGGCTGGATGTCCTAGATCTTCTTTTTGGCGGGACAGAAAGGCTGCCCTAGAAACTGGGAGAATGGGAATCTCTAAGTGCAATCGATAGGTTACCTTTATGGTCTTCCTACATATCTTCCAAGTTCTACAAACGCTGGCGAAAGGAGTCTACTAAGAGTGATATCAAGGAAACCTGCATACAGCCACTGGGCATTACAATGGCTAACCTAAGCAGTTGTAAGTAAAATGGAGAGTTACCAACATGTGTCTTCGAGTGTCATGGGTGGGCTAAACATTATAAGGCATAGATGCTCTAAGTGTGACGACACATGTGTTAACCAGAATTTGTTTTCTTCTAGTTGCAATGCCTGGTTACCTGCATATCTATGTACAACCCCATGACTGTTCGTACAGGTGTTGTAAGCATATAAGCAGCTGGTGTCAAGAAACTGAGAAGTCCAGTACCAATGCCCTGGGGCAGTGGCAAGCTATATTGACATGTATTTTAAGCACAGCTGGGGCAATCAGATGAGAAGGGTAATATTGATGAATACAGACTCACCTGAAATGCCTGTGCTCCATCGGGGCATCCTCATGCCAATGTGTGAATCCAGATGTAGGAATGCCAAATACCTTGCTTTGTGTATACTTATGCACGTGGATGCTGTACTTTCTTGGATGCTAGGTGTGCATGTCTAGGAAGGTGAGTGTTGAGATCATGGGCAACACCAAACTTGGGAAATGCAAGTGCTGATGTGTGCATATCTTGTTGGCATGTACTACTGCAGCTGGTGCAGGGGTGAGCAGCGCAACCTTGTCTTGTTGCCCTGGACAGGCTTATTCAAGTGTGTGCATTGCAATGCTGTGATGGTGTGCCATGACATTCCGGTTTACTTTTACTACGCTCATACAAGTGTTGGGTATTATCTGCGAGCATACAGTGCACGTCTCCAAGCAAACTCTCACAGTCGGATATTGGGGCTGTGTGCTGTAAGATTGCATCTTAGGGCATATTCGTGCACATATGTGCATAAGGATATTATGCTGCCTTGCAGCACCTCTCAGGGGACACTATCATGCAAATGCATATTGGTATGATGTTTTGCTTGCTGCATCTTCCTGGGGCACATGTGGATCTTGTTACGGCATGCAGCTTATCTCTGTGCGGTGTGCTAAAGCAAAAGTAAGCACAAGGATGTGGTGCTCATCTTACTTCATCACTCACATTGCCCACTTGTTGGATGTCATGCCAGCAGGCAACTCCTCTCTTGCACTATGCTGAAGTAAGTGTGTGCATGTGGATGTCATGCCACCAGGCAACTCCTCTCTTGTAGAATGCTGCATGAGGATGTCATGCCACCATGAAACTCCTCCGTCGTAGAATTCTGAAATAAGTGTGTGCACGAGGATTTCATACCACCATGCAACTCCTCTCGTGCAGAATGTTGAAGTAAGTTTGTGCATGAGGATGGATGTCATCAGGCAACTCCTCTCTTGTAGAATGCTGAAGTAATTTTGTGCATGCGGATGTCATACCACCATGCAACTCCTCTCGTGCAGAATGCTGAAGTATGTGCATGAGGATGGATGTCATCAGGCAACTCCTCTCTTGTAGAATGCCGAAGTAATTGTGTGCATGCGGATGTCATGCCATCATGCAACACCTCTCTTGCAGCATGCTGAAGTAAGTATGTGTATGAGTATGGATGTATTCAGGCAACTCCTCTCTTGTAGAATGCTGAAGTAAGTGTGTGTATGAGGATGGATGCCACCATGCATCTTCATTCTTGTAGAATGCTGAAGTGTGTGCATGAGGATGTCATACCACCATGAAACTCTACTCTTGTAGAGTGCTGAAGTAAGTGTGTGCAGGAGGATGGATGCCACCATGCATCTTCACTTTTGTAGAATGCTGAAGTGTGCGCATGAGGATGTCATACCACCATGAAACTCTACTCTTGTAGAGTGCTGAAGTAAGTGTGTGCATGAGCGATGGATGCCACCATGCATCTTCACTTTTGTAGAATGCTGAAGTGTGCGCATGAGGATGTCATACCACCATGAAACTCTACTCTTGTAGAGTGCTGAAGTAAGTGTGTGCATGAGCAATGGGTGCCACCATGCATCTCCTCTCTTGTAGAATTCGTAAGTAAGTGCGTGCATGATGATGGATGCCAACAGGTATCTCCTCTCTTGTAGAATGCTGAAGTTAGTGTGTGCATGGGGATGTCATCCTCCCTTGTAGAATGCTGAAGTAAGTGTGTGCAGGAGGATGGATGCCACCATGCATCTTCACTTTTGTAGAATGCTGAAGTGTGCGCATGAGGATGTCATACCACCATGAAACTCTACTCTTGTAGAGTGCTGAAGTAAGTGTGTGCATGAGCGATGGATGCCACCATGCATCTCCTCTCTTGTAGAATTCGTAAGTAAGTGCGTGCATGATGATGGATGCCAACAGGTATCTCCTCTCTTGTAGAATGCTGAAGTAAGTGTGTGCAGGGGGATGGATGCCACCATGCACCTCCTCTCTTGTAGAATGTTGAAGTAATTGTGTGCACGAGAATGGATGCCACCATGCATCTCCTCTCTTGTAGAATGCTGAAGTAAGTGTGTGCAGGAGGATGGATGCCACCATGCATCTCCTCTCTTGTAGAATGCTGAAGTAAGTGTGTGCATGGGGCGGTCATCCTCCCTTGTAGAATGCTGAAGTAAGTGTGTGCAGGAGGATGGATGCCACCATGCATCTCCTCTCTTGTAGAATGCTGAAGTAAGTGTGTGCAATGGGATGTCATCCTCCCTTGTAGAATGCTGAAGTGAGTGTGTGCATGAGGATGGATGCCACCATGCATCTCCTCTCTTGTAGAATGCTGAAGTAGGTGTGTGCATGAGGATGTCATCCTCTCTTGTGGAATGCTGAAGTAAGTGTGTGCATGAGGAGGATGTCATCCTCTCTTGTAGAATGCTGAAGTAAGTGTGTGCATGTAGATGGATGCCACCATGCACATCTTCTCTTGTAGAATGCTGAAGTAAGTGTGTGCATGAGGATGTCATCCCCTCTTGTGGAATGCTGTACTAAGTGTGTGCATGAGGAGGAAGTCATCCTCTCGTGTAGAATGCTGAAGTAAGTGTGTGCATGAGAGATGATGCCACCATGCACATCTTCTCTTGTAGAATGCTGAAGTAAGTGTGTGCATGAGGATGTCAGACCAACATGCATCACCTCTCTTGGAGCACACAAACTTAGGTGTGTGCATGTGGCTGTTGTGCCAGCGCCCATCTCGTTTGAAGGTGTATATATCGAGCTTGTGTGCCTGGGTGAAGGATTGGCAGTTGGGGAATGGACCATGTAGGACAGCCTGCTCAGATAGTTGGTGGCAGCATTCGTTTGTAATGTTTGGTAGATGTGCTAACATTTCGAACTTGAATGTGTTTTTCTGCAGCGCTCTATCATTCATCTACGTACTGCCTGAATATGAACCGGAAACTGCCAAATTGACTCCCACTTGGGATTGCTCTGTCTGCCAAGAAGCTCCACCGCAACACACTGTGTCCTCGCTTGGAGGCCCAAGGACTGTACCAGAGACATTACGACAGCATTAACAGTACTCCTTGCTCTACCTACCAGTCATTACTCTAATTTGTTTCAGAGTTAAAAGGCCTGCCGGGTAGTACCACATATGAAGCATTACGTTAGATGAGAACAGGGGCCCTTGCCTATTTCTTTGGCCGCTTCCTGAGTATGTAAGTGTGTGGCAGAAGTGTGGGTCTGACACCCGGTTGCCCATCCACACTTCCGCCGGCATAATGTATACAGGCTACCCTGACATCTGTGCGCAGTATCAGGAAGTCGCCCACTGAGTGGGCCAGCATGATCCTCACATCACAGAAGGCTTCATTTACAGTGCTGCATTCAGGACTGGGGCCAGAGGGCAGGGCGAGCTGGTGCTTAGCCCTGGCAGAGTCCGGAAATCCCGCTCGAGTCACAGCCCTGCCAAGGTGACCATGATTTCACAAATGTTAAAGGTTAACTAGAGATGAGTGACGATAGTGCTCTTGACCAGAAGAGGCCACTATCACTCCATCATCAGCTCGTCACATACATAAATAAATAATGACATTACATATTTGTTTTTCACTTCACTTTAACACACTTTATACGACAACAAGCCTTGAACGGTTATAACAGCAAATCAAGTGCAGAGTTACATTTTAGTACATATACTTGTTATTGTTATTTTGCATTTGTATAGCGCCTTATATACCATTGGTATGGTCTGAAGGCGCTGGTAGGTTGAACGCCCTTGGGAACCGAGGTTCGAGTCAGTAGAGAGGGTGAGGAGAGTCAAAAGGTGCGTGTGCGCACAGGTATGTGTGCAGCTGGTGCGGGGTTGATGTGGTAGCTGCTTCTTAGCGGTAGGTGTGGTGGTTGAGAGTCAGGAGAATGTGTACGCTCTGGCAGAATTTATCCCGCTCCAGAGTGGCTGCGTTAGGCCTGAGGAGAAACGCCAGGCTGGGGGTGTTAAACCAGCGGTGGTTATTTAGAGTGCTGGGGAGTGAGCGGTGGATGTTGATATGAGAACAGTTATACCGAATGGTGTCATAGTATCCCTGTGTTCTATTTGAGTGGTGGTGTAAAGAGGAGAGTAGGCGTGGGGTGTGGTATGATATATGTTCATTCAAATTTACGCATATCAATGCATATTATGTACGTCATGCAATTTAAGCAGTCAGGAACACATTTGCGCGTGCATAGTTCGTCTTGCGTGCTCTAGACAATCCCTCATTTTCAGTGTGCTTCGTGCATGCTCTCATGTATTCCAAATGCATGCACTCCCGTCGTCCCCGCGAATGCACTCCAGTCTGTCTATGCGTTCATCAGGTCTGCACGCTCGTCCGGTCTGCTCTACACAGGCGTCGGCTTCATGCAGGCATCTGCTCTACACAGGCATCCGCTCTACACAGGCATCCGCACCACACAGGCATCCGCACCACACTGCTATCTGCTCCACACCGGCATTCGCATCAGATGGTTGGGTTTTAGGGAAAGAGCCAGGTTTTCAGTAGTTTGCGGAAGGTCGTTAAGTCCTGAGTTAGGCGGATGTGGGGTGGGAGCGAGTTCCACAGGGTTGGGGCCAGGGCTGAGAAAGATGTTCCGCCTAACCTGACTGAGTTTGTTTTAGGAATTACTAGGAGGCCGGCTGAGCTTGATCTGAGGGTGCGGGTAGGGTGATAAGGTATTAGCTTTTTTTGAAGATAATGGGGTCCAGTTTTATGTAGAGCTCGATGGGTGAGGCATAGGGTTTTGAAAGCCACCCTGCGGGCTACCGGAAGCCAGTGCAGTGTCTTAAGGGCTGGGGATACGTGGTCCCTTGGACCGAGCGCAAGAAGCACTTTGGCTGCTGCGTTTTGTGCTCTTTGTAGTTTATTCAGTTGGTAGGCATGAATTCCGAGGTACAGGGGGTTACCATAGTCCAGTCGTGATATGACGATTGATTGGACCGCGGAGACTCTGTTAGGGAATGAGAGATATGGAAAGATGCGCCTAAGGTTTTTGAGGTGGTAGTGGCAGGACTTTGAGACATTGTTGACTTGGCGCGAGAGTGTTAGGTCGGAGTCCAGGGTGCACCCAAGATTTTTTACTGTGTTAGAGGGGGTCGGTGAGTTGCCCATGGTGGGTGGCCAGGGTAGTGGGTGCGGAAGAAAATCTGAGTTGCCGCAGACCATGATTTCTGTTTTGGAGGGATTTAACAGGAGGTGGCTTTGGGTCATCCAGCGTTCGATGTTAAGGAGGCAAGAGGTCAGATCGGGTTGGGAGTTGGGTTTCGCGTTCAGGAACTTTAGAATTAGTTGAGTGTCATCTGCGTGATTGTAACACAGGATGTTGTGAGCACGAATTATTGGTGGGAGGGTGATCAGGTAGAGATTGAAGAGGAGGGCGGATAGACATGCTCCTTGTGGGACTCCTGTGTCAACTGGTCGGGCTTGTGATGTAAAGTTGGAGAGTGTCGTTATTTGGTGCCTGTCTTTGAGGAATGAGGCTATCCATTTAAGGGCGGTTCCACGGATTCCTAGGGAGTGGAGGCGGTCAAGGAGTATTGAGTGATTGATCGTGTCAAAGGCGGCTGATAGATCGAGAAGGATTAATGCGGCGCATCCTGCAGAGTCGGCAGTCATTTTTAGGTCATCCCAGATCGAGGTTAGGGTGGTTTCAGTACCGTGGCAAGACCTGAATCCTGATTGGGCGGGGTCTAGGAGGTTGTTGGCTTCTACAAAGGCATTTAGTTGGGAGTAGGCTGTTCGGTCAATGAGTTTGGCGAGGAGCCTGGTGTTAGAGATGGGGCGGTAGTTTTTTGGCTCGAGAGGGTCGAGTGAGGGTTTTTTAATCAGAGGTTTGACGTGCACCAATTTGAATGCATCTGGAAAGATACCGGAGGAAAGGGAGGTGTTTATGATAGATCTTGCGTGTTCTCCTGCGCAGGTGGAGGCAAAGATTTCTTTAAGGATTGTGGCTGGGCAAAGGTCCAGTAGTGATCCAGATGGTTTGCGGTCGGATAGGAGTTTGAGAAATTGTTCTGGTGATATTGGACTGAAGGACTCGAAAATTGGTTGTGTAGTGGTTGCAGTTGGTGGGCTGGCTGGTACTGGCTGAGGTTTGCCTGGTGGTTGTAAGAGAGCCTGTTTGGTGGTCAGAGTTTTTGTCCTTTCAATGGCCGTGGAGTAGAAGTGGAGGGAGAGCGAGTCACATAGTGATTGTGACGCGGTCGGGATGGTTGTGTTGCATGCCGGTTTGGTGAATTCGGAGATAATTTTGTGAAGTTCTTTGCATGGGTTTTTGCAGTTTAGGATTCGTGAGTTGTAATGGGCTTTTTTCGCTTTCCGGATTTCGGCTTTGTACCGGTACAGGTGTCGTGCTAAGGTGGTCCTGCTGTCGTGGGTTTTCTCTTTATGCCATTTGCGTTCTAGGTATTTGTAATGTCGTTTAGTGTTCTTTAACTCAGGAGTGAACCATCTGGGGAAGAGGCCAAGTCGGGTTGATGGTTTGCACGTGGGGGTCAGGCGCATCAGGGATGGGTTGAGCCATGAGTCAAGGTTAGTTGATTGTTGTGGTGGTAGGTAGGTTGTGGAGACTGGAGGAGTGCTTCGGCTAGGTCCGGGGTGATTATTAGTTTCTTCCAGCTTTTGCGAGTGTTCGGAGGTTCAGAGACGAGTATGGGAAGGGGTTCAGGTGAGTGGATGGTGAACGAGAGAATGAAGTGGTCGGACCAGATGATAGGTGTGGGCTGCATTAGATGAATCAGGGTGTTGGAGCTGAAGATGGCATCAAGAGTGTGTCCTTTATGATGGGTCGGGCCGTTTATGTGGGGTTGGAGATTAATTGCATCTAAACCGTCGATCAGGGAGAATGTCATGGGGTTGGTGGGGATGTCAAGCCATATGTTGAAGTCTCCAAGAAGGGTGAGGTTAGGATGGTTTAGTTGGAGGGTGGAGATGGAGTTGCAAAGGTTGTTTGCGAAGTGTCTATCATAGCCAGGGGGTCTGTATATTATTAGGAAGCTGTACGAGAGTGAAGGGGAGAGGGATAGTTTAACAAGGAGCGATTCGCAGGATGGAATGGAGGGTTGGTTGTCGATGATTGAGGCGCGGAAGATGGATTTGAAGACGAATGCTACCCCTCCCCCTCTGGATGTGCGGTTCAGTGGGATGAGGGAGTAGTCCGGAGGAAAAGCTTCATTAGCGATTGGGCCGAAGTCTTCAGAGAACCAGGTTTCAGTGATGAAAACTAGGTCTGGTGTGGTAGAGGTGAGGAGGTCAAAGATGGAATGTCTGTTTTTTGCTACTGACCGGGCGTTAAATAGGATGCAGTTCACATCGGCAGCTAAGGATAGTCTCGGTGCTGGTGCGGGACGGGGCGGTGGTGGGGGGTGTGGACGGATAGGGGTAGGGAGGGTGATGATAGATGGGAACAGTGGGCGAGCGGTGAGATTGGCAGGGTTCTGGTGGGGTTGGGAGGCTGTGTGTGATAGGATGGACGGGTTTTGGTTAGGGGGTTTGAAAGAGGGATGTTGGCGGTTAGGAGTTTCAGTAGGAGTTGATGAGAAATCGAGGGAGAGGGGTTTCAGGCAGGGAGAAGCGACGGGGGAAGGAGGGGATTGCGGGATAGAGGAGATGGGTCGAGACAGGGGAGGCGAGGAGTGCTGGGAGATTGAGGGGGACCAGGAACGTTTCCTCTTTAGTTTCTTTGCTGCGACTGGTGTGTGGGAGAGAGTAGGAGGGTCAGAGGGTGAGCAGGAGGCAGCTTCGGTTCTTGCTAGGGCTAGGCGTGCAGTTTTTAGGGAGGGGAAAGGGTGTGGTCGGGGGGGAGGGTGGCAGGGGTATGAGGGGAGGGCGGGAGGTGGGTGGTTGCAGGGTGGGGTGTGCTAGGTATGATAGTGAGGGGAGCGGGTATGGGAAATGCTGGAGGGTCGGGGGTGGGGTTCAGGGGAAGAGTGGTTTTAGGGTTGGTGGTTGCAGGGTGGGGTGTGCTAGGCATGATATTGAGGGGAGCGGGTATGGGAAGTGGTGGAGGGTCGGGGGTGGGGTTCAAGGGAAGAGCGGTTTTGGGGTGGGTGGTTCGCCATCGTGCTCCCCTGGCTTGGTGTTTGGAGAGGGGAAAGGCAGGGATTGAGGGAGAGGGTGTGTGGGTTTGGGGGGGGGCGGGATGGGAAGGAAGGCTGACCGGAGGAAGGGGCTGGTTCATGGGAGATGTTTCTGACTGATTCTGGTGGAGTGGGTGCGCTCATGATTGGTGTAAGCTTAAAGGATGGTTTAGGGGGGTTTTCTGATTGTAGTTCTAAGATCGGTGATGACACGCTTTTAGGTACACTTTAAGGTTCAACTGCTCAAAGATGGTAATTAGGTTTAATTGGTGCTTTTCTAGTTACAGTTGTAGATAGATAGTAGGTCGGCCTCTAGATTCTGTTTGCTTAGAGGGGTGTTAGATTATTAGTCATGGTTTTAGCTTCTATAATATACAGTGGTACTGTTGGTTATACTTATAGGATTGAGTAGATCCAATTCGCCTTTATACAGGGACGGTGTTTTGCGTGGATCTAAATCAACTTTGTGGTCACCATTTAGATTCTACATTGTGCAGTTATACTGTTAGTTATTTCTAGGTTAGATTTGCGTAGAAGGTTGTTTGGCGCACTACTAGATTCACAGTTTAGCCTGTTGTTAGTGATTCACAATTTTAGGCTGTTGGGTACACTTCTAGATGCAGCTTTTAAATGCGTTTCTAGATTCAACTTTTCTGAGGGGCTTTTGGGCACGCTTCTAAATGCTTTACTCAGAGAGGCGATTCTGGATTCAACTTTACTGAGGGGCTATTGGGCACACTTCTAAGTGCTTTCCTCAGAGAGGCTATTGGGACACTACTTATGTAATTGGGAACATTTATAGATGCAACTTTCCTCAGAGAGGCTGTAGGACGCGGCACCTAAATGCAATTGGGAACACTACTAAGTACAATTGGGAACACTTCAAATGCAGTTGTGAACACTTCTAAATGCAGTTGAGGATAGTTCTAAATGTATCTTTCCTCAGAGAGGCTATTGGGCGCAACACCGAGCTGCAATTGGGAACACTTCAAAATGCAATTGGGAACACTTCAGAATGCAATTGGGAACACTTCAAAATGCAATTGGGAACACTTCAAAATGCAATTGGGAACACTTCTAGAATGCAGTTGGGAACACTTCTAGAATGCGGTTGGGAACACTTCTAGAATGCAGTTGGGGACACTTCTAGGATGCAGTTGGGGACACTTTTAAATGAAGTTGGGGACACTTCTAAGTGTAACTTTCCTCAGAGAGACTATTGGGCGCAACACATAAATCCAATTAGGAACACTGCAAATGCAATTGGGAACACTTCTAAAAGGAACTTTCCTCAGAGAGGCTATTGGGCGCTACACTTAAATCCAATTAGGAACACTGCAAATGCGATTGGGAACACTTCTAAAAGGAACTTTCCTCAGAGAGGCTATTGGGCGCAACACTTAAATCCAATTAGGAACACTGCAAATGCGATTGGGAACACTTCTAAAAGGAACTTTCTTCAGAGGGGCTATAGGGCACAACTTCAGGGTGTGATTGGTTTCTCTGCTATCAGCGGCTGGGAACACTGCTAAATGTAATTGGGATACTTCTATATGTAACTTTCCTCAGAGAGGCAATTGGGCGCAACACCTAAATGCAATTGGGAACACTGCTAAAGGTAATTGGGAACACTTCTAAATGCAGTTGGGAACACTTCTAAATGCAGTTGGGAACACTTCTAAATGCAGTTGGGAACACTGCTAGAAGCAAATGGGAACATTTCTAAATGCAGTTGGGAACACTTCTAATTGTAGCTGGGAACACTACTAAAAGCAATTGAGAGCACTACTAAAAGCAATTGAGAACACTTCTAAATGCAGTTGGGAACACTTCTAGATGCAGTTGGGAACACTTCTAAATGTAGTTGGGAACACTTCTAAGAGTAGTTGGGAACACTACTAAAAGCAATTGGGAACACTTCTAAATGCAGTTGGGAACACTTCTAAAAGTAGCTGGGAACACTGCTAAAGCAATTGAGAACACTTCTAAATGCAGTTGGGAACACTTCTAAAATGTAGTTGGGAACACTTCTAAAATGTAGTTGGGAACACTACTAAAAGCAATTGGGAACACTTCTAAATGCAGTTGGGAGCACTACTAAAAGCAATTGGGAATACTTCTAAATGCAGTTGGGAACACTTCTAAAAGTAGCTGGGAACACTGCTAAAAGCAATTGAGAACACTTCTAAAAGCAGTTGGGAACACTTCTAAAATGTAGTTGGGAACACTTCTAAAATGTAGTTGGGAACACTTCTAAAATGTAGTTGGGAACACTACTAAAAGCAATTGAGAACACTTCTAAATGCAGTTGGGAACACTTCTAAAAGTAGCTGGGAACGCTACTAAAAGCAATTGAGAACACTTCTAAATGCAGTTGGGAACACTTCTAAAATGTAGTTGGGAACACTTTTAAAATGTAGCTGGGAACACTACTAAAAGCAATTGGGAAACACTTCTAAATGCAGTTGGGAACATTTCTAAATGTAGCTGGGAACACTACTAAAAGCAATTGGGAACACTTCTAAAATGTGGTTTGGGAGCACTTCTAATGCAATTGGGAACACTACTAAAAGCAATTGGGAACACTTCTAGATGTAGCTGGGAACACTTCTAATGCAGCTTTCCTCAGAGAGGCTATTGGGCGTAACTTCAGAATGCGATTGGGACACTTAGAGGGGTGGCAGGGTAGTATGGCCTGAGGTGGTTGCTTCTGGCCCCGCCCTTGCCGCACTTACTTATTGTTGGCTTCTTGCTTCTCCTGCGGATACCTGCAGATACGATCTGGAGCCGTCTAGTTGGAGCCGTCCTTTGCCTTGGGTCCTTCGCCGATGGGGCTGCCGGGCAGGGGCTGCCCTGGGGAGATTGGCTATGAATGGAAGTCCTCTTGATGTGACCAATGGGAGCGGGAGGGCGGGGAGGGCCGGGGAATGAGGAAATGGATGCGGGGAGGGAATGGGAGGCGGATGGGCTACGCGGGGGGAACGGGGACCACGGATGCCACCAGAAGGGTGGATTCAGTGGCAATGGTACAGGCGGCAACACTCACCAGGCTCTGGGGGCAATGGGAGTCGGGCCAGGCACGCGGGTCTTTAGGGTAGATGCGAGCGTCCGATTGACCAATGGGAGGGGGTGGGCGGGAGCGGGAGGCGGGGAGGGCCGGGGAATGAGGAAATGGATGCAGGGAGGGAATGGGAGGCGGATGGGCTACGCGGGGGGAACGGGGACCACGGATGCCACCAGAAGGGTGGATTCAGTGGCAATGGTACAGGCGGCAACACTCACCAGGCTCTGGGGGCAATGGGAGTCGGGCCAGGCACGCGGGTCTTTAGGGTAGATGCGAGCGTCCGATTGACCAATGGGAGGGGGTGGCCGGGGAATGAGGAAATGGATGCAGGGAGGGAATGGGAGGCGGATGGGCTACGCGGGGGGAACGGGGACCATGGATGCCACCAGAAGGGTGGATTCAGTGGCAATGGTAGAGGCGGCAACACTCACCAGGCTCTGGGGGCAATGGGAGTCGGGCCAGGCACGCGGGTCTTTAGGGTAGATGCGAGCGTCCGATTGACCAATGGGAGGGGGTGGGCGGGAGCGGGAGGCGGGGAGGGCCGGGGAATGAGGAAATGGATGCGGGGAGGGAATGGGAGGCGGATGGGCTACGCGGGGGGAACGGGGACCACGGATGCCACCAGAAGGGTGGATTCAGTGGCAATGGTACAGGCGGCAACACTCACCAGGCTCATATACAATAAAATAAATATTTTAAAGTTGTTTAAACTATGTACTACATCCAACCTGCAGGGTTCGCAGTCTGCCTCTAACACCCTTCATGTTGATTGCATCACAGTGTGTGTCTAACATAAAACATCCGCAAACGCTTCGATGGGAGAGGCCTAAGATCCAGCCTAAACGAGTAGCTCTTTGCAAAGTATATTTAGACAATACACACGTCTTCATAATACATTAAAAACATACAACAAAAATTCAAAAGAATTATCTAAGACATAGTGGAGAGTATGCTCTCAGGCCCTTGGATGTACAACAGCCTTGGGGATGTTGATTGTGCACCTCGCCCCAAGATGTGGGCCTCTTTATCAGAGAAGCATGGTGCATGCATTCTAATTCATAAATGCACACTCCGCTGTCGCGAGTGGGACGCAGCTGCACCCCATCTTACCACCTCCCTATATCATGGACATTTTCATGCTCAGCTGCCTTGCCCGGTGAGTGTATTTTGTTGAGCTACACTATCGACAATACCCAGGGCCATGGTGCATCCGCAACACGCCAGCGCATCGGCTGCGGTTCGAATGCCCCCTGCTCTTAAAATTGGCTTCAAGTAATGTATTCTCAGGGCACTAAGCTGAACCCACAAAAACATTAAATGAACTATAGTTTCCTCATCTAAACCACACAAAGGGCAGATGCCCGCTCTTGGGTTACCCCTTGTTGGTGTAAACACGGCTGTCCGGAGAGTGCTCATCCTAAACCCAAGATATAATGCACGTGCATTGGGGGTTTGACAGTATCAAGAAACCTTTCGAACCCCAAACCTGGCTTGTTTACGAGATGGCCTGGCTGTCTTCCTCCATCTTTTCTTGCTGTGGGTGACAGCAGCCCGTTTAACCCTATTAAGGGTCGCTTTGCTCACATTGGCAGGACACGACCATACTGTAGATTCATTCAAAGCACATCGGGGTCTTTTCACACCCAATGGAGACACAAACCCCCTTCCAGGCTCATGAAGTGGGTCAGTGCTTCGCGATATTAATCGAGGCCTGTGGCGTGCCAAAGCCTTATCCAATACATAACTGGTCTCATAGAGGCCCCCTCCCCAATAGGGCACACATGAGTCTCCATGTGGACGAGTGCATTTGGTGATCCCTGCGGTAGCATGAGCAAATCAAAGATATATATTTTTTCCACCTTGGACAAATTACGATCGTTGGTGTAGCCCATAATACCACCAGGAACAAAGAGGAGGTAATAGCTGGCTTATTGTACAGTTCAAGGGCTAATGAAATGGCACCCCTTGCATGTTAGTGAAAGAAACCCCTGACCGCACAACTGTACTTTTCCAAAGGGACACAAGCCTTATCAACTTGAGCAGACTAAGGGCCTCATTACGAGGCTGGCGGTAAGGGGTTAACGGCGCCGGTAAGGATGCCGGTGGCGTTAACCCCTTACCACTGCATTACGAGGTCCCTTAGCAGGTCCCACTAAGGCCGGCTGGTGAAACCAGCCGTCCTTAGCAGGAGCCCCTAAGGGACCAGGGAGCTAATAATAGGCCCGTTATTAACGGGCCCGTTATTAGCTCCCTCCCCATTCCCATTGAGCCCTATGGGGGCTCGAATGGGAATGGGGATGGGTATTTTGAACGGGGACTTACCGGGTCCTCCAAGTTTGGAATGACCTGGTAAGTCCCCTTTCAATGAACCCGGACACGACTTTGGAGGCAGCCATGGCTACCTCCAAACTCGTAATGACCCCCTAAGAGCCGTTCACTTGAGATTTGGTCCCCAAATTGTCATCAAATAAAACCTGTTCAAGCCCATCTATGTCATGTCATGTCACTTGGAGAACTTGGGCTTGAAAACCATAGTCTTTGATTTCTCAATGTTCAAAGGGAGGTTCAGACCCTCGCATTTCCTCAAATAAGATGATAAGGTGACTTGAAGTCCCTTGGGTGAGGTTGACAAAAGAATGACATCATCTGTAAAGAATAATGCCGGGTATCTGTCCACCCCATTTTAGGAGGTTCTAAGCAATCCGACAGAACTACTGTGATGATTTCCTCAATATACACACAAAACATGCAGCGTGCCAGCACGCATCCCTGACTTGGTAATGTTTGATGGATCTGTGACCTCCCTGCTGACCCAGTGACAGACCACAGTCTTATTTTCAGACAGCAAAGACTGCACTATCAAAATCATTTGAGGGGGCCTTTTCCTTTTGTAAAAACCTGCCACAGCAGGTCACCCAGCACCCTATCTAACGCTGTCTTTGGGTCCACAAAGACTAGTTTAACTTTCATCAATTCAGTGCGCGTTTGAACAAGTAGAAACAGTCGAAAACTGTGGTCAACCTTTTGAAACCCAGTTAGCAGGGTATGAATCATCTAATTCTCGTCTGCCCATGCCCTTGTTTGTTTTAAAAATCACTTTTTGCAAAGGTTTTTCTAGAACGGTCCAATAACAAGATTGGACGATAGTTGGCCGGCTGGCCACTTCCCGCTTTTTTGTAAATAGGCACGATTTCAGCATGTCGCCATGATGCGAGGCCCATATTCATGTTAATGCACACGCACGTTAAAACGTTTACACAACACTGGGGCCCATACCAATGGGTCATCTTTGAAAATGTCAAAGGGGACCCTATCGGGACAAGGACAATTCCCTCTTTTTTGTGACTTGATGGTTTCCAGAACCTCCTCCAGCCCAATCTCTATCCCCCCCCCATTACCACTCCTAAGACATGGTGATCCCCTATTGGCAGGATGATTGTGATCGTCCGTATCAGCCCAATAGAAAAGTGGTTACAACACATTGGGTGTAATATTGCACTGAAGAGCCACATCCCCATTGACCTTCGCACTAGAAACTAGCTTCCAGAAGATCGAACTGTCGCCCTTCTCATAGGCTTCTGAAATAAAGTCCTATTCAGACCTTGAAAATTGATTTTTCTCCTTGATTATTCGTTTATAATTCAATCTACATGCACGCAGATGTGCTTTGTCCACAGGCAGACCAGTGGACAGACTGGAAACCAGTGATTGCTTTGCTGTTCTGCATTCCTGGTCGAACCATCCTACTTTTGTTAGTGCATGCTTTTATACAACCATACTGGGATGAGTTTCATGGGGGAAGATGCCATTGTCCAAGCTACCAAACTCTTGTAAGACCTCAAGGTCCTAAATCCCCTCCATACAGATGTTTTCAATATGTGCCAAAATGGCCGCACATGTCCCAAGTTTTGAGTCCCTTTCCATACGCTTTGACCATTTAACTGATCTACGGGCATGACCTGACACAGATATAGCATGAGTCTTGTTGATAGCTGTTCGAGAGGAAGTTAGATTTTCATTCATTCATTCATTTCAGTCATTTGTATAGTACCTTTCACCATAATTATGGTCCCAACATGCTGGAGGTTGAATCCCCTTGGAGGGAACAAAGTCCAAAGTATGGGAAAATTGGGAGATGCTATTATGTATGTGTGCATTCCAGCCATTAAAGCTATGAGAGGGTGGCCAAGACCCTGCTAGTCACCCAGGTCTGACTGGCATGTGGATAGTTGGAAGGAGGTATTCTAGGAGCTACGCAGGAGGGTGTGTGTAAGAGGATGGACAGTTATGTGTGTAGCTACAGTTCAAACATGATGTAGTGAAAGGTAGCTGAATTTCTATGGCAGGGGTGTTGTGCAAAAGTGTTTGAGATATATGTGAAAGCAGATGGGTGTAGGTGTGAGGCCATGCATTCGGCTGGGTTCTGAAGGTGCAGAGTGCGAATGGAATAAATGGCTTAGCTATACATTCAACACTGTCTACCCCTTAGATTGCATTTAGGTGGAGAGAGCAGTACTTAATCTCACATGTGATCTCAGTACAATAAATACCCACCCTCTGTGTGAATCTTAGAGTGATACACTGCCAATCCCCAGGTCTTTCAAGTGCGATACATTGCCCACCTGAAATGCCTAGGTGCAGCGACAATGCCCACCCTCATGCTACCTTCCCAATGACCTTCAGAGCAGTACATGTGCTAGCCTTCACAGTTCTTCACATGCAATAGACCTGCTAACCTACACAAGTTCTTCCAAGTTCAATACATGTGTTACCCTACAGTTTCCTCTAAGCTAAACTACCCAATTTAATTCTACGAGCAATACATGTGGTAGCCTTCACAGTACTCCATATGCAATAAATCTGTTAGTCTACACATTTTTTTCTAAGTGCAACACGTATTAACCTACCAAATATCTTCTATCCCTGAATCATCTAAGTGTGACACATTCCTGCCCCCAGACTAAATCTAAGTGTGACAACTTTCCTTTCTCCTAAATACACCTAAGTGTGACACATTCCCTGCACCCAAATTACAACTAGGTGTAATACATTTCCTACCCCCAAAAAATCCATCTAAGTGCAACACGTTTCCTACTCCCCAAAATCCATCTGAGGGAGTCATCTTTCCTACTCCGAGAATACAGCTAAGTACAATGCCTTTCCTACCCCCCAAACATTCTAAGTGCAATGCCTATTCCTACTCCCCAAAATACATCTAAGTGCAACGACATTCCTACTCCCCAAAGTCCGTCTGAGTGTGACACATTTCCTAGCCCCAGAATACAGCTAAGTGAAATGCATTTTCTACCCCCAAAAGAATCCATCTAAGTGTGACGCCTTTCCTGCGCGCCAATCACTAAGTGCATGAACAGATGACTCCCAATAAATCTAGAAGACTATCTGGGGGGGTGCAGCAGATAATCTACACAGTGCCTTAATATGATGGTGGTAATGTAAGAAGTAGTGGCAGGGTTTCAACTGAGAACATTAATGGCGTTTTAATTGTCGCTTTAGAGTGCTCCGTCTGGACTCCATGGGCAAACAGGGACAAATATTTTGCATGTATATAAAGGTAATTGTCAGGGGCTTGTGGTCACTTTCACATTGGTCAAGCACCTCAAAGTTAGTGACCATTTTCCAATCTCTGCCTAGTACTAAAATATAATCAATGAGGGTGGAACCGTTCTGCCCAAAGAAGGTCTTGCCAGCGGTTTAATCATTAACATGCTGCCCATTACAAGCTCATAGTTTTAAGGCATATAAAACATATGCTTTGTGCATTGCCAGGCAGTGTGTCTTTTCTGGTCGCGCTGCAGCAAGAGATGGTATTTCTAAAGCACCATCCTATTCCACCCACAACCCCTATAGATCTTTCAGGGGTTAAAATTGAAGATTGAAATCCCCAGCAACAAATATGTGGGTTTTTATTGGGTCCGACTATTCCCACGAGTAGATCAATTCATACATTTTGATTACAATATTCATGGGGGTAGGGAAGTTTGTCCAGTTATAGACATTAAACAATAATGTGTTGTGGCCATCAGTTGTGTTGGAGGTCAGCTTAATCTGTTACCCGGCTCACGGCATACCAATTCCAAATGGGATCCAACCAAATAAGTAGGCCACAACTAGATCTTCGCCAAGGTCCTATCTGGGCCGGAATCTGGTATGACAGATAGCCCTGCATTCCACCAGCTCCATAGACCAGATTTCTTGAACCAGAATTGCTGAAAGCTCCTTACAAATTCACATCAACTAGGTTCCACCAGATGTTTCAGCATGCCAGCAATATTCCACGATAGTAGTTTTCAAACTTGTTAAGGAATATCCACCTTATGTTCTGGTGTAGTTAGTCAGCTCCCATAAAACCATCTTCAAGGTTAGTAGTGGGGCTTCCACATGGTCCAGGATTAATGATGAGTGTTAGAGGAGATTTAATGCCAGGCCCTAGTGTCTTGCACCCCATGTTCTGACCCTGCCCTCCAGGGCCTGCTTTGTATTCCTGGGTTGCTGCATAGGCTCTTAAGATTATTGCAGTGGGTAAGTCCGATAATCAACGGCCAAAAGCCCTCAGCCAAATTCTTATTGGAAAAAAAGATTTGAATACAATCCTCATTACTATTGGACATTTTTATCTGCAAACACCTAAACAAATTCTCTCTAATTATAGAGGTACAACCCTTCACAAACCTAATCCAATGAATATATGTGTTGGTCAGGGGTTTTGAGTTTCATGTACACCAGGTGACAGCCTAGACACATTATACATGGTCACAAATGAATCTACCATTATAGGCCCCCTGCCCATGCTATGAGGCCTGCTTATCCCTCTTTTACCCGAGGGCAAATAACCCTTACTTGGCAACTGTTTACTAATAACATTAGGAGGGGGATTGACCTCACGCTGGTTAATGGTAGCAATGATTGGTCTAGACCAAGTCGTAGAAATCTGGTCCTTCTCGACCCCACAGTGCGTAGCAGTGTGACCTGATGGGTAAAGGATGGGGGACCAGTATGACCTGGATGATCTTTCACACCTGGCATTTCGGGAAACATGTTAATTTTGCTAGTGGGTGCTAAGCACCCCATTCTCTCACTTGCTGCATTATTGGGTTTAGGAAATCCATCCTCACCCCACTGATTTACTGTACTCACGAGTGCTTGGATACTACTTTTTTTAAAGGCCTAATTTCACTTTTCAGGTGTGGATAAGCACTATCGGGCTAAATGATCTACATTTACTTAACAATTCCTATAATGCGGCCTCACTCTGGCAAGTGCACAATCCACAATAATTGAAGGTGATAAGGGGGTTACCTCCCCACCCTCTTCAAGTGTAACCTGCATGCTACTTTTAGTTTTTCCCCATGTTTGGATACAGCACCCCTATTGGGATTTTTGGTGGATAACCCCATGTTCTTAGCATTACCCATCTGTTGTTATTGTTCAATTACCTAAACGGTAGAATCTATAGGTTAAAGGTATAGATGGGTCATTCACGACCAGCTCTTCGCATGGATTCTCCAGAATCTTAGATGCCAAAGGACACCCATATACACTAGATAGCAACGTCAAGTTGTCAGAGCTATCGGCCCCTAGCTGGGGATCTATCTCAATCATCTAGTGCACAGTGGAGTTGATAGTTCCTATTGTGGTAGCTGACAGGAGGTAGTTTCTCCCCTGTACTTGACCCAATCTTTTCCCCTCTTCGTAATCCTGGAGAGTGGCCTTGATTTGTCTCACTTTATGGACAGACCGATGGTGTTTATGTTTCACTGCATGCCCCTGACCAACCTGTGACTCCCCAATGAGTTCAGTATCCCCTCCCGCTATCACACAATTAGATCCTCCACATACTACCACAGTATTACTCCAGCTCTAATTCTTCTCATTCATTCCATTAGTGACTAAGCGATCAATGTCTTGTATCAAGCCTTTACTTTCGGAGATTAAAGTGTTGACCTCGATGATAGGCTCAAACATTTTCTATAACTTATTTAGCCTATTCTTAGCTGAAATCCTTTTTGACATGACAAAGTACAACGGAACAAATTCGTGAGAAAAGTTCTTAAGAAGAAATGGGTTCACAAAGAGGAAAATAATCGAGTCCTGTAGAAACAAGAAATAACAGCAGGAGCAAGGCACGCCCGACTGACTTAAGGGGCCGCCTGAGTCCATCTCCCTCCCTTGCCTCCCGCAATGAAGACCCGTTAGCACATTAAGAAAGATTGGTAAGTTGAAGTTACAGCCAAGACAGTCTTACTATTCCAAATCCGCCCAGGTTCCTCCGGGAACCATACAACAGGTAATACCGCAAAACTAGAAGGTCCTGCATCCCAGATCCCGCTACATCAACAAACCAGGCAGCGCCGCAACAATATTGCATAGCTGAGCTCCATAAGATACAAAGGGCCTCATTACGACCCTGGCGGTAAGGGGTTAGCGCCATCGTTAGCTGCGCCGACCCCTTACCGCCAATCACGAGTTCCCTTTCCGCCATGGCGGATTTTACACCTGCTTTTAGCGGGTGTAAAAATCCATGGCGGTAAGGGAACTTGGTGTTAATTACGCCACCGTAATTTACGGTGGCGTAATTAACGCCTTCCCCACTCCCATTATGCCCTATGGGGCAAAAATGGGAATGGGGAAGGGTAAATGGGGATTGGGGATTTACCGCCCCGCCAAGGTCGGAATGGGGCGGTAAATCCCCTTACCGCCATGGTGTTAACGTAGTTAGCACCATGGCGGTAAAGTCACGGCCCTGGCGGTAACTTTCCGCCAGGGTCGTAATGAGGCCCAAAGAAAGCAAAGCACTGTGGTTTGTGAGGGCTTCAACTCTTTCAAGGGGAAACACCCTCAGCTGTGCCGAACACCATCGGTGCCAATCACTGCTTTTGCCTGTAACCACTCAGGCTTCACCACTCCGGGCTTCTCAACAGCCTTTTCAGGAAGAATGGGGCATGGCAATGCACAGAGTCCCAATCCCAGGATTCACGTTTTAAAATAGATGCCCTTTAATTCCCAAAATATAAAATTGTCCGTGTCTGTTAGGCCACGCCTTTAGTTCCATAGGCTACAAGTCTTTTCAAGGCCCCCTTAGATACATGCGAGTTTAAGGCCATTCTAGACACTTCTTATGCCCTGCCCCAAGCGCAGAGAATGGGCCAGAACAAGACAGAGCAGCGCTCCAGCAAAGAACATGTTGCTGGAGCACCGCTCCATCCCACAGACCCAGAGGCTAGTGCATGACTGTCCTAGATCCTGCGCCTCAGAAAGCAGACCGCGTTCAGAAAACTTGCCTTCTGAAAGCTGTCTGCTTGTTGAAGCGCAGGTTACTTGCACCTTCAAAAACTCCACAGTGCCTGCTTCTTCCCCACGACCAGGGGTCCACAGAGAAAGCTACCTACCAGATCTGAGGCTGCATTATGACACTTATTGCACACACCAGTAACCTTCTCCTCAACAAGCTTTCAGAAGTCTCGGCAGTGGAGACTGCACACAGAAACTGCCAAAGACTCACATACAGTTTTGCAGCTGTCCAAATATATATATGTCCTGCAATTTACAGACATCTCTTTATTAGGGTGAATACTGTGACAATCAAAACAGAAGAGTCCATTATTCACTTAAAGGATTTCTTATTGAATCACTATAAGACATGTTTAGCATATACATGTTCCCATAATGCTCTTTGCGTTTAAGCATTTTTTCGCAGGAATGGGTTCTATGAAGAGATACAGTGTTGAGCAACCTGGCCGGGCCACGCTCCTTGGCCCCGCCCCTTCAAAGAGGTCACAGTTCCCCCAGTACATTATTTCCATTTCCAACACCCACATATTATTATGTGGCCTTCTAACACCTCCAGCCCCCAACTTCTTATCCCACTTAAAGCACTGGAAGCTGAACTCAAAAGCGGTCCTTTTCTATTTCGCTGGCCGCTGGAATGTGGACGCGTTTGCCCTAGTGCGTGCGTGTACTTTCTCCTGCGATGCCTCATGCTTCCGGTACACGACGTTCTCCATCCGGGTGCATGAACCATTCTGCTGAGGTCGAAGGCCAGAAACTTGGCTCCTATCTGTAAAAAAAACTCTATATCCCCACCTCCTACTGGCTGCTGGCGGATTTATTTGTCACTCCTGATGTGTCTTTTATGAAAAGGTTGCAAACCTTTTTTTTTTACCTAAAAATATGCAGGCAGATATCATGACGTATGACCAGGGGAATTCGAGACCAGCTGCTGGAGGTATTAAGTATAGTTCTATTGAGTGAAAAATCAATCTCAGTCAAGTATGCAGCGTTTGCTGGAGGTCAGGGGGGTCTGCCAGTTGCAATGAAGTGTGACCTGCCTCGCACTCAGTATAATGGCACCACCGGCACACGGTCTCCCCGGCCCCGGCACACTGAGCCATTTGAGGCCATCAATATTCTGGAGTAACAAAAGGCAATACGTTTATTATCCATTTTCAACCATTATTGATTTGTTTTTGCAGGGTGACCTCGCTGGATTATAGAACACTGACATTGAAAAAGGGGGCGCGGGTCTGACATTGACTGATTCCACGATGGAGGAAGTTAAGCTGTGCACCACGCACAAGAAGCACTGCCATCAGAAGGGTTAACTGTACTTCAAGTGTACAGTACACTTGCCACGCAGGTGAAGTCCATGCTTCCCTTTCTTGGGTCGCTGCTCCCATGGCTGTGCTGGTCTGCTTGGTCAGCGCCTATGACTTCCTCTCGCTGGCTCAGTGCAATGGCGTGGAGCATGTCCACTAGATGGCGCAGAAGCAGCAACAGGAGCGGTTGGGGGGTCTAAAGTGCAACCTAACACACCTGTACATGGGCTTGATTTTTTTGGCCAGCCCTGAGTTGTTCAATGCCCGCCAATTGTTCCCAGGGTGGTAGCAGCCAGTGCTCAAGTGGATGGTACACACGGGTGGACGGACTCCCCCTTACTTTTTTCAGAGGGCGGATGCAGTGCCCCCAGGCATTTTGGGAGCTGCGTGTAAAATGAGAAACATTGACTGTCCATTTGAAACCGACCTCGGACTCCAACCGTTCACAGGTGAAGCACTTCACCATTGCACAACAGCACCACATACGTCCCGGTGATATACAGCACACAGCTAAAGGTTAAATGTCACATTTCGGCACTGCATCTTCCATGCACAACACAGGTATTGGTTCTTTGATGTTAAAACATGCACACCTTTGAACGATTTTAAGAAATACGTTACAAGAAATCAATGCCCCTCGTTTTTTGTGTGTGTGTTGATTTTATCAAAGGCAGATGCCATTCGTCCTGTGCCATTTGCTAATCCTTAAAGAGAGGGAAACATATCCCACGGGGAAGACAACCAAGAGGGTTGAGACCTTCAAAAACACACCAGAAAACAAAACCTTTTGCCTATTGCAAAGGTTGTGCTTGATGAAGCAGCTATTCCCAAAAAAAAGTGAATCTCTGCAATTCAATTACGACTAGCGTAAGAATGAGAGCCGGGTCTTTATACCAGATGTGTCCCTTTTTCTGGACATGAGATTGGGCGATGAACAGGGTAACAACAGGCATTATGCAATCCAGCACTGGCAGGCCCAAGAAAAGGCCACATGCATTAGCCAGCTTGGTCATTGACATAACTTGTGGAACACACTTGAGAGGCAAAGGGAAACAAGGGAGAACGCGTAGGTGACACTTCCGTTCCCACGGATGGCAAACGCCCCTCCAAGGCTTTGGGTGACTGTAACTTCGGGCACATTGATTAGGGATTTGGAGGTTGCCACAGTGGCGAACAGACCATAGATCATCCCAGTGCCCCTTTCACAAACATGTCTAGCCCTAGAGATAGTGAAGGTGACGTGTTGCCTACTTCCAAATGCATGCAATATTTTGAGAAGCAAAGGATGCATTGAAGATGACTGCCAGAGTGAAGTTACTATAAATAGGCTCCCATTAAACCTGCCCTGTACAGTATTTACAGGAGTCAAAGACCAGTTTCCTACTGGATTTGAGGAACTTCATCATGGACCTCATGAAATATCCACAAACGGGATGTGTTTTGTGCAGGACCAGAAGATTCCTAGCAGTGGCCTATACTCTGGCAACAAAACTGCATGTCTGCGTGTGAGGAAGGTTATATTGCTAATGAGAACCTGGACCTCTTCTTTTGAAAGAACACCACTGCTTAGCATGTGCTGAAGGGTGCTCTCTTGAAACGGTTCTGGGAGGACATGACATTAACTAATGAATTAAGCGCATAGATGCCTCTGGGTGAGGTGTGCTATATAAATGTAAACATAAATAAATAAATAAACGATCTGCAAAATGACAGAACTAGGGTGTCGACCAATCATCCAAGAACACGTGTTGCATCTTTGGAGTCAAAAGAAATGGAAGGGGCTTTCTTCTATGGTTGGATAAACAGAAGCCTCACCCATCTGACCTGGGGAACAGAGCTCTACTAAATTTGAGTGCAAGCCCACTGAACATATAATGTTACCTCTAGAAAACAAGTCTCCAACCACAGATTGGATGCTCTGGATGTCCAGATGGAGGCGATGCTGCCTGGACAGCGTCCCCTGAAAAGGGCTGGATCTTCCACCAATTAGTAGAGATGAATGCAAAGTTATTGATGTTCCCTTCTGATTGGCTTGTCAACCAACACAATGAAGTCATGCATGTGAGTCTGGAGTTGGCCTGAATGATGAATGTAATAGCTCAGCAAATTGAGTCAGTGGAGGCCTAATTAGGTAAATCAGGTCTGCAGATGAGGTGGAAAGAAATAATGGCAGAGGTAGACTTCAGTGTGGAAGTAGAGAGAGGCAGTCTTGTGCGTGGAAGCACAGGATGCTACGTGGTTTTCCAACTGTTTTGTCCGATGTCTATTTCTCCAGCCTGCAGATATGTGGCTGATGATTGAGCATTTGTATGATATGATAAGTCATTTATAACGCACCTGTATACAAGTGTTTCTAGGCGCAAGATAAGAAGGAGGTAGTGATCCTGCAGGCTGGGCTTGCTAGACCTGAAATAGCTGGTGGTGGGATGGCGTGGGGAGATGGGATGGTACTGGATTGCTGTGAATAAGGAAGAGGAAGGTGCAGAGGGAATGTGACAGAGTCTTAAATGCCGGCGGGATGATGCCCCTTGAGTTTCCAGTTCACGTGGTATGGACCATGTTGCTCTCCTTCAGATATTCGGACTGTTGCTATGCAGTACCTGCATCTGTTTGTCTGTATGTGTTTGTCTTGTAGCAAGGACACAACAATCTATCATAATCCCAGTGCATTACATTAACATTAGCAGTCTACAGCAATTTCCAGATGAATGAGCTAACACTGCGAAATGTAATTGTTCCTTTTCATTTGGAAGTGTAATTGCCTTGTATCAGAGAGCTTCTCTAAATTACAAGCCCTTGTGTACACATTGTAAGCTCGTGAATATATCTGGTTCTCTTTGCATAAATATAAATACATTCATAATTACTGATAGTGTGGTTTGATTTCTAGCTTTTTGTTCTGCATATAAATTCCACCAAGCAATTAAAGATCATCTCCAAGTGCCAATGTCTAGTGCGTGAAGGCCTCACAAATGGAATGTGGGCCAAGGCACTGCGGGCATTTCAAGATGCAGTGTGTGTAGTTGTTGCAATCTTGGTTTGGAAGTCCTTTGCAAATGTAAGGGTGCATAAGTATGAGACGGACACAGCTGTGGCATATTTTGTACAAAGACTTTTATTAACACAAAAAGATTGGAAAAAGACCTCGCTATCCCTAACTGCTATGAGACGTTTCCCTGCCTCAGAGTAAACTAATGAAAATGTCAGGAAGTCTGAAAGTAAAAAGTCTGTCACTGTTGTGTCAAAACCCTACTTCTGTCCCTAACACTCACCCTCTAAGATAACCATGCAAGAGTATTCTTTACTAAAAGAAACAGTGTTCTTGGTGTTCTCAATTAACAGAAAAGTTCCCAGATTCACTGGAAGTAAAGTGCTGAAAGGAAATGTTCAAAAACCTCAAAGTTCCAAGACTAGGCTGGTGCTCCTTTCCTCTAGACTTAGTCTTCTATGTGATTCGAGCCCCAGACTCAAAAAGGTGGTTTCGCGTCTTCCCTTGCAAAACCCGGGGATCCTCAAAAGATGTCTCTTTCACAGGGTTCCAGACACTCTGGACTTTAGTCCTTGGTTCTGATATGGGTGCGGGTCCCAGATTAATCAAGCTGCCTTACTCTCCCTTGCTTTACAATCCTGCCAATAGATAACATTCTTTGATTCAGTTTTGGGTACCAGACCCTCTCTTTTGGGTGCGGGTCCCAGACTCACACAAAACTATCACTCCCCTTGGTTCACTCTCCGGGTCAAGTGACTAACTGTCTTTGATTCACTTTTGGGTCCAGACCCTCTCTTTTGGGTGCAGGTCCCAGACTCACACAGCATTGTCAATCCCCCTTGGTTCACTCTCTGGACAAGTGAGTGACTGTCTTTGACTGACTTTGGGTCCACAACCCTCTCTTTAGGGTGTGGGTCCCAGACTCATAGAGCGGCATTACTCCCCCTTGGTTTACTCTCCTGCCAAGTAAGTAACTGTCTTTGATTTAGTTTCCAGTCCCAGACCATCTCTTTTGGGTGAGGGTCCCAGTCTCGGACAGTGGTGTTACTCCCACTTGGTTAACTTTCCTGAAAAGTGAGTAACTGTCTTTGATTTACTTTTGGGTCCCAGTCCTCTTCTTAGATTCACTCTCAAGCTTCCCTGGACCTCCAACACCTTCTGGCAAACCTGCACACCTGTTCTCTTCTCCTTGAATGGTACCAATGTGTCCCCAGTGTTGCTCACTGAGGCTCCAGCAGCTCCCTGCAGAACGGAAGCATCTGCAGCATTTTGGGCAGTATTTCTCTCCTCCTGGCATCACATCCTGCCTTACAAGTGGTTCACCGGGGCCGGAAAGCCCTGAGGTAAGTTCTGGCAGCAGCCTTCTTGGTCCTTCTAACTTGGACCTTTGTCAAGCTTTCCTCTACCTCGCTCCATGGCTTCCCTCTGTCTGCCCCATGCAAGCAACCCGCTATGCCTCTTCGAAGGACCGTTCTCCCGGGATTCGTTCTCGGTAGGCTCGTCTCGCCCAGGCTCGTCTCTCTAGTGTTAGACAGCTGAGTTCCTTTTGAACTCCTGCATCGGCCAGCTACCTCCATTCCGGCAATTGACATCTCGAGATAAACTAGACCGCTCACATTGCGTTCTCTGAGTGATCGGAGTGATGTTCTTTGTCCCAGTACTAATTGTCCCCTCTGAAGCTAGATGCTTAGACTTCTTGGACATATTAGACTTGTCAAGTGTTTCAAGATGGTAAACCTTGCAATAGAGTATATTAGTTCCACCTACAAAGGAGGCGGGGGAAATTCATATTAAAAAAGGGGCTGGGTTTTTCAAGGTGGAAGAATAACGCATTCCCTGGGAATAATCGTCCCTAATTCCATAGGGGCGTTTCCTCCCATGTAATCCTCCCTCAGAACTCTACCCCTATGGGGATAACCGTACTGTGGATGCACCACACTGGCCTCACGTGAAAGGTCTCCTCTTAGGGAAGAAGGGACGGCATCCTCAGATTCATCACACAACATTGAAAAGTCCTTCTCTCTAGGCCCCATCAGAGTTGCAAACTGTTACCCTACTGCAGTTTGCCAATTGGCTATATAAGTCCATACCTCTTCACCCACCGTACAATGACTTCATTAGCACTCCCGCTCTAGGCAGACCTTCCTGAATTCTAAAATGTCCTCATCTCCAGTTCACTGGTTAAGTCGAAAGTATATGGGCTGCCAGTGATATAAAGCTGGGAGGCGGTCCTCCATATTCAGTAAGCTTCCTCTGACCTTTGGTGGGTGGGTTTCAGTAGTGATGCAGACCCAGTAACTGTTCAACAGTTGTTCTCATCCTCATCAGGATGACCTTTCAGCATAGTTTTACTGTGGCAAATGTGCAACCTTCATCGGAAGACACTTTGATGTCATGAAATACTCCATCTTGCTTTATCGCCAAACTGAAGTCTATTAAAAAATGTATTTTTCTTGTTAAACAGAAGCAATAGGAAAATTAATTCCCAGTACACGTTGCCAAAGAAGAAAAATGTTTTCCACTGAGACCTGATCAACTCTCTGGGAAAAAAGCTCCTTGGCCCAGTCTAATAACCCCTGTTAAAAACTGGGGGTAGTCTTTGGTGATAAAATGTCCTACAGAAGAGAGGAAGCAGATGTGACTGTGTAGTGCCCACCTCTACCTCAACTGCCACAACGTGTATGCCCTGCTACAGCACCAATATACTAGGATTACCAAGATCACTTTAACCAGATGCCTCCCTGGTTTAGGCAGTGAGGGGATGTCTTACTGCACTTACCGCTAATGCCTCCTACGAAACATCGGGTAATGAGTGACCCCTCTGGACCTATTGCTCTCCACAATATCATCTGTACAAAATCCTCTTACCCCTCATAGATGGGCTTACACCTGCGCATCTCAGAGTAGACCCGAACCCTGCCTAGCCCTCCCCTTGTGAAGAACAACTGGTACACTGCATCAGTGACATCTTTTACCTTTCATTTGCGGTGTGGCTTGGGGTGGAGGTGCTGTTTTAAAGAGAGGCTCAGTAAAACCCTGATTTAAATGCCATCTCTGGGCCTAAATGCATTTGCTAATTTTCCGACTATTACCAAGTTCCTGCCCTGGTCTAAACCTCAGAAAATTGTGGGATGGAAGATATAATGTAAGATTAATCAGCAGTGTTTGCTACACATTGTGCAGTCAGGTTTGAGGCCAGGACATTGGCTGAAGGTGGACTTGTGAAGGTTTTTTAAAATAATATTCTGGTCATACATTACAATGGAACAGTTTGCCTACTCGTTCCGCCTCTGTTTTTCAGTGGACTTCTATACATTGGTCAATTCCATCGTAATCTCCCACCTAAACAAGGTCAAAGTGATCGAGCTCCTGCCCTGGGCCGACATGAGTAACTTTTTGAAGGGAACGGTGGGGACACTTAGGCTGGAGGATTTTAGATGTCTCTTTATGGAAATGACCTGGGGGGCTTCTCAGGGGACACCTGTGTCCACCATTTTGCTACAGTGTTAATTGGAGCCTACCAAATCAAGTCATCCAGAACAGCAGACCTGCACCTAGCCCAAGACCTGGGCAAAAATTAACACATCACTAAGGCATTACACACTCTTCATTGGCTCCCCATTCAAAAGGAATAGAATAAAAAGCTGTGTATCAATGACAGAACCTACTGGCAAATCGGCCCAATATATCTGATCAGTCATCTCAATGATTACACTCATCACCCTATTTCGAGCCTATCATTAAGTTTGGTCCAATGACTGCCGTTATAGCAGGGCAGCATCGCACAGACCAAGTGTCTGATGCCTGGACGTCTCTGCATTGGCTGCCACTCACTGTCAGAGTCAGAATTCAACTCAAGTTAGATTGCCTCACCATGTGATGATGTCAGACCTGTAACTTCATTACAAGCCAAGGAGGTGACCCTGCAGCCAAGGATACAGGTCTAGCAGGTCAATTTAGTGAGAGCCATGAGCTCCCTGGAGGTAGAACAGAGTGGGAGCTGGAGAGTCCTCATTCCCCCCTCTCGCCGCTGTGCCTAATATAAGTGATGTGGCCTCAAATTCAGAAGGGAAAGTTACATACATTTGTAATGGCCAATACCCATCCATTGTTCTCACAGGCTGATTCAAGTAGGTACTGACAACCACCACATGCCTACGGGCTTGTGTTATGGGAGACCTAAGGATTCCTCTACTGTTAAAGCCTTCAAATATTGAGTACCAAATACTAACATCACCCAAGAGGGGTTCACCATCATTTCCAAACACTGTACTGTAACTGAGAGCCAGATGATGAAAATAATCCAGCCCCCTGTGAAACAGGCCCCTACTGAGAAAGAAGAAGTTGTGGACCACAAACATGGGGCCTCACTCACGAGCAAGGATCCCTGTGTGCCTGTAACATAGCAACTGGAAATCTGACATCCGAAAAAAGCCCTACTTGAGAGGACATGGAACATAAGAGAAACAGCCAAGTTATGGGGAGACGAGTTAGGAACTCGCAGCAAGGCAATAAGCAGCTGGTGAGTGGTTGTTGGGACTTCCGTCTGATACTATGATGGTCGGCAGGCACTTTAACAACTCAAATAGCTGAAGACCTGCAGCAGGAGGCGTATGGAGACAACCAACAGATCTAGCCAAAGTGGGAGCTCTGCAGATTATATTACTACGGCAGACAAATTAGAAATAGAAAGAAAAATTATGTTTCTTGAAAAGGCATATAAAAGACCAGAAAAACAAGAGGTTTAGGAAGTAGGAGTTGGATGATGTCGGAGAACTGAGGCAGTGTGAAGGAGACAGAGGAGAAAGGAGCCTATCAGCAGAGAGAACCAGGAGATGCTTGAAAAGCCAGAGGAGCAACAGGAGAGGCCACGATCCTTCAGGCAGTTACTAGGAAGGAGGGTTTGAGAGGGGACCTGGAAAGAGTCCCGGGGCTGCTGGGAAACATGACAATTTTTCTCTGTTGCAGGAAGTTTCGTTGTTAGGAGGGAAACTGACACTATGGCCCTCATTACAAGCTTGCTGGTCCGGAAACAACGGTGCTGGTAAGATTACCGGCACCGTTGTTTCCGGACCGGCAAACTACAAGTATGCGGCCGGGTGCCACATTGCCCACTAGGGCATACCTGGCGGGTGGAACGGCACCTGGCCGCAGACTTACACGGAAGCACCATTCCCATTGAGTCCTATGGGACTGAAATGGGAATGGGATTTAACATTTACCGCCACCTGACTTCCCAGAACGCCAGTGTCGTAATCACCCAGTAAATCATTACGGGTCCGGCAGCTACGTTGCTGGTTTTATCGGCATGGTTTCCACCAGACCCGCAATGAGGGACTATATGCCTTATGGTGGCAAGAACAATATATCTCTTACAAGAGAGAGAGAGAGAGAGAGGGAGAGGGAGAGAGAGAAGTCTAGGTATTCTTGATAAGAGCTCTACATCCTCTAATAGTGAACTGGGGCACTATAACTCTGTATCAGGAAGAAAAGGGCCAGGCGAAACCGAGATGCTATACCTTTATGACTGAGTTGGAGAAGAGGATCGGCTGGGTGCTAGAACTATGGCTGTGTGTTGGAGAAAAGAAGAGGCTGGGGTCTACAACCCAGGGACTGAGTGTGATCCAAGAAGCGTCTGGGTGCTATAACTGGAGAATATTTTTTTTTAAATGTATAGTGAATTAGTGATATATACAAACAACAGATAAAACAATTGATGATGTTTAACACTATTTACAAGTAAATATAATACAATCAATGATTAAATTAAAAGAAAGAAGAGTTAATAAAACAAAAGACAAAAGAGAGACCTCAATAGAATCATACACATAATTAAAGCAAACAAAAACACTTAAAATACAGTACATCAATTCAAAACAAAATGCCTCAACATAGTTCATCCATTTAGAGGCACCGTAATATTATCTAATTAAGGATCTCTGCCCCCTAAATCTAGTCCCTTAAAGACTGCGACTACTTCAAATGTAAAAAAAACATCCTCGCCCAATGATAATGGCTCCCAGAATATATCTGAGTTCAACCACCTCACATCGTGAACAAATCTCTGGAGTCTAGAAACTCTCAAAGCCCACGTGCCTGGACACTTTGAGAGTAGGTGGTAAAGAGACTGACTTTCCTTATCATCACATTTGTTACAAATACCAGTAGGGGAATCCTCTCTATTTCCTATTGGCAGGATTTCCCACGTAGGAAGTAGATTCAATCTGAATCTCAAAAAATAGATCTAATGGCAAGATTGTAAGGGATTTCAATCAGGTACTCACCGAGGTCTCGTCTAGCATGTAGCGTGCGATGAAACACTTATTTATTTTTGTTTGTCTATAAGTTCAATATTCTGAATGATATACCACTCATATCACACCCGTCTCAAAATACACCCCCAGGTCACACTGAACCAGGAATCAGGCTAGTTTGTAGTTCAATATTCTGAATGATATACCACTCATATCACACCCGTCTCAAAATACACCCCCAGGTCACGCTGAACCACGAATCAGGCTAGTTTGTAAAGGTAAAGATGTATTTATTTATTTAATATTCAAATCACACATACTAATCGCCAACTTAAAGATCGACTGTGCTATGCCCAACTCATGAAAAATCCCTTTGAAGATATCCAGTCTGAACTCAAAGATTTGTGTGCTAAGTGGACTGAAATTGGACTCATAGATGATGACCTTGTTAAATTTTTGGTTCCATCTGCGTTCATTATACCTACCATCTACTTTTTACCCAAAACACACAAATCTCTTGTGCATCCACCGGGCAGGCCTATTGTTACTCTGTGTGGTTCTCTCCTCGAGCATCTGGCTCAGTTTGTTGATGAAACCTTATCACACCTCGTGTCAGCTTTACCCTCATATTTACGGGACACCAAAGATTTTTTACAACACATCTCTAACATACCTTGGGAGGAGGGCTTACTTCTAGCAACCCTTGATGTTGTCTCTCTTTACACCTCCATTGACCATCAAGTTGGTATGAATGCCTGTAGATATTTTCTTGATACCCGCTCATTGAATTTCTACAGCCATAGTTCTATGATTCTTGAAATGCTCTTCTTTTGCCTAAACAACAATGTTTTTTTGTTTGAAGGTTCCTTTTTTCGCCAGGTAAGAGGCACTGCCATGGGCAGTACTTTTGCTCCTTCGTATGCAAACCTAACAATGGGATGGTGGGAGGCCACCTTCCTGAGTGATTTACTTTCATCTAGTTTCGCTACACACATTGTTGCATGGTGGCGATACATTGATGATGTGTTCGTCATTTGGAAGGGGACTGAGGCTGAATGGCAATCGTTTGTGAAATTAATCAATACCAACATGTCCAATCTGAGCTTCACAGAATGCAATAGTGCGACTAAAATTGTCTACCTTGATGTAGTAGTGACTCTTGAGAGAGCTGGCTTATGTACAGCATTATACAAAAAACCAACCAATACCGGTTTGCCTTTACATGCCACAAGTTGTCATCCTACATCATGCAAACACAGTATTCCATATGGGGAATTCATTAGATATCGTAGGAACTGCACAGATCTGGTTTCTTTTGATCATCACTGTGCCTTGGCGGCCAAAGATTTTATTCAGCAAGGGTATGAGGCCAGAATTATAGAACTGGCCTACACTAAAGCACGTGGACTCTCTAGGGATCACTTACTATATAGTACCAAGCCCGCCAGAACTACTGTCAATGATGAACCCCGCCTGATTGTAACATTTGACAATGCTTCTAATCATGTCCGTAAAATTATCGAACGACATTGGCGGATCCTCACTATTGACAAGGACTTATGTTCTCTACTTTCCAAACGCCCTACCATTACATACAAACGCGTACCCTCTCTTAGGGACAAATTGGTTTCCAGTTTCTTGTCACCTATCAATACCAATCCATCTTATATGAAATCGCTGATGGAATCCCCAATAGGATTTTCGAAATGTTGCAAATGCAAGGCCTGCATTCATGCCATCACGTGCAAATTCTTCTTGCATCCGGTTACCCAATGCCATCAGCCGATCAAATATTCAATGAATTGTGACACCACCTTTGTTGTTTATGTGCTCTCCTGTCCCTGTATGAGATGGTATGTCGGGAGTACGACATGCAAGCTTAAGCTTAGAATATTACAGCATCTCAGGGCAATCAAAAATTCTGATCCCGCATACCCCATGGCCAAGCATTTTAAAGAAAAACACAACAATGACCACTCTCTTCTTAAATTCTTTGCAGTGGCGCATATTCCTATCCACCCCAGAGGAGGGAATCGTGTGCTCAAATTAAGGCAGCTAGAGACCAGATTTATTCTGGATTTCGATACCAAGTTCCCCAATGGCCATAATCTTGATGAGGAACTTTATACATTTATAGGTACATAGGAGACGTTACATGGTATTTGTCTGATTTGGAGCAGTGTTCCTGAAATTATTGATTTGGCCTTCAGCCTACCCAGACGAGTAGAATGTATCTTGTTTCATTTATGAGTATTGTTCCACTTTCCCTTCCTTTGTCTTTTGGAGTATACATGTGGTTTTTCGCTATTTATACATATATATTCATTTTTTTTCTTTCTTTCCCAATTCATGACCTGTGCTCGGTTCTGACCTTTTCTCCTGTTTTGCCATGATGGATATATCACCACTCAGGTCCACAAGTGAGATAGGTCATACCTCTAGTCTTATTTTTCAAGTTGTTATTTTCACGACCCTCTTTGCACATTGACACGTTTTCTATGTGCAATTTTCGCTGTAGTCTATCATGTCCAATTTTTGGTGTTTTTTAATCTGGTCTTACAAGATTACTTCAAGCTTACATGCTTCAGTTTGAGGTATTCAGTTAACCGCATAAAAATGCTTACTCATGCTAGCTATGATAATATGTGCCAGTTAACCGCTTAAATGATTATTAATTACATTTGTCTACATAATTTTGTTGACCTATACAATTTTTATGCTATCTATTGGTTGACTTGCATTCGCGCTTATGCGATCCTGCTTCTTTGTACATTTTGATATGCTGGTTTTGACTAACTTGCACTTGCACTTTATCTCATTATGTCATTATGTCCTTAGATTGATATGGTACATCGACTGTCGCCTTGCACTTTACTATATTATATATTTAGGATTATAGTACCAATGTGGACTAGTTCTTATCATGTTATTTGTATCTTTTGCTGGCTTGAATAATTTTTATACTGCCCATTGGTCAACCTGCATTTGCACTTTATGCCGGAAGGGCTTGTATGATCTTGCCTTGCTGCACATCTTTTTATGCTGTTCCCTATTAACTTGCACTTGCACTTTTGTTATTATGGGTTTGAATGTATAATACCCTTAAATAGAAATGGTACATTGATTTCTGCCTCGCATTCTGTTATCATATTTATAATGTTGACTAACCTGCAAACATCTTCATTTGTTTGATCATCTGATGGCTCTTCCATGGCTATGTTTTCCGGCACTGAGCCTGATAAACAGTCTATTAAGACACATGAGTTACAATGTCTGCCATTTTGTACATGTTTATGTTGCTATTTTGCCTTTTTGCTTTTTTGGCACAAAGTCCAATCGTGCATATGTATGTTACGATTTTTTGGCTTTCTTCGATTTATACATAGTTTGATTATGCCTGGCATTGTTCTCTCCTTTAGCTCATTCAGCCTCCCCTCAGACTGACCATATGTTTTGCTGAAATTATAAATCTTTCATACTATCAGCAAGTGCAGAATGCAATTTTGTTACTCCACAACTAGGTATTTACATCATGGTATATTGGCAGTCTGTATATAACCATATTTTTATTTCTGTACTATTATCTTTCTACTTCATTCCAGGATGATATATGTGCTACACTGCTGGCTTACTGTTGACTTCTCATCACAATATGGCCGCCAGCAAAACAGTCTTCCATGGTACTTTTAACTCAACCAACATAGATGATGGACTACTTGCTATTGTTATTTGTGTCTGTGTACTCTGCTGTACCACGTGATCAAGCGCTCAGTTGAGCGTGAAACGCGTTGTGGGTGGGCCGTTTACCAGGCGTCCTGCTCTTGTCTGTTTGTTGCTTCCCCAGCCCCCTCTTGCTCTGCACACTCCGTGCAGGCTGTTTTTACTATTTAAAATAAAATATTTTTCACATCGTCTCGTGCGAGCATTGCGCATTTCTTTCTGGGTCCTCTCCCTACTCGGGATCGTAGGACCCCCATGGATCCATGGTGAGTGCGGTCCGTCCTTTCTCCTCCAGTTTCTTTGCTATCAACACACGGAGCGTACCGTGTTGGACCTGCACCAACTTTTCTTTTCTTTTTCTGGCGCGTCCGCCGCTTAGAGTCGCTTTGTCAAGCGGTATCGCTGCCACTAGGGGCAGATCTATCTGCAAACTGAAGTTGAGCCGTACTGCAGAGGAAGTGCAGCCCGAGAACTCCTGCCTCTGTGAACATCGGACGCGCGCCGGAGGACGCGCGGACTGTGGCCGCACGGCAGGTGAGTATCTCTTGTGTGTTCTGCATCCCTTCCTATTTGTCATTATGACGGCACTACAGAGCTCTAGCACTTCACCCTAGTCCTTTCCTTGCTATTCTATATTGCTAGTTGCAATGGATCAGATATGCTATGGTAATTTCATTTTAAACAAATGCAACTTCATGCTCACACGTGACGAATGTTTTTCTTTCATTTGGAAGTTGATGTCCCTAAGTACTTTTTTTCTTGGACATCATTAGGGGTACGGGGATACGCAGCATTTTCAGACATGCAGGACGCCTGGGTAACGGCTCGACTTGCACAGGCCAAGGATCTCTTTAGCGAATCTCAAGTGTTACCTACCTTAGTACCCTCTATTGGGACAAAAAAGAACAATGCCAGTCTTAACCCAGAAATTACCTTGCTCAAAGACATAGAAAAATTACGAAGAAGGGAAATCTCCAAATGGTGGGAGGAATACTCCTTACAAAATTATTTGGATGTCGGACGTATACCACGAGGACTACGAATTCTGACAATGCCGTCCTTTGAAGATCAGGACCCTGCCATGCTTCAAGAATGGGGAGATGCTAGTAAGGGGTGCTCAGCACACTTCCTTACTATTCTAGTCAAATATGCCAAATCAGATAGATCCAAGGCATTGGAAGAACTTGCGAAAAAGGAAACAGAACTTAGTAAATTGTCGCAGTCAGAGGAGGGCAAACAACTTCGTGATAAAATCAACGAATCATTACTTACATATGAAGATGATATTAAACAACGAAAGCATCGAAAGTTCATTAGGGACAAAATCGACTACGAGACAGGCAGGATCTTTACGTTTGCCAGAAGATTTGATTCATTACGGAAAAAACCGACGGCCCAGCCCATAGCTGGTGGCGACCTTGACTCTATCTCGTCTGAATCAGATGTCTCAGTTTCTGAAAATGAGGAGCCGTCTGTTAAGTTGAATTTTTTAGACGAGATGAGACTGTTATGCCAAGATGGGAAGAATCAGAAGCAACGGGGAAGGGGGCGAGGCAGGGGAAAAGGAAGAGGAAGGGGACAGAAATCACGAGGAGGAAAACTACCCGGCGAGGCCAGCGTGGGAAACGGGCCAGAAGTATGCCAAGAGAGCAGAGCAATGCGCTCTGGAACCAAAAAATAACTAGCGACAATATGAAGCTGTGCCAAATCATTAATCTATCCTCACATGTACTTACCAAAGCCCAAGCCTCTGTCCTCTCCCTTGGACTTAACTTTTGTCCCACAAAAACCTTTGATTATGTCCAGTCACGTATTGATCTGGATAAATTTATTCGAAAGATCAGACTCAAAAAATTCTTTGCTTCCAATCCAACTGTGCCAAAATTATCAACATCTCGCATTGGACACACTGATCTTCTGATCTCTGACCTTCCATCTCTTATGGACTTGGCCTGTCTTGAAGACTCCGATTTTGATCCGACTAATGCCTGTCTTCCTGAGTTCGGCATTGACCCTGATTGGGATGTACGAACCAAACTCAAGGAAAAGTCTAAGTTCAATCCACAGTTTCCCGTCGGTGGATGTATTGAAGCTTTTTATGATCTATGCATTAGTGACTTAAGGAAATTACGAAACAGTACCGTCAAGAGTAAATATAATCTTACCTCTGTTCAACTCACGGCTATCAATGAATTACAAAGCTTGCCGAACATTGTTATCAAACCGGCTGACAAGGGTTCTAACATTGTAATTCAAGATCGTACTCGTTATGTAATGGAGGCTAATCGCCAACTTAAAGATCGACTGTGCTATGCCCAACTCATGAAAAATCCCTTTGAAGATATCCAGTCTGAACTCAAAGATTTGTGTGCTAAGTGGACTGAAATTGGACTCATAGATGATGACCTTGTTAAATTTTTGGTTCCATCTGCGTTCATTATACCTACCATCTACTTTTTACCCAAAACACACAAATCTCTTGTGCATCCACCGGGCAGGCCTATTGTTACTCTGTGTGGTTCTCTCCTCGAGCATCTGGCTCAGTTTGTTGATGAAACCTTATCACACCTCGTGTCAGCTTTACCCTCATATTTACGGGACACCAAAGATTTTTTACAACACATCTCTAACATACCTTGGGAGGAGGGCTTACTTCTAGCAACCCTTGATGTTGTCTCTCTTTACACCTCCATTGACCATCAAGTTGGTATGAATGCCTGTAGATATTTTCTTGATACCCGCTCATTGAATTTCTACAGCCATAGTTCTATGATTCTTGAAATGCTCTTCTTTTGCCTAAACAACAATGTTTTTTTGTTTGAAGGTTCCTTTTTTCGCCAGGTAAGAGGCACTGCCATGGGCAGTACTTTTGCTCCTTCGTATGCAAACCTAACAATGGGATGGTGGGAGGCCACCTTCCTGAGTGATTTACTTTCATCTAGTTTCGCTACACACATTGTTGCATGGTGGCGATACATTGATGATGTGTTCGTCATTTGGAAGGGGACTGAGGCTGAATGGCAATCGTTTGTGAAATTAATCAATACCAACATGTCCAATCTGAGCTTCACAGAATGCAATAGTGCGACTAAAATTGTCTACCTTGATGTAGTAGTGACTCTTGAGAGAGCTGGCTTATGTACAGCATTATACAAAAAACCAACCAATACCGGTTTGCCTTTACATGCCACAAGTTGTCATCCTACATCATGCAAACACAGTATTCCATATGGGGAATTCATTAGATATCGTAGGAACTGCACAGATCTGGTTTCTTTTGATCATCACTGTGCCTTGGCGGCCAAAGATTTTATTCAGCAAGGGTATGAGGCCAGAATTATAGAACTGGCCTACACTAAAGCACGTGGACTCTCTAGGGATCACTTACTATATAGTACCAAGCCCGCCAGAACTACTGTCAATGATGAACCCCGCCTGATTGTAACATTTGACAATGCTTCTAATCATGTCCGTAAAATTATCGAACGACATTGGCGGATCCTCACTATTGACAAGGACTTATGTTCTCTACTTTCCAAACGCCCTACCATTACATACAAACGCGTACCCTCTCTTAGGGACAAATTGGTTTCCAGTTTCTTGTCACCTATCAATACCAATCCATCTTATATGAAATCGCTGATGGAATCCCCAATAGGATTTTCGAAATGTTGCAAATGCAAGGCCTGCATTCATGCCATCACGTGCAAATTCTTCTTGCATCCGGTTACCCAATGCCATCAGCCGATCAAATATTCAATGAATTGTGACACCACCTTTGTTGTTTATGTGCTCTCCTGTCCCTGTATGAGATGGTATGTCGGGAGTACGACATGCAAGCTTAAGCTTAGAATATTACAGCATCTCAGGGCAATCAAAAATTCTGATCCCGCATACCCCATGGCCAAGCATTTTAAAGAAAAACACAACAATGACCACTCTCTTCTTAAATTCTTTGCAGTGGCGCATATTCCTATCCACCCCAGAGGAGGGAATCGTGTGCTCAAATTAAGGCAGCTAGAGACCAGATTTATTCTGGATTTCGATACCAAGTTCCCCAATGGCCATAATCTTGATGAGGAACTTTATACATTTATAGGTACATAGGAGACGTTACATGGTATTTGTCTGATTTGGAGCAGTGTTCCTGAAATTATTGATTTGGCCTTCAGCCTACCCAGACGAGTAGAATGTATCTTGTTTCATTTATGAGTATTGTTCCACTTTCCCTTCCTTTGTCTTTTGGAGTATACATGTGGTTTTTCGCTATTTATACATATATATTCATTTTTTTTCTTTCTTTCCCAATTCATGACCTGTGCTCGGTTCTGACCTTTTCTCCTGTTTTGCCATGATGGATATATCACCACTCAGGTCCACAAGTGAGATAGGTCATACCTCTAGTCTTATTTTTCAAGTTGTTATTTTCACGACCCTCTTTGCACATTGACACGTTTTCTATGTACAATTTTCGCTGTAGTCTATCATGTCCAATTTTTGGTGTTTTTTAATCTGGTCTTACAAGATTACTTCAAGCTTACATGCTTCAGTTTGAGGTATTCAGTTAACCGCATAAAAATGCTTACTCATGCTAGCTATGATAATATGTGCCAGTTAACCGCTTAAATGATTATTAATTACATTTGTCTACATAATTTTGTTGACCTATACAATTTTTATGCTATCTATTGGTTGACTTGCATTCGCGCTTATGCGATCCTGCTTCTTTGTACATTTTGATATGCTGGTTTTGACTAACTTGCACTTGCACTTTATCTCATTATGTCATTATGTCCTTAGATTGATATGGTACATCGACTGTCGCCTTGCACTTTACTATATTATATATTTAGGATTATAGTACCAATGTGGACTAGTTCTTATCATGTTATTTGTATCTTTTGCTGGCTTGAATAATTTTTATACTGCCCATTGGTCAACCTGCATTTGCACTTTATGCCGGAAGGGCTTGTATGATCTTGCCTTGCTGCACATCTTTTTATGCTGTTCCCTATTAACTTGCACTTGCACTTTTGTTATTATGGGTTTGAATGTATAATACCCTTAAATAGAAATGGTACATTGATTTCTGCCTCGCATTCTGTTATCATATTTATAATGTTGACTAACCTGCAAACATCTTCATTTGTTTGATCATCTGATGGCTCTTCCATGGCTATGTTTTCCGGCACTGAGCCTGATAAACAGTCTATTAAGACACATGAGTTACAATGTCTGCCATTTTGTACATGTTTATGTTGCTATTTTGCCTTTTTGCTTTTTTGGCACAAAGTCCAATCGTGCATATGTATGTTACGATTTTTTGGCTTTCTTCGATTTATACATAGTTTGATTATGCCTGGCATTGTTCTCTCCTTTAGCTCATTCAGCCTCCCCTCAGACTGACCATATGTTTTGCTGAAATTATAAATCTTTCATACTATCAGCAAGTGCAGAATGCAATTTTGTTACTCCACAACTAGGTATTTACATCATGGTATATTGGCAGTCTGTATATAACCATATTTTTATTTCTGTACTATTATCTTTCTACTTCATTCCAGGATGATATATGTGCTACACTGCTGGCTTACTGTTGACTTCTCATCACAATATGGCCGCCAGCAAAACAGTCTTCCATGGTACTTTTAACTCAACCAACATAGATGATGGACTACTTGCTATTGTTATTTGTGTCTGTGTACTCTGCTGTACCACGTGATCAAGCGCTCAGTTGAGCGTGAAACGCGTTGTGGGTGGGCCGTTTACCAGGCGTCCTGCTCTTGTCTGTTTGTTGCTTCCCCAGCCCCCTCTTGCTCTGCACACTCCGTGCAGGCTGTTTTTACTATTTAAAATAAAATATTTTTCACATCGTCTCGTGCGAGCATTGCGCATTTCTTTCTGGGTCCTCTCCCTACTCGGGATCGTAGGACCCCCATGGATCCATGGTGAGTGCGGTCCGTCCTTTCTCCTCCAGTTTCTTTGATATATATATATATATATATATATATATATATATATATATATATATATGTATATATATTTATGGCAGCAATTACCTAACGGTGACAATACAATTCAGAATATAATATAAGTCAAGCAATTGAATTCACTTATAATGATGCAGCATAGAAACACAGGAAAAATAACAGTTTTGTGCATAGATAGCGTTTAGGTTAATATTCCCCCTGCAAAGTTTTGTTTAAATACAAATGAGCAATCCTACACCAATGTGAGTAATCAGCAGGTATTCAGGAATGAAAGACAAGGTGTAAAGTTTATAGGCAATCTTCCCTCCCTAAACAAGAGAGAAAACCGTTTTGGCAAATGACACTTTTAAACTGACAGGTGAGAATGGCTTTGTAAAGTAATGCAAAAGGGTGCAAACATGCTTAAATGGAGAAATGTTCTGAGGAAAGCAACACTAACCAGGTCCTAACACACATGAGCTATAATATAAACAACAGTACACACTTCAGATCAGGATGGGATGGAAGAAACACTTTGAAATGGTCAAAAGACACATGTAACTTTGGCTAAAATTGCAAATTCGCAACAAACTTTTACTATTGAATATTGGAGAAAAATGGGTCACATACACTGTTCCACAATGTGGTAAGGGTCTTAGGTATCAGTGAAAGTTGAAATTTCATGTCTATCTTTAAAACTGAAGAAGTGAAGAAGTTATAAATGTTTTAGTGAGAGGCGTTTTTGCAAAATAGGCACGAAAATGAAAACAGAAATTTGATTTTAAAAATGACAGATAGGTTTTATTACACTATATTAATGTCTATGAAAAAGAGGATGCCACACATGAAATTTTACAGCTATGTGGCCAGCGCAACCAGTCCATGGTGGAAACTCGATTTGTGGGATTTACTTTAGTTATTCAAAATCACTAAGGAGTTATGGTTTTGTAACACAGATGAGAGAAAAGTTAGCGCAAGGAGGATTCTAACAATACTAGCGTTCTGAATTTAAAGATGGGATAGGTTGAGTTTGGGACAATACAATGCAGATATACACTATGGGTCACTGTTCTTCCTATTATACTTACAGTCCTTTGTAAGTAAATTGGACTGTCAGTTCTGGTCATTGAATTGGATCAGGTCTACTGGCAGCAGGGCACCACTGGAAGGATTTAGATCAGCACTGCGGTTCTGGTCAATTTTGGACTGCACCTCAGACTGGATTTTGATGGGTCCCTTCTGGTTACTTGACACGGCAGATTACAGGATGCAAGTTTCAGCGGGCAAGCCTTAATGGTAGAAAACCAAGCTGAATCAGAATTATTCTTTTAAGTTTTAGAGGTTTGCAATTGGGTCAAGCTAGCAATAGTTCAGCAATGCTAAGTCTGGATTCTGCAAAGAAATCAGGATCTTCAAAGAATTCTGAAGTCAGCTACAAGATGAAGAGTTCTGGATCAAGGTGCTCCGCGTAAATCTGGATGAGTTCTGGAAGCAGTGTGTCTATGTGTAGTGAAACTCCTATATTTATCCATTACAAATTTTATAGATTGGGCAGGACTTCAAAAACACACCCCCATGTCTGTGAGTGGCTACAGGCACTTGCTTTGTCCTGGTTGGTGGTCTGAACAGAGCCTTCATCCTTAAGACAGGATTTAGGAACTCCCACCTTGATTATTACTAAAACATAACTTTTGCACAAATGTACATTTCTAACATTATGTACCCTAATAAAATTGGACACATATTTTATATTCAGTTGTCTAGATTCACATTCACTCCCCATCCTTGTGTGAGCTGTCTTGGTCATTCTACGGATTTTTATCAATTTCAACTATAACGATTTGGATTAATCATTTCTAATTCGGTACATCTCTGGGCGCTGATCAGTGGATCATATAAATACAATTTTAGGTTTGCAACATTGATCGTTCTGCTACAATAAGACATTTTTCATAACTTTGGTTCCATAAATGGTACAAGTTTCATCAAGTTGCACAGTTAAAGAGTTCTAAACTTTAATCAAACATAAGGATTTAACATCAAAGTCCTCCTTTGTAACCTCCCCTTCTCAAGTAGCAGCTGTCCAGTCCTTTTGATTAAGGAGGTGTGTCCCCCTTCCTGGAGGGAAGCTCCCCTGTAGAGATCAGTTGGGCAGCTTGCCATTGGCCTTGGCTCAGCCCCAGACGAAAGTCTACTGAGGTCCCATTGTACTGCTTGTTGTCATTATGCAGGAACCATTAGCATCACTTAAGCCTTCATTGTAGCAAGTTAGTGTCAAGCTGGCGTTGATAAAAAATATTCCACAGGATCCGATGACCTATTTAAACAATGCAGCAGAAAAGCTCTCAATTTATTAGTTTGGTTTTGTGAAGCAGAGAGCTTAGCCTGCCTCATTTTGTCATCCAGTCAGCTCGCTGAATGCGAGTTTTGACTTTCATAGGATTCTGGACAAGTAGTTCCACTGAGCAGTTCAAATCAACCAATATTTCTTGACATTGTACCTCCAAGTTTCTGAGGAAGATGTTCCCTCCTCTATGTCTTGTCACTACTGCATCTTTGTATAGTGAACCTTCAGGCAGGTCTAAAATCACCTCAACATTGAGACCCATTTCCACTCCATATTTCCCCTAAGCTCTGGAGAAAGAACATGGAGGAGGTCAGTATTCCTTTTGGAAGAATACCGCTAAAATGTTTATTACTTGATCCACCCTGATGCTGTTGTTTTAGGCCAGCCCCAATGTGGAAGTAACATTTCTTTTGTAGATAAAGGATCTCATTACGACCCTGGCACTAATGGGTTAACGGCGCTCTAAAAGGCTGCGGTGCCGTTAACCCATTAGTGTCTGATTACGAGGTACCTTTGCGGGACCCGACCTTAATGGCTGGTTTACACCAGCCGTTAAAGTAGGGACCCGCAAAGGGACCTTGGTGCTAAGTACGGTACCGCAATTTGCGGTACCGTACTTAGCGCTTTCCCCATTCCCATTGAGCCCTATGGGGCAAAAATGAGAATGGGGAAGGGCCATGGAGGAAGGGGGAATTACCGCCCCGCCAATCTTGTAATGGGGTGGTAATTCCCCCTTTCTCCATGGCAGAGTCGGTAAGTTACCGGCATGGACCATGGTGCTATTAGCACCATGGTTTTCCACCTGGGCCGTAATGAGGCCCAAAGTCTTGCCTATGTAGGTGTTTATCCCAAACATTTTCTATTTGTGAATAAACTTAGATTGAACCCTTATTTCTTGAGTCACATGTTTTGTTGGTCAGGCACAAACCACAAAGCTTTCTACATAAACACAACACATACATAAACAAAAGAATCCTGAAATAGGTCCCCACCTGGGCTTCCCAACTGCAGAAACAAGTTTACTACATTAAAAAAACATCTGAATAGACCGTCAGGGCTTCCAAATCCAGGACTGAAATCTTTGGATCAATCTTTCTTTTGACCTGTGGCTGGAGAGAAAACATCATCATGCCTGTTGGCAGCATCGAAAATGTCACATTTACTGCCACCTCTAATTCTTATCATACTCTGTTGTAGCGATGGTTTACAAAAATGCATTTGTTCACTCATTTTCTGCACAAAGGTGTGCATGGTGCAGTAGATGTGGTCATTCACAGTTGAGGGAGGAAGAGTCTGTGATCTTCACCTCACATTCTTCCATACATGGAGGTAGATGGGCCTTCACATTACAGTGAGCAGTGTGAGCCATTATCCGCAGATATGTCTTAGGTGGCAGATGTAGTCCTTCACAAGAGTGTGAAGAGACTAAGACAAGTCTAGTGGCTGTATAATCACGGAGAGATGATGACACTCACAGCACAGTGGGCATTCTGAGCACTTTTCGGTACCTAGGTATACCATTGCTGGAAGAGCTGGTCCTTGATAAAACATTAAGCAGAGTGGTCCCTTCTCTGCAAATGTGCGTGGATCAAGAGGTATGTGTGCCTTCATGGGCAGTACAAGCCCTTCTCTGAACATAGATGAACATCTGGTGGTATATGTTGTTCTTTACCGCACAGTGAGAAAAAGTCACCTGTCCTTCACCTGACAGAGACCTCACTAGGGGCTAGGCATAGGCCATTACATTGCAGTGAGCAGTGTGGCACATTCCCTGCACATAACTGCAGAGAGGGTGGTAGATGTGCTCCTTCAAATTTGTATGCGAAAGACAGGGAGATCTGCATTTCAAACATGCATGGAGTGGCTGATAGATGTGGTCCATCACAACACTCGCAAGTGTGAGCCCTTTTCTTCACAAAGACATATATCGTACTGGTACTTTAGTATTTCATGTTTATTTTTATTTTATTGTTTTATTTTGGAAGAGATTAAGACAACTTATGATTCACACAAAAACACTTGTATATAGGCGTGTTATAAATACCATATCATATCATATCATATCATTATTATCACCCTTCCTGTGCAACTTATAGGAGCCCAATATATTAAGTAAAGAGAAGACTGCAGAGCTAGACAAATGGGAAAGTCTTACCAAAGACCAAGATAATCACAGCACAAAGAAATGTTGGCACCTAATTACAGAATTTTCATCAAATAATTTAGGAAACCATCACAATGTCAAAGACTCTATCTCGGGCATTGAGTGGTTTTCCCATTTCAGCCATGTGTACTCTTGTGAGACCAGTAACATACGCTACAATGTAGTAGATGATGATCCATTTCAACATTGTCACAAAATCCTGGGGACACAGGTTGAGAAGGCCATCGACTCACAAAAGGAGAGCAAGGTGCCCTGGACCTAATCAAATTCCCATTGATATCTTTAAGGCCGAACCATGTATCTGGGTCCCGTTTGTAACATATTTTTTTAATCACTATATTGAGGCAACTATGTTCTGCCAAGTTAGCGAACTGACGAAATTGTCCCGATTTTTAAAAAAGGCGACAGTTCTTTGCACAGTAATGATAGGCCATTCCATTTAATGGAAAGCCTGGCCAAAATGTATGGCAAGATCTCTCTCCTTCGATTAGAAGAATGGCTCTACAATGAATTTGTCATTACGGAGTTGCAGACAGGCTTTACTCGAAACATGGGCACAATTGATCAAGCCTTATGTCTCTTTTGAATTTCACCCAAATTCGGAATAGTAAAGAAAGTGCCTTTATATCTTGTTTTTATTGATTTTAAAACTGTGTTTGATTAAGTAAATTGAGATGTTTTATGGTCTGTTTTAACCTATTTGAAAGTCCCTGCCAGTATGTTAAACTCTATTAGACGATTATATGAACTCAATATAGCAGTGGTTAGTCTGGGCCAGAGTAGCAAAAAGACAAACCCATTTCCAGTTTTGAACAGGGTATGCCAAGGTTGTGTCCTTACCCCGGGACCTTTTTAATATATATTTATTAATGATCTGGCGACTAACATTTCAGACTTAGGAGTTGATGCCCCTAGGATAGGCAACACAAATGTTGAATTCCACTTAAATGCGGGTTGACGCAGTTCTTATATCAAAGATAAGAACGGGCTTGCAAAAAGAATTAGACATTGTAAATAACATTTGAGCCTCAATAGACAGAACACCATGGCAACTGTTTGCCATTCTTCTTGCAGGCACAAGGCCATTATTACTTTAGATGATGCAATTCTCTCGGAGGCCCAATTTTGTCTACCTTGGAATAAGATTCCAAAACGATATTAAATGGACCAACCAGAAAATAAAACACAACCTCACATTGAACCGCAGTACCAATGCACTTTGCACTTTAAATGCACAAATTATGAATGATTCACCGCTAACAGCCCTCAAGGCTTATAAGGCGTAAGTAGTTCCTGCTGCTATTAATGGGAGTGAGATGTGGGGTGTAAGTATTACAAACCAACTGGGAAAAATGTAAAATAAATGTGTCAAACAAATCTTTGCCCTCTCCAAGAGAACCCCCTCTATCTCCCTATGCACAGCGACTGGATTGCAGTCAATACATGTTACTGTCCAGTGCAATCCCCTTTTCCACTAGCTATCCCTGCATAGGGTCACGAAACTGTCTCATCAGAAAGACATCCTATGGGATGTCTTGAATTCCGAGGAGGCAGATCCTGTATATGATTGCGTCATGTCTCATCTCTGCTGATTAAGATAAACTCTGCTCACCTATTAGATAAATGCAGTTATTACTGAGAATACATATACATAGAGGCACTTTAAGTTAAAGCTGGATACCTATTAAATTGAGAAATAACTATTTGCCAGTGTAACACAATCCAGATTTCTGGTATATATTGTGCATAAAAGTGTCTTCAGACCGGAGAAATATATGAATGTATTTATTTATTTATTTGCATTTGTATAGCGCACTTACAGCCCAGGGGCATCGAGGCACTGTTAAATGAAGTTTGTAAGAAATTTTGATTAAGTGGATACAGGTGACCAACGCGGTCTCTTGGGTACAGGTGCAATAAAGGTAGGTGACTTCATACATTACATGTAGGTGACTTCATACATGACAGGTGAGCCAACAATATTACAGCAGAAATAACAGAGAATATAAGAGTTAGGCAGGCAGTTAGACAAAGAGCTTGGTTTCGATTGCTTTGCGGAATGCTTGGTGGGACTCGATCATTCTTAGGTGAGAAGGAAGAGCGTTCCAGAGCGAGGCGGCAATTCATCCAGTTTTTAATAGAACGTTTTACATTAAGAATCGACTCAAATATTTCCGTTTGCAGGATACTCATATAGATAGTCCGCTAGCTCTTCACAATTGTGCCCATTCTTCCCCGGTGAGAGCGAAACTACCCTTCATTGTCTTCTGGTTTGCCCAACACACATTCTTTTACAGAAAAAGGTGATTCTCCGGGTAGTCTGTGATGCTCTGGTTGTTTTCAAAATGTCAGACCTCATTGAGGTGGTTTTTGCAGTGTCTAGTTTCCTGGAAAAAGCGGTGTGATTACGATCTAAGAACTCTGCCTAAGCCCTCTTGGAAATCTGCACACATTTTCATCAGATTTTTATTTTAAAATGTTCTGTACATCTCACTTTTTAACTGCCAGGATTGTATATGGTGTTTCAGTAGTCAGCGTGTCTTTTGAATTATACTTTATATTGTCTGTGTTGTTTGCCATTGCATTTGCATTTTTATGGACACGAACCTGAAATAAAGTATTTTCTGATTCTGGTTCTTAAAGTGCAGACCTAGCACGAGAGCAGCGGAGCGCTGTAAAAGGTTTGAATAAAGAGCATATGGGGTGGCATCTTTTACTATATAACAGTAGTGCAGTACAGTGAGTTGCATTCTGTGCATCCACTGGGATTAGTCCAAGGTCTGGTTCGGATTCAAAAGCCATGGTTTGAGAGATTTGTGAAATTGGAGAATTGTGGGGGTGTTCTGAGCTGATATTGGGATTGAGTTCCAGAGTGTGGGTGTGCGTGACAAGAGAAGAATTGTTTGTGGGTCTGCTCTTTGTAGACTATTTGTGATTCAATCCAGTTGGTTGATGTGCTGCACAAGGAGGGTGTGCCACCAGATATCTGGAGCTCAGCCTCCAGGTATGCTGGCGTGCTACTCGTGACTGATGTGTAGATGATACGTACAGTCTTGAACAGTATCCTGGACAGAAGCGGAAGCCAATGTAGTTTGCAGAGGATGGGGTGAGTCGGTCCCATTTCTGTGCACCCGTAATAAGGGGCACTGCAGCATTGTGGACTGCTTTTAGGGGAGTATAAGGTAAGGCAAAGAACCCTCTTTTTTATAGAGGAGCTTGACTCCAGAGGGTAAGGTGAATGTTTTGAGAAAGGAGTGGAGTCAGCAGCTACACTGGTCATTGCCGCTTTGGTAGGATTCTTTTTTGGGAGGAAGTGGAGCTAAATTAGCACATATCTATTAGCTCTTAACATAAACACAAAGAAGTTAGATTATTTTTCAAACATAAAAGGTCGAGATTTATTAAATTTGCAAGAGTAAAAAAACCTTTTCAAGAGTAAAAAAGCGAAATATGCCATCCTTGGCACAGAAAAACATTTTTTACACAAGGTTATGCAATGATTGTGCATATAGGTGGGTTAGTACATCAATAGTGACTGTAATTACATATACTGCTAGTGTTGCGGCAGTACGTAAAAATTGTCGACACACACAGAGTTCAGGTGTTTCTAGTTCGGTGAGTAGATGGAGCGGCTAGCGGTTGAGAATGTGGAACCTGCTGGTGGATGCACCGGACTGTCTTCAGGACTGGGGGAGCTTTTTGGGCACAGAGGTGTTTCTTAAGTGCCAGGCACCTGAAATTGCTGAGACAAAGGATGGAGTGTTTTAGGGGTATTCGGAGAGAGACACTGCAGAAAAAGGAACCTACCTAGGGTAGTTGGAGCGTCATGGCTAGCGTGGTTTGATATGGGCCAGAATCTGGGTAAGTCGCTGGTCATTAGTTGATTCCAAAAATGGGCCGACGGTCTCTGAAACAAGTTGGAAAACCGGGTTGGTTGGGATGTAATGAATTACAATGAGCAATATAGGCAATGGTGGTAGGTGAACAGTTACCTGGTCTGGTCAGAAAATTGAGTCCCAGGTGGTGCCAGATGAGAAGATGTCTCTATTTAGGGTGCGGGGTAGCCGCGGTCTGTTGTAGACAAAAGAGAGAAGGGGAGTTGGCCATTAGGCAGCTAGTTGCAGAGGTAAGAAATGATTTGTGAGGCGTACTGGTACAAGCGTCGAGATGTCATGCTGTTGGTGCACACTTGGAAAATCAACATCGAGTGCCAGTGATCAAGGTAGTTGCCTGGGTAATGAAAAGGCATACTGGTGCAGGCATCAAAATATCTTGGTGCTAGTGTCCAGCGGTCTATTCAATATCGAATGTCTGTGGTCGACTCGTTGTTTGTGATTGTTATTTTATTACTATTTATTGTTGCGGCTTGAATGTGAGATTAAGAAATCAGCAAAGGGGCGGTGCCTGTGCAGATGCAAGTATCAGTTACAATCAAAAGACTGGTGTCTCACGAGGGTTGGGTCTCCCGTGATGTAGACGCAGTGAGTAGTGGCAAGAAAAGGTTTCACTCGATGGATATGTTTAGACCGTTTTTGACAGAGTCAAGTCGGTATATCCATTTCGGCTCAAGTTTTCAGAGTGCCAGATCGCGATCACCTCTATGGAAAGGGTTGTTGACGGTCTGGAAGATGACCCAGAAAATGTCATTATGGCTGTTTCTTCTGCTTGAAGTGAGCCACTAGGGGTTTGTCATCAACGAGATTCTTGACACAGGAGCGGTGTTCACAGATTCTTTGTTTAATTTCTCTTTTACATTTTCCAATGTAGATCAGGTTGCAGACCGTCAACAACCCTTTCCGCGGAGGTGATCATGATCTGGCACTCCGAAAACTTGAACAGAAATGGATATACCGACTTGACTCTGTCAAAAACGGTCTAAACATATCCATCGAGTGGAACCTTTTCTTTAATAAATGACTCAGTCTCCTCACCTAAGAGCCTTGTACAGCTCCCACCTGAGTTTTGTCCAGACCTCCAGATCTCCATACCATCCTTGATTAGCAGAAACGTCTGTCTTTCAATGCTCCCTTTGAAAAGTCTATATTGTTCTGCCTTGCTGAGAACTTACTTTATCGTGAACCAGCAAATGTATGTACTATTTTGACATGTTGCCCGTATGCAACTTATGCAACTTTACGTTTGAAGCACTTATAGAATCAAATCTGTTCGTCCAAATAAAAACCCTGGACCACTGTTTGACATGTTGCCTGTATGCCACAATAATCACATGCAAATTTATGTTTGAAGTACTTATAGTATTAACAGTATTTCCTGTTCCTTCATGCTGTGTTTCAAGTACCCAAACATATCGAAAAGGTTTTTCTCAGAAACCCCAGTTACTATAAACCAAGAAGTGTATGAACCTGCAGTTTGTTTTGGCATTGATTTATTCATTTGTTGTTGAGACTGATCGCCATGGACCCTTACTACATTTTACGTGCCCCTTCCCCGATGCCCTGGAGGTTCACCGGCAATCCCAAAGACTACTAGTCCGGTTCCCCACAACGAGCATGCGCAGCTACAGTAACACTACCCGCTCCACGCATGCGCCATTTGAGCGCGCCTTTAACTAATTTGATCTATATACGCATACGTGCGTATAAAACAGCTCCGTCAGTCGCCGACACAGCTCGACTGCAGAGGTAAGCTTTTGCTTCAGACCGCTCCCATTTCCACTAAACACATGGGAACCACCAGCCTTAGCAGTCCTGCAAGCTAGTTGCCACTACTCACTGCGTCTACATCACGGGAGACCCAACCCTCGTGAGACACCAGTCTTTTGATTGTAACCGATACTTGCATCTTCACAGGCACCGCCCCTTTGCTGATTTCTTAATCTCACATTCAAGCCGCAACAATAAATAGTAATAAAATAACAATCACAAACAACGAGTCGACCACAGACACTCGATATTGAATAGACTGCTGGACACTAGCACCAAGATGTTTTGATGCCTGCACCAGTATGCCTTTTCATTACCCAGGCAACTACCTTGATCACTGGCACTCGATATTGATTTTCCAAGTGTGCACCAACAGCATGACATCTCGACGCTTGTACCAGTACGCCTCACAAATCATTTCTTACCTCTGCAACTAGCTGCCTAATGGCCAACTCCCCTTCTCTCTTTTGTCTACAACAGACCGCGGCTACCCCGCGCCCTAAATAGAGACATCTTCTCATCTGGCACCACCTGGGACTCAATTTTCTGACCAGACCAGGTAACTGTTCACCTACCACCATTGCCTATATTGCTCATTGTAATTCATTACATCCCAACCAACCCGGTTTTCCAACTTGTTTCAGAGACCGCCGGTCCATTTTTGGACTCAACTAATCGCCAGCGACTTACCCAGATTCTGGCCCATATCAAACCACGCTAGCCATGACGCTCCAACTACCCTAGGTAGGTTTCTTTTTCCACAGTGTCTCTCTCTGAATACCCCTTGTTTTTAAATCTTCCCCTATAACACTCCATCCTTTGTCTCACCAATTTCAGGTGCCTGGCACTTAAGAAACACCTCTGTGCCCAAAAAGCTCCCCCAGTCCTGAAGACAGTCCGGTGCATCCACCAGCAGGTTCCACATTCTCAACCGCTGGCCGCTCCATCTACTCACCGTACTAGAAACACCTGAACTCTGTGTGTGTCGACAATTTTTACGTACTGCTGCAACACTAGCAGTATATGTAATTACAGTCACTATTGATGTACTAACCCACCTATATGCACAATCATTGCATAACCTTGTGTAAAAAATGTTTTTCTGTGCCAAGGATGGCATATTTCGCTTTTTGACTCTTGAAAAGGTTTTTTTACTCTTGCAAATTTAATAAATCTCAACCTTTTATGTTTGAAAAAGAATCTAACTTCTTTGTTTTTATGTTAAGAGCTAATAGATATGTGCTAATTTAGCTCCACTTCCTCCCAAAAAAGAATCCTACTAAAGCGTCAATGACCAGTGTAGCTGCTGACTCCACTCCTTTCTCAAAACTGCTTTTAGGGGAGCCAAGTGAGTATCTGGGTGCCCTGTCAGGAGGCCATTTCCCCCATCGATGTGCGAGACCATAGTGGCATGCACTACGGTACAGAAGTCCTGTGGTGCATTGAAGGGTTTGCTTTTGCGATTTGAAGCCAGGCTGTTTGTGCCTTCTTGACTATGTGTTTCTGGAAGGACAGGATGCTGTCATTGTTGAAGCCTTAAGATTTTGCTGAATTCGAGAGCTGCAGATTAAATCCTTCTAGGCACATGTCATTGAGCCATTGTTGGACAAGTTGTTATTTAGTGGGGCGAAATTCGCTCTGGGTTAAGTTTCAGGTAGCCAGTTGACATCCAGGATAAAATGATGTGGGTAATTGTGGAGATGACAGATGTCCTGTGGGCTTTTTATGCTCATGTACAACTGAGTATCGACCACGTATTGGTGGATGGCTATAGCGGGGTCTTTAAATAGTGTACCCAGAGACACCATTGGTTAAAAAGAATCAGTGGGGGGATGGAGCCTTGGGGGACTGCGCAGCAGACCAGGAGTTGGTTAGACCACACCATGTTCATTTGTACAGCTCTGCCCAAGAGGTAAGAGGTAAACCAATTCAGAACTGCAAAGGACCATCAATAAGCAGTGTGAGACCTTTTTTGCACATGGACATTCATTGGCTGGTAAATGTGTTCCTTCGCAGTAGAGTGAGGAAGAGTCTGAAATGAAAAGGAAATTAACTTGAGCTTTCATATCACACTTCATTTAGGCGACCAGCCACTAAAGATGGGACCAGATTCCACCCATGACACCCTGCCTTGTCTTGCTTCCAAGACAAACATATTGGCCCTGAGCTGTCCTCCCGGCCCGCATCTTCTCCTCACATGGACCTACATATAGGGATAGATGTGGGACATCATGTTACAATGAGCTCTGTGGGCACTTTCCCACACCAAGATGTATATCAAGTGGCACAAATGTTCTTTGACAGTAGTGTGGTGAACAGTGAGACCTGCACCTACGCCAAAGATGGCCTTACATTGGGTGGTACACACAGTCCTTCACAGTACTATCATCCGTCTGAGCCATTTTTTACAAATCGACTGCACTGGGTAGCAAGCAAGGTATTTACTACTGCAGAAATTACATCTGGAGTTGCAGGTGCTCCTTCACAGTACGGTCGAGAGCACAACCCTTTTTGTACACATGGACACGGATCCGGAGGCAGGTGTGATGCCTCACAGTATGATGGCCGGTGTGAAGCCTTCGCTGCACATAGACATGCATAGAGTGGTCGAACTGTTCCTGCGCAGCAGTGTGGGGATGACTGATACTCAGACCTTAGAGGCCCGCACATTGGGCGATAGATATGGCTCTTCCAGTGCTTCATTTGTGTGGGGGTTTGCCATGTCTCAGCCCTGCTGCTTAGTTCTGAGCCATGGCACGAATTGTCTCAGACTCCGATTGATTATGAAGTACTATTAGCCAGAGTATCCATCAACCCCAATAAGCAGGTGCGAGCTGCAGTTTATCCCCAAATGTGTCAACACTGCTGGGAGCAGCTGTGGGTGGTTGCTGTAATGCTGGGGAAGTGCCCCTCACAAGCGTGGTAGAAAGGATTTGGGCCCTGTCACTTATTTTCTTACAAATGAAGCACTGGGATATTATTGGAACATGTGTGAGACTTTTCTTTCAAATGAGTGTTTATTAGGTGATGGGTGTGCTGCTCTACCATTCATCAAGGAAAAGTGTGACCGGATGTTCACAAGAAGATACATACTTTCACCCCTCAAACCTGTCAATTCAACAACAAGATTCTTTCTAAACAGAACAAAAGTTAAAAAAAAATAAAGATTCAGGAGAGTCTTGGCATTTTGTGATTGAACCCGTGATACCTGGCTCTATGGCCATCCTTCAGCATCATTCACCTGATCCCTGTTTTTTGAATGAGGCGTTAGATAGTGATTGCATCCCATTAGTTCACTCAGTCGCCAAGTCCTTTACCCATCAATACACTTCCATGGGCTAGCAACCGCCAAAAATGAAACTGCCTGTTATCACCAGGCCTGGGCACTGCAATGGCTGAGAGTAATGGTGTTGGCCTACGATTCAGGGCTCTAAATCCAGTGCTGCTGCCGTTGTTATTTGGCAAGTCTAACAACCAACTGCAAACCAGAAGTTGTCCCGGGAGGATAGCTCAGTGGCAATGTGCTCGTATTGGAAGCAAGACAACACAAAACAACACAGGTTCGATCCCCGGGTCCGCGCTTAGAAACCTCTAGGTATTTAAGCGCATTATAAATATGCAACTAAGACAACAACAGAAGAAAAAAAACATTCTGTAACAGCCCCCGGGCTGTGTGAGTACTTTAAACATGCAAATAAATAAAGAAGTCAACACTTTGGACCTACTGCATCACGACTGCCATCCCAGGCATAGGGTGGGGCTTTGCAATGGGAAAGTGGTGGCTTTTTAAATAGGGGTTGGCTTTGCAGCATGTTTTAAAGGGTCAGTTATACAGTGCACATGCTTGCGTATTGCATCAGAAAGAATACCTGCCCTTGCACCACACAGCGCTGCTTTCGTCTGTGGATAAGGCATAGCTTCCTTGTGAGAGCTTCCGCCGGAAGCTGACGGCCGAGGCAAGCCAGGTAAGCACATGACACCAATACATGTTCTTGTCTCCTGTCTCATCAGCAAGGAAACATAGAAAACAGACTCCGAAATCTGAGCCAAATGCCCATATTATTCTCTGCATTCTAGCTGACTGAATAGTCAATAAAGCGTATCAATATTGCATTAAAGCAATTAAGCCAGAATGAGGTCTTACACTTGAATGCAGAGCACAACCGGGAAAGATCTTCATCCCAGGTGCTGAGTGCAGCTGTAGTTCTCGGCTACAGGTGTGCAGCACATCTGTGAAACGTCTGGAACCTTGGATCTGAGAGCAGCAAAAGGGCTTCTTCTTTGGTCTTAGGACAAAAGGAAGTGGTAGGTCTCTGATTCCTTTTCAGGAGGCAGCAGAAATTCTTCCGCCCGGTGCAGCATTCACTCGAGCTCTTTATCACGGGTGCAGAGCATAAAACAAAGATTTCACTCACCAGCGTGGCACAATTCAGATAAAGGATGCAGAGCCGCTTATAGCCTTGTGTGCTGTGGGGCATGGTGTGACTGCACGAGCATGCGCATGGCGCATTGGAAACATAGCAAGCCTGGGGCAGACCCCTGTGCAGAGTACATTAGAACACAGCGCAACAGCAGGAGCCACATGAAACATTGGCTCAGTGTTCCAATTGGCGTATGCACTAAAGCATTTGACCCAAAAATGCAGTCTGCAGGGGACCACTAAACTGCGTCTGTGAACAGTTGTGAATAACAACTGGTATTTCATCCTGATGAGGCCAGGTGAAGGGTGTGCATGCCATATTACGCAGGGGGCAAGTCCTAAAAATTAAAGTGAGGGCACTCGTCAACGAACACATTGGGATGTGATGTTGTCAGACATGAGCATATCAAGTTGAAATATGCACATTTCATACAATTGGCTTTGCATAACCACCCAAATTGCGCAGGACGAATGGCATGTGCCTTTCATAAAATCAACACACACACAAAACCAAGAGAGGATATTTTCTTCTAATAGTGCTTTTGAAAACGTTATAGGGTGTGCATATTATTTTAAACTCCAAGTACCAATACAAATTATGTCCTTGTGCCTTGCAATTCCGAAATGGGACATTTCACCTTTAGTTGTTTGATGTTTTTCTTCATATAGTGCAGTGGTGAAGTGTCCGGCCTACAAACCTGACCACTGTGGTTTGATCACCAAGGTCGTTGTTAATCCATAAAATCAAAGAGGACAGTCAATGCAATGTTTCTCAGTGTAGCTGGGGGGGGGACTGAGTCCACCCTCTGAATAAAGTGGGTGGACTCGTTCCCCCCGCGTGTACCCTTGATTTGAGCCCTGATATTACATTAAGTTAACACGCTTTCATACTGTGCCAAATCAACACCATAGTAGTTTGGGAGAGGCTAGACATGTCCATGGAGTGGTGTACTGTGCCAGCACTAGGGGTACCCAGACCCCAGTCTACTAGAGGAGAGAAAACAAGTAATGACAAGATAAGATAATCGGTAGAAGGGCAAGATATACTGCAAAAGGAGGGATGCAGTGGGTGAAGAATGTTTTGTGTTAGTATGGCGGGGGTGGGGGAGTGTCAGTCCTGTTTCATGGACCACAGTCCTTCAAAAAGCGAGGAGGCACATATGTCGAAGATGTAACTCCATTTGTTGTATTGGTGCCTTGTAAATAACCAATACAATAAATTAAATTAAATTAAATTAAATTAGGTAATGTTTCAATATAGATTTGCCGAATTGAATGTAATGCTGAACTCATGAGTGGCCCAGGCATGTGCTTGGGCAATCCTGGAACTGGTGGTGTATTTGCCTGTGCATCTCTATGCAGAATCGAGAAGGTTCATTCTGTGACTACCAAGCCTGAGCCAAGAGTGGCGTAGTCAAGCACGGACGGTGCATAGCGGTGAATTCTGTTTTTAACTGAAGGCAAGGGAATGGTGAGATCAAATTTGTAAGATAAAGTTGAAAAAAGCTGGCAACTTAATATCAAAAAGTTTACCATTAAGAATGAATTCTGAAGCATGTGGTGCTTGACATTATTTTAGTTCATGGTGAGACAGGGCAGTGCCCTACTTGGAAGCAGCCTATCAGACTATGGCAATACATTGCCAATAATAGTGGGGGGAAATAGTCTGTGCTCCCTGTGCAGGCCATGTTCATATGACTGTCAGGGTCGGACTGGGACAAGAAATAGGCCCAGTAACCCAAAACAAAGTGGCGCACCCCACGCCTCAATAAAGGGCCCCACCCCTCGCCCTGGAAGTGATGTCATTTGACCCCACCCCAAAGTGACATCCCGGCAAGTGATGAAACACTCCCTTTCACTCCTTGACAAAACAGGAAGTGGCATCAAATAGCATTGTACCTAAGTACACTAAATTACTGTGAATCCAAGCAGAAGTCCAAATGATAATATGTTTTTCTATAGCACTTACGCTTCAGCTCTTTTTTATAGAACAAATATGCATACAATATCACCCAACCTGTGTTGGTACTCATTTATCGACCTAAGAAGGATGAAAGGCTTTTTGAAAAAAAATTATATATTTTTTTCATTTTATTGTTTTCCAAAACGGCCCAGGCATGGCCAGAAACCGGCCCCCACTCCCCAGGGACGATTTCGACCCGGCCACGGGCCGAAAGGCTAAGGCGCCAATCCGAACCTGATGACTGTGTGAAAGTAGAGGTGGATGTACAACAGATAGGACAGGTAGGGAGAGAAGGGCCAGATGTGTGTCCTTCTGAATGCAGTGACAGCGTGGCACCCTTCGGTTATGTTGAAATGCTTAGACTGGTACCATAAGGCTATGATATGCTTTGCTGCCTGTACAGCACTTTATGCCACAGTAAGTCCATCCCACTGGACTGCGGGGCAAGGAGAGGGACTTGCTAGCCATCAATGTGAACAATAAAGATCAGTGCTGAGAGGCCTTTCCATCAACCAACGTGCAGCGAAGGGGCGTGAAACAGAAGCTAACAATGTTCTTCAAAACAGGCTCACAGGACAGAGGGGACCTTTTACACCTCTGAACCATTTTCCTAACATTCTGAAGGCGATTTGTGGAGACTTTTAATGCACATTTCGCCAATAATATCAATCAAAACTGCCAGCTGCACAGTGCATTAACTCATAAGACCAGTTCAGAACAAGCCTTTGCTTCCGTCACTGCTCTACTGCCATGCTGGCCAGTCCTCCCACCACTGGCCTACTGCCCTTTAGACCAGTCCAAGCCTGAAGACAGACAATTCTGAGAACTATTGCAAACTCATGCAGTTCAAATTGAAGGCTGGTTCGGCACCAACTGGTTTTCGGCAGTGATTGAGGGTTTAATAAGAGCCCCACTGGAGAGATGAAAGGCACAGAATCTGTGTAAAAACGGTTGCTCAGCGCTCTACACTGCAAACGTTTTACAGGGCCTAAGGTTTCAATAAACTTCCTTCCGTCTTTAAACATTTCCCCCCAGTAAAATACAACACGCAAACAGCCCATATATATAAAAAAATAAAGGCAATTTGACAACTTAACAGTCTCTTCAACAAAAGGCATAAGCTACTGCTGTGCTTATAGGAAACAGGAATTTCTCCTCTCTGGGTGGCAGTGATGGATGGTGATTTTTTTTATTGAACGGCCTTAAAATGTTCCCACAAATAGTCCAGCGCAACCAAGCGTAGCGGGGATCCTGAAGCAACCAAAAGACGTTTGAGAAAAGTATTTTAGTTAAGGGTTAAAATGGTGAATTATACAACATCATTTCTGTGAGAAACTGGGTGAAAAGCCAGATAATTTGCAATTGTTTTTGTATGGTAACTCCAATCCAAAAATGCAATAGATGCAAGTCTCCATCAGCAGAAATTAGCATTTCCCAATGCATTTTTATAATGCTTTTGCCCACAATATATGTCAGTATAAAAACATGTTCATGCTGGCAGTGCCCAGACATTTCCATGATGGCTTCACCAACATATGCCAGTATTTCCATATAAAAACATTCCCATGTTTGCTTTGCGCATGATGGCAGTAATGCTAATATAAAAAAAACATGTCCACGCTGGCTCTGCCAATGTAGGCCAGTCTAGACACGTAATACCACTTATTATGATTGCTTTATCATAGATGACCAGGAGAAATATCATGCCACAGAAATCCTACTGAAAGTTGCCTCCCTCACACACAAAGCCCTGAAGAACGCGACTCCTCCCTGTCTAACTGATAGATTTGTAGAAAGAAGATCCTCCAGACCCTCAAAAATCTCCAACTCCAACACAATTATCATTCCAAGATTCAAATTGACGAAGGCCGGAGGCGCCAGCTTTCCTGTCCGGGCGGCCCAAGTATGGAACTCACCGCCCCACACCATACGTGAGGAGAAATCCTATCTTAAATTTAGATCCAATTACATCAACCATCTGAAGTAATCGAGCAACCAGCCAGTACCTCCTTTCCCCCCACCACCCTGCTGTTATATTACCTGTAACCTGTATAATACTCTGTATATAATTTATTGTCTTACTGCTACGGCCTGTATATATCACTAGCATTATGTGTAATTATGTAATGATGTAACCTATGCCTCGCATATCCTGTACTGCTGCGCCATCTTTCCCTCGGGTCTGGTGCGCATTATAAATGAATAAAACAAACAAACAAACAAACAAACAAACAAACAAACAAACAAACAGTAAGAAATAGCTAGACTGGCTGCACCAAATTGCCAATTTAGCCATGTAATTAAACGTCATGTTTCTTTTATCCTAGATGCCCAGTAATAAATTATATTTCCAGTCCCTGCCCAAATCAGCCAAACCAAACACAAACACATGCACTTTCAATCATTTAAACACACATTCCCACAGCATTCACTCGCTCATGCAAACAGCATTCACTCGCTCATTCACACATGCATCCATACACTTGCTTAGTCACATGTGCACCCAACCACCCACACATCATACTCTCTCTCTCTCTCTCTCTCTCTCTCTCTCTCTCTCTCTCTCTCTCTCTCTCTTTCTCTCCCTCTCTCTCTCTCACGCACACTCACACACACACACACACACACACATAAAATGCACAATCATACGTACACATTCAGCAGCTTTCACTTCCCTTCAGCCATGGCTTGGATTCTGCTGCTTTCAATGACGGCACGCTGTATTCTGGTTCCTGCACAAGCATGGAGGAGCTATATTACGCCATTTGCAATGACAGAGGTTGCTTGAATATGCAAGGAGGCAATGAAGTGCCCTCAACACAAATTCAGGTGTCCAGTTCCCCAACCTGCATCCCCAATGGGCCATGCAAGGCTGGATAAGAAAGACACCCCCAACCTTGCATGGTCCATTGGACATGCTCACTGGGGAATATAAACTGTCAAAGAGAAACAGGTTTCCCTTTGACAGTTTAAGATGCGGCTCCTCTATAATGGACGCGTGTAATGGCATGTCAGCACCGCCTCACCAGTAATGGATGAGCCACCCTGCATTGGGTAAAAGTAGTTGCCTTTGGGTATTGCTCCTAGGTCACACATGCCTTTGAAAATTAGACTTGGAGATTGGCCTTGGTATATAAAAGCTTTCAAATGACCAAAAGGCCTACAAAAAAGTGCCAACAATTTACAAGCTGTTAACTTTTCCAAAATCCGTTCAAGGTGCAACCATGAGTGCCTTTAAGTGGTGCACGGGAGAAATTGTGCCTTTTAAAACACTCAAGGAGGGTAACATTTGTTAAATTTACTGGTTGCACAATCAGTACAGTAGCCCAGAAAACTGCTTCGCAGTCTTTTGTCCAGCTAAGGCAACCATAGCAATGTTAGGCGTGGCAGATTTCAGTGCGCAACACCACGTGATGATGTAGGTAACTGCGAGTGGTGTTTAAAGAAAAATAAAAAGTTTCATAGAGATAGAAATAAGGTCTGCTGCATTGGCACATGTCAACGTGCAGACCACTTGAATAGAAGTCAAACACAGCATAGCTTGCTTTATTATATGGCAGAGAGACACTGAGACCATGTTCTAACTTCAGTGACAGGTTAACATTTAGCCATATGAACACTCTGATTGTTACGTGTGGGTCTATCGGTTGTTCGGTGTGAGAGCGTCATGACGAGGTCATGATGCCCCTCAAATGAAAGGGGCTGGACCGGCATGCAGAAGGCAGGGCAGCAGAGCCCCAGGAAGCTGCAACTCGTGTCTGTGTCATTACTGGTGGGGTCCTTGCCGCATGGTCGTTGCCTATCTGGGCAGCCTCACCTGGGTGCCCCCAGTGAGGAGGCTGCAGTCGCTGGGGTGCCCCCAGCCTGGGAAAAAAGCTGCGGTGATCCGGACGGTGCGGGGTGATCGCTGCCAGCGTTACACTGCGTGATCGCGGTGCATGCGCGTGCAGTTGGGTGCTCCCGGCTCCATCTGTGGCCCGCCTCAGTGACCGGGGGTGGGCCTCCACATTGGCGATGAGGCAGTCCGGGCCCACACATCATTGTGTGGGTTGCCGGAAGCCTACAGCGTGCGTTAAGGTGTCAGCCGCAAGAGGGGAAGACGCTCCGGCCCCGACAAAGGAAGGGGGTGGAGCCATCTCTCCACCTGGCCCGCGGGTAAGGGGACTGAGATTACCACACCCGGGTTGCAGCGGTGAGTAGCCTGGACATCTGGCCTGGTCCCCCTCCCCCCACCAGCCTTACACCACAGGACGGTGAAAGGTAGGGGCGGAGCCTGGAAAAAAAAATCTTTTCTTTGAAAGCAGATCTTGAGGCCGGTGGAACGGCCCGAAAAGGGGGTTGGGCCTCCAGTGGACCAGGGCCCGACATTCCCGACAACCGACAAGGAAAAGAAAAAGGGGGCGTGGTCTCATCGCTAGCCCCAGCACAATAGAAAGGGGCGTGGCCTGTGGATCCGGGCCGTGGCAGTGAGTTCCTCAGGATGACACGAGGCAGCAGGCTCTCACAGTGGGCGTCAAAAGAAACCCAGGAACAACGGGCCCAGAAAGGGAGACTGATTGTCTTGCAGGTGGGGAGACCCAGGTGAGAGGGGCTTGCCCCAAGGACATTAAGGCCACAGGTGGCATCTGCCTGCAAACTAGCCCTGGAATGAAGAAAGGGGACGGGGCAAACCATCTAGTGGGCTCCCTCACGTGGGGAACAGCGGGAGAGTGCAATGGAAAGGGCGAACAGCCACATCCAAACCCGGCCCCCCCTGGCAAGACCACATGTAACTTCATCAGGCCAGTGACACAACAAAGAAACAACAGGGGGCGTGCCCTCCTACTGGGAGTCCCCAGCTCACAGGACACAATGGAAAGAGAAGGTTGCTGTGTTCTTCCTCACCAGTCACATACCAACTGAAGGTATTGGCTTCTTAAGGAGGGCTCATGCGTCTTCACAAGACAGTCAAAAGGGGGTCAAGTCACCTGAGGCCTGGTGGCTGAACACACCCCCAAGCCTCACCAGCTGTGGTCATATCCGGCATTCCGCCCAGTGCTCATCATGACGGACGACAACGAGGGTGTGTGTCAAGGACAGCTCGCGCTACTACATCACTTTGATGTGATGGGCTCGCCTGCCAGTTTGGGATCCCGGTGGACAGCCTGGGTAGAGAACCTGGAGCTGTACTTTGAGGCGGTGGAGGTCAAGGACGCAGCCAAATGCCCAACACTCCTGTATTCCGCCGGACTGGCTGCCCAGAGGCTATTGAAGACACTAAGGCCCGCAAATCAGTCCTATGCAGCAGCCATCGCAGCCGTGAATGAATATTTCTGACCCAAGGTCAACAGGGACTATGAACGGTCCAGGATGAGGTGCGCGAGGCAGGAGGAAGGGGAGAGCCTCGATGCGTTCCATGGGAAGCTGCGCGGCATTGCACTGTCCTGTGACCTGGGAAACTTTGAGGAGGAAGAGATCAGAGCGCAGATCATCTATGGCTGCAGCTCCTCGAAGCTACGCAGGCATGTCCTGAGGGACCTGGCGCTGACCCTCGACAGGATACTAGATCTTAGCCGTGCTTAGGAACTGGCAGAGGTACGAGCCTCAGTCATGGACTCATTCAGCCATCAGCTCAAGCTGGAGGCCCCTCTGCAGCAGATCAAGCTGGAGGAGGTGTCGGCGGTCAGCAAGTAGCAAGGAGGAAAGCCGATGAGGAGGGGAGACTGGCCAAGGAGGGACCCCAATGCCACAATATGTCATCAGTGTGGGTGGGATCTTCAACACCCGCAAGACTGCCCGTCGAAAGGGCACATCTGTGGGAGGTGCGGGAAGGTGGATCACTTCGCACAGGTGTGCCTCACCCTGACACCAGCCAGCATGGTGGGGGCATCGGGGGCGAATGAGTCGAAGGTGAGAAAGACCCCCCTGAGTGGCGGCAGTCCAAGTGGAAGAAGAACGAAGGAGAACGCAGTATGAGGTGGGAGAGGAGGAAGATGAAGAAAATGCATTCTTCCTGTCATGCAGTAGCGCCACTGGCCAGTTTGATCCCGGAATCTTCTGAGTGGGACTAGCCCGCTATCGGGCCCCGTGGTGTGCGGACTGGAACCCACCTGTTTGCAGTGCTAAAAGTGCAAGGTTTTGAGTAGTCATGTGGGATGTATTTACCCATGCATCCGAGCCCTACCTCAAAACTGTGCAGTATTGACATGGAAAACATCATGATGGCCAGAGCTTCCCAGAAAATGCACAGGGAAATGCATGAAGAATAGGCTGCCACTCATTTTTGCCGATGTTATGGGCACAGAAGGACAATGCCTAAAACCACCATTGGACTACCCACACAGCAGTCTGAAACCATTGGGAATGGCAATGCTGATTGCCAAAAGCAAACCCATAACTGTTGGGAATTCATTTTCTTAAATCCCAAAAAGGGGTGCAGTACCAGTACTCACCACTATCCAAAAGCCGGCGTTTTAAAACAACACCAGATTTTACTTTTTGTATAAAATTGAATAAATGAACCCAAAACATGCCAAAGAAAGACTTACTGAGAGGTGGATCCAATGTAAAGTTATATTCTGAAGTGACTTGAAGGTTTATAACAAGACTGGCTGAGCTGTGGATTTCAGCAGTTTAAGTAAATTTGGACTGAAAGACACTAAAAAATCTAAATGTTTAAAAGAAATGAGTGACCTACTTTGAGTGTCACATAGGTTGCAATTGTTTAAATGTCATAGTTTTAAACTTAGAATCAGCATTCTAGCTGCATATGTAAACATTGTCTTGACTTAAACTGGGTAACAAAAAGTGACATTTTATCTGAAACCTGGCTTAAGGAACTGAATTCTGCCCACCAGCTACCCCCGACAGGAGATGAGACTTGAGTCACAGCTGTGTTCCCAGGCCTATCTGCCTTTTGCTGGCCACACTAAGGATATGCCATCTCTCTGATAATTGAATTAAGGGGAGCCCCCACAGAATACAGGAGATCTGAACAATGCAACCCCCTTCTCCCAGGCAGATGGTTTATTGAAGATGTCGTAAATGTAGCTTCCTCCTGGAAGGGAAGGGGAGGGGCACCGCCTGTGAGAACAAGCTGGCTTGGCAGAACTGGAAAAACCAGAAATTCAACCTTGTGCTGGGGGGAAACCACACCCCTTTGGGGCCAGAACATAACTCTAAAAAGATGAATAACTCATAGTACGGACTTGTGAAAATTATTTAAATGACACCATAATTCTTGTGATTTTTCTGCCCACATTTTAAGAGGTTTTTAGAACCGGTGGCATGTTCAGGGGGGTTTTAGCGGAAAAGAGGACATTACTCAAAATGTGTGCATGTGAAAAATCTGACACTTCATCAACTAATGTCCATACTCCTTGCGCACATGTGTGTAAATTTGGGTTAATGTCCGAAATTGCAAACCAGTTAAAAAGTGAAATATGTGCCATTTCTGAATGCAAGCCCCCAGGAAGAGCAGAGTTTGAACAGGGGATACCTCCTGTGATATGTGAGGGGTGCATGTAATTTTAAACAATATGTACCTCTGCAAATATGTATTTGGTTCAAATCTAGATTTGTGTGCAAGTTGACAGGAGGAGTGGACTTTCTGCAGGCTGTAAAATGACATCACTCTGACACAACTTAGCTCCCCCAATCAGGGGAGAAATGAAAGCTTGGCCAATGATAAGTGGAGAGGGGTAGAGCCTAGTGATGCTGCACACACACCCATTTTCAAAACACACAAAAGCAGACAGACAGGACAGATAGGGACCTTCAAATCCATTTGCAGCTGGAAGCTCTGCTGGAAAATCCATACTTTACCTCCATCAACCTCCAGAGAGCTCACATAGAGACTTCAATCTATCCACCTTCAGAGACCCAGACCAGACCACTGTTAGCAGAACCAGAGAGAGCTGACCCAGATCACTGTGAAGTGCAGAGACCAGAGTCCAGTCTAAAACCTGACCAGATCCGTGGCGAGGCCCATTCTAATTCTAGAATATAGTGTGAGTACCTAGCAAACTGTGCAGAACCAATCTCTTAGTTAAAATAATATAATTCAATCCTATTTTAATCTAAGTAGAACTGTCTCCTAACTGTCACCTGTCATTTGTAAAGCTGTCACCTGTCATTTTCTAGTTGCAAGCTGCACTTGTCTTTTTTGAAATTTAAAATTTCAAATCTGAAAAACGACCTTTATTTAATCGCTCATATCTCCGTGACCGTTAGTGCTAGAGACTTGCAGTAACTTTCCTCAGAAAGCCTAGAATCGTGGCTTTCCTACGAACTTAGAACCGCATTCCTACCCCCTATAGTTTTGCCGCAATCGTGAAAAACGCACTCGCGAATTTTGCCACGATTTGCAAATTTCTTCACGTGTAAAAATCTGTTGCTGCTTGCCTTCTGTTAAAGAAAAAATTCGTTTAACCTGCTAGTTATTCCTAGATCCTTGCTAAAGTGAGCCTGGACTAATATTAACTTGATACCGCTCACCCTGAACCTCAAGAGGGAATTAAAAGCATTTTAGCATATTTTTTTCTTCATTGCCAGCACATTTAAAAGCATTTGGGCCTGTGTTTTCAACGTCTGTAGTCTAAGTTGCTGGGTGAACTGAATTACATTTGATTGCATTTCTGAGAACTGTGTGCTTTCCTTCCATTTCCCTGCATTGCATAAAGGGGAAAGGGGATTGCCAGAGAAAAGTGATTACATTGTTATGTTGAAATCATATTGAGTATTTTCTGTATTGCATTTTTCATTCAACATTACATCCATCTGAACTTATATAAAGTATTCTCTACCACCTTATTCTTCTGTTCCTATTCACAAGTGTGCTAGTGCCAGATTCTCCGTTGTTAATCTTTATCATATCAGATTAAGTGTGATATTCAATTATTAATTTATTATAAAGTGTGATATATATATCTATATGGTTTAAATTCTCAAATAAACCTTTTAACTTGCAAAACAGAACTACTTCTTGGCTCAGTGGGGTCAGGGGGATTCCAAGGGAGGGGTGTTATATAGGGGTAGTCATCCAGAACGCATGAACTGGACATAAAGATATATCAATAAGGGTTTTCATTCAGTATTCTAGACTAGGCGTTGACTTAGCTGTAGTGCTGAATTGAATCCTCTTACAGTCATTAGGGGGTGCTCGGACTGGAATCCACCTTGTGTGTGCAGTGATGAAGCAGGCTCAGAATGGGTGCGTGGACTAGGAGGCACCAAGCCAGGCCCAGTCTAGGGTCGCCATTTGCAGTGGGGTGTGTTTATCATAAAGGAGGGATGTTAGGTGTGTGTCTAGTGGTTGTATGGTGAGAGAGCATCATGATGAGGTCATGACGCCTCTCAAATAAAAGGGGCTCGGCCGGCAGGCAGAAAGCAGTGCAGCAGAGTCCCAGGAAGCACAAACTTGTGTCTGTGTCATTACTGGTGGGGTCCAGGCCTGGGACAAACGCTCCGGTGATCCAGACGGTGCAGGGTGATCCCCGCCAGCGTTCCACTGCATGATCGTAGTGCATGCGCATGCAGTCGGGTGCTCCCGGCTCCATCTGTGGCCCGCCCCAGTGACCGGGGGCGGGCCTCCAAACTGATGTCAAGTGTAAATAAATACAGATATGAAATCACATACAAAATATATGTGGTGCAATTAACAATCGCTTGGGTTACTAATGCATACTAATATACAATGCTTGAGGAAGGATAGCATTGTGTTAAACGGCTTTCCCCTAAATTAATTATTGCGCATTTTAGAGCCTCCATTTATTAAGGAAATACTGTGGTCTGTGTGCTCATGGAGAACGATTTGAGGGTTGAATGCAGACATAAAGAAATGAGCAGAAATGCGGCCTTTGGTTTTTGAACCAGCGGACGGGAAGGACACATGGGGAAGAGCTAATAAAAGAGATTGTTGTTTAATAGTAGTAGTAGGGAAATGTAAGTGATCCTGCATGTTTTGCTGGTGAAAACAGAATAGTTAGAGTAGATTGTTCTAGGCTGCGTGCAATGTAGCCTGGCTGTGAATGGAAAATGTACATTTTTGAAACATTTTATTAAGAGATTCTGTCTAGTTAAATGGCCTATTGTTTGACGAATAGAACATGTTGTCACGCCATGCTGCGTGGTCCATGACGTTTGGAGGTGGGTGGTCAAATAATTTCATAGGAATGATGCATTTCTAATCAATTTGGGAAAGTAAGCTATGATTGGCAGAACACTTGTGGATCCATACAAAGGTATGTGTTTGAAAAATGGATGTCAGAGGGAAATAGTTTTTTTGGCGGGGTTTTCTCCTCACTAGCTCAAAAGACTTTTGCTGGCTGGGATGGTGTGGCTGTCTGTATTTGACCTCTGTCTGCACGTTGCAGTCTTCTCGAGAGTTGGCGTCAGGCTTATCATCTGTGATTGCTTTTCTCTCGTGCACAGAGGAAATGCGTCGACAGAAGCTGGAATTGCATGTATCATTTTGAGGGCGCCTTTGCCACCGCACCTGCTAAGTTTCATTCAAATTTACACAGCACTTGAGCAGAATTGGCTGCAAATACACATTGTTATTTCTTAAAAAGGATGCTCGTCTAAAGTAAATCAAACCTCGCGAAGGAAAAGGTCACATGCCGGCCCGTCCCATTCAGCTGGCTCCTGGGACTTTATCCAAAGCAGCGATCGTGACCTTGTGGAAATGGAGGAAATAAAGATACACCTGTCAGTAGCCTTATCTAGGAGTTCACATGAGAATGCTGCAGGAAGGTATGTTGCTCACGTTCAGAGACAGATACAGAGAAAAAGCAACACAGTCCTAATGTAACCCTTTAACTGCCATGGGTCTCCCCCCTCAACCCCCCCCCTCCAGTGCCAAGACCTTTTTTGGTGATTTCAGTATGTCCATTCAATGCCTTTTAACGTTTTCTCTTTCATTAACCCCTTAAGTACCAAGGACAACAGGGAGGTAATCCCAAGGACGAGATACCTCGTCCCTGGCCCTTAAGGGTTAATGTAGTCACTAGCATAGAATATTTGAAATTAGCATCAGAAGGACCTGGAGGAGTGCTTGCTACACGTTCATTTGGAAGACAGACAAATGCAGCTTTAGCAGTGTGGGAGACCCCTGACCTGGGGGTGTCATCAGTTTCACTATCACTATGAAGATGAAAGGTTCTTTTTTGAGCAGTTTAGTACATCAGTGCAGTATGCTGAGTGCCCAGTTGTACGAATCAAAGTAGTTTCTTTTAACATTTCAGTGCTAGAGCATTCAAGGATAACATTGTTTTTTTTTACCAATAAATAAAAGAATAATTAATTTTTACAATGGTCACTACCGAGCAATTTTTATTTTTGATGTCACTGTGGCGATTTAATAAAACAGGAATATATGGATCTGGAAAAACTTCCCTTGTATTTTTTGGTAGCTTTCATTAAAATTAAAAAAAACTGAAACAAATTCTCAGGGGTGGAAGTAAATAAATAGTTATAAATCAATCAATCAAATGAACTGAGTACAAAAATACCATTACCCCTTCTACAGTTGATAGAGTGCTGGACAGGATGATTCATACCGAGGAAGGCGCCATTTCACCATCCTGACAAATTTAGAAGAAGGATTGGCTTGAAGACAATGGTTCTGGGCATTAGGGTCCTTTCCTTGCCGAGGAGTAGAAGCTGGGAAGCATGGGGTAAGTTTGACAACATGTGGAAGATGGCCAGATCACTGCCTCCATGGATGTTTTTAGTGGAAAGGCTGTCCGGCATGGGAGTGTGCTTTGATCATAAGCCATGTCATGCCTCCAAATGGATGTTTCAAGAGCAGATGTGGCATGTGAGCTAGAGAATGGAAAAAGTGGGATTGGTGAAGTTTCGGGGTGTAGAAGGAGGGTACACAAATATGACAGGGTCCTTGGGTGATGATGAGCCAGGTATGGAGAGGACACAAAGATTGTTCTGCAACAGAACAGCTCAGGTGGCGGGTTGTCGGCAGAAGGCAATGCAACATGAAATTGGCATTTCTTTTGTTTCGGGTGCACCTCCATGATCTTTATTTGTTGGGAATTCAATTTGAAGGGTGGGCTCATGGGGGCAGGGTGCTGTTTTTGCGGTGCACAGTGACATGCATTTGTTTGAATGTTTCACCGCCTTTTCTGAATCGAATTCGAGACATCGTGTTCTGTGCATGTTTTGCACCACCTTGAAGATTTCTTGTGTCTGGTGTGGCTTGAAGTCCTGGGCGAATGTGCACAGATGTTTGGAGACTTTCCTGCCAACAAGGGATTTTGGGCTACCCTTGGCGTGGGAGAAGACTGATGAGTCAACAGAGGTCCTCATATTTCTGGGCATTGAACTTGATTCAGTGGCAATGGGGTGAGGGTGCCAACAGACAAATTGACCAAATTGTGCAAACTCTATGGTGGCATGATCTAGGAAGTGTGAGGTGTGGACATGGCAGCAACTGCCTGGACACCTCAACTTTGCATGTGTGGCTGTTTCCTTGGGAAGTAATGGAGTCTGGAGGCAGGTAAGCCACAGAGGCAACTGATGGATGTGAGGTGGGTTATGCCAGACAGTGGGATTTCAGTTGTGGGGTTGGTGAATGGGAAGGAACATAGAGTCAGATAGAAGCCAGGGGACCAGGCCTTCCACGGCTAGGATGGGAAGGTGGAAACTGAACAAATTGCCATACATAAAACAACATGATGCAAAACTCACAACGACACTCCACATCATCTCTCTCTCAGATAATACACCAATATCCTAGCCACATCAAGGCAGACAGGCTACAACCCCCGTCCTTCCTTTTACAAGTAATCAATGATGCATGGAGATGCAACAATAAAGATATGCATGCGAAGGAGAGGTGTCAAAAATAGGCAAGGGGGAAGGCGACACGCTAGGATATGTCACTAAATGCAGTGGGTGAGAAACACGAGGGGCAGGACATGTGTTGTGGTACAAACAGATGGTGACTGTCATGTTATATTGAGACCACCCTTAACCTTGAGCTTTGATGAATTCGAATTTAAATCACCCTGTGGTGTTCTGCCAAGGGGAATTAATTCAATTAATATTTTTTAGTTAATTAGGCTAATGGTCTACACAGTTTTTCCCCCAAAGGGCCGCTATAAAGGGAAAGCATTTAAGGCCAGCAGATCCCCCACCTTTTTGGTTGCAAAGGGATCAGTTCTACTTACATAGAAAGCCTATGTTAAAGTTCAGGAAAGCCAGTGCATTTCAGGTCCTTCTTGGAGTATAGGGTAGAGTTCTGGTCACTCCACTCTCAAGGATGGCCCCCAGCACTCCACCATAGGACCCAGTTAGCTTGTAGGCCTCCCTAGCAATAGACAGTTCCTCCCAGATGCAATCTCCTTTTGGTTCATTCCCACCCCCAATCAAAGAGCCCTCCAATACTTGCTTAAGTTTTTTAGCACTGGTCTTACTGAAGACTCATATAGAGACACACAGACCCCCCCTCACTCGCCGTGCCCACAGTGAACCAAGAACCACTCCTGGTATAGGAAATATATTTGTATTTATTTTAATTTTAGAAATCACAGTCAACTACATATGCCACCTTCTTTGTGGCTCATAATGAACATCTTGTTACACAAATGAATCACACCAATGGGTTAGGAAAAACACACATATTAATACTTTTCTTTCTGCAAATTACACTTCAAGAAATAATTAAACTGATCAATAAACAAAAAGAAAAAATATCAAATGCAATGCTGAGTAATTTCAATTTTTCTGCACGCTTCAAAGGCTAGCCGTTTAGTTTTACAAATGTGTGCAAATGTATATAACAATTATTATTTCACCCACCCTTTCACTTTCAAATAAACCCAGGGTGATTAAGCAGTTTGTTTTCCAGACCCCACTTACTTTGGTCTGTGCTGGGGAAGTCTGGCAGAAAAATTAGGTTGATTGAAGAATTTTGGATTGCAGCCCCCCCCTCTCCACTTAAAGGCCTGTTTTGGGTAAACTGAGCATCAAAAATGGGGATGATTTTAGAATGTTGGATTCTGACTCACCTCCACTTAAAGGCCTGTGTTGGGGAAGCTGGCAGTTTAAGGATTTTTTTAGTTTAGGGACAAATACACCACTCTTCCTAAAGAAGTCAGGGTCAACAGGATAAATAGGATTACCCAATTACATTACAGTCTATAGCTTTCAGCACACAAAAATCACCTTGTGGTGCTCTGCCAAAGGGAATTAATTCAATTAATATTTTTTAGCTAATTTTGCTAATGGTCTACACAGTTTTGGCTCCCTGCCCGCTATATAGGGAAAGCATTTAAGGCCAGCAGATCCCCCTGACTTTTTGTTTGCAAAGGGATAAGTTCTATTTACATAGAAAGCCTCCTGTTTAAAGTTCAGAAAAGCCAGTTGCATTTCAGGTCCCTCTTGGAGTAAATGGCAGGGGTCTGGACACTCCACTCTCAAGGATGGCCCCAAGCACTCCACCATAGGACCCAGGTACTTTTTAGGCCTCCTTAGCAATAGACAGCTTCACCCAGATGCAATCACCTTTTGGTGATTCCTTGCGGCTGTCAGATGGTAAGTTTCAGCAGCTCTCTCTCTTTCTCATAGTCCATCCACTTTATATAGCAGAGATGACACCATCACGTTTAAAGTCTTGGGGCATGCCCTGCAAGAGTTCTCACAAATAGGATTGTACAGTTACCCTTCCCTTTACTCCCAACTCCAGCCCATCTCTAGGGATTGGTTTAGGAGTCTGGAGAAGACATATCACAATTCCCATTTGTGACCGCCATTTGTTCTCATGTCAAAGTTTTGGCAAAAACTTTGTATCAAAAACATTGTGATTTACTAGTAACTGCCATACTATATATATTTTGCCAATTGTGTTAATGTGGGGGCATTTAATAAAACAACAGCGAGGTCTGCACCATGTTGCATGGCTGTTTGACCATTTTCCACCGTTTTTACAAAAAGCATAAGAGTTAGGAACATGTCATTTATTACCCATATTGCTAATTTTACTGCCCAGAAGCACACCAACTTTCACATTTGCAACATTGTCAGATCAGCTCGAAACCAATCTTAGATGGCCCTTGCAGTTCCCTGAGTCACAGTTGGATGAATTTTGTATCACCAAAATCACCTGGAATTTATCTAAAAAATGAAACATACATTTAATCAGTATGACTTATGGTTGCTTAGAAAAAAGGCCTACGTTATAATAGGCCTTTTAAATTAATAGTAAATCATCATGTTGGACAAGTGGTAGCTCTCCTTCCCCCAGGCCACGTGTCTCTCTGGGGCAGCCTGTAATCAGAGTTTTAATATGTCTCTTTGTGTTTGAAGTTTTGCTGTTTGAGGTTGGTGGCTACAGATTGTAAATGGGGGGTGCATTTGCTACACAGAGATTCTCTACTGTGGATACTGAGCGATGCTGGTCCTGTGATGTCATGAGGCATGAGTCTTAGCTGAAGGGAGGGCACCATTTCGATCTGAAATACATCAATTTCTTGTATTTCTTTCAACGTTCACCTCCTCCTAATTGTAGCCCCTGTTTTTCACACCTCCCCTCTACATTCCAGGCATGCACCAGCCAGGGCATTTGTCTCTGCAGAGATCCCAGGCTTCAGGAACTACGCCTTTCAGGCAGGCCACATGTGATTTCAGTTGTAAACAGCTGGGAGGCAAGCCAGGCTTTCAGTGGGGGAAGTCCTTTGTGAAGTGTGCCTATTGCCCCACCATTTGTCGTTGGCTGAAGGGAGGTCACAGATTGCAATTTCTAACCTCAGACTTTATTTTTTGACATACAGTGTGTTTTGCTGATCAGGGTTAACTTTACTTTTGTGCCAAAGTGCAGGGCTGTTTCTTCCAGTTATTAATCAAACACACTTTGTATTATCCACTGTTGGGTCTGAATGATCAAAGTGTACCCCCTTTTGATGGGTGACAGTTTAATTTTAAAATGATGCATTTATTTCTCAGCCTGCAATGTGATGTGGTCTTCCAATCTGCACTCGAATTACATTTTTGTTTACGCTTTCTCTGGATTTCCCTTGCAGAAAGGCACCTACGTAGTCTGCCTAAAGAGGCCCAATTTTGCATGCAGGTTTCTGAATGCGGGCAGGTCATTTCTGTGGGCCCGTCAGTTACGTGGGTTCGGGCCTTTGATTACACCCCAGATGCCACACATGGAACAGCTGAGCACACAAAGGGTAGGGATGGCACCAGAAGAAGGGAGTTGTCCACTGATTTTTTAAGGGTGGCCGCAAAAAAAGTGGCAGAGGAACCCTGTTCCCTTCTCAGAAAAACTCTTGATGTATGCAGATAAATGACAGTTGGGAAGGTGCGAAAGCCTGCTGTGAGGAACCTTTTAGATAACAGACACTCTGTTGTGAAAAGTGTGTTGATGCTGCTGAGCTGGTGGCAGAACCGCACAGGGTAGGTGGATATCACCTGGCAGATGAGCCGGTAGGAACCAGACTCCTCAATTGGTGCAGGGATACCAAGGGCCTATGGACGCTGCTGTACTGGTGGTGGCCAGGACAATAACTGTGTGAAATGGAATGTAGGCAAATATGCGGTGTAGTATGGTTTAGCATGAGAATGCTGAAATGTGAGAATTGTACAAGTAGAGCAGTGCTGGTGCAAGCACCAGACACACGTGATTAATGACAAATATGATCACTAGAACACATATTGAGTGCATGAGGGATCCTGGTGCTGTGTGCAGCCATGTGAAGCAGAGACACGCACAAATGATGCATGTATGAAGGTGAGTAGTGTGCAGAAAGCAGGTGAACTAGGATGTGTCTACCGCAGGTACATGCCTCAGCGGTGTGAATGCTGAGAAGTGCATGTTAGTGAAGTGCAGTGTGTGTATATCACAAGAGCTAAAAGCGCTAAGATACTTGCTTTGGCAGAAAGAATGGAAGAGACAAGTGGCAGGTGATTGATAGGGCGAGGATTCAAAGGAAAGTGCAGAGCCAAGGGAAATCAAAACACGTGAAGATAGCTGGTAAGCAGCAGACATGAATGGGAAACATGTATGGGGAGGCAAGGGGAAGGCTACAATGGGCAGCATAGCATACAGAAGCCTGCATGTGGCCATGGATGCCATATAAGGCCAGCGGACAGTCAGTCTTGGCAGGTACCAATGAAAGTGGCCACCGGGGAAACACTGCATGCGAACATCACAGCTCGAGAAGGATCGAAGACCGAAAGAGGCAGCCACAGTTACAAGCTCGACCGTTAAATATGTATGGCAGTGAGGCTGGTGGGGCTAGGATATTACGTATTAATAATATACGCATGCCTGAGCTGCCACGAGGCTGCGCAGAGACAGTGAAATAAAGGGGGCACGTGCCCGTCAGTTGCGGCCGGGACTGCGTAATGACCAGACCTTCGTCGGTGTGTTCTTCCAGGTACCGGGCTGGCTGGGCCTACTTACGGAGGTGATCCCGGAACATAGACCTGCTAGCCCGAGCATGGCATTAGGGAATGCCACAATGTCTGAGAGCGGCAATCCCTGGATGGGCACTACGCCATAAATGTAAACTCTTCTCCCGGGAGGCGTCACAATGCCAGAAACGTCTCTTGAGAAAAGGACTTTGACAATGCAGCAGGCCACAGTGGGCATTGCCTGGCAGAGCAGGACAGGCCCGGCTCCAGCAGAGGGTTCAGGGGGGCAAGGGCCCCCCAAGGCCAGCCCCTGGCCCACCTAGAAAGCAGGGTAGGACTGGGAACCAAAAGAGGCTCTGGAAAATTTGATCAAAGTGGCTCCATATTTCGCAGCACAAGCAAACAATATTAGTGCACAGGAAAATATTACTGCACCAAGGTGCACTATGGTAAAATAGGGTTGGTTGTTTCCATCATATTGAAAACAAAAATTGGCAATGCCAACAGTTTGTGTAGGCAGGGGAAGAGCACTTTCCAAGCACTGCCGTATTGGTATTAACTGCCCATTAATGGTAGCAGGTGGAAAACGGTGTGAGTACCTGGGCACATATTAGCAGTGCCTGGCAAATGCCTAATACTTATACACAAGCCAAAACTTTTGGCTTTACCAGTGTTTATTTTTAACAGGACTTAAGTAAATGGCATGCATATCAGTGGCTAAAAGCAGACCTGGTGAAGACATGTTTATTACGCCAGTAGTGGGTTTACAACTCCAATTAAGTCATTACCTCTCAGAAGGCTGCTTCAATAAAGCACTGGCAGGCACTTTGAGTGCACAGTTTGATGGTAAGGCTTGATTAAAGCAAAGCTAAAGAGCTCTCTGGAGGAGGTGTTTTTGGCGGGGAGGGACTTGGTGGGAATAGCCATAGGGATTATCATGGGCAGTCAATGAGTGGGCAAATAACCAAACAACACCTACACGCTGGGTGTCCCTCCTCATAGCCGATTTCTCCCCATCTATACTGTAATGCAATCGTTTTGGTTTATAGCTGGTGCAAGCGCCATCTAGAAGACCAAATTAATAAAAAAACAGCACAGAGATGAGGATAAGAGAGTGTGTAGTGAATATTACAGCAGGGGAATCCCACGGCATGGGGGTGTGATGGCAAATGTGATTGTTAAAGCAGAGGGTGAAATATTACAGCACAGGGCTGGACGATTTTGGCGCAAATACATATTATGTCATGGGTAGGTCATGCTACAGCACAGGGTTGGCTTTATGCAGGGCTAAGGGTTTACATAATATGGAAGGGGATTTTTCTTATGTGGAAGAAATATTACAGCATGAGGCTGGGGTTTTGCACACCAGGGGAACCATCGAGCAGTGGCGGGCTGGAGGATTACAAAGCATGCACAAGCTGTGTGGGGGGGTGCTCAGCGCAGCGAGAAGACAACTGCTTAGGCAGGCAGGCACCCATGAATCAGCCGGGCAAATATGAAATTAACATCAGAGTTTGGGGGATTGGGGAGGTGGAGGGGAGGACAGGGAGTGTGTGGCACAAGGGGGTGGGAAGGGCATAATGTACTAGCCAACGATTGCTGAGCAAGAAGAGATTTGATGCAGGTGTTTTGGGGAAATCACACCACACTGATCTATAACAGCACACAGGGTGGGGCGTTAAAGTGCGGAAAGAGAAGTGCACACCACAGGGAGCGACTGTACCAACAGAAGAGGCCAATGTTACAGCGGGAAGTGGATGGCCCAGCAGACAGTGAGAATATTACAGCACATGGCTGTAAGACTACAGAACTGGGAGAGCACACTACCCCCACTGAGAATGTTACAGCACAATGGGGTAAGCTCCTTGCTAAGTGCCACCTTCGGGCCCGATCTGCTATCTACACGCCCTGAAGTTCCCCTCAGAAGCCAAAGAAAGTCTGGAATCACTGGACTATGTTATTGTTCTCGCAGAGACAGAGGGGCCTAGAAGCAGAGATGCCATGTTAAGGCATCCACAATACAACCAGATAAGGGGTTGGCGGAGGGGGGGGTGCTGGAACACCCCCCTCACACACAACTCCTCCCTGTCCAGAAACATCATGACCTTAGACCTGGCTATCAGGGCCAACTCCGGGGGCATGCAGATCTCACCACCTACCACAAGCATGAAAGATCAGACAGCGGCTGGCCAGGATTGAGGTCCATTGGCAGAGCTTTGTGAGAGTGAGTGTGATGGAAGAATGGGGGTTGCTTCTAGCCAGGGTTGAGTTACACTGGTAGAGCTGCGTGTGAATGAGCCACTGACTGTAATGGAACAACAGGAGGTAATGCAGGCCAGGATGGAGGCTCCATTGGCAGATCTGTGTGTGAGCCACTGTAATGGAACAACAGGGGTTGCTGCTGGCTGGGATTGAGGTCCATTAGCACCGTTTTGTGAATAGCTGTCATAGAAGCAAAGGGGTTACTGCTGGTAAGGGTGGAGTAGTAGTGACAGTCAAACAAGCTTTGTATTAGCTGCTTTAATGGAACAGCATGCGTCAATGGAGGTCAGTGCTGAAGCACACTGCCAGAGCGGTGTATGGCTCTAACTTACTGGAATTGCGGGTGTGTGGGAGGCCAGGATTGGGAAGAGGTGCATTAGCAGAGAAGTGTGTCAGTCTCTATAATGACATTGGTAGGGACTTCTTTAGGTCATGGTAAGGTACATTTGTAGAGGTGGATGTGAGTGGCAGTACTGAATTAGCAGTTTAGTTTGGTCTTGCATAGCAGAGCTGAAGTGCATTTTAATAGGTCTACGGGTTGCCACTATTCCCACTACACCCCGATAACCATCCCCATTCAGTTTGGGGCTGGGAGATCCCTGCACAAGGGGTGAATATTAGGTAAACAGGGTGCTGTTTTACAGTATAGCTCAGGCAGGGAACTTTAAAGCACAGCAAGGGGGATGTTAGAGTTTATGGAGAACATATTACATGACCCCGGCCGGTAAATGATTACAGTACAGGGGGAACACATTGCAGAAAAGATGGAGAATATTACAGTCCATGGCATTATAGTAAGAGAAAAGTTCAGCACTTGCATGCAGGATAGCAACACAAGGAAACCATTGTAGCATTATGGCTAGAAAATATTACAGCACCTTGGAAAAGGTTTACCTCATAGGGTGAGACTAGTAAGGGGCAGAAGCACTCAGCTGAATGGGATAGGGGCACGCACATACAAATCCCCTAACTTACAGGTGTGGCTACTGCCCTCAGCCGCTCTCAGCCCCAGTCTCAGCTTCACGTGGGTCACCTGCTGCTTCTGCTGATGGAGGCACTGTGGCCTGCCTCACCTGGTTGGTTGGCTTTCTTTCTTGAATCCGTCAGAACACACCTTGAACATGGGCACACCACACGGCATGGGCCCGGTACCAGCACAGCACTCGGACTGCCTGTCGGCAGTGTCTCTCAGGTGGCAGTGGCACGTTCCATTGCAGGCCCAGCCACACCTGCGCATGCAAGTCGACAACCACAGAGCATACTAGGGCATGTGCGGTGTCAATTCGTACGCGCCCTAGTGCGACAAGAGCACAAGCCCCAAAATCCATGGGCAGGGCGGGCCTGGCAGGCAAACAAATCATGTAGAGAATGGCCACACCCAGGCTGGCCTGTATGGATGCATATCTCTGAATGGCGCATGATTGTTTGACTTTGAGTCACCATGTATCCTTCCCAAGAAAAGAGGCCCTATGGCTCGAGGCCTACCGGGTAAACTCCCTGTCTCCCGATGGGTCAGCCCAGCCCTGCTAGAAAGGAGGCCTTGACAGTGCTATGAGATTTGCTTCCTTTTTTTTCTTTTTTTTTTCATTAAAAGGTTGAATGTATTTTAAGTATACACAATAAAAAAAAAGCCTAAAAATAAATGTTAACCGCCACTGGGACCCGGGGGGTGGAGGGGTAGACTAAGGAGGCAAAAACAGGCTGGAGAATTTTGCGATTAGCATTCTGAGGAGCTGCACTGAAGGTGGCTCAGTCAGGACTTGTTTGCTTGCTCTGCACAATGATTTATGCCCCACAGCCATGAAAGCAGAAATGACGAGGGATATGGAGGGCCATCCACACCTCTTAAGTACGGTAGCACACTTGCTTGAAAAGTCAGCCTACAACTGTCTAGCAAGATCCTGCGTTGCTTTTTTAACTGCACTTTTAATTTTACTTACATTTCGAACCTCTCATTTATAAGGTAGCTATTGTTTCAAACCTAACAATTAAATGTCTGTAATTGAAGGTAGGTTTTTATGTGTGGCAATATAAATGTTGTTCCAATCATGCCTAATAAGATGGTTAACTGTAGAAAACAAATAAGGGCAGGTGATGATGGTTGGACACAGATTTCTACACCAGAAACAATGAAGGTTTTGTAATCGAATTTTCTAAATATATGTTCCTTATTTCAAATATTTTGTTCATATTTTAATGTGTTGGGGAACCCCCATCCCCGTCCATATCTACCCACATTAATTCATACCCTAACCCAACCCCCTATTTTTTTGAAAACATTTGCAAAATTCCCACAAAAATGTGATATAAAAATACTTTTTTTTCGTCTTTGGCCTTTTGCAATTAGTTTTTTTTGCAGCGAGACGGGAGAAAACAGCCACTGGAAACCCAGTCAAAGTAAAAGTGTTCACAGTTGGTGCTGGAATGGTGCCGCTGCCGGCGCTGCACCGAAACTACTGTGGTTCACCACAGGTTCTGTAAAGAATGACCAGCGTTAAACAGTGTTCAAAATCTGACAATAAGTGAGTGCTGACTAGTGGATCCTTTGCATGGGTCCAGCTCCTCCTTCCTACTGACTTGCTGAACTTTTTAGCCCAGGGAAAACTCATGCGATTCTTTGCCAGGGGCGCGACAAAAGCTACATTTTGGCGGGGGCTAAGTGGTGATGGGAAGAGCCACTTGAGAAAATAGGCGGGGCAACTTGGAGGCTCCACCCCCACTGTTCTACTCCCCTCATGGTCTGGTGTGGAGACCAACTATCAAATAGTATATTTTAAAGTGCAATATGCAGCAAAGCGATGGACGTCTTTCTTTAAAGTAGCAGATTGAAAGTTTTACTGCGTTTGTTCAAGTACATTTTTCTGAACAAACACAGTAAAACTTTAAAACCACCAATTTCGGGGAAAGGCTTCCTTCACCTCTCTGCCAAACAAAATGCAAGTGCGCAGATCCAGGGTTGCACCTAGGCCAAAATGTTGGCGGTTGCTGACACTTCAAATGTTAGGAGAAGCGGTAACTTCCGAGAATGTGGAGGAGTGGCAAACTTACTTGTGTAGGGGCATCTAACTTCATTACTCATTGTAATGAGACTATTCTAGTGCAGCTTCAATGTTACAACTAGTTAACTCACTCCTTTAAGTCTGAAAACACCCACTTCTTGCAGATCCTGATGGTCCAAAAAAGTGTGAAAATGGCAGATGGTGTGCAATGAAAGACTCAATATCATAGCATAACAGGACATTTCAGAGTGTGGGGCAGTACTCTGGACAGCCCAAGCAACTTCAGTGGCTCGGAGCAACAGGGGAGAAAATACAATGTTGGTTCTACCACAGTTAGTCTGCTATACTAGAATCTCTGGTGGACTGACTGGCTGGTGAGACTGTGCCTGTCAAATCAAGGATTAAGAGACTGAGGAGGGCCAGTGCAGTAATGATGCAATTCTATGTGACAGTATTGTGGCCACTAGCAAAGGAGCACCAGGGTACAGCAATATGTCTCTACACTTTATAAAACTGTCCTATTGTAATGGTGTAAACATAATCACTTATACGCACTCCAATTTTTGCAGTTGAAGTCAGGGTGAGATTGCTTTATTTGCCTGGGATCACACACTTACACACTTACAGTGAAGCAGGGATTATAACCCAATCTACAATTTGGGCATGGCCAACTTCTTACACGCTTTACTTGGAACAAATATTTAAGTTTTGGGTGTCAAGATCTACAATAATACTGTCCTATAGAGTATACTTGCAAAATACACACATTGCATAGCAAAGCATCATGACAACATACATGTACATCCTTATAGCAGCATGTTGGGCCAACACAATATCAGTGTACCTTTATTTTCCACATCCTGAATGGAAAACTATAAGATGCAAAAGGCAAAATATCTATTTACCCACTTTATTTTCAGCACTTTAAGACACACAATAAAATAAGTTGTGTCATAAACTCACTTAGGTTTGGAGATTTGTCTCAAACCTCCAGCGTATTGGTATGTATGGTTTTAAGAACAATGAACTAAGGACAGCAAACATTATGTTTGATCATATCAAGCTATTAAACGTAATGGGCATGAGCACATTTTCAAAGGGTCTTTAATTGTGTTGCTTGCTTTAACTATTACAGATTTGCTAGGTGACTAGTGGTCTTTCAGTTTGAAATTCACCACCATGCATAGGAAAGGCTATTCTGCTGATGACAAAAGAAACATGTTGTCCAATTCATTACGCCACTGCCAGGGACGCCGTCTGTGTGTCTCAAGGGGGTTGTGACTCAGGAAACAGGCAGTGCTTGAACATGCGAGCCAAGCAGATAGTAGATTTGCCGCCGAAAAACAAAATGCAGCCAGAAGCATGTTCCTGATCCTTTGAACTGTTAAAGGGCTTCATCCCGGTCAGCACAATGACGTTGCGTGCCGGTTCTTTGCCCACCTGCGGGGACTACTGCACCACGGCCTGTGGAGCGCACACTTGGGCCACCGTTGGTCCGGTGCATGGAGTTTCATGGAACACCTTCATTTGTGGGCAGCTATCAGGCAGAGTGGAACTCCCAGCTTCTCCGTTCTCTGTAGCAGCGTGCCCCCCCTTACCGGGATGAGCAACTCACTGGCTTCGCAAAGAAGAACGGGCGTGCAATCTTCTCTGGACCCCGTGGGCTTTGCTTCCAGCTGAGCTCGCGAATCGGTAGGATTGCGCATCCATGTATTCTTTTGTAGAATCAGTATGTAGGTGGTAGGGGGCCAGTATGCAGGGATTAGGGGAGTGCTGGAACCCCAACACACCCCGCCCGTAACTGAGAACTGCCAGAGTCCTCTCGCTAGTGCATAATTCGGCCTTGGGGCGAGGCCCTCGTGCACATTGGTGCTGCTCTTTCTGTGCTACCCACTGCTGGAACAGCAGCTTCCTGCACTGGCTGGTAACAGACGTTTGCTGCTGCAGTCAGGTGGGAGTTCCCAGTGTGCCTGGCCTGGTCTGTTTCGCTTCCATGAGTGGAGGCGCCTGCTTTACCACCATCAGTCCCACACTCTGGAACGCCCTCCCTCAGCATATCCAAAGCGAAGGCAGTTAAACCCTCTCCCGAAATAAATTTAAATTCTTACTATTTAACAAAAACATGTAACTCGCACAGCCCACTGTCCACGTATTAACATGACTAACTACTTATGCTGAAATGTGACCTCACTGTTTCTCATCATACCGGAACTCACTATTACTGACTTCTTAGCGCTGTGATACCTCCAGATCTGGGTGCTACCAATACATACAATAAATAAATAAACAAAATAAATAGGGCACCTGCCCGCTGCAAGCCTGTTTACAAACAATACTGAGCGCAGCTCTCCAGAGGATGGACTACACTTTTTCTGTCCTGGCTGCTCTCCTCGCCACAACCCTCCTTACTGCCTCTTGAAGTTCCCTGTGGGTTCTGCTTACCACTGGTCACAACCTCTTAAGACATTCCAGGTTACTTTATTTATAGGTATATACAGGTTCCAGTTACTCTTGAGGTATATACATAGGAGATACCCACCAGCAACCCTAATGCACTTCGTGCCCTGCCCTCAACTGATAGAGCACTCACGGACCATGGACTCAGCAACAGACTAGTGCGCTGTCAGTCGTACTGCGCATCAATATTCTACAAGCGAACAGAGATGAGCAGCAGGACAAGACGACATATAACCCGCCGTCAGTACAAAATGAAGCTGCTTTTTTATCATAACACAAGAGAGTTTGAGGGCCTTCGCTCTCTAGCCAGCCCATGAGGCACCACTCAAAGGAGCAAGGTACACATGCACGCGCGCCTGGCAAAGGTGGCCGATGCAGCATACAGTTTGCTTGAAGGAGAAATGATGCTTTGGTCCTGCCAAATGCAGGGGTGTCCATCACCAAGTTGCTTTATCAAGAGATGCGTGGTAATACGTGTATTGCCCAATACATTGCTGCAATTTGGCAATCACCTTAAACCAGGCCTGTGCTCAGGCCTGTGCTCAGACGTATCTACAGCCATATACTCTGAAAAACAATCAACGCTTTCATTTCTCAACACGTTCTGCCGGGAACTTAAATCTGGGCAGGGCCGGCGCTAGCCCCGGGAAAGCCCGAGGTTAAAATAAATTAGTCCCCCCACCTCTGCCCAGGAGGTGGGGGGTTACGTAAATGCTAAATTTGGGGTTGCGCTGACACCGCTGCCACACCAGCAGGCGGCATCAATGCTGCCACCTGCTGGTGTAGCATCTGCACTCTATTGAAATGGAAAGCACCCTGCTCCCGTGCTGGAGCTGGAACAGGCTGCCCCTGCTGATGCAGCAGCCGTGCTATATTGAAATGGAAAGAGTCCTGTCTCTCGTGCAGGAGCGCCCGTCGCCAGCACGAGAGCCGGCACTTTTCATTTTAATAGGGCACCTTCAGCATGCCAGCTAATTGGAGCCCTTGAAAGACTCCCCCGAACGGGCATGTCAGGGAGCTGATGTGGCTCCCTGTGCGACCACCCGGGTTGCCCATGCCTAAAGCCGGCTCTGATTCTGTGCAAAATCAATAACTCAATTCATTAATACCAGTCCCAAGGGCATGTAGGCAGCGAAAGAGCATCTTTTCTTCAGGTTTTTGCTAATATTTCGTTTTATGATGCTTCGAATTCACCCTGCAGCTGCCGAAAAAAATACCTGCCAGCCCTGGGAGGGTCGCTCACATCAATGGGTTTTAGACGCTGTGTTGGAAGTGATGTTCCTTCGTATTACTCCTAGTACCCGACAGATGAACCGTTGTCATGACGATTGCTGCCATGGCATTAGGCATGTTGTAATGCGTGGCAAGGAGAAAGGAGGGTGTTGGTTTCTAAGAAAATCCTCCCAGTGTTCAATAAAACTAAAGCTGGGCGGACCTGGAAGAAGCGAGGGGCTCTGCCCCCTAACCCTATAATAAGGCCCTTTGTGGAGCCCAGAATCAGGTGAGGCCAATTGGTGGCCGTGGAGTGCAGATAGTGGCGGTCACCTGGGGACAGAGATGCAGAGATCCGTGCCCAGAAAATATACTGCATGATGTGTTGGGCATTTCACGCAGAACGGCATGGTTGCATGTAAGCAACTGCCAGAGTCGCCCCGGCCGCAAGTTTGTTGCTGGCCCTGCGCCTTCTGGGGTCCTCCCTGTGTCCCCCATGGCAGGTTACATTTTGATCTCAAATTGTTTGCGCAGCTGTGGCTTATGTTCTTCGTGGAAACAGTCGGTCCACCGGATGCCAGAATTGTTTCACAAAATCATGAGTGAGAAGACAGTTACACAATTTCGGGCGGCATCACATCAGCCCGCCTTCAACAAGAGGTGCTTTTCTTTCAGGCGACACCCGTGAACACTGCCGGAGTTTAAGCAAACCCCAGTTGGAGAAAACAAGTGCGTTTGGAAGAGCTCTTGACTAAGCCCTGCTGTAAGGGGTCCAAGACTTAGTCGCGACAGCGCCCGGGAAGAAAAAGAACAAGGCGCCAAATGTTTCTTTTCGGTGGTGGGAGAAGGTGTCCTTTTTAAATTAAATGCGCTTGCGGCAGTGGGCGCATTTAACAACAATAGGTTTCTGTGGCACCCTATTAAGATGATTGCCTCCCCCCTCCTGCGCAGGAGCAGGGAGTTAATTATCTCAACAGGGTGCCAGAACCCTATTGTTGTTAAATGCGCCCGCTCCAGCAAGCGCATTTAATTTCAAAAGGACACTTCTCCCAGCATGCCAGCTCGGGGTAGTCCTTGAAAGGCTCCCCCCAAACCCCCCCCCCGAGCTGGATCCCTGGGGAACTATGGTGCCCAAGGCTGTTGCCCAGCCCGCCCTGCCCCAACGCAGGCCCTGGGTCCATGGCAGTGTCTCTGGGCCTCCAGGGAGAATTTCCACTTGGGCACAAAATGTGCATTTGCAACGAGTGCAGTTCCCTTCCCTGTCGCCATACAATGAACATTTCCCTGTAGTCATTGTTGTAGTAACCAACGATTCTCAGGAACAGAAACCAGTCAGTCTAATACTATCTGCCGACATCCGACCTCCCAATCGAACTCAAAATCTCTGAGAGGGGCATCACAACCTAAATCTAATGATACCCCGAAGCGGCATCCTCTTGAACACTCCCCAGTAAGATTTCAGACAGGCATGGGGAGCTACTTTCTAGACAGCCTGGATGAAGACCAACCCCCTACCCCAACCTTACCTGAGACTTAAGATCTGTTTACGACGTGGAGGAATCCCCAGATCCTGCTTTTATCGGTTCAGAAATACATTCACTTTACTGGACCCCTCTGCAGCGGCTTGCCCTCATATTCCAGGTATTGATCCTGACAATGAAAGAATATCCCTAGTTCCAGAGGCGTTGCTTGGGGGCGGGGGCAGGCTGAGGGGTTTATAGCCCCTGGTCTTTTGGTTGTAGCCCCGGATAGAAAGTCAGGCGATACAACCAAAAGATTAGCTAGCACCGAGTCTACGACAGTCCCAACATTAGCCTAGCCCCCGATCCTTTCCAGAGCTAGCAACACCCCTGCCTAGTTCCCTGTGTAACCCTCGAAATTACCTCTAGTGTCCCTGAGGGTTGAGCTCAGTTGCCATGGCTTGTCAAGCCGCGCATGCACCGAGGGGCCAACTTACTGGATCAGGGCAACATGTCGCATTAAATACCTGGATGACGCTCAGATGATGTTCTGACTTGGGAAGTGTATACACAAATGCACTGTGGCATTTCCTCCATTCTGGCAAACATGCAAGAATGGATTAGGATGATCTGCCTCATGAGGAACACGATGGCCCGGAGTGGGAGCAGTGTGGAACCCCCTTGACCGTAGTGAGTAGCGGGAGCGGCATTGTAGTGGGAGTGGCAGCACCATGCGATACAAAGATGAAGAGCCATTGTGGACAGAGCCGGTGATGCTACCATGGGAAGGAGGGCAACAGCAGCACAGCTGGCATCGAGTGGCATACTGATAAGCGTATGGGAGGACGTAAATGGAGGCGGGCCGCAGTGAAGCAGCATTGCTAGGTGACACGTATAGACAGATGTACTCAGCCAATTCCGGCAGAGGCACCCAGGTGGGCACATCTACAAGACTGGAGCAGCATTGCTAGGCAACATGTAAACAGATGTACTCAGCCAATTCTGATAGATACACCCAAGTGGATATTGCAACAAATTAAAATGTGAAGTTGAGACTGGAGCAGAGACACTTAGATGGATTTCACGACAAAGAAGAAGGTAGAGCTAGAGGAATAGCTCAGCTGAATTACGTGCATCAGTTAATTACTCCTTGCTGGGCACAAGTCTGTTTAGTGAAATGGGCAACCCGGGAATAACTCCATAGGCAACATTTTTAGAGATGCTTGGAGAGCCCCCAACAAAGTGGGAGGAGTGGAAAGACTCATTTAGATTGTATTTGTTGGCCATAGGAGGGGACATATTCTCAGATGAGCGGGAGCATTCATAACTGATGAATTGCCTGGAAAAGGAGGCAGTGTGAACCATAAAACATGTGCCGGATCCACTTCTTTCTGAGGGTGACGCAGGTGATGGCCCAGCGAGAGAGGATACATATAATCAAGCCATATGGAAAACGGAAGAACAATATTGTCACCAGACAAATATAGTATTGGGGAGATGCTGGTAGAGAGTGTGGATGTATATAGAGCAGATATGAGAATATTGATTATATTGTGTCATTTTTCAGGTGTAGAAGACAAGTACATCCGAGAACCGTTAGTGTTACGCAATTAGGATACAGCGGTACAAGAGAACTGTGGCAGCAAAGAACCCCAGATTGGCAGAGGCATTGGAGATAGCAAGAAACATATAATTGCGTAAGCAGTCTGCTCGATATGTATTCCTGAAGAAAGCAATAAAAGAGAAGAGCATGGAAGTTAAGGAAATGTAATATGCTGGTCAAGTGGCACAGCGAGTAGAGTGCTCGCTTTGGCATGCAGGTTCAAATCCCAGCAGGGCCAATCTCAGCCTTTCATCCTTTTGAGGTCGATAAATGAGCACCACACACCGTGGGTAATAATAAGCAGCGCTCAGATACCTGAGGGTTCGTAGCGCTACATAAATGCAAGATTATTATTATTAATTATTATTAACAAGTTGAGGATGAATAAACAGTGGTGGAAGCAGTACAAATGAAGAAGGAGCCCCCACACACGTGGACGTGCATTGGGGAGGATTCAGGGGTGTTTGTTTTAGATATAAATTGATAGGACATATGTCATCAGATCCCAAATATCCGGTGGTGAAGGGGGTGTGCCACAAGTGCAACAAGAAGGGATGTTTTGTGAAGATGTGCCATGCAAGAAGGGAAGGAAGAAGGGATACCAGATAAGTAAAGCCACACTTGAAAGTGGAGAATATAGAGGTGGGAAGAGACTATTCACGGATAGTAGTACAAATCCAGGCAGTCAACTTGATGTAGATAGGAGAAGAAGGGGGGGAAGGGCCATATAGATCATCCCTGACCATTGGTGAAGTGGATGAAAATAAAGTTCAGATGTTAGGAGACTCGGGATCACCATACACATTGATATCCCAAAGTGTGCACAAATCAATATTTTGAAGTCGGGTGGAGGATTTAAAGAATAATGACATTGATCCTTCTGCATATGCAGGGGTACAGATCCATATATTCTGGTGAAATATAAGGGTGTGGGTTCACAGTATAAAAGGAAAGGTATATGTTGCCAAGAAGGGGCACAATTTGTTAGTGTGAAGGTATCAGGGGCGTTTGAAAATGGAACTTAAGTCTGGGCAGGAGAAACAAGTACAGCTTGTGGTTTCAGGGAGCGACTATGGGAAGCAAATAGTTGATACGCTTCCAGAGGTTTTTAGAGAATATTAGGCATGCTGAACGGGTTTCAGACACAGAATCATACTGAAATGGGGGACAATTCCGGTGATACATAAGGTGAGACAGTTTCCTTTGAGTATGAGGGGCAAATTGGAGCAAGAGTTGAAACGATTGTGTAGAGAAGGCATCATTGAACCCATTGAGGCAATAGAATGGTTGTTGCCCATTGTTGTAACTCAAAAGTCAGATGGCAAGCTACACATGTGTGTGGATTTGTGTGATGTGATACCTGCTTCCAAATATTAATAACATGTTGGCCACCATGGGTAAGGTTAAGTGATTTTCAACTATATATTTATCGCCCACATACCATCAAGTGGATCTGCATCCAGAATCGAGACATGTCACATCATTTATAATGCCAATGGGTGCATACCAGTATAGGCATATGCTGTTTGGTTTGGCATCCGCGAATGCTGTTTTCCAGAAGATTATGGAACATTTGTTAAAGGGAACCTAGGGCATAGATTGCTGTCAGGATGACATCTTGGTATGTGCATGGGAACAGGACGAATATGAAAAGTTGTTAGTGCAGGGTCTGGAAACTTTGCAGGAGGTCGGGTTGAAAGTCAATAAGGAGAAGTGCAAGTTCTGGGTGAAGGAAGTCACATACCTAGCGCATGTGGTAACTGGAGAAGGGTCTAAACCCAAGCCTGAGTTGGCAAAGGCAATAGGGGTGAGTAGGCCAGATAATAAGGAACAGTTAAGGTCATATTTAGGACTTGTGGAGTTCTATACTAAATGTGTTCCGAATTACTCTGAGAAGAAGGCAGACTTGAGAGAGGTATTGAAGAGGAGTAAGGAGTTTCAGTGGTCGGACCTGATGGGAGAAGCATTAAAAAGCATTAAGGAAGCTATAATGAAAACTGCCACCTTACATAGGTTTGAGATGGGGGCTAAGACCATATTGACTGTAGATGCAAGTTTGAGGGTTTTAGGCGTGGTACTGATGAGCTTATTGACCTTTGGAATGTGCATATGTAATGGATGGGATTACACCAGAATAATTCTGAGTCCAAATAACCAGAAAAACTCAAGAAGATGGCAAGTTACTGTTTTATTAACAACTATCTAAAACAGGGAGGTTACAACGAACATCAATAGACATACGCTCAGTCTCTCAACAATCTCCACAAAAAATACAATTCTTATACTCAATTACGTCGGCGTGATGTCATACTACATGGCAATGGTGAAAAACCTATCAAGGGTCGGGGTTGATTAAGGGAAACATCTAGATATACAATCATATAGGACCTAGGATTGTTATTGGCTGTCCGTTATCAGGTGGACAACTTATGCCTACCTCTTCATTATATGGACTAATACAATTGGTTGGCATGCATGTGCCATGCCTGGAACATTTGGTTCATTTATCAGTAGGTTAGCCCAGACCAGGTGCAGGGAGATAGGACATAAAGCTACCTCACCACCCAATTAGCCCAGCATATCTCATCACCCATGCCGTCTGCCATGAAATTGTCTTTGTACTTGGCCTTGCAGAGTATTCTCATCTTGGGAATGCACTGGAGTGAGGGCACTTGCTATCATATCTGGGACTCCAACTTCAAGCTCTATTTCCATTCTTGGCTCACGTGACAAGAGACCACAATCTGCTCTGTTTTGCAGTTTTTAAATGCTCCAAATGAATTCAAACTTGGCATCTTTTGTGTTCTTTCTTGCACCTGAACATGAGAAGATTCGTCCTCCGCACACTCATTCTTCTTCAAAGTAGATTGCTGAGTTCGATGTCTTTCATCTTTACTTCAGGCCAGACAGTCTCACCACGCAGCTCCAGTAGCCTGCTATTCTGCTGCAACACAGCTTTCCATTCCCCCTACATGGTTTCTGGCTTATTTATTTCATGATACCCATGTCCAGTTTCTGTACAAGGGCGGCTTCGCCTGCATTCTGTTCGCTACTCATAGCTATCCTATATGATGACTTGATCTACCTTGCGTTTCAGCGTCTGTAAATTTATTGAACTTCTGTTTTCTGCAGCACATTGTTAAGGTGTAATCTTCATCTTTTCCACGATGATAGTTCACTCAATTCTTTACTTCGTCATTTGTCCTCTACCATCCATACAGTGGGCCTCATTACGAGATTGGAGGTAGTCATGGTGCTATTAGCGCCATGACTACCTCCAATACGGTACTGAGTCCGCCCTCGTTCAATGTGGACTTACCTGTCTATTCCGACCTTTGCGGGACCGGTAAATCCCCATTGAAAAAGCCATTCCCCATTCCCATTTCAGCCCCCATAGGGCTCAACGGGAAGGGAGAAGGCGCTAATAACGGTACCGGAAATTGCGGTACCGTTATTAGCTCTGAAGTACCTTAACAGGCCCCGTCCATAACGCCTGGTAAAGCGAGGCATTAAGGAAGGGATCCTCTAATGGACCTCGGAATAGGGCGCAAAGGGATTACCGGCACCGATGTCCTTAACGGTGCCCGGTATCCCTTTGCGCCCACCTCGTAATGAGGCCCATTGTCTTCAATCAGTATATTAGGACGTCATGCACACTTTCTCATGATGTCATTAGTTCATTTTCTTTGCTCTTTCTCATATTCCTTCAGGGAGTTCCTCCTGTAGGTTGTCATCACTTCGAGGGTACATTCGATAGGGTTGTCTCAATGGCTATCTCCTTCCAAATACTTGCTGTAGTATTGGTACGATAGCTGGTGTCAGGCAAGGCATGGTCTCATGTCTCCAATACAGGGGAGGTAGGGCGGTGGGGTCTCCTGCGGATGTATACATCTGCTCCTCTACATTAATACAATGCAAAGGGAGAGAAGAGGTGCACGTTGCATTTGCTTCAAAAGTGCTACAAGAGTATGGACTTTACGTTTTGATTTGGAGGATATTCTATGCCACTGAGTGGACAAAAGAATTCTGGAGTATGTGGTCCGGATGGAATTTCACACACTGTCCTGTAGGTCGACACACTAATATGGGCAAACATCTTGATGAATGTAGTTACCCAATCAGTTCCAGCCAGACGGTTTCCTTACACATGGTATAAAGCTGTGATTGTTCCCCGTTATAAAAAGGGAGAAAAAGTGTCACCTCTGAAGTACCAACCCATATACTTACTGGTTACTTACAGTATGGTGCTGTCCTCATTTGTACTAAAAGATCGAACACAATTAGCAGAAAATACTGGAAGTCTCAGTATTTATAGAAATGGTTTCCATAAGAGTGTGGGTACACTGGGAAATGGCTTAATTTACACACTTTGCCAAGAGAATGCAATAAGAGCAACAGAAAGGGCTTTATACTCTGCTTGCCTAGATATGTTGTCAGCCTTTGGTAAGGTTGCGGAACAACACTAACCGGAATATTAATTTTAAAACGTTTAATTCGGAAATACAAGGACATTTCCATCAAAACATAAATACATGCACAGAATTCAAACAGTTCATATCTCCCATAGCAACAAAAAAAACGGCAGGCCACAAAGTGACTATAGCGCACAAAAAGATAAACTTTCAAGTCATTCATAATTGCCTGATTCATAATTGCCTTTTGTGTAAAGCACCCTTAACAAAAAGAGGGACCCACCCACTCTAGTAGAGTCAGCCCATAACAAGAAATATAATGCCGGTCGGAACTGGGTGAATGCTAATTCACACAGTATCAAATTCATGATCCTGGACCGTAGCTCTGCAGAAGCCGGGCAAAACAATTTAACGTAGGCTAAGTCCTCCAAAGGGGCATTACACAATAGGCAAAATTGATTACGTGAATCTCGTTCCCAGACAGCCATAACAGCTTTGAGAGGGAGGCAGTTAAAACGTGCTCTGGTTAACAACATCCTCTGGCCGAGATATCCAGCCAACAATAGGTATTTCTGAATACCCTGACCCACAGCAATAGCATGCCTCATACTGAAGGGTACTACCAACTCCGTGGATTCCCTCTGCTCCGTGATAAGTACTTTAGCTTGGGTTCTCAATGCTTTTGCCATTTTAGATGTTTACATTCCAGGTGGATTAAAGGATAGATCGATAATAATTATACTCAGGTCCGATTTTTTACATGAGAGCCATGGAGTCCTAACATTAGTTTCTTTCACCATGACAGTCTCAAGCCAGCCTTATCACTGGTCCAAACTCAAAGCGAGTGAGACAAGGGCGTCAAAGACAAGTTATCACTGATAAATCTGTGACCCAATTCTAAATGTACTCCATAATTGGAGGCCGATGGTGATAAGACCGATATACAAAAAATTCAATAGTCTGAAATAGGCTGACATTCTTGAACCTCCATAACTCCATGCTATACCTAGCTACTGACATGGCTTTGCTGTCATACATTTTTAAGATCAAGTCCAGGGGCTTTGCTTTAAACATTAACTAGAATACCCCACTGGGCTTGCTAAGGGTTCTCTATGAAAATGTCCCTTGGGAAAAAGTCACCAGGTAGGCAATTTTTTCCCTGCATCCCTAAAAGCCTTCTCCCAAATATTCTAGGATGGATATGACTAACTCCAGTCCTAGAATATTTGGGGAAAGTGCTTTATTTTCGTGGGAGCACACATTTGAGGAAATGTCACCCCCGGGCATCCTTTTCCCAGGCAAATGTATCACTGGATACCTTGCTAAGTACACTAATGCAGTTCCACTCAGATACCCACTTGAATGTTAGGCTGGATTCAGAATGTATTCAATCACAGGAGTTCCCTTCCTATGTTAGTTTAAGAATGGGGTGCATACTGTCCCCCTGTCTGTTCAGTTTGTATATATCAGATTTACAGGAGACTTTCCCAACAGATAATTTACTTCCACTTAAAATAGGTCCTTTGCGAATAGGCTGGCTTGCGTGTGCAGCAGATGTAATCCTGTTTGACACTATGCCAAAGATTTTCGGAGATGTCAAAAATATCATGAATGGTACCTAAATGGTGCAAATTTTGAGGAAGTGAATTGTATCACTATCTAGGCTTTCCAAAGGCAAGTAGGAAGCTAGTTCCCTTTGTTAAGGATGAAATAGCCATAAAGGCAAACAAATTTGCAGCTAAAATGAAGGCCCTGGGCAGGAAGTATTGCTGTTATTCCCTCCTCCCATTAATCAAGTTTTTTTAAGACAAAGGTAATTCCAAGAATGTTATACAGGCTTGAGCTACTTGAAATTAACTGCAATTGGGTGATAACACTTAAGCAATAAGCCCCGAGCAGGGGGGGGCATTACCTGGAGTGGTAATGCCCCCCTGAAAGGGGCTTATTGCTATTAGTACCCCAGCCTGTAAGACTGGAGTATGAAAAGCATATTTTTTTCTATTCCGAAAGGATCTGGCGGTTTGGAACAGAAAAAGAAAAATTTAAAAAATGGCAGCGGGGGAAGGGAAAATGAAGTCTGTTGGCGGCCATTGAAAATAAGTGAGAAAAGTGAACAAACAAATTGGCCAGCATGGAGAGGCAGAAGGGACTATACATACACCCTTTCCATGACAGCCATTAAAAAAATAGGAAAAAAGTTAACAAAAAGAATGGCCGCCATGTAAAGGAGAGAAGGGACTACTTGTAGTCCCTTCTTCTCTTCCATGACGGCTTGTCACAGATCGGGAGCGGACGCTCTGGGGACAGAACTGTTCCCAGCGTGTCTGCTTCCGAAAATTGACTTTAAGGAAGGTAAGTGGGGGTGGGGAGGGAATTCTGTGGATAGGGGAAGGAGGGAGGAGAGGGGGAGGGTGACCACACTTACCTCGTTCCCCCATGGGGGAAGATGTCGGCCTCCAGCCATGAGGCAGCTTACAGAGTGGGGATCACCGCTAGTAACACCCCCATTCCGAGCCTTCTCATTGGCTGAGAGGCTGTCACCCCCCCGCCAGGTACCAATAGAGAATAAAGACCTAGAAGTCCATTTTGGGATTCACTAGCTCTGTTCCTTTTGTTGCAATTTGGCTCGAATTGGGCATGTGCTCTTGGCCCACACTGATAAAAAAAGAAATTGCAGTTGTTTTTAAAGTTATGGGAAAGAGGTAACAACAATTTACTCACACTATTGAGGGTGATTGAAAGAGAAACCACACTATTGGGGACGCTAGAAGGAAACAAGCCATTATTGGATTTTTTGGTACAATTCTGTGATAGTTATCTCAGCTCAATGGATATGGACCGAGATAGAGCTAAGAGAATATCAACCCTAGTAAAAAGGAGTCTCATCATGCGTGACCACATAGAGAATTGGAATTTCCTTGCCCAACAGAAATTATTTAAAGAATAGGTTAATAATGCAATTACTTCCAGATCTCCTATGGATTACATAACACAAATCCCGTCTTCCGCAATAAGAACTTTCTTTATGAGATTCAGGTTTAATCTGATCCACAAACTTGAGGTTGTAGTGCCTCGTAACAACATCCATGTGGCTCTTCGGATGTGCAGGTTTTGCAAAAGACAGGAACAAGAAACGTTAAAACTCTGGATATTGCAGGTCCATAGAAGAAAATATCTTGAGAAGTTTCTCTTCTCGAGCGAGAGAGTAATGTCTGAAGTGCTGTGGACACGAGTAATGCCTGGGAACCAATTCTCGTTGTAATTCCTGAAAGAGGTCCTCCTACTCCTGAAAATATGAAAGTGCGAACGAGTAGAGGTGATACTACAGAGCACAACAAAATATAACCCAGATTGAAGTAATCTAATACCTTTGGAGTAGGTATTACTGATAGATTATAGGAAGTATTCCCGTGGCCTTCTATTCTATTGCCCACAATTTGCATCTTGTTTAAAAACCTTTTGGATTAATCAATGGGGAAAGACTTACAATTCTCAAAAGCTCATATAGGTCAGGAACTATTATGATGCACACTTACTGCAGTACAGTTTGGAAGAGGTACCCTGATGGCAACACGACAGTAGTAGTTATTAAAAATGTCGACGATGTATGGGGTCAGTAATGCACATGACACTTGACACTTTTTAGCATGTTAATGTTTGATTAACCTCTCGTGCTTTTTACTTCCAGTGAAATGTTTTACTGAAAGTTTTGTATAGTCTATTATTTTATACAAAACTTTGTAATGAAGGTTCTTTAAATGATTATGTAATGTTTTGAGGAGGGTTTCAACTTTAAGCCAAAAACACCAAAAAAAAATCAACAACACCCAGACTTTGGGCCTCATTACACGGTATGCGGTAACCATGGCGCTATTAGCGCCATAGTTGCCGCCAGTATTTTACCGTGTCCGCCTTGGTGGATGGTGGAATTACCACCCTACTCCAAGGTGAGTGGGGGCGGTAATTCCCCATTTACCAAGGCACTTCCCCATTCCCATTTTTGCCCCCATAGGGCTCAATGGGGAAGGAGCTAATTACGGTACCGCAAATTGCGGTATCGTAATTAGCACCAAGGACCCTTTGCGGGCCCGTTTCTTAACGGCTGCTAAAACGAGTCGTTGAGGTCGGGTCCGGCAAAGGGACCTCGTAGTAGGGCGGTAAGGGTTTACCGGTACCGGTGCCCTTACTGGTACCGGTAAACCCTTACCGCGTTCCGTGTAATGAGGCCCTTTGTTTTAGGTTCCCCACTAATCCGACGTGACATTAGGTACTAGTGCCCTCTTAGTACACTTATTGCTGTTGGTGTTGTACAATATATTTTGACCTTCTAAATATTTTGACCTTCTGGTCTCATTTCTTTCCTTCAGCTCAGTGAATGGTCAGTGATGACTATCCAGTTGGACTCATGGCAAAATGCAGACACAATGCCGGGCCAGAAGCAGTACTGTAGGTGAGCGTCAGCCCCAATACATGGTTACACAGCACAGTATGGCCCAGCAGTAGTTAATAGTAAGTGAAGGCAGGAGCAGCACATTTTAAGTTATCAATCTGTTTGCAGGGTACAGCATCAGGTCTTCAGCACAGGTGCGGAAGGTTTCAGCGCAATTCTGGATTTTCTCTTTTGGAACAGCAGTCACACCTGATTATGACACCATGGCTAACCGCCGCAAGCTGAAGTCTATACACACAAATACTTGGATCAGTGAATCCATCTTGGATCAGTGATGTCACTTCCTCCAGCCATCTTGGTTCAGCCCTATCTCCAGCTGAAGGCCACAAGAGGCTCCTTGAGACAATAAGCAAGAAGAAATTGCCTCATCCTAGCAACACAGGGACAGTATCTAAGAGACCAACCACTGATGGACTATGCGATCAAGTGACATGCATGTGTTGCATCCCTTCTGGTTTTTGGCTTCATTTTGTCTAAAACTTCACTTCCAATGGCCATCTTGGATTGGGGTTATCACTTCCAGTGGCCATCTTGGATTGGTGACATCCCTTCCTGTGGCCATCTTGGATCATGGCATCACTTCCTGTGGCCATCTTGGATCAGCACTATCTCCAGCTGAAGGCCACAATAGGCTCCACTGGAAACATCAAGTAGTGGCCATCTTGGATTGGTAACATCACTTCCAGTGGCCATCTTGTATTGGTGACATCACTTCCTGCGGCCATCTTGGATCAGTGACATCCCTTCCTGTGGCCATCTTGGATCAGCCCTATCTCCAGCTGAAGGCCACAATAGGCTCCACTGAGAACATCAAGCAGAAAGAAATTGCCTCATCCCAGCAGCACCACGGACAATAACACAGAGACCAACGACTGATGGACTAGGCGATCAGGTGACAAGAGTGTGTGTTATCCCTCCTGAACTCTTAGAGGCGTCCAGCCAGGGTTGTCCCAGTTAAGGACAGAACAGTAAAGGGTGAAGACCAGCCATTGATCAGCCTCTTTGCCTCTTTGCCTATGAGCCTTTGCTTTGCTGTGTCGTGCTACTTGTCTGTAAATACTCTTAATTGCGTCTTGCCAGCTGCACCCACGCCATGAACTTCTCAAGATAACTCTTCCTTTTCCTTCTACCTCTCTCTTCACTCTGTTCCACTAATAATCATCTCAACTCACTCCCCAGCCCTATGATCTCTTCTCCTTGACGCCACCTCTCTTCTCGCTCCACTACTCTTTCTGTTCACAAAACCTATTCCAACCCTAACATACATTACACATCCTCTTCTCGCATCTACCCCCAGCACCTCTCTATTTCTCAGACTCAATGATGCTGTGCTTCTATATCTCACTCTCTTTCTATTGCTTTTTGGAATGCACAGTCTGTCTTCAATAACACCTCCTTTACCTCCGACCTCTGCCTTTCTCATTCACCATCTCTTGACATCATTACCCTTTACTGAAACCTAGATCTCTCCCTGTGTAACCCTTGCTGCCCTTCATGACTCTGCCTACACCTTACCTCACTCTCCCTGACCCACTGGCAGGGGTGGCGGTGTAGGACTGTTTTCATCCTCCAAACTTCCTATCCTTCCCACTCCCCTATCTCCAGATAATACTCACTCTTTCAAATACACTATCTCCACAATCAATGCCCCCTCTGGCTTGCTTGCATGTTATCTCTCGCTACAGGCCACCTGGTCCGGTAGGTAAATTCTTCGATCAAATCTCCCAACTAATTGTCTCTCTCCCACCCAATTACCACCTCATTGTCATTGGTGACTTAAACCTCTAATCCCTCTTTGCTGCTCTATCCACTGGAATTAACTCTCTTATACTTAACCACTAACTGTATTCTGTCCACCCATTCAAATGGAAACTCCCTTGATCTTATTCTCATCTTCTCATAACTCTCTGCCTCTAACAGTACCACTGTGCCTTTTCCCTATGATCACACTATTGTTTTTTTTTATCAATATCCACTCCTGCTTCTTCCTCACTCTCTACATCTAATACACCGGTTAATAAGCGCAAGTTTCCCTCCTCCAAACTCCATGACTATCTCTCTGACCAACACCACTCTCTCGCCTCCTATGCTGAACTCACCTTTCCATCCACTGAAGAAGCCTTCAATAACTTAAACACTGCTCTTCATGTTCCCTTTTCCTCTCACTACCCTCTTACTACACTCAGTCCTAAATCCTCGACTGCCCTAGATTACAGCTCTCATCTGCACCCTGAAACCAACAATGTGAAAAAAGTTTCACACTTGGCAAAGGTCCAGACACTACACAGATCTACAACTCTATTTCACTGCTCTTCAAAACTATTCCTCTACTCTTGACTCTGCCGAAAGTGACTTCTAGCTCTCTCATTTCATCTCAATACTTCCAACCTAGGTGCCACCAAAATTCTCTCAACTCAATTCCGTCACCTCCTAAACCCAACTCCTTCTCCTCTATTCTTTCTGCAAATGATCTTGGTATCTACTTTGCATCCAAACCTTCTACCATTCACAATACCCTCTCTAATTACCTTCTATCCCCACTGCCTGCTCACATTTCTCCAACACCCCTACCCTTCTCTCCCACTACCATGCATTCCTGTGCCCCCACCAATCCTGATGTTATAGTTTCCCTACTCCTCAAGGTTAACCCTTCCTGTGCCCCCATTGACACACTGTCCCTGCACATTGTGAAGCAGCTAGCTCCCAGTGTTGTCCCACATCCTGCTTCCCTCTTCAATTCCTCTCTTGACAATCACTTTTAGGAGTCCTGACAACTTTTGTTTTGTCTCTCTTCTACCACACTTTTCTAAGATCCTAGAGTGAGTCGTATTCATTTGACTCACCAAGTTCATTGATACTGACAACCTCTGGGACCCTCTTCAATCTGGCATCCAACCTCTGCATTCTACCGAGACAACTTCCCTCAATGTCAGCAAATTCATCTCTTCCTCTCGGCATTCAAACCTTTCACCTATTCTTATTCTCATTTACTTCACTTCTGCCTTTGATACTGTTGACCATTCTAAACCTCTCTCGACATTATCTGTCCTTGGCATCAGTGATAAGGCCCCCGGTGGTTTGCTGCATATCTTGCACCTAGCCCCTTTCAGGTGCCTTACCTCTCCATTCACCCCCTTACCTTTGGAGTTCCCCAAGGGTCTGTCCTTGATCTACTTCTCTACACTCTCTATACTTCAGCTCTTGGCACCCTGACCTTCTGTTATGGATTCTCCTATCAACGTTTTGCTGACGACACTCAGATCTTTTACTTTCACTCCTTATCCAATGTTGTCAAAAATTACAAACTGTCCCTCTGCCATCAAATATTGTATGGCATCTCACTTGCTCATGCTCAACTCCACTAAGAATGAAGTTCTCTACTTCCCAGCCAAACAGGCTATCTCTTTCTCTCCTCCTCTTCTTCTCTTCTCTCCTGACTACCTTCCTTACTTTTCTTAAGCTCGTAAGCCTGGTGTCATCTTCGACCCATCATACAACTTCTCACTCTTCATCTCCAAACTGCCCCTGCAGCCAGGTTCAACCTCCTCAATATCAGAAAAATGTGTCATCTTCTTCCTTTCAATACTGTTAAATGGCTAATATCCTCATTTGTGTTTTCTAGATCTGACTACTGTGCCAGTCTCCTCTATGGCCTTCACAAGGATGCTTCTTTGCCTCTGAACAAAGTCATCAACTTGACTGTCAGCACACATTTCAACCTTTCTCACTTTACCTGTACCTCTTCTGCCCATCACCAGAATTGCTGGATATCTATGAAACAAAGGGCTAAGCATAACATTATTCTCATCATCTTCAAATGTATCCATGGACTCTCCCCAACCTATCTGCTAATCTCACTCCTTACTCTCCTCCTCGCTGTTTGTGATCATCCTCGGCTCACCTCCTTGCCACCACTCAACCTCTTCTGCTCCCTCTTGTTTCCGCTCTCTCTCTCTCCACGCTCTGCTGCTCTGGAATGCTCTTCCTCTCCTTCTATTATACTACTTCAACTCTACCACTATTTAAATCCAACCTCAAAGCTCTCCTTCTTTCTGAAGAACCTATTTCTTAGAACTCTATGCTTCTGCATCATCCTGTTTTCCTCTCTTCCTAACCTTCATGGACAACCCTACAGCACTTTTCGGTCTCCTCTTCATCGGTACCAACCCATTGCTATGTCATTCTGTCCTGTCTTCATCCCTGGTTTATATTTCCACCTTCCCCTGCAACATCTGGCCTTCAGGTCACATTCTTGCACGCCACTGTAAAAGACGAATTGTCCTCCACTCTTTTATCAATGGTAAACACTTTTTTCGGGCCAAAAATGCAATGCTTTCCCTGTGAAATAAATAAACTTGGTGATAAAACATAGTTTCCCAGTGAATGTCTCTTACACTGAAAATACATAAATTGGCAGATTGGGTATTCCACCCCCACTCATTCATGAGCCCTCACGCGGGGGAGGTGCATATCGCGAGGACTGTGGTTTTAAAGTCTATACAGTACATAAAAGGGGCAATCCACGATTACCTTTATTGTAATGCGGTAAGAACAACACTGGCAAACCAGGCATCGAGGAAACAAGTGCACTTTTTATGGTTGTAGTTGTTCAAGTAGAAATATCGTTTGTTTGGGGTGTTTGTATATTTTTTAGCAAAAGCATGCCATTTTTGGGGATTGGAATGAGATCACCTTAGTGTTGGGTAAATTAAATATTTGCGAGAATTAACCTGGAAAGCAAGGTACTCGCATCATCCCAGGAGTTCCGCCAAAATGAGCGATATTCTCATAATATGCCCATTTATTTCCATCAAATTGCCAAGTGCTCACATCATATTGCAGCTATTGTCACCAGATTTCGAGATATTCACACCACTAGAGATTGGTGCCAAATGGCCATCTAGATGTTATGTGAATGAAGTCTTTTAGAGGGTGTGGTGGAAAATGTTTGTCCTTTCTTCAAAAATATGTCCTTTCCTTGGTTTCACTAATGTGAGGGTTTTTTTCAACACTGATAACTTACTTAAGCAAACATTTCTGCTTTGGGGATGCTGGTGTAGGATTGAAGGAAAAATGAAAGCAAGCCTCAGGTTATGGCACAACTTGTGAAAACTGCCGCTGGATTCCTGTAAAATTACTTTAATCAAGGGCCACTGAAAGACGGCTGGGCTATTTAATTATGCACATAGTTTAATATGACCCATGGGGAATTAGAGGGAAATCAATCAGAACACGATGAGAAACAATCTTAACCTCCTGTTTCAAAGGCAGAGGTGACACTGATAGGGACAGAAGATCAGTGGGGGGAGGGAAAAGGATGGATACTCAGAAAAAGAAGTGAGACGAAGAGAGCGAGAAGAGGGACAGTGAAACAAAGCGGTAGGCAAAGTGTATGGCGGAAAGGAGGGACACACAGAGAAGTAGAGAAACAGAAGGAGCAGGAAGGAAACTGACAGGGAGAGAGGAGAGAAGAGGCAGGGAAAGGGAGAGCATGAGGAATGAGAGAAAGAAAGAAGAGGCACTGGAATCTAAAAGGAGAGAAACTTCGAGGAAGCAGGAAGGGCACTCACGGGGAGGGAAGAGGAGAGGGATAGTGAATAGGTGAAAAGTCTGTAAACAAGAAGAGAGGAAATGATCAGAGTTGTTAGGGAGAAGAGAGAAACTGACCAGGGGATCGAGCAGAATGGACAGACAGGGAGAGAGGAGAAGCTGCCACGAAGAGGGAGGAAGAAGGACACCAGCATAATGCGAAGGAGGTGTGGGGGGACAGAGAATGGGAAAGGAGAAACAGAAAGAAAGGGAGGGGCACGGATAGGGAGGAGAGAAATAGGAAAGGAAGGGACACGAATAGGGAGGAGAGAAATAGGAACAATTGGGATCAGTACCGTTGGAAAGAGAGGTGAGGAGTGACACAGAAGGTAAGAGGAGCAGGGATGGTGAACAGAAACAAAGGACAAGGACATGTAAAGCAAGAAAAGCTGGCAGGGAGATGAGCAAGACGGACATTGACAAAGAAAAACCGGAAGACTGGCAGGGAGAGGGAACAGGATGGACAGCGATAGGGAGAAACATCCGTAGCAGCCCTTACAGATAGAGGGGCAGAGAGGCAATGGAGGAGGTACTGGGAGAGAGAAATGAAGAGACACTGAAAGTGAGAGTGGGCCCAACTGCACTGACTGGGTACAAGAGACAAAGGGAGACTCTGAAGGAAAAGGGACACTGACCTGACGAAGGAGAGAAAGCATACCTACTGAGCGACCCAAGGGAAGGATTACTTAGAGGGAGAGGGTACACAGAGATAAAGGAAGGAATAGAAAGGTGGGAAGAAAGAGGAAAGATTAGGGTGCGGATTGAGAAGTGAGGTGCAAACATGGGTGCCTGTAACAATCTCCTTCATCCCCACCAAGACAGGCATGGCACACTCTGCGACTCCTACACATACAGCATATGTACAGGTGACGGTTTAGGAGGCCTCTCCCAGTGCCATGCCATGAAGATAAGAGTGAGAGATGTGGGATCAGATTGAGAGGGGGCTATGGTGCCCGGCAGGCACTGCATGCACCCCGGGGCATCTTAAGGAATTTTGAGGCCATGGGCAAGGACACATTTCGCCCCCCCCCCACACCCTCCGCGAACTAAAGAAAGTATGGGATCGTGAATCTCTGACCTCTTTCTCTTCATTGGAATCGGAATAGTAAAGACGTGGCATTTCAAGCATGACACCAGCAGTTCACAACCAGAGCACTTGTGTTCTGGCACAGGTAGGGGGCGCTTATTAACAATAGCCACGAGGAAGGTATTCCAGCCATAGTATGATTCAGGACACAGAAGAGTGGTTGTATGAAAAAGGAACACACACACCGGCACAGACACAGAACTCGGATTAGCAGCCTTACAGAATATAAAAGTGCTCAGGCATGGATACAGGAGACAGATGGGAAGCAATGAGAAAGTTCCTGATACCAGGGCATAGATAGCAGATGCAGATCTGAAGCTTCCAGGAAGTCACATATATGCAGAGAGAGAACGGAAGCCATTGGTTTTCAAGTGGTATCACTGTTAGTGAGCAAAGAAACAAGTGACTATCGTGTGTGATAAAGCAGTGGTCAATATTGTTATATATGAAGCAACACTATAGCCAGTTAATCTATTAATATGTTTTTAAAGAGTCCCCGGGCCGGAGAGCTAAACCAATTTTAGGGGCTGAGAACTTTGATATTTCAAACTGACAAATGTGAAAGGGTAGCAGAGTGTGTAGACGAGTGTGTTTTGCTGCTTGCTGCTTCCCCTTGTTGAGCAGTCTTTCTTTAATCCGTGCTCACAGCTGTTTCCGGAACGCTTTTCTGCATAGCCTCACACACGAGCGTGTAGTGGAGTGTGTAGACCAGTGTGTTTTGCTGCTGCTTCCCCTTGTTGAGCAGTCTTTCTTCAGTCCGCGCTCAAAGCTGATTTTGGAACGCTTTTCTGCACATGGAGCATGGAGCATGTAGCGCAGTGTGTAGACGAGTGTGTTTTGCTGCTTGCTGCTTCCCCTTGTTGAGCAGTCTTTCTTTAGTCCGTGCTCACATCTGTTTCCGGAACGCTTTTCTGCATAGCCTCACAAACGAGCGTTTAGTGGAGTGTGTAGACAAGTGTGTTTTGCTGCTGCTTCCCCTTGTTCAGCAGTCTTTCTTCAGTCCGCGCTCAAAGCTGATTCTGAAACGCTTTTCTGCATAGCCGCACACATGGAGCACATATCGCGCAGTGTGTAGACGAGTGTGTTTTGCTGCTTGCTGCTTCTCTTTGTTGAGCAGTCTTTCTTCAGTCCGTGCTCTCAGCTGATTCCGGAATGCTTTTCTCCATAGCCGCACACGCAGAGAGTGTAGCGGAGTGTGTAGACGAGTGTGTTTTGCTGTGTTTGGAGTGGCTTGGAGTGTACTGCGCCTCGCCTTCTGCTGTGCTGCTCTGTTAAATCTTATGCTAAAAACCTACCTGGGAAAGTGTGTTTTATAAATATTTGCCCTCTTGGAATACGTGGAGCTCCTGTGTTACACTGAGAAAAGTGTTGATCTCAGCCACACGACACAAGTGGATAAAAAAGAAGTAAAAAAAAGAGGTGAAAGGTAAGCCTTCACGTGTGTTCACTGAAACGCCTGCTAGGGTCCAAAGTAAAAACAAATATTAGTACTTAAGGAAATCTAAAACCCTCGGCTACCAAAGAGAAGACTGTGATACTGCCAACAACTAAAAGCGAAGCGATGTTGATGGAAATAATTTAAGATCATTGCCTCAATGTGCAAAGAAACTCTCGCATGATTTGCATGCTCCCGGTGATATCACTGCTTACTTCAAACCTGGGAACATTGACTCTGTCCCTGCAGCTAATAAAGAACCTTTTTCAGCAGTGGCAGAAATTCATGCAATTAATGCTAATGGAAGCTTGTTATCTGTCACATCTATGGGGGCCGTCGATGATAACTCACTATTAGATCTTTGCTACCGTCTATGTGGTACCAATGGAGAATCTGCTGAGGGCAATGTTGAGCAACCTCATGAAAATTCGGATGTTGTCAATCAAGGGCCGGGAGATAAAAAGGCAATTGTTTCCCCACGATTATCGAGTACTCCAACTCTTTTTCCCATTATTCTGCACTCCCCCTCACACTTCGTAGATCCCTCCCATGATAATGAAGTAAATAATACTAGGCAGAGGAGCACAGAAGAAATAGAGTATAATCGCTCCAAGCATAAAGATGGTGTCTCTACTTCAAATGGCGCTCTATCTTCCAGTGGTTTAATCCATTCCGCCATCAAAATTTTAATAAAACTATGTGACAGTATCTACACACAAACCCAGAAACATGATGAAATACTTGAACGTCAATACCAGCAACATAAGGAAACTCTTCAACGAGATTAAATCAAGAGAACTCCAGTGGAAATAACCCCTACACCAAAGGCGGCCCGATTGTGATTCATTCTCAAACAGTACATGACTGTTCACTGAGCTTGCATAATCTATCGGAATCTCCCCTAACATATCCTACACACATGCAAAAACAGAAACATGCAAAACAACGTAAACAGCAAGTAAAACGTAATCCCCAACCAATTATTACTGAAGATGAGGTAGAAGATGAGCCCCAACCTCTTAACTCCACCATAACATCTAAATGTGATCCTAAAGGTAAATCTAGACATGTGCGAATGCGTGAAAATCGGAGACAGAAAAGCCACATGCAGAAAAGGGGGATTCTGACCAGCTGGTTGTTGCAGGACAGTAGTCTAAGTAACACTGATGTGCAAGAGGAATCTTTTGAGAAAGCAATTCTACATGAGAGAGAGAAAGATGAAACAGCTTTTCTGCTTCCTACAACGTCTTTGCCTGAAAATAAAACAACTGCCAACACCAAAGCCAAAATAACACTGTGAAAGAACTTGTGTGCCCTCTTAACATTAGAGTGGTTACGATCAGTGAAAAGGCTAATAAAAGAACAAAAAAGCACATAGATAGATCAGCGTTAGTTAACTTGTTCACAAATATCTGTCATTAAGAATATTGAAATCCTGTGATTTCGAGTTCATACAGTCTATGAGAAGAGACTTCAGAGCTATAACACCAGTGCATTGCCTATTACCTGCTACAGCCACATTGATTAGACCGCAAGCAGAATCACTAGATTTCCTTGGCTTTGAGTTGGATAAAGAGATACCTGTCTCTACTCAACCCTCTCAGTGTGAACATTGCTGCACAGGTAAAAACAAAGACGCAGTAAAGAACAATATTCAACAGACTTCGGTCATTGATAATCAAGTGGGCTGGAGATGGCTAAAAAATGTAGTCCATTAAATGGAAATTGCAGAACCATGAGTGTGCACTATTGCCTCGTGGATTACCTGAGGCCATCCCCACTTTATGGCAGAATGGGATATAGGGCCACTTAATGGTAGAACAAAAGGCGATATCGCGGGCAAATGTACATGGTCTAGTGGCTCTAGATCAGCCACCTTAGACTACATTTGTGGTAATCCACCTGTCCTTAGCTATATCAGTGATTTTGAAGTTGTCCATCTACCGTATAGTGATCACTTTCTGATTTATGGAGATTTGAAGTTGCCTTTTCCCTCTGTGAATGGAAGGGGCCCCAGTAATGTTACCGTTTGTAATAATGGTATGAAACTATAATGGACCGTGTCTAAAATCAATAAAATTTGTCAGCGAATTTGACTTCTAGCTAATGACCCAGAAAACAGCATTAGAGCTTTGAAGAGTGATGAAATTGAAAATGTAATTAATTACATTTACTACCACTGATGTTGCTACTACCTATGTAGCCCCATTGATTGCCACGGAGAAAAGGTTTAACAAAATGTATGATGACGAATTATTAGTGGCCAAGAGATCCCACCGGAAACATTTTTGAAAATTAAAAAGTCTGAATATGCCAGTCATAGAATATCATATGAAACTGAATAAATTGAATAATCAAAATAGAAATTGGGGAAAAAGAAGACAAGCTGAGAAATTGAACCTCAAGTGGCAACAGATGATAGGTGTCCTGTAAGTGATTTCAATCCAGCACTTCACCTAAGTCAATGCCTAGCGTGTAATGTACAACTGAAATCCATGTTTAATTATTTGTGTCTATAAGTTCTTTTATTCTGAACGATGTACATCACGCCCCTCTCTTTGACCCCCCCCCACGTCACACTGAACCAGGAATCAGGCTGGTTTGCAAAGTTAAAATATTTATTTATGTATTTCAAAATATAATCACACTATTTTTAATGGGGTGATGTCACACTAAGCAATCTCTTTAATCACAAGGAGTAATGATGAGAAAAAACAATGCAGCATAGAAATAATACTTTGGGGTGTATATTCAAATCAACTAGAAGTGTGGTTACCATTTCCCCCTGCACACCCCTCAACCCCCCAATATGCAATATAAAGAGTTAGGAGGAGAGAGAACAGGTTTCAGGAATGCAGAATTCAAGCAAATGTATCAATCCCAATTTCCCCCCAGCAAACACAAGAGAGAAACAGAAATGATTGGCAAACTGTCAAAATGGTTTAAAGTTGTCTTTGAAGGGATTGGGTAAAACACTAAATCTGGTTTAATTCACTTATATTGTTTACATTCTAATGGGAGCCGCTTTGTATGGTTGCAGACAAACATTAGCAATGATTTGAGAGTCATAAGCAATGTGAAAACTTAAATTTGAGGTCGCGTAGAGTTGAAAGCTGTTTTACACGTGATAGATTTTGCCAAACGAAAATTCGTGGCAAACTTTTCCGTGCGCAGTAATTGCGATCGCGGGAGAACTATAAGGATTTGAGAGGATTTTCGGTTCTATGGAAAGCTGTCGATGTTAGCTACAAGCAGACATTTAAATTTTGTTTTTAGCCTAAAACTTGAAGAAGTTGTGGACGTTTTCGTGGAGGTCGTTTTTCTGAACATAAGAATGGGAAAAACAGGGATGCGCTTTCAAAAGACAAACAATATTTCTTTAGACTAGGGTCAGACTATGAAGAAGCAAATACTACACGGAAGCACAGACACTAGACCAGGGCGCCTCCGATCAGGGCGACTGCCTTCCGAGGAGCTTGTCTTCTTCAGATGAAATATATCAGCGCAAGATATGTTAACAATACTATTACAGAAGGAAGATAATAGGGATGAGATAGAGAGTTCAGGCAATTCAAAAATATTTCTCACAATGCAGTTATGACTATAAGATAGGATGGATTAGGACACGGATTACTATGGACAGGGCATAGGCTAGTGACAATCCTATACTATGGATACTCACTACAAATGTTTTGAATGGAACCCTCAGGGATCTGGTTCTGGGACAGACTGCTGGGCACACCGGACTGGACTGGTTCAGCGATCAGCAAGGCGCTCTGGACACCGCACGGTAGGACTGGACAGCAAGGCACTCTGGGCTGCATGGCACAACTGGACTGGATCTGCAATGGCTCTCTGGTCACAGCACAGAACAGCGTGCCACGGGATTGGGTTTAATCTGCCCTTGTTGGTTATGAAGATTAGTCTTGGGCTGGCAAGCAGTTACAGCACAGCCTGGCTCTTTCTTTTCTTTCCCCTTTAAGTGGTGTGATGGTTTCTGGAAGTTAAGGCCTCGCTGAAAGTGGTTCAGCTATGCAATGAGCCTTTCTGCTTGCAAAGTTTCTGGAGTCTGAAACAAGGAGTATGGATGGATCTCCTTCAGGGTGCTTCTCCAAGATCGGGATGGTGGGTGGATCTGTCTGTCTTTCTACGTCCTCAGCTGTCTCTATTTATGCATTTGATAAAGGGGTGTGTATGCTGAATTATCCTAAGCGCACACCCTAAGTAGGCTATTGGCTAGAGTCTGCTCTCTCCCTTGATTGGAGGAGAAAACAGGATGTCACCATGATGATGTGGTTTTATGAGGCAGAACATCCTCCCCTTTGCCTTTTGAACATAAAATCTACTTTTGATATAATACCTATTTACATGTGTGCAATCTTTATAACAATAACATACCTAGATAACATATTTTGTGGAGTAAATACTCTTCCAAGCCCCATCACTGTAGGATCTTGGGTCTGGATTTGAAAGACTTTTGCACTTTTTGTCCGGGATACAATATCTAATTTATCCAACATTTGTACACATGTGCACATTGTATATGGGCATAAGCGTGTGAAGTTTCATGCTTCTGACATAAATACATTTGCTGCAAAACCAGTATTTTCACTGTGCATTCCCAGAACATCGCACAGAGGTCTGACATCTCTTACAATGTGCACCCAAAAATCACATTAACAATGCTGTTAATTCTATAATTTTTAGAAATTTGCACAATCATTTATCAGTCTTTTTTAAATTATGCTTTCTGTGCTTGTGAATCCACAAATGGTTGTCTGTCCCCGCCTCCTTTTCCTCCTGGCAGCTCTGAAGCAATCCGCCCCCTTCCTTCTGGAAGAGGTCATTTTTGACACTTCACAATCTGCATAACCTTTCAGCCAGAGAAAGTCCATTGTCCCCTTCTGCTGCAGCCCAAGATCTCCTCCCCTGATCTAATTCTCACAAAGGTGCGATTTCCTGGCCTTGGTGGGAAGCAGAAGGGAGATGCCTTTTGTTGGGGGAAGCTGTGGAACTGGTTTGGTGGCTTTGAGTTCAGCTTAAATTCAATGTCATTTTATTAATTTTTCCTTGGTCTAAAACAAAACTTGCAATTTTCAAACAAGCAGCTAGAACTCTTATTCCAGCTTCTAAACCATGGAAATTAAATAGTTACAACCTAGGTTCCTCTTAATAACAGGCCACTTAGTTTCCAGACATTTGATTTCAATTGCACAAACTTCTGATACAAACTACTGGCAGCTGTCATACAGGCGGCCGCTGGTACTGCGTCCATATTTTGACAGATTTCACAGGCAGGCACATTTTTGCTGTGAATATTTTGATGACAGATTCCGCTTTTCATGACATTGTATGTTCATAATGATTTCGTGAATGAAGTGACTAGTACACCCAGCAAGAATATTGGATGTTTTATGATGTTTTGGACTGGCATTCTGCAGTTTCAGCAACCAGGAAAAGGGGATTTAAGAACAATTTCTGGGTTGCTTTCAGTAAAGCACTGCCTTTCCTGCAGTTTCCATTTTTACTTGGTGTGCAGCCCAGTGACATGTTTCATCAGTGAAGTCTCCGTTCCACCACTGACAACAGGCAAGGTCGATTTGGCAGCCAGCTTTTCGTGTTTCAAAGTGCAATTTCCATAGGTTTTTGGTGCGCCCAAAGGTTCTGCGGCCATTTTGATAATTCTGGCACCACCAGGACACAGGGATGTCACAGGTCAGAGCACAGTGGGTTAATACATCCTACATTCCTGCAAGAAAATGATACCAGCTCAGTTCAGGAACCAGGGAAATATTTGCTATCTTCCGAGAACTGGAGTCTCCCGCTCCCCCACCACCCCCCCGACCATCCTAAAAGATGACATTTGGTGCAACAAAATCCAAAAGGCCATGCTAGACCAATTGGAAACCCTTCACACCAAAATCCTAGCACACCAAAATGCACTTTCCAACCTTCTTGACAACTGTAACAGCACCACTAGGGTTGAAGCCCCCTCCACCCCCGCACCCATGTTCGAGTTCAAAGATATGAGCGAACTTGAAGTCACTGCCCTCCTTAACTCCATTAATCCATCCAATTGCAAGGGCAATGCCTGCCCAGCGCAGCTCATTAAAGACTGTGCCTCCTCCTTGGTTCCCATCATCACAGCCTTCATTAACTCATCCTTCCGGGCTGGACACATTCCGACTGGACTCAAAGAAGTCTGGGTCAGACCGCTCCTAAAAAAGCCTTCTCTCGACCCCTCAACCCCTGGAAATTACAGGCCCATCACCACGGTGACAACCACCTCCTAGGTCTTCGGCAGTCCGGTTTCCGGCCAAGACATGGCACGGAAACAGCTCTGCTCGACCTAAAAGATCAAATGGATGACCTTAGAGACGTGGGCACACCTGCATTGCTCCTACTCCTCGACCTCTCCGCTGCCTTTGATTTGGTGGATCACAAGACCCTATGCCACCACCTCTCCACCGCAGCCAACTTCTCCCCGAGGGCCTGTGCCTGGATAACCTCCTTCCTGCAGGACAGAGTCAAGAAGGTTTTCTCAGAATCCTCATGCGCCAACCCCAGCCTCATCAAGTTTATGGTCCCACAGGGATTGTGCATAGCACCCACACTCTATAATCTATTCACGAGACCACTATTCAAAATTCTTGATGCTCTGGGCATCTCATACACAAATTATGCTGATGACACCCAGGTGCTGATCCCCCTCTCTGGTGACTATATATCTGACATAAAAACCCTCAATGCCATTTACTCCACAATCCAATCATGGATGGCCAAAAACTGGCTTTGCCTCAACAGCGAGAAAACTGAACTCCTGCTGATTGGGGCCCCCTCCACCTTGAGGAAACTAGATGAAAAATACCAGTCCTTCACAGTTGATAACATCCCTATTACTGTGTCCAAAGTTATCAAGACGTTGGGCGTCTACATTGAACCTGACCTATCCATGAACAGACAGGTCAACGCAATTGCATCCTCTGCAGCGTACCACTCTAAACTCCTCAATGCAGCCAGACCTTACCTTTCCCAACCCAACTGCCTCACCATAGCTAGGGCAATAATTGGGTCATGATTGGACTACTGTAATGCCCTCCTAGTAGGCACCTCCCAAAAAAACTTGGCCAAACTACAACTAGCGCAGAATAATGCCCTCAGGGCCGCAAACGGCATCTCTAGACGTGACCACATCTCTGAGGCCAGAAGAAAGGTCCACTGGCTCCCCGGCAAGGAGAGAATTACTTTCAAAACTCTCGCCCTGGCGCACAAGTGCCTGCATGGTCACGCTCCACCTTACCTAGCTCAAAGAATCAGCCTGCACACTCCTTTTGGGCCCACCAGAGTGGCCTATACCAACAGAATCCTTGTACCTTCCACCCGCAGAGTGAAAGCGGGCGGTTCAAGCTTCCCCAACATGGCAGCCACGCTGTGGAACTCCCTTCCCCCGTCCATCAGGGGAATTGACTCCCATGCAACTTTCAGGAAGGCCATCAAAATTAGACTCTTTGGGCCTCATTACACGTTGTGCGGTAAAAATCGGAATTTTACGGCATGGCGCTATTAGCGTGTCCGCCCTCGCAAAAGACCGCTAAAAGCGTACCATTACGAGTTTGCGGACACGAGCATAGCGCCATGCTGTAAATGTCATTACCGCCATGCCGCAAAAGTCCACAAAATGCCCATTACCGGCCTCGACCACAGTGCTGATAGCACCTCCTCCCTCACGCAACATGCTAATAGCGGTCACCGCTATTAGCGGACACCGTTAAAAAGCGGAACCGGAAATAGCGTCATCGCACAGGAACGGGAAAGAGAACGGCGGCCATCTTTAAAAACACAATCCATTGCCATCCTCTGCATCCAGGACATCTTTCCGGAGAGCTCTGACCAAAAACCATCCAGGACTGCCTGAAGATGTCAAAAGCCCTGAAAAAAACCTCTGATCGACAGCGGAAAGAGAAATTCACACCAGAGGAGCTCATAATGCTGACTAGCACACTCGCAGCCAATGCGGAGGTCGTATTCGCCAATGATATGCGCCGGGAGGCGATCATCAAGAAAAAGGCCATCTGGGATGAAGTTGCCTGCAAAGTTAGTGCGGTGGGCACTACCACCCGCAGTGTGAAGGACTGCCGCAAGAGGTGGGACGACCTAAGTCAACCGCAACCTTGCAATGGCCACAGGAGGAGGCGCAGAATCACCTCTGAAGATGAAGGAGTGCGAGGAGACATGTGCCTCCACCATCGGAGTCGAAGCCATAGAGGGGGTCGGAGACATGGAGCATGGTGTGGCCATCTCATCTGATGGAGGTGAGTGAATACGTCAAACAATGCACAGTGAAGGGTGAGGGGGTACCCCAAACATGTGTCGATGACCAGGCCATTGGTCCTGCCACACACATACATGCATGCATCACCATATACACATGCAATACTGACCCATTATGACCAACCCGACATCCCCATGACAAGAATCACTGATGAATAGGCCCCAATGCATAGAGCAGCATGACGTGAACATTCTGCATGAGGCACCTAGACCCATTAACAATGATGTACCCTATTTATGTCCTCCACAGGATCACCGACAGACACTGGAGACACAAGCACTGCAGCACGTACTCCCCCAGCAGCCAAAAAAGCCAGAATGCATGAGAGGGGTGACACCGCCACCACCTCCAGGGGAAGTGGGAGGACAGTCCATCTGCAGAGGGCCAAGGGCAGCAGGAGCACCATTGCATCACAGCCTGAGGGCACGGCTCCTGTTGTAGCCGAACCCACGCAAGTGTGCCCCATCACTGCTGAGATGAGCACGGAGGGCACGCACTCCGCAGCCACCAGCTCCACTGGGGAGGCAGCAGCAACCGCACCGGCCCCTGACGAGGAGGACGCAATCGACGTCCTACAACTCATCCATGACCCCAGCCCAACATGGTCCATTGAGGGGAGTCCGAGGGCAACGTCCGGATCTGCTACCCAGGGAGCACATGACACCCTCACTGTAGAAGGTGCATGGAGCCCTCAGCTGTCCTCACCGGATGCCGGGTGCATGGACCAGGGCGCACCGTCCAGCCCAGCAGCACCTACCACCCTGGCAGACCTTGCAACCATCACCCGGAGGCAGGAAGACATGGCTGCGGTGGTCGCCCACCATGTGGCCGAGACAGGCCGTCTAAGGGATGACCTCCAAAAATATGCAGGGCAAACAAAGGAGGCCATGGAGGCCTGCACTGACAGGATATGCCAGGAGATGGGCCAACTCCGCCAGGCCATTTTACGTATTGGGGACATCATGGAGCAGCATCACCAACCCCCAACACAGGATCGACTGGGAACCTCCTCCTCAGCGGGTTCCCAGCAGACCAGCCCCCTGCGCCGCTCCCTGTGCAACCTGAGGCGTCCCGCATCACAGCAACCCAATGTCGGTGGAGGCCCTGATGCTTAGCTCCACCAAGGACCAGGTGGCACATGTGGTGCAGGAAACATTATAGACACCATAAGACTCACCTGGGTGTTTTGGGGGGGAGGGGGGTAAGGGTGCAGTTGGGTGTTTTGGGGGGAGGGGGGTAAGGGTGCATTTGGGTGTTTTGGGGGAGGGGGCTAAGGGTGCATTTGGGTGTTTTGGGGGGAAGGGGGGTAAGGGTGCATTTGGGTGTTTTGGGGTGTTGCATTTCTTATCACATTCTGTTCAATACACAGTTGTTCTGAAGTTGAAACCCAAGCGTGGTCTCATTGCGTATGTGTCATTTATCTTGGACAGGGTCCTTTGTGGTACTCCAAACATGCACCAGGGCAACAATATCCATCTCCGTCCATGCTTTTTCTCCTTTGTGCCTGATGGGATTTCAGAATCAGATGCTGACGCACATCGTGTGCCCTCTTGGCATTGCCTCTTGCATGTCCTGCCGGGGCATTCCACCCGTACTCATCCACATCCCCATCATGCTCTTCTGGTGGTTGCATGTCAATTTCAGATGGCATTGGCACATTCCATCATTTGCACATTTTTTGGTGCTCTACACATGGCTTGGTTATCTTTGCCACTTTGACACGGCTGTACAGGAGTGCCTCACACAGGCTGCTTAGGCAGCGGAGCACTGTCATTGGAAGGCTGACTGCCAGCTCTATCACAACGCAGGTACGGGGATGTGCAATATTGTTGTCCTCTTCCTGCTGGTTCTGTGGGTTCCGTACAGGGGTTGGGAGCCACCTCCTCAGTGGATGGCTGGCATCGCCTGTATGGTGTGAGGAATGGGTACCTGTTACGGGTCACCTCTGGTGCGGGCTGTTGTTGTTGGTGCTGCACTGCTATCATGTAGTCAAGGCTGTCATGTCATGCTGCTGCTATTGGGACCATCTTGGTGTGGGAAGGGGTGTGGGTAGGGGTGTGGTGTGCTCTTTTGTGCTGCCTGTCTCCATTGCATGCACCTGTGCTGATTGTGTCCACCTGTAGTAGATGGGTACACTGCTCAGGTCTCTTAACGGGTGCTTTTCGATGCCGTTATTAGCGCCATACCGGTAAGGGGTTTTTGGGTGTTTTACATGCCGCTAATGCCATGTCCGCATGGCTTGTGATGGCCTGGTACTAGCCCCATGGCGCTAATTCCGGCCTGGGGGTCGCGCGCCCGTGGCCTTGCTGCTATTAGTGGCACCGTAATTAACGGGTGCGCAGATAGCGGTGGGTCCGGGTCGTGATTGGCTTAGGGAATCAACGGTACCGGTAAATCTTTACCAGTACCGGTATTCCATTACCACACAACGTGTAATGAGGCCCTTTGTCTAAAGCAACCTTTGCTATGCATTTTGTAACATGATTTTGACAATGTAACTCATGAAAATGTCCGTTGTTAACCGTAACTATTCTCTGTTTTCAAGTCTCTGCTGGGGCCGCATTCTTGTAACCTTGAATCAAGCCTCCCTAAGCCATCTCATAGCGCCTTAATGCCTGAGGGCTACAGTGCGCTTTACAAATGCAAAATAAAAATAATAAAAATAGTGTGGAAACTGTTGAATAAAGTTAGGGGAGACTCTTCTCCCCAACCGTTAAACGCTATTGGTGAGGAAAAATGGGTGACTTACCTCACTGTCAGGACGAGGTGGGGGGGTCTGTACTTCCGCTCTCTATATGGCAGAGGAAAGGCACAGAGGACCCCAGCCGAGATTCTCTGATATGGTAACGCTGGTCGAGCAATCAAGGCCTAGCTTCTCAGGAGGTGATGCGGGCTGGTTCTTAAGTACAGTGTATCCCCAAGCCCCCACAAAGGAATGTCCACACACTGTATTACTGAAAACACAGTCTTTATATAATTAATATTCAAAGGTTATGTACACTTATCACAATAACGCACTTTGTGCTCCGGAAAATCAACAATGGTAAATATCTACAATTCTAAAGTGGTACCACTAATATTCGATTAGAGTGCATTCAACAAGGCTGTGAAAATGCCACACGGATCAATAGCAATGAAACCAGCAATAGAGAGAAGAGAGAAAGCAGACGGATGAAATAATAGGCAGACGACTGGTCCTCGCTACTGGACACAGCTCTGAGTGGAGATCCCCCCACCTGGGCAACCTGTAAAATAACGATATATAAAACAAGCCCAGTCCATATATTTTTCAAGAGTCTCGTTCTCTCCCACAATGTTTTACCCCCCCAATGTACCTGGTGGAGTAGAGTTCGTCGGCGAGGCGTCGACCGATCCTTCTGGAGTGACTCCCTTTAAGGCAGGAGCCACGGATCGTCGAGTGGCGTCGCGGACTCGGGGTTCGGTGTCGGGGAATCGGCGGCCCTTCTTGAATGTCGCCCCTTTCAAGCGGGAGACACGGGGCGCCGAACGTCCGACCGTGAACCGGGTAGAACGACGTCGATGAGGCAGCAGGCTTTGATCCGAGCGGTGCTCGTCGACGACAGAGCGTTGGCGTCCTGCAAGGAAGAGGCGTGCGGGGTACCTCGGTGACGATAGTTCTGGACCGCAAAGAGATGAAGAAGAACTGTGGCCCAGCAAGGGCGTCGAGTCGTCGGCGTCTCTGCGGTCTTTGGGTGGCGGGAAACCCACCGGTGGATACTCCTCGGCGCGTCGACGGTCAGGCCTTCTCCCACAGGAGACGGTACGGCGATGCAGACGAGAGCGTCCGTTGATCAAGTTGAAGCTCTTAGGCAAACGGGAGCACGGCGGCTCCGGTCGGCGACGGCGGTCGTCGACCGTGGCGGACAACAGTCCGGGTGCTTCGCTTTGGGATTCCTCAGCAGTCCCCGTATCGGGTCGGCAGCCTGTCGTAGGTCTGTCTACCAGGGAGCGTTGGCAAAGGTCAGCTGTGCACGATGGTCCCTCGTAGCTCGGGAAGAGGGCGCCTTACCAGGTCCTCTCTGGGTCAGTCCTTGGAGACACAGCAGCCTTTAGATCGTGAAGGAGAGCCACGGCAATCCTTCTCCTCCAGCAGGGCCTCAAGGTCAAGCGTCAGTTACTCCAGTTACTCGTCGTAGTGGACTTCAGCTTCTGAACAATTTCCAGTGGTGAGAGGTCCCCAGATATACTATTTGGTCTCTCATCCACACTGCTGGCACACACTCAGCAGCCAATCGTACAGAAGGGCATTCATGCAGTCGGTCAGCCAATCAGGCACGCAGGGCATTCAGGCCACTCTTCTCCCGCTCAGACACTCACAACAAGGAATGTGGATTGAGACAAGTACTCAGCCATTCAACTCTACATACTGCATTCAGTCCAGTTTCGGGCAGGGCTGTCTCAGTCTTTGTCCCTCATGGCAGAAACCAGACAGCCACAACACGGAGTGCATATTGGTCACACTCCCCATTCACCCAGGTCCCACCCACAGGCGGTACCCACAACATACAGTCAGCGGGAAGGCTCCAGTAAGTCTAGCTGGGCCTTCACAACAACACCATATACGGAACTTCCACCCAACAGCCAGTCAGGGGGAAGGGACAGAGTCAGGGCTTCCCAGGACTTTGGGAAAACAAGGTATCAGGCGATAGAAAGCAAGAGGCCACCGGGGCCATCTTGTTTCCTATCAGGAATCAACTGATTCCAATGGCAGGGCCGGGGTACCCCAAAATGGCGGATACCCAGCGCACCTGTCAAAGTCAGCATGTAGCTGCCACCAGCCCATACCCAGCTCTGTGGGCCACCCACGGGTGCCCAAAAACATACACTAGGGGCACAGGGTTGCACCCCTACCCATGGGTGCCATAAGGGTATCCCATGGGTCTGTTCACCAAACCAAAAGAGAGAGCTGCACCGCCAGGAGTCCCGCATGGACTTCTGCGTGGAAAACACGACAGAACACACGATAAGAACAGAAAAAGGACAAGGATACGGAGGCCCTGTCCCTCCGATGCATTTCCAGCATCACACTCACCAATATGATGTATGAGGATAACTCTGAAATTGTTGCCGGAAGTCTGTCGATAGCATGTCCATTAACATTTTCATTGCACACTATCAGAGAGATAATAATTAAAGCAAACAATTCTAGAGCTTCCAGCCCTAACGACCTAGCGACTATTGTTATAAAACAACATCTTGAAATTTGGACTGAATTCATATATGTTCGCAGTACGAAAGTGTGCAATGAAATGCATATACCTGCTTCATGGAAAACATCCACCCTTATTCATGTCTATAAGGCTGGTGAGAGGCTTGCACCTGCAAACTATTGCCTACTTTCATTACAAGATATAACCAGTAAAGTCTTTGCAGCCATAGTTTTAGACCATTTGCAGAGTTGGACTAAACACAACAATCCACTCCACCCTTTTCAGACAGGATTTAGAGCTGGATCTAGCACCACCCACAATATTCGCCTACTAGATGCAATAATATCCATGGCAAAAAGAGCAATAATCCATCTATATATGTCACCTTTATACATTTTAGCTCTGCTTTTGATAGTGTAGATCACCATAAATTGTGGGAAATATTAGCGGAAATGAATTGCCCGAGCTGGCTATTAGAGAATATAATAAAATTACTCTCTGACACTTGTGCCCAAATAAGTCTTGACAACGAAGGCCGTTTTACTAGGCCTATGAAGATCAATAGGGATGTCAAACAGGGCTGTCTGTTAATCTCTATCTTGCCAACCTTATAAACAGTCTCAAGAATAAAGTCAACTGTCCGGCGAATTTTGTGTCCTCTCGGGTCTCAGCAATGCTCTATGCCAATGATCTTGTCATAGTAGATCACACTTATAGTGGTATGAAGGCAATATTAGAAGAGCTTGACCTTTTTTGCAACTGAACACTCTAAGAATTAATCTGAAAATGTTGAATGGTACCAAAAAAATGAACAAGCATAAAATGGTAACCAGCTAGGTAAACAATAAATTATACTGAATCCTATAAATATATTGGTGTTGTAATCCATAGTAGACTTAACTACATCCTTCTTATTGAAAATAAGGTTCATCGAGCCAAATAAATAGCGCTGCTTGTAGCTTTGTCTTGAACTATGCTGGATACTCATTGAAAGGGAGCAAAGTATGGGCAAAGTCAATGCATAGTCATTTTTGCAGTACAAAATTACTTTGCCTGGACTTTGCACTGCAAAAATACACTTTGCACGGTTCCATGAATCAGGGTTTGTGCCGGCAGTTCAAAGTCACTTTTCAGCAGTGCAAATGCACTTTTCACCAGGAAAATATTCCACGAATTGGGCACAGGGCGACCAGGTTTTCAAAATCTAAAATCTAAAAAAAAAGAAATCGGTACAGGGAGAGGCCACCATCATAAAAGTAGGACTAACACTGGCTGCCAGCACTACTTTTCAGTAGTGGGGAAAAAATAAAGGGTGGGGTAGGAGTTAGGGGGGTAGGCGGTTTGCGGGGAAGGATTCCGGGAATTCCCCGGGACATATATTGCAGAACTACTTGGGACTTTAAGCATACACCAAAAAATTTCGCTTTTGCACGTATTTATATTTCATGGCTGTCTGTGAAACCTTTTACTAAACAGTTTCTGTGGAACAATAAATTACTGCCTAGGGTTGTTAACGGAAAGGTTGGTGGTTCGAGCCCACCCAAGAATGGCTAGCTTAGAGTTACAGAAAACACAGTGATGAACTGTAACCTTTACTTAGTGTACATTATGACAAATAAACAATCCTGTTCATTTGTAAAATGTACACAGCAACCAATTTCTTCTGTGTGATGTTGGCAGTGCAGGCACCAGCGTCCATCTCTCGAAAAATGAGGCAGGGTTTTTAAATGAAAAAAGGGGCAGGGGGACAGTGCACCCAGGTGGCTTTGGAGAACATGTGACCATGACAAGGTGCATGACGGAGAAGGGTCTGGAGCATGTGCGGCTGGCCATGTCACGTGGCCATCATGGGTAGTTTTTGGTGGCCTTGGGTAAGGCCAAACACCATGCCACAGGCTTTCTGGCAAAGGCCACTATGGTCGTGTTTATGTATCCCAGGTTAAGGTCACAAGCCAAGACCAGTGGGCACTCATGTTATCTTGCATTTCTATAGCACCTCCTGCCATGGGTTAGGGTGTTGAAGCGCTTTAGCTGGCAGAGAGGAAAATAAGGGGTATGATAGTACATGCAGTAGTGTTAGGGTAAGGGTGAAGCAAAGTAGGGAAGATAGTTGGAATGAGGGTGGAGGATAGATATGATGCTCAGGAAGGCATGTGAAGGAAAAGTTGGAGGAGCAATGTGTACAATTGGATCAAATTTATCGTGGGACCCAACTGTATTCTATGGCTGCAGGCAGCGCCGAAATGAGAAACTGCTGGATAGAGGTGTTTGCCACGGCAGGGGGTATATCTGGAATTTACTCATGGTGAGCCTGAGAATTTTAAAGTCATGCCCAAGAAACCATAGACAGCATAGCCGTTCTACTTACCTCCAACAACATTTGGCAGAGGATTTATGTCAGAAATCCAAATTTGCCAAATTTGCAAAAGAACCCAGAAAAATGAGCAAAAAAACCTTGATTTCTTTTCTTCATTTATGCCATGGTCATCACAAGCAATTTCTGTTTTTGTTTATACTTGACCAAAACCATAGACTTGTGCTTCTATGAAAAGTGCTTAAGGACACAAGTCTGTGGCGCAGCAATGGTCATGCTTGTCAGCCTTCCCTAGTGTCATGGTAAGCCCAAGCCCAAGAAAACACAATGAGCAAAGCTCTTCTACTTATGCCCCTGAGCCGCAAACAGCCAGGCTCTTCAAATTATCGACAGCGTGGGCGGACCTACGCAGGCGCTTCCCCATCCAAAAGGATGATGTTTACCTACCCCACCAATCTTACACACAGCCCTCACGTTCTCATAACTCCTCCCACCACCCCGTCTGCCCCACAAAATCTACTAGCACACTGCTCCTCTCTCTGCCTCTCACCCCGACTCCTCCCAGCAAAGCCTTCCCACTCAGTTCAGCCACTCCCAGCGCAGACATCCGAACCCTCATCAATTCTCTCTCCTCGACATGCCTCTCACACGCAAGCAGAAAATGTCCCACAGTCTCAGGCACCCCACACACCACACAGTCCCTCGACTCACGCTTCCCCACTCGAAACAGACTGTCTTTCAGCCCCACATGCCCTATCCTCAACCGGTTCAGCATCACCTCCTCCATTCCAGTTTCCCTGCATCCACCTTCACAGACACTTTCTCACAAACACCAAACATCCACCTGCCCTTCACCCCACAGGCTCTATAGATGGGAAATCTGGAGGGAAATCTGGGCGCATTTAACTCAGAGTGGGATTTTGACCACAGCTTCTCTGGGAGAAGAAGCCCCTTTCCAAGCTTCTTGCAGGTGCTTGAGTCCTGCTACTACCTTTACAAGAATGGTTAGAGTAGTATGTGAGGCAGGAATCCCCTCAGGCTGGGTATTTATGGGAGTTAATTTACATAATCCAGCCTTTGACTAGCATTCTCACCATGGTTTGCAGTTACTGTGTCCTGTTTATAAAGGCCTTGATACAAGCGTTAGCTCAAAATAGTGGTGCAGGGTCTTTTTCACAGATTAGATTTCCAGCTATAACTTCTGTTCCAGTTTCTTTATTTGCATACTTGGAAGGTTGCTACCTGCTGTTTCATACTTCATGGTTTCTTCAAGGCGTTTGAACATTAGATACCTAAAGGAAAACATTGTGCACCAACCTCAACATGGTAAAACATGACATAACTAGCTAGAAGAAAAGGAAACTGACATCATATCCTCCCTCATAAAGAGTGCATGAGCACATACAAAAGCCAGTAAAAAACATGAACGCTCGGGAAGATTCCAGGTCACTTGCATTCAGCTTTGGGGAAGGAACATATTGATGCGAACAGAACAAGGCATTACACAGCACGATGCTACAGCTTAAAGGCATGACATGGCGTAACATAACACAGTGTAGCATACAACACCTAACTGAGTGTAGTACTTCAGGGCAGAGTATAGACAATATAGCTTAGGGCCGGCACATAGCAAAACATGCCATTGCTAGGCAATCCAAACAAATAATGATGCAAAGCAGCAGAAACAGCACAGTAAGGTCAGCATGGGGCAGAAAGATATTGGAGTGACACACATGCAAACACACACACATCCTCTACTCAACGCTCACCGTTTCTGTATTTGAGGTCTGCTGCTGCTTTTGGGGTTGACTGCTTTCAAGATGTAATTGAATGCTCTTTTATAGGCCAAGACCCTAGATCTGAAAGGCAGGAGGACTCTGCCCCTCAGACCCTTCCTTCGGTCTGCACCAGGGCAAATTGCTGTTTCCTTTCAGTAAGAGGTGCCATTCCTCCTTTAATTAAGAGGTTTATCTCTACTTCCCAGAGGAAGGAACAGTTGGGTCATTGTTGGTGAGTGATGGCTCATTCTTTGAAACAACGCGTGGCTTCCATAGTGGAGTTTCTATATATCTTCAATTTTTTTATTTATTTTTTGCTTACTTCATTGCTTCATTGCTGGGATGTGCATTGCTACCATGCTGCCCTGCTTTAGCTTCCTAGAGCTGCGACGCACTGCAGTGTGTTTCAATGCCCAGGAAAGAACATAAATCAATCAATAAAGCTGCATCGAAGGGGATTTAGAGCAGCCCCTATTGTATGGACGACTCACGTGTGGCACTAGCATGTAGAGAAAGACTGGTGCCCTTCTTTATGTTATGTTACATTATTATGACTGCTACCAGGAGGCTATGTCATGCTCTGTACTGTGCTCATTCAGTATTGAGGAGCAGGAAGGCAAGCCTACAAAGCTCAACACCAGTGCACCCAAAGATCAGTACCGAGGGGCCGCTAAGAAAAGAAAGACGGCAAAGCTATATGACCATACTACTATATATGTCAAACAAAAAGTAGTAAAAAAAAGTGCTAAAACAGGCAAAATTGTCTAAACACCTTTTTTTAAAATGCACTGTGCAAAACGTGTTAATTATGGCAGGCAGCATGCAAAAATGGATTCCTATGGTATCGTTTTGCTTTTACCAGGTGTCTAATGTGGGCGGAATCCATTGGCTTAATGCCTGCATAAAAATATATGTGGATGTTAAACCATGTGTTGCTTTGAAGCAGAGCTGAGATGCATGACTGACATGGTTAGTCCATTTATTGTGCAAACTCCACCTCAGAACAGAAATAAAATTCCCCTGAATCAGGAAAAAAGTGTAAAGACAGGCTTTAATGTTACCTGTCTCTAGACTTCTTCTTTTCCCTCCTGATCACAGGGCTTGCAAAATGACCACAGTGCATCTTCATACTGAGCCAGATTCTCAAGCCGAGCTATCTACATATTAATTCATGGATTATTTGCGCCGAAAAAAACGGGATTTGTGCGCCATTCTGCCTGCAAATCCCCATTTGTTAAACAGGGATTTGCAGGCAGAATGGCGCACAAATCCCGCTTTTTTCAGCGCAAATAATCCATGAATTACCCTGCTAATTTCTTGCACCAACAACGATGTGCTCCATTCAGAAGGGGAGTTTGAATGTGCACATCATATGCCCTTGTTCACCTCCTTTGCACATTTGCACATTTGCACAAATGATGAGGCATTTGTGTGCATTTCAATACACAATCCAAATTCACAAATGGGAAAACAAAAGCCTCTGTGCCTGTTTGGAAATGATGCAGGAGGATACACAAGAAAGGGTAATTCCTGATCCCATGTCATACATTTTTTAAGTGTGACAGGAGCGGTATGAAATTATGCTGTTACACTTGCATTTCTATCCCACAAACAGGGATAGGAATGCAAGTTTCTTTTGCATTTCACAATAGTGGTCCATTTAAGGGGCTATGGACCTATCACTGTTAAAGACGCGTTCTTCTACGCTTCTGTGCTATTTTACTTGAACCACTTTATAAGAATCTGGTTGAAGTCTGTTGAGGCTCCAGATTTCAAGACTTATTTTCTTTTAAAAAGACTGCGAAGAAGGAAAATCAGACACCTTTTCTTCATTAAATAATACATGAGTATGCAAACCACGTGCAGAACTGTGCATAACAATGTCAAATGAGAAAAGTATAGACGTTTATTAGGTGAACAGAAAATATTGCAAAGTACAGAACATGAACATCCCATTAAATGTGCATACATGAAATATTCGATGCAAACAGAAAAAATTACAGATGAGGACAATTAAAAATGTATAATGTTTTTTTATACATCCTGAAAAGTATGTCAAATAATGAGGGAAAAATATACCTTGTGCTATATGGACACAGCAAGCTGAACTATATGGTTTCGAGCAAAACTGCACAATGTCAGTGACTGTAAAGCAGGGGAGTAGGGGACATATGCAATCGGGGGGACAGGGGACACCATGTGGGATTTGCTATAGACATAAACCTTCCCCATAGGCCAGTCCACCCCTGCATAGTTAACATGATTGAGTTCCATTTAGAATGGCTCTTTGGTTTTTACTGTGTCTTTTGTGCTGTATTTGTTGTGTAGGGGCGCCACATGCCTACATGGTTGCTTCTGGGCTTTCCATCCATCTCAGCTGATTGGGAGGTGGATACTGCAGGTAGACATATTCATTTCAGGGGTACCTCCTATCAAATTACCCGCGGGCAGGGGTGCTCTTGAGAGTTTAGGGCGACCTGTGCTCTTTATTTTTATGCAGTCATTTTCCAATTAAATCTCGGGCATCATTCATAGTTTTATGTTTGTTAACAAGCTGTGGCATTGGTACGTAATATTTTGTGGCATTCAGCAGATCTACTGCGGCATTGGCGGACAATAATCTATGGCACACTGATTGGCATCTATGACGATGCAGGGCATTTCATGGGGATTGTGGGGAACAAGCTGCTGAGCAATTTCATGTACGACATTTTGGTGGCATTTCATGTGCTACATTTTGGTGGCATTTCCATGCACTCTACCGGAAGTGCTTTATGAACATATAATTGTGCTCCTTTTATTTTTAGTTTTGGTGGCCAGCTTCTGCCACAGCATGTTAGGAGTGGCTGAGCGCAGCACCTGATTTAACCACTACGTTGTGTGCTAGCCTCAAAGTAGTGCCTAGCATGTGCCTGCCTGACGCCCTGCATAAGTAACCAAACAGTACACATGATTCACATTGTTACAATAGGTACCCCCCTGCCCCTCAAGTAGTAAGGGAAGAAAGCATCACTGGGAATCCTCTGAGAGGTGGCAGTGGGGAAGAAGATTCCCAGAAAAAACTGCACATGGAGCAGGATGGAGGGAGAGAGCGGGTGTCGTAATCCTCACCTGTAGAGGTACATGTCATCGCCGTTTGGTTCCATGTGTTTAAAACGACACCACAAATAACGACATACATTTTTAATGACACGCAAATAACGAAACATGACACGTAAATAACGAAACATTATTTTTTTATTGGGGAGGTTCCCCTAATCCCTCCGTTTCACCCGCTTTACTAACCCCCCAATTTCCACTACCCTTTTTTATCCCTTGCCCCCTCCCCACATATACTTTTATTAAAAATGTCGACATTTGTTTCGCTATTCAGGTGTCACTGAAAATGTTTGTCGTTATTTATGTTTTGTTATTAACACTGCACACCCCCCACGTTCTCCCCTCACTTGCCATGCTGATTCTCTCATAGCCCAATAAGCAAATTGCCCAAAAACATATATTTAGCAGCAGCGATGCAATCGCACGGTCGCACCTCCTCACCTGGATTTCAATGGCAGCGCCCGCAGCCAGGCTACATCTACTTATGAGGATTCCTTCCTTGGAGAGCCATATCTCTCTGGCTACTGGCTCATTCACAATTGCACTACTCCTTGTAGCCAAGGTGATCTTATTTAAGTTTATATTATGCATAGACCATACAACCGCAAGGCAGTTCAGCTGAGCAGTGAAACACAGGAATCTGTCAGACATGCGCTAAAGACACATTTTTAATCAGGGTGGTGCTACGCTATATCCCTTGAGGTAAAGTTGGGCAGTGAGTACATTAGTGTATTCCTGGGCATTTGAGTAGCACATGGCAAATGCGGCTGATTCTGGGCAAAATCTTTTATTCCTGACCAGATGAGGCTGATTCTGAATATGATGTAAAGTTTTACATTTTTTCGCAAAGGAGCGTGATCCTTACAACCAAGACTGTACTTATACATACGAGGCTGTTCCACAAATACCAAGCTGTACTTAGAGTTCAGGGCCTGGTATTCATGGAGTCATTTTGCACAAGGTTCCCAAAATCCTTTAAACAGCCTTGAATATTACTCTACGGTGCTTTGAGATAATTTGTAGAATAAACAGGCGATAGATGTTGATAGATGAAATAACTAGTCGCCCGGGCTGCGCTACAGTGTGCTGCGCATCAAGTGATGTGAACATGGGGAGCGCAGAGGGCACGTGCGGTTCTTTCCCCAGGTGGTGCCCCTCCCCAAATGCGTAGACGCGGGCAGAAAAGAATGATGTGCACCAGCCAGCCACAGCCAGTGTGACTGACAGCGAAGAGCGGAACCACCCAGGCTGACCTGGATGTTCGCTCTCGCTCATATAGCCCAGTCCAGGCCTGATTTTACTTAAAGCTGCTCTGCTGCTTCATCACTCCACTTCTTGGAAAAATAAAAATAAAACCCCTGCCTCTGATTGTGGGAGGAATGAATGCCATTATATCCCCATGCCGTGCCTAAAATTGTGGGGGGTATTTCTGCCCATCTCCTCCCATTTCCTACGCCCTTGCTGTAAAGAATGCCCCCCCCCCAATCCTACGACCCTGCTTACCCTTCTCACAGATAGTTGGATGCAAACACCAGGGCAGCAGATGGATAGTCTGTTTTTTAAAGACTGTGAAAGACACGTTGACTTAACCGGTGGCTCTGGGACGCACTTAGAAATGAATACCCCCATCATCGCCACATGCTGGCAATCTGCCTGCAAGTCACAACTTAGATATGGGGGGTGGGGGCTGATCTTAATGTACCCCCTACTCTAGAATGTGGTGGGATATGTCCCTCTTGTCCCCCCTGGTTACTATGCCCAAGGATACTAGGCTAGAGGGGAGACCGCTACACCTCCCCCACCCCCCAATGTGCCCTTTCATGCCATTCTGCAGGACAGGGCACAAGCTTGTATAGCCTCGCTGCTATAGAATCTGAATTAGTATTATGCTATAGAATATCTGGAGCATGGTTCAGGAACAACAAATGATATTTCAAGCATGAGTCCGCCTGCTGTTGGCATCTGTGTGCCACTGGTTATAATGCCCTGAGCATGACTGTGTTCAGTAATAACACCTAGTTCCCAAGCCCCCAGGGAGAATGCAGTTTTCGGTCTGCAGCCTATACATGGAAAACGACATTCTTCAGCAATGGCACTGCAACAAAAGTGTGTTTTTGCTCTTCCATGTGAGTGCAGCTTAAGAAAGGGAGCGTTTGGGAGAAGAGGAGAAGTAATGACATAATGAGCTTTGAGGCATCACACCGCCAATTCCCACCCATATTCTGCTTGTGATGTCATGCTTGCTCAGCTTATTATACACTCCTGTATCCCAAGGGATTTGGGAGTGGCGCACTTGGGAAGAGGATGTGATTGCGGTCTGGTGAATACAAGCTGGATCTTGACTTTGCCCTGCTCACGAGGCCCCCCCTCTACTCTAATCCATAAAAGTGTTCAATTTTAGTTTGGGAGGAGCAACAGGAGCACTCCTTTAGATAGCTTAGAAGACTCGTAGCTACTGCCCCAGATGCATCTTCATTCAACACCAAATTTTCAAGTAATTTGACAGTGGATGTCAGCAGCCATGAGGTGGGATCCATCCGAGCTCAGAAGGATAAGAGATTCCGAACATCACATTGCTGATGCCTCCGGGTCTTGAAAACAACCGAACACAACTATTTGGATATTCAGACAGAGACGGTGAGAAGTTCAGGCCATTTCTGTGGGGTGCAACCTTTGAGTTGAGCAAAGACCTTAAACGTCTTGTCAGTCTTCTTTCCAGCAGCCTGGGTGACAACATATCCCTGGTGTGTTCTACCTACTTTGCCCATGGCAGTTGCCATGGTTACTATTAGTTAAGTCCCTTGTGTCTCTCCTTTCAACCCCCTCACTACTCCCTGACCTTGTAAATTTTGTGGTCAGAAAAAGTCAATGAAACCAAGGGTGCCTAGGTCAGAGAAGCACAGCATACAGGCTGACATTTGTCAACGAATAAAACCTTGTGCCGACTCACCAAGTTTCATAGAATCAAATTAGTCTGGTGATGGGTGCCTCCAGTCACCTCACCCATGTGGCCCTAATGGGCATCCGGTCCTCTGGGCCCTGCAGCACAGCCACTGAGCAAGACCCCAGTCAAGTAGTTCCTGACCACGCGGTGTGATGAGTTGGTCCGTCAGCATTTAAGAAGAATGCCCTTCCCTGGTACCAGACCCCCTTCCCATGGATAGACTGCCCTTAAAACATTCCACCTCTCGGGCCTACCAATTAGCTGCAAAGTAAATGGTAGTGTGTAGCCAATTCCATGAACACTCACATGGTAGAACACAAGTGCAGACAGTTTTCAGCGGCCTACTGGGCTACGCACAGACCTTAAGTCTCTTATCGGTCTACTCTCCAAACCAGTGGGTGACAAACTATCCCCAGGGCTGGGTAGACTAGTAACCCACTTGCAAGAATATTCGTTTGTTGTTATGACTTCCCAGGCAAAAGTGATGTAGCGACTGACTGCTTCTCACACCTACCCTTGGCGGCTACTGATTCCAGTGAAGATAACTCTATTTACTCAGTAGAAGACTGTCAGTGGGGGGAGGCTGTCTGGAGACAGTTTTCCTTGGCTGAACATCAGGATGAGACGTTGGTCAGAAAGAATTCATTTGTTTCAAAGTGTTTTCGTTCAACAGAGGCAATAGATTCCACATTGTTGCCTTATTTGAAGGAACGGGTGAGTTATCAGTGGAGGGTGATGTGCTGTTTAGGGGTGATGAAGGTACGGGTGAGTTATCAGTGGAGGGTGATGTGCTGTTTAGGGGTGATGAAGGTACGGGTGAGTTATCAGTGGAGGGTGATGTGCTGTTTAGGGGTGATGAAGGTACGGGTGAATTATCAGTGGAGGGTGATGTGCTGTTTAGGGGTGATGAAGGTATGGGTGAGTTATCAATGGAGGGTGATGTGCTGTTTAGGGGTGATGAAGGTACGGGTGAGTTATCAGTGGAGGGTGATGTGCTGTTTAGGGGTGATGAAGGTATGGGTGAGTTATCAGTGGAGGGTGATGTGCTGTTTAGGGGTGATGAAGGTACGGGTGAGTTATCAGTGGGGGGTGATGTGCTGTTTAGGGGTGATGAAGGTACGGGTGAGTTATCAGTGGAGGGTGATGTGCTGTTTAGGGGTGATGAAGGTACGGGTGAGTTATCAGTGGAGGGTGATGTGCTGTTTAGGGGTGATGAAGGTACGGGTGAGTTATCAGTGGAGGGTGATGTGCTGTTTAGGGGTGATAAGTTTGGCCGACCAGTGGGGATGTTTTAAAGTTGGTACATTAGGATCATGCTGAGCACTTAGGCATCTCTGCCACCAGGAGGCTACTTAGGGAACAGTACTGATGGACCAGGATGGACTTAATGGTGGAATTGCCTGATTTAAACAGACACTCTTCATGTCCCTGCACCAACTAGGGATATTAGGTGAATGAAAGTATCCGCATGGCGCTCCTAACAGACAAAAAGAAATGATAAGAAAAAAATCCCCCTTATAAATTGCCCATTATATGGACATTCCTACTCGTCCCAGCCCCTCCCCGTCTCGCTGCTAAATCAATAGCTCCAGCAATGAGACATATTGGCGTGGAATTGGGTGGGATTTCAGTTGCCTTCTTTGGGTATATCTGGAGAATGCTTCCATCCTACAGACATGCTGCCACCATCACTCGTCTGAATAATAAGACATGAAGCAGAAGTGTGGTTTCTCATAGCAACGGGTGTGATGCCGGCACAGCAGGAGCGCAGCCTGCTCACCAGTGCCCAGAATAGAAGAGTTTAATGACAGCTACACTAAGGCTATGGGCAGGCAGAAAGCCAGCAATGGTCAAGAAGCAGATCTGTCCAGCCAGGCAGTGGCGGGTCCCTGCTTTGCTTGATATTAATGTGCAGTTTCTTATGAGGTGAGTACATTCCTTCATGCAGCTGTTTATTAACGCGCGCCAGCAAGTTTTTTTTTGTCATGAAACCACAGGATTCTGTGCGGGACTCTAATCGGTAGTGGCGCGTGCCATTCCGTTGATACAGAGCTTCGCTGGCACTGAACTGAACTCCGTGGTGAACACCTCTTCCTTGCGATTGAGCCGGATGTGCACGAGGCACAGTGAAACTGCACGATATCATACACAGGAACCCACTTGAAGGGGAATTCAAAATAGTATTTTAGTCCTGATGAAGGCCGCTACAACTAGAGCTACACCCAACCCCTCAGAAGACCAAAACACAGCCGTGTCGACAAGTCAATAACATAGTAGTGCACCAGAAGGCACTACTCAACCAGACAAGTTGGTTAGGCAGTTCGATTGAGATAATCCTAGTCGATTGTTAGGGCAAACTATGTAGTGGGAACAGTCTTCCCCCTTTGTAAGTTATAATTGTTCACATTTGTAATGTGTTGTATTAACCAGTGGTTTGTCTTATGTTATGCATCGATCTCTATCACAAATGATTTGAAATTTGAATTGTACATAGTAGAATAATTCAATATGTTGCTCCATAGACCTGTGCACTGCACTAACATAAGGGTGGATAGCTACACGAGTACAGCATAGTCTCCAGCATGAGGGCAGCCTACCCTTTGCATGTTGGAATCCAGATGCGGGCCATCCTCATGCGGTTGATACATCTAGTATCAATCAAAATAGGGTAATAGTAACATCTGCTATTACAGTGCTTAAATGCTGGAGGAGTCTGGCATAAAGCACTATAGAAGAACACAATTAACATTATTATGAAGTAGAGAGTGAAAGGAAGTGGTCCATGACTGGAGAAGGATGAAAGGTACAGGAAAGTTCGCAAGTCGCAACATGAAAGGAAAATATGATACAGACCTAGAAATTAAAAGAAACCTAAAGGTTAGGAAATGGTGCAGGTGTCCACAGAAAAGGAATTTATGGAACATGGACTAGACCTCGATATAATAGAAGATTTGGGCCAATTGACCTGGCCGACCTGCTGCGGCCCACAAGTTGTATTGTGATATACTGATATTTTCATAGGTGCTACATGTCACAGTGTAAACAGTGTAGAATGTTAACCACTCTCAGCTTCAAATGCCTGTGATAGATGTGGATCACAGCATATTATGTGCAAACAGCAACCTTACACTTTCTCGTTTCTCTGCTGATGAAATGTGTATGTTCTTTCTAACTATCATAGTAAGCAGCTCAAGGGACACTTTTCTATTAGGTAATATTTAAAACCACTATTTTCTACAAAATACTTTTAATTCCCTCAGAGAAATTGTCCCCAAGTTCCTTCTCTTGCAATTATGTTGATGGTTATTGATAACACGCACTGCTGAAAGTATTTTTGGTCTTTTTGCTATCCATGCTCATTCCTACTTGTGGCAAATCGATCTCCTTGCTCTTTGAATGATAATCAGGGATTGGAATATATTACATGTATGACAGAAGTTTATTCATGCTTTTATGTGTGTTAACACTTTGTTAATTCTTTTGAGTCTCATGGGGAATATGTCTTCCATTGTTCTTGTGAGAATATTAAAAAGGGATTTTGAAAAAGAATGTTCTGGGTTAGACCTAACTACGATGTGAAAAGCTTTCACCAGTGGATAGAAAGATTTTATTTGCCAAGATTTTGGTTTTGAAATTATTTATAAAACCTATTAGTTAAGCGATTGCTTCTAGGAAAATGTTCCTGATTCTGGTGATGGTTTGCTTCTCAATTCTCACTCACCAGAGAGATTTAACTTATTTTGTTTCCTATTTGGGCAACATTTCTGAGATGTTTCATATTTAGAGAAAGCTCATTTGTGCACTGTGCCGAATTGCAGGAATTCCTCCCTCTTCACAAGGGGGAGCCCCCCTGTCCTCTTAGGCTAGGGAGGTTAGCCCACTCCACAAAACCCTCCCTAGGGGTAGAGGCCAGCGAGACCTCACCAAGAGAGACTCCCCCTTTGGGGAAAAGGACTCCAGTTTCTATGAAGAACTACCATAAGAGACTCCTAAATTTACCTTTCAGCCATGCCTTGCAAGGACGTATACAAAGAAGGAGCCAACAAGCGTTATTGTGAAGCTGAAATTGTAAATATTTCTTTAAGGGAAGACCTTTTATTCTACTGAGACGAAAATGATAAATGACAAAGGCGAAGAGCTTCAAGAGACAACGCGAGAGAACAGGAGTGAGGCAGTTAAGCCGGGGAAGGCCCACTGCTATGTCACATCTGTAAGGGAGGAGATTGGGATTTCCGGAGAGCACAGGAATTTCAACCAGGCTACCAAGCCAGAGTCGAGGAAGCTGATGCGTGGCACCCTAAAGACTGGTGAGAAAACTAAGCAGTAAGCGGTGGCGTGGCCACAGCGAGCCAGCGGTAGACTGTAGGTCCTGTCAAGCATGCTGACACTGATATACAGAAGAGACTGCAAAGCAAACCAGGCACAGAGATACTGAGCAACTGTCAGGAAGAATGAGGCCGAGAACGAGAGGACACAAGTGAAAAAGGCTGCAGACAAGTGAAGGAGAAACCCAAACAAAATGGAAACCAGGTGACGTTATCCCTGAGAGAAGCAGTTAACATGGAAAGTGGGAGACCCCCGGGGAGATGGTAAATCATTATATGGACATTCATACTTGTCCCAGTCAATATCATGAGAGTAAAAAACCAACCGGCCTATGCTCTCCTGAAGCGGTACGGTGGCTAAAATCCTTCCTGGGTCCTAGGAATGCTTGTGTCGCGAAGGGATCTTTTAAATCTCAAAAAATTCCTGTGACTTGTGGTGTCCCACAGGGATCTTGCTTATCCCCACTACTTTTCTAATATCTACATCAAAAGCCTATGTGATTTACTGAAATCAATGGGCATACAATTTGCTAACTACGCCGACGACACGCAGATAGTGATTAAACTATCTGGTGTCTACAAGGATGATTTGGCTACTGTAAATGAAATTTATGATACCATTCAAAAATGGATGGCTCTTAACTCTCTCGCACTCAATGATAAAAAAAACAGAGTTGCTGATTATCAGTACACCTTTTAGGCACAAAAACATGGACACAGACTACACAGCCTTCGTAATTGGCGGTAACAACATTCATGTATCTGATTCTGTAAAAACGCTGGGAGTATATTTTGATACTTATCTTACATTTCAGAAGCACGTATCCTACCTCAAGTCATCTTGCAGCTTTTTCACACATCTCTTATGGCAAATAAGACCATATCTGTCCGAAGGTAATAGAGCATCCATTGCAGCAGCCATAATTAACACCAAGCTGGATTACTGCAACAGCCTCCTGATAGGCACCTCAAAAAGAAACATTAGGAGTCTCCAAACTATACAGAACGGAGCTGTTCGAGCTGTATGTGGCCTAAGTCGTCAAACGCACATCTCAGAACATCGAAGAAAGTTACACTGGCTCTCTATAGAGCAACGGCTTAAATTCAAAGGACTAGTTATAGTTTTTAAATGTCTTACAGGCAAAGCCCCGGAATATCTAAAAACTAGGCTACAGACAGCAATTCCAAAGCGGACGCTACGCTCAAACAGTCTCTTGCTATTGGCACAACCACGTACCCTTCTGAAGAAAGTGGGTGAAGCAACCTTTGGGGCCTGGGGCCCTAAGAATTGGAACATAATCACTCTCCACCTTAAACAGTCCACCACATTGCAACAATTCAGAAAACGTCTTAAAACCTTTCTTTTTGATATCTAATCGCCACCATTTGCCCTAAAGATCTCTGGCTTTCTCTCAGGATGTGTTAATTGCCACTGCGGCCATTTCTTTTTCCTTTTATTTTCCAATTTATGTTATCTGTTTGTGTTGTTATGTAAGCGCCCTGAGACCTTTGGGTGAGTGATTGAGCTATATAAGAAACTCTTTAGTTAGTTAGTTAGTTAGTTAGTATATCATTGAAAAGAAGATACGTGAAAGAGTCATTATGTATGGACGGCGCATGCTTATCCAAGTCAATATAATGAGAATATACCATTGAGACATAGAGATGTGAAATGCACTCATTATATGAAGATTCATACTCATGCCGGTCAACACAAGGAGAATATACCAGCAAGAATAAGAGAAGTGAACGAAAACCATTATGTGTACAATCCTACTCGACCCAGTCAATATAATGGGAATCCATCAGTAAGAGATGTCAATGAGAATCACAATAGAAATATTTCTATTTAAACAAGTCAAGATAACCAGGAACTAACTAGAAGAATAAGAGGAGAAAAAGAAGGTTGTTATCAGTGAACTCATACCTATCAAAGTCGAGATAACGAAAATACAATAGTGAGAACAAGAGAAGGAAAGGGGAATCGTCATGAAACAATTCCTACTCGTCTCAGTAAAGATGTTGGGAGAATAATCAGGAGAGACAAAGAGTTGGAAGCAAAACCCTCTGAGAGTAATCAGACTTGTTACAGTCACAGTAAATAAAGTAACAGAATCAAAGAAAGGTTGGATAACCCTACCCTGGGAAAAGGAAAGTACAAATATTGGTAATAGAATCAAAGAAGAAAGTAATCAACCAAGAATAGACAATGACAAGAGGAAAGATATATGTATAAAATCAAGAGGATCACATGTCAAGAAGGACAAGAAGAGCAATCAAGTACTAAAAGAATAGAGTGAACTAATTAAAGAAGTCATGAAGAACTATTTGAAGATTCATTATTGAACATAACTTGCGAGAAGCAAGAACCCAGGAGAAGCGAGCCATTCTCCTGTTCTTAGTTGTTATCAATAATGGTAAGGTTAGGTAGAGTCAGTTTAGGAAAGTGGACAGATTATTTAAAGACATTCACTGACGATTGACGAGCACCTTAGTTAGTTTTGTTAGGTAGGAAATACACCACAGAAATAGGGAAATAGACACACATCACAAAATGCCTAACAATAGTCTATCTACTTCTTCTGACCCACCATAGCACACATTGCCTAGATATCCGCAAACTGAAGGAGCGTAGGAGCACCATAGAAATCACGTCACACCCATAAGGGTGTCAGCAATGCAACCTTGTCATTTCCCTTAATACCAAACATTAGCTGAATGGAGAAGGGTGGGACATACATAGGGACTAAGGAAAGATAATTTAGGAAAGCATTTTTTCCATTGCTAGTTGAGAATTTTAAAAACCCCTCACAATTCTGCCCGATATACGCTATCTAATAAGGCTTTTGATTTATTTGTTTTCTTTATTTTTCTTTATTGTACTTTGATTTGTATAATGTTGTATGCTGAATAAGTCGCTTCAAGGAGCAAGTGAACAGAATGGGAAAGGAAACTAGGAGAGGCACCAATGGAGATGCACTGACGTCCATCAATTGTTGTACTCATCCCATACGTCATGTTACATTTGAGCGAAACATTAAGAGGGTTTACTAGACAAACCTTGCCTTTGTCTAGCTGCAGGTGGTGTTCCCCACACATTAGACTCCAAAATATTCCCGTGTCATATGCACTGAATTACAGTAATAATGATTTTAACTTTATGACAACTGTGTTGCATACACGTAAATGGAGGGACACATTAACACTACTTTGAGGGAAGTGATTGACATTGCTTATCAACAGGTCTGAAGGTGCCAGTTCACTACTCTTAATGCGAAATCCCAGGTAAATCTCCCCAGCTCCTCCTCGAGGAGTCTACACTTGTTTTGTTATGAAAGTATGTTGCTGTAAAATGTAAATCCTACAAGTACCTACCACTGAAAGGCAACATTTGATGAACTTGAATGAGTAACAAAACCTCTGATCAGCCGCATGCGCAAGATGATAATACTGCGTGACAACTTCAGAACCCTCACCTTGTCAAGAGGGGATGGGAATCCCTCTCAGGCTGGGATGTGAGGCCTACCAGGGAAATATCTAGTACCAGTCCTACATCAGATGGGGACAGTGGCAGTTAGGAACAACCCAATTCCTGCAATTCCTCCCCTCAAGTGCCAGTCTGTTTTTGTGCAATACCAAATTGCATCGGCCCAAACCAATAATCCCACAGACCACAGGAACACGTAGCACAGCTAACAGCTTGTTCAGCTCCAAGATAGAGAAAATCAGCCAACCTATCAATGCATCAAAAGTGGTGCCCCCTAACCGCCACCGCAATGCAGCACTGGTCTACCTTCACATCCATCACCCACAAGGACCTTCCTGATACTCTTGCGTCATCAACACCTACCTCATACAAAGATGACATCCTTCCCTCACCCATAATGAAAGAGCTCTCAGGATACGTCATTTCCCCAGGGACGTCATTTCACCAAAATGCCTGGGGTAGTGGAAGTGACATCACACGACCCTTGACCCCCTGATGACATCACAGAAAGTGATGTCATTTACCCCACCCCAAAGTGATATCACGGGAATGGATGGAACATGACCTTTCACCCGTTGACAAAACATGAAGTGGAATCACATAGCAGTGTACAATACGAAAAACATGGTTACGATAGCACTATAATCTGATGTACATTTCAAACAAGAATGGATCGCCATAAGTATTGTTAAGATCAGTGTGTATAGGCCCATATTACCAAATTACTGTGAATGCAAGCAGACGCCAACGACCAAATGATAGTGATGTTTTATCATATAGCACTTACGCTTAAGTGCTTTATATAGAAATAATATACACCCAATATCACCCAACCTGTGTTGGTACTCATTTATCGACCTCAGAAGGATGAAAGGCTGAGTTGAGGTGTTTAAGAACAGACTAAATCAGTGACTAGTGTGCGTGAAATAAACCTTTAATGAGTCTAGCAATTATTGTATAGAATTCCAGAAAGACACATCATTTGAATTCCTATTCTTTCTTGTTTAGGGTCAGTGCTGAAAGTGGTACACTCCTGTTCTTATTTTTCTTCTTTTTTTAAGAGGCCTGAACAAGAAAGCCAGCCTGTAAGCGACTTCCATCTAGCAATCAGACTAAGTCAATGCTTCGGATGGGATGCCCAAAGGAAGCCCTTATTTATATATTTTTATGTAAATGTTCTTTAAATCTGGATGATGAACCCTTATATAACGCCCCTCTCTTTGAATTCCCCTGACCTCACTGAGCCAAGAAGTAGGTTTGATTTGCAAATTAAAAGGTTTATTTGAAGAATTAAACAATATATATATCACACTTTTATGAACAAAGGAATATCTGAATAGCACACTTATTAATATGGACGGTAATCAACAAGGGGTAATATTACAAAATTGACAATCTCTTTAATCACTTAAGAGTATGAATATGAAGGATACTGTAGCAGAGAATACCTTATATGATTCAAGGAAATGCAATAATGGGAAATAATGCAACCCAGAAATAACTTCATATGATTTCAACAAAAGACAATATGGTCACTTTTTCCCTTGTGACTACTCACTCCCCCCCTATGCAATATGAAGAGATGGAAATGAGGGCACGCAGGTTTCCGGAAGACAATCAAGAATGCAGTTCAATCCCAGTTCCCCCAGCAAGCTTAGAGAAACATGCATGATTTTAAAACAGGCAAACATACTTTTGAATGTGATTGCAGTGAAAGTGAAACTATGCTAAATTAATTTTAATTCACTAAAAGAGATTCAGGATGAGTGATAGGTACTTGAGTTCAGGTCAACACTAGCAATGATTCATGAATGATTATCAAATTGAAAACGAATTTCAGCAATTGAGAACAAGGAGCAGCTATTTTGACAGAAAATGAAATTGAGCCAAATTGCAATTCGCGGCAATTTTTCTGCATGCGTAAATCACGATTACGGAAAAACTATAATGAATTGGAATGTCGTTTTGGGTTTGTTGGAAAGCTTGGGATCTTAGCTTTAAAATGACAATTTTGCTTCTAGGACGTGTGGTTCAAAAGTTACGGATGTTTTTGTGAAGGTAGATTTTCCAGAAATAAAATCAAGTTTTCAGAAATGACAAATGCGCTTTACAGATTTGAAATCAACAGGATGGACACAAGATTCTATAATGCAGTTCTGGACAGGTTGAGATGGATGGAAGAGGATTACTTTAAACTAAGACCTTGGTTATGGACAGTTCTAGACTAGATACTCACTCCTAGCTTTGGAATGGAATGGGCATCGTCAAAGATCTGGTCAAGGGGTTGGGCTTCACTCTCGCCACATGATGGTCTCAGGCCCTCTGGGTTCTGCGTTCAGCACTGCACAGCGGTCTGTGGCCTCTTGAACTAGATCTGATGGGTCTTGGCTACAGCTCTGCTTTCTGGGTCTGGACCTTGGTTCTAGCACAGGGTTCTTGGCTAGAATAGAACCGCTCAGCCCGGCTGTTGAATGTGAGAATCAGGTTGCTAGATTCTACAGGCCTGCTGCGAAGAGTTCAGCTTTTGGTTTAGGCCTCTCTGCTTCAAGGTTCTAGAGTTTGGGTTCTAGAGTTCTGGTCTCTGGATCTAGATCTGGAGTCTGGAGTCTCTGTCTGGATATTGTCTGGATCTGGTCTGGCAGAGTGCTTCGCAGGAATCGGTGAGTAGTGGAAAAAAGAGTGTTTTTTATCTTTCCGAAACAGTCTCTTTTTATGTGTTTCCAAAGTGGGTGGGTAGGCTGATTCTCTATGCCCAACCCCCTAAGGATTTGATATGTCAGAGGATTCTCTGTCCCCTGACTGGAGAAAGAATCAGCGTGTCACCCGGTGTCATGTTTATGGCTTAACTGAAATCCCTCCCCTTTGCTTTTACAGAGAAAATCAATTTTACCCAAAAAACATATTTCCCAGATACACATGTTGTTCATAATACATATACACATCACAAATTACTTAGGGTTCATTCTTGTCCAACTCTAATCTTCCTAAGAGCTCTAGTTCAGAAATGACAACTTATTCACGCTTTTGGTGGGTTTCCCAATATTGGTTCTGCACCAAATTTTACACAAACATACATATCCTCTCTAGGCACATTCATGTAAATTCGTGTGTTCATAGCAAAAACACTGCAGCTGCAATATCAATAATTCTGGGGTTTGGTCTCAGAACATCACACGGCGTCCAGCTTAGTCTTAAATTGTGGGTGAATTTTTCATTTTAAGAATCCCAAAGTTTCATATTTTTGTCAGCTTGGTAAAATTTGCTATATGCAATTTTATAAAACATATATTTGCTGGGCTACCTGAATCCACAAGTGTTTGTCCCCGCCCCTAGATCTGGCTGCCTCAGAGGTCACATGTCCTGTCTCTCCCAGAGCAGTTGTTGACCAGTCACACCCAAATCAGCATATTCTATTCCTCCCAAAGAATTCATTGTCTTGACTGAGAGCAACATGCCAGGGTGCCTTGGCTAGTTCCTGTTCACACCAGTCTGTCAATCTCTTGGCCAAGGGCAGAAGGAAGCTTCTTTGTCTAGGGATAAGGTGTGAAGGGTTCTGATGAACAGAAGGCCTCTTGAAGTTTTAACTAAATCAGATTACCTTCTAGTCAATTGCAACAAAATTCCTTGTAAAAAATACATTTATAAACTCACAATAAGCAACATATCTTTAAATCAAGTCTTTTTCAACAATTAAATCACTATGTGGCACTCTACGTGGCATTTTGATGGAATTCTCTTCTTTGGTATAGTTAACTTCTGAAACACAGCTCTTCTGTCAGAATTATAAATCGCCAGCACCTGACAGAGGCGAGTAACAGTACTACACCCATTTTGACAGCTGTCTTTCCATCAAATATCTTCAAAAGTGGATTTTGTTTTAATAACACATGATTCTTTCTGACATTGGATTTATGTGGATTCTTGCAGTATAATGATGTGGAACACCCAACAAGGAGGTTGGATCTTTTTAGGTGGTTTGTGAGCCATGATCTTAGCAAATTTGACACCAAATAAAAACAGATTTTTGAGACAGCTCTGTATTCCTTGACAGAGATTTTGCTCTGTGAGCAGCCAAAGGATGGGTTTTGGCAGTGGTCTCCGGTGCTCACTAAGATAGGCAAAAGTGGATGGCAGCCTATTTTTCAGGTTTTCACTGTGCATTTTCTGGTGATTTCTGGCGAGCAGCATGCTTTCTAGTGGCCATTATGATGTTTCTGCTGCCAGCAATGCCTAGTGATGTTGCAGGGCTTGGATGAGTGGGTTGAGACATCCCACAAGCCACTCCAGAAGTAAAGAGCCACATGGTGCTGGCCACAGCCCAGGAGCTTGCATTACAAACAAACCAAAAAAAAGTTTTATTTTTTTTTATTTTTTAGAGGTCGCAAGGGAGACCACAAGGTTGCAAGGGAGACCTCAGGGGTCGCAGTTGCGACCTCCGGCGACCCCTAAATGATGTCCCTGCATTTCCCCCTCCTTCAAATAGCCGATGCCTATCTCAATCATGGTGTCTTAAAAACCTTAAAAACAGGATTAATCTGCAGCCTACTCAAAAATCCCATTCTAGACCCAGTCAACCTTGCTAACTACCAGCCAATAATAATCCTTCTATTCATTGGTAAAATCAATGAGAAGGCTGTTTTCAACCAACTTCATGACCACATTAACCAACATAGCCTGCTTTGTGACTGTCTATCAGACTGGACTTCGACCCAGATTCAGAACTGAAACTTCTACTATCCACCTCAAAGATGATGCTCTCCAAATCATAGATACATGTGACTCTTGACTTGTGGTCCTCCTTGACCTCTTTGCTGTGTTTGGCAGGATTACAAGCTTACTTGCCGATAAAATGTGTTTCACATGTGCCGTCTTCAACTGGTTCACACCTCCTATACCTTGGACAGGTATCCAACAGTCCAGATGGGTAACTTCAGATTTAACCATGGCTCGCTTACTGACGGAGTGCAACAGAAATCTATACTGTGCCCAGCTATCTTTAATCCCTAGATTGTCAACTCAGGTCACTTTTCAATGGCCTTAATAACTCACCTCACCAATATCCCTTTAATACTCAGTTACATTTCAAAGGTATTGGTACTGAAGGAATTTCACACTTCAGAAAATGCCTCCCCTCCATTCAAGCTTGGATTACAAGCACCCACATGAAGCTCAATCTTACCAGGCCAACAATCTAAACAGGAGAACATCCAACAATAGAAGAATGGCATTCAACTTGATGGAGTCCCACCTCAGATGGCCCCAGGTGACAAATCACTTGAGTACATTATTGACAGGAATCTCTCCTTCCAAAAATATATCAACACAAAACACCAACCCCCTAGCTATAAAGTAGCACTCCTCCAGAAGATAAAACTCTTCCTTGCGACTGAAGATTTCAGAAACCTGGTCCAGGCTCTGGTAATCTCACAGCATTAAGGAGGGAACACCATCCTCACCGGCATCCAGGCAACCCACATGGCCTCCCCTTAGGGTCGTTCAACATGTTGCTGCATGTCTCATAACAGGAACAAAGAAATGTGGCCACATCTCCCCCATTCTAAATTAATTACGCTGTCTTCAGCCCAGCCAGAATGCTCTTCAAAACTGCCTGCATCACATATAAAGCAACTCTCTTGTCTGAATACCTACGTAGCCTCAAAAGGTACAGCCTCAGGCAGGACATGCTACTCTATTATAAGCCTCAAACTATTGTGAGGCTTGAGACTAAACAGAAACACAAGAGAAAACCAGAAAACAGGCCCTCTCTGGCTAAGCTCCAACCTACTGGACCATCACCTGTGTCGCAATAAGGACTGCTCAAATGCTCCTGTAGTTTTAGGAAGTAACTCAAGACCCTGCTATTCAGGATATATGAGTGGGTCAAATAGGAGCTTATATTCCTATGCACCTGAACATACCTCCCCTGCAGAATGGGACATTCAAGATACTCCAGTAACCTCTGCTTCCACCAACCCCTGCTAAGACAAATTACTTGTACAGTGCTGTGCTGCTTCCTAGATTGGTTTGCACTCTATAAACCAAAATACAAAGAAATAAGTGTGTCAGGTAAATATGCTACTGTCAATACTGGATGTCTGGCAAGGGCCAGATTGTGCCTCAAAACATCATAAGGGGTTCACAATGCCTTTTCATTTTGTTCTCATTGCGCTAGAAAAAGGGGGGGCAGCAAATTATTTCTCTCCCACTTGCCACATACAAGTCACTATTAAATCTATTATTCTGTCACATGTTCTCATATGCTACAGGCGTAATGGTGCAAATAGGATGAAGAAGCCATGGAGCAGGTCTGTACCACAACAGTCATCTACTCCCTGGGCTTGGACCCCATAGCAGCTGTACCTCAGCTTTTGGGTTTAAATCCTGCCAACTCCACTTAATAGTTGGTGTGGGTGGTCCTCCTCTAAAGGAAGGAATCAGCTCTGCTCTGGCACCTGGGCTGTTCCATGGGGCAGATTTGAATCATTGAGCCCACACCATGTGCTAGTACATGAAACATGTTCATGCTGGCTGTGTCAATACCTGTCCAGGCATGCTGCACTAATATATGTCAGTATTACCATATAAGGATTCCAAGCAGTAAAATAGTGTCATACCACAGAAGGAAAGCATATCCTAGCTATACCAACATAGGCCAGTGTACCAAGTAATAACACTTATGTCTGCTGTACACTTGATGCACAGTTAATGTGCATCAAGGGTAAAACAAAAATGATAAGTGCTAATATTATCTGACTAGACTTGCCTACATTGGATCTAGGCCTGTGACAACACCTGCCATGTTTGCTTTACGCTTGATGCACAGTAACTGTGTATCAAGGATAATGCAAAGACAAGTTTTATTATGTGGGTAGACTGACATACATTCAATGTATGGCAGTCTAGTACGTTAATACAACTCGCCATGTTTGCTTTACCCTTCATACACAGTAAATGTCTTTGGAACAAATGTAAATGAATGGCAAGTGTTATCATGTGGATAGACAGCCCTACATTCAATATCGGCCAGCCTAACCACGTAATAGCACTTCACTTACTCTTGATGGCTTTACTCTTGATGCACAGTACTGTGTGTGTCATGGGTAAAGTAACTAGAATGCCATGCCCAAAGCAGCCCCACCCCTAAATGTAGGTGCCCAACTGAGCGGTGGCCCATACATTTATGGATGAGGGCTGACAAACACACGCAAACAAACACTTTGCCGAGCACATTAACACACCACCAACATACATATATACAAATATACAATCCATACATGCATGCATACATAGACATTAAACACACAAAAAAAACTTGCCTTGTTCATCCACACACATGCCTGTGCTGCAATGAGGAGGACTGGATGGCCCTCCCCTTTGCGTGTAATGTAGACACGCTGACTGACAGGAGTGGAGGCTTCAGCTCTAAGGCAGTGTGACTATGCTGCTGGCTTATTAATGAGAGCTGGTGGGGCCAGTCGTCACAATCCCTGCCGGCTCCCATTACTCCTTATGTCTGTTGCAAATCCCTCTAGCACCGCAACAAAGAAAAAACATAGTGGGGAACACACCCCTGTACAAATAAAACACCCAGAGGACTGTGCTGCTCGTCACTCAGCCGAGGTGGCGGTGCCCTCTGCCAATAGTGTAAGGCCACAATGTTATGAGAGGTACTGAACACAAATTACCTGGCAGAACGAGTCGATAAGTAACCCACGTGAGACCTGGAGAATGCAACAAACATAGGTGTAGGACTAGTGCAAATTGTTTAATGAAGGTGACACTGATAACTACCCGCAGAACAAACGGAATCGTTAACAGAATGAAACCAGAATAGTCCGAGTAACGGCGCTTGAGATTGCTCCTGTGAACAGGAGGATCGACCCTGGGAGAATAAGAGGACAAAACAGCCGGCATTAGTAACACTAAGAACCGGGTAGCTGAAAACAAAGGCTGCATTACCAACTAACTCCACAAGTGCGGCAACTAATCTGGACGTTATACCAGGTACAGTTACTCGATTCTGTCATCTATTCCAACGCCAGAGTATACCTTAACCGAACACAGAAGGAGCGTCCATACCAGATGCAAGACCAAACCGGGAGAGAAAATTGGGTCAGTTAGAATTGATGATACCCACATTTATCGAGTGGAAGATACATGGGTCGTTTCTGGACTAAGAAATAAGCTCCAGACTTTGGGCTTAACGGAAACAGGAGACAGCAATCCCCTGAAGAAATTCATGTAGATTTGTTTTACCAATAGACAAAAGGGAATGAAACATGTTGGGTATATGAAGTTCGAATTGTATGAAAGGGTGAAAATGAGTTTTTAGAATGAATGAGTAGTGTTGTGTATTTATCCGTATTGTACTGTATAGCACAAAGCACTATTCCAGACGTGTTATAGTATTGGGGCTGTTTTCTATGTGTTTTACCGTTTTTAAACAAAATGAAATAAATTAAAATATGATATTGAGTATACTAAGAAACTGTTTGAAGTGTAAAATGAGTCTAACATAATGAATATTATTTCATTATATGTGTGACCCTTCCCCTTTGAAATGACATAGACCCAGTAGCATTGTAGTTTTGGATAAGGTTAGTAACCTGAAGAGGGGCTGCTTAACTGGGTCGTTAAATTCCCCTCTAGCCTCTATTTTGTAGTAAAGACAAATTACCTGGGTCCAGCAGCATTTGACATGTGCCCCAGACCTTGTTCAACTTCCTTAATTAAATATAATTGCCAGAGGCTAACCCTAGTTTAAACGGTATTCAGGTAGGCAGTCCAATGGCCTAAAAATTTCCCAGTTACGGTTCATGCCTGGCAGATGTTTTATGTTTGCTTTTTTACATACATAATATTATTAATTGATAAACCTTTTGTAAGCTTTCAAATACTTCACTACAGCAGACGTTTTCCACATTCCTTTTACTCACTGTCATTCTTCTCTAGCGCACTACTTACTGTTCTGGATATTCAATCCGACTATACATAGCAGCAGGACCCGTGTTACAAAAACCTTAATGTGGAATAATGTTTTATTTATGGTTATCATTCAGGCCTCCTTTAATTCAGCTGTGTGTTAAAATCCTTTTCCATTTATAAACTGCACTGGCTGCTCATTCGGTCAGTGCTTAACTATGTGTGTAAGCTTAATACCCATGGGACGCCACTGAAAGCAGTTCAGAACATGTCATATTTTCACATACATTATGCATGGGAATCCATTGGTACATGTAATGCAAGAAGCACTTTTACCACTTAAGTATAAATATTTACTGAGTTCCTGAGGTGTCAATGACTTCTCGACAGACAGATGAGAACATTTCTCATGCACGAAAGTGTGGGGGGGTGGAGAGAAGCATTGCGATTGCAAAACATGACATAGCAGTAGAGTGGTTGGTGTTGGGCAGCAAGCCAATGGCATTGGCTTTGCTAAGGGGAACTCCTATGGCCACGTAGAGGCCAGGCAAAGGGACCAGGGATGTGTCGAGCATGGTTGAGGGAGCATGGCCATGGAAGAAGAGTACTCTGTCTCAGCACTACTCTCAGTTGCATGACATATCCTGCATAACGATACAAATATCCTTGGCTCCGGCTGCTCGGTGCAAAAGTACCAACAAGGAGCAGAAACTGCAGAGTTTAAGCACCACTTGTGCCTCAAAACTATGTAACCTAAGCACAACTGCATACTTCTTCAACCTCAGCATTGCTATCCCTTCTCTGCACACTTAGGACCTGTTCACGAGTTGGGTGGTATCCCGGTTGGGATACCGCCCAACTTTATTAGCATTAGCCGGCACCGGTCCGGCGGTAATGCCACCGGATCATGGGTTGGGCGCTAACTGTAAGTCCCCATTCCCCATTGGACCCAATGGCGATTTTTTTGCACATTTACCATGTGGTAATACCGCCGGTGGTAATTGCGTAGAAAAATTGGCATTTTCTCTGGGTGTTTACCTTTACCCCCAGCTCTAAGGTGGGGGTAAACACACCAGACTCGTGATAGGGCCAGCCCTTAAATGTGGCGGTGACACCGTTACTGCCGCATTAAGGGCTAACACCCAACTCGTGATCAGGCCCATAATACCAATACTTTTGCTTCACTACATGGCACTAAAGTACTTTTTTACAGAACAAGACTAAAAGTACTCTGTGGCTAGTTTCTGAGTAAAGAAGGGAAAGTCTGAGATTCAAGATTACCAATTCTTATGGAGTTGGGTATCAGATTACACAATTAGTTACAATCTACAAGTTTCACAACTATTTTTAGTGGTGTATATCAATGAGTTCCAAATATCTGAGCGGCATAAAAACAACTCCCATTGATAATGGGAATTACGTTGTTATGCCCTAAAAAATCATGTTGTACCAAACTTCATAAAATAGGGAGTAAAATATAAAGGCAAAGAACATGTAAGACAGTCAGTCAATTAATTTAAATTCACACAAGTAATTCTTATCAGTGATTTATATGGCACTTCATGCCTGCCGCCTCCAGAACTGCCACATGTTGCAGGGTATCAAGGCAAGTGAGTGGACACTGATCTGTTTGCACGACTTATTAGGAGAAGTACATGCAGAACATGTGCATTTAATGTGCGATAAGTAGCATCTTCCACTACTGTGAAATAATTACAAATGGGATATCTATTCAATGACAACTTGTGTTTTAGTTTATTTTTTTATTTGCATATGGTTAAAACAAATGTAACCTTTTTCAACATTCTTAAACGTTTACCAAATAAATACATCTTAAAATGAAATGGAAATCCAACAAAACATTAATCAAGCTCAAAATACATAACATAAGCAACCTTTTTAAAGAGCAGTCCAATTAAAAAATATTTTTTTTAGCTTCAAGTTATTCAATCATTAGTCAATACTTCATTACTCTCAAGAAGGTTCTATCCCTTTACGAAACCCAACACAGCAATTGCCACCGAGTTCGGGTGCCCTTCTAACAGAGGTTGCCAAAGATTCTCACAATCAATACATTCCAATCTATGAATCTTCATTTTAAAATGCAAAGTGTGAGAGTGTACAAGTGCATGACAAAATGCAACAAGGCGCTTCAATGTTTCCATTATATTCACACTGCCACAGACTCTACAAAAATTTAGAAATCAACCTTCTCCTAGCTTAAATTTGCCTAGATGTTAGAATATTGAATTTAAATCTCATGAAGTGAGTCTGCGAATAACTATTGGGAAAAAGGTTTAAAACTATGATGGGGAGTGATTCATAGCTGTGAAAGCTATTTAAGGTATTGTCCCAATCTTTATGGTACAAATGCCTATTTGATAGATGAAGGGTTTTACACAAGATCCTCCATACCTTCTCCAGTGTTCATTTGAATACCAGTACACTGTTCCACAAGGGAATTAATTGACTTTTTTGACCTTAGCAGACTCATTGGAAATTGCCACATGCATACATAGAGAAAGAACAAACCAATCTTTTAAGACCAATAGAAGTGCAGTCAAATAATACGAAATCATCTTCATATGCAGTAGACATGTACTTAAAATCTGCCAATTTTGGAGAAATAAAGGATTCCTTCATCTAGTATTCCTCTCCATCAGAAACATACAAATTAAAAAGGCATGGTGCCAATATGAACCCCTACCTCAATCCCGATTTCGTAGGCATTTTCCTTGAGAGTTTTCTCTCTTGGTCTAATCTCACCCAAATATTAGAATTTTCATGCAGGCCCACAATGTGCCTCAATAAACCTGCTGATAAGTTAAAGGAAGCTGTAAAGATCGAGTCATGCTTCGTTGCCCATGTCATTTCTTGGAAGCATTTTAATAAGAAACCATTAAGGAAGGTTCCCTTTTGTTTTCTGAACCCTGTCTGGAACCTTTTGAGTCTCCCTGCCTTTTCAGCCCATTCGATCAAATGTGCTGCGTCCATGATCATAATGCGTCTTTAGTTTTTCGGCTCTGTTCTCAACCCATGTTTATAGACAGGGATGATATTTGATGTTTCCCATGCGGCAGGGAAGCTCCCTGACTCCAAGACAAAAAATATACAGAATGTTAGCCCAATTGTCGGGGGCTGCTTTAAATAGGCTCTTAGAAATCTGTTTTAACAGGGGCCAATTAAAGTGTGATTCCCTACCCTCACTTGGATAGATGCAAGCAAAATGTTTCACCCATTCAACTTTCGGAATAGCAACTGTATTAAAAAAGCATATTACTGTGACAACTTGTTGCCCCATCTCCAATGGTTTCACAGAGCCAATCAGTTCACCTGATGCTACAGAATGGGGCTCACACAGCGAGTCTGGCAGGGGTAATGCTCTTGCCTACTCAATTAAATGTGCATTGTGTACCAGGTTGCCATTCATATTCCTGCTCCTTAGTCCTTTGGCAACAGCAGTGGAACAGCATTCTACGATACTCGGCCCTCAACATGCCAGGACAGCTCCAAGCAAACTGCAGACTGGGAGACTGTACTTTGCCATACTTCACGGCTCCTTGCACCATAACAGCGCAGTTGAGGGGAGTCTATGACACACGCTTCCCAGCTTCCAAGTACAGAAACACAAAGATGCAACAGGCTGCTTAACGGCAATCCAGGTAAGTCGATTTAAATACCAGAAAGACATGCTCACAAGTCCGATTGTATTGTAGCCATAAGCAGACTGCAAAAAGACCAAGTTCACACACCCCCACTTGATCCAAATGCAATCACTGCTAAACTGTACTTTGCCATACTTCGCCAACAACATGAATACCATTACTCCAGCCAGCAGAAACATCTCTTGAATCAGATTTACTAAGTTCAACAGCGCAAATCATATCTGTGGTCCTTCAATTACAATTGGGCATGTTGTGCCAAGGTGTTTGCTATTTGGGCCAAGGTGTAAGTATATAGTTCTATGCCAAATCTCCCTTGCATTGCCCTGTGGCCCCTATCATGGCGTATATAAACCACCATCTATTATCACTGTATCTTATGCACTGATTTATGTTATCTAGGTGCATGCAGTGCTCAATAAAAAGATGCTCTTTCCATCCAAATAAAAAATAGTGTTTTTGTTTTGTTTTGTTTAATTTGTTATAGCTGATCAAACAGCCTTTCAAATATTTCATATAAATGGAAACATTTCAAAATTAAGTATTTACAACATATCCATTGACTCATAGAGAAAAGAATACATAAAATAGCAAAACAAAAGAAAAAAATACCATGAAAATATACATTTACATTTAAAAACAATTATGTACAATAAACAACACCATCATCCTCAGCACAAAATTTTCTAATACTGCATTTGTGCTTTGATGATTCAAAATTAAATGTGACAGCAATCAACTCTTCAGTTAACCAGGTTAGTAGAAGATAAAAATTAAATATCTCTTACATCAATTCAGGGATGTAGCTAGACCGGTGATTGTTATTTGCTCTTTATAACAGCAATACCTCAAATTTCAAGTATTCATAGTTTCTCATCAATAATCATGACACATTGAGTGATTGCAGAAATTTAACAGTAGCTATATTGGTTGAAGCTCTTTGACAGTTAAATAGCATTCTCCACAGACCTTCAGACGTTGTTATGCTAAAATCTGCAAACAAGTGGAAGAACTGTTTTGTTCTGACTTCACATAGTGCTGGACATTCAGAAATTAAGTGTTTAATTGTCTCAGGTTGAGTAACATTTAAACAAAATCTAAAAATGTTGCCTTCTTTACCGATTTTTTTACATACTTGAAGAACATCATTTGTGTACCACAGATTCATTCTGAAGTTCATAAATAGCCTCCTTACTACAGGGTCCGGAAATCTAATCATATGTGGTTCAATCTTGTTCAAACTCTTTGACATAAAAGCTTGATCTTTAAATAAGCGAAGTTTGCTACAGTGCTCTCTTGTTCTGATCCAGTCTTCCAGCCATCATTTTTTTTGGCTCTATTCGGATTGGTAATTAATAAGGAGTCAGAGATTCCCGCAATCAGTAAGGATTCTTGGATTTTAGTTCTCCGAGTTAGCATTTTAGTATGCTCAGTCGATATTACGTAACTTGATATAATACTCATTAGGGAATTTTTCTTCGAAGAAATGAGCCTATAAAGTGAACATAACTTCTATCTATAGCTTGCATATAGGGAGACCATCCCTAGTTCATGACGTATGACACACATGGAGACTGATTGAGGTAGCGACAGAACTGATTTCCAAAAAAGACCCTCCATCCTCAATCATAGGGTCTCAGGTTACCATGTTCTGGTTTCTGCACCATAGGTGAGAATAGGGGTCACCTGATGGCTGGTGTTATTGAACATTTGCCATAACTAGCCTGTATAATACGTGCTTGAGATGTGGCGGTCTTCATTTTTGTTTGTAGGTCTAGATGGTAAGGTTTATCAGAAGGATGCTTGCTAATGCTAATGCCCAGATATTTATATTCTTGAACTACCTGTATCTGTTTTCCTTGGAGCGTCCATCTGGATTTCATCTTTCTCTTAGTCTTTCTGTCATCATCAATCATTATCTTACACTTAGTCTGATTGATCTTTAGTAGATTTGCATTTACATAATCACCCAACTGGGTCAAAAGCGCTTGCAGGCCCCTGCATGTTTTTGCCAACAACACAAGGTCGTCGGCATAAAACAGCCAGGGGGCCGCACACTCCCCCAGTTCAGGGGAGTCAGAGGTGACTTCAGCAAATTTGTATTGCATGTCTGCGATATAAAAATTAAATAATGTTGATGCGAGTATACACCCGTGCTTGAGGCCTCTATAGGTTGTGATAGGAAGCAGCAGATTTCCATCTAAGGAGAGGTGAATTTACACAGTAGTTTGAGAGTGTAGTTGCTTTATCCAGTACAGCTGGTTATCAAGACAGGCAGCTCTAGATAACTTATTCATTAATAGTACTCTGGACACAGAGTCAAACGCCGCCTGGAAATCTATGAAACCCATATAGAAAGGTTGCTTTCTTTGGCATTATTTTAGTTTTATTGCATGTAAAGTGTGTAGATTTATCGCTGTACCCAATCCTGACACGAATCCAGTTTGATTCAGATCTTGTATGTCAGTTTGCAAGAACCATTGGTTAAATTCTCTCAAAATGAGTCTGGCAAACAGCTTCCCAGGAATATCTAAAAGGGGGATTGGTCTATAGTTCCCTCGGTTACTGCGAACACCCTTCTTATATATTGGGACGATGATGGATTTTCTCCACGAGGTAGGGAGTTGCCGAGTTTGGATGGTGTGGGAGAATATAACCATTAATATTTTGGCCTATGGTAACGGGTGGGCTTTCATCATTAGGTTCGATAGACCCTCAGGGCCTGGGGCCCGTGATGAACTTAGTCTCACAATATAATAAAGTACATCATCGACATCAAACTGCAAGGTGTAGTTGGTACTCCAAGGTTGATCAACTGCCTTACCCGATAGAGGAGTGCCGCATATAAGGTTTCATAAAACAATTTCCACACATCTTCAGGAACTGCATTAATCTGTACACCAAGTTGGGAGGACCCATTTGTTATGTTCAGAAGCTCACAAATGCGAGCAGAGTTCTTGGTAGCCATAGATTCTAGCATATGGTCAGCATCTCGTTGGTACATTAAGGCTCTTCTAGCTCTTCTGGCTTTGAGACAGTTTTTATACTGGCATTTTAGAGTTCTTAATCTTGGTGCCATTTAGGAGGAGGGTAGAGAAAGAAGCATTCTCGTCTCAGATCGATATTTAACTTTTCTAACAGCTAACTCATGATCCGAGATGTGAAGTTTATTTGTGATGGTCTTGGAAATCTGGTGCATTTTGGTTTTAAAAATGTGCATGGCAGCTACGTATGAATCATGAGAGGTAGCGGTATCTATTTGCTGAATGTTAGTCGAGTTTACTATGCATTGCCCTGGGGCCCCTATTATGGTGTATATAAACCACCATCTAGTATCACTGTATCTTATGCACCGATTTATTTTTCTAGGTGCATGCAGTGCTCAACGAAAAGATGCTCTTTCCATCCAAATAAAAAATAGTATTTGCATCCGAGCAAGGGCACTCAGTCAATCAGGTGGATGGAACAGCAGGCAAGACTATACATTGTACGCCCGCTGATCCAGCCACCCGAGGCCCTTCCCTTTTTTAAATGTGTTTTAATGTGGGAAGGTAAAAGGGAGTCTCTCCCTATTGTCTCCCCACCTTCCCACACCACAAAACAATCCAAACCACTTCCCGATCCCTTCCCTCCTTCCCCACTTACCGGCTGGACTCCAGTTGCACATATTCACAAATGACATTAGCAACTGTGTGTGGGCCGTTGTGTCAATGGCAGTGCATTGCGTTTCACTACAGTCCTCAAGCCTTTGTGGTTTCTTATGTGCAATGAATTTGCACCAAACCACCCTATCTCCCACTCTCCCTCACCCTTCACTGGCGTACTGGGATGTTTATGTTTTTTTCCCTTGTACTGTCATTGCTAGTTGGGGTAGGTCCCAATTAGGAGTCAATCAATTTGCACCTGAACCACTTGTAACAATAGCGGCAGTGCTTGACAATAACCGCTGGGATAACCTGTGGAAATCATACCCCCTCTTCCCTTTGTGCCCAGATCCCTAAGGCTCACTGAGTCCTCATTATCCCACTGTATCCTGCATCTATATGTAAATATTGACCATGTTTTTATTTTTATTTTATTTAATGTATTGAGCATTTGTAAGGCACTTATCCAACAAGTACATTGTGTTTCAAAGTGGCCACGGGGCAACAGGGAGGGAACATGGGATTAATTAGAAATAACACTGTAAAATAGAGGTGGACCTACTAGGCCTTGTGAGCATTCAGAACGTGCAAGTGCAGAGAGAGAGAGAAGGGGTGTGGGAATAGATGGTAAGTGCTGGGGGTATCAAGTGGGAAGTGCTAGGGAGTGAGCAGCTGTAAGTGCGTAGGTGCAGTGGACAACCACCAATAAATAGGTAAGTGCAGGACTGTGGTGACACAGGTCAGTGGATGCCAAGGGTTGCCAGACATTTGGTCGAAAAAAATTGGTCGACCAGACAAATGGTCGAACCAATTTGGTCGAAAACCAAATGGTCGAAATTTTTTTTTTTTTATTTTAACCCTTTTTTTTTATTTTTTTGGGGGTCCCCCCCTCAACCCCCTTTTTTTCTCTAAAAACCCCTTTTTTAACTAAACGAAAACCCGAAAAATAAATATATAAATAAAAAAAAAAATTCGACCATTTGGTTTTCGACCAAATTGCGTCGACCAAATTGCAGTCGACCAGTTTTTGTTCGACGAATTGACTGGACACCGATGCCAAGGCAAAGTGCTGGAAGGGACAGAGGCTGTAGGCGATTGGGTGTGGCAGGCCAGGACCAAGGAGAACACATAAGGGCCCTGGTCAGCAATCTCAGCAGATGTGAGGAGGGAGGAAGGGGAATAGGAGGTGAAAAGGAAAGTCTTGAGGAACTTACGGAATTTGGGAGCTCCGGCTCAAGACAAAGAGGAAGGGGGAGGCAGTCCCATAGGAGGGAGCCTGCTGAGTAAAGAGATTGGCCACCAGGGGCTAGATTATCAAAGGTAATACGCTGTGCGCTCTGCACCAGCTTCACTTAGCACCGTATACGTAATGGTCACTTTCACCCCATTATCGTACATTGGGCTGCATTGAAGCACAGCGTCTGTGCAAGGGAGATGCAATTATCAAAGTTGCGCTAAGTACTGTTTTGATAATTGCTAAATTTAGCACCTCTTTGATATTGTTACGGGCAGTGGGCCTCCCTTCCCTTGCAGCACAGTGGCAGCACAATGCCAGCCGAGCCACATGTGGAACAATGGGGCCAGGGCTACCTTTATTTCCTTTAGTAAGTGAAGGCAAAGCGAGATGGGGTTTGATGGAAAATGGGAGGCATGTGATGGACCTGAGAAAAGGTCAGGGGCACTTCTCACTCAGCATAAGATGATGTATCACAATTTTAGGCTTAGATACTTGGAAACGATGCTTGCATTCCTCCACATTTCCGCCACACATTATGTACGGTGTCCAGTCATTATCTCGAAAACAAAATGTCGAATTACAATAATGTCGAAACAATAATGTCGAAAACAAAAATGTCGAATTGTTTTTTTTTTAATTTACATGTTTTTTTGGGGTTCCGGTGGTAAAAAAAAGGGGTAAAAAAATTTAAAAAGGGGGGTTGTGGGGGGAACCCCCCCATTTCGAATAAAAATCAACAAAAAAAAGAAATTCGACATTTTTGTTTTCGACTTTATTTTTTCGACATTATGACTTTCAACATATTTGTATTCGAGATTATGACTATAAACCATTATGTACAAAGTGTAGCAACTAATGGTCCTTTCTTTTTGTATGGAAATGAACAACCACTTTGTTTCATAGTGTGAGCATTATCTTCATAATCAATTCTTAACTTGTAACAGGGTATGTGTTTTGACCAGTTCCCTGCTATAGATGGTTTAACCAATAGCACTGTGCTTTCTGGGATATGTAGTTTAGTAGTGACATTAGCAGTAACTGATGTCAAGTCCAGGAATTCAGGGAGCCATAACTTGCAAAGAAGCCCTGTTTGTCAAGTCGCATAGCTGTGTTGTCCAGAATATGAACAGTTCTTCTCCCTGCCACCCGCAGCCGGGCACACAGACTACAAGCACCAGTGGACACACTGCGCACCCTCAGGGTGACTGCGATGTTCTGAGCACAGTTGGGAGCTGGGCAGAGGGGCTAGAAGGTGGATCCGTATATTGTGACCGAGTGGTCACTTGCAGAGGGAGCATAGAGAAAGTCACAGTAGCTGAGGGCAGGGGGCTATTCTGGCTTGGGTAAGTGCAGTAAACACATTGCAAGGCACTGAGAGGGCACAATAAAAGGATTGGTAGCTCCTTGACAGTGGGCCTCATTACACGGTAGGCCGAGGACCAAGGTGCTATTAGCACCTTGGTCCATGCCGGTAAAATACCGGCACCGCCTTGGTGGAAAGGGGAATTACCGCCTTATTCCAAGGTTGGCGGGGCGGTAATTCCCCCTTCCCCCATTGCCCTTCCCCATTCCCATTTTTGCCCCATAGGGCATAATAGGAATGGGGAAGGTGCTAATTACGGTACCGCAAATTGCGGTACCGTAATTAGCACCCTGGTCCCTTTGCGGGTTGGTTTTTAACGCCTGCTAAACAGCAGGCGTTAAAGTACCTACCCGCAAAGGGACCTCGTAGTAAGGCGGTAAGGGTTAACGGTCACCGGTACCATTACCGGTGACCGTTAACCCTTACCGCCTTCCCTGTAATGAGGCCCAGTCCCTTTTCCACAGCAAATTTCTTACATTTTACAATGTGCCACCTCAGCTTTGGCGGAATGTGACTTATTACCAACAGCTATGATAACAGCACTGTGGTAGGAATGAGCACGCTTGTGTGGAAAAGCCCTGCACGAGGCTGCTGACGCAAAACAATGCCATTTTCCCCGCAAAGCTAATGAGATATGCACTCAGCACTTGCTTCTGATAATTGAAATCATGCGCTAAGGTCGGCGCACGCATATAAAAAAAAACATGCAAGCCTTTGATAATCTGATAACATGGCCCCAGCTCGCTGTTTAGCGAAGCGTTTAACACACAGAGAGATGGTAATGGAGGAACGGACACTGCTGGTTTGGGGTTTACAGCACTACAGTTTAACTGTAAATTCTCCCAAATAATGAAACATGTTTGTTCTCCCCTGTTGTGTTATTCCTGCCTACCATCCTTGTTTCTGTGATATGATGTCTCTTTGTAGCCCTGCACCCCACTGCTCTCTGTAGCGGCCTCACTACAGTCTGACACATAACACAACTTCAACACAAATGAACACTCTGCGCGGCATAATATTGCTCCCGGTGTGATTTTGTATAGAGTGCTCTGTAATAAAGGAAGCCGCCCTTTAGGTCCTGCTCTCAGTTGAGAGGCCTGTGCTAGGCTGGCGCGGGTCTTGGTCGTCATACAGGGGCCCTGCTCTCCTCCCACTGCTGCTACGCGGCCAGTGACTATGCACAGCACAGAAGCATGCCTGGGGCCAGGGTTCCGCTCCACTCCTTTGTTATTTAGCACTGATTTTCGAGTGGTCATTTGTGATTATCGTAGATAGCATTGTTTTTAACCACAGCGTGGCCACAAGGAAGCGCAATTATCAAAGGGGTGCTAAGTGCCACTTTGATAATTGCCCACCTTAGCACCTCTTTGATAATGTGATGGGCAGTCAGCCTCCCAGGCAGCACGTGCTGCATTAAGGTGCTGCTTTTCGTTTCCTTATGAACAGATATGGTGTGGGGGCATGTTAAACATAGCTTTGGGTGCACTTGTCTCTACCATCCTTTGCTTCCTTTGCCCCTTACATTCCCAAATTACGCCTACAGTCTCGCTGAAGCCTTCTTGGGCTATTGACAGGCTGCACCTCCCATGAGCCTCATTTGCATTTTAAAATTTAACAAATGTCTGCACTCCTTCATGCATGGTAAAATGACTTTTCAACAACCAAGGTAGAGGGTATCACTACATATTATCCCCACCGAAAATATCGCCGTATGTATGGTCGTCTGGAACGGCCATGGGTGATATGTTTGGGGGGGATAATTTTTTGGGGTTTTGGGAGCAGGGGTTGTGGGGGTGTCCCCTGCTCCTTTAAAAATAATGCAGGGGTTGTGGGGGTGTCCCCCGCAGGTTCCATGACTTAATATCGCCACAAAAATATGGCTATATTTTTGTATGGCGATATTTTTGTGGGAATATTAACGCATGGAACCATCAAAAGCACAAATCCTCATTAGCCATATCTACATTACATAATTAATATGAGTTGCAGAATCCTATAATTATTGCCATTTCTATATTTGAATTTGCAGGGTATCCTCAGGATGTACAGGCAGCTGCGAAGACTCACCAAAGAACACATGTAAAGAGCTTACATTTTTTTTTTAAATATGTGAAATCCTACACATATACAGGGGCTCCTAAAGAGCCTCTCATCAACACTTTGCCGCGTAACTTTGTTGGGGGTGCAGATAATGTGCAATGGGTGTTCCTATTGGCTGATTGAAAAAATACAGAGATGAGACAATGCTGTCTCTGCTCTGGTGGAATGCAAGGCATTCCAGCAGGATTCAGTGATGGTGGTGAGGACTAATTTGTCCTTCAGCGTGTCAAAATCTACGCACTTCCGGGCTTGCGACAAAAACGCCACATGCAAAGCTACAGGGGCCAGATTACAGAAACTTTGCATCGGTGCAAGTTCAAAGGTTCACGGTATTAGCGCTAGGGAAAAGTTTGCCCTATTTTTAAAAACACTCAGACATATAAGGAATCTATTTCACCATGACACGTGCAGTTTGTCATAGTATAAGCACAAGGGCAAAAATTGCCATCGTGCAGAAAAGATACGTTTTCGATGTGTATCCTCACCAGGGCAAAGTTTGCCCCAATGCTAATACCATTATGTATTAGCACTGTGGCAAACTGTGCCCATGTGCAATAATGCAGTGAAAATGCATCTTTTTTGTCAAAGGGCAATGTTTGCCCTGGTGCTTATACCATGCCAAACTGCACTTGACATGCTGCAGTAGTTATCTAATATGACACCGTGTTTTTAGAACTAGGGCAAACGTTGCACTAGTGCTAATACCGTGCAATTTTGCACTAGCACCGGTGCAAACCTGTAATCTGGCCCCATGAAGACATAAGATTTTACCTGCAAACGAACCGGCGCTGTTACTGTGCGCAGCTTTCCGATAATCGGAAAGCAGCGCAGTTGGAGCGCACAAAGAAAGAAAAACAAACGCAAACCTTTGATTACTGGTCGATCCGTATTTATGAGGGAGAGAGCCTTAGAGGAAGCGCTCTGCGCAGCCGCTCCTTGTAAACGGTCCTGTCTCTCAGATAAATTATGTGATTGCCCTATTTGCTCATAAAATGCAAATATTATGCACACAGTTTCATCACGTTTACCTCACTGATGTGTGAGACCCATATAACCATATTTGTTTTTTATAAGGTTACAATGCAAATCAGAATATTGTATATCCGTATAGCCCGGAAAGCGTTAACAGGATTTTAAACAATGGACCTTATTACAACACCGGCACTAAACTATGGCGCTATTAGCACCATGGTCGGTGCCGGTATTGTAACGATTCCGCCAATGTTCAATGGGGAATTACCGCCCCATTCCAAGGTTGGCGGGGCGGTAATTCCCCATTGAACGTTGGCCCTTCCCCATTCCCATTTTTGCCCCATAGGGCTCAATGGGACTGGGGAAGGCGATAAGTACGGTACCGCAAATTGCGGTACCGTACTTACCTCGAGAGTCCCTTTGCGGGTCCCTACTTTAACGGCTGGTCTAGACCAGCCGTTCAGGTCGGGTCCCGCAAAGGGAGCTCGTAGTAAGGCACTAAGTGGTTAACGGCACCGCAGCCTTTTACGGCGCCGTTAACCACTTAGCGCCAGGGTCGTAATGAGGCCCAATGACAGCCAAATCTTCAATGTTCACATTTAAGAATGCTTCAGTGTACGCTAAATGAATAATACAGAGGGGCAGGTTCTCAAAATTAAGTGCAAATGGAACAAGAATTGGCAATGCCAACATTTGTGCTTTTATATAGGCATGAGAAAGGAGCAGGTGCAAAATGGTGCGAGTACCTGGCCATCTAATAGCATTGCCCGGCAAATGCCTAATATTTATACATAAGGCAAACCTGTTGGCTTAGCCAATGCTTGTTTTAAAAAGGACTTCAGTGAAGTACATGGATAGTGCTTATAAATCCAGTGGCGGAAGGCAGGCCTAGCTCAGACAATTTTACTACACGAGTAGTGCGTTGACAACTCCAATTAAGTCATTAACTCTCAGAAGGAGGCTTTGAAAAAAACACTGGCAGACACTTTGACTACAAAGTTTGATGGTAAAACTCGAATAAAGCGAGCTCAAAGAGTTTCAAGGAGAAGGTGTTTTGGGTGGGCAGGTGCAGGAACTGGGTGGGAATGGTCCTAGGGATTAGCATTGCCATGGGCAGTCAATGGGTGCACAAATAACCAAACACCACCCACAAGCTGCGTGTCCCTCCTCCTATGCCATTTATTCCTGTATTTACTGTAATGCAATTTGGCTTATAGGTGTCGCAAGCGACACCGAACAGCCCAAACTAAAAGTACAGAGTATGCCCTTTCCTTCATTTGCTCATTTTACAGAAAAACCCGGGTCACCTTATTCTCAAAGGTGAGCAGTTCATTTCAGGGGTGGAACTCGACGGTAGCATACAAGATGTGCTGGCCAGCCCACAGGCAGGCACATTGTTGTTCTCTGTTTCTCAATGTTTCAACAGAGAAAGTTTGTGGTCAATGCACGCGATTACTGGGCGTGCCTGCACCCTTGTATATGATCGAAGAATGGTTGCGGAAATAAAGTTGTGACCACGACAAGAATTTAAAAAGGTATGGATGAATTGAGTAGGGAGCCTTACTGCACCAGTTGTATTATGCAGTGATAAATGGGTGCACTCTGTTTTTCTGTGTCTCTTTAGAACAATTTTGGGGTGAACACACGTGGTTATTTGGCGAGCTGAGACCGCTTGATGCGGTTATAGAATGCTTGTGAATAGACAGTCGTGATGACGACAACCATCCGAAATGGTATGGACCAATGAGTAGGGGGTTCCGCTATATTAGTGGCAGCTGTGTGCTGTGTGTGTGGGCTAATTGTGTATAATTAAAGTTGGAAATGTACATTGGTGGACCTACTAAACCCGTAGTAAATTGAAACATAGAAGAGTAATTGAACCTGTGTCCTTTTCTTGCGTTCCAGCATTTATGAAGTATGGAGTAGCATGGAGGGTCGGCAACTGGTTACCCTCATACCTCGAGTACAGGTACGTTTTGAATTATTTCAGTGTTCTGGCTGAATGTATGCATTATAGTGGTAGAGAGTGTTTTTGGTGTTTCCTTTTTGGATTCTTCTCTTTCGTTTGCAATGTGGATTGTGTTGGCCTTGAGGAAGTTGACAATATCAAGTAGTTATTGAAACTAGTGGGGGCACCATTGGAGGGTGCCATGTCATTTCATCGCGAGATGTTTTTTCGCAGGGTTTTTTACCGTGAATTTTTTATCGAAAAAAAACCATCACATTTTTTTTTAATTAATTTTTGGGGTTCCTCCCAACCCCCATTCCCTTTCAGTTTATTTATAATTTTTTAAACCCCCCAAAAAAATGCAATCGTTTTTTTTCAATACAAAATTCACGGTAAAAAACCCCACGAAAAAAAGTCCTGCGACGACAGAACGATGTACCCATTGGAGCTATCATAATAATGTTGGAGTATTGAATCATTGATGGCCAGATTGATATATGCTATTTATGCGACACCGAACATTAGTCGCTCATCCTGTGACTTGTTGCACACTAGTTGGGTTGTGATTGTGTCATGTATCCATGGGGTGGGAGTGTGCCATCTGGTGATGGCACCTACACAACTAAGGATATACACATCAAATGTTTTCAATATTGAGCACTGGCACTTTCAGGTGCTCATTATGTCTCATTCTTTACATGATTTCATTCAGTCATTTGCTGTTTTTGTTTCAATAATCAATTACAACATATTTTGTATGAATCAAAATCTATTGCTGTTTTTGCATACCATAGCCTGACACTTATTTGTAAAATTAGGAATTTGGTTACAATGAAATAATGTCCTTGTTTTTGTGGTAGTAATATTGTTGATCTTTGAAGAGAGTGTGTTGTGTATAGGCCAGCCCCCTAGAAGGCATTGATGTCAGGAGCGGCATGTCTGGGACTTCTTGTGACAAGCTCTGTTGTGGTGTTACAGCATGGTTGCCGACGCTTGAATGTGGTTGCTGGGAGTGCATTTCGCAGAGTCAGGCCCTTTAATCTGAGAAATATAAAAATGCATTTCTATCCTTGTTTGAGTGCTAGAAATACACATGGTTAATAATGCTGATGTAACACTTAAAGAATGCATGTCAGTGTGAGGAATGCCCACGTCATGCAATGCACAAACACTGTGCCTGTTTCAAACTGGTGCAAGGGAATGTCTTTGTTTTTGAAACGCATTCCCATTTGTGAATTGGCAATGTGCTTTAAAATGAGCAGAAATGCCTACTAATTTGCACAAATGGACCACAGGATGAAAAGGGGCATCTAAATGTACGCATCTAGAATACCTCATTACTTGTGCTAAAAAAAGGTGTGGGAATGTTAAAAAGAAAGAAATAAACTTCATTTCACTGAAATAGGTGCCTCATTGAAGAACTCAACATCACATCAGGCACACTATAACTGTGACGAAATGCCATCTTCATGGGTGTGCAAGCCCAAGCTTACTTGATTTTTGTAATGTAAAATGATGCTTGTTTTCTGTCAAAAAGTGATAGCTGCTGATCAGGCTTCTCTTTCTTAATGTTAAATGATAAAAATATATAGTGCACATCTGTTCTCTTGTCTGGGCCCGGTCTACTGACTTGCCAGCGGATGCTATATAGTTTAGCAGCATGAAACCCAAAGAGTCACATTTACATTCTAGCCAACAGCCTGCTGCAATCTAAATAATGCCACAAGCAATAGTTGCCTTTAACAGTGGGCAGCCATGATGTAACGTCTATATAACTGTGTAGCCCAAAGCCTGGTGGAAGTTGGTTACAAATAAATATACATCTATATCTGATTTGATAGAACGGTCTATGAGGGAAGACAGTTGTACATAAGCCATAATCATCTGATGTTGATAATTATTAACTCATTCCCTAAGACTCCTTCAGCAGTCAATGGGATAAGGTGGGGGCGGGGGGAAAGAAAGGCGACAAGCAACAGGACAAAGTTGCTTGTTTCTGTGAAGTTAAAGGAGGTGGAAAAGGTAGCAGACCAAGAGGCCAGAAGGAGGAAGGATGGAGGAATGGAGTGTTAAGGCATTTTGGGGAAACGATGAGTTATTGGTTGGTGGGAGTAAGTGGTACTTTGCTATGAGTGTACGATGAGTGAGTGAAACTGTTAAAGAAAGCATAGAGAGTGCATGAAACATGGCTCAGGCAGTGAAGGGAGGGTGAGTAAGTAAAAAGCGGGTGAGTGGAGAGGGGGAGTGGTAATATAGTGGATAGGGACGTCAGAAGCGTTAAATGTGAGGAGGGAAGGTGGGGTGGAATTGAAAGTAGGAGAGTAGCAGAAGGAGGGTGGATTAGTGACAAGACACGGCTAAAGGAAATCTGGGCGTGAAAAGAAGAAGAGAGTGAGCTTGAGTGTCTGAAAGGCACATCCCTACAATGATATAGAAATAACATCAAGATAGATTAGGTCTAGACTAGGAAGTGCCTGAAGGAGATTAGACAGATAAGGTGATTGCCTTTAGGCCCTGACATATAGAAAAGTCAGAACTTAGACACGCAGGGTCGATAAGCTCTAGATACTAACCTGGCAAGTAACGAAGTTTAGGGGGGAAACTGAACTTCCCAGTGACCACCCTTATTGTTTTTCTCCATGGCCCAGACTCCTAGACACAGTAGGATGACCCTTTTCCTCCGACTTTATTATATTTTGTATGTACTCCACGCAGTTCCGCTCTTTCATCTTATTGGCTAGCCCCAAGGGGTTGATTCCCCAAAGATTACCGCTCCGTGTATTGATCTTTCAACTCATGCAACCACCTGTTGCAGCTAATTGTTATAATACAACCCTAATTGACCCATTAGCGCACACCTAGTGCACAGCCCAAGCCACATCTGAACTAAAACAAACTATATGCACCACCAGTGAACTACCACGTCATTAAGCCTATGGAATGTGCAGCAATTTAAATCTGTTGTCAAAATGACGACCAACACTGAAACCAGTGCGAATGATAGAGACAACCCGTAAGAGCAATACTCAGGTAAGGAGGCCTGCCTCTGCTTCCACACAGTCGTGTTTATAATAGTTTTTATTGACATGGCCTTGCTCTGAATTGCTCTCCGCTCACTCAGGGGCCAAAAGATCCTCACAAACATGTGTTCGTAAGCAAGTTTTTGACCTTGTTAATTAATGCGCAAACTTTAAAAAATATACTGTATGCCTTATCGGCATGGGGAGGGCTGCAGCACCATTTTAAGCATGATTTTGGGGCTCCTCCTCACTAACCTTGTCCCTAATTGGGACCGGTTTTCACAAATACATGGTGCTTGAACACGCACAATACTGGACACTGCCCCGCACTTGATTACAGCGCTTCTCCAGATGACTTGCCCTTCTCTAAACCTTCTCTAAATCCAAAAAGAGACACAATAGGAGTGTGCATTTCTCCCAACAACTAGGTTACTAACCAACCCCACAAAACTTCTAAAAACCTCACCACTCCTCAGACACCTCTAACACTCTAACGCACTCTAACACAACGACACCTATTAAAACCCCAGTTCTTCACAGCTCCCTTGCACTTCTCCATACATTGTCCTACTAACATGCCCTAACTTACCCCCTTTTGGTTTCAGATCCGCCACAGCGCCAGGGGACCACTCTGGTGGTGATAGTGCACGGTACAAATATCCTTCAACATTAAAATGAACATTGATTTACAAATCGCATGGCCGCTTGCCGCCTTCAGACACGTTAATTCACTTGAGGGTCCGGCTTACACGCTCTCATCTATATACATTATTGAACACCTTGGAAGCCTTACAATCCTACCCATGATTCAGTACACACATGGTAACTGACCATGGATGGGCACTACTTGACTTATTAATGCCTGACCTCGACCAACCATGTTAAAACCGTCCACCAGGACCACTCTCCCATCAAACAGCATGCTGCTTACAGAAACGTATGTGCATTCATCCACCAAGCCCTGGCTCCTTAGCTGACGCAATGCTAGCTCCACGACAATTCCTGTCAATAATATGTTTTTTAAATTGTCAAACTACATTTGTCCCCTGCAGTCTCTACCTCCACCTAGAATTGTGGATTATCCACCTGATATTACTACAGGGGTCTCCCCCTTCCAAATCTTAAGACTCTTCTACAAGCCTTACGACCCCTTTCATGGTAAGCCAGTAACAGCCGACTACATCAATCCTCAAAATTGGATGCCCCCGACCCGAGGCTCTATTCCATCATCGGAATCTAATGATCATCTTGCTTTCCGCCCTTTCCTCCCTACTCCCTCGCTGTATGCTCTGCCTTACTTGTTATCCCACCACCCTTGCTATGCACCAACTTTGCACACGCCTACCTTTGTTTGCCAACCCATCAGTTTACTTGATGTAATAACTGTATCACACCTGCCATTGATATATGGATGATACTGCTAAATTAATTGTACTGCTATATTATAATTAGCCCTGACAATGACCTCTAAGGTCGTAACACGCGTCGGCAAATCCAACTAAACACCTGTTAATATTGACAAATTCAGAGCTTGCAAGTTTTATTAGACAGAACTTCTTTCCTGGCATTGTGTAGTGTCTAGCGCAAATGTGGCTGGTTTCGCACAATACCTTCAATTTTTAGCTGGGGACAGTGGGGCACTTTCCTTAGTAGACCACTTTCGCACGCAGCAGGACATGAAACAATCTCACCAGGAAGTGTGGCAGTCCCACAGTTCCAGTGTTCCCAATTACCAGTACCAGTCTCATGCCTGAGGGATATTAGATGGGTAAGGTGATTGCCTTTAGGCCCTCACAGATAGAAAAGTCAGAACTTAGACATGAAGGGTCTATAAGCTCTAGATACTAACCTGGTAAGTAATGATGCTTAGCTTAGGGAGGAAACTAAATTTGTGGGAGTGAGGGATGGCACGTATCTCCCTCCCTAACATTTTAATTAAAACACTGAACCATCTCTGAGAGTTGGCATGTTCCTTAGACTATCACTGTCTGGGGCTGAGGGTTTCACTCACAAAAAAGGATAAACCCATCCCAGAATGGACTTTGTTCTTTGTTGTAAAGGTCTCATACTTCCTGAGAGGAACAAGAGAAGATGCCAGCGGTTGGGGCAGAGGTTAATGCACCAATGGAAGATCTGGAAACACAAAAGAGAGGTCACATCAGGGTGATAATGACTGGAGTGTCTTTCGTCTTGGGCAGACAAAGGGGGGAAGTTTAGAGTATCAGAGGGGGGCAGTTATACCAAGTAGAGGGGTTCCACCATTTTGGAAATACCTGAGCTATAATTCGTTACTGTCCATTCTCCCAACTTTCTGAACACCATGTACTCTGGAGGCTGAATTAGAAGGCAGGTCACTTGTTACTGAAAAGCTAGTCCTTTTACAGAGGACCTAAAATGGACCAATCCACTGTGGAAAAATGACTACATACGGGGGTGAGTCACCCACCCTAATCAAATCATCTGGAGACTCAAGAAGAAGGTTTTGATCCTTATTGTGGTATCAGTCTGCTCTTCCAAAAGGGCGAGAGAAGGATTTCCAAGGGAAAAGAAGTCCCCTTTCCCTCATCCACTTCAAGAGAACATTTTGAGAGACCTCTTGTCGGAAAGCTAGCCTGCTACTTAAGCACTGGTACCCAGGACTCTGCCTACTAAAGGTCGCACACTGCAGGTGTTGCCTGGCAACCTTTCCTAGCTGGAGAGGTCAGAAGAAGGATGCACCTTTCCTCTAGGACCATGGACAGTGTCCTACAGCAACCCACGTTCCAAAGGTGCAGCCCTGGCCCCTATTTCCCGCTTTGCAACTACTTTAGAGCCTTCTTGAAATTCTAAATCTTTCAAATCACTCCTACCCACTTCAAGCTATAAGCTCAAGCTCACCTGCCTGTTATCCAGTGCCTATGATCTGATCATCACTTTCAAACTGCTCCACATCGTTGGACCCAGATGAAGTGGCTCAATGCGACAGTTAAATCAAAGTGCCAAGACATCTTCGAGCCATTGAGCCATGAGGATCATCTACATGTGGCATGTTTCTTTCGAAGCTTCCTTTGACCCTCAAACTGATTACTGCTTTTTGAAGTGCAATGTATTTGCCTCACTTCAAATGGACTCCACCATCTCGACACCAACTGGACCCCTCAGAGAGTGTCCAGAAACTTGGAATGCAGCGGTCAAGCCCACAGAAGAGCATACACAGGCCATGTTTAAGGGCCATAGCGACAATTAGATCCAAAACATACCATTCTAAGAGACACACATTTGAACTTGAACTTCGTTACGAAGGCAATTGCCTACATACCCCTGCCTTCATACCCACAGTGCCCCTTCCACTAAAAACTCAACATATTTTCTGTATTCATTTACAGGTGTGGGTTGTTCATCTTTCTTCTTTACTAGTGTGTTTACGATTTTAGTTTAATTAAAGTCTAGTACAATTTTGACTGCACATTTTTTTCATTTTAGTTCCACAATGATAGTGTTGATTGGATGCTTCACTGCTGGCTCACATCCCTCTTGCCTAAGAGGCGATCACTGCTGATTTAGTAGTAGTGTGGAACCGAGTAGGGGTTTTGAACCCACTGCTTATCTTTGAACTCCCACAGAGCAGAATTACCGACTATGCAAATCTGTGTTACATGCAACATAACACTTACATAATTCAAAGAGGTGTATTTGGTTTCAGGCAGGGAGACTGATTAAACTTGAAATGCACTCGGACTTTTTTTCTGAAGAAGCATCCCCCTCATTTGTTCAAAGTTGGAGCAGAAATGTATCTGGCCGCAATTAACTGCTTTTGGCAACAAGTGATGCTAGCGCTATGGAAACAGCCTCTTGTTCAGAAATTAAATTAACTGAAAGTAAGTGACAGAAAAAATCACACACTCACCCTCTTTTTTAAACTATGTTCTTCCATAATGTAGGGAGTTGTTCCATTAACTCCCGTATTGTAATGCTCCCGTCAATCTTTTCCCCATCAGCTTACCCCACAATATTTCCTCTACACAACATGCACCTGCCCCCCTCAATCCCTCCCATGCTTAACGAGGAAATAGGCAAATTAAGGATCAGGGATTGCATAACTAAAAATGGCAGTGCAAGATGGAGCATTTTTATTTTGTTACTTAACAAACACATTCTGAAAATGTCACTACAATGCCTAATTATGCACGTAAATGTGCTAAGATTAAAACCAATATCCTTTCACTTTGTAATTGTGCTTGTAAACGGTTTTCTTTTCTAAATCGTACAGCCCAGAAGCATTTTGCAACGCTTGATATTTTCAGGGCTCAAGTCGAGGGTACACGTGGGGGGACCGAGTCCACCTACTTTTTTCAGAGGGTGTACTCAGTCCCCCCCAGCTAAAATGAGAAACAATGAATGTCCTATTTTAATTTATGAATTAAAGCCGACTTCGGAGATCGAAACACAGTTGTCAGGTTTTCAGGCTGGTCACTTCACCACTGCTCTATATAACATGATGCAAAATAACAAACAACTAAAGGTGAAATGTCCCATTTCAGTACTGCAAGTCCCAGGGAAAACATGTGTATTGGTTCTTGGAGTTTAAAACATGCAAACCTTTTAACGTTTTCAAAAACACTATTTGAAGAAATTATTCTCTCTTGGTTTTGTGTGTGTGTGGATTTTATTATTATGATATTTTCATTATGAAACTGCTGCGGCAAATGGAGAAGGAGTCAGAATTGTTTGAACGTAAGGCTGAGGAGTGGAAGGAGTTCATAATACAATAAAGAAGGTTTGGTGTGTTAGGGAGGAGAGGTGAAAGTGAAAATAAAAAGCTTGTTCAAACTTTTGATTTTATTTTCAGTATCTTATTTATTCCGACATTTCATTTAATAGAAAATCAGTTCAGTCTATCAATTTAGGCCACTTGAGGTGATCATCTTTATGAAGAATACAGAAAAAAAACAAGCATTGTCAATGCCAAATGTTTTGGCTTTTCTGTAGATATGGGAAATGTATTTGCCAGGCATAGCTGTAAATGGTACTAACTAGTTATTAATGGTAGCAGCTTGGAAATGGCAGATGCCTATCAAATACCTATACACAAGCCAAAACTATTGGCTTTGTCTGATGCTTGTTTTTGACGGGACATCACTTAAGGACACACATAGTGTGGCTAAAGGCAGACCTGGTTAAGACACTTGTATTACACCACTTGCATGTTTACAGCACCAATTAAACTGTTAGTGCTCAGAAGACTGCTTTGAAAATCCCTGGCAGAAACTGTGGACCTGATTTGCAAAAATGTTTTAACATGGGAAAGTCCCAATGAAATATTTTGGTCAATCTGGTCCTTTGAGTGCAACGTTTGACTTTAAGGCTTGATTAAGTTAGTTCAAACAAATCATATGAGGGTGTGTGTTGGTCAGGCAAGGGCAGGACGTGGGTGGGAAATGGCCATATGGTTTAACATGCCCATAGGCAGTCAGTGGGTGGGTAAATAACCAAACAACACCTACAAGCATTGTATCCTTTTCCATATGACTTCTTTCCCTATTTGTACTCCAATGCATTTGTTTTAGCATTTTTTATAGCCAAAACTAACAAGAATGTCATAATGTCACGTTAACGTCGTTTACATTGGGTCTGGCTCTCATACTCTGGGAAGGTTCCATGGTATGGTTATTTTTGCACAGTGCCACTGTGGATTCTTTTAAAATACACCCCATCCATTTAATTAAGTACAAGTCAACGCCACCGCCTCAGCCACTGCCTACACATGTAAGTTGATTAATGCCTACAAAGCTTACCAATCAGTTAACAACCGCATCATACTAGCTCGGGCACTAATCTTGTCCAAACTTGATTACTGTAACACATTATACACAGGAGCCAATAAACAAATCCTAAACAAACTGCAAACTCTCCAAAACAATGCGTTGAGAACAGCCCTTAGTATTCCCAGGAACGAACACATCTCTGAAATAAGATGGAGCCACAAATGGCTCTCAGTTAGAGATAGAATATTCTTCAAACTTGTCTCCACCACCCATAAATGCCTCAATAATGCTGCCCCCCAATATCTCAAAGATAAAATCATCAGTAAACTTCCTCACGACCTAACTGATCAGCCAACTCCTGCTGCATTATCACTCCTTGCTACAACCTAAAATGACCTGGTGGCTCTAGCTTCCCAGTTCAAGCTGCCTTAGCGTGGAATGCCCTCCCACTTAACCTAAGAACTGACCAAGCTTTCCACAACTTCAGACTGAACACCAAAAAGTGGCTTCTCGCCAGCAACACCTCATGTTCTACTGGATAACTGATCGTCCTTTGACCTTTACTGCCCTTCTACCGTCTACTATCAATGTATGAATGTAAATTATTGTCATAAGTGTTGTATTATTCATTTCTGATTGTGTATCGCATGTATGCCTCAACATGTGCTGTATACTCATCTTAAGCTGTCTTGTAATGCGCCCAGTTACCTCAGGGTCCGGAGTGCTCTATAAATAAAGAAAGAAACAAACAAACATAGAATATGTGGTTTAAGTTTCTTCTGATTGACTCCCATGAATTATACCGCTGCTTTAAAAGCATAACCACCGGACTGGCCACCAGGGGGCGGACGGATGGCAAGCTCCTCCGCGTGAGCTCCGTCCTAAGGTCCTCCAAAGTGGCATGAGCCCCCACTTCTGGACCCCCCCGGAGTAAGAGACCGATCCGATCTGGGACACAAAGGCCCCCCCCACACTTGGAGCCAAAACCCAACAAAAAACAGAGGTTGCTTTGCTGAGTTTCGGCCTGTGGGATTTGACGAACCGAAACCCTTCAGGCCTCAGAGCTCCCACCTCCCACTGTTTGTCGCCGATCCACCAACCTGTGCCTTCGGCCCGCATTCACATCTCAGTGGCTCCGGCGAGCCATACCCCTTGCTCCGCTGCTGCCATGCACCGTGTGCTTTCCCCTGGAGCATCTGGAGCGGGCCCGCACGAGCGCCCGTTGGAACCCACATCTACCTGCCAGCCTCATCGCAGAACCCCGTCGCAGGGTGTCTTGCCCTCCTGCCGCCGATCCCAGGGCGGACTTTGCCTCGCACCCCCAAGCTAAGGTGCCATCAACGCGGAAAAGGAGACAGAGCAAGGCCACCAGACCCGGCCTGTGCGTCCCGTGTGGCGCAACGTCCAGCACCCTCCAGGCCTGCATCAGACCACAAGGCCCTGCGCCTCATCTCCTCGTAGGGATCACCTCTCCACGATCACAAAGGACATCCATTATAAATTGAAGAGTGGGGAGCTGGCTGTGTAGCCCAAAGCCTGGTGGAAGTTGGTTACAAATAAATATACATCTATATCTGATTTGATAGAACGGTCTATGAGGGAAGACAGTTGTACATAAGCCATAATCATCTGATGTTGATAATTATTAACTCATTCCCTAAGACTCCTTCAGCAGTCAATGGGATAAGGTGGGGGCGGGGGGAAAGAAAGGCGACAAGCAACAGGACAAAGTTGCTTGTTTCTGTGAAGTTAAAGGAGGTGGAAAAGGTAGCAGACCAAGAGGCCAGAAGGAGGAAGGATGGAGGAATGGAGTGTTAAGGCATTTTGGGGAAACGATGAGTTATTGGTTGGTGGGAGTAAGTGGTACTTTGCTATGAGTGTACGATGAGTGAGTGAAACTGTTAAAGAAAGCATAGAGAGTGCATGAAACATGGCTCAGGCAGTGAAGGGAGGGTGAGTAAGTAAAAAGCGGGTGAGTGGAGAGGGGGAGTGGTAATATAGTGGATAGGGACGTCAGAAGCGTTAAATGTGAGGAGGGAAGGTGGGGTGGAATTGAAAGTAGGAGAGTAGCAGAAGGAGGGTGGATTAGTGACAAGACACGGCTAAAGGAAATCTGGGCGTGAAAAGAAGAAGAGAGTGAGCTTGAGTGTCTGAAAGGCACATCCCTACAATGATATAGAAATAACATCAAGATAGATTAGGTCTAGACTAGGAAGTGCCTGAAGGAGATTAGACAGATAAGGTGATTGCCTTTAGGCCCTGACATATAGAAAAGTCAGAACTTAGACACGCAGGGTCGATAAGCTCTAGATACTAACCTGGCAAGTAACGAAGTTTAGGGGGGAAACTGAACTTCCCAGTGACCACCCTTATTGTTTTTCTCCATGGCCCAGACTCCTAGACACAGTAGGATGACCCTTTTCCTCCGACTTTATTATATTTTGTATGTACTCCACGCAGTTCCGCTCTTTCATCTTATTGGCTAGCCCCAAGGGGTTGATTCCCCAAAGATTACCGCTCCGTGTATTGATCTTTCAACTCATGCAACCACCTGTTGCAGCTAATTGTTATAATACAACCCTAATTGACCCATTAGCGCACACCTAGTGCACAGCCCAAGCCACATCTGAACTAAAACAAACTATATGCACCACCAGTGAACTACCACGTCATTAAGCCTATGGAATGTGCAGCAATTTAAATCTGTTGTCAAAATGACGACCAACACTGAAACCAGTGCGAATGATAGAGACAACCCGTAAGAGCAATACTCAGGTAAGGAGGCCTGCCTCTGCTTCCACACAGTCGTGTTTATAATAGTTTTTATTGACATGGCCTTGCTCTGAATTGCTCTCCGCTCACTCAGGGGCCAAAAGATCCTCACAAACATGTGTTCGTAAGCAAGTTTTTGACCTTGTTAATTAATGCGCAAACTTTAAAAAATATACTGTATGCCTTATCGGCATGGGGAGGGCTGCAGCACCATTTTAAGCATGATTTTGGGGCTCCTCCTCACTAACCTTGTCCCTAATTGGGACCGGTTTTCACAAATACATGGTGCTTGAACACGCACAATACTGGACACTGCCCCGCACTTGATTACAGCGCTTCTCCAGATGACTTGCCCTTCTCTAAACCTTCTCTAAATCCAAAAAGAGACACAATAGGAGTGTGCATTTCTCCCAACAACTAGGTTACTAACCAACCCCACAAAACTTCTAAAAACCTCACCACTCCTCAGACACCTCTAACACTCTAACGCACTCTAACACAACGACACCTATTAAAACCCCAGTTCTTCACAGCTCCCTTGCACTTCTCCATACATTGTCCTACTAACATGCCCTAACTTACCCCCTTTTGGTTTCAGATCCGCCACAGCGCCAGGGGACCACTCTGGTGGTGATAGTGCACGGTACAAATATCCTTCAACATTAAAATGAACATTGATTTACAAATCGCATGGCCGCTTGCCGCCTTCAGACACGTTAATTCACTTGAGGGTCCGGCTTACACGCTCTCATCTATATACATTATTGAACACCTTGGACGCCTTACAATCCTACCCATGATTCAGTACACACATGGTAACTGACCATGGATGGGCACTACTTGACTTATTAATGCCTGACCTCGACCAACCATGTTAAAACCGTCCACCAGGACCACTCTCCCATCAAACAGCATGCTGCTTACAGAAACGTATGTGCATTCATCCACCAAGCCCTGGCTCCTTAGCTGACGCAATGCTAGCTTCACGACAATTCCTGTCAATAATATGTTTTTTAAATTGTCAAACTACATTTGTCCCCTGCAGTCTCTACCTCCACCTAGAATTGTGGATTATCCACCTGATATTACTACAGGGGTCTCCCCCTTCCAAATCTTAAGACTCTTCTACAAGCCTTACCACCCCTTTCATGGTAAGCCAGTAACAGCCGACTACATCAATCCTCAAAATTGGATGCCCACGACCCGAGGCTCTATTCCATCATCGGAATCTAATGATCATCTTGCTTTCTGCCCTTTCCTCCCTACTCCCTCGCTGTATGCTCTGCCTTACTTGTTATCCCACCACCCTTGCTGTGCACCAATTTTGCACACGCCTACCTCTGTTTGCCAACCCATCAGTTTACTTGATGTAATAACTGTATCACACCTGCCATTGATATATGGATGATACTGCTAAATTAATTGTACTGCTATATTATGATTAGACCTGAAAATTACCTCTAAGGTCGTAACACGCGTCGGCAAATCCAATTAAACACCTTTTAATATTGACAAATTCAGAGCTTGCAAGGTTTATTAGACAGAACTTCTTTCCTGGCATTGTGTAGTGTCTAGCGCAAATGTGGCTGGTTTCGCACAATACCTTCAATTTTTATCTTGGGACAGTGGGGCACTTTCCTTAGTAGACCACTTTCGCACGCAGCAGGACATGAAACAATCTCACCAGGAAGTGTGGCAGTCCCACAGTTCCAGTGTTCCCAATTACCAGTACTAGTCTCGTGCCTGAGGGATATTAGATGGGTAAGGTGATTGACTTTAGGCCCTCAGAGATAGAAAAGTCAGAACTTAGACATGAAGGGTCTATAAGCTCTAGATACTAACCTGGTAAGTAATGATGCTTACCTTAGGGAGGAAACTAAATTTGTGGGAGTGAGGGATGGCACGTATCTCCCTGCCTAACATTTTAATTAAAACACTGAACCATCTCTGAGAGTTGGCATGTTCCTTAGACTATCACTGTCTGGGCTGAGGGTTTCACTCACAAAAAAGGATAAACCCATCCCAGAATGGCCTTTGTTCTTTGTTGTAAAGGTCTCATACTTCCTGAGAGGAACAAGAGAAGATGCCAGCGGTTGGGGCAGAGGTTAATGCACCAATGGAAGATCTGGAAACACAAAAGAGAGGTCACATCAGGGTGATAATGACTGGAGTGTCTTTCGTCTTGGGCAGACAAAGGGGGGAAGTTTAGAGTATCAGAGGGGAGCAGTTATACCAAGTAGAGGGGTTCCACCATTTTGGAAATACCTGAGCTATAATTCGTTACTGCCCATTCTCCCAACTTTCTGAACACCATGTACTCTGGAGGCTGAATTAGAAGGCAGGTCACTTGTTACTGAAAAGCTAGTCCTTTTACAGAGGACCTAAGATGGACCAATCCACTGTGGAAAAATAACTACATACGGGGGTGAGTCACCCACCCTAATCAAATCATCTGGAGACTCAAGAAGAAGGTTTTGATCCTTATTGTGGTATCTGTCTGCTCTTCCAAAAGGGTGAGAGAAGGATTTCCAAGGGAAAAGCAGTCCCTTTTCCCTCATCCACTTCAAGAGAACATTTTGAGAGACCTCTTGTCGGAAAGCTAGCCTGCTACTTAAGCACTGGTACCCAGGACTCTGCCTACTAAAGGTCGCACACTGCAGGTGTTGCCTGGCAACCTTTCCTAGCTGGAGAGGTCAGAAGAAGGATGCACCTTTCCTCTAGGACCATGGACAGTGTCCTACAGCAACCCACGTTCCAAAGGTGCAGCCCTGGCCCCTATTTCCCGCTTTGCAACTACTTTAGAGCCTTCTTGAAATTCTAAATCTTTCAAATCACTCCTACCCACTTCAAGCTATAAGCTCAAGCTCACCTGCCTGTTATCCAGTGCCTATGATCTGATCATCACTTTCAAACTGCTCCACATCGTTGGACCCAGATGAACTGGCTCAATGCGACAGTTAAATCAAAGTGCCAAGACATCTTCGAGCCATTGAGCCATGAGGATCATCTACATGTGGCATGTTTCTTTCGAAGCTTCCTTTGACCCTCAAACTGATTACTGCTTTTTGAAGTGCAATGTATTTGCCTCACTTCAAATGGACTCCACCATCTCGACACCAACTGGACCCCTCAGAGAGTGTCCAGAAACGTGGATTGCAGCGGTCAAGCCCACAGAAGAGCATACACAGGCCATGTTTAAGGGCCATAGCGACAATTAGATCCAAAACATACCATTCTAAGAGACACACATTTGAACTTGAACTTCGTTACGAAGGCAATTGCCTACATACCCCTGCCTTCATACCCACAGTGCCCCTTCCACTAAAAACTCAACATATTTTCTGTATTCATTTACAGGTGTGGGTTGTTCATCTTTCTTCTTTACGAGTGTGTTTACGATTTTAGTTTAATTAAAGTCTAGTACAATTTTGACTGCACATTTTTTTCATTTTAGTTCCACAATGATAGTGTTGATTGGATGCTTCACTGCTGGCTCACATCCCTCTTGCCTAAGAGGCGATCACTGCTGATTTAGTAGTAGTGCGGAACCGAGTAGGGGTTTTGAACCCACTGCTTATCTTTGAACTCCCACAGAGCAGAATTTCCGACTATGCAAATCTGTGTTACATGCAACATAACACTTACATAATTCAAAGAGGTGTATTTGGTTTCAGGCAGGGAGACTGATTAAACTTGAAATGCACTCGGAGTTTTTTTTCTGAAGAAGCATCCCCCTCATTTGTTCAAAGTTCCAGCAGAAATGTATCTGGCCGCAATTAACTGCTTTTGGCAACAAGTGATGCTAGCGCTATGGAAACAGCCTCTTGTTCAGAAATTAAATTAACTGAAAGTAAGTGACAGAAAAATTCACACACTCACCCTCTTTTTTAAACTATGTTCTTCCATAATGTAGGGAGTTGTTCCATTAACTCCCATATTGTAATGCTCCCGTCAATCTTTTCCCCATCAGCTTACCCCACAATATTTCCTCTACACAACATGCACCTGCCCCCCTCAATCCCTCCCATGTTTAACGAGGAAATAGGCAAATTAAGGATCAGGGATTGCATAACTAAAAATGGCAGTGCAAGATGGAGCATTTTTATTTTGTTACTTAACAAACACATTCTGAAAATGTCACTACAATGCCTAATTATGCACGTGAATGTGCTAAGATTAAAACCAATATCCTTTCACTTTGTAATTGTGCTTGTAAACGGTTTTCTTTTCTAAATCGTACAGCCCAGAAGCATTTTGCAACGTTTGATATTTTCAGGGCTCAAGTCGAGGGTACACGTGGGGGGACGGAGTCCACCTACTTTTTTCAGAGGGTGTACTCAGTCCCCCCCAGCTAAAATGAGAAACAATGAATGTCCTATTTTAATTTATGAATTAATGCCGACTTCGGAGATCGAAACACAGTTGTCAGGTTTTCAGGCTGGTCACTTCACCACTGCTCTATATAACATGATGCAAAATAACAAACAACTAAAGGTGAAATGTCCCATTTCAGTACTGCAAGTCCCAGGGAAAACATGTGTATTGGTTCTTGGAGTTTAAAACATGCAAACCTTTTAACGTTTTCAAAAACACTATTTGAAGAAATGATTCTCTCTTGGTTTTGTGTGTGTGTGGATTTTATTATTATGATATTTTCATTATGAAACTGCTGCGGCAAATGGAGAAGGAGTCAGAATTGTTTGAACGTAAGGCTGAGGAGTGGAAGGAGTTCATAATACAATAAAGAAGGTTTGGTGTGTTAGGGAGGAGAGGTGAAAGTGAAAATAAAAAGCTTGTTCAAACTTTTGATTTTATTTTCAGTATCTTATTTATTCTGACATTTCATATAATAGAAAATCAGTTCAGTCTATCAATTTAGGCCACTTGAGGTGATCATCTTTATGAAGAATACAGAAAAAAAACAAGCATTGTCAATGCCAAATGTTTTGGCTTTTTTGTAGATATGGGAAATGTATTTGCCAGGCATAGCTGTAAATGGTACTAACTCGTTATTAATGGTAGCAGCTTGGAAATGGCAGATGCCTATTAAATACCTATACACAAGCCAAAACTATTGGCTTTGTCTGATGCTTGTTTTTGACGGGACATCACTTAAGGACACACATAGTGTGGCTAAAGGCAGACCTGGTTAAGACACTTGTATTACACCACTTGCATGTTTACAGCACCAATTAAACTGTTAGTGCTCAGAAGACTGCTTTGAAAATCCCTGGCAGAAACTGTGGACCTGATTTGCAAAAATGTTTTAACATGGGAAAGTCCCAATGAAATATTTTGGTAAATCTGGTCCTTTGAGTGCAACGTTTGACTTTAAGGCTTGATTAAGTTAGTTCAAACAAATCATATGAGGGTGTGTGTTGGTCAGGCAAGGGCAGGACGTGGGTGGGAAATGGCCATATGGTTTAACATGCCCATAGGCAGTCAGTGGGTGGGTAAATAACCAAACAACACCTACACGTATTGTATCCTTTTCCATATGACTTCTTTCCCTATTTGTACTCCAATGCATTTGTTTTAGCATTTTTTATAGCCAAAACTAACAAGAATGTCATAATGTCACGTTAACGGCGTTTACATTGGGTCTGGCTCTCATACTCTGGGAAGGTTCCATGGTATGGTTATTTTTGCACAGTGCCACTGTGGATTCTTTTAAAATACACCCCATCCATTTAATTAAGTACAAGTCAACGCCACCGCCTCAGCCACAGCCTACACATGTAAATTGATTAATGCCTACAAAGCTTACCAATCAGTTAACAGCCGCATCATACTAGCTCGGGCACTAATCTTGTCCAAACTTGATTACTGTAACGCATTATACACAGGAGCCAATAAACAAATCCTAAACAAACTGCAAACTCTCCAAAACAATGCGTTGAGAACAGCCCTTAGTATTCCCAGGAACGAACACATCTCTGAAATAAGATGGAGCCACAAATGGCTCTCAATTAGAGATAGAATATTCTTCAAACTTGTCTCCACCACCCATAAATGCCTCAATAATGCTGCCCCCCAATATCTCAAAGATAAAATCATCAGTAAACTTCCTCACGACCTATCTGATCAGCCAACTCCTGCTGCATTATCACTCCTTGCTACAACCTAAAATGACCTGGTGGCTCTAGCTTCCCGGTTCAAGCTGCCTTAGCGTGGAATGCCCTCCCACTTAACCTAAGAACTGACCAAGCTTTCCACAACTTCAGACTGAACACCAAAAAGTGGCTTCTCGCCAGCAACACCTCATGTTCTACTTGATAACTGATCGTCCTTTGACCTTTACTGCCCTTCTACCGTCTACTATCAATGTATGAATGTAAATTATTGTCATAAGTGTTGTATTATTAATTTCTGATTGTGTATCGCATGTATGCCTCAACATGTGCTGTATACTCATCTTAAGCTGTCTTGTAATGCGCCCAGTTACCTCAGGGTCCGGAGTGCTCTATAAATAAAGAAACAAACAAACAAACATAGAATATGTGGTTTAAGTTTCTTCTGATTGACTCCCATGAATTATACCGCTGCTTTAAAAGCGTAACCACCGGACTGGCCACCAGGGGGCGCACGGATGGCAAGCTCCTCCGTGTGAGCTCCGTCCTAAGGTCCTCCAAAGTGGCATGAGCCCCCACTTCTGGACCCACCCGGAGTAAGAGACCGATCCGATTTGGGACACAAAGGCCCCCCCCACACTTCGAGCCAAAACCCAACAAAAAACGGAGGTTGCTTTGCTGAGTTTTGGCCTGTGGGATTTGACGAACCGAAACCCTTCAGGCCTCAGAGCTCCCACCTCCCACTGTTTGTCGCCGATCCGCCAAACTGTGCCTTCGGCCCGCATCCACATCTCAGCGGCTCCGGCAACCCATACCCCTTGCTCCGCTGCTGCCATGCACCGTGTGCTTTCCCCTGGAGCATCTGGAGCGGGCCCGCACGAGCGCCTGTTGGAACCCACATCTACCTGCCAGCCTCATCGCAGAACCCCGTCGCAGGGTGTCTCGCCCTCCTGCCGCCGATCCCAGGGCGGACTTTGCCTCGCACCCCCAAGCTAAGGTGCCATCAACGCGGAAAAGGAGACGGAGCAAGGCCACCAGACCCGGCCTGTGCGTCCCGTGTGGCGCAACGTCCAGCACCCTCCAGGCCTGCATCAGACCACAAGGCCCTGCGCCTCATCTCCTCGTAGGGATCACCTCTCCACGATCACAAAGGACATCCATTATAAATTGAAGAGTGGGGAGCTGGCTTGGAATAGCCTTCGGATACACAACTCAAGTACAGGAGGAATCCTCCCCACGAGGAACGGACTAATCCCCCCGCCAACGGTGCAAGCTACACTGAGGGCTAGGCCCCTGCACACTACAGGGCGTGTGCCCTTCTTGGATCTTCCATCTCCGGGAGTTCCCGCCCCACACAACTCTAACGCTGCGGTGGGATTGACCACTGACGTACTTAGGCACTATACGAATCCTGGCCCCCCCAACATTCCGGGCCCCCCAACGCAGTGCCCTTCAACTGGCAAGACCATACACTCTCTGGTGACTGTAACACCATAAACTAACCCTCCTAGCGATACCGTTGGGAGGTTCGCTCGCACAAATATTACCAAATACAACACATGAATGTCAAGGAGAGATTAGCGGCATACCAGTTTGCACCACCACAAGATAGCCATCGACCGTATAGAGCCACAAACATGTCATCACCGAAACCTGAGGCAGCCTCAACTAAAGCGGACGTCGCTGATATCCTCAACGAAATGAGGAGCATGAGAGCGGACATTGGCGGCAAAATCGATAAAATCACCCAGAGGATGGATAAAATGGAGGACAGGCTTGAAGAAGTCAAGCACAATCAATCATCCTTGAATACTCTGGAGACACAAATGGACGTGCGAATTGCCGAACTTGAAGCCAGAGAAGAGGAATTCTGATTAAAGATTGATGACTTAGAAAACAGAGAACGACGCAATAACATACGCATTTTCGGAATCCCAGATAAGGAAGGCGAGAGTGAGTCGGATCTAAAGAGAACATTGCACAGCATAATGAAAACACTCTTCAATGATGACTCAGTTGACGAGCCTAAAATTGACCGTGTCCACAGAGCGGGTGGAAGACTGGGAGGTCCCAGAACGGTGCTTTCCCGCTTTCATAACTATGCAGACAAGGCTAGGGTCCTAGACAAGGCCAGAAATTCCCCACAAATCATGTTGGGATCGACGCACGTCTCCATCTACCAAGACTTGTCATCCCTCACACTTGCAATGCGGAAGAAGTGCCTCCCTCTCACTAAAATGCTAAAAGAGAAGGGCATGCGAATCCGCTGGGGGTACCCCTTCTCACTCTCCTTTGAGTGGGAGGGTAACACCATAAAGCTGGTCACCGAGAAGGCTATCCGGTGCTGCATTGCTGATTTACTGGGCGCTTCGGGAGATGAACCGAACCAAAGCGAGAAAAGATCCGAGACAACAGACTGGAACACTAAAGGCCCACGTAGAAAGAGGATGCTAGGCTCTAGGAAATATAGAAGGATGAACACTTCTCAGGAAGCCGAACACTAACTTCATCATGTCTCCTTACCTGCCCTCTCTTCCTGCTGGTGCACCGGACGACAGACACCGGGCTGACCAGCGGCCCTTGATGTCGTCGGTCGGTTGCTTATTGAGCACCAGCAGGCGGTTGTCACACCATTGCCCCCCCTCTTGCCGCCCCACCTCACGCAGAAGATGCATTTGCGAAATGGACAAGTGTAAGAGTATGCATGCGCGTTGTGGGACATCCGCTTTTGCGATCAGTAAAGAAAGTGGAAGTGGGCGGACAGTGGGGGCAACTTATGGAACGCGGAGACGTAGGTGGTGACGAAAAGTAACATAGAAACATTGATCACCCATTAGGTGACATGTCTGAAGCCCCGAATCGGGGTCACATGTTTAAGAAACAAATGTAAAAAGCAGTTCAGTTTGTTAATGTGTGCCTATATTGCAGGGGGGAGTTGGGGGCTCATGGTTACGTTGTATATGTACGAGAACGGGACCATTCTAGGTACGGTTCCCGCTGGTGGTCCGAAAACGACGGGGTGAACATAACCCAGCTGGATCGGACGACGCACAGTTTCGGGGGTTTGGAGGGAGGGATAATGCAACCTAAAGGGTCAGAAGGGATAGATGTGTACTGGGAAGAGTGGGCGGGAGAGACACCCTTGGAACCACTGAATGCTGAACACCAGAGACGCTTAACGACTCTCTCAAAGTCAGGTGAGACTCAGTTTGCTAATATGGAGGCAGGCATATGGCAAGCGCCTAGAATAGAGGTAACGAGGCAGATGCATATAGAGTGCCACTCCACACTGGTTAATCATAATGGCGACAAAACTTAGACATCAACGGCTACGTGTATGCACACTCAATGTAAAAGGCCTCAATTCCCCCACCAAGCGCTCCCTAGTAGTGAGAGAATTCAAGAGGTCCAATGTTGATATTATGTTCCTACAAGAGACCAAATACCAGAGGGGCAGTGAGAAAGGGATCCCCAGCAGAATGATTGGGCACACTTTCTGGAGTTCAGGTATCTCCAAAAAGGCTGGGGTGGGAATCTTAATTCAAAAAAGCATCCGTATAAAGATTTTGAATTCCTGGTCCGACGCAGAAGGTAGGGCCATGCTGATAGTTGGATCCATCAGGGACACAATTGTAACCCTCACCACAATCTACGCACCTAATCAGGGCCAAAATAGATTCCTACACAAGATAATCGAATGGATGTTTAACAAAGCACAAGGCCACACCATCCTAGGGGGCGATTTCAATACATGGATGGACAGCACCATGGACAGGCAAGCCACGCCCGATCCCTCCCAACCCGCTCAGACACAGGTACATGCAGAAATCAAAACCACCCTTGCCCTTTACGGCCTCACTGATAGCTGGCGTCACTTACACCCCTTAGACAAGGGATTTACTTTCCGGTCCATCCCCCATGAGACGCTCACAAGAATAGACTATGTGTTCCTCTCCGAGGGTCTAATGAGTATACTCCAAGGTGCAGACATACACCCCATTACGTGGTCTGACCATGACATGGTTGTGGCGGATCTGGATTGGGAAGATCCCCCCCCCCCCCACAGCACGAAGTGGAGGTGTAATGAGACACTATGGTCAGACACGGCCTTCAGAGAGGAACTGGAAAACGAAATTAAACAATTTTTCATTACCAATGATACGGGTGAAGTCACGAAAGTGAACGTATGGGAAGCGGCTAAGGCCACCTGGCGTGCGATTTTGATCAGGGAGGTGCAAAGAAAAAGAGGGCACGTACCTTAATTGAGTCCAACATTAGATAGAAAATAGAGGCCGCAGAAAGCTTAGTCCAGATGTCCCCGCAGAACAGATCCACATATCCCGCAACAGTCAAGGAATTAAGGGACAAACTAAAAACCCTAGAACTGGGCAAGGTGTCACAGACCTTACAATACCTCAAGCAAAAGTATTATGAGAAGGGAGACAAGGCTGATGCCCTCCTTGCAGCGAGGCTCCGCGCACAAAGAGCAGAAAGATGGGTGGACACGATAGAAAGGACAGATGGTACTCTCGTAGACACAGTCGAATCCACCCCCGAAGGCATACAAGAGGCATTTGCCTTCTTCTATGAAGACCTATATAGCTGTGACCCTCCTCCCCCAGTGGGGAGTGTAGATGCCTACCTCAGAGGGGCGGTCTCCCTACACTCTCACACTCTGAGGCTGGAGCCCTTGACGCACCGGTCACAGGAGATGAGGTCTCAGATGCCATCAAACGCCTTAAGTCTGGGAAGGCACCAGGGGACGATGGTTTCACCCCCGGCTTCTACAAAACGTTCACCGCCTTTCTTACTCCCTTCCTAGTTACCCTGTTCAACAGTATATTTGACACGGGACAAGCACCCCCATCCTTCACCCAAGCCCTCCTAACGGTCATCCCAAATAAAGGTAGAGACCCAAAGTATTGAGCATCATATCGCCCCATATCTCTCCTCAACATAGATGCCAAAATCTACGCGAGAGTAATAGCGGCCAGATTAGAAACACATCTACCCAAATTGATACACACAGATCAAGTCGGCTTTGTAATGGGACGGCAGGGAGCACATACGATGAGGAAAACACTACATTTGATACACGAGGCACAAAAGGGAAGTGATGACCCAACCCTCCTGTCTCTTGATGCCGAAAAGGCTTTCGACAGGGTGGACTGGGAGTTCCTGGAGAAAGTTTTAACCTGGATAGGCCTTGGCACTAAACTCCCGTGCTATTAAGGCTCTATACTCCGCCCCCAAGATCTCTGTGGCCATGAACGGTGGCTCCTCAAGATGGTTCGCATTGGAAAGAGGAACCAGGCAGGGCTGCCCACTATCAGCCATACTATTCGTCAGGGGTCAAGTCCTAAAAATTAAAGTGGGGGGACTCCTTAACAAATGCAATGGGATGTGATGTCACCAGAAATTAGCATATCAAGGTGAAATAAGCACATTTCATTAAATTGCATTTGCCTTTCATAAAATCAACACACACACAAAACCAGAGAGAATAATTTCTTCAAATAGTGTTTTTGAAAACGTTAAAAGGTATGCATGTTTTAAACTCCAAGAACCAATACACATGTTTTCCCTGGGACTTGCAGTACTGAAATGGGACATTTCACCTTTAGTTATTTGTTATTTTTCATCGTGTTTATAGTGCAGTGGTGAAGTGTCCAGCCTGCAAACCTGACTACTGTGTTTCGATCTCCGAAGTCGACTTTAATTCATAAATTAAAATAGCACATTCAATGTTTCTCATTTTAGCTTGGGGGGACTGAGTACACCCTCTGAAAAAAGTGGGTGGACTTCGTCCCCCCGCGTGTACCCTCGACTTGAGCCCTGCTATTCGTACTGTCCCTTGAACCACTTGCGCAGAAACTAAGGCTCGATAAAAGGGTGGAAGGAATTAAAGTAGGCGACCAGGAATACAAACTAGGCCTATATGCAGATGGCATTCTCCTGCACACAATCAACCCCCTGAGCTCGATACCAGCAGCCATGGAAATAATTGAGGAGTATGATCAACTGGCAGGCCGGAAAATTAACACAGGGAAGTCGGTCCTTCTACCGATCGACAAGAGCAGGGACCTAGATGTAGAAAGATTTGCATCACTAGGGATGAAAGTCAGTCTCACCACTCTGCGGTATTTGGGCATCAATGTGACCCGAGACCTGGGCGGCCTCTTTGAAGCCAATTTCCCCCCGATACTACACACGATCCAGAAAGATATTGAGAGGTGGACAAGACTCACCATTTCCTGGATGGGTCACCTCAATACCATTAAAATGGTGATCCTCCCAAAGCTACTCTACCTATTCCAGATGAGAGCTTAGAAGTCTACATAGAGACATGGCACGCTATATAAAAGGAAAGGCTATAAGGGTCATATATGCTGACAGGTTGTTCATGTATTGTGGTAGCTTTAGTGGTAATAAGGCTGCTTCTACCCATTTGGCGATTCAGTGAAGCACCCAGGGAACTTGCCGGCTGAGGTTTGCATCACAGAAAGCAGACTTAGTTGTTATAGCTCAGAAGGCGCCCGAGGGCTTTCGCCACTTTGTCTAGGGCAGGCAACATTAAAATAAGCAAAGGCATAAATATTTCTTCAAAACTCTCTGAATATAAAATAATACAAGAAACGCAAAGTTAATGCAATAGAGCAGCACTGTTGTGGAGACGGAGAGCAAGACATTTCCAAGGCAGCATTTAGGCATATGTCACCGAAGACAGCAAGAAAATTGCTGCATTGAATTACACTGCACTAGGGAATCACGTTCTCTGCAGTTGAAGAAAATGGAACACATGCTGCAGATGTCGATCGGATGCATACTGCGTGATGTGAATTGCAAGTATTCCAAAATAGAAACCATCCAGAAGCTGCTGTTTCTATTGAAAACACATGCAATCTTAATGCTCCGGAAACAACATTTAGCTACCAGGAAGATATGTGTTGCTACATGCATACAGGCATGTACACCATGCTTCACTGTACTTCCCGCTATCTTTATGTGAGGAATTTGACCATCTGCATGGGGAGAGTGTGCTCGTCTGGGCTTTTTTATTTTTTTACAATAAAAATGAATGATGGGAGATCAACGTCTGAGAAATGTGTAAGGCCATTCCTCACACATTTCATCTGCTCACCGCACGAAACGCATAGTCATGTGTACTCCGCGAAGACACAGCTTACAGGTGCCATCTTCCCCTGTCAAATTCAGCTGGAATGTGACAGCCACATGTACATCAAAGTATTTCAAGAAGGGGGAAGGCACACCAGCCTCCAGCCATGGGCAGCCTAATTTAAATATCAAAGGCCCCATTGATGTGCTTTCCCTTTGTCTAATCCGGCTGGTGGCAGTGCATACTAATGAGGAATAATTAAGGCAAGCCTGGAGAAGAGGCTTGGTTACCAGAAGAGACAGCAGGAAAGCAGGGATAACACGCCTTTGGTATGCAATGTGTCACTTGAAGCTAGTTCCAACCCTTCTGTATCAAAGGCAGTGAATGGCATATCTAAGTCAATCAATTACCGTAGGTACCCCTGCAGAGGGGAGAAGCATGTGATTTGTGGGAGACAGGAAGTCTGCTCTTGCCACATACTTCAAGGGTGATCTGTGCGTTCATCAAAAGTCACAGAGGGCTCAGTTAACCAGAGAGACACTTTGATCTACAACAGACAGGAAGATGGGTGGGACTTAATGATATGTTGTCACCCCTTATTTGTTCTGTTGCAGAGCACTCTGGTCCTGACCTCATGCATAGCTTAGCCTGCACCAATCACTTGGACCCATTTGGCTTTAAAAGAGGTCTGAACCTCTCACTTAGCAGATCATCCGATGACTTTGAAAGGCGTAAGAAGAAGGACTCATTTGGACCCGGGCTGAAGGTACAGGCTACCTTACATCTTCCACCAGTGAAGAAAGGTCGGAGTTCCAAGATACCAGACTCAGAGGACCCATCCAGCAGCTCCAGAACCGGTATGCAGCCAGCACTAAGCATGCCCTGGTAGGTTCTGCCAGCAAGCTTCCTAGGTGGGAAGTGCCAGAGAGTCTCTGGACAAAGGACAAGGACGTTGCCTGCAAACATTCTCCTGAGCTTTGGATCGTCCACCTTTAAAGGACGACACAAGCCCTGCGAAGAAGCTAACTGGAGTGCAGCACAACCATCAACCGGCGTCCATCTTTTAAGGACATTTTTGAGACAGTCGAGCCCTCGAACCACATCCAGCTGCACTGCTGACTGTTGTCATGCCGCAGTCACCAGAGCCATCTGAGATGCCTCGACCAGCACTCCAGATCAGCCAGCCCAGAGACAATTATTCTTGTCCCCGAGTCACAGCGCCAGCCAGCCTGCAGCCGTCCATCCAGCCTTGTTTGCCGAACTGCCTGCCGCCTGGTACCCACATCTGTATCCCGCCACAAACTCTGTCTCAGGAGCTGCGAAGCTCCCTTGAACCACCTTGACGCTGTCGAGCATCAAACACTTCTTAAGCACCACATACATTGTTGTTCTACCCCCCTGGTCCTTCTCCGAAGGCCCATAGAGACAGATACAACCCTTTGCCCCCTTGGTATTGAAACCAAATAACCTTGAACATTAAGACTGATTACTTTACCAACTGCCCTCCTGTCAGTATCCAGAGTGCTTCCCTTTCCTTCGTGAAACTGTCTGTCATTTGTGTTGCTTTACAGGGTGGGTTGTATTTTGTTGTAGTAATAATAAAGTATATATTTTGAGACAACCTTGACTGGAAAGTCCCTTTTATCATTGGGTAATAATTGTATTTTCGCTGTGTTACAACTAACCAACGATCCACGACCTTGCAGAGATATGCCTGCTGCTCCGTCCACGTTCGTTTATAATGTACTTCCAATCTGTTCTAATCCTTTCTGGTGTACTAGAGGTGTGGGACTGATTGATGGTTTAGAAACCGAAATTCATCCCTGGACCACTGTTGCCCCAGAAGTTGATTAGTCAGACTGTGCTGTGCGAACACAAGGGCATGTAGCTACTTACAATGTCACTAGGGGAGCAACTTTAAAAAGACTACACATTTTCTTTAGAATGGGGATACAGAGAACACCAACACCAACTAAGCAATAATGTTGCATTCTTAGGGCCTTTGTCAGGTGCTAATGGACCCCATTCAAAGTTAATAGGCCCAAATGAAATGAGGGCCTTTAACAAGGTTCAAGGAATCTTACCACCTGGTAATGGCTTCAGAAAAGGGGCATTATTTAAGCTTTATAAGCCTTTCCCGTGGGCTACTCTGGCTCATAATGGCCTGGAAGTTCATGTTAATGTGGGATCAGGGCCTTTTCGAGCCTGGGTAGCTCAAGGGTGGGGCCTATTCAACTGTTAGTAACAAGGTACACAGTGGCAGGCTGCTGGATGCATGGCAGTCATAGGGTAAGACTGTGAATTGGTGTGCGCACAGGTGGTCGCCAGCGTGAAGGAGGAACAGGCGAGGGCAGTGGCAATGCAAGAGAAGCGAGCAAACTGCAGGACATGAGGTATGATGGAAGCGTGGTAACATAGGGATGCTGTATGCGAAGACAGTGCATGACAGTGGCGAGTAAAAAGACACTGGTGCGCCGAGTGCAAGGCTGACAAAGGGAGGAAAACGGCCAGGGCCATGATGTATTAAACAATCAGCAGGCTATAATGATTGAGATAGCCCACCGCAGATCCTCCAATCATCGGCAGGCACGAACAACCCAAAGGTTCTCATTTAAATGCATTCATCCTTACTCTATGGGGCTCCACACTTTGAAAGGATGCATTTTAAAATTGTTTATCCAAAGTGTTTGTAAATGATGAAAACAAGGTCTTATAGGCCCTCATTCTGAGGTTGGTGGTATTCATGGCGCTATGTGTGCCATGACTGCCACCAATAACAGGTCTGGCACAGGTATAGTTCAATGGGAACTTACCGGTGTAGTCCGAGCTTTGCGGGACCGGTTAAGTCCCCATTGAGGCTCAATGGGAATGGGGAGGGTGCTAATAACGGGCTCGCGACTTGTGAGCCCGTTATTAGCGCCCTGGTCCCTTAACGGGTTCCATCCAGAACGGCTGGTCAGACCTGCAGTTCCTGGTGGGACCCGCTAAGGGACCTTGTAGTAGGGCGGTAAGGGATCTCCGGCACCAGTCCCCTTACCGGTGCCCGGTATCCCTTACCGCCCAACTTGGAATGAAGCCCATAGACTTTATTGTCATGCCTGCCCTGACATATCCTGTGGAAGGGACGCATGTGGTCTTTAAATGTAGCATACATATGAGGGAGCCTAATAAATGCATGATCTCTGCAAGATTACGTGTTTAGTTTGCTTATTTGTAACCAGGCGTGCATACAGTATGACACAGAGAAGGGTTTGGCCCAGTACAAATGCCTAGGAATACAACATGACGACATGCTGTCCTGGTTTATCACGCCACTTTAATCATTCACAATACCCAATGTCCCCTTCTAGGATTGGAACCCAAAGGCAGTCAATGCACTGGTGCAGAAAGTGTGTGCCTTAGTTTTGGGAAAGTATGTGACTTCGTGGTGGGACAGCATGTGACTTCGAGGTGGGCAGTAGCTGTTGCTGCCACCTTCAAATCTGACCCCATAGAAGAGGAACTGTGTGTAATGCAAGAGGCTCATCTGAATGACAACATCCAGGGCCTCCCCAGATCGATAGCAGTACATGGGATATCACTGCAGAGAAGGCACTGGCAAGAGTTGGGAAAACTGTGTTCCATACCACCACATTTAGATAACTGAACGAGGAGTAAATAAAAAGGTAGAGCCCCCCCTTGAGCCTTGTACTAGGAGGCAACGTGAGGGGTCATTATTAGATGTCCATTGCTATAGACTTATTCAGAACATTGTTATGAGGAACCATCTAACATGGAGCCGTGACTAGAACTTCCACACCAGACATTAATAGTATTCGGGGCAACAGAATCATTTGGAATTCTTTAGTATGAAGATGGTTGTACATGACACCAGTTACACGACTGTTAAAGTGTGGCTTGGAACTCCAATGGAAAGTGCGCCATTGGAGAAATTGTAGAAAGCCAGTAAGAATTTAAATGAAAGATTTGCAAAAATTATGCAAATCTAGGGCCCAATGTATACACAGATATTTTTTCGGGCATCCTATGATGATTTTAATTAAATATCATGGCACAAGAAAATATGTCCGATACATGGGGTCAAACCAGATTTCTATTTAACTTTCAGACTACATATCGGCTGCTTTGAAAAAGTGTGAAATTAAGCTTGTGTTCATTATAAAACTGAGGTGGGTGTTAGAAACTAGGTTGTGGATAATGCAGAATTTGCAAATGATACATATTGATATCTCTCACGGAAAAATCTAGCAAGGGTGTTCAGCATGGAGGAATGTGAGAGAGAAGCACAGGCTGGCATACAATCTGCCAGGTGGTGATTAGTGATTGTAGCAGCTACTAGGAAGGAATCTATTAAGATGGTGTTGGCATGACAGGATGCCATCTCTGAGAGAAGAAAAGCCTGTGCTTATTTTAAATTATTAACAAAACATCATGTGGGTAACTGTCTGTGAAAGTGAAATCTGCTAATCAGACACTACTTCCATAAAGCTCCACGCTGAAAAGCACAGTGCAAACATGTAACTCAGTTGAGCCTCTCTCTTTACACTTCTCGGCAATTGGATTGTAGTTTCGTAATATGACAGTTGCCAACTGACACGTGCATCCCTGAAAACAGGCTGATGGAACCCAATGTCCCAGCAGCCAGTGTCTGCCTTTAATCGTGTGCAGCTTCCAAAATCATATGACTGTGTGCTCCAAGAGCTTGGTGCCAGATGAGACTCTAAATATAAGCCATTACTGATTTTGCATTGGCAGTCTCTGTGAATCAGTGATTACACTGGTCAGAACCTATTGGTGTCATGGTATTGTCAACTTGGTTCCTAGTGACTCATTGGCCCTCATTACGACCCTGGCGGAAAGCGACTGACCGGAGCGCCACAGCGTAAATAGCGTTTCCGCCATTGTACGAAGGAGCAAAGTGCGGCCCATTCCGACCCATCGGGCACGAGCACCACGCCACGGCGGAAGTGCAAAGTCCGCGATGGCGGAAATGACCCCAAAACGGCCCACACCGCCGCCGTACGGCGCCCTAGGTGCAATACCGCCACCCCTCTCAGCGGTCACCGCAGTGTGCGCCTACCGGAAAGTACGGTGCCCGGAAATATACGGAAACGGAAGTTAAAACATGGGCCCGGAACGGGAAACATCCCGGCGTACACCTATAAAAACACCAAAACAACACAACCACTAAAATCACTACCCTGAAACACACCCCAACCCGTCAACCACCCTAGCGAAACCAAGAAAAATGGGAAAAGTAGCGAAGAAAGCGTGCGACCGCAAGCGGCAGGTCCACTTCTCCCGTGAGGAACTCACCATGCTAACAGAGACCCTCCAGGAGAATGCTGCCGTCGTCTTCTCCACGCAAATGACCAGGACGGCACTTGCAAACAAGAAGGCCATATGGGCTCTGGTGGCACAGCGGGTAAGTGCGGTGGGGACCGCACCCCGCACCCCACAGCAATGCCGCAAGCGATGGGACGACCTGCGGATACGCGTCCGCAGCATACTCTCTGCCAACCGCAACATTGCCACAGCCACCGGGGGAGGTCCTGAATCACCCATCAAGTTGACCCCCTGGGAAGAAATCTGTGCCTCCACCATAGGAATGGAGAGCATAGAGGGAGTCGGAGGGATGGAGAAAGGAGTGCAGACATCCGAAGATTCAGGTAGGTGGGCCAGATAAAACAATGCCAAATCCACACAGTCCATCCATGTGAAGTACCATGCGTCCACATAGTGCAACAGAAACACATGTCCAGGAGAACGTCCACACACATCGGCCTGAAAGCGCACGTCAAAACCCACAATAAATACATAAATAATTAAAAACCCCTAATACACGCACTACACGTGCAGCAGGCACACCCTAACTGCAGGCTGCCAAACAACTGCACCCTCACTCCACACACAAATCAAAGCACCTCCAAGACCCCGACCCAAATCACCCTCAGGTACCACCCCAATGCATGTGATACAATGCCATTCCAATTCCCACTGACCCATCAATAACCCTCGCCCTCCTTTACTCCACCACAGGGTCCGATCCAAACGACGAGCTACAGGACACCCCTACCAGCACACCTGCAAAGAGGGCCAAGACCAACGGCCAGAGACCCTCCACCTCAGCTGCACGCATCAAGACACGGCAGCAGCACAAATCAGGTGGCAGCACAGAGGAGGGAACATCAACAGGCACCCCAGCAGCCAGCATGGCCACAACACCACCACCACAGGTCCCCCCAATGGATGCCACAGAAGGCACTGCCTCTGGTGGCAGCAGCACCATAGGTGACACCCCATTGATGGCAGCATGCTCGGACACAGAAGACGGGGATGTCGAGGTCAGATCCATCCATGACCTGTCCCAATCCCCCTGTCTGTCCCCTCCCGTACAACATGAGGATACCACGCAGGTGCAGCCACAAGACGACGACTGGCCATCCCCCACAAGCCCTGTGGCAAGGCAACATGAGGACAACAGCCCCTCTGTGACACCACCGCAAATGGCCATGGCCCAGCAGAGGCAACAGTCCCTCGACAAGTTAATCGTCCAACAGCAGCAAATGGCCACACTCCTCAAGGGCCATGCCGATGAATGTGGGGGCACCAAGGCAGACATAGAAACATCAACAGAGACACTTAGGGCAGAAATGGAGAGAGGTACAGAGACGCTAAGGGCACAAATTGAGAGTAGCACCGAGAGCCTGAGAGTCCAAATGGAGAGTAGCACCGAGAGCCTGAGGGGGGAACTGCATGCGACGTCCAAAGACGTATGTGCCGAACTTGCCGCAGTGCGCCGTGTGCTCACTGAGCTCTCGCAAACCCTTAGGGACATGCATGGACGTGAGCAGGCAGACACATCATCCGTTGCAAGTTCCGTCCAGGGCAGCCCCCAACGTAGATCTGGAAGGAACCTGCGCTCCACAGGCAGGGGTGCCCCTGATACCCGCAGAGGGGGCATGCAATAGCGACAGCCCACTGACAATGAGCATCTTTGGACACTGGTGTTCGGGGGGGAGGTAGGAGGGTGGAGGGGGTGTGTTGGGCTCACTTGGGTGGCGGGTCGATAGGGTGTTCAACATGATATCACATATGCCATAAAAAGTGCACGATCAACCAATGAGAAGTGTGGACATTGATCTTTGTGTACTAGGCCATCATAGGCGTACAGTCCATATTGTGCATGTCCCAGACACACGCAGTGCCACGAGTCCCGTGTCCATGTATCAGCCACCAGGCGTGAGTGCTAGAAGCATACATCAATGAGATGCTGACGAATGTCACGGGCCTCCGGTGCCTCGCAGACTCCATGAGGTGCTGCCACATCCCCACCCTCATCATGACCATCATCAGGTGCTTGCAGTTCTGCGTCAGGGGGCATGGGCACATTTCTACGTACGCACATGTTGTGGAGCATGACACATGCCATCACCATCTTTGCAACCTTCTCATGGCGGTACAGGAGTGCCCCGCCAGACCTGCTGAGGCAGCGGAAACGGGTCTTCAGTAGGCCGAATGCCTGTTCAATGACTACACGGGTACGTGAGTGGGCATGGTTGTAGTCCTCCTCATGCTGGTCCCGTGGGTTCCGGACTGGTGTGAGGAGCCATCTCTTCAGTGGATATCCAGCATCACCTGTATGTGGACGAGAAACGTATGATGTGGAATGCCATTGATACGTACGCACACCCCCCCCCCCCCCTTCCTGGCAGGTCATTGACAATTCACATACCCCACATCATCATGCATGTAATGAGACTCACCGAGTAGCCAGGATCTGTTCCCTGCGTGTCGCTCCATGTAGCGTGGTATTGTAGAGTTCCTCAAGACCATAGAATCATGGGTTGATCCAGGGAATCGGGCACAACAATGTGTAATGATCCTGTTGGAGTCGCACACCATCTGTACATTCAGGGAATGAAATTGTTTTCGGTTGCGGTACTGGGCCTCCATGGCATGTGGGACGACCAATTCAACATGGGTGCAGTCGATGGCACCAATGCAACCCGGTATGCCGGCAAGTGCATGGAATCCCACTTTTGTGTTGGTTATTTCCTGCTCCGAGCGTGGTAGAGAGATGTAGTCGTCTGCGTGCTTCAGGAGGGCATCGAGCACTTGCAATAGTGTCCGTGAGAACAGTGGCTGAGAAATGCCATGCAACTGTCCGACTGTGTGCTGGTAGGTGCCTGTGGCCAGGAAGTGGAGTACAGACACCACCTTCAGTAGGGGTGGGATGGCGGTTGGGCTATCTATCATGCTGACAAGGTCAGCCTGTGTCATGTCCACAATGGCGGCTATGGTGTCCCGGTCCAGACGGTAGAGGGTGTGGATCTGCTCATCAGTGAGGTTGAACGGATGTGCTCGGAGGCGTTGAATTGCGGGCTGCCTGCGTGGTGGTAGTGGCTGTGCTGGTGGGCCTTGCTGGCCCTGCCTTCGCCTCCTCCTCCTCCTGCGTCTCCTCCGTGCGGCTGGTTGTAGTTGGTGTTCGTCTACTTCTTGGAGTCGGAGCACTTGCAGTGCTATCAGGTCCCCCAGGGCCAACATCGCGAGTCCTGCCGGTAGCATTTCGGTGTGGTTGTGGGAGGAGACTGGCTGTGCAATTTATGTGTTTTCAGGCTGTATGGCCTCCACCTGTGGTGATTGATTCCACCTGTGCAAACTGCTCTCCCCTTTGGCCGAGCACGTCCCGCGCACAACGCTGCAATTCGGGGAATTGTATCTTGCTATTGCAATCATGTATTTGTACCCGATGGCCGTGTAAGATTGGTTGATATGTTCATTCTGCTGTGGTCCCATTGTTTCACATACTATCTGTGCAGTCGCGAACAGACTTGTGAGGGGTCAGTGGGACGTAGTACTCGAGTAACGGTGGGCCCTCATGCATCACTGTACCGAGTTGCAACGACGGGCGGGGCGTCCCATTCGTGGGTGAAGGCAGTTGCCATTTTCACACACAGCCGCACTCGATGGAATAATTAGTGATTTCAAACGGCCACAGATGCCTTTTCGACGTGATGTTGCAAATGAGGAATTCGAAGGGCGGCGCTTTCGGTTTCCAGCTAGCGGCGAGGAGATGCCCACAGGTCTGACTGCAAATGTAACGTTCTATTGTTCTATGTCCTTGAGACAGGGCCCATGGCGAGGGAGCAATGATTGATATGAATAGTTTGGGATGCGCAATAGCTACGTGGGCGATGAGGCCGTCCGTTCCCAAATACATGTTACTTCACAACACTGGAATTACGGGCTGGGGCACTGTGGATTTAGCAGGCTGCATAACGCACAGACTCAATGGATGTTTCTAATGTTATGTGAGTAATTATTCAGGCATTTTGATCCCGGGATGAGGGAATGATGGATGGATGCATGGGCAGGTGATTTGATACAGAGTTTGCCATGTACAGGGCTTCTTGGGATCTATCCGCCTCCCCTACGCTATGTGATGCAGGGCTGCCATAGTGGGACCATCGTCCATCTGGCCTTGTTGAGCCCTCCCTGTCTCGAGGCGCCCTCAGACACTCGTTTGTGATGGTGTTTGCACCTCGATATAGATGGTTATGAGTCGCAAGTGGTTTTGGGGTGGTGATGTTCCTTTGGAGTGGGCTAGCATGCATATGGCTGTGGATTTCGTGTGATCATTGAAGTGAGTTGTTGGTATGTAGTTCTGATGGCCATTCTGTTCTTTTTCTTTTCTTTTGGTTGACAGGTATCTCCTCCCCTTTTGCCACTGCCATCTGTATGCCACTCCTGCAGATGGATTTTACTCCCGACACCTGCTGCTTCGTGTTAATCAGTGGAGCAGCATTACGATCTTATGGGACGATCGCCAATGGGCCACATGCCCTTACGCAGTACTGGTGGCTCGGAGCAACATTTCGGCCTTTCAGCTGGACTAGTGCCTCCCCATTGGGACGGCCCTGCGGTTCTGTGCGCTTCCATGTTGCCTTTTCGTACGTGAATGTGGCTCTGTGTACCATGGGGGAACAGGGCGACACACAGGTAGTGGCTGGTCATTTCTTGCGGAAGCAGCCCACAATGGTGATTGGTGTTTTGGAGTTCATGGCCTGATGGCTGTATGTGCTTTGTGATTTTGATGTGCATAAAATTTCTATTCTGATTTGGCCCGTGTAGCGTTTTTCTTTGCAAGTGATGTGGCATATGCCTATTTGGGGGGCGATGTATTGTGAGGAGATCTGCATTGGGTTCCAGCTTCGGGGTTTAGTTGCATGGTACTGTGCTGTGCGCGTTTGCCTACGAAGCCCAGTGAGGTCAGGGATGGGGGCTGCCAATATGCCAGTTTGAATGTTGTCATGCTCAGGGGCGGGGGATTGGGTTTTGTGTAACAGATGCCGGTCAGCCAGGTGGACTGGTTGAATGATGTGGTTTTCGGAATATTGCTGGTCACAGGTGCCTGTGTTTGCGTGCGTTTCTTGGTGGGGGACTGTGGTCATGTCCATTGGGATGGCTTCTGTATTCGTGCCATCTGTGCCCTGCAGCTCCCATTGGCCCCTCTTGTGTTTCTTTTGTTCGTTGGCATGCATGGGTGACTTGTACATTTCAATGGTTGCATTGTGGCTTCATTGCACCTACGGGGAGTTGTACTTTGTGGGCAGGGAGCGGTGTACAGGCACTCAGTGGGGCCGTTTACGGTTGATTCGCGATGCCGTACTTCTCGCCATGGCGGAATGGTACATTCCGCCATGCCTGATGGCGTTAGGTACATGTCCGCTAGGGTCGGAATTGGCGTACCGTTGCACCATGGTGGTGTTTGCGGTTTGGCATGGCGCGCGCGCGCGTGCTTGGTGCAGTTAGCGTTGGCGTTCACTACGGTGTCGCTAATGGCTTCGTACTTTGCGGTGACGGGTCATAGTCGCACCGAGCGCTATTCGATGGCGGTATTGCATTTCCGCCATCGTTTTTCGATTTCCGCCAGGGTCGTAATGAGGGCCATTGTGCTGATAGGGCCTTATGTGTATCAGCATCTAGGAAAGTGTTTCACCCAAACCAACCATTTGGGCCCAGCACCACCCCCATCTCATCTCACTAGGAAGGCTTGGCATATTTATCAGAGAACATGAAAACTCCTCAGGGGGTTAGCTGGGTAACACAGCATCACCGATAAGCCCTGTCAGGACAAAGGAGAGCTCATATCAGGGTAATCATTGACAGGGACTCTCTGATGCAGCGCTGATAGGGGAGACAAGGCAGAGCTCATGTAGTCAGGAGAGAAGTACCAGTCCGTCGAATGGTCGTATCACTTTGGGTTCTTCAGGGGGTCCCACATTACATGTGCCCCCTCCCCACGTACTTCACACAAAGCACTCTGGGACTGCAATCACCAGGCAAAATACTCTGAAAACAGCAGCCAGGAATGTAACTCTTATACAAGGTTAGAAGGGGACTAATCCAATTAAGAAGAATGCCTACTTAATGGGTTGGGGCCACCCCCTCTGTTGCATAATCTTTGTACTACTGAAAGAGCTCACCTGAAATGTATTTGGTGGTACCAATTTTCTCCAAAGTCCTTTTCCAGATAAGTGAGGATAAAGGCCTCTAGAAGAGAGGAAGACCATTTCCTTAATCATCCCAGAAGATCATTGTTGGAGATCATCTGGCTGGACAAAGCCCACTGCAAGCTGGGATCACTGGTACTGAGGAATCTGCTCACTGGAGGTGGCAGCCCCTGGAAGTGCTCTCTGGAAACTTTCCTGATTGGGAAGGTCTGAACTAGGACCCACTTTGCCCCCTGAGATGCTAGACTGGGTCCCCCAGCAGCCAGAGGTTAAGAACCAGCTCTGCACACCAATCCCTAATTTTATCAGTTTTTGAGCTGGCTCCAACACTTAAAGGCACTTTTTGAGTCACTGCAAGCACCAAACGCTGTCTTTGGAACTCACCACTTGTCAATCTTTTTTAACGCTGCTGATTCGACCTATTGCCTGATTGTACCGCGGCTGTCTTCAAGCTGGTTACTGAAGAAGATCTGCAGCCCAATCGTTGGATCTCTTTGAGCCGACTCGACCGATTAGTGATGCCAACTCTACTTGTTGTTTTCCACCTGATTCAAATCAATAACCACTATAGGACAGCACCACATCAATGAACTGTTTCTAGCCTACCCCACCATCTCTATACCCATGATCCATTGGGTACAACCAACTAGGAATGTTTCAATGCCACCTTGGCCCATTGTAAAGTGCCTATATGCCTGGCCAATGATGTTAAGACCACAGAACACGTCTCCAAGGTATTTCAAGTTATTCTGTCCCCATGTCCCAATTTAGGGGCCATAGTGACTAGTAAGACCTCACTCTCTAAAGTGTTAAAAGACATATTCAGTAATCTTGACTTTTCTGCTGAAATTATGCCTGTGTACCCAGAGTGCCCCCTTTCATTACAAAGACTATTCTGGGTCTTTTTCTTTTTATAGTGGTGGGTAATACCGTTTTTGATTTGTGTGATTCTATTTTAAGTTTAATTAATTTGTTTGGACATTTGTTTACTGTGGCTGGGAGGATAGCTGAGGTACAATGCACTCATCTATGAAAGAAGACATCGCTGAACAGAATAAGTTTGATACCTGGTACCATACTCCAAGGCTCGAGTGTGGCATGAAGCGAGATATACAAAACTTTAAATGTGTTTCGTTTGGTACCTGAGTAATATTATTTTGGACATTCTGTGCTACCTCACATCTCTCCCGAAGTACAGTCTGTCCTCAGCTCACGTTACCACAAGAGGTAAAGCAGGTATACTTGTCAGTCTGTGCCAATTTAATCTTGTTGGTTAGATCAATGCTGGTTTAGTAGTAGTGTGTGCTGCGTAGCAATTGAATTCAGTATTCATTCCTGTACTCCTGCAGAGCAGCATCTAATGTATGCATATGCCATCTAATCACAGTTGACATATGCCATGGACAGTAAAATAGATAACGATGTAGAGTAACCTTTTGTTCTATGTGTTCCCTTCAACTAAAGATGTGTAAACCACTTCAGGGAAGTGACCATGTGGTAGAGCGCTGCAGTGCAGACTGTGATGCTTAACTAGTGAAAGGAAAGAGGCAGCTGTCAAACCAGCTGCGAACGCCACAGGGAATACACTTGAGAATTACATCTCTGTAACATCTGCAGCAGATTAAACAAGCATTGGCAAAGCCAGCAGTTTTGATGTTTGTGGTTTATTGATAATTACATTATAGGTGTGATTGTGGTACATTATTGGGCTCTGCATAACACACGTGGGGAACTTGTCTCCAGGTTAGTGTCTGAAGACAGATCACATTAGTAATAGCACAGTAGGGGCCAACGATTGCGAGTATTATTCGCCTCATATTTTGGTGCTGGGAATAAAAAATAATACTCATTCCTAATGGAAGTATCCTTCAGGTGCGCAAAAATATATCTCCCTCTAAAACGGCATCCATACGTCTTTGTACCAAGTAAGTTCTGGAAATTACAAGATGCATTTGACCTTTTAGAGCTTCCCCTGGCATTGCTCCACTGTTAGCACTGATCCACACATATCCATGGAGCTGCATGGGTAAAAGGGTTGTAGCTGATTTGACCGAATCCATGTTTTCGAAAGAGTGAAGTGACCACATTTTCTTTTTTTATTGTGGGTGAGACCTCCCGCAGTCTCCTCTGCTTCCCCTACCTTTATTAATATCCCTTACCACACATATATTTTATTACAAAATATGTTTTTTTGGTCAAAACATTAAAAAAAAAATTGGGTCACTTCTTCCTCGTAAACATTGATTTCAGTCACTTCTACGGTATTGGGGTAAAGGCAATGGGCAGGCTCCCATGTGTTCATTGTTTCCAGTGTATGCATCTTTACTTTCCATTTCTTTGGTTTAGAGTATTTGACTGAATTCAGACAGTAATGATGGCTGGTCTGCTGCTTACCACTAGAACTGGATATAGGCTTCCTTTCACAGCAATGCACACATTTGTATTATGTCTGTTGTTATTGGCTTTGTCAATGCTTGATTTAAAACCTTACAACAAAAAAATCTATGTTAGTTTTTGAAACAGTACATTCACGTCTAAAAGACACAGAAAAACACAAATAATTGCACTAAATCTTTTGAGCACAAAAAAAAGAGTTGGATTGTTCGTCTGGATACCCTCATCTTGCATGGAAGACTGCAAATACCAGAATAATGTTAGGAAACACCCTGGCATCAGAGCCCCTAACCAACATAGGGGAAATGCTCTCAAGCGAAAACGTACACGCTCTGAGATCTGGCATCTGTAGCAAAGTTGACGTCTACAGGGACAGTGTCATGACGCAGAAGCAGAAACACGTCTGCCCCTCAGAAACAAAGCTCTGTGCGGATCACAGAGTAAGCATCTGATCAAAGGGCCATTAGCACATGCAGTGGCCTGGGGTGGCAGGTGATACTCCTGGAATCTGATTGGCCACCACATGTGCCACTCCATTATCCTAAACTATGATCATTGTGTATGTGTGTGCGTGCATGTGTGTGCGTGTGTGTGCTCGTACTTCATGCCACTCCTGCATAAGTCAGTGTCCCACTTCGGCCAACCTAGTTTAGAGAGTCTGGACACACCACTAGACTCCTGCGCTATACCTTCCCCACCAGAGATTCCTGATAAAAGGTTTCACTGGCAAATAGCCATGATCCACCTTGGCCTCTTTGCCCTCCCACACTGGTTCGTTATTGGCAACCAGCCTTTCATTAAGTAATCGTTTATTCGGGGCTAGCAGGAGATTTGTTTGAAACTTATAGAGTGGATTACCAACTCTATTAAACCTGTGCTCTCACCTCATGGTAGTGGAAACTATCTCTTAATCTGAAGCCATACCATTACTGTCTGGTCGACACTGACACACTAAGTATTGCAACCTAAGAGGAGTCCTAGGGAGTAGGGGGATTGCTCCTCACCATTGAAATGTATAGTGTTAATCCTGTTTTCACTGCAATTTCAGCCTAAGGATACGTATTGCTAGCTCACGCTGAGGTGACACCACAAATTGTGTGGCATGGTCACCTGTCCCCCAGTGCCTCTGAGAGGCTGGCAGGACTGGATCATAGTCAGCAACACAGTTCAGGTCATTTAGTGGCTCTGAGGACTGGAAGTGCTCAGAAAGATTACGTCACATGCTATTTTCCATTACAATATATTCTAAACTGAGTCCCAGGCCAGTCTTTCTTCCTGTGGGTGAACCTGGAGGTTACACCTCCTTCCTGTTTTCTCTGTTGCCTTTGATACAGTTGACCACGAAGCCCTCCTCAACATCCTTGCCACGTGCATGGGCGTCCACGTGCATGGGCTTCTGCAGTGGGTTGCCTCCTTGCTCTTCAACAGAGACCAACTCGGCCAGATAGGCCCAAACGGATCCCAGCCCTGCCCAGTGACCTGCAGAGTTCCGGAAGGTTCCATTCTGCCCCCTGTCATCGTCAATCTCTACATAGACCCTCAGGGAAACTTCTAACCAAAACTGTCATTAGAACAAAACGGGGAGCAGTGCTTTTCAGATAAGGCAATTGTGAGCTAAGAGTGGAGTTAGAATGTATTTGTATTTCTATTTGTATTTATTAGTCTTATATAGCACTGTACACCAAAGCGCTGGATGCTAGCTACAAGCAGGAGTTAAGTGGCTCCCAGCTCCCCTCAATTTCGAACCCTGTATATTAATGTTAGCAACTGAGTAAAATCATTTATAGTGATACTTTTAATGATTTTATATGATTTTGTGTTAAATGTATGGTCCACTATTTACTTTATATCGGGATTCTTTTGAGCTAGTGTACTGTTTGGTCATTTCAATTATCTGAGATTACTTTGTAGAATTTTCTAGGGAAGCTTGACCAGAAAATCATGAAGCAGTACAATGCCAATAAAAACAAAGTATTTATGAATGGAAGAGGAATTTTACAATATATAGCAGAGTGTCTACTACTTCTGATTATTTAACACATAATTTTGTTGTTGTCCTTTTTCCTTGTCTATATTGTCTTGTTTGCTATTGTGGGCCCTGAAGTTACACACATTGTAGGCTTTATACTAAGCTAACAGTGTGAAACACATGTTGGCCAGTTCTATACCAAATGGGTCAAATGTTTTGGAGAAAACAAATAAATAAATGTGATAGTCGTTTTGAGAATTGGTGTTCAAAAGATTTGATATACAGGGTGAGGTAATTAGCTTAATTGCATTGGTAATCGTAGGAACAGTGGAGCTTATGGAATAGAATTGTTACATGATCATGTGTAATAGGATATCAATAAAAACACATTGGGCCTCATTTCTGAGTATGGCGGAGCAGTAAAAAGTAGCGGTAATGGAATTACTGGCCCTTTTCCCCCTCCATGAAATTCTGAGTTGAGCCTTGGAGTAGAGGATTTACCTCTAACAAGGTAAATCCTCCACCTTAATTCCCAACAAATCGGAAAATAGGCAGATTTACCACCAGTGAAACATCGGCCGATGGTAGGTCTGCCGAAAACTCCATGACGTCAGATAGACCCCGAAAAATGGGGATTTATACCACCTATCACCACTTGTAATCACATAGTAAACCCTCACGAGTGGCAGTAACAGCAATTCCACTTGGCGGTAGTTTGGTGGTAATTCTGCCAAACTACTGTCATACATGGAATGGGGGCCATTGTAACATGTATCATTTCAGCTACTGATTAAAGCGGGATAACACTTCTGATTCAGCACAGTGAATTGCCTCTAAAATGTTTTGTATGTTTTGGAGCTATTATTTTTCAGATGTAATTCTTAATGAGATTTACTATCAGCAGAGAAACTGACATATTGCTGGTTTGTAGAGTCACAAACAATCGTATACACCAATAAGCAGATGACACGCAGCTTTACTAAAAGATCAATTGTATCAGCAACATCCATCACCTCAAGCATAGTCTGTTGCTCATCCATGCCTACAAGTTAAGTGCCTACCTGAGGATTAACCCGGCTAAGACCTAATTCATTCTCCTCAGTTTGGCCTGCGGCTGAGTGTGCTGTGTGAGAGGAGTTTGAGGCTTGTGAGACACAGGTAAATTAGCTGGAATCCTGGCCTCTGTACCGACTGTCTCACAAGTGCAATACACTGCCCCTGATGGGTGCTCCCCTGACAGGCAAAAATTCCAACAGGACGCTTAGCAGAGTACCTTATACCATATAATTGTTAAGGTGTTTAAAGATGCGGCACATTCCATACCAGGACTCTTTCTACTGGCCAGAGATCCGGCGCACAATGAAACGCTTTTAAGTTTATTACATTCAGATGAAGTTTTTGAGAAGGCAGCCAACCCGTCTCACCACCCCTTAATGTATACCCGTGTCGCAATGAACCAGGCCGGTGTGTAATAATGAAATATTTATTTATTTTACATTTTGAATACAAATCAAACACATTCAGTATTAGGCAGCAATCACCAGTGTGGTGATAATTACACAGTAAAATGATAGGATACACTTAGTTTAACCTTCTAACATCAGATACACAATGCTCATTTGAATGAAAGCAAGATTACTTTTTGAGTCGTACTTTTAAATGGCTCCACAGTTAGGCATTCCCCCTGCAACACTCCCTCAAACCCCTGTTAACCAAGTTTTGTGTGGGTGGAGAGGAGTAGCAAGGAGTCAGGTATGCTAGGCAATGAGAATCCAACCTACCAGCCCTGAACGGGAGGCCAAAATCAGATTGAGCTCCCTTGAAAAGTAAGCAAAATGGCACTCAGACTTACTGAATAGTTATTTTACATGTGCGGTTAAACGGATAAGGCAAGAACGTGTGTGGCTGTACTAAAGAAGCACAAAAACTGACAAGCTACAAGGCAAAGTACTCAACAACATACATGGAGGTTAGAACATTGATTTTGGGAAGAAAAAACATTGCAGCAAGAATCACACGTGGCAAAATTGCAATTTCTTAGTTTTCATGGGTTTAAACTAGGTGAACAACTACATAAATGAGTGAAACAGACAAAATCAAAAATCAGTTTTGTGGATGAGGTACAACAACACATAACAGGTGAATGGGTGACTCTGGATGGGTGACAGTATGGGATTCTTAAACAGAAGTGAAAAATCTGATTTTTAAACGCAAAACACTTTCACAGGCAACTTGTTTTTTTTAGAAAAATGATTTGTTTTACTGCAACTATATTTTTAATGGATACATTATTAAAGAAAGACACGGTACGCGAGGAGGGTACTTGCAAGGTTAACCTATCCGCGCCGCGTTAATCTCTATACGAAATTAATTAAATTATTCAAAATAGTACTAAGGAATTTATTAGAAAGAATTGCGCTAACACATGAAGACTAACTCAGATTTTTTTAAGGACAGGATACACAGAGGATTCTAACAATTTAAGAAGTTACTAGGATACTTATAGGATTTCTTATAGTGTTTCTTATAGGGTTTGACAAATGGCAGTATAATAGAGCAAAGGATGCATCTTTTTGATATTGGGGAGGGGTGATACTTACAAGAAGCACTCAAATTGGGTAGTTTGGACAGCTAACTGGGTTTATGGACATCAGGACAGGGGTCTGAGCACTGCACAGTGGCGGCTCTCCTCTAGAGACACAGCGAGGCATCCAGGGTCTGGTTTCAATGGGCAGCGGTTGCATCAGCTGTGCAAAGACAGGTCTAGTCACAGGATTTTCCCAAAGGGGTCCACAGCCTTTCTTCCTTTCTCCCTAAATTATTGGGAGTTTTGTAGGGTTTAGTTCTGGATGATGGTTCTGCCTGGACAGGAGGTGCTGCATGGATCTGGATCAGTTACCCCTGGCCTGGCACTGGAGTCTGGAATCTTGCAGGGTGAATGTGGAATGTCTGGATCACTGGATGTTGATTTTTGAATGTCTTATTCTTGATGTCATGACTCTCCCTAAGCTTCCTCCTTTTATAAACCGGATGGCATCATAGGATTTTTACTATGGGGGCAAACTAAGCTGGACATACCTCTAAGATTGGATAGGTCAGGCTGAGGATGTCGCTGCCTCCATGTAAGTAGATTGGACCCAGGGAAGTGACATCAGTTTTAGTGTGGGTGTTTTTTTTATGAGGTGCTTTGCTTAATCACAATTACTTTTGCCAAAATCAGTTATGAAACAAAAACCTTATATTTATAAACATTGCCCTTATAAAAAAAAATAGACAGGCAAATAACATATTTCACAAGGAGTATACTGGTTCAAACGCCAAGTCTGTCCGATGCTGCTTTGCCCTTCTGGCACTTTTTCACAATTTCTATGGAAAATATTTCCCCTAAAATTCTAAAAATGGGTATACCTAAGCATATTAATGTCGGGCATATTTTCATTTAACTTTCATAACTGTGTCATGTATGCTTTTTCCAGAAATGCCCTTTAATGCCGTTTGCATCCCCCACATGCTAGAACAACCCACATCGTCTCATTTTAATTGTACAAAAGTTACATTAAAACAATCCTAATTTTGCATCACTGTGTTTTCAGATCACTGAAATAAATGTCTTAAGATAAACAGTCTTTTAAATCAAGTAGGCTGGCTTTGTTCCCAAAAGTGGTCAGTATTTACAACCCCCCCCAGCCAAATATAAATATAAACTACACAAAATACAATTTACCAATATTTTGGCCGCTTTTCTTCCCAACATATACAGTTTTGTTTCTGGGCATGTTACAGTATTATTTCCATTTAGCTTGTACAATGTCAATTCACTGCTTTGCAGAGCAGTGTAACACAGGTTCATTTTACTTTCCCTGGTCATTTACACATGCGATTTTCCTCACATCTTCATTCTGAACATTTCCATAGCTCTGGTCAATTACTTATATACAGGAATATGTTTGCAAAATGGGTTCTTTGAAACTGACACTAGTCAAAGGAGAGAGAGAGCTTCTCTTGAAGTGTTTTGCGTGTGTTACTTTGTTTTCACAGTAAATGCCAGCTGTACGGGCTGAAATGGATTTTCTCTGCTCTTCACAGATTTTACTTGATAAACAATGCTGTTCTGGGCAGGAAAGCCTTATTTGATGATGTTAAGTTGAAACATATGCATAGGGCTGTGTTGAATTAGAACAAAACGGTGTGAGGTTTGCAATGAAGGTAGCACCAGGATCATGTTAAATGCAGATAATTTCTGTGTGCAGGCTTGGGTTTTCAAATGACAGGAGCAGTGCAGCACCATTTTTCATTTAATTTATTTTCTTTGGATTGACATGAAGAAAACAAAGTGCAGCCATTCTTTGGGGCTATGTTCCATCTTGCCCTATATGTGCTCAGCAGACACAGTGCAGCCATTATTTCTGTAGCTGCTAAATTGCAATTTTTGATGCCTGGGAATTTGTGCTCAGCAATCACAGCACAGCCATGATTTCTTTGCAACTGTTTAATGCAGTTTTGTGATGCAAGGAGTTATGTTGGGCGGGTAAATGTACCCCACATGATGTCAAGTTGAGGTTTGAGGCATTTTTAAGCCTGCCAACCAACGTACTAGGAAGGTTAAGTGGGCGCTGTTGGCGTAAAACCTCAAGCATCCTATGGTTCTTATCATGTAGCTTATGGCAATGAAGGGGGCGAGAGAGAGACAGGGAGAGAGAGAGAGAGAGAGAGAGAGAGAGAGAGGGAAAGAGATAGAGAAGAGAACAGAGAGTGAGTGGGAGAGAGATAGAGAGAGAGAGAGAGAGAGAGAGAGAGAGACAGAGAGAGAGAGAGAGAGAGAGAAAGAGAGAGAGAGAGAGAACGAGGCACAATGTGAGATAGTAAAATGGGAACTGTCAGCAAGAGGCCATTGATTAGTGAGCAGGGTTGCAGGTTATCCCCTCTTTCCTCAACTAAACTGAGATCAGACAAAGATCCATTACCACCTTACTCTACAGACACAATACCCTACAGATGGCTACAACATGCCTATCTATTAGCACATCAACACTATTTGAGCCATGACTAAGGTCTGCTCTTTAGACCCATCACACTACCCCAAATCACTGGCTAACTAGACCAAAAGTGCTGTATTTTGCCAGGTCTTGGGCTCTTCAATATGGATTACATATGCTTAACTAGTGTCTCAATCAAACCCATAGAAAGCAGATTGCCACACAGGAACCAGGTACTTCCAATCTGCATCCATCAATGCCACATGATTTTCATCTGCCACTCCCACTATACCATGACGGATATCCCTTTATTCTTACTGATCCACACTCAGTGAGCTCAAAAAGTCTATAAAATGTTCTAATGGTCATGTGTTATTTTTTTTCTTCAGCGTACAACTCATGGCAATTGGCTGCAGTTTATGTTCCTGCAACACATCTGCAACCTTAAGAGACTGTCTCGAGACCGACCTGTTTCAATTAATGACATTATTATTTGATCAAATTCATTTAGTACAGTGTACGTCAAAGCAACAGTTTCAAATTTTCACAGAAATCTTAATACATCTCGTGGATATAACAATCAATAGTGTACTATACGGTTTCTCAATAAAATATCATAAGACTGCATCTAAATATTATGCAAGTTTATATGCCTGTGTCCTCTCTTCATCAATCTCGCTCACTCAACATTCTACCCAAAATGTTTCATTCCTCTCTCACTCATAATAAGAACATTTTTTAGGGAATTTCTTCAGGGTGACACTATTAAGATAGCCACAATGTGTATGTTTCACTCTAGAGAAAACAGCACTTGGTTTAGCTCCATATTGTATATTCTTTAACATTTCAGCTTGTTAACCTAGATCAGTTTGGATTCCTTGAAAGATCTCGTGTTGATCTTCAATATATGTCTTCCACTCTCGCTTGTGGATTTAGCCAGCTGTTGCACCTTGCTCTGGGTGTCATTTAGACCAGATGGTATGGGTGTCTCTTATTTTTCTACAATGCTTTTCCAGATTTATCAAACAATCTTCCCAGGTGGATCACTGTGGAGTTCTTTTACAAGCTTTAACCTTTTGTTGGAACGTTTTCCTCTTTCCAAAAAGCTCTGCATAGTCACTCGGCTGCCGAAATCACGAGCTTCCACCTATTGTTTTCCAGGTCTGGCCGCTGTTCACAGTTTTTCCTTCTGCGTACCTCCATTATGGATTTCGTTTTCACTCTGGTCCGTTTGAGCCGTCCTTCTTTATTTGACGGCTGGTAATGCTACGGATACTCGTTCCTTCATCAGTGAGACCATCAGACGTGGCAAAAGGGTGCTATACAAGTGTACTTACATTACATTAGACTGCGCAATGCAAGCGTACTCCCAAATTGGAAATTCCTGGGCACCCAAATTTGACAATTCCAGTTTGCATAATCTTTGCTCATTCCCCTTTATTTGACCACCATACTATATTTCCAGTTTGTCTAACCACAGTATATTCCCAGTTTGCAATTCAGTTCTGCCTCCAGTTGTCCCAATCCCAGTATTCTGCCAGCTTGCAAAATCACAGTACATATCCATTTAGATAGTTCCTGTTTCCACAATATCAGCTATTCCCAATGTATTTGACCATTCCAGCATATTCCAAGTTTTTCCAACCGCATATTGCAATTTTGACAATTCCAGTCTCGACCCCCAGTTTTAGCAATCCCAATATATTAATTGTTTTCAAAATCTTATCATCCTCCTTATTTGCACAGCACACCTCAATGCCAAAATATACAATCCCAATATATTTAAACTTTCCAATATATCAGTATATTTCCATTTGGCCAACCCAGTGTACTTCATTTTGTGCAAACCCTGTATACCACCCATTGTGTACGATTGCAACATATTCCCAGTTTTCCATCTACTTTACAGAATCCCAGTATGAGCACATTTCAACCTAACACAGTTCCAGATAACCCCTAGTACAAAATCACAGTATATATCAAGAATGCACAATCCCAGGACAGAACATGTTTGACAATCACAGTTCATGCAATGTGCTCCAAGTTTGCACTATGCTAGTATATTCCACATTCTGGAATCCCAGTATGGTCTGTTTGTTTCTGTATCCCAGCAAATACGATCCCGTTATAGTCGCTCTTTATTATTACACATTTCCAGTGAGCTCCCAGTGTGGACAATCGCAGTAGAAATCCCAGTTTAGCACACCAGTTATATTCCCATTTGGACAATTCCAGTTTATTCCCAGTTGCACGAAAACCCACGTTATTCTCAGTTTGCACAATCCCAGTATACTTTCAGTTTGACAACTGCAGAATACTGCACTGGAATATCCCAAGTCAGACACAATCAGCAGAGCTGCTGTTGGAGAAACCCACATTGTGCAGCTCAAGCTAGAAAAACAGTGCATAATCCCTATGCAGCGCAGAGCATAACAGCAAGCAATGGGATAAGGCAAAGAGGCCTTCTGGTTGAGGAGATGTAACATGTTGTCTCCCAACAGAATTAAATTGTCCTGGACGCTGTCTGCAGGTCACCGGATCCCAGTTGAGGCTCCCTTGTGTTGCTCGAGTCTTCAACACCCAGTCCTCTTCATAGGTTTCCTTCAAATTGACACAAGTAACACTGGACCACAGACTGCACTATCACGGCAAAGGGACTAATTGCTCCACAGGCTATACTTACACAAGGCATGCTGAATGCCTGAGCCACATCTGGTGCAGATCTGATGTTCTTTCACAGGTTATCGTGGAGCTGGCCCTCATTTGGCACCCCTAAATTGCAAGTGTTATTCTTCCTCCAAGTGAGTTATTGACGTTTACCCTTCAGGAAGTATTAAATTAGAGGCATCTGATGCATTTGCCCACCATCTGTCTTCATAAACCCATACGTGCTCCCGGCTTCTGACACCCACCATTACCACAAAGAACACTTCAATTCTCAGGACCACCCCTGCGTTTACGCCTTGACAAAACAGGAAGTGACATCACATAGCATTGTTTCTAAGTACACTATGAAAAATATGATTACAATATCACTGTAACGTGATATACAATTCATACAAGAATACATCACCATATGTATCGGCAGAAAAAACATGCTATAACTGCAACTTTTGAAAAGCAAAATACATAGTCCGAAATGGATGCTTATTCTACTGTAATGCTTTTTGGAGGATGTTGTCTGCATTGTGAATTTGAGGTGTTTCAGAGCAGACTAAATCAGTGACTCATCCCCTGAAGTGTACCTGAAATTAACCTTTAATGAGTCTAGCAATTATTGTATGGAATTCCAGAAGGACAAATAGCTCAAATAGCCACATGGCATTGGCCACAGGCCAGGAGCTTCAATTTGTAAAAAAAAAAAAAGAAAAAAAAGTTTTTTTAAAAACCTTTTTTTAGGAGTAGCAAGGGAGACCTCAGGGGTATCCCTGGCTATCCCTAAATGACGTCCTTGTATACCGTCCAAATAGCTTACTCCACAGTCACATATCCTGAAGGTTGATCCATTTATCAGCCTTCCCCCCTCTTCCATAACAGAGCTTTTTATGATGGGAGATATCCTTCCTGGTGACTGGAGACAGCGTGGGGAGCTCAGAGCTCTCAACTTGGAGCCGGGCTTTGATCTGTAAGCCGACGCCCCCACCACAGGCAGGAAACCCCTGTGCTTATAGACACGTCTCATTCTGTGAAACCACTTGTGTTCCCGCTAGCTGATATCCTTGCTTACACAGCTCCCAGAGGCCCTGTGAGGATTCTGCATTTTAGAAAAGCAAATAATGAAACGTGATAGGGCCTTCAGAATCACAGCTGAGTTTTAAAGGGCCTTGAACAGCCTGTGGTCTGCTTCTCCACTGTATGAACATCCATCCTCACATATATATATTATCATAGCTTAGACTTCAGAACTGCCAGGTGATAATCAACTCAATCTAAATGCATGCCTCGAGCTTAAAAAAAGAGGAGCATCATACGCCAGGGCAGCCTGGGATGCATTTCCATTTGAGAGCTGAGATTAGATTGCCAATGATCTCGGCCGTCACCCTCAGTACCAGCATGTGCCCTGAACCCCATAAAATGGGTTTGGAATGTGGTCTATTAAGGGAGTGGGTGTCAACTAGCTCAGGAAATATGGATACATTGGCAGGCATTGATAGGCAATGTTGAGGAGTATCAATTTAGTTGGTAAGGAGCAAAGATCTCACCTTGATTTTTCAACTGCGTATAGAGCCATAGCAGCCAGATCAGGAGCTGCAGTGCACTCTGATGGAGTGTGGAGCCAGATGCACTTCTTTGTGGACCTTAGTGTAGTGGCTGTGCATTGGCCAAGTGCCCCTCATTGATGCAGGAAGACAGAGAGAGACCTTTTGATGTGGAGTTGAATTGTCTGGCTGCTGTGTTTTGGCACCTAGGGTGCCATTGAAAAGAGGAGGCAGAGTTTTAAGGAAAAGGGCGGTAGCCAGATTTTAGGGATCTGTCAACAAACAAACAGCAATAGGGCCACTGACAGTGGTGATTTACTTTAGAGGTTCTACGTAGAACCATTGAGATGATGGTATTAAGGATCTATATGGAAGTAACTAAGAAGCCTTGAGGAAGCATGCTACTGTGCGAAACACATCGCAGCTTTGAGTTGGGAATGTTTGTGCCACTAGATATGCAGTGTTACGATTGACAATATTATCAAAGAAACTCTTGTGAGAAATCAAATTATTTCTTACCAATCTTTGTGAGAGGGGCTAAACAAAAATACATGAAAACAGCTTCTGAATACCGCAAGCAAAGATATTTGGTTTTCCCTCAGAACCGTCAAGTGCTCTAGAGACTATGCTGCCTATTTGACTTCACCATAGACATGCTTAGGAAGTGCTTGAGTAGGGTTTGGAGCTGACCGTGACATGTGACACGTGTCACATGCCATGCTCAGCTCCACCCCTTCTCCTCTGGTTTCCCCTTGGCTCATATCCAGGAAAGCTCTCCCAGCTTCTTAGTTCCTGTTTGTGAGCAGCACAGAGGAGCCCATGGTGGCCTAGAGGGACAGACCGAAGTGGGAAAAACAGATAAGAAGGATTTTAAAAAGGGATTGTGATGCATATTTGCATGTGTCAAGTGTGTGTTTAATTGTATGTATGTGCTGTGGATCAGTGAGAGCTGAGAGAATGAGAAGAAATGTGATAGTGTGTGTTTGAATGTTCTGGGTGGATGGGTGGGTTTGTGCCTGTGTAGAGAATGCAGTGAGAGTGGATGTAAGAGAAGGTGCATTAGCGAGTGACTGGTGGGGGAATGTGTATAAAAGTGATAGTGTGTTTCAGAATGTTAGATGGGTACATGTCTGTGTGAAGAAAGATGTATAAGTGGACGCGAGGGAATGTGTATGGGTCAGTGATTAGTGGGTGAATGAGTAGGAATGTAATATTGTGTTTGAGTTTTATGGGTGGGTGGGTGTGATCCTGTGTGGAGAATGCAGTGCAAGTGGATGTGGGAGGTTTATGGGTAAGTGAATGGTGGGTGAGTGAGAAGGAATGTGACTGTGTGTATACATGTTGTGGGTGCAGTGTGAGTGCATGTGAGAGAGGGTATATGGGTGAGCGACTGGTGGGTGACTGGGTATGAAAGTGATTGTGTGTGTGAATGTTCTGGGTGGGTGGGTGCATGCCTGTGTGGCGAATGCAGTGTGAATGAATGTAAGGGGAGATGTATGGGCAAGTGAAAGGGGATGACGGCATGTGTGTGTGTTGTGTGTTTAAGGCCCTAGATCATGTATGGCACATCCTTTATTGACTTTGCATGTTTTACTAGTAATTTAGGCTAAAGCCAGGTTCATGTGTGTCATTGCCTGGCTAGACTGGCATTTTGGTACAGCCAGTCTAGCTATTGCTTATTGTGCCATAACATGTATTACTCTTATCTTTGATAAGGCAAGCATGATAAGCAGTATTACCTCAATAGACTGACATTTTAAGTAGCAGCCTGTATATTTCTTACTCTAGCATGATTTTTTATTAACTGAGCATCTATGATGAAGCAAGGATGATAAGTGTTCTTATGGGTCTAGACTATTTTACACTGGAATCAGTTTGGACAGGTTTTGTTATTGTGACATGTTACTTTTAATGGCCAAACTAACACTATTTCATTACATCGGAGTAGTGGCATATATTGGTAGAGCTAACTTTGTGCCTACTGCCAGTAATGATAATATGCAAAAACATCTTGCAGGGAACATGAGTATTTTCTTACATGGGAATACTAGCATATGTTGGTGAAGCCAGCATGAAAACGTATGGGTACAGCCAGCATGAACATTTTCTTTATACTGGCATATAATGAAGGGAAAGGCATGACAATGCATTTGCGAAATGTCCTTGTGCACTTTTGGTGACTTGCATCTATTGTACTCTTCATGAGTTACCCTACACCCTACAAAACTGATTGCAAACTATCTGGCCTTTTACCCAAATTTCCACAGAAATTGTGCTGTGTAATGCACCATTTCAACCCATTATTTAAAATATGTTCTCATGGGAGGGGGAAGAATCCCCCCAAACTTACCAAAGCCATTTTCGTCAGTTCTGGCCTCCTCGCGATGCTCGGTCGCAATCACATACAAATATTTACACGTCTAATAAAACAACTCACCAACCACCACTAGTGGTTGGTATATTTGGGGACCAGCCACCGCCCCACACTAGGTGGAACATATAAGCTTTTTTAAAAAGACATATTTACTTCTTTCACTTGGATGTGTGCAACTCCTGCAACAGCATAATCTTCATGGACATTTCACACACGTGGTGGTCTGGGCCGGGGTGTGGCGTGCCCTGTGGTTTTTTAAGGAGCTTGGGGGGCCCAGGTTTTGTGCTACACCTCTGACTGGGCTCTGTTCACCTTCCATGCATTCAGGTGTGATTTGAATGGTTGAGAGGGGCTCCAAACTCAACTAGGACCCTGCTCTGGTGCAACACTGTTTAAGACAATAAGCGCTGGACACTGAGTCTCAGAAGTGAGAGAGCCATGGAGTGACCCACCACAACACTTTCTTGGGAACGGCTTTGTGGCAGCTTCATTCATGGGCCGGTCCTGGGGTGGTCATTGAATAACACACCTTGCACATAGGGCTCTGAAAATCGTAGATGCGTTGAGCCTCGCTCTTGAGGGAAGTGCTGCCCCCTCCCACACTTCACCCTGTTAAAAAAGATTGAAGAAGAGTCATGTATCAAAGCCTAGTACATTAAGTTGTTATGTTCAGCTCTGGCTTGTGGGGGACAACATGTGGTTGCTTCTCACATAACTTAAAGATAAATGCACCCAGAGATAGATGGCCTCTGCTTACAGCAGCACAATAGGTTTCTTCTACCGTAGAGGTAGCTGAATCATAGATAGATTTATAAGCAGGGAATTTTGTTATTACTAAATCCTGGTCAATTATTTAATTTCCAGGCCTTGCTCCTGCTGCATTTTGGTTCTAGGTAAACAGACAGTGCACACCTCCCTAGGTCAGTGCTTTTTTAGCTTTTTAACAGATCAATGCCACAGATAAATAGTACTTCTGTGTCCATTGATCTACAGATGTTTCATACACTAGCTCTAGCCTGCGTTATAGATTTCGGTTACTCTGTTACAAGTACTGCATGATGTATGTTTTACATGTAGGCCCCACGTCGAATCTGGAAAATGACATTCCTCAAATGTGTGATCATGGACAAATCTTGCCTCCCTACATGCCTTGGTTCTTATGTCTGGCTGAAATCTGAGTGTCTGGAAACATGGGTGTTAGACGCATCTGAAGGTCGTGTGCCATCGCTTTCCGTGATTTCACTTGTAGCTTGGGTCAAATGACCACTTCCTGTGATATCATCAGAGGTCAAGGGTGATGTGGTGTCACTTCCGCTAGTCCTGGCATTTTCATGAAATGACGTCCCTGAGCTTCAGCAGCAGCTGTAATGCTAACGCGCTGCCCTTTTAGGAGGGCAGCGGCCTCTTCAATAAGCAACCGAGTCAAGAATAATGACTCAGTACAGAATGCGCTCTGATTTCTTCAATCACAACTCACTACAATAGATTCTTCCTGTTTGCACTGTGATTAAGGTTACAGCACATTCAATGGCTTTCGGTTTTATGTTTCTCCAAACCATGAGTGAACATAATACAAGAGTAGGTGCTCCCAAAAGAATCACACACACCTATGGCATTACAGACAATTGGACGATAATGAAATTCAATAGCATCTCTGGCAACTCAGCCATGGTGAATTTCAATGGTATCCTTGGAAATCCGAACTGAAAAATGACCTCAACAATCTTGTCTGCGGTGTGGCCCACACGCCCTTTAATCCCAACAGGATTTATCAAATATTTCAATTTTCCATGGATCCAAGTTGAACAAATATTTAATTCTTCAATAGTGTATTTTATTCTCAAAATGTAGCGTGCTGACGTTGTTTATAAGTCAACATCATCAAATGGCCAATGCATTTCGGACTATGTAGTCCTTCATCAGGGCCTTTCCTAATCAAAGTAAATAGCCACAAAGTAAACAACAAAGTGCAGTGGTGTGGAATTACAAGGAGTATATCATTGTTCCAGTTCAGAAATACAACCAAGTAAAAAGTACCATATTCAAGCAAATGAAACATGTACAAAGAGAATTACAATAAAATCAACAGGGTACCCACGTACAACGAACATACATGTACACAAAAAGAAAGAGAGGGAGGGAAAAAAGGGAGGGAAAAAAGGGAGAGATACATAAATATTCTTCATTGACCATGCCAATAGTCATCATGTTTACATGTGTTTACATATGTTCACCCAATACTGTTACGGTGCATGTGTCTACTAATGTAACTGTACACCTTCAGTGTGACCGTGCATGTCGCCAGAGTGTTAGTCTGACAAATGTATTGTTGTGCCTGAATTGTGGGTACCAACGTCCCAGTCATGCGAAATTTGCTAATATGCATGCTTCTGACCTTACCAAGTACGCTCTGTATATATTGTAATGTGTATCCTCGTAGCTTTCGTTCAAGTACGCCCATGTACCTAAGTAAACATAACAAACATTTCCTTTCAGTATTCAGTACAACCACAACTCTGCGAAAACTCCGTTAACACTGTATAATACAGTAAACCTGCTGCCGGTGCAATGTGCACTACCATGGCCATAGCGGACACGTACATATGTAACATACCTCTGTGTAAAAGAACGCTGTATCAAGAAGCCGTCTGGCGCTGACTCATAGTGAGCTGCCATCTGTCGCTTGACTGAAAAATGCTGAGTATTGCATTGAAAGTGAGGCTAGCGGTTACTCCGATAACCGCCACGTGCAACATGGCAACTGAGAGAGAGAGAGACACATCTAGAGAGGAACAAGAGGAACAGGGGCTTGCGCTCAGTGCAGTGGGAGGAAAAAAGGCACATTTTGGTAGAGGAGTGTGCCAATGGCAGAAGGTACAACATTTCTCTTTCGGGTGAGATCTATTTCGATCTGCTCTGACCTATCTTTTTATTTTATTTCCCATGCCTTCTTCTCTTAAAAGTGGGCAGTTTAAGGTTCTGGTTTGAGGGAGGATCCCAGGTCTAAGTGTGATCCTCTCCCCTTTCTGACCTCCCAGGCTTGTGAGCTGATATTGCTGTGTCAGGGAAAGAAGTCCATCAACTGGAATGAGGTCTCTGTAAAAGTGCGTCCAATACTGGGTGCTAGGTTGACACTGCGCCACCTGTCTTTTCCCCCTTCATGCAATAGAGATGCAGCATGGAGTTATCAGAAAAGGAGGCATGCTCCCGCTATTCAGAGTGATCACGTGTGCTAAGAGGGCATCGCCCCAGAAGGAGAAAGAAGACAGTCACCTCAGCTGACACATGATTAGGAGGTCCAAGTGCACCCGTTAATTGGAAGAAGAGTGCCTTCAAGAAGGAGGTGACTTCAGGCAGGTCTGAACTGATCAAAAGAAAATGGACAAACTGGTACTGGGGCTAAGTACTTCAAATATGTTTTTTATGTATTTGGATATATGTATTTAATACTTGTACTTATCTTGTTTGTATCAGTTTGCAATTATTGTATGCACTTTGATTTTGTAATAAACTTTTTATATTGCTTTTTGCTTCTGATTGTTAACACTGTACGCATAGGAACTTCTTTTTGTGTTTCTGCTTATTGACCCCCATTGGACCTAGGCGTTTTGATTAGACTGGGGTAACCTCTTGTTTGTGTTGACCTATGCATATAAAGCATGAACTACAGATGCTCATGAAAGAGACAATGGGAACCAGGATCAATAGTTTCTAGTAAATAGGTTCCAGCTAGTGGCAAAATCAGACTTGTTGCAAGTGGAAAAAACCTGGAAATAAATCTCCATGACATACGGCTAAAGGGAAGGTGCCAGAAGATATAGATGTTGGCAATCTTTGTAATTGGTTTTAGTGGTAGGATCAGACAGTAGTAGGTGTTGGACTGAGGACATTTTTCTTTGGACTTTTGACGCCAGACGAGCAGCCTTAGTTAGTTTGGCTAGGTAGGGAAGATTCCCATAGTAAGAGGGCGAGTTGGGCATTTTTCTTATTATTTAAATAAACGAGTAAAAAGTATTGAATGTGAGCCCGATTCCTTTCTCTGACCCGCCACAGAGTGTAACCCTTCCAGGAGAGAAGAGTTACAGCGCTGTTTTATTTTTTATAAATCTGAAATGGTGGGCCTTGGCCTGAGATATCACTGTGCTGCCCTTCTGGCCTTATTTCTCCCTCTCCTTTTAGTATTAATTGGAGATTGTACAAGGACTTTCTTAAAATGTAGTTCCAAAAGTGAGTTTTACTCAAGCGCTAGAGCCTGCAACTGACCTCTCTGCTGCCTAGGATAGAGTTGGCAAACTCGAAGGCGACAGCCTCTTACAGGGGGCGAAATATGCCTAGTATTTCATTTAGGCCGGGGGTAAGGATGCCAACACTGTTAGGGCTTGTGCACGGGTAAAATGGGCAAGCCTCACCAGGGGCTTTGTGCGGCAGCGTGATCATGTCTCTTCGCCCAGCACCCATAAATCCCAAAGGGATGCTAGCAATGCAGCCTTTACAAGAGGCTGTCGCCTTCATTCCAAGCTGGCCCAGGCCTTTGCAATGAAAGTCACTGACGCCATACTTGTTGTGGCCCAAGTCTTGCATTTCCATTTTATTAAATCCCATAAAATCCATCTAGCACCAAGACATTTAATTCTGCGCCCATTCTTCCAAAGGTTGGGTGGGGGCAACTTCATCTATTCCTATGGGGGCAATATCTGAAACCTTTCTAGCTGGCAAAGAGATGAAGCAACAGCTACTTGATTTGGGCAACCAAAAAAATAAATCCTCCTTAGAAATTATTGCTCTTTTCCAAACAGTGCAACACCAGTGCCCTTAAACCCCTCAATATATGAATGTGAGGTGCCCTAACCAAACTATATTGTGTGCAAGTTTACCGAAATTGTTACTCCTACATGGATCAGGAACAGCTCCACAAAATGCATGCCAGTGGCCAATTCGACTTACAGCCACTTCCTGACCACCCAACGGAACACCCGCAGCTTAATATAGTGATACCAAACGCTCTTCCAGCTGAGGCACCATCATAGAGCTCCCTGCACACGCTGGATGTTGTTCAACCCCCTCTATGCTTTATACCACAAAACTGTGACGGGTAGTATAGCTCAGTGGCAATGTGCTCGTTCCAAGACGACGCAGATCAACACAGGTTCGAATCCTGGGTCATTGCTTAGAAACCTCTTCGGTATTAAGCAGGTTATAAATAACCAATCACAATTATAATAACTTAGTGTGAAGTCTGTCCCACACTATAAGGTGATCAGCTACTCCCTTCACACAGCTTTGTGTAATGTTTCTAATTCTCCAGGTCTACTGATGACGGAGCTAGTCTTCTGGCAATGGGTCTGCCCAGTGGAATGACTCTTGTGGTAAAATGGAGTTACCCAATACGGAACTGCAGAAGTTGCAGTGACTTCTTTTTGCTGTCTAGAAAAAATGTCAATGCTTATTGAAAGGATGCCACAGTACGTCATCATCGTCAGGCGCGACAGTCATCATCACCTGGCGTGACGTATGCATCGTAGAATCCCGTAACCACAATGATCCAGATCTGGAACCAAGGAAACAACTCATCTCATTGACATACTTTTAAATGACGGCATACGTCACTGGCCCCTCTTATAATCACACAAAACCATCTTAGTAACTCATGGCCGCTTCTAGGTCACTTGTCTGCTTAAATTTCCATTCCAGGAATGAACTAACCAGCACCAACATTGCACAGTATATGGCACAACGTGTGGGCAGGCCGAGGTCATTCACGCAAGAGTTGTTGAATGAGAAAAAAAAACAATAGCGTGGAGCTGAGGAAATGACATGGCAACAGGCTGAATGGCAACATAATAACTGCCTTTGCTAGCAGCACTCCTGCTTCTCTCTCCCATACCATAATTACTGTTGCCACAAATGATGCATAATTAACTGAAGGTTGCGCGCATTCCAGATGGTGATGAACAAATTCCCTGGACCTAGCACGCGGGAGACACCTTGAAGTGTTGAATTGGGGCGCAGGGAAGGTCACTGCCACCATTGCCACCTCCCTTCTGTATCTTTTCATAACCCGGGTAGTTCCTATGATGACTAAGTTCTATTCCAGCAAGGTTCCCATTGGCCCATTGGGTGAGCGAGTGAGTGGGGTAATTTGTGTGGCACACACTGTGATGGCTGGAGCCTCTTCAATGGGATCATAAAGCCTGTAGACCAACGCCTCTGCAAGCCAAGAGTTCCAATGGGTGACTTTCCATTCTACGTTACCTGTCTCCTTGGCCCTCAATTATCTACGGACTGACAAGCACGGCTCTCTTTTCAGTCCTTGGAGAAAAGCATTGGCAAGAGCCCTTCCTTCTGACTTTATCCTCCGAAAGGCTTCCTGTGTCGGGTGATTGCCCCCAATTGATTCTGGCCAGCACTTCTGAAGCATGCTGCATTGATGTGCGCCGACAGATGTGACACTTGTGACAGTAGCCCATCCTTCAGGGACCATCTAGCTTCCTCTGGCCATCTTGTTTCCTCTCGCTATGTGTCCTCTTCTCCGTCACTGGGGGTACTTGCAAAGCGCTAACTCACAGGTGACTCTCTTGGCACCTTCATGTAGCCATTGTGCACCGGATTTACTTCACTTTGTGATGTCTGAACTATTCAGCATACCGCACAACAAACCGCACGTACTTCACTAGACCACAAAAATGAACCACACATAGCCTTGCACAACAGCACATGAGGGCTACCAACCGAAAATCACACCTACGCTCAGCCAACGGTGTAAACCGAACTGAAGCGGCCATTAGCACATCACAGCTCCCTTGCTCAGCTCTCCTGCTCAGTCCTATTAACTTACTCCCCCCTTACCCTGTTGCATTACAGATCCGCCAGAGAGCCAAGGGACCATGCAGGTGGTGACAGCGCATGGTATAAGAACCTTTAACATACTATAACATCATAAAAGCCCCACCTTCTCCCTTGTGTGTGACCTGTACGTTTTTTCTGATATGGTTCCAAACCATCCATCATGTAAGGAGCCTCATCCTGCAATATCATCCTCATGACACCTACGCCGCAGCACTGTTTGTTTTATCCTTCAGGGCAAGCATCGCTGATATACTTTTTGTTGTGCTTTCTTTTTAATCTGGGGTCAACCCCTGTCTCCAATGATTGCGGGTTCTGCCTTTTCACCCTTTCCTCGAGTAGCAGGGGACACATTTAGAAATACCTTCCAATCAACCAGAATGTATACGCATAGCTAAAAGTGGTGCCACAGGGGGTATCCAGACTGAGTAAGCAACTGCAAAGGTCACTACTGGAGACTCACTACGATTAGCCCAGAATAACAGAGCTTGTGACCTGCAGATACAAGAAAAGGCTAACAGTGGTTTTAGCCCTTATAACTGTGGATCTGAGTCTCCATATTTTAATATATATATCTATATTGTCACTGCAACAATCAAGAGGAGAATTCCAGGACATATTTTCACATAAAATTGCTGCATACAAAGTTGGGTCAGAACACTATTCTTGTCCAACTTCCGTGGTAAATATTGGTCAACACTTTCAGAAACAGCACCCTCTCTCTCTGTATATATCCTATACCTGATTTAAACTTCCTTGATGCTATCAGAAGTCAATATCTCCAAGCATGTGTCATTTCCAAGTTGGCCAACCAAAACTTCATGCAACACTACCAGGACTGTTGAGTGATCCAGCTATTGATTCTACTTCAGCCCAATGGGATTTATCCGTAATGGAATCCTAAGAGGCCTACATCCGAGACGCTAGCTACACTCTTCAGGGGAGGCTTGTCAGCTTTTCAGTTTTTCACCATCCACACAAATCTCTCCAAACCAGAACACTGGCAACTGCTTTGCCTGATGTGCCCTCAGGGGTGCTTCCACTGTGTGCCCTCCAAACTCCAAATTGAAATGGAAGATGCCCTCTGCAGCCTGCTAGAAGAGAGTGGTGATTTTTTCCACCTGATGAGTCAATGATTCTGAAGCATAAAATGTATAGCTCGGGTCATGAAACCATGGAATAATCGCTAACGGCTACTGGCCAAACAACAAAGTATCCTTCATTCTCCTAAGTGGTCAGATAACCCTTATTATGGAAGTGATCCTTTAAAAAACGATTAATACCCAATTTAAAGATCCAGATGAGCCAATGTATAGTCCTTCCTATGATGACCACTGCCAGTCTGTCCCATTCCAAGGTTGTCAGCCCCTGATCCTCTTCAGCCTTGATTTTTAAAAAGTATGAAGATGGTAGGTGTGTTCATTGTATACTGTTCCCCAGCCTGCTGTGGTGTTTACTGATATCTGGTGTCAACTACCGTGCTATTGTTGCTGTCCTTAGGCCTAAGCCTATATGGTTATTGAACAGAGTTGAAAATCACAAGCTCAGATTGCATAGGTTGATCTAACCCTTGTGATTAAAGTTTATTAAAAAGCAAATACGTGCATGTTTTCTTCCAAACTGTTAATTAATAGGTGTATGCCAAGCAATCCTCATGAATGCACTGCTTTCCCACCGCACTCAACAGCAAATTCTCTACTCAGCACAGTACCAACAGACTCCAATTGAGTCTCTTTTCTTAATAACAAAATGGTACTCTCTAACCTAGGAATAAGGAGGGGTATGGTCTCATGCACTGAGCCCCCACAGACATGCTTTTCCAGGATTATGATGGTACTTGCTTCCCAGTTAAAGGGTGTAGTGTTATGTTGCTTTACCTTGTTTGTTTTCATTATCTTTTATCTTTTTTTACATCCATCATCTTATTTATCACCCGCACATGATTGTTTTTTTCGCAGAGCTTCTCTTACACACAATTTATCATATCTCTCCTCTTTTAACGTCTGTGTTCTCATCAACTACCTAGGCGGACACAGTCACGATGAGGCTGTTCTCTCTGCTCTTATAAAAATAGAAAGAAATTATGATTATAACTTAAGAAATGCCAATGCCATACTCACTGCACTCATACTGAGGGGAAAGGGTTCACTCAATACTCTTCTCTCATTCCAATTTGCAATTGATCCACCTCACCAACATTGATGTACCAAATGTGGATGTTCCCCATTTTTGGGAAGCTCTCAAAAAGTTCTTGTTGTCCTTCCCTCCCTTTGCTCATACTTGGCGAGGACTTCAGCCAATCATCAGATGCTCTCACTCATGGTCACACAGCTGCATGTCCAAACCTATCCTAGCATCATCGTTGTTAATGTGATTTAGGCCCCCTGATCTTGGCCACATTTCCCATGACTTTGATCTTCCCTTGATATGTAGATCCTGCACCAGATTATATTGGATTCAATAGACCACTCCTATCAGTAGCTACGCGTGAGCAATGGTGACCAGCTCACCCCTTCAGACTTCCTTCCTTCCTAATCCCTAAAAACCCCGTGATCTTCCAATAAACCAACATGACCGCATGCCTTGCTTCTATCTGGCTCTGAGCTTCATGGAGGGTAAACCTGGTATTTATGTGACCGGATCAATTACTATCTGTCCCTGTTGACTGCCAATGGCAGCTGTAGGACCAGGTCCGCGGGGAACACTGGTAGTCTAGTTCTGAAGTCTGCCGTGGGAATGGCCGGTTACCAAGACGCAGAACATTCCTTCAAAATAAAAACAAAAACATTTGCAATGAAGCATTGACCCACACATAGTATTAAAGGGTAGTCTTAGTATGTATGTCATCTGCCCCACCATGACACCAATGGCCCCATGAGTCCTACAGGTGTGTGTTCCAGGTGTAATTAATAATTCCACAGTGGGAGGACCTGATCTTCTGGATTCCCAGATGTTTTAGTTGCAGATATACTGGGGAGGAATGAGAATAAGGCACACATTCCCTTAACTATTATTTATTCTCCCAATCCCCTAGTGACCAAGTTTTTAATTTGATTGCCTTCTGTGTTGGCCCAGTGGGTTCTACCCTATACTTCAATATCCCGACTGCATCCCATAAGCAAGACGGACCTGAGTAGATGGTGCCCGCCTACTGCATTGGTTCCTTGCTTACGTTTTCTAGATGCATCTCATTCCAGTCTCCAAACTGCAGAAGGCGATTCGATTATTTCCCTGCCTCTGCCCAGACTGTTCCCCCTCCACCTCCAGAACCACTGGTCAACTCCTTTGTCCTCAAGACCGTTGGATTTTGCCACTGTGCCACCCAGAATCATCTCCTCAATGTTGCTCCTATTAGGCTGGTCCATGTCTGTTCCTTTATCTCCTGCTGGATCCCTCCGCCATCCTTCCAATGAGTCTTCTCTGTGCGCTACAGCACAGCATCATGGGGCAGGCTCATTAGTGGGGCCCCATGAATGCCTATGACATGTCTGTGCAGGGCACAGTGGTGTCATCTCCTTTGGATGTCATCGGGGATACCCCAACTAGGGCAAGGGTTTTATGTCAGGCTGGTTTGCTGTATGTTACCTACTAGTTAAAATGTTCATGCAACAGCACCGGAACAGTAAGTTTGCTGAAATGTAGCAAAAACACTCCAAAAAGACATATTATTTTGCATCAGAATGACGGTGTGCAATAAAAATTGGGCAGATCTAGCTGTGGAACGGTCACCACATTGGCACAATGATGGCTCAAAGGAAAATAAACAGCATACAGCCCCAGGGCCTACACATTATGCAGTCATCCATGATGTTTGTGTTGCTTCTACCTGTCATAAACTCACCTTAATGCACATTAAAACAATGCAGACATCATAACATGATTTTACATACCGGGATACCTTTGCTCCCCAAAAGGAATTTCTTTTTGGATTTTGGTAACTGAAAATGTAAGATATCTTTAGTTTCTAGTGTATCTCTTTATTGAAGAGGTCAAGTTCTACCGCTGTTTAACAACATGCGGTAAACAGTGTCTGATCTGGAAACTACCACCGTCGTATGGATCTGCCATTACCGGGAAAGTGCCTATGGGATATATGTCTTCCCTTCTTCCATTTCATTAATCTTCTCACGATCCACTCCACTCCAATCCTATCCATCCATCTGGCTATCAACCAGGTTGTGACACGAGACTTTAAGCTACTGAGAAGAGGGAAGATAACGCGCACATGCCCGATCACGTGCCGGCCTGTCCTCTGAGCTGGTAGACCCCCCGCCCCCAAGCTGCCTTCATAAATATGAGAGCACGTGTTGCCAAGCGTTCACAAAACTCATGTTACAAAGTGGCTCACTTACGCCAAATGGATTCTTATCTACCTGAGTTTGATTAGGGTTCTCTTGTCTCCTGTTAGTATCTAGAATAGATTAAGGAAATGCATTATTTTAATAGAAATCCTGCCTTTCCTCTGGTCCTCTCAATCCATGTTGAATGCTGCAGTGAGGCTGGAGGCAGTTGCAGGAAAGGTAGACCATGTCGCCTGCTACTTTGATGGATTGATGGTGAGCCCTCCTGCAGCACAGGATCAGCACCAGCCCTTACTTTCAGGCTCCTTCTCGGAATCCATCTTGTCTGCAAGCTGTGAATCTCAAGGGGCTCTCTGGAGGCTTGGTGCAAGGCGTTGGTGACACCTGATCGTGATTCAGGCACTCCACGCACCAAAGACATGTCTCCTCTGCCTTTCCTCCATATCTGTACCCCCAAATCAGATATGCCCCTGACTTGGGAGACTGCACACGGTCTCTCTCTCTCTCTGTCTGTCTCTCTGTCTCTCGCTCTCTCTGTCTCTCTCCATTAGTGCTGCACTGCTGCCGCCTGGTCTCTACGGGGCTCTAGTTTCTCTTTGCAGCTTTTCTCCTTTCTTGCCTTTTCTGGTCCCTTTTCTTCCGCTTTGCGTGTGGTGCGCTGATGCTGATTTTACTTATTGCCTTTCTTTGTTGACTTTCTGCCTCAGGCTGGTTGGTAGTCTCTGAAATTGAAAGGACACACTGGGCAGTGTCTGAGACATGAGGCAAAGCTGGAGATAAGGGTCTGCAACAAACAGGCTGGCACATGAGGGCGAAGAGGAATTGGGGCCTTCTCTGCAACCCCCATCCACCTCAAAATGCAGGACTGTCTCTGGATTTCCTCTAACCCTTCAATCCCTTCCCCCCAACACCCGCTTGGCAAGCCAGAGAACTGCCATTGGCCAGGTTGTTGTATGCCAGGTACTTACACAGCCATACCATGCTTTTACATGTTCTTCGTATAGTCACATGGACCTTTCCAGCCATATGAACTGGGAACACCAGAACTCGATGTTTCACCACTGCTCGCGTAATGCTTGTTAGCAATACCTTTGGCTGACACATCTGAGTGGGGGGGGAGGTGGTGTCTTCCCCTGCATTCTGGTGGAAAACCTAATTGGCAAAAAAGTAAAAACACATAGAACCGAACAAGCTCCCAGAAAAAACAAAGAGTACCAAGAACTTTCCTGGGCAACCAACAGATACAGAGCAGAAGAACAAAGAGTGTGCTGATCACTACAGTCAAGCTTCAGAAAGCCGCGGACAATGGCCCTAGAGTGAAGCGGAATGTGGACCTGGTGGATACACACCAGTTAGGATGTCTGAGACTACTCTAACGCTGGGCAAAGGATTCATTGTACCATTCGATTCTCCCACCACCACTCCGATCTTTCTGGTTTCAAAGCTTGACTGATCCGCAAGGCTCTGGAATGATCTGTCAGGGTGCCCAGAATGTGCAGGTAGCTCAATCAGGTAAGTACTTCCAGGTAGATGTGAATGAGTGATGCACCAACGCTGTCATTGCGAAAGTGAAGTGCAGTTGCAAGGTATTGGTGGCTGTGGCTGTTCTCTATCGCTTGGGCACATAGAGATACACCAAGGCATGTACAGTCCTCCCGGGACCTCCCAATCTATAAAGACTAAGAGGGTCACAGGGCTTGAAGAGTCTTCTCTTGCCTTTCCTGATGGTGCACACTTCTGCCCCGATCAGTAATTGGATAAGAAAGGAAAGCTTTACTAGTAAGCAATAATTGTACAGATGTCCTTATAGCAGCAGAGGGATGCGTGACTGAGGGAGCCGGAAGCTACAATGTGTTCACACATGCTCTCCCTTTCTAATCTGACTCAGTGTGTGACAACAGCTGTGAAATGGCAGTACACAGTGTTTTTCTTTTTTCTTTTTTTACAGTGGCTGCAAAAGAGCAAAGTGAAATTAAGGACAATTTACGGTGCTGCCAACACAGCCGATCCAGGTGCTAAAACATTGCATGTTCAATAAAACACACCTGCTTTGGTTTTCCCTCCTCTCTGATTTCTCTCCTCTGTCTGTGTTGCTATACTTCAACCCTCCAGACCTCATTCTCCCTCTGCTCTTCAATCATTCCCAGATAGAATGGTTTTCCTGTATCTGGAAGAATCCTTGTTAAATTGAAGTGTGCCTGTGACCTCGTGCACATTTTTTCTTCTGAGTGTTCACACAGTGCACTATTGCAGTGAGTTTTGTAATGACTGTTACCTTTATTAGCTGTATTATGTAGCTGTACCTGATATCTGTGCTGCGCTGCATTTGAGTGGCTGATAACTCTCTTTTGAAGCAGCACTTTAGGTTTATTTCTCCAGCCTTTCAAACAGCTCGTGCTGCTACGGAACTATATCTCCCAGCCTCCCTTTCTGTCCATAAATCGCGTGACCAGGTGCACCAGCGCCGCCGCACCAGAGTCAAGCCCAGTCATTGGCATTCATCATCGTTATCAACGTCTCAGAGTCTCTTCCCGCTGGATTTCCACCTAACAGGTACTGTTTGACTTTCCACTTGTTATTAGTGTTCCTTTCTGTACCAGTAGACCATGGGCCGTTCAATTAATGAGTCCCCCCCTCTCGCACTTCTGCGTACAAACAGAATCATGCTAATTGACAATCTTAAGCACTCTAAATTAGACGATACTGATTACTGTCGGCTTACCTTTGATGCTATGCCTAAACACAGTGAGGCTCCCCCGACGGTCAAAGACTCTAATGAGTGCCTCACCCCTTTTTTTTTAGATACATAAAGACACAAACAGACCGCTAGCTGACCACAGTACTGAGACCGCCCCAACCAGTCGGTGTCAAATGGTCGATCACAGCCTGTTAAAAAGCAGTCCCTCCGCTTTTAAGCAAGATCACACCAATACTCTTACACAGGATACCACATCCCCACCACAAGCAACCATTCTCAACCAAATTCCATCTAGCTCTGGGGTTAAAGGAACCAATCTCCAAGCGGCCTTGTTGAACACAAGATTGTTAATTAGTCTTGCTCAAGACATCCATGATTTAATCCTGGACAGCCAAATTGACCTTTTCTTTCTCACAGAAACCAGGGGACCATTTATCAATCTGGCTGTCCTACCCGGCTTCTGTACGTTTTGTGAAAACAGAGAACAGAGCTATGGGGGATGAGTGGCAACCATAGCAAAATCGGAATTGGGACTCTTTGCTTCTCCCATAGCTTGTCAAGGCTGCGATATCCTTGACGTGAAAATGACTCCAACTCCAAATATATACACGTGAATTTCATCCTTATATACCGCCCTCCACCGGCTTTGCCTGACTTCATTGAGGAAATCTCTCAGATCTTAGGCCCCCTCGAGGGGCAGAATAAAGCCTCTTTTCACTTAGGTGACTTGAAATACTGAATGGGGGAAGAGACTGAAAAAGTAGTTATCGAATTGGAGCAAACTCTAAATAACTTGAATTCTCAAGTTATACATACTGACCCTACGACAGCCAAGAACCTCAAGCAATATTGACTGGTCACTAAAAACATTGCCACTGTCATTGACCGAATCTCTCCTTGTATTTGGTCCGATCACTACATTGTTAGCTTTCCCTTCCAACTACCGGAGGCTGCGGTTAAACCTACTAACCCACCCCAATGTTATTATTAACCGTAAATTCAACAGGATAAAAGCTCAGGACATTTCCCAATGTCTAACAACTATAATTAATGAAACTCAGAGTGGGGACTCCGAGGAGCGTCTTGTTTCTTCTTTTTATGACAGTTTCTTGAAACTGCCCAATGAACAAGCCCCCCTCCGGTCCAAAGTCATAAGAGACAACACCCGCCATACAAAATGGTTCACCCCGCCCCGAACATAAAATGATGAAAAAGGAGAAACATAAATTGGAATCCTAGTGGTTAAAACATTAAACGGAAATAAAATAAAATGGTTTGGAAGGATTCTGACAAAACATACAAAAATAAACTTATTAAAATTAAAAAGGAGTACTACAACATTGAGATAAGTCAGGCCTCCAACCGCCCCAAAAAACTGTTTGAAATTTAAGATTCCTGGAGAAGCCAAAGGCTCTCTTTACCCCGTTCATCCCTATCTCACTGGATGTAATAACAGTACAAACAGTCTATGAGGCTAAAATAACAAAGGCTAGGAAGAAAATCAAAGAGGATCTGCCCAATGCGGCAACCCCTATCGAGAAACAGTGCTTGGAACATAGAGGAGAAGGAATCAAACCGTTTTCCTTCTCAGCTATAGCTGTTCCTGATATGCAGAAGCTTCTCTCATCCATGCACCCCACATCATACTCGGAAAATATCCTCCGAAGTTAATTCTAGAACATAGAGACCTGTTTGCCCCCTTTTGTACTTGATTTTTCAATGCCTCATTTGGAGATGGTAGTATCCCCAAGTCGATAAAAACTGTTGTACTCACACCACTATTAAAAAAAAAACTTAGACCCAAAGGACCTGGGTAATCTCAGACCCATAATCTCAGACCCGGGTAATCTCAGACCCATAACAAATTGCCAGTTTCTACTTAAGATCTAAGATAAACTTGCCTGTGCGCAATTCCAAGCTTTCGTGGAGAAGAGCAACATTCTCTATGATAGACAATCACTTTTTAGCACAGAGACAGATCTACTAGATCTACAATCTCACATACTAGGAATAACTGATGAGGGCAATGCGGGTCTGCTGTTCTTTTTGGATCCTTCTGCGGCATTCGATCTGGTGGACCACCAACGCCTCTTACACTCCTTAATTCATCTGGGATTATGTTCCGAGGGGGCGGTTGACTGGCTCCACTCTTATTTATCTGGACGCAAATCCAAAATCCAGTGGGGTCCAGCAGTTTCCCCATCGGCCCATATCTGGTGCGGAGTCCCCCAAGGGGCTAGTCTATCCCCCTTCTTTAACCTTTACACAAGGTCACGTTGTTCTTTTCTGAACAATTTGGGCATATTTCTCACCAACTATGGTGATGACACCCATCTGGTCTTAGAGTCTACCAGGGATTGTTTAATTGACAACAAAGCCCTCTCATACTATTGCTGATAACATCTTTCTGGTCAAAACCAAAGAAAAATCTCTGGCGGTCCAGGTGGAGGCCAGCATGAACTCCAAGCACAATTTAATCTGCTGAGTCAAAGCTGTAATTACCATCTCCATCTCCTGAGAAATATGTGTCCCTACGTCTCTGAAGGGAACAGTGCTACAATAGCTCGAGCTACTATTATCTTCAGGCTAGACTATTGTAATGCCTTGTTGATTGGAGCTTCAAGCTCTAGCATAAACAAATGTCAAGTTCTTCAAAGCGATGCAGTACGCATCATTAAAAAAGTCTCTAAGCGTGCACACATTTCAGAGCATCGACACAGCCTTCAATGGCTCCCTATCAAGGAAAGGATACTGTTCACGCTGGGACCCTTGGTGCACAAGTGTATTTTTGGATAAGCACCTACCTACTTAAAAACATCTCTTCCATAGTACTGGCCGACCAGAACCCTTTGTCCAGCTAATAAAAGGCAGATTACCTGCCCTGAGTATAAGCACACAAATGGACGGGGAGGATCCTTCCCAGTCAGAGCAGCAATCTTCTGGAACTCCCTTCCCTCTACGCTGAGATCTGAGGCAGTTTTCAGAAATACCTTGAAAACACACCTCTTCGAGTGACTTCCCCCACTTCTCCTGCTGCCCCATTGCCTCGTCTTTTATGGCCGTCCTTTTGTGTGAATGTCACAGTGCCCCGATGCCTGTGGGCTTTCCGCAACAAATACAAATAAATAAATAAATAATGTATTACCCCCTCTCTTTCTTCTATCGCTTTCCTTATTCTCCATTTCCCACTATTTTCTCTGCTCTGAAGACTCTCAAACGTCACTCTATTTCAGCGACAAACAAATAAATACATAAATATTGAATTAACCCCCCCACTCTCTTTGTGCTATCACTTTCCTTATTCTCCCTTTCCCACTATTGTCTCTACACTGAAGACTATCAACTGTCACTCTCTCCTACTTTCCTCAGAACGGGCAGAAGTGCCCTTTTCTCTTTCTTTTGGGACGGGACCTGGCCAGGGAATCAGGATAAATGCCAAAGGCCATATTAGTGGGTGTTAGTAGGGTGACTGTGGAGCCGTGGGGAGGGTGGGTAAGAACAGAATGGGGAGGTTAGCGGGGTGAGGGGAATGCAAGGCCCAGGATAAAGGCTGTGGAACTATGACAGCTCAGGGGAGTGGCCCAGGAGGAAGGAATGGAACCCAGGTGTTTCTAGCCTTTTGATTGGCTGGCACCAATTGCCCTATTGCTAATTGAATGTTTTGATAAAGAGGCATTCTTCAGCTGGGTTGTGTATGCTTGTAAAGTATATCAAATTTGACTTGGCACCAAACGTTTTGCGTTATCACCTGCAATAGTTCATGTAAACAGGTACTGCTTTGGAATTATCGCCTTCAGTCAAAGCACAAGACAAGGCTTCCCCCCTGATTGCCCCTTCCCTGGAGATGGAACACTTTGCCCTGCAAGATACGAATAGCAGTGCTACTCCCAGGCTTGGAGTTGGTGGAATTCTTCACAAGTTTAACATTTTGCAGATATTGAGCTAATTTTCAGCCCTGGACCTGGGAGGTCTGAGCCCACTTTGGTTGCCAGGCTGATAGGTAACAAAATAGATCATATTGTATCCTTGCTAAATAACAGATATTAAATGTGACCCAGGTTGGAATGGATTATAAAGTTGTCCTGGGCACCAATGAAAAAGTGTCTCGCAATGGCAACGCAATGGCATGTGGCAATTTACTTTTCGTGACAGACTAAGAAGTAACCAAGGGGAGTTGTGGGTAAACATTGGTCGCAAACAGTGTATTTAAATTATATTTAGCTAGTAACAATGGTCAAAATGATTAGTTGCACAGTGCAGTATATTACCAAACCGCCCGACTTTGGAAAGCCAGTTTAGCCATTGTCCTATTGTCCTATAGGCCAGTCTGAGCCTGAATGTGGATGCTGTGGCAGGGCCAGGAACCTGTTAAGAAGGGAGGATGGAGACCCCTCTCAACCTGGGGCAAGAATATCACCAGGACAAAAAAACAGAGCCAATGCTTTCCCAGGTACAGGCAGTCGGAGTTGACGGTGGGCCCAGTCACTGAACACCACCCACACCATGTGCCACAAATGTACCATTGGTACCACCCCTTTATAATACATCCCAGAATATTTTCTGGCCAATGTTTTCTCTTTTACATTGCCGAATTTCAGCTCTGACAGAGAATCTGGCCAGAGCCAGCAAAGCAGAATGAAGCAGAGTCAGGAAAGGCACGGAGAATCTCATTCACAAATAAAAATGAGACCCCCTGCACCCACCCTGATCATCCCAGACAGACACCAGGCTAAAGGGGATCCAGCATAAAACGAACTGGGAGTAAGTAGCGACTGCAGGGGGACAAACGAGACACAGCAAACCTCCCCAAACCAAAATGGCAACAACACTGACGGTCAGTGGCGTAACACAAAATTTGGGGGCTCCCTACGAGCCATGCTGAACACCCCTCCCCTCATCCTTCCAGCTCAGCAACAAATCACGGGTCGCTCCACATTCTGGCCAGACCCACACCCCAGTCTACACACATAATAACATATTACAGTAAAGCATGTAAAGTAAAGTAAAGCATGCCAGGCCACATTGAAGCATACATAGACCTGTTGCAAGTAAATGGCAGTCGAAGCAATAACGACAGTAAGAAATGGCTAGACTGGTAGCACCCAAATGCCAATCTAGCCAGGTAATTACACTTAGCAAGACTGCTTTGTCAGAGATGCCCATTTAAAAAAAGTCAAGTCAAACTAAGAAATGACTTTATTGGCTACACCAAAATGCCTCTCGAGCCACTAATAGCACATAGGGGCCCTGATTTATTGATTATTTGGGGCAAAAAAAAAACGGGATTTGCGCGCCATTCTACCCGCAAATCCCTGTTTAACAAATGGGGATTTGCAGGCAGAATGGCGCACAAATCCCGTTTTTTTCAGCGAATTATAAATGAATCAGGGCCATCATGTCTACTTAGCCTGGAGATGGATTACCATTACGATTTATCGCAAAATCCTTGCCCACCCCACACATCCCTGCTCCCTCCAACACCCGGTCCCACCCCCCAAAATCAGCACATCGGCCCAGAATTACCTCTCTGTCCCTCTTCCTTGTCCCTGTGCTGACGTATAAGGCACCTTACCTTATAGGTAAGTGCTAGGATGAGGAAGAGTGGGGCTAGGAGTAATGAAGTTTACAGGTAACTGAGCCAGTGATTACCTCCATGTCCCGCTACCTCATCCCAGTACTTGTGTGTGAGGCAAACTGCCTCATACACAAGTACTGGGAAGAAGAAAAATGGGGGTACGAGTAAGGAAGATTACCAATATGTAATCCTGACATTAAACACAGGCAGTGGCACAACACCATTGCACTGCCTGGGCTTCAGTTCTCTCCCCACCGCCTGAAATGTTGGGCTATGTTGACTCGACCTGGCTGACCTACAAAGCCATTGCCGGATAGAACAGGACACAGATGTTAAACAGCGCCTGTGTTTCGCCATTATCAAAGGCCAGGCAATTACTAACGTAATGCATTTCAATGTTATTTTTCAGACAGTTGAAATCGTGATGTGGGTTTAGTACTTGCATGCCAGGGGAGTAATTGGAAAGGTAGAGAGGGGACAGGAGACTTCTCATTCTCAGAGCAGTCCATAAGTGGGTGCTTTCAGACTGAAACGAGAGAGTTAACTGTTTGTAACATTGACATTGCACTAGAATAGTCTCATTAGAATGCATAAAGAAGTAAGGTGCCCCAACTCAAATGGGTTTGCCCCCCACACCGCCCATGAAGTTAGCGTCTCTCCCAACATTTGAAGGGTTAGCCCCCCAAAATGTAGGTTTTGTTGAGCCCTGAACACGAGTACATCCATCATTCACCATACACATACACCCACACAGACGCACACCCAGCCACCCATACAAATAGGTGTGCACCCTTTCACCATACAGGCACACCCAGGCAGCAACCCATATATTTAAGTGTGCACCCTTTCACCATAGAGGCACACCCAGGCAGCCACCTTTTCACCATACATTCACACATTCATACCCAGGCTACATCATGTACTCACTCATTAATGCACATTACATTATATACATACATATATGCACACACACTTACATGCACGCAACGCACACACATTTAAAGAAAATACATTTTCTTACCTTTAATCTGTTGGTCCAGGGAATGAGAATTCATCTCCCTGCAGCAGCTAGGAAGGCTTGTTCCCATCATCTGCTGCAGAGGATCTGGAGGCCCCGGTGTCATGGGGTAAGGGCAGCCACATTACTTCAAAAATAAATGGTTTCTTATTGACGTCCTAGGGCTCCCCTCACCCCATGACATGGAGGCCTCCAGCATGTAGGCTTCCATGTCCTGGGGTAGGGGAGCCCTCGGACTTCATAAATAAATAGTATCTTTTTCTAGTCACTCTGCCTTCATAAAGAAATTATTTCTGTTACGCGTAAAAGAAATAATTTCTTTTTGAAGGCAGTGTGACTTCAAAAAGAAACGAATATTTTTTTCTGTTTTTGAATTTTGTTTCAAAATGTTCTTTCTTCTTTTCTCTTTTTTTTTAGTCTGAGGGGCCTGCTCCCAGGACATTTGCGGGGCCCTGCACCCTGCAGGAGCTGCTAGCCCCCATTAAGCCAGTGCTGACTGTGACAAATCAACTTCCAGGGTACCTGTGCTCCAGGGGTGAATATCGGTTTCTAAACCATCAATAAGCCTCACACCTCTAATGCACCAGAAGGGATCCAAGCAGATTAAAATAACAAGCAAATTATAAAACTCCTTGTCCAGTTTTGGTAACATGGATGCAACATCAGGCTTATCTCTGAAAGGTCATGGATCGTTGGTTAGTTGCTACACAGCAAAAATACAATTATTACCCAATGATAGAAAATCACTGTCCAGTCAAAGTTGTATCAAAAATATCCACTTTATTTATATCACAACAGACAGTCTAGCAACACAATGAAATACAACCCACACTGTATAGGAATGTTGAGGACAGACAGTTTCAAAGAAGGAAAAGCGATGCACTCTGGATACTATTGGTATTGTTAATAACCACAACAGTTTAAGGATTCTTGGCTTCAGCACAAAGGGAACAATGTGTCTTAATATGTCTCATAGGGCCTTCCTTGTAGGACCTGGGGAATATAACCAAAATGTACCTTGTTCTGTAGATGCTCTTGGTGCTCAACAGGGTCGAGTCGGCTTCAGGACGCTTTGCAGTCTTCTCTGACAGAGTTCAAATGGGAGTCAGCTGCGGGTATCATGCAGCAAGATGGTTCGGCAAGCAAAGCTGGGCGAACAGTGGCAGGCTGGCCTACATGGCTGCTCAGGATCAGGAATCATTGTCTCAGTGCTGATTGGTAGTTCTGAAGCCCTGGCCACGACATCTCAGATGTCTTTAAGAGACGGCGGCTTGACCACGGTCAGTGTTGCCATTGGTTGCAGATCGAGGAACTAGACTGGCTCAAAAATGTCCTTTAAGGCAGACCTTGGTAGATACTCATTAAGGCACTTCTCCCAGCTTCTTCAATGGGCTTGCATTGTCCTTTAATGCGGATGGCCCACCGCTGTGGAGTGTGTTGCAGGCAGCTGCTTTGTACTTGGTTGTAGGTTCAGAGATCTTCTTGCACTTCCCATCCAGGAAGCTTGCTGCAGAGTTTTGCAGGGCACGCTGTGGGCTGGCTGGGTACCAGTTCTGGAGTGGTTGGAGGGTTCTCTGAGTTCAATATCTCCCTGTTCCCTGGGAGATATTTGGGGGGGGGGGAATCTTGCTCCCTCTTTGGATATCCTGGCCTTCCTTCACTGTCGGAAGATGTAAGGCGGACTGGACCTTCAGCCAAGGTTGAGTTCTTCTAGCTGCTTCTTGTGAAGTCTTCAGATGAACTGCTGAAAGACGGGCTCCAGCCCTCTTTTAAAGCAAAGTGGGCCTCAGTGATTGGTGTAGGCTAAGCCTATCTTAATAAACCAATCCCGGGGTCCCTACCAACAATCTCTGGTATGTGTGAGGTCATAACCAGAGTGCTTTGCAACAGGAAAGGTAAAGGGGTAAAAACAGGAACAAGGTGTGCCCCAGAACTTAAATGGCAGAAACATCTCAACAGAAAGGTCTAGCCACACTCCCTTGTGACACCAAGTCTGCCTCGTCTTCTTGTCTGTTGTATTCAAGAGTCTTTCTGGTTAATGGTTGTCTCTATATGCTCCCTGTTAAAGCAGCAGGTTTCCCTTGAAGCTGCAGCGAGACCGGAATTTGCAAACCACATTCTCATACCACATGAATGGCGTCCCGCTAGCAGGGTGGCTTACTGTAAACAGCAGTCCCATGCATGACAGCTCATTGTCATTGATACTGAGGGTGGGAGCTGGCTTGAGGTTGACACAGTTGCATATTAAAGGTTGTTGGGTTTTCTGTCACCTTTTTTTAACTTCTGCAGCCAGGCCCCCTGTGGGCCTGTTTGAAGTACCCTCTATAGGTATGTTATTCATTGCCACCTGCTGTAGGGCCTAACAAAAGAGCAGGGCGAATCCATGGAGCCTTTATTAGTTAATCATGCCATAGTGCACTCAGGCTGTCACACTCCAACTAAATATGACAGGGCGGACTGTGCCTGTAGCCTTTGTCCACACAGAGTACACAGGTCTATGCATTTGTCGTGGTGTGAGCATGGAAAAATGTGTGTGGATTAGCCCCACACATTTTCCTGAGGTTGGTCTACCATCATACCATTTAATTAAACATTTCAAAAGTCCAGACAAGTGCGCACCCACTATGTGGATGGTAGAATTCCTCATACTAACCAACACCTCAGGAAAGCCACAAGAAGAGTGAACATCTGTAGTCTTGCCAGAGATGGTTTCTGAAACTCTCGGGGCTTAGAGTTTTTTTTTAATCCTTTCACCTGTGGAACACAGCTATTGGGGAAAAGACAGTACAGATTGCAGCATAGAGTCAGGTGAGCACTGCAGCCAATGGAAAAGGGAGGGGGAGACAGAACCAGCAAAACCAACGTATAAAAGGAGACAGAAGGAAAGGCAGAGCGTGGGTTGTTCGGGTGGGGTCAGAAAAGCTGAGGGTGGACCGAGGGACCAGGCGGAGGACAGACAAACAGGTGAAGGTGAATGCTTGAGAGCTTATGGCAGAATTTGAGCAGAGTGCAGATGAGGTATTTGTGAGACAGTGGTACCAGGTGTGCGTGTGTGTGTGTGTGTGTGTGTGTATAGTGTAATGTAAGAGAGGGGAGGGGGCTGCGTAGAAGGTGGGTGAGAGATAAGGGGAGTGAGAGTGGTAACTAGAGTGAGAGGGAGTGGCTCTTACGAGATAGTGAGGATAACAGAGAGGTGTGTAGGAGTGGGGTGAGAGGAGAAGGGTGCAGGAGAAAGTGGTGGTCTGAGAATAGTGATAGTAGGGGTATTGGGAGAGTGGGCAGGGCATTATATCATTGGAAGGGTGAGCAGTGAACCCTATCCCTGAGTACAGGGTGAGAAGGGGGAATAGTATTGAGAGTGGTGTGGTGCAGAGTGAGAAGTATAAGTACAGAGAAGTGAAAGTAGTGTAGTGCAGAGAGGGGAGAATAGTATTTGTGTGTAGAGTGGAGAGTGATGGGAAAGAAAGTCACAACATGTGAGAGGAGTCACAAGGGACAGGGACTTAGGAGAGAGAAAAGCTGGGTGGAGTTGGACAGACCGTAGTGGGAGGAGGATATTAGTAAGGAGGCAGAGTGGGGCTTGAGTGTCTGATGGCACATCACACAAACACTCTATAGAACTAACAGCATTGATAGTAAAAGGCCGGTCTAGGAAGTTCCTGAGGGACCATAGACAGATAATATGTTTGCCGTTAGACCCTTAATAGAGAATGTGGACTTCAGCATACAAAGGAGAAACAATCAATATTAACTAACCTGGGGTCAGGGACGCCTGCATTAGGGAGGAGGTGATTTATAGACGAGAGAGAAGGATGGCTCTTAGCGAGCCTCAACAAATCCCCTTTTCCAGTTTGGTGCATACATTGACAAATCTGCTTATCTTAATATTGTAAAAATCTACACATTTTCACATTAAGTTTGAAAATAATTACCCTTGAACTTGTAGTGGTAGTTATTATTAAGGCCATCTGTGACACTACTAAACGAGAAGACATGGAAACTGTAAACAAATAAAGCTGTTAGGTGGGAAGAAAAATCCATTCACACCCGGGGAAGGGCACTCAGTCAATCAGGTGGCTGGAAGAGCGGGCGAGAATACAGTGTGTGCCGCCCTATTCTTTACAGCCATCCTAGAATAGGATCCTAGCCATCCTAGGTTCCTTTGCATATGGCGGCGGGCATCTTTTCTTTTTTATCCTCGGGAGATTGGGCTCGCACAGTTTCGTGGAGCCCATCTCCCATGAAAAAAAAAAAATATTTGCACCCAGTCAAACTTCGGGGTGTGAATCGCAATCACGCCCAGCAGAGGGGGCGTACTGGCCAGTAACAGCTCGCAGCTCATGTCGAGACCAAGGCTTGGGCTGACGGGCCAATACTTTCCATGTACGCCCCCTGGCTGGGACGTGATTGCTACATTACATACTTCAGCATTTTGGTGGCTACCAGGCTTGACACACTTTGCAAATCACATGGCACTGTGCTACTAATAGAGATTTCAGCGGATCTGAGGAGGGTGTAAGTCGTTCGATTTCTGGGATATGAAGAATAACTTTGGTAAAAATGAGGGCCCTTCGCTGGCTACTGCTGCTTCATTTTCAGTCCCTTTCACTTCTAGTCCCCTGCAAAGTCTTGGATAATATTCACATTAAAAGGATGAGCAGCCTGTAGGCAGGTAGGAGGACAAAGCAAGAGTCCCAAGGTCATTAGTAATGACATCCAAGGGCAATGGGCAGCTTTCCCCTGCTTGACATTTATTACAGGGCGTCACAGCTGCCACCAGTGTTAAATGGTGGCAACAAATCAGCAATAACAGGTTCAGCAGTCGGTCAAATGCTGCGCTCCCTTCAATATCATGGACAGATTTAGGAACCAAGTGGCAAACACCACTGGAGTGGGCCTGACGTATTTCCTATAAATGTACTCTGATCTTCCACAAGGCCTCCTTTTTGCTCAGGCCTCTTCAGAGAGCCGGCAGCTGATGTTTGTGAGATAGCTAGAGAGCGGGTTATGAATGGAGAAATAAAATGGGAGCAGAATTGTCAGTGTAATGGAAATGGGGAGATTTGAATTTTTTCCAGAGGAACAATAGGTAACAAGTAGGGTAAGTCTTTCTAGACAAGCTACTCAAATTCCTTATCCCACTCCAAATACTGCCTGGACACATCTAAAGGCCTGTTGTCTAGTATGTTTTAGGGGAGCAGGTGCATGTCTCTACAAGAAATCCCGCCCCCTGCATCCTATATGTTGGAAGTTGGAGACTGCACCATTCGTAAAAACCTGCAGTTGGGACCTTACCACAGCGAATTTTCGATAGAAGGTATCCTTTGAGAAACCCTATCAAATGTATCCCAGAAGAGATGACAATCTGAGGTAGGAAATCCCTGAAAGGAATATGAACAAGAGTGAAAGAGAGGCTGGTGATGTCATGGAAGACAAGCGTGACACACTGAGAAGGTTGGCCGAAGAGAATGTATGGATCTTGTGGAAACTGATGGCGAAATTAAGAATCAAGTAATCTTTCATATGTGAAAAGAAGATTGCACGTGTGCGAAGCACTGCAGAAATGCAAGCCGTTCAATAACAGTACAGATGCTGTAAGTAGATTAAGTAATCTTAGTAGCTGGATATATGTAACAAATAGACTGCAGGTGAAGCCGCCATTGTATAGGAACTGGACATCAGTTTCATGAATTTAGTAAGTCTGGACCCATGGAGAGGAAAGAACGAGAACTGTGCTGATGCAAGAATAAGCTGAGATCGTGAAAACGAATGGCGAGGCTGTCTGGTCTGGTGTCAAAGCTGAGGCAGCCAAGGCCAGTTATCTATTCTTGAAGGCAGTGAAAGTGAGAAACTGAATCATCCATTGTTAAGATGCAAAGAAAGAATGTAAGTGTGCCAAGTTTTATTCATTTAAGACATTTAAATGCTGCAAAATGGTCCAAATCGTGGTCTCCTGTCGTGTGAGCTAAGGATGGAAATAGAGTTGAGAGTGGAGTTGTAGAACAATGATAGAGCGTGCTCGCACTCCCATATATTCCCAGAGACAAGAATACTTTGCAAGGCCAAGTTCAAAGACAATCTTCAGGGCAGAGGGCATGGGTGATGAGAGATGGTGGGCTAATTGGGATTGGAGGTTAAGTCAAGTCCGCCTCCTGGCACCTGGGTCTGAGCTCACATGCTGCTAAGTGAGCCGAATGTTCCAGACATGGCACAAGCGTGCCAACCAATTATAGAGGGCCTTATAGTTTGAGAGCCAATGCTATATTGTGTACTTAACAGTGTTAAAGATGACGTGTTTTAGAGGTAAGCATAAGTTGTCCACCTGACACTAGATAAACAATCACAATCCCACCCCTTATAGAAAGAATACTTAGGTGTTCCCCTTGAATGCATCACAACCCCTTGTATGTTTTCTATAATTTGCCATTTAGTATGATGTCATATCTGAAGTATTTTTTGTATAAAAGTCAGTTTTTGTGAGAAATGCATGCAGAGCTGGAGCGAACATCTGTTGATGTCCATTGTAACTCCCAGTTTTAGGTCATTGTCAATAAAACAGCACCTTTGCCATCACCCTGAGTTGGTTTGATTATTTGGTGTCAGAGTTATTCTGCATCCCCATCCATTGCATGCACAATATCCAAAAGGCCATATGCTCAATGTATAAGACCCTTTTAGACAAAGGAGAGGAGAACCTCTTGTGGGCACAAAGATGTTGGGAAACCACTGAGAAAAAAAAAAATGTTATAGCGTATGTTGGCTGGAACAACCATATCACCCTAATATACAAAACCATTAAAATATGATTATATGTTGTGCAACAGATGTCACATTACCCGTATTAAGCTTAATGTTTTTATTTTGTATTTATTTTATTTAGTGTGTTTCAGTTCAATTGAATTGTTCGCATCTTGCAGTTATCCAAATTCTTACTTACAATAAAAGAAATAACTATACAAACACAATTATTTACTTTAACTTAATTCCACAAAGTAAACCAATATTTTTTTTATTGGTTATTTATAACATGCTTAATACCCAGAGCTTTCTAAGCACCGACCTAGGGATCAAACCTGTGTTGCTCCATATTGTCTTGCTTCCAAGGCAAGCGTGTTGCCCCAGAGCTATCTTCCAGAGACTCCTCTCATCAGCTATAATCACTTTTCCCTTAAAATCACCAATATAAAATCAATCATTCTCTCTCTAATTTATAACTAGAGATCAAGTTTCTAATTCATGTTTAGTTAAATAATAAAATCCATTCAAGCATAAAATGAATAATAACCTGTACATCTTAAGCTAGGGCACTGAACTTGATTTTCTTTTTCTTAGTTTTCTGAACATTTTAACCTTTTCTGCACTATGTCCAAAACTCTACTCAGTGCAATAACTAGGGATGTAAGAATGCCCACTAGGCATCTATGCCAAAACATATTAGATTTTATATAGTCCAGACTGTGCACAAATCTGCCTGGTCGTCATCATTAGCCAATGTTTGACATTCGGAGAGTACATGCTTATTGGTTTCCATTATGTGCAAGATTTTACACATTCTGCAATTCCTTTTGTCTTTGGTGATTCTAGGCCCACAAACAGATAATGTTGGTAAATGATTTAACCGTAACAATCATCTGAGTCGCGGGGAGGGACATTGAATAAGATATTTTTGAGGGGACATTAAATCCAAATTTAAAACTGCAAATGTACTCAGAATGTTTAACGTTTCAAAATGGGCATGATTTTTTTACCAAGTCCCACTCCTGGGGTTTTTAACAAGTCCACTTTTTAACATGTGGTAATATTGCTCCAATGAGGTTTTGCATCCTATATTCTGGGGAAAAAGCTCATTATCTTTTTGAAACTCTAATAAAGGACTAAATGTTTTCCCTCTCATAGTGAAACCCAGTAGGTGTAGTAATGGACATTGTGAGTTTTTCATTGCCTTCATATACCACATTCCTCTTATTAATAATAACGATGTTCTGAAAGTTCAAGCCGTACAGCATCCACCGCTATATCATTTGGCAAACCTAATAGTTTCCACCAAATGTTCCCTTCCAGTACATCTAGCCATTCATAATTATGTTCATAATTAGCTTCAAGACCATAGGGTATGGTGGCCATCAGTCTCTGTTTGTAAGCTATGATGATACCTTTAAACTCTAGCTTGCGGTCTTCTTCGCAAACTTATATATCAAGGCCATAAATCATGCTGTTGTGTGTGAGCAAAATGAGCCAGAAAACATGGCGCCATTGCACGGCCATCTTGGATATTCACTTCCATTTACAGCAAGAAAACAGTAATGAAAGCCTATGTTTTCCTGGGCTCAGCTAGCAAACATGTATTTTCTGCTGAGGAGAAAAGGTCACATATTTATGTCAGATGACCGAGCTTCAGAGAATAGTTATTGTATTGTCCACCAAAGGACGAGCTAGAAAGGGAGTCGGAGCACTCTGCAGGTGCAGTGATAAGGGTTAGTGGGAACGACAGCAAGGAGGGAAGATGTGTTTTTTTCTGCTTCTAACTGGAATATTCCACTCTGTTTCTGCCTCAAGCTTATTGTCTGCTCTTCGGCCGAGGGCAGCTTGGTAACCATGAGGGGTGGGGATTGAAAGTAGCCCCCAGAAGAGACAAGGGTTTTTCCTCTTGGAACTTCAGAGTTAGAAGTTGGACCCCGGGTGTTGCAGTCTCGCTGGAAGGGTTTACGCTCTGCTTCAGATCCCGTTAGGCCCATCAATCTCTCTGCCTACCTGCTGTGGGACTAAGCAGTGTTGTCTTGGCTGAGATGAAGGTGTCTCCTCTGGCAATCTTAAGAGTGAAGTACTTTACTCTTTTTGTTAATATATATCTATAATGTGTTTATATTTTCTGTTTGTATTTTATGAGTGAATAAAGGGCCTATAGTGCGCCATTCTTTTTATAACCATCACAGAGGTGTCATGTGTAATTGTGTGCCTATCTGAGTCAAATGATTATTTTTGCAAGGGTCTGGAGAACGTAAGTATGTGATCTCCCCAGGCGACCACGATAAAGCAAAACACATGCCTGTCGTCTTTTATTATCCATCAGATTTTTTAATTTTCTTGTCTGTAGTCACGGAATGTCCCAAATAAGTATATGAGATGATAATGATAATGATGATAATGGTGTGTTTATTAATAAAGCGCCTTAATCCAAAGCACTTTACAGAGCACATATTTACATACAATATGATGCATTCAATGGCACCTTCCTCGATAAGCAGTGGTCATACACTTCTTTTGTTCTGCCCAAAGCATATGTATTTAGTCTTATGTACGTTTATTTGCAGAATATTTTATTTTGTATATTCGGTCAGAGGTGCTGTGCTTCTCCACAAAGCATTCAGTGTGTGATCCAAGATTATAACATCATATTAAGCTTCACAGAACCCCCATTGCCACAAGTTGTTTTAATTGCGAACAAAGGGTGGCATATCTGTGCAATTAAATCATAAATAAGGCAGTAAGGAACTAAAACCTCCCCATGGACCCATTGACTCTACTGCTTGGAGTCCCTGTTAAAGACATCTCTTTACTAATGCACACAATCCATGCAATCATCCTACATCTTCTCATGGAAGCCCAGCGCTCAGTAACAGCCTTTGGGAAACAGCCTCAGAAGATTTGAACTATTTTCCAGCATATTAGGCTAGAAGCATAGCACTGGGGTGACAACCCCACCTTATGAACAAGATGCTTAGGAGCTTGAAAGGTCCAACATTAAGTGTGATATAAAAGACAAAAATAATTTAAAAAATATATAAAGAGTATTTTACCTTGTGGAAGGCTGATCTAATCCATTGGTTTATAACTATCTGGTGCTGTTGGTGCAATGCATGCCTTTGACCAAGAGGGAGCTGGCCTAATAGACTGAGATCCAGCTTTTTCTTGCCACTGAGTTCTGCTTTCTGCTGCAATACACACAACTGAATGAGATGCAGATCGAAGAGCAGGGCTCAAGCGGCTGCTCTGACCAGGGAGGGGATAAGTGAGGCAGCTGTTCTCACAAAAATATTAATAAGAGGGTGGTGCAAGTCCATTCCATGGACTTTGTCACTTTGGATATGTGTTCCTATGGAACGTAGATATATGACAGTATTGTTTTTACCAAATGATAATAAAAAAGAAAATTATATTGCTTTTTTATATCAAGCTTCATTGTAATTGTAATGGTTATTGTCGTCATGATATAGCGCCTTGCAATAAGGCGCTATATAAAACAATAAATACAAACACAATACATTTATTTAGCGCCTTTTTCCATTACTATAGTCACAACGTGCTTGAGGTGGGAACTAATTTGGGGCCGCAGTCCAGATTATGGGAAATTCTAATAGAGGTTTGAGGTAGGCTGGCCGGACTCGTGTAAAAAACCAAGGTGTCTGGCATTTGGGTGGGTGATGAGAGAGTCCACGAGTGTGTGTGAGTGCAAGAGACTCGTTATTTGTCCAGATAGACCGCATTTTGTCATAGATTGCCGCTGTATCCCAATGTCAGAGGTGTTGAGGCAGGTCTTGTGTAAGTAGGCTTAAAAACGTTACGTGTCCAGCTAGACCGAATTTTGCTGTAGGTCGTAGCTGCATTCTAATATGTGTGGCTGGATAGCCATGGCTGCAGCAGATGTCCACTGAAGTGGTGCATTTATACGTTCCTAGAGCTTGGAGCTCATCTCTGATGTCGCTGTGTCATCGGAGCGTCTGTGGGAAAAAGCAGCTATCTTCGTTGACTCTTCTAGGCACTATGGGGAGGCTACCCTCAAGTCTTCTAAGTTCTATAGAATGGCTGTCCTAGTACATCTTCTAGGCGTGACAGGCAGGCTACCATAGGAACAAAGATGATAGGATTCTCTAAGAGCCATAGACCGGATACCTTTATAGTCATACTAAATATCTTCCAAGTTCTATAAGCGCTACCAACAGGCATCTACTAACTGCGATATCTGGACACCTGCATATAACTTCTATGCATTACCTTGGCTAACGTAGGATCTTTAAGTATAAAAAAGAATGGTTACCAGCATCATAATTGAGCGCAATGTGCGGACTAACATTATAAGGTGCAACACAAAAGTCAATCCCAGATCCATCTAAATGTAAGACACTGCCCACCCTCTGATCAATCTAACCATACCATTCCTCTAAATGCAATGCAGCTGCCAGCCTTCACAGTACTTCAAGTGAAAAGCGAGTTATAAATCTACACTGTTCTTCTGAATGCAGAGCATGTGATGACCTTCACAATTCATCAAGAGCAGTACAAGTGTTAGCCTTCACAGTTCTTTATGTACAATGCGAATGTCAATCTGTCCAGTTCTTTTTAAGTGCAATTCAGGTACTAACCCACAGTTACTGTTAAGGTGCAACCCAATTGCTGGCCTTCACAGTTCTTCACATACAACATACAGGGACTAAAAAAGATACATTGGTAAGGCTTTCCAGAAGGCTAAATGTTCATCAATGCTACACAGATGATTGGGTAGCAGGTTCCACATACGAGGCACAAGGGTTGAGAAAGGCCAGCCTCCCACCTGGGTTCTTCGAAAATGACAAACTGTCAAGAGCTTCTGAGACTCTGAGTAAAGATGCCTAGAGTGAGTGTATAGAATCAGTTTTGTCTGCAAATGCTCAGCACCACACTGATGGACATCCTGATAAGTAATACAGAGCTTAAGCTCACTACGGCTGTGCACCAGAAGCCACTGTAGTTGTATGGAGAAGATTGAGGGAGTGGGACATTCGACCTGCAAGAAGAGCCAAGCAGCATTCTGTAGAAGCTTCAGTCTAAGGACCAAAAAAGCAGGCACAAATAGATTCCGTTGCAATAATCAATGGCACCAAGAATCGAGCCTGCAACCACTTTAGCTGTAGATTCAGGTGGGAGAAATGGCAACGTCTTCCTCAGGATCTCAGCTTCAAAAACCCATATTTGCATACTGATGCAATTTGCAACTCCTGTGAATTGGAGGCCTGGGCTTTAATGCCTAAACTTTTAACGAAAGTAACAGGAACCAGGCAGGGCTCCAAGGAAACTGGCCAGTGGTCCAGGTTGCCTGTGATTCAGCAGCACTTGTAACCATAATCTCAGTCTTTCCACCATTTAACTTCAGCCAGTTTATGGCCCTCCACTCCCCTACTGATATGAGGCAGTTCCTTATTTGAGATGTGGGATGACTTTCTGGAGAATATAGCCGGAAGAGAAGTTGTGCAACATCGGCATAAGTATAAAACCTTACCCCCAACTCCTGAATTAAATCTGCCAGTGGACGCAGATACAAATTAAAAAGCAGACGAGACAAGGAAGAACGCTGGGGGACCCCACATGACAGGACCCTAGCAGAAGATTGAAAAGGAAATAGTGACACTGTCTGCATGTGCACTGAAAGGAAAGATGCAAACCAGCCAAGAGCTGCTCCAGAAATTCCTGCCCTCTCCAGGCCTTTCAATAAAATGCTGTGGTCAGTAGTATCAAAGGCCGTGGAGAGGGTGAGCAAAATCAACACTCTGAACTCCCCATGGTCCTGAAGACACGCCAGATCAGCCAGGACCAAAATATTAACCGACTCCATGCCTTGCATGGTACAGAATCCATATTGAAAAGGGTGTAACAGGTCACTGGATTCTAAATTTTGTGAAAGTTGGGAGTCACAATAGCCTCCATAACTTTCATGACAAGGGGTAAGAGTGAGATTGGCTGATAATGGAGGCCAAAGCCGGATTCAGCAAAGGCTTTTTAAGTAACGGAGAAACCAGGGCATGAACCAAGCCCAGAGAAAAAGAAGACTGCATTGTGGCCATAAAAAGTAAAATAACCTCCTATGGCAGCGACTGGAGCACCCATAAAGGAATTGGATCGGTCGGAGAGGATGATTTCAATTTCTGGAGGGTCACCTTGACCCTATTGTCAGTGACCGACTCAAACTGATACAACCTCGGAGTCATTTTTTCATTTCCTGGTTGCTTTCAGGGTCTGTCTTTAGACTCATCAGTCCCGTTATCAGCAATATAATTACGAATAATGAGATCACATTTTTCTGTGAGGATCAGTAGGAGGAGTTACAAATTAGCGCTCTTTTGGAACTTTAAAAAGTTCCTTTGCAGAACAGGAGGCTGATAAAATCTGATCAGCAAAGTAGTGAGATTTAGCAGCTCGAATGGCTTCTTCATAACGAAACACTGGGCCTCATTACGATCCTGCCAGTCCGGAAAGAACGGTGGCGGTAAAAACGCTGCCACTGTTCTTTCCGGACCGGCTGATTCAGAGCCCTGCAGGTGGGAGGTGTCACTCCTGCCAGGTCTGACCTGGGGTGAGTAACGCCACCCGCCTGCAGGCGCAAATGGAAAAACCGGCTCCGTCATAGACAGAACTGGTGTTTCCATTGTCCCCATCCCCATGGGGACTTACAAAATTCCACCTCCAGAATTCCCGGGTCACCGGGGTCGTAATGCCCTGGTGATTCCGGGAATCACAGAGGCGGAATGGTAATACGGTTCCGGCAGTAGCCTGCCGGTTTTTCCTGGCACGGTTACCGCCGGGCTCGTAATGAGGCTCACTGACTTCTCATAGTTAGATTTGGAGCCAAGATCATATTCCAATCTCCATTTATGCTGCAATTGGCGGCATACTTGCTTCATTCCTCTCAGTTCTGCATTAACCCACGGAGCTGATGGCTTGGCACGGATTCTATTGTCCTTAAGCGGTGCAAAAACATCAGCAACCTCCGTCATAGCGTTCAGCAGGTCCGTACAGGGGTCCTGTTTCTCATTGACAGTAAAATGACTGGTTATTTGCATAAGAAGTTTAGCAAAGGAAGCAGGGGATGCCTTCCCTCAGTTTTGTTGCTGGCAGAAAATATTAGGCCTCCAGCTGATAGAGGTAGCAAGAGAGATGGTGTATGGAAGAACAAAATGGTCAGACCAAAGAACCGCAAATGGAGAGGACACTAATACATGATCTTTCTCTGATGAGAAAATCAAATCAAATACATTTCCCTTGCAATGTGTTGGCAGATGATTACACAGCAAAAGACCACTATCAGCCAGTGGGCTAATAAGATTTCTTGCAGATGTATCAATGGGATTATTGGGCTTGACATTAAAGTCTCCCATAATCAACACATTTGGGTAGGTAAGAACTAGGTCATCAACCAATTGTGCAGAATTAGCAGCAAAGTTGGCCAGAGGGAGAGATGGGGGCCTTTAAACTAACAGTGGGTACATAGAAGTATCAGCTGCCCAGTGGATTCGAGTCAACAACAATTCACATGGAAGAGTGTGTGTGAGTCAGGGGGATAGTTGAACAGGTCAAAGTGGCTAGATGGATCAAAGCCAAACCTCCACCTCTCCCTGGGAGGGCTCAGTCAAGGCGAAGAATATCACACCCCGACTGGAGCAGTTGTACAATATGAGGCTCAGATGAAGGCGAGAACTAAGTCTCCATAATACATATTAAATCAGTGGAGAACCACTGAAAATATTGTCCCTGTGAGCAACTGCTGACCTAGCATTAAATAAAAAAAACCCTAAGGGCACATAGGCTTTTTTTCATTATTATGGCCAGAGCAGACCGGCCGTAGCATAACTGTGTCTTGTTTCGTAATTCCTTCCTAAAAGGGCGTTTTCTCCTGGGTCCTTTCTGTAAAGGGCAGCAACAACGGCCCAGTCGCAGCGTGAACGGGCACAGACGGGCTTGCCTTAAGCGCACCCTCAGTCCGCTGCAGGCATGCCCGCTGCGCCTGTCAGCTGGGCGGGCGGCTTCCCTGGCACATGAATGCTGTGTCGGGGATGACGCGTCAGGGGAATATCAAAGGAAATAAAGAGCAGACTGTTTCTGCGAGGCATCCCAACTCAAAGTGTAGGAGAGTGGCAAGCACTCACAACCCCCAATGTGTTAGCATTGAAAAACACTTTTACCAGCATGTAACGGAAACAATCCTAAAAAACGTAATTTAAAAGTATTCAAGCACAGTAAATGCAGAAGAAAAGACGTGCTTATCCCCTGAGCTATCCTATTGGTCCAACAAAAGAAAAACTGGGGAAGATCACACATCTAATAATCAGCTCTTATTGCTTCTAACATATTCACCCTTCCATTGTCCTCATTGCAATACAATGCATTAAAACGTCGCCGCAGTAGTAGATAGAATAGAATATGATATGGCATTTATAACGCGCCTGTAAACACGTGTTTCTAGGCGCCACGGCGCACAGCCTTTCCACCCAAAGCGATAGTGGGTGTCCTCAGGGAAGTCACTCTGCGGTAACAATCCAGCCTGTGACCTCTTGACCACAGGGGTGGACTGGCCTATAGGGAACTCCTGGTAGGCCTCTGCACCCTCGGCCCCTTTTGTGTGGTAACCTATTTTATGTCCTCATGTTCTCATAGGGAAAGGATTGGGCTTGCTGGAAATGTGTAATATGGGGCCACTTAGAACATTATTTCCAGGGCCTCTTTTGGTTCCCAGCCCACCCCTGCCCTCAGGTATTTCAAGTGGCAGGTAAGGGGTGATCAGATGTTGTGAGAGGTGAAATTACTCACCCTGGCATTCTGAATTCCATTCCCTCCATGTGAATCAAGGAACTTACTTTATCTCTTTATTATGTCTCAAAGATTATAAATTCAATCTGATCGAAATAAACGAAGACAGCACAATGTGCTTTCTAGAACCTTTCCCGTTCCACTTTCCCACAACCATTTACCTAACTTCTGTAATTCAGATTTTAATAGACCCCCTCTCACTCTATCAGTGGTAGAGGCAACTTTTGGTGATGGGGGGGGTTGCCCAGCGGGCACCCGTGTTCTAAAATATTTAAGGTCCCGCCGTGGCTTATGATTTCATTGTGTACAGGTGCATTAATGGTGATACCATGTATTGCCATGATTAAGCACGTTCATGATTCCCTGCCCACAATATATACAATATTGTCACTTTAAGAACACAATTTCATTCTGGGATTGTCCAATATTTACATTTCCATCCTTTACTTATTTATTTATTTATTTGTTTGTTTGTATAGCGCAGATAGCTCACACGCATCAGGGCGCATTAAATTCAACACAGATGAACAGAAGGTACAAATACAGCAACACGAGACAGTGGTCAAGCCACACGTCAGGAGTAGTCAGTGAGAAAAAAGGATTGTCTGATGGAAGGAATGTGAGAATCACATGAATAGATGAGTTTTCAGTTTTTTTTTAAAGATTAGGTATTTAGATTCAAATCTCAGATTAACAGGAATATTGTTCCATTTGCGGGCTGCGACTGTGGGGAAACCTTTAGCCATTAGACCGCTTATGAGGTGCAAAAGCTATCATCCCCGAGGTGGCAGATCTTAGGGTGCGACCTGGAACATACACGTTTATCATGGCTTTAAGGTAAGCAGGCGCTTTCCCGTGGATACATTTATGTACCAACGTGAGTGCTTTGAATTCTACTCTATCTTCAACTCTTAACCAGTGCAGGTCTCTTCTGGCGCCACTGATATGCATGAATTTGGATTTTTGTTTGATTATCCTTACCACATTGTTCTGAATATGCTGAAAGCTAGCCACACATTGTTTGTTAGCTCCCAGCAGCAGAACGTTGCCGTAATCCAAGCATGATAAAATGGTTGCACGTGCTATAGTGGCACAATTGTTTTCACTCAAGTGGAGCTTAATGGCTTTCAGCAATCTAAGGCAATAAGAGCAGTTTTTGCTGATGTAGTGGGCTTGCACATCAGCGCTCATAGATGCTTCCGTTACCATCCCAAGGGTTTTGACTTTACTCAGGACTTTGACATGAGAATCCTTGATCAGGAAGGACTCATAGTTGGATGATCATTTAGCTCTGGCTTGATGAGAACCAAGTACCATCAGCTCAGTTTTCTTGCTGTTTAAACACATCCAGTTGAGATTCATCCAGGATTCAACCGTGTTGTACAGATTAGTTACAGTTTCACTGTCCTTCTTATAGTCCTCGCTTAGCTCTATCACCAGCTGAATGTCATCAGCGTAATTGGTGAAAAAGATGTTAATGTGATCAAGAACTAGGCACAGAACAAGGGCTTTGTATAGTGCCTCTTGTTGTGAATGACCCTTCAGGGAAAGTGGGGTCGGTGGGGTTGTCAATAGGATACAAGAGGAGTCAGATGTGAATCCTGTGGAGTTGATGCATGCTGGCCACAAGTAGTGAGTTCTGGGTGCCAGTGTCCTTCTCACGCATATGCATCAGTGGCACTTTGGGGTGTATTTCATGCACAGGGGAGAGGCCAGGATCACTCATTACGGAATCAGCACTGTGAGACCTAACTTGCTGCCGGCATGGGGATGGTCATAGAACCGATGATGGGAGTTGTAGATTGTTCCGTTAACGTGGTGTTTTGGGGGTACCTTACTGTGGTGTGCAGGAATGGACTGTGTGTGAAGTGCAGGGTGGTAAGAGATAGACACATGGGTCGGTTAGTGGGTAGCAGAGGGGAGTGGGTTAGAGAGGATTCCCATCATAGGAGTTTCAATGTTAGACTGAACCATTCATCTTTCAGTCTTTTGCAGTGGTGTGGCAATTTTCCCTTTGCCTATTTACAATCTAGAGAAGTCTGATTACAATACGATAGCAAAACATCCACTAACAGCTCCCTCGCTATGGATCACGCTAGCACATTTAAAGCTTGTGTTGTCAACAAGGCCCTTGGAGGAAAGCACTCCAAAATACTAAGAAAGTTGGACAGATGCTCAGACTAAGGGCAAAACCTTAAGCGAAAGGCATTTCCAAACCATGAAGCAAACCATATTGTGGAGTAAGATGTTCTAAGGCAAACTATTTGAGTGTTGTTCTCATTATTTTGAAACACCTTGGATCATCCACCCACCTCAGGACTCGGCAACACCAAAGGGAACTGATACCAACTCTTTTGAAGGAAGCCTTTTAACTAGTCACTGCTGGATGGCAGTCCTTCGTGCCCCATTAACCGCAGGCAAACTCACACTGTTTGGAACAGGCAATGACCTACAGACAGCAGCAAAACTTGCAATCTACCATGCTCTGAACCACACAAAGGGTGCCCTGCCCATGATTGCCAATGTTCAACTGAAGCCCTGCATTATGAAGGGGCTGCAGTGGGCCCTTTGGTAGAATAAGCATCCTCGGACCTCTCAATGTTAAGACCCAAAGTAGATTGAAATAAAAGCAATCCTGTCTCGCTTAAATGCTGTGTGACCGCAACTAACGTTACCAAACAAAGCTTGACATTTGATCAACATGGTCCATATATACGCCGGTTACTGCATGCAAAGGGAAACGTTCTCCAACATCTATTAAGGAGACAGTACAGTGAAATAATTAACGATGTGTTTGGATGTTCAACAAAAACACACCAAAGATGGACACTATAAATGTATTGCAGCAAAGTGCTAGAAAAGTGGTTGCACTTGAGTCTGACTGCTAGAGTAATCGAAGCGACTCAAAGAAGTCTCTAACTGATGCCAAGAAGATAGGGATAGCATTCTCCAGTCAGTTCAGGGTTATTTGACACTTTATTGGTAATGTGAATGATGAGAGCTCTAAACTAAGTAAGCTGGCCTATACCACTCTCAATATTAACACTGTATGTAAACGTGCATGTGATCATGTTGACTGCAGACCCGATATGTGGTTCACTGTGAATTTACGGAAAACTTTTTTTTCCCCCAATGGATTTTTTTACTGACAAAAAAAAAATCCAGCGAAAAAATCACTGATTTATTTCTTTTTTTCATTTGGGCCACAACACCACCTCCTGTTTCCCTATGTTTTAAACCCCACCCCAGCCCCCACGGCTCCCACCCGTTTTAACCCGTTTCCCCCCAGATATATTAAAATTCAGTGTTTTTTCAATGATTTTTTTTTTTAGGTTAAACAATCCATCAAAGAAAAAAAATCAGTAAAATCACTGGATACTCCGATATGTCAAAGGGCTGGCAGCACTGCTTTGATGTGAAGTGAACATCAATGACGGATTCTGCAGTTGCACAATGCGAGGGTAAAGTGGAGATGAGCGTGGTAAAAAGATCATGTGTAGGTGCTATATGAAATATGTGTGTAAACTATATACACACACTTGATTTTAGCAATGACATGCCCTGAACTTTCCCACGATGGACTTCACATTGAAACATGTATTTGCTAATGACTTTCCCGAGTGGAGAGTGCAGTGGTAAAGTGCCCACAAGCAGTGAAGGATTGTCCAGCCCCAGCATCACTTCTCTGCCTGATCCGTTCATTGAAAACAGGAAGAAAGGGGTTGCTTGTGATAATGGGCCTCATTCCGAGTATGGCGGTAAGGGATAGCGGCCACCGGTAACGAGACCGGTGGCGGTAATCCCTTACCGCCATACTCCGAGTTCTCTCTGCGCCCTCGCCCTTAACGCCTGCTTTGAGCAGGTGTTAAAGTCGAGGGCGCAAAGGGGCCTCCAAGCCAATAACGGTGACCGTAATGAACGGTCACCGTTATTTGCATCTTCCCCATTCCCATTGAGCCCTATGGGGGCTCATTTGGGAATGGGGAAGAGCCTTGGTGATTGGGGAATTACCGCCCCGCCAACCTTGGAATGGGGCGGTAATTCCACCATCCACCAAGGCGCTGCCGGTCCGGGTACGGCGTCAACCAAGGCGTTAATAGCGCCATTGGTTAGCGCCGTACTCGGAATGAGGCCCAATGTCGTTGTGAATAAGTGACCAGGTGGGCGACAAGCTTTTCACTGGCCACAAACATCCTTTCCCCAAATATTCTAGGACGGGTATCATTATATTGGCGGGAAATAAGTGATTGTGTGCTGGGTGAATTTTTAGGGAAATGTTGCCGCGTGGCTGGCATTTTCACAGCGACATTATCACTGAGTTCTAAGAAAGGATTGTGGAAGTTTAAAATGGTTATGCAATCACTATCCATACAAATAAACCCTGGAACGTTGTGGAGAGAAATTAGTGCAGCCTTAGTTACTGATTAACATCAAACACAGTATTTTTTCCATGGTTATCGTTTCTGTATTTATGGAGCAAATATTTGAAAAAACATAACCCGATCAGAGTTTGCATCAAGCTATACTAAGCTCTAAGTGCAAAGAATTATGTGTGTACGTTGTGCATTCCTTGTATGGGATATTTGTTTTCAAAGCAAATGGCATGCTTGATTCGAAATGATTCGAAATGGGGTGGTGTGATTGAAATCATATCTTGCAAGCAGTCTTTGCAGGGAGCCAAAGTTAACAGCCCCATATAGACTAATACAGTGATTAGCATCAGGCACATCAGGGTCACAACTAGACTAAAACAATGGTGGAAAACCCTCTATATGTTGGGAGAGGGGCGAACCTCAATGTCTGCGGAGGGCATGGGCAAACTTAATTGTGTGGGGTCATTCCCCACAAAGAAATGTTTTTTGGAACTAGTGTCAAGTGTGTAGCAAATTGTGCAATGGACACATCAGGCCAGTGGCACTACTTCTGAACATGATAGGATTGAAAGAGGCTATGCACATTTCCATTGATAGTTGCCAGCATGGTAATGCTGTGGTTGGGAGGGATCAAATTACTTGCCCAGGACCATACACTTTAGTTAAGCAGTGAAGCCAGGATTTGAATCCAGCAATTTCAATAACTTACAAACATACCTCCCAAGCTCTAGCTAGTACAAATATTTGTTTGTTTGTTTGTTTTATTTATTTATATAGCGCTGCAAACCCAGAGGTTTGGTATGGCTTTCAAAAATCACAATAATACCGTCTCACAGAGTTTACTTGCAAAACACGCAAATCTCCCAAAGCAACCTTACAATATGTAAAGGCTAATATCAATGTGTTAAACCAAAAGAGTATCTATGTAGCGCTATTTTAATGGAAGACTAGAAGTCCCAGGATGCAGACCCACTTTTCCTTTCATCTTAAACAGAGGAACTCATAGCCATAACCTCAGCTTTAAAAATGCAGCTGTATTGTGTGACACTTGTTTTTTGCTGACATTCTGGACCAAATGTAGCATTCAGGCCATCTAACTTCTTTACATAGTTTAGTGTGAAACTTCGGTTGAAGCTTCAATGTTAAAAGCAGCCATAACTCTCCCCTTCTCCTCGGAAACTCGACACCTAAGGACTGAGGATGAGATTGTTTCTTCTCTCTACCGTTTCCCTTCCAAGCACTAAGAAGGAAGTCAAATGAAAAGCGCATTTGCTGCTAACAAGGACATGTTTTACAGAAATAATGTCCGTGCCTTTAACAGTGCAGCCCTAGGCATCCCTGCCCTGCCGGCCTCTATAAGTGAACAAAGTCAAGTCACCATAACCTGGCATTTCAGGGTTGAAGGGATCAAGACGGGGTTTCTAAAGCCCCAAATGCCCAATAGTCTTTGCGAGCCTGATGCAGACAACGCCAAGCACATGCCAACACTAAGGTCCGATCATACAAAGCTGAATGAGAACATTATTATTTTTTTTAATTTTGTATTCTTGGTTAAGAAAATCAACCTTTAATGAAATAAAAGATTCAAGCAAAGAACATATGATACAATAGTACAACGTTTAAGATCCACAATACATTGTTTACAAATAAATAAATAAGTCATTTTAACTCAACAGCATTCCTTAACAATAATAAAACTAATCTGAATTATTGAACGTGCTAAACATCCTCTAAGTGTAGTGCTCTGTTAAAAGAGGCAATACCAGTTACTAAAGATGTGGTGTGGCCGACCAGACGCGTCTGCCAAAGTAAATTTAATTCAAATTCCAAAGCCGAGTTAAGAAACGTGCCCAGATACAAGTAGCGAAAAGTATTAAGCCCGGGCCAGACCGTTAACCCGTGTTTCGTAGTTTCTACAGTTCCTACAACCTTGCAAAACCAGCACCCTCTCAAGTCGGCTGGGATCTTCTTATGTCTTATGACATGGGAACATTCTGTAAAAGACCTGTGTGTGTTATCTTGCCTTCACTGTACACCTATGCTCAGTGGTCTAAGTGCACAAAAAGAAGTAGTGCAACTAGGTTCCCGACTGGCCTGCACCGCTCTCCACAAACCCCATCGCCACGCCCCCTCCCACGCACAATACAAACCCCAAAAAACATTTGCCTGCTGTTTAGGGGAACGCTCAGTGCAGTGCACTGAAAGTGAACGTTTTAACTTCTTCCTACACTTTTGTGAACGGTTTATTTTTAAAATAAAAGTATAGGAACCGTAAAACTTGAATAAAAGAAGTAGAGGAGCAACTCTCCCGCCCACTTCGACCACTGCCTATGTTACTTTCTCTTTGTGGGATTCACACAGTAACGCAATGGCATCCCCAGGAAATGCCGCTTGTGTACCTCCTACCAGAAAAGTCTCAGTTGTAACTGACAAATTTGAACTCCGTTTTGAGCATCCTCTCTACCCGCAGCCAGACAAACACAAAAATGGAGTTGCATGTACACACAACACGCACAACAAGCATGCCCATCAAGCACGTTATTTGCCCACTTACCTAAATACGCAGGGCCCGATTCATGGATGGTTTTTTTTTGTTGCACAGTTCAAAGTGACTTTGCACTGCCGACACAAACCCTGATTCATGGAAATGTGCAAAGTCAGCGCACAGTCATTTTTGCAGTACAAAATGAATTTGCACGGACTTTGCACTGCAAAAATACACTTTGCACGGTTCAATGAATCAGGGTTTGTGTCGGCAGTGCAAAGTCACTCCTCAGCAGTGCAAAGTCACTTTGAACCGTGCAAAAAATGCCATGAATCGGGCCCATGGCGTTTTATTCAATCGTTTGTAAATGATCAGTTTGGGTAATCACTACCAAACATGGGGATCGGGGGTTGCGGGGGTGTCCCCCGCTCTCCATGTGTGGTAGTGAATGCTTTTGAGAGTAGCAGGGGTGTCCCCTGCTTCCGGAGGTTTGGATGCCAGCGACGGGAAGAAGAAAAAATAAATAATAAACACAAAGAAAAAGAAAAGCAGACCCTGCAGCATCAGATCCGACCCACATAGGAGAGACGGATCTGATTCCCCATGATTGGGCAATGAGTGGACGGTGAAATGGTAAGTAGGGGTGGGTGGGGGAGTGTATGGGGTTGGGTGAGGTGTTTTAGTTTGGGTGGATTTGGCCACGGCCAAATCATATACATCCTAATTTACATGTAACTTCCTGTTATTCAGAGTGCATGTCTTCTGCATGTAAAGTGTTGCAGTGCCTTCAACCGTAGACAGTTGCCCTAGGGGTTGATATACTATAATACCCAGTCCCCCTCTTGCACTGAAACCCATATAATACAGCTGAGTCCCATGAAAAATAGGGTCCAGCTGTCACAGTCACTGACAAAGCCGTCATCTCTCTGTTAAACACAATGCTCGGCATGATTCTTAGAATGTTTTAATCTAGTCATCTTTTCCAGTAATTGAATAGTTACCTAATTCTAATTAATGTTCACATACAATGTAATGCTCTTATTATTTGTATGTTTGCACAGTCTTCAAACAGGTCCTTCCACCCCCCACAGCGCTTAAAAGCCATAACAATGGCAGTAGGCACTAAACAAACATCAAATAACATAACATATCAAACATGGATATTCATGAGACAAATATGCATCCAAATAGGAAATAATGTACATATTTAATGGTTATCTTGAAAATCCGATTGGTTTGTAAACCTGAGGGTCAGATTTGCGCATCACAGGCCTAAGAAACCTTGCTCTACTCCATGTTGACCTTTACAGTAGACCTCTATCATTGATCAGAGGTCTTGGCACCTTCTTGAACTACCAAAAGAACACAGAGATTGTGTGAATGTGTCTGTGAATAGCACGTTTGGGGCACACACAGGTGCAGTCTGCACCCATTGTCAGGGGCAGATTAATCTGTGGATTAAGGTGTCGCCATATTTCTCTCTCTGACCCCCCCCTCATACTCCCCGGCTGCGCACAATTGGGGTGGAGAGAATCTTTCAACAATCCCCGGATATGTATCTGCTTGCCCGCTTGTTCTAAATAAAATGACAACATGCAAATAAAATAAAACGTGCTACAATGACAGCTGGACTTCTGCTCTCTGTTGGCCCAAGCAGCAGGCACTGCAATATCACAAATGAACCGTAAAAACGCATTAGAGAGCTATTGTCATGTCAATTTCTTATTACAGGTCAGTTGTGAAGTCACAGCTAGATGTGGTAATCTGGTTTGGGTGCTGTGGTCCTGCTATGTGCTGATGTCAGGGTTGTGACATCACAGCTAGAATGCTGAGGTTTTGTGAAGTGTACAGGTGTGAGGGGTTCTCAGAAACATTATTGGTCTGTCAGTTAGAGAGAAGGACTGGCTTATGGGTGTGGGTGTACCAGTGTTTCTCTTATCTAGTGCCTATCTTGGTGCGTGCCTTTCATTTACCCATCCCACGTGCTTGGAGGACCTAGTGGTGAATAAAGCTACTCTGTGATTTCACTTAATTGGTCATCTGTCATCTGTGCAAGAGTGGTAGCGTTTCGTCATTTCCAACAAGTGGTCTCAGGTGGTCACGTGGCTGAGGACGCCTGGTGGGGGAGCAGCAGGCCGGTACAGACAGTGCCCCTCTGGGTGATTGCCCCACACCCAACAGGAGGCAGAAACCGGCGGATGCTCAGGAGATCGGTTTTCTGCATCCGTGATTTCCAGGCACCGGGGTGAAACAGAGAATTTGGTAAAGTGGCAGGTGATGCAGGAGTAGGAGCGCAGTCTTCCCCAGGTGGTACGTGTGCCTGCAGGGAGATTGGTTTGCCGCCAAAGTGTGTGACACGTGTCAGCATTTTTCAACCAGGATGAAGCAACTGGATTTTGATCTCTGGGTGTGGCTGTTGGACCCTGGCAGGTTTGACTGTGGTTAATGCTAGTTGGTAGTTATGTTTGGGTTGGGGCCTGTTTATTGTTGTGTGTGTTTTTGTCATGACTTATGTCTAGGGTGACCAGACGTCCCGGTTTTGCCGGGACTGCCCCGGTATTTGGTGCTCTGTCCCCCTTTCTCAAGATTATGCTCCCATTGGAAACTGCAGTGGTCCTGGTTTTTTGTAGTAGGTCCTCATAGCTGACAGGAAGGAATGCACAATCTCGCACTTAAACCTCCTTCTCCTCCAAACGCTACTGAAGTGTAGTGCCTTGACAACCACTTTCAAGAGTTAGTCCTACTTTTACATTAGTTTCCCTGTGCCGGTTTTTTATTTTTAAAATCTGGTCACCCTACTTATGTCATGGCTCCTCTGTATTCGGGTTTAGGCCTAGTGCCCCTGGGTGTTACAGGTCCACTTAGGATATGAAGCATATGTGGTGTGCATTTTTTGTATGTATATATGTGTGTGGCCTCCGTTAGGCAAGTTGTATGTAGATGTTCACTGGGTTTCAGGACATTCACAGGAACCATGACTGGGCATGTGGGTTGGACGTGTGGCATACATGTTTCGATACAACTGGGAAAACGCTGATTTTGACTTTTCTTTTACAGGTGTTTTGGACCTATGGGTTGAAAGAAAAAGGGGTACATTTTTTTATTATGGCTATTTTTCTTCACAGGTGAACTTTGGACATGAGGGTGTGGGGCAGGTTGGGGTGTTTCAGAAATGTGCATGTTGGGTCTCACGCTCTCATTTTCATGTGATTCGTCTTTGTCTTTGGCGTGTCTCTTCAGCGGGGGTTAGGGGATGTTTGTTTGTTTGTTTGTTTTATTTGTAGGGTGCCCTAAACCCTTAGGCAGCTGGGCGCACAGCATGACAAGAATACTTATAGCTTGGTTACAGGTATAGACAGGTACAGAGAATGCTTGTAGGCACAGTTGCAAGGTTAATAGATACAGGTAAGAGGCAGGACACAAAAACATACAGTCATTAGTCTAGTGGTCGTTGAGGCATAGCCAGGAGCGGGTGTTACATCTAAAACTGTCGTAAGATTGATCCCTTCTTAGCTCAACTGGTAATGCGTTCCATTGCTGGGCTGCTTTTACCGGGAAACCGTTGCCTCCAGTTGTTTTTAGTCAGAATCTAGGTATTTGGAGGCAATAGGAATTGGCTGTCTTAGTCAGTCGAGCAGGTGACTTTCTAGTTATTCTTTCCTTTAGGTAAGGGGGAGCTGCGTTGTTTAGGCATTTGAAGGTTAATGCAACAGTTTTGAAGGGGATCCTATCACTGATTTTCGACCAATTATGGTTTCTCCTGGCATTAGATATGTGCTCTTTAGTAGGGAGGTTAAGGGCCATCCTGAGCACATTATTTTGCAATGTTCGTAATTTAATGATGATGTATTTGTTGGCTCCTACACACAGTGCATTGCAGTAGTCCAGTTTTGATAGGATAAGGGCATTCGCTAAGATAATGCAGCTTGCTAGTGAGAGGAAGGGTCTATATGCTCTAATAAGTTTGCCAGTGTAGGCAGTGGATGAGGCCAAGGAGTTTACCTGTTTTTTTAGGGATAGCGTGGAATCCAGATAGAAAACAAGTGTCTTCACTTCTTTGGCAACTGTGATTATATTGCCGTCGATGTTGAAGGCGCTGTTATTGGAGTCAAGTTTTTTTAGGTTTATTGGCTGAGCCAAGGATCAGGATCTCCATTTTATTGTCATTCAGGCAGAGGCCATGGGTTGCCATCCATGTCTTAATGAAGGTGTAAATCTCGTTTACTAAGGCTGTATCTGAGGTGAAATTGCCTGAAAGGGGAATGAGGATTTGGGTGTCATCTGCGTAGTTTGTGTAGGTGACACCCAGTCTGTCCAATTTGTCAAATAAAGGCTTAGTAAAGATATTATACATAGTTGGTGGGACACAAGAGCCCTGGGGAACTCCACATGTTGTTTGAATTGCGTCTGCAGATGCTGAGGTGGAGAAGATGTGCATACTTCTGTTAGCTAGAAAGAATTGGAACCATGCTATAACTTTACGTGAAAAGTGGGCAGCCGATGCTAGGTGTTTGCATAATACTGCATGGTCCAACAAGTCGAATGCTGCTGACAGATCAAGGAGGAGTAGCATAGCTGTATTTCCTTTGTCGTTAAGCTCATCACTTGGTCTTTAAGGTCTAATAAGGCTGTCTCCGTGCCATGCTGGGATCTGAACCCAGATTGGCGGTCTCAAGGTACTTCTGAATTTGAAGATAGGCCACTCTATTATCTTCAGGAGGAATGGGACCAGTGTGATAGACCTGTAATTTGTGGGGATGGAGGGGCCTAAGGTTTGTTTTTTGAGAAGGGGTAGAACCCAGGATTCTTTTAAGCTACTTGGGATGGTATTAGATAAAAAGGAGGCGTTAATGAGTTTAGAGATGACGGGGGCTAGATCTATGGCTGCATCCTTAATTATTTCGGCTGGGCAGTTGTCACCTTTGCAGTTTGACGGCTTTAGGGAAGCAATAATTTTTTCAGTTTCCTAAATGGAGACTTTGCTGAATTTAAATGGAGCTAGGTTAGGCTTGTCAATGGGAGTGGTAATAATTGGAGTTTTCGCAAGGGGAAGAGAGGCTTTTTTTACTGCAATTTTGGTTTGCAATGTTTTTATTTTATTTGCTAGGGTATTTTGGATGTTAGTTCACCATTGCTTGTCTTTAGGTACATTATCCGGTGGAGGTATGGGCGATTCTAATTCTCGCATAATCACAAATAGTTCATTGGTATTGGCACATGCTTTGGAGATTCTTTCATTGTAGACTTATTTTTTGGTTTGGATAATTTCTTTCTTGTAGTTGGTGGCACCGAGTTTTACATTTAGTTTGTTTTCTTCCATTGGGGTGTGTTGCCATATGGTTTCTAACTTTCTTTTTTCCAGTCTGCGTTCTTTTAGGTGAGGGGTGACCCAGGAGTTAAGGCAAGCCTGTTGTTTGCTCTTGCAAGCCTTAAGTGGGGCAATGGTGTCTAGGACCTTGGCCATAGTGATATTATAAGAGTCCACCAGTGTATCTGGATTAGAATTGCTTGGCAAGGCATTAATCACTGGAAGGAGGAGAGGTAAGATCTTATCTGGTATGATATTTTTCCTAGATCTTGTGGGGAGAGAAGGTGCCATTATTGTTTCTTTGTTTGCTTCTTTATTAAGTGTTAGGCTGAAGTCAATTAGGAAATGGTCAGTGCAAGATTGGGGTGTAATTTTGGTGATCGTTGTTGGGCAGTTTGAGGTGGCTATCCAGTCTAGGGACCTCCCTTTATCATGGGTTTGGGCGAGGACTTTTTGGTGAAGAAAATTTCATCAAGCATGGTGGCTATTGCTTGAGCTTGTTTGTCGTCGGGTCGTTAAGTCCTAAATTGGGGTTGCCTCGAATCATTATCTGTGAGGAGTCTTTTATGTTATTGGCTAGGAGGCTAGATATGTCCTCTTCAAATAAGCCTAAGGGCCCTGGTGGCCTGTATATAAGGTAGATAGTTAGAGTGCGACATGTAGATATAGATAATTTCACTGATAACAGTTCACAGGATTTAAGTGGGGGTAGCATGTATAATCTTAGGTCCAGGTTGGCTTTAGCAATGATAGCTAAACCACCTACTCTAGCGTTGGGTCTGTCCATTCTTATGATTTGATATTCTTTTGGTATCGCTAAAGAAAGCTCAGGGCCTTCTGCCTCATGCAGCCAGGTTTCTGTGACAGCTAAGAGGTTGAGGTTATCTGAAGATAGGAGGTCAGCTATTTCAGTGGCATGGGCAACGACCGATCTAGCGTTGATCAGTGCTCCCGCTATTGTAGTTATTCTAGGTATTCTTTGGGTTTTCAAAGTTGCTGGTATATGTTCTTTCCTTCTGGCAACTGCAGTAGTTTGTAGGGGGGATTGCCCCGAATGCAGAGTGGTATTTTTAGGGTCGGTGCGACGGTTTAAGTAGATGATACTGGTTGATTTAGGTTCATGGAGGGGAGAAAGTCTAGCTCGAAGCCTAGTATTTCTATTAATAATAGGACAGGGAGCATATTTAATTTGATCCATGGTCATCAAGATTAGTTGTATGAGCAGCAAAGGTGCAGATAATAGCAGGGTTTCGCTGACATGCATCCTGCAACAGTTAGTGCCGATTACAAAAAAGATTATATGGTCAGGTAGTCTAAGGTTGAGGCCTAGTTGGCGTGAGTGAGTCAGGTAGGGATCAGGCTAAGAATGGTTGGCTACAATAATTTATATTAGGTGTGGCTAAATTCAATGTAGTTACAGAGGCTATGTTCTGTATATTTGCAGATGGCTAAATGCAATATATTCACAATAGACTGAGCTGAGCATAAGCTAAAATCAGTTTTGTCACTAGTGGCTGAATACCATATAATCCTGAATGGCTAAATTGAGTACTTATACGGTGGACTGGATTAAGGAAGACTAGTATCAGTGTAGTCATAGAGGGCTAGGTTCAATATATGCACAAATGGCTAAAATCAATATATGCACAAATGTCTAGATTCAGTACTTTCACAGTAGTCACAGTGTGAGCAAGGCTAGGGTCATTGTAGACGCCAAGTGGTTTGGTTCAATATATTTGCAATGGCTAAGTTGAACCTAGGCATATAGGGCACACATGATTCTGTACTGATTTTGGGAGCAGGCAGCATACAGTCAAGATAGTCAAGTGCAGGTAGTGTTAGATGGACTAGTAGCATAGTGGCAGGGGTTGCATGAAAGGCAAGATACACGTGCAAAGGCAGAGCATAGGATAGCAGGTGGAATTGTTGACTAGTTAAACTCCATAAGGCAGCGTTACGAGTACGGGGACAATACCCAAGTCATTACAAAGTCATGCCATGTTGGGTAGGGGCAATGGCGTGGTGGTTGCCTTTTGTTATGGTGGTTGGGCGGGTTTTGTCACAAGGATGTGCGATTTAGCCAGAAGGTACCAGCAAAGCTGGTGTTATGGCGGTTTGTTTGTGCTTTGGCACATAACAGTGTGCCGTTTTGCCAATGGGTTCCAGCACTGCCGGTGTTATGGTGGTTTGTTTGGGTTTTGGCACATATGCCTTTTGTGCCTGGTGGGGTCCAGCATTTGCTGGTATGTTATTTTTGTTTGTGAAGGCTTGGCGCAAGGTTGTGCAGTTGAGCCTGCTGGTTTCTGCACTACTGGTGTTAAGGTGTCTTGCTACTGGTGGCGGTTTTGTGCTGGCATGGCAATTCTGTTTGAAATTATGCTCACGTAGTGCCATGAAGTGTTTTGCAAGATTTTGGAGATGGTTTCTGAGCACTCTTATGCCCTGTTTTTTTTTAATCTTGTGGTTGTTTTAATCGTTTAGGCAGTTTGGGTGTTTCATTTCCACTGCAGAAATGCATTGTTTTCCTTTGGCCCCGCGTTGCAGTTGTTCATTTTCTGGTGATGGCTGTGTGTTGGCTCTTTTTGATTGATTCTCGCACAGGTTTCATTTTGTTTGTTTTTGTTTGCTCACAGGAGAGCAACTTTTTTGCTCGGACGTGGCAGGTCTGTGGCTATAGGAGTGGCTTCCCTAGCAGAAGGAGGCCCAGTTTCTTCTGTGGTTGTGTTTGGTTAGCTTGTTTTTTTTTTGCTTGGAGGAGAGCAAAGTTTACGCTTGGACGTGGCTATGGGAGTGGCAGTCCCTAGCAGAAGAAGGTTCATTTTCATTGGTGTTATCATGTTGGGTATTGGTGGCAGTTTCTTTGATTGGTGTCCGTTAGTTATTTTGGTGGGAACAGGTTTCTGTCATTATTTTCGTTTGTAGGTTTAACAGGAGGTGTGGTTGGTCATGGTGTCAGTTGTGGATGTTTGGTTTGGGTCAGCTCACTGTGTATTATTCTCGTTTTGTGAGCATGTGTGTGTTAGGGAGAATTCTCTGTTTAGGCTGAATTTCCTAACCTAGTGAGTCCCCCAGCAGCTTTGCTGGATTTCTGGAGTTTGTTTTTTTCCATCCTGCCAAGAGTGAGACTCTTTTCTCCCACTCGTGGACATGTATGTGTGTAATTCCTTTGAAATGTCAATGTGTTCGATGGGCTATGGGGTCTTTTACTCCATAGGGTCTCATATGTTTTTCTATGTGTGTTACACCGCACCCTACGTGCCGTCACACTGGGGCATCCTAGCGGACCCCCACCATAGACTCCATACCCGAGGACTGACTACTGTCTCCCCGGGCATGTAAAGTCACCATTGGCTTTACTAGACCTAAATTTACTAACAGAACTAGTACAAGCCATCTTATTGTGGACGTACTAGTAGGGGTAATTCGATTACTCCTAGATCTGTTACTCGAGGGGGCACTGTCCCGTCCCCCCTCGTCGAGTTTTGGCTGGTGGCAGTGGAAACTACTTGTTATGTTCGACCCCGAACATAACCCTATGGGATTCGTCCCATTGTTGGAGATTGATACTTTTTCTCGTTAATCTCTAACGTACCACCGATCTACTTATCTTAAATAGGTTTATCGGATGGTATTTTCTGCCAGAACTCAGTTTGTAAAATGGTGTCTGTGTTCATCTCTGTGACTCCTAAACCAAAGGTTGAGCCCTTTGTTCCACTTTTGGCCGGCCTCTGGACAGAGACCCTCCAAAGTGGTGCCATTCTGTCTGGGTTACCACAGGGGTGTGGGAGGGGATTTAGGCACCCTGGACCGAGTTGCCTTGCCAACTCCGGTCACACTCTGGAGTGATTGGCCCAAGTGGTGAGCCTTCCCGCTCACCACTTAGCATGTGTTGATTGACAGCTAGGCTGAATGAATGGGGGTTTTCTGCATAAAAGCAAGGCTTTTGGGACTGGATCTTCAGAAGTAGCCACAGGACCTAAGAATCCGACGAGGGTAACGCTGAGCCGACCTGCAACGATGACACCTCCGGTGGAGCCCTGCTGAGCCGACTCACCACTTCCCGACGACAGAGGAGATCTCCCTGCCGGAGAGTCTCTTCCCCTGACTGGTGGGAACAACCAGTCCCCTTTGCTTTTTATTCGCTTCAGGACGCAGTGGTCGAATTGCCCGTGCAGAGCACCTCGGCAACCGGATAGCCTCTACCCCTGTACCGCGACCAAAAGGTGGTGCCTTGTGACGGAGCACTCCGCGGCCGGTCTCTTCCCTGGTGGTGCACCGGACTTCTCTTTTCTTCGACGACGAGATCATCTCTACTCTTGGCAAAGACCTGACGTGCATCCACCACCAGGAACTACTGCCCCCGCCGGAGCTGCCCTCCACAACAAGGTACCGTGTCTGCCTGGCTTCCCTTTCGATCGGTTCGAGTCAGGTGTCTTAATCCTCTCCGTTCCGTTGGGTCGCCTCCAAGCTTTTCTCATTCATTGTTCTGAACTGGTTCAATCTGCCGATAACAATTTGCTCCAAAGACTTGAATACATCTCCGTTAGAGACTTTTGGGACATCGCGTCTTGCCTCTCTCCAAGAAATCCGCCTGGCCTCTGAACTTTATGACCTATTGTGATTCTTGCCTTCTTGCCTTCCATTTTATCCGCGTAGGATTGAACTGTGTTGATTTCATAACCTGCCTATCTTTTTCTCTCCCGTCCTAACTAATATTCGAGTGTCATCGAGGTTGAGGTATACACCTCTGTCTGAAAATAAGTGGTACCAGTAGAACCTAGAGTTGTCGAAGTATTGCTAGGGGGATTGATCGTTTTCTGCTTCGTAGAGTAATTGTGTTTGATTTGTTTGCCGTGAATGTGCTATAGTGTTTTTCGTAGATGTTTTGTTATAAATAAATACCTTAATATCTTTACACTAAGCCTTGTTGCGTGTTTGCTTGTCTTGCTGTGAAGGATTGCCCTATTTTGTATACTCCACATACTGCTCAACTTTTCTTGAGAGAGGTCTGACTGCTCAGCCACAGCTACCAAGTGAATCTGTGTTGTGCAGACTGCTACCAAGTGGGTTCACCGCCAAACGCCTGTAGTCCTAAATCTTTTGCAGTGGTCCCAGAGGGAACTGCACAGGTTTACGCCTAACAGTATGCTTCTGGGGGAAGAGGGGAGTGTAACATTTCTTGTGATGAGTGGATTTCATCTTGCTGTTTATTGCTTATGTGTGTATCCACTATTGGATTGGGTACTGCCAAGGTAGGGGTCCAGGTCAGTTTTTTGTTTGACCTATGCCGTCTTTCTGGTTCCTAGGCGTTTTCTTATTTTGTTGGTCATTTCGTAGGGAGGTGTTTGGGGACGTGTTGTGTCTTGGAACAAAGGGTTTTGAGGTGCTGGTCGCCTTTGATGTTTCCTTTCCTTTTTGTGTTACAGTCAGTAATAGGGGAGAAATATGGCACTCTGCTTTGGGTGCGGTGGGCCTGCTATTTCCTGATGTGAGGGGTTGTGACATCACATCTAGAATGCTGGGGGTTGGTGGAGTGTTCAGGTGTGGGGGGTTCTTAGGAAAATGGTTGGTCTGTCAGAAAGACAGGCTGGTTTATGGGTGTTGGGGAACCAGTGTTTCTGTTATCTAGCCCCTATCTTGGTGCGTGTCTTTCGTGTACCCACCCCACCTGCTTGGAGGACCTAGTGCCGAATAAAGCTGCACTGTGATTGCACTTACTTGGTCATCTGTGCAAGGGTAACAGCGTTACTTCATTATCCTAGGACAAGAACATTATGTCCAGTCTTTTATATGGATATTGCAAGCTATCATTATAAGGGAATAAACACCAGTGGCCAGATTATGAAAGCATTGCGTGTTTATTTTTTAATGTATGCACCAGGCGAAGCTCTAGTTTCAAATTATCAAAGATTCGTGCAAGGTTGTCAGTGCGTGTAGAATTCCATTGTGTTGCTCTTCCCATGGTAGCCTTGCACGGTGCCTTTCCAGCGCAAAGAGGGTGATCAGGACGATTCTGCATGCTCTGTACTAACGAGGCAGCCACCCTATTAGCATTCCCTCTTTAAACGTGCTGCAGCCCGCCATTTCCGAGGTGGCTCAGTGCAGCATGTCTAGGGTGACCAGACGTCCCGGTTTTGCTGGGACTCTCCCTGTATTTAGTGCTCTGTCCCCCTTTCTCAAGATTATGTTCCCATTAGAAACTGAAGTGGTCCCGGTTTTTGGTAGTAGGTCTTCACAGCTGGCAGCCAGGAATACACAATCTCGCACTGAAGAAATGCTGCATTTTACAACTTGAGATAGTGTAAGTTTGTGATAAATTAATTATAATATGTGTTCTTTAAACAGTAACACTTAAACCCCCTTCTCCTCCAAACACTACTGAAGTGTAGTGCCTTGAAAGCCACTTTCAAGAGCTATTCCTACTTTAATGTTAGTTGTCTGTCCTTTTTGTTAAAACATTTTTTTAAATCTGATCACCTTTTGCATGTCCGGTTTTCATCAAACGTCTGTTACATCTCTCATTATTGAAATCTGTGCTTGAGTGCCCAAATCAACCGGGGTTTCCTTTTGGGGGGGGTCTTAGCAAAATGAACAATAGCTTCATTAAAGCACTGAACATATTGTTGCAAAAGGTATACTAATATGCAGGTCGGCCAGAAATGTTTCTTTTATCAATGTGTCAAACTGTAAGTATTGCCTCTCGCTTCTGGCTTAAAAAACACAACAACATTGTATATTGTCTGACAACCTTGTTTTATGAAGTCATGCTTTCTACCCCTGGTTTCTACCAGGGACGTCATTTGGGGGCCATCAGGGGTCGCAGTAGCGACTCCTGAGGTCTCCCTTGCTACCCCTATGGTATCCCTTGCCACCCCTAAAAATGAAAAATGAAAAAAGAAAAACGTTTACATTTATTTATGTAAGCTCCTGTGCTGTGCAGCGCAATGTGGCTCTTTGTTTTTGGAGTGGCTGGCTTGCTTGTTCAGGCCTCTTAAAAAAACAGGGCTTCCACAAGGAACAACGCTGAGCAGTGATCCTAAATAATAAAGAATAAGAATGGCAAATAATGTGTCTTTCTGGAAATATATGCAATAATTGCTAGACTAATTATAGGTTTATATCAGGCACACTTGAGTGGTGAGTCGCTGATTTAGTCTGTTCTTAAACACCTCAACCTTTCATCCTTCTGAGGTCGATACATGAGTACCAACACAGGTTGGGTGATATATAGGTTCTTTGTAAAGCGCTTAAGCGCAAGCGCTATATAATAACATATCATTAACATTTGTGCTTGGACGTCTGCTTGCTTTGAAAGTAATTTGGTAATATTGCCCTATACACCATGACATTAAGGATACATATTGTTATCCATTCTGTATGAAATGTGTATCACATTATAGTGATATTGTAACCATATGATTTGCAGTGTGCTTGCTATTTCATGCCACTTACTGTTTTGTCAAGGGGTGAAAGGTCATGTTCCATCACTTCTTGTGATGTCACTTCGGGGTGGGCATCACGTTACATCACTTCCTGTAATGTCATCGGAGGTCACAGGTTCTGGGATGTCACTTCCGCTACCCCTGGCATTTTGGTGAAATGACGTCCCTGGCTTCTACCTTACTCATCACCAAACTACCATGAATTCGAGTGTATTCTCTGAGCGTGACCATGTCACCATGCGCATGAGCTGTGGTAACAAGCCACATCTGTGTTGATCCTGTTATTCCATGCCAAGAAACATAGTCCTGTGTGCATTTCTAAAAACGTATTGCCAGCACTGCTACTGGTGGTCAGCTCAATTTCTGGGACTCTTCACACCTACATTTGCAGTGCTTCGCTAGGTTTGGGGTGTAATCACATTTGTCCTGCCAACTGCTTGTTTGGACTCAGAATTATTCTGGTATAATCCCATCCATTACACATGCACATTCCAAAAGGCCATAAGCTCACACTTCTGAAGGGGTCAGTGAGAGGGCCTGGGGGACTATGGGACACAATAAGAGCCACCCTCCACGTGGTGTGACCTGTAGAGGTGGTAGAGGGTGACTCCTCCAGTAAAACAAATCGAGTTTCATGGACCAGGGCAGTGGGGCATATGACGTATTTTTATCCCTGCCAATGTGCCACAATGCACACCTTTGCCAATGGGGAAAGAAAACTGCCAAAAATGGAGGAAATAACCCCTGTGAACACTAAATCTGCAGAATTGTGCAGAGTTCATAAACCACCAAAGGAGCTGCACGCCCTGCCACACACACACAGGCAAAACTGGTGGAAAAACAGGAATCACTACTGTCATCTGTCACCTGAAACAAGGCCACAGAAGGGCTAAAATCTGAAATTGCCCTTAAATACAGTTTCCTAATCAATGGCAACCTTCAAAGTGTTGTTTTGGCGCTAAATTCAGTCATTTTCCCCAGTGAATTATTGAAAGGAAAGTGTGCTGAATCATGGATCCTACAGGCAGTCAGAGGAATCCAGGCCTCACTGACAGACAGCTACATCAGAAAAGTGGCTGTAAATCCCAGTTTAAATGTATTTTTGTCCTGAATAATTGCACATCTACACTATTTAAAGCATGTTGGTGAAGGGCTAATTCTTTTAAAATGTTTAAATCCTTTATTAACTGTGCTTGTATTTTATATGTGAACTGAAAAGACTTTAATGTATAGGAACCCAGTCTGGAGCGAATCAACATTTTTTCAGATCTGAAAGTGCCTGGCCTGGGAAAAATGACATCTCTGCTTGACACTTCCTTGAGAACTGGAAGGCTTAAGTGATGTTAATGGTTCCCGCATAATGAAAACAAAGGAAGCCTCAGACCTTTGTATCCTAGCTGATCCAACGACAAAGGAAGGCTTGGACACCCATCTTCCTAGAGGAAGGGCCGGATGTGGAGGAGGTTTCTCAGTGAACTTCAAAGGACTGGCCATTTACTCACTTTGAAAGTAGGAAAAAAAAACCTGGACTGGATTTTCAATGGAAATCACTTGTTTTTTCCTAAGAACTTTATGACATTTAACATGACAGCCAAAATAAGTAGACAAGTGAAAGATACAAACGTATAAATCTTAACTCCTGCTAGACAGTTGAAGATGTGGTAGGAGTTTGTACTACATAAGGAACCAAAGATACACTAAAACACTGATTCAGGCAAAAGTATTCATGTTGCAGGCTTAAAATTGTATGTACATGATCCACTGATCAGCGCCCAGAGATGTATCAAATTAGAAAGGATTAATCCAAAGTGTTATGGGTAAAATTGATAAAAATCCATAGAATGACCAATACAGCTCTCACAAAGATGGGAAGTGAATGTAAATGTGGATAATCGAGTATAAAGTATATGTGTGCAATTTTATGAGGGTACATGATGGTAGAAATGTATCTTTGTGCAAAAGTATGTTTTGGATAAAAATCCAGGTGGGAGTTCCTAAATCCTGTCATAAAATGGCAGCACTGTTTAGACTGCCAACCAGGACAAAGCACACACCAGTAGCCACTCACAGACATGGGGGTGTGTTTTGAAATTCTGCCCACACCATAAACTGGGGGTTGGCATTTGTAATGTATAAATATAGAAGTTTCACTGCACAAAAAACAGACTGCTTCCAGAACAGACTGCTTCCAGAACAGACTGCTTCCAGAACACACTGATTCCAGAACCCTTCCAGATGTCCACGCAGCACCTCATTCCAGAACTCAACTTGTAGCTGACCCCAGAATTCTTTGAAAGATCCAGATTTCTTTGCAGAATCCAGACTCTAGCATTGCAAAACTCTTGCTAGCCTGACCCAATTGCAAACATCCCAAACATGAAGGGATTTAATTCTGATTAAGCTTGGCTTGCTACCACTAAGGCTTGCCCGCTGAAACTTTGCATCCTGCTATCTACCGTGTCCAGTAACCAGAAAGGGCCCTTCCAAATCCAGGCTGAGGTGCAGTCCAAATTGACCAGAACCGCCTTGCTGATCCAATCCCGCTAAAGGTGCCCTGCTGCTGGTAGACCAGATCCAATTCATTGAGCAGAGCAGACGGTCCAATTTAATAACTTCTTCTGTGAGAATTAACAGGAAGAACAGGGACCCTTAGTATATCTGCATTGTATTATCCCTATCTCAATCCATCCCATCTCTAATTCAGATCTCCAGTATTGTTAGAATCTTTCTTGCACCGATTGTATTACCTGTATTCCAAAACCATAACTCCATAGTGATTCTGAATAACTAAAGTAAATCCCAGGAATAAGTAGAGTATCCACAACAGGACGGGTTACGCTGATCACGTGACTGTAAGATCTATCTGTGGCATTCTCTTTTTCATAGTCATAATATAGTGTAATACAAATCTGTCATTTTCAAAAGCGCATTTCTGTTTTCATTTTCGTGCCTATTTTGCAAAAATGCCTCTCACTAAAACCTATATAACTCCTTCAGTTTTAAAGATAGAAACGATACCTAACGATACTATAACTTCTTCAGTTTTAAAGATAGAAACTGATACCTAACATCCTTAGCTACATCCACAAATAAAAACCGCATCGCAGAACAGTGTATGTGACCTGTTTTTCTTCAATATCGCATGTAAGTTTGCCGCAAATTTGCAAAATTCCCAAGTTTACACGTGTCATTTCCCCATTTCAAAGTGCTTTTTCCATCCCATCCTAATCTCAAGTGTGTATTGTTTTTTATATTATAGCTTATGTATGTTAGGACCTGATTAATGTTGCTTTTCTTAGAATTTCTATCCATTTAAGCATTTTGCAACCTTTTGCACTATTTCACAAAGCCATTTTTTTCATCTGTCAGTTTAAAAGTGTCATTTGGCAAAACGGTTTTCTCTCTTGTTTAGGGAGGGAAGATTGCCTATAACTCTAGACATTGTGTTTCATTCCTGAAAACCTGATGATTACCCACATTGGTGTAGGATTGCTAATTTGTATTTAAACAAAACTTTGCAGGGGGAACATTAACCTAAACGCTATCTGTGTGCAAAACAAGACTGTTCTTTTTCCCTGCGTTTTCTATTTTGCCTCCTTTTAAGTGAATTAAATTGCTTTGCTTATCTTTCTGAATTGTATTGTCACCCTTTGGGTGATTGCTGCCCCATATATAACTATATTAACCCTATGTGTGATTGAATATTAAATACATAAATAAATCTTTACTTTTACAAACTAGCCTGATTCCTGGTTCATGTTGACCTGGGCGGTATTTTGAGAAGGGTGTGATATGAGTGGTATATCATTCAGAATATTGAGCTTATAGATAAAAATAAAATAAGGGTTTCATTTGCGCACTACATGCTAGGCGAGACTTGGGAGGGTGCCTGATTGAAATCCCTTACTGGCACATCAAAAAGAGGAGAGATTGAGAACTGGTTTACTGAGGGCAGCTTTCCCACTTGTCCAGAGAGGAATCTTTGAACCTGCTTGCGGAGTGACAGACTTGCAGCAGGTGTCATGCATGCCGCATGGCGACGATTGTGGGACGTCTGGAGACGCCATTAGCGGTTCCACCATGTCGGCGGCCGTCTGGATGCAGCGATCTAGTTGTTGCATCCAAGATGGCCGCCGCGTTTATCAATGCTGGTTCGCTCCTACTCACTCTGCGTTGCACCTTCATTGCTCCGTGAAGGTAACGATCTGCCGTGTGTTTTCTCTCCCGCTTCTGCTGACTGCTTGTTTCTTTGCCTTCGCTTGGACTCTCCCTCTTCTTTTTTCTCCGGCGCGTTCTGCGTCTCCTCCTCCTTCCTTGTCTGCCGCGTTCTGTGGTTCCTCTCAACTTTCGCTTTCTCGCTCAATTTTTTCCCGTCCTGAATTCTCGTTCTCTTTCTTGCTTTTTGGAAATACTTACCCTTCAGTAACTCTGTATTATTGCCCATGGGACTGCTCCTGATCCTCAACCAAGACAGGCTGTTGCAATCCAGACTCAGCTAAGCTGTTCCATACAATACACCAGTCAGCTCTCTCACAAGTGGAACCAGCTAGCAAGGTTTTTTCTGCCAAGTGGCTTTTTCCCTGCTCCGGAACCGGCTTCAGGAAGTCCCCACTGTCTGGTTGTCTAACTTACCGACAGCGTGGCATCCCAGGGAGCTTGTCCCTTTTAGCACGACAAGAAGACCAGGAAGAAGATGAAAGCAAAGAGGCAAGAGCATCTAAGGAAGAAGACAGAGTGCCGAGACAGTTCCACTGAAGACTCAGGTGAGGAGGAAGGGAAGGGAACTACCACAGAGCTTGACAGAGTGCAACGCCAAAGGAGCTCAATGGCTTCCCTGCAGTATCAGGAACTTTTTGCAGCCATCTAAGGACTCACAGTAGAAGTACAATCTCTCCGCTCTGAAAACCAATCGCTGAGACAACAGGTTGCAGCTCGAGATGAAGCTAGAGGAGATTTACCCCCGCTTCCTTTTCCATTCGGGAAAAATGACGGAAACCCCAAGACCCTAAATTAATTCCTAGATGCCTGCAAATTATACTTCACCTTCTGTCCTCGGGCTTATGAGATGGCTAAGGCCAAAGTGGGGTTTCTATTCTCCAATTAGTGGGGAATGCTCTTGCATGGGCTACACCTCTTATCCTTCAATCTGACCCTTCAACCAATGATTACGATCAATTTGCTCAACAAATTAACACACGTTTCGAATGACCAGAAGTACTACGAAGCCATTCTGGACATCAGACAAGGACCTCATGACGACCTCATGACGTATGTGACGACTTTCATGCGTCTAGCGACAAATGCTGGGTGGCCAGACTCAGCCCAACAGACTTTATTTCACTGTGGATTACATAAGGATATTAAGGACGAGTTGGCACACATTGCCAGACCTCAGACATTCCAGGAACTTGTATCCCTTGCCTTGCAGATTGAATTCAGGTTAGGCGAGAGGAGACAGGAACGACGGAGACCTAGACCACCTCTCTTACCGGTGTCTCCTTCCAGTGACCATCCTACTCCCCTGCAAGGGGAAGAACCTATGCAGATTGGCACCGCCCGAGGACCCTTAACAGCTGAAGAAAGGAAGCGAAGAAAGGATATGGGTCTTTTTATGTATTGTGGATCTACCAAACATTTACTGCGCCACTGCCCGGAGGTTCCTCCACGTCGTCAGGGAAACAAATCCCCTGAAACCTGAACAGGGACTGGTCGGGGGAAGATCGCAAGAATCCCTGTAAAATCACATTGTCACACTCACCTCGAGAGGATAATCGGTTCATGGTTTTTCAGCTCAAATTGTCCATTGGATCTTCATCCGCCTGCGAAGCACTAGCCATGCTGGATTGCGGGGTGGCGGGGAACTTTATAGATGTTTCCTGGGTGAGAGAGATGAAGGTACCCATCCTCACAAAGGATCAACCCATTCCTGTGGAAGAGGTGGATGGCACACCCCTGTCCTCCGGACCCTTTACCCAGGAAACGCTCCCTTTCCATGTGCAACTGTTCCAACATCAGGAAGAGATGGCTTTTGATCTTATCAAGGTGGCTCATTTTCCCGTGATTTTGGGGATTCCGTGGTTGCGCCACCACAACCCTCTCATAGACTGGTCGACCAACACCATGCAGTTCCAGTCATCCTATTGCCTTAACAATTGTTTACGTCAGTCTCATCCAATTTGGCTGTCCAACAGTAGAAGTTCTCTGCTAGCTGCTTCCTTACACGTAGTGCCTGCGCATTATCAAGACTTTCTAGAGGTTTTCATTGACAAACAGCCACATTCCCTTCCTCCTCACAGAAACGAAGACTGTGCCATAGAAACTATACCCAATGCTTCAATCCCATTCGGGAGGATGTATCCTTTGTCCCTGCCAGAATGCAAAGCCCTTAAAGAATACTTAGACAGCAATCTGCAAAATTGGCTCATTCAAGAATCCAAGTCACCAGCAGGGGCTTCCTTGTTCTTTATACCCAAGAAAGAATCCCGCGAACTACGCCCCTGCATTGATTATCATGGGTTGAACTAACTCACCATAAAGGACAGATACCCGATGCCTCTGATCAAAGAAATATTGGAGGCAGTTCAAGGTGCTTCAGTCTTCACTAAACTGGACTTAAGGGGAGCTTACCACCTGCTCCGCATTAGACAGGAAGATGAGTGGAAGACAGCCTTTAGGACACCTCTAGGTCATTTTGAGTATCGGGTCATGCCCTTCGGCCTGGTGAATGCCTCAGAGGTGTTCCAACGCTTTATGGACAAACTATTAGCAGACCTCCTATATTCCTCCGTGGTTGTATATTTAGATGATATTCTGATCTACTCATCATCCCTTACTGAGCACCGGAAACATGTTCAGATGGTATAGGAACGCCTACTGGAGAACCAACTCTATGTCAAACCTGAGAAACGCGATTTTGATTCCACCACTGTATCCGGTCTGGGTTTCATTCTCTCTCAAGAAGGCATCCGCATGGACCCAAGGAAGATTCAAGCAGTGCTTCAGTGGCCGGAACCCAGAAGTGTTAAGGAAGTTCAACGTTTTTTGGGGCTAGCTAATTTTTACAGACAATTCATCTCTGGATTCTCCAATTTGGTCTTTCCAATGAACTCCTGGCTAAAGAAGGGAGTACTGTTTAACTGGACACAAGAAGCAGACACTGCCTTTCAAGCCTTAAAGAAGGCGTTTACCACAGCACCGATTCTAATCCAGCCAGATCAAGCTTTACCCTTCATAGTTGAGGCAGATGCCTCAGGAGGAGCCATTGGGGCAGCCCTCCTTCAAAAGGGTTCAGACAAATTGGAACATCCAGTACCTTATTACTCTAAAACCCTCTCTTCCAGCGAAAGGAACTTTTCTGTAATTGAAAGAGAGTTACTAGCCATCAAACATGCCTGTGAGGAGTGGCGACATCTTCTCCAAGGGGCTAGACATCGTTTCACTGTGCGTACTGACCATAGCAATCTTCGAATTCTTCAACAAATGGATTACCGTAACGCCCGTCATGCCCGCTGGACATATTTTTTCTCCCAGTTTGACTTCGAGGTCACTTACCTACCCGGCAAGGAGAATGTCTTGGCTGACGCTTTATCTCGCAAGTAAGAAATGGATAATGAGGTGGACTTCGCCCACGACTTGTTGTTAGCAGGCAAAGATTTAAAGACCGTAGCTAATGCCATTTTACCTGACGTCCAGATCAAACAACGGCGTGAACTCATGAAGATAAATGTCGGTCCTGGGATTGAAGAAAGGGAGGGCTTCCTATTCAAAGGACGTGCTTTGTATCTACCAGATAAGAAACATCAAGATTTGGCTCTCTCCTGGTGCCATGATTCGCCTTTGGCTGGTTACAAGGGCATACGCACCACTAAGGATCTGTTCTCTAGGCTGTTCTGGTGGCCAGACTGGAACCAAGATGTCCAGTCATATGTTTCCTCATGTCCTATCTGTGCTTCGAATAAGTATACCACCTCTAAGCCCATTGGACTTCTCCAACAGGAACCAGCAGCTGAACAACCGTGGACTCACGTCTCCACAGACTTTATCATAGAATGACCCTGTTCGGAAGGCAATACAGCCATTATGGTGACTGTAGACACCTAAGCAAGCTAGCCCACTTTACTCCGTTGAAGGGAGTATCCACAGCTTCCGAAATGGCCAGAGTGTTCCTTAAAGAAATTGTAAGGCTTCATGGTCTTCCCGACACCATTGTCTCTGATTGCGTCCCACAATTCACTTCTTTGTTTTGGGGGTCCCTTTGTAAACAATTGGGAATCCAACGGGCTCTCTCATCTGGTTTTCATCCCCAAAGCAATGGTCAAACTGAGAGACTTAATCACACCTTGGAACAATACCTCTGTTGCTTTTGTAGTAAAAAGCAGGAAGACTGGTGTACTTTCCTTCCCATGGCCGAATTCGCATATGATAATACCAGACACACCGCCATCCATATGTCCCCTTTTTTTTGCACCTACGGATACCATCCTAAACATCTCCTGCTTGCCCAGCTACGACCTTCTAAATTACCGGCAATTGAACAACATCTTCAAGATCTCAAGAACACGCACAAAGTAGCCAGTGAAACATTGGACGCTAGTCGTCAGTCCTACAAGATTTGGGCTGACAAAAAGAGGAGGGCTACTCCCTTATGGGCTGAAGGAAGCAAGGTCTGGTTGGCCACTAAGTTTCTACCGCGGTGGATACATGCAGGGAAGTTTGCTCCAAGATATATTGGCCCTTTCCAAATCATCAAGAAGATTAATCCGGTAGCCTTTCATCTCAAACTCCCCACTTACCTTAAAAACGTTCATCCTGTGTTTCATGCCTCTCTTCTGAAGCCCTACCAACCTGATCCTTTTAAGAGAAGATCAGGCAGAGTGACCAGTACTACCCCGTTGGAGTCTGCTGAATACGAAGTCTCTCATTTGGTAGATTCCTGCTACCATCATGGTGTTTTGCAATACTTGGTACACTGGAAGGGGTATCCGGTTGCAGAACGATCATGGGAACCAATAAGGCACTTACATGCTCCCCTTCTTATCAGGTTTCACAAATTACATCCTGGTAAACCGGGAAGCCCCATCGACAGAGGCATACTGTCATGCATGCCGCATGGCGACTATTGTGGGACGTCTGGAGACGCCATTAGCGGTTCCACCACGTCGGCGGCCGTCTGGATGCACCGGTCTAGTTGTTGCATCCAAGATGGCCGCCGCGTCTATCAATGCCGGTTCGCTCCTACTCACTCTGCGTTGCACCTTCGTTGCACCGTGAAGGTAACGCTCCCCCGTGTGTTTTCTCTCCCGCTTCTGCCGACTGCTTGTTTCTTTGCCTTCGCTTGGACTCTCCCTCTTCTTTTTTCTCCAGTGCGTTCTGCGTCTCCTCCTCCTTCCTTGTCTGCCACGTTCCACGGTTCCTCTCAACTTTCTCCTTCTCGATCTTGCTTTTCCTGTCCTGAATTCTTGTTCTCTTTCTTGTTTTTTGGAAATACTTACCCTTCAGTAGCTCTGTATTATTGCCCATGGGGCTGCTCCTGATCCTCAACCAAGACAGGCTGTTGCAATCCGGACTCAGCTAAACTGTTCCATACAATACACCAGTCAGCTCTCTCACAAGTGGAACCAGCTAGCAGGGTTTTTTCTGCAAAGTGGCTTTTTCCCTGCTCCGGAACCGGCTCCAGGGAGTCCCCACTGTCTGGTTGTCTAACTTACCGACAGCGTGGCATCCCAGGGAGCTCGTCCCTTTTTGCACGACAAGAAGACCAGGAAGAAGACGAAAGCGAAGAGGCAAGAGCATCTAAGGAAGAAGACAGAGTGCCGAGACAGTTCCTCTGAAGACTGAGGTGAAGAGGAAGGGAAGGGAACTCCCAAAGAGCTTGACAGCAGGTGTCACAGAGAGGTGGGGGAGCTACAGCCGGCTTGAGCCTGGTTAGAGCCAAATACCTCCCTCAGCTCTAGTGGCTTTGTGAAAGAAGAGACCAACTGGAGCCAAGCCAATCATCACCTTACCCTCCTTCACATTTGCAGATTAAATTAAGTGACATGTCACCCAGTGACTGTTAAAAGAATGGCATGCAATCAGTTTCTTGTAGAGTACTTTGTTTTTCTCTTTCAAGGATTTGCATGTTGGTGCAAAACTACAGATACAGTGGGACCGTCTGTGGTCTGAAAACTGCAAAATTGCAAACTGTGAAACCAGCAAACCTGGCTTCCACACTTCACCAATCTAAGTAATTCGGGGCAACTCATTGTACTTAAATCGGCCATGTTTCCTTTAGTTGACACAACTGTGATTAGTTAGAAGGGATTCTGTGAAGTTTTCACTACACAAATAGCCACACTTATACATAGTATTTTAAACTAAAGTGTTTGCTCCAATAAAAATAAAACTATTGATAATTTACCACTTATGCCCCCATGTTTCTGTTAAAGGAAAAGTGAAATAAATGATGGACTAGACTTTGGTGGGAAAGAGTGTTTGCCTGGGGTATTTTCTTTTTTTATTATAGCATATAAAGAGCCTGCCAGGACATTTTCTTTCACTCCTGTTACGGGCTATGGGCAGTAGCCCTAGGGTATCCATGCACTACCCAGTTTGTGAATGAGGCATTGTGAGACCCCACTGCTTGTGGGCAGGGGGGATGCTTGCCTACATATGAGCCTTTTCACCTGCCACACAGCCTTTATTTTTTATCCTCAATCGTCTGCCACCCATAGCATGCGAGTGCTGTCAGCTGCTCCCACTCGGGCATGCTCAAAGGCTGAGCATGACTCCCCTACGTTTTAAGCCTGCTAGAGGTTGTGCACTGTAACCGGCTGTGTGTGAAACCTGACCCTTTCATACAGTTTTGTTGTTGTGCATCTAAGTCTTCAAAGTGCATCTGTAAAACAGGGGATTGTTTAGGCTGACATTATTTTGCAATCTGGAACATGTGGAGTTTCATTCAATCACTCTTTTAGCATTACAAAAGGTTTTTTTGTATGTGTCAGGTTGTTCTATATTGTGATGTATGTACTCTTAAGTCATCTTTATGAAACCGAGCATTATTCTAGCTCTTTCAAACAGTCCATGAACACACGTTTAAAACAGGTAGCAATGACAAGATATGTGGTGTCTATGGTACAGAATGGGATCCAATCCCATCTCGCAGAAAGTGTGTGATCCTGGACAATTAATTTGATTTCAGTGGGGCATGTATAGGTTTTCTGTTATGGGGCAGGGAGGCAGAACACCAGGTAAAGATTTGTACTGAAGGGGACAGGGAAGAGGGAAGAGGGTGACAGGTATGTGTATGTTTGTAAGGGTTAAGGAGAAATGATGACAGGGATGGGTTTTGTGTTTGAGAGTGGGGAGGCAGACGGCAAATCTATCTTTTTGCCGGGGTGGCTCTAAGAGCCAAGCCAAGACGTATGGCTCAACTCTGGCTCAGATCTAGCCATGAATTCTTTTGCTCCCCCAGCGCCCCATTCGTTTAGGGACCAGACTGGACCTGCACCTGTAAGGGACCTTAAACACTCCGGCAAAAAAAGGCTGCCAACCTGCTGGGCATCCCCAAATCTCTTTAGTGGGGCACTGACAGTTTTGTGCACGCTCCCCAGTGGTGTCTTTCAAAGATGACTGATCCCTCCTCAGACCATGATGGCACCCCAAAGGGTCGGGGGGCACATCACGACTGTGGGACCTTTCATGCACTCTTCCAGACTCTCCTCCAGGAAGTAGGAAGGTTACAAAATGCCTGAAGTCCGTGGGGTCCTGCTTAAGATTGCACAAGCTTTCATAAAACACAGGAGTGAAGGGAATCCCCTCCCCCTGAGGATGGGGAACAGCCCCATGCAAATGCACAGGTGTTCACTTTGCGGCAAACCTGAACACCCCGTTTCAGGGCCACTGTATCGCCGCAGCCCGGTTCATTGCAGCTCCTTCGCCGCAGCAGGCATTTCTGGGACTGCCGATTTGGCGCGAGGGAGGTTTGGACATGGCTGACATTGCAATCATGTCTACACACCCTTGTGCCACTCGCTGGTGTAGCCAATACCCAGATTTCTAGCAGGATGTGTCTTGTAGCTTCACTTTTTCCATTATATGAAGAGCAGTACAATTCCCAGCACGGAAACTTGGTTGGCTGAATTGCTTAGGCTGGTGGCTGCACTACAGCCAGAAGTCACATGTGGTCACTAGAGATGCTTCTGAGCTCAGCGAGTTAACTGTTGGTCCTGGGTGTTCAGATTATGGCAAAGCTGCTAGAGTCTGAAGAAGTACAACCCAAGCACCATAAAAAAGTATGCAAGGAATACAATCCTGTGTTTAGTTATGGAGGGGAACGGGGCTTGTAAATGAAGCAAAAGGTGGGTGGAAACCTCCCAAATACCTTGAGCTGAGAGCTTTGTCTGCGGGCACTAGAAGCTATATAGGGGTGGCGCGGCACTGTCCACCCGCTGTCATTGCCGAAAACCAAACACCATACATCATATAGGGGGTGATGCTGGGCAGAGCGATTCGTCCGTAATGCAAGTGAACGTGGCAAACCCCCTTAAAGGTTTTCTTTGGGGAGGAAAGGGGGTGCACATTTGACACCTTCGCAGCAAACTTTCTTTTCGCAGGTTAGTTGCTATCCCCACATCGCAATTACTTCCCAGAGAGCAAAACATTTCCCTCGCAAATAAAAATTGAGGCTGCACTCATACGGGGGAAGAGGTGGAGCCCTGTAAAAGCAGCATGGCAAATGGTCTGAAAATGCACTAACGTGTCCCGCCAAAACAGACTGGCGCCGTAACATCCACGCGCCAAACTAGACATGCCAAAACAGGTTGTGCGTCCAAACGAGCATGCCAAATTGCACCGTGCCAAACTGGCTGCGTCAAAATATCCTGCTCCGTGAGCGACCAGCTTGTCCCCTTCAGTAGGGAGACCATATTAAAAAAAAGAAAAAAAAAACGGGACAGACAATAGACATAGAAGTAGGACTAAAGCAAATAAAAATACAACTGTACTCCTACTTCTATGTCACTGGCCTTTTGTGGGGGGCGAGGGGGTGCGCTCACAGGCACACTCCTCTCATTGGAGGAGAGCACCGGGGAAGGGAAAGGGGAGGAAATGGGGGCGTGAAAAGCATTTCACGCCCACATTCGTGCAGGAAGAGTCACGCCGGGACACGATTTCGGGATTTCGAAACAAGTCCCAGTAAAAACCCACCCTTGCAAACCCGGGACAGGGTTTATAAAATAAAAAAACTCCCAGGACGGAGTGCGATTTCCCAGGAATGTCCCGGGAAAACCAGGACGTCCAGTCACCCTACCTTCAGTAATAGCAGAATGGCTCTAGCAACACATAACACAGATGCACATTTCCATTGCACTCCAGCACAATTTATGTAATGTGGCTCCAGCTGTTTCTGAGAAAAGTGCCTTTTAGCCGCCCGTGCCCCAGTGACTACAAAATAAAGTATGAGGTATTCTGAGGTACAGCTTTGAATTGGCGCTTGGCTGTAGATCGGGAAAAATCCATGTATTTGGCTCTGATTACTGTTATAATTATTGAGTCATAGACCAGCAGTTACAGCTGACATTTGAGGAATGTTGACTCAGAACAAAGTCACTTGAACTCGGAAATTGGCACCAGAGAAACTGAACTCCCAATGTTGCTTGCCTTCATATCTTGCTATGCTTCTACTTGAACGCTTTAATCGCATCAGGAGTGTTGGACAAAATACAAGCTTCAAAAGAAAAGAAACGCTAAAGAGTGATGTCTATGAACATGTTAAGTATGTTTATGAAGAATGGAACTCATATTATCAAAATACATGTTGCATTGGGAACACTGTATGGATATGTTATACAATGCAAACAACTGCTGTTCTTCAAATAATTAAAAAGAAGCCTGCTGCTAGCCTTTTGTTGGTGAATTCGGCCTGGAGCAAAAGCAGACACACTTGCAGCTGCTTCACTGCCGGTGTTAGTAAGGGCAGAGACTAGAATTCAAGCTGACCCAGACAGCCACATCTTGGCGCCTTCCCCTCTTGCAAGAAGTTCAAATGTTAATGGCTAACATGGCGTCCCTGGTGCCCCTCTCCTAATGGTCCCCTAAGCCGCTGCTAAAAATCACTTCATTACATCACTGGCACCATTGGAGCAATTAAGTTGAGTGCCTTGTTCCAAGCTAGATCTGTACATGGTGTAGCTTGTGGTACATTTTCTGGACGGACAGAGGGAGGCTGGTGAGCTTTCAGGAGTTATGAAGATGTCTCCCACCACTCCCCATGAGATCAGTGAGAGGTGGCGTTGTCACATGGGCTACCCTCTCGATTAGCATGAGATCAAAATGGATGCTTCCAGGAACAGGTTGTTTGTGATATTAACGTTTTTAAAACATCATGTTGTATAAATATGATTGCAAAAATAAGGAGTGTTTAAATATTGCGCTCTGCTAACAAAATATCTGCACGGTTACACATGTTGCTAAAATATGGATGCCCTGGAACTTAGGGAATAAAATATTGATTATTTTTGTTAAGACCTTTAAGTGAGAGCAGGGAAGGACAAATTGTACAGCCCTTTGTATGTCAGTGGGTCATTAGATATTTAAGAGTGTGACCTAAGAATATGGCAGGGTCACCTGGGAAGAGTTTGCACACTTCTAGAACTAGAAAGTAAGCCAGTCAAGAATTATAGATGTAATAGAACGTTGGTAAACTGTTCATGGGAGTGGGTGAAGGGAGTTTGATCTGTGTAACATGCAAACCGAGATTTGTGGCAGAATACATTTAACTCATCAGGAAAGTGAATTGGGTGTTTTTGGCCTTTTTTTTTGGTCAAATAATAACTTTGAGTGAAAAAAGAATGATTGTACTTTGACAAATTGTTTTGCATTCATAAAAACAACAAAACCCTGAGATCATCCACACAACAGAGTTTTAGGCATAGGTACAACTGGACTACTAAACCTAGAGACAAAAGCAGCTGGCTATGCCAAAACTTTGAAAAAACAAATTGGGATTAAATCACTTAAAGGATAGTTCCGGGACTTTTTTTTTATTGTTCCTACGGTTCGGCCATGTGTTTTTAAGCATAAATCGGTAGATCGTAGAAAACTTTCCTATGGGCCTTATCCGACTTTTCGTCCATTAACGCACTCGAAATCAGCCGCCATTTTGTGATAATCCTATCATTTCCCCCCATCGACCTGGCTCACCTGCGTTTGCGGCACTAAATCAAATCTCCCGCCCCTGAGCCTGACATCAGCAGACGCGTACCGCCCATTTCCCAACGCCAAAGCACGTTTCGTGTCAACAATCGCTGCGCCTCAGCTAATGAAGTGTCGCCATGGAAATAGCAGGACGCCTCTTTCCTCAATAAGTATAAACACACCGTTTCACAACACACAGCAGCAGATTTTCGATTCCATTACTCTCTCTGTGTTACTTTGAGTATTCTGTGACTCTTTCTGTGCTCTGGTCAGCTACCTTCGCCGCTTCTAGGCCTTGTGAACACCTGTACCATCTCTGTAAATTATTTTACTTTCTTTACCACACAATGGCTACAATAATGCCGTATATGTACGAGCCCGAGTACACCGAGGAGGAACTACTGGAAAGGCAAGCACGCGAAAACGATGGGGATTCGGACGGCAGTTGGGAGGACCAGTCAACGGATGAAGAGCCTGGACCATGTCGCATGGACGGCGTCTCCACCTGGTGCACGTGCAATCGGTGCGAGCTAATGCCAACTGAGGAGGAGAACTGCTGCTGCCGTGAAAATTCCGGGTGCTTGGCCTACATTTCGGAAGGCGAGCCAAGTCCGCAATGCATCACCGAGCTGCCAGAGTTCAGGGAAGCCTGCCTCTCACGGACCGTGTTGAGGATGATGATGGTGCTTATGCACGAACTTCGCCGCACTGTTCGTCCGCGTAATCCGAGTAACGAGTAAGAACCCTCTGGTTGTGATGTCAGTGATGCCACTACTATTTCATGGTCGTCCGCCACATATAAAATTACATCTACATATCATTCGAACGCATGTAAATTGGTTCCATATTGTGCATTTTCTAGATAGAATTTTTTTCAAAGCAGAATGACATTTTTTACCTGAATCGACATTGATAAGAAAGTTTTGTCATTTCAATACAGTTTGCATCTTTCTTTTTCACAGGTGGTACAGGCTGGTGGCCTATCGTTGCTTCACTTGGTGGCTTCACGGGAGGCTCGGACACCGCGTTCGGAGAGTAATACCTGCCTGTGCGGTACTTGCCATTAGACAACATTTCCCCAGCGACAGTGGACAATACCGCGGATTTTCCCTGGATGTGCTGCAACCGGAACTTTACAATGTGTAATGTTTATTATTTATGTTCAATTGAAATTAAGATCTAAAATAAAACCCAACATATATTTGAACAATGGTTGTTTTGATTTTTTAAATGAATCTAGTGTGTCTCCATTGAATAGTCTTCCTGTGCCTTGTCTTGTCACACCACATGTCTCCGGCCAGCATCCTCCCTCACGCTGGCCGCCCACCTTCAATCCACATAACCGTTGAACCCATATGCAGCAGACATACATATGTTATTTTGCGGGTTGGCATCAAGCCTCCCGGCCTTGCCTCCTCCCCAAAAATACTTACCACACCACTTTGTTCAAGCATTGGCAATAAAAGGCCGTTGGATTTTATTGATACAAAACATGGTTATAGGTAAATAATCAATATGGTTGATCATAATAAATCATCCTTTTGGGCACCGGGTACAGAGATGACCCCCTCTGGCCCGTGCCGCCTTGCCACCACAGGCCAGCCTGCTGCTGACTAACTGCCTAGGCATCCAGGGTCTCCAGGGTGAACTGCACCCATATATTCTCCTGGGAGGGTGAGGTATTTATAAACTCACCCCCCTGCCTTCCATGTACTAGATCCTGCAGCCTGCCTCTTACATGCAGTTAGATGGCCACTCCTTGGTGAGGCCCTGCGGCAAACGAGTCTTGTCTGCACGACCACCGCCCCAATCCATCCCCCGCCCTATCAAAGGCAGTTCGCACCGGGGTACTTGCGCTGGCAAGTGGAGCTGTCAGGGAGCGATAAAGGCCAAGAGGTGCCAAAGACCATGTACACTTCAAAGTGGTCTATACAGCATGGGTTGTTCTTCCCATGTCTACCTCCAGACCCTGTGTCTCCTGCCAAGCATCCCCCCTCACGCTGGACGCCCCCCTGCAATCCACATAAGTGTGTCTCCATTCACAAGTCTTCCTGTGTCTTGTCTGCACGACCACCGCCCCAATCCACCCCCCCGCCCTATCAAAGGCAGTTCGCACCGGGGTACTTGCGCTGGCAAGTGCAGCTGTCAGGGAGCGATAAAGGCCAAGAGGTGCCAAAGACCATGTACACTTCAAAGTGGTCTATAGAGCATGGGTTGTTCTTCCCATGTCTACCTCCAGACCCCGTGTCTCCTGCCAAGCATCCCCCCTCACGCTGGACGCCCCCCTGCAAACCGCATAATGCCACGACATATTCACGTCATTCATTCACAAACACACCCCTGTTTCGAATTCTTTATAACCCACTTCATATTTCTAATGAGAACTTCTTTGCGCTTTGCTAGTCAACCCGTGAAGGTGCTGGTTATCTGCTCTTCGTCTCTGTGAACTTCCGTGACCACTTCGAGCAAACTCGTCAGTTTGCAACCTGTGAACTGCTCCCTGTTCTACGACAAGAAACTACTCTGATCCCTGCATCTAACTGTTTGTTCGTCAAGGTAAGGCCATGTACCATAATCATTTTGCGTCCAAATTTTTAATTTATATCTATTTGCTAGTAGTCATCAAATTGCATCCATGTTTTCTTTTCGTTCAAGACAGTACATGCAAGGAACTAGTCACATGTTCTGAGTTTAGTCAAATTATTTTTCTATTTTTTTAAAGTTATTCAAATACTTATCCGGATGTGAATAACGTGTATAGTTCCAAGAACCAAAACCAACATTGCAATGAACCTTTTATGTGTCATTTAATTTTTTAACACATTGGTATTCATAGAGAATTGTTGATCTTTACTTTTCAGAACTTTCCACAATGCCTGCCTGTTCCATTGGCGGTTGCCCTTCGAAGACCCATAAAAAATCTGAAGGTACTATAATGCATGTTTTCCCTAAGACAATAGATCAGATAAGAGAATGGGTCCGATATTGCGGATATCCACCGTCTGAGCTTGAAAGTAGAGTCCTAGAAGTCTTTGCGGACAAGAGGGGTGATCGATACCGCATCTGCAGCAGGCACCTTAGCTCAGACATGTACTCCACATCATTGCTAATAAAGAAGAACACACCGCGAGCGAAGCGAAAATTGCTCTCAACCGCTATTCCCACTCTATTCGTCCACATCCCTCCACTGGTGAGTCAAGTTTACGGATTTAGCTCTCGGCCTTGCGGTAGTGTGTAGCATTAGCTAACAATAATTTCCCCATTTATGTATCCACTCAATATGAAGGCGGAAGATTCTCCATCCGTGTCGTTATTGCAGTCATCAGCCACTTCAAGCACCTATCGGGTAATCTTACTTAGCTATTCTGCCACTGACTTGTTTTAGGCATGTAAATCAATAGTTTTAATTTATCGTGTAATTATTTTACCTAATGGTACACCCTAGTACTCGTCCTCCAGTCTTTGTTTTCAGTTATAATTATTGTTATCCAAAATAATGCAAGTACTGTCTTTCAGGGAGATGCTGAGGAGTCCAACGCATTGACGACAACCGTTGATGTCACTCAGATGCTCGAGGTACGTTTCCGGACAGTTCCATCGATGGAGATCATCAGATCTTGCATTCTTGTAGCGTGATTGTTACACACAATGTTTCTTTCGTTTTTAGCCATTGATATGTCCTTCTGTCGTCGCCCTCCTATGTGTCTTCTTTTTTCAATATTGTGTTCATTACTAATGAAAGTCCTATGTTTCAGGGAGTCGATGGAGCATTAGTCCAAGAAGAAGGGGGAGCATGCAGTTACGGGTCGGCGCAATGTTCTACAAGAACATCACCCCTAGTAGTTGATGCAGATCTCTGGGTGGTGACATTTCCAATGATCGAGCAAATCGAATCATATTTAGATATCCATTACTTATTTTAGACAACTGATCATTTGTGCAGGTCTATTTAGATGAGCCGTTGACGCCTGCACAAAGTTTATGTTCTTTTTAACAAAATAGAAAACCATACTAATGCAATTACTGTGTTTCAGGGAGTTGCTGAAGCGTCATCTTCAATAATATCATCAATGGAAGTCTATGCGGAGCCCGAGGTATGGATCTTGACAGTTCCATCTAACTAGATCAACAATGCGTGAATAATTGTCGTTTGAATGTTCTACACAATGCGTTCATTCGTGTTTTGCTATTGAGATGTACATGGGTATTGGTCCCCAAGTACATTTTGTGTTTTCAATATTATTATACATACTAATGAAAGTTCTATGTTTCAGGGAGTCTATGGAGCGTCAGTGCATGATGGATGTGCTTATCATGAAAATATAGTCGTTGCAGCGCAAGAGGAAGTGGAGACATGCACACACAAGTCGGAGCAACAGCGTCCTGATGTTGAAGTTCGAGGCAAGAAAGTTTCAAAGAAAAGAAAGCAAAAGAAGGTTAGTGTCCTGGTCACTATATTATGTTGTTTTTCACTGTTAATAGTTCAATACTGTAAGTTGTGTTTAAACTGAACATCCCTTTTCCAATCTGTCCTCTAGTTGCGAGTGGGTGTACGAACTAGATCTACACAGACAGTGAAGCGAACGAGAGATGTTGCTTGTCAAACCTTTTGGCAGGGACTTGAGACTGGAGATGCATCGTGCCAATGGGAAGAATATGAAGTGATTGACAACGGAGCTATACCACCACCAGCCATTGATAGTGAATGTCCTCCTGGTAGTTCGGATGCAGTCGGAGATCAATTTACAGAATCCACACCCGCAAAAACTAAGACCGCGAGAAAGTTGAAGAAATTGTTTTATTCACCCATCGCCGGAGAAGGAACAGATGTTACAATGGAAGAGAATGAAGTGGACGACAATGAAACACCATCAATATCACTGAACATAGCGGAAGACGATATCAGAGATTCTACCTTTCATGTGAGTGACATGTCCTCAACGTTACAGGCCGAACCAGCTGGGATGCAGAGTGACAGTATAAGGAAAGAGGCCAAATTCATTGTATTCGATAGTTGTTTGATTGATATTATTATTAGGATGAAATGTGGGCATTCGGTTGGTGGGGAAGTATGTGGGGAGCCATTGATTAATGTGACTCGTGCAATTCGAGGCACTAACCTTAAAATACATGCCACCTGTACAAAATATCATCCTTTCTCATGGTCTGCACAACCCATGCTGGGGCAACTGCCAGCAGGCAATCTACTTTGTGCAGCGGCCGCACTTTTTAGTGGTTCAAGTTTTAAAAAGTTAGAGTATTTCTTTCAGTTTGTGGGAATCCATTTCATTGCGAAAACTCAGTTCTACAAATACCAAATCGATTATCTATTTCCAGCCATTAGCGAAGCTTGGAGAATGGAAAAAATGTCTATTGATAGTACATTCGCGGGCAAACGGTTCAGGCTAGCCGGTGATTGACAGTGCGACAGCCCAGGATTTTCAGCCAAGTACTGCACCTACCACTTTCAGGACATGGAAAGTAAGAAAATTGTGAGTTCGGTGGTCGTGTAGGTGTCACAAAGTACATCCTCAGTGGCCATGGAGAAAGTTGGCTTTGTAGCATCATTGCAAGAACTACAATCGCGGGGAATGGTGATCGACCTGATAGCCACGGACAGACACGTTTCAATTGCCAAGACAATGAGAGAAGAGTACAAAAATATAAATCACCAATTTGACGTATGGCATCTTGCAAAAACAATCAATAAAAAAATGTCGGCTGCAGGTAAAAAAAAAGATATGCAAGGTATTTCACAGTGGTCCAAGTCAATCAGCAACCATCTTTGGTGGAGCTCAAAAACATGTGGAGGGTCGTTGGAAATTCTACTGGAAAAATGGCGGTCAGTAATGCTACACTGTAGCAACGTTCACCGCTGGACCACAAACCAACATTTCCACAATTGTGAACATGGCCATTTGTCCACAGAGGAGGCACGGAAGAAGAAGTGGTTGATTCCTTCATCACCCACTCACAAAGCCATTGAAAAGATTGTATTTGATAAAACTATAACAAGAGATTTGAGGGGACTCACGGAATTCTGCCACACAGGAGATTTGGAGGTGTTCCACAATATGTGCCTAAAGTACAGGCCAAAACGATTGCATTTTGGCATGGAGGGCATGATAAATCGGACTCTTCTAGCGGTCTTGGCACATAACCATAATGTTGGCCGTCAACAAAGTAGGACGACCGGAACTTTAGGGACGCTTCGCTACAATAAGGCCTTCACTAAAAGAAGTAAACAATGGGTGATCAAACCAGTGTTTCAGGATATGCAATATGAGTTTATTGAGAGACTTATTGTTGATGTCCTAGATAGGCACATACATGGAGTTGTGAACGAACCTGTGTAGGGGACAACTGCATTGCCACCCAACATTGCCTCTGTTCCATGTCCACCTAAAGCAGAGCTCATTGAGAAATACACATCACGGTTTAAATGATTGTAATTTGATTGTCTGTTCTCTCGAGTCTCCTCATGTTGCAGGCCCATTGAATATGTGTATCTATGTAATGTGTAAATAAAAGTGATTGCTCAGTGTACATGCAATGTGTCTCTCCACCGTTGCCCCTCCCTTCACCGTGCAGTTGTGCGAACCACCCGGGTGTCACATGTGACTTTTCTCTAGAGTCTCCTCATGTCGCAGGCCCATTGAATATGTGTAGCTATGTATTGTGTAAATAAAAGTGATTGCTCAGTGTACATGCAATGTGTCTATCCAACCTTGTTCATTTGCGCATTAAATTAAACCAAACAGTAATATAAATCATTTTTCAAAAAATATAGAATGTCTCCGTATTTATGGTTCTCTGGGGCTGCAAATGCACGCAGACAAAATGCAAAGATGGAGTGTAAATTTCAAGTCCTGTGAGATGGCCTTACACTGAATGTAGCTAACTAGGAATGTGTGCTCGTTCAAAGTGAAGGTCAGCTGCTTTGATTTTTTGCTCGGGTGCCGGAATGGCCCACAACTCAGTATAAGGTTCTATTGTTATTTGACCTTGACAGGCCGGGACCATCCCGAAAGACTTCTTTTTGGGGGTGTGGTGCAATAACGTAAACGATAATGAATATAATTTCAGAACCGAAAGCCATTTAATGTTCGTTCATTAGAAGAAATAACGTCGGCATAGAAGGAGTGGTATTTCGGGGCTGCCCTACGCACAGACACAATGGAAAATGCAAATATAATGTAAGTAACTCTTTAGATGAGTTTATACCGCAATTTAATTACTATACAGTAGCTTTAAAGACGGGTTAAATTGTACTTTTTCGTTCTATGTGGCATATTGTTTTGTACCGCGCACTATCTTGAGGAGAACCATCTCCTTTTATGGAAGCTTCTGCTTTCTCTCTCCCTCTCCCCTGCTACAACTGGTCCACTGTCTGCGACCTCGGTCCTGGGCCCTTCCACTCTCCACCTGCACTGCCTCCCTGTCAACCCCTGCACTGGGGGACTGTCTCAGTATCCTACAGCCCCCCCTTCCCAGCACTTGTTCTGCACTTACCTTGCACTCGCCACCAGCTGGCCCTATGTATTTATTATTTTATGCTACTTACCTTGTACTCCACTTCCACCCTCCCCTTCCCCTTGCACTTTTACCTTCCCCCTACCCCTGCACTTGCGCGATCTGAATGACACCTGGCCTAGTAGGATCGTTGTCTGTCTTTTCCTTGTTCCCCCCCCTCCCTGCCTCGCCACACCTTGAAACACTTGTGTATAGGCACGTTGCAAATGCCATATTATATCATATCAGTGACGAAGTGGTCCACTGGCGCTCAGGCGGCTCTGAAAAAGGCGGAGGAGAGGGGGTGGGTTACTGGAACTGACGTATAATACCCAGTTGCACTGTCCTAGCTATGAAATAATTTCCCGACCTAATATATAAAATGAATAATTTTAATAAAGATCTGATGGTGAGACTAATTTCATTTTTTATGTTTTTAAAACAGGTACATCCTTCATTATTGTATGTGTCACGAGTACCAGACACCGGCGGATGGCTTTTACAACCGCCAGTTGCTTCTCCGCGTGAACAACGTTACCACCCTGACCATTTTATGGGACGATCGCCAAGTACAAGTATGCCCTTACGCGGTACTAATGGCTAGATGCAACATACATACCGTTGTGGTGGCCTAGTGCCTCGTTGTTGGAACAGCCATGCGATTATCAGTGCGACCGAAGAGCTTATTTTATCGTAAACCAACACCCTGTGTACTGCACACGAACATCGCTTGCCTCAAGACGAACTATTTTGGATCGAGAGCAAAGAAAAATGCAAATCGCTGAATATTCTCTAAACATTTGATGTCAAATAAATGTACTTTACAAAATTTACAATCTTGCGGTTTGATTTAAAAGTACAGTTTCATATTCCGAATTGTGGCGCGCTGTGTTGTGAGCTGATCTGTGTTGGTTTCCGGGTTCTGTGTGGAGTCGCGTAGGAGACGCCTAGGCGCGTTTGCCTACGCAGCACAGTCACGTCACGGATAGAGGCGGGGAATATGAATGTTTTGATAAAGTCTGTTTCAGGGGCGGGGGATATGATTTAGTGCCGCAAACGCAGGTGAGCCAGGTCGATGGGGGGAAATGATAGGATTATCACAAAATGGCGGCTGATTTCGAGTGCGTTAATGGACGAAAAGTCGGGTAAGGTCCATAGGAAAGTTTTCTACGATTTACCGATTTATGCTTAAAAACACATGGCCGAACCGTAGGAACAATAAAAAAAAAGTCCCGGAACTATCCTTTAAGTGAACTATTATTTCAAATTATTTCAATTCAATTTTACTACCAATTAATCATAATGTTGAACAGACAAGCAATAAGATACATACAGAAGAAAAGAGGCAATTGCGTAGTAATGGAAAACAAAAAAGAATAGAAAAAGAATTGATAACTGGATGTCAACAGTTTGTGAACAGTAACACATCACAATTTTGAAAAAGCAAATGCAGTCAATGTTATCTGGAAACTAGCGTCATACCTGACACATACACCCACTTATACACCATAAAGGCACCTGACCCAAACACCAAGCAAACACAATACACACTCAGACAATTGACTTTGTTGTGCAAAAACTAAATCTCATGTGCAGAATAATGGAAACAGATTAATGTGACTGCGTCTATTGACATCTATGAAACCCGACCCATGCAGGGTTCCAATAATCAATAATGGAGGCGCACGTGGGAGGGCGCTCCTGTGCTTTCTGTTACTAAGCAGTGGACCGCAACACCTCGCCAAGAGGATAAGGGCTTGAGTGTGACCGTTCCTGTCCTTAGAGTGGCCCCAGTTTTGGATGTCAATCATACTCTTACTCTACACCCGAAGAGAATCCTAATACAGGTCTTGTCACAACATATGTAATTGTTAGATGTGCTTCGCCCTGAAGACGGATGGGTTGATGGCTTACAATCGATAACTCAGCCGAAACTCGAGTTAGCAGCCCAAATAACGTTTCTATATTGAACATTTATTAAGTAGACTTAGCCATGGAAATTGTTGTATGTGCAGCTGGTCGAATCATAGCGCATTATATGGGAAACCCGGGCCAAGGGCTGACATTCAACACAGCCCACCAACGTTGAATTGGGTTAAAATTTCTATTTTGCACATGTCATTGCACATGTTTGCACATTAGAGTTAGGTTTTGTACAGAAATATCAATTGTCTGAGTGTGTGGGCGTATGTGTCAGATATGACGTTAGTTTCCAGATAACATTGGCTGCATTTGTTTTTTTTTTCCAAAATTGCGTTGTGTTACTGTTCACAAACTGTTGACATCCAGTTATCAATTCTTTGTCTAGTTGTTTTTTTTATCTTGTTTTCCATTACTTCGCAATATCTTCTTTTACTTTTCTGTATGTATCTTATTGCTTGTCGCTTCACCATTATAACGAATAAATAATACAATTAAATTGCATTGACAAAAATGCAAATCATACAATAAATATACAGATTCGTAATAATGCATCTAATGATTTGTTTATATATTAATAGAAGAAGCCATTCTCTATTTTTTGTATCAAAAATAACAATACATTTGTACATTTGTAACAAAAACAAACTGATAGCCGCCTTTGACCGGAACAGGTAGTTGGTTATTTTATCTTAGGAATGTTTTTTTGACCCAGAATGATTCCTAGGGAGCTCTACCTCTTGGGTTATTATGTCTGCAGGTAGGGAGCTATAGCTTAATGCAGGAACGTGTCCTGCTAACATGGCATGTGTCGCTTCTATGGCAACTGGTCAGACATCACCTGGCGTATTCCCTGCCCTGAGGTATTTCAGTAGGTTGCACATGGCATCTCCTTCTCCCCCTCAGAATGCAATCCATCCTTCTCAGTCTGGGGTTACAGGGCAGTGGCTGCTCTGATGGTAGTTAGTGGCTGTATGTGAGTGTCTGCTGTTGATATACCCTTCAGAATGCAAGCATCCTTCTCAGGCTAGGGTTGCAGGGCAGTGGATGGTCGTATGGGTGTTAATGGCATCCTTCTCAGTCTGGGGTTACTGAGCAGTGGCTGCTGTGATGGTGGTTAGTGGCTCTGTGTAAGCGGTTGTTGTTGATGTAACCTTCAGAATGCAATCCTTCCTTCTCAGTCTGGGGTTACCGAGCAGTGGACGCTCAGATGGTAGTTAGTGGCTCTGTGTAAACATCTGCTAATAATATTCTCAATATTATTTTGGTATGTTTGGGATATTACATACTCGATTGTTTTCATACATTGTCAATGAATAATGTGCACAGAGGTGTTGTGCACAATGTGAAAAGATGAATATTTGGATCGCTTTTAGTGGTTATCTGGGGTAAATAATGTTAGCCATGATTTTACTGGAATACAATGTTTGCTTGAATGTGATAATGGGTGTGTGCTGTACCATAACCGTGCATGCTGGCTTGAGGGTATCCTTGGGTACCAGGATGTTACCCGTTTTTGGGATGCATCCTTCAGGGGTGGGGATCACTGATTCTATCATCCAGCTTTTGTTCTGAGGTCTCTTTTTACCTCTTTCTAAGGGGGCAACTGAGTCTTCTGATTGGAGGATCTGTTAGTCAGACTGCCAATGAAAGATTCTCTTTGAATGTTCATACTATTCTTTTCATGTTGGAAATGCAGGACTTCAAGTACCAGAATGCAGAGGAACAAAAACAAAAAAAACGGGACATCGCTAGACCTCTGATTTTAATACTCAGATGTACTGAGGCACAAGTAGACACGTACTGCTTTGAGGGTTGGCAAACTTGAGGAAGATTGTACTTTGTATTGCTTTAGAACATTTCAAGAGGAGCAGGTGGCGTCCATTTTGCATTTTTTTACCTGTTCTTTGTATTGTCCACTGCTACACCATCCATCGCTACATAATTCTGCTGAAATCTCCTCTCTCATGGCCAGAAACATCCACCTGAAAATAAAGGAAGTGCCTCATTATGAAAGCCACATGGAGTAGAGGCCTCAAGAAGCGCTGGCTGGTATGGATGCGTCCTGATTATCTTAACATCTGCCAGTAGAGTCTTCTAAGCAATCGCAATATACATTCCTGAAGCACTATAGCTTTCTATAATTGACCCAAAGAGGCAGCTGAGTGGTGAGTTAAGTGCAGAGGTAGTACTGAGTGGCACACTAGTGCCATACACAATGGAGACGTGCACCGATGTTCAGGCATATCAAACCCGTGATACAGATAGTTCCTTCAGGGCCCGATTCGTAGAATCTTTTGCACGGTTCAAAGTGACTTTTCACTGCCCACACAAACCCTGATTCATGGAACTGTGCAAAGTGTATTTTTGTCATGCAAAGTGACTTTCAAGGCAAAAAGACACTTTGCAGTGTTGCATGAATCAGGGTGTTTGTTGGCAGTGCTCAAAAAAGGTAGCAGGCGGCCCTCTCCAGAAAGAACATGGCATAATTACTTATTCTGGGGTTATTTCCCACTTTGAGAGTTTGCATCCATTGCTTTTTGATCCCTGTACCTTTCACAGATGGGAAATATTCATTTGCATATCAATCATTGTCCGGCCCACATGCAGTGCAAAAAAATCCATGCATCAAACCAAGAGTGTCCAAGCCGGAGCTAGACAGGCCTGCAGAAAAAGTGGTATTGCTTTTAGGCAGGGCTAAGCGCTGAAAAGCCAGGTGTACTGGGGCAGAGTGAATACAGGTCAATGGAACTGTGTTGCCATCGCTGATTGTGTTACCTACCGTTCAACAGGTTTGTGTATTGTTTTCATTTATTGAGTACAGCCGTTTTTGTGACTGCTTTCTGTGAAGAACGTAAACTTCTTTGAATATTTTGATATCCGTAGCATTGTGATTTCTTAATACGCCCAATTTGAAATTGCAGATTAAACTATAGGTGTTAAAATATAGGTGTTCTAAAAATACCACCAATGTAAGAGCAGAAATAGTCTTGTTAGTGTCCTTAATTTACTGAAAACGCTGTCACATATACACAACTATATGCAATTCTGCACATAATGTACATATAACATTAAGCTGGGATAGCGGAACTCACAAATAGCAGGAAAATGGTATTAACACACAGATCTTATTTATTAATTTACAATGCTTCTGTAGCACGAGCCAGGCACAAATGCATCAGCGCGCTTTACACATTTGAAACATATATAACACATTCCTACACACAAATTCCAAAACAATTAAAACTTTTAAAAATGTAATCAAATTTACAATTAAGAGAGGCTAATCAATAGAAACATTTCAAATACAAATTACCATAGCCAGGTTTCTAAGCTTCAAACAATCAGGGTTCAAGTGAAGGTCAGTAGGCATAGAACTCCAAGCCGAGACTGCTGCCCCTGAAAAAGTCTTTTTCATAGAGGAGGACTGCTTGAATTTACAAACTTCCAGGCGAAGAGTCGCCCAGCTTTAAGGACCTCTTAAACCTCCCAAATTGTTTTGAGCCTAATTCATGGAATTATTAGAACACCAGTGCAAAGTGGCTTTTCATTGAAAACATACACTTTGCACTGCTCTGTGAATCAGGGTGCTTGTTGGCAGTGCAAAGTCACTTTGCATCCCCCTAAAAAAATTCCTTGAATCAGGCCCCATGTTTCCAGCCAAATAAGAGGGAGTTGCCAATGTATTGCTTTCTAGGGGATGCATAGTAACTTAAAGGTAATCTTGGCCTCCCGTGGAAACCAGTGCAGGGAAACTAGGATCGGCTTCATGTGCTCAAATGTCCTCGCTGCCAGCAGCAATCGGGCCGCTGCATTGAAGGCAGCCGTAAGTGCCAGGCTATTATGCAAGTCTATGCAAAAAGGACGCACATACTCGTCCTTGGTACTTAAGGGGTTAAAGGAGCAAGTGAAGAATGAGGAATACCAGAGAGAGTTGAATTTCCATAATCAATGCGCGATAAACTAGAGATTGCACAAAGGTGCGAAAAAGACATGTTGAAATGAAAGGTTTGACTGCCCATAGTGTTTAAAGGCGAACATTCAGAGATATCACAGCAACATTGACATGTGGAATTAAATTGAGTTGAGAATCTAGCATTAAACCCAGAAACTTGTCCAAATCCTGATTGTGAGCCTGGAATTTTCGCATTTAAAAAGCAATTTACCAACCGAAGAGCTCACATTGCGTGCCCAAGTTAGCTACCAACATCTGTCAGCAGCTGTCATAGTACATTAATTAATTCCAAAATGTGATGCTTGGCTGCAGAGTGCTTGCTTGTTTCCTGAAAAGGAGTTTTGTTCAGTAAAAGGGGCAAGGGACTTGGTGAAAAATAAAGAAGGCAGAAATAAACGATCATGGAAAACGATGGAAAAAATAGGAAATACCCAAAAAAGAGCTAGAAAAAAAGGCACACAAAAGTGAAGACAAGTAAAAGAATAAAACAAGAAAGACAAATGCAGAAAGTGACATGAGGGAAAAACAAAAATTGCATAAAAGCATTTAAAGCGTTAAATGAGCAATAGAAAATGAGATGGGAAAGAGCGGAGAAAAGAGGAAGAGTTAAGTGAAGAAATGAAGCTACTGTAAGAGGTCTAAGAGTGAAAAGGAAAAGAAGTAAAAAGGTGAAAGAAAAGAAAACAATAGAAAAGGGGGTACATTGCTAGAAAACAAGAGATAGGAAAGGAGAGAAAGACACAGGTCACAGAAAAAGTGTAACGGTTGAAAATGACGGCAGAGTTAAGAGTGGGTGGCCCACCTGTTATAGGGGATATAATACCTCAATTGAACGGATATAGCAAGTCACGTCAGTGTCCAATGGCCATTTAGAGGCTCTGTTCTTATGTGACTATGCATGGCCATACAAAGCTGTACTGTCTTTCAATATCCCTAGAAGGCGTGGCTGGGGGAATTTATCTGGAGCTTTATCATGAGCTACATGCATACCAAGTCCCTTCCGCGCACCAGGAGGGAAGGGAGTGGGGAGAGCGGGGAAGTAGATAGAGAAGAGAGGGGAGAGGAGCGGGAAATGGGGGAGGAGAGGGAGCAGGGGGAGAGAGCAGGGGAGTGGAGAGAGTGGGGGAGTAGATAGAGCAGAGGGGGGAGCGGGAACAAGGGGAGGAGAGAGACCAGGGGAGTGGAGAGAGCGGGGAGTGGAGAGAATGGAGGAGTAGAGAGAGCAGAGGGAGGAGAAGGCAGGGGAGTGGAGAGAGGGGGGGAGTAGATAGAGCAGAGGGGGGAGAGGAGCCAGAACAGGGGGAGAAGAGAAAGTAGGGGAGGAGAGAGCAGGGGAATGGAGAGAGGGGGGGTAGATAGAGCAGAGGGGGGAGAGGAGCCGGAACAGGGGGAGGAGAGAGAGCAGGGTGAGGAGAGACCAGGGGAGAGGAGCAAGCAGGGGAGTAGATAGAGCAGAGGGGGGATAGGCGGGAACAGGGGGAGGAGAGAGAGCAGGGGAGTGGGGGAGAGCGGGAGAGTAGAGAGAGCAGAGGGGGGAGTGGGAACAGGGGGAGTAGAGAGAGGATGGGGAGGAGAGAGTAGGGGAGTAGATAGAGCAGAGGGGGGAGATGAGCGGTAACATGGGGCAGAGAGAGAGCAGGGGAGTGGAGAAAGAGCAGGGGAGTGGAGGGAGCGGGGGAGTAGAGAGAGCAGAGGGGGAGGAGTGGGAACGGGGAGGAGAGAGAGCAGGGGAGTGGAGAGAGCAGGGGAGAGCAGAGAGCAGGGGATTAGATAGAGCAGAGGGTGGGAGAGAAGTGGGAACGGGGAGGAGAGAAAGCAGGGGGAGGAGAGAGCAGGGGAGTGGAGAGAGCAGGGGAGTGCAGAGAGCAGGGGAGTGCAGAGAGCAGGGGATTAGACAGAGCAGAGGGCGGGAGAGGAGCAGGAACAGGGGGAGGAGAGAGAGCAGGGGAGTGGAGAAAGCAGGGCAATGGAGCGAGTGGGGGAGTAGAGAGAGCAGAGGGGGAGGAGTGGGAACAGGGGGAAGAGAGAGATCAGGGGGTCTTCAAGGAGCGGGAGTGGGACACCAGATGGTGAGAGATGGTATCCCTTTTAACACCTTTACCCCATCCTAAGTGGGATATTTAGGAACTCAACCCCACCTTACAACACAAACACTTTCTTACGTTCATCCCGTTATGAGAGAAAACAGACTAACACCCGAGCCGTATACCTGACGTGTCCCAATACAATGGTCAGGCAAGGTCAGGCAATTACTGACCATCACACACACCTGACTATCATTAAGCTTCCCCACACAGATAAAAGGTGGAGCATGACAGCACACTCTGAACAAGGCAATGCACAAAAGGAAACAGTAGTTCCAATATGGCAGTTTAATGAGAGGAGAAAGACGGCTAAACCGAAGGGGATTGCAAGGATGCAAGTTCCCAAGGAACCATAGCTTTCATGAGCCCTTGTGATAGGATAGCGTAAGACACAGAAAACAGGCTGAAGAATCCTGCATTGTGTGTCGGAAATACCGGGCCCCGCCTGCGTCAATGATCAAAGCGGGGAGCATCACAAGCCAATGTGGTACTGTTCTTGGCCCAGGAAGAAAGCAGCGTCAGTGGTGAGTTGGGGAGACCGATACAAGAGTGGTCTGTGTTGAAACCAAGGTTGCAAGCGGCAACATTGTATGGCGAGCACTGGAATGAACATTGTTTGAAATACGTGATAAAAGACACAAGTAAAATTGAAATGTTGATGAGTGATTGAACTTTGAAGCCAAGATAAGATACCTTTGACAGAATGGTCCAGCACTGGGTGTGTGCTCAATCGAAGGTATCTGTAAGGTATCCAACTGAAGAGTGGAAGAGTTGTAGAGCATTGTGAATCGAAGTGGTGCTGCAACGGTTGAAGCAAAATCCTGTGCACAATCGAAAATGTCTTCGATGTTGATACAGTAAACAAAGTTTGTGGCAAAGGAGATAAAGGTGGTCTGAGCCCGGCAGAGGGAGATCAATTGAAAGCTTTCTGTTAAAGCGTGTCTGAGCGTGGAAGAGGGGGACCTGGGGTGAAGCAAAAATCACCCAAGAAGCTTTTGTGTTAAAGTGGGTCTGAGCCTGGCGGAGTGGGGCCCGGGGTGAACAAAAAATCACCAGAGAATTTGTACGTGTGTAATCATAAGAGGAAAATAACTTTGATATTTGTCATGTTGCCTCAGGTCCTCTGAAAAAGAGACTATGAATGGCAAAGAGACTTTGGCACAGAAGGGCGTGATGTTAAAGTTTTGAACTGCACCCTTGTGCTAGAGAAGCCAGTGACTGTGCTAAGCTTGCGTGTGCCGCCTTGTCCCGTGCTGAAAACGTGGGGAAGGGAAGCCAGCGGCTTGAATATCCTGACATATCATTTCCTGAACACTTTTCCTTTGCATAACATTGTTTCCCACACTATTTGTATTTAGAAGTAAGGATTGGCAATGGGTTTATTAGTATAGGCCCTTATATTTTGACAAGACTGCACTAGGACTGAGTTATTATTTGATGGTTGTAGCTTGCTCCCATCTTTAGATTTAGGATTAGATAGGTATTTTTTCAAACCCAATTGAAGTTCAATAAACATCCTTGAACTGTGATCACTTTGATTCCATGCCTTCCTTACACTTCTCCCTCGCTTCCGGACCCATGTCAGAAGTAGTGGATCGTTTCAAAATAAGGGATGCCTGAACTACCACAGGTCCTTCAAGCTAAGTATAATGGAACAACAGAAAATGGATCTTGGCGAAATGAGATCAGAACATTTGTTGCAAATGACAACACCAACTCTTGTCAAAAAATATATATATTTATTTATATGTAACCTTCGAATCTTTTTGGTGTTCTCAACATCCACATTTATAAGCCACCATTCATTCCATCTGTCATTCACGCTCTCACTGTATATCTAAGTTTTCCACAACTACGGTACTATATCCACCTAGAAACATATATATTCACATAAATCACAACACTTCTTTGTAGTTTCAGTAAGTGTTAATACACAAAATCAAATAGCATCCTTCTTGTTTGATATAACTCGACATATGTTTCGGTCATCAAGGGATGGGCTCCTAATTTGGGCCAGTCGTTATAGGCGACCTTCTTCAGGAGACAGATGGTTCAATTGCAACCACTCCGAAATGTGAATAAGGTGGGTGATGTCATCAAACTTCAATCTACAAATAAACAATGTGCACTTCATCAGAATTCTGATCTCTTATTTATGTAGACACAGATACATCTTGTGTGTATATCTAAGTTAATGTATATACAAATTGACACTCACCTCCACACAGAATAATGGAGTCGCGTGTCAACGATGGAATTTATCCTACAGTGGTGGAGGATTACTCTGCGCCTAAACTGCAATGGAAAAGAGGGACAAAGCATCTCTGTCAGCCTCCCTCATGAGCATGATCAAGGCATATCAACATTATGTTTCTTGATGGATGCTCTCTAGACACACTGTACTACCCGATGAATAATTCAGGTATGGGGGTGTCTTGCACATGGATCACAAATACACATGAAAGAAGCATGGAGAAACCTAGAAAAGAGGAGTGTAACACATGGTTAGTGCCAGTGAGGACAGGGAATAATTTTTAATTGAATGATTACCGATAGTGAGTTCCACAGGAAGAAAGGATGCCATCAAAGAGGCAATTAACTGCTAGAGCGATAAATTATTGCGGGAAGTTTTAAAAAAAAGGGAAACAAATAACCGTTAGCATATGACCACTGGGGGTTTAGCCATTGTCTTTTAATCTTGCAGAAATGTGGGATCTAAGACATTGGCCGTGGATACTGCTGGCATAAGGAAAGGGAGTTTGAGACTCATCCGGTACTCCGGGGACGCTGGCCTTTGCCTTGGCCACTGGTCTTACCTTTTCTAAGTCAATGTGGCTAGGGGATCTGAAGAACATCGAACGTAACAAAAGCCTTGAAATTAACGGAAACAAAAGTTTAGTTAAGAGAATTAAGGTAAGATGATTTATCGCAAAAAACCCTTGTAATTCACCGCAAAGTGATGACGCCCCACAAATAGACAGCTCTTTTTTTTAACGACCAAGGATTTTTTGGACTGAAATAATGGCTTCATGACAAGAGGTCTCCTACATTTCTGTCTCATTTGTTGCATATCTGAGGCTTTTCATTTGAAACAGCTCACAGAGTTGAATCTTTCCTCAGAAAATGCCAATGCTTACCTAAAATTCAAACGATTTGGGTGATTGCAAACTATAAATCGTTACAGTTTATTATTTTCAGAAATAAATTGCCTATATATAATATTTAATAACACCTTAGAGATGTTATCTACAGCTGTTCTAATTACTTTAGAATTATAACCCCCGTCCTGACGGGATTATACATTGCAGTATTGTCTTCTAATGTGTGCTGACTACTTTGATATTCAAACTACATGACACAAGAAGGATTTTCAGTAATTCTACATTAGAAAACTACACAATACACCTCGACTGTGCAACGTATTAGAGCAGGAAGAAAAATCCTGGATCTTAAATACAGCATGATCACAAAAGAAATGCGTGCATTCCGGGAATTGGCAGGTCAACAACTGAATCCAAATCACCTTTGAAACTATAAGACTAAGTGGAACATGTTCAAGTAGAGCTGTTATCTCGAGGGCCTGTTTCTTTAACGCTCTTTTGCACCAGCTCACTTAACATTAGCTCTTCAATTCAATCAACGCCACTGGTCTCAGCTGCGTGCAAGGGCTGGAGCTTTTATCTAGTATTAGCAGACTGACAGCCTGGTTCATGGATTATTTGTGCCGAAAAAAACGGGATGTGTGCGCCATTCTGCCCGCAAATCCCCATTTGTTAAACAGGGATTTGCGGGCAGAATGGCGCACAAATCCTGTTTTTTTGGCGCAAATAATCCATGAATCAGGGCCTGAGTTTTTATATTTTTTTGGTTGTCATTGCATAACATAGAAATGAGATTGAATATTATGTTGAGCCCGTGTTTCAGGTCAATCTAAATTAGCTGGCGCACCCTCTAACACACTTTGGGGTCTTGTGGTCAGGGCACAGTTTTGACATATCTTGTGATAGCAGTTTCAAGATATGCGCAATACATTTTTAGGTACCTACCAAAACCTTCAAATTGTTGAGTGATGTATTTTTGGAATAATATTAGATTTTTCTTATCACAGGTCTATTTATCTATCTATTCAATTCTTATATAGCGCCAATTCGCCCATGGGCCTCAAGCCGCTCACAAGTTGATTGACTTTATAGACAACCCATGCGTATCCCTCTCCGATAGCCCTTCTAAAACGATTTCCTCTTGATTAAGGCACTTTAGAACATACCCTCTTATTTTCAGCAATACTGGTGTATGATCTACTTTAGCAGTATTGACATGTGGGCCTGGATAGCTCAGTCGGAAGAGAATCAACCTTTTAATCTGAGGGTCTGGGGTTCAAGTCTCTAGTCGGGCAAACTCATTTTAAAATCTCGCGCCTAGAAACACTTGTGTACAGGCGCGTTATAAATGACATATATCATGTCATGCCCACCAAGCTTTCACAAACACTGTTGCTCTTCCTTTAAACCTTCCCCGTTTGAATACACCCATTTGTTGTATGTGTACCCTCCTTTGCCCACCGATTATTATCATCATTATTATTATTATTATTATTATGATGGTATTTATTGAGTGCTTCGAGAAGCAATGCAGCGCTTTACCGAGGTATACAACATTACGGATGGATAACGGAGAGCGTTTCCGATGTAACAATAGAACAGATATACATCGGAGGTGGGGGATACAGACGAGGGGTACAGCTGTACAGTGTGGCGGGGAGGAGAGGTGCGGGTGGAGTCTAGCGATTCAGGTGGCGCGGGGCGATGTGATGGCCTAGGTGGTGAGGCGGAGAGACTCCCCCCTTTACCTTTTCCACCACAGATCACGGTCTAGATATCTGAAGAGAGGGATCCATACACCAACGTCCAGAAAAGCCACGGCAATACCAAATATGATGTTGATTTGGCGGAGTTTAACATAGTAATCACAACCAACACTCCTCCTCAAACCTCGGCCTGCCTATTCAAGTTGTTTGTTCAAACCTTCAACTGCTTCACACATCCTCTTTTGTGTGCTCTTTTCAGTTCTCCCGGACAGTGGTCTGCTTAGTCGTGGCGTGCGCTGGAAGACCTATACATTAATTTATTTATTTATGTGTTTATTTATTTGAATTTTTAGAGCGCACTAGCCACCCAAAGGCATCGAAGCACTGGTCCCGGAGAGAAATCATAGTTGCACGGTGCAGCTACTGGTGACAGGTAGGCATAGCTTTGATGTGAGTACATCAGCAGTAGCAGTGTAATCAGTGAATACATCAACAAATAGCAGTGTTTAAAAATACAAGAGTTTTGTGGTAAATAGTGGGTTAGCAGTGGGGGGTCTGGGGAGGAGTGATTGGCGCAGTCTAAAATGCGACTACATAAAATAAGTGCCATTCTGCCATTCCGGTTTTATGGGCCACATTGTGAAATAAATGTTGACAAAGGCTACTCTGGCAAGTGAGACTTGTGTGCAATTGTTACATTCTGGGGATTTTTGGTGAGATTCAATTCCTGAACCAAAGTTGTTTAGAGCTCCTTAAATTCATTTGGAATGCTTGCATCTTGGACTTGTAGATCTGGCACAATTTGTACAACTTGAATTAGAAAATGGCAGACAACCTGCCCTCTAACTTGCAGATCCAATTTCAAAAGAGTACAGTCGATGGGCGTGCATTTTCGAAGGCCGCACCAACATTTTGGAACAGCCCTCCAGGGTCTGTCCTTGCAACGGAATGCCTTTTGGTCTTTTGGATATTACTTAAAACCTACCTGTTTCCATCGTGTGCTTGAACTCCTTCTGAGGATGTGTCCTACTTTCTGCCTGTCTGTTTCTCATTTATTTATTCTGTCTAAGCTCCAGGATACCTTCGGGTTATAGCTGTGCTCTATACGTATATATACCATACCATACCATACCATACCACCACACACAAACAAATCAGATGTGTGTGGCAAGCTTTCCACGTGCATCATATTTATGTCGAACACGTCTGATAGGATACATGTCAGCTCCCTTTTCAGCTTGCTTGTGCTCCCTTTACATAGAGCCCACCGACGGGCCATGCCCATCTTTAATAATCTGATGTTCAACCTCTTCAGTAGCCTGACGCCCTCTGTGCCCACTTGCGTATTAAGCATCCTGATGCCCCCCACAAAGCTCCAACACCAATGTACCTATTACCAAGTTCCCCACACTCCTCTCCCTACTTACTTCCAACACCATGATCTTCCACATCGCAACCTATGTAGGCATCTGAAGTCCTCATGGCCCACTGCAGCACTCTGATGTCCCCTTAACTGTTGCCTATCATACTGGTGCCCCCAATACCCTTCAACACCCTGATACAACCAGCCATTTCAGCACCCTGATATCGCAATCCCCATTTCAGCTTATTGGTGCCCACTATCCGGGTTCAGTTGCCCTAATCCCTTATCCCACTCCAGCACACTGATGCCCCGGACCCACCATGTGTATTTTATTTCTGCACTATGCTGTGCTCACATGCTTTTTTCAGCATCCTAAAGTCTCTGACATATTCAGTACTACCAATTCCTCAGCACTCAAATGACCTAGCCCCACCGCAGCCCACCTTCAACACTGATTCACCCCTCATTCCTTCTGTATCATGATGACCCCGCCCCAAACCAGCAATAATCGACCACATTATATTTTTAGCCCATGCCCGTACCAAAAGTCCCCACAGCCTGTCAGCAGTCTACTGGCTCTTCAGCACAATGTGGCCTCACCCCAGTCACCTCAACACCCTAAAGCCCCAACTCGGCCCATTTACCATGAGTATAATGCCATTCAACACCTAGGGCACCCACCGCCTCAGCAACCAGCCCTAAACCAATAGCACACGTATGGCGTTTTGCCACCAAGCAGAGATGACACAATGCCCTCATAGCCACATCCCAGCCAAATCACGCTCGACAGCCACACATCACAGCTCTACTCTCTTCCCCAGCAGCAGGGGCGTTGCTAGAGGGGGGCTGAGGGGGCTATAGCCCCGGATCTTTTGGCTGTAGCCCCGGATAGAAGCTCAGGAGCTACAGCCAAAAGACTAGCTAGCCCCGAGTCCTGACAGCCTGGACATTAGCTTAGCCCCGGATCTTTTCCAGACCTAGCAACTCCCCTGCCCAGCAGCAGCAACATTTAAAGAAATGCGGTCTCCCGAATGCACACGTCTGCATAGCCTATGTGGACTACATGCGTGGTGACTCCGTCAGTCCCCCACGGCCGTGGCGCCCTTCCCCCAGGCCATCGTCTTACTTATGTCTCCTGCTCGCCTTCACTCACCCTTCCAGCCTCTTGTTATTGCAGTTCAGGTTGTGGGTTTAGGTAGATGAGACCGTGGAGGGACAGACTCCTGCTGGTTCCTGTGATTTATAGTCTTGCTTGCTTTGTGCATTACACAGCTCGTACCTCTCGCGCTCATTCATTGATTATTCAATCACAGTAACTCTCAATTCTTGAAGGTTAGTTTGAAGAAATGCGTGATTGATTGTTACTCTTATTCCATCAGAGCTATTCCCTTTTTGCACTGTTCGTAAATAATATCATCGAATCAGCTTACACGCGTTTTGGCCAAATGGCCCTTTTTTCAATGCTGGGATTAGAAGTGGCAGAAACAACACGGAAGGAGAATGTGAAGGCATGATGGATAGGTGGAGGCGGCGTGCAGAGTGAGATTGGCGTGGGCATGAATGCAGGAAGGAAGTGGGTGGCGGTGTGGTATGTGGGTGATGTGAACAAAGGTGGTGTAGAAGTGAAGGATTCAATGAATGCTAGTGGTGCGGGTAGTGTAGCTAATGATGACGTCCCGATGAATAGTGGTGCAGCATCAACGGCACTGGGACATTCAATGCGAGCATGGTGATGAGAGGTGTTGGATGTTATTGTTAGCTGTATATAGATGTGTGCATATGCGTGGCTGAGTGGTGATGAGGTATGGCCAACTGTGGGGATAGGTGTGTGAGTGGGGGAATGTGAAGTGTGGATGTGATTCACAAAGTGGGTGATTTGTGTTGCACGTCCTGTGGAAGGGGGTCACCTGGAGTGTGGCGTGATCAGTGTATGCAGAGTATATTGTGCAGCTTGCAGTAGTGATCGGTTTCTAATCTTAAAATGATGTGGGACTGTGCTGCTGAAGGGTGGTGAGACATGGAGCAGCAGAGGTTGTTGGGATGTGTGGCTTGAGCGGCAGAGGTTGTTGGGATGTGTGGCTTCAACAAAGCAAAGTAGTAAGTCAGTGTAGGGTGGTGTGAACTGGCTGTGTGTGATTGCATTATTCAGTCTGAGGCAGACATGGAGGGCACTGGAGTGTGATGCGACTGTGTTGGTGATGTAGGAGTTTGGGGTGTGTATCTAGGAGTTAGAGGGATGCTGTGAACAGCGAAGGACACACTTGTTGGTCAGCAACAAACAAGCAGCTATTGAAGGAAAGAAATATTTATGAACTGACAAGACACATTATATTTCTTCCACCAGAGCACCAAAACCACTGTTTTGTTGATCAAGTTTTTGAGGCTGATTGTGTCAAAGGCAGCTGAGATGTTGCGAAGGATGGGGGTGCTTGGAGTGTCTGCGTTTGTGTTATTTTTAAGGTTTCACCAGACAGGTGAAGGTGTAGGTTCTAGTCCTCCAATTGGCTTACATCCTAGATACGACTGATGGACACTGCTGGACTCCAGGTGGACTAGTAGCTTGTGGGAGATGTGCCATTTGAGGAGTTTAACCACGTGAGGACAGTTGGAGATTGCCTGGTACTTCGGAGGGTCATTGCGGCATGGTGTTTGCCACATTACGTGCAGTTTGGTGTACGCTGCCTTCCTCAACAGATCTTTTCAGCAGAGGCCTGAAGAGGTCGGTGAATGCCGGGTGTTGCAGGATGGTTTTGTTGAGGACTGGTGTGCATGGACCTTCTAGTGATCCTGCTGGGTTGTGATTTGCACCAAGAGGGCCTACTCAGTGAGTGTGCTGTCAATCTGCAGATGCAGGAGTGTAGTGTAGTCTGTATGGAGATTGGAGTGTTCTCATGGTCTGGTATAGTCTGTTTGTAGTCCAGATGATTATGCATTAGTGATACTGTGTTGGTGGAGTGGTATGAAAGACTTTGCACTGGTGTAGTTTTGCCGATGCCTGGAAAATGGGGTTTCTGAATTCGTTCAACGGTTGGAATATTTCATTTTGTTTGTGTTTTTCTTGCTCACTTTAGTTGCTGGAGTAGGCTTTTTTGACTTTCAAATTTTTCATCCTGAAGATTTGGAGTTGCCCTTACTAGACAAGCTTGTCAATGTTGCAGTCGTTTTTTTTTCCATAATGGTTCCTTCATTCTTTTTTTCTTTTTTGAGGTCTTTTACATTGTTTGATTACCTTCTTGCTTCATACTTTTTTCTCTGAGAGCTGCGTTTCTTCAGGTCTGGCTTCCCCAGGGTGCTGGTGTAGATTTGTGGTGTGTGGGCTTCCACTCTTGCAGCTTCTTCGGGTGCCATTAGGTTGTCTTTGGTTTTGAGAAGGTCCTCTTGCGTGATACTTTCCAGGCTTTCCTGGCTGCGGAGTGTGCCAAAATCTGTTCAGGAAGAGCAATACTTTGAGTGTCTGGGGTGAATTTAAGGCCCTAAGCAGAAGTCCCCTTCACCTAAAACCGCATTTGAACAGTGCCACCAAAACTGCTATGCATTTGTCCTTCTGGCACATATGTGGCAAGCAGTTGAACACTGCATTGGAAAATGGCCCTGCCTCTGCTTCATTTTCGTCTACATAACTAGAAGTTATGCCCTGCCTTCAGAACAGCGCTGCAGCTGTTTTTCTACATTTGGAGAACAAAAAGTATGCACGACATCCAAAACAGCCTTATTTTAGTGATAAATCACATGAGGGGCAAGGATTTCTATATTACAACCTGACAGGCCTTTGTTTCCCTCAACCATCACACTCAAATTACTGCAAATGAAAGAAATAGCATGTTTTTTTCTCTTTTCTGTGCCAAAATCAAAGAAATCCGGTGCAGTATTCCTCTGTGTCCATAAACCAACAGTACATGCAAAACCCCCTAAAAGAATAATTGAAAGAGAATCCCGTGGTCTGCAAAACCGCATTTGAAACTTTAATTGAAAGACCTGCACACAAGTGAATCTGTTCTTTGGAAAATAAGGAGAAATGTTATTTAAAAAGTACACATCAAATAACAGCTTTTGCTTTTGCAGAAATATCATTGAATATGTGGGAGGGGGTTTGGCTACACAATGTACATTATATACATTTGTCACCACAAGATTTGGTTACCTTGAAAAAGACTCAGAAACTTGAAAAAACAGTTTGAGGCTCAGGCACAAGATTCAATGGAAAACCTGGCCTACCACTGGAAGTCACATTAATCAGTGAACCGGTCTCCCATGGTCTGTGAGGATGTGAGGATTCACTGCCCGGCTACGCTAGCAGGCAGCCCTGAAGAGGGAACAATGGAAGCCAGTATGGCTAGTGCGTGATCGAGAGGTGCAATTTCCTCCTGCACCCACTCTGAAGGAGGAACTGTCAAATTTCAAAGGGCATAATAAAAGCTCTTTGTTGCAAGCTGAGCCAAGCAGAGACAGTTTGCTCTGGGAGTCTGCAACACCGCCCCCACATGTGACAAATCCTCCCCATGGACATTTAAGGACTTCTTCATTTTAAGACATTTTTCCCAGCAACCTGAATAAGTCGTAATTTTAGATTATGCTAGTTTTCCATGTGATTTTTAGACAAATATAAAGAGACCAAGTGCATGTTTCTAGCATTTGGTGAACTGAAATGGCCAGCAAAGACACATTTCTGGTTGCATTATAAATGGGACAAATATGAAACTAGGTGGAAAGATGCAAGATGTAATTATGAGCATGTGTAGTCATTGGCAGAATTTTTTATACTATGCATTTCGTAAAAGGGCAAAAATGTGCCAAAGGGTGATGCGACCACACACAGAGCCGGCGCTCAGATTGCCCAATTGCCAGTGACCCATTGAATCTGCATATCTACTTTTTATGGCAGTGGCTAGTATAAGTTTTAAGTTTTGATCTATGATATGATAGTTTATTTATATAGCACCTATACACAATGTGTTTCAAAGTGCTTCAAGGCAAGGAAGGGAACAAGGGAAAATACAACGACATTCTTACAGGCCATGAACAGTAAGGATGTGAAATTAACTATCGAACTCAGCCCGACGACATTTCAGATAGTGCAAGTGCTAAGACATAGATAAGGGAGGGGGAGAGTGGGAAGGAAATGGAAACAGACAGGTGACTACCATACTAGGCCTGACTACATTTCTGGTAGAGCCGCAGGAAAACAAAAGGTGAGGGAGAGGGGTGCAGAAAGGGAGGGGAGGAACAAAACAAGTGACTATCGTACTAGGCCTGACAACATTTCAGATAGTGCTGGAGGGAGTGGGGGAACAGTAAGGGGATAGAGCGACAGACGAGGTTGCTATCATAGCACGGGACAATTCTGATAGAGTAAGTGCATAGAGGAAAGTAGGGGGAGGAGGGGAGGAGATAGGAAAAGGAAGAGGGAGCGGAGTGGAGGAGAGAACAGAGAGTAAGCAGTCAAAAAGAGTGGAGAAGCAAGAGAGGAGAGCGAATACAATTGCAGAAGTCAATAGTAACACATAGGGCCTCATTACACGGTAGGCGCCATGGTTCATGCCGGTAAAATACCGGCACCGCCTTGGTGGAAAGGAGAATTACCGCCCCATTCCAAGGTTGGCGGGGAGGTAATTCCCCCTTCCAACATTGCCCTTCCCCATTCTCATTTTTGCCCCATAGGGCATAATGGGAATGGGGAAGGCGCTAATTACGGCACCGCAAATTGAGGTACCGTAATTAGCTCCCTGGGTCCTTTTACGGGTTGGTTTTTAACGCCTGCAAAAAGCAGGCGTAAATTCCCCAACCCGCAAAGGGACCTCGTAGTAAGGCGGTAATGATTTACCGGTACCAGTAAAATACCGTTACCTGTAAACCCTTACCGCCTACCATGTAATGAGACCCACAATGTTGCAAGCCAGGATACAAGATGAAGATGGAATAGCATGGTTCAGGGCCACCATGAGTACAAGATGCAAAGGAAGTCTAGCATGAGAGTTGGGAAAGGGTGACGCACCGTGAATCAATGAAGTCCATAAAAGTAAAATTCAGCATTGGCCACAAGATGGTGATGGTGAAACCAGAATGTATCAAGACAGACTCTTGTGTGCAGGAAGGGGGGGTGCACAAGGGAACAACACGGGGGGACCAGAGAGGGTGGGGATGGCCTGTTGGGATAGAGTGTGTAAACACATGTTGGTTCATGCTTACCTGCTGTCTTAGCAGGGAGTCGGACCCTGGATCCTCCTGGTCCGAACTAATTTTTGCTAAAAAGCAGACTTGAGGGACAAAGAAAGGTCATAAATACAAACACACAAAGTATTCCCTTTCCACTGAACCAATTGGCCCAGGGCGAGGAGAGAGTACTGGTAGGCTATCCTATCCCAGGATAGGAATAATTCCAGAGTACTCACCCCCCAGATTGTAAAATAGGTTATGTCATTTTAGTTAAATAAGGGGGACACAGAGAGACACAACGGATTCTAATCCGGTTCCAGATAAGCCATCCATTCATCCATCCATCTACAGCAAGATACACAGATTCCAGATCGAGGCACACACAAGAATCCAGGGAGAAAGGAGAGGAGGCAGCTGATCCCATCCAAGAGAGTGCAGAGACCAGACCTTCCCTAGCTGACCCCATCTAGAATAGCGCAGTGACCAGACCTTGGAATAGCTGTCAGAATCCCATCCAGCAGAGTGCAATGACCATATCCCTTGGCCTAGCTGTCCAGAGTGACCAGATCCCTTGGCCTGGCTGTACAGAGTGACCAGAGACCTCGCTGGCTTTCCAGAATCCCAAACCCAAGCTTGCATTGTAAGTAGCAAATAACCCAAGTCCCAAATTGCGTATACCACTCTTTTGACTCTTGCACCCCATTGAAAATCCCATTCAAAGTCCCAATATAATCCATTCAGCTTTCCATAGATGTATCTATATTAGCCTGTGTAAGTTAGTGTATTCCTTTTATAAGTCTTTCAGTTTTCTGTATAAGTCCTTTGTATCATTTTGCAGTAATTCAATTATTTCCCCTATAAAGAGATTCACAGTGTGAGTTGGTTGACCTTCGAAATTAACCACCTCGTGCCAAGTGTCTTTCTTTAATAACCATAGTCATTAAAATATAGCCGCAACAGAATTCGTCTTTGTGTAACAAAAAACGAATTTGCCTGTGTACTTTTTGCGTTCCCACAAATTCCGATTTGTGTCTGTCCCATAGAAAAACCCAAACCGTAGTCCCATTGAGAACCATCCCTTTCTGTCAGAATCCTATCTGTTATGTGCCTCTGTTCCTTGTAATGAAAACCGATTTCCGATTTTGACAGCCAAAAGTCCAGTGTAAAAACTAATTTCCATTCTGTCGCGTGTGTTTCCTTTTTGCATTTGTCTTTTTTCCCAAAAGCGATTTTCTTACCATGTGTTCATGTTGCCTTGATGCCATGTATAGTAGTCTGTAAGCTTCCTTATCTCCCGAGTGTAGCAACACAAATTTCCTTCCTAGCAGTCCCACCGCAGTTGTAAGATGCTGTGCGAGTAAGTGAAATCTGATTATGCTGTTTGGCTCATAAATCAGGTTTTCATTTTCTTTTTTGGCCTCCCATCTTGGGGTGGTGGGCTGAATTATAAATCACATTTTCCCTCTTTATCCTGACTCCTTGCCACTGCTCTCCATCCAAAAAGAATTTAGTTAGCAAATGTTTGGGGGTGAGTGTTGCAGGTGGAGTGCTTAACTTTAATGCTATCCATTGCTCCAAAATCATTTTTCCTGTTTGCCATTAAAGATCCATGTGAATTGTGGGGATTTTGAGCTAACTGTGTTGTTGGAATCTTTGCATTTGTACTACCACAACCTTGGGGGCTATTGTCCAATTGTTTGATTTTGCTTTTATTTTTCATTGAACCATGAAATGAATAAATATCATATTGATACATACCGCCCTGGTATCTCGTCCACTGTGACACAGGGTGTTTGTGAAGATGGGTGTGAGATGAGTTGGCGGAATACTCAAACAAAAGATTCCATGGCTGATTAAAGATAAAAAGTGTTTTTATTGTGCGCCACATTCATTGTTAGGGGAAGGAGTCCCTGGCTGGAGTGTGCCGTGTTACAAAACCGTTACAAGTGAAACCCTTGAATTGCACGTCAAGGTGGTCTCCCTTGGTGGAGCTACTGTTATGAGTTTGCCATTACAGAATAGCCCATCCAGTGTATGTATGTCTGCCAGTGTGGGTGGGTCCTCTTACAAGCTGTTTGAGGTCGAGGTCTTCTTGGTATACAATATACAAGAAAACTCTTGTTCCAACCAAAGAATCATTGTTTGAGGACCTTAAAGTGCTATGTGGGTAAAAGAAAAGGGCCCTGGGACCATGACAGAATTGGAATAACTATTCTTGGCCTTAATGGCCAAAATTGGTTGTAAAACGAAAGATCTTATTGGTAATCCAACCAGCATTATATGATCTCGACTGGGTCTCTACTGTGGATGAATTCCACCAATACCTCACCATGATCCATTTTAGGGAGACCACAGAAAGCAGGGGCTGCATGCACCTTTTCTGTCAATCTACTCTGACAGGAAGACTCTGCAACTTTTTTTGCGGTTTCGGTGGAATCTACTCAACACAAAGGTAATGTTATTTTAATATGGTCTCGTTAAAGAGGAGTTGTTGGCCTGTGGATTTTGCCAAGCATGGGAACCACGTGACACATTAACACACCTGTTACTCTATTGCAGTGCCCTCCAAGTAGGGAGAATGAATGTGTTTAGAAAGTTTCGTCATACAAATACTGGTAGTGGTCTTGAGCTACTGTGTCTGGTTCTACCACTTCTGTAGTCACAGCGGTTGTAACCTTTCTTAGAGTTTTAAATATGATTGCTGATTTTTAATTGCATTGTTTCCAAAGGGAAACACGTACCTGTCTATGTATGTTAACTCTGTGTTCTTCTTCGTTCTTTTCTTTCTGCTGCAAGCTAACTTATTATTTGTTGTTGTTACATTTACCTTATTTTTTCTTTTTCTTTTCTTTGTCTTTCTCTTATGGAGATGAATTTTCAGAGACATCTCGTTCAATGTGTAAAATCTTAAAGATAAAATTGTTCTCTTTTATTAACCAATAAACAAAAGAAAAGGGATGAAAATGGGCACCTGGGCTAGGGGTTTGCTGTACTTTCATTTCCAGCCAGACATTTAAATGGCCCAGAATGGTTAGGTGATCTCTGCACACAGAGATGTGAGTCACTGTTTCAGGGAACATGTCTAAACACGTGAGATTGCTTTACAGGGACCCCTAGATCAGCATGAACGGGAGTGGAGTTTATGGGGGTATGTATGTATGTATGTATTTCTGTTTATATATCGCTGGTAGCCCGCAGACATCAGGGCGCTTGGACAATACGAACAAGTATAGTGAGAGACAGGGCCTCACCCATTCCTAACCCTGTGCTAGCATGAAAAGAGTACATTTCTTATTGAAAAATGTGTGTCTTATGACGTCAAATGATTGTTTTCTGTTCTCTGAGCCTCTGGCAGGTTGTTCCACTGTTGTGGGGCCAAGAACACAAAGGACCTGCCCAGATCGGATTTCAGTCTGAATTTGGGAACGACCAGAAGGCCCTTACCTTCCGATCGCAGCCATCTGTGAGGAGCGCAGGGGACTAGTCTTTTCTTTAGATAGCCTGGGGCTTTGCCATATAGGCACTTGTGCACCAGAGTGAGAGTTTTAAATTGTATCCGCTCCTCAACTCTGAGCCAGGGTGATGGTGCATTGAGGCAAGAGGAATTTGCATTCTGTCTTCAGATTCGACAGCAGTATCCTTGAATGTATTCCTTGCAGAAAATGGTAATCCAGTCGGCCTTCTTGCCTACCGCTTGTTGAAAACCACCTCGATGGATGGTGGAATTGCCTCATGTAGGACGGACAGGCGCATAATCTTCCCTCAGCCATAGCTCTGTGATGAAGAGGAGGTTCGACCTGCTCTCCATGAGGATTTTACAGATTGCAGAACTATACTTGGAAATGGAGTTGATGAGAAGGTAGGTTGTTTGGTGTTCAGTTTCATTTTGGTTGGAAGGTCTCACTTATCATGTCATTTTCAGTTTATACAATCCCCCATTGTTAGATCACTGACAGTTTCAACTGTGATCATTTCAATCATTTTGGCTGAACCCTGATTGTTTTCTCTCAGTAGCGTTTAGCTTCTGGTGCCAGGCCTGGCACGAGGACAGGGCAATGCTTCCCACAAGGTCTGTCCTGGAGATGGAGCAAAAGAGCAGCCTGTGGTAGGCACTGTTTTTTTAGATAAGGCCCCTTCATGCAGTCTCTTGCATTTGCTTGCAGGCTGTGTGTGGAGAGTTGCTCCTACCAGAGCCACACCACTCGGACCAGCGAGGAACCCAATCGAAAACAGGCCTGGGTGGGGGCGTTGCCATCGCTTATCTCTGGGCATTGCATTGGGGCACACAAACATCACCGATAACAGGGGCAGGAAATGACCCAATCATTTTTAGTCTTAGTGCCAGTGCAATAAAGTTGTTGACGATGGTCATTATAGCAGAACAATCTTCAAATGTGGCTGTCTTCTTACTACCACAGCTGGCACTGCACAATGAGCACAGATCCACTGTCGTTAGCCCTGGCACCAATAGAGCTGTGTGTGCTGAGTACAGGCCACATTTAGACCACATTTGTACTGGTGAACTAACACCATTACAAGGGCATTCATTTCAGCGGGTCAAATATTTACGTAAATCCCGGCAATGCACCAGGGCGAAGATAAGCACGTATGTGGTCTCCAGTCTGGTGCCATTTCGAGTAATATATCTCGGCTTGAAACCGATCCCCAGAATCCATACTTCTAATTTTAGGGATACTTCAGACAGAACATGTGCAATTGGACCATCTCTGGAAGTAAGACGCAAACTACGTACCCACGGTAAATACATTTCTCTTTCCTGACAAATACATGGATGGAAACACAAATAGAACAACTCTCAAATACAATAAAAAAGTGGCTTGACCTGACGTTCAAAACTGAAAATGGGGGAAAGGCTTTAGACGTTGAAGATATACAGCCCATTGACATAGCACTGCAATGTCCACGCTTAGACAGAGAAGGGTGGCATAGGGAAAGAAGACATGCTGCAATGGGGGAAACGCATACATTGAAGAAAGATTGGGAAAGCAGATTCTGGTGTAACTTTCGCAATTGTCTAACGAAATTATTGTAGAGTCAAAACTCTTGAGTAACATTTTAAGTTAGTTTATCTTTCTTCAGGGAATATTGTAGAGCTTTTAAGGGGAACTGATGGCCAAAGAAAAGGGTCAAGGATTTAAACAGAAAAGCCTTTGCTGAGATAACACAGACCAAGCATATTCAGGTTTAAGGCAGCAGACCTATCCCTTAGGTTAAACAAATCATAGAGGATTGGATCCCGGTCTTTCCCCACGCCCCTCCAAGAAGGATAATCACGTTTGCACGCACATTGTATGAGCCACCCATGTCCCACCATCCAGGATACTTCTAGGTAGGTAAAACACAGGCGAGGCCAGCAACATCCCTCTGTCTGCCCCTGACCAGCAATATTGTAAATCTATTTGACAGTATTATATTGAAGGGCTGCGAAAAACATAACAATCAAACAAGAGAAATAACAAAAAAAAATGCAAGTATGAGATGTCATCCAAAGCAGAAAGCATGTCATCTTACAAAACATTGTAAATGCTCCGTAAAATTTGCCCACTGGTTGCGTCATCTGCCGGGAACTTGCGTCATACGTTGCCCACATTAGGAATAGCTGTCTGCCTCTGATTAAGTCACCTGCAAATCTGATACCCCTTAATGTTCCAGAATTAATACATGTGGCACATGGCATCAAATAATGTCAGAGGATAATCTGAGTTAGCAAAATACCAGTATATTCTCTCTGCCTGCATCTGAGTATAGTCCAACTTGATCCAAGTCCTGTTTATTATTAGTTTTCAAAATCCTAGTACAGTGTCAGTTAACTAAACTCAGTATAATGTCAGTGTGAAAGCCCCAAATACTCCCAGTAAAATCTGTGACATTCCCAGAACACTAACAAGTCACTGTGGAACGCACACCTATTTGACTAGACTAAGCATGTCTCGTAGGTTATTGTGAAGCATTATTCAGAGATTTAGTGTGAAGGGAAGAAAATTACAACTCTGGCACCGAAAGCTATTACTCAAACCCAAACAAAAAAGTCTCATTAAGTGCTGGACACTCCCGGCCCCAGCACACCATCAAAACTGAGCTAGGGCAGTGAATAATTCATTGCAGGAGACCATCTGTTAAATGACATCTTCTTGCTGCATTTGTTATCTGAATGATAATTATCACAGCTGTGTCATGATTTGTATCATCAATTTAATCAACAGAACATAGTAATCAATATAATGGTGAAAGAACATATTGTGAGCTCTACGCGTTTTAGGATCAACTCTTCATCAGGAGAAAGTGTCTTTGTTGTAGGTTATAAAAGTCTTCAAACTTCAGTAAACATCTGCAGAGCAAGTGAAAGTAAATACGTTGTAAATTAGTTTGAGAAAATCGCAATTTCTAGTAAGTATAACACATCTCTGCTGATACCATTGGGGAATAAATGATTGCCAGAACACTCCCAGTTTGATAATCCCGGTTTAAATCACCTGAGTCCACTTCCATATTCCCATTTTGAGCATTCTAACATAGTCCTAGTTTCTCAAATGTCTCAATCCTAGCACAGTCGAAGGTTGTCTTCGGTAAGCCCCAGTACACCTCTACCTTGAAAACAAAGATATCACACTATCCTCTGTCCCCATCATAACATGCCAGTAGAACTACCCTTAGCAAACCAGTATACTCCAACTTTACACAATACCTAGCATAATGCCAGTTTGGTTCCTCATTCTCCCCAGTCTTTTTGTCCACTCAATCTCCTCAGCTATAACCTATTTCCAAAACCCCTATTGTATGCCTGGCTCCGACCTGTGTCCCATTTGTCCTGAAAAATCATGCAGTCGACCAGACGTTATTAGTTAATGGGTGAATTCTGCTGGTATAACGTCCATGACAGCTTATTGGCCAAAAAGAGTGGCTTGGCACCGTGCACTGCCTTGTGCGCCAAGTATAATGATTTGAACTGTATTGTTGGTTTGAATGGTACGGTTATATGTGATTTTACCGAAGTAGAATTCAGAGTGGTAAGTTTTACCGAGGTAAAAACGACCAAAAAAATACAGACATTTTTATTTGTTTTTCATTTGTGGGTACTCTGTTTTCATACCCTTTTAACTCCATCCCCGCCCATTTTAACCCCTTACCCCACTACATAGATGTATTTATTTATTTAAAATGTTTAGCATTTTTTCAGTATTTTTTACTTCGGTAAAACGTACTACTCTGTTATTTTTTCAGTACAATGACTGGATACATAATGGTACCTGTCAAGATGCATTCTGAGGACCAACCCCACTGGAGGGTTCAGAATGGGGGCTTTAAAGCATGGTTAAACCCCCACTCTGAGCCTCCTCAGAGCTGGAGGCTGCCATCTTCTCCTGACAAGTCTGAGGTAACGGCGCTCCCTTCCCCCATTACCTTCCCTCAATCCCAACCCCTTTTTCAACATATTTAGCTGGCCCTGCTTACCTGGTGCTCCCTTTTTCCCTGCTGGCACTGGGAACACTAGTGTTCCCCGGGCAATACTGACATGGCAATGGCCACCATGGAAAGGATGAAGGGACTACGTGTAGTTCCCTTCTCCCCAATCCATGGTGACCATCTTGTTTTGTAGTTTTTTCTCAAGTTGAGAAACGGCAAACACACAGTTTCTGCACTGGAAACAAAACATATAAGTATCCCAGTACAACGTGCCCGGATACTAATAGCAATAAACCCCCCTTGGCGGGTGGATTACCACAGAAGGTAATGCCCCAGGCTATGTTAAAGCCCTCGCTTCGCTTGGGCTTCTAACTGGAAGATTGAGTACTATTCAAATGGGGCAACAATACCACCTGTTATTCCAGCACTTAGAAGCTGGAGAAATCCAGAATGCAGTGCTATATCAGGTCACAGATGGCCTCACAAAGACACAAACTCCAGAAGGCAGTTTAAGGGTTTGGATTGTTTGTTTTGTAAACAGGCTCACTAGTGTCCATACAGCTTTCGACTGCTGCAGGCCATTTCTCCCAAGCCCAGGCATTCCTCAACTCCAGGCTCCCACAAGAGATTGGTAATCCTTACTAGATAAAACACTGCCTTACTCAAGGGGATGACCTAAATGCAAATGTCTGATCCATCCAACCTCCTTCAGGGAACAACCCAGGGAGTCCCAAGATTTCCCAAGGTGATGTAACTTAACAGACACTCTGGCCCCATCTGATCGTATCCTTCCATGCTCTCCTGTGCCTCTCCCCATGTCATTCTTCTGTCACTCTCCCTTTTCTCCTCCTACTCTCCTCCCTCCTACGACACCCACCTTCTCTCCTTCCTTCCCCTGATACACTATCCTCGGTCGCTCCAATGTTCTTCGCTTTACTGTCTACCTCCACCCTCTGATCTTACTTCCTTGCTCTCTCCCCTCTACACTACTTCCTTCCGCTCAACACTAGTACCACTCTCCTCTCCCTCCGCCACACTACTACAACTAGTATTACTGCCCTCTCCTCACTACGACTACTTCCCTCACCACTACACCACTTCTCCCCTCTTCACTTTGATACTTTGCCCACACCTTCTCAACCAGTCACTCTCCTTTTCTTCCATCAGTCACCTACTCACTCATTCCTTACTCTCCCCTACCCACTCCGCTGACATACCTTGCACACATACTCAAACCAAGAACCACATTATTTCACCAATCAAAATCTCACAATGCAAGCTGCTCTACATGGTCATTCTTCTGTCTGGTCTCTCTGTCTGCCTCCACCTTCTCTGAACTCACCCCAACAACCCTCCACTTCCTACTTCCTGGGTATCCTGTATCCCCGCTTCCCCCTTCCATCGTTGGTTCCCTGGACCAGCGCTTAATTCTATCCCCAGGGGAAGTGTAGCAATTGACAAAAGACAGAAGGGCGTCCAAGCCCCACCCCTCTATTTAGTGTGTAAAGGTCTACCTAGATTTGTCAATGGGGGCCTGCTGCTGTAAGTGTTAATGTTCAAGTCCATGGGAGGGCATTCTTTGCACCCAGGATTTTCAGACTGGATGTGGAGCCATTACGTGGCCCCATTTCAAGTGAACATATTGTCTCTGATGGACATTGAGGGTTTCCTGGTGATATTCAGTTGAGTCTCTTTAGTTGCCTTGCATAGTGGCTTGCCTCCCCTGTGCTGCTGGTTGGGGTATGTGGACATGCAGCAACTCCCTGGAGCCCCTCTTGGGCTATTCTCTCATCTTTCCACTGCTAGGAATGTTGTCACTTGGCGTCCCCTACAAAAAACAGAAAGAAACGGGGCAGCATCATGCAAGGCAGGGATGGGTTGACTGACAGTGGTCCTCTGCCCATGCATGCGGGCACCAACAGAAGGAGCAGGGACAGGGGCCCTCCCAAATGCCACTTTCCCCCTGTGAGGCAGGGCTCGCTCTGTATTCCACCCTTGTATGACTCCTACCCTGGGATGAGAGGGATCCCTACCCCCTCCTGACAGGATGAGGTTGCTGAGCCTTTCACAATAAGAACACACATTATTATTATCATCGTTATGTGTAGATGAGGAGAGCACACAAGCATTGTGAACATGTTCTTTACAGTGACTATGCTAGGATATATTTTGAGCACAGGAATGGCAATATGCTTTTCAGCGAGAATGCTGGCATATTTTGTAAGAAGAGGCATCAATTGTGGTTTACAGTCACAATGCTGTTTGCTCTCACAGGCTTTTTCGGGAGGGGTGGGGGGACATCCTATGGCCCATCACATTCAAAAGTCACTAGCCACAAAGAGACTGGTTAATTCAGCAGGTGAAACATGAAAAGGCACAAAGGCCTGCATGGAGAAACTGAGCATCTGGATGAACACGTGCTATAGTGTGCAGGTGTGGGAGAGAAGCCCAAAGAATGTAACTGTGACCTCCATCACAGGGATAACCTGACCCACTAGCCCCCTGGTAAGTACACGCTTAAGGGGAGACAGAGAGAGAGGACTAATCCTTAGAAAAAAGGCCATTGGTATTCCTGCTCGGGTGCTTATCCTTCCTTATAAATTACGCTGTAAGCTAATGAACATAAAAAAAAATATAAGTAGCGAGAAAGAGTCAAATGGAGAGACAGAGAGAGAGAGAGAGAGAGAGAGAGAGAGAGAAAGAGAGAGAGAGAGAGAGAGAGATGATGAGAGGGAGCTGAGTGACACCAAGAACACCAAAGGAAAACTAGGCCAAGACAGAGCATCCGAACGTAATGAAGGGCCAATGAAACTCAACCCTGATACCATTATGCATGTGATGTCAGGGTGGACTAGGTCCTGACATTCTCAGATTTGAACTTCGCTATTTTTCAATAGGCTGACAGGGAGGCACTGCAAACACATCTTTTTGTTTTGTGTAGTGTGAACAATATGCACACACATAGTTTATTTTGAATGGTTGGCCCTCATTCTCTGTCCCTTTGTGTCTTTACTATTTAGCTCCTTTCACCATTGCTCCCTCCCTCTTCCTCAATAATGTCCTCACTTGTCCACTGACAACTCTCTTTCCCTCTCTCCACTGGATCCCCTTCTTTCTCCATCTATCTTCCCACTCCCCACTTGCTTTCCTGTGTTCTCTCGTTCCAATCTGCATCCTTTTCTGTCTTCTCTAAACTCCCCTGCTCCTTCCCTTCTTCCCCTCCCCTCTCCATTCTTATCTCAGTGAGTCAATTTCTGACAAGCACGCACGGATGAAACTCACTGGCAGATTCCAAGTTACTGACACTCAATGGCATTAAAAAGACATTAGACTCAAAGGCTGTCAGTGACATTCTTAGCCAATCACTGACAAATCGTGAAACAGTGGTAGAAAAGCTGCCGTCCTCCAGGTCTTTGCCCTACAACTCCCATCAGCTCCAGTCAGCAGTCTGTGGTGGGGGATCATGGGAGTTGTCAAGGCCAAAACCTCTGCCACCCCTGTGTGTATGTTTGTGTGTATTGTGTTTGTGTGCTCGTACTTCATGCCACCCCTGTATAAGTAAGTGCCCCACTTGGGCCACCCCAGTCAAACGAGTCTGGACACGCCACTGACACCACACACACACACGCACGCGCGCTCGCACACACACGCGCGCACGCACGTTTGGAAGAGTGTGTAGGTGACATGCAAACAACACACAATATATTGAATATGTTTTCAGAACGGCTTTGCAGCCGTCGCAATATTTACTTGGAAAAACAATACACAGAGCAAGTAGGAAAAGGAATCATCGCAAACAATATTTGAATGCGAAGTCACGATATAACAGAACTAACGGCCTACACCAAGATGGCCTTTTCTCTCAAGAAACTCTTTCTTATGCGCTGGCAGATGGTGTCCCCGGGGACATCTCCAAGCCCATGATGAGTAATGGCATCCCAGCATATGCAGGCTCAGCTGATGGCGCCAGTCTTACACATCTGGACATCAGAGGGACTGTGCACACTGGCAGCATGGCGTATGTGGCAATGCATATAACAATGCATTGCAATGAATCTCTCACCAGCTAGGAAATGACGTAGGTCATCAGAAATGTCCCCGACATATCGTGTGCATTGTGTGCAACTTGATGAATGGCTTCACACATGCAAGTGCATGGCATGGCCATCTATCTGAGTAATGACATACATAGAAAGCTGTAGTCAGAGCCATCATTTTTCATAGACGTCGAAGCCTTATATCAAGCTACATCTGCCTTCTGTTTACTGCTCAAGTCCCCTTTGGGGCGCCCCCTGGCCCCAACAAACTTCCCTGCCAAAGGACCCCAGCGTTCCCCAGAGAAGGAAGCTGTCTACGCCAGGGCGGCCAATATACTTGACTAAGTCGGTATACATGCTGTCCATACTCGTCCTTTCACAATGTATTCCAAAACCCCAAGATCTTCTTCCTGCACTCATAAAGAGTCAAGAAGAGAAATGTATTTGAAGGAATCATAACAAAAGAAAAACCAAATGGCAACAATCCACCCTACTATCCAGAACATGAGCAGAGGCTATCGGAAAACTGTGTGCAGTGCACATTCCAGAGAGTCGTGTATGTATGAAGGTGCACCATATAGTCACAGTGAAACCTATCACCCAGATGCATCCTCATGCCACACACAAACTTTGCACTCTTACATTACACCTTTTTACATCACACTCTTCTGCGACTTGCTCCTATGTCACACTTGTGCCCAATACTAATTTGCCACGCACACTATACACACTCTTACTCCGCCCTCTTTTATTCCACAGACATACACACACACACGTATGTCATGTGCTCTCCTACCCCACATAATCCAATGCCACATACTCTTTCACCACACGCCAGAGTATCCAAAACCTGCTTCTACCACCTAAGGATTCTAAGGCGGATTTTCCCCTACCTCACCTATGCCCACCATTTTTCAGCCATTAATTCCATTATCCTGTCCCGCTTAGACTATGCAAACTGCCTCTACCTAGGAGCCCCGGCCTTCCAACTAAGGAAACTCCAAAGAATCGAAAACGCGCAGCACGCCTGCTCATTAACCTGCCAGCGAGAGACAACATCAGCCCTACCCTGAGATTCCTCCAATGACTGCCGATTGGCCCAGAATTCCTCTGAGACAAAATTGTCCCCTACCAATCCTCCAGGAACCTCAGATCTCGTACAGCATTTTGTCTAGTGATCCCAGCCCACAGCTCCAAGAGGCTTGGTGGTTCCTCCTTCTCCATCCAAGCACCAATCATCTGGAATTCCTTACCACTGCACACCCGCAACACTGAAAACCACATGAAATTCAGGAAGGCCCTTAAAACCTGGATTTTCCCAATACTCACCTGACCCATGGCACCCCGAGAATATGGTTTATAGTCATAGCACCGAAAATAAACGGTCGACAAACTAAAGCATCTAATACAAACATATATTTTACATGTAAAAGTGCAATTCCATCTAAACCAGTCCATCGACAATATACATGGACTGGTTTCAATGGAAATGCACTTTTACATGTAAAAAGTAGCATTTCCATGCTTTTTTTGTAACTTTAAAACGTTACATGGTGCTGTCCAGTGCTGAATTTTCAGCACTGGCCAGTTCTGTGTGACATTTTTAAGTATAAACCCTAACCCTTCCCTAACCCTAGCCCTACCTTTAACCCTAATGTAACCCTTAGTTAACCCTAACACCAACCCTAACCCTAACCCTAAAGTAACCCTTAATCTAACCCTAGCCCCAACCCTAACCCCCAACCCTAAACCTAATGTAACAATTAAGCTAACTCTAGCCCCAACCCTAACCCTAAACCTAATGTAACCCTTAATCTAACCCTAGCCCCAGCCCTAACCCAAATCCTAATGTAACCTTAAATTAAACCTAGCCCCAACCCTAACCCTAATGTAACCATAAGCTAACCCTAGCCCCAACCCCAACCCCCAACCCTAACCCTAATGTAACCCTTAAGCTAACCCTAGCCCCAACCCTAACCCTAACACAACCCTAACCCTACTCTAACCCCTAATCATAACTTTACATTTTGATGGATCCATTGAATTTTATTCAACGAAATGGCCATTCTATGGAATGATATTTCGATGAAAGAAATGTGATGGTTTGCTCTTAGATGCATTGTCATTCGATGGAATGACTGGATACCGAGAATACACCACTGAACAAACTCCCCACATCGATGAAGGGGCCTGTAGCTCTCGCAGCGGTTTCTCCTGACACACCATCACCACATGCACAACAACACTTGCACCTGACTAGTACTCCAGGTATGCCAGCAGCCTTCGTTATGGCATACCTGAAACACTATAATTCCACCCATAACAACACTCCCACCCAACAAGTATTCCAGGTACGCTAGCAGCCTTTGCTGTAGCACTCCTGCAACATTCTCAATGTGCCCCCTCCCCACCAGACCCGCCCACAAGAGGGACCACGAACAATGAGATAATTATCCCAGGGTAGCCCACACCCATCACTAAGGCAAAACGCAATGTACCTACCCACGCCAGGTGCATCCTAGGACCCTTCTTCACAAGAAAGACCATGAATGAAGAGACCACCCCATCCGCTCAGAACAGAGATCGCAGAAGCCAAACAACTCCAAAGACCACAGTACATATATCCCCAAAAGACCTCCGGTGCATATACCTACACCACATCTGAGGACACAAGACGCAGGCACAACCAAGCAACCAGGCACCATAGAATGCAGCTACGGGTATGCTTTCCGGTCTAGCAGTGCACATTACCGTACACACTGAAACACCAGACATACCTCAACACCTCTGCCACTAGCATACACCGACTACCCATGAAAGGATATTCAGCATAGCCGGACACACACCGAATCTCTCAACAATAGCTCTTTATCGCAATCTTCATCAGCACCCTCCCACATGCCTGGACCATTGGGCTGCTTAGTCGAGCCTAGTCAGCCACCCAAGCCCTAGACCGGAAAAAATGCACACACACATCTCCTAAAACTAAAAACTTCTAGAACATTCCTTGACACATTGACTACGGTCACTGAGGGCATCCCAGCTAGGAAAAAAGCACATTGAGGCCAAACAAACAGGGAAAGAGCGCTATAAAAAAATAACTAAATACAACACAATAAAATACACACGTTTACACCATACACTTTTACACCACAAACTTTTGGGAGGCATGCTCTTATAGCACATACTCTTATGCCATGTACTCAGGCAACACACACTCATAACATGTGATGACACAACACATTCCCTTATATCAAGAGCCTGTGGACCATGCAACTGCACACCACAAGCTCTTACGCCACATGCTTGTGTGGCATGTGATGTTAGGACACACAACCTTACACCACACACACTTAAGCCACACATGCACGTACGCCACATCATCGGTGATGTCATCAGTGTGCTTGTGGGCTACGCGATGGGGGCTCATAGTTAAGGTGGTGTAGTTTCCAACCACTGCCATAGTTCAGGGGATTGTTGGATTAAATCATCACCCTAACGTCCCTTCAACTTCAGGTTTCTCATTCCATTTCAAGGGTTGTGTTGCACTAAACGTATTCAACTTAGCTGCTTCTTAACTAAAGTTTTATTTCACTGAAAATATGTGTATATGTGTAAACATGGAACATTATTGAAGTTTCTGCCCTCTTGCTTTCTTTTATTTTCCCTTAGATCATGTAAGACTTTGAAAAAGCACCTGATTTCTCGTGAAACACGTGTTGACAATTGCTTCTATATTCAAGCCTTAAGGAGTGAAAAAAATAAAAAAGGGACTTTGCATTCATCTCACCATGTGGACATATATTTTAAAATACGAAATAAGGAGACATGTTCAAGTGTTGGGTCGCTTGCTTCGTAGAGCCTCCACAGAGGTTACTTCAATAGTAAAGTATGGAGCCTACAATAGCCCGTGCAAAGAGGCACAGTGGCAATTCGACAAGAGAGGTCTTATTAGCCTGAAGATGATAAGATGGTAGTTTGTTACACTAAGGATGCTAATAATTTGAAGCCCCATGTACAGAGAGGAGTCCAAAATCACAAGTGATTTCACATCATTGAACAACTGAATGGAGCATGACTTCCTCGGACATGGTTATTTTCCTCTAGTGCAGAGAGGTTGGCAGATCATCAGTAATTTGGTTTCCTCTTGGTTTAATCCCAGCCAGTTGGTAGACGTCCAATTTGAAATACACAAAAAAGTTAATTGAAAACTTCCTGAAAATGTTGCTAAAACCAAGCAGATGGGGTTACAATTACTTATTTGGCCCTCACTTAAAACACAAAAGGTTGCCCTGCAAATGAAGGGGGTGGTCTAAGCATCCCCATCACCTCAGAGAGAAAAATAATCCAGGTATTCAAAGAGAGATTGAGAATGTGGTTATTATGTTATATGATGTTCCCTGCTCTGAATGAATTGTTAAAGAAATGTAGTGCTTGCTTTTGATCTTAGGAGAACTAAAGATAAAACAGTATGATGTTGCAGGATTGCTATTCAATGTTATGTTATGTTGTGTTATGCAGGATTGCTATGCTATACTATGTTATGCAGGATTACTATGTTATGCGAGGCCATGCTATGTTAAGCCATGCTGTGCTATGTTAGGCAATGTAATGCTATGCTATGGTATGCTTTAGGCTCTCCCATATAGTTAGGCCTCAGCCCCTCCATGTCACCTCCCTCTGCCTCCCTCTGCCTGCTCTACAAGCAGCACCCCGGACATGCCCAACACCCCTCCTGTGGCAGATAACACATCAGAATGTCTTGTCCACTTATTCTCTACAAGTATAGCATTAGCCATATATATGGGAGATAACCGTAGGGGTTTTACGAATGCTGCTTATCCATAATACAACACAATGTCCCCACAGGGCTGCATCACAAGGTCACAAGTGAGATGTTGACAGTTCTTGCCACATGTCTGCAATATTGTGCCAAGTAACACCCCCATTGTGAAAGTACTGAAACATATTAGTGTTTGCCTAGGATATGCTATGTAAACCGGCACTCCAGGGTGGGGGCTCTAGAGAGAGCTTTGTGTGTCAAACTGCCTGAACACTTGCATGCTGTGCTCCCTGCTGATCCCTCTGCATGCTGTGCATTTGCAATTTAATACAAGAAGCTTCATTTACCAGCAGTCTGTGTCCCTCCCCTTATTTGCTGCAAGGCTTTTGGCCACCACAAGTAGAACATTTTTGGATTGTGTAAATTGCTGATTTTGTTTAAATTTTGAGTTGACATAAATCTTGATAATTTTGCAGATTGACCTGATTAATGAATATGGGCCTCATTACACGGTAGGCAGAGGACCAAGGTGCTACTAGCACCTTGGTCCATGCCAGTAAAATGCCGTCACCGCCTTGGTGGAAATGGGAATTACCGCCCTATTCCAAGGTTGGCGTGGCGGTAATTCCCCCTTCCCCCATTGCCCTTCCCCATTCCCATTTTTGCCCCATAGGGCTCTATGGGAATGGGGAAGGCGCTAACTACGGTGCCGCAAATTGCGGTAGCGTAATTAGCACCCTGGTCCCTTTGCGGGTTGGTTTTTAACACCTGCTAAACAGCAGGAGTTAAAGGACCTACCCGCAAATAGACCTCGTAGTAAGGCGGTAAGGGTTAACGGTCACCGGTACCATTACCGGTGACCGTTAACCCTTACCGCCTTCCGTGTAATGAGGCCCTATGTGTTCTCATTTCGACTTTGGCAGTATTTGCAGAAACTGTTTACCATTAACGTCACTCATTCTGGTATTAAATGTTCCATACTATTGCCTCATTTCGAGTTGGGTGCTGCAGGTAAAATGCAGCAGTAATACCATTTACTACTGCATTACTGCACCACCCAACTACGATTTTGCTGGAAATTAGCAGGATTCGCCCTCAGCTAAGAGCTGGAGGTAAATCTGCCACCTTTCTGGCAGAAATCAGCCACTTTGGTAGTATCACCGCCAAAATCCCCCATAGAGTCATATGAACGCCAAATAAATGGGGACTAACACCGCCACCCCACTTGTAATCCAGCGATAATACCGCTGGACCAAATGGCGGTAATGGTATTACAGTTTGGTGGTATCTTGGTGGATTTACCGCTGAGATATCACCAAACTCGTAATGAGCCTCATAATATGAGTGGTGATAACACAGTGTTAGTCCCCATTCATGACTTCCACCGTGGGCGCAGAGGTGAGGCAAATTTTTTCTCCATCTGCCTGGGCTGGTAATTCGTTTTGTTTTTCTGGAATCCTTTCATTTGTGTGAAGCACTTTGCACTCGTCTTTGTGCATGAGTGTTTCTTCTGTATGTGTTGCTCCCTCCCTGTTTTCCTGACCCGCACCCCATTGGCTACTAGGCCCTGTCTATCTGTGTCATCCAGGGCAGCTCCCTACGGCCAAGGACTCAGAGGCTAAGGCCAGCTCCAGTCAAGTAGCTCCAGATGGTGTCTGCTGGTGTCAGCCAGGTAAGCAAGGAGCCTGCACCCTTCACCCTGCTGCTACGAACCAAATAGGTGCAGTTGCAAGGGGGGGGGGGTGGCATTTTCACTGAACTCCACTAATTGAGCCACCCCTCAAATTATACCTACTTCACTTATCTCACCACCAGCTGCACCGCCCACTATTTGTTCTTGCTTAAACACCCTTCTCATTTCACCTGGAGAGTAGCATTTGCATTGCTGCTGTGTTTAAAAGTATGTCTTTTTCCCTCTTTTTTAGACAGTCGAATCTGGGTGGTTTTGCATTGCTGCTGTGTTTATAAATCAGCCTTTTTCGCTCCTTTTAGGAATGTCGAATCTGGGTGGTTTTGCATTGCTGCTGTGTTTATAGCTAGGCCTTTGTCTCTCCTTTTAGGAAAGTCGAACCTGCGTGGTTGTGTATTGCTGCTGTGTTTAAAACTAGGCCTTTTGCGCTCCATTTAGGAAAGTCGAATCTAGGTGGTTTGTACATTGTGGTATCTGTTATGCTCTGAACTGTGTCCCATTAGGCTCTCTCCCACTCGCTTTGTCCCCACCCTGCTGGGGTTCCATTGTTCTGTTGTGTGTCACCTGTCTGCTCCCCTGTTGTGTTTTGTATTGTGTGACACCCACCCCCCAACACATCCTGCGCTGGCGGCTCTGGGCTGTGCATTCTCTCTTCTCTTTCTTGCCCCCTCATCCTTCTTTTTTCCCTTTGCAGCCTCTATGGTGCTTTTCATTTCTTCAATCTTCTCTAACTGCTACTCTATCTCCTACCCTATCCCTCTTACTAAGTCTGGAAGGAGAAAGTTCAAGTGGGATATCCTGGTCTCCAACCCAGGCCTCCCTATTGCTGATACCTATATTAGTGCCTCCTTCAAACAGACTCTCACCGACATCCTTTTTGACTTTCATCACTAGATCTATGGACCCCTCATATGGCCTTGGCTCTCTCTTCCATATCTTCCTCTCCTTTTAATAGTGGTACATGGTGGGAGGACCCACAGTCCAACGTTCACTCATCCAAGACCATCATTAATGTCTATCTGAATTGCATCATCTTGGTCCAGGGCCCTCAGCCCAATCTCTTTCTTTTCAAAAGGCGTCACCTTGTTTCATCAACTTCCTTCCTTCTCCTGCTACTCCTACTATCACCTCTCTGGCCCCTCTGCCACCTCCTTCTTCTGCTGCCTCTCTGACACCTTCCTCCTCCTCCTCCTTTCTGGCTACTATGCGACCTCCTGTGTCCACCTCTGCCCACTCTCGGGCCTCTCTACCACTTCTGCTGGGTGTACCTCATGCCTATACCCCCATCAGGGAAGTCTTTCATGTTTGGCAACCTGCTCCATGTCGCTACTATTAACTCCTGCTCTGCTGTCAAACACTCCTCTGACATCTGCCACCTCTTTGAAAAACTTGATCTGGATGTCTTCGCCCTCACCGAAACATGGTTCACGGCCATCTCTGTCATGAGTTTTGACACTCTCCTCCTTGATGACTACAAGATCCTCTCCAAGCCCAGAATCTACCAACCCAGAGGTGGAGTAGCTGCCATCTTTCTGGAGTGTGTCCCTGCTTCTGTCATTCCTACCCAGGCTTACCCCTCATTTGAATGCCTGGTATGCAGGCTCGCTATCTCTCCTGGCCTCTCTCTGACTATGGCCACCATGTACAGGCCACCTGGACAGGTTGCCCTCTACCTCTCAGAATGGGCTGACCTCTCCTCTTCTATCCTTGCCTTTACCTCTCAACTTCTCCTCCTCTAGGACCTCAACATCCACCTGAATGCTTCTAATACCTCCTCTGGGCTCTTCCGAAAACCTCTGCCACACTCTCTCCCTCTCCATTCTACCCTCTGGGCCGACACACTCTGCCGGACACACCTTGGATGTTCTCATTTCCCCCTCTCTAACATCTTAACCACTCCTCTCTCTTGCACCGACCACTTCCTGCTTTCCTCTCATCTGAAACCCTCTGTCCCTCAAGCCACGCCCCCCAAGCACTGCCACCTACCTTCTCGGTTAAGTGTGTGTCAGTGGATGCCTTTGCCTCTACTTTATCAGCTCCTCCTACTCCTGCAGCTGACTCACACTCTGACACAGCCCTCTCTAACCTGCATCTTTCTATCTCCAACATTCTGGCCATCCTTGCCCCTGCCATGAGAATCCGTCTGAAGCCTACCTCCAAGTGCAATTCTTGGTATGACTTCGACCTTGCCAGTCTGAAACGCAAGTGCATGGTGGCTGAGATCAATTGGAGGGCTTTGGGCGCATCCTCTGACAAACTGGCCTGCAACCTGCTTCAAAGGCAATACAGACTCTTTGTCCTGTCCAAGAAGAGAGTCCACATCCAACCCTGCATCTCTACTGCCTCTAACAACATGGCCAAACTCTTTAAAATCTGCAAGGAGCTGGCCAATCCTTCTGCAGTCTCCACCTCTCCTGTTCCCTCGCAAGCTCTCTGTACGGCTCTGCCTTCTCACTTCACGACTAAAAGTCAGGACCTCCTGCCCTCTCTCTCTCTTCTTCTCCTCCTCCTCTCCCTCTACCTCTAGCGGCCCCGCCTGGTCGCCTCTCCCTCTCCTCCTCCTTTCTCCTCTTTCTCTCTGACAACACCTGAGGACATTTCTAGACAAGTCCGATCTATGAAAGTGTCATCCAAACAGGTGCTCCACTGCTCCCCCAGCACAAACAAGGACCACATTGAAACCCTCACTCTAGCCTTGGCTGATTTCTGCAATCACTCTCTCACCACTGGATCCTTCCCCTCTCTCCTCAAGCACTCCATTGTGCACCGACCTTTTTAAAAAGCCTTTGGCAGATCCTACCTGCCCAGCAAACTACGACCTGATCTCTATCCCTCCTTTCATGGGCAAACTCCTGGAACAGCTGGCTATCTCGTAGCTTACTCTCCAAACCAAATCTGTTGGTTGCCTCCACGACATCAGTCTGTCTTCAAAGCCGTCAGAGGCACAGAAACTGCTCTCCTGAACACCCATGAAGATCTGCTCCCTCATCTAGAGTCAAGCCTTCCTTTTTTCCTCCTTCTCCTTTACATTACCTCTGCTTTTGACACAGTCAATCACGCCATCCTGATCAATCGACTCCATGAAAACCTGGGCATCATAGATCAGGCCCTTATGTGATTGACCTCCTTCCTTCTGGACCGGCCCTCCCAGGTTCAACTTGGATCCGTTCTCTCCACCACCTCTTCCTCCTCATGTTGTGTTCCCCGGGGCTCTATCCTCTCACCCTGACTCTTCAATGTCTACTTGGCCCCTTTGGCCCACCCCATCTCTACCTTCTCCTCTACTTTTCAGTGTTATGCGGATGACACTCAGCTCTCTTTCAGGCTCCCCCTCAGCCTCCTCTCCTCTCTCGCTCATTCCTGTCTATCCACGATTCATGATTGGTGTGCCTCTAATGATCTCTGCCTTAATGCCAGTAAGATGGAGAGCCTTCTCATTGGACCCCTGTTCCTGCTTTCCCTTTCCCACTCTGGCCACCCTCTTGGGGCCCTCTTTCTTCACCTTCGTGTCAGACAATAAACCATGATGTCATCTTCAACTGCACTCTCTCCTTCTCTCCTCACATCATGGGCCTTGCCAAGAAGGCCTACCAGCGGCACCTCCTCAGAGGTATTCTTCCTTTTCTCACTTTCCCCCAGAAGCTCACTGTCTCCAGAGCCCTGGTTCTTTGCTCAGCTACCACACAACTCTCTAAGGGTTGGATGCTCCTCCAGGCAGAGAGCGGGGGTAGATCTCACTCCTCTGCAGGTGCCTCCCAATGGAATGGTCTCCCTGAGCCAGACCACCTGAGGTTCTGGCAGCAACTCAAGGCCTTCGTTTCCTCCTCTGCTTTCTCTCGCTCCCTTCCCTGCTGACCTACCTGTCAACTGCGCTGACTGGTTTCCTGGCTACCCTCAGAGCCTCACTGGGTACCAGGCTCCTTCATTGCACTTCCCACCTCCCTCCCGCTGGCACTTCCCCCTCTCTCTTCCCCCCTGCACTTTGCACTGTCACACTTGCATGATCTGAAGGACACAAGTCCTAGTAAGATTGTTTGTCTTGTCACCCCCTGTCTTCCCTACCTTGTCTTGTCGCACCTTGAAACACTTTTATATAAGCGTGTTATAATGACATATCATATCATGAGATAAATACAACTCCCATGTGGATTTAAAGCATTTCTCTTGGGAAGTAATTCTGTCTGTGGTAAATCCTTAATTACTTGGCATTAAAGTGAAAAAAATCACAGCACCTGGCTGGAGGGTTTTCTCGACATTATCTCAAAAATTAGAATTTGGTGGTGCAGTAAAGGTGGTTGTAATTCCATTAGCACCACATTTTTCCTACACCGCCAAACTCATAATGACGCCCCCTGAACCGCTTGAGCCCATCGTGATTCATATGAATGAAATCACACTTTGATGGATCAAGGACTATTTGTTGTATTAAAAACACGATAAAAAGCAATCTAAAATTCTAAATCTAAAAAAAGGTGTGAAGATTAAGACAAAAAGGGCCTCATTATGGCTTTGGTGGCAGCCATGCCCTTAAAAGGGCATGGCTGCCACCAAAACCGGGTCCAGGTCCCTGAATGGGTAATTACTGGGCCATTCCGAGTTTGGAGGGCCCGGTAATTCCCCCTACAAGGAACCCATAGGGCTCATTGGGAATGGGTGCAGGGAGCTAACAACGGGTCGATTACGACCGGCCCGTTATTAGCTCCCTGGTCCCCTCGCGGGACCCGGTAAGGACGTCTGGTAAAACCTGGTAAAACCAGACGTCCACATCGGGTCCCGCGAGGGAACCTCGTAATGAGGCGGAATGGGTTTAACGGGTCCGCCACCATTAACCCATTCCGCCAGGGTCGTAATGAGGCCCAAAGTCTCTTCATGATGAACAATGAGTGTGAAAGGAGTGTGGTAAATAGCAGCCATTTTTTCTGGATGTGTAATGCTAATGCCATAATGCATGGGGTGTGTTGTTCCACCTGATCTACATTTTGGGCAAGGGCGTGATGGTGCTTCCTTAGTGCTGACCTGTCCTCCATTGGAGGAAATGTATTGCATAGGGTGCTCTGATTTGAAAAGGCTACTTTAATAGGAGAGGTCAGACGTTACAGTACATGGTTAGGACTTAGCTCACTGGATGAACAACACTGATCTAACAATCAATGAATAAATAATGTGAGGAACTGCCATCTGGCAAGGGTGCAAAGCCCTGGCTTTTTTGATTTGTATTGAATAATAAAATGATGCGGGTAGGTCCTGATGATCAGGTTCGCCTTTCGCCAGCTCCATGCCAAAAACATAGTATGTATCTGCGGCCTGCTGCATCAGTATCCCGAGTCACAGTGCCTGCTCTACCTAGGCACCGAGCAGGTCCAGAGGTCACAGATGCCCATGTGACAGCAAAAGTGACAGAAAAGTCTCTGCCATTATGAGGTGGCATTCAAGATATGCCCCCCCCCTGTAACCCAAAGATGATGATCAGTAGCAGACTGTGATGGTGGCAAGATAATCTCTAAAATAAAGCTATGCCTGAGCATAGGCATAGTGCATGGTACTACTTGTCACAGCTGCCACGTTCCAATTGATATTGCACATGTGTAACTCCTGTGAGTCAGCTCTGATGTGGAAGGTGATGGTGGCATCCTTTCAGCTGGGTGTAGTCTGCCAAATGGCAGGACGGGAACCTGGTGGGCTGAGTCTCCTCTTTGATCTCTTTGTGAGGGCAGATAACACCCTCCATCTGAGACAGGAGCTCAACAGGCATTTGTCCTGGTCCTGTGCATCAAAGGAGACCATCCATTCAAAAGGAGTAGCCTCACACCAGGGTTCTGCATCTCTAAAGGTATTTGTTCTCAGTGAGAATAGAAGGGGGAGGGATTATGAAAGGCAGGAGGGCTCTGGTCAATGGAAGACGACGTCCACCATATTCATTCTTACTGTCCCTCTCTCTCTTTCCTGTCCCCTCCACTTCCTCTGGAGAAAAGCACTTTGGGTGTGGAATCAGAAGGGCAAAGTCCACTCTATTCAAGAGTAGGAATTGAACCACTAAAGCAGGCTAGCATTATTCCAATCACCTGAGGAATTTGGCCTTTAAAGGTCGGGGTCTCCCACCCCTTCTGCAGATTAGCTCATACTCTCTTGAATCCCTTAACACCACAGATTGACTCTGCAGATCTCACTGGACTTCCTTTGGCAAAGTTGCACTTTCCAAAGCCCTCAGCCTGAGCTGAAGAAAGAATCATCCAAGACAGAAGAAAGATCTGTTGCCTACCAGCTCAGAGAGCAATCAGGAGTAACCTCTGCTGTGGATCAGGACTTACCACTCTGCACCGGAATCTCCTGAGCTGGGAAAGCAGACCCTGAATGGGCCCATCCTATTCACGAGTCCCCCTTAGTGGGCTGCACAGCAACAGGAGCACCATACATGCCAAAGCTTGCTGTGCTAATGCACCAAACAGGTCACTCCGTGTTCACAGCTACTGGAGAAACAGGGAAGTTGCTGGCACTGGTTGCTCCGCTCTTCCACCACTTCAAACTTGCTTGCACTTTAAACCCGCTAGGCACTGTATCATGTCCTGGCTATAGCTTGTCACCTGCTAGGTCTGAAGCAACTTCTCAACATTGGGACCCAAACCAAATCACTGGAGAGTCACACGCAAACTCTAATCAGGGGTTACAACCATGGCTCGACCCAGTTAGCTCTTGTAATGCTGCCCCATTGACTGTACATCGATGCACACAAGATCACCACTTGGATGACCATCTCCCGCCAAATGTAACCACTGGAGTGTCACTCATCGACCCTTCCTGGCAGCTAAAGCCCGACTCAGCCTGGCCAACTGCAAAGCATTCCTGGGACTGACCTGACCTACATCCTTGAAAACTGCTCTTCTACCGCACCGAGCGACCGCATTCGCCCCTACTCGATGCCCACTTGCTGCTTGGCCCACATGTTTCTATCTGCTCAAACTGAGCTTGATCCACTCGCATCTACATTCAACACTGGGTCTGATTGTGTCAGTCCACCAAGAACTGAATCCAAGTACTGAACTGCCCCTCGATGCACTTGGACCCTAGAGACTGGTTAGGTTACGATCGCTCCTGTTTTCAGCCAAGTGAATTACCTACAACTCCTGGAACTACGCTCGGAGTGGTACCTTTTCCAGTCTGGTGCATCTTCTCTGTTCTGTTTTTGGGGTGGGTTTTTGTGCAGTATTTTCTATTCAATCTACGTGCAGATGGTGTGTTTGATTAAAGTATACTTTTTTGTATAGAACCTTGATTGGACATTCCTTTTATTTTGGACAGTGGTACTGTGTTGTTTGGATCACTACTGGTTCACCTCCACACCCTTTTTAAGAGCATAGTCTTCCCACATGTCACATTACCACAAAAGGTGTAGGAGGTATATCTCTTAAGTGTCCATGGTTTACCTTTATGATTGCACTGTGTTTTGGTTTGCAGCAGTGTGAGGGCTGAGTGGGCCATCCAACCCCTACTCATCCTTGTAGTCTTGCATGGCAGAATCCAATTTGTCACACATAATCAATCTGAATCCCCCCACTTACACGAACAATAACCCTCCACCTTGATCCTACCACACATCCAATCCTGCTTAACCTTTGCCAGGCTTTAACCCCTCAACTAACTTGTCTGAACCAAAACAAGACTAAGTTCCTTTCAAGCTTTCTTTCTCCTGCCCTCAAATCCCCCAAAAAACAATTTCTAATGCATCCCATTGGCACATTCTCGACTCTCCTGTCCCACCAACAACTATAAACTTACCCTATTTGGACATATCGACCTAAGCGGACCCATAGCACTTTCTGCATGCAAGCATTAACCCATCAAAACGAAGTCTACTGGGAGAGTGGATGAGTGGGTTGCTCCTTTTTAAGGCAGAACAAGTGACGTGTGTGGCTCTTCTCTCTTAATCTCTGAGCAACCTGACTTCCACGACCATTTCACAATCTATGCATGACAAAAAACGGGTCAGTGAAGGCCCACATGTTCACCTCTGCAGGGAAGGGGCAAAGTTGAAGCATCCTCCCGTTTCACTCATTTAGGGATGAGATGCAGACTGGAGTTTAATTTATTGGCTGTGGAACTAGGTGTTTGCTGTTCCTAATGCAGCTTCCCCACTTGACCGACACACTGTGTGATCCTGGGCAGAAAACTCTGTGCTCCCATGTCTCAATTTCTTTATCTGAAAGCATTGGGAAGGATCAGAAACATATGGAATGCCTAGGTTTGTATCCAGTTATAATTTTGCTGTGAAAATGGCCGCCAGGTGGCAACATTTCACAAAAAAGGCACCCTCCACACAATCAAACACTTTCCTCGAATATTCTAGTATTGGAAGTAATAATACATAACTATACCCTGCCTAGAACATTTGGGGAAAGAATTTTAGGGGTCAGGAAAAATAGTCACCTACCTGGCGACTTTTTCACAGATACATTATTATCACATGGATTCCCCTAGATTGTGGTAAAAAGCGATATATATATATGAATAAAACGGTGTGGCTGGGCCTTCCAAAGAACGAACCTGGAGACCCCCTGCTTTCAAACAACATTTTGCTACACTTTGTATGCAGATGTGCTGATAAGGCTAAAAACCCTTATCTGAACCAGTGTTCCATTTTTAACTTCCAAAATGGCAGAGCTGGGAGGGAGGGGTTGGGATGGAGAGAGAATGGTGAATGCACAGCTCCTTTCCTTCTGCTCTTGACAGGGCGTAGGAGAGGGGCAGGCGCGCTGCATAACAATAAGACATCTCTACGGGAGGCTGAGCAGGGACAATGCCCTCTCCCAGCTGGCCTGTCTAATTAGAGATGGGAAACCCTGGTCTCGCCATGTAGAGACGTGACAGGTTGCTACTGAGCAGGCACCTGCGGTGGTGGTGGCAGACCCCTGTCCTACTGAGTGGAGACTCGGAGGCAGGGAGCAGATCTTTACCCCACTGTGAAGATCATTTGCCTATTCGGAGGAGACACCAATTGACTAAAATACATTGCATGCGCTTCACTTAGAATTTCAGGCTATCTAATTAATGTGAAGACTATGTTTTATGTACTTTTGAGGATGTCCCTTTGATGACATCAGGTAAAGGGTGTGTAATGTCTTTTATGTGGTATAAACAGGGGTTGGGGAGGAGTTAAAGCACTGTGCAATTTCACTTTGTTGTAACCCTATGAATTTGGTGTCTGGCTATCAGCCCTAAAATAAACATTGGAAAAAGTGAATAGGCCTGGCTCTGCAAAGGGACAGGATAATAAGCCTTTTTCCCTTTAGGAGACGCATATAAAACATAACCTCTATATTTACAAGGCAATACCTGTTAAAATGCTTTGCTCCTTATCAGGGAGATGTCATGCTTTGTCTCTGTGTTGGAAGTCTTCCTCTTTACCTTTAGTAAATGGTGTTCCTTGGTGTGCATGAAGGAGAATGTTGCATCCTTTGTTTGGAAATGCAGTCAGATTCCTTTTTGTTTGGAGGCAATGGATTTACAATAAAAACAGCTCAAATTGTACCACAGTTACTAAAAATAACTCGTAAGCACTGATATTACTTTAGCCAATAAAATGAAGTTGCTGTTGGAGACACTGAGCTGAGGGAAATGGTTTCGAGGTGGAATGGAAAAAGGGGGAATACCATGTATTGCCTTCAGATGTTCTCCTCCCAATCCCCCGTGACCCTCCAATGGAGACATTATGCAACTTCCCCATTTCCCACCCTACACAATGCCCTGACTTCTACAAAATGGGCGACCTTCTGAGGATGCACCCACCAGCCGTTTTGCTCCATTTCATGGAGATGTAATGCTGTTCTCCCGTTTTCAGGCTCCCCTCTAACTTTAGAAGATATTCGGTAAATGTTGCACTGTTTGATTTTTGCCAAAGAACAGGTGTTAGTGCTTAGGAATGCATCCTGGAGCAACATGCTCCCTTTACAAAAAGTAATGGATTGTTTCAACTATTTGGGTGGTAGATTCTCTCTAGAAATGTCAGTGTCGACCCAACCAGCAAAGACACCAATAAAGATGAAGCAAATCGTGGGAAACATTTTGGTGGTTCACAGAAAATGGGGCACCGTTTAGTATAGAAGGTCAAGGCAGTGGCACAGTATGTACAGGGCAGAGATGTAGGGGCTCTGGTAAAGTGTTTGCTTCAATACAACAGAAAACTTTTTTTTTTTAAACTTTGTAAGATAGTTTAGCGAGTTAATTTCTCACAAGTGAAATATGTGTGGATCTGCAGGTCATTGGTTTAAATCCAGAAGGGGCAATTCAGTCTTTTATCTTTCCGAGGTTAGTAAATGACTACCAACTTCAGTTGGGGAATAGTTCATAAAAATGTTCTATGTACAGGGCTTTGGCAAAAAGCTGTATATAAATATCAGATTGCTATTAAAAGAGACTTATGGATATGCAAAGTGGTGCCTAACATACTAGACCATCATGAGGCCAAGACTGTTATATCTCAGTGACACAATTGTAGTAAATGGTGCATGGTATTGGGATTAGATTTGGCATAAACAAACTTCTCAAAGACCCTCCAGGAAACACAGACAACCCCACCAAGTACGGACCTATATCAAACATCCCTTACATGTCCGATCTCCTAGAAAAATATATATATATATATATATTTTTATATATACAGACATATCCTGACAAACGTAGAAACCCACCACTTACCGGTCCAGGCCCAGGTTGGCTTCAAGCCGATGAGAGGAACTGAATCAGCAATACTCTCCATCTGGGGAGATGTAAAAATGAACTCAGACACCAGCACCCTTTCCACCCTGAACCTATTAGATCTTTCAGTGGCCTTTGCCACAGTCGACCATGCAATCCGTATCAAAACGAGCCAAGAAATAGGGATAAGCAACACTGCTCTAGAGTGGATACAATCCTTCCTGACAGAGAGAACGGAAACACCCTGGCTACCATCCTTCAGCTGAACATCCCAAACACACACCTTTGGGGTTCAACAAGGATCATCCCTTTTACCAATGCTCTTCAATATTTACATAAGCCCACTTTTAAAACTCATCAAAGGTCATGGATCCACAAGCTACAAGTATTCATAGCATACCCAAAGTATCTACAAAATCAATACCAATGAGGACATAGACCAAACCCCTATGAAATGCCACTCACAAATAAATGGGTGGATGAGCAGCAACAGCCTCAAACTCAACCCGGATAAAATTGAATTTATGATCACGCCCAATAATCCCTCTATATTGCTTCCACCTTTCATCTCCCTCCTCTCCCACTACCGACTCAAGAATTGACTCTGCTCTCAACAATCTCCATCTCGCTATCACTAACACTCTCTATATTCTTGCCCCTGTCATGAGGATCCGTTTGAAACCTGTCACCAACCGTACCATTTGGTACGATTCTAATCTAGCAGCCCTGAAACGCAAGTGCAGAGAAACTAAATGGAAGTGGCAGACCTCGAGTTCATCCTCCAATAACCGGGCCTGTCGCCTTCTCCAAAGGCAATATCGTCTTGCCATTCGCTCCAAGAAGAGGGCTCACATCCAGACCTGCATCTCTGGAGCTTCTAACAACACAGCTGAACGCTTTAAAAATCCAGCTGCAGTACCTACCTCGCCTATGCCCTTACAGGCCCTCTGCACTGCACTAGCCACCCACTTCACTGCTAAAACTCAGGACATTCTGAGTTCTCTCTCCCCATCCTCCTCCCTTGCCCGTGCCAGCCTCCACTCCAAACCCCCACTCTTTCCTCCTTCTCTCCTACCACTATCTCTCCTGCATCTCTTCTGACTTCCTCTGTCATTCCTGAGTGCCTGTCTCACATCGAGTCTTGGTGCACCTCCAATGTCCAATGATCTCTGTCTCAATGCCAGCAAGACTGAGATTATTCCTTTCGGGGCTCCTGTTCCCTCTTTTCTCCCATCACTCTGGCCACCCTCTACAGGCTCTCCATCCTCCCCTTCTTCTGAAACCAGAAACCTGGGAGTTATCTTCAAGCCCTCTCTCTTTTTCATTCCTCACATCTTGGACCTTGCCAAGAAGGCCCATTTCCAACTCTACCTCCTCAGAGGCATCCTCACTTTTCCCCAGCAGCATAATGTCTCCAGATCTCTGGTACTCTCCAGGCTTGACTATTGTAACAGCCTCTTCCTCAATCTGCCTTCTTCTTCTTTCCACCCCCTCCAGCTAATCCAGAATAGGGCTGCAAGACTTATCTTTGACCTCAAGACCAGGGACCGTATCTCTCCAGCCCTAAAATCCCTCCACTGGCCCCTGGTTGCTGCAAGGATCAAATTTAAGTTCCTGTGCATTATCGATAAGGCTGTCTTGGGCCGGGGAACGTAAATTGCTCTCACCAAATGCTCTCCTTCCAAATCCCTCAGATCCTCCGGCCCAAACTCTCTGTCTGTCAAGAGCTTCTCTAAGCAGAGAGTGGTGGCTGTTCTCTTTCCTCAGCTGGCTCCGTCCTCTGGAACAGCCTGCCCTTTCTCTCCACCATGAATCAGATCTCTTCAAGTTTTGCAAGCACTGCAAGACCTTCCTCTTCTCTGTCTCCTTCCTTCCCTCCCTCCCATGCTAAATCCCTACAGTCACTCTGATTGGTGGCCTGGGAACTTATGTGTCCTTCTGTGTCCTGGCCTTCTGTCCAATTCTTCTGCACTTGCCTTTGGGCACCAACCGATCTGTGATCTCTCACAGGCCTGCACTTAATGTATTGGCTGATGACCCCCTTCCACCAAGTGGTCACTACCTGGCCCTTACATTTTGACTTTGCAACTGGCTCTCTTGCATTTCCCCCCTCTGTGGAACCTCTAGCACCTACCCCCTCCCCTGTCCCTTCTCTCTCTCTCTCTGCACTTGCACACTTCGAATGTTCACAAGTCCTAGTAGAATCGCTATTGTATTTTGTTCATCACTGTTATCATATCCCATTGTCTTGCTTTTCCTTGTTTCCTTCCCTTTGCCCTGTGGGCGCTTTGAAACACAATTTCTTGATGTATAAGCGTCTTACAAATGCCCAATAAAATGCAAAATAAATAAATAAATAAATAACAGCATCTACCCTGGTCCACTGAAATGGGAAACAGACAAAAATCTCAGAATTCTGATTGAATACAACCTAACACAGAATGTTCAACTGAACACAGTAGTGAAGAAATGCTTCTTCCATCTATGCACCATCCTTTCTCACCTTCCTTCACAGAACACTTGCCATCATCTCTTTTTTCATGTCAAGAACAGACTATGTTAACAGCATCTACACTGGAATGCCGGAATACCTCACCAAAACCTACAAAAAATACAAAACCCAGCAGCACGACTCCTCCTCACAGTCGGCAAGAGAGCACATCACACCAGCAGTAAGATCCTGACACTGGCTACTAGTCAATAGAAGGATTTATTTAAAAAAACACTCTGCTTTGTCCACAGTGTAATTTATGGCCAAGACGCAGTATTCCTGCAAGAAAGAATCTCCATCTATAGACCAAAAAGAACCCTGAGGTCTAGCAATGACATACAACTTCATAACAAGCAGTATTTGAAATATGGTGGATCAGTCTTTTCAACTATCTCAAAATAATTTCTGGATGTCGCTTCCAAGGAAATTAACACAACAGAGGAACACCTGACCTTCAGGAAAGCACTAAAACATGTGTCTTTGATTTACAGACCTAACACACCCATCCATAATCTATGAGAAGTTTGTAGCTTCAATGCAAAGAGGTACACCACAAAGTAAGTGGTTGTGCCTGGGACGTGAAGATCACATTAACCAAGTGGTTTGGACTACCGGTGAAAGAGACCTATCGTCATTGACCACCGCACACTGGACTTCAGCTTACATGTTGAGCACGCAATGCAAGAATGGCGCAAGGATCATCCTCTTCTTCCCATTAACCCTACTAGATCTCTCCATACTCATGCACACAGACCACACACCAACCAAATATGACACAACCACCCTGCTATGACATCTCCCACACTGACACTAAACAGCAAAACTCCACCCCACCTTCAATAATTCAAACAAACACAGTACGGTCAATGTATATACCCTATTCCACAGGCACACAAGGCCTTGCATACCAACGTACGCACCCAATGCCAACCAAACCATACCACTTAGATGAAAACCTACACACAGTGACTGTTTTTTCTGAACTGAAACTACCAACAGAACAGTGAAGCATGATTGCTCTCTCTTGGTCCTCCGACCAGAAAACCCACCGCTCACCTTTTCTTTCAGATCCGTCTGGGCGCCTGGAGACAATGAAAATGGCAGCGGTACACGGTATGAATCAAATTAACATAACATAAAGTAGATGATTCCTTATGTAGAGATACTGTATACAAACCATACACAAAGAGAACTATATTACCTATGAGATATAGTAGCCGGAAAACATTTGGGAGGCTAAAATAGTTTGAGTTGCAGACCACAATTCCAGCAAAGGTTTAAAGATTATTGCTCGGGTGGGCTTGTGGGAGCATCACTGGGAATCCCTAAGGGCAAAGATCTTTACTCAGAAATACTTAACGGTTGTCGAGATCGGTCATTCGAAGCCTTACTTGGACATGAACCATGGTGAAGATCATAAAACGATTGTTCAAACGTTTACACCTTGACCCTTTGCCCTGAATGCTGAATGCTCCCTGTTGAAAAGTGAACACTTAACAGTCCAATTGTGTTCTTGCCCTAAGGGCTGATCAGGAACAATGGCCCACTTCTTGCTTTTGTTTGCCTGGTGTAGGACATCCCGCAAAGAAAACTGGTTAAGACCAATACTATCGGAAGCCAATTGGCAATGTTATAGTTTTGCTGACTCTAATAGAGCAACTTACTTGGTTTAGTCTGGCCTGACTGATGGCACACTCTGCCATATCTGATATATTGCCATAGTGTGCCATTTTGCAACACATGTCTACAGGAAATTGAACACATTCAAATGTTTGGAAGCACTTCCTTTTAGAATTGTGATCTTGTATGATTGCTTGATGTACCAATGGATCTAGATGTCATAAAACCTCGTCAAATATTATTATATGCACGCGGACATACCATTACCATTATTTTCATCGAGCTATTGCTTGCTCATAGAGTTTTATTGGCTTATTTAGTATTTTAAAATGCCGTACACTTTATACGCAATGCATTGTTTTATGTTGTTTATTTCACGGGATGTTTTTCCCAGAAATTAGACCCATTCATATTATTATTAATATTATTGATAAAAATGCAGCACATAATTAGAACCGAATATCAATGCACTAGGCATGGTAGAAATAAAACAACTCTTAAAGGCAACATTCTACAATTTACATACTTACATAGTAGCCCTGGGTTGTAAAAAATGTCCAAACCCATAACAGAGCCATCACCATGATGCACTCAAGAGCTGGTTTGCTACTTTTCCGGGACAGTGCATATGTCTTCATTGCGTTGCAGGTCCCCCCCTTTTTTCCCATACTCTTTTTAATGGCATGTATAGAAACAGAGGCTACAGTATTCTCAATGACATATAACCGCAGTGTCTCATTAACAATTAACAAAAAAACTTAGCCTCATCTGAGGCAACAGGGGTGGGGAGGGGGGAACGTCAGAAGGGGGGATTCTGCAGACTCAGATTGTTTGTTACAGGGGCTATGCTCGGGGTGACGGAGGGTTGGGGAGAAAATGTTCTCGGCTGAGGGGGAGAGCTAGTCCATCTTCAGCAGCCAACGGAGGGACAGAGGTTGTCTGGCCACTCCGGGGAATTTCACCATGTAATCTAGGAATGGGGACCAGGTGTCGTAGAACTTATTACTCTTTCCGAAGCTGAGGGCCATGACTTTCTCTTTGGCTGCAATGTCCCAACACTTTACCCACCACACAGGGATTGCCGGTCCCTCCGGGTGTTTCCACAGTCTGGCAATGGAGATTTTGGCTGAAGTGAGTAAGGGCGTGCAGAGGTCCGCCAGGTTGCCTGACATCGGAAGTTGGCCTTCCCCTGTGTCACCTACTAGGACAATTCCCGGATCCCACGGAATCGTCAGTCCTGTGATAAGACGTATCTGTTCCAGAACTTCCCTCCAAAACCTCTCGGCTTTCGGGCAGGACCAGAGTAGTTGGAACAGCGTGCCGGTATCTCCACAACCTCTCCAGCATTGTGGCGGAATGGCAGGGTCGCACTTGTGCAGGGTTTCCGGATTGATGTACCACCTGTAGCAAACCTTGATGGCAACCTCTTTATTCGTGATACATTTCGAGGATTTGTGGGTTCTTGTCCAAATGCGACTCCAACTAGCCTTGTCTAATTCTTTGCCAATGTCTCGCTCCCACCTTTCCATATACGGTTCTTTCGAGTCCGGGGACCTGTCTAGTAGCTTGTATAGGGCTGAGATCTTTCCTTTGGGCGGGTTGGTTGTTAAGGTTTGTTCTAGTGCCGTGAGTTCTCTATGTCCTCGTGTTCTCATTGGGTCCTGCGAAAGCCAGTGGCGCAATTGAGTGTATCGAAATCTCTCTTCCTCCGGGACCTGGAATTTCTTTTTGCAGTCCTCGAAGGTAAGCAGGGCGTCCCCGTCGAAGAAGACTGTGACCCGCCTCAAGCCTCCTGCCTTCCATCTGGCGAAGGTGCCTCGCCCCACCCCAGGAGTGAAGTCCGGGTTATCCCAGATCGGGGAAAGAGGGCCCACTGGACCCCCGCATTTCCACTTCCTGGCCGCTTGCTTCCAGCTGCTGACTGTTCCTGGTTGACAAGAGTGGGCCAGCAGTATTCGGCGGGTTTCTAGGCTCTGCAATATGAGACAGGGATTCTAGTGGATAACTGCTCCCGTCCTCCTCCAATTTGAGCCAACAGGGTTTGTTGGTCGTCGCCTGCCACACGAATGCTGCGGAGAGCTGGGCAGCCAGGCATTATCTCTCAACCTCTGGTGCTCCTAAGCCACCGGAGCCGGGGCTCCTTAGCATGATTTTCCTGGCTACTCGTGGCTTCTTGCCCTCCCATATAAATCTCAACATGCTCGCTTGTAGCTTCTGCTTGGCCTTTTTGGGGATCGGTACTGGGAGAGCTTGGCAGTGATAGAGCAGTCTGGGAATGAAGTTCATTTTCAGTGCTGTGATCCTCCCCATCCAAGAGATTTCTTGTTTTTGCCAATGGGACATGTCCGCTGGCTGGACCTTAAATAGGGACGGGAAGTTCAGCTTGTAAGTGTGTTCAGTCAACCTAGGAAGGTCCACGCCCAGGTAGCTCAGGTGTGCTTTGGCCCACGGGATTGGGAGGCCGGTGGTGGTCAATCTGGCGATATTTTGGACATGTTAATGCTGCAGGTCCCCCCTTTAACAAATGCTGTAGCTTGGGGTGGATGGAGTTGGTTGTTGTTTTGTATCTTTTGACACACTAAATACAGTATTGTATCATGGAGCTGCTTTCTTCCTTTTCAGCAAGTAATGTGAATATTTGCAATTTCAGCCCGTAGGAGGAAACCATATCACTGCACTAGGCACTGATATGCTATCTTAACATGCACCATTCTGCAACTCTTCCCTCAGTTTACAGAGTATCACTGGCATCTACAAAATGGTGTATCCTATAACAGAGCCTAAAGATGAATCACTGAGCTGCTGATTTCCACCAGGGTGCCTCTACATACTGATACAAGGATGTACACATTCTGGCACCTCTCTCTTGACATAACTAAAAATACTGTGACAGGGCCAGGTTTCTGTCCATGTCAGGGGGGTAAGAACTCCGATCAGCGTGGGCTGGGATATCTACCAGGGTTTTTACCAGAGCCAGTCCTATCCCAGAAGTGGGGTATGGCAGTGGAGAGGGCCCCTTTCCTTTCCAATCCCTTGTGCCATTTGCTTGCCAAGAGTGCCACTGTCTGCAGTGGCATCACTAGGGAGGGCCTGGGGGCATGTCACACCCTCTGAAATCCTGCCCCTCCCCTTTCATCCCCTTACCTAAGGCGACCAGTGACCGTGTTCTGGTGTTCGTGGTGTTATTTGTGACACACACTAAGGCAAATGTCTGCAGATCACACAGAAAATACTCTCATTTTGTCTCAAAGCTAGCAGTGATCTTGGTATGCATTCTGGAATCGCTATGAACATGAGCATGAGCCACTTCTCAGGTGTTCCTGCCCAGATTTTGCACAGAAACCTCCATAGTGTGCAGAGCAGTTTGCAGCCCCTCCCATCAGAATGTATTACACGAAACTGCTAATGATGGGCCATTAGTAACTGAATGGTTTTGTGCTTGCATTCTGATGGGGGGGAGGTGCAGTGGGTTATGGGTAGTTGGTGTGCACAAAAGCCTCTTTACATTTCTAGTGACGTCACATATTACCTTTCATAGGCGCCCCCCCCACTTTTGTTCATGGCCCCCCTTACTTTTGTCTTTGGCCCTCTCTGTGCCCCTCCTAAATTTGATTCCTGGCGATGCCACTGACGGTCTGTCACCCCACACCTGCACAGAACCATTCCAGCCGTGTCTTTCTTGGTGTCAGATTATAATGCAAAAGCTCAAAAGTCACCCCATGTATGAGGTCTCACTCCATGGTTCATGACACCACGCAACATTGTTGACATCTTATCGTAGGAAATCGCAATGATCTCATCATTCACATCACAAACTGCTTGACCTATGTAAAGACCTGGCCAGGTCGTTGCCCATTTTGAGGCAATATGCAGCTGCGAGCAGGGCCGGCCTTAAGGGCAGCAGTGCCTTGGGCAAATTAGTGCTACCCCCTCACCCCCCTCCCTGTGCATCAATGGTCAACAGGGGGCGTGACAGAGGGGGGCGGGCCAGGATGTGCCACATTTTTAAAACATTTTTTACCGGGAGGTAATGATGTGAATAGGGTGCATCACCCTATTGTTATTAAATGCGCACCGCGGGCGCATTTAATAACAAAGGGGTGCCTGCCACTCCTTCTGCCACTATGCCAGCTCAGGGGAGCCCTTCAAAGACTCCCCCGAGCTGGCATGGCGGGGGGGCTAATGGCACCCTTTTGTTATTAAATGCGCCTGCAGCAGTGGGGGGGGGCATTTAATAACAATAGGGTGCTGACAACAGCACCCTATCATTATTAAATGCATCAGCAGTGGTGGGCTCATTTAATAGCAAAAGGCCACCTGCCGTGCCTTCTCCCACAATGCCAGCTCGGGGGAGCCCTTCAAAGACTCCCCCGAGCTGGCGTGGCAGGGGCTAATGGCTCCCTGGGGGGGCGTGGCACCCCAGGCGGTCGCCCAGCCCATTCTCCCCGGCTCTGGCTACGAGTTACGCTCACCTCAGGCCTTCTGGGGCTGGTAGTGCGATCACTCCACGCTGCGCACGCATCAAAGGCTTCCTGTGAATGGTTGGCAAGGCTGCAGGCGCTGCTCCCCTCCCTCTGCTGCAGCAGGCAGGGGAGGGTTATGGATGCTGGCTGTTAAACTTAGCTTTGAAGGAGATATGGAATAAAGCGTGGACTTGTTGTAATTATGCAAACGACCTTGTACGAGGAAGGTGGCCATCAGCCGCCTTTCTAATTGCTGCCCTGGCTGCTTCTAGCCTCCTTATCGATCCCACATCTAATAGTGAGACACGGGCAGCACTGCAAATGAGCCTGTCAATCACGGTGCATCTAGTGGTGAATATAACCAGCACTCAAAATGAGGCATCTGAAGAAACACAAGCAGCATTGCAAATGAATGTTCCCCTCACCGTGCATCTACTGGTGAAATACAGGGAGAGCAGCACATGCGGTTTCCTCTTAGAATGCATTTAAACATTTAATGGTGGAGCACGGGGAGAGCTGCAAAAGAGGCCTTCTGGTGAAATATGGGCAGCAGTGCAAACGAGCCTTCCACTCACCATGCATCTAATGGTGGATCACGAGAGAGCTGCAAACGAGTCTTCCCCTTACCATGCATCTAATGGTGGAACACGGGAGTGCTGCAAATGAGGCTTCCTTTCAGCATGCATCTAATGGTGCAACACAGGAGATATGCAAAGGAGGCTTCCACTCACCATGCATCTAATGATGGCACACGGGAGAGCTGCAAATGAGGCTTCCCCTTACCATGCATCTAATGGTGGAACACGGGAGTGCTGAAAATGAGGCTTCCTTTCAGCATGCATCTAATGGTGGAACACAGGAGAGCTGCAAATGAGTCTTCCCCTTACCATGCATCTAATGGCAGAACACGGGAGTGCTGCAAATGAGGCTTCCTTTCAGCATGCATCTAATGGTGGAACACAGGAGAGCTGCAAAGGAGGCTTCCCCTTACCATGCATCTAATGGCAGAACACGGGAGTGCTGCAAATGAGGCTTCCTTTCAGCATGCATCTAATGGTGGAACACAGGAGAGCTGCAAAGGAAACTTCCGCTCACCATGCATCTAATGATGGTACACAGGAGAACTGCAAATGTGCCTTCCACTCCCCACGCATCTAAAGGTGGAACACGGGAGTGCTGCAAATGAGGCTTCCTGTCAGAATGTATCTAATGGTGGAACACAGGAGAGCTGCAAAGGAGGCTTCCACTCACCATGCATCTAATGATGGCACACGGGAGATCTGCAAACGAGTCTTCCCCTTAACATGCATCTAATGGTCGAACACGGGAGCGCTGCAAATGAGGCTTCCTTTCAGCATGCATCTAGTCGTGGAACACAGGAGAGCTGCAAAAGAGGCTTCCACTCACCATGCATCTAATGATGGCACACGGGAGAGCTGCAAATGAGTCTTCCCCTTACCATGCATCTAATGGCGGAACACGGGAGTGCTGCAAATGAGGCTTCCTTTCAGCATGCAACTAATGGTGGAACACAAGAGTGCTGCAAGCGATGCTTCTGCTGACCATGCATCTAAACACGGGACGGAGACTGCACTCTAGGACCTGAAATCTAATATCGCCAATATTGCTGATCATGGTAGGCCAGCACTACTTGTGCTACTGGATTTTTCTGCCGGGTTTTATGTAGTTGGCCATTCTTGGCTCGTTACCAGACTGATAGAACAGGTTCATTGCTCTCCTGCTGCATACGAATGGGTCTCCTCTTTTTTGGGACCCAGAATGCCAGAGTGGCCGTAGATGATGCCAGCTCCACTGCCACACTAGTTACATGTGCAGTACCTCAGGTGTCATGCATTTCACCCACACTCTTTAATATATACATCAGGCCCCTTCTTGCACTTCTCGATGTCCAGTATACCAACTACGCTAATGCCACCCAGGTCATAATTGAGCAGCCCGGCTGTCATATCGAAGATACCTCATCTGTTAATGCCATCATCAAGCTATTCACGAGTGGATGGTGACTAACTCTCTAGCATTGAATGCCGATAAGACGGAACTGTTAAGCATAGCATCAGCCAAGAACATTTAAAAAACTAAGCTCTGATTATGAAAGCTTTATTATTGCCATTTAACATAATCAAAGTGCCCAAGTCCATCAAGACACTAGGCGTCATTTTTGATGCTGAGCTGTCTATGAAGCCAAATGTGGCCCAAGTATGAGCAGCCTGCGGATATACCACCAAACTGTTGCACTTTATTCGCCCTTCTATCTCCCTAAAACCAGAACCCTCCTGGCCACAGCCTTGATTCATTCTCACCTTGATTACGGCAAAAGCAGGAACCTCTAAAGCGAATCTCAACATGCTCTAAGTCGCACAAATGCGTGCCTTTTGCACTGTTTATGGTCTCTTTAAAATAGATCACTTAACTGAGGCCAGAAGGGAGCTTCACTTGCTCCTGGTTAAACATCGGGTCACTCATAAGAGTTTGTTGCTGACCTATAAATGTTACAATAAGGACTCCTCACAATATTTATGTGATCGACTCATCCTCTCTCATCCACTCACTATGTTCATATGACTCCACTCAACTTGTACAGCCAAGATTTAAGCTGACTAAATTTGGTGGCCAGAATAAGTTACCCACTCATCTGAGGCAGGGAAATTCACTTACCACATTTAAGAAGGGTGCTAAGACTCTTTTTCTTTAACCTTGCCCCAGATTAAGTCACACATTGGTCCAGCTTCCCCTGCTCTACCTATTTCCGTCTGTGTTATCACTTCTTCGTTACTGCGTGCGCTTTGAGGCCTATGGGCGTGTTAGCACATTATTCAAATTACAAATAAATAAATAAATGACGGAGCACGGAAGAGCTGGAAATGAGGCTTCGACTCACCGCGCATCTAATGGTGGAACACAGGAGTGCTGCAAACAAGGGTTCTGCTAACCATGCATGTAATGATGGAACATGGGAGAGCTCCGAATGAGGCTTCCACTCACCATGTATGCACATGTAATTGCAAAACAAGTGCAAAGTGGGCATGACACTTTCCCTAACCACTTACCTAATGTTGAAACATGGGCAGTTGTGCTGCAAAAGATGCTCCCCCTCAGCATGCACCGAAGTGTGAAACAAAGGCAGTGCCAGGATCAGACTCAGACATAAAATTGACTCTGACACCAATGAAAAAAGTGTCCCTGGGTCGCAAAGAGCATTTCATTCCTTTTGTAACAGACTTGTTGAGTAGTACTCAAGGGGGGTTGGATTTAGCAAAATGTATTGCAAACTGCACCTTTTAAAGATTATTGTTCAGAAACACTGATCAAACAACTAGCTGTAAAGTGGAGTAACGCAACAAACGGACTCCATTTGACCAGAAAACGTGCCCACTTAACCAAGAAAGGTAGCCCACACTGGCATGCTGTGCCTGCAGGCTGCAGCTCGGGCCTTACCCCATTGCCTGGGCAGTGCTGCAAATAAGGCGGCTGATGGGACCCGAGAAGCACTGCTGATGATGCTTCCTCGCAGCAGGCATCCAAAAGAGAAACAAGAGCAGTATCGCCAGTGAAGGTTCCCCTGTAAATGAGACTCCCCCCCAACGCTGGCAACCTGAGAACACAGGGACCTAGAATCATGTTACTCCATCCTAAGTAGCTAAGGTATCAGGGGCTCTGGGTGACTGACCTAATTGCTCACCTGCAGCCCACCTTAAAGGTATATCAACCATATGCTTTTGAATATTCCTCCTCTCCTGCCAGGTTTGGATCCATTGGTGCCTGAGCCGCGGAGTCTATTCGAAAGGTACATTTCTCTAACTTCCAGCCAGGTCTTCTCTGTCTTCTTTGTAATTCACCGTAACTAGTTGTTGCATCAGTTCTATATGGTTTCATCGACAAAATGTATATAGTAGTTTGTTACTTTGTGGTCGCTTTTATCAAAGCTCTTTTCTTTTTTCCATGGGGGACTCCCACAACCGCTCCCCTACGCTTTTCCACCCCTCTACACACCCAACCCCTCTACATACACCTATCTAATTTACCGCCACAACGAAACCCTCCAGAAAGTAACCAACCACTTTCTGATTGTGTTGGCGACACCACAGTACGCGGTTGCATTTTATGGATGCGGTTTCGCGGAAGACACAGGGGGACAGGCCGATGTAGTCAAAGGTGTCATTACCTCCAGTGTATCTCTCAGTCTCATAAGCAGTGTAAGCAGTTCCGATTGAGGGGAGATGAACTCATGCATTGAGTTTACAGTGTCGAAAGGAGAACATCAACTTCTATCCGAGACTCGTTGAATGGTCCAAGAATGATATTGCTGATGCTTTGTCACGTTTTCAGTGGGAAGTATTTTCGAGAATAGTGACAGAGGCCGAAGAGAAGAGAACACTGTTCCCACCTGAAAACTTGAATGTTTGACCCCATTTGAGTGTCCTGGCAGAGAATGCAATGTCCAAAGCTATGAAAACGACATACAAGTCTGTATACCTGACCCCAGGCTATTGTACAAATTTGAGTATGTGAGTACAGCGCACAGGCTAGAGGTCGAATCTGGAGGAAGATGTAAGTATTAAGGAGCAGTAAGGGAGGCAGCATATACCGCCATAGCAAAGCTTTGGGATGGGGAACGGCCTGCCAATAGTTTTCTGGTCAAGGATTGTGAGAAGATGGAAGCGAGGAAACAGAATTAAAGAAGAGGATTCAAATGTGCTCTTTTGGAGGAGCGCGTGCACATCTTACAGGGAGCGTGCGGGGGCCACTAGAGTCAGCAAACTGGCAATGCACAGTGAAGAAGCCACCAGGAGCAAGGTGGAGCAATGGGAGCATTGTTGGCTAGAGGAGGATAGGATGGCTTTCAATTTCCCAGAGTCAAAAAAAGGGGACAGCATCACAGGACCACAGGTCTTGCTGAAAAGCAATATAGAAGGTGATGCTTGCGCAGTGGGGATGACAAGATATTATGTGCATGTGGAGGCCCGCTGGGACACAATGTCGGAACACTGCTGTGTGTCGAATCAGCGCAGTGCTGAAAAGCAGGCTAGGCCATGATAGGTTGGACCCAGCAGTTATGGAGGACATACATTCAGGACTGGGGAAGCATTTGCAGTTGCAGCAGGAGATTTGGATAGCAAAGCAATAAAGAAAGCGGGACATTGGAATTGACAAACCACCATGTGGAATTCATCCATCATATGCGAGTAACTGACCGGCCTCCTTGGTGAAGCGGAGGGATCCCAAGCGTCACCTGCTTTCCATGTTCTCTATTCAGTGAAAAAACTTTAGTTAAGACAGAGTTACGATGATCCAAATTATTGCAACACAACCCAAGAACTTCGTTAGGTGTAGCATCTAATGTGCACTGGAATAGCTGACATGGTGGCCCTTGTCACCATGTATTTGAGCCACCACACCCAGGACAAAGCCTTCTCGTTCATCACGAAACAGAGTGCAACGTGTTTGACAGTTCGATGACTCGACATAAGGGCAGAGCCTTTAACAATTCTTGCTCGATTCTGACTAATGCATTTTCCAATTCAGATGACTTGGCCAAGGACTTGGGAATGGAATCTTGAGTGAGGTTTTGCAGGAGTGCAATAACAAAAGTAGATCCCGTTATCCACTGCCGGCAACAGCCAGCCATTTAATATTATTTTCTTTCGGGTTCAGGGTCTGGCTATTTGGAGAATCACATTAATTCGATTTTTAGGGAGTTGTCTCTCCCCAGCTGAGCTATCATGTCCAAGATAATGGACACGGGTTTGTGATAATTAAAGCTTTCCTTTAGCGGCTGTGTCTTCCTTCAGAGCAAGAACAGTCATTAGATCGAGAGAATCTTGTTGACAAGCTTTCAACGAGAAAGACACCGACAAAAGGTCATTAACATATTTAATAGCGACAGACACCCTTTGAGCATCAGAGAGTCAAGATCTAGTTCTAGAATCTGAGAAAAGTGTGCATGACCTTCTACATACCCCAGGGGTAAACAAGTAAAACAACAACAATGTATTCATACATAAAGGGGAAACCATAATGTCTGGCAGAGTGCACATGTATAGAAAAGAATGCAGAACACAGGTCCACTACTGTAAAAGTGTGCTGCAGAGGCAGGAAGTCAGGATAAAACAGTTGCAGGATTGAGAGCAACATGGAAAGTGTGCAGGGGCATTACATTAACAACACCAAGGTCTAGTACAAATCGATACATTTTCCCTCAGTCTTTTTGATAGGCAAAATTGGAGAATTACAATAATTCTTTGCAACAGTGATTCAATAACAGGTTGTATACCCCCTTCTGTTTCTTTTAAAATGGTTAACTGAGGGATGTACAGAAGAGGCTTGGCTAGGTTCTGAGTAGTGCATTCCAACAGTCCTTATTGCAACGAGGGAGAATTGTTTTTGCATGTCCTTTTTCTTATCTGGAAAATTGTAGAACAGCCAAAATTTGAAATTCTCTATGCGTCGTTACATCCAAATAAATACCATCAGGCCAACAATCAATAGTACAACCTATCTTACACAAAAGGCCCAATAATAGTAAATTCACTGGCACAGAAGGGCTTCATAGAAATAAATGATCATCAGAGATAAGACCCAAAGTGGCAGTCACAGGCCATGTAACTGAATAGGGGATTGGCCAACCACAATAACAACTGCATTTACCACTTCATCTGAAATGGGGACACGTGGAAATTAAGAGTCTCGCAAATTGAGGGTGATGCTCTGATATCAACAGTACAAGAAACATATATTCCGCTAATAGCATAATTAACATAAGGGGCAAAAGGATCACACATTACTGGCCACCTTGTTGTTCCAATATATATTAACCGTAGTAGGAGCAGGAGGTGTTATCAAGGACTGCAAAAAGGAGGGAGGGAGCTACATTGGTCATGCTATGCTATTAAGCTGGCTGTTATGGGCTTGCAGACTTCCAATGTCCAAATCCTTTACAATAATACAATAATTTCAGTGATCATTGTACACATTTGTTGTCTGTCTATCTCAAGCCCCTCCTTGACCTACACTAGGAGAGGCTCATCTCCTTCTGCAATGCTCTCTTCCTCATAAAATCTGCTCAATATCCCACCCTTCCTTGCGATGGCTGGAGCTGATGGATTTGTAACTCCATTAATCTAGCTGTGGTGGTTTCTTTCTGTGTGTCTGTCTTTCAATGGACATTCTGTGCAGCTAACAACACCTCAGTTAAACTCTTGCCTTCCAAGCCAATGAGCACTCCCTTTATTGTATCAGATATCTTGATCTGCAGCCCCCTTACAAATGCAGATAGCATGGCTTGTGTCAGAGTAGTTGCTTCATTGGCGATCCCCAAAACTGATCAAAACACTGTTTCAGTCTCTCAAGAATAATGGCCAGGTTCTCCCCTTTGCTTTTCTGCATGTGTTGATCTTGGTCCACACTATTCTTGAGGCAGCTTTCTATGATCTGTGTGGGTCAGCCTGTCGGTGACATCTTTTATTGCCTCCCTAAAGGGGTCGTGTAATTGTCAATTGCTTTTCTGCTTTAATAAAAATGAATGTGCAGGGAGGAAAATCAGCTTTCTACAGCTTGTTGAGATCAGAACAGGGAGGATTTTGATAATCAATGATAACCTGCAACTTTTCTGGAATTTTAATGGGATCTTTAGAAATGTTTAGCACAATATTAAATGGATCAGCGGAGCTCCATAATGCATGCACATTCACCATTCTATTGCCTGCCACAGGTAAATGTCTCAAAGGCTACTCTGCAATGTCAGTACCAAGGGATGCATTAAGGAACACTTCAAAAGTTGCAGATGCAGTTGATGCGGGTGAGACACCAAAAATATTGAAAACTGGCATGGCTGAAAGCGATCGCAATGTAGAGCCTCCCAGTAATTTGTATAGCTGTAAATTGACCATAGGCTGGGGGTTCACTAACAGAATGAATGATCTAGGCTCTGGAATTGAATCTGCTAAACCCTGCACCCCTCTGGGGGAAAGTGGGGCAGATGCAGCTGCTTTGGATTGATCTGTTGTCTGATCAGTTGGAAGATTCAACACAGCATGCTTTTACGACTCTAAAATATCCTCTGGAATGTCTTTTGTTGGACAAGGCCGGACAGACCCTTTTTTCTCATTCATTCAGGAACGTTTCACACAAGAAATCTGACTCCCTGAACTAACGATGTTGTGCATGGGTTAAGGTGCTTGTACTATTGACAGCCACCTGTTCCCTGACCAGAAGAGGGTTTGAGAAGCGCTGTTAACAGATCAAGAATAAAGCCTATAGTAACCTGTTCTGTTCTTAGGGATGGGCACATTCTCTCACTCTGCTTTCAGTTCTTTTCACAGACTCTTCAGGTTTCCCTTGCATGTCTTTTGGAGCTCTGGTCTTGGATTCAGATGCCTTGTAGCTGCCTCTGCTTTCCAGCCGAAGAATAAATTCCAATGCTGTTGGTGAACTTTTGATCCTAAGGTCTCCAGAATCCCTCTTAAATAAGCAATTGTGCGAAAATCAAATGTACCTTCTTTGGGAAATTGCTGTTCGATATCACCAAGTGTAAAATACCGTCATTTATTCCAAAATGTGAATGCCCTTAGCAAGACGTTCGCTTGCTTTGATCTACCTGATACCATTCCACACAGTAGGAAGGCAGAAAGTAACTTTTAAGGAAGCCTGTGACACTCTCCTGCAATGGCAGAACAGTGCTAGATTGATCGTTGATTGACCACTCAGTAACAGCATGCTTTCTAGCCATGCCGAGATGCTGTTTAGCTGCCTGGTACTATCAATTTTTCAATAACCAGTAACTATGCCTGATGCATTAGTGTCGAAAAGTGGTTTATTCCCCCATTACATCAGCATTGTATGTGGTCCAGAGAAAGGGTGGGAAACAGAAGAAATATGAGCCTAATAAGGATTCAGAGCTAGGATAGAAAGTGTGGAAATTAAAGTATTCACTGAATCCTCACTTGCTGAAGAAACAAGTCTATGGCTACTCAGATGAATGAGGTTGGGGGTGGCTAAAGTGACAGACGTCAAACTCATGCACAGGGTTCCTTTTCAGCACACACCTACAGAATAGTCTGCCATCAGCCCTGTGCAAATATCTTGCTCCTAGTTAGAACATCCAGTAAGCTGTGCATGCGGAGTGCATGGCTGTCCGATGTTTCTGAATTGTGCACAGACCCTTTTTTCTCATTCATTCAGGAACGTTTCACACAAGAAATCTGACTCCCTGAACTAACGATGTTGTGCATGGGTTAAAGTGCTTGTACTATTGACAGCCACCTGTTACCTGACCAGAAGAGGGTTTGAGAAGCGCTGTTAACAGATCAAGAATAACAGTTACCATAAACAGACACAACAAAACAAATAGAGGACAATTAAATCTTAAAATATTTACAGAATCATCCTCTGAATAAAAAGCAGCTCTTTCTCTGGCAAAATGATTACCTGACCCGTGGGCACATCCCTCATTGAGACCCCCTTTAAAACAAAGTATCTTACCTTCATTGGAGGCCCTGGGGTGTCATTGAGAGGACTTGCACGTGGTCCTCAGGGTCTCACTTTCAGCAAATGGATCTGAGGCACAAGGCACAGATTTCTGTAGAAGAAATCAATCTCTGGACTCAAATCGTGGGTGATGTTAGTTTGGTAAAGATGTAATAGCAGCAATGTGGGTGAATACAGAAACAGACAGCACACAATCACTAACAACCCTGAAGTTGTGTTGCCCCCACCCCAATAAAAAAAAACGTATATAGACTTTTCCATACATGGTTTCCAATGTGACCAAAAGAAGATTGTATGACTTCACTAGGGGAGGATTGTACCCCTTCCAATGAGTACAATAGACCTTTATGAGGAGATAGACAAGCCTTGGTCTTCCAAGTCCACTCCACCTCCGAGAGATACAAGGATAATACACATTCATTATTTAATCTATCTCTGCTTGATATGTCAAGAACTATCTCATTGTCATCCATGTCTGACACATCATTTCTATCTCTGGTTTGCTCCTTACCTCTCTTCCCCTACCTGCTCTCCGTTATTACCTTGCACATACAGTTGTCCTTCTCCCACTAACTTGTACACCATCTCCTCTGCCCTTCCTGACCTCGACTCTTCTCTGCTTGTTCTATCTTCCTCCTTATCGCTCTAAAGTCTTGCATCATAGTTGCTGCCAGTGAGCTGGGAGAATCCTCCATTGTTGCCATCTCCTTCCTGCCGCCCCATTATTGTCATTTTCTAGCATGCATGCAACCAGTTATCAGGATCCATTTAAACCACCTCACTTGCCCACCCCAATGAGTGGAGACACTCTGCTCTATTGTCCGCCCCAATGAGTGGTACCTACTTCCTCACTTCTCTACCACAAATGCCCAACCTATCAGTCTGTAGAGGAAAACAATTTCAAAGCATGTATTTATTAATTGGAAAGAAAAACCCAAGGCCCTAACTATGTTCTCTCAAATTGCAGAATTATACACAAATTAATGCAGTAACTGATAAACCTGTTAATTTTCGCTTCAGTCCACTAATGCTTCCTTATTCCAAACAGAAACAAACCTAATGACCATGTTTAATAACCTTTACCATGTTCTTTAATTTGCACACATAGGCATATTACAATGCACTAACTCCATCTTCCTTCCAGTAAGGTGTCTTGATATAACATATTAAAAACACAAGGAGGCCTTTTTTAGTGTAGTGTGGAAATTCACTTAAACTCCCCAGTTTTCGTGCTAAAATCACTGGTGATTTTGTGAGCCCGGTTTATTCTCCCAGTAACCCTGGTGGAACTTCGGGCCTTACTTCCTTGTTCCTAAAAATTGCCACCCTGTCCAGTGGTCCCTCTACCCCATGTTATTTTTACAATGATCCTTGGTGGCTAATGGAACTTTAATCACCTTATGCGCCCACACACTCTCCATGCTGCCAATCTGCAATGCGATTGCCCTGCGAGCCATGATTGACATCATAGAGAACCAGACGGAAAGACCTGTTCTTCTGTTTTTTGTTTCTCCAATTGTTATGAATAAATACAGACAGAAAGCAGATTGATTTCGGTCTGCATGTATGTGTAAAAATCATTAAAAACAGAAAACTGGAAGCCCTGCATAACCCACACCTTACACCACAAGTGCAGGGCGGCCTGTGCAGGCAGGCCTCATCCAGTGCCAGCCTCTATATCGGCTAAATCCAAAGCTTTTCTTCTCCCTCGCCACGCTGCTCCCTTCTGCTGCTCTCGACTCTTTTCACTGCTTCCTCTCTCAGACGTCTGCCCACTCCACTTCTGTTTTGGATCCTGCTGCCAGCTCCCCTCCCATGCTACTGGACCCCATCTCTTCTTCATGAAGGTTTCTGTCTTCACCGCAGGTCCACCTACAATCGTAGGGCGAAAGGGGCGCATTGGGGGGGGGGGGTCTTACATGGTTGTAAGTTTCGCAGATGTCAGAGCCCATTATTTCCAAAGCATGCCTTGATGTGTTATGGGGCTCTGCTGTAGCTCTGAAACCGCTGCCTAAATGCTTTCATATCTACATTATATTCTGATCAATAAACACTGTAAAGCTGTAAAGCGTTCTGTTTTCACAGTAGAACACACAGTAGGGCACATTCTCAAAACTTTTTTTGGCACAGGTGATGCAATACTCTAATGCATCTCATCACTTGCGCCAAAAAAGGTGCACCCAAATCCACATGCGGCCTCTGAGTGTGGGTCTCTTAAATGCTTAAATGCTCACATTCAGATGCGCTTTTTCACTCCCTTTGGTCGTTTGTGAAAATAAGGGGTAATTGTTGTGCATGTCAATGCGCATTCCGAAACCACAAATAGGATGTTCTTTGCAATGAGCAAAAATTAAAGATCTTTCATTGCATTTGTTTGAACGAGGCACAGGGGAAGGCCCAATGCACAATAGGTACATTTTTTAAACTTTCATGCATTTTTGAAGTGTAAGAATAGCAGTGTTAACTGCTGCTCCGCCCTTGCATGCTGTGATGCTGAAAATGCATCGGCGGGACAGGGCCTCCGTATCCTTGTCCTTTACTGCTTTTTATCGTGTGTTCTGTTGTGTTTTCCGCGCAGGAGTTCATGTGGGACTCCTGGCGGTGCAGCTCTCTCTTTTGGTTTGGTGAACAGACCCATGGGATACCTTTACGGCACCCATGGGTGGGGGTACAACCCTGTGCCCCTAGTGTATGTTTTTGGGCACCTGTGTGTGGCCCACAGAGCAGGTTACGGGCTGGTGGCAGCTCTGTGCTGAATTGACTGGTGCGCAGAGCGTCCTCCATTTTGGGATGCCCAGGCCCTGTCATTGGAATCAGTAGATTTCTGATGGAGACAAGATGGCCCCGTGGCCTCTTGCCTTCCAGCGCCTGTTACCTTAATCTTCCCAAAGTCCCGGGAAGCCCTGACTCTGTCCCTTCCCCCTGACCGGCTGTTGGGTGGAAGTTCCTTATATGGTAGTGTGGGGAAGTGCTAACCAGACTGGCTGGAGCCTTCTCAACGACCGTATGTTGTGGGTACGCCTGTGGGTGGGACCTGGGTGAATGGAGTGTGTGACGAATACGCATTCTGTTTTGTGGATGTCTAGTATCTGGTGTTTGACACAATGATTGAGACAGCCCTGCCCGAAACCGGTATGAATGCAGTGTGGAGTGTTGAATGGCTCGGTACTTGTCCCAATACACATAACTTGTTGTGAGTTTCTGGAGAGAAGTGAATGGCCTGAATGCACTATGCACCTGATTGGTGGCCTGCCTGCATGATGCTTGAGTGTGACCCAGCGGAATGAATGGGAGATCAACAGTATATCTGGGGTCCTCTCACTGCTAGGAATCGTGTTCAGAAGCTGAAGTCCACTACGACGTGTAACTGGAGTAACTGAAGCTTAAGCTTGAAGCCCTGCTGGACGAGAAGAATTGCTGTTGCTCGCCTTCACAATCTGAAAGCTGCTGTGCCTCCCAGGACTGACCCAGAGAGGACCAGGTAAGGTGCCCTCTTCCCGAGCTATGAGGGACCATCGTGCACCAGCTCATCTTTGCCAAAGCTCCCTAGTAGACAGACCTTCGAAAGGCTGCCGACCCGATACGGGGACTGCTGCGGAACTCCGAGGAGAAGCACCCGGACAGTTGTCCGCCACTGTCGACGACTGCCGTTGCCAACTGGAGCCACCATGCTCCCATTTGCCTAAGAACTATCGAATCCAAGGACGCTCTCGTCGGCATCGTCGCTGCTGTATCCTGCTGGAGAAGGCGTGACCGTCGACGCGCTGAGGAGCATCCGCCGTGGGTTTCCCGCCACCCAAAGACCACAGAGATGCCGACGACTCGACGCCCTTCATTGGCCACAGGTCTTCAAACTCTTTGCGGTCCAGAACTATCGACACCGAGGTACCCCGCATGCCTCTTCCTTGCAGGACGTTTAAGCTTCCCCGTCAACGAGCACCGCTTGGAACGACGTGGCCACTTCACCGTCGTAGCTCGACCTGTTCTCCTTTGGATGTTCGACGACCCGTGACTCCTGCCTTAAAGGGAGGGCACTCAAGAAGGGCCGTCGATTCCCCGATGAGGAACGCTACAATGCCAGGTACTTTGGGGTTGCAGAACTATTGGGAAGACTGTTGTGAACAATATATGGACTGGGCTTGTACCTTTGTTCTACAGGTTGCCCAGGTGGGGGGATCTCCACACAGAGCTGTGCTTTACGGTAGTGACCAGTATTCTGCCAATTATTCAACCATCTTATTTTCCTTCCTCTCTCTACTGCTGGTTTCCTCTTTATTTTGATCTGTGTGTCATTCTGACCGTATGCACTTTAATGAGATCTAATAACGTTTGTGGTACCACTTTAGAACTGTATATATTTACCATTGTTGATTTTCCAAGTACAAAGTGAGTTATCGTGATACTGTACATAACTTTGAATATTAATTATATAAAGACTGTGTTTTAACCAATACAGTGTGCGGACATTCCTTTGTGGGTGCTTGGGGACTACACTGTACTTAAGAACCAGCCTGCATCACCTCCTGAGAAGCTAGGCCTTGATTGCTCAACCACGTACCAATAATAGAGAAGCGTGGCTGGGGTCCTCTGTGCCTCTCCTCTACCATATAGAGAGCGGAAGTACAGACACCCCCCACCGGCGTCTTTACACATGCCTATCCTTCAAAGAAGGATAGAAGTGCATTTTTTATTTTTTACCACATTTCGCAGTGACAGGAGGGCCTGCCACTCTGAAATATGCTTCACACACTCATGCGAGTGCTGGGAGCTTGTAATACATTCGTTTTGGGAGCATGCTCCTGGCACTAATATATTTAAGGGGGCTGGGCAGTGCATCTTTGCACTACTGTTCAGTCACCCCTGAAATGGGCAAGTCACCTTTGAGAATAAGGTGATTTGCACATTTTTAAAACGAGCGCAAAAAAGCACATACTTTGCACTTTTTTCAATCACACTCAATTTTCAGAATCTGCCCCAGTTTGTCGTTCACTGTATCACATGTACTGTAGCATTTTCACCCTTCTGTGAGGAATATATTGATCATGTGCAGTCCTGAAAGTTGAAGATGCATATTGATACATTTGAACGGCAGAAGATTGCTCAGTGTGTTTAACACTCATTACAGAGATGTGCATTCATATGCCAGATCGTAGTACCAAATTCCAGAAAGGCAATCACAGCCTTTTTAAAGTCTGAGGTTGATAGACTTGCCTATATATGCTTTTGTGATAGTAACACCTGCTACGGCACAAAACAGTGTACCACATAAGACACTGCTAGCTATAACAGTAAAAAGTAATTAAGACGTCAAGATGGTTTGACTTCTCACTTAGTAGTACCCTTGTTTGGCCCATTTCCTGATCTTCATGTTTATGTTGGCCATGTGAGTGAAGGCAAGCCTCTGGCAAGAATATGTTCAGGTGTACTTAGAAATTGGTCATTTTCTTATACACCTTACTTCTGCGCATTATAAATAACAGGCAACACAACTGTGTATTGGGTGTATTTAAAACTTTAAAATCCAATAAAAACCCCCAGATTGAATCTTTTAAGCTCACACCAATTGATATTTGTGTACTTGTATACTCTCCTTGATGATGGATAGCATGAAGCTGGTATCGTTCTCTTTTTGCATGACATACTTCTATAAAGTTTTGTTTTTAATATTGCAAAGTCAAGTTATTATGTGATTTATGTATGTTCCAAGTCAGTACTACAAAAACAGGGTATTATTTTGGTTCATTAAAGTCAATTATTCACAAATAATTCACAAATAATTGTACTTTGCTCCATGATAAGAACTGGGAAACAATGTGTCAAGTACAGACATTTCAGATTGGCTCAAATCCCAGCTTCACTGCACAATCAGCATTTGTGATCCTGGGCAATATGTTTAATCTTGTTATGCCTAACCTGTCAAAATCTCCATTCTATAAAATGTTTGGGTTGTCAGCCCATAAAACTGATTTAGTTCTGAGGGTATTCTCTTCAAAATGTCTCCCTCATGGATGAAGTAGCTGCAGTGTCACTTAATGTATTATAATAATGGCCTTGATATATTGGACACACGCTCATTTGTTCTGTCGCTTATTAATACCAATACAACTTGAAAATCATAGCTCTCTTCTAATCGCAGTCTATGTTAGCATGCATGCACCTTTCAGGTAGCTTCTAATTATTCATATGCACTACCTCTTCTATGCAATGGGTTGTGCATCTTCCCCATTGCTTCCAATCTGTCTGCATGCTTGAGCACTTTTACAGTCTGCTAATATAACATGAGACCTCAATTTGGGTATGTGTACCTTTTTCTTATGGCTAATGATCTGTGTCCTGCATATAAAACTACCTACACCATCCTCATGGCTGCTATTTTTAGTTTTGGCTATTAGGTAGCAATAAAGTACCACCTACTAACCAAAACTATTCAATTATAGTATAGCGAGAAGGGAGATATGATATGTTATTTATAAAGTGCTTAATACCCAGAGGTACCTAAGCGCGGACCCGGGGATCGAACCTGTGTTGCTCCGTGTTGTCTTGCTTCCAAGGCAAGCACATTGCCGCTGACCTAGTGTGTGGACGCTTCCTTTTTCAACACATCTTTTGACTACATACTCTCTACAATGCCATCGCCCTCAACAGCCCCTGCTGTCTGTGAATTAGCAATAAACATAGTTAATTTCCCCCAACATGCCTCTGAAATGCAGGTATGGTATGGTATGGTAATGCTTATATATAAAGCACCTATACACAAGGAAAGTGTTTCAAAGCGCTCAAGGAGGAAGGGAACACAGGGGAAAACAACAGTCGTTCAGAGCCCTTGAAATTCCGAAACAATAATAGTCTGCACAGGCAGAGTAAGTGCATATAGTACAATTAACAGTGGGGATAACAGCAAATAGGCCTGACCACGATTCTGCAGTTTTTCCAAGTGCAAATGAAGGCGCAACCATGCAGGGAGTGAAGGCAGGGGGGAAAAGACAGGTATGGCTGGGGCACAGTCCAACACATGCCTGACACTACCACGGCTCTACTGGCGTGTCAGCACATTGTCAGAATTCCCAGGCACACACATATCTGCCCTAGATGGCCCACTCCACCCACCACTACACCAGTGGCAGGTTTAAGGCACAAAGCCCCATGGGCACGATTGGCGGAGGGGCCATGGTAGACAGGAAGTAGAGGCAGAGTTTGCGCTGGGAGGAGTTATTGGCTGCCCATGGTAGACAGGAAGGAGAGGCAGAGTTTGGGCTGGGAGGAGTTAATGGCTGCCCATGGTAGACAGGAAGTAGAGGCAGAGTTTGGGCTGGGAGGAGTTAATGGCTGTCACACGTGCAACAATTAACATTAGAGACACATATTTCAGGGGTTTTAAGGTTTTGCTGGCATAGTGATTTTCCTGGAATCAGTTTGTTCAAGTGGGAAAGCGGCTCTGCCTTTCCCTCCACTCATCCCTTACAAATCACCTGCTCTCCCGCACCACTCCTAAAATCTTCTACTCTCCTCCTCTTTCAACATCATCTGCTCCTTGTTCTCCTCCCATAAGCCACCGGTCCTTATCCCTTGTATTTGCTAGTCTGCACCTTCCATCAATCTCCAACACCCCTCTCACTTTCCATACGCTAGTCGTCTTCCAACAGTCGCGCTACTGCGCTCCCCTTCCACCAAACTACCCTTACCCTAGCACCCATAAGGAACACTGTCCTTGACACAACATGAAAAATAAAAACAGTGCATTGCTGACCCCTGAACAAGAACCCGAGAAGTGATTCACAAATAAAAATGCCTCAAAAAGTATTTAGCTTGCATTCAACATTTATCCAACAGTCGAGCTATTAACAACAGTACACGCCTCGAGCAAAAGACAGGCAAAGTAAGGAGTGTGGAAAGGTCAGTTTGCTTCTCTTTCTTTCCCATCTGCCCCGCCCCTTTGTACTGCATCTGCTCCGCTTCACCTTTCACCTCTTGTAACGTTCCACCCACTCCAACTTACCACCATTCTAGATTACCGCCACTTCCATGTAGTGCACACCCCCGCACCATGTATTCTAGACATGGCTGGGGAGAATCGAGGATGATTGCTCCTCCGAGCAAGGAGACCCTCATCTCAGCTTCTCTATTGAGCTTCCCTGGAAAATGTGGCTAAACCCAATAGGCCGCAGAGGAGATGCTGGGGTCCCAGCAACTTGCTGTGAAAGACAGACCTACCTCCTCACCTTCGACCAAAACACTGCCACGTTGAATGGGGCATGTTGTGGCCCAAAGACTGACATTTTGCAGCACACAATTGTATTTTATGCAGCATTTATGTGGCACATTTTTGATTGAGTTGAGGCTGTGAGAGATTGCAAGGATGCAACAGCAATTGGAAATGCAACCCTCATCATCATACCTTCATTCAACAGAATTTGCCATTAGACAAAATATCATACACAATCACAACCTAAAATCATAAACAATAAACAGCCAGCATACGATAAATATAACAATACAGATTGTGGCACAGAACACCAGTGTAAGTAGATGTAATCTGACGAGACAATCATGTTACATTACAAAGAACTTCCTGCAAATCCACGATCCATGCAGATATCCTATGTGCGACTCAGACATTTGGAAACAACCTCTGCTCCGTTGTATGGTGAATATAAATTGACACCATTGTTATATATGGAGCTACGCAAGTTTCGTAATCCATGAGTGATGTTTTATTTTTTAGAACAAGGAATACTACAAACAGTCACATCTAGGGGCGGCTGATGTGGGCTGAAAAGGCACAATCAGATTATATGATTTGCTCAGCTTTGCACACTTTGGGGAAGTGATGAATTCAGGATTTGAGACTAGTCTAAAACGTAATTACTTGTCCATGTACCTTCCCAGCTAAAGTTGGTGCAAATATGTCTTAATGGTTGGGTTTGAAGACCTAAAATAATGCTCTGTTTTATACAGATGACTTTAAAAGTGCACAGGTCACATGATAAACCAACCTGGCGCTGTATACTTGTTTGGAGCAACATTTTCATTAAATGGAGGTCATTTTGTTTTGAATCCTAAATTGCACAGCAGGGACAACTTACATGTTCGCTTTTGTGCAAACGTTCCTCTGTGTGTAGTTGGAATGATTTATACCACGTAGTGGAAAAAGAAAGAATTAAGCACAGGCAAAATTATCTTTACTATTTATTGTACCACTAGGCAGCTGGTAAAGTATCTACAATGAATCACTATGTAATCTGCCTGTTTTTTCCAGGTGTAAAAATCAAGTGGATTACATACGAATTTATTTGATTTTCAGCAGCTTGACAATCCATGTTGGCAGAAAACCAAGCAGATTTGGCAGGAGAAAGACCTGAAAGAGCAGGCGGACATGTTAAGACATGCAAGACGCAAGACACACCCTAGTGAGTCCGCCTCTCCAGGACTCACACTTTCATGTGTTAGTTCGAACTCCGAGCAGCAAAGCGTCTCTCCCAGGGGCCTGACACGTTGCTCTGTATCAACTGGGCATTACAATGGGCACCATTAGGCACTAATGGGATGTAGGGGGGACTATTAGCAGGGACTGTTGTCCCTTAAGAAAAGTGAATGGGGGTGAGCCAGAGTGAGAAGGGTGCACAATGCTGCATGCTTTATGAAGTAATGATTATGGGCTTTAAAACCAAAGAGGGATTTCTTGGCTCACATTAATCTGCACAATGCTATTGTGACTTTGAATGCAGGATGGGGAGAATACAACTAAAGCCATACTCTCATTGCTCAACATATTTCTATGACGAAGCATATTGTGTAAAGTTAGTTTATTATGAAAGGCTAGTCTATTATGTAATGTGGTCAGCTTCCAGGGCATTGCTATAAATATAAGTATTATTTAAGCACATGAAATGCAAAGCAAAACCTTAATAAATATCTTTATCAACTAAACATAGGAAGATGTCTTTAGTTGCTTAAGATGTGTTCAGTTGCTTATATTGTCCTTATACCGGCTTCACCATTTAACCAAAGTGTGTGATCCTAGGCACTGTGTCTTATCTGCAGTTCCATAAGTGATTCACTTCATAGCTTATGTTAATATATCATGCTATTATAAAAAAGCCAAATGACTATAGAGTTGCTCCATATATAATATTAGTGCAATTTAGGTATTTTGCACCACAAAGTTATTTGCCACCTGGCTTACTTATGGCAACTTATTTTAAAGTCACTTCCATGGTGCCTCCAATTATCACAGACCGATGATGCTCCTTGCAATGTCATATTCTGTGAAGTCACTTCTGTTGGTGCAATCGTTGTGCAAATTAGGAGGTTTTCATATATTTTTCACCACAGAGACCGGACAGAGCTCTAATAGATGAGTGTCCTGCATCTGTAATGGCCCTGCAGTTGTATTTTTTTGTTTGTTATGTATGTGTGTATATGTAAAAATACCATCTGCCACTAATGGTATCATAAAAGTTGATTGGAGGTGCAAATGATATTGTATGCTATTGCGTGCACTGCAGGATGCTTCTTATGCGCTACGACGTCCAAAGTGTCCTGTGAAACCAATTTGTAAAGTTGGCCACCCTAAGAATGAGGGTGCTGCCATCGGAGCAGATGCACACGGCAAACAGGTGCAGCATCTGCAGCCTGGAGCGATGCGGGACATGGACACCAGATAGTGCTGTGTGTTCTGCATACAGCTCCAGTCCTGGATGCATTCGCTAGTCTGACATCAGAAACGTAAATAAGTAACATTCTAGGTGCAGCGTGTGCGTCGCGCTGCTACTAGAATGTTACTTTCTGTCTAACTCTGGCCCCACTACGCATGACAGGAAACCAGGAAGCTCTCCTTCTTCCCTGTCTGAGAAGTGGAGGTGGGAGTCGGCAGGCTGCTTGGAGGCCAGGCCTTCTTTCTGGTGAAGATGGAGCAGCACTGGAACATGTAAGAACATATTAATTTTATGTGTGGGTGTATGTTTATGCATTCCTGGTGTTGTACTGTGTATTTATGATGTAGGTGTAGTGAGTGAACGTTGTGTGACTGGGTGGGTGTGTGCATGTGTTTGTGCTAGGAGTGAGAGGAGGAGCAGATTTTGCTGTGTGGAGGTGGGGGAAAGTGTACCATAATGGCACTGACACTTTTTTAATGGGCATACATGATAAACCAAGCATTGTATGTGTTAATACCTGGCTAAACTGTCATTTAGGGGCAGCTAGTCTAGCCCTTTCTTATTGTGGCATGATGACGTTTTTTCATAGCATCTTTGGTAAACTGTTGGTTTATCAAAAATGCCCATTAAAAAAGTCATAAAACGGTAGGAAATTGCTAGACTGGTTGCCCCCAAATGCCAGCATAGCTAAGTAATAATCCATAGCATACTTGGTTTAGAACCAAGTATGAATTCTGTTATTACCCTGCTAGACTGCATTTGAGGGAGGCCAGTCTAGCCCTTTCTTACTGTGGCATGACTTTGTTATGGGCATCTATGATAAACAAAGTATGGTATGTGTTATTACTTGACAAGACTGGCATTTGGGGGCAGCCAGTGTAACCCTTGCCTACTGCGGCATGAGCTTTTCTATTAGCATCCATAACAAACCAAGCATGGTGCGTGTTATTACTTGGCTAGACTGGCATTTCGGGATAGCAACATGATTTCTTTGTCTGAGCATCTTGTCTGGGACAGCAGTGTTGCTGTGTGCTCATGCTCTGCCTGGCTGCCTGTAGAACAGCCGCCTGTATCAGCACACAAACAGCATTGTGGCCATACGCTCCGGCTCTCCACCCTCTATGCACAACAGGGGGCATAGCAGGAGCACGCTCTGTGTCCCACTCCAGGCCGTTGATCGCACTGCAGGCCTAATAAGGCGCACAGCCAGATGCAGAGCAGGATCCCACAGCTCCATGTCCCACTCTTGTCTGAATGTTGCAGAGAGAGGATACAGAGTCAAGTCATCATATGGGGGTGTGGGGAACGATTGCGTGTCAGTTTAGCATTCATTATCCAAAGTGAATTTGGGGGGAAAGTAACAGGACTTTTTTCGTGGCTGTCCCTTGCCCCCCTGTCCTCTACTCTTGCAATGCTGGATACTCCCCTGCCTCCAAGACAAAAGTAAATGCTGGGGCAGGTAAACGTGAATATTCTCCTTTGTAACAACACCTGGTAAAGTTAACTGTCATATACCCAGATGGTAAAGTGAAATATTAGGACATTGGTAATCACACTGTGGTAAGGGGAAAAACAGCATGAACTACCTCTCATGGCATAAATAAGCTGCTGCTTGGGGCAATACTAGAACAACCATGGAGATAAGGTCAAATATCTTGATACTACTTACCCTGGTGGTACCATTTTACTAGGTCATGCCATTAAAAAACATACATGGGAGGGGATAGTATCGTGACATAAACAATTGACCTTATGGTGACTTATGTTGTGAAAAATAAACTCAAGCTGTAAGATTAGAGGGCACAATTTAACCAACCAGTGTGAAAAGGCGAAATGTAATGTAAATACCCCTTCTTCTAAGTTGAAATATTATAATATGTCACCCATGTGGTGATGTTTCCCCTTATTAGAGGGGCAGTGTGATGAAATATCCTCACATAAATAATAACCCCTGGAGTAACTAGCATTATTCTAGCATAGAACATTGAGTGGTAAATTCAATTATCAGGTAAACTCTGCCGTGCATTAAAACATCCTGCTTTGAGGTAACCCCGCTAGCAAGGCAACTATCATCTTATAACTCAGTGCTGCCCCATCTGGTGTTGCGTCAAAGCCTCACTCCTGTGCTCCCTTATGGAAAGCGCACCCCATGCTTGTCATGTGCTCAGACATGAGCTTCCTAGTAGACGGGGGTGTCATTGTGGAGAGCACCCTTGTAGACGTGGGATGTCACGCTATTCACATAGAGTTACAGAGTGCAAGTTCAAAGTTTGCAGGGTATTAGCAATCGGGCAAAATTTGCCATATTTTTTAAAACACTGGGACACATTAAAAAAAACATTGCACCTCGACAACTGCAGTTTGGTATATTGAAAGCACCAGGGCTAACGTTTCCCTAGTGCTAAAAAGATACATTTTTGATGCATTTTTGCATCAGAGCAAAGTTTTCCCTAGTGCTAATACCATTCCGTGTTACTACTAGGGCAAACTTGGCCCTGGTGCAAACATGTAGTGAAAATGTATCTTTTTAGCACTAGGGCAATTTTAGCGCTAGTGCTTATACCATGCCAAACTGCACTTGTGGAGGTGCAATGGTTTTTAAATGTGTCCCAGTGTTTTTCAAAATAGGGCAACCTCTACCCTAGTGCTAATACCATGCAAACTTTGCACTTGCACTGGTGCAAGGTTTCTGTAATCTGGCACCAGATTGTTTAGCCTTTTCATGAAGTTTGGAAAGAAGCGACCTAGTGGAAACGAGAGCTAGAAATGCGCTATGCAGGACGCACATCTATGCTGAATAAGGCCTTAATGCAATTTACTTGTGTCAAATACACGTTAGACTAGAGAATACAGGAGTTTTTCTAATTCTCTCTTGTATAAGAAATTTCATTAGAAAGAAGATAATAGCAATTAGAAAGAGGCACTAAACCAGAAAATATATTCCCCACAATTGATAAACGTAGGGCTGTTTCTATATACGCTGAATACTTTCCAAGGTCGAGAAAAAATGGGCATGTTAATTAGATAGGGATTCATGGTTAGAGTTTGTAGATTTCAATAGTTTTGGGTCATCCATTTTGAGATATTTATAACGCGCACACAACAAACTGAATCGTTTCCTGGCGCAGTTGGAATCCCGAGATCATTGTATGGGATGACGCCATTACAAGTGTGAATTTAGCTGCCCATATATGAGATGCTGACTCAAAGCGTGTATTTGAGCAGGGGGTCAGTTTGAAGGTAATTTTCAGTCCCAGTGAGGCAGAGCCAGTGGAGAGCATGTGACTGATGGTTTCATATTGTCAGATTAGATCAGTCTCAGATCTACTTTTGGGAGAAGCAGTAACCTAATTATTAAAAGCAAGGTGCATGGCGTTTATGCCTTGCTTTGACACTCCAGACCATTTTTCAAGGCAGAGAAGTGGCACAAAACAGAAATAGCGTTTCCGCCATGCTTTCGTTATTCATCTTCAAAGTCTAGTTCATTTTAGATCTGCTTGGAATTTTCATGCAGTGTAAAATTAATGGATTCCTATGGAATCCGCCTCCATTTAAATCCAGCTAAAAGAAGGGGTTCCATATAAATCCATTGTAAATGTCATCTGTAAAGAGTGCTGTGCAGGCAGCATTTACATTTCTTACATAATGTAGCAAAAAGAACAAAGAGTAACAGTGTAATTGCTTGGTTTTACGCTTTACTTTTACACTCTCTTTTGCAAAAGTAAAAAATGTCATCAGTGGGCCTCAACAACACCTAAGTGCTAACGTCGGTAGTTTGATTTTTATCTGACCGGATGCACCTTAGCCCGCCCACCCTGCTGCCGACTACAGATCACAAAAAGGTGTCCTTGTGGTCTAAAATGTTGTTAGATGTGGTATATAACATGTCACAGTAATTTTAACACATCTCACAAGCATGTAAGAAATGAAAAAGCTATACACAGCTTGAGAAATGTTAACGTTAATTATAATGTTGAAGGTATTTATATGGCGCACCGTCAGCAACGGAACGGAGTTGGTCTTTAGGGACTCAAGCAGATCTGTAAAGAAAATGTGCAGCTAATGCAAAAATATGATATGACATCATAAACACATTATTCAGTGACATCACTGATGTCAAGGAATCACCAATGTAATGCAACGTACACTAACGTGGAGTGGTCGTATGAAGCAGACTTCTGCTGGGCTTGGCGTGGTAAGAGAAGGGGGAAGGGCAAGGTCGCTAGCGGCGTCACCCTTTGTGAAGCCTGTGGTGAGGTATTTGTCTTTGGTCTACAAAGAACAAACCTAGCTGGGAAGCAACGGAGCACTGTACAATGAATTTGGGGTCAACAGGGGTTGTGGAAGGTGTGTGGATGAGTGCTAGTCAAAGTCCACCGAGTCGGGAGTGCTGTTCTGTTTGTATGGGTTTGGTGGTGCCACTTTGGGACCCAAAAGGGAGAGCCCAAGATCTGATACTCTGAAGCACTAAGCGTCCGGGTTAGCAGTAGATATGGGAGTATGCGCGATAGGACTAAAGAGGGGAGCTTAGCAATTGCTCGATTAAGGGTTGGTGGAGAAATTGATAGGCCTACATTGGCCATGTGAGGAGGATTTGTGTATGTGGTGCAGGGTGGTAGGAGAATTAGAGAGGAGTCATTTTGTTGTGTAGGAGAGAGAGGTGACATGAAGATGGGTTGAGAAATTATGGGAGCCAACCAATGGAAAAGTACTGCCATGGATTGGGGATGTTGTTGGTTAAAGTTTAGGTACTTGACCTGAGCAGATGTATGGCCTCATTGAATAACCAGGTTTTCAGCTGTTTCCTGAAGGCCAGATGAGCTTCTTTTATGCCAAGAGGCTTGGGCACAGAGTTCCAGAGTTTAATTGCCAATTGAGAGAAGGAGGGTTCTCTGTGGCATTTCCTATTTAAGATTGGCACCATTAATGATGTATCCTGGCTTTAACAAAGTGTTCTTGCTAGTACTTAGAGTGTTATGGATTCCAGGCCGCTGCATGCAAGGCAGAACGGGAGATGCATAGGGCTTTAAAGGGAATTCTGCTTTTAATCCAGAGCCAGTGTAGTGTGCGGAGTGCAAGGTACAGGCTGCTGGTGTATTCTACTCTTGATAGCACCAGTATGATGAGTGCCATGGCTCTGTTCTGGAAGTTCACGGAAGGCATAATGTGTCAGATAGTACAGAGTTAGAAGAAGAAGCTCATAATGGTGGCTTTAACCTGTGGTTCCTTATCAGATCGTGGTGTTCAATGTAATTCCAAGGTTCCTCACCACTGACATGGGCAGTAGACTGGAGGCTGTTATGTCCAGCCAAGGGATTGGTGTAGAGTTTGATGAAGCTGTGCCACAGATTATAAGTGCTTTTTTGTCAGGCGAAGCTTAAGTCTTTTTGAATTAATTGAAGAGTCCTCATGAGTAAGCCATGTGCTGAGGTCTAGCATGTTTGTTGTTGGATCATGTGTGAGTTTGGAAAATTGCATGTCATCTAGTTGAAGCAGTTGTTAATAGGATACAGTAGTGAGGTCATCTGCACGCTGAAGAGAAAGGGGTCAGAGGCTTGATATTGGGCAGACTCTGCATGTCAGGTTGCAAGGAGGTGACCTGAAAGGGGCCATAAGTACTGTCTTGGTACTCTACTGTCCTCTAGTTTTTTGGTAAGATTTCATGGCTGATGGTGTCGAAGGCAGCTGCCATGCTGAATAAGAAGAGTCCACTCTGTGAGTCAGTTTCATCCCTTATACTTTAGGTGGGTCCATATAAAAGATATTGTGGATTGTGTTGCTCTTGCTGGCCTGAATTTGTGTTGTGACTCAGAGCAAGTTGTTGTTTTCAAACTATTCCCATATTTGTTGGTAGATGAATTTGACAAAAATGTTGGCAGCAAGAAATGTGTTGGAGACTGGATTGTAGTTTGGTGGGTCATTCGGGTTGGTTGTGGGGTTTTAATTAGAAGTTTGATGAAGGTTGTTATGAAGGTGAGAGGGTGGCCCCTTGCTCCACATAGATGTTGAGCAGGCCAAGAAAAGCTGGTGCTAATCTGGGTTGCTTACTTATTATTTTGTAGATGTTGCAAGGGCATAGATGTTCCAGCAATCTTGCTTGTTTGCTTGAGTTGTGTGTGGAGTGGACTGTCTGGGTGGTGAATGGATGGATATTAATGTCAGAGTAGGGTGTTTTGCCGTTAGTATTTCCCTAGTTGCATGAGGTTTGGTTGGTCCTTTCCTGCCTAACTGGTCTTACGTTTGTAGAATGTTGATAATGAAGTTGGTCACAATGAGGTTCTTGTGCTGGTGTTGGAGGAATATTGCTGCAGAACTTTTGTATTCTTTGATGATTTATATACTTAATTCTGATTGTGCCAAGCTTATTCGATTCGAGTGAATAACGGGCTACTTTTGACTTGATAGGTATCCACTCTGTGGTAATGGTAATGCTAATGGAGGCCAATTTGTCTCTCAGAGGGTAGTTTTTTCACCAGATGTCCTTGAGCTTTCAGTTTTCTTCTTTGATTTGACTGATCTTCAGAGTAAAGCTTTGGTGGTGTGTTTCTACTGTGAGTGTTTGAATGGCTTTTTTTGTTCTATGCAATCCTGAGTGGAGTTCATCCAGTGGTGGATGTCAATAGGTTGGTTACCTGGTGTTCCAGTCTGTGTTCCAGTTGTGTGATGGGTTTTGAACATGCTATGTTTGTTCAAACAGATCTCTTTCTATTGTCTTGAAAACATTGGCAAACTTTGGAGGAGTTTATGTCCATTGGTGCTTCAGTGAAGATGGTGAAAGGGATGGCTCGGTGGCTTGATGGTCTTCCTTGGGTAACAGTACTAGTGAGCAAATGGTGGTGATGCTCCTGTGGCACGAGGATGCATCTATTGTGTGCCCAGCTTTGTGGGTGGGCCCTTTACCTAGTTGTTTGTGGTATCACACTGAGGTTTGCTGAGTGGAGAGTGGCTTTGTAACAGTGTTGTGCTCTTGCTCTTGCTCAAACCAAATGTTAATGTCTACCAGTATGGGGAGGGGCTGGCTGGCTGGCTGACTATCAGAAAGGTTAGCAAGTGCATCAGCCAGGCAGCAAGTGAAAGTGGGGAATCTGGTCGTCAGATGAGAAGGAAGGTTAGTGAACTTAACTTTGAAGGAGTCTATTTTCAACAAGTGCAGTTCTTACTGCTCTCCTAGTTGTTCTGTTGTTAAATCTTCTGATACAAGCTGTCACAAGAAGGGTGGTGTACACACGAGCTCGAAGAAATTGCAGGAATGAGTTAGATTTTCAGGATAAATGCAAACTACTAAGAGAGAGATTTATATCCAGAGGCTACCCTAACAACATAGTAATGAAAGCAGATAAAGAGACAAGTGAAATCAACAGGAAAACCCTCCTGACGCCAAACGAAACAAATAGGGAATCTCAAGACATCCACATGAGATGTGTGACACAATATAACCAGGATAGCCACAGAATCCAGCAAATCATCAGAAACACTGGCATCTCTTACAGATTGACCAAGATATAAAACCTGGGTCTCTGTAGCACCACTATTTTCTTTCAAGAAATCACCAACACTCAAAAACATCCTTAGCCCTTCCTTCATGACATCAACCACCAACCCCCAATATGAACTGGTTACGAACATTGCAAGTCAAAGGGTTCCACAAATGTAGCACCTGTACAATGTACCCTTGTGCCAGCACCACCAACTCCATCATGTTCCAAGGCACCAACAAGCATAACATAAAGCAGTTTATCAACTGCCACTCCAAGTTTGTTGAAAATGCCATAATTTTGTGTATGCGGCCTAATGTACGTAGGCAGCACGATAAGAGAGCTGCGTGTCAGGATTGGGGAGCACCTTAACCTACTGAGATCCCAAAACACAAGGTATCCTCTTGCCAATCATTGGCAGGAAAAACACCAGTTGGACAACAAGAAGGACATCCGCTTTGTTGGACTCGAACTGGTCTCCTGCGACATAACAGAAGGGCATTGCAAACTTCACCTCCGACAACAGGAAGCAAAACTGATCCGCAAACAGAGGCTGTTAACAACCGGACTGAACAAGGAACATGAATTTAATGTATTTTTGTGAATAATTATATTTAGGAATGTCATTTAGCAGCAGCACAACATGCACCAACTACGATACAAATATATAATGCAACTTTTGGTTATTAACCTACACCCATGCTCTGGACATGAAGATGTGTGGACTACCTGGGACCAAGGGCAACAACTGTCGGCCTAGGGTCACATATCAATCTCTTTGCTTTTTATCTTTTCCCTTTTCCAACGCCTTTCCACCCCAGCCATCCTGAACCATGCCTTCAACTAATCACAATCCTGGATTGGACCAGGATTGAACCGGGTCCACTATACTGAACCCACCGCCTCGACCCAGTAATCTGCAACCTTATAATCCACCAACTCCCCTTGCTCACTCAGACCAAACTCCTGCACAGAGCAGCGGGGAGTGGAGATTCCACTCTGGACAACAATTACGTGCACCCCCTTCACACCATCGAGTGGAGGCCTGCCTCGTGTTATCACACAGTTCACAAACATGGAGGGGACAGGCATTATTAGGGCACACTTCCTATTGCCGCATTGAATCATGCGCCATATATATATATATATATATATATATATATATATATATATTAACACACTCAGTGCAATGTCACCACGTTGAACATGCTTGTGCTGTAAACAGTGGGATGGATGTAACGGCCGGCACTGCAATGACAGGGCAAGCCGCGCAGCTGACTGAACGCGAGTCCTACACTGCTCCTCAGGTAAGCTCCATTCAGCCATTTCCTTCACTATTTGAACACACCAATATTTGTATTTACTCACACGTTACCTTTCGGACCTTGCACAGACTCTTCCTAACTATCCATGCACGCAAATTGTTCGCCGTGCAACCGATGCACCAAACATTGCCCACTTGCGCATTGCATTCCATGTAGCTCGATTCCACGAAACTAAGACCGCATGGCGTCCCTCTCAACACAGAATTCATACAGTTTTTGGGCATCACAATAATCAATGCCAACATTTCCTGTGAACAGGATTTTGGCAGGTCTTTAACCCATGCTTTGATTCCTGAATATAGTCAATTATGATTTTTAGCCCGGGAGCACTCGCTTCATGTGCCCGCACCGCTTATTATCTACAAGCCAGTTATGAGACAAAGGGCACGTGCCCCAGACGCATTCGGGCACAAACATTGTTTGCTAAGCTCCTCTCAGGCACCATGTATTCTGCTATCCCAAGCACCCGGCACACGGCAGGCCACCCTATTGGAAACATCTAGGATGTTAATCACTGCCAACTCACACTGCCTATAGCCTACCACGGCACACGTTTCACTTAGCACATGACTAGACGTATTTAGGACCGATGACACAAGTGCAACAGCCATGAAATCGGGCCCGCAACCATGCCTCAGTTGCCTCCTTATCCTTAAACCCGAGGCATACTCCGGCTCTGCGCACATGCGTGGGACTGTCCTTTCAGGAATACCCCGTGACACCTTCTGTGGCTTGAGATGTGGATCTTGACATACAGTTACAGACACCAGCATAACTTACTCACTGAGCAGCCTTCCAATTACACTAGGTAAGCTTAGCACTCTGTGCCTTTACCTTAACGCTAATGCTAGAATATGCGCAGGCCCACACTTGGGGGCTATACAATTTCAACACTACCTGACCTAACTTTCTCTCCTCTCTCCCTTTCTTCCTTTCTTCCCTGTGTGATCCTAATACCGTGATGCAACTGAACATTATTAGCAATTTCAAAATTGCTGCTCCTGATCACCAATGCGTTTTTTCATCATTAATCACTATAACATATGATTTTGCGACACAGCGAACTCTAATGTAACACATGCACCAAACACTGCACTACAAATAATGTGTACGCCTCACCGGGCATTCACTATGGCACTGGCTGCCACTCGTCTAACACGCACTATCTGGGTGAATCCCCTTGTTGACATTTTTTGAATGTGTATCTATTAGCCTTGAAAATGAACCAGGAGGGTTGAAACACGTGTCTGCTATACTAATATATATTGGTTGAACAACACCAAGCATTTATTGTTTCATTTCCATTGGAGAGATCATGCTTTCACACCAATGACATCGCCCAGCGCATGTGTTGAGGGTTTCACTCCCAAAATAGACTAAACGTAGCCAGGGACAGTAAGGCACCATCCCAAGCTAACCTGATCACATGCAGCGGGATATCCCATAACCACCAGATCGAGCACAGTGACCCGCTTTTCTAGTGCTCCGACTCACTTTTAACTGTTTATAAACTTGATCTTGTAGCCTGTGGGAATTACTTTGTGTATGCTTGCTGAGATTTCCTCTGACAGATAAATTGAAGTGCTTAAGAGTAGGTCTATTTTGTCCTTGCATAGAAGATCATAGATCTGTCAAAAATGTTTATCAATAGAGCTGGCATTGATGATGAGACATCTGGATGCAACCATTTATTTGTAAATCCTTTGTGTAGAGGTTAGATGATCTGAGTGGTTGTTTTTTGGAGGTGGTCATATGAATTTTCTTGGTTGTTGCATTCATCCTCAAACAAGCTGAGTAGGTTATTTGTCCAGTCGTGTTGGTCATCCTGTCTACAGTGGGGAATGGCAATAGGGTGCCATTTCATGATGAACAATGTAATTACTGTGAATCCGGTTCTGTGATGCGTCTGGGAGTTGGTCTGTAAGGTGGTATGGATTGAGTGGCTAAGTAAGGTTGTTTGAAGGTTGGTGAGGATTCCTGTGTTTTGTAGTAGTTCTATGTGTGCTGTGTTGATGGATCGAGGTGGGATTTAGTCATCAGGTGAGATACAGGAAGGTGTTTGATGTGGAAATGAAGTTGTTTGATGTGGAAATAAAATTGAGTCCAGTTGTTGATCTAAAAAATAAGACCTTCATTGTAGAAGACGATTCCATTGCGTCTATGCTTCTGTCTACCACTGGAATCCTGCTATCATTCTGAGTAAAAGAGACAATGCAAAAATAAGACGGGGAATGTAAAAATAATTTGGCTAAGTAGGAATAAGTAAATCTGATAACATAACACTTATTCTGACAATGCAAGATGAATCTGGCTATTGTGATGAATCGTGGGGTCAGACACTTTCCAAAACTAGGGGGAACCCCTTCCGGTGAGGCTAGGGAGGTGAGCCGACTAACCAACATTCCCCCAAGGGGTGGCGGTAAGTGGGACCACACAGGGAGAGACTCCTCTATTGGGGATAAGAACTCGCTTTCCAACGAGGACCTACCTTTTCACTATCCTCAAAGACCCACTCCAACCATATCAGTTGACAGACAACCAGTCTCCTCTTCCATATGTTAATGTAATGTAATGACAGAAAAAAAGCATCTGCCTGGTACTGTGAGGACTAAGAACATAGGAGTAATAAAGAATACCTGTCTGTCAATCACTGAGACGAAGGAAACTAAAGGAGGTTTACAACTCAAACACAAAGAAAGTACTATCCCGAGAAGTTGGGGAAGCCCCAACGTTGCACAATAAAAGTGGGAGGAACAAGGGAACATCAGAACGAGACCTGGGAGTTACAATCCAGGTGGAGATGTGAACCTGGTGACTTGGGAGAACGCTGCTTTACCTGGCTACAGGAAGCATGCAAGAAGAAGTGCACGTAGTACACAAAGTGAGAAACCAACTGGAGGATACTGGTCCCATTGTTGTTGGTCCCAAGAGGGATATCCAGAAAGGGGTGAGGAGAAGCCCCAACATGAATGTGCTTAGTGTACAGCACACTGAAGAGACAGAGGAAAGTCTGTCTGCCAAAGGAGGAAACCAGAACATCAGAAAGAGGGTTGCATAGTGGGTTGAGAGGAATGAGAAACCCACACCCTCTACTCGCCAATACCACGAAAAGTCAAAGAGATGTGTCCAATGAAGTAGAATGTGCAGACAAAGGAGCCGTCCTAACCAAAGACCACAGAACACCAAATGCTGGCCGAGTGATGCATCCCCAGTAAAACAAAGGTAACGTGGATAGTTGAAGACACAGGCATATTTGTTAAGTATATACAAGTAGGGAGAGAGTATGAATTAATATAAAGATTACACTGAGCTTAATCGTTCCAGCGGTGAACGAAGCTGGTTTAAGGACAATACCTGTACCAGTGAATTGCAAGATTATAATAAGAGTAATAATCAGTCAGGGACTCATCATACTTGTCCCAGTGAATGGCAAGATTACAAAAAAAGTGAGCTTCTTTCAGGAACTCATCATGCTCATCCTGGCAGGATTTACGAGAAGAGCGAGCAAGATTCAGGGATTCATCATGCTCATCCCAGTGAATGGCAGGATTTACGAGAAGAGCGAGCAAGATTCAGGGATTCAGCATGCTCATCCCAGTGAATGGCAGGATTTACGAGAAGAGCGAGCAAGATTCAGGGATTCATCATGCTCATTCCAGTGAATGGCAGGATTTACGAGAAGAGCGAGCAAGATTCAGGGATTCAGCATGCTCATCCCAGTGAATGGCAGGATTTACGAGAAGAGCGAGCTTCTTTCAGGAACTCATCATGCTCATCCCAGTGAATGGCAGGATTTACGAGAAGAGCGAGCAACATTCAGGGATTCATCATGCTCATGCTCATCCCAGTGAATGGCAGGATTTACGAGAAGAGCGAGCAAGATTCAGGGATGCATCATGCAGGTGCCAGTGAATGGGATGAATGGGAACATCCTTAGAAGAGCAAGAGTCAGACAAGGACTCACCATAACAAAAGGAAAGAGAATTATTCTGAGAACACAGTGATGTATCCTAAAGAAGGAATAAGGGTTGTTAAGTTCAACACATATTCAATAGCCCCAGAAAGAAATCTAAAGAGTCAAGAGAAACAATACAAAAGGGCACAAAAAATCCCCTTGAAGGAACTGAAGGACTTAGGAAAGGAGATAGCGAAAGGCTGTCTGAAGAGCCCATATTGAGGAGAATTTTATGGAAAACCACCCCAGGAGAAGGGAGTCATTCTTCTGGGCGGTTTGGTTGTGTGGTAGTAGTAGTAGGGTCAGCCTAGGTTAGTTATGGACGAAGGACAGACTTGATTTGGACTTTGGAGTTCACCGGTGATGACGAGCTTGCATGTTTAGTTTTGTTAGGTAGGGAAACCCTTAGGGTAGGGAGAGTTAGGCATTTTCTTTATTATTCTTCCGATAAATCTGTTGAAAATGGTACACCTTGGTCTGCCTCCTTCTTCTGACCTAGCCCACTATGCAACAATAAAACAGTCCATGTAGAAATGACACTTCGAAAGCAACTCAATCTGGCTAAGCAGCAATATGTCTGGCAATACAGAACTAAATCTCACTGAGTCAAATTGGATTTGGCTGTGTAACAATAGATTTGATTGTGCAACCAATAAGTGTGTTGTGCAACAGTTACCATGGCTATTCAAGAATGAGTCTTGTCGTGCCACAACTAATCTGGTTATACATCAGACGGATCGTGCTATGCAAGGAGATAGATGGCTATGGAACACTTACTCTAATTTTGCAAAGGTAAATATGACTGTGCATCAATTAATCTGATTATGCAAGCAATGTATGTGGCTGTGCTTGAATAAATCTGGCTATGAATAATGGATCTGGCTATCCACAAATCTATTTGCCTGAGCAACAATTAGTCTGGCTATGTAACAGCAAGTATGGATATGCAATATTGAGTCTGACTGTGAATTAATCTGATTGTGGCAAATAAACCTGCCTGTGCAAATATATGTCTGGCGATACATCTCTTAGTCTGACTAGGCAAAATAAATCTGTCCATGCAACAATTAATATAATCATGCACCAAGAATACTGTCTGTGAAGTAATTAGTATGCATATATAATTCACGAAGTGCAGCAATTAATCGGAATTTGAAGCAAATCGAGTTGGCTAAGCAAAAGGTATTCTGCCTGAGCAAAATAGATCTGGCTATGCCACAATTAATCTAGTGATGCAGCGAAATGTCTGGCTGGGAAGCAATTAGTCTTGCAAATATAAATCAAGCTGTGCACAAATTATTCTGAATAAGCAGCAGATTGATATGGCTAGATCTGGGCAGACTATTGTCCTAACTGATCTCATTGTATGCAGTGGTCGAAGTGTAAGAAAAGAAGTAGTGGAACTATGTTCCCTGCTGGCCTGCACCGCTCCCCACAAACCCCATCACTACGCCCGCTCCCATGCACAATACAAACCCCCAAACACTTGCAGCTGCTGTTTAAGGGAACGTTCAGTGCAGTGCACTGAAAGTGCAAGTTTCAACTTCTTCCTACACTTTTATTTTAAAATGAAGCCATTCCAGAACAGTTTCTTTTTAAAATAAAAGTATAGGAGCTGTAAAAGGTAATTTAAAAAAGTAGAGGAGCACCGCTCCCGACTGCTCCCGCCCACTTCGACCACTGATTGTATGGCACCATTTCAATAACAGCATTAATGACATAATTGATCTCATCAAATTATGTTACCAATGATAGCATCATACATGCCACATTTGATCCCCATAGATGACATCTCAAATGAGGTTAACAATTTCATTGCCCTCCATAAAACCCACAAGACCATCAATTATATGTTTGCCCCATCACATGACACCAGCAATGAAGGTTTTAACAACAAAAAGGATCCCATCACATAACATCACCAATGAAGGCATCAGTAACATCTGTATTCCCATCACATGATGTCACCGAAGCCATCAAATGATAATACCAATGAGCATATCAATAATATCATTGATCCCAATACATGACATCACTTACAAGAGCATAAACCATATCACTGTTGATATGAAGCTAATCTGAACATCAATAATACTTCTGGTTTTTTCATGACTTCAACAACGGTGTCATCAGTGACACGTGATATTACCAACGAGTTCATAAATGAAAGCATAATGCCATTATATGAAATCAACAATAAGAGCATTAATTATATTTCTGCTTACACCAACCATGTCACTGAGGCCAACATGGGATACTAACAACAAGTGCATCAATGAAGCCATTGTTATCCTCTCATGAGATAACCCCCAAAATAGGAAGGAATCATTGATACTGGCAGGTAACATCATTGAGAACTTCACCTAACATCAGCAATGAGAGCATTCAAGCAGCAAGAGAAGATGGCCGGTTGGAGAGTCTACTGGGAAGTGGCAGCTGTGTGAGAGCATCCTTCCCTCCCCAGCACTGTCAAACCCCAAACTCCACAACCTCTTCTTGTAGTTAGAATTGTATTTCACAAAGGAAGTGACCATAATAGGAGTTTAGGCAATAATGAAACTGACGGGTTGTGATGGACTGTGGTGGACTCTAATGTGTGCAACAAAATGGCAAACACACGGTTGAGAAAGTAACGGGAAAACGCTGGTGAAGAGAACACTGTGAAGAGGTGTTTCTAGAGTATGCGCGCCACAAGGAAACTCACTGCAGAAGCTGAGGCAGCACAGATAGAAACCTCTTACTGTGTTAAAGAAGTGGACAGCAGTGCTTTAGGCAGCCTAACTGGGGGGGGCTCTGCTTTGGAGTTAGCCCCTCAAATGCCCACAACACCAAACCATAACCCTAACAGAGGTGGAACTAAAGACTGAAGCTTAGAGGCTGTAGATGGTGTGATCCCTACTCAGCATATGGATAATCTTAGCTTGAAGATGTACCAAATGAACAGCATCTGAGTGGAGATAATTGCAGGGAATTTATTGAAAAAACAATTTTCCAACACTAAATTCCACTCAAGCTGCTCAAAAATGAGTACACACACCCTTACCAGATACACTGCAATCACCACAGCCCACTCTCAATGAAGTACTTCCAGGCATGCAGCAGAGTCCAGCAGCAGAGGAACATAGATTTGTAAGTGAACTTAAAACAGGTGACTGATGCCATGAATATTCTGCAGCCAAAGATGCTCCCAAATGAATCAGCATAGACATAATTACGGTAGTGACTTCTGTACTCCTGGTTCATAGTCCCCTTTCCTCCATATTGATGGGAGCTTATACCACTGGGATAAGACTGAATATTTTTTTCTCCACAGAATTAACGTACTCAAAATGTGAAGCATAAACCAGCATGTCTGGGCATGACCGGCCATGCTGTCAGCTACCTTTAACTAAACAATGTATGGGGTACGGAGAATGAGTTGGAGGGCGGAAATCGGGGATGAAACTAGGAGTACAGTAGCCACTGTTTCTTACTTCTATGTCCTCTTATTCCTCCATATTGGTGAGAGATTGTATAGCACAGATAATTGAAGTGAGGAGAAGAATCAGTAATGATTTGCAAATGTGTTCCACAGGACTGCTTTTATAAACCTAGCATCAGCTCTGGAGTTGGTATCAAGACAATAGTGCCTGCAGGAGGGCGAGGGCAATGACCAAGTGGCAACCTTACTGATCACATGTCAGAGAACAAAGCAACAGCAAGGTTGGTAGCTTGATAGGGCAAGGATTAAGAGCCCATGTGGGAGCAGACTTTTGCATGAGATGGCAAGGGTTTATACACAAATCTTGCCCCTGGCTATGGTGGCCTCGGAATCCTGAGAGAAAGGATTAATTCCCCGGAAAGAAACAAAAAGTGCATCAGATATCCTGAACTGTTTTGCTCTGTAAAGGTAGATCTTAAAGGCCTCCTCAGATCAAGGCAATAAAGAACAGTGTAATTAGGCGATTGACGATTGGGAAAATTGGTGGGAACACCCATCTCCTCATTGATGTGAAAAGAGGAAACCATCTTGGGAAGAAAAGCAACGCGTGGGTCCTCAGAACCACTTTGTCTTTGTGGAAGATAATATTTGGTCCTTTTTGCCACCTGGATGGCTCATGTTATCACATACAAGCTTAGATGCCCTAATGTAAATGGCTCAGGAACCAAGCAGCTAAATTGAGTAATCGTGGGGGTGGAGGAGACCCTTGCTCTGCTGAAGGTGGCTGTGGGGAACCAGAAGGGGTACTGGGCTCCCCAGCAGGCCTTCATCGGGTCAGAGAATCAGATGGGAGCTGTGGCATGATAATGGTGAGAGTGGAAAGCCTGCAGTTGGCGAATCTTACCAGGACCACGGGGAGTAGCAGAATCAGAGAAAATGCATAAGGAGACATCGAATCCACAGGAATTACTAGTGCATCGCCCAAGGAATTCTTTCTTAAACTGTCCTGGAAGCAAAAAGAGGGCACTTGTGGTTGCACAAGGTAGTGAAGCCGTCCACCTTTGTGCGACCCAGCATGAGAAGATTATCTCGAGGACAGTGTATGATCTTCCACTCATGATTATAGGAATTTAGTATGCTTAGCAGGTTGACTTCTTTGGGGAGTACTCATGGGAGATGAATTGCCCTCATGGACATGTGTTGATCAATGGCCATTCCCATATTGACAAAGTCAGGAGACACAAAAAAGGGGATCTCCTCCCCTGCCCCCCATACTCCCTGCTTGTTCATGTAAAACAGATGTAGAGCTCTCAGTCTGAATGAGGGCTGACTTCACTCTGAGGACTAACAGACATGCCTTCAGGTCTATAATTCCTAAAGATTGACGTGAAGTAGCGGCTGTTGCGGAGACTACAGACCATGCACCTTGAGATCCCCCAGTGTCCCTCTCCATCAATGCAGCGGCAAAATCCATGGTCAAACATTCCTCGGGAATCATGTTGTTATGTACGCACATTCCAGGCCCTGTGTAAGGGATGCAGGAATATGGATTTGGTCTGACTGCTTGCCCATGGACTGGTTCCAGGAAGTCACTAGGTGAAGCTATATGTGTCGAATTTTAAAGCGGGCTAGTGGAACACATAGCACTCATGCTGCTATACGGCCAAAGAGCCTCTGGAACCACCAGGTTGAGGTGGTCAGAAACTCTGAAAATGTGCCACAGCGAGTGATATGTCCATCAGCTTCTGTTGGGGTGGAAAGATCCTGGCTGCCTGAAAGTCGCAAACAAACCCCAGAAAGGTTTGTATCTAAGCCGGAGCTAGGGTGGATTTATTGAAGTTGAGGGAAAATCAGAGGTTGAACAATTTGTTGGAATCTCTGTGCAAGCATGCATCATTGAAGAACACTGTCTAGAACCAGTAAACTTTCTGTGCAGCCCCCAAAATGTTTGCTGACATGATCATTTTGAATGTTTGGTTGGGGCAAAAAAGATAGAAAGAGGAAGACTCTATAATCGTCCTCTGCCCACATGCTTCTTCTTGGGCAAGGAGAAGAGTTTTGAATAGAAGCTCTGACCCCCCTCTGGTCCTGGGGAACTAGTTATATTGCTCCCATTGCTTACAACTTCTTGACCTCCTCCGAAGTGGAGGGGCTCCAATCTCTATGAGGGATGAAGCAGAAAAAGAAGAAGAGGCAGCAACCCTTGCAGACTATCGAGAGGATCCATGGGTCTTGCAAGATGAGAAACCATTGGAAAGTGAACATGCAGCAGACTTGTGTTGAGTGGATCCAGCTCGATTTATCATTGCTTCTTTGATCCAGAAACAACTGCAGAATACAATCTTGTGAAGAACCCATTGGAGGAGGATATACAGTCTTGCCTGCTTCTATGATTGCTTGAGGATCTATTTGGATTTCAAACCTGATAGCCATGAAATAAACCAAATGATCTATGTCTCCAATTTCTCGAGAAGGAGGAATGCTGAAAGGGCTAAGGCCCCAGCTTAGACAAAACCGCAAGTGATGTGGCAGTGTTTATGGAGGTATTCCTCTTGTTAAGCTACTCATCCATAGGCAGATGGAATAGGTCTTTTCTGTCAAAAGGCATGTCCAAAATCCTGTCCTGCACTTCCTAGGCAATTTTGGACTCATGCATCCAGGCGACTCTGTGCATTTCAGCAACCAAGGCCATGGTCCTACTTGAGGTGTTGATGTATTTATTTATGTACATATGTATACATATACAGGGAAAACAATGCTCTTCTGATCACAAAAGAACATACAATAGATATGAAAACAGATTTGATGGGAAGCGATGAGCTTCTTACAATAGGGTGAGTTTGAGGGACATTCTGACCAGGTTGTGGAGGGGAGTAAATGGAACAGTTACTGTGGAGAATTCATAAGTAGACAAACATAGATTAAGGGCAATGAACATTGAACATGTTTAAGTGCAGGTAGGCTGTACGGCCAGTTGTGCTTGGGATTTGACCATGAGGGTTGAAATTTTAGAGTGGAGGCAGAGAAAGCGAGAGACAGAAGCAGGTTAGAGGTGAGAGAAACATGTTAGCAGCAGGATGTGGTTGATAGGGGCCAGGTCTTGCGCGATACCTTTGACTTCAGCATGACCTGATTTGAATACCTGTCACCTCGTTAGTGGAAGGAACACTGGAAAGTCGCTGAATTCTTTCCGCTGCTTCTGGTTCGAAGTTGCTAAAATGGCATCTTCTTTGGCTTGCCTGGAGTGTAGCGAAGTGGTTGAGTAAACCTTTGTCCTAAGAATCGAGTATCTTATCCTAGAATGCTAAAAGCTAATGGTTTGGCATAAAGCAAGGCTAAAACTACCACTATCAAATACAGATGCATATGTACTGTAAGACACACCTGTTCTGTGGGGAGAGGCCTGTCATGGGCATCACGTCTCCTGTTAGTAGGTTGCACAGAGTGCAGTTTCCACCATATTTTTCCTGCTTCAGCTAAGACGTCCTTTTGATTGGGCAATCTGGACCTACCAGATGTTTGCAGGGCCAAGACCTATGAGAGAACCCAGGACTCTTGTTGAGGCTCCTAAGCAATGGGCTCCCAAGAAGTTCATTTTATCATGGAAGATTTTTACTGAGTGTACAATGTCTTCCTCTGCTTTGCTTGAACAGTCTTTACCCACTGGGTCAGAAGGATCTCAAAGGCTGAAAGAATCCAAAGCCTTTATGGAGCCACTGGTGCAGGAGCCATAGGCGGCAGAAGTAGAAGAACCTTAATCGTCTGAGATGGCTGGACTGGAGGCACTGAGGAAGACTGTGGCCCATGAAGGCAGTAGAAGACATTGTAGAGGTTATTTTCATTAAGGGGGTGGTGGGTTACAGTAGGAGTGTATCATCAACTCCCAGATACGGCCATTGAAGTAATTCGCAATTGACTTTCAGCACATCAGTGTCTGAAATGTGTCAAACAAATCTGTGTTCCTCGCAGGGTTGTGGCAGAGCAGTGGAAGGCATTGCTGCAGTAGGGGTCCACATGGCTGTAGCATGGGTAGGAGCCATGAAGCCGTGGCTGGCAACCAGTATGCTTGCCTGTGTTGAAAGTTTATGACAGGGTAGGATGTGTGCCCATCTCTAGATTGCCAGCCCGAGTGAAGAAAGACGGTTGTGCGAAGCACTGTTGGAGATAAGGGCAATGGAGATTTGTAATCTCTCGGGATGGATCTCATTGCAAACTCAATGAAGATGAACTAGCTGGGGATCCCAAGTCCTCACCATGTGGATCCTAACCAGCCGCAGGCCCTGTAGTGGAAATCTTGCATGAGGTCTCCCTCATACTTCAGCACTTCATATGTTTCATTTTCTTTTGGTTGGCCATCTTGCACCATACACGGCCTATGGCGACAGTAAAAAAGGCCTTTACCTACCAATGTGGAGACCCTTGAGGTTGGTCTTGGTAGACCCTTGAGACAGATCCCAGCAATAGGAGCAAACAGAGCCTTGGCCGGAAACCCGGGAGGTACTGAGGTACCCTCAGCAACAGAGTTGCCAGTAACTTATGCACCCTCAGAACACATTTCGGTGCTAGGCCCAGCAAAGCCCTTGGCATGAAGGCCAGTGAAAGCCTTAATGACCTTCAGGTAACTCCCACTCAGATTCAGAGGATCCTGAGGACCATTCCTGCATGAGGTGGCCCCAGGAAAGGAGTCACCATGCAGGAGTCCCTGAGAGGAAAAAATCAAAAATATCTCCGACACACATGACTTTCTCTAGTGATGGGTCTGAAAAGACTTGTTTGACTGTCGAGGAGGAGGACTTAGTCCATACTGAAGTTTGCACAAACCTGAGGCCCAGCATGATGTGTAGGTATCCTAGACGAGCCAGGGCCCAAGCACCTCAGATAATGATCAGGCATATCTGAAGCTATAAAGCTTCTGACGGCGGAGATGATGGACCTAGTACCAGTTATAGTAGGCATATGCTGACCGTAGGGCGGTAAGGGGTCAGGGAATCAGCATTAACTCAAGTAATCGAAACAGTCTTGATTGTTAAGGTATGTACGACAAAAAAATAGAATCTGTGCTAGTACAAGGTGTCTAGTCTCATCAAGCTGTAAAAATGATAGTAATCACATTGATCGTTTCTAACTGACCGGCCAGTAACATTCGATCATTTGGAAATGATCAATTTGGGTAATCACTACCAAACATGGGGAGCTGGAGTTGGGGGTGTGTCCCCCGCTACCCATGCTTGGTAGGGATAGCCTTTGAGGGTAGCAGGGGTATCCCCTGCTTCCATACATTTGGAGGCAGGGGGGCGGGAAGAAATAAAATGAAAGAAAAACGGACCCTGCGGTGTCAGATCCGACAATCATAAGAGGGAGGGATCCGACATTGTGGGTGGGTGGGAGAGTCTATGGGGGTTGGTGAGGGGTTTCAGTTTGTCCGGATTTGACCAGGGCACAATTGGCTTCACAGCCGAATGGACCACGGTCAATTTGGCCGCAAACAATTGTGCCATGGCCATATCATATGCATCCGAAAACAACTGAGGAGTGACGCCGGTGGGACGAGTCAACATGGGCAGTCACACGCAGACATTGCCTTGTGTGCTTCAAATTTAAAAGGGAAGTTAATTTTATCTCATAAGATGGACTCCCATCAGTATGGAGAAAAGAGGACAGGATATAAGAGTACGGTTTCAGGGCTTTCAATGAAAGTAGACTTCATACAGTGATTCCCAGGATAGCCAAATGATGTGGAGAGGGTGAACAGCATCCCAAAACCAATGGTGGTGCAAGAAGCCATACACTGAAAACAAACATATACAAAAGGCGCACTTGTCCACAAAATACCAGGTGTCAGGGACTGAGCAGTATAAATGCCAAAAGGGTGAGAAACAGCTAAATGCACAGGTGGTTGCACAAGCTATTATCTGACACCCGGTGGCAGGAACAAGAATTGCAGGAGTCTGTCATGTGATAATGTATTGGGCAATAGTGACAGAGTATTTTCTTTTCTTGCCCCAGATAGAGCTGGTGGTACTATGGTAAGATGGGTACTGACAAGGCTGTAAAAGGCATTGGTAAGGGAAGATGGTCGGTGAAGGATGGCATTACACACACAAATGGGTGCAAGACCCATGGTGAAGGAGGCATTGTTGCAACAACATGTACATCCCAACAGGAACCGCTAATGTTCAGAAAAGCACTAAGATTCAAAGATAAATTGTTACCAGAAAAGCAGATTTGGGAAGTCCTATGAAAGATGTTGATGACCATGATTTAAACACAGTAGAGATAAATTACCTCCTCTCCTCAGAAGTGCTTACAGTAGAATCAGCTGATTCCTTAGATCCATCCAAGGGTGAAGGGATGCAAGTTGACAAAGGGGAAGTGGGTTCAATACAGAGCCCCGAAAGAGCAAATGTTTGCTAAGCAGGATCCCAAGGGTGGTTCTCATAACGTGCGACAGATTTTGTGCAGGATGAAGACCAGGGGAATGCTGAGGTCTCTGAACTCAGCAACATGATTTTCCCCACTGAGTCACTTCGGCTTTCAGGAAACCTGTGCAAGTACCACTAAAGAAGAACTGAAACAGTTAAGAGTAGAACACCATGATTTGTAGAAACGTGAAAGTATATTGAACATTTGCTTTGTTGGGGCCCCTGAAAGTTTTAACAAAACAACAAATTGGATAATGTTCTGTAGAATATGATAATGGTGTAAAGTGAGTTGAGGTGCAAAAAGATACAATCAACTGAGCTATCCCAATTGACCCAACTCCATCCTTGCATATAATATTTTATAACTGAGCAGCAAAAATCTATGAATATGGCTCATTTTGATAACTTTAGGATTAACAAGATGATGTTAGCCAAAGCTAAAGAGAAGGGATCATTTGAGGCTATAGAATTCCTTAATGATTAAAGCTATGAGGCCAGCAGTGATGACTGGCACTGACTTTGATCATGGAACTGTAAAAGGGCATAAAGATGACTTTAATGCAACCTGCTGAGCTAAAACATGCGTTGCAGGGATATTATTTATTTGACAAGAATCCAGAGGGTTTGGGAACTTTCTAACTAAAATTGGTAAAATATCTACAGTAAATGTGAAAGAAACGAGAGAAGTTGTGGGAGATGTATGAAGAAGTAAATGAGAGTAAATAAGTTGAAATTATCTGAGCAGATGAGAAGTACAAATTAAACTGTAGTGAAACATTCATTTATTGTGATTATTGGTGAGTTATATCTGGGCCTAAATGACAGAGACGCACAGGAACATGCCATCTAGGTAACTGGGGAATGGCAAAAATGATAACAAGAATAAGGGGTTTATGTGTATTACAGGAATTCTAAAATGGGAAAAGTAAAGTGTAGACCCTTCTTGAAAGAAACATGTCTAAATATGTTTTTAATTTGAGATCTACACATGTGAATGGAGCTAAGGATTTAAAACAAATGTTATTATGCATTATTTAAAAGATGCTAATGCCTAACCTATGCTATCTCATGAAGCTCATTTAGTCATGAATCACAGACACATATGTGCTAAATATAGTTGGAGCCATGAGGCCATATAATTGTGGCCATCATATCCACATTTTAATGTAAGCTTAATAGAATAAAACAGTCTGTTAAAAAGATATTACTGCAATAAGGAGAGCTGAATTGAAACTGTGTTCAAATGTGGGAAAATAAATGAACTGCTGCTTTTATGTTAGAAGTATTATGGGTCCTTTAGAAACTATCCAGTGCCTCCCTAAGACTTTGAGGCTCAATTAGTATTGTGTTCCTGCCCATATGAGGAAATGGCATGCTTCAAGTTCATCCTCTGACAAACTGGCCTTCTGCCTGCTGCAAAGGCAATACCGGCTCTCTGTCCTCACCAAGAAGACTGTCAACCATGCCATCCTGCTCTACTGTCTCCGTGATAACCTGGGTATCACTGGTCAGGCTCTGGCATGGCTGACTTCTTTCCTCTCCGACCGACCCTCCCAGGTCCAACTTGGGTCCTTCCTCTCCGACATCTTTTTCTCTACCTGTGGTGTCCCCCAGGGATCTAACGTCTCTCCCTGGCTGTTCAACCAATACCTGACACTCCTTGCCCACTGCATCGCCACCCTCTGTCCCAACTTTCAGTGCTATGTGGATGATACCCAGCTCATTTTCAGGCTACCCTCTACCTCCTCCTACTCTCCTTCCCTCATCTCTGACTGTGTCTGCCATCCAAGAATGGTGTGCCGCCAACAACCTCTGCCTTAATGTCAGTAAGACTGAGATTCTACTCATCGACACACCCACCCCCTCCTTCCCTGCAGCTCTCTGGCCGGCCTCTCTTGGCCCTCCTCCCACTCCCACCTGCAAGGCTAAAAACCTCGGGGTCATCTTCGACTCTGCACTCTCCTTCTCCCCTCACATATCTGACGTCTCTAAGAAGTCACACTACCAGCTGCACCTCCTTAGAGGTATTCTTCCTTTCCTCTCCTTCCCCCAGGAGCTCACTGTCTCCAGAGCCCTGGTCCTCTCTAAGCTGGATTACTGCAACAGCCTCTATCTAAATCTGCCTGCCTCCACTCTTCGCCCTCTGCAACTTGTCCAGAACAGTACTGCAAGACTTGTCCTTGGCTTCAAGCCCAGGGATCGTATCTCTCCAGGACTGAAATCTCTGCACTGGCTCCCAGTGGCTACGAGGATTAAGTTCAAAAACCTCTGCATTGTACACAAGGCCTTCTGGGTTCCGGGACCGCAATACCTTCAACTCTCTCTTACTAAATATCTTACTTCTCGAGCTCTTCGCTCATCTGCCTCCAACTCCCTCAGGGTCAGTCGCTTCTTCAAGCAACAAGTTGGTGGCAGATCACTCTCTTCGGCAGGGGCCTCTCTCTGGAACAGCCTTCCTGCCTCCCTGAAACTCAAGGAGAACCATCTCCGGTTCCGAAAACACCTCAAAACCTTCCTTTTTGCTTCTGCTTTCTCTCCTCTCCTCCCCTGCTGAATTCCTGACTGAAATTGCGCCTGGCCACCCTTTCTGATCTCTGGCCCAGGCCCTGTCAATTGCCCACCTGCAATGCCTCCCTGGCAACCCCTGCACTTGGGGACCGTTTTTCTGTATCCCTTCAGTCCACCTACCAGCACTTATGCCTGCACTTCCTTGCACTTGCCACTAGCTGGCTGTTTTATTTGTCTTATTTATCTTATTTATTCCACTTTCCCATGTACTGCACTTGCCCTCTCCCGTCCCCCCGCGCACTTTTCCTTTCCCCCTCCCCATGCGCTTGCGCAATCTAAATGACACCTGGCCTAGTAGGATCGTTGTCTGTCCTCCCTTTGCCCCCCCTTGCCTCGTCACGCCTTGAAACACTTGTGTAAAGGCGCGTTATAAATGCCATATCATATCATATATTTTAGCTGGTAAAAGTTTGACAAGTAATTAACTAAGAACACCTATAAACCTATGCCTTTTGCTGCAATGTTGGCAACAGAAAATCTTGGAACCAATTTACTTCTGGAGACAGCAACACCCAACTTGATTTTGATGACTGAGGCCATAGTTACAAAGCGGGGTCAGGTAAAAGCTTTATATTTTTTGCTAACTTAGGTGTCTACTCATTTTGGGATGGTTTGGTAATCAATATTTAGAGGTAATGTGATGTCAAGAAATCTAAGCTTAAGTAAGATGAATGATGAATCACATTAAGGGACAGTACAATTAGGTTAGGCATTCAGACAGTAAAATCTATTGGGAAGCAGATAACATTGGATGAAAATGGGATGTAGAAGTAGAAATCCTAAATAGGTATACTCTGAAGATGGAGTATTGGGAAGAAGGGCAAAAGTCAGGATGAATGTAATATTGATAGCAAAACATCATGTCACACAGCATAAGCTTAATCATCTCCTAGATAAAGAACAGGGTAAAATAATTGAAAGGCATGGAGGAATTAGTGAAAACATTTTTCAACTATTATTCTAACAGGCAGCAGACCAGTTAGAGGAATATGTGATCGATTAGTACATGGGGAGTGTAGGGCAGCTAAAACCTTCAGTGGTGGATGAAGTAGATTTGAGTCTGGGCATCCAATTGAATAGGTTAAAGTGGCACTTATCATCCTGGAGAGGATTCGTTTTCATCCCAATTCTGTTAAAAAAGGAGTCAATTTGCATAATCACCTACTACAATTCTGCATGATCTTCCAACACCTGATTCTACATTGAAGGCGCTGACTACTTTTTTTAAATCACAAAAGGATACTAAAAAGGTATTTCGTAAAGACCTATCACTATGTTGAATGCAGATTACACACCAATTTTGTCAGATATTCACCAGCATGCTACCTGCTGTTATTAAAACACTTCTCGGAAAAGATCAGAAGAGATTGACCCCTGGTAAGAATTTAAAAGCTAATATATACTATTTAGCATAAATAGTGGAGTGTGAAACACTAGAAAGAATCCCCATAACCATTACTGTTTTTGATGCAGAAAGGGCTTTTGGCAATGTTTAATGGGTATTTTAAGGATAGACCTTGCAAAGGGGAATTTCCCATTCGATTGTATCAAATTGCTTAAGAATATGTATGTTGGCAGCACAGTAAGGCTATGTATATATTCTAAAATATTTGGTGAAATACTCACATATGGAGGTGAGGCAAAGAAGCTCGACATCACCACTTCTGTTTATGCTAAATATAGAGTGGATCAAAAGGCTGGAGGGTCATTTAACAGAGATGTATTTTCTTCACATAACAAAATGTATCAGGATGATAAAGCACTATTTATGCAGGGTCTGCAGGGATTAATTGTATACACTTCTTGGCAGTTGAAGAATATGTTCAAGATTCAAAGAATGAAGTTATTTTGACCAATCTAACAGTGTAGGCATTGCTCTTAGAACTGATAGCAGGATATAACCACAGTCATAACAGAAACATGGGTATTTATCTCACCAAAGACATGAGTCAATTATCTATTTATTTTTTATTGCATTTGGTTTATTTCAAACCTTATACAAAAAAATGCAAACACATATAATGTAATGGGGTTTATTTGTAAGAACCACATTCGCCTGGGTGCTGGAGATCTAATGATTTCGTTGTTAGAATCAGCTCGAGTATATTAAGCAAAAAATGAGAGGTCATGTAACTTGAGTTAAGAGTTTAGCTGTGGTTTATTATCACACAAAAGCTGACACATGTTTGGACCCAACATGGGGTCTTTCTCAAGGTGTGTGTTAGAGAGAAAGAAGGTAGAACTTGAGAAAGAACTTGAGAGGCTTTAGAGTTGGGTTATTGGGGGTTTTCTACATTCTTAAAATCACTAATTTCATTGTATATAAAAATCACTAAAAACACTAACTGAATTACATATCAAATGTCTAAAATCACCCGTGTTCTAAGATTATCAATTCATGCATTTTCAATTAAATTAAATTTGGTTAAAAAAGTTACAGATTTAATTAGTAATGAGGTGGGTTATCCGGATAGAATACGATCCCAAAATGTGTCATGAACATACTCAGAGAAAAAGAGAGACATTGCTTGTCGTAATGAGCAAGATACAATAAAAAGATGCTTCAGAGATTCCGCCTCTAAAGGGCAGAACCTAAATATATAGCAGTATTTCTTTGTCCTCAAATATGTACGATCTCTCTAGTATGTATATATTAAGTTTAATTTTACTCTTAGAAAGGTTTTCATATATCTCTCATCATGACCGCCTATTAAATATTTTGGGAGACTGTCTCCCTGTTTGTGCTCTGTCCAGAAATCTCTGAGCAGGCGTTATGATGCGCACCTCTCACATGTTCGTATCCAGTCCATTTCCAGGAGTTTTCTCTTTACTTAAATATAGTCAATACTTTAAACTTCCTCATTTATTCCTATTTTATTTAGGATCATTTTACTGTTGCTCGTGAAGGAGTTTTTGGGACTAATTTGCAACTTTCCCAGGTGTCTTTAAATTAGATGGTACAACGATGTAGGATTGGCTGCAATTAGTTTCAAAAACACCCGGAGAATGCTCCAGTCTCTCAGACACGTGAGTGAAGCTAAGCCCAACTGGAAGCGCACCCATGAGATTGGGACGCAATTAGGCAGAGTACCCTCCAGCTTTGCAAAATCATACGTTTCTGCCAGCACGGTCATTGAGCTACCATATAATAAGGTGGGCCCTATCTTTTGTTTGTAGAAAGCAATAAGAGGTTGAACAGTAAATCGACAGTATTTTTTATATATGTAGGACATTTGTGCCCTCAGCTATGTCACCGTATTTTGTATGTGCGTAATCCAAGGAGTACCCAGCATATTCCTTGCTAGAATAAATCCTAGATATTTCATAGAGCTTTCCACAGCTAGGGGCTTGCCTTTCATCCACCATGTAAATCTAGGTGACTCACTCCTGGGTCATCCAAAGCACATAACACTGGCATTTGCAGGATTCACCTTCAACCAATTAATTGACATATATTCAGACAGTTTCGAGAGTAATCCCTGCAGGTTCTGTTGGGTTCTATCCAATAGCAGAATATAATTTGCATAACTAAACCAGTGGCACCCCTCATCATCCAGTCGTGGGGCAACAAATGATGCAGGGCCCAGGAACCCACCCAAATCTGATATATAGAGGTGCAAAAGGCAGGGGGGGGATAAAACGCACACCTGCCTGAAAACTCTTGTCATCGAAATGGGGATGAGTAACGTGGCGCTGTCCATCCAATCTCACTTGTACCACGGTATGACCATGGATATGTGCAGGTTTCTTGTAATAGAATTAAGGTATTTTGGCTGAGAGTATTAGTGATCACAGTACCATTTACCAATTTAACATAGCCTCTGATGTTCCACGACGTTAAGAAGAATTTTAATTCTAAATTGGAAACCTCAGTGGGACATTTGTCCCATGGAGCACTTCAATGGTCATGGGTCTAGTTTACAGGCTAGTTTTCTGTTTCAAAAGGAATAAGGGTAACCAATTACATTTTTCATTGATTTTTGGTACTGCCACCTGTTTACTAGAGAGCGCAATTTGCCTGTGGTTTTCCTCCATATCTCTGGTGATTCTCAAGTCATTATCCATTACTACACACTTTTGCTTGCCTTCCGTTACCCTTTCCGCAGACTAGGTTGCCAGTACATGGGCGCAGATCCAAACCCCGTTACCTGAGCTCCCTTACCCCCACCATTATCAATGAAAATACCACGAGAGAGGGTATTTTAATCACCACAATATCATTTATTTCATTCTGACAGAACTCTACTAGTTCGACATCCTTTGTAGAAACCAATCACAACCTCATTGAACAGAGCCAATACGTTTGATCTATTCAGAGTCATTATGTTTTCACACCCCCCCCACTTTCACTTCTGCCTGAGTGCTGCAAAGAGCTCCCCAGTACTTCATTATTGAACTATTTAAAGACAGTCCCTTCTCCCAAGGCTATTGAAGGTACTTGAGTATGACATTGGGGTACTGATGTTTCACCCACACTTTGGTTACGCTCTTGCCATAAGCACTTGAGAGGGAATTGCTGGCTCCACATATGTTCAGTTTGCATTATGGCTTTGTAAATATATGATATTTATATGATATGATATTTATAATACGCTTAATACCTAAAGGGTTTCTAAGCGCGGACCCGGGGCTTGAACCTGTTTTGCTCTGTGTCATCTTGCTTCCAAGACGAGCACGTTGCCCCTGAGCTATCCTCCCTTTCTTTAAGCACTGTATTGCTTTACACTTGTGATGGAAGTGTGGGTTAGTTGGCACTGGAGTAGAGTTCACATTGAGCTTGCCTATCTCACATTGGATCTCTTTGCTCCTTCTCAGTGGTCTTTGTTCTTCTTTCAACTACCACAACACATCCTAATTGAGTCAATGATATGATTAATGTAGGCATCGATATTTTAGCGATTCATTCACAGAGAAATGGAAAAATATGCCATTTTCCACTACAGGACAGACACATATATTTTTTTTTAGCCTACAGCACCTGGTATTCCTAAGCGGTCTCCCATCCACGTACTAACTAGGCCCGACACTGCTTAGCTTCCGAGATCAGAGAGAGACACATATTTTAGCATTGGTAATATTATCTCAGTTACTATTTATATTTAAAACCATCTGAGCAGTGCTTGCAAATTGAAAATTATATGTGCATTTATTTGGCCCAGTAAACCCCCAAAGATTGGCTGGAAAGCACTACATTTCCAGACTTCAATAACTACTATTGGACTGACTCTATTGTAATTGTGAAGATATTGCTATGCCCAAATCTGATTAAGCCTATAATACAGACTGTGAATGTACCATCTATTTTGATTGCATTTCCTAAACCTGCCATAAGTGACTGCACCTGAATCATGGGTACAGGATATAGCCAGTTCATACAGTGAACGACTTGAGAAAACAAGTTGTAAGTGTGTCAAAGTAAAGAACTAATTTGGTAAGTGTGCACTAACAGCCCTCCATCATCACTTGGGGAAAACAAAACATAGAGCGAAGAGTCTTCCTCCTTCCCCACACTGACAAGTGATGTAGAGGGTGTAACACACACAGCTGTAATTAACACCTGGGTGTCATTACTGACCTCCTCTCAGCAATAAGAAAGCTCAAAACGCAGTCAATACTTCCTATTATTGACTGTATTCCCAACGTTCTGGCTTCAGTAGCAGACAGGAAAATGGAATTACATGTTTTTCTGCATTCAAGACATAGCAATGCTGTTTCCCAGCAAGCTGTCCTTCACCGAGTTTGGGAGGAGCTCTTTGCACCAGGTAAATGTAATGCTAAACATGGAAAAATGTTTTCCCTTTGGTATACAGAAACTGTTCTCTTTCCCATTATACCTAACGGTCGCTCATGTTAAAATAGCTCCATTGTGGTAATTATCGCTTGGAATAACAGCACTTCCCCAATCTAATTTATGGCCCACTGCTTCACCTCAGGCCGTAACTTGGCAGCACATCATTATCGAACGATAATGACTCCTCCGCTTGTATACAAGGAGAAGGCTATATAAAAAGGCATCACATGTAATATCAATCTGTGAGGTCCCTGGCTCATGCCTGTTCCATCCTCTCCACCACATTCTGCCACCTATCACTCTAATGTATTCTAGAGCACATTCCAAAGAGAATGGCATGTCCACTGTTGCCTTGCTTATACAAACAAGTCTTTGTTTGAAGTGCCTTCAATAAAACCAATACAATACCTGTGGTAGTTTTTCTTGCATCTTTTTTGCAGGACGTCTGAAGCCAAATTAAACAAGGACACTGACCAATTGTTTGCTGTTTTAGGACATCCTTTTTACTGAACACTTACAAAATGGCTCACCCTTTGGATCCCTTTGCTAGACCTCTGAGCCTCTCAGCACTCTGTGGAAAGCTCGGGACCCCTTTGATGTCCTCTGGCATCATCGTGGCCTGCTGGCGAGGCTGCATAAAAGTGTGGCTACCCCTTGTGATATCCCACCTTTGGTGTGGAGTGCGTTGTTCTTATGTCATACCTCACACCCGTGCATCCGTTCGAGCCACTTCCCTGTAGATATCGCCTGAAAAGTTGGACCATAGAAGTTTGGGTCACTGTACCAACGCCCCTAATCCAGGCGGATAGCCTATCCCCTCTTACATGTGTCCCCTCAGAGAACACGGAGGAGCGCATAGGTGCCATTTTAGAGTCTCGTCGGTTTAATACTCCCTGGGCACACATTCGCATAAAACTGATCTAGTCAGCTCCTCTACAAAGCACATGCTGTAATACTTCTGAAAAAGTAGTGGCTGGGCTGAGACTGGGGAAAAAGCAGTGTTGAGAACAGGGGGCACTGAAGTCCTCCGCAGGCAGGTGGCCTAACGTACACTAACCACTAGCCTGCTCAGAAAGGACAGTTTTGTTCAGACACTATCCTTTATCACACCTTGGTAGTGGCGGCCCATATGTATCAGTTGGGGGGACGCCACCCCTCGCTTCAGTGGCAGACAGCACAGTCCTATTATTTGCTGGGGTTCTGCGCTACCTGCTTCTAAGCTGGGGCACGTCCTACATTTTTTGTTTGGTATTGCAATGCGAAGCCCTTGGGGCCCCGTGAAACGCTCAGAGCACAATGATAAGATGCTATCGAGACATGGGAAGGTCAGCCACGCCACCTCTCATCATTGCGCTGCTAGCGCAGGAGTACTCTGACTGTCAGGACAGGAGTCCTCACCTCAGCAGTCAGCCAGCGTGCTCTGCGTGAGGCAGGCCTTCCCGGGTTGTGTTGTGGATGGCATGCTGAAGGTGCAAGGTAAGTGAAAATGTGCATGCATGCAAGTGGGGTTGTCTGAGTCCACGTGTGGGAATGTATGAATGTGTTTTATGTATGTGTGCGTGGAAGACAGCTGTATGAATGAGCAGGTTATTGAAAAAGGGTATGTTGTGTGAATGTATGAATGTGCAGGTGAATAAGAGTGTAGGTTGTGTGAATGTATGAATGTGCAGGTTAATTAAAGCATGCATGTTGTGTGAATATATGAATGTCTGGGTGAATGAGGGAATATATGTTATGTGAATGAGAGCATGTGTGTGCCTGTCCTGCACAGAATGTATGAAGGTGAGTGGGCCTCTTCTTTGGGGTAGAGGGTGTTACTGGTGGCATAGCATTAATACTGAGCAATAAGAGTAAAGGAAACATGATGAGTGCTATGACATAGCTAGACTGGCATGCATGGATGCAGCCAGCCTAGCTATACCTTCTTACTGTGGCATGTATTTGTTTTATTGAGCATCAAGCTTAACACCAACATCAGTGCTATTATGTAGCTAGACTAGTATACTTTGGTGCAACAATGTTATCTATACTTTCTGACTGTGCATCTTCATTTTATTGGGCATCAAGAGTAACACAAACGTGATGACTGCTATTAACTGGCTAGACAGGCATACTTGGGTTCAATCAGTCTAGCCATACTTTCTTATATGACATGGCTTTTTTTATTGGTCATCATGGGTAAACATGACCAGTGTTATTACATTGTTAGACTGGTGTACATTGGTGTAGCCAGTTTGGATATCCTTTCTTACTGTGGCATGGCATTTGTCCTGGCAAACGGCAACTGGAGTATGTTCTTATATAGTAATAATGGCATCTATTGGTGCAGTCGGCATTCATATGTATGGGCACAGCCAACATGAAAATATTGTTTAAACTTGTATATATTGTGGGCAAATGCATCATGAAAATGTTTTGGAAAAGCTCATGTGCACTGTTAGTGATTTGCATGGATTGTATTTGTTCATGTGCTCCATACCGATTGCAAACGTTGTACAGACCATCCAAAATATTGTGCCATGAAATGGCACATTTTGCAGCACAAAACTTTATTTATTGCAGCATTTATATGGCACATTTTGTATTGACTGGAGAGTGTAAGATTGGCACATTGCAGGAAAGAGACAGTGTGCAAGTCTACAAGAGAGCCAGGCTGTCATTATTTGTACTTTTTATATCAATGTAATATGAAGAGTCCCAGATATCTCTGGCTTGGCAGAACAGTGTTTGTTTTGGCTATGTTTTTGGTTTAATGTGCGTGCTTATTTACTATTATTGACAGTATTGATTATTATCCATTGTAATGCTGAAAATATTCCACTTCTTATGTTCTCCAATCCCCAAACACCCACACACCTCTCTCCCCGACAACACCCGTCAAACCGATTCCCCATCACTGGCATTCCCAAAACTCTCACTCTAAGTCATACACATACTTACGTGCTCTGTCATACTGCCAAGTCACAATTTGCACTTCCCAGTCCCTACAACACTCCAAATCATACTCCCAACTCTTATGCTCCCCAATTTGACCCACAGTATACAGTCCTTTGTTCTTTTGTGCTATTTCTTCATCGTGCATCCTTCCTCCTATTCTATTGCACTATTCCCTCATCCTTTCTCCCAATCTGTAGCTCCCTGCCTCTTTCCATCCATCCGCTCCCTCACTCCTTTTTTTCATCCACTGATCCCCCTGAGCCCAGGCTCCCCCTAATTTCTGTACCTCTGCTCCCTCTCTGATTACGGGCCTGCTGCTCTGTCTCTGATGTCTGGCCCACTGCCCCACTGCTTCCTCTCTGCTCTCTTGCACACCGCTTCCCCCTCTGACCCACTGCTCTCCCTTTACTTTCTTGCCTACCACTCCACATCTCACCCATCAGCCCCCCCTCTCCTGTCCCTCTCATGGTGTGACCATTTTTATTTTTTTTTAATTTAGACTTTGGGCCAGATCCTCAAAAAACAGGGCATGTAAAAATATAGCATAGGATATCTATGCTATTTTTAGATAACCAATTTTTAGAAATAAGCAGGTCACCTTATTCTCAAAGGTGACCTGCGCATTTCTGTGGGGCTGAGCTGTAGCGCAAATGATGCCCTGGCCAGTCGTCTTGAATACGTTTGTGTTGAAAGCACTCTCCTGACAATGTTTTACAGGCTCCCAGAGCATTTCTCTGTGACAGGCCTTTGAGAGGCCTGCCACTGTAAAATCCAACCCAAAAAATGCAAGTGTATCTCATTTGAGAAACAGAAATGCAAGTGAGACAACAGCGGTTCATAACCCTGCTGTTACATTTTTAAAAAAAGCAATTGCCTGACCAGATCAGGAAAGACCTTATCAAGCAGTGGCACCCACTGTGTGGCTATTCAAACCAGGCACATAGGGTTGCCTACAATCTCTGCACATTTAAAAGTGCATCTTGTTTGTAAATTTGGGATGCACTTTTATATGTGCAGAAAAACCCTGATATCTGCAAAGGGGTGAAAAAGGCCATTGGGCTGCTCTTTTTTTTTGGCACAAGTGATGAGATGTGCTTGCGCATTTAATTTATTGCATCCCAAAAGCTTTTGAGAACCTTGCCCTTGTGACTTTAAAAAAAAAAAAAGATGTAGTTTTTTGCAAAAACATCTGTAGTTTTTGCAAAAACAACTGTAGTTTTTGCACTTTAAAAATAAAAAGCCTTTTTCGCGGCATTTGGCAGGATCGGAAAATCACTATAAGATGGAGGATCTGTAGCTTTTTATCCAATTAGTCAGAAAAGGTGTGCTAGAAAATGCAACATAATAACCATTAATTTTAGCATTTCCTCGGGGAGTAAACCCCGGTGTTGGTTCAGGCTCCCTTACTACACTCGGTCGCTCCCTCATGTTCGAAGCAAACATTTACACGCTCCAATTAAAGAATTCGCCAGCCACCACTGCACCGTGGCCTCTGTTTTGGGACCATTGGAAGTGCACCAATATATGAAGATAGATATGGTGTGTCTTAGTGGATTCTTGAACACCAAAAACTGGACTGAGAGAATCAATGCATTGCACACAGGCGCCAGAGCCAAATGCCAGATGAGAGTTAAGTGGAGGAAATATGGATGTGGGTCATATTTGAGCAGATGCACCCCTAAACTTGAGTCAAGTTCCAGAGGATACCTCAAAATGCCTGTGTCATACAAGAAAACACCCACAGACCTAGGTCATTCCAGAGCCAATACACCCCTGGGCTTACGTATAATTATAACAAATACACCAACTTGCCTAGGTCATATAAGGACAGATACAACCATGGTGTTGGGTCATGTTAGAACAGATGCATATGTGAGCTTGTGTCATGTTAGAAGAGATACATCGACAGTCTTGAATCAGGCCAGAACAGAGACACCCATGAATTCAGTAATGTTCAAACAGATACACCCATGAGCTTGATTGTTGTTGAAACAGAGACATGATTGTTTTAGGTCAAGTAAGAACAGATGTCCCCATGCACTATGACAGAGATCCGCCATAATGGATGGAAGCCTGGTTTTAAAAAGACACACATTAAAAGGTTATGCTATATCCCCCTCCACACGCACTATTGTGAACTCTTGTGCTCTGTGCTCAGGTGAGCTGGGCTAAAAAAAGAATATGTGTACACCCTTTGCTAAAAAGACCTTTGTCACCATGTAACGGATTAATGTTCAATTATGAAGAACTCTGCCATGACACATAGGTGTTATAGTGCAGTCCTGTGCTTGGACAATGCTAAAACCTAAAATGACAAAACAAGGTTTTTATATAGCGCTTCAGGCTGGATTCCTCTCACTTCTATCTGCTCTAATGCTCTAAAAAGGTTAGTGTTGTAACTCAATCTAATGGTCCGCAATCTATCACCCTTTGAATAGGTAAGCGGCCTAGTCGGCCCTGCTGGTAAAGAAACCTATGGCATGTAGACTCTTCCAATGCAGGGGGGTGCACCCTAAACTAGCAAGCTATCCCCCTATCAGCTAGACTTATAACGTCTGACTTTTTTATAGTGCTTGCTATCACAGAGTGTTCTGGCTTACAGCACGGCTGTACTGATTTCCTGATATAGTGGTACCCAGTGTATTGACTCCAGGAAGATGATCTAATTGGCTCCTTCTGGGACTTGGACCCGTGGTTTGCCAGGTGCACACAGATCCAAGTATTAAGACCTTAATAATCTATCCGGCCCTGAAGATGAACATTCGATCTCTAGATGTACTTTTCCAGTCAGGAGCTATGTCTTTGCACGTTTGATTGTTGGAAGGCGGTGCTGCTGAAAGTGCCACCTTGTGTACTTCAGCTCTGCTGATAAAGCGTTATTGTATTGCTTTGCCTCTGTTGAAGGAGGCCCCAGGCTGATGTGCAAAAGAAGAGACTGATGGTCACGTGCACTGATGCAGTCCAAATCCACCAGAGGTCCAGTCCTAGAGGCTTCGCTGCTGGAAGCTGGTTAAGCGTTAGCCCTCTTAGGTCAATGTCCAGTCTGCCCCTGGACTAGGACCATGTCTACACAGACCCTTTTTATCCTAAAACAATGTGCATGAGTGCTCCACGCCAGGTACACGTGCCTGCATTCCTTTTTTTTCTCACTATAAAAGCGTCCTCATTGTTAAAGGCCCAGCGGTGTTTAGAAGGAGCATGCGCCATGACACAATCACCTCAGAGACCTTGATGGGCAGCCTCCGTCTCAATGAACTGGGGAAAAACATTTGTCCAGGCTGTCCTTTTACCGGCAACGGAGCCCCATCATCGGACCACACTGCCCAGCACACCCTGATTAACCAAAATGATTTGGTATTTATGTAGAACATACGCCTAAGCACCGTACGTAGAACATATTGACGTACATATGTCGGGAGTCTCGGGAGGATAGCTCAATGGCAACGTGCTCTCCTTGGTAGCAAGGCGACACTGAGCAACATGGGTTTGATCCCCGGGTCCGCGCTTAGAAACCTCTTGGCATTAAGTGCGTTATAAATAACCTATCATATCATATCATACGTTATCGTCACCCCTACAGATGTTGTCATTCACTTATAGACCTCATAAGGATGAAAGGCTGGCTTGGCCTTGCCGGGATTGGAATCTGTGACCTGCAGATCACACACAGAACAGAGCAGCGAGCGCTAAACCGGTGAGTTATCTTTCCGGCTCATTAATTCTGTCCACGCCACATTTGCCTTGGTACCCGATTGAAAGCCTCATGTTGTTCCAACCCATGCATCATTTGTGAGAGGTGGTGAAGTTCCGGAACAGTAACAATGAAGGACAATGTCATGGCTTTGATTTACATCCACAGGGATACCATCTACTCGTCGAGTGTGCCAATGCGTTCTTCAGTCCCGGGTCACAACAGATCAGGCTTGGCCTGGTTCACGACCACCTCTTCTATGTCCCGACTGTCACTTCCCCTCCCAGCGCAGACATTATTTGGTTCGAACTGGCACTGCTGAAATGTGCCCCTCTACTGTCCCAGTTTCTCACATCCCCGACTTAGGCGCACCAACCCAGCCAGAAAAACTAATCCTCTGTTGCAGTGCCCAAAAAATCCCACCGTTTGAGGCATCACTTCCTCCATCCCTTGAACCAAGGAACTACGGAGATGAGGGTGCTTGGGCCAATTCCCTAATCCCCTCAGGCCACAGAAACTGAAATCTTATTGATCGCTCCGTCGTTGCCGTCAGTCAACAGGCACCGAAGCAAACGGCTCGGTATCCTTCTGCCACAAGCGCCGGGCACACAGGAGGCTGGCGTACACAGCATAGGGCCCTTTCAGCACACACAGGAGTAGCTCAAGGGGCAGGGCTGGATTGTTGGCACCGTAGGCGAAAGATAATTTTGATGCCCCTGCTACCAAACCAATGTTTCCTGGCTATCCAGTCCCCTCAGCCCAGATGTGTCCTCACCACTTCACATGCACATCTAGCCCACCATGCTCACAAGCTGCAGTTTCTCCATCGTGTTTTAGACCATTTCATAGCAAGGTAAAGTTAAATCACTTTCTCTTACGCACAAACCAAATATACAGGCTGGATTAGAAACTATTGCCAGATCAGGAAGGATTAGCAATACAAATATGCTTAAAAACGAAAAATCTATGATATCAGTAGAATTGAAAATAATGATCCTCAGACACCATCTTGCCACACACCTCCCCTGTCCCCACATGCACACGTGAGTGCCTCTATGATCAGGTTTTCTGGGTTATTGTGAGCCACTTTATTTACATACAGTAGGCATCTATTTAACGGTTGTGGAAGATGGCTATTGCTTCCTTCCGCCAAACCCACTGGCTCCCTGCAAGCATTCCCGATTTGGAGGTGGAACTACCCCTGACTTTGCGTGCCAAATAGTGCCTCTGCTCTGCCTCCACTTCCATCCATTAAGCATCCACTAAAAAGAGTGGCAGAACCCACTGCTCCAGTCACTGAAAGCGAGAGGGTTTTAGTGGCTGGCAGTAATTTTGCTACCGTCACTGCTAGCTCTGTGTGGTGATGGTCCCATCGCATCCTCTTTCCAGATATCAGAGATGGCAGAAACAAAACCTTTACCAAACTGCATTCTTCGCAGTCCAGTGGAGGAATCCTTTCATGTCTCAGGGATGGAGAGGAGAACAGGAGTGAGCCATCCCCTGCCATCCCTCATCCGATTTTCATTCATTTGTATGGCGGAGTGGCATTTGCGACGCTCCCTTCCTCTCCACCATACAATTCTTCAGCATTTGCACCATCATGGATTTTTATGCCAGCGCAAATGCAGAAGATCCATATGGGTTCTGCCTGCTTCATGCAGTAGCATAAAGCCAGCGGACCCTACAGCGATCCATTGTACACGCTGCTTTCCACTAACAGGTACACAGTTCTGGCACAAACAGTGCAAATGTTATTCACACAGAGAAAAGACAAGATAATAAAGGCAGCAGAAGTAAAAATGTCCCTGACATACAGGAAAGGTACAATATGGGTATCAGAGCAAGTAAACCTCACACAAAAACAGGAACCGTACAACAAGCAGCATTGAAAGCTTCCATCACACACTGGACAGATACAACATGGGCAGCAACAAGTTACTATCACACACCAAACAGGTACAGCATGGAGAGCAGCAGGTCCAAATGGCCTCAAAGGCATCCATATGTCACAGGCTAGGCAGCACTGCTGCAACGTTTTCAAAAGTACAAGATTTCCTTACAAATACAGTGCATAAAGTAATAGAGTGCATAAAGGTACTATATGCATAGGACCAGCACAGGCATCCCTTAAAAAGGTGCAACATAGACTAGGCTAATGCAAACTTTCCTCAAAATCCATCAGCAACTGTATAGGCAGGGCCAGTGGACGCTTTCCATAAACAGGTGCAACATGTGAAGGGTCACTACAAGCTTCCCTAACAGCCTAGTATACAAACAGCATTGTCAGGGCTAGTGCAACATTCCACCTTAAACAGATACAGCATTTAAACAAGAGTAAACTTCTCTCACAAACCGCTCAGGATGGTCAAGGGGATGTTGCCTCACAAAAAGCCAATGCAAGCACACCTCACGAAAAGAACAGTACAGAGTGGACAGGGCAGTGCATGCTTACCTCACAAGTGGGTACAAGTACAGCATGGATAGGTCTATTACAACATGCTTCAGTCAGGTTGATCTGCACGGGAGAACAAACCGTGGCCTCAAACAAGGCTGTGCATTAGCTCCCATGTTATGTAACTTATACGTAGCTGACATGGCCAATTCCATCAGTGCAGTATGTACATTCTGCACAGAAAATCAGTGGTGAACCGGTTTCTTATCTATCCTACGCCAACAACACTATTCTGTTTGATATGAGCCCCATTGGCCTACAACGCTCTATTGATGCATTAACAAGTCATGCCACAAAAACCTCATGCCAATACCTCTATCAAAGACAAAGATGATGTGTTTGGGAGGATCTATACCAAAAAAGCCTTCTACAGTGTGGAGGCTAAACAATCTTAAGCTTATAGTGGTGGAGGATTATGTTTATGTGGGCCTACACATAAAATGAAATCCTTTCAATGATTTTTATGGAGAAAAGATCATCACAAAAATTTGGAAAAAATGGAAGGCGGCGCAAAGATGGGGTCACAATATAGAAGCACTGCTGGAAATGTATCATGTCAGCATTACTCCCAGCCAGTTGCTATAGCCTATCCATTCTTCCTCAATGACACAATAATTGGAGAGAAAATATTGAGAGCAAAATATTATGCTCAATCATCAATCTTCCTTCTTCAGTCCCAGTGGAAGCGCTCGGATTGGAATTTGGTGCACATTCACTAATGTTGAAATGGTTGATAGAAAGAACATTACTGTATGTAAGAATAGTGGAAAGGTGAATAAACTGCGGAATTTAATGGGGAAGAACTACGCTAAAGACGCTGATACGGGATTCTTAGTTGACTTACAGAAGACTGCATTGTTTTTCTATCTTTAGCAGACATCCCTTTATACGGGATTCTTAGTTGACTTACAGAAGACTGCATTGTTTTTCTATCTTTAGCAGACATCCCTTTATACGGGATTCTTAGTTGACTTACAGAAGACTGCATTGTTTTTCTATCTTTAGCAGACATCCCTTTATACGGGATTCTTAGTTGACTTACAGAAGACTGCATTGTTTTTCTATCTTTAGCAGACATCCCTTTATACGGGATTCTTAGTTGACTTACAGAAGACTGCATTGTTTTTCTATCTTTAGCAGACATCCCTTTTGAAATAGCATGACATGCCCCTAATTTAGAGCTTATTTTAAAGACAAAATTTAGCCATTTGGATAACTTTGACAATATTAGAAAATTATCAAACAACAAGAGATACAAAGAGTTTTTTACACAAAATTTTCAAGTGAATGTCCCACGCTCATATTTTAAAAAATTCTGTTTGATAGAACTTAAGTGCTTCATTTTATAATTACGTCTGTGATTACTCCCCACAGCTGAATTCACCCGGGCATGGAAAAGCATTCCTTTAGCTGATCAGCCGTGTTGTTTTTGTGGGGAAACTGTAGAATCAAGTCGCCATCTTTTGACATAATGCTATTGCTTACAATCCTAAGACTGGAGGGGTTACAGCAACTTTGTTATCCATCCTGATCAATTTTGGAGCACGGGCTACGGAGCAGAGTCTATCGTTACAACTGCTGCGGCACAAACGATTTGGAAGGAAATCCTAAACCTGACCGAGACGAAACTGTGCAATATCTAGCTTAACTCATTTGTTTACCTTTAGAAGTGTAATGAAAATTTGGAAAGAATTTGTATTTGAATTGTCTGTAATTTTAATGTGCTTAAAGCTTGCTTAATAGCTAAATGCACAATAAAGAAAAAATAAAAAAGTCTATTACATGTTGACCTAACAAATGGGAACATGGACAGCATGGGTAGAACCAGACAAGCTTCCCTCACAAACAGTCACAGTATGATTAGGGTCACTGCAAGATACAAACAGGTACAACATGGGGAGGGAAGACAGGTATACGTACAGCATGCCAGGCAGAGCATGACCCGTGCAAACAGGTACTCGTGCAGATTTCTAGGGCCAGTGCAAGTTTGCTTCACAAATATGCTTAAGAGCAGCATTAGCAGAACAGCTGATTGCAAGGGCCTGTACACATGTCACTCAAATTGGTGCATTGCTGGCACAAACAGGATCAGTGCCAGCTTCCCTCACACAATGGTATAGATTCAGCATGTGCAAGCCCATTGCGGGTTTCAGTCCTAAATTAGTACAGATGGAGCATGGTCAGAGCCAGGGCAAGCTCCCTCAACAGACAAATTGCACAGCATAGGCAGTGACAGTACAGGTTTTACTTGCAAAGAGCAGGTACAGCAGGAGTTCAAGATCCCTGCATCCTGCTGGCTCCCATACACGTGGAGAGCTCCTATTTTATATGACCCTCTAACCCAATCAGCTGCTCTTCCCAGTAACTATGTGCTGACTGGGGAGTGGGGCAGTATAGGGGTACCCTGTGCAAACCATGCCTGCGTTATGCATTCTGCCTCTTCAATAGCTCTTTGCAAGACTTAATTGGGTCTGGGGGTGGTACATTTAGATGTTGCTGAATTACACACACACACACACACACACACACACATTGCAAAACATGTTCACTCCCATGTCTGCTCACTCCCACGTCTGCCTGGGATGCCCACTGGCCAATCTCAGGCTGTCCAGGGAGATGGGAGGGGGTAGCCAGGGAGAATGTTCTAAGAATGCAGGCAGTGCAGCGCAGCTTGGCTGGAGCACACGTGACCCTTTGGAGCGCAAGCGCTCTGCAGGCAAAGCGCCATCAGCATCCCCTATGTTCAATAGCACCCCCAGTGGATTGTGGCACCGGCCCTGCTTTTAAGTGCCATCAATTCGGAAGGTGAGACCTTTTTTCTATCATCAAATTGCTAGGATGACCTTACAAATTGTTCAGTTTGTTTAATACTTTTCATAGTATGTTTAAAGTTTGACCAGGATTTTAATATCATAAGACCCACATAAAACATTGACAGGTTTAGTGCCATGCATTTACCCGTAACATGAAAATATTCTCAGCCAGCATGATTATAAAAATATACAAGTTCAGCAAGGCTTGGCCGATACGGGTTCAGTATCGATTTGAAAGTAAGCACAGAAAATTGCAAATTATTTGGGCATCTTTGTTGACTATCCAATAATGCTAGATAATGCTTGCAGCTGTGAATTCACCCAGATACAAACAAATGCAACTTTCAATTAGTGTGTGTGCCCCAAATAAAGTCTATTATTCATGAAGTAGTTTCAGAGTTACATGTATAAATATGCATTACTTCCGCTTGGGAGCAAAAGCTGCAACAAGTCAGTTGAGCGGCCAGTACTCAGAGCCAGCCCTTCCAGCATTGCTTAGGAAGTTGCATCTGTCAGGATGTGCGTTCTAATGAAAATGTTTCTGAATAAAGGTGCTGCAAGACCGGTTCTGAGATGATGTGCATAAGACACTTGAACGCTTGTTTTCCTAACTTGCATGTGGCCCCTGCACCCGCCCCGTCTCCCTCCTGTTCCTACCTCTGACCTGTATTTCGCATGGCCCATGCCCTGCCACTGAAAGTTCCAGGATAGCTCTACCATGACTCTTGACTTACCTGGTCTGAGTGCCATGGACCTGGCCACATTATTTTATCAACATTTCTTCTTGCTAAGCCAGTGTGCTTTTTTTTTTTTAGACAGATGATGTACTGTTTTGCTCAAAATCATGTGTCCGTAGGCAAGGGCCCTGCTTCCACTGCCCATGGTAGAGTCTCCTAGAAATGTGAGAACGTGATTCGAGCAGGCACCTGCTAATTGCAGGAAGACATTATGCAGCTACTTTAATTCAAAGTTACGTGCATCTCTTGTAATTTATGGAAGCAGAGGGGGATATCTGCTCTTCTGGGCTCCCTTTGGATGCGCATCATAGGCAGCCACCTAGTTTGCCTAGTGCTTGCACCAGCCCTGGCAAAGGGCCACTTTACTGGGCCATCCTGCCCTGAGGGGAAGGATACTGCAGCACCGTGCCAGCCCTCATTTCAATGTAATGTGGGAGACAAACAACTGTGTGCCAGCTAACCCAGCCGGCCCGGCAGTGAATGCGGAATGCCTGGCACCGTCCTGGCAGTGACCTGAAGGGCCGGCTATGGTCTGGTGTCCAGAGGCGTTGCTAGGGAGGGTTTGAGGGCGTTATAGCGCCTGGTCTTTTGGTTGTAGCCCCGGATAGAATCTCAGGGGCTACAACCAAAAGGCTAGCTAGCCCCCAGTCCCGACAGTTCGACATTAGCATAGCCCCGGATCTTTTACAGACCTAGCAACACCCATGCTGGTGTTCAAACCCGAGCCTGAAATCGATGCCTTTATCTGCCGACATGAGAGCGAGGCAGACAGAGGTGAGCACGCACAGTCAGTCCGAGGCAATTAATTCCCACAAACATTAGTGTCTGTAGCAAAATGATGACGCAGAAGACTAGGCTCCAAGTCTGCTATTTTAAACCAGTCACTAAAATGGTCCCTGAGAGGCCCCAAAATGGATTATAGCGCTCAGTTTACAGGTTTCACATTAGCACCAACGCAGGGCCAGGAAAGTCCCCCGCCATTGAACACCAGGAGTTAGAGGCAAAGCAAGCCGGTCAGCATGAGGCAGACTAGCAAATAGGAAGCAGGCATGCACAAATAAAACGGCCTGCTGCTATGCTCCTGGATTGATTGCCGGTCAATGACTGACATATAATCAGACAGACAAATGCAGGTAGCCCTGTGGTAGCCAGAATCTGGCGATCAACAAGCAATCATCGCCAGCAGTCGGACATCAGTCTGCAGCAGGCGTTACAAATGGAAATGTGACGTATGCGGGAAAGCAGTCAATTGCCTAGCCTTTGAATGAGTTTTATTACTGCTAGGTAATATCAGCTCTTCATTGCATTTCATTCATTGTATTTATTGAGTACGGAAATGGTGTTTCGATCAGCAGCATAGAGTAGAATACAGAAGATTGGGCAGTCATGCACGCCCATCAGTGCTTAATTTGTGGGGGGCGTGCCGGGGCTCAGCTACGACTCGCATTTCTGTGCCCCGGGACTTATTTCTGATCCCAGCTTGATTATGTTGTGTTTTGGCAACTTTATTATTACGACTGGTCAATTAGCTCAGAAGGTTGAGCACTTGCTGTTGTGATCTATGTGTGATCTGCAGGGCGCAGGTTCGAATCCCAGCAAGGCCAACTCAGCCTTTCATCCTTCCGGGGTCGATACCAACTATGGTTGGTCGATAATTATACATATTTATGTTCTATGTACAGTGCTTTGGCGAAAGCGCTATATAAATAACAAATCATTATCATTACTGTCAGTCAATCATAATAATAGAACAATCAGCAATAATGTGGACCGGCCATGGTCTCTGCATCCTGGGCTGGCTCAATGTTATTTGTGAACCTGTTGAGGAGGTTGGCAGGGCTGGGCTGTTCGTTCATTTTCAGAGATAACAATGAGTTGGAAAGTGACAATGCTGGATTCCGATGCTGACCGTGCCTGCACACTCCTCCTCTCAGCCTGCATGACATTGCTGCAAATTCTATACTGTAAAAACTAGCAGAGAAGGTTGTGAAGAGCAGGACAGCAACCCCAACACAGTGGCAAGGTCAGTGAAAAGGGCAATATCGAAGTGTGCCCTGTTACAAGGGTTAACATATACAAGAAGATCTGGCTCAGTGTTTGACAGGCGAGTTCATTAGTTCAGTAATGAGTTTGCCTGCATTTGTTCATCAATTTACCATAGGCACAAAGAATATTTGTAATTTTTTTACTGTGGCTAGGTAGGTAACATGTTCCACTTGCCACAGGTAGGATCAGAGTAAAATGTTAATGATGACGTGTTATAAAGCAACACTTAATATGTGATGTCAATTTGTATCTGTAAATTGCACAGTGCATCCCTTACTCTAAATAAACCAGTGGGAGTTGCAGCTTTAACCACGGCTAACCTCACTCATGGTCATGATAGTTGAATAGCATGTGTAGTGGGGAGCCACCCCCTGTGAAAAGATATTTTAGTTCACTTTTAAGTTATAAGTTCACATTAGGGTGATACGACTAATCTTTCAGAAATTCTGTGAAAGAAAACAAACATTGATTTCTCAAAACTCAAAATGTATTTTAAGAATTCAATTCAATCTAAACAAAGATGGTCTCCAGCTTTTTACCAAGGAAATCATGACAATGTTATATACTCATAAACAATGAATCAGCAAAACGAACTTTCCCCTTCCTATATGAATCTTACTAATAACAATTCACACAGGCCTTCATTTCCATAATCCATTCTAGGTATATATCATACTCTAAAAGATACTAGACATTCAAAATACACCCCTTTCATGATTTGTTCTAAGCAGCACAGTATAGTTCAATGACAGAATTGGCGCTTATCGACTAGTGTGTGTACATATTGATCTGGAACCATTTCAAAATTCTTCAAAAACACTTACTTTTCAACGGTATTGAACAACCATGGTATCAAAGGTTAATTGAACAAGTGACATTTATAATCACGTATTCATGCTACCTGGCTCCCCTGTATGAATGTGTGGTTGTGAATGTATAAGCTATGAGAAGGTCATTTAAATGTAGGCAAGAACAGATTGGATCTGAGTCCTCCAGGTTTCAATTAGGAAAATAATACTTTCTGGGATTGTGCACTCTTCTCTAAACACATGTGTGCAGTTTACTCAGAAACATGTGTGGGTTTCTGTCAGTGAAAGTGTGTGCACAGCTTTGAATGAACATATGTGGAGCTCTCAATCTATATGTGTACACAATTTTAAATGTGCTTCTATAGCTTGCTTTTAGTGTACATGTTTGGGGATGGAGATGCTCTCTTCTCCAGCAAAAGGTACCACGTTAAAGCACCCTTGCCCTTTCATATTACACATAGGTCTGGCTGTGCATTTCAAAAGAAGGCATTGCAGGGGTGTAATACTGTGCATGATTATCGGTGAATAAAATTAATTTGCTGTGCTCATTTCTGTTGCACAAACATCTAATTTATAATTAGCCACCCTATGGCAGCTAATTTGCACAATATCGTATTAGTTAATGGTATTTTATGAGGACACTATGGCCTGCATGATGTAGTAATGAGCGAATAATTCTTCTTTTAATGCTGTTTAATTTTATAAAAATGCTCTGCATTTTAGTAGCACAAAATGCAGTCACTTTTTAACTGTGCTTTTCAATACAAAATGCATTGGGCTTTAAATTACATCACACTTGGTGCTGAGTTTCAATAGGAGTCAGAGGAAACAATATTTAACACTGCCCTGGTATCCTTTTCAGATTAGCACTCCCAGTCCTCTATTCACCAGATGTACCATGGGCAGTACGTATGGGCAATATGGATTTATATTAAGGGTTTCTATAGTTACATTTTAAATATGGCTTCTTATTTTTGGAGAACCAACTGGGAACCAGTTAGTCTGGAATTACTCCTTCAGCAAGGCTACTTTTCAGCTGTTGGTCTGGAAACCAATCTCCATTATGGGCTGATCATCTCTCTCTGCAAGGGCTTCTGTCGCAGCCTAAATCGGAACCACGAATCATGATGGCTTCAGCTCTCCATTCATCTTCTTCAGTTGTATCCAGAAATAATCTTCAATATTAATCTCAATTCTGTGTGCCAGCTATTTTATAATGATCAACTCCTCCCCTCATCTTGTCACTTGAAAGAAGAGTCACGTCCCTCTGAGTCCCATGACTAAAAAGGTGAGATGAATTTCACTCCTAATGTTATGGGGAGGCCTTTTGTTTAATTGCAATAATGTTGATTAATATGTGCTAGTTTAATAAATGATGGACCACAAAATCAATATTTTAGGATGCAGAATTCAAGTCACAAAATGTCCCTGTATGATGTGTACTTGCAGAGATAATTATGTTTCCTATTTATTTGTATTTGTTTCCATTGTGCCCCAAATGAATTTGAGGTTTTGTATACTCTGATTTACATTTAGGGCCTGATTCATGGAATTTTTTGCACAGTGCAAAGTCTTTTTGCACTGCCAACGCGCACCCTGATTCATGCAACTGTGCAAAGTGTATTTTTGCAGTGCCAAGTAATTTTTGCAGTACAAAGTGACTTTGCACTGACTTTGCACTGCACAAATGCCCTTTACATAGTTTCATGAATCAGGGTGTGTATTGCCAGTGCAAAGTCACTTTGCAGTACTGCAAAGTGATTTTTCACTGTGTTAATAATTCCGTGAATCGGGCCCTTAGTCTCATATTTCTAAAATCTTTCCTTATAAAGTAATTTTTTTATGATTACATTTTGGGGTTAAAATGCAAAGTATGTGACTCTCTTACTCAGTGTGTAAGTAAAGAAATATGTATTTCAGCCAACAGCTGATTCATCACATCCACATTATCCTTCATGAGTGACTTCATCTGCAGGCTGGTTTCTTTGGCTTTTGCACGGACATCTGATAAGCTGTTCTTATGACCTTAGCTAAATGGAACTTATGAGGGGACAGAGTTTGATGTATGTCACTGATACCTTTGCACGTTTTCCATTAGGCAGTATCAGGCAATGTTTATGGGAAAAACTAGTTAGAACACAATAAACCAGGGCCTTCCTGTGACCTTACATCTTGTGGTGTGCCTGGGTTGCATTGAGGTGAATCTTTGGTCAACTCAACTATATCCAGCTATATGCTTGTGCATATCTTATTTTGAGTTAAATAAAATACAGTATTATTCAAAGTGAGATGAACTGCATGGTAAATACAATGGAACGTATGCTTCATTTCTTCATTACAGTTAGTTAAAAGGAAACATAATTCATACAACCATTGAAAGCAAAAGAAGGTTCTTATAATACACAAGTAGATGGTTTGTGTATGCTTGGGATCTAGGAACATAAAACTGCAATGAAATCACAGACTTGTACTTTAGAACTCCAATAATAATGTTGAGGCCTGTTCAATTATTGTGGATTCAAATAAACTCCAAATGTCTGGCCCTTGTCTTTTTACATGTGGCATGTGGCAAAGTTCCAACTTCCATGTACATTTTTCTGCTTGTCTTCACATACTGGTCAGGCAATAGTTGAAGAAATATACAGTTTTCATTTGTGTCTTTAAAGCATGAAATCGGGCCTTTTTGCACTTTGACATGTTGAATGTTCACATTTAAAAACATATAGTCCTCTGCATATCTTCAGCATGGAAAAGCCAGTCTATGGAATTATTTCTAAAGGCCTCAAAATGGTTGCAGTTTGTGGAATTCACTTTTACTCTGTTGAAAAAGGTTCATCGGGTGCAGGCACAGATAGGCATTTCAAAAAAGCACCCTATTTATCATGGCAATGAGTAAGTGTGAAATCCAACAAACACACTCTTTTGAACAATGCCTCTCTCACTCCTTCAGAAATTCTCCATGTTCTCAGTTTACATTAGGCAATTATCCTTTGGGTCCAAAGTTAAAACACCCCGCAACCCATGTGCAGTGCGACAAAAAGCATGGGTCCGCCATGCAGGAATCAAAACATTACTTAAGGGCTTTCAAATTGCTGCATCCCATTCCTTGCATCCGCTTGACTCCGCCCCAAGACCTTGTCTCTCGTGCTCGGGTAGGACAGTGACTTTCCTACCCTACACCAGTCTGTGCATGGAGAATGCCAGGGGGCAAGATCAATTCCGGGAGCGGATGCATGCCAAATCTCCTGAGCCATGTTTTGTCAACGCTAACAATAGCCTGGGCAGAGTCACAGAGCCCCCTAAGCCATTCCTGACTGGACAGCATCAGCCCTATGCTACAGTGATGACAACTATTGGGCTTGTGGGTCCCGCCCCCAGTGGTAGAAGTGAACAAAAAAGTGTACTTGAACTGTGCCCTCAGCGGTGGACATGGGGGGTCATTACGACCCAGGCGCTAATTGCGCCATCATTACCACCATGGTGTAAACTATGTTTACACCATGGTGGATGGCGGATTTACCGCCCCATTCCACGGTGAGTGGGGCGGTAAATCCCCATTTCCCATTTTCCCTTCCCCATTCCCATTTTTGCCCCATAGGGCATAATGGGAGTAGGGAAGGTGCTAATTACGCCACCGTAAATTACGGTGGCGTAATTAGCACCATGGCAGGTTAGCGCCATGGATTTTAACGGCTGCTAAAAGCAGCCGTTAAAATCAGAATAGGCGTTAAGGGTTAACGACGGCGTTAACCCTTAACGCCTGGGTCGTAATGAGGCCCATGGTAGGCAGGAGCATAGTGCAACATGTGTTAATGGGAAGAATCTGGGGCTGGTTGCCAGCCAAGTGGGTTGAAGGGGCAAAAGAAGGCTGTCCGCTGTATTGTTTTTCAGTCTTTCTTTGTCGGTCGGTCAGCTAAAACATTTATATATATAACCCTTACTCCCTGATCTTAACTCTGATGGAATCTATGCCTAACATACACCCAAACAGAAAAACGTGCACTGTCCTGAACATAATTTGGTAATGTAATCCAAAGCCTGGGTCCCAAGACTGAAAGTCTTTTATCTCCTCTCATCTGACCGAGTCCTGGAGATGAATACTCTGTTATCCTCCAAGTACAATGCTGCGATATAGCATGTGATTCTACCCTTAAAGGTAGGCAGGAGCAGACCCATAGATGCATTTAAAGATGATAAAGAGAATGTTAAGCTAAATTCTCTACTCTACTTGAAGCCACAGCAGGTTCCTACATGCTGCTTGGACATGATCACTTTATCTATGTCCAGAAAACAATTGGTTTTGAGCCACTTGGAGCGTGCTAATACATTTCATTGAACCACCCCCTAGGAGTATGTTACTATAGTCCAAATGACTAGTCATTTAGGCTCTAAATACAATGGCGCACTTGTTCATTGGCATGAAGGGACAAATCCCATGTAGACGCCTAATAATAAAATAGCATACCTTGTGAATGGTCTGGACCTTTATCAACTATAACAACTATAATATCTAAGCATTCAATCTAAGATAACTTAGCAAAGTATTTAAGAAATCAGGAGGACATGAGGTGTGATGAGAGAATATTTCTTAGTGTAAGAAGCCCTCAATCTCACCCTGTCTAAGATGAGGCCAGCTAGAGTCAATCCAGGCTGAGATGTCATGGTGCATTGTGAATGCATGGTCAAACAGATTTCAGTTTAGTGGTAACTGCTATAGTGTGGTAAAATGAAGAGGTATGCTTTCAGTTCTGTAATGGTGTAAATGGTTGTAAAAAGTAGTGGAACTGTTAACGGTAAAAAATAAAAATGCTGGAACTTAGTTCCCAATAGTTCCTGCTCACTTCATTCATCCCTGTCCCCTCCTAATTCTCCTCCAAGGACCATCTAGCAGTTATGTCACCCATCTCAGGCAGAGTCCAGGCAGGCCTGCAGTATGGTCAACAACTCTATGTCCACTTTGCGCTGCAGCCAGGCTTGAAGGTTGTTGAACTTACCATGCTTTGTTTCTTTGTGTCAGCAGCTCCACTTCTGAGTGCTGAGCTGAGTGAGCGGAGCCTAACACCGGCAACCAAATTGTTTTGAACTCTCTTACTGTGATTCCCCATACTCCCAACCTGGACCAAACAGCGTTGGGCCGATTGGCAGTGTAGGCTGGCTGATTCCAGACATGCGTGGACTGCGCTTGGGATGGAAGTCCGCCACCTTTTGAAAAAGTCTGTGTAGATGGGAGCAGGGCCCCAAAACCACCCTGGCGGAGGATGATGCCTTCACTCTAGAGGCTGATCCTTCATGAGACAATGATGCTGCTGTGAGCGACATCAGATGATATAGGCAGTGATTTGACATTTGAGGTGCACAGGCAGAAGCAACAGGCAGTGTGTGAGATAATTAGCCGTGAGGTTGATGACCATATTCTTTTGTAGGAATGCGGTTCAGGACAATGAAGTGATGTAGTGCGCACAGCATCACACAGTGCATCAAGAGGGGATACGACACTGGAAGACATGTTTTATTGTGACCTTTTGATAAGGACCTACTCACTTCACAGTGTCTTACCATGGTGACCAATTTACAAGAATGCCACCTTCGCCTTGCTCTTGGGCAGTAAGGACATTAGAACCATCTGCATGTAGCTTGTGCGATGCAGCAGGCCTGTGGTGGCATGTGTTGTTGGGTATTGTGCTTTGCCGCCAAAGAGAACAACTTTTGACAGCATTCTGACTTGTCTCTTCTGATGGTCCCAACTATAGGAGCATGAGGCCTTGTCTCAGCATTACTATAAACAAGCAGTTGCAGATCAACATCACATCTCCAGGATATTGCTAGAGCAAGAGTAGTATGGTAGGTTGGGGGGGTGCAAAGATTGTTGGAAGGTTGTGAGGTGGACAAATGAGGTTAGATCAGGATTGGTGGCCCATTGGTATCTTGAGGTAAAATGACGAAGAACGGTATTTCTTTGCCATTGCCATGGAATACGGAGCATCGACATTCATTCGAGTTGCTCAAGACTGCATTATGTTCGGCGCCAGTTTTGGGCACACTGAACTATGAGAAGGCCTTTGTGTTGTTTGTGCATGAATGTGATGGATGTGCTTTGGCTGTATTAATGCAGGAACATGGAGGGAAGAATAGGCCATGCGGTTACCACTCTTCCGCCCTTGATCCTGTTGCATGCGCTTTGCCAAGATGTTTGCGCGCTGTCGCTGCCGCTGCTGCGTCTGTAAAACAGAGTGAGGGAATGGTCCTAGGCCATGATTTAACCCTGATGGTGCCTCACTCTGTAGATATTCTATTGAACAAAACCCAAACGCAACACCCCACTTCCGCACGACTGACAAGATATGAATGAATCTTGTTTGCTCCCCACATTCAAATTAGGAGGTGCTGCGTTCTTAATCCGGCTGAACTCCTACCTTTCCCACAAAATACTGTTTGCGTTGACGAAGAGTCACATGACTGCCTGTATACTACTGAACAAGATACAAAAGGCAGAGTTGATTTGAGGGACACTCCTTTGGATAACCCACAAGGGGAGCTGGTTTGTGATGGCTCCTGCTTCAAACTACTGGATGGTACATCCACAGCTGCTTATGCAGTCACTACATTGAGTACGGTTGTGGAGACCAAGAGAATTACGCATAACTCTGTGCAGGCCGCAGAGATTATAGCATTGACTCGAGCTTGTGAGCTTTCCTAAGGGCTAACAGTAAACATATATACTGATAGCCGGTATGCCTTTGGGGTGGCTCACAACTTTGGGAGATTTGGTCAGAGAGAGGGTTTTTAACTTCGCATGGCACCAAGATCCAACATGGCTCCCTGATAGTACAATTGCTTTCAGCGCTTGCGCTCCCTAGTCAGTTAGCAATCATTAAGTGCGCAGCACATCGCAAGATTATAGATGATGTAGGGAAAGGGAATGCTTTTGCTGATCAAATAGCTGGACAAACTGCCTCTGATCTCTTCACGGAGATGTATGTTTCAAGGGAGACTGTAGATGCCTATGCAATGGATGAGGGTGTTGGGTCTGTACGGGATATCCAAGCCGATGCCACATTACAAGAATCCAAGAGGTGGGCTGAGGGCTTGGGGAAACTCGATGATGATGGGTGTTGGGTGGACATGGTTGAAGGGAAATGGTTTCTTCCTAATGCCTATATAGTAATGATGGTTACCATGGCACACGGTCCCACACATGTGTGCGCTCAACAGATCACGAGAATGTTAGAGAAAGTCTGGGTAAATGAAAAGATTTCAAAAATTACCCAGCATTATGTCCAAAATTGCATGATTTGCCTACAACACAATGTGGGAAAGGGTACAGCAACTCCAAGAGGTAGCTTTGGGCCTCCTTCTGTCCCGTTTGAAGTGATTCACTTTGACTTTATTGAAATGGAGCGATGTAACAATCTAAAATATGTCCTTGTGGTCATTTGCGCCTTTAGTAAGTGGGTCGAGGCTTTCCCTGTTAAAGACACTACAGCCATGACCACTGCAAAGACCATGTTAAAGGAATTCTTCCCACGGTTCGGTTTGCCGAGAGTTATCTGGTCGGATAATGGTCCGCATTTTATCGCTGCTGTAATTCTACAGATATGTAAGGCATTGCAAATTGACAAACGATTCCATTCGGCCAGACATGCTCAGAGCGCCGGATTAGTGGAAAGACACAATGGTATCATAAAAAACAAGCACGCTAAGACGTGTGCCGGCACCAAACTAAAATGGCCGGATGCCTTACCGATCGTGTTACTTTCAATGCGGACAACCCTTCAAACTAAGACTGGGCTCTCTCCCTTTGAGGTGGTAATGGGGAGACCTGCTAATATTTGGGGTTTGCCTAAAAGCTGCGCATTGCGTGATGTAGAAAATGTACTTCTCTCCGACCTTTGTAACCAATTGACTAAAAACCTGTTTTCAATTTATCACCAGGTCCGAGAGGCATTGCCGGTGAGGTACGAGGGCCCCGGTCACAGTCTACGACCAGGGGATTGGATCCTCGTTAAATCCTTCGATAGAGCGTCTTGCCTCGCACCACGTTGGAGGGGCCCCTACCAGGTGCTCCTGGTCACTAAGACTGCGGTGCGGGTAGGAGGACGTCGCCACTGGATCCACGGAAGCCACATTAAACGGATCCCACACCCAGTGCCATACGATACAGAAGACGCAGAACCCCTTTCCGACATTGAAACCAACGTACCCGAAACGGCAGACGGTGGAGAGAGAGTATCGGAGGCCGTTCCGGAAGTTGTAAGGCCCGACAAAAAGGTCATCTTGCCTCCTTGCTCTCCCACTGCATCGTTTGTGGATCATCCATCTTCTGATCCAACTTCCGTTCACTCGCCACCTCCTGTGGGAAGTGACGACATCCTGTCTGCTGATTCTTTTGCACCGGAAACTGTGAAGTATAATCTCCGCCCAAGGAGATAGGTTTGCAATACGGTTCTTGCTGTACAATTGAAAGAATTTGAGGGCTTGCCTTTTTTTTTGCCCAATTGCATAAAGGGTTCTGCTGGCTAAGGGTTGTGGGAAAAGACATTAAGAAGACGCGCGACCGGAGTCGCCAGCAAACAAACAATTGGTGTTTCTCGATTGAAGACGACAATGCCCGCATCCGCTACCGTTCGTACTGAACTTTTGGACAAAAATGTGACTAGGAGAGACAATGAGCAGATATGTATGGGGGCCCCGAAAACGTTTTGTTGTCTACTGGTGATAATCACGGGACTTTCAGTAACTGTTGGTTGTGGGTTTTGGTATTTGGAGAGAATGTACCCTTTGAATGATTTCCTACCTGTTGAAAATATAACTGTTGTTCCCACTCCTTCTGTGCAACTACATACCTTGTCACCTAGAGATCTTTTGCATAGACGGAATTATCAAAATAACACTCTACTTCTAATTATGAATGCTACCCATGCAATCTTTAACAGAACCAATTGTTGGATCTGCTCGCATTTACCGCAGCATGGGGATAAGGGGCTAGGTTGGTATATTCACCCTTTACCTTTGACAACTGCTTGTTAGGCTTCACTTAGAGCACTGTTCTTTGGCCGATTCAACGATAGCATCTCGGGGAACTTTGATGGCACTAAATTGAATAGTTTTGAGAAACGTGTTCTGACTCCCCTGGGATGCTCGCTTTTCACAAATAGGAGTAAGCTCAATATTGCTTCTATTAGGCCTTCTGATAGACTGTCTCGTCCTTTCCAATATTTGATTTCCTTTAAATGGCTCCGATAGGCAATAAGGATGCTGTGCCTCCTTCTTATACTGTTAACCATAGCCCTGATTCAGTTTCTTTCTGCATACAGAGGAATGGCACCCGGTCAATGGGAGATTTTAAAGGTTGTGCCAACGTTGCAAATTTGACTGGGGAAGACAGACCTTTGTATGTAGGCGAACCTATCTATTTTGTTTGCGGTAATGTAGCATTTCCATGGTTGCCCAGGGATTGGCAGGGAACTTGTTATCTAGGAATCATGTTACCTGGGGTGTTTATAGCAAGTACTGTAGAGGTTTCGAAGGCTCTTCCACGGCGGGACGAGAATGGCGACACTCCAGCACAGGTTTTAGGAGATGTAGCGAAATCATTCCTTCCATTCTTTGGGCAGATAGCGAATTCCGAGGATATCAGGAAACTAGCGAGAGTACTGGAGAGAACCATCAACAGGACCACAGATATACTCTATAATATGACTTTAGAGCAGAAAGCGATCAGATTGGTAGCGCTTCAGAACCGGATGGCATTAGATGTCATTCTGGCTGAACGTGGTGGAGTATGTAAACTAGTGGGGTCCGCTTGCTGTGTTTTCGTACCGGATTCCTCCCCAACTATTTTTAAGGCAATACAGAATCTGCACATTCTTAGTTCAGAAGTGCATGTTCCCGAGGGAAATTGGGATCTTAGCGCTTGGTTCTGGGACTTCTTGCGGTCTTGGGGTTGGAAAGTGCTTTCAGTCTTGCTGATTATTTTGGGAATTCTGCTATTTCTTTGTTGTTGTATCCAATGTCTACCAAGTATATGTTCAATGCTAGGGGGATGTTGCGCTCAGGCGATAGGTACAATAGGACATAAAATGTATGCCCCGGATAAAACCTCTAAGGAGTATGTACTGAAAGAGATCTTAGTAAAAGATCTAATGGCGATAGATATTTCTGACAGCTATTCAGGGTGTATGGACGATGACACATGGAGTTATTTGCAGGGAGATCAGAAGTAGTTTAGCACTTGGCATAGGCCAAAAGGAGGGTTTGTCAAACTAGAAATTATATCGTGCCTCATATTGCTATGAATATATGTATATTGGCCTACGCCAAGATGCTAACAAGCTGCTTATAAACTACATGTGAATAAACTCGCATTGCAAGGTCCTGACCTTAGAAACCATGTAAACTGTCATTTTGGGTCAAGCCGCCATTTTAGGTTTTCTTGCTCTATAAAGTCACCATGTGAGCTAAAATGGTAGCCTATGTTATTCAGAACAGAACTCGATTGTCATGACCTCTGTACAGCTAATGTATAACTTGCCTGCAGGCCACTTGTTAGGGTCATGAGCTGAGACCTTGTCCTTCTGCTGACCTGTGTGCAATGGATTACCTGTATCACCGAAACTGATCTATAATTGAATGAGAACACCTGCTTAACTATATTGTATAAATTAAGTCCTGCATTGTAATGTTAGGCCTAGAGCATACATTATTACCATTTCTTCTTGTTAATGTATAAACCTAAGATTAACTAGATTTGACCTGGCAAGGGACCCTAGAGCAGTAACTTATTTATGGAATGGTTAACCTGAAGAAAGGCTGGACAACAGGCTGGAGAAATGTATAAAAGCCTGACTGTTTCAATGAATATTTGCACTCACTGAGCACACCGAACCACGCCGGAGTTCGCTGTGTTGTACTGAGGGTCGATAGCTATCTGAATTTTGTTCTGTTCTTTTGTAACTGGATTCAGTATAAAATAAAGTGCTTTGTATGTTCCTTTGTAACCTGTGTTTGGTGTGTTTCCTTTTTGGTTACCCTGCCTCATATTATTTCCTTGTTTTCACAGAAAAAAATAAGTTGAATATTTTATTTTTTTATTTATATATATTTTTTGGGTTTAGTAAGTCAAAAAAAGGGGTAAAATAAAAAAATAGAAAAAAGGGGAGTTGGGGGAACCCCCCCATTTCGAATAAAAAACGTAATGAAAAAGAAATTCTACTTTTTTTTTCAACATTTTCTTTTCGATATTTTGACTTTCGACATTATTGTTTTCGATGTAATGACTATAAACCCACACACTTGATTGCTGTTGGACTTTCAGAACATAATACAAGGTGCAATCATTAAAATTGTGTGACACCAAGCGGCAAGAGAAAAGGGTAAAGAGGAAGAAGAGAGCGGGAGACGAAAAAGGTCAAGAGACGAGCAGCTGTATCTTGCTATATGGGGTCTCATCCAAATGATACCCCGTATGGCAAGAAACCGTCTACAGTTCTGGGGACCAGTTAAATAGGCAGGTTGTCACAGTTCTCTGAATCGGAGGTTTGATCCCGAGGGGAAGATTGTTTCACACCAGGAGGGTTCATACGAAGTACCCCTCATCTCTTCACTGGACCAGAGAGCTGAGGCTGGTCAGGCAATGAAAGGTCTCTGCTAGGTTGGCAACTTATAATTTTTTTGTAAGAATGTGATGATGTAAACAGCACTTCAGGCTGAATTCTTTAGTGTCAGCATTATTACCCACTTGTGGGACTCAGTTTATCGGCCTGGGAATGATGAGGGGCTGGCTGGACCTAACCGGGGTATTGAACCCATGGTGCACAGCATCATCTTGTTCACAAGGAACCTGTGAAGGCAGGTGAGCTTTTCCCCCTCTCCGCTTCAGCCTGTTGAGGCACAGCCATTGTTCCAGGGCTTCCAGACCGCTCACCAGATTGACAAATTAAGCACTGACTCTCATAGCAGAGACTTGTGCCAATGGCCTAGGAGTGGGCACTGGCATGCTGTACAACAAGTGAGTCAGCAGGAGGTTTCATTCAATGGTAAATGGTATTGTGGATAAATGTGGCATCGAGAAACACCATGAGGATCATGGACTCACGACCAAGAACTTCCTCCAAACCCACTCAATGATTGTTAATGGATCGAACTTCTTGAAACCATCTTGGTCCCGACCAGACAGGCCAAGGAGGCGAGTGTGGCTTGCAGTATCGAAAACCACTGACAACCTGAGAAGAATTAGCATAGAAAGGGGCCCTCATGACCAAGACAGCATCCCATACATTCAAAGTGCCGTGTTGTGCCATACCTGGGCAGAAGTGGAATAAGCAGGGTCCAAATGCCTCAATCTCTTAACTTGGGTTGCAAGATTGTTTTTTTTGTTACGACTTGCTTAAAAGTATTGGTTACCCAAGGCGGCCAAAGGAGGAAGTAAGCAAGTACCGAGAAAGCATTGACTTTTAAAGAAAGGGGCTAGTGAAAGAAACTTTGAGTGATTCTGGACCCAATCTCAGCTACAGTGATAATTTAATGAAATCAAACTGCTAAACAAAACCCTCAGCCTACAGCAAAACAGTCACAAATCATCTATACCTCTCCAATCAACTTGCAAACCCATCAACTGTTCAAAACACCAAGATCCTCTTCAGATCCTCGGGGTCTCCCATCATGAAACCAAACACCTCCAATATACAAAACACTATCCACCTAGAAAACACGCCTGCACAGAGACAGGTTTCTCCTGGCACAACACGCGCCAGCAATTAAGTAAAAACCCTCGGGGCTCATTCTGAGTATGGCAGTACTTTGGTGGCAATGCTGCCGAATTACTGCCAACATCGGATACTGTTCCCACAACTTGGGGCCACGGGTTTACCACAGGATTACAAGTGGTGATTGGGCAGTATTAGTCCGATTGGGTATTTTTAGCAGAATTCGTGGTAGTAGTTCTGCCAAACGTGTAACTTGGCGGTGCAGAGGAAATGAAGGTAATTCTCTTACTGCCAAAAAAGTGGCAGTTACCGAATTACCGCCACATATTTACTGCAATGCCAAATTCGGAATGAGTCTTCTTGTATTTTACCTGAATTCCCATAACCCGTTCCCCACCTTTTTTCCTTCCAGATGCGTATGAGCGCATGGGGACCATACAAATGTCATCGATGCATGGTTGGAATCTCAATAGCATAACATAAATATAGCCAAAGACATGCGACTACCAGGTACCAAGGTGAAGATTTGACAGCTGTGATCCAGCAGCAATCTAGACCTCCCAACCGCATGGTTCTGTCTGCATTATTGAGCTTCAAGTTCTAGCTGCTTCTCCTTATCCCTGCGCAGCATCAATTGTACAGCACACCATGAGGCGGCCTCCGAGTTATTGAGCAAGTGGACCGATGCATCACCTTCCTGTGGGCCGGCCATAAATGATGGATGTTGCCCCTCTCTTATCCAACCCATAGGTACATGCAGTTTATTTTTTATTTTTCTTAACTAATTTATTCATTTTACTTTTAGACAAACAAATAGCAATAAATACAGATTGGAAACAAAAATAAGTCACAACCATGAAACAATGTTAAACTTTGCAAAACAGACATGGAATAAAGTGCTGCCCCCTCCCACTAAACCCCTTAATAAATCGTAGATGTCTAAATTAATGAAAAATTCAGGTAAAAAAAAATACTAAAATAAAAAGGGGGGAGAGAGGAAATTGAAAACAGGCCAAACACTTCATCTATACAATTCAATTTGTTATGCATAGAATAATAGCATCAGAAAAAACATTTAAAATGACGTATCTTATTCTGCCCCTCAACTTTTGTTTCCAGCTTCTTCTGGATCAAAATCCAGAAAGCGACCCCAAATTTTATTAAAAAGCTTCTCTTTTTGCTGCAATGAGCTTTACAAGATCAACATCTTTGGTACTAACATCAGGAGGGAGGCAATTCCAGAGTGCTGTTGCAACCCCAGGGAAAGACTGCTTGAAGGTTCTGCTTTGTAGACAGAGGATGTGGCGATAGACCTGCAACACGGAATGCTGGCTTTTCCGTATCCAATTAGATTCCCTCAGAGCACCGTGAGGATGGAATTTACCAGCTCGATAGCATCCCAGAGGACCCCGGAAAGATGGATTGGTCCTGTCTGAATCAAGTCTCACAGGGGCGACATTATGGGATTCTGCTTTTCCCCTAAGAATTTAGAATATAGATCTTCGCGCTAAGTTCCCCCTTCCTGACGTGGTAATAGAAATCGAATGCAGAAGGACACCACCTTACTTTGCTTTGTAAACAGGATCATTATGCGGCTGGGCCCAGAGAAGAGACTATTGACCATTGCCTCGGCCCGAGACGGAAGAAGGCCCCCACGGAGATACTGTGGGTACTGGTTGCTATAAGAAGTCGTCGCTCTTTCTCTTTCCACAAGACTTTTTAGCGTCTGATGGCGCTGTTAACATGTCGCTCTGATTCTGTTGTTCCCTCGGCTGCTCGACTTAATTGAGAAGGATGGAAGCTGTCTGCAGAGCGGCAAGAATTGAATTCTGGAAAATGTCCTAGCACCAAATGTTCCAGAAAAGGGACGGGCGCCGTTTTTCCTAGATTTCCCACAGGTGCTTGCGCGTGTCAGAGGCTCAGGGCTGAGTCACCGAGACGAACGCGCCGTCGCATTCCTGCGCTCTGATCATCCGGGCTCTTTAACACTGTCGCGTGAGTTTCCAGGGTCACTGGAAATAGACGCATAGTACTCGAGGCCTGCCACCATAGTGAGCAAAAGCCACGGTTAGAGAGGTTAAAGAGGCAGGCATTTCTTTCCCACCACCCAGCTCTCCAAATAATGGAACTGTCTGATGAAAACAACTTAACCAGACCCCAAAGGAACTCCAGCCTCCCCCACCAACACTGCCGTGATAACAACACAGACGACAGGCTACAGACTATATCCACAAGCAGGATTCGTGTTTGTCTAAGAAGCAGGACTTTGCCTCTTCTCAGTTCGCCATCTCCCATGAGCTCACAGACTTTTGCTTTCCTGTGGTACTGCGGTAAACATTAGAGGATCATTAATTGATTCCCCTACAGCTAAATCATGCCCTGCCCCCCACTGGCATCCCCACACCGCATGTTTTGTATCCTGCCCCTTCTTCCCCTGCCTATCGAACGAAAGAACACAAACCAGGCTTCACGTTTGAGGCGATGGCAGCTCTCAAATGCGTCACTGCCAGCCATGCTAGTCAGTACCAGTACAGTCAACCTCGGTCAACCTAAAATCCAAAATAATTGACTGCTTACCTCCTACAAATGTGCCCCCTGAAATGTGATTGCATGCTCTTGACAAGGAGAGAGTGCCAGCGCAGGTTACCCTCATAGTTCTTGCAGGAAGGGAACAACAGCATATAAATCTTCCAATGGCTGGAAAGCAACCACCCTCCATCAACTGAGAGACAGGGCGCCCCCAAACAGAGAATACTCCCCCACTTGCCACCTCAGGTGAATTAACCCGCGGTTGGATCAGAGAATCCGGGCATTTAAAACCTCGCCTTGACACCACCTTTATGTGTCGAGCAGTCTATTGAGTGAAACAAAAAATTCCAGCGTCTCCGAAAAAGCATAGTACCATGCAACACTGGCTTGTCACCGGGAGGGCATGGCTTTGAATCCCCAGCAAGGGACAGTAAAATAAAAGTGTCTTTACTCAGTGTGCGGTTGCTGGCGGATGATGGCTGCTAAGGGAGCCCTGGAAGCACCTAGACTCGATCCAAGTCAGCCCCGGCCCAGTTAAAGCCCTGCAGTCAAGTATATATTAGAGTCATGCAGTGCCTAACGGTGAAGTACATTGTTGCACTGTGCAACAAGGCGAAGCAAGTTTCGGTAGTCTCGTGGGGAGGGATGTCCTCTGGTTTGCAGTGACACACAGCGAGGTGTTTTGTGGCATAGAGACCCTTGTACTGATTCTACATGATTTGCACAGTTCTTTGCGGGCAGGTGTTTCTCGGTGTGTACAGCGTCTTTCAGCGAAACATATATGTCTGGCTGTTTGTTGTCGAGTGCGGTGAAAGGATGCATACCTTGTCGGTATTGAAAGGCTCACAGAGAGATGTATGTCTTGGTGCACAGTGCTTCGCAGCGAAGTGGAGTGCATTGCCCCACAGTAATGATAATGTGTCTGATAGGGAGTTCTGTCGCAGAGGTGCGCTGGTGCCCGAGTCTATATGCTTGTGGTGTAAGGTGGTTAGCCATGAGTGTGTCACAATGATGCACAGCACCCCGCATGGAGTTCTTTCTCAGTGATGCAGAGTGAATTACAGGGGGGAATGAGGGGATGTGCAGTGGCCCAAACTGAGGTACACCTGTCATGCACACTGCCTAGAAGTAAAGCAATCAGAGTGGGGCAAAGTGTGGCCAATCTCGATGGCATGAAGATGCACACAGTAAGGTATAGCTCAGTGATGTGGGGTGCTTTGCATCCAGGCAGATCTTTGTTCTGTCGAGTGTAATACAGTGCGGTATAACTCACAGTGTCTACAATTACCACTGAGGAATTTTTTGGTGGTTCCAAGTACCTTGCACAGGGGTATATTCCATAGGGAACAGTGCCATGCAGGGTGGTATATGCAGGGGGTGTGCATGTCCTTGTGGGGAGGGGTATCTAAGTGATGTACAATGCCTTGAAGGAATTGTATCTCAGTGGTCTACAGTGCTTAAAAGGGAAGAGAATCACAGTGCTGTACCGTGTCTCACAGTACGGTATATATGTGTGACTTGTATTGCACTGCAATGAGATATAATCGATGATGAGCAATACCTCAAAGTGAAGCATTGCCCACTGGTGAACAGTTCCTCAAAGTGAGCTGGATAATCACAGTTTATCACCGAGGTTTACTTAACTAGTGCACAGGGGCTCACAGTGAGGACTAGCCCAGTGGCATGCGGTATGCCTATCTGAGGTATGTGCATGCAGTGCTGAATGCCTCCCAGGCAGATTCATCTCTGCAGCATGCAGTGCTTTGCACAGAGGTGCATCACAACAATGCATCGTGTCTTTTAGAGATCTATAGTTCATCAGTGCACAGTGCTCCACACTGAAGTGTTTATGTGGGGTACAGTACTCCGCAATTAGCAGTAGCCCGACCCTGTCAAGAGGGGATGGGGACCTCTCTCACACTGGGAGGGGGCTGCCGGGATGAAAGCTAGAGCTATCAAAGAGGGGTAAGGTGGCACCTGGGAAATCCACAGTCCCTATCCGTTCTTATTGTTCCGGTCTGCATGCACAGAGTACCACTGTCAATCACCCCATAACTGTGTCAAATGATGCTGTGCATGATGTTGGGCAGTTTCTTTCTGTCTTTTGTAGGGAACTGCGTGTTCCAGCATGCTTGGCAACAGAAGAGCAAGCAAACAGCCTGAGAGAGACTCAGCTGACATATGATGGCGCATCCAAACTGGCAAAACAACGGAGTGGAGCCACTACGCAACACAGCCCAGTAGACCGACCAGATGTCAGGGTATGAAGAAAGTGCCCAAACCGCCAAAAATACATTATGCTCGCCTGATACATAGGTGTGGAGAGCCTCCCTGTCCCGCCCAACAATCCAACAAACCTAGGAAGCCGTCACAAGAAATGGGACTTGAACTGCCAAATTCGCTGTGGCGGGCCACCATTGACCCAGGCATACCCACACAAGAACATTGTGGAGAGTAGGATGAGGAAAGGTAGAGTGACAGAGAGTCATAGGGAGGGGAACATCAGAGCACGGCAGGGGAAGATCAAGTTTACAGAGAAAAGGTGTTTGCCTTTAGGCCATAACCCTGAGCTAGGCAGTGTTTAGAAAGTAGTGGTTAACAATCTCTAGCGACCAGCCAGCGGCTGAGGGATGACTGGGCTATGAAGGAACTGCCCATCACTAGATTAGACAGAAAGCAACTGCCCTTGGAGCCCCTCTTCTACAAATCAAAATAAAACCCTTGAATTGTCTTTGGGAGTTGGTGTGTTCTTGAGGCCATCTGTGACGCGAGCCAAACCATCAAATGCTCGTATCGATGCTAGCAGCTTGAAGTCTAGTTCGAAGGTTTGGACCCATATCGAGCTTCTGGTGCCAATGTCCAAATGCTTTCGAAACCGAATCAATACCATGTTGTTTAGATAGGCTCCACTTTTTCATGAGCCGGGGTTCTCCAACCTCTAACCAGGTATTGTAATGGCAGAGGAGGCGCCCAATAGAAATCTAATACCCGCATGATTTCAGTCGTTTCTATCATACAGGGCCAAACAAGTGAAACCTGGCCCTTTTATTTCACAAACTGAAACGTCCACATGTGGGGTTCCTCCTGTTCAGTGGATATGTCAAGCCGTTATCTGAAATTTTTAGTAAGTGTATTAATGGATATCATGCGTAGGAAGGCGACATACAAGCTTATATCTAAGTAAATGATTTGCACTTAAATGTTGACAATCTGAACATGTGTCGAACGAGGTAGAATTCTGGATGTTGGACAATGCACTTCAATGGAATCCAGATAAGATGGAGATGATACTGTTCTGCCCTAAGTCTAAAGTTCAAGCAGTTGGGCGGTAACGCCGGCGATATTAGCCCTACTGCCAAACCCCCTGGCACTAATAGCGCCGGATCACGGGTTTGGCGATAATGGAATTCCCCATTCCCCACTGAGCCCATTCGGGAATGCCCCATTCCCCATTGGGCTCAATGGGGAATTTTCACGCTCTTACCGCTCAGAGCTGGGGAGAAATCCGCCGAAGCCCTGATTTGGCAGACCCTTAAATCCGGCGGTAATAGCGCAACCGCCAGATTTAAGGGTTACCGCCAAACTCGTGATGAGGCCCAATGTATGTCTAGCTCCCAAGCTGGTTGATCCCTCTATGAACCTTATACCGAACGATACAAAGGTAGGCTTCTATTGGCAACAAGATCAAAGTCCTGAAGGTGAAATTAATCAATTGCCAAAATCCTCCTTCAATAAATGGAGGCTTTTACACAGAACAATTCCTTGCTTTGATAAATGTCAATTTCTAGTCGTGTTAGGCTCTTTGAGAAACTCCCAAAGTAGCTACTGCATTTCCCTACACCTAGGTATTCCAAAATATCAAATTGAAAGAATCCTAAGAGTTCAAAATTCATCAGCAACTCGTCTTTTTTGTCAACTTCCTAGCCAGGATTCCATGACTACTTATCATAAATATTTTCACCGGCTCACGGGATAGCGACTGTTTGTGCACAAAATAAACTCCTTTGTTACAATCCTAAGAGATTCTTAGGTTCACAAGATAAAAATCTAGTAAGGGCACCTACATTACATTTAGAGGTGGCCGCAGATTTGCAGTGGCGGCTCCTAGGCACCACAATATATCCGTAAAATAGGCAATATTCTTCAATTTCGGAAAGCACTGAAAAACTGGCTTTTCTGCTAACCTATGTGGCGAACCGGAAAACACATTGCACCTTAATGCAATGAACTCGTGGTGCAGTGAAAAGGACGTATCAAAAATAATCGCAGACAATAAACGCTCTTTGCACTTTGTTGGAGGTGGGGTCCGTGCTTGCTCATCCTTCAATCGCAGAATGCGGTGCATAGGCAGAGAATCAAGAAAGGCTCCCCTTCTCCTCCTGCTGAAGCACATTCAATCCCTGGGCGCCATTCCTGTGCAGCCAGAGGGGCAGATGTTGTGTGGCGGAGACGGAGCGGGCTCTAAGGTGACAGACCTATCAATTCAGGTCTCCAAGATGAAATTAATCCGTTAGATCCCAGCAACCAAGAATCAATTCCACATCACAGTGCCTCATCAACACTAATTAAACTCATATCAATGCTTACAGCAGAGCCACTGGCGAGGGAGAGAGAGTGGGAGAGGGGGGCATGGTGGCCAAAGGTAAGAGGAACGTGAGGGAAAGAGACAACGCGAGGAAAGAAATACAATGTCAGTTTCCAAGGCAGTGAGCTAGAGAGAGGAGGGGTATACAGTACTACCATGAGGTGGAGGACATGAGGAGAGAAAGGTGAGATGTATGGTGCTTGGTAGTGAGGGGAGAAAGGGCATTGTGTTCAAGAGCACAGAGATATAATGACATGGAGGCAGGGGTGTTGCTAGGTCTGGAACAGATCTGCGGCTAGGCTAAATTTGGGACTCTCGGGACTGGGGGCTAGCTAGCCTTTTTTGGTTGTAACCCCTGAGCTACTATCCAGGGCTACAGCCAAAAGACCTGGGTCTATATCCCCCTCAGCCCCCCATAGGTTGGGAGTACCGTGGACTAGTGAGGAGAGAGGTGTAGTCTAAGGGGAGGAAGGATAGCTCAGGGGCAACGCATTTCTCTTGGAAGCAAGGCAACGGCAGCGCAACACAGGTTCGAGTTCCAATCCCGTGCTTCGAAACCACTGGTATTAAGCGTGTTATAAATTAACAATAAAATAAACATTACATTAAGTAGAAGGCTATGTGGGGAGTCAGGAGCAAAGGTCGGGGGAAAGGGCAGTGAGGGCTAGGGGGTGTGTGCTGGGAGCCATTGAATCAAGAGTTGAAGACACTTTCGGTCAGTGAGGGAGATGCAGTATGGCCAGACTGCAGACACACGTCGTTGGTAGGTTCTTTCTGCACCCTATCGAGGAGATAAGATAGCTTCCTGAAAAGTGGACTCAGAATGGGCCTCTTCGAGGCTTAGATGTAGGGGCGATTACAGCGGTGAGGGTGAGTCTATGTGGTCTGTCTTATATGTGGTCCGTTTGAGCTGGGACTTACCATGAACTCTTGTGTCCATTTGCAACGTCTTTGGGGTCATGATGTCCGAGGGCCTGAGCGGACAAGGCCCGCCCAAAATGTGTAAATGCTGTGTGGGCATTGCGGTGGGCCCAAATACATTAGCTTCAGGCCCCACCTCTTAGACAATCCTGGCTACGTCGGGACACACATCATGATGGCCCCCTTTCTTCCCTACGAGCAACCGCGGGTAGTCTATAACTGTTCCCGCTTACTTTTCCCACACCATCATAGGTTAGTGGCACAGAGATACATTTCAGGATTCAGCGTGGGCTCTACAATATATGAGTTGATTTAGATTTTGGGTGGGCATTTACTCGCTCCAAGTTGTTTAACTCCCCGTATCATCTGCGTATCATAATGTCTCATGGTATTCGTCCCCATTCACGGCGTGCATATCATAGAAACAGGTCTGGAGCAGTGGTGGGGGGCGGGGGGAATCCCACATCAGTGATTTTCACGAGTCTTGCATTTGTCTTTACATGAGTGTGGGGGCTTTTCTTCCGGAGTTGTTTGTGGTGGGGGAGTGCAGAGGAAAAGGGGTCTGTGTTTGTTTCCAGCTAATTAGTAATTTTGTTTTTCTGGATTTCTTTAGAGTTAGTTTAGAATTTTAATTGAATACATGTATATTTAGCATTTCTATTTAGGTCTGGCGAGAAGGCTTTATTTCTCCCATAGATCTCCTGTAAACAAATCTTAACAGGGGGTTGACAACCGAGTCCACCTAAGTGATACAGATCATGCTTCTGATTGGCCCATTGGTTCTTGCATGTGGCTTTCACCATCACCCTGTTCATGCTCCTCCTCTCTCATGATGCCTACTGGCATCTTTAAAAAGTGAAGTCAAACTTTGAACATAACCTGTAGGGCAGGAGTCTGCAACATTTGGCTCTACAGGGGTTTTGGACTATGAATCCCATGATCCTTTGCTTTTCATTATGCTGGCTAGGTCTGATAGGAGTTGTAGTCCAAAACACCCAGAGAGCCAAAGTTTGCAGGGCCAGCATATGCAGGGCTAATGGAATATGTTTCTTTGTTTTGCTTTTGTTTTTAAAAGCTACTTGTGTCATGAAAGAAATAATACTGTTTGTAATAGCGTCTAGTCAGGTCCTGCCCTCGCTTGAAGGAGCTAAATCATATTTTGCAAAACTTCCTTTTAATATGCTTTGAAGAGCCCATGCAGACCCCAAAGGAATCATTTATTTCTGGTGAGACCTGGGAATGATCTGCCATACAAGTTTATTGAACCTTTGATAATCTTGTTTGCGTCAATGGAGGTGTGTGCCCTACCTGCAAGGCCCCCCATACAATTGTAACAGCTTTAATACTGCTTGGATGAGTATTGTGAACTAGTGAATCTGTGCTATGCACACAGTTGTTGATATATTATTTGCAGCAGTTAAATGGAAGGGCAGTCAAAAGCCCCTGCAAAGAAACAGGGGCGATGAAAAATTTGACTAGTTTTCATATTGTAGTCAGCTCACTCCACACCAGCTTATTTATTGGGTATTTATAATGCGCTTAGACAGCAAATGGCGTTTTAAGGCCAACAAGACAAAGGAGTGAATGGGGGAGCAGGGGGTCGGTGGTGACAGGGATGAAGAGTAACAAAAACTGTACCACTAGGCTTTGTGTCATTCGGTTCGTGCAAGTGCAGTAACAGGAAGTGCAGGGGGGGAGTGCCGGTCAGAGCGGAATGCGCTAATGCTAAGAGGGAAAGGAAGTGCAAGTCGGAGTGGAGAGCGCGCAAATGCAGGGGGGAGAAAGATGGGGGAAGAGGGCCCCTGGGCTAGGTGATTGCTAAGGGGAGGCCTGGTGGACAAGTGCGAGGGGAATGCAGGGAAAGAAGGTCCACGTGCTAAGTGCGACGACGGGCTGGACGGGCTCAATAGGGGTGCAGGCCCTGCCAGGATAGTGCAAGGGAGGGAGCCTGGTAGGGCAAGTGTAGGTTAGTGGGGGGGGGGTCAGCAGAGGCGTTGCTAGGGGGGGTTGAGGGGGCTATAGCCCCAGGTCTTTTGGTTGTAGCCCCTGATAGACGTTCAGGGGATACAACTAAAAAGGCTGGCTAGCCCGCATTCCCAACAGTCCCAAAATTAGCTTAGCCCAGGATCTTTTACAGACCTAGCAACACCCCTGGGGGTCAGGGTAGACCGAGGTGCTGGGGTAGACTGGGTAAGGCAGGCTTTGTACCCTGTATGATATATTCATGAAAAACCCTTGGCTTGGAAGGTTTGGTCTAAACTGGCGACATCCGATAGTGGTAAGAGACTGAATGTCATAAATGTGAGTAGTCCAAATGGTCCTTAAAGTCGCGTCTCACCAAGTCGGGGGTTTAGCCAAGTACAAGACCCCTTGCTGAATAATGTGAGGTATGGGTGACCTGGAAGGAGACTGCGCCTGATTCTTGCACAAGGACCTTGGAGGACCGAAACACGTGTCATCAACGTTAAGGGCAATTCTTTCTGAAAAAATAAAAAACACAAATAAAAAATTTAAAATATAAAAAAGAAGTCTCGTGTGCAAGAATCAGGCGCAGTCTCCTTCCAGGTCACCCATACCTCACATTGTACCCTGTATGAGTCAGAAGGAACCAGGAAGCCAGTCTATGCAGCAGAGGGGGACATTAGCAGAGGAGGGGGAGAGGGAAGGAAGAAGAAACAAGGAAGGTCTTAACAAGCTTCCGGAATTTAAGGAGATCCGGCTCAAGCCTGAAAGGGGCAGGGAGGCCATTCCGGAAGGAGACATCTGCAGGAGCGAGAGATCTACCAATCCCCCCAACCCGCCACACGCTGCTTGGAAAAATGTCTGATCTGCAGAGAGTTGGAGCTAGAAGACCGAAGGGCTCTAGCGGCAGCCTATTTTTCGGAGAGAGAGTTGCATGCAGTGGGGTCCCAGGCCCCAGAAAGCCATGTGGATGATGCAGAGGGTCTTGATCTTGATCCTCACAACAACCAGGAGCCAGTGGAGAGATTTTAGGGCTGAAGGGATGCGGTCCCTGGGCTTAAGGCCAAGGATAAGTCATATTCTGGATTAGTTGAAGGGGGTAAAGGAAGGATTTAGGCAGATTGAGGAAGAGGCTGTTGCAGTAGTGCAGCCTAGAGAGGACCAGAGCTCTTGAGACATTTCTGGGGGAATGTGAGGAAAGGGAGAATGCATCTGAGGAGGTGCACCTGAAAGTGGGCCTTCTTGGCAAGGTTTGTGATGTGAGAAGAGAGAGAGAGAGAGGAGTGGAGATGACACCAAGGTTTTTTGCATCACAAAGGGTGAGGGGAGGGGGCCCATGGAGGGCGGCCAGAGAGTAGGAGGGAGGTAGCTGGGGTCCCAACGAGAAGGATCTCAGTCTTACTGCCATTAAGGTATAGATTGTTAGCAGCACACCATACCTGAATAGTTGTCAGGCAGTCAGGAATGAGACTGGAGGAAGAGGAGGCAGTGGAGCTGCTTTTCGTATGCATAACACTGGAAGTGAGGAGAGAAGGCAGAGATCAGATGGGCTAGATGGGCAAGGTAGATGTTGAAAAGCCAAGGCAAGAGGATAGAGCCTTGAGAGACACCACAGGTGGAGAGTGAGATGGAGGAGAGAAAAGGGCCCAGTTTAATCAGGGATTGTTGGTCAGAGAGGAAGGTCAACCAGTCCAGTGCCAGGTCCATGATGGCAAGGGTTTAATACAGCCGATTTATAAGGGTAGCATGATTGTTCATTTCAAAGGCAGAGGAAAGGTCAAGAAGGATGAGAACTGAAGGAGAGTTGGAATCGAGATTTGCGTGCAAGCCTTCATGGGTGTCCAGGAGTGCAGTTTCCGTGCCTCTGGCTGATCTGAAGCCATACTGGTGGTCATTGAGACAACCAACAGATACAGTGTGGTGGATCAGTTGGGAGATGACCAACTTCTCCAAGAGTTTGCCCAGGAAGGGGTTAATGGAAATAGGGCAGTAGTTAGCCGGGCAGGTGGGGTTGGCAGAAGGCTTTTGAGGATATGGTGCACAAGGGAGTGCTTGAGGAGTAACGGCAACTGGCAGTGCAAAGTAGTTATTGCAGAAATCAGCTAAGCATGGATCAAAGAAAGTAACCTTGTCCTTGATAGTTCTGGAGGAGCAGGGGAGCACCTGTTTGGAGGAGACTTTCTAGAAAGGACTTGTCTAGACACCTCATCTGGTGATATGGGTGAGAAAGAGGAGAGTAGGAGGGAAGGTATTAGGGGGGCCAAGGGAGGCCTGAGAGAAGGGGAGGGAGAATGTGGGGGTGTTAGAGGAGAGAGCGGCATGATGTCCTGAGTTTTGGTTAAAGTGAGAGGCCAGTGCAGTACAGAGGGTTAGCGATGGCACGGGAGAAATGGAGACTGCAATAAGATTTGCAAGTTCCTTGCAGATTTTGAACAGTTCAGCTGTGTTCTTAGTGACCCCAGGGCCCCAGAGCAGCAGGCTTGGGCATATGCCTTCTTCTTCGAGCAGATGGAGAGTCTGTATTGCCTTTGGAGCAGGCGGCAGGCCAGTCTGTCTGAGGATGTGCTCGAAGCCTGCCACTTCCGCTCAGCAACTCTGCACTTGCGTTTCAGAGAGGCTTGGTCAGAATCATAACAAGTGTTGCGCTTGGAGGTCGGCTTCATACAGACCCTCATGACAGGTGAGTCAGTGGTCGGAGTGGGAGTGGAAATTAAAGTGGCGGCAAAAGCAGCAACTGAGACTCGCTTCATCGGTCGAATGACGGAGAAGCAGACTGGCAGTGCGGACGGAGGCTTAACCGGGGACCCAAGAGATCCAGGTGAGAGGACAGGAGAGCATGTTCAGACCAGGAGAGAGATGTAGTGAGAGAATTGGAAATGTGGATGTCTGCTGAGATGAGAGCATCCAAGGTGTGTCCGACTGAGTGCGTCGGTCTGGAAGGAAGAATAGTTAGGGAAATAGACTCACAGAGGCTGCTCAGGGGAGTCAAGGTGGTTGTTAAAATGGTCATTCAAGAGACTTTGACTACAGCTATATATTCACACTGTTTGCATACGCTTCGACCTTCAGAAACAATATGGCTGGGCTTATTTAGGATTGGGCAGTATTACCAATACGGTAAGCTTGCATGCTAATTCATATTCCTCAAATGTATCTGTAAAGGGAGGATCGTGTTAGTATTCATGCTATGAGCCAGAAGCTGATGTCAGGCTGGGAATTGATTCTTCGCTGCAGTGAAGCAGGGAAATATCAAAACATACCTAATTACTAATTAAATTGTTTATTTTCCTTTAATTCCAGGAGTTTCTAAAAACGTTCCCAGAAAGTATGATAGCGTATCGTACCTGCAAACACAGCGTTGTATCACAATTATCAATACTTATTTTGGAGATCACAATTCAAAACTGGAATGTTTAAAATGGCTTGTTGATCTGTTTAGAAATTGACCATGTAGCTGGCCTGAGTCAGCCCGGAATGAGTACCAGTCAGCATTCCCAGTCAAGGGGTGATTAAGAAGCAACTGCTTCAACTTGTGTTAATAACAGAGGGATTCAAAACTATGTAGATCACGATCTGATGTAACGGGTTGGTGAGGAATTACTATTTTCTGTGCATGAAGCACTGGTGCTGAATATCAGGCATTTGGGGGGATCATAGATGATCAAAGACAAGATCAGTCTCCTGCCCTGACGTCTTGAACAAGAGGAGTATTCTTTATTATTTCTATTTGTAATATGGACGAGGCAGAAATTTGCACAGAAGCTCCCACCCCCGCCCATTAAAACACTACCTTTTCAAAGTTTTAATAAACTCAAAGTTTTAATAAACCAGACCAATACAAATAAAAAAGTATGATGTCTAAGAAACTGCTTCTTTGGACATTTTTGCAAAAGGTACCTTTTTTCCACAAAAGTCTTCCCAAACTTGCACATCTGGTCGACCATTGGACCTCTAAAAACACATGTGGCATGTGTGGCATGCAGGAGTCCTGTGAATGACAACATGGAGTTTTGCAAATTTGCACATTTTGCAAATACTGCCTGGTTTTACTGTTACTAACAAACTCATGAGTGGCCCGTTATTCTGTTTCTGCCCCATTTCTCTCTCGCCTTTCCTGTGATAACTGCTAAAAAATGTGCATCCTATCTCAAACCTTCCCACTTTCTTGAATTCTCCTCCCCCTTTTCTGCTTCAGTCTGACTTTCTGCAGACTATTCTCCTCAAACGGCTCTTCTTTCCGTCACCAACTTTCTTACATCTGGATAGCCTTCTAAACACTCTTCCATTCTCATTCTTCTCGACCTTTCTGCTGCTTGTGACATTGCTCCAAACCCTGTCCTCCATCACTTACTGTCTTAACCTTCTGTCTCTGGGGTAGCTGTTACTTGGTTCTCTTCCTGTCTTTCCAGCCAGTCATATCCTGTGCCCTGCCACGGTGAATTGTGCCACTCACTAACTTGATGCCATGGCATACCTAGTGGTTTAGTACTTGGACCGCTCCTTTTCCTGTCCATACTTCTGAAGTTTCTGTACTCGCTCACTCTTTTGGCCCATTTTGCCCCTTTATGCTGATGATATAAAAATCGTTGTTTGCTTTTTCCTCTTAGCCCAATTCTTTCCTGCAAATTTCCCTAATGTCCGCCACCTCCTTCTTCTTGGCATGGGTATGGAAAGTACAGAGCACGCCATCACCAGCGGCATCTCAACACTCACTGGGTGAGTCACCAAGGTGCGGAGTACCGCCTCACTGGGGGTAGAAGAAGTCCTCTGGGTATGATAAAACAGAGGAAACGTATTGACAGATTTGATATTAAGAGGACTTTTATTCCAAATCATAGCAAACGGAGACGGAAAGTCTCTTCCACCTGTGTGAGAGAAGTGATGGCCACGGAATGGTAAGACAACCAGAATTACAGAAGCGGAGAACTGGACCTGGTGTCAATCCAGGGTGCTGCTGCTGGGGATGAGGTTGAAGAGGAGTGACCAAGCTCCAGAGTCCTGATTGACAAGATGCTCAGGGATGTTATCATAAATGCATCTGATTTTACTGCTCGTGTTTGCCCTCTTCTTACTTCAGGACACTATGTCCCATATTCCTGCGCAGGTTTTGTCTGGGTTCCACAATAGTCCTTCTCTCCTTGTTGGCCTCCCTGTTCACCCCTCTGTCTAAGTGTATTCAGCAATGTAATCAGCCTAATTTGTATACGTCCTCTCATTGCCCATGTAACACCACTTTACTTTTCTTCCTCTTTAATTTTCTTCATGGTCCTCCATATTTGACAACTATGTTCCTTCATTCCCCTCCTGATCTGCCTCTATGTTTCACTTGCCCTTTCCCCGACACTTGTGTATAGGCGCGTTACAAATGCCATAACATATCAGATCATATCACCCAGAGAATTTCACTTTTTCAATTATTTCACACAATGCCTTCAAACTATGAAATGCCCTCCTCCTATATATCTTCAATTTTTCCACTGCTCTCTTCAGGAACAGCTTTATACCACCTTTGCATTTACATTCCCCTTTGTATACGGAGTATGTTCATGACATTAGTGCAAACTAGTGCAGTTTTCAAACCTTTTAAAAAATGTATTTGTATTTTAAATTGTAGGCTTCTTCGGAGCAATGCATTTATCCAGTAACATAACAAGAAAAGGCAGAAAAATCAATTGGAGACCAGCCTTTCCTTGGACCTATGGTGAAGCCAACCGTGGGCTGTGGTATGAAGAGAGAAAGCTATGCAAAGAACTAGGAATGAGAGTCTGGAGCAAGGGGGCGGGGGGCGGTTGGTGGCTGGGGTGCACTGCTTTAGAGGTTGGCTGGAAATGGGTCTATGAGATTTTATTCTCAAAGACGAGTTCATCTATTTTATTTTATTTTTTCACAACAAAGGTATGCGGGGGAGACTCCCAGCAGACCCCCCCCATACCCTTCCCCCACCTTTATTATTACCCCAACCAACTCCCTCTGCAGTGAAATTCATTGAAACAGTTTGATGGAATCGTCTTCGTGCAAACCTTCAGTGATGAAATGTACCTATACTGCTTGAAATGGTGCATTTGAATTTATGCTACAGCAAAAGTACAGGCCTGAGGTCATGAAAGGCAAAGGAAGACATCCGAGGCAGACTATTCTGCAGATAACTGTTCTGTGAGCCTGATAACACTACAAATTGCAATGTTTGGCATGCAACTTCATTCAGGGCATGTCCCTATCAAGCCCCTTTAGTTAGTCAACACCGCTGCTCCTGGCGTCATTCCAGTAACAACTCCAGCAAATGCAAAGCACAGAGGAAATAGAGCAAGGAAGCATGCACTTGTTAGTTTCCACTGAAAAGCAAACGTGTTCTCAGAGATGTACTGAGTTGTATCAGTTTAAACCTTCATCTGTGAAGCCTACATAGGTAATGGATGGCTCAGGAAACACTGCCAGTCTCAGAGGCAGTTCAAGGGTTTTTATTGAAGATTGTGTGTGGTCTATGGCCGCCCCTCCTCTGTTTCTCTCTCATCTAGTGTAAGACCTCCGCCCCAACCCAGGTTATTAGCTGCAGAACGTTGACCCCCAATTGTTTAGTTCTGTCTTTAACTGTAGGTGATAACCCAAAGGCAGGACGCCCCATCTCTCTAGACTCCCTCCTGGACTTCCTAACTATTCCTACAGTATCCAAAGGTTAGCTTTCTAATGGAAAGTTGGAATAGTGCCTTACAAATATGCTGTTTGATTCAATCCCCTTCTAACACACTTTTCCCTTTCCCTTTTCTATTCCTCAACTACGCCCAGCGCGTCCCACAAATTTCCTGTCCATTCAATGTTCTCACTCCTCCCAGGTCTCATCTACACCCTTTGATGTTATCTCACCTTCCCCATGCTACTACTCCCTCCTACACACTACTCCTCCCTCTTCCACTACTACTGCCTCCTACACACTAGTACTCCCTCCTCCACACTACTCAACCATCTTTCTTTCACCCAATAGTCATCCACTTTACAATCCCTCTTTTCACTACCCTGTCTATACACCCACCACACAGACATGCATACTCACACTGCAGTACCACACTCTCTCCCTAGCCAATACCACCCATACTCCACAAATTGCCCCCACAATCCACCTTGCCTTCCTTCCTCCTGCTGGTCTCTTGGTCGTCCTCCACTTCCATCTCTGACCTCATCAGAAACACCCACACTTCCTGCTTCCTATTTCCAGTTAATATTATTCTCCTGCCCAGGATTGGTTTTCTTTACCTGGCCAATCGGTCACTGTCTTCCCACCCGGCATGTGTGTAGCGTGGAAAGTCATAAGGAGTGGGCTAAGGACCACCCACTTCTTCTGCACTGACGGGCCCATGTCCATGTTTGTGTCCTGGGACCCGATTCTGTGGTGTCTTCCAATAAGTCTATCTGGGGGGGTTGGTCCTTTCCTCCTATAGGTCTCTGGTGGTCTGGGGTCCTTTGGGTTGCTGTGCTAGCTTCCCTGTTCATCTGCTCTGTTTGACAGTTCCGTGAAGTCCTCTGCGCTGTCGTGTATGGAAGTGGCTTCTCACTCTCTGCGTCGTGCAACGCTGACTTCTGCAGTATGTTTTGGTGGCAGCGGTTCTGCTTCATGTCAGCAGCTTTTTCTCTCTCCGCAGCTGATCCTTGTAGAAGTCAGCTGGTGTGTCTGATCTCTTTTCTGTTGGAGGGTTTTTCTTTCCTTCTGATTCTGGTGCAGGAGCTCTGCAAATAGACACTGGCAATTATCTGACAATGGAGGCAACGCTAGAAATGAATGTTATCTGCATAACAACATGCTGGCACAAGAGGGGGGCAGGGAGTGGGTCCCTATCAGCTGGCACAGTCCACCTCAGTTGAAGGACTGGCTCGGGATTTCTCCCTGGTATTCCGCCCATCCCCGGCTGAGAGAGCTTCCGATCCCTCCTTGACAAGGCCAGATTGATGGCCTTGTCACACACATAAATTCATGATTAATCTACAGATATTTGTCATTCCCGAAACCATGCTGTATCACCCATTAGGCACACTAGCCATGCACCTAAGCACCTCCAGATTTAGGCACCCTCCAAGGCCATGACCATAACACAATTAATTGACATTTCTGCTTGCAATTGTTTTCCGTGTACTGTTGTTTGAAAATCCATGCGTAGGAAAGGTTTTGGCTCTCAGTCAACTCCTGGCAACAGCTGAACTACTTCTTTGCTATTTGCCTTTTCCTCATGGCTCTGAGCCAGAGCACTGTACAGACGCCAAAAAGGCTGGCAGCACATTATTGATGCATTTCAGTAAAAGGCAAAGCTGGGCTGATCTGATTCGCGCAATCACCCCCAGCGCCCCCCCTGCACCAATAGGGTCCTGGTCTTCTGCCCAGTCACCCCCAGGACCCCTGCTCCTGGCACTGCATTCTGGGCGCACACCTGCCTGTCAGGTAGTTTGCCTCCACCCTGCACTTACCTGCTGGGTGGTAGACTTCTCTCTTCGCCTGGGATTTCTCTGTCCATGCACTCACCTGTTGCCTCCCCAACGGGCACCTCTGGCACTTCATCCCATAGGGGACCCTAATAGCACTTACCTCCACCCCAGAACCCCCTTTTTCCTTTTCTCGCACTGCACTTGCATGCTCTGAATGTCACAAGGCCTAGTAGGACAGCTGTTGGTTTCTATATATTCATTTTCAGTCTCACTGTTTATTTGATCCCTCGTTCCCTTCCGTTGTGCCTTGCGGTGCTTTGAAACACTGTCTTGTTGTATAAGCGCTTTATAAATATCCAATAAATAAATACAAACATAAATAATGACGTGGGCACAATGGTCACTCTTGGTCCATGAAATCAAAGGCAAAGGGATGACATAGAGGGATACTCACACAGTGTCAAATGGCTCAGTTTGCAAGTGCTGTATACAGAAGGTTTTAACACTGGGATGTCGATCACCAAACGGACGTGGGCGAAGGGGCATACTCTCACTGCACATCCCCATGTCAATACTTCATTTACTATGATATGACATTTTGCCTATACACAATGTGTTTCATAGCGCTTCAAGGCAAGGGAGAGAACACAGGCAAAAAACTGTGAACATTCTTACAAGGCCTTGAACAATAAGAATGTGAAATTTAATATCATACTCGGCCTGGCAACATTTCAGATAGTGCAAGTGTCAGTCTAGAAATACCGATACCTCTACTTTGAGACCGCAAACGCATTTTGGTGGGCGTGGGCCAACCGTCTCATGCACGATATGTCAGAATATAGGTTTTCGAGTTTGCCACAAATAAGGGAGGGATGCGGTGGGTTGGAAAGGAAACGGAACAGACATGCGTCTAACGTACTAGGCCTGACTACATTTCTGATAGAGCCGGAGGATTACAAGGAGGGTATGTGAGGGGGAGGAGAAGGAAGGAGAGGAACAAAACAAGCAACTATCGTACTAGGCCTGACGACATTTAAGTTAGTATTGGAGGGGAAGGGGAGGAAGAGAAACGAGACTGTGCAGAAGGGGGGTTTTAGCATCACTGTCTAAGCTGGGGTCCGGTGGGGGGCGGGTCATAAAATGAGCAAGGCAGGTGCAGACCTCACAAACTGTTCCATGACATGCACGAGGGGCTCATTCAGTGCTGGATTTATTCTTTGAGTTCTGGTGATTACATTTTACTAACATGCACATGACCAATGAGGTGTATTCAATACCACTGCACAATATTTCAAAAGGGTGTAATATTTATTTTAGGTGTTTCCTTTTTCTTTTTCTTACTGTGGTAGTAGCATAATGTGTTGAACACTAATGTCGTGCACTGGTCGTCGCGGGGCTGGGGGAGGGGACACCTTTGGGCCAGTGGGAAGGGAAGTGACGTTGGGCTAGTGAGGGTTTCCGGGGCTTGGGCAGTTGGTTTTGAGAGGTCAAATAAAATATGTCACACCTCCAGTAGCTCTATCCGTGTCTTTGTTTTGCCAGCTATAGAGCGTCACTCCGTTAGTCTTGTAAGCAAGTCCATCACATTGGCGATGAGATTTGAAAGAGCTCACCCAGCGGTTACCAGCCCACGCGCGTTGTGTGTGCATCCAGGTGGTGCTGAGGGTCCCAGGAAACTGTGTGCCTAAGGCCAAGTTTGGTCAAGGAGGTGCTGTGGCGTGAGCACACCATCTAAATCAGGGCCGGAAGGCTGCGGAAGGCAGACGGCACATTAGGAGAGGTGCTCTCGGGCACGGTAAGAATATTGGCGCACCTCCAGCTCCTTCTCTCTCCCCTCCGTTTTGCCAGCAACGGGCGCAAAAGCTAGAGAAGAGAGAGCGCCACCCGGGGAAGCAGTGGACTGACAGGTCAGTCAGCGCAGCAAATACACAGCACCACCTTGGGGGAAAGCATGTATTAGTGTTGGCGCCACCCGGGGGAACGTTTGATCATGCAGCTCTGTCGGAAGAGATAGACAGACTACTGCTAGCTCATGGTGGCCAAAAAACAAAGCCTTATCATTGTCAGGCAGACCAAGCTGCTGGTGCCGCTACCCGTGCACTTCAAACGTGAGCTACTAGAGAGAACAGGACCATGAAAACATAATTTGGTGTCCGCGGAAGACATACCCTAGAAAGGCTGTGCAGCCTGTATGGGTGCAAGAGGGAAGGAATAAGGAACTGCAACTAAAATAAGTGAACCACACATTTCACATTATCAGCAAAGCAAAACACGTCATCATGTCAGACAGTGAGGTACAGTGAGGTACCGTCAACAGTGTCAGCAAGGCCCTCAGATGCTCTTCATCAGACCACAGGTGAGCCACAACTCATGCACCTGCCCCCTGACTTTGACCTGCGCGATACCAGAAATTTGCGACCAAGATGAGTGTGCTAGCTCAGAGATTTCAAGATCCATGTGGGGGTCATGGGTCTCACCGACGCCACGAGGGTGAAGAAGTGGGCCCGGCAGTGAGGGAGATCACAGGAGAACTCTCAACAATTTTGTAAACAGACTATGTATCAAGATCAAGCATTGTGAATTACAACGATATTCAAAAAATGAAGCAGTGCGCTCTCAGGTCATTGCAAGCTGTGAATCTCAGGCTTCCCATAAGAAATTGCTGCAGAAACAGCACTCACTTGTAGTAATACTTGCACTTGCCCACATGGAATCTGCCATTGACCAACAAAAGGACAACATGAATAATGTGACCATACAGGCTCAACAAGCAGAGGGCAAGAGTGTACACAAACTCACTGCAACCAGCAGTTGTACCCCCAGACGTGGAGATGCCACATGCTTCAAGTATGGCTATGAACATCTGCACATGATCAAAAAGGTGCACTGCCTGCGGAGGTGAGGATCACTTTCCGGCCATCTGCAAAAATGCCCTGCTACCGCCGCAAGCAAGAAGAATGCCAAAGGAGAGATGGAGAGCCACTCAGACCAGCCTGCTTACAGCAGGGGCCAGCAGCAAAACAAGAAGATACAGAGTGGAGAACTGTGAGAGCACAAGGTCGTACCCCCGTGGAGAACACTGATCCTCAGAAGGACAGGGACAGTGGTGCCCCATATGACATGTCCAATACATTGAGGTGCAGTCACCATCAAGCAGCAACTCAGTATCATCTACAGGTGATGAAGGAAAGAAGGACTATGTGTGGACCCTAAACAATGACGTGACCAAGGAGCACAGCGCGAAATTAACCATGCACGTCAATGACACCCCTGCTGAGTTTCTCATTGACACGGGGGCGACGGTTAACATCCTGAGTGAAGAGGCATTCAAAAGTCTCTCGCAACCCCCTGTCATGCCTGCGCCGCTGGCACACGCATTGGCAACCATCATGGACTACTTGGTACTCATTTATCCTCCTAATACTCTTTGAACAACTCCTATTCATGCCTTGGTCTTTAATTTCCATTTGCTCGACTTTGGTTCTTTCTTATTTTATTCAACTAACTACATTTACCACAATGCACCTTGCTACAGTCCTCAATTCCTGGCTATTCTCATTCATCGTTATTGGGACCACAATCCCCAGAAGCCGTAGCGGCCAGTGCTGCTTCCACCTGCTCAGGACCAGAGAGGGAGGAGGCAGATTGTCTTCAGGTATGCTGCTTCAGGTGCTATCAATTAGCCTGCCTCAGAACAGGTCAGGGCTGTATATAAGCAGCTGCATGCAGGAGCTCAGGGTCTTGCATCTTGAGATCTCCCCGCTCCTGTTTGCCATGACCCTCTACTTTGTATGCTGTTCCTGTTGCTGCATTATCCTGTTTTGATCCAGTGCCCTTTACGGGCTCCCTGCCTTGCAGCCGATCACGCTCCGCTGCCTTCTACCTACAGCCCTTGTCCTCTGGGGTTCCTGCCTTGCAGCCTACTACAGTCCTCTGTAGCCCTCTACAGTCAGCGGCCCTGCTCCTCTGGGCTCACTCCCTGCTACCCTGTTCTTCTGGGCTCCTTGCCTTGCAGCCTGCCTCACTCCGGCTTCCTACAGTCCTTGTCCTCTGGGCTCCCTGCCCTGCAGCCTGCCTCACTCCGGCTGCCTACAGTCCTTGTCCTCTGGGCTCCCTGCCCTGCAGCCTGTCTCACTCCGGCTGCCTACAGCCCTTGTCCTCTGGGCTCCCTACCTTGCAGCTTGTAACCCTCTGCTGTCTCCAAGCCCTTGTCCTCTGGGCTCCCTACCTTGCAGCCTGCACCTCTTCGCTGCCTACAGCACTTGTCCTCTGGGGCTCCGTCCTTGCAGCCTGCTCCCTCCGCTGCCTACAGCCCGTGTCCTCTGGGCTCCTTCCTTGCAGCCTGTCTCCCTCCGCTGCCTACAGCCCTTGTCCTCTGGGCTCTCTGCCTTGCGGCTTGCTACACTCCTCTGCCTTACAGCCTGTTTTACACTTAGCTGCCTACAGCCCTGCTCCCCTGGGCTCCCTAACTCACGGCCCTATTCTTTTGGGCTCTCTGTCTGTCGCCTACTACTAATCTCTCTCTGTCCTGTTCTTCTGGACTCCCTGCCTTGCAGCCTACTACAGTCCTCCGCAGTCCACTACAGTTTGCCTGCACCTAGTGCCACTCTTGACTGCAGACCTGCTTCCTACTTTGCAGCCCTTCTGTTTTCCTGACTGCTGCTCCCTTGTTCTCTTCCTTGAGTCCTCTGTACTCCACCTTAGGTTATCTACTTCAGTCTAACTGCCTTTCCTTCATTTCCTACTGCTAGATTGCTCATTGACTTCCTTTTCGCTGGATATTTCTGTTCTTGTCTTCTCATGTGTCTTATGTAATCCCTTTGTACAGAGCTTGCCTGTTGGTTTCCGGCAGGCAACCTCTGCCCCTTCCCTTGTGGCATTTTCAGTGTTACAGACACCCACTGCTGTTGTTCCCAGCCATGAGCATACAGCGTGGGCCTCTGTTATGGCAATCTGTGCAGAAGGCTGGAGTTTCCTAAGGTTCGTGGAACACTCTTTCCCATTTCAGCATACACCCCAAGAGGGAATCCAGTTTGTTTGTACCTTTGTATCTTTTGCCCCTTTTGGCTCACAGCTACAGTTTCCTACTCTTCTTTCTTGTTGAACTTCCTGCTGTGTGTGCTTATCTGCTACCTTACTTCAGCACAGCCACCCAACACATACCTGGGTACCCTGTGCCACTCTTGACAGAGTGCCAATCCTGACACCCCCAAAGCTGAGACCGTCGACCATAGACATTTACCCATATGGGTCCACCACACCCCTGCCTTGCAGAGGAATCATTTATGCAGTCTTCTAGCACAAGTCCCACGCAGCATGCCTTCAGCTTCACATGCTCAAGATGGAGACCAATATGGATGTATCCTCAATTTTAAGACCGCAGTGGGCATGGGACTGGTACACGTCCTATACCAGTTAATGGCGCACAAATATCTGGTGAAAGTCGATGAGATTAAAAAGGCATTCCCAAAATTGTTCAGAGGACTAGGCAAGCTCAAGAACTCCAAAATGCAGCTTCGCATAGACTCACATTTTTGAGCCGATAGCCCAACACTATCGGGGCATCCCAATCAACGTACAGAAACAGGTGGAGGATTAACTCAAAAAATTACTGGACCAACCAGTCAGTGAACCGGTGTTAGGGCCCACGCCCTGGGTATTCCCCAAAGTGCCAGTCCCCAAGAAGGAGGCAGAAGGTTCCATCTGATTATGTTTGGACATGAGGAGAGCAAACAAGGCGATACAAATAGAGACACATCAGGCACCTTGAATCACAGACATGATTTACCTGCTCCATGGTGCAAAGGTATTCTTGAAACTGGATCTCACAAAGGCGTAACACCAGCTGGAAATTGCCCCAGAATCAAGATACATCACCACATTTGTGATGCACATGGGCCTATTCTGTTGCAAACGGCTCAGTTTTGGAATATCGTTCGCAACTGCAATTTTACAGGTCGAAATTCACAAGGTCATTCAGCATATACCAAACTGCCTAAACTATTCAGAAGATGTCCTAGTGTTTGGAAAATCCACTGATAAGCACGATGCCGCACTCCACCAAGTATGTTCCGCTCTCGGGGCAGCAGGTTTGACACTAAACAAAAGCAAGTGTGAGTTTCAAAAGGGATCACTGTGATTCTTCTGGCATATTTTCTCAGAAAAAGGAATGCGCCCTGACCCGGAAAAGGTGGCTGCGCTTCACAGCGCCACGAGAACACATAATGTGTCCCAGCTAGGATTTTTTCTCGTACTTGCCAGTTATTGCTCCAGGTACTTGCAAGACTACTCCACCATCAGTGCTCCCCTCTGGCAACTAAACAAACATGACCAGGAGTTTCAATGGACACAGGAGTGCCAGGATGCTTTCTAAAACATCTGAAATGCCATCTCCAAAGCAGAAGACATGGCATACTTTCACACTGATCGAATCACGGAAGTAGTCGTGGATGGGAGCCCAGTAGGCCTCTGCGCCATTTTGACTCAACAGGACCAAGACAATCCACACTACCATAGTGGCATTCCCCAGTCGGAGCCTCATGCATACTCAAAGGCCGATAAGGAGACCTAGGCCATCATGTGGGCCTGTGAGTATTGTCATCTATTTCTGTACGGGAAGGCCAACACAGTCATTACGGAGCACCAGGCCCTCCTGGCTATCTTTGGAAATCCAAAGGCCAGAATGCCACCGAGATTTGCATGGTGGCGGCTGCAACTGCAGGATTACAAATTTACCATTGTTCACTGACCAGGGAAAGAAGCAAACCTAGCTTACTACCTGTCTAGGCACCCTACGGGACCTGCAGGAGCTGCCCCTCACATCGCAGATGCATACCTCCACTATGTTGTACACTACATGATGTTTTTCCTAGTGGACAGGGACACCCTCAGGAATGAGTTGGAATGTGACAACCCCTGCACATCATTGGAGGCTGTCTATCGAAGGGAAAAATGAAACATGGCAGGGCAAGAGTCTGGCCCTGGCCATACAAGACGATGTACATAGCCTGGAGCTGGTGCAGGAAGAGCTCACAGTGGTGGAGGATCACATTGTCATGAAAGGATGTTGAGTTGTCCTGCCCAGCACGCTCGGACAGCAAGTTGTCCATCTTGCTCATGACGGGCATCGGGGAGTGGTGTCCACAAAACGGCTGCTAAAACAGAAGGTTATGTTCCCCAAGCTAGATGTCACGGTGAAGGACACAATCCAGAACTGCGCCACATGTCGTGTTGTAGTGCCACCACCTCACCCCAGCCTGTTACACATGTCCCTGCTTCTGAAGAGAGTGTGGGAGGAACTGGCCATGACCTCTTTGGGCCGCTGCGGGATTGGTTGCATGTGTTAGTGCTGATTGATGAACATTCCCCTTTCCTGGACGCTCAAATAATCAAGTCCACCTGTGCCACCTGTATCATACCTGTGCTGGATTGAATTCACTCGACCTATGGCATCCCCAAAGTAATCAAATTGGACAATGACCTGCCATTCACCAGCCAGGAATTTGCAAACTTTGCAAGGTATATGGGTTTTCAACACAGGAGGATCACACCATTAAGGCCACAGGCCAACAGAATTGCTGAACGCTGCATGGCGAATGTCAAACGCTCTCTGCAGGTGGCCAACGTTACCAAGAGCCCATTTAAACAGACTCTATCCCACTACTCCAGGAGTGTTAGCACATTCTGCACACCACCCCTGGAGTGTGTCCTGCAGACCTCATGTTTGGGAGAACTGTTCACACCTGCCTACCAGAGGGCCCGAGCACTCACCCCATGAGCGTGCTAGAACAACAAGCCAGGGCTTGTGACCTGGTGAAAAAGGAGAAAATTAATAACAGGGCGGTTGCCAGGTGAGGAGCGAAGGAATGCAACATAGATGTGGGCAATCAAGTGGTAGTGCGATAGCCCAGGGCTCGCAAGGAGGATCCAACTTTTGCACTGGAGAGCCTGGTATTAACTGACAAAAGATGAACAATGCTAACAGCTTAAGGGGGGTCTCGCAAGACAATCACCCGAAACACCTTGCACTTCCGAAAATGCCCCGATATTAACATGCACCCTTGGTACCCTACCCGGGCTGGCCAGTAGAACTCTGACTCCTAGGAGTTGTTTCTAGGGAATGAAGAGGATAGCAAAACAAAAGAGGTGATCACTGGAAGGATTAGAATGAATCTTAACCTCTGGCATGCTCTGGGCAACCCTCCAACCATCGTTCTTCGCCTGCTAAGCCATTACAGAAGGGGAAAGACCATATGCAAATCAGGCTTGGCCCCACCCCCAAAGGGGTAGTCCAGCCCGAACTGCTAGGTCACATCCCTTCTGCACGAGACCACAAGCATCCCCAGACATGTTTCAGCCTTGTTGGGCGTCATCAGTGAGGAGTAGCTTGGGTCTCTAGGCCCAGCAGGCCCACGTCTGGGCATAACCGTCCCACTCGGGGTGACAATGGCAAAACAAAAGAGGTGATGGCTGGAAGGTTTAGAATGAATCTTAACTTCTGGCATTGCTCTGGGCAACCCTCCAGACCATCGTTCTTCGCCTGCCAAGCCCAGACGTGGGTCCCTTGCGCGCTGCGCCATAGGGAACCAAGCTGCACCTCACTGAGGAGGCCCAACAAGGCCGAAACATGTCTGGGGTTGCTTGTGTTTCTGTGCAGAGTGGACTGGCCTAGCAGTTCGGGCTGGGCCGCTACCATTGGTGGCACTACCTGACTGATTTGCATATGGTTGGACCCCTTTTGCAATGGCGCAGACAGGCTAAAAAACGGTGGTGTGGAAGGTTGCCCAGAGCAATGCCAGTGGTTCAGATTCATGCAAAACCTTCCACCCATCACTTTTGTGCTTACAGTTTGTCTCACTATGTGAGAGAGGGTATGCCCAGACGTGGGTCCCTTGCTTGCTGCGCCATAGGGAACCAAGCTGCACCTCACTGAGGTTGCCCATCAAGGTCGAAATATGTCTGGGGTTGCTTGTGTTTCTGTGCAGAGTGGACCTGGCCTAGCAGTTCGGGCTGGGCTGCTACCATTGGTGGCACTACCTGACTGATTTGCATACGGCTGGACCCCTTTTGCAATGGCGCAGACAGGCTAAAAAACGGTGGTGTGGAAGGTTGCCCAGAGCAATTCCAGTGGTTCAGATTCATGCAAAACCTTCCACCCATCACTTTTGTGCTTAGAGAATGAAGAGGAACCAGCCAGACGAGGATTTGATCCTGGTGAAGCACTGTCAGGACAAGATAACGCCCTCAGCGGTCTCGCATAAAACCCCAAAGACTGATCGAAGAGGTGGGGTAACAATATTATCTAATGTGTTAAAAAGGTCAGAGATATGAGGTCATGCACATTGTGCCAGCCCAGCACTGTCGTTGGGCTATGGGAGGGACCACGTTTAGGCCAGTGGTAAGGGAAGGGACGTTGGGCTAGGGAGGGGTTCCACGGCATAGGCAGTTCGTTTTGAGAAGTCGAATAAAGTATGTTGCTCCTCCAGTAGCTGTGTCTCTGTCTTTGTTTTGCTAGCTACGGGGCGGCCCTCCATAAGTCTTGTAAGCAAGGCCATTACAGGCACTGCTCCAGTGATATCGCACAAATACACATTTCCCTACTGTGCAAGCTGCACTGCTAGGGAGCAGCATTTTCTGATGGTCACATGTGAATGATTTGCTTCATAGAAATATTGCTTTAATGTGGCAGACATGGCAAGTGAACTGTTGCAATATCAGATGTGCAACCCTTCAGAACTAACTGGGATTCCTATAGCTTTTATTCGAAATGAATCTGAAAAATTGATGTTGTGAAACATCCGATGTATACCCATTATGTAAAACTGTGTATTAAGGGGATATCTGCCAGAATGTCCAGTAGACTTGGGGGATATATTGGGTGCGCTAATCATAGCCACTTATGCAAACCTTTTCTTTTACCTCATTACTACCCTGGACTACCATTGACTGCCCTCAAAACCTTAATGACTAGAGCCCCCGTAGAGGGTCTTAATCAGGCACGGCATCAACAGAAGATATGGGTAGTAACTCTTCCCATATTCAAAATATCCTGCCAAGTTCTACCTCCTTTACAGGGTGGGCAAAGTGTTCTTGTGTACAGTTCTACTGCTCCAGTATTTTCCCATGAAACGCCCCCCCCCCCCGTAACTGCGGGAGGAGGTGGAGCCTTCAGTGATTCCTTATGGGAATTCAGGATGAACATAGACCCCCTTAGCATTTACGTGACAGAGAGGGATCTTTGCTATTAATCCTCATTGGTGCAACATTCAATGCATGATTGTAGAGTTCAACTAGTTTAAGAGTTGGGGAAGGGTGAACGTTAGAAGACAGTGTTATGAGTGTCTGCGGCTTGCTACAGGCTGTTCACTTCTACAGCGTTGGAATTGATAGTGCACGGTGCCTTTAACTGCTTCGCCTCTGAGGACTTGCAGGACTTTAAAAAGCCAGCCAATTGCGAAGGCAAAGCGAAAGTGAGCAGAAACTGTTCTGCGGTGTTCGGCGGGTTTTGGGCGGATGAATAAACCTCTGAGACGGAATCCCAGGCTACCTCGTTAAACAACACGGTAAGCCCCCCTGCCGCTCACCCTCTTTGCGGATGTATACTTCTTTACACACCCCTGTGAACACTGCTTGATTTTCTCGACGCCTGTGGGAACATATTCTCTGCCATCGGTGACTGTGGGTTAAACCCCCTGATCTGACCCGCTACGCTTAAAAGCATTACAGCGAACCCTTCCCTCTATACGATTAGCAGTGAAGGCTAAGTCAACAATTAACCCATTGGCCAAGACCATGAAGAGCTAAGACATTTGCACGGGACAAGTATAAGGGAGTCTAATCAGTTGGCAGCAGGAGCCGATAGTGGTGGGGATTGCTCCTAGTAGCCCTGCCTTTACCAATGATGACTGAAGGAGATAACGAAGCAGCCATGGGCCGGACACGACGTCAAACTTGCATTCAAGGTGAGCTTGTCCTGTCCTTTGTTGGCCCTACGAAGTCTGCCCCATTTCTACTATCCCTATTACGTCTGGGACGGAGAAATGTTCCCTTCTGTTTTCATGACCTAAGACTGTCTACTTGAGTGGGATGAAATTGGGGAGGCAAAGGAAACATATCCTGGCAGATTCTGGTAGACTGGATATAACGGACGAGGAAATGCTATCTTTGCCGGCTGAGAGCCCGCTTGACAGGAACACCTCGAGTAGTGCTGTGGACCTTCCCCCCGTCACTACAGGTGTGGAAACCGGTGCTGCCTTAGTACTTTTACCCGTATAGGCCGCCCAGGCTTCGACCGTGCCATGCCCTCAGATGGACCGCGCAAGCGGACTAACTCCGCCCGTGGCTTCAGGCCGTGAGTCAGGTCCTGCTGTGGGGTCTATTATTGAAATCTTGGCTAATATGGACAAAAGGTGCCCCATTCTGAAGAGTCCCCTGTGTTGGAGAATGTGGCTACCTTTAGTGATCAGCGCAACTCGGTTTTATCTTCATCATCGCTGGCTCTCTGTTTATCCCAGGACATTGCCCTTATTCAGGCCTCCCTGAAAAAGAAAAAAAAACTGGGAAAGTAATAACCAATCAACCCAGGTGAATGAGTTGCTAAAGCAATTGACTTCCCCCATTTGCTCAGGCCGGCTTGTAAGTGCTACTGCTATTGTAGGGCCCAAGAAAGCATCATCTATGATCGGAACTACCAGACTAAACAATGAGATTTCCACCACTAAATCCAAGATGGGTACGGGGGCGGTGACAATAAATCAGTCTGTTATCTCCCTGAGGCTTGATTGTTCTGTGGAGCGTTCGCCAATACTATCTGCAATCTTGACAGACTCTATGCAAGCTAACGGAATGCTGTACACCGGTGGCCAATCAGCACAGCAAATTCAAGCTCTTATCATGTCATCGTTATCAATTACGTTGGCCCCCTTCATGAAGCTTTTTGAAACCATCAGTGAGGACTTTAAGGACCAAGTCACCCTGTTGGCTATGGTCCACTGTAAACTGATTTATTTAGAAGCAATCTCTAACAAAATGCAGGTGCAACTAGACCAGGAAGCGGAAGCTTCCTTTCGATTGCAAAGTAGGCTATGCAATATGGCTAGCATGGAGCAGGCCGACACAAGATCTCTGATGAAAGCGATCTTGGAGTCAGGTGGATACGCAAGTCTACGGAGCAGAGCAATTGGCCTGAATCAGGTAGGCCTGCTCGGCTAACATCTGGTCCCCCCTCAAAAAACATTGCAATAAGAGGAGAGAAGGTGAACCCGCCAAAGGGCCCAGACCTCCTGGATACAGAAGGTGAAAGCCTGGTGAGGGTAAGTGAACTGCCCAAGTGCCCGGTACCTATTCGTAGGCTGGAGATCCCTGGCGGGGAAATGCCTAAATTGGCCCTTGTTACAGCAGTATGCAATGAGGAATCTGCTTCTGCTGATCGGGCAATGGATTTGGGAGCTGCACCACAAGGGCCTTTAGATCAGGAGGATCTTAGTGCCGGGACCTCGAATTCCAGTAGAGAATCACCAAGGGGCAGGGAGTCTACTAATTTAACTTTTGCTATTTTTAGTAAAAAACAGAAAGCCAAACAGGGAAGGGCACTTCTCCAAAGGAAAAAACAAAGAACATGGTATTGAATAGCAAGAAGAAGTCTAACTCTTCGAGAACATTTATAAGAAACCTGACATCTGTGGAGAAGGATGCCCAGCCTCCCTCAGAGCAGAACAGAATAAAGAAAACCTTCTCGGTGGCCTCCCTATGAGAGTCCATATCGAAAGACTCTAGATCTACTGAAGATGGACATGAGGCTGCTGAATCTTGTGTAAATGACTCCATTTCCCTCTTAGATTTATCAACCTATTCGGTTGAGTCATTGGAGGAAGATATTCACCCAGCACAGTCAAAGTCCATCCCCCAGAGGCAGTTTGTGGTCCGGGCGAGTCTGTTGGCTCCTACCCTGTCAAGTCTTCAGCACCACAGTGTGTCTTCTGAGGTGGATGAATCCTTTATGACCCTCCAAGTGAGAAGATCTTCATGGTAAAACAATTGGATTGACAGGAGCCGCCTTCTTTTGTTAAAGTCCCAATGCCTCAGGAAAAAAAAGGCTGGGTGAGTCAAGCTGGATTGACCGAAAGGGTGCCCCAGAATATTATCTGTCGAGCGGTACAGATTTGAATGTTTTGGCCTAATCTTGAATCACTCGAATATGATGATTCTTCTCCATCATATACTGGCCTTGCGCTTTGTTTCTTCCAAGGACAGGTTGTGGAGTTTGCCCAGGAAAATAGAACAGACTGGGTCTTACTCCAGCTGAGATCAGACCAGGTTATGGAAACATTTTGGAACTCATCCATGGCTTTCCGATCCCTGGGCTTTAATTTATCTCTTTCTCCCATTCAGGAATCTCCTAATTGTGAACCATCTCAGAAACCTAAAGGATTTTTGAATGGAGGCCTGGAAAGAGAAGCTCTGGGAATTATAGAACACATCCAAGAGAGGGCGATCAAATTCAGTAATATTGTTACTGACGTAGAAGAAGTGGCCGCCTTGTGGGAGGTGAACACACCTTTGAAAATCACTTTCTCCAGGAGGCCACACAGTAAACAGAAGGTGGAAGTTCACTCTTCAAGGATGGCACTGCCTCAGGGGAAGAAGGTTGGTTGTGTATCCATGCTGCTCTGGAGCCTACTAAAAACCATAGTGTTTAGCAAATTTAGGGGCAGACTATCTGCAAATTGGCTCCTGGAATACACAGGGTTTTCTGCATCTTATGAACAATGCCTCCAAAGACTGGTCTCGTCATGTTGTACTTTTATTCCAGGAAACATGGGTTCGAGAAGTGCCTTCTTGTGATGGATATATGGCCCTTCTAAACCATGCACAAAAGGGACGGTGTGGCCGTCCGTTTTTGGGATTACTGACACTTGTAAAGACTGATATCCGCATAAGGATACTAAACCATGAAACGCCTAATCCCTGGATGCAGGTTACAATGGCCCAACTGCCCATTGGGGCTTCTGGGCCCCCTTAAACATCTGTTTGGATTAAACTTTATTGGAACCCATCGAAAGTGTCCTGTGATGTGTTTATAACCTCTGTGACGAAAGAAATTGATGAGGCTAGACTGAATAGTGATGATCCCCATATTTTGGGAGATCTTAATATCAATTGTGTGAGTGCACAGTGGATTGAACCTGGGGGAACGGAATTAATGAGGGCTGTAAAGCCAGGTTGAATGCTTGGCTCCTGGAAATGAAAGCAAGAGATCAGTTTATGCTAAATAACAACACAGCTGGTGATAATCCAGCTAGGCATACCTGGAGTCATGATGCAGCGAAAGCAATTCTCGACTATTGTTTTGTCTCTAAGCAATGTTCAGAAGAGAATAGATTTGTTGATGGTTGTGGACTCTGAGCAAAGCGACCTTGACTTGTTGCGGGTACGTTGGGACGCTATGTCTACAAGACGGGTGTCCCTTAAGACCGCAAAGGTTTTAGTTTAACAGGGAAGAAACTGACTTTGTCTGGTCCCACAGGAATGGCTTACAATCAAAAACAGGGCATAGACATTACTAATTATCTTCCACTTGTAGCCAGGTATCAGCAAGTTAGTTATAAAGGAGGTCGACGAGAAGTTGCTAATAAACATAATTTCAATATTCAACTGGTCAAGGAGCAAAAGAAATATAGGGTGGACATCAATAAACTTAAAAAGACCCCTTTGATTAATAGATGGGTAGAGTTAAAAAGGAGAAAGCAACGTTACAAGAACTGGCTGCGTTATTTTACAGTGGCTAGAATGCAAGCTGATAGTGAAATCATGCTTAACGTCCTGAGTAAAAAGAAGCGCAGGCTTACCTGGGAGTAGTTAAATAAAATCAGAACTCCCCAGAGGGCGCTTCAAACACAAATGGTGGCTGATCAGGATTGGGTTTTCCACTTCGGGCATCTCTTTATCAGTAATTTAATTGAACCACTGATTCCTTGAGATAACGCAAAATCAATGGGATACTGATTCCGTGGATCATCTACGCGAATGACCTCCTTCTGACTGACCGAATCCAGATTGGGTTACAGAGACGTCTGGAGGGATTACATTCTTATATGTCTCAGAATAAATTGAGAGTTAATGTCCGGAAAACTAAAAATCGGTTCTTTAATGGGAAGTTGGGAGAAAAGCATACATAAACTTTCAAATGGCACTTAAGCAGCAATCCCTTGGAATGTGTTGACACCATTACCTGTTTAGGAGTCTGCATAAATCAAAGTGTAGCAGATAGCGCCTGGGCACAGCTGCTATGGTCGAAGATCAAAAACCTTACTTCTCAGGGTTTGAAATTGCACAGGAGATTTGGAAAATTCTCCTTGACCCCTTTGATTATCTTTTATACGGAAAAGGTGATCCCGATAATAACATATGGATCCGAATCTACCTTGAACTTGACATGGCGTACATGGGAAATTTTAGGGAGTGCATTCCTGTTTAAGATTAGAACTGGGCTTGCCATCTCTGTATTCGGTCTGCCTGTGGAAATCCTTATCTCTTTTCCGTAAAAGGGTACTCTCGTCCTCAGCCCCTCAATTGAGCATTTCGGGTGATAACTCTTTATTCTTGGGCTTGGACCACCTGAAATATTGAAACAGAAATGTGTAAATACTCTGCGGGACCTCGGCTCGTCTGTGAACGCCTTGACATCCTGCCCTGTAGCAGTAAAAATGAAATTAAATAGACAGGACTGGATATCTACACAATCAAAGTGAAATGGGTTGGCCCTGATGACAGACTATGCGTTTGAATGCAAGTCGCTAAGGGTCGTACCCAAATATCTTGAAAGGTGCCCCTGCCCTGTGATTAGGAATAGCTTTCTGAGAGTTTGTTTGAACCTCTACCACACCAAAGAGGTTCTGCTTGCCCGGAAGCTGTTGTCCCCGAGGGAAATGAGATGCAGATTCTGAAAATCATTTGATGAAATTGAGTCTTTGAAACATCTACTAAACTCATGTACATGTTTGACTGCTAGGCGTTCCCAATTCCAGGGAGACAAAATAGCACTAGCTCATGCACTGACAAGGGATGAATCGTGGCACAGATTCCTGCAGGGAACTCATTTACCCTTGACATTTGCGGTGGTAACATTTCTTGAGGGTTTAACAGAGGGTGAGAATGATGATTAGGAATTGAACGAGGGATAGTAAACCCTGCTGCCCTGTTCAATTTAAAGGGAGCGCTTGGGATAACTGGCCTGTTTAGTTTGGATGTATATGAGGGAAAAAGGGAGTGGTGTGAGTGATGTGAAGAAAGATAGGAATTGTGGCATTTATGTGAGTATTAGTGTATGGATTATTTGGGAATGTTGGATGTGTTGATAGTTTTAATCTGTGTTCTTCCGCCCCTCCCCTTTCCCTCCGTTGATATTTAGTTTTAATGATTTTATATTATGTATGGACTGTTTTTCTTTTTCTTGCCGTCTTTTAAAGGATATGTCTAATTCTGTGAATGGTTTGTTAAAGGTTTGCAATAAACCAATAAAAAAATAAAAAAAGAAGGATAAACCTTTCTCCAATTCATCCGAAGTTATCAAAAGGCCCAGATCCTTCTTGTTTTATTGACAGCGTGCAATGCTTTGGAAGATAATTTCCCTTCAGGGTATACCAATGCTTAAACTGCCGACAATGGACTTTCCCCTGAGTCCGTCTTTCTAATTACGAGGCCTGCTTTATCTGTTGCAGGACCGGCCACTTCCGGCCGCACATCCATGCGGGAATCAGGGGTCCCTCTGGAACGTGCCTGCTACTTGCGCAGCACGCCTCAAGGCCCCCGACGGTGTGGGTGGTCACACACCACCTGCACAAAAGCTTTACAAGTGAAAGAAATAATTTGTGAATCGTATTCATAACATTTTCGACAAAGCTCAGACATTTCTGGTAGTAACCTTTGTGAAAGGTGAACTTTTATCAAAATCCTCCTTCATCCTTGCCAGTGCCTCACTAAAATTTTCCTGAGCAGGTTTTGATGCCCTAAATCTTTAAGGCGTTGCCATAGCATTATGTTCTTGGATTCATTTTAAGAGATTTGAAGAATATATAAGAAACAGGAGCGAGATCTCTATTCATTCCCTCCATCACAGTGGCACACCTATATCTATGAAAGAAGATTCTGCATTAGAGCGGGTTAATGGGAGAGGGTAACCTTGGCGAGTGCCCCTCTCGAAAATGATCATTTATTTAGCCTAAACAATGTTTGATTCTTTAGCCTAAGTTTTGTAGAATATACGGTCTCATTACGAATTTGTTGGTAGCGGTAAAGCATCCCGAACCGCATAGTGTGGCGATTGTGTTGTAAAAAAGATGCAGTTACAGGATTACTGCCACTTTTACTGCACCGCAAAATGTAGAGCTTCAACTGGTTTTGCCAGGAGGTAATTCCTTCCACAGAAAACCATTACTGCATGAAGTAATTACTGCATGTGGTAATATCTAATCACCAGGGTGTCCAATGAAGCTATGAAATGGGAAATAATTGAAGGATCGGCACGATTCTAAGCATTCAGTCCTTTCCTGTTACTGCATGCTTCCTGCATGCGGTAACAGCATTTCTGATTAGCGGTATTATGCTAAACAGAATTACTGTTACCGCATGCAGTAAATCTGATTTTCTACCACGCTGGCAAATTTCCAGTTTCACACATGAAACTCTGCAAAATCGCCTGCTTTAGCGTGTAGGACTTTTCATCCACAGAAAAGCGCTCCTGTATGTGATGAGAAGAGCTTGGTCCGGTTAGTGTTGATGTGCTGATGTCTAGGCCTGTGGCGGCTGCCTGCGTGGTGCTTGTCGGTCTAGTGCGAGGTGGTAGGAGATTGTAGAGGGGAGTACGTTGGCGGTTGAGAGGAAAGGCCACACAAGGAAGAATGACCTGATACTTTGTACAAATAGATAGACTGCGCCTCATTATGACCCTGCCCGCCGCCACCGTTGTTTCTGGACCGGCTGATTCCAAGTTCTGCAGACGGGAGTTGTACCCCCCCCCCCGCCTGCAGGCGGAAATGGAAACACTGGCTCTGTCATAGATGGAACCAGTGTTTCCACTGTCCCCATCCCTATGGAGTGGGAATAGGGATTTACGGAATTCCGCCTCTGGAATTACCGGTTCATCAGGAATTACCGGGTCACCAGGGTTGTAATGCCCCGGTGATTCTGGCAATCACGGAGGCAGAATGGTATTTCGGGTCTGGCGGCAGCCTGCCCGTTTTTTCGGCACAGCTGCCGCCGGACTCGGAATGAGGCCCACTGTATCCCATGTACAAAAATACAAGCATCGAGTGAAAGCGGCAAGAGTGGCATTATAATAGACTGTGTATAAAGGTGAATGCTTTGGTACCAGGAGTTAAGGGAATAGAGTGGTCAATCTGGCACAGTCACATTAGAAAGTCCTGGCATCTTTATGGCTGGCAAAAGCTTACTATTAAGAGTTTGTTGTATGCCATGTCATGCTATACTTTATGTTGGTTCATGGTGAGACATGGTGGTGCCTTTTGTATACTAATATTTAGCCTTATATAGTGAGAACTATAGCCTGAGCAACCTGTGCAGCATGTGTCCGTCCATTAGACTATGTGAAAGGCAAAGGTGGATTTGTGGCTCAATGCTAGAGGAACTTTTGGGTGCGGTAGATTTGGCAGTAAATACTTTACCATCACATCCCCAACCTTGTAATGAGACCCAACGATCTTTGGAGGAAAAGGTAATATGCTCTATCAAGGCTTTATTTATGACACATTTCAGAAAACAAAGTACTAAACATACAGGAGGACATCAACGCTGCAAAGAGAAACGGAACTGGACGCAACAGCCATACCCCAGACAATGACTTTCAGCCTGCAACCCCACCAATCTTAAAAAAAATATCTGAAACAGACTTTTAAAAAAAACTGGTGAAACTTAGCAACCAAGGCAGCTTTCCAATTGACCCCTGTCCCTGAACATCTACAAAGAGGTCCTTAACAAGGAAACAACAGCTTTCTACTAAAATGAGTGAACTGCTCCCTAGAAACAGGAATTGTACCAAAGGCATTCAAGACATTCAAGACTGCATATATCCAACCACTCCTAAATAACCCCAAAGGTGACCCAAAAAAAACCTCCAACTATCTTCCTATATCAAACATCCCATGCACAGCCAAAATTCTAGAGAGCAACGCACACACCCAAATATTGGGGCATGTAGAGTCACCACCTTACTACTTTGCTTCCAGGCTGGTTTCAGACATAGGAGCTGCACCGAATCAGCACTAGTTTCTATTTGGGACAACCTTAAAACCACAGCAGATGCAACATCACCTCTGCAATCGTTCTCCACAACATCACAGCAGCCTTCAATACGGTTCACCACAGTGCACTAATTAGAAGGGCTTAGGAAATCAGATTCAATAACAATTCAATAATGGATGAGATCATTCCTAACGGACAGAGCAGAAATCACCTGGCTCCCCCCTTTTAGTTTCAACCCATAAACCATGTATTACCTATGGAGTTCCCCACAGATGAAGCCTCTCACCACTCCTTTTCAACATCTAAATTATCTCTTCTATAGAGATCATAAAATCCTATATGGTCACCTGTTACAACTAAGTGGATGACATACAAATCATAAAATAATGACCGACAACGGAAACTCAAGCACAATCCTCAGCAACTGCTTCACATGTATAAGGGAATGGATGATCGCTAACTACCTTAAACTCAAACCCAGATAAAATGCAAATAATGATAGTATCACCACATACTGCACCTGAAACACCTCCATCGTGGCCTTTGGAAATTAATAACTGCCCCAAATCATATAGAGTGATTAAGAACCTATGAATATTAATGGAAAACAGATACATCAAGTCAACATGGTAGCCTGCAGAAGTGTCCAGGGTCCCACTCCTAACCACAGAAAAGGATTCACAGAAGCCGTCTCAATGGTCACCCCATCTACCAGACAAGTACAATTTCTCCTGGTCCTGTGAGCCAGAATACGGTAATGATCAGCTGAGAAAACTGACTAGACAACTCTTAGTCCACGCAAATCCACTCTGTACGTGAATAGGGTCAAAACCCTATTCACGTACAGAGTGGATTTGCATTTTGTAACCACACCCCACCCGGGCTTTGCACTCTGAAGACACAATTACCACCTGATGAAAAGGATGTTCATTATACAGCAAAGAGGGCCACAGCTAATCATGACTATCACACAGGCCAGGAGTGATAGAGATAATTAATCCGGTAGTAGACTTAACTACTCGCTACAAAATGCTACTTTGTAGGTTACGCTCAGGATCTAAAAGTAGAATGAGAGCAGCAGGTCCAGAGGCACCCCTGAGGTGCGGACAGGTGTTTGGAGACATAGATTGTCATTGCATGTGTCCTGCAGGAATGTCTCCATCACACTGAGAGCACATTGTCCATATGGGGTGCATTGAAGTGCACGCATATGCTCTGCGAGGGGTGCTTCGGTGCTGGCAGACATTGTAAGGGAAGTGAAAAGATACCTTGATGTCGTTCAGGGGTATCTAGTGGGATGACTAAGTATTGGTCACCTCCGCAGCAGACGCCTCCTCCTAGCAAGAGACTGTCCCATACCTCATCTGACAGCAACCGCTCCATCTGTGGGATTCCCATCTTCAACTAGCCAGGCCAATTTGAGAAAGGGAATACAGTTCAACTCCTAGAGTACCCTATTGGGTGAACAACAAAACTTTAAACAGATCCAAAAAGGCTGGCTAAGGTTACTGTGAGAGACCACCATTTGAAACTCAAGAGAGCAATACTGAATATATCACCTTCCAGGCCATGCAAACTGTTTCCACAGAAGAGAATCAAGAGGACTACCTTTCCTATAATCCATCTCATCTGCAAAGGGAAAAATCAGACCAGAGATTTACAATCACCTTTTTGGGGCCTGGTATTTTATAGGGAAGACCTAAGTGCCCAGAGCAACCTTTCCTACTTCAAATTAGTGACTGAGGCGGAGGAGAGCCATTCTTTATATTATAATTATAGGACACCCATCTTCTCCCACTGCTCGGATTTATGGGGTAAAAGAGAGGTGATACCTTAACACGACAAAATTATGTGCAGCCAGCAGCACCAGCACCCAAACAGAGAGACAATGAAAGAGCAATCCAAAATAGTGGGTACCTCTAATATAGTTTCTGCAAAGCTGGTCTCTGTGTCATTGAGCACGCCTGAGTCAATGACAAGGATCCAATCACTTAACATAAGCCCTATGGATTCAGACCTGCAGACCCTTGGCAAAGGCCATTGAGGAGATAGTGGCTGAACAGCAGGAGGACGTTAGAAGGATAAGTGACCTGAGTGAGGAGGCAGGGTCCAAAGAGGTAAAGGGGTAAAGAGTAAAAGGGAATAAGTTGGAAAGGACTCAGAGGGGTGAAGAGGAAGAGAGGGGAAAGGTCAGGAGGGACCAAGAAGGTTGGAAAAGAAAGGGCTTGAGTGGTTGAAAGAGTGGGGAGACAGAAGCAAAACTGGTTGGCTAGATCTCACCACCCTTCTCTACCCACCCTGCTACTGGGTAGAGAAAATCAGAAGAGCAGAAGTGGGCATGGGTCCCATACACTCAAGAACCTTTTGTTCTTCCAAGCATTTGTAGATCAGCAGTTGCATGCCTCCCACACCCTACCTCCTATATATTGGAAGCCTATGATTGTCCAATGCTTGACACCAGCAGTTGTGACCATACCACAGTGAATATTCTAAAGAAGGTACCCACTGAGAAATCCCTATCAAATGTATGCCCGAAGAGATGACAATCTGAGGGAGTAACTCCCCGATGGAATACGAAAAAGAGTGAAAGGTAAGCCAGTGACGTCATAAGAGACGAGCGTGACACACTGAGAATACTGGTGGAAGAGAATGCATGGATCTTACAGAAACTGATGACGAAGTTGAGAATCAAGTAAACTTTCATATGCGAGAAGAAGATTGCATGTGTGCGAAGCAGTGCAGAAAATGCAAGCCGTTCAATAACTGTACAGAGACAGTAACGTAAGTAGACTAAGTAATCATAGAAGCTGGCTATACATAGTGAATAGAGTGCATGCAAAGCCGCCATTGTACAGAAACTGGACATTGGGCCTCATTACGACCCAGGCGGTAAGTTACCGCCTGGGCCGTGACTTTACCACCATGGCGTAAACTACGTTTACGCCATGGTGGTTGGCGGACTTACCGCCCCATTCCGACCTAGGCGGGGCGGTAAGTCCCCAATCCCCATTTACCCTTCCCCATTCCCATTTTTGCCCCATAGGGCATAATGGGAGTGGGGAAGGCGTTAATTACGCCACCGTAAATTACGGTGGCGTAATTAACTCCATGGTCCCTTAGCGCCATGGATTTTAACACCTGCTAAAAGCAGGTGTTAAAAGCACCATGGCGCTAGGGGACCTCGTAATTGGCGGTAAGGGGTCAGCGCAGCTAACGCTGGCGTTAACCCCTTACCGCCAGGGTCGTAATGAGGCCCAGTGTCATGAATTTAGTAAGCTCGGACCCATGGGGAGTAGAAAGTAAGAACTGTGTTGCAGCAAGAATTAGTTGAGATTGGGGATATGATTAGTGGGCTGCCTGGCCTGGTACCAAAGCTGAAACCAAGGCCGGTTATCTATTCTTGAAGGCAGTGAACGTGAGACGCTGAATCATCCCTTATTAAGGTGCGAAGAAAGAACACCAAGCATGCCAAGTTTTATTAATTTAAGACATTTAAATGCTGCAAATTCACCAAATCGTGGTCTCCTGTCACGTGAGCCAAGGATGTAAATATATTTGCAAAGGTAGCGGGCGCCCCTCTCTCGATAGAACAAGGCTTGATAACCTGTTCAGTGATTATTAACCACTTGAGAGTTTGCAGCCACTGCTTTTTCTCACTGTGCCTTTCACAGATGGGAAATATCCATTTGCATATCAGTCTTTGTCCTGCCCAGGGGCAGCCCAGCACTGAAATGCAATGGCAATTCCAACCTGAACAAGAGTACCACCAGCAACCCCATACACGTGTTTCACCCTTGTTGGGGATCATCAGTGAGGTGAAGCTGATGCCTCTCTAAGCACAGTGAGAGGGAGACCACGTCTGGTTGCCCCCAGGAGACCTAGGGTTACCCATCCCAGGTTCCTTGAAAATTGGTTTGCAAAGGTAGCGGGCGCCCCTCTCTCGATAGAACAAGGCTTGATAACCTGTTCAGTGATTATTAACCACTTGAGAGTTTGCAGCCACTGCTTTTTCTCACTGTGCCTTTCACAGATGGGAAATATCCATTTGCATATCAGTCTTTGTCCTGCCCAGGGGCAGTCCAGCACCGAAATGCAATGGCAATTCCAACCTGAACGAGAGTACCACCAGCAACCCCATTCACGTGTTTCACCCTTGTTGGGGATCATCAGTGAGGTGAAGCTGATGCCTCTCTAAGCACAGTGAGAGGGAGACCACGTCTGGTTGCCCCCAGGAGACCTAGGGTTACCAATCCCAGGTTCCTTGAAAATTGGTTTGCAAAGGTAGCGGGCGCCCCACTCTCGATAGAACAAGGCTTGATAACCTGTTCAGTGATTATTAACCACTTGAGAGTTCGCAGCCACTGCTTTTTCTCACTGTGCCTTTCACAGATGGGAAATATCCATTTGCATATCAGTCTTTGTCCTGCCCAGGGGCAGTCCAGCACCGAAATGCAATGGCAATTCCAACCTGAACGAGAGTACCACCAGCAACCCCATACACGTGTTTCACCCTTGTTGGGGATCATCAGTGAGAGGGGCGCCCGCTACCTTTGCAAACTAAGGATGTAAATATAGTTAGGCTTGGAGTTCTAGAACAACAATAGTGTGTGCTCGCACTCCATTATATACCCAGAGACAAGAATATTTTGCAGGGTCAAGTTCAAAGACAATCTTCACGGCAGAAGGCATGGGTGATGAGACGTTGGGCTAATTGGGTGGGGAGGTAAAGTCAAGTCCACTTCCTGGCACCTGGGTTTGAGCTTCCATGCTGCTAAGTGAACCGAAGGCTCCAGACATGGCACGAGCATGCCAACCAATTATAGAGGGCCATATAAAAAAGGGCCTTATAGTTAGAAAGGCAATTACATACTATGTACTTAATAGTGTTGAAGATTACATGTTTTAGAGGTAGGCATAAATTGTCCACCTGACAGTAGATAACTAATCACAATCCCACCCCTTATAAAAAAAAGGGTATGACGTCACTGCTGACGTATATTCTGTATAAAAGGCTGTTTTTATGAGACATTCACTGAGAGCTCGAAGGAACGTCTGTTGATGTCCGTTGTAACTCCCTGTTTTAGATAATTGTTATTAAAACAGAACCTTTGCCATCTTCCTGAGTTGGGTGGGACAAAGACTGATATGCAAATGGATATTTCCTATCTGTAAAAGACACAGTGAGCTACAATGTGGCTGCGGACTCTAGAGTGGGTACCATCCCACAGAGCAGGCCATTTTTGCCGTGTTCGTTCTCATGGAGGGGGGCCCATGACTAATCTTTGCCCTTTTCCCCATTAGCGAAAATCGAATGATGGCACCCATTCAATTGACCTTCCCCTTAGAAGAAAATGCACATGACAACATAGCATCAGACTTTAAAAAAAAGTAATGAAGACCATAAAAATAACCTAAGAGAGGAAGTGTCCCTATAAATATGTTAGAAAAGTATAAAAGCTGCTCACCTTTTAAACCCAGCAATCTGTAGTGAAATATTCCCTAGAAAACAAAATTACAATACGAAACAAGTGCTTGTGGTCTTATGGCTAAGCGTCTGCACTGGGAACATGACAACCTGAGTAAAATCCTGGTAGCCAAACCTAAAAAAAAAATAAGGGGCTGCGTCCACCCTCTGAAAGAAAGTTACACGGTCCATCCACATGTGTCCTTTACTTGTGCCCTGAAAAGCAACCACAATCAGGGGCAGATAACTACACCAGTATTCAGGATTGCAAACTCTCTTGCCACATCTTAGGCAAAGACTCATGACTTAATTGCCCTCTCACGATTTCCCCTCCTCGCTCCCATGTCTGGCTTTCAATGATACTTTACTTTATAAGACAACTTGAAAAGTACACTCAAATATATAAATCCTTATAAAACTATGTTAGGAAAAATGTTCACAATGGTGGCATTATTCTACCCATCTTGACTGGAAGACTACAAATACCAGAATGCAATTCTGCAAAAAGGCAAAATAATTGTCTCTGATAGCAATACATTCAAGGACTGACAGTGGCACGGTTTAAAAATAAAATGCGGATGCTGTGTGTTTTCTTTGTGTGTTATGAGATATTTCAAACTAAGAAAACACACGGCATCCAGGCCTGTGGACTTTCTCCCATCCATGCAGTAACCGGGACTGACCCTGCTTAGTTTCAAAGCGTGGAAGGGGGTGGCACCCTCAGGCAATGTTGCTCTAAGTATTTGTGCATATTTATTAGGCAAAATGGCCTGATGGGCCGTCCTCTTCATCACTTTGAAGCTAATCAGGATTGGTCCCGGTTACTGCATGGATGGGAGTCCTGGATACCTATCGTATCACTCCATGGCCAGTGGTTTTTCACACCAACATCATTTTTCTAAAGCCACAGGTACAGAACTACAGATGCCCTCAGTTATCTGTAGTCATCATACCTGCGGTTATTGGGAAAAATGGCAAAACCCAAAAATGCTTCCCTGCCCCCCCAGGCACTCACCAATTGCCCCCAGGCACTCACCAATTGCCCCCCTCATCTGTGCCAGCTCCCCCCACTCCCATGAAGGCCTCCTCGCCCCCCTCTGCCCTCTCCCATTACCTCTATAACTCTTGCTGTTTCTGTGCTGCAGTTTGCTATGAAATGTTGGCAGTTCACAGCTATTCTGTCCGATAGCCAAGGTTACAGAAAAGCTTTGTGTCTTCAAAATAGATAGTTATATCTCAGGTAAATTGCCCCTCCAACTTCAGAATTTCACTTGGTGTCCCCTCGCATCCCCCCAGCCTCTAGACTGATGGCACATGCATTTTTTTAACCTGCAAAAGCCTTTTTTCTGCATTTAATTTTCCGATACCCTTGCTACAGCCGCAGCTTTCGCTTGCATCGAGGAAAAAAAAAATGGCAGCTCATTCATTTATAAGCACCCAGATTCTTGGCAATTTACCTGAGATATAGCTATCTATTTTGGAGAAGGGGACACCCCCTCTTCCATCAAATATTTAAAAAACTACTGGACAGAATATCCCCATACCACAAAAGGAGGGCGAGTTAACGCTTTGTAGCCAAGTTGTTTCAGACCTGGTCCAAATCTGTCCAGTGTTTGAGCTGTGTGGTAGAGCAAATATGGATCTTTCTTGTCTATAGGAAAACGAATGGGGCGTAGGCTACAACGTTATTTTTTTGGGTCATTTTTCTTAATAACTTTCTTATTTTTTAACAGATCTTTCCCAAATGTTTCATTTCAGAGAGAGAGAGAGAGAGAGAGAGAGAGAGAGAGAGAGAGAGAGAGAGAGAGAGAGTGTGTGTGTGTGTGTGTGTGTGTGTGTGTGTGTGTGTGTCCGAGTGAGTTTGTGTTTGTGTTTTTTTTTCAAATATATTTTTATTAGTTTCACAGTCGGAGCAACAACATTACATATCACAATGTAGGCACCTCTGTAGAAATGTATAACAAACTAACTGCCACATGTGTGTGTTTGAGTGTGACACAAGCATGTGTTTGTTTGGAGGGGGTGGGTGGCCGCACTAGCACACTGAGCATTTTATTTACAGTATAAAAGCTGACAAATATCTTTTGTGCCAAATTTGAAGAAAAATAAATTCACAGAGGGAATGCATACATACATAGTGGATGTGACATCATCAAAATATCTTTCCCAGTAGCAACACTGGTGCATGTTGTGGGTGTAACATCATGAACGTGTTCTACCATGGGAATGCTGGTGCATGTTATGGGTGCGGCATCATCAAAATATTTTACATTGGGAATTCTGGCATGAATTGTGGGTGCATCCTCATGAGCATTCTTAACTGTCACAATGTTGATATATATTTTGGGCACAGCAGAATGGACGTTTTTTTTTACCGTGGCCATGCTGGCATGTAGTGTATTTGCATGCTTTATTAATGTGCTCTATAGTGGCAACACTGGCAGATATAGTGGAAATAGGCATCATAAACATGTTGTAAAATGCTCCTGTGTACTGTTGGCATTTATTTGATTTTTTCATGTGATATCCTAAAGGACTAATTGTAAATTGTATGTCATTTCACTCAACGTTTCTCATACAATGTGATGTTAATTTCGATATTGCTACCTATTCTTTGAAAGAAAATTCTAAAGCTCAAGGGGAGTACCCCACAAGCTCCCATACATTACGGAGAGTACCCTAAATGCACCATTTCCCTCACCTTAATTGAGGATAAATATTGATGCACCTCCTTTGAAAATATTCACCAGTCACTGTACAGGAGTCCATTCTCCCAGTACACTTTGAACAGTCCAGGGGCCACACTCTTAGCCTGCTCCTCCGCCTGCTTCTGCAGACCAACCAGAGTGGAACACTCTTTCCGGGCTGTGTAGCAGTCAGTCTGATCTTGGCCCCCAGCGGATGCGAACTCATCCAGCTTGGGCAGACCCTTCAGATCTACGCCCACCTGGTCCTCCAGCTCATGTTCCTGCACTGCGCCAGGCAACTCTGAAGTCATGGGGTCCCCTGCTACCAAAGTATGATCCTCTGTGGCTACTAGCCCTTCTCCTACAGGTGTAGGGGACTCAGTAGTCGGTGGAACTGAACTAAGGGCTACCGGCCTCTCTGGTCCTTCCAACAAGCCCTCTGGAACCACTCCAGGCTCTAAGGCTTTCAGAGTGTTCAATCTGGCGTTCTCTTTGGATCTTGATCGTGTAGCCGCTGCAACTATTTCGGGATCAGGAAGATCATGACCCAACAGACATGGGACAGGGATGGAGTCGTTCATCGCTTCACAACGCTGGGTCGTTACACTTCGCCAGCTGAATGCTACTCTTACCATCAAATCCACGTATGCACAACTCAGGTCCATCAATATACTGGCCTGGCTGTACCCACTGCCGGGTGACAGAGGTGACACTAGCCACATTGTCTCGGACCACAGGAGTTTTGTGTCCATTGATGTACATGTGCTCTAGATAGAGTTGAGTGTTATTGGGAACTGGGTTCTCTTCTGGAGATCTGGTACCCTTCCCACTCAGTGTAACCAATCCATATTCAGCCACTCCATGGCCTAGTGCAATATCCTCCACTGAGAGGCCCACACTAATGATGGCCTCGTTCATAAGTCCAACATTCACTATGGCTTGCTTGGGTAGTGCCTTTCAAGCAGGATCCCCTTTCCTATGTCCCAGTTCCTTACACACAAAACAACCTTTTGGTGGTAAGGACACAGGTATCCCAGTGTTAGGGGTGCCTGCATTCTTCTTTTCAGTGTGCACGGCCGAACTAGAGTTTGGAGGTTTCTCGTTGTTCCTTTGGGGACCTGACTTTGAAGAGGATTAGGTTGGACCTTTGTCCTTCCCATCCTGGTTTACTTTTTTGTCAGCCGATTTCTCTTCCGGCTTGGGTGTGCTCTCCTGAGCCTTTTTCTGGACTCGAGTACTCACAAACTTGTCGGAAGCCTTCACAAGCTCCCTAATGTCTGTGATACTCTTGTCCACAAGATGCTGGTGTAGGTCAACCTCACAATTTTTCAACACATGCTCACACGCAATTAAATTGTACATCCTTTAAATGTGTCAACTTTGTTACCAGTCACCCACCCGCTCAGATATTTCAACGACAAATGTGTGAACACCCCAAATGTCTGCTCACTTTTCTTTCTGAAATCTCTGAAGCTCTTGAGATACTGTTCTGGGGTTTTACAGAACTTCCTGAGTAGGGCTGCCTTCATGCTCTCATAAACAGGTCTTTCCCTAGGAGTTAACTGAAGAATTGCATCAGTCCCTGGTGTCGGTAAGCGTCTCATTAGGGCGGCACCCTACAGTGCCTCAGCCATCTCCTGCAGATGGAATGCCAGCTTGAGCACTTCAAACCAGTCAAAAATATCCTTCCCCACCTCATAAGTATGTACTAAATCTTTGGGGATGTGCCGTCAGGGCTTTTCCCGGGCACTCTGGTTGGACCCACTACTGATGTTCTCGCTAGAGGTGGACCTGTTGGCTTCTTTCTGCTCTTCAAGCACCAGCTTGCGCATCTCTATGATGACCTTGTCCCAATGTTTCTATTCCTCTAGCACTAGTCTCCTCTCCTCGAACAGGAGCGTCCTAGCCGTGACCTCATTTACAGCCGGAACAATTACTGGGCCACTTAAAGACTGTGCTGAGGCCTGGGACATGTAGGATGCTGCACTAGCCCCTGTCCTCACTGACAGTCTCGAGTGTAGAGAAACCACACTTGCCCCCGGCAGGTCTTGTCTGTTCGGGTACACGGGGCCTAGCCCGTCCCCTTGAATCTTCTCCCAACCCGTCCTCGCTTCTACCCAAGCTTGGAGGCTGGTCGGCAACTCAGGTTTATTAACCTTAGTGCTGTGGGGAAGTCCCCTTTCTTGACATAAGAGGCGCAGGACATCCTTGGTCCTGCCTTTTACAGTCTCCATGTCAAGCTCCATGACTATTACTAATACCTAGCAGTGACAAAATGTTGCCTGCAACAGTAATTTTATCGTTGGGTGGCTAAGCTGTGCGCAAGGCTTCAACTGATCGGATCGCTTGCCACCAATGTGATGAATCAACTTCCGGGGCACCAGTGGTCCATAGATGAATATCGGTTTCTAAACCATCAATCAACCCCACACCTCTAGTACACCAGAAAGGATCTGAACGAATTGGAATACAAGTGAATTGTAAGACCTCCTTGTCCAATTTTGATAACGTGGACAGAACGGCAGGCTTATCTCCGCAAGGTCCTGGATCATTGGGTAGTTGCAACACAGCCAGAAAAACAATGACCCAATGATAAAAGGGGCTGTCCAGTTGAGGTTGTATACAAATATCCACTTTATTATTACTAAAACAGACAGTTCTAGCACACTACAAATACAACCACTCTGTAAAGGAACTCGGAGGACAGACAGACAGTTTCATGAAGGAAAACTGGATACTGACAGGAGGGTAGTTGGTAAAGTAATCAGCCTTACAATTCAAGGTTATTGGTTTCAGCACCAAGGGGGCAAATGGCAGTCACTGTCTCTAGGGGCCTGCAAAGACGGACCAGCCGGGCAGAAACATAATGTACCTTATGCTGAAGATGTTCTTGGTGCTGGACAGCATCGAGGATGGTTCTAGGGTGCTTTGCAGCCCCTGAGACAGAATTAGTGGCGGTAGACATCTGCGGGTACCAGGCAGCAGTTTAGCAAGTGAGTCTGGATGGACATCAAGCAGGCTGTCTGGCATGGTGGCTTAGGGCCAAGAATTGTTGTCTCTGTGCTGGTTGGCAGATCTGGAATGCTGGACGAGGTGGCTTCGGACGGCTCTTGTGACTGCAGCGATACAAGAGTGAGTGGGGCAGCCGGATATGGTTGGAAGACTCCAGAAAATGTCCTTAAAATATGGACGCTGGATGATGCTTGTATGGCACTCCTCCTAGCTTCTTCGCAGGGCTCATGTCCTTTCAAGGTGGATGGCCCAAAGCGCATGAGAGTGATTGCAGGCAATGGCCTTGTCCTTTGTCTAGAGACTCTTTGGCACTTCCCAAATAGTAAGCTTGCTGGCAGATCCTAGTACGGCATGCTGTGTGCTGGCTGGGTACCAGTGCTGGAGCTTCTGGATGGATCATCTGAGTATGGTATCTCCCTCTGTTCCCTGGGAGATGTTTAGGGAAGGGATCTTGCCTTCCTCTTGGAACTTCTGCCCTTCCTTCACTGGCGGAAGATGTAAGGTAGACTGTACTGTGGGATGTATTTACCCATGCATCCGAGCCATACCTCAAAACTGTGCAGTACTGACATGGAAAACATCATGATGGCCAGAGCTTCCCAGAAAATGCACAGGGAAATGCATGAAGAATAGGCTGCCACTCATTTTTGCCGATGTTATGGGCACAGAAGGACACTGCCTAAAACCACCATTGGACTACCCACACAGTAGTCTGAAACCATTGGGAATGGCAATGCTGATTGCCAAAAGCAAACCCATAACTGTTGGGAATTCATTTTCTTAAATCCCAAAAATGGGTGCAGTACCAGTACTCACCACTATCCAAAAGCCGGCGTTTTAAAACCACCCTGTATTCCTCTGAAGGCAAGCCAAAGTGTCTATTTTAAACATTGCAACATGTGCAAAATATTCACTGAACACCAGCAGACATTTGGCAGAATGAGGTTTTGTGTGCTCACAAAATCTGGGAAATGAAGAGCCCAAAACAGTGCTTATAACAAAACTGCTATGGAGTCAGCAGTTTAAGTTGCACTGGATTTAAAGACACTAAAATTGAAAATGTTTAGATGAAATGAGTGACCTATGTTTGGTGTCACATGCCTTTGTAACTGTTGAAATGCCATAGTTTTGCACTTAGAATCAGCATTCTAGCTGCATATGTAAAAATGTTTAGTTTTATTTGAATGCAGGAACTGGGGAACAAAAAGTGACATTTTATCTGAAACCTGGCTTAAGGAACTGAATTCTGCCTGGCAACTACCCCCATCAGGAGTGAAACTTGAGTCACAGCTGTGTTCCCAGGCCTAGCTGCCCTTTTGCTGCTCACACTAAGGATATGCCATCTATCTGATAATTGAATTACCTGTGCTCTGCAGGAAAGTGAACAAAGCCCTGTCCTGGCTCAGGCAAAGGTTTTATTGGCAGGAGTCGTAAATGGTCGTAAAAAGTGGCTTCCTCCTGAGGAAAGGGGAGGGGCACTGCCTGTGAGAGCAAGCTGGCTTGGCAGAACTGGAAAAACCAGAAATTCAATCTTGTGCTGAGGGTAAACCACACCCCTTTGGAGCCAGAACATAACTTTAAAAAGATGGATCATTCATAGAGCGGACATGTGAAAATTTTATAAATGATACCATAATTCTTGTGATTTTTCTGCCCACATTTTAAGAGGTTTTTCGACCCGGTGGCGTGTTCAGGGGGGTGTCAGCGGAAAAGTGGGGATTACTCTAAATGTATGCATGTTAAAAATCTGAAACTTCATCAGTTAATGTCCATACTCCCTGCACACATGTATGTAAAGTTGGGTCAATGTCAGAAATTGAAAAATCAGTTAAAAAGTCAATTATCTGCCATTTCTGAATGCAAGCTCTTAGAAACAGCAGATTTGGACAGAGACATGGCTAAATTCAGCCACACCATGTATATGTAATTTCAAACAACTGTGTAACTCTGAAATATGTCTTTTATTATCAAATCTAGAATGTGTGCAATCTGACAGAGGAGTGTCCTATCTGCAAGCCATAAAATGACATCCCTCTGACTCACAGCTCCTTCGCCAATCAAATGAGAAATGGAAGTTTGACCAATTAGAAGCTGAGAGAGAGGTAGGGTCAGTGATGCTAGAACACACCCACATTCTAAACACATAAAAGCAGACAGACAGGACAGATAGAGACCTTCAATTCCATTTGCTGCAACGCACTCTGCCGGACCATACAACATCCAGAAATCCATACTTTACCTCCATCAAACCTCCAGAGAGCCAAACTAGAGACTTCAATCTATCCAGAACTAAGAGACCAGACCAGAGAGAAAGCAGTGCTGTACCCAGAGAGACCCAGACCAGCAGAGAGAGCTGACCCAGATCACTGTGAAGTGCAGAGGCCAGACCAGACCAGACCAGAGTCCAGTTTAAAACCCTGACCAGATCCGTGACGAGGCCAATTTAATTCAAGAATATAGTGTGAGTACCCAGCAGAACTGTGTAGAACCAATCTCTTAGTTTAAATTCATCTAATTCAATCTATTTAACCTAAGTAGAACTGTAGCTTAGAAATTGTGTTATCCTGCCATCATTTTTAAAGCTGAAAAAGTGTGCGTTTAAAATTTCAAATCTGAAAAACGACCTTTATTCAATCGTTTATATCTCCGCAACCGTTTGTGCTAGAGACTTGCAGTAACTTTCATTTTGAAGCTGAGATCCTAGGCTTTCCTAGGACCCCAAAACGATAGAGATAGTCCTTGTGGTTCCTCTGTAATAGCGCTCGGCGCATCCGCGAATTTTACCGCGATTTGCAAATTTCTTCACATGTAAAAACTGCTGCTGCTTGCCTTCCATTTGCCAGAAATTCGTTTAACCTGCTAACTATCCCTGCCTCATTGCTAGTGTGAGCCTGGACTAATATTAACTAGATACCACTCACCCTGAACCTCTGAAAGGGAATTAAAAAGCATTTCCAGCATATTTCTCATCCATTGCTAGCACATATCAAAGCATTTGGGCCTGTGTTTTCAAAACTCCTATCTGTGTTTTAAACTTCTGTTGTCTAAGCTTGGGGGGGATTGAACTGATTACATTGATTGCATTTCTGAGAACTGTGTGCTTTCCTCCCATTCCCTTGCATTGCATAAAGAGGGGGGGAGTGGATTGCCAGAGAAAAGTGATTACATTGTTTGGTTGAAATCATATTGAGTATTTTCTGTACTGCATTCATTGAATATTGCATCCACCTGAGCTTACATAAAGCATCCTCTACCACATTATACTTTTGTTCCTATTTACCAGTGTGCTACCTTATCCATTTCATGTCAACTCATTAGTGATTATAAGAAGTGTGCTAGTGCCAGATTCTCCATTGTTGATCTTTATCATATCAGATTAAGTGTGCTATTCAATTATTAATTTATTATAAAGCGTGATATATATATCTATTTTAAATTATCAAATAAACCTTTTAAACTTGCAAAACAGAACTACTTCTTGGCTCAGTGGGGTCAGGGGAATTCCAAGAGAGGGGTGTTATACAGGGGTAGTCATCCAGAACGCATGAACTGGACCTAAAGATATATCAATAAGGGTTTTCATTCAGTATTCTAGACTAGGCGTTAACTTAGCTGTAGTGCTGAATTGAATCCTCTTACAGTACCTTTAGCTCAGGTCAAATTAGTCCTTCTTCTTACTCCTTTCGAAGCCTTCAGATGATCTGCTAAGTGAGGGGTTCAGCCCTCTTTTAAAGCCAAATGGACCTCAGTGATTGGTGCAGGCTAGCCCTACTGTAATGAACCAATCCTGGGTGCCTACCAACAATCTTCTGTTATGCATGAGGTCATGACCGGATTGCTCTGCAACAGGATACACAAGGGGGTGACAACATATACCTAAGTCCCACACATCTCCCTGTCGGTTGTATATAAAAGTGTCTCTCTGGTTAACTGAGCCCTCTGTGACTGTTTATTTAAGTTCAGGGTTCCCTTGAAGTCTGTACTGGGAGCAGACTTCATGTCTACCCCAACCAACATACTTCTCCCCTCTGAAAGGGGTCAGCTCTGCAGTGGTTTGCCTACAGTATTTAGTGGATCCAGACATGCATGGAAAAAATTGATTGAATGAATAGAGTGGACGGAATGATTGGGGCAGATGAAATGAATGAAATGGGTCTGCGTCAGATTCTGTCAGGATTTTGAACGTTTGCCTGAGCCGCCTCCAGATGGAAGTGCAAATGTTGGTTGGCATGCCCCACACTTGGAGATGTGAACATTAGCGTGATTAGCTTCCGATAGAAATACGAATGTAAATATTAACATGCCCCACACATGTATCACTGTGTACCCTGCCCTCCTGTTCCAATTGTTGTTGCTATATATCCTTTCCCGCCCCGTCGCTGTAATCCCAGCCCTTGTCTGTATATGTCTGTGTGTCGCTCTGTTCCCTGCCACCCTGTTCACGTGCCTGGTCTCCAGCGCTTTAAAGATAACCATCATATCACATCATTACGATTACTCTCTACTTTACACCATCCTTCAACTAGAACACAACTATACCCTGATTAATTCGGCCTAGCTGTTCACATATGACTATGACCCCATGAACACCTCATCACCCTAATAAAACACAGCTAGCCGAGCACATTCCAGCCTAGTTGCTCACATAAGCGTCCTTCGGGTCGTAACGCAGCCAGAACCCATTCTAGGTGTCCACCCACGCGACTGCACACATACAACTGATATCTCCACACCACACCTAACGCTTGGATACAGCTACCACCCAGCAATTACATCAGCTGCACACATATCCGCTGCACCCACGCACCCTGCGACTCCCGAGGGCGTTCAACCTACTTGCGCTTTGAGGTCATACCAATGATATAAAGAGCGCTATATAAATGCCAAGTAACATAACATAACATAACATTTCACTGCCTTTCATACAGAGGGGTGGGAACTAGCTTCAAGTTCACACATTGCATACCAAAGGGGTGTTAGCCCGCCTTCCTGTTGTCTATCCAGCAACCAAGTCCCCTCAGCAGGCGTGCCTCAATTATCTCGTTAGTATGCACTGCCACCAGCTGGAGGACAAAAGAAAGCAGATACATGACCCTTTCATATTTAAATTAGACTGTCCATGCTAGAGGGAGGTGTACCTTAGCCATCCTTGAGATGCTTTGATGTACCCATGGCTGAAACATTCCAGCTGAATATGACAGGGGAATATGGCACCTGTAGGCTGTGTCTTCCCAGAGTATATGTGACTATGCATTTTGTGCGTGAAGCAGATGGACTGTGTGTGGAATGGCCTCACACAGTCCTCTGAGGTTGATCTCCCATCATTCATTTTCTTTTATCAAAAATTCAATGTGCATGTGTTTGTAGACAGGGTAAATTAATAGAGTGGAATATAAAGAATACAGGTGAAGGGGTGTGTTCAATGTGATTGGGGTTATTATTAGAACAATCAAGGGCACACCTGTAATGTAGTGATGGAGGTCAGTGATAGGAATTACGAGGGAAGGGGTGTATGATATGTGTGTGAAGAGACATGGAGTTAATGGTATGGAGATAAAGAGGGTGCACTGGTAGTATATGCATGTGTAAAGATATAACGAGTTATTGACACAGACAGACACCCACATTGGGTGTGGGATTCTAAGTGACAAAAGACGCATACATCTTATTACCCCCAGCTGTAAAACCCCCCAGCCTTAAAGGGCCAGACAGATTTACATTTGGGCATAAAGTAAAGAAGCACCACATTGCACATGCTGCCTGAAAAAGTCATGGGGCTTATTTCACAAAAAGCAGTAATATGCATGTAGATGACCGCCAATGTTAGTACTTGCATGCTGTTGGTCCCCTGCATGAAGTTTTCCTCGTTCACAAAAGAGTGCAAAATGTAAGAGTAAAAATAGGTGAAATCCCCTTTCATCTTTAAAGCCTGTTTTGACGCCCTTTGTTCTGGTCTGGGGAATTTTCTTGTTGTATTGAGGCAGAGTTTGGGGCACGGGAGGAACTATCTGCGTCCGTCATGTATCCCCCCTTCACTTTAAAACGACACATGCTTTAACTTCCAAATACCATTTTCCTGCAGCTGTTAAACATATAGAATTTGGCTGTTTTTGACACATGCTAAAAGCAGGAGTGTGCCACTGGAATCCATTTTAAATGGCATCCGCAATGATTAATTGCGGATGTCATTTACAGTTTTTTTCCAATACGTATTTGATTAAAAAAAGGTGCAACAGCGATTTCACTTGTTTTAACACTTGAATTGTCCACTATATGCACAGAAATGTTAACAATTGCATGTGAGGGATCGTTTGCACGGAAAATGAAATTGGTCCCCTCTTTCTAACTTGATCTTTTAAATAAAATGAGCCCCTTTCATGTTACTCTCCGTTTTGTGAAAGATGTAAATTCTGCCTAAAATTGCGGTTTGCAGACAGAACTTGCTAGATTTCTCTGAAATCTCCCTTTTAGGAGGTGCTAAATACAGGCGGATTCCATAGGAATCTATTTATTTTACACCTGGATAAAAAATGTCACGCATGCATTAGCAGGTGGAGCAGGAATGAGGAAACAATGCATGTCCCCCACTCTGCTTGGAAACGTTTCTTAAAATGCCTCCAAAAGGTAAAATAAGTGTAAAGACTGGCGTAAGACATTTATGCCTCGTTTTTCCATGTATTTCAGGGCACCACGCATTATAAAATGAGGCCTTAGACCATGTGAGTATAAAGAGCTGCACCACGTGACAGCCCCACTCACCCTGGAGCCAGCGGAAGGCGTGCAGAGGCGGGAAATCTAGGCTGCAGCTAGCGGGCAAGAGGGGAAATGTACGGAACGTCACATACAGAGACATACATCAGACATGCCGCAGAGGGGGGCTGTAGAGATTTAGGATTTGACTTACATTCCGTTATAGGTAGCTTGTCCGGTGCAAATGTTGGCACAGATGTTGCTCCATGGTGGCTAGCATCTGCTGTGGTTGTTTGCAGGTGACCATTTGGCAGGGTGGCAGCACTGTGCCCGGAGGATCCTGTAGCAAAAAAGAGTCAGGGACGACAATTTTAGCGATGAGCGGGGCAGTTTATTTATTTATTTATTTATTTATTTATTTATGTTATTTCTTATTACAACCAAAAGCGTCCATGGTTACAGAATATGCCCCGTCCTGTAAACCGTGCCCTTTATCCGTACCCTAACATTATAAAACCATTGGAATATAAACTAAACGTTGGCCTGTTGGCTTGTAATTAAAGTACTTAAAAGTAATAAGACACAGCATAAGAGACAACAATATTACAGAACAAAATTCACTGTCATTCTCTCATGTATGTATATGTTCGTTGTCTAACTTTTGGGACTTAGACGTATATATCTTGGTCGACTGTGTCCAGCACTGAAGGGGAAGACAAGGCGTGACAGCTATACTACATTATATTCTAGGACACCGTGACTGCAGCTTTTCTTGAATACTGTGCTTTGTAAACTAAATCGCTCCTAGGGACTCCTGAATTGTTCTGATAAGGGTCAGTGAAATTAAAAGATTTGCTGAGGATCACCCACTTTTCTTTTGTAGTGAAGCTGAGATTTGAGCACATTCTGCAATTTAGTCCCAAGGATTTATATCTTCCCCCACGCTAGTTCATACATATTTGTTGAACGTGCCGGTAAAATTTGGTTTCCCAGGGCTGCAAGACAATTCTGCTTTATAGTGATACCTTGGACATTACACAAATAACATAATAAGCAACATTGATTATAAATAAATAATTATATAAACATGGTGACTGATATGGTTTGAGTGCAGCTTTATTTGCCCAATCCTGAATGGGAGGCAAGGACCAGCAATACAAGTAATGTGAGCTTAAACCTATTCCTCTTGAATTTACAACTGCACTGTCAACAGTTGAAGACATACAGGAAAACACAACGCAAGATAAGGTCACCGGCCTACAGCCATTAATATACATGGCATGCCGCTCATTGTGCACTTTGTGCTTGAAATGCAAGGTGGACAAAACAGACACACAGGAGAAGCACTCTTCCGGTGTGGGCTTGGAAGTTAGCCTTCGAGCACTGGGTTAGAACCGCTGACCCCCACACCCAAAAAGGTCCCTGCACCCTGGGCAGCTGCCCATTTTGCCATACTCTAGAAACGCCCAGGTAGTGAGAAATGGCAACGGAAAGACAACTGAGCGAGTGGGATTGGTTTTCAATGTGACCTGGCGATCCCATCATGGTAGCCATGTCTACACAGAGTGTTTGGTGCAGTTCCGTTTGAATTGGTGATAGTGTCAGCAGGGGCCCTTTTGAGCCTCTACTATGCCTCCTCTGTGTGGCATCTCTGTCATCTACCACACGCTCCTGTTAAGCCCCAGCCTGGATTCCTCGCACGGTGGCGTCCCCAGACATTTTTCATAGGGTTGGCCACACTTGAAGTCTTGGGGTGGCACACCAAAACAAACATACATAAATGAATGGGCCGGTGGGGGGGCCCGTGCTTTTATAAGGGTGGCCGTGGCCCCCCTTGGTCACCCCTTGGAGGCGCCCCTGTCCTCTCATTGTAGTATGCACTGAGTCTATGAAAGAGAATATATAAAACGTCCAACACGTTCTGCGCTACTAGTGCTGACAACTGAGAATGTAAACTTGAAAAATACCTGCCGAGACCATCCCCTTATTCAGTGATTAGAAGGAGCACGATGATGTTGCACAGCGAGCGCATACGAGGCATGCCAAAAGCAAGCCATGGCAGTCCATGCCAAAATGCTCGAATTATTTATGTGTCAGAAGAAATCCTCTGGATATGAACAAATAAGTTGGAGATTGAAGAATCATATTGTCAACCCTAGAAACACAACTGCCAAGCACAAACACCCACTCAGAAAAGGTTACCGGTGCTCCAATGAACACTAGGGGCCTCATTACGACCCTTGCGCTCCCGGAATGAAGGGGGCCGGTACGGGACCGGCCCCCTTCATTTCGGGAGCGCGTATTACGAGGTTCCCTTCGCGGGACCCGGATCAGACATCTGGTAAAACCAGACGTCTTTTCCGGGTCCCGTGAGTGGAAGAGGGAGTTAACAACGGGACACTTGTAATGGGCCCGTTGTTACCTCCATCCCCATTCCCATTGAGCCCTATGGAGGCAAATGGGAATGGGGATGGGTTCCTGCAAGGAGGTCTTACCGGGTCCTCCTATGTTGGAATGACCCGGTAAGTCCCCATTGCAGGAGCCCGGTTTGGAGGCAGCCATGGAGCTAATGGCTCCATGGCTACCTCCAAACTCGTAATGAGGCCCAAAGTCTGCAGTTGGAAACTAAATGGAGGTACACAAGCAGATGATTCTGGGCAGCAAGGCAGCATGCTTGACCCTTTTATGCCTGGCTCTCCAAGGACTCTTATCCCATCCTCCTTCACCTAGGCACACCAGGTTTTATACCCATTATGCCAAACAGAACTTTTTTTTTAGTTTTTTTTTAAGGTGCTGAGTTTTCTTTCCCGTTAAGAAATGATATCCTCACAACCAGCTACCATGCCCTCTTCAGCCAAATCGAAATGCTGTTGGCTAAACATGTTATCGCCTCAGAGGGCAGACTCTTCACTTAAGTCCTGTCCAAAAACGTACTAACCGAAAACTGACCAATACTCCCCACATGCTTAGGTCTGTTGACTGTGCTAGTATGCTCTGACACCCATTCATCACTCATATGCCTGTATTTGTGTAACTCTGTAACTAAGCTTGCCACAAGTAACAGCGCTGCGATGACTTTGGGCTGTATGTGCGCTATACAAATGTAAAAATAAATAAAATAAATAAAACTATTTCCTTCGTGTATATTGTTGTCCTCCTCCATCCACCTAATGGATCCATCAACCCAACTAACTATATTGAATAACTTAGTACTGCAGTAAAATCACCTTCAATCCAGGGAAATCTCAGTGTCTGGGCTCACACTACTGATTTCCCCAATGCCCCAGGCATTTGCACTTGTCTATGGAACCTCAAATACCAGCAATACATCCAGAGTCCTACTTGTAGTAGACTGATGTTTGAGGCAAGCCAGACCAGACCTCACCGTAGCAGCCACTAAGCCAACAGGCAGGTCAGACCATCAGTTGCTACAGTGTTACTCGGCTAAATGGCAACCTCAGATCAATACTGTGGCCATGGAGCTCTATATCAATAACCAAATCAGTCAAATGGTTGCAACCACTACTTATTGGAAGAAATGGGGAGACTCTGGGCGCTCTCCTAGCCCGCTCTGTATCATCTCTAGAATTCTGCTTGGCCATATGCCTTCCTAAGAAGTAAAGCATGAGCACTGCCAGTACTTCCCATCCCAGGGCTAAATGATTCAATAGAAGAAAAAAAACTCCTGAAAAGAAAAATGGAGGAAAATGTATGGCCTAACTCAAGACTTCTGATCCGACTGTGGCCATGACCTGGTGGAAGATGGTTGCAGTGATAAATAGGTGCACTACTGCAATCAAACAGACATCTCAGAATCTCCACGGCAAGAATGTGATATATTATTCTTGGGGAGCCGAGGCAACCTGAGAGTAAGAACTCGGGGATCACTCCATCTCAAGCTCTCTACGTTATCTCCTCTGCTTTTTCTGTGACATAATGCAGAAGATATATAATGGTACTGAAGCTAAACCTTACTTAGTGCCTGCTGGTGTGTGTTTCAACTTGGGTTAAACATTTAACTCACTGGACACCTCTACACCCCTCATGTTTTATTGCTTCTTGAAAGTGGTCACATCCAGTAAACCCTCAAGCGCCCCACTCAACCCATGGCCAGACAATATGCTTAAAGGCATTGCAGCTCTCCCGGAGGTAGCAAATGTAATATAGGGAATTTTGAATCTCATTCCTGGCAGCTACTGTATCTCCAGCTCTTAAATGATCCACTGACATGCGTTTGCTATGGAAGAAACAAGAGGACCAAAAAGAAATGACCTTTTATAGGCCACTTTCCAATCCCTCTTATTTGGCGAAATTCACAGAATGCCTAGTGGTAACAGAACTGCAGCCCTTTATGTAAAATAATGATTTGCTCCATTCTAATCAAGTTGGCTTTCGACTTATGCAACAAATGGATTCGGCACTGGTGTCAATAATAAGCATTCTGTGTTCTAGTGTGGATGGTTGCAGTGTCAGAAATTTTTTTTTCATGACCTTTCAGACACATATATGCCATATCAACTAACTAAATGAAAGATAGATAAGCTAGAATCATACCAAAGAACGATCACAGAGAGATTGGAATGGAAGGTAAGGGTCATATGTCCATAAAACCTTGGTCTACAAAGTAAACATAGGCAGCAATGGATCACCGATAGGAAATAGATAGGAAGGGTGCGGGTGATGGTAAAAAGACAGCACCAATACCAGAGTGGGGGACAATGCACACCTCAACCTGGTACACAAAGGTCGGAAATAACATAGCTGGGAACATCACTCCTAACAATTAGACAGACGGGAAAGAAAAAGAGAAAGAACATGCCTACTCCATAGGACAACCGGATACATAGAACAAGAATTATAAGGACTAAGAGACGTATAACCCATTAACCCAAAAGCTCAAATTTCGGCATACTTAACTCACACAAAAATCCACACAACCACCTTCTCACACAGCAAACCCCACACACTTCACCACACCGCTACAACAAACACGTAACTCGCACCAACAGCACACGAGGACTCACATCGATCCGATATTCACACCCAAGCTTAGCGCACAGTGAAAACCGAACTGAAGCTGCCAACAGGACATCACCTTTCTCACTAATCCCTCTTCACCCGATTAACCCCCCCACCCCACCTTCTTGTTTGCAGATCCGCCTGAGCACCTGGGGACCAATTCCATTGGTGACGGAGTGCGGCATACATACATTTAACATTAACATTAACTTTCAACACCAATGCAGATAAGATCCTACTCACCTGACAAAAACAAATTAGCATCAAGAAGCAGGGGCTTGCTTAGCTCAGATCCTTTCTGATGGACACAGACTATGTGAGTCCTCCTTTCAGATCAGTAACTATGGGGTCCCTCAGGGATCAGCCCTGTCACTGTTGGTCTTTAACATATATATGCTCCCTTTAATGAGACTGTTGGAAAAGGTGGGCATGTTATTCTATAACTACACAGATGATAACCAGCTTTTGATTAGCTTGCATCCAGCCATCAAAGAATCATGCAGTGAGTGTACCTTGTGTCGCCTTTAAATTTACTACTGGATGTCCAGAAGTAAACTTAAAGTAAATGCCTCCAAAACGGAGGGTATGGTTGTAGGAGCACCAAGTCTGACACAGAGTTGTGTTACCCTGGAAGTCTGATCTAAAAAAGTGTATTGGGTGGATCTCCTAAACTGGTTTTATAGTTCAGCAACATGGGAGTCATAATTAATGCTTCAATTTCTCTGGCCGAAAGATTGCTGCTGCAACCAGGGCTGGCTTCTACATTATCCTCCTGTTGAAAAGGAGTTTTAACAATCACTAATGGCACTGGTTATGTTCAAAAGAGACTGTGGAAAGTGCAGATAGACTAGATTGTCTTCCTGGGGCTTGCAGCCTACCTATTAAAGGAAATTACAATGCCTGCAGAATTCAGAAGCTTGTCGGCTGCTTTGAGTTCCTTAACGAGAGCACATCTCTTTGCATGCTGTGACTAATTGGATTCTGCTTCGCAGGAGTACAAGGATGAGTAGGGGGAAAATGGCCCACTCAGACCTCACACTTCTACAAACCAAAACACAACATGATCGTAAAGGTAAAACAGGGTCAATCAAGAGATATACCTCTTTCACCTTTTGTGGTAACGCAGGCTGAGGAAAGGCTATACTCTCAAGAGGGATGTGATGGTGAACCAATAGTGACCCAAACAACACATTATCACAGTCCAAAACAACAGGAATGTCCACTCAAGGTTCAAAACACACCATCTGCACGTAGAACGAAAGAGATTACTAGGCAAAAAACCCATCCCACAGGAAAGAACAGAGAACATGCGACAGACTGGCAAAAGTAGCCCTCTGAGTGTAGTTCCACAGACAGACACCAGCACCGGCGCCTTCCCTATGGTTCAAGATGCAGGGAACACAGAGCAACTGGTTTGATGCAGTAGAACAGGGTGCTTCGGCTGGTCTGGCCCTCAGGCAGCTGTGACGCCTTCGCAAAGAAGTTGGGGATGGGATGCTCTAGTACAAGGTTACTCTTCTGGCACAGAAGATCCGTTTCAGAGTGGTTAGGCCCTGGTCCACAGCACTGGCCTCTCCCAATGTTCCATGAGAATGGTTAGGCAACAGATCTTCCTTCTTTCTTGGATGGCTCCTTCTACACCTCCAGCTGAGGGCTTTAGACAGTACAACTGACCCAAAGGAAGTCCAAGTGAAAATAATCAGAACGTCTCTTGGGCCTTAAAGGATCCTTGAGGAACTGAGGGAATTCTGCTGACAGGGTGAAATACTTCTTGTTTTAAAGGCGCAAGTCATCAGGTGATTGGTCTAAAGCTAGCCTGCTTTAAGGGACCAATGCCTGCTACACTGTTGATCTTGCACCCAAAGTGCTTAGCTTCAGAGGAAGTGCAGAAGACAGGAAAGGGAAAGAGCGACAGTGAGAAACAAGATGGTAAAAGGCTTCTTCCACTGTCCAGAGCACTCCTGCTTACCCTGCCCTCTTCCCTCCTACTAACAACAAAGACCTTTGGATATTTAGCACCCTGGTGTGAGGCTACTTTTCCTGGACGGGTGTGCTCCTTTGATACCTGGGCCGAGGACATCTGCCTGCTGTGCAGCTGTCTCGGGGGAGGGGGGCAGTGTTAGAAGCCCTCACAACGAGAATCAAAGGGAGTCTGGGTCCTCAGATTTTCCGTCCTGCTGTGGGGCAGTATCGACCATAATACACATTCCATAGCAGAGCTGAATCACACGAGCTGACATATATGCAATATCAATTGGGACGTGGCGGCTATGACCATAAGTAACACCATGCACTATGCCCAAACTCATACATTGCTGATTCTTCGAGATTACTCTGCCACCAGCATGTGGTACTCGTGATCATCATAGTTTGGTTGCAGGCGACATATCTTAAATGTCGCCCCTGTGCTGCAGTAACTTTTCTGTTGCTGCGGAGGTCAAGCAGGCATCTTTTGACCTTTGAAACTGCTCTGCACTACAAGTAGAGCAGGTGCTGTGGGTCTGGTTAATGATGCAGCGGGGTACACTGTGCTTTTGGCATGTAGTAGCGATTAAGGGGGAGCTGGTTAGCAGATATAATTTAACGTACTAATAGAAATAAAAGAAGCCAGGACTTTGAACCCTTGACAGATGCAATTCCTCTCGCACGCTCTTTTGATTTCTGATGCAAAAGTTGTGCTGGGAATTTAAGTAATTGATAAGGGTGTAGTAGGGAAGAGTTGCGGTGTGGACAAGAGAAAGGTGACAAGAGAAAGGTTTACTGTGATTGCGGTGAGAAACAAAGAAAGCCAATGTCAGGCATGGAATAAACAAGAGTGAGAATAACAGACTTTAGGATTTCTCACGACTAAACCAACACAAACATGTCATGTAGGAAAATAAATAATAGTAGCTGTGTAACTGGATTAGAAATGTTGCCCCATCTGGGTTGAAATTTGTCGGCCTACTCTGAAAAAATGCAGACATGTTGGTGCAGTCTTGCATCCAAAGAGCCAACTACCACTTGGGGAAATGTTTTCGGAGAAGAAAGTGGCAGGAGGCTGCAGCCTTGCAATGAACGCTGCCTTGTGTGTACTGATGGATAACTCAATGTAATACTGTGCGCTGCTCTTATCTCCTCAAGGCAGCAGATATGACAAGGGCTTTGGAGGTGCACAGAGCCTGGCAGCGAGACTGATAAGTGTAGTTGCAGGTATGAAATCCATGCAGGGGAGCGTGACCTCTCCAGACATGCTCTGTGGGACAAAAGAGATTGTGGCGGCTCAATACTTAATCAGGAAGCGCAGGGGGCAGGTGGGGGGTTGGGTGGAAGCAGTGGTGGCGGCACTGGGGAGCGGGGGGGGGGAGCTGCTGCCCCCCTGGATTCCCCTGGTGCCAAGTGCACCGCCCCCAGCCTCCCGCTGGTGCCCTATTATTCACCCCACCACGCCACCAACTATTAACCGCGTATCCGCACCCCGTCACCAGAAACTGCCTCCGCCACTGGGAGGAAGTGAATGGCCCACTGGCTCATGGCACTTAATGACCTGTCTTATCTGAGGCGACTGGAGAGTGTAGGCTGTGGTCTAATACAAAGAATTGCTTGAATTTCACATTCACGTCAGAAAGGCATTCCAAGGCACTTGCTGTGCGTTTTGTGAAACACAAGACAAACTAAATTCCCAAAATGGTATTTGCGAGGGCACTGTGAAACAGGAATCCATGGCGTGAGCATCACGTCCTCGTGTACTTCCTCCCTCTTCATAGATCAGTGCTTTAAATGGGCCTCAGTGTCCGCACTTCTTATTTTCTGGCCGTATTGAGGGCCGTGACTTCTCCAAGGCTGAGGAGAGTAACGTTATTATCAACTGTCAGTGGCATTGCTAGAGGGGCTTGGGGGGCCTGGGCCCCAGTGGAGTAACTTTGCTGAAAATGTTGGGGGGGACATGACATCTGAAGAACAGGTGCCCCAGCCAAATGAATGAGGACAAAATGATGTGCCATGAAAGTTGGGCGGGACAAACACCCCTGTCCGACCCTAAAATTAGGCCCATGCTGGGCCCCCACCTCTGAAATCCTGGGCCCACCCTTGTGCACCCCCTACCTAAGGCGAGCAGTGACCGTGTTCTGGTGTTCGTGGTGTTATTTGTGACACACACTAAGGCAAATGTCTGCAGATCACACAGCAAATACTCTCCTTTTGTCTGAAAGCTAGCAGTGATCTTGCTATGCATTCTGGCATCGGCATGAACATGAGCATGAGCCACTTCTCACCCACTGCCCGTTTTCTGCACAGCGACCTCTATAGTGTGCAGAGCAGCTTGCAGCCCCTCCCATCAGAATGTAGTGCACGAAACTGCTTATAATGGGCCATTAGTCACTGAATGGTTTTGTGCCTGCATTCTGCTTGGGGGGTGAGGGGGAGGGGGGGGGGGGGTTTGCAGTGGGGTGTGGGTAGTTGGTGTGCACAAAAGCCTCTCTGCAGGAGTGTCTGTGACGTCACACATTACCTTTCATAGGCGGCCCCCCACTTTTGTCGGTGCCCCCCCACCTTTGTCTTTGACCCCCTCTGTGCCCCTCCTAAATATGATTCCTGGCTACGTCACTGCCAACTGTACCATATTTCTTAGTGCAACACACATTCACGCTTTGTCCTGTGAAATGTCAAAGGGAGGGGAAGCTCAGTGGCTCCCTTGCAGTTTTGCTTTGAGTCAACAGAGCATAACAATAAAGCCAGATTAGAGGTTAGCCCCCCCAGGCACAGGGGCACCAGTGCACACACTATTGTCCATTAAGAGGTGTGAATTGGGGTAGATAATACATGGGAGGGGAGCACAACGGTGCGTATTGTGTGAAGTAAAGACTTTAACATATGATAATACATTGTGTTGCATTTCCTTTCACAGGGAAAACAGTTTTAAAAACATGCACACTTTTGTAGGCGTTTACTGTTATCTTTCAGGATGGGTAAAATAAAGCTATCATCCTATTTTTGCTTGACCTGTTTCTGAAATAATTTATATAATGTCAGGTTAGTGCCGTATGTAATGTGTGTACTTTAAAATGAATTACTATACATCTTTTATTTAATCTTTAATCTTTTCAAACCCCAACATTAACAAGTAATTGTATTAACTATACATGGGAAGATATACTGTGACCAAATCCTGGTGTGATCACTTAAGCAAAGTGTGTGATCCTGGGCAAAACATTTAATTCCACTCGTCCTTATGTGCAAAACTTGAGAGTCCTAAGGAAAAACATGCTCCCCAACTATGAATTGGAATCCCATTGTAAATTCAGAAGCAATTTGCTGTGCACAAATGTTCATGGCTGCCGAGAGCACAACGAGTCGAGCGGTTGCTTTGATATTCGTGCAGAACCTGCCTACGCAGGTTCGAATCCCGGCAGGGCCAAACTCAGTCTTTCAACCTTCCGAGGTCGATAAATGAGCACCACACACACTGTGGGTGGTAATAAGCAGTGCTCAGATACCTGAGGGTTTGTAGCGCTATATAAATGCTAAATTATTATTGAAGTGTGGTTGGTTCCACACTCATCCCGTGGTCGGGTTCCACATACAAATGTAACAAAGAGACTTTGAAAGTCTGCACAGTGGACTGCTGCTGAATTTAGAATGGGATAACAATTCTCTGCTTTACACAAACATTAAGTCACAGATGCGCTCTTACATGAAAAAAAGCATTGGACCCATATATGATTATGCTTTTCCATAACTGGGCCGATTGGGGACACAGCCAGACAACCAGCAGACAAACATATTTTTGTAGCCCATTCTATATAACACAAATCAGTCGGATTACTGAGCGCTTAGATGGATTGACATCCTTTGACCTAATACTAAACCCTGATGAAGACTGTGTGAAGGTGGAAACACGTGTCAGCATTGATCATTTTGATGACCATAAAATAAGATTTTGTTTTGTTGATTAAACTTCTTGTGTTCTGTACTTATTCACGAGTAGGTATTTGGAATATTATTGGTACCTAGAACCAACTGACTTATTCTAGGCCTTTCTTGATTTTACTTGGGAGTTAAGGAGTGCATGGACTAGAATCTCACTGGTACAATTTATATGTATGAGCTAGGGCTTAGGTCATTAACTTCAAACATGCTAGCACCCTCCTACCTTTGTGAATTTTATCAGTGAAACATTTAGTTCACTCATCAGAAATTGGGAGGTAGCTCTACACGATAACAGCCCACCCAGTTTCATAGCAGCCCGTCCAGATGCCTCAGGGTTCGGGGCGCTTTAGAAGTGCCAAAATAAATAAATAAAACAATATTTATGATTGCACTGCAAAGTTAAAAGAATGCACTGAAACTCGGGTTCACCTGAAACGTCATGCATCTGGGCTTTGTGGTGCAAGCAATCAAAATTGAATGGGAGGAGCTTCTAAGCACTCCAGTGTAAAGGAGAGTGGTGCTCTCTCTGCAATTAGCAGAGGTAAGAAAATGACAACCCTTCCCACCAAGTCGGTATGTCATGTTGTCCTCAGTAAAGTCTGTACAGCTACGTTCAGATGATCAGGTCTGAAGACAAGTTACACATTTAAGGCGGCAGAGCAACTCTTTAGGATGATCAGGTTTGAAAATAAGTTGTACACCTACCTGCTAATGGTTTCATGTATGCATCTACCTTGTTTGCCTCAGCAGGTGTCAGTGGGAATTGTGAGTTTATCAGTAACCTTCCTCTCGAAGCACCCCAGTTTATCCATAGATCATAGTTATTTGTATAGTATTAGTTGTCGTTCTGAATCCCCTTTCCTTTGAAGCCTGGCAAAATGTATACATCGCAATATTGGTGCCAAAACCGAACAAAATAATTCTGTGATTGATAAAGATCTTTGAGGGGTGAATGAATTATGATGACAGGATCAGATTTCAAGCAAATTACTAAAAAGTACACTGTTATACTGAGCTTTTGGTTGGAATCACCCCGATTGTAATGTTTCAGTGTGCCATGGTCCCAAGGGCCAAGCTCAGAAAAAAAGGGACTTACATAAAGCAAAAGAGTGGCTGAAAACGTGATTGGAGAGATTGTAAGTGGGCAAAGAGACACATAGAAAGTGATACAAATAAATAGTGAGACACAAAGAGCAAGACACACATAGAAAGTGAGACAAATGGAGAACTACGTGACTGGACAAAGAGAGAGTGGGCATTTCATAGAACTGGGTCAGGGTGACCAGCAGGGCCCCGACACAAAAGAAATGTATAGACCTTACCGGGTTTTCAGACTCTGCCCACTTAAAGCCTAGATTGGTATTTGCAGTTTGTTTTTTCCATTTAAGGCACAGCCTTACATGTCTTAAGTTAAGATGCCTTCTAGAGACAGACACCCTAGTGTATATACAAGATGAGCTGACCCTCATAGAAAACTGCATGATAATGGCCATAAAGACTACCTTGCCCCACAACTGCTCCAGTGTTTGCCTGTGACCAACAGAGGTTTTTCAGCCGGGCCAGGGCTGGCGCCATCTTTGCTTGGAGCATTCTACTTCTCTTATGGGCAGAGAGCTCTTAAACACAGTGAGCTCCCTTGGCCTTTGGGTTGTCTGGGGCTAGGTTGAGTAAGCTCTGAAGTTCGGTCCTATCTTCAAGAAACCAATATGTGGAGAGAAGGCTAGACCATCTTTGACTATGGAGGACAGGACCACAAAGTTACTATGGGAACGGGGCTGTCAGAGCCCCAGCTTGTGGTATGACCATGTCTGAGTAGTGCCTGACATTGAGACAATCATCGTAACAACTACCTCTGTGCTGTGCGTCTCCAAAGGGGAGCGTCTTCCTTTCACACATTCATTCCCAAACTATGCAACACCCTGGAAATCTCAAAGCTATCGCAAACCCTTTCCTCGGCGATGCCCGACTGCTTAGCCCCCTCCAGATAACTCGTTTAATGAGGACTTCAAAACCCTGACGTCCCCCCACCCCGATTCTTGTCATAAATACTAACAGCAATGTTATCCTGGCTTTACGGGTGATCTAGGTGCTACCTGTGATGCGTAATAGGGGTCAAGTTATGGGTTAGCCCACCTCAGTATATATGGCATCTGCGTTTGCCCCTATGCCTCAACCCGGTGTGGACATGAGATCAAATACCTCTACTGACCTCTAAGACGCAATGGGCCTCCATCTGCCTTACTTGGCAGACAGGGCGTCTCAAGGAGATACTCTATGTGAGCACCTCCCCCTCCTTAATGGCGGCATTAGGAATACATAAGTACATATGCATTTACCACCTTCAAAACATGGCACTCCAATGCCACCAAATAAACATCCAAACAAGAGCTCTAATACAAGAAGTGCATTCTATCAAAGTAAAACTCGTCATTAAAGGAGATATCTTAATTTTGTATATCAATGACAATATGGCATTTCCCTATGGGCTTTGGATCTCTAGGGAAGACATGCCGATCTTTAAACACTGGTATTAGCATAATTGATCTAAAAACATTTGACCTAAAACATGTTAGTGAATGTTTTGGGTAACATTTAATAAAATATATATATGGTGGTCGGCAAGGGTATAGATTAGGTTGAGAGGAAGTGGGGAGGGTGGTTGCAGGGGGTCTCCCCCTGCATTTTAGGCTGAAAAAAGGTCCAATAAATTTGATCAAATGTGATTAGGTCAAATAGACCCAAACTTTAAACACTCACTCATGGAAAGACAGGACTGTCTCCAGCAAGCAGGACGCTTCCAACCTCAGGTGGATATTCTATGTAACATGACGGGTCTGGGATAGCTTGGGTCTCTCACTCATGACAATTTGGGAAGAATATTTATGCGCAGGTTTAAAAATAAACCAGCATGACATGCAGCGTGTGATTTTCTTGGAATATCTATACATTAGACTACTGTAATGGTTGTTGGGCACTCAAAGTTTTGTTAACAGTTGTTAATGTAATACATAAATAACAAAATCACCCGCAGCCATTGCTGAGTAGTTAGCTCAATAGGACTGCATACAGGGTCGGACTGGGGCATAAAACTGTCGTGGGCACCAATGTAAAAGTGGCCCACAGTTCCAAATGACAAGTCATTCCTTTTGTGACATATTGTTTCAATACAACCCAAGGGGGATTTTTGGGCTAAAATGTGAGGCAAATTGTGCAATTTAAAGAATATTTATTCAGCAGCAATGGTCAAAACTACTAGCCGCATAGTGAAGTAACTCATCCAACTGGCCCACATTGGCCAAAAAAGTGGCCCGCTTTGACCAACAAAAACTGGCCCACTCTAGCATTTTGCGTTTTTGGTTCAGGCATTGCCCTATTGCCCAGTCCGAGCCTAGACTGCAATAATCTGCGATAGTGAGGGCTCTGTCTGTAGGAAGGATGGCAACATTCAGCTGATGCCATCAAATCCTGTGACAGGTTTTTAAGGATCTCTTGCCACCTCTTGGCAATACCTGGCAATTGATGGTTGTGACTGGGCAACTGTTGGCAAAATCTGGTACTTTTATCGACTACCTGTGCAGAATTATAAATAATTGCTCATTTATAATGCCAAGAGTGGTTTCTAATCGCAGGATCGGGATTTGAACCTGTGTTGTGTTATGTTGTCTTGCTTCCAGGACAAACACGTTGCCCCTGAGCTATCCTTCCTCCCCATAGGATGTCAGAAAACATTTTCACTAAATGAAAGGTTAAAAACGATTGCCTTTGCCTGTGCTTGGAATTTTAGTTACATTGGCATGGCACATGCAGCACCACAGAAGTCAGATGAATGCCAGGTGGCGAGAACCAGATACAAAAGGAGAAAACCGTGGCCGTTCTGCCAGCGGTGTGGGCTGCACACCCTAAATCCCACTAAGTGGTTTCCAATATTTGTAATTATGAGAAATGGCAATATGGTTTTTGATGGTTGATACCAATCTTAGTTTAATTCGCTGATATCTATAGTAGTACTGAATCACTCAGAAGCAGAAATATATTGAGACTGTGCATTTCGGAGAACCAAATACAATCCACCTGTCGCCTACTAAAAAGGGACATTCTGACGACCGACCGACCTGGTGTTCTCGTAGAGCAGCCCTGAGGAAGCCTGTCAGAACTCCAACATGCAGTACAGCGCCCACCTCTGTGGCCGACATCCATCTACAAGCAGACCAAAGTCCCGCAGAACCTGGAGAGAAGCCTGCCATAAAGCCACACAGCAGCAGTCCAACGCAGAGAGCTCTCCAACCACAGCGCTGCATGCAAGCAGCCCACCCCTAGCAACCAACTGCCAATGACAGCGAGGAATTGATGATTTCTCAGACAACTCTGCAACAGCGCGAAGGTGCCCCCTTCCTGGGTCCAAGCATTCCAATAATTCAAGCGAGCCCAGCATTACACAGTCTGCACGCATATTCCAGAGAGGGCGCCATATTGGAATGATTTGTGTCTGTGTTTAATGATGTGGCACAACGAATAAAACCATTATTTGTTAGCGTGGGTCATGTTGCTTGGTAGTCCGTCTTGCATTCTGTTGCAGATTAAACACATCTTCTTGGAAGTACGATTCTTCTTCCTGGTAGTTCATTCGTCTGCCGCGAACCAACACACAAGCGCAAATTACTTGGAGAGTGCTCGGTCCCTCTGGTAAAACCATATATTGAAAGCACTTCAGAAAGGCCTAAGAAGGAAACAGAGTTGGAACATTCCCGGGAAAAATGAGGGATTTCAATTGTAGCCTTTAGAGCTGGGATCCACCGCGAGAACCGAAGTCACCGCACCAGCCCCAGAACACATCAGCCTTCTTGGGCAGCGCTGTGTTCGCAGCGATCTGATAGATAGATGACTGCTTTCGACGCTAATGGCTCAATCTGTGCTTAGATGACTGTAATCGCTGTGACCGCCAATAAACGCTGGCCTTCCACCCTCTCAGCATCTTTCCGGCTCCCTGGCTGGTGCTTGGCTCAATAATCAGGGTCTCCGGAGAGAGGCCATTAACAGGTGGTTTCTCTATTAGCGCATCCAATCGCTGACCTCCCTCTAGAGAGGATTTTGTTTATTTCATTTATACACTGGATTTACGGTGAAAGGTGCAGGTGGGAATACAGAATATGCCGTAATACATTACAGTTTAAAAGTTTGATTACTCTGAATGTCTCTACATTTGTAGCTCCTCCTGAGGGATGATAGCTTTGTATCCCTTTGTGAAAGTCATTTTATTGACTGGGTGATCCTTTAAATGTTATATATAATATAATATATATATATATTTCAGTGAAAAAACCTTGGTTAAAGAGAGTTAAGGTGATCAGATTTAACGGTACAAAACCCCTGAAATTCAGCACTCGTATTTCAAGCAAGTCCACTTTAACTTTGCGCCCCCTGGGCAGCGTACAACCACAATGATGACATCACAGAATGGCCCTAATGAACAGACAGGACTGCATTTGAGAAGCAAACAGTTCAAAAACAGCAAATGTTATAAGAAAATGGATTCCAATAAAGCTGTACAATGCAAGCTAACAAGAGGAGAGTTTTGCTCAGGAAACTGTTCCAGAGGTGATGAACCAAGGATACATTTAAAATTATTTATGAGCTTGAAAAAGAAGTTTGAATTGATTTATTGGAAGCAGTACCATACAGATTAACAAGAGCAAAATGTTTGTTAAGAAAAGTGTCCAAAATACAAATCGGTCCTTAAGGCGCTTTGGTCATTGAACAACGACACGTTTCTAGACAAATAAAGTTATACATTTTTGTTGGTTTAACCTTAACTCTTTTGTAAAAAAATATTTTTTCAAATGATATAAGGATAAGGATCTGTCCACTGTCTTGCCTGGTCGCCCTTGTCTCACTTTCCGTAGAGCTCCCTCACTTAGAGACAAACTTGTTTTGAGTTTACGGGCCTCTGTTAAACCTTTTTTCGTGGCATTCACCCACACAAATGGCTTTTTTAAAAGCCATACATGTAAGGTATGTCAGTATGCTGTTCCTCTATCTACATTTAAACATCCTGTTGTTGGTACTACCTATACCATATGTTTTAACATCAATTGCAACACAGAACATGTTGTGCATGTTCTTAGTTGTCATTGTGGCAAATGGTATGTTGGCAGCAGTATGGGCAAATTGAAGATTAAGATATTGCAGCACATTCAAGCAATTAAGCATGGTGACTTATCCGACCCTATTGCAAAACAATTTTATGAAGGTCACAATGGGTCATTGGATGGCTTTACATTTGTGGGTGTCACTCATGCCATCAAACCCCTAAGGACCCTGAGATTGAGACAGATTGAAACAAGAACAATTTTGGAGTTTCAAACTCAAGTTCCCCTGGGCCACAACATTGATGATATACTAGTTTAACCTTGCGACACTTGTTGTGTGGTTTATTTGTGTGAATTTCACCCGGGGCAATGGGTGAGCTGCTGTAGTGCGGTGGAATTTGCTTCACTATATGTATGGTTTGATGAGCACATAGCACTACATTTATAGTCGGGTTTTGGGCAGCTCATGTCCATGTGTTCAATGGCCATTGTTATATGTCAGTGATTTTAGTATGGGTGGAGTTTCCAATAATTTTAATGTTAGTCTTTGGTGGTTTTGCACAATGCAATTTATACTTCAACATGCAACTTTCACCTGCCGAATCATGTGCAATATTTCTGTGAAATTCTTTTATTTTTCTATTATCCTTGTGATTTAATGGTTTATGATGAAACACACATTTTCCCGTTTCGTGTGTATGTTTGGTATTATTGCAGTGTTGTGATTCCATGTTTGAACTTTTTTTACATCATCATGTGCTTTGCACTTTATTCAAGCCCGTTCTTGGTTTGGGATGTCCTCTCACCTACATCAACACTCCGGCCAGTCTATTGAAATATTTTTAAATTTAACTTGTGAGTCTTTTACTCATGTTTAAAGGTGGCCGAGAGATAATAATGCAGACTGAGAGAGTTGAGAGAGTTCTCACCTGTGGGTGGAACTATAGAGTTTGTACTTAAGCATTAATATAGTGAATTGTGTTTGCCAATTTTTGTTTCAGAATTTTGTGCATTTTGCACTTCATTGTACTCTGAATCATTATTTTGGTGTTTTCTCTCTCCCCTATAATCACTTTGAACAATATTTTTAGAATTCTGTCTATTATTTTGAGTATTTTATTCATGTTAAACGATGGCTGCAAAGTTGTGCTTCTCAGCACACAGCCAGATGATAGAGTTGTGGGAGTTGTCACCAGTAGGTGGAACCATAGAATTGTACTCATACATTAATGGTTTGGTGTCTTCTGCATGCTTTGTGTGAACAAGCATCCAGCTGGGGTGCGAAACGTGCTGCCTCTTGCAGCTTTTCTCCCTCGTAGTGGCTGAAAAGGTGGTGAATAAACTGTATATGGACGTTTAAACTTTGTAGTCCTGTGTTTAATAACACATTGCAGTGGAGTGCGACCCCAGCATGTCTGTGCCATTTTTTGGTGTCTTTTTATTTATATATGTACATATTATGTATAGAAAATGCAAACTGATCTCCTTGAGCTTGGTCTTAACTTCTGTCCTTCTTTAATTCTGACTATTTGCAAACAAGACTTGATTTTGATCAATTTATTAGGAAAATCAAGTTAAAAACATTCTTTGCAGTCAACAAGCCACTACTACTCGATGACAAGGCAGAACAGATTTGAAGATTTCAAATGTACCCTTAGTTGATTTAGACAATTTAATGGATCGGGATCAGGACAATGTGAACCTCTTCGAATTTGACAGCGTAATCCACCTAAGTTAGCGAGGATGCGTGGAGGCCTTCCGGGACTTGGTGATTGATGATTTACGCAAGCTTAGGCTTACTAGTCGCAGGGCAGGCAACTTCAATTTGACCCAACAACAGCTACAATGATTGGAGGCACTTAGACAGTTATCTGAAGTAGTAATAAAACCTTCAGACGAATGGTCAAATATTGTGCTTCTTAATAGAAGTGATTATGTTGCAGAGGCTACTTGCCAACTTTGAGATAACTCTGGTTATAGCTAGTTGTTGGCCAATCCTTATACAGATATACAGTGTCAGTTCACGGCCCTGCTTGATAAATGGAATGATAGAGGTATTCTTGACCATATTTGTAAGTTCCTGTCACCTACCTCTTCAGTTATCCCCACAATTAACTTTTTGCCCAAAATCCACAAGTTCATGGAAAGGTCTCCAGGCAGACCTATTGTCACTATATCTGGGTCTTTTACAGAATTTCTCCAAATTTGTTGATGAGACCATTATTTCTTTTGTTTCCACCTTTACCTCTTATGGGACACTTACGATTTTTTGCAACATGTCAATGAAATTCCATATGAAAATGGTTTCATGTTAGTTACTCTTGATGTGGTCTCACTGTACACCTCCTTACACCACATCGTAGGTATTTCAGCATGCAAACATTTCCTTGACACTCGGTCTCTCAATTTTTTGTCAAATAAGGAAATGATTCTTGAGGGGCCACTGCTGAGCAGCAAAGAAGATGGCTTCCATAGTGTGTGAGCTCCAGCATCACGTTATCCTGCTGAGAAATTAATCCATCCCTGAGCTTATTTAATACATCTCTTGACACTCGCACCGAGTGACAGGTGGACAGTGGTGGGTGTCCGAAAATCAAGGAACTTGAGGAAACAGAGGAGCCGCAGAGCCCTTTGACAGTGACACTGGTGAGCATGTGAACCAGCTCTGTGTGTGTGCGGATCTCAGATTAGCCTGCAGTAAGCCGAGGTCGGCACCCACAGGTTTCTGGAACTGGACAGCTTGGTTGAGCGGCAGGTAGAGGGACTTCCAGCGACACCTGCTTGCCTGGTGGAGAGATATTGGGGAGCTGTTACCGTGGTGGCTTGGTTGAGGATCAGAGCGAGGGGGGCCCAGTGCCGCTGGCTGCTCCAGCCCGTGGACATCCTGGAGCCAACACAGTGAAGGGATGTGTTGGGGACCAGCAGACGATCTGTTGTTCTTATCTCTGTGAGGCGGAGCACGTGCTTGCTCCGTGACAGCACACAACACGGTTGGAGGTGAGTCAGCACCTGCATTGGTGGCGGCCACTGGGGGAGCAAAATACTAGGCAGCATTTCAATTTTGACTAGTGGCTGAGCGGAGGGGCTGTGAAGCAGAGATGCATTCGCAGAGGGTGATAATACCACGGCAAATTAAGGAAAAAGCACTAATGACAACTGGTATCCAGTGATTTGCGGCTGTGACAGCAGTGGCTGGAGCAGGGCTGTTACTCTCAGTTGACGGTATTGCACAGAGCCCAATCCTGGATTATAGAACCTAGCACTGTATGAATTAGCGCACAGAGCACAGTCCTGGGTGAGACAGTACCTACTCAGTTTTAGACCCCTCCTCAGTTACCATGATGAAGGGGACCGGGAAGAAGAAAGGGCCCATGGACATCTTCATTAGCATGCCAGTGAGGGGGGGGTGGAGACCCCTGCAATTGGTGCAGTGACAGCCAGCCCAGAGGGCCCACCCACACATAGATCCCCTGATGGCTGCGATGCAGAGCGGTTTTGCCTCCTTCACTATCAAGTTGGATGACATTGTGGCCAATTTCAGTTCACTGCATGCTAAGTAAAGCCAGAACCCAGGGATGTTCTCAGGAATAAGGTATGGTGTGGCTTCATGAAAGAACTGGACCAGGGATTGTTAGAGGCTTAGATTTGAACATCCTGTGTAGGATTAAGTTGGGTGAGTCGTGTATAAAAGGTAACAGGGATTGTATAATTATTGACTGCGGCCACAGTCCTCTTCGTTTTTCCATTTATAAACGGTTGGTATTGTGTGTCCCTTCTGGTTTTGTTATGTTTTATCCAAGATTATGTTTTTTGTATTGTTGTGCAATATAAGAAATACAAAATATATAAGAAATGAATAAAAAAGTTGGACAAGAAAAGCGGGCAGATAACTGGGGCATAAAGACGCATTGGCAATTTAGATAAGGCGGGGCAGCATGACCAGGAGTTGGGAAGGATGAAGGCGGATTTGGCAACTTTGCGGGTGAAGTTTTATGATATGGAATCTTGGTCCCGGAGAAATAACCGACGAATTGTGGGAGTGTCCAAAAAACGCAGTGCGAGCTGTGATGTAGCTGTTTGTTGTAGGTCTCTTGATGTCTATGCTTGGTGATGAGCAATTTTCGGCACAGATCATTGTGGCGAGGGCCCACTGTGTGCTGGCCCCGTACCAAAACCAGGAGCAGCAATAGGGATCTGGTACTTCAGCTGGCAAGTAAATGGGGGCGCTACAGTTGGAATCAAATAAGATATTTATATACCCAGACTTTTCGGTTATGTACAGGCAGCCAGAAGATCATATAGAGATTTCTGTTATTTCCCCTCCATTGCTGGCCTTCTCCCCACCGTCCAACCCCTGTTCCTTTTTTCCTCCCCAACACCTCCCATGTGTTCTTCCCACCCTCCTCCTGCCTCCCCTGCCTGTGATTGGTGCCTCAATGGGGAAGCTGCACTCCCCTTCCTCAATGAAGACCAGGATGGTCTTTTCAATGGCAGGCCCTTGTGAACGGGTCCTGCCCAGCCGTCCTGGTCTGTTCCCAGGTGAGTGCCCCCTCTGGACCCCCTCCTCCTTTTTTGTTATTTTCCTTTGATTGCTGGCCTTCTCCCCACCTATCCACTCATTGGTCCTTGTGTTCTTCCTGCCCTCCTCCAGCCTCCCCTGCCCGTGATTGGTTCTACAATTGGAAATCTGCACACTTATCAGAGCAATCCAGGGAAGCCCTACCTGGGCAGCCAGTCAGCTAAGGGCGACAGGCAAAGGGCAGCTCCCCTCTGGGCAGCTTGCATCCCTGTTTGACCTTGATCGCCTTTGATCGCTAAGCAAGGCAACCTACAGTAAGAGACAGGTAAGGTGGTCCGGGTTGGGGAGTACAATCATTCAGTGGGGAGTACTGTAATCCAGTAAAACCTCACCACTTCATTACCTTCTAATATAATGTGTTACACTTAGCTGGACTTTTGGGGTAGGAAATGTGTTACACTTAGATGGATTCTGGGATAGACGATCTGTTACACTTTGTGCTACACTAAGATGGATTCTGGAGGTAGAAAACAAGTTACACTTCTGGGGTTAGCAAATGTTATGCACTTAGATGGATTCTCGAGTAGGATATGTGTTACACTTAGATTTATGTTCGGGGACAGACGCTGTGTTAGATTTAGATGTATTTTGAGGGCAGGAAAGGTGTTGCACCTGGATGTACTTCGGGGACAGGAAATGTGTTGCACGTAGATGCACTTTGGGGACAGCAAATGTGTTGAGCTTAGAGGTATAGTGGGGGAAGGAAACGTGTTACAATGATAATGATATATTTAATCTGTATCCCGCTCATACACAGGTGTTTCAAAGCGCCAGGAGGCAAGGGAGGGGAAACAAAGGAGGCCAAAAGAACAAACTTACTAAGCCCAGTGACATTGTGAACGTGCAAGTGCAAGGGAGAGGGAAGGGGAAAAGTGTGAGGAGCAGGGAGGGAGTGGAAAGTGCTGAAGACATGATAGAACAACAACAGGTAGTGCGGCCAGCAGGTGGTAAGTAGCAAACAACAATTAACCCAGGCATTACCCTTACGGATACAACATTCCAGTGCACACAATCAACCCTTCTACAAGCCAACACACACACAGATGAAAGTTTCTCCTGGTTCTGGACCTATGCTATCATTCTACCCTCACCAACCCACCCTGCCCTCTTTCTTTTAGAGCCACGTGAGCACCTGTAGACTGCCCCAGTGGTGGCAACGGTGTGCACTATAAGACAACAGAACATAACATATGACCCAGTCAAGCACTCCTCCGAGCACAACAGTTTCCTTACTCCCTGCTATTTCCATCAACGCTCCAACTACAACATGGGGGCTGAGCACACTTTTTTGAGACCACTGTTGACGCTAAATCGTATATCTAGGCTTCGATCCTGCTTCTGTCTGGGTCCAGTCCAGGCAAACAGGATCCTACACAGGCCTGGCAATACATCCTTCTGCCACTGGGGAATGATTTTGCCCATTCCGGAACTGTAGTTGGTTTAAACTGTGATAACCTTTGGCTTAGAGTATGAGTTAATATGAGGTCGGGGCACAATTAAAAATTATATGTAAATTGCTGTTCGTAACTCACCCCTGGAAGTATCCACTGCAATGGTTTTGGGTTTACATCGCCAAGTTGGGGTGACAATAGGGTAGGTGGGAGGGGATTGCCAGTTTGGAATGTTCAAATGTTTGACAGGCAGGAAGTCCTTTAATAGGCAGACAACATCAATGTACTTGTTGAAGGCAGCTGCACGTAACTGAGGGGAGAGCGAACATGAACACTAGAGGAGCGGGGGTACCCATCACATGCTTTACCTGGAACGTGTGGGAGTTAAATAACCTGGCTAAATTGAGGTGGCTGTCGACATACTTAGAACGTCCTGGCCCAAAGACACTTAGGTTGCAAGCGACGCACACTGTAAGAGGAGTACATGAGGCCTTTGCTGAACAATGGGGCCCCCAGAGATTTTACACCAACTACTCATCACAGTCCATGGGGCTCATGACTCTAATTCATGCGCCTCTGGCATTTCAGGAGACCCTGAGATGTATAGACCACAGAGATCGATATGTAATAGTGTGGGGAATGCTAAAGGGTAAAGGGTAAAGGGTTGGTCTGGTAAACACATATGTGCCTTATATACATGACCCAGAGTTCTATAGACAAACATCAGAAATATTACCAAGGTTGCCAGACTCTGTTATAATCTGGTGAGGGTACTTCAACACAATTCTGGATGTGATGATTGACCGCTCTTCAAACACACCACGGTCATTGACCACAGCAGCACAGACGTGCCTACAGATCCTTGCCTACCTGCAGATGATAGATATAGGGAGGGTATTGCATCTGGTGGAGTGAGAATACACATGCTGCTCAATGGTCCATGACACAATGGGCCTCATTACGACCCTGGCGGTAGCCGTGCCCTTATTAAGGGCACAGCTGCCACCGGTAATGATTTTTTACCGGGTCTAAGAAAAGGGCAATAACCGGGTTATGCCTACCTTGGTGGACCCGGTAATTGCCCTTTTCTTGGACCCAGTAAAAATCAATCCCCATTCCCATTTGAGCCCCATGGGGCTCAATGGGAATGGGGAGGATGCTAACAACGGGCCCGTTATTAACGGGCCCGTTGTTAGCATCCTGGCCCTCGTAATAGGGCATCCCATAATGAACGGTGCGGGTCCCGTACCGGCAGCGTTCATTACGGTAGCGCCAGGATCCTAATGAGGCCCAATGTCTATGATAGACTAGAGCTGCTCTTCTCCGTTGAAGTATCTGACACCAGGGGGTGTGAGATATACCCACGTATATTTTCCGATCCTTCACCAGTGGGGTTTCCGTAATCGACAAGAAGCCTATACCCCGTCCGGTCTGGAGAATGTCCTCCTCCTTGGTGTTAGACTCACACTAGTGGCATCCCTTCATGATAAAATTGAGGAATTGTTCACAAATAACAATGGCTCTGTGGCGCTGCACTCCATACTCTGGGACACATTTAGGCATGCATCTGAAGGGAGATGCTGTCATAGTCAATCGGGTACTTAAAACACTTCGGTCAGAACTACAGGACAGCGAGGGGCAGATTAGGAAGCTAGAGAATGAGCACGGAGTGACCAGTGATCGGGCGTGTCTCAGACTGTTAAACGGGAATCTAACTACATTTCAGGAATTGGCTGGACGGGAAGTGTAATATACGATTAAATCAGAGCTAGTGCAAAGGTATGGGGAGGCAGACAGAACAGGGAGAGCTCTTGCCCGAGACATCCAAGTTGAGAGTGCGGCCTGCACCATTGCACGGATTACTGTGGTGGCTGGGGCGGTTCTCACAGCCAAGGAGGACATTAACAGGGAGTTTTGGGATTCCCGATACAGCATTATACACCATACACACACTGAAGAAAGTATACGACATTACCTCGATTACATAAACTTTCCAGAACGTCCTGAGGAAGCGAGAATGGAGCTTGATACACCTGTTACTGTTGATGAAGTAGTTATGGCCATATCGTCATTGAAGTCGGGCAATGCGCCTGAATCCTATGGTTTAGGAGTAGAGTTCTACAAGCACTTCAAACAACTATTGGCTCTGCACTTGACTGAGGTTTGGGAAGAGGCCTTCGAAACAAGGGAACCCCTGACGTTATTGAAAGAGGCAATAATTACAGATCTGTTAAAGCCCCCATAAGCTACCGAATGAGGTTGCATCTCATAGGCCATTATCCTTAATCAATGTGGATGCAAAAATGTTTGCAAAAATTCTGGCTACACGCCTCTCCCTGGTGCATCCGGATCAGTCTGGCTTTATCCCAAATAGGCCTACAGCATTACATTTTTGGCAACATGTTTGTATAATAGCTCAGATGGATCTCAGGTCCCGGGCATCTAGCTGCGTTGCTTCATGCCGAAAAAGCCTTTTGCTCTGTGTCCTGGAGTTTCCTGTTCATGGTATTTTGTGGTTTTAAATTTGGTCAGTACTTCGGCCGGTGTTTCTGGTTGTTATACAGTGGGCCCACAGCGAGAATCCAAACGAACACCACTTCACCCCCAGTACCCTAAATGCAGATATACATGATGTGTTTTTTCAAGGTAAAGCGCTCCTAACATTGCCATCTTTCTTGACTACACGGTATTCCATTAAGGAACATCAGTCTACATCATGAATGTTTGACACGTGACTGTTTCTTAGCTGCCCTAGCTTTCCTAAGGTCAATGACCTGCAGCCGTGGACTTTCCCTATTGAACCCCACAGCACTCCTCATGGAAGCAAGCTCAGCAGGATGAAACTTCATGCACCTCTAATACATGACTTACTCGTTCCCAGCACTAAGGGCTTTTCAGAGGTCCATGTCTAAGGGTCAGAACAGACAAATGTATGAAAAGAGGGCATTTGGTAAAAGCATCCAGTGACATGCATGCACTGACCCGACGACACAGCACGACATCTGTTGCGCCTCGTTGTCAACTGTGATTCCATTGTCCAGTTGATGCATTAGGATACCGCAAGCATGATGTATCTAAATTTTCCAAAATTGGGGATCATGTTCAGTCCCAGCTCTGTCTCGCCTCACCCCCCACACGAGTCCCGGCCTGCCCAGAATTACTTAAAGCTTGTGTAATGCTGTAAATCATCAGTTGTTGTTAGTTTATGCTACTAACAACATCCATGTATCAACATAAAAGACTGTACAGCCTAACACTCAATACTGAAGGTATACGGCAGGCTACTAGCATCTGCACATTGATATTAAGTCCCCTCCAAGATGGTGCCCCGCAGTTAAAAACACCACACATACATGAACAGCGCGCTATGCTTGGTCTGGTAACCACAGCAACAGTAAATAGATTTAAGAATGCTGGCTGCACTAACAACGGTTGATCACGCCGAGTTGCAGCGCGGTCGTTAGGAGATCTATCCATCTGCCGTCATGGGTAAGCACTAACTATTACTATTATTTTCTTTGGTGAATCGCCTGTATGAACCGGGTATACTATGACTACGATGGCCGATACTCACCCGGCGCACTGATGCTGAGCCGCACAGCCAAGCATGGCTTCTCCTTACCCCCACTCCGCGCATGGACTGAAATTCTAATGAATAGTGCACAGAGCACGGATACACAGGTAATGGGACAGACTTTCAGTCACTGGAGCTCATTCTGTACTCCGATGAGAAAGATTTAATTGCACAACAACCATAGCCACCTCACCAAAAGAAGCTCCACGGCACACTTGACCACCAGAAAGGGCCATACTGCTTCAAAATATCCACTCTGTTTGCACAGTCAGTCGTTCATGCAAAAAAAAAAAAAAAAAACAGACTGAGCACTAGATCCAAACTCAAATCTGAACTTCTAAGTATTATTAAGGTCACATTAGGCTTAGGTTTAGTCACCCTAAGTTTCCTAGGGTCATCCAGACGTAGACCCCTTGCTCGCTGTGCTCACAGAGGCACATCTCCACCTCACTGATGAGGCCCAGCAAGGCTGAAATACGTGTATGGGGTTGCTGTTGGTACTCTTGTTCAGAAGGGAATTCAGCATTTCGGTGCTGTACTGCCCATGTGGGTGGGACGAAGGCTGATATACAAATGGATATTTCCCATCTGTGAAAGGTACAGTGAGCTAAAGTGTGGCTGCGGACTCTCTAGTGGGTACCTTCCCAAAGAACAGGTAAATGGGGCGTTTGTGTTCTCGAAGAGGGGCGCCTATGGACTATTTTTTCACATTAGACACTGAGTTTAGGGCGATTGACCCTGTTGTCCTAGAAGCATGGCGTTGTAAGAAGTGCGCTCAATGCATCCTCACACATATCTGTATATAAAAGGATAATCTCAAAAGCTTGCACCTCAAGGGTTTCCCTTTTCCCTAGGGGAGGCTTACAGTGAGATTCTTTCGGGCGACCTGTCATACTCGCCTCAACCATCACCTCGAACCTTAGTCACAAGTGTGACCTGTGAGTATTCTGTTTTCAGATGTATGTTTGCTCTGCAATTGTTGATAAATTAATAATAAGTCGAATAAATAACACACGCTAGTGACACTAGTAGTGACACGGTACCATTTGAATCTCCACAAGGGCTGTCTGAATGTCTCTACAAACCGAATGAGGTGAGACCGTTCCAACTTGATTTTGTTTTTTGGATACGGAGTAAGAATGGCCAATGCAAATACAGCCATTTTGTCAACACAGATAATTCTTACAACTTTTATCAAGACAGTCCTGAAAAAGGTGGTACCAGTTATATAGCCTGCCAAAACCGGTCGACACATACGCAGAGAGAGCATGAAGTATCCTGCTGCATTTCCAGTCAGAACCAGGAGCAGCTCTAGAAACCAACATGTCTATGTCCCTGGTATAAGTCTTCACAGCAATTTCTAGCTCTCCAGTTAGAGTATTAGTTTTAACAGGGACACGTTCACCTTCAGTATTGGCCAACAAAGCAATCATTGCCATAATACTGTTGGAAAATCATCCCCAGCTTACATTTTCAACTCTTCATATGAGTAAGGACTTGTGCTGGCTTTCCTGTCTGTATCACAATGACCTATATAGAAATTAGTTCCCAAGCCAACAGTAAAGGATTTAGAATGAAACTGAGAGAATAAAGGGTTTAAAAACAAATAATTGAGGCTTCCTTTTTCCTTACTCTACCCACTATTAGATAGGTGGGCGCTGACTAGGGATAGGGCACTAGACAGGTAGGTATAAATAGAACTCTCTATCCCTCTCTTTTCTCTGTCCTAAATAGTCTCTCAGACTCATGTCAAAGACTTGCTCAGTATTTAGAATTAATCTATAAAAAGACCTCTGGTCTCAAGATAGATGACAGGATCTAACCAACAATGTCTGCCATTTAACCCCTGGAGACAGTTCTAATCATTTTGGAGCCTTATAAATGCTCAGCTGGATTAATCAGATGTTAGGGTATGTTGCCTGCTCCCCTCTTCATGTTATAAAATATTGTTTGGGCACAACCCTTACAAATCTCTGGCAAGCAACCCTGCACCTCTTCTGTTTATTCTGAACTGCAAGCTTACAATTCCCCACTTCAACTTTAATAAATTGATCAACTTCAGAAGGATGAAAGGATGTGTTCTTCTTACCCTAATTTAAACCAGGGACGTGCAGGTTACAAATAGACCTCTGCTGCAGAGTTTAATTTGCTTTCCTACTCGGAGAACATTCACACATACATAGGACTCAGCCGTCAAAGTGTACGAAATGAAGTAGAGGAACTATGTTCCCTAATGGCCTGCCCCTGCTCCCCACAAACCCCATCATCCCGGCCTCTTCCACGTACAATCCAAAACCCCAAAAACATGCGCCTACTGTTTAAGGGAACGTTTAGTGCAGTGCACTGAAAGGGCAAGTTTCAACTTCTTCTTACATTTTCCAGAATGGTTTATTTTTCAAATAATAGTTTAGGAACAGTGAAACTTAATTAACAAAAGTAGAGTAGAAAACAATTGACCAAATCATTTTTTGTTTGATTTCTTTTTTAAATGATGCGGGCGGAGACCCCCCCGCCATTACCCATACCTTAACCTCTTCCCTTACCCCACCCCACATCTATATTTAATAGAAATTCGCCAAATACTGAGGAGCACCACTCCCAACAGCTCCTGCCCACTTCGACCACTGAGAGGAATCAATTTTCTCTTGCTAACCCACACCCCACCCAGCCTCACCTGACCTCTACGTTTCCCCTAACACATCCCTCTCTCTTCCTGAAACCTCTTAAGTTATCTTGTGTATTTATTCTCCCACAAATCAGACTAAAGCTGCCTCAACCTCTCCCTAACTTCCCTGAAAGTGTATGGCTCTTAAAGGAGATTCTGGCAGTTCGAGCTGAAAGGATAATCTGAAGGAACCCGCAAACTTGCCCGAAAGTTACTAGGAGATTCGCAAGAGCTCACTGAACACTTTTGAGTTCACCCAGGTTTACTTGGGAGACACTACCTAGCAGCACAACTAAGTGATAGGGATGGCTCATTTTGTAGGCACAGTTTCACTGCAGTCTCTGGAGGTTGTTTACTGTTTAAAAGAGAGCATTTGAAATAAGTGTTGGCCACAAACACTACATGGCACTATAGGCAGCACCTCGTTTAATGGAAGCAATATTAATGGTAATAATAACAATAGCATCATATTTTTATATAGTGCTTCATACCAGATTCCTCCTTCTTCTTAGTGCTGTAGATAAAAGCTGTTATGATCACCTAGTGTAATGGAAAACAGGTGTAGCTTGGCTTCATACACAATGTTTACAGATTCACAATATTTGTGTGCTTTTGATCTTTCCAAATGGTTGACATTGGGTGAGGGTGGTATCTGCTTCCATATGAGGAACACTGGTGCTGTTGTATCAGAATTAGGACTGCTATACTAGCTCCTCAAAGGTATAGCAGCTCTGTTTAGAAAGGCCTGAGCTGGTCTGTAACAAAATACTAATCAGACCTTCCCAATATTGTTAGACGTGGCTCATCAAAAAAGAGCAGCTCCATTAAGACGTCAGCAAATACTGGAAACAGCATTTACAATGCTTAATCATTTTTCAGGGATGTCATTTGGGGGTAGGCAGGGGTCACAACTGCGACCCCTGGGGGCCACTGTTGCAACCCCTCGGTACTCCCTTTGCGACCACAACTCTAACAACAACAAAAAGAACGTTTAGTCAAAAAAAAACTATGGGTGCTCCTGGTGTAGCAGGGGGGGGCGCCACTCCAGCCGCCACACCAGGTCTGGTGGGTCCCTGTCCCAGTCCTCAACCATCAGGGTGAAGGCTGTGCCGGGGAGATACTCAGTAGGGGTTGGAGCGGACCGTGACATGTGGCACATGTCACATGCCACGTTCCGCTGCAACCCCTTGTACCTCTGCTCCTCGTTGCAGCTCACATACAGGAACAGGAAGCTCTTGCAGCTTCCTGGTTCCTGTTTGTGAGCAGCACAGAGGAGCAGAGGGGGTATGGAAGGACAGACCGAAGCTGCAAGAAAAGGTAAGAAGCCTTTTTTTTAATAATATGAAGTGTGTTTTGCATGTGCGCAGTGCGTGTCAGATGTATGTATGTGAATGGTGGGTGCATGAGAAGTGATGTGATATGTGTTTGTGAATGTTCTGGCTGGGTGGGTGTGTGCCTGTGTAGATAATTTATTGAGTCTATTTAAGAGAAAGTGTGAGTGATTGGTGGGTGAATGAAAAGTGATGTGATGTGTGTTTTTGAATAATCTGGGTGAGTAGGTGTGTGCCTGTGTAGACAATGTAATGCGTGGATGTAAGGGAAGGTGTGAGTAACTGGTGGGTGGGTGAATGAGAAGTGATGTTATGTGTGTTTTTGAATGTTCTGGGTGGATGGGTGTGTGCCTGTGTAGCGAATGCAATGAGTGAATGTAAGAGAATGTGTGTGTGAGTGACTGATGGGTGAATGAGTATGAATGTGATGGTGTGTTTTTTAATGTTCTGGGTGGGTGTGTGCCTGTGTAGAAAATGCAATGGGTAGAGGTAATAAAAGGTGTATGATTGAGTGACCGGTGGGTTAATGAGTATGAATGTGATGGTGTGTTTTTGAATGTTCTGGCAGGTTGGCCGGGTGTGTGCCTGTGTAGAGAATGCAATGAGTGCATGTAAGAGAAGGTGTGAGTGAGTGACTGGTGGGTGAATGAGCATACATGAGGTAGTGTGTGTTTGAATGTTCTTGGTGGGTGGGGTTTGGTGTGTGTCTGTGGGGTGAATCCAGTGTGAGTGTGTGCGAGAGGAGATATATGAGGGAGTGACCGGTGGGTGAAAGGCCCTAGGAAACAGGATCACTGGTGCTATTTTGCCACATCCTTTATTGACTTTACATGTTTTACTGGTATTTTTGGGCAAATGCAAGTTCACGTGTGCCATTCCCTGGCTAGGCTGGCATTTTGGTACAGTCAGTCTAGCCATTGCTTACTGTGGCATGACATTTATTACTCGTCATCTTTAAAAAAGCAAGCATGATAAGTACTGTTACCTCGCTAGACTGATGTGTTGGTGTAGCGGCCTGTATATTCTTCACTGTAGCATAACTTTTTATTAACTGAGCATCTATGATGAATCAAGCAAGATAAGTGTTCTTGTGGGTCTAGACTGGCTTACATTGTAACCAGTTTGTACAGTTTTTCCTATTGTCACACGTCACTTTTAATGGGCAGACCAACAGGATTTTGTACTTACATAGGTGTATGGGCATATATTGGCAGGGTCAGTTTTGTGCCCAGTGCCACTAATGATACTATAGAAAACATTTTAATGCGAAAATAAGTATGGTCTTATATGGGAAAACTAGCATATGTTGGTGGAGCCAGCATGAAAATGTATGGGCACAGCCAGCATACACATATTTTTTATATTGCCATATATTACAGGGACTGGCATGATGCCCCGACCGCCTTACCTGAACCTTGGATCTACTGGCATCTTGACTTATCTGTAATGCTATGATTACTGTCTTGTCTGTTCTATGTTTTTTGTCAGTGCTCTGAGGTTAGCACTTTACAAGAGTCAAGTAGAATAGACTAGAATAGAATAGAATCATAATGCATTGGGAAATACTCTGTGCACTTTTGATGACTTGCCTCTATTGTACTTTTTTTCACGCTTTACCCTACAAAACCGATAGTTGGCCTTTTACCCACATTGTTGGCCTTTAACCTTTAACCTACATTTTCCAAGAAGGTGTGCTGTGTAATGCACCATTTTAACCCATTATTCAAATCATTTACTAGGGAGAAGAATCGTCATTAGTTCGGGCTCCCTCGATATGCTCAGTTGCAATCACATACTTGTGGCAAATATTTACACCCTCCAAAAAAAAAACAATTTGTGGACCAGGCACTGCCCCCTTCTCTCTATGTTACATTAACGAGTTAAGCTTTGATTGAAAAACATATTTACTGTTTTCACTTGCAGTAGTGCATGCCCCTGCAGCGGCATAATCATGGCGATTGCACATACGTGGTGGTCTGGACCGGCCCGGGATGCTTTATTAAGGAGCTTTGGGGGGGGGGTACAGTATGGCTGGCAGGGGAGCTGCCAAATGGTGTGCTATGCCATTGGGCACCACTGGGTCTAACAAAGGGGCAGTGTGCAATGCACACCTGAAGTCTGCCAGTGAGTCCCCGGGTGAGAAGCAACTCGTGGTGTTTTCAATTTTAAATAACTGTGTGGTGCTCTGCATTTATTTGTGCAGAAATGGTATTACATTAAATGGTGTTTTTTTGAAAGTCCTCTGGCACCCAGTATTACGCTTAGATAATAAAACCTATGGGGGCTCTTGGGCATATCGAAAGAAGCTTTCCCAGGTATTATACTCCAGCAAAGATAACATTATCAGGTGCACTCCCCTCCGTGCATGCAGAGCAGTTTAATAGATTTCTTCTATCACAGTGGTAGCTCAATCATATATACATTCATAACCAGGGAATTTTGTTGATAAAATCCTGGTAAATCATTTTTCTACTGGATAAACCGCAGCATACGCCTCCCCAGGTCAGTGCTTTTTTGGCTTGATTAACACAGCACTCGCCAAAGATAACATGTACTTCTGTGTCCATTGATCTATAGATGTTTCATACACTACCTGTAGCCTGCGTTACAGATTTCGGTTACCCTGTTAGAAATACTGCATTATATATGTTGCATTATATATGTTTTACATATAGAGCCCACATCGAATCTGGAAAATGGCATTCCCCAAATGTGTAATTGTGCATAATGCCTCCCTCTGTGCCTCGGTTCTTATATCTGGCTGAAATGAGAGCACCTGGAAACACGGGAGCTAGATGCATCTAAAAAATATGAAGGTTGTTTGCCAAACCTTTTTGTGATGTCACCTCGGGGCGGAGTCAAATCACATCACTTCTGGTGATGTCATCAGGGGGTCAAGGGTCATGTTCCACTACCCCTGGCATTTTCATGAAATGACGTTCCTAGTTTTGTTCTCTGTATTTACAATTTTGCACACACCTTCCTCACAATATCAAATGAGTTAAGTACTTTATTTAATTGAAGACTGTGCATTGGGTGATGTATTGCTTGTAACTCAAGTGGGTGAAGTCACAAATCGGTTACATATTTTTTTTAACACCAGCAGCTGCTTAATACCAGCAATTAACCCAACTTCTCAGCTGCTTCCGTGGCAAAATTCCTGTTTTAATTCACCTAACTGTAACACTTAAATAGATAACTAGAAGTTCAGTATCTGCAGTTGGCCCTTTATCTTTCAGATAGCTGTTTATTTCAGGCAGAAATGGCTGCTTTAAATCATCTTAATATGACAAGAATTTTGCTAACACAGAATGGGTTGATGGTCATGCTGCTGGCATATATGCATACTTGCCAACCCTACCGATTTAGGCGGTACAATACCGCTTTTTAAGCAGTCCTACCGCCTACCGATTTATTGGCAACAAATACCGATTTTAAAAAAAAGAAATGTTTTTGTTTACATTTTTTTTTTTTGCCACCCCAGCTTGGGGGTGTCTTTCAAGGGCTCCCCTGAGCTGGCGTAGCAGGAGAAGGCGCGGCATGCAGGCTTTTGATGGAAAAGGCGCCCACGGAGGCGGGCTAAATGCGCCCCTCTGCAGCGGGTGCCTTTGACAAAAGGCGCCATTAGCTCCCCACCACGCCAGCTCGGGGGAGTCTTTCAAGGGCTCCCCCGAGCTGGCGTAACGGGAAAAAACGCAGCATGCAGGCTTTTGATGTAAAAAGCGCCCACAGCGGCGGGCTAAATGTGCCCCTCCGCCGCGGGTGCCTTTGACAAAAGGCGCCATTAGAGTCTTTCAAGGGCTCCCCCGAGCTGGCGTGGTGGCAGAAGGCGTGGCAGGGCCTCATTGTCATTGAATGCACCCGCGGCGGTGGGCTCATTCAATGACAATGGGCTGCTGACGCGCCCTATTCCCATCATTACCTCATCACCTGACTATTTTTGAAACTTTAAGATTCCTACAGATTTTTGGTCACAGAATGTTGGCATGTATGTATACGTATGCCTTCCCAAATGTCCCAAAAAAGTTCCAGTGCTACCACAATAGCCAAAACAGATACAAATATAGATTTCATTGCACAAGTGCGCACTGGAGCTGACAAGGAGGGAAGCCAAGGGTGTATCAGTGAGTGTGTGCGTGTGTCTATTGAGGAGAATGTTTGTAGTGTGGGGGCAATGGGGATGGGGAGAAGGGAAGTATAAGTGTGTGTGGGTCGAGGAGGAGCTTTTGTGACATGGAATGTGAGGCAGGACAGCAAGTAACTTGTTGTGCTTCCGTTTGTGATTGTGTGTTTTGTCTGTGAGGGGAGTGGATGTTTGCGTAGGAATGTTTATAGCGGGGTAGGGGCGGGAGGAAGTAAATTGTGTTAGGCAGCAGGGGATTGGTTTTGTGGGGGGTGACCACGCCCCCTGAAAAGTGATATCAGCGGATATTAAAGGGCACACCAACTCAGCCAAAAAATGATGTGGCTTTTTTGTGTGCAGCCTTTAATGTTCAGAAATATCCCACAGAACCAAGCACACTTATATCCCAGAACAAAGGTACCTGAGACCTCTTGCAGTGCACCACTTTCTGGTTTTCCAGAGTGCACTGCCTTTTCTAAATGCACCAGAGAGATGGCACAATGCACATATATTATGACATGCACCATGGACCACTAATCCATTACAGAGATACTCACCGAGCAAGCACAATGCACCTTTGCTCTGATTTTCACCATGCACCACCAATGCACTGCTAAGATGCCCCTTAAGCTGAGGCAATGCACGGTACCCAGTCAATATATCTAACACATTACAGAGTGGTACATTTCAGAGGGGACCATAATACTGGAAAACACTGCAAACATGAATTCAATAAATAAAGGGTAGGTGAGTACAGGGGTTAAAATTGGTCCATATGGGATCGGGGTGGCATTATAAGTGTAAAAAACAAGGGGCTAGGGGGGGACGCGCCCAAATTAAACATTTATTTTACCACTCTGTAATTGTGGTCGGTAAAATCACATATAACCCAATGCACCAGTCATCACCTGCAGATTCAGAGGCAAGTAGCGCCTGAATCTTCAAGGTACAAGCACATTCTGTGCCACACATTAGAACGAGGAGTTGAGGCATGCCTCTCTGTTATGATAATGTATGCACCTGCTGTAGCTGGGTTCCCATGTTCAAATAATAGCGGGCCAACTCAGCTTTTCAGCAGTCTGAGTTCAATAAGATTGTCACTGTTCCTTGGATAATAATATGTGGTATTAACCGTCTCCGCTTTATTCAATTAAATGTGTGGCACACGTTGGGGGTCATTTTTTATAAAATATGATAATTGCATGAAGGGGACCCCCAGTGTTACAAGCACTTACAAGCTGTTGGGTCAAGTGCATGCAATTGCAAATCTTTATAAGGCGGAGAGCAAAGGTGAAGAATAAAACCACGCACAATACAGAGCGGGTCACCCAATATATGTGGGTAGGGTCAGAATGCAGCTCATTTTTCAAAGAAATGTGAGATGAATTCACTGCTCTCTACTGGAATGACTAGATGCATCCATCGATGTATTTATGTGATATTCATTTGTATTCTCACTTTTTCTCCCGAGTTAATGTCATGACACCTATTGTTAACATGTATTGAAATTATTATTTTTTTTTTACATTTCTTTGTATTTTAACCATTTATAGTAAAATGAATATATTTTTTAGGTTTGATGTTGGTTTTTCTGCTACTCATAGTTCTCTCCTATCAGTGTATGGCCTTTTTCTGTGTTTCGAGGAGTAAAACCACTTTACGTTTGCTCTCTGTCTTCCAAGTAAAGTGCATTCAGACTGCACATTTTGCATTTACAGTGAACTCCTATGGAATCCGCCTGCTTCCAGCAGGTGCAATTTGCAGGCAGTTTTTACAGGAATCCTTTCGATTTACGCCAGCATGAAAATCCCATGCTAGTGTAAAAGGTAGAGGATTTGCAAGCAGGGGTGGACTGGCCTACAGGGAACTCTGGAGATTTCCCGGTCGGCCTCTGCACCCTGGGCCTCTTTTCTGTGGTATTTCCAAATGTTCTCATAGGAAAAGCATTGGGCTTGCTGAAAATTAGTCATATGGGGCCACTTTGAACTTTATTTCCAGGGCCTCTTTTGGTCCCCAGTCCAGCCCTGTTTGCAAGAGGAGTGGCAAATACGAGGCAGAAACAAATGCCCCCCCCCGTCTCCCATTCTGCCTTCAAAAGCTTTGGATCATTTCCTGCAGCGATATGGCAGGGCATACACGGCTTTGCTCCTTGTTTATATGGCTTGCAGTGTGGCTCCACCAGCTTTAAAATGGCCCCTATTGTCTCTTCCCTCTGCTTATTCTAAGGGCGTATAAAGCATCATATTGCATGGGGTATAAAAAAAACGTCCAACATAGGGCAACATGGAGGGCACTTGGTACTGCGTGAAAAGAGCCTTGTAAAGTGGACAAAACTGCCCAGTCAATAACTGCTCCATCAATGAGTGGAGCAAGTCAGATCATTCGTATAGCGCTGGTCGCGGATTGAACCGCCTCTTGGCACAGGAGTGGAACACCTGCTAAAGAGGTTTGAAATGAAATGAAATGATAGTTTATTTATATAGCGTCCTTACACAAGGTGTTTCAAAGCGCTTCAATGCAAGGGATGGAACAAGGACACATTCAATGACATTCTTGCGTCTAACTTGCATGACCTCGGTTCCAATACTAAAAGATATGTCTTGGGGTCTGCGCACCTGCTGAAGATGTGAACGAGCAACTTGAAGGTCAGAGGTTCGTTTGGAATCTGGAGGATTAACCTTTTTTTATCGATTTTTATAAATTGTGATTGAAGCACAGAGTCACATACAGGTGCCGAACAACAACAATAAGCAGTGCACCTGCTGCTGATAATCCTTAGGCCATAGGTTTCCATCACAGAAAAACAGCTTGGCAGGCTAATGTTCCTGCTGCGGAGATCTGTACACCAATCCAAGCAGGATGGTTCAGTGGGATAATGGGCCTGAAGCCAACGCCTATATTCACCTTGCATGTCAAGTGTACTCTTTGCAAAGATTTTTATGTGTAAAACCTGAAGTTAAAAGCTTGGAACCCCACTAGAGTCAGCCCAGGATGTTGCCCAGTGAGGGTCTATAAAATGTGCATTGTTGTTGACAGTAGTGACATGGTTTACCGGTGACTTTCACCACTTTATAAAACCAAGCACCATTTGTTACTGAAAACCAGTTTGCAGGGCTAGCCCGAGGCATGGGAAGTCTGCGCAGTTGCACAGGGCCCCACTGCACGCGGCCCCCACAGGCGCCAGTGTCTGTCTGACTATGTGATATTGTTTTAAAGAGGGGCTGTGCTGCTTCCATGTACCAGGCTCCAGGCTCGCTTTTCAGGTTGTCAGAGGGAGGCCACGTTGACAGCCTTAGACAAGTAACACCCTGCGAGCGCCCATCAGATGCCGAGGGCCACCTCACTTCCGATTAGCACATTTTGTTTCTAGCAGAGCTTTTAAAGTGAAAGTGATTTACAAATGATTGGAGTGACCATTGTGTTCGACAATGCGTTCTTAACAAGTCCATGGTAAGAAATGCAAAGGGGCATTTTTATTCGGAAAGCACAAAGTACAAGTTACCTGTATAAATCTATGCTCGACCCAAGGCCAATTAAAATATACGACACAAAACAGTTTTAAGCTACATTATGTTCAGATGTTCGTATTTAGCACAACAAAAAGCATTTATTTTTGATAGAATAAAATATGTTCATCACATCATATATGAAGCCTGGATTTGTCAAACATTGAAACACAAGCAGGTAACCTTTTCAGACATTAATGCACCTCATTACAAGTTGGCCGGTGTGGAATAACGTGCCGGTAATAACGTTCACCGGCACATGAATGCACCGACCAAGTAGAAGTTTGCCGGTGGGGCACCTGATTTGCCTCCAGCTAAGAGCAAGAGCTGGAGGTAAGTCAGGCGCCTTACTGGCAAAAATCACTGGTATTACCGCCACTGGTACTACTGTTGCTGGTAATACCGGCAAATCCCCCACGGAGTCCAATGGAATGGGGTTTTACAACCATTGCCGCCACTTGTAATCCGGTGGTAGTACCGCCAGACGAAGTGGCAATAACAGTAATACAGTTTGGTGGTATTTGGGTAGATTTACTGCACAGATGCCACCAAACTCGTAGTGAGTCCCAATATTGTATTTTATTATGAGTATTTAAGTCTTGAAAGTACATTTTCAAAATCTAAGGGCCATTTTGTGTTTTCTGCTGAATTGCATTCTGGGATTCATAGCCTCCCAATAAAAAACGAGGGAATAATGCCACAATTTTACACTTTTTGCCTAACATATTTCTAAAAGCATTTATATATTTGTGTGAGTACCTTACAATGGTGTGTGTACTTTTAAAGTCATCTTTATAAAACAGAGTATTGTTAAATGCCAAAAATGTGAGGAGGGGAGATGATGAAAGGGGAAGTGAGCCATGAATATTTGCCCAGGATGTGGCAATAAAGGTTGCAATCCTGGAGAGTTTATTTTCCCAGGTTACCACCATATGCTGCTTTTCAGGGCACAAATAGAGGATACATGTGGGTAGACAGCATCTTCCCCCTTTTTTCAGAACGTTGATGCAACCCACTGGGGTGTTTTTGAGGTCACTAAAAGGATTTCACCCAGGGTGTCACGTTTCCAATGCAAACACATACCCACAAGACTACAGAATAGTGTCATTAAAGTGCATTTCTCATATCAGGATTTTGCTTTCCAGGGGCTATTTCACTATAGATTGTTGGGTTTTAAAAGGTGGGCACCTTTTATACTTTACCAGATTAGTTATTGGAAAATTTCCTCCCTCGTGTTATTTTTCTAGTATTGACATTTTTTTTTGAAAGGCTAATGCTCCTTTGTCTTGTATATTTTCTTCTAAGAGGAAAGGTCAAAATTGAACTAAATGTACATACTGAGCGAAAGGAGAGAGCTGTACCCATCCAGAGGTTGAAACAGAATATTTTACAGCCCATTTTGCAGCAGGAATAGAAAAGAAGCCATGTTTTACAGGAAGCTATACACATGACATCATAGCAACAGTCACCTAACCTTCTAAATTGCCTTTGCAACATTCTGCTACAGGACCCCATGCTTCTCCCTACTATTGCCGCACCCCGCCATACGGCTTTGGCCTGCTCACCCCCTTCAATCAAGGATCTGGGGTGCATTGATGAGGCTCCCTTCCCATTATGAAGTAAGCGGCACTTGATCATTTTGCAAGATGTATGCTAGCACGTCACCAAGCCTGAACCCAGCAAGAGAGGAAACAGAAATCCTGCCACATCCAGTGATTTAGAGGATCACAGCACTCAGCCTAGATTTCTTTTTAATTTTTGGTTGCCCCATACGAATACTTTGCAGAATTGCCACTGAGGCATTATGACACTCCTGCCCTCGCTGTTCAAGGAGAATGGGAGCAACTGCGCCCTCTGCCCCATGTGCTCAGCTCCTATGCATATATTATCATGCCCCCTACTGGAGACCTGTATCATTTTGCTATCATTTGAAGACCTGCCAAATTGATCACTGCCTTCAGACCTCCCAGGTAGATATGATCTATCTCCCTATAAGGCCATCCTGCAGTATACGCCCCCTGCCCCAGGCCCAATCCCTGTCCTGACATCCTTGGAGCCTGCTTGGGGTTTATTTCATTTCACAGTCAAAATAATCCTTATCTGTAGCTTCTGAAATAAAGGCTTATTGCTCTAGTTTGAACAATATGGCGAAATGCATACACAATGGAAATTAAAACAATTCTGCAAAAAACAGCAGTTAGCTTCAGTTAGCAAAATATAATCCCATATTTTTACAATGCTGTCCACAGTCAGATGGTGTTTTCAAACCAAAGTTTGAAAAATACCTTTTGCAGATAATATCTCTGCCAATTACATCTGGTAAGAGATGCGTTTAAGTGCCTGAATTGTAGACTGGTCTCAAATCCCGGCTTCATAAGTTAACCAAAGTGTGTGCTTCAGAGCAAATGCGTTTATCTCACTATGCTTTTTCAGGCAAAATTCAGCCTCTAGAAGCTACTTAAAAAATGCCCTGCTCCTGATATTGCCACAAAGGTGAATATTAACAGTGACAATTCATAAACTGGATGTCACAGTGTATTTGTCTTTTGCCTTTCTCTTGGCAAAGCGTTTTTAATTTAACTTCCCATGATACCGTGCGCGTCCAAACTCATTCTGTGATATTGTTTTCCGTAATACCACTGGTGTCACTATTTATGCAAATAAGAGAGGCCTGCACATCTTGTGCCGTCCAAGGGCCCCGCAAATTCTTGGGCCGGCCCTGCCAGTTTGTTTTACATTTTCTGAAACTGAGAGTCACAAGCTCTGGGGTTTTTAATCTGTTTCCCGTTGCCCTACGATAACCGCCAAAAACAGATAAAAATAGCCAAAATGTGAGAAACCTGAAAAAGGGACTATTGGGTAATGAAGAGAATGAGTAAAACACACATATCCCCCTGCTATATGTCTGAATATCTTGTCTCACCCTCCTAAAGTGGCATTGCAGAGGGGCACAGGACTTCTTCCCCTGCTGCTGCATCCTTAGGAGAGACCTGTGGCTGGGAGAAAATGTCCCATTCCTGTGAGGCAAAACTTTCACAGTTGTCTTTGTTTCTTGCATTGCCCTGCGAATTGGCAGCAGTTTAGTTTATTTTAATGGCTGTAGCCAGCCCTGCAGCTCACCCTCTCATATGAATTGAGCAGAGACAAAAGGCACCTTAACAATGACCTCACAATTACAGTAAAAAACATTTCATTTTTTGGCAGTGCCTTTCTAGGGCATGAGTGTTTAATCAATTGGCAAAGTGATTGGGCATTTCCAAATGAAAGGCTCCCCTCCACAACCTTTCAGTAACCTACTGAAGTGACCACAGCGTGTAATCAGGTAGGTTTTACTCATAGTTTAATTTGTGGCATGTATCAGAATACAGGGCCTCAACCATCCACACTTCATCTCTGCTCCTTGTTCATCAACCGTCCTTTTCCCTTTCCCCTTCTCTCCTCTGTATTCTCATAATCGTTCTAGAATCAAATGATCACCACACCTCTCCCCCTCACCATTGAGACACAAAATATTGGTACTTATCGGGGCGCCTTTTCATTTTACCTGACAACCTCCGTTCTTCAATCATCATGTTCTCATATGTCATCTTGGGACATTCTCCCAGGCCTTCAACTTTTCCTTTCTTATCTACACACCCAGTCCGCATTCCATACTCTCCCACCTGTTGAATGGATGTCTGCATGCATTACTTGGCACACTACATGTGGTGCTGATCACTTTAACAAACCACAACATAAGGCACCCCACAGCTTAATCCATGGTTTATGGTCATTGCATAGAATTCCTTGCATCTAAATGCATTTGCATCTAATTGTTTCCATCTAAAAAAAATGTGCATCAAATGCATTTTTTGTCTTTCTTTTCTTATTTTCGCGAGGGGGACCCCCCCCCACAAAACCCCTGTTTTTTACCCTTTAAAATGCTCCTGAACAAAAATGAACACTTACCCCCCAAAAACATAAATTCAATGCACATTTTTTAGATGGAAAAGATTTGATGGAATGGCATTAGATGCAATGACCAGATACCTTTATCCACACCCAATCTCCCTCTCAGACGACCAACTTTATCGGCTTCTTCCTCGCATCATATATGGCTTTATTTTTCCTTTGTGTCCCTCTGATCTTGGACCTACATTCTTCCAATTCTATGTCAGCCAATTTTTCTCTCTTCAACCATGGTGGACACAGTTTGTGTTGAGCGTCCTGCCTCTGCTCATCTTAAATGGAGACATTTCAGTAGAGTTGTGGGGAGGGTATGTATGTGCATTGACCCTGTCCTGTAACACACTTTTCCAATTTGTTCCCTTAGCCCATGCCCATCAGATGCTGTCCTTTCTAACCTTGTTAAAGAACTCAATCATTCCATTAGTTTGGGGGTGATGTATAGAAGTACGTTCTCAACGTATGAATGAGCACAGTACAATAGTGAGCTAGACCTAAGCTATATACTGGACCCACCAAATCCATTGCTACTTTTTCCCAAGCTAATCGTGGCACTGAATTTTCCATCATGGGGTTTGCCCTAAACTTCAAACCCTTTTCGCTCACCTCCCATGGAACAAAGTTCCGTACAACACTTTCAATCTGTAAATAGAACCCCAACCATCAATAATCCAATCCCACCATGTGTTTAGTTTTCATGATTCCTTACTGACCCACGTGAGCCACATTGATAATCTTCATTCTGACATTCATGGGTGGAATCAGCCTGTCACCTCTAAGTACCTTATCACCATTCACCTGTAATTCATCACAAACAGACCATTAAACCTGTAAGGAGGACTCTCGCTAGCATTTCCTTTTCTACGCTCCCTGTTTTGCATAATTCCTACCTCATCGTAATTAAATTCTCATATTCTGTCATAGCAGCATTCCATTCTTCTTTGCACATCATCTTCACACCGATAGTTGACACACATTCCTCACTCTCATCATCTCCATTCTGTTCCTGTGGATTGTTTACAGCTAATCGTGATAAACAGTCTGCAAGTATATTCTTTTTTCGTGCCAAGATATTCCACTCTGAATGTATATTCTTGTAATGTAATAACCTATCTCTAAATCCTGGCTGATACATTTCTAGACCGTTCCTTTCCAATGGCTCCTTGGAAAGTTTTTGATCTGTTTGCACTGTGAATTTAGTTTCCGACAGAAATGTCCTGTATTTTCCAATCGCCCATTTTATTGTCAATAGTTCTTTTTCAATTGTTGAGTAGTCCTCCTCAGCTCATTTGAGTATGCAAAAACCAAATGTTATTACTTGTTCCTCACCATCCTCAACTTGCTTCAAACCCGCACCTAAACCATGTTTACTCGCATCTGTAGTCATTATCTCTTCCCAATTTAAAGTTCTCCAGCACAGATGTACCGTTAAATTCTCCTTTAAGCATCTCACATTCTTTCTTGCATGCTTCATTGCATTTATATTTCATTTTGTCTTTAAATAATAATCTCATGTTGATCGCTTTAACTGTGAATTTTGCAATGAATCTTGAATAATATTCCACCATTCCAACAAAATAACACAGTTGATCCTTATCAATGGGTTCAGGTATATCCAGTATTGTGAATACTAGATCGTTTCTTGGTTTGATGCCATTTCTCAATATTTTATGTCCTAAATATTCAACGTTATCTTGACTAAATTTGCACTTGCCTTTCTCGCCCAATATCATAAGAGCATATTTTAACCTTTGACTGTGTTCTTTCTAATCCCTGCCAAATATTAGGATGTCATCCTGGAAGCATATTGTACGATCTTGATTCTAGAATAGTTCATGCATTCATCTCTGGAATACAGATGCAGTCGAAAATAACCCAAAGGGCATGTGATTGTATTGAAATAAACCTTCTGATGCAATAAAAGCCATAATACCTTTTGACTTTTGATGGAGTTGTATCTGATGGTATGTTGATCATAAATCAAGTGTTGAAAAATCATGGACATCCTCAATCACGGTAAGTACCTCCAATATGTTTGGCAAATGGTGCCGATCCAGATTGATGCTCTTATTGAGAGCTCTTAGATCCACATACAGCATACCTTCCCATTTGCCTTTCCTACTACTACTAAAGGGGACAGCCACTCAGAAACTTCAATTCTTTCCATGATCTCTTCCTTTACCATTTTCTCCAGTTCCATCTGTATTTGTTCACTACTTGTACCGCATTCACTTGCATCCTTATCTGATGGATAAAGCCCTTGAGACAACCAACTTTCTATTTGAATATTCCCCTTTCTCCTTCTGCATCCTGGCAACTTCGAACCACTTCTTCTGCATTAGGGCTTAGTATTATTCCTAACCTTTTTGGTTCAACCAACTCAGTAAGGGCGATGCTCCTTTCCTCGTGACATATACTTTTCCCACAGTTTCTCTTCCTCTGAATATGAGCTGTGGTGAGAACCATCCCACAATATCAATTCTTGCTCCACCATATGCCACTGGCTTAATATCATCTTCATTAGGGTCTTGTGTGGCGAACATTTGTTCAAAACTCTGTTTGGGCAGTACAGTATATTTGGCTCTGATAACAATCATCATGCACACTGGCACTTCATTAATCTGTACTATATCTTTAGGTTCTTCCACTTCCACTTCATCATCTAGACTGTGAAAACAGCTTCTTCATCCTTCTCACCCATCCCAGCTATGACATTGATGCTTTGCGTCCTACAGAATTTTCCCACATGGCCCTTTCGTCTGCATTTTCCTCATACTATGTTTGTAGCCGGGGATATTGGATTATTGCCCATATGTCTTATAGTATCGTATCTATAACATCTAAATTGTTCCTTGTTAATGTTCAAGTAATTAAGTCTCACAGGATGGTATGATACCTTGGCATGCCTTCCTTTCATTTCAGGGATGCGTATTTATAGCATCTATTTCACTGGAACTTGAAGTGCTCCCCACTATTTTAATATCCTTTAATTTCTTTTCTAATACTCAGACACATGTATTGGTATGCTTCACTTCCTTTGCTACCTGTAGTACCTCATCCAGTACTGGATGTCCTTTTAAACACAATTGTTATAGTATTTTTCCATCACTACACTCTAACATGAATTGGTCTCTTATGCTTTCATCAGTTTGTAGACCAAAACCGCATGGTCTCGCCAATCCTCTCAGAGCCATTATGAATTGTTCAACCGGTTCACCATCTTGTGGTGCATGCTTCCCAAACTTGTACCTTTCTAGTATTACACTGAGCGTGTTCTCATAGTGTTTGCCCAACTTAGCTATACCCCTTTCATATTCATTTAACTCGGTCGTGTTCTGTGCACTCAGTTCTGGTAAATCATCAAACTTGTCTTGACCAGCAGGTCCCAAACAATGCATTAGAAGTGACTATGTTCTTTCTATATTTTAATTGATCCCACAGACAGCATTCACATAGTGCTCAAATTACTTCTTCCATGGTACTACTGGTGGTTCGCCTGATGTAGCTACGAATGACATGGGTGGAGATATATTTTGTAGCATGTTGTGTCCAATCTTGTCACCTCTATCTAGTGGCAGGTCAATGTTGTTCCTCTTTGAATGTTTCTGTGTATGTATTTCACTATTTATAATTATTTGTTCATGTTTATAATATTAATGTCATCAATATTCTTGTTTTATTGTAAGCATGCACAATTACACATTCTGTCCTGCATGCCTTGTTTTCCTTGTGTCATACTCTATATCTTATGGAGTTTGGGAAAAGTTGTAAATCTGTGCACCTCCCTTTATTATCACGGGTGGGTATTTCTGTGTGTGTTAGCCGGCTGCAGTTATACTCTATATCATTTCTTGTTATAATGCTCCAACTTGCGCAAGTCTCTATGATCAACCAGTGTCCTCTGGTTGGTTAGGTAATGCCACTGTACATGCACGGTACAAAGTCCTTTCCTCAAACGGTAATACTATTCGATCTTCAGGTGTCGTGCAGGAAGTCCTTTCTCGCACCTCTAACAGCTGCCACGTTTACCTTATATAACTATCCTTTTCAACTGGCACTGTAGACAAATACCACAGCAATGGCAGTATGGAGTTGCTCGACCGCAGCACCCCACCGTCAACTCATCACCATTTGAAGTGACCACATTGTGTACTCAGGTAGGTCTTACTCGTAGTTTAATTTGCTGTATGTATCAGTGTACAGGGCTCCACTAGTCCGCACTTGATCTCCACTCCTTATTCGCCAACCGTCCTTTTCTCTCCTCAGCATTCTCATTCTCCTTCGAGAATCAAATGATCACCACACCTACCAAATCTGTGTCTGTGACCAACACAATTAAAGTGAGTAACATAATAAATCACCTTTTACAGTTTCATTTATGTCCAAGATGTCTGCTAGCTACACATGCAAAAAAAGGGTTTGCTTTTTTGTGGCTAGTCAAATGTTCATAACATCCTGCAAAAGAGCAAGCTGTGAGTTTGTGACAAAAAAGCGTTATACCCAGGTGTCCATCATGCACAATTTCTTTTAGTGTGCGTCTTAAACAGATCGCTCATGTCATTGCGATTTTGCCATTACTAAAAAAAAAAACAGTGAAATATGCTGTGCTGTTAAAAAGCGCAAAATGTATGTTTTCGCAAAAACACCTGCAAAAACCACATTTTAAAACAACTGCAATTTAAAAAAAAAATCATGATGATTTGGGAAAGGTAGGGTGCGGTGTGCCAGTGCAGGAGCGGTGGGCCAGTGAGGGAACTTTGGGCCAGAGCACAGAGAGGCAGCGTTGGGCAAGAGCCCAGAGAACCAATGGTGGGGCCGGGAAGGAGCGGTGGGCATTGGGCCATAGTGGGAGTTCTGGTCGAGAGGCCAGAGAGGGAGCGATTAGCCAGTTTCCTGAGAGGGAGCAGTGGGCCAGGGAGGAGGAAGTGTGCATTGGGCCAGAGGCCAGACAGTGAGCGATGGTCCAGTGACGGAGTAATGGGTCAGAGAGAAAGTGACTGGGGGAAAGAGCAAGCAAGCAGTAGATTGGAAGAGAGGATGGGAGGCAGAGGGCAAAAGGATTGAGAGAAAGGGCATGGGGTGCAGAAGGAGAAAGAGATTAGGGGAACAGGCAGACGTCTGGGGCAACGAGATACCGAGAAAGAATGAAGGACTGGAGAGTGCAAGAGGAACTGAAGAGCATAAGGTTTCATTTGGGAGCCCGGTTGGGAGTGTGTCATGGACTGGGGAGTTTGAGTGTTGACTTGGCAGTGTAAGAGTTCTAGTGAATACGTGCATCAGTGGCATAGTGAAATATTTATTTATTTTACTAATTTATTGGTTATTTATAATCTGCCTATACACAAGTGTTTCAAGGCGTAACAAGGCAGAGGGGAGGGGAGCAGGGAGGAAAGAACGAGCAAAACAATCATATTCGGCCTTGTGACATTCAGATTGTGCAATTGCAGGAAACGAGAAGTGCAAGGGAGAGGGGGGTGCAGGTCTGCGTGGAAGGGCCTGTGAGAAGGTGAGTACCAGAGTGGGCCTGGTTGGACAAGCCAGGGGAAAGCAGAGAAGTACAGGGGATGGTTGGTCCACAAGCTAAGTGCGAGGTAGGGGGGATAGCACGGCTAGCAAGGGTGCAGGCCCAGCCATGTAAGTGCATGAGAAAGGGCCAGGAATGGCAAGTGCAATGGGGGGGGGGGCAAGTGCAGGAGTAGACTGGAACTAGGGGGGCCTGGTGCCCTGTAAGAATCTGAAGGAACCAGGCAGCCAATCAAGGGAAGACGACGAGATTAGCAATGGATGGGGAGAGAAAAGGAAGAAGGGAAAATGAGAGTCTTGAGAAGTTTCCAGAATTTAAGGAGATCCGGCACAAGTTTGAGAGGGGCAAGGATGCCTTTCTAGAGGGAGGCCCCTGTGGAGGAGAGCGACCGATCCCCAACTTTCTGCTTGGAGAAACCTCTGATATGCAGAGAGTTAGAGCTAAATGACCAAAGAGTTCTAGTAGGGAGGTATTTAGGGAGAGGAGTTGGATGTAGTGGGATCCCAGGCACCAGAAAGCCTTGTGGATAATGCAGAGGGTCTTGAACTTGATCCTGGCAGCAACTGGGAGCCAGTGGAGAGATTTTAGGACTGGAGAGATGTGGTCCCTTGCCTTGAGACCAAGGATAAGTCTCAGAGTCCTGTTTTGGATTAGTTGAAGGGGCAAAGGGAGGAGTTAGGCAGATTGAGGAAGAGGTTGTTGCAGTAGTCGAGCCTAGAGAGAACCAGAGCTCTGGAGGCATGGAGTTTATGGGGGAAGTTGAGAAAAGGGAGAATGTCTTTGAGGAGGAGCAGCTGAAAGTGGGCCTTCTTGGCAAGGTCGTTGAAGTGAGGAGAGAAGGAGAGAGAGGAATCGTTGATGACACCAAAATTCTTAGCCTCACAGGAAGTTGTCAGGAGGGGACCCATGGAGGGCGGCCAGAGTTACGGAGGGAAAGAGGGAGCAGGGGTCCCAATGAGGAGGATCTCAGTCTTACTGGCTTTAAGGAAGAGATCATAAGCAGTGCACCATGCCTGAAAAGCAGACAGGCAGTCAGGAATGAGAGAGGAAGAGGAGGAGGGGGCAGAGGAGGGAAGCTTGGAGGAGAGCTGTGTGTCATCTGCGTAAGACTGGAAGTTAGGAGAGAAGGTGGAAATCAAATGGGCTTCGGGGAAAAGGTAGATATTAAAAAGCCAGGGTGAGAGGATAGAGCCCTGAGGGACACCACAGGTGGAGAGCGAGGTGGTGGAGAGAAAGAGCCCAGTTGAACCTGGGATGAAGGGTCGGAGAGGAAGGGGGTCAGCAAGTCCATAGCCAGGCCAGTGATGCTAAGGGTATCAGCCGATTTATCAGGGTGGCATGGTTGACCGTATCGAAGGCAAAGGAGATTTCAAGAAGGATGGGAATGGAAGGAGAGTTGGAATCGAGATTAGAGAGCAATTCTTTGCGGGTGGTCAGGAGAGAAGTTTCGATGCCGCTGGCAGCTCTGAGGCGAGACTGGTGGTCATGGAGACAACCAACAGATTCAGTGTGGTGGATAAGATGGTAGATGGCCAGCTTTTCCAAGGGTTTGCCCAGGAAGGGGGTAATGGAGATAGGGTGGTAGTTTGCCGGGCAGGAAGGGTCTGCATGCGACTTTTTTAGGAGGGGTGCACAAATGAGTGCTTGAGAGGGAGTGGGAAGGAGCCAATGGTAAAAGAATGATTGCAAAACTCAGCCAGAGAGAGAGCAAGGGCAGCAATATTGTCCTTGATGGTTCTAGAAGAGAAGGGAAGCACCTGTTTGGAGCAGAATTTTATAGAGCAAACTGTCCTGGTTACATCATCCGGTGAAATGGGAGAGAAGGAGGAGAGTAGGACGGATGGAGGGAGAGGGGCCAAGGGAGGCCTATGTGCTGGTGGAGGTTGGAGGGAGTAGAGGAGAGTGAGGACAAGATGTCCTGAGTTTTGGTTGTGAAGTGGGAGGCCAAAACTGTGCAGAGGGCCTGGGAAGGAATAGGAGAAGTAGAGACTGCAGTAGGATCGGCAAGTTCCTTACAGATTTTGAAAAGTTCAGCCGTGTTGTGGGTGTCCCGGAGATGTGGGCTAGAATACAGACCTGCTTCTTGGACCGGATCTAGGGTCTATAGTGCCTTTGGAGCAAGCAACAGGCCAGTTTGTCAGAGGATGTCTGAGAACCCAACCACAACTCTGCACTTGCTTTTCAGCGAGTCTAGGTTGGAATCATACCAACTGTTGAATTTGGATACAGGCTTCAAGGGTGTTGGAAATGGAGAGGTGAAGGTTAGCAAGGACTGAGTCAGAGTCCGAGTCAGTAGCAGTGGTGGTGGGGGAATTAAAGAAGAGGCAAAAGCATCTACTAACACTCGCTTCATTGGTCGGATGGCCGAGAAAGAGGCTGGCAGTGTGGGCAGCGGCTTAACCGGGGAGCCGAGGAGCTCAAGATAGGAGGAGAAGAGTGAATGTTCAGACCAAGAGGAAGGTGTACTGAGAGGGTTAGAGAGAGAGAGTCAGAAAAGGTGAGCGCATCCAGAGTGTTCCCAGCTGAGTGAGTCGGACCAGAGGGAAGAATGGTGAGGAAGAAAGAGTCACAGAGTTTGTGGAAGGGTAATAGCGCATCAGGAGAGACAAGATGAATATTGAAGTCTCAGAGGAGGAGAAGCTTAGAGGTGGGATCAGGAAAGAAGAGGTGAGGTCGGCCCACTCTGATAGGAAGAGGGACACCAGCCTAGGGGTCCTGTAGATATTAACAAGAGTGACTGACAGGGTAGGAGAGATGCAAACCTTGCAGACAAGGCATTCAAAGGAGGACTAGGATTGAATGGGTATAATAGAGGTAGGGATCCATTCTGAGAAGATAAGGACCACTCCAGGATCCAGGCCGCCCAGGCCGGGACTTAGAGAGGATCTTATATCCCTCAGAAAGAAGAGTGTCAAAAGCAGTGACACAGCTGGCATTGAACCATGTCTCGGTGAGCGCGAGGACATAAAGGTCAAAGTCTTCAAGGAGATGACAGATGTCAGAGGAGTGCTTGCCAGCAGAGCAAGAGTTGAGGGTAGCTAAGTGAAGCTGGTTGCCGCCTTTAAAGGTTTTCTGAGGAGGGGTACAGGGACAAGCTACCAGCAGCAATTGTGAAAGTGCACATAATTAGACTTTCAAAGACAAAAGGGAAGCATTTCTAAATACAGCAGCTGTTGCCCAAAAACACCTAGATTTGACTTTCATGGAAAGGGCCTCAAAAAGCCTAATTTTTAAATACAGCAGAAATAGTAAAAAAAACGCACAAAGTTGACTTTTATGGAAGAGGGGAAAAGCAGAACTATACCCAAGCATCAAATGAAGAAAAACACAAAGAAATGAAATGGCCTCAGGGACAGGTACTGACTGAGGTAATGCAGGTGAAGATGAGCCAAGGAAAAAACAATAGGGTATTAGGTCAGGAACACAGGTCGGACGGAAATCAATAAAGTCAGTGCAGTCAGTCCATTTCTTGCAGCGAAGAGAAAATAAAAACAGAGACAGGTTATGAACGGGATTCAGCAGCAGCGAGGACATGAGAGGCTGCATCAAAGAGCGAGCACAATGCGGGCGAATCAGGAAGAATGATGCAGGGGGCCCGGAAGGAATGCTCAGAGGTGAAGAGGAGTGGGTGGTGACGATGGGGGCCTTGCCAGATCTGCGCGACATGCCGGGAGGAATGAAGACTAGAGTAGTTCTAAATGAGATCGGGTCGTCTAGCCGATGGCATGGGCCCCTCCAGGCCAGGACAGGCCCAGACAGGGCACACGCAGGCCCTTATAGGGGTCATTTTGAAGGGGCCAGCGTCGACTGCCAGCTACTGGGCCAGGAAGCTGTAATTGCGCTTCCTCAGCCAATCAGGTGAGTCTGCAGCAAATATGAGGCTGAATCAGCTGGCCCACGAGCATGGCGACCATGATGGAAATGGCCCAGCCGGCCTGATGAAAGCGCAGCTCGTGAAGGGCAGGGGGCTCAAAGGCAGGATGTAAGCCCGGTGAATCTATGAAAAAGAGGCCCAAACACGGCACACATAGGCCCTTATAGGTAGCCCTTTGAGGGGGCCGACGTCGCCTGACGGCTCCTGTAGCAGGAAGCTGTAATGAGCACTTCCTCAGCCAATCAGGGGAGCTGCCAGCAAATGGATGGATGAATCAGCTGACCCACGAGCACCATGATGGCGAGGTCCGGCTGACCTCATGAAAGTGCAGCTCCTCCAGGGCAGGGGGCTCAAAGGCAGGATGTAAAACTGGGCAATGTGAGGAGTGTAAGGTGTGGGTGACGGAGGTTGGAGAACATCAAAAGGGAATATTTGCATCATTATAAGTGAGAACAAGCAAGCCAGTTAATAATTTAAAATAAACATGCATGTCAAACAAAAAAGGTAGAGCAAAGCAAACACTGTTCTGTCAAGCCTGGCACATTGGGGACTCTTTCCATTAAATTGATAGCAGAGCCAACATACAAATGGTGCAAATAATGATAACCTGGCTCTCTTGCAGCCTCACGCACACACTGCCTGCTGCTTGCACCCTGCCTCTTACACCCTGATATTCACACACCGCCCAGTCAATAGAAATGTGCAGCAGAAAGGCAGCAAAAAATATAATACCATGCTGCAATCTCCCCTTTGGCAGTTCTTACGTTATCGCTGTACCTGCACTGACATTAGAGATTTTCACACACAGTCAACAGGTCTCAAATATCAACTGATATCCAGGGGATATCCAAAGAAGATTGTGAATGACACACAGAAAAGAGCAAGGAATATCCCTCGAGAAATTACCTTAGAACATCATGAAAAGGAGACAACTACGGGCAAGATTAAAGCGGTCCTGAGTTACTCACCTGTGTTTAACATACTTAAAGAGATCACGAAGTTGTGGCCAATCCTAAACACAGGCAAGCAAACCTTACCTCTACCCATTTTTGTCATCAAAACAAGGGTGAACATTAGAGACAGGCTTTTCCACACATTTAAGGAACCAAGGCGTGAAGAAAATCACCCCCTATGGGGGACTATATTACCAACCGGACATTCCCCCTGTGGGGCATGTGTGATGTGTGCACAAACTACTAGAAGCCGCAGTGTGGAAATTGGGTGGAAGACCCCCTGGCAACAGAGGCAACTCAGCAACTGTAACAGCAAAGGGGTAATTTACCTGATTACCTGCCCCTGCCATCTACAGTACGTTGGTATGACATCCAGAGCGGTAAAGAAATGACTAATTGAACATAAATTATGTATCCGCACAAAAAAGGCCACTGCACCAATGGTAGCTCATTTCATTGACAAAATCCACACAGCTGAGGAATTTACTTGGGCTATCTTAGAGAAGGTGAAGCGGCCCCTGAGAGGGGGTAACTTTAATAACATCCTCCTCAAAAGGGAACAGAATTGGATTTTCTGCCTTGACACTGTAAATAACGGTCTCAATGCGGAGATACAATGGAATGGGTTGGCTTTTATAAAATAACTCGTATCTCTCTAAATATCATACGCTTGGGGCAAAAAATGGGAACAGGCAGCCAACATGTACCCTCCAAAAAATTCCTTGGTTTATACTCTTATGCCTCACATGCCTTACAATGCACTGTAGAATGTATCCACTAATGTGCAATGATTTTTTTTTCTTTAAGCAATTTTTCTGCCCAGTCCCCTGTCAAGCGAATAGGAATAGTTTCATAGTTTAATACTCATGCACACCAAAAAAAAAACATCTCAAGCTGGCCAGTGGAAAAGGGACTCTAAATGAAAGTCCCTCTGTTATTTCTAGCTTTATTCAGGAAAACGGGCAAGTAAACTTGACCACATATTATATACATCAACCTCTAACTGAAGGAATTGATTTTGTGGAAACAACAAACCATTTGGTGCTTACTTTAAAAATAGGAACACATTCCAAAAACTCCACGGATTACATGCCACTTAGACCATCCCAAAATGGCCGAAGTGGAATTGCGTCCGGTCACAAAGTCCCCTTTTCTATTTCTAAATGTATGAGAAAACTCCAATAAGGTAGGCAAAGATGACCTGCATTTCAGGAGTTCCAAACGTGTGCGCGAGATTCCAAATGGAGCCTCGCTGCCACGCGCTGTATTAAGACTAGGAAGCAGGTGAAAGATTCCATGTGCTGCACGATAAGAGCATGTATTCTCGAATAGTAACGATTAGACATAGAAATATATCTATGGAACCTCTGCGAGATATCCGAGTATGCCGTATATCGTACTGTTATGAGGTATTTTATGAGCACAGACTGCTCAACGTGCATCGCAGCAATTGGCATAATGCTGTAGGTGTTTGTTTGTTTGCATGCCATTAACTCATGAAGAGAAAAAGCTCCAACAGAAATAAACTTGATATGACTTTGGATAGTTTTGCAAATGATTCATGGCATATATCACATAAGCCTTATACCCCAAGTCATCACAGGGGTTATTTTGAATACTGCGAAAGCTGGCCATTTTTTGAGAATGTATAATTGACAATATACAAGCTTAGATTATGAGACGAATCAGGATAATTGTTCTTCCCCCTCTCCTTTAGCCTATTGTGGACAGCATTCTGAGCCTGCGCGAACTACGCGGCTCGTAACCATATCTCTGTGACCACCAAGAAATGAAATAGAGAGAATGCCAATTTACAAGACATCATAAACGACTTGCCTCTAAGGTATTCACCCAATAAATCATTGCTAAAATACACCTGATGACATATGGATGTGGATATTGTGTACAGGGGGGTTTCCCTTCCCCTTCCCCCCTCTCTGCTCTGTAACCTTGGGATCTGGGTGGTGTGTAACCCCATCCACACACACACCTTTCATAAAAAGAATGGAGAGATGCACTCCGGTGTGGTGTGCGTCTTACATGATGGGTGCAAGGTCACCACTGAAAAATGTCTTTGCACAACCTAATGGGCGCTAATCGCACATGAAAAGTAATTATGTATTTATTGTCAAATTGAACCCAGCCCTTAAAACAGGTCCTTATATTCCCTATGTGGGATATGGATCACCGCCATATCGGGCGGATAAAAGATTGACTCGTGGGATAAGAAATTGGTCATGAAGAAGATCTGAAAAACATATATCATCAAAACCGGTCGACCTTAGAATCCATGAATGTCTCGAAAATATAGGAGAAACATGCCAAGAACAACTTACTTCTAATGCCTATGACCTACATGATGCAATAATGGCTTCTTCTATTTAGTAGATCAAATTTGTATGAAAAACCTTTTCCAACAAAGTCCAAAAAGATGTCTCCTGACAAATAAATGATGGTATAGAAATACTTAAGACATCAGGAATATAATCAATATTGGACATCTCTATCATTTGTTTAATAATCTATACTTGCTTAATACAAGTATATAGTTGGGTGGGGACAGCACACACCACAGAGGGTGAATAAAGCACCTGAAATCCCCCATTGTATGCTCTCCCAAGAACACTCACTTGTATGCCTCTTGTAGGCCCCTTTTTTCTGGGAAAGCCTTATAATACCTTGGCAACACTGACCGATAATTCATTGTAGGGTTAGGGCCAGTGTTCCCTCTTCATCTATCCTTTTTTCGATAGGCGGTACTCCACTCTCAACCTAGGGATAGAATACCGTACAAGGAAAAGCTGTTCTTCTGGCTAGGGTCAGAATAGGTAACACAGCATCAATATTGCCAACTAAAGACATTTTAATAACAACCATAGCCCTGGTACTGTTTTGTGTGATATTGCTACAAAATTATAGGACATTCTTTGGGGAAATGTAACATATGGGTAGGTGAAGAACATGTTTAGGGCCTTGCATACTGTATGTTGCTCTCAAGTGTTACAGATGATTGTGTGACGTGCACAAGTGCATACCTTGCTCAAACAATTTTAAGTAGATGGGTTTAACACAAATGCTATTCTGGGGGCTTCTAAGCATTAAACTTATTAAGAGGAAATGGATAATTTAAGGAGAGTTCAAGTTTTCCAGTGTCAGGTGTGCAATAATTAAATTCCTGCCTTTTAGGCTCATGACAAAGAAAAAAAGGTTGATTTCAAAAATGTTTGTTTTCATGACTTTGTGTGTACAGATGTGCATTCACGTGTTTGGATTTGGTGCAAATGGCACAGTGGAGCGGCATAATGCAGAGCCGGGGCAGGCCAGAATGGGCATGTGTTCAGGTAGACTGCAGGATATGCTTTGGGCACTAGCAGCATGAAAGGGAGCAGTGCTGGCATACATTGTTGAGAGGGGCCTATTGGTTTTCCTATGAAAGCCAGCATCAATACCTGTTACTAAATGGTCCTTTGGCCTTTTGGTGCCTGGCATCTATTTTAGGGTTTAATGTGTGCCTCTGAAATTGCTGCTGTGAAATGCATGCTTTCAACTCATTATACAAAAAAAGGGTAAGGTGAAGTACTACTGCATTAGTTCAGGTGTGCTTGCTCGATTAAATTAAGGGAAAACAGTTGCACCCCTCCATTTTACAAATTCATCAGATGCAATTGCACTCGACTTTAGAGGTATTGCCGGAGTGGGGCACGGGCGCCCATGAATATGGCTAGGTAGGTCTTCAGCGTGCGTTGGTAGAACCCAAGTCCCCCCCCCAACAAAAAACGAAAAGAAACAGTACTTTTTCCATAGTTCGCCCCCAACACTCCTGCCACGCTGGATACCCCTCTGGTGCAACACTACGACAGCATCACCAGCGCACTTGAACAGACAATTCCCCCCGGCGCTGTATTTATCTCGGCTCACTGCAGAGAGTTTCCATTTATAGAACAAGCTCCGGGAAGAGAACAGCCCTGCGTCGTCACAATTAGCCTCATGTGTATGCATTCATATGTGTTTTTAACATTGAAGGGGCACATAAGAAGTGGCTGCGCAAACCATTCAGACATTATAAAGCATGGCAACCTGTGCAAAAATAGAAGGTGGCATATAGCTCCCGGCCTATTCGAGTGCAGATCTCATCTCTCTTTAAACAGCACAATCAATCTGATGTTGCCAGGGAGAACTGTGACTGTTCATTTCTAAGCAGCTCACAAATGAGCCCAAGCACCAATCAAGCTTCACTATGTGGCTTGTATGTACAGCCTTTAATTCGGGGACACACGACTGTGAACTACTCTGGGGTAAAAGGGAGGGGTAAAATATGGGGAGAAGCAGAGGAGGGGGAGCCAGAGAATTCATATGTAGAACCGAGCTAGGGTGTCCTCACACTCTCACCACACAAGAGTATAGTTGACAACATAACCCGTTCTGATCTGTTTTTTTTCCTTTGCATCCTGGGACTTGTAGTTCCACTTTTCCCATTATAAAACTCAGACCACAAGTCCCACAATGCAATGAAACAAACAGAACTGGATAAGCACCTACAGATTGGAATGGGTCATGTTGGCAACTATGCAAGGGTCCTACCTGATTTGCTTAATTATACCCACTACCTCAAAAGACCCTACTAGGTACCCTGCCTCCAACTCCCACACAAAACTAAGCCCCCTACATGGCAGCCTGCCTCCCCAACCCAGACCAATGAAGAGCCATACCTAGCGTTGTATAGCCCTTTTCCCCCAACATAGATACCACCCACACCTGCCGCCCATTACTGCTGCCTCCCAAACCCCACACACAGGACTCCAATCTGGTGCCCATGATCTCCCTACAGCACAAAAATGATATCTGACATGGGAAAGGGAATCACCTAAAAAATGGGACCAACACATGTTTAGCTTTAGAAACAAGCCTAAAAGGCGTGTTTTATTCTCAGTTTAGTAACCTGCTTCCTGTGTTGGGCTTGTATACATGTTTCGGGCCTCTTCTTAAGAAAAAGCCCAAAACACAACAATGGTAGGTGAATACAAAAGTGAAAAGAAGATCCCCTACCCTCTATCCAAGACTGTATTCCCTTAGAAAGAGGCCAGAAACACATTTGTTTAAATATGCAATAAAGGAAGAAGGAAACTAGTAGAAATTGAACATTTCAAGCTGTCAGTCAATATTGTTGTTTTAAAAGAATGTCTCCAAGCAATAGCAGGAGAGGGAAGAGTGTTGACCAGGAAGAAGCTCAAGACTCTAGTTGAGCTCCAGCCAGCTACTAGGCCTGAGCCAACCTGGGCCCCATCTAGCCTGCCCACATCTAGAGAGAAGTGAAAAGCAGAGGGATAACACATGTGATAAAAGAAAGATGGTTGGATGCCTTTCTCAAAATTGACTTCACACCGTCTTCGATAGTGTAACAACACTTTCAAGTTATCTGAACAGCCCAAACATTTGTCAAGGTTTTTCCAAACACTGTGAAATATAAGCATAGTATGGTGGTACCTGTGGATCGTTTTTTAGATGTTACCAACATGCTTAGTTCATGCAATCAGATACCCAAATATGGGTCGCTTTCCACGACACATTTTACTTATTCAATTTTGCTACCTCTAAGGGGTCACAGACCCATTTGCACATTCCCTTTAGGATATCTCAAAGACTAATAGCCAAGCTAAAAAATATAAGCAGCAGCCAAAGGCAATGAGACAAGTTTGGTGGCTCCTGCCAGGTTAACATAGAGACCACTTCTCCCCAGAGACTACCCACCCTTTCAAAATAACAACTAGCATGAACCATGGTCCCATGAGACCAGGGCTTTAAGTGGGCCGGGTCTAGCCAGGGGCGAACCCCAGCAAGTTCAGAAATATTAGTCTGATGAGGGGCCTGTCTGGGCCCCCTAATGTCCCCTGGCAGCCCCAGTCGCTGGAGGACAAGGCTTTTTTCTAAAGCCTGAAGCTCTCGCTCATGTGCGAAAGCTTCAGGCTTCAGATAAAAATGCCCTTTCTCTATAACGGTGGTGCTGGCCCCTGCGAGGCATCCCTTTAATCAAGAGATGCCTGTGGGCTGGTGCCACCGTTATAGGAAAAAAGGTGGGGCCACTGGAAGACGAGGGCTCCTTTTAGGTACTAGATGAAGAAATCAGGGAGAGGGTGTTGATCTCTACAAAGGGCTGCCTAACCGGGGTGCCCATAGGCCATTAAGCTGGGGCTCGTCAAGGTTGTGTGGCCTAAAGTTAGGAACACGCCCCCTTGATGAGCCCTGGTTCGTTTTGCTGTGCCACTTAAGGCACTGTGTGAGACTCGTTTCAGTCTCAGCATGACCCCTTTCTATTAGGCCGCTATTTCAGCACAGCATTAGGTCATGCAGCATTCTGTTGCTGGAGTCTTTGGCTAAATCTGAACAGCCACAGTCTTTCCCGGGAGAAAAGTGTTCAAAGCGAGGCCCAGTTCACTGGCCAGGCATAAAGAGTCGCCCCCTCTATTAATAGGAGGTCGCCAATAGGAGGTCGCCATTTCGTAGAACCAGGGGCGGGGGCATAACCCAACCAGAATATCGACGTGACTTCTGTCTGAAGGCCCATGCCGGGTTATGCAGTCCTTAAGCGCACACCAAGTTGCATGTAGTTGCTGGTGACTTCCTGTTGCAAACTAAGCTTGGTTCTAGGATCATATGAAGCACGCAAGTTGCTGATGCACCAGAAATCTTCCAGAAAATGCACGCTTGCTTTAATCCAATGATGCCAGGCTATCCTCTAGCTCAAGGCACAGATGAACGGGTAAGAGCCCTAGACACAGTTGGGTCTGAGTGGGCAAGGCCCACCCAAAATCTGTAAATGCCCACTCAGCAACAACAGATGTTAATGTCACTGTGGGCCCAACTACATTAGCTTCAAGCCCCACTTGTTAGACAATCCTGGTTACACCTCTGGAACCGGTGTACACTTTCTCTTCACAGCGCACACCTGTACCAAGTAAATTGACAATCTTGAGACTACGTTAGTTTTGCAATGATCTTCATGCATGATCTGCATTCACGCAATGGCGGAAGTCCCTTCTTTAAATGCATTTGAGTAAACTCTGATAAGATTCCAGATTCTGGAACACAAACCACTTTTATCCATAAGGGGGTCTGTAACACAGACCATTACACTCAGGTTGCTACCCTTTCCCGACCAGGGTCAGATGATGCCAGGAAGTAGACTGTCAACAGGGCTTCAAAGTGCGAACGAGGTCACTTCTGATATACCTATGATTATTATTATTATTATTTTTTATTCAGGCCAAGGTGTGTACGTTGTCCTTTGGACAGAAGCATAACATAGCACTTGACAGTTCTCAGAAAGGCGGTGTAATGCTACGATAACAGGGTGCTTGTTGATACATTTCAAGCTAGAAAATTGAAGCGATTTGTTAGAAGCACTGCTCTCATTATTCAATGAGAGCTGCCCGCGCCGCAACGGTCATGTGGAACCAGGGCACGGCACAGATGAGGAAGGCAGCCGGTGTGGGGTGAGAGGAGTTCTACAGAGAGAACACCGCCTGAAGCATACACAGGGGGGCGCGGGCCTAGTGTGTCGCGAGTGTAATGATGAAGAACACAGCAGATGGATGCTCGACACCACGCTTTCATCTCACCAGAGCTCCAGTAGACAGCCTCTACTCACTCACTCTCCCCCGACTCCCTCCGCCCCCCTGCTCCAACCCCTTGACATTCCCGCCTTGCCGAGTATGATCTATTCCACGTGTCATACCCTCCCCGCACCCAGAACAAACAGAACATGACCTCCATTTTTATAAAAATGCTTACACTGTTTTATAACAGGCCTTTGTTTGAGCGCGAGCACGCACTTTATTTTTTAGGCACACTAGCAGGCGCTCCACATGTTGGGTCAGCTGCTGATGTGTCACGGCTGGTGAGCGCCCATTTCAACGTGTTTGAGTTTACATCTCCTTAGAGCTAGGAAAAACAGTTTGAGGCGCCCATCGGTCATTTAAATTATATTAGTACCCGGCGAGGGGTGGAGGGTGGCGACCTCCCGGCCAATGAATATGCACAGACCACGGGCGTTACCAGGTGGTAATCCTGCCGCCCTGAACCTCTTCAGGGCTGGTGGCCACCATCTCCCCTCACCAGGGAATGAGGTTAGTCTTCTAACCCCCATCTCACTCCCCACACTTCCCTTCCCTCCCTCCCCCACAAACGTACCTGCTTTTCGGGAGTGAATGTGCTGGACACACTTCTGTCTCCAGTGCGTCCACTCCTGATCTGCGACAGGCTCCCATGGAAGGCAAGAAGGGGCTACACAAAGTCCCATCTCTCCTTTCCATGGCAGCCATTTTTTCTTTACCTTTCTTTATTTTTTTCAATGGCCGCCATGGAAAGGGAAAACAGACTTTGTTTTCCCTTCCCTGATGGTCATTTTGTAAAGAAATGTTTCTGTTCTGAAACGCCAGAGTGTTTTCAGAACAGAAAAAAATGCTTTTAGTACCCCTGTCTTAACGGCTGGGGTACTAATAGCAATAATCCCCTCACAGCGGGGATTACCACTTCAGATAATGCCCAGGGCCTTGGGTAAGACCCTTCCTTCACTCGGGCCTGTAACTATGGGCCCTGGGCATTATCTGAAGTGGTAATGCCCCACCTGCTCAGGGCTCATTGCTTAAATAAAGTGAAAAGAATGTCGCAGGTCATTTACGGCTGAAGATTATCAGGGGACAGGCAGCCCGCTGAAACATTAAATGTCCACCAAAAGTGATTAATCACTCTTTGACATCAGGGTGATAATGTGGTGGAACCTGAATAAAAAGGCAAGAAGTTGTTAAGAACTGCCTGAGACTGCAAGAGGGAGGTGACGGCCTGAGGTTGCTATCAAAGGCATCCTGTAACGTGTTCCCTGCATACTTTTAAATGTCCAGCACTAAAGGTGTTTTCAGCTCTGTAATAATACTGCCAACATTGGGCAGTTGCTCAGGGACCCCCAGTGTCAAGGGGCCCATTTCAACTGAAAATGCTGTAAGGCTGTAACATTGTTCCAGTCTACACAAGGACCTGTATATACATTTCATGACAGTCAAACGTGAGAGGTGGGACTCAATTTGATCTGTGTGGTCAAAAATGTTTACATAAGAGTGTCCAAAATCCATATCTCTATACATCCATCCATCCAGTTCATCTATTGTCTATCTATGTATTTTTGGGCCTATCTATATCCATATGTTATTTGAATGTTTACAAAGAGAGATAAATATTGTTTTAAAAATAATCATAGAGTCTTACAAGAATTCATTCATTAATTTTACATTTCAAATCCTTGCTTAAAAATGATCTTACATCAAAATTTCAAGCAAGGAAATCTACCAAATGTACAAAACTACCAGTTGTACAATACATTTCAAAATAAAAAAGACAATTCATAACTAACCTCTACCTCTCAATACTGGCTACGGCTGACCTAGTTTTGTTGGCTGATCAGGGTGGAGTAGGTGCACTGATAATTCTCGATCTGTCAGCGGCATTTGACACGGTTGAGCACTCCAGCTTGCTGTCCTGCCTGGTCATAACATGGCTCTCGGGAACCGTCCTGGCCTGCTTCTCTTCTTTTCTATCAGGACGTGGTCAGTCACTTTCCCTCCCTCCTTTTCTATCTCAGTCTCACACTCTATCCTGTGGTGTTCCTCAAGGCTCTACCTTGTCCACTGTGCTATTCAACCTTTATGTTCAGTCGCTAGTTGCTCTCATCCGCTCCCGCAGCTTCAGATGCTACGCATATGCTCACGACACCCAAATTTTGGTACGGTTAGATCTTCACCAAACTGAGGTGTTGTCGAGACTGTGCGAGTGTCTTTCAGCTGTGAAGAGTTGGATGGACAGCAACTGGCTTAAACTGAATAGGACCTCTCTGTGGAGCCGAGCCTGTGGTCCTCAAAACCCTACTTAAAGTTTCCTCCCATGTGGCCAGGGGAAGGCATTCGAATGGTGTTTACACATTTTCCAACTTCATTTCTATCCTTAATTACATCTTCCAAAGGAGTTTTAGAGGGACCCAATGAGTGGTTCTGATTTAGAGGAGATGCATATTTATCAGAACTTAGGATGTGAATGTTCTGATATTTGTATTTAGCCTTCCCCTGTTGACTACAAGAGTTTTTATAATCATAAGTAAAGTCACTTTGTGAAGGGGGTTCTTGCTCCTGAAACATGATTGACTATGACAGTTTTCACAAGCATCAGGATAAGTAGCTTTGGGAAAGGAAACCTTACTCCGACATCAAGCCATCACATGTTCTGGCATCGCTGACATGTCTTCCTTTCAGGAAGACATTAACTGCGTCTTTCCCAACTGAGTCCTCCTGTTCTCCTGGGGCCCTTCTTCTCCCAGGTGATCCTCCTGCCTAATACCACCCCAGGGTCAGGATCAGACAGTGACTGCCTTCCCCTGGCCACCTCGGAGGAGACTTTAAGTAGGGTTTCTGTGAGGACTCTGCAGGATTCATCACAGCAGCCAGAGAACTGAAATATTTTTAGGGGCTGACCATTTTGAAATATTAGGAACTGGCAATTTTGACAGGTTTGGCACTGTGAGATTAAATGTGTATCTTGAAAATTACACAATTCAAATGATAAACCAACATGACAATATGTGTTATGTAAAAACCTTTTTTGAAACATAAGATACAAAGTGAGAATGATTGTAGCTTTATTTTTGCCTTCATTTATGGAAGTCTACAAGTATCCAAATACCTGTTTATGTGAACCTAAAAAAAAGAAAAAATCGCATCTGGGCTGTGTAAGGTAATTTTAAGATGTAAATTAGCCCAGCAAAGCAAAGTTTGTGGTTGATAAGTTCACCCGCATAAAGATATTGTTTGAAACTGTCTAACAGATTGAGAATCAGAATGTGAAAAATAAATGTGAACTGTGGAAAAAAGCAAACTGTTTTGTGTCAAAGAAGCGCACCTTAAAAAATCTTGATAGAGACCTGTGACATTTGATCAGCTCCCACCTGTCTTTCCACTCAAAGAGCAGGCAATGTCATAAATGATGCCATCAGAATGTGAGAAGACATGCCCGTTCACAGAATAAAGCACAGTATTATACAGTAAACTGAGATGAGCTCTCTGGGATCACAGAAGTATCTGATGGCAAAGGGGGGATATGGGCCTTGAAGTTTTCGTTGCACTGTCTCGAATTTGGGAGACCAAATAACCTCTCCCGAAATAATGCATTATACTCGGTGGGTGGGGGGGGACAACATAGCTTTTACAAACCTTGTTTGGAGACCTAGCTCTAGACATGCATCATACTAATGCAATGGTCCTTTTTATAAGTTGCTTTTTCTTGTGCAGGTTCACTGTTTTATAGCACAGTAGGTGTTACTATCCCCAAAGTTCATATACTTAAGTTTATCAACCTCAGAAAGAAGAAAGGCTAAGTCTGCCTTGCACCTGGCATATGAACACAGATCTCTGTAACAAGTGATTGGCGTACCACTGAGTTAACTTCTGAACCATTGTGGCACTCAACTCAAAAACATGCATTTGAAATGTGGCTTTTGCATCTGATCAACCTATTAGCCAAATGAAAGGTGAAAATCCAAAATAATTTGTAGTATGGTGAGCGTGCAAACTGTATGCACTGAAGTGAAGCAAAAATAAAGAGGTAAATGCTGGAAGGTTTAGAATTAATTGGAACCTTTGGCATTGCCCTGGGCAACCCTTTAGGCCATCATTCTTCACCAGCCCAAACTGCTTGGTCACATCTCTTCTGCACGAGACCACAAGCATCCCCAGACAAATTTTGGCCGTGCTGGGTTTCATAAGTGAGGAGTAGCTTGGGTCTCTTGGCAGTGGGCTCGGGACCAACGTCTGGGCAAACCCGTCCCTCTCGGGGTGACTTTAGCATTAAAAAAAGGGTGATGGCTGGAAGGTTTAGAAGATAGTAGAGTGAACACAGAATGCAGTACACAATTAGTTTATCAATTCATCCCTTCATTAGCAACAGCCCGAAAGCACGCTTAGCAACTTAGAGCGCACTGTACAACACAATAATGTGGTATGCGTTATGAAAAATTTGAACTGACGTCTACGCATCAGACAACTAGGCATGGGGCCTGGCAAGGGTTTTAAGTGTGTTCACTTTCTGCACACTGTGATCACTATTCCAGTTACATCCCACTACACACTACCCTGTATTCAATGTCAGAGGCTGGGCCTAGTGGCGTAACACAAAATGTGGGGGCCCCCTGTGAGCCATATTTAGCCCCCTTCAAACTTGGCAACAAAGCACGGGCCGTACCACACTCAGGGCATGCTTGGACCACCATGCATGTACAATGTGCATGAAGATCAGGTCACTGCAGGGAACTGCCCTGCACTGCGCTAGATAGAAGTATGTGTTTTAATCAAACCTTAAATCTTTCACCTAGCATAGCAACAACGAGGCTGCACCTGGCTCCTGACACCCAAATGAACCAGCCAACTCTGTGTGTGGCTAGTAATATTATGCTCAGTTATGATAACATAAGAAAACATGCTAATGCTGGCACTTCCAGTATCCCCATGTATAAACAGTATATTTTTGGCTTTGCCCTTAATGCCAGGAAAACTCTCCTGCCACAAAAAGAAATCTTGTTACTGCTGCTGCACAAAAAATAAATTAATGCCCAACCCCCGCACCACCATGTAAGAATACTCATGTTGATTTTGCCTTTAATGAAGTAAAACATGGAATGCTACAGTAAGGAACCATTTCCTTGTTTGGCTGCACATGTGGTTCCACCCGATATTTTAGAAGACTCATCATGTCGACTTTGCCTTTAACACCAGTAAAACATGCAATGCCAGAATAAGAAATCGTGTACTTGTTGACTGCACAGGTGCCCCCAACCTGCCCACGTAAGAACACACATCATGTTCACCATGCCCCTTATGTGAGTAATACATTCCATGCCAAAGAAGGAAAATGTCCAGTCTGCCTACCCTATTGTGCTACAAACCCCATTCTCTCCTCCATCTAATAACATTCATCAAGTTGGCTTTGCACAAAAAAACCAGTAAAATATGTAAGAAAACATCCATGATGCAATGCCCCTTGCCTGGGCCCCAGCCTTGCATGCACACAAACATTTATACCCATTTACCCATCAGCCACTCACTATTGGCGGCTAATTTTTGCTTTGCACATAATGCCAATAATGATACTGTAAGAAAATATGCCCAGGCTGGCTCAGCCAATATATGCCAGTATCCCAGCAGAAGACAAACTCCTGCTGGCTTCTCCATTCAAAATGCCATACCACAATAAGAAACCATGTCCAAACTGGCTGCATAAAAATGCCAGTCTACTCGTGTAATAAGACTTATAATGTAATAACATATGATTGCTTCATCATGGATGGCTCTCCAATAAAAAGGTCATGCCACAGTAAGAAATTACTAGACTGCCTGCACCCAAATGCCAGTCTAGCAACGTAATAACACTTATCATGCTTGCTTTATCATACATGCCCAGTATAAAAATGCCTGGTATAATATGTCATGCTACAGTAAGGAATGGCTAGTCTGTTTGCACCCAAATGCCAGTCTAGCCAGGTAATAACATATGATGCTTGAAGCTTGCTTTATCATGGATGGATGTGACAATATGCACAAACCTCCCAAGCCCCCCGCAATCTGCCAACCCCTCCCCACCCCGCCACCAAATCCCGCCCCTCATCCTACACCTGCCAAAATCAGTTCAACAGCCTTCCCAGCAAAAACTCACCCACACGCAGGGAATGTTTTAGGCCAGAACAAGATGGAGCTGCGCTTCAGTACAAATGGTCTTGCCGGACAGCCATTCATTGTAGACCTGAGGCTCAAAACGCTGTACGTTGAGGAAGCTCTCTGCCCCTGACTGCTGCGAGTATCCAGAATGCTGTGTGTTGGGAGTCTCAATAGATACAGCGATATCGCCTTCACAAACTTCATCTGAAAGACGTCCTTTGCTCACCAGGACAGCCCAAACTAAAACTCAAAGCTATATATGCATCTCATGTTTTGTACACACTTTACTGTAAGTGACTTCAATCCAGCACTCCAACCAAGTCAATGCTTAGTATGGGATGCCCAATGGAAGCCCTTATTTATATATTTTTGTGTCAAAGTTCTTTAAATCTGGATGATGAACCCTTATTTAACGCCCCTCTCTTTGGATCTCCCCGACCTCACTGAGCCAAGAAGTAGGTTTGTTTTGCAAATTAAAAGGGTTTATTTGAAGAATGGAGCAATATATATATATCACACTTTTATGAATACAAATAAGATCTGAATAGCACACTTATGAATATGAACGGTAATCTACAATGGGTAACAATACAAAATTAACAATCTCTTTAATCACTTAGGAGTAGGAATAGGAAGGATACTGTATCAGAGAATACTTTATATGGATTCAAGGAAATGCAATAATGGGAAAAATGCAACACAGAAATAACGTTGATATGGTTTCAATCAAAAGACAAGATAATCACTTTTTCCACTGTGACTACTCACTCCCCCCAGGATTCAATATGAAGAGATAGAAATGAGGGCACACAGGTTTCAAGAATAAAATCAATAATGCAGATTTCAGTTTCCCCAGCAAGCTTAGAGAAAACAGGTATGATTTTAAAACAGGCAAAAATACTTTTTAATGTGATTGCAATGAATGTGAAAATATGCTAAAATGATTTTAATTCACTAAAGGATATTCAGCACTAGTGAGATTTACTTTGGATTGGTACAGGTCAACACTAGCAATGATTCATGAAGGATTATCAGATTGAAAACGAATCTCAGCAGTTGCAAACAAGAAACAGCTATTTTGGGATGTGTTGAAATGGAGTTAAATGGCAATTCGCAGCAATCTGTCCTCGTACGTAAAACGCGATTACGGAAGGACTATAATGAATTGGAATGTCGTTTTAGGTTCGTTGGAAAGCTTAAGATCTTAGCTTCAAAATGACAGTTAAATTGCGGTTCAAAAGTTACGGAGGTTTTTTCGTGAAGGTAGATTTTCAGAAATAAAGTCAAGATTTCAAAATGACAGATTGCGCTTTACAGATTCGGAATCAACAGGATGGACACAAGATTCTATAATGCAGTTCTGGACAGGTTGAAATGGATGGGATAAGATTACTTTAGACTAAGAGATGACTATGCACAGTTCTAGACTAGATACTCACTCCTAGGCTCTAGAATGGAGTGGGCCTCGTCAAAGATCTGGTCAAGGGTTTGGCTTCACTCGCCACCGGACAGGTCTCAGCACTCTGGGTTCTGCTCTCAGCACTGCACGGCGGTCTGGTCTGCTCGTTCTCTCAGACTGGATCGGACGGGTTCTGGGTTACAGCACTGCTTTCTGGATCTGGACCTTGGTTCTAGCACAGGGTTCTTGGCTACAATAGAACAGCTCAGCCCGGCTGTTGAAGGTGAGAGCCCCTTGGGAGTTTAGGGTTAGAATCAGGTTGCTAGATTCTGCAGGCCTGCTGAGAAGGGGTCAGCTGGTGAATTAGGCCTCTCTGCTTCTGTTATAGAGCTTGGTTCTAGAGTCTGGTCTCTGGATCTATCTGTAGTCTGGAGTCTAAGTTCTGGAGTCTTTCGTCAGGGTGCTTCGCCAAGAATAGTTGAGTAGTGGAAAAGAGTGTGTCCTATCGGGATCTCAGCAGTTCCTATGTATGTGTTTCCAAAGGGGGTGGGGAGGCTGACTCTCTATGCCCAACCCTCTAAGGATCCTGATAGGTCAGAGAATGTCCTGTCCCCTGATCTGAGACAGGAGCAGTGTGTCATATGTGTCAGAGTGATGCTGTGTTTTATGGCTTAACTGAAATCCCTCCCCTTTGCTTTTTCATAGAACTCTATTTTTCCCAAATAAGATATTTCCCAGATACACAAGTTGTTCATACTACATATACACATCAAAGCCTAATTAAGGCATGTCTCTGTTCAAGTCCCATGTTCCTACGAGCTTGGGTTCAGAAATGACCACTTATTCACGCTTTTGGTGGGTTTCCCAATATTAGTTCTGCACCGACTTTTACACAGGCATACACACTCCATCTGAGCATATCTCTGTAATTTCTTATGTTCATAGCAAAAACACTGCAGCTGCGATATTAATAAATTCCGGGGTTTGGTCTCAGAACATCACCCGGCATCCAGCTTAGTCTTAAATCATGAGGGAATTTTTCATTTCAACAATCCCAAAGTTTCATATTTTTGTCAGCTTGGTACAATCTGTTATAAGCATTTTTATAAAACATACATTTGCTTTCAATTCAATTCACACAATGGTTTGTCTCCGCCTCCAGAGCTGGCTGACTCAGAGGGTCACATGTCTTGTTTCCTGCCAGGAGTTGTTGACCAGTCACACCCAAATCAGCATATTCTTATTCATCCCAAAGAATCCATTCTCTTGACTGAGAGCAACATGCCAGTGTGCCTTGGCTAGTTCCTGTTCACACCAGTCTGTCAATCTATTGGCCAAGGGCTGGGGAAAGCTGCCTTTGTCCAGGGGGAAGGTGTGGAATCTTGTTTATCCCAGTGTGGGAAACCTTTTAACTCTGCAACCAATGTCTACAAATTGCCTTTTCTTACAATATAACCCACATTTTTAACACATACATTAAACAATTTCTTCCTTCAAGCCATTTCAGAATATAGTTTTAAATTGTCCCCACCCCTTAGGCTTCTGATAGCAAGTATTTCTTTGGCATAGTTTGGGGTTCCATGTCCAACTTTACAAAGAAAATGGTTTTAAAACGCTGGCTTCTGGTAGTGGTGAGTACCGGTATTACACCCATTTCTGACAGCTGTCTTTCCATCAGTATCTTTAAAAGGGGATTTTGCTCTAACAGCATTTGATTCTTTGCTGATATTGTATTGATGAGGATTTTTGCAGTAGAGTAATGTGGAACACCCAACAAGAAGGTTGGATCTTTTTGGTGGTTTTGTGAGCCATGATTTTAGCACATTTTTAACAATCAAAAAAACGGATTCCCAAACAGCTCTGTATTTCTTTTGGCAATCAGCATTGCTTTTTCCAAGTGGTTTCAGGCTGCTTGGTGGATAGCTCAATGGTGGTTTTGGCCAGTGATCTACTGTGCTCACTAAGATAGGCAAAAGTGGATGGGGGACTATCTTTCAGATTTTTACTGCACATTTTTGGATGATTTTGAGCGAGCAGCATGCTTTCCAGTGGCCATTCTGATGTTTCTGCTGCCAGCAATGCACAGTGATGTTGCAGGGCTTGGATGAGTGGGTTGATACATCCCACATTACCGTCATGATGACTATTCTGTCAGATGAAATTAGCATCAAGATTTCATTGCATGCACAGTGGGAATTCACATTTTAATTAAAATCACAGATATGCTTGATATATTGGTGGTCATTCTTATGTTTCCAAAATGCACTTTGTTTTTATGCAAAGCAGCCAGCATCCAATATTCAGGGCACCCACATTATTCGATACCTAGCTCCGCCCTTCAGTCCCAGCCACACCACTGACAATCCGCCTCCCCCTACCTGATCTCCCCCTTGTCCATTTCCAGCACTACACTGCACACAGCACACACAGGTACCCTTCACACAACATTATCTCTGATTTACTCCATTCACACTGGCAACCATACACCGAAGGTGATGTGTGAATCCTGTGGCTTACACCCAGAAGGATAGGCACAATATTTAATCACAAGCATGGGCGTCAGTGGATTACAGGTGGGGGTTAACACCAGAAGAATACCAAGAACACCGGCACGCACAGTCTGCGTTGATGGTCAATTGCCGTGCCCAGGTTATACTGTCCTACTTCTACCTATATGGCCGTCCCTACAAAGACAATCAAACAGCACCTGTACACTCAGCAGAAAACCGTAACTCACCAGTAGACCCCCAAATCCTTAGCCACCTGGGAGATATCTTTACAATTTTGGGATGTTCTTGGTAACAATGATCCAGTTCCAAAAATGGTCACATATCTGTTCAAATTTGACACTAGAAAAATGATCTCTTCTAGTTCTGCAGATGAACTACCAGCAACCAAAAATCATATGAAGGATCACCCAGGGTCAACCTCACTACAGTGGGCAGACATCTGGGTTATATACTGGCCTCCTGAAGATTTTGCGTCGCCTTGTTTGCATTGTAAACCTAGGGAAAATGCACATCCATTGGCAACCCCAACACGTTTCAATAGCACCCCTCCCCCTGTTTTTTTACCTTCAGTGTGATTATGCCCTACTAAAGTGTCGGCATTTTAAGTTCACAGGTTTTTCCACATTATATCGCAACACTAAACAGGCTGCTCTTTTAGGCCCATCTGCTGCCCTGCGCTGCTGGCAGACATTGCACCTTATGAGGGCTAATGCATGCAAGACTCCTGTCTCCGGCAATGCCCACCTACAGAGGCCTTTCATTTGTCTCCCCACAACCCTCCCGGCAGGTGGAAGCCATTCCCAGGGTAGAGAGGAAGCATCAGGGGCTCCTCGTGGGAGTTTTTGATTACCGCAGCCATTGTAATTAAAGAGGCAACAGACAGGACGGGAAGGCTACGTAGGCCAAGTGCAGCAGAGCCTGTCTCCGAGCTCCGAGGCTCCGTCTTACAAAGCAGCCTTGCGGGGGCCCGATAGCTCCAAGCAGGCATCCGCACATTTAACATCTCCTCACCCCCTAGGCAGTGCCTCACCTGTTCAAAGGCTGCAGGCATAGTGGCTCCTTTGATCTCTGTGGTCAGGTCAGGCTTTTTATACAGCGAAACAAAACACCATCAGTGACTGAGAGCCTTAAAAAAGACCCCTTCAACTAGAGTTCAGAGCATAAGAGGCCCGAGTCTGCTCCTTATCGCGATCTGCTCATCATGCCACATCTGTTCTAGGGAACCTTGGGAGAAGTGCAATTCATTAAGAATTGTTTCCACTGTCTCAGATGTTTGCGGATGCTTTGATTTTAGGGGACGTGCTTAATCCAATTCAATGTTAATACCACCCCACACCCAACCACTCATTGACATGCAGGCTTCCAAAAATGACATTGAACTCAAAGTATGGTTCGCCTCCATAAACAGTCCCTATCGACATGCACACAATAGGCAGCCTCGGAGGGGAGCCATTGGACGTGTTTGCACAAACCCTGCACCCGTTAGCCTGCCATTTACAAACTCCTTCTCCTGCTCGCACCCCTACATACCCCATCTGAAGCCAATTAGGAGCCCGACCTCCCATCTTTCGCGCCTTTTGATGTGCAGAGCGACATGGCATGTGACCCTTGTAAACAAAGCTTGCCTTTTTATTGGATGTAAGCGTGGGTGCAATGCTAGTCAGCCTTGTTCTGATGAAATGTATGCTCGCTCCCTCTCTCTAAAAACCCACTTGTTCAGTTCAGAGATTGGCGTGTAATATAAATCATTGGTACGCGTACCACGGGTTCTTTGAATTTTTACAGAGTGTACCTTTAGTTCAAAGGCCCAAGAGATGCGTCCTTGACGCTTTTCCTTTCTTCTGGGCCAAGCAGAGAATCGTCTCAGGCCGGACATTCAAGCGCTGCCAGTTTCCCAAGTCTCAGCTAGGCAGACACACGCACAGCGGCCATGGCTCTGCAGGTCTTTAAGGGGCTCAGGTTGCAAACACATTTCTTTTATCACTGGCAGAGCCTTTCATGTGAATGATGGAACATTTCCAACCAGTCGATGTGTGTCTCAAAGGTATGAAATCGTCAGAATCAAAAAGATTGTGAATATCTTCTACTAAGCATATGGAGCCACATTCATCAGGCTAATGCTTATTCCTTAAATCGCTCTGCTTTTTGGAACTTTGCACCACATTCCTCAACTTTGTTATTATCACTAATGAAACAAAGTCTCGGGGGGGATAGCTCCGGGGCAAAGTGTTCGCACTGAAAGAAAGACGATGCGGAGCAGCATAGGTTCAATCCCGGGGTCCGTGCTTAGAAACCTCTGGGTATTAAGCGCATTATAAATAACCAATTATCATAATTATAAATCCCAGATGCTTGTGAACTTACAACCATTATTATTTTGCGGGTGCAAGTTGCTGGTTGATGTGCTCCTTAAAGGAATCGAATCGTCAGAATCAAAAAGAGTGTGACTATCTTCTATTATGCCAGAATCATTGCAATCATTTTTGCCTAATGGAGGTAGCTTACTCGGTTTAGGAACGGCATCAGTCCCATATTACGAATATTCTTTTGCCCCTTAGGTTTAGGGTAATCATTTAGCTATATTACTCAACTTCCTGATGCCATTAGCGTTGTTCACGCATTCTGAAGGTGACAACGGAAGGATAACCACAAAATGGAGGAAGCACCCCGATAACCGGGGCAGGAGCCTCTCTCCTCCGCTCTCTCCTCCCTCCCCCGCTCGGGGGCCGGCGAGAGGGCGGGAAGCCCCAAAAGGGTGCCAAGTACAAAAGGAATGGGCGGGGCAAGCCCAGTATTGGCAGCGGGCATCCAGCGGGAAAGTACTTGCAGCTCTTCCAGCAGCGGGACATCCGCCAACAAGGAGAGGATTTCAGGAGGAACAGCTATGGCAGGGCCTGGCCGTCGTTGTCGCACGACGGCAAGGCGGTGTTTTGGGGACCAATGATGAGAGACAGACTCCGAATGAGCCATTGCTAAACCGGAAGGGGCTTCGCTCGTTCGTACCAGCGCCTCCTGGGAGGCTAAAACAGCCAAGGTGTCTGGTGGTAGCAATGAGGGCTCAGCTTCCCTCCAACAAACAGCGCTCCCCCAGTTCAGAAATACCTGCACGGGCAGGCGGTTCTCAGACTCCAATGTCTTGGGGGAGTTGGGCCTATTATGGACACAGAGAAAATGGGGAAGCAAGATATGGAGCAGTCGCTGCACCTTTGGAGGTATTTTCAATATTTGTTTGCTGTGGTTATTATATGTGAAAATAAATCTGCAGCCTTTTTATGCCAAAAAATAAAGAAAACATGTCTCATTCTGCACCTTATTGGAAGGGAAAGAAAGGGGCATATGCGATTGAGTAGTTGGTGATGTATATGTCATAACAAATGGACAAATGCCCAGGTTATTCATTTGCAGGGTTGTCAGTTGCGCGCAACAGCTTTGGACGTCTTGCTAGAGTCGTAAGGCTTTCATGTGCTATTAATACGTCCCTTCGATTTTTTATTTTATTTGGGGATCAGTAGAAGAGGTCAACACCGTGTCAGCTGAGTCAGTCGATGGAGCGGGTGATGGGCACTTAGAAGAAGAGTCCTCATTAGCAGTGTTAGAGTACAGCTATAATGGCGTTGCATGGCGTGCTTGTAGTGATGTCTCTTATTAGTCACACCGGACACACAGACCAGCTGTGGAGACTTAAGTTATTTCCAGGCAAGGCTTTATTTTACATATGTACAATCTTACAATGCTCTACCATTCTTCTTGTGTGTTCTTAGAGGCATGCCATTTTGCTTTATACAGTGCAGAGTTGTCAACATAATGTTCGGCAGATATTACAATAGGGGCAGCGCTTGGTACCACTTCATTTGACCTGATGTTATTTTCATCCGCAGTAACGATAATAACGGGACTCGAGTCCTCCTCATTTGGGTCAGCATCCACACCTGTGGGCGGTACACCACGTGATTAAGGTCAAGAGACGGAACCAACCAGGGCGTAGGGAGAAGTTCGACTGACGAATTCTTTTGGCAGATGACATCTGTGCAAATTCTAGGAATGTTTTAGTAATTCTGTAATCTCAGTCAGTTTCGTAGTATGACCTGACGTAGATGTCGCGATCAGGTCACATTTCTCGATAACTTCTGTCAATAGAGCGACCAATGCCAGATATTGCGTGCATGCGGAATCGGAAGCAATCGTTCCTAAGCAACCATTCAGCACGCTGGCAGACGCCTTACCCGCAGTAGACTTCATAACAGGCAAGTCAGGAGTGGCTAACAAGCTACACGACATTCCCTGTTCCTCATTTTGATGAGTTAGTGCCTGGACAATCTCTGGTTCGCGGGGGATGGTAACAGGGCCGGAATGGGGCATAAAATTGTCTCAGGCACCAATGAAAATGTGGTTTGTGACAGTAGTATCGAAGGGGGAGGTTTTTGATAAAATGTGATGCAAATTGTGCATTTTTAAGAATATTCATTCAATAATACTGCTCAAAACGACTAGCTGCATAAGTAACTTATCAAACCGGTCCACATGGGCCAACAATGTGGCCCACTTTGGCCCTAAAAAACGGACCCAGACTAGCATTTTGTGTTTTTGGTTCAGACATTGCCCTATTGCCCTATAGGCCAGTCCGAGCCTGGATGGTTGTTCTAGAAGAAGTTAGCTCCCATGGGCTGGGCAAAGAGTCAATATCAATGGATGCAACAAGAGCAAGCACCTGGGAGTCGGTAGCCGCATCAACAGTGATCAGAGATGGGAGATTGTGAACATGTTCAATAATCTTGGTGCCAAGGCAAGCCAGTGAGGATGAGAGCTGGAAATCAATGATTTTAGGAAGATTCGATTCGCTGAGTGTTAATAAAAGAAAGAAGCTAGCAATTTCTGAAACGGGGACATTAGTCATCACAGGGGGGGACTTGGATTATTGCAGGATTCCATGTGGTTGTAGCAGATTATATCTATGAGTGTGCATTAGCACAGCAGAAGAGGCGGGTGCTCTTACCAGATTGTTCGAGCACTCTGCCACGATGGCAATGTTGTAGGCAAGAATCTCCATTCCAGCAGCAGAAGGAGCTGGAGGCTGACCTACCTCTGCCGCACAGCCGGATGACAGTGAGGTGCTTTGTGTGCTTCACACACAATTCAAGCTTTGCTGTCGCACCACTTGCACGCCGCTTCAGCATCTGTTCTTCTAAGATAAGGCAACAGGTGTGGTTCAAATGGTAACAACCCAACAATCACCCGCAAGGAAGTCTGGTCATCATAGTGCGGTCAGCCCAATACAGAATTCTCCACAGAATGAAGGAAGCTCCTCTTCAGCGTCCGTGCCTCTAAGATAAAGCAGCATGTGAGGGTTTAACCCTTTAAGTGCCAAGGACGAGGTATCTCATCCTTGAGATTACCTCCCCAGTGCCAAGGACGAGATAGCTCATTCTTGGCACTTAAGGGGTTAATGAAGGAGAAAATGTTAGAAGGCTTTGCATCGTGAAATACTGAAATCACCAAAAAAGGCCTTGGCACTGGGGGGATAACCCATGGTAACAACCCAACAATCAACCACAAGGAAATTTGGTCATCATAGTGCGGTTACCCCAATACAGAATTCTCCACAGAATGAAGGAAGCTCCTCTTCAGCGTCCGTGCCTCTAAGATAAAGCAGCATGTGAGGGTTTAAAGGGTAACAACCCAACAGTCACCCGCAAGGAAATCTGGTCTTCGTAGTGCGGTCAGGTCAACACAGAATTCTCCACAGAATGAAGGAAGCTCCTTTTCAGCGTCCGTGCCTCTAAGATAAAGCAGCACGTGAGGGTTTAAAGGGTAACAACCCAACAGTCACCCGCAAGGAAATCTGGTCTTTGTAGTTGTTACGTTTGTGATTTCTCTTTAAGAGAAAGGGACTGTGTCACGTGGAGAGACACGTGACACGTGACGTCAGGGGGAGAAAAGGTGAAAGGCACTCCTGCGTGTAATACGAATAAAGAAGGACGTGTTAACAATCCCTCGGTGTGTCTGTCCTCATGATAATGGGCCCCTCTGGGTCCAACAACTGGTGACGAGGTGTTTCCTCAGACCGCCGAGTCCTCCTTCTCCTGGTCTCCTCCGGCAGCGGTCCCGCTCCAGCTCCACAGCACTTCGGGAACCGTCGACCCGCGAGTGCCTGCCTCCTCCTCCACCCGGCCTCCTAAGAGCCGGTCCCGGCCCGCCGGGCAAGGCGCCCGCCTCCTCCTCCTTCTTCCTGTTATTGCGAGCCGATCCCAGCCCGCCTCGTAAAAGTAAAGAAAGTGCTCCACAGCTGCGCCAGAGCCACGTGGGAATAACGAGTGTCCTAGAGGAGGTCTACCAGTCCAAAGGCCATCCTTGCTCCTGCTACACGTGCAGGCCACGTATTTCTCCAGCACGCCTGATCCCAGGCCCAGACAACAGTGCACCTGATCCCAGGCCCTCCTGAATACAGCAGCTCGCCTGACCCCAGGCCCATCTGCCCAGACCACAGAAGACGTCCTGTCCAGGGTGCATGCGGAGGTGCCCCCACACATTCCACGAACGGCAACCCGCCTGCGGCAGCATCCCAGGCCCAGCAGACACCAGCAGACCCTGGTGAAGCAGCGTCTGAGGTCCAGCAGACACCAGCAGACCCCGGTGAAAGGTGGGTGACACCCTGCGCCGCCAGGTAGCCCACCACGCCTGCCACCACTGCGAGAGGCTCCTTTATAGACAGCCAAAAGTGATCCATACCACTCACCACCACCATGAGCTCACCCCCAGGCCATCAGGCTCCGGCTCCCCCTACTCCCGCAGGGAGCACAGCAACCACGGCATGGCGCATGCCCCCGCCCTTCTCCATGATGCCACAAGCAGACAAAGGCCCGAGGTGGGTCGAGTGGTTGGAGGATTTCAACACCTTCATAGATGCCGCAGGAGAAGAAAAGTCGCAAAGACTGCGTAGCATGTTTCTAAACCTTGCGGGTAACGACATCAAAGTCCTGATGAAAACCATTCCACCGGCTGAAACAAGCTGACTTCCCAGCACTGATCGCAGCACTGAACAGAAGGCTAGTAATTGAACCCAATAGGGACTATGAAAGATACATTTTCAATCAGTGCACGCAAAGGATCGACAAAACAGTTGATGAGTTTACCACCCGCCTACGTATAAAAGGAGCGAATTGCCAGTTCCATGCCTTCTCCCTCGATGAGGCCATTCGACTGAGAGTGATTGAAGGATGTGTATCCCAGACTTTACAGAAACAACTTCTCAAAAAACCCATCACTATTGAAGAAGTCAGTCAGATGTCAAGAATTCTGGAACGGGTCGAAAAGCAAGTGACACAGATTACTGGCACTGCTGTTTCCAAACACGACAAGAATGAAACAATTGCAGCAATGCATGCGAATGTCGCCAGAACAACAGAAAGAGGACCAAACCTCAACTACTCGATGACGCCAAGAACTCAACGGCAATGCTACCGCTGTGGTATGGCATTTCCTCATGCAGGGACGTGCCCCGCATTGTCCCAGAGATGTGGCAACTGCGGGAGGGAGGGGCATTTTCAATCGGTTTGTAGGGAAGGCAGACCATTTCCGACTCAAAGACCACCAGTTGCCCCCCAATTTAAAATACCCAACAGAAACCCACAAAACCAAAGCTACCAACCATGCCCATATCAACAGAACCCGCGAAGATACGTCAGAGTAGTTGAAGACATTTACCCGCCCGACAAAGCTCAAGAAAGTCGGGGATACAAGCAAATATCCCTCATAAGAGATGAATACAATGGGCCCCCCAGCCCCTCTCTCACACTATGAGGTAGACCAACAAAGCCTCGAATATGAATGCAATCAACACGATCATTACCCGCATGATGAATATGTCAACCTCATCATGGATGAAAGACAAGCACGTGAAGCACCTAAGATACCAATGGATATAGGAGGACAGCAATTCTGTTTCTTGGTTGACTCGGGAGCTACTGTCAACATAATGGGCGAAAAAGAGTTCCACCAAATTCCCCGGAAACCAGCCTTGAGTCCGTCTGATTCCACAATATATCAGTGGGGCGCCGCCACACCCTTACATTCATTTGGCTCGTTTGCTCGTCGCCTCATCCACGGCAACCACTCCACCACGAAAAGCATCCACGTAATTCGCAGTCCAACTAAAGGAAGATGCCTCCTCAGTTATAGGACTGCCTCGTGCCTGGGACTCATAGACATACACGTCCAAGACAGTGACAAGATCCACTCGACAGAGCCAACACAAGAAATGAAAGACAGTGTGTCCAACGTCCGAGCTGAACCCACGGATACAGACATGATATCAAAAGACACCGTTGTGAAAGAGTTCCCCCTTATCTGCAAAGGCCTAGGAAAACTGAAAGGACCTCCAGTAAAACTACATATTGATCCCACAGTCCGACCCGTCCCGCAACACCCTAGGAGAGTTGGTTTCCATCTCCAAGCGGCAGTATCGGCTGAACTCGGACAACTTTTGGAAGATGGTATAATCGAACCAGCGACAGGCCCGACCCCATGGGTCTCCCCATTGGTAATCGTACCGAAAGAAAGAGGACGTCTCAGACTCTGTGTAGACATGCGCGTTGCCAACACCGCGATCCAACGCGAACAACACCCTGGCCCCAGAATCGAGGACATGATTGTCCAAATAAACAAGTCCACCCTCTTCTCAAAACTGGACCTAAATCAGGGCTACCATCAGTTGGTTCTCCATCCAGACTCCAGGGGCATCACTTACTTCACCACGCATGATGGACTATTCTGTTATAAGCGCCTTGATTTTGGAATTTCGTCAGCCGCAGACATTTTTCACGAGACTGTCAGACAGATCATTCGGCCAATTAGAGGGGCACTGAACTACAGTGACGACATTCTCTTCTATGGGAAGTCAAAGGACGAACATGATGTCGCCTCCGTGCCACATGCAAGGCCATCCAAGAAACTGGCCTCACTCTAAATGTTGACAAATGTCGATTCAGCAAGACCAAGTTAAAAAATTTTGGCCAGATATTTTCTGCGGACGTAATGACAGATAGCTGATGTGCGATCATTCCTGGGGATGGCAGGGTACTGCGCGAGATATATACCACATTATGCCACAATCACGGAACCGCTCAGGAAACTCCTTCTGAAGGACATGCTTTTTGCCTGGACGGCAGAATGCCAAGAGGCATTCGACACCATCAAGCAATCCCTAGCGGAAGCCAGGAAGCTAGCCTATTTCGATCCAGACTGGCACACTGAAATAGTGGTCGACGCAAGCCTGGTGGGTCTGGGAGCCATTCTCACCCAAACTAATGGAGTGGACACCCACCCGAGACATGTAGTGGCCTACGCCAGCAAAGCCCTTACACCCCCCGAGTCCGCATACTTGCAGGCGGAAAAAGAAAGCTTAGCAGCAGTCTGGGCATGTGAACATTTTCACAATTTCATAATAGGGAAGAAGTTTACCCTAATTACGGACCATCAAGCCTTGCTTTCCCTGTTTGGTAACCCCCGAACTAAGATGCCCCCAAGAATTGAATGATGGGGCATTTGCCTACAAGAATATGATTACCAAATAATACATCGTCCAGGGGGTGAACACAACCCAGCGGACTACCTGTCTAGACACCCAACAGGGAGACCTACACCAAGACAAGGAGACATAGAATACATAAACTACGTCACCACAAGCGCACTGCCTCCCGGCATATCACTGGACACCGTTGCACTGGCGTCAGCAGCTGATCCATCCATGGCACTGGCCATCAACCTCACGGCGCACAACAAGTGGAAGAACTACAGGAGGTTTTTGGCAGAAAGTCCAGATGCAAATCGAGATGAACTAGAAAGATTGGCAAAGGTTCATACGGAGCTACCTGTCAAAGACAAAGCCATACTTCTCAGAGGGTGCAGAATAGTAGTCCCAGCAGCCCTGTGGATGGACATTATAAAGACAGCACACGAGGGTCACAGAGGAGCGGACAACACCAAACGACAACTTTGTTAACACGTATGGTTCCCATTCCTTGATGCTTTAGTAGACCGATGGGTACGAAATTGCATGGCATGTCAATTCACGGCCCGAGCTGAAGCTCCACTACCGCTATAGCATACTCAGATGCCAGATCACCCGTGGGAAAGAGTGGCAGTAGACTTTTACGGACCCCTGGAATCCGGGGAATACCTACTCTTTTTCATTGATGAACACTCACGATTCCCAATCGTGAAGAAGTCATAATCGACAGCCTTCGCCCACATGGCAGCTGTGTTCGACGAAGTCGTGAGTGAGTGGGGCATACCTGAAGTCATCAAGTCAGACAACGGGCCGCCATTCTGCGGCCATGACTTTGCAACCTTCGCCAAGCATTTGGGTTTCAAACACCAGAAAATAACTCCCAGATGGCCACAAGCCAACGGAATGGCTGAGAGGTTCATGTCGTCTATCAAAAAGACATTACAAAGAGCCAGACTAGAAAACTTTGACCCTCACCAGGCCCTATGCAGGATGCTTCGAAATTATCGAAACACACCACATGAGGCCACAAACAGGACAGCGGCCGAACTGATGGTAAAATACCATGTTCGCACACGCATCATACGACACCCCACCAACAAACCAGAAACAGACCCAGAAGTCCTAGAGAGGGATGCAGGATGGAAAGAACGAGTCCGAATCAAGACAGATGAAAGAAGAGGCGCACGCCCAAAAGATATCCAAGTAGGAGACGAGGTACTGGTACAACAGGCTGTGGTTAAAAAGACTGACTCAAGGTTTGCACCACAGCCGCTACAGGTCACGGCCATAAAAGGAACCATGGTGACAGCCGAAAACGAAGAGCGAGAAATAACTCGAAACTGCTCGCAATTCAAGCTCACAGCCACCCAGGGAAATGAGAGACTAGAAGTCTCGGATCCGGAACCCATGCCATTGGATCCGAGAGATTCACTGTGGAAGCCGCCGAGGTTTTCACCTCGTCCAGGATTGAAGAGAACTCAGAGTCCGGAAGAGGTTCCGGGAGAAGTCAACAGTTGGTCCCAATGCGTCGTGAAGAAACCAGCACGCCTAGTTGAAGAATGTTAAAGTTGTTGTAAGGACATTTGTCCGGGGGTGGTGTTACGTTTGTGATTTCTCTTTAAGAGAAAGGAACTCTGTCACGTGGAGAGACACGTGACACGTGACGTCAGGGGGAGAAAGGGTGAAAGGCACTCCTGCATGTAATGCGAATAAAGAAGGACGTGTTACAATCCCTCGGTGTGTCTGTCCTCATGATTACGGGCCCCTCCGGGTCCAACAGTAGTGCGGTCAGGTCAATGCAGAATTCTCCACAGAATGAAGGAAGCCCCTCTTCAGCGTCCATGCCTCTAAAATAAAGCAGCACGTGAGGGTTTGAAGGGTAACAACCCAACAGTCACCCGCAAGGAAATCTGGTATTTGTAGTGCAGTCAGGTCAATGCAGAATTCTCCACAGAATGAAGGAAGCCCCTCTTCAGCGTCCATGCCTCTAAAATAAAGCAGCACGTGAGGGTTTGAAGGGTAACAACCCAACAGTCACCCGCAAGGAAATCTGGTATTTGTAGTGCAGTCAGGTCAATACAGAATTCTCCACAGAATGAAGGAAGCTCCTCTTCAGCCTCTGTGCCTCTAAGATAAATAAGCACGTGAGAGTTAAAAGGGTAACAACCCAAGAGTCACCCTCAAGGAAGTCTGGTATTCGTAGTGTGGTCAGCTGTATACAGCAATCTCCATGGAATGAATGAAGCCAATGTTTCGCATTCAGAGTTCGTCTGAGGGGCGTGATAAACATTTGGTATTGCTTACATCGAACAGACAACATGGTGCGAACAGCGAGGGAGAGCGAAAGGTGAGAAGTAAGGCGCTGGCCAGGTGCTAAGTCAATGGGGTAGGAAAGGATTTTGTGAGGGTGTTTGGGCCTAGGAGGGTGCCTGGAGAGTTCACAGGAAGGGGCCTAGGGCTGAGGTACAAAAATAAAATCATGGCACCAAGGAGAGGGGCACTGGTGGCTGTGAGCATGCGATTGGACACTGGCAATGTCTTCCCAAATTCTAAATCACCTGGTTAGCTGAACATCCTTCCCCATGTGTGAAGCTGATATGGACAAGTGAATCACCCGGGCTAGCCAATGCAGGCCAATGATAGAAATTACAAAGTTTGAGATTAAGTTGTTTTTTAGACTCTTCCTGTTGCAACCAGGTGATTTTTACTTGCTGAAACTACCTTTTGCCAGAGAGATATTTGCAGGCGAGACAATGCCTATGGGGGTGTTCAATTGTGTGTGTTTAATCGATGCATTAAGTTGATTATTGATGCATTAAGTTGATTATTGGAATGGGCTATCTGAAAGAGGTTGGGCCCGAGCAAGGGCTGCACCACTTGGATAACTTTCTTTTTGGGAGGGCAGAGGTAGAGGTGGATGCATACAACTTCTGGGCTATTTTAAGCAGAACTCCAACATGTGCCTGACGATCCTAGAGAATCAACTGGACCCAGTACGGATGTTTTCCAAACTGCTAGATGACCAATTTTAAAGGTTGAAAGGTTTGATCTGTGAGGTCCTTTGGGAAAAGAAGCTTCAGCCCAAGAAAGGCGTTCTGTAGCAAAAGGACTTTGAAATGTCACATAGCTGCCCTTGACAGGAACATTACAGAAGTGCTGTCTCCCTCATGTTTGGGATTCCACTGGTTGATTTTGGATGCAGAGGAATAATTGAAGCGATGCCAAGGCAGCTGTTGGTGCTGGCCATGCCAAAGCATTATCCCTAATTGAGGATCCATTGGCAGCATCAACTATCTTGGCATACAATAACATGCCAACTCCCAAAGACCTGTGCAAGGTGAATTGTTGTCCGTGTAAGTGAGGACAATTTATCTCAGCCTTCCCTGCTCGTGGCTTTTCTGACACGTGTGTGACCATGCGTTTTTTTGTGTGTGTGTGTGGGGGCCAAACCTACAATTCACAGGTCAGCTGATAGCTCTGGTTATTGCCAACTTGAATATAGCCAGTCTATCTTCATAATAAGACTTGGCTTTGCTTTACCCTTGTTGCACAGATACTGTGCACCTTAACATCAAGGGTGACAATCATGGCAAGTGTTGTCAGTGGCCTAAATCCAATGTAGGCTAGTCTAGCCAGCTGGCTATACTTTCTTTTTGTGGCATGGCATTTTTTTTACTGGCTCAGAATCCTTCTGTGGTAATACTAGCATATATGGGTGCAGCATTCATGGACATGTATGGGCACAGACAGCATGACAATATTTTATTTACTAGCATATGTTGTGGGCAAAGAATTATTAAACACGCATTGGAAAATGGTCCTGGGTACTGTTGGTGACTTGCATCTATTATTTTTTCTTTTCATGTACTAGGATAGAAAATGGATAGAAAATTGATCGCAAACTAGAAAGTTCTGTAACATGCACCATTTTAACCCATTATTTAAAAAAAATTCTTGGGGGAGACCACCCCCCGACCCCCCGCTCTCCCGTTTTGGTTTGAGCTCCCTTGCTGTGTTCAGATGCTCACGCATATTTGTTTGAAATGTTCTCTTTTTTGTACTGTTGTTATGTTTTTATGGTTTTAATGCTGGTCACATTTTTTTGCTGCTCTTTTTATGGTTATGTTTTGTAATGCCAAAACAAACTTTCTACACACGCATATTACGCACATACATTTACGCCCCACTGGTTCACGAATTCACCAGCTGCCACTGCCTCACAGACTATGGTCTGGAACACTCAGGCGGGGGTACTGTGTGCCTCTTTGTAAACAACCCTTGGCACTCTGTGGTGTTCATCTGGCACAGTACAACAACTTTGTAGTATAACATAACTCATCTGCAGGCCGGTTGGAGAGTGGAACCTCGAGCAGGAATCTGAGGATTGCAAGATGGCATAGAGACATGCATGCCCTGAATGTCTATGTGCCCCCACACCACCCTGGGTCCCCTCTGCACCTCCCCGACCTGATTAATAAAGCCATCTTCGGACGTTGCTCTGGCCACCTGCCATTTGACAGGGCAACACATTTCTCCCCCTGGCCCAGTTTCCCTGGAGCTCCCCTCCCTGATCTGCTCAATTAAGTTTCGAAGTTCTATCACGCGAGTCGTGTGAGGAATGACCCATGGGCACCAGAGATGGGAAAGTAGGGGGCCTTCTAAAGCAGCGCATCACCCATCCTTCATAACCGGAGGTGCTACCCAGGGATCAGCGGGGGTGGAAGGGAACAGAAGACTGAAGCTGCACCCCTCCATCATAAACTGCGCTATAGGTTTGTGGCGCAGGAGCTGAAACCTATCAATCGAATCTGAGATCACCATAAATTCAAGGGAGATTGGGGTGTCGTGGCCCATCAGAAACGGGGAGGGGGCGTCATATTATCATCAGAAACGAATGGTGATGTGAGTGGGGCAGAACTTCACTATATGGGGGAGAGGTGAGTGACAGCCTCTTGTCAGAACCAGCCAGGAGCTGTGCGGCAGAAAACCCCGAATCCAGCACCCGGGGACAAAACACCACCCAACCTCTGCGGCTCTGGCATTGGGGAGTTCGAGGAGCGCAGAGCACTAGCGCCATCCACCCACCGCCCAGTATGGGAGAGTATGTGCAGTCAGGACCAGTATGGATGAGTAGAAGAATACTGGCGCGCAGGAGGGGATAGGAAAAAACAGAGCCGTGAGGAGCAGGAATGCAGAGAGAGGCAGAAATGCGAGGCACAGGAAAAAGGGGAGAAGAAGGCAAGGGGGATTCATGAGGTATCGGAGGGGGACACGTGCAAGGAGCGTTAGCAACAGGCAACTGGCCCAGGGCTTTGCACAACAGAGAATGGCCCTCACTGTAACTCTGGCAGCAGCCGTGCCCGGGCACGGCTGCCGCCAGAGTTGTTTTTTTTTCTGGCACCGGGTCATGCCGAGTTTGGCGGACCCGGTAATTGCCCATTCGCGGGTGCCGTTATGGCCGGCCTCTCGATCCCCATTCTGCCCCATAGGTCTGGAGCATGGTTGCACCGGCACCGTTTATAATGAGTCAGACCAGGCGTGCAGTCCGGCACCGGCGAGCAGAACTCGTAGTGTGGTGGAGAGTTAACAACGGCGCCGGTAGCACTAGCAGCGTCGTTGTTGCCTTTCCGCCACACTCATAATGAGGCCCAATGGGCCTCATTACGACCCTTGCGGAAGACCATGGTGCTATTAGCACCCTGGTCCATGCCGGTAAGTTACCGACTCCGCCATGGAGAAAGGGGGAATTACCACCCCATTACAAGGTTGGTGGGGCAGGAATTCCCCCTTCCTCCATGGCCTTTCCCTATTCCCATTTTTGCCCCATAGGGCTCAATGGGAATGGAGAAGGCGCTAAGTACGGTACCGCAAATTGCTGGTTTTACCAGCCGTTAAAGTAGGGACCCGCAAAGGGACCTTGTAATTAGGCACTAATAGGTTAATGGCGCTGCAGCCTTTTACGGCGCTGTTAACCCATTAGCTCCTGGGTCGTAATGAGGCCTAATTGTGTTGCGTGTGGCTGACAGGCCCAGGAGCCAGAGCTGTCCATAGTTGGGGGTGCTGAAGTTTGAGAGCAGGACGACCGAAGGAAGAGGTCAGTCTCCTGTGGAAGTGGACGTGGAGGAAAGACCCCCGGGGCTCCAGAGGTGAGAGCAGGAGACAGTCAGACCTGCGAGGACTGGGGGCGAGAAGAGCACCTGCGTGGTGAAGAGCAACGAGAGTGCAGGGGAGCGTCAGAGATAAGAAGAGGATCAACCAACCTGGGCTCTGGAGTGCAGCAGGAAGAGAGAGGCAGTGCCGTGAGCGAGCAGCAGGTAAGGGAGGGGGGGGGTGAAGTCCAAGCTGTGAGGCAACGGAAAGGGGCAGGGGGTTGGGCCGAGTTCCTGGCCGAGTTGTGGTAAGCAGATGGGGCGGTGAACCGGCGATGTGAGGAGGGGAGCATGTAGAACTGTGAGGAGCAGGGAGCAGCGGGCAATTCTTTGAGAATCAGAAGGATAGCCTCCATTTCTGTGAGCAACAGAAGGGAGGGCATAGCCACAGAAGTCAAAGGCAGGAGGAAGGAGGAGGAGGTAGCAACAACAGTGGATAGTAGGAGGAGCTGTGGTCTAAACTCCATGGGGTCTGAGAAGCAGGTGTGAGGAAAGAGGGAAGAAACGGGAGACACAGCTGTTATGGGGCTGCTCCGGGTCACCGGGCAGCCCCAGACACAGGTCGGGATCACCCGACGGGTTCCGTTGGGCGGAGGTCACGCCGTGGACAATGCAGCGGGGATCACCCCACTGCGCTCCAGATCACTGGCACCCACACGGGCTGGGGGCACTCAGCCCATGACGGCCCCGGCTCTGGGGGCACCCAGGCCGGGGTCGTCCACAATAGCCATGATCACATGGCCCGCAGTCGGTGGAGGTCGGCGTTGCCCAGCAGGGGCGCCAGCATCGTGGTGGGCCTGGTCCCAGGGCCTGCACCACGCAGTGTTGTGCCAAAACAGCACACAAAGGACGACACCGGAGCCAGATTGTAGAGTGACTGCCGAGCCCGGAAGCGGCTCGGTACTTTTATTATGTTGGTCACGTGGCTATTGCCATGTGACCCATGACAACATCCTGGGAGCTACCATGCGGTGGGGGGCGGGTTTCATTAGCCCCATGCGTGGCCACCGCGTCCTTTCCTTGTTCTCCTCACGGTGAGAAGCGAGGCTGCAGTCACTGCCGTCGCCGCCGCTCCGGAGCACTTTCATCCCCACCAGGGGGAAGAGAGGAAAACCCAGAGAGCACTGGCGCGCGGTTCTTCCATCGCTGGTGACGACCCGAATTCTCCCTGTTGGGGCTGAGCCGCTTCATCTTCCAGTCAGTGGGAGAGGGAAACCGGACGTCGCCGCGCGGGCCCAGTTGGAATTGGGCCAGCATCAATTCTCATTCGATGATGTTAGCCGCTCCTCCCCTCCGTGGGTCGCGGGTGGGGAGGGGCAGTGCTTCCTCATGCGGGCGATGCCGTGGGCACTCTCTGTCCAATTTCGTCTCCCTCTCCTCCCCACTCTCCTCACCTGATCGGTAATCCTCCAATTCTTCCGTCTTGAGATGCCGACGTGAGCAGAAATCTCTCTTCGTGGTTGAAGATACTTGCCTACCACGAGAGGAAGCCACAGTGAATGCTTGAAACAAGCAGTCCTGGGACTCCTTTCCCGTAGTGGGCGACAAGGGAAAAAGCCTGGATGGCAGAAAAAACCCTTGCAAAGAATGAAGCCAAACCGGAGTCTTCCAAGGATAATGATGAAGCGTAGTCTATAGTAGTAGAAGAGTAGGTTTCCGGCTAATACGGATTTGAGGAGGAGGATGACAAACGATGATGGCAGAAACAAGGCAGGAAAACGCCTTGCTAGAAGGAGTAGTGAGAGAGACTGTAGCCGGCGGCAAGATAGAGCCGCTAAAGCTGAAGAAGGTAAAGCAAAAGGGGAGAAGGGAGAGAGAGAGAGAGAGAGAGAGAGGAAGAAGCCTCGCTCGAAACTAGGAGAGGCGAAGGTAAAGGCACGGACCAAGCCGTGTAAGGGAAATACTAGCGTTCTCACCCAAAGCAGGAAAACAAAAACACTATGGGGGTTGCAACGCAGAGATTGCCGGGAGTGAGATACTGAAATACTTCCCGGCGACGCCATCTTGCCGGAGAACTAGACCGCGGCTGCACGTAAAGAAAGCAACGTGCTGGAACTACGGTCTGCGCCGGAGCCTCCAATGCGGAAGTATCCGCCAATCGGCCCGGCTGCGCATGACAGTATGCCCCCTCACAAAGCGAACCCCCCCAGGCTTACCCGGAAAGCACCGATGGAACCCAGTCAACAACTGGGGGGCATGAATGTGGGAGACTGGTTCCCAAGAGTCCTCCGAATCTGGGTAACCCTTCCACGAGACCAAGTATTCCAATCGTCCCCTGTAGAATCTGGAGTCACGAATAGCTGAAACTTCGTATTCCTTCGTACTACCAGAATCCTTCACCTGCAAGCGGGTAGAGATCTTAGGTGAGGGCCCGGAAAAAAAGGTTTAAGAAGAGAGGAATGTCGGGGGGGATTCTGCCGGGGTCGGCCGGGCCGTCCGCAGACCTCCGGGCAGGGAGGCCCCAACTCCTCCCGTGTATATCTCGGATCGAGACAGAGTATGAGGCACACACAAGGAGCAAGGCAACTTCTGCCGTTTATTATGCAAACGGCAGGGATGGGTCAAGGAGCGTACGCGTTCGTCCTGACACACACACAATAGTGGGGCTCGCAGGCCCTTTTTACTACATTATGACGCGCTACTTGCGTCATTCCAAAAAGTTACCAAAAGAACCTATCGCCACTCTTGATTGGTTGCTCGAGTGGTGGGGTTAGTATAGTACGCATATAGAGAATGATATTAGTGGTTAAGATGTAGTCAGGTGGTATATCTGGGTTGTCCCTACAATTAGATACATAAGAATTGTTACATGAAGACCCCTGAGGATTGGCTAACGTTACTGACGTCTGAGATAAGAACCTCATGTTCTGATTGGTGCATCCGTGAGCTCCCCAGCCTGGGACCACCGTTGTTCCCAGCACACGGTGCACCTGTGGTTGCAACAGTGTTTCAATATGGGTACGTGCAGGCAATGTGAGGATTTATTCATAGGTGGGAGACTGACCGTTCCCACTGTAGCAGGTGTCCATTGAGCCTTTCAAGTGTGTCGGCCTGCGTCTCGTAGCGAGGTACCCAGACGCCTTTTCTCTCCTGGGTTTTGGCATCTCGTCAGGTTCGGCTTGGTCACGTGGGGAGGGACCGTGTTTGAGGCATAATTCTGCACAATTAATATTGTTTTTCCACTGTATGTCTGGTTTAATTTGCAGATATGATTTTAACATTGGTACGTGGAGTGCGAGGTTGCAACATCGTGCCTTTAAAGATTTGTTTCTTGACTGTGGGTTTGCAACATTACGACCTTGGCTGGTTGCTCCACTGGGTTCTTTCTGCAGGCTCAGCAACCTGACTTTTGCTTTGTTAATGTCCACGGGAACTCTTGCTTGAGGCCTACTTGGGCCTGGTGCACGAGTAATCCATTTAGTGCATGGATGCTTTAGGTTATAGTGGCATACAGTTTCATGGCCAGTATCGTGTTTCCATTATATCTCTCATGATGGTAACGGGTTTCAAGAGAAGCGTGAGCAAGCGTTATAAATGAGCTCATGGTGCGTCTTGCGTTTCTGCATTCTGAAAGCCTATGTAAAAATAATAAAGATGCACGTCCGTGAATAAGCCTGTCGCCTACGTCAGAGCACTGAGTATGTTCTTCGTGTAGATTGGTGTGGAAATGTTCAGCGTGTATAATAGTTCAGCGGTGCTTCCCGTTATCTAGGTCGTCATGGCATCTCTAACGATGTGTAGATTTCAGTCTAGTTGGTCCGTGCCGCAGGTGTCGGCATGGCCAGTGCGGGCTGTTGGGCAGGCAGATGGACACATCCGTATGTTTCTGTACCAGGGTATTTGGTCATCTGGTAAATGGGCAAACTCTTCTCGTGGCGGGTGTCTGGGCCGCGACCCTCTAGGCCAAGCGCGAGAGGTGAAGGACGGGAGTCTGGTTTTCCATTCTCCCACTTCAGTCCCCCCTCTGGTCGACTTGTCGACCACAAACATATCCTTCTCGTTATCTCCTCTTACTCTCCATATCTTGGTTATCCCTCCGAGATGTCCATAATGGTTTACGTGATCTTCAAATGACCAATACATGTATTCGCATGTTCCTCCAGGAGTACAGTACACCCATCTTCCTATGTAGCTCCTAGGGTTCCTTGGGTTCTCGATCTTCACTGATGGTGGGTCTAGATGATTGGCGATGATTTGGGTGCGCAACTTCTCCCTTTCGTGTATTATCACACCTGTGTGCTGGCCGTCATCCGCTGGCATCAAGGGGTGCATTCCCACCATTTCCAGCAACTCATCAGTTGAGCGCGCCTTCCGGGCTTTCCAAAATCTAATTATTATCAGTGCAGCTCCAGCCAAAATAGCACATCCCACTATTATTTTCAGTCCATCTGACAGCCAAGATGGCATCCATGACCATAATAGTGAAAACCAGCTTTTATCCTTGTTTACGCCGTTACTTTCGTCCATCATTTTGGAGTGCATCTGGGCCAATTGTGAAACTGCTTCTGTTAGTGTACCATTGTCGGCATCGTTGGCAGGTATGAACGTGCAGCATGATTGTCCTATCTTTGCACAAACTCCTCCTTCCATTGCTGTGAGAAGGTCCAATACATATCTGTTCTGTAGTGCTACCATCCTTACAGCTCGCAGCTCCTCTTTAATTGCGTTAAACCCATTTACTGTCGAATTTATGGTCATCATTAGTTCCCATCTGGTTATTTGCAGCCATTTTGCGTTTGCGTATGCCTGCAGTCCCGGATGTATTATTGAGGAGAAGAACATTGCTGCTCTGCTGAATAGTCTGTGTTCTGGCGGTATTGATGTTAGTTCCGTTTCCGACCTTCCCCACAGATAATTTCCTGTTAATGGCTCTCCTTGTCTTTTTCTCCTGTTTAGGACAGTATCATTGCTGTTGGTCCTGTTTTCTTGCTCCTTCTGGAGGGGTGCAGATCTCTTTCTTCTCCTGTCTCCTTCATCCATTTTCGGAAATTTCGCCACATCGACATGCTTCTTAGGTACCACTAGTGATGGTACATTGACGTGTACCATTGTGCACACACCACTCCACAGGGGAGGCAGTGTATGATATGCCTTTTCTCCGCAGGCCCAATAATGGTCCATTATTACTGCTGTTCCCGCTCCCCCCTCAGGTAACTCCATCACACTTGCACAATTGGTGTTATATCCCACGTCCACCTCTCCTTTATGCTGGTAACATACTTTGGGCGCAGTCAATGGTAATATAGTTATCGGGTCTTCATCTTCTTCTACCCACGTGAGCATTGGTACATACTTGATCCATGTCGTCCAACATCGATGATTGTGTGTCTCGATGGTTGAGATAGTTTCTTTTGTTACCATGTTGCTGCCAACCACTCCTATCTCCCAGCTGGTACCCAGGAACACCTTTCCTGTTATCGTCAGTAATGGCCTCTCCCAGCATCCTTGTTTACCCGGAACTTCCGTGGCGTACCAATCACATGGTAGATACTGCAGTGTTACCTTCTTTGTTTCTCCTTTTTCAGGGCCACTTGTTATGTATCTGAATGCTTCAGCATGTAAACTGGTCTTGTGATAACTCAGATAGGTCTTGAGGAAGTTGTTTTCATATGGGTATGAGTCTCGTGTTTTCCATGTCATGTGCACTACTGTTCCTTGGAATCTTCCTTTCGTTTGGAACAGGGCCAAATATATTATGCACTGTGCTGTTTTTTCATCTATTTCTGTGGCAACAAATGTTCGTGAAGCGCTCATGGCGTATGGTATTAATGAGCAAACGTAACAGCTATCCTCAGTTGTCTGCTTACCAATGCGGGTCATGTGCTGGTACCATATGTTGTTTGTGACGTGTGCTGAATCTTGTACATAATTATCAATACCTTTATTGTCTGAGTATGTGCTGCGTTTAACTTTATTTCGCTTTTGTTCATTGTTACTGTTACCACCTGACGTAACACCTGTTGCAGCAGGGAGGTGGGGTACATTAGGTTTGGGTGCAGCAAAAAAACTCATAGCATAGCTGTACTGCCATACAGAGGCAGCCAAAACTCCGGTGATCATAAAAATCCCTATTATTTTTATTACATATGCTAACCTCACCGACATTTTTGCTCTTACCTTGCTGCAGTCCTGGCAGCGTATTCTTGCGACGTTAAAGTTGCCCGCCTAAAAATTCTCAAAAAGTGCTTGTTATTAAATGTTAGTTTTGTTTCATTAAGCTCTCCCTATCAAATAGTCATTCAGTGCCCAGGTGAAGAGTTGCTCCCACGCTACTCTAAGTGATCGGTCTCTCAAGACCGGCAAGTATGGGCGGAGGTGGGGCATGTAATTTTCTATGGCCAGGAGGAAGGCCGTGTAGTATACACGTACCCTTTTCTTTTTTAAGTATGTTGGCCTTTTTATTTCGTATACAAATTGGTGTGACAATTCTTCTGGGTAACTATCGTCTGGCAGCACCATCTACGCCTGCACACTGAATTTGTTAGATAACTTTTCTTAACAATACAATATTACGCAGCTCCTGTATGTGCGAGAGAAAAAGAGAACATTCACGTGTTTACATGTGTATTGGTGCAAGCGAAGTCCTTAGTTTTTATTACAATTGTATTTAGTAGTCAATGGGGGGGGGGTTTGCTCAGATGGCGGGAGCAGTTTTACTCTTTGAACGTGTGACCATGGGGTGGGCAGTGTGGGGATCACCCCCTTCTTCGTCCGTTATTCTCTCCGAGGGAACAATTGGGTCGTTGTCTGTGGTTGTGTTTTCTTCCGCTGCCGGGGATGTTGTTGGCGTTTTTCCAATGGACCTGTCGTTGGCGCTGGGGCGGGTCTGCAGTTTGTAAATTTTTACATCATGCAGGTGGTTCCACGCACGCTTATCCTTTAGTTTTACTGCTCTTGTTGATACGTCCTCTACTAAATGGGGGCCAGTGAACCTCTGCTGGTTCCACTTTCTATTAAAATTTCGAAGTAGTACGTGGTCACCTTTGGCAAGTTGGCACAAGTTCTCCTTTCCCAATTCTGTATTTCCGTCTATTTCTTGGTTGCTGGTGGACCCGCCCCGTGTGCGCTCGAGCTGTTGAGACACAAACACAACGCTAGTAATCAAAGAAGACACATATTGATACATTTCATCACCTAACACATTCGCAGAACTTTCTTGGTCGGTGAATGCCCTTGACGTTGGTGTTAGGGGAAGGCGCATTTGGCGTCCAGTAACCACCTCGTGTGGGGTGAGGTGGTGGTCGGACCCTGGCCTGTTTCTAAGTTCGAACAGTGCTAACGGAAGGCAATACAACCAACTTTTCTTTGTTGTTTGCTGTATTTTAGCAATTGCCTCCTTCAATAGGCCATTCAGGCGTTCACATACACCATTGGCCTGTGGGTGGTACGCACATGCAAATTTGTGTTTAATGTTCAGTAGGGATGTGATATGCTGGAACATTTCATTTGCGAAATGGGGTCCGTTGTCTGATCTTAACACCTCGCACACTCCCCACCTGGGGAATACCTCCCTTACTATAAATTTGGCTGCTCTAAACGCATCAGGGTGTGAACAGGGCCCTGCTTCGATCCACCTAGAAAATGGGCATACTACTACTATCATGTATCTATTGCCTTGACAAATGTTGATCATATCAACATAGTCAATGTGGAGGTGCCGAAAAGGTCCTTCTGGTCGGGGTATGGTACCTCTTATCACCTTTAAAGTATGACCGGCCGTGAACTGTTGACATGTAAGGCAATTGCTGATAAAATTTGACACATGGGATGTTAACTCGGGACAGAACCAATCTTCTCTAATTCGTGCTGCTATTATTTCTTTGCCTGTATGGGCAGGGTGATGTAATTGGTTCAAGGCGGTATTTAACAATGCCAATGGTATTACAACTTTCCCAGTGCCACCCTGGCGCCATAGTGCGTCGGTTGGTGACATTGTGCATCCTCTTTTCACCCATACTTCTTTTTCGGCCATTGGTGCAGCCGCTTGTAACTCCATAATCTGGGTGGCTGGGAGATGGGTGTACCCTTCTTTTATTAACATCTCCCTCGCTATTCCCCTCCCTCTCCCTCTCTGTGAGTCTGTGGGGTTCCATATCTCACCAAAATATGCAGCATATTTTGCATGTGCGTCTGCTGCTGCATTTCCTTTTGATATATAGTCTTCTCCATTGGTGTGTGCTGTGCATTTTACTAGGGCTAGTTCTTGGGGATCGTTTATTACTTCAATTAGTTCAGCCAACAAGAGGGCATGTTGTACTGGAGTGCCGTCAGCTCTCCTAAACCCTCTTCTTCTCCACTTTGATAGCCCTGAGTGGACAGTGGATGTAACATATGCACTGTCGGAATATATAGTAACTTTTTTATCAAAACTTTCCTTTAGTGCCAATATGAGTGCAACCAGTTCCGCCGCTTGAGCAGAGTAATGCTGTGGTAATTGTACACACTTAATAGCCACACACACTGGCGCTTCCATCATTTGTACTACTGCTGCCCCAGTCCTCCTTATCCCGTCTCCTTGATCAATAGTTGATGACCCATCAATAAACAAAAGCTCACCTCCCTCTAGTGCGTTTTCTTCAACTTTCCTAGTACATGAGTACATCTCAGTTACTTGGGTGCAGTCGTGGGCGTAATCTCCCTCTTCAATTACTTCTGCTAGGAACCTTGCAGGGTTAACCGTGCTACATCTAACAATTGCCAGTTCAGCTTTGGACAAAATAATCTCATAACCTGTTGCCCTCTGTGTCGTCAGTGTGGACTTAGGTTTATTCAATATCGCAAATAGTGCATGTTCTACAAATAGTGTAGTTGGACACCCCATAGTTATTGATGATGCTTTTTCTACTGCAAATGCAGCTGCAGCAAGACCTTGTTCGCAAGAGAATTGTCCTAACATTATTGGATCTAAGTGACCGCTGTAAAATGCTACTGGTTTATAGCCCATGCTAGTCTTTTGGGCCAATACTGCTTTCATTACTGCTGAGTCGCAATGTGAAAATATAAAAAATCGTCGCTCATAGTCTGGGGATGCTAGTACTGGAGCAGTTGATATTGCTTCTTTTAATTCATCAAATGCCTCCTTCATTTCCATAGTCCATCCCAACTTTTTCTCCCCTTTATTTGCTTCCTTCAAACCCTCAAGCAGGGGTCCTATGTAAGAGCTGTAATCAAATACCCATGCTCTACAGTAGTTGCACAGTCCCAGAAATTGCTGCAGTTCTCTTACAGTCTGTGGCACGGGAGTGCCTGATATTGCCTGTGCTCTTTGTGGTGCAATCCTTCTTCCATATTGTGATATCAGTTGGCCAATGTAAAGTACCTGTTCCTGACAGTATTGTATCTTTTCCATGTCTACCTTGTACCCCTTTTCAGCCAATATCGTCAACATTTTTAATGAGTCCTCTCTACATTTATCTTCATTTGTACTGCAAATTATTATGTCATCCACATACTGTAACACTGTGCTTTCCAACTCAACGTTACCCAAATCCATCTGTATTACCCTATTGAAAATTGAAGGTGATTCACAATATCCCTGTGGTAATCTGGTATGTTTCCACTTCCTATTTCGGTAAGTGAAGCTTGTCAAGTCTTGTGAGTCTGGGTGTAATGGTATTGAGAAAAAAGCATTTTTAAGGTCAATCACTGTAAACCGTGATGCTTCTGCTGGAATGCCACACAAAATTGTGGCCGGGTTTGCTGTTACTGGATACTCTGCTTCTACTATGTTGTTCAACGGTCTGAGGTCCTGTATGAACCGCCAAGACCCTCCTTTAGCCTTGCGCACCGGGTACACAGCTGTGTTGCATGGGGATTCTGAGGGGACCAATATGCCATTGTTTATAAGGGCTGTTATGGTTTCGTATATGCCCTCATCTGCCTCTCTTGACAATGGGTATTGTTTCACTCTTGGTAGTATGGCACCCTTTTTTAATTTTATCCTTACACCCCCTATGCTTTTAATGCATCCTACATCATAAGGGCTAATAGTCCATAATGATTTTGGCACCTTTGACATATCTTCTTTAAAAAATGGGACTGGTGTGCCAGCGGGTGCCTCAAGTGCCATTGCAATTTTCTGTGCCACTTGTTTGTGAGCCACTGTTAGCCACATTTCTACACTCATCATGAACACCATTTCATTTTCCTCCTTTTCTTCTGAAAACAACTCTTCATCTGACACCTGGGTCAGCCTACATCCTTCTGCTAGTGCTATCACCGCCCTCCATGCTCTCCCTTCTTTATCTTGGGCGTGCACAGCAACATAATCAGCTGTTGCAATAATGCTCTCAATGTCCACTGCAAGGACCTTCCCTTCCAGTTCATTAGCTGGTGTTTCTGGTCGGAATAGATAGGCTGCTGGTCTCCTCCATATTTTCCCTCCTATCCCTGGCATCCATGCAAATGCCATGTCTGTTCCGTACTGGAATAGCTCGCCGTCTACCGGCTCCGCCCTGATCGCTATCTGTCCACAGTATGCTTGCAAAATCTGTCGTGCTGCAAGCATGTTAATCCCTGGAGTAGAGCAAATTATGCCATCCTCTGTAAAGGAGATCGTCATATTTAATCTGTTCATTATGTCCCTCCCCAGTATGTTTACTGGTGAGGCACTATAATACAAAAGTGGTACTGACAGATCGTAATCTCCAATAGATAGCGGAACGTTATCAGTAAATGGAACCAACCCTTTAGCCCCAGAAAACCCTTGTGTGTTCATGGCTTCGCCTGACATCTTAAACTTACCTTCCCTTATGCAAGACCGGGTTGCCCCGGTGTCAACAAGGAATGATAATTTTTTGTCACCTATCGTTACCTCTATGCGTGGCTCCTCCGCACTATTAGGTGTTACTGACAGGATGGGACACACCAAGGCCGTCTGTGGGCTGTCCTATTGGGGGTACAATGACTGGCCATTCCCTGTGTAAGGGTTGTGCCCCAACACCGTCACCCCACCCAATTGCGTTCGTTCAGGTTGTGGTGGTGGTTGTATTAACGCTGCACCAGTTACTTGTGGCAGGTATTGTTTTATTTGTTGTTGTGGTAGGGAATAGTGTTGGTCACTCCCTTGTGGTGACATCTGCTGTGGTTGTATGCCCTGCTGTTCTTGTGATGTCCTATGTTGTGCTTGTTCGTTCCATGCTGGTGTTCCTGGCCTGACCCTGCATGTACGTGACATGTGTCCTAATAGTCCGCAGCTCCAACACACGGGTGGTTCCCTGTTTTGCCATGGGAAGTTCCCTGTGTTGTCCTGGTATACTGGTTGCCCTGTCTGGTAGTTATTTCTGAGTCCCCCAGCCTGTTGTTGGGTATTATATCCGTATCCTCTTCCCCTCATAAACCCTCCTCTCCCTCTATTATAATTATAATACCCAGCTCCTTGCATTGGGTACCCTCCTCCCATGTTCTGTGCGTGTGATTGCAGAGGCAGCACTTGCTCTATTACCTCTTGTGGAGGCGCTATTTGAGCTGGATTTTGTGCAGCCACTACTTGCGTTGGGCTTTGGGCCATTGGTGTTGGCGCAGTTATTAGTGCCCCTTCCATGGTATATTTAGTAAGTTTTTTCTGTACTAATTTGGCCTCTTCTGTTTTCCTGTCCTCTTCCTTTTGTTTCATTTTTCCTTGCCATGTTCTACAGTGATGTACTATAGTCAGTTGTATTTCCGGCCATGGTTTTGCTTCCATCCCCACTACTTTCTTTAATTGTCTCTGAACTCCTTCTGGGAGCCCTTGTACTAGTATATGATAAAATATGGCTGGTGTTTTGTCCCATTGTTCTCTAGTTTCCATGCGCCACTTCTCTTGAATATCCTGGATATAATCAACAGGATCCTCGTTCTCACCCATCTTACGGGAAGTAATGGCTCCTATGTCTGATGTGTCTGGGTACTGCACTCTTAGTGCCTGCCATAGCGCATGTCTGCAGTTTGCAAATGGTGCCCCATCATGCGATGTGTTTGTTATTGTTACCCCATGGAATCCCGCTCTTTTCCAAATGTCATCCGCTCTATCCCCTAATATTGATATTAACAGGCCCTTAACATCTCCCACTGCTAGTTTCTGTCCTGCGGTGTGTTTTTCCATTTCATATATCCATTTACCCGCACCTCCACTTAATGATGGGAGCCTACATTTTATGTTTTCCTTATCCGTATGTTTCCAAGGTACATATTGTGGTCTAACCCCTCCTCTCTCCAGCAGTGGCATTACATTCTGTCTTGTGTCATCCTTTATGCTCCATGATGTTAACTCTTCACACCCCTCCTCTTCCCCCATTCCTTTTACTACTTCAAATCCTTCCTTACTACCTCTTCTCCTACCTCCCTCTTCTTCCTTTCCCCTTTTTTCATCCTTTCCTGTGTTCAATATTGGCACGTCTGTTTGCCTGTCTTGCCTGCGACTAGGGAGGTCCCTAAGCCGACATGCATAAGGTGTAACTTCGTCCATGAAGGGTGCGAGCTTTATTCTGTGCAGAGAGCGTGCAGTTGTTGAACATGTGGGGTGTGGCGTTAGAGAGCGTGATGGTGATGTGGGTGGCGTGTGTTGGTTGGTGAGCGTCGGTGGCGTGTGTTCGTTAGTTTGTGTTTCTCCCATTCTTTTCACTTCCTCCTTACTTCTCTCCAGCTCCTCCCATCTTCTACTCACCCATGGCGAATCTATGTTTGTTCTAGTGAGGTATAGCTTATCTAAGCTTTCCCTTTCACTCTTCCTTCCATCCTCACTACAAAAATCATTCATAAATTGCGCCCCCCACTCTGCCTTTTTTCCTTTTATTGTTACAGTTTTTAAGTCTATTAGGTCTCCCTCTTCCTTTCCGTTGTTACCACCTGTTCCCCTTAGTGCTGACGTTGTTGCTACCTCTCTATTTTTATATACTTCTCCCCATCTTTCACTCTCCCTCTTACTCTCTTCTCTCTCCCCTTCACTCCTCTCCTCCATCTCCCTACTATTTTCCTCTCTTTTCCTTTTTAATTCCTCCATTACTTCGTTGCTCATCTGTTCCAATATCCTTTCATCCTCTCTCCTCCTTTCCCATTTCACCCTTTCTCTTTCTACTATACTCTCTATTACCTTCCCCTCTTCATATTTTTTAGCTGTCTCTGATATTATCCTCCTCCTCCATATTTCCATTTCTTTTTCATTTTCTTCTTCTTCCTTCTTCTTCTCCCTCATCACTACTCTTGATACCCTTTCTGCTGCTGCTTTTACCCTTACAGCTTCCCTCTTTCTCTCCTCACTTTGCTCCCTTAATTTTTCCAATTCGTCCTTACCTTCTTTCCTTTTCCTCACTCTCTCTCTTTCCTCCCCCTCAAGTTGTTTTATCAGTTCATTCTGCTCATCCCTTAGTTTAGCTAATCTTTCCTCCAAAATCTCTTCCTTCTGCCGTAGCAGCTCCTCTCCCCTCATTTCACTCTCTCTTTCACTATCCTCGTTTGTTCTCTTTACCGCCTCCCTTTCCTCTCCAGTTAGTGATCCTCGTAATTTCAACAATATCTGTGCAGCTACCCACTCATCGTTTCCTATCTCTACAGTCTGCTCTTCTCTCCTCCCGTCCCCCATTGGTATCTTTCCATGAGCCACATATGGTGGAGGGCTGTATGCCGGGTTTGAGTATCCTTCAGCCGCCCTTAACTGTCCTTTTATTTCTCCTAATTCTCTTAAAGGGTACAACCCTCCTCCCTCTGTTTTCACTCCCGGTGTTAAGGGTATCTCATTGCTCGGTTCCTGTTTTATGTCAGCTAATTTATCAACCTTTCCTCCACCCAGTTTTTCATTCCCCATATTCTTTGTTCCTTCACTCTCCTTTTCCCCATCCGTTCCTTCTTTCTTAATCTCCTTTTCTTCCGGTGTTTCCCCCATAGTGAACATTCCATTTGGTCCTGGTCTAGACCCCTGGAACATCCTCCATAAGTTAAACACCTCCACATGGTTTGCCAACTTCTTCCCCTTGTATGTATTGTGCAGATGGTTTAATAGTGAATGTTGGGCATATGGGTCAAAGCTACCATTAGGCGGCCATGGTGTCAACATTTTGTTGTCCGTCCCCTGGGTCCACTCTATGCTGTACTTAATTAACTTCTCCCTATGTGGTGGCAGTGTGGTGCATATATGTTGTAGTGGGGTAGTGAGGGTATTCCCCCACCCTCCCAACCCTCTCCCGTATGACATACTAGCGCACCCTTTCTTACCCTTCCCCTTGCTACCAGTTTGCAACATACAACCTTTTATTGCTTACCTTGCCCCGCAAGTGTGGGGACTTACGACAATCCTTTGACAAATTATGCAATGATAATAATCACAAAAAAAAAAAAAATTATAAAACAAATATATTTATGATGTTATATTATATTCCTTCCCCTACGGCCCCCTGCGGCCGAAGCGCACGCAGCCCCCTGCAGCTGCGTACCCCTTCCGACGATCTTACACAGTCGTCCTTTTTCCCCGTTCTCCTCCCACCTTTACACTTGCCGTGGCCGGCGTTCTCCGTGCGCAGCCACGCCCCCTTCCCCTTCTCCTCTTTGATCCACTCGTTTATCGTTTATCTCCGTGTCCGCTCCTTTATCATGTTTCTCTTCCCCACCAATGTCAAACCCAAAGCTTCTTGTGTTCACGATATCTTACTAAATCCCTACTGGTGACGTCACCTATTTCTTCGAACTACTGGTATATTCGTGTTATGTTCTTTAAATTCAAAATACACTTGCAATCTACCCCGCTAACCCTACAGCTGTCTTCCTGTCTCTCCTTGAACAAGGTAATCTCATCAATACTATAACCGGACTGCGCACGCTGCGTCGCCTCGCGTGTGATACGCCCCTCAACAGGAGGGCTTAACCAGCCAATTATCTTCCGTTTTGGGCAACTACGTAACTAGCCACCGCCCACAGGGAAACGTCATCTACCTATCGAGTTTCTTGCTCGAACAATAGGGAACCTCATCTACCTATCGAGTTTCTTGCTCGAACAATAGGGAACCTCATCTACTCATTGAATGATAAATGTCAAATCGTAGGAAACCACACACACCCACCCTCACACGTAGTCGCGATTTAGGCCAATCAGTGTCTTTCGAGCGGCTGCACGTGATGTTTTCGTGCCCCGCCCCCCTCTTTCGCGTAACGTTAGCTTTTTGTTGCGAGCGTCTGCACGTGTTGTTCTCGTGCCCTGCCCCCCCTCTTTCGCGTAACGTTAGCCGCCTTCTCTCGCACTCAATTCACTACCATTCATTCCATTATCATCACTCAATTAAACCTTCACCCCACCTTTTTACAATACCTCCCTCCTCCCTTATTTACTTCCGCCCCCTCCCTCACAATTTCGCATTGCTTGTTGTGCGTGTCATGCTCACCAAGTTCCCTCGATGCAGGGCCGCTCGACTGCGTGCACCCCTCCAAGCGGCTCGCCACCTCCCCTCGTCTGGACCACGTCTGGACACTCGCCGACCGCGGGCGGGATACTTCTCAACCGGCTCCCGAGGGCCAATATCCGGATTGCACTGTCCGGTCCTCTCGCAGCTCCGCGATGGTCCTGTAGTCCTCAGAAGGGGGCAACGGCAGAGGGGGCCGCGCCGCCGGGCCTCCCCGCAACGGGAGTGCCTGGAAAAATAAAAAATAAAAGTCGATCTTAAACAGATCTCAGCAGTGCCTCCAACTTGTCGGGGGGGATTCTGCCGGGGTCGGCCGGGCCGTCCGCAGACCTCCGGGCAGGGAGGCCCCAACTCCTCCCGTGTATATCTCGGATCGAGACAGAGTATGAGGCACACACAAGGAGCAAGGCAACTTCTGCCGTTTATTATGCAAACGGCAGGGATGGGTCAAGGAGCGTACGCGTTCGTCCTGACACACACACAATAGTGGGGCTCGCAGGCCCTTTTTACTACATTATGACGCGCTACTTGCGTCATTCCAAAAAGTTACCAAAAGAACCTATCGCCACTCTTGATTGGTTGCTCGAGTGGTGGGGTTAGTATAGTACGCATATAGAGAATGATATTAGTGGTTAAGATGTAGTCAGGTGGTATATCTGGGTTGTCCCTACAATTAGATACATAAGAATTGTTACATGAAGACCCCTGAGGATTGGCTAACGTTACTGACGTCTGAGATAAGAACCTCATGTTCTGATTGGTGCATCCGTGAGCTCCCCAGCCTGGGACCACCGTTGTTCCCAGCACACGGTGCACCTGTGGTTGCAACAGTGTTTCAATATGGGTACGTGCAGGCAATGTGAGGATTTATTCATAGGTGGGAGACTGACCGTTCCCACTGTAGCAGGTGTCCATTGAGCCTTTCAAGTGTGTCGGCCTGCGTCTCGTAGCGAGGTACCCAGACGCCTTTTCTCTCCTGGGTTTTGGCATCTCGTCAGGTTCGGCTTGGTCACGTGGGGAGGGACCGTGTTTGAGGCATAATTCTGCACAATTAATATTGTTTTTCCACTGTATGTCTGGTTTAATTTGCAGATATGATTTTAACATTGGTACGTGGAGTGCGAGGTTGCAACATCGTGCCTTTAAAGATTTGTTTCTTGACTGTGGGTTTGCAACATTACGACCTTGGCTGGTTGCTCCACTGGGTTCTTTCTGCAGGCTCAGCAACCTGACTTTTGCTTTGTTAATGTCCACGGGAACTCTTGCTTGAGGCCTACTTGGGCCTGGTGCACGAGTAATCCATTTAGTGCATGGATGCTTTAGGTTATAGTGGCATACAGTTTCATGGCCAGTATCGTGTTTCCATTATATCTCTCATGATGGTAACGGGTTTCAAGAGAAGCGTGAGCAAGCGTTATAAATGAGCTCATGGTGCGTCTTGCGTTTCTGCATTCTGAAAGCCTATGTAAAAATAATAAAGATGCACGTCCGTGAATAAGCCTGTCGCCTACGTCAGAGCACTGAGTATGTTCTTCGTGTAGATTGGTGTGGAAATGTTCAGCGTGTATAATAGTTCAGCGGTGCTTCCCGTTATCTAGGTCGTCATGGCATCTCTAACGATGTGTAGATTTCAGTCTAGTTGGTCCGTGCCGCAGGTGTCGGCATGGCCAGTGCGGGCTGTTGGGCAGGCAGATGGACACATCCGTATGTTTCTGTACCAGGGTATTTGGTCATCTGGTAAATGGGCAAACTCTTCTCGTGGCGGGTGTCTGGGCCGCGACCCTCTAGGCCAAGCGCGAGAGGTGAAGGACGGGAGTCTGGTTTTCCATTCTCCCACTTCAGGAATGAAAAACAGGATGAATGCGACTGAGCGCGGGAGGCAATTTCAATCTGAAAGCGACAGGGTTGATCTTAGATAGGACAGAAAAAGGTCCCAAAAAGCGAGGAGAAAGTTTGGAAGGGTGAACCCATCGAGGCAGAAATTTAGTAGAGAGCCACACCTTGTCTCCCTCTTTCCAATCGGGACAGTCCTGCCGACCTTTATCCGCCTGTTCCTTGTTCCGGCTTCTGCTTCTTTCGAGACTGAGTTTTGCAGTCTTATGCGCCTCCGCAAGGGACTGAAGCACTGCTTCTGCAGTGGGAGAGTTCGTAGGAGTTGATGAAACCACGGGAAAAATGGTTTGAGGATGCACTCCATAAGTGCAAAAGAAAGGGGTAAGACCTATCGCGGAATGTGTAGAATTGTTATACGTAAACTCCGTGGTGGGTAACAGCGACACCCAGTTGTCTTGATGTCGGTTGATATAGCATCTCAGATATTGCTCCAAGGTGGCATTCAGTCGTTCTGTCTGACCGTTCGACTGAGGGTGGAAACCAGATGATAGAGCTCTCTCCATGCCAACTCTAGTACATAAAGCCTTCCAGAGGTTCGAGATGTACTGACTACCTCGATCGGAAATGATCTTGTCCGGCAAGCCATGTAGTCGAAAAACATCTCGTGTGAAGGTTTCCGCCATCTGAGTGGCAGTTGGTAAGCCAGGTAGTGGGGAAAAATGTGCCAATTTTGTGAAAGTATCTATCGTTACCATAATGCAAGTGCAGGATTCGGACTTGGGTAGATCCACAATGAAATCGGTAGAGATGAGACCCCAAGGGCGTGTAGGCATCTCGGGTTGAGTCAGCAAACCTAAGGGCTTGCCCGATGGATACTTAGCTCTGGCACATATTGGACAGGCCTTGATGTAATCCTTCACTTCTCCTTTCATTTCAGGCCAGAAGAACCTTCTTGAAATTAGTTCAGTAGTGTTCTGCACTCCTCTATGACCCGAGGTAAGTGGATCATGGCCCAAATGAATGATTACGCCAAGGGCCTTCTGGAATGTACAGTCGGTTCTCGTAAAACACTAAACCCTCCTTCTCAATATATTTTCCTCCTCGTAGCTTAGAAAGATTCATCTTTTCGGAAGCCAACGCGGTCTTAACATCTTGAAAGAAAACATTGACAAGTCCCAGAATAGTGTTTCTTCTGAACATAGTCTCTCGAGAATGAGGGGTATAGTCTCCAAGAACATCCTTCCTAGATAAGGCATCTGCGACTTTATTCGAGGAACCTGGTAGATAGGTAATATGAAAGTCGTATTGGGCGAAAAAATAAGCCCATCGTGCTTGCCTTGAATTCACACACTCCATGTTCTGTAATGCCTTGAGATTCTTATGATCTGTCCTAATGAGAAAAGAATGACGTGCACCCATCAGTAAATGTCGCCATTCTTCACAGGCCAGCTTCATGGCGAGAAGTTCTTTCTCCAAAACCGAATAGTTCAGTTGGCTGGGAGACAAAGTCTTTGAGAGATAAGCTACTGGATGTTCTATACCATCGTAGGCTTGAAGAAGAACCGCCCCTATAGCCAAGGCAGAGGCATCGGTCTCTACGATGAACTGTCGGTTTTGATCCGGATGTCGAAGAATCGGAGCGGAACAGAACAGTCTTTTTAAGTCCCTAAAACCCTGTTCAGCTTCGGGTGACCATAGGAACGGCCCTGACTCTTTCCTTAAGAGTCGCGTAATGGGAAGCACTATCTCTGAGAAGTTTGGGATGAACCTCCTGTAGAAATTCGCGAGACCCAGAAATCTTTGTACTTCCTTAACACTGTCCGGGGAGGACCAATCGAGTACAGCAGTGACCTTGTCGGAATCCATGGAAATTCCTTCTTCCGAGAGAACATATCCAAGGTAGTGAACAGAGGGGGCTGCAAAAACGCACTTCTCGGGTTTGACCAGAAGTTTGTAACGTTGTAGACGCTCCAGCACTTGAGTAACGTGAAGGATATGGGATTCCAAGTCGGAGGAGTATATCAAAATATCTTCCAAGTAGATGATGACAGTAACCAGTAACAGATCGGAGAATAAACGATCCATAAATCGTTGAAAAATGGCCGGGGCATTCACTAACCCGAACGGCATTACCTTGTATTCGTATAATCCGAACGGGGTGCGGAAGGCCGTCTTCCATTCATCTCCCTCGGCAATGCGAAGCAAATGATATGCGTTCCGAAGGTCCAGTTTAGTAAAGATACTGGCCCCCTGTACCGCCTCTATGATCTCAGATATGAGTGGCATGGGATAGCGGTCTCTTATTGTAACTTTATTTAGTCCTCTGTAATCAATACAAGGACGCAAATCGGTGGAGTCCCTCTTTCTGATGAAAAACAATGAAGCTCCTGCCGGAGACTTGGAATGTTGAATAAGGCCGTTTTGCAAGTTGGTATCCAAGTATTTCCTTAAAACTTGCCTCTCGGTTTGGGTTAAAGAAAACATCCTGCCGAAAGGAACTAAAGCATTACTTTCCAACTCTAAAGAGCAATCTTCAGGCCTGTGTGGGGGTAGCTCCGCAGGTATCGTCTCCTTGAAGACCTCCTGATAGGGTAAACAATAATGTGGTAATGCGTGAACCCCCACATGATCACTTGTTAATACCTTCGAAGTCTGGGACTCCCCATGGAATGGTGCTGAGAGGCAATGTTGTCTGCAGTACATAGATGAAAAACTCAACTGGTTGCTAGTCCAGTTTACCTGAGGGTTGTGTTTGCGAAGCCAGGTAACTCCTAAAATTATAGGAAAGTGCGCTGCTCTAATGATGTCGAATTTGAGCACTTCTCTATGTTGGAAGATGGTAACTCCTAGTTCTTCCGTGGTATGGGTTATCAAACCCGATGAGAGTGGAGATCCGTCAACACCCTCTACCTTTTGATCCTCTTTGCGGGCTACTCTATGAAGGCCCACCTTCTCTGCCCAAAGAGTGTCAACAAAGTTTCCGGCCGCCCCGCAATCCAGGAGGGCTAGGGCATCTATAGATCTTCCCCGGGATTCAATTTGTACCGGAATAACCATCAACCTGGAATCCTCCAAAGTGTTTGGAGCTGAAATGGAGAGAGAAACATAGGGACTGAACGGGTTGCAAATTGATCCTCGGAACCAAGTCCCTACTGGCGCCGAGGAAGTTCGTTTCCCTGTGACTTAGTTGGAACCACCGGACAATCTTTGAGCTGGTGCTGTTCAGAACCACAATAGGCACACAGTCCCTTCTCCTTTCTCCTTCTTCGCTCAGCGAATGTAAGCGGACCCCTGGTAGCTCCGATCTGCATTGGCTCTTCGAGGGAGTGGGAGGAGGTGTGAGAAGTAGAAGCATTGGATGTATGAGGGCTTGTTGATACGCTATGTTTGCGGCGTTCTGCTCGGCGTTCTTGAAGTCGATATTCAATCTGCAATGTGGAAGATAGCAGATCAGTGAAAGTCGGGGGGCGAGAGGACCGGGCAAGCTCGTCCTTAATCTCTTCTCTTAGGCCCCTTCTGAAGATGGTGTACTGGGCTTGTTCCGGCCAACATGCTCCTACCGCCAAAGTCTTAAATCGGGATATATATGTTAGAACATCTGAGGACCCTTGCCGCACATCCAACAAATCCTCACATGCAGTAAAGGTTAGTTCCGGTCTCTCAAATGTCTGTTGCAACAAGGCTTGAAAGCCGGGGAAGTCATGTAATATGGGGTTAGCACTGATCACCAATGGCGTAGCCCAGGAAAGGGCGTTACCAGTCATATTTGAGATCAAAAAGCCTACCTTGGATTGATCGGTGGCAAAGGAACGAGGCCAAAAAGTAAAGTACACTACACAAGCCTCCATGAATTCTTTTAACTTCTTTGGTGAACCATCGAATTTCCCCGAAGGAAGCGACATCATCGGTAGTTCCGCAGGCGAAACCTCCCGAGTAGTGGCAAGTTGGCGTAAAACCACATTTTCCGCCTTAACCGTCTGTAATTCTTGTGACAGGCCATGAACCGCCTTCCAGAGTTCCTGGATCTGTTCTTCGGCTGACATTGTTTTCTCCTGGCGTTGCAATCTGTCCAATTTCGTCTCCCTCTCCTCCCCACTCTCCTCACCTGATCGGTAATCCTCCAATTCTTCCGTCTTGAGATGCCGACGTGAGCAGAAATCTCTCTTCGTGGTTGAAGATACTTGCCTACCACGAGAGGAAGCCACAGTGAATGCTTGAAACAAGCAGTCCTGGGACTCCTTTCCCGTAGTGGGCGACAAGGGAAAAAGCCTGGATGGCAGAAAAAACCCTTGCAAAGAATGAAGCCAAACCGGAGTCTTCCAAGAATAATGATGAAGCGTAGTCTGTAGTAGTAGAAGAGTAGGTTTCCGGCTAATACGGATTTGAGGAGGAGGATGACAAACGATGATGGCAGAAACAAGGCAGGAAAACGCCTTGCTAGAAGGAGTAGTGAGAGAGACTGTAGCCGGCGGCAAGATAGAGCCGCTAAAGCTGAAGAAGGTAAAGCAAAAGGGGAGAAGGGAGAGAGAGAGAGAGAGAGAGAGAGGAAGAAGCCTCGCTCGAAACTAGGAGAGGCGAAGGTAAAGGCACGGACCAAGCCGTGTAAGGGAAATACTAGCGTTCTCACCCAAAGCAGGAAAACAAAAACACTATGGGGGTTGCAACGCAGAGATTGCCGGGAGTGAGATACTGAAATACTTCCCGGCGACGCCATCTTGCCGGAGAACTAGACCGCGGCTGCACGTAAAGAAAGCAACGTGCTGGAACTACGGTCTGCGCCGGAGCCTCCAATGCGGAAGTATCCGCCAATCGGCCCGGCTGCGCATGACACTCTCTCCCAGGGGGAAGGGGAAAAACCGGCATCCCCGCTCCTGCTTGTGATGGTGGGAGGAGGACTCTTCCCCTTGCGGCCGACGCCGCCCATCTGCTTCTCCCCTCCCTTGTAGCGGCAGAGTCCGCGTTCAAGGTGGGGGAGGAGCGCAGCCACCCACGCGGCCGATGCCGCGGACCTCTTCCGTCTCGCTCAGGGGACAGGCAGGCAGCTCGCCCACCATCTTTGCTTCTTCCTGCGGGCCCAGTTGTTGTTGGGCCCGCCACGACATTTCTTCAATGCGGGCCCAGATGTAGATGGGCCTGCCACACCACGATGTCTTCAGGGCACGCGGGGCCCGTTCCTCATCGCCATTGTTATGGGGCTGCTCCGGGTCAGCGGGCAGCCCCAGACACAGTTCGGGATCACCTGACGGGTTCCGTTGGGCGGCAGTCACTCCGCAGACAATGCAGTGGGGATCACCACTCTGCGCTCCAGATCACTGGAGCCCACAAGGGCTGGGGGCACCAAGCCCGCGACGGCCCCGGCTCTGGGGGCACCCAGGCCGGGGTCGTCCGCAATAACCATGATCACATGGCCCGCAGTCGGTGGAGGTCGGCGTTGCCCAGCAGGGGCGCCGGCCTCGTGGTGGGCCCGGTCCCAGGGCCTGCACCATGCAGTGTTGTGCCAGACCAGCACACAAAGGACGACACCGGAGCCAGATTGTAGAGTGACTGCCGAGCCGGAAGCGGCTCGGTACTTTTATTATGTTGGTCACGTGGCTATTGCCACGTGACCCATGACAACATCCTGGGAGCTACTATGCTCCCAGGGAGGTTACTATGCAACAATAGCTGTGGGAATTATGTGTGAAGAGTGTATTGCCCTTTTAATATGATGTGTCCCTCCCAAGTGTATTGCCCTTTTAGGATGGGCCATGACTGTGTCCCGACCTAATAAAAGGAGCAACTGCAGGCACGTACAACAGAACGGCTGCAGACTCCAACAATGGAAGTCCTGCTGTCTCTGTCTCTCACTTTCGGCCCGCAGGCCTACACATATGAACACGTTCCCGCAGCCCTGGCCTGTTGGCCCCACACTGTGAGATCACAGTCCTGCTGTGCCCTGAGTCCTGATTTCACCGCACTCTTTTAAATGGCAGCCCGTCTGAATGCTAGCCCGTGTGGACATAACTTTCTTATTTCTGTACCCATGCTTGGGCTGGTTTATAGGGCAGTAGAGCAATGCCCGAACCAAACATTTAAAATCCTAGTGTGGGCCAGTTGTGTTGGGTCAAAGTGGGACACTTTTTGGGCCAATGTGGTCCAGTTTGATGAGTTGCTTCACTATGCGGCTAGTAGTTTTGACCATTGCTGCTGAATACGTTTTCTTTAAATTGCAAAATATGCATTATATTTTATCAAAAAAAACTCGTCATTGGGTACTATTCAAGCAGTCTGTCACAAAAGGAATGAATTGCCTTTTACAACTGTGGGTCACTTTCATTGGTGCACAAGATAATTGTAAGCCCCAGTGCGACCCTGTCTTTCACTGCCTTGATAACTCGAGCCAAGCGTGCAACACGCCTGCGGTTGCATGAACCTGAAGACTAATGATGTAGTGCAGGATTGTCCAACTGCAGGCCTCCAGGATCCATGCCATGTTTTCAGGATACCCCTTCATTAATATTCATGAGATAACTGTGCACACAGTCATTCTAAATGTTTGCACATTTTTACTCAGCAATATTAAAGAGGGCTATCCTGAAAACCCGTCAGGATTCTGTCCCTCGAGGGCCGCAGTTGGACAACCGTGATGTAGGGCCTCATTACGACCCTGGCGGTAAGGGGTCTACGCCAGCGTTAGCTGCGCCGACCCCTTACCGCCAATTACGAGGTCCCCTAGCGCCATGGTGCTTTTAACACCTGCTTTTAGCAGGTGTTAAAATCCATGGCGCTAAGGGACCATGGAGTTAATTACGCCACCGTAATTTACGGTGGCGTAATTAACGCCTTCCCCACTCCCATTATGCCCTATGGGGCAAAAATGGGAATGGGGAAGGGTAAATGGGGATTGGGGACTTACCGCCCCGCCTAGGTCGGAATGGGGCGGTAAGTCCGCCAACCACCATGGCGTAAACGTAGTTTACGCCATGGTGGTAAAGTCACGGCCCAGGCGGTAACTTACCGCCTGGGTCGTAATGAGGCCCGTAGTGTGTCAACCATAAAAGTGATTTTTTACTTTTCAGAACCGTGGGTTCTAAAGTACATTCCTCAAATTGGACTAAGAATAGACCCCATATTGTACTAACCATTTAGGATCCACGTGGCATCACTAATTACCCTGACCTGCATAACTTGTATGAGGCACAAGAATTTGCCAAGCTTTAATCATTGGCTTTATTTACAGGGCAGGCAAGAGGTCTCCTTTTTGGCCAGTGCCGGACTTGAGCCAGTATGCCCTGGATTCGGAAACCTGCAAAAACGGTCTCCTTGGATTCAGAATCCAGGGAGCGGAAAAGCCCATTCCCTAGCTGCCACACACTACACCAGCAGTGATGAACATGGGAGCACATTAATGGCAAATGGCAGCAGACACAGCAGTGAATGGGTGATTTGGGGAGAACCTTTGCCTGTTAAGCTGTGCAGATAGTGAAGGATTAGATGGGAAGAGGTAAACGATTAACACAAGTTGGTGGTCGTATGATGTGTTTTCTTTCCCTCTTCATAATAAGTTTAACATTTAAATTAGAATGTTTTGGGCTTGCACCAGTTTGCATGCTGGTAATTGTATGCTTCCATCAGGATAGGAAACTAAAGCTACAATAATGCAATTTTTAGTCAATGTTACTAAAAATAGTTATATATTGTTAGGTTGTTTTATATTGCGAGTTGTATAAGTTTCATGTCACTGCTATAAAAGTGAATGTTAATTAGCTCTGTTATTTTTTACACTTCACAAGCCTGTCACGTAGGTTACCCAATAGAACATACACCAACTGAAGACATGTGTTTACACTATATTTGCCTATACACCACACTAACTCACAACATATAGACCAACACACACCCCTTAAACACCACTCTGACAGACATCACACACAATAGTTTACATTATGAACCTGGAGCGTACATTAACCACTGTTCCGGATAACTCACAAAATAGCTCAAATTTACACAACACAGCAAACCCTACCTTTTCACATCTGCACATATCATCATTGCAACAAGGCAATGTTGCCTGGGGACCCCTGCTTCTACGTTAGTCCTCTACCCCACCAGACCATGAAGCTCCAAGAACTTGAGAAAAAAGCAGAAGGTGTGTGAGGCAAAACGAACACAGCAGGACATATCAAAGTCGTTTCCCATTCGCCTGTAGGGCAGTCCTCTGATTGGCCAAGCAACTCTGGTGATTAGCACCAGCAGGGAAAGGGCATTAACATTGCTCCAGTCCTCTATACTAGAATCTCTGGCCACTGTGTGGATGGTGAGCCTACATATATGCCTAACAAAGCAAGGCTTATGGGATGGTAGAAGAGCCAATGAAAGAAAAGCACTATTCTAGTTATGGTCTCATGGGCCACTAATAGAAGCGTAAAATGGGGCTTTATTATGTCCCTAAAATTATTCAATCTGCCCCATTGTACGGATGTTTCTTTTCACATAGTGTGAACTTAATCACTTATAAGGATCCCAATGTTTGCAATGAAGTCACAGTGAGATGACATTGTTTGCCCTGCATCAGGCACTTTCGTTAAGCAGGGAAGCCCAGATTATTGCCCACTCTGCAATATAGGAACTTGACTATAAAATTTGAGCTTCCCTTGGTAAACATATCTAAGGTTTGGCTTTCAAGAGCTACAAAAATGTTGTTTTATAGTGATTCAATGCAGAATACACAAATCACATAGTAAAGGAACCTGAACATGTGTAAATCCCAGAATGCAAATTTATACCAGTCTAAACATTTCCTGTTTTACAACACTGTTTTAGCCCTCTTACACACACATTAAAAGAAATTGTGTACTAAGGTCACCTGGGTATATAGATGGTCACAAACGTCAAGCTTGCTGTTATGCATGATGTTCAGAACATTCGACTATCCACATATAAGCAACCCCTTTTTTACATGTGACCCAGGAGTCATCAGGAATATAAATGTTTCCTTAAACATGAGATTTATTGTATTACTCAATGTAAGTATCTTGGTGCCGGACAAATATTTGTTAGTTAATTGGAATGGTGTAGGATTTTTCATTTGGAAATGTCCAATCACGGTGCCAATTGATTAAACACTAACGCCTCAGAAAGGTGCTGCTAACCAAAGCAATGTTTTACATCAGTAATTGCCAGGACATGCACCTTTGTTAATCTGCAATTTATCTTGCTCCAGACAGTTATGAAGTTAAGCAGGTCCCTTTCTACAACAGCCCGGAAAAGGGAAGGGGTGGCTGTAGCTAATAAATGTAACTCTGGCTAGAAACAAAGACAAGAATGGAAACGTTGCACCCAGCAGAATGAAACCCGGGCACATTCCCTCACCCGCAGGGCTCTCATGAGGAGACAGCAGCTTTGGAAAAAGTCCCAGACAGCTCTGAAATGTGCCAGGTCTGTGTGGGGGCAAACCTCCCTCCTCTCCCCCCCCCCCACGGTGGGTATGCTGCAGGCATGGCATCCATCCCTCACTCTGTAGCATCTCTTTCCCACGTTCCCATTCTCTTACCCGCCTCTTGCTCATTTTCTTTCCTCCAGCAGACTAGCATCAGGATACCCCTGCAGGGGGCAGAGTACGCCATTCCACAGATATCCTTACTGTTCTGAAACTACGACAGTGGTGATTTGGCACAGTACAAACGCCCGTACTACCTAAAGGCGTACCATTTTGTCTCCTGGACGTGGGCCGCTAGGCCGGGTGGACTTGTGGGAGGGCGTGAGTGTCAAACAGTCAGGATCCCGGACTTTCCACACAGAAGACTGGTCTACGTGGTGAGGCAGGCCCGGCGCGGTGACATCACCAAAATCCGGGAACAGGTAGCTTTAGGCTTTCCATACACAGAAAGGATGTGTTGCTCCGTTTTCCTACCCCCCTCCCATTGAAGAGATATTGCTCAGCAATGAGCTCTAATGTCATAACCAGTAGAGGGGAGGGGCGATACCATTTGAGGCACCTGCTGACAACAACCCAATCAAGATTGTGCGAGCTTTGTTGTAGAGCAGCAACTCACAAGGGCCTGTCCCACTTCACTTTTCAAATCTGTTCCCAAAAAAGTGCATAGAGAGAGGAAAGGGGAAGAGAGCAGGAGCAGGAAGGGAGCTACGGGGATGAAGTGGGTGTGGGACATGCAGAGATGCCCGCATTATCCACTTGTCTCATTTTTCTCTTACGCCTTGTCTGAGGAGTCTCATTTTTCCCAGCCAGGCCCTTGGGATTCTCAGCATCTCCAGTACGTGGGGCCCGACAGTCGTCAGCCTCCATTACACTCCTAATCTAATGCTGAATGTTAGTGCCGCATCTTGCGTTATTTTCTGCCGCCTGAGTCTTCTCCCACATAGAGGCTGCAGCAACACCACTTCCTAATTTCATATGTATCACCCCAAAACTACGCATCATTTGATTCTCTGCGCCTATTCACGCCTCTCCCTAAACCCCTCTCTCACTGCACTCTCCCACCTCTTTCTTCGCTCTTGCACTTCCATACTTCCAATTCACTCTCTGTAGCTCAGTCTCCACTCTTTTCACGCTCTCTTTTTGCATTTATTTTGCTCACCCCATGGGTTTAATTTTAGGCGAGGACAAGGGTGTTTGTCCTCCCAACTTTCGTAGCACGCCATTTTCTCCGCCTCATTTGGCAGGGGCCTCTTTCCTTTAGATGTCATGTCCCCCAACATTTTCTGCAAAGTTACTCCACTGGCTCGCTCCTTCGCCAGAGGTCAACATGGGACGGTACCAAAGAGTACTACGTTCCGTTGCTTCTCAGAGAAATCTGTCATTATTCCCTTACTTTACATGGCCTGCAGTACTGTTCCAGGATGTTAGAAAAGGCCACCTCTGTTTTCTTTTGTTTTTCCTTTTCCCCTACTGGGGATTCAAAGTAGGCCCTGTCAGTAAACATTGAGGGGCCGATTCATGGAACAAACGTGCGCCGAAAATCTACGCGCAAGCAGGCGCAAGCGATTCATGGAAGTCCCTGCGCGTGTCTTCCTCGGGATGTGCGCCAAACCCGTGCATGGCGCACACGTCACTGCAACATCCCGAAAGACGTGCGCGATGCGCACAGTTAAAGCGCACAACCTCTGCGCATACACTAGAAAGTGGGCGGAACACGGGGCGTAACGCGCGGAATGGGGAACAACTCGCGAAAACAAGGGCGTAACTGGGGATGTACTGCAGGGAAGCAGACGGAACGCCCACACGCACCCGAACCAAACGTATTCATGGAATCGAATAGGGCAAAGCCACGCACAGCGAAAGACACGCACAAGCCCAAACACGTCCGCCACACGAAGGCAGGTGGTAGCGTCCCTGCGCATTACAAAAGTGGCAACATACAGCAATAGTGCCTGTGCGAGCGGGGCACATGTATTTCGGGGTTGCGCGGGAAGTTACACACGCGATCAGGCCTGGGGGAGCAGGCTACGTGTATTTCAGGGGTTCGCGTGAAGTTTCTCACGCGATCGGGCCTGGGGGAGCGGGCAACGTGTATTTCAGGGGTTCGCGTGAACTTTTTCACGCGATCGGGCCTGGGGGAGCGGGCAACGTGTATTTCAGGGGTTCGCGTGAAGTTTCTCACGCGATCGGGCCTGGGGGAGCGTGCTACGTGTATTTCAGGGGTTCGCGTGAACTTTTTCAGTGTATTTCAGGGGTTCGCGTGAACTTTTTCACGCAATCGGGCCTGGGGGAGCGGGGTACCACTCACCGTCTGCCTTGCGTGTAGAAGAACGCGTAGCCAACACCCGCTGTGAAGTAATAGCGTGTGAACCCCAATGGATGGAAAACACACGCACCGCACGAAAAGCACGTACAGAACATAAAGGCACGCGGGATCTCCAAGCCCTGCCAGGGCAACGCCCGTGCGCAAAACGTCACAGACACGCTTACGCTGTAAGGGCCTTTGGTCCAATGAAATCGCGTACGCGTGCTGACGCACTTACGCGCTAAGGGCCTTTCCTCGATTTTCACGCTGACGTGCAGGATTTTCACGTGCCAAATCACTCCGTATCAAGCTGGCCACGCGAAAACACACGGAAGACCACGCTCCTGCCCAGAAGGCCGAATTACTGCCCCCCCTGTGCCCCGAGCAGCCTCCCACGTGCCATCTGCTGCTGCCTGCCTGCCTGCTGCCACCGTGCCCTGCCATTTGGTGCCTGCACATCAGCCATCTGTAGGGGTCCAGTTGCTGTGTCCACCCCTGCTGGTACAGAAGACTCCCGACTCGAATAACATCGCTCCACAGCCCAGCCCCAGGACCCAGTTGCCCACCCACTCCTGCCCCTGGGGTTGCCATGTCGGGCACATCCACATCTGACCCCAGTGGCAACCCCCGGCCAGAGGGGCAGAGGGGCACCAGCTTCACTGCCACCGAAGTTGGTGTCCTGGTGGAGCAAGTCCTGGGGCAGTATGATGCCCTCTTCGGATCGTCCCGCGCCAACAGGGAAGGACGGGATAGGATCTGGGCCGACTGTGTGGTTGCCATCAACGCGGAGGGGGTGGCAACCCGCACCATCCAGAAGGTCAAGAAGCGCTGGGAGGACTTGAGGTCCAGGACCCTCATGAAGGCCCGGCGCCTCGTGGATGGGGGCCAGGGCCGCATGAGTTCCATCCAGTTGAGGGTCCTGGAACGCGCACACCCAGCGCTCCACGCCCGGGTCCTTGAGAGGGAGACCCGCCTGGAGTTGAGCGGTAAGTGGCCAAGCATTGCTGTGTGAGACAGGGCATGTTGCAGTGTGCTGGTTGTCTGATACTTGCCTGCATGTGTGACATAGGCCATGTACGCATGTATGTGTGCAGGGACATCATGGGAATGCATGTGCGACCTGTAATGTGTGAACCGCACGGTTGTTGCATGTGTTTGAATGCGACATGGGGAGCCCTGTGCAGATTGCACACATGAGAGCATGGCAGTCTCTGTTCCTGGACATGGGTGGGGGCGAGGGATGGGTGCTGATGCCAGATACATATGTGGTATCCATGTCTGTGTGCCTGACCTGCGTGTCTGTGACTTGTGAGTGCCATGGATGCATGACACATGTCTGTGACAATGTACAGATTCACTGATGCAGCCTAGTCATCCTTGTATGCACTGTGATTGGGGTGTACGGGGCCAGATGGATGTGACTGAGGTGAAGTGTGTGCATGTGATAGGAATGACCCATGATGCATGTGAGTCCCATTACATTGTATGATTCGAGAGTCCATTGGACATGCATTGAAATGTCCATGGCACGCACCATGACTGTCACTGTGTGTGTTTTGCCTGGACTGACACATGTGTTGTGGTGTGACATGATGGAAGTGTACTTTGACAGTGGCACTCATCTGCTATTGCTTCCTGTCTAGGGGACCATTGTACAGTACCCTGATGCTTGTGTTCTATGTCTCCCTCTACGCAGCGGCTAGTGAAGGAGAGGGCGGAGACGGCGCTGTGGAGCAAGGCGGCGGGGATGCCCCCACGGCTGCAGCGGAAGGGGTGGGTGAGCCCCCACAGGGGCCTGCTACGGCGGTAGACGGCGAGGAGCCATCCAGGTTGGTGGTTTCCACAGAGGAGGAGGAGGGCGCCACTGAGGTGCACATGGGGCCTGGTGGGGGCATCCCTGCTGGTGCAGTCCAGGGGCAGTGGCAGGAGACAGCACAGGTCACCGTGGAGGGGCCTGTGCATGTCGCTGTCCCTGAACCTGTGGGTGCACCACCTTGCACCAGCAGGGATGCCCCGTCCCAGGCCCGTCCACAGGTAGAGGGGATGTCCATGTCATCTGACTCCCCTCCACCTGCGGACGAGGGACCCCTGGCCGTGTGGAGAAGGTCTGATTGGGGTCGCGATGCGCACGGCTGTGATTCGTGATGCCGTGCGTGCTTTCCAGGAGGAGCACGCACGTCATCACGAAGAGCACCGTGCCGACGTGGCCCAATTGGGATCGGCCATGTTCGGGGGTTTCCTGCATGTGTCGGCCAATCTGGCGGCCCTCTCCTCCTCTGTGGAGACTATACGCCAGTCGTTCTCCTTGCCGTCTTCCGGCCCAGATGCCACCAGGGCCCCCTGTGGACCTGCCCTGACCAATGCAGCCAGCTCGGTGGGGATCCCATCCCTGCCACAGTCGGGAGTCAGAGGTCCAGCAGGGGTGGACAACACAGCAACTGGACCCCAGCAGATGGAGGATGTGACGGCATCATCGGGCAGGGCACGTGCACGACGGCGTCGGTGGTTTCCATCATCCTGGATGCCGTCGTGCTGGCAGAGGCAGTGGCGTCGGAGGCAGCAGCAGGCTCGACGTGGGAGGCATCATGGCTTGGGGCCATCAAGATCAGAGGGGCAGGCATCGGCCGGAGGGCAGGAGAACCCTGGGATGGTAGTGTCTTCCGTGTGGGAGCAGTTGGTCCAGCGGATAGGTGCGGAGCGGCAGCGGGCGGAAGAGGAGCGGCTCACCATGGTCAGGGCGGAGTTCTCCATGCGTCGGGCGTTGAGGCAGGCTGAGTGCCTCGAGGAAGCTCGCAGGGAGTTTGAGGTGAACATGGGGTTATCCCGGCGAGACCTCGGGGCCAGGACAGAGTCCCGCCTCCCGGACATCGACATGGAGTTCGATGATGCCCTGGCCGGCAACATCACAGAGTGAGCCGCAGGACTTGCCCGCTGCCATTGTATATAGTTATATAGTTAGTGGTAGGTTTCCTTTGAATTATTTATTTATTTTATTTGGTTGCGATTGGACAATGCGCCACTTTTTTGTATATAGTTCAGTTTTTAGTTAGTTGACATAGTTAGGTTTCATTTGGTTGGGCTCATGGACCCGGGATTGTCTTGTATATAGTTCTTCAATGGATTTTTGGATTTTTTGGATTTTTTTCATGGACATTCAACTTCTTTTTGTTGTTTTGCTTTGTGGTTTTTCTTATTTCATTTCCATTCTTGTTGATTTTCAATACATTTTTATTTTCATCCTTCAATGTGTCGTATCATCTCATTACTTTCATGCATGTCATGTTGGGTGTTTTAACATTCACTTGCAGCCATTGTGTGTGACAGACATGTGTTCATTTGCATTATTTACATTGGGTGTGTAACATGTAATTGCCTTTGATATGTGGGTGGATGTGATAGTTGGTTGGGCCTTTTGGCAGGGGAGGATGGCCATTACGGACATGATTGGGGATTGTTGGGACCCAGGTGCAGGGGGGCATGGATGGGACATGGGTGGGGGCCTGCTGGCAGGTGCCCCACAGTGCTGGGGGGTGGGGGTGGTGGGAGACATGAGTTGGACATGGGTGGGGGCCTGCTGGCAGGTGCCCCACAGTGCTGGGGGGTGGGGCTGGTGGGAGACATGGGTGGGGGCCTGGTGGAGGCTGCCCCTGGTGACTGGGGGGGTGGGGGTGCTGGGAGACATGGGTGGGGGCCTGGTGGAGGCTGCCCCTGGTGACTGGGGGGTTGGGGGTGCTGGGAGACATGGGTGGGGGCCTGGTGGAGGCTGCCCCTGGTGACTGGGGAGGTGGGGGTGCTGGGAGACATGGGTGGGGGCCTGCTGGCAGGTGCCCCGCAATGCTGGGGGTGGGGGTGCAAGGGGACATGAGTTGGTGATCATTGGTGCAAGGAGACATGTGCCTTTGCTGGGGGGCATGCCCATGTTGGGTGGGCTGCCTGCGGGACATGACCAGGGATGCAGGATAGTCCCCTGTGGTGTGGGCTGCCTGCAGGGGCCGTGGAGGGTGTACAGGGAACACCTGGGAGGACCCACACTGTCAAATCACATGTAGGACTCCCCGGCACCCCTGAAATACACGTACCCTGCTGAAATCGCATGTAAAATTTCCCGCGCACCCCTGAAATACACGTACCCTGCTGAAATCGCGTGTAAAACTTCCCGCGCACCCCTGAAATACACGTACCCTGCTGAAATCGCGTGTAAAACTTCCCGCGCACCCCTGAAATACACGCGACCCAGGCTATTCGCGTGTGGAACTTCCCGCGCACCCCTGAAACACACGCGCCCAGGCTATTCGCGTGTGGAACTTCCCGCGCACCCCTGAAACACACGCGCCCAGGCTATTCGCGTGTGGAACTTCCCGCGCACCCCTGAAATACACGCGCCCAGGCTATTCGCGTGTGGAACTTCCCGCGCACCCCTGAAACACACGCGCCCAGGCTATTCGCGTGTGGAACTTCCCGCGCACCCCTGAAACACACGCGCCCAGGCTATTCGCGTGTGGAACTTCCCGGGCACCCCTGAAATACACGCGCCCAGGCTATTCGCGTGTGGAACTTCCCGCGCACCCCTGAAATACACGCGCCCAGGCTATTCGCGTGTGGAACTTTCCGCGCACCCCTGAAACACACGCGCCCAGGCTATTCGCGTGTGGAACTTCCCGCGCACCCCTGAAATACACGTATCGTGCTGGAATCGCGTGTAAAACTTCCCCTGCACCCTGAAATACACGTCCCCTGCTGATATCGCGTGTGGAACTTCCCGCGCACCCCTGAAATACGCGTACCCTGCTCGCACGGGGCCAATCGCGTGAGGTACTTCCCGCGCACCCCAGTGATACACGTAGCCCGCTTGCTGTGCTGGTACAGGGTTAGCGCAGCCCTTTGCGCTGGATTGGGTATGTTGATGGCTTTTCCCTGCGCGGGAGGCCTTCTTGGGGGCGTAACTGGCGCTCCTGCAGGGTCGCTGCGCCACTGTGCGCCACGGCTGGTTTTGGTGGCTGGAATCCATGAATACGCTGTGCGCGGAAATGGATTTCAGCGCACGCGGCTGGCGCAGGGATTCGCACGCGCACACTGTGCGCCAGCCGCGTGCGCCACTTGTGCGCTGAATTCTATGAATTACCCCCTGAGTGTCACATTTCATCTCGCAGATGCTGAATTGGCTTTGTTAATTTCAATAGACTGCTTTTGACAACAACAAAAAAACATTCCCAAGCAGTCAAAAAGCCCAACTTGAGAGCGATCTGCAAATTGCTGGAGGTGCAGTAAAGCTTGCAGGTAATGAGTGTGGCGTGTCAATGGCTATAGTCCTGGGTATGTCCCTTAAGAGGTGCTTGGAAGTGAAGGTTGCATAAAGCTGCATTCTGAGGGGGGCAATGACACGCCAAGGGTAGTTATTTAAATGCATATTATTTCACTGTGTTGTCTTCAGTCTTGCTAGAACTGTTGTAAAACACAGTGTTGTGGGGTGGATTGGAGGACAGGAAGGAACCAGGAACGAGGTTTGAATTGGGGGGTGACAGTGAGTATGGGGGTTTGGAAGAAGCAGAAAAGGGGGTGGGGCAGAAAATGAGGTTTTGAGAGGGAACATCGTTCCACTACCTTTGTTTTGACACTTCGACCACTGCCTGTTGCCCATGCCTAACTTCACTCTCAGTGTTCCAACCTCTTTCCTCCCTCACTCTGAGCCTTATAGTGCTCCACTAGTCAACCCCCAGTCTTTCACTTAAAAGTTCCTATTTACCTTAATTAATTCCCTTTTACCAATGCTCCCTCATCTGTGTAGCTCTGCATCCTTCTCCCTGCTGTTGCTATCTGTACAATGCACCGCTTATGACTTTTATTCAGCCCCACCCACTCACCCCCTTTATAATGTGCCTCTATCCCTTGTGGGGTGTAATCAAAGCCCCCAAGCCAATGGAACTGAAGAGCCCACTGGAAAAAATGACCTGCCAGCATTTATAACAAAACGTTCACACCAAAAATGGGCCTATAAAGGCAGACTCTGAGGTATTTACAGGTAACACAAGGAAGGGCCATGTGGAAAAAGTCTGACCTGTCACTACAAAAGGAAAAGCAGCATTTTAATTCACAAATGTAGAAGAAATTCAGAGGTCCCTTTCACATTAAAAACAAGATTTTTAAACAGTCACACCAAAACGGCTTGCATGTGTGTATGCAAGTTATAACGCAAGACATGAGAAAAATCTTCCCAGTCAACATAAAGATGTCATGGAAAAGACATGGTGTTGACAAAAAGTAATGTATAATATGCTTCACATGTAAAATACCAGCAAAACATTTGAAAAAAAAAGCCCACTTGGTTGCCATGAAAAGTTCCTGTAGGCCAGAGGCAGCCTATGTTGGTGTCTTTCTGCAGTGGAAATCCAAACAAAGCTAAAACAAAAATGTAATCTGAGTGCAAAGTGGTGAAGTGGGAGAATGGAAAAACAGGCTCCCGTCCTTCCCCTCTCGCGCCTGGCCTAAAGGATCATGGCCCAGGCACCCGCCACGAGAAGAGTTTGCCCATCTACCAGACGACCAAATACCCTGGTACAGGAACATACGGATGTGTCCATCTGCCTGCCCAGCAGCCCGCCCTGCCCATGCCGACACCTGCGGCCCGGATCAACTAGACTAAAACCTACACGTCGTTAGAGATGCCATGACGACCTAGCCAACGGTCAGCACACCTGTGCAAATATACACACTGGACACTCCCGCACCAATCTACACGAAGAATATACTCAGTGCTATGACGTAGGCGACAGACATACTCACGGACGTGCATCTTTATTATTTTCCACATAGGCTCTCAACATGCAGAAACGCAAGACGCATCATGAACTCATCTAAAGAGCTTGCTTACGCTTCTCCTAAACCCAGGTGCCATAATGAGAAATATAACGAAGACACGATACTGATCGTAAGACAATATGATACTATAACCTAAAGCGCCTGTGCACCAAACGGTTCCACCTATACACCAGGCCTAAGTAGGCCGCAAGCAAGAGCTCCCATGGACGTTAAAAGAACAAGAGTCAGGTTGCTGATCCTGCAGAATGAGCCTGGCGAAAGCAGACAGCCAAGGTCGTAATGTTGCAAACCCACATTCCGAAAGCAGACCATCAAGGGCACGATGTTGCAACCTCGCACGCCGCGCACCAACGTTAAAATCACACCTGCAAATTAAACCAGGTACACAGTGGAAAAACAATATTAATTGTGCAGAATTCTGCCTCAAACACGGTCCCACCTCACGTGACCAAGCCTAACCTGACAGGATGCCAAGCCCAGGAGGAAGAAGGCGTCTGGATCCCTCGTTACAAGACACAGGCAGATACACTTAAAAGGCTCAATGGACATCTGCGACAGTGGGAGTAGTCGGCCTTCCAGCTCATGAATAAGTCCTCACATTGCCTGCACGTACTCATAGTGAAACATTGTTGCAAATGAAAGGTACACCGAGAGCTGGGAACAGCGATGGTCCCAGGCTGGGAAGCTCGCGGGTGCACCAATCAGAACATGGGGCTCTTATCACTGACGCCATTAACATTAACCAATCATCAGGAGTCTTCATGTAACAATTCTCATGTATCTAATTGTAGGGACAACCCAGATATATCACCTGACTAACCCTTGTCCACTAATATTGTTCTCTATATGTATGCTATACTAACCCTACCACTCGAGCAACCAATTAAGAGTGGCGATAGGTTTTTTGCTAACTTTCTAAGGTGACGCAAGTAGCGCGTCATACTAAGGTAAAAAGGGACTGCGAGCCCCACGATTGTGTGTGTGTCAGGACGGACGCGTACGATCCTTGACCCATCCCTGCCGTTTTTGTATAATAAACAGCAGAGTCACCTTGCTTCTTGCGTGTGTCTCATACTCTATCTCTTCTGGGATATACGGGAGGAGTTGGGGCCTCCCTGCCCAGAGGTCTGCGGACGGCCCGGCCGACCCCGGCAGAATTTTCCCCCCGACAAATTGGAGGCACTGCTGAGATCTGTTTAAGATCCGCCTTTTTATTTTTACTTTTTCCAGGCACTCCAGTTGCGAGGAGGCCCGGCGGCGCGGCCCCCTCTGCCGTCGCCCCCTTCTGAGGACTACAGGACCATCGCGGAGCTGCGAGAAGACCGGACAGCGCAATCCGGATATTGGCCCTTGGGAGCCGGTTGAGAAGTATCCCGCCCGCGGTTGGCGAGTGTCCAGACGTGGTCCAGACGAGGGGAGGTGACGAGCCGCTTGGAGGGGTGCACGCAGTCGAGCGGCCCCACATCAAGAGAACTTGGTGAGCATGCCACGCACAACAAGCAATGTGAAATTGTGAGGGAGGGGGGAGGAATTAAATACGGGAGGTGGGAGGTGTTGCACAGGTACGTGGCGAAGGTTTGACAATTTAGTGTTGGAAATGGAATGAATGGTAGCCGAACGAGTGCGAGAGCAGTCGGCTACGTTAAGCGAAGGGGGGGGGCGGAGCACGAAAACATCACGTGCGGCCGCTCGTAGAAACTGATTGGCCTAGGTCACGACTATGTGCAAGGGTGGGTGTGTGTGGTTTCCTACGATTTGGCATTTATTGATCAATGAGTAGATGAGGATCCCTATTGTTCGAGCAAGACACTCGATAGGTAGATGATGTTTCCCTGTAGGCGGTAGCTAGTTAGTTGCCCAATACGGAAGATAATTGGCTGGTTAAGCCCTCCTGTCGAGGGGCGTATCACACGCGAGGCGACACAGCGTGCGCAGTCCGATTATATTATTGATTTGATTACCTTGTTCCAGGAGTGACAGGAAGACAGCTGTAAGGTTAACGGGGGTAGATTGCAAGTGTATTTTGAACTTAAAGAATATATGAAGAACTTACCAGTAGCTCGAAGAGGTCGGTGACGTCACCAGTAGGGCTTTCATAGGATATCGCGAGCACAAGGCATCTCCGTTTTGAGAGTGATGGGGAAGAGAAGTGTGGTAAGGGAGTGGAAACGGAGATAAGCGGTAAATGAGTTGATCGGGGAAAGGCGAAACAGGGAACGTGGCTGCGCACGGAGAACGCCGGCCACGGCATGTGTAGAAGGGGGAGGAGCACGTGAAATTAGGACGACTGTATAAGAACGTCATAAGGGGTACGCAGCCGCAGGGGGCTACGTGCGCCTCGGCCGCAGGGGGCCGTAAGGGTGTTGTATAAAGAAAGAAAGACAGGAGAAAATATACAAATGTGACATACTATATTTTTTATAATTTTCCTTAGCGGACTATCGTAAGTCCCCAAACTTACGGGGCCAGGTAACGATATAAGGCTGTATATTGTAAACTACTAGTGAGATAAACTGCTACCAGATAGGGGAAGGGTAGCAAGTGGGGCGCTACTATGTCATACGGGACAGGATCGGGAGGGTGGGGGAACACCCTCACTACCCCACTACAACACATATGCACAACACTGCCACCCCATAGGGAGAAACTGATTAAGTATAGCATAGAATGGACCCAGGGGACGGATAACAAAATGCTAACACCGTGGCCGCCTAATGGTAGCTTCGATCCATATGCCCAACATTCACTATTAAACCATCTGCACAATACATATAAAGGGAAGAAGTTGGCAAACCACGTGGAGGTGTTTAACTTATGGAGGATGTTCCAGGGGTCCCGACCAGGACCAAATGGAATGTTCACTATGGGGGAAATACCGGAAGAAAAAGAGATTAAGGAGGAAGGAGAGGATGGGAAACAGGGGAGTGAGGACCCAAACAACACGGGGAACAGAGGAGAGGGAGGAGAAAAGAATAATACAACAGATGAAATAAAAAAGGAACCGAGCAACGATATACCCCTAGCAAAGGGAGTGAAAACCGAGGGAAGAGGGTTGTACCCTTTAAGAGAATTAGGAGAAATAGAAAGAGGACAGTTAAGGGCGTCTGAGGGATACTCGTACCCGGCATACAGCCCTCCACCATATGTAGCTCATAGGAAGGTGCCAGCAGGGGAGGGGAGGACTGGAGAAGACCAGACTGTAGAAATAGGAAATGATGAGTGGGTAGCTGCACAGATATTATTAAAATTACGAGGTTCATTAACAGGAGAAGAGAAGGAGGTAGTAAAGAAAACAGACAAGGATAATGCCAGGGAGAGTGAAATGAGGGGGGAAGAGCTGTTAAGACAAAAGGAAGAGATTTTGGAGGAACGACTAGCAAAATTAAGGGATGAGCAGAATGAATTGATCAAGCAGCTCGAGAGGGAGGAGAGAGAGAGAGCGAGGAAAAGGAAAGAAGGTAAGAACGAATTGGAAAAAATAAGGGAACGCACTGAGGAGCAAAGGAGAGAAGCTGAAAGGGTAAAAGCAGCAGCAGAAAGGGTATCAAGAGTAGTGCTGCGAGAAAAGAAAAGGGAAGAAGAAGAAAAAGTAAAAGAAATGGCAATGTGGAAGAGGAGGCTACTATCAGAAACAACTAAGAAATACGAAGAAGGGAGGGTGCTAGAGAGTATAGTAGAAAGAGAAAGGGTGAAATGGGAAAGGAAGAAAGAGGATGAAAGAATATTGGAACAGATGAGAAGTGAAGTGATGGAGGAATTAAAAAGGAAAAGGGAGGAAAATAGTAGGGAGATGGAGGAGAGAAATGAAGGAGAAAGAGAAGATAGGAGAAGGGAGAGTGAAGCATGGGGGGGTGTATATAGAAACACAGAAGTAGCAACAACATCAGCACAAAGGGGAGCGGTTGATAAAGGAGGAAAAGGAGAACTGGACCTAATAGATTTACAAACAGTAACGATCAAGGGGAAAAAGACCGAGTGGGGGGTGCCGTTTATGACTGGCTTTTGTAGTGAGGAAGAAGAAGGAGTGGAAAAGGAAGGAAGAAACAGTGAAAGGGAAAGCCTAGATAAACTATACATCACCCGGACCAACACAGACTCACCATGGATCAGTAGGAGAAAGGATGAGCTGGGGAGAAGTGAGAGAGCAAGGAATAGCGGAAAGACAGGCACATGAGGCCGCACCATCCCCATCCCCATCACGCCCTCCCCCATCGCACCCTACATGTTCAACCACCTCACGCTCGTTACGCAAAATAAAACTCGCGCCCTTCACAGACGAACTGACACCCTATGCATGTCGGCTTAGAGACCTCCCTAGTCGCAGGCAGGAAAGACGAATACACATGCCCACATTAAATACAGGAAATGATGGAAGAAGGGGAAAAGATGGAGAAGAAAGAGTTACGAGCAGGGGAAATATGGACGAAATTGAAGATGTAGAAGAAAGGGAAGAGGAGGAAGGGTGTGAGGACTCGATATTATGGAACACAAAGGGTGAAACGAGACATAACTTAATGCCACCTTTGGAGAGAGGAGGGGTTAGACCACAGTATGTCCCTTGGAAGCATACCGATAAAGAAAATATAAAATGCAGGCTCCCATCATTAAGTGGAGGTGCGGGTAAGTGGATATATGAAATGGAAACACACACCGCAGGACAGAAACTGGCAGTAGGAGATGTAAAGGGCCTTTTAATATCAATATTAGGGGATAGAGTGGATGACATTTGGAAGAGAGCGGGATTCCATGGGGTAACAATAACAAACACATCGCATGATGGGGCACCATTCGCAAACTGCAGACATGCACTATGGCAGGCACTGAGGGTACAGTACCCAGACACATCAGACATAGGAGCAATTACCTCCCGCAAGATGCGTGAGAACGAAGATCCTGTTGATTATATCCAGGAAACCCAAGAGAAGTGGCGCATGGAAACTAGATAACAATGGGATAAAACACCAGCAATATTTTACCATATACTGGTACAAGGGCTCCCAGAAGGAGTTCAGAAACAACTAAAGAAAGTAGTGGGAATGGAAGCAAAACCATGGCCAGAAATACAACTGACTATAGTGCATCATTGCAGGACATGGCAAGGAAAAATGAAACAAAAGGAAGAGGACAGGAAAACGGAAGAGGCTAAACTAGTACAGAAAAAGCTTACTAAATACACAATGGAAGGGGCACTAATAACTACGCCTACAACAATGACCCAAAGCCCCACACAAGTAGTGGCTGCACAAGATTCCTCCCAAATACCACCTTCACCGACTATAACACAACAGGCGCCGCCAATCCAACCATACACGACCAACATGGGAGGAGGACATACAATGGCAGGAGCTGGGTATTATAATTATAACAGGGGGAGAGGAGGAATTATGAGAGGGAGAGGATACGGATATAACACCCAACAGCAGGTGGGAGGACTTAGAAATTCCTACCCCACAGGGCAACCAGTATACCAGGACAACACAGGGAGCTTTCCATGGCAGAGTAGGGAACCACTGGTGTGTTGGAGTTGTGGACTATTAGGGCACATGTCACGCACGTGTAGAGTTAGACCAGGAACACCATCATGGAGTGATCAGGGACAACCAAGGCCCTCACAGGAACAGCAGGGCCTACAACAACAGCAGACGTTGCAACAGGGAAATGAACAACAACAACAATTAACACAACAACAGCCACAAACATATTCACTGCCACAACAACAGGTAGCGATGACACAACAACCCCAAGCACAACAAACACAACTGGGTAGGGTGACGGTTTTGGGACACAACCCTTACACCGGAAATGGCCAGTCATTGTACCCTCAATAGGACAGCCCACAGACGGCCTTGGTGTGTCCCATCCTGTCAGTAACACCTAATAGTGCGGAGGAACCACGCATAGAGGTAACGATAGGTGACAAAAAATTATCATTCCTTGTTGACACCGGGGCGACCCGGTCTTGCATAAGGGAAGGTAAATTCAAGATGTCAGGCGAAGCCATGAACACCCAAGGATTCTCTGGGGCTAGAGGGTTGGTTCCCTTTACTGATAACATTCCCTTATCTATTGGAGATTATGATCTGTCAGTTCCACTTCTATATTATAGTGCCTCACCAGTAAATATACTGGGGAGAGACATAATGAACAGGTTGAATATGACGATCTCCTTTACTGAGGACGGCATAATTTGCTCTACTCCAGGGATTAACATGCTCACAGCACGACAGATTATGCAAGCATACTGCGGACAGACAGCGATTAGGGCGGAGCCAGTAGATGGCGAACTATTCCAGTATGGAACAGATATGGCAATTGCATGGATGCCAGGGTTAGAAGGGAAAATATGGAGGAGGCCAGCAGCCTATCTGTTCAGACCAGAAACACCTGTTAATGAACCAGAAGGAAAGGTGGTTCTAATGGACATTGAGAGCATTATTGCAACAGCTGATTACATTGCTGTACATGCCCAAGACAGAGAAGGAAGAGCATGGAGGGCCGTGATAGCATTAGCAGAAGGATGTAGGCTCACCCAGGTGTCAGATGAGGAGCTGTTCTCAGATGAAAAGGAGGAAGGTGAAATGGTGTTTATGATGAGTGTGGAAATATGGCTAAGAGTGGCTTACAAACAAGTAGCACAGAAAATTGCAATGGCACTTGAGGCACCCACATGCACCCCAGTCCCCTTCTTTAAGGAGGATATGTCAAAGGTACCCAAATCATTGTGGACTACTAGCCCCTATGACATGGGGTGCATAAAAAGTATAGGGGGAGTAAGAATAAAATTGAAAAAAGGTGCAATACTCCCCAGAGTAAAACAGTACCCACTATCAAAAGAGGCAGATGAGGGAATATATGAAACCATAACGGCCCTTATAAATAATGGCATATTGGTCCCCTCAGAATCACCATGTAACACGGCTGTGTACCCAGTGCGCAAGGCTAAAGGGGGGTCTTGGCGCTTCATACAGGATCTCAGGCCCTTGAACAACATAGTAGAAGCGGAATATCCCGTAGCAGCAAACCCGGCCACAATATTGTGTGGCATCCCAGCAGAAGCATCACGATTTACAGTGATCGACCTTAAAAATGCTTTTTTCTCAATACCATTACACCCAGACTCACAAGATCTGACGAGCTTCACTTACAGAAACACAAAGTGGAAGCACACCAGATTGCCACAAGGGTATTGCGAATCACCCTCAATTTTCAATAGAGTAATACAGATGGATTTGGGTAACATTGAAGTGGAAAGCACAGTGTTGCAGTATGTGGATGACATAATAATTTGCAGTACAAACGAAAGAACATGCAGAGAGGACTCCTTAAAGATGTTGACAATATTGGCTGAAAAAGGTTACAAGGTAGACATGGAAAAGATACAGTACTGTCAAGAACAGGTACTTTACATTGGTCAACTTATATCCCAACATGGAAGAAAGATTGCACCACAAAGAGCACAGGCCATTTCAAACACTCCAATGCCACAAACTGTGAGGGAACTGCAGCAGTTCCTGGGGCTGTGCAACTACTGTAGAGCATGGGTATTTGATTACAGTTCGTACATAGGACCCCTGCTTAAGGCGTTAAGGGAAGCTAATAAAGGGGAGAAAAAGCTGGGGTGGACGATGGAAATGAAAGAGGCTTTTGATGAATTGAAAGATGCGATATCAACTGCTCCGGTACTGGCATCCCCAGACTATGAGCGACAATTTTTTATATTCTCACATTGCGACTCAGCAGTAATGAAAGCAGTGTTGGCTCAAAAAACAAGCATGGGCTACAAACCAGTAGCATTTTACAGCGGCCACTTAGATCCTGTGATGTTAGGTCACTTCCCTTGCGAACAAGGTCTCGCCGCAGCTGCTTTTGCGGTAGAAAAAGCATCAGCAATCACCATGGGGTGCCCAACTAAACTGTTTGTGGAACATGCACTATTTGCGATATTGAATAAACCTAAATCCACCCTAACCACGCAAAGAGCGTCAGGTTATGAGATCATTTTATCCAGAGCTGAACTATCAATTGTTAGATGTAGCACGGTCAACCCTGCAAGGTTCCTAGCAGAAGTAATTGAGGAGGGAGATTATGCCCATGACTGTACGCAAATAACTGAAATGTACTCATGTACTAGAAAGGTTGAAGAAAACGCACTAGAGGGAGGTGAGCTCTTGTTTATTGATGGGTCATCAACTATCGATCAAAGGGATGGTGTAAGGAGGACTGGGGCAGCAGTGGTAAAAATGATGGAGGTACCGGTGTGTGTGGCAATGAAATGTGTACAATTACCACAGCATTACTCCGCTCAAGCAGCGGAATTAGTTGCACTGATCTTGGCGTTGAAGGAAAGCTTTGACAAACGGGTGACCATATACTCCGACAGCGCATATGTTACATCCAATGTCCACTCAGGGCTGTCGAAATGGAGAAGAAGAGGGTTTAGGAGAGCTGATGGCACTCCAGTGCAACATGCCCTCTTATTGGCTGAACTAATTGAAGTAATAAATGACCCCCAAGAATTAGCTTTAGTAAAATGCACCGCACACACCAATGGTGAGGACCACGTCTCGAAGGGGAATGCAGCAGCAGACGCACATGCGAAGTATGCTGCATACTTTGGTGAGATGTGGGACCCCCCAGAGTCACAGAGAGGGAGAGGGAGGGGAATGGCTAAGGAGATGTTGATAAGAGAAGGGTACACCCATCTCCCAGCCACACAGATTATGGAGCTACAAGCGGCTGCACCAATGGCCGAAAAAGAAATATGGGTAAAAAGAGGATGCACAATGTCACCAACCGACGCACTATGGCGCCAGGGTGGCACTGGAAAGGTTGTAATACCATTGGCACTTTTGAACACCGCCCTGAGCCAACTACATCATCCAGCCCACACAGGCAAGGAAGTAATTGCAGCACGAATTAGGGAAGACTGGTTCTGCCCCGAGTTAAATTCTCATGTGTCAAATTTTATCAGTAATTGTCTCACATGTCAACAGTTTACGGCCGGCCATACTCTAAAGGTGATAAGAGGTACTATACCCCGGCCAGAGGGACCTTTCCGGCATCTCCATATTGACTATGTTGATATGATCAACATATGTCAAGGAAATAGGTATATGATTGTAGTAGTATGCCCATTCTCTAGGTGGATTGAGGCAGGGCCCTGTTCACACCCAAATGCATTTAGAGCAGCTAAATTCCTAGTGAGGGAGGTCTTCCCCAGGTGGGGAGTGTGCGAGGTGTTAAGGTCAGACAATGGCCCACATTTCGCAAACGAAATGTTCCAGCACATCACATCCTTGCTGAACATCAAGCATAAATTTGCATGTGCATACCACCCACAGGCCAACGGTGTATGTGAACGCCTGAATGGCCTATTAAAGGAGGCAATTGCAAAGATACAGCAAACAACAAAGAAGAGTTGGTTATATTTCCTTCCATTAGCCCTATTTGAGCTAAGGAATAGACCAGGGTCCGACCACCACCTCACCCCTCACGAGGTGGTTACCGGACGTCAAATGCGCCTTCCCCTAACGCCAACGTCAAGAGCATTTACCGACCACGAAAGTACAGCGAGTGTTCTTGGTGATGAAATGTACCAATATGTGTCTTCTTTGATTACTAGTGTAGTGTTTGTGTCTCAACAGCTCGAGCGCACACGGGGCGGGTCTAACAGCAATCAACAAGAAGACGCGGATAAAGAACTGGAAAAGGAAAGACTGTGTAAAATTGCTAAAAGTGACCACGTACCACTTCGCAATTTCAACAGGAAGTGGAATAGTCCACGATTCACTGGCCCCCATCTGGTAGAGGAGGTGTCAACGAGAGCAGTAAAGCTACAGGACAAGCGTGCCTGGAACCACCTACACGATGTAAAGATCTACAAACTCCAGACCCGCCCCAGCGCCACCAACAGGTCCATTGGGAGAACAGCAACAACATCACCAACGGAGGAAGAAAGTTCTACCACAGCCAACGGCCCAAGTGTTTGCGTACCCTGTCACTCCCTAGACTCCCCAGAGACAATAACTGAAGAAGAAAGGGGTGATCCCCATACTGCCCACCCCATGGTCACACGCTCAAGGAGTAAAGATACTTCCACCAGTTGAGCCCAAACCCCCTGCCCACCACCCACTGACCCCTACCCCCACTGCAGTAATAACTGAACTGAAGGACATTGTCTTGCACACGTACACATGTAAACACGTGAATGCTCTCTTTTCTTTTCTCTCGCACATGCAGGAACTGCGTATTATTGTACTGCTAAGAAAATAGATAATTAACAAATTCACTGCCCAGGAGTAGATGGTACCCTCAGACGATAACTACCCAGAAGAATTGTCACACCAATTTGTATATGAAATAAAAAGGCCAACGTACCTGAAAAGGAGAAGGGTACGTGTCTACTACACAGCATTCCTCTTGGCCATAGAATACTCAATGCCCCACCTCCACCCATACTTGCCTGCCCTAAGAGATAGATCGCTTAGATTAGCGTGGGAACAGCTCTTCGCCTGGGCACTGAATGACTATTTGATAGGGAGAGCTTAAAAAACAACAACTAACATTTAATAACCAGCATATTGAGAATTTTCAGGCGGGCAACTCTAACGTCGCAAGAATACGCTGCCGGACTGCAGCAAGGTAAGAGCAAAATGCCGGTGGAATTAGCATGTGTAATAAAAATAATAGGGATTTTGATGATCACCGGGTTCTTGGCTGCCTCTGTATGGCAGTACAGCTGTGCTATCAATATTATTGCTGTACCCAAACCTAATCCACCCCCATCCCCAGCTGCAACGGGTGTTACGTCAGGTGATACTAGTAAAATTGCGCACAAACAAAATAGAGTTCAAAGCAGCACATACTCAGATAATAAAGGTATTGACAATTATATACAAGATTCAGCACACGTCTCAAACAACATATGGTACCAACTCATGACCCGCATTGGTAAGCAGACAACAGAAGACAGCTGCTACGTTTGCTCATTAATACCATACGCCATGAGCGCTTCTCGAACATTTGTTGCCACAGAAATAGATGAAAAGACAGCACGATGCATAATATACTTGGCACTGTTCCAAACGAAAGGAAGATTTCAAGGGACAGTGGTGCATATGGTGTGGAAAACACGAGACTCATACCCATACGAAAACAACTTCCTCAAGACTTATTTGAGTTACCACAAGAGCAGTTTACATGCTGAAGCATTCAGATACATAACAAGTGGTCCTGCAAAAGGGGAAACAAAGAAAGTAACACTGCAGTATTTACCATGTGATTGGTACGCCACTGAAGTTCCTGGTAAACCAGGATGCTGGGAGAGGCCACTGGTGACGATAACGGGGAAGGTGTACTTGGACAACAAATGGGAGATAGGAGTGATTGGCAGCAACATGGTAACAAAAGAAACTATTTCAACTATCAATGCACACAACCACAGATGTTGGACGACTTGGATCAAGTACGTGCCCATGCTCACGTGGATAGAAACGGATGAAGACCCAATAACAATACTGCCGCTGACTGCGCCTAAGGTATGCTACCAACATAGAGGAGAGGTGGACGTAGGATACAACACCAACTGTGCAAGCGTGATGGAATTACCTGAGGGGGGAGCAGGAACAGCAGTGATCGTGGACCATTACTGGGCCTGTGGAGAAAAGGCATACCACACACTGCCCCCTCTGTGGAATGGTGTATGCACGCTGGTGCACGTCAATGTACCATCACTAGTGGTACCCCAGAAGCATGTGAATGTGGCGAACTTTCCCAAAATGGATGAAGGGGACAAGAGAAAGAAGGGATCTGCACCACCTCAGGAGGAGCCAGGGAACAGGACCAGCGGCAATAATACTGTCCTAAATAGAAGGAAAAGACAAGGAGAACCTCTGACAGGAAATTACCTATGGGGAAGGTCGGAAACGGCACTCACTTCAATTCTGCCAGAACACAGACTATTCAGCAGAGCAACAATGTTCTTCTCCTCAATAATCCATCCGGGACTGCAGGCTTACGCAAACGCAAAATGGCTCCAGATAACTAGATGGGAACTAATGATGACCATCAATTCTACAGTAAATGGATTCAACGCAATAAAAGAGGAGCTGCGAGCTATAAGGATGGTAGCACTTCAGAACAGATATGTATTGGACCTCCTCACAGCCATGGAAGGAGGAGTCTGCGCAAAGATAGGACAATCATGCTGCACGTTCATTCCTGCCAACGATGCTGACAACGGTACACTGACAGAAGCATTTTCACAATTGGCCCAGATGCACTCCAAAATGATGAATGAAAGTACAGGTGTGAAAAAGGATGAGAGCTGGTTTTCGCTATTATGGTCATGGATGCCATCTTGGCTGTCAGATGGACTGAAAATTATAGTTGGTTGTACTATTTTGGCTGGAGCTACACTGATCATAATAAGATTTTGGAAGGCCCGGAAGGCACGCACCACTGACGAGTTGCTTGAAATGGTCGGTATGCACCCCTTGATGCCAGCAGATGACGGCCAACACACAGGCATAATAATACAAGAGAGAGTGAAATTGCGCAACCAGATCATCACCAACCACCTGGACCCACCATCGGTGAAGATCGAGAACCCAAGAAACCCCAGGAGTTACATAGGGAAATGGGTATACTGTACTCCTGGAGGAACCTGTGAATATATGTATTGGTCATTTGAAGATCATGTTAACCACTATGGACATTTAGGAGGAATAACTAAGATATGGAGAGTAAGAGGAGATAACGAAAAGGATATGTTTGTGGTCGACAAGTCGACCAGAGGGGGGACTGAAGTGGGAGAATGGAAAAACAGGCTCCCGTCCTTCCCCTCTCGCTCCTGGCCTAAAGGATCACGGCCCAGGCACCCGCCACGAGAAGAGTTTGCCCATCTACCAGACGATCAAATACCCTGGTACAGGAACATACGGATGTGTCCATCTGCCTGCCCAGCAGCCCGCCCTGCCCATGCCGACACCTGCGGCCCGGATCAACTAGACTAAAACCTACACGTCGTTAGAGATGCCATGACGACCTAGCCAACGGTCAGCACACCTGTGCAAATATACACACTGGACACTCCCGCACCAATCTACATGAAGAATATACTCAGTGCTATGACGTAGGCGACAGACATACTCACGGACGTGCATCTTTATTATTTTCCACATAGGCTCTCAACATGCAGAAACGCAAGACGCATCATGAACTCATCTAAAGAGCTTGCTTACGCTTCTCCTAAACCCAGGTGCCATAATGAGAAATATAACGAAGACACGATACTGATCATAAGACAATATGATACTATAACCTAAAGCGCCTGTGCACCAAACGGTTCCACCTATACACCAGGCCTAAGTAGGCCGCAAGCAAGAGCTCCCATGGACGTTAAAAGAACAAGAGTCAGGTTGCTGATCCTGCAGAATGAGCCTGGCGAAAGCAGACAGCCAAGGTCGTAATGTTGCAAACCCACATTCCGAAAGCAGACCATCAAGGGCACGATGTTGCAACCTCGCAGGCCGCGCACCGACGTTAAAATCACACCTGCAAATTAAACCAGGCACACAGTGGAAAAACAATATTAATTGTGCAGAATTCTGCCTCAAACACGGTCCCACCTCACGTGACCAAGCCTAACCTGACAGGATGCCAAGCCCAGGAGGAAGAAGGCGTCTGGATCCCTCGTTACAAGACACAGGCAGATACACTTAAAAGGCTCAATGGACATCTGCGACAGTGGGAGTAGTCGGCCTTCCAGCTCATGAATAAGTCCTCACATTGTCTGCACGTACTCATAGTGAAACATTGTTGCAAATGACAGGTACACCGAGAGCTGGGAACAGCGATGGTCCCAGGCTGGGAAGCTTGCGGGCGCACCAATCAGAACATGGGGCTCTTATCACTGACGCCATTAACATTAACCAATCATCAGGAGTCTTCATGTAACAATTCTCATGTATCTAATTGTAGGGACAACCCAGATATATCACCTGACTAACCCTTGTCCACTAATATTGTTCTCTATACGTATGCTATACTAACCCTACCACTCGAGCAACCAATTAAGAGTGGCGATAGGTTTTTTGCTAACTTTCTAAGGTGACGCAAGTAGCGCGTCATACTAAGGTAGAAAGGGTCTGCGAGCCCCACGATTGTGTGTGTGTCAGGACGGACGCGTACGATCCTTGACCCATCCCTGCCGTTTTTGTATAATAAACAGCAGAGTCACCTTGCTTCTTGCGTGTGTCTCATACTCTTCTGGGATATACGGGAGGAGTTGGGGCCTCCCTGCCCGGAGGTCTGCGGACGGCCCGGCCGACCCCGGCAGAATTTTCCCCCCGTCAGTGGAAAAGCACATCTCTTTGCTGGCTGAGAAATAAATGCAGCAAATTTTTCATGGAAATTCATCCATCAAAAGGGGATGTACTGTGACAATTCAGACCCACTTTGCAGCAGAAAAATGAACAGCTGATGATTAAAAGTGTACTTTATTAAGGACTGAAGGAAGCAGCCCTGTACTTATAGCTGTCACCTTTAAAAGGAAAAACAATGCTGTATGAAAAGAAAGAAGAAATCCATCGATGCAAAAGCAAAATGAACCCTGATCAGTAAAACAAACAGTATGTCAAAGACTAAAGGCTGGTGTTAGAAAATGCTGTATGTGAATTAATTTCAGCCAAGGGCAATGGCCAAAATTCACAAATGCTTTCACCCACTGCCATCCTGGCAGTGGGTGCCAGGATGGCAGTCATCCCAACTGTTTACAACTGCAATAAAGTGTGGCCGTTAAGAGTGTGGAAAAACCAAGTCTCCCACAGACTAGCTGTCTCTGATAGCCCATCTTGCGGCAAGACAAATGGCACTGTCCGGTGAATCCCAGGTATTTACCATCTGCAACAAACTTCAAACACAAGAGACTAATAAAAAGACTGGCAGAGAGAGACAAATGGCTTGGAGGAAGCAGAGCTCCTATTTTAATTAACCTAAATATTTACTATTAATTTAAAAGGGCTATTATAACTTTTCCCTTTTTCTCAGCAACCATAAGTCACACTTTCTTGATTGTTATGTCAGTTTTTAGGTAATTTCAGATGATTTGGTGATATAAAATTCCTCCACCTGAGACGTAGGGAATTGTACTGATCAGCTAAAAGGCGTTCTCGGCTGCTATGAACATCTCCTTGATTTGAGAGTTGGCGAACGGCTGTGGGATAAAATTAGGTATGGGGGAATAAATTGCATGTTTCTAATGATTATGCATTTTTGTAAAAACGGCAACGATTGCCAAACAACCGTGCAACATGGTGCAGACCTGGCTGTTGTTTTATTAAATTCCCCATGATTAGCTGAAGTGGAATGTATATGTATTATGACAGTTACTAGTAAAATTATGAAGTTTTGGCACATAACTCGTTTTTGCCAAATATTTGACATGACAACAAATGGGGATTGCAAATGTGTATTTCCATACGCCTGCTACAAACTCTTAAGCCAATCCTTAGAGAAGGGCTGGATTTGGGAGGAGAAAAAAAAAGTAACTGTCCAATCTTATTTGTGAGAACTCCTGCAGGGTACAGCCCAAGATTTTAAAAATGATGGTGTCATCACTGCCATATAAACTGGATGCACTTTGAGAGAAGGGGATTGTTACTGAAATGTGCCATCTCACAGCTGCCAGGAAAAACTAAAAGGAGATTCTGCTGTAATTACATCTGGGTGGGGAGGTCTATTGCTTATGTCCCTTGCTGGTGAGACCTAAAAGCAGACTGGGCCCTATGGTGGAGAGCTGGATACCATCCTTGATAGTGGAGTGACTAGACCCATGCCGTGTCCTTCCAGAGGGTCCTGACAGGGCAGGCTTTCCTGAACTTTAAACAGAGGTTTTTTATTTAAGTTGAATTGAGTGTTGCGAGACCAAAAGGTGGGGAAATCTGCTTGCCTTTAATCCTTTCCCTTTATAGTGGGCGGGTGGGGGAAATCTGTGTAGATCCTCAGCCTAATTAATGAAAAATATTAATTTGATTAATTCCCCTTGGTGCATCACCATAGGGTGATTTCTGTAAAAATTCAAAATTAACAAAGCTCATTCCCAGTGTGCGCTGAAAACTATAGACTGTAATGTAATTGGGTAATCCTATTTTGCCTGTTAACCCTGACTTATTTTAGGAAGATGGGTGCCTTTGTTTCTAAACAAAAACTAAACAAATCCTCCCCATTTTACCACCCAGCTTCCCAAACACCGGCCTTTAAATGTGTGTGTGTGTGTGGAGAGGGGGTCTGAAACCAACATTCCCAAATCATCCCAATGTTTGCTGTCCAGCTTCCCTTACACATACATTCAAGTGGATGGGGGTTTGAAATCCCAAATTCTTAAATTATCACATTTTTTCTTTCCGACTTACCCAACACATTTTGGGGGGGACGGAAACACCAACTGCTAAATCACTCTGATATTTTAACTTACTGCTAGTCCTTTTAAGCATGCAAGAAAATGAAAATTCCACAGCAGTACATACATAACATACGTAATTGCTTTTGCTTTTGTTTATTGTTCAGTAAATTTGTTTTTTTAAGTGAAACCTGCAGAACGTAAAGAGTTATGATTTGTGTTCTTCTCAACCGACCTGTTTGATTTATTTATGTTGAGAGAAGTTTATTGTGTTGTGCCATGCATACAGTGGTGTTTGACATCTTGGTGCAATTTATTTTCTTAACATCTAATTCAAATAGACATAGATATATTTCCTGTACACCGGTCGGGTTCTTGGCTCATTCGTAGCTCAGGGGGAGGGATCCAAGGGGTATTAGATGAATTGGAGATAGGACCGAATGAAAGAACTGACATTAACCATTTATTGTGTGATACTTAGCTGAATGAATGAACTGACATTAACCGTTTATTGTGTGACACTTAGCTTGGGGAGGGAAGGAACTCCCTGTGTTGAGAGTGACCTCTCAATAAACTGTTACACCCTTGTATCGCTGCACTACCCCCATCTTTCTTCCCGCACATCTTTCTTCCTTGGCCAACTCTCAAACCCATTTTCTCTTCCTTGCTCTCCTCCACTCCTCCTGCTATTCCTTTTCTTTGGATCTCTTTCCTGTCGTGACTTTAAGTGCCCTACTACATTACCTTTCACTGCAGATGGAGTGTGTGTGCAACTTTGATTTTATACAAGTAAGAGCTTTGAATGAATAAATAAATGATTGAACAAATAAACAACTGAACGATGCAAGGTTCAACCGGATTACTCCAGTGTTGAATCAACAATGCTGGATGACACTTTGTTCGCATGCTCAGACCTACTTTAAGATTTCAGGCCTAGCTAATGGGGCAGTTCATACTGGCACTCAAAACCATCTGGTCAACAAACGATGTTGTAATACGTAAATTGTTGTTTACTGTTTATAGCATGTATCTGCCACTGTTGGTGTCTTGTAATATTATCAGCCCAGTGCACAGTGTTATGACATGGAAGAGCGCACATCACAGGATGCTCCCCCATCACAGTTACGAAAGAGGCTATGTAAATAAAGATGGCCCGCCCATGCATGGGTGAGCTGAGTTCCATCCAAGTGTTATTGTGCAGATCATCATTGTCTCTGCTTTAATTCATTCTGCATTGGTCCCCTTTGAGGGGGCCTACAACAACTTGCTACGAGGGAAGGGAAAATCTGCTGTTGTGCCCTCCACCTGCCTACACCCACCCATAGCTACTACCCTACTGACAGCTGTGTGGTTATCGGTGGTGGTGGTAGCACTTCTGTTAAGGACATAGGTGGCTGGTGGGATACCCATTGAGGGCAGGGTGCCTAATGCAGAGAAAGAGATGACAGCATGTGAAACAAATGTGGTCTGTATTTTGTGAGGTAACTAATTGTAGTAGCTGGGGTAGAAGAATTCCTGCGGGAAGGGATGGGTCAAATTGTGACAAGAAGAGTCATTGATCACAAGGTCATAACACCACTCAGCATGATTGAATGGGACGGGATGAAGGGAATCCCCCATGGAAAACAGTTCAACAGTGCACCTTACAGACCAACATCAAAATCTGTGACTGAATGTCTTGAGGGTGACTTTGGGATATATTGTACTTATTCGACCAATGGAAGATACGCAAAGAAGAAATCTGTAACTCAGTGTCCCAAAAGGAAATTCAATGTTGCACAAGATGAGGCAAAATGATTATTGTAAAATGAAGCAGACGATGATCTGATAAGTACAACTATAATTTCTTCTTCCTTACATTGTTCAACTGGTGAATTCAAAATCTGTAATTATCTTTATCTCTTGCGATATATAATGAAGGCACTTCTTTCATTGAAATAAGTGGAGTGTTCCTTTTTTAATATATTACACGTGTTGTAATGACTTTTGTCTTTAAACAATTGAATTGGGATTTTTAAATAATAGGGTGAAGAGGGACGTGGCAAAGCCACAAAGGGGAGGGAAAGGAACATTAACTCATGAAGTGGAAAATAACTCTACTTGCTCTGTTCTAAGAAAGAGGGAAGGCAGAATAGAAGCCTGCAGGAAGAGAGATCAGAAAAGGGATCAGGGTCGGCTCCTACATAATGGAGGCGCTGCATCAGCCCAGGAGCGCTCCCACAGCTGCTTGTTGCAGGCGAGGGAATGGTCCTGGGTTGGCTTGAACTTGACAGGTCGCAGGCCAGCTGTGCATGTCCAATGGGCCATACAGGGCTAGGGCTTTTGCTTCCCCAGTCTTGCATGGTCCATTGGAGATGTAGGCTTGGGTACTGCACGTTTATATGTGCGAGGGGGTGCTGTGGCGCCTCCCCGCGCATATAAATGGAGCAGAGAGTGAAGCCACATCATCATTGTTCCCACGCCTGCTCACGCATGAACAGGAACTAGGAAGTGCTCTGCTTCATGTTCCTGTTCATGCTTTGCGGGAGCCGGAGAGGAAGCTATGGCAGAGCTGAATCCGTACCAGAGCTGCATGCAGGCAAGATTGTTATTTTCTATGTAAAATGTGTGTGTGGATGAGTGAGTGTTTGATGTATGGGGGTATGAGGGAATGCTGTATATCTATGTGTTGTGTGAATGTGGCCCGGGGAGTCAGTGGGGTGGTGGTCGGTGTGCAGCAGTAACACATTTTTGACTGGGCAGCTATCCTAGATGCCCAGTAAATAATTATCATCCTTTCTTTTATCGACCTTAGGTGGCGAGAGTGGAATTTTAGGGCAGGCAGTTCATTTAGCCCTTTCTTACTTTAGCATGACGTTTTCTACTGGACATCTTCGATAAGCAAAGCTTGATATGTGTTATTCCTTGGCTAGACTAGCATTTTGTGGCAGCCAGTATAGCCCTTTCTAACTGTGGTATGGTAATTTATTCTGGGCATCTATGAAAAAGCAAGCCTGTTAAGTGCTATTATGCGTCTAGACTGGCATTTTGGTGCAGCCAGTCATGCTATTTCTTACTGTGGCATAGCATTTTTTTCTGGGCATCAAGGATAAAGCAAACAGCATGTGTGCTATGTGTCTAGGCTGGACTACATTGCACAGCCAGTTTAGACATGTTTTTTAATTGTGGCCTGGCATTTTTAAAGGTAAACGGAACATGAGTGGGTTTTTATGTGGGGATATTGCCATATATTACTGTGTGGGCAATTTTTCTTATAGTATGATTACTGACATTACGTGCAAAGCAAACATGAGTATATTCTTATATAAGAATTCTGATATATGTATAGGCGCAGTCAGCAGGAAAATGTATGGGCACAGTAGAAAATGTTTTTATTCTGGCATTTATTGTGGGCAAAAATGTGTTTGGAAACGCTCCTGTGCACTGTTAGTGGCTTGCATCTATTACATTGTTGGATTGGCGTTACCCTACAAAACCAATTGCAAACTGTGTGTCTTTTTACCCAATTTTCAAAGCAAATGTGCTGCATATGCACCCTTTTTGACCCAATATTTTTTTTTTTTTTGGGGCTTGGTGGGGACCCACCCCAAAACCACTTTGGTCAGTTCGGGGCTCCCTCCCTACACTGGGTCGCTTTCGCATATTTGGTGGAAATATTTATGCCCCTCGAATCAAACAATTCACCAGCTTGCACCAGAAGGAGCCCCTGCAGGAAGAGATCGATCAGAGAAAGGGACCCTGCAGGAAGAGATCAGAGAAGGGAAGGCTGCAGGAAAAGCAGTAATGGATGGGAAGCCTGCAGGAAGCTAAAGGGAGCGAGGAATTTGGCACAAAGAGAGACTGAAATAGGGACACCTTGCACAGAGAGCGCGAGGGGCATGGAGCAATATGAGGCACGAAAGATCCGGGGTACCAGGATCAGAGGGACAGGGGGGGTTGAAGCACGCAACATCCACTGCAGGGATAGGAGGTATCAGGAGGTATCACTCGTTTACTGTGAGTGCAAAAATATTCAATGCAAAAATACATGATTTTTTTATTCACATAGATCCTGAGAGTACAGGATCCCTCTGAAAACAGAGACACCTGCACTGAAGGGGGTTGGGGGGATCTTGCAGAAGAGAGATAGGGGTGTTAAAAAAGCTGCAACCAGCACACAGTCATTACCTGATCAAACAGCTAGAATTTAGACCGCCCAGCACAACATCAACCAGGAGAACCAATGCGGTGGCAAGGTAGGTTGCAACTCAGATGGGGCTGAAACACACCAAAAGCAATAGCAATATGTGGTTTTTGTAATAGTGTTGTAACGCTCACCTGAATCCCACGGAGGCGCTGGTCTAGTCTGGGTTGCTGTGGCCTCTTAGAGCGTGATGCGCAGAACTCGGAACACCGACTGAGCAGGACCCTCAAATCTTGCTTGTCTGGTCCATAGGAATATCCTTCTGCAGATGAGAAAGGGGATTAACAGTCTGCAGAATAGTGTGCTTGCTCCCCCCTTGCCCCCTTCGTTCTTCTCTAACTTCCTCCGAAATCCCCGGTTGAAGCTCACCTTATGGTTTGAAAGGATGAACTCTCCATCCTGCTTCTGGTGCAGGGACGTGTTTTTGTCCAGTTACTTCACTGGTTTTCAGAATGGCGCTGGCAAAATCCACTTGACTTTTCCGAGCGGAAAGCCGTAAGTATGAAGATTACAAAAGTTCAAGTGTAGAGCCTCCTTTTTTGTTGCCTTCCTAACCTGTGATCTGTCCTTTATTTCAGGTGCCGAATGAAGGCGGTGCGTTGAGGGATTGAATTGCCGATGGTAAACTCAGGTGAGTTAGCGATGGGGGCGATCCCTCTCAATGTCTTTATATTCCTCCAGTAATGTCTTTTATCCTTTCCCCATAGGGGCCGGGGTGCGGTACCTGCCAACGAAGCGGCGCTGACCCGAAATGAGGAATGGTCCACCAACAGAAGACCGGTAAGTGTTATGGCGGAAAATTAGGCTTTCCTCATATGTTCCTTCTGCTCACCTTTTGTCTCTTCTTCTCTCCCCTAGGCGCAGAGATGTGGCGACCGGTGCAGACAGTCGCAGGTGAGCCAGAAGAACTCCCGAGGACAGGTGAGTGAAGCGCGGCGCTGCAGCGAGCAACGCGGTGCTTTTAAATGAAAGTCTTTTCTCTGGAACGCTGGCGTGAATGTTCCGGATGCAGGTAAGAAGTTTGATAAAATTCTTGGTTTTCACCTTTCTCTTCTCTTCTTTCCTTACAGGTGTTCCAGATTCGAGGCGGGCGTGGCTGGAGACCAGATGCAGGAGCAGACACGGTGAGCGTTTAGCTGCTTGGATGCAGAACAACGAGAAGCGTGAGCTACTGTCTGGGCGTGGCTTAAATAGCCCCCAAAGTAGTTCCAGGTAAGTATCCTTCCCTGGCCACGCCCGAGTGGCAAAATAGTCCCAATGAAAAAATAGTCCATTTCAGGTCTCAGGGAGGCCTGAATCTTGCAGCATGGTCTGCATCAGGTAAGTGCACAAAACACCTTCCTTTATGAGCCTGGCGCCTACTGATGTCCAACATGAGCCTGGCGCCAACAGCGCCAGGACAGAGTCCAAAGAGCCCCTATAAGGGGCCGCTGGGCTTTTACCCGGGGGCATGATGCCTGCTCCCGGGGGTGCTGGGCCTGGCCTGGTGCTCCGGGGGTAGGCATCATGACAAGTGTGAAAAGGTTGCAAGGTAACCAAATGCACTTTAAATTAAAAAAAAAGAAAATAAAAAAAAATTGCAATATCTAAATGGTACAATGCAATGAAAAAGAAAGTAGAACAAAAAGTTGAAATTGTCAGCTATAGAGGTAGAACAGGCAGACTGAATAAAGTCACCGCTGGTGACAGCATTGGAGATAGAAATTAAAGATTTCCCTCATAAACAGCAGCCCAAGATCAATTAAAAAAACGCAGTAAAATATGCAGTCCACTGGAAGTGATAGGGATCTACTGTGCATGCGCGATGAACCCCAGGGAAGTCATACATGGAGTACAACTAAGATGGCGGCACATAGAACATCTGACCGCCATTACAAAGCAGCCCAATTCCAAACTAATTGAATCACTTTTCTTTCCAATAGGAAGCCTAACAAAATCATGTCTGAAGTGAGCGATCTGCCATGGCCAGTCCTACTATGGAATCAAAGGTCTTCTGAAGAAGCCTGGCAATGTGGAGAGTCCTCCGACTACAGAAAGTTGGAAATTAGCCATTTTAATTTGGGGAGTAAGGATGACATGTACACGTGTCAGTTGCCCAGAAATAGTCTTGTGGGTAGGACAGTGAAACACTACTTAACACAAAGTTGATAGACCGAACATTCCACGATCGATGACTTACACCCTCAAAGTTCAGGGAAAGGACTGGGCTGCTAACATTTGCGTGTCAGCCGCCTTCTGAGTAATTTTTATTGTTTTGTGGCAGGGTTGTAAATAAGGCACATGGATCCGGGTGTTCCCTGGATGCTGTGCCTTTACAAACAGTACACATTATTAAAAACATAGACGAGAGGGTGGACAGAAGAAACATCTGAGCCCTGGAATACATTTAGGGCCTCATTCCCAGTTTGGCGGAACGTCAACAGTAAATCTGATGACGTACCACCACAATCGTTTACCATCACTGCACCTTGGGCGCACGGGTTTACCACCGGATTACATGTAGTGCTAGGGTAGTATAATTCTCCATGTATGGAGTCCCCGTAGCACTCCATAGGGATTTCTGGCAGATTTAATGCCATCGGAATTGCCATGCAGTAAATTTGCTGATTTTTGGAGGTAAAGTGAAGGACTCCCCTTAAGTGACGAACTGCAGGTGAATCCTCCAAAATTTGTGTGAATTACAGTGCAGTCATTCCGCTCACAGTAAATCTGGCAAAAAGCATCATTTGGAGATGCAGAAAAAACAGGTATTTCCGATACTACCAAAAAACGTGTTGGTAACGGAATAACTATCAGTATTTTCCCTGCAATGGCAAAGTTGGAATGAGGCAAATCTTGTCAACCTTGCAGCACCTCACCTAACTGTCATGTCTTATACCAGGTGCACCCCTTACAGCAATGGAGATAATTCTAAAATGTTGGTACGCCTGATACTCCGGGTCCCCCAAATGTAGTTTGCCCCTGTAAAAACTACTGATAGAGAAACAGTAGTTTTGAACCATGGCAGGGCTTCCTTTACTCGCCAAAGCCTTCAATTTTTTTTAGTGGGTTAGCGGGACCTTCCCCATACTGGGCAGTATATTGGCATACCTCTCAGTGTTTTTAGTTGGAAGGGTGTGTGAGGTCAGGCTTTGAGCGGGTTAGAGCCCTTTCATTCCTCTGGAGGGGTGTGGGGCTTGCCATGCAAATGAACTGACTCCATGGAGCGCGAGTTGAGAGGTAAGCCTGAGACATAGGTTTGAGAATTGCATGACCCTCTCCTGAAACATCCCCGTCGCATACACCTAGCCACTCATGAGGTTCCTGTTTTTTCAAACTCCGAACTATATCCCACCAATCCACGCATGCATTATATGTAAAGTTACAATTGGATATTTTATCGCTCAAGAGATTTGCTCCAACTAAGCCTCATTGGGCCTCATTACAAGTATGGTGGTAAGGAAATAACGGCACTGGTATCGATACCGGCACCATTGCTATCGTACCGCCATACTACGAGTTATGCTTGCGGATGCCCTTGCAGCCACAAGATCTGACCCGGTAGCCATACCGGCACCCGCGAGCAGAAAGTGATGGTAGCACCGGTACCATTATTAACGGTACCGGTGCTACCACCCTCCCCATTCACATTGAGCCCTACGAGACTCAATGGGAATGGGGATGTACCAGGCCCGGCACCCGTGAAAGGGCAATTACTGGGTCCGGCTGGGCTAGAATAGCCCATTCGTGGGTGCCGTACCCGGATGCGAGTTTGGAGGTAGCCTTGCCGGTTTTACCAACCTCGTAATGAGGCCCATTGTCTCATGCTACGTCGGACACGAAATAGAGTTGCAGGCTAGGGCTACGCAAAGGCCTGCTCAACACTCCAAAGCAGATCAAAGTCCCAAAGCGCCCTTATGTACATTGCTGGGGTCTGGCCCAAGCAGAGCCCCTTTACCCTCCATGAATGCAACTTCACAAAGATGCTGCTTATATACTGTGCTTCCCACTGCCCAGCCTGCAAACAGAGCAGAATCAGGCTCAACGCTGGCTGCTTTTCTATAGCTTGCATATGCTGTCCTATGAAACTCCATAAATAGGAAATAACAACGCCTTCCTGCCACTGGTCATAACGGTAATCAAGTCTGGGGCAATTCCATGGAAATGTCCGCCAATATCGTAATGAGGCCTATTGCATGAAGGAACTTTCATCTGGGGGGGATGTTCAGAGTTGAAGGAGGTTTTTCATTGAGAGCTGTTCTCGATTGGAGGTTGCATGTGACAATGTACTGTGCTGCGGGGTGTACCGCAGATGTGATATTGGTTTGCTGCTAAGTGTTGGGGTATTGATGCAGGGTGCTGCTTCACTGTGCTTAACAAGTGTGTTGGGTGTGCTGTGGGTGAGAAGTAGTGTGTTGGAATGTCATGAGTGTGTGCTTTGAGTGCAATCGTTGAACTGTAGGTGGAGACAGGTGTCATAGGTGTGCTGTGTGTGTGCCATGCCTTGCAGTGTGTTCTGGGTGTCACTGGGGTGCATTGGCCTCTATTGTAGATTTAATGGTGTAGACTGTGGGAGTGATGGGCGTTTGATATACTGTGACTGTGATGGACAAGCAGACAAATAGCAGGTGCCATGTGGTGTGCTGAGGGAGTTATAGGATGCACTTTGTGTATGATGTGGTGTGGTGCTGGTGTAAAGGTGTGTAGGGTGAGTGTGCTAGGGGTACAATGAGGTATGCTGCTGGTGTGATGGGCCACATGTAGCATGCTTCGATTTGCTTGTATCTGCCGCAAGTGTAATGAGTGTGCAACAACATATCAGCGGCTATTCATGAGAACCGCTACTCCTGTACACGGGCGGAACTGCTGTGTGTAGGAAATAGAGCAGGTGGCTGCCCAGATTTCCACCAGTCTGACCGCAGTAAGTTCATTTTGTACAATGAGTAGCAAGTTTCACTGTACCATACGACAGTGCTAACAAGAATACTTCAATGGTTCATTTTCTACTATCAAGTCTCATTAACGCTCACCCTTCAAAACAGTGTTCCATAAGTGTAACAAGTGCATTGGTGTCTTCTTCGTTTAGGTATATTAGCGGCGATGGCCGCGTTCAACAGAAAACAAAGTAAACATGGCGGACGTATCGAAAGATTAAGATGCACTTCACGCTGTGCCACAACCAATCGGTGAAAGCGCAACATGGTCACGGCCACCACGCCAAGGAATAGCCAATTGCAATCTTCTCCATGGAGCGAACAGGGAAGTGTGACCGCGGAGCGGACATAGATATCACTAATTTGTAAACACATACTTTTTGATCGTTTTTAAGGAAACTACTGGACGGATTGTCACGAAATTTACAGAAGCACGCTTTCGGGACCAAGCCCCTGCCGCAAATTTGGTGAAAATCCATCCAGCGGTTTTGCCTGTAGCTGTGCGCAAAGTTTTTCCCCCATTCAGTCTATGGGAAAAAAAGACGTTTTGGGACCCCCCCTTTATCTTCCCCCCATAGACGAATCCTCACCAAACTTTGCAAAACAATTCAGAATGCCCCACATATTTTTTTTGCAAAGTTTGGTGAGGATTCGTCCAGAGGGAGCGGAGTTATAGGCTGCCCAAAAAGTGCTCTTCCTATGGAAACAGCAACTTAACCGTAACTACACAGCCACTACAGTGGATGTGTAATTATATCATCACAATCATAGCTTAGAGAGAAGGCAGTTTGTTCTATTTGGAGCTCAGGGGTTGTGACAGGTTCTGGCAGACTGAATAGTTTTTGGTAATAGTCAATCCAATCTTGTTCTTTTACAGAATTTGATTGTACTCCAACTTGATTTCCAGCTGTAGCTTGATTAATTATGCTCCAGATTTTTTGAGGAGTTTTAGTTAGACAATTTCCGCAGCATGTTACTGCCACCATTCTGGTACAATCTACATTTCATGCCTTTTATCCAATTCTTATATTTTGTGGTTAATTTGTGTGAGGGCCTTGGATCTACAATCAGACGGTAACTTCTAGATTTTCATGTTTTTCATGTCTAACTTTGGTTTAAATTTTTTTGATTTCATAATTATAAACATGCAGATGAGGTGTTTGTTTTGTCTTTGTCTGTACTGAGTTATCTTTCCTAAAAGCTTTCAACGTAGGCTCCAACCACATTAATCTGTTTCGAGCAGTGTTTACACTTAAGATTCCCAGGTGTGATTTTCGTGCAGCTGTCACCACAAACAATTGGGTACCCAAGATAAATTTAATATGTTATGGTCCCTTAAATCAGAATATAAGACTTGGAAAGACGATATCTGTGAGAAAAGGGCCACATCTACATAATTGAAATCAATGATACCAATGGAAGAACCTCTATGCCAGGTTGCTTTAGGCGGGATGTCTGACGACAGGGATCCATTGAGCATGAAAAGATTTCTGGATTTGATAAGTTTTTTCCATTTCTGTAGATGCATTCGTTCAAGATATTTATCCGAATCAAGACAATGTAAATTAAGATCTCCTGCTAATATTACATGGTAGATATTAGTTTCTTGAGCTACAAGATCCAGTGCTTCATTCATGGATTCCAGAAACCTGTCATCACTCAGCCCATCCGGATTCCATACATTTTGATTTGTGTACAGTTTGATCATTTGAATGAATGGATTAGGAGAAAACCACTTTTCAGAGTGTAGATGTAAACTCTGTTTAATGGCAATCAGGAGCCCAGATGTCGGTATACTATAGTTAGCCTTTTTTGGCTGCGACCAAAACATATCATAGTTGTTCCAAGAAGGTGGAGTCATAAGCCATGTCTCTTGTAAAAGAATGATATCATATGCTACTAATGTGATTTTGTTGCTATTGATTAAATGCTTGAAACCTCTTGAGTGCCGGATGACTAAAGACAAAGAGGCATGGCCTTCAGAAACTAGCTAATTCTTGGTTGCATCGAGCCACAACTGCAAGGACCATTAGATAGTACTTGATTTCTCCAAGCGTCATTTAACAAAGTAGTAGTTGTCGATTGTACCAATGTCGTCAAGAGCTGGTATTTCGCCAAAGATAGATAGTACCGAAATGCGGTTTAGATTGTACTGGGTACATGGCAAAGGACGACACATCATGGTGAGTGAGTGAATTGCTGGTCTTTTGTTTGATTGGTTCGTTGGTTTGGAATTTTTCAAAGCTGTACTAGGAACATGTTTAGCCTGGTCATTAAAGGTACCTTTTTCTTCTAAAATTTGGGATATAGTTGCTTTAATCAAATGTTTTAGATCAAGGTAAGTCAGAGGATGATCTATGGGAGCTTTAGGATTCAACTCTAAGTCTCCTTTGCCTGGAGATTGAGTAGAATTTTTCCAGATTGAAATGGAGTTTTGTAAAGTAGGAGTACATTCTTGTTTTTTTTGTTCCCTTCGGAACCCTTGATCATTTGGGTATGTGTTCGAATTCAGCAGATCTTTGCCCTTTGGACAAAATCTGAGAGCTTTTTGAGATGGAAGGGCAGCCATATAAGCATCCACTGCTTGTCTTATTTTGCTGCGACAAGAAGCTAATGTGTCATTGCCAATACCGAATGTTATTGGTTGAATGTGGGGGGCTGTATTGACCTAAGGGGGCTCAAATGGGAATGGGGAATGACATTTGGAATGGGGACTTACCGGGTTCGTTTAGGGCGGAATGTCCCGGTAAGTCCCCACTCCACCAGATCCGACCCGGACACGATTTTGGAGGCAGCCATGGCGCTAACAGTGCCATGGCTACCTCCAAAGTCGTAATGAGGCCCATCATTTGTTTTGCCCTTTGGCAAAACTTGTTCCACTATGCCAAGTTCTTTAGAAACTTGTATAGTGGACTGAGCATTTTCACATTGAAGATTGGGATTGGGATTGGTATGAAAGGTACTGAAAGGACATTTATTTTGGTTTTGTTTTTGTTGGTTAAATCTTCTTGAATAATTGGTTGGCTGCTTTCCGATGTTTTTGTTTGGGTGGAAATTACCATTTTTTCTGAAGATTTCATGCTTATTAGGAGTGATTGTTGCCAGGCCAATATTTTCTCTAATTGTACAGCTTGAGAAGCTATTTTTACATTCAGGGTCTCAAACAAATTTACCAAGGATTGAATGGCAAAATTCATTGAAGTAAGAGCTATTTCAAATAAACCGTTTGTTGGGTTTATTTGTTCAACCTTCTTGGGGGGTGGTAAGGGAGGCTTCGTTTTGCGAGGGGTAGGCACAGCAAAGGATAGTTGCTTAACAAATTTGAGAACGCTAGAATTCGAAAACATGTCTGGTGATTTAGATACATTTTCAGGTAAAATGTGGGATGAAAAGCATGAGGCATCAAGATCTAAATCAATGACGACCGGATCAGCCAGGGAACTCAGTCCAGAGGTATTTACAATTCCAATACCTGCGCCGGTTAGAACACTACGAAGTAATGCACTGTCAGTGAGTGATACATTTTCTTTGGCAAAAATAACTGAAACAAAGTCATTGGCAGTTAGTGTCTTGTTTACCTTGACAGCAGGCCCAGCAGGCTCTACATTGTTCTGGTCGCCTTTTGGATCCCGTGGGTTTGCCGCGTCGTTGTCTGTAGATGAAGCGATAAGAGATGGCAGTTGAGCTCCTGCAGTCCACACTGCGTGAGATATGAAATCTTTGTCTGTTTGAATAATGCGGGGGATGTTGAGATCCTAGCAAAAAGAACGGATGACTATGTTTTTAGTCTCTTTTTTCTGCAGGGCAACCTTGGTTTGGGCGTTAGTTAGTAAAGGGGTCGAGGAGGTGCGAACTCGTTTTAGCGGGCACTCCGGGGATATAAATGAGACACCAGCAGTTGTATTCTTTTGAATTGCAGTCCGCGACGGCATGCCTGATTTCAAGGAGGCGATGCTTCGCTTCATTATAACGTAAAAATTAGGACACCACCCATACACGTTCAACAATAGTAGTGACCAGGTACCGGGAAGCACCGCTCGGGACCGCAAAGATGCAACAAATGCGGTAAAGTGGCCAAGCGGTACTTCTCGTGCTAGCTCCGGTGCGTGCGTGCAGTGCACGCACTTCCAGAATTTTATAGACCCACCCTCAGGGGTTTAGGCAGAAGTGCCTTATGGGCTAGGTAGTCCACAGTATTGAAACTTGAAGCAAGTAGAGCAGGAAAAATGAGTTGTCTGGTCCAGAGAAACACGGCAAGGGGTACTTCTCGGTACCTGCTCCGGTGCCTGCGCGCGGTGCACGCACTTACTGGATTTTATAGACCCACCCTCAGGGGTTTAGGCAGAAGTGCCTTATGGGCTAGGTAGTCCACAGTATTGAAACTTGAAGCAAGTAGCGCAGGAAAAATGAGTTGTCTGGTCCAGAGAAACACGGCCAAGCGGTACTTCTCCGTACTTGCTCTGGTGCGTGCGCGCAGTGCACGTGCTTCCTGGATTTTATAGACCCGGCCACAGGGGTTTAGGCAGAAGCGCCTTATGGGCTAGGTAGTCCATAGTATTGAAACTTGAAGCAAGTAGCGCAGGAAAAATGAGTTGTCTGGTCCAGAGAAACACGGCCAAGTGGTACTTCTCGGTTCTTGCTCCGGTGCGTATCCCCTATTATAAAAAAGTGATGAAAAATTAAGAAACTGTATAGTCTCACCACTCTGGGGATCTCTTCGTGTATTATACTGCTATGGGAAGGGATCACAAGTCTGAAGAATTGTGTGCTGACGATAGGCCTCAAATATGTTGACGATTATTATTATTCACCAGCTGTTCCCAAAAATCTTTACCATCAGTGGATATGAAATGTAGAAAGGGTCACGTTCTGGAAGCAACAGACATTTAATTGTGGAGCTCACAAAGTGAATATGAAAATGGCTGTGGCGACCCAAATGGGGTTAGTTTCTTACACATTTTAAAACAACGTTTTTATATACAGGGGAGTTAGGTTTAATGTGAAATTCACTCATTGGGCCTTTTCACAAGTTGGGCAGTGGCCCTCAAAATGCAGCAGTAACGCTAATACTGCCGCATTTAAGGGCTGGCCCGATCACAAGTTGGGCGCTAAATGGGCTGTGTCACCTGCAGCCTTTTGCTGGAGGTGAAAATCCCATTTAGCGCCCCATTTTCAGCGCAATTAGCTTTTTGGGATGGGTGGGCATTCAGGTAGGCAGTCCATGTGGTTTTGTACGCCTTTAATTATCACAAAATGTTCCTAGGTGTTTTCTATAACTAATTGTCACTGCGTGGAAGGTGGCTGTGAAAGTATTAATGGGCCAACAATAGTTTTTAAGCTGTTCTTTATAGCCCGCTTGGATCTGCTGTGTTGGCTTCCATTTCCAATAAGCCTCTAGTTAGGGTGAGCATCTGTGAGCAGTTTTGCAAGTAGCTGAGCAGAGGTGCTATGCTGACACCAGAGGGGGCTCGTGAAAGAGCTGATGCTTGGCCAATGCTGCCGAGCGAATCACCTGAGTCCGTTGAGGGAAGTAGAGAGTGGGAATCCAGGTGCACGTGGTGCCACATTGGTGGACTGCCGGGGAGCGCTGGTTTATAAAAGCAGCTATGGGAAGAAGAGGACTTGTGCCTAGAGCCTCCGAAGCTTTACGCAATATTATGCCACACGGTTGGACTTGGGATGACTCGGCCCCCATATATGCCTGCCTCCATGCTTCCCCCTTTTGCCACATTGTGGTTGGTTGGATCCTGGGGAGGCCACCTGAGGCAGCAGACCAACAGGAATGGGTCTTTACACAGAACAAGATGTTATGCACTTAGATGTGGAGTTATCCTACAGGGCACGCGGTGTCATCCTGCCAACCCATTCCTTTTGCCGACATGGTAGTGTCTTTGAAGCACACACCCTCTCTCATCTTCCCTTAGAGCGGATAGTTCCTTCAACTCAGACAACTCTCCAACTGGTTCCAAACATTTATTTATTTGATATCTATAGAGCGCACCAAGCCCCAAGGCATCCAGGCGCGAGTTACAGTGGTAAGAGAAGTTACAGTTGAAGAGCATACAAAATGCAAGTGTAATGAGGGACTTAATGACCTTGTACAGTTGAGTATTCAGATATGCAAGCGGACTGAGGGTGTTTAAATGTCTTGCGAAAAGAGCAAGGTTTTAAGACTTTTGTGGAAAGTCCAGAAAGCAGTCCAATGTTTTGACGACACTACCGGGAAGCTGCAGCCTCCTCCTCTTTGTATTCTAAATCTTGGGGCCGCAGGGAGGTGCGCGTGCGTGGACCGTGTAGGTCTAGCCCATTGTGGGCTGGAGAATATTCGGGAGAGGTATCTAGGCGCAGTGTTAGAGAGGCATTTACGGGTTATGGAGAGTGTTTTGAACACCATGCGCTCTCTAATGGGTAGCCAATGTATGTTTCTTCTAGCTGGAGACATGTGATCTTTCTTCGGGATGTTTAGAGGACTCCTATAGCCTTATTCTGAATGATTTGAAGCTTTTTAATATTCCTGGTGGAAGTTCCAGCGATTCCATCTTACTGATCTTGGTTCTGGAAAACTATACAATGTTGTCTTCCTTCTTGCATGGAGGCGGTGCTCAATGGGTTTGGGAAGCCCTTCTATATCTATTGAAAGGGTAGATGGGCACTACCTGTGATTCGTGTTTATTCAGTAGCGTTTCTATGATACGTTTAATTTGCCTTCCTGCCGCTCGCGCACGCCTGTGACAAGTGGTTGAGCATACCGACAAGGCGAACGGCACGAAATATTTTCACTTCATGCTGACATAGAAGAAACACAGTTGTTTTATTAGAAGAAGTAATATCAAGGTGTTCAAGTCCTGAAGATGGGCACATTTGCCCGAAATGCATTGGCTGTATTGACCCTTATTAATCTGTGTATCCAAATGCCTGCTTATTCACAATAAATTAGGTTTTATACTAAACGTTATTTGGAAATTGGCTAATTGGATGCAAGTACCTAATTACTGAAGGAATTTGATAAAATGAAAGCATCTACCACAGAACATTGCAGCTAAGATTTAGCAACACGTGAGCACACGGCTGCCCGAGGGCAACCTTGGATTTGTATACCTACAGCCCTGCTATGTCCACACTCTTCTGCTGGTTAGGCCTTTGGTCCAAATGAAAGCTTCTTTCTGTGTAGGAACGTTTTTTAATTGCTTTTTTGATCTACTCTTGCTACCTTAGGCCTAATTTTATACAAGCTCAAAATCTTTTGCTTTCTAGGGAGTTAAAAAAGTCCTTTTGGCTAGCATTGCGAGTTCTAAATTATCAATTCAAATGAATGACCAATCTCCTGTCCAGCTCAAGGGCATGACTACCTAGAGCCTGAAATGCAGGACTGATGCCTGCAGATGGGGATAAAGATGCATCCCCCATAGGCACACGCACTCGACTCGGAAGTGAGTGTTCCCCCTGTTCGCTACCACCTGAGATGGGAGTGAGGTACTATCTTGGGCTGACCATGAGGCACGTGATGTCACAGAATTTTAAAAAACAGGCGGGATGTCTGGTGTCACGGGTGTTGTTAGGTCTGGAAAAGGTCAGGGGCTAAGCTAATGTGGGGACTCTGGGCTAGCTATAGCCTTTTGGTTGTAGCCCCTGAGCTTCTATGCCGGGTTACAACCAAAAGACACGGGGCTATAGCCCCCTCAGCCCCGCCCCCCTAGCAACGCCTCGGTCTGGTGTCCTTGTGTACTAGTGTGTGGCCGCACTGGCATGCAGACTGGAAAATGTGGATGCTCCCTTTGGGTTAGTCCATGGTTGTTTGAAAGCCCCCTTTTGAGGAGGGAGACTTTAAGGTCAAAGGGAGTGTTCCAAGAGCAGTATTCTTTCCAGTATGCAGTTTTATGAACTCAAGACAGTTAGCAGGGACATGTGAGGTCAGGTTCCATGGACCAGTAGAAGAACGGAATAGGGAGGTCAACTTTCCTAGTAGTGGTCTGCTAAGCAGAATCGTTCGCCAATGGTGTGGGTGGAGATGATGGACCATAGCGGTAAATGGATTTGTGTAAATGATGGCAAGGAGCGCCACCTCCCCACCAAAGGTGAGGTCGTAGCATGAAAGGTCCTGTTGGGCACACAGACACCTAGAGTTGGGGGAGGCTTAGTCATGTTTCCATAAAGCTACATTTCACTAGTGATGTCACCTTCATGAGGCTGTACTTTAATAGGGAAGGGGATGAGATATCAAGCCCTGCTTGTGTTTCAGCCTGGTGGGATCACATGGCGTTGTACAGTTATGGTTAGTATAATGCCTTGTATCATACGTCCAGGAAGGGAATTTGGCTGAGTTGCCCTACGACAAACCCTGTCTTACTGAAGCGTTGTTTCGTGCAGATCCAAGGCCCAAACCATCCACCCCCGAGTTGAGGAAGCCCTCTGCCCCCGACTGCTGGGAGTCTCCTGAATGCTGTGCATTTGGATTCTGAATGCGTGCAGTAAGCAAGGTTTTACAGCAGCTTCACAAACTGCATCTGAAGGTCATCCTTTGCTCAGAGGAAATGAGCACGACACCAAGTGTTCATTGCATGCTCAGAAGGAATTAACATTTGAATAACTATCACAGACAGGTTTGAAACATTGGTGGTCATTTTTATGTTCCCAAAATGCACTTCGTTTTTATGCAAAGCAGCCAGCATTCAATATTCAGGGCTCCCGCATTATTCAACACCTAGCTCTGCCCCTCAGTTCTGCCCACACAACTCACAATCCACCCAATTTATTTATTTATTTTTAAAATGTATAGAGCACGCAAACAGCCTGGGGGCATCGATACAATGTTACAAGGAATAGACTTAGTTACATGAGGCACACATCATACACAATAAGGTAAGATACATGTGGCAGACATTATAGGACTATTGCATACATATAGCTTCATCAGAAAGGAATTAGGCGAATAGCAGTTTTTTAATGGCTTTGCAGAAGGATAGGCGGGAGGATTCTGCTCAGAGGTGTGGTGGGAGGGTGTTCCATTGCAGGGCTGCAATGAATGGGAAGCTCGAGCCCCCTGCTCTGGCTCACCCTGCCCACCTGATCCTACCACCTCCACCTCGCAGACACGAAAATGGGAGGGAGTTCCCACAGTAAATTCTATCCTTTTCCAGCACTGCATAGGTCACATGTGTTTATAGCTTCTAGCTATGATTTTTCCTTCATGGGTGAAAATGTCTAAGGATTGCATTCTGGTGTTTGGAGGGAGTATACTTCTGCTCACGATGAGAAGTGGAGTCCTGGGGCTTGTATTATCGAGCTATCAAGAGTGATGTCAGGAAACCTAAGCATGAAACCTGGCTAGCTTTTCTCTGTGGGGAATGAGACTCCGATGGGTACCTTAATCCCAGAAGCGAATGCAGTTCCAGCCTGGCTGGAACCAGAACTATAGAGACCTGGCATTTTTAGGCACCATATGTATAAAAGACGAGACAGATATCTTAATTTTAAAAAACAACTATCTCATAGGGGGTGAACGAGCAGAAGTTCTCTCTAAACTAATTGTCCTGAAAAAATGAACCTAGTTGCCATAAAAGAGTCATATAGATTGTATAAGAATGCAACTTATTAATTAATATGTCAAATCAATTCATTAAAACCATAAAGTCACAAAGCGAGTCGTCACTAGATACAATAACATTTACACAAGATAAAACATGCATCCACATTTACACAGTACAAAAAGACACAATGATAATATTGTAAGCTTCAGCAGTCCTAAAGTGTCTTGGTATTAGAATCCCAACATGTTTCGGTTCTTGGATACCACGCTGGTCGAACATTCATCAGGGGAAGTTCAATAACTATCAATTTGTTCAACACTTTGTGCTTAGAGGAGTAGGCATCACACATGCAACAACGAATTAAAACCTGTAATTGATACTCTTTCTGCAGCGACACCCAAATTGTTTTCTTTGCCCTGTTCCAAATCAATGGGGACTGCTTATTCTACACGTTGCTCAATCATAGCACATAAGCTCTATAAACCCAGGTAGGAGTCACATTTTGGGGTGATATATTTACCAGTATTAGGTACACATTTTTAGGCACCAGCCATCAAGAGTGCTGTCAGGGGAAATGGGTGACTGGTGGCATCTAACATAGCAACGGGCTAAGAAGGTCAGCTTTCCTCTCTATCTCTTCCTTATTGCGGGGACAGAGACTGACTGGTAACTTAATCCCATCACTTAAAGCCCAGCTGGAACGAGACGTGTATAGCTAGGGCTTTTATGTACCATCCATTACAGCGCAGTCAATAGAAATGGGGCAGGGTGCCTGGTGGCTTTCCACAGACTAATGGGTAGAGGTTGCCAGGCAGCCTACTACTGTATTCATCACTTATGGTAAGGTTCTGCAAGTATACTTCAGCAGTGTAGGCCAGGCATCAGGGCCTTTCCTCTATTTCAATTGAAATGTTCTGCAGAGGCAAATTAACCCTTCCCTTAATCTTTCCCTTAATCTGCAACCATTCACCCCTTCCCTCCATCCATTTCTTTAGAGAATGAAACTGCAGGTGGGACTGATGGTATGCACACAATCTGGAAGGAGGCAACAATGTTAGCGCGTGCTGTCCAAAGACAGATGTCTCTGAATGGTGTTCAGATATCACAGACATGTTTTGCCCTGCTTTTAGCTCTTTGCTGGAGGTAATGAATATACCCAGAGATTAATGTCCAGGGGGACTGAAGCTGCCTCACCCAGATGAAGTCCTTCATCTGTGCTCGGTGGAATTCTTTGCATGCAGACTCCGGGGACACAAAACTGCATCAAATGAAAATACTTGTTACTCAAAAATGTATACCTTTTTTCCACTTTGAAAACCTTAATCGACGCCCAATCGGTGCAGTTCTGTGATTCAGGCAAGTCTGAAATGGATCCCTGCGCACCATCTGCTGGCTCTAATGCCGAGACTCGCAGTGCGCAGCCAGTATGCATTTGCATTTGTGTTACCTAACACAAACCTAGCTCGCGAACAGTGGGCCACTGTACATGCATTGGCGAGAACAAGATGGGTACATTTACAAGACAAACCCAAAGCTGTAGCAATCGAGGGAGGGGTGGGGGGGGTCAGTGGAGCCTAAATCCCAGTCATTGGTGCCAGTATCAGGGGAAAAGAAGCAAGCTCTGCCATGGAGCAGAGGTTATGTGTTGCTAACTCTATCTGTACAATTTAATACAATTATAGCACAAGTATTGAATTGGATACTAAGTAGAATTGATGTAGTTAGGGAATTTGAAGTGCTAGTACACCTGGCTAGTACACCAGGCGGTTCACAGAGGCAATTCATATGTATGTACTTTAATTGTTTTTGTATAGGGCTCTTAATACCTGAGTTTGGTTTCTAAGCGCAGATCCGGGATTCGAACCTCTGTTGCTCTGCGTGGTCTTGCTTCCAAGACCAACAGGTTGCCCCTGTGCTATATCTATGTACATTATATCTCGCTTGAAATCAAAGACAGAGCGGAAGACTAAGGAGCCGATTCATGGAATTTATTGCGCAGAAAATAGGCTACTTGCAGGCGCATTTCTTAATTCATAGAATCAAATGCATAGCACTTTTCCTGGACTTGGTGGATATTGCAATGGCCTGGCACGCCTGTGGGAGCCGTCGATGGCTTTGCGTGAGACTCCGGACAGAGGGGGGCATGGCCCGCACAGAGAGCTGGTAAGGGGGTGGAACACCTGGAATGGGAAATAACTTGCAGAGAAGTGGACGTTCCAAGGGATGGCATTTAGGCAGTCCCTCGCACGTTCACTATTGCATGGCAAGAGACGTATTCATGGAATCGATCGTGCAACGTCTCGGCTGGGAAATGCCCACGCAAGCCGTTCATAGGAACCGCCAACCGAAGGCTAGCATAAGTACACTTGTGTGTAGGATTTCCAGCGTGCAGGTGGGATCACATATCGGAATTCACAGTGCATTTACTCAATTGGGTTTCCTATGTAATGTAGGGGTGTGTGTAAGTTGTGTAGTGGGGTGCAGGAACGTTTTACATGGGTCCGCACACACCTTTCCTGAGTTATTGCTGAGTTATGATTTTTCATACACATGCTGTTGGGGTGCCGGAAACAGTTATGGGGGACCCCGCGCAGGCTCTCCGAGTCGCAGGCCTGCTTATAGAGGACCCCACATACTGTTGCGTGAATTTGCACCCGAGGGAATGCACAAATGTGGCTGATCTGGCAGTTTCCTGCTTTGCATGTGGGTCTGCAGGGAACGTTGTAGCTGTGACTTGCAAAAACAGTTCCTTTGCGCAAACAATTCCACGAATACGTGTTGCACGCAGATTTTCTTAATTGCGCAGGCTCGCAGAGTGGCCTTTTCGGCACGCGCCGCTTGCGCGATTTCTGCCCGTAATTCCATGAATCGCCCCCTAATTCTCTAGTGCTTGTGTGTGTGTGTGTAATTGTCTCGTACGTGCACGCGCACACTCGCGGAGGTATGATCTTGTTCCTCGGAATGACGCCTTTTCAGTCAAAGGGCCTCATCTGGAGTTGGTCAGTAGCCCTTAAATGCAGTGGTAAGGCTATTACCGCTGCATTTAAGGAATGGCCCAATAACAAGTTCGAGCCTTCCAGGAGGAGCTGGAAGCGAATGTGCCGGCGGAGAGGGTATTTTTGGCACCAATAGCGCTCCCAGCCCATGGGAAATGGGATTTAACCGCCTTACCGCTACTTGTGATCCGGCGCAATAAGTGCAGGACTGGGTAGTGGAAACGTTATTTCCATTGGCGCTATCCCAGTGCTATTACCACCAAGATACCGCCAAAGCTCTGATAGAGCCCAAAGAGTAAAAGAATGTGGACATACAAAGAGCCCAAAGAGTAAAATAATGTGGACATAAAAAAACATGCATAGTAGGTAGGGGCCATGGTGTCATATCTGCACCCTGCTGGCATTTATACACTTCCTAACATGTGTCCTTGCAGTTTGATTTGTAAATATAACCCTCTGATGGCATTGCAGGAACACATTTATACAGGTGCCTGGAGTCTCATTTCCACTTTCCCTATGGGTTAGGGAGAGTGCAGAAAAAAGCTGTTGAGGGGGGGGGGCGGGAATTCATGGCATGTTCAACCACTTGGTGCAATGCATACATTTTCAAAGTCCCAAATTTGTTTCATGCTATGAAGCGTATCGTAAACAGATGTTTAAGCTGAAAATTAGCATGTCTCTAAAGATGCAAACTGTTATGATTTTGACCCAGCTACTGGAATTATAAACTCTGTGGTCCAAATGACATCAACACATCTGTTTATATAACATGTCGTTTTCTAATGTGGACAGCAAACTAAACTTAAAGAAGGAGTGAGGGGTTTCAGGTGGGCTCCACAAGGGCTGACACAGAATTACCACATTTACCCTATTGCTGTCACCAAACCAACATTAGGATGTTAGGGACATGGCAATGTTGCACCCTTTCTTAGGAGCACTCCCTGAGGGTGACAGGCTTTGGGGCGAACTCAACCACGTATGGGCTTTGCAAATACCAGCTACTAGGACAGAAAATATTCAAATTGAGGGGTGGGAAAATGTTTTGTGAATATCAAATAATGTTTTGCCTCATTGCAACAACCATAAGGGCCCTCATTTAGGGGTGGTGGTATTTCCCTGATTTAGAGTCAGGCAGTCCCATCAGACTCCATGGGGATTTTATAGTAGCTCACTTGGTAATTACTGCGAGCTGGAGTGGGTGTGTTTGGAGGAAATCTCCTCTACAAAAAACAGGATTATTTTCGTCTTTCAATCTAAAACTCGAAATTTGATGATGCAGCAAGATTGCCAGTTATCTAATTACAGCCACTTTTTTCCTGCACCACTAAACTCTCAATGATGCTCTGGGATGCGATCTGCCGCCTGGGGATTTCGTTACCGCCAGTATCCTTGTGATGTGGGAAAATCATGTAACTGCTTTTTGCTCTCCGTTAGTGTTGAAGAATATATGTAACTCATGCTTACTTGGATTTAAATTTGTTCGAATATGTTGTTGCCCACATTGAACAGCTACAGGTGTTTTCCCCACTGTAGAACACTATTTAAAACAAGCCCACCATTACATTAATAAAGGTACAGGTCAGTTGGCAAGTGGGTCTGGGTCATGTGACCTCTGCCACAAATGGCTGCTAATTTCTACTACTCCTTTGGTGCATTTTGTTTTTCGTTCTCTTTTCTAGTTCTCATAGAGGAGAGCCCATGACTAATTTTTGGATTTTTGAAGGGCCTTAGGTCTAGTCATCCTAGGTGTCCCAGGGTCATCCAGATGTGGACCCCTTGCTCAGTGTGCTCAGAGAGGCACAGCTCCACCTCACTGATGAGGCCCAACAAGGCTGCAACACGTGTATGGGGTTCCTGTTGGTACTCTTGATCAGAAAGAATTGCAATACCATTTTGGTGCTGGACTGCCCATGTGGGCGGGACAAAGACTGATATGCAAATGGATATTTCCCATCTGTTAAAGGTACAGTGAGCTAAAGTGTGGCTGCGGACTCTAGAGTGGGTACCTTCCCAAAGAACAGGCCATTTTTGCTGTGTTCATTCTCATAGAGGAGCGCCCATGACTCATTTTTGATTTTCCCTTGTTTAGCTACACTCCTTGCTTTCCCTACTAAAGATACCTTTCAGCCTCTTTCCTTTTGCAGTTGGTTCAGAGGATCTAGGTCACATGACCTCTGTCCCTTTCCCCTGCATAGCTCTACTGCTACCTTTCCTATCCTAACCCTTTGACCACAGGATGTCTCTTACTTGGCTGTACAGGGGGAAGGGCAGCACAAGAAGTGGGGTAATTCCTAGTTGGTCCCGGAAAGCGTCTGCACCCTAGCTCCCTGCATCCCAGAGAGCAAGTGGATTTAGGGCGTTATCCTTTTGGGTCAGGTATCCTAAAGCCAGATCCATCAGGCAATGGTTGAGTCAGGGCTACTTTGGTCACGTGATCACTGTTCCGACCCCCGCCCTCCAGCTTAGTGGCTTGTTGGGGCTTTATTGTTTCCCAATCCCGCCTATTGCATTGGACCCACCTAGGCGTCCTCATTGCCATCCTCCTCTGCCAAGCCTCGATGAAGACAAGGACTTTGCCGCTTAGTGCCTGTTACGGCCTGGCACACAGAGGCCCCTAAGACATCATGATGTGTCTGCCACAGCTGGAATCTATTCCCACAAACAAGCTTGTCAGCACCAAATATCCTGCGTTGCAAACCTCATCCAATTCCCCTTCAACACCCGCTCTCCCATCTCTCTCTGCTTGCGTTCTCTAATGCTTTTTGATGCCACCTAATTCTGTTTCCGCAGTCCACCTAGATACAATATGCTGACCAGTCAGGGAAGATTCCTGGTGGTCATCCATAAATCGAATGACCCTGAATAGTGTGCATTCAAACAGCATTAGAATCTATGGAGCTTCTTGCATGTCGAATTCCCGTGATCACAAAAGAGGAGCCCAGTATTTTTCACCTCGCACACCAACTACCTCATGGCACCGCCATGGAAGAAATCAACAACCTGCACTTGTCTGCTTCAGTCATCCCCTCTACCAACACCTTCCACAGGGACTTAAACCTACACATAACCTAGGCAACTAAAACACCAGAGATGCTCTTCTTAGCCTAGCAGAATCCCTGCACATAACACAACCGGTGAAAAACCCCAAATCGCGTCATGGAAATTATCCCTGATTTTGTTCTATCCTCTTCCCCTCATCAAATGCTCCATCCCACTCAGCTGTCCACATCATGCCCCAATCCCTTTTACCTAATCACACACCCTACCTTTCCATAAGGTGTTTGGCAAGCCTGCCATGTCTGCATGTCACTCCTTCAAAAACATCCTTCCTGGTGGAAGCATTGTAAATCATCCTGATCAAACTCCCTACAACCACCATCTTAAATTCCCTAATGGAAATTGTCAACCAAACCTCGAAGGGGTTGGTTGACAAACATGCCCCATTTAAAATACAGTGGGCCTCATTACGAGTTTGGAGGTAGCCATGCTGTTCTTAGCGGCATGTCTACCCCCAAACCGGGTACCGGGTCTGGGTCCCAAAAATAGTGAATTACCGGGCCATGCTGACTTTAGCGGGCCCGGTAATTGCCATTCTCGGGACCCGGTACATCCCCATTCTCATTTGAGGCCCCATAGGGCTCAATGGAATGGGAAGGATGCTAACAACGGGCCCGTTAATGACGGGCCTGTTGTTAGCATTCTGTACTGCTAGCGGGTCCCGCTCTGCACGTCTGGTCTGGCCAAACCTCCCTCCTCATGGCACCCAGGAATTAGCTGAGAGCAAACTTATTATCCTTGCACATGAAAAAATGCTGGCACAAAATACACAAACCTGAGGACCTCCTTGCCCATAAGGCCTTATGCTCAACTAGTTGGGCCCTGATTTTGTTAATCAAAGCCCCCCACTGCTCCTGAATTGCAGATGCTTCTAATGAGGGTAATGACATATTTGTAACAGTCAAACACTGCAAAAAACCCTTAGCAGACCCCAAATACCAGAGCCCTTGGAGAGGTGCAATGCCATCAAGGATGTTCATTATCAAATCACCACACATAGACATCACATTGATGCATTCAAATCATCTGCAACACTGATTTCTATCCCACTGCGGTCTACTTACCCTGGACTGACGTCACCCCTTCACCACCACGGATCTCACTGACATACTCACTTCACTAAAGCTAATCTCCTCTAGGAATGCCATCCTAACACCATCATCCTAAGAAAGATATTGGGTCATGCTCTCCTCACGCTCCTTCAAGCTGTTAATGCCTCGCTCAACTGGGGTATTTCACCAAGCTGCTTAAAAACTGGGCTGATCCACCCATTCCTTAAGAAACCCACACTGGACCCAGGAGACATTGCCAACTAGCGTTCCATCACTCATCCCCATTCATTGGTAAAATCATTGAGAAGGTAGTGGCCAATTAACTTTGTAAGCAAATTCATCGATCGCCATTGCTCCAGGTCCCTAATCTGGGTTGCATCCTAAATGCAGCACCGAAACAGCCGCCATTCAAGTAATCAATGGTGCTCTCCACATCACAGTCAATGGAGATTTCTTCTTCCGAGTCCTCAACTCAATCTGATCAAAATGGAATTTTTGGTCATCGGCAACCCCTCTAAAGAGGAAACGATTCGGGATGGCTGAACGAGGTATATCAGAACAGATGCACCCATTAACTTGCCCAGTCAGCCAAATCCCTTGGGTTCATCATGGACACCCCCTAGCTGCACACCTACCGAGTGTACCCTAGCACAACATCCTACATGTGCAAGGGTGTTCAACCAACAGCGCTTTCATACCACAACAACCTCGCCGTTCAGCAGCACATCAAGAAATCACAGATAAATCAACAATGTTTTACACCACTATCATTTCAGTGCTGAAAAACACACAATCAAAGAAATGGTGTGACAAGGTCAACTCCGCATAGTCATTGTTTGGTACAGGTTTCCACATTGCTGTTTTGTATGGTTTTCAGAAAACCTGAATATTCACAAAACAGCTATTTCTTTTATTTTTTGCTGTTCAAAATAGAAGTCATCGTAAATATAAACTAAGCTTCAAAAAGGGTTTTTTTATTGCATCACTCACTTGGTCTTGGGAGAAGGCACAGCTTTGGTATGCAACTGGAGCTCTCTCTGTGTGCTTTCTTAGGGAAATGTCCTGTCATAGTTCCAATCACATAGTCACACAACAACCCTCTGTGCGGATAACAAAGAGGTCTGTTACAAAAACAATTGTCAGGCTCTGGATAAGAAGCAGGCTGTAAGGTGGTGTCCTTGACACTGTTTCATAGGCATCCAGGCATCCTCATGAAAGTTCTTGAAGCAAGCGAGGATGGCCTAGAATTTCTGGGTACTGGGAGCTCGCCCAATTCTCTGTTGCCCGTAGCTCAGTGAGTTAAACCCCCATCTCTGATATGTGTCATCCTGAACTTAAGCAAGCTCAAATTCCAGCCATGCCTGATGCTGATCAATGTAGGAAGGTCACTGTGGGGGAAGCCATTACAGAAGGGCGCCACTGTGGCCCAATGGCCCAAACCTGGATATACCACTGTCTCACGACTCCTCAGATTACCAGGACGAATCAATTTAGCAGCCATATAGCCATGAAAGTATGTATGCACAACCTTGAATGCATAGCGGGCAACCTCAGTCCAGGCAACATCAATGCATAGGTGATAAATGGGGAAGGTTCTAGGACATAATGTCCAACCGATATAAATTATCCAGTTTCCAGCAGAGAGTCCGATAGACACCAGTCTCTGCCTCTCAGTGCAATGGAATGGGTGGGAATGTCTATAGCCAACGGGCAAAGCAAGAAGTATCCCACTGCCTGAGTAAATGTGGGCAGACATTTGAAAACAAAGGAGAACTTTGTGAGAGTTACCGGGTCTAGGAGAGAAGTGTGTATAGGGAGATGGAGTAACACCAGTGCAACATTTGGGGGCACTGCAGGGCCATGGGGGATTGAATTGGAGACCCCAAGTGTAACCCATTCCTGTCAGAGGCTGACTATCAAGATACTGCCACGAAGAACTTTCCTTTGTCCACAGGTTGCTCACAGGTCTAAAGGCACCAGGAGGGAACCCCTGTGTTCCACCTTCTGTCCTTGATATTTCAGGGGCACGATGTCACAGGTTTCCCCCCTTCTCACCTGTCTGTGTTCTTTATTGGAGTTATTTGAAGGAGTCTTCTTGCACACAGTTCGGGTCTTGTATAACCCTGTGCGAACGTCCTCGGGTTCCAGCGTGCGTTCAGTGTTCCGACTCCTGGAACATTCAGAATGTCTGGGAAGTCCTGGAAAACGATGAAGAGTGTATTCGGAGACAGGTACACAGAGATCCGGGATGAAAGAGGTAATAAAGAGGAAGGGAATGAATGAGGAGGGGAAATTAGGGGCCAGGAACCAGGAATCAAAGAAGGTAGCAAGATCGAACTACGGCAGCACATGTCTAGCCACTGCAAGCGGTAGCGTGGAGACGCACGGGGCGTGTCTTCTTTATAGAACATGCTGCGTCCGACGCGGAAGCTGGCAAACAATGTTCTGTGTTTGACGGCCATGTTGGGAGTACTGCTGAGTGCAAGCACCTATGTGTCAGGGACCAGGAAGTCCAAAAGGGACGCGTCCGATGGTTCATGACACATGATGTGTGGCCACAATCACTTGTCTGCTGATACCATAGGTCTTGAAGCACCACCAGGGAATCCTACCCATTGGCCATCAGCCCTAAAAGGTGTTGGCGGCCCGATATGGACTGTTATCCTCTGTCCATCAAATGTCTATCAGCACCACCACGAAGCCTTATCTCTTGTCACTGTATGGAGGGATTGAGCAGGCCTTTTTTTTCCATTGTGACTATCTGAGTTTATGACGACTTTCTGCATGACGCCTGATGTTATCAACCATGGGAGCCCTGAGGCATCCCTTTACTTGACCAAGGAGGGTAATCTAAGCAATAACTGACGCCTGTGATTAGCCCAGTACTATTATGAATAGAATTATTTATCAGTAACTATTAGCTATGGGAATCTATTACAACAAACAATTTGACAGGACATCTGATAGACAACGATAATACACCATGTAATGAACAGCTATCCATTCACAATAGTATATTGTGTATGGCCCAACAATGGCCCTTTCCCACCACATGTGCTGTTGCATTGTAAAGGGTGGAGAACGTGTGCTGTCTCAGTGGACCTGCATTGCAAAGCGTGGAGAAGGGATGTCCATGAAAAAAGGAAAGCTGTACCAGGCATCCTGCCGTTCTCACCAATCTCTCGCATATTTACCCCAACATCCCCCCAAAACTGACACAAAACGTGACCTCTTGCCATCCTCCTCGAGTGTTAGTCCTACCATCCCCAAAATGGAGAGAACACCTGATGTCTTGCCACTTTCCCCTCATTTCACTAACCCAACTCAAAAACCTAAATTTCTGCATATACTTCTCAAACGCAAACAAACACAACCACCTCTCTGCACAGTAACCATCACGCACTTCACCACACTGCAACAACAAACAAACAACACATAGCCATGCACAACAGCACATGGGAATTGTAAAGACCCGTAAAGCGCATCCAAGATCAGCGAACAATGCAAATCGAACTGAAGCTGTCAACAGGACATCACAACTCTTGCTCTTCCTATTCCTGCTATACCCTACTAAACCCCCCGGTACCTCCTCACACCTTCCTTCTAAATCCGCCAGGGGGCCACTCCGATGATGATAGTGCACACTACAAATGCCCTTTAACATTAACATTAACATTAAAACAATCAAGACCTGGTGTCCTGCCACCCATCCCACCCTCCTGCACTTTCCCCACCCTCTCCTACATAGCACAACTTTCTGACAGTGCAGAGGCCACATGCCGGACAGATTCTGAAAACAAGTAAGGAAGCAGATGAAATGGTGTTGCATATGTCTTCCACTCAAGCGTAATACACAATACACCTGCACCTAAAAGCCAGAACTCCTCGCTCTGTTGTCACCGCAGTGAAATATGAAAGTGATATTTCACTATGGTGACATCACACACTCGAAGACCTACCACACTCTATGTTGCCAATCAAATGCCTCCTGAAGTCCCTCTCTGCAGACTCCTCACAGCACCGCAGACTGTGCCAAAACCATAAGCGATGAATCTCTGAGAGGAAAGGGCCTTCCCTTTAAAAGGATTGAAAAGGTTGCAAGACACCAATATGCAACATCAAACTAACATGTTTTGTAGGACTATCAGCCAATGGGAAATATTTCACCTTGAGGCTCAGAGTCACATCACAGAGAACTCAAGCTTCACTCTCATTGTCTATTAGATGTGGCTCTGAACCCCTGAGGGGAATATTCATCCATAGTTGATAGTCACCCATCTACAATTCTATTTCTATTTCTCGGCTGTGACATCACAGCAGTTGACCATGAGTTACATAATCGTTTGCCATGATGCTACAGTAGGAGGTGTGGTCAACCAGAAGAAGCACTCGGACAATTAGGGGTCATGTTCAATGAGGTTTATTTTAAAGAACCAAAATGCCTAACTTGCCCTTTCACTGTGAGGGAAGCTTCCTACCTTGCAAAACAAAAGCTAAGGGTGCACGTTAAAGTCCAAAATACAACTGTTTGGTCTGAATCCTATCCAACTAACTGGCCCTACCACTTTAGAAAACACCTAACAAAAAAGGAAAAGGGGAGGCTTTGTACAATCGCCTCAACATGGCTTCTACCCGGCCCAACATATATCTGTCTTGTTCTGAGTCTTCCAAGTTCCTTTTCACAGCAGGATTTTCTTCCCAGTCTTTGTTTTTGGAACAGAAATTAAGATTTTAAAAGTGGAAAAGCACCTGATGAAGAATACAAATATTCAAAACACATTCGAGTTTCACATTCGGAAAAATAGATGGTTCAAAACTGCTTTTACATCATAGTTTTACATTGTGTGAAAAAGATTGTTAATTGGGAATTGTCATTAATTTATGGTGTTACATTTTATAAATATTGATCCGAGTATGATTTTTGGCTTTACAAGTTTTTGTTATGCAAGCTTGGAAAATATTGATGCAATTATCAAAATGTAATCAGACTTTTTGCAAATGTATTTTGAAATGTTGTTAAATTAGAGGAATAGTTCCTTACTGTCTGATATTTATGTACTTGTAATTTTTACTTCATAAGAGATCAGTGGGCTCACAACAAATGTCTTTCTTTGATTCTGTTATTCATTTCATAATGGTTTTCGGCTAGAAAAAAAACACTAGCCTACATGCACCAAGAATTATTCTTGAAGATTCACAAAAAGAATGTCATGAATGTTAGGAGATTCATATATGGTAGAATCTGGAGTGCCCCCATATTATATATTTTACAAGATTAGGTGAGAAAGGAAGGTGAGAACTAGCATGTTTACACTGTATATTGGGAAAGGTCTTGACTTTAGCCATTTGGGTCCTCCTGAACCATTGGGACATTTTGGTATTTTAAAACTTTCAGATTGAAGTGAGTGGGCTACGGTCCTGACAACTGTTCTATCTCCTTCTACTCCATACCACAGGCATCATGGTGATGCCAGCCAAGAAGCCATTAGAAAGCGCAGGAATGCTACTGCAGTGCAGTATTCGCATAATTCCCTGTTGCAGCACTGCACACAGCAATCTAGGCGTGCCTGTATTTCAGGTATGCCATTTGGGGGTTGCCATGGGTTGCGCCTGTGACCCCTGTGTTTTCCCTTGCTACCCCTTTGGTCCCCTTGCTACCCCTAAAAGAAAAGAAAATGTAAAACATCTTTTTTTGTTTTTCTTTATTTTTTAGTTTTTTTTTTTACATTGAAGCTCCTGGGCTATGGCCAGTGCCATGTGCTTCTTTGTTTCTGGAGTGACTTGCATTTTTGTTGAGGCCGCTTAAAAAAAAATGGGGTTCCACAAGTGCAACACTTTGAGCAGTGACCCTAAATAAGAAAGAATAGGAATAACACATTCTGTGTCTTTCTGGAATTCTAAACTATAATTGCTAGACTCATTAAAGGGGTGAAAAGTTGTGTTCTAGCACTTCCCATGATGTCACTTCGTGGTGGGGTCAAATAACACTACTTCCTGTGATGTCATCAGATGTCAAGGGTCATGTGATGTTACTTCCGCCACTCCTGGCATTTTTGTGAAATGACGACCCTGCCGCGTTTGTGCCTAATATCGCATCATGCGGTAAGTGCGCTTTGATCTCTGCTGTGTGTGCTTGAAAGGAGATCAGTAATGGTGGCTGTCATTACAGAGAACCTCTTCAATCCTCGCAAAAGAAAACAGGCAGGGTCTTTAGAGATCCCTGCCCTTCTACCCTCATCAAAATTGCTATGTGGGCAGAGATTTGGCCAGATTGCCTGCACAGAGTGAGGAAACTCACAGAGGGGATTTCCCGGCATGCACCCCGCTGCCTGTGGAGAATCTGATAGAAAATCGAGCAGATGTGGGATAATCCGCAGACAGCTTGTCACTGCAAGTTTACACTCATCCATGCCATTTCCCACCCTCACTAAAATTAGGATTTAAGTTTTATTGTTCTGCTGTTGTTTAAAGTGGGGTGTGATGATATTGGGTATAGAGTAGGAGCTGCTGGTTCTGCTCCAAGTGGTTCCTTGGCCGAGGAGAACTGCAGATGGGTTTATCAAGGAGACCCCCCCAGCCTCCCCTCCCGGTGAGAAGTCTACATGAGATGTGAAGATGGGAGGCCTGCTGCTCCATCAAGGAAGGCCATCGGAGGTCTTTACTTCAGTGTAAACATAAACTTTTTTAAACTATCTTTTTAAAAAAACAAAAAAGTAATAGATTGAATAACATGTGACCAGTGGAGCAACAGAGAAAAAAAAGACAAAAGAGGTCTATGGAGATCCCCTAGTTTAAAAAAAAAGAAGAAAAAAAAATAACAATAGTTCACGAAATGATAAAATACCACTGTTGAAAAGACCACAAGCAGTCTCAGGGTACTAATAGAAAGACATGGAATGGGTCACAGCACCTTGGCCTGGAGGCCAGCATAGTGGGGCCAATAATACTAGTTTTCCTGTTTGTATGCCAGAATGCAGGAGACTAACACTCCTTGAGAGGTCATTTTTAATGACCTGTGTGCAGCATGTCTTGGAGTTAGATCCAATGCCTGGACCAAGAACGAACAGGCCTCGTCCTGGTGTGAATCTACCCCTATGACACATCACAGAAGATGAGCGGAGGACCTCTGCATTACAATGCCTAAAACACCACATTGCGGTGAGAGAACCTCCAAAACCAGCACCACTACAGTCAAGAATGTGCTCAAAGACTTAAACTAGCAATGCCCCGTGAGTCCAATTCACAAGCACTGCAGTGTTCGGTTGGAGAAGCCATCCACGGTGGCCTCCTTGGGTGCACCAGAATCCTGCTGCCAGGAGCCAGACAAACTTATCCTCTGTGCGTTGACACCTTGAGAGGCCATTTCCCCTTGTTAGGCTGCCCACCAGAGGAACAGACTCCCTATAGAAACAGAGCTTTTCAGTTGGCTGCTGCCCAACCACACGACCCGCACTAACTTTTGCCATAGCCTCAATTTTTGTTGCACGTTCCAGTTATAAAAGTATTTGAGCATTACATATTCACTTGTGCCAGAATGACACTAACTTTTTGTCCAGGATTATTTCAGAGGAATTTGGAGGAGGAACTGAACTAGTGGTTACTAAAATGTAGGATTACCGACTGCTTAATAGGTCCTCATATAAACTCACTCAAAGGTCTTGAATACAAGCAGAGAAAGCATTTGCCGACACGCGGTGCAGTGTTCTGGAGACACCATCAACCCATTACAACAAATGGAACAAAAGACAGGTTGGCACATGGTTTCCAGATAAATTTCCCGGATGACTATAATAGACAAGCATTGGCAATGCCAACAGTTTTGGCTCATGTGAAGGAATGGGAAAGGCATTTGCCAGAGCAGTATTAACTGGCCATCAATGATATCAGCTGAAAACTGGTGAGAGTACCTGGGCATATTATAGCAGTGCCTGGCAAATGTCTAATATATATATATATACACTCAAGCCACAACTGTTTGCTTTGCCAATGCTTGTTTTTAACAGAACTTCAGTGAAGGACACACATAGTGCGTATAAATCGAGTGGCTGAGTTAAGACATTTGTATCACACCAGTAGCAGGTTTACAGCTCCAATTAAGTCATTAGTTCTAAGAAGACTGCTTTGGAAAAAAATCTGGCAGACACTTTGAGCACAAACTTTGAAGGTAAGGCTTGATAATGTTAGCTCAAAAAGATCCCAGCAAGTTGTTTTATGGACGCAGAGCAGCAGGAGGTGGCTGGGAATGACCGTAGGGATTAGCATGGCCGTGGGCAGTCAGTGGGTGGGTAAATAGCTGAACAAATCCTACAAGCTTTGTGGTCATTCTTATATGCCATTTCTCCCTAGAAGTAGGCTAATGCAATTGTTTTGGCTTGTGGGTGGCGCTAATTGCCTTCTAATAGCCAAAACTAAAAAGGACCAGGGAACGGTAAATGATAAAGAGGAAAAGAGGAAAAATAGGTGGAAAAAGGCAGAGGAAAAAAGAAAGCTGGAAAAAAGCACAAAATAAATCAGGAGAGGGATCGACAGTAGAGGTGAGTTAAAGTGATGGTTTGGGAGGTGGAACCTACCCCAATTACAAAAAAAAGACATCCAATTGGTCAAAGAAAAAAAAACACAGAGAAAAGGATTTTTTCATCAGAAATTGCAAGTGGATATTCTGACATAGAATTGTATGTGCTTTGCCTTTGCCCGTGTCCTCTCATGGGTCAAAGAAGGTCAGCGTGGGGTTTCATTGGGTGTTTTAACCATCGGCAGGTGGTCAAAAAACTCAAAATACGCTGGTAAACGAACACAGATTGTCTCTCATGATAACTGGGGAGTGGGCCTGTTATAATATTTGCATGCTGAAAGCAGAATCCCGTTGGATTAAAATTAAAAAGTTGTTCCATCAACAAGCACATCTAGGCCAGGAGCTCGCACTGCCGGGTTGCTTAGCAAACGCAGTTGAATCTCTAAGTCACTGGCTCAGGGAAGCCCACATGATAAGACTGCACTAGCCAAGGGGTTGCTTCCAGAGTGGAGGTGCCCCATATCCAGATTCCCCCTACCCTACACATATTATAATGTCATTTGGCAGGCGGCGTGCCTATTAAGGGGTAAGTTCTGCCTAGAACCTAAAGGTCCAGTGTGATGTGGTTCCAGGACACTGGCAGTCACTAGCAAAACAATGCTCCTAGAAATTCCCCAAATAGGCCTTTGTGTTAACACGCGGGAGGAAGTCGAAATAGATCCATGGCTGGGCACCAAACATGCTTCCATTGTTCCACCATAACAGCATGCTTGGCAGGCAAGTAGACAACACTAACAGCATGCCCTGTGAAATCTGAACTATGCCACAGACACCAGTGTTCACTGATGCACTGGTCACCTGTTGCCAGGGACATCCCAACAGGGCCACCGGAAATTCAACTAGCACTCTGCTTTCTGGTGTGGAACGCTGGTGCAGAGGCTGCAAGGCTTTTTTTCTGCCATACTCCCCAACTGCGTCATAAATGGCACTAAGCCAATGTGCCATTCTGTAAATGGACAATTTCCTTGCCACTCCATCTCTTTTTGACTCTTAGCACCCCTTTTAGCAGCGCACCGGTACTTGGGAGCGGGAATATTAAGACGTACCCTCCATGATCAGCGTGCTCACAGCTTGCAAGATATTTTCAGCAACGGTGAAAAAAGCGGAGGCGAGGGTGACTTGTAAGGATTGCCTCCACTGGCTTTATGTCATTACTAAGTGTCATTTCAAATGCACCATATGCCAGATAGATCAACAAATGGTAGCCTCGTGCCAGGGGACTTGTCCAAGATGCAATGCTGCCTCGGCTGACGAGATCCAGATGTTTGCCACATGCAATAAGGTACAGAAGTAATGGCATATGAGCATCGGTAGCTGGCATACATCTCATGTCTTGATTACGGAAGAGAACGTGTCTGTGTTTGCTTTGTGTAGACTCATTTGTCCCAAAGAACGCTGCCCTTTTGCTTCCCCAATCCCTGCGGCGAGACTGCTTGCAGTGCCCTCCCATATGTTTTATGCCACGCTTCCTTTTTAACTTGTTCCGTCTCAGATGGGCTTCGCCGAGGGTCTGCTAAGCCATGTTTTATTTAGTGAGAGCCTTGGAATCTCTTTCACTAGTGACTTGAGAAGCTTAACTAGTGACTTGAGAAGCGCTTCCCAGCTAGATCATATCCCCCACCCCATATCTGCGGGTACACCCCACCACACCTACTGTCGCATGCAGATGATATGGCTCTCTTGGACCAGAACACTGAGGCTCTTCAGTGGTCGCCGACCGCCTCGGACGTTGTCATGACAACACTCTCATGATTAACCATCTAAATCCCTAAAAAGAAGATTCATTACGCCTCATTCCTGAAAAGAGAAAGTATGGAATCTACAAGGACATTTGCATCTAGGACGTTGCTTTGATCCACACTTAAGCAGCAAAGGGGATAACTGCACTCACTCGCCAAGGCTTCAGGCAGTTACCAATGGGATTGCCACGTTCTTCATTGGCCTTGGGTCCATAGGAATTCTCCCATTGTGAAGGGACTTGATCCACTGCTCCTGCTGTATGGGTTGGACAGATTTACAGAAAGAATCTTGTGGAACTGAAAGGAACCAAAAGTACGATCCTCAACTCATCGCTAGGCAAGGAAATTCGTCTTGACTTGGGAAGTGTACTCAGGGGGAGTGGCCATGTGCTTTACCGCGCTCACACATGGGAGACCTGCAGAAAGAAAAGCAACTTGAACCTCGCGTGTTGCAGCTGCCTCCGGCTGAATCAGAATTGTACGGACCTAGGAGCCCCACACCCTGCCAGGAACGCTGAAAACTGCATCAACCCCCGGCGAGGACAAAGCCAGCTGGGAGAAAGGGTGCGGGTGTTTGTGCCCACTTGGGTGTTCGCGTTCTGCAGATAAACGCATCACCAGAAGCACTGTGTGTGTGTGTGTTTGTGGTCTGTTTGTGGTTATTCGCCAGCACCTTATGTCTGATGGAATCACCAGGTAGAGCTGGGGGACTAGAGCAAGGATCAACAGCAAAGGTCAACAGAACCAGGTGAGAGCCAATGAATGCTAACCTTGTTACTTTGCTACACAGCGACAATTGGCTCAGCGGACTTCACCATGCTTGGCCTTGTGCTGCACCTAATCTTAAATTAACTCTAAACAGAACACCTAGTGAACACACCGGTCATGTTAAACCTCGAGGCTCACGATATTGGTGACATGTCAGCGAACTCTGCACCAGTGCTTGTACCCATGCAGTTCACTGAGGAAAATGCCATTAATAGAAGAGGAAAATCCCAGTGACAGACACATTGTCAACCACACGTCCTGCTGAGTCTGCTGAGTCCAATTTAGTGAACTTTACAAGACCCTTGGAAAATGCCAATTCTCTCATCAGTGAAATTAATAATTGTTTTGGTCATTTGGTGCTCCTTTTAGTTTTGACCCGTGAGGGTGGAGAGGGGTTGCGGGGGGAGAGAGGGAGGGGCTGTTGCCCAATACATTTCTGTTCTTATACAAACCCGAAAATATCAGATGCCCATGCTTACCCAATGAAGGCTTGGGAACTGTGCCGCTGTTAATGCCTACGGTCGTTCCCCCTAGAATGACCCTAGGGGAAGTCCTTGGCTCTGATCCTTGGGTACTTTATCCCTACCAGCTGTACCATAACTACGACCCCTGCAGCCCCAGTTTTATGGCCTCCAAGCCACTCCAAGTTGAAGAGTAATCACAATTGGACTCCCTTCTGTAATTTAACAATCCACAGTGGGGCAATACATCACAGCTGAAGATGCCCACCTCTGATGAGCCCTCTTGACCCAGAGAACTGATCAAGTGAGTTACCTGCCCGCAGGTGTTTTCCAACGGGCCACCCGCAGGCAAAGAAATCACTGCGACTGAGAATAGAGGGACTGCAGAAATGTGGGCACATGTTGCGCTGGGGTGGGGGCATATAGTAACCTCAAGCCCAAGAGAGGACTGCTGGGCTCTTCCCACCCCATGAGCAAGTGGGCAACTCTATGCCAAATCATTCTGATGGGGCTTCGGGGCATGTTTAGCGCTTGTCAATGTAGTACTGTGCTGGTTGAAATTTTTTTATTCTCAAAAATGTATTTATGCATTTGATTGAATTGGTCCGTAGGGGAATGTACAAGGGGAGACAAGTGCCTGGTCAGGGGGATGAGGGGAGAGAACCAGACAAAATAGAGGAAGCTGGCTGGCTCATCTGTGCTTGACATAGGTCCAAACAAAATTAGTGTTTCCCAGGGTGACAGTGGTTTGATTACAGTTCCTAAAACAAGTACTCTTCCCATAATTGTACCAGTGGGCGACGAGGATTTTCCCATGACAGATTTAAATAACCGTGTCCACAGTATGAAGACTTATTGTTTGACCCCGTTACCCCCTGCCCCTGTTGAGACACCTCCTGGGCCCTGAGGTAGTTAGGGAACCCCTGGCAACTGCTATCTCTGGAAGGGTCACAATCGGGCTGGGCAGCGCCCACTGCATGCCAACTACTAATAGCAGAAGGCCCGTGGAATCTTGGGCAGGGGAGTCACTCTACCTCCATAAGGTTCCTAAATTGGAATCGAACCACCACGAGCCCTGTGACACTCTTCTAAACAAGTGGATCCATTGGATTCGTGTGGCAAGGTGCTGTCTATTTATCACACAGGAGCAAATTAGACGATGCACCGTGATTCATGGACAGGGAACTAATAATGTATAACACTTTATTAGAATCGATTTCAGAGATCATGGTTTAGCTGAGGGCCTACTGCATTTTAATAAGAGATGCCAACCTCCACCAAACTCTCTAATAGAGGGTAGTCACCAGGCCTGTGAAAATATGCACAATTGACCACGCTCTCGGGAGCAAATGTCTTGCTGGGGAGCAGGCCTTCCAGGGAGGCTTCTAGGCCCAGGACGTTAAGGTTTACGGTCCACTAACACCACAAAATTATTACTGTGTCCTACTTCCAGTTGCTTTGGCATGAACTCAGCCATTTATGAGTCAGTATTGAGTGACATTTAGACCATGTTTATTCAAAGCTGTTTCTAATCTGATGGAGTATTTGGGAAATGTATCTGTGGTGTCCTATACTTGTATATCATTTGATGTCTGTTATGGAAGGAAGGAAGGACATGTTTGTCAATGTGACCACATATTACACAGTACGAGCAAGCACAACCCCTTTCCCATAAGGAAAATGTGAATATAAAATTGGTAAACACATGAAAGAGGCCCATGATGCAGAGGCCCCATAGGGTAATCTCCAGAGCTCCATGTAAGCCAGTCCTCCCCTGCTCCCACTGCTTGATCGGGTTTGTATTAAGCATATGACAAACACAATTCCCACTTTGTTTCAGTTTGTATAGGGGTCCTTTTTATGTGAACATCCGTTTGCCTTTTTTAAATATATGCTACAGAGTTTATATGCTGAAAGATATTGGGATATCCAAGAGCCAGTATTAAAATAATCAATAATGTTGACATCATTTGTTTTTTTTATTTTTTTATTAAGCAAATGTTCTTAAAAGAGTCTGTTATAAGGCTGTACATTTATGTACCATGAGCAGTTGCATTAAAACAGTTAAGATACCTGGTAAAATAATACCATTTAGCATTATATTTAGGAATTGTGTTGTGATTATTGGCCATGCACATCTCTAGTTTATGAGTGTTACAAATGGTGTTCCACCAGATTTTGGTGGAAAGTAAACTAGAGTCTTTCCAGTTAGCCGTAATACATTTTAAAGCTATACAGATGAATAAGTCATAAAGTCTTGCAGAGTCAGATGGGAAATAAGTTGTAATGGCTATACTTCCTAAAAATATGTTAACAAAGGAAAAGGGCACATCAACACAGAAGATGCATTTAAGAAGCTTCCAGATTTCCTGCCAAAATTTAACAGTAAATGAACATTCAAAAAACATATGCATATACGTGGCGGGAGATATGCCACATGACCAACATTTAGCATTATAATTCGGATTAGACTTAGCCAATTTGACTGGAGTAATAAATGCTCTGTGCATGAAGAAATAATAGTGTTGTGATATATTTGCTGATACCGATATTTGTTTGATTTTAGCAAACAGACGATGCCATATTTCATCTTCAAACATGAAGCCCAACTCAAGTTCCCATTTCAGACGTATAGGGCAAATCTTAAAATTTGAGGTGAGCATATTGTAAATTTTAGAGGCTCGAACTTCACTACCTGTGGTAAGGTGCATTAGTCTAAGGGCATCTGGAGTAAGAGTTTCATTGGAAAATTGGGCAAGTGCATCAAGGCAAGAATTAATTAAGTTGTTATAAAATTGAAAGTCTTTCTTAGGAATGTTAAAAGTGGTGGAGAATTGCTGAAAGGAAAGGACATACGTGTCATCTATAATCTGTTGGACGAATCTGATACCCTTTTGAATCCATGTTAGCATCATTATTCATATTTCCATACTTATTCAGAAATGCTAGAACTTGATAATGTTTGAAATGATTAGATTATTTTGATGAAATAATCCAATATACCCATTCCCCCCCCTATCCTCTTCCCTCCTTATCCTTATATGTCTCTAGTCTGTCTCCCTGTACGTCTCCCCCCAAATCTCTATTTTCACTACATATAAATCACTCGCTGCAGACCTGTGATATAATTAATTCTAAACTACATGTTATATTAATGCGGTTTATATCTATTATAGTTCATATTACATTCGCAAGTGAATTTAACAAATGACTTAGCCTTATAGAAATACTATTACAAAGGATCAAAATCATTTACTATGTCATTTCTCTGTGGTTCTTGTTTTATTCAAAGTCTGTAACCTGTTGATATCTGTATCAAAATCAATATTTTAACAATAAAAAATCATTAAAATAAAAAAAAAAGAGTCTGTTATTTGGCCAAATTCGTTCTCACAAACAGCATTTCGGCTCATTTTCTTTTGCAAACAAATCAGCCAATTGTATAGCGGTCCACAATAGCATTGCTCCATGGCATAAGCCCATTGGCTGCTCATAGGCAGAAGCCCATTGGCTGCTCACAGGTCTAGAGACGCAGGTCGGGAATTCTCTCACTTTGCAACGTGTCTCGCACTAATGTAGTCAACGTTACGGGCAAGAATGAACGTGCTTAGGTCAGTCTCTGCACAGTCACATCCTGCTGACAGGGCATCTAGTATGTCCTGCTTCTGTGAGATTCAAGCAATAATAACTGCACAGGTGGGCTTTAGCAGAAGGTAATTGCCCAGCGACCAGGCTAATCGATTAACAAGATCTTAAGGACCATTTCCAACCGGTAAAACCCACCTGTAAGGCTATTACAGTTAGGAGGCGCCACCGCCGCATGATGTAGCAATGACATTTTTTTTAAAGATGAACAATAGAGCAGTTGCCATTTCAAGTTAAAAATATATATAAAAGGTGACGAATGCCCTCACTGAAAAGGCGGAGGGGGCTGTCGTAGGCCCTCCTCCCTTACCATTTCACCCACCTGTGGCATGAGGTGGGCAGTGGATTGAAGGGGTATTTGCTGGTGGGGGGGAGGGGGTGTACAGTGTGCCGGAAGAGTGGCGGGCTGAGAATCCAGTGTTCATGCACCAGGGGGAAGAGCAGTGACAGAGGACAGGCAGACAGAAAATGGGGGAAATGCGATATTGGGGCAGTAGTGCAGGAAGGAGCCTAGGAGGGCTGTGGGGGGGCCAAATGGGGCAGAGCAGCACCAGGATTCCTGACAATCCCATGAGGTAGGCCTTGGTTCAAGCTCTCTGGTTGGCTAAGGGCTACTGTGACATCACCTGCCAATCCCTTATATTGTAGTTCATTTTGCGGGTCTTTACTCTGAAGGGCAGACAGAAGATGGATCTGCAGCCAGACAAATTGTATCAATATGGGCTAGTGCAGAAGTAGGAAGCCTGTGGCCCTACAGATGTTTTCACCTACAACTCCAGTCATCCTGATTGTAGTCTATGGTGAGGGATCATGGGAATCCCAAGACAAAACATCTGGAGAGTCGCAGGTTGCTTACCGCGGATTGTTTGTGAGTGTGTCAGTCACTTGAACTGTGCCAAAGAGTGTGTGTGTGCCTGTGTGTGTATGTGTTTGAATGTGTTCCTGTGTACTTGTCATTTGATAGCGAGCATGTGTATCCTTAAGCATGATACACAGGAAAGAAAAAGAGAAAGAATATGCCTACCCCATAGGACAACCGGATACATAGAACAAGAATTATAAGGACTAAGAGACGTACAACCCACTAACCCAAATGCTCACATTTCTGCATACTTAACTCACACAAAAATCCACACAACCACTTCTCGCACAGCAAACCGCACGCACTTCACCACACCACAGTAACAAACAATCAACACATAAGTTACACCAACAGCACACGAGGACTCGCATTGATCCGATATTCACACCCAAGCTTAGCGTACAGTAAAAACCAAACTGAAGCTGCCAACAGGACACCATCTCTCTCACTTTCCTATGCCCTCTTCACCCTACTAACTCACCCCCGCCTGCTGAGCGCCTGGGGACCCATTCCGTTGGTGACGGTGAGCGGTACAAATACCTTTTAAATTAACATTATAGGGTGACTCTGTGAGTCGTGTACCTTCAATGCCTGTTACTGAATGCACGATTGCTAGTGGCTCATGCTGCCCAATGTAATGATTTACTTAGTGATTCCAAGCCCAATCTCATTTTCATCACAGGGACGTTTGACTTCATCCCCACACCGACAGTCTAAATTTTGGTGGTTTACTGATCGCCAGGCAATGACCCCAGCTTTATGGAAGCTTTTGCTGAACTTGCGGCAGAGCTTGCAACTCCGACATGGCTGTTTTTGGACTGTGGGAGATTTTAATGTTAAAACCAATGACATTACCAATGCTGCAGTCATTAGATTTACGGGGTGAAGGCAGGAGCTGACTCTCCCCCAACTGATGATAGGCCCTACACATGCATCGCAGGCAGGTGAGGAATTCAACCATCCGCACGGTGGGTGTGCGTGGGCCTGGGCTTTGTTTGAAATTTTGAACGAAATGTTATGATGGTAGATCAACCTCCAGAAAATGTGTGGGGCTAATCCACAGACATTTTCATATTCGCACTGCACGACATACACAGAAAACTGTGTACTTTGTGTGGACACAGCCTACAGGCGCAGTGCCCTCTTTCATATTTAGTTGGAATATAACAGTCAAGAGTACACCACGGCATCTCAGAAGGGGAAGGGCAAAACCTCCCACCTGCCATGGCCAGCCTAATTAACTATCAAAGGTACCATGGATCCACCCTGTCCTTTTGTTTACCTCTGTTGCTGGTGGCAGCTTTGCATAATAATCAGAGTTTAATTTAAAGAGGCCCACATGGGGCCTGGCTGCAGAGGCTAACAAAGGAGACAGGAAACCCCCAAACACCTTTTCTTATGCACTCTGTCAACCTGATGGCAGCTACCACCTTCAGTATCGATTGACAGCGAAATGTAATGTCTGGGACCACATGTTTACAGTAGTCATCCCAGAAGGGGGACCCCATTCAGAAGGTACGAGTATGTGGATTGAGAGAGACAGAAAGTCTGTTCTCGCTGCAGCTTCAAGGGAGACTTGCCTCCTTAATCAGGAACCACAGAGAGCTCCATTAACTAATGATACCCTTTGATTTACAATAGACAGGAAGATTGGTGGGATTACATGTTTTCACCCCTTTGTCTTTTCTGTTGCAAAGCACTCGGGTTATGACCTGATACATACAGGAGAATGTTGGTGGTGACCCTGGAGTGGTTCATTCTGGTAGGCTTAGACTACACCAATCCCTGTGGTCCATTTGGCTTTAAAAGAGGGTGTAGCCCCTCTTTTGGGCAGATCATTTTAAGACATCACCAGAAGCAGGAAAGAAGAACTCAACATTGGACCCTGGCTGAAGGTACAGTCTGCCTTACATCTTACTCCAGTGCAGGAAGGCTAGGAAATCCAAGAGGGAAGCACGATCCCTCCTCTAAAAATCTCCATGGGAAGAGAGGGAGGTATTGTATTGAGAAGACCCTCCAGAAGCTCCAGCACTGGTACCCAGCCAGTACACAGCGTGCCATGCTAGGCTCTGCAGCAAGCTCCCTAAGTGGGAAGTTCCAGAGAGTCTCTGAACCAAGCCAAGGACAGTGCAGCTGCCTACCACAGTCTCCTCAGCTTTGGGCTGTCCGCCTTAAAGGGTAACACAAGTCCAGTGAAGAAGCTAGGAGAAGTGTATCTACAAGCATCTACCAATTTCCAACTTAAAGGACATTTTTGAGCCAGTCGAGCCCCTCAAGCTGAAACAGACTGAACTGCTGACTGTTGTTATGCCGCAGTTTCTAACGCCATCCGAAAAGCCTCAATCACTGCTTCAGAACTGCAGACCAGCACTGAGACAATGAGTCCTGACCCAAAGCCACCCTGTAGGCCAGCCTGCAGCCATCCGTCCAGCCTTTCTCACCGAACTGCCTGCCCCCTGATACCCGCAGCTGTCTCCCATCTTGTCGCAGAAGCTGCAAAGCACCCCGAAACTGACTCGACTCTGTCGAGCACCAAGAACATCTACAGTACAAGGTACATTGTGGTTCTGTCCCCCTGGTTCTTCTACGAAGGTCCCTAGTCACAGTGTGTGACTGATTGCTCCCTTTGTGTTAAAACCAAGTATCCTTGAACTATTGCGATTAATAACTTTACCGACTACCGTCCTGTCAGTATCCAGAGTTTATCCCTTTTGCTTCTTTGAAACAGTCTGTCCTCTGCATTCCTTTACAGGGTGGGTTGTATTTTGTAGTGTGCTAGAACTGTCGTGATAATAATAAAGTAGATTATTGTATACAACCTTGACTGGACAGTCCCTTTTATCATTGGTTTATAATTGTATTTTCGCTGTGTTGCAACTAACCAACGATCTGCGACTTTGCAGAGATAAGTCTTCCGTTCCATCCACGTGAACAACATTGGACAGGGAAATGTATAATTTGCTTGTGTTTCCAATCTGTTTGGATCCCTTCTGGTGTACTAGAGGTGTGGGGCTGATTGATTGTTTAGAAGCTGGTATTCATCCCTGGACCAATGGTGCCCCGGAATTTGATTCATCACAACGCCTCAACTATTTCCAGTGCCCTCATTCATTGAGTGTCCCCATTTAATGAGGCCCTTGTAGTCATTACACGAGGACTACCCCACCTCTTGCAACCACCCTCAGACCTACATTTAGGAGACAGAATTCTGCCAGCCCAGAACTGTGCCCTTTCGTTATCCAACTGTTCATCAATTTTTCTGCAGAGTGACACTACCATTATCGATCTGAAAGTATTCCCAAATCTCCTCCTCCTGCTGCGTCCTTTACACTTCATGACTTTGCATAGTGTGGCGCATAAGCAGAATCACCCTGACATGATACACCCATTCCAAAACTGTGCTTCATTTGTCAAGAGGCATTGGTGGCCATTGCAATCCTAAATTGTATGGACCACTTCTGTTTGCACTTAAGTGGAAAAGGTCCCCTCTGTTCAATTTTCAACTTTTCCACCTTCATTTTGTGGTCCAGCCACTTCCCATCCCCTTCCAATGCAAAGGAAGAACACAAAGTGGGGTTTGCACCTCACCTTTGCTTATCTCCAGCGTCTTGTAAGAGCACCAGGTTTTACCCCTGCATGTGATTTCTATGCAGATGTAAAACAAATGGATTCCTATGGAATCCATCTGAGATTAGCTCCTGCTAATGAGGAGGATTTCATAGGAATCTATTAGTAAATGCCATCTGCAAAACATTATTTGGATATGATATGATATTTTATTTATAGCGCACCTATACACAAGTGTTTCAAGGGGAGACGAGGCAGGGAAGGGGAACAAGGTGGGACAAGACAACGATCTTACTAGTGGCATTGAGATCGTGCAAGTGCAGGGGAGAACGGGAGAAGTGAAAGGGGAGGAGGAGCAAGTGCAATGCCAGGGGAAGGGGAGGAGGAGCAAGTGCAATGCCAGGGGAAGGGGAGGAGGAGCAAGTGCAATGAGGCCCTTGTAGTCATTACACGAGGACTACCCCACCTCTTGCAACCACCCTCAGACCTACATTTAGGAGACAGAATTCTGCCAGCCCAGAACTGTGCCCTTTCGTTATCCAACTGTTCATCAATTTTTCTGCAGAGTGACACTACCATTATCGATCTGAAAGTATTCCCAAATCTCCTCCTCCTGCTGCGTCCTTTACACTTCATGACTTTGCATAGTGTGGCGCATAAGCAGAATCACCCTGACATGATACACCCATTCCAAAACTGTGCTTCATTTGTCAAGAGGCATTGGTGGCCATTGCAATCCTAAATTGTATGGACCACTTCTGTTTGCACTTAAGTGGAAAAGGTCCCCTCTGTTCAATTTTCAACTTTTCCACCTTCATTTTGTGGTCCAGCCACTTCCCATCCCCTTCCAATGCAAAGGAAGAACACAAAGTGGGGTTTGCACCTCACCTTTGCTTATCTCCAGCGTCTTGTAAGAGCACCAGGTTTTACCCCTGCATGTGATTTCTATGCAGATGTAAAACAAATGGATTCCTATGGAATCCATCTGAGATTAGCTCCTGCTAATGAGGAGGATTTCATAGGAATCTATTAGTAAATGCCATCTGCAAAACATTATTTGGATATGATATGATATTTTATTTATAGCGCACCTATACACAAGTGTTTCAAGGGGAGACGAGGCAGGGAAGGGGAACAAGGTGGGACAAGACAACGATCTTACTAGTGGCATTGAGATCGTGCAAGTGCAGGGGAGAACGGGAGAAGTGAAAGGGGAGGAGGAGCAAGTGCAATGCCAGGGGAAGGGGAGGAGGAGCAAGTGCAATGCCAGGGGAAGGGGAGGAGGAGCAAGTGCAATGCCAGGGGAAGGGGAGGAGGAGCAAGTGCAGAGCAAGTGGAGGTGGCGTTGCATACATATGGCTTCACAGCAAGTAAGTACAAACATGTGTGGTAAAAAAAAAAAAATCCTCTATGTATTTAAAGGCAGAGCAGGGAAGCATGGCTGACGCGGTTTTTCTATTCAGTGCTCCTTTTCGTCAAAAAACAAAACGTAAATCCTGCGGGTCAGTGAAGGTGTTACGACGATCCGTAGGACTTCCATCTTGAGCCCTGTTGTATGGGCATTGTTTTATCTACACATTTTTGTCATTTCGATTTTACCTTGCACAAGAAAGTCATTAGGATGCACTTAGCAGCAGCCAAAAGACCTATTTAACTACTTACCTGCGGAAGGATTTCCACTCGAACTGTAGCCCCGCAGTTAATACAGTGCCGAGAACATCGGCATACACATCATGCCGAACCGAGAGGGCTGTCCCACAACATGTGGATGGCCATGTCATGCACAGTACAGTCATTGATACCACACTGTGCTATCCCCAGGGATGGTGTTAGGGCCTTTAAAACCTTTTTCAGTTGAACAGGGCCTCGAGTCTCAGGGGGCTCCCAGCAACTGCCCCCATGTGCCAGTCCACAGTCTAATAACATAACAATGTATTGCTTTCTCCATTACTTTCGTTCTGGGGTTTTAAATTTGTGCTTTGCAGCGCTCACCTTACAAGCTGCATTTTCTGGAGCCCTTCCTGTCGTCACTTCCCTTGGGGCATACCGAAGTGTTATCACCTCTTTGCCTTTTAACATTGGTTCCTCCATATCAGCCCCTTGCTAACAAAGAAGGATGTATAGCTATTTGGCTGGCATTTAGTGTTCAAGCTCCCTGCTTTTAGGGACTGTATTTGCAATTGTATTGTGTATTCTGGTCTGGTTCCCATGGGTTTATTTGTGCTTTAATTGACTGAAATAAAAATACAGCAACCTCTCTCTGTTTTAAACCTGTTAACATGTATCTTCTGTGTCTTTTCTTACCTCATCATGTCCCACTCTTTTGTTTCTCTGACTTGCCATTGATTTCTTGTGAACACTCCCTCTTTGTTTATCCCTGCACAGTCCCCTCTTCCCAATCCCATTCCTTCTTCCAGCTTCTTCTTCTCTGCACCTCTGTCTGGACTCGTTTCTTTTAGTGTCCTCACCCATGCCTCAGCAACAGTCACCCCCCCCCACAGATACACTCTTCCATATGTTTCCATATGTTTTGTCTTCTAATGATTCCAAAATATTTCCGAAAGCTTTCCATACCGATCTCCTTAAAACCATCTCCCATCTTCTGGTGCTCTCTGCCCCTCGAAGGTTGCTCTCGCAATGCACTTTTGTATATTCCACAAAGAACTGTGCCTCAAATTACCTCAAAACCTCTCCCTGAGGAGAACCTTCTCAAGTGCAGAGTCTTCTAGTCCTCACCAGGGAAGGCTGGTGAATCTTTGAATTGGAGGGGTGTAAATGTTTGCCCTGAATGTGCAGGAGTGTAGCAGGGGAGGCTGAACCAACCAAGGAGGATTCAGGGGGCTCTCCCCTCTCAGAAAATATTTTAAATAATTGGTTAAAATGGCACCTTCCATGAACAATTGTGTAAAAAGTCACAGAGTTTGCAATCGGTTGTGTATGGTAGCATATACAAAAAAACAATAGATGCAAGTCAACAACAGTGCACAGGACTATGTTTCAATGCATTTTCATGATGTCTTTGCCCAAAACATATGCCAGTTCATAAAACATTTTAATGGTGGCTGTGCCCAAACATATCCATGCAGGCTGCCCCAATATATATCAGTATTACCATATAAGAACTCACAGACAGTAAAAAATAAATGCCATGCCACAAAAAGAAAGTATATCCAGACTGGCTATACCAATGAAGGCGATTCTAGCCACATAATAACACTTATTGGGTATGCTTTAACCTTGATGCACAGTAAAAATGCCATGCACAGTAAGAAATTATAGCTATAGTGACTGCACCAAAGTATGTCAATCTATCCATGTAATGCTACCAATCATGCTTGCTTTACAATAGACGCCCTGTAAAAATATGTCATACCACATACCAAGAAGTGAATGCAGACTGATGCCACCAATGTTAGCCAGTCTAGCCAGGTAATAACAGTTATGTTTGCTTTACCCGTGATGCCCAGTAAAATATGTTTTCTGTGCATCAAGGGTAAATAAAAAAATGTCATGTCCCCAGCAGCCCCCACCTCTGAATTTAGTGGAATCATTCCTTATTCATACATGCAGATACACGATACACACACTCTCATACAACATACAAGCACATCACACAACTTCTTGGACATGCATACATAAAAGCAAACACGCCAACATACATGCAGCCATACCTACACCTGCACATTTAATTTAACATAATACAGAAAATCACGACCTTACCTGCTTGTACCCCCAGCACTCGCTACGCCACCACAGAGGACCTGATGGCCGACCACTCCTCTCTGCAGAGTGAATGCTGTTAGCACCACAATGAGGCAGCGAGGCCAGACTTGCACCACCCCGCTGCCTCCCATTACTGTGCACTACATTTGTTGCGCTACAAAAACAATGCATAGCCGGTCCGACGTGCCGCTGCTCAGGGGCACTTGAGGCATATTGGTGGACATTGCGGCCTGCCACTAAAGCGAGCCCAGCCCCCACCCATAGCAATGAGCCACCCCTTTGTCCTCATTATAGGTTCCCCACTGTCAACCATCAGCAGTGGGCCTTCACTGTCCCCCCAACCCAGCCGGCTCATCATGGCTCCCTAATGGAACACTCATTCTGCTAAGTATTCCCTCTGCTCTCTCTCCACTTGGCATGTGCTCCTGTGCCTCCTCTTTTTTCTATCCTTAGTTGGGGAACCTCCCATTATCCCACTTTTTCTTTTAGAAACCTGCATAAAGTATGATGCAAAAAGAATGTTGTGGTACGATGACTAAGCCCCCCCCCCCATATGTCATTACATTTCCCCATAGCCTCCTCTTTCTTTTGAACAGTCCTCATAGCTTTCTATACGATTCCCTGGGTGCCCCCATAGGCTGACCTAGGGCCTTGTAGGTCTCAGCATTTCTAGAGCTGTCAAGAGGTTGACATGTTGTACGAGTTCATATCTCTCTATAATGAGTGCTTGTCTTCTGCACAGCCCATTTGTGTTTTTCTGTATTACAGCTCACAAACCTCTGTTCCAGAGGAAGCGCATGCCACTGCCGACAGGTGGGACTCCCTCACACCCACCCAGCACTGCATGTACAGACAACCGGGATCCTTAGTGAGCAAGTGCCAGGGTGTCTGTATTGCACTGCATGTACTGGACACTTAAGTGAGCAAGTGCCTGTGTCCGGGAACTGGAAACTGCACTAGTGCACTTGGATTCCTTCATGAGCTCTTGCCTGGCTCCTTGGCACAAAGTTCTTGGCACAGCTTATTTATGTGGACGACTACTGGAGAACCGTGTGGCGCCCAGGACCCTGGCACATGAGAAATGGCCCTTTACGCCTTGACTTTATTTATTGCAAACCTGCCCACCTTGTGGTGGCAGTTTCACTGCATTTGGTGAAATGCCAATGTTCCTGAAATTTTCTTCGGAGGACGAGTTAAAGAAACATTTAAAATAGATTTCTAGGGTAGTGGGGGATGGGCGGGGCATGGGAAGGGGGAATGGGATTTCTAGGGTAGTGGTGGATGTGAGGGTGGGGGCATAGGATGGCGAAATGGGGGCTTGCAGCGCATTAAAATGCGCAGCGAAAAAAGGTGGCACAATGTCAAATGCAAGTAGGTGCCCGTGATCCATTTATTGCACATGCCCATGTTACCAAGCGCTGGGTTCCCTCATGAGTTTGTTGCCTGAGTCAAGTGCACAGGACCTGGACTCTTTCATGACCCAATTCCTGCTTGCAAAGCACAGGTCTCTCTTTGGTGGTAGGTTTGTCCTAGGCTTTTCAAAAACCCAGGGAAATGCTTGACTGCAGATGCTGTGCTGCCTTCTTAGGGAGTGAGTGATGGCACCGTGCGGCACACTCTGGTAGCTGAAGCATTAGCTGGTAATTGAGGCTGAGGTTAAATTACACCATGAGTTAAATGCCTATTTATCTCAAGACTGCAGCGCTTTGAGTCCGTTTTTCTTGTTGAAAGCTGACAGGATGGAAACATGCAAAGTCAACCAAATGCGTTCAAACACACAAGTTATTCGTATTGACACAAACGATGAGACACAAATCCACATGGAAAAACTCACTCATTCGAACTGTCCAATACAGATACCTATTCACGTCGATGGAACAGTCAAATACAATGTTTTTATTTATTTCACAGTTGTAAAGCGCACAGTCGGCCAAAGGCATCATGGCGCTACCCGGTAAGCAAACGTAAAAGCTAGAATAAGTATGTCTTCAAAGATCCCCTAAAGGCCAGATAGTCATCCATCTTCTGAATGTCCAGAGGGAGTGAGTTGCACAGGGCGGAAGCTCGCCACTCAAAAGGCCCGCCCACCAACCCGAGACACTCTGAAGCAGGGAACCTCCACCAAAAAAGCTTTGGCGGAGCGGGGAGAGCGGCGCGGTACATAGAACTGGAACTTGGCCTGCAAGTAGGCAGCCCCGGTCCCGTGCAAGGTCCGAAAAACCAAAGAGACGTGAACTGTACTCTCTCTATCACAGAAAGCCAGTGCAAAGTGCGCAACACAGGCAAAATGTGGGCACTGTGGGAAGTAGAGGTGGTGACCAGGGCCGCCAAGTTTTGTAAAACCTGGAGGCGCTGGAACAGACAGACAGGCTGACCCAAAAGCAACGCATCGCAATAACTAAGAGATGAAACCACTAAGGAAGAAACTACCGGAGCCCGAAGCTGCAAGGCTATACAGGGCAGAATTTCTGCAGAACCTTCAGTTTGAAGTGCCCTACCTGACAGATAGTGCTGACGTGAGTGGCCATAAAGAGAGAGAGAAGAGGACATTTGCACCCCAAGATTTTTAACAATAAGTAAAGGGCTGGAACAAGAGGGGGGACCAAGAAGCAGAGACATCAGAAGAACCCACCACCAGAATCTCTGTCTTCTGCCCGTTCAGTTTCAGCCAGTTAGAGGACATCCATTCCCCCATTGCCTCCAAGCATGACCTCAACCTGACAGCCGTCTCAGGTACTGCCAAATCTAGGTGATCAAGATCTGGGTGTCATCAGCGTAAGCATAGCAAGTGAAGCCGTGGGTGGCTATGAGCCTCGTCACTGTCTGCACATACATGTGAAACCGAACAGTGAAGATTGCAGAGCCTTCAGGGACCCCACAAGAAAGTGTCATATGAAGAGAGTGAAAAAGGGGGTAAAGAAAGAGACTGAGACCGATCCGAGAGAAAAGAAGAAAGCCAGGCCAGTACCAGTCCGCAGAGCCCGGCCCCTCCTCAGCAGGACCACATGATCAATAGTATCAAAGGCGGCTGACAGATCAAGCAGAATGACTGCCCCAGTGCTGTCAGAAGCATGAAGTCCAGCAAGATCATCCACCACAGAGACCAGGACTCTCTTCCGTACAGTGGTCAGCCTCAACATGTGAACCCCCAACCTACTGAGGTTCTGATTCGTCATCAAGGTGAATGGACCAGCAGAGGCCATCTGCATTTCCATGCTGGGAGCCTGGCTTGTGCTGGATGTCCATATCTAATCCCTGTAGAGATAGGGCCCAGTGCAAACGCTTAGGGTTCTCCCCTTGCATGACCATTAAAAACTGAAGAGGTCGTGGTCTGTCTGGATAGTAAAGTGTGACCCATAGATGGAGGGTTTCAGCTTCTTTACTGCCCACATGACCACGGACGCCTCTTTTTTAATAACGGCCAAGATCCTTTCCCTTTTTCTCAACCACCTGCTAATGTAGGCCACAGGTTGCCTTACCGCTTGAGAGTTCAGCTGCGCTAACGCTGCTCCAATCCCACAATCACTGGGGTCTGACTATAGTCTGGCACTTTCAGAACTGGGGCCCTGCACTATCCATCCTTTAAATCAATCCTAAAAGGAGGTTTCACAGGCTGGGGTGCAAGTTACCTTCTTCTGAATTTTCTTGGAAGTTACATCATTCAGGGGCATTGCAATGGGACCATACCCCTTGATGAACGACCGGTAATACCTGGTAGTACCCATTGAGACCTAGACAGGCTCTCACCTGCGTCTGTGTGGTGGGGATGTCCCAATTATTCACAGCCTGTACCTTCGCTTTGAGAGGTTGTTTCTTAACTCCAGCAACCAGGTGGCCGAGGGAAGTCACTGTGCCGTGTGCTATCTGGCCCTTCGTGGCCTTGAAAGTGACACCTGAATTCTCAGGTGGGAAAAGTGATCCTACCAGGTGTGGCTGAACACAGCAATGTCATCTAAATAGGCAACACTGAAGCGACACTGAAGTTTTCCAGAAAAGACAAAATCTGGTTAACCATCCGCTGAAAAGTGGCAGGGGCATTCTTCAATCCAAAGGGCATGACAGTGAACTGATAATGTCCTTCTGGGGTTGAAATAGCTGACCTCTCTCACGCTCCATCTGTCAAGTCAACCTGCCAATAACCTGCCGTGAGGTCGAAGGTACTTGTGTACTTTGCAGCGCAGAACTTGTCAATTAGCTCATCTGCCCGAGGAATGGGGTGAGCATCTTTCTTCATGACAGAATTGAGGCCCCTGTAGTCCACGCAAAAGTGAACTTCAGGATTCCCACCGCTGGTCTTTTTTGGGACCAGTACCACAGGGCTAGCCAAGAGGCTGTGGGATGGCTCTATCACTCCTAGGGACAGCATCTTGGAAACACCCTCCTTGATGGTGTCCCTGACCATATCGGAAATTGGGTGAATCCTACTCTTCACCGGCTTACTGTCTCCTGTGTCCACATCATGAGTGCACCAATGTGCATGACCTGGATTCTGTGAAAACAGACTGGTAAACTGTCCCAATCACTGGCGACAGTCTGCCAGTTGGTGTTCTGACAGGTCCGTTGCAAGGTTGACACTTTCAACTGACCCCATCTGTGGCTTCAGTGTGCAGGAGGTCTGGGAGGGGTTCGGTCTCATCCTCAATCTCTCCACCCATCACTAATGCCATGACAAAGTTATCCCGGCTATAATGGGGTTTTAGCTGGTTGACGTCTGGTTGACGTGAAAGAACCTGCACATCTGTTTAGGTCCTTTCACGTCAATGAGATAATTCACCTAACTGACTTTTTCCAGTACACAGAAAGATCCAGTCCTCTTGCCCTGAAGGGCACTGGGTTTGACAGGCTCCATAATCCACACCCACTGGCTTGGAGAATAGACTGTCACTGTGGTCTTCTTGTCGTGCCAGTGCTTCATCAGCTCCTGACTGGCCTTTAGCTTTTTCTTCAACTGTTTCATGTACTTTGCTATTCTAGACTTAAACCAAGTACATAGTCCACCACATCTCTTGTAGGGGGTGAGGGATTGCCCTCCCATTGCTCTTTCACTAGACTGAGGGGACCTCATACACTGTGCCCAAACAGAGGATCAAAAGGGCTAAACCCTACTCAGTTGTGTGGCACCTGCCTGTAGGGGAATAGCAGGCATGGCAGGAGAATATCCCATTTTCTCCTCATGTGATCTTCCAAGCCACCTATCATGCCTTTCAAACCCATTGAATTGTGGATGGAAGGATGTAGAGAACAGGTAGGTGACTCCACACTCTTCCCACATAGCCTTCATATATGCTTATATGAAGTTTGATCCCCTGTCAGAAACGACTTGGTTAATCCAACATGGGATAATATCCCAATCAGAGCCTTCACAGCCACAGGGTCTTTGATGCTCCTCAGAGGGACAGCCTCAGAGTACCTTGTGGCGATGTCTACAACCACCAAAAAGCATCTGTTCCCTGAGCTAGTTTGAGGATCCAAAGGACCCACAATGTCCATGCCTATTCTCTCAAAAGGCCGCCCAACCATGGGTAGTGGAATTAAGGGGGACTTGTGGCACCACCTGACTTTCCAGAGGCTTGACAAGTCAAGCAGGACCAGAAAAATAACCAGAGAAATTCCTTAACCTTTATGCCAAACTGCATCCATTAAAAGTGCACAGACAACCGGTCCGATGTCTTAGTCACTTCCAAGTGACCCGCTAAAGGAATTTGGTGAGCAAAATCCAAAAAGAACTTTCTGTGGCACTGGGGATCACCAACCATCTGGTGCCCTTGCCCATATAGTCTTTTGGCTCACTGTACAGGAGTCAATCCTCCCAGTACACTTCGAACAGGCCATGGACCTCACACTTAGCCTGCTCATGTGCCTGCTTCCACATGCCTGCCTGTAAGCAATATTCAATCAACACTACAGCTAAGTCAATGCCTAGTCTGGGATGCTGAGGAAAACCCTTATTGATGTATTTTTATTTCCAGTTCAGTACTCTGGATGACAACCCTTGTATAATACCCCCCTCTTAGAATCCCCCTGACCCCACTGAGCCAAGAAGTAGGTTTGTTTTGCAAATTAAAAGGTTTATTTGAAAATGTAAACAATATATATATATATATATCACACTTTATAATAAATTAATATCTGATAGTACACTTAGACATATGATGTTGATCAACAATGGGCAATCTGGCACTAGCACACTTCTTTACAATCAATGACGTGTTAGTATAGGATGGATAAAGTAGCAAAAATACTTTTATGGTTTCAAGGGAAAAGCAATGAGGAATAAAATGCAGTACAGAAATACTTGATATGATTTTAGCAAAAGATAAGATAATCACTTTTTCTCTGGCAATTCACCCCCCTCCCCTATGCAATGTAAGAAATGGAAGGAGATGGAAAGAGGAGCACACAGTTCTCAGGAATGCAATCAAATAAAATACGAAATTCAGTTCCCCCCCAGCAAGCTTAGAGGAAACAGGTAAGAGTTTGAAATACAGGCCCAACATGCTTTTTAAATGTGATGGCAATGGATGGGAAAATGTGCTAAATGATTTTAATTCCCTCTAGAGATTCAGGGTGAGGGAGAGATACTTTATATTAGTTCAGGCTCACTTTAGCAATGCTCTATGAGTTATTAGCAGATTGCAAACGAATTTTAGCAAAGAGAAGCAAAAAGCTGCTGATTTCTACAGAGGAAGAAATCGGGCCAAATCGCAGTAAATTTTGCGAGTGCATGTCTCGCGATTATGGGAAAAGTATAGGGAGTAGGAAGTCGGTTCTAGGTTCTTTGGAAAGCCTAGATTCGAAGCTTTCAGGTGAAAGTTAAATTTCGTTCCTAGCCCAAACGGTTCAAGAGGTACGGACGGTTTAATAAAGGTAGATTTTCGGATTTAAAGTAAACTCAAAACGACAGGTGACAGCTTGCAGCTGCAGAATTGACAGGTGACAGTTGTGCCGCTTTAAAAATGACAGATGACACGATTTCTAGGAGGCAGTTCTACTTAGGTTAAAATAGTTTGGATTAGATTATTTTAACTAAGAGATTGGTTCTGCACAGTTCTGCTAGGTACTCACAATATAATTTGAACTAGGCCTCGTCACGGATCTGGTCAACACGTCCGGCTGCGGTTCTGTCTGCTCGGCGGGTCAATCAGGCACCGGTTCTGCTCACAGCGATCTAGGTCAGCTCTGCTCTGCTGGTCTAGCCTCTCTGGATTCTGGATGTAACACTGCTTTCTGGGTACTGCTACAGGTTCTTGCAAAAATTCTCGGCAAAATTCAAACAGCTCTGTGGTTTTGAGGCCTGCTGAAGAGGATTCAGCTGGTGGATTCAGGCCTCTCTGCTACAAATTCTGGAGTTAATTTCTGCTACAGGTTCTGGAGATTGATGGATTTGAAGTCTGGATCTCTGGATGTGAAGTCGTCGGTCAGCATGCTCAGCAGCAAATGGAATTGGCTCTCTCTACCTGTCCCAGCAGTCTCTTTTTATGTGTTTTAAAAGTGCGTGGATAGGCTAGCATCCCTAAGCCTGCCCCTCTCTTGATTTGATAGGTCAATAGATTCTTTGGTCCCTGATTTGGGAAGGGATGTGTGTCAGAGTGATGTCATTTTTATGGCCTGCAAAAATGACACTCCCCTGGTCAATGTGCACACAAATCTATTCCTGATCCAAATACATATTTCCCAGGTACACAGTTGTTTGACATCACATACACACATCATATATTACTAAAGATAGTCCCTGTCCCGACTCTGGCGTTTCTAGGAGATTGCATTCAAAAATGGCAACTTATTTTCGATTTTAGTGGGTTTTGCAACATTGGTTTTTCATCAAAAATTATACAAAGGTACATTTCCGTTCCACATATATCCCAGTAACTTTCCATGTCTCTAGCTTAAACACATTGTCTACAATAATCATAATTAGTGGGGTTTTGCCCCAGAACATGGTACAAATTGGAGTTTAGACTCAAATCGTGAGGGCATTTTCCATACTAAGGGCCTCATTACACGGTAGGCGGTAGGGATTTACCGGGTCCCGGTAAAATACCGGTACCGGTAAATCCCTGCCGCCTTACTACGAGGTCCCTTAGCGGGTTGGAGCTTTAACGCCTGCTTTTAGCAGGCTTTTAGCAGGCGTTAAAAACCAACCCGCTAAGGGACCTCGGAGCTAATTACGGCACCGCAAAATTGCGGTGCCGTAATTAGCGCCTTCCCCATTCCCATAGAGCCCTATGGGGCAGAAATGGGAATGGGGAAGGGCAATGGCGGAAGGGGGATTTACCGCCCCTCCAACCTTGGGATGGGGCGGTAAATCCCCTTTCCGCCAAGGCGGTGCCGGTATTTTACCGGCATGAGCCATGGCGCTAATAGCGCCATGGCTCACCGCCTACCGTGTAATGAGGCCCTAAGACTCTCAAAGTTGTACATTCCTGTCATTTGGTTACAATAAATTATCACTGTTTCTATAAAATATATATTTGTTGCAATTCAACTCCCCCAACGTGTTTGGGTCCGCCTCCAGGAGTCTGGGTGGGTCAGTGATCACATGTCTCTCCTTGCTGGCAGAGGGCTGTTGACAGGAAACACTCAAAATTAACATACCCCATTGAACAGAAAGAGCCTTTTGTGTGGGCTCCAGCAGGCTGCCTGGAAGTCTCTCCTCAATCAATCAACAGGGTCATGTGATATCCTGCCTCCTGTGGTGGAATCTCTGAGGTGTTAAGGTTTCCCAGCCTCTTGGCCTCTGGGAACAGCAGGTGGCTAGATTTTCAATTAACTAACAAGCTTTGAAGTTCCTGCCCATCTTGCAACTCCTAAATACAGTTTCCCTTTCAGAGTTTAGACCACTAGCGCCACCTTGGGGAATTTGTCGGTACTGCATCCATTTTTGAGTTGTCTTGAATTACTGCATTTCAATAGAGTGGTCTTTTGCTTGATAGTCTAGGACCCTTACATAACATTGTTTTGATGGCATCCTTACAGTAGAGTGGTGATGTGGACTCCCCACAAGAAGGTTGTATCTTTGGAGTGGTCTCGTGCCAACTGCGCAGTTCTCCTATTCTGGCGTGAATGTGGGTGGCGATAGCTCATCCCCACATCCACCCAGTCTATTGATTTAGTTTGTTCTGGGATAGAATAATGGGCGGCGACAGCTCATCCCCACATCTACCCAGTCTATTGATTCAACATGGGTCAAAACCCTTGACAAATCCCCCCGCCCGACTGCGCTTTGATTCAAGTAGAGGGGAAGTTGGGTGCAAAGGAATTTTTGAGCCCTTGCGCTGGAATTGAATTACTCTGGAGCGGTCCCCTCTGGTATTGCAGAGGACTCCTCCAGTTGTTGCAGAGTGTGCCTGGGATGGCAACACTTTAGCTGATTTATATGGACCCACTTATCTTCCCCCTCTGCCAAACTGCCTTTGGGGATGCAGATCTTATTGGCAACAGGGGAGATCTTGTCTATAATTTCAAACGGTCCCTTCCATGTAGGCAAGAATTTTTGCTGTTTGGCCTGGTTCCTTTGGAAATTGTATAGATAGACCCGATCACCCACCTTATATTCCTTTCGGGTAGTTTTTAAATCATAGTGGGTCTTCATGCTCTCGGCTGATCTTTCTAGATTCCGCTGAGCATAGGCAAAAGCATGTTGAAGGTGTTTACTTAAATTCTCCACATACTCATGAGTTGAGGAGGCATTTATCAGTGTCTGCTCTTGGGTTCTGTAGAGCAAATGCTGGGGAAGCACCATCTTGCGTCCGGTCATCAACTCAAATGGTGACATTTTAGTTGCAGATGAAGGGGTATGAAGGGGTAGATCTGATGGCCATTAGGACCAGAGGTAATCGGATATCCCAACTTGGCCCAGAATCTGCCACAAACTTTTTTAATATGCTCAAAATGGTTCGGTTGTATCTCTCCACTGCTCCAGAAGAAGCTGGCCTGTAAGTAATGTGTAGCTTCCTTTTAACCCCCAGTATCTCCCACATCTTTGTCATTACTTCACTGGTGAAGTGGCTACCTCTGTCTGACTCAATCCTTTGAGGTAGACCAAAACGGGAAAAGATGTGGTTAATCATCAGGGCGGCTGCTGTTTCTGCCTTGCAGTTTGGGGCTGGGAGACATTCCACCCACTTGGTAAAAACAAGCATGTAACGGTCAACATGTACTTGTTTCCTCTCGACGAGCGAATTACAGGGCCTACAAAGTCAATTTGCAAATCTGACCATGGCAGTGTCATCCTCCTCTTTTGGAGAGGTGCACGGTGCGTGAGGGATGATGGCTGAAATTGTGCACACAGAAGACACCCCTTCAAGTATTGGTCGAGGTCCTGCCCCATGTGTGGCCAGTATGCAACCTCTCAAGATTTCCAGTGTTGTGTGAAACCCCCTATGACCGGCGGTGGCCGCATCATGGGCGTGACTTAACATCAGGCTTCGGAATGAGGTAGGAACCACCCACTGATCGTGGCCAGCTTTGGATTCCCTTACCAGCAAACCGTCTTGGATTCGGAACATTTTTGGACATTTCATCAACACTCTTAGGTCCTCTTTCCCAATGTAATCAGTATCCGTCAGGGGAAAGTTCTCAGGGTCCTCAAGGTGTTGGTAAAACTTACCAATAATTGGATCCCCCTTCTGAGCTGTAATTAAATCAGCATCGGGGTCTCCTTACTCCATTGGGCAGTTGAAAGATCATTGTGAGCATTTGTCTGGGACCTAGTGATAGCAGTGACCTGGATTTCCCCCAACAGGGACTCTATTTCGATTAGATCCCCTTGGATGGCCCCGGTTTTGGCCAGCTGATCAGCTACGTCATTTCCAGTTTTGTCTGGTCCCTCTACTTTGGAATCACCCTTGATCTTCTTCCAGTAGATGGTCATCCCATTCGAGGTGACCAGATCATCAATGTTTTGGATTAACTTCCCATGTTTCAGGGGTTTGTTATTAGCACATAACATGCATCTGGTTTTCCAATTAACCAGGTGCTCCACGAACCCGTTCCGTACATAATCCGAATCGGTGATTATGACCAGTTCGTGGACCTGATGTTGGACAGCAGTGAGGATGGCCTGATGCACAGCCATCAACTCTGCCACCTGACTACTGTAACGCTCACCTGATTCCCACGGAGGCGCGGGTCTTGGCAGGAAGGTGTCTGTGACTCGAAAAGTGATGTGCAGGACTCGATTGGCTTCTGGGGTCGAACCTCTTCGCACTGTGTGTCGAACTCGAAGGGTGAGGTTTCTGCAGGTGAAAGAATATGGGGGTTAATGGTCTGGGTTGTTGAATGTCCCTCTCTCTCTCTCTCTCTTCCCAGCTTTTCTGTAGAGTTCCCCCCCCCCCAGGTCACGTGTTCACCTTAGATAGGTGAATGCTGGGCTCTCCATCTGCGTCTGGTGCAGGGTGCGGTGCCAGTTCCTTCACTGGTGAAACATTGGCCTCTTGACTTCAGAGGATGGTTACCGTCGTTATCTGCACGAGCGGTAAGTTTCTGGACACCTTTTGTCTTTATAGTCTTTTAAATGCGTGGCACGTTAATATTGAAGACTCTGTATAATGCTTTTCCCTTATGTATTGCAGGACTCGTGAGATGGAAGATGGAGTGAAGCGCCTGGAAATTCGTAAGTATGGCAAGCGCTCTAACTGTCTCTTTCCTTGCAGCTTAGTTCGTGTTAAAGAGACGCCGGAGTATTCGCAGGCGTTTTATTGCGACGAGCGTGATGGGCGTGAGTAAATACCTGCTTAATGTCTTTCTCTTTATCTTTACAGGCGACGATGCAGAATGAAGAAATCCGGAATTCACAGCGTGCCGGTAAGTATAACAATGCTTTTGTCTTTGCAGGCGAAGATGCAGAATGAAGAAATCCGGAATGCACCGCGTGCCGGTAAGTATAACAATGCTGTTGTCTTTGCAGGCGAAGGTGCAGCGTGAGACACAGCCGCTGCCGATGGATCAGGTGAGTAAGCACTGCGTGTAAAGTTCGTCTTGCTAACCTGTTGTTTCTTGTCTTTTGCAGGTACTGATGTTGACTGGATACAGGAATGGTAAGTATAATTCTTGCAGGTTCAGGATCAAAAGAAGAAAGGCTGGAACAGACTCGGTGAGCGTTCTGCTGCAGATGCAGAATAACGCGAAGCATGTTTCATCTATCGGGTGTGGTTTAAATAGCCTTGGAGTGATGAGGCGTCTCCTTCCACGGCCCCGCCTAGGTAAGAAAAGAGTTCCAGTTTCCAGAAGAGTGCCAGTGCTGTATCCAGGGAGTGGAGCTGCCCCACCCAGGTAAGAAAGTAGTTCCTGTTCACAGAGGGCTTCTAAGTGGCTGGTGAGTAAGCAGCATGGTCTGCTGCAGGTAAGTGCACCCAAGCACTTTCACACCAATTATGAGCCCGGCGCTTCCAGTGCCGGGACCGATGGTTTTGATGAGCCTGGTGCCACCGGCGCCAGGACAGGGTCCAAAAGGTCCCAGTAGGGACCGGCTGGTGCCTAGGATTAGGGTTAGGGGCCTGCTTCCAAGGACGTTGGGCTGGTCCTGGCTCCTTGGAAGCAGTGATCATGACAACTACTTCGGGGACCAATTTTGTATCCAGCGGAGGGTTCTGGAAACTCCTTCACCCAGGCATTCCCTACGCCGGCCACCAGTTCTTTCTCCCCGTTTTTGTCAACATGGTACGAGCATCCATCCACATAGACAGTTGGCATTCCCTCACACTTGTCTTCTTCAAAGACTTTGTGTGGGGAATTAAGGTATGCCTCCATGTTGTCCTTAATTTTTAGACTTTCGTCCTTGAGACAGTTTTCTCTGGCACAATCATGCAAGTCAGCCAGACCTTGCGCGAGGGGACTCTTCTTGTTTTGGCCATATCTGACCTCCACAGGAAAGCCCTGCATTGACAGAATCCAGGAAGTAATTCGGGAATTACTCACATTTCCAGTCCGGATTCTGTCACTTTGGAGATATTGCAGAGGCTGGTGTGGAGTCTCCACTATGATGTGTTCCCCCTGGATAAACGGGCGGTAATTCTTCAATGCCCACACCGTTGCCAGGAGTGCCTTCTCACAATCGTTGAATTTTTCCTCCACAGAGGATAAAGTTTTGCTCGATAGGAGATTACTTTATTGACCTTGTCATGCTTTTGGTATAATACTGCCGTCAAGCACGTATTAGAGAACCCAGTCTCCAGGAAGAACTCCTTGTTTCTGACAGGGTAAGCTAGGCAAGGCGCTTGTGAGAGGCTTCTTTTGAGTTGTCTTACTGCCTCGGATTGTTCTGGACCCCATTCCCACTTGACCCCCCTTCAAGAGATGAATCAGGGGTCTAGTGATCTCTGCGTAGCCTTCAATGAACTTTCTGTTGTAATTAGTCAGTCCAAGGAGGCTCCTTAGTTCCCGCAGAGTTGTGGGGTCTTTCAGTTTCTGAAGTGCTTCCACTTTCTTTTCCTGGGGACAGAGACCCTGAGGAGTAATCTCATGCCCCAAGAAATTAACACGGGTTCTACACCACTGTGCTTTCTGGAAGGAAAGTTTTGCTCCGGCGGCCCTCAACTGTGTCAGAACATAACGGATCTCCGCTATGTGTTCCTCCACAGATGAACTTTTGATGAGGACATCATCTACATAAGCCAGGTTACCCCTCGCACCCAGGTCGGGCATCGCCTTATGTAGGAAAATATTGATTTCATTGCCGGAGTTGAGGTATCCGAAGGGAGTCCGGGTCCATGTGTACTGCTGGCCCCCAAAGGTAAAAGCCAGTTTGTATTGGTCCTCCCTACTGACAGGCACGGTCCAGTACCCATTGGTCAGGTCTATTGCAGTGAATACCTGTGACCCCTGGATCTGGGCCAGCCCTTGGTCAATGTAGGGCAGAGGCCATCGGGAAGTATGGACGCATTTGTTGAGCTCCCTAAGGTCGGTGCAGAGGCTCCACTGGCCGTTTGGCTTCAATATTCCCAGCACTGGGTCATTGAAGGTGCTGTGTACTGGACGGATTATTCCCCGGGACTCAAGGTTCTTAATTATTTCAGTAAGGGACTCCATGGATGCGAGAGGCAAACGATATTGCTTCACAAACACTGGAGTCATTCCAGGGTCCGTGGGAATTGTTGTTGTGTGGATGTCGGTGCGACCACAGTCATATGAGTCTACCGCAAAGAGATCTTGGAAATCCAAGAAAACTTGTTTCAACTTTTGCTTCTGTTCCAGAGTCACGCAGGCATCAGCTAGGTTGACTCTCTCTTCCACCATCTGCCTGAAGCCTGGAAAGACTTCTGGTTTGGCTATCTCAGCGGCCTCCTCCAGCTGGGTGGAGAAGTCCCTGGTCAGAGTGCTGATTTGGACTGGGGGCTTCAGGTGGGAAAGGCAGCCCTCATGAACCTGGAAAATCACCTCATCCCTCCTGAAGTCACAAGTCACATCTTCCTTACCATAAGGGCAGGAAGTGTACACCAGGAAATTCCCCCATGCCGGGTGAAGATCCTGTCTGGTGTTGTGTTGTCATCACTGTCACTGTCAAAACAGTCCTTGGGGATTGGTCCTAACAGTTCATTTCCTAAATCAATGGAGAAATGTCGGTCATTAACCACCATTCAAATAATGGTGCCTGCGTCTAGAGTAATGCTCTTTAAGTCGCTGTTATCCACCTCTATTGGAATGGTGTCATGTTCTATGTTGACTAATGGAGTTGGGTTTACCCCCAACCCTTGCTGTTGGAGAGAAGCATTTAGATGTATGTAAGCATCAGGGTTTTTCAATTTTTGTCCTCTTTTAACTTTCACTTCCAGGGAGAATTGTCGGGTCCTTTCTGGGATGGTGACTTCCTCTTTGATCTGAATTTCAACTGCATACGGTAGCAATTGAGCTGACCTAAATGCTTTTTCTGGATCATCAAAACCCATGGGATTGTCCGCTAATCGGGACCAAGCTTTGAAGTTTATTTGGTCCAAACTAATGGCAAAGCGATTGAGAATGTCACTGCCTAAGTAAAAGGCGTCAGTGACGTCTCGCACGACCCAACAATTATGGACTATGCTCTTGTTGCCAATGGAGATTTTGAGCATGCACCTGCTTGGCAGGAGATGTTTGGAATTGGGTGCTTCCAGGTCCATTTCCCATTTGTCTATCAGTTTGAATGTGGGAATGGCTGGATCTTTTGGGAGTTGGCGGAACATGGCTTCGCTGATGAAGCTCTTACCGTTGTTCACACACACTCCAGCGAGAACAGAGTCCTTCCCATCATTTAACTGAACAGGGTTGAACAACTGCTCTCCAATTTGCTGAATATCAGCCAGGCTCTGAGCTGATTTCACATCTTTCTGGACTATAGGAGTGGGAGTTTCTGATTGTGGATTAGTAAAGAATTTCAGGGTGTTTCCTTCCAGTGTGGAATACCACCTTAAACTGGAAGGAAGGTTGATTTTCAGAAATAGAGAGGACCCCCATCACCAGTCTGTTGTCCTACTGCTATTACTGTCACGTCTGGAATTTGGTTGTTCTGGAAGTGAAATTCTACTTGGTCAGATTTTTGTTCAACAATGTGGCAGGTGCCGTTTAAACTAACATGGTTGACACTCTGTTTTAATTTTATTGGTCGGCTAGTCTGGGTCCAGAGGACCTTGTTTACGCAATCTATTAGGGGTGACAACCTTCTCAGGAGGTCATTCCCTAGTAAACAAGGGGTGCCCTCTGGAGTCACTACTATGACCGGGTGTTTCACCTTGTGTCGCACAATTTTAATGTCCAAATCTGCAGTCCCCTCGACAGGAATTTCCTTCCCGTCAAAGTTCAGCAGTTGTCCAGGAAGAGAGGTGAGAGGAATACAGTAATTCTCCCCCCTTCCTGCATTTAGTTCATCAAAGGCCCTTTTGCACAGAAGGGTAGCTTGGGATCCAGTGTCCACCAGTGCCGAAATTGTACCCTGCCCCTGTACTTGTACCCGGGCATAGTATCTTCCCTCCTTCTCCTCAAGGGGGCACAGATAATGCACATTTTGGACAACTGGTGGGCTAACTTTCTGGATTTGGACATTGCTAGCGAAGATATTTGGGCAGAATTTGGTGGAGAGCCTTGGGAATCTGAAAGAAAAAGTTGGCAACTGGATATCAGAGCCATTGTGGGTTCCCCTGGTTCCGGTTCTGGGCCGCCCCCCCCTTTTTGGAGGCAGTCACCAGGATGGGTTTGAACCAGGGGATTTCGGTATTGTGTGTTCTGGGCGGTAGCTCAGTCTCCATATCTCCCCAGTCTGGATTGGAATCCCTTGGGACCCATTTTTCCTTGGGAGGAGGTCCCCCATCTCTGAAGGAGAAGATCCTTTTCCCAGGATCTACTGAGGATCCCTCTCCCTCAAATTGGAAGACCTGTACCTCCTCCACAAAGTGGGTCTGTTTGGGTCCTTTGTTTCTCCTACCCCCCCTCTGCTCCTTGGGAGGCAGGCTTTCAGGGGCAGGAGATTTTGTTTCCGGTTCCTGGTTTTCCAGGGGCTGTTTACAAGTTGGGAAGGAAGCTTCCTCCAAGGCTTTACACCCCCCTTCCCCTTGTGCCTCCTCCCTGGGAACCGGTGGGTTATCAGGGTGCTGCCCCCGTCATTGTTCTGGAGCACCAGGTCCAGAGTTTGGTGCATTCTGTGGTGGCATGCTCATCTGAGGGTTCTGTTGAGCCCTCAGTATGTGACCCAGATCCCGTGCCATATTTTGGACCTGGCGCTCAAGTTGTGAAACCCGCTCAGGCTGATACGGGGCTCTATTTTCTCCCCTGGGCTGATCCCGGGAAGGGTAGCTATCCCTTCTCTGGTAATACCCCGGATTGGGAAGATTTTGGTACCCCTCCACCCTTGGCCTCCCCTCTCCTGGATTAGGTTGTCTGGGCTCAGGGAATTGGGGAAAGAAGGATGGATGATTTTGGGGCTGGAAATTGGGTAGATACCTGGGAAAAAAGTTCTGCCCAGGATTTGGTGAATTTCTGCCCTCCTGGGGGAAGTTAGGAGGGAAGTTCCCCGGGTTAGGCGCTTGGCTGGATCCCCCCCGTTGGGCTGGAGGAGTGCACACATAATCCAGGATAGGTCGGTTTCCCTTGTAGTGGGGACTTACATAGTCAGGGGAGCGGGGGACCCCATTTGTGGGACTACCTCCTCGACTCCCTGTCTGTGACTGGCCCGAGGGCCTTCTGGGCTGTGAATTATTTGGTGCAGGCAGGTTTTTAGGCCCCCCCATCTCCAAATCTGAAACGGGGGTGACCTTTACCTCTGACACCTTGGCAGCAGCAGGGGTGCTGTTGGTTTTGGGGTTTTTCTGCGCATTATTTTTATTTTCGATGGGCTTCTGCACCTCATAGATCCGGGTAGCCTGTTCAATGACCCAGTCTAAAGATCTTTTCTCATGAAAATCTCTCACGAGCTGGGTCATTATGTATTTGGGTAAGGCATGTAAAAACGTATTGATAAATTCTCTGCTATCCGTGCGCACCCTTCTGGTGGTCTGCGCAAAAGCACGCTTTAATTCTTGCACAAACTCTTGTGGGGCCTGATCCTCCCCACATTGCAAATTGTAGGCTGCCTTGAGAACCTCTTGAGGATTTCTGTGAACAGAAAAATGTTTCAAGATGGCCGCCTTATAGGTGGACCATCTTAAATGATTTTGGTCCTCCAGCCCCGCAAAGAAACTGGAGTATTCTGGGGAGAATGTCCATTTGACGTACTGGATGCAGCTACTGCTGTCCTTCAAGTGGAAAGTCTCCATCATTTGCTCATAGAGCTCCAAGTGTTCCCAAACAGAATACTTGGCGTTCTTGTGATAAGGCGTGATGACACTCCTTATTGCCTTTATTTGCTTCAATGGGTCCTTAAGCAAGGCCCTTTTTGCCTTATTAGCCTTTTTGGTTCGGGTCACCCTGGTCCATTCATCCTCTGACTCCGAAGCACTGCTCCCAGAGGTGCCCGTCTGATCTTCCAGGTTTTCCCGGATTCTGCGAGCCTGGGAATGGCTGGCAGAATGTGGGGACCTGGTCTCCTGTGTCCTGTGATGCTCAGAGGAGTCTTCAGCTCCCTCATTGCTACCAGAATATGCTGGGTATCCCACCCACTGACCTAACTGGGCAGAGGTTTTCAGGATGCCCTTAGTGGGCCTACTCCCCTGGGGTACCCCACTAAATTGCACTGTGCTTGGGTGCCCATACCCGGATGCCTGCCCCTCCATTCCTGGGTGGTACTGGCCTATGAGCCCCATACTTTTTGCTGGATAGTAAACTGCCATCCCTGTGGCCCTGTGCTCATGTGCGCCAGGGAACATGGGGGTGGCAGAGTCCAGGGACTGGTAGAGGTGAAGGCCTCTGGCACTAGGGCTCCTGAGGTTATGCTCAGGAGTTTCTCTTTCCCAGCGAACCTCATCTCTATCCGCCCCTGCTCCCTGTTGCAATGCAAGAGCCTGCGCTTTCAGTCCCTCAGTTAAGGCCTTACTAGACTCTATCATTCTCTCCTGCATCTCTACCTGTTGCTGGAGCCTATCATTGTGCTGGCAGAGAGCCTCATTCTCTCTCTGTGCCTCCTGATTGGTCCTGGAGTACTGGGCCAGTCTTTGCTGCAGGAGGGTTACCTCCTGAGCTGTGTCCCTATTGGCCTGCTCCTTTCTTGCCAGAGCATCCTCCACCCTCCTGGTGTGCTCTAACAAGTTCTGGTGTTCTTTTTGGAGGTCACCCAGGCCCTGGAGGGCCAGGTGATTTTCTTCCATTTTCCTTTTTAAGTGGCAGACTTCGTGGCCTAAGGTATCCCTTTCCTGACTAAGAGCCTGCATCTGTGCCGCCAGGTCGTCCCTTTGCCTTTGGAAGGCACCAGCTTTCTGGCGCTCCTGATCAAACTCTGCCTCGGTATCCAGGTCTTTCAAAATCAATTTATTGCCTCCTCTTTCTCTCTGTCTAATTGGATTTGTAGGGTGGCTACCTGCTCTGTGCATGCCCTTTTGAAATTGATCTGTTGCTCCAGCTTTTTTCTGGCTCTGCCGTAAGGAGTCCAAACTGTCTTGGTGCTCCTTCTGCAAAGCCAGAATTCTGGTATCCTGGTCTGTCTTTTCCTGTTGCAGTATATCCATGTCCTCTTTTATTTTAATGATATACTGCCTACTATCATTTTCTGACTCCTGGCTCCTCTGCAGCCTCTGCTCAGAAGAGACCAGGTCAGATTGGGCCTTTTCTAACGCCATCTGTTGCCTATTTGCCAGATATTGGCCTTCAGCACATTTGTCCTGCATGGCTCCCATATATAGATACAAATATGCCGCTATCCTAACCATCTTGCTGTGTTCATCTTTAGCTTTAGGAGCCATATATAATTCACTCAGGGCCACATGTAATGGACCCTGATCTCTCCATGTATCTGACCCTGTTTCAGTGACCTGTTGCGCGATTGCCTGCAACCAGACCGTTTGGTCCTGATGAGTCCACTCACCTCTCACAAATAGCTTATGTAAGAAGTGCTCTCTGGCTATTTTCATATCTACCAAGGTCATCATTCTGGAATTTGAGTTCCTTCCTGACTTACAGAAGTTTGTATGTTATTTTGCAAAACAGACCGTTTCCTTAGAGCGTTCCTTTGAGGGATGCTTTCACAGTGTAAAACAGCATGGTGATCTAACCGGATATGTGTATCTGGTCAGTTGGCACACTGTATTAATCTGCACAAGTGGTAAATCTAACCTAGAATATCCCGGCTCAGAGCCCCCACTTCTGTAAGCGATATTCAATCAACACTACAGCTAAGTCAATGCCTAGTCTGGGATGCTGAGGAAAACCCTTATTGATGTATTTTTATTTCCAGTTCAGTACTCTGGATGACAACCCTTGTATAACACCCCCCTCTTAGAATCCCCCTGACCCCACTGAGCCAAGAAGTAGGTTTGTTTTGCAAATTAAAAGGTTTATTTGAAAATGTAAACAATATATATATATATATATATCACTTTATAATAAATTAATATTTGATAGTACACTTAGACATATGATGTTGATCAACAATGGGCAATCTGGCACTAGCACACTTCTTTACAATCAATGAGGTGTTAGTATAGGATGGATAAAGTAGCAAAAATACTTTTATGGTTTCAAGGGAAAAGCAATGAGGAATAAAATGCAGTACAGAAATACTTGATATGATTTTAGCAAAAGATAAGATAATCACTTTTTCTCTGGCAATTCACCCCCCTCCCCTATGCAATGTAAGAAATGGAAGGAGATGGAAAGAGGAGCACACAGTTCTCAGGAATGCAATCAAATAAAATACGAAATTCAGTTCCCCCCCAGCAAGCTTAGAGGAAACAGGTAAGAGTTTGAAATACAGGCCCAACATGCTTTTTAAATGTGATGGCAATGGATGGGAAAATGTGCTAAATGATTTTAATTCCCTCTAGAGATTCAGGGTGAGGGAGAGATACTTTATATTAGTTCAGGCTCACTTTAGCAATGCTCTATGAGTTATTAGCAGATTGCAAACGAATTTTAGCAAAGAGAAGCAAAAAGCTGCTGATTTCTACAGAGGAAGAAATCGGGCCAAATCGCAAATCGCAGTAAATTTCGCGACTGCATGTCTCGCGATTATGGGAAAAGTATAGGGAGTAGGAAGTCGGCTCTAGGTTCTTTGGAAAGCCTAGATTTGAAGCTTTCAGGTGAAAGTTAAATTTCGTTCCTAGCACAAACGGTTCAAGAGATACGGACGATTTAATAAAGGTAGATTTTCAGATTTAAAGTAAACTCAAAATGACAGGTGACAGCTTGCAGCTGCAGAATTGACAGGTGACAGTTGTGCCGTTTAAAAATGACAGATGACACGATTTCTAGGAGGCAGTTCTACTTAGGTTAAAATAGTTTGGATTAGATTATTTTAACTAAGAGATTGGTTCTGCACAGTTCTGCTAGGTACTCACAATATAATTTGAACTAGGCCTCGTCACGGTTCTGGTCAACACGTCCGGCTGCGGTTCTGTCTGCTCGGCAGGTCAATCAGGCACCGGTTCTGTTCACAGCGATCTGGGTCAGCTCTGCTCTGCTGGTCTAGCCTCTCTGGATTCTGGATGTAACACTGCTTTCTGGGTACTGCTACAGGTTCTTCCAAAAATTCTCGGCAAAATTCAAACAGCTCGCCCGGCTGTTGAATAGTTTGGTTGGTTTTGAGGCCTGCTGAAGAGGATTCAGCTGGTGGATTCAGGCCTCTCTGCTACAAATTCTCGAGTAATTTCTGCTACAGGTTCTGGAGAATGATGGATTTGAAGTCTGGATCTCTGGATGTGAAGTCGTCGGTCAGCATGCTCCGCAGCAAATGGAATTGACTCTCTCTACCTGTCCCAGCAGTCTCTTTATATGTGTTTTAAAAGTGGGTGGAGAGGCTAGCATCCCTAAACCTGCCCCTCTCTTGATTTGATAGGTCAATAGATTCTTTGGTCCCTGATTTGGGAAGGGATGTGTGTCAGAGTGATGTCATTTTTATGACCTGCAGAAATGACACTCCCCTGGTCAATGTGCACATAAATCTATTCCTGATCCAAATACATATTTCCCAGGTACACAGTTGTTTGACATCACATACACACATCATATATTACTAAAGATAGTCCCTGTCCCGACTCTAGCGTTTCTAGGAGCTTGCATTCAAAAATGGCAACTTATTTTCGATTTTAGTGGGTTTTGCAACATTGGTTTTTCATCAAAAATTATACAAAGGTACATTTCCCTTTCACATATATCCCAGTAACTTTCCATGTCTCTAGCTTAAACACATTGTCTACAATAATCATAATTAGCGGGGTTTTGCCCCAGAACATGGTACAAATTGGAGTTTGGACTCAAATCGTGAGGGCATTTTTCAAACTAAGACTCTCAAAGTTGTACATTCCTGTCATTTGGTTACAATAAATTATCACTGTTTCTATAAAATATATATTTGTTGCAATTATACTCCCCCAAAGTGTCTGGGTCCGCCTCCAGGAGTCTGGGTGGGTCAGTGATCACATGTCTCTCCTTGCTGGCAGAGGGCTGTTGACAGGAAACACTCAAAATTAACATACCCCATTCAACAGAAAGAGCCTTTTGTGTGGGCTCCAGCAGGCTGCCTGGAAGTCTCTCCTCAATCAATCAACAGGGTCATGTGATATCCTGCCTCCTGGGGTGGAATCTCTGAGGTGTTAAGGTTTCCCAGCCTCTTGGCCTCTGGGAACAGCAGGTGGCTAGATTTTCAATTAACTAACAAGCTCTGAAGTCCCTGCCCATCTTACAACTCCTAAATACAGTTTCCCTGTCAGAGTTTAGAATTTGTTGGTACTGCATCCATTTTTGAGTTGTCTTGAATTACTGCATTTCAATAGAGTGGTCTTTTGCTTGATAGTATAGGACCATTGCTTAACATTGTTTTGATGGCATCCTTACAGTAGAGTGGTGATGTGGAAGCCCCCACAAGAAGGTTGAATCTTTGGAGTGGTCTCCTGCCAACTGCGCAGTTCTCCTATTCTGGCGTGAATGTGGGTGGCGATAGCTCATCCCCACATCCACCCAGTCTATTGATTTAGTTTGTTCTGAGATAGAATAATGGGCGGCGACAGCTCATCCCCACATCTACCCAGTCTATTGATTCAACATGGGTCAAAACCGTTGACATGCCAGAGACGGACACACTTTCTGGGCTTTAAAGAAGTCAGTGTGATCTGCGCTGCCAGCTGATGCAGACTTATCCAGCTTGGGCAGGTCCTTCATATCTGAGTCCACCTTCTCCTTCACCTCAGGTTCCTACACTGTGCCAACAAGTCACTGAGTCCCCTGCCACCAAAGTAGGGTTCTCAGTGGCTACTGGCCCCTCTCCTGCAGGAGTAGGTGACTCATCAGTCTGTGGAACTGGACTAGGGGCTACCGGCCACGTCGGTCCCTCCAACAAGCCCTCTGGAAACACTCCAGGCCCAAGGCTCTGAGGGTGTTCAATCTGGTGTTCTCTTTGGTCCTCGATCGTGTAGCTGCTGCGACTATCTCGGGATCTGGAAGATCATTATCCAACAGACATGGGACAGGGATGGAGCCTTTCACTTCTACACAGCGCTGGGTCATTTCACCCACCAGATGAACTCTACTATCGCCAAGGGACACTTACTCTTTCTATCAAACCCACTGACGCTACAATCAGGCCCCTCAACATACTGGACTGGCTGTACCCACTGCCAGGTGACAGCAGTGAGGCTAGCTGCGGTGTCTTCGACCGCAGGAATTCTGTGTCCATTGATATAGACATGTTGTAGATAGAGTTGAGTATTACTCAGATAGAGTTGAGTATTATTGAGAACTGGGATCTCTTTTGGCTACCCGGTACCATTCCTACAAAGTGTAACCAATCCAAATTCGGCCACTACTTGGCCTAGTGGGAAGTCCTCCTCTAGGAGGTCCACACTAATGATGGTCTCTTCCACGAGTCCAACAGTCACTATAGCTTGATTGGGTAAGCCTCTGCAAGCAGGATCCCATTTCCTATGGCCCAGCTCCTGACACACCGGATACCTTTTCTGGAGCTGCTGGAGGGTCTCCTGGATTAATTATCTCCCTTTGTTCCCTGGGAGATGTTTAGAGGTGGGATCTTGCTTCCCTCTTGGATATCTTGGCCTTCCTTCACTGGCGGAACAAATAAGGCAGACTGTACCTTCAGCCAGGGTCCAATGCTGGGTTCTTCTTTCCTGCTTCAGCACCCTATTGTTCCTAAATGCGCTCCGCTGCCGCGGGTGCATTGACTAACAATGAGGCGCCTGCCACCACTATGCCAGCTCAGGGGAGCCCTTGAAAGACTCTCCCGAGCTGGCGTGGTGGGGGGCTAACGGTGCCTTTTGTTGGTGAAGGCGCCCGACTTTCTGCACTTCCCACGCTTTGGATCGGCACACAAATGAACACATAACGCCTTGCTTTTACACTTTCAGTTTACCCTACACTCATTGTAAAATGACCCCCTTAATGTCCAATAGTGCATTCTACATAAATCACACGAGATGCCCCCAAGAGAATGACGTGCCACAGAACCTGCATTGCCACAGTAAAGAGAACATTCTACAGAACTACTTGACCCAGGATTACATCTAAATCATTATGGAAATCCTACACAGCAAACGACCATGTTCCACAATACACCCTCCCTCATTCGAACAGATGACCTCCACCGGCCCTCGTAGGACTACATGTCCCAGAATGCACTCTGTCTCCCTCAGTGCAAAGGCTGTCGCATGATAAAATGTCCCAGAATAGGTTCCCTCATTTTGAAAAAAAAGTCCTCTTCTGTGTTAAGTGTCGCAGACTCGTCCTCACAAGTGAAGGCAGCCTTTCGCACTGAGAGCAGAAGCCCCCACATTAACTGACGTCTAAGAATACCTTCTGGAACGTTCAATACACAGGCCCTGCTACTGTCTCAAAACGCACTCTGTCTCGCTGAGGTGCCACGGCTCACCGCACTACATTTCCCCGAGTGAATTCTGCCTCACTCAGTGCCAAAGTTTCAATGGGAATACATGTTTCAGAATTCACTCTCCCTTCCTCGCTGCGGATGTGTCACTCAACGAAGTGCATTTCCCGCAATTCACTCTGCCTTACTCAGTAGAATTGTTGCGCACATGACAAAATCTCCGAAGAAAAACTTGCCTTTCAGCTCTCGAGCCCTGCCATGGGACTGCGGAGGACTCCTCCGCTCTTCCTCAAAGCCAACCTCCGCAGTCCCATGGCAGGAATTCGAGCGGTGGACTTATATGCAAGACTGGGGATAGCGTTGGCCTGGCCTCGTGCCCTCAATACTCTGTGGAAGGATGACCACAAACCTTATAGGCACTGGGGTACTCCGACCTCGCATTGTACAATGCGTAGGTGCTGCTGTCACGTTTAAGGGCAACCCTCCAATGCTGATGCACTGTTATTCTTTACCCAGATACAGCCTCAGATGCCAGCGGTGGGCTCCTTGGCATAGGTGTTGCTACACGGTGCATGCCCCATCTGAAGTAAAACGAGACCCAGGACCAGTCCCATATGCATCGGTACAGCCCCACATGCCAGCTATTGCAGCCCATGGCAGGATTTGCCATCGAATTCCATGTACTCTGATCACAGGCTATAGTGGCTACAGCATACTTCCGTCTATATCATGATTTGCCAAACGATGCTTGCATTGACGCAGATGCCCACAGAGTTATGCCTGTCCCAGAATGCACTCGGCCTCACTCCCTAGAAAGGAAGTCATGAGCGTGTATATAGCGCATTGCCCTCTGCTCCATTGAGCACAAATATAAAGCAAAATGGCCAAGTCACCCAGAAGGTGCTCTGCCTTCCCCGGGACAGAGCCCCCTCCACATGGCTAAACATCCTAGAACTGACTCTCCTCTGAATATGTAAACACCGCCCACATTACTATGTGTTGCAGAATTCTCTGGGCTTCACTCAGTACAAAGGCCACCACAGAACTGCATGTCCCAGAAAGCACTCTGCCTCAATACAGATGTCTCTATGTAGTATAATGCCTTCCGATTCCACAGTGCAGTGATTCCCAGATGAGTGTATACCCCAGAACGATCACTTTTGTCAGCAAAGCAGATCACCATGTGGGCTACCTTTGTAAGAGTGAATTCTACTAAACTCAGTGCAGAAACACACACATTCCTACATTTCCCAGGATGCTCTCTACCTCACTCATCGCAACACGATACCTCAGAATTTAATCAGCCACATTCAGTAGAGGTACCTCTCAACTACATGTACCACCATGCACTTGCTTCACAGAGTAGAACTGTGAGCTGGTGGCAATATTGGCTGAGGCCTGGAAGAGTGATTTTAGTGGTAGGCTGTGGAGGGCATTGCATGCACTCCTAAGCCAAAAGTGGTCCATTGACGCACCCATGAAACAGGCAAGTGCATTGAATCTCCCACTGAGCAATGCACACTTCCAGTGTCTTGCATCGCCCGACTGGCACTTGCCTCTCCAGAGGCCTTTCCGTGTTCATTGTAAATCTGACTGGAGAAAAGAAATGTCGCTCTCTGCCAGATCCCTTGCATGCATATCTCAAAGGGTCTCCGGTGTCAATGAACTCACGCCTGATGCACAGAGAGCTTCTCATTTGCCCACTAGACCTTGCATTGGACTCTGTCCATCCTCCTCTTCAGTGGCCCCCTTCATCCCGGCGCATAGAGTTATTAAAAACAGTGTACTGAAACTTGCATGATAGTACTTAATTGTGCAAGCTAGGGATTACCCATTCATCCAGACTATAAGATATTAACATTCACATCTACCTATCCATTCATCCACTAGCCCACCCATACAAACACACACCTGCCCAGTCACTCACTCACTAACCTAGTGAGATACAACTAGGTCATGAATCCCTCTATCCACTGGCCACACACACGCACGCACGCACGCACGCACACACACGTCATGTGTCCCCCCAGCCACCCTATTACCCATCCACCCAAACACCCAGAAACAAAACTCACATACATACATCCTGCCACCCACTAACCCATCAACACAACTACACTCAAATGTACTCAAGAAAACACACACTCGCAGACCAGGATGTTGCGTGGCGGGGGCTTTTGCGCCACTTTGGGTTAACTGGTGAAAGCTGGGCTTCGGGTCGTGTTTGCAGCGATCGGATTCGTTTTCCATTTCAGGGCAGTTTCATGTAGGAGGCGGTAAGGGCAAGATGTTCTGTGTGTAAATTCAACTTTGTTAGTGAGCCTTTTAACATGGAAAGGGCAATCCCCGCGACAGTCTAGGGTCCATACAGCGCCTCGGTGCCTCTGGGCTGTAGTGCGCTTTATAAATGTAAATTAATAGTGTGGCGCCCTGCGGCCTAGTCCTTTATTCTAACCGGGAGAAGGCAGTTATAACTGGCGCTGATGGCGCATAGTGCACCGGCTGTGCTGCTGTGCACAACACGCTGCTTGTCGATTAAATGAAGCTCCGATGGTCGCACGCTGTACCAACAGAGGTAGGGCAGCCCGGGTAGTAGTGGACTGGTATTGGCGGCCGGGTTCACAATCATTGGAGCGACCTAGCTCTCTGGATCTCGGCGGCGGCGGCCTGCGATGCAGCGTAGAGAAGGGCGAGTTCATTCGGGCGAGGGGTGGATGAAACCCTGACCCGCACGCCATACCTGAGGAGTGCGGCGGATCCTCTCCACCTGGAGGGAGGCACACCCGCCCCCCTCTACTTGTGGAGCCTTGACGTACTCGGGCGGAAAACCCCAAACTGCCGTGCCTGCGGACCTGACACTGCCACATGGGAATGGACACATCAATGGTCAGGGGGTTGGCACTGGCGCAGGCTCCAGCTGCTGCTGATTTGCACATCACCGGCTCTCTGGTGAGAATGGATGTGTGGTGCATACCAATTCGATGATGCAGGGGCCGGCTCTGGCTGAAGCCCTTCGCTGGGCCGCCATGAAGACCCACCCACTGAACGCAGCTGCGCTCCACGTCCTTCGCCCTCACTCTGCAGTCGCCGCCTGCGTAGGCATTCGCATTCTCTTTCGTCTTCTCCGCCCATTGTTAGGCACATCCTACTGTGTCTTTCATTTCACCTTTGTAGGTCTCCATTTTCTCTTGTATTTCTCCCTTCCATCTCTCCTTCCCTCCATCCCCTTTCTCTTTGTCCTTGCCCACCTTTCTTTCACTCCTCGTCCTTCTGCCTTTTCCCTCTCCTCCCATTCTCTCTCCCCCCCACTCCTTCCCCCTGCACTTCATACTGTGTTATGTGCCCTTTCCCTTTCTACAAGTCTTTGCACCCTCCCTTCTGTTATGTGTGAACAGTGTATTGCCCTTTTAACATGATGTGTCCCTCCCAAGTGTATTGCCCTTTTAACATGGGTTATGTCATGGCCCGACCTTATAAACGGAGCAACTGCAGGCACGTGCAACAGAACAGCTGAAGACTCCAACAATGGAAGGCCTGTTGTCTCCATCTCTCACTTTGGGCCTGCAGGCCTACACAGTGTGGTCACGGTCCTGCAGGCCCCACACCATGTGATCACGGTCCTACAAGTCCCTGCTGGTCTGGGCGCCCCAGATCTGCTCTGGGTCCTGCCCAGGCACCCACCATCCAGGATGCTGTCGGCATCCAAGGTGTCCCTGGCACCCAGGCGGTTCCCCCATGGCCTCACAGGATCCTGTCCTGCAACCCAAGTAAGTCGCGGTGACCCCGGCATTCATAACATGGTGCTGGGCCCCTCAGCACCTTTGAGGCCGTGAGCGTGACCGCCACTGGCCCCAAATAATGGCGACGAGTGGGGAAGAACCCCTGCAATGTGCCCGGTCCCTGCTGTTCCTCATTTTTCAACAAAAAAAAGAGGGATAAAGGAGGAGGCGGCATCCACCACCCTGGAAGAGGTTGCAGGTTCGAATCCGGCTTTGGCAACTCAGCCTTTCATACTTCTGAGGTCGATTAAATGAGTACCACCACAGGTTGGGTGATATTGTATGTATATTTGTTCTATAGAAAGCGCTTAAACATAAGTGCTATATAGTAACACATCATTATCATTTGGCCTTGGATCTGCCTGCATCCACAGAAATATGGGCCTATATGTGCTGATATTAACACTACATATGGTGATTGATTCTTGTATGAAATGTATATCACACTACAGTGATATCATAACCATATTTTTCATAGTGAACTTAGAAACAATGCTATATGAGGCCACTTCCTGTTTTGTCAAGGGGTGAAAAGTCATGTTCCTTCAATTCCTGTGATTTCTTCAAGGGTTGTGTGATGTCACTTGCGCAGGCATTTTGGTGAAATGACGGCCCTGAGTGTAAGCTTTCTGCCCCACCCTGAGTCACTAAAATAACTGGAATAGGCTTAGATGAAAACTATCCAAACCCCAGCACCCAAACAGGCTCTGTCAGACCAGACCAACAGCGTCTCATTGAAGCCAACTTTGTTCAAATTGGTAGCGGGCACATAACCAGTGGACCCATATACAGACAGGACTTAATACATAAGCCTACCTTGGGTGTCCCAGGGCTTTCTCCCCCTCCGCAGGTAGCACACGACACATTTGCTTTGGTGTTGGCAAATAAAAGGCTGTGGGATTTTTATTTGTACAGATATGGTCATAACAAACATAATCATAATTATATAACCATAATATACTGTATTTTTAGGCACCGGGTGCTGAGGTTACCCCCTCTGGCCCATGCCGCCACGACAGTGTGGTCACCGTACGGTGGCCTGTCTTCTTTCTCCTTCTTCTCTCCCTTTTTCTAGGGTGGGAGGGTTCTGGGAAAAAGAAAAAGCGAGACTCTGCATACGCAGTGAACTTGGTAGTTTGGGTCCCTGTGCAGGGTCCCAAACTGATTGTGTTTTGTTAGCTGAAACTCCGCTCCTTATATTGGACCCAGGGGCTGGCCATGGGTCCTTGTTGTGCCTGTGTGGGGGGCTGTGGTGCCAGCCCCCGGCCGGCTGGCGCTGACGGCCTCCGCACCCTGGGGTGCTTTCTCTAGTTGAGGCCCCGCCTGTTTCCTACCCGCCCTGTCTGGGTGCTTAGCACCTCTTCAGAAGGAAGGGCAAGGTGCTGTTTAACACCTTGGCCTCCATTCTTGTTTCCCCGGGCTGGCGACTGCGTGTCGCTGTGTAAAGGTGAAAGGGGGGGGGAGCGCAGCCCTTTTGGGTTGGGCTGTTGCTCGACCCTCTCCTCCGTCTGGCAGCCATGGGGCACGGGTTACCCGGCCTCGCTTGGTACCTGCAGTGTTGCCCAGAACAACGTTCCGCCCTACAACGATGGGCAAATAAAGACATAAGCAATATAACTCTTAAAAGTATAGAAATAAAGTAAAAAATGCAGTTCGCTTAACACGAGTATACGACACACGAACAGAGAAAGCAAACACATGCATTTGCTCTAAAAAAAAATAAAAATAAAAGGACAGGCCACCTAGGTGACGATTCATAGAATGCAGCAGTGGATGGACCGAGGAACATATCACAAGCAACAAACACCACTTGCTACCCAACTTCCCTACACACTGTCAGAGAGGTGAGAATTCTTGTAAGTGATTCTTGTTTACACTTAGCTGCATTGATCACATAAACATAGGTATTAGCAAAAGACAATTTTTAATTCATATTCAGATAATTAAAACGACCATCTGTCAAACTAATACAGCGATGATCTGACTAAAAGACAAAACACAAATACACAGATAAATCAGCGTTCTCTCGACATGTTTTAAAGTTTTGGTCAAGACCTCAGCCTTGTACATTTTGCAAAGATGTATTGAAAACACCTAGTTTGGGTGGATCGGACTCTAATAATGACTATTCCGACAACTGTCAGAGTGATTTTAGAAAACATGACATCCTTTCTTTTATCATGACACGTCGATAACAACCCCAACGAGAAACATGCCAGAAAACGACATGGTATGAACGTAAGCAGGAGACCCGTTTCACTAACTCGGTCAGTACCTGAAGCTGGTCAATGCAGAGAGCCTTCCGCGCCAAGTAACTGACTGCGCAATAGCTCAGGAGCATGGCTGGCCAGCACGTTGGGTTGGTTAAGTCCTCTCTTCATGGCCAGTAACACATGCCTGATTCTCTGGCAAGCTTTTCCAGGAATAGAGCGTGGGTAGGTTCCACCTGTGAAGGGGAACAAGAAGGGCATCCGTCTAACACGCAGACTTGGCATCTGCAGCTTCTCAGGCTGTGCTGGCGGGGAGCCATGCCCAGGTTCTGCCTGCACTCACCTCTGCTCGGCTCTTCGGTCTAGTTTGCAGCCAGCAATGAGAGGGTGGACAGAGACCTGAAGCAGCGACTAGAGGGGCGTGTGCTGTGTATGCCGCTGGCCATTGCCCTATGAGACTGGCCAACCATGTTCTTTGGGGGTGCTGGGAGGCAAGGACACATGGCCTGATTCAGAGAACGTTTTCCTATGGGATTGCACGGTTATAAAACGCTTCTGTGAAACAGGCCCACAGTTTCTTACTTGTTTCTTAAAATGCCCACGGTACAATGCATTTCCTCTTCCTGACCACTTTGCGGCGTTAATCACCTTTAATGAGCATCTTGATAACACCTGGATCTCCTGGCACGAATGACCAGCATTTACAATGAATACATCGTGAATAAGTGTAAATCTATGTACTTTACTTAAGCTTCCTTCAGCCTTCACCTTTGTAACAAGCACCTGGATGCCTACGGATTTAGTGCTCTCAATAAATGCAAAAATAAATAAATAAAGGGCCTCATTGTGAGCATGATGGTAACTTTAAAAAGGTGTGATATTTAACTATCTCCTGTTTTTAAAATACCACCGATTATGAAATTGAATTGCGTAAAGTACTTACTGTGTGGGGTACTGCATGAAGCAAATTACCTATACAATCATATTTTGAGGGCCCTTTTAAAACAATTGCTATTTTAAAGTATCACTAGGCATTTTAGAGAACCCTTGGCGAGAATACCTCCAGAAGTAATCAAATTCTTATTACAGAAGGTAATACAATGTCCGCCATTAAAAGCCACTCAACCAGGTTACTACTGGCAGTAAATACTGTCGGACATAATCACTACTGGTGGCACAAATACAGCCGGCAGAAAACACATGATTGTGGTTTGTGTATAATGGATCGTATGTCAGCCTCTGAAATGTAAATATATGACCGCCTATATTTTTACTGCTGTTGGTCATTGCCCTTGGTGGCATTTATGAGCAGCGGTCGTAAATATATCTACTGGAAAAGGAGAAAAATAGCAATCGTATTTACCCCCAGTGGTAATGTCGTTCCACCAACAATAATGTGAAATTGCAATATTGCTGATCAATATTTCCTAGCAAATGTGTAATCCCGGCAGATAATGTAGTCAGGTACTGTTTTTTTGTAATACCACAGGCCCCATTACTGTTCCCACCATTTATTATAAGGCCCCTGTCTTTACCGCTGCCTCCGCCTCGCAGCTGGCGAGGAGAGTGGGCAGAGAGCCACCATTGCAGTGGGGTCCATTGTCTCTTTTGGGCCCGTGGGCATGTTTTGGGTCTCCACAGAATGTGAATTGTTGAGATACATTTCACCGGACCACTGTTGCAAGGAGTTCTGGCCCTATTTTTACACTGCTCACGCGCAACCACGCCGCTGCACCTCAACTCTGACTTGAACCATCTCCTGCTATTCCAGTACTGAGTCTAAACATACAGCTAGCCCATATTGCAGACTTTTGTAAAGCATGCTTAGATGTTCCAGGTGACTCAGGGTCCCAGCTCTGCTCTCGGATAATGGTGTATGCAACACTGTGAACTTTAGCCGCTCTCTCCCACAGTAGCTTAAACCTGTGGCCAATTTAACTCCAGAAATAAATCTACCAGAAACATTACCAGGGAATCATGAAATTATTACACATAATACGGCTCATAAATTTAAATAGTTAAATCTCTAAAAGTAGCTATAATTGAAAATGCTCTGTACTTTTGAAACGTAGTAAGTGTGTCTGATCTGACTCAGGAAAATATCACACGGGAAGAAAATTACATTTCTGGGTGCCGGGGCAATGCTGGTGCCTCTTAGTATCTAACTGAAGTCATACCCTTCACATTTAAGAAAATATTATATTTATGTATTCAATTACTGCAAAAATATACATTGCGTTACATAAATTGCAAACAGTAATAAAGACACTTCTCTTTACTCTGATGAATACATGCATACCATACTACTGATTCACTATCACACACAAAAATAACCCTTGCATCTAATACAACACCCAGTAAGAATGCCGGGGATATGGACCAACAGCATATATTTAATACTTCAGTACACCTAAAAATAATAACAAAGTGTGTCTATGTCTTCATCTATCAGTCGACACCTGTTTCGGCAGGTATTTGTTTGCCATTCAATCAGGCTTACTATTGTTCGGCCTTCACCAGCAGGGGAATGGAATGAAGATTGTACACCACTCCTACTACGATCTTGTATTCATGGGTGTCTCTACTTGTAATTTTTTGCATCCTTTGTATTTTATCAATCAGCCCTCTTCTGGTAGCTGACCCTCTTCTGGTATAGGATCATGCTGGTATGAGAAGCTTCTTGCTTAAAGACGGTCTTGGCAGTAGAAGGAATTACCACCTTGCCCTTTCAGTATGGGATGTATCAGATGTGAAGCAGGAGACTTGGCAAATCCTTAAGACCTATGGGCTCTACCATTCTAGTCTAAAGGTGTGACACAGCTGATCACCCTTCACTCTACCACCGCAGTAGCTTCTGTGGCCATCTTCATCTGATTAAATAATTTCAATGCGAGTGAGTCTCCACATGTAACTCTTTGTCTGTTACTATACGTCTTGGTCTTTGTTTAAATAGAAATGTTATGAAAGCCTGGATGATGAAGACCATACCATGTACCCTAGTGTAGTGTATATTGCCTCTCGGTATGTGGCAGGGCTGGGGGAAGGTCTGTCACGCACCATACAATGCAGTGATAACCAACCAGTGTTTGAGTGGAGATGATCAATCCCTCCAGGGATCTCCGTGCAGGCAGAGCAAGATATGTCCAGGATCCCTCTCACGCAAACTGTGTGGGATCACTCCTCAAGAAGTGACCGCTCTGGAGATCTCCTGAGATGAAACAAAACCAAGAGACAGGGTTGGGCTGGACTAAGGGGGGTATAAACATGTTTCCAGCAGGCCGTTGCCTCTGCATGGCTGTTGGGGTGCAGAGTCAGTTGCATGTTGTGGATGAGATGCAGTGCACTTTTCCCAACTCCACCAGCCCTTCTAAGGCACTGGGGTATTGGCAAACAATACACAAATCTCAACGAGTGGCTCATCAAAAGAACACAGTTACCAAAACAGCCCATAAGGAACAACTGTGCACAACCTGAAACCTTCTTCAGTAACGACACATCAATTGAACACTATGACCAAAACAACCCCATAAGGAACAACAAAACACCAATTGACACCTGTTCAATGAATGACACATCAAAATTAATGCAAGCACCCTCTTAAAAACAACAAAACGAGCAATAAAGAAAATCAAACATCACCAAATAATGCTAGCATCCCGAAGCTACCCCATTGTTTGTTCTTTGTTTTACTCTTAAAGTCACCACCGCCACCCCAGACAATGCAGGATTGAAATGGGGAGAGAAGATACAACCAGAAAGACATTCACAAGAAAAGTAAAACACACCTACAAAACCTAGTCCTGCAGATCTGTCCAACGAATCCAGCCTACTGACAACCTCACTTCTCAAACACCTCACTCAACACACAATCTCCAACTCGCCAACACAAAATACGACAAAAGAAAATACCTCAGCCCATCACAACATATTTAAAATTACACCTCTCCAACCAATTATTAAAATCCAAAGACAGTGCATAGACCCCCCTGACCTCTCATGTCTCCCATCTGGAAACAGAGACCTCTGGAGAAATACCACAAATCACCTAGAAAACCCACCCACACAGATGTGAGTTGCTCCTGGCTCTACCCACATTAACAACTGAGCACAATGTCTTGACTTTTCCCTCGACCACCCTAACTACTCCCCTCCCCTTTCTCTTTCAGATCCACAAGTGTGTCTTGACACCATGGAAATGGCCGCAGTGTAAGGTACAAATCCCAATAACATAGCAAGCCAGAGAGAAGCAGCAACAAAACCTTCCAAGAAGCCATCTGTTGAAGAGAGATCAACAGCCCAAAGACACAAGTCTTGCTCCCAAACTGATGTCTATCAGGGTAAAGCGCAAGACCCATTTGGTGTAGTAAGACTCCCAGGAAGGAACCACTGCTGGGTTCTGTCAAAAGTGCTGTGAGGCAATTAACTATGCAGCGAATGCTCAACATACAGCATATGTGAGGCCTCGTTTCAGAGAAATTCATTAAGATAGGATCTGATATGTCCCCAGAAGAATGTAATCTGAACAGTCTGCCCATTCTTGGTCATCTTGCAAACATTTCTTCAGAGACAGATGCATTGTGGGCAGATCCTCCTAGCTACGACACAGACAAAGCCATGGGAGATCTGGTGAGATCAAAGGAATGAAGGTGATCACATAAAAGGGGGTAGAAACCTTCCACAGACATTTGGAGCCAAAGCCCCTCTACAGAGTCCTATAGAACTGACCAGAGCTATGGTGTGGCAAAGAACCACCAAAACAATTCAGGAGGATGCAGCATGTGGGGCTCACAATCTGCATTCAACATGGAGACCTCCAGGCCAATTACTAAGTAAAACATCCGAAAATTGGTGTTGTGTTGGAAATTGTTTTTTTTCCACAGTTATTTTCCTTTAACTTTTCCCCACTATCTTTTACGGAAGGTGTTTGTCATTTTACTGGGATATTTGGCTTTTGATTGTCGTACACTTATCCTGTCCCGGGAGGTTAAAAGAAGAAAGGCCAAGGGATCTCTCTTTTAGGACCATTCTGACATGATCGCAAGATTCAGGGGTTCTCCCTTTTGGGAAGCCTCTTAGCATCAGTTTGGCATGATTTGGCATGATCGGTTTGCACTGGCATTCTACCATGTATCCAAGGAGATCTTTTGAATGGACAAAGGAACAGTAGGTGGGCAAAGGAGCACTGGGGGGTAATGAAACATATGCAGTGGGCCAAAGGTGTACTGGAGCTAGCCAAGCAGCACTGATGGCTAAATGACTGTGGGAGTCAATGAGCAAAGGGGATGTAGAAAGAACATGGGGTGTGTAAGTGATTTCAACCCGGCCTCCACCTAAGTCAATGCCTTGCGTGTGATGCACAGTTGGAACCCGTAATTATATATTTTTGTCTATGAGTTCTTTTATTTCTGAATGATGTACCCTTATATCACGCCTCTCTGTTTTCTATGGGCTTTTTGCACCTCATAAATTTGAGTGGGCTGTTCAATGACCCAGTCTAGTGATCTTTTCTCATGAAAATCTCTCACTAGCTGGGTCATGATGTACTTGGGGAGAGTGTGGAGGAAAGTATTCACAAATTCTTTGCTCTCCTTGCGCACCCTTTTTGTGGTCTGCGCAAAGGCACGCTTTAATTCCTGCACAAATTCTTGTGGTGCCTGATCCTCCCCACATTTCAAGTTGTAGGCTGCCTTGCGAGCCTCCTGAGGATTTCTATGCACAGAAAAATGCTTCAAGATGGCCGCTCTATAGGTGGACCATCTAGAATGATTTTGCTCCTCCAGCCACGCAAAGAAGCTGGAGTATTCTGGTGAAAAGGTCCATTTCACATATTGAATACAGCTTTGGCTGTCCTTCAAATGGAAAGTTTCCATCATCTGCTCAAAGAGCTCTAAGTGCTCCCAAACAGAATACTTAGCGTTCTTATGATAGGGCGTGATGACGCTCCTTATCGCTTTGATTTGCTTTAAGGGGTCCTTAAGCAAGGCCCTTTTTGCCTTATTGGCCTTCGTGGTTCGGGTAACCCTGGTCCACTCCTCCTCTGACTCAGAAGCACTGCTCCCAGAGGTGCCCATCTGGTCTTCTAGGCTCTCCTGGATTCTGCGAGCCTGGGAATGGCTGGCAGAATGTGGGGACCTAGTCTCCTGTGTCCTGGGGTGCTCAGTGGAGTCTTCTTTTATTTTGATTATGTACTGCCTACTTTCATTTTCTGACTTCTGGCTCCTCTGTAGGCTCTGCTCAGAAGAGTCCAGATCAGTTTGGACCTTTTCTAATGCCTGCAGTTGCCTGTTTGCCAGATCTTGGCCCTCGGCATATTTATCCTGTATGGCTCCAATATACAATATACAGGTATAGATATGCCGCTATTTTGGCAATCTTGTTTTGCTCTTCCTTTGCCTTAGGGGCCATATATAGTTCACTCAGGGCCATATGTAATGGACCCTGATCTTGCCATGTATCTAACCCTGTTGCAGTGATCTGTTCTGTGATTGCCTGCAACCACACGTTCTGATCCTGCTATGTCCATTCACCCCTTACAAATAATTTATGCAATAGGTGTTCTTTAGCCATATTCATCTCTAGCAAGTCGCCATTCTGGAAATATTGATTTCCTTCCTGACTTACAGAAGTTTATTTTATTTTTGCAAAACAGAACAATTCATTAGAGTGTTCCTATTTAGGGGTGCATTTCACAGTGTAACACAGCGTGGTAGCCCAGCAGGGATTATCTACCCCACAAGTTAGCACACTGTATTAGACTGTCACAAGTGGTATATCTAATTCATAAATCTCGGACACGAGCCTCCAATCTTGTAAGTGATTTCAACCCGGCCTCCACCTAAGTCAATGCCTAGCGTGTGATGCACAGTTGGAACCCTTAAATATATATTTTTGTCTATGAGTTCTTTTATTTCTGAATGATGTACCCTTATATCACACCCCTCTCTTTGAATCCCCCCGGTCTCACTGAACCAGGAAGCAGACTGTTTTGCAAAGTTAAGATTTATTTTGTGGATTTTAACAATATATATGTCACACGTTTATGAATTTGAACAATATCTAGATATCACACTATTAATATTTATACAATGATCAGCATTGGGTGATATCACAACAATCAACAATCTCTTTAATCAGAATGAGGATGGATAAGAAAAATAATGCAGCAGGGAATAATACTTGATATGGATAGAAAAACAATGCAGCATAGAATAATACTTAATAGGGATTCAATCAAATGCAATGTCACTTTTTCCCCCTGTACACTACACTATCCCCCCTAATATGCAAGGTGAAGAGATGGAAGGAGAGAACACAGGTTTCAGGAATAAACAATCTCAACCAATGCAGTTTCAATCCCAGTTCTCCCCAGCAAGCAGAGAGAAACAGGAATGATTTCAAAATGGGTCAAATGCTTTTGAATGTGGCTTGTAATGAATGGGAAAAACACTGAAAATGGATTTAATTCACTTAATTGTATTCAAAACTATTGGGAGCCGCCTTATATAGTTTCAGGTGAACACTAGCAATAATTATTGAACAACTAGCAGATAGGAAACGGAATTCTAAAGTCAGATGCAAAGAATAGCTGTTTTACACATGATGAAATTGAGCCAAATGCAGATTTGCAGCAAACTTTTCAGCGTGCGAGTAACACGATTACAGAAAAACTACAAGGAGTTGGAATGCAATCTGAGGTTCATCTGAAAGCTGAGCATGTTAGCTTCAATTTGACACTGAAACTCGTTTCTGGCATGCATGGTTCAGACGTTATGAAGGTTTTAGTAGAGGTCCATTTTTCTCAGAAAGAGTCAAGATTTTCAAATGAAAGATGCGCTTTGAATTACAAACAAGAATTTTCTGTACACTAGGGGGGCTATGAAGATGCAAGATACCCAACGGGACAGCCACCAGATCAGGGCGCCTCTGTTCTGACTTTTGCCCGCCAAGACACTTGTCTTTCTTCAGCAAATATATTAGCGCAAAGATGAATTTATCACTATATGGATGAGGGAAAGATTCAGAAAAGACAAAAGAGATTCTACAATGAAGTTATGGATTTGCTAGAATGGTTTTGGGTCGGTTTACTTAAAGCTAAGAGATTGGCTATGGACAATTCTATGCTAGATACTCACAACTATGGTTTGGAATAGGCCCGTCAAAGATCTGGTCAAAGGTTTTGGGCTGGAATTCTGCTAGCGCACCGGACAGGATTCAGGCACCCTGTTCTGCACTCTGCACAGCACTCTGGTCTCTGCACAGCCTCTGAACTGGATCTGATGGGTTGATTCTGGGTTACAGCTATCAGGTTACAGCTCTGCTCTACTGGTTTGGATCTCTGGATTCTGGCAAGAGTTCTTGGCAAGAAGCAGAAACAGCACAGCCAGGCTGTTCAACATTTGGTGTGCCCCTTGGAAGTCTGGGGTTAAAATCAGATTTCAAGATTTAAAGGCCAGCTGAGAAGGGTTCAGCTTTGGAATTGGGTCTTCTGCTTTCAGAGTTCTGGAGTCTTGGATCTGGGTTCTCCTGCAGAGTGCTTCACCGACAATCAGTTGATGGGTGAATGTGTGTGTCTCTCTAGGTCCTAAACTGTCCCTATTTATGTATTTCCCAAAGGGGTGGGCAGGCTGAATCATCTAAGCACACCCTCTAGGATTCCTATTGGTTAAAGTATTTCCCCTCTCCTGATTTGAGAAGGAAATCTAGTGTCATAGTGATGCTGCATTTCACAATCCAGGAAGTACCTCTCCTTTGTTTCAGTAAAGTAAATCTATTTTTCACATAAATCATATTTACAATATCACCAACTTGCTAATAATACATATTCACATCACCAATTTAGTAGAGCACGTATCCGTCCGAGTTTCAACTCATGGAGAGCTTTGGTTCAAATTTGACAGTTTTTTGCGCTTTTGGTTGGGTACCCAGTGTCAGATCTGTCCACATTTTTCTCCATACATGTGCATGACATCTGGGCATAATCTTGTAAACTTTCAAATTTCTAGCATTATCACAATTGCTACCACATCAACATTTTGGTAGTCCTGTCTCTGAACATCACACAGATTTCAGAGTAGTTTCAAACTGTGAGCAGAAATTTCATTTTAACAACACTATATTTACAGAATTTAACCAATTTTGTTCAGTTCTTTACAAGTCTTTTTAAAAAAGATATTTTCTTGTAATCTAAGATACACAAATCTGTCTGGCCCCGCCTGCATGGTTTGGCTGGGCCCAGAGCACTCCCAGGCTTTCTTCCTGCTAGCAGTTGGTTTCTGTTGACACCCGAATTTGCATTTCTTTTCAGTCCAGGAAGTCTTTTGTCTCTCCTCAGAGCAACAGGCCAAAATCTCCTCCCACCTCCATTAACAACTCAATGACAGTTCCTGAGCAGAGAGCCAGGGGAAGATGCCCTTTGTTGGAGCAAACTGTGGAATGTGCCTTTGAAGTCCAGTGTGACTAACATAAGTTCACTTTTAAAACCATTTGTTTAAAATTGTCTTTTCTAAATAAACTTCCATTTTCAACAAATATATACACAGAACTCATCATTCCAGTCTTTTTCAAACATAGAGATTGAATTGTAGCAACCAATATTGCTTTTGATTGCAAGTCTCTTACTTTCCACAATTTGATTTTAAGACACAAGTTTTAAACTGCCAGTATATGTAAAGGACAGCTTTGACACAGACGAGCAGCGGTACCGCGCCCATATTCTGACATATTTTTCCAGGCCAGTATCTTTTTGAATGGGGATATTTTTGTGATGAAATGTGCTTCTCCTGACATTGTACTTAGGTGGATTCTTTAAATAAAGTGATGTTTAACACCCAACAAGGAGGTTAGATCTTTCATGATGTTTGGGAACCATGATTTTGCACTTTCAACAGCCAAGGAAAAACGGATTTTAAAACACTTCTGGGTTTTCCTGGCAAGCAACCCTGCCTTTTCAAATAGTTCAATTTCACTCTGTGGACAGCCCAATGACAGGTTTTGGCAATGTGGTCTCCTGTTTTACCACTGGCACAGGCAGAATGGATTGGCGGCCTATTTTTCAGGTTTCCCTGCGCACTTCTCAGAGATTATTAGCGCACAGAAGGCTTTTCGGTCGCCATTCTGTTGTTTTTGATGAAAGCAGCACACAGTGATGTTGCAGGGCAGAGCCTAGTGGGTCAGAACATCCCACAGGTGAAGGAGCAGTGGGCATTAGAGCATGTAAAGACACTAGCAGGGGGATCAGGGGCACTGGATGGGTCAAGGGTGCGATGGGGTAAGGTGTCCCGAGTTTGGTCCTAGCGGCAATGCAAGTGGGCGAACGTAGCACTGAAAGGGGCATATTGAGCAGTGAGAGGGTCCGGAGGGAAAGGGACAGGGCAAACAGGATGTTCAGGTGGCGCTGGGAAGCACTGCAAGATGCCCAGGAGGCACTAGATGCAAATGTAGGGACTGATTAGGGTCTGCGAAGGGACAGCACTATGGTTTGGGAACTGCATGTGACTATAATAAAAAAGAAGTGTCATATTTTTGGCCCTTGCCGCAAGTGGTTTTAACTCTTCCAACCTGGACTGGGAGCATCAGAGTGCTGACAAGTCCCGGAACTTCAGCCAACACCCGTTGACGTACACTCTACACCTACCCTAGAACCCACAGCAGCCAGTCCGCATCAGTTGAGAGTTCCATATCCAGGAACATGGTGATTACTGCTATGAAACCCAACCACCCCACTCCCCCACCCTCGTTTCCGACTTAAAAACAGTACCAAAGGAAATCTCAACCCACTTTTCATAGATGTCATCACAAGGCCTTAAAGCCAGCAGACCTTAAACTCAACACACATGAGGCAGTAATACCACTTTTCTTCATTTTTGCACCTGGCACACACAGCATGCCTTGCGTACAATGGGCACTTGCTTTCCACAGTCACATGGAGTCACTGATTGGCACAATACACCTAGCTCTGCAACAAAAGGAGCCCTCTACATCCAGTAACAAAAACATTTACAGCTTGGTCTGTGAGGAGGTTTACATCACACATTCAGTGCAAATGTTAACATAGCTGTTGGCAGGCAGATGAATATGTCATCCATGGCTTCTGCACATCCCCTGACCCAATACCACACAGATGAGAAACGTTACTCACTGAGGCAACCATATTGCCCTCATCCCAGGCAGGTACAGCAATACATATTTAAGCTGAAGATGGCAAAAGCACAAACTAATGTTGTAAACCGTAACAAGTGCATGCATTAAACACGAAGCATATATGCACTCCACATGAAGAAACGCAGACACCAGGTAAAATATGCATTTATACATGAAGAAAATAAACATAGCATCCACAAGACATGAAGAACACTAAAAGAAGCAATGTGCAAGTTATATGCAACATGATTAACGTGTGAATGTTGCTCACTAACATAGAGTGTAATTGGGCAGCCATCTTATTTAAAATGGAAGGCAGATCATGCTTTTAATTAAACGAAAGGCCTCAAGACTTTGAGAGAACTCAAAACGCTGAATCCACAAAAATACAGATACATGCAGAGCTCAGACAGTAGTTAGCAGCCCAAGCTAAGGTTACTATTAATAAGGGAATGGCAGAGTGAAAGTATGAGATAACAATTTCTGAGGCAGGTAATTATTCTCAGTCTAATTAAGTGCACAACCAGTCTTTGCTAGCCAGGTGCAAGGACACGGTAAGCCAAAAGGTTCCATGAAAGACAACTCAACTCAAGAGTGTCCCTAGAGGCACAAAAAACACAGCACACATGGTAAAAGTAGCTATTATGAAATAGGAGGTAATTCGATTTTGTGCATGGTCTCATCACACGTGACCCATAATTGGAAGACATGGGCCTCATTACGAGGAAGGTGATAACCCGCCAGTGCTACTGGCGAGTTGCTGCCATCCTCGTTACACCAAATCTACCGGATGACTTCCCAGTGCCACCGGGACATTACAAGCCTAGGCACAGCGGGAAGTCAGACGGCGAATTTAGTAAGTCCCCATTCCCGTGAAGTGCCATAGGACTCCACGGGAATTGGTTCACTGAAGTACCGGCACCATTGTTAACGGTGCCAGTGCTTCCGTGACAATACAGCAGGCAGTTGCTGTTGCGCCACAGCAGGTCAGACCTTGCAGGCGTAACGGCCCACGACCACAGAGTCGAAGTGTGGTGGTCTGGAAAGGGTGCCGGTACGTTGATACTGGCACCCTTATTTCCAGACTGCCATGCTCATAATGAGGCCTATTGTCTATTAATTAGAAGCAAATACAGATAGGACACCTGCCGTACTCCCTACATGTACACACAGAAACGAGACAGTGCTGAAGGCCAAGTACAAAGCGATCACCCTGGCTCATGGCCTAGGAATGAGAGATAGGAGCTTTTTCAATGAACAGTCCATGGGACTATCTCCCCCTACTATCTGTCTGGCTCATGTCTTGAGGACCTGCCAATTGTCTAAGGTTGGTTAGCAAGAAACAAACCAATCAAGACCCTCAATGATATGCCACCCATGAAATAGCTCGCCACCCAATCACTTAGAGTAGGGATCATGTATTTTTTCTTTTATAAATTTAGAGGGGCTTCCAGGTGGAGCTATCAGATATGCGTAACACAATACAATGTTTGATACATATAGCGTGTATATGTAGCCACCACCATTAGCCAATCCTCATCCCCTGAAGGTTTTTGTAAGATTATGTTATGATGTCAGTGATGACGACTTCGTAGTATTTAATCAATTGTTTTCTATGTATCCTCTGAGAGAACCGAGATTGTAATGCTTGTATGCTGTCCCTGCTTTATTTGGATGATAATAAAGCTGGATTGTGCCTTAAAACTTAGTCTACATAATCTTTTAGTCCGGTTTGCATTGGCTCTGAGTCCTCTGGGTAATTTGGGACTTTCCCGGGCCATCTTAACGTAGCATTAGAACACTATTACTTGTAAAAACACCTAAAAGCTGCCCATATTGATGACCTTTTGATATACCTGACAAGTACTACCATCACACGCATTGTGTAACCTAAATTCCAAATAATAGGAGACCAACTAATCATCTACTGGCAAGACAAAATTTCAAGAGGTGCTTTAGCTCTGTAAAGATCGGATCCCAGATGTGGGAAACATAATTGACAAAAGTTTTGAGCAATCATCAGGTTAAAAAGCCTTCCAGGAAAGATGCGGTTTGTGTAGTGACAAAGAGGCTCGGAGCCGGCACAGAGAGGTTCAGAAGGAAAAGATTAATTGAAAGAGAAAACTGCTCAGGGACACCAGTGTCAAGGAAGCCTGCTTTTAGAAAATGCTACAGGAGAGGCAGGCATACACATCCAGCCACTGGCCAGAGCTGTCCCTTGGCATGAGAAACAATGAAAATTCTGCAGGGTGCATGAAGATTTCAGCAAGGTCTGCAGCGAATAGAAGGCAAAAGAGTGGTGAATCGGGGCAGAGCAGACAATTCTGAATAACTGGAGGCCTAATGTACCTTGCGCTTCTACAACTTGACTAAGAAGTTATGGCACCCTGGCATCGACAAGTTGGCTGCCCATCGACAGGCGTGTTGTCTTTCCGGCACTGTGTATCATACACAACTGCTTTTATGGAAAACGACCAGGTTACCTATCAAACAGGCTCTCACGGCTTCCGAATCGGAGAACTCTACGATCAAACAACCCCAGCCTTCTGCAAATTCCTAAATCCAAACGCTCCCTTGTGTCTGAGGGATCCTTTTCATATGCCGCCACAAGATGCTTGAATTCCCTTTCCGCCAGATCTGAGAGCATGTTCCTCTCTAGTTAGATGTAAGCAGGTTCTGGAAGCAGTCTTATTCGGCTAAACTCCTCTTTCTTTCAGTTACTCAATCCGATCCTGTCTCGGCCATGATGTTTGTGTTTTTTGTTATTTGTCTTGTCTTGCGCTACCATGCCTATTGGCTTTTTCGTATTTAGGACATTATAAATAAAATTAAATAAATAAATAAATCGCCCCGGGCTTGTGAGTGGGGGGTGGGCGGTGTCAAACAATGGTGCTAGTGCAACATGGCCTTCAAGCACAGAGGTACTGTCGGAAAACTGTGTGGCAAAAAAGGGTCCTCCCATTATACAGCGGCAAGACCAGGCTCCCAGAGGTAAAATAGCATCTTTGTGGTGTGGAAAAGGGTTACCTGTACAAATAACTCACATGCGACAAATCACTTGACAAACATGACACCAGGTTTCTTAAGAAGGCCGGAAGCATGAAAGGCTAGCTCCATACAATCTAAGGGAGGACATGCGGAGCACGAGGTCAGACTAGCATCACTCATGGTCAGAAAGGAACCAAAGACTCCACTAATAAGCTTCCTCAAGACTAGAGTCTCATCATCCCAAGGAAAAAAGCAAAGTGCGCCCCGATCAGCAAAGCCTAAGCATAAGCGTGCATGCAGATCAATAACCACATTCCCAAGATCACACAGCTAGTCCTACTTGCAAATCAAAGTCCCTCTGCAACTAGACACCTTACACCTATGGGATCTCAGAAGGACGTTTTCACAATGCCAGTATGCCCTTTAGCATACCTTTCTCAGAGGTTGCTTTCCATGAACTACTGAATATACTCAGCGTTGTGTACTTTCAGTGTATGACACCGGCCCTCGGCACCCGGAACGGGTGCATGAACCAGGCCTCGGCACCCAGTGTGGGTGCATGAAACAACCTGCCCGCACAGTGTCTGGGCTGAAAGTCACATTTCCGAGCAAGCCGATATGCTCCACTTACTTGCCCTCACTGCTTTCCATGCCGCCCCCCCCTGCTCACCCTGCTGCCCCACATACCCCACCTCACCCACCGTTCATCCTTGATGCGGTGTCTTCTCAGCTGCCATCCCCGTCTCTCAGCTCGCATCCTTCTGCTCTGAGACGCTGGCTATTCGCCCAGCAGCCATGGAAATGGAAGAGGGGTTCAGCTCTGAGCCCAGTCATTCATTTCAATGCTGGCCATAGATACCAGCACCCATCGCTTTTGGTGTCTTTTTTCAGGCTTATTCCCTATTAAAGTCTCTGGGGTTGACTCCGGCTGCTAATAACAATATCTAGACTGATCGGATTGATCGGCCGGTAACAGAACAGAGGCCCAGTGTTAAGGCCTTCTGGCCACTACTAGCCAAGCAAGCCCAATTATTTGATATATGAGCACCTTACAAATGCACAATCAAATAAATAAATAAATGATTGCTTAATTAAACCCATTGAGGTCCACAATCATCACTGTTGGCGCAAGGGCAAGGGGCCGCAGCAAAATCATGATTCAGCGAGAAGCAACATCTAAATTAATCATGGCGTTTGCATCCAGACCCTGGGTTCTCTTAGAAGAACTACTCTGTGATTGAATTTGAAATTCTACAATATGCACATGATCCGCCAAACCTGTGCGCAAATACTTTTGGATCAGAATGGTGTCTCTTTGCACGCACATAAAGGTCCCCTCCCGTCTGGACAGATTGGCATCAAAGCCACATGCATTTACTTTTGATCATCCCTGCCCACCCTAAGCTATCACCCCAGTGGCTGGGGTGGTCGTCAGTGTATGATTGCCAGAGTGAAGTTATGAAAGGCCAGAGAACAAGACTGGTGCTGAAGAATAGCCGTACGCCAAGTCCTAATCACTACAAATCATTATAAAGAAAATGGCGTTCAACTAAAACAAAGGTGTACATAGCCGTCACACTGTGCGAATGTGACTCCTATAATAACTATTGAATCGCGATTCTTGGTGTTTTGAAGAGGCCTTCATAGGACTCATGATTCAGAGGAACGTATGACCTGTAAAGATCATCTGTGCATGAGCAAGCCACGCCTATGAGAAAGATATTGTTGACTGGAAATGGACAAGGAAGTAGACATCTTAGAAAGTGCACTCTCTGCAGTTAAAGTATGAAATGTTTGGAAGCAAGACGCCTCCAATGCGACGTGTCAAAGGAAGGAGCAAAGTGTGGGAGAAGATAGAGGAGGATTTCATCAGACCCCCTAGAACACATGACCCCATCGCAGAGGTACATCCTTGAGAACGTGGACTGTACTTCCCAAAAAATGGTGGGGACTGAAAATCATGTAGGAGATCACTAGTTGGAAGAGAATGAGAGGGCACTGGGAAGAGCCAATGGTCTACTTAGTGGAACAAAGGAGCCATAGGAGGAACCAAGGAGGCCCGACAGGTTGGGGGGTGGTAGATGTTACCCGGGGCTCAAGGAGTTAACACTCTCGAGCCCCCGCCGTTGGGAAGGCGGAGCCTGATGGAAGAAAAGGGGTTCTGGGGCACGTGCGCGGCAAGCGGGTATTACTCCATAGTTGTAAAAGAATAAAGACGTTCCTCCAATCCCTCCGTGTGTGCGTCCTTCATTGGGCCTAGATCCCTAGGCAACATTTGGCGACGAGGATTTCTCCCGCACACCGGAGCCCTCCTCCAGCAGCAGTCCGCTGCTTCCGCGCTCGTGCTGCAGGAGACCCTGCAAGCCTCCTCCTCCTGCTCCTCCTCCGCGCAACACGGCAATCCGCCGGATACGCTCAGGTGGCTACCGGCCCGCTGAGCCTCCTCCTCCAGAACCCTGCAGAGGCGATCCCGCCCATGTCCTCCCTCCCGGACCATAGACTTCGCCACCGAAACCGCCTCGCTGAAGAAGACGCCCGGACCACCGGACATCCGAAGGACGCCGGGGCGCACGCGGACCCGCTCGAGGCCTACCAACCTCGCCCAGGCCTAACTCCCAGGCACCATGAGCACTCCACCCTCCAACCCGGGTTCCAGCCAGGGACCTCAACCACCGCGGGCGGCGAAGTCGATACAGCTGCGGTTGCCCCCACCATTCACCATGACACCCCAAGCAACCAAAGGGCCCAGGTGGACCGACTGGATGGATGATTTTCATCACTTTGTGAGGGGATCCGGCGACGGGGACTCCCCCAACATAAGAGACATTTTCCTCAACCTCGTAGGGGGGAAATCAAAACCGTCTTAAAAGCAATTCCGGCAGCGGAACAAGACACCATCCCCAATCCGATTAGGGCGTTAGACAAACTGTTGATCATCGAGGTCAATCGGGACTACGAAAGATATCTGTTCAACCAGTGCACCCAACTGCCACAAGAGACTGTAGATGAATTCATCACACGTCTACGAGTGAAAGGGATGAACTGCCAATTTGACGCGTTCTCGCTGGAGGAAGCCATACGGCTGAGGGTGATCGAAGGCTGCCTCTCCCCCGCACTCAAGAAGCAGCTGCTAAAAAAACCTCTCACCATACCTGAAGTGAGTGAACTCGCTCGCATCCATCAGAGGGTGGATGCGCAAGCCTCATCCATGGGGCGCTCCGGCAACCCTAATCCAGACACGGGTGAGCTCATAGCTGCCATACAGCCGCCCCGTCAAGGGGACAGGGGCCCGCAGCCATACAGACTACCGGCGACCCCTGCAATGCCCGCCGCACGCCAACAAAGACAGTGCTACCGCTGCGGAATGTCCTTCCCCCACTCAGGGTCATGTCCGGCCCTGTCCCAACGATGCACTAATTGCGGGAGAGAGGGACATTTTCAATCCGTCTGCAGGGAGGGCGTACCATTCCCCCCGACGCGACCCCAAGTGGCCACCAGGATGCCTTTCCGGCCACAGCCACTGCAGTATAATCAGCCCAGACCTTACCAGCAAGGGTTCGGGCAGAGGCGCTACGTCAGAGCGATCGACGAATACCAACCGGCAGGATACGCTCCACAGTACGACCAGGCCGAACAGCCCAGACACTTCACGGATGAATACGACGACCCTCCTGCGGACTACAGGCCTGAGACACTCTGCCAGGACGACCAGGCGATGGCCTATTACGCACCGTACGATCAATACGACCACGACGAGTTCGTCAACCTCATACTCGACAACGAAGAAGCCAGGGAGGCCCCGAAAATCCCGATCAAAATGGGGAACTGCCAATTTCAGTTTATGATCGACTCTGGTGCCACGGTGAACATTATGGGCGAGCAGGATTATGACCGGATACCACACCCGCCGCCGCTGGACCCATCCCGGTCCAGAATTTTTCAATGGGGGGCTGCCACCCCGCTACAGACAGTGGGACAATATACCCAATGCCTCCTTCTAAATGGGCGGCAAGTGAACGCGACCATTCACGTCATCCGGTCCCTCGCCAAGAGTCGATGCTTACTCAGTTACCACACAGCATCGCGCCTGGGTCTGATCGAGATCCACATGAACGCGGGTGACGTGATCAGCACTACCTCGAGCAGCCCAGACCTGAGAAACACCACGGGGTCGATAGCAGTCCACCAGACTCAGTCGCTCGTCTCGCAGGACGACATCGCGAGAAGTTTCCCCAAACTGTGCACGGGGCTAGGAAAACTCCACGGGCCCCCCATCAAGCTACACATCGACCCTAACGTGCGTCCAGTGCCGCAGCACCCCAGGAGGGTCGGGTTCCACCTTCAGGAGGCAGTATCGGAGGCGCTCCGCCAACTCCTCAGCGACGGCATCATAGAACCGGCGACAGGGCCGACTCCGTGGGTTTCCTCCCTTGTGGTAGTACCCAAGGAAGGGGGAAAGATCCGCCTGGACATGAGGGTAGCCAACACAGCAATACAACGGGAGAGACACCCGGGACCATGCATAGAAGACATGATCGTGCAGCTAAACAGCGCTCAGATGTTCTCCAAACTAGACCTACTCCAAGGATACCATCAGCTGGAGCTCCATCCCGACTCCAGGGCCATTACGACGTTCGCGACGCACGACGGCCTTTTCAGGTATCGGAGACTGAACTTCGGAATTTCCTCCGCTGCGGAGATTTTCCAGGAAGCGATACGTCAGATAATCAGACCCATAAAAGGGGCTCTGAATTACGGCGACGATATTCTCATCTTCGGATCGTCCAAGGAGGCCCACGACATGGCACTGCATGACACCTGTGAAGCCCTTCAAAAGGCAGGCCTCACACTGAATATCTCAAAATGCCGCTTTAGCAAAACGAAACTCAAATTCTTCGGACATATTTTCTCCAGGGAAGGCATGATGCCTGACCCTGACAAGGTCGACATGATTACCAACCTCAGCGAACCCCTACAGGTGGCGGACGTCCGCTCGTTTCTTGGCATGGCGGGCTACTGTGCGAGGTACATACCCCACTACGCCTCCCTCACAGACCCTCTGAGAAAGTTGCTGCAGAAGGAGTCGTCGTTCGATTGGACACCGGCGTGTCAACAAGCCTTCACAAACATCAAGCGGGCCCTCACGGAAGCCCACCGCCTCGCATATTTCAACCCAGCATGGCACACCGAGGTGGTGGTGGATGCCAGCCCAGTCGGCCTTGGCGCCATTTTGGCTCAAACCAGTGGCGCAGATGTTAACCCCAGGCATGTGGTCGCCTATGCGAGCAGAGCGCTGTCGACGCCAGAGCTGGCCTATTCCCAGGCCGAGAAGGAGAGCTTGGCGGCGGTCTGGGCATGTGAACACTTTCACAACTTCATCATCGGGAAGAGGTTCACTCTGATCACCGACCACCAGGTGCTTCTATCCCTATTTGGCAACCCGCACACCAAGATGCCACCGAGGATCGAGCGGTGGGGCATCCGCCTCCAAGAATATGATTATGACATTGTACACCGACCGGGTGGTGACCTCAACCCTGCGGTCTACCTGTCACGACACCCTGTTGGAGCCCCGCTCACCCGGAAGGGTGACGTTGCCTATGTACAGTATGTGGCCTCCCACTCACTGCCGCCGGCGTTGTCCTTAGAAAGGGTTGCCGCCGCGTCCGCAGCTGACCCAACGACAGCCCTGGCGATCAGCCTCACGTCGACCAGCAAATGGAAAGATCATCACAGATCCGTACTAGCCCATCCAGGAGTGAACAAACAGGAGATTGAGCGGCTGGCTCGGGTGCATGGGGAACTTGCAGTGAAAGACAATAACATTCTGTTAAGAGGGTGCAGGATCGTCATTCCCGCCACGCTCAGGAGTGAGGTGGTCAGCGTCGCCCATGAAGGCCACAGAGGAGCCGAAAACACGAAGAAACAGCTCAGGTGCCATGTGTGGTTCCTCTGCCTGGATGCCGCTGTCGATGAGTGGGTACGGAACTGCCATGCCTGCCAGTGTACAGCCCCTGCTGAACGTCCGCCCCCACTCCAACACACTCAAATACCTGATCGCCCGTGGGAACGGATAGCCATGGACTTCTATGGGCCCACTGACGCAGGCGACTACCTCCTACTTTTCATAGACGAACATTCGAGGTTCCCTATAGTGAAGGTGGTCAACTCCACGGCATTTCCCCAGGTGGCGGCGGCGATAGAGGAGGTCTTCAGCGAGTGGGGGATCCCCAAATGGGTCAAATCTGACAATGGACCACCGTTCTGTGGGCATGAGTTTGCGACATTGGCAGAGCACCTGGGTTTCAGACATATGAAGATAACCCCCCGACACCCTCAAGCGAACGGAATGGCTGAGCGCTTTATGGCGTCGATCAAAAAGACAATAGAGAGAGCACGACTTGACGCAGTCAACACGCATCAGGCACTGTGTCGTCTTTTAAGAGACTACCGGAACACTCCTCATGATGCTACAAATAAGACGCCCGCCGAACTCATGTTTCGCTACGAGGTGCGAACCCGCATTCCGCGAAACCTGTCAAGTGCAGAGCCGGTCGACGAGGATCTACTCCAAAGGGATGCTGAGGCAAAAGAGAATGCGAGGTTCCGTACTGATGCACGGCGCGGAGCGGTGACACCAGAGTTTCGCATAGGTGATGAGGTCCTGGTACAACAGCCAACTACCAGGAAGACGGATCCGCGTTTTGCTCCAGGTCCCATGAGGATAGTCGCAGTGAAAGGCACGATGGTGACAGCTGAAGATCAGAACAGAGCTGTCACCAGGAACTGTCAACAGTTCAGGCACTACGTCAGAAGAGAAGGTGCAGAAATACCACAGAGGGCCGTCTCCCCAGAACCGCGGACGCAGCGGGATGAGATGTGGATTCCCCCAGAGGGAGATCCTGGAGAGACGAGCCAAAGAGCGGTAACTCAAGAGGTTTCAGAGCCCGAAACTCAAGGTGAGAGGCCGCGATGAATCATAAGGAAACCGATGAGCCTTGTTGAAGAGTGTTAAGGTGTTGTTTAAGCACAGAGTGTTAAGTTGATGTTTGGACATATTGTTCGGGGGTAGTGTTACCCGGGGCTCAAGGAGTTAACACTCTCGAGCCCCCGCCGTTGGGAAGGCGGAGCCTGATGGAAGAAAAGGGGTTCTGGGGCACGTGCGCGGCAAGCGGGTATTACTCCATAGTTGTAAAAGAATAAAGACGTTCCTCCAATCCCTCCGTGTGTGCGTCCTTCATTGGGCCTAGATCCCTAGGCAACAGTAGACAGAGCATTCAAGCGGGTGGAGGGGGCACTGCTGGAAAGGTGCATTGTTCCCATTGCAGGATGGAGGCGGTAAGAACATGCTGGAGTTAGGAGTACGATTGCAACCTTTCCTTTTTTTGTATACACATTCAGCACCCAAACCTCAGGGCTGGTGAAGAGTGACCTGTCTACACGGCTTTGCTCGGTGCATTGACGCAAGCGCATAACGACTTTGTCCTTTTCTCAGCTTGTTGGAAATCAGAAGACGACAGGATCCAACAGTAGGAGCATTACTTAACAGGAGTAGTGCCAGGAAAAGGCACACAGAACGAGGTACTGGGAAAGAGCAAGGGCGGAGGGGAGTCTTACAGGGGGACCAAGGAACCCTTGGAGACACTGTAAGAGGCCGAGGGGGCATTCGGTGGGGCACATGGGACACAGAGTCATTGGAAAAGGCCAGTGGCCAAAAGGAATGGCACAGGGTGGGTCACAATGGGTTTCCTGAGGGCACTGGAAAGGACAGAGGGTAGAAGGAAGGACACAATGAGAGGGCGAGGGTGTCTGGTAAGGGCAAGAAAAGCACTTCAGGGGCAAACATGCTTCAGGGAGGCAGTGGTGGAGGTGAAGGAGCAACACCACTGAGGGGAGAGAGGGGCACTATGGCAGCAGGAAGGGGACATACCAACCTAGCCTTGCCTATCTCTCCCTACTGTCTAGCAGAAACGAGAGAGCAGGGGCTGATGGAGGAGCCATTAGTAGAAGAGAGACAGAAACAAGGATGCACTTGACTCCTCCGAAGAACCTAATGGTCCCCGGCCAACATGTTTAAACCAGACGCCATGTAATATTGGTATGAAAGAGGGTTTTGAGATAGCCAACCCTCTATCTAGCCAAACCTAAAAAGGGGCTATAGAAACGATGAACGTCACATAAAAGTTAATTTTGAGCTCTGCTGTAGTTGTGCAACCGATATTGCTTTTTTTTTTTAATTACTTTCCTTTGTGGATGCTACAAGAACCAATGTCAAGATCTATTATAGAAAGATTGCAAAGGACATCATTGGTAAGATTTCTCAAGGACAAACCACAAAATAAGTTTGATGATAACATCTGCCGCATTTTTGGAAAAGCTTGTCCTGCCAACTCTCAAGAGAAAGATGGAAAAGCAGTACTTTTAAAGATTCTGCCGACCTGGGTATTTATTTAAGGCCTGGATTTATTGGTGGGCCTTTGTGCAGCGTTAGCCACGCCCGAATATGGATCCGACTGCTGTGTTAGGGAAGGATAAACCCGCAAACTTGAGAATGGTCACTGCGAGAAAGTCCAAAGGCTTACACTGCGGCATAACAGTATACAGCATAGTAATATTACAAAAAACACTGCACACCATCACATCAATGTTGACCATGCAGAAACTGTGGTAGACCGCACCGGTAGACAGGGAGCTGCAACGGGTGCCGTAGTCCTGCGTGGGTAGAATGTTATGGTGCTTAATGACATTGGTGCACGGGGGAGATAATCACCCGAGCATCAGGTCCCTTCACAAGGAGATATGGCGAGTGTGAGATCTCCTATGTGCGAGGGGGATACAGGTAGGCCATGCCGCATGCTCAATATTAAGGAGGACAAATTGAGATTGCACACGTTTTGGGGAGGATGAAAACTGCCAGTGCCCGAGCTTTAATTGAGAAGGGTTATTCCTTATAAGTGTGTGTTATTAAACATAAAACTGATTATCACATCCGATGGTCATTGTGGGTTGTCGGCCGTGGCAAGTGGTCTGACAATCGGCGTGTAATTGGAGCAGGAGAGATACAATATCTTTGAAAGATGGAGTGGTTTTCCACGAGTTGTGTAGAGTGTAAAGTGTAGAACGATTGGGTGTGATTGGTTAGGCGATGGTTATACTCACCTGATCTTGGGGCTGTGAAGTCTGTACTATAAGCTGGAAAATCTGTCCTCTCCCAATGATGCTTTGTTGGGTTGGGGGAGCCCGATTTGACATAATGGACATTGATTGGCTGAAACTCTGACTTGGGGATTGGTGTGTCTTCTCTCATTGTTGACATACCTTGAGAATTGGAACCCAGAGAAGCCCAACATCGACGATTAGTTGAGGAGCTGCTGTCCTACCTTTCTGTATACAGAAGAGGTGTGTGTAGTTAGATTTGGCTGAGTACAACACACTTTAGCCAAGGTGGTCTAATAAAATCTCCCTTTTGAATTTTGGAAAGTCTATAGACGGGAAACATGAAGTTGCTTCCTGTAGAGTCGGGTTCCTGCGAGTGTGAGTAGAGTCTTTGAAAGGAGTCCACATCACTTAGTGGCTACTCTATGCATCATGGTTGACTGCCAGATCAAGGGGTGCCTATAGAATGCTGCCATACAGCTGTGCCCCACCAGGGGTGGGGGGGCGGAGCCGGTCCACACAGACATCTGTGATACACACTGTCTGACGACAACTACCCTAAACATACATTACCTTCGGCCCGAATTGCACCTCCCATATAATACAGCTGAGTCCCATGGAAAATTCAGTCTACGAATCCACTGACTCTTGACAATTTGCTACAGCACTCGTTCCGTCACATGATAACTACGGGCTGCTGTTAGGGACCTAGCCACTCCCTACCTACCGTTGTCATGGCTATAAATGCACACATGCATTTTACAACTCCTTTCATCACTTCTCAGTCCTCTGACTATAGTCTTCCAAAGGGTGTTCATCCTCACATCGCATCAAGGCCATACCAATGGCAGTAAGCTCTGTACAAATACTAAATAACACATTACGTAAGATAAAGTATGTAGCATGGTTGGTGGAGCCCCGTCCCCTCAACGGTTGCAGTGGTTTTTCGGTAAGTATCAGGTGGCTGAATGGAGTCTCTCGGGTGTGTGGGCTCAGTGGTAGTAGGCTGTATGCATGTGTGTATTGTCACATATGCCTTATAAAACACTCCAACACACAAGGACAGTTCAAGGTTTTTTATTGAACTTTCAATGGGCCCTATAGCCGTCCCTTTCTCTCTTGTCCGAAAGCACCACCTCCCTAACCCAGGCGTCCTTAGCCCCCAGTTAGCAGTGATTGTTTACCCTCAGAACACTAATGGGCTAAACTAGCAGAGATGTCAACCTAACAGCCCTTGGCCTTATCTCACTAAACTGCATGGGGACCTATTAGCTTTCCCTACTCATCCAAGTTCATAGTGTTATAAAGGTGCATGGGAATGTGCCTTGTGGACACCCTGCTAGACACAGTATTTCCTCTCATGCACACTCCTTCCTCTCCCGCTTCCTTACCCCCCTGTATACTCCCTCTCCACATCCATTTGCCTTTGTTCTCTCCCTTCTTCTCCCCTGCCCCTCAGATGTCTCTCATACTTTCTAGGTCTCCTCTCCACCCTTTGATGTTACTCCTCCCTCCAGGTTGCTGTGATTACCTCCTCCACACCTCTACACCCTCCTCTACGCCACTTACTAGAACTCCACCCACCTGTTACTCAGACACCCACCCTCTTTTCAGTTACACAATCACTTTGTAGTAATGTGCTGGGCAGTATATTAGGCGTTGGAATGGTGGTCAGTGGAATGTTTGGTGTGTTGATTGAATGGTGGTTAGGGTAGTGCCAGTTGGTGGAAGCCGGCATGGTGTGTGTATGGGCCAGTGTCTGTGCAAGATACACTTAATCTATATGTGTACACCAGGAAGAAATAAACATACATCTAACTTACCTGTGGTATCCAGCCTGGTACTTCATGTGAAGAACCCACATCTTTTCCCACTTCACTTCACAATCACTCCCTACTCTCATTCTCCTAATGACACTTGCCACACTTTTACATATAGTCAGAACGTGGTACCACTTTCACTCACTGCATGACTTCTCTCTCTCTGATGCCTCAAGTCAAGAGACAAAGGTGTACTGTTCAGATGCTCAGAAATAAACTGGCACAAGGGTGGCGGGGGCATGTACTGGGACCCTATTAACTGCCATGTCCCCTTCAGTGGAGGGATTGGCTCTGGATTTCTTCATGGTAGGCCTCTCACCCCCAGAAGATAGGGGTTCCCATACTCTCTTGGCAAGGCCAGAGTACAGGCCTTGTCACAGTATGTAGGTGTCTTACATACTGCAAACCTAGCTGGTAAGCAAATGTTTTTATCATAGGGTTCTTCTTAGGCATTCGTGATTCTGGAGGTTGGTTGAGTGGGTTATCATCAACAAAAGGTTAGTTGCCTGGTGGTCTATAGGCCATGTCAAGTACCCATAGATGACTGGTAATGTCGTCTTGTGGTTAGGATACTTACATGTGTGCATCTATGTATTGTTTTTGATTTATATGCGCACAACTCATCTAAGAAGGAATTCTGCTCCAGGGCACAAATAGGGCTACATAAATGAGGTACACAACAAGTGGCACAGAATTGATATTTTAAAACAAGACAGTTTGGCTCCATTATGATAGGACACACACAATTGTTATGGGTTTTTGGCGCAGTATAAAAGCATAGTAACATAACATATCAGCGCATAGACCTATTTGAGGGACGGAAACACAAAGTTCAAAAAGAAGGTCAACGAAGTTAATTGCAGTCATTTGGGAACCTATCCTGGTTAGAGTGGGGTCCCTCGGGTTCTGGAGATGATTTCCTAAATGTGTAGAGCATAGATAAAAAGACTTCCATCACACAAAGCAGATGTTCTCGGGTTTAGAAGGTGGCCTGTTCTAGTCCCCCATCAGTGAGTGTGAAACATTTTGTCGCTACCAACTCTTGGTACTGGAGATGATCTCCTGTATGAGCTTATGTTGGGTCGATAGGGTTCCCTTATGGGAAGGCACCTGGTATGCTCTCGGCATAGAGGGTGGTTGGGTGGTTTGGTTGAGAACCCCATCAGACACACCTCTTTCATAGTTAGATGAGGTATATAGCAATGCAAATAAACATATTTTTGTATTGGTTGTTAGATGTAATGACAGTCTCAGGTTTGCTTGAGGAGGTACCATGAGGATCCCTCTTTGCCTGCGGCTCCCTTCCACTGCAGTGGCTACATCGACCCTCAGGTCAGGCCAGGCTAGGGCAAACGGTTCTTTGTGTAGATCACTTTGCATTCTGAATTTTAATGATACAAGATACGTGTAGGAAAGTTCAATTGAGCCAAGTCATACATTCCAGAACGCCACCTAGTAGCCATCACTGGAAGTTCACCTCCAGTTCCGAGCTACAACAGCAAGGCATTGTGGGTATGCAAATTAACTCAAATGCAAACCTTTTTCTCCAGGAAATTGTCTTTGTCTATGATGGGAGTGCTATTTGATACAGGCAAACTCTGGACCAAACTAATAGAGGCTGAATGCCCACTGCACTTTCTTTACATAATTTTGCAATTTTACCATCATACCTCGATTAGGATCAACCTTACAACAGATGGAAATCTCTCCAGGTCAGTTCCAACAAACAAAGGCCTGAAGCAGGGATGCATATTTGCCTCCATCTTGTTCATCTTTTATATCCGAGACATTGCAAATACTATGGAGTCAGTGCAATCTTTTCCACCCAAAATAGGCACAAAGGAAATATCGTGGCTTCTCTATGTGGATGACTTGGACATTTTGGACAGAACCCCTATTGGGCTGCAGCGCAAACTATCCGCCCTGATTTCCTATGCTCAATATAATAATCTTGTAATAAACACATCAAAATCTAATGTTATGATTTTCCATCATTCATCAGCTAAACGGGGATATAAATTTAACTGGACGTTATCCGATTCTTCATTAGTGCAAATTGAGCAATATAAATACCTCGGAGTGAATTTGAATGCCCACCCTTCAGATTAGCGGCCTAAATCTGAATTAAAAAATAGAGTAAAGTTTCTTTCCACTCAATGCAAGATGATACAAAACAAATATGGTCAATTCTCGCTACAACCTGCCATGACTTATTACAAGCAGAAGCTAGTACCCATCATATCCTACGGCGCTCAAACGAAGTATCCTTCTAGTAATCCCAAATGGGAAGTACTTGAAGTTGCATTTTGGAAGACAGTCTTATTTCTGCCTCTCAGTGCTTCAATTGTATTCGCTATGAAATGGGGCTAATCTCCTTCCCCACCAGGCCCCCACTCATGCCCCCCTGCACCCCCACCCCCCAGCAACCAGGGGCACCCTCCACCAGGCCCCCACTCATGGCCCCTATCACCCCCACCCCCAGCAGTGTAGGGGCAACCTCCACCAGGCCCCCACCCATGTCTACCACCACCCTCACCCTCCAGCCACCATGGGCATCCCCCACCAGGCCCCCACTCATGTCTCCCACCCACCCCCACCCCCCAGCCACCATGGGCAGCCCCCGCCAGGCCCCCACTCATGTCTCCCACCACCCCCACCACCCCAGCCACCATGGGCAGCCCCCACTCATGTCTCCCACCACCCCCAGCAGTGCAGGGGCAGCACCACCAGGCCCCCACTCATGTCCAACTCATGTCTCCCACCACCCCCACCCCCCAGCCACCATGGGCATCCCCCACCAGGCCCCCACTCATGTCCCCCTGCACCCCCACCCCACAGCATCCAGGGGCACCCTCCACCAGGCCCCCACTCATGGCCCCTATCACCACCCCCCAGCAGTGCAGGGGCAGCCTCCACCAGGCCCCCACTCATGTCTCCCACCACCCCCACCCCCCAGCCACCATGGGCAGCCCCCACCAGGCCCCCACTCATGTCCCCCTGCACCCCCACCCCCCAGCAGTGCAGGGGCAGCACCACCAGGCCCCCACTCATGTCCAACTCATGTCTCCCACCACCCCCACCCCCCAGCCACCATGGGCATCCCCCACCAGGCCCCCACTCATGACCCCCTGCACCGCCACCCCCAGCATCCAGGGGCACCCTCCAACAGGCCCCCACTCATGGCCCCTATCACCCCCACCCCCCAGCATCCAGGGGCACCCTCCACCAGGCCCCCACTCATGTCCCCCTGCACCCCCACCCCCAGCCACCATGGGCATCCCCCACCAGGCCCCCACTCATGTCTCCCACCACCCCCACACCCCAGCAGTGCAGGGGCAGCACCACCAGGCCCCCACTCATGTCTCCCACCAGCCCCACCCCCCCAGCAGTGTGGGGCACCCTCCACCAGGCCCCCACTCATGTCCCCCTGCACTCCCACCCCCCAGCATCCAGGGGCACCCTCCACCAGGCCCCCTCTCATGGCCCCTATCACCCCACCCCCAGCAGTGCAGGGGCAGCCTCCACCAGGCCCCCACTCATGGCCCCTATCACCCCCACCCCCCAGCAGTGCAGGGGCAGCCTCCACCAGGCCCCCACCCATGTCTCCCACCACCCCCACCCCCCAGCCACCATGGGCATCCCCCACCAGGCCCCCACTCATGTCCCCCTGCACCCCCACCCCCCAGCATCCAGGGGCACCCTCCACCAGGCCCCCACTCATGGCCCCTATCACCCCCACCCCCCAGCAGTGCAGGGGCAGCCTCCACCAGGCCCCCACCCATGTCTACCACCACCCCCACCCCCCAGCAGTGCAGGGGCAGCACCACCAGGCCCCCACTCATGTCCAACTCATGTCTCCCACCACCCCCACCCCCCCAGCCACCATGGGCATCTCCCACCAGGCCCCCACTCATGTCTCCCACCACCCCCACCCCCCAACCACCATGGGCAGTCCCCACCAGGCCCCCACTCATGTCTCCCACCACCCCCACCCCCCAGCAGTGCAGGGCCAGCACCACCAGGCCCCCACTCATGTCCAACTCATGTCTCCCACCACCCCCACCCCCCCAGCCACCATGGACATCCCCCACCAGGCCCCCACTCATGTCGTGGGGGCCGTGGAGGGTGTACAGGGTACACATGTGAGGACCCACCGAGCCTAATTGCGTGTGATTATTCCCGCCCACCCCTGTAATACACGTACCCAGCCAAATCGCGTGTGATTATTCCCGCGCACCCCTGTAATACACGTACCCAGCCAAATGGCGTGTGATTATTCCCGTGCACCTCTGTAATACACGTACCCTGGCTAATCGCGTGTAGAACTTCACGCGTACCCCTGTCATACACGTACCCAGCCAAATTGCGTGTGAAAATTCCCGCGTACCCTTGTAATACACGTACCCTGGCTAATCGCGTGTTTAACTTCACGCGTACCCCTGTCATACACGTACCCTGGCTAATCGCATGTAAAACTTCCTGCATACCCCTGATATGCACGTTACCCGCCTTGCGTTCCTTGTTTGGCAGCCCTATCAACTGGTCCAGGGTTAGCGCAGCCCTTTGCGATGATTTAGCGATTTTGATGGCTTTTCCTTGCGCGAGGGCGTTCTTGGGGGCGTTACTGGCGCTGCTGCAGGGTCGCTGCGATACTCTGCGCCACGGCTGGTTTGGGAGCCTAAAATCCATGAATACGCCCTGCGCGGAAATCGGTTTTGGCGCACGCGCCTGGCGCAGACAATCGCACGCGGACACTCTGCTCCAGCAGCTTGCGACACTTTTCTGCGAAATTCTATGAATTACCCTGTATGTGTTCTATTACAAGTAACAGACTCTGATTGCTGATGTTTACGTTTGTTGGTGATGTGGAAGAGTGCTCCTTCACTGTGGCTGGTCCTCCAGAAGAATCTTTTGCATATATATATATATATATATATATATATATATATATATATATATATATATATATATATATATCATTGTTGGTATTCTATGCTTTGGGAATGGTGATTGTTCATTGTTAAATGGATGTTATGTTTCAAGTAAAACCGAAAAACCTCTGAAATTCCCCAGTTATGGAAAGCTCATCAACCATAACTCACACCACCACTGTGCACTGCTAAGACTAACACCCAGGACATCAAAGATGACATCACAAATGTCATTTACGACATCACTGATGACATCATATATCTGGGCCACTTCTTCTTGTTCACTGACATATCTAGGCCAGGTGGTTTTGTTCACTGGCAGTCAGAGTATTAAAATTTAAAAGGTACTATACATCTACATGTTAAGCTTGTTGTATGTTCTTAAAGTACTTTCCTTAGGGCTTGGTCCCAGTTCATGGTGCACATACATGGGGCAATAAGCAGGCCTCAAACACAGAATTTATTTGTATACATGAAGATAAACTTTAATGTTATTAACATTTTCTGGTGATGCTGTTTCATTCTTCCTTACTTTAGTTTCGCTGTATGTGCCTCTGATTTGTATGCATTGTGGGTCTTCATATGTATTACTTGTACTAGCACAAGTGTGTAGTAAGTCTTGAATTGTTAGCTAGTTATTACATGTTTATATTTTACTATCCAAACGCTCACGATTACATATATTGTACTTCTATGGTGCATGCTGCAGCCATTGCCTATGTTTATTTATGAAGCGGTTCTTGTATTAACAACACACCAGTAAAGGGTTTTGTTTAGATGAGTACATTCTATAACAGATTAAGAAGTTCATGATGGGTCTCCCGATTACCCCTGACATCTTGTTACCAACATTATAAGCACAACCCCTTGTAGAGACTTTTCATCAAAATTAATTTGATAGCTGATATCATCAGTAACGTTTGTGATGTCACCTTTGATGTCCTGGGTGTTACTCTTAGCAGTGCACGGTGGTGGCACAAGTTATGGCTGCCTAGCTTAACAAAACAGGTGAATTTCTGAGGTTTGTCGGTTTTACGGTTTTACTTGTAACCATAACGTCTCTTTAGCAAAGCTTTTTCAGTTAATTTTTTAGGTTTTTATTAGTGCAACTTAACCATACTGTCCTTTTTACAAAGTTCTTTGAGTGAATTTCATGGGTTTTTACCACTACATGCTACAATTTACTATTATCATACTTAACCCAATGTAGCAACATTTGTGTCCAATTTACAAAAATTTCACCTTGGAAATCTCCTATTTTCCAATTTTCCACCTTCTAGCATCATTTGTAACACTTCTTTACACTTTTTGCAACAGCTTTTTCCACTGTTTTTGTGTCCGTCGATGGTCACGAACGTCTGATGTCACTGCAGACCTTCTGGACAGTGTCACATGACCACGCGCTCGAGCGCAGCATGATGACGTTTTCGCGAACACGTCTGCACTTCGCGATCGGGTCCGTGCATTGCGGACAGATCGGAGCTGCATTTTCTACTGAACTAGGAACTTTCAAGCTCAAAATGTTCCCTTGCACAGCACCGACACCTTTTCTTACTCAATATCCATTAACAATCTAGTACAGAGCACATACTTGGAAGAATATTAGCAAAACTGCTATTTATCTTAAAAATTTCTTCAACTATTGCTAACCCTCCTCCCCAAGAGCCACCACCACCTGCTGGAAGACATACACAACAAAAGAATTGCTGTACTTCCGAAGACAATGAAGAGGACCTCTAGCAACAAGAGAGAATCATGGGTGTGGCAGTTCTTTACCACTGTTGGGAATGTACCAAAGGCTAAAGCTACCGAAGTGAAATGCACTGCTCAGTCGTGGACTACCTCAACAGTACTCCTACGGGACCACCTCCATGCGCCGCCACACCCAATCCAACCACTGCAAAGCTCTGAGAAAGGCTGTTCCTTTCTTAGCAAGTAGTAGGCTGTCTTCCTCCATCTCATCTTCCTCAACTGGTACTGTAACCACAAAGCATACTTCTGTGGGACACAAAATCCCACCTGCTACCTGACAAGCAATAAAAGAGGCTGTTGATCCATATCTTTTGCAGACAACAGTTGTCTGTATATACTGCAACACACCACTCTGCAGCGGGGAGCAATTTCGAAGTGCTTTTGAAGCTGTAATCCAGGATCATGAGAAACACTGCCTCCTACCTTAGATCCTTAGATGTAACACATGCGCAACATCTTTCCCTGTCCACCTGCCCCTCCATATTAGTGCTTAGTGCCTCTTCCCTCGTTTCCCTCCCCACCTTACGTTCTAACCTCTCTTACAAAAAAAAGGTTCCTTTAGGAACCACCTTTCACAGTTAAATAATAGAACTAAAAAAATTAATCTTATAGACTCCATCTACTTTACATTTCTCAGTAAAGTACAAAGACTCAATAAGATTTTCCAACATTTCCATTAGCATTTTATGTAACGCTTATTGAAATAATGTGGTGTTCATTTCCCCGTTCCAGGGACTGGAACGGGGGATAACAGTCTGCCAGGCAAAGTTATTAGCCCAAGTGAAGTGACGGCGGATAACGAGGGCTCCGGACCTTTATCCCCCATTCTATCCCCTGCAATGAGGGATGAAGGTCATTCGCACCCCGGTTTGCCAAAACGGTAACCTTGGGTGATGAAAAAAAGGATTGTTCTTCCTACATCGGGACACGGGCGGCATCCCACTGTTGGAAGGAAAATCTTTTCCACGATGGCCACCATGGAAAGAGAAGGCGGGGATCAATACATAGCCCCTCTTCCCTTTTCATGGTGGTCTGCAAAAGGCGAAGAGAGAAACCTATGACCATATTACCACAAGCACATTTTTTTCCCTTTCAAACCTATCCCAATTTCGAAAAACTTTACCACATAGCAGGTCCCTGGTGGACATGGCCACTTTATCCCCATTGGTCGTCCCTCGTGGTCATGGCCAGTATTCAGATTGTCCGGGTCATGACCTTATGCCATGACCCGGACAGTCTGGCCACTGCCCATGGTCAAAAGCTACACCTCAGTCACCAAAGGTATATCACTTATTTTTTATATCGACATTGTGACGCTTGTTAAAAAAAAAACACGGGTACATTTGCAAAACCATGTTTTCAGGACTTTGCCAACGCTCCTTACACGAGTTTGCTAGAAATCCACCCAGGTTTGACTTTTTCCAAAGTTTCAAAATGTATGTACATACAATAGTAATATAACTTTGCCCCAACTTGACAAAATCCATTCAGACTTTGCACAAACATTCAAGGTTGGGTCTCTAATCTTTCTGAAAATGTTTGTCCACATTCGTCAAATTGCAACAAAGTTATAAGCCATCTGAAAATGTTGAGACCCTCTCTAATTTAGCCCCGCTTAACAAAATCCCAACAAAATTTGCAAAGACATTTAAATCAGAGGACACCCCCGCAGCCGCTGCAGTCTTTTTTTTATTTTTATACTTACCTACAATGCTACCACCAAAGGTTTGAAGTTTTGGGGTTCAAACCTTTGGTGGTAGCATTTTTCGGACTTTTTGTACGGTCTGACCTTTTTTGTCGGTTCGATCATACAATTCCAGTTTGACAAGTGAATATTGTGTTTTTTAATATGTTTTTACTGCGATGTGCGCAGACAATGGGCGCTGTCCCCGAATCCAACATGGCGGGCGTTTCCCAAAATCTGATGCACCTCATGTTTTTTATTGACCAATCAGCGGGTGCATCAGATGTTCACGAGCCCCACGTCGCCCTCTAGACCAGTCGGATACTCGTTCGCAAAGTGAACAGAGAAGTGAGTCCGTGGACTGAACCCAGATATCACTAATTCATTTTACCTACTTTTTGGTCATTTAAAAATAATACTGGACGGATTTACACCCAAATTTGCAAAAGCACGCTTTCAGGAACAAGATGCCGTTCCTGCCACAAATTTGATGAAACTCTGCCCAGCGGTTTGGGCTGTAGGTGTGAGCACATTTCTTTTTCCATTGTGTCTATGGGAAATCCACAAATTGCGGGACCCCCCCCTATGACTTTGCCATCCTTTGACGAAACCTCACCAAATTTTGCAGGATCGATTTGACAAGGCCATATACATTTTATGCAAAGTCTTGTGAGGATTGGTCCAGGGCGGGTGAAGTTTTAATCCTCCCAACAAGTGCTCTTCCTATAGGTTGAGCAATTTACCCATAACTACAGGGCCGCTACCACAGGCTGTAATGTGTAATCCTTGCATTCTTCGACTAGTCTGAATTTACCCTCGGAAGAAACACACAAATGATTTAAGGACTATTTTTCTCAACATCTATATTAAAGTAACCAACAATTGCATGCATTGGCCAAGCTATACAGGGCTGAAAGGGCATTGATGACCTTCAGCTGCCGTTTCTGCTCAGCACCGTGTAGAGGATGAAGATGAGGGAACGCATTATGATTTATATGACAAGGCTCTAGCCAGAGTGAGTATTAATACCTTCAGTATATAGCTGAAGATCTTTCAACTAGGATAGTGTATTGGGCAGGGATGCCTGCTTTCTTCTCTGCTAAGGATATCAAGTCTCTCGGCCTCATGCAGAGCGATAGGAGTGATAGGAGTATCCAAATGTATAATCAAAGTCGGTTGTTGCTAATTTAAGCCAGGAACTCTGAAGTGAACCTTCCCCCACTGATAAACAAGGTAGCTAACCTTGGTGTGAGTTTTCTGGCTAGGTCTGTGTTGCTGCCACTGACAAATGACACGCTATACAATCAATGTACAGGAGATTAAGTGGTGTATTGTAAAGGTTTGTTATTTTGGGGGGGAGGGGGTTAAATGCACTAACTGTATTACAGCCCAAAGTGCATGGATCATGTTGGTACCCATTTCTATGGCGTAGATAAATGCAGGGGTGAAAATCCCAGTGTCTCACATTGTTGTTTAATTATTTATGAAGTATCCATATTTGAGTTAATTGGCCTTCTCAAAATTCAGGAATCATATAATTATGGAGGTGTGTAGAGGAAGGTCGGCTGATGCTTCCCTTTTTTTCTAATCAGAAGGGCAGACACCTGCAGGCAGACCTTTAATCATCCGGCGCTTAGGCGAAATGGGCTGCCTGGGAGGGTTAGTGTATCTGGGGGGTGGTCAGTCATTTTTTCGAAACAAAAATGTCAAATGACAATTTTTCCGAAAAAATAATGTCGAAAAAAAAAAGCCGAATTCCGTTTTTTTAAATTATATATTTATTTTGGGGTCTGGGAGTAAAAAAAATAGGTAAAACAAAAAAAAATTGAAGAAAGGGGGTTGGAGGGGAACCCCCCCCATTTCGAATAAAAAACGTAAAAAAAAAATGCAACATTTTTTTTCAACATTCTTTTTTTCGAAAAAATGACTTTCGACATTTTTGCATTCGAAAAAATAACTATAAACCATCTGGGGCTAGACGGGGGCTATTGGGCCCTTTTTGGAGATTAATAGGGCTCTGTCCCTGGTAGCCCCGGCCCACTTAAAGCCCTGTGTAATATGCCATGATTGTATGAATCATGTCCATTTCTGGCCTTGTATGTACATATTGATGTATTTCTTTAACATAGCTTGCCACTTCTCAGTGCCCCTGCAACATAGACCAGACAGCCACTTCTCAGTGCCCCTGCAGCATAGACCAAACAGGAACCAGCCATCCACAGATTATGATGCAGGCAGGCACGATTCAGCCTTTGATACTTCTGAAGTGGTTAATATGCATACCTTTAAGACAGGCAGTAGCAATACCATTGTAAATGATTCCATTATATAGTGACTGCATCCCACTTCATAAGTTCCTGTTACTGTGTTTTGGTGAGATAGCTCAGAGAGTTAATGCACCAGGTGCAGGAGGTGACTTCTAAAAGAATTCTAGATGCTGTTGTTACTTTTGTTCCGGGGAGAATTGCCTAGCATTTCGCTGCTGGACTGTCAATGTGGGCAGGACCAGAATGATATGAAAATGGATATTTCTCCTCTCTGAAAGGTCCAGCGAGCTAAAAGGTGGTTGCAGTTACCCGAGGTTCAGACGAATGATCCCAAAGAGCAGGTTTTGTGTCAGTGTTCATTCTCAGTCGATGGACTCCCATCTTTTTGCATAAGGATCTGCAAGGAATTTGCAGATCACTCATTTCAGGCGAGGCATGGTTATTCAGCCATTTCCTATTATTTAAAATGGCAACAGACAAACCACATGACCTGCAACATGCTACTTTAAGGTAGTAGGTAGGTCACTTGCACTGAGGCGATACGATCATAAACCACTGGCTCTTGCCCGTCGCCATTGACGCCCTGTATGAGATTGGACTGAGTTTAAGGCTTAAGGCCTTGCATGGCACATATGTTTTTCTGTAAAACAGGGCTGGGCTTCCAAAAACATCAGAATTACAAACGAGTAGGGGGTATCTAAGCTCTAAAAATACTATTTTGCCACCTATATGAAATTTCCACAGACCAAGATATTAAGGAAATCTTTTTTTCTAATTTAACAGCAAAGTTGTGAAACTCACTTGCTATGACATTGCAAACAAGCCCTTACCACCTCTCCCTTAGAAAAATAAACCTTAAAATGCATCTCATTGTGAAGTACTTGTCATGGTGATTGTCATGGACATTTGCGATCAACAAGACCAGTTACTTTGTCGAGTGAACTCTAAGACTAGTATCTTGTTTTCCATCATTGGTATGGCTAAAGAGAAACTACCTGCACCTCTTCACTCTCTCCACCATGTGGCACTAGACAAAAACATGGTACCCCTGCTCGTGTTTTTGCCTGAGCTGATTTTACTGTAATGTACCGGAAAGTATTCATGCTCTTCTAGGCTTACCAGTCTTCCTGCTTACGGCATTGGATTGGCAAGTGTAGACGACATGTGCCTTCAACTGAGGAGCAGTCATGAGGGCTGCGTTTGAATACCGATGCCTTTTTGGATTGGCCGTGAGCGTGTGGCCCGTGTACACTGCAAACATTTCCCGCTCAACATTTGAAACTCTTTGCCATCCAGGGCCAATTTTGTTTTTTGGCTCTGTCTGAATTTTATTCTATTTAGTTTCTTTTTTTAAAAAATGTTTTATTAGTATTAGGTTAAAACTAACCTTTTACCAAGTACAACTGAATCCACATGAATAATTCATTATCATAAAAAAAGAAAAAACAGTTCAACATTACAAAAATTAAAACAACAGGTAACCATATTCCCACATTCCATTTTCGAGAAAAAAATACAAAAAAGATTATTTATTTTCATTTCGTTGCTTGGGTCCGGTCTCCCCCAGAATCTCCTGACCTAAGACCTGTTGATTTGATCTGGGCAAAACTTCAGAGTTACTTACCTCAACCATGTGCACAAGGACACCAACAAGGCAGAACTCTTCTGGGGTATGGGAAGGTTTTGGTGGCAGGTCCTGACCCCAGACATCTGTGCAAGGAGGTTACATCACATTTAAGCTTTTGATGACTTAATTCACTCTGCGGTTAGTAGTTTTGACCAGTGTTGCTGAATAAATATTCTTTAAAATTCACAATTTGCATCACACTGTATCAAAAAACTCCCCTTGGTTACTATTCAAAAAGTGTCACAAAAGGAATGAATAGCCATTTGCAACTGTGTGACACTTTTTCATTGGTGCCGAGACAATTGTATGGGCCAATCCGACCCCGGTGTGTAGTATTTGAAGGAGAAGATGGGACACAGGCAGTGTTGGTTGAAGGAGAAGGTTGATGGCTGCAAGTGTGTCAGCCACTGGTTTCAGGCAGGTTTCAGGGAGTAAGGTAAAGGATTGAATGGGGTAGAGAGGATGTTGATGGGTGCCAGTGGACCAGCAAGTAGTCTGGGGATGAAGAGAGTAAGGGTCTATGGGTTACAGGGGAAAAGGCTGATGGATGCCAGTGGACCGACCACTGGTCTTGCTGAATAATTGGGGAAGTGAGATGGGAGAGTTAGCACCACAGCTTCCAACTTTTGATTCCATATAATGACTTTATTTTTTGTGGTCACCCTTGAACTTTGCTGTACAAAGGTGAGCATGGTGGTCCTCAGAAAAAAAACAGAAAGGCCAGGCTTGTTATCTGATCCATCAAAGTTTACTCACCTGCACCACATCTCATACTGTACAAGCATGACCAAATGATTAAACAATATAGAGACAACCATTGCCAGCCAGTGCTTAAAGATGTTGATAATGACTTGCTCAGTCTCTACTGTATCTGGCCCACAGGGTACGTAGACCCTTCTTCTTCTGAGCCACGGGTTGGGGTGGTAGCGTGTGGAACAGGTATCAACAAATGGGGAAGTGGTGGAAGTTAGTGGTGCCATGGGGCAAGAAGCAGCTGAGAACTGTGTAATCATGGTTGATGAGAATTTGGGGAACCTGTGTGGGCCTGGTTAATTATAATGCACTGTAAATCTTGGTGTGGTGTCTGGTACAGCCCCCTTCTAACATCACCTTCCTGATTCCGCTCAATAAAATAAACTCAAAGTTGGAAGCAGGTTTATGGGGCAGCAAATGTCAAAGGGAGTGGAGGTCAGCAGTGCCTAGCCCTCAATCGCTCACCAAATGCCTGATAAAGGGACGTTTCTAAAGTAAGTGTTGTTTCCTGTAACAAGGGTACGGAAAGGAAAACACGCAGGACACGGGGAGATGATTAATACGTCTTCTTTATTCACCGGCCAACTTGAACTGACTGGTGCCAACATGCGCCCCTTCCCACAATGCCCTTGGGCTCCCTCCTCCCACCATGTCACGCTCGCCTCTGGGGGCGGGGCCCCAGGTTAACCCTGCGGGGGCGGGTAACACCACCCCCTGACAAATGTCCAAACAACACACTAACATTCTTCGACCAACCTCACTGGCTTTCTGATGGCTCGTCTCGGTCTCTCATGTTGGACTTCAAACGTCTCATCATTCTGCCCTCCTTCGTTTTGATCTGCTCCGCCGTTGTATTCTCCTGGCGGATACCATGGGTCATCTCGGGGAACCCGAGGCTCCGGAATGTCCATATCGTGTCGGACTCATGATCCTCCCTTTTAACGTAGTGTTTGAACTGTTGACAGTTTCTTGTGATGGTCTTGTCTTGCCCTTGGGCCGTCAACATTGTTCCTTTCACTGCTGTGATTTTCATGGGGCTCGGGGCATAGCGAGAATCTGTCTTGGGAGCCATGGGTTGTTGTACCAGGACTTCGTCCCCTATGTGGAAGTCTTTGAGCGTTGCTTTGCGCCTGATGTCGGAGTCTTGTCTTGCTATTCGTTTGTGTTCGGCATCTCTTTGTAGTAATTCTTCATGGGGTCTTGCTGTGCTTAGTGGACTTCGTGGGATGCGAGTGTGTACCTCGTAGCGTAGCATTAGCTTGGCTGGTGGCTGATTGGTGGCGTCATGAGGTGTATTTCTGTAGTCTCTCGAAGTCTGCATAGGGCCTGATGCTGGTTGTTGGCTTCTATTCGTGCTCTCTGTATGGTCTTTTTGATGGATGCCATAAAGGGTTCGGCCATTCCGTTGGCCTGGGGATGTCTGGGTGTGATCTTCATATGCTTGAAACCTAGGTGGTCCGCTAATGCTGCAAACTCATGCCCACAGAACCATTGTCTGGTTTGATTATTCTGGGGATTCCCCATTCACTGAGGACTTCTTCCAATGCTTCTGCGACTTGTGGGAATGCTGTAGTGGCTACTCTCTTTACTATGGGGAACCGAGAGTGTTTGTCTATCAGCAGTAGGAGGTACTCGCCCGACTCCATTGGGCCGTAAAAGTCTGTAGCTACTCTCTCCCATGGATGGTCTGGAATTTTGGTATGTTGTAAGGGGGGTCAGAGTTTCTGCCGGCGACATGCACTGACATGCGTGGCAGTTCCGTACCCATTCATCTACTGCTGTGTCTAAGAATGGAAACCAGACGTGGCACCGTAGTTGTTTCTTTGTGTTTTCGGCAACTCTGTGCCCTTCATGTGCGGTTCGGACCACTTCTTTCCTTAGGGCAGCTGGTATTACGATGCGACACCCCCTGAGTAGTATGTTGTGGTCTTTTACTGCTAGTTTGCTGTGCACCCTCGCCAGTTCTTCATTTCGTCTCTACATACCCCCGGGTGTGCCAACATCACGCGTCGGTAGTCCTTCCACTTATTGGCAGATGTCAGGCCTATGGCAAGTGCGGTAGTCGGGTCCGCTGCAGATACTGTCGCGACTGCTTCCAGTGAGAGCGCTGGGGGCAGAGAGTGTTCTGCGACATAGTCAATATAAGCGACATCCCCACTCCTCGTTATTGGTGGTCCAGCCGGATGCCGTGAAAGGTAGTCGGCCGGGTTGAGGTCACCTCCAGGCCGATGAAGGATATCAGTTGTATTCCTGTAGCCGTATGCCCCACCGTTCAATCCGCAGAGGCATCTTGGTGTGAGAGTTTCCGAACAATGACAAAAACGCCTGATGGTCAGTCACTAGGGTGAATTTCTTGCTAATCAGGAAATTGTGAAAATGTTCACATGCCCAGACTGCTGCGAGACTTTCTTTCACTGCCTGGGAATAGGCCATTTTGGGTGTAGACAGTGCCCTGCTGGCATAGGCCACCACGTGTCTGGGGTTTATGTCGGCCCCACTGGTCTGTGCCAGGATCGCTCCCAGACCCACGGGGCTGGCATCCACAACCACTTCTGTATGCCATGTTGGGTTGAAATAGGCGAGGCGATGTGCTTCGGCAAGGGCTTTCTTGATGTCACCAAATGTGTCCATGTGAAATTAGATTCCTTCTGGAGCAGTTTCCTGAGCAGTTTCCTGAGTGAGGCATAATGTGGAATGTACCTGGAACAGTAAACAGCCATCCCCAAGAAGGACCGGATGTCGGCCACTTGAGTCGGTTGCTTGAGGTTGGAGATGGTGTCTACCTTGTCGGGGTCAGGCGTAATTCCTTCGCTGGAGAAAATGTGTCCAAAAAATGTTAACTTGCCCTTGCTGAATCTGCACTTTTCAATGTTGAGTGTGAGGCCAGCAGCTTATATGGCCTCGCACGTGGCAAATAGAGCTGTGTCATGTGCTTCTTTGGATGAGCCAAAGATGAGGATGTTGTCGCTGTAGTTTAGCGCTCCTCGTATGGGCCTGATGATTTGTCGAACAGTCTCTTGAAAAATCTCAGCTGCGGAGGAGATGCCAAAGTTAAGTCTGCGGTATCTGAAAAGTCCATCGTGGGTAGCAAACGTTGTGATAGCTCTGGATTCTGGGTGTAATTCGAGTTGATGATAGCCCTGTCTTAGATCAAGTTTGGAGAACAGGCGTGTGTTGTTTAATTGTACGACCATGTCCTCGATGCATGGGCCCCGATGTCTCTCGTGCTGAATGGTGGTGTTGGCTACCCTCATATCGACGCACAGTCGTAATTTGCCTCCTTCTTTTGGCACTATGACGAGTGGGCACACCCACGGAGTTGGTCCTGCTGCTGGCTCGATGATGCTGTCAGCAAGCAGTTGCTCAAGCTCACGCGATACTGCGTCCTGAAGGTGAAAACCGACTCTTCTCAGGTGTTGTTGTATCGCCCTCACATTTTGGTCAATGTGTAGTTTGATTGGGGGACCCTTCAGTTTTCCCAGTCCCGAGCATATTTTTGGGTATCTCTGCTCAATGTTTGTTTTTGAGATCAGGTTCTCAGGGTGTTCATGATTTATTGCTCTGACTTCTGCTTTTGGTTCCTGACAGACTGTGGTAGATGTGATTGTGTCTCCTGCTCTCACATGGATCTCGATTAACCCTAGGTGAGAGGCGGCATGGTAGCTGGTCAGACATCTGCCTTTTGTGAGGGACCTGATTACGTGGATGGTAGTGTCCACTTGGCGACCATTTGGGAGCAAACAGCGTGTGAATCGTCCGAGCGTTAGAAGTGGCGTGGCTGCACCCCATTGGAAGATCCTGGAGTGTGAAGGTTCAAGTGTTGGTGGTCGTGGAATTTTCCTGTATTCTTGTTCTCCCATTATGTTTACGGTGGCGCCAGAGTCTACCATGAAATGAAAAATGCAGTTTTCCATTTTGATCGGTATTTTTGGGGCTTCTCTGGCCTACTCGTTGTCGAGTATCAGGTTGACATATTGGTCCTGGTATTGTGGGTCATGTTGTATGTAGTATGCGGTGGCTGGTGGTTCGTAGTATTGTGTGTCTTCACCATGACCTTCCGGAGGGTTGTCATATTCAAACGTCAGTTGGCGTGGCTGATATGCTTATTCATAAGCTTGGGCCTGTTCATACTCTTGATATTCGTCAAGTGCTCTGATGTGTCTCCTTTGGTTCTGTTGGTAATATCTTTGTGCCCCGCCTTGTGGGGGAGGTCAGCGGAATGGCGTTCTGACCGGAGCTTGGGGCGGCATTGTGGGGAACGGTTTTCCTTCCCTGCATACTGATTGAAAATGACCTTCCCTCCCGCAGTTTGAGCACCTCTGTGACAGCGCTGGGCAAATTCCCGAGTGAGGGTATGCCATGCCACAACGGTAGAATTGTCTCTGTTGCCTCGGGATTTGTGGTAACTGTGATCTGTAGGGATGTGGGCTCCGATTGTGCTGGCGAGGTGCCTGAATTGCAGCAATGAGTTCAGTGGAGTCTTGTTTTGGCTTGTTGGTGCCGGTCATGGATGCGGCTTGTGCATCCACTCTTTCGAAAATGCGGGCTAGTTCACTGACTTCAGGGATGGTGAGTGGTTTCTTTACTAGCTGCTTCTTTAATGCAGGGGATAGACAGCCTTCTATGACTCTGAGGCGAATTGCTTCTTCTAGTGAGAACTTGCAGTGTGCGCCTTTTACTCGTAAGCGGGTTATGAACTCATCCACTGTTTATTGAGGTTTTTGGACGCACTGGTTGAAAAGGTATCTTTCATAATCGCGATTTGTCTCGATTATGAGTAGTTTGTCTAGGGCGCTGATCAGTTTTGTAAAGTCACTTTGTTCAGCTGCGGGGACTGTCTTGACAATTGTTTTGATTTCTCCCCCCCCACCAAGTTCAGAAAAATGTCTCTTATATATGGAGAGTCCCCATCACCTGAGCATTTCACGAAGTGGTGGAAATCCTCCATCCATTCGGTCCACCTTGGTTCCTTGGTGGCTTGTGGCATCGTGGAAAATGGGGGAGGCATCCTCAATCGGATGGACTTGGCAGCACGCGTTGGCTGTGGCGACGCAGGGTTACTCATGTTTGCGAGGTGGATTGGCTTGTGTGGACTTGCACCGGTGGGTTGTTGGTGAAAACGAACACCTCACGAGATCTGTTCGCAGAGACACAGTCTAACTGGCAGCATGTGCCTGGTGGCACTGTGGGCGTAACCACTTGCGGTGTGGCTTATGCGTAATGGAAGTCTTGTCTCTGGGCTCCTCACCTTTATTGATTGTCGTGCCAGGGACTTCCTGTATTCTTCGTGAGCAGTGTTGTGTCCCTTGCTGCTATTTCCTGTGGAATGCGGTTAACTTTGTTTGGCATGTATTTTGTTTCTTGTGGATTCAGATCCGCCGCGCCGTTTGTTGAAACTACTGCCGGCTTGCAGGTATCACCTGCTCATGAGAGGAGGTGGGCAGGCTGCTCACACACCGCGCGCGTACACTCCCCTGGATTGCCGGCTCAAGGTGAAAGAGAAAGTGAAATGGAATCGGGCGGCCTGCCCGTTGGGAGTAGAGGGGAGGGCGGGCCGCTCGCTGGCTCGGCGGGATCGGCGACCGAAGGGAGGAGAGCAAATCTGCACACAGCGGGGGCCGGCGCTGCTCTCAGCGTCGCGGACTGGAACGCCAGGAGGAGGAGGATCGGGCAGACTGCCCGTGTGTCACGGTAAGTTATTTATGAATCCGGTGGACAACCCGTATGAAGGAGGAGGAGGACTGGCGGTGTAGGCGTCCTGCATGCCGGGACGGACCTCGTCGCCAGTGTTGCCCGTAACAAGGGCACGGAAAGGAAAACACGCAGGACACGGGGAGAGGATTAATACGTCTTCTTTATTCACCGGCCAACTGGAACTAACTGGTGCCAACATGCGCCCCTTCCCACAATGCCCTCGGGCTCCCTCCTCCCACCATGTCACGCTCGCCTCTGGGGGCGGGGCCCCAGGTTAGCCCTGCGGGGGCGGGTAACAAGTGTCACAGGGCTAAATTAAAGTAAGGTCTCAATGCACCACTCTGCTGTAAGAATAGTTTATTTCTCATTATTTATTTTTATTGGGTATTTATAATACGGATATACACAATGGGCCTCATTACAAGCCTGGCGGTAACCATGCTGGTAAAACCAGCACCTTTTGTCTGGATTTCCAAATGTTACCAGCGCCTGACTTGCCAGAAACACCGGGGCATTACAGCCCCAGTGGTCCTGGAAGTCAGACGCTGGTAAATGTAAATTCCCATTCCCATTTGAGTCCTATAGGACTCAAATGGGAATGGGGACCACGGAAGCGCTGGCACCATTAATAATGGTGCCAGCGCTTCCGTGAAATTCTACGGGGGGGTGCCGTTCCACCCACCAGGTCTGACCCTTGCAGGCGGCACGGCACCCACCCGCAGACTCGTATTGTGCCAGTCCAGTAACAACGGTGTCAGTAGGCTTAATGACACCGTTGTTACCGGACCGGCACTCTTGTAATGAGGCCCAATGTGTTTCAAGGTGCAACAAGACCAGAGTGTGGGAGAAACAAGGAGGACAAAACAAATGATCCTACTAGGCCTTGTGACATTTGGATCGTGCAAGTGCAGTAACGAGAAGTGCAGGACAGAGGGGAGGGGGGTGCCGGTCAGGGTGGAAGGTCCAGTGAGAAAAACGAGTGCCAGGGGAGGCCAGGTGGACAGTGCCAGGGGAAAGCAGAGAGAGCAGGGGAGGAAGGTCCATGAGCTAAGTCCCAGGTAAGTGGCTGGAAGGGCTACATGAGTGCGGGCCCAGCCAGGCTAGTGCAGGGGGAGAGGCCCGGAAGCACAGTGCAGGTTGAGGGGTGGGGGGTCAGGAGAGATGAAGTGCAGGGGTAGACTGGACTTTGGGGTGCCAGGCGCCCTGTAAGACTTGAAGGGGAACCAGACAGCCGGTCAAGGACAACTAGGGACATTAACGGTGGAGGGGGAGAGGGAAGGAAGAAGAGAAAAGGAAGATCTTGAGAAGGTTCCAGAATTTTAGGCGATCTGGCTCAAGTCTGGGAGGGCAGGGAGGCATTCCAGGGAGAGCCACTTGCGGATGAGAGAAATATAGCCCCCACTCTCTGCATGGAAAAGCATCTGATCTGCAAACAGTTAGAGATAGATGACCGAAGGGCTCTAGCAGGGAGGTATTTAGAGAGAGAGAGTTGGATGTATCATGGTCCCAGGCACCAGAAAGCCCCGTGGATGATGCAGAGAGTTTTGAACTTGAGCCGTACAGCATCCGGGAGCCAGTGGACATATTTTAGGGCTAGAGAGATGCGTTCCCCGGGCTTGAGGTCAAGGATAAGTCTTGCAGTCCTGTTTTGTTAGTTGAAGGGGCAAAGGGAGGAGTTAGGCAGATTGAGGAAGAGGCTGTGGCTCTAGTCCAGCCTGGAAAGAACCAGCGCTCTGGAGACATTGGGCCTCATCACGAGTTGGGCTGTAGCCCTTAAATGCGGCGGTAACGGTATTACCGTCACATTTAATGGCTGGCCCTATCACGAGTTGGGCTCTAAATGGGCTGTTTTACCTCCAGCTTTTTCTGGAGGTGAAAAAAACAATTAGCACCATGTTTTCTGCGGTATTACCGCCAACTGCATTAGCGCGCAGTATTAGTGCCAAAAATGCCCCATTGGATCCAACGGACCCAATGGGAAATTGGGATTTATGGTTAACGCTCAACCTGTGAACCAGAGGTAATACCGCCGGTCCGGTGGGTGCTAAGGCTATTGCAGTCGGGCGGTATTACAGCTGGGATACAGCCCAACTTGTGATGAGGCCCATTACGTTTCTGGGGGAAGGTGAGGAAAGGGAGAATGCCTCTGAAGAGGTGCAGCTGAAAGTTGGCCTTCTTGGTAATGTACATGATGTGAGGAGAGAGGAGTTGATGATGACACCAAGGTTTTTTCCCTCACAGTAGGGTGAGGGGAGGCGGCCCATGGAAGGCAGCCACAGTGTGGGAGGGAAAGAGGGAACAGGGGTCCCAATGAGAAGGGTCTCTGTCTTACTGGCATTAAGGCAGAGATCCTTAGCAGTGCACCATGACTGAATAGCAGTAAGGAATGAAAGAGGAGGAGGTAGAGGAGGGAAGCGTGAAGGAGAGCTGCATGTCATCCACATAACACTGGAAGTTTGGAGAGAAGGTGGAGATCAAATGGGCTAGCGGGGCCAGGTAGATGTTGAAAAGCCAGGACGAGAGGATAGAGCCTGAGGGAAACCGTAGGTGGATGGTGAGATGGTGGAGAGAAAAGGGCCCAGTCGAACCTGGAAGGGTCAGTCCGAGAGGAAGGAGGTCAACCAGTCCAGAGCCAAGTCCGTGTTTCCTAGGGTATCACAGAGCCTCTTTATCAGGGTGGCATGATTGACAGTATCAAAGGCAGAGGAAAGATCAAAAAGGATGAGAACAGAAGGAGAGCTGGAATCGAGATTAGAGAGCAAGTCTTCACAGGTGTTCAGGAGAGCAGTTTACATGAAGCCACACTGGTGGTGGTGGAGACAACCAACAGATTCAGTGAAATGTATTGAAATAAAATGATATTGTATTTATATTGCGCTCGTACACAAGTGTTTGAGAGTGCGACCAGGGAAAAAGGGAGGGGAACTTACTAGGCCCAGTGACTTTTAAGAAAGCGCAAGTGCATGGGAAAGGAAAATGGGGGAAAAGTGCATGGAAAGGTGGTGAGTGGAAAGTGCGAGGCAGAGGAGAGAAAAGATAAATAAATATTAAAATAGAATAAATAATAAATACAGGCGATAAACCATGGTAGTGCAGCCAGCAAGTGGTAGTCAGAAAGGTATATCTGGTAAGTGCAGAAGAAAAGTGGGAGGGGGGCTGTATGGGTACAGACACAGAACCCTAGTGCACATGGTGGCCTGGAGGCAGTGCAGGAGGGTGGCAGGGTGAGCAAGTACCTGGGCCCGAAAGAACAGAAGGTGGCCAGGTGCACAATGCCAAGAGAAGAAACAGATCAACAGGGGAGAAGGGGGGCAAAGGCAGAGGCAAAGAGGAAGGTCTTGAGAAGTTTCCGGAACCAAAGATGTTTTTCCTCAAGTTTCAATGTGGCCGGGAGGCAGTTCCAAAGGGAGGCACCAGCTGAAGACAGAGATCTACCCCCAGCTGTTTTTTTTGCAAAACGACTAACCCTGAGGGAGTTAGAAGTAGAGGAGCGAAGGGCTCCAGAGGGGAGGTATTTACGGAGGGATAGTTGAAGGTATTTTGGACCCAGGCCCCAGAAAGCCTTGTGGACAATGCAGAGGGTTTTAAATGTAATCCTTGCATCCACTGGGAGCCCTGGAGAGATACAATCCTAGGGCTTGAGGCCAAGGACAAGTCTTGCAGTCCTGTTCTGGATTAGTTGTAGAGGGCGGAGAGTGGAGGCAGGTAGATTTAGAAAGTGGCTGTTACAGTAATCCAGTCTGGAAAGAACCTGAGCTTGGGAGACAGTGAGCTTTTGAGGGAAGGAGAGGAAAGGCAGAGTACCTCTAAGGAGGTGAAGTAAAAAGTTTGATTTTTTGGAAACATCAGAGATGTGTGCGAAGAAGGAAAGTGTATAGTCAAAGATAACCCAAAGGTTCGTAGCCGTGCAGGTGGGGGTGGGAGGAGGCCAAGGGAGGCCAGCCAGAGAGTCAGAGGAAAGGATGGAGATGGTGTACCAATAAGTAGGATCTCGGTCTCGTTGGTATTTAGACAAAGATCATTGGCGGCACACCAATTTTGAATGGCGATTAGACAATCGGAGATGAGGGAAGGAGAGGAGGAGGCTGAAGGAAGCCTAAAAATGAGCTGGGTGTTGTCAGCATAGCACTGGAAAGTTGAGTAGAACATTAAGATGCAGTAAGTGAGAGAAACTGGGCAGTAGTGTGTCGGACATGATGGATCAGCAGTGGTTTTCTTGAGGAGAGGATGCACAAGGGAGTGTTTAAGAGGGGAGGGGAAAGAGCCAGAGGCAAAGGAGAGGTTGCATAAATCAGCAAGGGCAGGCGCAAGGGTGTCAATGTGGTCCTTAATGGTTTTAAAGGAACAGTGATGGACCTGTTTTGATGAGGTTTTCATAGATCAGACTTGTCTAGATATCTCATCAGGGGAGAAAAGAGGAAAGGAGGAGAAAGGGGGATGAGGGATAGCTAAGGGGGGGGTCAGCAGGCCGAGAAGGAGAGGGAGGAGGAGGGGGCGCGGAGGAGAGGGTGGACAGGATTTCCTGGGTTTTAGAGATACAGTGATAGGCAACAGCATTGCAAAGATCCTGGGAGGTGAGAGGAAGGGTGAAGACTGCAGCAGGGTTGGCCAGCTCCTTGCAGATTTTGAAAAGTTTGTCTGAGTTGTTAGATGCTGCAGAGATGCAGGCTTGTATGTGGACTCTCTTCTCAGTGTGGACAGCAAGTCGGTATTGCCTTTGGAGCAGGCGGCAGGCCAGTTTGTCAGAGGATGAGCTAGAAGCCCTCCATTTCCTCTCCACCGCCCTACACTTTGGTTTAAGTGTAGCTAGGTCAGAGTCATACCAAGAATTGCACTTGACTTTGGACTCCAAAAGGATCCTCATGACGGGGGCAAGAGTATCAAGAGTAGCAGAAATAGAGGAGTAGAGAAGAGAGAGGGCTGTGTCAGGGTGTGAGTCAGCCTGGGGTGGAGGAGGGGGGGAAGAAGGTTGCAGCGAAGGCCTCAACTGACACACACTTCATGGGCCAGATATCTGAGAAGGTGGGTGGCAATCTAGGAGTGGACTTGGCTTGGGGAGGAGATGGAGAGATGAGAGGAGAGGAGGTAGTGATCACTCCAGTAGAGAGGAGTGGTAAGGGGGGTATAAAGGGAGAGGCCGGATGAGATCAAGACATCAAGTGTGTGGCCAGCTAAGTGAGTCGGGCGAGAGGGAAGGATGGAAAAGGAGAGTGAATCACAGAGGTCATGAAAGAGTGAAGATGAGGGACAGGTAGAATCAAGATGAATGTTGAGGTCACCAAGGAGGAAAAGTTGAGTGGTTGAGGGCAAGAGGGAATAGGAGAGGTCAGCCCACTCAGAGAGAAAAGAGGTGATTTGACCAGGGGGCCGGTAAAGAGTAGCAACAGTAAGAGAGTGGCTAGGAGAGAGAGAGCCTGTAGACTAGGCATTCAACTGAGGAGTAAGCTTGAGTGGGAATGAGAGAGGCAGGGATCCACTCAGGGTAGATAAGGGCTACAACCCCTCCAGGTTGATTGGACCTGGGAGCTGAGAGGATCTTGCAGCCATCAGAGAGGAGAGAGGAGAGAGTAAAAATTTGTGAAAGAGCTGGCTGTCAACCATGACTCGGTGAGACTGAGGACATCAGGTCAACTTCGTCTAGGAGGTGATAGGTGTTAGACGAGTGTTTAACGGCTGAGCGAGAATTGAGTGTGGTGAGATGGAGAAGGTTGCCAGCGTTAAAGACCTTCCGGGGAGGGGAACAGATCGTAGGTACGCCCTGCGGAGGTGTGGAAGGAGCTTGAGATGGGGCAAAGTAGGAAGCGGAGGAGAGCAAGGTAGCCAGGGGAAGAGCGTAGGGACAGCTGGAGATGAGAGAAAGTTGATGAGGTGTGGTAACTGCCTATCAAAAAGGAGGAGGTTAGCCTGAGGGCCTTGCACCATGACAGTACCATTTAGATAGATGTTAATAAAGACTCTGGAGGAGTTAAAGAGATCCATACGTACTTCCCAGTGGGTGCCACCATTAATGGGAGAGGAGGAGACAGGACAGAGTATAGAGATCATATGAGGTGTCCAGAGATCTGGTGAGGGAATGAAAAAAGAGGATGGCAGTGAGGGTTTGCCTGGCAGAGGTGTTGGAATAGGTATCAGCAATGGGGAGACCAGGGTTAGAAACCAAGATACCCTTTTTGAATTTCTTCTTACAAGACGTAGTGAGAAGGGAAGGAAAGTTGAAAGAGAAACAGTTGGAATTGGTAGGAGAAATGGATAACGCCATGGGCTGGTAGAGAGAGGAGGCAGTAGGAGAAATATACAAGATCAGAGGTATGGAGCGGTCAGTGGGCTAGCAGGTAACAATTTAGGGCCAAAGTAAGGTAAACAAAAACACACCCAAAATTGACTTTCCCAAAACACACCCAAATTTGACTTTCCCAAAAACACACCCAAATTTGACTTTCCCAAACACACACAAAATTGTCTTTCCCAAAAGACACCCAGCCATTGAAATTCAAGGCAATAGCTAAGGCACCAATTGGTAACAGAAATGAGGTGGGATTATAGGTGAGTGCTCAGACGAGAGCATGAAGGGAAGACTAGTTCAAAAACAAGAAGAAGGTAGAGTGAAGGTCAGTGAAGTAAAAATAGAAAGGGTAGGCAGAAAGAGGGAAAATAACCAATAGATGGGGAAGCGGGACAGTCTTGGAAGTCCAGGGTCAGGCCGTTGTATTAGCATCCCGGAAAGCAGACAGGGAAGCTGGCAGTAGCCTTAGAAGCGGGCCTTGGGTAAGGGGGGTGGCTAAAGCCTGTCGGACCCTCGTTGGTCAGGAAGAGAGAGTCCCCAGCCAATGGCAGAGCACAATAGAGACAGCCAGGAAGGCACACACAGCCTCAGATGGAGATGAGGCCAGGGTGGCCATGTTGAAAACACTGCATGGTGCACAAAGTTTGCAGGCAGAAATCCAGAAAGTTCCCAAGTTCATGTGCAGCAGGCAGCAGGATGTTATAAACACTGCCAAATGGCGCAATGTGGAAGCACTTCAGATGATGGCATTTAAGCACCGACTTTCTTCATTTTTTAAATGTTAAATATTTTTCAAAAATGCTCCCACAATTCGCACGAGGTGCAGATGGCAATGGATAATTGCACCTACCACAACCAAGTGGCTGCAAGAGCCCTGCACAGACAAGGAGACCAGGAAAATGAAGATTGGGAAGGTGAGAGGCTTCAGGACCTCGCACTCCGGAGCAAGGTGGAGGAATGAAAACAACAGAGTCAATGGTGGATAAGGTGGGAGATGGCCAGCTTCTCCAAGAGTTGCCCAGGAAGGGGAAAATGGAGATTGGGTGGTATTTTGCCAGACAGGAAGGGTCAGTAGAAGGCTTTTTGAGGAGATGGTTCACAAGGGGGTTCTTGAGGAGTAAGGGGAAGGATACAGTGCCAAAGGAGTGATTGCGGAAATCAGCCAAGACTGGAGCCAGGGAGACAATGTTGTCCTTGATAGCCCTGGAGGAGCAGGAGAGCACTTGTTTGGATGAGACGCTCATAAAGTGGACTTAGCTAGAAACCTCATTAGGTGTTATGGGAGAAAAAGAGGAAAGACGGGGGGAGACAAGAAGGGGGCCAAGGGAGGCCTGAGAGCGGGTGAGGGAGAAGGGTGTGGAGCAGAGGAGAGTGAGGACAAGATGTCCTGAGTTTTAGAAATGAAAAGAGAGGCAAGAGAAGTGCAGAGAGCCTGGGAAGGCAGAGGGGATCTGGAGTCTGCAGTAGGGTTGGCAAGTTCCTTGCAGATTTTGAAAAAGTTCAGCCATGTTATTAGTGGCCGCAGAAATGCCACTTGAATATAGGCCCTAATCTTCGAACAGATGGTGAGTATGTATTGCCAGTCTGTCAGAGGATGTGCTTGAAGCATGCCACTTCCGCTCAGCTGCTCTGCACTTGCGTTTCAGAGAAGCCAGGTCGGAGTCATACCAGGAGTTACACTTGGAGGCATGTTTCATGCGGCTCCTCATGACAGGGGCAAGGATGTCCATAGTGTTAGATATGGAGAGTTGAAGGTTAGTAAGGGCTGTGTCAGAGTGAGAGTCAGTGGCAGGAGTAGGAGGGGCAATGAAGGTGGTGGCAAATGCGGCAACTGACACTCGCTTCATAGGTCGAATGACAGAGAAGGAGGCTGGCAGAGCGGGTGGGTGCTAGGCCGGAGAACCCAGGAGGTCCAGGTGAGAGAACAGGAGAGCATGATCAGACCAAGAGAGAGGAGTAATGAGAGGGTTGGAGATGGGGATGTCTGAAGAGATGAGAGCATCCAAGGTGTGTCCGGCAGAGTGTGTTGGATTAGTGGGAAGAATGGAGAGGGAAAGAGAGTCACAGAGTTTGCGAAAGAGCCCAGAGGCCGCATCAGGGGAGTCAAGGTGAATATTGAAGTCTCTGAGGAGGAAAAGCTTGGAGGAGGAGGCCAGGAGATAAGAGGTGAAGTCAGCCCATTCAGAGAGGAAGTGGGAGACCTGGCCAAGGGGCCTGTAGATGGTGGCCAGAGTCAGAGGGACCTCAGGAGAGAAACCAAGACTGCAGACATAGCATTCAAAAGAGGAGTAGGCCTGAGTAGATATGACAGTACCAGGGACTTACTCAGGGAAGATCAGGGCCACTCCGCCCCCAGAGGCCTGGGCTTAGAGAGGATCTTGTAACCATCAGGGAGGTGAGCGTCAAAACTTGTGACAGAGCTGGCAGTGAACCACATCTCGGTGGGAGCAAGGATGTCTAGTTCTTTGCTCCTTTCCTCCCCCAGTTCTTTGCTCCTTTCCTTAAAGGGGCCATGTTCCGTTTAGCCTCCAACACCCCCGCTTTAATTATCACAAAGGTTCATGGTTTACATTTGTTCGATGAGGCAGGGTGGCTTGCGTATGCTTTTTTGCGGTCGGCTTGGCAGGTCCTCGGCTCTTTCATCTGGCACCTTTGGTAGAGGGTCCTCTGGAGGGTTTGGTTGAGGCTTGCTGTCCTCCCTGTCTTCTTCTATTACGGGTGTCTCCTCCTCTTGGTCCTCTTGAAATAGCCTGCGGAACAACAACACATTCTTTGTTATGTCTCCGCTCTCTCCTGTGGCTGTGACCATAGGCCCTCTGACTTCAGTGACTATGAGGGGTTCAGGTCGATATCTGGAGTTTGTTTTCTTCTGTTGCATCTGCCGGACCAGTACAACCTCACCTGATCTGGTGCTCTTTGGCTTTCTGCTTTTGATCTGACCACTCCTTGGCCTTTTTTTTCTTCTCGGCCTCTCTTTTCCTGATCTCTGTGTCTTCGGATTAGGTGTAGTCTTCCAGCTGTGGCAGTCGTGTTCGTGGTTTGTATTTAATCATAGGTTCGGGTGGGGTTTTGCCAGTTCATGAGGGGTGTGCCTGTAGCTCCTGAACATTGGGGAGATCGCTTGTGACATGGACAACCGATCTGAGGCCGCTTTCTGGCATACTCTCTTTGTGGTTACCTTGAAACGCTCCACGATGCCGTTGGCCTGTGGCCACAGTGGCGCGATTCTTTGATGTTGAAACCCCAATTGTGCGGCAAAACTTCCTGAACTCCTGTCCTTGAAATGGTGGACCATTGTCCGTTTTGACAATGTTGGGGACCTCTCACTCACTAAATAGTTCATCAACCACTGTCACCACTTGATGGAATGCTGTGGATGTGACGTGTTTCACTAGTGGGAATCGGAAATATTCATCTATGGCCACTAATAGGTGGCCTTCTTCCAGGGGTCCGTAGAAATCCATGGCTACCCGTTGCCAGGGGCCTTCAGGTAATGGGACTACTTGGAGCGGACATGGTGTGGGTGTCGCTGTCACTTGACATGGTATTACATACAATTAAAAACCCTAAGCATCACACATAAATGCATTGCCAACAAAGCTCCCAAATACCTCATCAACACAGTCATGAAGAAATCTCATACCAGACTCCTTGGATCTAATAACAATGCACACCTCAAAATCCCATGATACAAAAGCCTGAGTATCCTTTGTATGCAGCCTTTCCATGGAGCAGGAGCTCCCCAGACCACTGCAGGAGCAGTGGCCAACCCTGGAGACCCCATCCGATGATATCTATGGTTGTGGTAAAGGTTTTTGATGAATGTGCATAACAAAACCGGAAAATCTAGATTCTGCTGCAACATGGCTCGACTTCCCCACAAATATTGTTGTTAGTGCTCCGTTGTGCTAAATAGCACTTTGCCTCCTGTGAACAGCTCCGCAGGCCTGTGTTGTTGTGGTTGTGCTCTTCGACTCCTTTGCCTACCTCGTGGAACGAAACCCCTTCCAAGATGGCCGACCACCGTTTGGCCCGGCCTCTTTCCACCTAACCAGGGCCAGCATACTTCTTGAGGCTCCAGGTGAATTTAAACAGCCGATCCCATGAGCCGGCAAACCTCTGATTGCGTGCACTGTCCTTCGACTTTGGCAACTGCGCCACTACTTACCATTAGTATCTGTGTCAAGTTTACCCTCTCCCATCTGAATATCGATTGTGCAGTTACAGTTACTGTAAACTCATGCCTATATGCTCCATTTATCGATGCTAGCCCAATTGTGTTCTGTGCTTCTTAGGACTACTGTGGCCCAGTGCTCTGCATATTATGTCCTTTCTAAATCTGGATTACATCTATCGATATTTATACTCCATCGATTCTACTTGTCATTGATTGCGTGTTTTACTGCATTATGTACTATTTGCCACCCCATCGCCTCATGTCCCATTCTCACTGCCTCATTGATTGACTTGATATTTAACTTCTGACCACATTGCTTTGTTCTTACCTATCTTGCTGGTGCTCACATTACTCGTGTTGAGAATCCTCCTCTGCTTAATTTAATGTACTCATTTGCTACTTTATTGCCTTAGGTGGATTTTTGATCCACTTTCTGACTATTGGAAATCCACTCTGTGTAGTTAGCCAAATTGTGCCTACATGGTACTGCCCCCACGCGTATGATTGTGCATACATTGCTGCTAAGAACGTGTGCTTTCATACCCCATTTCCCATCTACTATGTGTCTTACTCGACCCACCTGAACCGTATCATTGTCACTTTAGGGATTCAAATATACCTACACTGCCCATGATACGCTGTCCAAGCTCCCGATGCTCCCTGTCACGCTCCTTTACCTATCAAGATGTATAATCCTGTCACACTATCACCTGCTAAATATACTATTTAAAAATAGTATCTTTATGGCTATTGTGGCCACGATACTCTCCCCAACCAGTACCTTAGAACATAGTGACTGGTGGCTTTCTCCATACGAGGCTGGTCAATTCTCACCTACCCTGACGAAAATGACAGCCAATAACCTCAATATGTCCTATCCAAACCATAGTAGTATCACAGGTCCCAGAGTATTTGCAACATACCCTTGCACTACCATACCAGAAACCTTAAACTCCGTGACAGACTTTCTAAACTGCACGAACCCCTCATGAGATCCTTATCCCCATTTAATAAGAGGACAACCCATCCCTCTGGTGTGAAGCTGTTGAACGCCAACAAACCTATATATGACTCTGCCTCTTGTGCCAATGCCATTCAGCATAAGACACCTAAACCCAAGTTAATTGACCAGTACACACTTAGGGCCTCATCACGGGTTTGGCGGTAACCCTTAAATGCAGCGGTAGCGCTATTACCACCGCATTTAAGGGTCCGCCACATCACGGGTTTGGCAGATTTCCCCCCAGCTCCGAGGTGAGGGGAAATCTGCCAAAATTACGTGCTCTTACCGCCGGCGGGAAATCCGCCGGCCGTAAGAGCGCGAAAATTCCCCATTGAGCCCAATGGGGAATGGGGAATTCCCAAATGGGCTCAGTGGGGAATGGGCAATACCGTTCCGCCTAACCCGTGATCCGGCGCTATTAGTGCCAGGGGGGTTTGCCGGTAGAGCTATTAACGCTGGCGCTAATAGCGCCGGCGTTACCGCCCAACTAGTGATGAGGCCCTTAGTCCTTTCCAGTGTACAGCTAAAACAGAGGCACTCTCCTTAAAGGAGCACTCCTGAATGTGAGATCACTCGTTGCCCATGCCACGGACATTTCCGACCTAATAGTGGAAAATAAATTGGACTTCCTCGCCATTACTGAGTCCTGGCTACACAATGCCGCAGGACCATCGCTTATGCTAGCCATCCCAGATGGCTATACGATATCTAGGCAAGACAGAGATGGAACTCGAGGCAGAGGTATCGCCATAATATTTAGAGTAAGTCTCTCACTGAGACTAGCCCCCCCCCAAACTTTGCAATCTTGTGAAATCCTGACGGCCAAACTCCCCCTATCCAACTCACAGTCACTCACTATCCATTTAATCTACAGACCACCCGGTCCTCCTGGGACATTCGAAGAGGATATGTACAGTATACTAACGAACAACCTTAAAACAATTTCACAACTTCTACTATTGGGTGATTTTAATCTAGGCTTTAATGACCCGGCGGACAAGCATGCCCATGAAATAGCCAACATTATTACTGCACTAGGACTATCACCAAAAAATAACAAGCCTACCCATATCCACGGGAGAACTTTAGATTGGGTAGCCGACTATAATTGCACCGCCACCATCACTTCCATCTCGCCGTTAACCTTGTGTCCTTCATACTATCAACCACCAGTTCACCTCCCTTGGCCGCTCAAACTGTCCCACCTTGCCCAACCAGAAATAAAAAGAATATCACTATGGAAAAAGTGACCCCTGCCATTCTCCCCAAAATAAATTCACTGCCTGACAACCTAGACCCTGACACCTTAGTCCATGAATATAATAAAATTATGCTTACCACATTGGACAAGATCGCACAACTCAAACTGAGACCAAGTAAACCTAAAGCCCACCTAAACAAGTGGTTTACTCCACAATTAAAGGACCTACGTCTCCTAAAAAGAAAATGTGTATCTACCTGGAGATTATGCACGTCCATTGAAAACAAAGTCAGTCTAGCTACAATCTCCACACAATATAAAAATGAAACCTGCCTGGCCAAACACAAATCCTAAAACGAGCGGATTGCTAACTCTTACTCAAGTACGAGGGAACTATTTACCATACTAAAAGAACTAGAGTCTCATCAAAAGCAAAACCTGGTGTTCAGATATTCAAAATGCTTTAGCCAATAAAGTAAAGACTCTTCAAAATAAAATAAACCATAAAAAAGACTCTCTGACTATACAGCACCCCTCTAATACCCCTGGTCCCAGCGACATACATTCGACCAAGGTCACTAGATTCTGCTTCACTAAAACCTCCATCCTAGAGGTAGAGAAAGTTATCTTATCTCTTAAACCCTCTAACTGCAAAGGTGACCTCTGCCCAGCTCAAATTATAAAAGATGTTGCCAGAGACGTGTCCCCATTTATATCTAAACTGATTAATGTATCTTTCACCTCTGGCACCATCCCCTCCAACCTAAAACAATCAAGGGTACTCCCTCTACTAAAGAAACAAACCCTAGACCCACTCATTCCCACCTTCTCAAAATACTGGATAAGGTTGCATACACACAGATCCAAACATTTCCCGAATCACACAAGCTCCTGGGAGTAAGACAATCTGGCTTTCGCCCACTACATGGGACAGAAACCGTCCTGATTGACTTAAAAACACAGATTGATGAGCTGAGAGATAAAGGTAAAACAGCCCTCCTCCTACTTTTAGATCTCTCAGCTGCATTTGATCTTGTGGATCATAAGGTCCTGTGCAATCACTTGGACTCAGCAGCTCACTTTTATACAGAAGCCATCAAATGGAAGAAATCATTCTTGAGTGAGAGAACCATGAAGGTCTTCTCACCTTCAGCAGCAGCGGACCCTATCCCTATCACGTGTGGTGTACCTCAGGGCTCATGTGTCTCCCCTACCCTGTACAACATATTTGCCAAACCTTTGTTTCGATGATCTGGACCTTCTGGGTATCACGTACACTAACTATGCAGATGATACACAGATTCTCCTCCCTCTTTCTGGGGATTATGGCAAGGATTTGGCGCTGGTGAATAGGGTATATCTCATCATCCAGGCATGGATGGCCACACAGGGACTATGCCTGAATGATGAGAAGACAGAGCTGATAATCCTGGGTACCCACTCCAATATCAACAAATTAGACCTTGAATATTCCGCATTCACCATAGATGGAAATGTGATTAAAGTAACTAAGGGGGTAAAAACCATAGGCTTTTACATTGATTCGGCCATGTCCTTTGACAAGCAAGTGAAATCACTGGCCTCCACTACTGCTTACACTTTTAAGCTTATCAGAGCAGGTAAACCATTCCTTTCAAATAACAGCTGCATGATCTTGGCCAGAGCATTAGTACTATCAAGGTTAGACTATTGTAACGCCCTATACAGTGGCGCTATTAAAGCTATCATCCAGAGGTTACAAACTCTTCAAAATAATGCCTTAAGATCAGCACTAGACATAAACAAAAGAGAACATATCTCTGCTACTAGAAGGCAATATAAATGGGTCTCCACCCACAATAAAATCTTGCTAAAAACTGTATCCTTGACCCACAAAGCACTAAACAATGCTGCCCTAAGCTACCTCTCAGACAGACTAAAGAGAGGAATGACCATTAGGCTGACAAGAACTAGTAATGCCAATTGCCTCGTGGTGCCGAGATTCAGACTTACCAAGATTGGAGGTAATAGCTTCCCTGTGCAGGCTGCTAAACTCTGGAACTACCTGCCACACGAGCTTAGAGTAGACCAACCATACTTACACTTTAGAAAAAACGATATCAACCTGCTCAACTCCACTGACCATTAGCGCGCTCTTCTCCCTCTCTTTCAACCCTAGCTCTCCTGTATATGTACTGTTTTTCTAGGACCTGTTTCGTATATATGTACCCCTGTCTTTATTTCACTTTTTTCATACGTGTAATTATATTGTATTCCTTATTTTGATTGTAATAACTTGACCTACCTGTAACCTTGTAAGCTGTGCATCTCCTTACTGCTGTGCCCTGTTACCCTTGGGCTTGGCACACATTAGAAAGAAAGAAATAAACAAACAAACAAGAGAAAGCGGGGCGCAGTAGTTTTAAAGTCCTTGCTCCCAGACACTGGAATGTCCTACCCACCAATATCAAGAATGAAACATCCTACCCACAATTCAAAGAAATCGCTGAAAACTTGGTTATTCAACCATTACTAAATTGAACCAAGACCCTTACCCACCCTGACCAGACCTCCTCCCTTCACTTGTATATATAATGTATGTATGTAATGTAATTCTTCTCTTGTCTACTGTATTAATTTATAATGTTAAGATTGTACCTTCTCATTGTCTATAACTATGCTGTGATACCTCTGGGTCTGGGCATATAACAAATGTAATAAATAAATAAAAAAATAAATGGTATGCAGTGTCTCAGTGTGTCTTCAACTATGGTGTCCATGTAGGGGAACCACATTTTATTCCATAGGATCTTCTTGGTGTTGGCTATGCCTCTGTGTCCTTCATGTGCGATGACGACCAGGGGCTTCCTGAGGCTCTTGGGGGCCACTAGCCGGTTTCCTCTCAAGAGTGTCCCTAGTTCTGTTGTGGCTAGCTCCTTGTGTATTCGTGCCATCCTCTGCAGGTGTCTCCTGTCCACCTCCCCAAATGAAGACAGCCGTCAGGACTTGTTATAATCATTTTCAGTACTGTGATACATCAACCATGATTCCATCAGAGAACCAGGCGTGGGACCCTTCTCATGTTGCCATGGAAAGGCAGACGCATTCTGATCCCGACCCTGCGGGTGGTATTCCGTGGGAAGATCACATGGGGGGGACAGGTCAGGAAGAATGGGAGACCCCCTTATTCAACTTTACTAGAAACCCTAATCTCCTAATGGCGTATTGCAAAATAGAGGAGGTGGGAAAAATGAACTTTGCCATTTGTTACTTCAAGTCCCATAATTCCCTAAGTACTGGCACGAAGAAGAGGGATAAAAGGGTGTTGCAGGAATGGTTAGATCTTTAACTCAAATGACCCACACCTGAAGGAGACAGAGACGTTTAAAATGCCCCCTCAGGTACATGCCATAGAGAAGGATGGGAAGGAGGAAAAGGAAGAGAAGAGCGGAGGGAAGCTGTTGAAGCAGAAGCAGTGTGGTTCATGCAGGCAGCCCAGACCGAACATGGAGGAGAGAGAAGACGTTGGGACTGCTTTTCAGCAGATATCAACTGCAGGTCCAGAGAGGGTCTGTGTCTCTCAACTCCTGAAGTGCACAAGATGCGCAGTGGGAAGTGAAAGCGAGGGAAGCTTTCCTTCCCTGCAGGCAATCTCAGGTGGCTGGCGTGCACCCGAGGGCCTCGAGGCAGACTCAGGTGGGGCATTGAGGCAGACTCAGGTGGCTGGCGTGCATCGGAGGGCCTCAGGAACACAAGGAACTCCTGTTGCAGGTGGCATGGGTGAAGGCAGACTAAAAAGAGCAATTTTCCGGGTTGCAATGAGCAATGGAAGCAGAATTCCTGCGAGGGGATCGGAAGTGCATGTCTTACCCCGTCAGTTCAAAATCTGGTTGTGACCCCGGAGCACTCCGCAACTGCTTGCGTGTTCCAGGCAGGCGTTTGTCAATTACGTAGCACTTGTGTATGTTTAAGGTAGTTCAGAAAGTATTTTTGAATACCAAACTATTGAGAAGCAGTGACCGCAGCATTCGCTTATGAGTGAAAGTGCTTCTCAAGATAATTTTGAAAACCAAACTATTTAACCACAGTGACAATCTTATGTAACAAAACCAAATGACTGTCACTTTAAATTTGTCCATGGAAAACCCAGCAACCCGATGGGGAGATATTGTTAAGAAGTAACATCCACACGCATTAACCCAGCCAAATGCCAAAGCAAATACAATCCAGCAGATATTGCCAACAGCAGAGAGGGGCAAATAAAAGATTCATAAGGGTTGAGACTTGTTGCCCATACTTGGTACGTGGTACAAGCTGGTATTAACTCACATTGTCAAAACCTTTAGAGAAGCAGAATGGGACCCTAGGCTTGTCAGTGTTTCGTTACTTATGCAGGTGGAAAACAAGGCCAGCAAAAAGGCTGCCCCTTCGGAAAAGGATATTCAGAAGGAGAGGAGCATTAATTTCAGAAGAGTATGAAAGAGCACTAATGTGAATCTTTTTTTATCTGAAGAGTTGTTAAGAGTTCTAAAGCTGCTAACTGTTAAATATGTTGAGGCTGTTGTGAATCTGCTGTCAATTGATCTTACCCACAAAAACACTTTTAGTTGTGAAACACTGTTCAGGCAGGGGAGTATACCTGGGTGGTCAACCTTTGGAGAAGTAGACCTGGCATGGGAGTAGACCAAGTGGAAGTTGAAGAAGTGCTACAAAGTGGGCCTGACAGAGACAATTTATGTTGCTCGTATTTCTGAAGAAAGGGCTGGGCAAAGCTGTTACAAAGAAGTTGTGTTTCTTAAGAATATATCAGTTATGGCAAATCATCCTGACAAAGACAATAATTTTTGTTCTTGATGAACTGAGGATAAATCAGACAAGGAGAAGAAAAGTCTTCTGCTTTCTTTGTTGACTCATTGGAGTGTTGGAACTTTCTTTTGAGGAAGTGAAGTTACCAAAAACTGTGGTGGAACTTTCTATTGACCAATTGGAGATGCAAAGAACTTTGTTGGAACCCTGTTGCAAACCAGGATTTCCTTACTTTCTTTTCTGGGACTATATGAAGCAGAAAGCTGGGGAAGGGGAATTCACCATGGTTCTAAGAGACTGTTGTTACAAAACAGAGACAACCATTATTGTTTTGAACTGCCATGCATTTTCTTATTTCTTTGTTGTATGTATGATTGTGAGGGGAAGATATCCTTTATTAGAGTGTTTCCTTTAGTTTATTTTAGGCAGGGAAACCCTCATTAAGCATAGTGAGGCATTTACAAAGTTGTCCGCCTCACATTTCTGACCCCTCACGGTACTTAGTAATGCCTTTTTGGCTCATGTAAGGCCCCTGCTTTCTTTCAATACATCTTAAATGACATTATTTGTGACATTCTTGATACATTTGTGGTAATATACCTTGATGCAATTAGCCCAACATCTCTCATCACCCAAGCCTTCTGCTGGCACTCACTATCGTTGTTCTAAGACTCCAAGTTCGACTCTATTTTCATCCTTGGCTCATGTGAAAGGAGACCACTATTTGATCAATTTTGCAGCTTTTAAATGTCTTGAATGAATTAAACTTGGTGTTCTTTCTTTGCACCTTAACAAGGGATGATGCATCCTTTGTAAGTTTTCCCTTTTCCATAATAGATAGTTGACCGTCGCTGCTTCAATCTTGACTCCATGCCAAACAGCCTCACCATGCAGCTCCACGATTCAACATATTCTTGCTGCAGCATAGTTTTTCTCTTCCCTCTTTATGGTTCCTGGCTTACAAAATTTGTGATACTGATGTCCAGCTTCTATACAGTGGCGGCTTCACCTGCATTCTATTCACTACGTATATCCAGCTTCTATGATGACTTAGTCTACTTGTGTTTCAACATCTATACAATTATTAAACGGTTGATTATTTTCAACAATTTGTGCACATGTAATCTTCTTTTTCATATTTAAAAGTTCACTTGATTCTTTACTTCATCATTGGTTTCTGTAGGACCCATACATAATTTTCAGCTGGTATCTCGGGATGTCGCACATGTTTCTTGTGATGTCACCAACCTCTCTCTTTGCTCTTTTTCATATTCCTTCAGGGAGTTCCTCCCACAGATTGTCGTCTCTTCGGGGATACATTCGATAGGGTTGTCTCAATGGGTATCTTCTTTCTTTCAGTATTGGCAAAACTGCTAGTGTCAAACACGGCACGATCTCAGACTTCCAACATATAGGAGATAGGGGGCAGGATTTCCTGCAGAGGCATGCAGCTGCTCCACTACAATAGCATTTGTTTTTGTTGCTTTAATATCGGTTTGTGAAATGAGTGTTAACAATAAAGCAATTCAATTAAATGTCAAATGTCCTCAAACTTCCACACGGTACTCCAATCCAATTAGTAAGATATGAGCTAGATCTCACTTCGATAAAGCCATGTTACAGTGGAAATCATCGTCTTTATATAGGAAATGTATAGTAGAGACCCAGGTGAGAGGCTTCTCACTAGTCAAGGAGGACTTGAGCAATTATAGTGATCCAGTCCTTGAACTGTGGAGATCGACATATTGCCTGATAATTGAGGAATTGAATACCTCTGAAGGGATGCTTCACTTATCCCCAGTGGCTGTTAAAATTAAGTTATGGAGAATCGACTGGTCGGAAACATTGGAACAAATATCGCAATTTATGTTACATCAGAATTTTTGTGATGAATCACGGCCCTACAATACCTTCCCTAGCTACTTAGTGAAATTTCCATGTTTCCTCTATAGGTCCCAATTCCTAAGGATCCGCTTCAATCTATATCCTAATAAGGGCATTTCAATCTCTAGGAGATTGTGGAGGAGTGAGGATTTGAGATGTAGGTCATGCAGTAATGAGAACAGCAGTGAAAGACTGCAACACCTATTGCTTTTTTGCACAGGCTTAATTGTGAAAAGAACACTCCACCTCGGAAAATGTTTTGATGAAATGGTTATGATTACACCAGAGAAATGGTGGATTGTGTTCAGATGCGGGAAAAGAGTGTCAATGATTATAGCACTGATTACGTTTTTGGAGAACGGATTTAAGGGGTTGGAGACCTTGATTGAGGACAACTAAGTAACTGCTTTTAATATGTTTGCATGCACTGTAACAAAATGTGACTAGGATGTTTTTTTTATTTGTTTGAATATTTTAGAATTATAAAATGTTAGAATGAACTGTTTTTTATAAATTTACGTTTTTGTCTTTTAATGGAACTGTAATAAATTGGAAATATTAAATATGATTTTATATGTGTTTTGACATGGGTGAAGGGTTTATTTGAAGCCAAACACCAATAAATAAATACAATTAAATCTCACTGGTACGTAAGCTGGGAAAACTATCATTTAGACACACTATTTTGTCTATATTTCATCACTCAACATCAGGGACAAAGTCCCCCAACCTTGATATGCTAATTTCTGGTGACGCCACATTCAATTGGTATGCTAATGGGTCCCCCACATTGTTTTTTTAGGACTTGACCCCTGGTAAACATAGCAGTTTGGGGATCCTCACTAAAGCATCTTGCAGGCCCCTACCCATCATTTTGTGTTGAGGGTGGGAGAGCACTGATGGGCGTCTCCGATTGGCTCCATCTGCATTTCTCTTCCATCCTGAAAGTAAGCCCTGTGAATGCGGGAGAGGGTGGCAGCAGCACTGCTCTCTCGCTGTCCACGTCTCTTCACCAGCTCTTGAGAAGTGCTGACACTGCGTTTTTAAGTGTGCAGCAGTTCCGCTGAGAAAGTCTGGGACTGGTTTATTACATGTGAAACAGCAGTGGCAGGATGCGCGCCCCACCTCAGCAGTTTTGAAGTTAAAAGATATGGGCAAAAGCAGTACAAAATTACCTGACTTCGCCCTGCACAAGCACACTTTGCACAGTTCCATGAATCAGCGTTTGTGTTGGCAGTGGAAAGTGACTTTTAAGCAGTATAAAGTCACTTAGCACCATGCCCGACATTCCATTATCTTTATCACAAGATAACTGTTTTCTGCCAATAAGATATTGGATTTGTTGAGCATGGGTTTCCTCAAACGCATGGGAGATGCAGGAAGAGGGAACAGGGCTACTCATCACTGGGATTACAGGACATGTGACATGAGGGTAGGGTAATGGACTGAGCCAACTTTGCTGTTTAGATGGAATGGCTACTGTACCTTAGGATGGTAGCCTCTTTTATTTCCCCTACACTTACTGAGTTGACCTTCCCTTTGCCAGACATTGACTTTGTCATGCATTGACTTCTTCATGTCTTTACTTCGTCCGCATGCATATTCACATTGTGAAGGTGGCAATGCATGTGGTTAAGGTTATGGTAGGTGGTCAATGGGTGGCATCGAGGTAGAATATGGTGTAAAAAAGAAAGGGGCGCAGAGGATCTCCCCCTGTAATGACAAAGTGAACGCTAGGGGAAGTGAACGACAGGAGAAGCACATGTATCGAGAAGCAAAGGTGACTCTGTGAATGTATGACATAGTGAATGGAGGTAAAGCAAAGACATACATCTGTAAGGATGAGATATTTATATGTGTGGACAGCATGTGTTTCAATAGGTATTAAGTTGGAAGGGTAGAGAATGCTGTAACAATTGGTGTTTAACTTTCAGCGCCTTTGGAAACTGGTTTCACCATCCACGTGCTGCCTCAGAAGCTGTGCAGCATTCAGGGGGACTGTCTTGAGAGCATGCTTCTGGTTCCAGTCAGAGAGAAGAAAGGACAGAAGGCATGCAGCATTGCAGTGAGTGCAATGCACTGCTCAGTTTTGGCACTGAGCTCATGGAAGAACAGGGAGACGATAAAAAGCATGGAGCAAGTACACAAACACAAAGCTACTGAGGGGAGGGGAGGACGGGCAAGAGTTGCCATTCTTCCAGTATTATACCAGAAGGAGTTGCTGTGGAGCGGGATGAGGGGCGAGACTTGCCTACCCTCCAGTATTATACCAGAAGGATTTGCTGTGGAACGGGATGAGGGGCGAGACTTGTTTATCCTCCAGTATTACAGCAGAGGGAGCTGCTGAGGAGAGGGGATGAGTGGCGAGAGTTACCTATCCTCCAGTACTACAGTAGAGCAAGCTGCTGGGGAGCGAGGATGATGGGTGAGAGTTTCCTATCCTCCAGTACTACAGTAGAGGGAGCTTCTGAGGAGCGGGCATGAGTGGCGAGAGTTGCCTTTCCTCCAGTACTATAGCAGAGGGAGCTGCTGTGGAGCGGGATGAGGGGCGAGACTTGCCTACCCTCCAGTACTATAGTAGAGGGAGCTTCTGAGGAGCGGGCATGAGTGGCGAGAGTTGCCTTTCCTCCAGTACTATAGCAGAGGGAGCTGCTAAAGAACGAGGATGAGGGGTGAGAGTTGCCTATCCTGCAGTATTACAGCAGAGGGAGCTGCTGTGGAGCGGGATGAGGGGCGAGACTTGCCTATCCTGCAGTATTACAGCAGAGGTAGCTGCTAAGGACAGGGTATGAGTGGCGAGAGTTGCCTGTCCATCAGTTCTGTAGCAGCAGATGCCGCTGAGAAGGGTTCAATGCTGAAGTACCAAATAAAAAGTAATGAGGCTGAAAACATCGAATTCTTTTTAATAACATTTCTAAAATCCTTATTTTAAAAAATTAGCGTTTTCGGCCTCATTATTTTTGTCATTCGTTGTTTTGATGGAATATCGCTGAGCAGCATGGACAAGAGGCGAGAGTTGCCTCTCCGTCAGTGCTATGTAGAATGGGCTGCTGAGGAGCGGGGATGAGGGGCGAGAGTTGCCTTCAGTGATATAGTGATATACAGAAGGGGCTGTTTAGGAGCGGGAATGAGGGGCTTGCAGTTGCCTATTCTTCAGCACTATAGCAGAAGGAGCTGCCTCGGAGGGGATGAGGGACGAGAGTTGCCTATCCTGCAGTATTACAGCAGAGGGAGCTGCTGAGGAGCAGGATGAGGGATGAGAGTTGCCAATCCTGCAGTATTATAGCAGAGGGAGCTGCTGAGGAGCGGGGATGAGGGACGAGAGTTGCCTATCCTGCAGTATTACAGCAGAAAGAGCTGCTGAGGAGCAGGATGAGGGACGAGAGTTGCCTATCCTGCAGTATTACAGCAGAGGGAGCTGCTGAGGAGCGGGGATGAGGGACGAGAGTTGCCTATCCTGCAGTATTACAGCAGAGGGAGCTGCTGAGGAGCGGGGGTGAGGGACGAGAGTTGCCTATCCTGCAGTATTACAGCAGAAAGAGCTGCTGAGGAGCAGGATGAGGGACGAGAGTTGCATATCCTGCAGTATTACAGCAGAAAGAGCTGCTGAGGAGCAGGATGAGGGACGAGAGTTGCCTATCCTGCAGTATTACAGTGGAAAGAGCTGCTGAGGAGCAGGATGAGGGATGAGAGTTGCCTATCCTGCAGTATGACAGCAGAGGGAGCTGCTGAGGAGCAGGGATGAGGGACCAGAGTTGCCTATCCTGCAGTATTACAGCAGAAAAAGCTGCTGAAGAGCAGGACGAGGGATGAGAGTTGCCTATCCTGCAGTATTACAGCAGAGGGAGCTGCTGAGGAGCGGGGATGAGGGACGAGAGTTGCCTATCCTGCAGTATTACAGCAGAAGGAGCTGCTGAGGAGCAGGATGAGGGACGAGAGTTGCCTATCCTGCAGTATTACGGCAGAGGGAGCTGCTGAGGAGCAGGATGAGGGATGAGAGTTGCCTATCCTGCAGTATTACAGCAGAGGGAGCTGCTGAGGAGCGGGGATGAGGGACGAGAGTTGCCTATCCTGCAGTATTACAGCAGAGGGAGCTGCTGAGGAGCGGGGGTGAGGGACGAGAGTTGCCTATCCTGCAGTATTACAGCAGAAAGAGCTGCTGAGGAGCAGGATGAGGGACGAGAGTTGCATATCCTGCAGTATTACAGCAGAAAGAGCTGCTGAGGAGCAGGAGGAGGGGCGAGAGCTGCCTATCCTGCAGTATTACAGCAGACAGAGCTGCTGAGGAGCTGGGATGAGGGACGAGAGTTGCCTATCCTGCAGTATTACAGCAGAAAGAGCTGCTGAGGAGCAGGATGAGGGACGAGAGTTGCCTATCCTGCACTATTACAACAGAAAGAGCTGCTGAGGAGCAGGATGAGGGGCGAGAGCTGCCTATCCTGCAGTATTACAGCAGAGGGAGCTGCTGAGGAGTGGGGACGAGGGACGAGAGTTGCCTATACTGCAGCGTTATATAGATGGGGTGTGGTTGAGGAATGGGGATGAAGGGCGAGAGTTGCCTATCCTTTAGTGCCATAGCAGCAGGAGCGGATGAGCAGCAGGGTTGAGGGACCAGAGTTGCCTATCCTGCAGTATTACAGCAGAGGGAGCTGCTGAGGAGCAGGATGAGGGATGAGAGTTGCCTATCCTGCAGTATTACAGCAGAGGGAGCTGCTGAGGAGCGGGGATGAGGGACAAGAGTTGCCTATCCTGCAGTATTACAGCAGAAAGAGCTGCTGAGGAGCAGGATGAGGGACGAGAGTTGCCTATCCTGCAGTGTTACAGCAGAGGGAGCTGCTGAGGAGCGGGGGTGAGGGACGAGAGTTGCCTATCCTGCAGTATTACAGCAGAAAGAGCTGCTGAGGAGCAGGATGAGGGACGAGAGTTGCATATCCTGCAGTATTACAGCAGAAAGAGCTGCTGAGGAGCAGGAGGAGGGGCGAGAGCTGCCTATCCTGCAGTATTACAGCAGACAGAGCTGCTGAGGAGCTGGGATGAGGGATGAGAGTTGCCTATCCTGCAGTATTACAGCAGAAAGAGCTGCTGAGGAGCAGGATGAGGGACGAGAGTTGCCTATCCTGCACTATTACAACAGAAAGAGCTGCTGAGGAGCAGGATGAGGGGCGAGAGCTGCCTATCCTGCAGTATTACAGCAGAGGGAGCTGCTGAGGAGTGGGGACGAGGGACGAGAGTTGCCTATACTGCAGCGTTATATAGATGGGGTGTGGTTGAGGAATGGGGATGAAGGGCGAGAGTTGCCTATCCTTTAGTGCCATAGCAGCAGGAGCTGATGAGCAGCAGGGTTGAGGGACCAGAGTTGCCTATCCTGCAGTATTACAGCAGAGAGAGCTGCTGAGGAGCAGGATGAGGGATGAGAGTTGCCTATCCTGCATTATTGCAGCAGAGGGAGCTGCTGAGGAGCGGGGATGAGGGACAAGAGTTGCCTATCCTGCAGTATTACAGCAGAAAGAGCTGCTGAGGAGCAGGATGAGGGATGAGAGTTGCCTATCCTGCAGTATTACAGCAGAGGGAGCTGCTGAGGAGCGGGGATGAGGGACGAGAGTTGCCTATCCTGCAGTATTACAGCAGAGGGACCTGCTGAGGAGCGGGGTGATGGACGAGAGTTGCCTATCCTGCAGTATTACAGCAGAGGGAGCTGCTGAGGAGCAGGAATGAGGGATGAGAGTTGCCTATCCTGCAGTATTACAGCAGAGGGAGCTGCTGAGGAGCGGGGGTGAGGGACGAGAGTTGCCTATCCTGCAGTATTACAGCAGAAAGAGCTGCTGAGGAGCAGGATGGGGGACGAGAGTTGCCTATCCTGCAGTATTACAGCAGAAAAAGCTGCTGGGGAGCAGGGTGAGGGGCGAGAGCTGCCTATCCTGCAGTATTACAGAAGACAGAGCTGCTGAGGAGCCGGGATGAGGGACGAGAGTTGCCTATCCCGCAGTATTACAGCAGAGGAAGCTGCTGAGGAGCAGGGTGAGGGACGAGAGTTGCCTATCCTGCAGTATTACAGCAGACAGAGTTGCTGAGGAGCTGGGATGAGGGACGAGAGTTGCGTATCCTGCAATATTACAGCAGAAAGAGCTGCTGAGGAGCAGGATGAGGGACAAGAGTTGCCTATCCTGCAGTATTACAGCAGAAAGAGCTGCTGAGGAGCAGGATGATGGGCGAGAGTTGCCTATCCTGCAGTATTACAGCAGAGGGAGCTGCTGAGGAGTGGGGACGAGGGACGAGAGTTGCCTATACTTCAGCATTATATAGATGGGGTGTGGTTGAGGAATGGGGATGAAGGGCGAGAGTTGCCTATCCTTCAGTGCCATAGCAGCAGGAGCTGATGAGCAGCAGGGATGAGGGACCAGAGTTGCCTATCCTGCAGTATTACAGCAGAGGGAGCTGCTGAGGAGCAGGATGAGGGATGAGAGTTGCCTATCCTGCAGTATTACAGCAGAGGGAGCTGCTGAGGAGCGGGGATGAGGGACAAGAGTTGCCTATCCTGCAGTATTAGTATTACAGCAGAAAGAGCTGCTGAGGAGCAAGATGAGGGATGAGAGTTGCCTATCCTGCAGTATTACAGCAGAGGGAGCTACTGAGGAGCGGGGATGATGGACAAGAGTTGCCTATCCTGCAGTATTACAGCAGAGGGAGCTGCTGAGGAGCGGGGTGATGGACGAGACTTGCCAATCCTGCAGTATTACAGCAGAGGGAGCTGCTGAGGAGCAGGAATGAGGGACGAGAGTTGCCTATCCTGCAGTATTACAGCAGAGGGAGCTGCTGAGGAGCGGGGGTGAGGGATGAGAGTTGCCTATCCTGCAGTATTACAGCAGAACGAGCTGCTGAGGAGCAGGATGAGTGACGAGAGTTGCCTATCCTGCAGTATTACAGAAAAAAGAGCTGCTGAGGAGCAGGGTATGGGGCGAGAGCTGCCTATCCTGCAGTATTACAGCAGACGGAGCTGCTGAGGAGCCGGGATGAGGGACGAGAGTTGCCTATCCTGCAGTATTACAGCAGAGGAAGCTGCTGAGGAACGGGGATGAGGGATGAGAGTTGCCTATCCTGCAGTATTACAGCAGAAAGAGCTGCTGAGGAGCAGGATGAGGGACGAGAGTTGCCTATCCTGCAGTATTACAGCAGAAAGAGCTGCCGAGGAGCAGGATGAGGGGCGAGAGTTGCCTATCCTGCAGTATTCCAGCAGAGGGAGCTGCTGAGGAGTGGGGACGAGGGACGAGAGTTGCCTATACTGCAGCGTTGTATAGATGGGGTGTGGTTGAGGAATGGGGATGAAGGGCGAGAGTTGCCTATCCTGCAGTATTACAGCAGAGGGAGCTGCTGAGGAGCGGGGATGAGGGACGAGAGTTGCCTATCCTGCAGTATTACAACAGAAAGAGCTGCTGAGGAGCAGGATGAGGGATGAGAGTTGCCTATCATGCAGTATTACAGCAGAGGGAGCTGCTGAGGAGCGGGGGTGAGGGACGAGAGTTGCCTATCCTGCAGTATTACAGCAGAGGGAGCTTCTGAGGAGCGGGGGTGAGGGACGAGAGTTGCCTATCCTGCAGTATTACAGCAGAAGGAGCTCCTGAGGAGCAGGATGAGGGGCGAGGGTTGCCTATCCTGCAGTATTACAGCAGACAGAGCTGCTGAGGAGCTGGGATGAGAGTTGCCTATCCTGCAGTATTACAGCAGAGGGAGCTGCTGAGGAGCGGGGATGAGGGACGAGAGTTGCCTATCCTGCAGTATTACAGCAGAAAGAGCTGCTGAGGAGCAGGATGATGGGTGAGAGTTGCCTATCCTGCAGTATTAAAGCAGAGGGAGCTGCTGAGGAGTGGGGACGAGGGACGAGAGTTGCCTATACGGCAGCGTTATATAGATGGGGTGTGGTTGAGGAATGGGGATGAAGGGCGAGTTGCCTATCCTTCAGTGCCATAGCAGCAGGAGCTGATGAGCAACAGGGATGAGGGGTAAGAGTTGCCTAGCAGCAGGAGCTGATGAGCAGCAGGGATGAGGGGTAAGAGTTGCCTAGCAGCAGGAGCTGATGAGCAGCAGGGATGAGGGGTAAGAGTTGAGTAAGAGTTGCCTATCCTCCAGTACCATAGCAGCAGGAGCTGATGAGCAGCAGGGATGAGGGGTAAGAGTTGCCTATCCTCCAGTACCATAGCAGCAGGAGCTGATGAGCAGCAGGGATGAGGGGTAAGAGTTGACTATCCTCCAGTACCATAGCAGAGGTAGCTGCTGTTCCGAGATCAGAAGACCAGATCTTGTTTTTGGCCTCCAAAGCTGCCCCAACTTCAAAAGGCATGAATCACCCAAGACATGAATGGCTTCAGAACTCCGAATGGACCCCAGCGAAAGAAAGAGAGCGAATGCTGCTAGGGTGCACCGGGACTCTGGAGGGGCGAGAACATAGGGTAGAGAAGGACAAGACTGGAACGATACTTGACCAACTAGCCGGTACAGGGCTGCGTAGCCTGATGCTTTACCGCTCGCTACGCGCTTCCTGTGCAAATAAGCGCAGTTCACTCTGAACTCTGGTGTTTGCCAATGTTGTATGGACTCAAATGAATTCATGTTTGTTCTATAGTGGCGGTCCTGCCACTGGGTCACCGTCTATTCATCTGTGACTTCTACAGAGGAGGAACGGTCTTTCTTGTGAAGGTCTGGACATTGGGCACACCTAGATATACCCCCGAAACATCCTGATGGGAGAGGAAATAGGAACTATCATCTTAGTCCAAGGGCTGCAGGAAAAGTGCAAGCCATGCCTGCTTGGCTACAGCTAAAGCGCTATTGGGTCAGGGTTGCCCAAAGAGAACTTGCCGAAAGAAGAGAAAAGCCATGCACAAAAAGACTTAAGGAAAATACAATGTATGCATTAGTAGAACCCGGTGATTCAAGTAGCTCATGTTGCATCCCACACCTGTGCGCAAAGCAATCATTTTGTATTGGTGTTTAGTATGCAGGTGCATTGGACCCCCGTGGTCCTATATCTACTTCGTTTAACAATAGCATTTTGAGTGGGCACACTGGCCCAATGTGTTCGTATGTTGGCATAGCAGGAATGACTGCGGTGATTCACATGCTTTCTTGACCACGGAATGCCATAGCTGTGGAAGGCCCAGTCTCCAGTGTTTACAATACAGGTGCCCACATTATGGATGTGCAGCCTGTGCTGCGCCGTATCTCGGGTCCAAGCCCGCTGCTGCCACCGCTGACTTTGCAACTGTCTCTCAGCCATGTGCCCTGAGAGATGAGGGCCATTGAACTGCCAGCGGCATACGCTCTCGTGATGCCATTTCCGTGCACTATGAGCGGCGGGCAAGGGAGGAAACAGAGGGGGTCGTGAAGCCGTCCCATCCCCGGGGAAGGTTCGAGTGTTGAATGGGAGAGAGTAGCCTGGGGCAAGGCCAGGCCTGCACTTTTACTGCCCCATTAGAAGCGTAACTGTTCCTCTCAGGAGTGCTCACATTGTCCAATTAAAGGTGATGTTATCTTATTAATGAGGTGACAGAATGTAAAAATAGCAGCCACGGGACATCAATGAGTCTGTGCTAGGGGAAGCCAATGGATTACTAGATGAACAGGCGTGTTTTGTTATCATTCCTGAATTGGAGGTGACTTCCGGTCTGTCTCAGTGGCAGTGCGAGTGTTGGAGAGGGGAGAAGAGGAAGCACCCAGATAGCCCGCTTTCCTTTGCTGGCCTTTTCGAAGATTCTGACCACACGGCAGTAATAATGTGAGGAATGTATGGGGTGAAAGGGATAGGTCTGTTGAATTTGCCTAGGAAATAGGTTCCTAGCTCATAGAAGGTCGGTTCACTCCATGGTTGCTTCATTTTGAACAACTGCACATTACATTTCCATAAAATATGTCAGAGATGAGATCACTGCATTGCGTGCTCCTTGCGACTATTCCTCCATGCCCAAAAACAACCACGGGACGTATCAGTGTTTCCCCACACCTCCGCCCAGTAGCGTACCGACACCCTGCACAAACCTTCTGCAGAGAAACGGGGTCTGATGCCTCCTATGGACCGCATTCTCCTGGGGCACGCAGATGGGCTCTGAGCCCTGCTGAGGATGCAGTTGAGAGAGCTTGCATGGACCCTGGCACAAAGGCGCCTCACCCTCGGCTGCCTCTCCTTTTCACAGCCAACGTGACGTGCCGCGCTGCTGTTGCCATGGGAACCTTTCCTCTCAGAATGCTTCCCCTTCTCCTTTATCTTTCATGCTCTGCGCTCCTCCCCGCGCCCCCTCTTTTCCGTCACTTCACTTCTGCATGTAGTCTCTTGTCAGTTCTATTCAAATCAATGATGCTTTATTGATAGGAGTTACAGGTTTACAAGTATTGCCAAAGCTTTACAGAGCCTGAAGTGTTGCCAGAGTAGTTGTACATGGGTCTTCGCATCTCTGATAGCGCCGCAGGCTTAGTGCCTGCTGCTAATCCTCCCAGCTCTGGGATACCTCCCAGCTGAGTGCATTCAGCTCTGCGAAATCAGTCCTCCCCCTAGACAATTTACCATGCTAGGCTGTTCATGAGGAAGCCGCGTGTTCACAAGAGCCCAGCAAGGTGGACACATCTCGCCATGCTCTGCTCTCCAGGCCTTGGTCAGTCTCCAGCGTGTGGTGGTCACGGCCTCTGTGCATGGCCATTGCTTGCCACTGACTTAGAGACGTCTTTATGCGAGGGCAAAAGGGCTTGTGCCACGGCCCTCCTCCATGGCAGCAAGTTTCCAAGAAGTCAGAGCCCATTATTTATAAAACACGCCTGAATGTTGTTTGATTAACCCTGTAAAGCTTTGTGCGTTCACTGAAGAACACACAGTGGGTCAGATTCTCAAACCCCTTTGGGTGCAAGTGATGAAATGCACTAACACGTCTCATCACTTGCGCCAAAAAAGATGCCCCCAAATCCATAAAGCGCCTCTGAATGTTCATACGCCCCTTTCGCTCCCTTTGCTAATTCGTAAATAAGGAGGTATTTTTGTGCATTTCAATGTGCATCCCAAAATCACAAATGGGATGCGCTTTCCAATGTGCAAAAGTGAAAGATCTTCCACTGCGCCTGTTTGGGGTAGGCACAGAAGGTCCTCTCCACTAAAGGTTCATTTCTGAAACGTGTGTGCCTTTTCTTTGAAGTCGGAGAGCAGCAGTGTTAACTGTTGCTCTCCCACTTGTCCTCAAAGAAGAACAGAAATGAATTTTATTTTGGTTCTGCATTGTGCAGTGGCAGGAGGGCCTGTCACTCTGAAATACGCTCCAAGCACCCACATGGTTGCTGGGAGCCCATAATAGATTTAAAGGGGGCTGCAAAGTGCATCTGCAGCCACCCCTGAAATACACAAGTCATTTTTGAGAATCCGGTGACCTGCCCATTTCTGAAATGAGCGCAAACGAAAAAAGCATGTCCCCTTCATTTTTTTATTTGAAAAATAGGGGAGGAAGGATAGCTCACGGGCAAAGCGTTTGTCTTGAAAGCAAGACAAGGCGGCGCATCACATGTTCGAATCCTGATCCCGTGCTGAGAAACCACTTGCTGGTATTAAGCGCGTTATAAATGAACAATAAAAACAATTTCTGAATCCGCCCGAGTGTGTCTGTTCACTATAGCTAGCACAACCCTTCTGTGAGGAAAATATTGAGTACGTGTAATCCTGAAAGTTGAAATGCATACTGATACATTTAATGCCATGATTTTTCAGAAGATACCCAGAGGTCGAAGTGGGCGGGAGCGGTCAGAAGCAGTGCTCCCATACTTTTTATTTTTAGTTTCACAGTTCCTATACTTTTATTTTAAAAAGAAACCGTTCCAGAATGGTTTAGTTTTAAAGTAAAAGTGTAGGAAGAAGTTGAAGCTTGCACTTCAGTGCACTGTACTGCACATTCCCATAAATAGCAGGTGCGCTTGTTTGGGTGTTTGGATGGTGTGGGGGAGGGGGCAAAGGGTTGGGATTTGTGGGGAGCGAGCGTAGGCCAGCAGGGAACATAGTTCCACTACTTCTTTTCGTACACTTCGACCACTGAAGATACCTCATTGTGTTTAACACATTACAGAGATTTGCGTTCATATGCAAGTTCATAGTACCACATTCCAGCAAGGTAGACGCAGCCTTTCCAACGCTGAAAATAATAAAGCGTATATATACATTTTGTGATAGTAACACCTGCTACGCCACAAAACATTGTACCTCAATGGACAGCGCAAGCCGTTAAAAGAAACATTGTATCAGTATGATGCAGGTCTAGAGCTTGATTACTCCAAATGAAGGTTGTAAAAATGAGCAGCCACCCCAATAAAGAACATAAAGTGTTAGTTGGGAAAGGTGATTAGGTACTAAATTAAAGAACGTGGAACCAAAGTGTTGAGCTCATAAAATGGATTTGCCAGCGGACTGTACAGTGATCCTGGACAAATCATCTTATCTCACTGTATATTAGCCTTACATGAGAAGACTTGCCTTCACACATACTGGCACCATTGTTCAGCCCATTGTCTGATCTTTCTTGTTTATGTAGGCCCTTGGAGTGAAGGGTTTATATACAGAAATTAGCTGAGCAAATGTCACCAGCCTCTAGTGAAAATATGTTCAGGTGTGCTTATTTAGCACAAGAGAAATGTTGTTTTCTTAGACAATTTCAAAGGTACTTCTGCACATCACAACAGTCAAGAATTCTGTTTGTTGCATGCATTTAAAGCTTTAAAATACAACGGAAAACCCAAGATCAAATCTTTGAAACTTTAAAGATCACACCAATTGATATTCCAGCATTTGTATACTGTTAATGACTCCAATCAAGCAATCCCACTAAGTCAGTGCCTGGTCTGGGATGCCCAAGGGAAGCCCTTATTTATATATGTTTATGTCCAGTTCGGGTACTCTGGATGACCACCCTTATATAACACCCCTCTCTTAGAATCCCCCTGACCCCACTGAGCAAAGAAGTATGTTTGTTTTGCACATTTAAAAGGTTTATTTGCGAATTAAACTATATATATATATATATATATCGCACTTTTATAATAAATTAATATTTTATATCACACTTAGACATATGATAGTGAGTGATCAACAATGGATGATGTGATGCTAGCGCACTGGTTTAATTACTTAGGAGTAGAATAGAGGATAGGGTAGCTGAGAATGCTTTATATGGTACAAGGAAATGCAAGGTGGAAAAGAAGCAACACAGGAATAAACTTGATATGATTTCAGCAAAACATAATATAATCACTTTTCCCCTTTTGGCAATTCACCCCCCCTCTATACAATGTGAGGAGGTGGAAGTAACACGCACAGTCTTCAGGAGTACAATCACAGTACAATACGAATTCAGTTCCGCCCTAGCAAGCTGAGAGCAACATGGATGATTTTAACACAGGCAAAGTACTTGAAAGTTGGTATGCAAAGAAGGGAAAAATATGCTAAAAATTATTTTAATTCCCTCTAGAGGTTCAGGGTGAGTGATAGCTACTTTAAATTAGTTCAGGATCACTTTAGCAATGCTCTATGAATGATTGTCAGGTTGTCAGGTTGTCAGGTTGCAAACGAATTTCAGCAAAGGAAAGCAAGGAGCTGCTATTTTGACACGTGAAGAAATTTTAGCCAAATCGCAAATCGCAGCAAAAAATATAACGAATAAATGTTCAGGGTTCGTTGGAAAGCCCAGAATCTTAGCTTTAAAATGAAAGTTAAATTGTGTTCCTAGGACAAACGGTTCCGGAGATACGGACGATTTTGGTGAAGGTAGATTTTCAGAAATTAAATTTTAAAGTTTCAGAATAACAGATGACAGTTTTGCAGCTTTGAATCAAAAGAAGGGACACGATTTCTATGATGCAGTCTCAATAGGTTAAAATAGTTTGAATTAGATTATTTTAAACTAAGAGATTGGGTTTTGCACAGTCCTGGCTGAGTACTCAAACTATATGTTGGACAGGAATGCGACTTCGTCACGGATCGGGTCAGGATTGGCTGCGGTTCTCTCGCCACTGGGTACTGGTTCCCTGGTTCCGGATCTCTGGTTCTGGTCTGGTCTGGTCTCTGGTTCTGCTCACAGCGATCTGGGTCAGCTCTCAGGGATCTGGGTCTGGTCTCTCTGGTCTCTGGAGATTGATGGATTTGAAGTCTGGATCTCTGGATGTGAAGTCATCTGTCAGCGTGCTCCATAAGGAAATGGAAATTGAACGTCCCTACCTGGTTTCCAGTGGCTCTTTTTATGTGTTTTGAAAATGGATGGGTCGGCTAATTCTGCATGCCCAACCCTCTCAAGATTTGATAGGTCAAAGGATTCTTTGGTCCCTGATTTGAGAAAGGTTAGTGTGTCAGAGTGATGTCAGCCATTGACGATCTATTGAAGAAACGCCCCTTTGCTTTTACCTTAGAAATCATTTTCCTAACTACACATATTTGCCAGATACACAGTTGTTTGACATAACATGTACATATTACAGATTACTTATGGTCCATGCTTGTTCAACTCTGATCTTCCTAAGAGCTTGCATTCAAAAATGACAACTTATTTTCATTTTTAGTTGATTTACCAATATCGGACGTTTACCAAAAATGGCACACATGTACACCGCCTTTCTACCCATATTCCATAAAATTTTCGTTTTTCTAGCGTGAACCGTGTGTCTGCAATCTCCATAATTCGTGGGGTTTTGCCTCAGAACATCGTACGGAATTGAGTTTAGACTCAAATTGTAGGAACAATTTCCATTTTAAGGATCTCCAAATTGTACATTCCTGTCATCTGGTTACAATTAGTTATCAGTGTTTTTATAAAACATATATTTGCCTTCAATTCAATTCACTTCAGTGTTTGGGTCTTCCCCCAGAAACTTGGGAGTCAGGGATCACATGTCTCTTCTGCCAGGCAGAGCTCTGTTTACAGTCCACACCCAAATTAACATACCCCATTCAATTGCAAGAGTCTATTGTGTCGGCTGAGGTCCGCAGGCCAGGGGGCCACTCTGCATTTGGTTAGCATGTCCATGTGATCTCCTGACTTCTTGTGTGGAGTTCTGAGGTGAGAGGGTTTCCCAGCCTCTTAGACTGTTAATTGAATCAGCATGTCTTCTGTGAAGTGCAGGTGTTCATGAATGTTGACTAACCAAAAGGCTTTGAAGTTTCCAGCTGGCTCAGGATCCTTTGGCAACTCCTGAAGTACAGTTCTACTGTCAGAGTTTAGACCGCTAGCGCCGGCATGTGTCCAAATCTGGTACTGCACCCATTTGTTTTAGGAGTTGTCTTGAATTTGACAGGAGGATTTTGCTTGACAGCTCTAATCCTTGCTGCCATTGTTTTGATGGGCATCCTTACAGTAGAGTGGTGATGTGGAACCCCCCACAAGAAGGTTGAATCTTTAGAGTGGTCTTGTGCCCATGATTTTAGCAACTTGTTGACATCAATAAAAATGGATTTTGAACACATTGAAATGGACATTTTGAGCTCGCACTTCAGAGAAACAGCAGTGATATCAAGGCGCTTTTGATCTAACAGGCACTGCTATTTTTCCTTTGGCACCACCTTTCACCCCTGGCGCTTCCGGTCCATCACGCTTGCACTGGTGGGTGGCAGGTTAGGCGACCATTTTGGTGTGCGCAAAACTGCGCGGTTCTCCTGGTTCTGGGATAGAATGATGGGCGGCGACAGCTCAATCCCCACATCTACCCAGTCTATTGATTTAGTTTTGTTCTGGGATAGAATGATGGGCGGCGACAGCTCATCCCCACATCTACCCAGTCTATTGATTTAGTTTTGTTCTGGGATAGAATGATGGGCGGCGACAGCTCATCCCCAAATCTACCCAGTCTATTGATTTAGTTTTTGTTGTCGCCTAATAATTCAACATGGGTCAAAACCCTTGACAATGCTTACCTTGATGATGGAGCTGAAATCATTCTCCTCTTGTATAAAATGCTTCTATAAAGTTTTGTTTTGAAATATTGTAAAGTCAGGTTATTATGTGATTTGTGTACTTTCCAATTTAGTTCTACAAAAACAGGGTATTAGTTTAGTTCATGACAGTCAAATGAAAATAATTGTACTTTGCCCTCTGAAAAGAACTGGGAAACAATGTGTCAAGTGCAGAAATTGCAGATCGGTTCAAAGCCCAGCTTCACCTCATAACCAGCATGTGTGATCCTCAGCAATTTCTTTAATTGTGTGGCGCATGTAAGAGGATTCAATTCAACACTACAGCTAAGTCAATGCCTAGTCTATAATACTGAATGAAAACCCTTATTGATATATCTTTATGTCCAGTTCATGCGTTCTGGATGACTACCCCTATATAACACCCCTCTCTTGGAATCCCCCTGACCCCACTGAGCCAAGAAGTAGTTCTGTTTTGCAAGTTTAAAAGGTTTATTTGATAATTTAAAATATATATATATCACACTTTATAATAAATTAATAATTGAATAGCACACTTAATCTGATATGATAAAGATCAACAACGGAGAATCTGGCACTAGCACACTTCTTATAATCACTAATGAGTTGACATGAAATGGATAAGGTAGCACACTGGTAAATAGGAACAAAAGTATAATGTGGTAGAGGATGCTTTATGTAAGCTCAGGTGGATGCAATATTCAATGAATGCAGTACAGAAAATACTCAATATGATTTCAACCAAACAATGTAATCACTTTTCTCTGGCAATCCCCTCCCCCCCTTGATGCAAGGCAAGGAAATGGAAGGAAAACACACAGTTCTCAGAAATGCAATCAATGTAAATCAGTTCACCCCAGCAAGCTTACACTACAGAAAACAGATAGGAGTTTTGAAAACACAGGCCCAAATGCTTTGATATGTGCTAGCAATGGATGAGAAATATGTTGGAAATGCTTTTAATTCCCTTTCAGAGGTTCAGGGTGATTGGTATCTACTCTCTATGAATTCAGGATCACCTTAACAATGCTTTAGTAGTAACTAGCAGGTAAACGAAGTTTTTGGCAAGGAAAAGCAAAACTGCTGTCTTTTTACACGTGAAGAAATTTGCAAATCGCGGCAAAATTCGCGCGTGCGTTTTCCGCAATTGCGGTAAAATTATAAGGGGTAGGAATGTGGTTCTTGGTGCGATTCAAAGCTAAGATTCTAAGCTTTCAAATAAAAGTTACTGCAAGTCTCTAGCACAAACGGTCGCGGAGATATGAGCGATTAAATAAAGGTCGTTTTTCAGATTTGAAATTTTAAAAGCTCAAAAAGACAAGTGCAGCTTGCAACTAGAAAATGACAAGTGACAGCTTTACAAATGACAGGTGACAGTTAGGAGGCAGTTCTACTTAGATTAAATAGATTGAATTATATTATTTTAACTAGGAGATTGGTTCTGCACAGTTTTCTAGGTACTCACACTATATTCTTGAGTGAAATGGGCCTCGCCATGGATCTGGTCGGGTTTTAAACTCGCCTCTGGTCTCTGCACTTCACAGTGATCTGGGTCAGCTCTCTCTGGTTCTCTGGTCTGGGTCTCTAGTTCTGGATAGATTGAAGTCTCTAGTTTGGCTCTCTGGAGGTTTGATGAATTTGAAGTCTGGATCTCTGGATGTTGTATGGTCCGGCAGAGTGCGTTGCAGCAAATGGAATTGACGGTCCCTATCTGTCCTGTCTGTCTGCTTTTATGTGTTTAGAATGTGGGTGTGTTCTAGCATCACTGACCCTACCTCTCTCTCAGCTTCTAATTGGTCAAACTTCCATTTATCATTTGATTGGCGAAGCTAAGTTGTGTCAGAGTGATGTCATTTTATGGCTTGCAGATAGGACACTCCTCTGTCAGATTGCACACATTCTATATTTGATAATAAAAGACATATTTCACAGTTACACATTTGCTTGAAATTACATATACATGGTGTGGCTGAATTTAGCCATGTCTCTGTCCAAATCTGCTGTTTCTAAGAGCTTGCATTCAGAAATGGCACATAATTGACTTTTTAACTGATTTTTCAATTTCTGACATTGACCCAACTTTACATACATGTGCGCAGGGAGTATGGACATTAACTGATGAAGTTTCAGATTTTTAACATGCATACATTTAGAGTAATATCCACTTTTCCGCTAACACCCCCCTGAACATACCACCGGTTCCTACCACGTCTTAAACTGTGGGCAGAAAAATCACAAGAATTATGGTATCAATTAAATTATTTTGACAAGTCCACATTGTGAGTTATTCATCTTTTTAAAGTTATGTTCTGGCTCCAAAGGGGTGTGGTTTCCCAGGTGTTACACCGCTCCCCGCACGAGCTGCGACTCTTCCTACTAAGACACGCCCCCCCACGTCTCTAGCCTCTCCCCATCCAGCACCCAAACACACACGTCCCGACAGGGGTACCTCATTACCTTATCTGGTGTCACGCTATGGGGCACGACGTGGCATGCTTGGCAGGACTGGGGTTTATCGCCCTTCATGTGTGTGGCAAACGAACTGGCGACTCCATCACAGATACGCACGAAGAACTGCGCGACCCAGCGCAGCCCGGAACACGTGACTCGTTGCCTAGCAACTCTCAACGCTTGGGTATACGTGTCACGTGATAATGGTCACGTGGTTCCTTTCTATGGTTAAAAGGAGCCCGGTTACGGGAAACGTTGCTTCACAGCTGTTCTCACTGGATCACGTGTTGCTAGCACTTCGTTTTCAAGTCTCCTTGTTTCGCCAGGCCCTGCTTTGTCTAACGGACTGCTCTGTGCCTAACCCTTGTCTGCTTTGTCTACCTTGGAACTGTGGATTATTGGTTGATGAACTATTTTGCCTACGGACTGCCTCGTGTCTCACCCCTCTCTGCCTTGGAATTTGGATCCATCAACGCCGACCTACGCTTTGCCTACGGACTGCCTTGTGTCTATCCCCTTGGACACACTTCTGCTACTCGCTACCTTTCTTGTTACGAAGACCCCGTCCTGGGTGGTCACCTGCCTGCCTCTGCCGCCACGTCTGTCCCCCCCTGGTAACGCTTGCCTCCGACTCCCTGGGACTACGCTCCAGCATACACAACGCTCCAGCATACACAGGTATATCGTGTCTTGGTTGTATTTATGAGATTTTGCATATTGAACAGTTACATAACCTTATACCTTCCTTTACAGCGCTCCAGGGGTTTTTCCGGTTGTTCCTGAGTCCTGGCTCCACGGACTACCTTCTTTGGTCCTAAGCATCACTCTGGCGGTATTCTTGTGGTTGTCAGTCTGATACTTGGGAACAGAGGGATAGCCCATACTCTGCACGACCAACAGCTGCGTAACACCAGGTCACATGGTATAGAAACCAGTCTTTCCAGTTTCTGCCAAGCCAGCTTGCTCTCACAGGCAGTGCCCCTCCCCTGTCCTTCAGGAGGAAGCTACATTTTACGACCGCTGTAATAAAACCTTTGCCTGAGTCAAGAGAGGGCTTATTGTTCAAGAGGAAGCCATTTATGATCCTCTCAATAAACCCTCTGCCTGGGTGAAGGGAGTTGCATTGTTCAGTCTCCTGCAGAGCACAGGTAATTCAATTATCAGATAGATGGCATATCCTTAGTGTTGCCAGCAAAAGGCAGATAGCCTGGGAACACAGCTGTGACTCAAGTTTCACTCCTGATGGGGGTAGTTGCCAGGCAAATTGGAATCTCTTTAAGCTGTCATTTCTGTTCCCCAGTTTCTGCATTCAAATAAAACTAAACATTTTCACATATGCAGCTAGAAGGCTGATTCTAAGTTTAAAACTATGACATTTAAACAATTGCAACCTATGTGACACTCAAAAGTAGGTCACTCAGTCAATTTAAACATTTATATTTTTTTTTAGTGTCTTTCAGTCCAAATTTACTTAAACTGCTGAAATCCACAGCGCAGCCAGTCTTGTTATAAACCTTCAAGTCACTTCAGAATATAACTTTACATTGGATCCACCTCTCAGTAAGTCTTTCTTTGGCCTGTTCTGGGTTCATTTATTCAGTTTTCTACAACAAAAGTAAAATCTGGTGGTTTTAAAACGCCGGCTTTTGGATAGTGGTGAGTACTGGTACTGCACCCATTTTTGGGATTTAAGAAATGAATTCCCCACCATTCTAGGTTGCATTTGGCAATCAGCATTGCCATTCCCAATGGTTTCAGACTACTGTGCGGGTAGTCCAATGGTGGTTTTAAAGCGCTTTGAAGCTAACCGGCGCTACTGTTTTTCCTTTGGCAACCCATTTCCCTCATGGCAACCCGGCCTTTCATTCTCGCACTGGTGGGTGGCAAGTGAGGCAACCATTTCGGTGTGCGCACAAACTGCGCAGCTTTCCTGGATTTCGGCGCACATGTGGGTTTTCCGCCATCTTGAATTTTCTAAGCCCACAGCACCAAATGTTGTGGCATGATAGCTTAAACGTGGGTCAGGACACCCAACAAGCCCCCCCACGCGACTGCACTTTGAATTTGAGTCGATGGGGAGTCGCGTGCCCAAGGGTTTTGACCCACGCACCGGTCTGTCCGCATAATCTTCTTCCTCTTCTGTAGATGGCATAGTTCAGCATCTTCTTCTCCATCCGGTACTGATCGATCAGTTCTCCTCGCCGGTCCTGATGGGAATATTGGGCGGTCCACTGGGCCCATTGGATCTTCGTTCCCGGTCTCCGGATCGTCCTCCTTGGCCAGTCTCAAGGTCTTCTTTCTCCTAGGACGACAAAGGAAGAGCGGCAATACCTACTCATAGACGTTTTTCCACCACTGTTGAGATAGTGGGGCAGCATATGCATTTCATCATAACGAAACATTACATTCTTATTTTGATAAAAAACAGTATAACTAAGAGACAGTTTCATGCAAATCACAATATTTTAGAGACTAGATGTGGTATGTTTTATGATTGGAACAGAATTAGTCTGAGACAGTACCCGCTAGGATTCCAGAGGATTCCTCCAGTTGTTGCAGAGTGTGCCTGGGATGGCAACATTTCAACTGGTTTATGTGGACCCACTTGTCTTCCCCCTCTGCCAAAGGACCTTTGGGGATGTGGATTTTGTAGGCCACAGGGGAGATCTTGTCGATGATCTCAAAGGGTCCCTTCCATGTAGGCAAAAATTCATTAATCAATGTAAACTCCACTTTTTGTGCAGACCCTTGGCTTTCCCTGATTCAGTCACAAAGGCCGCATTCCTTCTTTCACATCTATCTGGGGTGGCGGCCACCTGGGCAAATCCAATGCTGTAAAACGACCATCCCGCTCTGTATGATTTCGACCTCCTCACAACGGAAATGGCCAAGGTCTTTAATACACATCATAAAGCCCAATCACGGGACCTTGAACTCCTAGACCTAACACAGGGTAAGCTATCGTTAATAGAATACATAGCTCGGTATAACCAGCTCACCGCCGAGACTTCCTGGCCGGAGGAGAAAAAGGCGATTGTGTTCTACCGTGGCTTATGTAACACCATGAAAGATGCGCTTTCAGTGATTCCTGCCCTTCCCTCGGTATTTCCAGACCTGGTGGATCTCGCTTTACAGATAGATGCAAGGAGGTCCGAGAGAAGGACAGAAACAACATTCGCTAGCCAGTCCGGTCAGGTCTCTTCTACCACCCCTTCCGAACCCATGCAAATAGGAGGCATCCGAAGCCCGATAACGCCATCAGAACGCGAACGCCGGAGGGCGGATAACGCCTGCTTTTATTGCGGGCTAAACGGGCACTATGTAAGGGAATGCCCCCGACGCCCTAAGAACAAAAACCCGGGTTTTCCGAAGGCTCGCCCATGATACAGGGGGCACCGGCGAGCCTATCTTCAAGCACCTCTGAACCCGCCTTCGGCCCTGTCAGACCAGTGATAGTCCAGGCCCTCATGAAGCCCACTAGGGATGTCACACATATGGTCCATATAGTGATTGACTCTGGGGCCACTGGTTGTTTTATCGATATCGCCTTGGCCCATCGTCTCAACCTACCCCTGGTCAGAAAAGAACACCCAGAACCCATACATGCTGTTGACGGCAAGTCCTTGTCGTCCGGCCCCATTCAGTTTCAGACCGCACCCTTGGAAGTATTGATCCAGAGCACCCACAGGGAAACCTTGTCATTTGATCTTATTACCACGCCACAATTCGGTGTCATTTTGGGAATCCCCTGGTTGCGACAACACAACCCGTTGATTAACTGGGGGACAGGACAGGTCACGTTCGAGTCAGAGGTGTGTCAGCAATTTTGTCTTGTGGAGGGCGATACGCCCTCCTCTCCTGCCAATATCCTGGGCGTCATGACCGCTACTCGCATTACTGACGCAAACTCCGAGACTGGGCCTTCACATACTGTGGGGGCCGTCCTGGCTGACATCCCCATCGAATACCACGAATACCACATGGTATTTGATAAAGCCACGGCGGAGGGTCTCCCTCCACATAGACCATACGACTGCCCGATTGATTTGGTTACGGATGCGCCTATACCCAGGGGGAGGATCTACTCATTGTCCCAATCAGAGGAGCAGGCCCTCAATGAATACATCCAGCATGCATTGCAATTGGGTCACATTCGTCCATCAAGTTCCCCTGCTGCCAGCCCGATATTTTTTGTGCCGAAAAAGGAAGGCGATTTGCGTCCATGTGTGGACTACAGGAAACTGAATGCCGTTACCATTAAAAACAGGTACCCTCTCCCCCTCATCTCCACACTGCTGGACAGGTTAACCAGGGCTACCGTTTTTACCAAATTGGACCTAAGAGGGGCCTACAACCTGATCCGTATGCGACGTGGGGATGAGTGGAAGACGGCATTCTGCTCTCGGCAAGGGTTATTTGAGTACACCGTAATGCCCTTTGGGCTTTGCAACGCTCCCGCAACTTTCCAGCGATTTATCAATGACGTGTTCTCCGACGTCTTGGATACCTACGTAGTGGTATACCTGGACGATATATTGGTTTTTTCTCCCTCCTTAGAGGAACACATCGTTCATGTCAGAGAGGTCCTCTCTCGTCTTAAAGCAAACGCTCTGTTCGCCAAACCGGAGAAATGCATTTTTCATTCAAAGGAAGTGGAGTTCCTAGGCTTCCACATCTCCCCCGGAGGCTTGTCCATGAACCAGTCCAAGGTTCGTGCTGTCATGGAATGGCCGACTCCGACTAATGTTAAACAACTTCAATCCTTTCTTGGTTTCGCTAATTTCTACCGGCGGTTCATCGCCGGCTTCTCTTCCATCGTTTCTCCGCTGACCGCTCTGACCAGTCCTCTTGCCCCGTACTCTTGGACCCCCACGCAGCAAAGGGCGTTTGAGGCACTCAAATCCAGGTTTACTTCTGCCCCGGTCCTACAACACCCCGATTCCGACCTCCCCTACGTTCTGGAAGCGGATGCCTCTTCGTTTGCACTAGGTGCGGTGTTGTCCCAGCCATGTCCAGCCACGGGCCAGTTACATCCGGTGGCCTACCATTCTCGGAAGTTCTCAACAGCCGAAACTCACTACACGGTAACCGAGAAAGAGCTGCTGGCCATCAAGGACGCCCTCCAGACATGGAGACACCACCTCATGGGGGCAAAACACCAAACGGTGGTTTATACAGACCACAAAAACCTGCAAGACCTGGCCTCCCTGAAGTGCGTGAATAGTCGGCAGGTACGCTGGCACTTGTTTTTTGCTGCCTTCGATTTTATTGTGAAACACAGACCAGGCCTCACCAATGGCAAGGCTGACGCTTTGTCCCGATCTCCCGGTGGTGAGTCCTTAGTTTCGTTCCCAGACACTTTATTAGGGAAAGGCCATGTTGTCTGCTTATGTACGCCCTCGCCACTCATGCTCACTGCCATTAGAGAATGGGTTTCTCAACACCCCCATATGCTCACGGAATGGGACATCACTCTCCAGGATGGGCTCCCTTTCATTCAGGGCAAGCTATTCCTTCCTACATGCGATGCACGCAACCAGGCGCTGGCATGGTCGCATGATGCGGCCATTAACGGCCATCCCGGGCAACAACGCACCCTTGAATTGTTACAACGCTGGTGCTGGTGGCCATCCATGAGGAAGGACATAGAAAGTTATGTAAACACGTGTTCCATATGCGCACAATGTAAAACACGTAGAGGACGACCATTGGGGTTGCTCCTGCCATTACCCATACCTCCCAGGCCGTGGCACACCATTTCGATGGACCTCATTACTGATCTACCTCGCAGACAGGGTTACGATACCATCTGGGTTGTCGTTGACTCATACACCAAAATGGCCCGTTTTGTTCCCTGCACAGGCATTCCATCGGCCCCAACACTAGCTCGCCTGTTTTTCAAAACGGTTTTCTGTCTTTTCGGTTTACCACATGTAATCATATCAGACCGGGGATCCCAGTTCACGTCCTGCTTCTGGCGCGCTCTTACCAGGCTTCTGAAGATCGATGCACACTTCTCTTCGGCGTACCACCCTGAAAGCGATGGGCAGACGGAGAGGGTTAACCAAGCTCTAGAACAGTACCTGCGCTGTCTGTCCCTCCAGTACCAGGACTCTTGGTTCAAGCTGCTCTATCTGGCTGAGTTCGCATACAATAATTCCCGTCATTCGGCCACTGGGTTCTCCCCTTTCTACTCTCTGTACGGGCAGCATCCTCGCGCCCTACCGCTCCCTGACTTCTCCTCGGCCACTCCCGCTGCTAACGCCTGCGTGCGTGATTTAGCGGGGGTCCATGCACATACTCTGGTCCACCTCCGCGAGGCTCAGGCGGTGATGAAGGCCAAGGCGGACCGTAGGCGGGCTGAGGCGCCGGTGTATCATGTGGGCGATCGGGTATGGTTGTCGACCAGACACCTGCGAATCCCTGGTTGTCGCAAGTTGTTGCCCCGCTTTGTGGGCCCCTATCGGATCGCCGGTATACTTAATCCCGTGGCCCTACGCCTGACTGTACCGCGTGCTTGGCGGATCCACCCGGTTTTCCACATCTCCCTCCTCAAACCGTTCCTTGCTTCCACTCGCATCCTTGTTCCTCCCGCCCCAGTTTCTGTGTCTTCCCAGGACGTTTTTGAGGTCAGTGCCATCCTCGGATCCCGCTTCCATAGAGGCCGTCTACAGTACCTGGTGGACTGGCTGGGTTATGGTCCCGAAGACCGGTCCTGGGTTCCCTCCCATGACGTCCAGGCCCCTCTTCTGGTGGCGCAGTTCCATAAGGATAACCCGACTTGCCCACGGGGTCGTGGGTCGTTGCGGGGGGAGTCTGTTACACCGCTCCCCGCACGAGCTGCGACTCTTCCTACTAAGACACGCCCCCCCACGTCTCTAGCCTCTCCCCATCCAGCACCCAAACACACACGTCCCGACAGGGGTACCTCATTACCTTATCTGGTGTCACGCTATGGGGCACGACGTGGCATGCTTGGCAGGACTGGGGTTTATCGCCCTTCATGTGTGTGGCAAACGAACTGGCGACTCCATCACAGATACGCACGAAGAACTGCGCGACCCAGCGCAGCCCGGAACACGTGACTCGTTGCCTAGCAACTCTCAACGCTTGGGTATACGTGTCACGTGATAATGGTCACGTGGTTCCTTTCTATGGTTAAAAGGAGCCCGGTTACGGGAAACGTTGCTTCACAGCTGTTCTCACTGGATCACGTGTTGCTAGCACTTCGTTTTCAAGTCTCCTTGTTTCGCCAGGCCCCTGCTTTGTCTAACGGACTGCTCTGTGCCTAACCCTTGTCTGCTTTGTCTACCTTGGAACTGTGGATTATTGGTTGATGAACTATTTTGCCTACGGACTGCCTCGTGTCTCACCCCTCTCTGCCTTGGAATTTGAATCCATCAACGCCGACCTACGCTTTGCCTACGGACTGCCTTGTGTCTATCCCCTTGGACACACTTCTGCTACTCGCTACCTTTCTTGTTACGAAGACCCCGTCCTGGGTGGTCACCTGCCTGCCTCTGCCGCCACGTCTGTCCCCCCCTGGTAACGCTTGCCTCCGACTCCCTGGGACTACGCTCCAGCATACACAACGCTCCAGCATACACAGGTATATCGTGTCTTGGTTGTATTTACGAGATTTTGCATATTGAACAGTTACATAACCTTATACCTTCCTTTACAGCGCTCCAGGGGTTTTTCCGGTTGTTCCTGAGTCCTGGCTCCACGGACTACCTTCTTTGGTCCTAAGCATCACTCTGGCGGTATTCTTGTGGTTGTCAGTCTGATACTTGGGAACAGAGGGATAGCCCATACTCTGCACGACCAACAGCTGCGTAACACCAGGTCACATGGTATAGAAACCAGTCTTTCCAGTTTCTGCCAAGCCAGCTTGCTCTCACAGGCAGTGCCCCTCCCCTGTCCTTCAGGAGGAAGCTACATTTTACGACCGCTGTAATAAAACCTTTGCCTGAGTCAAGAGAGGGCTTATTGTTCAAGAGGAAGCCATTTATGATCCTCTCAATAAACCCTCTGCCTGGGTGAAGGGAGTTGCATTGTTCAGTCTCCTGCAGAGCACAGGTAATTCAATTATCAGATAGATGGCATATCCTTAGTGTTGCCAGCAAAAGGCAGATAGCCTGGGAACACAGCTGTGACTCAAGTTTCACTCCTGATGGGGGTAGTTGCCAGGCAAATTGGAATCTCTTTAAGCTGTCATTTCTGTTCCCCAGTTTCTGCATTCAAATAAAACTAAACATTTTCACATATGCAGCTAGAAGGCTGATTCTAAGTTTAAAACTATGACATTTAAACAATTGCAACCTATTTGACACTCAAAAGTAGGTCACTCAGTCAATTTAAACATTTATATTTTTTTTTAGTGTCTTTCAGTCCAAATTTACTTAAACTGCTGAAATCCACAGCGCAGCCAGTCTTGTTATAAACCTTCAAGTCACTTCAGAATATAACTTTACATTGGATCCACCTCTCAGTAAGTCTTTCTTTGGCCTGTTTTGGGTTCATTTATTCAGTTTTCTACAACAAAAGTAAAATCTGGTGGTTTTAAAACGCCGGCTTTTGGATAGTGGTGAGTACTGGTACTGCACCCATTTTTGGGATTTAAGAAATGAATTCCCCACCATTCTAGGTTGCATTTGGCAATCAGCATTGCCATTCCCAATGGTTTCAGACTACTGTGCGGGTAGTCCAATGGTGGTTTTAAAGCGCTTTGAAGCTAACCGGCGCTACTGTTTTTCCTTTGGCAACCCATTTCCCTCATGGCAACCCGGCCTTTCATTCTCGCACTGGTGGGTGGCAAGTGAGGCAACCATTTCGGTGTGCGCACAAACTGCGCAGCTTTCCTGGATTTCGGCGCACATGTGGGTTTTCCGCCATCTTGAATTTTCTAAGCCCACAGCACCAAATGTTGTGGCATGATAGCTTAAACGTGGGTCAGGACACCCAACAAGCCCCCCCACGCGACTGCACTTTGAATTTGAGTCGATGGGGAGTCGCGTGCCCAAGGGTTTTGACCCACGCACCGGTCTGTCCGCATAATCTTCTTCCTCTTCTGTAGATGGCATAGTTCAGCATCTTCTTCTCCATCCGGTACTGATCGATCAGTTCTCCTCGCCGGTCCTGATGGGAATATTGGGCGGTCCACTGGGCCCATTGGATCTTCGTTCCCGGTCTCCGGATCGTCCTCCTTGGCCAGTCTCAAGGTCTTCTTTCTCCTAGGACGACAAAGGAAGAGCGGCAATACCTACTCATAGACGTTTTTCCACCACTGTTGAGATAGTGGGGCAGCATATGCATTTAATCATAACGAAACATTACATTCTTATTTTGATAAAAAACAGTATAACTAAGAGACAGTTTCATGCAAATCACAATATTTTAGAGACTAGATGTGGTATGTTTTATGATTGGAACAGAATTAGTCTGAGACAGTACCCGCTAGGATTCCAGAGGATTCCTCCAGTTGTTGCAGAGTGTGCCTGGGATGGCAACATTTCAACTGGTTTATGTGGACCCACTTGTCTTCCCCCTCTGCCAAAGGACCTTTGGGGATGTGGATTTTGTAGGCCACAGGGGAGATCTTGTCGATGATCTCAAAGGGTCCCTTCCATGTAGGCAAAAATTTGCGCTGCTTGGCCTGGTTCCTTTGGACGTTGTATAGATAGACCCGGTCCCCCACCTGATATTCCTTCCTGGAAGTTTTCAGGTCATAGTGGGTCTTCATGCTATCAGCCGATCTTTCTAGATTCCGCTGAGCATAAGCAAAAGCATGTTGAAGGTGTTTCCTTAAATTCTCCACATACTCATGAGTTGTGGAGGCATTTATCAGTGTCTGCTCTTGGGTCCTATAGAGCAAATGCTGAGGAAGCACCATCTTGCGCCCAGTCATCAACTCAAATGGTGACATTTTGGTTGCAGATGAAGGGGTAGATCTGATAGCCATTAGGACCAGAGGTAATCGGATATCCCAACTTGGCCCAGAATCTGCCACAAACTTCTTTAATATGCTCACAATTGTCCGGTTATATCTCTCTACTGCCCCAGAAGAAGCTGGTCTATAAGCAATATGCAGCTTTCTCTTGACCCCCAGTATCTCCCACATCTTTGTCATTACTTCACTGGTGAAGTGGCTACCTCTGTCTGACTCAATCCTTTGAGGTAGACCAAAACGGGAAAAGATGTGGTTAATCATCAAGGCAGCTGCCGTTTCTGCCTTGCAGTTTGGGGCTGGGAGACATTCCACCCACTTGGTAAACAAGCATGTCACAGTCAACATGTACTTATTCCATCTAGCCGAGCGAATCACAGGGCCTACAAAGTCGATTTGTAAATCCGACCATGGCAGTGTCATTCCCCTCTTTTGTAAAGGCGCCCGGTGCGTAAGGGATGTCGGCTGAAATTGTGCACACACAAGACAACCCTTCAAATATTGGTTGAGGTCCTGGCCCATGTGTGGCCAGTATGCAACCTCTCTTAAGATTTCCAATGTTGTGTGAAACCCCCTATGACCGGCGGTGGCTGCATCATGGGCGTGACTTAACATCAGGCTTCGGAATGAGGTAGGAACCACCCACTGGTCGTGGCCAGCTTTGGATTTCCTTACCAACAAACCGTCTTGGATCCGGAACATTTTTGGACATTTCATCAACACTCTTAGGTCCTCTTTCCCAATGTAATCGGTATCCGTCAGGGGAAAGTTCTCAGGGTCCTCAAGGTGCTGGTAAAATTTACCAATTATTGGATCCCCCTTCTGAGCAGTAATCAAATCAGCATCAGGGGTCTCCTTACTCCATTGTGCAATTGAAAGGTCATTGTGAGCATTTGTCTGGGACCTAGTGATGGCAGTGACCTGGATTTCCCCCAACAGGGACTCAATCTCAATTAGATCCCCTTGGATGGCTCCGGTTTTGGCCAGCTGATCAGCTAAGTCATTTCCAGTTTTGTCTGGTCCCTCTACTTTGGAATGACCCTTAATCTTCTTCCAATAGATGGTCATCCGATTCGATGTGACCAGATCATCAATGTTTTGGATCAACTTCCCATGTTTCAAGGGTTTGTTGTTAGCACATAACATGCCTCTGGTTTTCCAATTAACCAGGTGCTCCACGAACCCGTTCCGTACATAATCCGAATCTGTGATTATGACCAGTTCGTGGAGTTGATGCTGGACAGCAGTGAGGATGGCCTGATGCACAGCCATCAATTCTGCCACCTGACTACTTCGGGGACCAATTTTGTATCCAGCGGAGGGTTCTGGGGACTCATTCACCCATGCATTCCCTACGCCAGCCACCAGTTCTTTCTCCCCGTTGTTGTCAACATGGTAAGAGCATCCATCCACATAGACAGTGGGCATTCCCTCACACTTGTCCTCTTCAAAGACTTTGTGTGGGGAATTAAGGTATGCCTCCGTGTTGTCCTTTATTTTTAGACTTTCGTCCTCGAGACAGTTTTCTCTGGCACAATCATGCAAGTCAGCCAGACCTTGCGCGAGGGGACTCCTCTTGTTTTGGCCATATCGGACCTCCACAGGAAAGCCTTGCATTGACAGAATCCAGGAAGTAATTCGGGAATTACTCACATTTCCGGCCCGGATTCTGTCACTTTGGAGATATTGCAGAGGCTGGTGTGGAGTCTCCACTATGATGTGTTCCCCCTGGATAAACGGGCGGTAATTCTTCAATGCCCACACCGTTGCCAGGAGTGCCTTCTCACAATCGTTGAATTTTTCCTCCACAGAGGATAAAGTTTTGCTCGCATAGGAGATTACTTTATTGACCTTGTCATGCTTTTGGTATAATACGGCCGTCAAGCACGTATTAGAGAACCCTGTCTCCAGGAAGAACTCCTTGTTTCTGAAAGGGTAAGCTAGGCAAGGCGCTTGTGAGAGGCTTCTTTTGAGTTGTTTTACCGCCTCGGCTTGTTCTGGACCCCATTCCCACTTGACCCCCCCCTTCAGGAGATGAATCAGGGGTCTGGTGATCTCTGCGTAGCCCTCAATGAACTTTCTGCTGTAATTAGTCAGTCCAAGGAGGCTCCTTAGTTCCCGCAGAGTTGTGGGGTCTTTCAGTTTCTGAAGTGCTTCCACTTTCTTTTCCTGGGGACAAAGACCCTGAGGAGTAATCTCATGCCCCAAGAAGTTAACACGGGTTTTACACCACTGTGCTTTCTGAAAGGAAAGTTTTGCTCCGGCGGCCCTCAACTGTGTCAGAACATAACGGATCTCCGCTATGTGTTCCTCAACAGTTGAGCTTTTGATGAGGACATCATCTACATAAGCCAGGTTACCCCTCGCACCCAGGTCGGGCATGGCCTTATGTAGGAAAATATTGAACTCATTACCGGAGTTAAGGTATCCGAAGGGAGTCTGGGTCCATGTGTATTGCTGGCCCCCAAAGGTAAAAGCCAGTTTGTATTGGTCCTCCCTGCTGACAGGCACGGTCCAGTATCCATTGGTCAGGTCTATTGCAGTGAATACCTGTGACCCCTGAATCTGGGCCAGCCCTTGGTCAATGTAGGGCAGAGGCCATCGGGAAGTATGGACCCGTTTGTTGAGCTCCCTGAGGTCGGCGCAGAGTCTCCACTGGCCGTTTGGCTTCAATATTCCCAGCACCGGATTATTGAAGGTGCTGTGGACTGGGCGGATTATTCCCCGGGACTCAAGGTTCTTAATTATTTCAGTAAGGGACTCCATGGATGCGAGAGGCAAGCGATATTGCTTCACAAACACAGGAGTCATGCCAGGGTCCGTGGGGATTGTTGTTGTGTGGATGTCAGTGCGACCACAGTCATATGAGTCTACCGCAAAGAGATCTTGGAAATCCAAGAAAACTTGTTTCAACTTTTGCTTTTGTTCCAGAGTCACACAGGCGTCAGCTAGGTTGACTCTCTCTTCCACCATCTGCCTGAAGCCTGGAAAGACTTCTGGTTTGGCTATCTCCGCGGCCTCCTCCAGCTGGGTGGAGAAGTCCCTGGTCAGAGTGCTGATTTGGACCGGAGGCTTCAGGTGGGAAAGGCAGCCCTCATGTACCTGGAAAATCACCTCATCCCTCCTGAAGTCACACGTCACATCTTCCTTACCATAGGGGCAGGAAGTGTACACCAGGAAGTTCCCCCCATGCCGGGTAAAAATCCTGTCTGGTGTTGTATTGTCATCACTGTCACTGTCAAAACAGTCCTTGGGGATTGGTCCTAACAGTTCATTTCTAAGATCAATGGAGAAATGTCGGTCATCAACCGCCATTCCAATAATGGTGCCTGCGGTTAGAGTAATACTCTTTAAGTCGCTGTTATCCACCTCTATTGGAATGGTGTCATGTTCTATGTTGACTAATGGTGTTGGGTTTACCCCCAACCCTTGCTGTTGGAGAGAAGCATTTAGATGTATGTAAGCATCAGGGTTTTTCAACTCTTGTCCCCTTTTAACTTTCACTTCCAGGGAGAATTGTCGGGTCCTTTCTGGGATGGTGACTTCCTCTTTAACCTGAATTTCAATTGCATACGGTAGCAATTGAGCTGACCTAAATGCTTTTTCTGGATCATCAAAGCCCATGGGATTATCCGCTAATCGGGACCAAGCTTTGAAGTTTATTAGGTCCAAACTAATGGCAAAGCGATTGAGAATGTCACTGCCTAAGTAAAAGGCGGCAGGGACGTCTCGCACGACCCAACAATTGTGGACTATGCTCTTGTTGCCAATGGAGATTTTGAGCATACACCTGCTTGGCAGGAGATGTTTGGAATTAGGCGCTTCCAGGTCCATTTCCCATTTGTCTATCAGTTTGAAGGTGGGAATGGCTGGATCTTTTGGGAGTTGGCGAAACATGGCTTCGCTGATGAAGCTCTTACCGTTGTTCACACACACTCGAGCGAGAACAGAGTCCTTCCCATCATTTAACTGAACAGGGATGAACAACTGCTCTCCAATTTGCTGAATATCAGCCAGGCTCTGAGCTGATTTCACATCTTTCTGGACTATTGGAGTGGGAGTTTCTGGTTGTGGATTAGTATAGAATCTCAGAGTGTTTCCTTCCAGCGTGGAGTACCACTTTAGACTGGAAGGCAGGTTGATTTTCAGAAATAGAGAGGACCCCCCATCACCAGTCTGTTGTCCTACTGCTATTACTGTCACGTCTGGAATTTGGCTATTCTGGAAGTGAAATTCTACTTGGTCAGATTTTTGTTCAACCATGTGGCATGTGCCGTTTAAACTAACATGGTTGACACTCTGTTTTAATTTTATTGGTCGGCTAGTCTGGGTCCAGAGGACCTTGTTTACACAATCTATTAGGGGTGACAACCTTCTCAGGAGGTCATTCCCTAGTAAACAAGGGGTGCCCTCTGGGGTCACAACTATGACCGGGTGTTTCAACTTATGTCGCCCAATTTTAATGTCCAAATCTGCCGTCCCCTCGACGGGAATTTCCTTCCCGTCAAAGTTCTGGAGTTGCCCAGGAAGAGAGGTGAGAGGAATTTGGTAATTCTCTCCCCTTCCTGCATTCAGTTCGTCAAAGGCCCTTCTGGACAGAAGGGTAGCTTGAGATCCAGTGTCCACCAGTGCCGAGATTGTACCCTGCCCCTGTACTTGTACCGGGGCATAATAGCTTCCCTCCTTCTCCTCAAGGGGGCACAGATAATGTACATTTTTGGACAACTGGTGGGCCAATTTTCTGGTTTTGGACATCGCTAGCGAAGAGATTTGGGCAGAATCTTGTGGAGAGCCTTGGGAATCTGAAAGAAAAATTTGGCAACTGGAGATCAGAGCCATTGTGGGTTCCCCTGGCTCCGGTTCTGGGCCGCCCCCCCCTTTTTGGAGGCAGTCACCAGGATGGGTTTGAACCAGGGGATTTTCTTGCTGTTGGTTCTGGGATGAGATGGTGGGCGGCGGTAGCTCAGTCTCCACATCTCCCCAGTCTGGATTTGCATCCCTAGGGACCCATTTTTCTTTGGGAGGAGTTCCCCCCTCTCTGAAGGAGAAGATCCTTTTCCCAGGATCCTCTGAGGATCCCTCTCCCTCAAATTGGAAGATCTGTACCTCCTCCTCAAACTGAGTCTGTTTGGGTCTTTTTTTTCTCCTACCCCCCCTCTGCTCCTTAGGAGGCAGACTTTCAGGGGCAAGAGATTTTGTTTCCGGTTCCTGGGTTTCCAGGGGCTGTTTACAAGTGAGGAAGGAAGCTTCCTCCAAGGCTTTACACCCCCCTTCCCTTTGTGCCTCCTCCCTGGGAACCGGTGAGTTATCGGGGTGCTGCCCCCGTCATTGTTCTGGAGCACCAGGTCCAGAGTTGGGTGCGTTCTGCGCCGGCACGCCCATCTGAGGGTTCTGCTGAGCCCTCAGTATGTGACCCAGATCCCGCGCCATGTTTTGAACCTGGCGCTCTAACTGGGAAACCCGCTCAGGCTGATACGGGGCCCTGTTTTCTCCCCTGGGCTGCTCCCGGGAAGGGTAGCTGTCCCTCCTCTGGTAATACCCCGGGTTGGGAAGATTTGGGTACCCCTCCACCCTTGGCCTCCCCTCTCCGGGATTCAGTGGTCTGGGCTCAGGGAATTGGGGAAAGAAGGATGGATGGTTTTGGGGCTGAAAGTCGGGAGGATATCTGGGGAAAAAGTTCTGCCCAGGGTTTGGTAAATTTCTGCCCTCCTGTGGGAAGCTTGGAGGGAAGTTCCCTGGGTTAGGTGCTTGGCTGGATCCCCCCCCTTGGGCTGGAGGAGTCCACACATAACCCAGGATGGGTCGATTTCCCTTGTAACGGGGACTTACATAATCAGGAGAGCGAGGGACCCCATTTGTGGGGCTGCCTCCTTGGCTCCCGGTCTGTTTCTGACCCGAGGACCTCCTGGGCCTAGCATTATTAGGTGCAGGTAGGTTTTTAGGCCCCCCCATCTCCAAATCCAAAACGGGGGTGACCTTTACCTCTGCCACCTTGGCAGCAGCAGGGGTGCTGTTGGCTTTGGGGTTTTTCTGGGCATTACTTTTGCTATCTATCGGTTTCTGCACCTCATAGATCCGGGTAGCCTGTTCAATGACCCAATCTAAGGATCTTTTCTCGTGAAAATCCCTCACGAGCTGGGTCATGATGTATTTGGGCAAGGCATGGAAAAACGTATTTATGAACTCTCTACTATCTGTGCGCACCCTTCTTGTGGTCTGTGCAAAAGCACGCTTTAACTCCTGCACAAATTCTTGTGGGGCCTGATCCTCCCCACATTGCAAATTGTAGGCTGCCTTGCGAGCCTCTTGAGGATTTCTGTGAACAGAAAAATGTTTCAGGATGGCCGCCTTATATGTGGACCATCTTAAATGATTTTGGTCCTCCAGCCCCGCAAAGAAACTGGAGTATTCCGGGGAGAATGTCCACTTTACATATTGAATACAGCTTTGGCTGTCCTTCAAATGGAAAGTCTCCATCATTTGTTCAAACAACTCTAAGTGCTCCCAAACAGAATACTTAGCGTTCTTATGGTAAGGCGTGATGACGCTCCTGATCGCCTTAATCTGCTTTAAGGGGTCCTTAAGCAAGGCCCTTTTTGCCTTATTGGCCTTTTTGGTTCGGGTAACCCTTGTCCATTCATCCTCGGACTCAGAGGCACTGCTCCCAGAGGTTCCCGTCTGATCTTCCAGGTTTTCCCGGATTCTGCGAGCCTGGGAATGGCTGGCAGAATGTGGGGACCTGGTCTCCTGTGTCCTGCGCAGTTCAGAGGAGTCTTCAGATTCCTCCTTGCTGCCAGGATTTGATGGGTACCCCCTCCACTGACCTAACTGGGCAGAGGTTTTCAGGATGCCCTTAATGGGCCTACTCTCCTGGGGTTCCCCACTGAACTGTACTGTACTTGGGTGCCCATACCCGGATGCCCACCCCTCCATTCCTGAGTGGTACTGGCCTATGAGCCCCATACTTTTAGCTGGATAGTAATCTGCCATCCCTGTGGCCCTGTGCTCATGTGCACCAGGGGACATGGGGGTGGCAGAGTCCAGGGACTGAGAGGTATGAGGGCCTCTGGTACTAGGGCTCCTGAGGTTATGCTCTGGAGTTTCCATTTCCCAGCGAACCTCATCTCTATCTCCCCCTGCTCCCTGTTGCAATGCAAGAGCCTGCATTTGTGCCTTCAGTTCCTCTGTTAAGGCCTAACTCGACTCTATCAGTTTCTCCTGCATCGCTACCTGTTGCTGGAGCCTATCATTGTGTTGACAGAGGGCCTCATTCTCCCTCTGTGCTTCCTGGTTGGTCCTGGAGAACTGGGCCAGTCTTTGCTGCAGGAGGTTTACCTCCTGGGCAATGTCCCTATTGGCTTGCTCCTTTCTTGCTAGAGCATCTTCCACCCTTCTGGTGTGCTCTACCAAGTTCTGGTTTTCTTTTTGGAGATCACCCAGCCCCTGGAGGGCCAGGTGATTTTCTTCAATTTCCTTTTTTAAGTGGCAGACTTCCTGGCCTATGGCGTCTCTTTCCTGACTAAGAGCCTGCATTTGTGCCGCCAGGTCGTCCCTTTGCCGTTGAAGGGCACCAGCTTTTTGGCGCTCCTCATCAAACTCTGCCTGGGTATCCAGGTCTTTCAGAATCAGTTTATTGCTCTCCTCTTTCTCTCTGTCTAGTTGGATTTGCAGGGTGGCTACCTGCTCTGTGCATGCCCTGTTGAAATTGATCTGTTGCTCCAGTTTTTTCTGGTTCTGCAGTAAGGAGTCCAAACTGTCTTGGTGCTCCTTCTGCAGGGCCAGAAATCGGGTATCCTGGTCTGTCTTTTCCTGTTGTAGGATGCCCATATCCTCTTTTATTTTAATGATATATTGCCTACTATCATTTTCTGCCCCCTGGCTCCTCTGCAGCCTCTGCTCAGAAGAGTCCAGATCAGATTGGGCCTTCTGTAATGCCATCTGTTGCCTATTTGCCAGATTTTGGCTTTCAGCACATCTATCCTGCATGTCTCCCATATATAGGTACAGGTATGCTGCTATCCTGGCAATCTTATTGTGTTCCTCTTTGGCTTTAGGAGCCATATATAGTTCACTCAGGGCCACATGTAAGGGACCCTGATCTCTATATATATCTGACCCTGTTTCAGTGACCTGTTGTGTGATGGCCTGCAACCACACATCCTGGCCCTGTTCGGTCCATTCACCTCTCACAAATAGCTTATGCAAGAGGTGCTCTCTGGCTATTTTCATGTCTACTAAGGTCGTCATTCTAGAGATTGGTCTCTGTCCTGACTTACAGAAGTTTGTATTTTATTTTTGCAGAACAGAACTTTTCTTGGAGTGTCCCTTTTGAGGAATGCTTCACAGCGTAATGCAGCGTGGTGATCCGACCGGATGTATGTATCCCGTCAGTTCGCACACTGTATTAAGCTGCACAAATGGTAAATCTAACCCAACGTCTCGGCTCGAGCCCCCAATTTGTAAGAGGATTCAATTCAACACTACAGCTAAGTCAATGCCTAGTCTATAATACTGAATGAAAACCCTTATTGATATATCTTTATGTCCAGTTCATGCGTTCTGGATGACTACCCCTATATAACACCCCTCTCTTGGAATCCCCCTGACCCCACTGAGCCAAGAAGTAGTTCTGTTTTGCAAGTTTAAAAGGTTTATTTGATAATTTAAAATATATATATATCACACTTTATAATAAATTAATAATTGAATAGCACACTTAATCTGATATGATAAAGATCAACAATGGAGAATCTGGCACTAGCACACTTCTTATAATCACTAATGAGTTGACATGAAATGGATAAGGTAGCACACTGGTAAATAGGAACAAAAGTATAATGTGGTAGAGGATGCTTTATGTAAGCTCAGGTGGATGCAATATTCAATGAATGCAGTACAGAAAATACTCAATATGATTTCAACCAAACAATGTAATCACTTTTCTCTGGCAATCCCCTCCCCCCCTTGATGCAAGGCAAGGAAATGGAAGGAAAACACACAGTTCTCAGAAATGCAATCAATGTAAATCAGTTCACCCCAGCAAGCTTACACTACAGAAAACAGATAGGAGTTTTGAAAACACAGGCCCAAATGCTTTGATATGTGCTAGCAATGGATGAGAAATATGTTGGAAATGCTTTTAATTCCCTTTCAGAGGTTCAGGGTGATTGGTATCTACTCTCTATGAATTCAGGATCACCTTAACAATGCTTTAGTAGTAACTAGCAGGTAAACGAAGTTTTTGGCAAGGAAAAGCAAAACTGCTGTCTTTTTACACGTGAAGAAATTTGCAAATCGCGGCAAAATTCGCGCGTGCGTTTTCCGCGATTGCGGTAAAATTATAAGGGGTAGGAATGTGGTTCTTGGTGCGATTCAAAGCTAAGATTCTAAGCTTTCAAATAAAAGTTACTGCAAGTCTCTAGCACAAACGGTCGCGGAGATATGAGCGATTAAATAAAGGTCGTTTTTCAGATTTGAAATTTTAAAAGCTCAAAAAGACAAGTGCAGCTTGCAACTAGAAAATGACAAGTGACAGCTTTACAAATGACAGGTGACAGGAGGCAGTTCTACTTAGATTAAATAGATTGAATTATATTATTTTAACTAGGAGATTGGTTCTGCACAGTTTTCTAGGTACTCACACTATATTCTTGAGTGAAATGGGCCTCGCCATGGATCTGGTCGGGTTTTAAACTCGCCTCTGGTCTCTGCACTTCACAGTGATCTGGGTCAGCTCTCTCTGGTTCTCTGGTCTGGGTCTCTAGTTCTGGATAGATTGAAGTCTCTAGTTTGGCTCTCTGGAGGTTTGATAAATTTGAAGTCTGGATCTCTGGATGTTGTATGGTCCGGCAGAGTGCGTTGCAGCAAATGGAATTGACGGTCCCTATCTGTCCTGTCTGTCTGCTTTTATGTGTTTAGAATGTGGGTGTGTTCTAGCATCACTGACCCTACCTCTCTCTCAGCTTCTAATTGGTCAAACTTCCATTTATCATTTGATTGGCGAAGCTAAGTTGTGTCAGAGTGATGTCATTTTATGGCTTGCAGATAGGACACTCCTCTGTCAGATTGCACACATTCTATATTTGATAATAAAAGACATATTTCACAGTTACACAGTTGCTTGAAATTACATATACATGGTGTGGCTGAATTTAGCCATGTCTCTGTCCAAATCTGCTGTTTCTAAGAGCTTGCATTCAGAAATGGCACATAATTGACTTTTTAACTGATTTTTCAATTTCTGACATTGACCCAACTTTACATACATGTGCGCAGGGAGTATGGACATTAACTGATGAAGTTTCAGATTTTTAACATGCATACATTTAGAGTAATATCCACTTTTCCGCTAACACCCCCCTGAACATACCACCGGTTCCTACCACGTCTTAAACTGTGGGCAGAAAAATCACAAGAATTATGGTATCAATTAAATTATTTTGACAAGTCCACATTGTGAGTTATTCATCTTTTTAAAGTTATGTTCTGGCTCCAAAGGGGTGTGGTTTCCCAGGTCACATGGTATAGAAAGCAGTCTTTCCAGTTTCTGCCAAGCCAGCTTGCTCTCACAGGCAGTGCCCCTCCCCTGTCCTTCAGGAGGAAGCTACATTTTACGACCGCTGTAATAAAACCTTTGCCTGAGTCAAGAGAGGGCTTATTGTTCAAGAGGAAGCCATTTATGATCCTCTCAATAAACCCTCTGCCTGGGTGAAGGGAGTTGCATTGTTCAGTCTCCTGCAGAGCACAGGTAATTCAATTATCAGATAGATGGCATATCCTTAGTGTTGCCAGCAAAAGGCAGATAGCCTGGGAACACAGCTGTGACTCAAGTTTCACTCCTGATGGGGGTAGTTGCCAGGCAAATTGGAATCTCTTTAAGCTGTCATTTCTGTTCCCCAGTTTCTGCATTCAAATAAAACTAAACATTTTCACATATGCAGCTAGAAGGCTGATTCTAAGTTTAAAACTATGACATTTAAACAATTGCAACCTATGTGACACTCAAAAGTAGGTCACTCAGTCAATTTAAACATTTAGATTTTTTTTTAGTGTCTTTCAGTCCAAATTTACTTAAACTGCTGAAATCCACAGCGCAGCCAGTCTTGTTATAAACCTTCAAGTCACTTCAGAATATAACTTTACATTGGATCCACCTCTCAGTAAGTCTTTCTTTGGCCTGTTTTGGGTTCATTTATTCAGTTTTCTACAACAAAAGTAAAATCTGGTGGTTTTAAAACGCCGGCTTTTGGATAGTGGTGAGTACTGGTACTGCACCCATTTTTGGGATTTAAGAAATGAATTCCCCACCATTCTAGGTTGCATTTGGCAATCAGCATTGCCATTCCCAATGGTTTCAGACTACTGTGCGGGTAGTCCAATGGTGGTTTTAAAGCGATTTGAAGCTAACCGGCGCTACTGTTTTTCCTTTGGCAACCCATTTCCCTCATGGCAACCCGGCCTTTCATTCTCGCACTGGTGGGTGGCAAGTGAGGCAACCATTTCGGTGTGCGCACAAACTGCGCAGCTTTCCTGGATTTCGGCGCACATGTGGGTTTTCCGCCATCTTGAATTTTCTAAGCCCACAGCACCAAATGTTGTGGCATGATAGCTTAAACGTGGGTCAGGACACCCAACACGCATAACCTGTAAAAATTGTCAGGTTGCCAGGTTGTCAGCCCCTAAAAGTGAATTAGTTCTCTGGGTCTGCTCTTCAAAAAAGACGCCCGTATGGTGTAACTAGCTAAAGTGTTGCTTCATGTATAATAATAGCAGGGTTCGAAATTGAGGGCGGATGGGAGCCATTTAGCTTGTGCTTGTGGTTAGCTTCACAGCAACAGATGCTAGGAGCTACAACTCCTCTGTGAATTTAACTCTGTATGATTGGGGTGATCTATAAATAAACAAGATACATCTGTACAACATTTAAAGCATAGGGGTGGTGATGTATAATGGACACAAATATACGTTTGCATCTTGTGGTGAAGTTAGATTTGCAGAACTCTATGTAATGGCTCCTTGTTCTCCAGTGGTAGCTTATGGTCACTGTTTAATGCTGGATACCCAGGAGCTGCTTTTAGCTCCAGCTTATCCAATCAGAATTTCAATCCCTGAATAGTGTCCTTGATATATCTCACCCTGCAAAGTCATGTGTTTCTTTGCTGGCTAATAAGAATACAGCTTGAAAAGCATAGCTCTCTTCTAATCGCAGTCTATGTTAGCATGCATGCACCTTTCTGGTAACTTCTACTTTATATCCTCTATCTCCTCAATGCAATGGTATGTGTACCTTTCCCATTGCTTCCAATCTATCTGCACGCTTGAGCAGTTTTACATCCTGCTTATATAATATGAGTCCTCTTTCTATGCTTGGGTATGTTTGCCTTTTTGATATGACTACTGATCTGTGTCCTGCATTGCAACATATACCCTCCGCGTGGGTGCTATTTTTTGTTTCGGCTATTAGGTGGCAATAAAGCACCATCTATAAGCCAAAACAGTTGCATTGGAGTACATCAAGAAAGGAGATGGGATGTGAGGAGGGATACACAACCTGTCTTTGTGGTTTGTTTTTTTACACACCCTATGACTGCTTTGGCCATGCTAACTCCTATGACCATTCCCACCAACTGCCGGCCCTTGCAGCCGAAAACACATCTTCCTAGGATCTCTGAGTTAGCTTTATCAAGTTGTAACATCAAATGTTGCCCTTCCATTGTTCTTTCTAAAGAGTCTCATGGGAGTATATGGCTTAATGTCAGTTGTCAGTGTTTTACTGGTGTAATAAATAAGACTTTAACAAGTGTGCCTTCAGCCACTTGATTGATAAGCAATGTGCAAGGTGTTGCAATGAAGGCCTGTTAAAAAGCAAGGCAACTGTGTTGGCTTGTGTATAGTTATAAGATAAGCATTTTCCAGGAACAGCTGTCATATGCCCAGGTACTCAACCATTTACCAGCTGTTGCCATCGTATGGCCAGGTAGTACCATTATTGCAGGGCGTGACAAATGCCTATCCCATGCCTACACCAAAGCCAAATGTTGTCCTTGAAAAGCCATGTGTTTATTATTCTGATTCCAGCAAGTTCTAAGATGGAGAGTACCCACCCATGTTTTGATTGCTGTGGTGCAGCATACCAAGCTATATGATGTGACCGCTTTGCGTGGCGAAGGGTCAGGGCCAGAGATTCTGGATCCCTTCATATTTTGGGTTCAGTGATGGGGGGCAGAGGCGTCTATGCCAAGTCCCCAAACTTCGCTAAGATGGCTCTGGCTGCTGTGTAGGGTTCTTCGTAGTGAGTAGGTATTCTGCCAGGGCCTACCACATGTCTAGAAGTCTGTGGCTTTTCATGTTTGCTCTATGCCTGCAATGCAAGCCTTGTATACCTTATTTGGCTTTTTTTCAGTAGCAGAATCAGGCGGTGCTGTACCCCCAAGCAAGCGTATGTATGCAAGCACACGTAAGGTATTGTCAAGAAAGATCATCACACTACTAAGTTTTAGCACACACTCCGTGCACAGAAGGATCAATCGGGATCCGACAATTTTCATGTTCCTAACTCCAGTACGCTAATGAACTCTGGTCAATGTGTGCATATATACCACTAAACCGAGTTACTTTTGTGGGCCTCAGCAGGTCACAGCAATTGACGAGGACAGTGTTTGCTTTCGGCGCAAAACTACACTCCTAGCAATGCACGAATCATATTGTCCCTGGGGTGAGAGTGTAGACTCCAGAAACTTAGTTAAAAAAAAAAAAACATTCTCTGAGAAATCATGAAGTGGATTTACACTGTAAGTGGAATGGAGCAGGTTGACAGGCCGGGGAACAGTTCCTACAGCAGTCAACTCCCCCACCCTGTGCTTCACGCCTCTTGGCCTTTTTTATGAGAATTGCCCCCCCTAACCCCACAGTGGTTCATGTGGCTAATAGACTTGCCATCTGCAAGAGGAGCCACAGAGCAAAGCCCTCACTTCTGCTGCATCCAGCAGGTGAAGATCTGCACCAGACTTAAAACACTGCCAACACATGATTGCTCATAGACCACTGCTGCTGTAGCCCCGGTTTATAGTGATAATGTAGAAAGACAAAATGTAGAAAGTTAAAATATCGAAAAAAAAATGTAGAAAAAAAAATGTCGAATTTTATTTTATGACGTTTTTTATTCGAAATGGGGGGGTTCCCCCCCAGCCCACCTTTTTTTTCTTTTTTTATTTTGTTTTACCTATTTTTTTTATTCCCGGACCCCAAAATAAATATATAATTAAAAAAAAGGGAATTCGACATTTTTTTTCCTACATTTATTTTTCGACATTATTGTCATTCTACATTTTATTTTTGACATTTTGACTGACCACCATAGCCCTGATGGCACACATTGCAGGCCTCTAGTCAATGCCATCTCCTACCCCAGCAAGGTCAGTGCCAGGTGAGAAGCAGATTTGTTGAAGTGCAGCAAAGTAAACCAGTAGCAAAAGTATGCAGATCCCTGGCGCTGAACAGGTGCAAGCAGCTCCTTCCTTACAATTCGGCTTCCGAAAATGGTGGTCAGTGCAGGTGGATCAGGCTCTCAGTGACCCGACATCAGAGTCAGAAGGCAAAGAAGTGAAATTATGTTCAACCTCCACGGTGATATGCCAGACATCCAGAAAAAATGTCCTAGCCCTCGATGTCACATGGGTAAACATCACAGCTCACACACATTTCATAAATCTCCTGCCTAACCCTGCCTTCATGAAGCCCTGTGAGGAATGTGAGGGCATCCTCACTTCTTTCCCATCTATATCCTCCCCCCAGGTGGCCAGGGAAAGGCTGTCACTATCAGAACCTGATCCTGGGGGTGGATTTGCAAGGGAGGATCACTTGGGTGGAGGAGACGTGGGGAGCGGGAATGAGGCCCCCTTAGGTGAGATACGGTATCCCCCATTCCCCTTTCAACATGGGTCCAATGTCCCCCAAGTCTTTATAGGCTATTGTCAATCCCTCCCTATTTTGCCCCTAAAACATTCCCCACAAAACACCAGTTTGGGACTTGGAAGAGGAAGAGACCAACTAGAGAAATACATCCTCTCTTTATTGACAGACACACATACAAACACCAGTCAAGTACTGGGACGAGGAGGAGGCCAGCAAGAGCAATCCAGGCCTCCCAAGTCAGTAATGAGCAGTCTAGTCCTTTTTGGACCAATCAGCCTGGTGGGAGATTTAAAAGCAGGAAGTATGGCAAGAATGGACTCAACTGTGGGAGCCAGATCGGCTGACTGCAGTGCAAGAGCGGACCACCCGCGAAAGGCGGCGTGGCAGACGGAGTGCTCGAGACCCCTCAGAAGATGGGGAAGGAAACAACGCTAAAGGAAGCTGGATGCCGATGGTGGACCGTGGAATCAAACCGACGTGACCAGGAAAGCAGAAGAGTGAAGCTCGAGCTGTGAGAGAAGCATCTGAGGAGCGAGCAAAGCCATGGAGAGCCACTGAGGAGACAGAGCAAGGCACTGTATGAGCGAGAGAGAACTTGTGGTGGTTGGAAGCCTCTCTGGAACGCCATAAGCTCAGACCTGTGAGTCAACCTGGGAAAGGGGGACACCGGGACGGCAGGCACACACGCAAAGCATTTAATGAATACTGATTTGAATGAAAGGAACTACTTTTTGAATAACGAACCGAGTGAAAATGAATTAAAGCATTTTTTGAATACTGATCTGATTGAAAGCAAGTTGGTAGAACTTCCGGACACAAGGAACTGTGTAATTTGAGAAAACAAGCATTGGCAAACAAGAATTGGCAAGAGCCATACGCATATAAGGAACTGGGTAACGTAAATGAACAAGCATTGGCAAGAGCCAGACGAATATAAGGAACTGTGTAACTTGAATGAACAAGCATTTGCAAGAGCCAGGAGCATTGGCAAGAGCCAGGAGCATTGGCAAGAGCCAGGGGATTATGTGAAAGTACAACAAGTGAATGGTGACCAAAAAAGTAACGATAAAGCATCATAAGAATGTTAAATGAGAATGAACTAAGCACCACTGTAAAACTGAAGCAGGGGCAGCATGTAAATGAGGAAGAAGCAAGTAAGGTGTATTGGTTGCGTGACGTGTAATGGGTGGACCGTGTGCTCCGACAACTGTGCCTAGACCGAGTGCACCCATCTATGGAAAAGACACTGAAAGCACCCACAAAGAAGCTTGTGTTTGTATAGAAAGGACATCTTGTAAGGTCTGAAATTAAGGAACAGAACTATATGAAACTGTTGAAAAGGAACCAGACCAGAAGAGCCCGGAAGTGTCCCAAGGAATTGTGCTGCTTTGGAAAGGTGAAAGACTTGAAAGCCTGGGGAAGGAAACCCCTTTGCACCAAGAACTATTTTGAACTCGGGGAAGGGAAATGTCTAACAAACCAAAAGCTGGAAGAAGCTCTGAACTTTTAGTTGAACACTACTTATTTTGAAGCTGACATCTCTACACATTGCATACAATTAGATGTGAGGGCAAGTACAGGTTTGGGACACAGACAGATATTTGTTTTGGACTTCCTGAGACAGAGTATTCTTATTTTTTTAGGTAGAAAAATCCTGCATTAGTGTAGGGCAAGATAGGCCTTTTATCCAAGCCTCCTTTTGATTTAATAACACTTTATAGCCCAAACTTTATTCAGTTGTCTGGGTCTACTACATGAAGCCTCCACAGCCCTACGTGACTATCTATGCTTTTAAGAAGCTGCTCAAATACCACTGAATGGCGCTTTCATTAGGGAAGTCTATCATGGGCCCGTCTCGGTTCTCTCCACATTCTCGATCACATCAGCAGCCAACAGCACTCTAATAGGCTGCAATACAGTGGAAGTCATTGAGCTCCTTCACTTGGCCCACAGTGTCTACAAAGATTATGTTGGCTGCCTGCTGCAGGAGTATGAGCTACCGTTCTTAGGGTGGGATGTCCTAAATATCAAGAAGTCTGCATGCAGGTTGACCAAACTAAACAACCAGGCAAGATGTGGCATCAACACATCACTTTCCACTCGCGAAAGAAAGTTGAGCAGGAACTTCAGAATTCTGAAGAGGAGACATAAACATAAAGTGTCAAAGGGCCAACACCACGAGTCGACTCATTGTCATGGTGAGGAAACAAAAGAAACCTGACAATGTCCTCAAACGTGTTAATATGCACTGCCTTAAAAAAGAGGTGAGGAGGGAGAGGCATCCTACTCCCACAATTGAAGACTTCATGGCCGATTTACAAGTGGACCAAGCAATCCCCTAGTTCAACCTTATGGGTGGCTAACACCACGTACCCCAACACCTGGAATCAAGCTACAATATGCCATTCTTCTTACATGTTGGTTGCTAAAGAGGTATTGTAACATTCCAAAGGGCATACTGGCTGGCCTAATGTGTGTGTTATAGACCAGTGATGATATTCTGATCCGTGATAAATCAGCTGCTGGACACCATCAACATTTTTAAGGAGTTTTACAAAGATAGAAGGAACATCCTCCTACGCTCAATTGACAGAAATGTGAATTGAAGGTGATGAGCCTTGAATTCTTCGAGTAGGCTTTCATTGGAAAAGGTGGTGTCCGCGAATTTGAAAAATGTACCAATTTCCAGTCTGCCTGCCCACCAACACTCACTGATGTGAGGAGCTATTTAGGCATGATTTATCACTGTGGAAGATCTACCCCCACCTGGCCACTATGAAGAAGACTCTGAGATCCCTTGCAACAAATTATATAACATTGTCGTGGTCCAATCTCCAAAAGACAGAGCTTAAGGGACAAATGAGGCACTGATAGCCAAAACAACCATGTCCTATTTCAACCTGTCTTTTCAATGGGAGCTAGTGGTGGGCACATCTCCCTGTGGTCTAGGAGTGGTGCTTTTACAGGAAAACAGTCAAATTAAAGTTGCCCCAATTTGCCTAACCAAGCAGTGTGCTCACAGAAACTGAGCAAAGATGTTCCCAGATTGCGATGGAAGAACAGCAGAACTCTGGGGGTGCAAGTATTGTCATGTACATGTAAGGGTAATCACAGATCACAAACCACTTCTGCTGTAATGAGCGTCAATGCGCCACAACACTCTGCTTGCATTGCACAATGACTTCTCCAACTGAAGGAAAATAAAGTGCAGCTATAGTTATCACCAAGGATCAGACAACTTGACTGGCTACCTCTCCTATTACATGAAAGTGGCGATACCAAGGTAAGTCAATAATGTAATATTCATCGAATCACACATACAATGTGTGTGCCAATTGGCCGTTCCCCCTCACCATGTCTTCGTAGCAGATATTTAAAAGAACACAAGGTAGGCAGGGCCTTAAACCCTAATTTTCTGGGTCGAATACATTTCATTTCAACAACAAGGGGGGAATCAATACACGTAAACCTCCTTGAACCCAAGAAGGAAACACATTAAGAGAAATACAATCATATGCAGTGTACTAGGTGAGACAATGTACAATTCCAGTTGTTGTCTTCCATCCACAATAATCTTCTTGGGTTCAAGGGGGTTTTCCAATGTGAAGTCATGGTTGGTGATAACATGCATTTGGTTGCTGCGGTTGACAAGGATTTTGTGACTGCACCTTAGACTGTGATTCAAGAGGAGTATCTGTCTCAGAACACAATTGAACGACACAGACAATTGTATTACTATTTCTCTATGTATTTTGCATTATTTTGCTCGCTATACTCACACATTTTCACATTCTTCTGTCCAATCCTTTTTCTTTGCCCTTGTGCCTTTTGTGATTCTTCTTGATATGTGCATAGCATCCACTTTTTAACATGTATGTGTGTGTCTAAGCCAGCATTTTGCGGTGACATGGAATCATTAAATGACACATATTGATCATTTACGTGCATTGATTTCACCTTCTTTTCCCCCTTGTTGTTGGAGTGATTCGTAGGAGATATTGGCAGCCTACAAGCATGATGAGGGCCTCCAGTGGTGAATGATGCCGTCAATAATAAGTGGAGAAAATTGATGGAGGCTCAGTAACACAGGAGACAAGGTGTGCAAGCTGCTCATAGACAGCAATGCTTTGGCATCTCAGGAGAAGGCCTCGTAGTAACTAGCTCAAAAGTCATATTGCCCTGGGTCATGGAGGACAGCGTGATAAGCCTTGTGCCTGGTGGACATCAAGGTATGACAAGATACATCTGAGGTTTAGGGAGAAGATGTGGTTCCCCTACCAGTGACAAGATACCTCATGTGTCAAGCCACAGGCACATTGGAATGACCCGCTCCCATTCCCGCTCCCGTGAGAAGTTCATGTCATGGCAGATCGTCAACATGGACTTTGGCTTCATGCTCAAACATTCTGATAATTGACAAATTCTCGTGCTCTTATGAGGTGGCATTCACACTATTTACAGCTGCAGCAGCATTGAGGCCTGTCTTTGAGAAGGGTTTTGTGGCATATGTTATCAGATCTGGCAATGCCCTCCAACCTCTTTTCAAATTTTCCATCAGCAACTAGAAATAACTCAACAGCATATCCCACTTTGCTGGCCTAGGGCCAATGGTAATGCACAGTGCTTCATGAGGAAATTGAACAAGGTATTTCCAAGTGCAAGGGCAGGGCGAGCAGGTGCACAGAGTTCCATTCACCAGTTCCTTTGAGAATATTGTACCATTCTTATTTTTTTACAGAGGTTTCCCCCACTGCAATTTCCATGGGGCATCCAATGAGGTCAACCATCCCAGTTCAATACTCAAGCGCTGTTTCTGAGGTTAAAAAAAAAATGGTGTTCTAAGATGTTTGGAGTCCCATCACATGAGAGCACCTGGTGGGATGCACAACTAACTGAAGTCCTGGTGGATGAGAAAGTCTTGTGGTTAATAATAGGCACCCTCAGAATAAGATGGGCTTGCCATCTGAGCCATTACCAAGGGTAGTTATAAAGTGACCCAGCTCTCATCCACAAGGGAACCTCTTAGTGTCACCGGAAATGGCATCAATTGAAAATGATTAAAACTGAAAATGAGCAGGAGAACTAGGGTCCTCTCAGCGTGATGGATGAGGTGGTGGATACAGGCAGTTTTCTGGAGATTAAGCCAACGGTGCAAAGAGACGAGGATAGAACCGTTCCAAGAACTGAGGCCCTAATGAAATTAGGCATCCTGAAAACATCTCCCAACCACTCAGAAGGTCTATACTACCCGATGTCAGATCGTAAGATGCTAGAAGACTAAATGACTGTCTTTCAATGCAATTCAGCACTGGAAGTTTACTTAAACTATTAGTTTGTTGCATGTGTTTTTGACAAGGAAAATTTCTCCCTGTGTTCCGGGCAGCATTCTGCGCCAGCCCAAGGCCCGCCTCACATGCATGCGGTGCTCCAGAAAGGATTTTGAAATAGGATTATTTAACTCCCTGTTTTCAAAAGTATGAGTAAAATTATTTTTGAAGGGAGTAAAAAAGTCAGTCCGATTCCTAATGGGAGTACATTATAAGCCAGTACAGATAAGTTTCAACGGTAAAACAAAAATATGTTTGTGATATATATTTCTTTGCATCTAGTTGTTAATACATTTTTCATCTTCGGATCAGGCATTAATAGCAGACGTTTCTTCCTGTGGCACACGTAATACACGGTTCTTCCTATGTACTACATGGTCGAGGCATATTAATGGAGCTGTGTGGGTGAAACCAAGGGGACATGCACTTTATGTATCTTTTAACTATTTTTGTTGGAAATATTTGAAGTGTCTATTTTACTTTATTTGGAAATGTACCAATTTTTATGGATTATAAATAGCTGATACACCCTTTGTAGAGATACATTGGCTCCAGGCAATGTCACTCTGCAAATATAGAGTGTTTTGCATCCTTAATCCACAATGCTGTTGAACTGTGGTTGGGTTGAGCATGTACGCCTTCAGCTAGTTACTACTGTGGGCCCCAGCAGGTCGCAACAGACATTTCACATTCCTTTCCTTCAATTCTGCACATGTAGCCTCTCTTTCATCTATCCCCCATTTTAGATGTAACATAATGTAAGGTAAAGTGGTGTTATATACGGCTCTTCTGCCAGTAATATTGGCCTCACAGCACAGGGCCCTGTAAGAAAGGAGGACAGGGTGTTAGTCAGATAACTGGAAGGTAGATGCAGAAACCTGTGTTGTTGATGGATGCTGGTCAGAGGTACTTATTACCTGTGTGTTCATTTGAACATCTCTAAGTTGTTTGAGGTTGGTACCGACTGGGCAAGTTAGCCATATCAACATCTCCTGGATTGTGGAGTGCGAAAATTGACAGCATGGTTGTTGATAGAAGATAGCTATGGTCTGAATCGCTTAAGTACACTAGACCTAGAAGATTGACTGTATGAGTGTGGGAGTATAGAGCTGATACTTTAATACTAATATCTTCCAGTCTATCCAGCAGGATCTCGTGACTGATGGTGTCAAAAGCAGCAGAGATGTCCAGCAGGATGAGTGCACTCTCTGAGTTTTCATCCACATTATTTTAAGTGTCTCCCAGTTGGTGCACATGGCCAATTCTGTACTCCTAGATGGTTCAAATCCATGCTGTGCCTCTTTCAGGAGTTGAAAGGAGTGTTAGGAATGAGGCGATAATTGGCTGGGACATATGGGTCTGCTCTGGACTTTTTGAGAGACGGTCTGATGTATGCAGATTTCAATTGAGCTGGGATTATTCCGGTGCTGATGCAGTTCTTGAGGAGGGATAGGGAGGTAGGTGTTAAGTCTGGAGATTTCATGATTGATTTGAAAAGATTATGGAGACATGGATTCTCTGGAGATCCTGATGAGTTGCCTGAGTCACTAGCTCGTAGGTCCTCTGCAGACAGAAAGCGGCAAGACAATAGGGTGGAGGTAGTGGGAAGTATTGATGGGATCTTGGTGGAATGCGGTGGGAGTGTGCTTTGTTGTCAATGTGATCCTGGTTGTTTAGGATCTTTTGGTTGAAATATGTAGCATTCTGCTCACAGAGCTCTTGTGTAGGAGTTGTGTGACCGGCTGTAGGATTTTGGAATTTCTACGATCTGATACATTTCCCTTTTGCTGTGATGTTCCAAATGAACGCATTTGGATTAGTGTGCTTTCTTTGCCTTGAGTACTGCAGCCGTGTAAAGACGTAACTGTTGATTTTAGGTGATTTTGCTAGTGTGTAGATTATTCTTTCTCCAGATTTTCTCCAGTTTCCGTTTTTTCCTGTTTAAGTGATTTAGTATGGGGTGTAACATTTGGCTAGTTTCTTATTTTGAGAGTGTTTTAACGGTTTCCTTTTTTTTTTAGCAGCAATGCAGTCCAACACAGACTTGCTCCAGTTGTGAATGTGGTTGTTGGTACATCTGTGGGTATAGTAGATTTGTTTGCTTCTAGTGTTTCTAGTAGAGAGTTGATGTCTATTTCTGTCCATGGTCTGGTCAATGGTTCTTTTGAAGATCCTGCAAGGAGTGGTGTCTCTGTGAATATTGTGGACAGCAAATATAAGTGATCCACCCAGGTGTGGCGCACTGGGGATCAGAGAGGGATTATGTTTTCCTTACCAAATATGCCATCTGGAATGTATCCAGCAATGTGGCTGGGACCCTTGACGATCTGTTTGAGGTGTAATGCAGCAAGGTTCGATCCAAGTGACTTTGTAATAGCATTGTCTTCTTTCTCGAGCCAGATGTTGAAAGCTCCAAGCATAGTTAGTCATTGACGATCAACGGACAGGATGGCGGCAGCTTGTTTGTCAGCAAAGTGAGTGCTGTAGGGGGGAGGTCTGTAGATTAAGTGGAAGATTAGTGTAGCTGTGGGTGAGATGGAGCAGGTCAGGGTGAGTGATTCACCGTCTGGGATGGTGTTAATGGAGGGTGTTGAGACTACAAACGAGTCTCCGTGCACCACTATGCCCCCTCCTCGCCTATGGTTGCGATTAGCACAGATGACCTTGAACTATGATTGGATACTTTGGTGGATAACCGGGGACTGATCATCTGAGAGCCAAGTTTCTGTGATGAAGAGTACATCTATATGGTCTTCAGAAAGAAGAAATATAGGAAATATACCTCACTCTCACCTGGTGCTTCGCCCCATCACAGCTCAAACTCATGTACAGTAAACCACTCTATCTAGGGTATCCAATAAACATGTTCCTTGTCCTTTCCCACACATACAACCACTTTTCTAAGCCCCCCACTCTGCCAGCCCCTGCTGAATCTGCTGAGAAGCTCCCTGCTGCCTCAGAGACTGTGGACTGATGTGATGAAGGGGGCGAGAGGGTGGTGATGATGGCTCTGCTTTGTATTTAGGCACACAATGCCTGGGTTAGAGAGGCAGCTTATAATTAAATGCTGTGTTGATAGTTACAGTGACTGGGGGTGTGATAACCACATGCTCCCGCACAGCTGTTATGATGCTGCGACTGAGATGTGCGCAGGCTGTGGATGTGGGCGCCGAGTGAGGTGGGGTGGAGGGGGACATGCAACAATACATCCAAGTACTGATGCTTGCTGCTAACAGGTGACAGGAGGACATTATTACCCTGGCTTCTACACAGTACTGGGACCCAGTTTTGTTTCCCTATGTCCCTACAAAACGGCATTTTTCTGCATAGACAGGGCTCCAGTGCTGCTGGCTGGCACTCAGCAGAGAGAAGGGAGAGCAGAGGTAACTGGGTTAGAGTTGCCACCTGCTCTTGTTTTGCCTGAAAATTCCAGGTTTTCTCCTCCTCCTCTACTGTAATTAAAAGAAGAGGTAGCCTGGACAGGTGTGAGGAATTCGACCATCCGCACAGGGAGTGTGCGCTACCCTGGGCATTTTTGATATTTTGTAAGAAATGGAATGATGGGAGGCAACCTCAGAAAATGTGTGGGGCTAATCTGCACACATGTTCCTATACTCGCTGCACAACAAACACATAGTCAAGTGTATTCTGCGGGGACACAGCCTACAGGCGCAGTCCTGCCTGTCACATTTAGCTGGAATGTGACAGCCAGGAGTACATGAAAGCATCTCAAGAAGTGGGAAGGCAACACCTTCCTCCTGCCATGGCCAGCCTAGTTAAATATCAAGGGCTCCATAGATGAGCCCTGCCCATTGTAGTTCTGTGGGGTGGCAGCGCATACTGATGAGAGTTAATTGAAACAGGCCTGCGACGAGGCCTGGTCACAGAACTAACAATGGGCAGGAAACCCCAACACCTTTTTGATATGCAATCTGTCAGCTTGAAGCTAGCTCCTACCCCTATGTATGAAGGGCAGTGAATGGCATGTTTGGACAACTGTTAACAGTAGGCAACCCCTGCAGGGAACCCCCTTTCACCAGAAGAAGCATGTGATTTGAAGACAGAAAGTCTGTTCTTACCACAAACTTCAAGAGAGACCTTTGATTTGATCAGGAGCCACAGAGCTCAATTAACTAGAGAGACACTTTGATCCACAACAAACAGGAAAATGGGTGGGACTTAGTAGTACATGTTGTCACCCCTTACCTTTCCTCTTGCAAAGCACTCTGGTTATGACCTCACACATAACAGAAGATTGTTGGTGGGGACCCTGGATTGGTTCATTAAGGTAGGCTTAGCCTGCACCAATCACTGGGGCCCTTTTGGCTTTAAAAGTGGATTGAGCCCCTCTTTTGACAGATCATCCGACAACTTTGAAAGGAGTAAGAAGAAGCACTCATTTGGACCCTGGCTGAAGGTACAGTCTGCCTTACAGCTTCCGCCAGTGAAGCAAGGCCAGGATTTCCAAGATGGAGCAAGATCCCTCCCCTAAACATCTCCAAGGGAACAGAGGGAGATACCAACCTCAGAGGACCAGCCCAGCAGCTCCCGAACCAGTGCCCAGCCAGCGCACAGCATGCCCTGCTAGGTTTTGCCAGCAAGCTTCCTAGATGGGAAGTGCCAGAGAGTCTTTGAACAAAGGACAAGGCTATTGCCTGCAAACACTCACCTCAGCTTTGGGCAGTCCGCCTTAAAGGGCAACACGTGCCCAGCGAAGAAGCTAGCAGGAGTGCCACAACAAGCATCCTCCAGCGTCCATCTTTTAAGGACATTTCCGAGGCCTCAAACCGCGACCGGCTGCAACACAGACTGGTGTCACGCTGCAGTCACTAAAGTTGTCCGAGACGCCTCGCGTTCCAGATCTGCCAACCAGAACAGAAACAACGATTCCTGATCCGCCATGTAGGCCAGCCTGCAGACGTCCATCCAGCCTTGCTTGCCGAACTGCCTGCCACCTGATAGCCGCAGCTGTCTCCCATCTTGAACTCTGTCACAGGAGCTGCAAACCATCCTGGAACTGGCTCGACGCTGTCGAGCATCAAGATCATCTCAAGCACCAGGTACTTTGTGGTTCTGCCCCCTGGTCCTTCTTCAAAGGCCCCTAGTGACATTACGACTGCTTGCTTCCTTGGTAATGAAACCAAATAACCCTGAACAGTTAAGACTGATTGCTTTACCAACTACCCTCCTGTCAATATCCAGAGTGCATCCCTTTAATTCGTGAACCTGTCTGTCCTCTGGGTTCCTTTACAGGGTGGGTTGTATTTTGTAGTGTGATAGAACTGTCTGTTGTTGTAATAATAATAAAGAAGATATTTTTATTCAACCTTGACTGGGCAGTCCCTTTTTATCATTGCAAACAACGATCCACAACCTTGCAGATATAAGCCTGCCGTTCCATCCATGTTATCAAAATTGGACAAGGAGGTTTATAATTTTCTTGTGTTTCCAATCTGTTCATATCCCTTCTGGTGTACTAGGGGTGGGGCTGATTGATGGTTTAGAACCCGATATTCATCCCACGACCACTGGTGCCCCGGAAGTTTATCCGCCACAACAGGGAATCAGACCTGCATTGCCTTCATTACAGAAGTCACAGTGATTTTGAGCTCCTGCCCCTCCCTCCCTTATTAATCTTATGCCAGTGAAGGAAGGCCAGGACCTCCAAAGAGGGAAACAAGATCCCTCCCTTAAACATCTCCAAGGGAATTTAGGGAGATACGGAATCCAGAGGACCTTCCAGTCGCTCCAGAACCAGTACCCAGTCAGCACATAGTGTGTCTGGCCAGGCTCTACAGTAAGCTTCCTAGGTGGGAAGTGCTTGAAGGTCTCTGAACCTGAAACAAAGGACGAGGCAGCTTCCTGCAACAGTCCTCAGCTTTGGGCCGTCTGCCTTAAAGGATGACACAAGCCCAGTGATGAAGCTTGGAGGAGTGCCTCGATGAGCATCTACGGATGTCCACCTTAGAGGACAATTTGAAGCCAGTTGAGTTCCCCGAGCTGCAACCGACTGCCACGCTGACCGTTGTCAAGCCGCAATCACTTAAAAGAAATCTGAGATGCCTTGACCAGTGCTTCAGAACCGCCGAACAGCACTGAGACAATGATTCCTGACCCCGACCCCTGTGTAGGCCAGCCTGGAGCCGTTCGTCCAGCTTCACTCACCAAACCGTCTTGCCGCCTGACACCTGCAGCTGACCCCCTTTTTGAACTCTGTACCAGAAGCCTTCAAAGCTCCCTGAAGCTGTCTCGACCCTGTCGTGCACCAAGAACACCTACAGCAGAAGGTGCATTGTGGTTCTGCCCCTTCGTCTTTCCCAGACGGCCCCTAGAGACATATTAAGACACATTGCTCCTTGTGTGCTGAAGCCAAGTAACCTTAAACTGTTGTGGTTATTAACCATACTGACTACCATCCTATCAGTATCCAGAGTGCACCCCTTTTCCCTCTTTAAACTGTCTGTCCTCTGTAGTCCTTTACAGGGCGGGTTGTATTTCGAGGTGTTGCTAGAACAATCTGTTATGATAATAATAAAGCATTTCTCTGCCGTTCAATCTTGCCAAACTGTAAATCTGATAGCGCCCGCAGCCCTATTACAGTACTACATGATAGCTTCCTCCACCTTCCTGCCTTTCCTCTTTTGCATTCATTACCCCCACAGCCTCCAGTACACCTACTCCCTGCTAAACAGTGGGTGAAGCGGGTGAGAGCAGTTAGGAGCGGTGCTCCTCTAATATGTTTTATTGTGTTTTACTGTTCCTATACTTTTATTTCAAAAAGATACCGTTAAGTAATGGTTTTGTTTTAAAATAAAGTTATATACAAAGAGGAGGGCCACTATATTGTGGCAGTGGTCTGCCCCAGTGGTAATGTACCAGTAGGGGCCAAAGAAACCTGTAGTCACGACAAAACAAGGGTACTGGTACATCAAGGGTTGGCCCATGTGAAGTATAAATGAATTAGAACCATTCACCTGGTCCGAGCCCATATAACCACACAGGTTATGAATGTTACATGTAGTTGTGTGTATTAAGACACTCCTTCAAAGAAAACATGAAAGATGATTGAAATTGAAATGAAACTTTATATCAAAAAGGTGGTGCATATAGTAAAATCAAACATGTAGAAATATATATAATCAATAAAATAATGTACACATTCAAAAATTGAATAAGGAGTCCTTCAAAAAATAAATAAAGAACAATACATGAAGGGAAAAAAAACATAAAACAAATCTGAGCATTAACAGAAAGTAGTTGTTTGTCACTTTGGTGCTCTATTTGAACCAAAACGAAGAAAAAGGGTTAAATTGGAAAACAATTACAATAGTGGTAACAGTGTTCTTGCTAAGAATTCAACAGTTAAGCAAGTAACAAGTATTGTTTTAGAATTATAGTAAGATCCAAAATAGATATTATTGTGTATTGGGATTGGGTCTGCCAACGCATCAGGGGGAACAGACAAACGGTTGAAGGAGCTTCGGGAAGAAGTATCCTTGCCCATCGGTGGATGGTGCCACAGAGAGAGAGAGGTCCTAATTGGCAAAATATTCTGTGGAGGACCTCATTCCCCTCTGAAATAACAATGCGTTTTGGTGGAACAAAGTCAGTAGAGAGATACTCTTCACAGCTGAGGAAAGTACTCTGCCTTCATCAGGGCAGTAGATAGCAGGACCCTGTGTTTATGAAAGGGGAGAAAAGATTAGATAGAGAGAAAAAGAGAGTAAATAATCAAAGAGATAAAAAGGTGGATTCAACAAGGAGTGAGGAATAATCTATACACTAGAATATGCATGCAAGCAAAGTGCAATAGTCTAGGTGCAGAACACTGAACATGGTCATGTCTGCAATATGTCTCCTGGCCAAGTCAAAATATCCTTAAAGGTAGGGAGTCCTCTGGTGCAATGCCGATGGGTCCCCCCCTGGAAAGTGAAAGATAATGGCATGGGGTCCCCTTTGGGAGAGCAGCGCATGGGTCCCTGTACAGACCCACGGGTCCGACAACCACAATCAAGGTGAGAGAGGCAGGACAGGTGTGGTAGGCAGGAAATCACTTACCTCTAACAAGTGATATAAAATTGGAGCCGTAAAGGGGTAGGCAGTTTGCAAATGTATCTGGAGTGTTCACTCGTTCCCATGTGTAGGCGTGAGGGAGAGCTCGGAAAACTCATGTGGTACAGTTGTCATCATCATCAGACATGCAGGCTGTGTGGAACCTGAAAGAGAGATGTGACCGTGTATATGTATGGAATCATGGAAAAGCCACGTGAGGTGGTAGGCCACCATAGGTGAGGGAACAGAATAGCAGGGAGATTACCTGAAATGTGTCCTCTCGTGGGTGGACGTGGAGAGGAAGAGCAGGAATCCATCTGAACAGATAAAATGACTTCTGTGTCCCAGTAATTTAATATATGGCCTGTGGGAAACATCAAGTTGTACGTCCCCACACAGGCGTCCCGTTGAGTGATACTGAAAGGGAAGCCGGCAGAAAAACCAAGGAAAAACTAAACGACGAGCAGAAAAACATGCCTGTATGTAAAACAAACGGTGGATGTGTACGGCTGTACACGGTGTCAGTAGCGTTGGTAACAAGAGCTGTGTAATGTTACCTGTGAGTGCAGAGAATGAAGCTCCGTTCCCAGTGGCTCTGAGTCTGAGAAGGAATCAGTTGAAACTTGCACTTCAGTGAACTGCACTGAACGTTCCCTTAAACAGCAGGTGTATTTGTTTGGGGATTAGTATTGTGCGTGGGAGGGGGCGTGGCAATGGGATTTGTGGGTAGCGGGGCAGGCCAGCAAGGAACATAGTTCCACTACTTCTTTTCATAAACTTCGACCACTGCTCCTAAACCCATGTGCACTGCACTTGCTATGTCTGTGCCAGCCTGCCCGGCACACACAATTGCTGCACATCCTAAGGGCAACACCCCAGTGACCTCTGATGATTGGCAGGTGCCCCGTGCTGGCCCTGCTACCCTCTCCAGCCATCCTCTGATACTCGACACACACCTATTCATGCCTACCACAACCAAGCCTCTAGGCTCGGACCACTTGCTGTCACAACCAGGTAGTGGGCGTTGCGTACCTTCACCGCGTATGTCCATGCATTCAGGTCACTGACAAACTCCTTTAAAATGAAAAGTGAGCTTGTGGGCTCCCACCCTACCCCATCAGCAACACTGCATTCGTAACGCTCTTTCGAGCTTGGCCCCCATCGCAATCCATGCCCTAACATCTGAGCCTGCCTCCTTGAGCCATTCTGCTACCGGCTTCACACACACAAATGACCACTCCACTTGCACCTAAGCCTCCCTGCTACCCTCCAGTGACAAGCAATGCTGCTTGGATGCCGCCGCCAAGATACGCTCCCCCCGCAGGGTCCAAAAGTACCCCCAGACTTCTGCACCTCCACCCAGTTCCAGTTCTAATACACACTTCAAAACGTATAAACAAGAAGTTATGAGCGCCTCAGTAACATCCCCTACAAGTAGTGAGTGTGCTGTATAGTATTTCACCTGCAGTCCTCCTTCCACCTAATACTGCCACATCCCACAGTGTACCACCTCCTGCTGCGTGCAACTCCACAACTGTAAAGCCTACAACTACTGCAGAGAGTGTCTACACCAACCATCACACACCACTCTTCAATCCTAATAGTAGTAAGAGTGTCACCAAAGGCTGCTTTAGTGAATGCCAGGTCTAACCCGGCTCAACCCCTAGAGATTGCAGACCTCATCACAACTAATGACGTCACCCTGCTAGCCATCTCAGAGACGTGCTGCATGCTGCCTCTGGCCCTTACCTTTCCTTTGCTATACCACCCAAATTCTCCTAGACAGAGTGGATTCTAAAGGTGGGGGTGCAGCTCTTATAGCTAGAGACTCGTTAACACTAAGGGACATTAGCAACACCCCTCTAGCTGGAGCTGACCTCCTGTCTACCAACGTAACCCTCTCTCACACATCTACAATCACAATGCGTGTGGTTTATAGGCCCTCTGACCCTATCCTCTCCTACGAAGAGGACATTTTGCAGATCCTCACCAGTGGCAAACCTTCAACTAAGAATATCCTCCTTGGAGACCGCATTCTTGGCTTTAATGACGAGACTGACCCAAATGCGCTCTCTCTAGACAACTCCCTTAGAACTTTAGGCTTCACGGAGTGTATTCTTAGTTCTAAGCATTTCAAGGGATGGATCCTAGATTGGCTTGTTGAATGTAACTGAAACATCCCCATTACATCGAATCAACCCTGTCCCGATCACAACATCATCCTTTTTTCCATACCAGTAACTGACCCTCAGCTGTCAGCAGCCCTACTCCTAGCACAAGCTGCTACGCACAGTAAGAGAAACATCACCAAAACACACATTTTGCCTCTACTAGATGGGTTATTCTGCCCACGGACCCTAGGCAATGACCCAGATGCTCTAGTAGAGTTGTACAATCCTACACTTACTCCGGCTATTGACACTGTGGCCCCCCTCACTCTCTACAAAAAGCTAAACCTGATGTTCACTGTAATGCCCGATTTATCCCTGAACTTAAAGCACTCTGTCTTCTCAAACGCAAAGCTGAAACTCACTGGAACAATAATCCCTCCGAGCACAATAAAGCACGGGTTGCCCTTGCTGCTAAGGAATATAAAAAATCTACTATCCAGAAAAAAAGTTTTACTTAAAATACCAATATTGCTAACTCCAAGTCCAGCTCTGGAGAGCTTTACCCCATTCTTCGCAAGCTTGAAACCCGTACCCCTCGATACCCTCCTATCCAGAATGCCCTACTCCTTAAAATTGACAGACACCCTGCAAAAAACATCATTGGTGAAAGAAATACCTTAACACCATTGCAACACCTTCCTTACCCAGTGCGGAACCCCTAGCGGCCCCACACAACTCGCTCCTCTTCAACTTTAAACCAGTCACCAAATCCAATGTCCTTAGGATAATTGAAGGCCTAAAACCCTCTAGATGCCACATCTGCCCAGCAGCAGTCATCAAAGACTCTGTCGGCGAGCTTGCTCCCTTCATGACCTCCTTTATAAACACTTCCTTCTCCATTGGCTCCGTACCTAATTGCCTTAAAGCTGACTATGGTCCCATTTGTACTTAAAATCGTGGATCATGCTACCTACCTTCAGATCAAGCACCACCTGGAATCCAACAACTCCCTTGGCCTATGGCAATCAGGGTTCCATCCTGGCTTTATTTATTTATTTTTACATTTATTAAGCGCACAAAACCCTCAGGCATCACGGCACTGTTACAACCAGTTATACTCAAATATGGTCATAAGTCAGGTGCAGATGGCAAAGGTGAGGTAGCCAAGTAAAAGTCTGGAGGCTTAGTCAAATAGCCAGGTTTTGAGTGCTTTTCTGAAGGTCCAGGAGGTAGGCTCTTCTCTTAGGTGTGGCGAGAGGGAGTTCCATTGGTTAGCTTCCACTGATGGGAAGCTTGCGCCCCCACTCTTTACCTTTTTATGTTTGGGTAGGAACAGTCTGTGGGTGTATGCCATTCTGACAGGTCTGGTGGGATGGACTTTTCGGAATCTTTGTGAAAGGTATGGTGGGGCCGAGATGGATAAGCATCTGTGAGTGATTCGCAGAGTTTTAAAGATAATTCTTTCCTTGACTGGCAACCAATGGATGTTCCTTCTGGCCTCAGTTAGGTGCTCTCTTTTAGGTATGTTGAGAGCTGCTCGGGTAGCATTATTTTGCATCACTTGGAGCTTGTGGATGTTATGCCCCAACGTTCCAGCAAAGAGGGCATTACCGTAATCTAATCAGGTCCCAATAATGCCTCTTGTAACAGTGAGGCAACTGTTTGGGTTTAGGAATGGTTTGGCTGCATTAATTAAGTTCCTCGTATAGGCTGCTGATGTTACAATGGTGCTGTTGTATCAAGGAGAGTGTAGAGTCAAGGTACACCCCTAATGTTTTCACTGATGATGAGACAGGTAACTGAAGCAGGTAAATGCTGAAGTTGGCATTTTGGGGGTCAAGATTTCTGATTACTGATGTGGGCCCAACTAGATAGATCTGTGTCTTATCGTCATTGAGAAAGAGGCTGTTAGCTGCCACCCAGGCTTGGATTGTTAGGCAGATTCTGTTAAGGGGATGAGAGTCTTCAGTGTGGTTGCCATTGAGTGGTAGGAGAATTTGGGAATCATCCATATAGTTTGTATATGAGATACCGAAGGAGTCCAGGAAATCACAGAGGGGCTTGGTGAAAATGTTATAAAGTATAGGGGACTTGCAGGATCCTGGGGGAACCCCACATGATGTGGGGTATGGTCGGCATAGGCAACTTTGGAGAAAACTCTAATTGATCTGCCAGCCAGAAAGGGGGCGACCCAGGATGTGGCTTCAGGTGAGAAGTTGGCTGCGGAAGTGAGGTTATGGCAGAGAGTTTTGTGGTCCGCCAGGTCAATGGTAGCAGAAAGGTCTAATAGTAGGAGGAGTGTGGGCTTGCCTTCATCTCTGATTTCATCAAGTTGATTTTTGAGGCTGATTCTGTTCCGTGGCATGGTCAGAATCCTGATTTGGCACTGAAATCGCCTTGCTGGATCTCAAGATCCAAGTAGATGATATTAATGATGTCGGCAAAACAATATTACTCCTGCTACTAGACCTCTCGACTGCCTTCAATCTGGTTAACCATCCTATCCTGTGTCAGCATCTAGCAATAGCAGCACACTTCTCACCCGAAGCCATTTCTTGGATTGCCTCCTTCCTCTTGCGAGGACTGCGAGAGTGTTCTCTACTAACGCAGCAGCCCGCCAGCTCCTGTCTCGTGCAGGGTTCTTCAAGGCTCCTGTGTTTCTGCAACCCTATATAACATATTTACAAAACCTATTTTTTGACTTGCTGGATGACAAAGGAATCTCATACACCACCTATGTGGACGACATGCAGGTCCTCCTCCATCTCACTGGCGACTACACTACTGATGCCTGCACGCAACATACTGCACCATCCGGGCACGGATGGCATCCCTCCATCTATGCCTTAATGATGATAAAACTAAACTGTTTCTGGTCGGATCCCAAAGTGCACTCAACAAAATGGACCATTCATACAAATCATTCACCATCCAGGTATCCAACTATCATAAGACTGGGGTCAACCTTGACTCCACTCTGTCCATATCCAGACAGGTTAATATGATTGCTTGCTTCCTCCGCTGCATACAATTCTAAGCTAATGCATGCAGACCATATCTATCTCCTGACAACTGTGTCACTATTGCCAGAGCGCTCATTGAATCTAGGCTGGATTATTGCAACGTCCTATTCACAGGCACCTCCTCGTGCAGCATCCACAAACTCCAAATGATCAAAACAATGCTCTTAGAGCAGCACGTAATATTCCAAAGCGTGAACACATATCAGCAGTTAGAAAAAGTGTGCTCTGGCTGCCGATCCATGACATCATAGCATTTGAAACCCTTGCAATTACTCACAAACGCATTTCCAACTCTGTGCCAAAATACCTTGCACAAAACCTATCGAAAACCAATCCACCAGGCCGACAAGCTGCCCCTTCTCGCACCAACTGACCATACCCCAATATGAATGCAAAAAAAGTCAATGGATCCAGCTTCCCGGCCATTGCTTCCAAGTCCTGGAACTCTTTACCCGTGTCACTGAAAGCTGAGCAATCATATTGGGTGATCCGGCCACAACTAAAAATGCAACTCTTCTCACCACTTGCCTGTAAACAACCATGGGAACTATGCCTATGCCTAAACTGAACTACGCAAAAGCATGTAACTTGCAATGTGCCTATGTTCTGTGTCTGTTTTCTTTTACTATGTAATGTAACCAGCGCCTTGATGCCTCAGGCTTAGTGCGCTTAAGAAATGCAAAATTAAACAAATAAAGTAGATATTTTTATCCAACCTTGACTGCACAGTCCCTTTTACCATTCGGTAATAATTGTATTTTCACTGTGTTGTAACTAAGCAACAATCCATGACCATTCAGAGATAATCCTGCTGTTCCGTCCACGTTACCAAAATTGGGCACAGAGGTTTATAATTTGCTTGTGTTTCCAATCTGTTCTGGTCCCTTCTGGTGTACTAGAGGTGTGGGGCTGATTTATGGTTTAGAAACCGATATTTATCCCTAGACCACTGGTGCCCCCGAAGTTGATTCGTCACAGGGATACCATCAGAAGTGGCAGTGTAAAATAAACCAAAGAAAACCAAACTGTCACTGACAGAGAAACATCTAAAAGAACAATAAACGTGATAGCTGAAAGTGAAATCAGAGTAATTTGCATGAAGTCAGCAGTTCAAAGTCACTTTTCAGCAGAGCAAAGCCATTTTGAACCGTGCAAAAAATTGCCTTGAATCGGGCCCTAAATGTTGTTTTGTTTAGCTTGCAAATTATTAACGGTTTTTAGATTAAGCTGTAATTTCATCCAGGAAAATATCGCAAAATTGCAATCTCGCGAATATGTCATGTAGAAGGCAAGCGTTTTGGGAGGGGTACGGTTCACTGAAGTGGGTGAATTTCCTGTGAATTACCCTGGCATTTTCACACAGCGAATTCCCAGGAATGTGCCCACTCTTATGTATTAGCCCCCTTGAACGACAGCCAGGCGTTGATGGTGAACTGGGGAATGAGGACTTTTATTCAGTAATGCCAGGCGGGCTGTTGACTGCAGGAGACCTCCTCAGGAGACGTAGGTAAACTTGCTATTTTCCTATGCGTGAAGCTGCTGTAATGCTATGTTATGAAGAGCAATGGAGTGCGGTACGTAGGAGAAACGAAGGTTGAATTGTTTTGGGGGGGGGGCAACTGAGATAATAAAAAGGTCACGTGCTATGAAATAGGCCGGTCTGCCCCTGCATAAGGTACTCAATATGCCTAGAGTGTAAGAATTCCATGTTCCTATGGTTTAAGCTCGTGTCATGTTATCTTATTTTGTATGCTAGTGAAGTTTGGAGCGCCAAACGTAGCAGATAAGAGACAGCTTTCTGGTGGTAGGCAATTCAAATACTAAATGCTCATTTCCAATGTCCATATCCTATATATTGCACTCGATAGCGGCTTCATGGCTTAAACCCGGAAACCGCTGACTCATTGCCTCGCAGAATGCAGACTTTTTGCATCTGCCGTGGACACGTTGGAATGTTGCACAAGGACTCGGGTGGCTCAGATTGTATCTGCATTGGTTGACGATGAGGCGTTTGAGACATACACCCCGTGGCTGCCTACTGGTCCTATTATAATTTGATAACGAAAAGGACTGCAAGACTAGATTAATCAGTGTAGCCGTCGTCATGGCAAGCAAGGAGGAGAGTAGCCTATGCTTGGATGGGGAGGGCTCCACATCAGGTAGATTGGTTGAAAGACGTAGCATTTTCTCGAGAGGGTGAGATCAACAACTGTGACTTGTTCAAGCGCAGGAACCATATCTCTCCAGCCCTGAAATCCCTCCACTGCCTCCAAGTGGCAGCAAGGATCAAGTTCAAGACCCCCTGCATCGTCCACAAGGCTTTTTCCGGGGCCAGGGCCCGCACTACATTCAACTCTCTCTTCCAAAACACCTTCCTTCTCGAGCCCTTCGCTCAGCCACTTCCAACTCTGTGAGGGTCAGATGCTTCTCCAGGCAGAGAGTGGTGGGTAGCTCTCTCTCCTCAGCAGGTGCCTCCCTCTTGAATTAACTCCCTGCCACTCTCAAACTTGAGCCGCATCTCCTGAAGTTGATATGATATAATATGGCATTTGTAACGCGCCTATACACAAGTGTTTCAAGTTCCGGAAGCATTTCAAAACATTCCTCTTCTCCTCAGTTTTCTCTCTCTCTCTCGCCTGCTGACCTACCTGTATGCTGCGCCGACTGGTTGCCTGGCTACCCTCAGAGACTCACTGGGGACCTGACTCCTCCATGACCATTCTCCCCTGCACTGTCTCCGGGCCTACCGAGCATTTAGGGGCTGTAACTGTAACCCTAAAGTCCCTGCCTCCTTGCACTTACCCAGAGTTGGGCTTCCCTGGCTCCTCGTCCTCAGAGCAATGCTGTCCTGATTGTACTTCCTCCGTCCCTCCCCCTGACACTACCCCTTCTCCCCTCTCCCTGCACTTTGCACTGTCGCACTTGCACGATCTGAATGACAAGGCCTAGTGAGATTGTTTGTTTTGTCCTCCCCCTGTCTTCCCTCCCTTGTCTTGTCGTGCCTAGAAACACTTGTGTACAGGTGCGTTATGACATAATATCATATCATATGCAGATGCGTGGCCAGAGTTTGGAGGGTACATGCAACCCCAGGGACATGTGGGAGCAAAGTAGGCTCACCCGAAAGAGTAACTGCAGCTCATGTGATTTCTGTGCCAAGTTGAGAAGTGTTTTACACTCTCTCAAGTGATGAAGGGAGGGGTAGCTGAGTGAACTGCTAACAGCACGATGAATTGTCATTCCGCGGGATGATTATTGAAATCATATGTCGAGTTATGGTTTATAAAAGACATCTATAGCTCAAAACAGAGAACATGAGTCTCAATGATAGGAGGGAAAGTATATCAAACCCTGTCCACTATGTGTGTGCGTTTTCCAGAGAGAACGTGTTACTTATCGTGAACCTGAAAAAAGTTGCAGGAGATATTGTATGTGTGTGGGACATCCCTAAGAAGAGGTCTCTAATCTGGGATTTCCCCCTCAGCCCTTCCATCATTGGGATAGGGCATGGCAGCAGGGGTGTTGCTAGGTCTGTAAACGATCTGGTGCTACGCTAATGTCAGTACTGTCGGGACTCGAGGCTAGCTAACTTTTTTGGTTGTAGCCTCTGAGCTTCTACCCGGGGCTACAACCAAAAGACCCGGGGCTATAGCCCCCTCAGCCTCACCCCCGCTAGCAACCCCTCTGCATGGCAAAGTGGCAGACAGACCAGCTTTCCATGTTGCACCCACAGGATGCAGAGGAGTTAGCCAAGAGAATGTGACTGAAAGATGAGAGGGGGTATAGAGAGGAGGGCTTGTTGCTCCTTGATTGCCTGTTGCCAAACAGGCCTTTCCCTCGATCGAGGGTGAGAGCCATTTATTATGTCCTCCTCAGCTGGGTTTTAGAGATGACCCTGATACACACGAAGGAGCAGTCAAAGTGGTCCGTGGCTGGGCCATAGCCTGTGAATGGTGCATTCATGAGGGTCGACAGGCTGAGGCCTCAGGTCTGCCCATAAATCAGAGAGAAGAGAGGGAGAGCGAGAGAGAGAGAGAGAGAGAATATAATGCATTACTGATATATTCTATCCAAGTGACTTGAATCCTGCAGCTAAGAGATAAGGGGTCCTTGTCTTCTTTGTGATCACAATTGCAAATGCTCCAGGTCGAGCTATGATTATTGGGTGCTAGATTTGAAAAAAGGGACAGATCAGCAATGTCCCTCGGATTAATAATGGTCCCATAACAGCAAGATCAATAACGGTCCGTGGTCAACATGATCAATAAAGGTCCACTAGCAGCAGGATCAATAATGAGCTCCAGCCAGAAGTTTCATTAATGGCTCTCGGCAGCTTCATCAACCGTGGCAAAGAAAGAGACATCATGAATCAGAGCTCTCAAGCTTCGATGAAGAGAAAAAGGCAAGAAGTGAGCCGTAAGACTGTCCCCGAAAGTCAACCCAGCTAAAGCAGCCAAGCATGCAGAGACCTGAGGAGCCAGGCTGAGTAGAGGAGAAGACCCTGAGAGGTGCAGCAGGAGGGTGCCTGGGACAAGTGAATGGTCGCTGCGGAACTGCCCAGCACTCTGAAGACCAGGACTGGTCCTAGGGGAATGAGAAAGATAGGTTGAGAGAATCATGGGAGATAAGATGCACCCAGCAGTCTTGCAACTGAAGGCAGGAGGTGCTCTACCACAAGGAGGTGGGCAGGGGATTGTAAAGAGGTGGTTCAATTGGGCGTGCAGAGAGAGTTGCTGAAAGAGGGACTAGATATTGTGGAGAGGGAACATAGAGGATGTCTTCAACCTGATCCATGATTGCAGGCTAACCACCTCATGGTTGCTCCTGTCAGGTTGATTGGCGAGATCTCAATTGCACACACTGAACAATCCAATCCTGTATCCAGTCAATATATCTAAAACATTATAGAATGGTACATTTCAGAGGGGACCATAATACAGAAAAACACTGCAAACATTAATTAAATAAATAAAGGGTAGTGTAGTGGGTATTAACCAAATTATTCGAGTACAATTGTTCGAATGATACAATTGACCGAATTAAAGGGGTCCGAATTGACCTTCTGCACAATTGACCGTTTGGTAATTTTTATATATATAATGGTTTGGGTTGGGATAATAATAATATAAGGGGATTGGGTGGGGGTTTGGGGTGGGGGCTGGATTGGTTGGGGGTTACAGGGGGTTTCCCCCCGCATATATATCCTAATTGACCGTTTAAATTCGGTAAATTGTGCAGAAGGTCAATTGTCATTCGGACAATTGTCATTCGAACAATTCGTATACAACCAGTGTAGTGGGCTCAAGGGGTTAAAATGGGTCGGGTGGTGTTGGAGTGGCGTTATAAGTGTAAAAAAAGGGTGGCTTGGCCCCACCGAAATAAGTATTTTGTCCGTGATGAAATTTACCACTCTGTAATTGTGGCCGGTAAGATCACATATAACCCTCTGCTCCTGAAGGATGGCATCTTCTTTTGGATAGGACAAGAATATTGTTGAGGGTGTGTAATCTAAGGATTGTTCAAGAAGAAAGGGTGTTCCTTTAGGTTGACTCCATTTCTCTTGCCCACTGGTAAACTCCATTGAGCACATGTGCAGTAACTAAAAGTTCAAGTGTTCATACATGATTGCAGCAAAGACTTATTTTAGGTATATTGGATTTCCCCTATGCAGGTCTGCTAGCTAATGTTAGTCAGCTGCCCAATAGGTTCTCTTTAAGAAGTCCCAAACTGTGGCATTCTACTTCAAAATGGGAGTAGTGCCAGGAAGCACCTATCAAGTGCAAGTTGGCAGATACATGAATGCATAGTGTTGGAGACTGGATGTAACTAACTGGAGGTCCTGTTCCTAGCTCTTCTTGCCTATGTGGTGCCTGTCAGATGCAGCGAGAACTTCATTTGCTTTATGCCAAAGCCATGTGACAGGGTAGGTTGTCTTCCAGTAATGGCACATATGATGCAGCATGAAAAACATGGGCCTTGGCATGTGGTTATCCGAGCACTGAGAGTGGGCACCACTGTGGGCTAGCATTTCGCCTTGGCATTAGAGGAAAGTATTGTGGACCAGATAATCAGTAATTGGTTAAGGTTCATAGCCATTTTCCCAGTGGACCTGTCTGCTTGTGCCGCATGCTCATGTATGCAAAGAGGCTAGACTGAGTCTGTCTTAGTAGGACCCCATGTTGCCAGAAAGTAAAGGGGAGGGGGCGTTTGGCCCTCTGATAGAAGGCCATGGTGCAGGATTGTATGCAGGGACCCCTGCTTGGGGATCAGAAGTTGAAGATCGTGTTCCTTTCTGGACTCTTCTTCTGTGGTGGATATTCTGTGAAGCCGTCAAAGTTCTGTACCTTTTCTTTATCAGGCGACGAGCCTTGGTCATGCAACCAGTTTTTGTGGAAAGTTTGACATCCAGTATGGCTGCATCATCCACAAAGATGAACGCCTTGTATGTGCAATGCCCGGAGAGGCGACACATGATGGCGTAGGCTGATGATGGCTTGAAAGTTCTAGTGGTGGGAAGTCTGGTCTTTCAGGGTAGGGTATGATGAAAAAATGCATCATCTGTAAAAGATGCAAGTCCTCCTATTGGTTGTAACTAAGGACAGAACCAATGCATTCGCAGATTTACAGAATTGGGCCTGTTTAGGTATTGCCAGGGTCCTTTCATGGCATTGATGAGTGCAAGTCCTTAGAATCCTGGCTGGTGTAGCTTTCACGACATTATAACAAGGCAGATTGTGAGGGAACCTATCTTGGTAGGTAGCGCAAAGCACTGTGATGGAGACCCCCAAGTCTACATGAGGGCATTGTGAGCGTGGCACTTACAGAGGCAGGATCTCCACATATGGGCTGTTCAGTGCGAGTGTTGCATGGACTGCTCATCCATGGATGGAAGAGGGCGAGGGTGCTTTAACTGGAATTGTGAGAGAAAGTGGAAGGTGGGGAGTACCGCTTAAAGCAAAGGTGAGCAATGCAGTGTTTTCAATGAAGGTATAGAAGAAAGAGCCCAATTTACTGCCCCTTCCCTGAAGAACACTAGCGAAACACAGCTTCCCGGGTAAGAATATGCACTCTGCTTCCTTAGCTATTGCTTAAACTAAGGGGCAGGGCGATATGGACCAAAAGTCATATCTCTGCTTTTTCGGGCTGAATGGCGATATACGATATAGATATATATATACATATATATATATCAATATTATTTATGTGGGTTATCGCCCAGTTGTAAGCCGCCAGCTACATGTGAGATGTGACACACACCTTTATTTATAAGACATTGATCAAATTAAAGTGCAACTGAAGGGTTCCTCTTCCTGTTGGAGAATACAAACAGCTGGGTAAATATCAAAATGTAAATAATACATTGTAGTATATGTAGTAATATATATGTGTGTGTATACATCTCGATGTTAACGATATTGTCTCATCCTAAATTGATTTTGAAAATATATCGATATATCTCCATAACCCGATCTGTCGCCCAGCCCTGGATTGCATCTTAGAACATATGCAATATTGGCAAAGTATCTCAGATCCAACATGGGATAACACAGGAGCTCTGTTTCTGCATATTATATAGATTAGACTTTTATTTGAGTTGCATTAAATTGGAGAACTGTTGGTGAACTCGTTTATTAGCTTTTTTGAACATTAAGAATGCTCCTAATGCACATGTACTTCACATGCACATTACTACTCCAGGGCCAAGCAATCCCAGGTGAATCGCTGCCCCAGATTGCAATCTGGCAATATTTTATTTACACCCCTGGCAGTAGTTCATCATCCAGTTGAACAACACATGCCCCTTAACTGTTCCATGTGCATGAGGGATTGGCTCTAGTGTATGGCAGTACATGGACACTGACCCTTTTGCAGGTGTACAGTAACACAACATGTTCACCTTACATGTTCACCTTACAAACAGGCCCCAAATGTGTTCGTACTCTACCTGTCATTAATAGGCACTCTTATTATCTGACATAACGGTAATCAATGTATTGATTCTGAACAATGAAACTCCATATTGGCCATAGCAATATTGCAATTTGTGACATAAAGACCACACAAATCTTTACAGTGGTCGTTCAACTCAAGGTATGTTGCCATCATTGATGCACGTATTAAGGTATATCCTTATATTAGCATTCGTCTGAACACACTACACAAATCAGTCACTAAATCAAATTGAGATGCATGTTTTTTATTCCACCAAGTTTGACAACTTCTAGAATAGTTACAGTACATTTGTGGATTTCACTATTATCAACATACACATGTGTTTCCCTTTTAATATGAAATTGTTTTGGTGAATGACTTACTTCCATGTTGAAATCAAAATTTTCTGGATTACCTTGTAATAATTTTGCAGACTCACTCTCTGTTGTGTTATTTTGCCCTTTTATATTAAACAATACCCTTGCCTTTACTTTTGCCTAACACGTTTCTATTAAGAATGTATTTATTCCGTGTTAGGTTGACTTACCATGTGATTTAACGCTTTTAGTGTAGCTTTATTGAACATAGGATAGCTTTTGAAAGACAATTAATACTATATGTTGGTGCAGAATTTACCATAGGGTGGATGAGCTATAGGCAACTGCTCCGGTAGACAGTGAAAACGTTGTTGAAATAAACAGTGGCAAAAAACACATTGCAGATTTGTCAAAGAATGTATGTATTGCCGGATTCTCGTTTCATTGACAATATAAAATCAAACTTTCGAAAGTGGATATTCAGCAAAGGCTTCTCATTTCAGGATGCACAGGGGCCGATGCACGCAACTCTGTTTGTCAATTCATGGAATTGGAGGCGTAGGACTTTTCCTGGACTTGCATGGATTTCGTGCTGGCCTGGCACGCCCATGCCAGCCGTCGAGGGCCTTGCTTGAGACTCCGAACAGTGGGTGGGAATGGCCTGCTCAGAGGACTGGCAAGGGGGCTGAACATCAGAAATGGGGAGTAACTTGCGAAGAAGTGGGAGTTGCGAGGGACGGCCTGCAGACAGTCCCTCACATGCCCACCAATGCGCGGCAAGAGACGTATTTATGGAATCGCTCGCGCAATGTCTCAGCAGGGAAATGTCCATGCAAGTCCTTCATAGGATCCGCCACCCGAAGGCTGGCGTAAGTACACTTGTACGTAGGATGTTCAGCACGCAGGTGGGATCGCATGTCATATTTTGCATTGCATGTACTCAATCGGGGTTCCGATGTAACATAGGGGTGCGCTACACTGCTTCGCAGGGCAGGAATGTTTTACGTGGATTGGCACGCACTTTTCCTGAGATTTTGCTGAGTTACGATTTTTCATATGCATTATGTCGGGGTGCCGGATACAGTTACGGGGGGAACCCACGCATCCTCCGCGGGACGCAGGAATGCTTACGGGGGACCCCACACACTGTTTCAAGGGTGCGTGTATTCGCACCTGGGGGACTGCGCAAAGGTAGCTGATCTGGCAGTTTCCTGCTTTGCGTGTGTGCGTGTTGGGTGCGTTCCAACCGGGAATTGCAAATACGGTTACTTTGCATCAACAATCCATGAAAACGCATTGTGTGCAGATTTTCTTAATCGTGCAGGCTCGCGGAGTAGCCTTTTCGGCTCGCGGCCATTGCACAATTTCTGCGCATAATTCCATTAATCGGGCCCACAGAGTAGTTTAACCACTAGAGCTTGCTTTTCCAAAACAGCAATAGCATGGCAGACAGGGCATATGTGGGACTTTTTATTTACTAACAATGAAGGTGTTACTGGAAAGCAGAGGTACAGAACATGAAAAAAGGGTTGTTATCTATGGAAAAGAAATGATAGAACCTGCCAGGTCTTTAAAATGAAGGTTAGAATTGAACATGAAAGTAGATTTTCTCAACAGTGAACTTATTTTTACACGTTGAAACTAAAGTGCAAATGTATATTTAGGGAACAATCAGAATATTTATTTCTCGAACAGTAAACGTTGTTTAGGATAAACCCACGGATGTCTGGAGGATCCTGGTCAATTCACGTATGTTGGCCTTATCGAACCCCTTGAGCTTGGCATTTTGAAAAAGAAGAGGAGAGCTTGCCTTGCAACAGCGAGTGGAGTGGCAAGACAGGGAAGCGCGGTGCCTTGTCCTAACTCACGTCCTGAGAATGCATATAGCAGGACAGCGCTTTATTCCTCTTGCTTCATATGCAACATCTTGTACAGAAGAATAGGCTTCTACCCTCTGAAACGCGACTGTAGGTATCTCCTGTGGCGGGCCTCGCAGCTTGTAAATCTCAGCTCCTCCTCAACCTGAAGGGACGGTCCTTATCTCGCCTGTGCAAGCAGTTAGACTTTTCTACACGATTTTCACCTGCAAGGTGTGTGTAATGCCTGTATGATCATTTGCAGTTCCAATTACATGAAGGCTTCCAAAAATAAACAATATTTGATTCCCCATCTTTCTGCCAACACGTTGTTTTACCACGATGTTTTAAGATCAACGTTTGTAAGTAGCACATTACTGTCATCTGTTAACGGTTATTAGAAGCTTCCTTAAGGTCCTTAGCGACTTTTCAGAAACACAGTTTTCACAACGTTAATATCCCATACAACCAATGCCTGAATTGCAAAATATGGGCGCAGGAAATGTGGGCTCAAATTTGAACTTATTTACTTGACCAGTGTATGTGATCCTGGGCATTTCACTTTAAATTGCTCAATCCTGTTCCCCTTGGCTGCCAACATGGAGGTTATCTAGAAGTGGTGTCCTTAAATGCGCCCTAGGGAAAATACATGCGATGCATAGTTCAGTAGGCTACACCACTGCTCCAGGCATGATATCGACTGGTTATGCAATGCATACAGCAGGCTAAAGATGCCTCAGGGCTTGGTGTGCTAAATAAATAAATAAATAAATGGTCTATTAGTTCACTGACGGAAAGTCACTTACCATGGCACTCGCCCCCCCCCCTCCCCCTCTCCCCCTCCCCAGTGAAGTGAATTAAATGGTAGTGCAATGTTCGGCATGTGCATAGGGCCGAGAGAGTCTCATTCTGAGTGTTGGAATATTAGAACCACCCCGATAGGGACTCAGGAATAGTCACAGTTCACCCCTTTAATAACCCAGTGGTACACACATATCTGTGAGTCCCTCACAGAGGGAGGGAACTATCCCAAATGTTCCTTCTAATTCACCCTTCCCCATTCCATCCTTACTTGTTTGCCCTGCTGGATGCTGCCAGTGCTGATGGCTGGTAGGAAATCGGAAAATACCACTTCTCGTGCTCGTGGGCACCAGGAGTGGACTGGCTTATAGGGTACCCTGGAGATTTCCCGGCAGGCCTCTGCACCCTGGGCCACCTTCATGTGATACTTGCACATTTTGCCTAAGGAAAAGGGTTGGACTTGCAGAAAATGTGCAACATGGGGCCACTTTGATCATTATTTCCAGGGCCTCTTTTGGTTCCCAGTCCACCCCTGGTCGGCACCCTGGCTCAAAATAGAAAAAAAGTCAAATCTATACATATTTATTTAGCATTTTTAAAGCGCTCACACAGCCCGCGGGCATCGAGGCGCTGTTACAGTAATTGTTTTTTTTCTTTTAGTTGCATATTTATAACGCTCTTAAACAGCCAGAGGTTTCTAAGCGCGGACCCGGGATCGAACCTGTGTTGCTTCCTGTCGTCTTGTTTTCAAGGCGCGCACGTTGCCGCTGAGCTATCTTCCCAGGACATAGAAAAATACTTTTTTCCATTTCTGAAATGTGCGAGTGCTGGGAACAGGGGCACATATTGTCCTATTTCTAGCACCTGCAAGCCACCTGTGCTGCGCATTCTATCACGGAGGGATGATGGGGTGGAAATGGAAACATTGCATTCTTTTTCCAGTGCCCGGGGGCGCACTCTTGCTAAAGATAGAACACTACTATTTTTTTCTACCTCTAACTTGAGAAGGTAAGGAACAAAAGCAAGCTCCCGTGGGGGCCGGCCTGCGTCCTGTGGGGGTCTCTCTGCCCTGCCCTTACCTGCTTTGATTCCGTGAACATTTTCAAACGCTGAAAAGGTCGAGTTCCAAGAACCTCGAACCCTCTGAACTTCGAGTGTTTTAAGGTTCCCTCAAGCCTGAATAATTCGGAGGGCAACACCCTGCAATGGTCGAGCCTTTTAAGTTACGCCCCTGACTGCATCAGAACCCAGCCGACAGCATGTGAGATTATTTGTAAAAAAAAGTGCAGGGGCTTAAATATTTTCTAACAGCCCCATGGCACGTCAGGATGGGCACCTCCCTGCCCACTGTTGCCACCCACATGGGGTTAACGCTGCAACTTTCCCTGCTTATTGTGGTCGACGGATGTACTCACTACGGCAGATGTGTGATTTACAAATGCCAATCAACATACACATAAAATAACATAACTTGTTTATTTTTTTATTTATTATACATTGGCTAAAAACATGTTTAACCTTAACACAACACGTGTTTAAGGGTATCTTTAAGCACAGTCATTTACATTTTGCTCTGATTCTGTAGGTGTTTGTTATGTGACTGGCACTTAAAATAATAAAGCTGCCTCAACACCACATCATCGTCAAACTGTGTCTGAGGCATTAAGTGCTCGGGCTCAGAAATAAGTACCAGGGCTGAGCCCGGGCAAACACCCCCACAAATTAAGCACTGCCTACAGCCCTGTGACCACATACCACCTCACAGCCTATCTCAGAGAGTTTTGGATTTGTGCATGTTTGTCTCGCCATAGAACCTGTGAAAGGGGTTTGGCGTGTGGGGATAGGAGGTGCAAATGTCTAAGTGAATTAATATTCTCCCCATGGAAGGCAGTATGTAGGATTCACCCTAATTTGCTGATTCCCCACTCGCCAATGTGCCACCCATGAAGTTATAGGTATGCTCATGGGAGGGTGTTCACCAACACATTTAGAACGAGAGGGTCATGTGACCAATGCAGGGAACAGGCCAGAACAAGATGGAGCAGCGCTCGGGCAAAATATGTCTTGCCAGAGCGCCGCTCTGTCCCCCTGAAAACCTGGCATGCACATGTGAATGAACCATTCCGGTGAAGTGGCGGAGGGGGGGAGGTGGGGGATTTGGGAAGGGGATTCTGCAAGCCAGAGAACCAGCTGGCAAATATGGGGAAAGCATAATGATCCACTTAATATGTGCCCTTGTAAGGACCGTAAAGCATGACTGGAACAGAAGGTTCCATGTGTTAATATCCCCGCGAAAATACCGCCATACACAAAAAAAAAAAAATCGCAATTTTTTTGCGGTGATATTAAGCCATGGAACCTGTGGGGGACACCCCTGCAACCCCCATAATGTCTTTCATGAAGCAGGGGACACCCCCGCAACCACCGGTCCCAATAACACCATAAATGATCCCCACTAATAATATCGCCTATGGCCTTACCCCACGACCATATATATGGCGATATTATTGGTGGGGATAATATTACCTGTTACCGGACAGAAGTGTGCACATGGTTAGTCAGGAGTCCTTCCCTGGGAACGCATTGTTATATTTACTTTTAATTTTACATGTATTAAACCCCAATCAGAGACGTAGCATAAGGGTGGGAGTGGGGTAGGACACCCCTCCACTTCTCCCAGGATTGTAGGATAGTCAGATTCTACCTGATCGGTCATTTCTCTGGATTTGACAATGGGGTGGGTGCAGGTTCTGCTGCTAGTCATGTGGCTTATAACTGTATTTTAGTATCATATGCCACATGCATATGCTGTGTTTTTAATGCGGTCCCTTTACGTGTTTACACATTACTCATGAATTTATATCCATGGTCATTTTCGTGGAATTTTATTTATATTGGTAGCTGCCCTGTAGTTATGGTTAAGTTGCTCGACTCTTAGAAAGAGCAATTTGTGGGCGGCTTATAACTTTGCCACCCACCCTGCTGGAATCCTCACCAAACTTATAGGGGCAAAATTATAAGGAGGAGTTCCTACATTTGTGGAAGTCCTCATAGACTCAATGGAACAAAAATGTTTGTTCGCACGTGAACTGCTGTACGGATTTTCACCAACTTTGCGCCAGGAGCAGCGGTCCCGAAAGTGTTATTTTCTAAATGTGGAGTAAATCCGTCCAGTATTTATTTTTTGAATCGGGAAAAAGTAGGTTAAAACAATTGTGATATATGAGTCCGGTCTGCAGACTCACTTCCTGATATGGGGTCCGCAGGTGGCTCTGTACCAATCAGAGAACAGTGTGATTTTCGTGGACATCGTATGTGCCCGGTGATTGGTCAGTTAAAAATGTGAGGTGTGTCAAAACCTTTTAAACGGACGCCATGTTGGATTGGCGAACAGCTGCGTAGTCCATGGACAACACAGTAAAAACATTGAAAAACACAACATTGCACTTGTCAAACAAATGAAACTATCTCTAGGGAGGTGAGGGGTGATGAGGATCGGATGGGCTATGGCCATAAAAAGAAAAAAAATCTGTGTTTTTTCTTCTCCGATGTCCGCAAACATCTCAGATGTTTGGGGACATCTATGCATATTTCTGCATTATAGGGTTGGTGAAAAGCAGTTTTTGGATGGCTTATGACTTTGGCGCCACTCAATGAAACTGCATGGAATTTTGAAATATCATTCTAGACCTGACCGTGAATGGCTATGCAAAGTTTGGTGTTGTTTTACCAAGAGGGGGAAAGATTAGATGGGGGGTCCCAACATATTGAAAGGCGTATACATTTGGTGCCGTTTGACAAATCTGCACAATGGTTTGCGAAAAGATTTCAGACCCATATTTGAATGTTTTTGTAAAAGTTGGTGGGATTTTGTCAAGAGGGGGCAAAATTAGAGGGGGGGTCTCAACATTTTTAGATTAACTATAATTTTGTTGCCATTTGACGAATCTGCACACATTTTTTCAGAAAGATTATAGACCCAACTTTGGATGTTTGTGCAAAGTCTGAATGGATTTTGTCAAGTGTGGGCTAAGTTATATGACCCTATTCTGTACGTACATTTTGACACTTTTCAAAAAATAAAACATGGACAGATTTGCAGCAAACTCGTGCAAGGAGCATTGGCAAGGACCTGAAAGCATGGTTTTGCAAATGTGTCAGTGTTTTATTTTGTGAAAAGTGTCATAATGTGGGTAAAAAAAATAGTGTTATACCTTTGGTGACTGAGGTATATCCTGTGGCCATGGGCAGTGGCCAGATTGTCCCAGTCATGACCCGGACAATCTGGCTACTGGCCATGACCACGAGAGACTGGCAATGGGGTTAAGGTGGGCATGGCCACCTGGGATGGGCTATGTGGTAAAGTTTTTTGATAACGGGATAGGTTTGAATGGGAAAGAAAATTCTGCTCGTGGCTACATCCCGAAATGCTGGACAGGATTGCAGCAAACATTTGAGAGGAGCATCAGCAAGGATCACAAAGCATGGTTTTACAAATCTGTATTGTGTTTTATTTTGTCTGAAGTGTCAAAATGTAAGTACAAATAATTGTGATAAAACTTTGGTGTCTGGGCAATGGGCTTGGCCCTGTTCAATGACAAATGTGTACTGTGATTTGCTTTTTGGGGCATGCGCCATGGCCGAAGCCGTAGATTTGAATGGGAAAAAATATTTTGCTTGTGGCTGCAGCCTGAAGTGCTGGACTGGGTTTCAACAACCTGCACGAGGAGCATCTGCAAGGACCTGAAAAAATGCTTTTGCAAATCTGTCTTGTGTTTTACTTTTCTTAAAGTGTCAAAATGTAAGTACAAAATATAATGATATAACTTTGGTGCATGGACACTGGGCCTGGCCCTCAGCAAGGACGAATGCCTACTCTGATTTACTTATTGCGGCATGCGGCGTGGCCGAAGCCCTAGGATTAAATGGGAAAGTGCTGGACGGGATTGCAGCAAACGTGAGCGAGGAGCATCAGCAAGGACCTGAAAGCATGTCTTTGGAAATCTGTCTTGTTTTTTAATTTTTTTAAAGTGTCAAAAAGTAAGTGTAAAAAATAGTGATATAACTTTTCTGCCTGGGCATCGGGCCTGGCCATTGGCAAGGACTAATGTCTACTCTGATTTGCCTATTGAGGAATGCGGCATTGCTGAAGCCAATGCCCCATGGATTGTGGAGACTGGCCATGGCTGCAGCCATGAGCACTGGCCATTGCTCACATTATGAGGGTATAGTAGACAATGAACTAGGGTGCAGGGTAGGTGCAGTTGATAATGGAGGTGGTTTGGTGGTGCTGGGGTCATGGTTGAGCCTCATGCCCTGGGCAATTAAACCGTGACTTACATCCCCAGCATACGCTGCTGATAACGACACACATCAGTATGCGTTTCTCAAAATATGTTCCTCAAAGGAGGTTTACAGTTCTTTGCTATATGTTAAAAAATTATATATTGATAACTTATATTCAGTGATGTAACAACATGAAATATTTTCATTCACAAAAACCTATGAAATTCACGGAAGAAACGTTGTGGAAGGGACGTCATGGTTAAGTTGCACTAATAAAAACCTATGAAATTCAGTGAAAAACCTGTGTTAAAGGGAAATTAAGGTCACAAGTAAAACCGAAACCCCCAGAAATTTGTGAGTTATGGTAAGCTAAGCAACCAAAACTTGTGCCAGCACTGTGCACTGCTAAGACTAACACACAGGACATCAACAATGACATCAAAATGTGACATTTGTGATGTCATTTTTGATGTCCTGGGTGTTAGTCTTAGCAGTGCATGGTGGTGGTGCGAGTTACAGTTGCTTAGCTTACCATAACTGGTCTGTTAGTGTTTTAAATTGGACAGTGTACACGACCATAGGCTGTGCCCATTTGCCATGGCTAAAGGCTGACAGTGTTTTAAATTATAAAGTGGGCATAGTGGTGCGGAAAAAATCTATGGAAAAACAAAACCTTTGAAATGCCTATGACCACAATGACATCACAGATGGCATCCCTGATGACATCACGAATGACATCATTGGTGACATCACTAATGACACCATATATGATCTCACTTCTGACATCACTGATGGATTCACTGGTGACATCACAGTTTACATCATATATAACACCACTGATTACATCTGTGATGGCACCAGACATAATATGATTTATAAATTAGCTAATAAAAGCTTTGATTAACAAAATGCCATTTAGGCTGTGGCCTTTGCCAGCTGTGGACACTGTGCATGGCCGAAGTCCATGGCTAGTGGCGGTTAGTGTTGTACACTATACAGTGGGCATGGCCAAAGGCCGTAGGCACTGGCCATGGCCGAAGGCCATAGATAGTGGACCCTTAATGTGTTACAATATACAGTAGGCATGGCCGAAGGCTGGGACTGGGGGCTAGTGGCCGGTGAGGGTTGTAAAATGTACAGTGCACATGGCCCCTTAATGTGTTAAACTAAAAGGGAAAATCCACATGTATTCACCAAGTTATTTAGAGGGATTGGTGACAGGGGTTTATGAAGGACCAATGGCAATGCTCAAAAATGAGTCATCAGAAAAGAGGAAACAGAAGAAAATACAGGTGTGTCTTCAAAATTATAGGAATTAATTATCAACATAAAAATGGTTTCAAGCATTGATAGATTTGCAAAAAGAGAACATTTGAGGTGAATATTTAGAAGAATTGAAAACGAATAAAACATTGTTGAACAAAACAACATTAAGAAAATCACATAAAAAGTTTTTGTAGTGAAAACAATTCAGAAAACAATTCAGAAAAAGTTCAGAAGGTAATTAGATATTTTTTTATCTTTCTCTACCACTCTAATGCACCACCTTTTTCCCTCATTGGTTAGAATTACATCATATTGGTTGGTTGCATAGTTGGTTGTAGGGTAGTGTATGTGTATGATCAGATTCTGATCATATCTGGTTCTGAAAAACTTGCCAAATCTGACAACGTGTTTGCCTGTGTTGCAAAATAGTCATAAAAGAGCTTCCTCTAGTAGTTAACCACAACCTAAAAAAAGGGGAAGACGAAATGGGAGAAAATAGATGTGGTTAGGTTGATAATAAATTCCTATAATTTTGAAGACACACCTGTATTTTCTTCTCTTTCCTCTTTTCTGATGACTCATTTTTGAGCATTGCCATTGGTCCTTTATAAACCCCTGTAACCAATCCCTCTAAATAACCTGGTGAATACATATGGATTCTCCCTTTTCTTTGTTTGAAGACTGTTTATTGTCCCTCAAATCCACATTTGCAAATAGGAACAACCCTATTTTTTGTATATCAGTTAAACTATACAGTGGCACGGCCAAAGGCTGTGGTCACTGGCCATAGCCGGTTAGTATTGTAATCTAATCAGAGTTTACATCAGTGATGTCATAGATGAGTGATGCCACCAGTGATGTCATCAGGGATGTCATCTGCAATGCCATTGTTGTCATATGCTGCACAACAGGGTGTCAGAAGTTAAGGTGGCTTTAGCTGAATTTCAGGGCTTTTGGTTTCATTAAGTTCTCACCTTAACGACCCTGCAATATATTATGTATATATATATATATGTTGTGTGTTTGGGGCTAGGTGATTGGGAGGGCGGGTGGCAAGGTGAGGTGGCTCTGTGGCCTCCTTCTCTAGGACTATCAGCACACATTGTCCTATCTTTGCTAAGGTGGCCCTCTGTAATGTGAGGATGCAGGCTTGGTGCCATACCCCCATGGTCTTAGCTTGCAGAAGGGATGTGTGTCGGCAGTATCACACCCCTTCCAGTGTGCAGCTCAGTCGTGGGCGCCTGGGGAGCATGACTTCTGTTCATCCATGTTAAGTTTTTAGCTGTGCTCTGTTGTCTGTCAAGTGCTGCCCACAAGGCAGAAATGTTTACTTTTTAGATCCCTATTATTGCTGCAAAGTGATAATTGTTACAATGTGAAAGGCCATTTCCATTTAAAAAAAAGATCTTACTACATCATGCCGATTAGGTTACAGAACATAAAATGAATGTAAATAATTGAACAATTTTGCTTTCTGTCTGTTTTAAAATAAATAAACACATTTTGTATTGTGCAACTGCACACTTCATTCAAAAAATGTGTAATAACAAGATGGATGCCTGTTTGAAACAATGAATATCAAGTGATTTTATTTTGATACTGCAAAACAGAGAATTTTATAGAAATCTCAGGCTGTCCTGGACTGGATTGCACGTCCAGCCCTGCTGCCATTCCATGCAGCCTAGGCTAGGTACTGGTAGGACAGCAGCTGCAAAGTTGCCGGTTTTTACTTTAAGCAGTAAAACCTTGCATATGGGTATTTGTGAGTCCAACCTTAAGCGAACAGAAAACTACAAGTCCCAGAATGCAAAGGGCTGTTGAATGAAAAGCCAGAGCTTTACGCAGCACATGGGGCCCCTTAGCAATACTAAAAACCTTGTTGGAAATAAGTTTTCTCTGTGTAGAGTTTCAGGCTGTCCCATGTCACGTTACATACTCTGACAGTTCTGGCACCCACGTCCATATCTCTATGCAAATCTGCTCCTATAGTCTTGCAAATATAACAGGAAAATTAAACTCTAGTATTGCACAAGAAAGCAAAAAGAAATGAGCCGAAACACCAATATCAGCAGAGCATCCAAGTTCCTAGATGGATCCACTCGGGAGCTCTTTCTCTGCATGTTATTTGCTATATGAGTTTTAATGAAGAATTGAAGTTGGATGGTAGCAGTGGGCAGTAGTTGGTAAACATTATGAGCTTTATTGACCATTAACACTGCTCTTACTCAACTGAGTGTTTACTTTGCAGGCAGATGACTACTCTGTGACCAATAAATCCAAGGTCAATCGCTGCCCTTCATTGCTATTTGGAAATTGCTATTTTTTACACCCATGGGTAGGTTATACCCCTGGCAAAATCTTGCCTTCACTGTTGCACATGTTAAGGTTTATCCTTATATAAGCACATCTCTGAACACACTACACCAATCAATCACTAAGCCATATTTAGAGGTATATTTTTTAATCCACCACGTTTAACTTCGAATAATTGTGGTTCGTTAATGGAAATCGCCACTTTCAACATACACACACTCACACATTCGTTTCACCTCCTTGTAATTGAAATTGTACTTTGAAGGATGACAAACATTCATTTTGAAATCATAATGTCCTGCATTTCCTTCTAATAATTATGCAGGCCCACTCAGTTGTGCTCTTTTGCCAATTCAGACTAAAGAATAATTGTTTGACTAACACATTTTTATTAAAAAGCCATAAATATTGTTAGGTTGATTTACCATGTGGTTTAATGCATACGGTGTAGCTTTGTCTAACAGCGCTTAGCTTTTGAAAGACATCTCTGCAGCATTACAAGGTGCAGAACTACAGATGTAAAGAGATATAGCTTACATTGAAAAGTGCGAAAGCAAGAAACATGGACTCAAAGTTTGGCTTACCCACTTGAGCAAAGTATGTCACCCTGGGCACATTCTTTTACATTGCTCAGTCTTATTTCGTTAGCTGTCAAAATTGGAGTCACCTAGAAGTCATTTCTTAAAAGTGCGTTATAGAAAAATACTCAATGAAGCATATTTTGATAGACTACAGTGTTGCTCCAGGTCTAATATTGACTGTTTGTGTAATAAATACAACAGGCTAAATTGACTCTTAGCTTGGCCATGGAATGTCACAAGAAATAGTGCTCTTCCATTAAATGATACTGCAATGTTTGACAAATGGGAGGAGCTTGGAGAATCCCATTCCGAATTCTGTGTAGGAGTATGAAAGGGTGGCATTAAGTCTAAAGATTTTATGACCACCCCAATAGTGACTCATGAATATTCACTGTTTCACCCTTTAAAAATCCAGTGGCACACAAACATTTGTGGAAACCTCGTAGAGGGTGCAAACCATCCCGAACTTCCCTTCCAACCCCCATTTTGTTAATTGTCTAGTGCCAGGGGGGTGGGGGGAATGCACTTGCTGCAGAGAGAAAAGGTATGTTTTCTATGTCTAGCTTGAACTCATACTCTAGTTTAGACTGGAATGACAACAAGGTCATGTGTGGGAATGCATCCTGGCTTCCTTTACAAGGCCCTGGTCTGCTTCAAGCCCTTGTACTTCTTCAATCATAAACAGCTGAAAATGCTTGGAAGCTACAGAAACCTCCAAAACACTGAAATCCGATTTCTTATTTATTGCTCTCAAACTGGGTTAAGCACGAATAATTGTGAGAGACAAACATCCTGCAAACGGAGAGCCATGTGATGGAAGCCATGAAAGCACAGTAGTAGTTGTAGGATACAGGGGATTATTCAATTTAAAAGTATATTAAAAAAGTCCAGGTTCCCAAGTCGTCGCACTGTACATTGAGTTGGGCACACCCCATTGCTTGTTGGGAAGTCTCACAATCACACACCGCACCCCAATATTACTGGGAAAGCTGTGTCCCCAATTCCCGATGTAGTGTGTGTAAATATATGAAGTCACTCTAATCACTAGCCTCCCTTGAACAGCACTGCAGAATTCCTGAGAGTTTGGGAAAGTAGGAGGGTGAGTGACGGGAGGGCAAAAGGGTGTGTGGTTCAGAAGATATAGCCTGTCCCCAAGGAAAAAATAATATTTCCAAACATCGTAGGTTATGTAGCCTATTTAGAGAGGGAATGTTACATGTGCAGCTCCTGTGGCACGCGAGGCTTCGTGCAAAGGTATCCCCATAAACTGAATAGATAAGCTATGCGTAGAGCTTTAAAGCCGCAGGAATGATTATGATGAGGTGTTTAGGAAACTGCAGCCACAGAGCGAACATCCGACTGTCTAATTCTGGGGATTAATTAGCACTATTTGATAACAATGGGCACAATGGTGTGAATGCCACACATCTTACAATCTGCTACAGTCTATGTGATGAGAAAAGCCCAGCTGGTTACACAATTCGATGTGTACATGTCTATGGGCCTCATTCCGAGTATGGCGGTAAGGGATAGCGGCCACCGCTAACGAGAGCGGTGGCGGTAATCCCTTACCGCCATACTCCGAGTTCCCTTAGCGCCATGGTGCTTTTAACACCTGCTTTTAGCAGGCGTTAAATACCATGGCGCTAAGGGACCTTGATGTAAATTACGCCACCGTAATTTACGGTGGCGTAATTGACGCCTTCCCCACTCCCATTATGCCCTATGGGGCAAGAATGGGAATGGGGAAGGGTAAATGGGGATTGGGGAATTACCGCCCCGCCAACCTTGGAATGGGGCGGTAATTCCGCCAACCACCAAGGCGCTGCCGGTCCGGGTACGGCGTCAACCAAGGCGTTAATAGCGCCATTGGTTAGCGCCGTACTCGGAATGAGGCCCTATATAACTCTGAGGTGAGAAATTTGAAATGAATGCTTTGCCGAGGCTCCACGACCCGAAAAATGGGAAACTAAGCGGCGGATAGGAACATTAACAGTATGGGTAGGCGAAAGGGTGATGAAATAAATGGCAATACAAAATTAAATGCAAACTAGTAGTCCTCGCAAAAATGCATTGACCCAAAATATATGTGTACTGTTGCATCACTGCCCCTGTCCAAGGCTTCTGCAATATGGGCTCACAGACCGTATTGCAGAAATCTTGCACACATTCAGCACACTTTATGTGTCTTGGCAAAAATGTCACCAGTTTAACCATGCAATATATATATATATATTTCATTTGTCCAGTTTCTGTACTGGTGCAAAATAACAAAAATGCACTGGGTCAGCACAAAGTTTCTGGAATATGGACTCTGGGAGTGTTAATAATGTTCATTGTAAAATAGATGGCGATCTCAGGGGAGAAGAGGACTGGGGAAGATAACTGGGGGCGAGGCGGATAAGATGGTGCTCTGAGTTCAAAGAGTTGGTACTTGGGAGCCATTTTGAAGGTCATATAATGGTGGCTAGCGGCTCTCATATCGAGCAGGAGGGCGTTTCAGTGGAGCGGTGCCAGCATGGCAATACATCAGACTCCTCACAAGTTACGGGGAGCGGCATAGGGCAGGAGAGCACTGCTAGTGAGGAAAGGGGGAGAAGAAGAGACAGATGGGCTGCACAGGATGGTTGGGGGTGAGGCTTTAGACCGAGGCACAGTTACTGGCTGTGATACACTGTGAGCCAACCTGACTCTCGATGTGAAGGTAAAGGTGGATTTTGGCCGGGTTAAGCAAGGTACTACTTGTGAGGTTAAGAGTTTCTGAATGGTTGTGGAGGCAGAGAAGGAGGATGTTTCACCTTGGAAATGGAGGTTTCTGCAGTAACGCTGCTTGTGGAGGGTAAAGCATTAGCAAAGCACCTGGAAGAGTGCAAGATGAAGTGGAGGCAGGTTGAGGGAATATTAGGCCGGTGACAGTGCCCACTGCTGCTACTCTAGGTGATACGTATAATACCACCTGATTTTGCTGTCTAAAGGAACCCATGGGATGCCAACAGAAAGGGAGGGATGAATCCATTGAGATGTGTAGGGATAATTAGTACAGACATTTCAACTGTGCACTTATTTTAGCAGTGCCACTGACTTCAATAAGGGTAATGTGCACCATGCACAAATAATGGGGTAATGTTGCAGCATGTGTTAGGTGTGTGAAATAGTGCTGATGTGAGGCACTACGGGCGAACAGGGTTTAGATTAGCACAGTGTAGTGTAGGGCTGCTAACAATAAACATTGATAAATACTAATGTGACTAATAACTAACCTTAACAAGACTAATACTAGTAAGTATTAGTAATTAGACTGGGGTTGTTTAGGCCATAGTCCACACTGCATGCTGTGTGTGCAGGGCCATTCACATCACAGTGGGGGTTAGAGAAAGAAAATGCAAAACATTGAAAGCTGAACTGCAGTGTATGTGACAAGAGGGCAATGAAACAGAGGAACGGGAACGTGGACTAGCAAAAACAGCTCCTTTGTTTGAACAGAAAAAAAACACAGAGAGTGTCAGGATGCTATGCTGCACATTTCTTCTGGCCTGGGGAAGAATGCTGTGGAAGGGTCATTGAGGAAGGAAAATCACAACCGGAAAGTGACTGGATGCTGGCTGAAAGGGGAGGCGATTGATTGATGACCTCACGACAAAATGTATGAAGATGGGTGGTGAAACAAGATGGGTATTTATGAAGATATAGGGAAGGGGAGGAGGCAGAGAGAAAAGCTTATAAACCAGAGAAGGAGGAAAGAAGGGAGGGTTGGCTTCGATAGAAGCAAGAGTGAGCAGAAGAAGTGAGAGAGAAAAACGAAAAGGGGAGAGCCAATCGAGTTCTGCTGAGCTGAGCTGGATAGTGCAGCAAGGAGGGGTCAGGCCAGATCCTCGCTGGGCTCTGGCAGGCAGTCGGCAGTGGGAGAGACACAGCCTGCTTCACAGAAGATATCTCTCGTGCAGGCTGAATCCCTGTTTTATGGGCCTATTGGTGAGTATTATTTCAAAACAAGACAGATGAATGAAACAATGAATTAGGATGATTCTGGCCATTTCTGGGAGGTACCAAATTGGGATAAAATAAATGCAACAGGAGAACAGCTTTGTTCTTAGTTACCGATGAGCAGCTGTGTTCTCCCGTGCGAAAAGATAGATTCATGAATAAAGGGTGTTCTGCAGGAGCGCTTGTCAACTATTAATTCTCAGGTTACAGATAAAACAAATGCACGTCTTCTGACAAGTGTTGTATAAATAGTTCTCTTGAATAAAAGAGAAATCAGTGCCCGAGGCTGTGGGTCGCTCAGCGGGCTATTGCCGATAACTTCAAATAGAAACGCTTTGCACTGACAGGTGGTAAAAGCTGTACTTCATTAGATTTGCCTTCCTGTGTCTTGCATGTGTCCAATAAGCGCACACTGTGCTGATTCTCTCTGTGTGTTTTTGCTCCAGTCTGCAGAAAGTTAATCAACTGTTACTGGGCATAGCTGTAGAAATTGTGTGCGCTCTTATTATTACAAAAGGCACATCATTGTGTGCTGGAGTTTTTGAACGAGTATAAAGGTACATGTTTATGAAAGCCTCCCTGCTGGTCTATTTCTAGTGTGGGCTAGTACATCTTTCATATGTTGTGTCGATTCTGATCTGCTTATTTATTTGGCAATCCAATATAACTGATGTGAAAAAGTAGCGTCCGTGGCTAAGCACTAGGTCTGACATTGCCCTAGCCAAGCATCCCATATAAAAGGGTATAGCCGGGAGCTAATTTCCCATGCTTTAGCAAACGAAAATAAAGGGGCCTATATATATATATATATATGCTTACAGATGTACGGAGAGAGCAGGGGCCTAGGGTAATGTTTCTGATGTTTGCTTGTCCTGGCTAGACCACACGGTGTGCTAGGGGTGAGTGAGAAATGCGCCCAGATGTGGCCACTGTATGATAGGGGGCACATTTGGATGGGAGGATGCCCCAAACAGCCAGGCTCCTGGAACTTCTCCTCAGGGGTCAGGTCAGCATGGTGGGGTGGGCCTGGCACTGTGACGTCCTCACCTGGAGCCATGCCCGTGCATCAACAAGGTCTTTTAATCGGCATACAGTGAGGTGTGCCCAGCCGGGAGTTGAAGCATGCCAGTGAGCTGAAAAAGGGTTAGGTCGTACAGAAGTGTACCCAACTAGGAAATGATTAGGCCAGCAATATGGGTGCAGCGGCAGTCCTGCGGGAGGGGATGGGGAGGTGAAGCAATTAAGAAAGTAGGGCACTGGCAGTCAGACTGCTATGAGTTGCACCTTTTCACCCCTCCCAGCCAGACCACTGCAGGGAATTCCTCCATCAGCACCCACAGTAACTCAGCTGTCTGCTTGAGGAAGCTGGCCACCAACAATGGGACCTTGGGGAATTCTTATTTTTTTAGGTCAGGTGTTTTAGCGCCAAGTAATGAAAAATGGAAGAGATGCTGGTGGCAACAGAGAAGAATGAAAGCCTTAAGCGCCAAATAAGATTTACAAGTGCAGGTTTTGTTTTTCCTGTCCATGTTTTTTTTTTTTAAGAATTCACCAAAAGGATTACCACCTGGCGCTGAGAGGCTGTAGTGTGCGAAGCTTTTGAGCGGCTACTGCGAGTCATTTTTGTATATGGTTGTGAATAATGTTCATGGCTCCTAGTGTTTAGGGGAATGTATGATATGATAGGTTATTTATAACGCGCTTAATACCCAGAGGTTTTTAAGCGCAGACCTGGGGATTGAACCTGTGTTGCTCCACAGCATCTTGCTTCCAAGGTGAGCACGTTGCCGCTGAGCTATCCTTCCGAGACAATGGATGTAGCAAGGATTGTTTGGGTAATTGGGGGTGCCACCAAGTAAGGGAGGGTTTAATGACTTTGCAGCTGTGGCAGTACCAATTGAGGCACCTGGTGATACCAACTTCTCCAGACCCGTTAGGCTCTTATTCAGCTACCTTCCACGGGAGATACACTGAGCTACTGAAAACCGTGAGGTCAAACAAAGCTAGTCTCCGGTGTGTGCCAACGCCTCTTGCACCACCTGTGCCATGGGTTGTCAGTTCAGCGGAATACAACTGGGAAAGGACATTACACTCTTATTGCATCACAGATAGAGAAGCAGGGATGTGCCTTATAAATGTGACACGCCCCAGGGCATCTTCTTTGTGTGGCCACTATCTTGGCGGCAGGTGGAAGCACGTGCACTCTTCTAAAGGGGCCTGTCCCCTTCATCAATTTCAGCCTCTAATGTTAAACAAAAAATGGCTGGTTCCAACCTAATATAAATCCAATCCAAGTGATAGTATCTTTCATGCCCACAGATCGAATTCATTCAGTGTCTTATCCGCAAGCAAATATGTATGAATGTGGCGCTAGATTTCGAGGGAAAGATTGGCCTGGCCCTGACTCCCCCCACAATGCCCCGCGAATGTGAGCTCTCTAGGCCAGGGGAGGTAGTACTTTAGGAAAGGAAGTGGACCCCAAACTGTCTGCCGGACAGACCAGCCATGCAGGCAATTAGGACATGTGGTAGGGTGGGCCCGGCGCAGGGACGTCATCACCAAGGGTCGGAACCTGGTGCCTGTAGGCTTGACGTACACCGACAATGCCTGCTGGCCAGTGCAAGGCGAGGAGTGTGTTTCCTCCACCCACCTCCCTTACAAGATCCATGCTCAGTAGTGAGTTCTAGTGTCATAACCAGTAAAGGGGAGGGGCGATACTAGGTAAGGCACATGGTTATACCAACTTTTTCCAGATTCAGTAGGCTCTTATTTACCTACCTACCAGGGTAGGCACATTGAGCTACTAGAACTGTCAGGTCAAGCAAATCCATTATCGATTGTCCGGCAATTGTAATTGTACCATCTACCATGGCTTAGCCGTTGAGCCATACAGAACCGAGTACAGAACTGAGATAAGTCATTAAGCCCCAAATGAATCACAGATGGGTCAATTCAACAAATCAAAGCAACTTGAGGTAGGCTCGAAGGAGAAGCATGGCAGACGCAAAGCTACGGGATATGCTCCACAAATGTGATAAGCCCCCACGCGTCCCCTTTAGGTAGCCACCATTTTGGCAGAAGGTGGAAGCAAGTTCAGTTAAGGGGATTTCCTCCCGCCCCCTGTCAATTTCACCTTCTAATGTTAAATAGTAACCGGTTGGTTGCAGCCTATTTTAAATCCAAACCATGTTGTAGTGTCTTTCCTACCTAGAAGTAATGATTTCTGTATCTAACTTTCTGCATGTTCGTATGCAATTGAGTGTGGATGGCCCCTTGGGGGTGGCGGGACAGCACGGGCAGACCCCTCCGATCCCCCCAACTGCCCACACCAGGATTGGGAAGGCTACATATTTGTCAGATCAATGCAAAAACCTTGAGTGGAAAATGCTGGCCACCTCAAACTCGTTTTGCAACGCACTCCTAAACTGGCTGTAATACACAGGGGACACCTCCACTCCCACAACACTAATTCTCCCACAAATGTGCCTGGCTGTCCGAGTGTGTAACCCGATGCACCTGTACTTGTAAGGTGGCAAACACTAGTTGCCAATGGACCTGTTGGACGAAAAACCACCACAGACAAGGGATAAGTCCTGCTTAGCCATGCCTGTTTATGAGTGTGCCACATGTGTATACTGCAGTGTGGCAGCTTTCTGAATCTCTCTACTCAGTGGCAGGGGATAAGACAGAAAGTCACCCCCATCCTTTTCTCACAGCCTGTCTCCTAATGGCTCAGCTTTCACCTTGAGCACTTGGGAGCAGAATCCATCTTCATTTCAGGGCCCCTCATCTTGGGATCACGCGATGGAGGTTGATAAAGCACACAGATGTTCACGAGTGATGTGTGATGCCAGATTAAGCCTCAGCTGTGTTCCCCTGGGATATTTATATTAGTGTTCCTTTTTTTGCTGGGGTTATGCTGCAAGGCTGATATTACATTCAGAGTGGTTTCTCTCCACTCAATGTGAGGTCTGCTTATTTGAATTTTTTTCAGGATATGTACAAAATATATATCTTATCCTAGGAGCACAGCTTGCTCTTTTTCACAACTTAAATTGGCTGCTTTTCAGAAATGTAAGAATAAATTAAAAACAGCAAGCGGTATCTGTTTCTTAGACTTGAAAAGTTTAGGTAACCGCATTTTCCCATCGTGGCACGTGCGGATGCGTAGGCACGCGCGCGTTTATACGCAAATTCCGAGAGACCAAAACGTCGCTGCGGGAAGAGCATTACAGAAAATACAGGCCAATAATGCAGGATTTTAAAAAAGATCACCTACTGTTCTTCCAAGGGTGAATACAAAAGGGATGTTTGATACTGGAGGACTTCCTGGCAGACTTGTGGCCTGGGTGATGTAACGAGTCTGCGGTGTTCCCAGCAATGGACGACCTTGGGGCAGTGGTGGATGATGGAGGGGCCGCTTATCCTGTTAGATCTATCTGCAGCTTTCAACACTGTCAACCCCCTCTCTCCTGAGTTGGCTCATCCCTCTAAGCGTGCCATCCACCCATTCTAAACATCCTTGCTGATGGGAACAGGCCCTCAACCAGTTTAAAGGGTTTGCAGTGTGGGTGTCCTTATGGCCGTCTGCCTCTCCAGAGATGCACTGACATCTGCTGTGGTGTGTGCGTGCGGCTCTTACCACGGAACACCCTTGTTATTGTAATGATACACATGTTTTCTGCTTGTAACCAATGTTAATAACACGTACAAAGCTGAATATTCTGTAACAGCGCCACAATGCCTAGGGGCCGCTGGGCACTTAATAAATCCAAATAAATAAATGATTTTGCTTTTCTCCATAATAGGCACCTTTTAAAGACTTTTATTTCCAGCAGGTTAGAACACTGCAACATGGTCTACTCAGGGCTCCATACAAGATCTCTAATTAAATTGCCTTTTATTGAAAACGATGCAGTCAGAATACATATGAGGATTACCCACAGTGAACATCTGGAATTGCCACACATTTGTGGAATATTCTTTTCCCTGACGGGCCATCTTGCCTGTATGGAAATAGCACAGTGCTTGCTGGAGGCGGGACAAGAGGTGGTGGTGGCATGACAGAAAAGGCAAAGAGGGGAATGGGGGGAGTAGTTTGCAGTATGGGGTATGAAGTTTTGTTTGTGACGCAAGAAGGGTAGGAGAGAGTTAAGGATTAAGAGGTAGAGGGCAGAGTCATGTTTGGGATCGTATCAGGGCCTGGAGAAAGACCAGGTATTGCTGGGGTATCTCCTGCTAAAAACGAGGGAGAAGGTGGCGTCAGGGGTCTAAGAGACAGCAAGTGTAGCAGTGGTGTCCCCAACATTGGATCAGGGACTGAAGGTGGAGCGGGCACCAACCAATGTCTTGTTGCAGCTGGAAAGTCGGCCCCTGGAAGACAGGCGTTTGGCGATTTCCAGACTGCAACGAGACATCATTCAGCCAAACATGTACCTCTAGTATGTGCTCTACACTAGCTCCCTGTGGAGGCCAGGGTTACATTTAAACCACTTTGGCCAGTTCACCGGGCAGTGCATCACACAGACCCTGTTTTCCCAAGAGTATGTTTGTGATTTACAAGCCAAACCAAGATTCAGGAACTTCGGCCCAGTTATCCATCCCCCATTCTACACTCTTGCAATGGTGCAATGGTGCAAGATGCAAAGTTGTGGCACTCCATTCATATGGAGTTAAGGACACTGACTGGCCATGTGCAGTATAGATCCGAACTGAAGACATATCTTTCCCTACGTTAATCATTGAGATGTCCATTGTATCTTCATCTTTGGTCTGTTCTGATATTAGGTACTCCTCTGGAGGTGACTTAACTTCAGCGCCAATGTGTCTCTTTAATTTACTTATTTATTTGTGTATTTATTTATTTTGACACTTGTAAATTGCACCGAACCCTTAGGCATCTAGGTATCTAGGCATCAATGTGTACACTGTGCTTAACAAAACGGTTTACAATACTGTTCCAGACCATCACGGCCACTGCAGCCAGACCCAACAGCCACAACATTAAAAAAGTATGCCGACATGTCACACACCGCTCAACCAAAACTCTTATCCGTACCTTTCTGCTTAGCTAACTGGATTATTGTGCAAGCCTTTTTGGTCTATACATTTAGTCTTTTGCCAACCCTCAACAAAGTCCTCAGCTGTGTAATACACACCGATCTCAACCTATTCAGATCCCCCCTCACCATCCTCACACTGGGTGCCTCTCTCTGCAAAAATCTCCCCCATCTTTAAATTCATGTAACGCATTAAATCCCTTGCTGACCTTACCCCCTACTGCCGCACTAACTGCATGTCACTGTATTCTCTGTCTCGAATTCTGTGTTCATCTTTCTACAAACTATCAGCGTCCCCTGTGCGCCCTCTTCCCTACTTGCCCTCACCATACATGCTCAACCGCCAGCCAGCTAAGACATCTCCTTGGTGACTAACCGCCCCACACACCACTCTTGCATTTTGTGACCGTTTTATGTAAATATGTAAATTCTGGCCTCAGCTTTCAACGCTACACATGCTACTGTTATGTCCTACAGTCTCTGGTTTCTGTTCCCACTCTACCCCTTCGTCACCTGATTAACCTCATACAAACGGATCTACGTTCATTCCCCGCAGGCCGATTTAATCGAATCCTGTTTCACCGGCTCTGATGTTAGCAAGGTGGGAATCTTTCCTTCTATTGTGCTTCCCCCCTTCTGCCTAGTACCCTAATGTGGGGGACACCACGCAAACCTTGTACTCTCCCCACCTCTCCTCTGCCGTCTAGCATGTGCGGACAATCCCGCCACGCCAACCCCTGAACGACTATTCCCCTGACCCACCCCTTTCCGAAAAAACATACATGCACACAAATACACTCCACCCACATACATACATACACACACCTCCCCAAACCCCCCCTTACCTCTCCCGCCACCACTTCTTCCTGCGGGGTGTGGGATGTTTTTACCCATGCATCCAAGCCCTACCATAAAACTGTGCAGTACTGGCATGGAAAACATCACGATGGCCAGAACTCCCCAGAGAGTGCACAGGGAAAACATGAAGAATAGGCTGCCACCCATTTTTGCCTATGTTGTGAGCGCAGGAGGGCACTGCCTAAAACCACCATTGGGCTACACACACAGTAGCCTGAAACCATTGGGAATGGCAATGCTGATTGCCAAAAAGCAACTCAGAACTGTGGGGAATTCATTTTCTTAATCCCAAAAATGGTTGCAATACCGGTACTCACCACTATCAGAAAGCCGGCGTTTTAAAACCACCAGATTTTTGTGTGAAACTGAACAAATGAAACAAAACCAAGCCAAGGAAAGACTTGCTAAGAGGTGGATACAATGTAAAACTATATTCTGAAATGACTTGAAGGAAGTAATTATTTAATGTATATGTAAAAATTGTAAGTTTGATTTAAACTGGGAACAAAAAGTGACATTTAGCTGAAACCTGGCTTAATGAAACTGGATTCTGCCTGACAACTACCCCCGACAGGAGTTGAAACCTGCTCAGCCACTCTTCCCAGGCCTAGCTACATCCTGCTGCCCCTTGCCAAAAGGAGTTGACACCTCTCAGATTAGATTAGGGGAGGGGCACCGCAGGAGGTTGAACAAAGGCCTGTCCTGGGCTCAGGCAAATGTTATATTGGGGGGGGCCGTAAAGTGGCTTCCTCTTGGGAAAACTGGGAGGGGCAGTGCCTCTGCTAGCAGCTGAGCTTGGGGGAAGTGGATAAACCATGTGATGTGGGAAGCCACACCCCTTTTTTTGACCAGGGCAAAAGTTAAAAAGGTAGATAACTCATAGTGCGGACTGGTCAAAATTATATAAGTAATATCATTATTCTTGTGATTTTTCTGTGCACGTTTTAAGAGGCGTTAGGACCCTGTGGTGTATTCTGGGGGGTTGCTAGCGGAAAATAGGGTCTTACTCCAAATGTATGCATGTTAAAAATCTGACACTTTATCATCTGAAACCCATCTCCCTGGTGCACATTTGTGTAAAATCTGGAAAGGTTTATAGGTCGTTATCTGGATGAAAAGGGGAGAATTCTGTCATCAGTGGACACGACATCGTACAAAAACAGGGATCGGATGGTTTGGTGCTACAGAAAATATGTAAACTGGACCTATAATATGAGAAAAATGGTACATAGATAAATATGTATTTGGGTCAGAAATAGATTTGTGTGCAAATTGACCAGGGGAGGATCCTCTGACCCATAAACAGACCTCATCATGATGACAATCCATTTCCTTCCCCCAATCATGGGAGAGGGGAGAATTGGGCCAATGACAAGTAGAGAGGGGCAGGCTTAGCTAGGCCCAGGCACACACCCATTTTCAAAACACATAAAAAGAGACTGCTGGGACAGGTAGAGACATGCAATTCCATTTGCTGCGGAGCATGCTGACCGACGACTTCACATCCAGAGATCCAGACTTCAAATCCATCAATCTCCAGAACCTGTAGCAGAAATTAACTCTAGAATTTGTAGCAGAGAGGCCTGAATCCACCACATCAAATCCTCTTCAGCAGGCCTCAAAACCAACCAAACTATTCAACAGCCTGGCGAGCTGTTTGAATTTTTGCCAAGAATTTTTGCAAGAACCTGTAGTAGTATCCAGAAAGCAGTGCTGTATCCGGAACCCGAGAGAACCACAAACCAGACCGTTGTGAGCAGATCCGGTGCTTGACAGACCCAGAGAGCAGAGCTGACCCAGATAGCCGGGACTTCAGAACCACCCGCCGGAAGTCCCGTCCAACCTGACCAGACCGTGACGAGGCCTATTTCATAATATATTGTGAGTACCGCCAGAAGTGTGCAGAACCCAATCTTTTAGTTAAAATAATCTAATTCAAGCTATTTTAACCTAATTAGAACAGCCTCCTAGAAATCGTGTCATCTGTCATTTTTAAAGCTGCACAACTGTCACCTGTCAATTCTGCAGGTGCAAGCTGTCACCTGTCATTTTGAGTTTGACTTTAAATCCGAAAATCTACCTTTATTAAATCGTCTGTATCTCTTAAACCGTTTGGGCTAGGAACGAAATTTAGAATCTAGGCTTTCCAATGAACCTAGAACCGACTTCCTATACTTGTTCCATAATCGCGAGACACGCACTCGCGAAATCTACCGCGATTTGCGATTTGGCCCGATTTCTTCATCTGTAGAAATCAGCAGCTTTTTGCTTCTCTTTTATAAAATTCGTTTGCAATCTGCTGATCATTCATAGAGTATTGTCAAAGTGAGCCTGAACTAATATAAAGTAGCCATCACCTACCCTGAACCTCTAGAGGGAATTAAAAGCAATTTTAGCACCTTTTCACTTCCTTGCAAACCACATTAAAGTAATTTGCCTGTGTTTAAAACTCATCCCTGTTTTCTCTAAGCTTGCTGGGGGAACTGGAACTGTGTATTGCATTTTGTTGGGATTCTTGAAGACTGTGTGCTCTCCTTCCATTCTTACATTGCATAGGGGGGAGTGAATTGTCAAGGAAAAGTGATTACATTGTCTTTTGATGAAATCATAACAAGTTATTTCTGTACTGCATTTTATTCCACCTTGCATTTCATTGAAACCATCAAGCATTTTCAGCTACCTCATCCTCTACACTACTCCTAAGTAACCAAATCATTGTACCCCTGTAACATTATCCATTGTTGATCACGGTCATATTCTGAAGTGTGATATCAGTTATCAATTTATTTATAAAGTGTGATAGATATATATTGTTGAATTGTCCAAATAAACCTTTTTAAGTTGCAAAACAAACCTACTTCCTGGCTCAGTGGGGTCAGGGGGATTCTAAGAGGGGGGTGTTATACAAGGGTTGTCATCCAGAGTACTGAACTGGATATAAAAATACATCAATAAGGGTTTTCCTCAGCATCCCAGACTAGGCATTGACTTGGCTGTAATGTTGATTGAATATCGCTTACAGGGGAATCCACAGTGTGCAGTAAACACACATGCAGTCCCCGACAGGCCGCCGTTCGATGAAAAGGGCCTGTCGGGGTCGGGGAATTCTTTGCGATGCTTTCGGCCAGTTCATTTCAAACAATGCCTGCTATAAAGAGAATAGGTGGGAGCTCTCCCTGCATTTTTGTAGGAAAAAAATGAAATGTAACAAATGGTGGTAAAAACAGATTGGTGAAATATGTGTGGTAAAAACACAACTGATTTCATTTGGCTCTCTACCACCATCCCATTAATAAGGTCCGACAAAGTGCAAGCAGAGCCTACCAGGTATGTCCCTGGGCACCAGGACAATACTGCTCTTTGTCTTTGGAACAAAAGGTACCCAGGCTTCACTCTATTGGGAAAGTACCAAATTATAACTGGATGATGAATTCAACTATATGGATCTGATCTATAATTCTAGCCTCACCCTTTGGCCTCATTTTCATTTAGCAGCACTAGAGGTCAAACACGTAAGAAGGGAGTTAATAGCTTGCAACACAAACTAGGGAAGTAGCTCTTTGATTGAAAACAACCGGGAATAATCTGTCCCATTATTACTATCCCTTACAAATGATGCAATTTGAAAGATAGGGGCCGTTACGTTCTATGAAGATTTGAAAATGGGTTTTGCACATCAGCGTGCGCCTGGCTTTGTCCCAGCTTCGAAGGTGTCATTGAAATACTGGTAAAGAACAATGGAAGTTTAAGGGCTTCTCGGTCTATGGCCACAGTCTCTGGCACCTCTTCCGAGTTAACACCAGACTCACCCCCACCCCCTTTCACACTTGATGTAGGAATGGTGCCTCGTTAAGACCTTGGTCCACACACCCTCCGCTCCCCACCCAACTGGAGACGGGGTGATCTGCTCCCCCTGTTTCCTCCCCCGGTTGCTTGTAGGTCCCTTGCTGCCCAATTGCCCGTCGACCCTCTCCCCCATTGTTAGCACCCCGCTACCATGCACTGATCCCTTGTGGTCTGCTTCCCTCACCTTGTGCATCCCCTTCAACTTGCAAAATCCTCTGTTCCTTCCCAAAGCTAGGTCTGCACTAAAAATAAAAACCTAATAATAATACATCATAATAATAATAAGGTATTACGTTCTGAAAAATAGAGCATGGGTTGGTATATCCATGCCAACATCCTGTGGCATACACTGCAAATTAGGCCAGTTCCTTGAGGATTAAAAATGGTGTAAATTGCGTCTTCTTTTGTTACTCAAGATTTTATGTTCACGTGTGATGACTCATGGTATTCTGTATGTAAAATTTCCCCTTATCGGTTATGTTGTCAAAGGTCTGAGGTTGAAGGCCAGTTGCAAGTGTGTACAAGCGAAATAAGAGACCAATGCCCCCACCTTGTGCATCTGCCTCCCCAGCCCACCTTGCACCACCACTGCCCACACCTCTGCTCATTACACCGTCAGTATGAAGCAAAAGGGAATACCACTTCATGCAATGTTTGCCAGTGTTATGCAAACGCCGGCATACTGAACGTATGCGGTCATTGTGAATGGTTGACCATGGCTCTTCCTCCAGCAGGGTAGGGGTACGAATTTCAGGGTGCAAGCTACTAGCCAAGCACAAAAAGTCACCTGCCACCTCAATACTCCACATGCACGCTGCACGCCATTTCTTACCCACCCAAAGTCAATTATCACTACCCAATGGGTAGTGGTGAGTGCATATTTTGGAGCCAGATACTTTAGCAGCACACATAGCGTCAACCAGCAGTCGTAAGTGTAATAGCCATTCCGCATGTTCCTTCCTCTGGGCCCGTGAAACAGAGACCCTGAAAAGTGGTGTGATCTGGCTGCCTCCATTTTCTACATTACTAAAGTGGTTATGGCTTACCATAGATTGTTCTGCTGGCACCAGGTTACCCCGTCTGTGGTTCTGACCCTTGAGTTTCATGTGCTCTGCAGTAATATTAAACCACGACCCCCCCCAGCCCCACCCCACATGCAGACTGTTTTCCTTTAACAGCATACCCAGCCCACGACAGCCGAGAAGTCACTGTAACAGCAGCACTTGACACTGTATAATTCACTTTAGCAGCACACACAGGTTTTGACGGCATGGGTCATTCCAAGGACAGTAATTGGTCCCGAAACCTGGGAAGCAGCCAGTTACATGAGAAGCCCTACGGAGGACTTCTTCAAGGTCTCCATGGAGGAGAACGGCACTGCCCGGGCCCCTGCTGAGGTGTTGGGTTTTTCCTATTATTTTGTTTTGTTTATTCTGGCTGTCTGTATGGGCCCCAATCTAGCTTTGCCGTTACGGAAATAACGTGCCAGTATTACCTTATACCGGCACGTTTCCACACTAGCAAAGTTAAAGTTTGCTCGTGGGGTGGAGGAATTACCTCAAGCTAAGAGCTGGAGGTAATTCCAACACCCTCCCGGCAAGAAGTAGCCGGTATTTCTGGCACCAGTGTTATCGGTGCCAGTAATACTGGCATATCCATGATGGAGTCCAATAGGACTCCATGGAATGGGGATTTACCACATATACCGCCAGTTGTAATCCGGCGGCAATTCCAGCGGACCAAGTCGCGGTAACGTTAATTCTGTTTGCCAGTATCCAGCAGTATTACCACCAGGATACTGGCAAACTCATGATGAGGCCCATGTTTTACTGTCATGTATGTTGCGTTCTTCAGTACCTGCATTCTGGATTGTTCTGGTAACATGTGTGCTTTATAAACTGAGATCTTACTACCTTTTCTTATGCCGACACTTGTGTAGCCATGATTTCTTGCCAGGGTGGGTGTGTGCATCAAGCATGTGGGCAAAGGGTAGGACCTTGCAACTAAATGAAACAGATATTTTTTTATGAGGTTGTTTTCTATGTTCTCATAGACCAAGGAAAAGATTGAACTATTCTAGGCAATTGAATACTTTTAACTAGTTAAGGCACAATTCAATGAAATGCCTATTTCAATTTTCCTAGAACAAAATAACGTGAGCCCAAATAAAAAATCTGCTCCACGTGTTACCACAATTTTCATGACACGCAGCAAAAGAAAATGTGTGATAAGGGTACCTGCTTGAAGGGCACAGAGCTTGTTTTATTTACTGTAATCGTTGTATGTACTATCAAAACACATATGAAGTACTACAAAAAAGGAAAGGGGGTGCCTTTGTGATTCAATTTGTTTCAGATAATTAGATTGTTTATTAGGCTGAGTGGGGTCTTTCAAGCCAGGTGCACCTATTGCCGTGTGAATGGCTCAAACATTCACATGCACCAGAAATAAATGTCACAAAGGTGTAAAAGTCACGGCATCAAAGTCAGTGCCGGTAGCTGCATAGCATTATACATAATGCATGTTAGTATTACACAACTAAACAGTGCTCGTCTGATCTACTGTGTTAAAATAAAAGAAAGAGTTGTCCCTGCCACAATTCAAGCTTATTCATGTTTTCTCTTCTGGTGCAGAACAGTGAAAGGTATGCAAAGTAACTGCTAAATATGAAAATGTACAAAGTGGCTAAAGGTAGAAATACAAAAAACAAAGCAATCTCTTCTTGCACACATGTTTCTCCTACCAATGTGCCAAAACAGAGTTTTGAAATAATGTTCTACAAGCCCTGCCATTTTTCATTTGTATTCCTGATTTCCTGTATTCCTTGATTTTAGCGTTGAATCCCATCTAGCTGTGACCTTGATTTTGGCCTTGTATCGCATCTAGCTGTGACCTTGATTTTAGCCTTGTATCCCGTCTAGCCGTGACCTTGATTTTAACCTTGTATCCCACCTAGCTTGTGACCTTGATTTTAGCCTTGTATCCCATCTAGCCGTGACCTTGATTTTAGCCTTGTATCCTACCTAGCTGTGACCTTGATTTTAGCCTTGTATCCCATCTAGCTGTGACCTTGAGTTTGGCCTTTTATTGCACCTAGCTGTCATTTTAACTCTAGCGGTGTCCTGCATCTAGCTGTTATCTCCAATTCCAGCCTTCGTTACGCCCTAGCCGTATCTCTGGTTTAGCCAGCAGGGTGCCTATTCCTAAACCGAACCTATCCCTTACCTGTGCAAGGCATATAGCTAGGAGTACACCTGCACATACCATGGCAACCAACTCACAGTCCAGATGAGCACTCTGGTGCACCAGAAGCCCACTCAATCCTCTCCCATTCCCCTAACCCACCCTTTAGACAGGCACCTCCTCCCACGAAAACAGAAATCCCCACTCCACTCTTCCCCACTTGCCCAACCACCCACTCCAGACCATCTAACTCTCAGTCCAGAGGAGCACTCTGGCGCACAAAATGACTGGCCAAACCACACCCACTCACCCCCACACACTCACCTCAACCTCCCTGCTGCTGTCCAGATTAACACCATCCCCTGACCCCGTCCAACCACAAACACTACCCTAGCCCCCCCACACTACTTTCTAGGGACTCTTTGCCCACCACACCAACCTTTGCTGTATATCCCCCGCCCGCATCTCCATTGCCCTGCCCCCATCTCTCCCCTGTCCTCCAGACCACCTACTTCCTCAGCCTTGTCATCCATAAGCATCACCTGATTGGCCCTCGCAAAATCCCTCAACAACACCCCCTCCCCAGCCACCCTACCAACCCTCTCGCACACACCACAGGCACCCAAGCACACTGCCAGACATAAAACCTGAACCTCCCACACCACCAGAACCTTGAAAGCCTCTCCCATCTTATACCAGTAATCCATACACACTCATGCTACTGACACTCTTGCCTCACCTCCCTTCCACCCAGACCCAGTAAACACCTAGCCACCCCTGCCAAACCACCCCTCCCAGATAGCAGAGCACTGCACCGCCTCCCCCGATCTCACCCCACCTCACCTGCTCCAACCACACCCCATAATTAACACTTCCAATGACTCTCCTATGCACACTGCACACCCCCCAGGAAATACATCTACATCCGGAACCGCATATGAAACCCTATCAGACACCACACCTCTTCATCCCCCAACGCATCTGACTCGCGCACAAAACCCACCACCTCACAAACGCTCTTCTCACGAAATCCCCTCCTACCCACACACCCCAGTCAATCCATGAAGCCTCCACGGTGGACCTGATCCCAACACTGCATCCATCCAACGCGCCCAACCCAACATCCCAAACAACTAACCACCCTCTCTCACTACAACACACCTGCATTCTCATCAATGTACGATCTGTCAACAAAAACAGACATAGCATTGTTTACTTCATCATCTCAGAAAACCCACAGACCTCATGTTCATTACAGAAACCTGGTTCCCAGACGACTATCAACCCATCGCACACACAGCTTCCCCCCCCTGAATACACCCTCATAACTCACAACAGAGCCAAAAGAGCAGGCAGAATCGCCATCCTACACAAACTCCACCTATCTTACACTCCGAAGCACAGACTTGCAGCGCAGATTGCGAATCACTCCTAGTTAAACTGTCTTTCCACCACACATGCACCCACAGCCTCCTACTCATCTACAGGCCACTTGGCTATGACAGACACTTTCCCAATGCCCTTAGCGACTGCGTAGCAGCCATACTGGCTGACCACCCCTCAATTTACCTACTGGGAGATTTCAACATTTGGTTTGATGCTCCCGGCAACCCCATGATACAACCACTCCTAGATAACCTGGAAGCCCTAAACCTGATCCAGTAGGTAAAAGGTCCCACCGACAGAGCTGGGCATACCCTTGACACCATCTTTAGCGCTACCAACCTCATCACCACCCTTCCTCGTCATCCACACCTATGGAGAGACCACAAAGCCATTCTCGTCTATCATCGACCCACCATCCCTCAACTGGATCTGGAATAAGGTTATAATAACCCCCAAACTGGCAAAATCTGTGCTAGCCACCCTCCCCTTCCTCCCAACCCAAGGAGAACCTCCACCCATCGGCCTCTTCGACACATTTGTCTCCAATGCCCTACTACCACTCACCCCCTCAAGATCCACCACCTCATACCAGGGTCCCTCACCCAGATGGTTCACCCCCCCTCTCAAAACAATAAACCACACCCTAGAACATAGATGGCAGTGCAATCAATCCCCCGGAAACAAAACAGCCTCTGCCTACCATCATATCTACAAAGCTGAAATATGCAAGGCCAAAAAGTCCTATTACAAGGATAGACTATGCCCGCAACAACAGCAAGGACCTTCACATGATCATTTCAGAATTCATGCCCCCCTTGCACCTCCCGCCTCACCCACACCTCCCAATCCCTCTGCAACACCCTCTCTGACCATTTCCACAAGATAGCATTAGAAAGAACACATACTATCAACACAAAACTAGCAGCCCTCTCACGAGATCTACCTGACTCCTTCCGATCAGCCCACAGTGACCTCCTCCTTTTCCTCTTTCTCTCCCATCTCCAGACTGGATTGTCTCAAACTGTCGATGGACAGCCATCTGTCTGGATCCCCAAATTACCTGTGCACCACCACCCTCCTCAAAGAGATCTTAATTTTGACCTATGGATGGGAGATGGCTAGGTTCCATCCTCAATGCCTCCCTCCCAACTGGCATTTTTCCAGGAAGCCTTTAAAATATTGGATGTCAAATCCCTCCTGAAAAAACCCTCAACGGTCCCTTAAGAACCAGTGAACTAAAGACCAATATAAAACACCTGCTTTCTGGCCAAATTCATAGACCGCACTGCCTACTCCCAACTCTACACCTTCACAGAAACCAAGCACCTCCTCGACCCTGCCCAGTCAGATATCAAACCCCTTCCTGGAACTGAATCCTCCAAAGACTCCATATGGGACGACCTCAGAAACATTGCAGACTCAGAGGGCTGTGCTGCACTCATATGGATTGACCTCTCAGTGTCTTTCAGCATTGCCAGGCTCCACTCCCTTGGCATTAGGGACACTGGACTTAACTGGATCTCCTCATTCCTTGCAAACAGACACCAAATTACCTACCTTCCCCCCCTTCACCTCCTCCTCCGTAACTGCATTTACTGGCACATTTCCGGTCTGGCATACTACAAGTTTGCCAGAGGGGTGGCCTGATTTAACTCCAGCCAAATGCTGGAGATTACTGAGGCAGCACACTGGCAAATAACAGCTGGTATTACCGGCACCAGCTGATATTACTGGTGCCGGTAATATCAGCAATCCCCACATGGAAACCTATTGGACTCCATGGATTGGCTGTAAAAGCATATTTCACATAATACCGCCTGATAATGAACATTGGCCTAAGCACATTCGCATCGTGCTGTAAATCACATTTAAATGAACTTGCAATACGCTGTCTTTGCCGCCATCTTAAAGTTATCCGCCATTTTGATTAACTCCTGCTTTCTGCCCCATGCTAGAAATTGTGTTTTTGGCTCCAGCAGAGCAAAATGAACTTTGTACTATGTCAAAGTAGATAAGCATGTTGAAGCTGCTATGGTGGAATTGTTTGTCCTGCATGCACTAAAAAACCTTGGAGCTATACAAGAGCCGTATTTAAACAGTAATATAGAGACCATCTGTATCAGTAGTGTCTTCTCCGTTCAAACAGCAAAACAGAATGTTGAATAGCCGAATATGTGCTTTTGCAGAAATCTGTCTTTTCGCTCTTTGAAACTAAGCTGACTTTAAACTTAAGAAAAAACGGTAGCCAAATATGAGTAAATGAAACAAGGACTGTTACCATTGTGCTTATGTGCAGAAAAACATGTCTAGTGTTTGAGAAAAACATTGAACAATGTATAGTTGTTTGAATCTGTATTAGTTGTGTGAACTGGCTATGAACCCTAGTGAATGCGTAACTCTAGGATGGGCTGGACGATGTGTCCGGGATTGTGAAAGAAATGTATAAATATGCATGCTTTGTAATGTCCAGCACTCTCTCATTTCACGGTGTCCGCTACCACACATTGGGCCTCATTCCGAGGCTGGCGCTATCCATGGAGTAAATAGCACCATGGTAAGCAACCATGGAGCTATTTACTCCATGGAAATCCGGCATGGTCAATGGAGTAATTACCGGTCCATTCCAAGGTTGGAGGGACCGGTAATTCCCCATTCACCATACCGGTTCCCCATCCCCATTCCTGCCCCCATAGGGCTCAATGGGAATGGGGAAGGAGTAAATTACGGCACCGTAAATTACGGTGCCGTAATTTACTCCAAGGTCACTTTGCGGGTTGGATTTTTAACGCCTGCTAAAAGCAGGCGTTAAATGCCAACCCGCAAAAGGGAACTCGGAATATGGTGGTAAGTGTTAACGGTCACCGTTGCCATTAACGGTGACCGTTAACCCTTACCGCCAGCCTCGGAATGAGGTCCTATGTCTATACCTTTGTACAATTCACTGTTTGCATTTTATGTATATGTTTAAACTGTTGTACAGTGCTCTGTTAGTCTTTGTGCCAGGTACCGCTTTATTAAATGTTTAAAATAAAATAAATACACGTTAATACTACTTCAGCTGCTACGCCTGCGAGTACTATTCGTGCAGAAGTTATTTTTTAGACTTTGTCAATCAATGACTTAATCCACCCTCTTGTGCCCCTAACTCCTCCACATCCTGAGTAGAGACCAATCAACATCATGTGGGGGTTGTGGGATGGTGGCGGGTGGTTGTAACCGAGTGGACTTTAGAACAGCTGACGTGGATCAAGAGGTTGCTCCCACCATCAGGTGATGAAACTTGCTTTCATATTTTAGTTTCGGTATTGCATGAGTTAGTGGAATGGAATGAACATTGACTAATATCCACCACTTATAAGACAATGATGATGGCCCTCAAATCACGATAAAGTTCTTTAGCTTTACAAGCTACAGCTTGGGAATGAGATGTAATCGTATGAGTCCTGAATGACACCTGCAATCGGCAAAAATTGAAGAAAAACTACTTTCTGGGTGCTGCAGCTTCTGGACATGTATATATCCCCACCTGTGGTACCATCTAAAATGTATGGAAATCTTGCCAGAAGATAAAAGAGAGCAGACCAAGGCTATTACTCTGTTTCGAACGACACTGAAGAACACAAAACATTTTTGGACCCTTATCTTAAGGGAGACACGAAAGGGAAGTTATGCCTTTCTTTTTAGGCATTAATAAAGACGTGGAGGAAAAAACAAATGTGTCAGGATGAACTCAATAGTTCATTATGGCCTACTAATCCCACACTGGCACACAGATGTGGAACGTAACATCCTCTTTAAAGCGATCCAATGTGATGTAATCCATCCTGGCCATCTGCTCCTGAATCCAATTGAACTTACAGCGAGCATGCGACATTGCGCAATCTCTGATCCAGGATCCTGAAGGTAGTATTAAAATAAAGGGTACGCAGTGAGGGGGTTAATTTACTAGAATCCTAATCAATCCTCTCCTTGGATCAAACCAACCCTAAGAAGCCTCCGCCTGCTGCATGAGCTTCAGGAGCGTCCCCCTTAAGCAGGGGCCTGCGTGCCATTCAGACCGGATGCAGAAGTAAAAGTGGAGCGCAATAATGATCTCAAAAAGGATTTCAACAATTGCTCAGTGGTTTACGGACTAGAGAATGGGAAATAAATTGCAGAGGCATCCATGGGCACCCTCAAGAAAATGTGCACTCACCAAATGCATGCACTCTAGCGGAGATGCCAATTACTCATACATCATGAAAGCCTCCTCAAATGATGGCTGTGGCTCGAATGGTCATTGACGGATCCTCGACACACTCCCAGAAAGAAACCCAAGCGTTTCTAAATCCTACGATCAAGGCACGAAAGAAGAGCAGATGGGTTGTGGCAGTGGCAGAGTTTCTGCAGAGTCGCTGCTGTGGATTGATCGTGAGACTGGTGCACATGAGAGAACCAGAGGGGGCAGCAGGGAATGCTGCCAATGTGAAGTGGAGTTGTTGGCCAAGCGCTGACCAGGAAAGAATGCCATTACACAACATAGAACCTGAAACGCGTCCTCTGGCCTGAAGCCAATATCTACTGCTCTCTCCAGTACTTCTGGAGGATTGTTGATTTGTGTTAGCAGGGGAGGTGTCCAGCGGTCTTCTCACCAATGAAAGTTCAGGGGCACTAACAAAACTAGGGCGCCGCCAACTAATGATGACTGATGCTGAAGAGAAGAAAACGTATGCCCATTTCTACATGCATAGATTGTGAATGCAGGTGCCAACAGCCTGTGTGATATGTCATTCATTTCGCTTTTAAGGGAAGAAGGGACCATAGATCAGAACTGATGGTATCAAACTCCTTAGAAGAGAGAGTGCAGCTAGTGGTGTGCACTATAGAAATGGTGTCTAAAACACGGGGTGGGAATATTTGGTATTGTAATTGCCATGCTTTCTAGTTGTGGGTCCTAAGATATGAAACAAGCACTCAAGGTTTCCCTCTCCTGCCATGTTGCAACAGATGCATCACCCTATGGCATATTAGCAACCTGGGTGGGTGCTTGGCCCGATCATGTTGCCATATCTGCTCCTGCATTGCCACATTCCAAGTAAACAAACAACTCCTCTCTGTCTGGCTGCCACTCCCTCCCCTTCGCTTATCGCTTCGCGCACTCCTCGCTCTCCTCACACTACCTCGCATGGCTATAACAAATGGTCATTTCCTTCGACATGTGCTCCTCTCCAGTGGCGTCCAATGTGTAGGAGCGATAGGGTGAAGCCCCCCTTTAATTAGGTAAGCATCTCGCACCTGGCTGGGTGTTGTTGGCAAGGTCGCCGCTGCTCCAGCTCGCCAGGAGCGGAAACTTTATTAGAAGCACTAGGCCACCTAAGGGCGCATCCAAAACCACAGGGACTTTTGGCTTCTTCTTACACAGCCCAATGGGGTCTGCCAAACTCAGCAAGCCATACTGCGGAGGGGCCCGAGGGGCGTAAAAAGTCTGCCCATGCTGGCCGCTCATCTTTGTGGAAAAGGGGGGGGGCGGTGACAACGCACACTAATTCCAAGGCTAGAGGGTTGTGGGTCTGGCCATCTGGCTCACTATGAGGCGGTGAGCTGAGGGTGCGAGTCAATCAGGTACGAGTTGAAAACACTTTGTGTATGTCGGGAATTATTGGGTTTGCCTGATGTTATTAGCATGTCACAAAATAAGCACTGCAATACTGATCAAGGATACTTATAGCAATTGCATTTTCTGAAGGATTACAAAGCTTAAAACATTATTTTCATCCACTGAAAGACTGTCTTCCACAGCATGTTTCGACCCAAACCAGGCTCTTTCAAGACAGAGAGAGATACAATTACATTTCTCTTAAGAATTAGTTATTTAAATAAAATATAAACATTAACATAAACATGAACACAACCTCAAGCATGACTGAGTTATACAGGTGTACCCATGTATAAACTATGTTCATCTAGGGTCCTAAGTGAACAGAAGGTTAGCGTGGCAGCCTGAATCTTAATTTTTACATCAATATTGACAGCGAATCATATCTAATACTTGTTGGATTGTAAGATACATCACTGTAGGTGGTGGCAAAGCTCTTAAACGACCTTAAATCCACCCATTTATTGTGTTATACAGCGAAAAAGAAACAGGCCTCATTGAACCAGCCTAATACATTGTGTTTTAAGTTCTATTTAGGATTTTTTTTTAATCTGGGATATCAGCTTTCTTATTTACATCATGTACGTTTTTCATTATTTGTTCTTAAAACAAAGATTCTGAAAATAAAGAATATGTTGTTAGATGCTGATCTTGAGAATCTAATCATTCTTATGTTGTTTTATCTCTTACATATTGATCTTAGCGCTGGTGTGTCGATCTTTATTTGGCTGCTGCTCAATTCCCAGTTAATTGTGGGAGGAGGCTTGTCCACTCTAAAGAAATAATGCTAAAATATGGTGCTTATATTTGGTACATTTGGTAGATTTAACTCTTATTGTATGTTTCATAGTGTATGGTTTTAAACTATAAAATTGATGAGAAACTTTGAGAGTTCTAACTTTAACTTAATGTGTCAAATTTGTATTCAATGTTTGGTATTAAAATAATTACAACCAAACGTCTGGTGAAATCCCTGTACATTGATATGGGAAATGATATATGATATGATATGGCATTTATAAAGCGCCTATACGCAAGTGTTTCAAGGTGCGACGAGGCAAGGGAGGGGAAACAGAGGGAAGACAGAGACAACGATCCTACTAGGCCACGTGACATTGAGATTGTGCAAGTGCAAGGGAGGAGGGGGAGGGGAAAGTTGCAAAGGAAAGGGGGAGGGGGCGGTGCAGTAACTAGGATAACAGTAAAAATAAAAAAATAAAGACAATTAATAAAAGTGCAGCCAGCTGGTAGCAAGTACAAGGATAAGTGCAGACCTCATGAGTCAAGTGCAAGTAGGGGACTGTGGGGATACAGAAACAGTCCCTGAGTGCATGGGTTGCCAGGGGGGCAGTGCATGCGTGCAACTGGCAGGGGACGGGACCTGGGCCCGAGATCAGAGTATAATAAATTAGAAGACCTTTCAGCTAGTGCTCCACGCATTATTGCTACCAACGCTGTGGTTATATTAATACAATATTTGTTACTGTATTGGCCCGTATAGAACACCAAGAGTCCATGTGAACCATGCCCCTGCTCATCACAAAGACGTGATGACCGCATTGCATGCAATCGTAACAAATATAATAATGTTATCAAAGCAAAATTCAATATTAAATAAAGAATAATATCTGGGAAGATGCAAATCAGAGAAAACACTCTGTCAGGCTGTATTATCCATGATGTCCTCTTGATGGATCAGATGAGTACATCACTATGGTTACCAATACCTTTCATCAAAAGCTCCTGACTTTGTCACAGTTAAATGCCTTCCAGTTAGAAGCAATAACTTGTGTTGGGAAGCAGGGGAGGAGGTCCTAGGCCACTCGACGATTTAGGACGAGGTCATTGTAGAAAGAGATGTTGTAAGGGTGTTAGGAGACTGGAGGGGGGAGGGGTTCACCCATAGAAGCTGGACTGTAGTGGAAATGTGGTGAATTTTGGTATTAGTATCAAATCTATAATGAAACTCCATTATAGAAGTTAGACGCCATCTTGTAACTGAGGCGCGCTATGTCAGTATGCTAACATCTCGTCCCGAGGGGAAGAAGGGTGTGCATGCGTTTTCTCCTTGCTGCCCTGGCAGCCCTTCAGAAGGATAATTCCTTGAATATACACAGTTCTTTACTGTGCCTTATCACTAGTGCATGTAACCCAGAAGGAATGTGCCCTGCAAGTCCATGAGACGGTTGGAATGGATCTTTGAAGAGCTATCCCACGAGAAGGGTGCCGAGGGCTTTAGGTCTTCACCAGTTCAGACCTCTAAGTTATAGCGGCCCGAGACCCCCAAGACCCGCACTCAAACATTTCAGTGTGCTGACCAGTCCCTGAGCCCTGCCATAAAATTGTAAAATGGTCAATCGATCAGGAAGATCAGAGCACAGAGACGGGCTGCCCCCACCATCGGTTCATGTGATTTGTGCTGCGAGGTGCCAGCGGAGAAGGTAACGAATTCAAACTGCGGGTAGGAGAGTTGAGGGGGTGCTATCATGTCTGGGATTGGAGTGGGGGTTCACGTAGTTCTGAGAAGTATCAAAACCTCAAATGTAGCCGCCTCGCTCATGTCCTTGGTACCAGGTGCATCTTAGAGCTATGAAATACTAATGTGTAACCGAATTGACAATTAGAGACTCTAGATTCAACCACGAAAGACGATATCCATGTGGAAAAAGATGGGCAGAAGATGCTGAGACCAATCCTTGGGCATCCTGTATGGAGCAGGCTACATGTGTATAGGGTCGCACCAACCAGCTACCAGGATTTGTAACCTATGCGGTGTACGTCACTTATGATGCTGTGTTCCTTTAAATCCCAGTGCTTAGGCAGAGTGCCTTTTGGCAGCAGAGTTCTTTGCTGGCAGGTACTTGTATTGTTGTGAGAATAAAATGTTGTTCTCCTTGCAAGAGGTGTGCTGGGCCTTTTTCCCTAGCGGGGTGTATTTCTTGTGGTGTGACCACTGAGGAGTTTATCTACACTTGCAAATACTTGGGCACTTCTGATCTGGGATAGAGCGGATACTGCATTGTTTATGCAGTGAGACAGAAACCCTGCTGCATTTTTTTCTATATTGTCCTCTTTAGAATGACATCTAGAAAAGATATCTATTGAATATGCTCAAGGCAAGTGAGCCAGGAAATTGGAAACCAGGCATACGGCTTAACATTGGCGCTACTAGTAATGCATTGCTATTTTTTTAATGGCATTATGAACAAAACCAACATGATCTGTTCTTATTTTGACCTCAGATGTGCGCATACTGGCCTAAAGTGTTGCACATCAAATGGACAGGTTTTCTTACATTGGTATGACATTTTTTAACTGCCATTAATGGCAAAGTGAACAAGTTGACCTACATGGGTGTAACAAGTTTAGACATGTTTTGGTGTGACTTTATTTACTTTCGCTAATAGGCAAAGCCAATGGTAAAATGTTCTTAGGTGGAGCTACAGGCATATATTAGCACAGCCAGCATGGACATGTTTTCTTATAGTATCATTACTGGCAGTAAGGGCAACGAAAACAATAGTATGTTATTACTATGTAATACTGGCATACAATGGGGACACCAGCATGGACGTCTATGGGCACAACCAGAACAGCATTCTCTGATACAGGCAGAATACTGGCACGTGTTGTGGGCAATGACATCATCCTCCTGTTCACTATTAGTGACTTGGCATCATTCCACATGTTAGTGCTAAAAACGTATTGTAAACTGTGGGGCTTTTTGCCAATTTCATTCACAGATAGTGTGCTGTCAAATATAATATTTTAACCAAAATTTTAAAAAATGTTCTTGGGGGTAGGAGTGGTTGTGAATCTCCCCACAACCTCTTAACAGGTCGAGTGGGCACTCAAGTCATTTGCTTCAATGATGTCTAGATCTTGATCAGGTCAAGACAAGTCAGTCCACTCCAGGCAGTGAAGCTGGTAGCTGAGTGGCTTAATGTGCAGCAAGCAGTTTGAAGTTGCATGGAGTGCCTAAAGTGGCACCCCAGGTCCTGTAGTGGCTTGAAGTGTGTTGAGTACAGTCAAACCAGATCAAAAGTGTCTTGAGACAATGAAGTAAGATTCCAAACTGGTTCTGGACTTCTGGGCTACTGGGAGGTGCAATCCGTGAAATCCAGGACAAGGTGAGGCCTTCAGTTCCTCCCCAGGAAGTTGGCTGCACCTACAGGGAGCCCTTCACCTCCAATGAGGAGTTTGTGATACCCATGCAGCAGCCAGCCGAGACACCTTGGTCCACAAGAGTTCATCTCAAATGTTCCCTTGAGATGGTTAGAGAGGAAAAATGCTCTCTGACGTTGATGCATTCTGTCTCCACCCCTATGGAAGAAGACTTTGGGCTATACCTTCGACCACAGAGGTCAAATTAATTATTGTTCTGCTTTTGAAAGTCCACAGATGAACCAAAGAAGGAGGTGGCTCCTCCTCCTTATGAAAGCAAACTGTCACAGGGGATTGGCCCAAAGAAGCCTGTTGTAAAGAGCCCAATCCTGGTAATTGTAATAAGTGCCCTCTGCCTCCTGACATCATACCCAGAGTGCACTGCAAAAAATGCAGGGGACAAGATTTTGTAGAGAGTCCTAGCAGAAACTAAGATGGTGGACACCCTCTTTTAGCCTACCTCGCTCCTCTGGCAATTCTAACTCCACCCCAAAAGTGCACTTTGCCAGAGGTGCAGCCGTAACTCAAAGCTACGGAGCTGGCAATAAGAGAAGATTGCTAGATTTAGCTGCACTTGCAAAAGAGCACAGTAACACTTTATTTTTGGCGAATGTTCACCTTATTGCAAACCTTTTAGCTTCAAAGTGCTGAGGTATAAAGCGGGGGATAGATCACACAATTCAACTGTATGACCAAAAATGACACATTCCTGCAAAATTAAGGAAAAGGACTGATAAGTGCTAGGGAGTGCTCGTCTGTCATGGCACTTATGTGTTCAAGTTGTAAAAGAGGGGCACTTTCCAACCGGGGCAAACAGAAGCAAATCAGTGGCTCCTGCGAATAAGCAAACGCTCTTGGCTTGGGATCAAACAACAGTATGTCCTCCACATGCGCTGCTTGTCTTTTGAGCCTTGGTTTCCAAAATGTTCGGATGTGTTTGCGCCCCTCTACTGAGATCAAATGTGGTTCAAATAACATGTTCTGTGGGATGTGTCATACTTAGGGGGGCCTACAACCATGTCCTAGCTGCCTGCACCCTTCACAGAATAGAACCTTTCATTTGCATGCCAGCGTGGTCCCGCCCACAAGGGCCATCCAGAACCAGAACACTAGGCAAGTCTTCTCTGAACAAGAGTCCCATCAGCAACCCCCAGACACGTGTTTCAGCCTTGTTGGGCCTCCTCGGTGAGGTGAGGCTGAGCCTCTCTAATATGCAGTGAGCAAGGGCTTTACGTCTAAATTGTGCTTAGTGACTTAGGGTTTAAAAAAACACGTTTTACTAAATGTAAAAGGTTGGGGAGCACAACAAGGGTGAAATGCATGTCAGGGGGGCTGCAGTTGGTACCTTCTTCAGAGGGGAATTGCTGGCATTTTGGTGCTCTACTGCCCAAGCGGGTGGAGCAGACTGACATGCAAATAGATATTCCTCCTCTGTGAAAGATACAGTGAGCCAAAACGTGATTACAGCCCTCCTGAATAGGAAGTTGGCCGGCGAGCAGATTATTTGACCATGTTTGCTGTCATTAGGGGCTCTGCCACACCTTTGCAAGTCTTCTCCCACGCGTCAGCCCTTTCATCTAGCACGTGCCGATGACGCACCGCCTTCCCGCCCGTCTCTTACAGATGCACATCAGCACATTAAGTTGTGCATAAGCACCGAACACTTCTCTACCCTTGTGAATCATGCACATTTTCATGCACGTCTAATTATTTTAGGCATGACTGCCAAGCTTGCAGGATATAAAAAGTGCCTGGTTGAGGTGAGGGGGATGCTATCCCGAATTCATGGTAATTCACATTTTCAAAAGATGACTGAAGGTAAAAGCTATCAGACACGTCTGGACTTCACCCCACAAAGGTGCCATTGCTGCAAGATCCACCGTTGTTCTTTGCTTTAAAAAAACTGCATTGCTTGAGGAGCATTGCTTCTGAAACAGCCCTAAAGCATCACGGGGCACATGCAAAGTAAGTCATGTTTTGTGTCATGCCCCAGGTAGATAAACCTGTAGAAGCTGCCTTTGAAGTGCATCTTTCCTGTTTATGGAATGCTGACCGCATGGGATCCAATGGACCGACTCATTCAATGAATGATGCAGTTATTCTTATGGTATGTATTGCATTATGTGCAGTGGTTGGTTTTGTTAAGGTGGCTGCTGGCTATCAGAATGTTCAACCTCAATGGGGAAAGGGAGCCTTAGATGTGTTGTGATCTTCATGATTGCCCTCGTGTGCAGTTTTAACAGGAGGCAGTTAATGAGCACGTGTTCAATTAGGGAAATGGCACAACCCATTGATTGCAGTATTTCAACCTGTGGGTTTGTTTTTAATGGACTGGTAATCGCTTTTAAATGTTAATGATATTTTAATTTCTACTGTCGTTTAGTTCAATGTGAGGCTTACGTCACGCTCTGTGTAAAGGTGAATAGAAGGAAACTGTAACAGAAACCATATGTTGCTCTTATTCCCTGGCATGACTTACATTTTTTGTCTTTTGTCTTTCGATCACCTAGGTGGGCACCGCCAACGCCAAGCCAGTACTGATCTTGCCCACATTGCTTCTCCTACCTTTAGGACAGAGAAACAGAACACATTCAGGCAATATCCCCTACTTTTTGAGGTGTTTGAGAAGTACAATAAAAAATACTGCACAAAGGAGATTTTAAACTCTAAAGAATAGAATTTCTAGAGAGGCAAGAGGAGGCTATGCAGATTTGTTAGGCAAGAGGAGGCTATGCAGATTTGTTTTCCTTCAAATGTTATATCGTGTTTTAGCACCCTAGGTGAGTGCATCAGCCATTATTTATTATGCATTATTTATTTATTTTTGCATTTGTTACAGCGCACAAAACCCTCAGGTATCTCGGCGCTAGTTAAATTAAGATTCAAAGTTACTTGTTATATTACGAAAGAAGAGGTACAAAGGAACACAGTTACATGTTAAATTGGGAAAAAAGAGAGAAAAAAAGGGGGGGGACAATGCAGTGAGGGGATGCAATAGTCGTTGGAGGAATACAGTTAGTTGAACAGCCACATCTTTAAGTTTCTGCTGAAGGTCCAGTAGGCCTGTTCTTTTCTGAGAGCTAGTGGAAGATTGTACCAAAGTTTGGCCACCATAACCGGGATGCTCTTGCCCCACTGAGAGGCAGTTGAAGTTGAGGGTCTTTAGGAGGTGAGATTTGATGATCTCAGAGGACGGGCAAGGGCGTATTTCTCTACGCATCATGATAGGTAAATCGGGGCAATGTTGGAGAGACATCATTGGACCAGGGACAATGTTTTGAATGTAATCTTTTACCGGATAGGCAGCCAGTGAGCAGCTTTCCTGGCTTCTGAGAATGGTCAGATTTGGAGAGGCCAATGGCCACTCTGAGAGCATTATTCGGTATCATCTGTAGTTTGAACAGGTTGTGGTCAGCGGAGCAGGTAAATAAGGTGTTACAATAGTGGAGCTTGGCTCCGGTAATAGCTCTTGCTATTGTTGGTCAATTGGGAATGTAGAGGAAGTGCCTGTAGCCATGAAGCAGTCTGGCTGTGTACGCCGCCACCGAGGCGATTGAGTTCAGTTGACATGAGAGATTGAGGTTGGCATCCAGGTAGACGCCAAGAGTTTTGGCAGCAGTAGCGGGTGGTAATATGGTTATCATCGATGATGAATTCCTTGTATGCTGGATTAATGTTGCAAAGTGTGTCAGTTGAGCCGATGATGAGGATTTCAGTTTTGTTATCGTTGACACAGAGTAAGTGAGAAGACATCCAATTTTAAATGTTCTTGTAGGCAGTGTTTATGGTTGCTGAGTCCTGGGCGTATGATTAGGAGAGATGGATAAGGAGCTGTGTGTCCAAACCAGGGCTAAATCTAACAATAATTGCTCTGGTTTGAAGCACTCTGAGCACGGCTCACACATGCCTGCTCTCTTCCCATACACTCCCCACTGGCACCTGTTTCCTTTGCCACACATCCCGCCTGCTCCCACCTCTCTGCCCACTTACCGGTTGGTTTCCTGATCTGCTGCTCCACTCCTCATCATCCCCCGGGCATTCACTAAAATGGAACAGGGTCTCCACATTAAGCCCTGCCTTTCTTTTCCATGGCAGCCACATTGGGTGAGTATTTGTTTCAACAAACAGGTCGCAGCGAGCACACAACCCATTTTTTGAAAAAATACATTACCATAAGCAACCCTGTTTTGAAACCTGGGGTGTAAACAACAACAATCACTGGGCCTACAGGCTTCAGGGGCCGTAACAGCCCAAAGTCCAAGTGATAGGTCCAAGCTATGAGCTACAGTGAAACTGTAAGCAGCAGGGCTGTAACCTTGCAGACTGACCACGAGCCAAGCATCAGAGGGAACGTTAAAAGGCGTTCCGTTAGACTGAGGAGAGGGACAGACAGGATGGTCCGGTGGATGTGCAAAACAGACGAGTGGATGTAGAGAGGTACTATCATCCCCGGTGTAACCTACTTCCTGGACATGTTACCAATGAAGATATTGCTGTAAGAGCAACCTGCAGGCCTACATGGAACGTGGATATCATTTCTGTGTGTTTGGTGACAAGGTGATGCTTCAGCTGTGGGCGGGGAAGCCAGAAACCAGCATCCACCACTTCCAGATGTGATCCATTCATCCACCCTGGCACAGGCTCTAGCCCGAAGAGCACAAGAGCGTGCAAGGAAGAGGGAGAACCACTGAGCATCATGGCAAGGCCCCCTGCAGAGCCCATGAAGCTACTAGTCAAGGAGGGGGAGCTGTACAGCATCCTGCCACCACTGAATGGATACAACGAAGCCTTTAAGCCAACTGTATGAGTAGGGGGAGCTGTGGAGACATCCTGGACCAGGAAGCATCAGTCAGATGAGGGGATTACTAAGAAGCTGTTTTAAGTCACCTTTCCAGGATGCAAAGCCAGAAACCTCCTGATGCCGAAAGAAAGGGATCCATAGACGCCTTGAGCTCGCCTCCTGCCTGCAAAGAATCGAATGCATTGCGTTGCTGTACAATAGGGTACAGGGAGTGCTGCACCACAGGACAGAAGCAGGAAAAGTGCCAGCAACCATCATAAGATAACAGCCAATGAGCAACAAACAGATGTGCCTGTGATCAATGAGCATTTGGGGCGTTTAGTCCTATACAAGGGCCTATCACATAGGGGCAATGAAATGCAATGGATCTATGTCCGCATGGCGCTTACAAAAGCCCTTACCTGTGGATTACAGCTAAAAAGGCTGCTTTTGACCCCCCCCAAAATCCCTCTGCTGTGCCGCACCCACAAAACCTCCCCACCCAATTCTGCTCCCATCCCACCCCTTCACTTACCTGCTGCAGTCTCCTGCCTCCGAATGCCCCGTAATTGCTATGTGGGTGCCGCGACCCCCAAAGCCAGACGCACAGCATGCTGTGCTTTTGTGAGCAAACTTTTGTGCCTCGAGTTTCCGGAGCCAGGCCACCTACCGCAAACGAATGCAATTGCGTTTCAAAAACCCCAAGATTAAGAATTTCAACACACCAGTGCACATATCAAATTACTAAGTACATTGGTACAATTATTTGCATGTCACGATTGTACATTCCTTAGCACAAGGGGGCAATCATTGCCAGCTCGGATGAAATTATTTTCAAGGCACTTGGGTGACATCATTGCAAATGCAAAGGAAGTATAATTGCACACAGATGCAAATATTTACATTGCACATGGCTGCACTCATTTTGAGTGCAAGGGTACAATTATATACATGTCACAAGGGTGCATATGTTATTGTTGGCACAGAGGTACAGATGGTACACTTTGAACACAATTATAGGCATTACTAAAGTCAGCTGAGTGGTGCCTGACACTTTAAAGAGATAATGCTATATCGAAGATGACGTGACACCATGTGACCAGGAGAACAAATGCCAGTGATGTGGAGTTTATATGGGTGCAAGTTTACCAGAATTGTAAAGGGGAAATGTGCTTAGCTTATCTAGTTGTGTTAGCCTTCTTGATAGCCCAACCCTTGTTCATCCTGCACTTTATACTTCCGTCCTCATATCTCCATTGCCCAGTTCTCTTGTTCTTACTAAGGGCAAGAGAGGTGAAGATGTGTTAAAGCCATTCTTGTTGCTTGGAAAGCAGGCTGAATCGCTTGATCCAAGCCCATGATCTGAGTAAGCTCTATGCTGTTTGCACTCGTTCGCCTTCTTGCCTTCCCCGCTCTTCTGCTTCATCCCTGACCTACTCCCCCCCCACATTTTCCACTCCGAGCCCACACTTACCTTTCCATGTCCACGGCGCAGCCACACCATGCGTCATGGCGGCCATTGAAATGGAAGAGGAGCTCTGCAGAATCCCACCCTCCAGTTCCATAGAGACCATGGAACAATGAGAAGGCAGTGCCGCATTGGAGTGCACTTGGGTTGTAAATTCGAAATACACTCGATCACAAAGGAGGATAGCTTCAAGTTCTGGGGTACATAGGTTTTGCCCTAAACTATTCCTTGTAAAACATGTTATAAAGTAGTATACCAGAAAAATCGTGCTTTGCCACTTGTGTTTAAGTAATCAATTTAATATGCATATATCCTTCACAAATCAAATAAAGGAACATTTGGATAGAATTAGAAAACAAAATAGATGAAAATCAATAATGCCTTAATCATATCCAATTAGGTAAATTAAATCACTGAACATAGAAACAACCGAAATGTTTTGCCCTAGCCGACACGTGTTTCGACCATCTTGGTCTTTCTCAAGGCTAATGATTGGCAAGTGTTATTAATCCACAACATAATCTCTGTGATTTAGAAAAACTACAGCTCATTCGCTTGTTAACAAACCAAACACTAGCGGTCATCATCACATCATCATGGCCAAAAACTTTGAAAACACCATTATTATTAAAATCTACGAGCTGCCAATTCAACTCAAATGTCTTCCTTCCAGGAATCTAATTTTGAAACATCCGTTTGGCATCCATCATATTTACCTATGGCAGTTCCCAATGGCTACCACTTCATGATTGCTGGTAAAGTAGCAATGGGACTCAATAACTTGTTTGAATATTGAACACCTATATTGGTGCATTGTAATCACATGCAGTCCGAGAGTTACCCCCACACAAATCCAAAAAACTGTTAGAGAAACTTGAAGAGTGTCTCCGCCACTGCCTTGGATGATTAGTACATTGTGTGCATCCCAAGAAAGAACAATCTAGCACATGTATGCAAAATAAACATCCCAGAATACCATTTTTTTTCCACAATGTACTGGACCTCCTCATTCGCACTCCATAAACAGTGAGGGCACCTAACAAGAACTAGCCATAATTACTGGTATCCTTGGCCATTTACAAAAAGGATCATTGTAATATTCAGTTCAAACGGTAGTTGCATTACATTCCTAATAATAGAGTATTTGAATAATATCTGCAGATATCAAATCACTATTAATATAACATGCCAGGTCCATCAGTTACAGCAATACGCTCATTTCATGTTTCTTATGGAGTTGAACATGTGTACTCCATAGTTTTAGATTAGTCTGGATTCCAGTTTCGGGTCTCCACCTCTTCTGCCGCATCTGGCCTTCTATAGTCCAATAAATCTCATGTTAGCCTTGATGGTTTTCCTACCAGTGGTTGGCCAATGGTAGTCTTGAGTCTTGGAAGTTTAAGCTGGACATTTGTTCACGAATACGGACTTGTAGTTCACGAGTTGTGATCCAACATATTCTTTTGACTGATGCAAACAATGGCATGTACAACTAAATTGACCCAACAATTGATAAAGTCCTGAATTTGCACATCTAGTCCTCAATGGCATTCAAAACATCACTACTGGGGTCTGCATATCTAGACCTGCTACAGCTCCAACATTTATGGAAGCCCTTCTTCAAAGGTCGCAACCAATCTATTCCACTCTCTTCTTTAGCTTCAGTTGTCTTGAGAAACGATGGGCTTAGCTTATTCTTAAACATCAGTGCCCCAGTATAGAGTGACCTGGGTTTACAGACTACATATGCCCTCAAATCTGTGTGCATCAATAAGATATGCCACTGCTTCTGAACCATTTTATATAAAATGTTACTGCACTTAGAGTATTTAGTGATAAAATGGATGTGCAAGCTCTGCTCCGCCCTAGACGTCACCCTGAGAATCACTGTGCTTTTGAGATCAATGCGTTTAATTGTGTCATACACTTTAATAACACATTCCCTAGAGTACCCCTATCACAAAATCTCTCTCTAAGTAGCTTGCATTCTTGCTGAAAGATTGCATCATCATTACAGTTTCTCCTTGCTCCATGAAACTCTCCTACAGTTATATAATGTATTGTAGACTTCCTATGGCAGCTGGTTGCAAATAGAGTCGAGTTGACTTCAGTTGGTTTCCTATATGTCCTCGTTTGCAATTTACCATTCTCAACAAAAATATGCAGACCCAAACAGTCAATATTCCATGGTCAATATGCATATTTAATTCAATGCCAAAAGTGTTGAAATTCACATATCTAACATGTTCTTTGAAGCACTGCTCTGTACCACACCAGATAAGAATCACAGCATCTATATATTGCCTCATTAGAATTATACTGTGCATCAATTCATCATTAGTGAGAGCATAGTTTTTTCAAATTGCCCCATGAATAGGTTTGCTGGTGGCAGTGCATATTTTCCCCCAACAACACTCACTCAGTCTGTAAATAATATTCATTATTAAACAATATATTGGTGTTTTCAAGAGTAAACCTCAAAAACTCCTTATCATTTCAATATGTGAAAAAAGTCAGTAAATGTAAAATCAATAGATTGAGTAGCCATTTAGTGATCTATTGATGTGTAAAGTGCTATAACATCTACTGTCGCCAATATGAAATCTCAATATCTTCTAGAATTTGCAAAACCTTTGTCGAGACCCTTATATATGATGGTAATATAAATACTTGTTCTCTTATAGCATTGTCAATATACTCAGAAAGTCCTTCTGGTGCCCAACCAAAGCCGCTCATAATCATGCATACTTCTGGTAGAATTTCATACTCCCTGTCCACCATTTGGAGAAAGAATATGGTTGGCGATGTGGGATCTGTCTTGCTCAGAAAGAGCTTTTCTTCATCCATAAGGAGACCTCGCTTGTACCATTTAAGAACTAATTGTAGTAAGTCCCTCACTACTTCTTTCTTAGGGTTAAGTGTGAGTTTTTGATAACACCGAGGTTTTTGTGGGTGCAATTGGCCCATGTGAATATAATCTTAACTGTTCAAAACTACCACATTGCCACCTTGTCAGCCTCCTTTATACCAATACTAGTGACCTTAAATAGTAGTGCTAACGATTGTCTTTAACTCTTAGTCAAATTTTGCCATACCTTGGTGAACCTAGAATGCCATTTATCCATGCATTGCTAGATTTCCATTATAGCAGCCTTGGGAAAGGTCTCTGTTACACTTTTGGTGACAGTTTACAGCATGAATTTAGGCTTGACTTTAAGCACTCGTATTTCCAAATCTTTAGGACATACTCCTAAATCTTCAAAAATGTGTTTCTGACTTGTGTCTGTTTCTTGTTCTAGAGATAGTAATAGGTGGGCATTCTCTATATCTGCAATTGTTAGGTTACCTTTGTGCATTTGTGTTTCTAGGGTTCATAAATTCTGACTTTATGCAGGCGTTTTCCTCAAGTTTTAGTTTTCTTGTGAACATAAAAATATCAATTAAGAAAATCAATGAGACTGGTCCCCACTGTTGGTGCAAAAGAAAGTCCTTTGTTACGGACAGACATCTCAGTATCAGTAAGATTTCCATTGTAAAGTTTAATCACAAGATTTGTCCCTGTCCCTTTGCCTGCTGTTTCCTGGAGCCTGATCTCGTTCTTCTCTTTGTCTGGTCTTGATCGATCTTCATCTGACCCTTCGCATTCCTCCTCTCTTGCCTCTAAAGATGTTCTTTGAGTAGAAATGCCTTGTGCTAAAGATCCTTGGAACCTGACATGTTGGCCAATTGAGCTCTGATTCCCTCTGTATCTTTTGATTTCTTCTAAAAAAAGAAATTCCCAGACTGGTGGCTCCCTGTGTTACATTACCATTACTGGTCACCTGCATTGATATGTCTTGTACTGTGTCTCCATCAGAATTCATATCCAAGCTCCCCAGTGAGGAGGTCGGTGTACAATCCCGAGATTACATTTTTCAGTTCTCATCATATTTTGTTTGGAACGTATAGAGTCGGTCATCTCTATAGTCCCAGTCATCCCTAAAGACTTCCTTAGTTTAACTTCATCCTGATATTCTTTTAATGTGCCATACATTGTAGTGAAATATTTCGGTTTGGAATTTTCGAAATTATCAATTTCTGCTATTTATTATTGAATTTTATCTATTTGTCTTGATCCTACCATGCTCCCGATACGCATGTTCTGCTAACAATTGCATTATAACTCTTGAGCTTTGGTTATGATTGGCTTCCCATTTCTGGGCTAAATCCTTATCTTCAATATCATGAAAATCTGGAAAAATCAGTACCCCAAGGCCTCTTCGTATTTCATCATTAACTAAATAATTAGCCATAGATGCGTTCTCCCAATATTTATTAATTTCTCGTTCGGAGAGTCTTTCCAGTCTGACATACTTTTACCATAGCCTCTCTGTTTTAGTAATACTATTCCTGAATGCATTAACGGTACTCCATCTAGGTGCAAACATTGCTTGCTGTCCTATCCTCTTCCCGATTCTGTAGATATTCTGCCATGGTCAATTGGTTAAACCTTATCTGCAGATAATCTGGAAATTGTAATAATCGAACAATGAGCGGGCAGTCCAGGATTAGAGTGTGCTTAGGTTCTACGTTCAAAATACATTCCATCCCAAAGATGGATAGCTGCAAGTTCTGGAATACATACACATTGACCTAACCTTTTCCTTGTTAAACATGTTATAAAGTCGTACACCAGAAAAAGTTTGCTTCTCCACTTGTGTTTAAGTAATCAATTTAATACGCATTTAACCTGCACAAATCATTTAAATTACAACAAGACATTCCGGGCGTAACATACACCATTCTAGAAGATCATTAAGGTCAATATCGGTTAGTAATTTATAGGGTCACTTCTGTGGCACTTCTTAAATATTGGAATTACTGCCAATCGCTTCCAGGAAGGGGGCATATGTCCCTGTGGCTTATTGATGATCCTTGAAAAGGCTAAACGTATAGGTATCTATCTTGTTTTGAATTTGAAAGGATTATTTGTATCAGATGGAATGTGAGGTATGTGAGGTATAAGAACAGTATTTAAGTTTCACCAATCACACGGGCCTCTATGATGTGTCCTTGTAGGTATGTAATTCAGAGTCCCCATGATGGCATAAGATTGTGTAGTAGCATAATTACTGCACCTACAGTCAGTTTAAGAATCTGAGGAGGCATTCTTCCCTACAGCATTTCACTCTTTAGAGACTGCAACATTGAACAGGTGTGTGAAGAGAAGTGGGGGTGGAAAGAAGTAACTTGAAATTATTCCAAATGTTTGCTACAGTGGAAGGTGAATGTGACCACAGAGAGCCGTGTTCATTCTGTTTTTTAAAATTACAGCTGTTGTTGAAGTGGAATGGCGCATAGTGGTGCACTTTGCCATTTGGACAGCATATGGCAACCAAACACTGATGAATTGCATCAGCTGAGTATGGGAACATACCTAAGCATTTTACATATATAGATTTGGACAGAATTAGAAAGCAAACTAGGTGAAAATCAATTATGCCTTATTCATGTCTAATTGGACAAAGTTAAATCACTGTACATAGAAATAACTTAAATGTCTCGCCCTAGCCAAAACTTGTTTCAACCATCTCGATCTTTCTGAAGGCTAATGGTTGGCATGTGTTGTTAATCCACAAGAAAACCTCTGTGATTTAGAAAAATGACAGCTCATTCATTTGTTAACATTCAGTAACAGTTGTCTGTGATGTAAAAAACTCAATATACATGTAGACACAGATTAGGGAAGGAATAGAGATGACTAAGAGAAATAATAAAACATATTAGTTGACATATAGTGTTGCATCTTGTGATATTTACAATCCAGTACCAGAGAGACCAAGTTAGGTGAGGATTTTGTTTGTCTTAAACAACGGTTTGCACGTTCGCAGTGGGACATTATTTCAGACAATTTCATTGCTGTCTGCACCCAGGTTAGATACCTGTGGTGCTAATAGCAATACAACACTAATTTGCTGGGCTGTATTGGATGGTAAAAGCCTGGAGATCATTATTAAAGGTATTTGCGATGCTCAGCCTTTTTAACTCAGGCCCAGACCTTAAACACCTAGTGCAGCTAGGAGAATGGGTGGTTTTTGCTTAATTATGAATTGGTCCATTTGGATCTATGAACAGCAGGTCAATGGCCCCACGGATGGGACCCCTAGCCAAGAAGGAAAGTAAAAGTTTCAAGCAGTTCTGTTAGACCCATAAGAGGAACATATAGGATGGACCATTGGACGTTCAAATGTACCATCATCTCTGAATATCTAGGGATGTTACTGATGAAGATATTACTGAAAGAGTACATGTCAACCTTACATGGAACCTGCCTCCAGGATCAACTATGTGAGCATCTTTCTCCCCTCAGCTCTAGCCTTTATAGTCAAAGGTGAGGGATCATGTGGGCCATAGGCCAAGCGATTTGGAGAGTTGATGTTTGACTAGCCTTAATCTAGGATGGCGACAAGTCAGGATGAATTATACAGGTTCCAGGAAGCCTGCTGAAACAATTTTCTTTTGTAACCCATACCATTACTGAGATTGCCCTCCTCCCTTCCTACTTCTGCCCCAATACAAGCTATGGATTTGACACCCTATGGAAATGCCCCCTTATTCCAGCCCAATAGGCACATAAAGTGCTCCTATTAAAAACATTGGGTTTCACCACTCCAAAAAATACATTGTGACACCAAAACCCTCTCTGGCAATGCCCCCTTAGCTCAGCTCAACATGGCCGCATTATATCTACCTCTGCCTACAAAACCCGCAGTTGAAATGAACTGATGCCCTGTAATAATGCCTTTTGCAACAGCTCAGTGGGAAGGGCTAAATTTTGGACTAGCCATTGGCTAGTGGTAATTGACTTTTGGCGAGTAGGAAGTGGGGTGCTGGGTGTATGTGAAGAATTGAGGGGGTGAGTGACTTTTAATGGATGACTAGAAGCTTGCTTGCATCGGGAGAGTTTAAGGGCATATCTTCAAGAGGTTGTCCAGGGTGTGACATTCCCTCAATGCATGCCCTATGAAAATGCAGTTGTGTCTGACTGTGTTAGCCAAGTCCAGAGCAGTCCTGACTGAGCAGCACCGTGTCACGGCTTTGTGCTCCATTTGAACCTAAGGAGTGGTGCTCTGAATATTTTACGCGATCAAAACATGCTCGATGTTGAAACATAGCACAGAGATAGAGTAGCTCCTGAGTGAAAGGCGGGTTTGGTCGCACATGCTTTTCCTCACAGAAACCTGGCTATTGGACGACTTTGAGGTGGTTTCACACACATCCATCTCTAGCAACTTCAAATTCAGGCAAGTCAACCGAGAAGGAAAAAAAGGAGGTATAACCGTAGCCTACAAAGGACACCTAAGAATCAGAGCAGTGCCATCACAAAACATCACATACTCTGAATCACTCTTCCTCCACCAAAAGCTGGGCCATCAGACCAATCTATCCATCCCAAGAATTTACAGTTCACTCGCATGCAACCAGTGGTAGAAAATCCTATGGAAATAGCCTGGCCCTTTATCAACTGTAACATCTAAGTATTCAACCTGAGACAACAAGGTGACAGTTTTTCCAAAAATCAGAGGGAATGGAGTTTTGTGAGAGATTATTTCTAAGTGTTAGCAGAATCTCCCCCAGATTCTGATAGTCAGGATGAAGTCAGAGAGAGTCCTCCTGACTGAGATATAACTAATTATTTGTGAATGTACAGTGAAACAGATTTCAGTTTTGTTGTAACTGTTGTAGGGTGATAGAATGAATGAGCAACCTGCACTGAAATGGCAACACGCTTAGGGATTCTTGAAGATTAATATGAAAAATTGCCATCCGGCAGCAAGAACAACATGGGATAAAATCCCCCAGATATACTACGTTTGCCTTGATAAAAACCCTTCGGGGTTGAAACATGTGTCGGCTGACCACCTTCCTTTTAACTATATGTCCACATCTTGGACAATTAAAGCCACATGTGAAGACACAGCAACCTGCGTGAGATCCTCTTTATTTACAAGGGTCTATTATATCATATCTTACTGCAAGGTATCCAGGACTTCTTTGTACGAAATTTCCACAAGGGGCCTTGGGTTTGCCCTTTCTTCCCTGTGACCTTGCAAAGAAATAGCAGAAAAAGAACTACGATTACAAAGTGCTCAGCACAGGAGCATTCAATATCTAGAACCCACTCCCTAATACCTGATAAAATGAAAAGGTATGTTTTAATTTCAAAACGAAATGAAACCTTCCAGAATGGTGAAAAAGGTTGTAAAAAGGAGTGAAACCATTAAGAGTAAAAAATAAAAGTAGGGGTACTCCACCCCAAGATAGTTCCCACTCACTTGGACCACTGCATACCACCCGACCTTCACAGAGAAATTAGCAGAGTGCACAAGCAGCATCGCAGTAGAACACGAACACCTGATCACACCAGGAGACTTTACCATCTGGTTCAAAAGGGAGAATAGCAACTCTACCAAATCACTAACCTCCCACCTAGCCAGTATGCACCTAAATAAATCTTTAAGGCGACAACGCATGCTGCCAGACACACATTGGATACAAGTATCTGCAAAGAAAGCCTAACTACAAGTGTTCCCCACATTTTTTGGAGCAAGCACGCATATATGGACTAATCCTAACACATGTGTAAACCAATCACCACCTATCAACTTCACCTCCTCAGAGGTATTCTCCCTATCCTTACCTTCCCCCAGAAACTCAATGTCTGGTCCTCTCTAGGCTTCACTACTGTAACTGCCTCTTCCTTAATTTTCCCTCTTCCTCCTTTCGCCCCCTTCAACTTATCCAGAACAGGACTACAAGATTTATCCTTGGCCTCAAGCCCAGAGACAGCATCTCTCCAGCCCTACTTTCTTTCCACTGGCTCATCGGTTGCTGCTCGGATCAAACTGAAAACCCTCTACATCACCCACAAGACTTTCTGGGGCCTGGGACCCCGCTACATCCATCTCCCTCTCCCTAAATACTTCCCTAATAGAGCCCTTCAGTCTGCTAGCTCCAACTCTCTGCCGCTTCTCCAGGCAAAGAGTCGATGTAGATATCTCTCCTCTGCAGGAGCCTCCCCCTGGAATGGTCTATCAGCCCCTCTCAGCCTTGAGACGGATTTCCTTAAGTTCCGAAAGCTCCATGAGACCTTCCATTTCATGTCCTCCTTCTTCCTCCCGCTCCCCTGATAACTCCTTCCTCCTCCTCTATTATTGGCCTCCTGGTTCCCTCTGAGTATTACAGGGTCCCAGGCCCCCTTCCGCCCAGCCTTCCCCCCCATGGCTTACCTACTTCCCTTGCACTTGCCACCGTCCTCCCTTTACTCTCACCTTCCCCCTCACTTACCATGGCACTTGCCTATTGGCCTCCCTGTTTTCCCTCCTGAGCACTTCCCCTTTACCTTCCCCTTTTTCTCGCACTTCGTGTTCTGCACTTGCACAATCCGAATGTGACAAGGCCTAGTAGGACCTTTAATGGATCTTTCTCCCATACCCGCCCTTTTTTGTCTTCTGCAGGCTTTAAACACCAATTGTTGTATAAGTGCCTTTCAAATAACCAATAAATAAATAAATAAATAAATATATGTTTCAGAGCTACTAAAGTGACTTAGCACTACTCTCTTTCCGGGAAAACATAAAAATGAACCCAGAATCCAACACCAATGCTACAATGATAATATTATACCTTTTAGAACTTTTGACACAGACAAATCAATAGAAGGAACAAGAATAAGCAACATCACGCTGCAATGAAATCCTTCCCGACAGAGAGAACAGAAACCACCTTGCTACCCCGTTTCAGATCAACCTCACGCATACTCACAAGTGATGCTCCACACCGCTCATTCCTCTCACCACTACTCTCCAACATCTATATGGCTCTTCTCATGAAACTAAAAAAACAGACACTTACATGCTCCACCTACGAAGATGATACTCAACTAATTCACTAAATTGCCACCTGCAAGGGTGTGGAGCAAGACTTCATCAGTTTCCTCTCTCAAATGAATTTGTGGATGAGCAGCAACAACATTAAATTGGACCCGGATGAAACTGGAATCATGATCACACCCAACAACTGTTCTATACAAACCCCCATACCATGGACTACGGAAACGGGAACTAGACCAGAAGCCTACAAAATGGGTACAAACCTTGGAATCTTGATGGCCGATGAGGTAACACTGGAGCTTAAAGTTAATGTAAGTACGGAAAGGCTTCCTCCACCTATAATCTATCAGATGGATATTACCCTTCCTCACTTCTCCACACAGAATCAACTATGCCTACAGCAACTATCTTGGCATGCCTGACCAACTCACCAACAAACTGAAACTAATTCACAATGAAGCAGCAAGTCTCCTTCCAAGATTGAAAAAGTGAGAATACTTCAAGCCAGCACTAAAGTCTCTACACTGGCTACCAGCCAAGAAAAACATCTATTACAAAACACTCTGCATTCTACACAGAGCAATTCATGGCCAAGGAACAGAATTCCTGCAAGAAAATGATCTCAATCTACAGACCAAACACAACCATGAGGTTTAATACTTACATACACCGTTAACGCAAACATTGTTCAAAAATTAAATATGTTGGATCAGCATTTTCAAGCATCTGAATGAAACTGTGGAACTCTCCCCCGAAGGCAAGGCACACAATAGAGGAAAATCAGCCTTCAAGAAATCAGCGCAAACATGGCTGTTTATTATTATTTGCGATTTCTCAAGCCATAGACCATTGTAAGAGAGAGAACAAACAAAGTTGGCCAAGGTACACTGGGTTTCAATTACCTAACAAGCTCTGTGCGACTGCTAGATAACCCCATTACATGAGGATTTCACTCAATTTCCCCCACTAACCCATACTAAAACCCTTCATTCTCCTGCAAACATACCACATGAAAAGAAATGATGTCATGTACACATGACACCTATAATACCCCCCACCCACGCTGACACCAAACAGCAGAACTCCATACCGCCTCCAACAACTTTGATTTGATTTTGAGTCATTTATATAGCGTACCTAACAAAACAAACAGAATCTGGGTGCAGACTGAATCTAACTCACATACTCTCCACAGGGCCAATGCATCCTTAGCCATGTGCACACAAGGCCTCCCATAACATGCTCACCAACCCAGAACACCAAGAAGCAAATCCACACACTGAGAACGGTTTTTTCTGAAATAAAACTACCAATACCATAGCAAAAGCACCTGTGCACTGTCCCTCTGCTCCCACTAACAAACCAACCCCCACTCCTATATTCAGATCCGCTACGGTGCCTGGAGATCATGCAAATGGCAGCAGTACACCATATAAGTCCCAGTAACACAACAGGGTTACAAAATGTCCCCTCCCCAAAATATAAATACATGTTGTGGACCTGCCACCTTTTTGCAATGCCTTCGCACTACAGCACTATAGGGTCACATGATGTCTCCCCTTCCTTAAATCTGATGGGCCATGGAGCTGAAAATTACTGGTTTTAGGGCATCTTTCAATTTGTGTTCTTGATGCTATAATATAAAAATAGGGTGGTACACTGCCCTATAGTTAAGGTGAAACCTCTGTACATAGACTTTTCCAAAAATTCTGTTGCTAATATCTTTTGACGCTGGATGGATTTGGGTGACATTTTTCCAAAAAAATGTTGTCATGCCCCCTCCCCCAAACTGGAAATGTGAGGTAAAATATGTTACAGGATGAAAAAGTTAATAAGAAAAAAAAACAATGTCTTCGGCCTACTCCCTTTCATTTCCCCATAGAGATAAAGTGCATGTTTTGAAGAGCAGTAGCTTGAAAACTACTGGACAGATTTGGATCAAATAAGAAACAACTTATGCACAAAGCATTGCACAAAGTAATTTTCTTTCATAGTTTGGGGTAATTCTGTTCAATCATTTTTAAAATATTCAACAGAGAACGGGGTGCCCCCTGCTCCCAAAGAATGTGATGTCGTCCATGGGGCTTTTTTGCAGAGATGTTTTTCAGAGTACCGAAAATCTTATTTTTATGCTCAGTGCAAGTGATTCCCTCAATAATACAGAGGGAAGCTGAAGATGAAAAATGCTCAAAAGTGTTCAAAATGATATTTGGAGAAGGAAAAATGATGCAATCGCATCAAGCTAGAGGTTGGGAGGGGCAAGAGGTCACCATGTGAAGTTGGGGAGTTGGTGGTGATCTGGGAAGCCAGTTACAGGTAGAACATGTTTGGCTTATAAGGGTAATACCAGGGGAATCCGGCGCATTCAGAAACAAACTGTGTCACAAGACCCAAAGAATGACGAGGGTAATGGGAGAGGGCCAGGGAGGCAAAAGGCCATAGAGGACAGTGTGGAAAAAAGAAAAGAGGAGGGGGGCACATCGTGATTGCCTTTGAGGATGGGGAATAGTTTTTAATTTTCAAGCGTTATTGGTGGAATACCACAGGAATCAGAATAATTGGAACTGATTTCCAGGAAATTATCGCAGGAATAGGATTAGAGAGTGGACAGTGTTTTACACCTGTAGTGATCCCATCTACTAGGCAGGGAGGAATGGGACCATTGGTATAACATGAACAGTGGTCTCGGCACACATCCCTGGCTAGTAGACCCTGAAGAAAATTATTGGTGCAACATATACAGTTCAGTATGTTCAATCCAGCAGATGTGGGAAGTGATGACCATCTTAACTTGGCACACCCCAGTTGCATAGCCCATGAGCACATACATAATATAGCAGAAGGAATTTGCAATGACATACAAAATTACATCATGGGGGACATCAACGGGGGGATGCCAAGTTAAGGTGGTCATCACTCAGGGAATTAGGGGTCGCCAGCGGTCACAGCTGTGACCCCTAAGGTTACTGAAATAACTTGGTACCAGAAGTCAACACCCGGACCAGCAGGTAAGTTACTTGTAGGTTTATTGGTAGGTCTATGCCAGGAAGACACTGACACGTCACTCCATAACAGCTTACATTGTCAACTGTAACTCTAAGAACCCCTGTTCAGAACATAACACATAGCACTCTACACTCACTGACATTACAGCATTCCAGGTCAGTGATGTCACCCACTCAGAGATACACTACAACACTTCTCCCACCTCACATTTCTGAAACAAGAAGGAACTTACCACTCTAATACTTTCGCCCAGAACAATCCCCCACAAGTACGTGTGACCAGCACGTAATGCACCAACACACCAGACACCAACTGGACACCATTAATCTACCTAGAAGAAACTGTCCACCTGGAGCTCACTCACACCCCAAAACCAACACAGCATAATACTAAAAGACTGGATGCCAACCAACCTAAAACCACACTAAAAACCCTGAGCCTCACTTAACACAAAAACCATGGCGCAACCATAAACCTACGTGGCACCCCAAAATCTGCACCCTAACCATGCCAACAAATAAAAATGGTATCACTAAACTTGCACTTAAATCGTGCCGAGTATACACTCAAACCCCACTCGGTCCCCACAAATCCACAACCAATGAGGAACCCACCGAAGTAGAAAAAGGGCTAACACCTCCCCTAAAACCTGAACTGGAAAAACACTAGAGGAACAAAAATAACAAACTACACACTACCACCTGTTTCAAGCTGCCCCTTGAAACCTAGGACCTGCCACGCCCCAGCATTCTCCAAAAGTACATCACACTAACATTCTGAAACTTCCATGCACAGACAACCTTCCACCCTAGTCTGCACCCTAGGGCACCAGGGCTGCCACCCCCCGGGCACTACCCCAGCTCAACAGATCAACAACACGTACATCCCCACTAAACATCAGTCCGCAAAACACTCTCCACATAGAGAACCTATACACGCGAGCACGATCACAAACACAGTCAAAACTTAACCGTGCCAAAATACGCCTACACAACACCACACTTGAACCTAGAACTCTGCCAACAATGCACTACAACACAAGTGCATTGCACACCTGTACACCCAGGACCCCAGGTCCTTGCCAATCTGCACCACAGCCCACCACAGCTGCACCTGCAGTACACCCCTAAACGCACTCAGGACCCCTAGTCCCTGCCAAAACGTCACCATCAAACACACACCGCCCCAAAAAAAAAAAATTCTCACCGGAAGCAATTACCAGATATGGGACCCCTGGCAACAAACCAAGCTTCCATATCCGGCACCAAACAACACACCACCAATTCCTCGCAATACCCTATGACTGCAACCAAAAATACTATTTGCTAACTCCTAAGGGCCCCTAGCCCCAGCCAGTGCGGCACACCACCACCAGAATATGGGACCCCTAGCCAGGCCAGGCTTCCATCGCTGTGACAACCATACACACAATACGGGACCACCGCCCCACAAAATGGAAACTAGCAGCTCCTGACCACTGCCAACTTAGTGACACCTCCATTCCAACTGTGGGATACACTTTAAGCTCCACCCCTCCTCAAGTACAGTAAACACGCTGGATACGAGACAGAATACACACGAATACCTAGTGAACCCTGACGTAGCATGAAAAAACAGGAATATCAGCAATTAGAAAGTACAGATGATATGATATATGATATTTTATTTGTATTGCGCTCGTACACAGGTGTTTCACACACCACACTGGACGACGTAAACACTGTAATGGTACAGTGATTAAGACCAGTGTATGGTCCTTGCGGTAAACGATATTCCATTAAAATCATTAAGAGGTAAAATTAAACATAAAAGCAAAATGCTGATACATTTCTCCCGCAAGTCCAAACCACCCACGAGTCGAGGCCCAACAGGTTTAGACCCCACCTGCAAGAAAAATCAGATCAGGCAATAAATACAACGGAATTACATTATAAACAATATCCAACAATGTCCAAACACACCGGCCATGACACCAAACACACCATCCACGCTGGCCCATTACACACACATGCACCGGTGCAAAACACAGACAGGCCACAACACAAAAACGGGACACAATCGTTCTGACGCCATACTCTTACTACTGCCTAATAGAAACATGTTGTCCTTCTCTTGTAGAACAGCACACAGGAATCCGAAGGCGACAGGTTTCCAAACAGCACACAGCAAGTGTGCTGGTTGGAAACAAGTCTCCAGAAAAGGATTCACGTCAGCCACTCCAGAAAAACACACTGTCCTCGGAGTGTCCCTCATCACACGCCGTAAGTGACAGTCCACTACTGTGCTCCATAGCAGCCTTTCCCAGCCTCCACTTGTCTCCGTCACTTTAGCACAGATTTTACAAGTCCCATCATCACTGACTGACCTGTTCTCAGAACCCACGGAGCAGTCACATGCACCACTCTTCGTCTGTGCCCATACTCTGGCGTATATGTCGCTTGCGAACGCCGCACATACAGCGCGTTCTCAACCTCTACCGTGTTCCAGCTGGAATGCTCCGCAATGACAAAATGACACCATCATTTTGCCGTGGCCACCGCAGAGGACGCATCTCCGCCCCCCATTTCTCACGCCGAACTCCATTCTGTCCACAACACCGAGAAGCCTCGCCTCAGGCACTCTCTCTGCCCCCTGTTGCCACCCGACCATGGCACAACCAGGGCAATGCATTCTCCGCAGCACCATACATCACACCGAACAACACAGTGTAGTTCCTAGACACCCGAACCTCCAACAGCCAACAGAACATACCTGGCCCCGCTATGCATTACCAAGCTCAGTGCAGAGTAGGCAGGACAACACTGTGGAAACTATGACCCTCCCACGATTTTTCCGCTTCCTGTCATGTAACTCCAACTGTCCATAAGCACCGCCCGGCATGCTTAGGCGCACACTGCTGGGACACAGCTTACTGCTGGAGCACCCACCAAGGGCACGCCCTTCCTCCGCACACCAAACTGTGTGCTGTGTAGCTCCCTCTACTGGGGAGCATGATGAACTCATGCCCTGGCTCCACAGGGACTTCAAAGAGGCACTTTCTCCACAGCAACCTCTTGCTCTGCACAGTGGCAATGAGTGCAGTCCAGCTCCGCTCCCAAACACCCGGACACTCGGGCTCAGCCCCACTGGGCCTGCTGAGACACTGTCCCCAGCTCAGGAAACCAAGAGCAAACAATAACTGGAATCACCCATGGGACGTGAGTACATGGAGGGCGCATTTCCTGGACTTCAACTGCTGCCCCCTCCTCAACAGGATCCCATCCTCGTCACCAGTGAAATAACTTGGTACCAGAAGTCAACACCCGGACCAGCAGGTAAGTTACTTGTAGGTTTATTGGTAGGTATATGCCGGGAAGACACAGGCATGTCCCTCCATGCCAGCTTACATTGTCAACTGTAACTCTTAGAACCCCTGTTCAGAACATAACACATAGCGCTCTACACTCACTGACATCACAGCATTCCAGGTCAGTGATCTCACCCACTCAGAGATACACTGCAACTGTTACCCTTGCTATCCCTGTGGTCTCCGTTGCTACCCCTAATATTTTTTTTTTTTTTATATTTTACCTTTCTTTTTTTAAAATATAAGCTCCTGGGCTGTGGCCAGCGCCATGTGGCTCTTCGTCTCTGGAGTGGTTGACTTTCATGTTCAGGCCTCTTAAAAAAAAGGGGGTGGCACAAGTGTAACACTGTGAGTAGTGACCCTAAATAAGAAAGAATAGGAATAACAAATCATTTGTCTTTCTGGAATTCTATACAATAGTTGCTAGAATCATTGAATATTTATTTCAGGCACACTTCAGGGGGTGAGTTACTGATTTAGTCTGTTCTTAAACACCTCAACCCAGGCTTTCATCCTTCTGAGTTCAACAAATGAGTACCAACACAGGATGGGTGAAATTGTATATACATTTGTTCTATTTAAAGCGCTTAAGTGTAAGTGATATTTAATAACAAATCATTATCATTTGGCCTTGGACGTCTGCTGGCATTCACAGTAATTAGGTAATTTGGGTCTATACACTGATATTAACGATACATATGGTGATCCGTTCTTGTATGAAATGTATATCACATTATAGTGATATGGTAACCATATTTTTCATAGTTTACTTAGGAACAATTCTATGTGATGCCACTTCCTGTTTTGTCAAGGGGTGAAAGGTTGTGTTCCATCGCTTCCATTGACATCACTTTGGGGTGTGGTCAAATGACATCACTTCCTGTGATGTCATCTAAGGTCACGAGACATGTGATGTCACTTCTGCTACCCCTGGCATTTTGGTGAAATGACATTCCTGTTATCACTTCCTACATCTGCTGAATTTCAACAGTTGTGTTGTAATAAATCTGATCACCTTAAACCTTTCATAACTAAAGTTTTTTCACTGAAGATATATATAATGTATACAGTTATTTGAACTTTGAGTGTTTTACATGTAACGCTTTAATAAGGATTATATATTGTGTCAATATATATCTCTGTAGTGTCTGCTTTGTGTATTGCCCACAAGCGTTCTGTGACTAATCAACTTCCAAGGCCCCAGTGTTCCAGGGATGAATATCGGTTCTAAACCATCAATCAGCCTCACACCTCTAGTATGTGAACAGATTGTAAACAAAAGTAAATTATAAACCTCCTTGTCCAATTTTGGTAATGTGGATGGAACAACAGGCTTATCTCTGCAAGGTCGTGGATGGTTGATTAGTTGCAACACAGCAGACATACAGTTATTACCCAATGATAAAAGGGACTGTCCAGTCAAGGTTGTATAAAAATATAAAATGTATTATTATTACAGCAGACAGTTCTAGCACACTACAAAACATAACCACCCTGTAAAGGAACACAGTTTCAAGAAGGAAAAGGTATGCACTCTGGGTACTGACAGGAGGCTAGTTGGTAAAGTAATTAATCTCAATAATTTGAGGATACTCTTTTCAGCACAAAGGGAGCAATGGGTCATAAAATGTCACTAGGGGCCTTCGGGGAAGGACCACGGGGGCATAACCACCATGTACCTTGTACTTGTAGAGGTTCTTAGTGCTCGAAAGCATCGTGTCGGTTTCAGGGCGCTTTACAGATTCTGTGACAGAGTTCAAAACGAGTGACAGCTGCGGGTATCAGACATCAGGCGGTTTGGCGAGCGAGGCTGAACAGACAGCTGCAGGCTAGCCTACATGGTGGCTCAGGCTCAGGAATCGTTGTCTCAGTGCTGGTTGGCGGGTCTGAAGCACTCGTTGAGGCATCTCGGATGGCATGAGTGACTGCAGCGTGACAACTGTCAATGGTGCAGTTGGTTGCAGATGGAGGGGCTCGACTGCTTTGAAAAGGTGGACGTTCATTGATGCTTTTCTGTGCCCTCCTCCTAGATTCTTCGCTGGGCTTGTGTCGTCCTTTAAGGCAGAAGACCCAAAGCTAAGGAGAGTGTTGCAGGAAAGGGCCTTGTCCTTCTTTCGGTTCAGAGACTCTCTGGCACTTCCCACCTAGGAAGCTTGCTTGCAGAGCCTAGCGGGGCATGCTGTGTGCTGGCTGGGTACTGGTTCTAGAGCTGCTAGAGGGTTGTCTGGATTCAGTATTTCCTCTGTTCCCTGGGAGATATTTAGGGGAGGGATCTTGCTTCCCTCTTGGAAATCCTGGCTTCCTTCAGTGGCGGAAGCTGTAAGGCAGACTGTACCTTCAGCCAGTGTCCAAATGAGTGCTTCTTCTTACTCCTTTCAAAGACGTTGGATGATCTGCCAAAAGAGGGGCTCCAGTGATTGGAGTAGGCTATGCCTACCTTAAAGAACCGATCCTAGGTCCCTTACAAGGATCTTCTGTTATGGGTGAGGTCATTCACCAGAGTGCTTTGCAACAGGAAAGATAAATGGACGACAACATGTAAGTTCCACCCATCTTCCAGTCTGTTGTGAATCAAAGTGTCTCTCTGGTTAATGGACTTTTCTGTGGTTCCTGATTAAAAGAGGCAGGTCTCCCTTGAAGCGGTGGTCAGACCAGACTTGGTTGTCGCCACACCACATACTCGTACTTTCCTAAATCGGGTCCCCCTGTGGGGATGACCGCTGTAAACAGTTGTCCCAGGCATGACATTTCACTGCCCTTGAAACTAAGAGGCAGCAGCTGACTTCAGGTTGACACAGATTCATATCAAAGGGGTGTTGGGTATCCTGTCCTTTGACAGCCCTGCGTTCAGGCGTCTCGCAGGCCTGCTTCAATTAACTTCTCATCAGTATGCGCTGCCACCAGCAGGGTAGACAAAGGGTAGGGTGGATCCATGGAGCCTTTGTCAGTTAAAGAGGCTGGTCATGGCAGGAGGAAGGTTTTGCCTTCCCTCTTCTTGAGATGCGTTGAGGTACCCATGGCTGTCACATTCCAGCTGAACATGGCAGGAAGGTGGCACCTGTGGGCTGTGTCCACCCAGAGTACACGTAATTATGTGTTTGTTGTGCGGCGAGCATAGGAAAATGTGTGCCGATTAGCCCCATACATTTTCCGGAGGTTGATCTCTCATCATTCAATTGTATTACATAATTTCAAAAAAGACCAGGCAAGCACACACTCCCCGTACGAATGGTCAAATTCCTCACACCTTCCTTCCTCCCTTAAGTGAAGCATGACTGGACTGGCATAGCTGCTCATAAAAAGAGTTTCTGGCCCTCATTACGACCCTGGCGGTAAGGGGTCTACGCCAGCGTTAGCTGCGCCGACCCCTTACCGCCAATTCCGAGTTCCCAGAGCGCCATGGTCATTTTTCCGCCCGCTTTTTGCGGGCGTAAAAATCCATGGCGCTATGGGACCTTGGTGTTAATTACGCCACCGTAATTTACGGTGGCGTAATTAACTCCTTCCCCACTCCCATTATACCCTATGGGGCCGAAATGGGAATGGGGAAGGGTAAATGGGTCAATGGGGACTTACCGCCCCGCCGACCTCGGAATGGGGCGGTAAGTCCACCATCCGCCATGGCGTAAACGGACTTTACGCCATGGCGGAAAAGTCCGTCGATGGCGGAAAAAATCCGCCAGGGTCGTAATGAGGGCCTCTGTCTTTTGGTTGGAATTCCGACTCACCCGTAGGCTAGATTGTTTCACAACCCTCACCACGGGCTGTGGTAAAACCTGCTCAACTGGTGCTAGTGCCTCCACAACTGAATCCTATCAGGTCACATGATGTCTCCCCCTCTCGAGGTATGAGAGTGGAACCGGCAAAGACTTATAGTGCCTCCTCACCAAAGCCCTATGGGTTCCCTTCCAGAAATAAGATCTGGCGAGGTGCTGACTAACTGGCAATGCCCCTGCAAGTGAGCCACACTGTGCCCTTCCACGCGTGCCACTCTGCAGCCATTCACTGTGGATCTGATGGGGTGGCAGCAGCAGCAACGCTGTACTCTGTTCCTAGTTTAATGTTTGTTATTCCAGTAGGCTTATTTAATTTATGAAGTTGGTGCAGCGCCCCAGAGCCAGTTACGTCGACCAGCTGGTGTCTAAAGTTTAATGTGATGCAAATAAAACTCCCTTCTTTAACTGCCGCCTTACATTGTAATTTAACTCTCCTCCCCACCACTCTTCTGCAGCCAAGCGCAAAGGCGAACTGGTAAGAAAGGTGCCTTGGCTCCAGAGCAAAATGGCTGAACACATTCTGTGAATCTAAATAACAGAAACCATTTATCTGCAGAGGACTATGCCGGAACATTATCAGGCATGTCATTGCAGGGTTACTCCAGTTACACGTTATGCTGGCGCATTATCAGACCCGTCACTGGCAGCGGTATTACTCGTGTCACATATATTAGCATATCATCAGACGTGTTGCTGGCGGGGTGACAGTGTCCCGTATTGCTGGCAGGATCTGTCTAGTCACATATCCTACTAGCATGTTATCAGACCTGTCAATGGCAGGGTTACTCCAGACACATTATACTGGCACGCTATTAGACATGTCACTGGCAGGGACATTCCTTTGCCATATTAGACATGTTGCTGGCAGGGCTGTTCCAGTTACACATTACACTGGCACAGTATCAGACCAGACTTTGACAGGTTACCCCAGTTACATTTACTGTACAATATACCACGTTCTCTGGGCTGGCTGGCTGGCTCCCTCCTTTCACATATTATCGTGGCAGATTAGCAGATCTGTATCCTGCCAGATATTACACTGGTACATTACCAGACATATCACTGGCAGGGCTACTGCAGCTACATATTACACTGTCACATTATCAAACCTGTCAATGTCAGGGATACCCCGGTCACATATTATACTCGAATATGGTCAGACCGCCAGCTGGCAGGGGGGTTACTCCAGTCTCATATGATACTGGTACATTATCAGACATGTAGCTGGCAGGGCTACTGCTTTCACAATTTACCCTGGCTCATTACCACACCTGTCATTGACAGGGTTATTACTTTCAAATATCATTCTGGGAAATTATCAGACTTGTTGTTGGCAGGGGTATTACTCCTGTTACATTTTATCAGCAGTTCATCCGACCTGTTGTTGCCAGTGTTACTTCAGTCACAAAACGCCAATGTTACTGACAGGGTTATGCCTGTCACATATTACACTAGCATATCACCATACCTGTTGCTGGCAGTGTTACTTTGGTCACATAATGCACGTGTTTTTGGCAGGATCAGTCTAGTCACATATCATATTAGCATATTATCAGTACTGTCACTAGCAGGGTTAATCCAGACATATATTATACTGGCGCAGTATCAGACCGGTCACTGACATGGTTACTCCTGTCACTTGTCACTTATTACGAGTGTTGCAGGCAGCGTCGGTCTAGTTACATATCATGTTAGTATATTATCATTCCTGTCACTGGCCTGATGATATGCCAGCCTAATATGTGAATGGAGTAACACTCAATCACATACTAGGCTGGCATATTGTCAGGCCTGTCACTCGAAGGATTACTACTAGCAGATATTATACTGGCGCATTATCAGACCTGGTGCTGTCAGTGTTACTTCAGTCACATATTACACGTGTTGCTGGCTGTGTCACTCTAGTCACATATTATCTCTTTATATATAAAGCAGAAAATCAGTTAGTTTGTTCCTTATGTAATTCCACGCCGTTCTACCAATCTGCACTAAATGTTGCATAGTTACCTGTTAGGACCCTCCGGACATTATTGGCTGCATGCCATTTGGACACTCCACCCCTTTCCCAGGATTTCAGCCCTTCCAAACGTGAGGCGATTGCCTGAAATCGGCTAAACATCAATCTGGCCAGAGAAGGACCAGACAAAGCTAACGTTAAGTGTCCCGATGCGAGGAACACAACTCAAAGGTACATATGGACCTGGAAAACCACATTTCAAGGCCCTAGTATTCACCAATTTTGCGATATTTACCCCACAAAACACCACACCAGGGTGAGGCGACAGGCAGTGGGAGCACACAGAAAGTCCCATGTGCTGCAGCACCCCAACTCTCACCTTCATCCCTGCTGGAGGGGTATTTAAGCCAGCCACAGCCACCCATTCTCAGTGCAGTTTACTTTAGAGTGCAAAGCAGATCCAGCAATAAGCCACTTGGAACAGCGACCTACAGGATCATTGATTTTCAACAATTAATGAGAGTGTCATCATGTCTGTCTACAGAACCCGTGCAGAGTATGGGTACTTTTTGCTAGTATTAGTGTATTATCCGACCTGTCACTGTCAGTGTTGCTCGAGTCACATTTTATTATGCCACATATTATGCTGGCATATTATCAGACAAGGGTATTGCAACATTATATTAGCATATCATCAAACCTGTTGCTGGCAGTGTTGTTCAGGCACATAACACACCTGTTGCTGGCAGGGTCAATCTAGTCACATACTATATTAGCGTATTATCAGTACTGTCACTAGCAGGGTTACTCCAGACACATTACACTGACACATGATTAGACCTGTCACTGCCAGGGTTACTCCAATCACATATTAGACATGTTGCTGGCAGTGCTACTCCAGTCACACATTACACTGGCACAATATCAGACTGGTCTCTGAGAGGGTCCCCAGTCACATATTACACTGGCACATTATCAAAGCTGCCTGTGACAGGCTTGTCTCAGTCACATATACTGGACATGTTACCACAGTCTCTGGCGCGCTCACTCCTTTCACATATTATAGTGCCACGTTATCAGATCTGTAACCGCAGGGTTATTCCTGCTCAATATTACACTGGTACATTATCAGACATGTCACTCATAGGCAGGGTTACTCTATTCACATATCGGTCATGTTGCTGGCAGGATTACTCCAGAACACACACTTTAGCCTTGAAAGAACAACCAATCAACCTGTGCCTCAGTACTGACCGGAAATGTTGATACAAGTCTTCGACTGCGACATGGGTCTCAGATTCTGAGCAGTGCCAATTGGTGGGATCCACGTCGGCGCCTCCGCAATGAAGCTGATTGGACCACTGGATCTATATCTATCGGCCCTCCCACCTTGGATCTCAGACTGTACTTAGGTTTATGTGACGTTATGTCAAGTTTTATACTGCACCAATCACTACAGTAGTGGTCTTATAGCACTGGTACCTTGCCCGATATTATAACCTATTTTTGCCCCCACCAGGGGTAAACCAGACCATAGTCCGTTGGCAAAGAGAAACGACAGGCTAGGAAGGTATTCCTCGGAATTGTACGGAGAGGTGGGAGTAGGAAGAAAAAATGGACAACAGTAGACAAATTGGAGGACACAGTGGGATTGGGGGAAGCAGGACTGTGCATATCCCCCACTCATGCCATTTACCACAATGCCTTTATCTATGTATCTTTCTAGCACAACTTTCAGTTGTGCCAAAATGCTCTAATTTGCCTGCAAAAGTACATCTTTTGTCCTATATATATATTTTTTATTTTATTGGTTTACACAAAACCGTATACACAAGTAGGAAAGAAGAAACAAAAGGAATGTACTTCAATATCAAAAGAACAAGACATTGTATATTTATGCTATATAATAAGTATCAAATCAGGCAGACCAGCGCATGTTAACATTAGCATGTGACATGCCAAAAAAGCATAACAGGTCATCTAACATAACCTTGCAATTTATAAAATCCAAAATAAAACACATTTAAAAAATGGCATAAAAGAAAGAAAGCCAATATTAGAACAGTTCATACAGCAAAACAAATGTAAATACAATGCGTACATAAAGTGTTGTAACATGAGGTCTCACGAAACACTGCACATCAGGAAAAATACACCTTCACATAATATAACACAACCCTAAAGGCAAAACATAAAACAGTAAATAGCAAACCAGCATATCTCATAACAAAAACTATAGCATAACATGAAATGCCACAAGTAACTTAACAAGCAAAACATGATAAAAGAGATACCAAAAATAATTGTGTATATAACGTCTTCTAATGCACCGTGTAACTCAAGTATTACATGCCAACAAAACAGAGGGCCATGAAACACAATACCACATGAAAAATAAGATGAAAAGGCAGTAACACACACAAACATCCCTTAATGTGGTATGATTGTAATGCTATCCTCTTTAGTGTGTTGTCATGATTGTACAATGCAGATCTCAGTTAAGTGCCAGTCTTATGCTCATTACAGCCACCCAAGAAATGGTTGGTTAGGTACAGAAAAAGTCCCCACCCTTCAGTTCCACAGACAGAAGTATTGGTGTTTATGATGGGGAGGGTGCCAGGAGATGGTGGCCAAGTAACGGATGGGATTGTCAGGAGGTACAGATAGTGCAGACTGCGGGTGGCCAATGCACCGAATCATAGTTCACTAATTTACTAAACTTTACGTTTGGAAAAGGTTTACAAAAGCATTGTAAATCGTTATAAAAGTGCGATTGCGCAATGGTTTACACACTTTGTAAAGTATCATTTTCATGTGCGGGCAGCGGCTAACAAGGAAAGGGCAGAACATGAGGGCGATAGTGCAAGATTGCTGACACTATAAGCTAAGAGGCACATGGGGCCTCATTACGACCCAGGCGTTTTAACCATGGCGCTATCAACGCCATGGTTGACGCCGGATTTGCAAAGGTGAATGGCGGAATTACCGCCCCATTCCAAGGTTGGCAGGGTGGTAATTCCCCATTCACCATTGCCCCTTCCCCATTCTTGCCCCCATAGGGCTCAATGGAAATGGGGAAGGCGGTAATTACGGCACTGCAAATTGCGGTACCGTAATTACCTCTGAGGTCCCTTTGCGGGTCCCTTCCTTAACGGCTGGTAAAACCAGCCATTATGGTAGGGACCCACAAAGGGGCCTCGTAATTGGGCGGTAACGGATTACCAGTGCCCTTACCGGTACCGGTAATCCCTTCCCGCCCGGGTCGTAATGAGGCCCATGGTCAGTGTGGTTAAGGTGATAGAATGTTCGAGGTAGCGGGACTGCATGGGGCGAGGCTGAAATGGGAATGGTGGTAGGCAGTGTTTGACTTGGCCAGGATTCTCCAGATTCGCAAGTCCCAAAAAAAGTCTTCATGGGTCCCAAATACGGAAAAGCGAACATCCCATGACCTTGCTGTGCCACTTTGGTACACTGCACCCGCGGCGTTCATCTGATCTCATGGTGTCATGGTGCAGAGACATTGACAGGCCGCTGCTCTTACTTCTGTTTTTATTTGTAACTTAAGCACATAAAAGTGCAGTAAAGGATAGATGGCCACAGACACAGCAACAGTGGTTGACTAGGAGGAGCTATTGTCTATAAGTAGGTGCACATTGTGTGGGATTAAAAATGGGATGGGGGCATGAAGAAATACCACAGAAATACATAGCTGCGAGAGAAATAGTACTCTTCACCTTTCACATTTACCAAGTTAGTAGAGTACCTTTTTCAACTGGGTTTTTTTTGTATCAAATCTTGCCCCGAGTTTTAACCATATTGATTCATGATTCATGTAAAAAATTGCCATAGACACCACAACATTTTCAATCTATAATTAATATTGTATTATTTTTACATTCTGAATAATATGAGAACATAAGAACAAGGTTACAGACTGACTACCCCTCTCTCTAAGGTCTAACGGCGCACCTGGTAGAGGTGCTGCAGGGCTGGTGTGTCAATCCACAGCAGATACCTTGGGGAAGAGACAGTTTAAAAACAGAGCCGTAGTAATTATAACAATAAATCTCTTTAATAGGTTCTATAAAAAGTTTGTTGTAAAAAAATATATATGTTCATAGGCTTTATCATATCTGACTCATACCATTCATATCGGTGCAAACATTCTGTGACAATTAGGTGCAAAAGTTAACAATTTCTTCAAACATATCAGTTGTTGTAGATATGGGAAAACAATGAGAAAAAACACAATCGAATTTTCTATAGGTCGACATATGTTTCGGCCCCTTTTAATAGTCCCATCGTTGTCTGCGGTGGTCTACGTGGTTAATGTTGGGCCATCTTCAGGACAATGATGATTTAATACAAGCTTAACGTCTTCACCCTATTTCTGTATGACAAGCCAAATCAGTGGCCGAGAAAATAGTAGAAGACCACGGAGAAGAAATTTGGGGGTATCTTCAATATTCCCCTGATCTATGGCCTAGGGTCCCTTGAGCGGTGAGTGGCGCTTTAGAGGCTCCGTCATGGACCAGTTCCAATGTCGGGAGGCTTTTTTTCACCCTCGACCTCGTAGTGTCTTGTTGGAACGTTTTAGCGATGCGGCGTAGTAACTCGAGCGGCGTCTGCTTGCTCCTGAATGAAACGAGCAAGCAGACGCCGCTCGAGTTACTACGCCGCATCGCTAAAATGTTCCAACAAGACACTACGAGGTCGAGGGTGAAAAAAAGCCTCCCGACATTGGAACTGGTCCATGACGGAGCCTCTAAAGCGCCACTCACCGCTCAAGGGACCCTAGGCCATAGATCAGGGGAATATTGAAGATACCCCCAAATTTCTTCTCCGTGGTCTTCTACTATTTTCTCGGCCACTGATTTGGCTTGTCATACAGAAATAGGGTGAAGACGTTAAGCTTGTATTAAATCATCATTGTCCTGAAGATGGCCCAACATTAACCACGTAGACCACCGCAGACAACGATGGGACTATTAAAAGGGGCCGAAACATATGTCGACCTATAGAAAATTCGATTGTGTTTTTTCTCATTGTTTTCCCATATCTACAACAACTGATATGTTTGAAGAAATTGTTAACTTTTGCACCTAATTGTCACAGAATGTTTGCACCGATATGAATGGTATGAGTCAGATATGATAAAGCCTATGAACATATATATTTTTTTACAACAAACTTTTTATAGAACCTATTAAAGAGATTTATTGTTATAATTACTACGGCTCTGTTTATAAACTGTCTCTTCCCCAAGGTATCTGCTGTGGATTGACACACCAGCCCTGCAGCACCTCTACCAGGTGCGCCGTTAGACCTTAGAGAGAGGGGTAGTCAGTCTGTAACCTTGTTCTTATTTCCCTTACCCTCCCTGTCTACAGACTTGTCCCCCCATTAACAAAAAATATTTGGGAGTACCCATTATTATACCTAATATGAGAACATTACAGGCAAAAGTTGCAGTATGCTGAACGCCAAGTGTGAACACAAATATATATATATACTTATATAAAAAAGGAGAAAATTACATCATTTTCCAGTCCTATTGTTCCTGATAGTGGAGTGGAGAAGCAGTAGTAAAGAGAGTAATGATAGTAATAATGTAAGTGCACAGAAACCCAGTGCTGGAAGAAAGAAAATAAAATAAATATCTCCAAATTAAGTAAAGTCAGGAAAGGATAGAGATATTAGAACTTAGTTTTAAGATAACAGCAAGAATAAACATTAAGCAATTTCGTAGAAACAATTCTGGGTATTGACTTGTTACTCCAGAGGCTTATTTGGTGTATACTTGAAATCCAATGTGTATACACATATTACCTATTGTACATTCAAGGCAAATCTGCTTCTTGTAAATACAGTTGAAAAGCTGGGTTTATTTAAAAAATATAATCAAACCCATCAGCTCTTAAATGCCTACTGCTGTATATCTGTATACATCTTTATTCAAAGAAGTCCATACGTTTTTCATATATAGAAGTTCTTGTGCAGGACTCTATGAGGAAACCCCCCATCGGGTCTGCCAACGCGTCTAGGGGGAAGATCACTAAAAAATGAAAAAAGCCAAAGATGGTGTGCTTCCAGACTGTCTATTAGTTCCCAAGTGCGGGAAAAATTGTCAATGTGTCCAAAAAATAAGATGTAGAAGCCAAATCCCCTCATTCTTTTTCGCGTTTCGGTGGTTTTATGCTGCCACCTTCATCAGGGCGAATTCGTGGTACCCCACTGGGAAAAAGAACACAAAGGAGAAGGACTAAATTGATGTCTAAAAATGTTTTGCTAACTGGCAATGCAATTGTGCAGGCTTGAAAATAAATATTTATTAAAAAACAAGCTTGCTGGAAGGTTTGTCTCCAGATAAGTTTTGCATAAAGCACACAAGTGCTAAAACATCCCCAAAAGTGTGAGTAAATGAAATATCTTTCCTCACCTAGAGGGGTTGCGTTGGGCAGCCTCAGAGGACGTTAGACTGAAACTGCATGCTGGTCCCCGCTTCTCCGGCAACCCTGCAGCGGGATAGCTGGGACACCAGGCGTACCTGATTCACTGCGGCATAGGAGGTGCAGGTGTGGTGGTTCTGCGTAAGTTATGTGAACCTGTATAGAGGCAAATGGAGATGTATTTAATGGAAAGCACTCCCTTGTATATGGTTGGATAAAAAGCAATGGTGGTGTCCAAATTATGTAAAAACACTAATGGGGAAGCGACCCTGGAAAATTACTAAACCAGTAATAGAAATAATAAGTAAAGGAGAAAAGGGGAAAACAGAGGCACCTACTGAGGGAACGCAGGTGCCAGAAATAATGGTATACATTACTTAACTTACACAGCAACTACAGAGAGTGCAGCATACTGTCAGCTGCCATAAAGAAGTGCTGTGTCATGTAGACGCAGGCGCGAGAAATGCGCCTTCTGCAGAGCCTGGCTTGCGAAGGCCGGTTGCTAGGCAATCGAGGGGCTGAGTACGTCAGTTGCCACATGACCCGGAAATAATGGGCAGCAACCAAGCAAATACTGGGAAGAAGAATACCAAGGTGGGCGGTTCCTTAAAGACTGAAACTGATAGGTACCGCAGATGAGGGGTGTGTTTGGGAGTCCCTCCCAGCTACAGAGGTATACCGGGGGGCCAAAATGCAAAAAGGGACAAGTGTACCTGACTGTCCTGTGCCTACTGGTATGTACTCAGCCCAGAGGCTTAATGGTTATGCATAATAAAGAGCCAAATGGGATGGTGATCCTTAAGGTAAAACGGCACCTTCACGTGACAGCAAATGAGTGTGCCCGCTTGTTCGGTTAAGTAGCTGCCATCGTACTCTCGAAAACGATGAGGATAGTATGGCCGCTCGTGCTATGAATCGGTGAATGTGATTGGTGAAATGTGTGGGCTCGATCCCCCAGGAGTGCTGAGGCCAGATCTGCTCATGAGTTCTTGTCTTGCACCTTGTGGGCACAATATTGCTGTTGCAGTAGTCCTGTGAGACAGGGCCAATGCAAATTGGATACGCGCCAGTCCTATGTGGGCCTAATGTGAGATGGGCCATATTTGTAAGTGGATCTTGTGACGGAGTGCAGAGTGGCATAATATCAAGGTATTGGCGCTACTGCCAAAGCCATATTGTGTCTAGAGTGGTACGAATTGTTCATTCAAGCCGTTGTCCCAGCTGTCCAACCTGTGAATCCAATGGCTTTCTAAGCTCAGAAGGCGCTGTTGCGTTCCTGAGCCGGTTGTCAATTTCTCAAGAACCCACCATAGTAGGTCATCAGGCTTGCAGGCTTGTGTTTCATGTTCAAATAATGTTGAACCAAGGGTGAGGCTTCATTCTTACACCGTATTCTGGATCTGTGTACTGAGATACAGATGTTGACACTGCGCATAGTCTGTCCAACATGTCGTAGACCACACGGGCACTCGATACAATATACTTCTTGCGCAGAAACCAGGCTGCTGTGGTCACACCTTATTACTGCGCCAGAAAAAAATTATGCTGGAGACTAAATCCAATTGCTGTTGTGTGATAAGGAAGTTTAATTGATCTGCCCTATGGATTACACGTATTTCGGCAAGGTGCCTTTCTGAAATCAGGGCTTATCTAATTATGACCGATCATAAGTGAAAATAATAAATGCACCATCCAATCCCCATGTACCAAACCACATCGTAAAAATCAAGGTAAAACGGAATATCCAGAAAAGAAAGTTAAGTAATTCAATCAAACATTATTGAGAAGAAAACAAAAGCAAATGGCATTTTTTAAACGTATGCATTTCCATTTCAGTTTCCCATTCACAGAGAGAGAGGGTAGGGGATAAGGGATGGATGTTTAGGTTTGGAAAAGTCAAAAGGAAAAAAGGAAAACACATTAGAAATTAATAATTGGTGAGTGGTTGTGATTGAACAAACTCGTGCTAAGTGTGCTGTAATGTGAGAAAAGATTTCTTACCCAACTTTATTTCTCTTGATCATTACTGGAAGTGTAATAACAGGGATCAATCCCAACTGTGAGGTAAGGGCGTGGGAGAGAAAGGAAAGAAGGTGGCAGTTTGTGAACACTTCTATGCACATTGTCAGCTAAAGTTGCAAAAAGGCGCTTTTACTTTTAATGCGGGTTGCATCAGGTTAAAAGGCTCGCGCTGCCCTTGGTTCCATTTTAATAGAAGTTAAGACTAATTTGCTAATATTTGCGGTTGTACATTAAAAGCCACAAATGGTGTGCATGCTGTCAGTTGATTTAAATAGCTTAGACCCGATTTTTACATCACTTGTGGCAATAGCTGTAACTGATTCAACAAGTGCTACTCTTTGTATTAATATTAATATTTGCGGTTGTACATTGAAAGCCACAAATGGCGTGTGTTCTTCTCAGTTGATTTAAATAGCTTAGTCCCGATTTTTACATCACATGTGGCAATACCTGTAGCTGATTCAACAAGTGCTGCTCTTTGTAATAATTCGACTATGTGCTGGAATTCCACATTGTTTCCTAATTAAACAAACGGAGTTGAGGAACTCAGTCTCCGTTCTATGGCACACCAATGCGACAGTGCAAATGTTTGCACTTAATCAGGTTGCGGGGGTTCGAAGTGATATCAACCCAAAAGTTCCTTCAAAATCTGTCGTACCTCTTGCGCAGATTTACAATTGCTGAAATGACGAAATGTCCAAGTTTTGTTGCCGAAGGTAAAGCTTGGCATCTTTTTGGTATACTTGCAAGCTTCACATGAGCCGCATGGATGGTGCCCCAGTAAGTGTCTAAGATTCCAAGGTCCTTCTCGGGCAGTTTTCTTAGCAAAGTTGGAATGGACCAAAAGTTCTCAGATGTTGCGTGATCTTTTAAATGCAAAACGTGGTTCCTTTTCCTCCGATAGATTGAGTTTGGCCAAAGGCCAATATTTGCGGATGGTCTTCTTGATGTTATATGTGTGGGGGCCATGTGTAAGTACACACGTGAGTCTGGTATCTTGTTCTTCTTGTTGTTGGCTCCCCCGTGGTGTCAAAATGGATTCTCTGCATGCGAACCTTGCCCGTTCCTTGGATGTGGTAACCAGTTTGTTGGAGGCATGAAGATGCATGCTGTGGGACATGAAGACTAAAAACAGTTGCCTTTTCTTGCACTATGTTACTGTCTAGATGTAGGGCCTGATTCCCAGAGCATTCTCCTATGGGATTGTGCCATTATAAACCGTTTCTGTGAATCAGGCCTTAGAAGCATTGGTTATGCTTACATTCATCTGCATACTTTTATTTGTAGGCTTCCAATCAGGATTTCAGAAATAAAGCAATGATTGCATTATTTTCTTCTTAGCTGTTTTATAAGGTTGCTTTATTATGCTATCCATGCACATTTCAAGTTATCCCTTATTGTAGTCATTTGTGGTTTGTAATTTTTACAAGCCTGTCTCTTGTCTGCCATGGCTGCACCCCTAGTCCTGCCCTGTTCTCCTACCTCAAGGAATCCCAGAGTAACATTTTCCCCAATAGCAGCACTTCCGGTAGGGAGAGGAGGTGACACGCTAGACACTGTGTAGGGCATGCATGTGCAGAAACCAAGAAGACAAGTACAGTAAGTGAAACGTGTGCAGTGTTCAATGTAGTTCAGATGCGCAAATGCTGTTGTGGAGAAAACAATATCAGGAGGTGGAGGCAATGAAGGATGTGCATGTGATAGGCCTGAAAGGGCATCATACCGACTGGAGGTGGTGAACCTGCATTATGTAAGTCATAGAAAGTAATGGTTATAAGTGAAGGCAGCTCAAATACTAGTAGTAGTTCAGGGTTCTTTTGTGGTATGATTGAGATGGTAATGGCCTTATTTGGAGCAAACATGTAGTACTTGAAAAAAAAGCCTACTGTCCCGTCTTCTTTATTCCATTGAGAAACATTAACACTGTGTTAAATACTCGCAAACAAAATGCTGCTTTGTTTTTGGTCTGTGTTGCTTTTTGTATCAACACGACTCAAAAAACCCATAGACGTGGCTTATGTTATTGCTCGCTCAACGTTCTGAAACCCACTCCAACTGCTATGTTCTGTAACAAAGTTTGACTATCTCCTAAAACATGCTATTGATAATTTGTAGCTCCTTGTTCCCTGTGATGCACTGTTGTTTTCCTGCATCACAGAAAGTGGATGAGTGATGTTAGGTGTGCTAAGCGTGTTTTGAGACTGTTCTTGGCCTCACCCTGCTTGAAATAGCTGCATAATGTCTTTTGAAATCACAGCTAATGAGCATTAATGCTCGGGCGACTACGCTGCTCCTCATCACCAGATCAATTCATCCCATGGCTGATTCAATTGCTGGATATTTTCAAGACCTTTAAAATTTACTTTTCCATAAACAAATACAATCTAGTCTAAGAGCAATTGTACCTGGGCTTTTGCAATGAATGTAGACCTGCCTTTCTAACCAGAGGTGACATTACCATTACCTACTCTTAAGGACAGAAGACTTCCCTGCAGCTTCAAGCACAGGAAAGCTAAACTGGAGAACTACATGAGAGCTTGGAAGGATGCTAAAAAGGCCAGAGGTGATTGGGGATTGGTGGGAGTCCATCAATGCAGAGCAAGGAGGGGCAGTAAGCAAGATGCACCAGAGGAAGAAAATGAGCATTTCAGAGCAACAACTAACCTCCCGCAAATACTGTGGAAAACATTGGAGCAAAGGACAATGGCCTAAAATAAACTGATGACAGAAATCATCCACACAGAGTGAGAGGCATTGCCTGAAGGAGTTTGTGTTGATTGCATATTTTGATTACAACTGTGATGATAAGGTCACCCCGTAAACATAAACATGTGTGTCCAACAACATCGTAGAAATTGTGAAAGTAATTTTGTACCATAATTTCTAAGGCCTGATTTCACCTGTAAACCAATAGTGTAGATTACATATTTTCTTTCATCCACTATGTGACAATTTAAAAGTACAAGGCTGAGAACTAAATAAGAGGTATGCCCATCTGAAAGATAGGTCCAAAACCTTTGAATGCATTTACTTCCCAAAATAATTTACCATGCCCAGAATGTTTGTGGGAGAACATGACACACAGAGCGGAAAGTATGGGATATCATGTTCCTGGATTCCCATCATACAAAGAACAGAAATGTGTATTACATACTTGCTTTCTGTAGAGAATATGTGTCTGCAATTTAAATGTGATTTGTATTCAAGAACCATCCTTTTATGGGTTTTGAGTACACAAAGATGTAAACTGCAAATATTTATTACACCCATATATCATTTCCTAGGTCCCACATATTCATTCCTTGCCTCTGAGATTCAAAGTGACCTGCATTCGTTTGGTGATTGCAGTGGGAAGTTTTGAAACTGCTTCAAAAGGGAAACTAGAAACCCTTTGAATACAGTACTTATCAAGCCTACCCAGCTCCGGAATTTACAATAACTCAATGAGCAAACTTAAAAAGGCCATGGTGGCCTGATTAGGCCTCTACTGTGGATTATACAAAGGAAACCACTGGCAGAAGTCAATAATGGATCTGGGCCTGTGAATTTCACAGGGCTTGTCAAAATGTATCAAGGGCCAGGTATCACATAAAAACTCTAATAATAATAATAATAATAATAATAATAATAATAATAATAATAATTAACACAATGATAGCCTGCAAAAGGATTATGTAAACAATGAACTGCTACTGCCACCTACATGAAAACATCAGCAACTCCACGCTAGCAACATGAATAGATTGTAACATGAGAGAAATCAAAAATCAAATATCTAATCATTAGATTGATCGCTTGGTTGCAAAGCAAGTTCACTTCAACACAAAATGTTGACATTTTGTAGATAGGAGTTTTATCTGCCAAATTTTGTAAATAAATATATACTGTGCAGCATTTTGAAATGGCAATAAATTGCAAAAATGCACAATGCTGCCAAATGTTACAACGCAACATTCATTTAAGTATCTAAAAGTGCACATTGATGTACAGAATCTCAACATATTCATTTTATTAACCTGGCATGTTCACATCCAAAGCTAGGTCTGAGAAATGAAATTGGAGTTTCTTAAATAGGAGTGGTTTAACCCCACCCTTGCTGAACTATTGGATTGGCAAAACCTCAACTCTCTCACAAGGCAGAGGAGGAGTCCGGAAGAGATATCATTTTATGTAGACAGGATATAGGGAGGATTATGGAATATGGAAAGATGGACAATGAGGAATGTACTGGAGATGCAGGAGCAGAGATGAACACTGAGGATTGACCCCAGGCAGATGAAAGAACATTATCAATCTATGCTTGAAATTTGGTTTCCAGATAGCCACCTGATGAGAGGGTTTGCTGAAGAAATGATTCCAGGCTGAGTCCCAGCTGACTCTCCAAAATCAGAAGCCACATTCGAAAGGTAACTGATAACCCAATCAACCACAAACTGTCCATATAGATTGACCATAGTAAATCTAGGAAGGCAAAAGGACAATGAATTGTGGGGAATGCAATTTAAGAATAGGAACACAGGTGCTGATATTTTACATGCCCTGTGTCATCCCAGTTGCATGGGACACCAAGTGGGTTACTTCTTTAATACCAAATGTACTTTGTATTGAGAAATGAAATTTAAAACTGAATGCATTTTGGTGCCGCTTTAATGTAAAACTTCCTTTGTAAAATGGAGTACTATTTAAAATATAATTCGTGTTTTATGTCAGTTATCTTGGGCTATAGTGTCATTGCAAAATACTGTTGCCTAAAGTGATGTTGTGCATTGATGCAGCCAGTGGAGGCTATACTCATAGATTAGGTGTTTGCAGAACACAAATGAATAGAGATGGAACTTATGCCATGCAATAAGAATTGGTGTGAAAAGCAAATGCATGCAGCACCTTATCTTTAGAAGCACAATTAGATTATTCTGTAATGTGGAAGAGAAGGGGGATGGTTTTAACATTGTACGGGTTACTTGGGAATAATATATCTCCATCACAAAGTATAAGCAGTGTGAACGCTGCACACAGATACATTACAACTGCATATGCAAACAGATTGACAACAGTGCACACACACACGAACACACACATGAATTTAAAGATGCATATTTAGCTGTATTCAAAGTGTTTAGAGAAAGTTTAACCCACGTATTTTTTGAGAGCACAGGATGCATGTTGGTTCAGAATTGAATAAACATATCCCTGAAAGTATAACTGCAAATTCAAACCTACAGGAGACAAATGAAAGGTGGCCATTGTCCACAGTTAAGTTGCTAACACATAGCCTATGCATTCACTACATCACACATGTGTAGGGAAGGTAAATGTATTGCCAGTGTATTCTGACTATTGATTGTTCAAATAACTTTCTCTGATAACATACTTTTCTTGATATTAGCATAAATGAAATGTTTTAAATGCATTTGACTTATCTTGAACTGCTACAATGAGTTACATATGTTGTTTGGACTGTACCAAATGTAGAATAGAAACATAACGTGCCCAGTAAATTTTGGAATAGAGTATGTCTATGTGAAGACTGTTTGAATGAATGCTTGTAGGGACTGATAATATTGAGATTTATAAAGGATGGTCATTCGTTTTTTGGGCTGATTATTAGTTTTGCTATAGTATTGTGTTGATCTCCATGATGTAAAGCTGGAGAAAAACTTAGTTGTAGTTATGTTATTATTTATATAATGTTGATTATTTCAACAGCATACTGTCTGTTCCTTTCCCAGAATTGTGTGGTGGGACTGTATAAACAGGGATGTGAGACTGGCGTGCCACGCCTATGTGAGTCAAAGATTTAAAAACACTTGGGTGGAGATTATTATAAATCGACCAACTAAGAAAATGAGCCAATCTCCATGCCCAAAGATCCTCTGAAGAGTGACTGACATTAATCCCTTAATGCCAGGCTATTATGCAAGTCTATGCAAAAAGGACGTGCATACTCGTCCTTGGCCCTTAAGGGCACACGAGAGGGGTATCAAGAATCTTGAGAGTGACGCATGAGAGGTAAAACCAACAGAGGCTCAATGCATGGCACAAGGTAGATGGGTGGCACAGCATAAGCCACGCACACCCAAACAGGTATCAGAGAGCTAATTGTACTGCTCTTAAGCTCATCTGTGTAATAAAGCATGGCAAAAGAGAGAGAGAAAGAGGCCTAGAAGGACAACGCTATGTGGCTGCTCTAATGTGTATATTACTCACTGGTGGATTACACTTTTAGTGATCTGCAAAATGTGGCCTGCCAGATACTTTGGCCTGTGTCTCCCATGATCCTTCACTATTGATCATGTTGGCTAGGGCTGAAGGGAGTTGTAGTCCAAAACATCTGGTGAGCCGAAGGTGGCAGTACTCTGCCATAGATCATTCTAGGAAAAGGTAACAGGACATTTTATGAGCACAAGATGAAAGCCAATTTGAGGAACATTTAAGACGCCATATTTGAGGTCATTGAGGAGAACCCAATGAATACCACACAAAGTAACGGAGAGGATTTTGTAAATTCTGCAGTGAAACAAGAGGCTGGATTAAAGGGAACCAGATTACTTTTATAATGGATTGTTTAATACAAATGGAACCCCACATGCTTTGAGTAACTATCTGCAGAGTTACACCAGCACCAGGTGGACACCAAACTGAGATGCCTGAAAGTGTAGGTGATATGCTGGAGAAAGGCGTGTCATCGGCGAAATGCAGAAACAGCCACTTGGGGGTAGGGGCATACTGAACTTCGGCTTTGAGGATTTTTCTGAATTCTTGCTGTAAAAAAGCTACTCGGCTCAGATGGAATCGTGTCTTGCCATTAGGCCCTTGCCAAAGGATTTTTCTTCTCATTTGACTGCAATGCAACAGCTCAGGTAGGCAAATATGGAGTGCAGATTGCACAAGAGAATGGGTTTAAACATTGCCAACATTCCTGATTAAATATCAGACTATGGTGCACATGTCTGTATTGGAGAGGAGTGATGAGGATGGGTGAGAGGTGTGTATGGTGTGTTCCTATGGCAATTCCAAGGAAGAAAGTTTCAGAAGTCACAACAGGTAGGTAGAGAGCAGTAGGCATGCGGTAGTAAGGTATGTGTCAGGCAGAGTGGCATGCCCCACCAAAGAGGTCTTTCAGAGGCATATGATGGTTGGCAAACCTTTCAATGTTCTCTGTTGGCCAGGCAGACGGTTGGAGTATAGAGGGCTAGCTATGAAGACTGTTTGTACAGGGCATAAAACAAATGAATTGATCTTTTATATCATGCTGCATGCCAGTGACCAGCCTCTGAGAGTGGGATCGGGTCTCAAACCTGTGATGCTCTATGTTGTCTTGCTTCCAAGTCAAACACATTACCCCTGAGCTTTCCTACATAATCAGAGGGCTGTTATCTTCTGTTGAAATTGGTAGGAGGGGAGAATGTTTCGAAATAGAAAGACTTCCCAACAGGGGATGCCTCTTCTAGGTCAACAGACGTGTGTCAGTTACATGCCAGGCAGTGCAAGATGTGTGCGTTTCCCAACACATATTAGCCACTCTGGAGAATTTGCTAATTGCAAAATCTCTCAAATAACATTACAGATCATTCTGCCCAACAGGCGAGATGTGAGAGATGAGATCACGTTTCTATGTGTACAGAAGGAGACAGAGAGCACTGTATCTGTTGGTGTCATGGGTGGAGGGTTGAATAAAGAGAGACATAGAAAAAGCTCAAGATGCTTGCATTGTCTCCTGTGGTGTGAACGAGATAGGGTAAATGTATGTGGATTTAAATTTTGTGGAATTCAGAGAAGGGCCAACAGGAAAGTGCTTTCTTTGAGCTTGTAGGGTCTGGGTAGATACAGTAGCATATCAGGCATATACTCAGTGTGATATCTTCTGCTCCAATCCTACCAGCCCTTCTGGGAAAATCCTCGCTCACGTTTGCCCTATGTGAGTGGGCATCGGATAGTCAGGAGATGAGTCCACTCATCGCACTGGTACAATCAATTTGTGTCCTGCACATTGACATATATATGTGAGCTGCAAGGAAGGTTCAGAACTGAAGTTCCACCTTAGCTACCTTGCAATGTGTGCAATTCGCTATGACATGATATACGTTTTGCAACATTCTTTCGTACATATGGCCTCTGCATTTTTGTTTCTCTGTTCTTTTCTGGTTGGTCTGTGTGCTTGTAATAATGACATGTGGAATAAAATGAAGAGAACACAATGTAACATATGAAGACATTAATTGAGCTTTCCTTTTGTTTAAAAAATGTGTTTTTTGGGGGGCACTGCTGAGCAGACATCAAGATGTCATTTTAAGGACAGAGCTCTGCTCACAGCCTGACAATAATCAAGAATTGGTGGCGACAATGCCGCACTTTATGCTCTACAAACAGGTGGGCTGGTACCCCTAACTTTGGGGAACTATCGACTGCAGCAGCTGTTAAAACCGGGAAGCAGAAGACGAGCTACAATGCTTTGAACACCTGCGGTGAAGACGGGGGAGGAGCCACTGTGGCCTCATTGCTGGGGAACCTTGCCGCATGGCTGTGTCCCAGCTCGAGACCGCCCCACCGTGAGGACACGTGCACTGCCTTGGCCCGGGACCTCCGAGGACAGTGGGGAGGCCCCCATGCCCGTGATGCAGCGGCAGAAGAATAAACATCAGGAGACTGTGCTTGGATCGGCGGTGCCGGTCATACCCCCACACCCATGCTACAGTGGCGAGGGGCATAGGGCCGTGGCCGGTCGGAATGGCTACATCGTCGTGCCCGGGCTGCTCTGGCAGTGAGTGGATATCCCTCCATCTGGCGCACGACCGCCCACAGCCCTAGTACATACTGAGGCCCGCTCCTAGCTGCTCTGCATCAGGCCTCCAGAAATGCACCACCACATGTATGGAGCGAGTGCTGGGCTCGCCACAGCTCCTTACCATCTCGTCACACCTACCACCTTGCTGGGTCTCTGCCACACGTGGGGAGTGGAGTGGAACAACCCAGTGATTCTGCGCTGCCTCCATACCAGAATCCCTCCAGCTTGTGCTGTTACTGGTCTCCTGTATCTACCTACATGAGGCTCTGTGGGGGGAAACTACCGGATCCACGCCAGGAACCCCAGGACTACCTGGCCAACCTACAGGCCCTGCTATATCACCGTGGGACATGCAGAGATTAGGAGACACCTAGACAGGTCCTGACACCATCCAGGTGCCTGAAACCATCTGCCAAAGCGGGCCAATAGCCCCATACATCATTGCTGGACCTTTGATCTCCCGAGCCATAGCACAGCTGGTCTGGGACACCAACCTGCCTCGGGCGACCCCGGATAACGTCCATAGCACTACTGGCGTGCTGGATTGAGCTGGGATAAAGCAGGTGGTTGGTGCTGACTCTCTGCTGTGGGACCTGAGTGCCCCCCTCTGGGTGAGCTCCCCCTAATCATTCGCCATTACCAGAGGCAGTGGTAGTGGGAAAAAAACAGGGGCCATGGAGAAGTTTGCTAAAGTTGCTTCCAGCGAGAGCCCTGGACCCTCAACTAGCTCCTTCCTTGACCAAATCCATCCCATCATGCCACCGTCTCCAGACCTCACGCATATGATGGAAGCCATGGCAAAAGGCTTTGCGGCTGTGCACGAAAAAAAAACTGGATGACATTAAGGCTAATGTGGCATCCATGTGATTGCAGCTGACCAAGGAATATGGGGCATTACAGAAGAAGAGACGAGAATTGGTGCAACGGAGGAGACGGTTCAGGGGCTTCAAAGCACTGTAACATCCCTAGCAAAGGAAATTAATATAGTCAGAAACAAACACTTGTGTATAGGCGCGTTACAAATGCCATATCATATCATATCAATGTAATGACCTTGAATCGCGCTCCAGGAGCAACAATATTCGCATGGTGGGGGTTCCGGAGGATGCACTGTCTGGTGGCACGGAACATGAAGTGGAAAAACTTCTCTGGGACCTGCTTGAGGTACAGTGCTCTCCCCCTTTTTTGCGGTGGAACGACCCACTGAGCTCTCACCCCAAAACCTAAACCAGGAGACTTTCCTCACCCGATGATTGTGAAAATTCTGAGCTTCCCGGACAGAGACCTTCTTTTTCGCCTTGTTAAGGAAAAAAGGAACTACGCCTGGGCTCTCAGGCAATATGCTTCTTCCTGGACTTTTCACTTTCAGTCCAGAATGAGAGGCACCAATTTGTTGGTGTCAAGAAAATGTTGCAGGCCTGTGACATACAGTATGCAATGCTATTCCCGGCTTGCCTGAAATTCCAGTTCCAGGGTAAATTATACTTCTTCACAGTGCTGGACGAAGCTGTGAAATTCATAGAGGCCCAGATACCGACCCCGGACCATATGGAGACTATCGAGAACAATCAACTACCAGTATGACTGAACTCACCAAGCTCTTGCTTCAGTCACCTCCTTTTTTCAGATATGTACATAGCACCTAAAGATTAACCTACCGCCACCACCTGCATATTCAAATACATGATCCTGAAATTGTACTGTGGTGTGGGCTGAAGCGGCAGCAGTTAGCCCCTTAGCAGCTGCTTGAACTATGTTTAGTCATGTTGGGTCTTTCTGGCCCTGTTGGGGTGGGTGTCGAGTGGGGGGGGCAGTGAGGGTGGATGGGAGGGAGTTGAGATCTGCGCTAGAAAAAGGTCTCTTTGAATGTTCAAGTGCCTGTTGCGCACCTTGGGTGAATAGGGGAGGAAAATGGCAAAACAAATTGGCAGCAGAGTACAGGGTTGGAAAAGTCTTCACTTATAAAAGCAGGAGGTACACTGAGAGGTCTGCGGAGCATCCATTAACCATGATTATCCACTGCAATGGGACTTAAGGTGATGAGCTGGAATGTGAGACGGTTGGGGAACTTCACAAAATCATGTAAGAGCATGGCCTATGTTAATAGACATAGGATAAATGTCCTTCTCCTACAGGAGACACATGCAAAAGAGGGGACATCCAGGGGCATTGCACCAACGTGGCGGACAAACAGATTTTTCACCTCATACTCATCCCAATCTAGGGGGTCATGACGCGAATTCACAAAACCATGAAACTTGTCTTAAAAAATAACTATTTAGACCCTGGGGGGCTCTACGTCATCCTCCACTTCCTCGTTGATGGTATAGAACTGTGGACCCCAAAGCGAAGTAATGGGAAGCTCGGCAGCTCTTGACTCACATGTAATACCTGTAACTGGGCGATACCTGGCACCTACTACACCCACAAGAGCGACAATACACATTCTACTCATCTGTACACGATAGTACATCACGTATTGACACATTTCTGATATCTAGATCCTTGATGTGTAGGGTCGGTGAAGTTGTAATATTACCCTGCACTCTCTCTAACCACTCCACAATAGTACTGACTCTGAACACAGATAGACCATCTGGGTTCGGCAGTGCTTGGCGTTTTAAATCTGAAGCACTTAGAGATATAGTATTCATGGCAGGTATCCAAACAGATATTGAGACATACTTGACGTGCAATGGGGAGGGCACGACCTCTGCTGGTGTACAATGGGAAGCCTTTAAAGTTTTAATTCACAGAATGTTTATCTGGAGAGAAGCTGGGTTTTTAAAAACCATTAGAAATTACCTTCAGTGCTCCGAAAACAAACTCAAGTCCCTAGAGCTGGAATATTCCAACCACTCCAATCGGCAAGTGCTGGCGCAAATACGATCTGAACTAGAGCAATTTGAGGTGCACGCCCTCTAGGAGGTGTACTACTTCTCGCACCGCAAGCAGCCAGGAAATACAGGGGTGGGGGCAGGTAGAACACTAGCCAGACTGGCCAGATAGGATGGGGGGGGTGCTCCCATGTGGACTGTATTAACAATGCACTGGGGAATCCCCATCGGTCAGACCACGAAATTATCAAAGCATTCTCTGACTTCTACAGCTCCCTATACACAGCAAACCAACAACGCGGTGCACAAGCAATACACTCCCTGCTTGAAGGGATACCCCTGTCACGACTAAATGGCCAAACCAGAGAAACCTTTGTGGCCCCCCTTACCATGGAAGAGATCTTCACAGTGGTTTCCAACCTGCCCAAGGGCAAGGCCCCTGGTCCACATGGACTTATATCCGAATTTTACCAAAAACATGAGTCCCTGCTGGTTGCTCATCTTCTTGAGGTATGGGTGGAAGCACTTTGCGACTCCATTCTCCCTCTTTCCCTACATGAGGCCACCATAACTATCCTGCTGAAGCCAGAGAAATCCAGCAACAAATGTGGTTCCTACAGGCCCCTTCCTCTCATGAAAATCGACACCAAAATGTATGCCAAATCTCTTGCAAACAGACTTCTCCCACTGATGGCCCACATCGTTCACAGTGACCAGGTGGGCTTTATCCCGGGCAGGTCAACCTCGCTGAATTGTAGACAATAGTTCAAGGTGATGGCAAGAATAGATTCAACGGCTGAGGCGGTGGCTGTGACACTCGATGCACAGAAAGAATTTGATATGGTCTCATGGGAGTACCTATGGGTGGTGCTTGCAAAGATGGTGATCAGCCCAGAAATGCTATGCTATATTAAGCTGTTATACACGGGTCCCACCGCCAGAGTCTTGGTGAACTCTTACAAATCTGAACCCCTGGAGCTTGACAGGGCCCCCCGATAAGGCTGCCCACTTTCCCCAATCCTTTTTGCCCTGATCATTGAACCTATGGCGGATATAATCAGAGCCCAGCACGGACACCAGGGATTCCGCCTTAGCGGATCTCCCGAAATAGTTTCACTTTATGCTGACGATGTCCGACTATATAGAAGGGATCCTCAAACAAATCTGGATCTAATCTTTCAAGACATAGTTCGGCTGGGGTGCTTCTCAGGATTCACGATAAACCAATTGAAATCAAAAATGTTCCTGCTAACTAGCAGCACTAAGCAACCGAGAGGCGGGTAACCCGTTGCTGGTCCCCCAATGGAATTAAATACCTAGGAGTGTGGGTCTCCATTGCTAGATCCTCCCTCTTGACTGGCAACTATGGGGCAATGGAGAACTATGTGACTGGCTGGCTGGCTAGGTGGAGGGCACTCCCACTTATGATGGTGGGTAAAATGTCCCTAGTAAAGATGGTGTTAGTACCTGAACTCTTATATATATTTGCCAATGTCCCGATCTGGCCCGGTAGGCCCTTCTTCTCCAACCTCCACAGGCTCTTTGCATAATTCCTATGGCACGCTGGGGCGGTCTGGAAAAAATGGGTAGATATAACCTCCCCATTCGATAAGGGGGGCTTCATGGCCCATGACTTTGAGCTATACTGGCTAGATGTGCAGGCCCAATATGCCTCCTACTGGTATGGAGAAAAGCCACAGACACCTCATGTCAAACTCATGTGCCTGGCGGTGGGGAGGATCGGATCTCAGGATGCTCGTGATGGACCATAGATACAAAGACGACTGCCCGTTCGACCCAGTGTCCTCTACAGTGCTAGCCTGGCGTTGTATCTTCTCAGCCAACGCTGAGATACACCCATAATATAAATGGCTTCTGCTGCGGAGGTTCTCTGGTCTAGGCCCTACCTGGTATACCGCACTGGTGGCACAATAAGAGCGTTTTGGCTATAGAGCCATGGCTGATCTATTCCTGCACAGGAAATTTATCACCCCACTAGAATGGTGGAGGGAACACTCTGGTTCAGAGATGGAATTTATGCAATATTACAGGTTACGCACGGCTGTCCAACCGCAGTGGCCATGTTTCCCTTCGGAACCCCTGAAGACAGAAGAGTTGGCATACATAGCCAATTCTTACAGCACTTGCCGTATATTATCTACACTCTACAAAATTCTTGGTTCCATGACCCCGAAGATATGCAATAACTGGTCTGAGGACCTGGGGATCGAGCTATCAGACACTCAGTGGAAACATATGTGTTCACATGTACCCAACTGGGAGCATTCTCGGACACTTTACTAAAAACTCTTGCTGATGTTATAGGGCCCCTCTTGAGTGCTCTGGCTTGAGATCCCTATTTGGTGTGTGGGATAACCTCCCGGACAAGAGACTCTCCTCATTTCTGAACACAGCTTGTGTGATTGCCAAGAGATGTATTCTGCTGAAATGGAAACATGTCACCTCGCCTAACTCCAAGACCTAACTGATGCCACTAACCTGGGCCCAGAACTGTGAGGAGATGTACCTGGACTCACTACCCCCCACATCTCGCCCCACCAATGCCTGGTCAGAGTTTTGATCCTATTTGACCACCCTTCCTCCAGATGAATAATTACATAAATTTCACAAAGTAAACGTATTGACCATACTATTCCTGCAAATTATGTAATATATGTCCATCAAACAACTCATGAAATGATACTGTGGTAATGCATTGTGTTTCTGTCTACCTGCCACACTTGAATAAGTACGGTAACCTATTGTACTCTGCCTAATTTGCCAAATAAATAAAAGTTTTTTTTTTTTTAAATGTGTTTTTCAAGTCTGAAACATGATTTATTCAATATATCAACTATTCGGCTTCAGCTGAATACTTGACAAACTATTTAGTATATGGCTGAATACTAATTATGCTATTCAGTACACCCTTACTTAAGAGGGAGGGAGTGGATTATAGCAAGATATACAGGTTGAGATCCCCAAAGCCAAACTTCAAAATGGCCACTGGAAACAAGATAAAGAAAGAGGGGGGGCGTGGCTACGAGAGCCATGTAGGAGGACGCGTTCTGGAGGAGCTCCCGAGATCCTGCAACGATCCGGGCAAATATGTGCGGTACGACGGATCGCCGACCACCGACGATACACATGATGGTGTGTGAAGGTATTGGCCACGCATTGTGAACTTCTGGAGAGAATAGGATCAACGGCGACGGAGATCGGTGGCTACGAGTTAAAAGACTCCGCGAACAAAGGGCGACTCAAAATGGCCGACCAGGGCCCGGGACTGGAATAGGAGCGAGTTGAACGATGGCCTAGCTGTGAAGGTGCACTGTACACAAACTTGCTACTTTAGCAACCGATCGATTTCCTGAGTCATGTCGAGCAGGCCGGTGCGGCCGAAGGTGAAACAGCCTACCTTAGACGATTTCACTAAAACTCCCCCGAGCCAGGACACTACCAAAAGTAAGGATGCGCTGGCTGGGAGTGGCACGACGTCTTCGTGCACCAACCAAGAAATCCTGGCGGCGATTGTGGAACTGAGGGCGGCCTGGGAATCAAAGCTGGAACTGGCCGTTATTGAACTAAAGACTGCACTGGACCGCAAGGTTGGAGAGGTCCAAGAGGACGTTAATCTGCTACGACAAGATGTCAGGACCCTGGCGGAGCGCACGGAGTCCCTCGAAAAAGAAGTTGGCCCGAATACAGCAGATTGCGCCACTCATAAGGCCGATTTGCATGCCCTGACACAAAGGATGGGCAACCTGGAGAGCAGAGCGGAGGAGGCTGAGGGACGAGCCCGCCGCAACAACATCCGCATTGTGGGCCTACCAGAGGGGATAGAGGGCCGTGACGCTACGGATTTCATCGAATCCATGTTCTTACAGGAGATACCTGGAGGGGCCCTATCTCAAGGATTTGCAGTAGAAAGAGCACATAGAGCCCTAACTAGGAGGCCACCTCCGGGGAACCCGCCTAGGCCTGTGATCGCCAAAATCCTTAACTACCGCGACCGGGAGAGGATACTGGAATACTTCTGTAAAGGAGGGACGATCACGAGAGGAGCGGCAAACATCACGGCTTATCCAGATTATACTCTGACCGTACAGCGTAGTCGCATGAACTTTGGGTCTGTAAAGCGGAGGCTGAGAGAAGCGGGCCACAATATATGTTACTCTATCCTGCAAAATTGAAGGTCTTCCATGCACATAAAACCTTGTTTTTTGAAACCCCGGAGGATGCTATGGGATGGCTCGATGCGCAGGGATGCCCCCAGGAATCAGAAGTTCGGCCCAGAAAGGGCTCGGAAGAGATACGGGAATCGTAAAATGGCGTCGCAAGATGGCGTGGCTCGTGGGACTTGAATATAGTCGGTGTGACACCTTCGGTAAAGAAGGTCAGATGATTGCACTATTTTGTCAAGACACTGTGAATGTTTATTTGATCGGGAGCCCTACGGGGCGATACTCTCTACCCCACAATAGTTTTAGTTGGGTGGCCGTTAGGGTGACCTCACCCTACTGGGCTCCGTTCACCGACCGGTGCTTGCGGAGCTAGATGTGGGGGTGCCTGAGCTCTGATGCTGGAGCTGGGCAGCAGTTGGGGTGTGTGATGTTGGGGAAGGCACGGGTGGGGGGAGGGGAGGGAAGTTGGGGTTTAGTTGTGTATATAGTTGAAGGGAGTTTGAGCTTATATGAGGAGTTACTGGACCGAAACGCTATCTGTGTCATGTGGGCGGTTGGGGGTCGCTACATGGGAGGCAGGGAGGAACGTACTTGCCATGGGAGACCTTAAGATTGTCACCTGGAATGTCAGGGGACTTAATAGTTATTTAAAAAGGAATAACGTTATGTTGTACCTCAAAAGGCAGAGGATTGACATTACACTATTGCAAGAAACACACCTGAACCGGCACAAGTTAGAACTAGTTGAGAAAAAGTGGAGTGGCATGGTGGTGGGCTCCCCGTACTCTGCCTATGCCAGGGGAGTGCTAATCTGGGTAGCACCGCACGTTCCGTTCAGAGTCACGTGGCAGGAGGTGGACACGGAGGGCAGGCTGGTTATGCTCAGAGCCCTGGTAGAGGATAGAGAGGTTTGCATTATTAACACATACGCCCCCAATCAGAATGCTGCTGCATACTTCAGGACCCTATGCACCCGTCTGGGCACATGCGTGGGGGCAGCGATCATTTGGGGAGGGGACTTTAACTGTGTTCTCGACCCAAGGGAGGATAGGTCCGATGATAGGATTGATCGGCCCACCCCGGCAGCCAGAGTATTACAGACGTTGCTGGGCGACTTTGGGCTGGCGGACGTTTGGCGATTGAAATACCCTGATACCTCGCAGTATTCTCACTACTCTGCTCCACAGCGCCTACACACGAGATTGGATTATTTCTTTGCCACGTCAGAAGTGGTGATGGCGACCACTCAAATTGAATATAAAGCGAGGGTCCTGTCGGACCACTCGCCCTTAGTGTTGACCTGGCAGTATGGCCGCCCTCGTGCACGGATACCTACATGGCGCCTCCGTGCGGAGGCGCTTAGGGACACGGTTTTCAGGGAGGACATCAGGGAGGCGATCCAGCGGTACTTTGAGGTTAACACGGGCAGTGTAGATTCGGCTGGTACACTTTGGGAGGCATTCAAGGTTGTGTTACGAGGGGACGCTATTTCCAAGTCAAAGGGCCTGCAGGGTGGGGTTCTGATGGAGCTAGAGAAGGCGGAGAGACAATTGGAGCGCGAATGTAGCGAGGCAGGAGGGGACGCAGACCTAGTACTTGAGCTGCAGCAGCGGTGTTCGGAGCTTTGGGAAAGGCTCTGTAACCTTAACTATAGGAAATATGTTGAGAGGCAGCATGCGGGTGGAGACAAAACTGGCCGCCTACTGGCATGGCTATATAAGAGAGAAACCCCTAGGCCCCCGATCAGGATGATAGTTAGAGAGGACGGAGAGGAGGTAGACACCCAGGAAGGAGTTAATGCAGCCTTCCTTGATTATTATAGAGCACTGTATGAGGACAAAGGGGGAGAATATCAGGCAGAGATCAGAACTACATTGGAAGACATAGAGCTGCCCAGGATTAGTGATGAAGAAAGAGAGGAGCTGGACGCACCTATTACACTAGAGGAACTGGAGGAGGTAGTGAAGGGATTGCCCACTTGTAAGACTCCGGGCACGGACGGACTCCCTAGTGAGTTTTATAAAGTGCATGGGGCAGAGATACTCCCCCCGATGCTAGAAATGTTCAATGAATCTTTCGAGAAGGGTTGGTTACCGGAAACGCTCAGAGAAGCGCTGATAGTGCCGCTCCCCAAGCCTAATAAACCCCGACAAAGCTGTGGATCGTATAGGCCGCTGTCGATGTTGAACCAGGACAGCAAGATCCTGACGGCGGTCCTGGCCAACAGGCTACGAAGGGTCATCAGTAAACTGATACACCCGGATCAGACGGGCTATGTCCCCAACAGAAACATAACTCACAATCACAGGCGACTTCACCGGGTGATTGAAGAGGGGAACAGAAGTGATGAAGAGATGGTGGTGGTGTCCCTAGATGCAGTTAAGGCATTTGATTCAGTGAGGTGGCCTTGGTTGCTGGCGGCCTTGGAGGGGTACGGGTTTGGGCCTGGCTACGTGAGGTGGGCGAAACTGCTGTACAGCGAGCCACTGGCCAGGGTGCGCACGGGATCTGTGATATCCAAAAGGTGGCGACTTAGCAGAGGCACCAGACAGGGATGCCCCTGGTCCCCGATGCTGTACATATTGGCCCTGGAGCCCCTGGCGGTGTACCTCAGACAACAATATGACTTGGTTGGCATCGAGGTGGGAGGAGAGAACCATTTGATATCCCTATATGCTGACGACCTGTTGTTGTACCTGAAGTATCCGGAGGAAAACCTCCAGTACATTTTAGAGGTCATGGAAAAGTATGCGGAGTTGTCCGGCATAGCGGTTAATCCCAGTAAATCGAGCATGTTCCCGCTGGGGAGCTTCATTGGGGTCCCTCTGGAACGGTTGCCGCTGTTGCCCGTGCCCTGGGCAACTGAGTCTTTCCGCTACCTCGGAATTGATGTATATCATGCTGTGAAGGAAGAACACTTGCACAATACCGAGGCGGCGGTAAAGAAAATCCATGATAGTTTGCGGTTTTGGGAGAAGCTGCCGCTGGCAATGGTGGGCCGGGGGGCGATGCTCAAAATGGTGGTCCTGCCCAGGCTTTTGCACTTTTTCAGCAATATACCATACTTGATACCCAGGAAGTTCTTTGTCAAACTTGATAGTGTACGCAGGGACTCCTGTGGCACGGCATCCGCAACAGGGTAGCCTTGTGGAAACTCCAAAATTTCCACGATAGGGGAGGCATCAAGCTGCCGAACTTTGAGGCCTATTATGTGGCCAGCCAGCTGCAATACGTGACCAAATGGCTCTCTGATGAGGAAACTCCTGAGTCTAGGCTGGTTGGGAGGGACTGCGCCCCGTTTTATCTAAAGGAGGTTGTCTGGGTCCCTAGGTCAGACTTGCAAGGACGCCCATGTATGTTGCTGTTGGGGTGGAGAATTTGGCGCAGAATGTGCCAGTTGATTGAGAGCCCGTGCCCGTGTTCCCTGCATGTGCCACTGGCCGCCCTAACTATGGGGGACAGCCAGCTCAGGAAAATTATCAGGACATATTGGGAAACGGTTGGGCTGGCCACATTGGGAGACATATGGCAGGATGGGGCCATTAGAGAATTTGTAGACCTGGGTGAAGAAACAGGGCTGCACGGGGGCCAATATGTTACATATCTAAGGCTGGTACAGATCATCCGCAAGACTTGGCCGGAGACGGTGCTAGCTGAAGATCCGGACGCACTGATAGGAACGATATATGATATATCAGAGGGCGGGCATGAGATCTCTAGATTATATGAGGTGGTGATGACCCGGGTGGGGAAGGACTTGATGGATTTGAGGCTCGATTGGGAAGCGGAAGTGGGGGCACAGATGACTGATGGGATGTGGGAACGGGCCATGGGATACCATAAGAAAGTGTCCAGGAATGCTAGATTGCAGCAAATACAGCTGTACATCACGCACAGAGCATATATGACCCCGAAGAAAATAGCCAAGTTTGCGAGCGCAGGTAGACAAGCATGCCCGAAATGTGATGAAAAAGACGCAGGTATGACACATATGTTCTGGTCCTGCCCAGTGATTGAAGGCTTTTGGGGGGAAGTGGCACAGAAATTAGCACATAAGGGTGTTCTGCTACGCATTGACACGGCCTGGGCCTGCCTCCTGGGAGGGTTCCCTAGACCACGGAACACCAAGCATCTCGGGAAACTGAGATACCTGGCGTATGTACTTGCTAAGAGAAGGATAGCTATGAGTTGGAAGCAACGCCATGGGCCAAGAATAGAGATATGGTGGCGGGACCTGCAGAAGTGGGCGGAGGCTGAAACGGTGGTATGGCAGGAAGCGTGTGGTAATTGTGGGGAGGAAGAAGTGGGCAACCTGGCGGCTTGGAGAATGTTAATTACGGGACTGTTTGGCACGGAGATGGACCCTGCTGCTTCCGAGAGGGGCGACGCCCGGCCCCACCAGGTGTACACAGAACTGTAAGGTTGATAAGCTCTTGGGGGGAGGGGGGAGGGTTTGAAGTGCAGTAACATGGCATTAATTGATGTTTACAGTGTGTAATGTATAATGCTGCAAGTTTGGTTTGTATTGTTTTATTTTGAAAATAAAAATTTTTTAAAAAAAACAAAAAGATAAGGAAAGAGTCTCACAGCAGGCCTAAGCGAAGGCGACCAGTGCAGTCAAAGAAGTCAACTTCAAGAAACACAAAATGGATGTTGAGATATATTTGGGCCGGACACACAGAGGAGAGGGTCTCAACTTGTAATCTTCCAAATCACTATGGGCAAATTAGCAATTGAAGGACCTAGCGGCCTAGAGGTAACAGAGTGGAAGTATATGTTGTTGTACCTGTGAACTTTTGACAAAAGGCCTGCCAATGCACACGGCCCACAGGATGTAATTGTCAATGTGACTTGGTGAGGGGGTTCCGGGCAACTGCTCAGGGGCAGTCTAAGCCTACAAACCATAAGACTAGAAGCTGGAGCCTCCAGGAACTAAAAGGGTAAGAGGCCAGATAAGAGGCAACCAGGCTGGATGGCCTGTACCACATTTTTCACTGTTGTCTGCTCCAGTGAGAAAGAAACCTGAGCATGTACATGAGGGCCCTGCTTCTGACATGGGGGCACAGCAGAGATGAGTAGCACACAGTCATCAAGAGACCCTACAAAGGCAGAATTCACCAAGTCACACCATAGTGTGCCACTATCGATAAAATGTGCACAGAGGATGATGCCAAGAGAGTAACTTAGGTGAGTAGATCCCTCTTCAAAGAAAGTCGAAGAAGGTGATATCTGTGAATGACACCAAGGAGCTGCTAATGTAGAAGCGGCAGCAGGAGAAACCTGAAGCTGAGAGGCCGGACCAAGTGCCTCCGGAAACTTGGAGCTCCTGTGGGAGGGGAACCAGGAGCACCAAGCTTCCGACCTGGACTTCCTGTCTAAACCAAGTGAGTTGCAGTCAGCATGAAGCCCCGGAGGTCTCCCGCATGTTGACGACCGACTCCTTCATATTTAACAAGCAGCAGCGGTCACCATAGCGTGGCTTCTCCAGCTAACAACCATTAGTCCAAGGTTTAGTTCGATATCGAGTAACGTTGGGGTGACTTTGTGAAGTGTGAGGTGGGGCAAAAAAAACCCCAGAAAGAAAATTGACAAATGGGGCGAAGAAAAGAAAAAAATCAGAGGTCCCTTACACGCGCACTATCCAGCCGATCATTATACCTAGCTCTTTGTCTTCGGCTCGATGACCGCCAGTGTCCGCACTTGTCAAGCCCAAAATCTGTGTGTCATTTCCAATAGTCAATTATTGGTAATGCCACAGGTGAATGCTCTCACGGAATCCCCATATTCCCACGCAAGATTGTTGAAGAGTAATCCACCCTTTCTTACGGAGAAATCCGCCCAAGTGTTTACAGTGAAAATCTTGTAGTTTGACCACCACAACCACATCATTTATGCTCAACTCCCTGGAAAAACACTGAAAACTGCGAAAGGTTTAGAATTGCACCGCCATATGTTTAAAGCCCCCGGGCCACAGAAGTCCATCCAATGGTTGCCGACAATACAATGGATTTGCCTGCATTTTTTGTAAATATGAAAATTCAAAAAGAGTGTTTTAAAGAAAAGATTCTTTGCCTGAGACATAAATCAATATGTGGCCTCTCTCTAACTTCCAAAAGTATGTATACCCTGCGTGCTGGCTTCCCACAACTTGCTAGAAAACCCCCTTCCGATTCTAGCTCCCTTTGGTGGTAGGTGGTCTCTTCGCCAGAAGGAGTCTACCCTTTGGAACTCACTATGGATGCGTGTGTGCCTTATACCCAACCAGGGCTGACCTTAGCGGTGGGCCTTCCAGGTGACCGCCTGGGGCCCCCTGCCATTCGCCCCCCCCACCACGCCAGCTCGGGGGAGTCTTTCAAGATCTCCCCGAGCTGATGTGGTGGGACAATTCACGGCAGGCGTGCTATTGAAATTAAATCTGCTCCATTATCGGGAGAAGAGCGCAGTTCATAACAATAGGGAGCAGATGCGAATCATCAGCACCCATTGAAAAATGTGCTGCCCCCCCTTATGAGCAGGGGTGCACTTGAGTGAGGGAGGTGGCAACATTTTTTGTTTTGCCACCCAGGGCGCTACGGCTGCTAAAGCCGGCCCTGAGCCCAACCATCTGAAAGTCAATCCTTACAGACCCATTCCTTGCAGCATATGGTTCCTAATCGTCCAGTCGGCCGGTCTTCCCTTAACACGTTGCACTATCCATCTAAAAAGTGTTGGTGTTCATTTATTTATTTATTTATTCGCATTTGTTGAGCGCACAGCAGACCGAAGGCATTGTGGCGCTTGTTGCAGTGTTTCTTAAACTTGGTTACATACAAATACTGCCCGTGGTTACATTGGACTATGATTGTGCTTTAATGATATACATACATTGAGCACGAGAGAGGTCCGGTGAACATGTTAGTTGAAGAGGGCTTTTTTAAGTTGTTTGCGGAAGGAGGGTAGTGATGTTTTGGCACTGAGGGTTGTGGGTAGCGTGTTCCAGGGCTTGGGTGCAAGGTAAGGGAAGCCTATACCTCCAGCCTTGGTTCTATTGATGCATGGTATGGTAAGTAGGTTGGTGTATGTGGATCTGATAGGTCTTGTGGATTGCGATCTATACAGGGTTTCAGATAGGTAGGAAGGTCCTGTGTGGTTAATGCATTGATGCGTGGTGGTGAGAATTTTGAAGGCGATCCTGTCTTTGACTGGGAGCCAGTGGACTGCCTTCCTAGCTTGAGTGATGTGCTCTCTTTTTGGTATGCTGAGGGCTGCTCTGAGAGCGTTGTTTTGAGTGGTTTGGAGCCTGGAAAGGTTATTCTTGGAGGTGCCTGCTAGGAGAGCATTACAGTAATCCAGTTTAGCTCCTATGGTGGCTCTGGCGATGGACAGGGAGTTATCTTTCGTTAGGAAGGGTTTTATTGCGTTGATGAGTTTAGTGCTTAGTGCCGAAGCTGAGACTATGGCGCTAACTTGTTTATCCATGGATAGGGTGGCGTCTATGTGTACTCCTAGTGTTTTGACTGAGGATAAGACTGAGATGATGCAGTTATCTATATTAAAGTTGATATATAGTGGGTCGAGGTTGGAGAGGGTGGGTTTCTGACCTAGGATGAGGATTTGGGTTCTGTCCCCAATCAAGCAAAGGCCGTTGGTGGCCATCCAGGCTTGAATGGTGGAGTAGAGTAGTTGAAGGGCAGCGGAGTCTTGATGGTAGTTTCCTGTCAAGGGAAGAAGTATCTGCGTGTCGTCGGCGTAATTAGTGTAGGTGATCCCTATGGTGTCTAGCTTGTCAAATAGCAGCTTGGTGAAAAGGCTATATAGGGCCTCATTCCGACCCTGGCGTTAACCAAGGCGCTATTAGCGCCTTGGTTGATTGCGGTATTTTTCCGACTCCGCCATGGTGAATGGCGTAATTGCCGCCCCATTCCAAGGTTGGCGGGGGCGGTAAATCCGCATTCACCATGGGCCCTTCCCCATTCCCATTTTTGCCCCATAGGGCTCAATGGGAATAGGGAAGGCGCTAATTACGACACCGTAAATTACGGTGCCGTAATTAGCTTCTATGTCCCTTTGCGTGTTGTTTTTTTAACGCCTGCAAAAAGCAGGCGTTAAGTACCAACCCGCAAAGGGAACTCGGAATAGGGCGGTAAGGGTTTAACGGCACCGGTCTTGTTACCGGTGACCATTAACCCTTACCGCCCTACTCGGAATGACCCCCATAGAGTGGGGGCAGTACAGGAGCCTTGTGGGACCCCACAGTGAATGATGGAAGGTGCTGCATGAGCTGTGTTGGAGTACACTTTCATTGCTCTGCCTTGTAGGAAGGAGGTTACCCAGGATGCAGCGTCCTTGGAGAAGTGTGCTGCATGCGTCAGGTGGCTAGTGAGTGTGGTGTGATCTACTAGATCAAATGCCGCTGAGAGGTCAAAGAGAAGGAGGAGTGCGGGCTTACCTTTGCCCAAGATGTTTGTGATTTCGTTCTTAAGACCTAGAAGGGCGGTTTCAGTTCCGTGTCCCTTATGGAACCCAGATTGTCTTTTACCTAAGTTTGTGTTTGATTCAAGGTAGAGTTGGATCTGTATGTGGGTGGCCTTGTCGAGTAATTTTAGAAGGAAAGGGACTGTGGTTATGGGTTGGTAGTTGTTGGGGTTAGCAGGGTCTAGTGTGGGCTTTTTTAGGAGGGGGCACACCCAAGTCTCTTTGAGGCTGTCTGGGACTATGCCTGACTTGAATGAAGTGTTGATGAATGCTGTGAGGAGAGGGGCGAGCTGCTCTGCACAATCTTTGATGATTTTTGGGGGGCATACATCACCCTTACATTGTGAGGGTTTGAGATGTCTGAGGATGTTAATGACCTCGGTTTCGGAAATTTCAGAGAAGGTGAATTTGGGTCGGTTGCTATCTTTAACACCATGTTTCATCTGGGCGTGTGTATTCTGCTTTGGTAGAGTGTTGTAGTGGTGTGATATCTTTTTTTGGAGGAGGTTAATTTTTTCTAGCATGGCTGATTGTATGGCTGTGCACCATGCCTCGTCTTTGATGATCTCATCAGGGCACTTTGGTGGTACGGTTAGTTCTTTAAAGATACTGAAGAGTTCTTTAGATTGGGAGTTAGCAGAGGTGATGCGGTGGTTGTAGGCTTTGGATTTTGCAAGAAAGATGGCATCTTTGTATTTTTTGGTTATGGCTTTGAATATCTCTTTTGTGTTATCACAGGGTTTACGTTGCCAATTTTTGAGCGCTTGGCGTTTGTCTGTACGCAGAGATTGGAGATCCTCTCTGAACCAGGAGTTACAGTGGAAGGATTTTTTCTCTTTTTTGTTTTCTAAGGGGGCAGCAATGTTGACGGCCCTTGTGATGGAGTCTTTGAATATTTCAGCAAGGATGTTAGGGTCTGATGAGAACGGAGGTTTTAGGCAGGGCACATTGAGGAGTGCGCTGATATTGGCTGCTGTGAGTTTTTTGGAGCTTCTAGCTAGGGAAGCTGCAGCTATGGTGGGCACTTTAGAGCTCATGGTGACAGGGATATCGAATAGGATGAGGTTGTGGTCTGTCCATGGGAAGCTAGTGTTGGCAGTGATTGCTATGTTGCAATTGTGGTCTGTAATCCAGTCTAGGGTGCGTCCTTTGGCGTGTGTGGGCGCTGTGACTTTTTGAGAGAACCCTAGGTTATGGAGGTCTTTGCCTAGGGATATAGCAGCTTTGTCCTTAGGGTCGTTGAGTCCTAGGTTAAGATCTCCTATAAGGAGTGATTTAGTGGATTTTTTAATATTGTTTCCTAGGAGGTGATTAACTTGACCTTGGAAGTTCGTGGAGGGGCCAGTGGGACAGTATATTGTGTGAATATTTATGGTGCTGTTAGGCGAGAGAGCTAGTTTAATAGATAGAATGTCAACATTTCCTTCCACTTGGTGGGGTAGGGTTCTGATAGATAAGGTTTCTTTATGGATGAGGCAACCCCCCCTCCTGTTTTAGCAATCCTGCCTTGTCTGATGATAGCGTACCCTGGGGGTAGGGCTAGTGTGATGGCTGGCTTCGTGAAGCCATGTCTCGGTAATGGCTAGTATGTCTAGGTCATGTGTGGTTAGTAAGTCATGTACTTCTATGGCGTGGGCATTGAGGGATCTTACATTGATAAGTGCGCACCTGTATGGAGTAAGGCAGGAGTTTTTTGGGCCTAAGGTATGAGAGTTTAGTTTGGGTGTAGCGGTGCAGGGAGAGCAGGGGTTGATGCTCGGTGTGGTATATGTGGGCTTGCTGCTCTGGCACGAGGTAGTGTTCTTTCGATGGTGGGTGCGTGAGCTAAGTCTGAAATTTCTGTGTGGTGTGTGTAGCGTGGCTGCCTGGTATTGGATGGCAGCGGTGCGGGCTCTGAGTCTGTCTAGTCTGAGGCTAGGGTTGGGTGTAAGTGTGGTGATTTCTAGTACATGTGAAGGGGTAAGCAAGAGATCCATTGTAGATGGGTGACTGTGTGATTTGGTAGTGGAGGTGAGGCTGTCGGTTGTCGATGAGCAGTGTGTTTATGAGTGTTAGTATCGCACTTAATAGGCAGGTGAGGAGGAGCGGGGAGAACATACTGGGCTGGAGTTAGTTGGGCTATGCAAGTTAACACAAGACTGGCCCGAGTGGCGCTAAGCAAGTTAACACAAGACTGGCCCAAGAGGCGTATTGCAAGTTAACACAAGACTGGCCCAAGTGGTGCTAAGCAAGTTAACACAAGACTGGCCCAAGTGGCGCTAAGCAAGATAACAAAAGACTGGCCCAAGGGCTGCTATCCAGTGGTTATAGTGGGTATCTAAGCAATTTAATCCGGTGTTGCCTTATGGGGCACAAGGCGGCTTGCATGTGCCGTGAGTCTTTAACATTTAGCTGAACTGCTATCCGAGGTTGGGGTCATATGTTAGACCTTGTTCATAGGCGGGCGTGACTTACTGTCATTGTAGTCACTGGGAGCGTGTGTTCGCGGGCATCTTGGGTAGCGGGAGTCCTCTGGTCAGTCGCAGTCGTCGACCATGAGTGTCCCTTAGATCCGGTATCGACATGATAGATGCGGGCTCTCCTAGCTCTGTGATAGTGATAAGGATGATTTATCAAAACATGGGGGTCTGGGGGAACACAGAGCAGCGTCCCACGCCGTAGCGCAGTGGCAGACAGGGGCAGACAGGTGATGGCCTTTGGCTCACGGGCCTTCAGCTGTTGAGGGCCGGCTTCCGCCTCCGGTCCTCGTTGCCGGGGTAAATGCAGATTTGGTTACTAGGCAACCGACGTGGACGCTTCGTGATCGTCAATCATGGCGGCCATCTTAGGGCAGCGCGGCTCTATGGAAGCCGTTGTTCAAGGAGCGGGGATAAAAATGCACGAAGGTGCTAGCACAGCGGTGCGGGCACGATGAGGTAGGTATTTCAGCAAAGAAGACTGGATGTGCTGAAAGATGATCGGGCAGGCGGTCGGGCGGGCTGGTGGCTACAGCTGGGTGCTGCGCTTCGCTGTAGACTGCTCCTGCAGCCTAGTGCGATGCCGGCACGTGGGCTGCGTCAGTGAAGGAGTTGCCTGACTCCAACCCATATATATAGTGGGCTGAGGGGCAGACAGGTGATGGCCTTTGGCTCACGGGCCTTTGGCTGTTCAGGGCCGGCTTCCGCTTCCGGTCCTCGTTGCCGGGATAAATGCAGATTTGGTTGCTAGGCAACCGACGTGGACGCTTTGTGATCGTCGATCATGGCGGCCATTTTAGGGCAGCGCGGCTCTATGGAAGCCGTTGTTCAAGGAGCCGGGATAAAAATGCACGAAGGTGCTAGCACAGCGGTGCGGGCACGATGAGCTAGGTATTTCAGCAAAGAAGACTGGATGTGCTGAAAGATGATCGGGCAGGCAGTCGGGTGGGCTGGCAGCTACAGCTGGGTGCTGCGCTTCACTGTAGAGTGCTCCTGCAGCCTAGTGCGACGCCGGCACGCGGGGCTACGTCAGTGAAGGTGTTGCCTGACTCCAACCCATATATATTCATGCTACTTAAAGACCGTACATAAAATAAACATGGTGGCAGGGCTCAAGTCGAGGGTACATGCTGGTGGACAGAGTGCACCCACTTTTTTCAGAGGGTGGACTCCGTCCCCCCCAGCTAAAATGAGAAACATTTTGGGCCCAATTCATGGACTATTTGCCTGGTTCAAAGTGAATTTGCACTGCTGAGAAGTGACTTTACACTGCCGACACAAACCCTGAATCATGGAACCGTGCAAAGTGTATTTTTGCTGTGCAAAGTCCGGGCAACATCAGCGCATAGTAATTTTTGCAGTACACAATGACTTGGAACGGCAAAAATACACTTTGCACGGTTCCATGAATCAGGGTTTGTGCTGGCAGTGCAAAGTCACTTCTCAGCAGTGCAAAGTCAATTTCAACCGGGTAAATATTCCATGAATCGGGCCCTGAATGTTTACTTTGAATGTATTAATTAAGGCCGACACAGTGCTTGAACTATGATCGTCAAATTCACAGGCTGGACACTTCAGCGCTGCACTATAACACCTGATTTAAGATCACTAACAACTAAAGGTGATATGTCCCGTCGGTACTTCATATTCCAGGGAAAACAGTAGTATTTGTTCTTGGAGTTTAAAACATGCACACCTAAAATGTTTTCAAAAACTCTATTAGAAGAAAATATCCTGTCTTGGTTTTGTGTGTGTGTTGATTTTATGAAAGCCAAATGCCATTCGTCCTGTGCAATTTGGGTGGTTATGCAAAGCCAAATCAATTAATTGTGCATATTTCACCTTGATATGCTAATTTCTGCCAAAGTCACATTCCATTGTGTTTGTTAATGAGTCCACCGACTTCTTTCTTTAGGACTTGATCCCTGCATTGCGGCATACTTATTTATTTATTTATTATATTTATTGATCGCTTGTTAAGCGCTTACACGGGAAGTAAATAAGATTTCAAAGCACCTAAACTTCACAGGTACACCTCTGCCAAGCAGGCACATATATGGGCATGACTCATGGAGGTGTTTTATAATGGGGCAGTCCCATAGGAAAACGTTCTGTGAATCAGGCCCATCGTGTCTCACCCTCGAACTCATGTGCCAGCAAGCCTAAAATGTGGCCCAGGGCTGAATGGGGAATGTTGGGAGCAAGCGTCTATGAATCCTAAGACCGAGGGCACCCCTTCAGAGACCCCCTGGAGACTGTTAGATCTTCAAAGGAACTCATTGGATGCCAAACTGGAAACTAGAGTGAAACCTCGGAGTGGGCAGCGCATGCACAGGCCTGAAAGAGGACTCTGAACTTTCCAGCTGGGATCCTCAAACCCTGTGGAAGTGGCAGACCTTGGTCTGGGTGCCACGTGTGGTCTTGGAGCCAGTGGATATGTGGAAGCACAGAGATGAATTGCAGAAGGCAAATGCCCTCCGACATGCAGGCCAGAGAGGCCCTGGCTGCACTTCCTCAGCTCTGGGCTTCTTCACGGACCTCTGCAACAAGGCAAGATGGGCGCATGAACTTTGCTCCTACTCTGAACCTGTGAATCCAGTGGGGACTGTGCTGTACTCACAGATGAATTCACGGCTACATTTGTGTAGCCTGCCCTGGACATGAGCGGACTGGGGCAGAAAATAGTCTAGAGGACCAAAACAAGTGACCTGCATCCATAAATAGCAATTGGAGACCTACTACCATATACTGTTTGAATGCTGCCTGGGGAAGATTTCGCTACAACCTGTGAAGAACAGTGAATTTTAAAATCCTTTGTTTCACGAAGATCATGTGTACAATGACTGAGTTATCAAACTCGTCCAGAGCACAGGCCCTTCGAGCGTTGCCCTATCGCCCAATAGGCCAGTCCGAGCCTGGCCCCTGCTGGTTGCAGTTATAAGGAATACTTTTATGGGTGGCTAGTGGGCCTATCAGACAGTGTAGGTGAGATCTTAAACCCAGGGACGGCCACTTGGATAGTGTGAGGCCTTCACTGCACAGTGGAACACAACCCGCGGCAGGGTCCTGCCAGTGCTGACCAGCCTCTGTCTGTTCCCAGCCCTGACCAGCCTCTGTCTGTTGCCAGCCCCAGAGGCGCTGGAGGCAGTGCCCCATAAAATGAATAGGGCTGGCACCATACATTGACTGGGTGGTGTGGGGGTTCGAGGCCAACAGTGGGTGGGTCAGCAGGTGTGACTGGAGATTTGCTACCCCTCTTCTGTATACACATCTTTTAGGGTGACTGCACACTGCTTGCATCACGTCTCAGACGTGCTCTTTTCATTTTCACACTCATCTTCCCACATCTCCTCACGTGCCTTTATCTTTTCTCATCCTCTCTTCCTCCGTCCTCCCACTCGCCCATCTTCCCACACTGCCGTGGTCGCTTCCTGCCAGTGCCCCCTCCCCTCCCCAGCCCATCCTCTGGAATGTGGGGGTTCAGAGGTGCACACATATAACGCATTCCCATTCATCACTCGGCTGGTCCCACAAAGCCGCTGCCTGTGCGCGAAATCCCATTATGGAGAGCGCCCCTCTTGGCGCGCGCCCGCTCCCTTACCCTTGAGCCCTCGCGCGCTCAAGCACAGCGTCCTTCCGCCATTACCTACATTGCGGAGGCCCATGGGGGACCACTCTGGCAGCAGAGGCCTGTCGCCCGATAACCAGCTCTTTCCTCGATAATCGATATCTCCCTGAGCCTCCCAGCATCCTATCAACTAGCGCCAAAAGGCAAACGCGAACCGCATTCAAGCGCCTTAATATAGCGCTCCACATCAATAACGTGAAGACACAGAACGGAGTCGCTATCAGTATCTGAACAGCCCAGGCGACAGCCACATCCCCCATTGTGATACTACTCTCTCCAGTACAGTACTCGCAGCAGTAGAGACATTAGTACTTAAGAGGATAGACCCAGCATTGTATAAGTACTCACTACAGTTATCAAAACATCTCAGAAGAGTTCTAACATAAGAGCATAACGAATACACATAACAGTACAGAAGACAGCACCGACAGCACCAACAGCACTAGCCAAAAGAGGAAATTCTCCTCCATGTGAACACGGATGCCAGTATAGAAGAGAGTACTCCAAATAGACAGCAAGAAAGCGAGTACTCAAAGCAGTACCGAAGGTCACTGACATAAATTCGCAAGACGATTCACTGACACCAGACCTGGATACTGACAATACAACATAGTACTCACCTGAGTACAAAACAGCACAGAGGATGCTACTCACATCAGTACATACGAGGATACCCTCCTATGTACACGAGTACTCACAGCAGTACAGAAGAAAAGATGTACAAGCTGATCCCATCAATACTTATGAGTACTCACATCAGTGCAGAAGATCGATATACAAGTGACTACTCACGTCAAGAGTACTCACATCATCACATAACAGTGATGTTTTAAATCCACAATACTACTCCAAATAGCGGAGAAGGGAGTACTCACAACTGGAAAAGGGATTGAATAGACCTTAAACAGTACTCACCTCAGAAGTGCCTACTACCCAACAGTATATCCAAGAGCACTCACGCGAGTCAAGAGAAACTTTCACAACAGCGCACTACCAAATACCGACATCACTGAGAAAATCACTTACTTTGTGAAGTTAGAGTACTCACAAGAATACAAAAGAGCATTTACAACACTTCAAAGGACTGTTACAGAACACATTTCCATCAGAAAAGAAGAATTTAGACACACTGATTAATATTCAAGGGAGTGTTCATGTTTATACAAAGAAAGTTCACACAAAAAGGGAGTACCCACATCAGTACCGACCCGAGTACCTGCATCAGAACATGAACGGAAATTGACATGAATGCACGGAGAGTATTGAGCATAGTACAGATGAGAGCACACGTGTCCATAAATACAAGTGTGCTAACAGAGCACACTAGAGTACTCGCACCATTACTCGAGAGACTGCACATACCGATGCATACTCGATACCAGTCGGAACATCCGTGCGTATGGGAAGTGGTACTCACCTCAGGGAGCCGGCGGCGACGCTGCTTCGGGGCTCAGGGCCGCCATGCGTGCATACGTCTATGGCAGCCGCAGGTCAGGAGCGCCCTCCCCCGCTGCAGGTGTGGAGCCGGGGCATCCTCTCACCCAGATGCGGCGCTAGAGTTCGGCCCTGTCCTCCCTGGTCTGCAGGCGTGGGGCCTATTCCGATACCCGGCTGCAGGCCTGGCCCGTTCCTTACCCAGAGGCAGGTGCTGTCCTTCCCTAAATGCAGGTATCCCGATCCCCTTCGGCTGCAATCCTGGATCCTGGTCCCGTTGCTTTCCAGCTGCAAGTATGGAATCCTGCTCTCTCCAGCTGCAGGTGTGGAATCCTGTTCTCTCCAGCTGCAGGTGTGGAATCCTGCTCTCTCCAGCTGCAGGTGTGGAATCCTGTTCTCTCCAGCTGCAGGTGTGGAATCCTGCTTCTCTACAGCTGCAGGTGTGGAATCCTGCTCTCTCCAGCTGCAGGTGTGGAATCCTGCTCTCTGCAGCTGCTGGTGTGGAATCCCGCTTCTCTCCAGCTGCTGGTGTGGAATCCCGCGTCTCTCCAGCTGCAGGTGTGGAATCCCGCGTCTCTCAAGCTGCAAGTATGGAATCCTGCTCTCTCCAGCTGCAGGTGTGGAATCCTGCTCTCTCCAGCTGCAGGTGTGGAATCCCGCGTCTCTCCAGCTGCAGGTGTGGAATTCTGCTTCTCTCCAGCTGCAAGTATGGAATCCTGCTTCTCTCCAGCTGCTGGTGTGGAATCCTGCTCTCTCCAGCTGCAAGTATGGAATCCTGCTTCTCTCCAGCTGCAGGCCTGGAGCCTGGCCGTGCCCTTCCTCAGCTGCAGGTCTGAAGCGCGCCACGTTCTTTCCCAAGGAGCGGGTCTGGGGCTGGTCTGGGCGCAGAGCCGATAGTGGCCCGCGCACTGCAGCCCAGGAGGAGCCGGAAGGGGCAGGAAACGCCGAGCGCTCTTTCCACCCCCAGCCCTTTAATTACCTCTCACGGTCGGGGGCGCAAAGCAAGAGGTCCGACACCGCCAGAGAGCCTTAAAAATACTGTTATTTAGCACATGCTTATGACTGCATGGCGCAGGTGTGGGCACAGGCGGGCACAGCCTTGCCTTTCTTCCTCTCGCGTTCCCTTTCCCCCTCTGATGGTGCAGTAGCGTTTGCGAAGCTGCGCGGACAAGAGCGGAATACTAATCGAGCTGGAGAGCGCGAGGCATAGTGGGAAGGAGGTGGGGGTACATGGAGACAGGCTGGATGCGCTGCTGCCTGCATGGGAGAGAGTGGGTGGAGGAAGGGAGTGCAGTAGAGAGAACGACGGGCACGAGAGAGGGGTTCAGTTCATGTAGCTAGGCGAGACGCAATGGGCGCCTTACTGAGAGAGGCCGCACGGTAAGGCGGAAAGAGAGAAGGGCCAAAGGGCATTGTGGAGATGTGTGAGATGTAGTGTTGAGCTCAGAAGAGGGAGGGAATCACACTGCGGACAGGTGTGTAGGAGAGAGAACGATAGAGTAATCCAGGGGGGTAAGAGAGAGGAACAACAGTAGCGTGTGTGTCTGGTTAGACACATTGGGCTAAACTCCAAGCAATCCGAATTTTCACAGAGCCGCTGGACTTCTCACAGTGTGGATACGCTGAGCTTCTTCCGGTGAATTTTACTTGGGGGGGGGATACACGAGAGGCTTGCGTTAGTCTCGTTGGCAGACCCTAAAGCGGCGGTTGGTTACAAGGGTGTAGTTAAATAGGGCAGGGACTCAAGTGCCAGTTACATAAGGGTATTTGAAGGAGAACTCGGATAGTTTATTTCTGTAATGCACACAGCAGTGTATCATTCACATACACACTGCGACGTTGATGCTGTGACTAGGCAGCGATCACATTCAGTGGCTGTATGCGAGTGTGGAGCCCAAGTACATACATCTCTTGGGTAGGGAGGAGATTCTCCACTTGGGAACCTTGCAGGTCATACCCACACTTAACTTTTGTTGTCGCCAACAGCATAGGAAATGGGCCGGAACAAGACGGAGCAGAGCTCTGGCAAAGTTTGTCTTGCCAGAGCTCAATGTCCCGAGCCCCGGGAATTCCCAGGAAACTCCAAGATCTGCTCCCAAGCCAAGCTCTCGCGCACGAGCAGCAGAATGAATGCAGAAACAGGCCAAGCTTCACATCCTGTTTAGAAGCTGTTTAACATGGTATATAAGTCTTGCAATGTACAGACTTTTTTTTTTGTTAGGGTGAGGATTGAGAGCAGAGCCCAACTGCCATTGCTCGCTCAAAAGGTTTTCTTGCTTAATCACAATCACAGACGTTTCACATTTAAAATTGTGGCCATTCTTAATTTCACAAACTGCTCTTTGCTTTTATCCAAATCGCCAGACTTGGTAAGGAACCGGCACCGTTCATTTCGGACCGCCACATTACAGGTTTCCTCGTGGGTGGCGGAATGCACGTCTGGTCCAGATAAAACGTGCATACCGCCACCCGCGAGCAAACAAGGATGCTAACAACGGACCCGTCAATAACGGGTCTGTTGTTAGCATGGTCCCCATTCCCATTGAGCCCTATGGGGGCTCAAATGGGAATGGGATGTACCAGGCCTGCTAAAGTCGGCATGGCCCGGTAATTCCCTATTTTTGAGACACAGATCCGGTACCTGGTTTGGGGGTAGCCATGTCGGTAAGAACGGCATGGCTATCTCCAAACTCCTAATGAGGCCCATAATGTGACACGTGACCTAGCATGAAACCCTGCCCCTCTTCCCTCGCCCCTTCGCACCCCAGCAACGTCCTGTCCACCCAAGGAGGAGAGGGTTCCAAAATAAATGTTTCCCATTTCCAGCATTGGTCACTGACTAATATGCAAGAGGAGAAACACATAGTTGGTTGTAGGTCGGAGATTATATTCAGAAGCTTTACGTAAGTGTGTCCTCTTTTTGTGACTAGGAAAGAGAAAATCCCAGCTACCACCTTGAAAAAGATGAACGCCGTGGTGTATGGTGAATTCCTTCATGTGGCGGCACAGTGTAAATATTTCCCTTCACTACAACCAAGTGAGCCAAGCAAGCAAGCTCACACCATAAAGGAGCGCTTCTGGGGGAGTTTGACCCCAGCTATATTTTAAATAATGGTACGAAACTATGGCCCTCATTACAACACCGGCACTAAACCATGGCGTTATTAGCACCATGGTTGGTGCCAGTGTTGTAACGAGTCTGCCCTGGTGAAATGGGGAAATACCGCCCCACTCCAAGGTTGCCGGGGCGGTATTTCCCCATTTCCCCATGGCCCTTCCCCATTCCCATTTTTGCCCCATAGGGCTCAATGGGAATGGGGAAGGCGGCAATTACGGTACTGCAAATTGCCTGCGAGGTCCCTTTGCGGGTGCCTACTTTAAAGGCTGGTGTAGACCACCCGTTAAGGTCGGGTCCCGCAAAGGGACCCCGTAATTAGGCGCTAAGTGTTTAAAGGCGCCGCAGCCTTTTACGGTGCCGTTAAACACTTAGCGCCAGGGTCCTAATGAGGGCCTATGCATTGGAAAGCACACATTTGAGCAGAAGCCACACAATTTACAAATGTTTATGTGGGGCAACATATGAAAAACTCAACTAGATGTGAGCGGACTGACAGTACACAGGGGCACTTTGCAACACATTTATGTTGGCTGTGACAAAAGGAAAACCTTGAGTCCTGTATCTACAAGAGATGCCAGCATTTACATTTAAAACATAGGTTATGCCCCCTGTACAAAATGCATGCCACTATTGGCGCTGTAAAAACATGTTCATACTGTGGCCCTAATATTTGCCTGTTTGACATGGTAAGAATGCATCTTCATGCTGGCTGTGTCCAATGTATACCAAGATTACCACTTTAAAACACGTTCATGCTTGCAACGCCTTATATATTCCTGCAGGCCACTATAAAACACATTTTCACTGGCTGTGCTAGCATGTCACTTAAAAAAGGATTTTCATACTGGGTGTGCCCAATACATCCCAATATTACCATTTTAAACACTTGTATGATGGCAGTTCCCTATGTATGCCGGTATTGCCACTCTAAAAACACATTTGTATTCTGTTTCTAGCCAGTATATGCTGCCAGGATTTTACAGTAAAACACATTGAAGCTGGTTGTAGACAATATATGGCTGAATGGCATACAAACAACTGATTTGTATGCTGGCTGTGCCCAATGTATTCTATCATGCCACTGTAAAAATATATTTTCATTGTCACCATGTTACATATATGGCAGAATTACCTATGGAACACGTGTTTATGTTGGCTTTGCCCAATACATTCCTGTATTGCCACTGTACTCACGTTTGCATGTTGGCTGGATGCAATCTATGCCAGCATTGTCACTGTAAAACATTTTAATGCAGACTATGACCAATATATTTCAGCATTTCCCCATAAAGATGTGCTTCCCAAAAACAAATGGTCAGTGCCCCAGTGCCCTATAGATTCCTGAATTAGCCTGTAAACATAATGTCATTCAGCCAGTCCTCAATGTATACCAGCATTGCCCTGTAAACAAATTGTTATGCAGCCAGTATCTGATATATGCTAGTATAGTAAAACACAATTTCATGCTACCTTGCCTATTACCTCATATGCACACATACACACAGACATGCACATATTCATATACACATATGCACAGGTAAAAACAGATTCACACACATTCATACTCCCACAGACACTCACATTCAAGCTTGCACACAACCATTTTTGGTGTTTGTTTTATACTTTTTATCTACTTGGCACCCTCATTTACACTCCAATGTGTGCCTATGTGAATAGTAATCAAGGAGGTAAGTTGTCAATGATTGGCAACTTTCATCCCTTAGTCCTAAACTAACACCATGTAGGCACGCAAACTGTGAGAGTGTCTAAATCTGACACCCTCATGACTTCCTCTGTGACAGGCACAGAGGTTCTGCAGGTCTTCACAAGGGCCAGCACACCACATGAGGACAAGTATAGTCTTGTGGGGTTTAAATTGAGCCCCAAAACTCAAATGAACTGCCACATACCATGATGGGTCAAAAAGTGCAGAAATATTGAGAGCACACTGTTGGCTGGCAGACCGCAAAAACCATCATGAAGATTTCAACTCCCAAAGACACCACCAGTGTTGTTAGGGAAATAAAAGAACAAGCACAATTATATGGGCCCTGACTTCAAATGACAAAACCCAAACCCAGAGTCCTACTGTCCAATACATGTGACTGATACCTGAAAGTGCAGCTTTGCTGACAGAGATAGCTAACATGGAGAAATGTGTGCGTTCTGCAACATTAAAATGAACATGTAGAGACGAAGCTCCTCTGCAGGAGTACATTCAAAGACACACTATAAGGAAACTGGTGGCTTATATTGTCAAAGGAAAATGCATTTTTAAAAGCAAATATTTTGTCATAAGAAGCTGGCTTTAAAACTTGTGTTTAAGTCTAGAGGCCTTCCTCCACATCAGATTCAAAGGCCAAGCAGCGACCTCCCCCCTACACTTACAGGACATCTGGAAAATTCCTTGAAGCTCTGAAGATACAGGAAAGGGACGGAGCTTGTGTCTGACTTAATTTTGATGGCGATGAATAGTTGGCCACTCAGTCAACCAAAGACCCAGCTAATGGATGTGAACTTTGAATAATAGTCAGAATTAAAATTCAATTTGTGGTCTCCCCCCAAGCACAATGACAATTGACATGTTACAGGAGAATTTTAATTGGGTTAGGGGGTGTATTTGTACCCTCTGTTCGAAGTAGATAAGGAATCACATGCCCAGTTCATTAGCCTTGAACGAATGATAAATTGCCTTAGTGCAGGTTGTGGGTCAACAAAGGCTGGAGGCCAGGCTTACATGCAGGTCATGGGAAGAGAAATATGCTGTTTGAACTAATAATATGTATGTAATTAATGGTATGCCATAGGTTTATTCAGAGGATTATATTTGTCTATTAAATTGAGGACCGTGACAATCAAAGAAATGGTTACAAAAATATCCCTGAAAATCTTATGAAAAGCCCCATCTGTTAACACAACTCCTCTAAAAACTCGACTTTGGGTATTAGATTTATAAGCTAAAATGTGATTGCAGCTTCTCTGAATAAATTACGGATAGGAGATTTTGGAATATGCTAGTTTATGTAATCCAATACCTGTCTGTAAAATCCTGTGATCGTGACATTAATTTCCTCTTCAAAAATCTAAGAACTCTGCCATTCATATCAACAACCACGTGCCATCATGAGACACAGTGCATTATGTCTGGCATGATCACACCAATTTACAAATATATAGTTAGTACTCTTAATTGTAAAAAAAAAAGTTGTCATGTTGTAGATTTTAAATTTCATACCTGGAGTCTTCAGAAAGGCTAATGCAAATGGGTGGAGCTATAACTCCTAGAGATGGTGCCTAGTAACTAAAGTCACCAATCAGTGCAAAGGGGGTGGACAATAGCTGTCCAATCCGAATCACGAGCCAATAAGCTTGCACCTCATAATTTAGATATTTTGGGGTGTGAATATAAATTCAAGAGCAGACGCACAATGGAAAAAGGGAGTTTCTTGCCAAAATGAGGATTGTCTCTCCAGAATGAAGAGCTAACTGAAAAGGAGAGAGCTGTCTGAAATGAACTGCGCTGTGTAAGCCGTATGGAGCTCTATAGAAATATTCCAAGGGAGACAGAAAGAGGTGGATCAGACCAGGAGAACGACTGCAATTCTGAGGGAACCATGCGAAGGTTTGACACTGCTTCCCATGAGATGACCCTGGATCTTGATCACTTTCCATAGCATACATCCAGAAAGACATTCAATTTAAGTACCTAATCCCAACAGAACAAACCATTGGTGGGGGTCTTGTTAAATTAGTATCTTTTCCCATATAGACATTTGTGGAGAGGGCATTTAGGGATAGATCCCTAGCCATAGTGACTTATTAATAATTTAATACATTTGCACATAGCCAAATGACACCAGGTGACCTTGGAGATGTTTCAAATCTCCAACCTCTCTCCCAGTGTGAATAACGGTATAGCCCTATAAAGTACCTTTTGACCACCTGTATCCATGTTGCAATCCTTAAAATTAAGGGAAGGGGGATGCAAAACGAAATTGCAAACTGTTGAACACGTTGTGCCTTGAATTAAAGCAGACAGGGTGCCAAATACAAATTGAAAATCTGGGTCTGTGCTGTTCAGGAAAGTGATTTCTAGGTTAAGCAAAGTGAAATGATTTAAAAACACACTCTCTAATGAGAGTGAGAGAGAGGCTCGAAATTGAAGGAGAGATTGGTCAATGCCTCGGGGTAAAGGAAAAGGGTTAATTAGATATTGAGAAAAGTGGATGTTGATTAATGATGTGCCACAATCTTGCTAGAACTGAAAAGTGTGCAGGGAGGACTGACATAAAGAGCACTGTGTAGTGTGTATTCTGTTGCCAAATAGAAAAGCATTACATTTCATTTAAAGTCAGACCATGTACAATCCCTATGGTAAAGCAAAACTGCCATGTCATGTTCTCTGCGCTGCCTAAATTAACTTGACATCAAGAGTATTTCGTGATTGACCCAAGTACATGAAGTATTCTATAGACCCGTGTTTCTCCTCATATGTAGCCAGTGCGGAAAATAAACCATTGTACATGTTTTTGGGTTAAACAGTCTTTGATCGTTTGTTATCCTAAACCAACTGGTGTTTTCAATTTGTGTGAAAAGTGAATGGTCAGGAAAGAAAAGCATTTGGCCACGGAGTGAGGTGGCATGTCTAGTGATCACTCTTGTGCAATATTGATTTAGTCTACTAAATAATAAATATATATTCTTTCTGCACAATGGCCTGATTCTTGGCTTACCTATTGCAAAGAGTTGAGGGATTAGATTGGGGTTAAATGAGTCAAAAACAGTGTTAGTTAAGAACCCATAAATATGATTGCATAGAGAAATGTATGGGACTTTGATGCCATAGACATTAATTTGTCAATAATCTGTGGACTTCAGTGAATAAAAAGAAAGGCAGACAATCGCTTTTCTGGTCCACTATATATATAGGGGTTGCCAAAAAGTTGATTTTCACAGGAAATACAGACCATGCTTCAAGATAACGAGCAGAGCCTACATCGCAAAAATAAAAAAACTAAAAGAAGACCTTATATATTACAGACGTTTACGCCCTTCAACAAATCCTGTCATTTGGTGTCAATAAATAGAAGAAGGCGGTTTAAAGTAATTAACACCGAAACGTTGTGCAAAGTAAGACAATCAATGATTGTACTGACGTCAGATCATGTTATGTGAATGAAATGCTAATTGATTTATATGTTTCTATGAGTGATTGTTTGTAGTTGTATAATGTAATGATAACTGGAGGAGCTCAATACAGAGCCAATGATCCACTAGCCATCTCTGCACACATGCATGTGATCGTTGTAATCAGTAAGTAAGGAGAATACAATTAATTAGAGGCAGAATGAAGAAAATAAATATGAACTGGGCTGGGTCATTTAGAGGTCAGCCCAACTGCCGGGCAGATTTCGAGGCTCTCATTGTCCAGTTAAATATTTCTCACATGATCAGAAGTCCTGACTTGCTGCCAAAAACACATTCATCAACACATGCGAATATGAGTGTGGGCCTGTTTGGGAGTGCTGATTCGTGCAAGAGCTCACAAGTATATGGAGTTTGGACCGATTTGCTAGTTTGGCATACGTATAATATACACAAAGTACAACAAAGAGGACACAGATGGAATGAGTGCACATAGTATGACACACCGTGAAACACTTGGCCAGTTCTTCCAGCTTATTAACCATCAATTCCAGTCAAAAACACCAGTAATTTTGTAATGTGCCCGGTATTAAACAATACACGACATTAATGTTACTATCTGTCACATGGCATTTTAAAAGATGACAGTTGGTATGAGTACAAATCAGCAGATATAGAACATGACATCTTTATTAATGAGGAATATTGATAAAAGCGTCAAATGGGGAGCGCCCAGCTTTGCTGGCTGTTTCCTGTTGTTCTGCTGTTAAATCATGGAATTGTAACACCTGATAACATCACCTGCTACTTTACCAGACATTGCGAATCGATCTCACGATCATGAACGACATTTTCAACAATCTCAAAATGTTCATGGGAATTAACCATCGTGAATAGGCCAATGCACAAGAACCACAAAAGCTGCTAAATAACACAAGGTTATTTTCATTCATTGTAACCTCAAATTGCACATTGCCATCGCCTATCCACATTGGAAAAATATCTTTGTGAGTAGATTCATGCTAATAGCCAATAAACAAGACCTAAAAGAACTGTTGAATAATAGTAGTCATTTTTTGTTTGATATAACCTTATGCCACAGTTTCAATTATAATGTGTTTGGAAATACTGTATACAGTGAAAGCAAAACATATTTAAATATCTTAATGTATATAGCAATCACCTATTCTGATTGGAAAATTGCCTCTCTCTAAGATCATCCATAATACAGGTGACCTTAATGTTAATGCATGGAGAAAATAAATTAGAAGGCACTGTATTGTTACATTAGATTGCCATATTATTCACCAAATTACAAACGTTCAATACAAATTCTCATTGACAAATTCGGAAAATCTGCGTGTGAACCCAAGTAAACCATTCCTGCAATCCACTACACTGCGTATGCACAACCTTAAGTCAGATCGGAACCACAGTTGCGCACACGTATCCCTAAATCTGACACCCAATCATATCTCTGCATGGTGAATCCTATGCGCAAGTGTCTTTTCGCCTGCCTTTAATGTTTGTAAAGCACCTTGGCGTCAGGCACTATAGACAAAATAAATACATTACAGTACATCTACCTGGACATACAGCAGACCATTATTTTCAGCAATATAGGTGTGACCTAAATTCAAACTAAGATATCACCATTTGTTATCCCCTGCTAGAAAGGGGCCCCGTGCAAATCATGCTGGGCCTGCTTCTTCCTGCCGCAGGCCCACTCAGCATCTCTGGGCCGCACAGGGCATGTGGCGCAGGTAAGAGGACTGCTCAGCTGCTGCATATGCCTGGCCGGTCCTGGCATAAGCTGTCCACCGAGACTGTGCTTTTGAGCCCTGTGCTGTTGCTAAGTGCGTCGAGCCATACCTGCTATGCATAGCATGGCTTAAGGTGTTGGAAAGTCCCCCCTCAACCTCAGTCTTTGCTGGGTATCCCTCTGAACTGCGTCTGCCCTGAGCCACCCAGCACACATAACCCTGGGACCTAAGACTAGGCACAGGAGCACTACAGAGCACCTTTACATCAGAGTGTGATGTCCATGCAGCCTTCATCAGGCTGCTGAGGGATGTCAGAAGCCAGACTCAACAGAGTAGAATGATTGCACTGTATACATTTAATATGGAGCATTATGCAACTGGGATCTGATTAGCAGATCTCACTTTCAGAGGCAGATTAACCAGCATCAATTCATATTAAAAATAGAAAAAGGTCTGGCTAGTCCAGCCTTACTGATGGCATTCTGTAACACCCACCTCTGAAGAAATATGTGTGTTTGTGTGTATTTCATGGATGATATTATTCATGATGTCGTGTGTTGGTTTGAGCAGTGCTTGGTGGCGGCCTGAGATAAGGTTGTGATTAGGTTACCATAATTGTTGAGTTTCTAGAGTTTTTAGATTTTGCACTGTAATCATAACATCACGCTAACAAAGTGTTTTCACTAATATAAAAAAATATATGTATATATATTGATTTTATCTTTACTATATAATACTAGGGCAACAGCCGCTGCCCTATATCATTCGTATATAGGGCAGCGGCCGGCGCCCTATTTTCATATAGTTAAGTTCAAATCAATTTACATTTACTTTTTCAAACATTCTTTTGCTAATAATTTGCACTGATGGATGGATCAAAATGAATGACTGGCATGTTCCCCTGAAAAACTCAAAGTTTTGCAGCAAATTTATCAAATAGGTAAAACATTACTAAGCAAAGAACCAAAAGCTATATTTGGCCTTCTCAGATTCATTTTCCCATAGAGAAAATGGTGCCTCCATTGAGCGCACACACAGCAAAAACTGCTGGATGGATTTGCGCCAAATAAGAAACAAGTTTTGCAAACAAATACTGTGGAGAAGTGGGTGACTGCAGAAAAACTCAGATTGCAATATCTTGGAAAATTGACAATCAAACAAAGTAACTAATGTGTAATTCCATGAGCCAACAGGCTGTGCATGTGTTATTCTATTGAAGTCTTTACATTAAACAACCGTTGTGATGAATTTGTACGGTTCCTGTGTGATTTGAATGCACCCAGGATAAATTATTGTTTTTTAGAATGTAGAAATATACATACAGTGGATTTGTCTGTGATAGTCTGGTGCTTAAATAGGCTTTCCATATTCCTGCTGCTCAGTAAATTCCAAGACAAGGTAATTTAAATTTACATTGCATTGCATTGAAAATAAGTCTCCTGAGAGGCCCAAGGTGGTGGTCATGAGTTAGCAATCTGTCAAAAATAGGCCATGCTCAAAACCTGTAAAATACAGAAATAAAAACATGAATACATAAGATTTATTTACAGTTTCCAAGTATTCTATCCGGACAAGGTGGCCTTGGGAATGGGGCCTGCCATCCCAGATAACAATACATCAAAATAACGTGATTCTACTAATAGTTCAACCTTTAGCTTTTAGTTAGTCCATTATGTGTATCTATTTATGATTGAATGATGACTTCATCCCTAAAAGGCTAAATCCTCTGTTTTAGTGAATTATTAATCTGAAACAAAACCTCCATGGGCAGAAAAGACATCAAACTCAGCCGCCTTAATTTGCATTATCTTTCAGAATACATTTATTTCTGTAGCTTCACAGCAAGTTAGTCCAATGAAAAAACAAAAATAGTTTTGGAATCAGCAGAGTGTGCCCCACAATATGAGACCAACCATGACATATTGATATTTACTAATTATTTATAAAATAATATAATTGTAATAACTGTCATTTTAAAAGCTTCAAAAGCAAGAAACATCTCTAAAGATGCAGGCTCATTCTGTGATTTAAAAAAATATATGTTTTTTCACGATGGGAAAATGTGGGACCAGAGTGTTGTCAGAAAATATGAATTTGAGTCCAAATTGTACAGAACCACCCTCATCACATTTCTACAATATTTTGGACCTATCAAATAAGGGTAGGTATTCTCTGGGTGTATCAACCTGTAAAGGAAATCAATGGGAAGACACAACCAATAAAAAACAATGATGTCAAATGATGGCGAGTGGGGAAATATAGACCCTATATAAGCCAAAACCCAAAGAGAGTAAACAGAGTTTTGGGAATTCTGGAAGCCTGCAGACACGGATACCTGACTGAATGGAGGAATGCTGAAGTGGGAAAATACATTGAGAGATTTGAGGACTCCTCGTGTGACTTGTTCAGAGGAATCCTGAAGCAGACTTTTCATACAAAATATTATTTCACTGAAACAAAATTAATACAAATTACACCATTTTGAACAACAGGTCTTATATCCATCTTCTAAGTTTATGAAGCAAAATAATGTTAAAAAAATTATAACAGTATGTTTAAGGCTGTACCATATAGTAAAGTTAACTATAAACCATGTAGATGCAATTAAATTCAACACCCGACAGACATTGGAACATAAAATTGTTTGGGTGCAGAAAACTACTTCAAACATTTCAATACGTAGTACTAACAGTAATTTTCCATATTACTGAAAATCATGCATGTAACTTCCAAAAGATACAAAGCAATCATGCCTATGCTAACCCACCTTTTCACACTGAATGGTTAAGTATCAAGCAGCAACCCAGGTGGGGTGTCGATTCCTCTGTTAATGTGGTCAGTAATCAGAACAGTAAGTTAAAACAAAATGTATTCATCATAAACATGTATTTTAAAAAACAATCTAAAAAAATATGTCAATCAAAAACACATCCCATGCTTGGGGATTGACCTTGTGCTAACTATCAAATCACACAATGGTGAAGTTAGTAACCATGTGGTGAAGTACAAATTATTGGTCGACACATAAGTGTTTCCAGGTCAAAGGTAAACTTTCACTTATTTCAGTTTATATTAACAACATCCCCTTTGGGCTTTCTTCAGGACATATAGCTCAGCACGATGCAGTCTACTTCACATCTCCAAAGAATCATGTGGAGAGATTCAACAAAAACTACTAAAATAAAAAAAGAATATTGCCACTCATATATTAAAAACAACATAAAAACAGAACCACAGCATGATACCATGAGGTATGCCCTGTCATTGTTGTAGCTTTGTACATATCTTGAATTTCTTCTACAGTGTTTTGGGCCACTGCGTATTTCACTCCTGTTATTCAGAGATGGAGACTCATCTTGCAACTAGATGAAAAAAGGGACAATTTGCACCATATTATTGTATAAGAAACCATAATATTTCCCAAAGTCAACTCTATGCCTGTCCATACAGAAACTATTTGTGTACCTGGTTGTAATCTTTGGGTCTTGTTTCCAAAAGCTAATGTCACTGTGGTGCTGTACAAAGGGTGGTCCTCTTTATCTAGACTCACACATGAGATACAACTGATCTTTCTGTGATTCTTCTGAAAGGCAACTAGACACAATGCTATTCAGCAAAAAGAAGGGTCAGTATAAGTTCCCAGATCCCGCAATATGCAACAAACTAGAGACACAGTATCTTAGATACGAGACAGACTTAAAAAGATTTTTTGGGGCACTCTAGCCTCGTTCCCATGATCTATCCTTTCATGAGTGTGCAGTGTATTTCATTTTTGGTGACAAAAGACTGGGCTATAACCGTGTTTCTCACACGGCTCTTCCCTGCTCAGTTGTTCGCAAGAGACGCTGTCCCGTATTAGTCCACTGGTACGGTTACTGTTGAAAGAATTCACATGCACGCTTCATTTTTAAAGGCCGGGAGTCCCCATTTCCAAAATGGGAACTTCCAAGTTAATTGAAATATAACTTTATTTGTGGCCGACATGTACACACTGGCTACCAGAACACACCGTAGCCCTTAATTCATGCTGAAAATTATAGGCATGTTGTAACTAAGTCTATATCCACCCTTCAAGTACAAAAATCCCTACGAGTGCTGGACCACATATGTACTTACACGTACAGCTGGACGTTAGCCATTAATGATAAGTGGTCCAGATAGATGGAAAAATCCACTAAGGATCCCAGGCAAAACAAAAAAAACAGGGAATATTCACATTGACGCTACAAGTGTCAGGAACCAGCACAGAAATTCAGTCCTGCTTGGTGCACATACTCAATAGTGACTGTAGCCACTTTGTACTTTGCAAATTACCCTATACTATGCATGCTTTGTAGCTCCACCCCAAGAGACCGTGACCTGATTTTGAGGAAGTTGGAACAGAAATGGAACTATCGATTGGACTCTGTCAATAGAGGTTTAAATTCCTCAATTGATTGCAATCTGTTCCTACAATAATATCCTTCACTGGTAGTTCCATCATACACAGGATGCGACATAGCATGCATAGTATAGGGTAATATGCAAAGTGGCTACAGTCACTATTGAGTATGTGGGGACGGAGATGGAGGAATCGACACCCCGCCCGGCTCGTTTCTAGATACTTCACCATGCAGTGTGAAAGGGTGGGGTAGCCTGGGCTTGATTGCTTTGTATCTCTGTACCCCCTCATGAGACCGGCCACCCGATAACAAAAAAGAGGGTACTAACCCAGATTGTTTTTCTGACTGTAACTTCCAAAATACATAAAGCTTCTTTCTAAGCATACATGAAAATATCTATCATTTTCTGTTTTCAAATCACTTTTTGAAAAGATCTCATGTTATTATTTGCAATAATGCACTACATATTAATTTGCAAACATATTAGTGACACCTATATATCCATAACACATTGCTTTCAAAAACAATAAGATGTATTATTATTCTAAATATATATCATTATATAAAATGAATAAATATTTTTTTAAATGATAATACAATTTACAAATACGATGCTAATATCATTTCCACTCAGACCTACTCTTCCTTTGAATGTCTTGTCTGCAGGCTTCATGTTTCTGCAGTCCTCTCATTGACTCTCACCATCATCTCCAGGACCTTTGGTCTGGTCTCCCACTTCCTCTCAGAGTCTTCTAACCTGAGATTTTCTCTTCTTGCCTCCACCTCCAAGCTTCTCCTCCTCAGAGACTTCAATATTCACCTTAAATCTCCTGATTTGGCCACCAGACTCTTCCACAGCTTCTGTGACTTTCTTTCCCTCACTATTCCTCCCTCCGGTCAAACACACTTAGCCAGACACACCTTGGATGCTGTAATCTCAGCAGACATCCCCCTCTCACCATACCTCTTACCTGGTCTGATCATGCCCTCCTGTCCTCTTGTCTGGACCTGTTGGGTCCCCCAGCTAAGCCTCTGCCAGCACTGCCAGTCTCCTACGTCATTCGACTGATGAAGCGTATGTCAGTCGCTACTTTTTCTGCCACTTTCATTCCCCCCAACCCTCCCGCGGACTCCCACACTGACTCTGCCCTTCCTAATATTCACCTCTCTATCACCAACACCCTGGACATCCTTGCCCCTGTCATGAGGATCTGCATGAAGACTGCCTCGAAGCACAACACCTGATATGACTCTGACCATGCCTCTCTGAAACGCAAGTCCAGAGTTGCTGAGAGGAAGTGGTGGGCTTCTGGCACATCCTCTGACAGACTGGACTGCTGCCTGCTCCAAAGGCAATACAGTCTGTCCATCCGCTCGAAGAAGTGTGCCCACATGCAAGCCTGCACCACCGGGGCCACCAGCAACACATGCAAACTATTTAAAATCTAAAAGGAACTTGGCAATCCTACTGCACTTCTCCCCATCCATCCCTGACCCTCTGTACTTCACTGGCCTCCCAATTCTTAACCAAAACTCACAATATCCTGTCCTAATTCTACTCTACACCCCTCTGTCCTCCTTCCCCAGCGCTCAAGCATCCCTTGCCCCCCTTCTCCACTTCCCACCTACTCTCTTCTTTCTCACCCATAACACCGGATTAGGTTTCTAGACAAGTCCCTCGTGTGAATGTCTCCTCCAAACAGGTGCTCCCCTGCTCCTCCAGAACTATCAAGGACAACATTGCCTGAAGATCCTGCAATCACTCCTTTGCCACTGGCTCCTTCCCGCTACCTCTCAAGCACTCCCTTGTGTATCGTCTCCTCAGAAAAACCCTCCTGCTCTGCTAACTACCAACCTATCTCCATTACCCAATTCCTGGGTAAACTCCTGGATAAGATGGTCATCTCCCAACTGACCCAACACCCTAATATGCTGGCTGTCCATGACCACCAGACTGGTTTCAGAGCAGCCAGAGTCATTGCTTTCTAATCTCAATGCCAACTCTACTTCAGTTCTCATCCTTCTTTACCTTTCATCTGCCTTTGACATGGTCAATCATTCCACCATGATAAATCGACTCTGGGACACCCTTGGTATCACGGGCCTGGCACAGGACTGGTTGACATCCTTCCTTTCCTACTGACCTTCTGAGGTTAAATTGGACCTCTTTCTCTCCCTTATCACACTCTCCACCTGTGGCATCACTCAAGGCTCTATCCTCTTGCCATGGCTCCTCAGCATCTACCTTGCCCCTCTGTCCCACCTGATCTCCTCCTTTTCTCCTCACTTCCAGTTTTATGCTGATGGCACACAGCTCTCATTCAAGCTTCCCTCCACTGCCTCCTCCTCTCTCATCCCTGATTGTCTGACTCCTATTCAGGCATGGTGTACTGACAATGATTTATGCCTCCTTAATGCTAGTAAGACTGAAATCCTTCTCATTGGGACCAGAGATGCTCCTTCTCTCCTACCCTCTGGCCGCCGTATATTGGTACCCTCCCCTGACCCTCTTGTGAGGCAAAAAACCTTGGTGTCATCTTTGACTCCTCGCTCTCCTTCTCTCCTCACATCACAGACCTTGCCAAGAAGGCCCACTATCAGCTGCACCTCCTCAAAGGCATTCTCCCCTTCATCACCTCTCCCCAGAAACGCCATGCCTCCAGAGTTCTGGTCTTCTCTAGGCTGGACTACTGCAACAGCCTTTTCCTCATCGTTCCTTTATCCTCCTTTTCCCCCTTCAACTAATCCAGAATAGGACTGCAAGACTTATCCTTGGCCTCAAGCCCAGGGACTGCATCTGCCCAGCCCTAAAATCTCTTTTCTTGCTCATGGTTGCTGCTAAAATCAAGTTCAAGACCCTCTGCATCATCCAAAGGCTTTCTGAGGCCTGGGACCCTGCTACATCCAACTCTCTCTCCCCAAATATCACCCTACTAGGCCCGTCGGTCTTCTATCTCCAACTCTCTGCAGATCAGACAGTGGGTGGTAGATCTCTCTCCGCCACAGGAGCCTCCCTCTGGAATGGACTCCCTGCCCCTTTCAGGCTTGAGCTGAATCTCCTTAAGTTCCAGAAGTTCTGCAAGACCCTCTTTTTCTCTTCTTCCTTCCCTCACCCACTCTCCTGCAAGTGCCCCTGTCTGTCGCAATGACTGGCTACCTGGTTTCCCTCAGAGTTCTACAGGGCACCAGCCCCTCCAACCCCCAACCAGACTACCCCCTTACTCGCACTTAGCATGTGGACTCTCTCCCCCTGCACCCCATGCAATTCCTGGCATTTGTCCTCCTTGCCTCCCTTGGCATTCGTCTAGCCCTGTGGCCCTCTTCCCCCTCTATCCCTCCCTTTCACTTGCACTTTTTCCTCTTGCCCTGCATTCCCCTTGCCATCTAAGCACTTTGAATTACACACGAACTGCACCCTTCTGCCCTCCCTCACACTTCTTGTTGCTGCACTTGCATGATCCAAATGCCACAAGGCCTAGTAGGAGCGTTATTGTTCTCGTTCTCCCTTGTCCCCAACTTTTGTGTTTTTTGCCGCCTTGAAACTGCATTTGTTGTATAGGCGCCTTACGAATATCCAATGAATAAATAAATAAAATAAATAGACATAAATATACATTATGTTAACAGTGTACTTGATATACAAAAAAAAAATATCTAACAGTATTTTCTATAATAGTATAATAGACATTAGAAGTACACTAGAATGGCTAGAATTAAACTTCCCAAAAGATGATGTTATTGAAGAAGATCAGAGTGAAAAGCATGAAATAACGCACTGTGGGGGATGGAATCAAGATGGCGATGGGAATGATCTCTCTGGCTGAGCTTGCTCCTGACAAGCAATGAGACAACACTGTTCCACCACAAGAGGAGCCGGCGACAAGGACAAGAATATAGACCATGCTTCTGAGTGAGTATATTCTTTCCGCCTACTGAGCCCAGAGATGTACAGCATGGAATTGATGCTGCATGCCTGACATGGTGCTTACAAAAGCATAGACATCACGGAGGCCTTGGCTCTGGGTGTGGCTCTTTCGAAGAATCAGAGAGACACATGTGACCCCTGTGGCCCAAAGAAGCACCTGCGGATGGGTTGGATGGTCACTCGCGCTGAGCAGTGGTCTGTATGAAACACATCTGTGAAGAACCAGTCGAGTGGTAGGCGACTGAGGGCAGCTCAGCGCCCATGCAGAGTCAGAGCCGACTTCCCCCACGCCCCTGAGTGCATGGCGGGAGCAAAATGAGTGCCTAAAGAGCACCAGAGCAGGGCATCATGAGGTGGTCCCCAGGTTAGGCCTGGGGTGAACAGGAAAGAAACAAATAGAGAGTCCATGAAACAGGAGTGGCCAGCTGGGAGAGTGTGGAGCCACACTCAGTCATTCAGGTGCCAAAAAGGGCAGTACTCTTTTGACATAACATCCTCGCACCCCCATGCCCGCATGTTCATGCAGCTGCCCCAAAAAAGGCTATTCCCTCCTCAGAATGTCAGACTTCCTCTACAACATTATCACATTCCACCTTTGCCGACACTCAACACATTTTTCCTGCCATATAACAGGATATACAAGGGGCAGTTGACCTGCAAGTCCAATGGAAAGAATTACTTAGTATATACTGTGATGCAATTCCATAGGGTCTTTGAGGTGACCATGAACGCACACAAAAATAATTGCCCTCTCCCATAATTTACCATCACCAGTGTCCCAAGTCCTCCCTCCTCCACCTGTCCTTCTCTGTTGGTTGTATTGCACCCCAGTCCCCAAAACTTTAAAAAAAATTAAAAAATAGGTTCTAAGAAGAACCATCTTTTGTAGTCCAACAATAGAGTAATTAAATGAATGTACCCCCTTCTGTACTCATTTTAGTGATATCCATGGACAAAAACAAGGAATGGAAGTCATACCAATACAAGTCCATTTCATTTCACTCTTTAATGGTGGTGCTCAGATGAGTCTTTTGGGTATTGCAAGTACTATTTTCTGACAAAAATAGATGACCTGCATTCTGAATATTGCAAAGAAAACACTAATTTCCATGATTTTTAGTACTCCACCTTTAAACAAAAAATATTCAGTGCATCATCACCAATGTTAGCCTTTTAAAAAGATGCCAGGCCATAATCACGGAGAAATGCACAAACAACATTTTTCACATTATGACTGCCTTTTTCAATTTGAGGACAAAATACTTTAGACCTTTTCCACACTTGTCTTTGCATAATTTGAGAATAAATAAATATGGTTTGTGTGAAAAGAGCCATCAAAGCCCCAAATGTATCTTTCATGGCAAACTACAAAGATATTCCACTAACATACCCTAAACTGGACGTTTGCAATTGACCATCGCCTGACATATTGGTAACACTTGATTCTATTTCATATCCCAAACTGTATACCATAACACCTCTAAATATTTTCTAAAGCAGGGTCATGTGAGATACCAAGCATTCATCTCCAAGCAATAGACCCATGCATCTCCAATTATCCAAGCAGTCTTCTTGTTGAAATCCCATGCTTTCAGCAAAGCAGAAAACAAAGCACTTGCTGTCTTTTCCTATACAGTCCAACTTCTCCACCACAATCAGCACATCCGATTGGTTGAGCCTCCCAATGTCCACAGACCACCATAGTCCTCTTTCCCTGCAGGGTATGAAAAAGACAAGGCAGAGTGCCCGGATTGCAGGTGCAATCCATCCGTGAACAACTCTGACACTCTGATTGGCTGCATTCAAGCAGTTAGAGAGCCAGCCCATCAGTTATTATATAATTAATTTGGGGTACTTTATTGTATAATGAAATTAAATGAAAAATGCATGTTCTATTTAAAATGTTTACAATGTTTATAATGTTTTGTATTACAATTTTAATCTAAACTATGTGACAAGTGTTTAAGGTTTACTGTAAAACCAAATACCACTACTTAAATTTAAAAAACTCTTCTGTCATAAATGGTCATTACGAGTTTGCCGGTATCCTGCTGGTATTACCGCCAGGATACCGGCAAATGTAATAATGATACCGGTGTCTCACATGCCGGTAATACAGCCATATTAAGAGGACTTCATGGGAGGATTTTCCTGGTATTACCGGCTCTTTTCTGCCGGTAGGGGTTGGATTTACCGCCAGCTGTTATTGTGGTTGCACTGTGTGTTTGCGCCAACAGGAACTGTTCCTTCATTGCTAAAACAAATGTCCTAGTCCATGTATCTATGTATTCGCATTGGCTTCTCCATTGTTGCAATCCATGTCAGCCTTGTGATGTATTGGGACCATATTTGCACACACATATGGGCCTCATTACAAGTTCGGTCGTAGCCTTGCCGGTAAAACCAGCAGGCTGTTGCCGAACTTGCAAATTTTACCATCGCCCGGGAATGGGCAATTACTGGGTCATTACTGCCCCGCCGCACCTGGTATTTGCCCATTCCTGGGCACAGGTAGAAAATGCTCCCCATTCCCATTGAATGGGAATGGTAATGGGAAGGCCAGATGCACCGGCACCATTCTCCATTCTCAATGGTGCCAGTGCATCCGACATACCCTGCTCGCAGGTGCCATTCCACCCGCCAGCTTCGACCTGACGGGCGAAAAGGCACCCGCAAGCAGAACTCGTAGTTTGCCGGTCTGGTAACTACGGTTCCTGGTGAGCTTGCTGGTACCGTAGTTACCAGACCAGAAAACTTGTAATGAGGCCAAGTCTCTACTTGGGCTATTGTTTCTTTGCTGTACTTGATCAGTCCATCTGCCGGGTACGTCGCTGTGGTGCCCTGCCATTTGTCATTGACATGTAAGTGACCTCCCAAGGAAAAAAATAGTACTTGTAGATACTTGCTGTATTTCGTACTGCCATTGCACAGCGCTGGGTCTAAATCAATGCTCCTGGAATGTGTATTTTATCCTATATAGTGCAAGATGTACCAGGTATTGTGCCTCTATAATTGGGACTGGATGTGGAACTAAAACCTTAGGAGCCCCTGAGGCATGCAGGATAAGTGCACACACGTAACAGCTTTCATTTATCACATTTCTTCCCACAGTACGCATATCGGCGTACCAGCTATTCATTGATTCTAAATAATGAATGTCAGAAATGGCATCAAAGCCCAACCCCTTATATAAATCATATGTCATTCACATTTCCTGTTTAATTCGTCTAAGAAAACCTGTAGGGATAGCCGGCAAAAAGTGAGACATTGTTTGATTCTTTTTTATTGTAGAGAGAGAGAGAGAGAGAGGGAGGGATAGAAAGAGACCATTTTCCCACCAGGGTCGACTGGGCTCCAAACCCTAAAAAATTGAAAAATTTAAAAAAAGATTAAAAAAATAAAATAACAATAAAAAAGAAAAAATGAAAAAATAAAATAAAAATCAGGGGTGTGCCACTGCATACCACCCTGGCATGGATCCTTTGCTAAAATGTCTTCTTCACCAATTAGGTCCTTAATCTGTCATTTGAGCTTTGCAATGTCCCTTGTCTCAGGTGCTCTTCGGACATCCGAGAGATGCACCCGATATTGTAACTCCTTCATGCGGACAGCGAGAGGTATACAGAACACCACCTCATATGGACATTAAAACCTGGGATTGTTCCATCGACGTATGATGTTTTTTTTATCTAGATCAGCTCTCCAGGTAATAATGGCCCAGATCTGGAAGATATGTTTGCAGTGCTGTCCCTTCCGTTGTGTCCTTTCCTTTGCTCCTCGGTGGCGCAATCTGATGAGAGATACATTTGATAGCATGTGTTAGTGCTGTTAAATATTCCCTAAATTCCTCTCTTAGTACTTTCGCTGCTTGATGTGCATCTGACACTTTCCTCACAGGGGATATGGGGGTTTGCATGCACCTGCCTGTGACTATTTCATGTGGTGTCAAATGGTGGTCCTTACTAGGCTGTGTGTATAAACTGAAGAGGGCCCAGGGCAAGCAATGTACCCAGTTTTTCTTCAACGTGGAACACAATTTTGACAGTTTACTTTTCAAAAGCCCATTGATCCTCTCCACATGCCATTAGCCTGAGGGTGGCATATGGAGCACATTTGATATTTTATGCCCAATAGCCCTGCAACATGCTGAAATAGCGCATTAAAGAAATGTGTGCAATTATCTGATCCCAATACTCCGCAGTCACCCCATTGTGGAAATGCCTCTCTGACCAGGAACTGTGCTGCACACTTCGCATCTGGGTGTGCACATGACCCTGCCTCCACCCACCTCCAAAAGGAGCAAACCAACACAATAAGGTACCTTTATCCATTGCACCTTTCCCCCATGTCTGCATAATCTATATGCAGTTCACGGAACGGCCCCATAGGGCAAGGCAATGTAGCTCTTAATTTCCATAATTTCATCCCTGTGCTTAAACATTGGAATGTCAGACAGTGTATTGCTTTTTTTCTAAATGCTCTCCTGGAGGTTTGGTACAAACCAGCCCTCCTGGATATCTGCCACAATATGTTGTTTGGAGCTGTGGGAGGGGAAATGTAGTTGTACAAATGCCACAGAGAGTAATTCTTGGGGCATCACTACCTTTCCAGAACTCTCCTGCCTCCACAATAAATCAGTGGGAGACTGCTTGTATTCCCTCCGCAACCAAAGCCCCTTTTCCTCCTCGGGCGCTTTCCGTTGCAGCTCTATAATCTGTGATATGGGCAATGCTGTGTATGGAACTGTGGTCTTGCTTTCTACAGGAGTGGTCTTTGTACACTCTGTTAACATTGTATCTGGGAGACAGGCTGCCAACTTGGCTGCCTTGTCTGTAGCCGCATTGCCCTTACAGATTTCAACCATGGCATTAGTATGGGCAGTGCATTTGATGACTGCCACAGCGGTGGGCCATGAGAAGGCTTCAATTAGTTCTTCCAACAGTCTTGCATGCTGTACTGGAGAGCCGTCACCCCTCCAAAACCCTCTCCTCTTCCACCAAGACAAACCCGCGTGAACAGTTCTGCTGACATATGCCAAGTCTGAGTAGATGGTGACACATTGCCCCATAGAGGCTCTCAATGCCTCAATGAGAGCGACATGTTCCACTGCTTGAGCTGAATATTGCATAGGTAATATTTTTATGATCAGAACTTCATGCTCCCCCCTTTACCGTGCACCGCTGCTGCCCCTGTATGCCTTTGTCCCGTCTCCTGGTCAATTGTTGATGACCCATCAACATATAATATATCTCCTTCGATCAAGGCACTGTCTTTAGCTTTAGATTTACCCTCCTCTTCACCCTCATATTTAGCACAGTCATGCGTTTTCAGGTCATTATCAGTGAATCCCTCTGTCAAAAGTGTGGCAGGTTTCACCGTCCTACACCTTACTATATGAATATGAGGTTTGGATACTATAATCTCATATGCAGAGGATCTAAGAGTCATCAAGGTCGATTTAGACCTTTCCAAAATGGCAAATAAGGTACCAGAGCAACGACAATCGTGAAACTTTTCTCTATTGCAATGCAGCCGCTGCGAGTGCTTGTTCCCACTCAAACTGTCCCTGCATGACTGAGTTGAACGTCCCACTATAATAAGCCAATGGCTTTCAGCCCATTGTGCTCTTTTGGGTCAATACTGCAGTCATGAGCCGTCCATCAGAGTGGGAAAATAAATTAAACTCCTTTGTATAATCAGAGTTTGCTAAAACAGAGGCCGTGCAAATAGCTTCTTTCAAGTACTCAAATTGTCTATTCATTTCTTCTGTTCATTCCAATTGACTGTTTTTTGTCTTCTCTCCTTGTCTGAGACTTTGTAACAGTGGCCTTGTGTGGGCTGTGTAGTCCAGGATCCATGCCCTACAATTATTACATGAACCCCAAAACTGCTGCATTTCCTTTACAGTACTGGCCCTAGGGGTGGCGCATGCTGCCACCACCCTCTCCGTTAATATTTCCTTCCCGTTTGCAGAGATAAGTTGACCCAAGCATGGTACTTCCTGTTGGCAGTATTGGAGCTTCTTTTTATATGCTGTGTACCCTTTGTGATCCAGAAATTGCAATAATACAATAGAATCCCTACTGCACTGAAGTCTATTTTCACTACATACCAGCAGATCATCCACATACTGGATGATATTGTTAGGCTCCTGAATATTTCCCAAGTCGGCATGCAGCACTCTATTGAAAATGCTTGGAATTTCACAGTATCCTTCAGGCAATCTTGTGTGCTCGAAGTGCCGTTGACCATGCGTAAACGCAGTGAGATGCCATGAATCAGGATGGAGTGGGATTGAGAAGAAGGCAATCTTCAGATCCACCACTGTATAGTACGTTGCTGTCTTCGGAATGCTACATAGGATTGTTGCCAGATTTGGAACTACCGTAAACTCCTTCTGCACCACGTCATTAAGAGGATGTAGATCCTGGATTGTCTTCCAACTACCCCCTGTTGCTTTCTTGACTGGGTATATGGCCATATTACACGGGGACGTGGATGCCACAATGATCCCTTGCACTAATAGAGCCTGAATAGTGCCTTTTATCCCTTCCTCTGCTTCCCTTGACAACGGGTACTGCCGCAATCTTGGGAGTGCTACTCCTAACTTCAACAAATTTATAAAGCGCCTTGGTGAAAGGCGCTTTATATATCAATAAATACAAATACAAATACAAACATAATCTGTACTGGGGTCACATCTCTCAGTAACCCACCATCATGTGGATTAATAGTCCATATTTTGCTGGCTCATATCGCATGTCATCCTCAAAAAATTAAGACAGGGTCACGACTGCCATCAGGGGGCACTGTACCTTCCTATATTCCACCATGCTATCATAGGGGATGCAGATTTCCAAAATAATCTCCCCATTTTGCTCACTGTCCTCAAATAACTCCTCATCAGTTATTTCATTGAATTGTACTATCAGGTCTACACATAGTACTGTGCACCACTAGCACTAGTATATTTTGTCTGATACTACTAATCCTTGCAAATCTAATTCCAATATTCTCCCAGACACCATCTCGGGTGGCACAATGGGTCAAATAAAATCTGTGGGCACTCGCCAACATTTTGTCGCTATTTGAGGCACTGCTTTTGTTAGTACCTTAATGCCATAGACAAATATGTCTGGTACCACAGGAACCCCATGGACTACTGACTCCCTTGCCATTGCATTTATTATTGCCATTGCTCGAGCTACACACATCACTGGAGTGGAACACACTACCCCTTGATCTGTGAATGATATAGTTACATTTAGTAAACTGAGCAGATCCCTAATCAACAAGTTAACAGGGGAACTCTCGGAATACAACAAAGGGGCTCGTACTACCTTCCCTCCCACTTTTATATCCAGCTCCTCAGTGTATGGAACCGATAGCCCCAGAGAAACTCTGCTTGTCTAGAGTTTTACCTGAAAATGGAAAGTTCCCCTCCATAATGCATGATTTAGTTGCACATGAATCTACCATAAATATACATTGCTTGTTTCCTATTTCAGCCTCCACCAAGGGCTCCTCTTCAGGGTGTGTTGTTGTCAATGAGATTGGACACGCGAGTGCTCTCTGTGGGCTGTCCTAATAAGAATATGTATTTGTCCTGGGGAATGAAAAAGGGCCGCCCCCATCATCGTAACTCCTTGGAATGGGGTGCCTGTCCCCCCTGCCATCCTGTTGAACTGTGTTCCCTCATACTGCTGAGGTTGTTGCCCACATTGCCCTTCCTGTCAGCCCCATGAGGGAACTGATTTTGACCCCCTCAACCCAACTTGTATGTGTCCCATTCCTTGAGGCCCTTGGATCCCTGCCCTGCAGGTGATTGCTCATAATTAATTCGCATCCCAGGCCTGTTTCTGCATTCTCTTGTGAAATGCCCCCATCTCCCACAATACAAGCATTGTGATGTTCCCAATCTTCCTCCCCGGCCCTAGCCCCCCAAAGCCTCCTGCTATTGCTCCTTGGAATCATCCTCTTCCCCTTGTTGCTCCTTCATATTGCCACTGTGGATTGGGGCTTTGTCCCCCCAGCCCATTGTCTCTCTCCATCTTCGCCCCATAGTGCCGCAATTGTGGCATTCACAATTTGTTAAGCTTCTCCTGGCTTTTCCCCCTAAGTGGTTGACGTCACCGGGACTTGGATGACATCCTTATTTAGTTTCTTTTCCACTAGTTTTGCCTTGTACGTTTGCTGTTTCTGGGCAGTCTCTCCTTCCTGCTCCTTGATTCTCTTGCAATGGTGGACTATTATACTTTGTATCTCTGCCCACCTTTTGGCTTCAACTCCCACAATGTTATCTAGGGCCTTTTGGACCTCTTTTGATAATCCCCTCTTTATGATAAAATAGAAATAATTGTATCGAATGGTTCCATTGCCCTCCTGTCTCAATTTTCCATATTTCCTGTAACTTAAGAATAAACCTAACTGGGTCCTCATCATCATCCATTGTGCAGTGCATTAAGGAATGTAAGTCAGGGTTATCTAGGTACATCTTTCGTAGGACATCCCATACCCTTGGCCTTACTTCATTAAAGGCTGCTCCATCATGTTCATTATCTGAAAGACTTATCCCACGGTAGCCAGCCCTTGCCCATATGTCCCCAGCCTGTTCCCCAACTATGGTGACCAGTAAACTCTGAAGGTCTCCTAGTGCTAAAGCTACCCCTGCAGATTGTTTTTCAAATTCATAGATCCATTTACTGGCTCCCGCTGTAAGCTGGGGAAGAGCTTTAATCAAATAATTTTTGTCCATTTGAGGCCATGGTACATACTGTGTTATCACTACTCCTTTATGTATGAGATGCATCTGTATGTCTATTTTGTTTTCAACCCCTTTTTTGTATTATTCTGCTCTTGTACTACCACCATTAAATCTGGTCTATTTCTCAGTCTATGCCTTCTCACTGCCTCTTGTGGTGGGGACGGTTTTCTCACCGCCTCCCCTCCTTGATCTCTTTCTTGCCATGCCTCTTCATTATTTCTTCCACCTTGATCTTCCCATTCATTTTCCCTTGCTTGTTGTATTTCTTGTCCCAGGACCATCCACACCCTCTCCCCATCATCTTTTTCGATAAAAAACATTTCTTATTGCCCCATGGTTGAATGTAACCAGAAAATCTCCTGCGCTTCAATCCCCTATTTTCTGCACTGGTACCCTTATTTCTGGTGGTACTTTTTGAGGTTCTTGTAACCTGGCCAACCTTTCCCGCAATGCTCTGAACTAGTCTTCCATATCCTTGAATAATCACCAGAGATCTAAAATATATTTTCTTTTTTGTAATTTATTCTCCTTACATTTTGCTGCTAACAAGATTGAGGAGCAGGACATCCATCTCTTCCTTTGTTTCCAATACCCATTGTTTATGATATGTGACTATCCTGTCACAATACTGTGGCAGAGCCCTATGCATGTGTTTTATTACGATTTATTCCCCTATAGTGTTGTGTGCGTCCCTAATGCTTCACTAGGATCTTACTGCTATGTTGCAGATGCTGTTGCTTGTTACACAAAAATACAGATCAACCCACTTTTTCCCCACCCCCTTGTTCTTTTCCACTTTGTTTTCACATACACACACACACACACACACACACACCGCAACTCATTCACCTTCATTCCTTTTTTACCATAAAACACATCAAGAGAAAATATATAAAAATAATTGACTCTTTTTTATATGCTGAGGATCCCATTGCCTTTATCATCATAAAAGAATACCGAGTGTCACTACCTTCTCAACCTATTATGGCTGAGGATCCCTGACCCCTCAGTCTTTATACCCTGAGGATCCCTTTCCTCTCAGTCTTTATTTGCTGAAGCTGCCTTTTTCCATTATAAAAAGTAGAAAAACAGAAATATGCAAGCATTTCAATGCATAACCCACCTCCTATCCAATCTATGCCTTAACATATCACCTGAAATCCTATCCAATCTGTATCGTAACACATCACCAAAAAGTCCTATTCAATCTATGTCATTGACCACGTACTTCATCCATTCACACCAACATACTATCACACATAAATGTCCCTTTGTTGCCATCTCTTACAAGAGTATACTCACGTGGGCGAGTTCACTCGAGTGTCCTCCATTACGAAGTCCCACTACTCTCCCATCTTTCTCTCTGGAGCCACGCCCCGCTTGCTTCAGTGAGCAGAGAGGATTTCTTTTAAAATGGCTGCTATTAAAACCGATTAGGAAACACGTGTTTTTTGATTTTGGAGGACCGGTTGCTGTAGATGGGCGTGACCCCTTCCTGGTAACTAGGCCTGGGCCTTCGCAAAGTATGGGGTAAAACTGAGATCACGTCGGGAAAGTCACCACTTGTAAGGGTGTTCCTAATTACGCTCACACCAGAATAAATACACCCCTATAAGGGATTAAGGCAAAAAGTGTATATTGTAAGGATAACAAGATTAATCGTTCAAAAATAAGGATCGTAGCAAAGCACTCTGCTGCCTGAACAATCTTCTGCTGTCCCTCTTCCGTTCCTTCCTGCCAAAGTGGTGCCTGGCAGGGGTTTATATAGTCCTGTCTTTCTGTAATGGCACCACTGCATAAGGACCATAACTTCATCCCAAACTGTCCTTCTTCCATACTGGGGATGCTCCAAAGCCTTCTTTTCTTCATTGTCAGCGGTTTTTGTCAGGGCAGGCTGCTCTAAATTTTGCTACCTTATACAGAACAACTCTGCAGCCCTGCAGACTTTTACAAACCTTTAGGCCTAACCCAAGGGAAAAACTAAACATATGTATAACATTTGTATAACTAATTTTCTTTCATTCTGTCCATATTTCACCCCTCCTGCTGATGGTATCTGGGCCCTATAGTCTCATTCACACCTTAGTTTCATAATCTGCCCCATTCAGAATTTTGACGCACAGAACATGTAAATCCCTATTCTTAGCCTGCATGGACCCTTGACTGACAGTAGACAGCTGGTGAGTCACTTTGTGTGCTGCCAGTACTTGGCCATAGCGACGAAACACTGCATAAGTGCCTGTAGTCCATTTTTAGCACAGGCTGCATTCTTTCCGGGAAGGAGGGGGACTTTGCATCGCCTGCACTAAGATTTTAGAATGCCTAGGATATGACATTATAAATCTAGTCAGTTAATAGTAAATTATGCCTTCTATTTAAATAATAACTGCCTTTTCAGTGCCTGCCCATGTCTGTGTATGTGATTATATTTGCATGGGATTGCCTTCCCAGGTGCCTCTTCCTCCTGAAGTGGGAAAATGGAAAAACAGACTCCCCTCTTTCCCCTCTCGCGCCTGGCCTAAAGGTTCACGGCCCAAGCACCCGCCACGAGAAGAGTTTGCCCATCTACCAGACGACCAGATACCCTGGTACAGGAACATACGGATGTGTCCATCTGCCTGCCCAGCAGCCCGCCCTGCCCATGCCGATGCCTGCGGCATGGATCAACTGGACTAAAACTGTACGTCGTTAGAAATGCCATGACGACCTAGCCAACGGATAACACACCTGTGCCAACATACACACTGGACACTCCCGCACCAATCTACATGAAGAATATACTCGGTGCTATGACGTAGGCGACAGACATACTCACGGATGTGCATCTTTATTATTTTCCATATAGGCTTTCAGAAATGCAGAAACGCAAGACGCATCATGAACTCATCTAAAGAGCTTGCTTACGCTTCTCCTACACTTAGGTGCCGTAATGAGAATTATATCAAAGACACGATACTGGTCATAAGACAATATGAGACTATAACCTAAAGCGCCTGTGCACCAGACGGTTCCACCTATATACTAGGCCTGAGTAGGCCGCAAGCAAGAGCTCTCGTGGACGATTAACAGAACAAGAATCAGGTTGCTGATCCTGCAGAATGAGCCAGGGGAAAGCAGACAGCCAAGGTCGTAATGTTGCAAACCCACATTCCAAAAGCTGACTATCAAGGGCACGATGTTGCAACCTCGCACGCCACGCACCAACATCAAAGTCGCACCTGCAATCAAACCAGACACACAGTGGAAAAACAATATTAATTGTGCAGAATTCTGCCTCAAACACGGTCCCATCCCACGTGATCAAGCCGAACCTGACGAGATGCCAAACCCAGGAGGAAGGAGGCGTCTGGATCCCTCGTTACGAGACACAGGCAGATACACTTGAAAGGATCAATGGACATCTGTAACGGTGGGAGTAGTCGGCCGTCCAGCTCATGAATAAGTCTTCACATTGTCTGCATGTACCAATAGTGAAACATTGTTGCAAATTGCAAGTACACCGAGAGCTGGGAACAGCGATGGTCCCAGGCTGGGAAGCTCACGGGCGCACCAATCAGAACATGGGGCTCTTATCACTGACGCCATTAACATCAACCAACTATTAGGAGCCTTCATGTAACAATTCTCATGTATCTAATTGTAGGGACAACCCAGATATATCACCTGACTAACCCTCGGCCACTCATATTATTCTCTATACGTATGCTATACTAACCCTACCACTCGAGCAACCAATTAAGAGTGGCGATAGGTTTTTTGTTAATTTTCTAAAGTGACGCAGGTAGCGCGTCATACTACAGTAAAAAGGGCCTGCGAGCCCCACGATTGTGTGTGTGTCAGGTCAGACGCGTATGATCCTTGACCCATCCCTGCCGTTTGTGTTTAATAAACAGCAGAGTCACATTGCTTCTTGTGTGTGTCTCATACTCTATCTCCTTTGGGATATACGGGAGGAGTTGGGGCCTCCCTGCCCGGAGGTCTGCGGACGGCCCGGCCGACCCCGGCAGAATTTCCCCCGACAAGCTGGAGGCACTGCTGAGATCTGTTTAAGATCGGCATTTTTACTTTTACTTTTTCCAGGCACTCCAGTTGCGAGAAGGCCCGGCGGCGCGGCCCCCTCTGCCGTCGCCCCCTTCTGAGGACTACAGGACCGTTGCGGAACTGCGAGAAGACCGGACAGCGCAATCCGAATATTGGCCCTTGGGAGCCGGTTGAGAAGTATCCCGCCCGCGGTTGGCGAGTGTCCAGACGTGGTCCAGACGAGGGGAGGTGGCGAGCCGCTTGGAGGGGTGCACGCAGTCGAGCGGCCCCGCATCAGGAGAACTTGCTGAGCATGCCACGCACAACAAACAATGTGAAATTGTGAGGGAGGGGGGAAGAATTAAATACGGGAGGCGGGAGGTGTTGCACAGGTGAACGGCGAAGGTTTGATAGTTTAGTGTTAGAAATAGAATGAATGATAGTTGAACAAGCGCGAGAGCAGTTGGCAACGTAACGCGAGAGAAGGGGGCGGAGCACGAAAACATCACGTGCAGCCCCTCGTAGAAACTACGTGTAAGGGTGTGTGTGTGTGTGGTTTCCTACGATTTGGCATTTATTGATCAATGAGTAGATGAGGATCCCTATTGTTCGAGCAAGACACTCGATAGGTAGATGACGTTTCCCTGTAGGCGGTAGCTAGTTAAGTTGCCTAAATACGGAAGATAATTGGCTGGTTAAGCCCTCCTGTCGAGAGGCGTATTACACGCGAGGCGACGCAGCGTGCGCAGTCCGATTATAGTGTTGATTTGATTACCTTGTTCCAGGAGTGACAGGAAGACAGCTGTGGGGTTAACGGGGGTAGATTGCAGGTGTATTTTGGATTTAAAGAGTATATGAAGGACCTACCAGTAGCTCTACGTGATCGGTGACGTCACCAATAGGGTTTTCATAGGATATCGCAAACACGAGGCATCCTCGTTGTGAGAGTGTTGAGGAAGAGAACAGTGGTAAGGGAGTAGAAACGGTGACAAACGGTAAAACGAGTTGATCGAGAAAAAGGCGAAGCGGGGAACGTGGCTGCGCACGGAGAACGCCGGCCACGGCAAGTGTAGTAGGGGGAGGAGCACGTGAAAACAGGACGACTGTATAATCACGTAATAAGGGGTACGCAGCCGCAGGGGGCTACGTGCGCCTCGGCCGCAGGGGGCCGTAAGGGTGTTGTATAAAGGAAGAAGGGCAGAGGAAAATGTACAAATGTAACATACTATATTTTTATAATTTCCCTTAAGCAGACTATCGTAAGTCCCCAAACTTACGGGGCCAGGTAACGATATAAGGCTGTATATTGTAAACTACTAAGTGGGATAAACTGACACCAGATTAAGGGAGGGTAGCGAGTGGAGCGCTACTATGTCATACGGAACAGGATCGGGAGGGTGGGGGAACACCCTCACCACGCCACTACAATACATATGCACAACACTGCCACCCCATAGGGAGAAACTGATTAAGTATAGCATAGAATGGACCCAGGGGATGGATAACAAAATGATAATGCCGTGGCCGCCTAACGGTAGCTTCGATCCATATGCCCAACATTCACTATTAAATCATCTGCACAATACATATAAAGGGAAGAAGTTGGCAAACCACATGGAGGTGTTTAACTTATGGAGGATGTTCCAGGGGTCCCGACCAGGACCAAATGGAATATTCACTATGGGGGGAATACCAGAAGAAACAGAGATTAAGGAGGAAGAAGAGAATGGGAAACAGAGGTATGAGGACCCAAAGAACACGGGGAACAGAGGTGAGGGAGGGGAAAAGAATAATAAAGCAGATGAAATAAAAAAGGAACCGAGCAATGATATACCCATAGTAGCGGGAGTAAAAACAGAGGGAGGGGGGTTGTACCCTTTAAGAGAATTGGGAGAAATAGAAAGAGGACAGTTAAGGGCGGCTGAGGGATACTCGAACCCGGCATACAGCCCTCCACCATATGTAGCTCATAGGAAAATGCCAGCAGGGGAAGGGAGGACTGGAGAAGACCAGACTGTGGAGATAGGAAATGATGAATGGGTAGCTGCACAGATATTATTAAAATTACGAGGTTCATTAACGGGAGAAGAGAGGGAGGTAGTGAAGAAAACACATGAGGATAATACAAGGGAGAGTGAATTGAGGGGGGAAGAGCTGTTAAGACAAAAGAAAGAGATTTTGGAGGAACGATTAGCAAAACTAAGGGATGAACAGAATGAATTGACCAAGCAGCTTGAGAGGGAAGAGAGAGAGAGAGCGAGGAAAAGGAAAGAAGGTAAGAACGAATTGGAAAAAATAAGGGAACGAACTGAGGAGCAAAGGAGAGAAGCTGACAGGGTAAAAGCAGCAGCAGAAAGGGTATCAAGAGTAGTACTGCGGGAAAAGAAAAGGGAAGAAGAAGAAAAAGAAAAAGAAATGGCAATATGGAGGAGGAGGTTACTATCAGAATCAACTAAGAAATACGAAGAAGAGAGGGTGATGGAGAGTATAGTAGAAAAAGAAAGGGCGAAATGGGAGAGGGAGAAAGAGGATGAGAGAATATTAGAACAGATGAGAAGTGACGTGATGGAGGAGTTGAAAAGGAAGAGGGAGGAAAATAATAAGGAAATGGAGGAAAGGTATGAAGGAGAAAGAGGAGATAGGGGAAGAGAGAGTGGAAGATGGGGGAATATATATTATGACACAGAAGTAGCAACAACATCAGCACAAAGGGGAGCGGTTGACAAAAGAGAAAGAGGAGAACTGGACCTAATAGATTTACAAACAGTAACGATCAGGGGGAAAAAGACCCAGTGAGGGGTGCCGTTTATAAATAGCTTTTGTAGTGAGGAAGAGAGAGTGGAAAGTGAAGGGAGGAAGAGTGAAAGGAAAGCTTAGATAAACTATACATCACCCGGACCAATATGGACTCACCATGGATCAGTAGGAGAAAGGATGAGATGGAGAGAAGCGAGGGGGGAAAGACAGGAGTAGAGGAAAGACGGGCAAATGAGGACGCAACATCCCCATCCCCATCATCCCCATCACGCCCTCCCCTATCGCACCCTACAGGCTCAACCACCCCACGTTCGTTACGCAAAATAAAACTAGCTCCCTTCACAGACGAACTGACACCCTCTACATGGCTGCTTAGAGACCTCCCTAGTCGCAGGCAGGAAAGAGGTGTACACATGCCTACATTAAATACAGAGGAAGATGGAAGAAGGGGAAAAGATGGAGAAGAAAGAGGTATGAGCAGGGGAAATACAAACGAAAGTGTAAATGCGGGAAAAAGAGAAGAGGAGGAAGGGTGTGAGGACTCAATATTATGGAACACAAAGGGTGAAACGGAACATAATTTAATGCCACTGCTGGAGAGAGGTGGTGTTAGACCACAGTATGTTCCTTGGAAGGATACCGATAAAGAAAATATCAAATGTAGGCTCCCATCATTAAGTGGAGGTGCGGGTAAATGGATTTATGAAATGGAAAAACACACCGCAGGACAGAAGCTAGCAGTAGGAGATGTAAAGGGCCTTTTAATACCAATATTAGGGGATAGAGCGGATGACATATGGAAAAGAGCGGGATTTCATGGGGTAACAATAACAAATACATCGCATGATGGGGCACCGTTCGCAAACTGCAGACATGCACTATGGCAGGCATTGAGGGTACAGTACCCAGACACCTCAGATATAGGAGCAATTACATCTCTCAAAATGCATGAGAACGAAGATCCTGTTGATTATATTCAGGAAATCCAAGAGAAGTGGCGCATGGAAACTAGAGAACAATGGGATAAACCACCAGCAATATTTTACCATATACTGGTACAAGGGCTCCCGGAAGGAGTTCAGAAACAACTAAAGAAAGTAGTGGGAATGGAAGCAAAGCCATGGCCCGAAATACAACTGACTATAGTGCATCATTGTAGGACATGGCAAGGAAAAATGAAACAAAAGGAAGAGGACAGGAAAACGGAAGAGGCTAAACTAGTACAGAAAAAGCTTACTAAGTACACAATGGAAGGGGCACTAATAACTACACCTCCAACAATGACACAAAGCCCCACACAAGTAGTGGCTGCACAAGATTCCTCACAAATACCACCTTCTCAGATTACAACACAGCAGGTGCCGCCACTCCAACCATACACGCCCAACATGGGAGGAGGATACCCAATGCAAGGAGCTGGATATTACAATTATAACAGGGGGAGAGGAGGACTTATGAGGGGGAGAGGGTACGGGTATGGTACCCAACCGCAGGTGGGAGGATTTAGAAATCCCTATCCCACAGGGCAACCAGTATACCAGGACAACACAGGGAGCTTTCCATGGCAGAATAGGGAACCACCGGTGTGTTGGAGCTGTGGACTATTGGGGCACATGTCACACACGTGTAGAGTTAGACCAGGAACACCATTATGGAGTAATCAGGGACAACCACGGCCCGCACAAGTACAGCAAGGCATACCACAACAGCAGATGTTGCCACAAGGAAATGAACAACAACAACAATTAACACAACAACAGCCCCAAACATTGCCACAACAACAGGTAGCGATCACACAACAACCACAAATACCACAAACGCAATTGGGTAGGGTGACGGTTTTGGGACACAACCCTTATACCGGGAATGGCCAGTCGTTGTACCCCCAATAGGACAGCCCACAGACGGCCTTGGTGTGTCCCATCCTGTCAGTAACACCTAATAGTGCGGAGGAACCACGCATAGAGGTAACGATAGGTGACAAAAAATTATCATTCCTTGTTGACACCGGGGCGACCCGGTCTTGCATAAGGGAAGGTAAATTTAAGATGTCAGGTGAGACCATGAACACCCAAGGATTCTCTGGGGCTAGAGGGTTGGTTCCCTTTACTGATAACATTCCCTTATCTATTGGAGATTACAATCTGTCAGTTCCACTTTTATATTATAGTGCTTCACCAGTAAATATACTGGGGAGAGATATAATGAACAGGTTGAATATGACGATCTCCTTTACTGAGGACGGCATAATTTGCTCTACTCCAGGGATTAACATGCTCACAGCACGGCAAATTTTGCAGGCATATTGTGGACAGACAGCGATTAGGGCGGAGCCAGTAGATGGTGAACTGTTCCAGTATGGAACCGACATGGCAATTGCATGGATGCCAGGGATAGAAGGGAAAATATGGAGAAGGCCAGCAGCCTATCTGTTCAGACCAGAAATACCTGTTAATGAACAAGAAGGGAAGGTGGTTTCAATGGATATTGAGAGCATTATTGCAACAACTGATTATATTGCTGTACATGCCCAAGACAAAGAAGGAAGAGCATGGAGGGCAGTGGTAGCATTAGCAGAAGGATGTAGGCTCACCCAGGTGTCAGATGAAGAGCTGTTTTCAGATGACAAGGAGGAAGGTGAAATGGTGTTTATGATGAGTGTGGAAATATGGCTAAGAGTGGCCTACAAACAAGTAGCACAGAAAATAGCAATGGCACTTGAGGCACCCACATGCACCCCGGTCCCTTTCTTTAAGGACGATATGTCAAAGGTACCCAAATCATTGTGGACTACTGGCCCCTATGACGTGGGCTGCATAAAAAGTATAGGGGGAGTAAAAATAAAATTGAAAAAAGGCGCAATACTCCCCAGAGTAAAACAGTACCCACTATCAAAAGAGGCAGATGAGGGCATATATGAAACCATAACGGCCCTTATAAATAATGGTATATTGGTCCCCTCAGAATCACCATGTAATACGGCTGTGTACCCAGTGCGCAAGGCTAAAGGAGGGTCTTGGCGCTTTATACAGGACCTCAGGCCCTTGAACAACATAGTAGAAGCGGAATATCCCGTAGCTGCAAACCCGGCCACAATATTGTGTGGCATTCCAGCAGAAGCGTCACGATTTACAGTGATCGATCTTAAAAATGCTTTTTTCTCAATACCATTACACCCAGACTCACAAGACCTGACGAGCTTCACTTACAGAAACGCTAAGTGGAAGCACACCAGATTACCACAAGGGTATTGTGAATCACCTTCAATTTTCAACAGAGTGATACAGATGGATTTGGGTAACATTGAAGTAGAAAGCACGGTGTTGCAGTACGTGGATGACATAATAATTTGCAGTAAAAATGATAAAACATGCAGAGAGGACTCATTAAAGATGTTGACAATATTGGCTGACAAACGTTACAAGGTAGACATGGAAAAGATACAGTACTGTCAGGAACAGGTACTTTACATTGGTCAGCTTATATCGCAACATGGAAGAAAGATCGCACCACAAAGAGCACAAGCTATTTCGGCCACTCCAATGCCACAAACTGTAAGGGAACTGCAGCAGTTCCTGGGGCTCTGCAACTACTGTAGAGCTTGGGTATTTGATTACAGTTCATATATAGGGCCCCTGCTTGAGGCGTTACGGGAAGCTAATAAAGGGGAGAACAAATTGGGGTGGACGAGGGAAATGAAAGAAGCTTTTGATGAATTAAAAGATGCGATATCAACTGCTCCGGTGCTGGCATCCCCAGACTATGAGCGGCGATTTTTTATATTTTCACATTGCGACTCAGCAGTAATGAAGGCCGTGTTGGCTCAAAAAACAAGCATGGGCTACAAACCAGTAGCATTTTACAGTGGCCACTTAGATCCTATAATGTTAGGCCACTTCCCCTGCGAACAAGGTCTCGCCGCAGCCGCTTTTGCGGTGGAGAAAGCATCAACAATAACCATGGGGTGCCCGACTACACTATTTGTGGAACATGCACTTTTTGCAATATTGAATAAACCTAAATCCACCCTAACCACGCAAAGGGCATCAGGTTATGAGATCATTCTATCCAGAGCTGAACTATCAATTGTTAGATGTAGCACGGTCAACCCTGCAAGGTTCCTAGCAGAAGTAATTGAGGAGGGAGACTATGCCCATGACTGTACTGAAACAACTGAAATGTACTCATGTACTAGAAAAGTTGAGGAAAACGCACTAGAGGGGGGTGAGCTGTTATTTATTGATGGGTCATCAACCATCAATCAGGGGGATGGTGTGAGGAGGACTGGGGCAGCAGTGGTGAAAATGATGGAGGTACCGGTGTGTGTGGCAGTGAAATGTGTACAATTACCACAGCATTACTCCGCTCAAGCAGCTGAACTGGTCGCACTGATCTTGGCGTTGAAGGAAAGCCTTGACAAACGAGTGACTATATATTCCGACAGCGCATATGTTACATCAACTGTCCACTTAGGGTTGTCGAAATGGAGAAGAAGAGGGTTTAGGAGAGCTGATGGCACCCCAGTACAACATGCTCTCTTATTGGCTGAACTAATTGAAGTAATAAATGACCCCCAGGAACTAGCTTTAGTAAAATGCACCGCACACACCAATGGTGAAGATCACGTCTCAAAAGGGAATGCAGCAGCAGACGCACATGCGAAGTATGCTGCATACTTTGGTGAGATATGGAACCCCCCAGAGTCACAGAGAGGGAGAGGGAGGGGAATAGCAAAAGAGATGTTGTTAAGAGAAGGGTACACCCATCTCCCAGCCACACAGATTATGGAGCTACAAGCGGCTGCACCAATGGCCGAAAAGGAAATATGGGTAAAAAGAGGATTTACAATGTCCCCAACTGACACACTATGGCGCCAGGGTGGCACTGGAAAGGTTGTAATACCATTGGCACTTTTGAACACTGCCCTGAGCTAACTACATCATCCAGCCCACACAGGAAAGGAAGTTATTGCAGCACAAATTAGGGAAGACTGGTTCTGCCCCGAGTTAAATTCGCATGTGTCGAATTTTATCAGTAACTGTCTCACATGTCAACAGTTTACGGCCGGCCACACTCTAAAGGTGATAAGAGGTACTATACCCCGGCTAGAGGGACCTTTCCGGCATCTCCACATTGACTATGTTGATATGATCAATATATGTCAAGGAAATAGGTATATGATTGTAGTAGTATGCCCATTCTCTAGGTGGATTGAGGCAGGGCCCTGTTCACACCCAGATGCATTTAGAGCAGCCAAGTTCTTAGTGAGGGAGGTCTTCCCCAGGTGGGGAGTGTGCGAGGTGTTAAGGTCAGACAACGGCCCACATTTTGCAAACGAGATGTTTCAGCACATCACATCGCTGCTGAACATTAAACATAAATTTGCATGTGCATACCACCCACAGGCCAACGGTGTATGTGAACTCCTGAATGGCCTATTAAAGGAGGCAATTGCAAAGATACAGCAAACAACAAAGAAGAGTTGGTTATATTGTCTTCCATTAGCATTATTTGAGCTGAGGAATAGGCCAGGGTCCGACCACCACCTCACTCCCCATGAGGTGGTTACCGGACGTCAAATGCGCCTTCCCCTAACGCCAACGTCAAGAGCATTTACCGACCATGAAAGTACTGCAAGTGTTCTGGGTGATGAAATGTACCAATATGTGTCTTCTTTGATTACTAGTGTAGTGTTTGTGTCTCAACAGCTCGAGCGCACACGGGGCGGGTCTAATAGAAGCCAACAAGAAGACGCGGATAAAGAACTGGAAAAGGAAGGACTGTGTAAGGTTGCTAAAGGTGACCACGTACTACTTCGCAACTTCAATAGGAGATGGAATGACCCACGCTTTACGGGTCCCCATCTGGTAGAGGAGGTATCAACAAGAGCAGTAAAGTTAAAGGACAAGCGTGCCTGGAACCACCTACACGACGTAAAGATCTACGGACAACAGACCCGCCCCAGCGCCACCGACAGGTCCATTGAGAGAACAGCAACAACATCGACAACAGAAGAAGGAAGTTCTACCACAGCCAGCGACCAGTATTACCATACCCTGTCACTCCCCAGACTCCCCAGAGACAATAATTGAAGAAGAAAGGGGTGATCCCCATCCAGCCCACCCCATGATCACCTGCTCAAAGAGTAAAACAACGCCCACCGGTTAAACCCAAACACCCCCTGCCCACCATCCACTGACCCCTGTACCCATTACAGTAGTAACTGTAGTAACTGTACTAAAGGACATTGCCTCGCACAAATACACATGTAAACACGTGAATGCTCTCTTTTCTTTTCTCTCGCACATGCAGGAACCGCGTATTATTGTATTGCTAAGAAGTAGATAACTAACAAATTCACTGCCCAGGAGTAGATGGTACCCTCAGACGATAACTACCCAGAAGAATTGTCACACCAATTTGTATATGAAATAAAAAGGCCAACGTACCTGAAAAGGAAAAGGGTACGAGTTTACTACACAGCGTTCCTTTTGGCCATAGAATATTCGATGCCCCACCTCCACCCATACTTACCTGCCCTAAGAGATAGATCGCTCAGAATAGCGTGGGAACAGCTCTTCGCCTGGGCACTGAATGACTATTTGATAGGGAGAGCTTAACAACTAACATTAACCAGCATATTAAGAATTTTCAGGCGGGCAACTCTAACTTCGCAAGAATTCGCTGCCGGACTGCAGCAAGGTAAGAGCAAAATGCCGGTGAAATTAGCATATGTAATAAAAGTAATAGGGATTTTGATAATCACCGGGTTCGTAGCTGCCTCTGTATGGCAGTATAGCTATGCTACCAATATTATTGCTGTACCCAAACCTAACACACCCCCATCCCCAGATGCAACAGGTGTTACGTCAGGTGATATTAGCAAAATTGCGCACAAGCAGAATAGAGTACAACGCAGCACATACTCAGATAATAAAGGTATTGACAATTATATACAAGATTCAGCACACGTCTGAAACAACATATGGTATCAACACATGACCCGCATTGGTAAGCAGACAACAGAAGACAGCTGCTACGTTTGCTCATTAATACCATACGCCATGAGCGCTTCTCGAACATTTGTTGCCACAGAAATAGACGAAAAAACGGCACGGTGCATAATATACTTGGCACTGTTCCAAACGAAAGGAAGATTTCAAGGAACAGTGGTGCATATGACGTGGAAAACACGAGACTCATACCCATACGAAAACAACTTCCTCAAGACTTATTTGAGTTACCACAAGAGCAGTTTACATGCTGAAGCATTTAGATACATAACAAGTGGTCCTGCAAAAGGAGAAACAAAGAAAGTAACACTGCAGTATTTATCATGTGATTGGTACGCCACTGAAGTCCCTGGTAAATTAGGGTGCTGGGAGAGGCCACTGGTGACGATAACGGGGAAAGTATACTTGGACAACAAATGGGAGATAGGAGTGGTTGGCAGCAACATGATAACAAAAGAAACCATTTCAACTATCGATGCGCACAATCACAGATGTTGGACAACTTGGATCAAATACGTGCCCATGCTCACATGGATAGAAACGGATGAAGACCCGATAACAATACTGCCGTTGACTGCGCCTAAAGTATGCTACCAACATAAAGGAGAGGTGGACGTAGGATATAACACCAATTGTGGAAGCGTGATGGAGTTACCTGAGGGGGGAGCAGGAACAGCAGTGATAATGGACCATTACTGGGCCTGTGGAGAAAAGGCATATCACACGCTGCCCCCTCTGTGGAATGGTGTATGCACGATGGTGCACGTCAATGTACCATCGCTAGTGGTACCCCAGAAGCATGTGAATGTGGCAAACTTTCCCAAAATGGATGAAGGGGACAAGAGAAATAAGAGATCTGCACCGCCTCAGGGGGAGCGAGGGAACAGGACCAACGGCAATGAAACTGTCCTAAACAGACGAAAAAGACAAGGGGAACCTCTGACAGGAAATTACCTATGGGGAAGGTCGGAAACGGCACTCACTTCGATTCCGCCAGAACACAGACGATTCAGCAGAGCAGCAATGTTCTTCTCCTCAATAATACATCCAGGATTGCAGGCTTACGCGAACGCAAAATGGCTCCAGATAACTAGATGGGAACTCATGATGACCATCAATTCTATAGTAAACGGATTCAACGCAATAAAAGAAGAGCTGCGAGCAATAAGGATGGTAGCACTGCAGAACAGATATGTATTGGACCTCCTCACTGCCATGGAAGGAGGAGTTTGCGCAAAGATAGGACAATCATGCTGCACATTCATTCCTGCCAATGATGCTGACAACGGTACACTGACAGAAGCAGTTTCACAACTGGCCCAGTTACACTCCAAAATGGTGGATGAAAGTAAGGGTGTGAAAAAGGATGAGAGCTGGTTTTCGCTATTATGGTCATGGATGCCATCTTGGCTGTCAGATGGACTGAAAATTATAGTTGGCTGTATTATTTTGGCTGGAGCTACCCTGATCATAATAAGATTTTGGAAAGCCCGGAAGGCACGCACCACTGATGAGTTGCTTGAAATGGTCGGTATGCACCCACTGATGCCAGCAGATGATGGCCAACACACAGGCATAATAATACAAGAAAGAGAGAAATTGCGCAACCAGATCATCACCAACCATCTGGACCCACCATCGGTGAAGGTCGAGAACCCAAGAAACCCCAGGAGTTACATAGGGAAATGGGTATACTGTACTCCTGGAGGAGCCTGTGAGTATATGTATTGGTCGTTTGAAGATCATTTTAACCGTTATGGACATTTAGGAGGAATAACTAAAGTGTGGAGAGTAAGAGGAGATAACGAAAAGGATATGTTTGTGGTCGACAAGTCGACCAGAGGGGGGACTGAAGTGGGAAAATGGAAAAACAGACTCCCCTCTTTCCCCTCTCGCGCCTGGCCTAAAGGTTCACGGCCCAAGCACCCGCCACGAGAAGAGTTTTCCCATCTACCAGACGACCAGATACCCTGGTACAGGAACATACGGATGTGTCCATCTGCCTGCCCAGCAGCCCGCCCTGCCCATGCCGATGCCTGCGGCATGGATCAACTGGACTAAAACTGTACGTCGTTAGAGATGCCATGACGACCTAGCCAACAGATAACACACCTGTGCCTACATACACACTGGACACTCCTGCACCAATCTACATGAAGAATATACTCAGTGCTATGACGTAGGCGACAGACATACTCACGGACGTGCATCTTTATTATTTTCCATATAGGCTTTCAGAAATGCAGAAACGCAAGACGCATCATGAACTCATCTAAAGAGCTTGCTTACGCTTCTCCTACACTTAGGTGCCGTTATGAGAATTATATCAAAGACACGATACTGGTCATAAGACAATATGAGACTATAACCTAAAGCGCCTGTGCACCAGACGGTTCCACCTATATACTAGGCCTGAGTAGGCCGCAAGCAAGAGCTCTCGTGGACGATTAACAGAACAAGAATCAGGTTGCTGATCCTGCAGAATGAGCCTGGGGAAAGCAGACAGCCAAGGTCGTAATGTTGCAAACCCACATTCCAAAAGCAGACCATCAAGGGCACGATGTTGCAACCTTGCACGCCGCGCACCAACATCAAAGTCGCACCTGCAATCAAACCAGACACACAATGGAAAAACAATATTAATTGTGCAGAATTCTGCCTCAAACACGGTCCCATCCCACGTGATCAAGCCGAACCTGACGAGATGCCAAACCCAGGAGGAAGTCGGCGTCTGGATCCCTCGTTACGAGACACAGGCAGATACACTTGAAAGGATCAATGGACATCTGTAACGGTGGGAGTAGTCGGCCGTCCAGCTCATGAATAAGTCTTCACATTGTCTGCATGTACCAATAGTGAAACATTGTTGCAAATTGCAGGTACACCGAGAGCTGGGAACAGCGATGGTCCAGGCTGGGAAGCTCACGGGCGCACCAATCAGAACATGGGGCTCTTATCACTGACGCCATTAACATCAACCAACCATTAGGAGCCTTCATGTAACAATTCTCATGTATCTAATTGTAGGGACAACCCAGATATATCACCTGACTAACCCTCGGCCACTCATATTATTCTCTATACGTATGCTATACTAACCCTACCACTCGAGCAACCAATTAAGAGTGGCGATAGGTTTTTTGTTAATTTTCTAAAGTGACGCAGGTAGCGCGTCCTACTACAGTAAAAAGGGCCTGCGAGCCCCACGATTGTGTGTGTGTCAGGTCAGATGCGTATGATCCTTGACCCATCCCTGCCGTTTGTGTTTAATAAACAGCAGAGTCACATTGCTTCTTGTGTGTGTCTCATACTCTATCTCCTTTGGGATATACGGGAGGAGTTGGGGCCTCCCTGCCCGGAGGTCTGCGGACGGCCCGGCCGACCCCGGCAGAATTTCCCCGACACTCCCTAGTTCATTATAGTGCCTAAAAGAGGTCTTGCCTAATTCTAAAGTGCTTGGGAGTGCAGGAGGACTATGGTTCCTTCCCAAAAGCACATATTGCATTAATAAGCTTGATGACAACCAAATACTATAGAAAGCTATCAATAACTTAAATAAAATATCCCCACTTACAAATGCACAACAGAGTACAACCCAAGATTAGCAACCACGCAAACATGAAAGAAACTGAAACCTCGTCAGAAGGGCACTACTAAGTCATTTGCAAAGAGAACCTTGCAACAAGACAAAGAAATGTGTTACTGGGCAGCAACGGTTTGAAAAGTAGGCATATTATCCACTTCACTGACATGTGAACAGAAAAAGAATATGTGTGACACAAAAGGCTGGTTGCAGTGTCACACCGATGTTCGCTGCATGCTAGGCAACCTAGTTCCCCTCACATGGCTTTTTACACCCAGGTGTCCAGAATATGCATAGGATACCTTCCATGGCTTCCTATGCACTGCACATTAAAATAAAGACAGAATAGACAGAATAGACTTAACATGAACAGTTGAACTCTGTTTTCCAGATCCATTAAATGTTTCACGTTACTTGCACTACAGTTTTGTTGCCATGCTACATTTCATCTGCAACAAAAGATGCCCTTCACTTGGAAAAGTAGAACACTACTTTTGGGGAAAAGAATACCAATCTAAAGGATCACCACATTGGTGATTAAAAATGCTTTCAAATTTTGCCAGGACATTAATGAGACTATCTTACAAATCTTTCAAAAAATACATTACCTGTAACATCCCCACAAAATGGTTCCAAAAACACATGTATCATTGAACGAGATACAGCTTCGAAGAACATAAATGATTTCAATCCAATCATTGCAACCATGTGTAATGCTAACATACATATTCAATACAATGTAGGCAATTCAACTTCAGCTGAAAGATATGTCAGAGACTACCTCACTAAAGCAGAGAAATCTTAGCTAAAAGACCTCTGGGATAGCATTTCATCTTAAAAAAAAGGTTCTCAAAAATTGTGCAGCTTCGGTATAAAAATACTCTCACACAGATAATGCAGATAGTTTAATAGGCACAGCCTAGTATGGAAAATCAGAAAATGTTCTCTGGTTAAAACCTGGTCCAGCTTCATCTAAAAAAAAGAGAACTAAAATCACACCAATAAATTGAATGCCTAGCCACAGAAATTCCCAAGAGCCAAGTCATCCTAAACATATTCTAATTGACACGTGATATCCAAACAGAAGTCCTTCTTTGGAAAACATGTGTTTGCATCAAATAGCAAAAAACTACACATAAAAAATGTCATACCAAACGAAGCAGCTGGCAAATATTCAGCATTTCATTGTAAAGGAAGTCTAGTATCAAAACCCAGTTTAATTAACCACATAGAACTATTCTTTAAATATGCAGACCATAAAGACTAGCATTACAATGCTCTATTGCAGCTATTCAAACCTTGGAGAAGAGTGGAAGAATTATTGTATCTATGTGATCACTGCACCGCCTGTAATTCCACCGACAGAAATGTCGACTCTAATTACAGTGCGGCGCATTGATCAGATAGATCACTTTTGCCCTCATGCCCCGGCATGCATTTCCCTTACCGCTCCCGCCCCCACTTACCTTTACGGCGGCACACTTCTCTGTGCGCCGCCGATTCCCCACTATCCCTGTAGCATCAGCCCTCCCACTTGCGTGGGTATGAGCTGATGCCGCAAGGACTGTTATCTTTTTTCTTTTTTTTTACTTTCTTGTCCCCCGCTTATCACAGCGGTATGCGGGGGAACCCCCTTCAACCACTGACTCCCATCACAGCAACCAAGGGCAGCGGGGGACACCCCTGCTCCATTTGGTCACGGTAATGGGCGCCTACATTTCTAACTGCATTCAAAGCAACTGAAAACAGCATAACAAATGTCAAATTTAATCAATACAAAGAAATGTTGTCACGCCACTTCGGGGGAGACCGAGGTCCAGGGCGATCGCTCTCCCTTCTCCTTCCTGGCGGCTCTACCCGCGCTTTCGCGTCTGGGGAGCCGCCGGGAGGAGAGCTTCAGGAACCGCTGTTGGTGGGCTATGGCGCATGCGCGGGAGACCACTGTCTCAGTCCCGCGCATGCGCCGTAGATCAGGCGTGCACATCGGGAAGGGCTCGCCTTCCAAGCCTCGTTTTGGGTCCGCCGGCGCTCGGGGGTGAAACGGCTTGCGTTTCAGGCCTCGCGGGCGCCGGCGGCCCATAAAAGGAAGCGGCAACAGAAGCCAATCGCGTCTCAACGCGGAAGCTTCGTTCGTGTTGCCCGCTCCTGGTTTTCCTGTGAAACCAGCTTCCCGCTATCCTGCCCTGCCTACAGCCTGTCTGGGAATCCTCATCTACTTGCCCAGCCTACTACCTACTGCCAGCCTGGGTACCCTGTCCTACTTGCCCTGCCTGTCCTACTTGCCCTGCCTGGACTACTTGCCCTGCCTGTCCTACTTGCCCTGCCTGGACTACTTGCCCTGCCTGTCTTACTTGCCCTGCCTGGACTACTTGCCCTGTCTGTCTTACTTGCCCTGCCTACAACCCTCCTGGGTATCCTGTCCTACTTGTCCTGCTGGGTACCCTGTTCCACTTAGGGCCCTGTTGCTTACTTACCCTTTTGTCTGCTTGAGGGGTCCAGTTAGCTCTAGGTCTTTTGGGTCTCTCTGGTCCCTATTTCTGTACCTCGGTTCCTTGTTCTGCCCTGCGTCTTGCAGGTTCAAGGGTCCCCCCTTATTTCCCTGAGACCTTTAGCTCGTTCCCAATCTGGTTCCTCTTTTCCAGTCTGTCTCAGCCTGGTGCTTGGTGCTCCTTCTTCTTACCAGCTATCCGAAGTCAGCCTGCAGCTTGGTGCATCGACCTTCAACTTGGACCTCGCCTTGTTACGACACTTCAGACTGATCGTAGCCTCTCCTGTCTGTGCTTGCACAGTCCCATCACCACGTTAATCGGGAGAGTGCTTTCCGTGGCGCTGGGAGTCTGCCCATCCTCCACCCTGTGCCATTTGGGTGGTGGAGAGGCGGGTTCCCCGAGTCACACACTCATCGTTCAGAAGACTGCAGTCTGGCGGCCTCAACAAGATCCACATCAAGGAAAACAGGTACACAATCATCACGAACATCTCAGCTTGACAGATTGAGACGCCTGCCTTCAGACCTTGAGATGGAAGATTCGCAAGAAGTGCGGAATGAGTTACAAGCACTCAGGGCAGAGATGATCGCCTTACGCCAGGAGAACCAGACCCTACGCCAAATGATAACCCAAGGGGTTCCGAGTACCTCACAGGTGGAAGGATCTTTGGCACACACAACGCCTATCAAGTTCGACGGAGACCCACGACGAGTAGCAGAATTCTGTAATCATTGTCGAATCCATTTTCTTTTTAGATCGACGCATTTCAATAACGACAAGGCCAAGATCGGTTATATCTTGGGTAATTTGACGGGCAATGCTCTGGCCTGGGCAACTCCGTTTGTGGTTACCAATAGCCCAATCCTGAACGACTTTGCAGCTTTCGAAAAAGCATTTCTTGAGGTCTTTCAGACCCCCAACCTGGCCTCCGCTGCGCAGAACCAGTTGATGGATCTAAAACAGGGGAATGTCGACGTAATAACATACATCAGTCGATTCCGTCTGCTGGCAACCGATTCTCAATGGCCGGAAATCACACAGAAGACACTGTTTCGCCGTGGGCTGAGGGAAGAGTTTAAGGACGAGTTACTCCATATACCCGAACCCGAGACTCTTCAACTACTAATTGAGCAGGTGCTCCGTATTGATCAGAGACTGGCGGAACGGAAGGCAGAGAGACGTCGGTTCGAGAGGGGCAGTTCCAGGATAACCGGTTTACCAGCCGGATCCTTCGGGTCTACTGAATCTGGACCAGAACCTATGCAACTAGGGGCTATGAGGGGTCCTTTATCAGAGGAAGAAAGAAGACGGAGAAGCACTTTACGTCTATGTCTCTATTGTGGAGCTGCTGGGCATTTCCTGGGTACATGCCCTCTACGGTCTCAGAAGAAAAAGGCGGAAAACTAGAGGACCTGTCGTGTGTTGGGAAGGCAGCGACAGGTCCCTCTCTCTCTTCAGTCCTTTCCGCGTTTTGTTCGGTTCTACATCCTATGCAACCTGCGGTACTACAGACTCTGAAGATTCGAATCAAGCTACCCGGCAGAAGTGTGGAGGTGTTTGCTCTGCTGGATAGCGGGGCTTCCGGCAATTACATAGATGAAACTTTTGCTTCTGTGAATCAGATTCCACTGCTGTCCAGAGCCACTGCTCTGTCTGTGCAAGTCATCGACGGAAATCCTCTGTCCTCTGGCCCAGTCCTGCAATCCACAGTGGGTCTATCTTTTCGGATCGCCAACCATCTTGAGGAACTCGCTTTGGACGTCATAAAGTCTCCCACCTACAAGGTGGTTTTGGGATTACCTTGGCTACAATATCATAACCCGGTAATCGATTGGAGAAAGCACACTCTGACCTTTTCCTCTGCTGTTTGCACTCAGAAATGCTGTGTGTCTACGCCCACTCGGGCTCCATCGACCCCCTTGAATCCTAACGGAAACGGGGTCCGTGTGTGTTCTGTCTCTCATGTTCCTCAGGACTACGCCGAGTTTGGCCACGTGTTTTCTGAACCGGGCGATATACCCCTACCACCGCATCGCCCGTTTGATTGTTCTATCGAGTTGTTACCCGACTGCGTGGTACCTCATGGGAAACTATACGCTTTAACACGGGAGGAGAAACAAGTGCTACGGGACTACTTATCGGATTGCTTACGAAAAGGGTACATCGTTCCGTCTAAGTCTCCTGCGGGGTTTCCTTTATTTTTTGTGAAGAAGAAAGAAGGTACCTTGAGACCTTGTGTTGATTATCGTGAACTCAACGAAATAACAGCTAAAGATCGGTATCCTCTCCCTTTGATACGCACTATCCTGGATACTTTACATACTGCCCGGATCTTCACTAAACTGGATTTACGCGGAGCGTACCATCTGGTACGTATCAAGAACGGGGACGAATGGAAAACGGCTTTCAAGACATCATTTGGCCATTTCGAGTATAAAGTCATGCCGTTCGGTCTGTGCAACGCCCCGGCCGTTTTTCAACGATTAATGGACAACATCTTTAGTGATCTCATTGGTTTGTCGGTCTGGGTATATCTGGACGATATCTTGGTTTTTTCCAGATCCATTGAAGACCATGTAGAACATGTTCGTGAGGTCCTTCAATGCTTATCTTCCAATCACCTATTCGCAAAGGCTGAGAAATGCAGTTTTCACTTGTCCAGCATTGAGTTTTTGGGATTTGTGATCAATCAGGATGGGATTGAAATGGACCCCAAGAAATTACAAGCCATACAGGAGTGGACTCAACCCCATGATATAAAATCTCTGCAACGCTTTTTGGGAGTCGCAAATTTTTACAGGCGCTTTATACCACTGTTCTCTCAAATCTCAGCGCCCCTTACCCGTCTGACCAGCAGTAAGATCACTTTCAGGTGGGATTCTCTCGCTTCCCAGGCATTCGACACCTTGAAGTCGGCCTTTATGGTCGCCCCCATTCTGCGCCATCCTCAGGACGATCTACCTTTCATCGTAGAAGCGGACGCATCGAACTTTGCTGTGGGTGCAGTCCTTCTGCAGAAAGATCCAGAAACCTCAGTTGAACATCCGGTGGCCTACTTCTCGCGCAAGCTAAGTCCCAGTGAAAGAAACTATGCCGTTATCGAGTTAGAACTGTTGGCTATAAAAACCGCGTTCGAGGAATGGAGGCATCATCTGCTCGGAGCCCGTTTTTCGGTGGAAGTACGTACCGATCATCGCAATTTGCAGTATCTACGCTCCCTGCAATGCCGAACACCCCGACAGGCTAGGTGGGCCTTCTTTTTCTCCCCTTTCGTATTTCACGTCACTTACATTCCGGGAACAGCCAATCTGAAAGCGGATGCTCTATCACGATCCCTGGAGAAAGGGGAAGAAACGCCTAGTTTGGATCAGCCTCTGCTTTCCCCCCAACATTTCTTATTGACCTTGTCCTCTCACCTACAAGCCATCGCTGACGCCACCAGGACGGATCCTGAAAGACCGGTCCTTCTTCGGCGCAAGTTCGTATCGGAACATGATGGACTCCTGTTTTTTCGGAAGAGGCTTTACATTCCCGAGGGTTCGGTTCGTGAAGACATATTACATGGGTTACATGGCTCTCCCATTGGTGGGCATCGAGGGGTGAAAGCAACATGTGAACTGATTTCTCGACAATACTGGTGGCCTAGGTGGGCTACCGAGGTTAAGGGATTCATCGAGAGTTGTCCCGTCTGTGCTCAATGTAAAGTCCCAAGGAGACGACCTCTGGGTTTACTGGTACCCACTGAATTGGCACCATACCCGTGGCATACTATCGCCACTGATTTCGTGGTTGAACTACCTCCCTCTGACGGGTACACTTGCATCATGGTTGTGGTCGACAGTTTCACTAAATATGCCCACTTCATTCCATTCCACAAGATCCCTACGGCTGCTCAGATGGCTTCCGTCTTTCTCCACGAAATCTATCGATTACATGGTCTTCCAGAAAAGATAATCTCGGATCGTGGTTCTCAATACCTTTCTGCCTTTTGGAACAAGGTGTGTAATCATCTGGGTGTACGTAGAGCGTTGAGTTCTGGTTATCATCCCCAGACCAACGGTCTTACCGAAAGGACTAATCAGACCTTGGAGGAGTACCTCCGTTGTTTTTCCAACGCCACTCAGTCCAACTGGAAGGCATGCTTGGATCTCGCTGAAGTATCCTACAACAACACTATTCATGCTTCCATCGGAATCAGTCCGTTCTTTTGTTCTACTGGTCAACATCCCAAATTGGTGCCGTTCCATCCTGTACCCACTAGTACCGTACCATCTGCTGATGCCTTGGTCTCCAATATACAACGACAACAAGAATTGGCATGTGATATCCTGAAGAGAGCGAAGGAACGGATGAAGGCCCAGGCTGACAGGAAAAGGAGTCCGGAACCAGATTTACTAGTAGGGCATAAGGTGTGGCTGTCCTCCAAAAATCTGCCTTTACGCAATTTACCGGTTAAACTGGCCCCCCGGTATTTTGGTCCATTCACGATAACCGAACGGCTATCCTCTGTGGCCTTCCGTCTTCAGCTACCTCCCTCTTGGCATGTACACCCTGTTTTTCATGTCTCCCTTTTGAAACCCTATGTAGCAGATCCCTATGGTCGGTCCTGTCCTCGCCCTGCCTCTGTCATAGTCCAAGGGGTTCCAGAATTTGAGGTACAAGAGATTTGCGATGCCCGCTATCTTAGGGGGGTGCTCCATTTCTTGGTGGATTGGAAGGGGTATCCGGCTTGTGATCGCACTTGGGAGCCTCATCAGCATGTGCATGCCTCCCGCTTGGTGCGGAAGTTCTATGATCGGTTTCCTTGGAAACCCGGGGCTCCGGGTCTTCCTGGGAGGGAACATAGTGTCACGCCACTTCGGGGGAGACCGAGGTCCAGGGCGATCGCTCTCCCTTCTCCTTCCTGGCGGCTCTACCCGCGCTTTCGCGTCTGGGGAGCCGCCGGGAGGAGAGCTTCAGGAACCGCTGTTGGTGGGCTACGGCGCATGCGCGGGAGACCACTGTCTCAGTCCCGCGCATGCGCCGTAGATCAGGCGTGCACATCGGGAAGGGCTCGCCTTCCAAGCCTCGTTTTGGGTCCGCCGGCGCTCGGGGGTGAAACGGCTTGCGTTTCAGGCCTCGCGGGCGCCGGCGGCCCATAAAAGGAAGCGGCAACAGAAGCCAATCGCGTCTCAACGCGGAAGCTTCGTTCGTGTTGCCCGCTCCTGGTTTTCCTGTGAAACCAGCTTCCCGCTATCCTGCCCTGCCTACAGCCTGTCTGGGAATCCTCATCTACTTGCCCAGCCTACTACCTACTGCCAGCCTGGGTACCCTGTCCTACTTGCCCTGCCTGTCCTACTTGCCCTGCCTGGACTACTTGCCCTGCCTGTCCTACTTGCCGTGCCTGGACTACTTGCCCTGCCTGTCTTACTTGCCCTGCCTGGACTACTTGCCCTGTCTGTCTTACTTGCCCTGCCTACAACCCTCCTGGGTATCCTGTCCTACTTGTCCTGCTGGGTACCCTGTTCCACTTAGGGCCCTGTTGCTTACTTACCCTTTTGTCTGCTTGAGGGGTCCAGTTAGCTCTAGGTCTTTTGGGTCTCTCTGGTCCCTATTTCTGTACCTCGGTTCCTTGTTCTGCCCTGCGTCTTGCAGGTTCAAGGGTCCCCCCTTATTTCCCTGAGACCTTTAGCTCGTTCCCAATCTGGTTCCTCTTTTCCAGTCTGTCTCAGCCTGGTGCTTGGTGCTCCTTCTTCTTACCAGCTATCCGAAGTCAGCCTGCAGCTTGGTGCATCGACCTTCAACTTGGACCTCGCCTTGTTACGACACTTCAGACTGATCGTAGCCTCTCCTGTCTGTGCTTGCACAGTCCCATCACCACGTTAATCGGGAGAGTGCTTTCCGTGGCGCTGGGAGTCTGCCCATCCTCCACCCTGTGCCATTTGGGTGGTGGAGAGGCGGGTTCCCCGAGTCACACACTCATCGTTCAGAAGACTGCAGTCTGGCGGCCTCAACAAGATCCACATCAAGGAAAACAGGTACACAATCATCACGAACATCTCAGCTTGACAAATGTTAGAAGATAAATGTCATCAAGAAGAAGAGCTAGAAAGAGACATTGGTAAAGACACTCCCAATGGGTGTCAACCATGCCATGCAGATAGCCAAGATACACTTGGAGAGCCACTTATTCAAAATGAAGAAGAAATGTCAATAACCAAAGAAGAAAGCACAATGGTTCAATGCAAGCAATCTGAACAAGATGTATTAATGCTCACAGTTAAATGATGAACACCTCAGCATTTTCATGGACGTCACTGAAGAAACTAAACACGGATTACATCACGAAAAATAAAACATGCAACTACAGTTATTGTAAAACCTCTGCTCTTGCACATTAGTGGTAAAGGTGGTGCTGGCAAACCTTTTCTAATTAAAAAATTGTAACTTTATACAAAAAGAAACAGACAATAACCTTTCAGTAATAGCTGCTGAAGGGCTAGCTGTTTACAACATAGGGGACGCTACTGTGCACCAGCTACTACTCCTCCCAGTTTAGCATCTAAACAGATTAGAATATCACAAATTGTCTGCAGAAGCAGCATTTGAAGTGCCCAGAACTCTACGACAGATGAAAGTTCTTTTAATAGTTGAAGTAAGCATTGTGAGCAAAACACATTAGGCCCTCAAGTAATGTAACATAACAATTAACACAGCAAAATCAACAATGCATGTGTTTAATGTCAACCCTTGCAAACTTTGCCCAATTTAAAAACACATGCTCATAAACTAAAAGCAACCCTTCATCCACATCAGCTGCATAGACAAATTAAAATGCCATGGAATTATGCTCCCAATGTGTCAACAAGCCCCAGGAAAAACATAAATACCCTAGAAACATCTGTACCCAGCTGAATTGGAAAAAGTATCAACTCTCTTCCTCAACTGCAGTAATACTATAATACCGAGGCACAACCCTGACATAATCAAGGTTTAATTAATGGAGCAATGTTAACAGTAGCTGGTTTACAAACGTATCCAAAAGAAAATCATTTCTATTGTGTCCTCTGTAAGGGTCATAAATGTAAAGTGGACAGCTTTGTTAAGGTTTTTCAAAAGATGCCATTTTATTAACTTAAAAGGTTGGATACACGCCTCAGTCCCCCTACTGTGAAGGGGATTTCCCTGCCTAAAATAAATGAAAGAAAACACTCTAACAAAGGATATGTGTCCCTCACACTTATACATACAGTAAGTCAACAAGGAAATGCATGGCAGTTCAAAGGCAAACAAAAAAAAATAATATAGTTAAATTCACAATATGACAAAAGTCTATCCTTATAATCTGGGTGAAATCCCCTCCCCCAGATTCAAGTAGGATTATGCTCCACAGTTCCCAAAAGAAACAAGAAAATTAGGTTTGGCAACAAAGTTCAAACACAGTTTCTTTGTGACTCAAACTTAACAACAGAAAGTTCCAACACTCAGTGGTTCAACAAGGAAAGATCTTTTTCTTCCTCTTATAAGAGCAAGATTTAAAGCAATTTTCTTCACATAAACAAAGAATATCTTCTCAGTTCATTAGTTGTAACATAAATTGTCTTTGTTAGGATGCTTATTATTTCTGAAGGTAAATAACACTTCTTTAGCCGTTTTATACGGTTCTTGACCCCCCCATTTTCTATTTTCTTTCTACCAATTTCTTCCTCAAATTGGAAGTTGTATGTTTTTACTCTATTTTCTTAATTCTTTGTACCAAAGAAGGATTAATGTAATAACATGTTTGTGCAGCAACAAAATATTTCATAAACATGTTATACACAGTGTACTGGAGTGCTCATGAAACACAGTGTTGGCTTAAATATGTAAGAACATAAATGTCCTAATACTTGACACAGTTTGGACTAACTAACGATACATTATGTAACATACCTTGTTGGAAGGAGTTTTTTGTTTATCTTCAGCAATAAATGTGTGTCAGCATAGTTTGTTAACACCACTTAACATCACTTCATCAACTTCTATCTCGTTTACTTCCATACCAGGCCTGCTACTTCAATCACACCTGCTGTGTGACAAGCCTACTACTTCATGTTCTCTATTCGAGTATAATAACCCAGCCCGAATAGTAATTTAAAAACAAGTGCCTCTGTGGTTAAGATCAAAGTCACATTGGTGCTCTGTAGTACTCTTTTGCACGTTATGCTCCTCTCCTTCTGAACAACCTTTTCTAGAAGGGCAGCCTTCTTGCTACTCTTGTTTCCCCACTGCATTATCAACCAAACACTGACAAGGATATGGTTTTATTCGGCTTTTTCCTTGGCTTTGGGAATATGGGTTTATACCATCTTTTGTAATATACTTCTTCAAATATGGGCAATTAGCTTTACAACCTTTACAACTTCCATTAGTCTCTTCCTGCATTTGGCAATATCTGTTGTTTTTAAATTGCCTTGCTTTTACTTTCTTTAGGCGTGGCTAACGGTTGTCTGCATCAGCTTTTAAAATTATTGTTCCTTCTTGTTGCTGTGTTCTAAATAAACGTTCACTTTTTGAAGAAATAGTCACTTGGTTTTGAAAAATAAGGTTTGCACTGGCTTCTGATAGTTTGGTATACAAAATTGCCTTCAGTATTACTTTAATTCATACACAAGTGTTTTCTACTCGTTAGCCATCTCAGAACACTCCAGTGTGACTATCAGCTGGTGAACTCACTGAGTAAGTTGTGTTCCTCTGATTCTCTCGCTACTCATAGGTACTCTGTTGCGCAGCTTCTCGCAAGCCAGCAATCTGCTGCTTTTGGTCTGCCGCTGCCTGCACCTCTTGTGCACAGAGCTTCCTTTTCTCTGTAGGCTCACTTGTGCTTGCCAGCTACCGGAGACAGCCTTGTGCGGAAGAAAGCTCTCCACACTTTTGCTTCGTGCTGTGCAGCCTCTGAAAAATAGGTCTTAAGAGGGCAAGCTTCCTTCTCTCACACTTCCTGCTGTGCAACCTCTGCCATTAAGGCTTCTGCAGGCAAAGACCCTCTCAGGAGCGGCTACAGTTCTCTGCTTGACAGCAGTCCCAGCATCTTCTTCCTCCTCCAGTTTCTGTTTCTGCTGCTTACACTGCTCTCCCTGATAACTAATGGCCTGCATCTGAGGGGGCCGATTAAACCTCCAATTCTCCTGCAGATTGGGTCATTCCCATTAACAAGCTGTGCTTTGCAGTTTTGTTCCTCTGTATCCCTCTTCTTCATCCCACTACTTCGGGAATTAATGGACTTGAGGTCCCTAATGACAAAACTAGTTTCTCTAGCTTGATGTTTGGTCTCAAACTAATTTCCATTCTCCATAATATTATTTAAAATAATATCATAAGGATTAATCACAAAACTAGATTGTACAGATGAATAAAGCTCTTTAGGGTTTGAATTTTTATTATTAGCAGACTTCCTTTCACTGTACCTTTGGGAGTTAGGGGAGCCTGTAGCTCTATTAGTCTCCAGGGTTTTAGAAAAGCATTTATTTCTTTCAATGCCTAAGGGTTTATGGTTGATTTTACCCTTATTAAGATGTTCAACTTGGGGAACAAACAGATTGTTATGACAACAAGCCATTACACGTTTTGGTATTGAGGAGATGTCCTCCCTATAGGAAGACAAATTCTGCGTCACGACCGAAGGAGTGTTCTCATTCCTGTGTGCTCTTTCTGCTCCCAGGTGGTCCTCCCACAGAACACCACCCCCAAGGTCAGGACCAGAAAGTGGCTGGCTTTCCCTGACCACCTGGGATGAGACTGTACACATGGGTTTAGTGAGGATTCCGTAGGATTCATCACACCTCATCCAGTTTGACAAACTTGAAGAAGCAACATACATTCCCTGCACTGCAGTATGTTTGCCCCTTTTTCAAGACACGTATGTCTGCAGAAAACAATTCTGTCTGTTTCTTCATAAACTGTAACGATTCTGAAGATACACGGTCTAACCCTCGACCATCCACTTGTAGACATTGGCAATACAGTCTTCAAAGAATGTATTAGTCGTGCAGCACTCACATGTTCGTACACTCCAAAGTCTATTTTAACTAAACTTCAGTACAAACAAAGTCAAATTAGACATACCTTGCATCCTTGAATATAACAGACTATGTGCATTGTACACTCCATACTTCGATATGTACCCTGTACCTGCAAAAAGGAAACTTTCAAAATGAGAACTGGTACAAAATGAAACTCCATCAGACCTCTCTATAACTCCCAGAAAAAATGAAAACAATTACACAAACTTCAAATCTACCACATTCCACATCCTCTGGTCTTTTTATATTTCAGAACATAAGCCATAAGTGGAGTGAACTGCTATGTAAATATAGCAATAAATCTACTGTTCCAATTGTCACACCTTGTGGACAATCTTTACTTGCATGACATAGAATAGCCATGTATACAACTCATTCTCCTGCACAGAAAGGGTATTAACAATCCTGACATTACACTGTATTAGGTATAAGACAGATAGTGGTCAATGTTCAGGAATCTTTAAATCCTACACATTACATTCAAGTGGAAACATACATGCAGTCTCTGCAACCATGCTTTGTAAGACCATGTTCAATATTAATGATTTGTGTACGTATCAATACAAAATTGTGAAGCTATTCCATTTCTCAACTTCTGCATAATGTAAACGATGGCATGTTGTGGTAATTTCTCAAATCAGACATTCTTTCAACCTTAATAATAGATATACATGGCCAATATGATATACTGATGCTTTTAAGATACAAAGCAGATGGAACAAAAATAACTGTAAACTTACCAACATCACATTAGCACAAGTCTCTCTTGGTGGAAATACACTCACCACAGTAGGCATGATATACCACAAGGTGCAACAACACCTTTCTGACACTATACTGCAAATATCAAACAAAGAAGCTACATAATGACTACTTATATTCCTTACACAAAAATGTAATAATTAAATGATACATTCAATTTATATTTGCTATAATAATACAAGTAGAATACACCAATGGCCATCTAACTACTTTAAAAGATAAAAGAATACACAAATCAAACAAAAATAAACAGTAATAAATCATATTTTATACTTACAAAATATGTCTTTAACAAATTACAGTTAAAATACACCATCAGATATCTAACTACTTTAAAGTTACTAGCAACATATAGCTACTATTATCAAAAAATGTACAAAGACTGAAAGTAAAATATGTTTTTTTAATTCCCCTCATTTTGTCCTATGACACAATGATATAATTATGTTAATTCAACAACAGTGTACGATGCACAATTGTACAAATATTAGTGTTAATACTTTGTCATTTCCAACGTGATGTGTGAAACCTTCCATAACTTCTAATAAGTCCAAAATCAAGCACTCCTATTCTCCCCACTGCCGGTATTTTTCCCTCCTCTATGTCCTCCTTGTGGTTGTGCTACAGGTGGTGGTGGCCCAAAAGGAGGAGGAATAAGCAGTGCTATGGTAATAGTTCCTCTGCAAACCTATTTTTCCTCTTCAGGTGCAGATTCTGTTTCAAAATGATTTGAAGAAATGTGTTAGTCTCCCTGATTGTGCTCTCCACTGTCTCTTTTCCCTGTGCACGGATGACCGGGGTTAAAAAAAAGCAGTCAAAAAGTTAACAAAGTCGAGAGAATAGCTAGAAATGGTAGAAACACTTGTGCAAGAAATAATGAGTCCATCCCAGTCTATCAGTTCCCCATGTTTCTTATTACTATGCCGCCCAACAAACAACTTGAACGTACTAAGGCCCCAGAGGTTCACATTGTGAATATTCTACCTCTTACTAATTAATGATGGCCTAAATCCTAAATTAGAGCCTACCAGAAAATCGAAAAATGGGAGAAAAGCAGCTGCTAACAAGCAAAGCTTCCAGATTATTCTGTCCCCATGACAATTCCAGATTGTGATTGGTCCTTAGCTATTACCATGTAGGGTATTGAATTTTCTTTAGCAGAGCATAACGTTCTGGCACCTGTGGCCCCAATGGGTTAAGTAATGCAATATTTAAACTGGATCTGGACCTCCAGGCAGGTATACTGCGTGTATTTTCCACAAACATTGTATGTCACAAAACTTTACCAAATTCTTGGCAAAAGGCTGTTATCATTCCTATACATACAAGGGGTGATAGATCTGATCCAGTGAGCTACCATCCCATCACCCTGCCATCACCCTGCCGGGACCAGACAGCAAAATAATTGTGTCTCTGTTGCTTACTGAGTTAGAAGACTGAGCATGTTCAGCTTGGAAATTAAGCAAGATGAAAACTGGTTTTCTGCAGGTGTTTAGGTAAGCCTATCAATGGATTTATTATCAATTGCATACAGCAGTCTGCCAAGAGGTCTGGGGGCTGCCGATTTATATTGCTGCCATTGATTTATCCCAGGCTTTTGATACCATGCACCGTAACCTCCTGTGGGTAAAATTTAAAAGCTGGCACATCCCGAAAAATCTACTAGTTCTGTTGATGTCAATACATGAGGAATCATCCGTTCGGGTGAGTTTGAATCAGCAGGGACAATCAACGGAAGAGTTTAAGACATTCTGCGGTCTTCGCCAGTGTTGTATTTTGGCTCCCTGCCTTTTTGACTTCTACCTGGCAGACCTTGAGGCCCATGTGGAGGGCGTTGTCTTCACCCCCCAAAAATCGGTAGATTGAACGTCTGTTGGATGTCCTATGCAGATGACGTAATCCTGGTGGATCAGACTCAGATTGGTCTGCAGATATTAATTAACACTACTTGTTTCATATGCCCAGGAGAATGATCTAACTATCAATAGAAAAAATATAATCATTATTAGACTCTCTTGTCGAACCACCAGGTCTTATGCACACACATGGCCAATGGGTGAAAATAGAATTGATCCTGAGGTGGTGTGAGGAATATGACCATCTGCACAGGGAGAGTGCGCTCACTTGGGCATTTCTGATTTTTTGATACATGAAAATTAATGATGCGAGACCAACCTCTGAGAAATTAGTGCTGCACTTCTGCACCCATTTCATCTGCTTCCCGCACCAAACATATAGTCATCTGTACTCTGGGAAAACACAACCTACAGGCACCATCTTCCCCTGTCATGTTCACATGGAATGTGATAGCCCTGGGTACATCAAAGCATTCCAAGAAGGGGGAAGGCACACCTTCTTCCAGTCATGAGCATCCTAATTAAAATATCAATTAAAATATCAAAGGCTCCATGGATCTGCATTCCTTTGTTCTCTGGCAGTGCATACCAATGAGAGATAATTGAGGCAAGCCTGCTGAGTGGGCTTGTTTGCCAGAGAGACAACAGGAAGGCGGGACTAACACCCCTTTGGTGTGCAATTTGTCAACTTGAAGCTAGTTCCCACCCCTCTGTATGAAAAACAGTGAAAGTCACTATTTACAATAGGCAAACCCCTGCAGAGGTGACTCCTTTCAGAAGAGAGAAGTATGTGGTTTGGGGGAGACAGGAAGTTTGCTCCAAGCACATACTTCAAGGGAAAACCTGTGCTTTAGCAAGAGTCAAAGAGGGCTCAGTTAACCGGAGAGACACTGTCATCTACAAGACAGAAAGATCAGTGGGACTTAAGTATATGTTGTCATCCACTTGTCTGTCTTGTTGCAGAGCACTCTAGTCCTGGCCTCATGCATGACAGAAGATGGTTGGTGGGGATTGGTTCATTAAGGTGGGCCTAGCTTACACCAATCACTGGGACCCATGTGGCTTTAAAGGAAGGCTAAACCCCCCATTTAGCAGATCATCTGAAGACTTTGCAAGGAGTAAGAAGAAGGACTCATTTGGACCCGAGCTGAGGGTACTGTCTACATTCCATCTTCCGCCAGTGAAGGAAGACCAGGAGTTCCAAGAGCGAAGCAAGATCCATCCCCTAAACAACTCCCAGGGAACAGAGGGAGATACCTGACTCAGAGGACCCGTCCAGCACCTCCAGAATCGGTACTGAGCCAGCACACAGCATGCCCTGCTAGGTTCTGACAGCAAGCTTTCTAGGTGGGAAGTACCGGAGAGTCTCTGGACAAAGGACAAGGACGTTGCCTGCTAACACCCTCCTGAGCTTTGGGCTGTCTGCCTTGAAAGGACACGAGCCCTGCGAAGAAGCTAAGAGGAGCGCCACAGAAGCATCATCCACCATCCATCTTTTTAAGGACAATTTCAAGTCAGTCGAGTTCTCGTTCTTCATCTGGCTGCAGAGCTGACTGTTGTCACACTGCAGTCATCGGAGCCATCTAAGATGACTCGACCAGCATTCCAGATCCACCAACCAGCACAAAGACAATGATTCTTGTCCCGCCACACCAGACAGCATGCAAACATCCATCCAGCCTTGCTTGCCGAACTACCTGCCGCCTGGTACTTGCAGCTGTCTCCCGCTACTAGCTCTATCTCATGGGCTGCAAAGCGCCATGCAACCATCTTGATGCTGTCGAGCACCAAGAACTTCTTCAGCACCAGGTACATTGTGGATCTGCTCTCCTGGTCCTTCTATGAAGCCCCCTAGAGACAGTTACGATCCTTTGCCCCTTTGGTGCTGGAACCAAACAATCTTGAACTATAAGACTGATTGCTTGTCCAACTACCCTGCTGTCAGCATCCAGAGTGCATCCCTTTCCCTCATGAAACTGTCTGTCCTCTGTGTTCCTTTACAGTGAGGGTTGCAATTGTAGTGTGCCAGAACTGTCTGTTGTAGTAATAATAAAGTAGATATGTGTATACAACCTTGACTGGACAGTCCCATTTATCATTGGATAATAATTTTATTTTCACTGTGTTACAAATAACCAACGATCCACGACCTTGCACAGATAAGCCTGCCGTTCTGTCCACGTTACCAAAAATTGGACAAGAACGTCTTATAATTCACTTGTATTCCGATCTGTTCGGATCCCTTCTGGTGTACTAGATGTGTGGGGCTGATGGACGGTTTAGAAATCAATTTTCATCCCTGGACCACTGATGCCTAGGAAGTTGATTTGTCACAGGTGGATTTCAAATACCTAGGAATTTTATTTTCATTCCATCCAGAAAAAGTGTCTGTTACTCTGTGGATAAAGGCTAAAGCGGCACAATCTGCATCGCAGATAACATTGCTGAACTCCAGAATCTGTCGATTCACGTTCAAACCATTGTTGGAATACTATACATTAAACATAGTAAGTATCCTTCTTGGTGTGTAATATTGATTGGGATGTCATTGAGGCTTTAATATGGTAAATGGCACTTAACCTACCTGCGTGCGTGCCTATGGCAACATTGCTTTTTGAGCTGGGCGCGATTTCTCTTAAGGGCTGGTAGTGATGGAAAACTCCGCTGTTATATAGAAATCTCTTAGACCCAGCCAATGAGTCTTCTTTTGGTGATTTTAAAACAGAAACACAGAACCCTAATAATCCAATTGGGCGTTTTTGGTTATATGCAAACAGCATATTAAGAGATAATAATGTGTTCCCCGATCATTTGGTGTCAGTCCCAAATTTGGTGAAAAATGTATTTTTCGTAAAGACTGCCAAAAAACAATTGATAGGAGGAGATTGTATTCCCTCTAGAATAGTTTGACACAGATTGATACAAAAGTTGTCACCCTACCAAAATACCTTGACAGGTTCCCGAATCCTTACTGGTGACTACAATTTCTCTGCTTTATGCCGAATATAATGCAGACTGGGGAGATTGCAATGATCTGTGAAGGGGTTCATCTGCATGACTGCAAAATCAGTTACTTTGGTAGATTTGTCCATAATATCTCCTAGTTAACTACGAAGGACTTTTGAGATCGAGTGGTTAGCGGTCAGGAGGTGGGTTTAAAAATTTCTGCACTGAAGTTCCGAGGCACTGCTTTAGTAATCTTGTTAAAGAAACATACGTTTTAAATTGTAATTCGGAAAAAGGACCTTATATTTGTTTTAGTCGAAGCCAAGTGGTTTTTCCTACTCAGATTGTGATTTTACTGTAGGATTTGTATATGTGTTGGGTCAGGCTTTATGCAGTGCGCACCATGCATTGTACATGGGGTTTCTATTTTATTATATTTTATCCGTATCTTGTTCTATTGGTATTTTAGTTAATTTGCATCTGTATTCATCGCAGTCTTTGTGCTTTCATTAATTTTCATATCTGAATTGATTGGTTTATTTGTTTGTTTATGATGTATACCTCTTCTGTAAGGCTAACTCAGTTTGACCAATTCATAATAAAACATAAAAAATGAAAAATACAAAACAATATTTTATATTATGTGTGAATAGGCATTAGGCCTTGAATGTTCATGTCTATTCTGATGCTTTGAGGTATTAGAAAAGAGTGTCTAACCTGTTAGACGTATATATAGAATCTATAAGTGAAACTCATTGCAATCTATTGAGATATCAGTAGTAGCAGACAGTACTTGTTGGTTTTTTCAAAGGTGTTTTAATTCAAGATGTCAAGTATTTGTGATTCAAGTATTTTGTGGCACTTTTAATGTGATGACTTGTGTCATGTCCATTGAGTGGATTAGGTTTCTGTTTTAGTTGGGAATTCGAGTGATTATAGTTAGTGAGATTCTGGTGTGAAGCAAACTGAATAAAGTGGTTTATTTTTATACATACCAGGGTTGTTTTTTTTTGCCTTCCTGTGCACGTCAGTGAATTATTGAAACTTGCTTGTGGTATTATTTGTTCTATGCTGTTTCTGCCTTTCTGTTTCTCTGTGCATTAGGTCATCTCAAACCGTTAACTGGAAAATAGCTTCACCTCAGGGTACATATATATATATATATATATACAATATATATTTATATATATATATATATATATAAATATATATATATATATATACATATATATATATATATATATATATATGTATATACATATATATATATATATATATATATATATATATATATATATATATATATATATATATATATATATTGCAGGTTTTGGGGTTGTTCATATTGATCAAATGCTATGTTAAAGAGAATACCTGATGCCACCTTATTTAAATTTGTTGTGAAAGATAAATCAACTCGGATCACAGGTACAAAGGGAAGGGGCACTTTTCTCTCCTGGTTCAGACTAGGATGTATGCTTCTCCTAGATTGCAACAGTGTGGACCCTAGTCTCCTTTTGTGTTGATATAAAGTCCCTGGATGACAGGGTACCGCAATCTGATTTAGGAGGTTGTAAATGAACTTTCAGCAACATCCAGACACAGCTATACCCACAGGGACAGTTCACCACTGTCCATGTCTTGCAACAATCAGCAGCGGCCAACAACCCCAGGACATAGGACATAGCCTTCAGGCATGTGCTGAGAACACAGTAAGCATCCCAGAATACACATTGGCCTTTGCAACAGGCCGGGCCCAGAGCCAACTGCAATCCCATAGATGGTCCCTCAAAGCCATGGCTAGTGACCAGATGTCTATTCCACCTACCCTGCTCCACTATCCACTATACACCAATAATTCGACCATTGACCACTATCCACAGCCTGCAGCCATGCCCAGTTGCCACAATCCCGAGGGCATGGCCTTCAGCCATTTTGCAGGCCATACTAAGCATCTAAAAGAAGACATTGTCCATTGAAGCTTGCCACTCACAGTGCCAACGTTAATCCCATAAATGTCCCATGTTGCACACCCCACTAACTATCTCAAAGTACAAATTGTCCCTTGAAGCAGGCCAGGTCCATCACCAATACCATAGTTATTGCAGTGATATCCAAGGACAGCAAAATAGTCCACGGACGTATTCCGATGTCAATGACCCTAAAACCGAGACCAAAAACACCACTCAAAACAGGACACTATTTTATTGCCCAATAAAACATATATTCTATGTCCCCTCCAAACCCTATCTTCCCTATGGACTTGTTCATGAGCCATACAAGCGTAAATGTGCCTTTTTACTTATTCCTCTAACGCATTGTCCGTGAAGAGAAATGTAGATTGTGAACCCAACATGGAACCCATTTGAAAATATTTTGACGCAGCCCATTTTTCTTTGTTGACCAATCGGTGCCCTTGTATGGTGTCAGCATACATCATGTGGCTCTCTGATTGGTCAAGAGGTATCTGCCGACACCAAATCAGAAAGGATGTCAATGGACTGGACTGGAATATCACTAACTATTTATACCTATTCTTTCCACATTAAAATAAAAATCACTGCATGGAGTAACATAACATTTGCAAAAGACCCTGTCGGGATGTAGCCATCGCTCCACACACAAGTTTGGTGCAAATCTGCGCACTGGTTCGGGCTGTAGCCACATGCAACATTTCCTATTCAAATGTATCTGGATTTCACACATTTTGGGAACCCCTTATACTGCCCCCACTTCGCCAAACCCCACCAAATAATTCTGAGTCAGGTGTATATTCGTTTCAGAAAGTTTTGTGCTTATTCATCAAATGGAGACAAATTTATAAGCCACCGCAAAACTGCTCTTTCTGTGGGAAAGCCAACTTCACCATAACTACTATATAGTTAAAGTCACAAAATTCTATTGCTGATAACTTGTGACTCCCAGGTTGGATTTGGATAATACTTTCAAAAAAACAGTTTGTCCCGGGTCCCTTCCAATGACATATTTTGGGAACATTTGTGAAAATACAGAAAAGATATTAAGAAAATCAAAAAATCAGTGTTTTTCAGCACAGTACTTTTCACTGTCCCATAGAGAAAAAATGGTGTTATTGGACATTCGTAGAGCAAAAACCACTAGATGTATTTGCTCCAAACAAGAAATAAGTTGGGCACAAAGAGCCTCAGATGTGCCTTTTGTTGTTTGGGTTAAATTCATCCCGAAGTTTTTAAAGTATTCGACAGAGAAGGGGGGGGTAACCTTCTCCAGAAAAACCTTGATATAGTGACCATGGTGCTTTGGTAGCAGAGAGACTGATAGGCTTTTCAGGAATTAAAAGTCTCAATTTTCTTGCTCAATGCAAGTGATTCTTGCAGTAATACAGATGGAAGCCTAAAATGAAAAGTGCTCGAAATGATATTTGCAGAAGGAAAAAGGGTGTATTAATATTAGACTGCACATTGGGAGGGGAAAAGAGGATCACATGACCAGTAGGGGATTTTGGGGTGCAGTAGGGTGCCTGTTTGGGGGAGAAGGTTTTCATCTTATCCTCTGAGAATCTCACCAAATTACAGCGTTAACATTATAAGACGTGATTGGGAAAAAAAGGGTAACACAAATGGGGTAACGGTAGAGGATTAGGCATAAATTACACATGGAAGGGGATTGGGGGAACTAGAAAACACGAGGGTGACCCATTGGCACCAATGAGGGCAGGTAAGATTTTTTATTTGTTTGCACGTTAACCCAGTCATCAGCAAACGTTACCTTACTGCAAGAATCACACTGTATTATCGTGAGAGATAGATAGACCGACAGATAGATAGATTTGAGTTAGATAAATATACGAATGTGTGTGAAATAGCAAGATCGTTACAGGCAGGTACGTATTTCTTTTTGTAGGGAAGATACCTGTGATTGTATAACATTGTTAGAGACTTCCCCAGAATAAAGCTGAGAGACCATCTTTGGCTTTGAATTTTATTTCAATAAAATATAACAACCCCAAATGCAGCCTGTTTCCTGTCACATAATTGTGTGGTGTGATAGTTGCAACAGGGCATGTTAGGTCAGGGGTGCCACCTGAGTAGAATTCAAGCTTGTATCCACAAAATGTCTGACATAAGGGAGGCTCATCAGGGATGCTGAAGAAATGAAGATACTGATGTCAACACACACATGCATTGAGTAACTCAGATTGTGAGCAATATCGCGATGTGTGTGATGTTTCCTTACAGTGTTGAATTGGATGTTCCCTTCTGCATGGATGGCCGAATTAGATCAAACAGGTTGCTTTTGGAATATTATCAAGATAATTGAAGGGTAGTGTGGATTGTATTAAGTGGATGTGTAGTTTGATAAAATATAGGATTTCGAAAGTGAGACATATATTCAGGATGATTGTTTATTTGATCAAAGACTGGTCATCAGTATTATATGTTGGTCGAGATTTGTGATCCAATATACAATCTAGCTGTATCCTCAAAAGATGGCTCTGCAGATTTAAAGGTGGCGTTTGACCATGCATTGACTATATATTTCCTGTAGGGATTTCAGTCATGGAAAAACACAATTTAGGAAACTTTTTAGAAAGTAGGGACACATATTTGGAAGAAGAAAGCCTGATAGAAAAAGCATTGCAGAAATTACATCTGAGGAGAGACAGATGGTTGAGAATCGTTCCGCCTATCTTTTCTTCCACCTCAAGTTGGTAAAGAAAAAGATTTACTTCCACCAAATCCCACAAAAGACATCAGCAACATGAACACTCATGTAATGTCAAGTGTTTTGACCCATGTTGAATCAATAGACTGGGTAGATGTGGGGATGAGCTGTCGCCGCCCATTATTCTATCCCAGAACAAACTAAATCAATAGACTGGGTGGATGTGGGGATGAGCTATCGCCGCCCACATTCACGCCAGAATAGGAGATCTGCGCAGTTGGCACGAGACCACTCCAAAGATACAACCTTCTTGTGGGGGGTTCCACATCACCACTCTACTGTAAGGATGCCATCAAAACAATGTTAAGCAAGGGTCCTATACTATCAAGCAAAAGACCACTCTATTGAAATGCAGTAAATCAAGACAACTCAAAAATGGATGCAGTACTGACAAATTCCCCAAGGTGGCGCTAGCGGTCTAAACTCTGACAGGGAAACTGTATTTAGGAGTTGCAAGAGGGGCAGGGACTTCAAAGCTTGTTGGTTAATTGAAAATCTTAGCCACCTGCTGTTCCCAGAGGCCAAGAGGCTGAGAACTCTTAACACCTCAGATATTCCCACACCAGGAGTCAGGATATCACATGACCCTGTTGATTTATTGAGGAGAGACTTCCAGGCAGCCTGCTGGAGCCCACACAAAAGGCTCTCTCTGTTGAATGGGGTATGTTAATTTTGAGTGTTTCCTGTCAACAGCCCTCTGCCAGCAAGGAGAGACATGTGATCACTGACCCACCCAGACTTCTGGAGGCGGACCCAAACACTTGGGGAGTTGAATTGCAACAAATATATATTTTATAGAAATAGTGATAACTTATTGTAACCAAATGACAGGAATGTACAACTTTGAGAGTCTTAGTCTGAAAAATGCCCTCACGATTTGAGTCCAAACTCCAATTTGTACCATGTTCTGGGGCAAAACCCTGCTAATTATGAATATTGTAGACAATGTGTTTAAGCTAGAGACATGGAAAGTTACTGGGATATATGTGGAAGGGAAATGTACCTTTGTATAATTTTTGATGAAAATCCCATATTGCACAACCCACTAAAATCGAAAATAAGTTGCCATTTTTGAATGCAAGCTCCTAGAAATGCCAGAGGCGGAACAGAGACTACCTTAAGCAAGGTGCCATATGTACATGTAATGTCAACCACTTGTGTAACTGGGAATATGTATTTGAATCAAATATAGATTTGTGGGCAAATTGACCAGGGGAGGATCCTCTGACCCATAAACAGACCTCATCACTCTGACTCACAACCCAATTCCCCCAATCATGGGAGAGGGGAGAATTGGGCCAATGACAAGTAGAGAGGTGCAGGCTCAGTTATGCCATGCACACACCCACTTCCAAAACACATAAAAAGAGACTGCTGGGACAGGTAGAGAGATTCAATTCCATTTTCTGCGGGACGCTCTGCCGGGAGACTCCAGACTTCACATCCATCAATCTCCAAAGACCAGAACTTTACTTCAGAACTTTAAGCAAGGGCCTAAACCCACAAACTGAGAACTCTGCTCAGCAGGCCTCAGCATCCTTAAAATCATTTGCAAACTATTCCACAGCCGGGCGAGCTGTTTGAATTCTTTGCCAAGAACAATTGCCAGAGACCAGACCAGAGATCCATAGAACCACAGGCCGCTGTATCCAGACCAGACCCAGACCGCTGTGAGCAGAACCAGAGATCCGGATCGCTGTGAGCAGAACCGTTGCCTGATTGACCCGCCGAGCAGAGAGAACCGAAGTCCAGTCCAGTTGACCAGATCCATGACGATGCCCATTCATTTCAAAATTAGGAGTGAGTATCCGCCAGAACTGTGCAGAACCCAATCTCTTAGTTAAAGTAATCTAATCCAAACTATTTTAACCTAATTAGAACAGCCTCCTAGAAATCGTGTTATCTGTCATATGTAAAGCTGCACAACTGTCACCTGTCAATTCTGAAGCTGCAAGCTGTCACCTGTCATTTTGAGTTTTACTTTAAATCCGAAAATCTACCTTTATTAAATCGTCCGTATCTCTTGAACCGTTTCGGTAGGAATGAAATTTAACTTTCATTTTAAAGCTGTGATTCTAGGCTTTCCAACGAACCTAGAACCGACTTCCCACTCCTTCTACTTTTACCGCAATCACGATTCACGCACTTGCAAAATTTACCGCAATTTGCGATTTGGCTCAATTTCTCCACTTGTCAAAATAGCAGCTCCATTCTTTCCTTTGTTAAAATCTGTTTGCAACCTGGTAATAACTCATGGAGCATTGCTAAAGTGAGCCTGAACTAATACCAACAAGCATCTCTCACTCACCCTGAATATCTAGAGGGAATTAAAAGCATTTTTAGCACATTTCTCACTTCATTGTCATCACATTCAAAGCATTTTTGGGACTGTGTTTCAAACCTCTACCTGTTTTCCTCTAAGCTTGCTGGGGGGGGAACTGCATTTCGTATTGCATTTTGTTGGGATTCTTGCAGACTGTGTGCTCTCCTTCCATTTCTTACATTGCATAGGGGGGGAGTGAATTGTCAAGGAAAAGTGATTACATTGTCTTTTGTTGAAGCCATATCAAGTTATCTTCTGTACTGCATTTCATTCATCATTGCGTTTCCTTGAACCATATAAAGCATTCTTTCCCACCTTATTCTTCTGTTCCTATTCATAAGTTACCTCTTGCTGATTACTGCTCATATTCACAAGTGTAATATCCATTATCAATTTATTTATCGAAGTGTGATATATATATATATTGTTTAAATTTTCAAATAAACCTTTTAATTTGCAAAACAAACCTATTTCTTGGCTCAGTGGGGTCAAGGGGATTCTAAGAGGAGGGTGTTATACAAGGGTTGTCATCCAGAGTACTGAACTGGACATAAAAATACATCAATAAGGGTTTTCCTCAGCATCCCAGACTAGGCATTGACTTAGCTGTAGTGTTGATTGAATATCGCTTACAGTAACAAGTTAGTGACCAGCGAGAGGAAGACATGAAACCACTAAGTGAGTGTATACATGTTAATCAAATATTACTTCAGAAGTAACACAGTCTATCAGAGGCAATACAAGGTGAATTGGAAGTGAGGGAGAACATTTAAACACTAGTGCCATTCATTGTCTCTGTTTACAGACACATGACATGTTGAAGAGTAAATTACATTATCAAACTGCTCAGAGCTAGCTAGCTGTCAGTCCATGACCAAGGAGAAGGATTGCTTGCCAAACGAGTTACTAAACGCATACACATTGGACATAAAGGCCTCCAAAACAAAAGCATTTAGAACTAGTCAGGCCATTCTGAATTAATTAGGGGAGAAATTAGGGGGGGAAACCTTGGTACAAAGTGAGCAACAGTTGGTAAATGAAATGGATAACACTTTATAAAATCACATAATTAAAATACAAAATATATCCCTTATGGGAACATCGAGAATTGTGTGAACGGATGATGGCATCATTTGAATTGAAGGATGAGCAAAACAACTTTGGATACATAAAAGGAACATTTTCTCCCAGGTTTTATAGTTTCTTCACTAGGCTGAGAGTAGAATCACTTTCTCCCCCCTTCCCCATTGACTGACTCATACCCTAACACAGCCCTTTCCATGCTCCACTCTGCTATATCTGATGCTCTCAAAGTTCTTGCCTGTCAGGAGGATCTGCTTGAAGTCCAAAGCCAAGTGCAACTCTTGGTACAACTCAGACCTCGTCACCCTTAAACGCAAGTGCAGGGTGGCTGAGAGGAAATGGCAGGCTTCCGTACATCCTCTGACAAACTGGCCTGCCGCCTGCTCCAAAGGCAATACCAGCTCTATGTCCTCACTAAGAAGAGAGCCCACATTCAAGCCTGCATCTCCATGGCATCTAACAACTCGGCCGAACTCTTTAAAATCTGCGAGGAGCTGGCCAATCCTGCCGCAGTCTCTACCTCTCCTGTCCTCTCCCAGGCTCACTGCACAACCCTGGCTTCTCATTTCAGCTCAAAAACTCAGAACATCCTGTCCTCTCTTCCTCTCCCTCTACTCCCTGCTCTTCCTCTGGCCCTTCTTTGGCTAACTCTCCACGCTCCTTCTCTGCCTTTCCCCTGTTCTCCTTAGACAAGGTTTCTATACAAGTCCGATCTATGAAAGTCTTGTCAAAAAAGTTTCACCCTTGTTCCTCCAAAGCCATCAAGGACCACATTGACACCCTGCCTCCTGCTCTGGCTGATTTCTGCAACAACTCCTTCGCCACTGGAGTCTTCCTTGCCTCCTGAAGCACACCCCTGTGCAAACTCTTCTTAAGAAACCCTCTGCCAACCCTTCCTGCCCAGCTAACTATCGTCCAATCTCCATTACTCCTTTCCTGGGCAAACTCCTGGAAAAGCTGGGCATCTCCCAGCTTAATCTTCGTTCTGAATCTGTTAGTTGTCTCCATGACCATCAGTCTGGTTTCAAAGCTGCCAGAAGCACGGAAACTGCTCTCCTGAACATCCGTGAAGACCTGCTCTCCAGTCTCGATTCCATCACCCCCTGTGTCCTCATCTTACTTGATCTCTCTTCTGCCTTTGACACGGTCAAACATGCCATCCTGCTCAACCATCTCCGTGATAACCTGGGTATCACTGATCAGGCCCTGGCTTGGCTGATCTCCATGCTCTCGGATTGACCCTCCCAGGTCCAACTTGTGTCCTTCCTCTCCTCTATCTCTATTTCTACCTGTGGTGTTCCCCAGGGGTCTAACCTCTCTCCCTGGCTGTTCAACCAATACCTGACACTTCTTGCTCATCGCATTACTGCTCTCTGTCCCAAGTTTCAATGCTGTGCAGATGACACTCAGCTAATTTTCAGGCTCCCTTCAGCCACCTCTTAACCTTCTCTCATCTCTGACTGTCTGTCCACCATCCAGGAGTGGTGTGCCACCAATGATCCCTGCCTTAATGCCAGTAAGACAGAGATTCTCCTCATTGGCACACCTGCTCCCTCCTTTCCTGTCACTATCTGGCTGGCCTCTCTTGGCCCTCTTCCTGCTCCCACCTGTGAGGCTAAAAACCTTGGGGTCATCTTTGACTCCACACTTTCCTTCTCTCCTCACATCTCTGATGTCTCTAAGAAGTCACACTACCAGCTGCACCTCCTCCAAGGTATTCTTCCTTTCCTCTCGTTCCCCCAAAGCTTACTGTCTCCAGAGCTCTGGTTCTCTCTAGGCTGGACTACTGCAACAGCCTCTTTCTAATCTGCCTGCCTCTACTCTCCGCCCTCTGCAACTCATCCAAAACAGCACTCTGAGACTTGTCCTTGGCCTCAAGCCCAGGGATAGTATCTCTCCAGGACTGACATTTCAGCACTGGCACCCAGTGGCGGCGAGGATTATGTTCAAAACCCTCTGCATTGTCCACAAGGCCTTCTGGGGCTTGGGACCGCAATACCTTCAACTCTCTCTTCCTAAATATCTTCTTTTGCAAGCTCTTCGCTCATCCACATCCAACTCCCTCAGGGTTAGTGGCTTCTCCAAAAAGCGAGTTGGTGGTAGATCTCTTTCTTTTGCTTGGGCCTCCCCTGGAACATCCTACCTGCCTCTCTGAAACTTTTTGGAGAACCATCTCTGGTTCCGGAAGCACCTTAAGACCTTCCTCTTTGCTTCTGCTTTCTCTCTTCCTCTCCCCTGCAGATCTCCAGGCTGAATCTGAAACTGCACCGGTTACCTGGCTACACTCTGATCTCGGGCCCAGGTCTCCTCCCTGCCAGTTGCACACCCGCACTGGCCCCCTAGCAACCCTTGCACTAGGGGACTGTTTCTGTACCCCTACAGCCCCTACTAGCACTTGACACCTGTTGTCTGCACTTACCCTTGCACTTACCACCACCTGGCTGCACTCTTATTTATTGTCTTATTTATTTTACTGGTATCTTATGTACTGCACTGCCCTCTCTCCTTTCCCTCTTTACTTCTCCCCTTCCCCCCTTCCCTGCACTTGTGCGATCTCATTGTCACTTGGCCTACTAGGATCGCTGTCGCCGTCTTCCCTCTGTTTCCCCTCCCTTGCCTTGTCGCACCTTGAAACACTTGTTTATAGGCGTGTTATAAATGCCATACCATATCATATCATAAATGGTCATCTTACAATGCAGTCATTTTGAAATATTGTGCAAGTCATAAACCCCCAAGAAGCCCACAAAGCGGCTTATAATTAAATGTGCGCTGAGGATCAATCACCCAGAGAGTTTGCTCAAAAATTAAAGCATCCATTTGTCAACATTTCTCGATGTGTTGAGACCGAGAGTTGGGATTTTTATTTTTTTTGCGCTTTAATCTAAAGCGCTTTACATAGAACATATTTACATACATTATACTACCCAATCAAAATTGGTATTCATTTATTGACATCAGAAGGATGAAAGGCTGAGCTGGTCTTGCCAAGATTCGAATCTACGACCTTCAGATCAAACACAGATCACAGCAACAAGCATTTAATCTACTGCGCCATTTTACCAGCTCAAGACTACATTCTTTCACGCCATTCCAAAATATGTAGTGGCTCAGTTATTTTATGATTTAAATGACTCAAGGTCACTCGAGTGGATAATCAATCAAGCTATCAGGATCTATGAGGTACAGAAGCCAACAATTTACACAAAAAGAAAAGAACCCTTAATAAACTACTGCCTCAGCCTCCATTTAGGTAGCTGTGGTGAAGAGTACTCCTCAGTTCGACTTAGAGACAGCCGCCCAAACACATACTCCTCTGATGTTAAATACACTATCAGACAGAGAACAACCTCTGTCCAAAGCCAGCCTGGTCCTCCACCTTGTATGCAAAATACTGATCCCTTGAAGCCAGAGACATATATTAGTACTCAATATTTAGGTTTTAGGCCTATCCTGCGCTGCAAACATATTGCTTTATTGGAGAGAAATACTCAGAGCCCAGGATCAGGTTTCCAGGGAAATACATATCAGACTTTTTCTATGGAGAGAAAACAATCACCACCTTCGATATCCAATCACTAAGACAACTTCCAGCACCAGGATGCATGGAGAATGACCAACGCGTTCAACAACAGTTATCAAAATTACCAGAACTACTGCACTAAAAAAGAGAGCTTCTCTACTGTGGGGAAAGAGAGATATGACCAAAGGCCACTTCTTAGTTCAGATGGTGGAGAAAAAATTTCGCAAATTGAGTGATTTCACAAACTATTGACAGAGAGCACTGGCCAAATCATGGTATTCCCAACACGGAAATCCTGATTCTAATGCTCACAGAAACCATGCCCAAAATGAGTTGACAGAACAAGCTTGCCAATGACAAGAAGACATTGTTCCAATTCGAAACACACCAGGATAAGAGGAAAAGGGGGGTGCGCTGGAAAACATATGCAAATACTTAGAGGAGCCTTCATTTACATCCCATGAAAATACACGCTGGGAAAAGGATGCAGGTGTTTTGCAGAAGGAGTCTGTTTGATTTTGTTCGCTTGACGTTGCTGAGCCCTGCCTACGCTGTTGCTTTAAAAGGTTCCACTATCCCCCCGCAAGGGCGAAGCCTGCAAGGGAAAAGGGCGCATGTGTTTTGCACCATGCAGGGCGTTTGTAGCCTTGTGAGATTCTAGGATTTTCTGGGCTACACCTGTCATTGATCTTTACCACCCGGCACAGCTTGGAGCTGTCACTGCTGTATTTCTGGTTTAGCACTGCCAGGAAGGAGAGGAAAGAGAGCAGAGCATAATAAGCTCAACGGAGGTGTTCTTTCCATAGTAAGGGGCCTGGCCATCTGGCCTCCCTTCAGTTGCTAGGAAGGGGTGTGTTCAGTGGACAGACAGAAGCCTCAAAGCCTAACACCTCGTTGATTGGGTTGAGTGTGCTGGATTCTGAGAAGCTACTCTTATTGCTCCATCTGCCTCATCACCCATTCTGACCCATACCAACGCAACAGTTTGTTGCGCCATTTTTCTCTGTTCAATGCTGAATGTAACAGCTGCCTAATGAGGCGCTTGGCTAGTGTGGGCTTGGCTATTGTGGGCCGTGGGTTGCGGCTGTTTTTTGGATTTATCTTGAGTGCAGACATATTGGTAGTTAAGCCAATAGACAGTTCGTGAGTTTGTGACATTGCTTCAGCCCTTGTTCACATCCATTTAAGTTCTACTTAATTGCTTGGACTCCACCAGGCGCAGGTAGGGGGCGCACAGCACCCCGAGTCTGTTTATTAAAAACTGGAACTGACCCAAGTGATTTAAGTGATCAGTAACCAGCGGAATTTACTCAAATGTAAGGCGCCAAGGGTGACAGGGGAGACGGAATCTGGCGGTTCCTTAAGCTGTCCGGTGCCTCGCCCGGTGCAGAACAGTCACTGAGTGAGCTGTATTGGATTTGGTTTCTGACATACTTTGTCACCCCTGCATTGGGAGTGTTGTGACACGCTTAGCTTTGGTGCCAACCATTTAGCTGTTAAGTATGGCCAGCGATTAATGAACAGTGGGGCGGTGAAACCTAGCAAGAGTCAATTCAAAATAGGGTTCTGAGGTACTGAACTATTTGTAAGGGCTGATGTCATGAGCTTAGACACATTATAAAAGGTGTATATTGTTATTCAATTGTCCTCCTTTTTGAGCTTTAACATATATCTGACATATATATTTATTATTTAGTTTGGTTTACCATAGTATAAAGTCAACACTGTACAGTTGACCCAAGTTTTTACCTAAGTTGGCATTGAGTGTTTGTATTACTATACCTTAGTATTTTCATGGACTGTATTACATGGGTGGTACTGTACAACTTCGGAATTTGTACACAATATCAGCACTTTATCTAAATTGTTCGGGGGAGTTCTTTCTTCTGGGATCGTGGGCATGGGAGCGCTGTACACCATTTGGATACATTACTAGCACAAAGCACTTAATCCGCACCTTACTCTCAGGTATTTAGCTATAGTGAACCATAGTGAGCTCATGGTAATTAGGAGCACCCAGCACTTTATATAGAGTACACTATATAGTGAGCGTAACCTTAGTTATCCTGAGGACTGGAAGGCACATCCGTGTCACAGTCTTCTTGTAGGAGTCACCAACTCATACCAATTTATACAGAATGTCAAGAAAGAAGGCCGCAAGTCCACCAGCTAACTGTACTACAGGAAAGAGAACCTCTAAGTTAATTGACCGAATAGGTGCGGCAAATGCAATGATCAATGAAATTGCAGGGCTCCTGTACTATATCGACTCTCAGGAAAACAGCCCATTACCCAAGAGTTCAAAGAACCCTGACAAGGGGGTCGGGAGACCTAAGGCGGCGAAAGTCGATTCTAAATGTTGTGTCTTTGTTAATGATGGCATTATGATTGGCAAGGAAGATGGTCCAGCTGACACCCTCACCCAAAGTAGAGTGCTTCCATTTAAACCCAGCCTTGAGGAATGTGCAAACAAGCACAGGATAACCTGGGGACCTGTAGAATAGACCTTAGTGGAAGTGGGGCGATTCTTGCCTGGCTACGAAGTTGCCAACCACCCCTATAGGCAGGGTGGGCAGACTTTTAATATCCCAGGTGAGGAAAACCACCATAAAGCAGGAAACATTACTCAGGGATGTGGGGGGTGGGGAATATGTTCCTGGTCCACAAATTGGGAATGAGGACGTTGCTACCCCCCTGAACTGACCACTGCCAATAGGTTTGAGATACTGAGTGTTCGGGGGGTAGGTTCTATTTCAACTACTGAGCCGACTTCCACAGGTGTTGCACCACAGACAGAGGAGCTAGGATGCCTTATAAGTGCAACTGGCAGCTAGCAGAGTTGAGGGGTTGTAACCAGGCCGTGTTGCTTGTTGAGTTTGTGCAAAGGGACAATCAGGCCCTCAAATTGGAATTGACCAAGCTGTATGTGATGGTTGAGGTTTGGGTTGGCATCTCAACTACAGTTAATAGTGGTGCCCTTGCAGGCAGAGGCTACATAAGCCGACAGGGCTCCACATCTAGGGAAAGGATGCTTGGCAAGCCTCATGTGAGTAATGGCGGCGAGAAGCTGGGACACACACAAGCAACCAAGAGAGGTTACTCACCCTGGGCAGAGCCATGAAGTGTCTCATGCAAGGGGAAGGAGCTTCAACACTGATCGCAACCATACCCTTACTAATGGCAGGAGCACTTCACCCGACTGTTTGTATCTGGTGAATGTGCCTAAGCCGCAGAATCCAAAGTATGAACAAGGAACAAGGGGATAGCCTGATCAATAAGGCTACCCCTCTGCTGTGGGCAAAGAGGGGATGTTTCTCGATTATTCAAAGTGACACAGTAGCTTGTGCGAGGCTAGTAGGCCCTTGTGGTAGAGAGCCTATTAAGACATACTGTATATGGCGCAGCGGTCACTGCCTCTGTGTGGGTTAGCCATCTCCATTAAAATGTTACCACCACCATGATCCATGGCCAGGTAGCTGGCATTCTAAAGGCCTGCACACAGGGGAGCTCCAGTGGTTATACTAGTCCCCAGTCTTTGCAACATCCCCAGGGTCCGGTAGGTGTTACACATCCATTCCAGCCCCTTTCAATGAGATCCATGGGAGCAGCTGGACAAGAGGCATTCACTCAGGGTACCGGGCATCTAGGGAACATTCAGAAGGGGCCGACAAGGCTGCAATGTAGATTGATGGAGTTGAGCAAGGGGGCTGTCGGATTTCACAGAGAATGAGGGGTTGAGCACCACAGCCCGGGACAGGTACACGTAATGACTGTAGAGAAACCAGGGACCGTTAGCATTGGGGAAGATGGTTTTAATTTTGTTTATTGATTTATATTGCACCGAAAGCCTGAGGGCATCAGGGCGCAAACACAAAGACAAAGTGAACAACCATGTATCAAACACTACAGTGAACAGAAACTGCCTAGGGACACCTCACATGACTAATGGAGCCGCACATTCATTTGAAAAGTTGTGTTTCAGTTTTGTTCGGAATGCTATTTGATTGGACTCGAGCCTAAGTCGTAGGGGAAGGTTATTCAATTTTTGTACTCCAATAACTGGAAACGCCCTACCCAAGCCATTAGATTGCTTATGGGACAAACAGGTAATCTGACCCAAAGCCTCCGATCTAAGTGATCCCTAGGTACATGCTGGGTGATCCTTTCCCTCAGGTAGGCCAGGGCTTTCACGTACAGGCATCTATGGACTAAAGTCATGATTTTAAACTGGTCCCTGTCCTCCACGGTCAGCCAGTGTAAGGCCAGTCTGTGGGCGGTGATATGTTCTTTTCTTGATTTTCTTTTCACTATTCTAACTGCATTATTTTGAATAACTTGGCATTTTGGCTTGCATCCCTTGTTTGCGCCTAGCAGTAATGTGTTGCCGTAGTCGAGCCGGGACAGTATGTTGGCCCTGGCAATAGTTGCACATTGTCTTCACTCAAGTATGGTTGGATGGACTTGAGGAGTTGTAGGTAGTACAAGCAGTGTTTGTTTAAGTATGTAACCTGTGCCTCGGCACCCATGAAGCTTCCAAGACAAGCCCCAGGATTTTCACTTTCCCTGCCACCATAATAGGGGTGTCTTTGATGTTAAACGATTAATATTCTGGGCCTAGCTTGGCCCGGGCCTGGTGGGATCCAAAGATCATCATCTCTGTTTTACTTCCATTAAGACACATCCAATTCTTTTCTATCCAGGCTTCAATGATGGTATATAGTGCTGCCACTTCGGTGCTGTCATTGGTGTAACAGCCACTCATTTCCACCACCAACTGGGAGTCATCTGCATAGTTTGTAAAATAAGCTCTAATGTTACCGAGCACTATGCAGAGACACCTTAGGTAGAGATTAAACAGGCGGATTAAAGTGGTTCCCCCAGTTCTACTGGCAATCCGGTCCAGGAGAGACCTGGGGGGCATGCCCTATCATGGAATATAGCCAGGGTAAATAAGTACTTTGTGGAGAACAAGTGGCTTAACTTTCCTCTGGGACATGTGATTGTCAGCTTGCAAGAAACCTAGGCCACTAACTCCCCTCATATTCAGGGCTACACCACATTCGAAATCCCGGCTAGGAAAGGAAAGAAGGGCCGCCCAAGTCGCAGGTTGGTGACGTGGGTAGATCCCACCATATTTAAGTCAATACAAGTACACGATTGTGAATACCCTGATATACTCAAATTACACTTGAAATTAAATGATGATAAAACAACATGCTACTTATAAAGTTTTTCAATAGGGGTGAACCTGTGGAAGGTGTTGACCTCATCCAGAAGGTGATTGTACGTATTCACAGTCGGGGAGCCAATCCGCTCAATTCCCTGGGGATGATGGTCAAGGGGGACCTTAACTTCCAGTATGAGCCTTTTGAGAGCATGGCAGACATAATGGATGAGGAAGCTAACTGCTGGGGAATTGGCAGTCTTAACTGTTAAATCAAAAAGGCAATACAGGTATACTGAAGATGTAGCTATTCTTCTATTCTCTGCCAACTTTAGGGCGAGTAATGGCCGGTTTTCTGGGGATGCACAGGCCATGCTGACCTACTACAATGATATGGGCCAAAGTAGAATTTACTACATCTTTGTGAATGTAGAAGCATGGTCACATATGGATAGCTTCACCATTCAATGTAGGATTGAAAGTGATCATCATTCATTGGTGTTGTGATGAAAGAGTTCTTTATGGGCTTGAATGACGATCTGAGACAATGGTGGCCAATATGCCACTGACCATATCAGGGTAAGCCAGACAAACATCAGGTGGGAAAATCTTGACCTGGAAGAACTTCTACCCAGGGCATATCATGATATACTCCACCTACTGGAGGACTTTGGCAATGCTGACTCTGAAGACTAGGTTGCGCAGTCAAACCTCTCGAAAAACAGACTGTGAAGTTGGGGCCCATGTTCTCTAAATCCCAGAAATTGGTCTGCAACCTTGTATGACACAGAGTGCAGGAAGGTGAAAGGCCAGCTAGTTAGTGAGGCTAGGTCACATTGTCCAAGGGGCTCCTCCATTCTATGGAAATCCAGAAAAAAAGTATCAGAAACTCCTTAAGAACAAGAAAAGGGAATGGAGTGAGAAGGCCTGGGGTGCATTACTCTCTGCTATAGGCAAAGGGGATTCTTGCGGCTTTTGGGGTATTATGGGTTCTGAGCGTAACCCTATGCGCAACAGACAGCACGGCTGCATTATGGAAGCCGCATGGTCAGAGTACCTCTCTGGGTTTTACAAGGAGAACAGATATGCCACTGAGGGACATGCCAGAGGTGAAGGCAATGGACTGGATGTGACGGTATGTAACTATCTTCCGCTTGTCCACACCTATGAGGAAGTTGGCAGAGACCTCCACGTTTAAAAGCTGTGGGAAGGCTCCAGGTCCAGATAGAGAAAAAGGCTCCAGGCCAAGACAGAATGCCAATAGATTTATGTGCCACAGAACCTGGTATTTGGATCCCGTACATTACTAAGTTATTTAATGCAGTCTTAAAAAACAATGCTGTCCCCTCCTCATGGACCCAGGCCGAGATAGGTCCCATTCACAAAAAGGGAGCTAGAGCATCGCCAAAAAACTACTGACCAATCTCGTTAATGGATTCAGGGTTATAATCTATGCCAGTGTGATCCTAACTCATCTCGAATCCTGGACCATATACTTATACATCGTCAAGCTGGGTTCTGTGGGGGCCTTTGCACAGTTGATCAAAGCCTACGGCTGAGATTGCCATTTGATAAATATGCTATCCTTAGGAAAATGAGTGTCCATGGGATATTCATCGACCTTCGGACAGCATTTGACACGGTCACCAGGAGGTGGCTGTGGGAGGTTCTCTGAGGATTGAACATACCCCTGCAATTGTTAGATGCCATTCAAAACTTATATTCAGGGAATTAAGCTGTTGTGCGCTGGGGTACAGATGGAAGAACCTCTAAGTCATTCAAAAGTGAAAAGAGAGTCTGACAGAGGTCCGACAGGGGTGCGTCCTTGCCCCTAAACTTATTTGCAATTTTATAAATGGTGTACTTGATGAGCTGCTGGGATCCCAGTCTGATGTCTCATTATTGGCAGGTGATAAGATCTAGCTCTTCTATTTGCTGACACCGCCATTTTATTATCTCTAACCCCTATCAGCATGTATAAGCAACTATAGATATTTGCTCACTTTTGTAAGAACAATGCCCTGGCTCTAAATGTCGCAAAGATGAAATCACTGACTTTTAATACAAGATGGATGGGGAAGGTTAAAAGTTTAAGGTTAGAGTTGGATGAGGGCCCCATAGAACATCTTGACTTTCATGATTATCTGAGGATAAGGGTCACATTGTCCTGCAGCTGGGTCATGCATTTGGAAAAATCAAGTGTCACACTGGCACGGTACAGCGGTGCACTACTAAGATTGACTGTTCAACAAGGTAATAGCACAGTGCGTGTCTGCCTTGAGGCTTATAAAGACCAAGCCAGGCAGGCCGCTATCTATGGGGCACAGTTATGGAGACAGTTAAACATGAATTCAATATCCACTGTGGAAAACAACTATATTAAGAATATTTCGGGACTACCGTATAACACGCCCAATTTACTGGTCCTATTAGAAACAGGGATGCAAAGTGTTGAATTTATCTGTCGGTTACAGCCTGTTTTTTATTGGGTTCGATTATGGTTGAATGACTCATTGGTGAAATACAAAGAAGACTTATTGTATGTTCTATCTCAGGCAGGGGGACCTTCCTTGCCTTGATACATCCACGTTAAGGAGATGTTACCTAGCTTGGGCCTTGGGGAGTATTGGATAAACCCAAGCACCATTACCAACTTCACGGCAGCGATTCAGGTGGCATCTCTCAAAAAGGCTAATTGTGACAATCGTACCAAGGCAACAGAATCATTGGTCCTGACACATTATTGGAGCATAAAGGTCAATGAGGGCTACAAGGTCCAACCCAAAATATGAAAGAGCTTTGTATATGAAATTCCGTTTTGGGATTTTACTGATAGAGAATCTTCAACACCATTGGAATAATAAGGTGGCCACATCATGTCCGTTGTGTGGTTGTATGACTGAAAACATGGTCCACTTTTTAATGTTATGCCGGACCACTTTGTCACTGAGAAAATGCTCCCTAAAGCCAGTATGGCAGGTCCGAGGTTGTCGCATGATTGCTGAGGCCTTGACAGTTTGCACCAATTCTAGTGGTGTGCCTGCAGTCTACGCTACTTGTTAATATCTAGTGTGGGCCTGGAGGGTAAGACAGAAGAAGGTAAAGATGATTTGCCATTGATGGCTTGTCATTTTATGAACTAACTGGGATGTATTCTTATCCTCTTTTTTCATTTATTTTTATTTTTATATGGTGGTTTTATATTTATGGATGAATCATTTTTTATTATGTTATTATGTGATGAAATGTTGGCTTTTACAACATTGTTGATGGCCTTATTCTTATGGATGAATTATTTTAATGCATCTTTATGTGATGAAATGGTGGCTTTCATGACATTGTTGTTGAAATAAAGCACCATGAATCTCGAAAATACCCCTGAGTTTGCTGAAAAATTGACAAATGCCAATTGTGAACCTCTTTATTCTTTGAGATAAAATCAGATAAAAGCAAGACGTGAAATTTAGTGAAGAGAAAAATGTGACAATTACATTTTAGAAAGAAGTGAACCCAGCAATATCTCTTTCAAAGATGCACCGCCACCTCCAAAAGAGCAGAGTCAGAATCAGAGGAACTATGACAAAGAACCTAAAAGAAAAGAAAAGAATCGATTAATCAAGAAACTCCTAGAAACAAGACCCAGAAAATAGAACACAAAACACCTTCATTAGAGATAACAGAACAAACAGTTTTCCTTCATCTCCAGGCCTTTGTAGGGATTGCACTCTAAGTATGGGCAGTGGACCGAGGAAAAGAGGGAAGTCCCTGTTCCAATTTGTATTTCTAAGTGCATTTTGCTTCCTACAGAGCCATTGATGAATTTGTGCTTGAGTAGAATGCACATGAAGTGGCTGTCAAAAGTCAAACAACATACAAATCCAGTCGAAATTATCTTCTAGCTCATATGTTCACTGTAAATTGGAGACAAAAGATTAAAGGTATTTCCAGCCAATCCAGTTCAAAGACATTGTAAATTATTGGCTCCCATAGATACAGGTTTCTCAGGTGCCCTTGATATCTCGAGAAGTACTAGGAAGGGGGAAGATCACTGCATTATCATCAAGCCCCTCCTTGGGGAGCTGCAACATTTTGATGGAACGGAAATCCCAGCAGATGGTGTTACTGAATTACAAATCAAAATAGGGTGCCATAGACTCACCCATCTAGTGATAGTCATGGTTCCCCAGAGCACACCTATTTTACTGGATAATTATGTACTTCAAAGGCTTTCACATTTAATAGATTGTGGTCTCTGTCACTTAATTGAAAAAAAGCCAGATGAGTAGTGATTCATTTCCAAAACACTCAGGTCCCAGGCATCACTATCATATCTGTTAAGAAACAAGATGATATCAAAGGGGCTTCCACTGAAACTTCAAAAATAAATGTTCTGCCGAATCATGCTTGGGTCAGCACTCTGGAGGGAAATACATTGAAATTCTATCCATGGAGTACCTTCAGTTAGGGATGAGGTCCATGGACAACTCAGGAGATAAAATAAGTACTTTACCTTCTATACAAAGGAAATAAGAGGTCATATTCTTCCCTATTCTTCCCTATTCTTCCCTATTCAACTCAACAAAAGAAAGTATCTAGTTCACTCAAAAAATCTGCTTATCCCAAGAAAAAAGCTTTATCAGTGAAAGATTGCTGACGCCATTACGGATGGATCATAAAAAGTCTCTCATTTAATCTAACAGATACATGGGAATCTGACATTGATGCAGTGGATTCAAAGCACCTGATCATTAGCAGTTGTTTGAAAATTACTATTCCTGGAAATATTCGACTATACACTTTGCCAATCAAGAACAGAAAAGGAAAAACATTGTTTAATGAAGAAGCTTTTTAAAAAGAACTTATTTAACATTCTTCGGCAACAAGGAATGCCTTTATATTCAAGTCCATTAGTAGATCCTCAAGATGACATCATTTGAATATTGCTTGGCAATCATTATCGTCAAAGTGCCATTTTGTCTCAATATACTTCCGTTGGAATGGCTATCATTGCCAGACACTTTTCCATGGACTTAACCAACATTTTCATTGGTCCCAAATCTGAAAATTGTCATAACAATACTGATTGTAACATTCCAGAAACTCTCTATACTTGACAAGGTGGGGATTGTATGATGCACTCCTTGTGCCCTCATTGGGTGGAGGATGTTACCTGTGATATGTTGGAGGATGAAATGGTATTACTAGTCAGTAGTAACTACCTCAATGCTAAGGGATCATCAATGCCAAGGCTTCCATTAGATGGTGGTTGAAGAGCATATCAGTAGGGCTGATTCCTGTTAGACAGATGACCAAAAGCAAGAAATAAGTGAAGTATTTCTAGATTTCCAGAATTTGTGAGACAATTCCTGCTACTTTTAGCATCGATGGAATCCGTCGTTCGTCCAAACCACAGTGCATTTAACAATCCAGTACTAGGAATATTGAAACGCAACGGACAAAGGAGATTCTGTGAAGTCCTAAAGAAAATTAACAAGAGGGTACACATGTCAAGGTGGCCCTTCTCTTATATCGATCAGGAACTTGCAAAGATGTAGGGTTCTAATGTATATTTTGCCCAAAATTTGACAAATGGTTATTGGACTGACTTGATACTCTGTGAACACCAATATAAACTTGCCTTTACATTTGAGAGCAGCTGTACTCATGGACACATACCTCGTTTGGGTAAATTAATAGCAGAAATTATTTCAACATATTCTTACGTAGAGCTAAGCCTCATTTTGGGGAAAGAGGGAACATGGCATATGTAGATGACCTGTTCATCAAAAGTAAAACTGTGGAGATCCACCATCTATTGACCCAACTAAGGGATGCAGGTGCAAATCTATCTCTTCAGAAAGAGGCGCCAAACTCAAGTACATTTTCTTGACCATGAAATGACAGCCAAGGACCTTAATCCACAGAAAATGGAGGTTGAGGCTCTACTGAAATTGAAGAACCCCACAAATCTATGTGAAATACCAAGTCTCTTACGATTGACCAACTACAGTCGTAAATTCATAGAGAATTACATAAAGATTAATCATCCCTTGATCCATCTGTTGAGGGAAGGGGTGAAATGTAGTGCCGGGGACACTCAAACAGAGGCCGTGAAACAACTGAAAGAAGTCTATCCCAAACTCCATGCTTGGCTTCTTCCAATAAAAGTAAAGAATGTTCCTGTGAACAGGATTTTGTAACACCTGTTTAACTGTGCTCTTATAGCCGAAGCATGACCAAGTTAATAATGTCATCACATTTGCAAGTAAAACATTACCAGCCATTGAGATCAAGTTCAACAAAGTGGGAAATTACTACTGGCAACAGTGTGGGTGTTGATGAGGAAGAGAGAGAGAGAAATACGTAGTGAAACCAAATGCATCTGGCGGTCAGGAGAAGCGCATGGTGCTTCGGGAATGTGGCGGCAAGCCACTAGGAAAACCAGCAAATCCCCTAGAACTTCAGAGACTATCCCAAGGAACTAAAATGCTCTTAACATCTGCACTTACCTTGTTGCAAAGCCCTATATCACAAACTCAAACATTAGCCCTTCCGGGCTGCATTGCAAATCCTCTGTGGGCCTGCACACTGAAGTCGGCAGGGCCAAGCCCATTATTTAAAATACTTGCTGCTTACACCATGTTCTGGGAGGGGAAGACAAGGCAAGACTGGCTGGGCACAGAGGCCAAATCCATGGAGGAAAAGGGGGATAAAAAAACAGACACTAAGCGTGGCTATTTCGGATGAGGTCAGTGAAGGAGGTGTAAGACACCAGCAGTAGGGAGGAAGCAGCGGCATATAGTTGAGGCATTTTCAGGAGCAGGTGAGGTATTGACTAGTGACTGAAACGATACTGTAGTGTGTGCGTGTGTGTGTGTGCCCGTCTTAGTGTGGTGAGTGTGGTAGGTAAAGTTAGTGTAAGCAGTGAGTTGGAAGTGTATGGTACTGGGTGAAAGAAGAGTGGTTGAGTAGTAGGCGGAGGAAGGAGTAACAGCGATATGTGGAGGAGGCAGTAGTAGTGTGGAAGAGGGAGTAGTGTTGTGGGGATGGGAGTAGTAGTGTGGACAAGAGAGGAGTAGTGTGGATGAGAGAGTAATGGTGTGGAGGAGATGGTAGGGTGTGGAAGAAGGAATAGTAAGACAGAGGAGGGAGTAGTACATTGAGGAGAGAGTGGTAGTAAAGAGGAGGGGGGATTAACATCAAAGGGCGGAAGCAAGTCGTAGAATGAGTGAGAGATATCAGAAGGACAGACAATTGGAGGGATGAGCGAGGAGAAGTGGTTAGAGTTGAAGAAAGAGAAGTAGATGAGAGAGAAGAATGGGGTGATGTGAAAGTGAGCATGGTAGAGAGAGAATTGAATCTACCAGGCTATCTGTTGGGCACAATTCCCAAACTCCCATCGATTACTAACATTTGGATAGAGTAGTGACAGTTAAGAACTGTCTTATAGAGATTTAGATATAGAGTGTAAGCTTAATTTATTTATTTACATCTCTTACAAGGCAGACCTAGACAGTAATGGGCAAACCTCTATACCTACTAACCTGGAGATAGGAACACCTGGGTGAGGGAGGAGGGGCTACATCAGACAAGAGAGAGGGACAGCCGAAGGCCCCACAAAAATCTGAATAATACCCATTGAACCATCTCTGAGGTGTGGAGTGATTCTTCAGCCATCAGTGACACGGGGTGTCAGAAGTTGGATTCACTGGACCCAGACACAGAGTTTTACCTATGCCAAGGGAGCAAGGATGAGACCTCCAAAACAGGAAACATCTGGGTAACTGCAAGTACCAAGCTCTTAAACAGAGAAATCTAGGAGATAGGAGTGCAGAAGGACTTCTTAAGCTTCACTCATGTGCCCAAAGAATGGGAAATGCTCTCGGAGTCGGTAGACCCGTCCCTTCTGCCATCAAAAGCCAGTTTGCCTGAGAATAAACAGCACCCTGGAGATAGAACCCAATAAAATCTAATTGTCAAAAAGCAGCCCGGGAGAAGACTTGTCAGCTAAGACAAGCCAGCGGAACTGGGTGGAGGAATGGAAATTAGACCCACATTCTAGCAGTGAAAAAAAACAGATAGCGGACATCCCTGTAGCCACCATTCTTTGTGACATTGGTACCTCCTCAAACCTAATGGAGAATATGCTAAGCACTGTAGTTGAGGGCCAGCTAAGCATCAGTCATCAACATAAAAAAACTGATTTACCCTCTCATCATGAAAATTATTCTATTGACCCCTGAGCTTCTCTGAAACATTCATCAAACAGTGGTAAGTCCATGCTGAGTAGGACTTCCCCTGGTAATCCAGGCATGACTATCATTGTCATTGAGACCTCCTGGTTTAACACCTGGAGTGTGAGGGTTGCTTGGGGGGTATAAGGTCTATGTTCCCATGGAAACATATGATTTGTGTTCAGGTTTTCCGGATGTAGATCTTCTAAGGCGATCATATTGGCATAGGCCGACATCTGTGTCAGGGGCTGTACAATCTCACATCTGACACCACATTCCACAGATGGCTCAAGAAAAATTCCAATGCTCAAGGACAGTTCAGTTTTTTTAAATTGAACTTCCAATTGGCCTTATGGCCATCTCAAATTAGCTTGTAATAAATCAACTATCCCTTACTGAGTCGTCCATAGCCTATGGTTAGTAGATAGTGATTGTTTTACCCTCAGTACTCTAATCATCTCAATGAGCTGCAACGCCAACTTTAAGGCTGTGGCCCTATCTCATTAAACTACCTCAGGACTTCATAACTTTTTATGATATGCCAAGTTGTTAGTGTTCTAAGCCGATATGGGATTGTGCCATGTAAATACCCTTCTGAATTGGTCTTTTCCTCACACTCTCCCTTTCGCCACTCCCCTCTCCTCTCACTCACATCTACACTCTTCCTCTAAGTGCACCCACGGCTGTTCATTCTCTGTCCAACATATGTCTCTGATAACTTCTAAATCTCACCTTCTATTGATGTAATTCCTTCCTTCTCCTTACCACTACTCTCTCCTCCACACTTTCACACCCACCTTTTCACTAGTAGTCCTCCCTCCCAAATACTAATACTCCCACAAAACTACTACTACTACTCCATCCCCCACACCACCCCAACTCCTTCCTCCACACCACTACAACTCCCTCCCTCACACTATTATCGCTCCCTCCAAACTACTCCCCCTCCATCCAAACTACTATTACTACCTCCACACTACTATGCCCTCTTTGACTCCACTAGAACCCCTTCCTCCACATTATTTCTACCACTCTACTCACCTTCAACTCAGAATCACCTCTTTCACTCACACACTCTCTTCACATTAACCATTTACTCTCCTTCTCCTAACCAACCTTGCCATACGTTCTTGCACACTCACAACATTTGTGCCACTTTCATTATCTAGCCAATACCTCACCTTCTTCATAAATTGCCTCCAAGCTCTGCTGCTCCTCCTTCCTTCTGGTCTCATGGCATTCCACCTCCTCCTCCTCTGCTAACCTTGCTCGAATAACCCACACTTCTTGTGGTCTCCTTGTATCCCCCTCCCCAGTCTAGATTGTCTTTGTCCCTGGCCAATCGGGCATGTGTGGAAGGAAGCAAAGGTTGTAAGTAGTGAGCTAAGTCTGTCACACTTCACCATGTGGGCCCACCACAGAATATCAATAGTGGCTCAGAATGTTGAATGTCCTTGTTGGTGTTATGGGGTCTTGTTCCTATGCTCTCAAGGTAAGTCTCTTGGTTGAGAGCATTTGGGTCCCTCGATTAAGACCCTGGTAGTCGTGGGTACTCAACAGTGGCTGTGCATGCTAGCTGCTATTGGTTGGAAGCATCTCAGGGCTTCTATGTTCATGGTCTGTGTTTGGTGTTGCTGCTCTCCCGTCTCTCCACTGGTCTGTCTCTGATGCCAGTTGATCACGGAATATTGGGGCCTGTTTGCTGATGTATGGGTCTTGGTCCTTCTGCAGCATATGTACGGCACTGAATAAGCGTGTTCCACTCTGATGTTTCTTGCCGTTTTCTCATTTTCATGGTTTGTCACTAGGAAAAACAGAAAAACACTGACAAGCATCTTGTTGAGGAGGTATGGCATAATACAAGGTAGACTTCGCAAAAACTAATTGGCCCGATGAGGGACAGGAATTGGGTCCCTCTCAACTACCCTAGGTTTCCCAGCCACAGGTGATAGGGTTTCCACCGAGTTTTAACTTTGTCACACATAGCATAACATCCATGTTTACATACAGGTTTTTCATAATTATGTGATTCATTGCTTTATTTAGTGCTGCAAAGATTTTGTATGTATTCATTTATGTACGTATGCAAGTTAAGTTGTGTGTGGTTGGTATTTTAGGACCCATTTAAAACAATGATAATTGATTCATTTTTTGATACATTCTAAACTCTGTAATTTTTACCCTGAAAGAAGGGCTATTTTCCATTATATAAAAAGGTATCCTCATCGGCTCAGCAGGGTGACCTGAGGATAAAGGGTGAAATATCTGGGACTGTGATGAACCTTTAGGCAAGGGAAGAGAAATACATGCTGGTAGGATTGGGTAAACGGGTAGCAGCATAGTACCTGGAGGGCAACCAATGGCAGAAGAGAAAGAACGTCTGAGTTTGATCCATGTTCTAAAGAGCGTGGCAAGAAGTACTCGCTGCAAGGCAAAGTCAAGAAGCATGCTGCTGACTATAACATGACATTGTGACGTCAAGAAGCATGCCGGAGACTATAATCCTGAAATTGTGAAGTCAAGCAGAGTGCTGGGGACTATAAACCTGAACTTGTGAAGTCAAGAAGCGTACTGAAGACTATAAACCTGAAATTGTGAAGTCAAGCAGTGTGCTTTGATCTATAACCCTGAGAATATAAGTGTGAGCCAAGAAACATGCTGGGCACTATAACCCTGAGACTGTTGACTATTTAGGGATTCATCGGAGAGAGAGGTATTTTAGTATTCAGGTCATTGTGTAACATTTGGTTAACCCACACTGACACCTTGATTACCAGTATTATTTCTAGACTTAGTCCCCTATGTCCTATAGGAGTTAACCTGACCTAGTCTGTTGTACTAATGTATGTTCTGAACCACATTTGACAAGTCTGTGTGTTGGGTTAATCTCTTGTCACTTTGAAAAGTACAAAGATACACCAGGATCCAAAACCACATGTAAGAGGGTGCTGGTCAGTGCTGTGCCTCTGCATATGGGAAACTGCCGGCTCATCAGTTTTTAAGGGGCTCTAATGGATGCCACTTTAAGGGGGAAACCAGCACATGACACTTGTTGTCCAAGTTTATCCACCGGAAGCTCCAGATTCAGAAGTATAACAGGGTCTTTCAGCAAGACGTACTGGTCCAGAGTTTCCAGTGAGTATTCAGTCAGTGTTGTCTCTTTAATGACTTATCAAAAGTGTAGCAGTCTGTCCACCTGCTATTCTGGATGCTGGAGACTCAACACATTTCTCCCAGAGCTTTGTTTCCTCCACACAGCAGGAGCTGTTTAGCAAGAAAGCAGCTCCATGTAACTCCAACCTATGTGAGGACTTTTTTTTTTATCCATTGAACAAAGTGGGTAGTGTAGCTCCTTACATTCACACAACTCCCAGCTAAGTTTTTTTTTCTAGTTTCTCAAGCAAGAAACATTCCCTACACTGAATCATTTCCAGGGTTTCCGTGGTTTTTGAAATTCTGCCAACCACTCCCTTACTCTATGTGTAAACAATGATCCAGGAAGTGCATCTTAAACATTGTTGCAGACTGATTCTAGAACTATCAGCACCAGAGATGGCGCAGCATAAAGGCTGTGCTCCTGTGCCCTGTCTAAGACTACACTCTTCATTATAATAGCAGATCTTAATCCAGCTGACTCATCCCAACCTGCGAAAAGACAAAAAAGAAAAAAGGAGAAGATGTAATTGAAAGTAGGGATGACAAGTTATTGGATCTCCTGACTAAGGTGACCGTGGACATTGCAGAAATCAAAACAAAATGGCTCAATGCAGAAGACATGAAGAGATTTTACAACATACACAAGTGGTGACTATAGAAGAACATTTTACCTTTTTACCACGGTGGATGACAGAACTGTAAGATTATAAGACCAGATAAGGAATTTGGAAATCCAAAATGAAACACTGTCTCTTAAGATATCAGTGCAGGAAAACTTCTCTAGGAGGAACAACATAAGAGTAGCTGGATTTCCTGAAAATGTGGAGCGAGGAAACCCTATGGCTTTCCTGGAGAAGGCACTGATTTCCATGTTAAACTTGGACCCCAACACCCCTACCCCTCTAGAGATGGAAAGACCTCACAGGTCCTTGGGACAAAAGCCAGCCTTGGGTCAGTGACCACAGCACTTTATTGCTATGTTTCTGAGATTCCCAACTAAATAAATGATTCTCAGGAAATCACACGAGCAAGGGGATTTGTCATGGGGAGGAAACAAGATCATGATTTTTGGTGATTTAAGTAGAGATGTACTGGAGAAAGGAAGAACATTTAACATGGCAAAAGAAAAGGCAACAAAGTAAGAAGCTGCAGTATTACATGGTATAACCTGCTATACTTCGTTTGGTGATTGAGGGTCAGGTTCACTCATTTTCTGGCAATAGGAGTGCTGAAGCCTTTTTGTCTGATTTAGACATTACACCAATGGAGACTGTGGGCCTCATTACACGGATGGCGGAGAACCATGGCGCTATTAGCGCCATGGTTCATGCCGGTAAAATACCGGCACCGCCTTGGCGGAAAGGGGAATTATCGCCCCATTCCAAGGTTGGCGGGGCGGTAATTCCCCCTTCCACCATTGCCCTTCCCCATTCCCATTTTTGCCCCATAGGGCATAATGGGAATGGGGAAGGCGCTAATTGCGGTACCGCAAATTGCGGTACTCTAATTAGCTCCCTGGGTCCCTTTGCGGGTTGGTTTTTAACGCCTGCAAAGGGACCTCGTAGTAAGGCGGTAAGGATTTACCGGTACCGGTACTTTACCGGTACCGGTAAATCCTTGCCGCCATTTTACCGCCATCCGTGTAATGAGGCCCTGTGCATTTATCTCGAAAGAATATTCCACCCAAAAATAAAGGATTACTTTATTTATGGACCTACATTTGTCTGCTAAACACTTCATTTTACCACTTGAGCATGTATGTTTTTATTTCGCTTAAAAGGTACTCTTTTTGCCATTTTGTTCATTAATTTCTTTTGCTTGGTAAACCGTTATATTCAATGGTTCATGCATTGCGAGAATGTTTGGAAAATGCACGGCTCTTAGGTTACAGTAAAGCACCTCTTCATAACAATGAATTACATCAGTACGTTGTGTTTCGTTCCTGGGGCAGCGGCTTCCTTGACTAGGAATACAGGAAGTCTTGTATCACTCTTATGGAGCGTGAAGAGTTAGAGAAGGGAAGGATCAGATACCTATCCTTAACGTTGCGTGTATAGGGCAGTGGTAACAAGCATCGGATTAGAACGCTGTTCTTTGACACGATGTGTGGAGGTTTCAGTTTACAAGTGTGAGCCTGGCTGGAGGAGGGCGAAGCTGCTTTCAGTTTCCCCAGAAGATACTTGTCTGACTGGTGCAGAGACAGTGCGATTATGCAACGGACTGAGGTACTGTGTTAAGAGGCTTGTACTCGTTTGGGTATGAGTTTTTTTATCCGGCGAAGAGCGATGGCTACATCATACTGTTAATAAGCCAGGCACTATGTCATCAACAATATCAATGGGCATCAGTGTTGGTGGCATATATGCCTACATTTCAGAAAAGAAAACATTGACACTGCCAGGCCCACTTTTGTCAGCCAGCCCGCCTGCCTTTTGGGGAATGTCCAGTGCCTCAGCACCGGCACCTTCACATTAATTGGGAGAACACACAGCGTCTTCACTGCAGCTCTCAGTTAACCTTCAACATTGTCTGTCTCGTGAAAAGAAGCTGCAAGACACTCAGATTTTACAGATTGAAGGGGCATCTAAAAACCGGGGACTCCATGCTCTTCCCCGGAGAACTGGGGAGGAGCGTGGAGACGCTGGGTCACTAGGCTGGACCCGCGGACTGGGCAGGTATGGTTGGTGCTAGCAATCTGATCAGGAACCAACACAAACTTGTAGGAGTAACTCTTCATTCCATAGCCATATTTTCAACTATGGCCATTCATGTTTTGCCGAGCTTGTCCAATGAATGTTCTGAAATGTACAAAGATTGGGTGTTTCTATTTATTATTGCACGCTGAATGATAAAATGGCCATGTTGCATGTTTTCACTACAGTGTTTCTGTATATGATAGATTCTGTTCATGTGGTGGCTTGTTGCTGGACAAAATTTTACAAAGAGGTATACCCCTCATTATTGCAAGTAGAGAGAGCATACCATATATGATACAGAGGTAGTGAGGGATTATCGACTGCACGATGGTGGCTCCTCTGGAACATTATAGGGCAATAGTGACAATATACCTCATAATGAGTTTGATTAGCATAAGTCATATACATTCTCTCTTATGAGGTATGGAAGGAGTCTGATGTGCAACATTATTTTCTAATGAATGTAATGAATCCAAACGCACTGGTACTCAGAGTGAAAATGGTATTATAGTGACATAATTGATTTAGGGGTGACTACACGTGGTGTAAAGGGTGGGGAAATACTTGCACAATTGTTATTATTGTTATTGGCCAGAACTATCAATGAGTGGAGAATACTAGGAGGAATACTCGTAGTAATGGGGGCTTGCAAATATTAGAGATGTAGATTGTGAACCCTTAGCGATCTCTAGATTTAACATTGATATGCCTGATCTAAGTAAAAATGCATCAAGGGAATGATAGGGTTGATCTTATGGATATCTTAACAAGTAAGGGGTAGGTTATAAGGTGTAATATAACTATAGGTACAGTAACAGTACTATGTGTCACCAGTGAGGGAGTTATGGGACATTGACATTGTTACATTAGAATGAACATGTGAGAAGTATATTAGCAAAAGGATATGACGTTTCAAGTGGTAATTTGTAGATACTGAGTTTGACATTTTGATTCTCTGGTTATTCACTTATTTAAAATATGTATTTGTAAATGTTTATGATGCGCTTAGGTGGAGAAAATGTGAGATTTCTTCTATCTAGACTATTGGCTCAAAAATGTGTTAATACATCTCTATATGTTGGGTTACTGTATATCTTGTTATTAAGAATGGGTAATGTAGAGTTGGGGAATATAGGTGTATTGGAAAGAGTATTAAAATCGGTTTAATTGTCAGTTTTTATGGTTTTAGATAATAATGAGGGATGTATAAAATCTATGGTATTTGATGGGGTATGCGGTTCTGGGTGTATGGTTCAGACTTGTGTGAGTCTTGTATATAATTGTTCTCTTAATTGGTCCATTATTTTGTTGACACTTCCCAATCCAAATGAGTCTTTGTGTCTGTGTTTTGTGGTATCTGTGTTATATGAGTGTTGAGGGATAGGGAGGGCTAACCTACACTTATTCATCATTAGATGTAATTGTAAAGGAGCGAGTAAAAAGGTTGGAATTGTGCTTAATGATGTGTGGCTGCTTATTCTAAGATTGCATTGTATTACTACTTGAGATAGGAACATTAAAGGCTGTCTCCTGGAGTGTGAATTGCTTACATTGCCCCAAGAAAAGAAAGAAAATGTTAGCCAGGTTATTGAGGGAAAAAGCTGAATATATATTTTTACAAGAAAACAATTTGTTAGAACATTCAGAAAATATGTTCAATAACGTTAAATATATGAAAGTTCTACTAAATTGCTATACCTCGAAATCACCTGGGGTAGGATTTTAATTCGGAGGAAGTTTGTTATGGCAATAGAAAATGTGTCCATGGACGAGGAAGGCTGAATAATTTTGGCAGATGTTCGGTATGAAGGGTGGTTAATAACCTTGGGTTCGATATATGGACCATGTTCAAATGGGGGGTGGAGTTTTTCAAGGCCTTGGCCAAAATTTTTTGGAGTTTGAAAGGTGATAGTATCTTGATTGTGGTGATTTCAATTGTGTATTGAATCATAAACTAGATAGATTGTCGGATTGTAGATTCACAGGGAAAAAGCTGAGTAAGGCTTCCGAGACTTTATGGACACATTTGATCTGATAGATGTTACGAGGGTTTTACACCCCAAAGATAGAGATTTTTCATTTTATTCCCCAATTCATGATTCTCACTCGAGAATTAACTATTTTCTATCTTCAGAAAGGCTAATAGAGGAGGTAGTAGAGGCTAACATTGGGGAGCTTTGCCTTTCGGATCACTCTTTGGTCACATTAAAAATTAATTTTGAAAACTGTCGGCCTAATTGTACTAAATGGAGGCTTAAAACGTTCTTCTTAAAAGATGAGAGTCTGTAGATAATTTTATTATTAACTCTTTTAATGATAATGATATGATAGGTTATTTATAACGTGCATAATACCCAGAGGTTTCTAAATGCGGACCCGGGGATCAAACCTGTGTTGCTCCGTGTTGTCTTGCTTCACAATGCAAGCAAGTTGGCCCTGAGCTATCCTCCTGAGACCATAAATAAAGGGTCTGCTGATATTTTAATTGTCTGGGATGCTTTCAAGGCAACTATATGTGGGGAATTAATTAATTGGACATCTAGGGCAAGGAAGTCGGATGAGGAGAAGGTAAAAGATCTAGAGGCAGAGTTAGGGGTTGTGCAAAGAAAATATGCATTGTCCAAAAGCGGGAAGGATAAATTAAGTGTGGATAGAACAAGGGAGAAATTAAAAGATGAATTAGAAAGACAAGCTGAAAACGGTTTATATTTTATAAAAAAACAAAAATGTTGGGAGGAAGGGGAATGAGGAGGACAATTATTGGCAAATAAACTAAAGATTCTGATGGAAAGGTCATATATCCAGAAGATTGATAATGGAAAGGGTGAAATAGTATTTAAGAAAAAAGACATTTGGAAATGTTTTAGAGCATTTTATGCATCCCTCTACTCAGAAGAATTAAATACTCAAGCAACAGAATTAGCAAAATGTTTTGACAAAATAAGGAAGAGAGAGGCAAATGATGCACCAATCACAGTATCCGAAGTTCAGACGGCAAGGAACTAGCTTAATCTAGGAAAATCCTCGGGCATGGATGGGTTGCTGTTGGAATTTTATAGGTCCTTCGGTATTATTCTAGCACCAGAGCTTTGTAATTTATATAACCAATTATCAGGAGGGATTCTTTGTCCATCCATGTGAAAAGCAGTTATTACCTTGATGCTGAAGCCAGGAAAAGATCCTACTAAATGTAGTAATTATCATCCCATTTCACTTTAAAATGTAGATGTAAAAATGTTCACAAAAATTTTGACAGCTCGGCTATTTAAATGCATTGGAGAATTGATTGATTATTTGCAGGTGGGATTCATGGGAGGCAGGCATGGATATGATAATATTAGGACCCTATTAGACATTACAGGATTATCTGATTCAAAGTCGAAAGAGATGATGCTTATTTTCTTAGATGCTGAGAAAGCCTTTGATCGTGTAAATTGGTCATTCTTAAATTATACTCTGATTGAAGTGGGGTTTGGGCCTCAATTCTTAAATGCTGTTGGAGGCCTGCAATACGACATCACAGCCAAACTCTGGGTTTATGATGAGCTTTCTTCAGTTCAGTTATTCAGAGAGACAAGACAAGGTTGTCCGCTTTCACCCTTTCTTTTTAATCTGGCTCTGGAACCATTACTAGCATATATAAGGCAGGAACAGGATTTAGGTTAAGTTTAAGGTTTTAGCATATGCTGATGACATGACTATTGCATTGGCTAACTGTTAGGAAACGCCTACCTGCAAGCTGTCACTCTTCGGTTCCTCTTCCCTCCTCACGTATGAATCTGAGAAGGGGCCATGAAATTCTACGTGTCCGGTCATGGAAAGCAAGGCGTTCGACCGCTCTTATGTCTCGTAGGGTTTAACTTACTGCACGCACCAGTTTCCTTGAATGTAGCCGGTTGCCATGGAAACTGGTGCAGCGTTCGGGATCTCCGGGTCACGTGACGCGCTCTATCAAGTCACATGGTAGCAGCCTCATAAGCCGCCGGGTTACGGATTGCGGCGCTTCTGATTAAGCATCTTACGGTTTTTGTGCCTCGATTGTGTATTGCTGTTTTGACCACGGATTACGCCTTTTGACTACTGTTTTCTGCCTAGCCCTTGTCTGTCCTTGTTATTCCCTGATTCTTGCTGAACCTACGCTTCGTTACCTGGACTGCTTTTGTATCCTGAATGGTCCTATTGCTCACCGGGTACCAGACCTCGGCTCTCTCCACCGATTTCTCTTGTTCTTGTCCTTGCCTGACATTTTTTTGCCTGCAGATTTCACCCGTCTGTCTACTTGAACCGATCTCCACCCACCAACCTCCAGCCACAGTATCCACTTGCTCTCTGGTTTTAGGAGCTAAATGACTTCTTTTTGGAAAAGAACCTTACCTCCTTCTGTGTTGACATCCATTCTACGGCCCCTCCAATAGGCGTCCTCGTGCCGTCGGGTCCGGTGGTGCACCTGAAACTAGAGACTCGCCACCTCAGGGAAGGCGTCATCATGCCGTCAGAAGGGGTCCTGTTACTTCTTCAGCACAGTGCAGTAAAGGACCTCTACACATTCTGATCTTTGGTAAGTCTACTTGCTCTATGCCCCTATCATTCTTTTCTTTTCCTATCACTCGATGGCCACCGGTTAACTTATTCTTTGCAGTTATCATCTCCTATTGGAACCGCCATCATTACCTTGGCTCCTCTGTAGTTTCACGCTTTCCACAGGTTAGTGGGTGATTGTTATCTTGTTTCCTGTTCCAAGGGTAGTCTATTTTTGCATAGTGATTGATGGTGTTTTTCTGCAGGGTATTACCTATTCCGGTGTTTGCCTCGGAAGTCTTCTTGAACATCTTGTTCCGCGCCAACTCGAGACTGAGGTCCATCTTCTGTTTAATAACCTTCCTACACTGTTCTAGTATATTACTCTTTCGGGAAGGGTATCATTCTGAAGACTCTACGGCTACACTACGGGGTCAAGAGCCATAGAAGTCTGACAAAATCAGAAGCCTTTACCATGGGCCTCAGTGAAAAGCCTGCAGGAATCATGCAACTGGTGGCAGATTTACGTACAGATATGGCTGCAGCTCATAAGGCCACACCACGCCGTATGGATGAGCTTCAGGCAGCCATACCTACCACCAGTCCTGCAGTCGCTGGGGCATCTGGAGCAGCCACCCCTGGCCCAGCACCTATAAGCCAAGGACAGGGGCCTGTTTACTTAACAGCGCTGTTTCCTCTGGCTCCACCTGAAAGGTTCATGAGGGACCCTAAGGTGTTTAGGATGTTTGTAAATCAATGTCGTTTACATTTTTTATGTCGTCCTAACTCATTTCCGGATTCAACAACCAAGGCCGCATTTGTCCTCTCACATCTTGGTGGTACCGCGTCAGCTTGGGCTAACCCTTTACTTGAGGAGGGGAGTCATATGTTGTATGACTGTGACGCGCTCTTGTCAGCGATTAGTCCAGTCTTTGACACTAGAACAAGTCACAGGCCACTGACTTAGAATTGTTGAATCTTACCCAAGGGGATGCCCCTTTGTTTTCCTATCTAGCCAAGTTCAACCAGTCATCGGCCAAAACAAATTGGCCGGAAGAGAAGAAGTCCTCTTTGTTTTACAAGGGTTTATCCGATTCTTTCAACGACATTTTGTCCACGGTTCCTGTTCTTCCCACCGCTTTCCCTGACCTTCTTGATTTGGTTTTACAAATAGACGCTAGGCGTTCCAAGCGAAAAGGGGAAAAGAAAACTCATGTCCCTGTGCCAGTACAAGTCCCAATTACTCCAGCTGCAGGTTCCGTGCCCATGCTGATCGGTGCAGTTCGAGGCCCTTTGACTCCTGATGAGAGGGAGCTACGCAAAAAAGACAATCTGTGTTTTTATTGCGGTTCTCCTGACCATATATTACGGCTCTGTCCACGAAAACCAAAGAAACAGGGAAACGTGAAAGCCCGGCAATAGAAGGGGTCCGCTTGCCGTGCTCAAACCCGGAGGATCCTATGGTTTCGGTGGCCTTTACCATCCAGGTCCAGTTGAAACAGCCTAATAGTTCTGCATGTACAGTTAAGGCTGTGCTTGATTCTGGTGCCACGGGAAATTATATGGATACGCAGTATGTTCAGAATATGGGTATCCCTTTAGTTTCTAAGTCCAGACCAGAACATGTTAACGCTGTGGATGGAACCACACTTCTATCCGGGTTAGTGGTTGAACAAACAATCCCTTTGTATATGAATACGGACTCAGGTCACAGTGAAATCATTGTATTTGATGTTATCGCGGCCCCCCAGTTCAGGGTCATCCTGGGGTTACCATGGTTGGTTCATCACAACCCTAATATTAACTGGCAGTCTGGAGATGTTTTTTTTGGTTATACATTTTGCGAGGAGAATTGTATGTCTCTCTCACCTGTCTCTACTAACCCATGCCGACCTCTTCTAAGTACGGATTCAGTGGTAGGTGCTGTTTCAATGACTGGCCTGCCAGACGTCTATGCCTCGTATCGTGATGTGTTTGATCCCATCGTAGCAGAGATATTACCACCTCACCGCCCTTATGATTGCCCAATCGATTTGGTTCCGGGAGCTAAACTGCCCTCAGGTTGAGTTTATTCGCTTACAGTCAAGAAAGATGCCCTCTTGAAGGAATATATACAGAAATCTCTGAAATCTGGGTTTATTTGTCCCTCTAGCTCCCCTGCGGCTTCTCCAATGTTCTTTGTACCTAAGAAGGAGGGGGACTTGAGACCATGTGTAGATTACCATGAGTTAAATGCAGTCACGGTAAGGAACCAGTACCCGATACCACTGATCTCTGTCCTACTTGACCAGCTCGGGTCATCACAGATCTTTACCAAGCTGGATCTACGAGGGGCTTATAACCTTGTAAGAATTCGCCAGGGGGATGAGTGGAAAACAGCCTTCAAAACACGCAATGGCTTATTTGAATACTGTGTAATGCCATTTGGGTTATGTAACGCTCCCGCAACTTTCCAACATTTCCTTAATGACGTTTTCCGGGACATGTTGGATGTCTTCGTGGTCATTTATTTAGATGACATTCTTGCATTTTCATCTGATTTTGAATCCCATGTCCACCATATACGTTCTGTTTTACAGCGACTTCGGGACAATCGCCCATATGCAGAATTGGAGAAGTGTATATTCCACGCCTCCTCAGTGGAATTCTTGGGATATATTATTACCAACAAAGGCATACGGATGAGTAATGCCAAGGTTCAGGTAGTTATGGACTGGCCAGTTCCGAAAGATCTGAAGTCCTTGCAATCCTTCCTGGGATGCTCGAATTTTTATAGATGTTTTATACATTCTTTTTCTACCATTGTTGCCCCATTGATTGCTTTAACAAATAGTAAGCGACGTTTCGAGTGGAATGAGGCGGCTCAGGAAGATTTTGACTTTTTGAAGAAAGCATTCACCACCGCTCTGACTCTTCAGCATCCAGATTGCAATCTGCCTTTCATAGTGGAAGCTGATGCCTCGGATGTAGCACTCAGTGCTATTCTTTCACAGGCTTGTCGTGACTCCGGTATTTTGCATCCAGTCGCTTTCCATTCCCGTAAGTTAAGTTCTTATGAGAAAGACTATTCTGTTACGGAAAATGAACTTCTTGCTGTTCAGGATGCTTTCCTTGTTTGGCGACATCATCTACTGGGTACCTCCTCACCCATTCAGGTCTTTACTGACCACAGGAATCTTGTGGCCCTACGTTCAGTGAAGTGCAATACTGCCCGTCATGCCAGATGGCATGAATTTTTTTCCACCTATAATTTTGTTATAACCTACCGTCCAGGCCCGAAGCATTCCAAGGCGGACGCGTTATCCCGTATTCATGACCTGAATCCACATAGCAACGTTGAAAGCAAATGTGTGCTTCCTCACCAAGTAGTCTGTGGATGTATTTTGCAACCCTCTATGAAAACAATGCTCCAGGACTGGGTGCGATCTAACCCCCGGAGCCTAGGGACTATAACTTGGATTTGGTGCAAGATTTGCCATACGTTCAAGGTCGTCTTTACTTGCCCAACACCACTATTCGCACTAAAGCTATGGCTTGGTGTCATGATTCTAAGGTGGCAGCTTTTCCGGGCATCCGGAAAACCTTGGACCTCCTCAGGAGGTGGTGTTGGTGGCCCTCCATGAGCAAAGATATGCATACATACGTCATTTCTTGTGCCATCTGTGCTCAAGGAAAATCGTCCCATAGTAAGCCCGTGGGTCTTCTTCGTCCACTTCCAATTCCTGATGTACCTTGGGCCATGATCTCAATGGATTTTATTGTTGAACTGCCCGCTATTAGAGGTTATGGCACTCTCTGGATCGTAATTGATTACTTTACACAAATGGCCCACTTTGTGCCTTGTAGAGGCCTACCTTCGGCTCTGGTTCTGACGGACTTGTTTCTCCAGAACGTATTCCATTCTTATGGTTTGCCTACTGTTTTAGTATCTGACAGGGGGACGCAATTCACCTCCAACTTCTGGTGAGCTGCCACTTCTGATCTGAGTATTGACAACAGATTTTCTATGGCCTATCATCCACACACGGATGGCCAAATCGAGAGCCTTAATGCTACCCTGGAAGAATACCTTTGCTGTCTTACATTACAATATCATGGCACCTGGCTTTCAATTTTGGGTATGGCAGAATTCGCCTATAATAATTCCCTGCATTCCTCTACTCAGTCATCTCGTTTTCATGCTCTGTATGGCTTTCACTCTGGGTACCTTCCACTGTTGCCCGTTCCTCCGTTGGTCACTCCTGCAGCCTCTGTTTGCATCCATGACCTGGTTAACTTGCGTGATGATGCTCAAACGGCACTTACTACACACGCAGACCAGAGCCAAGGCCTTGGCCGATACTCACCGGTCTCCTTCGCCCGTGTATCTAGAGGGTTCGAAGGTCTGGTTGTCCACTAAACATCTGAGGATGCCAGGCTGGAAGACTCTTCAGCCCCGTTTTGTGGGTCCTTTTCCGGTTACAGAGGTGCTTAATCCTGTGGCCGTTCGTCTACAGCATCCAGTGCAGTGGAAAGCACATCCTGTCTTCCATGTGTCTCTGATTAAGCCTTGTACTTCTTCGATGAATTTGTCTATGAAACCTTGTCCCAGAGTGGTGCAGGGTTCTCCTAAATACGAGGTCCGGAGGATATTAGACACCAGGGTTTCCAGGGGAGTGTGACAATATCTGATTGACTGGGTTGGTTATGGTCCAGAGGATCACTCCTGGGAACCTGTGTACAATGTCCATGCTCTGAGACTCGTCTCTGAATTCTGGGCTGCCAGGAGGGTGGGGCGTTTTTTGGGGGAGGGTACTGTTAGGAAACGCCTACCTGCAAGCTGTCACTCTTCGGTTCCTCCTCCCTCCGCACGTCTGAATCTGCGAAGGGGCCATAAAATTCTACGTGTCCAGTCATGGAAAGCAAGGCGTTCGACTGCTCTTATGTCTCGTAGGGTTTTCCTTACTGCATGCACCAGTTTCCTGGAATGTAGCCGGTTGCCATGGAAACTGGTGCAGCGTTCGGGATCTCCGGGTCAAGTGACGTGCTCTATCAAGTCATGTGGCAGCAGCCTCATAAGCCGCCGGGTTACGGATTGCAGCGCTTCTGATTAAGCATTTTACTGTTTTTGTGCCTCGATTGTGTATTGCTGTTTTGACCACAGATTACGCCTTTTGACTACTGTTTTCTGCCTAGCCCTTGTCTGTCCTTGTTATTCCCTGATTCTTGCTGAACCTACGCTTCGTTACCTGGACTGCTTTTGCATCCTGAATGGTCCTATTGCTCACCGGTTACCAGACCTCTGCTCTCTCCACGGATTTCTCTTGTTCTTGCCCTTGTCTGACATTTTTTGCCTGCGGATTTCACCCGTCTGTCTACTTGAACGGATCTCCGCCCAACAACCCTCCAGCCACAGTATCCACTTGCTCTCTGGTTTTAGGAGCTAAACAACTTCTTTTTGGAACAGAACCTTACCTCCTTCTGTGTTGACATCCATTCTACGGCCCCTCCAATAGGCGTCCTCGTGCCGTCGGGTCCGGTGGCGCACCTGGGACTAGAAACTCGCCACTTCAGGGTAGGCGTCCTCGTGCCGTTGGGTCCGGTGGCTCACCTGGAAATAGAGACTCGCCACCTCAGGGAAGGCGTCATCGTGCCATCAGAAGGGGTCCTGTTACTTCTTCAGCACAGTGCGGTAAAGGAACTCTACACATTCTGATCTTTGGTAAGTCTACTTGCTCTATGCCCCTATCGTTCTTTTCTTTTCGTATCACTCGATGGTCACCTGTTAACTTTTCTATTGCAGTTATCATCTCCTATTGGAACCGCCATCATTACCTTGGCTCTTCTGTAGTTTCACGCTTTCCACAGGTTAGTGGGTGATTGTTATCTTGTTTCCTGTTCCAAGGTTAGTCTATTTTTGCATAGTGATTGTTGGTGTTTTTCTGCAAGGGATTACCTATTCCGGTTTTTGCCTCGGAAGTCTTCTTGAACATCTTGTTCCGCGCCCACTCTTCTCTTTAATAACCTTCCTAGACTGTTCTAGTATATTACTCTTTCGGGAAGGGTATTATTCTGAAGACTCTACGGCTACACTACGGGGTCAAGGGCCATAGAAGTCTGACACTAACCCAGAAGGGGGATGTGCACTATTGAGATATTTGAAAGAAGAGGGGGGATCACTATCTGGACATACAATTAATTGGGGAAGAACTGTAGTCTTCCCAATTAAAGACGTTCCCTCCAATAGGAAACTTAAGTGATTGGAATTGTCAATGGGCAAGTTCAAATGTGAAAAGATTGGGGATTTATCTTTTACGTTACACTAAGAAAATGGTGGATTTTAATATTGGTAAATTGATTGAGACACTGCATAAAGATGTACGCACATGGTATTGTATGATTTTGAATATCTGGGTAAAGTAAATGCTATTAAAATGATGCTTTTACCCAAAGCTCTGTATTACATACAATCGCCTCCTCTGAAATTTACTAAGAAAGCCTTTAAACGCATTGAAAAAGTCTTTAGGGACTTTTTATGGGGTGTAGGTAAGAGACCAAAGATTCCTCGCTTCACTATGATCTGTCAAGTTAAAGACGGGGGATTTGGATATCCAGTTTTAGAAAATTATCATACAGGGTTTCTCCTTAATAAAGCCTCTTGTTATTTTATGGAGGGGAAGAGATCAGAATCTTTTGGGGTATCTATAGAAAGAGATAGACTAAAACCTTTTTGTTTAAACAGTCTGTACTCGTTTGGGAAATTGCCAAATTCTGGTATAAAACTGGAATCTATAGTGGTTACAAAAAGGCCTGTGATAGAGTGGATTTTGGGTTGTGGACAAGATTTATTCATGTATGGAGAAGCATCTATTTGGCTTAATCCAGGGTTGCAATTAGATAACAAAATGCTAAATTGGAGGAGTTGGGCTGACAAAGTATTCTAAAAATTGAATATGTTTAGAAACATGAGAAAAGTATTTCCTTTGCTGGATTGGTGGAGAGGTATGGATTGGGTAACAGGGAACATAGGAGATATAGGACTGTAGAAAAATTGATGGTCAAAAGGCAGCAGATGCTTAATGCGCCAATGATTGATAAGCCCAAAATGTGTGAAATGTTTGATACCCCACCTTGTATGGTGTCAATTTATGTTAAGTTAATCCCAATGGAGAAAAGCATGTAGGAGTCATGGGAGAAGTTACGATTGGCTTGGGCTGCGGATCTGGGGAGAGATATTTGGTGAATGTTTGGGACAATTTATGCAAGGTGGCGGTGAAAGCTAAAATGGATATGAAGTTGCGTTATACTCATCAACAGGTTTTAGACCTTTTATATTGTACTCTGGAACGGATGAGTGCGATGGTTCTGTTAGGCAACAATCAGCAGATGAGGGGAACTTTATTATATATGCTTTGGAAATCTAGGAGAGTGGCGAAATATCTGGAGGGATGTACTAGACAGAATTAATGCAGCTCAGAATATTTCCTTTTCGCAAGCCTTTATGGCAGTAATTCTTCTATCAACTGAGGGTAGATGTGAGAAGGCTTGTGATTCCTCAAACTGGATTGATAAAGCCTTACTGGCAGTTACATTATGAAAGTGTGGAAGATTAGAAAGAAGCCTCAGATAGAGAATTGGTTGGTGGATATGCAAACACTTTCAGGCTTTGAAAAAGTCCAACCAGTAAGACAAAATCAGGAGGAAGAGTACTTGGAGCGATGGGGGCCTTTTAATGATCTGTATGGGTAAGTGCAGGTTGGGGTACTGGATTATGAATATGTGGTAGTTACCTAGGGGTTCAGTGTTAAGGTTGTGGGGGTGTTGTGTGGTTTATGTTTTGTCTTGTGGTTTCTGTTGTCTTTGTGCGTGTTTCTTATTCATTGGGCTTCATGGGCGGATATCAATTGTATTTATTCTTTATGAATTCTTATGCTGTGTATGATAAATTGAATTAGTTATTTGGCTCAAGTGTATTTCCTTGTAATGTATGTTGAATAAATCAAAATAAAGAGAATAAAGAGTAAATAAAAATGAATTGTTGCAGTCTTCAGTTCTCTTTCCCTTTAATACGAAAAAGAAAGCAAACACAGCACTCCCTGATTAGCATTGCATCCAAAATAATAGGAAAACAGGGAGGGAAACACAGCCAAGGCTTTCTTTTGGCTTCGATGTGCCAACATCCGTTTTGCACAGGTGTATCCTTAACCCAGCTGTAGAACATCCATATTCGATTTATGCTGTTCTTATTGAAAATTATAGATGGGGCAACCAATATGGGGGTTCTTCACAGGCACCCAGATCAGATTTATCAGCTGAGGAGGACACTGTACATTGATTTATCTCTGCATGTGGAAACATTGGTTTCCTAGGAGCACACCTCAGAACCTGATCAATTCCCGATTATCAGAACGTATCAGAGAAAAGTCGAAACCTCTGCTTAGTCTGGCAAATTAAAAAATAAAACTGCTTCTGTGTATATTGTTTGCACTTGTAGCCCTCCTCCCACAAACTTAATGATTGCCTTTTAGCACCATGTATTCACAAAGGTCAGCAACAAACAGGGTCATACTGGGACAAGAAATAGGCCCATGCACCTCGAAAAGAGTGTCCCTCAGTGCAATAAAGTGGCCCACAACCCACATCTGTGAATCGCGTCAATTCACAACTTTACAGAAAATGCTACTTATGGAGGGTTAATGTTCTTTCTTGCATGTAATGTAAACGCTTGAGAAAATCACTGATAACATTCCTTTTATTCTTTAAAAATAAAGACAAAAACACCATCTCATAACTAAATCTCAGCGTGTTGCAGAACCGGCTTTCACTAGTGAAATCTAATAAGCTGGCTTTAGATCGCTGTAGTTAGAAGAAGGGAGAAGCTCTCTCTTTCGACAACTTCCTGTTTACAGTTCAAGACCCCGAGCAAACATGTCCTACGCCAGAAAACACATATTCAAGGAAACATGGCGCATCAAACCTTATGTCCCAGGAACACAAAGGGCCCAAGAAAACAGGCCTTGATGCAACTTCAGAAAGGGTCCTCAATGCAGCCACTTAATCTGAACCACTCACAGGTCGCTTACTGAGGGGCCTGCAGCAAAGCTCCATCAAATGCACAGAGAAGCGTGCAGCAAACATTGTCTCAGATCATTTTATGTATTGGGGTTCAGCGGTGTAAGTGTACGGCACATAAAAGGTAAAACTTGTACATTCAACCATATGCCAAATAAATACTAACAACAGACTATCTGGAATAAAGACCATTGTTTAGATACCAGAGACAGTGATTAACAAAACAAAACTGAGACTTTTAAGAGGGAATAACGATGATAAATCTCAGGTGTGAGCAAAGGTTTATAGTGATAATTTCGACAACAAAAATGTCGAAAGTCAAAATTTCGAAAAAAAAATGTCGAAAAAAAAAATGTCGACTTTTTTTTTCAATGCATTTTTTTTTTAAATGGGGTGGTTCCCCCCCAACCCCCCTTTTTTAATTTTTTTTTTAATTTTTCCCTTTTTTTTAACTCCCGAACCCCTAAAATAAATATATAAATTAAAAAAACGAAAGTCGACATTTTTTTTTCGACATTTTTTTGTCGACATTTTTGTCTGTCGACATTTTTTTTCGAAATTATGACTGGCCACCGTGAGCAAATGCAACCATCTGCCAGCCACAGGTGTTCTTGTTATTTCTCCCACCCTTGACCTTCAAAGATAAGGATGAAGCAGTGTGCAATGTATTCTGTTAAATAGATTTTTTTAATTAAAACTGTTCTGCTGATTGCCTTAATCATCCCCATATTCTGGATATGAAGTACATTCTGAAATACAATCCTAGGGCTTACAGAACGCTACAGCCGTACGCTGCAAAGTTCGGGAATCAAGGTCAAATCCTGGGTAGGCTCCAAGGCCAACTGTTTCGACTGAGAGTGAAAAAAACAAATTATGACAAATGGTAGTGCACACTATGTGCTTGCCACACTTTATAGCTAATGCACACGTACAATTGACTTTCCTATAATTGTCCACATGAACTTAAGTCAGCTCTTACAAGAAACACTGTGCATTGGACACTCCTGGTCAATGGGCATGGGCAAAATACACATATGTGCAGCAGTATTTATTACAGTTTAAGGGAAATTTGCGTTTCTGTAAACTAACATTATGAAGCTTTTTCCTGCCTACTGGTCCGACCGAGACACATTCTTTCAGACACACGCTGAATCACTGAATTTTTAGGGTTTGTCCATGTCGAATTTCGGCCAAGTATTTTAAGAAGATCATCACAGTACTAGCTCATGGGTTGAAGAGATACACATGGTGGGGTTGCAGTTTGTTTTCAGAGAGCTTTCACAGAGGCTCGATCATGACGTGATCAGAGTGACATACATACAATCTCACTGCAGGAAGGATCCAGCAGCAGGAACGATAACATGATAGAGCTTCCACCTTGCTACATATATTCCGTGTGGCTCCGGAGCACCCTTAATACTTTATACTACCACTCTCTACCACCAAATTTAAACCTTTACAACTAACTGCCTTCAGTGTTTTTTTAACATTGAGCAGCATTAAATGCCTTTACCACTGAGCTGGAGTGTTTTCACCACAGAACACCATCACATGCCTTTAGCACATAGCAGCACTAAGATCTATGGGATGATTTGCACTCGACATGCAAAGCATGTGATACCATTTGGTTTTGTAGGTTAGTAAGTGGAAGGGCTAACACTTCAGAGTCCTGTACCATGGTGGTTTATCAGATGTGGGACCATCCAATTTGTCAGAAGCCGAGACATACAGAGTAGCGAGGAAGATGCTATTACACCTATAAGAGTGGAAGTGGCTATTATGGCACTGGGGGCAGGGAAGGGCTTGATAGAATGCCTATCGATCTTTTCCATGATGAAGTAAGGGTTTTGGCTCCTATCCTGTGCCCTGTATTCAATTCTGTGGTAGCCACCGGTAGCGTTCCATCATCTTGGCGGGATGCATAAATTGTACCTATCTTAAAGAAGGGGCGATAGGCATGTACCTGAGAGCTACAGGCCTATCTCCTTGTTAGATACAGCAGGGAAGATCCATGCCAAAGTCCTTCTGGGAAGATTACAGAAGTGGGCTGATGAGAGGGAAGCCATGAACCATCTCCAGGCAGGTTTTCGTAAGAACATCAGTACACTAGACCAATGGTTTAGATTGAGCCTGATCCTGTCAAAATATGTCCTACTTAACAAAACCAGAATTTACGCTATATTCGTGGCTCTTCGAACTGGGTTTGATTGTGTTCCACGGCAACTATTGTGGGACGTATAGGCCAGACAATGTTAATAAGCTGTTGCCCACTGTTAAACATAATGACACACTTGTAGTTTATTGGGTGTGAGAAATGATTTTGAGGATGTCGAATGAGTAGGGAATCTCTGTGGTTTTTATAAACATACATTTTGGTGTACTATGTTTTTGTAATAAAGTAAATTTTTTGTATGGTAAATACGTGTTAGTCGAATCTGTCCAACCTCATAGCCGAGGTCCATTTGCTTGTATTACTATATTGCTTACCTGGAGGACCTTCGGTATTACAGCTACCCTTATTTCCTTATACTATGAATGTGCTAGGAGACATGATTAATGCCTGGTACTGGGACTTTGGGCTATCCGATTAAAATGTTGTTAATAGATCTTTTATCCTTCTGTAAATGGATATATCATATTGTAGTATGTATTGTACTTATAACTGTGGGATTTTAAAGTTGGTTAATTATTATGGATTATGATAAATTTTGGGAAACAGAATTGTGATTGGTGAAGTTGTATTATGAAATGAATTGTTAATTTGTGTTCCTAATTTCCAGTCACGATCGGCTTTTACTCACAGCCCCTGATTGGGCGCTGTGAGTGAAAGACAATCGCATCTTTCAATCGCTGAATAAAGGACAAGGCAACGGAATACAGAAGACAAAATTAGACCCAACAGCAAAAATTTAGAAACCCCCGCCTTTTTTCCGATTTCTAAAGAGACCAAAAATACTCAGGACTCTCTCCTGATGAACCATGGCAACCAGTGTGGGGAAACACGTGTTGGGAGATGTACAATGAGAGTTGCCTAATGAGGATGTATGCAAATAATACAAACCAACTGTGAGATGCAAAGCAGGAGTATGTAAATAAGAAAACTGTATGAAAATAATACAAACTTGTGGAAAAAATTGTATGACAAAAAATACAATACGGACAAAAATATAAAATAAATATGAATCATATCAAACACAAGAAAAACCGTATGTGGTTACTGAAGACAAATCAAGTGTCAAAACAAATTAGGTGTCAAAACAGTTAGCGCACAGTCAAAAGGCACAAGTCAAACATATGAAATGTATTGTTTTATGCTTTTATGGCTCCAACAGCTGAAAAAGTTTGTGTTTGATCATCATAGCACGACTAAGGATCGTAGCGTAGCACCGTTGACAATGAGCAGCATGAAAACCTCTTTCGTTGAGCAGCAGCACAGATTGCAACACTGGGTTGTTTTGCCAGCATGGGGGAGGGGGGCTTTTTAATGAACTTGGCCCAACGGTGCCCAGGGCAGGAGGGAGTTGTGTTCACCAGCCTTGCCTGGTAGATCCCTGCACTGAAACCCCACATGAAGAGGGCTGAGATGAGATCTCCCCGCCGTGCTTGGATTCAAACATCTTCCAGTCACCTTTTTATGTAAAGCTCAAAGTAGAAAGACTAAACACTGCCTCCGTGGACACAGCCGTGCACGACGGCATGAGAGAGCATGTGCATGCCTGCTTTGTTTTCCGCCTCCTCAGCCACTCCACCAACCACACACCATGTCCATGATGAGTTGACGCCACCACCCAACCCCATACCTGCCTACATTCCAAAATTAAAAACCCGGTGATCTATGTCACCGGAATGCCCCACCCACATGTTCTCAAGGCCATGCCCGCACGATCACAATATATTTTACTTTGTACTATATGTGTTTAATAAACTCCCAGGATTGCAATAAGCACTAAATGTGCAAAACATATGAAAGGATCCGTCATAAATAAATAGATTCAAATTTGAACGTGTTTGTAAACTGAGTGCATTATCAACGTGATAATGAATTCTCTCGAACACCCCACAATAGCTTTTCTTTTAAAGTACACATGGAGCATAGCACGTGTTCGCCATAGCGGAGGCCGTAATGTGTGTAATTCGCATTCAGTACAATTAATTCGCTTTGAAGGCAAACATGAGCACATTTCGGGGGAAGGGGGGCAGCAGAGAAACGTTTAATCATGTGACACAGCGTTACTTGACGGTATCACGTGGTGGGAAAGCGATCATAGCACACAAATCTAGTGGAGATTTAAGGACAGCCGGAAAACCGAGAGACCCCACGCTCTTCCTCGGATACCCGGAGAAAGGCGTAAAAACCCAGAGTCTCTGGGCTAAACCCAGAGGTTAGGCAGGGCCAGACGGAGCCCTGCCCTGTCTCAAATACTAAGTTCAGTCCCGACTCCCAACTAGACTACTTCTCCTTCCCCTTTCATTAATTATGTTTATTTTATGTACTTGTTTATGTGTTGTTTGTTATATTTATTGGCTAATTGATTCAAAGTCGTCTCTTGCAGGTCAGCAGGCAGCAGCATATATAGTGTGCCGGCCAATGTGCACAATGTAGACTGTCTCCTTGGCTCAAAGCAGCTTGAGTAAGCCTTGCGCTCCATGGTTCTGTACCTGACTCCTTCTCCCTCGTGCCTCATCTCAAGTTCCTCCTCTGCTCTGTTGTCCTCCAGGCTGCTGTGCTGGCTGGGTGTGTCGGCACTGGCCACACCTAGCACAATACGCATGAGCAGAGGGAGCACTGAACTAAGCTGCTCCATAGAAACAGTCACAGGACCGCCCTGGCCCTGCCCAGAGAGGCTCAGACCGGAAGTCCCGGGACTATTTTTTCGAAAGTTTGACGGGACACCGGGTCCTTGCTATTGGTGCATTTAATTTAATCTCAAAGTGACATGACAATTAGCAACTAAGTACTAATTTGCTGATTTTCTGTCATTCCCACTTTGCACTGCATGTGATGCGGCCATCCCGCGAGGGGGCTGGGCCCGCCGCTAGCATGGCCAAGGCCCCGAACCGAAACAAAACTAGGAACACTTGATGTGCGAGTGCAACATATTTATATATCAATGTAAAATCAAAATCTGGCACATCTATGGCTTCTGAAACTGGCCCATGGCCCACACCAAGTGTGAGGAATTAGACCATCCGCATGGTGGGTGTGTGTTTGACTGGGCCTTTTGACATTTTTAATTTAATGGAATGATGGAAGACCAATGTCAGGAAAATGTGTGGGGCTAATCCACACACATTTTCCTATGCTCACACCACGACAAGCGCATAGACCTGTTTACTCTGGATTGACACAGCCTACAGGCTCAGTCCGCTCTGTCATATTTAGTTGGAATGTGACAGCCAGGAGTACACTATGTAATCTCCAGGAAGGGGGAGGAGCAAGATTTCCTCTGCCACGGCCAGCCTGATTAACAAACAAAAGCTCCATGGATCCGCCCTGCTCTTTTGTTAGGCCCTGCAGCTGGTGGCAGCAATTAACAAACCAATGAGAGGGTGCTTCGAATAGGCCCACAGGGGACCATGCTGCAGAGTTTAACAAAGGAGACAGGAAAACCAACAACCATTCATATGTAACTGTGTCAACCTAAAGCCAGCTCCCACACTCAGTATCAATGACAGTGAGCTGCCATGTCTGGGACTGCTGTGTACAATAAGCCACCCCGCAAGGGGGAACCCCATTCACAAGGTACCAGAATGCGGTTTGCAGGAGCCAGGGAGTAAGGTCTCACTGCAGCTTCAAGGGAGACCTGTCGCTTCAACAGGGACCACATAGAGAAGATCATTAACCATAGAGACTTTTTGATCAAAAACAGACAGGAAGAAGGGTGGGACTTAGTATCACAAGGGAGTGTGGCCAGAGATATTTCAGCTGAGAGAAGTTTCTGCCATTTTAGTTCTGGGGTACACATTGTTCCTGTTTTCACCCCCTTAACTTTCCTGTTGCTAAGTACCCTGGTTATGGCCTCATGCAAACAGAAGATTGTTGGTAGGGACCCCAGGATTGGTTCATTAAGGTAGGCTTAGCCAACACCAACCACGGTTGCCCCCTTGGCTTTAAAAGAGGCCTTAGCCTCTCTTTTAGTAGATCATCTGAAGATTTTACTTGAAGTAACAAAGAAGAACTCAACCTTGGACCCTATCTGAAGATACAGTTGGCCTTACATCTTCCCCAGTGAAGGAAGGCCAGGATATCCAAAGAGGAAAGCAAGATCCCTCCCCTAAACTTCTCCCAGGGAACAGAGGGAGAAACAGAACTCAGAGGACCATCAAGCTGCTCCAGAACTGATGCCCAGCCAGCACACAGCGTGCACTGCTATGCTCTGAAGCAACCTTCCCGGTTAGGAAATGCCGAAGGTCCCTGAACCTAAAACCAAGGAAAAGGCAGTTCCCTTCAACACACTACACAGATGTGGGCCATCTGCCTTAAAGGATCACACAAGCCCATTGAAGAAGCTGGGAGAAGTGTCTCGACAAGCACCTACCACTGCCCGCCTTAATCTTCCCATTTTTGCCAGATTTTCCATGGTTTTTCCGGACACCCTCTGGCCCTATATACCCTCTGTTCCATTGCTATACACGCATTTAAATCTGCGATCCATTGTGCCACTTGCGGTAGTACCACAGATCCCCACAGTTTCGCTATGTTCCTTTTGATCAGGACAGTTGTAGTTGAAAAGAGTGCTTTCTCATACCGTGTCATTTCCCCTTCACCCTCCATTCCCAATAGAAATGATTTGGGTTCTCTAGGAACTGTGCATCCCAGGACTCTCGTAAGTACATCACAGCACTGTTGCCAGAACTGTTGAACCTGTGGGCATTCCCACAATATGTGGAAAAAGGTCCCCTCTTCGCGGCAGCATCGTAAACAATTTGGATCTGCACTCTTTCCCCAGCGTTAAAGAGCCACTCTCGGATAGTACACTATGTGTAGTATCTTAAACTGAAAGGCCGTAGACTAGATGAGAGGGCTGTTTCACTGGGGTACATCAGGGTCGTGACCCAGTCTTCCGGCAGGATATCACCCACATCCCTCTGCCATTTAGCCTTCAACCCAAAAGTTCATGTGTAGCAAAAGAAGTCATAGGTAACCCTATTGTTGATACGTTCTAAGACTATATTCCTCTCCATGGGGGTACAATCTGGCATGTTAGATAGACCTGGAAGATGTTTTTGTAGTGCATGTCTTAGTTGTGTGTGGTGGTACCTTTCAATTTCAGGAAAGTTTAACTTCTCTGTTAAGTTCTCAAATGGCAGTAATTTGCCCTCCTCAACCACATCACTCACTTTCGTTATTCCCTTAGACACCCAGCTCTGCCATTTAGGTAGCTTGTTTCCCTCAGGTAGGTTCCCGTTTTCCCATAGTGGTTGCACTGGGGTAACTTTCTTTTCCCAACCCATAAACCTGTGGAATTCAGCCCAGATTAGTGTCAATTGGGCTACCATCCGTCAAGGAGTTGCTGTGCTTATTTTCTGGTACAGCTCTTCTAGTGGGGGCGGTTTTTGTCTCATGTCTAACTCGGCCTTCACATGTGGAAGCAGTGTGTCCCCATGTAGTATATCATTCACTACTGTCATCTGGCTTGCCCAGTAATATGTTTGTAAGCATGGCAGCCCAACACCTCCCTCCCAAATAGCCCTCTGTATGTCATTCTCGGATGTCCACCCCCCCCCATCGAAGTTTCTGCAGTATACAGACGTTTCTGCTAAATATATCCACTGGGATGTGTATTGGGGTGTTCTGTAAAACGTATAAAAAATGGGACAGTGCCATAATTTTGAACAACGACGCTCTCCCCAAGAGGGTCAGTGGCAAGGACATCCAGTGACAGGCATCTTCTTTGAATCTTTCTATGACTGGTTGTAGGTTTTGTGGGATGTTTTTACCCATGCATCCAAGCCCTACCATAAAACTGTGCATTGCTGGCATTGAAAACATCATGACGGCCAGAACTCCCCAGAGAGTGCACAGGGTAAACATGAAGAATAGGCTGCCACCCATTTTTACCTATGTTGTGAGCACAGGAGGGAACTGCCTAAAACCACCATTGGGCTACACACACAGTAGCCTGAAACCATTGGGAATGGCAATGCTGATTGCCAAAAGCAACCCAGAACTATGGAGAATTAATTTTCTTAATGTCAAAATGGATGCAGTACTGGTGCTCACCACTATCAGAAAGCCGGCGTTTTAAAACCACCAGACCTTTGTGTAAAACTGAACAAATGAACTGAAACCAGGCCAAGGAAAGACTTGCTAAGAGGTGGATACAATGTAAAACTATATTCTGAAATAACTTGAAGGAAGTAATTATTTAATGTATATATAAAAAAATAGCTGCATGTAAGTTGGATTTGAATGTAGAAAACTGGGAACTAAAGTGACATTTAGCTGAATTCTGCCTGACAACTACCCCTGACAGGAGAAACCTGCTCAGCCACTCTTCCCAGGCCTGGCAGCATCCTGCTGCCCCTGCCAAAAGGAGATGACACCTCTCTGATTGGGCTAGGGGAGGAGCACCTGGGGACTGCAGGAAGTTGAACAAAGCCCTGTCCTGGACTCAGGCAAATGTTATATTGGGGGGGCCGTAAAGTGGCTTCCTCTTGGGAGAAACTGCGAGGGGCAGTGCCTCTGCTAGCAAGCTGAGCTTGGGGGAAGTGGATAAACCAGTTATTCCACCATGTAATGTGGGAGGCCGCACCCCTTTTTGACCAGGGCATAATTTTAAAAAGATAGATAACTCATAGTGCAGACTGGGCAAAATTATATAAGTAATATCATTATTCTTGTGATTTTTCTGTGCACGTTTTAAGAGGTGTTAGGACCCTGTGGTGTATTCTGGGGGGTTGCTAGCAGAAAATAGCGTCTTACTCCAAATGTCTGCATGTTAAAAATCTGACACTTCATCAATTAATGTCCATACTCCTTGCACACATTTGTGTAATTTTTGGTAAATGTCCGATATTGGTAAACCGACCAAAAAGCGCAAAATGTTGTCATTTCTGAATCCCAGCTCGCAGGAACATGGGGCTTGAACAGAGACCTGTATTAATTCATCTGTAATATGTACATGTAATGTCAACCACTTGTGTATCTGGGAAATATGTATTTGAATGAAATATAGATTTGTGGGCAAATTGACCAGGGGAGGATCCTCTGACCCATAAACAGACCTCATCATGATGACAATCCATTTCCTTCCCCCAATCATGGGAGAGGGGAGAATTGGGCCAATGACAAGTAGAGAGGGGCAGGCTCAGTTATGCCACATACACACCCACTTTCTCAACACATAAAAGCAGACAGTGCAGGACAGGTGGGAGATTCACTTTCCACTTTCTTGCGGGACGCTTTGCCGGGAGACTTCAGACTTCACATCTAGAGATCCAGACTTCAAATCCCTCAATCTCCAGAACCTGTAGCAGAAATTTACTCCAGAATTTGTAGCAGAGAGGCCTGAATCCACAAGCTGAATCCTCTTCAGCAGGCCTCAAAACCAACCAAACTATTCAACAGCTGGGTGAGCTGTTTAAATTTTTCGCCAAGAACCTTTGCAAGAACCTGTAGCAGTATCCAGAAAGCAGTGCTGTATCCAGAACCAGAGAGAACCACAAACCAGACCGTTGTGAGCAGAACCGGTGCTTGACAGACCCAGAGAGCAGAGCTGACCCAGATAGCCGGGACTTCAGAACCACCCGCTGAAGTCCCGTCCAACCTGACCAGACCTTGTCGGCTTATTTCAAAAATATAGTGCGAGTACTCACTGTGCCAAAACCAATCTCTTAGTTTAAAATAATCTAATCCAAACTATTTTAGCCTATTAGAACTGCCTCCTAGAATCGTGTCATTCTGTCATCTTTAAAACTGAAAACTGTCATCTGTCATTCTGAGCTTTAAAATTTCAAATCCGAAAAACTACCTTGACTAAATCGGCCGTATCTCCGGAACCATGCTAGGAGCGAGTTTTAACTGTCATCTTAAAGCTAAGATTCTAGGCTTTCCAACGAACCTAGAATCAACTCCCTACTCCTTATAGTGCCTCCGTAAATACACTCGACACACGCGATTAAATTTGCTGCGATTTGACATTTTGCACAATTTCAGCCATGTGTAAAAATCAGCAGCTCCTTGCTTTCCTTTGCTAAAATTCGTTTTAACCTGCTAGTTACTCATAGAGCATTGCTAAAGTGAGCCTGAACTAATATAAACTAGATATCACCCACCCTGAACCTCTAGAGGGAATTAAAAGCATTTTTAGCACATATCTCTTCATTGCCACCACATTCAAAGCATTTTGGGCCTGTGTTTTAAAATCATACCTGTTTTTCTCTAAGCTTGCTCGGGGGGAACTGCATTTCGTATTGCATTTTGTTGGGATTCTTGAAGACTGTGTGCTCTCCTTCCATTTCTTACATTGCAAAGGGGGGGGGTGAATTGCCAGAGAAAAAGTGATTATATTATCTTTTGCTAAATCATATCAAGTTATTTCTGTACTCATTTTATTCATCATCGCATTGTCCTTGAAGCCATAAAAGCATTCTCAGCTACTTCATCCTCTCTATATCACTTCTAAGCCATCAAAAAGAGTGTACCACTGTAACATTATCCATTGTTGATCACTATCATCCTCACAAGTGTGCTATCAAATATTAATTTACTATAGAAGTGTGATATATATATATATATATATATATATATATATATATATATATATATATATATATATATATATATATATTGTTTAATTTTTCAAATAAACCTTTTAAATGTGCAAAACAAACCTACTTCTTGGCTCAGCGGGGTCAGGGGGATTCTGAGAGAGGGGTGTTATACAAGGGTACATCATCCAGATTATAACTTGCCATAAAAATATATAAATAAGGGCTTCCCTGGGGCATCCCAGACAAGGCACTGACTTAGTGGGATTGCTTGATTGGAGTCACTTACAAAGTGGGGGCTCGTAGCCGGGATATTCTGGAATAGATTTACCACTTGTGCAGCTTAATACAGTGTGTCGACTGACCGGATAGGATACACATATCCGGTTAGATCACCACGCTGTTTTACACTGTGAAAGCACTCCTCAAAGGAACGCTCAAAGGAAACGGCCTGTTTTGCAAAATAAAATACAAACTTCTGTAAGTCAGGAAGGAACTCAAATTCCAGAATGACGACCTTGGTAGATATGAAGATAGCTAGGGAGCACCTCTTACATAAACTGTTTGTGAGAGATGAATGGTCTGAACAGGACCAAAATGTATGGTTGCAGGCGATCACACAACAGGTCACTACAACTGGGTCAGAGACGTGGAGAGATCAGGGTCCCTTACATGTGGCCCTGAGTGAACTATATATGGCCCCTAAGGCCAAGGATGAGCACAACAAGATTGCCAGGGTAGTGGCATATTTAAAATTTACATATTGTAGCCATGCAGGACAAATGTGCTGAAGGCCAAGATCTGGCAAATGGGTAACAGATGGCGTTAGAAAAGGCCCAATCTGACCTGGTCTCTTCTGAGCAGAGGCTGCACAGAAGCCAGGAGTCAGAAAACGAGAGTAGACAATACATCATTATAATGAAGGAGGATATGGATATCCTGCAACAGGAAAAGGCTGACCAGGATACCAGAATTCTGGCTTTGCAGAAGGAGCACCAAGACAGTTTGGACTCCTTCCTGCAGAGCCAGAAAAAGCTGGAGCAACAGATAGATTTCAACAGGGCATGCACAAAGCAGGTAGCCACCCTGCAAAGCCAATTGGATAGAGAAAAAGAGGAGAGCAATAAACTGATTCTGAAAGATCTGGACACCCAGACAGAATTTCAGGAAGAGCGGCAGAAAGCTGGTGCCTTTCAAAGGCAGAGGGACGACCTGGTGGCACAGATGCAGGCTCTTAGTCAGGAAAGGGACACCTTAGGCCAGGAAGTCTGCCAACTAAAAGAAAAATTGAAGAAAATCACCTGGCCCTCCAGTGGCTGGGTGACCTCCAAAAAGAGCATCACAACTTGCTAAAGCACACCAGGAGGGTGGAAGATGTTCTGGCAAGAAAGGAGCAGGCCAGTAGGGATGGGACTCAGGAGGTAACCCTCCTGCAGCAAAGACTGGCCCAGTTTTCCAGGACCAATCAGGAGACACAGAGAGAGAATGAGGCTCTCTGTCAGCACAATGATAGGCTCCAGCAACAGGTAGCCATGCAGGTGAGACTGATAGAGTCTAGTAAGGCCTTAACTGAGGAACTGAAAGCGAGGGCTCTTGCATTGCAACAGGGAGCAGGGGCTGACAGAGATGAAGTTCGCTGAGAAAGGGAAACACCTGAGCATAACCTCAGAAGCCCTAGTACCAGAGGCCTTCATCTCTCTCAGTCCCTGGACTCAGCCACCCCCATGTTCCCTGGCGCACATGAGCACGGGCCACAGGGATGGCAGATTACTATCCAGCTAAATGTGTGGGGCTCATAGGCCAGTACCACCCAGGAATGGAGGTGCAGGCATCCGGGTATGGGAACCCAAGCACAGTGCAATTTAGCGGGGAACCCCAGGAGAGTAGGCCCACTAAGGGCATCCTGAAAACATCTGCCCAGTTAGGTCAGTGGGGGGGTACCCATCAAATCCTGGCAGCAAGGAGGGATCTGAAGACTCCTCTGGGCGTCACAGAACACAGGAGATCAGGTTCCCACATTCTGCCAGCCATTCCCAGGCTCGCAGAATCCGGGTAAACCTGGAAGATCAGACGGGCACCTCTGGGAGCAGTGCTTCTGAGTCGGAGGATGAATGGACCAGGGTTACCCGTACCAAAAAGGCCAATAAGGCAAAAAGGGCCTTGCTTAAGGACCCATTGAAACAAATAAAGGCAATAAGGAGTGTCATCACGCCTTATCATAAGAACGCCAAGTATTCTGTTTGGGAACACTTGGAGCTCTATGAGCAAATGATGGAGACTTTCCATTTGAAGGACAGCAGTAGCTGCATCCAGTACATCAAATGGACATTCTCCCCAGGATATTCCAGTTTCTTTGCAGGGCTGGAGGACCAAAACCATTCAAGATGGTCCGCATATAGGGCGGCCATCTTGAAACATTTTTCTGTTCATAGAAATCCCCAAGAGGCTCGCAAGGCAGCCTACAATTTGCAATTTGGGGAGGATCAGGCCCCACAAGAATTTGTGCAAGAATTGAAGCGTGCCTTTGCGCAGACCACCAGAAGGGTGCGCACGGACAGAAGAGAATTTGTCAATACTTTTTTCCATGCCTTGCCCAAATACATCATGACCCAGCTAGTGAGAGATTTTCACGAGAAGAGGTCACTAGACTGGGTCATTGAACAGGCTACCCGGATCTATGAGGTGCAGAAGCCCATAGAAAATAAAATTAATGCGCAGAAAAACCCCAAAACCAACAGCACCCCTGCTGCTGCCAAGGTGGCGGAGGTAAAGGTTGCAATATTTGTGTTGCCTAGCGCACACCTAGGTTTAAGGTTTTTTTTACAAAATTTGTTGAAAATTTTACGGGGTGCCGGGGAGAATAACAACCTTGACACTGGGTTGTTTTAACCTATGTAAATCCAACAGATTGTCCACAAGATTGTGGAACTCTCCCATCCCCTGCACACCCTTTATACTGTAGAAACAGTCAATATTTCTATACAATAGTAATATTCAGTTTCTTTCAGAAAAAAGAAGAAATTAGTGAGAGAAGCTAATTCATGACACTATTATAATAAAACAGAATGATGGGGACCATCGGTTTTAATTGAATTTTAAATTAATTGTTACAGATATGAATTTCAATTCATTCATCATCCAGTCTTTGTAAACATAATAACATAAATGTATTCATTTTGAGGTTACATTCAATATTATAATACAAGGGCATACAAGGTACTCATCACACTTTCTATGTAATAGGCTTTTCACATGATATATCCAAAGAAAGTAATGATGAATATTTTCTCGACGCGTTTCGGGGTGTCCCCTTCTTCAGGAATTGATAGCCCTCTTCATTGCCGTTAATCTTTGTTTCGTCTATAATGTATGATACAATGATCAGATTTTAGTTTCTCACTGATAACTGTCATTTAACTCTTGGGAGAAATTTTTAATAATAATCACCTGGATGTTCAATGTGGAATATTCTAACTGGATTTATTGTCAATAGCAATATCAGCTCAATAATGGTTATACAACCTGTAGATGTGATAAAAAGACAATAGGGAAAGCTCAATTAAAAAGGGGATCTTAATTCATGAAGGAAAATCTAGTCATGTAATATCTAAGAAAAAATATTACCTTTCGGTATTTCTGTAAGAAGCTACTACATCCATGGAATGGGTCGCTGTGGTATGTAGAGAGTCCTCAGGTACGGAGGTAGTGCAGTAATGGGCGATTCCTCAACTCGTGTCTGTAAAGACGCGATCTTGTATACTATATAAGATATAAGAAAACAATTGGATGGGATAATTGTGTAGAGAGTATTCTGTGAAGGCCTCTAGGCTCATGGTATGCAATTGGGGAGCTGTTTACAAAGGATTCTCTTACCTCCTTCCTGAGAAGATGGCCGGTGCTGTAGCTCGAACCGTTCTACGCGGTTTTTCACTAAAGATGGCCACTATTTACATTATGACGTCATCACGTCGAAGCGTGACGACGTCACAATGTTTAGAACGTCAACGTGTGACGGGAAAACAGACGTCATACGGGCATATTTTAGAAAACAATGTGTGATTAACCAATAGTATATAGGTGTATATCTATACCGGTGCAGGGAGTTAAAGATGAAAAGAGTCGGAAGATCAATGTGAGGAGTGTCTCATGTAACTTCTGGGATATCTATTGTTTACCACGGACAAAAATTAATCGAATATTGGACATCCGTGTGTTTACTATTTCAAGAGAAGCATGCTCACATTCTATGGTCTGTAACTTAATACATCCTATGTCAGTAAAAAATCATCCTAAGTGAACTGAACAAATTCAAAAATGTATTTAACAGCAATTGATATTATATCCACACTGGGTTTCTGATGGGGTCAGGGGAAACAGTATTTAGTTACAAAAATGAGGCTAAACTGTAATCTTCGTTCATCCCATTGGGAGCTAGACTGTTTAGTCTCTCTATCCAGAAGATTTCCCTCTGGTTCATACGTCTGGCATGATTGCCACCTCTTGGGGCTCTGTTCACAATTTCCAAAATCACAACCTTTAGTTGAGAAATATTATGTTTCTTTATGGAAAAATGTCTTGCTACAGGTGAGTTAACACTGTTGGTACGTATGTTACTTTTGTGTTCATTCCAGCGCTCCTTGGCTTTCCTTTGTGTCTGTCCAACATAGTAAATGCCGCATGGGCAGCTTAAACCATAAATGATTGATTTCGTGTCACAAGTGGCAAAATCCTTAAGTGGGATTTTTTGGCCATTTGATGGGTGTCTTACATAGCTTCCCTTCATTATGTTGTTACAATTGCCACAACTGAGACAAGCAAACGTACCTATTTTCCTTTTGGTGAGGGTTCTTTGATTGTCCACTCTCGGTCTTTCTGCTTTAACTAGGCTATCCCTGAAGTTCCGACCCCTCTTGTAGGCGATTATGGGTGGTTCAGGAAAAAGTCTCTTTAGTTGTGGATCCAATTTGATTATACCCCAGTTCTTCTTGATCATCCTTGTTATGTGATGACTCTGTGCTGAATATCTTAAAGCGTAGAGAAATGGGATCTCCTTAGATCTATTTCTTGATATACGGAGGTCTTTCCTCTCCAATGTGAGTGTTTTTTCTTCTGCTTTCTTGATGATAGACTCTGGATAACCTCTTTCCTTGTATCTTTGTGTCATCAATAGGTTTTCATTCCTCAGGGTGTCAGTTGTTGAGATAATTCTCTTTAGTCTAAGGAATTGACTGTAGGGTAAATTATTCTTTAAATGCGTCGGATGATGGCTCCTGAAGTGTAACGTGTTGTTAACATCGGTGGGTTTGTGATAAATATTGGTGATTATCCCATCTTCCCCAATCTCTAGTTCAACGTCCAAAAAATGTAGTTTAGGGGTTCCAATTTCCATTGTGAATTTGATTCTGTCGTGGCCTAAATTGATGTATTTCAGGAATTCCTCTAGTTCGTGATGTTGTCCTCTCCAGATGACGAAAACATCGTCAATGTATCTTTTCCAGGTGATGATTTTTTTGCTAAATTTTGTTGGTATCAAAATCCATTTCATCTCCAAATGGTACATGAATAGATTGGCATAGGCTGGGGCCATTGCTGACCCCATTGAAGTTCCTGATGCTTGTAAATAGTACTGCGTCCTGTATCTGAAATAGTTGTTAATGAGTATAATTTTGCTTAATTTCATTAGGAAGGTTTTGTTCGCTTCACATTCATTTCTTAGTAGGCACCATTCGAGTGCTTCCAAACCGTCTTGATGTGGGATACATGTATATAAACTCTGTACATCAAACGAAACCAGTAGATCATTTCTGTTAATATCTGTTAAGGTGTCTAGGTGATTGAGAAAATCTGTGGTATCTTTAAGATATGTTGTGGTTGTTTGGACTATGGGTTGTAATGCCTTGTCCACATAAACTGCTAGTGGGTTGAAGATACTATCAGTTCCCGCAACAATCGGTCTGAGGGGGGGTTTTGTCAAGTTCTTATGTATTTTTGGCAGTCCATAGAAGATTGGAGTAATAGGATGTTCATTAATCAAAAACAATTTAGTCTTGTTGGAAATCCATCCTTGGTCCTCAGCTTCCTCAAGCGTAGTTTCAATAATGCTTGATATTTCTCTGACCGGATCTTGTTCAATTTTTATGTACGTGTTCTCATCTGTTAGGAGCTCCAAAATCTTCTCCTCATAGTATGTAGTGTCCATAATAACTATGGCCCCTCCTTTGTCTGCCGGTTTTAGGGTCAGGCTTCTGTCATCCGCAAGGTTCTTGATGATTTCATTCTGCCTTCTCCTGGTGTTGTAGTTCCTTGTTTTGGTGAAATTAACCCTTTTGAGATCTTTTATCATCTGTTCTTCAAACATTCTGATGGTTATGTTATTGACTTGAGGGTCGAAATGACTCTTGGGTTTCATTTCTAAGTATTGATGTGGCTCTTGTGTAGTGTTGATTCCCATTTGTGAATCAAAAAAGACTTTGAGTCTCATTTTCCGTGCCAGTCTATGAAGATTGATTTTTTCTTCCAGCAAATTGGAATTCTGGGTTGGTATAAATGTTAAACCTAGGTTCAATGTGTCCGTTTGGTCTTTGGATAGTGATTTTGGAAATTGTGAACAGAGCCCCAAGAGGTGGCAATCATGCCAGACGTATGAACCAGAGGGAAATCTTCTGGATAGAGAGACTAAACAGTCTAGCTCCCAATGGGATGAACGAAGATTACAGTTTAGCCTCATTTTTGTAACTAAATACTGTTTCCCCTGACCCCATCAGAAACCCAGTGTGGATATAATATCAATTGCTGTTAAATACATTTTTGAATTTGTTCAGTTCACTTAGGATGATTTTTTACTGACATAGGATGTATTAAGTTACAGACCATAGAATGTGAGCATGCTTCTCTTGAAATAGTAAACACACGGATGTCCAATATTCGATTAATTTTTGTCCGTGGTAAACAATAGATATCCCAGAAGTTACATGAGACACTCCTCACATTGATCTTCCGACTCTTTTCATCTTTAACTCCCTGCACCGGTATAGATATACACCTATATACTATTGGTTAATCACACATTGTTTTCTAAAATATGCCCGTATGACGTCTGTTTTCCCGTCACACGTTGACGTTCTAAACATTGTGACGTCGTCACGCTTCGACGTGATGACGTCATAATGTAAATAGTGGCCATCTTTAGTGAAAAACCGCGTAGAACGGTTCGAGCTACAGCACCGGCCATCTTCTCAGGAAGGAGGTAAGAGAATCCTTTGTAAACAGCTCCCCAATTGCATACCATGAGCCTAGAGGTCTTCACAGAATACTCTCTACACAATTATCCCATCCAATTGTTTTCTTATATCTTATATAGTATACAAGATCGCGTCTTTACAGACACGAGTTGAGGAATCGCCCATTACTGCACTACCTCCGTACCTGAGGACTCTCTACATACCACAGCGACCCATTCCATGGATGTAGTAGCTTCTTACAGAAATACCGAAAGGTAATATTTTTTCTTAGATATTACATGACTAGATTTTCCTTCATGAATTAAGATCCCGTTTTTAATTGAGCTTTCCCTATTGTCTTTTTATCACATCTACAGGTTGTATAACCATTATTGAGCTGATATTGCTATTGACAATAAATCCAGTTAGGATATTCCACATTGAACATCCAGGTGATTATTATTAAAAATTTCTCCCAAGAGTTAAATGACAGTTATCAGTGAGAAACTAAAATCTGATCATTGTATCATACATTATAGACGAAACAAAGATTAACGGCAATGAAGAGGGCTATCAATTCCTGAAGAAGGGGACACCCCGAAACGCGTCGAGAAAATATTCATCATTACTTTCTTTGGATATATCATGTGAAAAGCCTATTACATAGAAAGTGTGATGAGTACCTTGTATGCCCTTGTATTATAATATTGAATGTAACCTCAAAATGAATACATTTATGTTATTATGTTTACAAAGACTGGATGATGAATGAATTGAAATTCATATCTGTAACAATTAATTTAAAATTCAATTAAAACCGATGGTCCCCATCATTCTGTTTTATTATAATAGTGTCATGAATTAGCTTCTCTCACTAATTTCTTCTTTTTTCTGAAAGAAACTGAATATTACTATTGTATAGAAATATTGACTGTTTCTACAGTATAAAGGTGTGCAGGGGACGGGAGAGTTCCACAATCTTGTGGACAATCTGTTGGATTTACGGAGGTAAAGGTTGCCCCCGTTTTAGATTTGGAGATGGGGGGGCCTAAAAACCTGCCTGCACCAAATAATTCACAGCCCAGAAGGCCCTCGGGCCAGTCACAGACAGGGAGTCGAGGAGGTAGTCCCACAAATGGGGTCCCCCGCTCCCCTGATTATGTAAGTCCCCGCTACAAGGGAAACCGACCCATCCTGGGTTATGTGTGGACTCCTCCAGCCCAAGGAGGGGGATCCAGCCAAGCACCTGACCCAGGGAACTTCCCTCCTAACTTCCCCCAGGAGGGCAGAAATTCACCAAATCCTGGGCAGAACTTTTTTCCCAGGTATCTACCCAATTTCCAGCCCCAAAATCATCCATCCTTCTTTCCCCAATTCCCTGAGCCCAGACAATCTAATCCGGGAGAGGGGAGGCCAAGGGTGGAGGGGTACCCAAATCTTCCCAATCCAGGGTATTACCAGAGAAGGGATAGCTACCCTTCCTGGGATCAGCCCAGGGGAGAAAATAGAGCCCCGTATCAGCCTGAGCGGGTTTCACAACTTGAGCGCCAGGTCCAAAATATGGCACGGGATCTGGGTCACATACTGAGGGCTCAACAGAACCCTCAGATGAGCATGCCACCGCAGAATGCCCCAAACTCTGGACCTGGTGTTCCAGAACAATGACGGGGGCAGCACCCTGATAACACACCGGTTCCCAGGGAGGAGGCACAAGGGGAAGGGGGGTGTAAAGCCTTGGAGGAAGCTTCCTTCCCAACTTGTAAACAGCCCCTGGAAAACCAGGAACCGGAAACAAAATCTCCTGCCCCTGAAAGCCTGCCTCCCAAGGAGCAGAGGGGGGGTAGGAGAAACAAAGGACCCAAACAGACCCCCTTTGTGGAGGAGGTACAGGTCTCCCAATTTGAGGGAGAGGGATATTCAGAAGATCCTGGGAAAAGGATCTTCTCCTTCAGAGATGGGGGAACTCCTCCCAAGGAAAAATGGGTCCCAAGGGATTTCGACCCAGACTGGGTAGATGTGGGGATTGAGCTGTCGCCGCCCATCATCCTATCCCAGAACCAACAAAACCAAAAACCCTGGTTCAAACCCATCCTGGTGACTGCCTCCAAAAAGGCAGGGGCGGCCCAGAACCGGAACCAGGGGAACCTAAAACTGAATCAACAGACTGGAGAGATGTGGAGACTGAGCTACCGCCGCCCATCATCTCATCCCAGAACCGACAATACCAAAATCCCATGGGTCAAACCCATCCTGATGACTGCCTCCAAAAATGGGGGGGCGGCCCAGAACCCGAAACCATTTTCAGTTGCCAACTTTTTCTTTCAGATTCCCCAGGCTCTCCACAGAATTCTGCCCAAGTCTCTTCTCTTGCAATGTCCAAAACCAGAAAATTGGCCCACCAGTTGTCCAAAAATGTGCATTATCTGTGCCCCCTTGAGGAGAAGGAGGGAAGATATTATGCCCCGGTACAAGTAGAGGGTCAGGGTACAATTTCAGCACTGGTGGACACTGGATCTCAAGCTACCCTTCTGTCCAGAAGGGCCTTTGATGAACTGAATTTAGGAAGGGGAGAGAATTATCGTATTCCCCTCACCTCTCTTCCTGGACAACTCCAGAACTTTGACGGGAAGGAAATTCCCGTCGAGGGGACTGCAGATTTGGACATCAAAATTGGGTGACACAAGGTGAAACACCCGGTCATAGTAGTGACTCCAGAGGGCACCACTTGTTTACTAGGGAATGACCTCCTGAGAAGGTTGTCACCCCTAATAGATTGCGTGAACAAGGTCCTCTGGACCCAGACTAGCCGACCAATAAAATTAAAACAGAGTGTCAACCATGTTAGTTTAAACGGCACCTGCCACATGGTTGAACAAAAATCTGAGAAAGTAGAATTTTACTTCCAGAACAACCAAATTCCAGACGTGACAGTAATAGCAGTAGGGCAACAGACTGGTGATGGGGGGTCCTCTCTATTTCTGAAAATCAACCTTCCTTCCAGTTTAAGGTGGTATTCCACACTGGAAGGAAACACTCTGAAATTCTTTACCAATCCACAATCAGACACTCCCACTCCTATAGTCCAGAAAAAGGTGAAATCAGCTCGGAGCCTGGCTGATATTCAGCAAATTGGAGATCAGTTTTTCATCCCTGTTCAGTTAAATGATGGGAAGGACTATGTTCATGCTCGCGTGTGTGTGAACAACGGTAAGAGCTTCATCAGCGAAGCCATGTTCCGCCAACTCCCAAAAGATCCAGCCATTCCCACATTCAAACTGATAGATACATGGGAAATGGACCCGGAAGCACCCAATTCCAAACATCTCCTGCCAAGCAGGTGTATGCTCAAAATCTCCATTGGCAACAAGAGCATAGTCCATAATTGTTGGGTTGTGCGAGACGTCACTGCTGCCTTTTACTTAGGCAGTGACATTCTCAATTGCTTTGCCATTTATTTGGACCTAATAAACTTCAAAGCTTGGTCCCGATTAGCGGATAATCCCATGGGCTTTGATGATCAAGAAAAAGCATTTAGATCAGCTCAATTGCTACCTTATGCAGTTGAAACTTAGCTTAAAGAGGAAGTCACCATCCCAGAAAGGACCTGACAATTCTCCCTGGAAGTGAAAGTTAAAAGAGGACAAAAATTGAAAAACCCTGATGCTTATATTCATCTAAATGCTTCTCTCCAACAGCAATGGTTAGGGGTAAACCCAACACCATTAGTCAACATAGAACATGACACCATTCCAATAGAGGTGGATAACAGCGACTTAAAGAGTATTACTCTAGCCGCAGGCACCATCATTGGAATGGCGGTTGGTGACTGGCATTTCTCCATTGATTTTGGAAATGAACTGTTAGGACAAATCCCCAAGGACTGTTTTGACAGTGACAGTGATGACAATACAACACCAGTCAGGATTTTCACCCGGCATGGGGGGAACTTCCTGGTGTACACTTCTTGCCCTTATGGTAAGGAAGATGTGACTTGTGACTTCAGGAGGGATGAGGTGATTTTCCAAATCCATGAGGGCTGCCTTTGCCACCTGAAGCCTCCAGTCCAAATCAGCACTCTGACCAGGGACTTCTCCACCCAGTTGGAGGAGGCCGCTGAGATAGCCAAACCAGAAGTCTTTCCAGGCTTCAGGCAGATGGTGGACAAGAGAGTCAACCTAGCTGATGCCTGTGTGACTCTGGAACAGAAGCAAAAGTTGAAACAAGTCTTCTTGGGTTTCCAAGATCTCTTTGCGGTAGACTCATATGACTGTGGTCGCACCGACATCCACACAACAACAATTCCCACGGACTCTGGCATGACTCCAGTGTTTGTGAAGGTATATCGCTTGCCTCTCGCATCCATGGAGTCCCTTACTGAAATAATTAAGAAGCTTGAGTCCCGGGGAATAATCTGTCCAGTCCACAGCACTTTCAATAATCCGGTGCTGGGAATATTGAAGCCAAACGGCCAGTGGAGACTCTGCGCTGACCTTAGGGAGCTCAACAAACAGGTCCATACTTTCCGATGGCCTCTGCCCTACATTGACCAAGGGCTGGCCCAGATTCAGGGGTCACAGGTATTCACAGCAATAGACCTGACCAATGGATACTGGACCGTGCCTGTCAGTAGGGAGGACCAAAACAAACTGGCTTTTACCTTTGGGGGCCAGCAGTACACATGGACCCAAACTCCTTTCGGATACCTCAACTCCGGCAATGAATTCAACATTTTCCTATATAAGGCCATGCCCGACCTGGGAGCGAGGGGTAACCTGGCTTATGTAGATGATGTCCTCATCAAAATTTCATCTGTGGAAGAACACATAGCGGAGATACGTTATGTTCTGACACAGTTGAGGGCCGCCGGAGCAAAACCTTCCTTTCAGAAAGCACAGTGGTGTAGAACCCGTGTTAATTTCTTGGGGCATGAAATTACTCCTCAGGGTCTCTGTCCCCAGGAAAAGAAAGTGGAAGCACTCCAGAAACTGAAGGATCCCATAACTCTGCGGGAACTAAGGAGCCTCCTTGGACTGACTAATTACAGCAGAAAGTTCATTGAGGGCTACGCAGAGATCACCAGACCCCTGATTCAACTCTTGAAGGGGGGGGGGTCAAGTGGGAATGGGGTCCAGAACAATCCGAGGCAGTAAGACAACTCAAGAGAAGCCTCTCACAAGCGCCTTGCCTAGCTTACCCTGTCAGAAACAAGGAGTTCTTCCTGGAGAGAGGGTTCTTTAATACGTGCTTGACGGCAGTATTATACCAAAAGCATGACAAGGTCAATAAAGTAATCTCCTATGCGAGCAAAACTTTATCCTCTGTGGAGGAAAAATTCAACGATTGTGAGAAGGCACTCCTGACAACGGTGTGGGCATTGAAGAATTACCGCCCGTTTATCCAGGGGGAACACATCATAGTGGAGACTCCACACCAGCCTCTGCAATATCTCCAAAGTGACAGAATCCGGGCCGGAAATGTGAGTAATTCCCGAATTACTTCCTGGATTCTGTCAATGCAAGGCTTTCCTGTGGAGGTCAGATATGGCCAAAACAAGAAGAGTCCCCTCGCGCAAGGTCTGGCTGACTTGCATGATTGTGCCAGAGAAAACTGTCTCAAGGACGAAAGTCTAAAAATCAAGGACAACATGGAGGCATACCTTAATTCCCCACACAAAGTCTTTGAAGAAGACAAGTGTGAGGGAATGCCCACTGTCTATGTGGATGGATGCTCTTACCATGTTGACAACAACGGGGAAAAAGAACTCGTAGCCGGCGTAGGGCACGCATGGGTGAATGAGTCCCCAGAACCCCCCGCTGGATACAAAATTGGTCCCCGAAGTAGTCAGGAGGCAGAATTGATGGCTGTGCATCAAGCCATCCTCACTGCTGTCCAACATCAACTCCACGAACTGGTCATAATCACAGATTCGGATTATGTACGGAACGGGTTTGTGGAGCACCTGGTCAATTGGAAAACCAGAGGCATGTTATGTGCTAATAACAAACCCTTTAAACATGGGAAGTTAATCCAAAACATTGATGATCTGGTCACCTCGAATGGGATGACCATCTACTGGAAAAAGATCAAGGGTCATTCCAAAGTAGAGGGACTAGACAAAATTGGAAATGACCTAGCTGATCAGCTGGCCAAAACCGGGGCCATCCAAGGGGATCTAATAGAGATTGAGTCCCTTTTGGGGGAAATCCAGGTCACTGCTATCACTAGGTCCCAGACAAATGCTCACAATAATCTTTCAACTGCACAATGGAGTAAGGAGACCCCAGATGCTGATTTGATTACGGCTCAAAAGGGGGATCCAATAATTGGTAAGTTTTTCCAACACATTGAGGACCCTGAGAACTTTCCCTTGACGGATACCGATTACATCGGGAAAGAGGACCAAAGAGTGTTGATGAAATGTCCAAAAATGTTCCGGATCCAAGACGGTTTGTTGGTAAGGAAATCCCAAGCTGGCCATGATCAGTGGGTAGGCTCCAGCATATATATTCCAAATATAGTGGGTGTCTCCTACCTCATTCCGAAGCCTTATGTTAAGTCACGCCCATGATGCGGCCACCGCCGGTCATAGGGGGTTTCATACAACACTTGAAATCTTAAGAGAGGTTGCATACTGGCCACACATGGGGCAGGACCTCTACCAATACTTGAAGGGGTGTCTGGTGTGTGCACAATTTCAGCCAACATCCCTCAGACACCGTGCACCTCTCCAAAAGAGGGGGATGACACTGCCATTGTCAGATTTGCAGCTGCCCTGATGATTAACCACATCTTTTCCCGTTTTGGTCTACCTCAAAGGATTGAGTCAGACAGAGGTAGCCACTTCACCAGTGAAGTAATGACAAAGATGTGGGAGATACTGGGGGTCAAAAGGAAGCTACATATTGCTTACAGGCCAGCTTCTTCTGGAGCAGTGGAGAGATATAACCGAACCATTGTGAGCATCTTAAAAAAGTGTGTGGCAGATTCTGGGCCAATTTGGGATATCCGACTACCTCTGGTCCTAATGGCCATCAGATCTACCCCGTCATCTGCAACTAAAATGTCACCATTTGAGTTGATGACTGGACGCAAGATGGTGCTTCCTCTGCATTTGCTCTACAGGACCCAAGAGCAGACACTGATAAATGCCTCCACAACTCATGAGTATGTGGAGAATTTAAGGAAACACCTCCAACATGCTTTTGTCTATGCTCAGCGGAATCTAGAAAGATCAGAGTAATTCAGTTCCAACCCTAAAATATTCCACACATAGCATATAAAATTCTGTGATTCTTGAATATATGTGTTCTTGTCTCCTAATTTTAAAAAAAAAATGTATATGTTCATATCTTCTGATTTATAATAGTGGTGGAAAAATGTCTAGAAATGTGTATTGCCGCTTTGCTTTATCATCCTAGGAGAGATGAAACCATGGAGACTAACCAAGGAGAATGACTCAGGGACCGGGAGCAAAGATCCGAGGGCCCCGGGGTACCGCCCAATATTCGCATCAGGACCGGCGAGGAGAACCGATCGATCCAACCGGATGGAGGAAAAGATGCAGAACTGTGCCATCTACAGAATTGGGAGAAGATGAGGCGAACATCCAGATCTTGCGAGTTCCATCAGTGAAAGATCAGAATGGCCATCGCAAGAGGGGGGGCTTGTGGGATGTTTTTACCCATGCATCCAAGCCCTACCATAAAACTGTGCATTGCTGGCATTGAAAACATCATGATGGCCAGAACTCCCCAGAGAGTGCACAGGGAAAACATGAAGAATAGGCTGCCACCCATTTTTACCTATGTTGTGAGCACAGGAGGGCACTGCCTAAAACCACCATTGGGCTACACACACAGTAGCCTGAAACCATTGGGAATGGCAATGCTGATTGCCAAAAGCAACCCAGAACTATGGAGAATTAATTTTCTTAAGGTCAAAATGGATGCAGTACTGGTGCTCACCACTATCAGAAAGCCGGCGTTTTAAAACCACCAGACTTTTGTGTAAAACTGAACAAATGAACCGAAACCAGGCCAAGGAAAGACTTGCTAAGAGGTAGATACAATGTAAAACTATATTCTGAAATGACTTGAAGGAAGTAATTATTTAATGTATATATAAAAAATAGCTGCATGTAAGTTGGATTTGAATGTAGAAAACTGGGAACTAAAGTGACATTTAGCTGAATTCTGCCTGACAACTACCCCCGACAGGAGAAACCTGCTCAGCCACCCTTCCCAGGCCTAGCTGCATCCTGCTGCCCCTGCCAAAAGGAGATGACGCCTCTCTGATTGGGTTAGGGGAGGAGCAACTGGGGACTGCAGGAAGTTGAACAAAGCCCTGTGCTGGACTCAGGCAAATGTTATATTGGGGGGCCGTAAAGTGGCTTCCTCTTGGGAGAAACTGGGAGGGGCAGTACCTCTGCTAGCAAGCTGAGCTTGGGGGAAGTGGATAAACCAGTTATTCCACCATGTGATGTGGGAAGCCACACCCCTTTTTGACCAGTGCATAATTTTAGAAAGATAGATAACTCATAGTGCGGACTGGGCAAAATTATATAAGTAATATCATTATTTTTGTGATTTTTCTGTGCACGTTTTAAGAGGTGTTAGGGCCCTGTGGTGTATTCTGGGGGGTTGCTAGCAGAAAATAGCGTCTTACTCCAAATGTCTGCATGTTAAAAATCTGACACTTCATCAATTAATGTCCATACTCCTTGTGCACATTTGTGTAATTTTTGGTAAATGTCCGATATTGGTAAACTGACCAAAAAGCGCAAAATATTGTCATTTCTGAATCCCAGCTCGCAGGAACATGGGGCTTGAACAGAGACCTGTCTTAATTCATCTGTAATATGTACATGTAATGTCAACCACTTGTGTATCTGGGAAATATGTATTTGAATCAAATATAGATTTGTGGGCAAATTGACCAGGGGAGGATCCTCTGACCCATAAACAAACCTCATCATGATGACAATCCATTTCCTTCCCCCAATCATGGGAGAGGGGAGAATTGGGCCAATGACAAGTAGAGAGGGGCAGGCTCAGTTATGCCACGCACACACCCACTTTCTCAACACATGAAAGCAGACAGTGCAGGACAGGTGGGAGATTCACTTTCCACTTTCTTGCGGGATGATCAAAGTATGAATTGGTAGCGGTTTGTATGTTTTCCACAAGTTCCGGGAACCCCAGATAGTAGCCATTGAGGCGCCATGATGTGGGAGGGAGTGGTCTCGACGTTGCCAACTCCATCAGCAGGAGGGAGTGATCTGATATGCCCCTAGCGATCAGTTTTGCCACAATGGCCTTATGAAGGACTATCGCTGGAAGAAAGAAGTAGTCAAGTCTAGATAACGAGGCATGGACCCCAGAGTGATATGAGTATTCTCTTACATCAGGTTGCACGTCTTGCCATACATCCCTCAGTCCCATTGCATCGGCAAAGGTGGCAAGTTTGGTATGAATTCTAGGGTTCCTCCCTCTTAGATGAGTGCGATCTAGCTCCACGTTCATCACTTCATTAAAATCACCCCCTAGGATTAACAGGTCTGATGGGTCGTTGGCAATCATTGGTGTAATGACATATACTAATGGTGTTAACAATGCGGGGGGTGAATAGACCGCCAGTAAAGCGATTGTTTGGCTCCATAACATTCCGGTGGCATATGTAAACCGGCCACCTGCATCTTGTATCACGCTAGAGAGGGTAAAAGGAAGTCTTTTGTGCATTAGTAAGAGTACACCCCGTGAGCCAATGGTGAAACCAGCATGTATTGCAGTGCGGTAGTTGGTGCATTTAAATAAATTACAGGTTGTCCTCGCTAAGTGGGTTTCAGTGAGAAAAACTATGTCCGGGGTGTGTTTGTTTAGGAATTGTGTGACTAGTCTCCTCTTAAGGCCATTACCTAGCCCGTTGACATTCCAGGTCAAGAGTTTGAGAGTACGGTCTTTGCCGTCAGGCGAGCTCGATCAATGAGGGGTAGGTGCATGATTGTGCCTTGCCATGTTGTGTAAATGTCAGTATGATGGCAGCACTCTGATGTGATGTGCTGCAGTATTAGAAGGATATCTGTGAGATAATACATGGATCCGTACCTGACCAAACAATTCCCCCACCTTGGTCCAACCTACAAGTAAGGCCTCTAAACAAAGAGCAAAACAAACATTCCTTCCCCCGCCTCCCTCCACCCCATACTCCGCCCCAACTCGAAGTATCTGTCACCCGAACATCAGTTGAGAGATAACTATAACGTGCTCCTGACTTCAAACAAAACACTTACAACTCCCCCGATGAGTCACAGTGGGGCTGGGGGTTTCATCCCTCTGAGCTGAACGCTCATTTTTGTGTCCATCCATGTCATTTGTTTCTGTCCAGGCTCCTCCATGTTAAAGGCTATTTGACCACAGTGCTATAGGGGACTCCCTTATGCTACACAGCGAACTTCTGTATATCAGTCCTCTTCCTTGCGTGGTGGTAGGTCCTGTTCCTGCCCCAGTGGCTGTCCGACAGGGAGGTCCCGATCTGGCTTGGCTCCAGGATTCCTGTTCCTATTGTTTCTCATTGTTCTCAGGTCTCCCTCTATGTGTTGCTCCACCCACCTCCATGCTTCTTTAGGGTCCGTAAGGTGGACCGTCATCCACTTATGATAGATCTTTAGCTGGGCTGGAAACATTAAGCCATATTTTATGTTCAGAGAGTGGAGATGTTTTTTAAGTTGGTCGAATGATTCTCTTGCCTTCTGCACCTCTCTGGGGTAATTTTGGAAGAATTTGATTTTAGATCCATTGTAAGTTATGATGTCTTTGGTTCGTGCCATTTAAAGCAATGCATCTCAGTCTCTGTAGTTTAAGAATCTTGCTATCACAGTGCGTGGAGGGGTCCAGGTACAGGGCGTCCAGTTGGCATACGATGGGCTCTTTCTATCGAAAAGAACTCTGAGAACACCTTTGGTTCAAACATATCTGTGAGCAATTGTTTTAGGAATATTTCCATGCTTGCCCCTTCTGCCTTTTCTGGTAGCCCCAGGATCCAGACATTATTACGCCTTTACCTAACCTCGCCCTCATCAACTCTCTCTTCCATTACTTTGAGGCGTGTTGTGACCCTGGTTAGTTGTTGCTCCAGGTTTCGCAGCCCATCTTCCGCACCGGACATACGTTGTTCTGCCTCCCCAGTTCGGGACGTCAGTTTATGTAGGTCATAGCGCAAGAGTGAGACGTCCATACTGATGCCGTCCATTTTCTGCTCCATGGAGGCTCGTGATTCTGCTATCGCGGCCATGACACCTTTTAGCGATAGCATATCTTCCATCTCTGCCCTTGTATCCAGTTGGCTGTGATGGGTGGCGTGTTTGTTGTCGGTGTGGTGAATTGGTCAATTTTGCTTTGGGTGCCTGCTTTCTTAGCCTTGTCTCTGCCCATGCTAGTTTTAGACGATGGCATATATTACTTTGCTATTTTCTCTTACGCAGGGTGGCGTGGAGGCTCGCTTGTTTGATTGTTACACCTTTGCCAATCGATAAGAAGTTTTATTTTGCTTGCTTGTGGCTCACTTGGTCAGCCTTCCCGGGAAGGGATCAGCACCATTTTGCAGCAGAGGACGGCAGCTCTCGGTGTGCCCAGGGATCTAACGTTGTCCCACCTCCGAGGGGCACTGGAATTCAACGTGTCTGCAACTCTGTTTATCTCTGTGGCTCGTCCACTACTATGGAGTTAAATTAGAGTAGCTGGTTCGTCCCTGTACATGGCAAAGGCGAGATTAGTGCCGATATGTGGCTCTTGTGCTCATTTGCCCATCTGTTCCAACGGAATCTGCCACCGCTCTACGTCTTCGGAGTCACAGATGTGTCTTGGTAAGAGGCCTCTTTGACTGTGCCATGTCAACCAGGAAGTCACTTTGGGCCTGCAAACTGACTGTTTTCTCCCTCACAGGATGTGTTCATTTGCTCCGTCAGCTTCGGGTTTAATGGGCTGACGGTATCAGGCAGATCCCAGCAGGTAGGATTGCAAGGGCACCTCTAGGCTAAGCTACATTGTATTGCCGCCACTAGCTGTGTCTCCTCTTCCTCACCGCCACTCTCCACAGGCGCAGATTTCCCAACTGTGCACTTATGCTCTCATGTCTGCCCTATCAGGGACAGGTCAGCAATCCTATGTGTCTCTGCATGGTGTCTGTGTGTGTTCTCTGGTGTCCCCGCGTCGGCAGCCCGGGTCTATTACTCCACAGGGACAGCTGAGCGACAAGAGCCACTTTTGTGGGGTTTGAACATGGGAGGTGATCTTATCTGGGCGAGATTTCGGGCCTGTGCTTTGGATTAGCCGCCCAGCCTGTGTACCAGTTCAGCAGCAGGCCCAGATGTGCCTCGGCAGGGGCAAACAGGGGCGAGGGATGCATTGGCGCCTCTCCCGTGCGGGAGATGTTATCCTCTCATTGCCCACTTGCAGTCCCAGTCTTGGTTGGCAGCAAGGGCCTCGAGGTCTTGTATATTGCACTTACCGGCTTCTCCCTGCTTTGTGTGCCGGCCAGTGGTGTCCCAGTCTCTTGCAGGTTTGTCTGCACTTCACTTCCCCCAGTGCCACAATCGGTGGCCGGCCTGCATGGGGCTCAGATGGGTTTCAGACTAGACTTATGGGCATACATGCAGCCAGTCTGCCCCTCGGCTTGGTTCCGCACAAGGATGGGGCTCTCAGATGTGGATGCTGAACATAGGGGGCAGAGTCACACAGATCTATTCCAGCCCTCAATACACCTTATCTTTCTCGATGCTGTCCATTTAATCTTGCGGTGGTAGAGAGGGCCTCAGCGTTGGTCCGCAGGGTATCGGAGCGGGTCTCCTGCGAAGGCGCTCCCTTTCAATTGCCGTTTCTGCCCAGTGGAGTTCTCACACACGCCCAGGCCATCCCTGCTGGGGGTCGCAGACAGTCCCTCTCGCAGCCAGAGATGATGTGTCACGTTGTGTGCATAGTGGTTCTCTGGTTTATCGGGAGGGGTCTGTCTCCCGTTTTGCGACCAAAGAGAGTACCATGGCTTGTTTCCCATGGGAGTGCTGCCCCTTTACCCACGTTTCGACACTTTAGGACAAGTAGACTCGATTGCTTCCACTCTCGATGCCCGCACCACGGAACCAGGACTATACCTCTCTCCAGGGGCATTGTAACCCCCACCTCCACACGGCAGGCTTTGTGTCACCGGTAGTAGCCCTCCATCTTGCACCGCCGTTCCAGCCTGCTCCCGGGGCACTCGGCCATATCTCCATCAAGCTCCTCCTTCATCATTGGGCTTGTGCTCGCTGAGCATAGCTCATGGCCATTTTGATTGCCCCGCTCCGGATACATATAAAACTGTTTTGCGGCTCCGCACACCTTTAATCTTCCGATATCAGCAACGGAACAGCATCAGTTTATGCTTCAGATGTTTGTCTTGCGGCAGGACTATTCCACATCCAGATCTGACATGGAGGGCAGTTTTTTTTCAGGATATATGTGGCGGTTGTGGGAGCTCCAGGAGCTCCAGGAGCTCACGTCCACATTGCTTTGTTACTCGCCAGAGGCATTATTGAAAGTCGCACTTGAGCAACTGCATTATCCTGCACATATAACCAGAGAAAGTCTTGCCACCAAAATTGCAGAATTTATTGGAACACATTTTGCAGTTCATGGTGAATTGCAAAGTGTGTCAAAGGTTTACTGCTGGGCATACACTAAGAACAATCAGAGGAGTTATAACTGTTTCAACATCTGCATATCGATTACGTTGATATGCTGCAAACCTGGAATGGATACAGGTATCTATTAGTGGTGGTATATCCCTTCTCTAGGTGGATCGAGGCCAGTCCTTGTACACACCCTGATGCCCCTTGCACAGCAAAGTTATTAGTGTGCAAAGTCTTGCTGAGATGGGGTGTGCGTGAAGTACTAAGATCCGATAAAGGGCCACATTTTGTTAATGAGCTATTTGAGCAAATAAGGCTTCTATTGAGCATAACGCATAGTTTTTCTTCTACTTATCACCCACAAGCAAACAGGATATGTGAGAGACTCATCTGCCTCCTCAAGGAGAGGATTGCCAAGATCAAATTGACTTTAAAGAAAAGATGGCTATATTGCCTACCCTTAGCCTTATATGCCTTTGTAATCAGCCAGGTTCTGACCACCACCTCAACCCTCACGAGTTAGTGACAGGGCATTGTATGAGAACGCCTCTTACGCCGCCATCTAGAGTCAGGAGTGATGCCCAGAGTGTAGCAAAGGCTCTAGGTGATGAAATCCATGATTATTTGACATGTATAACTACCAGTATTTCTTTCATTTCAGATCAAGATCAGCATCGGAGGGAGGGGTCAAGGAACACAGAAGAGAACAGTCCAGTGACTAATCCAAGTGATTTAATTCTTATTAAAAGTTGTACTCGAAAGTGGCACAAACCTTGTTTAACGGCCCCTTTAGTTTTGAGGAAGTCTCCCCTTCTGCAGTTAAGGTATTAGGAAGACGAGTTTGGCTGAATTTAGGTGATTTAAAAATCTACAAAGGCAAGACCCTCCCTCCAGCGGTTGCTCACCAAGAAGCAAGACAAGAAGAAGAATTTCCACATGTGCAGACTCGATCGATGACCAAGAAGACGGACCATAACACAGCAAGTGATTAGCACATATTTCTTTTGGACAGGAATTCAATGGAGAATCCTAATACATTTTAGCAGTAAGTGCATAGACGTGCAGAGAAATTCCAGAGGCTGAAACAAACTTTTAGAAATTCTTTGAAGGAATGACTATTTCATCAGTATAGTGCCTAAAGCTCAGTTCCTGATTAGAAATTTGAAGAGAGATCAATACCCAGAATCATTTTGTGGAGAATATCTGTTTTAATGATAAATACATGATACCTATCGACGGTGACACACATCGACTTGTATTTGCTATCTTTGTGTTTATACTTCAGTCTTATGCTGCTCTTGTCAGAAAGGACATCAATATTCATACCTTTTTACAGGATCCTAAAAATGCTTCAGTGATAAGAAGACTCCTGATCGTTATAATTCAGCAGACTGTGCAATTACAAATGTAAAAGAATTGAATATTTGTATAAAAAAACTATTTGTGAGGAGGCTAATGTGATTAAGGAGAGAGCACGAGTTCAACAAGCGTTGGGATGGCACACCAAGTGGTTTTCCAGACTCTTAAGCTTGATATACATATGCATGTGTATTCTCTTTATCTTTTTAAATCTTATATTTCGAGCTCTCTATTATCCTAATGGTCCCATTGAAGAAAGAGCTCCTATGATTTTTCCTACCATGAGTACAAATTATGACAATTTCTTTGATCTCTATGAGCATGTCAGATGACATAGGAGGGATCCAGAGGAAGATAACCAGGGGATGTATTTATTTATTTATTTGCATAGCGCACATCTGCTGGTGGGCATCGCAGCACTGTTACAGAAGGAGGAAAGTTGCAAGAATACATATAAGGTGTACACAGTTCATATGGTTACAAAGAAAATGTGTGCTTGACTGCGACAAGGTAGTTTCAGGGTCAGACTGGGACAAGAAATAGGCCCGGACACCCAAGAAAAAGGGGGCCTCCCCTCCCCTCAAAAAAGTGGCCTGCCCCTCGCCTCATGACCCTTGACCTCTGATGACATCACCGGAAATGATTTAATTTGACCCCACCTGAAAGTGACATCCCGGGAAGTGATGAAACACAACCTTTCACCGCTTGACAAAACAGAAAGTAGCATCACATAGCATTGTTCCTAAGTACACTATGAAAAATATGGTTATGATTTCACTAATGTGATATACATTTCATACAAGAATGGATCACCATATGTATCATTAATATCTGTGTGTATAGCTCCATATTGTCAAATTACTGTGAATCCAAGCAGACGTCCAAGGCCAAATGATAATGTTATTGTATAGCACTTACACTTAAGCTATTTATATAGAACACATATGCACATAATATCACCCAACCTGTGTTGGTACTCATTTATCGACTTCAGAAGGATGAAAGGCTGAGATGGCCTTGCTGGGATTCGAACCTGCAAACTGCAGATCACACACATATCGCAGCAGCGAACGCTCAACTCGCCGAGCTATCATACCAGCTATAGTAAAATGAGCAATCACTCTGTAGTGGATACCATTAAACTGGTAACAGCAGACTAGTTAAATTCATCTGGAGGTCTGGTGCAAAGTTGGCAGCATGTTGCAGCAGCATGTGAATGATGCATGCACCATAATTTATGATGCACACATCATGCATGTAAATCAATCATCAAAGCAAGGTAACATGTATAATCAGGATAAGAATTGCACAATGCAATAAAATGGCAAAGCAAGCAGTAGGAATGTAGATCACGATTGACGCCAAAGAGTTAACCGATGATTCCGTCAAAGATTGCATAAAGGCAATCATTGTGGCAACTGAAGGAATGAAGTTCATGTATCCAAAGGATCATAAAAGGTATGTGGGACGTTGGGTCTACTGTTCCCAGAATGGACAATGTAGTTACATGAACTGGAGTGTGGGTGAATACATTAAAACAACGGGCACCCTGAGGGGGGTGATGAAGGTATGGACACCCAAGAATATCTTCTTTAAGAGATGATACAAGGATGCAGAATAACTTGAGGAGGTGGTCGAGGACTCGACCAGAGGGGGGAATGTAAAGGATCAGCTAGATGCAGTTGCAGGAGATCCCCCCGTCTACCTTCCATGTATTGGATACATGACACCATGTCGTATTTTACACCAGCTGTCGTGCCGATAAAGCATCAAGTGTTTCAAAGAAGATACCCATTAGGAGAACCTTACCGAATTTACCCTCAAAGTAATGATAACCTGCAGGAGAAACTCCCTGAAGGAATATAAGAAAGAGCAAAGAGCTAGTGAAGTCATAAGAAAGTGTGCATGCCGTCTCGAGATATTATCTGAGGGTGAATTAGGGAAGCCAGAAACCATGAAGCAGAAATGGAAAAGTTGTGTCACAACAGAATAGTAGGCTCATGGAGCTGCATGGCTAGGCTGCCAGGCCTAAAGTCAAGATTCTAGAAATTGAGGTCAGCTATCTACTCTGAAGAAGAACGAGTGTGTGGAGTATGAACTTTCTCACGTTAAGGTGCAAGAAAGAACACAAAGGATGCCACATTTTCATTCATTTAAAGCATTTAAAAGCTGCAAAATGTACCAGATTGTGGTCTCCTGTCACGTAAGCCAAGGATGGAAATAGAGTTTGAACTTGGAGTCCTAGACATGATAGCGAGTGGTCTCACCTCCGTGCATTCTCAAAGACAAGGATACTCTGCAAGGCCAAGTACAAAGACAATGTCATGGCAGAAGGCATGGGTGATGAGAGATGCTGGACTAATTTGGTGGTGAGTTAGCTTCATGTCCCATCTACCTGCACCTGGGCCTGGGCTTAAGTCCTGCTAAATGAACCAAATGTTCCAGACATGGCACAAGCATGCCAACCAATTGTATTAGTCCATATAATGAAGGACCTTATAGCTTGAAGACCAATGAGAAACTGTGTATTTTATATTTCTGAAATTGCATATTTTTAGAGGTAGGCATAAGTTTTCCACCTGATAACGGGCAGCCATAACACTCCTTGCTCCTATAGAAATATATACTTAGATGTTTCCCTTAACCAACCCCGACGCTTGATAGGTTTTCCACTAGTGCCATGTAGTATGACATCACTCTAATGCATTATTTAGTATAAGGACCATATTTTGTGTGGAGATCATTGAGAGACTGAGCTTACGTCTGTTGATGTTTGTTGTAACCTCCCTGTTTATGATACTTGCTAAAAAACAGAACTCGCCATATTCTTGAGTTTGTCCAGTTATTTGGACTCAGAATTATTCTGGTGTATTCCCATCCATTACCAAATGCACATTACAAAGGGCCATAAACTAAAGGACAATGTGGAGGACAGTAAAAACAAAGAACGCAAATATATAGCAACAGGCAATGAAAGTAAACAGCATGAGGAGAGGAAGGACAGACAACATAGACAGATGGAAATAGAGGAAGAAGCGAAGAAACACAAGGAAATAAAGGACAAAGCTAGGGGAATAACAATAGTAGAGAAAGAGTGAATGGGAGGACAACTATTACTCAACCTGGATGATAAGGTTATTGATGGGGTTCGAGAAAGAGACGAGAGAGAAGAGTGGGAAAAGAAAGAAAAGGAAGGAAAGAGAGTATGTAAAGAACAGAAAGAAAGAGAATGCAAGCAAAGAGAAGAACAAAGAAGGTACGAGACAAGCAAGGAAAAGGAAAGGCTAGATGAGAAGCGACGAGAGGAGGTAGATACACAAAGAATGAAAGTACATAGGTTTCAAAGAAGGCAAGAGGAAGATGTTTTAAGGGAGATGAGGAGAAGGGAAGAAGAAATTGACAAAATTAGGGGACTGAAAGATGACGAGATAGAATATCTATGTCATAGAAGCATAGTGCTGATCGAAGCACAAGAACGACTTGAGGAAGTGAGAGGGTCACAACACCCCCACAGGGTACTGCAATGGATACCAAGAATACCAACGTGGGCTAATGTGCGGGACACAGAAAATATAGAGACTTGGGGATTTATATATGCAAATGAGGGGTAAAGAAGGGTATAAACACGAAGAGAACATAGAAGGATCTCTATCGAGGGAAACAGGAGGAAGGTCAGATGATGCCATAACAGACGAGCATAGAACATTGTCCTTAAGTAGACTAGATCTTGATGATGTGGAAAAGGATAATAGCCATTGAAGCTGGAGCGAAATGATGTCAGACAAAGAAAGGGAAGAAAACGAGAGAGTGCAAAGGGAGGGCACATGCCGAGTTTCAAAAAGAATTCTGTGAAGAGAAAGTGGTAAAATGGTTAGTTTTAGAGAAAGAACGCCAAAATCAATACCATGCACTGAACGACCATAAGCATGATCGCGCAGTACAGGTGATGTATCCCCACCTTATGTAAGTAGATTAAGGGCACTACTAGGACAGAGACAAACGGGCAAGAAAAGCCCTGCCTGGAAAACGAGAAGTGGTTACAGGTATGATTTCGGACCTTGGTTTTCACAAATCCAATTATTAGAGAAAGGGGGAGGATGCCCACAAAATACACTGTGGCCAAAAATGGATAAACATAATTCAAGATGCAAATTACTGAGATTAACTTCCGGTGCAATAAAATGGATCTATGAGCTAGAGAGAATGACATCAGGAATGACGTTAGCCGTATGTGACATAAAAGGCCTGCTGGCAGCCATCATAGGAGAGGGAGCTGGCGACATTTGGAAGCAAGCATGATAGGCAGGTGTGACTGCACAAAACACATGGATGGAAGGGATGATGGAGTGCCATTTAATAATTGTAGGACAGATCCATGGCAGGCCCTCAGAGTACAATATCCGGATACATCAGTTATGTGCGATTATGGCTAGGAAAATGGGGGGCATGAGGACCCTGTTGCCTATATTCAAGATACTTAAGAGAGATGGTTTCTTGAGACGCGTGAACTGTGGGATAAAACAGTGGCAGTAGTTTACCATATTTTGTGGGAATGGAAGAAAAACCATGGCCAGAAATACAATTCACGATTGTGCATCACTGCTGAACAATGCAGGAGACAATAAGAAGAAAGCTGAGAGTAGAAAGCAGGAGGAAGCAAAGTTAGTTAAGAAGAATCAGTGTAGATAGAGCGTTATAGACAAGCAATTAATGCTGGGTGACACAGGAGATGCAACTATCACAGCAATTAATGTATTTTAATAATGGGGTGAAAAATCAGGTATGGGTCAAGGGGGGAAACCACTGCTAGAATCAAAATGTATGTTGGAGTTAGGCAGGGCTCTGTCCTTGCACCAAGTCTGTTTAGCCTTTTTATAAATGGGGTTATTGATTTATTTTTGGCCGAGATGACTGATGCCACATTGTTGGCCAGTGAGCGCATACCGATCCATTTATTTGCTGATGATGCGGTTCTTCTCTCTTTGATGCCCAAAGGCCTACAGAAGCAATTGAAAATATTCAAGAGTTTCAGTGAAAGCAATGGACTTTCAATAAATGTAAAAATAAACAAGATAATGGTGTTTACTAGGAAAAGGGATAGGAAAACGCCAAGGCTAACAATCAACTTGGACGGTGGGGGATCGAGCAGGTTACCAGCTACGATTATTTGGGGGTTTGATTGACTGCAAATTGTATTTGGAATGACCCCGTGACTAGGGCCGGTTTTGAAGCTGATCAGGCACTGTGGAGCTATATCTAGATTTATGCAGGCCAATGGGACAGGTCCGATAAGTGTTGTTTTACAGATGTAAGTAAAATGCCTGATAGTCCGCCTTTTATGGGGCTGAGGTGTGGGGTGCCTATAATTCAGACATGCTCAGGGTCGTAGAGCAGAAATTTGTTAAAGCAGTTCTGGGCTTGCCTGTCAACAGCCTGAATGCCCCAGTCTTCTGGGAGCTAGGCCTGCAAAGCATCGGCTTCTTATGTTACTCGAGGCCAGTGCCTTATTGGTTGAGCCTTTGTACAAATGAGAGACTGAGCCAGTACAGAGATGCCATTACAGATGTTTTGTCTGAGCCAGATGGAGTTAATTTACCCTGGTTCTCAGCCATCAAAAAAGAGTTGACTGCGTTGGGGCTGGAGAGTTATTGGTCTTGTCACATACAATTCCTGAGAATTCTAAAATATTAGTAAAAAAATCCAATGAAAGCAAATGGTTGAGAGAAACCGGAGCAAAACTTGCAAGGTCGGCTAGCCTGGTTCTTTAGCTGTCCAGGAAAGAATATCCTGGTTTCGAATATTATCTGGACAGAATGAAACTAAAATCAATGAAAACACTGTATATAAAACTGCGCATTGGCACTCTTCTCCTAGCTAAGGTCAGGCATCACTGGAATATGAGTGTCTCAGCCGCTTGTATTTCTGTCCATATGAGATTGAAAGCCTAGTGCATTTTATTTGTTTTGCCCCAGGTACTCTCATATTATGAAAAGATTTTCAATACTGCTTTTTAAATAGTTTTGTATTAGAAGAATGAATGCAGCGCTTCACCTTTGCATGGCGGGGGACTGTGAGTGGGCATCTAATTGTTTGGGGAATTACTTGCTCCAATCTTGTAGGATGAGATGTAAATACATCACCTTATAGTCAGTTTCTTGTTGCTGAGTGTGGTGTTTTTAAATGTTTTGCTTTTAAACTTGCAGCCTCTGGTTTTAGGTATAATAGTGCCTCATTTTATAGAGTTTTTATCAATGTTTTAATTATTTATCGCAATGTTTTGTGTGATTTGTAATGTTGTAAATTCTGTGTATGACTTTTTAAGGTCTATTTATTGGATCGAAAATAAAGTAAAATGGTGTAATGTATCACGCAGATCAGAGTGGGTACAATTATAGTCCATGAGGCAGAGGGAATGGGCAAAGAGGAGGAGGAAGAGGTGGATTTGAAAACCCTCAGGGAAGGGGAGGATGTAATGGTGGACAACTGCAACAATGCTCGAATTGTGGAATAATGGGACACATATCCAGAACATGTAGAGGCAGAGGATGTATGCAGCAAAATTGGCAAGCTCCAAGAGGGAGCGGGGGTGGGCTATGTTCCACAATATAATACAGAATTTCAGGAGTATTATGCCCAAGATCACACACAGGCTAAGACATATGGACCACAACCACAGCAAATGCTGTAAAGGCCATTACAAATGCAATCACCTTAAGGATAATCACAGAAAGTGCCCATGCAAACACAACAAGGACAACCACAGCAGGTGCAGACAGAACAGGCTATGGTACCACAATGGAACATGAATACAGCAGTTCAGCAAGCACCCACACCCAAATTGGGGAGTGTGACTGTGGTAGGAAGAAACCCTTTCACAGGTTCAGGGATTAATTTATATCCACAATTGGATAACCCACAGAGTGACCTGATGTGTTCAGTACTATCAGTAACACCAGTACCCCAAGAGGAACCAAGGGTTAAGGTGATGATAGGAGGCAACACATTATCATTTCTTGTAGACACTGAAGCAACTCGTTCCTGTGTCCGTGAGGGAAAATATACAATGTCAAGTATTGCCATGATTGCACAGGAATTCTCTGGGTGATGGATGTAGTTCCTTTTACAGATGAATCACCAATCTCTATAGGAGAACACAACGTGTCAATACCATTACTATATTATAGGCAGACACCAGTCAACATATTAGGGTGTGACTTGATAACAAAACTTAACATCACGATACCTTTTACTGATGAAGGATTAGTGTGTTCCGCCCCAGGGATACAATTTATGAATGTGAGGGAGCTTACATTAGCCTTTAGAGGCCAGAAGGCATTAAGAGGAGTTCCTTTAGATACAGAAGTATTTGTGTATGGTGTGACGGTTGCATTATCATGGTTGTGCAGATCGATAGACAAGCTATTAAGAATAGCTGACAAGTTTTCTTTCAGACCAGAAATCCCTATGGATGATGAAGAAGGGCAGATTATCCCCTTAGAGTTAGACGCAGAAGTGGTCAGGGAGGAAAGAATGGTTCTTCATGGGAAAGATCATAAGGCGAAGAGGATGGAGAACAGTAATAGCCCTCAGTGAAAGATACAGGCTGACAGATTTGACAGACGAGGGTCTGTTTAAGGATGAGTATTCAGATGATGAGTTTGTATTTTTCATAAGACTCACTTATTGGATTAAAGTGATACTGCAGGAAATGGGAATGGTAAAAAGAATACCGTAATTTCTTCATGAAAATTTAGAGAAAGTGCCAAATACTTTTTGGCCCATAAGTCCAAATGATGTGGGTCTATTAAAAGGAGTAGGAGCAGATAAGACCACATTTCAACCAGGAGCTCTTTTGCCACATGCACAGCAATACCCCATGCCCAGAGAGGTGGCTGAAGATATATTTGAGACCATTTCCACTTTAATGAAGCAAGGCACATTGGTTCCATTCGATTCCCCATGTAACACGGCTGTGTACCCAGTGAGAAATTCGACTGAGGGGTCGTGGAGATTCATACTAGATCTTAGCCCTCTAAACAATAAAGTCAAAGCTAAGTTTCCTTTAGTTCCAAATCCAGCAACAACAACATCCGATCCAAGGCCAAGCATTTCACAGTTATAGACTATAAAAATCTGTTCTTTTCAATTCCCCTTCACAAAGACTCACAAGATTTGACTTCCTTTCATGTTGAAATATTTGCCTGAAACATACTCGTTTGCCCCATGGATACTGTGAATCTCCTTCAATCTTTAATAGAGTCCTTCAGATGGGCCTGTGTAATGTCCAGCTCGAAAGTTCAATATGTGGATGACATGTTGGTGTGCACTGAGATCGAAGAAAGATACAGAGAAGATTCAGTTAAGCTCATGAATTTGCTCTCCGAGAAAGGGTGTAAGGTGGATAAGGAACAGTTACACTTTTGCCAGAAGGAGGTCTTGTATATAGGACAGTCGATTTCTCATGAGGGCAGGAAAGTGGCACCTGAGAGAGCAGACACTATTATGGAGACCTCAGAACCTAAAACAGTAAAGGAAATGAACAATGTCTAGGCCTATGTACCTATTGCTGGCCTGGGTTTTTGAATACAATACTTATATTAAACCACTTTTAAAAGGACTTAAATAGCATGGACAGATAAGATGGCTGAAGGATTTGAAGAATTGAAAAATGCAATCAGTACAGCCCCTGTGTTGGGAATTCCAGATTATCATGAAGAGTTTTACTTATTTTCTCATTCAAATGGAGAAGTCATGACAGCAGTCCTTACACAGAGAACAACATTAGAACACAGAAATAAACCATTGGCCTATTATAGTAGGAATTTAGATCCAGTTATGAAAGGGCATAATCCCTGTGAGTAATCTTTAGCTGCTGCTGCATTCGTGATTGAAAAAGTTTCAAGTATAATAATGGGGTGTTCAATAACATTATTTGTAAAGCATGTGTTATTTGCGATTTTAGAGAAGCCCCAAAGTACATTGACCACACAAAGAGCTTCAGAATATAAGGTAATTATATTGAATCCTGCGATTAAAATTGTTAGATGGAAGACAGTGAATCCAAAAATGTTCATAGTTGAACCAGTAGGGGAGGATGACTATGTACATGATTGCACAAAGTATACTGAAAATTATAATTCAATTCTGCATGTTAGGCAAAATGCTATTGTGATGGGGGAAGTTATTTTTATTGATGGTTCTTTGACCAAACGACTGGTGAAAGGCATACTGGATCAGCTGTAGTAAAGCTCAACCAAGAGGGTGAATTTGAGGTAGTGACAAGTGCGAGATTGCCTTCGCATTGCTCAGCAAAGGCTGCAGAATTAGTGGCGCTTATCACTGCGCTTCAGATATTTGAAGATGAGGAAGTGACAATGTACTCTGACCCCGCCTATGTGACATCAACTGTACATGCAGGTTTGCCACGCTGGAAAAGGAGGGTCTTCCACCATGCAGATCACACTCCAGTGCAACATGCAGCCCTTTTGGATACACTTATTGAAGTATTAGCACTCCCATTGATTTTACTAGTCAGAAAATGTGCAGCCCACACTAAAAGAGAAGATGTAATTTCACGTGGAAACATAGCTGCAGACTTAGAAGCAAAAAAGGCTGCTTATTTCCCAACCATTTATGATTTTGAAACTGAAAGTGTCAAACAAATGACAAGACGATGCATGCTGGTAAAGGAGGGCTTTAACATACTGGGCCTCATTACGACCGTGGCGGTCCGGAAATAGCGGTGGCGGTAAACCCGCCGCCACCGTTGTTTCCGGACCGCCTGATCACGACCCCTGCAGGCGGGAGGTGATGTTCCCGCCAGGTCTGACCTGGCGGGTTTAACACCGCCCGCCTGCAGGCGGACGAGGAAACACCGGCAGCATTACAAGATGCTGCCGGTGTTTCCATGATCCCGATTCCCATTGAGTCCCATAGGACTCAATGGGAAGGGGGATTTACACCATTCCGCCTCCGTGATTCCCGGAAAACCGGGGTTGTGATGCCCCGGTAATTCCGGGAATCACGGAGGCGGAATGGTAATACGAGTCCGGCGTTAACCAGGCGGTTTTACCGCCTCGGTTAACGCCGGACTCGTAATGAGGCCCACTGTCTATTGTCCAGCTAATTAAAATACAAGGACGAGAACCACAAGAAGAGAAGGAGTTATGGACAAAGCGGGGTGTTCTTTATCCCCCACAGAGGCAATTTGGGAACAGGATAGAACTGGAAATCCAGTTATTCCTTCAGCATTATTGAGGATAGCACTGGAACAGCTCCACTATCTCGTGCATTTGACTCGAGAGAGTTTAACTGGTACAATTGCAGAAGAGTGGTTTTCACAAAATCTATAAGAGTATGCGGCACAGTTTATTATAAATTGCATTGTTTGCCAGAAATGTACTGCAGGGCACACTTTGCAAACAGTGAGAGGAAAAATTCCTAGACCCAATGGCCCATTACAGCACCTACATATAGATCACGTAGATATGCTGCAGACCTGCAACGGTTACAGATATATGCTGGTCATAGTGTCCTTTTTCTAAGATGGATCAAGGCAGGTCCATGTACTCACCCTGGTGCCACATGCGCTGCAAAATTACCTGTGTGTGAAGTCTTTCCAAAATGGTGTGTGTGTGTGTGTGAGGTTTTTGCAGTCTAACAATGGACCGCATTTTGTAAATGCGTTGTTCGAGCAAATAGTTCTGCTATTAGATATTAAGCATACATCAGCTTATCACCCACAGTTGAATGGTGTCTGTGAACGATTACATTGATTATTGATTATTGAACGAAAGGATTGCAAAGATTAAGATAACTCTAAAGAAGGGATGGCTACATTGCCTACCTATAGCCTTAGTAAAGGGAGGGGTCGAAGAGAAGCGACAAAGACGATCACTCCGTTAAAGCAGAAGAAGTGTTAAAACAACCAAGCTTATACCTAGGGGACCAGGTGCTGGTACAAATGTTTGTACTTAGTTGGAAGGCACCCCATTTTGAAGGACCATATGAGGTGGAAGAAGTTACCCCCACAGCTGCCATGTTAGAAGAAGAACTTAGCTGCATTTGCACAACATTAAACCATGTAAAGGAGAAAATCAGACTCCGCCTGAAACTACCGTCAGTGAAGCAAGGGAAGAAGTTATGTGCATGCAGACTATTTTGATGCCCAGGAATAAAGACAAAGAAAATGAAGAACAAAGCAGTATTGTAAAAAATACTTTTCAACATTCTATAAGGGGTAAACAGACTTGCAATCATTCTGGAATGGTTCTAATGTACCAAAGCTGAAAGAAGAAAAGCACACTTCACCTTTACTTTACCTATTTCAATAACATTACACACATTCTTGCATGCTGTTTTTACCTAAATTTTACAGTTTTATCCAGCTTTAGTAAGAAGACACGTGAATATAGTAACATTTTTTGGAACTCCTAAGAACAATTATATAATTTTCAGAATAATGATAGCAATCAGCTTGCAGTTCTTGATCTAAAAGTGTGATCCATAAAGAATTACAGAGTTACATATTCAGAATTAAAAACAAAATGAAGAGGTTCCAGAATATTAGAGGTGCATTGCCATCAAGAAAATCGATGAGCTTTCATGGAATAATAATTGTGATATCATTCTGTGTAATGATCATTATGGCATTCAGGCATATTATGAAAAATAATGAAGACATGATGGGAAACAATGATACGGTTACCATTATCACTGATGGAATCACAAACAGCTTTTTTTATAATCTTACTAGGCATTTGTTTTGATTTAAAAGGGATGTTGGGGACAATCATGAAGATATAAATACATATCTTGATAATTCGGCTCATTTAAAAAAATAACCTATGGTATAAGCACATGAAAAATGTGGGAAGAAGAACATCAGAGGAAAGCTGCTATGTGTGTTTGCTAATACCTTATGCTTTGGGAACCTCTAAAATATTCATAGCAACAGAAGTATTAGTGAAAAAGGCACATTGCCTGGCACACCTTCCACTTTGCCTAACCAGACGACATTTCCAAGGCAGAACAGCATCCATAGTGTGGGTGAATAAAGCGACATCTGAAAGAGAAGACAATTATGTACAATATACAACGTCAAGAGAAAAGCCAGAAACAATGCATCAACTAATAAAATAAGATCAGCCTGGAATAAATGGAGCAGGAATCAAGATTGGAGAAAACATGATGTCAAATGCAAGGATAAGAAAGGGAAGGAAATTCGAGAAAGCTGGGAAAGAGGTGAACTACAAATCAAAGGAAAAGTGCTTACTACTGAAGGATGGGCTGATGAATTGGTTGTGTGCAAAGTAACATCATTAACCGGACAATGGGAAGCAGTTGTAGCAAATGCAGAAAAGCAACGCAAAAACCAATGGCCTAAAATTACAAGATTGTTAACATGGGTGGACGATGAGGGGGACCCTTGAAGATACTACCGCCGAAGAATGTGTGTTTATGCTTCAGAAATGATGGCACAGTGAAAGTTGGAGAAAAAGTGTGGCCGAGGTTTTGATGTACCAGGCATGAAGGATGGAACAGCATCCCTGATGGATCATTATTGGGCCTGTGGATCAAGAGCATATATAAAGTTGCCACCAAAATGAGGAGGAGTGTGTTTATTGGTGCTGATAGGCATACCAGACTTAGTAGTACCTGCAGATTACAGACTTTCCAAAAATTGACAAGCACCTGAGAAAGAAAAGATTGTTTCATTGAAGAAGACAGAGGAGACATATTTAATTCTCAACAAAATAAATTGAAGCCTTTTATGATGTTCCAGATAAGCATAAGTTGTTCAGTGGAACAGCAGTGATATTCACAGCAATATTCCTGCCAGAAATCCAGACTGCAGTAAATGCTAAATGGTTAGAGGTAACCAGATCGGAGCTGCTGCTCGTGATCAATACAACAATAACATGATTTTATGTGATCAGAAAAGATTTGAGGGCAATCAGGCTCATGGTCCTCCAGAACAGGTGTGTCCTGGACTTAATTACAGCAATGGAAGGAGGCATGTGTGCCAAGATCGGGCCGGCTTGCTGTACATTTAAACATGCCCACAATGAAGAGAATGAGTCTTTGACAGAAGCATTAATGATGTTGTCAACCTTGCACACAGAAATGGTGGATGAAGTAGCCAAAACTGAGGAGGACGGTTGGTTTTCGTCTCTGTTTTCATGGGTTCCAACTTCGTTGGTGAATGCCTTCAAAGTACTTGGAACAGTACTAGTGTTAGTATTGCTAGGATTTTGTCTCATATGGATTATCTTGGGACAATGCCATAAGACAGCCAAGAAAGCTATTGGGATGAAGATCATGATTGAAATTGATGCTGTAATGGGTGAAGAAATGCAAAATGAGGAAAGCACCCATGGGAATATAAAGAAAAGCACCCTTGCACATCCCTAAGGATCATTAAAAATATTTAGGACACTGGATATTCTATCAACCATCAGGAGATTGCTGCCACATGACCTGGAGTGTGGAGGAGCCTATACAAAATGCAAGTCACCTGACAGGGGTGACAAAGATATGGATCCCAAAGAAGCAACAGTATGAGGAGAAGTTGAAGGAGATTGAAGAGGAGAATCTGGTTGTGGACTCGACCTGAGGGGGGACTGTAGAGGAGCAGTTAGACGCATATAACCTAACTCCCGTCCCCTCACATCTGTCATCCTGCAACAGCAGAAGAGCTGCATGTGGGACCCCCTATGTTGTCCCTATACCACATCAAGTGATCGAGAGACAATATGCACTCAGACAACCATACCAAATGTACCCTCCCACTGAAAGCATGGAAGAATGCCTGCACACACCAATGGATATTATGGAACGCAGAGTGACATCTGACGACGGCAGAGTGATGTCATGAAAAAGATATACAAGGTCATACTGAAACGATATGAGAATATTTAAAAGAATGGCGATATAACTGAAGCAAGAAGAAAAACGTTTACGAAATGATAAAAGTAATCATGCGTGTAATAGAAAATAGAGTAACCTGGTGATCAATAAGTGTAAATATGCAGCAATACAAGGTAGATGAGACAGATAGAAGATTGCAATACAGTAATATATAATTTGGCAAGGGCGGCCATATTTGGGAAATGGATGCCGGCACATGCAAAGATTCATTGTAACTACCTCAGATTTAGACCAGGGCTGAAGAGTCAGGAGACGCTGGAAAAAAGCTTTGTGTGCAAAAAAAAGAAGTCTATGTTGACCTGGGGTTGAGGATGCTATTTCAAGGAATAGCTGCAAAGCACAAAGCGAGGAAGATGGATAAGCCATGAGCATGAGACATATTTCTATTAGATTAAAGAAGATGAAAACATGTGCAAGAGCCAAGTATTGGATAATTGACAGTGAATAAGGCTCATAGAAGATGGAGTGAGCAAGTCTCTAGAGGCCAAAGAAGCAATAACACCTTGCATAATTAAATCAAATAGAAGCAAACAGGAGGTTGAAATTGACACATTTGTGGTCTCCTCACACATGATGCAGAAGTCAAAAACAAGTGCTATTCATTAAGCTGTGATTGAAGATAATGATGTGCTCATTCTCCCTTGAATGTCCCAGAACAGAGAAGACTACAAGGTCAACTACAGACAGGAAACTTTGGCTTATGGTCAGGCTGATGAGAGAGGATGGACTAATTGGGAAAGTGGGGAGTAATCTGACGTGACTCAAGCACCTGGGTTTCAGTTTCCTTACGTGCTGCTAGCCGAGCCGAAAGTCATAGTTTGGGTGGGAATGCCAACCAATCAGTGGGTCTATGAGGCAACATGTTATACAATGTTGCATAGACCAATCTGCTTCCATTTTGTCCACTATAATCAGTATTATATGTATTTTAGAGGTAGTTTGAGGTGTGTCTTATAGATAAGAGACAGCCAATTAAGTACTAGCCTGTGTACATTCTATAAGCAGATCTGTTCCCCTAACCAATCCCTCCTGCCAATGGGTTTTACAGTTTGCCAGGTAGAAGCACTTCATAGATAATGCATATTGCGGGATAAGACCTCTGTGAAATCATGTTTGTTTGTGTGTGTGTGCAAGCATCAGTCCGATGTCTGCCAGTATACCCTGCTTTGTTAAATTGAGAATAAAGTAGTACTTTGCCATATTCTTTGAGTCTGTCCAGTTATTCTGTCTGAGATATTTATTGGTAATTCCATCTGTCGCAAGAGACGCTTCAAGGTGCTACAGCACAAGATATCCTAAATTAAATAAATACTAGGACCAAATAAACATAGCGTGTATGTGTGTGCAGGTAATTTTTTTCATGGGACGTGTTTCTTACAACCTCTATAGAAGGACAGTAACCCCACCCTCTCTAGTCCCTATTTGGGCCATGGGATATTTTCTGTATACCTGTCACATTATCATTCAGTATCAATTGATAAGTTTATGAGCGTATGAGATTTCTTGTTCTATAATGCTGTTGATTATAAAGAGGAAGGATGTGTTACTGTCCATTGACACCAGGGGAAGGGCTCTTAAACAAGCAGGTGTATGAAACAGCCGTCGAGTAATACAATGCACAGCGCCTGCTGTTTCCAACCACCCAAGGCCCTCCACCGGGTGGCACCATCTTGATAGTGCCTTTGCACATCCCTACACGCCCAACCCCAAAAACAAACCTTACCTTTTCCCCATGCCCCTCCCACTACCTGCGGAACTGGACCTTTGTGCTCTGGTCTCAGTGCTCCTCGCGCCTACGGCCACCACCACAGAAATGGAAAAGGGACAGTGAGAGGACTCCCGAGCGACGAAGCAGCAGCAGCTCCTGGCACTCCTCCTGCTTAAGGAGCCAAAGACTACATGAATGCTCAAAGACTGCTAAATAACATCATGTCCTCTAAGACTATGTATATAGTTGCCACTGTTGTGCAACATTGAAGTCACGGTTAAAACACTGCAAGAAGCCTGATCATTATACAACAGTGATCATTACTAAACTGATTTGGTTGTTCGGCTTCATCACAGCAGACATCTTGAAGCTAAAATTCCTATCTGTGGTTTGAAGCAACACTTTCACCCCAAAGAAAGTGGGCATGAGGCAGAAGGTTTTGATTTTCTTTAGTAGGTTTTTAGGTCGATGGCCCCGATTTCACTTTCAGAACTATCGAGTCGAATTGTTTTAGAGTTCATGCAAGATTTAATTCCATTGTGTTGGCCGTTTTAGTTAGCTGTGGTTTGGTCATCCTTGGCTGCAGTTATCTATGTGTGTCAACTGCTTAGGAAGAAAAGTTGTCTCTTTCTTAATAAGTCCATTAGAGACTAAGGGCCTCCTCAGGGGTTGGGCAGTATCCCGGCGCTAATTACGCTGGGGTACTCCCCAACGCTATTAGCGTTACTGCAACTCAGTTTGGCACAATTTGCGCTGGGGAGGGAAATTCCTATTCCCATTGGGTCCATTGAACCCAATGGGGGTTTCTTGGCGCTATGAGCGCTGGTGCAATTAGCGCCACACTAATAGCGACAAAAACCGATGGAAAGGGGTGATTTTAACCTCCAGCAAAAAGCTTGAGGTAAAAATCCCACTTTCTGCCCAACCCGAGATTGGGTGAAGCGGTAAATGCAGCGGTAATAGCATTACTGCCACATTTTACCATTCCGCCCAACTTGTGATGAGGCCTTTAAAGGATAGTTCCGGGACTTTTTTTTTATTGTCCCTACGGGTCGGCCATGTGTTTGTAAGCATAAATCGGTAGATTGTAGGAAACTTACCTATGGACCTTACCCGACTTTTCGCCCATTATCGCACTCGAAATCAGCCGCCATTTTGTGATAATCCTATCATTCCGCCGCATCGCCCTGGCTCACCTGCCTTTGCGGCACTAAATCAAATCCCCCGCCCCTGAAACAGACATTATCAAAACATTCATATTCCCCGCCTCTCTCCGTGACGTTACTGTGCTGCGTAGGCAAACGCGCCCAGGCGTCTTCTACGCGACTCCACACAGACCCCGGAAATCAACACAGATCAGCTCACAACACAGCGCGCCACAATTCGGAATATGAAACTGTACTTTGAAATCAAACCGCAAGATTATAAATGTGGTAAAGTACATTTATTTGACATCAAATGTTTAGAGAATATTCAGCGATTTGCATTTTTATTTGCTCATGTTCCAAAAAGTTCGTATTGAGCAACGCGATGGTCCTTTGCTGTACACAGGGTCTTAGAGCATCTCACAATACAGCGCCACAATTCGGAATGTGAAACCGTGGTTTAAAAGCAAACGGCAAGATTGTACATTTGGCAAAGTACGTTTATTGGACATCAAATGTTTAGAGAATATTCAGCGATTTGCATTTTTCTTTGCTCTCGATCCAAATTAGTTCGTCTTGAGGGAAGCGATGTTCGTGTGCAGTACACAGGGTGTTGTTTTACGATAAAAATAAGCTCTTCGGTCGCACTGATAATCGCATGGCTGTTCCAACAACGAGGCACTAGGCCACCACAACGGTAGGTATGTTGCATCTAACCGTTAGTACCGCGTAAGGGCATACTTGTACTTGGCGATCGTCCCATAAAATGGTCAGGGTGGTAACGTTGTTCACGCGGAGAAGCAACTGGCGGCTGTAGAAGCCGTCCGCCGGTGTCCGGTACTCGTGACACAGACAGTAGTGAACGATGTACCTAAAAACATAAAAAATGAAATTAGTCTCACCATCAGATCCTTATTAAAATCATAGCGAGGACAGCGCTACTGGGTGTACACAAGTGTTTAAAGGCGTGGCGAGGCAGGGAGGGGGGGGGAGTGGAGTACAAGGTAAGTAGCATAAAATAATAAATAAATAGGGCCAGCTGGTGGCAAGTGCAAGGTAAGTGCAGAACAAGTGCTGGGAAGGGGGGGCTGTAGGATACTGAGACAGTCCCCCAGTGCAGGGGTTGACAGGGAGGCAGTGCAGGTGGAGAGTGGAAGGGCCCAGTACCGAGGTCGCAGACAGTGGACCAGTTGTAGCAGGGGAGAGGGAGAGAGAAAGCAGAAGCAAAGAGGAAGGTTTTGAGGTGCTTCAGTAAAAGCAGATGTTTCTCCTCAAGTTAGTGCGCGGTAGAAAACAATATGCCACATAGAACGAACAAGTACAACTGAACCCGTCTTTAAAGCCACTGTATAGTAATGAAATTGCGGTATAAACTCATCAAAAGTTACTTACATTATATTTGCATTTTCCATTGTGTCTCTGTGTAGGGCAGACCCGAAACACCACTCCTTCTTTGCCGACGTTACTTCTTCTAATGAACGTGGCTCATCGTTTCGTTTCTGAAATTTTATTCATTATCTTTTTTTTTCAGGATGGTCCCGGCCTGTCAAGGTCAAATCACAATAGAACCTTATACTGGGTCGTGGGCCGTTCCGCCACCCGAGCAAAACATCAAAGCAGCTGACCTTCACTTTGAGCGAGCACACATTTCTAGTTCGCTACAGTTAGTGTAAGGGCATCTTGTCTGCGTGCCTTTTTTTTTATTGTCCCTATGGGTCGGCCATGTGTTTGTAATACGGAAACATTCTATAATTTTTGTAAAAATGATTTATATTACTGTTTGGTTTAATTGCAATGGGCCTGCAACATGAGGAGACTCGAGAGAACAGACAATCAAATTACAATCATTTAAACCGTGATGTGTATTTCTCAATGAGCTCTGCTTTAGGTGGACATGGAACAGAGGCAATGTTGGGTGGCAATGCAGTTGTCCCCTGCATAGGTTCGTTCACCACTCCATGTATGTGCCTATCGAGGACATCTACGATAAGTCTCTCAATAAACTCATATTGCATATCCTGAAACACTGGTTTGATCACCCATTGTTTACTTCTTTTAGTGAAGGCCTTATTGTAGCGAAGCGTCCCTAAAGTTCCGGTCGTCCTACTTTGTTGACGGCCAACATTATGGTTATGTGCCAAGACCGCTAGAAGAGTCCGATTTATCATGCCTTCCATGCCAAAATGCAATCTTTTGGGCCTGTACTTTAGGCACATATTGTGGAACACCTCCAAATCTCCTGTGTGGCAGAATTCCGTGAGTCCCCTCAAATCTCTTGTTATAGTTTTATCAAATACAATCTTTTCAATGGCCTTGTGAGTGGGTGATGAAGGAATCAACCACTTCTTCTTCCGTGCCTCCTCTGTGGACAAATGGCCATGTTCACATTTGTGGAAATGCTCATTTGTCGACCATCGATGTACGTTGCTACAGTGCAACATTACTGACCGCCATTTTTCCAGTAGAATTTCCAACGACCCTTCACATGTTTTTGAGCTCCACCAAAGATGGTTGCTGATTGACTTGGACCACTGTGAAATACCTTGCATATTTTTTTTTTTTCCTGCAGCCGACAATTTTTTATTGATTGTTTTTGCAAGATGCCATACGTCAAATTGGTGATTTATATTTTTGTACTCTTCTCTCATTGTCTTGGCAATTGAAACGTGTCTGTCCGTGGCTATCAGGTCGATCACCATTCCCCGCGATTGTAGTTCTTGCATTGATGCTACAAAGCCAACTTTCTCCATGGCCACTGAGGATGTACTTTGTGACACCTGCACGACCACCGAACTCACAATTTTCTTACTTTCCATGTCCTGAAAGTGGTAGGTGCAGTACTTGGCTGAAAATCCTGGGCTGTCGCACTGTCCATCACCGGCTAGCCTGAACCGTTTGCCCGCGAATGTACTATCAATAGACATTTTTTCCATTCTCCAAGCTTCGCTAATGGCTGGAAATAGATAATCGGTTTGGTATTTGTAGAACTGAGTTTTCGCAATGAAATGGATTCCCACAAACTGAAAGAAAGACTCTAACTTTTTAAAACTTGAACCACTAAAAAGTGCAGCCGCTGCACAAAGTAGATTGCCTGCTGGCAGTTGCCCCAGCATGGGTTGTGCAGACCATGCGAACGGATGATATTGTGTACAGGTGGCATGTATTTTAAGGTTAGTGCCTCGAATTGCACGAGTCACATTAATCAATGGCTCCCCACATACTTCCCCACCAACCCAATGCCCACATTTCATCATCATAATAATATCCATCAAACAGCTATCGAATACAATGAATTTGGCCTCTTTCCTTATACTGTCACTCTGCGTCCCAGCTGGTTCGGCCTGTAACGTTGAGGACATGTCACTCGCATGAAAGGTACAATCTCTGATATCGTCTTCCGCTATGCTGAGTGATATTGATGGTGTTTCATTGTCGTCCACTTCATTCGCTTCCATTGCAACATCTGTTCCTTGTCCGGAGATGGGAGAAAAAAACAATGTCTTCAACTTTCGCGCGCTCTTATTTTTTGCGGGTGTGGATTCTGTGAATTGATCTCCGACTGCATCCAAACTACCAGGAGGACATTCACTATCAATGGCTGGTGGTGGTATAGCTCCGTTGTCAATCACTTCATATTCTTCCCATTGGCACGATGCATCTCCAGTCTCAAGTCCCTGCCAAAAGGTTTGACAAGCAACATCTCTCGTTCGCTTCACTGTCTGTGTAGATCTAGTTCTTACACCCACTCGCAACTAGAGGACAGATTAGAAAAGGGATGTTCAGTTTAAACACAACTTACAGTATAGAACTATTGACAGTGAAAGACAACATAATATAGTGAACAGGACACTAACCTTCTTTTGCTTTCTTTTCTTTGAAACTTTCTTGCCTCGAACTTCAACATCTGGACGCTGTTGCTCCGACTCGTGTGTGCATGTCTCCACTTCCTCTCGCGCTGCAACGACTATATTTTCATGATAAGCACATCCATCACTCACTGAGGCTCCATCGACTCCCTGAAACATAGAACTTTCATTAGTATGTATAATAATATTGAAAACACAAAATGTACTTGGGGACCAATACCCATACGTACATCTCAATAGCAAAACACGAATGAACGCACTGTGTAGAACATTCAAACGACAATAGTTCACGCATTGTTGATCTAGTTAGATTGAACTGTCAAGATCCATACCTCGGGCTCCGCATAGACTTCCATTGATGATATTATTGAAGATGACGCTTCAGCAACTCCCTGAAACACAGTAATTGCATTAGTATGGTTTTCTATTTTGTTTAAAAGAACATAAACTTTCTGCAGGCGTCAACGGCTCATCTAAATAGACCTGCACAAATGATCAGTTGTCTAAAATAAATAATGGATATCTAAATATGATTCGATTTGCTCCATCGTTGGAAGTGTCACCACCCAGAGATCTGCATCAACTACTAGGGGTGATGTTCTTGTTGAAGAAGCTCCGTCAGATCCCTGAAACATAGTACTTGCGTTAATAAAGAAGGAAGTATAGCGGATGTAATCACGTCATTTGATCTCGCATGATTGATCTGTCAGTATCCATACCTCGAAATGCATAAGAACATCAAGGGACGCTGTAACTGCGGTGCACACTTCTGCAAGCTGTTGCGCCGACCCGTAACTGCATGCTCCCCCTTCTTCTTGGACTAATGCTCCATCGACTCCCTGAAACATAGGACTTTCATTAGTAATGAACACAATATTGAAAAAAGAAGACACATAGGAGGGCGACGACAGAAGGACATACCAATGGCTAAAAACGAAAGAAACATTCTGTGTAACAATCACGCTACAAGAATGCAAGATCTGATGATCTCCATCGATGGAACTGTCCGGAAACGTACCTCGAGCATCTGAGTGACATCTACGGTTGTCGTCAATGCGTTGGACTCCTCAGCATCTCCCTGAAAGACAGTACTTGCATTATTTTGGATCAATTAAAACTATTGATTTACATGCCTAAAACAAGTCAGTGTCAGAATAGCTAAGTAAGATTACCCGATAGGCGCTTGAAGTGGCTGATGACTGCAATAACGACACGGATGGAGAATCTTCCGCCTTCATATTGAGTGGATACATAAATGGGGAAATTATTGTTAGCTAATGCTACACACTACCGCAAGGCCGACAGACAAATACGTAAACTTGACTCACCAGTGGAGGGATGTGGACGAATAGAGTGGGAATAGTGGTTGAGAGCAATTTTCGCCTCGCTCGCGGTGTTTTCTTCTTTATTAGCAATGATGTGGAGTACATGTCTGGGCTAAAGTGCCTGCTGCAGATGCGGTATCGATCACCCCTCTTGTCCGCAAAGACTTCTAGGACTCTACTTTCTATCTCAGAGGCTGGATATCCGCAATATCGGACCCATTCTCTTATCTGATCTATTGTCTTAGGGAAAACATGCATTATAGTACCTTCAGATTTGTTATGAGTCTTCGAAGGGCAACCGCCAATGGAACAGGCAGGCATTATGGAAAGTTCTGAAAAGTAAAGATCAACAATTCTCTATGAATACCAATGTGTTAAAACATTAAATGACACATAAAAGGTTCAATGCTAGGTCCGTTTTGGTTCTTGGAACTATACACGTTATTCACATGCGGATAAGTATTTCAATAACTTTCAAAAAATAGAAAAAGTAATTTGACTAAACTCAGAACATGTGACTAGTTCCTTGCATGTACTGTCGTGAACGAAAAGAAAACATGGATGCAATTTGATGACTACTAGCAAATAGATATAAATTAAAAAATTGGACGCAAAATGATTATGGTACATGGACTTACCTTGACGAACAAACAGTTGGATGCAGGGATCAGAGTAGTTTCTTGTCGTAGAAGAGGGAGCAGTTCACAGGTTGCAAACTGACGAGTTTGCTCAAAGTGGTCACGGAAGTTCACAGAGACGAAGAGCAGATAACCAGCACCTTCACGGGTTGACTAGCAAAGCGCAAAGAAGTTCTCATTAGAAATATGAAGTGGGTTATAAAGAATTCGAAACAGGGGTGTGTTTGTGAATGAATGACGTGTATATGTCGTGGCATTATGCGGATTGCAGGGGGGCGTCCTGCGTGAGGGGGGATGCTTGGCAGGAGACACGGGGTCTGGAGGTAGACATGGGAACAACAACCCATGCTCTATAGACCACTTTGAAGTGTACATGGTCTTTGGCACCTCTTGGCCTTTATCGCTCCCTGACAGCTCCACTTGCCAGCAGCGCAAGTACCCTGGTGCGAACTGCCTTTGATAGGGCGGGGGGGGGGTGGATCGGGGCGGTGGTCGTGCAGACAAGACACAGGAAGACTCGTGAATGGAGACACACTTATGTGGATTGCAGGGGGGCGTCCAGCGTGAGGGGGGATGCTTGGCAGGAGACACGGGGTCTGGAGGTTGACATGGGAACAACAACCCATGCTCTATAGACCACTTTGAAGTGTACATGGTCTTTGGCACCTCTTGGCCTTTATCGCTCCCTGACAGCTCCACTTGCCAGCAGCGCAAGTACCCTGGTGCGAACTGCCTTTGATAGGGCGGGGGGGGGTGGATCGGGGCGGTGGTCGTGCAGACAAGACCCGTTTGCCGCAGGGCCTCACCAAGGAGAGGCCATCTAACTGAATGTAAGAGGATGGCTGCAGGATCTACTACATGGAAGGCAGGGGGGTGAGTTTATAAATACCTCACCCTCCCAGGAGAATATACACTAGATTCATTTAAAAAATCAAAACAACCATTGTTAAAATATATGTTGGGCTTTATTTTAGATTTTAGTTAAACATAAATAATAAACATTACACATTGTAAAGTTGAGGTTGCAGCACATCGAGGGAAAATCCGCGGTATTGTCCACTGTCACTGGGGAAATGTTGTCTAATGGCAAGTACCGCACAGGCAGGTATTACTCTCCGAACGCGGTGTCCGAGCCTCCCGTGAAGCCACCAAGTGAAGCAACGATAGGCCACCAGCCTGTACCACCTGTGAAAAAAAAAGATGCAAACTGTATTAAACTGACCAAACTTTCTTATCAATGTCGATTCAGGTAACACATGTCATTTTTCTTAGAAAAAAATTATATCTAGAAAATGCACTATATGGAACCAATTTACATGCGTTCGAATGATATGTAAATGTAATTTTATATGTGGGAGACGACCATGAAATAGTGGTGGCATCACTGACATCACAAACAGAGTATACTTACTCGTTACTCGGATTACGCGGACGAACAGTGCCACGAAGTTCGTGCATAAGCACCATCATCATCCTCAACACTGTCCGTGAGAGGCAAGCTTCCCTGAACTCTGGCAGCTCGGTGATGCATTGCGGACTTTGCTCGCCTTCCTGCAGACTTTGCTCGCTTTCCGAAATGTAGGCCAAGCACCCGGAATTTTCACGGCAGCAGCAGTTCTCCTCCTCAGTTGGCATTAGCTCGCACCGATTGCACGTGCACCAGGTGGAGACGCCGTCCATGCGACATGGTCCAGGCTCTTCATCCGTTGACTGGTCCTCCCAACTGCCGTCCGAATCCCCATCGTTTTCGCGTGCTTGCCTTTCCAGTAGTTCCTCCTCGGTGTACTCGGGCTCGTACATATACGGCATTATTGTGGCCATTGTGCGGTAAAGATAGTAAAATAATTTACAGAGATGGTACAGGTGTTCACACGGGCTACAAGCGGCGAAGGTAGCTGACCAGAGCACTGAAACGAGTCACAGAATACTCAAAGTAACACAGAGAGAGGAATGGAATCGAAAATCTGCTGCTGTGTGTTGTGAAACGGTCTGTTTATACTTATTGGGGAAAGAGGCGTCCTGCCATTTCCATGGCGACACGTCAATAGCTGAGGCGCAGCGATTGTTGACACGAGACGTGCTTGAAATGGGCAGTACGCGTCTGCTGATGTCAGGCTCAGGGGCGGGGGATTTGATTTAGTGCCGCAAAGGCAGGTGAGCCAGGGCGATGCGGCGGAATGATAGGATTATCACAAAATGGCGGCTGATTTCGAGTGCGATAATGGGCGAAAAGTCGGGTAAGGTCCATAGGAAAGTTTCCTACGATCTACCGATTTATGCTTACAAACACATGGCCGACCCGTAGGGACAATAAAAAAAAAGTCCCGGAACTATCCTTTAATGTAAATGTCAATAAGTAGCAGGGAGAGCCCTGGCAGACTCCGCAGTTCACTGGGCTGTGTGACAAAGTGCCATGTTTGAGGTAGGGAATGGGAGAGGGGAAGCCATAGGGGTCAATGCCAACCTACTATGCGACGTAGGCTCTGGAGGAAGTTAAAGGGGGATTCCCCAGCTCCCCAGTACATCTGACACCTTGCATGTCTAAGTATGTCTGCTGCCATTGACCAGCCATTGTTCAGCACCATAGTATGTTTGCACTTTTACCAAGGGGTTTTTTCTAGTCAGGTCCTGATTGCTGTGATTGCTTCACCTCTATGTTCGCTGCCAATTGCAGTCACTGGAACCCAAGAGAAAGCAGCTGTTGATTTGTCGAAATTGTGGCACAAAACCTGATTTTTCAGGACCCACTTGTAGAATAATAAATGACGAGTCCCACAAACACAGAAGCGCCCATGTGTAGTCATGGGTTGACAGGTGAAGAAACCGAATCAACGACACTGCAGACATCAACATCCATAGCCAGGAGTATCAGAGCTGCTGGAATCAAACAACAAACACTTGAAGAAGGACGTAAAACAGGAGCACTCTCAGCCTGGGACCAATTTGCCGCGAGCAGAACAAGAAAGAGACAGGAATCCAAGATGCCATGTAGCCCTAATGAGACCACAGTCAGCGGGACAGAACATTTAGTGGGAAGGGACCAATCCCAGTGCTTGCCAAATTGTCGAAGCAGCTGATCACACCTCATAATTTACAGAAGACGCTTGAGTATAAGAACTCCTACCATCCCACGGACGGTGTGGGATTTTGAGATAAAAGTTGCACTGCAAGAGAGGTGGCAGATCAGTGAGGTGATGAGGTGGAAGATCAAAGTAAGGGAAATAGGCTGAGCAGGTGAAAAGAGGAAGTGACGTGCCAGAGGAGAGCGAGGAGGTGCAGAGCTGCAGGAGCTAAAGAGAGAGTGGAGGTGGTTTGGAAAGATCAGGAAGTGAAGGTGCGGAATGATAAGACGGGGGGAAGCAGTCGGTGAGAAAAACAGAGACAGGGCGAGAGGTCAGCGGAGGCAGGCAAAGACCAGGAGGCAGTAAAACAACATGCGCTGGAGCAGAAGGTGTTTGAGGTTATATTGAGAGTTGGAAGGTGGAGGAAAGCCTCAGGGTAGGTATCACGAGGTAGTTAACTGGAGATGAGAAAGGAGGTGCCAGACAAATACAGAAGAAAGAACGCTAACCAGTTGAAGAAGAGTAATGTTCAAAGGGGTGGTTAAGAGCGCTCAGGATTGCAGGGCATTGAGGAGGAAGAAGAGTAGAACAAGAAAGTGAAAGAGAGATAGGAGAGTGAGGGAAGTCAGAAGAAGGAGGAATTTCCAAAACTCCTGATTGGTGGGACATCTACCAGCCCATTTCTGGAGGAGACTGTGACAGAGTTTGCCAGCAGCAGAAGGCAGCTTGAGACTTCCAATTTCTGCGACCAGAGGGGACTCGTCCAACATCCGTAAAGCCTGGAGACTCATCTCATGATTCAAAGACCTCAAACACTCGAGCTGGTGAAACTGTTTTCAAGCAGAGGCACATCCTCATGGGGCAGCATTGGAGTGACCAACTGGACAAGCAAAGAAAGAAATGCCAGAGTGCATAACACCACAGAGAGTGTGAGCGTCTGCTTGCGCAGCCAAAGGGAAGATATGGATGGGTTAACTGACTACAGTCCTTAAGAAAGCTGATTTTGTTCACTGCCGCTTTCTTAGAATTCCATACAACTTTTGATTGGGTGGTTTTTGGGGGAACAAGCTCTGACAGCTTTTCTTGTATCCACCTTATGGATAAAGAAGGAGTAGAGTCTGTTGCAGCACGCCGTCGTGTGGGCTGGAGAGGTAGAGGCCGGGGTGCAATTGGGAGTGTTGAAAGAATTAATTTCCAAGAAGAGCTGTCTGCGGCTGTCTGCAGAATGGTGCAGTGCTGGGACGCTATCCTTATTCCATCATAGCCTCCATTCCCCAGCTACACCAATGCAGCTTCTGGCAGTCCACCCTGTTCTTCCTGCTCTGGCACACCCAGCACTTCCATCTGCGGATTATCCTTTTGCTACCACCATTGTGCTTGATCCAGCTTTCCTCGATTTCACTCTTTCTTCCCCAAATGGGGCCTATGTCATCTTCTCGTCCCTGGACTAACCCACATAGTTCCTGTTCGCTGAACTTGGCCAATCTTTTTTTGCCCTCACTGTACTGCAAATCCCAGCGTCATCAATTTGGGCCTCTGGAATGCTAGATTCCTGTGTAATACATCTTCCTCTGTACTTGATCTATTCCGAAGGTTAAATCAGCATTGCATATGTATAACTGAGACCTGGATTCCATCATTTAACACTACTATCTCTGCTTCTCTCTCCGCTTCTTTTACTTCCTTTAAGCATACTCCCCGCCTTTCTGCCTGTGCTGGTGGTGTTGGCATTCTTTATTGCTCAACTTGTGTGCCCTCTCCTCCTATTTCAGGTCTTCCTTCTTTCTCTTCCTTTGAATTCTCATACACGGTTTTCTTGAAGCCATTCCCAATTTCGTTTCTGCTCATTTATCATCCTCTGGGCTCTATTGGCTCATTCTGTGAAGATATTGATACTCTGCTTTCTTCTATCTTCCCCTCTGCTATTCCCCTTATACATTTGGGAGACTTTAATCTCCATCTTTCTTCTACTCATGCTTCTCTTCCTTTTCTTGCCATTATTGACTCCCATTTCCTTTCCCCCATCTCGACTCTCCCTTTACACATTTCAGGCTCTTCTCTTCATCTTATCTTTACATCTTCTCTCTCTACCTCTTCCGTGATGTAACTCCCAATCTATCTCTCCGACCACTTTCTTCTTTAGTTATTATATTATTCTTTCTGTTTCAATTCTCCAAACGTCCCCAGCCCCTCTTCCTCCTTCTTCTACCTCTCCATCCTATTCGCAGAGTAACTTTAATACCCCTCACTTTATCTCTTCCTTTATTTCTATTCCTCCTGCTCATACTTTCTTCGCTGCCCTGGCGGCCGACGAAGCTGCATCTCGTCGTTCCTCTTCGCTCTCTTCCTCACATGACATTCTCTATCCTGCCTCTCCTTTCCACCATTCCTGCAAACCTCCTCAGCCATGGCTTTCTTCTCATCTCCGTGCCATGTGACATGTTCTCCGGTGCCTTGAATGACACTGGCTGAAATCCAAGACGGAGGGTAACTACAGTTCTTATTATCATGTTCTTTACGATAATTGCCATCTTCTAGATAAAAGTTCCTATTTTTCGGATCCTTTACATGCACAATATATCCAACGAGAGGTCTTTTTGCAAACTCTTTCTCATCTTTTATCTCCTCCCTCCCCTGATCACACCATTAACTCGACACTATCGTTTCTGATTTTGCTCTATTTTTCTCTTCCAAGGTTGCCTCGCTCTGCTCCGCTATTAAATCTTCTACTTCTCATCTTTCTAATAGCTTTCATACTCCTGTTTCTACATGAATGATTTCCTCTTTCACTCATCTCACTAATGAAATGACTTCTCACCTGTTGGCTAGGGTGCATCCTACTGTTTCCCATACCGACCCTATACCGTTGACACTTATCCCTATAGTCTATCCTTCTCTTGTTTCTTATCTTCCTTTTTCAATATTTGTCTTTTTACTTCTACTTTTCATTCTCTATTCAAACATGCCTCTGTTATTCCTTTTCTAAAGAAACCTTCTGCTGATCCATCACTAGCCTCTAATGTTTGCCCTATTTCTCTACTACCCCATCTTTCTGAACTACTTGAGCACACTGTTTACTCTCAAGTTTCTACTTTTGTTTCTGATGATGCTAATCTTCCTAGCTCAGTTCTCTCCTGGTTCAGGCCCTATCTTGCTCAGAGAACTTTCTCAGTTTCTTGGGCAGGGCCTTCCTCTACCACACTTTGTTAGGCGGAAACCTGTGCAGTTCCCTCTGGGACCACTGCAAAAGATTTAGGACTACAGGTGTTGCGATGAACCCACTTGGTAGCAGTCTGTACCACACAGATTCAATTGGTAGCTGTGGCTGAGCAGTCAGACTTCTCTCAAGAAAAGTTGGTCAGTATAGGGAGTATACAAGATAGGGTAATCCTTCGCAGCAGAACGAGTAAACACGCAACCAGGCTTTAGTATAAAGATAGTAAGTTATTTATTAATAACAGAACGTCTACGAAAAATACTAAAGTGAACCACGGCAAACAAATCAAAATACAATTACTCTGCAGAATGGAATAAAGCTCAATCCCCCGAAACACAATATCGACAACTCTAGGTTCTACGGCACCACTTATTTTCAGACAGAGGTGTATACCTCAACCCAGATGACACTCGAATATTTAGTGAGGAAGGGAGAGAAGAGAAAGGCAGGTAATGAAGTCAACACGGTTCGTACTGAAGAAGGTAAAAATGCAAGGCAAGAAAGCATTAATCACACCAGAAACTAAAGTTCGGCGGCCAGGCCCACTCGGTGAGAGGCAAGGCACGATGTCCTGGAAAGTCTCTACGGGTGATGCATTCAAGTCTCGTTTAGCAAATTGGTTAGCGACAGGTTGAACCAGTTCAGAACAAGGAGTGAATAAAGCTTGGAGGCAACCCAACGGAACGGAGAGGAATCAGATACCTCACACGAACCGATCGAAAAGGGAAGCCAGGCGGTTACGGTACCTTGTTGTGGAAGACAGCTCCGACGGGGGCAGTTGTTCCTGGTGGTGGATGCACGACGGGTCTTGGCCAAGAGAAGAGATGCTCTCGTCGTCGAAGAGAAGATGTCCGGTGCACCACCAGGGAAGAAACCAGCCGCGGAGTGCTTCGTCACAAGGCACCACCTTTCGATCACGGTGCAGGAGTAGTGGCTATCCGGTTGCCGGGTGCTCTGCACGGGCAATTCGACCACTGCGTCCTGGGCGACCAAAAAGCACAAAGAAGAAGAAGACTGGTTGTTCCCACCAGCCAGGGAAAGAGCCTCTCCGGCAGGGAGATCTCTTCTGTCGTCGGGAGATTGTGAGACGATTCCGCAGGGCTTCACCGGAGGTGTTGTCGTGCAGGTCGAGTCAGCGTTACCCTCGTCGGATTCTTTAGGTCCAGTGGCGACTTCCTGAAGATCCAGTCCCAAAGCCCTGCTTTTATGCAGACGTCCCCCATTCATTCAGCCTAGCTTGTCAATCAACACATGCTAAGTGGTGAGCGGGAAGGCTCACCACCTGGGCCAATCACTTCAGAGTGCGACCTGAGTTGGCAAGGCAACTCGGTCCAGGGTGTCTAAACCCCCTCCCACACCCCTGAGGTAACCCAGACAGAATGGCACCACTTTGGAGGGTCTCTGTCCAGAGGCCCGCCAAAAGTGGAACAAAGGGCTCAACCTTTGGTTTAGGAGTCACAGAGAAAAAACACAGACGCCATTTTACAACCCGAGTTCTGGCAGAAAATACCACTCGATAAACCTATTTAAGATAAGTAGATCGGTGGTACGTTGGAGATTAACGAAAAACAGTATTAATCTTCAACAATGGGACGGATCCCATAGGGTTATGCCCGGGGTCGAACATAACAAGTAGTTTCCACTGCCACCAGCCAAAACTCGACGAGGAGGGACGGGACAGTGCCCCCTCGAGTAACAGATCCAGGAGTAATCGAATTACCCCTACTAGCACGTCCACAATAAGATGGTTGGTACTAGTTCTGTTAGCAAATTTAGGTCTAGTAAAGCCAATGGTGACTTTACATGCCCGGGGAGACGGTAGTCAGTCCCCGGGTATGGAGTCTATGGTGGGGGGACCAGCTAGGGTGCCCCCGTGTCACGACACGTAGGGTGCGGAGTGACACACATAGAAAAACTTATGAGACCCTATGGAGTAAAAGACCCCATAGCCCATCGAACACATTGACAATTCAAAGGAATTCCACGCATACATGTCCAAGAGTGAGAGGAAAAGGGTCACACTCTTGGCAGGATGGAAAAAAACAAACTCCAGAAATCCAGCAAAGCTGCTGGGGGACTCACTAGGTTAGGAAATTCAGCCTAAACAGAGAATTCTCCCTAACACACTTCCACTTACCTATGGTGTCTCTCAAGGTTCTATTCTCAGTCCTTTTCTATTTTCTTTATACACTTCTGATATTATCTCTTCCTCAGGTCTTTCCCATCACGTCTATGCTGATGATACCCAGTTGGTTCGGGCTTTCTCATCTCTTTCTTCCGATATTCTCACCAAACTTTCTACTTGTCTGTTTCCTATTCAATCTTGGATGTCGGCTCACTTTTTGGTTCTCAACACTACTAAAAACGAAGTACTCTTCTTTCCTGCTAGCACAATACTCCCTCATCTTCCTCCCTCCTTTATCTCATTTCTTACATCTCAGCTATGTATTTTCTCTACTGTTCGTAATCTTGGCCTTTACTTTGACACTTATCTCTTGTTTAAATATCACATTCCTCTATCTTCAAGAGCTTTCCGTTTTCACCTATACAATATCCAGAAGGCTCACACATTCTTGACTTTTGAAGCCAGCAAATTCCTGATTGCTTCACACATTTTTTCTTGTATTTTTTACTAATCCTTAGTGCTTTTTGGTCTCCCTCTTATTCGTCTAGCTCCTCTTAAATTTGACTTTAACGCTTCTATTCGCCTACACTTTCTTCTATCCTCCGTGACTGTATTTCTTCTTCTCTTTCGTCTCTCGGCTGACTTTCATTCCTTTTTAGCATCAAATTTAATTTCCGATGTCTTGCCTTTAAATCTCTCTAGGCATGGTTCCTGATTACCTTTCTTCGCCAGTATCATTCTATACCCGTTCTCCCTTGCTTTGTTCTTGTTCCCAATTTCTTCTTGCTGTCCCTCGTCCTCCTTGTGCTCTGTTGCGTTTTCACTAAATCTTCCTGCTGGCTCCCTTGCACTGGAATGTTTGTCCTCTTCCTCTCCATTCTATCTCTGTCTATTCTGTATTCCGTGACTCTCTGAGACCTTATTTTCTTCAGTCCGGTTAAAATATGACATTTTGTTTGGCTACTTTTCATTTATTGTACCGTTTTTGATCACATGTACAGTACTTTGAATTAAAGCGCTATATACAACCCAAATAAAATACAAAAAATAGTCTGGTTATTGGCAGCCATGACTTTATTGAAGAGCTACCTTTGTGGTAAATGTTGCTGACTGCTACAAAGTGCTTAGATTCATTGAGGTGTGTTGTGCAGTTTTCGGTGGGCTTTTTAAAGAAGGATTAGTGGGTCAGTGAAGCTCTTCTGGGAGGGGCCTCTGGAGGTACTTTTTTTGTAAGGGTGTGTGAGCGTAAAACAGCAAAGGCTTTGTGGAAATAGTAGGTAATTATAGTTTTTCGTTTATAATGGGCTTGATACAGAGGCCAGTTTCTAAGCACAGGCCTGGATTCGAATCTGTGTTGCTCTGCGTCGTCTTGCTTTCAAAACAAACGTGTTGCCCCTGAGCTATCCTCCCAGCCCCAGATGAGACAGGGATGGAGTTCCAACCTGTGGTAAGCAAAAGTTTCAGTTTGTCACGAGTGCTTCTTTTAAAAATTAAAACCAAGCGTGGTTCATCTGAAATGTGTTTTGGTGGGTTCGGGGAAGGCAAGAGAGTTAAGTGGAGCAGGTGTTGATGTGACTAGAAGATAAATATAATGTAGTTTGGTGGTGGAGATTCCTAGTCATGGGATAATGGATAGTGTGCAGAAATGTGTGAATCCTGTACTGAGAACAAACACTGCCAAATAACCTTTTCTAATGGTTGTTTCCCACTCAGTAGGTTCATCAGGACTAGGTCCACCACTAGTTTCTGTGTTGTTTTATGGGCCGCACAATGCTGCTGGCCCTGTTACATGATCACTGCAAGTGAAGACATGGTAATGATTTAATGCTGCATTCATTGTCGCAGAGGACACTTTGCCACACAGCAGCAGGGACGTCATTTAGGGGTCACCAGGGGTAGCAACTTTGACCCTTGATGTCCTCCTTGCTACCCCTGTGGTCTCCCTTGCTACCACTAAAATAAGAGGAAAGAAAAGATGTTGTTTTTGTTTTTTTAATGCAAGTTCCTGTGCTGTGGCCAGTGTCATGTGGCTCTTTGCTTCTGGAGTGGCTGGATTTCTTGTTCAGGTCTCGAAAAAAAAGAACAAGGATTCCACAAGTCTAACACTTTCAGCAGTGACCCTAGATAAGAAAGAATAGGAATACCAAATAATTTGTCTTTCTGGAATTCATTACAATAATTGCTTGACTCATTAAAGGTTTATTTCAGGCACACTTCACTGGGTGAGTCACGGATTTAGTCTGTGCTTAAATACCTCAACTCAGCCTTTCATCCTTCTGAGGTCTCTAAATGAGAACCAACACAGGTTGGGTGATATTGTATCTATATTTGTTCTATATAAATCGCTTAAGTGTAAGTGCTATATAATAACGCATCATTATCATTTGGCCATGGATGTCTGCTTGCATTTCCAGTAGTTTGGTAATATGGGCCTATACACACTGATCGTAACAATACATATGGCGATCCATTCTTGTATGAAATGTATTTCACATTAAAGTGATATCGTAAAATTGTTCTCAGTGTACTTAGGAACAATGCTATGTTATGCCACTTCCCGTTTTGTCAAGAGGTGAAAGGTCGTGTTCCATCACTTCCCGTGATATTGATTCCGGTCATCAGAGGTCAAGGGTCGTGTGATGTCACTTGCGATATCCCTGTCATTTTGGTGAAATGACATCCCTGCACAGCAGCGCAGCATGACAAGTTCAGTCTGCCTGCCAGTGACTTCAATTTGATCACCTCATTCAGAGGAAGTGAACTTATTTTGTTTACTTTTGACTAGTTTCCTGTTTATGTGTGAGGACTGCAGTCCAGGGTTGAAGCCAGGAGCAGGCCTCCTGTCGTGCTCAATGTGCAGAGCACCATTGCAGTGCTACCAGAAGCATGCCATGGCTTTCGATTGGCACACTACATTGCGGTGGACTTCCTTACTCTGTATGAGCTCCACTTGTTCATTCTTTTAATATGAGGGATTGAACCATTTGCTGCTCTGGCTGTTTCTTTGAACTTATTTGTTCCCTTGTAATTTTTAAATACGTTTGTTTGTTGTTCTTCTTCGTGCTTTTTATCGACGCACAAAGAACAGGAACAGCAAATTGCACCAAACGAAAAGAATGTCACCTCCACAAGGATTCCCTGAGACTACCTTCTTGTTGGGATAACCTGGACACATGCTTCAGCAGCTCCAATTGGGGTTCTCGGCACCTGCGTCAGTATGGATGCGCAGTTAGAGGCTTCAGCACATCATAGTGTGCTTGTTGATTTTCCCTGTTCTGCCTCACTGAGATATCTGTGCTCTAAAGGACCCACGCTGTTTGATGACAGGATAGTAAGTCATTGGCCCTCATTACAACCCTGGCGGTAAGTGAAAAATGATGCCGGTAAATGATTACCGGCATCGTTTTCCGCTAGGTCCGATCATGACCCGTGACCGTTAACTACGATGCCATTAGCGGCATCGTACTTAAGGCTGCCGCTAACTGCACCAAGGTCGCGCGCACGCGACCTGCCACGCCGTAAATACCGGCATGGTGCAATGCTACACGAATCACGAACCAAGCTGACATGCTCCTAACCCCATCACAAAGCCCATGGTGCTAATTACGCCATCGCGAACCAACCGTAAATGGCCATGTGCAGTGTATCCAGCTGCCACAGGTGCACAGAATCAGCACAGGTGGAGGCAATACAGACTCAGCAAGTACAAAAACAGCACACCCCACCCCTTTCCACACCCAGTCACACTCCACAATGATTCCAATAGGACTAGCAATGTTGGGGCTGGAGGACCTGATAGCAATGCAAGTGCTACAACTACAACGACAACAACAACAACAGGCAGCACAGAGGAGATGCAGGAGGAGAAGGAGGGCAAGGCAGGGCCAGCAAGCGCCACCAGCACAGCCAGTGCCACCATGCAGGCAGCCCACAATACCACGCATCAGAGCCAGTCCATTCACCTCACCGCTGAGCAGATCCACACCCTGTACCGTTTGGACCGGGACACCATCACCACCATCGTAAACATGACACACAACGACATCGTCAGCATGATAGAAACACCCACCGCCATCCCACCCCTACTGAAGGTAGTGTCCGTGCTCCACTTCCTGGCCACAGGCACCTACCAGCACACAGTGGGGCACTTGCATGGCATTTCACAACCATTATTCTCACGTACACTGATCCAAGTGCTTGATGCCCTCCTCAAGCACACAGACGACCACATCTCATTACCACGGTCTGACCAGGAGATTGCAAACACCAAAGTGGGTTTCCATGCACTAGCCGGCATACCTGGTTGCATTGGTGCCATCGACTGCACCCATGTGGAATTGGTGGTCCCACATGCCATGGAGGTACCGTACCGCAACCGTAAACTATTTCACTCAATCAACGTGCAAATGGTCTGTGACTCCAACAGGATCTTCACACATTGTTGTGCCCGATTCCCCGGATCAACCCATGATTCAATGGTCCTGAGGAACTCCACAATACCACGCTACATGGAGCGACATGCAGGGCCAAGATCCTGGCTACTCGGTGAGTCTCATGTCATGACCATGGAAATGTGAAGTGGGTAGGTGATCGACGTACCAATGCATACTTTACCTGGCTGAAAGGGGGGGGGAAATGATGCATACTTCACCTGGCTGAAAGGGGGGGGGATGATGCATACTTCACCTGGCTGAAAGGGGGGGGGTGATGCATACTTTAGCTGGCTGCGAGTAGCAGAGGCAATGGAGCCAGCTCATACCCTAAAGCAGCACAAATGTCAGCTGACACCTGTAAACATAATGCCTGATGTAAGCAGCCCTACCATGTGAATGGAGGTGTGTCCCAACCATGACACAACCATCTGCAAGTGCATTGTACCGATTCGGATCACATTGACTTCAACAAAATGCACCTACATGCACGGCACCAAACACCATCAACTGAAAGCCCTGTCCCCCATAACTGCACACAAAGGAGGCACATGACGGACAGAAACATCAATACACCATTACACAGACACCAAGGCCCACAAAATGTCCCTATCAACATCAGTAGTGCTCATTGGGGTCGTACCCGTGTGGTGATTGAGCAGGCATTCGGCCTACTGAAGGCACGGTTTCGCTGCATCAGCAGGTCTGGTGGGGCACTCCTGTACCGCCATGAGAAGGTGGCAAAGATCGTCATGGCATGTGTCATGCTACACAATATGTGCATCAGACGAAATGTGCCCCTGCCCCCTGACGCAGAACTGCAACCACCTGACGATAAGGATGAGGAGGGTGGGGATAGGGCAGCACCTCAGGGAGGTGGCGATGCACAGGAGGGGCGTGAAATGCGTCGTACTCTGATCAACCAATGTTTCTAGCACACGCAGATGGGGGATTCACATGGAGATGACAATTGGGGCACTGTGTGTGTCTGTTATATGGACACTGGGGACTGTTCACCAATAAATCACACATACGCAATGAGCAATGTCCACACATGTGAATTGTGCAAAAAGGAAAAGTGTATTGTAAATGTGATTTTGTTTAACACAGCCACTCCCCCCTCCCCCCTGAACTCCCCAACACACCCACTCCCTCCTCCCCCCTGCCCCCTCCCCCCTGAACACACCCACTCCCCCCTCTCCCCTCCCCCCTCCCCCCTGAACTCCCCAACACACCCACTCCCCCTCCACCCTCCCCCCTGAACTCCCTACAAAGGTGTGAGGAAGTCTGTGATGCAGTGGCTGATGTTGGATTTCTCCACTGGGTGGCCACTATTGGCAGCCCCCCACCCTGGCCCCTGGGGCACCCCTACCTGTGCTACGCAGGTTCCTGCCCGATCGGCGAACGGGGCTACTTGGTGTTGAACTGGCACCCGAGGAGGTGCCTGGCTGCTCATTGGGACGCATGTCCCGAATTGTCTGAACAAGTTCGGAGATCACGTGCCGCACCGCAGCAAGTTCAGCACAGATGTCCTTTGTGGAGGACTGTATTGCAGCCTTCACTGTCTCTGCGCATTGCTCCATTGCTGCGCTTGCACCCCCACATTCTGCCACATGCTCAGTTAGGAGGGAGGAGAGTTGGTGCTGCCGGGTGATGATGATCTCCTCCAATGACTGTTGATTTTTCTGGCCCATGGATATTGCCAGTGGTATTTCCATTGGGCTGCTCACCTCCTGCACATCATGCACTGAGCATGGAGAGCCTGGCCAATCCTCATCATCTAATTGCCCCTGTGTGGCATCTTCATGCGGGCTGCTTTGGGACAGGTAGGGGGAATGAGGGTGGGCAGTGGGGGGTCCTACATCGATCTCCACATCATTCCCTGCATCACTGTCCGAGGAAGCTGCAATGGCAGCAGTTTCCCCGATTGTGCTGCTTCCTGCTGAACCAGTCCCTTCTGTGGCCACCATTTGGGGTATATCTGCTGCTGCTGCTGGTACCGTGCTGCCTGCTGGGGTGCCTGTCAGTGCTCTGTCCTGTGTTTTTGCCACGGATTTTGGCTGCTGTGGGGTTTTGGTCTGTACAGCAGAGGTGGAGGGTTGGTTTGCTGGCACTGTGGTCCTGGCCTTCTTGGCAGGTGTGGTGGCAGTAGTGTCTTCATCGTCGAGGTTGGAATTTGAGCCTGTGGTGGAGCAAAGGAGGGAAAGTGTTATTGATGGGTCTGCGGACATTGAGCGGGCATTGTGATGACTGCCATCATTTTGGTTACTAGATGCGGCACATTTGAGGCAGAGGCATACAGATTGTCTCCCTTTTGTGTGGAAGTAGCATGGAGGTATATGGGTGCCTACAGTTACGGTGTGCATACTGCATGTGTACAGGGTTGAGGTCGGATGTGGCTGTAGGCAGTCTCCTGCTGATGTGTTGCAATTACACTATATGGCAACTTTGTGCTTCACATGAATGGACTACTTTTACATGGCTTGATTTGAGGCACCTACCTGCATCGCCTGATGTCGGGGCTCCTCTCTCCATTCCTCCTACCCCTTCAATGCTCTCAATGCCGATTGTAGTGGCACAGATTTCCTCCCAGGGCTGCAATTTTATTGGGGACTCTGATCCTCCCCCGGTTGCCATGCCCATGTTCCAGTTTGCATATAGGATGCTCCTAACGTGGAGCCGGAGATCATCCCACCGCTTACGGCACTGTCTCGCGTTGCGGGGTACTGTTCCCACAGCACTGACCCGCTGTGCAACTAGGGCCCATATGGCCTTCTTCTTTGCAATTGCCGGTCTGGTCATTTGGCTTGAAAACACTACAGCGGTGTTCTCCTGGAGGGTCTCCGCCAACATGTTCAGCTCTTCCCTGGTGAAACGGTCCTGCCGCTGGCAGTCACAAGTTTTCTTCACAACTTTAGGCATTTTCTCGCAGGAAATATGTAGCTGATGCTTTTTGCCGGTTCTCAGGGTCGGATGTCCACTGGTTGCGGAGGATGCCAATGGATTGTGTTTTTAAAGATGGCCGCCGTGCTCTTTCCCGTTCCGCCGCGATGACGCTACTTCCGGTTCCACTTATTTACGGTCACCGCTGGTTGCGGTGACTGCTAATTGCGGTGACCGCTTATTACGGTCACCGCTCAGATCGGTGGCTGGGGTGGCGGTAGTGCACCTTGCGGGGCATATGATGCCGGTAGGTGCCGTTTTGGGGACATTAACGCCATGGCGTAGTTTACATTACCGGCATGGCGCAATGCTCGTGCCCGATGGGTCGTAATGTGCCGCTTTTTACGGCTTCGCTCCAGCACGGACACGTTAGTTGCGCCATGCCGGTAATGTAGAATACTTACCGCCAGGGTTGTAATGAGGGCCATTGTTCCATACAGCAACAAATATAGTACATAATACAAAAAAGTGAAATATTTGAAATATACAATAACATTGTGAGAAGATTCATGTGCCTGACTTATTGTCTAAATACATAAATGCATTTGATGTCTAGTACATATTATGGGCCTGATTCATAGAACCTTTTCCTATGGGACTGCACAATTATAAAACCCTTCTGTGAATCAGGCACTAAGTATCAAGACAGCTTGGGCCTGATTTATAGAAAGAAGCGTAAAAGTAGCACAAACAAATCTGCGCATGCGCTTGGATTGCACGGCGCAAATGCATCGTATCAGAAAGCAATTTACTGAATTAAGTGCCAGCAGTGGGCAACAGTATAAAAAATATAGGATTGCACCAGACACGCCCACAAAATGCCCCTTGTGCAATCTAAGTAGTCAGGGAAACCTACCGTTTGCACACATTTCTATCTGTCAAACCAGATGCAGCAAAAATACCATGTAAAGGAGCAGACCTATATATCTGCAGGTGATCCTACCCCATAACTCCCCTGTATTGGAGTCATGAGACCGTTGTGGGATATATTTACCCACTCAGCTGTACGCCCTTCCATAACCAAGCTGCAATTCAGCAGAAGCAGCAAAATGGCTGTGCTGGCTCCTGTGAGCACCACTGCCTCAGGGCAAAACTTGGTTTTGCAACTACAAAAAGATAGCTGCACCACTTTGACAAGTACATATTATGTAGGATGGAACAAGGGGGCACACTGAGAAAGCCTGCCAGTGTGTTCTCACATGTACAAAAGACAGGGCGTGAAAAAGCAGTGCTGCTTTGCTGCAAGCCCAAAGTTCCCATTGAAAAAGGGAAATATTTACATTTAAAATGATGCCGCTCTGATGCTCTTTTCCTCTGATTCCTCATCACACTACTTTTATTAATGAGACCCTGCTATGCCGATCCACATTCATATTGTGCTCCAGCAGACAAGAACAGTATCCCTGAATGACAGGCTGTTGTTCAGCTCTGAAGAGTTCAAAAGAAGCTTTACTTCAGCTACACAGGAAACAATTAACTTTTGGGCTACAAAATATCAAACATCAAGGCATCTAAGAGGCCCTGGCTCTCTGGACCGATGTCAATTTCAATGCATCTGTGTTTAAACAAATTGCTGTATACAAGAAACTAACTATGGCTACTAAACAATGTGGAAGTTCAGAGGGAAGAGAAAAATCGAATTTGAAAGGAAAAATGTCAGCAGTCACCACATGTTTAAATGTACTTTTGTAAATAAAGAAAAATACTTGTTTAAAAGTGTATGTTGGATAAGGCCCTGCCCTTATCTAGCAATGTGAAGAGGCATTGTGCTGTGAAGCATATAGGGGAGATCTTATTCAATGGGCTTTATTCTGATTTATAACACAAATAAATAAAATAAGGAATTAAATTGCATTGGCTACATGGGGGAAATCAGTCCCAAAAAGTTTTCTGCTTGGGGGTTGCCAGCAACAGAAGGCCCCTCACAGTAGATGGTAGAACGCACAAGTGATAATTGCTACCTTGGCAGACTTTTGTCTGTGCTGAGGCCTCTTACAATGGAACTTCTGGGACACCAGCCTGTGAAGTGGAGGGGGGCATAAACATTCAATCAAACTGGGAAACACCCTGCCTACACTGGGCTGAATTTACAGTTGGAGATAGCTGAAGAGAAAACAATGGTCCCAGGGAAGGACAAAGGATGCCCATTTGTTTCAAAAGACTATTTTATTAAGAAACTTTGAAGACGGTTATTTTTGCAACAGAAATTTGCAGGAATGTAAAAGGTTAACAGTTTTAATGTAATTGTGTGGGTTTTAATTTAAGATGTAGCCTTCACAGCCACCTTGGGAACAGAAATGGCAGAGAATTGGGTATTCCACGGAAAGTGTACATGATGCCAATGTAAAATTCAATACTGACATGCCTGATGATAATCCATACACACGTGTAAAGTTATAGAGTTTTAGGCTGAATATTTCATACTAAAAATTACTACAAATTATCAGAAGGGCGAAACAATGTCTCACAAACTGGAGAGTTGGACTGGTATGTTCTGCATAAAATATGTAACCTGCTTATGTCATTTGTTAAAAGGCCCCAACTGTACAAATGTGCCATTTATGGCAAAACTGAATGTCAGCTAAAGTAAGTGTGGGGGGTTCTGGACATTGCAAAACTCACATCATAAATCTGATGTCATGCCCTTGAAACCCAACCAGCTGAGAGGAAGGCGGTAACTATCACCCCTGACCAATCCAGTTGTCTAGAGGCGTGCTTAGCTAAGCCTGCCCTACCATATAATTCTATGATGTAACCATGCTCTATAAAAAGGGTGGTTGACAAAACTCTAAACACACTCTTTCCTGAATTTCCTGCGCCTGTGTTCCTGATCTTCTACATTCATCTTGCCAGATTCCAGATCCCACTGCAAAGCCCAGGCATAGCTGATTCCAGATCCCACTGCAAAGCCAAATCATAGCTGATTCCAGATTCCACTGCAAAGCCAAAGCATAGCTGATTCCAGACTCCACTGAAAGGGCAAAGCATAGCTGATTGCAGATTCCACTGCAAGGCCAAAGCATTGCTGGCCATCCCAGCAAGGCCTCAATCCTGAAATCCCACTAAAAATCCCAATAACCAAAGGGAAAAGCTCTGGTCTTCTTTTGGGAAGCATCCTGAGACCAGCCTGGCTTTTTGCCCACTATCTGCATGCCCGCCTCAACCCTGCCATTCAGCTGTCCTGATTATCCGGTGACTAGACAGGCCCAGCTGTTGTTCGGCTAGGAGAGTCCGCCGCTACCTGGTAACCCGAGCCCTGGAGCCCAGAACCCGGTTGGCTGTTCCTAATCCCAAATCTAAGAGCGGATTGTGAGTATCCCCCATCCCATAACACATAAGTCTACCCCATTTTCACTTTTGTCATTGTGCCACTCTCTAAGCAACCCTATCCATACCCTGATAACTTTTATAGACTGTTCCAATTTTCAGTGCACCCTGTTCTTGTTTACTAATGTTAGCACAACTCTTTGATTCACCTCACCTTGTAACTCATTAGTAATATTTGGAGTAATTTAAATTAATTCCCAAATAGATCAGAACACAGCGGGAAAAGGTTGATGTCGCAAATCAATCTTTGAAAGTACTTTTGCTTTCTTTGACAATATAGTCGAGATAATTTAGTTTAAGCGAAATTTGCCTTTCATTTTTAAAACCGAGTTCTCTTTTGAACTTCTCTATTTTCTCTATTTTCTTGAAAACTTACCTTATTCTAGCTTCCAAATCACTCTCAATTCACCAGCTATAGCCCTCCCTTCACTTCTGTATTGTCCCTGTACAGTGCATCTTTCACCCTGCCAAAAAACTGCATTCCGATTCAGGGGGTAATTCATGGAATAAATGTGCGCCGAAATTACTGGCCCAAGCTGGCGCAAGCGTGAAAAAACCGGCGCACGTGTGCAATTCGCACGTGTGCGATTAATGGAAGGCCCTGTGCGTGTATTTCCCAGGATGTGCGCCATGCACACCTGCGCACACGTCACTTTGACATCTTGATTGCCATTTGCGACGCGCACAGCAAAAGAGCACAATGTCAGCACATACATCAAAAAGGGGGCGGAACAAGGGGCGGAACATGCGGAATGGGGAACAACACGTGAAAATACGGGCGTAACTGGGGAAGTACCGCTGGGAAGTACAGGGAACGCCCACACGCACGCGAACTACACATATTCATAGAATCGACTAGGGAAACCCACGCATGTCAAAACACATGCACACACACACAATTACGTCTGCCACACGAAAGCAGGCAGAAGCGCCCCTGCGCAGCATAAAAGTGCGCGCAAACAACAAACAAGCATATACAACTACGATTAATGTCCCGTTCCTCGCAGCAGTGATCGTGGGACACCGCAGGAGGAGAATAGCCAGGCCCCACATTTTTTTGCCCTGGACCAGCCTTTTTGGGATGCCTGATGACCAGGTCTATGGCCAGTATAGGTTTCCACCTCATATCATCCTAGAGCTGGTCAGGGAGTGGGAGGATGAACTCACATCACCCACCCTGTGCTCCCAAGCATTGAGCCCCTTGGAGAAGGTACTCAATGTACTGCATTTTTTGGCCACTGGATCATTTCAGTGGACAACTGCCATAGTGGGGTGCGTCTCACAGCCCACGCAGTCACGTTGCCTACATCAGGTGTTGGCAATCATCATGTGAAAACAAAATCAAAATATCGAGGCTGAGTACCCCAAAAGGAAATACACCGAACACGGGTTACAAAGGAACATACAAAGTACTTTATTTTATACTGAATCCAGTTACAAAAACAGAGCAAAATCGGATATCTATCGGCCCTCAGTACAACACAACGAACTCCAGCATGGTTCAATGTGTTCAGTGAGAGACGCTGTACATTAGAATGCATTCACTTTTTATACACTTTGTGGGCACGATGTCCAGCCCCACTTCGGGTTAATATTCCACTTAATACATCACCGATCTCGGGTTCGTGCCAAGTCTCGAACAACCGCACATAACTGGTTTGCCTTTTATGCATGTATCAACAAGCCTATGCAATAACTGTGTGATCTGGGATTTTCCATGCTAGTCTTCTTAAACATTAATACAATGCGGTTAAACAAGTGTTCTATGTTCTGTATTTGAATACAATGTTTTTATAGTATACTCGTGGCTTAGTTTCTTCACACGAGTAATCCCTTACACACAAGTCAACGAAGGACAAGGTCTTAGTTCATGACCTCAACAAGTGGCCTGCAGGCAAGTTACATATTAGCTATGTACAGAGGTCAAGATGGCCATGTTGTTTTTTTGGAATGGCATTGTCCACCATTTTAACTCACAGGGTGACTTTTACAAAGCGAATCCTAAAATGGCGGATGAACCTAAAATGGCAGCTTACATTGATTTTAAGGTCAGGACCTTGCAACACGGATTCTTTTGCAAGCGACTTTCGGGCAGCTTGGCGTAGGCCAATATACATATATTTATTGCAATAGGAGGCACGATATAATTTCCTTTTTGACAAACCCTCCTTTTGGCCTATGCCAAGTGCTAAAACTACTTTGGATCTCCTTGCAAATAACTCCATGCATCATCGTCCATGCACCCTGAATCACTGTCAGAAATATCTATTGCCATTAGGTAATTTGCTAAAATTTCTTTCAACACATATTCTTTAGAAGTTTTGTCTGGGGCATACACTTTATGTCCTATCGAACCTATCGCTTGTGCGCAACATCCCCCTACCATCGAACACATACCAGGTGGACACTGAATACAGCAACAAAGAAACAACAGGATTCCCAAAATAATCAGCAAGACCGAAAGTACCTTCCAACCCCATAGTCGCAAGAAGTCCCAGAACCAAGCGCTAAGATCCCAGTTTCCCTCGGGAACATGCACTTCGGAACTAAGGAGGTGCAGATTCTGTATTGTCTTGAAGATAGTTGGGGAGGAATCTGGTCCGAAAACACAGCAAGCGGACCACACATTTACACACTCCACCATGCTCAGCCAGAATGACATCTAATGCCATTCGGTTTTGAAGTGCTACTAGTCTTATTGCCTTTTGTTCTAACATCATATTATAGACTATGTCCGTGGTCCGGTTGATGGTTCTCTGCAGTACTCTCGCTAGCTTTCTAATGTCCTCCGAATTCGCTATCTGCCCCAAAAATGGCTCAACTGATTTTGCTATATCTCCCAAGATTTGTGCTGGGGTGTCACCATTCTCGTCCCGCTGTGGATGAGCCTTTGAAATTTCTCTTGTACTAGCTATAAACACCCCAGGTAACAGGATCCCTAAATAACAGGTTCACTGCCAATCCTGGGCAACCATGGGAATGCTACATTACCGGAGACAAAGTAGCAGGTTCGCCTACATACAAAGGTCTGTTTTCCCCAGTCAAATTTGCAACGTTGGCACAACCTAGAAAATTTCCCATTGACTGAGTTCCATTCCTCTGTATGCAAAAGGAAACTGAATCGGGGCTATAATTAACAGTGTAAGAAGGAGGCATGGCATCCTTATTGCCTATTGGAGCCATCTTAAAGGAAATCAAAGATTGGAAAGGATGAGACAGTTTATCAGAAGGCCTAATAGAAGCAACATTTGGTTTACTCCTGTTTGCGAAAAGCGAGCATCCCAGGGGAGTTAAAACATGTTTCTCAAAACTGTTCAAATTGGTGCCATCAAAGTTCTCTGGGATGCTATCATTCCACCGGCCAAAGAACAGTGCTCTAAGAGAAGCATAGCAAGCAGTTGTCAAAGGTAAAGGATGAATATACCAACCTAGCCCCTTACCCCCATGTTGCGGCAAATGTGAGCAGACCCAACAGGTAGACTTATTAAAAATGGCATGCGTAGCATTCATGATAAGCAGTAGAGTGTTGTTGTGGTACCTTTGTCTATGCTGAGAATCCCTAGGGGATAGAGTGTGCAAATGTACAAAAGGAGTAGGAACAATAGGTGTACTTTCAGTAGGTAACAAAAGTTCTAAAGAATGAGTTTCCTCAAGGTACCACAATCCTAAGGCAGCGACTATTAAAAACCCAAATATCATTATAAAAATACAGCAATACATTTTCGGGGCCCAGGCATTTTGTCCATCGTCCCGGTTGGTCACGCCCTTATTTACAAGTCCCGTATGAGCGGTAGCGGTAGCAGGCATTGTAGTCTTCAAACGGATACCCCAATGTTCGTTGCTGGCGACCTCCTGGTCGAGCGACTTCTCAGTCCTTGTACAACCCTAGCCAACTGAATCCCCTTTCTCAAATTTGGGCAAAAACAAGCCCTCGATGATCCGTTTCTTCTTCAAATGCACAGCCGAACCGTGCCGTAAGTCTATCAGATGCACAGCAAAACCGTGCCGTAAGTCTATCTTCTTGGACGCAGATTGTACCTTACTTTTCCCGGTACTGATTGATCCGGAAACAATATGTTGTCACTTCCTGTTGGAAGCAACGTGTCGGAAACAAGTGAAGATGCCGAATTTGAAATAGCAGTTTCCTGATGCAAAACTTTTGGAGAGTGTGGAGACAAAATGGCAGCTTCCCCAGGCCTCACGGGCTAAGAGAGATTCTCCCACACACTCTCCGTGCTACTTACTGCTTTTGGATCATTGGTTGCAGTATTAGCGAGGAGTTATGTCTCTTCTGTAACGTGTGGCAAAAGGTGAGGACGTTTCTTGACGTGGGACGCGTGGATCTAGTTCTTTCTCCCAGCGACCCGCACCACTGTCTGGGTGACCAACAGGACTTGGAACGGCCCACGCCAGCGAGGCGCAAGGCAAGAGGAGCGGTCAAATACCTTGACGAGCACCCAGCTTCCAGGCCGTATACTGTGGCCCGGGCCCTCGTATCGCACAGGTAAAGCTTCTCGTACCTGGTGATAAATCAAATACAGGTTTTTAGTCAACTGGCTCCAATAATCTGAAAGTAATACATTTTCAACATTTCTCAATGAATTGCATTTAGGAAGGTTCCAAATATTGGCAGGTCTCCCAATTACCACCTCAAATGGAGAGAGCCCAGTGTTAGTTTGAGGGGTTGTACGCATGGATAACAACACGATCGGTAAGGCGTCCGGCCATTTTAGTTTGGTGCCGGCACACGTCTTAGCAAGTTTGTTCTTAATGATACCGATGTGTCTTTCTACTAGTCCGGCACTCTGAGCATGTCTGGCCGAATGGAACCGTTTGTCAATTCGAAATGCCGTACATATCTGCAGAATTACAGCAGCGACAAAATGTGGACCATTGTCCGACCAGATAACTCTTGGTAGCCCGAACCGCGGGAAGTATTCCCGTAACATGATTTTTTGCAGTAGTCATAACTGTAGCATCTTTAACAGGGAAAGCCTCAACCCATTTACTAAAAGAGCAGATAATCACCAGCACATATTTTTTATTATCACAGCGTTCCATTTCAATAAAGTCAAAGTGGATCACTTCAAAGGGGACAGAGGGTGGCCCAAAACTTCCCCTTGGAGTTACTGTCCTCTTTCCCACATTGTGTTGTAGGCATATCATGCAATCCTGGACGTAGCGCTGGGCAATTTTTGAAATTTTGTCATTCACCCAAACTTTCTCTAACATTTGTGTAATCTTCTGGGCACATACATGTGTAGGACCATGGGCCATGATGACCATCATCATTATATACACGTCAGGGAGTAGCCATTTCCCTTCCGCAATATCTACCCAACACCCATCATCATCAAGTTTCCCCAAGCCTTCAGCCCACCTTTTGGATTCTTCTAACTTGGCATCAACTTGGAATTCCCGTACAGACCCAACACCCTCATTCATTGCATAAGCATTTACAGTCTCCCTTGAAACATACATCTCCGTAAGGAGATCAGTAGCAGTTTGTCTAGCTATCTGATCAGCGAAAGCATTCCCTTTCCCTATATCATCTGTAATCTTTTGGTGTGCTACATATTTCATAACTGCTAACTGAGTAGGGAGCGCAAGCGCTGAGAGTAGTTGTACTATTAGGGAGCCATGTTGGATTTGGTGCCATGTGAAGTTAGGAACCCTCTCTCCGACCAAAGTCTCCCAAAGTTGTGAACCACCCCAATGGCATACTGACTATCAGTATATATATTTACTGCAAGCCCTTCGGAAAGTTCACAAGCTCGGGTTAATGCTATAATCTCTGCGGCCTGTGCAGAATTATGTGTGATTCTATTGGTTTCCACAACCGTGCTTAATGTAGTGATCGCATAAGCGGCTGTGGATGTACCATCCGGAAGTTTGAAGCAGGAGCCATCACAAAACAGCTCTCCTTGCGGGTTATCCAAAGGAGTATCTTTCAAATCAATTCTACCCTTTGTCTCTTGTTCGGTCGTGTACAAACAATCATGTGGCACTTCATCGCCGCAAGTAGTATCTTGCGGGAAAGGTAGGAGTTCAGCCGGATTAAGAACACAACACCTCTTAATTTGAATGTGAGGAGCAACCAAGATCAATTCATATCTTGTGAACCGTGCAGAAGTGAGGTGTTGCGTTTGAGTTTGGTTCAGTAGAACATCTACAGAGTGAGGCACCATCAAGGTTAGATCATGGCCTAGGACTATTCCTTCACTCTGTTTTACAGACGCAGCAGCAGCAGCGACAGCTCGCAAACATCTTGGCAAAGCGCATGCTACAGGATCAAGGGCGGAAGAAAAGTAACGGCACAGCCTATTCTTCCCTCCATGTTCCTGCGTTAATACAGCCAAAGCACATCCATCACATTCATGCACAAACAACACAAAGGCCTTTTCATAGTTTGGTGTACCCAAAACTGGTGCAGAGCATAATGCATTCTTAAAAGCAAGTCAAACGATTGCTGGTGTTCCGCGTTCCATGGCAATGGAGAAGAAATGTCCTTCTTCGTCAAAGCCAACATCGGTTTGATCACTAGTGAAAAATGTGGGCTCCACAACCTACAGTAAGAGGCCATACCTATCAAGGCTCTAACTTCCTTCTGTGTATTTGTGACAGACATGCCAGAAATGTGTTTTATTCTTTCAGGTGTCAATCTTCTTCCCTCCTTTGACAGGAGATAACCTAAATAGGCGACCTCCTGGCAACAATATTGAAATTTTTTAAGCGAAGCTTTGTGACCATGCTTAGCTAGATGGATAAACAATAACACAGTGCCCTCCTTACAGGCACTCTCAGAGTCAGCAGCTAAGAGCAAATCATCAACGTACTGAAGCAAAGTACAGGTACAAGGCAATTCAAGGGTGTCAAGTTGTTCTTTCAAAGCCCTACTATAAATGCTAGGACTCTCTGTGTACCCTTCAGGTGCACGAGTAAATGTGAACGAGCGTCCCCCTAAGGTGAACGCGAACAAATATCTACTATCCTTGTGTACTATCCTTTTGTATAGGAATACTGAAGAAAGCATTTTTAGATCCACCACACTAAAGTAAGTAGCTGTAGCTGGAATCATGGTTAGAATTGTCATTACATCAGACACAATTGGAAATTGTGGAGCCACGACTTTATTAATGGCACGTAAATCAATTATGAAACGGAATGGAATTGCATTATCGCCTTTCTTATACATGAGTAAAATCGGACTGTTACATAAACTTACTGAAATTTCTTCAATCACCCCTCGATGCACAAAATCGGAAACAATGCATTTCAAAGCTTGCTCGCCCTCAACTGAAATCTTATACTGGGGAATGCGTGGCAGCTCAATTCCATGTTTCAAAACTATCTTAACAGGGTCAATCTGTAAAACACAGACATCATTGTCGTCAACAGCCCATAAGCTCTCTGGTACATTAATGAATTCTGGCGGCAAAGGTCTAGTCAAGAATTGCGAGACAGAAAATTGCTGTGGTGAAATCGTCAAGCGCACTCCATCAGAAGAACAATAAATCACTGCATTTAATTCTTTTAACAGATTCAACCCCAGCAAGTTCTCTCCACAATTCGAAGTCAACAGAAATGGACAGTGGTCCGTAAAGGGACCCAAAGAAATGGGTACCGTCAAAGAAACCAGACAAACAACTGGTGTGCCAGAAAACCCTACAGAAACATTGGTTTGCCCTGACAATGGAATATTTGGAACCCGTGAATGATCAATGGAACACTTCTGTGCTCCAGTGTCTATCAAAAACTGATGTTTCCTATTTCCCATCATCAGGTAGCAACCTTTCTGATTGACGGGAATAGGTGTAGGTTCCAAACCCTGCTTCGGGCAATCCTAACGAAACAGAATATCATCAAAAGGAAGCTCTTCAGATAAATATGCAGCGGAAGGATGAGCAAATATGTTCCTGGTGTCCACACTCGAAATCTGATTATCCTGCGAGAAAGGTTGCTGAGGGTCTTGTGCAAACTGACCTCTACCAGGGCCCCCTACACCCGGGCGACCTCTGGGTCGTCTACCCATATTTCCGAATGTATTATTTGACCTTTGTTGAAGGACGGGGCATTGCGCTCGCCAATGACCCTCTTGACGACAATAAGCACACTGGTTAATGTTCACAGGACCCAAGGGCACATTCCCTTGCGGGACATACTGACCTCTAACCTGAGAACTACCCCCTCTGGGGCCTCTAACAATTTGCTGCAATAGCACTTTAGTTTTCAAATTGCCTTTTCATTTTTCAACCCTATCTTTTTCATTATTGACACGGTTCTCGTAGTACTGAGCCATGTGCAGTACTTCTGATTGTGATTTCGCCTGCCATGCGCTCTCAGAAGATATAATTTGTGACTGGATGTCAGGCAGCAATCCATGCACAAATTTGTCCACAAACAACCTTTTCCCAGACTCTGTGCCTAGGTCTTGTCCACTGAAATCCAAGAATACCTGTTCGAACCGATTAAAGAACTCGGTAGCACCCTCAGACTTTCCTTGGACACAGGCCGGAAGTTTGTCCCATATAATTCTTTTTTCTGGAATTATAGTTTTTAATTTTGCAATAATTCTATCAGGCAAAGTTAGTATCACCTGAGGCGGTCTTTCACCAGGTGGCCTTTCTCCATCGAGTCTAGTTATATTCACCCATGTATCTCCCAACCCTGCTACGTCGTCTATAGTTCTAACTTGTTTCCACAAATCTACGGGCAGGAGTACAGGGAATAACAAATCAATATCGCCTAAGGTGAATACTGAGGATTGCAAGATGGACTCTATTTCTTTATAGAATCCTGTCGGATTTTTCCTAATATCAGGAATAGATTGCCTAATAGTATTCACTTCCTGTCTTGAGAACGGGACGTGAACGAACTGCGATACATAATGTGCAGGAATGTCCACAGCGACTATATTTTGTGCAACATCCACCGCAATATCAACCTTCGGGACAAATGCCGGAGGAACCTCTCTCATAGGCAACTGAGAAGTAGGTGACTCCGAACGCTTAATAAGCAACAGAGCTAAATCGAGCGCTAAAGCAGTCGAAGAAGTGCCAAGTGAAAAAGCTCTCTTCTAAATACTCAATAACTCTGTGGGACAACTAATTTTTCTTTTTACACAATCATCCTGTAGGTACTCTATCATTACCTGTATCACTTTCCGCTGCATTTCTGCCGTATACTGACTATACGTGTCATATACTTCAACTGGAGTTATCGACATATCCAAAATCCATCTAAGTGCGTCCTTCGTAAAAATTTGTGCTTCCTCAGATATTGATTTACGACAAGGAAGGAACCGTTTCTGTACATACATACTTTCCTCCTTGTCATCCTTATTCTGCAACTTTTCTAACTCCCTTCTATACCCAAATAACCCCTCGACATGCTCATTTACCTTCTCCACAGTGTAGCTAGAAAACGCTAAAGTATTTAGATCCCTTACCCATTGCAGGAGATCTGCATTATTTAATTTTCCCTACATTACACATAACTGAATCCCTAAACCTTCAATGAAAACCTTTTTCTCAGGAAAATTATCCATATTATAAAGTGTGGCAAAAACATTAGCTTGATCATTCCTCTACATACAATGCTTAGCCCATGCAATTAACTCATGTTTCTTCTCCGGTGGTACAGTATTGCGAGTGACAAGCTGTGACCCTGCACCTCGATCGATTACAAGCAGCTCAGAACCACTTGGAAGAGAGGGAGTGGCCAAATTCAATGGAGGTACTGTAACTGGTGCGATAAGAAGAGGTGGAGGAGCTGGAGGAAGGGGAACATTAGGAGGAGCAGGCACAATGGGAACAACAGCAAGTAGAGCAGGAATAACAGGAGGAAGAGGCAAGGCAGCAGGAAGAGGAACATACGGAAGTGGCGCAGGGGCACCAGGCCTTCGTTCATTTAACAATTTATCTATAAATTCATAGGAAGCATGGAGGTCTTTGGACAGATATATTTTTTGAATTCCATGTGAGAATGCCCTGTCCATATTTCTAGTCGATTCAGAATGTTTATCTTGGTCATACAGTAATGCTTTTTCGGTGTTCGTCATATGACAGCGCGCATGCTTCTCTCTACTTTTAAGTTGTTGCAGCGCTTCTTTTTTCCAATTCTGCAAAACATCAAATGCTGCAGGTCTAGCCTTTTTCTTGAATAGAATTGACTCTAAATACTCAATACGAGGGATTTCAAAATTACCATTGATTGGCCACTGAAGTTCGGAGGCATGTCTGGTTTGTCTGTGCCAAATATCATTAAATACTATACTTCCAATGCCATGCTTACAGTACATAGTACATGCCGGCGACCCCTCCTGTGGTGCCGGATGGCTAAATTCCAAAGATCGTCTATCGCTGCGGAACAATGCCCTGAAGCAGGTAGACAATTTCTCAGGCATATCAAATTATTGGTGTCACCTGGTCAATAATTGTGTCTGCAGATACAATGCGCCAAATTCAAATTTTCAGGGTTGAATTAAGAGTCGGGTCACGACTCACCTGAACAAACCCAAGGAGGTCCGATCGGATTTCAAAGAATCTTACCTAACTAATCTTATCTTGTGTATGGTGATTTCGGCAAATCTGCCCGCCTCGATAAGTGGACTCTCGTCAAGATGCCGTCTCAGACCACAAGCTAATCGTCCAGGAATCGGGTCGTGCAGCGCTGCTGATGTGTCGCGTCTCGTTCAGTGGGGCCCCATTTTGTCACACCGTCCGATCCCGGTGCGATAGCCTGCGTCAACCTTCAACAATCCGGCATCAATCTTGAGGGTCCCTATTCGGGCGCCAACTGTGAAAACAAAATCAAAATATCGAGGCTGAGTACCCCAAAAGGAAATACACCAAACCCGGGTTACAAAGGAACATACAAAGTACTTTATTTTATACTGAATCCAGTTACAAAAACAGAGCAAGATCGGATAGCTATCGGCCCTCAGTACAACACAACGAACTCCAGCATAGTTCAATGTGTTCAGTGAGTGACGCTGTACATTAGAATGCATTCGCTTTTTATACACTTTGTGGGCACGATGTCCAGCCCCACTTCGGGTTAATATTCCACTTAATACATCACCGATCTAGGGTTCGTGCCAAGTCTCGAACAACCGCATATACTTGGTTTGCCTTTAATACATGTATCAACAAGCCTAGGCAATAACTGTGTGATCTGGGATTTTCCATGCTAGTCTTCTTAAACATTAATACAATGCGGTTAAACAAGTGTTCTATGTTCAGTATTTGAATACATTGTTTTTATAGTATACTCGTGGCTTAGTTTCTTCACACGAGTAATCCCTTACACACAAGTCAACGAAGGACAAGGTCTTAGTTCATGACCTCAACAAGTGGCCTGCAGGCAAGTTACATATTAGCTATGTACAGAGGTCAAGACGGCCATGTTGTTTTTTTGGAATGGCATCGTCCACCATTTTAACTCACAGGGTGACTTTTACAAAGCGAATCCTAAAATGGCGGATGAACCTAAAATGGCGGATGAACCTAAAATGGCGGCTTACATTGATTTTAAGGTCAGGACCTTGCAACACAAATTCTTTTGCAAGCGACTTTCGGGCAGCTTGGCGTAGGCCAATATACATATATTTATTGCAATACGAGGCACGATATAATTTCCTTTTTGACAATCACTGCGCGCCCCTCAGTCTGCAGGCACATATACATGCCCAGAACACCTGCAGAAAGGTAGACTGTGATCCTGGACTTCTACAGGTTGGCACACTTACCCAAAGTGCTTGGTGCCATAGATTGCACCCGTGTGGCCCTACATCCACCTAGGGCCACTGAGCACATCTATCGAAACCGCAAGCACTGGCATTCCATCAACGTGCAGGTGGTATGTGATGCCAAGGGAATCATCACCTCTGTCTATGCAAACTATCCTGGGTCCACCCAGGATAGTTTCATATTCAGAATGTCCGCCCTGAACCGGGCCCTGGAAGCTGGGAAGCAAGGCGACACATGGCTCTTAGGTGAGTACAAATGCCTGTGCACATGCATACATGTCACACGCAGACAAATACACAAGCCCAACTAATGACAACCATTATTCCCTTACCAGGGGACAGTGCCTACCCTCTGAGCACCTACATGATGACGCCCATACGTAACCCCACCACACCACCCTAGGTAAGATACAACGCAGCCCATATTGCAACCAGGGCCATAGTGGAGTGCACATTCGGGGTGCTTAAATCACGTTTCCACTCCCTTGACCGCTCTGGTGGACAGCTACTATATGCACACCCAGTAGTGTGCAGGATCATTGTGGCAGCATGTGTCCCGCACAATGTTGCAACACGGCATGGCGTACCAGTGGACATGGTGGTGCCCCCACATCCCCAACCACACGCACGGCTGCTACGCATGGAAGGGGAGAGAGCATGTGGCGAGGCAGCCCGTACCCAGCTTGTGGCCACATTTTTCACCTAAACTCCAACCCCTGCAGAGTGCACACAAACCTGGCACATACCAGGTCACAATCGATGATGAGAAAGGGACAGTTAACTGTCACAACCTTACCACCCTGAGAATGTGTCCACGGAAGTGCCACATTGTGTGCATCCCTAGCTAATTTAACACAACCAATCCCATGTGACCAAAGGGAACACATGCAAGGTACTTCCCCCCCCTTGCTAAACAGGGCATGAAAGTACTGGTATGCCAACCAAACCCTCCCAGCACCCCTGACCCCGCCTGCAACACCATACCATGGTATGCAACGGCAAAACATCCAACCATATGCACAACAGATGACACAATATCCATGAAGTGCAACGTGAGAAATGTAAATAGGCACCAGATAATTATACCTGACATGGAATCTGAAGAAATGACTGTCCAAAACCTCACACCATGAAAATGGTGGCACAAATGCATGCCAACAGTGGTGCAACCAACAAAAGTCATAATACCTGTTGCCATGCATATTGGGCAATTGTAAATTGCCATATCAAACACCGCTCACTGGACAACACAGTGAGTGTGCATTGCATTGGTGAAAACCGTTCTGCATCATTTGAACAAATGGCTTTCAACCAAATAGTACCCTGTCATGCATGCACACGATCAATGACACAGAAGTGAACATGGATTGTCGTGACACAGCATGCTTGAGAAGACAATCTGGGTGCACATATTTGCATGGTGTCAATGTAGTTGGGGGGCGTTGCCTAAGTGTATTTGTCCGTAGGGACATGCATAGAATACATGCATGTGAAATGAAGTGAGTGCATTGTCCCGTACACAGCACTTGTGAACATAGCACCAAGGACCCCCCTGTGTGTAAAACCAGACCCATCCCCTGACACCTCAAAATAAAGCACAACATTGCATCAGCCATTGACCAGCAGAAAATATCATGCACAGAGTACCCCACATAGACAATGGCAGACAGTGACCCATTACTGAATCATAGAAATCCATAATATGACCTACACACAAAGTTCATCAAAGCGCATCAATGAGGGAGGGAACAAGGGAGGAGAACAGAACATTCCTACTTGTCCTTCAAACAGTCCACAGCGTGATAATGATCTGTAAAATCAAAGTACATATTACAAGTGCCTCGAACCATAAGGGAGAGTCTAGGGAGGGAATGTTGGATCACATAACTAGCATCAACATTCCTATGCCTGACGGCAATAGTTGCAGTGTAGGAGTCACATAAGGAGGTGAGTGAGGGAATAGGGGGGAAGAGGTTAGGAGAGTAACAAAACAAGTGACAAACTGTGGTAGGTCCACAAAGAATCTAGATAGACTGGGGATGGGGAGAAGAAACACAGAAGGGAATGGGGGAACAGCCGACCTGTAATCAGTGGCGGAGGGACTAATGATAAAAATAAATGGCAAAATTATACTTAAAAAGTTGAAGGTGGGGTGTGGAAGGACGGAGGCAGAAGGGCAAATGTCTGCAAAGAACAAGCGCGTACGTATCACCATGGCTGATGGCAATTGGGGTAGTGGTGGAAAATGACAGCCAGAGTACAAGGAGGAGGGCAAAGGGTGACAGAGAGGGAGAGGGAGGAGAGAAGGGAGGAGGGGGTCAAGCTCAAAATGCTTAATGGGGATGTTGGTGAAAGAAAGCACACACAGGGGGCAGAAGGAAGCCTGACGGTGTCATGAATATCAGGCTTATCACTCAATTTGTCGGAGTCAGAACAGTCTTTATCCAGAACCCGCTCCTCTTCACCTGATTCTTCTGTGGATATCTCGTGTCTTCGCCCTCTTCTCCTTGATGACTTCTTTTTAGAGAAGAAAAATGGTCTTCTGCGGTTAGAAGCCACCCTGTCCCCCTGGTAAAACAGGGAAGCAAGGGACTCCTTTCCCGAAGAAGCCGCAAGAGAGGAAAAAAGCGTGTGCTTAAAAAAACCTCTCCTAAGTGTTGAAGTCTTGATGCGGTGTAGGATTACCAGACAAGGATCTATTCCAGGTAAGCGGTTGATTCCGAAAGTGTAGTTGTTCCAGGTAATAGAAGAAATCCGTGACCGCCGAGGATCACGTGAGAGTGGAGCCGGAGCCGAAAGCGGTGGTAGCAGGGTCACCGCAAGAACGGAATGCCGGAAGAAGGACGGCACGCCGGAAAAGAGATTGAACGGCTAGAGTCGCCTGAAAAGGTAAGCAGAAGAAAAAATAGAAAAGAAGGAAGTAAGAAGTAAGAAACAGCAGACCCGAGAGAGGTCTGAATACAGTAAAGCGAGTGGAAGTGGGAGGGGCCAAGAAGCCGAAAGTGAGGGCAGAGAGAGGAAAGAGGAAAAACAGAGTCCAAGGAAGGTAGACAAGGACGCTACCAAAAGCTACAAAAAACGCAGAATGGAAGGGAACAGGGAGGCACAAAGGAAGGAAAGAAAACCGGGCTGAGACCGATAAGGCAGCACAAAGCAGGCAAGCTGGAAGCCTTGAATGGTGCGGAGCGTAACTGCAAAAAGTTGCAATGCGCCGAACAGACCAAAGGGGCGTGGTTAAATAGCAAAACCAGGAAGAGGCCAGGAAAGAGACTAGAGCGTAACATCAGGAAGTAGGAGATAGCGTGGAACAATTCAATGACGGCGCAATTGCCATTGGCTACCTAGACGCCAAGGGAAACTCCTTGCGAACGGCATGACAGACGGTGCAGGAGAGTAGGGGATGTGATGATGAAGGGGGGAGACAGAGGGACACTGACGGGGCAGGGGAGACGGGGGCATTCAAGGGACTGAGAAGGCATGTGGACAGGTCTATAAAGGGCCTCCTTTGTGGGCTTTTGGTAGTGGTGGCAGGCTCAAGAATCCTGGTTGGCCGGATTGTCACAAGGGCCAAGTGCAAACAGTGGGAGGGGGGATCAGGTCCAGGACACAAATAGGAAAATCAAATCACGAACAATGCAGTCATAACTCAAATGGCACATCAAAACACCAGCCAGGGCTGCAATATGGCCAAAGTGGTGCTAGCAAGGAATGGGTGGCTGTTGAAATGCATGGTGACAGGGGTAACTCAGCGTGCAGCCTTCATGTGGCATATCAAAATCACTGGTGGGAAACGGTCCCCATTCACCATTCTCAGCACATGAACCCCTCCCACCATCAGTGTATTGTACACAGCCAAAGGGTGCATGGTACCAGCTACAGCAGGAAGTGCATTAACATAGACAGTCAATACATGATATGATATGATATGATATGGTATTTGTAACGCGCCTATACACAAGTGTTTCAAGGCGCGACGAGGCAGGGAGGGAGGGAAACAAGGGGAAGACAGACAAGCGATCCTACTAGGCCAGGTGTCATTCAGATCGTGCAAGTGCAGAGGTAAGGGGAAAAAGGAGAAAGTGCAGGGGGAGGAGGTGGGGGGGGAAAGTGCAGTACAAGGTAAGTAGCGTAATAAAATAATAAATAATAAATAATAAATAAAAGGGCCAGCTGGTGGCAAGTGCGAGGTAAGTGCAGAGCAAGTGCTGGGAAGGGGGCTGTAGGGATGCAGTGACAGTCCCACAGTGCAGGAGGAGCCAGGGAGGCAGTGCAAGTGGAGAGTGAGTAACAAACATCTTAAGCAACATGATGAAATGCACAGTCAGCATAATACTCACCAAAATGAAGTGCAGACATGCATTGGAGAACCCATTTGGAATACCCACTAGGGGTGTACACACAAGTAGAACTGCAGGCTGGCCACAGATATGACGGAAGCCCAATGCCCATGAGTGATATGCTGTTACACAGAGCCATCCTTGCAAGCCCATGGAAAAGGGAAGCAGGAGTAGCATATGTGTCAGGACCCCAAGCAAAACACATACACAAGACAAACCTGAATGGGCCCATTTGGAACACACAGTGGATGCCTTCCAATGCCACAAAGCACCACACTGTCTCATGTATGCACAATAGACAAAATAAAATGGCAAAAAAAATCTACAGAAAATACAAATTAAATCAAATAATCAATTGAAATAAAAAAATGAAACGAGCAATGAAAAAAAGAAAAAGAAAATGAAAAAAATGTAAGAAAACCAGAAAAAATTCATAAAAATAAAAAGCAAAAAAAGGCAAATCATTGTAAAAAAACATCAAAATAAAGTAAAAAACAAAAAATTAAATGAAAAATGAAAATAAAAAAATAACATACTCACCAAAAACCATACTATTTGGATGAAAAATCCTAAATATTTGCAGAAAAAAACTGCTGGAATAAAGAACATTTGCAGGAAAAAAAATAAATGGCCATATATGACCCAGGGGTTGGGGGGGCACCCAGGAGGGGGGAGGTACAGGGTGCACCTCAACACCCACATGTGTAGATGTTGAGATTAAAAAAAACTCACTGGGCCCAGCGCCTGCACAGCCCGACCTATGTGGGAGATAGGTTGTCATTGTCACCCTCTGGATGGAAATCAGAAGGTGGACATGGCGCAGTTGACACAGCAAGCCTAGCCACGCCTTGCCCCTCAATGGCAGCAAGCATGCTGGTCTGGTAAGCCAGGTCTTAGCTGGCAATGAGACTGAGGTCAGCATGCATTACCTCATGTGTCACACATGCTTCCTCCTGCAGGGACTGATGTGTGAGACAGAGTTCTGCCTGCATGGCCTCACATGACAAACGGAGTGACTCCCAGCTTGCATGGAGTTCAGCTGAGATGGTTCTTTCAAGATGTACCATCCTGTCTTCTGTCCGCCTACTCTCATCCATCATGAGGTCAGCCAGAGTAGATCAGAGGGCTTGGTGTTCTACCCTCAGGGCCTCATGGTGTGCCTCTGCTTGAGCATTAAGTGTTTCACACAGAGCCACAATTTCAGCCCGGTGTCGCCCTGTCAGATGCCGCCATGCCCAGCCTGAGTGAGCGGCACGTGGACTGCGTAGCCCGGTGCTGGAGCACCATTTGCCTTATAGAGGGGAGGATGGAATGGGCCACACTTTCCATACCTTGAGCAATCTCAACTGCTCCCCCCTGTTGCTGTGCTATGGCAATCATGGAACGCTCCCACTCAGTTGACCCTGGTGGCACACGGCCACCACGTTGCCGAACACCATACGGAGCCGTGGGCCTTGCTGGATTGGTGCCGCTCGTGGCTGCAGGACAGCATCCCTCCGTCGACCCACTGCCCCAGGAACATGGCCAACTGGTGTCGAATGTGACTGTGCACCCGTAACCACCACAGGTGGACATTCCAACCCTGCCTGGCCCCCTACTGCAGTTGTCGCAGGCAGAAGATCATCCAACACAGGATCAGTTACTGGCGACGACACGTCATGATGCAGATCCGGCTCAACATAGTGGTCAGAGGATACATCAGAGCCTGACTCAGAGTCAGCTCTGGACACGATGGCCTGGAGCACCTGTGGGTTCTCGTGGGCTGCCACCCCACGACCACCACTGGTGCTTGGTTGGTCATGTGAACTGACCACCGTGTCTAGGATGACATCTTCAGCCTCTGCCGCCAGTGTGTCATCACCTGCAACATAAAGAAAATAATCAAGGACACGCATGTCAGTAGCACATACCACACACATACAGTTCACAACATTGACAGCCAAATAATGAAACAGCCATGTCACAGGCAACTCAAACCCAACATGCATCCAGTGGCATTGCAATGCAAGGCCATCCCAAAAGCAGAATAGGATGTGTGCAAAATGTGAAGGAAACAGATGTATTGCATGTTGCACATCACCTGCATCACACACAACCTCCAGCAGGCATATATCCAATGCCAAAATGAGAGATGGGAACAAATAGATGGCACCTAGCATAAGCATGTGTGAACACATAAATAGACACAGCTAGAAATCTAACCAAACACACCATGATACATGTAACATGCATGTTCATGTGCAGCACTCAACTACCATCAACTATGCACAGTACATGTGTCATAGGAGGCACCTACGCTAGTGCCTTTCCATAGAGTGAAAGGAAGGACATGGGTACATACATGTCAGGTCAACATCACACAGCAGCATCATGTTTGCATGTTGAAGGGCTTAACTTGGCACAGGAGTGGGTGTGTGTGGTGCAGTGCATGTGTAGTCCCTCAACTTACATCAACACATACGTAGTGATGACAATATTCAAACATGATGGCAGTGTAACGGAAATTGCAGCCATCATGTGCAAATGGCATGCACCCGGTAGCATGGTTTCTGTGAAACACCCACCCTCTGGCCAATAGCAGGGATGCACTGCATGGCAGACATGTTCCACACAGAACTGTTCATTTTCAGACAGTGTAGGCGTGCATCTATTGCATTTCATCATTCAAATGTCTCTACAGCCGATGAGAAGTGGACATGATGGAGGAGAGGTGAGGAACCATCCATAGTACATCCATGCATGTAGAAGACAACACCAGTTGAAAAGAGGCCATGGGCCTGTAACAGGGGGAGCCTTGTGCATGATACAGATGTGCACAGCTTAAAGTCGGGCGTGATGACACACAGACCTACAGTGAGCATGATATGGCTGTCCAAATGAGATGACACTTGGATCATCCTGGACAAATACTACAATGAGCAGGTGGTCAAGGACAACTAGGGGCATACATGGAATGCACTTGGAACATGATTGTGCACGGGGAGCCACTGCCATCAACACACTCAGAGTCAGCCACACTGCACCAAGGACAAAGGATGTGTATGACATGATGTGACATCTCATCAAGATTGCACTGGTACACAAGTGGCTCAGAGCGCAAACAAGCAAAAGGAGGGGAACAAGGGAGAAAAGGAATTCAAAACAACTATCATACTGGGCACAGTGACATTGAGAACATGCAAGTGCATGGAGAAGGGAGAAAGGGTTGAAGACCCAGGAAGGGGGAGAAGGGGAACGTGCAAAACAGAGGAGACCAAAGAAGGAAAATGAAGTCCAATGATAGAATAACCATTCAAAAAGTGGTAGTGCAGCCAGCAAGTGGCAAGTGAAAGATGATTTGGACAGGGCAAATCTGATGAGTGCAGATGAAGAGTGCTGGACTGTATGTGTACACGCACTGGACCCATTGATATTGTAGCCAGTGCATCAGGGAGGCAGGGTGAGCAGGTACCTGATCCGATGGACAGAGTGTGTGTGCAGGGGCACATTGTCAACAGAGGAAACTGTTTAGCTGGGTAGAAGAGGGGCTAATGCAGGAGCAAGTAGGAAGGTGTTGAGGTGCTTCTGGAAGCAGAGATAGTTCTCCTCAAGTTTCAACGTGGCAAGTTGGCTGTTCAAAAGGGAGCTCCCAGCTGTACACAGATCTGCTCCTACCTTATTTATTCAATTAACGACTGACCTTGAGGGAGTGTGGGGTAGAGGAGCAAAGGTCTCAAGAGGGGAGGAATTGGTAGAGGGATTGTTGAAGGTATTTCGTACCCAGTCCCAAATAATCCTTGTGCACAATGCAGAGGGTCTGAAGTATCATCCTTGCATCCACTGGTAGCCAATGAAGGGGTTACAGAGCTGGAAAGATAGGATCCCAAGGCTTGAGGCCAAGGACACGTCTTGCAGTCCTGTACTGGATTAGTGGTGGAGGGTGGAGTGTGGAGGCAGGTCGAATATTGAAAGAGACTGTCACAGTACCCCAACCTTGAGTAAACCAGAGCTTGAGAGACTGTGAGCATGTAGGAGAATGATAGGAAAGGCACAGTACCCTTGAGGAGGTGAAGAAAGAAGTTAATCCAGCTCGAGATACGTCACAAATGTCTGTGTAAAAGGAATGTGTTGAGTCAAAGGTGACCCTGAGGTTCTTGGCCTTGCAGGTGGAGGCAGGAGGAGGGCCAAGTAGGGCTGGCCAGTGATTGAGGGCAAAGGATGGTGAAGGTGTATTGATGAGGAGGATGTCAGTCTTGCTAGCAGTCAGACAGAGACCGTTGGTAGTACACCAAAAGAAAATGGCAATGAGGCTATCGGAAATAAGGGAGGGATAAGAGGTGGCCAAGGGCAGCCAGGAAATGAGCTGGTTGTCATCAGCATAGCACTGGAACTCGTACAAAAAACTGATAAAGCAGAAGTCAAGAGCTGCCAGGTGCTCTTTGTAAATTGAGGCCGAGAGGTCAGACCCCTGGTGAACAACACAGGTGGAGAGGGAGATTGAAGACAGGAAAGAGCCAAAATATAGCTGGGCAGGTCACACATGCCAAACACATATGTCATTGAGTTACACGCATCAATACTCACCAGATGATGCATCATAATCCATCCTCTCTCCCACTCCACGGATTTATTCTTCTGGGATGAACTCTGAAGCGATCTCCTCATGCTGAGTGAGTTCATCCTCCTCTGGTGGTAGCCAATCACCAGTCACCAGAGACATGGAGTAATTGGAGGCACGCTTTTCCTTAGCACTGCGTCTGAGGTCATTCCAGCGCTTGTAGCAGTCCTGAGCTGTGCGCACCTGGAATCCCATGGATGTCACACCATCTGCAACATGCTGCCAGTGGACCCAATACTGGTGATGCGTTGTATGGCACTGTAAGCCCATAAGCATATTGCGTTGGTGTTCCGACCTGTAGTCCACAAGGAAGTCCAGTTCCTGCTTGCAGAAAGGCTTCTTCCTTGATATGCCGGAGGCCAGAGCCGTGTCTGGGGTCCCAGACTCTTGTGCAGGAGCACGCTTCCTCCTTTTGGCCGGTGGTACTGACCCTAAGTGGGCAATGTGGCCCTGATCAGTGGGGGCAGTGGCACTGGTGGACTGGACCAAGGCAGTGGGTGTTGGTATGAGGACAGAAGGTCTGGCTTGGGTCTGACTCACTGCCGGGGTGGTGTTGGCTGCATCTGCACATGCAGTTACCACCACACGGCTGCTTGGGGCAGCAGATGTCATAACTGCCCCAGATACGTGTGCCACAGTCACAGCCACAGTGGACACACATGACCCCAACCTCCGGACAAGATTGAAATCGTCCTGGGAAACCTCGTCACATAACGTAACATGCGCTGCCTGACCCAGAGCCCGGGTGGAGGTGGCCACAGCTGCACCTACAGCTACCACCACCGGTGGGCCCATGACAGCAGATGTAAATTGCTGTTGAGTGATATGGGCTCCAGGTTGTGATGCAAAAGCTGCATCACCAGGAGCCACAAGGGGTGGTGGCATGTCTGCACCAGCACGTGGCTGGGCATCCCGTCCCAGAGGGGCACCCCTGCCTCTTCCCCACCTGTAGCCACCCTGGCCACCCTGGACTCCCCGTCCTCCCTGGTCTCTGCGCCCACGTACCCGACCACGCCCAGACCTGGGAGGACGCCAACCTTTGCAACCCTTAGCCTTTGGTGGCCTCCCAACCATGGCACCGATGGAAAATAGGCTATGCGATGTTCACTCAACAATTGTCCTGGGCAATTGGCTGGAAGGGGGCAGGGTACTTGATGGAATAGGTACCCCAGTGTCCCTGCAAGGCTGTATGTGACCCCTGGGGAAAAATGATGGGTCACGCAATGCTCAGGCACCCCCAAAAAAAACAAAAAAATCAAACATTTAAAAAATATAAGAACAAGAAATTGAAAAGAAAAAAAAAATGTGTGCAGGCAACCATGGTAGCCCACGTGCGTGTATTTTACCTCCAGCAGTACGATGTGGCACCCAGGAACACAAAAAACACATACGCGTGGAACAAGCGGGCTACTATGACCTCGAAAACGGTACACATGCACAGGCAACACCCCACCAAAAGAAGAGGTACGGACTTCAGACTCTGACGTAATCGCGTGTGAGTTCAGCAGAGTAAACACACGCGTCGGTCTCCACGAACAGCACAAAAAGCATGTGCATTGGTCTGCTGGCCCACGCTCACCTTTAACCTGTGCTGAAGGCAACACCCACACACGTAACGTCACTTACGCACTAAGGCCCTTTCCTCGAATTACACGCATTCACACAGGGACATGATTTCTTTGCACATGCAGATGCACCCGTGCTGAGGGAAATGCCCACGCGTGTCATGTCACAGACGCACTTATGCGCTAAGGGCCTTTCCTCGAATTACACGCTGACTTGCTGTTTTTTCACGTGCCAAATCACTCCGTATTAAGCTGGCCACGCGACAACACACGAAAGACCACACTCCTGCCCAAAAGGCCGAATTACTGCCCCCCAGAGCACCGAGCAGCCTCCCATGAGCCATCTGCTGCTGCCTGCCTGCTGCTGCCACCATACCCTGCCATTTGGTGCCTGCACATCTGCCATCTGCAGGGGTCCAGTTGCTGTGACCACCCCTGCTGGAACAAAAGACTCCCGAATGGTGTTCCATCACTCCACAGCCCAGCCCCAGGACCCAGTTACCCACCCACACCTGCCTCGGGGGTTGCCATGTCCGACGCAACACCATCTGACAACAGTGGCAACCCCCCAGCAGAGTGGCAGACGGCTACCAGCTTCTGTGAAAACGAAGTTGGTATCCTGGTGGAGCAAGTTCTGTGGCATTATGATGCCCTCTTCACACCATCGTGCGCCGACAAGGAAGGACGGAGGAGGATCTGGACGGACATAGTGGATGCCATCAACGCGGAGGGGGTGGAACCCAGCAACATCAAACACATCCAGAAGCGCTGGGAGGACTACAAGTCCAGGACCCTCAAGAAGGCTCGGCGCCTCTTAGACGCAGCGGATGCAGTGCGGTGCTGAGGCCAGCTTACCACCCAGAAGATGAGGGTCCTGGAGCGCATTCGCCCACTGCTTCACCACCAGATCCTCAGGATGCAGGCCCGTCTGGAGTCGAGCGGTAAGTGGCCATGCATTCCCATGTAAGACAGTGCATGTTGCGGTGTGGCGGTAGTTAGCTACTTGGCTGTATGTGTGACATGGGTCATGTATGGATGTGTGTGTGCAGGGACATGATGGTGCTGCATGTGAGTCCAGTCAGGCGTTACCCATATGGATGGTGTATGTGTTACAATGCGTCACGCGGAGCAGCATGCAGAATGCACACATGTATGCATGGATGTGTCTGTACTTGGACATGTTTGGGGTGTGTGAGATGGGTGCTGCTGTCATGGACATGCATGGTGTACATGTCCGTGTGTCTGAGTATTGTGTGAGTGACTTGTAAACGCCATGGATGCATGACATATGTCTGTGACTATGTGTTGATTTACTGATACAGCCTAGTCTTCCTTGTATCCACTGTGTCTGGGAGTATACAGGGCCCGATGCATGAGCGTCTGGTGATGTGTGTGCATGTGATCAGCATGTCCCATGTTGCATGTGAGTATCAGCCCACCATTGGATGTATCTACGGTGCCTTGGACATGGATGCCAATGTTTGTTGCATGTGCCATGCCTGTTCCTGCATGTGTGTTGCCTGCAGTGACCCATGTGTTGTGGATGGACATGATGGAAGTGATGTTTGACAGTGCCACTCAGGTGCTATTGCTTTCTGTCTAGGGGACTATTGTACAGTACCCTGATGCTTGTGTTCAATGTCTCCCTTCACACAGCGGCGAGTGAAGAAGAGGGCGGAGACGTTGCTGTGGAGGAAAGCGGCAGGGATGCTTCCACCGGCCGGCGACACAAGGCCCAGTCACGCTCCCAGTTCAATTGTGCTTTGGGATATGTTTTACTCGGAGGTTTACCAAGTGCACTGCTTCCATTTCCATTGTCATTATCACCCCATTGTTGATTGCTGCCCAATATTAAAATTTGTGTGATTTTTGTGACATTTAAAAATAAATAAATATTGTATTTTCACCAATCGGCCTGGTTCATGGTCCATTGTATCCCGGGGTATTTGTAAAAGGGGGTGTGAGACGGGTCGGGTTTCATCATCCGGGAGTGAGGGGACTGGTGCCGCGTCCGCCACTACGGCTGCAGCGGAAGGGGCGGGTGACCCCCATAGGGGCTTGCAATGGCGGAAGACGGTGAAGAGCCATCCAGGTTGGTGATGTGTACAGAGGAGGAGGAGGCCGCTACAGAGCCACACTCGGGGCCTGGTGGGGGTGGTACCACTGGTGCAAATGGTGCAGTCCAGGGGCAGGGGCAGGAGGCAGCACAGGTTGCTGTGGAGGGGCCTGTGCATGTCACTGCCCTGACACTGTGACTGCATCACCATGCGCCAGCAGGGATGTCCTGCCCGAGGCTCGTCCGCGGGTAGGGGGGAGGTCCACATCATCTGGTACTCCACTACCTGCAGATGAGGGGACCTGTGACCGGATTGAGTCCGTCCTGATTGGTGTCGCGTTGTGTACACATGACATTCGTGATGACGTGCGTGCTTCCTGGGGGGACCACGCACGTCATCACGAAGAGCTGTGTGCCAACGTGACCCAGTTGGCCATGGTCGGGGGTTTCCTCCATGTGTCGGCCAGTCCTGCAGCCCTCTCCTCCTCTGTGCACACTATATGCCAGTCGTTCCCCGTGCCGTCTTCTGGCCCAGATGCCACCAGGCCCCCCTGTGGACCTGCCCCAACCAACGCAGCCAGCCCTGTGGAGATCCCATCCCTGCCAGAGTCGGGAGTCAGAGGTCCAGCAGGGGTGGCCACCCCATCAACTGGACCTCAGCAGATGGAGGATGTGCCGGCATCATCGTGCAGGGCACGTGCACGACGGCGCCGGGGGATTCCATCAGCCCGGATGCCATCGTGGTAGCAGAGGCAGTTGCGTCAGAGGCAGCAGCAGGCTCAGCGTGGGGGGCATCATGGCTTGGGGCCATCAACACCCCGGGGGCAGGCATCGGCCGAGGGGCAGGAGGACCCCAGACTGGGAGTGTCTTCCGTGTGGCAGCGGTTGGGCCAGCAAATAGATGCGGAGAGCGGCGGGCGGAGAGGGCACGGCTCAGGATGGTCAGGGTGGTAGAACTCCATGCGCAGGACATTGAGACGGGCTGAGTGCCTCCAGGCAACTCTCAGGAAGTTGAGGGGTTCCATGGCTGCATCCCTGCAAGACCTCGAGGCCAGAGAACAGGCCCACCTCCGGAGCATCGACATGGAGTTTGATGATGCCCTGGCCCGGAACATCACTAAATGAGCCGTGAGACTGGGCCGCCGCCTTTGTAAATAGTTTTGTCGGTGTAGGTTTCCTTTCTTTCTTATTTTTCTTTGGGGTGCATGGACTATGCCCTGCCTTTTTGTAAATAGTTGCTTATTAGGTAGGTTTTTTGTTAGGTTTCCTTTTGTTTGTCGGGCTCATGGACCCATGAATTTATATTTGTACATAGTTATGGACCAGATTTTCCTGTATTATTTTTACCATGGAGGAATGGTTTGCTTTTTTTTTACTTTGGATTTTGTTTTATGGACATGAGTCGGGGGCTGCTGGCAGGTGCCCATCACTGGGGTGGGGTGGGGGACATGAGTCGGGGCTCCCAAGTGCATGGTGCCATTTGGCCTGCCAGCGGGTCATGCCCAGGGGTGATGGGCTGCCTGCGGGTCATGGTCTGGGGTGATGGGCTGCTTGCGGGGCATGCCCAGGGGTGATGGGCTGCCTGTGGGTCAAGGTCTGGGGTGATGGACTGCCTGCGGATCATGGTCTGGGGTGATGGGCTACCTCCAGGGCATGGTCTGGGGTGATGGGCTGCCTGCAGGGTATGCGCAGGGGTGATGGGCTGCCTGCGGATCATGGTCTGGGGTGATGGCTGCCTGCAGGTCATGGTCTGGGATGATGGGCTGCCTGCGGGGCATGCCCAGAGGTGCTGCCTGCGGATCATGGTCTGGGGTGATGGGCTGCCTGCGGGGCATGGTCTGGGGTGATGGGCTGCCTGCAGGGCATGCCTAGGGGTGTAGGGTGGTCCCCGGTGGTGTGGGCTGCCTGCAGGGCATGCGGAGGGGCACACCCGGGAGGGCCCACACTGCCAAATAGCATGTAAAACTCCCTGCGCACCCCTCGGAATACACGTACCCCGCTCGGACCAGCAAAATCTCGTGTAAAACTCCCCGCGTACCCCTCGGAATACGTGTAGCCTGCTCACGCCAGCAAAATCACATGTAAAACTCCCCGCACACCCCATGGAATACACGCATGGAGCCCATTCACCCGCCCCATGGCCCGCAGGCAGCCCATCACCCCTGGGCATGCACTGCAGGCAGCCCATCTACCCCTGGGCATGCCCCGCAGGCAGCCCACACCGCAGGGGTACTTTTTCCACGCGATTTCGCTGGTGCGAGCGGGGTATGTGTATTCTGGGGTGCGCGTGGAGTTTTAGACGCAATTTCGCTGGCGCGAGCAGGGTACGTGTATTCTGAGGGGTGCGTGGGAAGTTTTACACGTGATTTAGCTGGCACGAGCAGGGTACGTGTATTTTGAGTGGTGCGTGGGAAGTTTTACACGTGATTTCGCTGGCACGAGCATGGTACGTGTATTCCGGGGTGTGCGGGGAGTTGTACCTGCGATTTCGTGGTTGGGGTGCTGTATGCTGGTCCACTGGCCTTTGTGCCATGTACTGGATTTGTGCGATGTTTTTGGCATACAGGGCAGGGTTGAGGGCGTACCTGGCGCTGCTGCAGGGTCGCTGCGCCACCCTGCGCCACAGCTGATTATGGATGTTTGTATCCATGAATACGCTGTGCACTAAAATGGGTTTTGGTGCACAAGGCTGGCACAGACTGTCGCACATGCACTCTGTGCGCCAGCCGCGTGTGCCCCTTGTGCGCTAAATTCGATGAATTACCCCCTCAGTGTTTTTCACCCGTTTAAAAAAAAAGTTTTTGGCATTTAAAAACTGCAAACGAGAAAAATGCAACTTTTCCATGTGTGAATTCGGCTGCACTGGGTTTTCAATTTCAATCTGTTTTGTGAACTGTATGCTTTTGTGATACCCTACCCTATGGTTTATAGTGATATAACATCCCTAATACTGTGATAAAACATATGTATATCCTTATTGAAACACAAGTGTGTCCGAGTGTCATTTTAGGCCTTCTCAAGGGATTTAAAATCTGTTTTGCCTCTTATTTTGTGAGGGAATATCGGATTTTGATTCTGTTTTCTGTCTCTTATTCCTGCTGCTTCTTTCTCTCCACTCAAAATTCGATTCTTTGTGGATTTAGGGTTTAGGGAACATTGCATGGGGTAACCTTAACTTGGGTGCTATCTATCCTAATTCAAAAAGTGCTTGTATTCAATTGTGCTTTGGGATATGTTTTACTAGGAGGTTTACCAAGTGCACTGCTTCCATTTCCATTGTCATTATCACCCCATTGTTGATTGCTGCCCAATATTAAAATTTGTATGATTTTTGTGACATTTAAAAATAAATAAATATTGTATTTTCACCAATCGGCCTGGTTCATGGTCCATTGTCTCCCGGGGTATTTGTAAAAGGGGGTGTGAGACGGGTTGGTACCGGCTCAATTTGAATTCATTGAAATTAAAGAAAAAGCATTCCTATTGAGCACCACATCGCAGGCTAAGACCAAGTGTCCTTGTCCAGTGTGTGATGCCCGATTGGAATCCTTAACACTGTGCCCTGTCTAACACCAGCTATTGTACCAATACAGCAGCGAGTATATGAAAGACGGTATCCATTAAGACAACCATATCGTATGTACCCTCGAGTTGATGACATCCTGCAGGAGGAACTCCCTGAAGGAATATGAGAAAGAGCTAAGAAAACAAACTGATGATGTCATAAGAAGGTGTGCACGATATCCTGAAATACTGAACAAAGATGATGTATGGATCCTAGAGGGGAAAGCACAAAGTAAAGAATCATGTGAACCTTCAAGTGTAAAAGAAGAACATTACACAGTATAAAGTGCTGCAAAAATCAGAACTATAAAGAATGTACAAACGCTGAAAATGCAAGCTAGATCAAGTCATTGTATAGGCTAGCTACAAGTAGTAAATAGAATGCAGGCGGAGCAACCATTTTACAGAAACTGGACATTGGTATCATGAAATAATAAGCCAATGAATCATGGAGAAAGAATGAACGGTTGTGTCGCAGTAGAATAGCAGGTTGTTGGAGCTATGTTGGGAGGCTGTCTGACCTGAAGTCAAGAACTGAAAAGTCAAGGTCAGCTATCTACAATGAGGAGGAACATGTGTGCGAAAGATGAATCCTCTCACATTAAGGTGCAAGGAAGAACACAAAGTCTGCAAAGTCTAAATTAATTTAAAACATTTAAAAGCTTGCAGAATGAACAGAATCGTGGTCTCCTGTCACGTGAGTCAAAGATGGAAATAGGGATTGAACTTGGAGTTCCAGACAGGATAGCGAGTGACCTCATTCCCGTTGCATTCCGAAGACAAGAATACTCTGCAAGGCCAACTACAAAAGAGAATTTCATGGCAGAAAGCATGGGTGATGAGAGATGTTGGGCTAATTGGGTGATAGGGCAGCTTCTTGTCCTATCTACTTGCACCTGGATCTTGGCTTATGTGCTACGAATTGAACTGAATGTTCCAGCCATGACACAAGCATGCCAACCAATTGTATTAATCCATATAAGGAAGGACCTTGTAGCTTGAGAAACCAATGAAATGTTGTGTAACTGATTTGTCTTAATATGACATGACCGAATATAAGGTCAGACTACAGCCGGGCATAAGAGACCAAGATATACTGTCTCTTTTACTCACACTTTCACAGTGTGTTTGTTCTTTTTCTTTTCATTGACATGGGGCATTGTACTTTTTAGATAGTGTTCACGTGCACAAATTACTAACCCACATCCCAGGTCACAAATACTATTGGCCAGTGAATGTCTAATTATGTACATGATTTTCGGACATTATGGTTTGTAGGTTGTAATGTAAAAATTATGCAATGTAACCTTTTAACTACTGCATAAAAAAAGTAAACAAACAGCTTACAATAACAAGCTAAATGAAAAATTGAAAAATTAAAAAAAAATGTTGTTGTATATACTGTTAGAGTTTTGTGTTTAGTACCAGCTATCATGTTATTTTGCTTAAATGGTCGCCTAGAATGACATGTGCTCCCATTTGGGTTAATAAAAATTAGTGTACTTTTAACTAGTTACGTACACCCCTTAGACTCACAGAGGGGAGGACAACCCCCTTGTTACATGTTTGAAGAGGTAGTCATGAGTTGTCCACCTGATATCGGGCAACCAGTAACTTAGCTCCTATATGATTGTATATCTAGATGTTTCCCTTAACCAATCCCAACCCTTGATAGGCTTTTCACTATTATCACGTAGCATGATGTCATTCTGACGCATGAAGAGAGTATATAATTGAATTTCATATGGAAATCGCAGAGAGAATGAGCGTACATACATTGATCTTCGTTCTAAACTCCCTGTTTTAGATAATTGCTAATAAAACAGCAACTTTCCATCTTCTTGAGATTTCCGGTTATTTGCACTCAGAATTATTCTGGTGTAATCCCATCCAATATCAGATGCACGTTCCAAGGGCCATAAACCCAACCACAAATAACATGGCGAGTACCCACAAGCAACCACCAAGAGCTGCACCCATACCGAATATCAACAACCACACGCATCAAATAAATCTCTGCTCCCCAAATGCAGCGTCGACCTACACCCACCATTCCCACCCCCTGTATACGACCAAAATGAGCCACCCACATGCAAAGTGCACCTACACTCACCATTCCCACCTGCTGTGCACCCCAGAAAACGTACCAACCCATATGCAAAGGGCACATACACCCATGATTCCCATACCCTGTACACCCACCAAATTAAGCCAACAACATGCAAAGAGCACCTACACCCACCAGTCTCACCACCTGTACACCCACCAAATTAAGCCACTTACATACAAAGTGCACCTACACCCACCATTCCCACCCCCTGTACATCCCGAAAACTCATTCACCCATATGCAAAGGGAATCTACACCCATGATTCCCACCCCTTGTACACCCACCAAATTAAGCCAACAACATGCAAAGTGCACCTACACCCCCCCATTCCCATGCCCTGTACATCAACCAAATTAAGCCACCGACATGCAAAGGGCACCTACACCCACCGTTTCCACACCCTGTACACCCACCAACTTAAGCCACCCACATGCAAAGTTCACCTACACCCACCATTTCCACCCACTGTACACCAAACAAATTAAGCCAACCACATGTAAAGGGCACCTACACCCACTATTCCCACCCCTGTACACCCTGAAACTGACCCACCCACATGCAAAGGGCACCTACACCCACCATTCACGCCCCCTGTACACCCACCAAATTAAGCCACCCATATGCAAAGAGCACCTACACCCCCACTCCCACCCCCTGTACACCCACCAAATTAAGCCACCCACATGCAAAGTGCACCTACACTCACCATTCCCACCCGCTGTGCATCCCCGACAATGTACCCACCAATATGCAAAGGGCACATACACCCACGATTCCCACCCCCTGTACACCCACCAAATTAAGCCAACAACATGCAAAGTGTACCTACACCCACCAGTCCCACCACCTGTACACCCACCAAATTAAGCCACTCACATACAAAGTGCACCTACACCCACCATTCCCACCCCCTGTACACCCCGAAAACTCACTCACCCATATGCAAAGGGAATCCACACCCACGATTCCCACCCCCTGTACACCCACAAAATTAATCCAACAACATGCAAAGTGCACCTACACCCACCATTCCTACCACCTGTACACCCACCAAATGAAGCCACCCACATGCAAAGTGCACCTACACCCACCATTCCCACCCCCACACCCTGTACACCCGCGAAACTGATGCACCCACATGCAAAGGGCACCTACACCCACCATTCCCACCCCCTGTACACGGACCAAATTAAGCCACCCACATACAAAATGCATCTACACCCACGATTCCCACCCCCTGTACACCCACCAAATTAATCCAACAACATGCAAAGTGCACCTACACCCACCATTCCTACCACCTGTACACCCACCAAATTAAGCAGCCCACATGCAAAGTGCACCTACACCCACCATTCCCACCCCCTGTACACCCCTGAAACTGACCCACTCACATGCAAAGGCACCTACACCCACCATTCCCACCCCCTGTACCACCAAATTCAGCCAACCACAGGAAAAGTGTCCCTACACCCCCCATTCCCACGCCCTGTAAACCAACCAAATTAAGACACCCACCTGCAAAGGGCACCTTCAACCACCATTCCCACCCCCTGTACACCCACCAAATAAGCCAACCACATGCAAAGTGCACCTACACCCACCATTCCCACACCTTGCACGCCCCCGAAACTGACCCACACACATGCAAAGGGCAGCTAAACCCACCATTCCGATCCCCTGTACACCAACCAAATTAAGCCAACCACATGCAAAGTGCACCTACACCCACCATTCCCACCCCCTGTATGCCCACCTAATTAAGCCACTGACATGCAAAGGGCACCTACACCCACCGTTCCCACCCCCTGTACACCCATCAACTTAAGCCAACCACATGCAAAAGGCACCTACACCCACTAATCCAACTGCCCGTAAACAACCCCGAAACAGAGCCACCCACATGCAAAGGGCACCTACACCTACTATTCCCACCCCCTGTACACCCCGAAACTGACCCACCCACCTGCAAAGGGCACCTACACCCACCATTCACGCTCCCTGTACACCCACCAAATTAAGCCAGCCAAATGCAAAGAGCACCTACAACCCCATTACTACCCCCTGTACACACACTAAATTAAGCCAGCCACATGCAAAGTGCACCTACACCACCATTCCCACCCCCTGTACACCCACCAGATTATGCCACCCACATGCAAAGTGCACTTACCCCCACCATTCCCACCCCCTGTAGACACCCGAAACTGACCCACCCTCATGGAAAGTGAAGCCACACACACTATTCCCACCGCCTGTACACCCACCAAATTAAGCCACCCACATGCCAAGGGCACCTACACCCACCATTCCCACACCCTGTACACCCCCAAAACTGACCCACCCAAAGTGCACCTACACAAAATAAACACAACCCCTGTAACACCACCAAACACCACACCCCACACCTAGCCCCACACACACGCATCACACCAAAGGACCTGCACACCCAATGTGGACCACTAAACCACATAATCCAGCACCCATGCCTCCCCAGGATGTAAAATCCTTTGAAGAATAAAAACCAACATACATGTCACTTAGCTGCCACCATCCCACACAGAGTCAATTGCATACCCATACAGGAAACACACCTGGACAAATGACCATTGGTGCAATAAACACCATGTAGCACAACACCAGCAACCAGTATGATCAACCATCAAAACTCCCCAGCACCACCACCCTCAACTGCAAACAGCACACATTATGCCCATTAGCATTGTGCACATGTAGACCCAAATCCCACATGCACCACGAGCACATGCATGTCAAAAATCCACCCAGAACATAATCTACACAGAACCATGACATACCAAGAGATGACACATGAATCCAGAGAACCATACATATGATCATTTGACATGACCCCTCAAAAGCAGACAAGTGTGACATGCCACACAATAGGTGACTGCACACACACACACACACACACACACGAGTGTTGCAGAAAGCAATTCTCCCCATGAAAAAATGACAAAATAACCACAGGAATCCCATATAACAAAACACATAATAGTAATATAATTGCGAATCATATAAAAAAAGTGTACAACTAGACAAAAAGAGAGTCACAGGAATCCCCCCTCCGAAAACAACATCAATGATGCAAACGATACAATAAACATGTATACATTCACAGCTGCTGTCCCATTCCTGGAAACTCCAGGTTCAACGTAACCTCTTTTACCACCTCCACTTCCCACAGGTGTGCCTCCTTGATGTCCCTGAGGGCCTGCAGGGCCTCACAAGTTGCATGGTCTATCTGTTCTGCAGCCCCCCTGCTCCGAGCGTCAATTTATGCTCATAAGATCTCCGCACTTGCACATGCAGCAGCACTGGCCCTGTCAGCTGCCTCCCCCACAGCATGGCGCCTTTCCTCCTGCTGATGCATGCACTGTAGCCGGCATGTCATGGCCACTCTAATATGCTCCCTTGCCACCATCCTCCCCTTGCAGATCAAGTATGTCTGCTGGGCACACCGTATCTCCAACCGCCAGCGTGCATGCCTCCGCTGGTGCAATTGCTCTGGCACTGAGCCTCCCTCTGGTAACATGACCTACACCTGGAGGGGAGTACTGGCCCAACACATTCCACATGTGCCATGTCCATCTGCACAACCTCATCACACTTGCCTGACATGGCTGACCCCAGTTTCAATGGAATGCCCCCCCATGCACTTGCATTCCCACAGATTGCAAAGGTGGAACCTGGGCAGCAAATAGGTGAACATGGACAGCTGATCCTGCGGAAGCTGCCTGCACAGAGTCTACACCTGTGTGTGCCTGGGGCATAGTAGCTGATGAGGTGATGGGTTTGACCTGTGATGCATTAAACATTTTGACCAAACCCAGCAACGCTCCAGCCGCCTGGGACAGAATGTCGCACACCTGCCCGTGAGGGCTGACCAGTTGGCCACAGATGATGTCCAGGTCATTGAATGCAGCCAGCTGCTGGCTATGGCCCGAGATGAGAATGAGCAACACAGCATCCCTAATGGCATCCTCAGCATGCACTGACAGGGTAGTCTGTGTTGTGCTGTCAACATTGCTGCGCAAAACTGCTGAAGGATGCCCCTGGACAGTGTGAGTGGGTGCGCCTGCTACTGTGTCCTGCACACACACTTGTCCCAGGTCCACGTCCAAGGCCTGCACATCAGATGCCGTAACACCACCTGACACCATGGACATGCCCACAAATGCCTCCCCCCACCTCCACCACAATGGACCCTAACAACCCAGATGTCACCCCTGTGTCAACCTGCCTGTCTGAGTGGGGCCCAGATTCATCCTGCCCCTCTGCCCCAGAGGACACACCCTCAAGGTCCGTGGCATTGTCCTGTGTATCCGAGGAGGAACCCTCATCTGACACATGCCCCTCAGAGGAAGTAATTGAGTGGATATCTATGTACACCATCTGCACAGCCTCATTGAGGTGCTTGGCCTTGCCACCTGTTCATCCACTGTGCTTGTCTCCGCAGCTGCATGCGACACTGGTTAGAAAGGGAGAGAGGAGAGGCATATCTGCATTTGTGTGCACATCTGCAAGACCCAACAACACAGTTACCATATCCCACCATCACACATACAGAATCCACATCCCAATTCCAATACACATCCAATGATACTGCATCAGGAGCTAGACATGTGAGCACAGAACACATGATGCAAACAGACAACTAAATGATGCGTGTATCTGCATTGAGTGAACAGTTGCCAGTCCAAGGGAACACCATTCCGTATGGCCGACTGGCTACATGGAAGGGGCACATGTGATGACAGGCCCACATCACAGAGACACGCAGCCATCAACATTACATCATTGACACAAACATGCACATCCACCTTTGCCCAAGGACACTCTACCCACACCCATACACGGTACATGTCCATGGCCAAGACGGACATGGGAGACTCACCGCTCCCCTCTGTAGACCACCACATCCACCTGGCAAGTCAGCCATCCAACAGCCATCAAGATACTAGTCCATCCTGGCCACAACACCCCATCACAGGTGTCATAACATTCAACATCCCACCATGCACTGGTGCCAGACGGGTCAACCAAACACTCAAATTCACAAAAGGTGAATCCACGTCTGACATCTCTGATGGTGGCCTATGCCCTCACCCTCATTCCTGACCACATGTGGCCATCTGTAATTATAGCACTGGGTACTGACTGTGAAGGGGGGATAACCGTCCGTCAGTGACACATGGACCAACACCACTGACATCAACATGCAACCCCTCAAGACCACGGCTAGATGCAAGTACCCCCTTGGCACATCCTTCTAAGGTCCATGCACCCATGGGACACACACAGAGAGTAACCATGCATTCACCACATACACAGCACCCATGAGCCATGCCAAAGTCACTGGGACAACATGGTTCCATGTCTTAAAATCACGGCAAAAATGGCCAAGTATACAAAATATCGTGGCAAAAATGCTGTGGTTTTACCGCCGCAATCATGGAAAAGAAGCAGGGGACTCCCCTGCAATAACCGGACCCATTATACCATTTAAGGGGAGTGGGGGACACCCCTGCAACCCCTGCTCCCCTTAAATGGTATAATGGGGTACACTTTTACCGGGTCAAACCACAGCATTTTTGCCACAATTATTTTTACCGGTGACATTTTTGCCGTGATTTTATTACCTGATACCGACAACATTGCATGCTAAAACCTGGTCACACTACACCGCCGTGTCCTGCGACCATCGACCGCAACAAAATGCATCATGTACTTCCAGGTTCACCGTCTGCAGGACCCTGAAGTGCTGTTTTGGAATCCTACTGTGTCTGCTGGATTGCCCCTATTATCTTGGTCCAGATTTGATGGCAGCCCTGGATTTATTTTGGCACTAGATCCTCATATCATCCCATCTTTTCTTGATGTTGACAGAGGTCCATTTTGCAATTCCCTCGATGTTCACAGCCGTGGCAATGTACTGCTATATCCGCCTATAGCCGACCGCCCCAAGCTGCTGCTCTGGGTGGATTAGGGCGTCATAGTGCTTGAGCACCTGGTCACACAATATGGCAAACTCTGCCACTGAAACACTGGCAGCCCTAATGGCGTGACCCTTGAGATGGAGGTGGATGCAACCGACATGTTGCAGGTGATACAGGCAGGCTGGCACAGGACCGGGGATGCACCTGTAACAGAGAATCAAGTAAAAAAACCATTTTCGGAAGGACTCTACAACACTCAGTTTGATCTCCACGTTGCCCACTCACATCACAGGGCCACAACTATGGTAATTTCACATTGTACCCCCTCACAGAGCCAATGCCAATCCAGGCAATAAAGCGCAAACAGTGACAATGGTCCTGGTGTCACCTGGGCATGGACCAATACACTCACACATGAACACTCAACGTCCAGCTGTTCATGTCCCTGCCACACAAGCAACCTAGGCCTCGATATCACAATTCATGCAACTGCCAATGGAGCTCACATGTGCATGATGGACAAGTAGAAGTCAACTACAACGCATTGCGACTGTGTCCATGCCACATGTGCCTACCCATACATAGATCGCCACCCAGCTGCAACACACTGCGCATCGCATGACGTTAGCCCCTCCCCATGAGTCCCACCATCCTATTCCCCCTACTGCATGCAGCTACAGATCAACAGGTTCACCCGTCAACATTCCCCCACTCACTTGCAATTAGTAGCAGCAGGCAACAATATATGGTTGACATACCAGAGTCCACCTGGAGTAGACTGTGCACCTTATACACACTGGAGTGTTTTCAGGAGTGTGCAAGCAGGCCAAGGTGTGTCCAGGACCAGTTGCAGTGAGTTGTCAGTGGACACATCCAACTCCAGGTGCCAAAAGAAGGAAGTCATAAAACACGTAAGTTACACGCGTTACGCTGTGCAAAATGCGCACGCGCGAACTACTAGGATTAGTGTGTGCATGCGCAGGAAGCATCTGTGCAGCGTAAGCTCAACAGTCGGCGGACAGTGAGCACAGTCTTGGATGGCGTTGCTGGTGGAATCAGCTTATACGCGGACCAAGTGCAGAAATACTAATGCATCCTTTACTTATTGAACAGCTGACATGGATGGCAGGGAAACTGGCAGGGCTGGGAGACCAGTTAAGGGGAAGGGACGACCAGCAAGATGTGCCATGGGGGAGCACAGCTGCCACGTGGTGGGGACACCCCACTTGCACAGTCTTGCACCAGTGCTGTTGATGAAGGTGCCACAGGTACCCCTATGGCCCAGGGACAGCCACCAGCTGCAGACAAGGGGCAGACCAGGAAGAGGAATTTTGAGGAGGAGGAACTTCAAGTTCAAATCGACTATGTGGAGTAACACCACTCTGAGCTGTACCCCAGGGCTGGAAGAACCCTGACAATGGCCCTGCCTATGCGGAAATGGCAGGAGGTGACTGACCTTGTGAATGCCTGTGTGGTGGAGAGGCACACTGAAAAGAGGTGCACAAGCGGATGGACAACCTAACCAGGCAGACCAAGGAAAAGCTGGGTATGAATGTGTCCTCAGCCCAGACAACTGGCAATGGTTCGCCGCATGTTGAGGAGCTCACGCCATTTGAGGAGGTTGTCTCTAGCATCATTGCAACTGAACAGGTTGTAGGCGCCTGAGGCATCGACAATTTCTAAAAAAAAAAGTTGCAGGTGAGTGATTGGTGTAATTGTGTCGTTAGATGATGACAACACTGCGCATGTCAATGTGTGAGTGAATTGGTGGTGAACAGTGGGATTCAAATCATGGGCATTGCGTTACAAATGTACACAAATGTGGGTCCAATACACGTGGTCCTGGGGCTGTCATTTGGATGCGTGGAGGACACTTCACTGCAACTTACAGTATTAGGTGGAAATACCAATGTTGACATGGATGTGTGTCCATGTACTGCATGTCAACATGAACAGTTAATATGCCATGTGTGTGCAGTGTTAGACGTCAATGCTGCGTTCATTGATATGGATGATCCACCGCCAAAAGGTCATGCATGTCTATGTCATTCCATGCAAGGTCATATGTAGCAAATGGGAGGTGTCCAATGACAGTGACATAAGGGGTTGGGGGGGTAATCCACTGCAGGCATCTTGACGGCAACTGGCCACATTGTCATGTTGTCTGTGGTAGCAGTACTATTTGATGTTTGCATGCTCTACGGTAAATGTATGTGCACACTGGTGACTGCCATGTCAGTCACTTGCAATACATGCCAGTGGTGCATTGTGTGCTTTTGTAGCTTGTTGCCAGGTTTACTGTGAGATTTGCTGGGGTGATGACTGTCACCTTGACATTGTCTGTCCAGCGTTAGGTTTTGGATTTTACTGCCCACTGTCTAATCATGGCCACATAGCAACATGTGGGTGATTATTAATGTTTGTGCTACTTGCTATTGCTGTGTCATGTGTGTTTGCAGATGTAGATATGATTTGTATTGGCTTGTTTTTTAGGCACATCAGGGGATGCATAAGCAGGCACCAGCAGTGGCAAGGCAGCACTGTGTGGCAAGAACCCGCAGCTGTTGCAGAGCATCATCAGCATGCCTTGACAGGACTCATCCGTTGAGGAGGAGGATGATTATGTGGCAGCCTTATTAGGGAGATGGCGGATGAACAACAACTCAGCAGTCCCGACCCCATGTTCCTCATTGAGTTCATAGGGGACGAGGAGCCAGATGGGGGACAGGAAACTGTGCCCCTCCCTGTGGTGTGCCATGCTGCTTCAAGTGCACAGTGCCTGTAGCATTGCAAACTCCTGTTGGTGACTCGACGTTGGTGTGTGCAGGTGGTGGTTTGCATGAGGACACAGAGGCCGTGCCAGTGCATACAACACAGCAGGCAGGGACTGCTTCATCGTGTTTATGGCGTCCTTGCACACGATATGGACGTATGCCTGCTGCAAGGTTTAACTTGGACGAGGAAGTGGTCCGCGAAATTGTGCAATGTGAGGTCATGCAGAAGATTGCCAGCGACATGCATCGCCTCGCTGACAATATAATTTCATCAAATGCCACTGTGTGCACGGAATTCCAGCTGTTGCGTGGTGAGATATCTGCATTGAAGGAATGCCTGCATGATGAGATGAAGGTCTCAAGTGAGACTCTACATCTTGATATGTCATCTCTGAGGGACACCATCAACATAGAGATGGATGCTGCAAGAGCATCTATGAGGTCTGACTTGAGTGAAACACGTAAAGAGACACATGCAAAGAGACACACCAGGACCTTGTAGCACTTGGCGGCCTGTCGCATGCATCAGCATCAGGTGTGGCAGCTGCAGAGGAGGACCAGGCGCTGGCCTTGCATGGACAGGAACCCCCTTCACATGGGGAACCACAGGGTGGCTGCCAGTTTGGATTATGTCAAATTATGTTGTGTTTCAGTGCACCTGCACAACCTTTTTGTTTTGATTCTCACCTCACCATGCCCCTTACTCAAAACCCCCAATGACTATGTAGACCTTGATGGATGTACTTTTTTTCACTTCATATTTTGTGCCCAGGACAACGTGGTTTTCTATTTTTCAATTTTTGATGAACATTGCCATCTGGTGGCATGTGCAGTTGCTTCCCTCAGGATGGTCATTTTGGAGTTGTGATGACCGAGTCATGTTCTGGATATAATGTTCAGCGGCATTAACTGATATGCTGGTTTCCCATCGAACATGCTGGCACATTCAGGTAGGAATTTTATGTTGATCCAGGCAGTAGTTTACATGTGTTATGGGTGTGGCTGTGTAGGTGCTCACTGATGCTCATGTATCTGTCGCCTTTTCATGTCACTTTGCTGTGTCGGATTACAGTCACCCTGTAAATGCTAACAAGACACTCTCCCCATTCGCATTTTTCCCAATTTCTTCTGCTTGACACTGACTCTCCTTTCGCAAATGCAAGGCACAGTGGGGGGGGATGCACAGCACAACAGTATGGATACAATGGGCCTCATTACGAGTGTTGCGGAAAGGCAACAACAGTGCTGGTAGTGCTACCGGCGCCGTTATTACCTCTCTGCAATATTACGAGTTCTGCTTGCTGGTGCTGGACAGCACCCGTGGTCTGACCAGGCGTGCAGACCGGCACCCACGAGCAGAACTCGTGATTGCACCGGCACCGTTATAAACGGTGCCGGTGCAACTATGCTCCCGACCCCCCATTCTGCCCTGTGGGCCGAACTGCGATCCGCGAATGGGCAATTACTGGCCCATTCAACTCATGCTGGGCCGGTAATAGCCCATTCGTGGGTGCCGGGCCAGTAGCGAGTAAGGGCCCGGCTACCGCCAAACTCCTAATGAGGCCCAATGTAAGGTAGGACATGCAGGGGCTTTGCATGTATGTTTTGTTTTGTGTTGCACTACTGTCCTGTTATGCCAGTGGTAGGGTGGTGCATGATTGTGTCAAAGTGGTGATATGTGTTGGTTTGTCACAGTTGGCAGCTGAACATATGGTGATCTTTCAGTGCTGATTGGACCTGTGTTGGTGTAAGATGCATGCTGGTTGGGGTATGTGTGTTGGTGGTCCTCTGTTTATGTGTCTCTGCTGCTGGACCATTCACTGGCATGCCCGTTTGGTGCAGGGTTCTTTTCATGTCAGATCCTGTGTTCCATGCATGCCGTGTCCTGCCATGTGTGGTGTTGGGTCGTAATTCCATCATGCTTGTGCATCCTACGCACCAGAGTTTTATCTCACACCAGATGGAATTATTCACATGAGATGTGCTTTGGGTATTTCTGCATTATCAATATTTGTGAGTTTTGGTTATATTTTTGGATGGGTGCAGAGCAATGTCCACCATGTGTGCTGTGTCACTTGGCCATGCCATGCTGTCTCCCTGCTCTGGTTCTGCTCCCTGGACGTGCTTGCCACACACATGCTAGGATATTGCCCACAACTCCAACCCCAGAACCGTGTTACAAGTGACCGAGGGCCATATGGCCTGACTCTCGGGTGTGCCATGGAGTCACCTGTAGTCACTTGAACTGGCCAATACGGTATTTGCTCAGTCAGTGTGATGTGGTGCTCATCTGCCCCCACAAAGTCAGCCACTGCTCATGCATTGTAGTTCTGGTACAGCTTCAATAATGGATCAGGCCAGTGTTGGGGGGAAACTGCATGCAGTGGCATGTACACCCACTGCACTGGCACCACCAAGCACACACAGGCCTGTGGAGCTGTGTACAGGGGTGCAGGTCAACTTGTGTTTGATTTTCAGTGGTACATGCTCATAGACGTGATGTCAGTCAGTCATTTTCTATGTACTTGTTGCTTCTTCAAGCATTGTCAATGGGTAATGGGAGTGCATATATATATGTGATGCTTCGCAGTGGCATTTGTTTTGCTTTGTTGGGTGTCACATGTTCATGTTGCTTTATTGGGTGGTATGTGTTGCAGAGTGGCCTGTTATCTGTTATTGGTGTTTGTGTGTGTTGATTTGGTATTGTTATATGTCATATTTGTGACAGTGGCGTTTTTGGCATATTTTGCAGTGAGTTTGTAGTAGTGGGATTTGTGTTATTTTTATGGGTATGAGGCACACACCACATGTCCACACTGGGCAGCAATTCCTAGGTAGTGGTCTATAGCCCAAAAGGACTTGCCATCTTTCATCATTGAAGGCATTCTGGGATGTGGATATGGTGTGGCTGTCACGCTGTATGGTTTTCATGTGAAGTATGCCTGGATGAGCTGGTTCCGTATTTACTGGGCCCTGACCATTTGGCCTGCTATTTGTATGAGTCCTGTCTGTAGCTGCAGCCGCAACCCCTCATGCACCTCTATTGGTATTCAATGACGTGTGGCTATATTGTGCAAGATGCAGCATGCCAATATGGTTTTACATGACACAGCTCGTGCATACAGCAGTACTCCACCTGAATGGTCGAGGCAGCGGAAGCGTGATTTCAGCACCCCAAATGTGCGTTCGGTCATGCCTCTGGTCGCAATGTGTGTTATATTGTAGCAGACCTCAAATGGAGTGGTGGGGTTTTCGGATAGGCGTCATCAGGAATGGTAAGACCGGGTATGTGCTGTCCCCTGTGGATGACAAGGAGAATACTTATTGGTTTTAGGATGTCGTGGTATGGTGGTTTGGATTTGATGTGGACCACAATCTGTGTGTTCATGTGTGTGAACAGGGTCATACTCACCAATGAGTCACTTGTTTTCAAATGTTCCAGATGCCAGTGCCTGGTGGATGGGGAATGCCTTAGTATGTAGCTGTCATGGGGGCGTCCAGGGTAGTTTGTGTTCACATGCTTTATGTGTCCCTTGGTGTCACAGATGATCTGCATGTTAAGTAAAAAGCCTATTTTTACGGTTCCGGTATATGTGTTTGGTAGCTTGTGGGGGCTGTAGTGCAACATATGTGCAATCTATTGCCCTGGGTACCAATGGGAACTGGGCAACGGCATAGAATTCTTGTGCCACTCTTTTCCTTGCCAGCACGTTGCATGGCATGTCAATGTGTTTGTGCACACATGCAATGATGCAGCTTAGGAACTGCTTGAGGCAGCGTGACTGTTTGGGCTGTGAGATACCACCAACTATGGATGTGGTCCATTGGAATGTGCCGGTGCCGAGGAAATTTAGTGTGGTTATAACTTTTACCAATGGTGGTATTGGCTGTGAGCACATGGTTCGTGGCACCAGGTCATTCTCCCACTCCCTGACCAAGTCAAGGATTACATGGGGGGAAGTGGTATGTGCCATAAACATCATCATTGGGCATGCCGAATAGCGTTGTATGTGTATGGTAGATTCTGGCCCTCATTCTCCTTCTCCTCCATCTTCCATGTAGCAGTAGGTATGCGAGCAGTGTAGGGACCGGCTTGGTGGATGTTTTTCGCTACTTTTGAATGGCGGGTTCTGTTTTCGGTGATTGCATGGTGCAGTTTCACATTGCACCTGCTCACGGGTGGCGGTGGGTTTTCTGAGTATTTGATTAGTGCAGGTCCAGAAGTTATTCTGCAAATATGGCCTTGTTTGCACTTCATGGGGCGTGTTTGTGCATTTACTCTCTCCCCATGCCCATTTTATCCCTCATTTCTCTGTTTTAATCAGGGAGTTTTCATATTTTCACCCCCTTATATTCCTTTGCGCTGTGCAATCCTGTGCGCCTTGCGCAAGGCACACAGATGTGGCGCACAGTGCTTGATTCCAGCGCAGAGGCATGTCTTTAAATCATTGGATATAGTATTGCTCAATTCTTTCCCCTTGAGTGCTGCTCCGACTTTAGGGTGATATTCAAAGTGATGAAGTACTCACAATATTATTGGGTTGGCGGTCAAATGCCAGGGTGCTGCTCAGTATGGCGGCACTGTCAATAAAATCAAATATTACACAATATTGCTAATGGCAGCACCCATTATGCTGACAGTGCCCTAATGGTGCTAGAAGGACCACCCCGGTATTAACAGGTGTAACAATTAGGGTAAGCTGGGTGATGCTAATACTAGTAAATTGTTGCCTTTAACCTTAAGTGCCATACTCGTCCTTGTTTAATAGACTTCAATAACAACCTGGCACTTAAGGGGTTTTGTCAGTGCCACATAGAACACTAGGAAGCTACCTCTCCCTTTTAGCCTCTGTACATCTGCACCTGCACATATCTGATTTACTCTGAGCACTAACAGATAGCCACTTGCAGACTGGCAGAAAGATGTTGGCTCTGCAAATGACACTAGCATCGGAACTATCTTTCAGTAGGCCAGTCTCAAGGGCAAATGTATGGGCCTGTTTTACGCACATGACATCCACCAAGTACATTCATTCTATTAACACTGCCCAGGGTTATTATATGTATTCTTCTGTGGGCCCAGGGCTTCTCGCTGCTGCTGGCTGATGGTGAGCTGCAACAGCACCACATTCACACATCAAGTGCACGCGCGACGCCAGCCTGGCCAAGCTCAAATCAAGTAACATTGAGGCGATATACACAAGCAGCTGTCCGAGCCAGGCCGACTCCCCAAATAACTTCTGCAAGGGTCCCTTAAAGTGGGGGGCTGTGCCATTACCAGCAGAACTGGCCCTCCTCCGCCGAGGTGTATATTGCCATTAGTACATGTGAGTAAGCACATAAAGGGGGCGAAGGTTAAAGTAAATTATTTAAAAAGAAAATCTTGCTTACCTTCAGTCCAGCGATGCTGCTTCTGGGAGAGAGAGTCCATTATCGGCGTTGATTATAATGACATAATCAACACTGAACCGGACTCTCTGTCACAAAAGTGGAGTGTTGCAGCAATAAAAGTGTGTTTTTATTTTTTTTATAATTAATTTTGGCTTTAGCAACCAATGTTCTTTCTTACTCGTGGTGGCTAAAGGTGCAAGGGGAGAGAGGGAGGTAAAGGGCGTGGGGAGCACAGCTGTGAGGGAGCTTGGAATGTAAGCATAAAACAAAGTATATAGTCTACGTTCCAAGCTCCCTGAAGGGTTGGCGCCCACGCCCAGTGTGCTAATGAGGTGATATGCCCGGAGGCAATGGGTAGTGGCCCGCCACCCAAGTTAAGGGCCTGAGCGAAGCAAGGGTCCCTTAACAATGGCATTGGTGCCATTACTGACAGGGTCTGATTGACGCCGAGGGATATATCACCATTAGCACCCATGTAGCTGCATACATAAATTTGTCATCATCGTTGGTGGTTGTTACTATGCCAGGTAAGTGATAGCGAAAGCTTGCACTGTGCTGTGCAGCGCTGTGTCATCTGCCGTGTTATCTGCATGTTGTGAGCGGGATGGCGAACGGGGGAAAGAGGAGGGGAGCACTGAGTGAAGTGTAGTGAAGTGAGGATTATGATTATTCTACAGCATACCACTTGGATGGCGGGTGTAGTGTAGCGTTGGTGATTTAGGGGCCGATTCATGGAACAAACGTGCGCCGAAAATCTACGCGCAAGCAGGCGCAAGCAGGCGCAAACAGGCGCAAGCGTAAAAAAAGAGGCGTGCGATTCATGGAAGTCCCTGCGCGTGTCTTCCTCGGGATGTGCGCCAAACCCGTGCATGGCGCACACGTCACTGCAACATCCCGAAAGACGTGCGCGACGCGCACAGTGAAAGCGCACAACCTCTGCGCATACACTTGAAAGTGGGCGGGACACGGGGCGTAACGCGCGGAATGGGGAACAACTTGCGAAAACAAGGGCGTAACTGGGGATGTACTGCAGGGAAGCAGAGGGAACGCCCACACGCACCCGAACCACACGTATTCATGGAACCGAATAGGGCAAAGCCACGCACAGCGAAAGACACGCACAAGCCGATACACGTCCGCCACACGAAGGCAGGCGGTAGCGTCCCTGCGCATTACAAAAGTGGCAACATACAGCAATTGTGCGAGCGGGGCACGTGTATTTCGGGGGTTCGCGTGAACTTACTCACGCGATCGGGCCTGGGGGAGCGGGCTACATGTATTTCAGGGGTTCGCGTGAACTTTCTCACGCGATCGGGCCTGGGGGAGCGGGCTACGTGTATTTCAGGGGTTCGCGTGAACTTTCTCACGCGATCGGGCCTGGGGGAGCGGGCTACGTGTATTACAGGGGTTCGCGTTAACTTTTTCACGCGATCGGGCCTGGGGGAGCGTGCTACGTGTATTACAGGGGTTCGCGTGAACTTTCTCACGCGATCGGGAGCGGGCTACGTGTATTTCAGGGGTTCGCGTGAACTTTCTCACGCGATCGGGCCTGGGGGAGCGTGCTACGTGTATTTCAGGGGTTCGCGTGAACTTCTTCACGCGATCGGGCCTGGGGGAGCGGGCTATGTGTATTTCAGGGGTCCGCGTGAACTTTCTCACGCGATCGGGCCTGGGGGAGCGTGCTACGTGTATTTCAGGGGTTCGCGTGAACTTTCTCACGCGATCGGGCCTGGGGGAGCGGGCTACGTGTATTACAGGGGTTCGCGTGAACTTTTTCACGCGATCGGGCCTGGGGGAGCGGGCTACGTGTATTACAGGGGTTCGCGTGAACTTTCTCACGCGATCGGGCCTGGGGGAGTGGGCTACGTGTATTTCGGGGGTTCCCGTGAACTTTCCCACGCGATCGGGCCTGGGGGAGCGGGCTACGCTTATTTCGGGGGCGCGCGGGAAGTGACACACGCGATTGAGCGGGGTACGTGTATTTCGGGGGTGCGCGGGAAGTTACACACGCAATTCCATCAGGGTACGTGTATTACAGGTGTGCGCAATATCAACAGGGTACGTGTATTACAGGGGTGCGCGGGGAGCAGCACACTTGAATTGCACGTGTGGGTCCTCCCAGGTGTTCCCTCTACACCCTCCACGGCCCCTGCAGGTGGCTCACACCACAGGGGCCTACCCAGCACATGTCATGCAGGCACCCCACCCACCATGCCCATGCCCACCAGCCAACCCACATGTCAACTTGCACTACTCCCCCCCAACGCATGTCCCCCTGCACCCCCAGCCACCAGGGGCAGCCTCCACCAGGTCCTCACAATCCCCAACACACATGCACGTCAGCGTGTAATACGATGAAAGGGCCATGCGCGTAAGCGCGCTTGGAAACTGCACGTCCGCGTGTAATACGAGGAAAGAGCCTTTGCGCGTAAGTGACGTGACGCGCGCATGCGTTTCCCTCAGCACGGGTTAAAGATGAGCGGGCCCAGCAGTTCGCTGTACGTGCCTTTCGTGGAGACCGACGTGTGTTGCTGCTTCCTGTTGTTTCGCGCGCCATCACAACTTCACAGCTCTCAAGGACGTATCTCTTCTTTTGGCGGGGGTATTGGCTACGCGTGTTTTTCTGCATCGCGCTAGTCAGACGGTGAGTCACACACGCTCTTTTTCCCACTGCGGGTGCCCCTGTGTATCGCCCCCATTTTTGATGTCATAGTAGCCTGCATGTCCCACGCGTACGCGTTATTCGTGTTACTGGGTGCCACCGCGTACTGCGGGAGGTTCAATCCACGCACATAGGCTGCAGGGTTGCGTGCACGGTTTTACTGCAGGTTTGGGGTGCCTGAGCGTTGCGTGAACCGTCACCACATCACCGGGGTCACATACAGCCTTGCAGGTGCAGGGGAGCTGTTAACATCTTGCTTCCCACCCCCTTCACCCCAATTGCCCAGGTCAATTGTGGTGTACACCTCCCATTGGCACCACTCCATCTGTGCCAGCACTACTACATCTGTACCATGGTTGGGAGGCCACCAAAGGTGAGGGGTGCCTCAGCTGGGCGTACTCCTCGTGGCGGGCGTGGTCGGGGACGTGGCCGTGGTGACCAGGGAGTAGGGGGACTCCAGGGTGTCCAGGGCAGCCACAGAGGGGGAAGAGGCAGGGGTGCGCCACTTGAGCACAATGTTGTGCCATGTGTCGGTGCAGCCATGCCACCACCCCCTGTGGTTCCGGGGGATGCAGCTCCTGCATCTGGCACTGGCACCCATATGACCCGGCAGTCCGTTCCATTGACTGCCACGGGCCCAAGGGTGGTGGTAGCTGCAGGTGCAGCTGTGGACACCGCCACCCAGGCTCAGGGTCTGCCAGCGCAGGCTGCGTTGGCATTTGAAGAGCCCTTGGTAGATCTCCAACAGGCCAGGGGGGAAACCATAGGGGCACGCTGGGCTGCTCAGACCAAGACACGTGTCCCTGGGGCAGTCATGTCATCTGCTGCCCCGAACAGCCGGGTGTTGGCAAGTGCAGGTGCAGATGCACCCAACAGCACCCCGGTTGTGAGCCTGCCAACCAGGACCGTTGCGGCCAACCACCCTGCCACAGCTGATGTTGCTGCACAGGGTCCATTAGTGGGCACCCAGCTGCCACTGACACAAGTCAGGCCTCTGGTCATCCCTCCACCTGCCACTCCCTTGGCTCAATCCACCGAACCCACTGGCCATGCTGGTCAGGGCGGCATTAGCCAGCCAGGGTCTGCGCCACAGTCCAAGAGGAGGAAGGTTGCACCTGCAGCACAGGCTGCGACCCCACACACAGCCACGACCTCCTGCACGTCGAGGAAGAAGCCTTTCTGTAAGCAGGAACTGGACTTCCTCGTGGACTACGTGCGGGGCCACAGCCGTGACATGCTAGTGGGTGCCAATAGTCAGACCACGGCTGCCCAACGTGACACCCACTGGAAGCATGTTGCAGAACATGTCAGTTCATTCGGCCATGAGGTACGCACGGCGCAGGAGTGCAAAAAGCGTTGGAATGACATCAAGCGCAGCACTAAGGCCAAGCGTGCCTCAAATTACAACTTGACTCTGGTGAATGGCGGTGGGCCTGCACCAGAGGAGGAAGAACTCACTCCGCATGAGGCTCTCGTTGCGGAGTTCATACCACCTGAATTGGTCGAAGGAGTGGGAGAGAAGCTGGACTTTGATGCCCAGTCCAGTGAGTGTTGATGCGTGTTTGTTGAGGACATGTGTGGTTCACTTGTGGGATGTGTTGTGCATGATTGCTGCTACATGTGACGTGTACATGGTTCTGATGTGTAAGTAATGCAATGCTACCGTCATGCATGTCTCCTCTGCCTGCATGCGGGACTCCATGTAGGCATGCTCCCTTGCCCCTCCTCCGCCACTCTGCACCCCAGTTCCACCTTTGCACTGGTCTGCTCCAATCTTGCCAATGTGTAGTTTCTTGTCCATGTGTCCTGTGTAGATGCTAACTTCCAGCGTAGAATCTGCCAGACATATGCCATGTCGTACAGCCTTAGTACTCGATGCAGGGTATCTCACTTGTACTGTGCATGGGTCAGATGTCCCGCAGGGACATGAGTGCCCATTCATGCTCCATGTGCATTGCACGCATGCCCCTATGTGTCCTTGACTGGATGATCACTGTAATATCAGTCCTTGGTTACATACATTGCCTGCCATCTCATCAGCCTTCCCATGTCAACTGTGCCTCAGTCCTGCGTTGCACACATGTTTAGGCTCTGACAATCTGTGTGGCTCACAGGCCTCAGCCTGTTCAATGGCCAATGACTCTGTCCAACTCTTGTTGTGCCTTCTTCACACGTGGGCGGCCTCCGGAGTTTCCATCATGTGTCCTGCCCACTGTCCCAGCATCATTTGCAGTGTTGTCATTTGAATCACATGAAGCTGTTGATGCCAGTCAACACTGCCTGTCAATACACAGGTGTATGGTCAGCCTTTTGATACCATGATAGGCATCCCTGCTTTGGTACTGGGGTGGAGGGGTGCTTGGCTTCTGGACATGGTACACATTGAATGCACAATGCACGTGATGTCTGATTTTGACATTGCACTGCCTTCACATTTCCTGGCACACACCATGTAGTGCTTGTACATGTAGGTAGTGAGTGGCGTACACATTTTCTGCACTGCATAGACCCACTTCCATGGAAACTGCCACCTTTCAACAGGTCTGATCACAGAAGCTATTCAAAGTAGACCCAGCATGCATGCCAGGTCATATGTTGTGTGTCACATGTCTGCCTGATGCCTTTGCTGTCGGTGTGTGTGTGTGTCGTGTGCTTCTGACATGTGTATTGACCTTTTCCCCTCTATTTTTCAGGTGATGACGCAATGGAGGCAGAGGATGGTGTTGTCATGCCAGACACAGGGTTGGTAACGCCACATCAACCCGGCACTAGTGGGGGTCGTGGGGTGGTAGGCCACGAAAACCCCCAAGTGCTGCAGTCCATCTTGTCTCTGGCTGCCTATGAGTCCAGCCTTGATGACGACTCTGACGTCCATGTTGAGTTGGATGACCATCAAGTCCATGTGTCAGGGGTGAGTGATTCTGATGTGGACACTCCTCTGTCTGCGACACCTGCACTGAGGGATCAGACAGTCTTGGTTCCTCCACCCGTGGTGGATTGGGACGCAGGGTCACCCTTCACACCAGTCACTGATGTGCCTGGGACATCACGTCGACGGGGGCATGTAGTCGTGCAGCCGCAGGCGGTGCCAACACAGCGAGGACCCCCGGTCCTTGGGTCCCGCAGGGGTCAAGCCTGGCAACGCGGTCGCCGCGCGCAACCGCTGTATACTGAGTGGGACCAAGACATGACTGCCAATTCCGAACGGCAGGGGGCAGTAATGGAGAACATCGCTGAGAGCATGGAGCGTGTGGCCCGATCTGTGCTCCCCCCTGCTAGGCAGGTGCTTCTCCAGCAGGGCACGCCAGGCTGAAATGTCGTCTCTGCGTCAAGCAATTGCTACTCACGCAGAGGCGCACATGGATGCCTTGAGGGAGGAGTATGCTTCCCTCAGATCCACTCTGGGTGTCCGTATGATGTCCCAGAGGCAGCGGGCAGAGGAGAGGTTTGCACAGCTTGAGTGTACCATCTCGGCTGAGCTACAGGCTTGCCGGGAGGTGCAGCGGTTGTCCAGCCAGGCCTTGCAGGAGGAACTCCGTGTTACACGTGCTACCTTGCAAGAGGAAGCACGTGTATCACGGGAGGTTCTGCATGCAGACCTACGTCACATCGCCACACAGAACCAGGCTCACCCGTCCGGCAGACTTGCTGCCGACGAGGGGCAAGCTGCGGCTAGGCGTGGCCAGGCTACTGTGCCACGTCCTCCTTTCCAGGATGAGCCAGACTCAGACGACCATCTATCTCCCACATAGGTCGTGCTGTGCAGGCGTTGAGCCCATGGAGGTTTTTTTTTTGGCTCAGCATCATCGCATGTGGATGTTGAGCAGCACCCTGTACCTCCCCCCTCCTGGGTGCCTCCCCTCCCCCCCGGGTCGTATGTGGCCATTTTTGATTTTTCTTCTAGTTTAGTTAGTTAAGTTTCTGTTTGATAGTTAGTTTAAATAGGTAATGTAGGTTTTCCATAGTTAGTGTAATTAGTTAATAGTTGAGTTAGTTTAAAATTGCTAGTCTATTGTGCTTTCATGTGACGGTGCGGTGCTTTGTGGCTTTTGAAGGCATCCACTGTCTGTTCCAGCTGGGCCCTTCATGGTTGTCTTGTGTATGTGTTTGCTGCTTGGGTTCCTTGACTCACATATGCCACTCCTGCCTCCCTTATCCATGGGCTCGCAAGGATGGTTCGGTGTTACAGCATTTTACACAAGGGCATTGGACTGTCATATCTGTGGCATGTCTGGTGCTGTGTGACTTGTGTTGACACCCCTAGTGGGGATGATTTAGGTGTCATTGTCCACTGTTCAGCTTTTGCTAGATGGGGTGTATCATGATTAATGTGGACATTGATTGCTATGCATTGTGTAGTATGTTTCATTTCTTTCCTGTACATGTGCTTGTTGCAATTCATGCTGTAGATAGTGTTCCACACTTTGTAGGTGAAAGACGGACTGATGGTGTGATTTGTGATGTGACTCTCTGACATGGTCAAGTAATGAGATGCCTGATGATGTGGAAACAGAGAAATTGACATGAGGCCGGGAAGCCCAAAAGGAAACACACCAACACAGGTTACAAAGGACATACAAAGCGCTTTATTTCAAAGTTACAAAGTTACCAAAGTCAATTGACATGCGAATAGCTATTCGGCTCTCTGACTAACACACGAACCTTCAACGTTAGGTTCGCACTGAAAGTGGGAGAGACCGATCATCGGGATGCTTGGGTTTTTATACATTTAGTACTGCATTGGCCAGCCCTTTTACAAGTTAACCATTTCTGGAACCATGGCTAGGGTTCGTAGCCAGGTCGAACACACAATTTCCATACATTAGATCAGTTCCGCTGATACGGTTACATATTTACACATAGGTTAAACAGAGGACAGGGTCTTAGTTCATGACCCTAACAAGTAGCCTGCGGACATATTATTCATTCACGTGTGCGGAGGTCACCATGGCCGAAGTCTTACTCGAAATGTCATTCGGCCTCCATTTTGTGATTCAGGGTGACTTCCACACTGCAAGAGTACCTAAAATGGCGGCTAGATCCAAGATGGCGGCTTACACGATACATTAAGGTCAAGACCTTGCCGCGGAACCTATGTACATAGTATCCTTTAGACAGCTTGGCGTAGGCCAACATACATTTAAACGATGCGATTGGGGTCATAATATTATATCGATTTCCACAGACCCTCCTTTTGGCCTATGCCAAGTGCTAAAACATTATTTCCTAATACTTTTGAAAATACTTGAGGGCATTAGCATCCATAGGTTCCGCATCATTGTCTGAAATGTCAATAGCCATAAAGTTGTTCATAAGAACTTCTTGCAACATGAATTCTTTAGATGCTGTCTTCGGGGTATATATTCTACGCCCTATTGCGCTCATAACTTGGGCACAACATCCCCCTATCATTCCGCATATACTCGGGAGGCATTGAAAACAGCAGCAAAGGAATAACAGAGTCCCAAAAATACCTAAAATAACAGAAAGCACCTTCCACCCCCAAGATCGTAGAGAATCCCAAAACCAAGTACTAAGGCTCCAGTCTCCTACAGGGATATGGACTTCAGAACTAAGAGTGTGTAAATTCTGAATTGCTTTGAATATTGTTGGTGAAGAATCTGGTACGAAAACACAGCAAGCGGACCCCACTAATTTACATACTCCACCTCGTTCAGCTAAAATGACATCTAATGCCATTCGATTTTGGAGTGCTACCAATCTTATCGCCTTTTGCTCTAAGGTCATATTGTAAAGTATGTCCGTGGTCCGGTTGATTGTTTTCTCCAACACCCTCGCTAATCCCCTGATGTTTTCTGAATTTACTATTTGTCCCCAAAAGGGAACTACTGATTTGGCTATATCCCCGAACACTTGTCCAGGGGTATCTCCATCATTATCCCGTCGCGGGCGAGCCTTAGATATCTCTAAGGTACTGGCTATAAATACACCTGGTAACAATATCCCTAAATAACAAGTCCCCTGCCAATCCTTGGGCAACCAGGGAAAAGCTAAACTACCACACACAAAATAAACCGGTCCCCCTACATACAAAGGCCTATTTTCCCCAGTCAAATTTACAATATTTATACAAGGCTCGAAATCTCCCATTGGCCTAGTGCCGTTTCTTTGTACACAGAAAGGGACAGAATCAGGACTGTGATTTACAGAATAAGAAGGAGGCATGGCATCCTTATTGCCTATCGGAGCCATCTTGAAAGAAACTAGATTTTGAAAAGGAAAAGAAAGTTTATCAGACGGCCTAATAGAAGCGATATTAGGTCTACTCCTATTTGCGAAAAGCGAGCATCCCAGGGGAGTCAATTCACGTTTTTCAAATTCATTCAAATTAGTCCCATCGAAGTTCCCTGAGATGCTATCATTCCATCGGCCAAAAAAGAGTGCTCTAAGAGAGGCATAGCGAGAGGTTGTTAGAGGTAAGGGATGTATATACCATCCCAGTCCCTTGTTCCCATGTTGTGGTAAGTGAGCGCAGACCCAACAATTACTCCTATTAAAAATAGCATGCGTAGCATTCATCACTATCATCAAAGTGTTATTATAATATTTCTGTCTATGCCGAGAGTCCCTAGGGGACAGAGTGTGAAGGTGTACAGAGGGAGTCAAAACAGTTGGTACAATTTTGGTCGGTAACAGAGGCTTCAAAGGATACATTTCTTCAAAGTACCAAAGTCCCACAGCAGCAGTTGCAAAACTAACAATAATCAAAACGAGAACACAACAGTACGTTTTCGGGGCCCAGGCACATTGTCCATTGTTCGAATTGGTCACCTCCTTATCTAATAGTTCAATACGAGGAGCAGCGGTGAAGGCGGCAGGCATCATGGTTATCCCGATCGACGGCCCCAATGTTCGTTGCTGGCGGCACTTCGGCCGCGCGACTTCTTAGTCCTTCCCAACCCTGGCCAACAGAACCCCCCCTTTTCTTTGTTCCAAAAAAAGGGAAGACGATAGTATTTCAATCACTCCTTTTTCTTCCAGATGCACGATACTCGTGCGGCGATTTTATTTGCGTGGTCGAAGGTTGTACCGGATGGTACCCAAGTTTGTTGAATCCAAAAGCAAAGTATCGTCGCTCCCTGAGGGGAGCGTCGTATCAGTAGCGACGGAAGTCACAGAGCTCGAAACAAGGTTTTCCGGAAGTGATTGATCAAGGGAGTGCGGAGACAAAATGGACGGCTCCCCGAGCTCCTCAGGCTCAGAGAACTTCTCCGGCGCACTCACAACGCTGCCTGCTACTCTGAGATCAGAGAGTGTAGCACCAGCGAGGGGTTCTGTTTCTTCTGTAACGTGTGGCGTCGGGTGAGGGATCTTCTTGATATGTGTTGCATGTATCCAGTTCTTCTTTCCTGCCACCCGCACTGTCGTCCTGGTGACCAATAAAACCTGGTAGGGTCCCCGCCAGCGAGGCGCGAGACAGGAAGACCTTTCGTAGGCCTTCACCAGGACCCAGCTGCCGGGCAATATATCGTGTCCTGGGCCCGTAAACCGTACAGGTAAGGCAGCATTCACCTGGTGGTAAATGAAATACAGATTTTTAGTCAATTGATTACAATAGTCTATGAGCAATACATTCTCCACATCCCTCAGGGCTTTAGGTTTAGGGAGACCCCAAATATTAGCAGGCCTTCCCATTACTACCTCGAATGGAGAGAGCCCAGTTCTAGTCTGGGGTGTGGTGCGCATAGCTAACAACACAATAGGTAAAGCATCTGGCCATTTTAATTTAGTGTCGGCACATGTTTTTGCAAGTTTGTTTTTCAAAATACCATTGTGTCTTTCTACCAACCCCGCACTTTGAGGGTGCCTAGCTGAATGAAAACGTTTCTCTATCCCTAAGGCAACACATATTTGCAACATTACGGCTGCGATGAAGTGGGGGCCGTTGTCCGACCAAATTATCCTCGGGAGCCCAAATCGAGGAAAATAGTCTTTTACCAAGATCTTTGCGGTGGTCATGGCGGTAGCATCTTTGACGGGGAAAGCCTCGACCCATTTGCTAAAAGCACAAATGATAACAAGAACATATTTCAAGTTATTACATCGCTCCATTTCAATAAAATCAAGGTGAATGGTTTCAAAGGGGACAGAGGGGGGCCCGAAACTTCCCCTTGGAGTCACTGTCCCTTTACCCACATTATGCTGCAGGCAAATCATGCAGTTCTGAACGAGTCTTTTTGCAGTTTCCAAAATTTTATCATTCACCCAAACCTGCTGTAATATCTTCGCAATTTGCTGGGCACACACATGTGTTGGACCGTGTGCCATCGTGACCATTGCTAATACATAAGAATCAGGAAGCAACCATTTCCCGTCAGATGCGTCCACCCAACACCCTTCGTCATCCAATTTCCCCATGCCTTCAGCCCATTTCCTAGATTCTTCAACAGAGGCATCAGTCTGAATATCTCGCACAGACCCAATGCCTTCATCTATTATACAACCATCTCTCACTTCCCCCGAGGTGTACATGTCTGTGCTAAGGTCTGTAGCTGTTTGTCTAGCTATCAAATCTGCAAAAGCATTTCCTCTTCCCACATTGTCTATGACCTTGCGATGTGCTGCACATTTCATGATTGCTAATTGTTCAGGGAGTGAGAGCGCTAAAAGTAGTTGTACTATTAAGGGACCATGCTGAATCTTGGTCCCGTGTGAGGTCAGAAACCCTCTTTCCGACCACAGTTTTCCGAAATTGTGAGCCACCCCAAAGGCGTACTGACTATCCGTATAAATGTTAACTCTATGCCCTTGGGAGAGCTCACAAGCGCGGGTCAACGCTATAATCTCTGCGGCCTGCGCGGAGTTATGCGGAATCCTTTTTGTTTCTACGATCTTGTTCAAGGTAGTAACTGCATAAGCAGCTGTAAACGTGCCATTCGGAAGTTTAAAACAGGAGCCATCACAAAACAGCTCCCCTTCCGCATTCTCCAAAGGAGTATCTGAGAGGTCTATTCTGCCCTCTGTTTCTTGTTCGGTGGCATACAGGCAGTCATGTGATCCGTCATCGCCGCAAGCAGTAGTTTGCGGGAGAGGCAAAAGTTCAGCCGGATTGAGAACACAACACCTTTTAATTTGGATATGAGGAGCAAATAGAACTAATTCGTACCTGGTCAACCGGGCAGAAGTAAGGTGTTGTGTTTGAGTTTTATTCAATAGAATATCGACAGAGTGAGGTAGCATCAAAATTAAATCGTGGCCTAGGACCATCCCCTCACTCTGTTTTACAGATGCAGCGGCAGCAGCAACAGCGCGCAGACATCGCGGCAAAGCGCATGCAACAGGATCGAGGGCGGAGGAATAATAGCCGCACGGCCTATTCTTCCCTCCATGTTCCTGTGTTAACACAGACAAAGCACATCCATTACATTCATGCACAAACAACACAAAGGCCTTATCGTAATTTGGTGTACCCAGAACCGGTGCTGAACACAGCGCGGCTTTGAGAAGCTCAAATGATCGTTGATGTTCCGATTCCCATGGCAATGGCAGAGAAATGCCCTTCTTCGTCAAAGCCAACATCGGTTTTACCACTAGGGCAAAGTTCGGGATCCACAGTCTACAGTAGGACGCCATCCCTATCAGGGCTCTGACTTCCTTCTGTGTTTTTGGGACAGACATGCCAGAAATGTGTTTTATTCGTTCAGGTGTCAATCTTCTCCCCTCCTTTGACAGGAGGTAGCCTAGATAGGCAACCTCCTGACAACAATATTGAAATTTCTTAAGTGAAGCTTTGTGACCATTTTCAGCTAAATGAACAAGCAACAATATAGTGCCTTCTTTACAAGCTTTCTCAGAGTCTGCAGCCAGGAGCAAATCGTCTACATATTGAAGCAGCGTGCAAGTAGATGGTAATTCAAGGGTGTCGAGCTGCTCTTTTAAGGCTCTACTATAGATACTAGGACTTTCAGTATACCCTTGAGGTGCCCTTGTGAATGTAAACGAGCGTCCCCCCAAGGTGAACGCAAACAAATACCTGCTCTCCTCATGTATCGGAATACTAAAGAAGGCGTTTTTTAAATCTACAACACTAAAGTGTGTAGCCGTAGCAGGGATCATTGTTAAGATCGTTGTTACATCAGGCACGATTGGAAATTGTGGGGCTACCACCCGGTTAATAGCACGAAGATCTATTATAAACCGGTACGGAATTGCATTGTCGCCTTTCTTATATACTGGCAAGATCGGGCTATTACATAAGCTACCTGTAATCTCTTCGATCACTCCACGATGTACAAAATCGGAGACAATGCATTTCAGAGCGCGCTCTCCTTCAATTGAAATTTTATATTGCGGAATGCGCGGTAGCTTAACCCCATGTTTCAATATTATCTTAACAGGATCGATGTGCAATATCCCGACATCATTATCGTCTATTGCCCACAAACATTCTGGGACAATGTCAAATTCGGGAGGTAGAGGTCGGGTCAAGTATTGGGAGTTAAAGGGTTGCTGTGGTGAAACTGTTAATCTTATTCCGTCAGGGGAACAATGAATCACTGCATTCAGTTTCTTCAACAAATTATACCCCAGCAAATTTTCTCCACAGTTTGAAGTAAGAAGAAAAGGGCACTGGTCTGTAAAAGGACCCAAAGAAACGGATACCGGCGCAGAAACCGGACAAACAGTTGGTATGCCAGAGAACCCTATAGAGACGTTTGTTTGCCCTGACAGTGGGATGTTTGGAACCCTCGAATGGTCGATGGAGCACTTTTGTGCTCCAGTGTCGATCAAGAACTGATGTTTCCTATTCCCCACCAATAATTCAACATAGGGGCCCTTCTGAATAACGGGAATAGGTAAAGGTTCCAAACGCTGCTTCGGGCAATCCTAGTAAGGCAGAACTTCATCAAAGGGAAGTTCCTCAGAAAGATAGGCGGCGGAAGGGTGATCAAATATATTTCTCGAGTCCATACTCGGAGTCTGATTTTCCCGTGAAAAAGGTTGCTGGGGATCTTGTAGAAGCTGACCCCTATCAGGGCCTCCTGCTCCGGGGCGGCCCCTTGGTCGCCTACCCATACCTCCAAATGTGCCTCCTGACCTCTGACGAAGGGCAGGGCACTGTGCTCGCCAGTGACCTTCCTGGCGGCAATAAGCACACTGATTAATATTTATAGAATTTGGAGGAGTATTTCCTCTTGGAATGTACTGACCTCTAGTCTGTGTCGTACCTCCTCTGGGGTTTCTGACAATTTGTTGCAACAATACCTTAGTCTTTAGGTCACCCCTTCTTTTTTCGATTTTCTCTTTTTCGTTATTAACCCGATTCTCGTAACACTGAGCCATATGCAAGACCTCTGACTGAGATTTTGCCTGCCAAGTGCTCTCTGAGGACATAATTTGTGACTGGATGTCGGGCAACAATCCACGCACAAATTTGTCCACAAACAACCTCTTCCCCGACTCTGTACCTAAATCCTGTCCACTGAAGTCGGAGAACACCTGTTCGAATCTATTAAAGAATTCAGTAGTACCTTCAGTTTTCCCTTGGACGCAGGCCGTAAGCTTGTCCCAAATAATCCTTTTTTCTGGGATTATAGTTTTTAATTTGGCAACTATTCTATCAGGTAAAGTGAGTATTACCTGGGGTGGTTTCTCACCAGCTGGTCGTTCCCCATCTATTCTAGTTAAGTTTACCCATGTATCCCCTAACCCCGGCACATCATCTATTGTTCGTACCTGTTTCCATACATCAACAGGTAAAAGCACTGGAAACAATAAATCCATGTCACTTAAGGTGAACACAGAAGACTGCAAAACGGATTCTATTTCTTTGTAAAACCCTGTCGGGTTCTTCCTGATATCAGGGACTGATTGTCTAATCGTGTTCACTTCCTGTCGAGAGAACGGGACGTGAACAAACTGTGATACGTAATGTGCAGGGATATCCACCGCGGCAGCACCAGTCGCCGCGTTGGCGGGGATTTCTACTTTTGGGACAAAGGTCGGAGGGACCTCTCTCATAGGCAACTGAGATATAGGGACCTCCGACCGCTTACTGAGCAATAGGGCCAAATCGAGCGCTAAAGCAGCTGTAGAAGTGTCGGGCGAAAAAGCTCTTTTACAAATACCCAATAACTCTATGGGGCAACCAACCTTCTTCCTTATACATTCCTCCTGTAAGTGCTGTACCATCACTTGGATTACCTTCCTTTGCATCTCTACCGTGTATTGACTATATGTGTCATACACCTCATCTGGCGGTATCGATGAATCCGAGATCCATCGAATCGCGTCTTTGGTACAAATTCGTACTTCCTCAGGTGCTGAACTTCGGCACGAAAGAAATCGTTTTTGTGCATACATCCTGTCGTCCTCATCATCTTCGTTTTGTAAACTTTCAAAATCCCTCCTAAACTCAAACAATCTGTCAACATGTCCATATACTTTCTGCTCTGTATCCCTTGAAAGTGCCAAGGCATTCAGATCTCTCACCCCTTGTGGGAGATCCGAAGTCTACAATCTACCCCACATTACACCTAAATGAATCCCCAGTCCTTCAATAAAAACGTTTTTCTCGGGAAAATCGTGCAAATTAGATAATGTTGAAAGTACATCAGTTTGATCACCTTTTTCCATGCAATGTTTAGCCCAAGCAAATAGTTCCTGTTTCCTGCCCGCAGGAACAGTACTACGAGTCACAATTTTCGACCCTGCACTGGGATCTGATTTAGTGAACACGGGACTCCCCAGAATCGGAGGTGTAGGTGAACCTAACAAGGGTGCAGGGGAAAAGAGGTAATGTAATAGACGAAATAGACAGAGGAGCGACAACCAAAGAACTAGGGGCAGTAGGCTGCGCAGGAGGAGTAGGAATAACGATAGGAGCAATAGCAGGAACGGGCAAGGTGCCCACAACGGGAGCATACGGAGGTGGCGCTGAAGAATCAGGCCTCCGTTCGTTTAATATTTTCTCAATAAACTCCTCGGAAACATGGAAATCTTTAGAGGGGTACATTTTCTGGACCCCGAGCGAGAAAGCTCTATCCATCTTCTGGGTTTCATCTAATCGTTTTTCCTTGTCATACAACAATGCCTTTTCGGCATTCGTTTTATGACGTCGTGCATGTTTATCCCTACTTTTAAGCTGCTGTAATGCTTCCTTTTTCCAATTTTGTAACACATCAAAGGCTGCTGGCCTAGCCTTCTTTTTAAGCAAGATCGACTCTAAGTATTCAATACGGGGGATCTCAAAGCTACCATTGATTGGCCACTGAAATTCGGAGGCATTTCTGGTCTGTCTGTGCCAAATGTCATTAAATACAATACTACCAATGCCATACTTACAGTACATAGTACACGCCGGCGACCCCTCCTGTGGTGCCGGACGGCTAAATTCCAAAGATTGTCGATCGCTGCGGAACAGAACCCTAAAGCAGCTAGACAATTTCCCAGGCATTTCTCAAAAAATTGGTGTTACCTGGTCCAATAATTGTGTCTGCAGATACAATATGCCAAATTCAAATTGTCAGGGTTAAATTAAGAGCCGGGTCACGACTGCACCTGACCAAACCTAAGGAGGACCGTACGGTTTACAAAGGACTTCAACTAACAAATTTTACCTGCGTTCGGTGGTTTGGGCAAATCTGCCCGCCTCGGAATTGGACCCTCGTCAAGATGCCGTGTCAGACCGCACGACTATCGCCCAAGGATCGGATCGTGCAGCGCTGCCGAGGTATCGCGTCTCGATCGGTCGGGCCCGCAGAATCACACCGTCCGATCCCGATTCGATAGTCTGCGTCAACCTTCAATGATCCGGCATCAATCTTGAGGGTCCCTATTCGGGCGCCAACTGTGGAAACAGAGAAATTGACATGAGGCCGGGAAGCCCAAAAGGAAACACACCAACACAGGTTACAAAGGACATACAAAGCGCTTTATTTCAAAGTTACAAAGTTACCAAAGTCAATTGACATGCGAATAGCTATTCGGCTCTCTGACTAACACACGAACCTTCAACGTTAGGTTCGCACTGAAAGTGGGAGAGACCGATCATCGGGATGCTTGGGTTTTTATACATTTAGTACTGCATTGGCCAGCCCTTTTACAAGTTAACCATTTCTGGAACCATGGCTAGGGTTCGTAGCCAGGTCGAACACACAATTTCCATACATTAGATCAGTTCCGCTGATACGGTTACATATTTACACATAGGTTAAACAGAGGACAGGGTCTTAGTTCATGACCCTAACAAGTAGCCTGCGGACATATTATTCATTCACGTGTGCGGAGGTCACCATGGCCGAAGTCTTACTCGAAATGTCATTCGGCCTCCATTTTGTGATTCAGGGTGACTTCCACACTGCAAGAGTACCTAAAATGGCGGCTAGATCCAAGATGGCGGCTTACACGATACATTAAGGTCAAGACCTTGCCGCGGAACCTATGTACATAGTATCATTTAGACAGCTTGGCGTAGGCCAACATACATTTAAACGATGCGATTGGGGTCATAAAATTATATCGATTTCCACAATGAGACACACACAGATGACTTTGAAGCATTAATCATGTGTTACATGCCCTTTCTGCAGGGGGATGAGCCTCCAGAGCACCTTTGCCAGCAGACATGTCCCATTGGACGACGGAATTCTGGACCCGTTTGTTGGTGCCCACATGCACATGTGTGCAGGAGCAGAGGCACAGTGATTGCAGACCCACATCCTAGTACTGCTGACATGTTCCAAGGAACTCCAGGCAAGGTGAGCATCACAGGGGGGCCACGACACAGCAAAGCTTGCACCAGGCGAGTTGCACATGCAGGCTTAGTCACAGCACTGAGGGTGAGCTTAGACGAATATTGGTGTTGAAGCACACAATGCAGCTCAGATGTGTTTGTGGACTGATGGCTGCTGATAGTAGGGTTGTCTGGGACACATGCAGGGGCAGTGACACATACCCTCCGGTACACCAAGGTCCATTGAGCCACTTGTATCAACCATGTAGCCTTCCGAGACATGGAAAGGGGCAGCTCACAGGGACATGCAGCAAGGGACATACTCGGGTGCAGTGCATGTCTTTTCCACGTACTTCATGATTAATGCACTGCCAACTTTGTTTCGGTCATGGTGGTACACAACTTGCTCTGTAGTCATGGTTTGCAATATAGGTCTGTCTGCTTACCCAGGGAACATTGCATGTTGTGTGACTTGTGACACATTGGTGTTCCATTTGCCACGCACCCAGCAGCGGCTGCCTTACTGCATTGACTGTGTATGACCCGTCACAGGGGTGATGTTATATATGGGTACGAAGCATCAACCACAGATTGTCTGTTTGTAGAGTAGTCTGTTGCTATGGGGCATGTTTGGTGTTGTGTTTTTGTGCAATTGGCACGTACAGGTTGTTGACTGTGTCTCTCTTTGCAGCATTGCAGTGCTCCTGTAACCGGACCTGAGAGTGCGCAGGCAGGAGGCCAGCACTCAAAACCAGAGCTAAGTGTCTTGTTGTTTTTCTTACAAACTGCTCTGCATAGGCTTGCTGGGGAGTGTACTGATGCATGGATGTATGTGTGGTTCAATTTGGTATGTTATTTTCTCCCTAATCACCCGTCATCCTATGCAATTTTGAAATCTGTACCCTCTACCCGGTGTTCCTGCTTCCCGTGCCTATCCAAGCAACGTTCCCTGACCCTCTTTCCCAACTGGGGTTGCGGATGCCTGTGTAAGCCCCGAACTTGCAGGCGCCAAAACCCTAGAGGGGGTGGTGGGTTCGTACCACTCCTGAGCCTGGACTACAGAAGGCCATGACAATGATGTCCAAGTCTGTTTGGATTGTGTATGTGTTCATGCAGGTTGTACATTTTCGTGCATTCCCTAGTTTCATGTGTCATTCCACCTCCCCTCTCCTGCCGCTCATTCCAGTCATCCAGTGTGTCGACACCTGTCCCGACTGCATATCCCTGAACCTCCTTCCCCACCAGGGTCTCAGGGGCCTGTGTGAGTTTGACCTTGCAGGCACCCGGGACATGGTGGGGGTGGTTGTTTCGTGGCACTCCCGCGCCTGTACAGGGGACCTGTGACAGTACACATCCATTCATGGTGCATCATCCTATGTCATGTACCACACATGTCTCACATCCTGTCGTGACATTGTTTTGCTGTGCTACCTTGGTTGTTGCATCATTGTGGTAGTACTTGGCCTTTGTGAGGTACTGCTACGTCAAGTCATCTACTGGAGGGTGTTTGGGTTCGTTTTTATGCCTTGGATTTTGTGTTTCGGAAATGAGTGTGTATTCTGAGGGTTCAGGCATCTTTTTACACACAAGGTGGGAGATGGTGACGAAGGGTAAAGGTGATCCTGTGGCCAGGTGGAATTGAGGTTTGGGGGCTCCATGACCCAGGTGCAGTTGTTCAGTGGGTCATGGTCATTTGTGAGGGAGGGGGGGGTTGTTGTTGATTGTTGCCTTGCCCTGCAGTGTGATGGGAACTCTGACATAGTAATGGTGGTATCCCATGTACATGTTGTGTTCTGCTGATCAATGCCTGTTCATGTGTTGTGTTTTCCTTTCAGGTGCGAGGGGATAGTTGTGGTTTGACATGCTGGGGTGTACACATGGTGGATGTTCACATGTGATGTGTAGGGAACACTGATGGTCACTTGAGTGCACATGCATATGTGGAGTGCATGTCCTTGCAGAACCACACACTTGCACTCTGATGCACTACATGTACTCCCACCCTTGCATATACACATGTACACTGTTTGCCTTCTGGTGCCCACTGTGTCCCGGCAGCACATGTTCTGTGACCGATCATGGATCCAGTACATGCCTGATTTGATGTTTGACGTGGTCTGTCACTTAGATGTGATGCTCAGGGTGTGCATCACACACAATGGCTGTTCACTGTGCTGTGCGCTGAGCAGTGTGATGCAGGAGTAGGACACTGCACACATGAGCTGCAGTGTTGATTTTGCAATGCATGATGTGCATGTAGACAGGCATTCATTGTGATGTTACGTCTACGACTGTTGTAATGCATTTTGAAATGACTTATTTTGGGTGGAAGGTTGTTGGTCTGTCATTTCATCTGATTCCGGGTCAGCCAGCAGTGTCCGATGCCACTGTGCATTTAGGACATGGCAATGTGTACCTTATCGTTACTGCATTGGTGTATGGGTATTGCGTGCCATGACATGTTGATGTTTGGGAGGGTTTGTGTGACATGACAGTGATGGCCATGGCCTGGTTTGCAGGTGTGTGTGATGCACACCTTGCATGTCCGTGTCATCCGCTTCTCAGAGCAACTAGCTGGGGGTAGATTTCTCTCCGGAGCAGGGCCCTCCCCCTGGAACAGACTTCCGGCCTGACTTGAACTTGAGGGGAATCATCTCCAGTTCTGGAAGCACCTCATGTCCTTCCTCTTTGCTTCTGCTTACTGTCTGCCTCTCCCTTGCAGAATTCTCCACTGGAACTGCACAGGAGCTGCAACTGGGCCACTCTCACCGACCTTGGTCCCTGGCCCAGCCACTCTCCACTTGCACTGCCTCCCTGGCAACCCCTGCACTGCAGTACTGTCTCTCTATCCCTACAGCCCTCCCTTCCCAGCACTTGACTGCACTCACCTTTGTAGTTGCCACCAGGTGACCTATGTATTATTTTTTCGGGCTACTTCCCCTGTACTGGACTCCCCCCCACCCTTCCCCTTGCACTTTTCCCATTCCCCCTACCCCTGCACTTGCACGATCCCAATGACACCTGGCCTAGTAGTACCGTTCTCTGTGTTCCCTTGTTCCCCCCTCCCTGCCTCATTGCGCCTTGGAATACTTTTGTATGGCCCATATCATGTCATATGTCATATGTGTGCCTTTTGGTCACACAGGATAGCTTGTGTTTAAGTAGCTAGGGATGCAGACGATGTGGCACTTCCATGGCAACTACCTCAGGGTGGTAAGGTTGTGACAGTTGACTGTCTCTTTGTCATCATCGATTGTCACCTGGTATGTGCCAGGCCTGTGTGCACTCCGCAGGGGTGGGAGTTTAGGTGAAAAATGTGGCCACAAGCTGGGTCTGGGCTTCCTCGCCACGTGCCCTGTCCCCTCCCATGGGCAGCGCCTGTGGTTGGGGATGTGGGGGCACCACCATGTCCACCGGGATGCCCTGCCGTGTTGCAACATTGTGCAGGACATATGCTGCCACAATGATCCTGCACACTACTGGTGGTGCATAGAGTAGTTGCCCACCAGAGCGGTCAAGGGAGCGGAAACGTGACTTGAGCACTCCGAATGTGCGCTCCACTATGCCCCTGGTTGCAATATGGGCGGCGTTGTATCTTACCTGGGGTGGTGTGGTGGGGTTCTGGATTGGCGTCATCATGTGGTTGCTCAGAGGGTAGGCACTGTCCCCTGGGGAGATGATAATAGTTGAGATAATTAGGGTTTGGATATTTGTCTGTGTGTGACTTGCATGCATGTGCAAGGGCATTTGTACTGACCTAGGAGCCATGTGTCGCCATGCTGCCCAGCTTCCAGGGCCCGGCTCAGGGCGGACATTCTGTATATGAAACTGTCATGGGTGGAGCCAGGGTAGTTTGCATAGACAGAGGTGATGATTCCCTTTGCATCACATACCACCTGTACATTGATGGAATGCCAGTGCTTGCGGTTTCGGTAGATGTGCTCAATGGCCCTAGGTGGACGTAGGGCCACATGGGTGCAATCTATGGCACCGAGCACTTTGGGGAAGTGTGCCACCCTGAAAAAATCCAGGACAACGGCCTGCCTTTCTGCGGGTGTTCTGGGCATGTATATGTGCCTGCGGACTGAGGGGCGCGCTGTCATGATTGCCAGTACCTGGCGTGGCCTGTGAGACCCCCCCCCACTATGGCAGTGGTCCGCTGAAATGACCCAGTGGCCAAAAAATGCAGGACATTGAGCACCTTCTCCAAGGGGCTCAATGCTTGGGAGCAAAGGGTGGGGGATGTGAGGTCATCTTCCCACTCCCTGACCAGGTCTAGGATGATATGGGGTGGAAACCTATACCTGCCATAGACCTGGTCGTCAGGCATCCCAAAAAGGCTTGTCCGTGTTGCGAAAATGCGTGCCCTGGCTATTCTCCTCCTCCTGCGGTGTCCCACGATCAGTGCAGCGACAAATGGGGCATTCATCGTAGCTGTATATACGCGTTTGTTGTTTGCGCGCACTTTTATGCTGTGCGCGGGGACGCTTCCGCCTGCCTTCTTGTGGCAGACGCGTTGACGCCTGTGCACGTCTTTTGCCGTGCACGTGTTTCCCGTGTTCGGATACGGTCCGAGTGTCATCGCGTGTGATCGGAGGGGAGTGTGCGTACACGCAAGTGGCCTGGGTACGTGTGTTCCGGGGTGCCGGGAACATTCACACGCGATTGGTGGAAATCCACGTGTGTTCTGTCATCACGTGCAATGAGGGAAACACCTGCGCGCGTCACGTCACCTACGCGCATAGGCCCTTTCCTCGTATTACACGCTGACGTGCATGTGTGTTGGGGATTGTGAGGACCTGGTGGAGGCTGCCCATGGTGGCTGGGGGGTGGGGGTGATAGGGGACATGAGTGGGGGCCTGGTGGGGGCTGGCCATGGTGGCTGGGGGGTGGGGGTGGTGGGAGACATGGGTGGGGGCCTGGTGGAGGCTGCCCCTGCACTGCTGGGGGGTGGGGGTGGTGTGAGGCATGGGTGTGGGCCTGGTGGAGGCTGCCCCTGGTGACTGGGGGGGTGGGGGTGGTGGGAGACATGGGTGGGGGCCTGGTGGTGGGTGCCCCTGCACTGCTGGGGGGTGGGGGTGGTGGGGGACATGAGTTGGACATGGGTGGGGGCCTGCTGGCAGGTGCCCCACAGTGCTGGGGGGTGGGGGTGGTGGGGGACATGAGTTGGACATGGGTGGGGGCCTGCTGGCAGGTGCCCCACAGTGCTGGGGGGTGGGGGTGGTGGGGGACATGAGTTGGACATGGGTGGGGGCCTGCTGGCAGGTGCCCCACAGTGCTGGGGGGTGGGGGTGGACATGAGTTGGACATGGGTGGGGGCCTGCTGGCAGGTGCCCCACAGTGCTGGGGGGTGGGGGTGGTGGGGGACATGAGTTGGACATGGGTGGGGGCCTGCTGGCAGGTGCCCCACAGTGCTGGGGGGTGGGGGTGGTGGGGGACATGAGTTGGTGTTCATTAGTTCAAGGAGACATGTGCCTTTGCTGGGGGGCATGCCCATGTTGGGTGGGCTGCCTGCGGGACATGACCAGGGATGCAGGGTAGTCCCCTGTGGTGTGGGCTGCCTGCAGGGGCCGTGGAGGGTGTACAGGGAACACCTGGGAGGACCCACACTGTCAAATCACATGTAGGACTCCCCGGCACCCCTGAAATACAGGTACCCTGCTGAAATCGCGTGTAGAACTTCCCGCGCACCCCTGAAATACACGCGCCCAGGCTATTCGCGTGTGGAACTTCCCGCGCACCCCTGAAATACACGTACCCTGCTGTAATCGCGTGTAAAACTTCCTGCGCACCCCTGAAATACACGCGCCCAGGCTATTCGCGTGTGGAACTTCCCGCGCACCCCTGAAATACACGTACCCTGCTGTAATCGCGTGTAAAACTTCCCGCGCAAACCCTGAAATACACGCGCCCAGGCTATTCGCGTGTGGAACTTCCCGCGCACCCCTGAAATACACGTACCCTGCTGAAATCGCGTGTAAAACTTCCCGCGCACCCCTGAAATACACGCGCCCAGGCTATTCGCGTGTGGAACTTCCCGCGCACCCCTGAAATACACGCGCCCAGGCTATTCGCGTGTGGAACTTCCCGCGCACCCCTGAAATACACGTGCCCAGGCTATTCGCGTGTGGAACTTCCCGCGCACCCCTGAAATACACGCGCCCAGGCTATTCGCGTGTGGAACTTCCCGCGCACCCCTGAAATACACGCGCCCAGGCTATTCGCGTGTGGAACTTCCCGCGCACCCCTGAAATACACGCGCCCAGGCTATTCGCGTGTGGAACTTCTCACGCACCCCTGGAATACACGTAGCCCGCTCCCCCAGGCCCGATCGCGTGAGAAACTTCACGCGAACCCCTGGAATACACGTAGCCCGCTCCCCCAGGCCCGTTCGCGTGAGAAACTTCACGCGAACCCCTGAAATACACGTAGCCTGCTCCCCCAGGCCCGTTCGTGTGAGAAACTTCACATGAACCCCTGAAATACACGTAGCCCGCTTGCCGTGCTGGTACAGGGTTAGCGCAGCCCTTTGCGCTGGATTGGGGATTTTGATGGCTTTTCCCTGCGCGGAAGGCGTTCTTGGGGGCGAAACTGGCGCTGCTGCAAGGTCGCTGCGCCACTGTGCGCCACGGCTGGTTTTGGTGGCTGGAATCCATGAATACGCTGTGCGCGGAAATGGGTTTTGGCGCACGCGGCTGGCGCAGGGATTCGCACGCGCACACTGTGCGCCAGCCGCGTGCGCCACTTGTGCGCTGAATTCTATGAATTAGCCCCTTAATCATAAACAAATGAACAGGGTCCCAGAACCCAATACACACACTCCTGTGATGGATTATCACAATTCCACAATAATTGCTGATTATTTGACACGTTTAATATATATCACAACGTGATATTCGCTTTCAAAGAGTAACACAGGAAGCTCAATATTTTTACAGACAAAATCAACATATGGCACAATTAGTGCTCACCCAGGGTGCATAACTTGGGTCGTGAATGAAAAACGTACATACCCTGAGAACCTATAAGGATCACATGAGTAACACATAATGAACACCAGTACAAGGTGCTTCAATGCACAATTATTATTCCAAACTATCGCTATCAACAAATAGTACAGAGGCTGCAGCAAAAGAGTTAGTCTGCAAACTTACCTCAGATCTTGGCTGCGTCAGTTCTAAATTTCTGGATAATGTGATATGCGGCGAAGAGCTGCAGATGCCGAGGAGTCAGAGTGTAACTACTCCACAAATAACTAACATCTCCATGAAGCATGTTGTTTCCGGTCTTGTGAGCATGGGTTCATCTGGCAATATGCCATCATGACATATGAGAGTAAGAGTATGAGTGATGGGAAGGTGCCTGCAGTTACCCTACCTCGAATTACAGAAGGGAACTGTCAAAACAGTCAATATACAAAACAGTACATGAGAGTGTTGAAAGTGGTCAGTCTGTAAACGCAAAACTGGATCTACCTTTATGTGACTCAGAGGAGTATGTCTTGGGCAAGACATGATGACATCCTTTTGTGAGTCCTCCATTCCTATAGAAGATATAAAAATTCCACCAGTTGCAGTAGATATGATATTTCCTTCAGGGCAAACCAATGCATCTACAGTGGGCAATGGTATGAAAGATGGGTTTATTTGTTTAGGCTTATCACGAGGGTGTAGTCACACATAACTCCGAGCAAAATGTGGCCCCTCTGACCAAGGCGATCCATAACCCGAGTGAAAGCAAGAACGAAAGCATTAGTGATAATAGCATGACATCCAGTGAGATGTTTAATGCATTTGAGAACTTGTTGACAGAGTTATTGGCAACATGTGCACGTTTAGGGGTAAAGATGGATATGCCAGCAGTTCTCATACACAAAAGTATGAATGCCGGGTGCAAGGTGTTATGTGAATGAGGCACCAGTACATCTGAACAGGACATAGCGCAACATAATGAAGAAAGTGATATGAAGGTGCAAAAGGTAGCACCCAGCAAGCGTAAACAGAGTAAGAGTTCTAAGCCCTTATCTGAGAATTCCACTGCAGCAGTGAACTATGCGTTTATGTATAGTAATAAAATCAAATTGAGGAAAAACATAAAAGGTGAGGTCAAATTAAAGAGAATACAAAAGAATGCAACTGGAGTACCCCCTAGTACTCCGTCGTTAGATATGTCGGTGTTGGAAGCAGTACCCCCGTTTAACATAAATACTAATGTGGAGGTAAACAGCGTGAGTCATCCTCAGATAGTAAACCCACCTGCTGCAGTTCCAAAAGTAAAAGATGATGTTGTGGTCAAGTTGGCCCAGCCAGATGCTCTTACATCTAATCAGAGCACTTTAGCTTGCATTTGGAATTCCAAATCTAATACTAAAGAGTTAAATGTGATTGAGGTTGGTGCAGCTGAAAGACTGAGTGTGAGAGAATCTCAAGTTAACATTCCATTGGTGAAAGCACTACAACAACAGCTGATTTTTACAGAAAAGAATCAGTCACTGTTGAATAGAACAGTGGTATTGGATATATTTCATTCAATAGTTCCTCTAAGGACAATTAGTCCCATGACATACAATTGGTGGATCAGGTCGAAGAATTAGGCGAGTATATTTCTAATATATGCTTCAATACTGATTCGCTACTGAATTATGTCATGGGATTTGAAGAGGAAATATTGTGCATGGGCTTTAACTCTAGAGAAGTCTCTATACTGACAAAACAATTGCGCCCTACCAGGAATAAACAGAGTGCTGCATTGGACATGGATACTAAAATGGCAAATCCTAATGTCAAATCTTTACCTAATAAAGTGGTGAGTACTGTGAATACGGTGTTAGCCGGTATGATCCAGTCTAACAGTAAGAATGTGACACCATCCGTATCAGGAAGTAACAATATTGTAGCCTGTGGACAGGCAGTTACAGAAACTGGCTATTGGCAATGGCTCCCTGTAGCATTTAAACAACATTTTTTGCAAGGAAACAGTTCATCAGATGTATTGCTTAGTTGGAATATGGGGGGGTCATTCCCACCTATTTGCAGAGAAAGGGCTTGTTTCCTTGCTCGAAAGCTTTATGATTGTTGTATAACAAGAAACTTGGCTTAAGGAAAAGGTTCTTTTTGATGGGCATAGTACAGTACATCAAACAGCCACACAAGAGAAATTAGGGCGTCCTAAAGGAGGTTTATTGATATCAGTAAAACTCCCACGTGTAGTGGAAATGCTAACAGAATCCACTACCAATATTTTGGCAGCTAAATTATTGTACCAAAAAGAAGAAATAAGTGTTATTAATATTTATGATCCCCCAAATATGGTACAGACTAAAGGAAACATAAAAGTAGTACATTATATCCTCAATAGGTATAATTGTAAATCCCCGATATTACTGGTTGGTGATTTAAATGCAAAGATCCTGAATGAAACATTAAACGGACCATTTGTCATCTCAAAATAATCATCACCAAACAAGATGGAAAATAATAAGCAGGGGAAATTATGGCATGGCATGTTAGTCACTCATGGGTTTAAAATGTTAAATGGTATTACGCCAAGTGGCGCACACATGGCTGCCACGAGAGTGGCTGGCAGATCTGCCTCAATTTTGGATTATGCGTTTGTTAATATTAAGGGAGCTGGTTACATCAAAGACATGGGTGTAGTATGCCGCGATGAAAGTGATCACTTTCCTTTGTGTATAGGACTACATTTGCCCAATCGTGGTAGATTGTCAGACGCGTGTGACCAAAATGGCCACATTTATGTTCATGAGGACAACAATAGAATTCAGTGGCATGATAATAATCTTGCTCATGCAAATGTGATGGTAAGAACTGTTCTCCCTAGTTGTGTAGCGGAAGGGAAATTACTAGCAAATAAAGATGGGACAATGGGTAAAAACACGTTGCTTAGTATCTGCTAATGCTATCAGTGCTTTTATTGGCAGGAATGTTGGTTATTCAGCGTACACAGTTCCGTTGATGTATATAGCAAAAGTGAGAGAGATGCCAATGTATGCAATTGAGCTATGGGGACACAGGTATCTCTCTCGATTGGTTAAGCTTGAGGCAACTATACGAAGAAAACTCATGCCACTTCCTGCCACCACTTCAGTAGAACATGTCTACTTGGAATTCAACATGAAATGCATCCAAGCAGAGTATCTGAGTCGTTCAGTGATGTTATGTTGACTGGACATCATTGCCAGTAGTTATAGGTTTGCAGGGGATAGGGGTACCCATAATCTATGGGTTCTCCATTTGTTTCTGTTTTCCAACTCCTCAGTATGTCTCTGAAGATCCTTGACTGTATTTACCGGCACTGCCACCCGCGGGGAGACAACCTCCACAAACACGACCTTCTCTCCATTTCATCCATTCTGTCCTCAAAACCCTTCCACCTGTCATCTAGTTGCTGCAGTTTCTGGTTGGTGGTTTCAATGAAGGGCTTTAGAGCTCTGATCTTTTAAGTATAGCATCAATGGCCAGATCAGATGGAGAGAGTCAGTGTTAGGTCTTTTGAGATTATCCAGGGGAGGAATGGAGTCCTTGGTAGTGTACTGCCATTTCTGAGTGCCTTTACCAGAAGCCATGCCAGAGAAGAATAAAGTAGGCGGAGAAAACCGCAGTAAAAGCAAAGAAGGATGTCAAATGTTAAGGTCCGAACTATAATTGCTTCAAAAACTCAGACCAGTTGTCAACATAAGGCGTGGAATCTGAAAATGGAGAACCAACATGAAATATTTCAAGATCTCATGAGAGAAACCACAGGAGTGCCAGAATAAAATCAAAGGAAAGTGTCTCACAAAAAAAATAGCCAAAAAGAAATGAAGAAAGGAGAGAAAAAAATAAAAATGTAATTAAAAAAAATGCCTCACAACAAAAGAAAAAAGGCCTGCAGTGTCCAGGCAGAAAAGAGTCAATGCACAATTTAAAGGACAGAAGTCAAATAAAGTGTATTTAAGGCAAGGAAGCAAGCATAGCGATGAAATCCATAAAGGAGAAATGATGAAGAAACACTTATCTTGTTGCCCGCAATAATATAATGAGGCGGATGGTGGCCCGGACCGCCTCGATGCGCCATGAGGAACGCCCAACATATCCTTACAGAATACGGCTGTTCATCAAATCAGAGTGCGCTCGCCTCACCACGTTGATGGCGTCAGCAACAGGAAAAGGTCGGAGCCACCAGAACACAATGGAGCTTGTGGGCGAAGACAGAAAGAGCAGGCAGTAGAAGACACTGAGGACAAAAGGCAGTAAGTTATTTAAATATTGTTATAAAAGTTAAGATGGCCCGGAGCAGTGCAGCTATGCTGCCATTCTCCTCGATGCCAACCCACGCCCCGTCTGTTTTCAATGTTGATGACTAATGTCATTAACATTGAAAATGGACTTCAAGGATAGCACTGTGTGGGGCTGGGCTGTGCAGCAAAGGTACATTTTTGTTTTTTTTTAAAGATAGTGGGCCTCATTACAACTCAGGCGGTGTTAAAATCCATGGCGCTAAGGGACCATGGAGTTAATTACGCCACCGTAATTTATGGTGGCGTAATTAACGCCTTCCCCACTCCCATTATGCCCTATGGGGCAAAAATGGGAATGGGGAAGGGTAAATGGGGATTGGGGACTTACCGCCCCGCCAAACTCGGAATGGGGCGGTAAGTCATGCCATGGTGGTAAAGTCACGGCCCAGGCGGTAAGTTACCGCCTGGGTCGTAATGAGGCCCAGTTTTAGCACCCATGTAGGGAACTACACGGGTGCTAAGAGGTGAGGGGGACCAGGGAGCGGAGAAGGGAAGGGGGCACTGGCTACTCAGGCAGATGGGAATGCAGGCTTGTACCATACAATTCAGCCTGTGTTCCGAGAATCCTGATTGGACAGCTCCCCCTTCCAGGGTGCTTATGTCATTGGCACACTGTTTCAACTTGCTGAGCTGGGGCCTGGCGTTTGGCACAGTAGGTATCTCTGGCATGAACCAATTGGGGTTGAGGGTCTTAACACACACAACTAACGGGATGCTCCGTTGTACTATATGACCGCCATGAAGAGATGAGTAAACATAAAATAGTATTGACCCGATGATGACCTGAATGGTCGAAACACGTGTAGGCTGAAGTTGTATTCCTTGCACAATAAAAAGACAACTGAACATTGGATGAATTTTCCTGTTCATCAATAACTCTTGAACCTATTGAATGGAAATGTTAAGAATTGCCCAGTGAGCCCAGTATTAAGGCATTAAACTGTTCATTTTATGATTATTTACTGGTGACGCTCGGTCCGGGTCACTAATAGTCCTAACTGAGCAGCTCACGTTCATAAACCATACCGATGGCTTAGCACCAACCCTGGAGTTGCCCAATCCATTTGACATGTATTCAAAGATATTAACTTGATTATTTATGCAAATTCCATGTCAGCATGAAAATAGAAACGTGAGGGTCTGGCTGCCTGGGGCGATGACTCACTGCACTGCGTACTCTGAGGCAAGGGCATCATTAGAGAACCCCCACATCAGCCTTGGAAACCTCAATTGGCCCACCCCATTGGTCTTCTTGGAGACGACTGGTGGATAGGCTGCCAGGGAGAGAAGCAGTCTGATTACAATCAAATTTGTTCAGCAGAATTGTTAAGCTGTTATTTTAGCTCACTGGGTAAATGCGGCGATTGCAGAGATCTTCACATAACTTGCACAATCACAGCAGCAGTGGCCGACTCAGCTTTTCATCTTTCCAAGTTATTGTGAGTACCAAACACCACGTGCTATGTGAATAGAACTGCTTTGACGAGCTGGTTGAAAAGAGCTTGCCACAATAGTGGCACACTGTGAGGGCCAGTGTGGATATTCTGGATGCACAAATTTGATGTAAATAATTTGCAAAGGCAAAATCTTTCTGCCAGTCTGCAAGTGGCTATCTGTTAGTGCTCAGAGTAAATAACATACCTATAGAGGCTAAAAGGGAGAGGCAGCTTCCTAGCGTTATTTGCAGCACTGACAATTTATTTTATTTATTTGATTGTTCATTTATAATGCGACTAATGCCAGCGAGTGGTTTCTAAGCACGTCTTGTCTTGCTTCCAAGAAAAGTGTGTTGCCCCTGAGCTAGCCTTCCTCCCCAATAAAGGCAACAATTTAATGGTACTACCATCACCCAGTTTCGCCCTGATTGTTACACCTTTTTATACCAGGGTGGTCCTTCGTGCACCATTAGGGCACTGCCAGCATAATGGCTGCTGCCAGTCACATTATTATATAATAATTTGATTTTGTTGACAGTGCTGCCATTCTGAGCAAGCACCCTGGTGCTTGATTGGCAACCCACCAATATCGTGAGTCTGTTATCACTCAGAATATCACCCTGAAACCGGAGCAGCACTCAAGCTGTCTTGACACCCGGAGCCTGATTCCCAGAAGGGTTTTCCTATGGGATTGAACCATTATAAAATGCTTCTGTGAAACAGGCTCTAAGACCCTGCTTCATGGAGTTATTTTTGTGTAGAAAGGGGATTTGAGTGCCAATCTGCCCGCAAATCCTCATAATATGGAGTAGACATCAAATCCATTTAGCCAAGTCAGCCACATGAATCGTCTCACAATTTTATTATTGCATATTTCAAACATTTTACTTTTATTTGTATTATGTGCTATTTTCTTTTTCTGTTCGGAGCAACTGAGTAACACAACCCACATAAGCTAACCGGATAGGGTAAATATAATGTTGACACTATGATAACACACAATCAAAAAATAGTCATAGGTGCCCCTCTGCGAGAACGAACCTGGCTAAATGACCTGTTCTTTGGGAAGGTATCCACTTGAGGGTCCGCAGCCACACTTAAGCTCACTATACCTTTCACAGAAGGGAAATAGCCATTTGCATATCAATCTTTGTCCCGCCCACATGGGCAGTCCAGCACCGAAATTCTATGGCAGTACTCTTCGGAACAAGAGTACCAACAGCAACCCCATACACGTGTTTCAGCCATGTTGTGCCTTATCAGTGAGGTGGAGCTGTGCCGCTCTTAGCCCAGTGAGCAAGGGCCCACATCTGGATGACCCGAGGAAACTTAGGGTGACTAAACGTAAGTCCCTTAAACAATAAAAAAAAATCATCATTGGCGCCCCTCTATGAGAACGTACACAGCTAAATGGCTGTTCTTTGGGAAGGTGCCCACTCGAGAGTCCGCAGCCACACTTCAGCTCACTGTACCGTTCACAGAAGGCAAATAACGATTTGCATATCAGTTTTTGTCCCGCTCACATGGGCAGTCCAGCAACAACATGCTATGGCGATTCTCTTTTGAACAAGAGTACCAACAGCAACCCCAGACACGTGTTTCAGCCTTGTTGGGCCTCATCAGTGAGGTGGATCTGTCCTCTCTGAGCACAGTGAGCAAGGGGTCCACGCCTCTTGACAGCTCCACCTCACTAATGAGGCACAACAAGGCTGAAACACATGTCTGGGGTTGCTGTTGGTACTCCTGTTCATTGGAACTCTTTTTCATTGCACACCTTCTGTCCTTTAAAATGCACCATTGGCCACAACCTTCAGGAAATGCCTTGATTGAGAGGTACCCCAAATTCGCTCTAGCATAGTTTTGAAATTCTATCCAGATTTTACCAATATTTCTGCCACAGTGTGCTTTTAAATGCTTCATAACCAACCAAGACTCAAACTATTGCTTCAGTTGCTACCCACATTTTGTCATTGAAAGTTGCTTTTGGGGATTTATGGACCACTTTTATATTGGTGCCATGGTCCTGTTATGGTCCTAGAGACTCCCCCCACATCTCTGTGGATTAGGTTTTCAAGGACCAGAAATCTATCGGCACAACAGTTGTCCATGTTCCTGCAGAAGCTGAATCTCCCAAGAGAAATAATTTCCTTGGGTGTCGCCATTAAATGGCGGGCACCACATCCCCTGTAAACTCCTCTTGCAAAGATGTTAACGATTTTCAGAATCTATGTGCCTCTGTGTTAACCGTTATCGATTTGCATGTCCCTACTCTTTTACCCAATTTGTCCAATGAAAATAACCACTATTTTTATTATTCTCACAACCAATGTAATAAAAAGCTTAAGGGCCGATTCATGGAATAATTTGCGTGGAAAATCAGGTATTTGCATTCCAATCTGCATGCAAATCCCTGTTCATCGATTCATGGAACCGACTGTGCAGGACTTGTGTGCAGTTTGCGCAGGCCCCGCACGTCTATTCGAGTTGACGAGCGCCTAGAGTGAACTCCGCGGAGAGTGTGGTCCGGGCCTATGCGTCGATCAAAATAGGGGCGGAACATGCCGAATGAGGAAGAACGTGCAAAAATGTGTACGTGTTGAGGGACAGTACACGGCCAAGCAATCGCACGCCCATAGCCATGCAAATATAACCGTATTGATGGATCTGAACTCAGCACATTGGGCCGTGAAAAAGCACACGCACATTCCGGAACCCATATGCCACATTATAGCAGGTGTAAAGTCCACAGGCCCCTAGGAAACAGCGAGCACACAAAGCGCTGATCATAATCACGGGGGTGCACCTCAGTAACCAGCACCTCGTAACTTGTAAATTACGAAGCTCGTAACTTATAAGTTATGAGGTTCGTAACTTAGAAGTTACAAGGTGCTCATGACTTTCGGGGTGCACCCAAGTTACAGGGTGTGCACACGCAGTTTCTCTGCGGTGTTCGATGGTCTGACTGAGGTAGGCACAGAGGTTGTTGTGTGGTTTGCGTGGGGGTGTGTCGTGGGCGTTTCTGGACTCCCTGGCGCATAGGGTTGTTTTGCCTGGGAAATTCTGTGAATACGCTTAGCCTGCAGATTTTCTTATTTGCGCAGGGACGCTTCAAGTCGATTTCGGTGTGCAAGCATTGCGGGATAAATGCACCTTTTCCCATGAATCGGGCTCTTAATCTCACTGATCAGAGACTGATGAGGATGAAAGCATCTTCTTGGGATTCTGGTCAGTGAAATGAAGTAAAGATGCATTTACCATTTACCACAGCTGGACAGAATGAGTCTGGCTGTATTTGTCGATGTCACGATGTGTTGTTGAACAGTCATGCCAACCCTTGTTGTTTAGCAGGGTGGCTCACACTTTATCAACAAAATATCTTGATATTTCTCTGCTTTCTTCTTATTTGTCCTCCCAAAGTAAACTGTTTTCCAATGCAAGTCAACAGGCAAATAGAAACATCCCTCAGTCCTCTACAATCCTTCTTATGAGTTCCCAAATTCTAGCATATTTGCATGCTCTAGGAGTGTGGTGAAGTGGAGCTGTCTCTCTCCCTCACTATCTGCCACAGCATCTTCGCATTTTGCTCTATCACATGATATTAGATATTGTGATTTAGTTTGGCAAGTGCAACAATGACCCATGACACGCAGGCCTGCACACACACACTTGTGCATGCACATACACACATATACACACACACACTCTAACATCAATTCCCATTGCGATTTGTGGTCCAAATCACAGGACGGCTGTGGCTCATCCATCCACACTCAGCATACTTGCCAACCCTACTGATTTAGGCAGTAGGCTACTGCTTTTTAAGGGGCCTACCGCCTAGAGATTTGGGTGACAGATCCTACCTGCTTTTTACAGTGGCAGGTAATTTATGTGACTCTAAGGCAGGCTGCTTGAGACCGGCCCATGACAAAGCATGCAACAAATTAGTTAGTCTGCCTGTGCAGTCGGCGGGTACGTGATTCCTTTGAGTGATGGAGTTAGACCAATCCGCTGACCTGACAGATACGTGACTCTGCCCTGCACTCTGGACGGGACAGGCCTTAGGTGAATCACCAGTGAAGGAAAGTGGCAGAGTGTACCACCATCACACAGCATCTGCATATCAGACTAATGAGGGTATCAATCTCCTTGTTGTTCTGTTATTCATCTTGCACTGCAGGAATAAATTTGTATTGCCCAATTTCCTACCACCTCTGTGTGATTACCTTCTGTGAAGTAAGGTAACTGAATTCAGTGTTAACTTACCATTCACAATTATACATTTTAAACATTTGAACATCTTTCCATGTTGTGCTGTTTGATGAGTTGTGTATTTTAGGATGCTCCAGTGGTGCCAACAATGTATGTTTTGTATTTTCCTATGATGTCATTGTAATGCAAAGTATTATTTTTGAAACTTGAAAAATCCTACATCTTTTTGGTCACAGAATGTTCGCAAGTATACACTCATCTGAACATGATTTCCAAACTGCTTTGGTACTTACTTTGCTCTTTGAACACCTCCCACCTCTCAGAAAACAGCCAGGCATCCTGCCCTCTGCACCGCATCACTGTGTGGGATTCTCTTAAAAGCTCATATCAGGCTGCGTTCCTCGTGCTGCAGTTCTAATCCAAGTGCAGAGAACAGACAGACCAAGCGGCCATTAGAGGAGAAAACAGCAGGACCCTTTCCAGAGGTTTCTGTGCACTGGCGGACCGGCCAAACCTTAGAATCATGCTACTCTCATTGGTAGTCAAGGAGCACGCTATTCCTGAGGTAGGCGGGAGGGAGAGGGAGATTTCTAACCACTTCTCGGCAAGGGCATCGAGAGTATGTTACAACCCTACTAATTATCTTGGCGGCACTGCTTGGTAGCAAGGGAAAAAGAGTAGGCTGGTTTATTTGTCAAATCATGACGCACTTGTCCAATATTCCACTCAAACAAACTCATTTTGCATAAGTGCACTTACGCCATGAAGCATATTGTTAAAGTGCAACCTTGTCAAAGCAATACAATATTACATTTTCGTTTTATTATCATAAATGTGTTATATCTCAATAAGATTCAAGAAAATAACTATCAAATCTTTTACAAATGAATATTCATGCGTCGACGAGACATACATAATAATAGATAACATTCCATAAACAATGTTCCTTATAGGACAGTGATCTGACATTGGGCCAGAAGTACTCCGTTTGGATTGGCTACTTTCTTTATACTTAGCCGCTTGGCCAATCTTCTTTGTGACCCACTCGCAATCATCCCCTTCCTTTGCTAATACTTTTCCAATCCAGATTAAGGGGGGATGTATTGTTTGTACACTGTTTCAAGCCTTTAAAACGACTTTTCTGATATTTTCTAAAAACCATAGTGTTTTGTCTATTTTTCTGGTCCACATCCCTGGCCCATTGTAATAGTTAGGTACATAGTAAGGGGAATTCATTTAGTCGAGCGGGCAGTGTCCTTTCTGGCTTGCTGGTAAACCCCTCCTGTTGGCTATTAGCTAGCCAATCCAAATCGAGTATGGCATGACGTTATGTTTATTTAAAAACCAGAGTGTTGTATGCAGTGGCATGGTTCTATGTGACTCCATCAAGTTTTTTTTTAAATCGCAAGAGAATTCATCGATTTCTTTTCTTTTAGGAAACTATGCTGAAAATGTATGTGGGGGGTACCCTCCACAGGACCCCCCAAGGCCTTCTACCTTTTTAATTACCCTAACCCAACCCCCACATACATTTGCAGCAAAACTCAATGAAAACAATTAGATGAATTCTCCTTCAATGGAAAATCGAGCTATGTAACCTCCGTATGGCACTATTACTTTTCCGGTCCGGATGCTTTGCATCTTGCCATAACCATGCACACAGTAAGGGGGACCTACTTAGGGAGGAGCCACTTTCCCTTCTGGTCGGCTTCCAAACTATTCCTATTGGCTATTATCTAGCCAATCCAAATCGAGTATGGCCTGATGTTATTTTACCCCTGTCCCGGGCAGTAATATGTAATTTGGCAGATTTTCATTGTGTCCTTTCAATCAAAGGATCAATGTCCCCTCTCATCCATTTCTCTTTGAACAGTGTGAATAAACCAACTTCTGAATGCCCCTGTACCATGCCATAGCAACAGATGTCAAATGTCCAAATGGTACTTCATTGACCTACAGTGATAATGTTGTTATGTTGCAGCTGCCTAATACAACGAACAGGCTAATCCTTATCATTAAGGCCTTTTTCAATTGTGTCCAACATAATGATCCAATTTAGTTTTTTAATGGCCAATATCCCGTGAAAATCACCTGCTCTCAAATTAAACTTAACTTTAGCAAAGACACCCCATTAAATGTCATTCTCAGAGGGTGCTTGTGTTGTACAGGTTGCAACCAATTTCGTTGGCACATCACCAATGTGTGCTTGATCTATGTTCTCAAACCCTGGTACTGACCTTCCTAGTATTTTTGCCCATATACATGAAGTTAAACACACATTTCATATAGCAGATCATGGATGCCGATTCCTGGAATGTTTAGCATGGTGCAAAGCGACTTTGCACAGCCAACAAACACCCTGATTCACAGAGTGGTGCAAAGTGTATTTTTGCAGTGCAAAGACACTTTAGTGATGCAAATTCACTTTGCACTGCAAAAAGACACTTTCGACGCAATGTGAATTCAGGGTGTTTGTTGGCAGTGCAAAGCCACTTTGCACTGCGCTAAATATTCCATGAACCGGGCCCCATATATGTTGACAAGCTTACATTTCCACTGGCTATCTACATCTATAAGCACATTTTTGTTTGTTGTGCATTACCAATGGAGCGCGGCCCCCATCTGACATCGCCTTGAACTGGTGCCATGAGCCAAAGGGCTTGATGCACGGAGCGTTTTCCAATGGGAATGTGCCATTATAAAATACTTCTGTGAATACGGCCCAAAGTGTCCTCTGCTGTGACGCAGGCGTGCAATCTCCATCTGTCTTCATCATAGATTGCATCACATTCCTCTCTTTTCTGAAAGCAAAATGGGTCTGATTTGGAACATTTAAAGTATCCTCTATCAATTGCCAGTTTTCCACAATTGCATTTCTATTTTGTTTTGCGGAGGGGTTATATGTCAGCACATATACACACACAGACACAACACACACACCACAACCACCACAGACACAAACACACACAGCAATCTCTCTGGTTTTGTATTTTCTTTTGGGTTGAGTAGCGTCAGGGATGTCATTACACCAAAATGCCAAGGTTAGCGGAAGAGGCATCACACATACTTTGACCCCTGATGACATCACAGGAATTGATGAACAAGGTCAATGTCATTTGACCCCCTGCCTGGAGTGACATTACGGGAAGCAGTGGAACGCGACCTTTCAGCCCATGACAAAACAGGAAGTGGCATCACATAGCATTGTCCATAAGTAAACTATGAAAACTGTGGTTACGATATCACTATAATGTCATATACATTTCATACAAGAACGGATCACCATATGTATCGTTAATATCAGTGTGTATAGGCCCATATTACCAAATTACTGTGAATGCAAGCAGACGTCCAAGGCCAAATGATAATGATGCGTTACTATATAACACTTACGCTTCAGCGCTTTATAGAGAAAAAAACACATACAGCATCACCAAACCAGTGTTGGTACTAATTTATCGACTTCAGAAGGATGAAAGGCCTACTTGAGGTGTTTAAGAACAGACTAAATCAGTGACTTAGCTCAGAAGTGTGCCTGAAATAAACCTTTAATGAGTCTAGAAATTACTGTATATAATTCCAGAAGGACAAATTATTCGTTATTCCTATTTTTTCTTATTTAGAGTCACTGCTCAAAGTGTTACACTTGTTGAACGCCCTGTTTTTTTAAGAGGCCTGAACAAGAAACCCAGTCCCTTCAAAAATAAAGAGGCACGTGGTGCTGCTTTCCACAGCCCAGCAACTTATGTTTTTTTTTTTTTAAATGTTTTTTTTTAATTTCTTTTTTTTAGGGGTAGCAAGGGAGACCTCAGGGATCGCAACTGCGACCCCTGGCGACCCCCAAATGGCATCCCAGAGGGGCGTGTCACGCACTGTGCAACATTCTATTGTCTTTGCCTGTTGCATCTTTGCTTTAATCTTTTTACTAACATTTCAGCATGGAGTCCATAATCCTGCTTTTGATTATCAGGGCTGGATGAAGTTTCTCAGGATCCAGGTGAGCAATCATTCAGCGGCCCAAGTGACTTTGAGAAACTCTGCACTAAACCCAATAGCCAGCTGAGCTAGCATACTCGAAATGGAGCCTGTAACCTGCAGGCTGCACCCAGATCACTGCAGCAGTCACATTAACATGCACAACCATCGAACTGGGATGGGATGCTTAACTCCTGTGCAATCTCATAGCTTAGTTACCCTCAGTGAGATTTATACAGTACACAGTCTTCCATGTTTTGCTAGTGCTAGAGGGCTAATGTTCACCAGACGTATGTGCAGCATTTCATGGAAGCACTGGAGTAGTTAGATGAAATAGAATGTGTGAAGCACACTTGAACTGAACTCCCCTGCAGCTGTTCCTAACATGTACTATTACCCGCCATCTTGTCACTCATTCTACCACCCCGTAAGGGGACAAAGGCTGACTTGTGAACCATGGGGAATGGGTTTTTGTGAAGTTTGCAAACTTCACACAAATTCTTCACACACATTTAGGGCCTCATTACGAGTATGGTGGTAAGGCAACAACGGTGCCGGTATCGATACTATGAGTTCTGCTCACGGTTGCCCTTGCAGCCACCAAGTTTTACCAGGTGGCTGTACCGGCACCCGCGAGCAGAACTTCATGGTAGCAACGGTACCGTTAGTAACGGTACGTTGCTACCACCCTCCCCATTCCCATTGAGCCTTATGGGGCTGAATGGGGATGGGGAGTCCCTCAAAACCAGCACACGCGAATATGCAATTGCCGGCTCTGCCAAACTCAGAATGGCCCGGTAATTGACCATTCGCGGGTGCCGGATTTTTTCGCAAGTTTGGAGGTAGCCTACCTGTATTACAGGCATGGCTTCCTCCAAACTCGTAATTAGGCCCACTGTAAGGGTGATGTCAAACAAAAAAACAATTCTTGAGAATCCTAATGCATATGGTGGCACAGCTAATAGGGTCAAGTTGCAGTTGAATATTGAGTCCACCTCTGAAGAACTCGTGCGCTTGTAACACCATCTCTATGGCTCTACCCGCATCCACTAACTACATGAGACACACAGCACAATAGTCATTGCCATGGGTGCCTTCAGATGGGCACGTGATCAGCCATGGTGAGCTTCAGCTTGAAACAAGTGCGGAAAACCCAGATAGTAGTCTCAAAGTGCAGTAACCACATTCAAATGCTTTATTGATTGTGTCTGACACTAAGTCTAAACCAAAGTCCACGATATGCAAAAGTGTCTAAAACGTTGGCTAATGTGTAGCTTTCTCTATGTAGGAACAGCAAGCTTTTTCATTAGATCAGTGCCACCCAACAGACCCTCTGGGCAAGGTCCTGGTGCTTGCGAAGCAGGCGGCTGCCCCGGGGTGCAGGTACTTTGAGGGCGCAGGATCAGCTGTTACCAGCCAGTAATTTGAGACTCATTCACAAAGCTGTGTTTATCTCAAGCACAAAGAAAAAAAAACAGAACAACACAGCGTTTGTCAAATATGTTTTAACAATGACATTGTAGTCAGCCGACTGTTCTAAAAAGGGGTCAATTGGCAGTAGATGACTTCAGACACAGCTGGCAGAGGGTAATTGGCAGTAACTCTTCTTATTCGGATGTATCTTAAGAAGTGCAAATATGGTTTTATTTGAACCTGGAGGGGTACATAAAAAAAACCTCTGTGCTGTGTGAATCAATGGCTACAAGCAGATGACCTTATTGTGAATTTTCCTTCACTATCTGACTTTAAATCTATGTAATAAACTAGTAAAATCCAATGAAGATTTGTGTAGGATCCCATTAACACATATCTGTGCAAACTAGATCTGGAACGTTATGAGGACAGGTGCCCAAAATGCAAACAGGGCTCAAATCCTAGCTTCACCACTTCACCAAATTGTGTCATCCTGGGCAAATCATTTAATCAGACTGTGCCTTAGCTACCAAAATTGAGAGTATGCAGCAGCAGTGAAAGCCAGCAGAATCCAGGAGACTGTTCTTTAGGCAAATAAGGTATACAAGAAACAATGAAAGAGTACCTTTTTGTTACTTATATTTTTATTATTATTAACTTGGTATTTTTTGAGTGCAGACATAGCTTTGAGAAGTAACAGAGCGCTTTACAGAGGTATGCAACATTACAGATACACAAAGGAGCGCTTTACAGGAGTATACAACAGTACAGGTGTGTTTTTCAGTGGCAACAATGGAACAGATATGCAGTGGGTGGTATGATACTGAGGGGCACAGAGGAGGGATATAGCTGTACAGTGTGGCAGGGTGGAGAGGGGGAGACAGCGTCTAGCGAGTCAGGTGGAGCAGGGGCAACATGATGAACTAGGTGTTGAGGAGAGACTCCTTGAAGAGGAGGGTCTTGAGTTCTTTTCTGAATTGTAGGAGTGTGGAGGTGAATCTGATGCTGGCGGGGAGGAGGTTCCATAATCTTGGGCCATATCCAGTGAATGCTTGTTTTCTGGTCCTTTCCTTTTTGCAGCAGCGGATTTCAAGTCTGCACGTGTCCTGGCTCCTGGTGGTGCACTGTTCGCCGGAGAGGCTGAGTTTCTCTGCAAGGTAGTTGCGTGACCTGAGGGTGACTGCCTTACAGATGATGCAGCAAGACTTGAAGGTGATTTGTGCATGCAGTGGGGCCAGTGAAGGGGGATGAGGGCAGGCTTGATGTGGTCATATTTGCATAGACCCTTGATGAGGCATGCAGCCGCGTGTAGGACACTTCTGAGGGGCAGAAGGGTCGGACAACGGGAGGCCTTCGAGACGGACATTGCCCCAATCCACGGGGAATAGGACCAGTGATTGAATACTGGATCTAAAGCTATCCAGAGGGAGGAGGGGATTGACTTTCTGCTGGAGGAAGACCTGGTAGCAGACTGTCTGAGTTTTCTTAAGTATGTGTGTCTTGAAGGAGAAGTGTTTATTGAGGTGGAACCCAAGGTACTTCGCACAGGAGGTGAGCTTGGGTGTGAAGCCCTCAGAGTTCATGGTTGATAGCCAGGTCTGTATGTATGTGTGTTTGGTAAAGAGTTTGATTTCAGTCTTGCAAGGGTTGAGCTTCAAGTATGCACTGGACATCCAAGACTGGATCATCAAGAGTCAGGTTTTGAGCCTGTCGATGTCCTTGATGGAGTTGATCTTGAGTTATACCTGTGTGTCGTCGTTGGATTGCTGGATGTGGATGTTGTGTGTGGCAACCATGCGGGACTCCACAGGTGACAGGTAGCATTGTCAATCTAGAGGAGTTCATCTGAACAAACTGCTGGTGTTTGGCGAGGTAGGACTTGAACCAGCGTAGCACAAGATTTCTGATCCCCAAATGCTAAAGTAGGGGGTCCGAAAGCGACTGAGAGGTTGAGTAGAACCAGGAGCAAAGGATGGCCGTCGTCATGGATATTGAGGTCGTCGTCGATCGCCTGTATGGTTGCTGTCTCCGTACTGCATATGGTTCTGAAGCCGGATTGGTAGGTTTGGAAAAGATTGTTGGTGTCGATGTGTTGCTGCAGTTGCACAGCTACCACTTTTTCGATGATCTTACCTAGGAAGGGATGGTGGGTGATGGGGCAATAGTTACATGGGTTTTCAGGATGCAGAGTGGGTTTCTTTAGTAGAGGGAGGATTTGTCCTGTCTTTAGGGTCGATGGGAAGGTGCCTTGAGTTAGCGAGCTGTTTATGATCTCCAGGTAGGGAAGGAGAGCTGCGGGGAGTTAACAATAGTATTTGGTGTTTTATATAGTCCCACATGCTGGAGAGACATGCATTATGTGTATAACTATTTGCTTATTACAAAGATGTTTTAGTATTATTAGGGGTTGCAGTGTTGGTTTAGGGGTTGCAGTGTTGGTTGTGCAGTCTATGGGCTCATTCTAATGTTTAGTGGGCGCTATTTTATCGAGAAACCTCCCTGCAAACACTCCTCCCAGATGCTTGCCCCTCTTTTACTATGTTTTGGCACTTTTGTGAACCACAGCTAATACAGCTAGTCAAAAGATGAATTACTGTAACTCTTCTAGGCAGTTCCTGAATTAAATGTGACCTGCATTGAATCCAAACACATTTACTTAAAATGCCTCAAAATCTAAATGGATTGAATGTTTACCATTGGAAATATAAGATGACTGTCCTTTTTAGACAGCAAATATTTATTGGGTAGACAGGGTTTGTTGTCAGTAGAACTTTTTGGAATGAGACAACAGAGGTTGGACCAGCAGCCAGATACGGGTTTAAGTTTGTGTTCTGCTTTTTTTGCCATACCAGTTTATGTGCAAAGTACAAATAATTATATTCGCCCTTTCAGATTTCTGATGTAAATCAATGTGGTTTTGTGGGGCTCAATATATGACATTTCTGCTGCCTTTTTTCTCTGGTACTTAAAGCATCACATTGTAGTCAGGAGGCCACCAATTGGAGCATAATAAAAACGACATGCTGAAAAAGTAGAGCAAACACCGGGTAAAAAGCAACACTATTTATTATAGCTGGCTGAGTACAAATCAAACAGAACAGTAGTTAGGCTCTGATCGAAATGCTGACATCTGAATGGACTAGGAACAGTAGTTTTATACCAAGAAATACAATGGTTAGAAATCCAGCCAAACAGTAGCAAGTTGGGAGAGTTCACTTTTGCTATGTTTCCTCGGAATTGTATTGGTTCGCAGACATCATCTCATCAAAGATTACGTTGATTAGTGAAGCGTAATTGAAGCAAACAGTATAACAGTTTCCCTTTACAATGCCTCCTCATGTGGTACCACAATTATTCACATCTCAACCCGAAACAATTTGTTATTGCTGAAGCAACATTTGTGCTGACCGCTGGAACTTTATTACACTGCCATTGGTCAGCACCATTGAGAATGGAACATGAGACACCCTGCAGCTGGTGGGAAAGGCAACTTTCACATGATACCTGTTGGATAATGAGCTTCGCCAACTCTGTAGTAGATACCTTGGAGGCTGGCCAACTCCGCAGAGCTCAATAACTTATCGTCTGATTGGTCCCCCCTGGGAAATTCACTCCGTCCAGTGGTCCCTTACCACAGCCACCTGTCAATGGGCATCAGCGGTCATGTGACCAGTACACTGGTACAGGGCCACTTAGGGCGGCAAGTTTGGCTGACCGTCCTGTAATTACATCAGCCCGTTCTAGTTATGTTGGTTTTCTTGTAATTTGCAGTTTTGCCCCACCCCCTTTGCAGATCCCTGCCGTATTGGTCACGTGGTTCACATTGAGGTTTCCCAGGTCCACCCGCCGAGGCATTTTCCTCTGCATGTGTGTATGATGGCACTATTTTTGCCCTTCCCCTTCTTTAGCTAATCATAGGAGAGTATCTTGGACTGTGTGTACACCCAATGCATCATTACCCCCTACCGTTGCTGGTAAAGCCCTTTGTACGGGGCACAAGGGGCTTAGAATACATGTGTCATTTCTCGTGCAGCTGCCCCCACCCTCCCCCTTCTTTACTTTTGCAGTTGGTAGATGTTTCTACCTTCTGGCGCTGAATTAGTACCTTTAACACAACATTAAAAATAAATACGTAAACTCTCAGGCAGATCAGCCTTAAACACAGAGACAAGGTCAGATTATCTCAAGCAAAAAGGCATATGCAACTTTAAAAATTAAATGCAAAGTTGTGAATTTCATGCTCAGTCCCAGTCAAGCTTTATTTCAGCGCTGGGCCATAAAAGCATTCAATTTCATTACACATCTTCATAACACATCCTAAAACTTTAGATACAAAGTTAATATACTTGACATCTGATAATAAATAAAACCAGGGCTTTCCATTGCAATTCGAGGACCTCTGTGTGCCACAGCCTTAAGCAATACAATACAGGTTTAAATGAGATGGAGTTACACACTGGCCACATTTGCATGAGATCTGGCTCCATCGCACACACAATGAGGGGGCACTCAGAGGTGGCATCAGGATTTGTTTAAGAAATGTAAATTTCTGTTATCCAGTGCCCTTGTGTTTCCCAAGCCCGAGATTTCTGACCCGTATGTTGAGCTTGGTATGGCCTGTTTGTTAATCCGGGGAGACTGCACTGCTCCCAGGTTTGTTAAAATAGGACTTGACTGCGCCACTACATTTACGGAGATTTAGGTTGGACTTCTCTGTCTGTGCTGCCCATTCCCCGTTTTCCTGAAATAGAACTCTTAAATAGTCACAAAACCTTACTTGCTCAAGTATAGTACAGTTTATTTGCAATGATCAAGAACAGTGATTAGAGGGTTTTGATCTGAAAACCATTGCCTTAGTCTTCTCTGTATTTACCATCAACTGGAGTTCTTTACATTTACTTTTGAAGACATTTAGGGAGGTTCTCAGACCTTGAGGTGAGGTCGCAGGATCACAGCGCCATTGGCATAAAAAAGTGTTAGAAACCTTTTGTTGCCCAACTTGGGGCAATCCAAACAGCCCTCTGTTAGTGTGTCAATTACCTCTTGGATGAACACACAAAATAGGAGCAGGGCATTCACTCATTCTTGTCTTACTCCCTTTTTGACTTCGAAGGGCAAAGTTAATCCCCCCCCCAGGCCTTACCTCACTTCCACAGTGTTCCCAGAATAAAGTTGCTGAGCTAATGAAATCAAAGAGGCGGGGCTTTTTTGCATGCAGAATAAGCCAGAGGAGCATTGTGGGGACATTGTCAAACGCGGTTCTTAGATCTATAAATATAGTTTACAGTTTGACCTTAAGTAATTGTGTATTTCTGTATTAAAAGAAAGAAAATGAAGCATCGATCCACGGTCCCCTTGTTCCTATGGCACCATGCCTGGACATTGGTGATTATATGGTTGGAGATTGGTGATTATATGGTTGTTATCTACCCACTCCTTTAAAATAATCTTTCCAAATAGTTTTCCTGAGCTGTCAGTAAAGAAATCAGGCTGTAATTAGCCGGTAAATCCCTCCCTCCCTTTTTATAAATAGGAAGTAACAGAGCCTGCTGCCAAGAACAAGGTACCTTACCGAGCCTGATTATGGCATTGACGATTTTACACATTTCATCTGCTTCAAGGGGGTCTTTGCCATTAGGGGCCTGGTGATGATTAACCTTTTGTTTTATTTAAGGTGTCTGCTCTGGTAATTTAAACAGTGATACACATCCTCCAAATCTAGCTCAGTGCCATGCTATAGAGAGAATAAATACTCCATAAGTGCCAAGGACGAGTATGCTCGTACATTTTGCATAGACTTGCATAATAGCCTGGCAGTTAAGGGGTTGCCTCCCAGTAATCTATCTTCCAAAGGAAATAGTCTCTGAACTTATGGTCTGCACCTTAAAGCGTGCAATACAACAAAAGTTGCCCCTTTGCCCGTACCCTTAATCTATGCATAATAAGACCCCAGAGCACAACAGTAGGATCCAAGACGGTGGTGAAGCGAGCTTATCAGCAAATGGTGCTAAACCAGAAGAAACAGGATTGCATGGTTCTGAGTACAAAACGAATGTATTTGTCACATAAATGGTCACATGGTTTTGAGGAGTATCTCGATAATGTCAGCCCAGGCTATGCTCACTCATTGTATATACGGCTGTGCACTAACACCTGGAAGGTAGCTTCCTTCACTGCTGGATGGAATGAGAGGAACAGCACAGAATGCATAGCTTGTTGGTCGCCAATGAATCGATTATGCACTTTGTGCTGTTTTGCAGTAGATTTAGTGATCTGAGGTGGCAGTATTTGGTACCGTTGTTTTAACTCACAAATGTGCGGTGGACCCAAGAAGCCATGGAACTTTGCTTAAATGCTGAGGACCCAGTTGCGATGTTTACAGTATCTAAATGTATACACCGAGCCTGGCTACTAAGATCAAAGTAGGCGGAATCATGTGACCTGAATCTGCTAGGAGACGTGATTAACGCCTACTACCTGGGTTTTAGGCTGACCCCTAATACTTTGCGAATTGATTATTGTATCCTTTAGTAAATACATATATTATGTTGTATTATGCATTGTATTCATAATTGTGGGATTTTAAAAGTGATTAACTTATATGGATGATGAATTTTTGGGAAACAGAATTGTGATTGGTGAAGTTGTATTATGAAACGTATTGTTTTATGCTTTTATGGCTGCAACTGCCGAATAAAGTTGTGTTTGATCATAATAATTCTGTTAGAATTTTTTTTTTAAATTGTAAGAGCTAATAGTGCTTGTTCAACTATAGATTCAGCTGGAACAGTCATGCAAGGATTTCTGTGTCCCATAATATCTTTGATAACACTTAGAACTTAATTGTGAGGTAGATTTGAATATAAGACTCAACATACCAAAAGACCAAGAGTTCCAAAAAGGGGTCAAAAGTAAGACCCTCTACTTCGCTGATTGTATGCATTGTGTATTTTACAAATGATGGCATCTGATATACAAATAGCTTAAGTAAGGGATCAACAAACCTTGATACCGGTTCCACTATTGGGTGTCCCGACAGTTTAAATGGATTTTAAGCAATGTCTATAAGGTTAGAATCATAGTATTCTGATTTTTTAGGAATGCACTCTCTTCATTACTAATCAAAACCTGTATAAGTGCTTTATTAACTAATTCTGAAATCTTTGCTTTTATCTTGGAGAATGGATCTTTAACCAACGGTCGATAATAAATACGATTTTGCAATTAACCGATCATTTCTGAATCACAGTCATGATTATTCATCACAACAATCCCACCACCTTTATCAGCTAGTTTCACAGTGAGACTAGTATCCATCTCTAAGGGGTGGAGAGAGATGCCAGTATTTCATGCAGAGTGTTATTCTGCAATGTTTTAATGCCCTGATTTACTATCTGTTGCACTTATCAAAGGACGCTATTTTCAAATGTCTTAATCTCTAGTGGAATTAGACACCCAGGTTTGTTTTCTAGGATGTAAAAAAATACAAACTCTCTCCTTCTTAAAGTTGTTAATATCTTTCTTCATCCTCTCCACCTTATTGTTCGTCTTACATTCTTCAATGGGTTCAATTTCCTTATCTATTTCCTTCAGCAGTTTTATTTACTAGTGAGTAATTTGTTTGCCAAGTATAGTTTCTAATTTCATAACGCTCTATGGCCTGAATGATTACTAGTTTCCTTGTTGTCTCAATGCTCAGGATTAATCAGTATCTTGAGCTTAGATTTTCCACATGACTAAATTGGTTGAGATACTCCAGGTCATCTGTAAACACGATAGGTCTTGGGTGGAGCTGAGCTGAGCTGAATTGTTGTACATCGGAGTGAAGGAAAATGAAGACATGAGTATGCTGTATTAGCACAAGCATTGCCAAGGCCATGTATATAACTGAACATCACCCATCCACTATGCATAACACATACCATAATCGAATAGCGAAGTATAACTAACCTCTTCAATACCACAGGTACATACTGTCAGTATATGCATATGTTCCCTTGACGCCCCCTCCTCCATTTTTCGAAATGGAATAAAAAGAAATATTTTAATGCTATAAAGGCTGTATTTGTGAAGTCCATATTCTTGTCTTACACCAACTTATTGCAACTTCCTGCTGTACTGGGGTTTCTGACAATGTCCTCTTTAGCTACAACACCTGATATCTAAGAAAGTAATGTCTTCTCTCATCTGGTTCACTTTCTAATCTGGAATGCCCTACATGTTCTTTATTGTGTAGATTATAGGTATCCAGCAAAGTATTGTCCAAACATGTCCAAGCTTTCATGGAGTACATTTTCAAATTGGCTCCTACCCCTAAAATGATACGCTAGGCTGCACAGACACTTTTGTCCATTTACACTTTTGGCTGGCATGGCAATTGACAAAGTTTTGAAGTTAACAGAAAAGTGCTGAGGACACTCCCCACAAGTGCTCACACTGCTGGCCACAGTGGGGCACACTTCTTCTCCAGTAAAGCCCCCATAGGTGCATCATGATGGAGGTTGAGGTTGTCCTATGTAGAGGGTATTGGAGGACATGCCCTGATGAGCCTGTGTGTCACTCCCACCCAGCAGAGTGACTGGCAGCAGTGCTGTGCAATGCCACAACACTCAACTGTAACTTATACAGCACCTTTTCAATTTTCATATTGTGCTGGTCAGTGAATAAAACCACATAGCCTACATTTTTCAATGCACCAAAATAAGTGAGGCACACATGTGATGTCATCAGTGATGTCATCAATGATATTTGTGATCTCATCTTTGATGTCCTGGGCGTTAGTCTTAGCAATGCACGTAGATGGTGCGAGTTATGGTAGCTTACTATAATGGGGGAATGTGCAGTGCTGTTTGGTTGCACTGTGAAGTATAACATTTTTATAGTGACATTGTTTTACTAATTGTACATATATATGTATGGCAGGGAAGGAAAAGAAAGGGGCTAAACAAGTGATGTCGTCATTGATGCCAGCATTGACATTTGAGATGACATCTTTCATGGTCTGGGTGTTAGTGTTAGCAGTGGACAGAGGTGGTGGCAAGGTTGGGGGCTTAGTTTACCATAACTGGCGAATTTCAGGGGTTTTTCGGTTTTAATTTGAAGCATAAAGGGGAGGTGTAAAGTTTCTTTTAGTGAAGTGTACAGGTTTTTGTTAGGGCAACTTAACCATAACGACCCCTCAACAAAGTTTTCTTTGTAGTGAATTTCACTGGTTTTTGGGAGGGCAACTTAACCATAATGTCCCCTTAACAAAGTTTTTCTTGTAGGGAATTGTGTAGGTTTTTGGAAGGTGGAAGGTAAGCATGAAATTGTGGCAATGAAGTTGGTGAGCAGAATATACACTGTAATCATGTGATTTTGAGAGATATGGAGTATAATCTACGTACTTGACATACATTTAACATGGAAAATACAGAACCCCCTCCCTATTGATATTGGAAAGGTACGGACTGAGCGCCTGTTTGCGGACGGGGTTGGACAGGATCAACATTACCGAAAGAGGCGGGGGGTAGTTAAAAATGCACTATTGTCTTACACAAAAAGTGTGCAACGTAGAAGAAGGACATAAAGATATTATAAGTAGTAATAAGTAAATATGGAAACCTGAAACTGGGAAAAGAAAATGAAGTGGATGGTAGAATAAAAAAAGGATGCCTCCAGCCTAATCACTTCAGAGAAACTCGGCAGCCTGGAACGAAAGTGGACGGACGTAGTAGGACGAAGGGAGATTACAGTAAAAGAGTGAGTGTAGATCATTTTTTTATATGCTTGAGTTTTTTTTTGGTATGTGGTGCATAAATAATAATTTCTTTCTGTTGTTTTGACTCAGAAATGGCTAGTACTTTGGAGTGGCTGGAGGAGTATTTCAGCATGGGGAAATGTCTGAAGACAGCGACAATAATGGTACACATTGCTCTGCACATGAGAAATAGTGACCAGTATTTTAGAGGCATTCAACTTATGTATTTTTTTTTTAACTGACCAGGAAAAAAAATACGAAAGGGCAACCAACGAGACAGAAGAAGACAGATAGAGGAGAAAATTGACATATTGAGCGCCAATTTTCAAAGTTTACGGGAGTTTGTGGAGGACTGTGTGAGAGGAAAAGTTTGTTATCATTGCCCCACCTGCACCTGTCCTGCTTCTCCATTCCCTAGTGAGCCATCCCCAAACCTTGAACTTGAAAATAGACGTTTTGACGAAATATCCATCCCTTCTTCCCCTCACAAATCTTCTCCTCATAACCAGCCCTTGTTGAATCCTAATTGCCCCATATTTGTTTCAGTGTCCGCTTCCCCTGCTATTTCTTTAGATTGATGTGTGTGTGTGTGTGTGTGTGTGTGTTTGAAATATTTTTGTACAGTAGTTCTAGAGAAAAAGTTTGGGTGTAGAATTTGTTTAAAAAAAGACGTAAAATGTTCATGAACAGCGCGCCTGTTCGACACATCCACAAGGAATGGAGTGTGGGTGCTGTGTAATGTCAAGTAAGACGGATGTGATGTGTGACTGCACCATCTGTTAAAATTGTGCGTACATAAACAGAAAGGGGTGTCTAAAGGATATACTACCTCGGCGTAGCACTTGGAAGTGAGATAATACATGTTCGTAGAACACACCAGATGTCCGGAATGGGTGTAAATGAGGAAAATGGGAGTGTGTGAAGGACAGTATAGCGGTCCGTATTGGGTGCAGCCAAAATGGTGCCGTCCGTAGAACAGGCACGGTGGCCGGCAAGTTCGTAGGCAAACAAAATGGAGTTGTTCTAAGGACACAGGAACTGTCCGTACAGTGAACATAGCATGCATGCACATGTGCAGTAGAAACGTAAGTATTGCGAACATCGCGCCTGTTCCTAACTGTCCGTCTCACTTGTGTCGCACTTTGAAGTAGTTTGAGAACCCGAACACTGGCCGTAGAACACTTGTGCGCATGCGCACATTTGATTCTTTGCATTTGCTGTCCAGGAGACTTGCATTACTGGGGCGGATGTGTTGAGGACGTCATCATGTGACCGCACCTACGCTGAACGTGGGGACTTATTTCCGCGGTTGGTGTGCTTCCGCAACAATACAAATGACCTTGTAGACACAAGGCAAAGTATTGTAGAGTGTAAAAATGTAATTTCACATAACCCAAACAATAGGCCACCTCAGGACTTGCTGTGTAAAATATGTGTACCGCTTTGTAGGGATGAAGACGGTCACGAGGCACACCCCTGCACCCCTACAAAAGGCCACACCCCCGAGCGCATCTTCATTGTCCTTCTACCTATAGCATATTGAGGTGTGTTGCCTTTACTGCTGTAGTGACCAAAAGGAAACTAATCGGTATGGCTTCCATGACTGCTGTTGGGTCATTAGTCTCTGCACCACCCCCAAACCCACCACCACCACCTCACCAAGGGCCTGTAGAGAAATATATGGGTGAGGATGTAGAGATCGAGAAAGAAGAGGAGGAAGAGAATGAAGTGGAGGAACTCTGCACTAGGAGCTCTCGGCGGGAGTCGTGGGTGTGGCGGTTGTTTTCCGTTTATGGGAATGTACCAAAAGCATGTGCGAACCTGGTGAAGTGTAACCAGTGTGAGGTGGTGTTGAGTTGCGGGAGATTTGGAGCGTACAGTTTTGGTACGACAACCATGAAGCGACACCTCACTTCTTTCCACACTGCGAACATTCGCAAGGTGGTGCCATGTCAAGAGTGTCGTAGTTTGAGTTCCTCCACAGCATCCTCGGTATCCAATCCTCCCACCACAAGACACACTCCTGTGGGGGAGCACCTTCCTCAAGCTGCTTCACAAGACATTCGCAATGCTGTTGACCCTTACCTTTCAAAGGTGACAGTAGTGTGCACGTATTGTGATGCAGTACTCTGCAGGGAGGAGAGTTTTCGAAGTGCTTTTGAGGTTGCAGTCACCGAGCACTAGAAGATCTGCTCCTTACCTAAATAAAGCTCACCCTAAATCTTTATCTGTTCAGTTACCCTTTTTTATCCCCGTGGCTGGTGTCCCCTCCTTACCTTCCTTTCGCCTCTTCTCCTAGTGTGTGGTGTGCTGTTAAGCAATGAACGTAAAAACTCCAGAAATTACAGAAAAGGCTCTTTTCAGAGCCGCCTTTCTCAGTATAATAATAGAACTATGAAGTGACGGCCGTAGACCCCTGCAGAGTTCAGAAAAAGTTTGCGGACAGTCGTAGAGGAAAAAAGGGAGGGTGAATGTGGAGCAAACGCAATAAAGTGTACGTTTAGAGTAAGTGGCGGCTCTGAAAAGAGCCTTTTGGTGGTGTGTTGTGTGGGTCAAAAACAGTGGATTGGGAAAAACGGATTGTCAGATAGGTTAGTGTGATTGCAAAAGAGGCCGCAATGCATTATGTACATTGCAAAGAAAAATCTGATTGCCAGCATATGTGAGGTGGACTCCATCTCTGCGGAAAATGAAAGTGCTGCGAAACAAAATGTTTTCATTGTGGAAAGAGGACATGCCAACATCTCTTAGAAATGCACACACAGCCTTATTCACATTCCGTCTCGCTTTCTCCATTTGTGGACCAAACGCAGAAGAATGCAGCCATATTTGTCTTTGGGCAAAACAGGAAAAAAGTATTTTACAATTTGGAAACATGTCCATGAGCTTTGCGAGTCCTTCCTTCATTGCAAATTGCAAAGAAATTCCAGTTACATGGCCTAAACTGCTTCCTCCACAATGAATGATCATTATATCCGGAGGACGCTTTATCAGTAAAGTAACACAAAGAGGTACCAAGTCCAGCCATCTCATGCCACACAGGCAATGCATGTGCACTTCTGCATGTGGAAATCAGAGATTTGTAGGTAAACTGCAGCTTTCGGCATGCACCTTCAACCAATGTATCCATGAGTCTCCCAAAATCCATATAATATGTTTTCGAGCATGGAAAGCCATGGCTGTGTGGTCTCCTGTGAGGGAGAAGACGGTCTTATTAAAGTACGTCAGTCAGAACACACCTACTGAACTTTATGGCTCAATCCCTAGCGCCGCTCATTCTCATTTACGTACAGCTCCACCCTAGAATCCCCAGTGGTGATATGTGCTGACTGCTAAGTACCGCCATGTTCGCGGACATGTACAGGATCAGAGCGTGATGGCGGGACATTAAAGTACAATTCCCCTTTTTACCCTTTAAGGTAGGCACTAAAAAGAGCTGTATTTTTTTATTTTGGGCCAGATACCGTCCAGACATCTGGTATTTTATGTATTTTTTTGTATTTTTTGTCCTTGCTTTACTCTTGAAAACATTACAGAACCTTCTCTAAAGCAAGCCTTACGTTCCAAAAGAACATCGCATTTCCCAAAGAAGATAGTGCAACACCATCTCCTTCAAAGTAATGCGCATTGCTTGGAGCAATGTTTTCGTGGCTGCAAAACACATACCAACTCGTAGCATGAATGCATGCATGCTGTGATTGATGATACACATCACGATGCTTTGATCTGGACAGAAAACAGAAGTGTTCTTCCATTGTACTCTCGGGAGTAAAGCAGAAATAATTACTTTCGTTGTTGGGAAGATGGTCATGAGTGTTTCAACCAACTGTTCCAAATCTGCCAACAAAGTACGTGAAGTCAGGTATCCCAAATGGCAAGCGCCGTAGTGCAAAATTACCACGAGGAGTGGTCATTCTATGCATGTCTCTACAAAACTTGCAGAATTGCCGCAGCATTGGCATCAGCGTCAGTGCTCCACACCACCTCCACTCCTCGCACAACGAAATGGTGTACCACATGCCTACTCTCGGCATAGTGTTGTAAGCCTTGCACAAAAATGGCTCCAAGCATAAAAACCGTGACCCTCTCTACCTCTGCCATCTTCAGTGTGTGCACCGTCTTTCCACACAAAAGAGTAATGTGAACATCTGATTTGCTGAAGCCTACAGTCACCTTTCCATGCAGGATTTGCTGTAGAAACCTGTATGTGACATGCCCTACCAGCGGACAAGCGTTGCCTTCATGCGGCACGTAACTCTTACCCAGTCCTTCCACCCTTTCTACAGCGGTACCAAAGCGAGTCCCTCATTGGACACTACTAAGCGGTCACACAATCATCCACCAATCACATAGAACATCGCTAATTTTAACTCCATCATCAACATTGCACACTTCAAAATTACTGTCAATGATTTTGAATGCAAGTCGCATACCATTGCAAAGAACCTACTTCAAAAGCTACTGTGTAAGGATTGCGAATTTCTACATACAGCTCCATACATGTCCACATGCATCAGTATACAGTACAGGTATGTATATTTTAATCAGAGAACATGTGGAAGCCTTATGATTTAAATTAGAGAAAATAATGCAGCTAAATGTCCATAGGGAACACATAACAACGCTCCCCCTTTAAAGTGCAAGATTGCCGAATTGTCATTCACAAATCGCACGACTGCTCACTGTCTTCCGCATAACCTGTACATACGTTGCAAGCATGCCTATTAAGGGCAGAACTCAATTTTGTATGTAAACATGTTGGAGTTCTGTACTCTGTACGGCCTACAGTAATGCTACTTGCAATGTGATCATATGAGAATAGTAAGTGCTCCCGATCGTAGTGCTGACATTTCCTTCTGAGGGTCTCACGATTTTTCAACATCGTGCTTTTCATTAACACATACACAATGTTTCCCCATCTAGTACTTTGCCCTATCGCTTACAAACCTCTCTCCTATGCATAGAACACTTTGTAAAGAACAAGGTATTTCCATACCCTTAAAAGATTTAGTTATTTTGAAGGATTTACAAGTACCATATTGCAAGTACTATGCCAATACTTCACAGAGTGAAGTTAAATGTGCATGTGCACTGGGTTGAAATATGAAAGTTCAATCTTCTGATGAAAGAAGCACAAGTAATGTCTGCAGTATCATCACTGCTGCAAACACACAAAGTAATTGATTTTGTTTGTTTAATTAGTAGTGAAGACTACTCTCCTGAGAATCAACAGCATCTACACTGCAGACGACATATCCGAAGAAACCTGGTCATCTTGTACGAAAAAGTAAGTACAGTACAACCTTTATATATATATAACTACACGTTAGAGAGGCTGCGTGGGTTATTTGTTTATATTGGGCACCAAAGCAAGCATTGATTTGTAAACCATTCTACCTACAAATATCCATTTATTGAACAAAGAATAACAGGCAGAATGGCTGATAAATCCCTGTGTGTTTGTTACTGAAATATCATAGGTAATCCTTAGCAGGTTAGATTGTGAAAAGAAGTTGCTGTACCAAGTTTTTGGCATTTCCGTTATTAATAATGGTTCTCGTCACAAGTAGCCCACTTTGTACTCTCATCTGAAGCACATTGTAGTAGTGTACAAACAGTAAAGTAGCCTTACCAAATGATTGTTAGAGTTCACTGTACGTTGAGACACCCCATCGGCTTCCCCATCAGACCTATGCACACATGCACACAGCACACATACATTGGACAACAGACCAAAGTATACTTTTTTTTTTCAACAGACACCAAAGAATGCCTACCAAAAAGCAACTCTGTAGAAAGGAACGCAGAATTAGAGCAAAGAAAAATAAAGGTGCCCAATGTAGGCATCCTCCTGTTGTGGAGTGTGTAGAGAATCCTGGTACAAACCAGCTAATGCAGTTGGGTAACATAATAAAGGAAGTCTCAACTACCGAAACTGTACCTCCTCCATCAAAAAGTGTCACAAAACACAGAAATGTTGTCAAAAAAACGGCTGCCAGTACAGCTAACAATGTTCCTAATAATCCTGATAGTGTAAGAAGAACCCATAGTAAAAAAAGTATTTTAGCAAAAATGTTTCATCACAGAGTCCTTCAGAATCTACTAAGAAGAGGACCAAAATCATCCTCACCCCTTAAAACATATGGTAGAAAGTTAATTCTACAAGCACTCGCAGACAGTGCAATCCTTCTCAAAAGGAAGTTGTTCATATTAGTGTTAAATAGGATGAAAGCAGTAACAAAACTAAGTACCAAACTACAAAAGAAACTCAGCAATAAATGGAATGTGAACAAAAATAATTTCTTGCATGTTTGTGGTGGTGAATGGAGTCACACAACAACCACAGAGCCATATTTAAATGAAGAAGCATACAAACAAAATCAAACAAACACAATTGCCATCCATAGCAGTGGACGAGGGTATGAGAAAATCAATACCACCATCATGGAACAAGAAACACTGCTTACAAAACTATCTCCTGAAAACTCAGAATTACCTCTCGATGCAACAGAACCACACCGTCCAGTATACAAATGACTGTGCACATCAATGTATGTCATTACAAACAAAGCTTTCAAATCTTTACGTCAGTTCCTCAATCAATATGTAAAAGGTAAAGACAAAAGTAAAATGAAAGTGCTGCAAAATATGGATATTTGTGCAGTGCGGAAAGTCACAGGACTAAAAGGACATTCATTAGCCTGCATTTCTGGGCCTATTTGCAAAAGTACCTTCCATGATATCAAAAGAATATCAGTACATCATTCCAATGTAAGAAATATAGTGTATAAAATATACTATGCAAAAAGTCCAGCTTCAGAATTAGGCAATTTATATACCATTCTTCTACATGGTACACCCAAATACTTACAAGAAGAAATGGACCGTATTCAGAAAAAGTATTTTGGAAGTGAGAGTCACGTAGAAAATGCAACAGTTTTAGAACATAGTAGCGACAATTCTGCACATAGCAACCTTCTACTACACACATACAGAAAAGAAATAGTAAAATTTAAAAGGTCATCGGCTGAAGTACCAAACCATGTGTGTGTGTGTGTTGCCGCAGAATGTTTTACAAAAGGAACACAAAAAATATGGACATAGCATACAAAAAAGAAAACAATGAAGACTTTAAATGGTTTGAATTAGCTTTGTACCTTTTAGCTGAAAGCAAATATGAAATAACCAAACGCCTAATATGTTGCAGTTACTGTACTGCAAAATTAGACAACAACCACACGCCTTCACGTGCTATTACAAATAATTTGGAATTGTTTCCATTACCAAAAATCCTGTAACAGCTCAATTTGTATGAGAGCATAATAATTCAAACAGTTCACCCATTTCAAGCAATTATACGCCTTCATCCAAAAACAGCAAAATTACCTTCCTCTGAATTGGTGAAAGGCATTTGTGGCAAAGTAGTTTACTTGCCATTAGATCTAACGGAAAATGTACACACTCTAGGAGTGGAACGTTCAATAGAGCATTCTTTAATAGTCTTGATAAATGGAGTACCAACAAAGGACAAACAATTGTGGCAACAATTAGTGGACTTACACAAAGTTAGACAAGCATTGCAATATCTAAAAGATAATAATGAGTACTACAAGGAAATAAATATTGATGAAAGCTTAAGGCAAACAACTGAAATAATTCAAGAGCCATCAGAAACTGGACAATTCGAACTTCTGGATCCAGCTACAGTATTCACTCTTTTGGACCATTACACAATTCATCCATTGCATTTCAATGAAAGCATAGATGATGCACTAGAAACTTACCAAATGCGACAAACCAAAGGGTCACCAATGAGTATTTGGGAAAAAGTATAGAAGCACATGCTTTTCCACTGCTATTTCCTACTAGCAAAGGTGGGAGATACGATGATAGACCCACTCAGATTGGGGCATCAGAATACTGCTCATTACGAATGTATTTGCAAGATCCCAGATTTAGACAAAATGTGGAATACATATTCTACCTACTCTATGAAAGTGAATTAGCAACACTATGTTACGGAGTTGCACACATTTTGAAATCTGGAATGCACTTTCAGAATATGTCAGCTACGCAGTTAATACAAAAAGTACAAGAAAAAGATGAGGTTTTACAATGAAGTATAACACTTTTGTTTGCAAACATGCGTGGTACAAAGGAATACTGGTTCAGACGGCACAGAGACGTGCATTGCATGATCAGAAACCATGGACCACCAACTTGGTTTGTTACGCTAAGTTGTACAGAATATACATGGGAAGATTTACATGAGTACCTACGCATAGCAAACAGCAACAAAACAACATAGATATATTAACACCTGGAGAACTTTGCTCTCTAGATCCAGTTAATGTCTCAAGATATTTCCATCATCGTTTCTTTGCAATGCTGCACTTTATTTGCAATAAAACTGTTCCTCCTCTTGGAGAAGTGCAACACTTCTTTTGGAGAAAAGAATATCAAGCGAGAGGAGCACCACATATTCACATGCTGTTGTGGATCAAAGAATCAAAATATATCAATGATTACAATGCAATCATTGCCCTATTATGTAATGCAAACATAGATGTGCAGTACATTGCAGACAATTCAGCTGCTGTTGCACGATATGTTACAGCCAACTTAACAAAAGCAGAAAAAACAGAGCTTCAAGATGTCTGGGATGACCTATTCTCAGACAAAACATTATCACAGAAATTGTACAGACTATGCATAAAAATGTTCTCTCATAGAGAATGTGGGGCCTATGAAGCAGCAGATCGTTTAACTGGCACTGCTTTGTATGGAAAATCAGACAACATAGTATGGCTCAGTCTTGGTCCTGCAAAATCTAGAAAAAGAGTGCTAAAATCATATGAGGACATAGAAACAATTGCCAGAAATGATCCCAACAGCCAAGACATTCTAAAAAACAATTTACTGGACAGATACTATCCGAACAGGAGTACCACTCTGGAAAGCATTTGTCTATACCACATAGCTCAAAACCTTGCATAAATAATAATAAATAATGTAAAACCCGATGAAAGCAAACGTAGATATAGAGTGACCAATTGTGAAGGGAGCTTAGTGAAACTTAACAAACAAAGCTTAATTAATCATGTGAAATTGTCATTAAAAACTCCTCAACAGAAAGAACTATATTACATGTCTCTGTTACAACTTTTCAAACCATGGAGAAAAGAGGAAGACATACTAGATAATTATGAGTGCTATGAAGATGCTTTCAAAGCAAATGAAAGCACTATCACTGATGTGAACTTTACACAGTACAAATCAATGTTACACAATGAGCAGCAACAGGAAGAAGAAATTCAGGCAGAAGTAGAAAACACCATGTATCAGTATCAAGAAGATACAGAAGACTTAACTGTACAACAAGCAAAACTTAACAACGATCAGCGCACCATTTTTGAAGACGTAACAAAACACATTGTACATGGTGTACAACACGAAAATAAAGAATGTACATGCCAAAATTACAAACCTATACTGCTGTACATCAGTGGTGAAGCTGGATCAGGGAAAACATTCTTAATCAAAATGATCAGCAAGTTCCTTCAACAATTGACAAACAACAAACTGTCAGCTGTTGTAACAGCCCCCACAGGTTTAGCTGCCTACAACATAGGTGGTGTGACTTGGTCACCCTGAGTTACCTGGGGGCAACCAGACGTGGACTCCCTGCTCACTGTGCTCAGAGCGACAAAGCTTCACCTCACTGATGAGGCCCAACAAGGCTGAAACACGTGTATGGGGTTGCTTTTGGTACTCTTGTTCAGAGAGGAATTGCCATAGCATTTCGGTGCTGGACTGCTCATGTGGGCGGGACAAAGACTGATATGCAAATGGATATTTCCCATCTGTGAAAGGTACAGTGGGCAACAAGTGTGTGCTTCAAACTCTCATCTCAGAACAGGTTATCATGCCATGTTATTTCTGGAGAGGAGCGCCTGCTACCTTCTTTGAAATGTTTGCAAGGAACTTGGGGTTGGTCACCCTGAGTTACCTGGGGGCAACCAGACGTGGACTCCCTGCTCACTGTGCTCAGAGAGACAAAGCTTCACCTTACTGATGAGGCCCAACAAGGCTGAAACATGTGTATGGGGTTGCTTTTGGTACTCTTGTTCAAAGAGGACTTGCCATAGCATTTTGGTGCTGGACTGCCCATGTGGGCGGGACAAAGACTGATATGCAAATGGATATTTCCCATCTGTGAAAGGTACAGTGGGCAAAAAGCGTGTGCTGCAAACTCTCATCTCAGAACAGGTTATCATGCCAAGTTCTTTCTGGAGAGGAGCGCCTGCTACCTTCTTTGGAATGTTTACACCGATTACTACTGCTTCTGGTAGAGCATCAAAATAAATGAGACTAGTACAAACTTTCTGCAGAAGCTGCAATGGAATTACGTAGACTATTGAAACAAATGAAAATGCTACTAATAGATGAAGTGAGCATGGTGTCCAACCTAATGTTGGCTTTGATTCATCTCAGATTGCAAGAAGTACTTAAAAGTAATAACGAAGAACTCTTTGCAGGGAAACACATTATCGATTTCGGAGATCTTCTACAATTGACACCAGTGAAAGGTGAACCGATTTTTAAAACATTAGGCCACAAACTCTGAAGGAAAACAGTTGGTAACATAGGTAATGTTAACCTTTGGCAACATTTCCAATACAGAGAATTAACTGATAACATGCAGCAATCTGCAGATCTCACTTATGCCAACATCTTAAAAAGTATTAGAGTTGGTGTATTATCGCAAGAAGCACAAGCTCTATTGAAAAAACGGCATATACATGCACTTTATGGCGATAATGCATGTGCAACTGATGTTATGGAACAAATGGGGGACAAAAATGTCAATTGTATGGCCTTAATGCCAACTCTTGCAAGCTGTTTCAAATTCAATTAAAAAATGTTAAAGAAAGAAATGCAAGTAATAATAGAAATTAGCGCCACAGACAAACTAGACATACATGGTCTGACAGTACCCATGTGTGAGCAAGCCACAACAAGACTAAATAGTTTAGAAAATTCAATCTCCAACACAGCTGTGTTGGAAAAAATATTGAAATTATCATTAAATTGTAGAGTAATGCTTAAACGTAACCTTGACGTAGAGCAAGGGCTAGTTAATGGAGCACTGGGCACAGTTGTTGGCTTTCAATCATACCCACGTGATAGCAACATTCAGTTTGTAAATATTCGCTTTGATAAAGTTTCAGAAGTGAAAAGGGTAGGGCGCTCAATTGCTCGATTCCTTCTCTTCAAAGACATGTATGTACGTAGAGAGCAATTTTCTCTAACTCGCATATGCAGTTACCATTCATAAATCCCAAAATCTTACCCTAGAGAAAGCATTGATAGATATAGGAAAGACAGTGTTTAAGGAAGGCATTAGCTACATAGCATTATCACGCTTACGTACACTTGACGGTCTATTGCTAATAAACTTTGATTCAAGTAAAGTCAAAGCTGATATTCCTTGCATTCTAGAATACAATAGATGGCATTCACTGTACACCCCTCATCTAAAACAATACCCTGTTCCAGATAAAGTGAAACGTGGTAAAGAAAAGTAAATGAAACAGAAATTCAACAGAATGCAACATCAAATTCCGCAAAGAAAAGAAAAGAAGCTAAAGTTTCATCAATTGCCGCAAACATAGAAGAACCTATTAGGGAATGTAAACCAGGCACGTTGGCAAAGAAGCAACAGAAAAACCGAAAAATGCACTCAGATACAGAACTTGCTGGCCCATTCAAATTTACAAATGAAAGTGGGGTAAGTTGCTATGCAAATGTAGCAATGAATATTCTATTTCAATTGCCACCAATTGTTAACAATATTTACCTGCACAGCACAGACAAATTGTGTTTGCAAATGTTAGTTCTGCATAGAAATGCAACAAGCAATCCTGACAACACATACAGTGTTCATGGAGTAAGGCAACAATTGGACGACTGTGCTGGAATGGTGATATTCACTATGAACTCACAAGAAGATCCACAAGAATTTCTAATGTACATACTATTAGTATTGGAAAACAAAAACATACCTGTAAATGAAATCTTCCAAATTTCATACATGTGGAAACATACATGCACGCTCTGTAACAATGTGATACAGGAAGAAATCCCAAATGAGCGATTTGTGTATGTTTCCATATCAAATAGTGAGAGCATTCCATTTCAGCAGCTTGTACAAAATGCAAAGCATGGCAGATTATGTAGTATTTGCAATTCAGACAATCGCTCTACCTTACTCATACAATCACATAGTGCCTACATAATACTTATGCTTCTACGTTATAATGCAGATGGCACCAAAAACAACTGCAAACTGACTGGATTCACACATGGTAAAGTGTCACTTGGAAAGAAAACCTTCACAACAGTAGGAATAATCCACCATGCAGGAGCTACAACCAATGCAGGTCACTACACTGCATACATTAAAAAGAATTCTGGATGGTTTGAATGTAATGATAGCTCCATTACTCTAAAGAAGAGGTTGCCAGCTAAACTAACAAATGCGTATTTAATGTTCTTGAAGCCAAAATTTATGAAATAATGTGTACTTCAAAATTGTCAACAAATTATGTGAAAGACTACAAACAGTTAGAATATGCCCACAGGTATCTAACTACCCAACAGGATGGAAGAATAACACAAATAAATGATTATCACAGATCGTTGGAAACAAATGCAGAGATAGAATACGCCTATAGGTATCTAACTGTTGTTAAAAATCGGCAAGAAGGCAACAAAGAAAACATTAATGGGAAAGATAAAGGAAACAGGATATAACAACGACACAAATGAATGAGTATCACAAATCTGTAGGAACAAATGCACAGTTAGAATACGCCTATAGGTATCTAACTGTTGTTTAAAATCAGCAAGAAGGCAACAAAGAAAACATTAATGGGAAAGATAAAGGAAACAGGATATGACAACGACACAAATGAATGAGTATCACAAATCTGTAGGAACAAATGCACAGTTAGAATACGCCTACAGGTATCTAACTGCTGTTAAAAATAGGCAGGAAGGCAACAAACATAACATTGATCAGAAAGATGAAGAAAACACTGAAAGGAAAAAAAGAAGTAGTTAGTACCATATGAAATGAAGGTTTTTTTTTTTATCCGACAAGGATTTTTTTCCCCAGACCCAAGGATTTGAAAAGCAAATACAGAAACTGAGCGCAATGCACAGTACACTGGTTTGTAAACTAAATATGAGGGTCAAAAAAATAAAGTTAACTGTCAATTATGCAATGTAGTACATTTTTATAAAAATGCAAACACTAACACCTTTTTCTTTCATCACAGAAATGGAAAAAGTGATACTTCCGCCAAGTACGATAGCCAATAAAAAAATAAAAAAATGTGGAATCAGAACAAAGTAAGGAGTAAGTATATTGGCAGGCATTTTCTACACATGGGAATCTACACGTCTAATCTATGGTACTATTATGCTGCAGTGCCTGTAGGCTGCCCTTCCATCTTCGGTGAGTAACCTACCAACTACGCCTTACAACCAAGTTACAAGGAGTATAGTTCCTGTCCACAACCATCGCTACATATGGAAACCATGGTCCTTGTAAATTAGCTGCTTATAAATTTACTTTTCGAACCATCGTCTACAGCCATGAAGTTAAAACACTAGGGCATCAACACAACTAGCACATTCCACCACTCCCATATTGACTTGTAACTCCACTGCTTATGACTTCATTCTTGCGTGCATGGGCTTAAGCCATGCACCCAAGAGTGCTGGGTCTCCCCACAACCGCCTCTGTGATGTGTGGTAGTGGGGGTTATTCTATAGGTGTGTTATCCTTCAGCACCTCTGCCCAGAGGCTTCCCTCATAGCTGTATGTCTGTAGATCTTACATGGGATGGGTGTGCAGTGCCTTCCAAGTCTAGTACTTACCACTTTGTTCTTGGTTGCATGGCCTTCGGCCATGCACCCAAGACTACACGCACTCCCCACAACTTGCCAATCAAAACGCAACACTACAGGTGTATGCATGGGTGGCACATGCGGCGGTGGTTGTGGCCAGGGCCTACAGTCTTGGAAGTAAGGCCTTCGGCCGACGGCCATGCAGCCAAGACTCTAGGCCCTGGCCAGAACCACCGTAGCATGTGCCACCCATGGCGGCGTACTAATGAATATAATAATAGCCATTTGAAAAAATAATGCATGCACGCCATAGTGTCAATTATAATGGGGGTCATTACGAGGTTGGAGGTAAGGGATTACCGGCACCGGTAAGGGTGCTGATGCCGGTAATCCCTTACCTCCGTATTCTGAGTTCCCTTTGCGGGTTCTTCCTTACCTCCTGCTTTTAGCAGGAGTTAAGTACGGGACCCGCAAAGGTACCTCAGAGGTAATTACGGTACCGTAATTTACGGTGCCGTAAATACCTCCTTCCCCATTCCCATTGAGCCCAATGAGAATGGGGAAGGGAAAAAGGTGAATGGGGAATTACCGGTCCCTCCAACCCTGGAATGGACTGGTAATTACTCCATTCACCATACCAGATTTGGGACGGTTTCGGATGCAACCATGGAGCTAATTACTCCATGGTTAGCTCCAAACCCGGAATGAGGCCCAATGTTCCCTAACACCACACGTGTCCTTACAAATGTAACAACTCCCCCGTGCACTGCATGGGCTGAAATACTGGCCTTATTGAATCCCTCATTTTCTGTGCATACAAGGAGGCCATAGGACATACGTCATTAAGTAGGTATAAGTGTATTATTGGGTGTATGGCCTTCGGCCCTGCACCCAAGAGTGCAGGGTCTCCCCACAACCACCTCAGTGATGTGTGGTAGTGGGGGTTATTCTGTAGGTGTGTTATCCTTCAGTGCGTCTGCCCAGAGGTTTCACTCCTAGCTGTATGTCTGTGGATCTTACATGGGATGGGTGTGCTGTGTCTTCCACGTCTATTACTTAAAAGTTTGTTCTTGGTTGCATGGCCTTCGGCCATGCACCCAAGACTGCACGCACTCCCCACAACTTGCCAATCAAAACGCAACACTACAGGTGTATGCATGGGTGGCACATGCGGCGGTGGTTGTGGCCAGGGCCTACAGTCTTGGAAGTAAGGCCTTTGGCCGACGGCCATGCATCCAAGACTCTAGGCCCTGGCCAGAACCACCGTAGCATGTGCCACCCATGGCGGCGTACTAATGAATATAATAATAGCCATTTGAAAAAATAATGCATGCACGCCATAGTGTCAATTATAATGGGGGTCATTACGAGGTTGGAGGTAAGGGATTACCGGCACCGGTAAGGGTGCTGATGCCGGTAATCCCTTACCTCCGTATTCTGAGTTCCCTTTGCGGGTTCTTCCTTACCTCCTGCTTTTAGCAGGAGTTAAGTACGGGACCCGCAAAGGTACCTCAGAGGTAATTACGGTACCGTAATTTACGGTGCCGTAAATACCTCCTTCCCCATTCCCATTGAGCCCAATGGGAATGGGGAAGGGAAAAAGGTGAATGGGGAATTACCGGTCCCTCCAACCCTGGAATGGACTGGTAATTACTCCATTCACCATACCGGATTTGGGACGGTTTCGGAGGCAACCATGGAGCTAATTACTCCATGGTTAGCTCCAAACCCGGAATGAGGCCCAATGTTCCCTAACACCACACGTGTCCTTACAAATGTAACAACTCCCCCGTGCACTGCATGGGCTGAAATACTGGCCTTATTGAATCCCTCATTTTCTGTGCGTACAAGGAGGCCATAGGACATACGTCATTAAGTAGGTATAAGTGTATTATTGGGTGTATGGCCTTCGGCCCTGCACCCAAGAGTGCAGGGTCTCCCCACAACCACCTCAGTGATGTGTGGTAGTGGGGGTTATTCTGTAGGTGTGTTATCCTTCAGTGCGTCTGCCCAGAGGTTTCACTCCTAGCTGTATGTCTGTGGATCTTACATGGGATGGGTGTGCTGTGTCTTCCACGTCTATTACTTACAACTTTGTTCTTGGGTGCATGGCCTTTGGCCATACACCCAACACTGCACGCACTCCCCACAACTTGCCAATCAAAATTCAACACTACGGGTGTATGCATGGGTGGCACATGCAGTGGTGGTTGTGACCAGGGCCTACAATCTTGGAAGTAAGGCCTTAGGCCTTCGGCCGACGGCCATGCATCCAAGACTCTAGGTCCTGGCCACAACCACTGTAGCATGTGCCACCCATGGCGGCATACTAATGAGTATAATAACTAATTGCTTATTTAAAGGAGGGAGCGTGCAGGGCTTGGTGCCCAAAATCTATGACATTGGTGGGAATTATAGACCCGCAAGAGGAATCGGACATATAAGATGAATCAAGAGTGGTCTGGCTTCAAGGATCTATCGTTTAGGGGTATGGATCTCAGCCCTTGTTCGGATGCCTGAAACTTATCAGTAACATCATTAGGGGGGTTATTTCCTGGATCAAGCAAGGGGGGGGGGGGGCAATTGGAGTTCTGTCCTGTTGACACTTTCATTGTTGGTGTATGAAATGCCAATAAAAATCAAGTTGAACAATAATAGCCATTGGAAAAAATAATGCATTCACGGCATGTTGTCATTTTCAATGTTCCCTAACACGACACGTGTCCTTACAAATGTAACAACTCTCCCGTGCACTGCACAGGCTAAAATACTGGCCTTATTGGACCCTTCATTTTCTGTGCGTACAAGGAGGCCATAGAACATACATCATTAAGTAGGTATAAGTGTACGGTTATTCTGTAGGTGTGTTATCCTTCAGTGCGTCTGCCCAGAGGTTTCACTCCTAGCTGTATGTCTGTGGATCTTACATGGGATGGGTGTGCTGTGTCTTCCACGTCTATTACTTACAACTTTGTTCTTGGGTGCATGGCCTTTGGCCATGCACCCAACACTGCACGCACACCCCACAACTTGCCAATCAAAATGCAACACTACGGGTGTATGCATGGGTGGCACATGCGGCGGTGGTTGTGACCAGGGCCTACAATCTTGGAAGGCCTTAGGCCTTCGGCCGACGGCCATGCATCCAAGACTCTAGGTCCTGGCCACAACCACTGTAGCATGTGCCACCCATGGCGGCGTACTAATGAATATAATAATAGCCAGTGGAAAAAAATAATGCATTCACGGCATGTTGTCAATTTCAATGTTGCCTACCAATTCGGATGTATGTGCTTTCAACAGTTACAAATTTCCTGTCCACTACATAGACTGAAGTGTTACAAATTTCCTGCCCACTACATGGACTGAAGTGCTATCGTTATTACACCCCACATTTACTGTGCGTACAAGTTGTCCATAGAAATTACATCATGACGATCGAAGAACAAATGCATTGATCACCCATGTCTTACTGTCTGAACCTTTCCCAATGCTCTGTGACACAACAAAATAGTTTCATGAAAAAAGTATGTGTACGCTGGTTGTTGCTCCACTTTCCGCGGATCGAAGATGTCGGGCACATCCAAACCATCTGACGCAGAACACGTCTCGCAGCAGCCAATGGGCAGAGACGTCGCGTGTCCGCGGTCATGACGCCAGCCCCTTAGCCAATCGGTATCTTGTTCGTCGACCGAACAGGGAAGTGTGACCGCGCAGTGAACATAGATATCACTAATTATTTCAGACCAACTTTTTCTTAATTTTAAAGAAACATACTGCACGGATGGTGACCAAATTTACAAAAGCACGCTTTCTGGACCAAGCCCCTGTACCTGCCGCAAATCTCATCAAAATCCGTCCAGCGGTTTCACCGGTAGCCGTGCGCAAAGTTTTTCCCCCATTCAGTCTAAGGGAAAAAAAGAAGTTTTGGGATCCCCCCTATAACTTTGCCCCCCCTGGCCCAAACATCTCCAAACTTTGCACAAAAAAATCAGAGTGGGCCATATACTTTTTAGCAAAGCCTGGTGAGGATTCTTCCAGGGGGAGAAAAGTTATCTTCCTATGGAAACAGCAACTTAACCATAACTACATGGCCACTACTGTGGCCATGTAACATATATATATATATATATATTACACGCCGTGTAGTTATGGTTAAGATGCTCAACCCATAGGAAAAACACTTTTTGGGTGGCTTATAACTTTGGCGCCATTTGACCAATCCTCACCAAACATTGCATAAAAAAGTATGTGGCCAACTCCGAATGATTATGCAAGGTTTGGTCTGTTTGATCAAGGGGGGACAAAGTTATAAGGGGGTCCCAAAACCTTTGCAATCCTCATAAACATAATGGAAAAAAGAATTTGCTCATGCATGCAACCCAAACCGCTGGTCGGATTTGCAACAAACTTACGCGAGGAGTGGTGGCTTAGTCGTGGCTTGGTGTAAATCCGTCCAGTATTTCTTTTTTTTAAAATGGACAAAAAGTAGGCCAAACAAAATTAGTGATATCTGGGTCCAGTCCGTGGACCCATTTCTTTATTTGGAGTCTGCGGACACCTCTGGAAGATCAGAGGGCAGTATAACGTTCGCAGACATAAAGCACAGACGCTAATTGGGCAATTAAAAACATAAGGTGTATCAAAACTATTGAAACAGATGCCATGTTGGATTCCCGATTGTGCCCATAATCCACGAACATTGAGGTAAAAACATATTAAAAAACACAACATTACACTTGTCAAAATAATTAAACAATCTCTGGGGAGGTAAAGAGTGATGAGGATGGGATAGGATATGGCCATAAAAAGCCAAAAATCTGGTGTTTCTCTTCTAGGAAGACCACGAACATCTCAGATGTTAGCGAACATCACTAGGTGGTTTGCAACCTTGACCAATGTCGGTGGACATACATGCATATTTCTGCATTATAGGGTTGGTGAAACGCTGTTTTTGGATGGCTTATAACTTGGGCACCACTCAATGAAACTACATGACATTTTGCAAAATCATTTTAGATGCAAGATTGGTGCTGTTTCACCAACAGTGGGCAAAATTAGAGATTGGGTCCCAAGATATATGAAAGGCTTATACATTTACCTTTGTTGGTTTCCTGCTCACTGGGTGGTTTGGTAAACATAAGGGCCGGAAATGGCACAAGAGAATGAGAAGAAAGAATTAAAGGTTGTATGGAGAGCTAGTAAGGAGGCTGGATGCTGAATACATAACATGGAATGTAATCTATTAAAAATGTTCTCTGTTATACTGAAACCATCACACCCTAAGCTTGCATGAAGGTTCATCAAGTCGGGTCTAGGTTACATGACTATTTGTTCTACGTACATTTTGACACTTTCAGAAAAATAAAACCTGGACGGATTTGCAGCAAACTCATGCACAGAGCATAGGCAAGGACCAGAAAGCATGGTTTCGAAAATGTGGCCGTGTTTATTTTTTGAAAAGTGTTATAACGTAGGTATAAAAGATAGTGATATACCTTTGGTGACTGAGGTATAGTCTGTGGCCATGGCCAGTGACCAGATTGTCAGGGTCATGACCCGGACAACGTTTGGCCATGACCCAGACAATCTGGCTACTGGCCATGTCCACAAGGAACCGGCAATAGGGTTAAATTGGGCATGGCCCCCAGGGACCGGCTATGTCGGGAAGTGTTTCGAAATCGGGATAGGTTTGAATGGGAAAAGAACTCTGCTTGTGGGCACAGCCCGAAGTTCTGGACAGGATTGCAGCAATCTTGCGCGAGGGCCATCAGCAAGGACCTCAAAGCAAGGTTTTGCAAATCTACTCTGTGTTTTATTTTTCAAAGTGTCATAATGTAAGTAAAATTGTGCATCTGGCCCTGTGCTCTGGTTTGCTTATTGGCGCATGTGGCATGGCCGAAGCCCTAGTTTTCAAAGGGGAAAAACATCTGCTTGCAGCTACATCCTGAAGTTCTGGACTGGATTACAACAAATCTGCATGAGGAGCATCAGCAAGGACCTGAAAGCATGCTTTTGCAAATCTGACTTGTGTTTTAATTTTTCCAAAGTGTCAAAATGGAAGTACAAAAAATAGTGATATAACATTGGTGCCATGCCAGTTAGGCTCGCCCTCGGCAAGGACGAATACCTACTCTGATTTACTTATTGGGGCATGCAGCATTTTTATTTATTTATTTTATTAGGCATTTGTAAGGTGCTTATACATCAAGAATTGTGTTTCAAAGTGCCTACAGGGCAAAGGGAAGAGAACAAAGGAACAGCAAGACAATGTAATATGATAACAGTGATATACAAAATACAAAAGCGGTCCTACTACGCCTTGTGAACATTTGGAGCACGCAAGTTCAGAGATAGAGAAGGGACGGGAGAAGGGGGAAAGTGCTAGAGACCCAGTTGCAAAGGCAACAGGTACGTGCCAGAGAGCCAGTTGCAAAGGCAACAAGTAAGCGCCAGGCAGTGACCACTAGATGGAAGAGGGGTCACCAGCCCATACAATAAGTGCAGGCCTGTGAGACAAAAGGCCAAGTGGTGCCCAAAGGCAAGTGCAGGGAGAGGGCGAATGCTGCAGGTGATCAGACCGAAGTCTAATACCAAGAAGGACACATAAAGGCCTAGGCCATCAATCACACTGACTGTGGGGTTTAGCACGGGAGGGAGGAGGAGAAGAGGAAAGTCTTTTTATTTTATTTCTATTTTATTGAATTTATATAGCAGTTTAATCCAAAGTGCTTTACATGAGAACAAGAAAATATACAACAAGCATAAAATGGCAATAGAATCACAACTCGAGTCTTGAGGTGCTTGCGGATCTTCTGGCAAATGTATTTGTTTTTTTGATTTTACTTGTAGCTATAACATCCATTTAATAAAGTTTTTCCCTGAATTTGATAGGTTTTTAGTAGTGCATCTTAACCATCATATCCCTTTAACAACATTTTTCACTGAATTTGATCGTTTTTTTAAGGCAACTTAACCATAACGTCCATTTAGCAATGTTTGTTCACTGAATTTCATAGGTTTTTATTAGTGCATCTTAATCATGTGTATATATATATGGTTTACGGTCCTCTGCCCTGTAGTGAAACCTATTTGGCTCTGTGTTGTATCTCATTGTCTCTGATATACGTCTGATTTCTCTTGTGTAGGATGGTACCTCATGCAATATCAGTCTGTCAGTTGAAGACTCCGTGTATCTTTCTCTCACTTTCAGCCTCAGTCTGTCAGTCTCTGTCTCATTATCAAAGTCTCAATTTCTCATGCCCAGTCTCTGTTTTAGGCACAGTCATTCAGCCTATAAGTCTCTCAGTCTCATTACCTCAGTTTCAGCCTCTTAGTGTCAGTTTAAGACCCTCTGACTTAGTCTCTCTGTCTTGTAATCTCAGTCTCACTCTGTCTCATTTACTCATTGTCAGTCACTCAGCCTCATTATTGTATGTTTTAGGGATGGGGTTATCTTTATTTATTTCATTTAGTGCATATTTATAAGCCACCTATACACAATGTCTTTCCTGAAATACAGTTTTCTGACTGACTGACACTCAATCTCAGTGTCCCATGTTAAATTGTATTCTCAGAGGGCCAGACGCCCTGTTTCAGTTTCTCAGATTCAGTTACATTCTCCCATTCCCTCACTGACTGAGTCTCGCTAGATGTATCCCAGTGGCTCAGTTTCAGTCTCCTAGCCTAAATCTGTCAGTCTGACGCATTCAGTCTCAGTCTCAGTCTCTCAGTCTCTATGTCCCAATCTCAATGCCTAAGTCCCTCTATCTCAACATCAGTCTCTCATTCTATCTAGCTCTCGGACTAAGTTCACATGTCTTTCAGTCTCAGTCCCTGTGTCTCGCAATATCATTATCTCAGTATTTCAGTCTCTCAGCCTGTTTGTCTTGGATGCTCTTTCTCATCATTCTCATTCTCAAAGTCTCAGTGTGTCAGTCTCTCTGTGGCTCACCCTCTCTTTGTTCAGTGTCTCATAGTATTAGTCTCTGTGTCTCAGTCTTTAAGTCTTAGTCACATTCTCTCAGGTTCTTATACTTCACCTCTCATGTTCACAGTCTTGCAGCTGTCTGTTGTAGTGTAGTCTTGTCTTGGCCTGGGCGATTGCTGTAAGAATGTTGGTGCATGAATGCAGATCAGGAGAATGTTGGGTGGATCTGTGTGTGAATGTTCTGTGAGTGTCCGTTGGAGGCCTGAGCTGAGGATGGCTGGATGGCTGGTGGGTCTACTCCTTTGTCAGTAATGTCTATACCTACCCATGTTCCAGTCAGTGTCTACATGTGATTCTAAATGCCTACAAGAGTAACCAGAGTAATGTACATAATGTGCATATGTGAAATAAAGCCTACCTGGAACTAATCTAGACTACAGCTGGTCTGTGCTTCAGTGTGCATCCTGAATGTCTAGTATGAGGCTTTGCAACAATGGCGACAAGATAAACTGGAAACCATAAAGGGCATGGTGGAAAAAATATATAACAAGGACTGCTGTAAGGATATTTGGCGTGTTACAGTACAGAGTACAGCAATACTGCACAAGTAGCACATTTTTTTTGCAGCACCACCACAAGGGTGCGGTGCATTGCTATATGGGTTGCCAGATTAACAAGGAAAGACAGGCTATTCAGTCAAAAACGATTTTAACATATAAGATGCAAATCTATTTTTACAGTTAAAAGCACACGTGCTCATTTAAAAATGCACACTATTTTTCACCTGAAATGCCTATATTGCTAGAGACACATTTGAAAATTAACAGCTAACCTATTAACAATTAACCTGACTAATAAAACCTTATTTAACATAACCCAATAATAAAATGTGTTCTCCACTGCAGAATTAGGCATACTCTGAAAACCATTTAAATGCGTGTGCAGATTTTTTTTCTTCTCTTCTCTGCCTGATTCTCCGTGTTTTTGTGCACAGTAACTGCAGGAAGAAGGAAGTCAGATTTGCAACAATTGCAAATGTATAAGCGAAGCTATTGTTGAAGAGTAGGAGGATGAGAGATGATGGATTTCATTGGGACACGTCATACAGAGGGCTGAGAGGAAAGTTTTAGTGGGCAGTATCAGGGAAAAAGACAGGCAGACATCTTTCTGCACTATTGGGGAGAAAACCTGGCTGTGGGGCTCCTGACTGAATGCAGATTCCTGTGTCCTGCTGCAGTCGAGATTGGGGAGAGCTGAAAGAAGGACCTTTCCACTGGCTGAGCCATTCCTATCTGCAAAAGCTGAGAATTCCAGGCAATGACCCCGGTTTGAGAAGGCAAGCGTTCCTTTTTGCTGGAGTTAATCCAAGAGAGCCACATTCACAAAGAGACCAACTAAAAAGATAAGGTAATGAGAAGTGTGGGAGCTGAGTGTGTACGGTAATATGCAGTCAGTGTAGGATTCCTGTGCGTGTCTTAATCAAGTGCTAATGTTGCAATTTGAGTTCTGTTCTCCGCCACTATCTTTGCAGAGTGTCACAGACAATGCTTTGACTGTACCATTTTATTTCTGTAAAGAATGAGATCGTTTTTAAATACAACTTTTATAATACAGAAAAATATTTGAAAACAGACGGGTGATGTTTATTGTTTACCATTACAATGCTGATGATGTGGGGAGATTTTTAAACAGTGCAATGGTCATTTTAAGACAGATGTGTGCATGTCAAAATCAGTATGAATAATTGTGAGTGACTGTAGCATAGCTTGTTGGAGGTACATGAGCCAACGGGAAGAGAGACTCTCTGAACATAGCTCCCTACCGTATATAAGGTAGTGGAAATTACCACAAGACTACCACATATAGCTCTCTGTCGTAAATAAGTCAGTGAGTTCGCCCATGGTGGCACACCAACACCATCACTGGAAAATGTGGTATTCCTAGAATGCAGGTCTGAGGTCTCTCTAGTGATCACACGAAAAATCTAAGCAAAGATAAGGGATTCTGGACATTGGGGCCACAAATAAAACAAGGGAATTATGCTCACCAAAATACCACCAACCACGTATACCAAATATGCAGGTCTGGGTGCTGAAATAATGCATGTCCATTGTATTATTGTTGCACATGGCCAAATCTGAATACAAAGAGTGATTATTGCTAAGTTATTTTTCGGCGGTAATAAAATACCGTCAGGCCCCAAATCTCCACAAAATACCCTACACTGCAAAATGCGATTATAGAGGAGCTGCAGCTACAAAAGTACCCACCATTCCCCCAAATGCTTTTAATGTGCACCATCCTGCCCAGCTTAATGTGAAAATAATAATAAGTGTGGCACTGGACTCTGGGAGGGAGATCCCCAACAATGAAAAAAGCCCCAGAGATCCCTATCAAGTGACTGGCAAGATTGGCAGACTTAATTAAATGGACTATGGTTGAGAGCGTGAGCACGCGCCTATTAAACTGTTTGCCACTTTATGAGACAAGTGTTTGATTATTTTGCAAAGAGAACTTGCTATAAAAGATATAAGTGCCCATATTTTAAGGGGAAGCAGCTGCAGTTAATGGCAAGTACCTGTGAGTGGGAGTGAGTTTTCCCATCTGTGTCCGCCCTGAAATGTTGTTGCATGCTGCCCTAGAAGTCCTGTGGTGTATCATGTGTATGGATGAGGCCCGATGTTGTTGTTTGGCTGTTGGAGCTGCGGAGCTCCGTGGGGCCTGCATGTGATGACATCACGCTGGGCACAGGGTGTGTTGGCGCAGCTTTGGAATGAGATGTGCCATATTCTAACCACCATGTACCCACCTCCTGTGCAAGTGATTAAGCGGACCCCATTGTTCTCGGGTAAATGCATAAAAGGAAAGAACCCATCTACGTGTGGGAACGTGACCAGGAAATGCATGGGAGTAATTTTAAACCCGGAATTCATTTGAGAACGAGACATTCAGTCACCGTAATAGTAAAACAAATCGGATTGCTGTCAGTGAGACATGTTCCCATGCTGTGTTTAAAAGCCACAGACAGTACTTATGTACGGCCGTGTCATAGGAGGAGAAGTGACTGCCCTGCATCGAAGGTTTGGAGAATGGTTCCTGTCACTGAGGAACGTAATGTTTTTTTTTTTTTGTAGATCTCTGAGGAATATTTCATAAATGTTGCTAACTTTTTTTTTTTTAGCGGACATTTTGATGTGAAATAATAAAACTTTTAGTTACGTTGATTTCACAAGCTAGATAAATAATGCAAAATGTGTTGTATACATGCAGCAAATGAAAATCCATTTCGGAACGTTGGGGTGAACCAGTTGCGCACTAAGATAGTGGAATGTATGGTGTGAGAATTTTAAGCCATTTACCATGGTTATAAGAAATGCAAATGTAAAGAATATTCTGAGTGTTTATATATTGTATAGGTTAATAGGGTACCCGATTATTTTGAGTTGTTATAGTTATTAGTTATGAGTGTTATGCTTATTAAAAAGGAAATTGATGCTACCAGGAACATTTCATTTGTTATTTTGTGTTTTGGCATGGGTCTGGTAGTGTTTGGAATGGATGATGCGTGTGGGGAGTGAGGTGTGTGTGTTCACTTTAGGCTGGTTGGAGTTTGCTTGAAGTAGGGTGGTAGCTTAAATATGTGGATTTGAATCTGTGGGATGTCTGTAGGGAGACAAGTGGGAGTGATTGGGTGTAAAGAGGAAGAAGTGTGGTCAAAGTTACCCCTTCTGCAAATGTTGTTTTGGGTTGGCAACACCTCTTTTTGTTTGTGAGTTGGTTGGACTTGTATGGACTATAGTTCTGTTTGGAGTCACGGTTGTGGAGATAACGGGTCCGTGGCGGGGAAAATGCGTGGTCGCCCCCCGTTTGTTCCCCACCTGGACGTATGATTGATTCCCTTGGCTGTGGATGGTTGGTGCCAGAGTGTGGCAGGATCTGTGTCTGGATGTGGCAGGTCCAGATGGAAGGTGTTTGTTATGGTCAGATGGTTTTGGTGAAAGGGAAATGTTGTGGTGAGTCTGGTATGAAAGGGAGATGTTGTGTGTTGAGTCTGGTATGAAAGGGAGATGTTGTAGTGTAGTCTTTTCTTGCCACTGGCCTGGGTGATTGCTGTAAGAATGTTGGCGCGTGAATGCAGCTCAGGTGCTGTTGGGTGCATCTGTGTGTGAATGTTCTGTGAGTGTCAGTTGGGGGCCTGAGCTGAGGATGGCTGGATGGCTGGTGGGTCTACTCCTTTGTCAGTAATGTCTATACCTACCCATGTTCCTGTCAGTGTCTCTACATGTGACTTTAAATACCTACAAGTGTAACCGGAGTAATGTACATAATGTACATATGTGAAATGAAGCCTACCTAGAACTAATCTAGAATACAGCTGGTCTGTGCTTCAGTGATGCATCCTGAATGTCTAGTATAAGGCTTTACAACACTGGGTCTCATTACGACCCAGGCGCTAAGTACCGGTCATTAACGGCATGGAGCAATTACTGTGTCCGTGCTGGCAATAGACTGCTAAAAGCAGCCCATTGCGAGTTCATGGGCACGAGCTCTGCGCCATGCCAGTAATGAACTCACTGCCATGCTGCAAAAGCCCGAAAAATCCCCCTTTCCGGCGTCGTCTGTAGTGGAAATAGCTCCTCCGGCATCCAAGCCATCGGCATTAGCGGTCACCTCTAATAGCGGTCACCTCAAATAGCGGTAACCGCTATTAGCGGTGACCGTAAATACGTGGAACCGGAAGTAGCGTCATCGCACAGGAATGGGAAAGAGCACGGCGGCCATCCACCACAACCAGGAGCCATCTGATCCCCAGAACTCCAACACACCTCCACCACTACCTGTTGCAATTTAGGATGCCAAAAGCAGTGACAAAAACAGGAGATCGGCTGCGCCAGGAGCGCTTCTCCAGAGAGGAGCTCACCATGTTAGCAGAGACACTGCAGGAACATGCAGATGTGGTGTTCGCAAACGACATGTCCCGTCCAGCACTGCAGCGTAAAAAGCAGATTTGGGCAGAGGTCGCCCAGAGAGTCAGTGCCGTCGGCACCACACCCTGCACACCCAAACAATGAGGTAAACGCTGGGATGACCTACGTCTACGCGTGTGAAGTATACTCTCCGCCAACCGAAACCTTGGGATGGCGACAGGTGGAGGTGCGGAGTCGCCCATAAAACTCCAACCATGGGAGGAGATATGTGCCACCACCATAGGCCCCGAGGCAATAGAGGGAGTCGGGATATGGAGCAAGGAGCCCTGTCATCAGCCGATGCAGGTAGGTGTCTCTAATTAAACAATGCCAATACCACCACGATGATGTCCACCTCAACTGACAGTGCAATGATGTAGAGCAGGGTCCACCAGACACAGAAGTACAAGACTGCCTACAGTCAGTGCAGAGCATCACCTTGTCCACATGCATGATGCACCCCATTTGTGTTGCAACCCAGACGCCTCCATGCATCACCCACCCAAGAGTGAGGCAACCTGTATGTCACTCCCCCCAATGTTAATCATCTACCATTCCATATCAATGCAGCCACCCCAATGCATGCCCGATGCCCGTAGACCCATCACTAACCCTCTCCCTCCTGTGGTCCCCCACAGGCACACATTCTGACAGCGGTGATGAGGACACCGATGCCACACCACAGAAGAAGGCCAGCGGCAGACCTCAAGCGGCAGAGGCCAACCTAGACCACCTCGGAAGGACAAGAAAAACACAGAGGCCACAGCAACAATGTGCACCACGGCCCCCACAACAACACCCACACCAGCCACCATCACCCAGGAGGCATTGGCAGAGGGCACACCATTGGCTGGCAGCAGCACAGTCGGTGAGACGGCTGCCACAGCAGCCATATCTGACGACGAGGGCGACGTACAGCTGCATACCCCATAACCAGGCACAGGCCCCCTCCACTCACCACACCTATCCCCATGCAGCGTGGTGGATGGCAGCATGTGCGGGCTGTTACCTGCAGATTCATGGCCAGCAAGTTTCAGCCCCACACCAACTGTGCCTGATGACCAAATCATGGTTGAAATGCCTCACACTTCTGCCCCAGTGACAACCACCCAAGAGGCGCCAGGAGGAACTCACAGGGCTGCTGACGCAGCATATTAACTCATGTACCCGTGCACGGGATGACATCAGGGACAGTACTGCATCGATAAAAACAGCCATCGAGTCCACCTCAAAGGACATTTGTGCGGAACTTGCAGCAGTGCGCCATGTCCTCTCAGAAATGGTGGCAGCAATGCGGGACATGCATCCACCACAGTTGCCCGGACAATCAGGACCATCATCAACTGCCAGCTCTACTAGGACCAGTCATGTGCGTCGCTCTGGCAGGAACCTGCTCAGATCAGACAGGGGGCACCTGGTGTTGGAAGAGGGAGAGGGCACTAGGCACAGGCATGCACACTAGTGCCATGTGGACTACTGGTGCGCGCTACTGCACACCATGTGTTGTGGAAGTCAAGGGGGGAGAGGGTGTGTGGGGGAGTTGAGGGGGGAGAGGGTGTGTGTGGGAGTTGAGGGGGAGGGGTAGAAGGTGTGTGGGGGAGTTGAGGGGGGAGAGGGTGTGTGGGGGAGTTGAGGGGGGGAGGGGGAGAGGCTGTTTGGGGGTGTTGAGGGGGGAGGGGTAGAAGGTGTGTGGGGGAGTTGAGGGGGGAGAGGGTGTGTGGGGGAGTTGAGAGGGGAGGGAGAGAGGGTGTGTGGGGGAGTTGAGGGGGGAGGGGAGAGAGGGTGTGTGGGGTGGAGGCTTGTTCACTTTTTCATAATTCTTTAATACACATGTTGGTGACTCATGATTCACATGTGTGGACATTGCTTATTGCGTACATGTGCTTTATTGGTGAACAGTCTACAGTGTCCATGTCCCTGACACACCCAGTGCCCCGAGTGCCACCTCCATGTCACACTCCCCCTCCATGTGTGCTAGAAACATTGGTTGATCAGAGTCTGACGCATGTCACGTCCCTCCTGTGCATCGCTGCCTCCCTGAGGTGCTGCCCCATCTCCACCCTCATTGTCAGGTGGTTGCAGTTCAGCGTCAGGGGGCAGGGGCACATTCCGTCTGATGCACATATTGTGTAGCATGACACATGCCCTGACGATCTTGGCCACCTTCTCATGCCAGTACAGGAGTGACCCACCAGAGCTGCTGAGGCAGCGAAACCGTGCCTTCAAGAGGCCAAATGTCTGCTCAATCACCACACGGGTGCATGTATGTGCACGATTGTAGTCCTCCTCATGCCTGTTGTGTGGGTTCCGGACTGGGGTAAGGAGCCACCTCTTCAAGGGATAGCCTGCATGTGGGCAAAAATGTATATGTGTAAGTCATCACATCATATGGGACCTCGATCAATGACACCATAGCATGCATTTATTTCCACATTCCCATGCATTAATGGAGACACACGATGTGACTGCTATGTGTGTATTCCTCTTATGGACTGGTGTGCGTGCCATCAACTAGTGGGCGCGGGGGGGTCCAGTTACTTGTGAGTGCTCATGCACTGTGCTAGTCCACGGTGGTTGTTTCAGTGATCTAGCTGATGTCCGGTAATTTGTATGCTTTCATTCTGGCACCGTTGATGTCAGCCTCATGATGATCTCACTATGCACAACAAATGGTGACATGCAATTCTGTTGGACCTCTGTGTCAGTGTAGTGGTGTATTAATGTATTTGACCCTCATGTGACTCCTTTGTCGGCAGTAATGGGGGACTGTCCTTTCAGTTGATGCTATTTGGTGCTGTGTATTGGCCATAGTAATTGCTTGTAGCTGCATTCTGTTGAGGGGGATACGGTCTGATTAGGTACAGTGCACATGTAGATGGCTATGGAATGGCTGTGACACTGCATCATTCACATGGTAGGGCTGCTTACATCTTGCATTATGTGGTCAGGTGCCAGGACCAGTCTGGGCTGCTTTGGGGTATGAGCATGGTCCATTCTCTCCGGCACTCGCAGCCAGGTGAAGTATGCATCTCTCTCCCCCCCAACCCAGCAGGGTGAAGTATGCATCTCTCCCCCCCAACCCAGCCAGGTGAAGTATGCATCTCTTCCCCTCCAACTCAGCCAGGTGAAGTATGCATCTCTTCCCCCCCAACTCAGCCAGGTGAAGTATGCATCTCCCCCCCAAATCAGCCAGGTGAAGTATGCATCTCTTCCCCCCCCCAACTCAGCCAGGTGAAGTATGCATCTCTCCCCCCCACCCCCCCAACTCAGCCAGGTGAAGTATGCATCTCTTCCTCGCCCCCAAATCAGCCAGGTGAAGTATGCATCTCTTACCCCCCCCCAGCTCAGCCAGGTGAAGTATGCATCTCTTCCCCTCCAACTCAGCCAGGTGAAGTATGCATCCCCCCCCAACACAGCCAGGTGAAGTATGCATCTCTTCCCCCCCCCAACTCAACCAGGTGAAGTATGCATCTCTCCCCCCCAACTCAGCCAGGTGAAGTATGCATCTTTCCCCCCCCCACCTCAGCCAGGTGAAGTGTGCATCTCTCCCCCACCCCAACTCAGCCAGGTGAAGTATGCATCTCCTGCCCCCTCCCCCAACTCAGCCAGGTGAAGTATGCATCTCTCCCCCCCCCAACTCAGCCAGGTGAAGTATGCAACTCCCCCCCACAACTCAGCCAGGTGAAATATGCATCTCTCCCCAAATCACCTACCCACATCGCATTTTCATAAGCCTTACAGGCAACTCACCAAGAAGCCAGTATCTGTGCCCTGCATGTCGCTCCATGTAGCGTGGTATTGTGGAGTTCTGCAGGACCATTGAATCATAGGTTGATCCGGGGTATCTGGCACAACAATGTGTGATGATCTTGTTTGAGTCACATACCATGTGCACGTTGATTGAGTGGTATAGCTTACGGTTGCGGTACGCTACCTCCATGGCATGTGGGACCACCAGTTCCACATGGGTGCAGTCGATGGCGCCAATGCAACCAGGGATGCCGGCCAATGAATGGAAACCAACTTTGGTGTTTGAAATCTCCTGGGCAGTACGTGGTAAGTAAATGTGGTCGCCTGTGTGCTTCAGGAGGGCATCAAGCACTTGGTTCAGTGTATGTGAGAATAATGGTTGAGATATGCCATGCATGTGCCCCACTGTGTGCTGGTAGGTGCCTGTGGCCAGGAAGTGGAGCACAGACACTACCTTTAGTAGGGGTGGGATGGCGGTGCGTGTTTCAATCCGGCTGACAATGTCGTCATGTATCATGTCGACAATGGTGGTGATGGTGTCCCGGTCCAGACGGTACAGGGTGTGGATCTGCTCAGGGGTTAGGTTGAATGGACTGGCTCTGATGCGAGGGATTGGGAGCTGCCTGCGTGGTGCCACAGGTGGGGCATGCTGGGCCTGCCTCACCCTCCTTCTCCTCCTGCGTCTCCTCTGTGCTGCCTGTTGTTGTAGTTGTTGCTGTTGTTGTTGCAGCAGTTCCAGTGCAATCATGTCCTCCAGCCCCAGCATTGCTAGTAGTATTGGATCCATTTTGGTGTGTGACTGGGTGTGGGAAGGGGTGGGGTGTGCTCCTTTTGTGCTGACCCAGTCTGTATTGCCTCCACCTGTGCTGATTGTATGCACCTGTGGCAGTTGGAAACACTGCACATGGCCGTTTACGGGTGGTCCGCGATGCCGGTATTTGCACCATGCCGGTAAGGTACTTTTCAGCCTTCATTAGGGCGTTATTTGCATGTCCGCATGACTTGTGATGTTCCCCTGTTTGCGCCATGCCGGTATTGCCGCCATGATGGGTCGCGTGCCCGCGCTGATGTCGCTATTAGCGGCACCGTTAATTACGGTGCCGCTAATAGCGGGTTGGTGTGTCCTAATCGTGCGTAGCGGTAAGCGATGCCGGTAATCCTTTACAGGCATCGTTTTATACTTACCGCCCGGGTCGTAATGAGGCCCGCTGTCTCTCAATCTTAGCTCCTCCTTCTCTCACTTTCAGTCTCTGTGTCTCAATCTGAGTCCCTCAGTGTCAGCTCTCACTCTCGGTATTACAGTATCTCACAGTTTGTCTCTGAGTCTCATCCTAAGTCTCACAGACACCCTGTCTCGGTCTCTGCCATCAGTCTGTCCTTCTCTGCCTCCCACCCTCAATCTCTATGCCTCAGTATTAGTCTTGCAGTGTCAAAGTCCTAGTCATAGTCTCAGTCACAATGTATCAATTCCAGTGTTTCAGTTTCAGTCTCTCAGTCACAATCTCTCAGTCACTTTGATGAAGTGTGTCACTCTCAGTCTCAACTTCTCTGTATCTATCCCATAGTCTCAATTGCTCTGGCTCTCATTAGTTAGTTGCATACACTCAGTCTTTGATGCTCAGCCTCCCACACTCTGAGTCTAAATCTGTGAAAAAGACCCTCTCTATCTTTTTGTCAAGGTCCCAATCTCTCAGTATATAAGTCTGGTTCTCGGTCTCTCAAACTCAGCTTCAGTCTTTCAGAAGCAGTGTTTCAGTATCTCTCTCTCTTGGTCTCTCAGTCTGTCTCATTCTCTCAGTCTTAGGGTCTCGGTCTCTTTGTGTCTCAGTCCCTCTTCGTCTTATTATCAGAGCCTCTCGGAATATTAGTCTCCCAGAGTGTTAGTCTCTAAATCTCCGTTTTATATCTCACTTTCTGTGTCTCAATCTGATTAACTCATTCTCGGGCTTTCTGTATTAGTGTCTCAGCAGCCTTTCGGTCTCAATCTCTCTTTCTGTCTCAGTCTCTTAGCAGCATTAGCAGTCCCTCAAACTCTCAGCCTGAGGCCCAGTCTCTCTGTGTCAGTCTCATTCTCTCAATATCAGTCCCTCAGTCTCAATCCCTCAATCTCAGCGTCTCCATGTCTCTGTATCTCTTTGACAAAGGGTTTGAATGGCTCAGAGTCTCAGCCTCTCTGGCTCTATCTTTGAGTCCTAGTCTCTCAGTCTAATTCTCCACCTCTTACCTTCGTGGTCAATCTCTCAGCCTCTGTCTCTTAGTCTCAGTCTCAGTGTCTCAGTGTCTAATTATCAGTTGCTCAGTCTCATTTTCATTCTCATTCTCTCAGTCCCAGTCTCCCAGCCTCTCAGTCCCAGTCTCTGAGTATCTCAGTCTTTGTGTCTCCAGCTCAGTCTCAGTCCCTTCGTTCTTCTCTCCGTCTGTCTTCCAGTCTCAGTTTCCCAGGTTTACTCTATCAGTCTACGTCTCTGTGTATCAACCTCAACCCTTCTGTCACTGAGTCTAGGTTTCTCCATCCCTCAGTCTCAGTCACTAAGTCTCTGTCTCAAACACCACTCTGTGTCTTGCTCAATCTCTCAGTTTCTGTTTCCCAGTCCTCTATGTCTCTCATTCCTTCTGTGTATCAGTCTCCATCTTTCAACTGGTTTTTTCATCTTTTCTATCCCACTTTGTCTCCTTCTCTGTCTGTGTGCATGCCTGTCTCTCTTTTGCTCCCTCTCTGACTCTCTCTCCCTCTCTTACCACCTTTATCCCTTAATCTATCTTTTTTTCATAGTCATATCTCCCTCTTTTTCTCTCCTTCTTTGCCCCGCTTTCTCTCGTGCTTGATCAGTCTTTCTCTTCCATGATTTCCTCCTCACTGGATGGTGTGGTAAGCATAAGGGCGCAAATGGCACAAGAGAAGGAGAAGAAAGAATTAAAGGTTGGATGGAAAGTTAGTAAGGAGGCAGGACGCTGAATGCATGAAATGGAATGTAATCTATAAAACATTTCCTCTGTTATACAGTCACACCCTGAATTTGCATGAAGGTCTGTGCACGGTATTTCCATATTTTGCAACTGATGACCTCACTTGGTTGGAAGGCTCGAAGTTACATGAGACCTGCAGGCAGGCACTGGGAAGATCAGCTGCTTCAAGTTGGCAAATGTTTCATGCTGCTCAAATGTTTCTCAGCAGGAAATGGGCACATGGCCCTGACAATATCTACTCTTCCTTGCATCAGCTACAACCGGCATTTTTCCATGAATGGTGATGCCATCTTTGGAAGGGCAGTAGTTGGCAAACTGGCGTTGGGTCCTGGTGCATACCAACATTCTCATCTTGCTGTAAACAGATATTAAGCTGGATAGGCCCTTTTACATATGGTATCATATTTGTATTTGTAATGTATTTCAGAGAGGGCCTGTTCTAGTTTTGTCTCTGCAATAAACTGATTCTTAGCGGTCACACCATTCTGTTGACAGTGCTTATGACAATGTGTAATTGGTGCTGCCTGATGTAGTGTTTTTATGTTATCAGTGATGCCATGCAGGATGGCGCAATTATCAGAAGCAGTTTATGAGCCAACGTAGCAGAATGTAAGCTGCAGGCTCCAAGCCTCAGTTGCTGATGCCAAATTTAAGAAGTGCGTCATCAGGTAAGAGGCTAACCTAACAATATTGTAATTACCTGTCTCTTCTGACTGTATGTTCTTTCATCTGGGGAGTTGTTTATGGGGACGACACAAGTTCATAGCTATAATTGTAAAAGCAATAAACAACTGCAATGGTCAAAACTACTGGCTTTGCCAATGCTGGTGTCTACATGTGGCCGTCCCTATACTGGCAGGCAAGCTTCCTAAACTACCCTTCCTCGGTGAGTGGTTTTCTATTTCATATGATCAAAAAAGCTGATGGGTGGAAGGTTTTGAATTAACCTGAACTACTGGCGCTACTCTAGCCAACCCTCCACACCACAGTTGTTTAGCCTGTCTGTGCCATTGCAAAAGGGGTGCAGCCATATGCAAATCAGTCAGGTAATGCCACCAATGGGAGCAGCCCAGCCCGAACTCCTAGGCCAGGTTCCCCTCTGCATGGAAACACAAGCAACCCCAGGCATATTTCGGCCTTGTTGGGCCTCATTAGTGAGGTACAGATTGGTTCCCTGTAGCGCAGCGAGCAAGGGACACTCACATTTGGTTATACCATCTCTCACATAGGGAGACAAACTATAACCATAAAAGTGATAGGTGGAAGGATTTGAATGAATGTGAACCACTGGCACTTCTCTGAGCAACCCTCCACACCCCCGTTTCTCAGCCCGTCTGTTTCATATAATGGCATACTGAACTTGGGAATTCTCTCGGCGAAGGTATGCTTGCTCATGAAGGTAGTTGGTGGTCTGTTTTTGAAGCTTTCCTTCACCCTGTCTCCTTATGTGTAACTGTAAGGCAGATACGCCGCCAATTCCTCACAAATATTACTCCTAAACACTACTCAATATATGCTACTTCAAGTAAGATGCTCAGTTTGGCCAGGCCCTGGTGAAAAACATGTGTAGTTAAAATGCATGTGTAAGTGGGCTTGCTCAGCTTTTCCAGACTCCCGTGCATTAAAATCTTCCAATAGGTCGGTAGTAAGGGGACTTCCAATAGGTCGGTAGTAAGGGGACGAGGCGCCTCACTAAATACAAGTTAATCGCAGTAGTGACTGTTGTACTTGGACAACTTAGTTCCCTTTCCTCAAGATGAACTCAGACATATTCAACCCCTGTTTCACCATGAAATAAAGTAAGTCTGGAAGGACATGACATGGAACAAGTCCTTAATAATAACTTTTTTACATCAAGGTTCCAGGTTTGTTAAGTTAACCATCTTAGTTTGACCACTGAAATCCCTTACCTTCTGTTACCAACAACATTCAACTTTACTCACAGTCTATGTTTGATTAGGCCGCTCTTGTTTTAGGATTGGTAGTCCCTCAATTAACATTCTGGAGTTTAGCTTCGGATACAACATACAGAGATGCTCATGCCCCTGTTGCATCCAACATGCCATTGTGTACTAAGTTACAATTCTCCAAATCTGCTTTGGAAAAACAACCAAATTAGTACAACACTTCAGGACATATCTGTCTTGTGCTTTTTGCAGAACGGAGGTCCACCTAACAGGCTGACACACTTCCATAGTATCACAAAACAGCCTCCCCCATCCTCTTGGTCTCGAGCTGGATCTCCTCAAATTCGGAAAGCTTCTCAAGAGTATCCTTTTCGCATCCTCCTTCCCTTCCTCCCTCCTCTGCTAAATCCCACCATTGCTGAGATTGGTGACCAGGGCCCTTATGTGTTCTCCTTGGTCCTGGCCTCCCACACCCAATCACCTACAACCATCGCCCCTCGCAAAACTTGCCATGGTACCCACTGGCCTATCCCACCCAGACCTGCACATATTTATTGGCAGTGGACCACTCCACCAAGACACTTTCAGCTGCTCACACCCTAGCACTTCCCTCTCGATACACCTAGCAGTTATCCATCCACTCCCACATCTCTTCTCTCTCTCTGCAGTTCCACGTTCTGACTACTCACTGTGATGAATTCGACCATCTGCCTGGGGAGTGTGCACTTGCCTGGGCTTTTTTGAAGTGTTGTAATTAAAACAAATGATGGGAGATCAACCTCAGAAAATGTGTGGGGCTATTCCTTTGCTCGCCGCACAACAAACACACAGTCAAGTGTACTCCGGGGGAAACAGCCTACAGATGTAGTCCTCCCTGTCACATTTAGCTGAAATGTGATAGCCATGGGTACATTAAAGCATCTCTGAAGGGGCAGCCAACACCTCCATCCGCCATGGCCCGCCTAATTAAAATATCAAAGGCTCCATGGATCCCCCCTTTTCTATTGTCAAAGTTCTGGGTGGTAGCAGAGCATATTGATGAGTGTTAAATGAAAACATGCTGGCGAAGAGACCTGGTCACAGAATTAACACAAGGGAACAGGAAACCCCAACACCTCTTTGATATGCAATGTGTCAACTTGAAGCTAGCTCCCACCCTTCTGTATGAAGGGCAGTGAATGGCATGTCTGGGATAACTGTTTACAGTAGGCAACTGCTGCAGTGAAACCGACTTTCAGAGGGAAAAAGTATGTGAATTGATGGAGACAGAAAGTCTGTTCTCACCACAAACTTCAAGGGAGACCTGTACTTTGATCAGGAGTCACAGAGAGCTCAATTAACCAGAGTGGCACTTTTATCCACAACAGACAGGAAGATGGGTGAGACTTAGTAGTACATGGTGTCATACCCTAGCATTCCTGTTGCAAAGTCCCTCTGGTTATGACCTCACGCATAACAAAAGATTATTGTTAGGCACCCAGGATTGATTCATTAAGGTAGGCTTAACCTGCACAAATCACTGGGGCCCATTTGGCTTTAAAAGTGGGCTGAGCCCCCACTTAGAAGATCATCCGATGACTTTGAAAGGTTTAAGAAGAAGGACTCATTTGGACCCTGGCTGAAGGTACAGTCTGCCTTACAGCTTCCGCCAGTGAAGGAAGGCCAGGATTTCCAAGAGGGAAGCAAGATCCCTCCCCTAAAAATCTCCCAGGGAACAGAGGCAGATACCATACTCGGAGGTCCCGTCGAGCAGCTCCAGAACCGGTGCCCAGCCAGCATACAGCATGCCCTGATAGGTTCTGCCAGCAAGCTTCCTAGGGGGGAAGTGCCAGAGAGACTCAGACCAAAGGACCAGGCCATTGCAATGCAACAGTGTCCTCAGCTTTGGGTTGTCCGCTTTAAAGGACACATGCCAGCAAAGAAGCTGGGAGGAGTGCCACAAGAAGCATCAACCAGCGTCTATCTTTTAAGGACATTTTCGAGACAGTTGAGCCCTCAAACCACGACTGGCTGCACCACTGACTGTTGTCACACTGCAGTCACTTAAGCCTTACGAGACACCTTGACCAGTGTTCCAGATCAACCAACCAGCACAGAGATGAGTTTGACCCCAAACCGCCATGTAGGCCCACCATGAGCCGTCAGTCCTGCCTGACTTGCCGAACTGCCTGCCGCCTGATACCCGCAGCTGTCTCCCATCTTGAACTCTGTTGCAGGAGCTGCAAAGCATCCGGGAACTGACTCGATGCTGTTGAGCATCAAGATCATCTCAAGCACCAGGTACATTGTGGTTCTGTCCCCTCGGTACTTCTCCGAAGGCCCTTAGTGACATTTACGACCCCTTTCCCCCTTGGTGCTGAAACCAAATAACCTTGAACAGTGTCCAGTCATACTTTCGAAAGAATACGTTCGACATGCAAAAGTTCCGAAAACAAACCATAGAAAAAAAGTTTTTAGTACATTTTTTTTCTTCATTTTATGTTTTTTTTTGTTTCGTGGAAAAAAAAAGATTTTTTTTAAAAAAAGAAACCGGGTTTGGGGGAACCCCAATTAAAAAAAAAAAAAAGAAAAAAGCATTCAACACTTTTTTCGATGCTTTTGTGTCAGAACTTTTGTATTTCGGAAGTTTTACTTTCTAAACTATCGTTATGAACCCCTTGAACAGTTAAGACTGTTGGCTTTACCTGCTATCCTCCTGTCAGTATCCAGAGGGTATCCCTTTCCTTCGTGAAACTGTCTGTCCTCTGTGTTTCTAAACAGGGGGGGATTGTATTTTGTAGTGTGCTAGAACTGTCTGTTGTGATAATAATAACGTAGATATTTGTATACTACCTTAACTAGATAGTCCCTTTTATCATTGGCTTATAATTGTATTTTTGCTGTGTTGAAACTAACCAATGATCCACGACCTTGCAGAGATAAGCCTGCCGTTCCGTCCACGTTACCAAAATTAGACAAGGTGATTTATAATTGACTTGTGTTTCCAATATGTTCAGATCCCTTCTGGTGTAGTAGAGGCATGGGGCTGATTGATAGTTTAGAAACCGATATTCATCCCTGGACCACTGGTGCCCCGGAAGTTGATTCGTCACTCTCACAAGGCCTATTAGGTCCACCTCTATCTTTCATTGTTATATTTGATTTTCATTACGATGTTCCCTTCCTGTTGCTCTGTGGGCGCTTTGAAACCCAATTTACTTGATGTATAAGCGCCTTACAAATGCACAATAAATAAAATACATAAATGGCTCTCCACCCCCGCTGCTGTCCGCCTTCCCTTTGTTCATTTGTTTCTAGCTTTCCCATCCCGTTAGCTTACCCTTCCTCATTTCCTTTCCTCCAGCAGACGAAAGTCTGGATACCAAAGCGGTGGCACTGAATGCCACACCACATACAAGCTTAGGCACTTTGAAAATACTATGGCGATGATTTGGTTCAGTACAAAAGCCCTTTAAAATAATGTAACGGACTAAAACACAGATAGCCGGTTGGGGCTTATTGGGTGAAACTTGTGGCCATTCTTGCATGCCAGGCTTTCCTGCCGTGTCAGTGCACACAATGGTCCTGTTCGCTTGATAAGGCAGACTAAGGGCCAGCACACAAGAGCTAATAAAGTCAGAAACATGCACTTTTTATTTCCGTTTGTTGCTTCCAGTTACCACATTGGCTACAGCAAAAGAAATGCTCATTTTGCACGCAGTCCTACATTTCCTCAGCACATTTTCTTTCGACAACGTTGCCGTTTTCCCATTTGGAATAAAAAAAAAATGGCCTCGTTTTTACATCCTTCTATCAATCTGGATACAGCCATGGTGGAATTCGGTTTAGTAAGACACCTCCTTGGGGGAGTAGTTATATTTTAATGGGTTTTGTAGTATACCACATTACGCCTCCTTCCTGTACATCCCTTTAATCACGGATCGTTTCCCATGAGACATTTATCACAGATGTTTTTAGATTGTAAACGGTGGGTGCTTAGAAGGATTTCCTTCTGTGTAGCTTTAATAGTGAACCCTGCGGACATTGCGCAAAAACAAAAACATTAATGGAACCCCTGTGGTACAGCTATACATGGAATTGGTAGTTCCAAAGCAATATTTTAGACGTATTTAGCGCTCATTGCAAAATGTTTAACTACAATGTAACACCTTTTAAAAGTCTGCTACTAAGCGCGATCTAAAAGCCAAATCTATGGGATTGGCATACAGCCAGGCAGGATATGACGTGTGAGGAAGGACACCCAGCTTGTGAACGGTGCTTGGTTATTTACCCCCCATTAACTGGTTATGTCCATGATAATCCCCATGTTATTCCCAGAGGTGGGCAAGCCAGAAAAGTCATACACTGATCCAAACCAGATGACCTGCTTGGCCCTAACTCTCAAAGTACAACCTGAGACATTAAAGGAAATGACATGTGAATTAGGCAACCAAACATGTTCTTAATCACATAAATGACATACAATAAGATGGTCTAGTTCCCACTATTTTGGTATGCATCTGCTGCCCCCTAAAATGTATTTCATAGTTATCATTAGAATATATAAGAAAGATATCCAAAGTTGAGCTGCTTTCATTCACTATAATATCAAATGCTTGTGGCTAAGCACCAGTACACATGTAATATTAATATTCCTAAAGTACCTATTATACACTCACTCAGCAAACATTATAATAATGTTTTTGCCATTTTATCAAATCAGTTGTATTCAGAGCATACTGTCTTCTGATGTATTATTTTAATGTGCAGACAGCAAGGAGGGGACACTGCATGCTTGGCTTGGCGCAGGCTTGGCTCCACGTGCACACAAATCCTTGAACCCAGCCAAAACCAGAGATTTGGCTTAAGCCAGCCTTGAGCCATTAGCATGCCCACCCACTTCCTGCCCCTCAGTCCCCAAATATACCCATCTAGGATTCCTTTGAACTAGCTCTCTCAAATAGTAACATCAAACTTGGGCCTAACAGTATTATTTCTGAGCAGTGACTGCAACTGTAGATGTGCTACTGCTGTTGTAAAAATGTCTTTACCAAGTATGCCTTCAGCCACTTGATTTATATATGTTCCTTGCGCTGAAGTCCCCTTAAAACAAGCATTAACAATGGCAACAGTCTTGGCTGGTGTATTAGGTAGACACAGGGCACTGCTGTCATATGCCCAGGCAATCTCACCATGTTCCTACTGTTGCCATTTTATGCCTGGGTACTGTCATTGTGGCAATGTCTGTCAAATGCCTATCTTATGCCTACACAACTGCCGTTTCTAATGCTTGATATATGTTCACAGTTCTTTCAATCCACAGGTACAAAGCCACTTGCCACAGACCTTACATCAGGCCCATGTTTTATTTATCTTTAGAGTCTGTTGCGATCAATTCACTCAATGCATTTTAGGGTGCCAACGCTCTCACCAGGACTCAATTTTCCAAGTATCATTCTCTTAAATAGGGTTAAATCATGATACTGCCAAGAATATGTCTTTATTCTCAGAAACTCAGCATTCTTTCTCACCAACCAGAGGGTCACCAATGATAATAGAGCCCAGGAAAGGGAGACCTTTTTACTTCATTGAAATGTTCTCCATTCATCCAACTTACCTTAAAGAGCCACCACATTCTCTGGCTCCCGAGGCACATTTTCCATTACAATCGTAGTTGACCTAATCCACGGGTGGAATATTAGGGAGTGGGGGCAAGGGTCTTTGTACCCTTGAACTTTGGTGGCAAACCAATGTTTACCCCTTGGCTTGGGGGGGACCCACTACCCAGTCCAGTGCCCAGGCTCCCAGCCCTAGACCGAGGTGCTGCGCCATCATGTTCGAGAATCCCACCTCTGCACTCACCCTGGTTGTCTTGACTAAAGTCAGACACTAGGGTTCTGGACAGGGTGGTGGTGGGGGCCCACTGCAGCTGTCTGCCATATGCCTGGCAGTCGCAGAGCATGTGGCTCTGGGGCTGTGCAGTAGTGATTCTGCAACATGAACCAGGAAACTCTCCTGCAGAGCTTCCTGGTTTCTGTCTGCATGGATGGTGTACACAGCGGAACTAGGGGGAGCAGGCCAAGGAAGACGTAGCATAACGGAGTCAGCACTGGAAACACAGGTACCTTTTTTCAATTTGTGAAAATCTGTCTGTGTATGTAATAGATGTATGTGTATGTATTTAAATATGCATTTGTTTTGTGGACAGTGCATGTGCATAGTGTGTGAGACATGAGAAAGAAGGTGGCCACTGTGACTCCCCCTCAGGCCAGTACAGAGAACGTGGTGGCTTTGATGGTTCCAAAGGCCTCGGCAGCAGCAATGTGCTCATTAGACGAGCCCCCCCCCCCCAACTCATGGACCTGGCCGTAAGGCATCCTGTTTAAGAGCTACCCCTGGGGAGGGGTGGGGGATGCCATGGCCCACGTCAAAGTCGGTTTTTCTACATCTTTCCCTACTAATGTTTGTTACAAGCAGGGCTTAAACCATTTAACTAAGCACCCCACCCCCCTGCTAACATGCCCAAACTTGAACATCCTGGGAAGGTGACAAGGTATATTCCTCATTTCAATCTGGGGACACTGTGGGCCTCATTACGAGTCAGGTGGAATGGGTTAACGGGGTCCGCTAATGGATGCGGACCCGTTATTCCCATTCCGCCTGATTACAAGGTCCCCTCGAGGGACCCGGTAAGGACGCCTGGTAAAACCACGAGGGGACCAGGGAACTAACAACGGGCCGCCCGTTGTTAGCTCCCTGCACCCATTCACCCCTATTGGGGCTCGAATGGGAATGGGGAAGGTCCGGGCCCGGGTTCCCTGAGGGAGGAATTACCGGGCCCTCCTAACTCGGAATGGCCCGGTAATTCCCCATTCAGAGAACCCGGACCCAGTTTTGGAGGCAGCCATGCCGCCAATAGCGGCATGGCTACCGCCAAAGCCGTAATGAGGCACTGTGTCCTTTTGGAAAAAGGTGACAGGGATCTGAAGGGCAAACAATTTCTGAGTGTCTGTATCAGTGAAGAGGACTGGAGGCTCTGCCTTTCAGGCTTATATTGCCCCCCTTCCTCATCCTTTTGTTCTCAAGCAATGCAACATTTGCCAATGTTGCTAATACCTACTGTAATGGAGAAAGAGGTAGTGGATACTATTGAATCTTTGAGAAATGGGAAGGCTGCAGGCCCTGATTTTATCCTGTCAGACTTATTTAAGAATGAGGTCCCTACCTAGGTGCCTGTGCTGTGCAAAATATTCAATTTCATCTTGTTGCAGGGGGAGATTCCTGATTCGTGGCATAAGGCAGTGATTATCCCTTTATATAAGAAAAGGGGAAGGGACAGCCCAGCTAACTACCGGCCGATCTCCCTCTTAGATGGAACTGTAAAGCTGTTCGGTAAGGTCATACTAAACCACCTGCAAGTCTGGGTGGAAAGCAACAATCTCATTAGCGACTTCGAGGCAGGTTTCAGGAGGGGTAGAGGTATGGTGGACCAATGTTTTATCCTGTTTTTGATCATTCAAAAGTATACTGCCCTGTGGAAAATGAAGGTATATGTGCTGTTGTTGGATCTAAAGACAGGTAAAATTGTGGTAGATTCTTTAGGTATGCAAGCCCCCCCCCTCCCGTACTTGATCTCCATAATATCTAAGCTTTATTCAGACACCAAGCCTGTATTTGCTATGGGATTGGTGGGGAATTAACAAGTACTATCGATGTAGAGCAAGGTGTCAGACAGGGCTGTGTCCTGGCCCCACTTTTATTTAACATCTAGATCCAGGAAATTATAGCTGCACTGGCAAGTGGGGCACAGGACTGTTCTAAAATGGCCTCAGTCAGATACCCAGCTTTATTCTATGCAGACAATGTGGTTTTGATTGCTATCACACCCCTAGGTCTGCATAAATCCGTGGCCATATTTTTGGGTAAGTGCAATGATTTACAATTGTAACTCAACATCAATAAGACCAAACTGATGGTGTTCAGACTGCAATTTACGAAGTACATAACAATCAGGATGGAAATGGCCGGTGTAAAAATAGAACAGGTTGAGCTTTTTGACTAACTGGGAGTTAGATTCGAGGGGTGTCAGGGATGGGGACGGAGGTAGACAAAGATGCTCTGCCTTTGGAAAAGTCTTACTTTAAGCAGCCTGGGAGCAGTGCCATATCGCTGGCCTTGAGTTTATACAACAGGCAATTATTGCCGGCACTACTCTATGGAGCGGGGCTCTTGGGTTACTCAAATGTTGGGAAATTGGCCATAGGAGAGCATACATTTCTGAAGAAATTACTGTTAATCCCCTTGGGTGCCCCCACAGCTATGGTTCATCGTGAATAAGGAAGTTAGTTATAATCAGTGAACTGCGCCAATAAGCAGTAATACAATAACAATTGAATTATGTTTTTAATTCCATTCCACAGCCTGACACGTGTTTCGAGCAAAGCTCTTTTTCAAAGGCTGTACATAGTAACGATTATACAACCAGTAGCCCATACATTAGTGGATTTGCATCATGTCAATTGGGCAAACATCAAGGGGTAGCAAGGGAGAAGGACATCATGACATTAAATTAAAGGGAACATAATATAATATAAATCATTTTCCATGCAGACAATTACCGTTTTAACAGAGGATCCATCCGGTTACAAATCCAATAAGGAATAAAAACATAACATAATAAGAGATTAGGTGTGTGCGGTGGAAAACCAACCATAGATAACATAATTTGTTAAACCAACTAAAAGGATCAACTGACTAAATATTTACCGTTGAACCTTGTCCAAGGGAAACTATACAGAAAAAAGATAAATTAACAAAAATTATCTATTGTCATGTGCATTAAAAGCAACCAATTATCCCACCTTGAATATAAAATGAAAATTGTGATTACCTTGATATTACTTGCAATTGCAATGACCATTAATTAATTACTGCAAAAATCCACATCCAAAAGGGGAAATGTTGCGCGTAGATAACAACAACCAACCAAATCAGGACGAGTCACGTATCCATTGCCAATATTAATTTGGACAATTATCAAAAAGAAAGAGAGGAAACAGGCTCTTAGTTAAATACAATCAATTGATTGCAACATAGGAATCATATCGAAAGAGCACACAAACTACTTACCAGCCATCCGGCAACAACAATGTACAAAAAGAGAGCGCACGCGCGCAATGCTTCTCGTGTAATTAAATAGAGAACTGGATCGCATAGGCAACAACAAGACAAGGCATCCCACGGCGGCCATGTTAGGTGAGGAAAAGAGCCGGTTGTTAATTAGATCAATTCTCAGGTTATATGTAACATCTAAAGAGCCCGCGCAATTAAAAATTGACGCGGTTGTATTTAAATACTTGTGAATAAGGGGAAATGTAATATATTATTGACTGCCGAAAAATTATAAATCCAGGTTATGTGTGAACCACACAATCTGTCGGTGCTATACACCAAATATCCACTTGCAACTCATAATACAGTCGAAAAATAATAAAGTTGAAAAGTAACAATGCATAAAACGCACTTGTTAAGCTGATGATGAAGAGATTAATCTTGGCGGTGTATGAAAATCTGTTATCACAGGTTATGTATTCAGCCGCACACACCCATTAATAATCACAAAACTATACAAACAATTGGATATTCAAGATAGAAATTAAGTAATAAAAAGAGCACGGTAAACAGGTGTAGCTACCTAAGTATCGCTGGCACCAAACCAACTATAAATATAAAGTTAAATCATAAGAACACATGGAATTCATGATCGGAATTAAGTCCACAATTTACTAATCTGTGTTTACAAATAAGTCTAGCCTCTAATTGTCTAAGTCTAAGTTCCATATTACCACCTCTTTTTAATGGACGTATTTGAGACAACCCAATAAATTTAAAATCCTTAGAGTCATCCAGCTGATGTAAAGTCTGCCAATGTAATGCCAGTGGATATTTGGCATCCTGTTTATGCAAAGAAGCCAAATGCTCTCGAATACGCATTTTAAGTGGTCTAATGGTGCTCCCTACATAAAATAAACCGCAAACACATATAATGCAATACACCACAAATTTTGTGTTGCAGTTAATGAATGAATTGATAACATGTTTGCCTGTTGTACCAAAATCAAATGCCTCAGATTCAAATGCATGTGAGCAAATGTTGCAACTCCCACATTTGTGAAACCCATTCACGCGACCTTGATCTAACCATGTTCTAACAGTAGGTACTGGTGCCATGAAAGAGGGGCATAAAAGATTTTTAAGAGTAGGAGCTCTACTAAAAACTATCGTTGGATTAGGTTCCAATAGTTTGGTGAGATCCTTGTCTAAGTGGAGTAAGTGCCAATGACGTTTTAGTATAGCATACACCTCATTACTATCACTAGTGTACCTAGTAATCAACCTGATTTTATTAAAACGCGTATTAGCTGAGTTCGTTCTGGTTTTAGGTTTAAGTAAATCAGCCCTCTTCATACTGGACACTTCGCGTTCAACCTTAGTAAGAAGATTAGGTTGATAACCCCGTTGTACAAACTGGTCACGGATAAACAATTTTTCCGCATCAAAATCTGCAGTCAGAGAGCAATTACGTTTTGCTCTAATATATTCACATTTCGGAATGTTGTTAATAACAGACCGTATATGAGAACTAGATGAATGTAAAACTGCATTAACCGAGGTGGGTTTGCGAAAAGTTTTAGTAATAAAACCAATAGGGGACTTGGAAATATTCAGGTCAAGAAAATCTACAGAATCATTTGAAACATAGTGCACAAATTGCAAACCCCAATTATTGGCATTTAAAAATTTTACAAATTCATTTAATTCAACCACATTGCCCGTCCAAATCATAAAAACGTCATCAATATATCTTTTCCAAAGATATATCAACGGTGAAAAGACATTATTATGAAACACATATTGTTCTTCAAATTGGTGCATGAATATATTCGCTACAGAAGGAGCAAAGCTGGCTCCCATTGCAATACCAATCAGTTGTTGATAATATGTATCATTGAAAAGGAAAACATTATTTTGCAGAGCACAAAGAAGAAATTCTTTGATCATTTCAATATGAAGGTGGTATGATGCTGATTTGTGTCGAAAAATATAAGTAATGCTAGCAATTGCTTTATGATGATCAATAGAAGTATATAATGATTTAACATCAAGTGTGACCAATAATAATACAGGAGTACAAGGCAATTGTGCAAGAATCTCAAGAATGTGCATAGTATCTCGTAAATATGTGGGTGTAGAGTGGACCAAAGGTGCAATACATTCATTAACATACACTGATATAGGTTCCAAGATACCACCCTGGCCACTAATAATAGGTCTACCTTCAGGTATCCTATCAAATGACTTATGAATCTTGGGAAGAAAGTAAGCAGTTGGCATTGTGGGTTTATCAGAAAACAAAAAGCATTTTAGTCAGTTGATCCTTTTAGTTGGTTTAACAAATTATGTTATCTATGGTTGGTTTTCCACCGCACACACCTAATCTCTTATTATGTTATGTTTTTATTCCTTATTGGATTTGTAACCGGATGGATCCTCTGTTAAAACGGTAATTGTCTGCATGGAAAATGATTTATATTATATTATGTTCCCTTTAATTTAATGTCATGATGTCCTTCTCCCTTGCTACCCCTTGATGTTTGCCCAATTGACATGATGCAAATCCACTAATGTATGGGCTACTGGTTGTATAATCGTTACTATGTACAGCCTTTGAAAAAGAGCTTTGCTCGAAACACGTGTCAGGCTGTGGAATGGAATTAAAAACATAATTCAATTGTTATTGTATTACTGCTTATTGGCGCAGTTCACTGATTATAACTAACTTACTTCTTATTGAGGGTCCTTGGTCCGGGCACCCTCACACTCTCATGTTGAACGCTGCCTTTTTCATACTTCTAACATTTGTGCAGTTGCGCTGGTCGTTCACATAGACCTTTGGACCACCTTGTTCTATTGCATCGTGAATAAGGCACCACTCCAGGCAGTGCAGAAGCAATGTGTAAACCAAACTTCTGGGCCAGATTATGGACTCAACCGGTTCTGGGCCAGTGCAGGGATGTGATTTCACATTGTGGGATGTTTTACCCATGCAACCGAGCCCTACCACAAAAACTATGCATTACTGGCATTGAAAACATCATGATGGCCAGAACTCCCCGGAAAATGCACAGGGAAAACATGAAAAATAGGCTGCCACCCATTTTTTGCCTATGTTGTGAGCACAGGAGGGCACTGCCTAAAACCACCATTGGGCTACACACACAGTAGCCTGAAACCATTGGGAATGGCAGGGCTGATTGCCAAAAGCAACCCAGAGCTGTTGGGAATTCATTTTCTTGATGTCAAAAAGTTGCTAAAATCATGGGGGTGCAGTACCAGCTTTGTCCACAAGCCGGCGCTAGCGGTCTAAACTCTGACAGGAGAACTGCTACTTCAGAAGCTAATCAGCCTCCTGAGACAGCTGGAAACTTCAAAGGCCCGCTGGTTAATTAAAACTCTTAACCACCTGCTGTCCCAGAGACAATCTGATTGCATTAACAGGCCAAGATGCTGGGAAACCTTCTCGCCTCAGAGACCCACACAACAGCCCGGGAAATCACAGGTTTCTGTTAATCAAATGCAGAGTGGCCCCCTGGTCTGTTGACCTCAGCCTGCCGGACACAACACAATAGACTCTTTCCCTTGAATGGGGTATGTTGATTTTCAGTGTGGACTTAAACAGAGCCCTGCCTGGAAGGAGAGACATGTGTTTCCTGACTTACCGAGTTTCTGGGGGTGGGCTCAGACACTTTTGTGGAATCATATTGCAGCAAATATATGTTTAAGTTAAATGCTTCTAAAATATGGTATTAAGCTTACAAAAACGTGCAATTTGGAGATCCTTAATCTAAGAAATGTACCCACAATTCAAGACTTGATTCAACTTTGTACCATGTTCTGAGGCAAAACCCTGCTATTTATTGATACTACAGACACTGTGTTTATGCTAGAGGCCTAGTTAATTAAGGGAATATGGGTAGAAAGGCGGTGTACATGTGTGCCATTTTTGGTAAACGTCCGATATTGGTAAATCAACTAAAAATGAAAATAAGTTGCCATTTGTGAATGCAAGCCCTCAGGAAGATCAGAGTTGGGCCAGAATGTACCTTAAGTTAGCTGTATTAGGTACATGTAATGTCAAACAACTGTGTATCTGGGAAATATGTGTAGTTATGAAAAATGATTTCTAAGGTAAAAGCTAAGGGGCGTTTCTTCGATAGATCGTACATGGCTGACATCACTCTGACACACTATCCTTTCTCAAATCAGGGACCAAAGAATCCTTTGGCCTATCAAATCTTGGGAGGGTTGGGCATGCAGAATTAGCCGACCCACCCACTTTCTAAACACATAAAAAGAGCCACTGGAAGCCAGATAGAACTTTCTTTTTCACTTTCTGCGGAGCATTTTGACAGACAACTCCACATCCAGACTTCAGACTTCACATCCAGAGACTCCTGACTCCAGAACAAAACTCCAAGAACTCTAGAACCCAACAGCTGAAATCCTATCAGCAGGCCTTCAAAACCTAGCAACCAAACTATTCAGACAGCCGGGCTGAGCTGTCTGATTCTGGCTAGTACCCTGTGCCAGTACCCAGAAAGCAGTGCTGAATCCAGAACCACAGACTAGACCAGAAAGCAGAGCTGTACCCAGACCAGACCGCTGTGAGCAGAACCGGTGCCTGACAGACCCAGAAGGCAGAATTATCCAGTGAGCAGAACCAGGCAGAGACCGTCCGTGGCGAGGGAACCACAGTCCAATCCTGACCCGATCCGTGGCGAAGTCGCATTCCTGTCCAAAATATAGTGTGAGTACCGCCAGAACTGTGCAAAACTCAATCTCTTAGTTTAAAATAATCTAATTCAAACTATTTTAACCTATTGAGAACTGCATCCTAGAAATCTTGTGTTCCTTCTGTGATCTCAAACCTGAAAACTGTCATCTGTCATTCTGAGCTTGACTTTTCTTTTGAGAATCTACCTTCGCGAAATCGTCTGTATCTCCCGAACCGTTTGTCCGTTTGTCCTAGGAAGGAAACAAAAGAAGGCGGTAAATATATTAATGCAGTAACGATGGAACCAAGTCACTAGTAAGTTTCCCCTATGTTCAGCAGTCCGATTCATAAGAAGAGTGGAGCCTTGTTCTCAAAAGTCACAGGAGCCACAGTGCTTCTCCCCATAATGTATCTGTGGCAGGTAGGATACTTGTGTTGGTGACTGCTCAAAAAAAGAGATGCAACAAAGTTGCTTGGTAAGAAAATTGTGCTTATCTTTCAGATGGCACTAACCAAGTCTGACAAACAAAAGGCAGTGGAATGGAATGTTAGAATAAAAAGGGACTGTTTGCCAATGTTATCCTATGGAGTACAGTGGGAGTCACATGTGTTGTGCTCACCCCCCTTGACGTCGATTTTCCCAGTTGACTTGAAAAATTGACTGGTGGTCACTGCAGGTTGGATTTCCCACTGTTGGTTCAGTTGAGAGGTGCCCAGGAGCTGTGGTATTCTTCCAGTCAGATCCAGATGCAAGATGCTTCCCCTGGAAATGAAGAAATGCAAGAATTACCAATGCAGGCCTCCTCAGGACACTTTAAAGGATAGGAGAGGGCGAGTGCCAGGGATGGCCACTGCACACAGATAATGGCACGCATCCTTCCAGTTGCTATTCAAGAAGCTTCTCTAGGACAGGATCCCTTGAGCCTGGGACGCAAACATTTGCAGGAAAGGTGACTTGTACCACAAGCTGGCAACCACCAAAGGTCTGGGTGAAACCTCAGAATGGCAATGCTTCTGGTGAGATAGCTCACAAGAAACCGATCAGTCCACCGGGTGATCCAGGGACACTTCTGAATGCTCAGGATAGCTCGATCCTCTTGAAGGAGTCAAGAATAGTTGGTCCCACGTGTCAAAGGGCTGAAACACCGCTCAGGGTATTTAGAGATCAGGTAGTCTAACAGGGATTTAGCAGGCCAGAAACAGGAAGGTATGCCATGCCTCTTCAGGAGTCTTCTTCAAATCTTCAGTGAGCTGTTCATCAAGCAGGGATTCTTGGCTCCAACTCTGATCTGAAGAAATGGCTGAAGGAGTCCTCTTTTTATACAAAACCCAGCCTGCTAGCAAGTCCAAGCCCACCAATGGTAAGAATCTGCACCATTCAAACAGCCAGTAGATGTCCAATCAGGGGCAAATATTGGTTTCACTCATGCCCCACACCTCGCCTCTCTTGTACCACAGATATGGAATGGGACCAGCCAGTCCCACTCACATCGTGGGCCACACACACACATGGCGTAATTTTAGTGGGGGTGGGGGTGGTTCCCCCCCCCCAACTTTCTAAGTAGAAGATTTTTCAGGCAAGTGAATTATCTTATATGGGATTTCCTGACCTGGCATGGCATGAAGAAGGCCAAACTACAATTTGGCCAAAGAACAAGCGGAAATATCATGGAACGGCCATTTTAGACAGTAACCAAGAATGTGCACTGTAGAAGCAATGCAAAAATTGTAAAAATAGATCTGCTGCCGCTGGTTTGTCTTTAGACACATATACAAGTAACCAAAAATCCCAAGTGTAAAAAGCTAGGGTGATGCAAACATATCCAAATTGCACTGCATTATAAGATGCTTTGTGCAATGTTAAAACATTACAAAATTGTAGTGGTTAAAAGGGAAAATGGTTTTCGCAGTAATGATAGTTGGATGGCCTAATCAGTTTCCCCATAACAACACAAGCAAAAGGTAGGGCAAGTGAAGCTGAAAGCTTTACTTACCCGCAAAAAGTCAGGACAGGTTAAAAAACAAAACAAAAAGACTTGGGGGTCCATAGAAACTATGGGAAAAAAATGGCCAAAAGAGAAATCTTTCGTAAACAGCCATCATCAGTGAAAAACTCTTCGGGGCAAGAGGTGCAGTTATTTGCCTTAAAGTGCTAGGTTGTAGGAATATCATCAGGCACTACTTCTTCAAAGACCTTAGCATGGCAGCTCACTCGTGGATTGTCAAAATGTTCTCCCTGCAATTGGAATCACTTCATAAAGCAATGTTATGTTGATGCAAATTAATCCTGTTCAGATCATTATCAAGGTGTGCCCTGACTGGCTGCACACTGCATGGGTCCTCTAATTCGGTGTGCATCAGCTTTCATTCCACATTTTTGTAGAAAATGCATTTTAAATTACTTTTCTCACATGACCTATGCTTGTGACCTGAGCTTTGAGTCACATTCAGAGACTAAGCAACCAACCACACCTCCCACCTCCAGGTATCTGCAAACATGTCCGATTTAGCGGAATGCAAGTGGAAATTCGGCTATGCAGGACTTGTTTGTCAGGTATATATGTGAATTTATACTAACATTCAGCTAAACAGGACATGTTTGCCATGTCTTTAGAATTGAACTGCATTGTTATAATTTTCACAAGACTAGGGTGTGTCAATCGCGCCAGTCTTATGAAAGTTAGAGCGTCGGCAAGGGACTTGTGTGGTCTAGCGGTCAAGTGATATCCCTCACAGACACACTCTGCCCTTCCTCCACCCTGCCCCTTTCCTTCAGATGTCATGTCAACCCCAACATGTTAACCAAAGTTACTCCACCGATCTCACCAATCCTTCATTGACAATCAGCTACAATCTGTTTAATTCTGGTTTTATTCTCCTTCCTTTGGGATTTCACCCACATTGCAAACCGCATTTCAAGTCTTGTTGCCATCTATGTCTCTCCAAGACTGCAGATTTCTAGCTCATATTTTCTGCATTTTGAAGATTGTTAGAAAAAAGAGCTTTTGCAGTGTGTTTGTTTTTGCAGTTGTGGGTGTTCTGCACTTGAAAGTGATATGTATACATATCACACTGTTGTCTCACCTCAGCTGCTATTTCTTTGACACATAGCACCACTGTTGTAACTCCAAACCCTCCCCGAGGTGCAGTCTGTCGTGGTGCCTTAGTTTTCTCTTGGCAATCATGCCTGCACCTGCATTTCCTGACCAACATACACACAGGCCAACTGTACTCATGTGCATACGAACTGATCTATACGTAGTAGACAGACCATTGTCAGATTAAAGTTTACAACACTTGCCCGGTGAAGCGATCAAGCCAGGAGACCTGGATGTTAGCATCACTACCAATGTTGTGGCCATTTTTATTTTTTGTCTAACATATTTTTTAATGTCACCTTTTTAACAGCATATAAAATAAGGACTGCATTACGGTGAACCTCTAAACCTGAAATAACTTGTTCCCAGTATGAACACTACAGTAGGTACTTTAAACCTGATGTACGGATTTGTGTAAGGCATTGATACTGTAGCTGAATTGGTTGAAGCCATAGAAGCTTATTTTCACTCTAGACTTCCACATATACCCATTTCAATCCCTTTGGATCTACGTGATCGAAAATATCGAGTTCCTAAATCGCGTTGCTCAGTGATCACATAGAACACTTTGCCAGCATCCCGCATCCCCTTACCTCTTCCCGCCACTTACCCTTTCAACAGCAGACACAGAAGTGTGCCACCGTTCTCCATTATCCCTGCAGTGTCAGTTCCCTCCCACTCACGTGGGTTGGAGCTGGCGCCGCAGGGTCCCTTTTTCAGTTTTTTTCCTTTTTAAAATGTTTCTTTATTGTCCTCTGCTTCCAATTTCATGGTCAATCCTGCAACCTCTGAAGCCGAACAAGGGGTGTGGGGGACACCGCGCAATCCTCCCTCCCCTTGTTCGACATTTTGCACTTCGTTTTTTTTACACATGCCGAATGCGCAGTAAATGCACATTCAGCATTTGTGTTTTGTTTTTTTTTGTCCAAAACGAAACCCTCTAGGTGATATTTGCTTATGTTGGGAACTCGTAAAGTATGAAGACTGATTTACAGTTGACAACAATATCTTTAACTAAAATTCGTAAATGTTTCCAATTCAGCACTCCACATGAAGATCTATGCATATGTGTTTGTGCAAATCAGTTGTACAGTACAATGGTTATCCTTTCAGCCAGTCAGATATCATCCCCAGTATAATGAGTATTATGTCAATGTTTTATTCTGCTCAGTATTAATTGTGAATGCACAAATTCGAGGTTTTCAAAAGCTGATTTCAGCCATAGTGTAATGAAATATTCTTTGTGAGTTTGAGGTGTACTTTCCCGAGTAAAACTGATCATTAATAATTTTGTCTTTTAATTATTTGGTTGCTGTTTTGGAATGTTACATTTGTTTGCTCTAACAATGATTTAGGTAGCTCTTTAACCCTCCCCCCTCCACATGCTTCAAACAAATCTCACCATCAAATCATTGGCCTTACCTAATCTCATCCTCATGTTGTGTGCTCTCTGCTACAGCCTGGGTGTAACTAGGCATGCATCAGCGGTTGAGGTAAGTGTTTGACAACAGCCACAGTGAAGGTTGGTACTCACCTTAAGGACTTCTCTCTACAACATTTAAGGAAATGTTCAGAGCTGTCAATGGCACCTAGAGTGGATGGGTCACTTGCAGTCATTTGCCAGGTACTCTCTGCTTTCACCCACATGACACCAGCCATTAAAGACCCTTTGCATTTTGCGGTGCGGGGGGCGGGGCTTGAGTGCCAGAGTCAACCTTAACCAGATGATGATAGAAGGGAGTCTCTGCTGGCAGTCCATTGCCCCAACCGACTTCAGCCGAGGTACTTTAGCAGTCTGGACTTTTATTTCTGCACCTTAGGTTTGGAAATAAATAATATCACATATACATATAAATTACTCCCAATTTAAGAAATCCTTATACCTTGGATACATAAATATAATAGCATTGCTTTCAAAAGAGATGGAGCAGAGATAATGAGGCTGATTTATTGAGAGGAAAAAGAAAGGAAAGGAAGGAACATAACAAAAACAATAATAACTGATGTAAAGTATTTTCCTACACATTGTTGATCCCAACTTTCTTCTGAAAGATTCTATTACTACATTTTTCAAATCTATTTGTAGCATTTCATGTAACAACTGTTTATATGTAATTTTACCAACACATGACTCAATTTGATCTTTAAGGTTCCCAAAAACAAGACAATAAACAAGCAAAGCTTGTAATTGCAACAGAAAAGTAAACTTCATAAATGTTTCCACTCCCACCTCCGCTGAACCAATTCTCACAGATCTGGATGGCTGATTTTGATTACATACATTCCTAAATTTGGGAGGCGAGACAAAGTCTGTACATTTCTAAGTGTGAGTAGAATGACAGGCTTTACTAGTGGTTGTGTAATTGCCACTCTAAATCTTAACAACATTTAAAGAAGATCAGCTGCAGAGAAGTGGACAACAGAGACTTGGACAGGGGGGGGAATAACCCCTCCCCATTTTTCTGAGACCAGCCTACACTGTGGTGGGCCCTTGGAAAGTGGAGTGGGGGGTCTGCAAGGCTGATGGCAAGCAAGAATGATATCGGGGAGCTCCCCCCTGTGCGGATCTATCTAATGTTGAGGCAAAAGAAATAATGACCCAAAGGAAGGACCCAGACCCCCAAACTGATAAAGAACATGCAAGACAGCTCTTTGCAGGAGAGGAAGGAGAGGCAGGTGTGTCCATGGAGCAAAGATCCCACAGTTGAGAGGAACCCAGAGCAACACTGCCCAGACACCGGGTCAGGCAGCGACCAAAGAACTATTTTAACCATGCTTTAAGCAGTTCAGTGATAAAATAACAGAGACTCTCCAGTCCCAATTGAGCCTCATCAGAACAGAATTGGCCCAGTCGCTTCAAGAAGTGAGAGGGGACATAACAGAACTGGGTGAGAGAACAGATACAGCAGAACAGGCCATCCAAGAGTTAGCAGAAGATACGCACAAGATAGATGGCCTAGTGGAACAACTTGCCAGGGTGACTCAAAACTTGGAGACTCAGAGCAAGGACCTCGAAAACCATTAGAGGAGATCTAATATCAGGACAAAAGAGCTCCTGGAAGGAATAGAGGAAAGAGACCTATGAGAAACAATGCAGCAGGTCTTCGTAGATATATTGGAGTTGTAAAAAGGTGGAGAGGTCCCGATAGACCGGATCCACTGAGTGGGCCCAAAGAGGGAAGAGCCAGGAGCCAGACCAAGAGATGTAGTGGTAGCCTTGCAGTTTTACGGCCAAAAGGAAAAAAGTTGCATGCCGCCCTGAAAGCAGGCCTCATAAAGGTGAATTGCGCTGAAATAAAGCTGTTTCAAGACCTGGCACAAACTATGTTACTGAAAAGGAGGATAATAGGGCCACTGGTAAAGGTGTTGGTGCTACCTCAGGTGAAATATAAGTAGACATTCCGCTTCAGACTTTTGTTCTCATGGAAGGGTCGGCAACATCGCATTACTAGTTATGAGGAAGGGCTGTGAATTTGGAACCGAGAGGGTGAGGGACAAGCGCAACCGGACCCGAGCCAATATGAGAATTTGGTAAGAGGAAGCTATGGGAATGGAGAAAAGTCACTAAATTGGCCCACAAGAAGCGGGCCCCCAGCAGTCCGACCGGGACAGTGACTAAAATATCCTAGGTGGAAGGGGACCAAGCCCACCTCGGACTGGACTCCGCGGCATCAGAAATGCGATGAACGGGGAGACCATCATTACGGGGGTGGTAGAAAAAGATGTGAAAGTGGGCACCAAGGGGGGGAAGGATGAGGGGTGGAGGTAACCCGGCGTTGGGATCCAAACTGGGTTATGAATCCTAGCAGATCTGCATGGTTTTTCTCTGGATGCTTAGTGAGACTCAGCTTTCATGGCTACAAGCATCGGGGGGTGGTGGAAGAAGGCTGAGTCTGACCGGAGTGTTTTGGGGAGGGTACAGGGGCATGAGGAGGTTTTGGGGGGAGTTGGGGTCAGTTAAGTGCGGATGGAAAGCAACAGAAATCCATTTTACACTTACAGCACTGGGTCAGACATGGGAGACTCTCACCAGTTTAAAGTTTTTACCCTTAATATTAGGGGTCTAAATTGCCTGGTCAAATGAGGAAATGTCGAGCCCTTTCTCAGATGTGAAAAGCCAGAAATAGTGACACTACAAGAAACCCACATATGCAAGAGGGACACGCACATATTGAGAATGATATATTGCCCCCATATTCTACAGTCCAATGCACCAGGGAAATTGGAAGGGGTTCTTATAGCGTTCAAGGAGGTCCCAGGACTCCTCATTGGACCAACGAAAGTGGCCAGGGGAGGTAGATACACCCTAACACAAATCAAATGGGTGCAGGAACATTACACAGTGGCTAACCTATATGTATCAAACACGGGACAAGATGGGTTTCTATGAACAGTGTTCACAAAGTTGGAAGGTTTTGCAGTAGGGCAGGTAATACTGACAGTGGACTTCAATATGGCCTGGGACTCATTAACAGATAGAAGTGATAAGATCGTCCCTGAACAAAGGGGCCCATCAGCGAAATTAAAGGCCCCAGCTAACCTTATTGGATTCCTGGAGGGATACTCAAAAAGGTTTCAAAGGGTATATATTCTATTCCCATGTTCACACGTCTTTCACCAGGATCGAATATATCTGGATCTCGAGTACTCTACTGGGGCAGGTACAGAAGGTGGACCTGGGGGCCATATCTATTTCAGATCATGCTCTTCTAACAATCTCTATACACCAAGACAGGACTAGAACCGAGCTATGTCGATGGAAATTTCCAGATCAACTACTAAAGGATCTGGTGATTGTTGTGGAGAAGAGGAGCAAAATAAGGAATTTCTTTCAAAGAAATAATACCTCAGAAGTGCAAGAATATACAATATGGAATGCCTTTAAGGCAACAATGAGAGGGGAATTTATAGCCAAAAAGCTCAAAGGGAGAAACAGATTGCGAAACTACAACTTGAATTAGAACTTCAATTAAAAGGGGTGGTGGCCAAAATGAAAACGAATTCAGGGGAGAATATAGACACGTCAAGGAACAACGAGAGCTGCTGCAGACCAAACGAGTGGAAAATCACTGCTATACATGGAGCAGAAGTTCTATATTAAAGCAAACAAAGCCGTCTCCTAGCTCGGCAAGTAAGGAAAAAAGAAGCATCAAGGGCAATTCTTCATATTAAAACAGGACTGGGGACCATCAGTTCCTCCTCAGAGGACATAGTACAGACCTTTACTGAATACCACGCAGCGCTCTATTTATCAGATTCCCCAAATGAAGAAAGCCAAGAGGCAAACCTAAAGCAGTCCCCACTGACTAAACTCATGACGGTGGAAAGGGAGACCCTACAAGGAGAAATAACTGGTCAATGTTACGGGGCACCCTACTCCAAGTATGCCCGGGGGGTATTCATATGGATAAGCCTGGCGGTCCCATTCAAAGCATCAAGTTGGGAAGCGGACCCAGAGGGCCGGTACCTGGTGGTTCGGGGATGGATTGAACACACTGAAGTATGCATAATAAATTCATATTTCCCCAACCACGGTATCCCGAAACACTTAGACACGCTGGGAGTAAATCTAGCACACCACCAAGATTGCTTTTGTATCTGGGGAGGCGACCTGAACTGTGTAAGAGATTGGGAGCTAGATAGGTCCAAAGCAATAGCAACCAGAACTTACGCAGCATCAGCGGCGCTGAACACGATAGTCGAGGCCCTAGACCTAGCAGACGTGTGGTGTGAACTCCACCCAGAGGACAGAGGGTACTCATACTACTCCTCGCCGCACACTTTGCACACCCGAATTGATTATCTCTTCGTGCCTAGGCCTTACAGGTCACAAATAGACTCAGCCCAGTTCCTGGGCAGGTCGATATCGGACCACTCGCCATTGCTGGCGACGTGGAAGATAAGGGGCCCTAGGCCGCCCATACCGCTATGGCGCATGTCAGCGGATGCCCTGACTGATCAGGCCCTCGTCGAAGGACTACGAGAAAAACTGGAAGAGTACATAGAGGTGAATGTGGGCAGCGCTGAGCGATGGGCCACAGTCTGGGAAGCACTAAAGGTGGTGGTGAGGGGCAAAGCCATTGCAGGAGCGGGTGGAATCAGAAAAACACTAACGGCTGAATTGGAAAAACAGGAGGATGACATAAGGCACAGAGAGGCTAATACACAAGGGACAAGGGAGGAGGAGAGGGAACTGGCGCGGCTGAGAGGGGAGTGTCAGGAAGCTTGGGGGAGGCTCTCCAAGTTTGATTACACAGTAAAAACTGCTAGGGCACATGCTGAGGGTGACAGACCGAGCAGGCTATTAGCATGGCTGTGCAGAAGGGAACACCCGAGACACCAGGTTACGGAAATTAAAGATGCAACAGGCACAGTACACTTGACACAACAGGGTATAAATGACATGTTTCGGGACTTCTACTCCCGCCTATATAGCCATGAACACCAAGTGGCACATGCTGACATATTGGACACATTGGAGGAAATAGGTCTCCCCAAAATCGAACAGTCACAGCGTGAAGCCATGGATGGGAAAATCTCTGGAGACGATGTGGTGGAGGCAATAAAGTCCCTCGCCTCCAGTAAGACACCCGGCAGCGATGGGCTCCCCCCGGAGGTCTATAAAACATATGCGGCAGCCATCACACCAGTGCTGCTCGAGGTGTACGGGGAAGCATTCACCAAAGGGGAACTGCCGGGGTCCATGAGAGAAACGCTGATTGTCCCGATACCCAAGCTGTCATGATGCCTACCCCCGGGCATCAGGACCAAGGCCCTCAGCTCCGGGAGCAGGCATCCAGACACTTGTTTAAACCTCAGCAGCCTAGGGGCTGTCTGGGTTCAGTCCTGGCGCCTTAGGCACCAGGCTCATCATAGAAATCAGTCCTTTACTTACCTGATGCAGACCATGCTGCAAAAGGGTCCAAGCCTACATGAGGCCTGGATGGGACTATTTTGTTACAGGGACTATTTTTTACTCCGGCGTGGCTCTAGGGAACTTCTTATCTGGAACTACTTTGGAGGCTATTTAAACCACACCCGAACAGCAGCACATGCTTCGCGTTATTCTGCATCCAGCAGCGTGACGCTCACCGTGCCTGCAGCCAGCATCCAGTCTTCTGCCACGCCCGCCTCGAATCCGGAGCTCCTAGAATAAAGAAGAAGAAAAGGACAAGGTTAGAAAACTAATCTATTTTAAATTCCTCACCTAATTCCGGAACCATTTCATCTCCGGACCTGGAAAGTACATCAGTCCTGCACACGTCGCTTCGCCAGCTCCAGCACGGCGCCATACTCACCAGTTCTCACAGCATCTTTCGATCCGGCACTATCTCCATCATTTCTTTGCCGTAATCTGGCACCTAGGGGACACAAGAAAAAACAAGGTGAGCCAAGGGAATCAACAAATACAACCTCTTATCACCATAGACTTACCTGATTTACCACTGGCGGTATTATTCCATAACTCTCCACATTTTCATATGCCGCATCTGAAAAGAGGGAGATAAACAACACGTTAACGCATGCAATAGTTACCGGACAGCGTTGGGTAACACAGACTCTTACCTGAACGCCAGCAGCAGCTACGAGACCTTCTTCTCACAAACTCAGTTGCAACTTAAGGAAGGAAGGGGACAAGAGTGAACATCGGGCATATTGAACTCTTTGAACTTGATACTTACCAATCCCGCCAGGGACTTCAGAGTCAATACTTACTGGAACTCTCCCAACGCCTTTAAACCAATGAAGTAACTGGTATCTACGCGCCCCTGCAAGACACGCAGGATGGAGAGCTCATATTTTACGAACATAAGGTGAGGTTACTAAGGGGATATCAGAGGTGATTAGTGGGGGAGAGCGAGAACAGTTGGGAGGCCATCACTAAAACCCACAGGTGGTTAATCCCTGTCTGCACTTGCAGGAGAATACTTCTTCCGGTCCAGCAGACAAGACTAGGCGGGCCAGTCCAGACAGTCATCTCTGCACTACGCATCACGTTGAAGGAGACCGCAGCAGTCCGGGTCCGATCGCCACCCCTGTGGGGTCCAGGTCAGCATAACAGAACGCAAAGCCTCTCTACAAATACCCACCCGGGTGTTATGGAAACCTCGGAAACCGACCAACTGGCCCAATTATTGGGGGAATTTAGGGCGGAAGTACATGCCACTCGCCAAGAGACTAGTGCCCTCAGGAGAGAACTGATTGTCTCAAAGGAGCGCACGGATGATCTGGCTAGGCAACTACTGCAAAACCAAGCTGGGCAAACGCCCCTACCTGGATATGGGGGAAACCCAACCCCCGTTTCATCGAGCAATCCTGTGCAAGTGGTTTTACCAGGAAATATTCTGTTAGCTCCACCCGAACGCTTTGGTGGGGACCCCAAAAGGTTCGCCGTGTTTTTGAACCAATGCTGCTTGCACTTTTTATGTAGACCGGGAGCCTTTCCAAATGACCAAGCCAAAGTAGCCTTTGTATTGTCATATCTTAGTGGCAGCGCAGCGGATTGGTCCATTCCATTAGTCAACCAGGATGATCCTCTTCTCCGGGATTTTCAGGGTTTTCAAAGGAGCATGGAAAAACTATTCGCCAGACACTCACAGGGTCAAGCCCTGGACAACGAACTTTTATCCTTACGTCAAGGTAACCAGGATCTGCTAACCTATATTGCAACCTTCAATAGGTTGGTGGTGGAAACCGGGTGGCCGGAGGAAAAACCAATTACATTGTTTCATCGTGGACTTCGGGGAGAATTCAAAGATGTCTTGGCTCAAGTTGTGAACCCACAGCAGGATTGCACAGTATTTATAGACTTAGTGGTCCAGCTAGACCACCGACTTCAGAACCGAAAGACTGATCGAGCTAAGTTCGAGAACCGGGTATTGGTTAAACCCAACGTTGCTCCCAAAGGAACAGATGCATCTGAACCTATGCAGATCGGGGGGGTTAAAGGACCCTTAACTCAAAAGGAAAGAGAAAGAAGACTACAGATGCAGTTGTGTCTGTACTGTGGAACCTCAGGACATTTTCTACGGGATTGCCCTACAAAACCACCCAAGAAGGTGGTAGGAGTTGCTGATAAAAGCCACATAGAGCCTGATTCGGGAAACAACCATGCCCGACAAGGGTAGAGGTCTGCTTGCCGAGCTTAAAGAAGGACACTCAGACCTCACATCTGATCATCCCAATGGTCCTACTTCATCCCAGGCAGCCATCACGTATGCACGCAGTAAGGGCATACATAGATAGCGGGGCCGTAGGAAACTACATGGACCACGAATTGGTGTCAAGGATGAATCTACCTCTTTGCAAAAAGACCACTTCGGATGTCATCACCACAGTTGATGGAACTGAGATTGCCTCGGGGCCTGTAACTCATTCCACTACAGAGATGACACTGTTGAGTCAAGATGGGCATCAAGAGACTATTGTGTTTGATCTAATCAAAGCCCCACAGTTCCAGATAATACTGGGGATGCCATGGTTGGAAACACATAATCCTTGTATAGATTGGCGAGAGAAGAGAATAACCTTCCCGGATTGTGCACTTACCTGTTACCCGGAGAAAACTTTGAACAAAGGCCTGGCTACAGTCGTTAACCCAATCGTGCAGTTACCTCAGGAATACCAAGAATTTCAGGATGTTTTTCAAAAAGAACAGGCCAATACATTACCTCCTCACAGATCATACGATTGTCAAATCGACCTCCTACCTGGTGCACAACCCCCATGCAGTAGAATCTACGCCCTCACGGAACCTGAAAATCGTCACCTACAGCAATACTTGGACCAATACCTTGCTAATGGCTTTATTCGTCCTTCCAAGTCTCCTGCATCTTCAGCTTTATTCTTCATGTCAAAAAAGGAAGGTGACCTTAGAACGTGCATAGATTACCGCGCATTAAATCAGATTACGGTAAAAAAACAATACCCATTGCCTCTGATCCCCGAATTACTAGACCAAGTAAAGGATGCTTGTATCTACACTAAGTTAGATCTCCGAGGGGCATATCATCTGGTACGTGTCAAGAAAGGCGACGAATGGAAGACTGCCTTTTGCACCAAGTACTGATTATTTGAATATCAGGTGATGCCCTTTCCGGTTGTGCAATGCACCAACAGCCTTCCTGTATTTTATGAACGATGTCCTTTGTGAACTCATTGACGTCTGTGTCGTCGTATACATAGATGATATTCTAGTGTACTCCTCCTCAGAATCAGACCATGTTAAGCACGTGCGTGCAGTCCTTGAGAAACTACGCCAGCACAAGATATATGCAAAATTGGAAAAATGTGTTTTTCATGCTACAGAAGTTGAATTTCTTGGATTTATCCTGACTCCAAAAGGAGTCCGAATGGACTCTCGAAAGGTGGAGGCAATTCTCAAGTGGCCATCACCCAGTTCAGTCAAAGGGGTACAAAAAATGCTCGGATTTGCTAATTTCTACCGCAGATTCATTCCGGACTTCTCCCATGTTGTACACCCCATCACAGCACTTTTGCGAAAAAACAAACGCTTCTTGTGGACCGAAGAGGTTGAAAAGGCCTCCCAAGAGCTGAAAGCGAAATTCACATCAGCACCTGTCTTAAAGCATCCACGCCCTGAGCTTCCATACATAGTAGAAACTGATGCATCCAGTTTAGCCATGTGAGCTGCCCTGTCCCAGAAGGATCCTGAAACCGGTCAACTTCACCCAGTAGCGTTTTGGTACAGAAAGTACTCAGCACCTGAGTTAAACTATGCGGTTACCGATAAAGAGCTATTAGCCACCAAACATGCCGTTAAGGCTTGGTGGCACTATCTTCTTGGTGCCAGGCATACTATTACCGTAATCACCGATCACCGGAACCTGCAGTATTTAAAAAAAGCCAAAGCCCAATCATCGCGACAACTTCGATGGACATTGTTCTTTGCCGAATTCGATTTCAAGATCACTTATCAACCAGGCTGCAAAAATGGCAAAGCAGATGCCTTATCCCGAATAGGGATGGGAGAAGCATATGCAAACCCGGAACCGGTGCCAATAATTCCCGAGCAAAGAATTCTTGACATAACTACTCTACAGACACTAGAAGATATTCATTCAAAAATCCAACAACTCTTCGATCCAGCAACCCTGCAGGACTGGGTAAAGAAAGGCCCGGACTACTCAGTCGTCAATGACCTAGCTTACTATCAAGGACGACTATTTCTACCACACAAGGAAATACAAGAACTAGTCATCTCCAATTACCATGACACCCTGATGGAAGGGCACCCAGGTATCGCAAAAACTGAAGCGAAAATTAAGAGACAATTCTGGTGGCCCACTTGGCGAAAAGATGTAAAGTCATTTGTGATGTCTTGTGGCATTTACGCCCAAAACAAAAGCCAGAAGAAAAAACCCGCTGGCCTTTTACAACCTTTGGATATTCCACCTACACCATGGCACACCTTGTCTTTAGACTTTATTACAGATCTACCTCCATGTAATGGATTTAACACCATCCTAGTTATTGTGGATCTTTTTTCCAAGATGGCCCACTTTATTCCTTTAAAGGGGTTACCTTCTGCTTCGATTCTGGCCAAGGAGTTCCTCGAAAACATTGTTCGATTACACGGATTCCCTTCTGTATTGGTTTCTGACCGAGGTAGTCAATTGATCTCGCATTTTTGGAAGAAATGTTGTCAACTGGCACAAATCGACGTGAGGCTATCAACAAGACCCTTGAACAGTACCTACGCTGCATGCTACACCAGACCGAAAGCAATTGGAAAGATATTTTATGGATTTCCAAGTACGCATACAATAACTCTGTACATTCAGGAACCGGACAACGCGCTTTTTATACCATATATGGACATCACCCTCGAACCTCAGAACTCGATTCGCCTCAGCACTTAGAAATGCCTGCAGTTAGTCATTTGCACTCTACTATTACACAAGCCTTTAAGGAAGCCACAGAACATTTGAAACAAGCAAAAGAGAAATACAAGAAAAATGCTGATCAACATAGAAGTGAAACTCCATAATACCAGATTGGGGATCAAATTTGGCTGGCTACAAAACATATACCTCTGAAGGGAACTCAGACTTTTAATCCTAGATATTTGGGACCTTACACCATTAAGGCCATTATCAACACGGTGGCCGTCAAATTGGAATTACCATCTAATATGCGAATTCATCCTGTCTTTCATGTTTCACTTCTAAAACCAGTTCAACCAGGGACAAGATTAACCAAACCACCTGACCCCATCTTGATAGATGGAGAACCTGAATTCGAGGTAAAAAATATCCTGGACTCCAGGATGATTAAATCAAAACTTTTTTATTTGATCGATTGGAAGGGCTACGGACCACAAGAAAGATCATGGGAGCCTAGCGACCACGTTCATGTACCTCGGTTGGTGAAAAGATTCCATCAGAACTTCCCAGACAAACCGGGGCCAGGGGGAAGAGCAACTATAGGAGGGGCCTTGGGGGGGAGTGCTGTCATGATGCCTACCCCCGGGCATCAGGACCAAGGCCCTCAGCTCCGGGAGCAGGCATCCAGACATTTGTTTAAACCTCAGCAGCCCCGGCTAGGGGCTGTCTGGGTTCAGTCCTGGCGCCTTAGGCGCCAGGCTCATCATAGAAATCAGTCCTGGCGCCATAGGCGCCAGGCTCATAGACTTTACTTAGCTGATGCAGACCATGCTGCAAAAGGGTCCAAGCCTACATGAGGCCTGGATGGGACTATTTTGTTACAGGGACTATTTTTTACTCGGGCGTGGCTCTAGGGAACTTCTTACCTAGAACTACTTTGGAGGCTATTTAAACCACACCCGAACAGCAGCACATGCTTCGCGTTATTCTGCATCCAGCAGCATGACGCTCACCGTGCCTGCAGCCAGCATCCAGTCTTCTGCCACGCCCGTGTGCCTGCAGCCAGCATCCAGTCTTCTGCCACGCCCGCCTCGAATCCGGAGCTCCTAGAATAAAGAAGAAGAAAAGGACAAGGTTAGAAAACAAACTTATTTCAAATTCCTCACCTAATTCCGGAACCATTTCATCTCTGGACCTGGAAAGTACATCAGTCCTGCACGCGTCGCTTCGCCAGCTCCAGCACGGCGCCATACTCACCAGTTTTCACAGCATCTTTCGATCCAGCACTGTCTCCATCATTTCTTCGCCGTAATCCGGCACCTAGGGGACACAAGAAAAAACAAGGTGAGCCAAGGGAATCAACAAATACAACCTCTTACCACCATAGACTTACCTGACTTACCACCGGCGGTATTATTCCATAACTCTCCACATTTTCATATGGCGCATCTGTAAAGAGGGAGAAAAACAACACGTTAAAGCATGCAATAGTTACCGGACAGCGTTGGGTAACACAGACTCTTACCTGAACGCCAGAAGCAGCTACGAGACCTTCTTCTCACAAACTCAGTTGCAACTTAAGGAAGGAAGGGGACATGAGTGAACATCGGGCACATTGAACTCTTTGAACTTGATACTTACCAATCCCGCCAGGGACTTCAGAGTCAATACTTACCGGAACTCTCCCAACGCCTTCAAACCAGTGAAGTAACTGGTATCTACGCGCCCCTGCAAGACACGCAGGATGGAGAGCTCATCTTTTATGAACATAAGGTGAGGTTACTAAGGGGATATCGGAGGTGATTAGTGGAGGAGAGCGAGAACAGTTGGGAGGCCATCACTAAAACCCACAGGTGGTTAATCCCTGTCTCCACTTGCAGGAAAATACTTCCTCGGGTCCAGCAGACAAGACTAGGCGGGCCAGTCCAGACAGTCATCTCTGCACTACGCATCACGTTGAAGGAGACCGCAGCTCTCCGGGTCCGATCGACACCCCTGTGGGGTCCAGGTGAGCGTAACACAAACCTGGGAAACCAACCGAAGACTGTGATTCTTATCTCCCACTGGCGATGCTGAACTACGACGTAAAAATCCTCACCACGATACTGGCTAAACGCTTGAATAGAATAATAGGAGGCCTAATATATAGCGACCAGACTGGCTTCATACCAGGGCGCAGCACTGCGCTAAACTTGCGCAGACTACAACACGTCCTAGCGCGGACAAAAGGCTCTCAGAGGGAATACGCTATACTCTCCCTAGACGCTGTAAAAGTGTTCGATTCAGTCTATTGGGAATGGCTGCTGGCGGCACATGGGGAGTTTGGTTTTGGGGAGGCCTTCATCCACTGGGTTCGGATCCTATACACGAACCCCAAAGCCAGGGTCAAAACTGGGAGGTGGGTGTCGGCACTCTGGGACATAGAGAGGGGGAGCAGACAGGGATGCCCGCTGTCCCCAATGCTATACATTTTGGCCTTCGAGCTGATAGCGGTATACCTTAGAAAACAGTACCTAGATGCTGGCATCTGGGTTGGCAGAATGGGACACCTACTGTCACTCTATGCAGATGACATGCTACTATATGTAAGAGACCCGCACCTAAATGTCCCAGTTATCTTGGACATATTAGACAACTTCTCCAAGGTGTCAGGGATCTGCTTCAGTAGATCCAAATCCTGCATATTCCCAATAGTGGGGTTAAGAGGGAGGGACACCAGCACACTCCCAGAAGTGGGACTCAAATGGGAGGCGGACTCGTTCAAATACCTGGGAGTTAATATAGCGCACACGCCAGAACAGATGCATGAATACAACACGGTGAGGGTGGCCCAGGGCCTGGGGAAATCTATGAAATTCTGGTCTAAACTACCACTGTCACTACTAGGTAGAGTGGCCATCACCAAAATGATCATTTTGCCAAGAGTTCTCTATTTTTTTAACAATGTGCACTACTACATCAAGGCGTCCTTTTTTCGGTCACTGGAAACAATGATTCGAGAGTTCCTATGGGGCCCTGCATGCCACAAGCTCTCACTAACAACGCTACACCTCCCATATGATAAAGGGGACGTGAAGCTACCAAACCTAGAGAGATATTACCTCGCAGCCCATCTTAGCCATGTGACCAAATGGTTGGCGGATGAATCCACCTCCGAAACAGAACTGCTACGGCACCAGGTGGCTCCCATCAGACTGAAAGAGATACTGTGGGTGACATGTGGGGACACAGAACACCCCCCAATGGTGGTATCGTTAGGGAGGAAGATATGGAGAAGGACGCTGGCCTTACTTAAGTTAGTGCAACCTTACTCCCCAGAGGTCCCAATGGCGGAGGACATATCCCGGGACAGTGCAGATATGGCAGTGATGAGGTAATGGGAGGAGAAAGGGATCTACACATGGGGAGATGTATATGAGGAGGGGGCATTCAGGGAATTCGGCTCAATACAGGAGAGAGAGGGGATCCTGGGTGGACAGTTCCTCTGGCACAAACGAATCTGTAAGGTGGCAAAGGGCAGATGGGAGGGCTGGCTAGAGGAAGCACAAGTGGAACCAATGCTCACGCTAATGTACAACCTGGGTGATGGCTGGCGACCTGTATCGAGGCTGTATAGCATGCTAATAGAGATACCCAATCCTAGGAGCATAATGTTAAAAGAGCAGTGGGAGGCAGACCTAGGTACGGTACTAACGGATAAGGAGTGGGAAAGGATACTGGGTTACCCCAAGGCGGTTTCGCAAAATCATCGCTTTAGACTGATAAAACTAAATGTCCTATATCGCACCTATATGACTCCGCAAAGGGTAGCCGCATTCAACAGGAAAGCCAGGTCGCTGTGCCCATGGTGTGGAGGCGATGGAGCCGACATGATACACATGTTTTGGCTGTGTGGGAGGGCGCGGGGTCTTTGGGCAAGCATAGAACAAGCCTGTAGAGCGGATGGTGTGGTAAGGTTTGAATGGTCGCCAAAGGAAAGCCTGCTCGGTGCCTACCCTAGAGAGAGCAAACACAAACATGTGATTAAATTCATGGACCTGGCATGTGTTCTGGCAAAAAGGGCCATCGCCATGTCCTGGAAGAAGGATGGGGGACCGCGATACGTGCAATGGCACAGGGAATTTGAGAGGTGGGCTGAGGCTGAAACCAAAGTGTGGATGGATGGGGTCAACAGAACGAACCGGATGGCAATGACAAATGGGCCGAATGGAAGGCACTGGTGTGGGACATGTTCCACCCATCTGACGATAAACCCCCCTGAAGGAGTTACACACAGGACCATACCTGCCACGTAAAGTACGACCCCGGCCACACGTAAATTATGAAGACCGCCACTGACACTTGAATAGCCCTTAGGGGTGGTGTTGGGGATGTTGGAGGGGCAGGGGGAAATTGCAAACAAATACTGACTAAAAAAAAAATAAGCAATTAACAAATGAACCTTTGAAATGGCAAAGGGGAGACCTTACAAGAATAGATATATAGTAAAGGAATTAGGGACATTGTGAATGTTGGAACACTTCATACATGGGTACAATGTGTGTAACTCATTCTTAATTAGAACACACTTATCATATATCATATCTATCCAACAAAATTGATGGCTTAATATACATGCAAATATTCATGTCCATGCACTCCCAATCAATTATGTATGCCCACAATCAATGCGATAATTCTCAGATAGAATTGCACTGATGTTTGCCATTATTAAATGACCTGTTAAGGAACAGGTGCATTTTGACCTCATTCTTGATCCCAAAATCAGCCGAACATACAACAATCACCAGTATGACAAGTTTGTGGGAGGCTGTCCTTTATAGGAATATCATTTGATAGATGAAGGATCATGATTTCATGGGTGCCTGAAGAGTGCAATATCCAAATACTCATTCATGCACATACTGTTTCAATCCCCACCAACAATACTCTAGAAAGCATGCTTGCATTTTCCACTCACCAACCTAATCTACTCTCCCCCTCTCTTTCAGATACAGCCCAGTACCTGGAGAGGATGCAAATGCCAGCATTGTGCTGCATATATCCCAGTAGCATAATATAACATAGACAGGTTATTGAGCAATGAAAATTTATTAAACAACTTCAAGACTGCTGTACGCCCTATATTACGTTTAGATCATGCTATGGTCCAACAGCAATTTTCTATTAAAATTAGAGAGATCTCATTAAACTAAAAATGACCATGATCCGTTGTACAATTTTACCTTAAAGCACGATGATGAAATTCGCTCAAAATGCGCATTGGCTTCTGCTACCTTTCAGAGTCTACAAAATCGCATCAAGATCTGAAGGGTATTTAGCATCAGCCATGACAAAAGCTAAAGAAAAGCACAAGCTCGTAATTATGAACGCAGCGAGTATGTGAGTAGAACACTATCGCAATAGATAAGATCCAAAGAGGGTCAAAATTGGCTACACATAATTCTATGGGTGATGCACCGACTGATCTAGTGGTTATGCAATGAAAAGACAGGGACTACACATCACCCTACAAAGATCCAATTGATCACAATAAGCTATAGTATTAATTATATTCTGAGGGACCATGAGCAACATTTCCATACAGATCAATCTGCGGGTTATCCATGATGGTTTAGCTTGCAAATCTCATATAGCCCACAGACAGACCAATGTGAGAATGTCATTACTGCCATCAGGACTCTGCACAGTGCTCTCTCTCAATTTAGGAGTGCCACAGCGAGCCACACCGGCCTCATCGCTCCCCTCTTAACCCAGGCCTCTTCGGGCTTACTTCACAAAAATACCCAGACTCGCTTTAAAGTGGAAAAGGTTGCCTTAATGTGACAGGCCAAAGCGCACAAAAAACGCTAACCTGGCTCCTGGCCTTACAGACTACCATAAACGATTTTAACAATTCATCAAACAATTAAATACATACACAATTTCATTCCCCCACAATTAAATAATTAAATCATTTCAAATTCCTCCGTTCCTATAACTTGCTCCCTTCCATCTCCTTAAAATCCTCTCACCCTTCATTCCCGCTTTGTCCCATCTTCTCACCGAGGCCATGCCCCTCCTTCTTCAATACCTGTTCCCCCTCTTTGTATCCCCGGGGTAGCCCGTTTGTGCAAACAGCACCACCACCTTCCTTTACCGCGTTAGCACCCCATTGATCTTCCCCCACACCTCCTCCAAAGGGCCATGTCCCCGGTATCCAACCACTTCTTACCCCTGTAAACTCCCCTCTGCACCAATCTCCTCCTTCCTCTGACCTGCAGCAGGCTGACCTGCAACATCAGCAACAATGAACCTTACAATATATCGCCCCGTCTAATGCCGCAGCCTCTCACACAAAACTACCAGCCCTCGTCCCTTTCAAACTCTTCACAAAACCCTGTGCTAAAAATTGGGGGACAAAACAAAGTTCTAATTAAGGACCGAAACCCCTCCCTGACAATGATGCCCAGAAACAAGGGGAGGGAGGGAGGGGACAAACTCTCGTCCCAACTGTCGCTTGCTCCCGAACATTCCCTGCCCCTCTTATATACTACCTGCGGAGCTCGATGCGCAGGCCAGATCGCTGGCCTGTGCAGTGCCCAAAAACACCCTGGGGGGAAATGCTTTGCGTTCCCCCTGCCCCGGGTTCCCAGTTTGGGCTTACTGCACAAAAATACCCAGACTCGCTTTAAAGTGGAAAAGGACGCTTTAATGTGACATGCCAAAGCTCACAAAGAAATGCTAACCTAGCCCCTGGCCTTACAGACTACCATAAATGTTTTTAACAATTTGCCAAACAATTAAATCAATAAACAATGACATTCCCCCACAATTAAATAATGAAATCATTTCAATTTCCTCCCTTCCTATCCCTTGCTCCCTTCCGTCTCCTTAAAATCCTCTCAACCTTCATTCCCGCTTTCTCCCATCTTCTGTCCGAGGACACGCCCCTCCTTCTTCAATACCTGTTCCCCCTCTTTGTACCCCCGGGGTAGCCCGTTCGTGCAAACATCACCACCCCCTTCCTTTACCGCGCTAGAACCCCATTGAGCTTCCCCCACCCCTCCTCCAAAGGGCCATGTCCCCGGCACCAGGAAAACCCTAACCTGAGGTGTTCTTTCGGTATTGTACGAAATTACCTACCTGAAAATTACTGACCTCACCAAAAGAACTAAAACACACCACGAAAATTTCTAACTACCAAAAGTTCGCATTTTTGTGATGTGTGTTTAGGTCTTTTGGTCAGGTCGGTCGGAACACCCTGCTCACTATACTATAAAGTAAAGTGAGCAGGGGTGGCTGGGGACACCCCTGCAGCTGATCCGACTAAAAGTAAAATTCCCCCCCGCAACACCCTGCTCACTATACTATACAGTATAGTGAGCGGGGGTTGCAGGGACACCCCGGCAGCTGCCCAAAAAAAATAAAAAGAAAAGGACCCTGGAGCTCCAGTTCCCCGATCACAGAAGTGAAAGAGAACGGGCGCTGCAGGGACACAGCGCGTCAGAAGGAAAGGTAAGAAGGAGGGTGCGGGTATGTTTTGTGTGTGGGTGGGGGTGTGAGTGGGGGTGTGTTGTGGGTGTGGGTGGGTGTGTATATTTGTATGGTTTTGTAATGGATGTTCGCATGGGAAATGTACGAATATTTTATGTTGCGTACATTTCCCATGCAAACATTTCCGTCGTGGGTAATTTACCCTCAGACAAATCACACAGATCTGCAAGTGCTGGAGCATAGGGAAATAGTTTATAAGGATTTTCCGGTTTTTAGGGAGGGCAGGGTGCATTTATCTGTGTATGGAAACACCTACTACTTAACGGAGGCTATGTTGGCAGTGCCGGAGATAAGTAAAAGTTTGAAGTGGAAGGAAACCTAGGTTAGGTGGGACAGAAAGAACTTCCCCATCCCCCTGTTAATCTTCTTCCTTGTCCTTTCCACTGCTCCTTCATTTAACGGCTCTCTCCAGACCCTCCTCGGCAATAACTTTCTCCAAAACAACTTTACCTTGGGCCATATCTCCATTAACCAGCTACGCTCCCTTTTCATTTTCCTCAACAATGATATTCCTGAGTCTCTTACTAAGTCATTCTCCCCCGCGTGTACTATTATTCCCTCTGGAACCCCATGACGCTCCCTCAATCCTGCTAATATGGGCAGCAATTGGTCCCTGAAAAACTTACAGAGGACTAGGGTTTTTTTGAAAACAAAGGGAGAGAGGCTTAAGACAGTGCCCTATACAAAATGTTTAAATTACCATGAAATAGTCTTAACTCCTCTCAGAGGCTCACCTTTTGAGATCTGAATTCATCTATGGGGAGACAAAAAGAACTGTGCTTCTCGATTGCAACAAATGGCACTACAGTCATAATTGAAAAAATATATATGTATCTCATTTTATTTTATCCTTACAATTATGTTAAAAAACATTTAATAGAAATAGTAAAAAAGGACGGGAGAACACCCGTCACACCTTCTAATATGCTAGATGACAACCTTTAGACAAGGACAATAAAACAAATTTGTAAACCCAATGTGTGCTAGAACAATGGTCCTAGAATAGGACCTAGAAGAGAACAAAAAAAACTAATTACCATAAACAAGAAAGTAACTGGTAGAACTACAAGACAAAACTAAACAATGTATACCAAAAAACAACCATGTGACATGAAAAAAATGCAACAATAACATGTAAGATGAAACACACCATTGATGTCAAATCTTAAAGTCTCTATTAAAATGTTGAGATATTTACTATAGTTCTAAGTACGTAACAGCTATAAATGCCTTATTAGACTTGTGATAGCATTCTCACAAAGAAAACATTAGCCCGACATGTTTCATTCCCATTGACCTTGGATAGGATGAGTAACGGGAAATTCTTCAGGGGGTGATCTTACAAACATCAGGTACCATGTCAATAATTAGAAAGATGACGTATACATTTTGTGACATTTGATGCAAAAACGAGCAGAGCAGGTCGTTAGGGATGACTTCTTTAGTTGTGAAGTAACAACCTAAGGAATGGAAAGGACAACAACAGACCAAATCATTTGGATGTCTTCAAAACAAACACTGGTAATAGTGGTTAGTATACCTTTTAAATCTGTTTGCAGATAAAAGGCTTACCTGACTGCCGACTTATAAGTAGTAGCAGGGGTAATCACATGGTCTGCTCGAGTAGGAGGATTTCTCTCTAAAAGAAAGACAGGCAACAGGGAGCTTAGTAAAAATGGCAAAGACTGACTAGATCTAATTAGCCTAGGAAAACAGCTTTTTATGGATGCAAATTTTAAAATGGGAAACTAAAATGCTTCTAGGTTTAATGTGATTTCGCAATCAGCAATGTTTAGTCAAAATCACAAAAAATACATAAAGAATTGCTGATTGTGTTAGCTCTTTTATTAAACTTAAGACAAAAGGTTATGTGGAGATTTTTTCTATGGGTCGAAGTAAACGTTATCAGAAGAACTGAAAGAAAAACCAATTGGATTGTTTGCCATAGTTCTACGAATGTTTAAAACTAACACTGCGAAACAAAAATGCACCAGACCGGCACAGACCAATAGAGTTGGAACAGTAAAACAAAAGTCAAAAGGATAAAACACACAAAGCTGACCTTTTCATTTCTTCGGTGCTTATTTTGCATTCCAATGCGAGTTATTGGAATACCGCGGCTGCAGCAGCATATGTGGAGCAGTGCTTAGATGGAAGCTTGCACGTTCCTTAATCCGCCGAGTGGGAAGGACAAAACCACAAAACGCGGGGTGAAAGCAACGCGGATGTAAAATCGTACGATTTCCAGCACAACAGTTCGAGGATCACTCTGAACGGCGTGTTAACATTTATAATAGACAACATTTGTAATGTCAACTTCTGTACTTACAGTGTGATGTTAACACTGGATGTAATAATTCTCTGAGTCTCTCCTCAGTCGTGTGTCTACAGCAAGAGCACGTGACTGTCTTTTGCTGCGACGCTTCTAATACTCGTACGGCTGAAGCATGGAAACTAAAAAAGGCGTGGAACTCCAACACCCGTGTATGTGTATTCCGGAGGCCATCTTAGAAGGGAAAACTTGTTGTTTATGTTCTTGTTGTAATACTCTCCATGCAGCAAAACAAAACACGGAATATCCCAATATCGCCAGTTTGAAATAATGTATTTCTTAATTGCAAAGGCCTGCCACGGTTTAGATGAAACTTGTCAAGATGGTGCAACATATTTTGTGAAGCTTACGGTTCCCAGTTGAAAGCTTATCTAGTACGATATATGTACTGTAAATATGTCAAGGAAACGCCTGCAGAAAACAAATGATGATGACATAACAGAAACTGAACATTACTTTTGGATATGTTTCAGGAGACAAGACTCGAGCTGATATTGTGTAGGAAGAATACCTTGGAGGGACCTGCCGCAAAGGAGAACCGCAGAACGTTATACTAACTGTCCTGTCTCTATCACAATTTGTCCCAATCTATGTCTCTACAGAATTACAAAGATAAATCAATCTTTGTTCTGTATCGAACAACTTTCTCTTGTTAGCCATTTGTCCCACCCAAGCCCCCCTATCCCCAACCACTTTATTAGTGCAATGTTGTAGCTGCAAACCAGTTATTTCCCAAAAATACTTTTTTCCGCCTCTTTCCCTGCCCATTTTACAATTGAATGTCCACAAATTCATATCTGCGGCAACTCACCACTCCTCCGTGCCACATCTGCAAAAGAAAAATTGTTTTGAGTTTCTTTCTGCCACTTCCATACCCCCCCTTCACCCCACTCCCTGCTCATGACAACATTCCTAACCTGCCCCTTTCCCAAAATCTCTGACCCTTTGTACTTTCCCAACCTCCATCGTCCCAAAATTATAACCTTTTTCTCAGATAGCCCCATACTGCTACCCTCCGATGCTGCTCCCATCCTGAAAGAATGAGTTCCAAAAACCTCTGCTCTTTCTCCCACGGCCGCCAAAGCCCTCCTCAATACTCCCAAAGGATGTGCTGCTGACACTGCTGCCCGTCCTCGTGCTGAAAGACCAACCCTTCTCTTCCCCCGCATGTCTCCTTCCATGCTAGGCCTGTCCCCACTGGGCACAATTCCTCACTACCCCTATCCAGAAGCAACCAACAAACCCTTTCCTTTCTGGTCCATTTTTGATCTCTTTATTTTAATATCCAAACCTAACTCTGAAAATGTAATATGTCCCCACCTTAGACCCCCTTCATCTCTTCTCCCCCCCACCAGCTGGGACATCCTAAATGCTCCAAAAATAACCAAGTGAAGCATGTTTAAAACATGTCCCTCTCCCATGCTGACCAGCACACCCCGCCTAACACCTTACATAATCTAACCAACAAGGCCTCGGAGATCGGTCTCCTGTTATCCTTTTCTCTCCTTTTCTGTCTTACCCAACCTTCCAACATTCTTCTTGCCATCTCCCTGCCACTTGGTTGAAAACACCAAAACCATTTCCCATAGAAAGCAATGCCTGCCAACTTCCCCGATATCGTTGCCTTTGACCAGCCTTTATCCATACACTTCAGTAGAAAGTTAATCACATCATCGCTTCTTCTCTCCTCTGCGTCCTCCTTGTCTTTCCAGCTGCGCGCTCCCCCCATTATGGATTCGGACCACACCCTTTTGTACTCTGTCCTAGAAGCTGGGGCTTGGGAACCCTTCACTGAGGACAGTGCTCTCATTTTCCTATCCTCCACAGCTCCTCCGGGATCCAATGCTTGTTCCAGTCTGCTCCTGATGCCATTCCATGGAATCTCTGCCACTGAAAATTACATAATGCATCAGCGATGCCATTATCCTTCCCTGGCACGTGCGTTGCTCTAAAAACCACATTCCATTCCATACAACGCAGCACAGATTCTCTCATTAATTTAGCCACCCTCTGGTCCCTTGCCAACTGCCTGTTAACCACGTAAACCACTGCTTCGTTATCGATGTTGAAATTCACTTTCTTGCTCCTCAATTCACCACCCCCCCATCTCCATTGCCACCAACAAAGGGAAGAATTCCAAAAAGGCTGTGCTTCTACCGCCTTTCTGCCATTGCTCTGGCCACCTTTCTGCACACCTACTTCCCTCCCAGAAAACTCCAAAACCTCCTGGGCCTGCTGCATCTGATAAAATGTGCACCGCCCATGAAACTGTATCACTCTGAAGCCACATGGTCACCCCATTGAAACCTTCCAGAAATCACAGCCAAATCCTGCAGTCTTCTTCCCTAACCACCCCCGACCGCCTCACCCCGTGGTGTGGGCACTTAGCTCCCGCCAACGACCGCACCATGTTTCTACACAAAGTGCACCCCGGGGCCACTACCCTACATGCAAACTTGAGATGTCCCACTAACCTCTGCATGTCCACCAGTGTCATTTTGCACGCTACTATCGCCTTCTCCAGCAAAACTACCATCCTGCTCACCTTATCATGCTGCAGGTGTAAGGCCATGACCACTGAATCCAACTCAATCCCTAAAAAGGTTAATACCACCGCCGCCCCTTAAGTTTGTCCTCCGCCAATGGCACTCCCAACTCCTGCATCAAAGTCTGAAAGGTCTCTAGCATTGTCCGGCGTTCTTGTTCTTTGCCTGCCACACTGATAAACAAAATATCGTCCAAATAGTGTAACACTCCTTCAGCTCCTGAGCTTTATGTAAAAACCCACTGTAGAAAGGAGCAAAAACACTTAAACAAGGCACAGGAACTAGCACAACCCATCAGCAAAGCTTTATCTACCTAGATGTGTCCTTCAAACTGTATCCCCAGCAGCCAGAAATCCTCTGGATGCACCAGTAACAACCTGAACGCTGCCTTGATGTCACACTTTGCCATGAAAGCCCCACTTCCTTCCTTCCTCACCAAAACCACTACCTGGTCCACACTCGCATAGGACACCCCACAATCTTCCGGCGCAATAAAGTAATTGACTGAAATGCCCTCCGGCCATGATATGTGGTGTATTAGCCCAAATTCCCTGGCAACCTTTTTAGGCACGACCCCCAAAGGGGACACCACCAAATCTCCCATCAAATTTGTGAATGGCCCTACCACTCTCCCCACTACGACCTCCTTGTGCGGTTTTTCCCTTACCACTTCCTCATTTTCCTGTGCTGACTTCAAATTTTCCGCCTACTGACGCAGCATTGGACCCTGGTAACCCAACCTAAAACCCTCCCCAAAACCTTCCCCCAAAATCTTGGCCCCTCCCTGTCTGGGTAGAAACTGAGCCACTTTTCCAAAACCGCCACCTTAACTAGAGTATAGGCCTTTCCCCTCAACTCCCCATCCTGTACCCCACCCTCTCCCTCTATCCCCTGATTGGAACCATTGTGTAACCGGATGCCGTCCCTCGCATCTGTTGCCCTTGTGCTTAAATTTGCACACTCTCCCCGTGCAATCTTCTTTCTTGAAAGCCCAACATGCTGCTGAGGGCTGACCCCTGCCTCTTCCCCCCACACCCTCTGAGGCGGGGCAACCATGAAAGGGCCGGTAAGGCACAGGTAAGCCACTCGCCATATGCAGCGTCGGTGCTGGACACGTGGGCGCCATCCACTGCAGCCAGAGATCCATGTCAATCTCTTCCCACACCGCTTCACTGCCCTTCGCCATCCTTGCCCTAGACTCTTTGTCATATCGCACCCATGCGAATCCCCCAAAACTCTGAACGCCTTCCTTATCACATCCATGTACTTCAACAACGCTAACACCTCTCAGGAAACTTCTCGCAATAAACACTGGCATATATAATGAAAGCCGATGTCCAATTGTCAATTGTGACCGGTACCTTTGGCCTTGTGGGCAACTCCCTCTCCTCTTTCTTTGACCCTTCTTTGGCTTTCACCACCATGTGGAGGAGCTTAAAAACATCCACAAACTCCCCAGCCCATATTTTATCTTTTGTTGTTCCCATTAAATGCGAGCCCAATGGCTTAGTAATCGCTGTATAAGTCGTCTTCTTGTCCTTCCCTGTACCTTCAGCAACCTTCCCTTTTGAAACCTGTAATACATCTGGAGCCGCGGGCTCCACCATCTTATCAATTTGAACTTCCACTGAGGGTACACTCTTCCCCTTCTCCAAGGTCCCCGTGGTCCGGAAACCTTGTTTCCCCATCTTTCCCCAATGCCCCATTCCCTTCCCTGCCTGTCCTCCCATTCGTGTCTGACCTGTGCCACGCAGATGACCACTCCTGTTCCCGCTCACCTCTTTCTGCCCCGTCGTCACTTAGCCGTGGCATCCTGGCCTCCACTCTGACACTCTTCATCTCTTTTCTCAACGGGCGTCTGCTGCGGGGTCAAAAATTATCAGCAGACTCACCAAGCCCATTTCCCCTCCATCCTCTTGCACTTCTCTGCCCTCCAAACTGACCTTCCCCTTCAAATCTTGAACCCCTTTTCACCCTTTTCCTACCCCGAAAACCATTTTGCTCTTCCTCATCCCATTGTCCAACATTCTCCTCCTCCCATTCATCCTCCCAATGAAATACCATTGTTGCTGCGAGCACACGCTCAGGCCGGGCCGCTCCTCCTCGGGTGAGCCTGGGGCGTCCCCCCCGCCACTCCTTTGACGTCTTCTTGGTCGGCCGTGCCGCCCCGCCTGCTCCTCTCTTCTTGGGCGAGGGGTTCTCTCCTCCACCCTTTGCTCCTCCATGCTTGGGGCCATGCTGCGCCCTCTAGTCTGTTCCCTGCATCCTCCAGGAGGGGCCGTTTTCAAGCCCTCTCATATCACCTCCTCATGAACCACGGGGCCATGCTATGCCCCCCCCCTGAAGTCCTCCTATGCGGGGAGGTCGTTCTGCCCCTTCCCCTTTCTTCACTTACTGATGGGGACCGCTCTCTCCTCCTACCCCTTGTACTCTTTTGCAGGTATTTCCCCCCTCTGCCCCTCTGCACTGCCACCCCTCTCTGGTCCAGAACACCCGTAGCCTCACCCCTAACCTGCTTTGTGCCCACCTCTGCCCCCAATCCACCAGAGACCTCCACCGGCTCTTTGGCTCCCGACCCTTCACCTAATTCCCCCCCACTCCTGTACTCCTAGGAACCTCCCTCCTTCTCCTTCTGACCCCTTTGTCCCATACTCCCCATAGCTGCTGAAGGGCTACAAGCCACCACTGCAGCGAGGGACCCAGCTGCCGCCGCCCTGAGCTCGGGCCTCCCTTCCCCAACCCCTTTTATCCCATAACCACCCCCACAGCCCCTTCTAGCTGGGCCTTGGTTGCCCTGCTAATAATATCCAGGGCCGACCTCAATGCCTGTGCGTCCACCAAACCCTTCTTCCCCAAAACTTGTCCTGCCATCCTGCTAGCTGAAATAATTAAACTTAATTCCTCTGTCCCTTGCTGATTGCCAACTCTAATCTAGCCCCGGACCCAAAGACCTGGTCTCCTTGCGTGCCCTGCCTTAAACTTTAAATTGCCAGGGTACCAGCTTCTTAACTGGCACCTGTAAAAAATCCCACCCTGAATGGCCCTCAAAGAATTAAAATTCCAATATTAATTATTTATTTATTTTGACCGAAGCCGCACTCCCCGCGCTTGTCCCTCTCCTTGAACTTGCTAAAATTATAATTCAGCGTAAGATACTCTTTAACCTGCATGTTAGTGCAATGCCAGAGCTGATCCACTCCCCCACGTCACCAGCAGCAATGTGTGCTGGCGACTGCAGGACCAGCACTGCCCCCTGGTGGCTCCTGGACAGCACTGCACCGCTGCCTAGCGTAATCTGAAGGCGTAGAAACAACACTGGTTGCGTGGCTCCTTTACCACTTAAAACGTTTATATGCCACTGCCGTGCCACCCCCCTTCGGTTGGGAGAGTGGTTGCTGCAAATCCTGAGGTGTGCTTGCCCTTTAAGGCGCCACATTGCCCCCTGGCTACCCAGGGCGATCACCGCGCTCCTTTCGATGCAGCGCTGAAGAGAAAACCCGCTTGCCCTTCCCCGGGCAGTGGGCACTGCGTATAACTGAGAACCCCCCGCCGGTTACCTCCCGGAGAGCTAGGAGAACCCCCACTGACCCGACACCGGCAGCTCCTCTCACAGCACCCTCGCGGCAAGGCGCCTTGGACCACAACCTAAGCCGCCATCCGCTGGCAACCCTTTCAGTTACAGCTCGAGCTAGGTGTGCCGTGCTGCCCTACCAGGTACGAAGCGGTTTTATCTAAAGCCGTTCCAATGTAGCTTTGCCGGCTATCCTGCAATTATGCAATATGCCAATAAATATATTGCATATATCCACCTACCACCCGACACTAATGCTGCTAACTGCTAGACCCTACCTCACTGCTGCTAAGCATAGGCCCACGCAGGAAAGGCTCAGGAGCAGCGACCTGGGCGACCGATAAACTCTCGTCCCAATTGTCGCTTGCTCCCAAACCTTCCCTGCCCATCCTATATACTACCTGCATCGCTCTATGCGCAGGCCAGCCTGTACAGGGCCCAAAAACACGCCCCCCTTCTGAAAGACATGGCCGGGGGGTACTGAAAACACCCTGGTACATGCCTGCCCACTCTTTATCTTTAACCCAGGTTGCTCCCGACAGACGTGACCCAGGACCTTGAGTCGACCCCCTTCAACTTCACTGGTTCTTCACCGGGACACAGCTGCAAGACACCAATGGTCTTGACTCTGCCTCCCACCATAGCTCTTATTCTTCGCTGGGCCATACTAGGAAAAAGTGTCTATGCTATGAGTCTACCTCTGCTGTCACCCCGATTCTTTGCCAGGATGCACCCGGCAAACAGGGCCCGACACAGTATTCAGAGAAACCTCTTCCTCGCCATATACTCCTGTTGGCTCGTGCTCACAACCAGTGCAGCTAATTCCTTGCAACAAAGCCACTCAGATTCCTCATTCCCTGGTTCCACTATGTTTTTTAAAATTCCTGGCATAGAACATCATACCTTTATGGACCCTTCTCTCCAGCTGTACCGGGACGTATGGGCCCATAAACCTTGTTAATTGCCTTTTCTGCGCTCTGGCCTTTGCCTTGGTCTTCAGGCTTCATAACTCCTGGTACCACCCTCAATAAAGCTTAATTAGCACACAGATGACTTTATAGACCTGCTCTTAGCCAATCGGAATGTTTGGAATGTAATCTATATTCTCTAGCATAGACTTTGTTTCAAACATTGTAACGTGGGCATCAGCCTGACAATCAGCAAAGAAACAATTGTCTTCAGTTGTGTGAAAGCAGAGAAAAGCATATGCAGTTCCACTCACCAAACTATCATACAAAAATTAAACACAAAAAGTGTATTGTTTATTGTTATAATTTCATGTTCATTAAGTTAGCCATACTCGTTATGCGTGTCCTCCTATTTTCCCCACTATAAAAACACTTTACTTTTTAGTTGCACACCTCCATGTGCTAATAGTCTTATAAACCATGGCTAGGGCCATTGTTACTTGCGATAATGACCCTCCCCATCTTATAGCTCTCAGGTTTGCCTCGGACAGTAACTGTCAATTATGCTGTGATAGCGAACACCTCCCTCATTCTGTAAGGTACCATTAATTCTCTTAGAAATTTTAACAATCTGTATAATAATGAGGTGCTAGGCAAACATTGGTCTTCCTGCAGAATTTCAGTGATAGTTACAAGCCGAAGCGAAGCAAGTGCTTTAACGTAGCCCTGGGGGCATTACAAGACATGCAATGCCCCCCCACCATGAAGGATCTATTGCTATTAGTACCCCGGCACATCGTACCGAGGTACTAAAAGCATTTCTTTCTCGAACTGAGAAACGGCGTTGAAACCGATTCTTGACTCAAGAAAAAAAAAGGAAAAAAATGGCTGCCAGTGATCGGGCAGAAGGCACCACATGTAGTCCCTTCTCCCTTTTCATGGCAGCCTTTGAAATGAATGGGAAAAAATAAACAAACAAAATGGCCACCATGGAAAGGGAAGAAGGGACTTTGTAGTCCCTTCTACCTTTTCATGGTGGCTAATTGCCCGCCGAAGAAGTCCTGGGAACAGCCCTGTTCCTGGCACCATCGAGGGAGAAAGGAGCAAAGGTAAGTAGGTTTGGGTAGGGAGGGGTTCAGATATGTGGAAAAGGAGGGTGGGGGAAGTGGAAGGGGACACAGTGAATGCACTTACCTTTTGTCCCGGCGAGGCAAAAGGGCACTCTCATACTACGAAGAGGCTTGGAGCGGGGTCTTTCCCTGTCTGGTGCAGACCCTGTTTCAAGCATCCTCATCGGCTGGGAGGCCACCACACCCCCCCTCACTGGGTACTAATGTAAAATATAAATGTAGTCGCAACATTATTAGTGGTAAGTTTGGCACCTTCTTTGCCACTCTTGTTTCACGAGATTGAAATGGCTTCATTCCAGGCCATTGAACTGTGAAACGGACCAATACAGCCGGTACCCTAGCAGACCTAGCCAACACTCATCCACCACCTGTATCTCTAATAATGCTTGACGCTCAGAACATTTTCAATCAACTGCAATGGCATCTTATTAGGGAAACGCTACAAGAACATGATCACACAAATTAGCACACAGCATTAGTTATATTCTGCATAATAATCCATCAGCAGCATTAGGAATTAAAAATACATTAACAGAGATCTTCCAGATTCAGGGGTGACAAGGCACAGTTGCCCCGTGTCACCCTTTCTTCCTTTTGCCTTAAATATTTAGAGCCATTTACCCATCCTGGTGACTGCAGTATCCATATCAAGCTCTTTACAGCTTAACTTATCACAACTGAGATCAACGTATTCACCATCAGTATCATTAGCTATGCCACAGACCCATTAATGTCACAACGAGCGGTTGAGTTGGATGAATCCTTTTTTGGGAAATGTCCGGTTATTCCTTAAATTCACCAAAAAATATTGGCTACTAACCTACTGACTTGAACATCTCTGGATCTAAAACCTAGTGTTGCATACACAGGTAAATTCCCAGTTGACTACTTAGTTCCAATAGGGAAAATCAATACCAAAAAGTAAATGACAGAAAGAAAAATAACATTCGGTGCATGGCATAATCAGTGGTTATCGCTCATTAGAAAAATAAAGCTTGTCAACGTGACCATTCCATTACACATTTCTACTACTTTCTCACACTATTCTGCTTTAAACCATACATTTATTTGTAAGATATCCAGGGCTTTCAGGTTTGAACAGGCATGGAAAACCTCTGCGCAAATCCAGAAATATATAAAGCTGACTAAAGTAATGGGATATTAGGGCTTCTTCATTTTAAGGATTACTTTTGAGGTGACTGGAAGACCAGAATCATTCAGGTTATGGATTGGATCTTACTCGCACACAGAGAATAATCATATATGACAGTTTGGAGATTCATAATTCTACAAAAAGGTAAAACAGAAGACCCCTGCATTCAAGCAATAATGCACATGTGGGCATATAAGAGGTCATTATTTGATTTTCAAATTATCTTCCATTTCCACTATTGCAAAAATAGCAGAATGCACTGGCAAGCCACAGGTGCTAACATAGCATCCCAACTAATTAGTAAGAGTTTGGTGAAAGTGTTTATGCATTTACAGGAAGAGTATTATCTTCTGAAAATGTGAATTATTTAACTATTTAAAATTGCATGATTTAATTATCTTCACAAAACTTGATAAACATTTCCAGCTCTAGAGCCAAATCAATCTGTTTAAATTAGAACATGTATGCTAGACCAATAAAGGCCGTATACGCACACTGTTGTAGCTCCTTATATAATGATTTAGCGGCAGTAATATTAAAATGACTAAAGAACAGGGGGAAGTAAACGTATCATCTACCAGTCAACTACAAATTACATCAATATAAAATTATGTTTACTATGCATAATGTCCTTGCTTGTATGGCCAAAATATCCAATATTGTGGATCAAGGGTGCCCTATATGCCATAAGGTCAAGGCTAGTCTTTCCTGCAAGCTTACCTTATGCTCTAAATCAAACAATATTGAGTCAAGGTATTTGACAAATAAATGTAGTTAGAGTTGCCAGAATCATCACTCTATTTCGTCTTTTCTGTTTGGTACACTCCATAGCGACAGAGAAGTTAACTACTTTCGATTTATGTATTGATTGCCTGTACAGGAGAATGAGAATAGAAGCCCCCACATTCTCCTTTGATTAAGACATATTTCTCAGACCTTATCTCTAGAGAAGACAGTAAATGTTACAAAAGTAATTAACATTTCTAAATTAAAATTAAAATTGGAAGAACGTCCCATATTACTGAATGAGGATTGAAATATTTCAGGTCGTTCCTGTACCTCCATAGCACCTCTCCAAAACATAGCTCTACCGCTAAATTTACCACTTTTCTGACTACACTCTTATTTCACTTTTAACATATTTCCTATTGCTGTATTTTCAGAAATACAACAACATAGCCCATGTGGGGTTTGCTGTATCAGGAATGCTGGTGTTTGAAAGATTATAGTAGGATATGACTTAGTTATATTGAGGAAACTGTGGCCCAGAGAAAGAAACCGGCATCCTTCACAGTACGAGAAGGAAATAATCTGCGGGGCATTTGAGTCAGTGAGACCCACATTGCTGTCCCTACCGATGCTTGCACCAGCATCGCATCATTGGAGACCAGGCTGGTCAGACTAGAAAAGTTCTTCTCATGAGTGTTCAGTAATTGGGTATTTCGATTATGTGGACAATAGTAGTTCTTAAAACGTGAGGTACTCCTGGATTCGATGGTTGTCACACCACTGACATGAGGGTAGTTTGCTCAGAATTACTAGTTAGTTGTGTTTTAGATATTGACCTTTTCAATTCTGAGGTGGTTTTAGCTGCTTGTGAAAATGGCCACAGGCAGATTTTTGACATGGGATCCCCTTTTGCAATAAACAGGAAACAGATCAAGACTGGAAGGGCCTGAAGTTATGTTCAGCTTGTAAGGCCAATTCATGAGGTCTTGGCTTTACCTGTTATCCAGAGGGTGGAACAAGAGATGTTAGAGGAGGGCATCACTTTTATTCTAGGAGATCTCTCAAACCTGAAGAGCTCTGTCAATACATAGAAATGATGCCCCAAACAGTGATGCAACTGGGCTTTTAAAGTCTCTTAACTGGATGCTTTTCTCGGCAGCCATGCCAAAGAGCTTCAGGGGGATGTCACCAGGGGATTAATAGCTAGAATAGTACTTGAGTTTCCTTTGTATTGGTCCTTGTGTATCAAGAAGACGGACAGGGTATTGTCTATTCAATTGACCTTGCCTCAGAAGGGAATCACAGTGAATCAGTGGTGTAAAAGATATATGGCTTTCGAGGCTAGTGGCAAATCTGGTGGCTAAATTGGAACACGTTCTATACCATTGGTGCTAGGATGTTCATTTTGGGAGCAATGGAATCGGTATTGTTGATCTCTTCTTTTTCTCCTGTTATGTTTTCTTGGAACATGTATAGCTATGGTAGCTATGGGGCATGCCAAAAAATGACTTTAAGAAATGCCTCCCAGTGCCCTGCTTGGTATTTATTTCCCATATGGATTTCTCTATGTAGGCTGCATCAGAATCAGGCCCAGACTTTGCATCTGCGAACATGAAAACAATGCAGGGCACGTGATGGTTGAACTACAATTTTCTACATTTTTTTCTATACGAAGATCAATGAATTGTTTGCGAGGGTCAATACAACTTTGACACAACTGATAACAGGACAGAAGGTTTTAGCAAGGTCTAATGAATTCCTTTAATTTCAAATATCATTGCATGGAATTTGCTTTCTTTTTAAACAACTCCTTTTCCTTGTATTTATGGGATTATAATTCCACCTTTTTCCACCCTTGGACCGCAACTTCCCACCATATACCATTAACCCTTATTCCGGTTCTCTATTTTGCTGAAATTTCAATATTGCTCATAAAACGCATTCTTCTGACAAGGGAGATTTTGCTCCTTTTCGTTAAGTTGTTTCCATTACAAACACATAAATCTGGTCAAGAGGATCTCTTCAAAGTGATGTGTGGTAGTCTCTTCATGAATAGTCTGCTTGCTTGCAGTATTTGCCTCTAAAAGGGGTCAGTTTAAGCCCTTTCAACAACAGGCCCCAATACCCGAGGTCCCTCACTGTTTGTGAAGTGGTATTAAAAACCCAACCCAAATCTCCAACCTATATTCTAATGCATTGCATCTTAGAAAGACAATTTCGGGTACACAAATAGGTCAACATCTGATTTGGACTTTGATTTGAAGTCAGGCAAGTAAAGAATTTGTAAGGCACTGAAAATTATTATGAACCCCATTAGCCTAGAGCGATAGAGAAATGATTATATGGTACTTACAAGAACATCAAAACAGTGAATTACCCAAATGTCTTGCAAACAGGAAACTGAGCGTCTTTTTCATGTGAATCAGGTAAAACTCGCAAACTGTTAATCTAATTGGGTGTTATTCTTTGTGTCCGCTAACAGGGATGGTAGAGAATTGAAGCCCTGTTTGATTCATGACCTGCTGAGAAGTGAAAACAAGGTTGAGTAGAGGATGTGGAGCTCACCTTTAGTCTGATTTAGCTGATTACCCCTCTGATGATTCTCCCCTTGCACTGGTGGTAAATGGGCTTGTCAATTTATTGGGGTTTAAACTCCTAAATGATATGAAGGTCTTTCAACTTGTGTAATACTATGTATTTTCATTGCCCATATATTTATGTCTATCTTGTCATTAGTTTCTTGAACTTTGGGATTGTGGCCTGTTCAGAATATGTATTGAGACTGCACCAAATATTTGAAACTTCTTTTGAGGTTATTAATTATCTCGTCATGTGGCCAGCAAATTGTAATTATTTATGGCATCCTGATACTGATGGATTATTGTTTTATATTTTAACTTTGTAATGTTTTATGCTTTTATGGCAAACTACTGAATAAAGCTATGTACATCTCTTAATCTGGAACATGTGCGCTGGAAGCCAGCATTTCTGGCATGAGTATTCTGTCCTTTCCTCACTGATTCTGATTCCTCATCTAATTGCTGTTCCCAAGACGTAGACATGAAAGGCAGCTGTGTCCTATTCAGTTCCGCTAATACTAAGTATCAGACAGAGCGACTGATGTTTCCAAGTGAGTTATGATATAATATAAATGAAGTGCAAATTGTGTTTGCTGGCTTCTGGGCACTGTGAGGGAGAGTGACTGTCAGTGCCTGGCCAGAAACCTAGAATAACCAGGTTTTCAGATGTTCATATAGTTATGTATGGATTCAAGATGAGTCAGGGGATTATTCAAAAGGGGCAAGGCCAGACTACTCTTCTTCCTATGGTTCACCATAAGGGTGTTGAAAGAAGATGTTAAAATGGCTGTCTCTCTGTATCTGAAAAGGCGTGAAAAGATGCACATAGGTCCACTCCCCTAACCGGCCCTAGTGAGCGATGCCTCAGATCATAAAGTGTACTCTTTTCCCGACCGTTAACCAATGTAAAGCTCTGATGGCAGATATACTTCGGTCTTGGAGTGGAGTTTGGGTGCGGAGGTGTGCCCTGCATATTGAAGTCACTGCAATCGGTTTAATAAGTATTGGGACAGGCCCTGATAGAGTTTGAGTAATACGTGATTGCTCCAGGTATGAAGGTAGGTTTTTAGCATTGTTAGATGCTAGAATTCTACCATTACTGACTGGCTAACTCTTACTTTGAGTTATGTGAGAAATATATGGTAGGCAGCAGAAGTAATCATTGGTTGGCACTTAAAAGTCTCCATTCCCTTGCAGTTTCCCACTGGTAGTGGTTCCTAAGGCAGCAAGCACAACACTTCCAGTATGGGTAGAGTATAGAGGACTGATTGCTAATGGACATTGTGGGCACTGTCATCTACTTGAATACCTTTGCCTTTATCAGTGGACTCTGAAATATTGCCTTAGAAGTAGGTCAGCATTCCCCTCCCCAAAGGCCTACTTAAAGTTTAAATGCCCTGTACCCTGTGGAATAGCGGGCCGCCTTTCCAAGAATACTGAAAGATATATGACTGACTATGATTAAGAGCAGCTGGATAACATGGTTATATTCAAACTCAGTTGTGAAAACTTATTTGGCACCAGTGTAAAAAGATTGGGCTCTTAAAAGATGCTCATCTGACAATAAAGGCCAGTAAGTGACATATGGATAAAGGGTTGTGACCTATGACACCCACCAAGTCAGCAAAAGGAATGTTCAGCCGCTGCAAGTGATGATAGGGCCAATGCATTAGTGGGAAGCACCTTGCACCTAAAGCCAAGTGTCTGGGGCATTGCTGGTTATTGCCGGAGGTTTAAACGAGAAAAAGAACAAACACTGCTGCACACCTATGCTTGATAAGAGTGGTACAGAGTTGAGGTAAGTAGTGAGGTGCAGAGGAGAAAGACACAACCAACAAATCACCAGTTTAAAATCCGGCATGCTGCACTAATGAGAGGTGGGGCCATTTCAAACAAGGACAATGAATAAGTATTGTTACATGATCTTGGCTATTAAGCACCTCAATAAAACACGACCATTCTCCATTATCTTTTGTTACACAGATTTATCTGAAGAACCTAAGAAAATTAGAACCTATGAACACTTCATAAGTATTTGTTTTTGCTCCTGAAGAAAGGAACTTGAGTCCCAGAACGCGTTGAGTTTACGTATTTGGATTGAAAACCAGAACATGCAGAGACGGATATCTGTATAATACAATATGCGTGTAATATTGTTGTAACTGGTGGGGAATACTATAGTACATGTACAGTTCAATACCAAGAATCATGTACAAATAAAAATGTATATATATTGAAAACTGTGAAATGTTATTGCTTGAGCAACTTTTTAAGCTACAGAACTAATTGGCTACATCAATAACGTGAAGGACGAACGTGGGGTTCGCCCTAATAACTATTGGTTAACCTAATTATATGTGTAAGTTTAACCAGTGAAATACTAAGTAATTACTGTTTGTCTTTTGACAATATTTGGAGTGTGCAGGGGACGCGAGTGATCCACAGCCCGTGGACACTCTTTGTCTTTTGCTATTGCTGGAGGTTTGCCAGTGAACGAGGTATCATTACAAACGTACTGCTCCAATTGACTTCCAAGAAGCAGCCCAGAAGCCCAAACTCAATTGAAGACCTGCAGAGTGCCTTCCTATTCCTAAACAATATAAAGGTTGAGGACATCTTCTACATCCTGCCAGAAGAAGTCCATACTTTTGGAGGGGCGGTTATGTTGATGCTGCATGGGAAAGGGGAAGAAGAGCCAATAGCATTCTAAAGTAGAGAGCTGGTTCCCATAGAAAGGCATTGGGCTCTAAAAAAGGAAGAGGTCATACATTGTAGGCAGCCCCTTGACTGTCTAAATTGATCTCCGTCCACTGAAATGGTCTTTGGGCATGGATGTGAAAATGCAAGACTCTGTGGATGGAGTGTGAGGGGCCTGAACATGACCTGAAGCTTGGGATTCTGAGGGATTACATGTTGGCTAGCGATGGTCGATCCACCTGGTTAGTTGAGTTATTGTGAAGGAGGAGCCTTTAAACTCCAGGGAAGGAGGAGTATGAGGTCTCCATCAGCAACCACGGTTCGATTAACGATTTCTGACTTTTTTTGTTCTGCCCTGCACTTTCAGCAATTATTTTAATCGATGTTTCTTATTTTTTCACCGCAAAATATGCGGAGAGTGGTTGGGGGGTGGTTGTGGGGGCGTGTTGGGGGGGAGGGGCGGTAATTGGTCGCCTGCGATGGGGTAGTCCCTCTTTTATGTTGTTGGCCGTCCCGGTTTTTTGTTTTGAAAATCTGGTCACCCTAGCGGAGAGCCCCTGCCGCATCCCTCCCCTGGATCCCTCCACCCCATATATATACCTTACACTAACTTGCCTTCTGCATTTTTGGCAAAAAGAAGTGGAAACAGATTGATTCGGTGAAAGTGTAGGTCGGCAAAAGTTGGCTAGACCGCCACTGCATCCCTGCAGGATTGTTATCATTCATTCCATAAAGACCCTTGTTGCTTTACCTGAAGGCGCACATAACTGTCCTGGCTGCGCGATACAAGGTCCCACTTGGTAAACTGATCTGAGCCTTTTTATTACCGAACTGTTGACAAAATTGCGATATAATTAGGTTGACAGGTAGGCAGCTATTACCCCACGCATAGTGTTTGTTTCACTTCCCTTTTCTGATCTGAGTTAGATGATCACCTTCGTGTGCTCGCAGCTTTCACTGTGTGTGTTTATGTGGGTCTGTTCAGCGTCTGCAAGTGTGTCTTTTGTGCGCGTCTGCGTTTCTCTGTAAATGTACGAGTGCCTACTGCTGTATGTCTTCCTTCCTCTGTGTGCCAGGAGACCCCATGATGTTGATTTTGAATGCCGCAGATCCCAGAGCCTGGCTCTGAGCCGGCTCAACTCAGAGTGGGCTGCGTGGTTCACGCTGAGTGATTGACAGGGCCCTTTGCAGGGCACCTGCAGTGTTTATGCCGCCGCAGCCGTGAAAATGTTTCAGGGTTTCTGTTGCCAACATTTCACACAACAATTTAGAACAAAATAGAGCATTTGCGTCAACGTTTAGTGCATGTGTTTAAGGCTTTCAAATGTGCCCCCTCCCTTTGAAGCAGCTGCATTTTAATAACTGTTACTTGAAGAGCAGCTGTGAAGCGCATGGCGGGTTTTTATAGAACAGGCGTTCTGGCGAGTGACAGAAAGATCAGTCAGCTAGTTAGCAAAAGGCACGTCCTCTGCCCTATTAAACTGCAACAGGAATGCCTTTCACCGCTGGACTCCTTAGCTAGTGAGCACTTGTTACAGCTTAATAGCTTTCCCTTGACCTAATCTCAGCGTCACCCCTGCCCTGAAAAACGCAGAATTCCTGCTGTACTTGGACAGCCTTACAGCAAGAGTCTGCGACGTACAGCAAGAGCCATGGACACCTTAATCGAACACTTTGCTCAGTGGATCAAGTGGGATGCTAAATCGAGGAGGGGCTCTCATTAGGTGGGCGTGGCCTAAGTATGTCTCTGTGCCTGGTAGTGTCTAAAAGACAGGCGCACGCAGCTCCCTAGCGCACGACCAGATCTGATTCATACAGGATCCAATGATTGCAGGTGCACAGAAGGTGCCAGCAGCAAAGAACTTGAAAGTTCTTCAATACGCCTGTGACACTGATGTTCCACTTCGGGGCACTTCAGTGACAATAGACACCCCACCTCAACAGTCCTGAAGACGGCACTAGAACACCAGCTACCCACTAAGTGCCAGAAACACCATTTAGTGTCGACTAGATAGATGTGAGGTTGTGATGACCACATTCTAAGTCACCTGTTGTGTACTAACCCACACTGTGCAAAGAACTAAATGCAAGAAATCAATGTATGAGGTTTTGTAAGATGCCTTAAATAGTGTGTATTATCGGAAAATACCGGCAAGAAAAAGGTTATGATGTTAGCCGTGTGAGGCTATTTTTAAACCATATGAAAATAAATATTTGTCAAATGTGCTATATGCAAATTGGGTAATCTCTTGTGTTCAGACCACATGTTGTGATTTGTACAACCGAAGCTGGATCCACACTGGGCAAGTGTCAGACAGGTGGGGTAGCCTATGTCCTCCCTTACCTAGTGTGTAGCCAAAGCCAGCTTTACACTGGCTGTCTGAAGATGTCAGTACTTCCGAAGTGCTGACACCTGCAGGTAGTCCGTGTAACTGTGCAGTGTTTTGGTTACACAGCTGCCCGAGGTGTCGGCATGGCTGGAGCTAGTCGGAGGGTGGGCCCTGGCAGTGCCGCGGCTCGGGAGCCCTTTCTGGAGACTGTGGGTTTTGCCCCAGCTGGTCCTGGCCCACTTTTTTTTTTTGAAACTTTATTTACACAACATGTACAACAAAAACCCAAGACAATCAATGTACAACAAATAAAACATGGTAAACAATACAAGAAAAGCACAGCATTTTACACAGTTCAATGTACAGAGTGAGATATACAATACTGCAAACCCCCAATAAATCAAACAAATCTCTCAATCACCCCCCCACCCAGCAACCACAATGTTAGAATAGCTGCAAAAATCTAGCCCATATTTTTTCAACCAAAGCCAATTTACCAAGTCTCCTATACATCACTCTCTCCATATTTGCCAATTCATGCATCTCAGACAACCACGTCTCAACATTCAATGTCAAAGCATTCTTCCAGTTCCTTAAGATAATTCTTTTACCAGTCATTGCCCCTCTGAAAAACCACTTCTTTTCACTCCGAGTGAGATCATCCAAAGACTCATCACTCCCCAATATGATCACACTAAAATCCAAGACCGGGAGACCAATAATCACTTTGTCACATATACGTCCAATCTCACCCCAGAACAGCCTGACTAGCCTACAATCCCATAGTAGATGTTCCAGTGTACCAATTTCACATGAACACCTGGCCCACTTAATGCCCTATGCTATTGATTCTTCTTGGCCTGTCTTTCTAAGGAAAGCAGGACTGCACTGGGATTTTATTGGAACATTAAGGCGGCACAGGAAGTCCCAATGCCTCTCGTCTGCAGTTAAGTTGTCAGACTATTTTTTGTTCCTATTTACATGAATAGTGGCACATGCACTTCAACGCTTGAGTGACATGATTGCAGGGCACCTACATTGTTTGATGAGGACCCCTTACTGAGTTTTGCAAGGGTCTAGCAGAACTGAGGCGACACAAACAGGAATTGCAAGAACTCTCTTTTCCTGGTTAGAGGAACCAGATTTTGCTTTGGTGTTGTCACTAGAAAGAAAAGAAAGTCATGGTGCCGCCAATAATCACAGCACAGGCTAGCTGCATATAAATGTCAATCAATTAACAGCATCAAAAGAGCAATAACCAGTGACTGGGTGGAAGCGAAAGCAAGGTGGAAATGAAAGCAACTCTTTAGGTGGAATTGAAAGAAAGGTGGAAATGAAAGCAACTCTTTCGGTGGAATTGAAAGCAAGGTGGAAACAAAAGCAACTCTTTATGTCTCCATGGTAGTGCAGATGACGAAAAACCCACATGCCACCAATGGATCCACCCAAACATATTTGTAACTGGCTGACTGGTGTTTCAACCCTAAAACTAGGACTGGACTTTCCAATAGAAGTTTACTTGAGAGCCATAAGAACTCACACTCCAGTGTCATGTACATGAGTGGTGCCCTCAATGTCTGCAAGCAGTGCAATGCACCCTTGTCGAGCCTACAAAGCTCCCTTCTTTAAAGAGCACAGATCTTGACTAGCTAGACTGCCCTTATCGTCAGGAGCCGACGGCATTGAGGTGCCCACACTACAAGGTCTTATAAAGGACCGGGGTTCAGAAGTCTCGTCCAGAAATGCTGTAAGGAAACAGAGACAACGGGAGAAGATCATTGCAGCTAGAAAAAACAAAAGGAATAAAGAAAAAGAAAGAAAGACGGCAAAAGGATCCGCAGGTTGCAGGTACCACCTTCAGACACAGCAAACGTTTTTTGAAGGCTTTGACAAAACAGCGTCTTTTAGTAGCAAAGAATTCTGGGCCAAAATTATGCTTGGATTTAAGCCTGACAGATCTCATGACTGCAAAAGAAATGATTTTAGTTGTACCCAGATAAACCCAACGTCAAATGAAAAATTCGTAAGTGGTCTGGACCTGCTGTCTTTCTGCAGTGTTTTGGTGCTGTATAAAACTGAAATGTAATATAAGGTATCCAGTTAAAATTTCAAATGCACATTTTCGAATGCCTTTACGTCGAAAAAAAAAATGTTGAAAAAGAAATTTGGAATATCATTTTTTTCTTTTATATATTTTTTTGGTGTAGTTAGTAAAAAAAGGTTCAATAAAAAAAACACGGGTTGGGGGGAACCCCCTCATGAAAAAAAAAAATCGATTTTTTCCCCCGGTATTTTCCATTTAAAAAAAAGGCATTCGAATGATGATGCTGCTGTGCACCCTGTCTCTGAACATGTTTGCAATGTGTGTACGACCGTCCCCCTCCATCCGGCAGTTCAGCAAGGGTCGGAAGAAGTTACTCTGAAAAGACAATCTCTGTGATCGCTCCATCCAATCTTACCTCTCCCCGTCCAGAGCCCTTACCTCCCCTGCACACCCTATTCATTCCATACCCTACCTATAACGGATCTGGTACAACTAGTAGGTGGCCAACTCATTGCAGTCAGGTCCCCACATTTTTGTTGTGACAAGCGTCCCATAATCCCCTTCTAGATACCTTTCCCCTTCCCCAACCCCAAAATGTAAATAAAATGCTATACCCTAACCCCACAAACCCCCTAAAAATCCATCAAAATCACTGTGTTTAGTTTTTGCCTACAAGTTGAGCCGGCACCCCTGTAACTGCCTGGGTGCGTCCTCCATAAACAGCACTCAGATGCTTCCCAGGTAGGTTTGAACATCCCATGCATAAATAACTACTGGCCATGGACAGTAGGGTTTATTTATTTATTTATATTTATATAGTGCACAAGCAGCCCAAGGGCATCTAGGCGCTGTTACATGCAAGGAGCTTAGTTACAAGTGGCATCAGAGACACCCTTAGGACTCAATACAGGTTGGTTACATACATTAGACAAATGGAGAGAGAACAATATGCAACAGGTGGTAGCATGTGGTGGAGATTAGACGAAGAGTAGCCTCTTGCCGACTTTGCGAAAGGCGAAGTGTGTTCGGCATAGGTAAGGATTGTGCACCGACTGTTATTGACAGATTCCTGCTGCTTACATTCTCATTCCTGCCGGAGAAGCTCACTGACATGGTTAGACTCCTTGAGTATGCTGTGGGGGCGGGGTTCACATTCCTAAATAAAAATAGGTATTTCATACCAAACAACACGCATCATAGAAACAGCCTTTCGCTGATAGACAAATTAGCTCCATTGGAACACTTTTGTGATAGAAAACTGAACTGGAGGTGAACTTCCAGTGATCGCAACTAGGTGGTTCTCTGGCATTTGTGACGTATCTGAAACAGGAGATTCTACTTTCACATTTCATGTGGAAGGTTTTTTTTAAGCCTTTATAAACCCACCATAACTTTGCTGGTGTTTACTAAATATGCCTCTGTTCTCTAACCAGAAGAATGTCAGCCTAGACTGCACTGATGATCTCTAATAATAGTGAAAGATGCTTGCAGACGTCTGCATCCTCAGGGGTGTATGTTTAGGTTTGAAAAAGGCATTCATTAAATAATACTGCCTTATAAGATAAGACATTTGTAACAAAAGGCATGCAATTCTACTACTTTGCATACCCACAAAGCATTTCCAAATAAAGACTTGGAAGAGGAAACATATCATCAGCATGTTTAGGAATACTTATGAAGCTCCAGTACTAAAAGTAATTTTAAAGACTGTGCAAATTATGCAAATCTTTAACTTACTTGTTCATACTTTTTGAATAGTTTTGGCTTCTGGACAAAAAACAAAACAGGGTTAAACAGTACCACTGCTTCAGACAGTGTGAGTCAGGAAGTACAAAAAGGACACACAGTATAAGTGAAGGCAAGTGACTCCACAGTCTGAGAGATGGCACAGTCTGGCGAGAAGGCTGAGACAAGGAAAGAGTAACTAGGGGAGACTAGGGAAGCGAGCAAATGCCTAAAAAAATGGGACAGACAGCAACTGATTGTTTGAATGACTGATAAGGCAAAGACTGGCGAGTGGGTGTTGCCAGAAGAGAAGGTGGTATCCTTTTTATCTACAATGTACTATCTGCACAGGGGAACAGCAAAGTCATGAGCCATCTAATGCTCTTTTCGTTTTCCACCACCCGCATATTACCATGAAGTACTGAATTGACTTATAACAGCGCTCAGTGACTCCACTTGTTCTTTTGCAGCAGAAAAGAGACTTAATTTGCTGTTGTGGACAACACAGAGGCAGTAACACATGGACAAAGATATGAGTGATAGTGGTCAGAAGCAATTCCTTTCTGCCTGTCGAAATATATAATCCCCAAAAATAAATAACTAATAAATACATGATGTGTCTTATCTAAATAGCTGTTTAACCAGTTCTTTTATCTTATGCATATTTGCATTGGTGCACAGGGTTATAGAAAGCATTCCACTGATTATGGACTTAATTAACTATCATCCAAAGTTGTGCTCTGAACCAGAACCTGTTTACATAACTACACATTCTTGCATTTATCAGAGAGGATATCTAGGATCAAGAAGGAGGCCGAGACCATGTGTTAAACTTCATGATCTTTTATTGGGGGATGCATTACAAGACTGGCCACTCAAATGGAAATGGGATCTTTCCAAACAAAGCAAAGGGCCAGAATATTCTCCTAAATTTGATTGAGTCCTGTTCCCTCCAGTTGCCCTCTCCTTGTCCAATGTGTCATATTCGGGTTGCAGGTTCTTGAGCCTGCCCCGCTATATTTGCTCAAGATTACACTAACTTTTGTGGGATGAGTTTTCCAGTTGCCCTTTTGTGTGACCCACATACCCAGATGATCGTATATCTGTATTTGTTCAATTTTAAAACCAGCTGCATTATAGACAATGTTGGTGAATATATTAAACTACTTTTTAAGACCAACTGATGTGTGGAGGTGAGTACTGCTTCATCAGTGAACATTGATAAAGGATATCTGTCCAATTCTGGCCTGGGTGCCTCTGTAGGTCATGGGTAGGATAGATTCCCAAAATGTTGATTATATGTGGACTGAGAGTATTAATCCTCATCACCCAATTGTGGATCATCTCTGGTTGCACTGTACAGATCTTTAAAATATATTTTGGTGTCACTGTATTGTGGAAATTCCTTTCTAAAGTTCAATATTATTTGAATTTCAGTTAGTGGTTTAAACCTATGCAGAGTCCTTTGGGGCAAGATAACATTGCAACACACCATCGCTGAGCGAGATCTCATGCATTGATGCAGTTGCTAAAAGCCATAGTCATAGTCTTTGATTAGATGTTTGTGCAAAAAAAGTATGCTAAGAGAATTCTATTTATTAAGAACTGTGTGAAGTGCAAACCTCTGCATTCCCTTGTCTTTCAATGCATAGGCAGAGTGAGGTATAATGTGGGAGAGAAGGGGGTCTTCAACTAAGTATCTTTTACTGGAGAATTGAACATCTCCAGCCCAGTAATACAAGGCTACTCAAAGCATCAGATGCAGGCCCCTTCAAACTGTGCATGCATTTAAAATACATGTTTAGTGAAAGCCACATAATCATGTCTCTAGAACGCTGTACCCACACATTCTGATAACACAGTATACATGTGGTTCAGAACAGAACATATTGAATCCCAAGAATAGTACTTTGAATTCAAACCTACAGGAACCAATGCAAACACCCCATTGTCGACATGAACTCAGTCAGTGCATGAAGGAATGAACCAGAAGACCGGTCTTTCAACTATTCAGGAAAGAGTTCAAGACCTTCCGCTGAAAGGAATGGCTCCTCCCTAACACCTAGGTCCACAGCCCCCAATCCTCATCCTATCTGAGATTTGGTGATCTGCTCCTCACTGTTCCTCCACTGGCTGCTTGCTGCCAAATGTGCCCTCTCCTGTTGTTAGCTAACCTCTCCCTTTATCTCTGTTTTCCTCACTGTGTTCTTCCCCATATGATTGTAAAGCACTCCGTTGCCTCCCGATGCTAGGCCCCGTTCAATATATACCATGATAACAATAGTAATACAAAATATATATGGCTTACACCTAGTCCAACATGCACAACCTCACACATGTACAAGGGAGTCAAGATGATTGCCAAGGTATTCTGTGTCGTTAAATATATGTCAAGTAATCTTTCTCCAACACCACACTTGTTTTGATACTGAAGACAATTAAGTATTTGGAAAAGTGGTTGCTGAATGTCTTTGCTAAGCAATGCAACAGAAATGTTTAGAATGTCTAGTATCTTTTAGAGTAAAATATATAGAAAGCATCGGGCTGAATGATTGTATGGGCTGATAATAGTGAGAGTCATATACACATGTATCATTTTGTTTGTAATGATAATTGTTTTGGATACATATACATTGTAGCCATCTGCAGGGTAAATCTGGAGACCAACGTGGACCTTGGTTGAAGTTGCATTTTTCCTTTTAAATACATTTAGCTTTTTCACTACCTCCCCATCTGATCCTTGCCCAGAATTGTTGGGGTAGCAATGTATAGATGGGAGCGTAAGATTGGCATGTCACGTCTGTGTGAGCCTATATTAAAATCCACAAATATTTTTTACATACATGATTAGGAAGGTGCAGATGAATTTCATGTGCCTGGCATATTTGCAATATGACAAGGAATCACAGGCCTCAGTAGGAGAGGGTGAAGAACGAGGCTGTACTAATGGGAAATTAGACAAAGATCTCTTGTCTCTGGATTGGTGGCTCCAGCGGATCTTTAAATCACATCCTGCCCAAGAAGGAGGGAGGCATGTGGCAAGAGTTTCATTGTGACAAAATACCTCAAGGTATCTTCACAATGGGGAATCATATCATTTTCAGAACAAGTGCACAAAGCACATGTGAAGATATATGTTTCCGCCAGGTTGCAAAATAAATGCTGAACCAAGGCAAAGTAGGAGTGGAAGAAAAGGAGCTGTGGATAATCACTTCACTACATTTGGTGGGCAGGAAGACAGCAGGTTAATATTTTTTAACACAAGCGAGTGTGAAGGTCTATTATTACCCGGTGAGAGAGGTGTGGCGGCCTCCCAGCTCAGAATGTGGGCATTACCAGACGGTAATCCCGCCGCCCCAGCCTCCTCAGGGCTGACAGCCGTCATCTTTCCCCACCCCCTGCCCCATCCACAGAATTCCCTCTCCGCCCTTCCACCCCCACTTACCTTCTTTTCTGTCCATTTCGGGAGTGGCCATGCTGGGAACACTTCTGGCCCCAGTGCGTCCGCTGCCGATCTGCGAAGGCCATCATGTTAAAGGAAGAAGGGACTACATGCAGTCTCTTCTTCCTTTCCACGGCGGCCATTTTTTGGTTAACTTTTTTCCTTATTTTTTGAATGGCTGCCATGGAAAGGGAGAAGGAACTATGTGTAGTCCCTTCTCCATGTCCATGGCAGACATTTTCTTCGTTTACTTTTTTTTACTTATTTCCAATGGCCACCATGGAAAGAGAAAACTGAGTTTTCCCTTCCCCCGGCAGGCATTTAAAAAAAATAAATTCTGTTCTGCTTTTAGTACCCCGCATACAGCCTCGTCAGATTGATTCTGCGAAGTTTGGTGAGGTTTCGTCCTGGGCAGGGCAAACTTATAGTGGGTGCAAGAATTTGTGTTTTTTCCCATAGATGCAATGGAAAAGAAATATGCTCACACCTACAGCCCAAACTGCTCGACAGATTTTCATTATATTTTCGGCCGGAAAGGCAGCTTGGTCCCAAAAGCAGGCTTTTGTAAATTTGGTGTAAATCCGTCCAGCAGTTTTTTGAAAATGGCCAAAAAGTAATTCTGCGGACTCACTTTCCTTTTCCCTCCATGGACGGGCCTCCCATTGGAGCTGGGAAGGGTAGGGGAGATGATATTGTGCTATTTTTATAGGCTAAAAAACGGCATACAGGTTTCGTATCCAGTGGCCACAACCACCACAGTGGTAATGTGTATAGTAATTAAAGTCATTATAGGTAATGTAGTGGGGGTATAAAGTGTCTGTATTATGGTGGAATGACATAATTTCACTGTAAATGGTACTTATGATTGTAGTACAATTAAGGATAGTGCTTATAGAATATGCATTTGATTATACTTGGTATGGTTACTTAGTTCCATAGTGTTATGAAGGAATTTCTGGTTAATTTTCTGTGCAAAAAAACAGTATCATTTGTTAAGCAGGATAATTTAAAAGCTTAATTGTATCCAATTTTACATACACATTTACTTTCTTAGACCCTCATAAACAGGACATACTAAGCACTATGTTTGATACAACATTAGTGTATGACACACTGCTGTTCTAATGATATTAAATAATCATTGGAAAAAGAATCCATACTAGATTAAAAAATAAACAATTACAATTATGTGAATGTAAGTGTTTTAGTATTTATTTTTAAGTATGCTGTGATTAAGGGAATGCTTAAAATCATTAGATACCTGCTGACGTATTCTAACTACATTAGAGTACAGAAGATGTTTTGTTGTATAAGAATTGTGATGCGTATTTGAAGTGTTTTACAATGGAGGGTAATTTTTAAGCAGATACTGTTGGCGTATTCTAACTATATTGACTTTTAAAAGTACTATTGTAGTATTATGGATGTAGTTAGATACCTGTGGGCATATTCTGTTAAATGCCATACTGTTTAGTGGCTACATTTGGGTTGAAGGAATATTAAGTAGTCATTTGTTAGATTTGCTGGTAACCTATGTTTTGGATTAACAGAGGTGTCGTGACATTCAAACCAAGCACTTATTTTTTTGACATATGCAGTATAGAGTCCTGAAGTGGTTGTGGCACCAGTATGGTATATTATACCTACTGCTGTGAAGGTTTTCTTTCCAAGAGATACTTGGCTGTGTGTGAAGACTGTAAGTTTACAGTTATTTTGGTACCATATGCATTGCACCTTAGAAGCATTAGTATGACATATGGGCTATGTGGGTTCATTTGTATGGTGGAACAATAATGATTGTCTGAATTGCAAAAATCTCATAATATGGCATGATTTTCATTCAGCAGAAGTTGGTAAAATTCAATGGATTCAGAATTTGGTATGGATACATATCATTCATTAGGGAACTGCTCTTATGAAACATGGTGGCAGAGAATGCATGTATGTTTCCACGTGTATGAAATCTGGAAGATTTCATTTATAGGGATGTTTTGGGTTTCCAGTACTTGTAGTAAGTACATTAGGAATTCTTGTGGATCTTCCTTGTGTTTATGGTAAATTTTACTATTCCATTACAGTAATCCAATTCTTGACTTATACCTGATTCACAGAAGCGTTTTTTAATGACACAATCCCATAGGAAAGCGCTCTGTGAATCAAGCCCTGTAAGTGTTGTCAGGATTATTTGTGGCATTTCTATGAAGGATGAGCATTTGCAAACACAACTAGTCTGAGCCGATTAAGTAAATGGTGTGAACAATTGGTGGCAATTGAAAAAGAAGATTGATTGTCACAATAGCTTAACAATTAACTTCAGTTGTGTTGCTGAATGTTAATGGACCAGAGAGTTCTGTTTGTGGATCTTTTGATGGGCCTGCAGATTTTTCTGGAGCAGAGACATTTGTGTCTTTGTTTTCTGATGGACGTGCAGTTGACTTTGTACTAGACAGTTTTGTGGTTTTATCTTTTGATGCAGAAGGTGTTAACCATTATTTCTTTAGTGGTATTGTTGGGAGATCTGTTATAGATTCTGTTTGTATTAGTTCTCTTTCTAAAGGTTTCCTTTTTTGAGGTACAGTTTCTAGAGGGGGTGTAAAGTGCACATAGCTGGTTGTATTCCAGGATGCAAGGAATGTCAGCGTTGACTTTGTTTGCATCAAAGTTAACTAGGAATAGAACATTGAATGTACGCATACGTGAAAGTGCTATGTAAGACATACCTTCTTTAAAGACTGTGCTGCCAATGTCAATCAAATCATGGTCTATGGTTAAATAAAGAAAATTATTCTCTATTTACGTACATGTCTTTGAAAAGAAGGAAACTTGCTATTTTGCGGACACTTCTTTTACTTCTGCAAGTTTGTCAAAGTGGATGTTGACAAATTGAATGTTATTGTCATGTGGATATGTTTGGAAGCCAACAACTGTACCAATTGCTCCATTGACTAAACCTTGTTCTACATCAAGGGTACGCTTTAGAATTACTCATTACTCTGCAGTTTAGACACAAAGTCAATATTTTCTCCAATCCAGCTGTGTGGCAGATACATTTATCTAAGCTATTTAGTCTGTCTGTTGCTTGTTGACACATATGAAGTGTCATGCCATGCACTTCTAGTTTTTTTTTTGGAGCTGATATGCAGTATACATTGCTTTTCTTTTTTTCAACATTGTATCATTGAATTGACAACAGATTGCAAGGGTTGGCATTAAGGACGTGCATTTTAGATTGTGTTGAGTTAATTGTTCCATGACATCAGGAGTTTTTAAGGGTAGATTGTGACTTTTCAGCTGTATTTATAATATTGTGAAGAACTCTACAATGGAGCATTTTTTGTAACATACATTTTTTGGATTGCTTTCCATGACTATGTTAACACTGGTAGATACAGTGTTAGGTTTGTTAGTAGGTATGCTTTTCTTTGTACATATTTTTTTACTTTTAGTTTTTGCGAGAGCGGCCTTACCTTTTTTAATCGTGGGTGGTTTAGTTTTGTTGAGTGAGGTATTCTTATCTACTTTATTTTTCCTTTCTTTTCTACAGAGTTGCCTTTTTAAAAGGCATTTTGTTGTGTTTTTTGGGAAAAGAGAAAGTTTGGGTTTGAAAGTTGTGGAATGTATATGCATGTACATCTGCAGGAGACCCCACCTCCTACCTCCCCTGTATTGGAGACATGAGACTGTGCCTTGCCTGACACCAGCTATCATGCCAATAAAGCAGTGAGTATTTGGAAGGAAATACCCATTAGGACAACCCTATCAAATGTACCCCTGGAGTGATGACAACCTGCAGAAAGAACTCCCTGAAGGAATATGAGAAAGAGCTAAGCAAATAAACTGATGACATCATAGGAAAGTGTGCACAACCTCTCGAGATATTGACTGAAGACAATGGATGGATCTTAGAGGACAAATGCCGGAGTAAATAATTGAGGGGACTATCAAACGTGGAAAAGAAGAAGATTACAAGTTAACAAAGTTCTGCAGAAAATAGAAGTTCAATAAATGTACAGATGCTGAAACGTAAGGTGGATCAAGTCATCATAGAAGCTAGCTATGAGTAGTAAATAGAATGCAGGCAAAGCCGCCATTGTACAGAAACTGGGGACATTGGTATCATGAAATAAGTACATTGGAAACCATGAAGGGAGAGTGGAAAGCTGTGGTGCAACAGAATAACAGGCTCATGGAGCTGTGTGGCAAGGCTGTTTGGCCTTAAGTCAAGATCGTATTAATCAAGATCAGCTTTCTACTCCGAAGAAGAATGAGTGTGCAGAGGATGAATCTTCTCATGTTAAGGTACAAGAAAAAACAAGAAGGATGCCAAGTTTTAATTGTTTTAGAGCATTTAAAAGCTGCAAAACAGACCAAATTGTGGCCAAAGTGAGCATGTGAGCAAAGAATTGAAATAGAGCTTGAAGTTGGAGTTCCAGGCATGATAGCGAGTGCCCTCACTCCTGTCCATTCCCAAAGATGAGAATACTCTACAAGGCAAAGTACAAAGACAATTTCATGGCAGAAGGCATGGGTGATAAGAGATGATGGGCTAATTGGGTGGTGTGTCCTATCTGCCTGCACCTGGGTCAGGCCTTTCGTGCTGCTAAATGAACCAAATGTTCCAGACATGGCACTAGCGTGCCAACCAATTGTATAAGTCTGTATAATGAAGGACCTTATAGCTTGTAAGACCAATGAGAAACTGTGCATCTAATGTTTCTGAAATGACATGTTTTAAAAGGTAGGCATACATTGTCAACCTGATAAAGGACAGCCAATAACAATCCTAGCTCCTATATAAGTGTATATCTAGATGTTTCCCTTAACCAATCCTGACCCTTGATAGGTTTTTCACTATTGCACTCTGATGCATTATTGAGTATAAGAATTGTATTTTTTGTGGCGATCATTGAGCGACTGAGCGCACGTCTGCTGATGTTCGTTGTAACCTCCCTGTTTAAGATAATTGTTAATAAAACAGTAACATGCCATCTACATGAGTTTGTCTGGTTATTTGAACTCAGAATTATTCTGCTGGAATCTCATCTATTACATATGCACGTTCCAAAGGGCCATAAGCTCAGTTTGTGAGGTGGCATATGAGTTGTGGTTGGGACGTTTGTGAGATTAAGAGTCTGTAGAGGTGTGATGGCATTGGGTTAGTGAGTAAGGGAGTGGTGGTGTGATTGAATCAGTAGGGACATTGTGCTGTTTTCAGGAAAACAGTGGGTGTTGCAATGGTGGTGTTTAGATGCGAATAGCAAGAGTGTGAATGGTGCAATATAATGAGTGTGAGTGAAAGAAATTTTGTTTCGAAAAGAGTAGTCTGGGGTGATATATAGTGGAACTGTGCTGTTGTAATAACATACATATACATGGTACATTCATGTAGGATGTGAAAGGTATTCTTTTTTTTGGTTCTTGTCTTTAGTAATGTGCTTCTTTCCTGTAATTGTAAAAGAAAGTTATTGGGGATATTTGGTTATGGTGAAGTACTTTTAGTAAGTAAGGTTGTAATTTTTGAAGGTAGGAAGAGTTATTGTGAAAAACAGTTAATGAAATTGCTGCACATGTAAAAATGTTTGGTTTTAGGAGCATTTTCAGGAAAGTTTAGAAATGCGTGTGTGAATTTATAGAAGCTCTGTGTGTAACGTTTTGTGAAAGAGAAGACTAGTTGATGGAAAAGATTTGTAGTACACTTTTAAATGGCAGTTGGTGTGTGGAAGGTTAATATGTTAGGAGCATATGCATACTTGCCAACATGATGCATTCTAATCTGTAGGTGTTTATGTAGTCTTAGAATTTTTGTTTGTGTTCTGGGACTTGTAATTCCACTTTTCCCATTTAAAAGTTGGACTACAAGTCTGAGATTGTAGTGAAAAAATTAGAACTGCATATGCAGGTAAAGATTTGAATGGTATTGTTAGGAAGTATACATGTACTGTCAATATATTAAACTGGCACACACTGAGTGCCAATTAAAAATGGCCTACCAATCTATTTTATCTGCTTTTACTTTCTTTTATGAAAAAGGGACACAGTGGTGCTATAAATGCACATATGCATTTTTTTACTTTCAACATGCTTTAAAAAAATTATTTTGAAATGCACAGCGTTTTATATGTTCATTCGATATACATGTCACAGTTTCAAATGTTGAAGTCCAGTCCTGTATTTTTCTTTGCATTGTGGGACTTGTAGTTTGAGTTTTGTAATGGGAAAAGTGGAATTGGAAGTGACAGAATGCAAAGGAAAAATAAAGCATTCTAATTATTTGCTGCTTCATGCTAGCAGGTGCTGAATGCATGGCATTTCCTAGAGTGGTTAAAAAAGAGAATATGCATATTGAGAAGCTTATTACAGGGTATATAGAAGGAACATGCTCTCTCTCTCTCTCTCTCTCTCTCTCTCTCTCTCTATATATATATATATATATATATATATATATATATTTGTGAAAGAGTTGAAGTAAATATTTTTTTAAATATAAGTATACCTGTATTATGTCTTGTTAGATGCAGATCTTGTAAATCTAAAAATAAAAATCTTGAAAAGTTTCACAGTAGTTTTTGATGCAGATGCCTTTGATTAACAGGAGATATGTATTCTCAGAGTTCAAGCATACATCTGAAGTGTTGAACTGAGATGACAGGGTTAGGTATAGAGTTTTTGGATGTGATTGGTTGATGGATGTTTGACTCCTTGAAAGCAGCCAATGAGGGAGTGTTAAGAACATGAAAGTGGAAAGGGTAGAAGGGCAGACCCTGTGTTATGGGGTCCATGTACACCGTGGTGATCCGCGGACAGCACATGCTCCATCCAGGTCTTTTGAGGATGTCTGGCATGGAAAGGGGACTGTGGGATCAGCAAATTAGGTTTGCTGGCTCTGGTGTACAGGAAGAGAGGGTAGCAGGAGTTTTGTTTGCAGGAGTTGTGAGAGCACTGAAAATGGCTATAGCTATGTGTTTGAGAAGGCAAAGTATATGGATTTTGGGGTACTCTTCAATTCAGTCTTTGAAGGTGTATGCTGAGAATCATGGGATCTTTAAAAATATTGGATTGGCAGAAGTGGCCTTTTGTGGCATGAGGTTTGTGGCTTAAACTGGGCAAGCTTGGGTTCCTTTTGTGAGAGTATGGCTCACTTTAAATGTCCTGACATGTTATGGGTTCTTGTTAGTGCAACTTAACCATAATGTCACTTTAGCAACGTTTTTCTCAGTGAATTTCATGGGTTTTTACATGCACCGTTAATCTGCTACAATTTCCTTATATTATACGCACCCCCAATGTAGCAGATATGGAGTCTGTGGACAGTGCAGTAGTACGTGGACATCGGACAGCATTCACAAAGCCCATAATCATAGGGGAAACCCAAAAAGGTTGTACGCATCAACCAACAAACACATGCACATAACATCATTACTAAGGTTTACAATACGCAAATATACCTTTTTGTACAATTACTGCAAGAAATATTCATTATTGTTTCATTTAGCACACATTATAATGGAATGCACCAATCAGAAGCCATAACTGTACACTTCATATAATCTCCTCAGTAGAACTCTGCATACAGATTGACAAACACCAGGTGCTTATTGGAGAACAAATTCTCACTAAATAATAAGTGCACTGTATTTATATCTCTATTAATATCATTCATTATGTAAACATGTGTTTTAAGACAGAAGCACTTTTTTTTCTCACAGAAATGGCAAACACACTTGAGAGGTTAGATGAGAACTTCCCAAAAGAATAAATGAGTGACAATAACATCTCTAATGGTACACAATACATATTTTAATGTAAACAAATAATGCAATTTGTACACACCTTACTAAAATAATAATTTCTGTTTTTCTTACAGTACATAGTTTTCATGAAAAAAATATGCCACAATTGAATTATACTCAATCCCAACAATCACAAAGAGAAGCCCTATCCCCAACGGTATCCAATCAAATCATGGACTTGCCTACAAAATTGCATGAACTAAGTAATGTTTTTAAAGAACTGTTGCAATATGTGAAAAATCATGTCATTAAAAATGTTCCCTATCACTGTCCTTCCTGCACCTGGCCCCTTGTCCCCAGCAATCATCCCCATCAAATTCTGAAAATGTTAATCATAGACGCTTTAATGAAACCTCACTCCCTTCCTCCCCTCATCATTATTGTATAGTAATTCCTAATTCTCCTATTTATGTTTGCCATTCCGATACCGCATCCTTTTCATGAATAAATGTATTTTTTATACTATAAATGTGTTGTGTATTCTTGTGTGATATTTCTTTTTTTTTAAGAGCCCAGTTATGAGTCCACGGACAGTATGACTGTCTGGGTGTCTGCAATCAAAATGGAGGTGCCCCCGGACAAGCTCAATGTCCAGACATGTCCGGTTTTGCACAAGGCAATTTTAATTAGTCCTTGGACACTGCGCCTGTTCCACGGACAGCCGGCACATGCTTACTGCATCTCCTGCCCGATGGGTATCCATGGACGTTTGTGGACATCTCCATGTGACCACACGCGTGCGCGTGACTGGGGTGTCCGTGACTGGGGTGTCCGTGGCTGCGGACAATTTAAAAGTTATTTTCCGCCAGTCTAGGCTGTTTCAAGCTCAAAGTTTACCCTGCCACAGCTCCCAGACCCATTCTTAGTTGATCTGGCAACTTTTTACAACTTTTCAAGGCCTATTTGTGACACGGTTGTCCGCGGTCAACACTACTGTCAACAAATGGTTCCTCTGAAGAGACCCACCCATTACTTTTTTCTCATTCTCAATCTGGCTATCCAGGAGAGAGCACTTGATTTGCTGCTTTGCTGTTTTGCTGATCTGTTTTGCAGAAGTTGTTGAAGACCATCATGGCATCTGTTATGGCCATCGCTTCTTCCCAGCCACACCCACCATCACCACCTCAACAACCTGGAGGGCCTGGACAGGGGAACAGGCACAGTGATGAAGATGAGGATCAAGAGGATAAAGAGAATGAGGTGGAGGAAGTCCCTACACGTAGTGAGTCCTGGAGGTGGCAATTTTTTACAACCGTTGGAAATATCCCAGAAGCTCGTGCATGCATGGTTCGATGCACTGGATGCAAAGTTGTACTCAGTCGCGGGAAACCTAGCTTGTATTCCTACGGGACAACTTGCATGAAGAGCAACACCAAATCTAACCACCCGACTGCTCTGAGGAACACAATACCTTTCTCAGGTAAGATTAGCTTGACATCCTCCACCCCATCATCTTCAACTGCTCCTGTTACCACAAAGGATACTCCTTTCGGTCAGAGGATCCCAGCAGCGGCTTCACAAGCCTTACAGAACTCTATTGACCCTTATCTTTCGAGGGTCACAGTACTATGTTTGTACTGTAGAGCATCGATCTGTAGCAGGGAGATGTTTTGCAGTGATTTTGAGGCTGCAGTCATGGAACACGAGAAAGACTGCCTCCACCTTAAATTTAAGGCCCGCCAAACATATTCCTCCGTCCACCTGCTCCTTCGTCTCTCTGATAGGTGGGTCAAAGGGGTAGGTGGGAGTGTAAACTCAATTTCAGTTATTTATTCTTTAGTGGTGGCTCTGAAAATACACTCTTTTGGGGGGGTTTGTTAACATACACCTTTTTTCCCATTCTTTGCATTTATTTATAGTAGTACTGTACAGTCCACATCTTACCTTACAATTTTCTTACAGGAACTTTTTCAATGCATTCCTAACATTGTAAAAGAAAATTGCATTTCCAGCATCTGCGAAATGAACTTCATCTCCACAAAAATAATTCACATTATCAGACCTTAGATTGTCATTCTCAAAAGATGACATTCCTGCAGCATATAAAAAAGCAGATACCGCCTTATTGACAAGCTGCCTTGATTCTTCCATTTGTAGACTGAAAAAGTATGTTGGACATCTCCATGTTTGCCTCTGGTTTATTTCAGAAAAAATGATCTTGACAGCAGGAAACAGTTCCATTATGCTTTTAAAGACCGTCCCCTCCACAATGCACAATTACAATGTAATGACATTTGTGATGTCACCTTTGATGTCCTGGGTGTTAGTCTTAGCAGTTCACAGAGGTGGCCTGAGTTATGGATGCTTAGCTTACCATAACTGGCAAATTTCAAGGGTTTTTCGGTTTTACTTGTAACCATAACTTCTCTGTAAGAAAGTTTTTTCATTGACTGGCATGGGATTCTGTTAGTGCAATTTAACCATAATGTTCCTTTTACAAAATGTTTTCAGTGATTACATGGCCTGCGGTAGCGGCCATGTAGTTATGGTTAAGTTGCTAATCCCATAGGAAGAGCACTTTTTGGGCTTCTTATAACTTCGCTCCCCCTGGAAGAATCCTCACCAAACTTTGCAAAAATAAGTATATGGCCCACTCTGAATTTTTATGCAAAGTTTGGTGAGATTTGGTCCAGGTGGGGCAAAGTTATAGGGGGGGCGGTCACAGAATTTCTTTTTTTCCCATAGACATAATGGGAAAAAACTTTGCTCACGTCTGCAGCCCAAACCGCTGGACAGATTTTCACCAAATTTGTGGCAGGAGCGGAGGCCTAGTCCCGAAAGAGTGCTTTTGTTAATTTGGTGTAAATCCGTCCAATAATTTTTTTGTTTAAATGAATAAAACATGAGGCAAAAAAATGAGGGATATCTTCCATGTTCGGTCCGCAGACTGGCCTCTAATTGGCTGTATTGTCTGCGGACTGGCCTCGATTGGCCAGAAAATTCACTTACTTTTGTGTGGTCCACGGACATCGGGACGCACTCGCTGATTTGCTGGTGGGAAAACGTGAAATGCGTCGGTTTTCCTGAAGCGCCCGCCATCTTGGATTCGCTGACTTTTTTGGGGTCCGCGGACAGCGCAGTGAAAACATTTTTAGAAAAGCAGCATTTCACTTGTCATACCCAACAAACAATCTCTGGGGATGTGGGGGGATTAGGATTGGATTGGATATGGCCATAAGAAGCTAAAAAATGGGTTGTTTCACCCCCCGAAAGTCCACGAACACTCCGGATGTCCAGGGGCAGTCCTGTGGTGTTCGCGGACACTTCAGATGTCCTAGGACATCTGTACCTATTTCTGCATTACAGTTTTTTGATGGCTTATAACTTTTGCAATGAAACTGCATGCCATTTTGCATTTTTATTCTAGAACTAATCCTGACTGGTTTTGCAAAATTTTGTGGGATTCTGTCAAGAGGGGACAATATTGGAGGGGGGGTCCCAAAATATTGTAAAGGCATATAAATGTGGTGTCATTTGACAAATCTGCACACATTTGGCAAAATGATTTTGGATCTAGATATACATTTTTTCTAAAGTTTGGTGTGATTTTCTCAAGAGGGGGTGAAATTAGAGGGCAGGTCTTAACATTTTTAGATGGCTTATAACTTGTTGTTGCTCTTTGACGAATGTGGACAAAAGTTTTGAGAAAGATTATAGACCCAACCTTCAATGTTTGTGTAAAAACTGAATGGATTTTGTCAATTGGGGGCTAAATTATATGTCTATTGTATATACATACATTTTGACGCTTTAAAAAAAAAATAAAACATGGGCGGATTTCGAGCAAACTCGTGAGGAGCATTGGCAAGGACATTAAAGCACGGTTTTGCAAATGTGCCCTTGTTTTATTTTTTTACAAGTGTAATAATGTAGGTACAAAAAATAGTCATATACCTTTGGTGACTGAGGTATAGCATGTGGCCGTGGGCAGTAGCCAGATTGTCTGGGTCATGGCATAAGGTCATGACGCGGATAATCTGGCTACTGGCCATGACCGCTAGGGACGAAAAATGGTGTTAAAGTGGCTATTTCTACCTGGGGCCGGCTATGTTGTAAAGTTATTCGAAGGTAGGATAGGTTTGAAAGGGAAAAAAAGTGCTTGTGGTAATATGTTCATAGGGTTTGCAGGCTGCCATGGCAAGGGAAGAGGGGCTGTGTATGGAGCCCCGCCTTCTCTTTCCATGTTGGCGGTTTTGGAAAAGGATTTTCCTTCCTACAGCGGGACGCCGTAGGAAGAATAATCCTTCCTTTTTACAGCAGGAAGCCCCAGGCGTCCCGCTATAGGAAGAAAAATCTATGTTTGAGCACCCTGGGTTCCTGCTTTAGGAACCAGGGGTGTTAATGGCCTTTATCCCTCATTTCAGGGTTGCAATGGATGATAATGGTCTGTAGCCCTCCTTATTTATTTATTTATTTATTTATTTATTTATATGTTTATTTATAACGCACCAATGCCCGAAGACATGCTGGTTAGAGTATTTGTTGAGGAAGATGAGGTGGAGGAAGACCGCTTACTACTTGCTGAGAAAGGAACAACCTTTATGAGAGCATTGCGGTCATTGGATTTGGTTGGCTGCGCATGGAGGTGGTCCATAGGAGTACTGTCCGGGTAGTCTGTGACTGAGTGTACTCAGTGCATTTCACTTTGGTAGCTTTAGCCTTTGGTACACTCCCGACAGTAGCAAAGAACTGGCACACCCATGATTCGATCTTAGTGCTAGAACTAATCACTTCCTTTACCTCATCTTCTTGGTCGCCTTCATTTTCTTCGAAAGTACTGCGCTTTTTTTGTTGTGAAGTTCCGGCTGCTGGTGGTGCCTCTTGGGGTGGAGGGATGACAATAACTGATGCCATTTTTAAAATAAATAGCAGTTTTTATAAAATTCTTCCAAGTATGTACTGTGTACTAGATTGGTAATGGATAATGAGTACGAACAGGTGTAGGAGGTGTGCAAGTGAAATTTTGAAGTTGAAAGTCCCTAGATTAGTGGAAAATGTAGTTCCAAACTGTCCGCGAAGGACGGATCTTATCGTGAAGTGCGGACGCGTTCTTGGACAAGTCATCATGCCGCGCGCCAGCTCATGTTCGTAGACGTCTACGGATGCAAAACTAGTTGAAATAGTTGCAAAAAGTGTACAGAAGTGTTAAAAATTATTCTAGAAGGTGGGAAATGGCATAGTTTTAAGATGACACTTTGTAAATTGGACACAAATATTGTTATATTTGGTAAGTCTGATATTAGTAAGTTGTAGGAAAATTGCATACTCTGGTAAAAACACATGAAATTCACTGAAAAAATGTTGTTAAAGGGACGTTATGGTTAAGTTATTCTAATAAAAACCTATGAAATTCAATGAAAAAACTTTGTTAAAAGGACGTTATGGTTAAGTTGCACTAATAAAAACCTATGAAATTCAATAAAAAAACTTTGTTAAGGGGACGTTATGGTTAAATTGCACTTATTAAAACCTATGAAATTCACTGAAAAAACTTTGTTAAAGGGACATTATGGTTAAGTTGGACTAATAAAAACCTATGAAATTCAATTAAAAAACGTTGTTAAAGGGACGTTATGGTTAAGTTGCACTAATAAAAACCTATGAAATTCATTAAAAAAAACGTTGTTAAAAGGACGTAATGGTTAGAAGTAAAAACCCTGAAATTCGCCAGTTATGGTAAGCTAAGCAACCACAACTCACGCCACCACCGTGCACTGCTAAGACTAACACCCAGGACATCAAAGATGACATCACAAATATCATTGATGACATCACATGTGCATTTACTTTTCATTCAAAGGGTTGTAAATGTAATGTAGGCAAAAAAGTATTAGGGATTATCGGTAAATGTGTAATAAACTACATACTTCATTACGCAATGTAGTGTTCTAAAGAACATTACATTGCAGTGTTCTTTCTAGTGCAGGAACCTACTCATACAGAAATGTAACTATTGGCTGCAGCATAGACCACAGAGGTGCTATATTTGTAATTTTGCAAAGTTATATAATAAAACAGTGAATGTTCTGTATCAGACTTTTCCGTACTGTGAAACATGTACTAAAGAGCTAATAATGCATCACTTACTACTATTTCTACTAATACACACAAAACATAAATAGACTACAATGCATACACATATGGGGCTTATATATGGAGAGTAAAGAAAGCAAACAAGAAGCAGTGTCATTAGCAACTGTGTATAATCTACATGATTGTATTCACGCACAAAAATGATTGCTGTGATTCAGGCCTGCCTTTTCCTCTATCTATGTGCATCATAAGATGCGATAAAATTCTAAGGAAAGTAGTGTAAGAACATGTGAGAATAGCAATATCTATAAATGTAATACCTTTTGAAAGTTAAGTTTGTGACTGTCTGTAAATAAAACCACCTGGCCTAGATATGGCCTTTTGGGGTGGGACCAAGCCTGATTTGCATATGGTCTTTACCCTTCTGTAATGGCTTGGCAGGCGAAGAATGATGGTCTGGAGGGTTGCCCAGAGCAATGCCAGTGGTTAAGATTCAGTCTCAACCTTCCAGCCATCACCTCTTTGTTTTTGCTAGATATGGTAGTGAACAAAAAAAAAGGGGCTAGACATGTGATGTCATCAGTGATGTCATCAATGATATTTGTGATGTCATATTTGATGTCCTGGGTGTTAGTCTTAGCAGTGCACGGTGGTGGTGTGAGTTATGGTTGCTTAGCTTACCATAACTGGCAAATTTCAGGGTTTTTTTGGGGTGACACATGCGCCTATTCAGGAGAGCCACACTGCTGGTTTTCCCCCCTTCCTCCCAATTGGGGATTTACACAGTGTAATTGGAGGGTGCATTGGTTCCTGGATACTTGAATTGACTAGAGCAACCAGAATTCCCTGAGGCCATAATTGGTACTAACCATTAACACCTGAACAGACTGCCTCCCTGAAGACTGCAAGAGGCATGAAAGCGCTTGGAGGAGAAGATCTACTGGACTGTGGAAGGTACACCAAGCTGGGAACCAGAGTGCACCCCGAACCCCTTTCTTTAAATATATATATATATATATATATATATATATATATATATATATATATATATATATATATATATATATTCAATGAAAAAATGTTGTTAAAGGGACGTTATGGTTACAAGTAAAACTGAAAAACCCCAGAAATTCGCCAGTTATGGTAAGCTAAGCAACCATAACTGACGCCACCACTGTGCACTGCTAAGAATAACACCCATGACATCAAAGATGGTATCACAAATATGATTGATGACATCACTGATGACATCGCGTCTAGCCCCTTCTTTTTTTATTCACTGACATATCAAGGCCAGGTGAGTTTATTCACTGACAGTCAAAAACTTAAAATTCAACAGTTCGGACAGTTCGGAACTGCATTTTCTACTGATCTAGGAACTTTCAACTTCAAAATGTTCCTTGCACAGCTCCAACACCTATTCCTACTCACCCATGAACAATCTAGTACACAAGCATACTTTTGGCAAAACTGCTATTTATCTTAAAATGGAATCAGCTAATGTCATCCCTCCTCCGGTGTCCTGGTGTAGGAAGGAACATGCTTTTCCAAGATGTCCACCATGGAAAGAGAAGGCGGGGTTCCATACAGTGCCCCTCTTTGCTTTCCATGGCAGCCTGCAGAAGGCAAAAAGAGAACTCTATGACGATATTACCACAAGCACATTGTTCTTCCTTTTCAGATCTATCCCAATTTCAAATAACTTTACCACAAAGCCAGTCCCAGGTGGACATGGCCACTTTAACCCCATGCTTTGTCCCTCGTGGTCATGGCCAGTAGCCAAATTGTCCGGATCATGACCTTATTCCATGACCCGGACAATCAGGCCACTGCCCATGGCCACAGGCTACACCTCAGTAACCAAAGGTATATCGCTATTTTTTCTACCTACATTATGACACTTGTCAAAAAATAAAACACGGGCACATTTGCAAAACCATGCTTTTATGTCCTTCTCAATGCTCCTTACACAGGTTTGCTGGAAATCAACCCATGTTTTATTTTTTCAAAAGTGTCAAATGATGCACTTACAATCGTCATATAACCTAGCCCCCACTTGACAAAATCCATTCAAACTTTACGAAAACATTTATATCTAGATCTATAATCTTGTTGCAAACCTTTGTGTAGATTTGTCAAATGGCACCACATTTATAAGCCTTTACAATATTTTGGGACCCCCCCTCTAATTCTGCCCCCTCTTGACAAAATCCCACCGAACTTCGCAAAAACATCTGTATCTAGATCTATTGTCAGTTTGCCAAATTAAGAGTACGTTCGTGAAATGGCACCTCATTTATCAGCCTTTACATTATTTTGGGACCCCCCTCTAATTTTGCCCCCTCTTGACAAAATTTCACCAAACTTCAGAAAAACATTTATATCTATTTGTATTATCAGTTTGCCAAATTAAGTGTATATTCGTCAAATGGCACTTAATTTATAAGCCTTTACATTATTTTGGGACCCCCCCCTCTAATTTTGCCCCCTCTTGACAGAATCCAACCAAACTTTGAAGACTCGTCCGGGATCAGGTTAGGAATATAATTGCAAAATTACATGCAGTTCCATTAAGTGGCGCCAAAGTTATGAGCCATCAAAGAACTGCTTTTCTCCAAACCAGTAACGCAGAAGTGTCCGCAAACGTTCACAGGACTGTTCGCGAACATCCAAACTGTTTGCGGACTTTCGTGGTGAAAAACACCTGTTTTTTTGCTTCTTGCTGCTCTATTCCATCCCATCCTCATCACCCCTCCCCTCATCTCCCCAGAGATTATTTGATAAGTTTGATAAGTGCAATGTTGTGTTTTTTAATATATTTTTACCGTGATGTCAGCGGACACCGGCCGATGTCCGCGAATCCAAGATGGCAGGTGTTTCCAAATATCTGACGCACCTCACGCTTCACACCAACCAATCAGCGAACACGTTGGGTGTCCGCGGACATGACGCAAGTCAATTAGCCAATCGGTGTCCTGTCCGCGGAGCGAACAGGGAAGTGTGTCCGCGGAGCGGACATAGATATGACACATTGTTTTGCTTTATGTTTTGGTCATTTAAAAAAAAAGTACCTGACGGATTTACACCAAATTAACAAAAGCACGCTTTTGGCAGCAAGCCGCCACTCCTGCCACACATTTGGTGAAAATCCATCCAGCGGTTTGGGCTGTAGGCGTGAGCAAAGTTTTTTCCCATTATGTCTATGGGAAAAAAATAAATTTTGGGACCTCGCCTATAACTTTGCCCCCCCCTGGACCAAACCTCACCAAACTTTACAAAAAATGTCAGAGTGGGCCATATACTTTTTCTGCAAAGTGTGGTGAGGATTCGTCCAGGGAAAGTTATAAGCCGCCCAAAAAGTCCTATGGGATTAGCAACTTAACCATAACTACACGGCCACTACGTATATATGTATATATATATATATATATATATATATATATATATATATATATATATATATATATATATATATATACATATATATATTTATTACATGGCCACAGTAGTGGCCATGTAGTTATGGTTAAGTTGCTGTTTCCATAGGAAGAGCACTTTTTGGGTGGCTTATAACTTCGCTCTCCCTGGACGGATCCTCACCAAACTTTGCAAAGACTGAATGGGAAAATGTTTTTGCTCGCGCCCGCAGCCCAAACCGCTGGACGGATTTCCACCAAATTTGGACCAGGAGCAGCGGCTTGGTCCCGTAAGCGTGCTTTTGCAAATTTGGTGAAAATCTGTCCAGTAGTTTTTTTTTAAAATGACCAAAAAGTAGGTAAAAAAAAAATAGTGATATCTGTGTTCGGTTCGCGGACACACTTCCCTGTTCGCTCCGCGGACAGTGTCCTGATTGGCCAATCGTCTTGCGTGATGTTCGCGGACATGCAACGTGTTCGCTGTTTGGACGGCTTGGAGCGTGAAGCGCGTCAGATTTTTCGGTAGCGCCCGCCATCTTGGACAGCGCAGTGAAACTTTGTTCAAAATGTGTATTTTGTAGAGTGTGTTGGTGTGTAGGAGTGTTTGGGGAGGGTGGGAGTGTATGAGATAGGATGAAAGTTGTGTTTTTTATGTGTTAGATGTTCTTTTTGTGTTTGATTTGTTTGCGGACATCACGGGTGTTCTGAAATGTTCTAAATAAACTGACTGGGGGGTGTTCTAAGGACTCAATATGTGTCAGTTTTGTTCGCAAGCAAAGTGAAACTGTTCTAAGAACACCCGCGGTGTCCGGGGAGTGTTCGTAGGGGGTGTCCTGAGGACGCTGTCCGTATTGTTCTCTGTCAAGTTGAATGTGTTCTAAGAACACCCGCGGTGTCCTGAAATGTTCGCAAATAAACAAAATGGGGGTGTTCTGAAGACATTTTTGAGAACACTCCCGGTGTCCTGAAATGTTCGTAGGGGGTGTCCTGAGGACGCTGTCCGTATTGTTCTGTGTCAAGTTGAATGTGTTCTAAGAACACCCGCGGTGTCCTGAAATGTTCACAAATAAACAAAATGGGGGTGTTCTGAAGACGCTTCTAAGAACACAGGCGGTGTCCGGGGAGTGTTCGTAGGGGGTGTCCTGAGGACGCTGTCCGTATTGTTCTCTGTCAAGTTGAATGTGTCCTAAGAACACTCGCGGTGTCCTGAAATGTTTGCAAATAAACAAAATGGGGGTGTTCTGAAGACGCTTCTAAGAACACTCGGGTGTCCGGGGAGTGTTCGTAGGGGGTGTCCTGAGGACGCTGTCCGTATTGTTCTCTGTCAAGTTGAATGTGTCCTAAGAACACTCGTGGTGTCCTGAAATGTTCGCAAATAAACAACACAGTAGTCCAATTGTCGTTTTATTCCAAAAACACTATATGTGTTGTCAGGATTGTTTGCTGCATTTCTGTGAAGTACTAACATTTGCAAACACAAAGGGTCTGTACTGTGTAAGTAAATGTTGTCAACAATTGGTGGTAATTGAAATAGAATATTCATTGCTACATTTGCATAGCAACTTACACCAACTATATTTGAGAATTTAAATGGTCCAGGTAGTTCTGTATCTAACTGCTTTTTTTGGAGTTTGTCTTCCTTCTATAAAGAAGTACCTGGTTTACTTTCTCTAATTGATTCTTTTTTGTTTGTGGTACTTGATGAAGTATTAGTTTCTTTTACTCTCTTTGGAGGATTTGCAGTGACGTCCTGCTTTCGTTAAAGACTGTGTTACCAATATCTATCATTGCTTTGTCTAGGGTAAGACCTTGTGATTTATGAATTGTGACTGCGTATGCAAGAGTTAGAGAAAATTGTTCTCTGCGTACATACATATCTTTGAAGAGAAGGAAATTAGCTGTTGAGCGTCCTATCCGTTTTACTTCTGAAAGTTTGTCAAAGAGTATATTGACAAACTGAATTTTGTTGTCACGTGGGTATGTTTGAAAGCCAACAACTGTACCCAGTGCTCCATTAACTAGTCCTTGGTCCACGTCAAGGTGACGTTTAAGCATTACTCTGCAATTTAAGGATCATTTTAACATCTTTTCTAAGCCTGCTGTGTTTGAGATTGATTTTTCTAAATTATTTAGTCTTGTTGTGGCTTGGTCACACATGGGTAGTGTCATACCATGTACATCTAGTTTGTCTGTGGCGCTAATTTCCATTATTGGTTGCATTTCTTTACTTAACATTATTTCATTGAATTTGAGACAGCTTGCAAGAGTTGGCATTAAGGCCATACAATTGACATTTTTGTGGGCTAATTGTTCCATAACATCTGTAGCACATGCATTATCGCCATAAAGTGCATTAATGTGCCGGGTTTTCAATGTTGCTTCTGCTTCTTTAGAAAGTATACCAACTCTCAAACTTTTTAAAATGTTGGCATAAGTTAGATCTGCAGATTGGTGCATATTTTCTGTTAATTCTCTGTATTGGAAATGTTGCCAAAGGTTGACATTTCCAATGCTGCCAACAGTTTTACGGCAGAGTTTGTGCCCTAATGTTTTAAAAATAGGTTCACCTTTTACTGGTGTTAATTGAAGCAGATCTCCAAAAACAATAATGTGTTTTCCTGCAAAGAGCTCTTCATAGTCTGTTTTGAGTACTTCTTGTAATCTGAGGTGAATCAAAGCTAACATCAGGTTGGAGACCATGCTCACTTCATCTATTAGTAGCATTTTCATTTGTTTCAATACTCTGCGTAATTCCATTGCAGCTTCTGCAGAAAGTTTGTAATAGTCTAATTTGTTCTGGTGTTCTACTGGTAATAGTAGTAATCGGTGTAATGTAACACTACCTATGTTGTAGGCAGCTAAACCTGTGGGGGCAGTGACAACAGCTGACAGTTTGTTGTTTGTCAATTGTTGAAGGAACTTACTAATGATTTTGATTAGGAATGTTTTGCCAGAACCAGCTTCACCACTGATGTACAGTAGTATAGGTTTATAATTATGGCAGGAACATTCTTTATTTTCATGTTTTACACCATGTGCAATTTGTTTTGTTACTTCTTGAAAAATGCTACTTTGCTCATTGTTTAGTTTTGATCGTAGTATAGTTAAGTCTTCCTTATCTTCATACTGACACATGGTGTTTTCTACTTCTATCATAGCTAATTCTGCCTCATTTGTTATTAGTGGTTCTCCCAGTGGTTCTTGGCTTCCTGTTACAGAAGGTTGACTACTGTCAGGAGTATCCTTATCTAGTTGGGCTTGGAGTTCTTCTTCATGTTGCTGTTCATTGTGCAACATTGTTTTGTACTGTGTAAAGTTTACATCAGTTATAATGCTTTCATTTGCTTTGAAAGCATCCTCATATGAGTCATAGTTATCTAGTAATTGTTCTTCTTTTCTCCATGGTTTGAAGAGTTGTAGCAGGGACATGTAATATACTTCTTTATGTTGAGGGGTCTTCAATGACAATTTGATATGATTAATTAAATTTGGTTTAGTGAGTTTAACTAAGCTGCCTTCACAGTCTGTCACTCTATATTTACCTTTTTTTTCATCAGGTTTCATATTATTTTTGTATGTGTAGTTTTGGGCTATTTGGTATAGACACATGTTTTCCAAAGTATTACTTCTGTTTGGGTAGTATGTGTCCAATAAATTGTTTTTTTAAAATGTCTTGGCTGTTGGGATCATGTTTGGCTATTGTTTCTATATCTTCATATGATTTTAGAACTCTTTTTCTAGATTTAGCTGGACCAAGACTTAGCCATACTATATTTTCAGATTTACCATACAATGAAGTACCAGTTAAATGATCAGCTGCTTCATAAGATCCACATTCTCTATGGGTGAGCATTTTTATGCCCAAGCTGTATAATTTCTGAGATACTGTTTTATCTGATGACAGGTCATTCCAGAGGTCTTGGAGCTCTGTCTTTTCTGCTTTAGTTAAGTATGCTGTGACATATCGTGCAACTGCAGTAGAATTGTCTGCAATGTACTGCACATCTATGTTTGCATTCCATAAGTGGGCAATGATTGCATTATAATCATTGATATATTTTTCTTCTTCTTTTCTTTTTATGTAATATGTATTTTTAGGTGACTTACCTTTAACACTATGTCTAACTGAAGACATGAGGTTGTTTACTTGACCTGTATTTGTAACTGGTCTAGGGAAACCAAATCGGCATTTGGTGTAGTATTTGCCTTTGTTTTTGTATTTGCGACGGCAATATTTTCCACATTTGTGTCTTTGAAATTGTAAAATTTGTACATGAAGATCACTATTTGTGGCTTCTGATGGAATTTCACAAGTGACATATTTTTCAATAAACTGTAAAACAGTGGCATCACTGTCTTCACCAAATTTAGGATCATCTTTAATCCATAAAAGCATGTGGATATGTGGTGCTCCTCTGGCTTGGTATTATTGTCTCCAAAAGAAGTGTTGCACTTCTCCAAGGGGAGGAACAGTTTTTTTTACAAATAAAATGTAGCATAGCAATGAAGCGATGCTGAAAATATCTTGAAACATTAACAGGATCCAAAGAACAAAGTTCTCCAGGTGTTAGAATATCTATGTTTGTTTTGTTTTTATTTGATATGCGTAGGAAATCATGTAAATCTTCCCATGCATATTCTGCACAACTTAATGTAACAAACCAAGTGGGTGGACCAAGGTTTCTGATCATTCAACGTACATCTCCATGACGTCGAAACCAGTACTCTTTAGTACCACGCATATTTGCTAATAGATTTGTAATATTTGATTGTAAAACCTCATCCTTTTGTTACACTTTCTCTAATAATTGTGTAGCTGTCATATTTTGAAAGTGTGATCCTGATTTTAATATGTGTCCAACTCTGTAACATAAAGTTGCTAGTTCACTTTCAAAGAGTAGGTGGAATATGTATTCCACATTTTGTCTAAATCTGGGATCTTCAGAATACATCCGTAATGAGCGGTATTCTGAAGCTGATATTTGAATACGTCTATCATCATACCTCCCTCCTTTGCCAGTAGGAAAGAGTAGAGGAAAAGCACGTGCTTCTATACTTTTTTCCCATATACTGATTGGTGATCCTTTTGTTTGACGCATTTGGTAAGTTTCCAGTACATCTTGTACGGTGTCATTACAGTGCAAAGGATGAATTGTATAATGGTCTAAAGTATTTGATATTGTAGCAAGATCTAGTAGCTCAAATTGACCAGCTTTTTGTGTTTCTTGAATTATTTCAGTTGTATCTTTCAAGTTTTCTTCAATATTAATTTCTTTGTAATATTCATTATTCTCTTTAAGATTTTGGAAGGCTTGTCTAACTTTATATAAATCTACCAGCTGTTGCCATATTTTTTTGTCTTTTGTAGGTACTTCATTTACTAATATAATTAAAGATTGCTGCATTGGACGTTGTACTCCTAGAGTATGCACATTTTCTTTTAGATTTAATGGTAAATAAACTACTTTTCCACAAATGCCTTTTACCAATTCAGAGGGAGGTAATTTTGCTGTTTTTGGTTGAAGGCGTATTATTGCTTGAAATTGGTGTACTGTTTGAATTATGATGCTCTCATATAAATTAAGTTGTTGTAGAGGTTTTGGTACTGGGTATAATTCCAAATTATTTGTGATAGAACGTGAAGGAGTTTGGTTGTTGTCAAGTTTTGTAGTGCAATAACTGCAAAGTATTAAGGGCTCAGTTATTTCATATTTGTTTTCTGCTACAAGGTAGAGAGCTAATTCAAACCATTTAGAATCTTCATTGTCTTCTATTTTGTATGATAGGTCCACAGCTTTTGTGTTACTTTTATAAAAAATTCTACGGCAACATACACATACATGGTTTGGTACTTCAGCTGATGTACTTTTAAATTTTAGTATTTCTTTTTTGTATGTGTTTAGCAAAAGGTTGCCATGTGTAGAATTGTTGCTTAATTGGTTTAAAGCTATTTCATTCTGTAAATGGCTTTCACTTCCAAAATATTTTTTCTGGATATAGTGAATTTCTTCAAGTAGGTATTTTGCTGTATCATGTAGAAGGATGTTATTTAACTTTGCTAGTGCTAAAGCAGGACTTTTAGCATAGTACAGTTTATAGACTAGATTTCTTATAGTTGAATGATGTGTTGATATCCTTTTGATATCATGGAAAGTGGTTTTACAAGTAGGTCCTGTAATGCAGGCCAATGAATGTCCTTGTAGTCCTGTGTACATGCGCACTGGACAGGTATCTATATTTTGCAGTAATTTAATTTTGATTTTGTCTTTGCTTTTTACATATTTATTGAGGAATTGGCGTAAAGATTTGAAACATTGTTTTGGAATGTTACACATTGACGTGCATGGCCATTTGTACACTAGACGTTCTGATTCAGTTGAATGGAGGGGTAATTCTAAGTTTTCAGGGCATATTTTTGTAAGGAGTACTTCTTGTTCCATTATGGTATTGTTCACTTTTTCATAACCACGACCACTGCTATTTATGGCAATTGTATTTGTTTGCTTTTGTTTGTACGCTTCTTCATTAAAATATGGTTCTGTGCTCGTAGTGTGATTCCATTCACCTCCGCAGATACTTAAGAAGTTCTTTCTGTTGACATTTCGCTTATTGAGAAGTCTTTTTTGTAATTTTGTTATTAGTTTTGTTAGTGGTTTCATTTTGTTTAACAGTCAAATAAATACATTTCTTTTGAGAAGAATTGCACTGTCCATCAATGCTTCTAAGATTAATTTCCTACGATAGGTTTTAAGCTTTGAACCAGATTTCTCTCCTGTTTTTATAAGATTTTGAAGGACTTTGTGACGGTATATTTTGGCTAAAATACTTTTCTTGGTATGCTTACTTTGCACTATATTAAAATTTGAAGAAGTAGTTTTATCTGTACTGATAGCTGATTTTCTGTTAATTGTTTTTTGGTTTGTTTTACATTTTGATGGAGGAAGCGAAGTTGTTGTACTTGAAACTTCTTGTGTTTCACTAAATGATTGTATTAGCTGTTTAGTTTCAACTTTTTTTTTACAAATTCTGCTAGAGATGGATGCTTATGTTGGACACCTTTATTTTCATTTGCTCTACTTTTGCGTTGCTTTCTACGGACTTGACTTTTGGTAGGCATTCTTTAGGGTCTCTTGAAAAAAATAAAGAAGATATGGGTTAGGGTGTTCTGGAATGTATGTGTGCTGTGTGCATGAGTGTTTGAGTAAGATGATAAAGATGTATGTAATGGTGTGTGATTGTGCATTGGGAACTAAAACTAGTAGGGATAGGTATACTTGAATTTATGTGTTACTAAACTGGGGTTCAGATGACAAAAAAAAGTAAGCTAGTGGTGTGGAAAAGTACAAATAGTAAATCTAATGCATACAATTAAAACAGTTGTTTGTTCTATAATATGAAAATTGTAGTGGTTCAGTTGGGTAATTTGTGTGTCCAAAAATAGAAATTTGTGCGCCATTCTGGCTGTAAATCGCTGTTTAAGACATGGACATTTTTGGACAAAATGGTACAAAATCTCTATTTTTAGAAACCAAAATAGCTCGTATTAATGTTATAGTATATTTGATTAATAATACAAATATTATGGTGATATTTTACTTACTTTTTTTTTAAATTAACAGGTAACTTCTTAGTTCTTCTTTCTTCTTCGAATTCGGCTGCTTCTTTTCAGGAAACTGGTCTTCACTGCAATTGTAAAAGCTTCAAATTAGTAACTTTGTTTGTATATAGCACTGTTTTTAATTTATATATTGATTTTTTTAATTGAAATCCTCAGTGCCTGCTGTAAAACCATTAAACTAATTTATTTACATGAGATACATTGCATCAGTTCAGTACATATGATATGTTCTTAATGAACAAATTGTATTGAATGACTAACTGTAGCAAAAAAAAAATATCTTTACTATGTCTTGTGAAATTTATAATATATTAGTGAATACCACTATTTCTGTAAGTAAACTGTTCTAGGTAATAGCGCCTCAATGTCATGTCTAATTTAAAATAATTAAGTAAATAAATAAATAAAAACAAAAAATATGAAATTGTATAAGTATTTTTATAAAGGTTTAAACATAGATTGTGTTTGCATGCAATTTTGTTTGAATATATGTAGTCTATATATTTCATTTAAAAAATGTTAGTTTAACATGTAAATAGTATAAGGTTTATAAGTGATAGTTGATTTTAGGAAATTGAAAAAAGTACAGTAAATTCATTTTACAGATTTTACAAGGTAAAAGTCTGTTTGAAAATGTGTTCATCTACTATACAGAAACTATGCATACCTGAAGTTTGTGTTCATGCATATGGATATGCATGGAGCTGCAAGTAGAAATCTTGAAGACTTGTACAGTATTGCTGGTAGATGGTGCTTGCCAATGATATGACACTTGTACTCAGAGAGATTCAGAGTACATTTGCAGTGCTGATCTATGATGATGCAGTTAGATGTAGAGGTCTTGAATGTGATTGGTGCATGGTCATGTGATTTTTGAGGTACATCCAATGAGGGAATGGCAGAGAGAGTGTAGTGGAAATGGTAGAAGGGCTGTTCATGTTACGATATGTCCGCGGACATGGCGGTAGTTCGCGGACATCAGGAGTTACATCCGGGGATTTTTGGGTTCAGAAGTCATGCAAATGAGAATAAGCACTGAAAGGGATTGGTCAGGAAAGTTTGGTGGGTGTGTTGTGACAGGAGGGATTTTCTCAGATACTCTTTTTGCTGAGAGAACAAAAGATAGCTATGGCTGTGTGTTTCAGAAAACAGATTGTTTGGATTTTAGGAGATTCGTGGATACATTGGTTGAAGGTGCATGCAGAAAGCTGTGGAGTAGCTGTAGATCTTGGATTCCCACATGTGGAAGTACACTGGCATGGAGTACGTGGAATGAAGTGGTTGGACTTGCTACCTCTCTGTGCTACTTTGGAGACAGAGCAACATCCATACCTAATTGTAATTCATTGTGGAGGGAACAGTTTAGGACATGTGACTGGAATTTTTTTGCAATTTGCTATGAAAGAAGGACTTAGGAAGGTTATCGACATGTTTCCTAATTCTCAAGTGATATTTTCACGGATTGCGCAAATGTGGCTTCGTTCTTCTTCATTTGGTCCACAAATGGAAAAAGCAAGGCGCAATGTTAATAAGGCTGTTTGTGCCTTTCTAAGAGATTTTGGCATGTCTTCTTTTCACAATGAAAATATTATGTTTTGTAGTACATACATTTTTCGCAGAGATGGAGTCCATCTTACTTATGCTGGCAATCAGAATTTTCGGAGAAATGTACAAAATGCATTGCAACCTTTTTTGGAATTACAACAATGATTTTGAAGTAGATGTTAAGCATTTACAATGTTTGACTTACAAACACCACCCAAAGGCTCTTTTCAGAGCCACCACTTCTTTCCAGAGAAAATTTCAATGTTTGTGATGGAGTAGCAACCCAATATTTTTAATGTTCGCGAACTGTCCGTGGACTTCTAAAAAATACCAAGAGCCCTGCTTCATTTATTTTAACTTCTATTTTTTAACTGGGAAAGGCGGCTCTGAAAAGAGCCTTATTTTTTTTTGATTTTTGTAATTTTGTATTTTTTTTGGTTTTTCAGACACGACACACTAGGAGAGGAGGGTAAAGGAGGGCAAAGGGGGGACACCAACCACAGGGATAAGAAAGGGCGAGCTGAGAGAGGAAGATGTAGAGTGGGTTTTATTTGGGTAGTGAGCAGGTCTTCTCGTGCTCTGAGACGATAGTCTAAAAAGTACTCCGAAGTCGCTCCCCCCTGCAGAGTACTTTGTCACAGTACATACATACAACTGTGACCCTCGAAAGGTAAGGGTCATCAGCATTCTGTATGGCCTGTGAGGCAGCTTGAGGAAGACGCTGTTCCACAGAGGTGGTCCTTGTGGTGACAGGATCAGGAACAGAGGATGAAGTAGAGGAAATCAACCTGCTACGTTCTTCGCAAGGTACAACCCTGCAAATAGCCCCAGAGTGAAATGACCTCAGGTGTTGCTTCATAGCAGTGGTCCCAAAGCTGTAGTTACCGTGCTTCCCGCGACTGAGTATCATTTTGCACTCATTGCAGGTAACATGGTTCGCACGAGCCTTAGGACCATTCCCATGAATGGTAAATAACCACCACACCCAGCGTGGGCGTGGTCATATGATCCGTTCGCGAACTAGTCCGCGAAGGAAGCGCCTGTCCGCAGGACACCAAGTGCACGGAGATTGGTTAGCGCATGCGCATTGATATCCTACGGACACTGTTCGGGTTCTGAAGTAATTAAAAGTGCGTCACACGTGAAACGAACATTTCAGGACACCGCGTGTGTTCTTAGAACAGTTTAAACTTGGTAGCGAACAGTAAGGACAGATATAGTGTTCTTCAGGACACGTGTAATTTCGTTTATGTACGAACATTTCAGGACACCAATTGTGTTCTTAGAACAGTTTCAATTGGGTAGCGAACACTATGAACAGGTATAGTGTTCTTCAGGACACCTCCATTTTCGTTTACGTACGAACATTTCAGGACACCAATAGCGTTCTTAGAACAGTTTGAACTTGCTAGCGAACAGTACCGGACAGGTATAGTGTTCTTTAGGACACTTTAATTTTTGTTTGTTTACGAACAATTCAGGGCACCGCGTGTGTTCTTAGTACAGTTTCATGTTGCTGGCGAACACTACGAACAGTTGTACTGTTGTTCAGGACACATCATTTTCATTTATTTACGAACATTTCAGGACACCAATTGTGTTCTTAGGACAGTTTTAAGTTGATAGCGAACATTACGGACAGATATAGTGTTCTTTAGAACACTTTAATTTTTGTTTCTTTACGAACATTTCAGAACACCACGTGTGTTCTTAGAACAGTTTCAACTTGCTAGCGAACAGTACGAACAGGTGTGGTGTTCTTCAGGACACCTCCATTTTCGTTTATGTACAAACATTTCAGAACACTTGAACTGTCCGCGGACACTTTTATTGTTTTTTTAAAAAAAAAAACGGAAACTATTCACAATACAATATAAAAATTAAACTTTATTTAACATATATTAATAATTTATGACAGAGAAGGTGAGGCAGAAACAGAAACAAAAACAGGAGAATTTGGGGTTTCAACATGATTGGTATTAGGTGAAGAAGGGATGGAAGTCTCATCAAAACGTTTTGGATTATGGAGAGGGTTTGGGGATAATTGACTGGGATATGGTGAGGAGGGACAAGTTGGTGGGGCAATGGTACGAGGTTTTTGGTTTGAAATGATTTTCTACAAAAAATTTTAAATTATTAAAATTAGCCAACAATACATCAATTTTTTCTTCTATATTGTGAAGACTGTTATACATAACAGGGTTTTCTGAAGTTTTTTCTATTTTGGTATGCTCTGTACAAAAAAATAATATATATGTTAAATGTATATAAAAAAAATAATAAATAAATGGTTTATATTATAAAGTGTTTACCATTAGTTTCACTATCTTGTGACATTTCTTCATGTGGGAAATTGTCCTCTAGCCATTCCAGAGTACTAGACATTTCTGTGAGAAAAAAAAAAGATAATATATTTTTTAATCTAATACAGAAAGTTTATAAATATATGAGTAAAATGAAGTACACTTACTATTTCTGGCAAGACAAGTCCTATGTATTCAGTGGGTCTGGTCTTGTTCTCAGTTCTGTTGTGTCTGTGAGGTAATTATGTTGGAAGCCAATTTATCTTCTTGTGGTATATTCCATTTCAGAACATATTGTATTTAAATAAATGGTTAGTGTGTTACATATATGGGTTACATTTCATATGTATTACTATATATAATGTGCTTGTGTGCTGCTTTTTGAATTTGTTAAATGTTCCTATATTATGATATAACAATCAAACATACCCCACCACCCCCCCACACACAGTTTTTAGGTAGTGGTACTGTTCTCCGAACATGTCCGCGAACATTAAATAAGTTTGCGGACATCAAGTTCATAAGAAGAGATCTAGTCAGTTCCATATGACATGTATTTAAAGTCAAAGACATTATTGTTAAGTTGTGCTACTAAAAAACTATGAAATTCAGTGAAAAAACTTTGTTAAAGGGACGTTATGGTTAAGTTGCGCTACTAAAAACCTATGAAATTCAGTGAAAAAACTTTGTTAAAGGGACATTATGGTTAAGTTGCGCTTCTAAAAACCTATGAAATTCAGTGAAAAAACTTTGTTAAAGGGACGTTATGGTTTCAAGTAAAAGCGAAAAACCCTTGGAATTCGCCAGTTATGGTAAGCTAAGCAACCATAACTCGCACCACCACCGTGCACTGCTAAGACTAACACCCAGGACATCAAAGATGACATCACAAATGTCATTGATGACATCACTGATGACATCGCATGTGTATGTACTTCTCATGAAATATGTGTAGAAGGGATTCTTATTATGTTGTGAAAAAAGTGTCAAGAATCATTGCAAGAAATATACTCTAATAAGTGCATTGAACGATGCATTGATATATAAATAGCATCCTATTATGGGGTTCTATCTAGTATACTAAGCTACTCATACAGAAACATAACATTGTGTGCAGCGTACAAGATGAAGGTATGATATTCGTAATGTTAATATGTTGAATAATGAAATGATAATTGTTTTCTTAATAGATTTTTGTGTACTGTGAAATATGTAATAAGTAGCTAATAAAATCCATGTATTACATAATTGCATTACTATAGACAAAACACAAAGACACAAGAACACATACCAATATGGGTATATACAGGGAAAGTGAAGTTAGCAAAAAAGCAAAAGTAGTAGCAGAAACAATTCATAACCTAACTGATTAGTTTCATGCAAATAAATGATTGCTCTGTTTCAAAGCTGCTATTTACCCTATGTATATGTATCACTTGATGTGTACAATGTATACAAATATGACCATATACAGGGAAAGTACAGCCATAAAAAAAACAACAGAACTATCAGAATGTGCTCATAAGTCTAGTGATTATCTTTATGCACAAAAAGGATTGCTGTCTTTCAAGCTTGTGTTTTCCCATATGTATATGTTTCATATGATGTGACTGTACTCTAAGGGAATTACTGTAAGAACCTACTAGAAGGATATGTCTACAAATAAAATAAAATTCTTAGTTTCTGACTGTTACTGAAGAAAACCATGTAGCCTAGATATGTCAGCAAAAGAAAAAATAGTGAGCCAGACATGTGATGTCATCAATGACATTTGTGATGTCATCTTTGATGTCCTGGGTGTTAGTCTTAGCAGTGCACGGTGGTGGCGCGAGTTATGGTTGCTTGGTTTACCATAACTGGCGAATTTCAAGGGTTTTTCGGTTTTACTTCAAACCATAACGTCCCTTTAACAAAGTTTTTTCACTGAATTTCATAGGTTTTTAGTAGCGCAACTTAACCATAACGTCCCTTTAACAAAGTTTTTTTCACTGAATTTTATAGGTTTTTAGTAGCAAAACTTAACAATAATGACTTTGACTTTATATACATGTCATATGGAACTGACTAGATCTCTTCTTATGAACGTGATGTCCGCAAACTTATTTAATGTTCGCGGACATGTTCGGAGAACAGTACCACTACCTAAAAACTGTGGGGGGGGGGTATGTTTGATTGTTATATCATAATATAGGAACATTTAACAAATTCAAAAAGCAGCACACAAACACATTATATATAGTAATACATAAGAAATGTAACCCATATATGTAACACACTAACCATTCATTTAAATACAATATGTTCTGAAATGGAATATACCACAATAACATAAATTGGCTTCCAACATACTTACCTCACAGACACAACAGAACTGAGAACAAGACCAGACCCACTGAATACATAAGACTTATCTTACCAGAATTATTAAGTGTACTTCATTTTACTCATATATTTATAAACTTTCTGTATTAGATTAAAAAATATATTATCCTTTTTTTTTCTCACAGAAATATCTAGTACTCTGGAATGGTTAGAGGACAATTTCCCACATGAAGAAATGTCACAAGATAGTGAAACTAATGGTAAACACTTTATAATATAAACCATTTAAATATTATTATTTTGGATACATGTAACATATATATATTTTTTTTGTACAGAGCATAACAAAATAGAAACTACCTCTGAAGAAGCTGTTATGGAAAACATGATTGACAACATAAAAGAAAAAATTGATTTACTGTTGACCAATTTTAATAATTTGAAAACTTTTGTTGAAGATCATTTTAAAACAAAAACGTCATACCATTGCCCCACATGTACTTGTCCCTCCTCACCATATCCCAGTCAATTATCCACAAACCCTCTCCATAATCCAAAATGTTTTGATGAGATTTCCATCCCTTCTTCACCTAATACCAATCATGTTGAAACCCCAAATTCTCCTGTTTTTGTTTCTGTTTCTGCCTCACCTTCTCTGTCATAAATTATTAATATATGTTAAATAAAGTTTAATTTTTATATTGTATTGTGAATAGTTTCCGTTTTATTTTTTTAAAAACAATAAAAGTGTCCGCGGACAGTGCGAGTGTTCTGAAATGTTCGTACATAAACGAAAATGGAGGTGTCCTGAAGAACACCACACCTGTTCGTACTGTTCGCTAGCAAGTTGAAACTGTCCTAAGAACACAATTGGTGTCCTGAAATGTTCGTAAAGAAACAAAAATTAAAGTGTTCTAAAGAACACTATATCTGTCCGTAATGTTCGCTATCAACTTAAAACTGTCCTAAGAACACAATTGGTGTCCTGAAATGTTTATAAATAAACAAAAATGATGTGTCCTGAACAACAGTACAACTGTTCGTAGTGTTCGCTAGCAACATGAAACTGCACGCGGTGTCCTGAATTGTTAGTAAACAAACACAAATTAAAGTGTCCTAAAGAACACTATACCTGTCCGGTACTGTTCGCTAGCAAGTTCAAACTGTTCTAAGAACGCTATTGGTGTCCTGAAATGTTTGTACGTAAAAGAAAATGGAGGTGTCCTGCAGAACACTATACCTGTTCGTAGTGTTCGCTACCCAATTGTGAAACTGTTCTAAGAACACAATTGGTGTCCTGAAATGTTCGTACATAAACTAAATTACACGTGTCCTGAAGAACACTGTATCTGTCCTTACTGTTCGCTTCCAAGTTTAAACTGTTCTACGAACACACGCGGTGTCCTGAAATGTTCGTTTCACGTGTGACGCACTTTTAATTCCTTCAGAACCCGAACAGTGTCCGTAGGACATCAATGCGCATGCGCTAACCAATCTCCGTGCACTTGGTGTCCTGCGGACAGGCGCTTCCTTCGCGGACTAGTTCGCAAACGGATCATATGACCACGCCCACGCTCATCGTGTGTCCTGAAATGCGGACACTGTTCGTGTCCCCGAACAATTTAAAAGTACATTTTCAGTTAATCCATAATATTTTTCAATAAAATCTCACCATGCCACAAGTCCCACATAGCAATCTTGAGTTTCTATATACCTTTTGAAACTTTCCGATCCTTTTTTTGTTTTCGATCTGTCCGCGCACAGTGCGCATGTCCGCGGACCGCGCACAAAGCACCCCTATAAAAGACCACGCCCAAGAGCTTATTCCCATTGTGTTTCTGGCTATTCTTCAGAACACAGTGATTTTTGCTGCCACCTGCAGACTACACCATCATCGAGATGGCATCCTTGGCTGCTGAACTGCCACTTGGTGCTGCACCTGCTTCAGCACCACCACCACCCCCTCCACCACCACCACCCCCCAAGGGCCTGAAGAAGGGAACAGGACTGAGGATGCGGAGGAGGAAGAAGAGGATGATGAGAATGAGGCAGAGGAAATCCATACTACCCGCACTAGGCGTGAGTCTTGGGTGTGGTGGTTATTTACCATTCATGGGAATGGTCCTAAGGCTCGTGCGAACCATGTTACCTGCAATGAGTGCAGAATGATACTCAGTCGCGGGAAGCACGGTAACTACAGCTTTGGGACCACTGCTATGAAGCGACACCTGAGGTCATTTCACTCTGGGGCTATTTGCAGGGTTGTACCTTGCGAAGAACGTAGCAGGTTGATTTCCTCTACTTCATGCTCTGTTTCTGATCCTGTCACCACAAGGACCACCTCTGTGGGACAGCGTCTTTCTCAAGCTGCCTCACAGGCCATACAGAATGCTGATGACCCTTACCTTTCGAGGGTCACAGTTGTATGTATGTACTGTGACACAGTACTCTGCAGGGGGGAGCGACTTCGGAGTGCTTTTGCGACTATCGTCTCAGAGCACGAGAAGACCTGCTCACTACCCAAATAAAACCCACTCTACATCTTCCTCTCTCAGATCGCCCTTTCTTATCCCTGTGGTTGGTGTCCCCCCCTTTACCCTCCTTTACCCTCCTCTCCTAGTGTGTCGTGTCTGAAAAACCAAAAAAAATACAAAATTACAAAAATCAAAAAAAACTAAGGCGCTTTTCAGAGCCGCCTTTCCCAGTTAAAAAATAGAAGTGAAAATAAATGAAGCAGGGCTCTTTGTATTTTTTAGAAGTCCGCGGACAGTTCGCGAACATTAAAAAAATTGGGTTGCTACTCCATCACAAACATTGTAATGTTCTCTGGAAAGTAGTGGTGGCTCTGAAAAGAGCTTTTGGGTGGTGTTTGTAAGTCAAAAATTGTAAATGCTTAACATCTACTTCAAAATCGTTGTTGTAATTCCAAAAAAGGTCGCAATGCATTTTGTACATTTCTCAGAAAAATCTGATTGCCAGCATAAGTAAGATGAACTCCATCTCTGCGAAAAATGTATGTACTACAAAACATAATATTTTCATTGTGAAAAGAAGACATGCCAAAATCTCTTAGAAAGCCACAAACAACCTTATTAACATTGCGCCTTGCTTTTTCCATTTGTGGACCAAATGAAGAAGAACGAAGCCACATTTGTCTCTGCGCAATCCGTGAAAATATCACTTGAGAATTAGGAAACATGTCCATAACCTTCCTAAGTCCTTCTTTCATAGCAAATTGCAAAAAAAATCCAGTCACATGTCCTAAACTGTTCCCTCCACAATGAATTACAATTATGTATGGATGTTGCTCTGTCTCCAAAGTAGCACAGAGAGGTAGCAAGTCCAACCACTTCATTCCACGTACTCCATGCCAGTGTACTTCCACATGTGGAATCCAAGATCTACAGCTACTACACAGCTTTCTGCATGCACCTTCAACCAATGTATCCACGAATCTCCTAAAATCCAAACAATCTGTTTTCTGAAACACACAGCCATAGTTATCTTTTGTTCTCTCAGCAAAAAGAGTACCTGAGAAACTCTCTCCTGGCACAACACACCCACCAAACTTTCCTGACCAATCCCTTTCAGTGCTTATTCTCATTTGCATGACTTCTGAACCCAAAAATCCCTGGATGTAACTCCCGATGTCCGCGAACTACCGCCATGTCCGCGGACATATCGTAACATGAACAGCCCTTCTACCATTTCCACTACACTCTCTCTGCCATTCCCTCATTGGATGTACCTCAAAAATCACATGACCATGCACCAATCACATTCAAGACCTCTACATCTAACTGCATCATCATAGATCAGCACTGCAACACATACAAAAAAGAAATACTAAAATTTAAAAGTACATCAGCTGAAGTACCAAACCAGGTATGTGTATGTTGCCGTAGAATTTTTTATAAAAGTAACACAAAAACTGTGGACCTATCATACAAAATAGAAGACAATGAAGATTCTAAATGGTTTGAATTAGCTCTCTACCTTGTAGCAGAAAACAAATATGAAATAACTGAGCCCTTAATACTTTGCAGTTATTGCACTACAAAACTTGACAACAACCAAACTCCTTCACGTTCTATCACAAATAATTTGGAATTATACCCAGTACCAAAACCTCTACAACAACTCAATTTATATGAGAGCATCATAATTCAAACAGTACACCCATTTCAAGCAATAATACGCATTCAACCAAAAACAGCAAAATTACCTCCCTCTGAATTGGTAAAAGGCATTCGTGGAAAAGTAGTTTATTTACCATTAAATCTAAAAGAAAATGTGCATGCTCTAGGAGTGCAACGTCCAATGCAGCAATCTTTAATTATATTAGTAAATGGAGTACCTACAAAAAGACAAAAAAATATGGCAACAGCTGGTAGATTTATATAAAGTTAGATAAGCCTTCCAATATCTTAAAGAGAATAATGAATATTACAAAGAAATTAATATTGAAGAAAACTTGAAAGATACAACTGAAATAATTCAAGAAACACAAGAAGCTGGTCAATTTGAGCTACTAGATCCTGCTACAATATCACATACTTTAGACCTTTATACAATTCATCCTTTGCACTGTAATGACACCGTACAAGATGTACTGGAAACTTACCAAATGCGTCAAACAAAAGGATCACCAATCAGTATATGGGAAAAAAGTATAGAAGCACGTGCTTTTCCTCTACTCTTTCCTACTGGCAAAGGAGGAAGGTATGATGATAGACGTATTCAAATATCAGCTTCAGAATACCGCTCATTACGGATGTATTCTGAAGATCCCAGATTTAGACAAAATGTGGAATACATATTCCACCTACTCTTTGAAAGTGAACTAGCAACTTTATGTTACAGAGTTGCACACATATTAAAATCAGGATCACACTTTCAAAATATGACAGCTACACAATTATTAGAGAAAGTGCAACAAAAGGATGAGGTTTTACAACCAAATATTACAAATCTATTAGCAAATATGCATGGTACTAAAGAGTACTGGTTTCAACGTCATGGAGATGTACGTTGAATGATCAGAAAGCTTGGTCCACCCACTTGGTTTGTTACATTAAGTTGTGAAGAATATGCATGGGAAGATTTACATGATTTCCTACGCATATCAAATAAAAACAAAACAAACATAGATATTCTAACACCTGGAGAACTTTGTTCTTTGGATCCTGTTAATGTTTCAAGATATTTTCACCATCGCTTCATTGCTATGCTACATTTTATTTGTAATAAAACTGTTCCTCCCCTTGGAGAAGTGCAACACTTCTTTTGGAGAAAATAATACCAAGCCAGAGGAGCACCACATATCCACATGTTTTTATGGATTAATGATGATCCTAAATTTGGTCAAGACAGTGATGCCACTGTTTTACAGTTTATTGAAAAATATGTCACTTGTGAAATTCCATCAGAAGCCACAAATAGTGATCTTCATGTACACATTTTACAATTACAGGTAAATATAGAGTGACAAACTGTGAAGGCAGCTTAGTTAAACTCACTAAACCAAATTTAATTAATCATATCAAATTGTCATTAAAGACTCCTCAACATAAAGAAGTATATTACATGTCCCTGCTACAACTCTTCAAACCATGGAGAAAAGAAGAACAATTACTAGATAACTATGACTCATATGAGGATGCTTTCAAAGCAAATGAAAGCACTATAACTGATGTAAACTTTACACAGTACAAAACAATGTTGCACAATGAACACAAACACGAAGAAGAACTCCAAGCCCAACTAGATAAGGACACTCCTGACAGTAGTCAACCTTCTGTAACAGGAAGCCAAGAACCACTGGGAGAACCACTAATAATAAATGAGGCAGAATTAGCTATGATAGAAGTAGAAAACACCATGTGTCAGTATGAAGATAAAGAAGACTTAACTATACTACAATCAAAACTAAACAATGAGCAAAGTAGCATTTTTCAAGAAGTAACAAAACAAATTGCACATGGTGTAAAACATGAAAATAAAGAATGTTCCTGCCATAATTATAAACCTTTACTACTGTACGTCAGTGGTGAAGCTGGTTCTGGCAAAACATTCCTAATCAAAATCATTAGTAAGTTCCTTCAACAATTGACAAACAACAAACTGTCAGCTGTTGTCACTGCCCCACAGGTTTAGCTGCCTACAACATAGGTGGTGTTACATTAAACCGAGTACTACTATTACCAGTAGAACACCAGAACAAATTAGACTATTACAAACTTCCTGCAGAAGCTGCAATGGAATTACGCAGAGTATTGAAACAAATGAAAATGCTACTAATAGATGAAGTGAGCATGGTCTCCAACCTGATGTTAGCTTTGATTCACCTCAGATTACAAGAAGTACTCAAAACAGACTATGAAGAGCTCTTTGCAGGAAAACACATTATTGTTTTTGGAGATCTGCTTCAATTAACACCAGTAAAAGGTGAGCCTATTTTTAAAACATTAGGACACAAACTCTGCCGTAAAACTGTTGGCAGCATTGGAAATGTCAACCTTTGGCAACATTTCCAATACAGAGAATTAAAAGAAAACATGCGACAATCTGCAGATCTCACTTATGGCAACATTTTAAAAAGTATCAGAGTTGGTATACTTTCTAAAGAAGCAGAAGCAATATTGAAAACCCGGCACATTAATGCACTTTATGGCGATAATGCATGTGCTACAGATGTTATGGAACAATTAGCCCACAAAAATGTCAATTGTATGGCCTTAATGCCAACCCTTGCAAGCTGTTTCAAATTCAATGAAATCATGCTAAGTAAAGAAATGCAAGCAATCATGGAAATTAGCGCCACAGACAAACTAGATGTACACGGTATGACACTTCCCATGTGTGACCAAGCCACAAGACTAAATAGTTTAGAAAAATCAATCTCAAACACAGCAGGCTTAGAAAAGATTTTAAAATTATCCTTAAATTGCAGAGTAATGCTTAAACGTAAGCTTGACGTGGACCAAGGACTAGTTAATGGAGCACTGGGTACAGTTGTTGGCTTTCAAACATACCCACGCGACAACAAAATTCAGTTTGTCAATATACTCTTTGACAAACTTTCAGAAGTAAAAAGGATAGGACGCTCAACAGCTAGATTCCTTCTCTTCAAAGATATGTATGTACGCAGAGAACAATTTTCTCTAAGTCTTGCATACGCAGTCACGATTCATAAATCGCAAGGTCTTACCCTAGACAAAGCAATGATAGATATTTGTAACACAGTCTTTAAAGAAGGCATGAGCTATGTAGCACTATCACGCTTATGTACACTTGACGATCTATTTCTAATCAACTTTGATGCAAATAAAATAAACGCTAATATTCCTTGCATTTTAGAATACAATAGACTTCGCTCAATATACACCCCCCACCTAAACACATATATACTGTTCCACAAACAGTAAAACGTTATAAAAGAGAAATAAATCAAACAGAAATGCAACAGGATGTCACTGCAAATCCTCCAAAGAGAGTAAAAGAAACTAATACTTCATCAAGTACCAAAAGCAAAAAAGAATCAATTAGGGAAAGTAAACCAGGTACTTCTTTAAAGAAGGAAGACAAACTCCAAAAAAAGCAGTTAGATACAGAACTAACTGGACCATTTAAATTCTCAAATATAGTTGGTGTAAGTTGCTACGCAAATGTAGCAATTAATATTCTATTTCAATTACCACCAATTGTTGACAACATTTACTTACACAGTACAGACCCATTGTGTTTGCAAATGTTAGTACTTCACAGAAATGCAGCAAACAATCCTGATAACACGTATAGTGTTTATGGAATAAGACAACAATTGGACTACTGTGCTGGAATGGTGAAATTCACTATAAACTCACAGGAAGATCCACAAGAATTTCTAATGTACTTACTACAAGTACTGGAAAACAAAAACATACCTATAAATGAAATCTTTCAGATTTCATACATGTGGAAACATACATGCACTCTCTGCAACAATGTGACACAAGAAGAAATCCCCAATGAACGCTTCATATATATATCAATACCAAATTGTGAATCCATTCCATTTCAGCGACTTGTACAAAATGCAAACCATGGTAGATTATGCTCTACCTGCAATTCAGATAATCGCTCCACGTTAGTAATACAAACACATAGTAAATACATAATACTAATGCTTCTACGTTACAATGCAGATGGTACCAAAAACAACTGCAAGCTGACTGGATTCACACATGGTCAAATATCACTTGGTAAGAAAACCTACACAACAATATGTATAATCTACCACGCAGGAGCCACAACCAATTCAGGGCACTACACTGAATATATAAAAAAGAAATGTGGATGGTTTGAATGTAATGATAGTACCATTACTCTAAAGCAGAGATTACCAGGAAATCTTACAAACGCTTATTTGATGTTCTTAAAACCAAAATTTGATAACTAAACTGTATTTAAACCCTAAGTAAACTTGTGTTAAAAAAAATATAAACTGTAGAATACTCCAAAATCTATCTAACTGCTCAAAGATTCTACAACAACTAATCAGATAAATGAATACCACTAAACTAGACCAATAAATACACAGTTACAATACGCCAATTGGTATCTAACTGTCCCAATATTTAACAATATCCAAATAGATAAATCAATACCACTAAAATATATCAATAAAATAGACAGTTAGAATACGCCAATTGGTATCTAACTGCTCCAAAATTGTATAATATCAAAACAAATAAATATGTTACTGCTCCAAAAAAATACAACAAGCCAAAGTATAAAGCATTAGCCAGAAACAACAAGTGAACACTGAAAACAAACAAACAAATAAACTGTAGCATAACAGAAAAAGGTTTTTTTTTAATCCAACATGGATTTTATTTTCTCCCACAGACCCAATGATTTTAGCAACAAATACAGAAACTGAGCAAATTGCACAGTACTCTGATTTGTAATCTACTAAATATGAGGGTCCAAAAAAAAAAGGTATATTGATTATACAATATAATAAGTCATTACAAAATACTAATACTGACATGCTATTTTCTTTTATCACAGAAATGAACAAGAAATACATGTACTCCGGTTACTAGACCAAACGGTATGTATACAATAATAAGGAAAACCATAGCAGCATATCACATCCATAGTATCTTATACCTTTGTTCCTTATACATTTGTTTTTCACCCAAAGTTATAAGCAAATATGAATGTGATATGGTGCGGTGGTTGTTGCCAGGGCATAGAGTCTTGGGTGCATGGCCAAGACTCTATGCCCTGGCAACAACCACCGCAGCATATCACATCCATAGAGTCAAACATTTCAACTATGGTCTATGGAAACATTTAGGGGCCGATTCATGGAACAAACGTGCGCTGAAAATCCATGCGCAAGGTAGCAGCGTACGCGCACGTGTGCGATTCAAGGAAGACGCTGCGCGTGTTTCCCGCTGTCCGTGCGCCCAATCCAGCCATGGCGCACGCAGGCATATACGGCGTGCGCTACGTGCACAGCAAAAGCGCACATAGCGCAGTGCACACAACCAAAGTGGGCGGAACAGTGGGTGTAACACGCGGAATGGGGAATAACGCGTGAAAAAGAAGGCATAACTGGGGAAGTACTGCAGGGAACTACAAGGAACGCCCACACACACACGCCAACAACCCGTATTCATGGATCTGAATACGGGAAACCCACGCACCGCAAAAGACGCACACAGACATCAACGCATCCGCCACACGAAGGCAGGTGGAAGCGTCCCCACGCACAGTATAATAGTGCGCGCAAACAACAAACACTTATATACAGCTACGATGAATGCCCCATTTGTCGGAGCACTGATTGTGGGACACCGCAGGAGGAGGAGAATAGCCAGGGCACGCATTTTCGCACCACGGACAAGCCTTTTTGGGGTGGCTGACGACCAGGTCTATGGCAGGTATAGGTTTCCACCCCACATCATCCTAGACCTGGTCAGGGAGTGGGAAGATTACCTTACATCCCCCACCCTTTGCTCCCAAGCATTGAGCCCCTTGGAGAAGGTGCTCAATGTCCTGCATTTTTTGGCCACTGGGTCATTTCAGCGGACTACTGCCATAGTGGGGGGGTCTCACAGGCCACGCAGTCACGCTGCCTACACCAGGTACTGGCAATCATGACAGCGCACCCCTCAGTCCGCAGGCACATATACATGCCCAGAACACCCGCAGAAAGGCAGGCGTTGTCCTGGATTTTTTCAGGGTGGCACACTTCCCCAAAGTGCTCGGTGCCATAGATTGCACCCATGTGGCCCTACGTCCACCTAGGGCCACTGAGCACATCTACCGAAACCGCAAGCACTGGCATTCCATCAATGTACAGGTGGTATGCGATGCAAAGGGAATCATCACCTCTGTCTATGCAAACTACCCTGGCTCCACCCATGACAGTTTCATATACAGAATGTCCGCCCTGAGCCGGGCCCTGGAAGCTGGGCAGCATGGCGACACATGGCTCCTAGGTGAGTACAAATGCCCTTGCACATGCATGCATGTCACACACACACACAAATAAAAAAAACCACAATAATCAAAACCATTTACACCTCCCCAGGGGACAGTGCCTACCCTCTGAGCAACCACATGATGACGCCAATCCGGAACCCCACTACACCACCCCAGGTAAGATACAACGCCGCCCATATTGCAACCAGGGCTATAGTGGAGCGCACATTCGGAGTGCTCAAGTCACGTTTCCGCTCCCTTGACCGCTCTGGCGGGAAGCTACTCTATGCACCACCAGTAGTGTGCAGGATCATTGTGGCAGCATGTGTCCTGCACAATGTTGCAACACGGCAGGGCGTCCCGGTGGACATGGTGGTGCCCCCACATCCCCAACCACAGGCACAGGCGCTGCCCATGGGAGGGGACAGGGCACGTGGTGAGGAAGCCCGGACCCAGCTTGTGGCCACATTTTTCACCTAAACTCCCACCCCTGCGGAGTGCACACAGGCCTGGCACATACCAGGTGACAATCGATGATGACAAAGAGACAGTCAACAGTCACAACCCTACCACCCTGAGATAGTTGCCATGGAAGTGCCACATTGTCTGCATCCTTAGCTATTTAAACACAAGCTATCCTGTGTGACCAAAAGGCACACATATGACATGACATGATATGGCCTATACACAAGTATTTCAAGGTGCGATGAGGTAGGGAGGGGGGAACAAGGGAAGACAGACAACGGTACTACTAGGCCAGGTGTCATTTAGATTGTGCAAGTGCAGGGCTAGGGGGAAGGGAAAAGTGCAAGGGGAAGGGGAGGGGGGGAGTGCAGTACAGGGGAAGTAGACCAGAAAACAAATACATAGGCCAGCTGGTGACAACTGCAAAGGTAAGTGCAGACAAGTGCTGGGAAGGGGGGGCTGTAGGGATAGAGAGACAGTACCGCAGTGCTGGGGTTGCCGGGGAGGCAGTGCAAGTGGAGAGTGGCTGGGCCAGGGACCGAGGTCGGTGAGAGTGGCCCAGTTGCAGATCCAGTGCAGTTCCAGTGAAGAGTTTTGCAAGGGAGAGGCAGAGAGAAAGCAGAAGCAAAGAGGAAGGTCTTGAGGTGCTTCCCGAACCGGAGATGGTTCCCCTCAAGTTCCAGTGAGGCAGGAAGGCTGTTCCAGAGGGAGGGCCCTGCCGCGGAGAGAGATCTACCCCCAGCTAGTTGCTCTGAGAAGCGGATGACCCTGACATGCAAGGTGTGCATCACACACACCTGCAGAACAGGCAATGGCCATCACTGTTATGTCACTCAAACCCTCCCAAACCACAACATGACATGGCAAGCAATATCCATACACCAACACAGTAACAATAAGGTACACATTGCCATGTCCAAAATGTACAGTGGCATCAGACAATGATGCCTGACCTGGAATCAGATGAAATGACAGACCAACAACCTCCCACCCAAAATAAGTCATTTCCAAATGCATTACAAGAGTTGTAGACGTAACATAACAATGAATGCCTGTCTACATGCACATTGTGCATTTCAAAATCAACACTGCAGCTTCTGTGTGCTGTGTCCTACTCCTGCAACACACTGATCAGCGCACAGCACAGTGAACAGCCATTGTGTGTGATGCACACCCTGAGCATCACATCTAAGTGACAGACCACATCAAAAAGCAAATTAGGCATGTACAGGATCCATAATTGGTCACAGAACATGTGCTGCAGGGACACAGTGGGCACCAGAAGGCAAACAGTGTACACGTGGATATGCAAGGGTGGGAGTACATGTAGTGCATCAGAGTGCAAGTGTGTGGGTCAGCAAGGACATGCACTCAACATATGCATGTGCAATCAAGTGACCATCAGTGCTCTCTACACATCACATGTGAACATTCACCATGTGTACACCCCAGCATGTCAAACCATAACTATCCCCTCGCACCTGAAAGGTAAACACAACACATTAACAGGCATTGATCAGCAGAACACAACATGTACATAGGATACCACCATTACAATGTCAGGGTTCCCATCACACTGCAAGGCAAGGCAACTATCAACAACAACCCCCCCCTCCCTCACAAATGACCATGACCCACTGAACAACTGCACCTGGGTCATGGAGCCTTCAACCCTCAATTCCACCTGGCCACAGGATCACCTTTACCCTTCGTCACCATCTCCCACCTTGTGTGTAAAAAGGTGCCTGCACCCTCAGAATCCTCACTCATGTCCAAAATCACAAAATCCAAGGCATAAAAACGAACCAGAACACCCTCCAGTAGATGACTTGACGTAGCAGTACCTCACAAATGCCAAGTACTACCACAAAGATGCAACAACCAAGGTAGCACAGTAAAACAATGTCACAACAGGATGTGAACCATGTGTGGTACATAACATAGGATGATGCACCATGAACGGATGTGTACTGTCACAGGTCCCGTGTACAGGTGCGGGAGTGTCACGAAACAACCACCCCCACTGTGTCCCGGGTGCCTGCAAGGTTAAACTCACACAGACCCCTGAGACCCTGGTGGGGAAGGAGGTTCAGGGATATGCAGTCGGACAGGTGTTGGCACACTGGATAACTGGAATGAGTGGCAGGAGAGGGGAGGAGGAATGACACATGAAAGTAGGGAATGCACGAAAATGTACTACCTGCATGAACACATACACAATCCAAACAAACTTGGACATCATTGTCATGGCCTTCTGTAGTCCAGGCTTGGGAGTGGTACGAACCAACCACCCCCTCTAGGGTTTTGGCGCCTGCAAGTTCGGGGCCTACACAGGCATCCGCAACCCCAGCGGCGAAAGAGGGTTAGGGAATGTTGCTTGGATAGGTACGGGAAGCAGGAACACCAGGTAGAGGGTACAGGGTTCAAAATTGCATGGGATTCCGGGTGATTAGGGAGAAAAAAACATACCAAATTGAATCACACATACATCCATGCATTAGTGCACCCCCCAGCAAGCCTATGCAGAGCAGTTTGAAAGAAAAACAACAAGACACTTAGCTCTGGTTTTGAGTGCTGGCCTCCTGCCTGCGCACTCTCAGGTCCGGTCACAGGAGCACTGCAATGCTGCAAAGAGAGCCACAGTCAACAACCTGTACGTGCCAATTACACAAAACCACACCACCAAACATGCCCCATAGCAACAAACTACTCTACAAACAGACAATCTGGTGTAGATGCTTCGTACCCATATACAACATTACCCCTGTGACGGGTCATACACAGTCAATGCAGTAAGTCAGCCGCCGGTGGGTGCGTGGCAAATGGAACACCAATGTGTCACAATTCACACAACATGCAATGTTCCCTGGGTAAGCAGACAGACCCATATAGCAAGCCATGACTTCAGAGCAAGTTGCGTACCACCATGACCGAAACAAAGTTGGCAGTGCATTCATCATAAAGTACATGGAAATGAAATGCACTGCACCCGAGTATGTCCCTTGCTGTATGTCCCTGTGAGCTGCCCCTTTCCATGTCTCGGAAGGCTACATGGTTGATACAAGTGCCTCGATGGACCTTGGTGTACCGGAGGGTATGTGCCACTGTCCCTGCAGGTGTCCCAGACAACCTTACAATCAACAGCCATTAGTCCACCAACACATCTGAGCTGCATTGTGTGCTTCAACACCAAGATTCGTCCAGGCTCACCCTCAGTGCTGTGACTAAGCCTGCATGTGCAACTCGCCTGGTGCAAGCTTTGCTGTGTTGTGGCCCCCCTGTGCTGCTCACCTTGCCTGGAGTTCCTTGGAACACGTCAGCAGTTCTAGGATGTAGGTCTGCAATCCCTGTGCCTCTGCTTGTGCACACATGTGCATGTGGGCACCAACAAACGTGTCCAGAATTCCGTCGTCCAATGGGCCATGTCTGCTGGCAAAGGTGCTCTGGAGGCTCATCCCCCTGCAGAAAGGGCATGAAACACATGATTAATGCTTCAAAGTCATCTGTGTGTGTCTCTTCAGGCATCTCATTACTTGACCATGTCAGAGAGTCACATCATAAATCACACCATCAGTCCGTCTTTCACATCCAAAGTGTGGAACACTATCTACAGCATGAATTGCAACAAGCACGTGTACAGTAAAGATAAGAAACATACTACACAATGCATAGCAATTAATGTACACATTAATCATGAAACACCCCATCTAGCAAAAGCTGAACAGTGGACAATAACACCAAAATCATCCCCACTAGGGGTGTAAACACAAGTCACACAGCACCAGACATGCCACAGATATGACAGTCCAAAGCCCTTGGTTAAAGTTTGTGACACCGAACCATCCTTGCGAGCCCATGGATAAGGGAGGCAGGAGTGGCATACGTGAGTCAAGGACCCCAAGCAGCAAACACATACACAAGACAAGCCTGAAAGGCCCAGCTGGAACAGACAGTGGATGCCTTCAAAAGCCACAAAGCACTGCACCGTCACATGAAAGCACAATAGACAAGCAATTTTAAACTATATTAACTTATTACACTAACTATGGAAAACCTACATTACCTAATTAAACTAACTATCAAAAAGAAACTTAACTAACTAAACTAAAAGAAAAATCAAAAATGGCCACATACGACCCGGGGGGGAGGGGAGGCACCCAGGAGGGGGGAGGTACAGGGTGCTGCTCAACATCCACATGCAATGATGCTGAGCCAAAAAAAAAAACCTCCATGGGCTCAACGCCTGCACAGCCCGACCTATGTGGGAGATAGATGGTCGTCCGAGTCTGGCTCATCCTGGAAAGGAGGACGTGGCACAGTAGCCTGGCCACGCCTAGCCACAGCTTGCCCCTCGTTGGCAGCAAGTCTGCCGGACGGGTGCGCCTGGTTCTGTGTGGCGATGTGACGTAGGTCTGCATGCAGAACCTCACGTGATACACGTGCTTCCTCTTGCAAGGTAGCACGTGTAACACGGAGTTCCTCCTGCAAGGCCTGGCTGGACAACCGCTGCACCTCCCGGCAAGCCTGTAGCTCAGCTGAGATGGTACGCTCAAGCTGTGCAAACCTCTCCTCTGCCTGCTGCCTCTGGGACATCATAAGGACACCCAGAGTGGATCTGAGGGAAGCATACTCCTCCCTCAGGGCATCCATGTGCGCCTCTGCGTGAGCAGCAATTGCTTGACGCAGAGACGACATTTCAGCCTGGCGTGCCCTGTCTGAGGCCGCCATGCCCAGCCTGAGCGAGCGGGCAGTGGACCGTGCCGCCTGCTGCTGGAGAAGCACCTGCCTAGCAGGGGGGAGCACGGATCGGGCCACACGCTCCATGCTCTCAGCGATGTTCTCCATTGCTGCCCTCTGCCGTTCTGAATTGGCAGTCATGTCTCAGTATAATGCGGTAGCGAGGGTCCTCGCTGTGTTGGCACCGCCCGCAGCTGCACGACTACATGCTCCCGTCGACGTGATGTCCCAGGCACATCAGTGACTGGTGTGGAGGGTAACCCTGCATCCCGATCCACCACGGGCGGAGGAACCAAGACTGTCTGATCCCTCAGTGCAGGTGTCGCAGACAGAGGAGGGCCATATCAGAATCACTCACCCCTGACACATGGACTTGATGCTCATCCAACTCAACATGGACGTCAGAGTCGTCATCAAGGCTGGACTCATAGGCAGCCAGAGACAAGATGGACTGTAGCACTTGGGGGGTTTCGTGGCCTACCACCCCACGACCCCCACTAGTGCCGGGTTGATGTAGTGGTAACAACCCTGTGTCTGGCATGACAACACCATCCTCCGCCTCCATTGCGTCATCACCTGAAAAATAGAGAGAAAAAAGGTCACTACACATGTCAGAAGCACACAACACACACACACACCGACAGCAAATGCATCAGGCAGACATGTGACACACAACATATAACCTGGCATGCATGCTGGGTCAACTTTGAATTGCTTCTGTGATCAGACCTGTTGAAAGGTGGCAGTTTCCATGGAAGTGGGTCTATGCAGTGCAGAAAATGTGTATGCCACTCACTAGCTACATGTACAAGGACTCCATGGTGTGTGCCAGGAAATGTGAAGGCAGTGCAATGTCAAATTCAGACATCACGTGCATTGTGCATTCAATGTATACCATATCTAGAAGCCAAGCACCCCTCCACCCCAGTACCAAAGCAGGGATGCCTAGCATGGTATCAAAAGGCTGACCATACACCTGTGTATTGACAGGCAGTGTTGACTGGCATCAACAGCTTAATGTGATTCAAGTGACAACACTGCAAAGGATGCTCGGACAGTAAGGAGGACACATGATGAAAACTCAGGATTCTGCCCATGTGTGAAGAAGACACAACAACAGTTGGACAGAGTCATTGGCCATTGAACAGGCTGAGGCCTGTGAGCCACACAGATTGTCAGACCCTAAACATGTGTGCAACGCAGGGCTGAGCCACAGTTGACATGGGAAGGCTGATGAGATGGCAGGCAATGTATGTAACCAAGGACTTGTATTACAGTGATCATCCAGTCAAGGACACATAGGGGCATGCGTGCAATGCACATGGAGCATGAATGGGCACTCATGTCCCTGCGGGACATCTGACCTATGCACAGTACAAGTGAGATACCCTGCATCAAGTACTAAGGCTGTACCACACGGCATATGTTTGGCAGATTCTACGCTGGAAGTTAGCATCTACACAGGACGCATGAACAAGAAAGTACACATTGGCAAGATTGAAGAACACCAGTGCAAAGGTGGAACTGGGGTGCAGAGTGGCGGAGGAGGGGCAAGGGAGCATGCCTACATGGAGTCCCCGCATGCAGGGAGAGGAGACATACATGACGGAAGCATTGCATTACTTACACATCAGAACCATGTACACGTCACATGTAGCGGCAATCATGCACAACACATCCCACAAGTGAAACAACACACACGTCCTCAACAAACACGCGTCAACACTCACTGGACATGGCATCAAAGTCCAGCATCTCTCCCACTCCTTCGACCAATTCAGGTGGTATGAACTCCGCAACGAGTGCCTCATGCGGAGTGAGCTCTTCCTCCTCTGGTGCAGGCCCACCGCCAGTCACCAGAGTCAAGTTGTAATTAGAGGCACGCTTAGCCTTAGTGCTGCGTTTGATGTCATTCCAACGCTTTTTGCACTCTTGCGCCGTGCGCACCTCATGGCCGAATGAACTGACATGTTCCGCAACATGCTTCCAGTGGGTGTCACGTTGGGCCGCCGTAGTCTGACTATTGGCACCCACTAGCATGTCACGGCTGTGGCCCCGCACGCAGTCCACGAGGAAGTACAGTTCCTGCTTACAGAAAGGCTTCTTCCTCGACGTGCACGAGGTCGTGGCTGTGTGTGGGGTCCCAGCCTGTGCTGCAGGTGCAACCTTCCTCCTCTTGGACTGTGGCGCAGACTCTGGCTAGCTAATGCCGCCCTGACCAGTATGGCCAGTGGGTTCGGTGGACTGAGCCAAGAGAGTGGCAGGTGGAGGGATGACCAAAGGCCTGACTTATGTCAGTGGCAGCTGGGTGCCCACTAATGGACCCTGCGCAGCAACATCAGCTGTGGCAGGGTCATTGACCGCAACGGTCCTGGTTGGCAGACTCACAACCAGGGTGCTGTTGGGTGCATCTGCCCCTGCACTTGCCAACACCCGGCTGTTCGGGGCAGCAGATGACATGACTGGCCAGGGACACGTGTCTTGGTCTGAGCAGCCCGGCCTGCCCCTATGGTTTCCCTCCTGGCCTGTTGGAGATCTACCAAGGGCTCCTCAAGTGCCAACGCAGCCTGCGCTGGCAGACCCTGAGCCTGGGTGGCGGTGTCCACAGCTGCACCTGCAGCTACCACTACCCTTGGGCCCGTGGCAGTTGATGGAACGGACTGCCGGGTCACACGGGCGCTTGTGCCAGATGCAGAAGCTGCATCCCCCGGAACCACAGGGGGTGGTGGCATGACTGCACCGACACATGGCACAACATTGTGCTCAAGTGGCGCACCCCTGCCTCTTCCCCCTCTGTGGCCGCCCTGGACACCCTGGAGTCCCCCTACTCCCTGGTCACCACGGCCACGTCCCCAACCACGCCTGCCACGAGGAGGACGCCCAGCTGAGGCGCCCCTCACCTTTGGTGTCCTCCCAACCATGGCACAGATGTAGTAGTGCCAGCACAGATGGAGTGGTGCCAATGGTAGGTGTACACCACAATTGACCTGGGCAATTGGGGTGAAGGGGGTGGGAAGCAAGATGTTAACAGCCCCCCTGCACCTGCAAGGCTGTATGTGACCCTGGTGATGTAGTGACGGGTCACGCAACGCTCAGGCACCCCAAAACTGCAGTAAAACCGTGCACGCAACCCTGCAGCCTAGGTGTGTGGATTCAACCTCCCGCAGTACGCGGTGGCACCCAGTAACACGAATAACGCGTACGCGTGGGACACGCAGGCTACTATGATATCAAAAATGGGTGCGATACACAGGGGCACCCGCAGTGGGAAAAAGAGCGTGTGCGACTCACCGTCTGACTAGCGCGATACAGAAAAACACGCGTAGCCAATACCCCTGCCAAAAGAAGAGATACGTCCTTGATAGCTGTGAAGTTGTGATGGCGCACGAAACAACAGGAAGCAGCAACACACGTCGGTCTCCACGAAAGGCACATACAGCGAACTGCTGGGCCCACTCACCTTTAACCCGTGCTGAGGGAAACGCACGCGTGCGTCACGTCACTTACGCGCATGGGCCCTTTCCTCGTATTACACGCGGACGTGCAGCTTTTCACGCGCGCTGAAATGCCCATGCATGCCTGTGCGCGCCACGTCACAGGGGCGCTTGCGCTTGAGGGGCCTTCTGTCCAATGAAATTGCGTATGTGTGCAGACGCGCTTACGCGCTAAGGGCCTTTCCTCGAATTACACGCTGACGTGCAGAATTTTCACGTGCCAAATCACTCCATATCAAGCTGGCCACGCGTAAGCACACGGAAGACCACGCTCCTGCCCAGAAGGCCGAATTACTGCCCCCCAGAGCCCCGAGCACGCTCCCACCTGCCATCTGCTGCTGCCTGACTGCCTGCTGCCCACGTGCCCTGCATTTGCTGCCTGCGCATCAGCCAGGGGTGCTGTTGCTGTGACCACCCCTGCTGGAACCGAAGACTCCCGACTGGGATTCCATCGCTCCACAGCCCAGCCCCAGGACCCAGTTGCTCACCCACTCCTGCCTCTGGGGTTGTCATGTCGGGCACTGCAACATCTGGCACCACTGACAACCCCCGGCCAGAGAGGCAGAGGGGCACCAGCTTCAGTGCCAGGGAAGTTGGTGTCCTGGTGGAGCAAGTCCTGGAGCAGTATGATGCCCTCTTTGGAAGTTCCCGCGCCGACAAGGAAGGACGGACTCGGATCTGGACTGACATCGTGACTGCCATCAACGCGGAGGGGGTGGCAGTCCGCGACTTACAACATGTCAAGAAGCGCTGGGAGGACTTCAGGTCCAGGACCCTGAACAAGGCCCGGCGCCTCTTGAAGGCAGCGGATGCTAAGGGGCGCCGGGGCCACTTGTCGGAAGATCAGATGAGGGTCCTGGAACGCATATCCCCAGCGCTCCACGTCCAGGTCCTTGAGAGGCAGACCCGTCTGGAGTCGAGCGGTAAGTGTACATGCATCCTGATTGTGAGCTGTGCGTGTGGTGATGTTTCAGTAGTGTGCAGGTTGCACATCTGTTTGTATGGGGTCGAGTATGGGTGGGGGTGTACAGGGCCGTGAGGCTAAGACATGCGAGGGCTGTAATGTGTGAGACATGGATGGTGCTTGTGTGTGTAGGCTTGCATGCCAAATGCAGTTGTGTGGGCACACATGTTTGGATGAATGTGTATGTAAGTAGACATGTTCGTGATGTCACGCATGTATGTTGTTTTCACTGCATGTATCAACACTGTGTACATGTGCATTTGTGTGTATTTGACAAGGGTGCAACAGTGATGCAACATTGATGCATGTGACAGCGGGATGTGGAAGCCTGATTGGCAGATGTGACATGGATGCCCATCTGAACACTGCAACACTTGGCAGAGGTGTACACATGCATGCAAGTGTGGTGGTGTGTGTACATGTGTAGTGCACTTCCTGTGTTGCATGTGATGTCTGGCTCAGCGTTGCCTGCTCATGCTGTTGTATGTGTATGGATGGTGCTGGCAGTTGTGATATGGCTGTGGTATGGCTCATGTGTGCGAGTTGAAATGACATGTGTGTTGGGGATTGTGATGGCATAACTGAGGTTTGCCAATGCCACTCATGTACAACTGTCATGTGTGTATGTGTCCATTGTACAGTGCCCTGATGCCTGTGTTTTATTTCTCCCTGTCTGCAGCGTCAACTGATGAAGAGGGCGGCGGAGAAGGTGCTGTGGAGCACAGCGTCGGGGATCCCACCGCCAGCCGGAGACGCAAGGCCCGGCTCCCCTCCCATGTTGTGATCTCGTCGGTGAGTGAGGAGTCCGGTGCCGCGTCCCAGGCCGCAGCTGCCGGGGGGAGGTCCAAGAGGCGGAGGTTGGAGTTGGACTCCTCGGCAGCAGAAGGGGCAGCTGGGACCCCACAGGGCCCAACGGGGGAAGATGGCACGGAGTCATCCAGGTTGGTGGGGGGTTTGGTGGAGGAGGAGGCCGTGCAAGCAACAGAGACGGGATCTGGAGGTGGGGATCCCACTGGTGCTAGTGGTGCAGTTCAGGACCAGGGACAGGAGGCAGCACAGGCCGCCGCGGAGGTGCCTGTGTGCAATCCTGTCCCTGATCCTGTCCCCGCATCATCTTGCACCAGCAGGGATGCCTACGTCCAGACCCGTTTTCAGGCAGGGGATGAGCTAACGACAACTGGCCTTCCTCTGCCTGCGGACGTGGCTATCCAGGTCCGGGTTGAGCCTGTCCTGACTGGTGTGGCGTTGCGTCAACGGGCCATGCAAGGTGACCTGCAGTCTTTTCATGAGGAGACTGCACGTCATCTCGAATGGCTCGTTGACCACGTCGGCCTACTGGGACAGGTCACCCAGGCCGGATTCCTCCGTTTGATGGGGCTTGCTACGACCCCCTCCTCAACTGAACCCCCTATGCGCCAGTCGTCCTCCGTGCCATCTTCCCACCCATCAGTCACCTGGGTGCCCTGTGGAGCTGCCTCTGACGGTGCGGCCAGGCTGGTGGAGGAGGCATCCCTGCCACAGTCGGGAGTCGGACGTCCAGCAGGGGTGGCCACATCAACGACTGCACCCCAGCCGGCAGAGGATGTGCAGGCAGCAGGAGGCAGTGCACGGGCAGAGGCACAGCAGCAGCAGCAACGTGGTGGGAGCCATGAAGGCTCGGGGCCTTCAACATCGGAGGGGCAGGCATCGGCCGGAGGGCAGGAGGACCCAGGACAGAGAGTGTCTTCCATGTGGCAGCGGTTGGGCCACGCCATAGATGCGGAGCAGCAGCGGGCGGAAGAGGCACGGCTCACAATGGTCAGGGCGGAGAACTCCATGCGGAGGGCCCTGAGGCAGGCCGAGTGCCTCGAGGCAATCCGCAGGGGGTTGGAGGTGGACACGTTGACGGCCCTGCAGACCCTCGGGGCCATGGAGGAAGACCGCCTCCGGGACATTGAGCAGGAGTTTGATGATGCCCTGGCCCGGGACATCCAAAAGTGAGCCGTCAGACTAGCCCGCTGCCCTTGTACATAGTTATGTAGTTAGTGTTAGGTTTCCTTTGTTTTTGAATTTATGTTGGACCTTTTGGACAATGGGCCACATTTTTGTATATAGTTTTTTTTTTATTAGTTAGTGTTGTTAGATAGGTTTCATTTCTTTTGTTGGGATAATGGACCCTGGCTTGTTCGTCTGTACATAGTTCACTGTTGGATTTTCTTTTTCTTTCACAATTTACCCATGGAGCAATGGCTTTCAATTATAATTTTCCATTGGATTTACTTTTGTGGACTGTGACTTTGGACACCATTCCTTTGGATTATGATTTTTGGTTTTGCTTTTTTTCACGGACATGCTTCTTTTCATTTTTGTACATTCCTATTTCTGTTTCTTTATTTTTGATTCAATTTATGTTTCCTTTAATACATATTTTTTGATCGAACTTCAATGTGTAGTATCATCTCATTGGTTTAATGCATTTCATGATATGGGTTTTGAGATTCACTGACACCCATTGGGTGTATGTGAGGGACATGTGTTTGTTTCCAAACTTGCAATTGGTGTTCTGTCATGTTATTGCCATTTCTGAGTGGGTGGATGCAATACTCGGGTGGGTGTTTTGCATTTGGAGGCTGACCATAGGGACCAGGGATCTAGATTGTGATGACATGTTGGCTGGTGAACATGAGTTGGGGCCTGCTGGCAGGTGCCCCACAGTGCTGGGGGCTTGGGGTGCAGGGGAACATGAGTTGGACATGGGTGGGGGCCTGCTGGCAGGTGCCCCACAGTGCTGGGGGGTGGGGGTGCAGGGGAACATGAGTTGGACATGGGTGGGGGCCTGCTGGCAGGTGCCCCACAGTGCTGGGGGGTGGGGGTGCAGGGAACTTGAGTTGGACATGGATGGGGGCCTGGTGGAGGCTGCCCCTGGTGGCTGGGGGGTGGGGGTGATAGGGGACATAAATGTGGGGGCCTGGTGGAGGCTGCCCCTGCACTGATGGGGGTGGGGGTGCAGGGGAACATGAGTTGGACATGGGTGGGGGCCTGCTGGCAGGTGCCCCACAGTGCTGGGGGGTGGGGGTGCAGGAGAACATGAGTTGGACATGGGTGGGGGCCTGGTGGAGGCTGCCCCTGGTGGCTGGGGGGTGGGGGTGGTGGGAGACATGGGTGGGGGCCTGGTGGTGGCTGTCCCTGGTGGCTGTGGGGTGGGGGTGGTGGGAGACATGGGTGGGGGCCTGGTGGAGGCTGCCCCTGGTGGCTGGGGGTTGGGGTGATAGGGGACATGAGTGGGGGCCTGGTGGAGGCTGCCCCTGGTGGCTGGGGGGTGGGGGTGATAGGGGACATGAGTGGGGGCCTGGTGGAGGCTGCCCCTGGTGGCTGGGGGGTGGGGGTGATAGGGGACAGGAGTGGGGGCCTGCTGGCAGGTGCCCCACAGTGCTGGGGGGTGGGGGTGCAGGGGAACATGAGTTGGACATGGGTGGGGGCCTGCTGGCAGGTGCCCCACAGTGCTGGGGGGTGGGGGTGCAGGGGAACATGAGTTGGACATGAGTGGGGGCCTGCTGGCAGGTGCCCCACAGTGCTGGGGGGTGGGGGTGCAGGGGAACATGAGTTGGACATGGGTGGGGGCCTGGTGGAGGCTGCCCCTGGGGGGTGGGGGTGATAGGGGACAGGAGTGGGGGCCTGTTGGAGGCTTCCCCTGCACTGCTGGGGGGTGGGGGTTGTGGGAGACATGGGTGGGGGCCTGGTGGAGGCTGCCCCTGGTGGCTGGGGGTGCAGGGGGGCATGCGTTGGTGGGCAGTAGTGCAAGTTGACATGTGGGTTGGCTGGGGGGCATGGCCATGGTGGATGGTGTGCCTGCAGGACATGTGCAGGGTAGGCCCCTGTGGTGTGGGCCACCTGCAGGGGCTGTGGAGGGTGTTGAGGGAACACCTGGGAGGACCCACACATGCAATTCACGTGTGGTGCTCCCCGCGCACCCCTGTAATACACGTACCCTGATGGAATCGAGTGTGATACTTTCCGCGCACCCCTGGAATACACGTACCCTGCTGATATCGTGTGTGAAACTTCCCGCGCACCCCAAGATACACGTAGCCAGGACATTCGCGTGTGGAACTTCCCGCGCACCCCTGGAACACACGTACCCTGCTGATATCGCGTGTGAAACTTCCCACGCACCCCAAGATACACAGAGCCAGGACATTCACGTGTGGAACTTCCCGCGCACCCCTGGAATACACGTACCCTGCTGATATCGCGTGTGAAACTTCCCGCGCACCCCAAGATACACGTAGCTAGGACATTCGCGTGTGGAACTTCCTGCGCACCCCTGGAATACACGTACCCTGCTGATATCGCGTGTGAAACTTACCATGCACCCCAAAATACACGTAGCCAGGACATTCGCGTGTGGAACTTCCCGCGCACCCCTGGAATACACGTACCCAACTGATATGGCGTGTGAAACTTCCCACACACCCAGAAATACACGTAGCCAGGACATTCGCGTGTGGAACTTCCCGCGCACCCCTGATATACATGTACCCTGCTGATTTTGCATGTGAAACTTCCCGCGCACCCCAAAATACACGTAGCCAGGACATTTGCGTGTGCAACTTCCCGCGCACCCCGAAATACACATAGCCAGGACATTCACGTGTGGAACTTCCCGCGCACCCCTGGAATACACGTACCCTGCTGATATCGCGTTTGAAACTTCCCACGCACCCCAAGATACACGTAGCCAGGACATTCGCGTGTGGAACTTCCAGCGCACCCCTGGAATACACGTACCCTGCTGATATCACGTTTGGAACTTCCCGCACACCCCGAAATACACGTAGCCAGGACATTTGCGTGTGGAACTTCCCGCGCACCCCTGATATACACCTACCCTGCTGAATTCACGTGTGAAAATTCATGCGCACCCCTGATGTACACGTACCCTGATGGAATCGCGTGTGGAACTTCAAGCGCACCCCTGAAATACACGTACCCAGCTGAAATGACGTGAGGTTCTTCCCGCGCACCCCAGTGATACACGTAGCCCGCTTGCCGTGCTGGTACAGGGTTAGCACAGCCCTTTGCGCTGGATTGGGGATTTTGATGGCTTTTCCCTGCGCGAGAGGCGTTCTTGGGGGCGTAACTGGCGCTGCTGCAGGGTCGCTACGCCACTGTGTGCCATGGCTGGTTTTGGTAGCTGGAATCCATGAATACGCTGTGCGCGGAAATGGGTTTTGGGGCACGCGGCTGGCGCAGGGATTCGCACGCGCACATTGTGCGCCAGCCGCGTGCACCACTTGTGCGCTAAATTCTATGAATTACCTCCTAAATGTCCGCGGACATTATGAGTGTTCTTAGAACACTTTCAACTTGGCAGCGAACAATACGGACAGCGTTTTCAGGACACCCCCTATGAACATTTCAGAACAACGCAATAGTTCTTAGAACACTTTCAACTTGACAAAGAACAATACGGACAGTGTCCTCAGAACACCCCCATTTCGTTTATTTGCAAACATTTCAGGACACCATGAGTGTTCTAAGAACACATTCAACTTGACAGAGAACAATACGAACAGCATCTTCAGGAAACCCCCTACGAACATTTCAGAACAACGCGAGAGTTCTTATAACACATTCAACTTGACAGAGAACAATACGGACAGCGTCCTCAGGACACCCCCATTTTGTTTATTTGCGAACATTTCAGGACACTGCGAGTGTTCTTAGAACACATTCAACTTGCCAGCGAACAATACGGACTACGCCTTCAGGACACCCCCTACGAACATTCCAGGACACCGCAAGTGTTCTTAGAAATGTCTTCAGAACACCCCCATTTTGTTTATTTGTGAACATTTCAGGACACCGCGAGTGTTCTTAGAACACATTCAACTTGACAGAGAACAATACGGACAGAGTCCTCAGGACACCCCCTACGAACATTCCCCAGACACCGCAAGTGTTCTTAGAAGCGTCTTCAGAACACGAAAGGGAAGGCAGGGTGTATAAAGAGAACACAACAGGGCATGAGCAGGGGGTGAGCGGGAGGGGATAGACACACGCAGGGCATGAGCGGGGGGTGGGCGGTAGGGGATAGACACACACGGGGCATGAGCGGGGGGTGGGCGGGAGGGGATAGACACACGGGGCATGAGCGGCGGGGTGGGAGGGATAGAGACACACAGGGCATAAGCGGGGGTGGGGTGGGAGGGATAGAGACACACGGGGCATGAGCGGGGGGGCGGGAGGGATAGAGACACACGGGGCATGACCGGGGGGTGGAGGGGACAAACAAAAACACGGACATGCCGCACGGACATGAGTTCGTGTGGCCGATCCCGCTCCTCGGCCCTTTGCTGGCCACCGTGTGCGATGGCGTGAGCGGGGGGCTGGAGGAACAGGGGACACACGGAGCATGACTGGGGGTGGGGGGGACAGGAAGGACACACGGGGCATGAGCAGGGTGGGGGGGACAGAAAGGACACACGGGGCATTAGCGGGGGGTGGGGCAGACACGGGCATGAGCGGGGTGGGAGGAACAAGAGACAGACACGGTCCTGCTGACCTGACAGAGCATCTCATGCGGCAAAGAAAGATGGCGGGCGTCTCTGAAGCCAGACGCACTGCACGCTTTCACCGCATCCAATGAGAGAGCATGTCAGATGTCCGCGGACATCACGCAAGCTGCTGGCCCAATCAGCGTCCTGTCCGCGGAGCGAACAGGGAAGTGTGTCCGCGAAGCGAACACAGATATCACTAATTTTTTTTACCTACTTTTTGGTCATTTTAAAAAAAACTACTGGACGGATTTTCACCAAATTTGCAAAAGCACACTTTTGGGACCAAGCCGCTGCTCCTGGTCCAAATTTGGTGAAAATCCGTCCAGCGGTTTGGGGTGTAGACGCGAGAAAAACATTTTTCCCATTCAGTCTATGGGAAAAAAAAAAGTTTTGGGACCCCCCTATAACTTTGCCCCCCCTGGACGAATCCTCACCAAACTTTGCAAAGTTTGGTGAGGATCCGTCCAGGGAGAGCGAAGTTATAAGCCACCCAAAAAGTGCTCTTCCTATGGAAACAACAACTCAACCATAACTACATGGACACTACCGTGGCCATGTATATATATATATATATATATATTTATATATATTTCAGGGCTTGCGGTTGCAGCCCTGTAGTTATGGTTAAGTTGCTTAACCCATAGGAAGAACACTTTTTGGGCGGCCTACAACTTTGCCCCCCCTGGATGAATCTTCACCAAACTTTGCAAAAAAAGCATATGGCCCCCTCGAAATTATCTTGCAAATTTTGGTGAGGCATTGTCGACGGGGGCAAAGTTAAAGGGGAGGTCCTAAAATGTGTGGTTTTCCTCATGGACACAATGGAAAAATGTTTTGCTCACGCCTACAGCCCAAATGGCTGGACTGATTTTCACCAAATATGTGGCAGGAGTGGCAGCTTGGTCCCAAAAGCATGCTTTTTTAAATTTGGTGTAAATCCGTCCAGCCGTTTTTTTTTTTAAAATGGCCCAAAAATAGGTAAAACAAATTTGTGATATCTGGGTCTGGTTCATGGACCCACTTCCTTATTCGGTCCGCGGACACACCTCTGGGCCAATCAGGGCACGATGTAATATTTGCGGACATATGAGCTGTGTCAGATATTTTGAAACAGCCGCCATGCTGTATTCGTGAACAGAGCCCATAGTCCGCGAACATCACGGTAAACACATATTAAAAAAACACAATATTGCACTTGTCAAACTAATGAAACAATCTCTGGGGAGGTGATGGGTGATGAGGATGGGATGGGCTATGGCCATAAAAAGCCAAACAACAAGTGGTTTTCCACCTTCGAAGTTCGAGAACAGTTCAGGACAGCCCGGTAATTTTCGCAAACATTTCAGATGTTCTGGGGCATCCATACATATTTTTACATTATAAGGTTGGTGAAAAGCAGTTTTTATATGGCTTATAACTTTGGCACCACTGAATGAAACTGCATAAAATGTTGTGATACCATTCTAGATCTGACCTTGAATGGTTCTACTAAGTCTGGTTCTGTTTTGTCAAGAGGGAACACATTAGAGGGGGGCCTTCAGCCATTGCCAATGGCCACAGCCGAACATGTTGCATAGTTTCTTGAGGTCTCACTAGCTATGGCATTCAGCCGTGGCCTCTGTGCATGATGCACCAATATCTCTCTTTTGTGCCCACTAGCCATGGCCACTTGCCATGTCAAACCATAACTTTGGTACTAAACACCCTTGGCCCCCCTCCTGGTAGATGTATGCACTGCAGATGTTAACCTTTTTTTCGAACTCCTTATTCCCGTGGTAATTTCACAGTAATCATTTCCAATAACAGAAATTCCTGCAGTTGAGTAGTTGTTCACTGATTCCTGCAACAACTGCTCATAATTAAAAAGTCTTCCACGTCCTCAAAGGCACTCAACATGTGTTCCCCTTCTTATTTCCAGGTCCCTTCACTATACTCAAGTGCTTTTTCCCTCTCTAACCTTCTCCCATTATCCCCTATCACTCATCGCTTCGTGTGAAGCACGTTTTGTTCCGAGCACATCTTGCAGTGTTGTCGCTGTTATCGCGTAAGAGTCCTGTGGTCCTCCCCTGATAAACCAAAAATGTCCTACCCATAACTGGCTCCTCAACCCACCCTCAAATCCCCAACAGCACCTGGTGTTTTATTTCCCACTACGAACCTGTAGCCTGATAGGATTGCTGTTGCTATTGGCATTTATATAGCGCCTACGCCCAAGCCATCTAAGCACTGTGGTTCAAAACAATCAGTGTTCCCATGGAGTGACTACACAAACAGAAGAGTGTTGAGTCTGTTTCTGAAGTTGAGAATGTTATTAGACTCTTTAAGGTTGTAGGGGGAGCATTCCAAAGTTTAGTGGCATGTTTTCCCCCCTCCAAATAGCGTATTAAGTTCTTTCATTTGCGGATTCTCCTGGTAATATCGTGGGACGCACCTGCTTCAAGCAACAAAAAAAAAAAACAGATTTTCATTTCTGAAACGTCTCTCAGCCTCTGCTGCAAAGCACTAAGGGGGTAATTCATAGAATCCAGCGCACAAGTGGCGCACGCGGCTGGCGCACAGTGTGCACGTGCGACAGTCTGTGACAGCCGTGTGCGCTAAAATCCATTTCTGCCACAGCGTATTCATGGATTTTAACATCCAAAACCAGCTGTGGTGCAGAGTGGCACAGCGACCCTGCAGCAGCGCCAGTTACGCCCCAACCCCTCCCCGTGCGCCATGCACAGCGCACAAATTCCGTACATGGCGCACAGGCCCCCAACCACGAAAACTCCTGTAAAACTCCCCGCGCACCCCTCCAAATACATGTACACCCCGAAGCCGAGGCCTGGGGTTCGTGGGAAGTTGCACACAAGATTGGCCCTGTGCGAGCGGGTTACGTGTATTACTGGGGTTCGCGGGAAGTGTCACACGCAATTGGCCCTGTGCGAGTGGGTTACGTGTATTTCTGGGGTGCGCGTGAAGTTTCACACGCGATTTTGCTGTCAGAGCGGGGTATGTGTATTTTGGGGGTGCGCGTGAAGTTTCACACATGATTTTGCTGCCAGAGCGGGGTACGTGTATCCAGTGGGGTGCGCGGGGAGTCCCACACGTGAATTGGCAGTGTCAGTCCTCCCAGGTGTCCCCTCTATCCCCTCCACGGCCCCTGCAGGCAGCCTACACCACAGGGGACTACCCTGCACCCCTGGTCATGTCCCACAGGCAGCCCATCCACCATGGGCATGCCCCCCAGTCAAGCCACATGTCACGTTGCAATATGATCACCAACTCATGTCCCCCAGCACCCCCACCCCCCAGCAGTGAGGGGCACCTGCCAGCAGGTGCCCACTCATGTCCCCCTGCACCCCCACCCTCCAGCAGTGAGTGGCACCTGCCAGCAGGCCCCCACTCATGTCCCACTCATGTCCCCCAGCACCCCCACCCCAGCAGTGAGGGGCACCTGCCAGCAGACCCCCACTCATGTCCCCCTGCACCCCCACCCCCCCAGCAGTGAGGGGCACCTACCAGCAGGCCCCCACTCATGTCCCCCCTGCATCCCCACCCCCCAGCAGTGAGGGGCACCTGCCAGCAGGCCCCCACTCATGTCCCCCTGCACCCCCACCCCCCAGCAGTGAGGGGCACCTGCCAGTAGGCCCCCATCATGTCCCCCTGCACCCCCACACCCCAGCAGTGAGGGGCACCTGCCAGCAGGCCCCCACACATGTCCCCCAGCACCCCCACCCCCCAGCAGTTAGGGGCACCTGCCAGCAGGCCCCCACTCATGTCCTCCTGCACCCCCACCCCCCCAGCAGTGAGGGCACCTGCTAGCAGGCCCCCCTCATGCCCCACTCATGTCCCCCTGCACCCCCACCCCCAGCAGTGAGGGGCACCTGCCAGCAGGCCCCCACTAATGTCCCCCTGCACCCCACCCCCCAGCAGTGAGGGGCATCTGCCAGCAGGCCCCCACTCATGTCCCCCTGCACCTCCACCCCCCAGCAGTGAGGTACACCTGCCAGCAGGCCCCCACTCATGTCCCCCTGCACCCCCCCAGCAGTGAGGGGCACCTACCAGCAGGCCCCCACTTATGCCCCCCCTACATGAAATAAAGATGCACAATCATGGCCCACTTCTACACCAAAACACCACAGCACGCCACCCCATTCTTGAGACGCAATGATTTCCCAATCCACCCCACACTGACATGCCTATCTCAAGACACAAACCAAAAGTCAACTATGTACATAACACATGTCCGTCACACACACACTGGTTGGCATTGATTATGTAAACCCACATTTTCACATGCATTAACCCAATGAGCGAATCACACACATGAAACTAAAATATCAAAATGTATTATGTACAAAAATAAAGCAATGAAATGAAAGCATAACAAAATAGCAAACATGAAATGAAAAGCATGTGCAAAAGATGAGTAAATGAAAAGTATAACCAATCCAAAGAAATCCGAAAGAAAAATAATCCAAACTCTCCCTCCACCAACGCAAATCCAAAGGAAACGTAAAAAGAAAAATCCATTGATCCATGGTGAAATCAAAAGAAAAAGTTCAAATAAATCCATTGTCCAACTATGTACAATCAATTGTCAAGGGCCCATGAGCCCAACGAAAGAAATGAAACCTACCTAATAAAAAAACTATATACAAATGTGTGTGGCATAGTCCATTCACCACAAATCAAAGGAAAAGGAAAAGGAAACCTAACTCTAAAAACTATTTACAATGGCAGTGGGCTAGTCCGACGCCTCACTTCCTGATTTCCCGGGCCAGGGCATCATCGAACTCCTGCTCGATGTCCCGGAGGCGGTCCTCTTCTATGGCCCCGAGGGTTCGGAGGGCTGATGACATGTGGACCTCCAACTCACTGCGAATTGTCTCGAGGCACTCGGCCCGCTTCAGAGCCCTCCGCATGGAGTTCTCCGCGCTTACCATTGTGAGCTGTGCCTCTTCCGGCCTCTGCCGCTCCGCATCTATGGCCTGGCCCAACTGCTGCCACACGGAACACACTTCTAAACCTGGGTCCTCCTGCCCTCTGGCCGATGCCTGCCCCTCCGATGTTGAAGGCCCTGAGCCATCATGGCTCCTACCTTGTTGCTGCTGCTGCTGTGCCTGTGCCCTGGCTCTTGCTGCCTGCACGTCCTCCTCCGCTGGGGTGCAGTTGTTGAGGTGGCCACCCCTGCTGGACGTCTGACTCCTGACTGTGGCAGGGATGTGTCCTCCACCAGCCTGGCTGCAGGGTCAGAGGCAGCTCCACAGGGTGCCCAGGTGATACATGGGTGGGAAGATGGCATGGAGGACGACTGGCGCATATGGGGTTCAGGTGAGGAGGGGGTCAGAACAAGGTCCTGCAAACGGAGGAATCCGGCCCTGTTGACCCGTCCCAGTAGGTCAACGCGGTCAACGAGTGTCATTCACCGTCCTGTTTGGCGTTTATATCCACGTTGGCGGTTACACGCTGGAAGGGCGAGCGGAGGTTCCGCTACGTGATTCCTCCTTTACGCACCCTACGGTCTAGTGGTTTTCCAACATGGCGCCGTTGGGAAGTATTTCTTTCCTCCTCTCCCAGCGATCGCCACGTTGCAACCCCCTTCACTGCGCTAGTTCGCTTCTTTGGGTTTACACGCAAGTTTTTACAGCCTCGACCGCCACGGTCACTTCTCTGTACCTTCGGTCCGCCTCCCTCGGACGACCTTTCCTTCTCTCTCCCTTTCCTTGCCTTGCCTCTTCTTCCCGCTTTCTCCTTACCTTCCGGCTTGTTTCCTCTTACGGTGCGCGGTCCTCCGCGCCCGCCTTCTCTGCCTTACCTTCGGCTGCGCTGTCATCCAGCCGCCTTGGTTTCTGTTGCTCCGGAGTAGTTTTCTCCGCTGGTACTCTTACCGGTGGCTCTCTTTCTTTCCGGTTCCTTCTCTACTTTGGATGTCCGGCTTCGCCTGCTCCCACCAGCCACCTGCCTCAAGAACGCCACTACAACTGCTTGCTCTGGATCCTCTCAAGCCGCTTCACTCCTGATAGGGTTTTTTCTGCCTGAACAGGCTTTTTCCCTTCGCACTGTCTGGTCTCGGGAAGGGGGCCCCAGGTTTGCTATACTTTAGCGCTCACTGTGGCTTCCTCTCGAGACAGATACGTTCTACACAAAAAGGAGAAGGAATACCTCTCTCACAGGCAACTGCAACCAGAGGATTTTGAATCAGGTGAGGAGAGTGGGGAGGAACGGAAGTTAGCAGAATCTTCTAGCCCGGACAGATTGCAACGCCAATCAGAAGAAATGTCGGCAGAAGAGCAAATCCAAGAACTATGGAAGGCCATTCAGTGAATGTCCCAAGAGTTACAAACTGTTAAGGCAGAGAATGTGGTCTTGAAACAGATGATTACTGCCCGCGAACCACAATCCCCAGAACTTCCTGTCATGGCTCTTTCGGCAGAGAAGTTCGATGGAACTCCTAAAAAAGTCAAAGAGTTTTTGGAGGCCTGCTTACTATATTTTACTTTCAGACCCCGGCTGTTTGCCACCGACCAGACTAAGATCGGGTTCATGATATCGAACATGACCGGCAATGCCCTGGCATGGGTTACTCTGCTGGTTACCGGGGCTAATCCCATCTTACACGATTTTGCTGGTTTTCAGAACCTGTTGAAGCAAACCTTTGAGAGGCCCGAACTGACCTACACCGCCTGCGAGGACCTGTTGGATATCCGACAAGGGTCATCGGATGTTCTATCGTACATTTCAGAGTTCAAGAGATTGGCTTTGGGTGCTGGGTGGTCTGAACAGGCACAATTTGCCATATTCCGGCGAGGCCTCAAGGAGGAAATTAAGGACGAACTCGCCAGAGCATCCAGGCCGCCTTCTTTTCCGGATTTGCTTTCTGCAGCCTTACAAATTGAATATAGACTGCAGGAGCGACGGTCAGAACGCCGAAAACAACGAACTACTGTTCATTTTTCCGATTCCACCTCATCCTCCACCGTCTCCTCCTCTCCTTCCCATACTTCAAACGAACCCATGCAGATTGGATCTACTAGAGGACCTCTTTCCGCGGCTGAAAGAAGAAGAAGGAAGGAGAAAGGTCTATGTGCCTATTGTGGGTCGGATCAACATCTCCTCAAGGAATGTACTGAAATTCCTCAGAAACGTCAGGGAAACAGTTTCTCTCGGCGCCAGTAGGGACCTGGTTCCGAGGGACTTCCGATTCATCCACCAGTCCCTATGTTTCTCTCTCAATTTCGGCTCCTTACATCCCGAGGATTCCAGGCTTATGGTTTTACCTGTTATTATAAAGGTCAACGGCAGAGCAGTTGAGTGCCTTGTACTTCTGGACTGCGGGGCCGCCGTAAACTTTGTCGACATCATCTGGACCAAAAGAATGGGTCTCTGCACCCTTCCTCGCAAAGAAGATCAAAAGGTAGAAGGGGTCGACGGTTCTCCTCTCTCTTCAGGACCCATTACTCACACCACCGAGGACCTATCGGTTACCACATTTCAACATTCCGAGACAATCCGGTTCGACATTATTCGAGCTGCCCATTTTCCGGTTATTCTTGGCATCACATGGCTCAGAAAGCATAACCCTCATGTCAATTGGGCGGACAATCAACTACACTTTTGTTCCTCCTACTGCAAGCTCAACTGTTTTTCTGACGACGGTCTTCCTCAGATTGTTACAGGGTCTACCAAACAGCAGGCTGGGGTTCATGCTCTACCTCTGTACTGTTCCCCTTACTTGGAGGTGTTTGTCGAAAGAAAGCCAGCGACCTTACCTCCCCATAGGCCAGAAGATTGTACCATAGACTTAGAACCAAATGCTTTGGTTCCCTTCTGTAGGATGTTCTCTTTAACTCAAGCAGAAAGAAAGGTTCTAAGAGATTATCTTGATGCCAATGTTCAGAATGGGCTCATTCAACCTTCCAAGTCTCCTTCTTTGTTCTTTGTCAAGAAGAGGGACTCTACTGACTTGCGCCCTTGTATCGATTACCGAGGCCTCAACAAGGTTACCATCCGGGATCAGTTTCCCATGCCATTAATACATGAGATCATTGAAGCTGTTCAAGGTGCACGTTGGTTCACCAAATTAGACCTCAGAAATGCATATCATTTGTTACGCATCGCCAAAGGAGATAAATGGAAGACCGCTTTTCGCACTCCTTTCGGCTTATTTAAGTACCGAGTCATGCCCTTTGGTTTGGTGAATGCTCCTGCTGTTTTTCAACGGTTTATGGATCGGATGTTTTCAGACTTATTGTCTGTCTCCATGATCATATACCTGGACGACATCCTGATATATTCCGGCAATCTAGAGGATCACAAAACTCATGTCCAATAAGTTCTGGAAAAGCTTAAAGACAATCAACTTCTTGTCAAACCAGAGAAGTGTGTTTTTGCTGCTACTTCAGTGCCCTATCTAGGGTATCACCTTTCTGAAAGAGGTATCTCCATGGATCCCAGCAAGGTATCAGCTATTCTGGACTGGCCTTCCCCAACATCGATCAAAGAGGTCCAAAGGTTTCTCGGGCTCTCTAATTTCTACCGCTCATTCATCCCAAGCTTCTCTGAAGCAGTCCTCCCTATTACTTCTTTACTCAAGAAGGTCAACAATCCCTTTCGCTGGACTTCCGAAGCAGAACAGAGTTTTCACCATCTCAAGAACCTCGTTTGTACCGCTCCCATTTTGCGCCATCCTGACCAGAGCAGACAGTTCATCGTCGAGACTGAAGCCTCGGCCATGGCCATTGGAGCTGTTCTGCTACAAGTGTTCGAGGAACGGGAGCACCCCATTTGTTACCTCTCTAAGACGTTGACTCCCAGCCAACTCAACTACTCCGTACTGGAAAAAGAATTGCTGGCCATTAAACAAGCATGTGAGACTTGGCGACATCTACTGATGGGAGCAAGGCAGACCGTTATCATCAGAACGGACCATAAGAATCTCAAGGTTCTGCAGAATATGGAGTGTGTCAACTCCAGGCAGGCCCGTTGGGCATATTTCTTTGCCCAATATGATCTGCAAATTACTTACTTGCCTGGTACCAACAATACGCTTGCGGATGCGCTCTCTCGGAAGGGTCCCAAATGTGAGGAGAAAAGACATACCCCAGAGCCGATATCCACAGGAATAGGATCCTGACTGTTGCCAAAACCTTTTTGGAAGAGGTTCGAGCTGGTGTTGCTTCGGAAGGTACTGTTCCGCTACCCAGAGGAGAGACATCCTACACCAAAAAGGAGGGTTTGCTATACCTCAACCATCGGTTATACATACCTTCCGGTCCACTACGTCTCAAGATCATAAATTGGTGTCATGATTCACTCACTGCAGGTAATCGTGGAAAGCTTAATACCACAGAATCTATCACTTGTTCTTTTTTTTGGCCGGAACTCAAGAAGGATGTAGAGGAATACATACTCAGTTGCCCGGTTTGTGCCATGACTAAGTCCATAACTGGCAAACCCTTGGGTCTTCTCACCCAACCTGAGGTACCCTCTCGCCCTTGGGGATTGATTTCTACTGATTTCATCGTAGAACTTCCTGTTTCCAACTCCTGCACATGTATTATGGTTACAGTTGACACCATGACCAAACTGGCTCACTTTTCCCCATTGCCTGGTCTGCCTACCGCAACTGAGATGGCTGAGGTTTTCGCCCAGGATATTTTCCGTCTTCATGGTCTCCCTGACAAGATCATCTATGATCGTGGCAGCCAATTCGTTTCAAAGTCTTTGTTCTCGCCTTGGTATGGAACGTGCCCTGTCTTCTGGTTTCCACCCACAGACGAACGGTCAAACTGAGCGCCTTAACGCCACATTGGAACAGTACCTTAGATGCTACAGCAATCGTCTTCAGGACAATTGGGTTTCTTTGCTTCCTACGGCGGAGTTTACCTATAATAACTCATTTCATACAGCCATTGGACTCTCTCCTTTCTTTTGCACCTATGGGGTACACCCAAGATCTCTTCTTCCCTACATTCCGTCGCCCACCAATTCCCCGACGGCTGAAGAGGTTCTGCAGTCTATTTCTGATGCACACGTCACTGCCAGAAGGTGCTTGGAGAAGAGTCGCCAATACAACAAAACCCAAGCGGACAAACATCGTAGGCCTTGCCCTGAATGGAAGGAAGGGGACAAGGTCTGGCTGTCCACCAGATTCTTGCTGCGATGGGTTCACCCTTCTAAACTCTCTCCTCGCTTTTTGGGCCCTTTTTCCATTCTTTCCAAAATAAATCCTGTTACCTTTCGACTTAAACTATCTTCTTACCTCAGCCGCATTCATCCTGTCTTCCATGCCTCTCTTCTCAAACCTTTCATTCCGGACGTCCACCAGAGAGCTGTTCCCGACCAGCCTTTTCCTCAGGTGGATTTCTCTATGGAGTATGAGGTCTCCACTTTACGTGACCCCCGCCACTACCGTGGTAGGTTGGAGTATTTGGTGTCCTGGAAGGGTTACCCTAGGTCGGAGGACTCGTGGGAACCGGCTTCCAACATTCATGCCCCTCAATTGTTGGCTCAGTTTCATGCTCGCTTCCCCTTTTAGCCGGGGGTCCTACGCTCTAGGAGGAGGCATATTGTCATTCGCCGTCCTGTTTGGCGTTTATATACGCGTTGGCGGTTGCGCGCTGGAAGGGCGAACGGAGGTTCCGCTACGTGATTCCTCCTTTACGCACCCTACGGTCTAGTGGTTTTCCAACATGGCGCCGCTGGGAAGTATTTCTTTCCTCCTCTCCCAGCGATCGCCGCGTTGCAACCCCCTTCACTGCGCTAGTTCGCTTCTTTGGGTTTACACGCTAGTTTTTCCAGCCTCGACCGCCACGGTCACTTCTCTGTACCTTCAGTCCGCCTCCCTCGGACGACCTTTCCTTCTCTCTCCCTTTCCTTGCCTTGCCTCTTCTTCCCGCATTCTCCTTACCTTCCAGCTTGTTTCCTCTGACGGTGCGCGGTCCTCTGCGCCCGCCTTCTCTGCCTTACCTTCGGCTGCGCTGTCATCCAGCCGCCTTGGTTTCTGTTGCTCCGGAGTAGTTTTCTCCGCTGGTACTCTTACCGGTGGCACTCTTTCTCTCCGGTTCCTTCTCTACTTTGGATGTCCGGCTTCGCCTGCTCCCATCAGCCACCTGCCTCAAGAACGCCACTACAACTGCTTGCTCCGAATCCTCTCAAGCCGCTTCACTCCTCGGAGGTTTTTTTCTGCCTCAACAGGCTTTTTCCCTTCGCACTGTATGGTCTCGGGAAGGGGGCCCCAGGTTTGCTATACTTTAGTGCTCACTGTGGCTTCCTCTCGAGACAGATACCTTCTACACAAAAAGGAGAAGGACTACCTCTCTCACAGGCAACTCCAACCAGAGGATTTTGAATCAGGTGAGGAGAGTGGGGAGGAACGGGAGTTAGCGGAATCTTCCAGCCCGGACAACGAGGCATTCGAGATGACGTGCAGTGTCTTCACGAAAACACTGCAGGTCACCTCCCATGCCCCGTTGACGCAATGCCATCCCACTCAGGACAGGCTCAACTCGGTCCCAGATAGCCATGTCCGCAGGGAGAGCAGGCCAGTTGTTGTAAGCGGATCCCCTCCCTGAAAACGGGTCTGGACGTAGGCATCCCTGCTGGTGCGGGATGATGCAGTCACAGGATCGGGTCAGGATTACACACAGGCACCTCCGCGGCGGCCTGTGCTGCCTCCTGTCCCTGCCCCTGCACTACACCACTAGCACCAGTGGAATCCCCACCTCCAGACCCCGTGTCTGTCCCTTCACGGCCTGCTCCTCCACCAAACACCCCACCAACCTGGATGACTCCATGCCATCTTCCTCCGTCGGACCCTGTGGGGTCTCAGCTGCCCCTTCTGCTGCTGAGGAGTCCAACTCCAACCTCGGCCTCTTAGACCTACCCTCGGCAGCTGCGGCTTGGGACGCGGCACCAAACTCCACACTCCCTGACGAGATGACAACCTGGGAGGGGAGCAGGGCCTTGCATCTCCGGCTGGCGGTGCGATCCCTGCCGCCTTGCTCCACAGCACCCTCTCAGCCCTCTTCATCAGTTGATGCTGCAGACAGGGAGAGATAGGACACAGGCATCAGGGTACTGTACAATGGACTGATACACACATGACAGTTGCACATGAGTGGCAGTGTCAAACTTCAGACATGGCATCACAATCCCCAACACATATGTCATTTCATCTCACACACATGAGCAATTCCACAGCAATATTGCACCAGGCAGCACCATTCATACACATACAACAGCATGAGCAGCCGAAGGTGAGCCTGACATCACATGAAACACGGGGAGTGCACAAGACATGCACACACGCCACCACACTTACATGCATTTGTACATCTCCATGCAGTAATGAGATCGCCATCCATGTCACATCTGGCATTCAGCCTTCTACATATCAGTTTCACATGCATCCATGTTGCATCACAGTTGCACACTTGTCAAATACACACACATGCACATGTACACAGTGCAGATACATGCAGCTGGAACCAACATCCATGTGTGACACCACAACCGTGCCAACGTACATACACAGTAATTCAAACATGTGTGCTCCCACATCTGCATTTGACCTGCATGCTTACCCACACATACACCATCCATGTGTCTCACACATGAGAGGACTCGCATGTGTCAGCCTCACGCCCCTGTACATACACATCCATAATTAGCCTTCAAAAACACATTTGCAACCTGCACACTACTGGCACACCACAACACGCACAGCGTCCAATCAGTATGAGTGTACACTTACCGCTCGACTCCAGACTGGTCTGCCTCTCAAGGACCTGGACGTGGAGCGCTGGGCATATGTGTTCCAGGACCCTCATTTGGTGGTCGGACAGGTGGCCCCGGCGCCCCTTGGCATCCGCTGCCTTCAAGAGGCGCCGGGCCTTGTCGAGGGTCCTGGACCTGAAGTCCTCCCAGCTCTTCTTGACATGTTTGATGTCGCAGACTGCCACCCCCTCCTCGTTGATGGCAGTCACGATGTCCATCCAGATCCTGGTCCGTCCTTCATAGTCGGCATGAGAACTTCCAAAGATGGCATCATACTGCCCCAGGACTTGCTCCACCAGGACACCAACTTCCCTGGCACTGAAGCTGGTGGCCCTCTGCCTGGGGGTTGCCAGTGGTGCGAGATGGTGGTGTGCCCGACATAGCAACCCCAGAGGCAGGTGTGGGTGGGCAACTGGGTCCTGGGGCTGGGCTGTGGAGCGATGGTATCCCAGTCGGGAGTCTTCAGTTCCAGCAGGGGTGGTCACAACTGCACCCCTGCAGATGGCTGATGTACAGGCAGCAAATAGCAGGGCACGTGGGCAGCAGGCAGGCAGCAGCAGATGGCAGGTGGGAGCGTGCTCAGGGCGCTGGGGGGCAGTAATTCGGCCTTCTGGGCAGGAGCGTGGTCTTCCGTGCGTTGTTGCGTGGCCAGCTTGATACGGAGTGACTTGGCACGTGAAAAAACTGCACGTCTGCGTGTAATTCGAGGAAAGGCCCTTAGCGCGTAAGCGCATCTGTGACGTTACGCGCGCAGGCGTTTCCCTCATGACATGGGCATAGTGGTTCAGCTGCGTGCAAAAAACTGCACGTCCGCGTGTGAATGCGTGTAATCTGAGGAAAGGGCCTACGCGTAAGTGACGTGATGCGCGCGGGTGTTTCCCTCAGCACGGGTTAAAGGTGAGCGGCGCCAGCAGTTCGCTGTATGTGCCTTTCGTGGAGACCGACGTCTGTTGCTGCTTCGTGTAGTTTTGCGCACCATCACAACTTCACAGCGGATCGAGGACGTATCTTTTCTTTTGGCGGGGGTATTGGCTACGCGTATTTTTCATTATCACGCTAGTCAGACAGTGAGTCGTGCACGCTATTTTTCCCACTGCGGGTGCCCCTGTGTATCGCACCCATTTTCAAGGTCATAGTAGCCTGCGTGTCCCACGCATACGCATTTTTTCGTGTTACTGGGTGCCACCGCGTACTGCGGGAGGTTGATTCCACGCACGTAGGCTGCAGGGTCGCGTGCATGGTTTTACTGCAGTTTTGGGGTGCCTGAGCATTGCGTGACCCGTCACTACATCACCGGGGTCACATACAGCCTTGCAGGTGCAGGGGGGCTGTTAACATCTTGCATCCTACCCCCTTCACCCCAATTGCCCAGGACAATTGTGGTGTACACCTCCCATTGGCACTCCTCCATCTGTGCCGCCACTACTCCATCTGTGCCATGGTTGGGAGGCCACCAAAGGTGAGGGGCGCCTCAGCTGGACGTCCTCCTCATGGCGGGCATCGTCAGGGACGTGGCCGGGGTGACCAGGGAGTAGGGGGTCTCCAGGGTGTCCAGGGTGGCCACAGATGGGGAAGAGGCAGGGGTGTGCCACTTAAGCACAATGTTGTGCCATGTGTCGGTGCGGTCTTGCCACCACCCCCTGTGGTTCTGGGAGATGAGGCTTCTGCATCTGGCACTGGTGCCCGTGTGACCCGGCAGACTGTTTCATTGACTGCCACGGGCTCAAGGGTAGTGGTAGCTGCAGGTGCAGCTGTGGACACCACCACCCAGGCTCAGGGTCTGCCAGCGCAGGCTGCGTTGGCACTTGAAGAGCCCTTGGAAGATTTCCAACAGGCCAGGAGGGAAACCATAGGTGCACGCAGGGCTGCCCTGACCAAGACACGTGTCCCTGGGGCAGTAATGTCATCTGCTGCCCCGACCAGCCGGGTGTTGGCAAGTGCAGGGGTAGATGCAGCCAACAACACCCCGGTTGTGAGTCTGCCAACCAGGAAAGTCGCAGTCAATGACCCTGCCACAGCAGATGTTGCTGCGCAGGGTCCATTATAGGGCACCCAGCTGCCAGTGACGCAAGTCAGGCCTTTGGTCGACCCTCCACCTGCCACTCCCTTGGCTCAATCCACCGGTGCTACTGGTCATAGTGATCAGGGCGGCATTTGCCAGCCAGGGTCTGCGCCACAATCCAAGAGGAGGAAGGTTGCACCTGCAGCACAGGCTGGGACCCCACACACAGCCACGACCTCCATCACATCGAGGAAGAAGCCTTTCTGCAACCAGGAACTGGATTACCTCGTGGACTACGTGCTGGGCCACAGCCGTGACATGCTAGTGGGTCCTAATTGTCAGACTACGGCTGCCCACTATGATACCCACTGGAAGCAAGTTGCAGAACATGTGAGTGCATTCGGCCATGAGGTGTGCACGGCGCAAGAGTGCAAAAAGCGTTGGAATGACCTCAAACGCAGCGCTAAGGCTAAGCGTGCCTCAAATTACAACTTGACTCTGATGACTGGCAGTGGGCCTGCACCTGAGGAGAAAGACCTCACTCCGCGTGAGTCACTTGTTGCGGAGTTCATACCATCTGAATCGGTCGAAGGAGTGGGAGAGATGGCGAACTTTGATGCCCAGTCCAGTGAGTGTTGCTGCGTGTTTGTTGCGGACATGTGTGTTTTACTTGTGTGATGTGTTGTGCATGACTGCCACTACATGTCACGTATACATGGTTCTGATGTGCAAGTAATGCAATGCTTCCCTGATGCATGTCTGCTCTGCTGGATGGTGGACATGTGGAGCAGACAGGGACTGTCCACATCACCACTATTGCACCCTACTCACATGCTGGTCACCAGGATGCCCCTCAAGTCCATGTTCCAGCTCACTGGCCCTTCTGCATGTAACGTGGGGTGACCTTCCTCCCAGCCCAGGGACTATGTCATAGCATGACTGACGTGCATGTGTCCTGTGCCTGCATGCGGCTACTCCATCTAGGCATGCTCCCTTGCCCCTCTACCCCCCTTTTGTACCCCAATTCCACCTTAACACTGGTATGCTTCAATTTTGCCGTTGAGTACTTCCCTGTTCATGCGCCCTGTGTACATGCTAACTTCCAGCAGCCAATTTGCCAGACATATGCTGTGTGGTACATCCTTTGTACTTGATGAAGGGTGTCTCACTTGGACTGTGCAGAGGTCAGATGCCCCGCAGGGACGTGAGTGCCCATTCATGCTCCATGTGTATTCCACTCATGCCCCTATGTGTCCTTGACTGGATGATCATTGTAGTAGGAGTCCAGGGGGATCTACATTGCATGGCATTTCATCAGCCTTCCCATTTCCACTGTGGCTCAGTCCTGCGTCACACACATGTTTAGGGTTTGACAGTCTGTGTGGGTCACACGCCTCAGCCTGTTTAATGGCCAATGACTCTGTCCAACTGGTGTAGTGTCTTCTTCACACGTGGGTGTACTCCAGAGGTTTCATCATGTTCTGCTTACTGTCCCATCATCATTTGCTGTGTTGTCACTTGACTCACATGATGCAGTTGATGCTAGTCAACACTGTCTGTCAATACACAGGTCTATGTTCAGCCTTTTGATACCATGCTAGGCATCCCTGCATTTGCACTTGGGGGGAGGGGTGCTTTGCTTGTAGAAATGCTACCAATTGAATGCACATTGCACGTGATGGCTGAAGTTGACCTTGCACTGCCTTCACATTTTCTGACACACATCATGAAGTTCTTGTACATGTAGATAGTGAGTAACGTACATATTTGCTGAACTGCATCGACCCACTTCAGTGCAAACTGACACCTTTCGACATGCCTAATCACAGAAGCAATTTCAAGTTGACCCAGCATGCATGGCAGGTTCTATTTTGTGTGTGACATGTCTGCTTGATGTGTTTGGTGTCTGTGTGTGTGTGTGTTGTGTGCTTCTAACATGTGTAGTGACCTTTTTTCTCTCTACTTTTCAGATGATGACGCAATGGAGCCAGAGGATGGTGTTGTCATGCCAGGCACAGGGTTGTCATCACTACAGCAACCCGGCACAAGTGGGGGTCGTGGGGTGGTAGGCCACGAAAACCCACATGTGCTACAGTCCATCTTGTCTCTGGCTGGCAATGAGTCCAGCCCTGATGACCACTCTGACGTCCATGTCGAGTTGGATGAGCATCAGGTCCATGTGTCAGGGGTGAGTGATTATGATGTGGACACTCCTCTGTCCGCGACACCTGCACTGAGGGGTCAGACAGTTTTGGAACATCTGCCTGTGGTGGATCGGAATGCAGGGTCACCCTCCACACCAGTCACTGATGTGCCTGGGCCATCACGTCGACGGGGGCATGTAGTCGTGCAGCCGCGGGCGTTGCCAACACAACGAGGACACCCAGTCCTTGGGTCACGCATGGGTCAAGCCCAGAAAGCGCGGTCGCCCGCGCGCAACCGCAGTATACTGAGTGGGAGCAAGACATGACTACCAATTCTGAAAGGCATGGGGCAGCAATGGAGAACATCGCTGAAAGCATGGAGCGTGTGGCCCAATCCGTGCTCCCCCCTGCTAGGCAGGTGCTTCTCCAGCAGCAGGCGGCACGGTCCACGGCCCGCTCGCTCAGGCTGGGCATGGCGGCCTCAGACAGGGCACGCCAGGCTGAAATGTCTTCTCTGCGTAAAGAAATTGCTGCTCAAGCAGAGGAACACATGGAGGCCCTGAGGCAAGAGTATGCTTCCCTCAGATCCACTCTGGGTGTCCTTCTGATGTCCCAAAGGGAGCGGGCAGAGGAGAGGTTTGCGCAGCTTCAGCGTACCATCTCGGCTGAGCTACATGCTTGCCGGGAGGTGCAGCAGTTGTCCAGCCAGGCCTTGCAGGATGGACTCCGTGTTACATGTGCTACCTTGCAAGAGGAAGCACGTGTATCACGGGAGGTTCTGCATGCAGACCTACGTGTGATCGCCGCACAGAACCAGGCTCACCCGTCCGCAGACTTGCTGCTGACGAGGGGCAAGCTGTGGCTAAGCATGGTCAGGCTCCTGTGACACGTCCTCCTTTCCAGGAAGAGCCATACACGGACGACAATCTATCTCCCACATAGGTCGGGCTGTGCAGGCGTTGAGCCCATGGAGGTTTTTTTTTCCTCAACATCATCGCATGTGGGTGTTGAGCAGCACCCTGTAGCTACCCCCTCCTGGGTGCCCCCCCCGGGTTGTACGTGGCCATTTTTGATTTTTCTTTTAGTTTAGTTAGTTTAGTTTCATTTTGATAGTTAGTTTAACTAGGTAATGTAGGTTTTTCATAGTTAGTGTAATTAGTTAATATAGTTTAAAATTGTTTGTCTGTTGTGCTTTCATGTGACGGTGTGGTGCTTTGTGGCTTTTGAGAGCATCCACTGTCTGTTCCAGCTGGGCCTTTCAAGCTTGTCTTGTGTATGTGTTTGCAGCTTGGGGTCCTTGACTCACATATGCCACTCCTGCTTCCCTTATCCATGGTCTCGCAAGGATGGTTCGGTGTAACAGCCTATTACACAAGGGCTCTGGACTGTCATATCTGTGGCATGTCTGCTGCTGTGAAACGTGTGTTAACACCTCTAGTGGGGATAATAGGGGTGTTATTGACCACTGTTCTTCATTCGCTAGATGGGGGGTTTCATGATTGATGTGTACATTCATTGCTATTCATTGTGCAGTATGTTTATTATCTATACTGTACATTTGCTTGTTGCAATTCATGGCGTAGATGGTGTGTTCAACAGTTTGCCTATGAAAGACGGACTGATGGTGTGATTTGTGTTGTACGACTCTGACATGGTCCAGTCATGTAATGCCTGAAGAGACACACACAGATGATTTTAAAGCATTAATCATGTCTTTCATGCCCTTTCTGCAGGGGGATGAGCCTCCAGACCACCTTTGCCAGCAGACATGGGCCATTGGACGTCTGGAAGCTGGACACGTTTGGTGGTGCCGACATGTGCATGTGCGCGCAAGCAGAGGCACAGGAATTGCGCTCAAACATCCGAAAACAGCTGACGTATTTCAAGGGACTCCAGGCAAGGTGAGCAGGACAGGGGGACCACAATGCAGCAGGCCTCGCACCTGGCCAATTGCACATGCATGCTTAGTAGCAGCACTGACGGTGAGCTTGGACAAATATTGTTGTTGAAGCGCACAATACAGCTGCGATGCGTTGGTGGACTAATGGCTAGTTGATGAGAAAGCTGTCTGGGGCACCTTCAGGGCCAGTGGCACATACCCTGCGGTCCACCATGGTCCACTGAGGCACTTGTATTAGCCATGTAGCATTCTGAGACATGGAAAGAATCAGCTCACAGGGACAGACAGCAAGGTACAGACTTGTGTGCAGTGCATTTCATTACCATGTATAATTTGACACATGCACTACCTACTTTATTTGGGTCATGGTGGAACACAACTTGTTTTGAAGTCATTCCTTGCTATTTGTGTCTGGCTGCTTACCCAGGGAACATTGCATGTTGTGTGATTCGTGACACATTGGTCTTCCATTTGCAACGCACCCAGCGGCGCATGACTTACTGCATTGACTGTGTATGAACCATCACAGGGCTAATGTTACATATGGGTACGAAGCATCCACACCAGATTGTTTGTTTGTAGAGTATTTTTCTACTTTGGGGCACATATGGTGGTGTGTTTGTGTGTTATAGGTATGCACAGATTAGTAACTGTGGCTCTCTTTGCAGCATTAAACTGCTCCTGTTACCGGACCTGAGAGTGTGCAGGCAGGAGGCCAGCACTCACCCCAGAGATAAGTTTCTGTTTGTCTTCGTTAATTTGAGTAGTACAGTTTTGTGCATTTCCTACTTTCCCATGTGAATCCTACTCCCCTCTCCTGCCCCTCATTCCGGTTATCCAGTATAGCAATGCCTGTCCCAACCACATATCCCTGACCCTCCTTCCCCACCAGGGTCTCAGAGGCCTGTGTGAGTCTGACCTTGCAGGCACCCAGCCACGGTGGGGGTGGTTGGTTCGTGCCACTCCTGCACCTGTACACGGGAGCTGTGACAGTGCACATCAGTTTGTAGTGCATTATTCTGTGTTATGTACCACATATGGTACACATCCTGTTCTGGCATTGTTTTACTGTGCTACCTTGGTTGTTATGTCATTGTGGTAGTACTTGGGCTTTGTGATATACTGCTACTTCAAGTCATCTACTGGAGGGTATTCTGGTTTGTTTTGCTGCCTGCAGGCTTTTTGCTTGGCTTCTGTGTGGGCCTGCTTTGAGTTCTCTTTGATGTGGTGTTTCTGCAAGTCAAGGTGGCCTCTGAGGGTGCTGGACACTTTTTGCACACAAGGTGGGAGATGGTGACAAAGGGGAAGGGTGATCCTGTGGCCAGGTGAACTTCAAGGATGAAGGCTAGATAACCCAGGTGCAGTTGTTCAGTGGGTCATGGTGATTTGTGAGGGAGGGGTGTTTTGACATTGTAATTGCAGTATCCTATGTACATGATGTATTCTGCTGATCAATGCCTGTTCATGTTTGTGTTTACCTTTCAGGTGTGAGGGAATAGTTGTGGCTTGACATGCTGGGGTGTGCACATGGTGAATATTCACATGTGATGTGTAGAGGAAACTGATGGTCACTTGATTGCACATGGATATATTGAGTGCATGTCCCTACTGACCCACACACTCGCTATATGATCCACTACATGTGCAACCACCCTTCCATGTCCACATGTACACTCTGTTTGCCTTCTGGTGCCCACTGTGTCCCTGCAGCACATGATCTATGACCAATTGTGGATCCTGTACATGCATAATTTGCTTTTTGATGTAGTTTGTTGCTTGGATGTGAGGCTCAGGGTGTGAGTCACACACAATGGCTGTTCACTATGCTGTGCGCTGAGCAGTGTATTGCATGAGGTGGGCACGGCACACAGAAGCTGCAGTGTTGATTTTGCAATGCACAATGTGCATGTAGACAGGCATTCATTGTTATGTTACAACTACAAGGGGTGGGAGTTTAGGTGAAAAATGTGGCCACAAGCTGGGTCCAGGCTGCCTCGCCACGTGCCCTGTCCCCTCCAATGGGCAGCGCCGGTGCCTGTGGTTGGGGATGTGGGGGCACCACCATGTCCACCGGTACGCCCTGCCGTGTTGCAACATTGTGCAGGACACATGCTGCCACAATGATCCTGCATACTACTGGGGGTGCATAGAGTAGCTGCCCGCCAGAACGGTCAAGGGACCGGAAGCGTGACTTGAGCACTCCGAATGTGCGCTCCACTATGGCCCTGGTTGCAATATGTGCAGCGTTGTATCTTACCTGGGGTGGTGTGGTGGGGTTCCGGATTGGCGTCATCATGTGGTTGCTCAGAGGGTAGGCACTGTCCCCTGGAGAGGTGATGATGGTTGTGATTAATGAGGTTTGTGTATTTGTGTGTGTGTGTGACATGCCTGCATGTGCTCAGGCATTTGTACTCGCCTAGGAGCCATGTGTCGCCATGCTGCCCAGCTTCCAGGGCCCGGCTCAGGGTGGACATTCTGTATATGAAACTATCATGGGTGTAGCCAGGGTAGTTTGCATAGACAGAGGTGATGATTCCCTTTGCATCGCATACCACCTGCACGTTGATGGAATGCCAGTGCTTGCGGTTTCGGTAGATGTGCTCAGTGGCCCTAGGTGGACGTAGGGCCACATGGGTGCAATCTATGGCACCAAGCACTTTGGGGAAGTGTGCCACCCTGTAAAAGACCTGGACAACGGCCTGCCTTTCTGCAGGTGTTCTGGGCATGTATATGTGCCTGCAGACTGAGGGGCACGCTGTCATGATTGCCAAGACCTAGTGTAGACAGCGTGACTGCGTGGCCTGTGAGACCCCCCCCACTATGGCAGTAGACCACTGAAATGACCAAGTGGCCAAAAAATACAGGACATTGAGCACCTTCACCAAGGGGCTCAATGCTTGGGAGCAGAGGGTGGGGGATGTAAGGTCATCTTCCCACTCCCTGACCAGGTCTAGGATGATACGAGGTGGAAACCTGTACCTGCCGCAGACCTGGTCATCAGGCATCCCAAAAAGACTTGTCCGGGTTGAAAAAATGTATGCCCTGGCTATTCTCCTCCGCCTGCGGTGTCCCACGATCAGTGCTGCGACAAATGGGGCATTCATCGTAGCGGTATACACGTGTTTGTTGTTTGCGTGCACTTTTATACTGTGCGCGGGGATGCTTCCGCCTGCCTTCCTGTGGCGGACGCGTTGACGCCTATGCGCGTCTTTTGCCATGTGCAGGTTTCCCGTATTCGGATCCATGAATACGGGTTGTTCGCGTGCATGTGGGCGCTCCGTGTAGTTCCCAGCAGTACTTCCCCAGTTACGCCTTCTTTTTCACACGTTATTCCCCATTCCGCGTGTTGCGCCCACTGTTCCGCCCACTTTTGTTGTGTGCGCTGTGCTATGAGCGCTTTCGCTGTGCGCGTAGCGCATGCCGTTTGATGACGTGTGCGCCTGCATGCGCCATGCACAGATTTGGCGCACAACCAGTGGTATACACGCGCAGCGCCTTCCTTGAATAGCGCGCGTGCGCATGATTTCTCACGCTTGCGCCACCTTGCGCCTGCTTGCGCTGGGATTTTCGGCGCACGTTTGTTCCATGAATCGGCCCCTAAGTTTGATATATATAAAGGTTTTCTGGAAGAGGGGGCACCTCTGTCGAATATTTTAAAAACTACTGTATGGATTTACCCCAAACCATTCAAGGAAATAAGGTTTTGTCCCTAAATTGTTTCTTATTTGGTCCAAATCTGCCCAGCAGTTTTAATGCTATGGCTGTTCAAGATCTGCACTTTTTCTTTATTGGAAAATTAAACTGAGTAAGATAAAAATACCGTTTTTTATTTTTTCTTAATAACTTTTTCATATGTCATTGAATTGTTCCCAACATTTCCAGTTTAGTGGGGGACTTGACAAATGTTTTGTTGGGAAAATTTCATCCAAATCCATCCAGCAAGTCTAAAGTTATCAGCCTTGCTTGGCCTCAAAAGCACCAAGGCCGATACAAAGGTTTTAAGGAGCAGGGGGAACCCCCTTCTCCGTCTAATATTTTAAAAACTACTGGATGGATTTATCCCAAACCACTCAAGAAATTTAAGTCCACACTTTGTGCCCAATTTGTTTCTCATTTGGTCTAAATCTGCGAAGTGGTTTTCGTGCTACAACGTGCTGCTCAAAAACTGCACTTTTTCTCTATGGGGAAATGAATAGGCTGAAAACTGTGAATCTATCGAGTTTTGATTTCTAAATAACGTATTCATTTTATAACGTTTGGGTTTTGGGGGGAGCCTTGACAAACTTTTCATTCTGAAAATGTCATCCAAATCCATCCAGCAAGTCAAAAGTTATTAGTAATCGAATTTTGGAAAAAAAATGGCTGCCTTTTCATTTCTGAAATGGCGCTCAGCCTGCAGCAAAGCTCTGTGGGAGATATTTCTAACATTTTGGGAGAAGGGGGAACGCCCTTCTCCGTCATTCATTTAAAAACTACTGGATGCAATAACCCCATATCCCCCTTCTGAAAATCGAGTCAACAATTCGTGCACACATTGTTTCGTACCTGATCCAATTCCTTTGAGCGGTTTGGGCTGAGCGCTGGGGCAAACATTTGATTTTTTTTTGTCTATGGGAAAATGAATGGGGTCTAGTCCAAAACAGCATTTTTTTTTAACTTTCTTAAAAACTTTTTACATTTGTAACAGACCTTTTGCAAAATGTCCACTCTGGTGTCGGGGTTGGAGGCAGTGTTGGGACTGACAACTATTTTGTTTACAAAATGTCAGCCAAATCCGTCACTCAAGTCAAAATTATTAGCAAATCATTTTTAGGGTTTCCCATGGAACTTGATATTCACTTTAACTATAGCGTGACGATAGCGGCACTATACTCAACAAGCACTTGGAAAACATTATTGACCTCCACCGAGTCAATGAGAATGCTCATAATGCAGTTCATAACTACTGATATTGACTACATTCCATATGTATTATTTATTTATTTATTATTCCATTTACAGTAGCGCACAAATCTCTTGGGCATCTAGGCCCTCGTTACAGACAAAAGTGAAGCATTATGCAGATATGGCAGAACAATACATGTCTAACGTTAGTTAAACAGGTGTGTCTTTAGATTTTTTCTGAACAGCTGGTAGGAAGTTTCAGATTGCAAGTGAAGCGTCAAATTGTTCTAGAGGTTGGCCACCACCACCGGGAAGGTGGAGCCCCAGGCTCATTTCCATCTGAATCTTGGTGTTAGGATGCAGTGACTATGTAATGATCTGAGTGGTCTAGCTGGGGTGTATTTTGTGACCCTCTGGACTAGGTAATGGGGGTGTTGTTTGTCAGACAGCGATGGACAATTGTATAGGATTTGATCTTGATTCTTTCCCCGACGGGGAACCAGTCTCCTGGCTGCCGGGATATGGTCAGTCTTATTCAGGACCAGTGCTTCTTGGAGGGCATTGTTTTGGGTTAACTAGAGCCTCTTCAAATTCTTTTCCGAAGTTCCACAGAGTAAGGCATTACAATAATCCAGTTTAGATCCCACGAGAGCTCTGGCCACGATCAGTCGGTTGGCAGTAAATAGAAAAGGTCTACTTACCCATACATGTTTTCGTGTGTCAGCTGTTGCAGAGGTGATGCTAATTTGATGGGTCAGGAAAGGCATCCAAGTATATGCCCAGTGTTTTTACTGAGGTAGAAAGGGGAATCTTGTGGCCGTCTATGATGAAGAATGAAGATTACCCCTGCTATCTGCGCAGGGAGTATTAATTCTATTAAAGACTAGGAGGCGAGCATTATGCTTCATCTTCATTTATTTCTACTCTTCAGCAGTTCAACAAACATATATAATAAAACCATGAAAAGTGTTCTAAAACTAACAAACTTTTCTCTTATCTAAAACTACAAAATCCATGAGCCTCTGCAGTCCATGCTCACTCCACCAGTCACAACCCACTTCCTGTGCTTGGACTCCTCCTCTGCTTTTACTCGCTCTGAAAGTCTCTAACTGATCCTCGTCAACGGTGCGAAGACTCTCTTGAACTTTTAACTTAATTGCCGAAAAAACTCTCCGGCCTCCTGAGATTCTCTGCTCTGTCATCACCTTCAGTTATTCTTCTGATCCTCTCCTATGAAAAGAACAACAATAGAATACTTTAGGGTGGTGCGAACGTCTCGTACTGATACATAATAAAGCATTGACATCGTATACACAGTACCAGATTCGGGTGGGAATTTAATGCTCGCCTCCTAGTCTTTAATAGAATTAATACTCCCTGCGCAGATAGCAGGGGTAATCTTCATTCTATGACAAGACCGGAGGCGAGCATTATGCTTGTTCAAAGCTTACCCAACACCGTACTTGCTAAACTCTCCGCTGGCTTAAAGTAAAACTCTTTAAAAGTCCTATCGCTTGACCAGTCTGCTGCCAGCATTATCTCACTCAAGGGCACTCCTGCTCTCACGGCGGACGAGGCCATTGCCCCCCTCACCGAATGAGCTCCATACGTGCTCACATTCAGACCTGCTGCGTGCATAACCTCCTTGACCCATCTTGCGATGGTAGCTGATGCAACAGCGTGATAGGGCTTCCTGCGCGCTATTAATAACTGAGTAGTACTTGCTGCTCTATACTCCGCAGTTCTATTCTCGTACTCCTTAATGCATCGTGCTACGCACCATTTCGAATTACTCGGGAAATACGGATAATGTACCGTAGATGTCCCTGTCTTGGTCCTTCTGACTATGGAGAATGTAACTCCTTCCGGACCGAAGGATCGTCTGTTAACATCTAGTGCTCTTACGTCCGATACCCTCTTGCAGGAGATTAAGCATAGCAACATAGCTAGCTTTCCGGATAATTGCTTAAGCGAGAGGTACTTATTGGTCGGCCAACTCGCTAATAGGTGCAGTACTGCAGCCACGTCCCATGTTGTGCTATACCTGGGCTCCGGTGGCGCTTTAAATCTTGCTCCTCTGATGAGCCTCACCACCGCAGGATGTTCTCCTGCCGGGACGCCCTCTATTGGCATATGACCCGCAGAAATCGCCGATCTGTACACTCCTATAGTACGGAAAGCTCTCCCGCTCTTAATAGGTTCGCTAGAAAGTTCAGAATCTCCACTACAGATGCAGAAACGGGATGAACACTTCTGTCCTTGCACCAGCTTGTCCATTTTGCCCAAACTGCGTCATAGCTCCTCCTAGTGGATGGAGCCCAGGATTCAGCGATAAGCTGAGCAGCCTGCGCCGAAATTCCTGGCAAGTCCCACCGTTTCCGGATATCCTGCACGCGACTAGTGGGAGTGTCCCTCTCACTCTCAGAGGATGACACGACCCAGCTGGGTCCGTGAGTAGTCGCTCCTCATCGGGGAGGACTCTGGGAATGTCCAACACCAGTTCCATTAGGGTGGGGAACCACACCTGAGACTTCCATAATGGCGCTACTGATACCAGCTCTGCTTTCTCCCTCCGGCATTTCGCTAATACTCTGCTCAACATCACGAAGGGGGGAAAAGCGTAATGCGGACCTCCTATCCACTCTTGCAGAAACGCATCTGTTCCTAGCGCTCCCGGATCCAGCCTCCAGCTGAAATAGCCGCTCCTCTGCGCATTGAGCCGGGAAGCAAACAGGTCTACTTGCAATGGTCCCCATCTCGTGTTCAGTCTCTGAAACACTGCTGGATCCAGCCTCCAATCGCTGGAATCCGTAAGGTACCGAGAGTTCCAATCTGCTACTACGTTCAGTGTCCCTGGCAGGTACTCCGCTGTCACAGACGTCCCTGATCGTAGGCAGAAGTGCCACAGGTCCTTCGCTAACTCTGCGAGCATCTTGGATCTCGTACCACCCAAATGGTTGATGTAGCGCACTGCTGATATGTTGTCCATCTTCAGTAGGACACAAGATTTCACTCTCTCTTTCGTAAAGGCTTTGATCGCGAATGATCCTGCTAGGAGCTCTAGGCCGTTTATGTGTAGACGAAGCTTCTCTTCGCTCCACTTGCCTCCGGTCTGTAAAGACTCACATCTGGCTCCCCAGCCTTTCCGACTGGCATCCGATTCTATTATCAAATCCGGCTTGTCTCCGAATATGGCTCCCCCATTCCAAGCGTCCATATTCTTTAACCACCATTCTAGTTCTGTAATCGAGTCCTGATCCAAAGGCACTTGTTGATGGTACTTCAGACCTAGTTGCAGATGTTTTATTTTCAATCTCTGCAGTGCTCGGTAGTGAAGTGGCCCCGGGAAAATGGCCTGGATAGAGGCTGCTAGAAGCCCAACTATTCTCGCTAATGTCCTGAGAGATACTTTCTGCTTCTCTAAGCATACTCTGATCTCTCTCTTGATGTCTCTCATCTTCCGAGCTGGAAGTTCCAAGGTCGCCTTCTTGGTGTCTAGGATAAATCCCAGGAAGTCTAACCTTTGCGCCGGTGTGGTATCTGATTTTTCTGTGTTCACTAGAAATCCTAGTGAGTTCAGAAGGTCCTGCACCCATCTCGTTTGGTATACTAATACCTCCCAATCTTCTGCCAGGAGCAAGAGGTCGTCCAGGTAAATAATAAGCCTGACGCCTTTCTCCCTGATTGCTGCTGCTACCGGCTTCATCAGCTTTGTGAATGCCCAGGGTGCCGAAGCAAGACCGAATGGCATCGACTTGAATTGCCAGAATCGGCTTCGCCAGCGAAAAGCTAGAAATGGTCTGTACTCCTCGAGAACAGGTACTGTGAGGTAAGCGTCCTTTAGATCTAGACGCGTCAACCAATCTCCTTCTCTTAGGGAGTCTCTGAGCTGATGGACGCCCTCCATCTTGAAGTGCCGATATACGATCCAGCTGTTCAGCTCTTTGAGATTTATCACCGGGCGTACCTTCTCCTTCCTGTGCACTAGGAACATATTGCTCACAAACTTCGGGGATGTCTCGCATTTCTCTATCGCCTGCTTGGTGACTAGCTGTGCTATTTCGCTGTCTAGCCATGCTTGTTCTGCTTGCGCTCATTTCTGACCCTGCGGCTCGTATCGCTGAACTGGGGTCTCTATGAAATCTAGCTGCAGACCGCTGACGGTCTGCAGTATCCAGGAATCGCTTGAAAGCTTGCACCAATTCTCTAAATATCTGCGCGTCCTCCCCCCTACTGGAGGATACATAATCGCTCTCACCTGGCGTAAATCCTTGACCTCGTCCCGATCCCCTGGACCTTCGGCCTCTTGGGAATCTCCCCCTGGACGGGAAAAAGGTGTCTTGGCTCTTGTTCTCCCAGTATTGTGCCCTGGTGTTCTGAGGTCTTCTCCCTCCTTGGTTGCGACCGGCTGCGCGACCTCTGTAGCGGCCGGTCCCTCCAAAAACTCTGCTGGGGAATATTTTGCGAATAGATGCTTGGGCCTTCTCTAGCGACGCGAATGTGCCTACGAACCGGCCCATCTCCTTCCCAAAGGTTTCTCCGAACAGGAGGCCTTGTGCACCTTCCCCTGCTTCATATGACAACAAATCGCTCAACTTTGAATCTATCTTGAGCAATAGGCCCTTCCTTCTCTCTGACGCGATGGCAGAATTTGCGTTTCCAAGCAGGCAGACAGCTCTCTGAGCCCACCCTGCGAGGGCTTCCGGGTCAACCTCTTCTCCCGTGTCCTTCGCCCTCTCTGCGAGGTCCATAATTTTTGCGAGAGGACCTGCTAAATCTAATAACTTCTCCTGACAGAATTTCCAGGATCTATCAATCCCCTTCCGGGGGTCTTTGCTCGTCTTGGCCACGAAGGTCAGCATTTTTGGGTCGAGCTCAGGTGCTTCCGCCACCTTTCCTGGCAGATCTGGGCGCGGGCACTCTGCCCGTAGGCGCTGTCTCACCTCCTTGTCTAGTGGCTTGCGTAACCTTGCTGCCATATACTGAGTTACTCGGGGGGATGGTTGCCACTCGGTGGACCTCGGATTGCATATGCTGTCTGGGTCGAACATATCATCCTGATTTTCTATGAGGTGTTTCTCCTTCCTCGCTCTCTTGCCCCCACTGGGTCTAACCCAGTCTTCCTCCTCGGCTTCTTCTTCCCCTAAAGAGTCTTGCTCTTCTACCAGCTCTTGCTCCGAGCCAAGGTCTTCTCCAATATTGTCCTCCCCTGGAGCGGGGGTCGTGAGGTTCGGCACCGCCTGCCTTTGTAGGTACGCTTCTTTAAGCTTTGCGAAAGCGTCAGGCACCTCCGAGGCCTTTTCTATCGCCTCTTCTAATGAGCCCCGGGGGTCGTCAGAGGCTTTCCTCTTGAGGGCTAGCTTACTCCCCTTATGCCCCTCTTTCAAGGGTTCTGTGGGCGTGCGCTTATCCACTTTGGTGCTGGTCTTTGGCTGTGAGAGTATAGCTTCCAACGTCTCCAGCCTCTCTTGTAGGGGTTTCACCCCTTCTGCCACTGCATCCATAAGAGAGCTACCCAGCACTTGCTTGAAGCTGGCAGCGAGGTCCTACGACTGCTCCTCCTCACTCCACTCAAAGTCTGACATTTTCCTCTGTGCTGTGTGCCTAAAATACCTGGAACAGGTCTCTTAGCACGCCCACTGCTCTCTTATGATGTTAAATGTCTTTTTTTTTTTTTTTTCACTTTTTTACTTTTTTTACTTTCAGTGGCTGCACCTTTATCCTTGTTTAGCCTTCCGGCATCTGCGGAGGTCCCCGCACTCAAATCGACCATCTACTGCTTCTCGGCAGTGTCGGGGCTCACAGACCCGAGTCTTTCACAGATCTTGCAACTGAAGGTCTGCTGAAGTGCCGGAGTTAGTGCTTCAGCTGATTCTGCTGCGCGCGATCGTTCGATCGCTATGTTCCACTTCAAACTAGTTGGAGTTAATGCTCTGCATCTACGAGCGCTGGCGATGGTGATTAGCGATCGCCGCTTTGAAATGATGCTACGCGACTTCGCGCGTGTAAGCTCCGCCCCCCGCGGGTGGGGGCTATGCTGTTGGAGCGAGAAGCTCCGCGCTTCGCGCGCTAGCTCCGCCCACCCGCGGGAGGGGGCTATGCTGTTGGTGCAATACGCCCTGTGCTTCGCGCGTTAGCTCCGGCCACCCGTGGGTGGAGCTACAATCTTCTATGCGTGAACCGACTCCTGTCGCTTGTGAGGCTGACCGAACCCCTGACGTGCCGGGTATAAGGCACGGGGCCGTCAGCCTCACGGCCGATGCTATAAATCAAGGGAACTTTTCCTGGGGTCCCGCAGTGACCCACGCGGCGAATGCGCCTGCAAAGGGAAAAACGCCAAACCTAGTACGCACGCGCGTGGTGTGACATTAGCATTAAAACTTCCAAGCAAGTGCAAACGCAAATTCTCTCGCGTTCCCCCTGCAAATGCTCACACTCTCAGCACATATATATCCTATCTTTAACCCAAATTTCCCCTCTTCAGTCAGCCAATTTGCTACAGGCATTAGGAGAGGAAAGAAATAGTACTTATCTGCTTGAAGAGCAGTAAAAGAAGAGGAGGAGTCCAAGCACAGGAAGTGGGTTGTGACTGGTGGAGTGAGCATGGACTACAGAGGCTCATGGATTTTGTAGTTTTAGATAAGAGAAAAGTTTGTTAGTTTTAGAACACTTTTCATGGTTTTATTATATATGTTTGTTGAACTGCTGAAGAGTAGAAATAAATGAAGATGAAGCATAATGCTCGCCTCCAGTCTTGTCATAGAAGTGGTATCCAAGATTGAGGCTTGTAAAGCTGCTGAGGGGTCAACTAGAAGAAGCCCTGTCTATTCGACATTCAGATAAAGACTGTGCTGGGCCATCCAGTTCTGGATAATTTCATGAACAAAGTTCACAGTAGTGCTGTCCTGGGCATAGAGGCCTGTTAAGGGGATAAAAATGTGTGTGTGTCATCTGCGTAATTCATGAAGGAAACACCCAGAGCATCGAGGTTGTCGAATAGTGGTTTTGTAGTAATGTTATCGAGGATGGGGGAGACACAAGACTGCTTATTCACTGCACATTGACTGCATTCCAAGCATTCTGACTTCAGAACAGAAGCAGACGAGAAAATAACCGAAAGCAGTTGTTAGAGACAGAAAATGAAACCACACTTTAAGTGCAGAAAAAGTACAAATTACCAGTTGCCTAGTCAAATCAGGTTCTGCTGAGGTGGAAACACACGAAAACCCTGCCACCACTGCAATGCAAACTGTGCAACAGAACTCGAAACACGTGCTTTAGGAAAGCAAGTTCTCCGTGACTCAGCTCTCCTCCCTCCAAAAGAAGACACTTCCTCTCTGGCAGGATCTCTTTTTGCTGCAGGTTCAATATGATAACAACACGTAATGCAATGCTCCAAGGTGAAAGCTACAACATGCAAACCATGATTTCAGTGAGCTATCTAGAGAACCCCCACGTTTACATGACTGCTAAGGCATGATCTTATTAATAACTGTTCCAGTTCAAACGAGTTTACAATTAAAATGCTTAGCAAATTAACACAACCTTGTTATTTTAATACTAAAAAAAAACAACGTGTCATGTACATGCACATTTGGCTTAACGTGCTACTAAATCTGAGCTTTTTTCTCATCCACTACAATGCCAAGATGTATATTGCTATTCGCGGGATGTGCTAATGCTCTTATACACTTCGGATGGGTCATTCTCTCTTGGGGTGTTGACAGTGGCGTCGCCAGGAATCAAATTTAGGAGGGGCACAGAGGGGGCCAAAGACACAAGTGGGGGGGCACAGACAAAAGTAGGGGAGAACATGGTCACTGCTTGTTTTAGGGACGGGGGCACAAGGGGGGGTACAGGGATTCACAGGGGGGGTCCCGGCCCCCACCAGGCCCCACCTAGCGACGCCACTGGATGTTGACCCCTCCCTAAATTATACAACTCATCTTCACCTCGGGCCAAACTTGGCTTTAGGTCATTATTGCATGATAATGACCTTTCCGTCAGTATATCAAGTTACAGTACTATATTATCTGCACAAAACGTCACCAGCACTTTCCACGCCATTCGTATGCCCCTGTCGCTGATATTTTTGTTCAGTCTTGCTAATAAATGCTCCATTGGTGATAGATATATAACTGACTTGTGCCCCTCTGAACCCTACATTTCGCCAAGTATACAGTTCCTGTCCTCAATCGTGCCATAGGATCTCTATTTAATAATTTAACCAAAAAGTGATGGACAGAATATTTTTGAAATAAAGCTTACCACTTGCAATATGTTGTGCAGATTTTGTACCATTTCATTAAGCTATATGTATCATTGGAGGCCAACCGTATGCAAATTAGTTTGGTCTTGCACCCAAAGAAAGCAGTCGAATGCAGACTGCTAGGCCACGACCCCTCTGCATGGGAACACAAGCCACCCCAGGCATTGCATTAAAACGATGAAATGGAAGGCTGGCTAGATCCTCTGCCCATGAATATGGTTGACCCATTAGTGTTCCATCATCAATTCTTTTGCTATTTTGTTTTTTCAACGCTGACCTAAAGGTAAACGCAAATGAGACACCTATGGAGAGACACACAGATCAAGCAATTCCCTGTTGATTCTTCGTCAAATCACATAGAAATCTATTTGTGAAAACGCGCACATACACACACACATATGTGGACATACCACCAAATTCATTGTGATTGCCCTGAAACCGAGCCACATTTTGGCAGCCTTTCAAACGTGTTCAACTCGTGTGCTGTCAGCTTGCACAGTTGTTAGCCTGCAAGACATGACTGATAGCATGGGGATGAAAGCAGGAGATAAGATGCCATGTTTCTTTTCTCCAATTGTTTACAAATAAATATGGACATAAAACAGATTGACTTCCATCTGTATGTATGCATACACATCAGCAGAAGATGAACACAGGGAGCTGTGGTTATGTTTAATTCATTGATTTCCATCAATGAGGTGTTGGTTGTTTCAGAGTCCATAATAGAGTTATTGTCACACCTGGGTTGCCAGCTACAGTGACTTGATTCCCAAGCTGCACCTCACTGACGATGCCCAATGATGCTGAAATGTGCCTGTATTAACAGTGACTGTAAAAAGCCCCCCTGAAGGTAGCTCTTTGTTCCGCCCTTTCCTGTGTCATTTTCAGGGGGTCTGCCTAGAAACCCCCACCATGCTGTGTTGCTCTGCACGCTCCTTCGCAATGCCACTCTCCGCCAGCATAACCTCGTGCCACCCGATTACCTGCAGCGAGTTTCCCGTCTCCTCTTATGGTCCCCATGGGTCTAAAGTGCGAAGCACCGTTTGTCCAGTTATGCGCAATGCTCTTTTGTGCATTTCACTTAAGGCCTGGGGTCTGGAGACCGTGATTGATTGGCTGTAGCTGTTGAGGTTGGATGGCCGGTTTTAGGGTGGGGCTGATACTGGTTTGCATATGTTTTTGGTTGTCATTTCAAGCATCAACTTTTTGTTGTATAATAATATCATCCATTCCATCAATTTAGCAAAACATACCGAAATGAATGACTTGTCTGCATCATAAACTCCCGGCTCAGAAAATGAAACTCAGCAGCTAGACCTTTGATTGACAGGTTGTCATTCTTATCCCTTTTATATTCATTTAAAACTAAGAATGTTCATGCTAGTATTTCTCACCCGTATCCACACTTCAAGCTGCTCCACTCGAGGCATCAAATTCTTAATGCTGCTAACTTTCCACCTTTCTATCACATTTTCTCAAGGTTTCTTTTCGGTTGTCTTGTTTTTCCCTTTTCTTTTCCCTTTTTTTTTTTAGCACAAAAGTTTTTTCGGAACAGGATGTGCATTAATGGAACTATAAAGATTTTAAAATGTCTCCAGATTTGTAGCGTCTGTTTTCAACTGATGGGGAAGGAAGAACCCAGGAGGTATGCATAAAAAAGGAATGGGTTCTTTAATATGTTTCCGATTTCAGTCTAGTAGGTAAAAGGGAGAACGGGTAGGAGGCATAACCTACTCATGGAACCTCAGGGCACTCCAGGTTCCAAAGCATTCCACATTCCATCCCAGGAAGCTGGTGCACGCACCATGCTGCACATCTCCCTTCCTTAGAAAGTACAAGGAAGGGGAAGCACACATGCAACATCACCACACAAGACTAACTGCACTCAAGACCCAAGACAAACTCGCCACCAACACATCCACAATCAAAACATATCCACTTCAAAGAGGGTAACCAATGCCAACTGCGTATGTAACATTCCAGACATCTGCAACCATCATGGCGTATTCTCCTTTTCCCCTGCCTGCCACAAAGGGGTCACAAGCCTGCCACACCCAGCACACACGCATCCCTCAGATAAGCACATCACTGCATTCACAACCATCAATACATATCAACCAACCATTCAGTGCTGAGCATTCACACAGTCAATGCTACGATTCGAATACTTCAGGGATTTTATTCAGACGACCATCATACTTTCTCGTATGCAGGTATGGTTTCCTCAATGGGAACCTTTCCTCCCAGATTTTCCTAGGTATCAGTACCTTTACTGGAACTGCACATGTTTCCCACTCTGGAACCCAACATACGGTGCTGCAGGCGAGATGTTTGAGGTACTTAGCTCCTTCTCTACACCTGTCTTTTATTCTGAATCAAGTTGTTGGAATTAGTGTCTTTATAGTTAAATGTTTTCAAATCTTAAAGGATGGATAATTCAAATGCATCTATGGCCCTATCTGGTATATTTGGACAAAATATCCTTGCAATCTGAAGAGAGGTTGAATCTCCTGGATCTGATACATATGATTCATGGTAAACCCTCAATTTGAATTTTCTGGTGAATTTAAATGAATCTATCTTATCCTTACATAGAGAATAATTGTAACTCAGAGTAAAAGATAATCCTTTTGTTATTCAAAATCAGAAACTTTGTATCTAGATATATCAAACACTATGACCCTTTCTGTGCGGCATTGGATCTCTGACGTCGTTTTTCTTTTCCCCCTTCTTGTGGCTTTTTTAATAAAAAAGATCCAGATGGGGTGCTCTGCTAATCAAGTTCCTCTGATGTTGTATCTCTTCCTTCGGTGGGTAAGGATCTATTTTCCGTGCCTGAACTGCCCCCTGAGGGAGGCTCACTTATGCTTTGACTACTCTGTGAATTAGATACTTTAGTGGACATCTACCTATGTGTCTCGGGTCTTGTAGTTTTCCCACCACATACCTCATGCCATGTGTGTACCAGGTTGTGCCTATAGACTATTTCTTTTGTAATGTATTTATTATTGTATTGTGAATGGTTACATAAAGAAACCTTATAGACATTTAAGAACATACAAATTAAATCCATACCATTGCAAATCCTATACAATACCTGAGGGAAAACGTATATTTCTAATAAAATTCACACCCGATACCAAGGTTCATAGCAACATAGTTAATCATAATTCAAGCACATAACACTTCATATTCCATACAATTGAATATACATCCATCACAATATGGTCCTTTGGAAATCATAAGGTAATTATTAGTCACTAAAATTAATTGTTTTTGAAACCAGGTTGCATTATAATAATAACGTAGTTGATCCTATTTCAAACACATAACATAACCAGTCCTTAATACATTAGTCAACTCTCAAACCCAGTCAACTTTCAAAATTAGTCACAACCAATGTGTACCCACGTTTTCCCCCATTATGCTCAATAGTTTCTTAGACATGAGCTCAATGCCCCCAGGTCTATCAAGAATGCTTTTTAAATATGCAACCAGGGCTGCTGAGTGTGAAAGGGAGGTTACACTCATCAAACTTGACAAGAATATCTCAGAACAAACCACAGAGGTAGAGGCCACAAAGTGGGAACAATTGAGCAATCTTCTGGGAGCAAGACCTCACATACCATTAACATATGGTATACAGTTGTGTTCCTTTCAATTTTACATGGTCGGCAGGAATAATCAAGCAGCCCAATGCGAGGACCTATCACCTCAAGAGTAGGCAACAATTGAATCAATATTTTATTAAACTGTTCCTAAAAGCACATGTCGGAGATGTACACATGTAAAGCAAAGCTTGAGCTGATTAACTGGGCAACACTGTCCATAGAGCTACATTTTTAAATAGTGATAGCTTGTTAAGATGCTGTAAGGACACACTTCTATGTAAGGTCCCCAGTCTATTCTTAACAATGTGTAGTTTTGAGTGCACCTGGCAATCAATTTCTTTCAAATACTGCTCACATTCCCCCAGGAACGAACCTAAGGCAGGACTCAACCTTACTCCTGTTGATTCTCGTAATATCATTAAGATGGTATGTGGGTTCCAATGATAGAAATTGTGGTAAAGAACCATCTTTTGCCACTTATATCAGAACCACCATGAGAGGAGGACACATTCCAATCTAATAGCCTGAATTGGAATGTGCAAAGTTAGATTAAGCAACTTCCGCCAAACTTTCCCCTCCAACATGGTAAGACATTTCTTCATGGACTCAGGGTAAAGCTTTGCATCCATAGATGACAGCATGAGTGACCTTTGCCTTATAAAATTCCAAAAATAGGGCTAATGAATAAAAACATACTGTGCATTGTACTAGCACCATTTACCTAAGATACAAAACCATTTTAACATTCAATCCGCATTTAGTTAACTCAATGTATTTATAAGATGCAAACAAATATCCTGCATAAGTGATTGAGTGTGATCGCAAAATTAGAAGGCCTGCAATAGACCCTGAAAAGCTTTTGATTTTTTGGGGGCATTATAGCAGAGAACGTTTGATTGTGCAGGGTTAACTACCGACCCGTTGACAGTCAGATATGATAATGTCAAGTCCAATCTTCTTTGCAGGCCTATGGGACTAAAATCCAAAACAAGTATGACATCTGCGTAAGGTGAGCCAACCAAGTTCTAGAATGCCCAGCCCAGGTGGAAATGAAGAAGCTCGCTGATATATATCAGGCAAATCGGAAATGTATAATTTAAATAAAATGGGTGCCGAAACACAGCCCTGATGCAGATCAAGGTTGACAATACCATCCTCAGGCAGGAATCCCTCAGCATTCAGTCTGACCTTCCTCTTATTCTTAGAATGAAAGAGCGTCAACATACTAAGTAAACCTTTTGGGATACCCTGGTTATAGAGCTTTGCACATAGTCTGTCTCTGTATACCTTATTAAAGGCAGACGAAAGGTCTAAAGTTGCAATGCATACAGTAAATAGTCTAATATGTCCCTGTGGAATTTTTAGATTTGTCTTTGCTCCGGATCTTTTTTTATATCCCACAAGTTTGTGATCAATATGTTCTAGAATCTTTTCTAATTCTGTCCTGGAAATAAGTTGTGACAAATTCCCTCTTAGATATGCAATGTCTTAGAAATCACTGGGTCTATAAGGAGCAGAGGACAACACACCATTCTCCCAAGTTGGGTGGACGAATCAAATGTATGAATTCTAAATTGATAACATTGTTTCTCTAATACACACCTGCAACATTCGCCAGCCATGCATATTAGCCTCATTTCAATTATATGCACAAGCTAGAAACCCGCAATCCCACAATTAGGATCTGCGTGATTTTTCCGTCACGGAAAAGTCTGTGACGAAAAAGTTTGCATGAGAAATGTATGCACCGCAAAAGGTTTGTACATTTCCCATGCGAACATACACCGCAAACCACTACATACTGACACCCCCACCCACACCCGCAACACACCCACAACACCCCCCGACCCACACCCTCAACACACCCCCACCACACCCCCAACATAACCAAACCCTACTTACCTTTTCTTCATGCTGTGTCCCTGCGGCGCCAGTTCCCTTTCACTTCCATGATCGGGAACCGGCGCCGCAGGGTCCTTTCATTTTCTTTTTTTTCACGGGCAGCCGCAGGGGTTTCCACACAGTATAGTGAGCGGATTGTTGCGGGGGACACCCCGCAGCCCGCCTTTTTGTTTTTGTTTTTCTTTATCGGGTGTGTAGCGGGGGTGTCCCCCCGATCTCCCGCTCACTATACTGTATACTGACACCCCGCACCCCAGGCAGTCTTTTTTTTTTCTTTTTTACTTACCTAAAATGCATGCCACCAAAGGTTCCAACTTTTGGTGTTCAAACCTTTGGTGGTATGCATTTTAGTTCCCACAATTACACTAGAGGGAACACATTTTGATTCCATACATTTTATTAGAGAAAGACAAGGGTCCTCATTACAAGTCCGCCGGTCCGGAAACAACGGTGGCAGTAAATCCGCCGCCACTGTTGTTTCCGGACCGGCTGATTCCGAGTCTTGCAGGCGGGAGGTGTCACTCCCGCCAGGTCTGACCTGGCAGAAATAACACCAGCCGCCTTCAAGCGGACATGGAAACACCGGCTCCGTCATAGACGGAACCAGTGTTTCCATGGTCCCCATCGATTTACAGTATTCTGCCTCCAGAATTACCAGGTCAATGGAGTTGTAATGCCCCAGTGATTCTGGCAATCACAGAGGCGGAATGGTATTACCAGTCCGGCAGCAGCCTGCCGGTATTTCTGGCACGGCTACCGCCGGACTCGTAATGAGGCCCAAGTTCTTTGTATTATTTGTAAATGTCATTTGTAAATGTTTTGGATGCTAATAATATGAATAAACAGGCCAATAAGTGGCTCAATTGCCACTAGAAAGGTTAGTGTTATTCCACCAAACTTAATATATATGTGTATATACAATATGACATGAATGTTCTCTATATGAATTGACTATATCATAGGAATGCATTGTTTGCACAAAAGCACTACGCACTTTATATTGTCTCAACGCTACTTACTTAGAGGAGATATTAATCTCGCTTCCAGGCACTCCATAAATATGGTTAGATGCATAAGTAGTCACTTCTTTGCTCTGCTAATATTTTTGGCAGATTTATTCTGTTACCCCTGCCTCCTTGTATTTAATGGGAAAGACAATATTATATCATTAAGTCAAAAAAACATGGGAACATCATATGGCAAGGGAGTCATTTGAAGTCACTACTAGAAGAAGATGTTGGGATATATTTGCTTTTACTGTGTTGTACTATACAAGAAAAAGATCCTTTTATTGTATTGGAGTATTTTAGAGAGATGTCTATAGCTAGCATTATGCACTTTACAAATACGACATGAATGTTCTCTACTGTTTTATACAAATTTACTATATTATAGGAATGCATTGTTTACACAGAAGCACTGTGCACTTTATACTGTCTCAACGCTACTTACTTAGCGAAGATATTAATCTCGCTTCTAGGCACTCCATAAACATGGTAAGATGTATTAGTAGTCACTTCTTTGCTCTGCGAATATCTTTGGCAGATTTACTCTGTTACCCCTGCCTCCATGTATCCAATGGGAAAGACAACACTATGTTAATAATATGGGAGTTTTGTTGTTTTCGTATTGCCTTTACAATTGTGACTTGTGCCATATATTACGAACTGACTTTTAAATAGCACCAACACCTAAAATGCCATTTTTACATTTATTTTTATTTGTCTTGCTATGGTCGAAAAGCCATGTTTGGTATTTAGACATATGCTTATACCATTTAGCAATGTGAACCAGTAGCCCAAGCCAAGATAGCTAATCGCCACTATTTTTGAGATTTTAAGTCACCTTTTTTATGTCTTTCACTGTGGTGGGAGTGTAACACTCTATGGTTGATGAGTGACTGTGAACAAGCCACTGGTTAGTGGTGAAACGTGTCAGGCTGCCGTCTGGCTAAGCAAATTTGCACTGGGAGATTTCTTTTTATCTGCTGCACACGAAAAATAAAGGCTGTTATATTATACACAACCGATGCTGCAGTGTTTGCTGTTGGATTTCCGTGACTATTTGGATTATTGGAACACTTTTGTTCGTGGAGTGCTGCTCGCTTGAATAGTTTCTGTTTGAAGCCATTCGTATTTGAAATATATGTGTATATATATATATATATATTCTCACACTGAGGGGGTCGAGGGATGCACTCCAGTTCCCAGCTTACTGTACCTTCCACAGTCCAAGTGATGTTCTCCTCCAAGCACGCTTTCATGCCTCTTGTAATCTTCAGGGTGGCAGTCTGTACAGGTGTTGCTGGTTAGTATCAAGTGTGGGCTCAGGGGATTCTGTTAACTGTAGTGTATGTAGGTAGCCAGGAACCAACTCTACCTCCAATTACACAGTGAAAGCCCACAGTGAGGGGAGGGGTGGAAAACCAGCAGTGTGGCTCTCCTGAGTGGGGCATGTATCACCTCGGTGCTGCCCCCCAATACCCCTCTGGAGTTCGGAGCTCTCAATCAGAGAGCAGCTTGACGTTCATGGACATTGTGCACGCCCACTGATTGGTCGGTTAAAAATGTGAGGCGCGTCAAAACTTTTGAAACTGACTCCATGTTGGAACAGCGCCTGTAGTCCGTGGACATCGTGATAAACACATATTAAAAAACACAACATTGCACTTGTCAAACAAATGAAACTATCTCTGGGGAGGTGATGGGTGATAAGGATTGGGTGTAATATGGCCAAGAAAAGGACACAATTGGGTGTTTTTTCTTCTCCAATGTCCGCAAACATTTCAGATGTTCAGAGACCTTCCTTTGATGTTCGCGAACATCTCAGATGTTCCAAGACATCCATGGATATTTCTGCATTACAGGGTCGGTGAAAGCAGTTTTTGGATGGCTTGAAACGGCATTCAATTTTGCAATATCATTTTAGACCTGATGCTGAATGGTTATTCAAAGTTTGGTTTTCTTTCGCCAGCAGGCTGCACAATTAGTCTGGGTGGTCCCAAAATATTTGAGAGGCTTATAAATTTGGGTCAGTTTGACAAATGCGCACAAAAGTTTTCAAAAATATTTTAGACCCAGATTTGAATGGAGTCATCAGTGATGTCATCAATGACATTTGTGACGTTATCATTGATGTCATGGGTGTTAGTCTTAGCAGTGCACAGTGGTGGCGCAAGTTATGGTTGCTTAGTTTAACAAAACGGGGGCATTTCTTATTTTTTTCGATTTTACTTGTAACCATAACGTCCCTTTATCAAAGGTTTTCACTGACTTTCATTGGTGTTTATCAGTGGAACTTAACCATAACGTCCCTTTAACAATGTTTTTTCACTGATAACTATGGTTAAGTTGCTAAACTCATAGGAAGAGCACTTTTTCGGCGGCTTATAACTTTGCTCCCCTTAAAGGAATCCTCACCAAACTTTGTAAAATACGTATATGGGTTCTTTCACCAAGTTGGGTGAGTTTTTGTGCAGGGGGTAAAGTTATAGGGGGGGGTCCCAAAATTGTTTTTTTCCCATAGACTGAATGGGGAAAAACTTTGCGCACAGCTACATCCCAAACGGCTGGACGGAATTTCACCAAATTTGCACAAGGAGCGGGGGCTTTGGCCAGAAAACGTGATTTTGTGTGTTTGGTGGACATCCCACAAGTGATTTCTTTGGAAAATACTGAAATGCACGTCCCAAAAAATTCCTCATATCTGGGTTTGCTCCACGAACCGAAGTCTCATTGGATCGCGGTGGGGCGTGGTGTCAGAGAAGTTTGGATGAGGTCGGTGGTTGGCTGGAGGGAAGCGCGTCTTGCATCAACATTTTTTGGGAAAGCCGCCATGGTGTATCGGAGGACAGTGCGGCACATGGTGGCATGCATGGGTGATTGAAGGTGCGGTGGGTCTGTGGAGGAATTACAATATTGGTTGCATGGCCAAAGCCCGTAGGCTGTAGGCCATGCACTCAGAAGCGTAGGGCTGCAACATACACACCACAGGAAGGCATGTTTGACTCTGCATCGGGTGCAGGGTGGTGCTTTCATAGTGCAGTGTGTGCAGATTGGTTGCAGAAGCGCTAGTGCTGCAAACTGAATGTGTGTAGGTTGGCAGTGAAACAGTACTTTGTGAATGGGAGTGGGTACGCCCATAGTATGTGAATGAAAGTGCATAGGGGGCAGTAGAGAGTGTTTTCTTTCTACACTGTGTTAAATGTTGCAATTTGTTGCTGCATAGCTACATGGTGGTGTGCAGGTTGGGTAGGACAGCTGGTGGCAGTGGAGTGTATGTGGGTGATCGTAGTTGGTCAAATGGTGATATGCATGGTGGAAACGTTGCTGTAGGTGTGTTCAAGGGCTATGCTGTGTGCCCCGAGGGGGAGCAAAGTTATAGGGGGAGTCACAAAAATGCTTTTTCAATAGACACAATGGAAAAGAAATTTGCTCATGCCGACATCCCAAAACGCTGGATTAATTTTCACCAAATTTGCACCAGGAGTGGCGGCTTGGTCCTGAAAGCGTGCCTTTGTAAATTTGGTGTAAATCGGTCCAGTATTTTTAATTTTTTTTAAATGACCAAAAAGTAGGTGCAAAGAAATTAGAGATATCTAGGTTCGGTCTGCAGACCCATTTCCCTTTTCGGTCCACTGACAGGCACTCGATTGTCCTACAGGGTGCTGTGATGCCTGCGTGTTAGGCAGAATCATACGCAGTACCCCTTTGGAACACCAAACACCATTAAGACAACAAGTGACAGTACAAATTCACCTTTGGTACAAGCCTGTACTACACAGTAAAGTGGTAGCGATGGCTGAGCAGCCAGACTTATCTCAAGAGTAAAGTGAGCAGTATCAGCAATTACACAAAGGACAGCAATTGCTATGGTTCAAAAAAACACTGAATAATTTGTAAAACAGATCACTAAAGTAAAGCAGCAGAAAATCACAATCTTAATATACTACACCACACCCAAAGAATTCTGGACAAGTCAAGCTGAAAATGAAGTGTGAGCAAAATGCCATTCCAGCAATTTAAAAAGGGAGGGAAAGACAAGGTTATGCACAATCAAGCAGCACCAACAAGTAAGTAGGCAGGGCAATCTAGAAAAGGCTTGCTACAATGAGGATTCAAATCAATACGCCTGGGCCATTGCTAATGGTTCAGAGGTCTGCAGAGGATCACACAGTTCAGAGATGTTCATGGTTAAGTCTTTGCCAAGAGTTCAAAACGAAGTTGGTTGGAAGAAAAGTTACTTAAAAGAGTAGAGAAGGCCAAGCCCTCGGATTGGCGAAATATTTCAAACACTTTCACTGTGGATGGACGGAACGAACTAACGGGTTTGCACAGTACCCTAATAGAAGAAGAATGCTGTAGCTGAGGCAGAAGTTCCTGGCAGATCCTGCAGGCTCACGGTTCCTGAAGAGCTGAAGAGACTGTTGGACTGACACGAAGGAGGAAGACTGGAGGGTCCTGCACTGCCCAGGGAAGAAACCAGCAGCAGAGCAAAGCGACAAAATAAAAGGTGCGCTTCTTAAAACCCAAACAGGGTCCGTCCTCGAGGCTATCCGGTTCACTGCAGTGATGCACAGCAAATTCGACCAGGGCAGGGAGGCCTTGCTTGATGTTTGGCAAACTGGTTAGTCCCACCAGCTCAAGGGAAGAAGATTCCTTGCAGATCTTCTCTGTCGTTGAAGTGTAGGCGTTTCAGACCCGCAGCAGGGCTTCACCGGGATGTTCAGTAGTTGCAGCAGTCCTCTTCCTTCAGCTTCTCTTCAGTTCTCTCGATCCAGTGGCGACTCTGCCTTCCAAGTCCCAGAGAAATGCTTTTTATGTAGTTTTCCCCCATTCACACAGCCTGGCTGTCAATCACACAGCAGGGTGGCTGTCCTGGCGGGACAGTCACCTCGCCAATCAAACAGGAGTGCCATTTGGGTCTCCAAGGAGACCCTGTGTAGGGGGCCTAAAACCCCTCCCTCACATTCAACCCACCCAGACTCTCAGGCGCTTAAAGAGGGCTTCTGAGCAGAAGCCCGCCAAAGGACGGCGAACAAAGGAACCAAACCTGGTTTGGCGCACAGAGTAATACATGAGAAAGACCTTTACAAAAAGAAATGGTGAATAAACCCAGCCGGAACCAAATAAAAGTAATTGGGGTCCAGCGGGTTTAAATTCGAGGCTGCTAACTTAGCCTAAAACAGTACCAAGGCTATTTTCATAGACCGCAGTAGGAAAAATACGGTAGATACCACTGCCACCAGTAAAAAATATTAAAGAAAGAGGAACAAAATAATTTTCCATGAGAAACCGACAAAAAGGGATAACTATTAACCCTTTCCAGTACTCTATGGAAGATAGTTTGTACTGGGTCTCTGGATTTAAAAAGACTAATAAAGTCAATGGCAACTTTACATGCTCTGGGGGACAGTAGTCAGTCCCAGAAAATGGAGTTTAGAGTGGGAAGTCTGGAAAAGACAACCCTATGTCACTGCACTAAAGGTGCTGTGTGACACACCGTAAAAAGATGATGCCTATGGAGTAGGTGAGGCTCCACAGTCTATGAACACAAAACATTTAACACATACAGCAAAAACACATGTAAGAGTGGGAAAAAAGGCCCACACTCTTACCAGGCGAAAAAATAAATCCTAGAAATCCAGCAAAGCTGCTGAGGGATTCAGTAGATAAGGGAAATTAGCCATTCTGGAGAATTCTCCCTAACACTCGCCCCCCCCCCCCAGACTAAGGGACAGGAGGATTTAATCCACTCCTGGATGAATCTCTTCAATCTAATCGGTTTTAAAAATCCTAGAGAGACCATCAGCATTTTGGTGGTAACATCCTGACCTGTGCACAATGGTGAAATCGAACCCTTGCAGGCAGATGGACCATCTTAGTAGTTTTGGGTTCTCCCATTTCATTTGCATTAACCATCTCAATGGTTGGTGGTCTGTCTGAATCACAAAAGTAGATCCATAAAAGTATGGTCTAAACTTCTTGAGAGACCACACAATGGCAAAACATTCACGCTCTATGGTTGGCGACCTTGTTTCTGGTTCCTTCAGTTCCCTACTGATGAAGCAAATGGGGTTCCCCCTACCTTTCTCATTCAGTTGTTTAAGGACTTCACCTATAACTGTATTGGATGCATCTGTCTGCACAATGAAGGGTTGGTGATAATCAGGAGCTCTTAGGACTGGAGCATGACAAAGGCCTTTCTTCAGGTTTTCAAAGGCTTGAGTGCACTTCTCACTCCATCTACCTTTTTTAGGGAATTTTGGAGAAGAGACTCCATTCAAAGGAGAAGCTATGGTCCTATAGTTCTCAATGAAATTCCTGTAGTACCCAGTGAGACCTAGGAAGGCTCTCACTTGGGTTTGAGTAGTAGGGGTAGCCCAGTTCTGTGCAGCTTGTGCTTTGCTAGGCAATGGCCTTATTTCACCTCCTCCTACCTCATGACCAAGGTAGACCGCTTTGCTCAGACCAATTTGACATTTGCTTGCATTTATGGTCAGATGGTCCTGCTCACAAGCCTCCAAAACATATCCTAAGTGGTCAATATGTTCTTTCCAAGTAGGGCTGAACACTGCAATGACATCCAAGTATGACATGCAGAAGTCCTCCATCCCATTCAGAACTTGATTGACCATCCTTTGGAATATAGCAGGTGCATTATTAATCCAAAAGGTATAACCTTAAACTGGTAGAGGCCTGCTGGGGTTGAAAATGCAGTTTTCTCCTTGGCATGTTCTGTCAGGGCTATTTGCCAATAGCCTGACCTCAGATCAAATGTACTGAGGTACTTGGCTGCACCACGTTTATCCAGAAGTGCATCTGTCCATGGTAAAGGATGGGCATCAGTCTTGGTGACTGCATTTAGAGCTCTATAGTCCACGCAGAATCTCAACTCCTTGGATCCTGCCGGAGCTACTAGAACAATTGACTTGTAGATGGCTCTATAATCCTGAGATCAAGCATCTTGTTGACCTCTTCCTTTATGTGGGATCTCACATGTTCTGACATTCTGTAACCTCTGCTTTTCACAGGTAAACAGTCACCAGTTAGGATATCATGCTGGCCCCTGGGGGTCAAGCCTGGTGAAAGTGAAAACAGGGAGGAAAACTGATGTAACAGAAACTGCATTCATCCTGTTATTCAGATGTCAGATAAGAAGAGAGATTAACTTCTTCTATGTTCTCATCCAAAGGTTGGCCTCTGAGTATGTCAGGTAAAGGTTCAATCTCCTCCTCCTTTTGAGCTGAAGCTAGAAGCAAAGCTCCCACTTCTGGTCTCGAGACATATGCCTTCAAATGGTTGGTGTGAAATACTCTGGGAGCCTCTTTAGGGCTGCCTAAGTCCACCAGATAGTTTACCTCTCCCAGTTTTCCTGCAACCTTGAAGGGTCCTATCCATTTGTGTTGCAAGGCCCTCTGCCTTGTTGGCACCATAACTAGTACAAGCTGGTCTTGAGTGAACTCAACCATGCTGGCCTTCTGGTCATGCCAATGTTTGACCAGAGCCTGACCTGCTTTTAAGTTATCACTAGCTTCTGCCATCATGTGTGACATTCTCCTCCAGAGACCTATCACATAGTCAGTCACTCTGACTGGCTTGGAGGAAGGAGCACTCTCCAACTCCTCCATAATCAGGGCCAACGGGCCGCTGACTGGATGGTCATAGAGAAGTTTGAAGGGACTGTATCCAACTCACTCCTGAGGGACTTCTCTATAAGCAAAGAGAAGACATGGCAGTAGAAGGTCCCACTTTCTACGATTAAACCTCTCTAATAGTCCATTTGTCTGTGGATGGTAGGCTGTAGAGAACTTGTAAGTGACACAACAGTTTTTCCACATGGCTTGCATGTAGTGGGACATAAACTTGGATTCCCTGTCGGATATCACTTCCTTAGGAAACCCTACTCTGGTAAAAAATACCAAGTAGAGCCTTAGCCACAGCCTGAGCTGTAACAGTCCTCATAGTTATGACTTCAGGATACCTAGTAGCATGGTCTACTATAACCAGGATAAACCTGTTTCCTGAAGATGTGGGAGGGTCAAGGGGACCAACAATGTCAATGTCCACCCTCTCAAAGGAACTCGCACCACTCGGAGAGGCACCAAGGGTGCCACATTCTTGGCTCCACACTTGTCAGAGGTTTGGCAAGTGTGACAGCTCCTACAGAATTTGTCAACTTCTGCACCCATCTTAAGCCAGTAGAAGTATAAAGAGAGCCTTTCCTTGGTCTTTTTGAAACTCAAATGACCAGCCAAAGGTATCTCATGGGCCAACTGTAGGAACTGGAGTCTGTTTTCTAGGGGAACTACAAGTCTTTTGCGGTCCCCAGGGATAGACTCAGTTTGTTCAATGTAGAAGACGCCATCTTCCCAGTGCAACCTATGCTTCCCAGGCTCTTGCCCATCGAGCTCAGAAGTTGCCTGTAAGCAAAGACCTTAAAGAGTAGGACACTCTCTTTGTCCTCTGCTGAAGTCTGCCCTTTTGGGTCCACCTTCTGCCAGTAAAGACTGCCGCTCAGAACGGTCAACAGGATCCAGATCTCTTACTAGAGTGATGTCGTCTTCCAAATATGACTCTTCAGAGACTGTATCAACCACACATGGTTGTAACTCACACTCAGCCTCAGCAGGTGGAGGGGTCACAGGTGTGACTTTGGACACTCTTGGGGACGTCCTTGTTGGTAGCACAGGGGTGGAATCTGCTTTCATCTTGGAGATCTTGGGTTTCCCCTTTGCCTCTTTCTTTCCAGAAATAGCAGTGAGCAAGTCCTGTGGACTAGGGGTGATAGTTTCCTCTATCAATTCCCCTGGAGAGCCTCTCAATGTCCTCTCCCTTGCAGGCCCAGTGAGCTCATGTTTCCTTTTACTGGGAGGCCTGGGGGTACTGTACACAACTCCAAGAGTTTTCAGCTCATTACCCAACAGGACTCTCCCAGGCACTTCACCCTGCACAATAACAGGTATCTTGATAGTCATATCATTACACTGGATGAGATCTGGTAACTGGGGAAGCATTTGAACACGGCCTCCAGGAAACTTGGTTAGGTGTTTGGGTGCCTTAGCAACATCCTCTACCTTGAAAAAAGATTCATCAACCACAGTTATGCTGGTTCCAGTGTTTCTGATGGCAGCGGTTTCCTGGCCATTCACAAGAACACTATCTTTATAATACTATTTAGTATTATCTGGGATGGAATTATAGACATCTAAATTTTGTTGTTCCACAAACCCAGGGACATTAATGAAACACTAGTTGAGACTCTCAAGGTTTCATCAGCCAGTAGGTGAAAGTTTCCACTTGCCATAGGTACTTCTTCCTCTGGGGAAAAGGCTAAGGAAACAGTGTGGACCCCCGAAGGTTTACCCTTACATCTGGGATCCCCTTTCACATGGTCAGTTGGCCCACAGACATAACATTTCCCAAATATTTAGATGAATGAGGGTTTGTTCTGACCTCCATCTGGTTTGGGTCCATATGGTACACTAGCCTGATTCAGTTTCCCTTGTGGTTTACCATTATGTTGCTGTTTGGGGCCCTCTTTTGGATTGGAGGGATTAGAATTATCCTTGTTATCTTTCTTTGGCTGATTTCCCTAATCCTTCTTCTGAATTGCCCCAAAATCATTGTGAGTAGCCCTGTTGGCAGCACACAAGTCAGCAGCCTTAGCTAACTTCTTTGGATCTATCTCCTTAGAATCAGCCAAGTGCTGTCTGAGCTCAGGAGAGCAAGCATGATGAATTGACTCCAACATTACAAGATTTCTCATACCTTCATAAATGTTAACTCTGTAACCCTTAACCCAACCATCTAATTTTTTCGGGGGCGTGGCTACAGAGCCATGGGCTAAGGTGCAGTTTCTGAAGGCTCCCATGATCCGACACTGATCCTGGCAGAATATGGGCGATAAATGCACACTATTGCAAAATACCAGACAGCCACTGTTTTGGGAAGAGGAGAAGCGTCTCCTGGAATAATTTCCCTAAGAAAATGGAGCTTGGCAAGACACATAACTGGGACGTACAGTGCTGCGATTTCCGTTCACGTAAATGAAGATGGCACTGTCCGGACAGAACAATGGGGCCATATGTGGCGAGTAAGCTACAGCGAAACGCTCGCAGCACAGACCGGTAGGCAAGAATGAGCAGTGCTCAAACGTGGACCAACGAAGCATACAGCACATCTGCTGCTGAGGCGCCGAGGGCAGCATTGTCGGAGATACACTGGCCGGTGATACATTGTATCAGGCAGTGAAAGTCCTGCGTGCTCGTTCCGGCCCTGGAACTCAGAGCGCCAGCTGACGAGGAGAACGCTTAGTGAGATGCATGAGCGGACAAGTGGCACATATTAAAGACACCAGACTTGGTTATTAAACTATTGCAACACGGAATAAATTCCAAGATGGCGGCCGCCATTTAGAGAACAAAGGAAACCCGGAATACGGGAGAAGAGATTTGCATATTTGTTGAGCCCACTCTGGGAAAGGAAGATCAAGCAGACTCCAGCAAGAAATAAGGGGCACCTGGTGCACGCCCGGATCCTGCCACAGGGGCGGGGTAAGATGCGAATAGCAGAGCAACGGGTGCACGGTGAACAAGCCAGCTAGAATTGGTATTGGCATTGAAGCTATGGGACAACTTATCGGATCCATTGAGAATGAAAAGCAGAAAAGTGTGGGGACTGTGCACTGAGAGCGAATACTGGAGAGCACGAGGCACAGGGCCGAGCTGGGTGGCGGATGGTGCGGGAGCGGCCACAGCAGACATAGACAGTGGTGCGCAAAGTATAAGGAGTCCAAGAGACAGGTGGTCCGACCGGGACCAATAGCAATCTACAAAAAGCAGTAAGGACAAACGGAAATGTGGGAGGACACAACCCACCCGAAGATATAGCTCAGCACATGTGAATCCATATGGGGTACTTCAAGAATAACAGTCCAGAGCTGGAGTGACTCACAAGCGGCACGGCGGGACAGCGAAAGAGAATCGCCACACCAAGAACAAAGCAACCTCGGATACTTGACCAAGATTGCAAGATGGCAGGGAGAGTGATCAAGGGCAAAAACAAACAACCCACGATAGAAGAGTTTGCCAAGATACAGCAGTCCCCAGCAGCGTCGGCGCACAGTGGCACAAATGCACCCACGGAAAGCTCCCCAGGGACCGAAAACCAACAGATACTAATGGCTATAACGAGCTAAGAGACTCATGGGGGCTAGCAATGGCGGACCTACAAACCTCCTTGGACGCTAAAATAGACACAGTGGGATAGAAGTCAACCTGCTGAGACAAGACGTCAGGGCGCTGGCAGACAGGACAAGCAGTCTGGGGAGTGCGGTCAAACCTAACACGGACACCAGCACTAGTAACGCAAAGGAGGTCCACATACTAAAGCAGCAAGTGGCTAACCTGGAGAATCGTGCGGAGGAAGCTGAAGGAAGGGCGAGACAGAATAACATCCGTGTGGTTGGCCTGCCGGAGGGAGAAGAAGGCCAGGACCCCACGGATTATGTTGAGAACATGATCCTGCAGGAAATAGGGGCGGACACACTCTCGCAAGGATTCACAGTGGAGCGTGTGCCTAGAGCCCTCATGAGGCAAACCGAAGCCTGGAGCCCCTCCTCACACAATAATTGCCAAGATATTGAACTATGAAGACCGCAAGAAGATTTTAGAGTACTTTCGGAAAGGAGGAACGATTGAAAGAGCCTCGGCTACTATAACAGAGTATCCTGATTATACTATGCTGGTCCAGAGGCAGCGGTATAGCTATGTGGCGGTAAAGAGGAGGCTGCTCACGCCGGCATCAAATATATGCTTCTGTATCCTGCAAGATTGAATGTACTGCATAAAAGCAGAATGTTCTTTTTTGACACCCCAGAGGAAGCCGCGACATGGCTGGACTTACAGGGCTGTCCGGAACGAGCTGCGGAACGGACCCAAGAAGAGCACGATAAGTGATTAGGATGTTACATGTATATTGGGGTATCACATAGCGGGGTATCCAAGTAGAGACTTGTTAAAGACACTGTTAGACAGGAACGGATGGGTAGTGTTGAAGCTAGGATATGGTATCCTTGATTTTGCTGAAACTTGACAGACTGGAATAACACATGAGTAAACTGTGTAGCGATGCGTGATTGAATTGAAGCAAACAGGAGCGGCAGGACACGGGCACCTTACCCCCCGAGCAGCAGTAGAAGTAGCAGGATAGTCATTAGGGCGACCTCACCCTGCTGAGTTTCGAGTACAGGCTATTGCTAGAAAGAGCTAGATGCAGAGGTGCCTGAGATCCAGGGATGGAGCTGGGCAACAGTTCGGGGGGTTAAAGTTGGGGAGGGAAAGGGAGGCGGGAGGGAGAGGGGAAGGGGTGTTTGTAGTTAAGGGAAGTTTGAATTGGGGAACAAGCCTATATAGACTGAGATGGAAGTGGGACCTGGACTGCACCGATGGGAGGGGAAGGGGAACTCTAATGGGCCATGGGGGACCTTAAAATAATTACGTGGAATGTCAGAGGACTTAATAGCTATCTAAAGAGGAACAAGGTTATGTTGTACCTGCGCAGACAAAAGATAGACATTGCACTGTTGCAGGAGACTCACCTGACACGGGAAAAGATGGAGATGGTTGTGAAGAAATGGAAAGGGGTTGTGGTGGGCTCGACATATTCTGCTTATGCTAGAGGAGTGCTCATCTGGGTGGCACACATGTCCCGTTTCTACTGTTGCGAGAAATGACGGAAACGTATGGGAGGATGGTCATACTGAGGGGATTGGTGGATAATAGGGAGATAAGCATTGTAAATACATATGCCCCCAATCAGAATACGGCAGCATATTTCAGAACTCTGTGTACTAACCGTAGCATGTGTACGGGGAGCGCAGTGATTTGGGGTGGGGATTTTAACTGTGTATTAAACCCCAGGGTGGAACAGATCAGAGGGAAAGATTGACAGACCCGCCCCAGCGGCTAAAGCATTGCAGACACTACTAGACGACTTTGGTCTGGCAGATGTGTGGAGAACGAGACACCCCCAATAAAGGCAGTACTCGCACTACTCCGCCCCGCAGCAGTTGCATACGAGGCTGGACTATGTCTTTGCTACGTCGGAGGTAACAGCAGAGATTACTCAGGCAGAATATAAAGCGAGGGTTCTCTCGGACCACTCACCCCTGGTTCTCGGATGGCAATATTGCCCCCCGAGAGCAAGGATTCCGACATGGCACCTCTGGGCAGAGGCACTTAAGGATCCCTTTTTCAGGGAAGATATAAGGGAGGAGATTATAAACTACTTTGAGATGAATACGGGTAGCGTGGACTCGGCAAGCACATTATGGGAAGCCTTCAAGGTGGTGATGTGAGGCGTAGCCATAGCAAAATCAAAAGGCCTGCAAGGTGGGATCTTGGCTGACCTACAAGAAATAGAAAGGGAACTGGAAAAGGCATTGAGTGGAGGAGGTGACACAGAGAGAGACATGGAGCTGATACTTAAACTCCAGCAGAAATGTGCGGAGCAATGGGAAAGACTGTACAACCTCAACTATAAAAAATTTATAGAGAGACAGCATGCGGGAGGGGATAAAAAAGGAAGGCTTTTGGCATGGTTATACAAGAGCGAAACCCCCAGACCCACAATTAGAACGATAACGAGAGAAGATGGTAGTGTGGCGGACACCCAAGAGGGAGTTAATCAGGAGTTTGCAGATTATTATAGGTTACTATATGGGGATGAGGAGGGAAGTAGCTATGGGGAGATAACGGAAACACTGGAAGACATAGGGTTGCCTACGATAAGTGCTGAGGAAAGAGAGGAGCTGGATGCACCGATTACTTTGGAGGAGTTAGAAGAAGTGGTGAGGCAGCTGCCTACTAGTAAGACTCCGGGGGCTGACGTGTTCCCATGTGAATTTTATAAAGTATATAGGGTGGAAGTGCTCCCCCCAATGCTAGAAATGTTAAATGAAGCGTTTGAGGTGGGACGGCTGCCAGAGTCACTTAGAGAAGCGATCATAATACCGCTACCCAAACCCGACAAGCCTGGGCATAGCTGTGGCTCCTACAGACCTTTGTCGATGTTGAACCAAGACAGCAAGATATTGACGGCTGTCTTGGCAAAAAGACTGCGGAGAGTTATTGGCAAACTAATACACCCCGACCAGACGGGTTATGTCCCAAATAGGAATATAACTCATAATCATAGACGACTTCAATGGGTTGTTGAATGGGGGAGCAAGAACGAGGGTGAAATGGCAATTGTGTCCTTGGACGCGGTAAAAGCTTTCGATTCGGTCAAGTGGCCATGGCTGCTGGCGGCCCTGGCGGGCTATGGAATGGGGCCTGGATACATAAGGTGGGCGAAGATGCTATATAGTGAACCGTTGGCCAGGGTCAGAACAGGATCAGTGATATCTGAAAGATGGCAACTTAGTAGAGGCACCAGACAGGGGTGCCCATAGTCCCCAATGCTCTATATACTAGCCCTGGAGCCCCTAGCAATATACCTTAGACAACAATACGATACTATAGGTATTGAGGTGGGACGGGAATGACACTTGATCTCCTTATATGCAGACGACTTGCTGCTGCACTTGAGGCACCCGGAGGAAAATCTCCAGTATATCCTGAAAGTGATGGAGAGATATGCAGGGCTGTCTGGTATAGCGGTGAATCCTCAAAAATCTAGTATTTTCCCATTAGGCAGTTATAAGGGAATCCCTGTGGGTCGGTTACCGGTGTTACAAATACAAGGGGCGGTTAGTACTTTCCGGTATCTTGGGATAGACGTTTACCACACAGTGGAAGAGGAGCACAGGCACAATACCAAGGTAGCCATTGAGAAAATCGAGAAGAGTATGAAATTCTGGGTGAAGTTGCCCCTAGCAATGATGGGACGAGGGGCGATGCTTAAATGGTGGTCCTACCTAGGCTCCTGCATTATTTTGGGAATATTCCATACCTGATACCCAAGAAGTTTTTCACTAAACTGAACAGCATGTGTAGGGATTTTCTGTGGCATGGTACCCGGAATAGGGTGGCACTATGGAAGCTGCAGAACTTTTATGAAAAAGGGGGGATAAAACTGCCTAATTATGAGGTTTATTATGTAGCGAGCCAACTGCAATATATCGCTAAATGGCTTTCAGATGAAGTGACCCATGAATCCAGGTTGTTTGGACATGATTGTGCCCCATTTTATTTAAGAGAAATTATCTGGTTACCCAAGACAGAAATGGAAGAGCGCCCTAAAATGATGATGCTTGGGTGGAAGATGTGGCACCGGGCATGCCAGATGATGGAGAACCCATTCCCATGCTCCCCGCAGGTACCACTAGTTGCACTGGCAGGGGGAGATAAGCAGCTGAGGATGATAATCAGAAACCACTGAGAATCAGTGGAGTTAGTAACGATGGGAGATATCTGGCGAGAGGGGATTATCATAGATTTTGAAGTGCTGGAGGAGGAAATGGGGTTACACATGGGCCAGTATATCACATATCACAGAATGGTGCAGAGAATTAGGAAAACATGGCCCGAAACGGTACTGGAAGAATAACCAGATGCTATAATAGATACAATTTATGATATAACTGAGTGGGGCATGAGATCTCTAGACTGTACGAAATGATGATGTCTAACGTCGGGAAGGAATTAACCCAATTAAGACTAGACTGGGAAGCGGAAGTAGGAGCCCCGATAGAGGACGGGATGTGGGAACGTGCCCTGGGGTAGCACAAGAAGGTGTCAAGGAATGCAAGACTAAAACAGATACAACTATATATTACGCAGAGGGCATAAATGACGCCCCAGAGGATATCTAGGTTTGAAAATGCTGGACGACAAGCATGTCCCAAATGCGACGAAGAAAAGGCTGGCATGGTACACATGTTTTGGTCATGTCCAGTAACTGAGCGTTTCTGGGGGGAAGTAGCACAGAAACTAGCAGAAAGGGGTGATTACTATAGATACAGCCTGGGCCTGCTTGCTGGGGGGGGGGTTCCCCAGAGGGCAGAAACTTATGCATGTTAGTAAACTGAGGGATCTAGCATATGTGCTCGCAAAAAGAAGGATTGCCATGGGATGGAAGACATGTCACAGGCCACAGGTGGAGGTGTGGTGGAAAGATTTGCAGAAATGGGCGGAGACAGAAACCATGGTGTGGCAAGAGGCGAGCAATGTAGGGGGAGAGGAGAAGGCGGGAACCCTGGTGGCATGGAAATCATTAATAGCGGAATTGTTTGGAACGATACAAGATCTGACAGAATCCACGGAAAAGGAGACCCCACAACGCGAGACAGATACAGTGTGGAATAAATGGGCTCATAAAGGGGGGTGGGATAAGGGGAGCAGTGACCGAAATTAAGCAATGAACAATTGAGCAGTTGATATATGCACTGCGTGTTTGGTTTGTATTGTTTTTTGTTTGAATAAATGAATAAAATTGTTTTAAAAAAAAAACTATGTTTTTCAAACATTCACATACCCAGGTAGCCCAAGGAGTACCATCATGCTTTCTGAGGCTCCTAAACCTCTTAAGGTACTGGGAAGGGGTCTTCCTAAATATAGCAATTAAAGCTAGCTTCACACACTCATAATCCATCCTATCGACCTCCCCTAACTCCATCACAACATCAGATGCAACAGTGGGTAGCCTAGAGAAGAGCCAGAGAAGCAAATGATTCCCTGTAATGTTTTGAATCCCATGGTTACACTCAAACATTGCCAACCAATCCAAAATATCAAGCTTAGCCTCATACATACCAACAATTTCTTTAGGCATATGGGGTCTCTTAGGACTGGAAGACCTAGAAGACTTTCAGAGAGAAGCATTTTCAATAGACAATTTCTTCATTTATAGTGCATGATTCAACTCCATTTCTCTGAGCTTAACTTCATGATGCTTTTGTTCAGTTTGAACATTAATACGTTTGAATTCCAATTCAAGCCTCATCTTTTCTAGAGCAATGAATTCAAGACTGAGTGCAGAACCTGATGGGGTCCCAGTGGACAAAGGTTGAGGTTGTTGAGCAGGTAGAGGAGCAGTAAGGCCTACATTGTGAGACACATCTGCCTTATCTAACTCATCCATAATAACAGACACATTATCATCCTCATCATTTTCCACAGTTGCTGGAGGGTTAGGTATTTCAGACCCACTCTTCAGACTTTGTTTCTCTAACAACCTTTCAATTAATTCTGACTTTTTGCCTTTAAAAGAGAGATTCCCTTCTCTACACAGATTGTTTGGATAATCAACAGTGTAACTAATGAGAGTCTCCTGACTGCAGTTTTCCATATCAGACATGATTAAAGTTTTGCTTTCTAGTGATGTTTAGCCTTGTGGTTAGTTGATCCAAGGTAATAGCAGCACTCTAAGAGTAATCATTATACTTGATCCCACCACTGCCACCAGTGTTAGGCAGAATCATATGCAGTACCCTTTGGGAACACCACACACAATTAAGACTACAAGTGACAGTACAAATTCACCTTTGGTACAAGCCTGTACTACACAGTAAAATGGTAGCGATGGCTGAGCAGCCAGACTTATCTCAAGAGTAAGGTGAGCAGTATCAGAAGTTACACAAAGGAAAGCAATTGCTATGGTTCAAACAAACACTGACTCAAGGTTTCTGAGTAAAAGAATATCTATTTTTTTTACAGTTAAGTAAAGCTGAAAATGAAGTGTGAGCAAAATGGCACTCCAGCAATTTAAAAAGGGAGGGAAAGACAAGGTTATGCACAATCAAACAGCACCAACAGGTAAGTAGGCAGGGTAATCTAGAAAAGGCTTGCTACAATGAGCATTCAAATCAATAGGCCTGGGCCAATGTTAATGGTTAAGAATCTTTGAAGAGGATCACACAGTTCTGAGTAGTTTGTGGTTATGTCTTTACCAAGAGTTCAAAATGAAGTTGGTAGGAAGAAAAGTTACTTAAAAGAGTAGATAAGGACAATCCCTCGGATTGGTGCAAGATTTCAAACACTTTCACCGTGGTCGGACGGAATGAACGACTGGGTTTGCACAGTACCTTAACAGAAGAAGAATGCTGTAGCTGAGGCAGAAGTTCCTGGCAGATCCTGCAGGCTCACAGTTCCTGAAGTGACTGTCAGACTGACATGAAGTAGGAATACTGGAGGGTCCTGCAATGCCCAGGGAAGAAACCAGCAGTAGAGCAAAGCGACAAAATACAAGGTGTGCTCCTTAAAACCCAAATAGGGTCCGGTCTTCCTGGCTATCCAGTTCACTGCAGCGATGCACAGCAAATTCGACCAGGGCAGGGAGGCATTGCTTGGTGTTTGGCGAACTGGTTGGTCCCACCAGCTCAAGGGAAGAAGATTCCTTGCAGATCTTCTCTGTCATCGAAGTGTAGGAGATTCGGACCCACAGCAGGGCTTCACCGGGAGGTTCAGTAGTTGCAGCAGTCCTCTTCCTTCAGCTTCTCTTCGGTTCTCTCGATCCAGTGGCGACTCTGCCTTCCATGTCCCAGAGACCTGCTTTTTATGCAGTTTTCCCCCATTCACACAGCCTGACTGTCCATCACACAGCAGGGTGGTTGTCCTGGCGGGACAGTCACCTAGCCAATCAAACAGGAGTGTTACTTGGGTCCCCAAGGAGACCTTGTGCAGGGTGCCTAAAACCCCTCCCTCACATTCAGCCCTGAGTAGAAGCCTGCCAAAGCACGGTGAACAAAGGAACCAAACCTGGCTTGGCACACAGAGTAAAACACGAGAAAGACCTTTACAAAAAGAAATGGCAAATAAACCCAGCAGAACCAAAAAAAAGTAATTGGGGTCCAGCGGGTTTAAGTTCGAGGCTACTAACTTAGCCTAAACCAGTACCAAGGCTATTTTCATGGACCGGGGAAGGACAAATATGGTAGATACCACTGCCACCAGCCAAATCTTAAAGAAAGGGGAATGAAATAATGTTCCATGAGGAACAGACAAAACGGGATAACTATTAACCCTTCCCAGTACTCTATGGAAGATAGTTTGTTCTGGGTCTGTGGATTTAAAAAGACGAATAAAGTCAATGGCAACTTTACAGGTTCTGGGGGACAGTAGTCAGTCCCAGAAAATGGAGTTTAGAGTGGGATGTCTGAAAAAGACAACCCTGTGTCACTGCACTAAAGGTGCTGTGTGACACACAGTAGAAAAAGCATGCCTATGGAGTAGGTGAGGCTCCACTGTCTATGAACACAAAAAATGTAACACACACAGCAAAAACACATGTAAGAGTGGGAAAAAAGGCTCACACTCTTACCAGGTGAAAAAATACATCCTAGAAATCCAGCAAAGCTCCTGAGGGACTCAGTAGGTAAGGGAAATTAGCCATTCTGGAGAATTCTCCCTAACACTCCGGACACTGCACGCGCCCACTGATTGATTGGTGAAAAGCGTGAAGTGCGTCAGATTTATGGAAACGCCCGCCATGTTAGATTCGCGGACAGTGACCAGTGTCCGCAGACATCGCAGTAAAAACATTAAAAAAAACACAACATTGCACTTGACAAACTTATCACACAATCTCTGAGGAGGTGAGGGTTGATGAGGATGGCATTGGTTATTAGAAGTCAAAAAACAGGTGCTTTCTGCCCCCGAAGTCCGCGAAAGTGCCAGATGTTCGGGGGCAGTCCTGTGATGTTCGCAAACACTTCAGATGTTCGGGTACATCTGTGCCTATTTCTGCATTACGGGGTTGGTGAAAAGCAGTTCTTGGATGGCTTATAACTTTGGTGCCACTCAATGAAACTGCATGACATTTTGGAATTCTAGACCTGATTCTGAATGGTTGTGCCAAGTTTGGTGGGATTCTGTCAAGATGGGGCAAAATTAGAGGGGTGGTCCCAAAATATTGTAAAGGCTTATAAATGTGGTGCCATTTGATGAATCTACACAAAAGTCGAGATATAAATGTTTTTGTAAAGTTTGGTGGGATTTTCTCAAGAGGGGGCTAAATTAGAGGGGGGGTCTCAACATTTTTAGATGACTCATAACTTTGTTCCTGTTTGACAAATGTGGACTAAAGTTTTCAGAAAGTTTACAGACCCAACCTTGAATGTTTGTGTAAAGTCTGAATGGATCTTGTCAAGTTGGGGGCTAAGCTATATCACTATTGTATGTACATACATTTTGACACTTTTAAAAAAATAAAACATGGGCGGATTTCGAGCAAACTCGTGTAAGGAGCATTGGCAAGGACCTTAAAGCATGGTTTTGCAAATGTGCCTGGTTTTTTTAGTTTTTTTTTTACAAGTGTCATAATATAGGTACACAAAATTGTGACTGAGGTATAGCCTGTGGCCATGGGCAGTGGCCAGATTTTCTGGGTCATGGTATGAAAAAGCACTAGGCATCCTTCAGAGTTGGGTGGAAGTCTGCCGCTTTTTACCTCCACCGCAAAGGTGAAGGCACATTTTCTATAGTCCCCCAAATAGTTTCTCAACTTTACACAAGGCATACAATCTTTACATGGGGGCATTGGAAAGCAGGGAGGTCTCCCAAAGTCATGCACCCATGTTGACACTTGCTGTGCATGTTCCTTTATCTGGACTACCTCAGTACTCATTGGATGACTCGCCCACAGATCTCCTTTTTTCTCTCTCTCTGCCTTAGCTCGTATCCCTGCTCTATGAGGAGCCACCTCACTAGCCAAGTCAACTCTCCGAGCTTCTCAAACATGCCAGGCTTGGCAAATTATAATCCGTCTGTCAGTTACCAAGGACAATGTATTTACTTATGAGCAGTAAAACAGGAAGCCAGGTGGAGCATGTCAGGCCTGTTTCACTTGCATGGCTAAACTAGCACTCATTTCCTTTCAGAAGTCTTGCAGCACTGGGAAATGTATGGGAATCATTTCAAATATGGCTGGGGAAAATAATTGGCGGTAATGGAATTGCTGCCACTTTTCCTGCACTGCCATACTATGAGTATGGCCCTGGAGTGGCGGATTGATGCTGGAAGTAAATCCTTCCACTTTCTGCCAAAAATTGGCAAAGTCAGTGGAATTTCCGCAGCTGTAAATCAACAAGCGGTCATTCTGCCAAAAATGCCGTAGAGTCGAATGGACTCTCAAAAAATGGGGATTAACACTGCCACTTGTAATCCAGGAGAAGTTCTGCTGGACCAAGTGATGGTGATTGTAATTCCATTTGGTGGTGTTCTGGCAAATTTACCAGCGTAATACCACGCAACTCTTAATGTGACCCAATGTCCTTAATGCCAACTACTAACTCTCAAGCAGGGTCTGTTCAATTTATTTTTCTATATAATTAGCTTGGGTAATATAGGGGAAGGAGTGCATTGCAAGCAACCCGTTGCATCCTTCTCTTTCAACAATTGCATTGTTTTTTGCAGTGACGGGGCGGGCTGCTCTACGGTTTATTGTGTCCTACCACCAGTGCTTTAAAGGGATGGGCTGGTCCAATCCGGTCCTCAGTACCTGCACTTGTTATTTTTGAGAATGTGAGCACCTGCGACTCTCAATGCCTGAAAGAAAATACTGGTACTCAACTATGTTGCAAGGTGAAACTAAAGGAAAGCTTTGCATTTCACTTTTACACAACTTAAAGGATTTGGTTCTGCTGCTATTGCTGGGGAAAGCAGCGTCCCCTCCCTCCTCTCTCCCCCACCCGCAGCGCACATAATGTCTCCTTCGGGGCCCACCCTGCAGAACAAAAGGAGAGGCAAACATGTCACTCCTGTGCTCGCAGCACACAGGCACGCAGCACTTTTGCACTAAGTGGGCATCACCTGGAGTGATTTAGAAAGCCTGGGCAATTATGATTTTAAGATGTTTCTTTGTTATTAGCACTGCCTATTCTAATATGTAAATGTTTAGGTATTTTGAGTTGTGAAGGAACGTTTTTGACTGAGAACTCACACAAAGCTCCAGTTAACTACCGAATTTCTTATTATGCAATGGAAGCGAGTAATAATAGAAGTCCCCTTCTAAAGCTGAGTTTACAGCTATGGTATCTGCTATTTTTATAAGCAAAAAAGAAAGTTGCATTTAATATAGATATTCAAACTTTCTTAACACAATGCATGAGACTAAACTGGAAGTTTGTGTGAAAGGATCCCAGATACACTGCTTTACCAAGTGTGTGCACTGGGGCGCATAATTTAATCTCACTGGGCATTGCCTGCAAACAACTGGGAGTGCCTAAAAGGGACCTGTGCCCAAGGCGCCACTCCAAAACGGCCGGAGTCGAAAGCGCTGTGCCCTGCTTCGTAGCTTGGTGAACACCTGCACTTCTCTTTTTCCATTTAAAGCACTGCCTATCACCCATTCAATGCCCGATGTTTTTTTTGGGATCTGCTATAGAGCCTCCCAGAGCGTCCTTACAGGCTGGTGGGAGATGTTCTTTGCCACTAACATTGGTTCCACCCGGGTGACATTCTCTCTCGCCGACGTGCGAGTGGAGGCCTGGTGTGGGCATGTGTGTGCAGGTATATATAGATCTGTTATCCTCTCCTGATTCCGATGTGTGAAGTGCCCCGGGCACAGCTGTGCGGAGAGAAGTCGGGCATGCCAGCAGCAACGTGGCTCTCATATGCTCCTTTCGAGAGTCCTGGAAGACCACGTTCCCTACTTAGCGCTAATAGGGCGGACACCTCAAATAGCCATGCACGTGCGACACTCCGGGGACATTACCCAGGAATAATAAATAATTCACCCTGTTGCTTCAAGTTACCAAAATTGGTGCATTCGTGTGGTGATCATTGAACCCTCTCTCATTATTTGCACCTATTTTGACAGAAAGATTTATGTTTCAACCCCTTACCTTTGCAATGTGATCTATTAGAATAGACCTACAAAAATACATGTTGCATGCACACAAATGAGGGTGCATAAGGGTGCACGTGGTGGGTGTAGGTGAACCAAAATGAAGGAAGTATGCAAGGCAGTGCATGAGGTCCAGGTAACAACGTCAGCACGTTGGTGGTCAGTCTGGTAGCACAGGACCCTGCAGCGGTGGGTACCCCACGCTCAGCAGGCAGCAGGTGCCTGCGGCATACTATCTGGCTGGAGAATGGATTCTGGAGGGGCTGCATCCCACTGATGCAAGGCCTTCTTCCTCTCCCCCTGTTGCTCTTCTGACTCTCCTACAACTCAATTTAGGCCTTGGAGACAAGTCACCCCCATTAAGCCAATGGAAAGGGAACACCAAGTATCAGTGGCGGCTGGTAACTTTGAAAGGTGGTGGGGCGTACATTTCTCAGGGTGAATAAGGGGAGCGAATCCAACTCACTGCTAGGGGGTCTGTTTGAAAAATGCTTTCCAGAGTGTAAAATTTACTGTGCAAACCCACATAAGTATGACATAAAAATCATTAGGTTTTACATAGTAGTAGTGGTACATTATACTTACCTGTGCAAGTGTGATGGTGTATTTTACAGCAGCTTGTATTGAGAATAGCTAGTACAATGTTGCATGCTTAAAGAAATTCATTATATAGATATACAGTAATGATGGAAAAATATCAGAGACCCAGACCAACTTACATTTTTTTCCTAAACACCCCCCCACCCCACACCAACCGACATTCCATCTGCATGCATTTTCCAGCTTTACAGAAGTGGGGACAAGTGGAAACAGTCTGCAGCGATAACTGCATGTGGTGCTTACTACGTTTGTCGGCAGACGTAGGTCTTTCTCAGGCAACTGTGCTTTTTTTCTGTCTTTGGAAGCGTGCAGCGAACCAACAGTCTCCTCCGCCCAGGAGTTAAAATCCAGCATCCCCCGTGACGCAGGCACAAAGTGGGGACAAGTGGAAGCAGTCTGCAGTCCCTGTAGTCCGGACAGGAAAATGGCAGATGGAGTCCTCGAATGAGGTATTACTAGTTACTTCTCAGCCTGAAGCCGCCGAGCGGTGAATTTAACTCACTAACATTTTATTTCGTTCTTTTCCGACACTGCACCACTGCAACCGCTATTTACACGCAGATTTCAATAAATCTCTGACCCTTATTCATAAAATTAAAGCTTAGTTTCCATCACTCCACACGCTAATCTTAACCAAATAAATACCTGGAGAGTCAGAGGAGCCTGCGGGGCTAGTCCCTTTGATTCTCGGTACTGACTGACACAAACATGCAAGGTAAATCAAAACGTTACCCGCTGCGGAGTGCTGACGCACAACCTGTTGGCAATGCTACTGAACACAATGAGGCACAACAGACAGATCATCTCTGTACAAAGAAAGATACCTACGTCCTTCCCCAATCAGTCATCCAAGGTGTTCAGCCAAGTCATTAAATACGGGTGTACGATCTCAGATAACACTTTAATACGAATAAACAACACACAATCAAACAAGGAAAATTGCTGGCCCCTCAGAACTCGAAATTTCAGGGTCAAGTTCTTACAAATGTGGAACACCAAGCAAACACCACTATTTTTGACACCTGCGTGACCCTGGAAAATGAAATGCAGGCAATAGTTAGTCTGTGTGAATGACTCTGTGTGTCTCCTGGCATATTTAGAACTCAAGAAACCCTCAACGAGGTGATTCCTGTTAAACTTAGATCAGGCAGCCATGGAATAAATGATTCCACAAGATCTAGAGACTTCAACTCGCTAAACTTTCAAGGAAACAAGGCAAACTGCTATGTATCAGTGGAAGGCGGTTCCACATCTTTGGCCGCCCTAAATATGGTACTGCAATATTCATTGCGTCTTTATGACGAAGTGCGACAAAACACACAGGCCCGATTCATGGAATAATCTCTGCTGAAAAAACAAGACTTGTTTGCAACATCGCGTGCAAGTCCCCGTTCATCGATTCATGGAACACAATGCGCGGGGCTTACCTGGGACTTGCGAGGAATCCATGCCAGTCCACCATGTCACTGCGAACCGACTAATGCATTGCGCAGGACTCCAAGAGAAGGGCCGGCCGGGCCTGTGCAGCCACCTAAAAAGGGGGCGAACACGTGGTATGAGGAAGAACAAGCTTAATTGTGGCCATTAGGAGGGACTTTCCACCACCAAACAATTGCATTACCCACATACACGCAAAACAAAGGTATTTGTGGAATTGAACAGGGAACGCCAGCACGTGAAAAACCGATCAACAAACGCACGTATGCAGCGATGATGAATGCACCATTATTTGCAGAAGTTATCCTGGGACACCACAGGAGGAAGAGGATGGCCAGGGCTCTGATCTTCCACCCAAGGAACAGACTTTTTGGGATGCCTGATGACCAGGTATAGGCTCCCCCCATATCATCCTAGGCATGGTCACAGAGTGGGAAGATGACCTTACATCACCCACCATGTGCTCCCAAGCACTGAGCCCCTTGCAAAAGGTGCTCACCGTTCTGCATTTTTTGGCCACTGGCTCATTCCAGCTTACCACCGCCATAGCATCTCCCAGGCCATGAAGTCCCACTGCTTACACCAGGTGTCGGCAATCATACCTGGACGTCATTCTGTCCGCTGGCATATCTATATGCCCAGAACACCGGTAGAAAGGCAAGCAGTGGTGCATGATTTTAATGAGTGGCGCACTTCCCAAAAGTGCTAGGTGCCATTGATTGCACACATGTTGCTCTATGTCCACCTCAAGCAAGAGCACAGCTACTGCAACCGGAAACATTTCCACTCCATCTATGTTCAGGTTGTCTGTGATACCAAGGGCATCATTACTGAAGTGTTTGCCAACTATCCTGGCAGCACCCATGATAGTTACATATTCAGGATATCCACGCTACACCAGGCCCTGGAAGCTGGGAAGGATGGCAACTCATGGCTCATTGGTGAGCATGAATAGCCATGCACATGCACGCATGTTGCACACAGACCAATAGACACTGTCAAAACAAGACAATGATAACCACCACCAGTAGTCTGCATGATCATTGTGGCAACATGTGTGCTGCACAATGTTGCAACACAGTGTGGCGTCCCGGTGGACATGGTGTTGGCACCCCATCCAGACCCACACGCAGACCACTTGTGTATTGCTGGGCAATGGGCATGTGGACAGGCTGCATGTACCCAGCTTGTGCAGTCTTATTTCACCTAAGATCCTTCCCCTGTGAAGTGCAAAAAATCCCACCAAATCCCATGTGACATTCAATGATGACAATGGGCCAATCCACTGTGCCCACAAAACCACCCTGAGAAAGTGCCCTTAGAAATGTAAATTTGTTTGCATCCCTTAGAACTAAAAAGACATTTATTTTTGTGTTTCCAAAAGAAACTCATTGAAGAGGGAGGACACAACTACCACCATGCCAACCTTGTAATTAAATAACCTCTTTGGCACCAAAACCATTGCATATGTAAAGTTAAAGGTTATTTATACCGCACACTATCTCCACTGTAGTGGTCCCCTGGCTTTCTTGCAGATCTCACTAACTAACATACCAGTCAAATGTGTAAGCATCGATAAATCCTGAAACATCATGTCTGAGCTGCAAGCCATACATGGCCTCAACAATTTACATGAACACAAAATACAACAAGCACAATTTCAAATAGCTGCACACATTTCCACTCCATATTGTGGAGTGTAGAATAGCAGTGCAGTATTGACCCACAAGTTACTCCATATGTCAACATGACCACAATAAACCCCATCCACAAAAAACTATTAACAAGAGGTAATAGAGAATGTTGACAAAGAGTGTGAACCACCAGAATTACCACATCCAGCCATGTAGCTATTCCATAACGATCAAGATAAATGCACATCTCACCTGTCCCCTTGGCATGCAGTCGACAGTCAAATTTCCTCCCATGAAATAGCCATCGTTCCCTGATGGAAGGATCTGCAGACAATGAAATAATGAAACTGAGTGCAGCTAACACATCCATGCACCCAAAAATGCAAAACACACGGGCACCCCTCAGTGACATACAACAAATGTAAACAACTCACAAGACAAGCATCGACATGTGTCCCAGCACACCTGCAGCAAAACCTGCACACTGCCTGCAAATCAAACACACAAAACACACACACGCTGTCAAACAATAACATGCCCCACACTGCCTGGCCCCCTCAATGATATGCAGCAAATGTGCATGTGACATATACCCATTCACTAGAAGATGGCACATACACAATGCACGCATCAGTCAACATGCTACATGAAAATGGGAAGACATCATATATGCAGATAATTGAGCCCACAAAAAAGCAGTGTCATCCCTGGAAGATTACCAATGACATGACAAGTCATGCCATCACCTGCTTAGTATTGGGACAGTGCACTGCACACAGTCATGGGAGCATATGTATTTATTCATGCAAATGCAGTCTGAGGCTGAGCAGATGCTAATAGTGGTCTGTAAGAAAACACTAGAGATCTCTGGGAACTGCTGTACAACAGGGGACCTTTGGAGCAGACCTTATGCTGGGCCAAGTGAACAAGTCAAATTGGTTCTCTCACTATTCCGGGCTGTTTCTGGATCCAGGAGATCTAGCGAAGATGGAGGTGAGAGAGAGTGCCCACAAGTAGATGATTGAAATTAAAATGAAAGACCTGGAGGGGAGGATAAAGGGGCTCAGCTCTTCAAGAGCCACGGGCCCGATGGTGTCTCTAATAAGCCCTTAAAAGAAAATCCAGAAAAGTGGAGCCGACCGGCTATGCTGCTCGTTGATCAAGTTTTTCGCACAAAACAGGTTCCGGATACCTGGTGAGTGGCGATAATTGTCCCCATTTTCAAGAAGGGTGACCGGGCTGATCCTCGGAATTATCAGTCGATCGTCCTTCTTCACCCTATGGGGAAGCTCTTTGCCTCAACTCTACTACGTGACTTGACAGAGTGGGATGGGAATGCAGGAAGGTTGGACCCCCATCAAACGGGATTTGTAAAGGGTGTGGGAACCTCCCTGAATCTCTTTGTAATCGGAGCCTTAAAACAAGGAGTACTTGAATCGGGGGCCTGTATCCATTTGGCCTTTATGGACCTGGAACAGGCCTTCAATTGTGTGAAAAGGGAAAAGTTGTGGGCAAAATTTAAAAAATGGAATTGCCCGGCTGATTTATTGGAGGCTATTGACGCACTTTACTCGAACACATCGGTGCAAGTCAGACTTGCAGCTACAGGGGTTGTCTCGGAAAAGATCATTGGCCTCATTACGAGTGTGCTGGTAAGCGTAACGGACCGGCACACTCCGAGTTCTGTGGGTCGCTGCCGTTCCACCCGCCAGGTCAGACCTGATACTCTAATACTCAAGGACTCATACTCAATGGCTGACTAACTGCTGCTGCCTGATACACGCTGTTTGTTACTTACTGACTGATACTGAAAGACTGATACTGAGTGAATGGCAATGATGATACCAGACTGATACTGGCTGATTCTCACTGACTGATAATGATTGATACTGATACTCATTGTCTGATACTGAGTGACTGACATGGACTGACTAATACTGGCTGATATTGATGGACGGGGACTGATGGATACTGACTGACTGACTGACTGACAATCACTGGCTGATGCTTGTTGCCTGGCTGCATTGTACTACCAGCCATAGAATGACTTTCCTGAAGCTCTTGAGACCACCAGGCCAAGAAGATAAAATCAGGGAGACAAAGATGCTTCCATAGCCTAGTGTCCCCCGGTTTGATCTAGCACACCCTGTATTAACCTCTAAGCCTCTCCTTTCTGCCTCTTACAGAGTTTGCAGGGAGCCGGGGAGCCCTGAGGCTTGAGGTTCTTCGTCCTTCTGCAGCAAAGGAGGCACCTGGGCTCCTGGATCAGGAGTAAGGTCTTCATCTGTCAAGTCCCACGAGAAAGGTGATGGCTGTGCATGAACCACACCAAGCTCACATTCCAAACACTGCACGGTCCTTGGGGGACGCCCTGGAAAACTCCCTTTAAAATAAGTGCATCGCTTGCAGCTTACGTTCTGTCTTCCTACCGGCATGCACTCGCTTCTCTCAACAGACTGTGTGACATCATTGAGACTTTCTGCAGGAAAAAGTAATGGAAGATTAGATTTTGATGTGGGAAATGTGTTCTGGACATTGCATGGAACTGTGTTAAATGACATTTTTTTAACGAATCGTACTGATTTCGTGTCTCTCCCTAGGATGCCATTTTCATTACTGTGAAACCATTATGAGTGATAATTAGAGGGGTGTCACGCGCCTCCTTTCCACCCAGGGCCCCACAAGTCCTAGGACTGGCTCTGAACAATGCAGAGGCACAACACATCCAGAAGCGAATAGCCACAGGTGTCATCCAATTAGGAGAAAGGGTGATAAAGCTACAGTGAGAACTTTAGGGTACATTTGTGGGCCTAAAGCACCGTTCAATCCAAAAACGATTAGACAGAACATGTACCCTGGGGCACCCCAGGCCGGAACGTCTTTCTTCAGGTGTTGTGGCTTGCTGTCACGCCTTCGCTGGGCGCCTCCGCTGTGGTAGACGTCACTGAGCGCTTAGAAACGCCCTTCCTTCCCAGAGTAACACTCCATGGCCAGCTCTGATGTGCCTGGCTCCGCTTTGATCAATGTTCACCAGTGTTGCCTCCTTTTCTTGCTTTCTACGTATGATGGCTGATGCACAGGTGCGCGCATTACCTGTCATGCGCTCTTTCATTCCATTCAGCACACAAGGGCCAGGTTTTGGGTGTTGGGGCAGCAGGGCGCGCCGCCCTCAGTGGTTGCCCTTGCGACTGCGTGCCAGCAGCTTTCCCTGTGCCGGGTTTTGCCAGTGGCCTATGGGGTGGGCTTAGGGCAGCACAAGCGGTGGGTAACTGTCACAAAAGTGCCAACGTTTCCTCATTGCAGGTGCAGGAAATATGAATTTGCATCATCAAATGTGTTACCCCTTCAACTTTGCCTCCATTTTTCTGATGGTATTGTGTCATATTTTGATTTTCTTGTTATCATTTCACACAACAAAAATAAAACATTTGTACAATATGTGAAATCGTTCCTGGTTTTGCATTCTTCCATGCACGTCGGCTTTCCAGACACAGGCAAAGGTGCTGCACAGCTGTGGTCAGACAGGCGTTTGTGGGAGGGAGAAGGGCAGGTGGGAACGTGCACACCCTCAACCAATAGTCCGTTCTGCTTGTACGCCGCCTATTTGGTGCTGCATTGGACTCCCAAAACGCCCAACAGCCACAGCACATTTCTTGCTCAAAATGGAGTGCAAATTCAGTGTTGTGGAGGAAGTGTGACAGCGGTGCTTGCCAGGATGCTTTTGTGTGGCATCCATTCACTTAAGGAAGGCCTGCAGTCTGGCCCTGTCCATCACGGGAATGGAATTCCATAACACAGAGCACTATTCATCCCTCCTGATTCATGGGATTATTTGCGTGTAAAACAGGGATTTGCGTGACATTCTGACCGCAAATCCCCATTTGTCAAAAAGGGATTTGTGGGCAAAATGGCACGCAAATCCCTGTTTTCGGCGTAAATGATTCCATGAATCAGGGCTGGCACACTAACACTGGTTCCATGTGTTAAAATCGCGGCAGAAATGGCCGTTTACGCAAAGAATTGTAGCAAAAAGGCTGTGGTTTTGCCGCCGCAATCCATGTAAAGGATGCAGGGGACACCCCCACAACCCCCAGACTCATTATACCATTTAAATGGAGCGGGGGACACCCCCACAATCCCTGCTCCCCTTAAATGGTATACTGGGGTACACCTTTAGCGGGTCAAACCACAGCATTTTTGCTGCGATTTTTTGAAAAGGTGACCTTTATGCAGCAAATTTATTACTGCATACCCTTACATTCCCCGGGGACAATATGTACTTGTATCAATATAGTCCATTGCTAATGATCAAGAGCAGAGTAGCTTGTTCACAGAAATGTGCTGACGCAGACACATGTGCCATTCTTTGACCTCTTGTGGCAGCAAAATGTAGCCGTTTTGGGCAGCTTAGTGTGTTGTACATTTGCAGTGTGAGCGAGGGACCCAAAAATGAGATGAGACTTGTGAGAGTAGCAGATCGTGCTGCCTTGCAATCTGCAGAGACGAGCACATCTGCATCACGAACACTCTGCGCATCACTGCTGCCCCAGTGCTGCAAACTCACAGGAGAAGCTCCTCCTCCTCCAGTAGTTTCCAATCAGTGGAGGCTCAGGGTACCGAGTCCAAGGGAGATGCCTACAGCTGACAACGACTTCTCCCACTGCCATGCATTTGTTGATTTTTTCCACACTTGACAACCCATAAAATGGGCTCGGAGTCTGAGGGCGGCACTTGGAGCTTCAAGTCCTTTCTCGAACTCTCATTCATTTGCAACAACTCACGGGATGCCCGGACCTCCGCCCTAGTTGCCTGCATCTCAGCTGAGAGCGTACGGGTGAGACGCTCCAGCTGCTGTTCTGTCCTTCGGTTTGTTGAAGCCTCAAGCTCAACAAGTGTCGTCCTGAGGTGAAGGGGTTCCAGCCTCAGGGCTTGCCTGTGGCCCTGGGACTCTATGGAGATGGCTTCCTGCAGAGTCGCCAGTGCCGCCCGCCTGTCCCTGTCGGACGTCAACATGTCCTCCCTCTGTGACTGGCAGATGGAGTCGGTTGCCTGCTGTAGTCGCTCCATCAGCCTTTCGGGGGGGACAGTGGAAGTGGCCACCCTATCCATGGCCTGATGATGCTGCCTGTTGGGTTGCCATACCGTAAATGGATTGCTCCCATGCGGTATTGCCAGGTGGCGTACGGCCACCACGTCGGCGGGCACCACACCTGTCTGGGGCAAGGCGAACTGCGCCTTGTTGTGCCGGCACTGCCTGAGGCTGCAGGACTGCATTCCCCCTCTGATCTGCTGGCCCAGGAACAGGATCAGATGTCGCGGAGTGTGACCCTGCATCCGTAACCACCAAAGGCGTACCTGCCAACACTGACATCCCCATTGAGGGTTCTAACCCTAGTGCAGGTGGGTCGGACAGAACAGAATCCCTCCCAGGAACACTCACCTGCGACGGCATGTAGGTCTCATCATCCGAATCGACACCTGAATACAGCTCGGGGGAGGTGCAGCCAGAGACACCCCTTGAGAGCACGACCTGCAGCAGTTGTGGGTTCTCACCCACCACCACACCACGTCCCTCACTGGTGGTCGGTCGGCCTCAGACCCCTCCTGGGACTGCACCATCTCCACAACCCCAGCAGTATCAAGTGCGTCTTCCCCTGCAAAGACAAAAGAAAACAAATGGAAACAGGCATTAGCACTATGGCACACAATTAGGGCTGAGAGGCTACAGAAACAGTACTTGATTGACACATTTGCTGCATGCTGCCTAGCAGTGGCATCACACATTGGCCAGTGATTGGCAGGTCAAATACACATGCCATCACACAGATGGCATGTACCCTAGCCATGAAGTGAAGAGGGAGAGGAGGTCACCAATTGTTCATTCAGTCCAGTTTGCTCATATAATTGATTATTTTCATTGTAATGGTTCAAATGTTTAACCTGCAGCTGCCAGTCAAAAATGGTCCTATAGCACAGGGACATGTCTAAACTAATCATGTCCAGGAAACTGAGCCAGTCCACTGTACCATAGCCATGTCAGACATGTGACAATAGGACTGAGAAATCCCGAGTAAAAGTGGTGGTATGCAAACAATCTGCCTGAATAAACAGAGGTAAATAAGCAACAGTGTTGTGGCAAGATGACACTCCAAGGGCAACTGGCGTGGTGTTGGGCTGGATGTCTAATGTCGGCCGAAGGGATGCTGCTATACCCAAATGCTGGTGCCAAGAATGTATAGGAAGAGGCACATGGGTGACCCAAACCACTCAGGCACACACACCCTCCCCTGGCACCCAAACAGAAGCCCTCCCACACACACCATGCACATAGATGACACACACATGCATGTGCACTCACCGGACAATGCCTCGTAATCTGCCAGTTCTCCCATGCCAGGTCCCAGCAACCTGCTCATGTGGAGTGAGTTCTATGTCATCTGCTGGAGACCCACCTCCAGTCACTAGAGTTGCGGCATGACTTGAGGCCAGCTTATTCTTTGCCCTGCGCTTCAGGTCATTCCAGCGCTGGCAGCATTCATTAGCTGTGCGCCTCACGATTCCAAGAGCACTTATGATGTCCGCAATGGTCTGCCAGTGTGCCTGACGTTGTGCAGGTGTGGTCTTGGATCCTGCAACAATCACCATTTCGCGGTCATGTGCGGACACATACTCTACAAGTGCATTCAGTTCGGCCTCATTGAAGCTGGGCTTCCTTGACGGGCCGGACTGTGTAGCCGTGTCTGGGGCATCAGCCTATACTGGACGAGCACTCTTCCTCTTCCGCTTGGAAGGTGGTGGGGATCCTGAGTGTCCTACGCCGCTCTGGACACTAGGGGCAGGAGCGTGGGATTGCACACTCAGCATGGGAGTTGGTGCAGGCATTAGCTCAAGTGTGATGGTGTCAGGGGGAATGTCAGCATGATGGACTTGGACTGACACTGTCCTGGATGGTTGTGTGAGAGGTGGGGTGGATGGAGCGGCAGCTGCCCCTTCAGCCTCCCCAGCCTGCCTACGCGGGGCAGCAGATGACCTAGCTGCCCCTGATCCACGTGGCCTGATGACACCAACGTTCACCGGTGCACGTGGCCTAGACCTGCTGACCTGGAAGTCAGCCATGGAGTCACCCTGTGCCAGGTCTAGTTCCACAGTGGGCTGGTCCAACAAGGGCTGAGCATGGATGGTGTCAGCCACGGTAACCTCAACCGGGGGGGGCATGGGTGTCCCTGACTGCTCCTCCACACATGGGGGGCTAGGGGCACCCTGCAAGTCACGGCCACGTCCCCTACTGGATCCACCACGGCCACCACTTGGGGCTCGGCCACCTTTGCCACCCTTACGGCTTGGTCGCCTCCCAGCCATGGCACTGATGTTATTGTGCGTATGGGAGTCGATGTGAACTATTGTTCTGGGCAATTAGGGGTCAAAGGGGTTGGCTACCAGATGGTAATCGTACCCTAGTGCTCTAGCAAGGCTGTATGTCACCCCTGGGGAAAGATGACGGGTCACGCAACCTACAGGCACCCCAAAAAAGCGAAGTAAGGTGCACGCAACCCCTCCTAGACCACGTGCGTGGAAAAATAAACCTGCACTACGCTGTGGCACCCAGGAACACAAGAATGAACGTATGCGTGTCACACGCAGCCTAGAATGACCTCTGAAGGGGTATGCGACACACGGGGCAAGCACAGATGTTAAATACGTGCGCGACTCACCGTCTGCCAGGAACAAAAGCATGAAAAATATGTGCGTGTGCGCGTTGGCAACACCCCCGCCAAAAGAAGAATTGTACGCTGTCTGAGGAGACAGGACAACAGTAGAAGGGAACGCTGTTTGAGGAAACAGGCCCAGGAAAAAGAGGAAAAGAGAAAAATCTGTCAGAGGTAACAGGGAGTACGAACTGGAAACGCCGTGAAGTAAATCGCGTGTGAACCGACAAGAAGTACAGATTTCACCCACTCACTCTCCACGAACAGCACGTACGAGGAAATGGCGTACTACACGTACCTTTTATACACACGTCACAGACGCGCATACGCGATGAGGCCATTTCCACCAATTACGCGCTTTGACACTCGGACGTGTATCTCTTCATTTTTACACGTGCCATTCTCTACGGCCATGCGCGTGACATCACAGCTGCGCATGTTGGCCTTTGGGCCAATGAAATCGCATATGCGAGCACACGTGGTAAAACTGCACGTCCGAGTGTCATCGCGTGTAATCGGAGGGAACTGAGCGTACACGCAATTGGCCTGTGTACGTGTATTTCTGGGGTGCACAGGAAGTTCCACACGCGATTGGTGGAAATCCACGTGTGCTCTGTCATCACGTGTAATGAGGGAAACACCCGCGCGCCTCACGTCACAGACGCGCTCACGCGCTAAGGGCCTTTGGTCCAATGAAATCGCATATGCGTGCTGACGTGCATACGCGCTAAGGGCCTTTCCTCGATTTACACGCAGACGTGCAGGATTTTCACGTGCCAAATCACTCCGTATCAAGCTGGCCACGCGTAAGCACACGGAAGACCACGCTCCTGCCCACAAGGCCGAATTACTGCCCCCCAGAGCCCCGAGCACGCTCCCACCTGCCATCTGCTGCTGCCTGACTGCCTGCTGCCCACGTGCCCTGCCATTTGCTGCCTGCACATCAGCCAGGGGTGCTGTTGCTGTGACCACCCCTGCTGGAACCGAAGACTCCCGACTGGGATTCCATCGCTCCACAGCCCAGCCCCAGGACCCAGTTGCCCACCCACTCCTGCCTCTGGGGTTGTCATGTCGGGCACTGCAACATCTGGCACCACTGACAACCCCTGGCCAGAGAGGCAGAGGGGCACCACTTCAGTGCCAGGGAAGTTGGTGTCCTGGTGGAGCAAGTCCTGGGGCAGTATGATGCCCTCTACGGAAGTGTGCGCGCCGACAAGGAAGGACGGACTCGGATCTGGACCGACATCGTGACTGCCATCAACGCGGAGGGGGTGGCAGTCCGCGACTTCCAACATGTCAAGAAGCGCTGGGAGGACTTCAGGTCCAGGACCCTGAACAAGGCCTGGCGCCTCTTGAAGGCAGCAGATGCTAAGGGGACACTTGTCGGAAGATCAGATGAGGATCCTGGAACGCATATCCCCAGCGCTCCACGTCCAGGTCCTTGAGAGGCAGACCCGTCTGGAGTCGAGCAGTAAGTGTACATGCATCAGGATTGTAAGCTGTGCGTGTGGTGATGTGCCAGTAGTGTGCCGGTTGCACATCTGTTTGTATGGGGCCGAGTATGGGTGGGGGTATACAGGACCGTGAGGCTAACACATGCGAGGGCTGTCATGTGTGAGACATGGATGGTGCTTGTGTGTGTAGGCTTGCATGCCAAATGCAGTTGTGTGGGCACACATGTTTGGATGAATGTGTATGTAAGTGGGCATGTTCATGATGTCACGCATGTATGTTGTTTTCAGCTGCATGTATCAGCACTGTGTACATCTGCATGTGTGTGTATTTGACAAGGGTGCAACAGTGAGGCAACATGGATGCATGTGACAGCGGGATGTGGAAGCCTGATTGGCAGATGTGACATGGATGCCCATCGGAACACTGCGACAGTTGGCTGAGGTGTACACATGCATGCAAGTGTGGTGGTGGCGTGCATGTGTAGTGCACTCCCTGTGTTGCATGTGATGTCTGGCTCACCTTTGCCTGCTCATGCTGTTGTATGTGTATGGATGGTGCTGGCAGTTGCGATGTGGCTGTGGTATGGCTCATGTGTGCAAGTTGAAATGACATGTGTGTTGCCGATTGTGATGCCATGTCTGAGGTTTGCCAATGCCACTCATGTGCAACTGTCATGTGTGTATGTGTCCATTGTACAGTGCCCTGATGCCTGTGTTTTATTTCTCCCTGTCTGCAGCGTCAACTGATGAAGCGGGCGGAGAAGGTGCTGTGGAGCACAGTGGCGGGGATCGCACCGCCAGCCGGAGACGCAAGGCCCGGCTCCCCTCCCAAGTTGTGATCTCGTCGGGGAGTGAGGAGTCCGGTGCCGTGTCCCAGGCCGCAGCTGCCGGGGGGAGGTCCAAGAGGCGCAGGTCGGAGTTGGATTCCTCGTCAGCAGAAGGGGCAGCTGGGACCCCACAGGGCCCAACGGGGGAAGATGGCACGGAGTCATCCAGGTTGGTGGGGGGTTTGGTGGAGGAGGAGGCCGTGCAAGCAACAGAGACGGGGTCTGGAGGTGGGGATTCCACTGGTGCTAGTGGTGCAGTGCAGGACCAGGGACAGGAGGCAGCACAGGTCGCCGCGGAGGTGCCTGTGTGCAATCCTGTCTCTGATCCTGTCACTGCATCATCTTGCACCAGCAGGGATGCCTACGTCCAGACCCGTTTTCATGCAGGGGATGAGCTCACGACAACTGGCCTTCCTCTGCCTGCGGACGTGGCTATCCGGGTCCGGGTTGAGCCTGTCCTGACTGGTGTGGCGTTGCGTCAACGGGCCATGCGAGGTGACCTGCAGTCTTTTCATGAGGAGACTGCACGTCATCTCGAATGGCTCGTTGACCGCGTCGGCCTACTGGGACAGGTCACCCAGGCCGGATTCCTCCGTTTGATGGGGCTTGCTACGACCCCCTCCTCAACTGAACCCCCTATGCGCCAGTCGTCCTCCGTGCCATCTTCCCACCCATCAGTCATCTGGGTGCCCTGTGGAGCTGCCTCTGATGGTGTGGCCAGGCTGGTGGGGGAGGCATCCCTGCCACAGTCGGGAGTCGGAGGTCCAGCCGGGGTGTCCACATCAACGACTGCACCCCAGCCAGCAGAGGATGTGCAGGCAGCAGGAAGCAGTGCACGGGCAGAGCCGCAGCAGCAGCAACGTGGTGGGAGCCATGATGGCTCGGGGCCTTCCACATCGGAGGGGCAGGCATCGGCCGGAGGGCAGGAGGACCCAGGACGGGAAGTGTCTTCCGTGTGGCAGCGGTTGGGCCACGCCATAGATGCGGAGCGGCAGCGGGCGGAAGAGGCACGGCTCACGATGGTCAGGGCGGAAAACTCCATGCGCAGGGCCCTGAGGTGTGCCGAGTGCCTCGAGGCAATCCGCGGGGAGTTTGGGGGAAACATGTGGACGGCCCTGCGGACCCTCGGGGCCATGGAGGAGGAGCGCCTCTGGGACATTGAGCAGGAGTTCGATGATGCCCTGGCTCGGAACATCCCAAAGTGAGCCGTCGGACTAGCCCGCTGCCCTTGTAAATAGCTATATAGTTAGTGTTAGGTTTCCTTTGGTTTTGCATCTTTTTTTGGACCTTTTGGACAATGGGCCACATTTTTGTATATAGTTATTTCTTTTAGGTAGTGTTATTAGATAGGTCTCATTTCTTCAGTTGGGATCATGGACCCTGGATTATTTATCTGTACATAGTTGATTTTTGGATTTTCAATTTTTATTATGATTTCCCCATGGAGCAATGGTTTACGATTTTATTTTTCCATTGGATTTACTTTTGTGGACTGTGACTTTGGACACCTTTCGTTTGCATTATGATTTGTGGTTTAGCATTTTTTCGCGTACCTACTGTTTTTATTTTTTAAAACATTTCTATTATTGTTTGTTTATTTTTGATTCAATTTATGTTGCTTTTAATACATATTTTTTCTTCAAAGTTCAATGTGTAGTATCATCTTATTGGTTTCATGCATATCATGATATGGGTTTTGACATTCACTGACACCCATTGGGTGTATGTGAGGGACATGTGTTCATTTGCAAGCTGGGGCCTGGGGGGTGGGGGTAATAGGGGACATGAGTGGGGGCCTGGTGGAGGCTGCCCCTGCACTGCTGGGGGGTGGGGGTAATAGGGGACATGAGTGGGGGCCTGGTGGAGGCTGCCCCTGCACTCCTGGGGGGTGGGGTTAATAGGGGACATTAGTGGGGGCCTGGTGGAGGCTGCCCCTGATGGCTGGGGGGTGGGGGTGGTGGGAGACATGAGTGGGGGCCTGGTGGAGGCTGCCCCTGGTGGCTGGGGGGTGGGGGTGGTGGTAGACATGAGTGGGGGCCTGGTGGAGGCTGTCCCTGCACTGCTGGGGGGTGGGGGTGGAGGTAGACATGGGTGGGGGCCTGGTGGAGGCTGCCCCTGGTGGCTGGGGGGTGGGGGTGATAGGGGACATGAGTGGGGGCCTGGTGGAGGCTGCCCCTGCACTGCTGGGGGGTGGGGGTGCAGGGAGACATGAGTGGGGGCCTGGTGGAGGCTGCCCCTGGTGGCTGGGGGGTGGGGGTGGTGGGAGACATGGGTGGGGGCCTGGTGGAGGCAGCCCCTGGTGGCTGGGGGGTGGGGGTGATAGGGGACATGAGTGGGGGCCTGGTGGAGGCTGCCCCTGCACTGCCGGGGGGTGGGGGTGCAGGGAGACATGAGTGGGGGCCTGGTGGAGGCTGCCCCTGGTGGCTGGGGGGTGGGGGTGGTGGGAGACATGGGTGGGGACCTGGTAGAGTCTGCCCCTGGTGGCTGGGGGGTGGGGGTGGTGGTAGACATGGGTGGGGGCCTGGTGGGGGCTGCCCCTGGTGGCTGGAGGGTGGGGGTGGTGGGAGACATGAGTGGGGACCTGATGGAGGCTGCCCCTGGTGGCTGGGGGGTGGGGGTGGTGGTAGACATGAGTGGGGGTCTGGTGGAGGCTGTCCCTGCACTGCTGGGGGGTGGGGGTGGTGGTAGACATGGGTGGGGGCCTGGTGGGGGCTGCCCCTGGTGACTGGGGGGTGGGGGTGGTGGGAGACATGAGTGGGGGCCTGGTGGAGGCTGCCCCTGGTGGCTGGGGGGTGGGGGTGGTGGTAGACATGAGTGGGGGCCTGGTGGAGGTTGTCCCTGCACTGCTGGGGGGTGGGGGTGGTGGAGGCTGCCCCTGGTGGCTGGGGGGTGGGGGTGATAGGGGACATGAGTGGGGGCCTGGTGGAGGCTGCCCCTGCACTGCTGGGGGGTGGGGGTGCAGGGAGACATGAGTGGGGGCCTGGTGGAGGCTGCCCCTGGTGGCTGGGGGGTGGGGGTGGTGGGAGACATGGGTGGGGGCCTGGTGGAGGCTGCCCCTGGTGGCTGGGGGGTGGGGGTGGTGGGAGACATGGGTGGGGCCTGGTGGAGGCTGCCCCTGCACTGCTGGGGGGTGGGGGTGGTGGTAGACATGGGTGGGGGCCTGGTGGGGGCTGCCCCTGGTGGCTGGGGGGTGGGGGTGGTGGGAGACATGAGTGGGGGCCTGGTGGACGCTGCCCCTGGTGGCTGGGGGGTGGGGGTGATAGGGGACATGAGTGGGGGCCTGGTGGAGGCTGCCCCTGGTGGCTGGGGGGTGGGGGTGGTGGGAGACATGAGTGGGGGCCTGGTGGAGGCTGCCCCTGCACTGCTGGGGGGTGGGGTAATAGGGGACATGAGTGGGGGCCTGGTGGAGGCTGCCCCTGCACTGCTGGGGGGTGGGGGTATGGGGGTAATAGGGGAAATGAGTGGGGGCCTGGTGGGGGCTGCCCCTGGTGACTGGGGGGTGGGGGTGGTGGGAGACATGAGTGGGGGCCTGGTGGAGGCTGCCCCTGGTGGCTGGGGGGTGGGGGTGGTGGTAGACATGAGTGGGGGCCTGGTGGAGGTTGTCCCTGCACTGCTGGGGCGTGGGGGTGGTGGTAGACATGGGTGGGGGCCTGTGTAACGCTCACCTGGTTCCCTCGGAGGCGCGGGTCTTGGCTGGGCGGTGAAACCATCTTCAAAGTTAGGCGTAGGGTCCGTTTGGCTCCCTGGTTTGGTCCCCTTCTCACCGAAAGCTTGACTTGGAGGTTGAGATGTCTTAAATAGGTGAATGCCGGGCTCTCCATCCTGCGTCTTGTGCAGGGGCTCTGGGTCCAGTTACTTCACTGGTTTTGGGATCAGCCTCTTGATTGCAGAGGGTAAGTAGAGAGCGAAGCCACCTTTAATTGCACGAGCGGATTTTGCATATATCAAGTCCTTAATGTCCTCTTTTAACGTCCCTTTCTTGCAGGGTTGGCTGAGAAGAAATGATGGCGAAAGAATGCCAAAGTTCGTGGAGGCACGTAAGTAGAAAGTCTGTGCAGGGCCTTTCAACGCACCTTAATGTCTCTCTCTTGCTTTCAGATGGAGAATGTTGAAGGCGCCGGTGATGATGCCCAGGTTCGTACCGAGGCGCGAACAAGATGATGGAGAATATGAAGGCACGTAAGTAGAAAGTCTGTTCAAGGCCTTTAAACGCACCTTAATGTCTCTCTTTGCCTTGCAGGTAGCGGAGTGCGGTGCGAGCTGACTTTGGAGCGTACGTCGCCAAGGTAAGCCGTTCAGAAACAAAACGTTACTAACCAATGTTCTTTTGTCTTTGCAGGGCTCGATGGCGGAGAAAGGGTGCGGCGAATACCTTAAACGCTCCGGTGGATCGGGTAAGTTGAAGCGCTGACCTTGACTCTTCTAATCTGTGTTTTTGTTGTTGTGCAGATGCTGCTGAAGACTGAAGAATGGATCCTCATCAGGTAAATCCGGAGATTTCGCGTTCACAGGAGCTGGAATGGAAGATTCCCTGGAGCTGACACGGTGAGCGTCCTGCTGCTGATGCAGAATAACGCGAAGCACGTGGCACCAATCGGGTGTGGTTTAAATAGTGCACAGGAGTGCTTAGGCGTCTTCTTCCACAGCCTCGCCCAGGTAAGAAAAAGAGTTCCAGTTTCCAGAAGAGTTCCAGTCCTAGGGAGTGGTTCCAGCCCCACCCAGAAGAAAAGTAGTTCCTGCCAGAGGAGGATGAAGACTTCATCCTGTTGGTAAGGAAGCAGCATGGTCTGCTGCAGGTAGGTCCACCCAAGCACTTCTGAATTTGCTATGAGCCCGGCGCTTCTTGTGCCGGGACCAGTCTCCACAATGAGCCTGGCAGCACCGGTGCCAGGACAAGGCCCAAAAGGTCCCTAAAGGGACTTGCTGGCGTCTGCAATGAATGTTATGAGCCTGCTTCCAAGGGCGTTGGGCTTCTCCTGACTCCTTGGAAGCAGTGGTCATGACAGCACCCCCCCTCAAGGCCCCTCCCAAGTTCGTCTTCTCCGGGGGTCTTGGTTTGTCGGGAAAAGTTTGGTGAAACTTCTTGACCAGACGGGGTGCAGGCACATGTTCCGATGGTTCCCAAGATCGTTCCTGGGGTCCATAACCTTTCCAGTCAATCAGATAGTATAGTTTTGATTTGGAAATCTTGGAGTCTAGGATGTTCTGAATTTCGAACTCCAGTTCTCCATCCACTAGGATAGGGTCTGGAGATTTTGTCAAACGGGTTCAAGGTTGCATGGGTTTTAGCAAGGAGACGTGGAAGACGGGATGAACTTTCATATGAGTAGGTAAGCCCAATTTTACTGCCACTGGATTTATTATGGCGGTGATCGGGTAGGGTCCCAGGTATCGTGGATTGAAAGTACGTGGTCCTTTTAAGGGTAAATGTTTGGTGGACAGCCAGACTTGATCTCCAACTTGATATTGGGGAGCTTCCTTTCGATGTTGGTCTGCACCCTTCTTGTAATGTTCCTTGGCTTGCTGAAGGTGAGAAGTGGCTTCCTTAAAGGCTTGAGTGATTGTAGAGTGCAGGTGATCTACAGCAGGTGTTCCAAGAGTCTGAGGTGGATCAAGATTTGAGGTGCGGGGATGGATTCCATACAAGAGGAAAAAAGGGGTTTTTCCAGTTCCAGAATGGACTGAATTATTATAAGCGTACTCCGCAATCCAGAGGATTTCTTTCCAAGTGCCTTCTGCTTGCTGCAACATGCAGCGTAGATATTGTTCCAGAGTTTGGTTGGTCCTCTCGGTCTGCCCGTCGGTCTGGGGATGATGGCTGGTTGAAAGCCTTACGTCAATTTGGGCTAAACGACAGCAACTCCGCCAGAAGTGGGAAATAAACTGACTTCCTCTATCCGAGATTAGAACTGAAGGAAAGCCGTGCAACCGAACGATGTTCTCGAGGAATTCCCGGGCTAGAATTGAAGCTGTGGTTAACCCCTTTAATGGAATAAAATGAGCCATTTTAGAAAATAGGTCCACAACTACTAAGGTCGTATTATATCCGGAGCATGGTGGTAAATCCGTGATGAAATCCATGGAGAGAGTATGCCACGGGTGAGGAGGAATGTCTATTGGATGTAAGAGGCCTGATGGTTTCTCCTTCTGGCTTTTGTTCTGAGCGCACACCCCACAGGAGATTACAAAATCTTTAATGTCCTTCCTCCAAGAGGGCCACCAGAAATGTCTTTATACTTTTTCAGACGTTTTAGCAATGCCGGGATGCCCTTCCATTAAGGAGTCATGGTAACATGAAATGACCTGTGATTGTAAATCCGTACATGGCAGATATAATCTACCTTGAAAGTATGGCAAGTCTTTTTCCATTGTAAAGTCTTTCCCCTTGAGTTTCCAGTCTTTTATTTCTGCTGGAGTCATAAGTTTTTTAACTTTCGCTTCAATATCTTCAAGGGATTGTGTGTTAATTAAACCCAGGATTCTTTGTTCCGGAATTATTGGTACGGGTTCAGGACTAGTCGTGAGTTCATCTACTCCCACTCGGGAGAGGGCATCCGCTTTTCCATTCTTGTTGCCTGGTCGGTAAGTAATTACAAAGTCGAACTCGGCGAAAAATAGTGCCCAACGGAGTTGTCTGGAGGATTGAGCTTTGGCTGATTTTAAGTATTGTAAATTGCGATGATCCGTAATGACGGTGACTGTGTGTCGGGCTCCCAGGAGATAGTGCCGCCAGGCCTTAAAGGCGGACTTAATAGCTAAAAGTTCTTTATCGGTAATGGTATAGTTGATTTCGGGAGCCGAAAATTTGCGGGACCAAAAGGCCACAGGGTGCAACTGGTTTGTTTCTGGGTCCCTCTGCGAAAGCACTGCTCCCATCGCGAGACTGGAGGCATCGGTCTCAACAATATAGGGAAGTTCCGGGCGGGGATGTTTTAAAACCGGAGCTGAGATGAATTTAGTTTTCAGTACTTGAAAGGCTTGTTCGGCTTCTGTAGACCATTCGAAACTTTTGTTTTTTCTGAGAAGGGCTGTAATAGGTTGAACTATTCGAGAGAAGTCTGGAATAAACCTACGATAAAAGTTGGCGAAGCCCAACATGCTTTGGACTCCTTTTTACTGAGGTCGGTGAGGGCCACTTAAGAATAGCGTCCACTTTTCTTGAGTTCATGTGAACTCCGTTAGGTGACAAAATGAATCCCAAAAATTCGACCTCAGTAACGTGAAAAACGCATTTCTCTAGCTTAGCAAAAAGTCGGTGTTGACGGAGCCTCTCCAGTACCGCTGTGACGTGTTTTCGATGATCAGCCTCTGAGGCCGAGTAAACCAGAATATCGTCAATATAGACAACTACACACACATCAATGAGTTCTCTGAGGACGTCATTCATAAAGTACTGAAAAGCGGCTGGTGCATTGCATAATCCAAAGGGCATTACTTGATACTCGAATAATCCATACTTAGTACGAAAGGCCGTTTTCCATTCATCGCCCTCTTTTATTCGTACCAAATGGTAAGCTCCTCTGAGGTCCAACTTAGTATAAATACAGGCACTTTTAACTTGGTCAAGTAGTTCTGGGATCAATGGTAACGGATATCTGTTCTTGATTGTTATCTGATTCAGGGCACGGTAATCTATACATGTTCTCAGGTCTCCCTCTTTTTTTGGAACGAATAACAGAGCTGAGGAGGCTGGGGACTTTGAAGGACGGATAAATCCGTTAGCCAGATATTGGTCCAAATATTGTCTTAGGTGAAGATTTTCTGGTTCGGTAAGGGCATAAATTCGACTGCACGGAGGAGTGGATCCCGGAATCAGGTCTATCTGACAGTCGTATGACCTGTGAGGAGGCAGGGTGTTAGCTTGATCTTTCCGAAAGACAGCATGATAAACCCGGTATTCAGAAGGCACTTGTGGAGTCTCAGAGGAGATTGCTGCCAGCTTGGTGGGAGGCTGAGGATAACAGGTGGGAGCGCATTCTGGAAACCGAATTGTCTTTGCCCGCCAGTCGATTTGAGGATTGTGCTTCTCCAACCAAGGGATTCCCAAAATAACTTGAAACCGCGGAGCCTTGATCACGTCAAACACGATCTTCTCTTGATGTCCATCTTGGCCTACCAACGTCACTTCCAAGGTGGTGTGAGTTACTGGTCCGGAAGCTATTTCCGTACCGTCCACTGTGGTAATGACGTCTCTCACCGCCTTAGGACAAAGAGATAGATTCATCCTGGCGGCCATTTCACAGTCCACGTAATTGCCGATCGCGCCACTATCAATGTATGCTTTTATGGCATGCATACGATTGGGCTGCTCTGGACTCACGAGGACCATAGGCATGACGAAATGCGAGGTCAAAGAACTGGTTTTAACGCTCGGCAAGCAGACCTCTACACTTGTCGGGCGAGTTCGTTTTCCGACTCAGAACCTTCGGCACCTTTATCGGATGCTCCTACCATCTTTTTCTTTGGTTTCACAGGGCATTCTCGAAGAAAGTGTCCAGAATTTCCGCAATAGAGGCATAATTGCAATTGTCTTCTCCTTTCTCGTTCCTTTTGGGTTAGGGGTCCTTTCACGACCCCAATTTGCATGGGTTCCACGGAATCATTTCCTTTAGCGGAGCTCTGTGGTCTTGAAAAAACACGGGATTCAAATCTGGAACGATCGGCCTTCCGATTCTGCAGCCTGTGATCTAATTGAACCACCAGATCGATATATTCAGAACAGTCTTGTGGCGGATTTACCACCTGGGCCAGAACGTCTTTAAGTTCCCCTCGCAGGCCTCTGTAGAAAAGCGTGATTCTCTTGTCTTCCGGCCATCCGGTTTCCACCACTAGTCTGTTAAATGACGCAATGTAAGTCAAGAGGTCTTGATTACCCTGTCGTAGTGAAAGAAGTTCATTATCCAAGGCCTGACCCTGGGAGTGTCGTGCGAACAATCTCTCCATACTAGCTTGAAAGTCTTGGAAGTTATGAAGAACAGGGTCATCCTGAGTCACTAAAGGTATAGACCAATCTGCGGCACTGCCACTAAGATATGAGAGCACGAAGGCCACCTTGGCCTGGTCCGTTGGAAATGCGGCGGGTCTACACAAAAAGTGCAAGCGACATTGATTGAAGAAGACAGCGAATCTCCTTGGATCACCAGAAAAACGCTCGGGCGGGGCCAAAGGTACATTTCCTGGTAGATTAATCTGCACCGGATTAGTGGAAGTCGTTGGAGCATGGCTCCCTCCCGAGGCGGGCAGAGGGGTTTGTCCCACTTGGGCTTGTAACAATTGTCTGGCAAGATCATCAGTTCGCTCCTTAGAAACAACTAACTCTCTCCTTAAGGCATTCGTTTCCTGGCGTGCTGCGTGTACTTCTGCCCTCAACTCCCCAAGCAATTGGGCCAATTGGTCTGTGGCTGAGGTTTCCATTGCGCCTGGGTGGGAAATATGCGGTAAGTCTTCGCGTTCTGTAACGCTCACCTGGTTCCCTCGGAGGCGCGGGTCTTGGCTGGGCGGTGAAACCGTCTTCAAAGTTAGGCGTAGGGTCCGTTTGGCTCCCTGGTTTGGTCCCCTTCTCACCGAAAGCTTGACTTGGAGGTTGAGATGTCTTAAATAGGTGAATGCCGGGCTCTCCATCCAGCGTCTTGTGCAGGGGCTCTGGGTCCAGTTACTTCACTGGTTTTGGGATCAGCCTCTTGATTGCAGAGGGTAAGTAGAGAGCGATGCCACCGTTAATTGCACGAGCGGATTTTGCATATATCAAGTCCTTAATGTCCTCTTTTAACGTCCCTTTCTTGCAGGGTTGGCTGAGAAGAAATGATGGCGAAAGAATGCCAAAGTTCGTGGAGGCACGTAAGTAGAAAGTCTGTGCAGGGCCTTTCAACGCACCTTAATGTCTCTCTCTTGCTTTCATATGGAGAATGATGAAGGCGCCGGTGATGATGCCCATGTTCGTACCGAGGCGCGAACAAGATGATGGAGAATATGAAGGCACGTAAGTAGAAAGTCTGTTCAAGGCCTTTAAACGCACCTTAATGTCTCTCTTTGCCTTGCAGGTAGCGGAGTGCGGTGCGAGCTGACTTTGGAGCGTACGTCGCCAAGGTAAGCCGTTCAGAAACAAAACGTTACTAACCAATGTTCTTTTGTCTTTGCAGGGCTCGATGGCGGAGAAAGGGTGCGGCGAATACCTTAAACGCTCCGGTGGATCGGGTAAGTTGAAGCGCTGACCTTGACTCTTCTAATCTGTGTTTTTGTTGTTGTGCAGATGCTGCTGAAGACTGAAGAATGGATCCTCATCAGGTAAATCCGGAGATTTCGCGTTCACAGGAGCTGGAATGGAAGATTCCCTGGAGCTGACACGGTGAGCGTCCTGCTGCTGATGCAGAATAACGCGAAGCACGTGGCACCAATTGGGTGTGGTTTAAATAGTGCACAGGAGTGCTTAGGCGTCTTCTTCCACAGCCTCGCCCAGGTCAGAAAAAGAGTTCCAGTTTCCAGAAGAGTTCCAGTCCTAGGGAGTGGTTCCAGCCCCACCCAGAAGAAAAGTAGTTCCTGCCAGAGGAGGATGAAGACTTCATTCTGTTGGTAAGGAAGCAGCATGGTCTGCTGCAGGTAGGTCCACCCAAGCACTTCTGAATTTGCTATTAGCCCGGCGCTTCTTGTGCCGGGACCAGTCTCCACAATGAGCCTGGCACCACCGGTGCCAGGACAAGGCCCAAAAGGTCCCTAAAGGGACTTGCTGGCGTCTGCAATGAATGTTATGAGCCTGCTTCCAAGGGCGTTGGGCTTCTCCTGACTCCTTGGAAGCAGTGGTCATGACAGCCTGGTGGAGGCTGCCCCTGGTGGCTGGGGGGTGGGGGTGATAGGGGACATGAGTGGGGGCCTGGTGGAGGCTGCCCCTGCACTGCCGGGGGGTGGGGGTGCAGGGAGACATGAGTGGGGGCCTGGTGGAGGCTGCCCCTGGTGGCTGGGGGATGGGGGTGGTGGGAGACATGGGTGGGGGCCTGGTGGAGGCTGCCCCTGGTGGCTGGGGGGTGGGGGTGGTGGGAGACATGGGTGTGGACCTGGTGGAGGCTGCCCCTGCACTGCTGGGGGGTGGGGGTGGTGGTAGACATGGGTGGGGGCCTGGTGGGGGCTGCCCCTGGTGGCTGGGCGGTGGGGGTGGTGGGAGACATGAGTGGGGGCCTGGTGGAGGCTGCCCCTGGTGGCTGGGGGGTGGGGGTGGTGGGAGACATGAGTGGGGGCCTGGTGGAGGCTGCCCCTGCACTGCTGGGGGGTGGGGGTAATAGGGGACATGAGTGGGGGCCTGGTGGAGGCTGCCCCCGCACTGCTGGGGGGTGGGGATAATAGGGGACATGAGTGGGGGCCTGGTGGAGGCTTCCCCTGGTGGCAGGGGGTGGGGGTGGTGGGAGACATGAGTGGGGGCCTGGTGGAGGCTGCCCCTGGTGGCTGGGGGGTGGGGGTGGTGGTAGACATGAGTGGGGGCCTGGTGGAGGCTGTTCCCGCACTGCTGGGGGGTGGGGTGGTGGTAGACATGGGTGGGGGCCTGGTGGAGGCTGCCCCTGGTGGCTGGGGGGTGGGGGTGATAGGGGACATGAGTGGGGCCTGGTGGAGGCTGCCCCTGCACTGCTGGGGGATGGGGGTGCAGGGAGACATGAGTGGGGGCCTGGTGGAGGCTGCCCCTGGTGGCTGGGGGGTGGGGGTGGTGGGAGACATGGGTGGGGGCCTGGTGGAGGCTGCCCCTGGTGGCTGGGGGTGGGGGTGATAGGGGACATGAGTGGGGGCCTGGTGGAGGCTGCCCCTGCACTGCTGGGGGGTGGGGGTGTAGGGAGACATGAGTGGGGGCCTGGTGGAGGCTGCCCCTGGTGGCTGGGGGTTGGGGGTGGTGGGAAACATGGGTGGGGGCCTGGTGGAGGCTGCCCCTGGTGGCTGGGGGGTGGGGGTGGTGGTAGACATGGGTGGGGGCCTAGTGGGGGCTGCCCCTGGTGGCTGGGGGGTGGGGGTGGTGGTAGACATGAGTGGGGGCCTGGTGGAGGCTGTCCCTGCACTGCTGGGGGGCGGGGGTGGTGGTAGACATGGGTGGGGGCCTGGTGGGGGCTGCCCCTGGTGGCTGGGGGGTGGGGGTGGTGGGAGACATGAGTGGGGGCCTGGTGGAGGCTGTCCCTGCACTGCTGGAGGGCGGGGGTGGTGGTAGACATGGGTGGGGGCCTGGTGGAGGCTGCCCCTGGTGGCTGGGGGGTGGGGGTGATAGGGGACATGAGTGGGGGCCTGGTGGAGGCTGCCCCTGCACTGCTGGGGGGTGGGGGTGCAGGGAGACATGAGTGGGGGCCTGGTGGAGGCTGTCCCTGGTGGCTGGGGGGTGGGGGTGGTGGGAGACATGGGTGGGGGCCTGGTGGAGGCTGCCCCTGGTGGCTGGGGGTGGGGGTGGTGGGAGACATGGGTGGGGGCCTGGTTGAGGCTGCCCCTGCACTGCTGGGGGGTGGGGGTGGTGGTAGACATGGGTGGGGGCCTGGCGGGGGCTGCCCATGGTGGCTGGGGGGTGGGGGTGATAGGGGACATGAGTGGGGGCCTGGTGAAGGCTGCCCCTGCACTGCTGGGGGGTGGGGGTGCAGGGAGACATGAGTGGGGGCCTGTTGGAGGCTGCCCCTGGTGGCTGGGGTGTGGGGGTGGTGGGAGACATGGGTGGGGGCCTGGTGGAGGCTGCTCCTGGTGGCTGGGGGGTGGGGGTGGTGGGAGACGTGGGTGGGGGCCTGGTTGAGGCTGCCCCTGCACTGCTGGGGGGTGGGGGTGGTGGGAGACATGAGTGGGGGCCTGGTGGAGGCTGCCCCTGGTGGCTGGGGGGTGGGGGTGATAGGGGACATGAGTGGGGGCCTGGTGGAGGCTGCCCCTGGGGGGTGGGGGTGGTGGGAGACATGAGTGGGGACCTGGTGGAGGCTGCCCCTGCACTGCTGGGGGGTGGGGGTGGTGGTAGACATGGGTGGGGGCCTGGTGGAGGCTGCCCCTGGTGGCTGGGGGGTGGGAGTGATAAGGACATGTGTGGGGGCCTGGTGGAGGCTGCCCCTGGTGGCTGTGGGGTGGGGGTGGTGGGAGACATGAGTGGGGGCCTGGTGGAGGCTGCCCCTGCACTGCTGGGGGTGGGGGTAATAGGGGACATGAGTGGGGGCCTGGTGGAGGCTGCCCCTGCACTGCTGGGGGGTGGGGGTAATAAGGGACATGAGTGGGGGCCTGGTGGAGGCTGCCCCTGGTGGCTGGGGGTGGGGGTGATAGGGGACATGAGTGGGGGCCTGGTGGAGGCTGCCCCTGCACTGCTGGGGAGTGGGGGTGGTGGGAGACATGAATGGGGGCCTGGTGGGGGCTGCCCCTGCACTGCTGAGGGGTAGGGGTGATAGGGGACAAGAGTGGGGGCCTGGTGGAGGCTGCCCTTGCACTGCTGGGGGGTGGGGGTAATAGGGGTCATGAGTTGGGGACTAGTGGAGGCTGCCCCTGGTGGCTGGGGGATGGGGGTGGTGGGAGACATGAGTGGGGGCCTGGTGGAGGCTGCCCCTGGTGGCTGGGGGGTGGTGGTGATAGGGGACATGAGTGGGGGCCTGGTGGGGGCTGCCCCTGCACTGCTGGGGAGTGGGGGTAATAGGGGACATGAGTGGGGGCCTGGTGGAGGCTGCCCCTGCACTGCTGGGGGGCGGGGGTGGTGGTAGACATGGGTGGGGGGCTGGTGGAGGCTGCCCCTGCACTGCTGGGGGGGCAGGGGTGGTGGTAGACATGGGTGGGGGCCTGGTGGAGGCTGCCCCTGGTGGCTGGGGGTGCAGGGGGACATGCGTTGGTGGGCAGTAGTGCAAGGTGACATGTGGGTTGGCTGGGGGGCATGGCCATGGTGGATTGGGTGCCTGCAGGACATGTGCAGGGTAGGCCCCTGTGGTGTGGGCCACCTGCAGGGGCCGTGGAGGGTGTAGAGGGAACACCTGGGAGGACCCACACATGCAATTCACGTGTGGTGCTCCCCGCGCACCCCTGAAATACACGTACCCTGCTGCTTTTGCGTGTGATACTTCCCGCGCACCCCTGTAATACACGTACCCTGATGGAATCGCGTGTGATACTTCCCGCGCACTCCTGAAATACACGTACCCTGCTGCTTTTGCGTGTGATACTTCCCGCGCACCCCTGAAATACACGTACCATGCTGATTTTGCGTGTGATACTTCCCGCGCACCCCTGATGCACACGTACACAGGACAATCGCGTGTGGAACTTCCCGCGAACCACTGAAATACACGTTCCCCGCTTGGCGTTTGCTGTTTGCCAGCCCTGTGAACTGGTCCAGGCGTTCTTGGGGGCGTAACTGGCGCTGCTGCAGGGTCGCTGCACCACGCTGCACCACGGCTGGTTTTGGATACGAAAATCCATGAATACGCTGTGCACGGAAATCGATTTTAGCGCACACGGCTGGCACAGACATTCGCACGGGCACGCTGTGCGCCAGTCGCGTGCGCCACTTTTGTGCGAATTTCTATGAATTACCCTGTAAGTAACCTGCTCCACAGTTGCACATTATTTGGCTTTCTCAAGATGCTGGTGCCCATCGCAATATTGCATAATTTAGAGGAAACAAATTTAAGCGCAATTGTGTAACTAAAATTCTATTGTTAATCGCCGGAATAATAATATCGAGATTACCAGAATTAATAGAGTTTTCCGCCATATCCAAATATTCTTTAGGAGGACTCTTGGTTGAGTTGATTATTCCACAATCTCTCAATTTGGAAATTAATATAGCTTCCTCAATGCTCGCTCTAGATGATTGACCAATTTGGGCAGGAAGGTTGAAACGTTACTCATAATCGTATACCTTTTATAGTAATTAGGTCATCAACATAGGCGATAGGGGTTTCCAAAGATACAATTGTTGATAGATTTGGGTACCACCTAGGAGCTGTTTAATAAAGAAATGTTCTGCTCAACTAAAAAAGGCATTGCTATTTAATTCCCAAACTTTCAAGCATAAATTGCTTGGGAAACTGCTTTGGCAACATATGCTGATAAAGCTGAGCTGCACGAGCAATAGATGGCATACTTCTACAAAGCAAACATTCTGCCTCCAGTTTATTCTGCCTGCAGATTGTAGCGTGCCTCTTATATCCTTTTTGGTATGTGCCATTCATGATTATCTAAAAAACAAACCCCTAAGTACTCATAGGTATGGACTCTTTCAATGTTATTGTTATTTGATTGCATTTTTGGTCTTCCAGGCTATGATTTACATTTTTAGACATAGATTTTCCGATCCTAGTCAGTGCAGAAAATCTCAAAATTGGACAATAGTTTTGCGAGGGCCAATTCTATCTTTGCCAGAATACCTGCATCGTCAGCAAACTGGAGCTGTAAGGTTGGTACAATAACCTATTTTAGGAACATCAAATGTAGCTTTCTGCAGGGATGTGTTCAGTGCTTTGATATATAAAATGAATGGCAGCGGAGCCAGGACAAAACCCTGCCTCACACCTCTAGTTACATTAAAACGTTTCGTTCTTTGACCACCAGAGCCAAATTTGACCGATTCCTCATTAATGATGATAAGTGCTGTAATGTATGCTAGAAGATCCTTAAATATCCTCATAATCCCATCTGTTTTTCAAAGTTCATTTCAATTAATCAAATAAAAAGCAGTACCTAAATCCAAGAAAGTGAGAAACAATTGTTAATTCCTAATTTTCTTGCTTTTTGAAATTAAGCGGTAACGTGGCAAACTTTGATCAAAGGTACTAGTTTTCTCTCAAAAGCCCAATTCACAAGGCTAATGTTTTTTTTCATTCATTCATTTGTACTTTATTCTGATAAAAATGTCCATAAAAGTCAATGCAAAAATACAAACAGTACAGTCACAATAAAACATCAGCTCATTGGTAAAATTCAGGGCTAACCCTAAGAATGACACAGAAAAAAAGATAAGAAGTAATTAAACAAGACATAAGTACAAGGCAAGTGCACGAATGAATCATTGTCAGTAGTTAATAGACAGCTAGGAAAATCGAATGTCATCATGCAAACAGTCAAAATTCATCTGCCACTTGACTCTCTTTGCCATTGAACCTCAGATTTGAACAGGGGATACAATAGGCCACATCAAGGATTGTGTGAACCAAGGACAGACAAGCAGAGCCACCTTGATTCAGCCAATGAGTTTACTCCTTCTTCTCTAAGGCCTCAGCAAGAACTAGCCAGTGGCAAACTTTGTAACAGAATCCTTGGCTGATAAACATAGAAACAGGGCCTCTGCAACTGAATGTATGTCTTGAGCAATAAGGAGAGGTTTTAAGGAGCTCCTCCTTAGATCAATATTATACGGGTACAGGAAGAGGAAATTAGCCATATTTTCTATTGCAGCCTTGCACAATGGGCATACTGGAGTAACATCATGGTTCCATTTGGTCTTCAAGGTGGACAGGGGCAAAATGCCCATGCGGCCCTTCATGAACAATGTTCACATCTGCTTTGGTTGCATGTGGTCCAAGTAATCTTCGAACCCCAAGGAGGCCTTCAGTGATCAGTATCGGATAAACTGGACCGATAACACCAACTTGGCACTGATTTACTCCTTCTTTGCTTTCCTAAGGGGAATTGCAATAGGACTTTTAAGGTCTTTGCTCATATTGTCAAGGGCAGTCTAATACTCGTTTAAACCAATGGCCTGATATTTTTTCTTCACAAACGAAAACCATGGCAGCAACCCGCCCCCTTCCTGAGAAAGCACACCAACAAGTGTCAGCCTGTATTTCACAAGGTAATCGCTAGTCCAAATCTAACCCCAGTAGAATGGAATAGGATGAAATGTCAGAGTTAAAATTACCAATCCCACCAAAAGACCTAAAACACACGCCACAAAAAGTTCTAACTAACAAAATGTTTGAAATTTTTGTGGTATGTGTTTAGGTGTTTCTGTGGAGTCAGTATGGGGCTGGGGGGGTGTTCCCCGCAACACTCCGCTCACTGTAGTGAGCAGGTGATGCAGTGATATCCCCCCACCATCTCCCCCCACCAGAAAAAAAAGCCGGGGGCTGCGGGGTGTCCCCCGTAACACCCCGCTTACTATAGTATGCAGTATAGTGAACGGGGTGTGGTGGGGACACCCATGCAGCTCACCCGAGCAAAAAAAAAAGCCAGGTGCTGCGGGGTTGTCCTCTGCAACACCCCGCTTACTATACTATACAGTATAGTGAGCGGGGTGTTGCGGGGGACACCACTGCATCTCACCCTAGCCGGAAAAGAAAAAAAAAGCTGGGGGCTACGGGGGTATCCCCACAACATCCCACTCACTATACTATACAGTATAGTGGGCAGGGGTTTCCCCCCACAGCTCACACAAGCAAAAGAAAAAAGAAGGACCCTGCAGCGCCGGGTCCCGATCACAGAAGTGAAAGGGAACCGGCGCTGCAGGGACACAGCGCATCTAAAGGAAAGGTAAGTAGGGGGTGGGGGTGTGAGTGAGGAAATCTGCATGATTTGTAAAGAAAATGTTTGCATGGGAAATGAACGAACATTTTGTAATGCATACATTTCCCATGCGAACATTTCCGTCGCGGGAAAATCAGCCGAGGCTAATTCACGTACATCCAGTAGAATAGCAGTCTGGCCCTGCAGACTTTTGCAATTGGCCACAGATCTAACAAAAGAGCAACAGGGAGATTTGGTGCACAGGTCGGTAGGCCCAGCAGGTTCTTTAGAAACTGATTTTCAGTTGTAGCCAAGGTCAGCTTATTTAACCAGCCCCCAACACTGCGCCAAAGAGTGCTGCCTGGCCTGGGCTTTGTATGCCTCTATGGTTACTCCCACAGCCCCCCGCCCCGTGCTACCAGGTGAATTTAGCCAGTGCAGTAGTGCACCTAGAAAGCACCAGTGCAGCTTTACCCAATTACTCAGACCAGGTACAATCATCTTTAATTCTAATGCCCAGATAGTTGTAAGTATGGGCTTATTCAATTGGGACAGCTCCCAGGGAGAGTTTGAGATTAAATTGTTTCGTCATCTAACTCTCCGTGAGCACCATGCCCTTGGTCTTTTCAGTATCGATAGAGAGAGCGTTCTGATGGCAGAAACCCTCAAACATGCTTAGCTGGAAATGCAGTCCTTTTGTTGTTAAAGAGAGAACTGCATTGTCTGCAAACAGAAGAATGGCATTCCTGTCATCTCCCAGAATGGGTGCATCTGTGGGTAGCCTCAGAAGATTATCACAACATTGATGAAAAGGCAAAACAGCAGGGGGGCCAGAACGCAGCCCGGCTGGACACGCATTTCAATGCTACTGAAACAGACAGTGCTCCGTCCAACCCCCAATTTATCCTTACCCTGTTGCCCACATGCAAGTCCCTAATGGTATTCAGCACTTCATTCAGGATGCCCATATCTGCCCAAATAGTGCACAGCCTAGTTCTTGGGACTGTGTCAAGCGCCGTTCTTTGGTCAATAAAGACAGAGTAAATGGGCATTGTCGTGAACCACTAGAACGATGAGCCTGCTCTAATCACTTCCTAGTAGTTGGTTCAGTCATAGCACGTGGACCGATGACAGAAAAAACCTTCCCCCAAAGACTGCAGCTTGCAGGGTAGGAAATACACCTGAAAGGCCAGGGGCTTGGATGGAAAGTCAGGAGCAGCAACAGAGCTAAAGGAAAAAGGGTAAGGTTACAAGGTCAATAATCAGAGCACTTGATCACGTAGTGCAACCGTTAACCCTCCCCCACACAACCCCACTGTTACATGCAGTGTATGGTGAAACTGTGAAGAACCTACTTGACTGTGATAACAGTAAAAAAACTTGTATGTGAAGGTACTGAAGACTGAAGAAATGTCCCCAAGTGTTGTTCTCAATGAAGAAATCCCAAATCACATATCCGGAACGGCACGAGGGCGCAACTAACCAGTGTCCATAACAATCCACCAGGAGCAGCAAAGCGTCCATTCAGACAATCCAGGAGAGTAGGAAAAAACGTGGCAAGGAGGGTAATATCAGCAGAGGGTCAAGTACCCTTAGTGGAGATGAAAATGGTGCACGGAATAATTCAGCTGCATAGCGTCCGGAAGGTAGAAAGAGCAAGAAACCTTAGGGCACAGCGAAGACTAGTGAAGGAAGAGATGGTAAAAAAGGAGCACAGGGAGTAGTTCAGCAAGGTAAGTAAACAGTGGGGCTCAGAGGGATAGATGTGAAGTAGAACGCTCTCACGAAATAATGACGCAAGCTTCCTTCCGGAATAATACACACTAGTTGCGGTGTCCAAGCATGAAGCAGATCAGGGCAAGAGATGAGGCAAAAGTTCAGAGGGAATTCACTGAGGTGGCGTCAGGGATGAAGCAGGAGTCAGTAACTGGTAAGTTCAACAAGGGGAGGGACCTGGCATCAGAAAACAGAGAAGGCGTAAACCAAGGCAATCCGTAGAGCAGTCCAAAATCGATGTACCAAGGTATTGTAGAAAACACAGAATAACGTAGCGCGACTTAACGAGGAAAACCACAGTTAGGAGCGCTTGCACGGTGTTAACAGTTAATTCATATAACTTTTTGCAAGTGGTGAGAGGCATGTTGTGCGTGAGTCACGTGACCGTGTCGGACTCTGGGATGCCTGGAAATGTAGTGCCTCCGTTGTCGGGATTGCATTAAACACCAAGGCAACCTCCAGGTATTGCAGGCAGGACGGTGGGACACTGGATTTGCGCTCTTCATCATGACAGTACCTCCTCGCAAAGGAACCCCATACCGGGCACCACGAAGGCAGCTAGACCAAAACAAACGCAAGAGATTAGGAGTGTGCAAGTTAGAGGCAGTTTCCCAGGTCCTTTCTTCCAGACCATACCCCTTCCAGTCCACCAGGTAATACCATACACCCCTGCGAAGACGAGTGTCAAGAATAGCATGGACCTGGTATTCATTCTCACCATGGACCCTGACTCGAGCAGGTGTGGAAGGAAGTCGAGTCCCCAGAGCACATGGGCGAAGCAAAGAGGTATGGAAGACCAGGTTTATCTGTCACCTCGCCGGGATATCCACCTGGGTAGCAACAGGGTTAAGGCATTTCAGAACCCTGTAAGGACCAACATAACAAGGCAATAACTTGTGCTTGCCCTGAAGAGTTAAGTGCTTGGTATAAAGCCAAACCTGGTCACCAGGAAAATAGAGAGGAGCCCGAGAGCGACGCTTATCAGCGTAAGCGTTGGCGCGGGACTGGGCAGTGTGTAAATGATCCACCACAGATGCGTGAATCGACACCAGGGAATCACGTAGCTTTTGGGCTGTGGGTACCTGTTCCAGGGAAGGCAGAACAGGCAGGAGAATCCTAGGGTTTAACCCATACATAGCTTAAAAGGGTGAACAGCCAATAGAAGAATCGCTAACCAGTCCGACTGGTGTTGCAAACATAAACAACGTAGAAACTGTTCCATAGTAGCATTAGTACGTTCCATCTGGCCATCCGTCTGAGGATGGTACACAGAAGAAAGGCGTGCACCAATGCCCAGAGATGTAATCAGTGAACGCCAACATCGAGGTGTAAATTGGGAACCGCGGTCTGAAATCATTACCGTAGGTAGCCCGAAATACCGGACCACGTGGTCAAAGAACAAAACTGCCAATCGCGTGGCGGAGGGAATGCCATGACACGGTATAAAGTGGGCCATCTTAGTGAAGACATCTACAACCACCAAGACAGTGGACTTCTCCTTGACTACAGGTAGGTCCGTGACGAAGTCATGGGTCACTGTGTGCCAAGGATGGGGAGGTAAAGGCATTCTCATCAGGAGCCCTACTGGCTTTCCTGGTTGATTGTTGCATTGGACGCAGGTGGCACAACGTGAAACATACAGATTGGCATCTTTCTTCATACCTGGCCAGCAACATCAACGGCATAACAGGTCATAGGTCTTAGCTTGCCCCAAATGAGCAGCAAGGGGAGAATCATGGGACCATTCCAAAGCCATGGTCCGGGAATGGTTATCAGGTAGGTACAATTTCCCTTGCATATATGGGAGCCCTAAAACAAGACGGATGCCCAAAGTATCTAGAATAGAGGAATGATCCCTTGCCCATTGTTTCAGCAGGTTCACAAGGGAGGTAGATACAGAACAAACACAAATCACTGAACCGGAGTGCAGAACTGTCGGTTCTGGTTTGGGTGTGTCTAGATCCACGCCAATGCGAGATAATGCGTCAGCCTTGGCGTTCATAGGGCCAGGATGGTAGGTGACCGTAAAGTCAAACAACGTGAAGAACAGGTGCCAGCAAATCTGTCTGGCATTGGTACACATGGTATGTGACAGGGCTTGTAAGTTTCGATGGTCCGTATAGATAACAACAGGATGCGAAGCTCCTAGGAGATGATGTCTCCATTCCTTGAATGCAGCTCGAATTGCAAGCAACTCCCTTTCCATGATATTGTAGAGCCGAGTTGTGAGGAGAGTTGGAGTCTGCAGGAGTCTCTACAGTCTTTCTACTCTGCCTAATACCAGTGTGGGAGGACTTAAAAACCCACATCCTGAGCGAAGCAGTGAGCGGAGTTGTGAAGAGAGTTGGAGTCTGCAGGAGTCCGCTAGATCTGCGAAGATCTAGCGAGGTATGGCACCTAATGGGAAATCCTTAAGGCATCAAAAGCTCCCAGAAAAGAAAAACGCAAGAGCGGAGCAAGAGCAGCGGGATGACACAGTCACAGCCATTGCCACAGATGTGGACACAGACACAGATGCAGAGAGGGACGCTGAGCTGAGTCCTCGCCGACTCAGAAGCACCAAACACACAATAACAAACTTTAACACAAATTCGACCGCAAAGACAAAGTCGCGAAACATGAAAGACTGCTTTACCCACAGCCAACCATTCAGGCTAGGGGAGGCTTCTAAGATCTCGCCCCAAGGAGAGCAAAGGGCGTATGAGGATAAAATTCAGGACGACATCCGAGAAATTCAAGAAGAACAACAACAAAGAAATCGGAGCTTACCCCCACAAAACAGAAAAGAAATCAACAAAGCAAGCAGCGGGGTCCCTACTCACTCACCCTCCCCGTTGCGAGACGCGTCTGACTCTGCCGGCGGCGCACCACTGACTGCCAGCATGACGAGTGGGTCCCCAGCGGGGGCAGCCGGAGGGCGGCTCCTGCTGGGCCCTGAGCGGTGCGGCGCGCCGGTCTTGAACGCTGGGAGGGCGCAGGTGTGGGTGCTGCAGCGTTCGCTGACCCTGTGGCGTTCGCACCGCCCGCGACACTGGCCCTCCTGGCCCCCCAGGAAAGCACGATGGCGCGGACGCCGTTGGCTGTAGACACGCTGCTTGAGGGGGTGGAGTCGGCCTCGTGTGTGAGCAGCGCTGGAGTCGGCGTGCCAGGTATGGCGTCGCAGGGTGTGGGGGGCGGAGGCCTGCCTCTGAATGGGGAACAGGCCGGCGATGCAGGCCTGAACAAATAAACAGAGAGAGAGAAGACATGCATCACAGCCACAGTACACAGGAAGCCCAGTCTGGCAGATAAGATTCACAACCAAACCACTGAGAAGGAAAGTAGAATTCCCAGACAAAAACCAGAAAACCTGACGAAATACAACAAGAAAGGGTCTCTCAGACCGATAAACCAGGAAAGTGATGACGATATGGAAGCAAATGAGAGCGAATCTACTAACACAGAATCCGACGAAGAAAAAAATTCAAAGTCGGGTTCAGACTTAGAAGACAAACAACTGCTGGCTAACGCCAAAAGAAAAAATGCGGATAAACTAATAACAAAAAGAAAGGCTCAAGCTGGCATGACAAAGCTGAAATCACAAAAAAGAAGAAATCAAGAAAAGGAAAAAATAAAAGGGAAAGGGGCGGTAAGCATGCAGCAAAAACCGCGGAAAAAAAGGGAGGTGCAACTGAAATGGCTTCCTACACCCCTGATGTCGGGCACTCTAAAAGCTTTTTTTCTGCAAACATTAGAAAAGAAAATTAGACACAGAAACAGAATTGTCAGATGCAGAAATTTTGGAAGCTGTCCAGGAAATCTCGCCGGTCAGCAAATTGCGCAAAACCAATGCAGTATGATGGCATGCTGCAATCCCACCGACAAATGATCCCGGCTCACCTCAAATCGCACCGAGCACAGAGAAAAATACAAAAAATAACCAAGCACCAAAAGACACCACCACATCAGATGCCCTGGCAGGAAACCAACTCCGTGGGGAGAAACACGGCGAAGAGAGTAATGCGGTAAAAGCTGCTTCACAACAAATTGTAAAGGACCTGTCGGGAGAGAGAAATAAGACCCCACAAGACGAGGAAAGAAGTCGACAGGACCAGTCACCAAATATAGAAAGGCCACCAGGTACACAGGTGGACGGCACAAAAGCACTACAGAGAAATGATCAGCGCCTGGACTGGACCAAAATTCACATTAGTAGGAATCAAGATTCTCTGACCCCAATCAGATCAGGGGCCCAAGATCCAAATGCCCATATAGGGCACAGGAACAGAAGATCCACGTCAGTAAAAAGGTCAGACCAGGGCCAATCGGGAAAGCATTTAAGGGAGAACGCATTGAGGGAGGGGCCCCGAAACGCCAACAGACAAGTGACACTGACATCATCCCCGAAACCCAGACGGACCAGTGAAACATCTTCATCAACCTTAAAAGAATTTCCTAGCAAAAAATCAGATATGGAAATGGTCATGTCAGCCATGACGATCGCCCTAGCTCCTTTTTGCAAACTGTACGAGGCGATAAAAGAAGGAGTACAAGATAACACCGTAATACTGGCTAATTTAACAACAAAAATTACCTATATTGAAGGATACATTACCGCCCTAGAAGAGAGAAATAACAACCAACAAAAATGCTGGGAGAAAAAAGTAGAAGACCTCAAAAAAGATCTTAAAAAATTAGTAGACTCGTTCCAAGCTGAGAAGAAAAGGCAAACAGTAACAGACCAAACACAACGGAATCAAAACGGCATCAGAGAAAGTCTGAAAGAACTGGACGCTTGGCAAGAGTCAAAAGAACAGGCAAAAGAGAAAAACAGGGTCTCTTCAAGCACCACCGACGCGGCAGCACCGAATTTGGGAGAACCAAGTCTCCTAGTCGAAAGCAACCCAAGGGCTGTCAAAACATCAGTCAAAGACTTGAAGATCATGCCGCCTCGTTCACCCACAGGAGCGAAGCAAAAACCAAAGAGGGATTACCCAAAGAACCCGATCCAAAAAAAGGAATCCGTAGAAACTGTGGGATCACTGAAACAGAGGCCCCACAACCAAGGCTCCCCAAGTGCAACCGAAGAGTTTTTGGAGGACTCAGATTTGATGAATCTCTCGCAACATTGGGAAGAAAACCCTGGGGACATAGACCAGGAGATATTTATCATCGAAAAGGACGAAGAAATAAAAACTTCAGTCCAGGAACAATCAGCAAGCAGAAAAGAAGTAAAGGAAGCAGATGGAAACAAGGAACGGCCAGGCCTGAAAGATTGTCAGGAGCCAAACGCAAAGGAAAACGAAAACAAGAAGCGACTCTGCAGCAAAAGAGACAGCAAAGAGGACAGGGTCAGAACAAGAAGGCTAGCAACTCCAGAGCCAAGAAGAGAGGACAAAAACGCAAGCAGACAGCAAAGCAAAAATGCAAGAACAGATGATGCAGAACGCACATTCAAAATCGAACAAACTAAAGCAATCAAAGACTACATAGTCTTAAATAGGAGAACTATCCTTCAAATAATAAGCAAAACAACGACGTTAAAAAGTATCAAGTCGGAAGACATCACACTAGTGGAGCCGTACCATAGAGGGAATACAGCAAAGGCATACCTCCATGTCAAGGCCGTGGGAATTCAATACATTAACCCTATCGCAGTGAGAGAATTGGAAAAAAGTGGCTTTACATTAAAAGAAATAAAAACCATAAGTTACAGCGAAGATACAACGAGGAAGGTACAAGGCAGGGAGGAACGAACACATCGATACATATCTAGAACGGAAGAGCGATATAAAGCAAACCGACTGGGCAAAGAATGGCGTGAAAAAAGGCACTTCAGTCCTAACAGATATACCCGCCAGGAGAACCCAGAGCACCGGTATAACCATCGCAACTATACCTCCGAAAACAGGCCCCCCTGTGAAAAGAGAGAAAAAAGAGAGAAAGAAAGATACGAGAGTAATCAGCAAAATTATAACCCACGGTTGAACAGAGAGGACCCTCAAAGGGCAACAAACCTTAGCCCAAGAAGAACAACGCGTAGGAAGTCACCAGAGTTAAATCAAATGAGAAAGTTGGAAAAAATAAAGGCAGCTGCAACACCACAAGGTCCTTGGTCTTGGTTAAAAGCAACACTAAACCCGAAATCTCAGAGATAGCAGCGAAATTTGTCTACGGCACAATAGCAGACAGGAACAGTCAACACACAGAGAGAGGCAAGCGTCGAAAGAATAACCCTAGGTTCATGGAACACGCAAGGTCACGCTCACCTGACAGTGGCGAGCGACGTGGACCTAACCAGCATGGATATCGTGTGTCTCCAAGAGACATGGCTATTAGAGAAACCGGCACTAGATGGATTCGAAGTGGAAATATCACCGGCCATAAAAGGCTTGTTGGGTCGTCCATCATCGGGCCTGTTGACCGCAATAAAAATGGGCTCTGGTTTGTCTTCGCCAAAGAAAATAATGGAATCTTACGAGTTGCTGGTGACAATCACAACGTGGAGCAAACAAACGACACCGAGGGAACAGGAAGAGACTATCCACCTAGCAATAATAAATACATATTGGAACCCCCAATGGATAAACACAAAAGCATATTGTAGAAAGATGGGTGAGACAATAGACTGGATCTACTCGGAGTTTGAAAAGATTGACATTATCGTGTGTGGCGACTTGAACGCTGATTGTGCAGAACCACAGTGGACCACAAAAGACAAGGCCCCACAAGGTAACACAGTGAAACGGGGAAAGGCCTGGAGGGCGGTTACCAAATCGCAAAATTTATATAACATCGAAACACTATTCCCTAACCAAGTGAACATCCCGACCTGGGAAAACCTGTCCTCCAAAGCCACTTTGGATTACATCTACGCCTCCCAGGGTCTTCTGACGAGTATCCTGGAATTCAAAGTACAAAGAACCACGCACAGTGATCATAACCTCGTGATGTGCGCATGGAATGGGAAGCAGCCGGCCAACCCAACATATCAATTTCAAGTGGAGGTGAATATCCAGCAAACTCGATTACGCCTGACGGAAAAAGATATTACAAAGATATCCAGAAATTATGGGTGGCCGACTGAAGTAGACGCAACTAATAGCGTCCAAACTATCTACCGATGTTGCTTCCATTTAGAAGAGTAGTCGCTGGCAAACAAAGACAGGCGACGCATCCTAAACACACCTATGATAAACTGGTAGCCGAAAAGAGGAAAATTGTTCGCAAAGCGAAGAGAACTGCGAAGAAAACAAACACCAAAGAAGCATGGAAGCAGTGGCAAAAGGAAACAAAAAAGTACAAACATTGGTCAAAACATCACAAACTCCAACTGTACCAACAAGACGCTGAGAAAATGCTGAGAGCCCTCAACACAAAAAAGTCAAGCAACTTCTGGGCACTAATTAAAACTACGAACTCGAGCACGGCCACAGAAATCGCAAACTCAGTGTCAGAGGAGAAATGGGTGTCATATTTCACGGCCCAATTCGACCGCCCGCAAGAGAGAGCACCGGAGAGTGGCGAAGATGCCACAGCAGAGTGGGTAGACGTGTCGAACGTGGCTGAAATCGAAAACGCCATCCTCAAACTAAAAACCTCAAGAGCTCCCGGTCCGGATGGATTGACCAACGCAGATCTGAAAAAATCACCAAAAGCATGGGCGGGCGTGATCAGCAAAATCTTCTCCCACTGTAGGAACACTAACATGATACCCGAAACCTGGCTGAAGGCTATAATCGTCCCCATTTACAAGAAAGGTGGCAGAGAAAATCCAGAAAGCTATAGGCCCATAGCCTTGCTAGATATCGTGGGGAAGATTTTTGCATCACAATTATTGGACCACTTTAGAACCTGGGCCAAAACGGCTCGATGCTACGATGCCTTTCAAACAGGGTTTCAGAAAAATGGGAGCACCTCTATAAACATCCTATTGATCAACATACTAAAGGCCAAAGTGAGAGAAGGTGCCCCAAAAGTGTATCTTACATTTGTATACTTGTCGAAAGCCTTCGATAAAATAGATCGGGCAAAACTCTGGGATAAGTTAAATCATTGGAATTGCCCCCCGGCAATCTTGAACCCGAACAAAGCACTCCATGCCGACATGAAAATCAGGGTGAAACTGAACAAGCAAGGTGCCCTGTCAAAGGAGGTCCAGGTGAAGCGTGGCATTAAGCAAGGCTGCCCCTTAGCTCCGGCTTTGTTTATCACGTTTTTGGGGGACTATCAATCGGAGGAGGAACAAATCAGAGCCTTTCCGCCCAGAATAGGTAAAGCACAAATATCACGACTACTCTATGCAGATGATGCCATCATCATCGACCAAACGCAAATTGGACTCCAGCGCAAACTAACAAACTTGGAAAAATATATGGAAACAAACCACTTGGAAATCAATATAGCAAAAACAAAAATGCTAGTTTTCGACAAATCAACAAAAAAGTCGGCGCGACCACCAAAATGCTATCTGAACAAAACAAAAATTGAGGTGGTGAATGAGTTCAAATACTTGGGGGTGATCATTGATGGTTCAGCAAGAGACAAAGCAATGCAAGAACACCTATGGAGCAAGGTGAGAATGTTAACAGCACAGACGAGAGCGGTGGACAGAAAATTTGGAAAATTCTCTATGCTACCGGCCAACAACTTTTATAAAGGGAAGGTGGTCCCATCGATCATTTACGGCATGGAATCTTCATTAAACATCCCCAGAAGCATGTGGCAGAAGCTGGAAGGCCACGTCTGGAAGTCAGTTTTGGGTCTACCGAAGTCAACTTCCATGCCCGCGATCAGGTGGGAACTAGGCCTTGTCTCGCTAGCCTCACTGGTAGAACAAAGCAAAATGAGATTATGGAGAAAAATCTTGATGTCGGACACCCTACCAATTTACAACATTATCGCAGAAGAACTAAAGAGTGGCTCATGTAAGGCTTTCAAGATTTGGGCAACAAGACTCCAACTCATCTTGAAAGAAATAGCCTGTACAGAAGAAGATCTGATATCCAATCCGGACCGGCTGAAACGGAAAATGGAATGGATGGACTGGATTTCGACAATTGAAAAAGCCAGTACTAACAAACTACTGGCCCACCTTCCGCCAACATTTAACAAAGTCAAAAAACCACAAAACAATTGCCAGAAATTCCCAAACAAAGGCATGCGATGTATGATCTTGAATGCTAGACTTAATCTACTAATGACGCACGCAGTCCGGCAATGGACAATAGCTGCCGCTTATGCAAGAACACGGACAAAGTGGAAACCTTGAAACACTTGACGCTCCAGTGCCCGATGACCAAACAAAGCAGAGCCACATACCTTCAACCTCGACTCCAAGGGGTAACAACAGTAGAGGAAGAGGTTTTGTGGAACAGGCTAATCTCAGGAGAGACAACACGTTGGTCCCTGACAATGGTGAATCTAATAGAAGCAGCCTTTAGATTGATAAACCAGCTAGGCTCAGCGAGAGAGTCACTGAAATCCGTAGACTAAATCTCAGAGGCAAAGAGGGAGGTATCTGCATTGCTTAAAAACCAAACAAGAAAAGAGACTGTGAGGACAGGACTCCGGACTCAGAAGCACACGTTTTTCGCTTCGGGATTCTCTAAGTTGGGAAAAACCCTTGTAAAAATTAAAAATTTCTTTTTAATTCAAATTCAAGTAATAAAAAATAAAAAAATAGTGTAGTTGTGTTCTGCCTCAGTTAATGACCGGGAGTAATAGGCCACTGGATGTAGTAGGCGTGTGGAGGACCACACTTGGAATCGAATGGCTCCAACCGCCACGGCGGAGGCATCGGCTTCCACAACGAAAGGAAGAATGGGATTGGGATGCTGTAGGACTGGAGCAGTAGTAATGCTTCCTTTAAAGTCTGGAAAGCCACCTGCATGGTTTGATTCCAACAAAATGGAACCGTGGGGCTTGTGAGACGGGTGAGAGGGGTAAAAATGTCCGAATAAGTGGCAATAAAGCGACAGTAAAAGCTTGCGAAACCCAGAAATGATTGCAAAGCTTTTACGGAAGATGGAACAGGCCAGTCCAGCACTGCCTGCACCTTGGAAGGACACATGTGCACTCCTTCAGCAGAGATGCAAAACACCAAAAATTCAACCGAAGAAGCGTGAAACACATGCTTCTCTAGTTTGGCAACAAGTGAGTGTTCATGGAGATGCCACAAAACCGAGCGAACATGTTTCACATGCTCCAGGAGGTTTTCAGAGAATATCAGGATGTCATCCAGAGATATTACAAAGTAGCACTCCAACATCTCATGGGAAATATCATTGACAAAATGCTGAAAAGTAGCCGGGGCATTACATAGCCCGAATGGCATAACACAATACTCGAACAGGCAAATTTAGTTTTAAAGGAAGTTTTCCATTCATCACCAGTTCGAACCCTCACCAGATTGTAAGCCCCTCCCAAATCAAACTTGGTGAACACTGTGAAAGAAGACGACTTGTCCAACAGTTCTGAAATGATAGGTAGGGGGTATTGGTTTTTGATGGTTATCTTGTTCAGGGCCCTATAGTCCACACAAGGACTTAGATCCCCCTCTTTCTTTGGTACAAAGAATATTGGGGAGGCAGAGGGAGCACCATAAGGACAAATATGGCCCAACAACAAGGCTTTGTCTATAGACTCCCGCAGATGTTCTTCCTCTTTCTGAGTAAGGGAGTATATATGGCTATGTGGGATGACAGCCCCGGGTACCGGATCAATGGGACAATCATAACTTTGATGAGAGGAAGTTTTTCGGATAAACCTTTATCAAAAACGTCCACATAAGTCACATACTCAGCAGGTAACACAGGAACTGAGGTATGTGAAGTGGCGTTGATCGAAGGAGAGGCAGTAACCATAGCTAGACAGGGTGAGGATGCGGCAGCAAGATGTTTCTGACGCCAATGTTGGGCACAATACTCAGAAGAAAATAGGACCGTATGTTGGACCCAATCGATGACAGGGTTATGGGTTTGTAGCCAAGACATCCCAAGAATAACCCAAAACTGTGGGGTTTAGATAAGGTCAAAAGTGACCCATTTGGAGTGTGCCTCGGAAGTGGACATCATGCTGGAATCTGTACTTTCAGTGACATATCCCAAAACCAGGCTGCAGCCGTCTACGGCCTGCACTTCTTCAGGTATGGTTTTAGGGAACAAGGACAAGCCGTGTTCTTTGGCTAACTGAATATCCATGTAGTTGCCACTAGCACCAGAATCTATCATGACCGGGCAAGAGAAGGAATACTTGGCTGAGGTAGAGAAACACATAAACAGATAGATGTGGACGACAGGTAAGAACTACCCAAACAGATCTTAAGCGGACCCCCCACAGTTCGGTTCAAGGACGAGTCTTGACGTTTCCCGTCGCCTTCAACCGTTTCTTTGGGCACAGACATATGTAATGACCTGATTGGCCACAATAAAAACATAAATTGTTTGCCAATCTCCTTTCCCTCTCTGCCTTGGTTAGCGGGCACCTGACAGCCCCGATCTGTATTGGCTCGGTATCTCGAGACGTGGTTGCAGTAGGGGTATCATTCCTCAAGGGACACATGTCGGGGGCTCTCCACTCACCCCTTCGTTGTTTGAGCCTGGCACCCACCTGTAGTACCAAATTCAACAGTTCCGGAAACCCGGACGGAACGGAGGGTACCACTGATAGAGCGTCCTTATTATCATTTGAAAGTCCCTTGTAGAACACTGCAGCCTTCTTTGATTCAGGCCAAGTTGTTTTGGCTGCCAATTGATTGAAACGAGCGAGATACTGCAAGAGGTCTTGTTTTCCCGGGACGATAGCAAGAAACTCCAAATCAGATGCTTGTGACTTATAGCGAGCATCAAAGATGGCATTCATTGATTGTATTAGAGCATCAAAATCATATAAGTCAGGATCATTGGCCTCCAGAAGAGGGTTGGGCCAAGCAGCAGCTGTGCCACCCAAGTGCGACAGTACAAACGCCGCTTTCATGGTTGCATCAGGGAAAACCAGAGGTCTGTAGAGGAAATGCAGACAACACTGGTTAACAAACGTTCGGTAGTACTTTGAATCGCCCAAAAAACACTTTGGGGGAGTCAACGGAAAAGGGCCAGGGAGAACAACCGGTGTTGGAGCAGGTGGTGGTGGTTGTGGAATCGGAGGGGATGCAGCCACAGCCGGAGCATCTCCAAATTCCTCATCAGGGGGAAGATGTTGCACAAAGCTCTGTAGCACGTCCATGCACTGGTGCAGCGTAGCATGGGCAGATGCCATATCAGTACATAGGGCCGAAAAGGCTTGCATCAATGCAGCCATAGGGTCTGCCCCAGATTCCATACCGGTAGGCTGTATTTAGGCTCCTTAATCTGTCGTGAACCACTAGAATGATGAGCCTGCTCTAATCACTTCCTAGTAGTTGGTTCAGTCATAGCACGTGGACCGATGACAGAAAAAACCTTCCCCCCCAAGAGCGCAGCTTGCAGGGTAGGATATACACCTGACAGGCCAGGGACTTGGGTGAAAAGTCAGGAGCAGCAACAGAGCTAAATGAAAAAGGGTAAGGTTACACGGTCAATAATCAGAGCACTTGATCACGTAGTGCAACCATCAACCGACCCCCACACAACCTCACTCTTACCTGCAGTGTATGGTGAAACTGTGAAGAACCTACTTGACTGTGATAACAGTAAAAAACCAGGTACTTGTATGTGAAGAGAGTGAAGACTGAAGAAATGTCCCCAAGTGTTGTTCTCAATGAAAAAGTCCCAAATCACCTATCCCGAATGGCACATGAGTGCAACTAACCAGTGTCCATAACAATCCACCAGGAGCAGCAAAGCGTCCATTCAGGCAGTCTAGGAGTGTAGGAAAAAACGTTGCAAGAAGAGTAATATTAGCAGAGCGTCCAGTACCCTTAGTGGAGATGAAAATGGTGCACGGAATAAATCAGCTGTATAGCGTCCAAAAGGTAGGAGAAAGAAACCTTAGGGCACAGCGAAGAGTAGTGAAGGAAGAGATGGTAAAAAAGGAGCACAGGGAGTAGTTTGGCAAGGTAAATAAACAGTGGGGCTCAGAGGGATGGATGTGAAGTAGAACGCTCTCACGAAAAAATGATGCAAACTTCCTTCCGGAATCATACACATTAGTTGCAGTGTCCAAGCATGAAGCAGATAACAGCAAGAGACGAGGCAAAAGTTCCCAGGGAATTCTTAGAGGCGGTGTCAGGGACGAAGCAGGAGTCGGTAACTGGTAAGTTCAACAAGGGGAGGGACCTGGCGTTGGAAAACAGAGAAGGCGTAAACCAAGGCAATCCGTAGAGCAGTCCAAGATCGATGTACCAAGGTATCGTAGAAAACACAGAATAATGTAGCACAACTTAACGAGGAAAACCACTGTTAAGGAGCGCTTGCACAGTGTTAACAGTTCATTCATATAACTTTTTGCAAGTGATGGAAGGCACGTCGTGCGTGAGTCACATGACCGTGTCAGACTCTGGGATGCTGGGAAATGTAGTGCCTCCGGTGTCGGGATTGCATTAAACACCAAGGCAATCTCCAGGTATTGCAGGCAGGACAGTGGGACACTGGATTTGCACTCAGGGTCATGACAGGCATGCTCCTCAGGGCTACATATTTATCGTATAAGAGGCACAGTCTTAGGCACTGGTCCACAGTGCTCACTCCCCTCTGGAAACCTGCCTGCAGATGGCTCAAGGCTCCAGCCTCTCCTACCCATGTCTCAAGATGCCCCAGGAGTGCTCTAGCAAAAATCTTGCCACCAGCATCAAGAAGGGAAATAGACCTATAGTTAGCTGGACGCCTCTATCTCCATTCTTAAAGATGGGCACTATAACTGCCTGTGTCCATGACTCAGGAACCCCATTGGTACTCATAGCAAAAATGAAGATTTGTGTCAAGTAAGGGACACAGATCAATGGTTCATTGCCAAAAAGATCCACTGCAATCATATCCGGACCCAGGACCTTGCCCATCTTCTGTGACTCAAGGCTTATACTTACTTCTCTCTCTGTAAGACTCAGAGTGGGCACAGTCAGGCCAGCACTGGTATCAGCATCAGGCCGCTGTCAAAGACTTGCTGGTCCTTTTATAAGTTTGTTAAGTGGGTAACCCACATCAGTTTGGAATAGGCCCCAGTAGGTGGTTGTGCTCGATGGGGCAAGCTCCACTCAGGAGTTACCAGTACCTTTTCGAATTTCCACTTTTCATTGCCTGCAACAATGAGTCCCACAATTCATTCTGATATTCTTGTTTCTTCCTTTTTATGATTAGGGTGTAGTCCCTCCTAGCAGTACACATATGGTCTGTCCCTTCAGTTCTCATCGATTTGGCCTGTCTGATCAGTGTGCCTTTAGCCCATCTAAACTCACCATCGTGTTAGGGATTAGTACTCAAAGCCAATTTACCAACGGTTGTCATTGGCTTTGAAGAAGAAAAAAAAACAATCTCGCCAGCTCATCATATGCTGTTACAATATACATTTTTGAATCAAAGTGCAAGGAAAATTCGCTCTCCAGAACTGAGAGACTATGATTGTAGATCTCAGGGAGTAGCAGATCTGTGTCAGTCTTTACCCACCTCAATGCTCATCTTGAGTTCCCAGTACTAGAAATTGGGATTGCAGTAACATCATCCCCTTCCTCAGCCATTTCAAGCAACTTTGGGGAAACTGTAAGATTAACGGGTAGTGGTCAACCTTGATCGCACTTCAAACCTGATGATGAGTGGCCACACCTCGAGATTTAGCAACACATAATCGATCAAAGCTGAGCTATTACCAAAGTGGAATGTGGCTCCACCTGGTGAATCACCCGGGAATCTGCCATTGCATTCTCTGAGGCTAGACGCCATCATTTTGCAAGCCAACGCCTCTGAGTTCTTATACTTCCTTTTAGGTGCTGTGGGCCACCAACTCCCCTGTTCCCCAAACTCTATTCTCTTCCTCGGTAATATCAACCATGACCTCAACTGGTTCATGATTTAAATCACCCATTACTAGGATCTTCGATAAGACTCCATACTTAGACCTTCAGACATGAACTTGATCTTGAAGGTGGGCAAAAAGTGAGGTACCACTGAGTGCGGCCTCATGGTTATGCATATTAATCAATAAGAGGCTTGTACCATCAGGACAGATTAAATCCAATTCCATAAACGCCTGGTGGTACGTCTCTAACACTTGGATTGATCTGAATATTAATGTGTCAATCCAAAAGAGTAACCTTCCACTCGGCCTACCCCGTTTTTGCTGGAATGCTGGGATAGAAGAAGTAGCAAATCCCTGGATACTTGGTGCTACGAGGGCCCTTGTCTCCTGAAGGCCAATAATTTGATGCTCACGCATAAAACACATCCACGATTCGTTGAGTAGATGCCTGCAGAGGCCATCTAAAGTCCAGGATAGTGCTTGCACCCCAAATCCTGGAGGAACCGCAAAGCCATCAGTCCTCAAGTCATCTGTAGCGGGGGCAGAATAACTTTGGTAGTCTGGTATTGAATCATCCAGTTGGGGGCCGGGAGGGACATCCCATCAATCAATATCCCCCAAAATGGAGTCATTGACTTCCATGATGGTTGACGCCACATCCATTGGTGGAGGCTCGAACATGTGATCTCTAATAACATCCATTGATGATTTTGCAGGGACAAGTAGGAGAGAGTGGGAAATTAAAAGCCCTTCCTTAACAATCATTCTATGAGTTACGACAGGGAAAGCAGGACGAGCAAAAACAGTCGTATTTTGGTCCTGCTGCCTTTGTTCGACTGGTCCCAGACTCCCCATGCTTCTGGGTACCATATTCTCCCCTTCCACTCCATCCCTTCCCCTTATTTGGGCACATGGTCAAGCCATTTACCAGGCGTGCCAAAGTAATTGAAATTATGAACAATAAAGAAGTCTGTGGCTGCCAATAGGAAACCCTCATACACTCCTAACGGACTGTGTCCTTCAAGGAAATCTTCACTCCTTTGTAAATTAAGAGATCAATAATTGGAATGACTATCTCAAAGAGCTCTTGTGTTATACATTTTTTGAGACAGTCATTAAAATTATTGATCTCTTAATTTAAAAAGGAGTTAAGATTTCCTTGAAGGACACAGTCTGTTAGGAGTGCATGAGGGGTTCCCGTTGGGAAGTTAGATGAATTATCAAATTAGTGTTAACAGTGTTCAGAACCTGACTGAGTAAGTAGAAAATCTTTCTTTACCAGTTCCGAGGCAATGAAAATAATCCTGGAGCTGTTCCGCTGTGTTATGTTTGGATTGCCATAACAACATCACAGATCATAAAATATGACTATAGCGAGCTGCTTGCCATTGACATTAAATTCAGCAATGTACACATTTGAGTGGATATGACTGGAGATGCATATAAGGGAGCAAAGAGATCAAACCTTTTTCGGAGGAAGAAGTACAATCATTTATTGGTCGCGAATGTCCCTCAATATGGGCTAAAATTCTCCAAAATCGTCTTTGACCACCCGAAGTTGCTGCATCAAAAAGAGATTCCCATTGTCTCTTGTGGAATAGCCTTTTCTTCTGAATGATCCTGTTTACCTAGAACAGCCTAATTTCTTTTCATTTTGTTTCTCTACCTGCAGCATTATTTTCAGTTGTCTCCTGAAGTTTCTTTTTTATTGTGCAGCAGTCATTGTCAAACCATCCTGTTATTAAATTAGGTTTCAACCTGGGCTGACAATTAGGATTTTTGTGAAATTCTTTTGAGCATAAATCACTGGGCCTCATTACGACCCAGGCGCTAATGGGTTAACAGCGCCGTAAAAGGCTGCGGGCCGTTAACCTATTGGCGCCTAATTACGAGGTCCCTTTGCGGGACCCGACCTTAACGGCTGGTTTTACCAGCCGTTAAAGTAGGGACCCGCAAAGGGACCTTGGTGCTAAGTACGGTGCCGCAATTTGCGGCACCGTACTTAGCGCCTTCCCCATTGAGCCCGATGGGGCAAAAATGGGAATGGGTAAGGGCCATGGCGGCATGCGGAATTACCGCCCCGCCAACCTTGGAATGGGGTGGTAATTCCCCATTCCGCTATGGCGGACACCGGCATATACCATGGTGCTAATAGCACCATGGTCCTCCGCCTGGGTCGTAATGAGGCCCAATGTCTTTCTTCGCAAGAGAAGTATGACATTCAATTATTGTGATATCCTTATTTGAGAAGCATAGTATTTTGTTAGTATTAAGCAAACTGGCCAATATAATTTTACCATAGATGTGCCTGGAAAGTTCCCCTTCCATGAGATGTGCTGTCTCTTTGCCCTGAGTTTGCAAAGGATCCACTAAGGCTGGGTCAATTTTCCAGCCAATTCCTTCAGAAGTCGCTTCAAAGTTCTAAAGGGCAACTAATGGATTATGATTGCTTTCCACTCGTTCCACAACCTGGAAGTTGACTGCCCTATGCCAAGAACTTAAATGAATAAATATATAGTCAATCAGAGTTGATGATGACCTGGCAACATCACTCTGTATATTTGTCCATCCGTTCTAAGAAAATAGGAAGTTCCATCAGCCCAATTTGAGGTTTAGCCTAGCCCCTTTCTTTACCATTCTTGCCATACCCAAGCCCCCTAAGCCAGAAAATGGTCTTCCCAACCATCTTCCAGGGAGGAAATCTTAGTATTAAAATTGTACTGCTTGGGGCATTCCAAACTCCATGTAAATATGATCCACTAGATTGCTTAATATGTCGGAAAACAATCCAATGCACAGTCACAAATGCTAGTCTTTACCCTTTTTTGAAACATTTTACACATTAACAAAGATCAGATCATCTTGACCTTGAGGTTATACTAAATGCACAGAACAACATCCCATTTTGTGTCAATTTCTGCAAACAACCATGCCAGCCCAATAATATACATGTATATAGCCTTGCAATGGACAGCTTTTCAGATTCAACTGCAATTTTCTCAAAAATAAAAAATCCTGTCATAGTTATTGGGTCTCAGTGCCATGTTTCTTGAAAGGCTACGATGCCTAATTCTGCTACCCATGATAGTCAGTCTCTATCCTAGAGTTTGGATAAACAATACATTTGATATTGTGATGTTCTAATGTTAAAGATATTTTGGTAAGGAGGAGCAAGATTATTAAAGTTCTTAACTACAGAATCTCCAGCCATCAGACCAAATCCCATATAGTTACATGTTGTTTTGTCATATCAACATTTACTATATTTGTTCGCCACTTTATGGGGGTAAATCACAGCCTGTGGATTGCTCTGCTCAACTGTAACATCAATGCAATGCATATCATTTGCATGAATCACCCCCCTCGCGCTGGGACACAGAGTCATTCTCGCTTTAGGCTCTCTGAGTGAATCAATATTATTCAGAAACAACAGCATCTCAAAGCGATTTTTGAGATAGATATAATGCTTCTGGTCAGTGTTATTTGCTGGGCACTTGTTTAATTGTGGGTCAAGATGCAGTACTTAGTAGATGCAAAACAATAGGGCAATGCCTGATGTTGCCAACACATTTTAGTTATCATGTTGAATGAACAAATATTAGTGCCCCATATTTTGTAGAAGATAGTCGATTCATAAATATATGTTTTTCTAGAAGAATGACACATTTAATCATCATGTTATCTGTTGTTTTTAATAGAATACCTCACCTATCCACGTACATAGAGCATGGTTTCACATCATTCTTGACTAGTCAAAAAATAATAATGTTTGGATCATTGAACATTTTGGAACATCCATGGTATTATAACCAACTCTAAATATTATTGTTAAGCATTTGAATAGATCAGAAATTAGTGTTCCAAACCAATAACACAATACTGTATACTATAAAATGGTCACTCGTTTGCCCCAGTGGAAAGTCTGCTTTCTGTTTTCTTACAATATCAAATTTACATATGTAAACCCAAGGTGTCAAGTTGTCTTAAGAAAAAACAATATCACATGGCTAATGTATCACAGTACTTTTCCACATTATTGGTAAAATGCCTTCGAGCTGTCATAGATGACTCATTATATCTGCGCACAAATATAGGCAGCATGTTGTGTAGCGCTATATGAAATGTGGAATGATATGTGAGAAGGGGTTCAACATTCCGTATAGAGGTGGTTGATGAATTGAGCAGGTTGGGAAGAAGGTTGATGGTGGGGGCTCCTACTAGCCACTTATTTGTATTTCAGTAAAGGATATTAGATCTTACCCATCATGCCAGCATACCAATAGCGGCAACGAGGTGGTCGGAGCCCCTAACATGGACCTGGGAATTGCAGTGAACACCGGAGCTTTCAACTGTGAGCAGTGTGAGGAGCAGAAGCAGAGGATCGTAATGGCAATGCTGTGAGCTACGCCGGGCTCAACTTCCACAAGTGAGCAGTAGTGTGATCAGTAAATATAGACCGAAGCAGACCGTGTGCATGCGGCTCGGCTATCCACGGCCTTGTTTTGAGTAAAGGACCCTGCAACATCAAAAACGTCACGCTGTGAGCAGGAAAGATTCACAAGCAAGCAAATGCTGAAGGTGGGGGCTCCTAGTACCCACTTACTCCTATTTCAATGACAATTTCCAGCTCTTCGTGTTATAGAAGAAATCATTGAGCACCTTAATTAAAGCATAGTTAACACAGTTAATGCATTGATGATGGTCACTAACGGGGGAATATTCCACATCTTGTGATAAGTGGATTTTGAGTATCTTCTAATGTAGGGAACCTGCGTAGAGTTGGACACAATGGAGGCCAATCTTGAGCTTCTGGAGTTCGAATACACCTGTACACATAGTAAAGAAGCCCTACTGGATATTCACACTACACTGGCAGAATTTAATAGGCTTGCTGCAAGGGAGTAAAAACAAAGGGATGATGGCTGGAAGGTTTAGACTGAATCTTAACCACTGGCATTGCTCGGGGCAACCCTCCAGACCATCGTTCTTCGCCTGCCAAGCCATTACAGAAGAGGAAAGACCATATGCAAATCAGGCATGGCCCGACCCAAATGGGGCAGTCCAGCCCGAACTGCTAGGTCACATCCCTTCTGCACGAGACCACAAGCATCCCCAAACATGTTTCGCCCTTATTGGGGCTCATCAGTGAGGAGTAGCTTGGGTCTCTAGGCCCAGCAGGCACGGGACCCACGTCTGGGCATACCCGTCCCACTCGGGGTGACAAAGCAAAAACAAAGGGATGATCGCTGGAAGGTTTAGACTGAATCTTAACCACTGGCATTGCTCGGGGCAACCCTCCAGACCATCGTTCTTCGCCTGCCAAGCCATTACAGAAGAGGAAAGACCATATGCAAATCAGGCATGGCCCCACCCAAATGGGGCAGTCCAGCCCGAACTGCTAGGTCACATCCCTTCTGCACAAGACCACAAGCATCCCCAAACATGTTTCGCCCTTATTGGGGCTCATCAGTGAGGAGTAGCTTGGGTCTCTAGGCCCAGCAGGCACGGGACCCACGTCTGGGCATACCCGTCCCACTTGGGGTGACAAAGCAAAAACAAAGGGATGATGGCTGGAAGGTTTAGACTGAATCTTAACCACTGGCATTGCTCGGGGCAACCCTCCAGACCATCGTTCTTCGCCTGCCAAGCCATTACAGAAGAGGAAAGACCATATGCAAATCAGGCATGGCCCCACCCAAATGGGGCAGTCCAGCCCGAACTGCTAGGTCACATCCCTTCTGCACGAGACCACAAGCATCCCCAAACATGTTTCGCCCTTATTGGGGCTCATCAGTGAGGAGTAGCTTGGGTCTCTAGGCCCAGCAGGCACGGGACCCACGTCTGGGCATACCCGTCCCACTCGGGGTGACAAAGCAAAAACAAAGGGATGATGGCTGGAAGGTTTAGACTGAATCTTAACCACTGGCATTGCTCGGGGCAACCCTCCAGACCATCGTTCTTCGCCTGCCAAGCCATTACAGAAGAGGAAAGACCATATGCAAATCAGGCATGGCCCCACCCAAATGGGGCAGTCTAGCCCGAACTGCTAGGTCACATCCCTTCTGCACGAGACCACAAGCATCCCCAAACATGTTTCGCCCTTATTGGGGCTCATCAGTGAGGAGTAGCTTGGGTCTCTAGGCCCAGCAGGCACGGGACCCACGTCTGGGCATACCCGTCCCACTCGGGGTGACAAAGCAAAAACAAAGGGATGATGGCTGGAAGGTTTAGACTGAATCTTAACCACTGGCATTGCTCGGGGCAACCCTCCAGACCATCGTTCTTCGCCTGCCAAGCCATTACAGAAGAGGAAAGACCATATGCAAATCAGGCATGGCCCCACCCAAATTGGGCAGTCCAGCCCGAACTGCTAGGTCACATCCCTTCTGCACGAGACCACAAGCATCCCCAAACATGTTTCGCCCTTATTGGGGCTCATCAGTGAGGAGTAGCTTGGGTCTCTAGGCCCAGCAGGCACGGGACCCACGTCTGGGCATACCCGTCCCACTCGGGGTGACAAAGCAAAAACAAAGGGATGATGGCTGGAAGGTTTAGACTGAATCTTAACCACTGGCATTGCTCAGGGCAACCCTCCAGACCATCGTTCTTCGCCTGCCAAGCCATTACAGAAGAGGAAAGACCATATGCAAATCAGGCATGGCCCCACCCAAATGGGGCAGTCCAGCCCGAACTGCTAGGTCACATCCCTTCTGCACGAGACCACAAGCATCCCCAAACATGTTTCGCCCTTATTGGGGCTCATCAGTGAGGAGTAGCTTGGGTCTCTAGGCCCAGCAGGCACGGGACCCACGTCTGGGCATACCCGTCCCACTCGGGGTGACAAAGCAAAAACAAAGGGATGATGGCTGGAAGGTTTAGACTGAATCTTAACCACTGGCATTGCTCGGGGCAACCCTCCAGACCATCGTTCTTCGCCTGCCAAGCCATTACAGAAGAGGAAAGACCATATGCAAATCAGGCATGGCCCCACCCAAATGGGGCAGTCCAGCCCGAACTGCTAGGTCACATCCCTTCTGCACGAGACCACAAGCATCCCCAAACATGTTTCGCCCTTATTGGGGCTCATCAGTGAGGAGTAGCTTGGGTCTCTAGGCCCAGCAGGCACGGGACCCACGTCTGGGCATACCCGTCCCACTCGGGGTGACAAAGCAAAAACAAAGGGATGATGGCTGGAAGGTTTAGACTGAATCTTAACCACTGGCATTGCTCGGGGCAACCCTCCAGACCATCGTTCTTCGCCTGCCAAGCCATTACAGAAGAGGAAAGACCATATGCAAATCAGGCATGGCCCCACCCAAATGGGGCAGTCCAGCCCGAACTGCTAGGTCACATCCCTTCTGCACGAGACCACAAGCATCCCCAAACATGTTTCGCCCTTATTGGGGCTGATCAGTGAGGAGTAGCTTGGGTCTCTAGGCCCAGCAGGCACGGGACCCACGTCTGGGCATACCCGTCCCACTCGGGGTGACAAAGCAAAAACAAAGGGATGATGGCTGGAAGGTTTAGACTGAATCTTAACCACTGGCATTGCTCGGGGCAACCCTCCAGACCATCGTTCTTCGCCTGCCAAGCCATTACAGAAGAGGAAAGACCATATGCAAATCAGGCATGGCCCCACACAGTCCAGCCCGAACTGCTAGGTCACATCCCTTCTGCACGAGACCACAAGCATCCCCAAACATGTTTCGCCCTTATTGGGGCTCATCAGTGAGGAGTAGCTTGGGTCTCTAGGCCCAGCAGGCACGGGACCCACGTCTGGGCATACCCGTCCCACTCGGGGTGACAAAGCAAAAACAAAGGGATGATGGCTGGAAGGTTTAGACTGAATCTTAACCACTGGCATTGCTCGGGGCAACCCTCCAGACCATCGTTCTTCGCCTGCCAAGCCATTACAGAAGAGGAAAGACCATATGCAAATCAGGCATGGCCCCACCCAAATGGGGCAGTCCAGCCCGAACTGCTAGGTCACATCCCTTCTGCACGAGACCACAAGCATCCCCAAACATGTTTCGCCCTTATTGGGGCTCATCAGTGAGGAGTAGCTTGGGTGTCTAGGCCCAGCAGGCACGGGACCCACGTCTGGGCATACCCGTCCCACTCGGGGTGACAAAGCAAAAACAAAGGGATGATGGCTGGAAGGTTTAGACTGAATCTTAACCACTGGCATTGCTCGGGGCAACCCTCCAGACCATCGTTCTTCGCCTGCCAAGCCATTACAGAAGAGGAAAGACCATATGCAAATCAGGCATGGCCCCACCCAAATGGGGCAGTCCAGCCCGAACTGCTAGGTCACATCCCTTCTGCACGAGACCACAAGCATCCCCAAACATGTTACAATACATGGCTGCCCCGGTCTGAGCTCGTAGATACGGGGAAAGTAACAAAGCAGGGAGATTCCTAGCCCGGATGCTTAAGGCCGAACAGGGCCATCCCCCTATAGCGACAATCCAGACACCTAGTGGTGACATAGTCAATGGGGACCAAGAAATTAACTATATGTTTGCCGCATTGTATAAATCACTATATTCCAATAGGGACACCAAAACTAAAGAAGAAATAGTGGAATATCTAGACGTGATTGAATTCCCAACCCTGACCCCGGAGACACATATGATACTAGACACCCCCATATCACTTGAGGAAATTACAGAGGCAATGAAAGCATTAACATCAGGTAAAGCCCCGGGCCCTGACGGCCCATGTGCTGAATTATATAAAGAATTTAATGATATCCTAGCCCCTGTCTTACTGAAAGTATGGGAAGAGGTGATGGAGTGCGGCATACTGCCAGACACTATGCGAGAGGCAGTGATAACGGTCCTTCTTAAGCCACATAGACCCCCTCAGGACATGGGGTCATATAGATCCCTCTCATTCATTAATACCGATGCGAAGATTTTCGTAAATGTTCTAGCAACCAGGCTCCTGCCCTATATGCCTATATTGGTGCATCCCGACCAGGCTGGCTTTATACCAACAAGGTCCACTTCTCTCAATCTGCGCAGACTCTTTGGAGTGATGACACAGATAGACCCAGCGGCGGATGCGGTGGCAGTGTCCCTTGATGCCGAGAAAGCTTTTGGCTCTGTCTCCTGGGTCTATCTGTTTCAGGTCCTGGAGAGATTTGGGTTGAGAGGATACTTCGTTAGCTATGTCAGGTTACTGTACACTTGCCCGGAGGCGAAGGTACTAACAAATCAAACCATGTCATCCCTGATTCGCCTGGGTAGAGGCACCAGACACGGCTGCCCCTTCTCCCCAATCCTTTTCGCACGTACAATAGAACCCATGGCTGAATACGTCCGACAAAATCATGCATGTAGGGGTCTTCGTATGAGAGGGAGACCACAAATCATTTCCTTATATGCGGATGACACCCTACAATATATTAGGAACCCGGAGGTAAATTTAGCACCAATTATGGCCGAGGTTAAGAGGTCCTCTGAATACTCAGGATACAGGGTTAATGTTTCTAAGTCAGAACTGTTTCCGCTTACACCTAAAACTAGAGATATGTCAGACACACAGGGATTCAAATGGTCACCAACACTCATCTGCTACTTGGGGATCATGGTATCCAGAGACAGGAGTACATTGCTCGCAGAAAATTATGGCGAACTCCTATAATCCCTGACTGTGAAACTAAAAGTCTAGAACAAGCTCCCTCTATCCCTATATGGTCGAATAGCGTTACTTAAGATGGAAGTGCTACCCAAACTCCTATACCTTTTTTGCAACATACCGATTTGGCCGGGCAGAACATTCTTCACGAAACTCAATATGCTCACCACTACATTTGTGTGGGGAGGGAAAACGCCCAGGTTGAAGTGGTCCAAAATGACAGAACCCTTTGCAAAAGGTGGGATTGCTGCACCAGACTTTGAACTTTATTATCTAACATCACAGGCACACTTCGCGAGACACTGGTTTGATCCAGAGGACTCGGCCCCACACATTACCCTGGAAAGATTTGCGGCATCCCCCTCAGACCTGCGAGCTGTTATGTTTGACCTTAATCGGAAGGGCACGTGCAGATATGATCCTGTAAGCACCAATGCGCGTGCATGGGCCAGGATATATAAGAGACTGGCCATTACAACCCCATATGATCCGGAGGTACCATTGTGGAACTTCCCAGGCATAGGCCCCACATTTGATTAGGCAGTCCAGGGTACCTGGGACCCACAGAAGCAATTTAGAATGCGGGACATGTTCCCGGAAGGGAGATACTGTGCACTAGACGACTTTGTCAGGGCAGTGGGTGGAGATCACCTTAAGCGATTCCAGTTTCACAGGATGAAATCTGCCTTCGCTGCCAAATTACCCTCCTTCCCAGAAGAGCCACCCACACATGAATGTATTGCAGCCATGACGGAACCAGGTGGACACAGGAAAAGTCTGTCGGCACTATGCAGCCTTGTTTAGATCCACTCCAAGCCATGTAATAACATTAAAGAAACCTGGGAACGAGATTTGGGTGTGGAGCTGTGTGAAGCCACATGGTCGAGATACTGCCAGTTGACTAAATGTGTATACATGAACTCAAGGCTCCGTCTTATTCAGTTTAAAGTTCTGAACCAGTTGCACTATACCCCAGCCAAGTTAGCTAAGTTTGTGCAGGGCCACACGGGAAATGCCCTAAATGTGACGCCCCCGACGCAGACTCCTATCATATGTATTGGGCCTGCCCACCAATAACTACATTCTGGGGGGAGGTGGCGGAGATCCTGGAAGACATTACGGCAATACCTGCTACACCTTCCCCACGGAAATACCTTTTTGGGGATATTGGTAAAGCTGCAACTACCACTAGACGATTGTTCAATTTAGCGTGTGTGGTTGCGAAGCGAAATATATTGAAATGTTGGAAGTCCATAGATCCGCCCAGACGACAGGACTTCTTGAAAGACCTGTCGATGGTTAATGAACTTGAAGAACAATTTATTATTACATTGCCATTGAGATGCCGACCCAAAGACATATGGACGCTGTTCAGGCTCTATCTATGTAATATGTTATCTGATGAAGAGGACAATCCATCAACACTGCTCTAATACTGTCAAACAAAGTGCAAATGTGTAGTGTATACTGTAAATGTTCATCTATGTTGTTATATCATGCTGTGATTTGCTAGCCGCTGGCCAGTTTGGTCTTGTTGTTCCTTTCTCTGAACAAAAATAAAAATTAAAAAAAAATAACGTGGCATTCTACGATGGGACTTTTGCCCACTCCCATCAAAAAATTGTTGACTCAAATTGCACATGCTCAGACCTGTAGTGGACAACAATCACTGCACATGAGTTTGGGTGAAGTTAGTTCATCATATCTTTAATAGCAGAACTGCATGAAAACACAGACAAGAAGAATACCAGTGACATACAGTTCCCAATGCAGTTTAGATCAAGAATCCTCGGCCCACTTAAAACAACTTCTCTTTATACCTTTTTCCCTCAATTAGTTTAAATGCAGCAAGTGAAATATTACTATGAGCTCATAACGGAGGGTTTCTCCAATTGCAAGAGTACAATGCTCTGACAAGCCAGGCCATCCCAGAAACCCAAAGAAAGTCAAAACTTTCTTCATGTCAGATAACTTTGCAACTGCAAGTAATGAATACAATAAAGCATTTAAGATTTTCTTAGCAGTGGTAGTCTAAAAGTATCTATATCAGTGTACTCTAATAGAATTTGGTCACTGAAAGTAGTGCTCTAGATAAAAGTATTGGTGCAGCCTGTGAGTAACAACATCATTTGCAAAAATGTGCATTTTGGTTCTGTTTGACAGCACACTTTTCAAGTCGGCTCCTCCTTATCGGCTAAACAGAGGCATCCTCTTCCCAAGTGAACACACATTTCATAATAGCATTATGCTGACTTGCAGTTACATTTCTCATCAACATTCTAAATGCATATATAGTTGCATTTTTCCCCAGGATACCCATCTTGCAGAGGACTGGACCTGCAAAGCAAATGTGTGATTGTTCACTCAATTGTCTTATTTAAACTGACTACTGCAATAATATGTATTGTGGTGAATTGTTGAAACTATCCACACTCCTGTATGAGGGGAGTGAGAAGGAGAGGACGGGGATGACCTGGCAGCCAATGGATGGGCCTGCAGGGTGATTGAAGAGAGCCTTCCAGAAGCCAATGCATATGAGAGCGGCCAGCTTTGAAGGCTGCAAATCAATGCCAGAGAGAGAGAGGCCTACTGAGGGTCCTGTAACCTGGGGCCCAGAAGAGAGGCCCTTTGTCCTGTTGTGGATGCTGCAACCTGAGGCCTATGTAATACGTCTACTGTGTTCAATGTATACAAGGTCTCGGAAAGGAAGCTGTTGGGAATGCTGTAATACAAGGCCTTTGAGAGAGGCCTGTCATGAATCCTGATGCCAAGGACGAGGAGGGACCCATTGTGAATCCTCAAACTAAAAGCCCTGTAGGCATCTGTCATTAATTCAGAAATGTAATGTCCAAGCGTTGCATGTTGTAAACTCTGAGAGAATCAAGGGAGAAGTCTGATTTGTTACAGTTTAATAAGGACAGAATTTGAAGGGTAGTTCTGTGAACTGTTTCCTTTGGCCATTCCTTGGAACATTATATTGTTAGTTTAGAAGAAGCCAGGAGGCTACAAACCCATAAAGTTGATGTTTAAGACTTTTTCTGTTAGGTATGCATTTGGAGTTTTCTTTATTTAAAGTAGAGTGCCCCTAGAGGGGCAAACGTTAAGTCGGGTAATTTATGATTGGTCAGGAGCGGTTCATTGGAAAAACGAATGGATCATCATTTACTTTAGCTCATCCTGATATAGTTTTATTCAGAAATCCCTGATTAGGCCTAGAGTTTCCTCTAGTACCTATTTGGTGTTTATTGATCCCTGACCCTTTTGGTATTGAACTAAAGACGTCGCTTGAACCATAGTTAGTACCATTCCCTCAGGTTCCCCACAGAATCAAGGTCGACCAAAGGAAGAAACTACAAACGCGAAGGAATCCAAAACTGGGCAGCCCACCTCAGAGCAAAGTCAGACAACCAAATAGAGAAATCAGTAGGCACAGCGTTGTGTGTGGGCGTACAATTGATAAGGGGTATTTTATCAGGCATTCAAGAATGTTGATCAGGGTTGGTTGTTGTAAAGACATTTGTCATCTTTGGTGACCAGCATACACTTGGATTCATTGATGGCATCCTCTCAATACAAGTAATCATATGTGTTGTACCTTTAAAGAAACTATGTCCACGTTTCAACAAAGGTTTAATGAGAAGCATTCTGAAAGATCGATAAGTGCTCGCCAGTTGTGTTGACACCAAAGATTATCGGCCGCCTGGAGGATGGACACTCACGTCAAATGTTTGCTTCTCATGAGACTTGAAAACCCACCTTTTTAGACTTTTTACACCTGTTAATCTTGAAATGCACATCACATTTCTATTCTCCCCTTCTGATTCTCCAAAGTCCTACCCGTCAGGCAGCCTTACGAGTGTCCTCTACTCACTCATTATTTTCGACTTACTGGCTTTTCTAAAGTTCTCATGTATTTTCTCCATTTCAGGTATTCTGTTACTTTGTGAAGCACTGTGTTGTTACATGTGGTTAGGTCTGTGTTACGCAAATTCATAATATAAAAAAGCTAAAATAAATTAAGTGAGAAAGAAGTCAGACAGATCATTCTGCCCATGAATCTTGCAGTCAGTAGAGTCCACTCCCCTCATCTGCAGTAACTCATGGACAGCTCATCAAGCTCATAAAGCCCCTAAAATGTCACTCATAGACAGCTCATTGGAGGTCACTCATGTAGAGGTCAGCAGAGCTTGCTCACATATTGCCCCTCTGATGGCACCTTCAGACAGCTTCTCAGAGGACACTCATGGACAGCTCAACAAACATCATCTACAAGCTGTGAACGATGTGTCACTTATGGACAGTACATCATAGAACACACATGCAAAGCCTACTAGAGGTGATTCCTGGAGAGCTCACAAGAGGTCTCTCACAGCAGTTCCTCAGTCACTCATACACAACTCATTCACAGACAGACAATAAGGAGCCCCTAAAAGCTCAATAGAAGTTCCCAGAGGGACAGCCATAACAGTTCACCTCTGGACAGCTCATCATAGGTCACACATGTGCCGCTATTCTGGAGTCAGTCGCAAACAGCTCATAAGGCATTATTTACAGGCAGTTTACCGGAGCCTAGTGGTTACACAGATAGATCTGGTCAGAAATAGCTCATGCACAGCTCACCAGTGAGCCTCCACTGATCTTCAGAGATCATAGCTTGCTCATTACTAGTCACTTGTGGGCAGCTGTGGGCATCTTGATGTAGATTTTAATGGAAATCTCATTCAGAGTTAGCGTGAGTGGTCATTTGTGGTAGGTCATGTGGGCTCTCCCATGTTGTGCTGTTTGTGAATATTCATGGATAGCTCTTATGACACTTTTAGTCAGGCCATTTGTTGTCACTCTTTGGAATTTCTGCTCATTGACAGCTCATTGGCAGTCACTAATGGACATCCAATTGGAGATTCTAAGGGCAGCTTATTCATAGGGCTTTATGAGCAGCTGATGAGTAGGAGTTGATATCAGCCTCCACGCACACCCAATTACTTTCTTTCTTCAGTTATAGGTTTTACACCCTACATACTTCACACCCTGTCTGTACCTTTTATTCCTCTCTGGCCATTTCTCTCTTTTAGGGTGAGTCTGCTCCTCATGCATCCTTCTTATTTTCCATTTTTCATTAGAAATGGTTCTGTTTCTTCTTATGTCCCCTGCCCCCTGTCTCTCTCTTTATATGGGCCTGTCCCATCCTACACATGTCCTGGCTGTCTCTTTTACTCTGAGTAAACTCTTCCTCTCATAATGCATCTCAAAGGAGAAGGGAAGATAGAGGTTGAACACACTTCATGCAAGCTCCCCCAAGACAGTGGACCGAGCAAACTTGACATCACTGCGTCACATAAAGCTTCATAAAGAGCTTCACTTACCTGATAGTTTGGGGCGCATAAGGCTAAAACTTCACAATGTCGGGGCATGGTGGGCGAGGGGTAGTGTAGAACAACACGTCACACTACAAAACAAAGAGGCACCTTGTCCATGAGAAACAGATCTAATTAAAAATACAGAAAAGCTTGGAAAAAAACCCTTTCATCTGAAATGTGAAAGTATAAATTGATCATCTTGATTATTGTTATTTATTAGTACTTTTGATTCTTATTTTGTCACTATTGTATTTTTCATGAATACCTATTCTGTATTCATCTTGTTTATTATTATTTCTAATCAATGTTCAATTTTCTCGCTATTAAAGTATTCATAAATTACTACATTTCTATTTATTTGTCTTGATTCTGATTATTTACTCTTATTTCTGATCAATTGTTTTGTCACTATTGTATATTTTTATGAATTACTACATTTGTTCAAATTAATGTGTTTATTATTATTATTTCTAATCAATATGACTGTTTCTATCACTAAAGCAGTTTTCATGAACTACTAAACATGTTTCATTCATTTTCATTATTACTGTTTATTATTGTTTATTATATTGGATTAGTTATATTATATGTATTATATTTTTTTTTATAAATTACTACAACGTTCTTACTCATCTTGATTTATATTTCTGATCAATATACATTTTTTTCTCACTAATATATTACAAGATTAATCATGTGTTTTATTATTTCTGATCAATATTCATTCTTGTCACTATTGTATTTTTATGTATTGCTACAATATGAGTATTCATATTGATTATTAGTTCTTCTCATAGGAAGGAAGGAAATCATTTTATTTGGAATTAGCCATTAAAAATGCTTGCACATAAATACATACAAATGTTATAAAATATAAAACCACAAATGCATTATTATAAAACATGTCTACCATAACTTTTGAGCCACTCCTTTACAAAGGTAAAAACATCAGATATAAAATCCAAGTCATTTACACATGGCATTCGTATAATGTCCCTAATTCCGAACTTTCCAAAATAAGTTTTAAAACACTGTCTTTTCAAAGTGTTCACAATCGGACATATTAACAAAAAGCATAGAACATTTTCTTGAAATCCTAACCCACATGAGCATTCTTTGTGGCCACTTAGCCAGGTAATTCTCTCTAAAAGTGGCAGGATATTTAGGCAGACCATCGATATTATGTTTCTGTGCTCTGGGGGTCTCAGGGAACTTACAGCACCTCTCTGAATAATGTTGTGACTTCTCATAAATATTGATTCTTATTATCACTACTGTATTTTTAATTGTTAATTTTAAATGGATGGGTACATACTTGGACAGTTGTGGGTGCAGTAAAAAGAATGACTGAAGAAAATATAATCTACACTGCACATCTGTTAAGGTTTATTCAGTTGATATCAATCGAATATGTTGGTTCTAGTCAGTAATTATACAGGTTTTAAGGTGCAGGGGAGAAAAGTCGTGTCATACACACGGGTTCAATTCCAAATGGTTCCAATGTCTGCACCTTACTGCCTGCCCATACGCCCCCACTTACCCGGCTGCAGCATGGTGGTCAGATTGGGCACCTCCGGAGGAAAGCGGGCCGGGACAGCTGCCCGAGGTCGTTACGACCGCTGTTTCATTGGCAGTTCCCATGGCGCTGCACAACGCTACATCGGGGCCGCTGGCTCGGCTTGTTTCCGCGTTGCGTGATCGGGAAAAGACGATCACATGCTGCTCACGTGGAACACGTGACGCGGAAACGGCAGGAGAAACTTGTCACGTGACGCCTATCACCTGATTCATCTCTGCGTTTAAAACCAGCGATGGTACGCTGACACGGTGCTTCACAGCTGCTTGGTATCAAGGACTGTTTGGCATTTCATGGAACTTCACCCCTTGGCTATTTGACTACGGAAAGTTCACGGACCCTTCTTCTTTGGATCACAGACTAACTCGTTTTGATTTCCTGGACTACCGACCCTTGGCTGCTCACTGGCTTTTGTTCTCGATTTCCCTTGGATTTGTTCTGCTTACCAGTTTCTGATTTCGGATTGTTCCTTGGACTGCTTATGGATTACCCCATTCTGAAACCTTACTCTTGGCAACCCGACCCTCCAGGTGCTTACAATGTTCCATACAGAGTGCTACAGAACCCTTATGCCTCATGCTGCTGCCGGATAATCTCTTGCCCCTGCCCTTTTGATCCTCATTAGGGGGTTTGGTTGACATCCACCTATCTTCTGCCTAGTGGTCAGGGGAGTCTCCGGCGTTCCTGGTTCCTGTTCTTTGGCACTCAACACCTGTGGCCTCAAGGATCGCACAGGGAGTTGTTTACTATCTCCTTGTGTGGTACTTGGGGACGGAGGTTCTTATAATCTTCATGACCATCAAGAGAAAACAGACTGTGAAGCCTGACTGGTCATTCGGATTATGGAGGCCTCAGCTGGAGACCCTGTGGCCGCGCAATTGCAAGCTGTCACTGTCCTCAGGGCGAACATGGCTGCTGCTACAACAGCTATCCATCATCGCCTCGATTCTTTACAGAGCACACGTCACCCCTTACCAGCGGATTCTGAATTTGGGGATACCACACCCCAAGCTCGAGGGCCATCAAATACTTCTCCAGCCCCCGTCCCTGTTGTTAACCGTACTCCTTTTCCTTTAGCAGCCCCTGAAAGATACCACGGGAACCCCAGGAAGAATCAAACCTTTTTGAATTAGTGTAAACTCCACTTCCTTTGCCGACCTCAAGCATTCCCTGACTTGACTACCAAGGCCGCCTTTTTGTTGTCCCACTTGTCTGGCATTGCAGCAAACTGGGCAAATCCCTTGTTAGAAGACGATCATCCAGCACTCTACGACATTGACCTATTAGTAGGAGAGATTTCCAGTGTTTGACACTAGGTATAAGACCCAATCCCGGGATATGGAATTGCTTGATCTCACTCAGGGCAAACAAACTCTCATCGAATACATAACAAGCTTCAATCAGCTGTCAGCAGAAACTTTTTGGCCTGAGAACAAAAAGGCTGTGGTGTTCTAGAGGGGATTATGTAGCTCCATGAAGGATGCCCTCTCGGTGGTCCCATCCCTTCCAGCTGTTTATGCTGATTTGATTGACTTGGCTTTGCAGGTAGACGCCCGAAGAACTGAACGGAGGGCAGAGATTGGCCTTTTGGGGAATCATTCTCTCCCTACATCTGGCACACCCAGTGAACCCATGCAAGTTGGTGGGATTCGTAGTCCCATAACCCATATGGAACGAGAACGCAGAAGAACGCATAATGCCTGTTTTTACTGCAGCCTCAATGGACATTATGTGAAAGAGTGCCCTCGTCGCCCGAGAAACAAGAATCAGGTTTTTCCGAAAGCTCGCCCTTGAGTTCGGAGACAAGGGTGAGCGCTAATTCGATCCCCTCTGAATCCATCCCTGCATTTGGACCCATAAAACCCATCATAGTCCAATCTCTGTTAAGGCCCACCCCTGACTCCACACACTCTGTACAGATAGTGATTGGCTCAGGGGCCACTGGTTGCTTTATTGATATAACCCTGGCCAACACACTCAACTTACCTCTGATCACCAAGAAATACCCTGAGCCGGTGCAGGCTGTTGATGGGACCTCCCTTACTTCTGGCCCAATCAAGCAACAAACTGCTCCTCTTGAAGTAATCATTCAGGATATCCATAGGGAAACACTTTCCTTCGACCTCATCACTACACCTCAGTTCGGGGTCATATTGGGCATACCCTGGTTGCGACAACATAACCCTTTGATCAATTGGGTCACCGGGCAGGTTCTTTTTTAATCAGATATATGCCAACATTATTGTCTTGTGGAACCAGAGGGAATGCCTACCCCAGCACGAGCACTTGGGGCGGTGGCTCTCCTGACAATCAATGAGGACATTGAGCCAATCGCTGCCCACATACAGTAGGTGCGGTACTAGCTGGCATCCCTACGTTTTACCATGACTTCCGAACCGTATTTGACAAAGGATCAGCAGAGGATCTGCCTCCTCACAGACCATATAATTGTCCCATAGACCTGGTACCTGACGTCCCAATTCCAAAAGGACGGATCTATTCCCTATCACCATCTGAAGAGCAGTCTCTAAAGGAATATATACAACAAGCCCAGCGTTTGGGTCATATACGACCCTCAAACTCACCTGCAGCAAGCCCTATATTTTTCGTCCCAAAAAAAGAAGGAGACCATCGCCCTTGTGTGGACTACAGACGTCTGAATGCCATAACAGTAAAGAACCGTTACCCCATCCCACTCATATCCACGCTCCTAGACAGGCTAACTCATGCTTCTATATACACCAAACTGGACCTCAGGGTGGCGTATAACCTGCTCCGTATCCGTGAAGGGGATGAGTGGAAGACAGCATTCTGCACCCGACAGGGTTTGTACGAATATACGGTGATGCCCTTCGGGTTGTGTAATGCACCAGCCACATTTCAACGGTTTATGAACGACGTGTTCAGTGATATCTTGGACACCTATGTTGTGATTTATTTGGACAACTTCCTAGTGTTTTCCCCTTCACTGGAAGAACACGTCAACCACGTCAGAGAAGTATTATCCCGTTTGAGAAAGAATGCCTTGTTTGCTAAACCAGAAAAGTGTCACTTCCATACTAAGGAAGTAGAATTCCTAGGTTTCCACATCTCCCCAGGCGGACTAGTCATGAACCAGTCCAGGATTTGTGCTATTACGGAATGACGAGTCCCGGTGAACCTTAAGACCCTCCAGTCCTTTCTCGGATTCGCCAATTTTTATCGGCGCTTTATTCCGGGATTCTCTTCCATCGTTGCACCATTAACGGCCTTTACCAGCCCTCATGTCCCGTTTCAGTGGTCTGCTGAACAACAGGAGGCGTTTGAGTCACTCAAAACCTCTTTTACCACAGCTCCGGTCCTTCAACACCCAGACCCGGAACTCCCCTTTGTAGTGGAAGCAGACGCTTCATCCTTCGCTTTGGGGGCTGTTCTTTCCCAACCATGCCCAACTACTGGTCACTTACATCCAGTGGCATACCACTCACATAAATTCACATCCAGAGAGACACACTACACGGTCACTGAAAAGGAGCTCCTTGCCAATTAAAGACGCATCTCAAATCTGGAGACATCACCTCCTGGTGGCCAAACACCAAACAGTAGTATACACTGACCACAGGAATCTGCAGGCTCTTGCTTCCCTTAAATGTGTCAATAGCCGACAAGTACGTTGGCATCTGCTTTTTGCAGCCTATGATTTTTTGATAAAACATAGGCCGGGTGTGGTCCACGGGAAGGCGGACGCACTATCCAGTTCTCCTGGGGGGGTGTCCTTCCCATCTTTTCCAAATACAGTACTCGATCAAAGTCACGTAGTTTGTATTTGTACTCCTACACAGCCAATCCTGTCTGATATACGCCACTGGGTCAAACAACAACCGCAATCACTATCCGAATGGGAGCCCGTCTACCGTGATGGGCTGCCATTTGTACAAGGAAAACTAGTTCTGCCCACGAGCGACATTCGAAATTTAGCACTAGAGTGGTCACAGGACGCCACCATCAACGGTCACCCGGGTCAACAATGTACTCTAGATATGCTAAAACTTTGGTGCTGGTGGCCGTCGATGAGACGCGACGTGGAGAACTATGTAAACACGTGTTCGGTGTGTGCTCAGTGCACATCACGGAGAGGCCATCCGTTAGGATTGCTCCAACCATTACCAGTGCCCCCGAAACCTTGGCGTACCGTCACGATGGATTTGATAACCGACTTACCCCGAACACAGGGTTACGATACCATCTGGGTAGTGGTAGACTCCTACACCAAGATGGCTTGCTTTATTCCCTGTGCAGGCATCCCTTCCGCCCCTAATCTGGCCAAGCTGTTTTTCAAATCGATCTTTAGTCTGTTTGGGCTACATACGGTTATAGTATCTGACAGGGGATCACAGTTCACGTCCCAATTCTGGCAGGCCCTTACTAAACTGCTTGGTATAGAGGCCGGTTCTCCTCTGCTTACCACCCGGAGACCGATGGACAGACAGAGAGAGTAAACCAGGCCCTGGAGCAGTATTTACGTTGTCTATCCCTCCAGTACCAACAGTCATGGCTCAATTTACTTCATCTCGCTGAGTTCACTTATAACAACGCCCGGCATTCCTCCACAGGTTTCTCTCAATTTGTCTTTCTCTATGGCCAACATCCACGGAACCTTCCATTCACTGATTTGAAGACATCCAGTACCCCTGCTGCCACTGATAGAAAGAGGGTGAGGGCTCCTGAGTATCAGATAGGGGACCGTGTTTGGTTATCCACTCGCCACTTGCATATACCTGGCTGCCGCAAACTCCTCCCCAGGTTTGTTGGTCCATACAGGGTTTCTAAAGTCCTGTATCCTGTAGCTTATCGCCTTTCGGTCCCTTCTACTTGGCGCATTCACCCTGTGTTTCACACCTCTTTGCTCAAGGCCTGTCCTGGCCCTACCTGCATTGTTTCTCCCCCGGCCCCTGTTTTTGTTGTTTCCCCTGATGTTTATCGAGATTAGTGCCATTCTGGGGTCCGGCTTCCTTAGGGGTCGGTTGCAGTATCTTGTGGACTGGTTGGGTTATGGTCCTGAAGACCGGTCTTGGGTCCCTGCTCGGGATGTCCATGCCCCTCGCTTGGTTTCCTGTTTCCACCGGGATCATCCGTCCTCCCCACGGGCTTGTGTGCCTTTGGGGGGGGGGCTTGGTCATACACACGGGTTCAAGTCCACATGGTTCCCATTTCGTCACCTTACTGCCTGCCCATACGCCCCCACTTACCCGGCTGCAGCATGGTGGTCAGATTGGGCACCTCCAGAGGATGGCGTTGTTACGACCGCTGTTTCATTGGCAGTTGCCATGGCGCTGCACAACGCTGCATCGGGGCTGCCGGCTCGGCTTGTTTCCGCGTCGCGTGATCGGGAAAAGACGATCACATGCTGCTCACGTGGAACACGTGACGCGGAAACGGCAGGAGAAACTTGTCACATGACGCCTATCACAAGATTCATCGCTGCGTTTGAAACCAGCGATGGTACGCTGACACGGTGCTTCACAACTGCTTCGTATCAAGGACTGTTTGGCATTTCATGGAACTTCACCCCTTGGCTATTTGACTACGGAAAGTTCACAGACCTTCTTCTTTGGATCACGGACTAACTCGTATTGATTTCCTGGACTACCGACCCTTGGCTGCTCACTGGCTTTTGTTCTGGATTTCCCTTGGGTGTGTTCTGCTTACTGGTTTCTGATTTCGGATTGTTCCTTGGACTGCTTATGGATTACTCCATTTTGAAACCTTACTCTTGGCACCCGACCCTCCAGGTGCTTACAGTGTTCCATCCAGAGTGCTACAGTACCCTTATGCCTCATGCTGCTGCCGGATAATCTCTTGCCCCTGCTATTTTGATCCTCATTGGGGGGTTTGGTTGACATCCACCTATCTTCCGCCTAGTGGTCAGGGGAGTCTCCGGCGTTCCTGGTTCCTGTTCTTTGGCACTCAACACCTGTGGCCTCAAGGATCGCACGGGGAGTTGTTTACTATCTCCTCATGTGGTACTTGGGGACGGAGGTTCTTATAGTCTTCACGACCATCAAGACAGAACAAGTCGGTCCTGGAACATGGATCGTGGAAGTATGAAATGTAGAAAAAAATTCCAAAGATGTGGAAACTCCTGTTCCCTGCCAACTCTTAATGGCCAAAATTCAGCCAAGTAATTATGACAAAGGTTCATACATCTGTGTGTTGGACAATCTTAGATAAGTCAGTGAATATTTAAGTAATCGTTAATAAGGCAAGTTAATTTGAACACATCAATTGATCTATGTTAACGAAAAATGTCCAACATGTTCCTTTGTTCTTCACAAATTCTTCTTTAATGGGAAACTCAATGTGTTTCGAGGTGGTATGCTTTTCATCAGGGGTTCATATATGTGAGATATAACTGTAATGTAATGAAAAACTGTATCAATAAAACAATTTCTGCTAGTCATATGTAGGTTATATCGCTACACAATCAAGATTCAAAGGCACGTTAAGCTTCATAAGTCACCTTATGGGTAAGAAAACTTCCAAAATGCTCCACTGTTATGTCCACCATGATCCAAGTCTGTTCATAAAGTGTGCCCAAGTAACTACAATGTAAAGGAGGAATAACAGTGTAATTGCACTGTAACTTAGCAATCACCTACTAAGTTCTAATATCTCTAATAGAGTAAATCTGGACATGCTCTCACCTTCTCAGACAATTTGTTCTGTGTAAACATAGAAGGAAAGAGTCACGCAAGGTTTATGCTTTTGTGAGCATATGATTATAGGAATATCCGACCAGTAAAATATGGAAACAAATGGTCTGGCATAGTAAAATCAATCTTGTGTGATCTAGAGTCTAAGAGCAGTAAGTGTCCCAAATAACTCACTGATCGTTCTCCACTCGACCGTCCACTATGCCGTAGAACTAGTTCTGCCAGCTGTGTTGCTAGGAGAGGCTGTTGCTATAAACTAAATGGGCGCACGATGTAGTGACATCATCACGCTCATTCATCCGACATGTGAAATATATTAACAAGTTGTCTCGGTTAGTAAAGTCTATCCTATATATTTTACAATCTTAGAGAAGTGAGTGTCCCAAAAGTCCTACTAAGCTTTCTGCCGCCAACCATTCTAATGCAGTAGAAGTAGTACTGCTGGACGCATTGCTAGGGAAGGTAGTTGCTATAAACTAAACGGGCCCACGACACAGTGACCTCATCACGCTCATTCATCAGATATGTCAAAACAATGTGTATCTTGCAAATCGCATGTCACTATAGGTGAGGTTCTATTTCTGAATGTTAGAACCTATATGTGGAATCCTACAAGTCATGTTGGAGTGCAATACAAATGGGGTTTGCTTAAGGAGATATTGCTTCTCTCATAACCAGTTAAAAGGCTAAGCTCTATGGGTGAAGCACCATGAAGTGTGTCCAAATAGCATCAAAGTAATTGGGCAATTTTATGATTTTCAAAGATAAATATCTTCAGGATAAACTCTGCAAACCGTTACCCTTCAGTTCACAGTTGACTGTTTAAGCTTATGATGTTACAATTAAACCAAACAATTTTAGTGGACATCGTGCACATATCAGGTATAGCACGACATATTGTGAACAAACCACTTGTCAAAGGTGTCTGTTTTATTATTAGACATGTGGATCAATAGGAAATCAGGTGTGTCACATGCTATGGTGATATGTTTTATCGAGGGGCTGATGTCCAAACCCTTCTAATTTGATCCTAAGTATACCCTATTGTGTGGGTCATGTGATCTTAAAGATAGGGTCCTAAATAGTATTCCTCGTTCATACCCAAGGGACTGATAGAGTCCAAGGGGTAGATCCAAAAGAGTTCACTCCTAGTTTCTTTTGTAGATCTCCTTCCCTAGTTAGGGGATGGAACACTTGGATAATCACACATCTCATCTGTACTACTGTGTGTCTGGCTTCTTTGAAGTGTCTGTAGATGGGTGATCTAACGCTTTCCGTCCTGATATTAGACTTGTGTTCAGTCCCATGATCTTTTGTTCGCTTAATGGTTTGTCCTACATAGTATATACCACAAGGAGACTTGAGAGCGTAAATCACATTTTTGGTGTTGCAAGTCGCAAAATGATGTACCTTGATCTTCTTACCCATGTTAGGGTGGCGTATGTGGTCTGTTTTGATGATATTGGAGCAATGCTGGCAATTGAGGCACAGGAATGTATCCAATCTATGTTTGTGTACCACCTTTTGTGCAGGTTTCTTCACTCATTCAGCTTTGATCAGTGAGTCTCTAAAGCTATTCCCTTTTGTAATCCAGCATCAGTGGTTCTGGGAACAATTTGTTCAGGAATGGGTCTAGCCTGATGACGTTCCAATTCTTGTTGATGGTTTTCGCCACTTGATGGCTCAGTGCCGAGAATTTTAGTGTATTAATCAATCTGTTACTCTCCTTTTTGAGTTTAGTTTTTAGAAGTTCTTTCCTCTGATGGATTTCCACTCGTGTGATGGCGTTGTCCAAGATATCAGGTGGGTAACCCGTCGTTTTGAATCTGTCAGACATACAAATATAAGTATGCATTTATTATGTATAACCTGTACACTTGTATGCATTTGCAGAGTATGGAGTTTGTGTACAAAAATACAAATGTTCAGGGGCATCAATGATTCACATTGAAAATGTGTTAATGCATCTACTACAAATGCCTCTGAATATTACTGAGCCGAGGAGGTTGCTGCAGTAAAATAGCATGAAAGCTGAAATGGGATCGTTGCTGATTGCACCCATTTTATGAACACATGTGCACTACATTCATTTTAGAAAGAATTTGCATAGTCTAAGGAATGTGTTCATCTTTCTCACTTTTCATGTAGCAATAATTGCATTGTATTTTGCCATTCCCTCTGCCAGCTTCTGTATTGATTTTTCTGTGGCCCCAATTTGTTTTTCTGGAAACGCTATGTTGACAATGTCTTTGCCATTTGGAAAGGCAGCAGAGCAGACATACAACAGTTTTTTTTTAATATCAATCAATTCAATTCAGTTTATTTGTATTTAGTACTTAAACTTTTACAAATTTAAAAGCATATCATATTAATCACATCTATACATTTCTTAAAACATCACAGCTGTCAATAAATTCAATAATTAATGTATTAAATAATATTATTAACATGGGGCAAATTATCCATCTTAATTTCTCAAAACAACATTCCCATTCCACTTGTCACAGGACCTCCGAGGAACACATCATACTTCAGTGCAGTAATCAAGTATAGTCATTTTACAGACAACCATGTATGGGTTGAAAAAAGTTCCCTCAGAAGACACTCCTAGCCTAAATAAAATGTCTAAAATATTTAGAATGTAATATTATAAATAGTAAAAATACAAGTCATCTTAGGTTTTTACATTAAAATCAAATGAAATAAAACAGTTGTGAACTCAGAGTCACCAAGCATCAAATATGTCTTAGTACACAAAGAATCAGCCATACTTTAGTCCTTAGGTAATCATTCCTTAATGATGCCCCTTAAGCTACCCAGGGCTAACTGCACCCTTTCATTCTCTGTATTTAGACAATAAGTCCAAAAAGAATCCAGTTTTATAGAATCGTAGCTATGCACAAATCTACCTAATGGAGTCATAATCACTGGGCCTAGACATAAACATTTCGTAAACAAATGTTTTGCTGTCTCCAACGAGACACAACTATTACAAATATGGCAGGTCCGTTCCTGACACGAGATATTGCATCTTGCCCCATAGGTTGCCAGCAGAGGAAGTTGATTAATCCTTAATTTCAATAAGGACAATCTAACAGCATGGCTCGTGCACTGTGGCACATATCTTTGTGCCCTAAGGGATGTATGTGTTACATTTACAGCATCCACATATGATCTTAAAGCAGAAAGATGAGAATAGTTTTTGATCCAATCTCACTCCCTTAATTGCCTTTTAAATATTTGTTTCACAGTGAGGGGACTAGTGCCGCGTTTAAAGTCAGGGGTCCAAACCATATTTACGCAAATCTTATCAACCAAATTAATTAAATCTTTTCCTTTAATTGCCCTTTCCAAAACTTTTGGTGTAGCCATCAGGGCAAGTAATTGACATCTCGGGTTAGTGTTAGTTTTTAAGTATAACATTCCCTGTCTTGTTATAGCCTGGCCTTTTAAAGATACCAGGCCAAGCTCCAGCCTGATGTACTCAATTGGCATTGAAGGATTCTTTTCCAACTATTGGAACTTTCAAACTTCCAGCAACTGACAGTGCTCTCTCACTTTCAATGAACCGTATTTAATATGAAAAGATCTCTTGCAAAGACCCACGATTATATATCTTATTGAGGTTATATTGATCAGGGGTATGTGGACAACTGCAACAACAATGTGACATGCCGCATAGATCAAAAGTCATTTACAGCAGATGTCCCCAACCACCACTGCAATCACTACCCTAGTGCATGTCTTATTCTGATAGCATTTGTAGGACAATGCTATAGCATTTCTTCCCCTTCACTGGTGCTCGGCCCTCTCATTCTTAAGGACCTGCAGGATTGGTAGGTACTATGATGAATCTGGGAAATTCATCCTTTCTCCCTTTGCGGGAGCCCCCCCAGGAGGCTAGGGAAGTTAGCCTGCTAAAGAAGACCGTCCCTAGGGGTCTGAGAAAGCGGGATCTCATTGGAGTAACTCTCCTATAGGAGGCAAAGACTCCCATTCCTAAAATGAACTCCCCTCGAGGAATACTGTCTCTGCATATATCGGAGTGACATTACTCACATATCATTGGCTCAAGGTAATGCTGGAATCACCTTGAACTCAGCAGCTGATGAAAAACAACACACCCCTTTGAAGTATGGTGGTAAGAACAAAGATATGAAAACCCTTGAAAGGAGGAGGTGGAATTCCACAAAGATGCAAGCCTCCTACGTGCGAAGGAAGGTCCTGGAGTGGCAGAGCCGCGCTACACTGCAAAGCCAGTGGTAGCGTGAAGAACCAAACAAGCAAGACGCCGGACAATTTGCACCGAGAAGGGCTACATTGCTGACACGAAAACGGACATGGTGTAAGAACTGTCTTACCAGGTGGCGTGAACATGCTGCAACCGTGGTGGGTCTGAGAGCTGTGAAACAACACAGAGACTAGGGGACAACAGAGGAACCAACCTCCACTCAGAGTGTGAGGATCACAGAAACTGATAGGACGGACAGGAGACGAGCCATGCTTTGGTGGGTCTGGGGCCCTTGAACCGACATTGAGACCATGAAAAAACAGAGAAAAGAATTCTCTGCTCTCTTTGCGAGGATCACCGAGGCTGCCAAGATGGACGGTGAAAGGAGAACGCCAGAGGTGCCACCTCACCCTGAAGGAGCACAACCAAAGTCAGAGAAGGTACTCAGGTTGTCCAGGGTGGAGAGAGGTGAGTGGAATTAAGCAAAGAGAGAGAAATAAGTAATCATAGGAAACAGAGAAGCCTGGGGAGCCCTGAAGATATAAGAGACATTGTTACCAGTAGGGAACCTGAAGGGTTCAATCAATCTACACAAGGAACAGTATTAGAGGAACAAAAAGATCCACGTTGGTTGAAATGGACTAAGGGTGTGAGCCCTCCCCTTCAAGAACTTCAGACATTTCTTTTATACAAATACTTGCACATTTTCCTGAGGAACTTAAAAGAGACTTCAAAACTGTTCTTTTATGGACTGTTAAGAACAAACATTTTGTCCCACGACCATTACATTGAGAGAGACCCAAATAACATTGGCCGGACGAAGCAAGAGCTTGGAGGCTACAGCTCTGGCTAATTTTTATGTTGTTTTCCTAAAGTGATAGGGTCAGATAGTGAAAAGGATTTGGACTGACTAGTTTTTGGTTTTTAACAATTGACGAGCACCGAACTGCCAGGCTATTATGCAAGTCTATGCAAAAAGGACAAGCATATTCATCCTTGGCACTTAAGAGGTTAATTTAGTTTGTAGGCAGGGAAATCCCTCTTAATGTTAGGGACAGATAAGCCTTTGCCTTGTTTGTTAAATTAAACCCTTGAACTGTTAGCTTGGAGTCTGACCCTTTCTTCTGGTCTGCCACAGTACACACTACTCCCAACCGGTATCCAGTCATTTTATTGCAAACGTTACAGAGTGGTACATAACAGAGCGGATAATAACACAGAAAACACAGAAATAATTAAATAAATATATAGAGAAGTGGGGTAATGGGTTAAAATGGGTCCAGATGGGGCTGGTGTGGTGCTGTAATGTTATAAAATGGGATGTTTTGGAACACCCCCACACCCCTCCCCAAATAAAAAAAACAAAGGAAATTGGTGGTTTGAGGTTTTTTGCCTGCAATTAAATGTACTACTCTGTAATTGTGGTAGCTAAAATCACATATAACCCTTTCAACCTCTTCCCAGGTTTCTCTTAATCTTTCAATGATTCTCAGGTGTGTCTGCAACATTAAACTAATTTTCATAATGGTCCACAACTGAGAGGGTGAGTTGTGAAATGCACCCACCGTCATTTTGATATCAGGCAGAATTGTTATGGCATCCACGTAATCCTTCTATGGGCCTCCTTGGTGCACCCAGGCCTGCCTAACCCCTTCCCTGACCAATGCTTGTGGTTCTCAGAGATGTTTCCTGTTCACCCATGTGCCTGTCTTTCCAGCCCGGTGAGTGAACAAGTGATTCCGCCGACTGCCTCATAATCCATTTGTTCTTGGTACATATCTCTGTGATCATTTAACTCACAGTCCCAACTCAGAGACCGCCATTCCGGCACATGATTTTCAAATTCTAAAACTCCATCACAGAGTGCTAGGGCTGTGGTGGTGACACGGCTGAGAAGGCTGGGGAGAGAGGGTCTAGAGGATCCCCCTTGTACTAGCTTCAGGGGTCACATCACAACGTGGGTGGAGACCCCTAGCACTAGAGTCTCTGGAAACCCATCCCAAGATGCCCACATGGGATATCATCACAGGTGCCTACTGACAACTATGAAGATGAATTTAAAGAGGTAAATGATGGAGTATATTATATGCCAACACCACCTTTAGGATGTATTCTCTCAATAGGAGGGGACACCTTATTATGGAATATTGTAGTGTGTTCATGTTAAAACAAGGGAATGGAAGGCACACAAATAGAAGAGTGGAAGGAGACATCCCTGCTAGTGTCACTCAGTTGGGTCCAACCCTACTAAATTTTGTGATGCCTTTCCGAAGGTGCCTTTTTAATTTGCCACTCCATAGATTGGTAGTTAAACCAAGAAGAGAGTGATCATTTGGTTCTTACTCTGGTGTTTGCACTTTCAGTCCAGTATGGATGGAAGGCGGCATTAAACAATCATGTATTAGAAGAATAGGAATTTGTAGAGTGTGTGACATGTCCGCGTAGTTTGAACTCCAATAATGTAGATATTTTTGGGTAATGCGAGGTGTTATTTTAAGAGATTACTGAGGCCAATCGAGGAAAGTCTGAATCTCACGAGAAGGCCTAAACAATAGGGTGGTGCAGCTATGACTTTGGTATGTATTAAAAACCCTATATGGCAGCAATACGGGAGGTGTATGATTCTCCACAAGGACTGGAAACCAGAGTGCACATAGAAAATTAAAGCAATCTTATAAACACATAATAATAAAAAGGAAATATGTTTTATACAAATGCAACAGAGTTTACCGGGAGGCACAGAATGAATCTCAGGAATCCTCAGAAATTATTGCAGCAGTACAGGGCATTATGAGGTAAATTAGAGTTTTTCAAGGCCAGCAGGCAATGTGGCCGGAACATATAAAATCATTGTACTCCCTTCCCCTGGCTGTGGCCAGCGGGAATAGGGGCATTGCAGAGTGAAATCTAGCCATTAGATTGCTAATTGAACCTGCCCCACATGGTACATAATAATTATCTTTATTGCAATATAGCTCAATGAGCTTTACACAAACGAACAATCACATAAACAATAATCACCTGTACACTAAAAACCACAAGGAACACGGTCCTTCAGATCAACAACTAATGTGAAATGACATACTTATGCAATTCATGATAGACTAAAACTAATCCCTCAATAGTTACCAATCGATCAATAAAAATAATAGAAACAATTTGTTTAGCTTACATATAATAAACAGTGATTTCACTCATAAATCATGCAATATGTACTTGGGTATTACACCTTATCCCCCACTTGTTCTTTAACATGCATCCATACTCTATATAGTGCCAGGTGGACTGAAACAGATTTAGCATTCAAACAGTAGGCCCTGAAGGTTTCAGTTTTGATGGACTCATATGAGTGCACAAGGCCGCACAAGTTGCACATGTATATTGGGCCCAACTTCGCGTACACTATAACAACGTGCTTTGTCGTCTCAGGTTTATGATGAAATCTACAAATCCGACAAAACCGCTCTTTAGTGTCCAAACCTTATTGTGGACCACCGACTGATAAATGTCCTTTTAAAGACTCTTGTCATCTCCCCTTTGTGTCTTAGTAACTTCGAAATCGGGGGGCCATTCAATCTGCTCAAAGAGGTCTTTCATCAGTGTGTTCTGTAGTTCTTTTTCGTGATTATAGTTGGACTCACTTTGTACCCACTCACACACTTCAGTAGTCCACATATGGGTTACATTTGAGTTTTTTTGTATAAATGACCTCTCCCTCTTATTACCATATCACACAAAGATGTGAGACCCAATTCCATGCAAACCAAGTTAACTGGACATGAAGGTTGTAAACGTAGAAGCTTATGCTAGAATGCTCCCTCGATTTGGTCCAGCCATGCCAAGTCAGGTAATGTTAAGGCCTCAAGTCTGTATAGTTCTGTCGGGCAAAACCTTGTTTATACAACTGGATAGCTCCAGCAAGTGAAAATCCTGCTTGTGCCCTAGCCAATGTAGACACATTATTGCTTGACTCCCCCGTTAATCTCAATCCAGGGTGACACCGACCCTTTGTTATCAAATGCACCCTAGTCCAATCATAAGTATGCAATTCCACAACCATGTGTAATAACCATAAAGGGCAGCCCAGCCTCCTCAGTTTAGACCATGTGTGGTATATATGCTGTCCCCAATGAAATTGCAAAATTAACTATGCCCTTGAAACCATCTCTTGCGCCAGGATGACATGACTATTGTCGCTATGAAGGCCATACTCACATGGTGGGATACTATCTTTTGCCCTATTTTCAATTGAGGGATAGTTGGTAAAATTAAGAATTCTTTGAAAGGGAGTCTTGTGGTTCCTGTGTGTAAAAAGGTTAAATGTATGTGTAGAATTCATTTGTACTTATTTATATGTTATTGATATATCACCTTTATCCAAATTGCTTTACAGCTTAATATTTGTTACACATTATTGATAAGAATACCAATTATCAAACCATGAAAGTCAAAGAAATATTCACAAATTAGGAAACGTGAGGATAAGAGACTCAAGCAAGCGATCCCTTAAACGCATCTCTCTTTGAGAGTAATGAAAAGAGACATAGATCAAATGGAAGAGCATTCCAAAGCAAAACAGTGAGTTACGGGAAAGAGTGAAAGTGAGAAGCAGGATAAGGTGGTATGGTAACAGAAGCAAGACCATGAACAAACTGAAACACAATAGATAGTGAGATTGAAATTTTAAGTGCATAGGAAGCCAGTGAGGACAAGACAGATATGAGGAAACATGATCAAAGTAGTTAAGATTATATAAAACACTAAGCAGAATGGAGAATAGATTTAAAAGGTAGAAAAAAATATTTTTGGCAATCCAACATAAAGTGAATAACAATATTGAAGATGGGAACAAACTAGTATTTGAATGAGACACTTCTTTGTTGAATAAATGAAAGCAGATGATGGATTTTCTTTATATAAAAAAGTGTAAACAACAAGATCATGAAATAGAAAGAATTTGCTTTGGAAATGTGAGAGAGGGTTGAAAACTGAAACCCAAACTACGTGCAGTTAATGGAGGAAAGGAAATTGAAGTAGGATAATGATACCCTTCTATATGTAAGGGCTTAAGTCTGTGAAAACATATTATATGGGAACTGCAGGCATAGATGAATGACCACCAACGTGTACACTAGTCTAATCTAGGTTTCCGGAAACTTTAATGAATCCCTCAGAGCTGCCTTGCATTTAATAATATGAAGGTGAAATATAGAATCCAGAAAAACTCTACAAACATGTTATTGTGGATTTCTATGCAGTGTTTGAAATCTAAAATCAAGTAGGCTCCTGAGATGGGTACTAATGGCACTTTGCAAGTACATTGGCGATGAGTGGTAGTTTGTATTTACAATTCTCAAGAAGAATGACTACAGGGAGGGATTCAAAGCACGTCAGCACTGTTGTTTCAATCGCAACAGGAAAATATTAATTAATTATATAAACCTATCTATTTTCCAGTGTAAGGAAAGGTTACCTCAAATTGGGAAACCAATAGATTGAGCTCCTCCTCGCGGATGACAAAGATACAGTCATACTGCATCAGGTGACTATAACCTTATAGCACTCGTTGACATTCTAACATATTATTGTGCTTATGATGAAAGAGGAAATGGTCAATAGAACTGGTGAAATGATAACAAAAAATTGATGAAAGTTGATGGCTTCTTTTCTCTTTGGATATGGTTTGTAAAAGGCATACATTGGAATGGACACCAGCATAAATTAAGAGGGCGGGAGGGTCACTGGATCCTCAGCTAGGGCACTGACACAAATTTTAGCCAGTACAGGATGTTTACTTGTACTATCACTAATCACAGTACAATAGTCAACTATCACTCCTCTGATGCTCTATACAGTGGAAATGTGGGGATTCTAGGACAGGGCCTTTTGTTACCTGGAAGGGAAGGTGTGTAAAAGGGCCTTGCGCTTGATAAATTAGTCTTCTATGCAAAGAATATATTTGGATATATTTTGGAATATATTTGGATCTGGGCTTAACTCTAAACTGGGCTGAACAGGGTTGTCTAATCAGCTGACTTTTGTAAGATTTGGATCAATGTAATAAATGATGTGCCAGGACTTATATAGGAGCCAAGGCCTTTTGACTCTGTATGCTTGCCTAGTTGCTTGAATGACACCAAGCGTATAAATGTTCATGACATTAAGCGCAAGTGAGGAAAACATGGCTTGACATGCTCAATTCAGTTTTCACAGAAAATGTATCAGGGGTAAATACATTTTCAGATGGGTAAAATAAAAAGAAACACACAGATCACTTCTTCCTTGAATATGCCGCTAAATTGTTCTTATTTACCTTCTCCCCTGTTCAGCCTCAATTCTATGATCAAGACTCATCCTCCCTAATTTTTAACCTGTGAGGAAGTTGACCGTGTGTTGCCTTAGCTTATTTAGATCATGACTTTCTGGCTTTCGCAGTAACATTTCTATGATAGTTTTTTTCCTTCAAAGCTACACTCTCTTCCGCTTTGGCTAAAGAAAATATAAGTTCATAAACTCTCTCCCAATAAAACAAATTGTTCAAGCTTTCTTCAGAGCACTCTGTGGGAAGGCCACTCCTCCTAGCCTACTGGTTTGATAGTACTGTGGACAATACCAGAGTTCCACTTTCAACAAAGATGTGGCACCTACATTCTCTGTAACTCTCAATTTCCTCATCAACACCCACCATTTGCTCATTCCTCCTATGAACGTACCCACACAACCGTTGGGCGTAGTGTGCATGTTTCCCTGACTGCAATCTCTACAATTACTCCACTCCAGCCTCTGATTTTCTCCCCTTTTAGGATTTCTAGTTTCCCCTTGTTTTGATGCAGGTATGCAGTTCTTTAGATACATCTCAAACCTCTCCTAACATCTCTTCCAACTACTCCCCTCTAGTTTGGATCTTCATATTGTTTCTTGCACTCTATTTCCAACACTCTACCTACTTCACTTTCCTCATTTGTGCAACCCTTTTCTGTTTGTAAATCAACCCTCTGCCTCTTTTCAGATAGATCCCAACTCCACCTCTTCCTTTTCCAGCTCAATCTCCTGCTTTTCCTTCTCCAAGCCTCCAGTCCCTATCATACTCTCCTTCACCCCCAGCCTTTCCATCACCAGCAACATCCTCTTCATGGCTACACTCTCTGCTCCATGCCTATCTCTTCTCCATACACCCATGCAGAGACCTTTTCCTGTCAGTGTTACATATCGCCTCCCTCAAGGCTAGAATTGTCCCTAGAGGCTCTACTTTTGAGTCATCCTACGATTGGACTGTCTCTGTTAATTAATAAACTGATATTTCTCTATAGTGCGAACACTGTGCTGCTCTGACAGAGCATCCACGGCTCCCTCCACAACCTTATCCTGCACATTTCAGCCCAGTTAGTCAGTCCTGAGCCCCCCTCTCCCCTCTTTCTTTCTCTCACTCTCCCTCTCCTGCTTTAAATAGTGACATTTTGAATTAATGCAGTTTTTGTTTCCACCCATTGAGCTGCGCAACTAGGATCCACAAGACCTTCGCTTATGTTCATGTTATCTTTGTCATGCTGCACTTGGGCTCTTAAAGTGCTTGGGGATTGGTATTGCACATCTGAAAAGACCCTGACCCTGTTGGAGGCATAACAATGGGATCCTCCCCAGATTTCCCCTGTGCCTACCATCTCAGAGTGGGTGGAGATACTTGGCATCCAGGGGCAACTCCCCACACCCCATAGGTCAGGCAGGGCCCATATTTGCATATTTTCAAGGCTAATGACCAACTACCCCCTAAGTGAACTGAACTGAAACAGAAGCTTCATTACCTGGACTAGGGGCCCAGGGCCTCCCGAGACACTTCCCTCTCAAAAATATGTCCACAGCTCATCCACAAAAGACCTCTGAAAACCCTAAAGGCAGATGAAATTCTCATGTGCTTAACAGTGAATATGTTCTTGGGGGTAGAAAGTAAAGGGCCGAGTCATGGCAAAGAAAGGTTTGGGGTTAAAACTTGAAATGCCTTAACACTGAGAAAGATTTAAAAGATACCCATGGAAATATTCCACCCCACCAGTGACAACCCAGTAAATCAATATGCACTCACCAAATGTATTTACAAATTATGCTAACCATTATTCTAACCTCAGTTTCAAGAACTCAAGTAGAGGTTTTGCAAATTCTGTAAAACCCATTTAACCTGAGCTCTAGGAAATTACATAAGTAGGCTTGGAGGGTTGGGAGGAGAGCCAGCTGGGATGGATGAGATGTTCAGATTACTGATAATTTAACCTTTTACCCACTGGAAGAGGCTTCCTACATCCGGAGGGCATTGCTACCACTAATACCTCCATGCCGTTATCTATAGCAGGCAATCAAGTAGGTAATGAGGAGGAGGATGAGGATATTGTGAAAGGTTTTGGCTAGCATCCAGGGTTTAATTACAAGACCGCCTCCAATTTGGTAAAAAAAGACAAAAAGATGGAAAAAGCATGGGCAAGAACGGGACAAAACTGAAGACAAACCTTCAAAATGGCAATAAAAAAGATCTTCACGAATGTAAAAAAAGATCCAGCCTCGTCTTCAGAAGGCAAAAATATGATCAGTGAATGGATGGGAAGTAATGCTGTAAGAGACTTAATAATCTTAAATATGTTATGATGGAAAAGACAAAAATTCCCTTCTTGGAATGTGTAGATGGTAAGGGTATAAAGTATTACAGGTTCCTTGTGCCCCCTTCCCCATACCTACTCCAGAGGCACTGTCAGGGATTTGGGAGAGCCCCCTATATGTTCCCTGACTGTTAATTATGCTACTGCTGTCAATTCTCCAATACCTTGCACCTTCAATTCTGGCCCGAATTCTCTTTGCTTTATTTGAGAACTATATGGACCATCATGCCATGCCATACCAGGAGAGCACCACAGACCACTGGAGAAAACCCAAGACTTCCATATAGACACTGACAGTCTGGTACGGTTGAAAATAAGACGCATTACTTACCTCAGCTCAGGAAAAGAGGCACAATGAACCAAGATCCAACAAAGAAACTAACACACACACACACTGTTCAAATCTCTGCGCACTCAACTGCGGCAAGGCCAAGGGAGGGTTATGTAGTGTTCAGCTACGATAAACCAATCCCAGGTGAAAAGATTTAGAGAGATTAGACCTGAGAGTCAGTTGGAATGCAAAGGCAATCGGAGGAGAAGGAAGAGCTTGAACATGAAGTCACGGGTACAAAAGACCCATAATAACCCAACCGAGGGAAATGTGTTCGGGTGAGACCATGGGTTGTGGAGATAGGCTGAGAAACCAGGCGAAGAATGGAATGTGGAGCAGAGTGGTGAAGAGTCTTTGGAGACTCTGGATAGGAGTGCAGTTGTATTGTGTGTGAGAGAGAGAGAGTGGTACCAAGTAGATTGAGTGCAGCTGTGAGTATGTGAGTGTGAGGGTGAATATGAGAGGGTGGAATGAGGTAAATGAGGAGTTTAAGGTGTAGAGGGTGGAAGTAGATAAGGTAAAGAGAGAGTGAGAGCGGGAGAGAGAGAGAGACTGTAAGAGAGAGAGATGGTGAGAAAGAGAGAGAGAGATAAGTGATTTGTAAAGGGGCAGTTTGGAAGTAGGAGGAAGCAATTGGTGGAAGATGTAAGAGGTAGAGATAGAGAGGAGTGTGAGACTGAGGGTCAGAATAGAAGAGAGATGGAAAGAGAGAGAGAGAGAGAAAGTGTAAGAGAGAGTGAGAGAACAGGGGGGGCAATAGTGAGAAGGAAGAGAGAGGGAGGGAGAAAATCAGAAGGAGTAGTAGGAGAGTAGTAGGAGAGTAGGAGGGAGGACAAGGGAACAGAGAAGGAGTCAGAGGAGAAAGTAGAGTAGGGATTAGTATGGTAAGATCAGGGAAATGAGTTGGAGGGAGTGACATGGAGAAGGAGAGAAATAGTGAGTGCCCGGAAAGAACCACCAAGACCATTCTTCAGGGATTTTGTGTGCAGGACAACCCATGAAAGCCCCAGAGAGAGTTCGGGAAATTGGGCCTTGGTCTTTATACCCTCTCATTCTAGATACTAGACCGTAAAGGTCACTGATCTGTAGGAATCACAGTAACCCTATGTGATAGGGAAGGCTGAGTTAGTGTGGAGGGAACAGTTAGAAACATCCCTTTGTCACGTCTACCTGCAGTCCTAAGAGCACAGTGAAGTCAATGTTAAAGTGCTCTTAATAAAAACCCCTGAACCATATATCAGACACTTGGGAATAATAAGGTCATCTGTGATAAGAGGAAGAGAAGGATTATCTTGGAATACATGAAGCAAAGAGAGTTGGACATACAGACAGGATACCCATACAGATGAAGCTGAAGCTGATCAGAATCTATCCCCTTTCTGAGCAACACAGATGTTTCATTCTGCCTCAAATCTGGTTAAAAAAAACACAATCCTCCTCCTTAAGGATAGGGCATCCTCTATTCTAAGCTCAGCAGATAATATTACAAGCTAAGTGGGGATGAGGGAACCTCCAGAGTAGCCTCTGTCTACTGCCCAAGTCTAGAGAAGGGCAAGTGTTTTGAAGACCTTCTATCCACGATGTTAGATTTAGATTTTTCACGGCCCTACAAATTGGCCTGAGGCCTCAACCCGGAATGAAATCACAACCTGGCCAGGTCCTCAAAGCCTCAAAGCAAACTAGAATAATATGTGGAACACAAGGAGATATATCATAACTGCCATGAGCACCTGGTGAGATATGGACTCTAATCATAGAGGCTATACATTCTTTTCAGATAAACATGGTAACCGTTCCAGGTTAGATTATACTGTCATTGATAAGTCACTTAGATAAAACATACGCAAAGTATAACAATCGCCCTCTCATTTCTCTCATCATACAGACAGGGCTTAGTACAACGATGCTGGACTGTGGGTTGGAAATCAATGTGAGATGGAGAATTAGCAGAACAATGTAAACAAGATGCAGAGAAATCTGTCCAATGCAATACCTATCTAATCATTGATTATCATGATCGGATAGGCTTGTAAAATATTGCTTACAGGAAGAATTACAGAGTTCTTTGGAAGAAATTCCAAAGAAGAAAAACAGATTAACTTACTAGAAGGTGAGCCAGCTAGCCGAGTAATTGACTTAATAAAAACTCATGAAAACAATGACTTCTCCCTTATTAAAGCTTTAAGCATTGTAAGAGTAAAACATAAAGAATGTTTGCACAAATTAAATTATGTAAGTCAATGATCCTTGAGAACTTTGAATAAGGAGAAACAAACAGAACTATCGTAGGTTAGAAAGTGAAAGAGGTACAGAACAAAAATTATGAAGTTCAATACTAAATCAAGCTGTGGGAGACTAGTCAGAGTGGATTTTGAAATACCAGTGACCTTTAAGAAACAATAGTGTTACTGAAAAACAGATCAACATTTTTGCAGGACATAGACTTGTTTATATTAGACTTGATTGGTAGCAAATCGCTGGAGAAAGATATAACTATCGCCAACATTAGGGAAATCAACAAGAAATGAAGGCCCCCCAATTGGTTGTTGTAGACATTCCTTCCAGCTCTAGTCCCTGTCAATAAAGCTCTATATAGCAATGCCATGACCAGCACAAAAGGCCCAAGCTTTTATGAATGGACATAATAATGCAAATATTGAAGCCAGATATAGATCATAAAAGGGAGTCGTATAGGCCAATTTCAATAATAAATAATGATTTAATGATTTATGGGAAGATACTCCCCAAAATAATACCCACTGTTATAGGAGAAATTAACTGCCAAGATCAGAAATGGTTTATTACAGGAAGATCACTCTCAGCTCTTGCACATGAGTTGGTAAGCGCCAGCAATGCTAGATACTAGTTAGTGAGAAATAAATAAATAAAATTGAAAAACTGGGTGCTTAAAAGCAACTTGTAAACAGGTGTACGGGCTCTAGAGGTAGAAATCACTTGGTGTGATTGTTTTGATAAGGAATCCTCATCATGTAACAAATCACTAAAAAGGTTGAATAGGGAAAAAAGGACTTGCCGTGGAAGAACTTACTTACCGAACCCAGAGCTTGCAGACAATCTGTATAGCAAGTATCTATAGATGTGTTGAACTTGATCATTAAATCTGCTACCGTGTAAAGAAATACATTCTTCACAAAAATCAGGTTATTGTGACCCATGGGGGATTCGTTTTCATGGTTTCCAAAGACATACAACATATTTTGCAGGAATGAAACTCCCAAATGCTGGAAGTGCCTTCCGGAATCAGCAATTATATCCATGTGTTCCTAGCCTGTTTCTGGAAATCTGTAAGTGATGTTCTTATGCAGTTCTTATATCTAGAGTTCAGGTGAGTGATATTTTGCATAACTGTAGGGTCCCTGTTGACTGGTGGGGCTACAGTGGAGATTGCCTGAAATAATTATTTGTCACAATTCTCTTTGCAAGGGCGCAGCTGTGTAGATGTCTGACTGATTAAACAAGAGCCTCCAAATGTAAAGACCTGTTTTATAAAAAAATCAATGAAGCTAGACAAAAACGCAGACAAAGGGAAGAAGAATAAAGGGAGATGTTGTCCTTCGGTCTTCCAGTGCATAAATGGGGACGTGGTGAAAAGGCGTAATGCACTGGTGGTTAAGTACTTTGCCAAGTACAATGATTACTGGTGGCTCCTTACAGGTTGTAGATAGCATCTGGCTCTGGAAAATGTCAGAGGCAAACAATTAGGCTGCCAACCTCATTGTGCTCCTCTCCATGCTGAAACACGAATGAGGACTAAAATGGAAAAATGAAAACATCCCAAAAATATACAAATAGAAAAAAGATAAAGACTAGAAAAATTACAATAAAAAAGCAAAACAAAATGCTATGAAAGGAATGAAAAGTGTAGGAAAAAATGGTGCATAAACTCGGACTGATGTCCTTCAAGTCCATTTCACGCCTCCCACAAAGGTCCTGGTGAAGTCTGGGTGTGGGGCACCCTGACAGTCATTATTGGAACAGCAATCAGCATGGCATACGATGTCTTTTCAAGAGTTTAGATTGTGGATGTCTGATGTATTCTTGTGGAGGGTTGCCTGGTACCGCATTCTAGAGAATCAGAGGCTCTGCTGACGGTGCGGTGCAGTGCGGACGACGAGTCTACTCCTCGGCATGTGCGGCTTGCCTGTAAAATCATCGTTGTAGGACAGACAGTGTAATCCTCCCAATTTGGATTAAATGTAATCTGCGTTCAGCTATGGAAGCTTTTGTCTGCTTGCATAGCGGTCCAGGTAATTGGATTTGCAGTGCTGATCGCCAGATTGTCCGCTTACTGCAGAGAGTAGAGCGTTAATCCCTTGTGGATAATTTTCCCATACAATAAAGGCGATGCAGAAAACACCGATATTATAGTTAAATTGCAAGCTTGTATTGCATTTTGTGGGCCAGAGGAGATCTCCTTCATTTGTTTGTCTTCTATGAATAATGTATTTTCAGATGTTATGAATTGTTTCTTGTACGCGATTGTGAATTGGGTAATACCGCCGGCTCCTTGGTGAACAAATTCCAGTCAACTTGACTTCGACAAGGCCATGTGAGTCCTGCCAAAGTTCATTCAAATTGATTGACAGGCCACCATGCTTGCTTGATGAATCCTCAGCATGGTCAGTGGTTACTAAGGATCCACTGACCAGCTTCTGAGTACCAATGGCAGCCTCAGGCGATGGAAGGCAGCAGAATATCCAGGATTAAGCAAACCTACGGTCCCATGAGGCGAATGCTTTCTGAACAAGCCGTGTGCATTCACATGGGAGCCTTCTGGCTAAAGCCCCGCTGTCAGGGCCAGACCTTGCAGCAAGGTTGGCCAACAAAGAGCTTTCAGGTTCTCATGTCCCTATGGCTATGAACTCAATCTGGTGCCTGTGGACTATTTTGGACAATGAAAGACATGGAGCACTGTCTACCAAATGCCTAACATTAGGATGAAACATTGTCTCATACTAGCTGCGCCATGGTCCAGGTCACATGATCCCCTGCTACTAAAGCCCATTCTGTAGGATGGCCCTTAACCTGCTTGTTTGGTTGGGTGGTGGCAGTATATACCTCGTCTAGAAGTACTTGTCTGGTTCATTAATTCTTGAATGAGGTCTTTGGCTCCAAGAACAGGATTCTTTGCGAAGGGCATCTTTCAGCTTGGCCTTCTTCACTCAGGTTCACCTGCTATATCTGCTTCTTTGAATTTAAGAGAATTCCCATGCATAATTATTTTTGAAACATTAAAATAATCATCAGTGGCCCAATCGGAACAAGAACTGAAGAACATCTTAACTATCCCCGCAAATGAGCCTTGCATTTGAATGCGGAGGTAATCTTTTTTCCCTTTTTATTTTCAAAATAAACTTTATGGTCATGAGATGTGGCCTTGGCTGCTGGCCCAGAGACCTGATTTATGGCTACAGGAAACGCATTGTTCAACTATGAAGTGCAATGAGATAGTTCATGTCTCAAATAGGGCCTACATACTGCAATACTAAGTTTCAATGTCAGTTTGACTTTCTTCCTCTTTCTTTCTTTCTTTCTTTCTTTCTTTCTTTCTTTCTTTCTTTCTTTCTTTCTTTCTTGCCTGTCCTTCCTGTGTCTTTTCATGAATCTTTCTTTCTTTCTTTCTTTCTTTCTTTCTTTCTTCCTTTCTTTCTTCCTTTCCTTCTTTCTTTCTTTCTTTCTTCCTTTCTTTCTTTCTTTCTTTCTTTCTTTCTTTCTTTCTTTCTTTCTTTCTTTCTTTCTTGCCTGTCCTTCCTGTGTCTTTTCATGAATCTTTCTTTCTTTCTTTCTTTCTTTCTTTCTTTCTTTCTTTCTTTCTTTCTTTCTTTCTTTCTTTCTTTCTTTCTTTCTTTCTTCCTTTCTTTCTTTCTTTCCTTCTTTCTTTCTTTCTTCCTTTCTTTCTTTCTTTCTTTCTTTCCTTCTTTCTTTCTTTCTTCCTTTCTTTCTTTCTTTCTTTCTTTCTTTCTTTCTTTCTTTCTTGCCTGTCCTTCCTGTGTCTTTTCATGAATCTTTCTTTCTTTCTTTCTTTCCTTCTTTCTTTCTTTCTTTCTTTCCTTCTTTCTTTCTTTCTTTCTTCCTTTCTTTCTTTCTTTCTTTCTTTCTTTCTTTCTTGTCCTTGCTGTGTCTTTTCGTGAATCTTTCTTGCCACACATGTCCTTCTTAGATCTTCCCTCCTTTCTCTGTTTCATTCTCTCTCTTTTCTTCTTTATCTCAACTTAAGCATCAATTAACGTTTAGTGTGATTAAAAGGCCACATTTACGTCAGACTGTGAGCTGTCTGCATTGGTCTTTTCGAGAGGCCAGTCTAGGCCAGTCCTAGGCATCAATGTGGTCTCATTATGCCCCACAGGAATGCGGCACGTCTGTATGAGAAAGGCCCTCCCCTTTGTGTGGGCCTTGGATGTTTTCCAGTCTGTTTGCTTAAATGAGGGGCCTATTTTAAGTCCTGTGAAATGTCATCTCCGCAGAATTAGGATTTCAGCGTCACAGGGATGATATAAAATACGGATTTGGGAAGTGTTGCATGCAGTACAGCAGAACATCTACATGTGATGTTTTTCTATTGTATCTGCATTTTCATCCGTTGTTTCGAGGATGGGAATGGGTTGGGTGATACTGCATATCACACCGTGGGTAATAATAAGAAGCGCTCAGATAGCTGAGGGTTCGTAGCGCTATATAAATGCTACATTTTTATTATTATTATTATTACCATGGTAAACAATACACAGGAGGGCCAGTATATATCCTTCTGTGCAATACATGCCCAATTTTCTGGGCCAGGAGGATAGCTCAGGGGCAACGCATTTTGACAACAAGACAATACATAGCACCACAAGGTCGAATCCCGGTCTGCGCTTAGAAACCTCTCCAGTATTAAGCGCATTATGAAAGAGCAATTATAATTAAAAGGAAGGTTAGAAAGCAGGCATCTAAGATGCCCATTTTCGTAGGGTGCCCCACCCTTTTATACTTTGAGTCCTTAACTGAAGGGAAAAACCACCGGAATCACATGCTTGTACCTTTTTTCATTTTTACTTCCACCTTTTGAATGCGGGTAAATATTGGAGGTATTTTAATTATGTATTTCGGCTTTTAATCAAGTGGAATGCCTTTGGAATCCAACATGAGATAAACACCTCATGAGTAGTAATCAGGCGGGTAGTAAAAACAGATGGTTTTTTAAATAACCCCTGTTTTTTACCATTATGGCAATGCCACCCAGATTGAGTACACTACCCAAAATGCATCGTTTCCCAGTCAGTATAGTCTTTACAAACTTTGGAAGGTATCAGGGATGTCCGTGAAACAGAATGGCATACTGTGAACTGTCAATGGCAGCTGCTGGACCCTCAAATTAGTGGAATGTACGTTTTCACCCAAAATGTCATCACCAAGGGAACAATGCAAGAGAGGCGCAACACACAGGAATGTTCAGGGTGTTTTCCATCCAGAAATATGTTTAAAACAATTATGCTTATTGGGGTATTTTATAACCCAGATTTACAAATAATTGCCTTAAAAGCTGTTGATGAATAGCCGTAGATATTTAAGGCAGGACTGAAAGCTAACAGATGAATATAGACACCCGAGTATGACCCTTCTTCAGGGATCTAGACTGGCTTTGGAGCGGCACATTCTACTGAAACAGCACTTCTGCACATTTCTGACTCCCTTCTCTCTGCGTGTCACAATACACTTCCATCTATATTAATTATCCTCGACCTCTCCGCAGTTTTCGACACTGTTGATCACCCCACTCTACTCTCCTCTCTTTCCTCCCTGGGTATCTTCGGCTCTGTCCTCACCTGGTTTAGACCTGACCTCTCCAGTGGCTCCTACTCTGTGTCCTGGGCTAGTCATCTTTCTCCTCCTCTTCCCCTCCTATATGGTGTATCCCAAAGTTCTATGTGTGGCCCACTTTTGTTCTTGCTGTACACTATGCCTCTTTCCTCTCTTATCTCGTCCTTTAATCTTTCCTGTCATTTCTGCACTGATGATTTCCAAATTTTCTTTTCCTTTTTTGAGTTCTCTGATACCCTTCACTCCCAAGTTTCTGTGTGTCTCTCTTCCATCTAATCCTGGATGCTCTCCAACTGTCTCCACCTCAAACCATCTAAAACAGAAGTACTCTTCTTCCCCATCCTCACCTTCCACTTCCTCCACCCTGCATTCCTTTTGTTTCCCCCTCTCAGTTCTTTTTTTTCCATCAGCTCGGAATCTTGTCCTCTTTAACTCCTCTCTCTTCTCCTCTCACAAACATTCTTACTGCATGCAACTGTTTTCTTCTTTTTAATCTCTGTTGTCCTCGTCCCTTCATGTCCTTCCAAGCCTCCAAACTTCTCATCTCTGCGCTAACTTTCTCCTGAATCAATTATTGTTCCTCCTTTTTGATTGGACTCCCCATGTTTTGTCTGAATCCTCTTCGCTCCATTTATAACTCTGCAATGCATCTTCTCTTTTGCCTCTCTGCCCGTGCTTCCATCTCTTCCTCACTTCTATCTGCCTCCAACCTGGCATTCGAATCTCGCCTTATGTTTCATTTCCTTTGCATTGTCTTCAAATGTGCGTAAGGTTTTGAATCCACTATCTTTCATCATTAGTTTCCTTCTAAAATCCCACTCGCGCCCTTTGCTCTCAATCCTTCTGCCCTGTTATTGCCAAACCCCCTACGCTTCCTCCCGCTTTTGCTTTTTTGCCCTACTTGCCCAGCTTCACTGGAATTCTCTCCTGCGTCATTTAGGGGTCGCACTTGTGACCCCTGAGGTCTCCCTTGCTACTCCTGTGGTCACCCTTGCTACCCCTAAAAAAAAGAAAAAGGGGAAAAAAGTGCCTTTTTTTAATTTTTATAATTTGAAGTTCCTGGGCTGCGGCCAATGGCATGTGGCTAATTGAGAATTTAGTTATTTGTCTATCTGGAATTCCATACAATAATTGCTAGACTCGTTGAAGGTTTATTTCAGGCACACGTCAGGGGGTGAGTCATTGATTTAGTCTGTTCTTAAACACCTCAAATTCACAATGCAGATAAAATCCTCCAAAAAGCATTTAGAGTAGAATAAGCATCCATTTCGGACTATGTATTTTGCTTTTTGCAAGTTGCAGTTATCGCATGGTTTTTTTTCTGCCGATACATATGGTGATGCATTCTTGTATGAAATGCATATATCACGTTACAGTAATATTGTAACCATATTTCTCATAGTGTACTTCCCGTGATGTCACTTTGGGGTGGGGTCAGATGACATCACTTCCTGTGATGTTATCAGAGGTCAAAGGTCATAGGATGTCACTTACGCTACAGCTGGCATTTTGGTGAAATGACGCCCCTGCCCTTACTATCCGCTCTTCCTCTTCTTATCACATTTTCCACGCCCGATTAATGGCTCATCTTCTGTCTCCTCTATCTAGTCCTTTAACATCTGATTTGTGCTGCCACTTTTACGTTATTATCTGCACCCTTGTTAGTTTTATGTCAACCGCTTTGGAGAAAGCGCGCTATAAATTCAAATGAATACAAATGCAAATGTTGATGGGGGCTTTGAGTCTGACCCTTGGAGGGGGCATTCCCTTCCTGCCTCACCAGGTCACAGCGATCTCACGAATTCAGAGGCTGAACAGATCCACCAGCTTACACGGTTCAGATCTGTTCAAGTTACTTTCTCAGCACAGGAGTGGCAAAGAGTCCAACTCACCTCTGGGGCAGTGAACCCGAAGACTTTATACTTCAACACTCCCAGAGGCGTGGATGGGTGTTAAGGAAAGGACACGGGTTAGAACAAAGACCAATACATTAATAACATCCAAGTGTAACACCCTTCCCAACCAAAACCTCAGAGCAGTTTTTTGTACCTGTAGGAAATGATTCATATGCTCAAGTATTCATTCTTGCTTTATGACAGTGTTTATGTGTGGTATTCTTCTTTTGAAAAGATCAGGCTAATCAGTACATCAAATGTAACCGAGCACTTTGAAACCTTTGACCACAATGTGAGTGCTTCTCTAGGAAAAGGGAAATAATCACTGTCTCAGAAGCAAATGTACTTTGGGAAAAACAGAGCGGTTTTGAAAAGACAGCTGAATGTACCATGTTGTTAATAGATATGATAGGTTATTCATAACCCGTTTTGCTCCGTGTCGTCTTGCTTCTAAGACGAGCTCGTTGCCCCCTGCGGAATCCTCCCGAGACTAGTCATTTCTTATGCATCCTGAGTTTCCTTGCTATATTCACCTTTGCTAAACGGAAAACTTGCGGTTATTTTTAATGGTAGGCGTCCCACAATCCTTGAGGACATGCAATACTACAAATAACAAGCCATTTCTCTTATTTCCATGTAAGAATAATGCTTATTTTACTTTCCGTTTGTTCCCAAAACCAACTTTCGACACCCTTCATAATTCTTATGATGATGTCAGAATAAAGTCATCCTTCCCACAGGTAGTTTTCACCTGCAGCAATTACTCTGGTGGATATTGCCACCCCTCAAATGTTCTGCCGCTCTTCTGTAACCTCCCCAGAGCCGCAAACATGTAAAAGGGTTTCCCGCCAGAGCGTTGCTTCTGCCCTTCCTGAGCGCTTCCTCTTTTGCTTAAGACGTTTCAAGTAACGGAAGTTGTAGCTTTCATGAAGCTTCTATCAAGATGGCCACCAATGCACATAAACATCATGGGAAATATAGTGCAGAAGCTGTGTCTTCAAACATTAAACATAAAAAAGACGCTGTAAATGAATGTACTCCCAGGTAGCCAGCCAATCAGGAGCACCAGAGAATTCACTTGTCTGAGTGATCTTAGCTCCTGACAACTAGCGCCTTCCGCCCTGAGCCTTGATATCACGGCTTTGGTCTTGGACCCCTGCAACCTTTCCCTTGTGCGTGCTTCCCAACCCACCGACTCCACCTACACCCTGTAGCACATCCTTAGCTGCTCAACAAGCTTCACATCCCTGCTGCTTTTCCCTACTTCTCCTCCATTTATGGTACTGCCTCCCCACGACATGGAAATGGAAAAGGGACTCAGCACAGAGCCACAGCTTCTTTCTCAATGTTGGTCATTTTTTTTTTTTTTAGAAACCCAAGGATTGCGCGCTGTCTGCGACTTGCAGTGTTTGTTCCTAAAACAAGCCCTAAGCTCCACGGCATTGCGCTCCCCCCCACACTCCCTGTGCTAACAGCCATTACACCACTGATGACCAGCTTCAATGACGGGTAATGGTGCAGGGGCCTCCATTAAGGCTTTCATCTATAACTTGGGCCCCAGTAGGTTAATGGCCGGGAATGCCCACTGTCTTGGGTGTTGTTGTTTAATTAGCAAATGGATTTCATTATACACCTCTTTTCAGCCAATCAGAATACTCAGAATTCAGTCTATAATCTCTGTTTTAGACCTAATTCCAAACACTCTGACTTGAGCAGCAGCCTGACCAGCAGCTACGCAAAGGCTGAGTGGAGTATGCGTAGTCCAATTACACTTCATTTTGTACCCCAGATCATTTGCGCGCTGATATATGGTGAGACAGGGGCACGGAATGGAGTTAACATCTCCACCGTGCTCTTCTCCTCCATCTTAGGAATTTTAAATGCCTTCAACACCATCATTCTTGAGACCCTGCAAAAAAGACTAGGGAACATTGCACTAAAAGGAATCGCCTTAAGCTTGAACACTTTTTGCTGACCAAGAGAATGGAAACAAAAGTCATTGCCCCTTTCAGGTCTGATCTTTGCAACCTAACGTGTGGAGTACCCCGAGGTTCCAGTCCTTGCCTGTTTTTCTTAACGTACAAATGACCTCCTTCCCAATCTTGTCAACAACTCAGGCCTCACATGCTTCAACTACATATATGACACGTAAATGAATTACAAACTCTCAAACAACAATGAACACATCATATCTAAGTACATACCTTAAAAACAGACTCAATTTACTTAACCCAATGAAAACAGAACTCGAGATCTGCCACGAGACGCCACATAACCCATTGCACATTCAGTGATCGTACTTAATGGTAGCCTGCCCTCCTCCCAATTGTGGAACCTTGGAATCACAATAGACAGCCCACTTACCCTAGAAACGTCGGTTAAAGCCACCACAAGGAGCTGCTTCTTCAAACTCCATACCATCTGACATTCTTGTACAGGACCATGGCAGTGTACTGGTACTATTAAGATTTGATTACGTCAACAACATTTACCCAAGACTTCTAGATTATGTAAGGAAAAGACAACACAGAGCGCAAAATGTACCTACCAAATTACTCTAAAAATATTTAAATACATCACACAAGCACTCCGCACAATGCATTGGCTCCTAATCCCATGGAGCAACAATTGAAAAACGCTTTCTCATCAGACATACCATGGCAAGGTCCCTGAATACTTCACAAGGGAATTCTCACACTATATACCATTAAGAACACTCTGATCCAGTAATGACACACTAGTAATTCTCATACCAAGAATCCCGGCACGCTACTCTGAACAAACAAAACAATAGGGATACCCACGCTCCCACAGAGGTAATTGTCTATGAGGGCAAAACACTCACCGTCGTTATGGCGAGCTCCGTGAGTCACATCGTTATGCCTCACATTGTCACAATACCCTCGGAGCCATTAGGTATAATTGTTTCCCTGCGGCTCACGTGTGGTACACAGGTATTGCTAGGCTAACGGACGAACCTGGCGCCAGTACTCGGGCATATTGTGAATTTATTGTGAATCTAGAGTCCCTCCCAACCCCTGGTTTACATACACTTTCTGTTAATTTCATTAGGTTACGTGTCCAAGAGGGGATGTGACTACACTAGACCAGACTCGAGGCACTACATGATAGCGCATGCTTCACATGCTATTCCTAACCAGCACAGTAGGTTTTTCCTATCCTCTAGGATATATAACCAGTAATTGCTGTGATAGACCTAGTAATCATGTCCTTTCCACACCCTTTTTGTGTAGCAATACGTGATAGTGCATGTGTAGCACTCCATGACCTTATCCATTGTGACGGGACAGGGACCTTAGAAGCCCACATTTGATGCACAACCTGAATGCGCTGATTCCACGATCTACGTTCATTTAAGCACTGTAAGATTCCCCAGTGGGGACACGGTTCTTGCTACTTTCAGAGCTTATTTAAATAACCACCCCAAAAAAACACCACTATTTAGTACATTGCATTTTATTCTTTGATATGATATGATATTTTATTTATATAGCACCTATACACAATGTTTTTCAAAGCGCTTCAAGGCAAGGGAGGGATCAAGGGAAAATACAATGAAATTCTTACAGGCCATGAACAGTAAGGATGTGAAATTAACTATCGTACTCGGCCTTTCAGATAGTGCAAGAGCTAAGACATAGATAAGGAAGGGAGCGGGAGAGTGGGAAGGAAATGGAAACAGACAGGCGACTACCATACTAGGCCTGATGACATTTCTGGTAGAGCCGGAGAAAAACAAGAGGTGAGGGAGAGGGGTGCAGAAAGGTTGGGGATGAACAAAACAAGCTACTATCGTACTAGGCCTGACAACGTTTCAGATAGTGCTGGAGGGGGGGGAACAGTAAGGGGATGGGGGAGCGACAGATGAGGTTGCTATCATACTAGGTCCAGGGATAATTCTGATAGAGATCATCATCAAAGGAAGCTTTTGCCAGAGCCCCGACCACAATTCTCCGTCCTGATGAAGGTTGTCTTATCCATAGCTATCCAAACTTCCTGAGAGGCCGAAACGCAGTTATGTCGACTTTTTATACTGCACAGTGTCTACTGTGTACGCTGGACATTAATTTTATGTTTCTAAACTCACATCAATATAAATCCTGGAAAATAGTAAAGGGCTGCACTGATGAGATGTTTTTTGCTTTGTATGTATAGCAATTGGTACTATTGTTTAATTTGCACTGTATGTTTTTGTTTTGGGAATGTTTTCTGCGTTCACTCGCCTGTGACAATCATTTCCCCATATCTAATGTAATATATGTTGTCTTGTGTTCCAATAATGATTACATTTTTGGGTCTTTTTGTTCTTCCGGGTTTGACCTGATCAATAATGATGACATTTTTGGGTCTTTTTGTTCTTCCGGGTTTGACCTGATCATTTGCTTGGTACATATAGAAGTTGCATTACCTGGAGAGATCAGGGAAAAGCCAGGTGCCCTATCGTTTGCTAACACTAGTAATGGTGCCAGGCTTTAAAGAGAACAACAGGGAGGGTCACCCTTCTCTCTTCTACCAGAATTAGACTGCCTAACCTTCTGAAAATAGCTAAAAACCTGTATATTCAATTGACATAACTTTAGCTCAAGACCAGCACCAAAACATTAACCAACTATACTCCTACTCACTTGAACTTCGATCCAAGGTAAGGTGCTCCTCTTACCTTATACGGAAATACCAGAGATCCACATGCAATCCCCTGAAAAAGACTATTAAAAACAGACTAATGTAGATCAGAAGACACCCCTCTTAAATTGAAAATGCCAGTTGCCTGCCTACAAAAGATTTTGGAAAATGGACTCACTTGTACTTGACCCCACACAACTGATACAGAATTTAGAGGTGTGACAAAAGGACTACTGCTCTGTAGGAGAACATGGATGAGTAGTGGCTAAACTATGCATTCAGCCCCACACTACTTACTAAACCAGCAGTTATCCCAATCATAAAGGTGAAATAGGCACAACCCTAAACCTATACCTCCTTCGCCTTAAGCGGTAAAGCAGAGTGAGGGAAAACTGTATCTTCCGAAGGGGCGTGAGCTGATGACAGCAGCAACCCAAACAGAAATATTACAAAGTCTCCAATATAAAAAGATTGCCCGATCAAGGTTCTATATAAATGTAGATTTTATATTAAACAATACAAATGCAAATAACTAACTAACAACAGAAGCAAAAGCCCACCCCTGTAAAAAAAAAAGGAACACAATAAACGCAAGCTGTTGTAGAATAGCAATGTGAGTAGGTGAGATGGGGAATTCAGGCACCCAATTGGCCCAATGTCAATGCTTAAAAGATGTCTTGTAAGTAAAAGGCAGCGACGGGAAGCTTAATCGTCACTGTGGTCCCAAAAGTGGACCAGGGGGAAGTAGTTTTCAAAGCACCTTATTTCTTTCTCTTGGGTGCTCGACAGCATCTAGCCAGCTTCTAGGACCTTTCCTGTGAATGACTCAGTGTTCAGATGGGTGGAGTCACGTTAATCGAGTTGCAAGTCGGAATTGAGTCTGCAATATGACGAGGCTCAATGTGGATCGAGACGCTGCTCTAGTTGATGTGAGTCAGTGGGTTCCAAAAGGCCTGGTTGATTGTCGAGTCAGGTCAAACCAATGTTTTTGCTGGGTTGTGTAGGCGCGTGACACGATGGATTCCAGCGGTTTGAGTCTGCGGTCGAATTGGGTCATGAGGAGATTCTGTTGGATCAATGTGATTCTTGAAATGTCGTGAGTTGATGTTTCCACAGCAGTAAACTGGCACTCAAATTGAGGCGGGATGATCTCAATGGTGCAAGGCAGCATCGAGACAACTGGGGGAAGCAAGAAACTCGTTTGAAGTGTGTACAGTGGCAAAGGCAGCACCTATGCCGGCTCAAAGGGCATTGAGCACGATGAACGCTGCTCTTGCTTAATTTTAATAGCTACATCTAGCTTCAGTGACTTTATGTGCCAGCAGCTGTCAGTGGTGTGCAGGTGACAGTTGAACCTGTTCTGTGCCATTCTGATTTGCAGACCTTCTTTTCAGAAACAGAATCACTGCATGATTTTATATTAATAATAATTTTAAAAAACCTAGGGATTTCACATCTGTGCCATATTGAATGCTGTCACAAAAGAATGTGAACGAAAACACCTAACAGACCCTGATAATCATTAGAAGTGCGCCCAACAGCCTCTCTGTGATAGTTGAATTAGATGTGCCCAATAGCCTCTCTGTGAATTTAGAAATATTCCCAATAGCCACTCTGGAAAGTTGAATTTAGAAATGTTCCCAATACCCATTCTGTGGAAAGTTGCATTTTGAAGTGAGCACAATAGCCTCTCTGTGAAAATTACATTTAGAAGTCTGCCCAACATCCTAATAGTATAATACCATGCTGGGCAGAACCGACTAATGTCCCGAATAGCCTCTCTGAACAAAGCTGATTTAGATTGAATTTAAAGAAGTGCACCTTCTAGCGTGTTCCAACTGGAAAGTTGAATTTAGAAATGTGCCCAATGGCCTGTCTGTGAAAATTGCATTAGAAGTGTGCCCATTAGCCTCTCTGTGAATTCTGAAAGTGTGCCCAATAACCATTCTGTGGAAAATTGCATTTAGAAGTCTGCCCAATATCCTAACAGTATAATACCATGCCGGGCTGAACCGACTAATCTCCCTAATAACCTCTCTGTACAAAGTTGATTTAGATTCATGCCTAATACCCTCCCTGTATAAAGTTGAATTGAAAGAAGTGCACCTACTAGCGTGCCCTAATTAATCTTATTAGTATACCTAACAGTATAGCTGTGTAATGTAGAATCTAAAACGGTGACTAATAAACGAATACCCCCTCTATTCAAATTGAATCTAGAGGTAGACCTAATATCTTCTCTGTATACAGGAAAACTTAGAAGTGTACCTAAGAGTACCTAATAGACTAATAACATCTCTGTCTACATTAGAATCTAAAAACGCACCAAATAGTCCAGTATCGTCTCTGAGCAATTTGAACCTGGAAGTGTGCCTAAAAGCGTGCCACCTCTGAACTTAGAACTACTATCAGAAAGACCTCCTAAATCCACCCAAAAGCTTGCATTAAACATGAGTGCCCCCACTCCACCAGATTCTGTCAGAAACGACCCCCGTGGACTGCCCCCAATCTCCGATCTGCCATCCCTCCCTTCCCCACTTCCCAAACCACCCCACCCTCCTTCGCACTCCCTGCCATTCCCCTCTCCAAACACCAAGCCAGGGGGGCATGATGGCGAGCCAATCACCCTAAGACCACTCCACCCCTGAACCCCACCACTGACCAGCCAACGTTGACCATACCCGCTCCCCTCACGATCATACCTGGCACACCCCGCACTGCAATCACCCACCCCCCGCCTTGCCCTCAAACCCCTGCCACCTTCCCCCCCGACCGCACCCTTTCCCCTCCCTAAAATCTGCACACCTATCCCTAGCAAGAACCGAAGCTGCTTACCTCTCCCCCTCCGAACCCCCTACCCTCTCTCACACACCAATCGCAACAAAGAAACTAAAGAGGAAACGTACCTGGTCCCCCTCAATCTCTCAGCACTCTTCGCCTCCCCTGTCGCGACCCACCACCTCATTCCCGCAATCACCTCCTTCCCCCGTGGCTTCACCCTTCCTGAAACCCCTCTTCCTCGATTTCTCATCAACTACAACTGAAACTCCTAACCGCCCACACCCCACCTTCAAATCCCCCGAACCAAACCCGATCATCTTATCACATGCAGCCACCCACCCCAGCCTGAAGCCTGACAAATTGTCTGCTCGCCCACTATTCCCATCTAGCATCACCCACCCTACCACTCTCCCTCCACTCTCTCCGCCACCGTCCCCTCCAGCACTGAGACCAACCTCGCCTGCCAATGTGAACTGCATCCTATTTAACGCCCGATCCGTAGCAAAAAACAGACACTGCAACTATGACCTCCTCGCCTCTGTCAAACCCGACCTAGTTTTCATCACTGAAACCTGGTTCTCTGACGACTTCGCCCCAATCGCTAATGAAGCCTTTCCCCCTGACTACTCCCTCATCCCACTGAACCGTCCATCCAGTGGAGGGGGGGTAGCATTCCTCTTCAAGTCTCTCTTCCGCGCCTCAATCATTGACAACCAACCCTCCATTCTGTCTTGCGAATCTCTCCTCGTTAAACTATCCCTCTCCCCGTCGTTCTCACATAGCTTCCTAATAATCTACAAGCCCCCTGGCTACGATAGACAATTCGCAAACAACCTCTGCGACTCTATTGCCACCCTCCAACCAAACCATCCCAACCTCACCCTTCTTGGAGACTTCAACATATGGCTCGACATTCCCACCAACCCTATGACACACTCCCTGGTTGATGGTTTAGACACAATTAATCTCCAACCCCACATAAACGTCCCGACTCACTATAAAGGACACAGCCTTGATGCCATTTTTAGCTCCAACAGCCTCATTCATTTAAAGCCCCCCACCTCTATCTTCTGGTCCGATCACTTCATTCTCTCGTTCACCATTCGCTCACCCGACCCCCTTCCCGTTCTCGTATCTGAACCTACGAATCTACGCAAATGCTGGAAAAAACTAATAATCGCCCCGGACCTAGCCGAGGCTCTCCTACAGTCCCCACCACCTACCTGCCGTCTCAACAACCAACTAACCCCTGAGGCCTTTGATTCATGGCTCAACGCATCTCTGATGCGGCTCACACCCCCTTGCAAACCATCAACCCGCTGTGGCCTCTTCCCCAGATGGTTCACTCCTGTGTTAAAGACCACTAAACAACAATACAAATATCTAGAACGCAAATGGCAGAAAGACAGAACCCAGGAGAGCAGGGCCTCCTTGGCCCGACACCTGTACAAGTACAAGGCCGAAATCCGGAAGGCAAAAAAGCCCACTACAATACCCGAATCCTAAACTGCAAAAACCCAAGCAAAGAACTCCACAAAGTCATCTCCGAATTCACCAACCCAGCTTGTACCACGACCGTCCCGACCCCGACACAATCACTGTGCGACTCACTCTCCCTCCACTTTTACACCACGGCCATCGAAAGGACAAATGCTCCACCCATACCAGCCAGCCCACCAGCTGCGTCCTCCACGCAACCAACGTTCGAATCCTTTAGTCCAATATCACCGGAGCAATTTCTCAAACTTCTTTCTGCCCGCAAACCATCTGGATCGCCGCTGGACCCTTGCCCAGCCACAACAAAAGTTTTGCTTCCATCTGCGCAGGAGAACACGCAAGATCTATCATAAATGCCTCCCTTTCCTCTGGTTTCTTTCCCGACGCATTCAAAATGGTTCACGTCAAACCTCTAATTAAAAAACCTTCGCTCGACCCTCTCGAGCCCAAAAAACTACCGCCCCATTTCAAACACCAGGTTCCTTGCCAAACTCATTGACCGAACCTCCTACTCCCAACTAAATGCCTTTGTCGAAGCCAACAATCTGCTAGATCCCACCCAATCAGGTTTCAGAGCACGTCATGGAACTGAAACCACCCTAACCTCGATCTGGGACGAACTTAAAATGATGGCCGACTTCGCGGGATGGGCTGCTCTAATCCTTCTCGACCTATCCGCCGTCTTTGACACGATCAATCACTCAATCCTCCTAGACCGCCTCCACTCCCTAGGAATTTGTGGAACCGCTCTTAAATGGATAGCCTCTTTCCTCAAAGATAGGTACCAAATAACGATACTCTCCAGCTATACCTCCCAAGCCCGACCAGTCGACACGGGAGTCCCACAAGGAGCATGCCTATCTGCCCTCCTGTTCAATCTCTACCTGATCACCCTCCCACCAATAATTCGCTCACACAACATCCTGTGCTACAACTACGCCGACGACACCCAACTAATTGTAAAACTCCTTAGCTCAAAACCCAACTTGAGCTGGCCTCCTGCCTCCTTGACATAGAACTCTGGATGACCCAAAGCCAACTCCTGTTAATCCCCTCTAAAATGGAAATAATGATATGTGGCAACACAGAACTTCTTCCGCACCCACTACCGTGGCCACCCGCCATGGACAACTCACCGACCGCCGCCAAATCAGTGAAAAATCTTGGATGCACCCTGGACTCTGACCTAACACTCTCTCGCCAAGTCAACAACATCTCAAAGTCCTGCCACTACCACCTTAAAACCCTTAGGCGCATCTTTCCGTATCTTTCCTTTCCCAACAGACTCTCCGCGGTCCAATCAATCATCATATCAAGACTGGACTACGCAAACGCCCTATACCTCGGAGTCCATGCGTACCAACTGAATAAACTCCAAAGAGCACAAAATGCGGCAGCCAAATTGCTACTTGCGCTTGGCCCAAGAGACCACGTCTCTCTGGCCCTTAAGAGGCTGCACTGGCTCCCAGTAGCCCGAAGGGTGACCTTCAAAACCTTATGCATCTCCCATAGAGCATTGCATAAAACCGGACCTCAATATCTTCAAGACAAACTAAAACCCTACAACCCCCACGAACCCTAAGATCGAGCGCAGCCGGCCTCCTAGTCATACCGAAGACAAACTCTGTCAGATTAGGCGGATCATCATTCTCAGCCTTGGCCCCCACGCTATGGAATTCACTGCCACCCCACATCCACCTAACTGAGGACCTAACGTCTTTCCGCAAACTGCTGAAACCTGGCTCTTCCCATAAAACCAACTGTACCATACTAACCAAACAGTCTTACAACAACTCAATGACACCAATCCAACAAACTACCTGATCCGAGAAATTGACAGCTAATAACCCCTAATATAAACTAGAAGGACAAACAGAACTAAACGAATAAAGGTGATCAAAGCAGTAAAAGGAACAATAAAAATAAATCATACGGAAATAGTAAAGAGAGTTAAACTGATGAAATCGACGGAATGCATAAGGAGCGAACAAAATGAATGTCACAGATGAGATAATTAGAATTGATGAAGCAGGTGGAACTGACAAATGCGATGAGTGGAAGAATGCATGAATGGAAGAACAGATAACTACATAGTTCAAATGAGTGTGGAAATCGAATGAATAAGTAAATTGGATAAGTGTATAGAATGGATGAGCATCTCGAACGGTTGAGTGTGTAGAGCAGATGAATATGTGGAGCGGATGAGTATGTAGAGCATGTGACAGCTCCAGGTCGTATCTGCAGATATCCACAAGAGAAGCAAGTAATGCGCATGAGTGTGGATAGCTGATGAATTTGGATGTGCGGACAATATGTAGATTGCTGGAGAAGATGAATGTATAGAATGAATGAATGTATAGAACGGATGAATGTATAGAGCATATGAGTGTATAGAGCGGACGAGTGCGTAGAGTGGACGAGTGCATAGAATGAATGAGTGCGTAGAGCGGGGTGAGTGCGAAGAGGGGGTGAGTGCGGAGAGGGGGTGAGTGCGTAGAGGGGGTGAGTGCGTTGAGGGGGCGAGAACGTTGAAGGGGTGAGTGCATAATACGTATGAGGGCATAAAGCGAATTAGTGCCTGGAGCTAACGAGCGCATAGAATTGCGTATATAGACGTTTATAGTATGGTTTGGAATGCAGAGAACGTTCAAAATAAGCATATTACGCATCATATCTCACCACCACGCTTACTCTCTCCTTTACATCACCACACAACTAGAACACAGAGATACTATGACACCATTCGGTATAACTGTTCTCATACCAACATCCGCCGCTCACTCCACATCATTCTAAGTAAACACTGCTGGTTACACACCCCAAGCCAGGCGTTCTTCTCAGGCCTAACGCAGCCACATCCGGTTTGGATAAACCCTGCCGGAGCGAACACATACTCCTGATCTCTCAACCACCTCACCTACAGCTAGGAAGCAGCTATCACACGAATACTGCACGAGCTGCACACATACCCGGTGCTCACACGCACCTTTTGACTCCCTCTACTCTCTCTACTGATCTTAACTTCAGTTCCCAAGGGCGTTCAACCTACCAGCGCCTTCAGACCATACCAATGGTATATAAGGCGCTATATAAATGCAAAATAACATAACATAACATAACATTTGCCCAGATGGCACCTACTACCTAGCTCCAACCCCACTACATGTACTCAATGTTTGTCTTCTTCCCTCTTCTCCCCTAATAACGGAATCCACTCGGAAATCTCCTATCACCTAACCCTACAGACACATACCCCCCACATTCATCCACTGCATGCCTATCTGTTACCATATGAACATTATTTGAGCTATGATTTAGCTCCCTTCTTTAGCCGTTCTATACTCCCTCCCTAACCAGACACAAAACACTTCAGTTTAGCAGCTCTTTCCCCTTCATATGACCTTCTCCCAAGTGTCCCCAACCAAACCTATAGATGCAGATCAGCATTCAGGTCTCAGTGTACTTCTGACTTGCACCACTCACCACCACAGGTTTCACTTCGGCTTCTCTCACAAACCCACTAAGAACGCCCCTCCCTTCTTTCTTCCAGAGCCATGTGCAGCAACTACAACAAAAATGGGAGAAGGACACTTTATCAGACCAGTTTACATTACGTTCCTCCCTGTTGTGTGCTTCCCATTCCAGCCTCTTGCAGCCCAGGAGCTCATCACCAAGACAATGAGTGTGTCTTCTGTGTGGAGATTTGATTTTTTTAATGAATGGTCAGTGCTAGGGTATCAAGTGAATGAATGATATCATTATATAGGGCACCTAGCATGGCATTAGAATCTTAATCAGAATCAGCACTGCTCGGAGATAAAGGCTTGCGAAACATCCTGCTCCAAATCCTTCTTCAGCGTTCTGAGGTTGACAAAGGCTGGGAGTGGGCTCCTTGTAAAATCTTCCGATGCCATTGGCCCATTGCCACTTGATTATGATCAATTGCTAATCCAACCATGGGACTGTGGTAAGGGAGGCCATCTACAACTAAGTATTTATTGACTTGATGACATTGAACCTATGTCCGTCTCCATGAATGCCTTTCATAATCTATTAGGAGTACCCCAGATTGTCCATGGCCTTTTTGTCTGGGGAGGAGTGCAGATGGGGATGTATGTCTCCTAGAATTAGCACATCTGTACATTTCTGGATGTTACCAAGACATTACTAAATTGGTCAGACCAAATCTGTGTGAAAGCTGCGGTATAAGCGTGGAGGGGGCGTGATACAGCACTATGCACACCATAAAGGGGTTGTTGTCAACAAAACATTTGTAGTTGAATGATTCAAGAGCAATATTTAGAGTTAACATGGAGATGCAGAATCTCTCTCAGTAGATGAGGGCTACTCTCCCTCTGGGTCTATTTGGTTGATTACTAGTAATGATCTCGTAGCCGTGCGGTACAATAGAGTCAAGACTAGGGATCGAACTTGCCGAGATCCACGTTTCAACCACGGCTAAGAGGTTGATTTGGTTAACTTCAGTATCAAGATAAAGCTTGATAGCGCTTTTCACTGCTTATGTAGCATTAACAGTACCTAGGATGATGGAGCTGGGGTATCCCATGGCTTGAACGAAGGAAATCACTGCGTAGTAATTTACTTCGAAGTCATTACTTCAAAATGTCTTTGAATTATATATGAGGTTGTGTTTTAAGGCGTTAAAAGCAGATGGGGAGGATTTTGGGGTAGGTGCAGTAGTGAAAGGGAAGTGGGGAAATGGGAGGGGAGCCCCAAAATAAAACCGAAGTAAAATGTTGAAGAAATCACTTTGAAGTAAATCACCTCGAAGTGATTTCTTTCGGCAAAATGGCATGGAACATTTTTCTGGGCTTTGGGAGGATTAGAAAAATGTGGGGGGAGTTAGGCTGTTTACTAATGGGGTCTAGGTGAGTAGGGTAGGCTTCATCCTTCTGGGATTCTACTGAAATCTGGGGTTTAGGGACTGCTTCTGCTCCTTTTGAGGGGTGGGGGGTTCCTGGTAACAACGTAATTGTGGCCTTGCGATTATTCTTGAGGGGACTATTGTTCTTGACTAAGCCATTGTTATCAACATCTCTGGGCCTCTCCCTTGCTTGTGTAATGGGCCCAACATTTTGTAGGAATGCAGTGGTGGAGTTAGTAGAATTTAACAAGAATGCTACAACCTCCAGGCAAGTCATGTTGCCCCGGAACATGATTCATGTGTTGTTGTACATGTTTATCATGACCCTTTTTAGGGAGAGGTTGGAGACAGGGGTCCCCCATCTGAATTCGGTGCTAGCGGGGATGGAGTTGCATGCAGAGCAAAGGGTTTAAGAGTAATGACAACTATCTGGGCCCAGTAACTATAAGCTCGTGCAATGTTGGGAATTCCCTACAGGGGTTGTTCTTTAAACTTTCTGTTGCTGCTTTTGCAACTGATACTGGTGGGGTAATAATGAAACAGGTGAAGAAATACCTCCTTCCAAGCTTCCTAGGTGCTCCAGATCAATGTCTCATGGTGATGGCCGCATCCTTCAAGAAAAAGAAACCGGGCAGCGCAGCTCTAGATGTAGTCGGGGGCATCCTATGGAATGAACTCCTGTTGCCCTCAGATTTAGGGAAAATCACCATTGCAAAAAGAAATGAAAATCTTTATCTTAAGAAAAAGCGTATGCTCTGGAATACTGAGCAATTACCCCCCACTTCAGGGCTGTTCTTGGCATCTACCCTGTGTTCTGGCTTTCATTATATTGCCCCCTGACAGTCCTTTATCAAACCCAGATGGGTGGGCTGCTGTTATAGTCTCTCTCATTCCCCGCCCCATGGCACGTGCATATGGTTTACTATGTTCTTTGCATAAACCCCTCTTTCCCCTCGCTTTCCCATGGCTGCATTTGGTAACTGTATTTGCACCACCCTGTATCCCCCCTCTTGAACTTAACTGATCCCAATGTTTCCAAAGCCTGTGAAAGATTAGGGACCAGATTCCCAAAACGTTTTGGGCACCAGTGTGCCACAGTTGCTTTTCCATCGCCCAAACAGGGATAGAAATCTGTCTCCTCAAGTTTCGCACTAAACGTGCTCCTATCAACCTGCACCAATCCCGCATTGGTGTTGGGAGCATGCCCCCAGATGTATGCAAAGCTGCTGGCCAGCTCATCATTGGGCTCCTGTCCAGCCACCCCGCCTCTTATGCACAAGTACAGCATCATATGGTATGCTCCAGACTAGTATGCCCAGATCCAGCACCATATGCCCATGTGCGGCCTCATAGGCAAATGTACTGGCTATTCGTTTATAGACAAGCCTCCAATGCCAGGATTCAGTCTCATAAAGCACAGTACGGCCTTGGAACCCTTCCTGGATTCAGCTGCTTATGCCCAGCATCCTAATCCTGCACTATGCTTCTATGCCCATGATCTACCCATTGTCACTAGATGAAAAGCAATATGCATATGGATTGCCGCTATGCATAGGTGCAGCGTCCTTTGTCCTCAGTCTCCTATACCCGGGGATCGCCTCTATGCCAGAGTGAAGGCTTATGTGCACCGATTCAGTGTTATATAGCTTGGGCCTGCTTCTATGCCAAGGGTCAGACTGATGTCCAGAATCAGCCTCAGGTGCCCTCAGATTCGTTTTCAATTGGGCAAACATTGCTGCATATAGGCCCATCATAGCCCTTGCCATCCTCAATTTTAAAAAAAAAAGTGTCTTGCCATTAGACTACCTCTGGCAGTGCAATGGAATTGTCGCTATAAGGGGCTAGAACTGTCACAGTGATGCCTCGTTACTAGTGCCCACCTGTGTACACCAAGGCTCATTCTCCTAGACTGAATCTTGGCATGCAAAGGATTCTGCCACTTAACAGCAAGTAGGCGGGATTTCTGTTGCTCTGTGCCCAGCTCAGTCCTTAAAAGATCAGAGTAGGTGGTTGGTTGCTGACATTTAGCAGTGCCAATAGTACACCTATTCTCTCCAGCACCTCTACAAATGTGCTCGCCACTCTAGTACATATCTTCTAGCGAGCTATTCTATGGCAAAAGGGACATCACCCAGATAATGCCCGACCAGCAGCAAAGCACTTTCTCCCATAATATCCCCAATCCAAAAAGGTGCTAAACGATTTGAACATGGTACAAGAAATGTCTGCACCTATCCTCAGGCGATGGCCATCATAGTACTGATTGATCGCTGCAAAACCTGGCAGGGGAAAATGACCGGGGTGCAGAGACGACAGGCAGACTTTATATCTGACAGCAAGGTGCATCTACCACAACCACTGGTGACTCCAAGGATGCAGAAAGCACTTGGCATGCCACCTTATTCAGGTGGAGATTAATAGAACTTCCTTTGGGGAATTACAAATGTACTATCAAACTAGATTGCTCTTGCACAGTGTTTAGGATCACAGCCAGCACGAATGCCGCAAGTACTGCATGGGCAGGCCTGTCAGTGGTATCAACCCACACACCGGATCGCATATTTGATTCTTGTCCACCCATACCATAACAAGGGTTTACAACCTGTGGCTCTCCGGATGTTTTGGACTACAGCTTCCATGATCCCTCACCATTGACTATGCTGGCAAGGGCTGATGGGAACCTTAGTACAACACATCTGGAGAGACATAGATTACAGACCCATGCCATAGCTGGTAAAGATGGCATGCCCACCCCTGTATGGAACTAACAACCACTCCAGTAAAACAATCCAGCAAAACCCTTCCTTCTGCATCTTCCGGATAACCTGCAAGAGCTCCTGCAAGTTGGGCGAGCCTGGTGGGTGAGGGAAGAGGCTTACACACTGTTGACCCGTTTAGCACCCACTCTCCTTTCCTTTGGGTGGACTGATTGGTGCCCCAGTCGCTTCTGGAGGAGCTTTTCTAAGCCTTTCTCTCATCAAGGTTTTCCATGGGTAATTTTGGAATGAACCCCGGCTACAAAGGTTGCATTGATAGTTATGAGTGGACAGCTCTATACACAGCATGCATGTCTCCGATGCGCTGGAGCTGTCGTACAGACAAGGGTTTGATACTCCTCTAGGCAGTGGTGTAGCACAAAATAATGGGGGCCCCGCTGCGAGCCATGCTGAGGGCCACCCCCCCCCCCCTCAGCTCGGCAACAAATCATGGGTCGCGCCACACTCCGGGCTGTCCTAGATTACCACGCTTGTGCAATACCCACAAAAGTGCTTCTGCAGGGGTACACCACATGCTACTATATATATATATATATATATATATTACACAGCCACAGTGTAATGGTTAAGTTGCTAATCCCATAGGAAGAGCACTTTTTGGGCGGCTTATAACTTCGCTCTCCCTGGATGAATCGTCACCAAACTTTGCAATTTTTTTACATAGTTTGGTGAGGTTTGGTCCAGGGGGCAAAGTTATATGGGGGATCCCAAAACCTCTGTTTTTCCCATAGACAGAATGGGAAAAAACTTTGCTAATGCCTACAGCCCGAACGGCTGCACAGATTTTCACCAAACTTGCAGCAGGAGCGGCAGCATGGTCCTGAAAGCGTGCTTTTGCTAATTTGGTGTAAATCCGCAGAGTAGTTTTTTTTAAAACGACCAAAATGTAAGGCTTCGCAGACACACTTCCCTGTTCGCTCCATGGACAGGACACCTATTGGCCAAACAGCTTGTGTCATGTCCCCGGACATGCAACGTGTTCTCTGATTGGCTGGGGTGAAGCGTGAAGTGTGTCAGATTTTTAGAGACGCCCGTCATCTTGGATTTGCGTCTGGTGTCTGCGGACATCGTGGTAAAAACATAAAAACACAACATTGCACTTGTCAAACTTATCAAATATTCTATAGGGAGGTGAGGGGTTATGAGGATGGGATGGAATATGGATGCAAGAAGCAAAAAAACGGGTGTTAGCGTTGTAAAAAACACGTAGCTACAAAGACTATACACAAGCGCTGTGGATAACACGTAGCTGCAAGACCACGCACACGCATTGTAGGAAGCATGTAGCAGTGTAGACCATGCTCACACGTAGAAGAGTTCACATAGTAGAGCGCACGCGAACAACTACTTCACCCGCTCTTGATATATGTGATTGACTGTGCCAGTCAAAACGCGCAGACACTTTCTTTTTCAAACTCGCACGCTCGAACTTAACAGATGAATCTGAGCTCACACGCGCTTCATCCGAACACACACACGCGTTGAAGATAACACGCAGAAATGATGACCGCGCACAGGTGTTAATTGAAAACACGTAGCAGTGAAGACCGCGCACATGCGCTGTAGATAACACGTAGCTGTGAAGACCACGCACAAGCGCTGTAGGTAACACGTAGCTGCGAAGACCACACACACACATTATAGAAAACACGTAGCTGCGAAGACTGCACACACGCGCTGTAGATAACACGTAGCTGCGAAGACCACGCACACGTGTTGTAGAAAACACGTAGCTGCGAAGACCACGCACACGTGCTGCAGAAAACACATAGCAGCGAAGACCGTGCACATGCGCTGCAGAAAACACATAGCTGTGAAGCCCGAGCGCACATGCTGTAGATAACACGTAGTTGCGAAGACCACGCACACGCGTTGTAGAAAACACGTAGCTGTGAAGACCGCGCATACGTGTTGAAGGAAGCACGTAGTGGTGTAGATCATGCTCATGTGGAGAAGAGTTCACGTAGCAAAGGGCACACGCATAGAAGATTTCACGCAGCAGAGAAGTCTGTGCACACACTTATCAGTGAAGACCCCAGCACAGTTAGTGACACGAGCAAATGAAAACCGTGCACGTGCGCAACTACTTCACCCGCTCTTGGTAAAGTTTGGTGGGATTCTGTGAAGAGGGGCAAAACTAGAGGGGTGGTCCCAATATTATGTAAAAGCTTATAAATGATGTGGCATTTGACAAATCTACACTTAATTTGGGAAACTGATAATACATATAGATATAAATTATTTTTCAAAGTTTGGTGGGATTTTATCACGAGGGACAAAATTAGAGAGGGGGTCCCAAAATAATGTAAAGGTTTTATAAAAGAGGTGCCATTTGTCGAATCTACACTTGCTTTGGCAAACTGATAATAGATCTAGATATAAATGTTTTTGCGAAGTTTGATGGGATTTTGTCAAGAGAGGGCAGAATTAGAGTGGGGGTCCCAAAATGTTGTAAAGGCTTATAAATGTGGTGCCATTTGACAAATCTACACAAAGGTTTGCAAAAAGATTATAGATCTAGATATAAATGTTTTCGTAAAGTCTGAGTCTCAGTTATGTCATCAATGACATTTGTGATGTCATCTTTGATGTCCTGGGTGTTCGTATTAGCAGTGCACTGTGGTGACGTGGGTTATGGTTGCTTAGCTTACCATAACTGGCGAATTTCAGGGGTTTTTCGGTTTTACTTGGAACCATAATGTCCCGTTAACAAAGTTTTTTTACTGAATATATATATATATATATATATATATATATATATATATATATATATATATATATATATATATATATGTGTGTGTGTTTCAATGCATTATACTGTGCATTTTCGGAGAAAGATTGGCTAAAAAGCCAGAATGTTTGCAATTGTTTTGTACAGTAACACCAATCCAAAAATCCAATAAATGCAAGTCACCAACAGTGCACAGGAACATTAATGCTTCAATTAATGTAATGCTTTGCTAATAAAAATGCTATGCCACAATGAAAACATGTCCAACTGCTCTGCTACGTAATAACATATTACAGTAAAGCAGAGGTCTTCAAACTGCGGGGTTCACCTCCCCAGGACGGTGCACCCGCATTTGCAGGGGGAAGGGTGGTGGGGCAAGACCCCAGCCTGAAATAAAAAAAAATGTAAATGGGGTAAATGGGCAGGGGTGGCTTGAAGGGTTGGACTGGAGCATAAAACTGTCTCGGGCACCAATGAACAAGTGGCCCTCAGTTGCAAATGGCAATGCATTATTTTAGTGGCAGACTTTGTGAATAGTACCCAAGGTGGAGTTTTTTGTTAAAATGTAAGAAAATTGTGATATTTAAGGAATATTTATTAATGGCTGCATAGTGAAGTAACTCATCAAACTGCCCCACATTGGCCAAAATAAATTGCCCATTTTGACCCAAAAAATGGGCCCACACTAGCATTTTGTATTTTTGGTTTGTGCATTGCCCTAATGCCCTATAGGCCAGACCGAGCCTGGCTGCTCATCCATGATGGGCAAGGAGGTGTCGACCCAGTGGCCCCTTCACCCATTTAGGATGAGCCAAGAAGCCAGCGCAGTGAAACACTGAGCGCTCCCTCAGCTGCTTTTTTTCAGCTGAGGGAGTGTTCCTGGGCTGGCTGATCTGTCAAAGTGAAACATTGTTTCCCTTTGACAGTTCTGTTCCCCAGCTGCACATGCTCACTGAGCCATGCAAGGCTGGGGGTGTTTTGCTTTGCAAGCCTTGCATAGCTCATTGGAAATGCTGGCTGGGGAACTGCATGTCTGTATGTGCGAGTGAGAGCTCCTGCTGTATGCTATAAAATGCTATATTTTAACCAATTATTTAAAAAGAATTCCCGGAGGAAAAACCTCCCAAACCCCCCTTGATTGGTCCAGCACCTCCTTGCACATGCGGACAGAGCAGCCTGGAGCAGGGCGTTCCAGCACCCACAGGCATTTAAAAAATGCTCGAGTGAATGATAAAGTGCTTGCTGTGTGTGTGTTTGTGTTGGTGTTGGTCTGTGGAACTGGTTTTGGTGATGTAGGGGAGAAGGGGGTTGTACAACAACAGCATTTTAAAAATTCCTTTGTTGCACAATCCCCATACCCACTTGCCAAAATCAGTTTGCCTTCTGAGACTCTGTGGAGCGCAGGGGACAGGGATGGTATTTTTTTTATCTATCATAGATGTCTAGTCAAAAATACCATGCTTTTCTCCTGGCGGCTCTACAGTGCCTTGCATACACACAATCATGTTGATTGCGTTAGGCACTGTGGAGCCCAGAGGGCAGGGATGGTATCTTTTTACTGGACATCTATCATAGATGTTCAGTAAAAAACATGTCATGCCTGCCCCCAGGACCCCTCAGCACCAATTGTAAACTCTTTAGCTTTTTACCCATTTTGTTTTTTTTAAAGTATGCTCTAAAATGCAACATTTTAACGCATTATTTAAAGAAATTCCCGGGGGAAAAACCTCCCAAACCCTCCTTGATTGGTCCTGCACCTCCTTGCACATACGGACAGAGCAGCCTGGAGCAGGGCGTTCCAGCACCCACACGCAGGCCCCTGCACGCAAGCTCTTGCTTCCCAATTCCTGTTCATGATGCAGGAGCTGGAGCGATGGGGAGTAAACCTCAGGACCGGGGCAGAAGGTAAGTTTATGTTAATTTTTTAAATATGTGTATGGATGTGTCATATTATGATGGGTGCTCAAGTGAATGATAAAGTGCTTGCTGTGTGTGTGTTTGTCTGTGGAACTGGTTTTGGTGATGTAGGGGAGAAGGGGGTTTTACAACAAAGAAATTTTAAAAATGCCTTTGTTGCACAATCCCCCTACCAACCTGCCAAAATCAGTTCGCCTTCTGAGGCTCTGTGGAGCTCAGGGGACAGGGATGGTATGTTTTTTATCTATCATAGATGTCTAGTCAAAAATACCATGCTTTTCTCCTGGCTCCACAGTGCCTTGCATACACACAATCATGTTGATTGTGTTATGCACTGTGGAGCCCAGAGGGCAGGGATGCTATCTTTTTACTGGACATCTATCATAGATGTCCAATAAAAAAACATTTCATGCCTGCCCCCAGGGCCCCTCAGCACCAATTGTAAACTAGCTTTTCACCCATTTTGGTTTTTTTAAAGTATGCTCTAAAATGCAACATTTTAACGCAATATTTAAAATAATTTCCTGTGGGGAAAACCTCCCAAACCCCCCTTGATTGTTTTGGGCTCCCTCGCCATGCTTAGTGGCTATGACATATCTGGGGGAAATATGTATGTCCCTCCACTTAAAAAATTCACGAGCCACCACTGGCCCTGGGACTGTGCTGGGAGCAGGGTGGGGGAGCCCAGGGACTGTGGTGGGAGCAGGATGGGCCGGAGCCATGGGATAGTGGTGGGAGCAGGGTGGGTAGTGCCCAGTTGCTTGTGGTGGGCTGGGGAGAGCCCAGAGACTCGGTAGGAATGGAATTAAGGAGCCCAAAGACTGTAGTGGGAGCAGGTGGAGGAGCCCAGGCACTACACTGGGAGCAGGGTGCAGTGACGGCACATTGTAGTTCATAGGCATTTGGACTTACTGTCCATTTGGCATTTTTGGGAGCCTGGCCTGCCCACATTTTGCTTGGGGGGCCCAGCCTCTAAATAGTTTGAAGACCACTGCAGTAAAGCATGCCAGGCCACATTTATACATGCCTAGAGTGGTTGCACCATGATGCCAATTGAAGCAATATCACTTATCATGGTTGTTTTATCACAGATGCCTAGAAAAATATACAATGCCACAGTAAGGAACATCTAGACTGGCAGCACCCAAATGCCAGTCTAGCGAGGCAATTACATTTAGCAGGACTGCTTTATCAGAGATGTCCAGTTAAAAGAAAGTCAAACAAAACTGAGAAATGACTAAACTGGATGCACCAAAATGCCTCTCTAGCCACTAATACGGCATGTTGTGCCTGCTTAGCCTGGACATGGATGGCCATTACCTTGCCTCATAGGTAATTACTGGGACAAGGAAGAGTGGGACTAGGGGTAATTAAGATTGCATGTAATTAAGTCAAGCATTAACTCCATGTCCCGCTACCTTATCCCAGTACTTGGGTATGAGGCAAACTGCCTCATACACAAATACTGGTACTAGGACGGATAGGGATAGGTGTAATAAAGATTACCAATATGTCATCATGGCATTAAACACAAGCAGTGGCAAAACACCATTGATCTGACTGGGCTTCAGCCCTCCCCTGGAATTTTGGGCTATGTTGACTCGACCTGACTGACATACAGAGCCTTTGCCGGACAAAATAGCATACAGATGTTAAAGGGTGCCTGGGTTTCGCTGTTAACAAAGGGCCGGCAATTACGAACATCAAGCATTTCATTGTTAGTACCTGCATTCAAATGCATAATATTTAGGCAGTTAAAATCGTGATGTGGGTTTACTACTTGCAGGGAAGTGATTGGAAGGGTAGAGAGGGGACAGTAGACTGCTTATTCTCAGAGCAGTCCATAAATGGGTGCTTTCAGACTCAAAGGAGAGAGTTAACTGCTTGTAACACTAAAGCTGCACTAGAATAGTCTCCTTAGAATGTGCAATGAAGTTAGATTGCCTCAACACAAATAAGTGTGCCCGTCCCCCACCTCCCATCAAGTTAACCCCTCTCCCAACATTTGGGTTTTGTTGCGCCCCTGAACACAAGCACACACATTATTCACCACACACACACACACACACCCTGCCATGCATACATTTACATGTGCACCCTTTCACCATACTGGCACACCTAGGCAGACACCCATACATTTAAGTGCCCAAACTTTCACACCCAAGCAGCCACCCATACATTTAACTATGCACCCTTTCCCCAAACAGTTACACCCAGGCAGCCACCTATACATTTAAGTGTGCACCCTTTCACCATACAGACACAGCCAGGCAGCCAGGCAGCCACCCATACATTTAAGTGTGCACCCTTTCCCCATACAGGCACACCCAGGCAGCCACCTATACATTTAACTATGCACCCTTTCACCATACAGACACAGCCAGGCAGCCACCCATACATTTACGTGTGCACCCTTTCACCATACAGGCACAGCCAGGCAGCCACCCAACAGCCTGGCAGCCACCCATACATTTAAGTGTGTGCTCTTTCACCATACAGGCACAGCCAGGCAGCCACCCATACATTTAAGTGTGTGCTCTTTCACAGTACAGTCACAGCCAGGCAGCCACCCATACATTTAAGTGTGTGCTCTTTCACAGTACAGTCACAGCCAGGCAGCCACCCATACATTTAAGTGTGTGCTCTTTCACCGTACACTCACACAGGCACACCAAGGCAGCCACCCATACATCATGCACTCACTCATTCATGAACATTATATTAAATACAAGCTTCAACTTCTTCCTACACTTTTATTTTAAAACTAAACCATTCCAGAACGGTTTCGTTTTAAAATAAAAGTATGGGAACAGTGAAACTTGAAAATAAAAAATATGGCAGCACCGCTCCCGACCGCTACCGCCCACTTCGACCTCTGATTGTAACAAAACCTTTTGAAATTCAAGGAAAAAAGTTAGCTGCAGGGACGTTATGGTGACAACGTAATGCAACAAAACCCCGGAAATTCAGATAAGGCCACCTTAACTTTGTGCCACCTGTTGCGCAGACAATGACCAAAATGATGACATCACAAATCACATCACAGAGTAACTGCAAAAAGAAACAATTTATTTGTGAACTCATAGGGCTCCCCTCACCCCATGATATGGAGGCCTGCAGCCAGGAGGCTTCCATGGCATGGGGTGAGGAGAGCCCTCAGACTTCAAAAAGAAATGCTTCCTTTTTCTAGTCACTCTGCCATCATAAAGAAATAATTTCTGTTAACAGAAATAATTTCTTTATGAAGGCACAGTGACTTCAAAAATAAATTATTTCTTAAAGTTTTTTTGTTTGTTTTTTCGTCCGAGAAGGCCCCTTCCCAGGACATGTGGTGGTGGGGCCCCCTGCACCGCCAGCGCCCCACGCTGCGCCAGTGCCTTTGGGTGACTCTGGCCTTCATCTTTCCGAGGTTGCAGTTGTGTACGGCAATGTGCGTAAGAATCAAAATTGTGCTTGTGCAGTTTTGAAGCTGTTTAAGAAAACTGTGAAAGGGCATTTGATGGCCATGTAGGCACCTTCTGATTGCCCAGTCGTTTTCAACTAGTGCTAAAATGTCTTAAAATGGTGACTTTATTTATGGGGGGGCGTCGAAACTTGAACCATGTCTCATGCGCTCAGCTTGACGTGGCCCGTGAAAACACGTGACACATGTTTAGAGTCTAACCTTCGGTTGGCATTTTGAAGAAACCTCTGCATGCAAGACGAGCGCCACTTGTGTGATTTACCCTTCCCTTTGGCGTTTTTTTTTAATATGATTTGTGTTTTCAGACTTGGGGCCTGGTTCATGGAACTTTTAGCGTGCTGCAAAGTGACTTTGCACTCCCAACAAACACCCTGATTTACAGAGCGGCGGAAAGTGTACTTTTGCAGAGCAAAGTGACTTTGTTCTGCAAAAATACACTTTGCACTGCTCTGTGAATCCGAGTGTTTTGCTGCCAATGCAAAGTCACTTTGAATTGTGCTAAGAGTTCCATGAATGAGGCCCTTGGAGTCAAATTCTCCATAAGAATAAGTCTGTCTGACCTGTGTGGAGGAAGATGGTTTTTTGTATAACTCGCAAGTTTCGAACTTCACTGAGTCACCATTTCTAAGTATCATTCGTCATCAGTAAACGTCACTGATAGTGAGAGGCTACTTGTGGACCTCCAAAAAAGTCATTTTAAAGGGCCTTATGTGCCATTAGTGTTACATTATGCTATGTTAGTGTATGTTATATTTTGATTCAGTGGTTTTATGCTTTTATGTACATAGCATATCTGACTTCTTCAGAACACATGTTAAGGTGCCGTTCCTTATCAGTATACTTCGCTGAGACTGAGGGGCATCTTTGGACCTACAAAAGGAAACATTGAAATGTATGCATACTTATATTGTGCTATGTTATGTTACTCTACTTCTATGCAATTTTGAGAGCGTCCCCGAATCAGAGTTTTAAGGCCTCATCCATTAACAGTGTACTTTGCTGATAATGAGTTACTACAATTGGACCTGTAAATGGTCCTCTTCAAGACTTGCATGCACTGTCTCTGTTATGTTCGCACACTCTTGGCAGCCAAAATATGATGTTACTAGTCCATACTTCTCTGTTCATGGCCCCATGTGCTCATGTTTAAGGGTTAGTTTCAGAACGTTCAGAAGGCATTCGTCCATGTCCCACGTGCCAACAAACACTGCCAACTCTTCCCGGTCTCATCCCATGCCAAGAACAGATCATTAATGCCCCTTCCCCAAAGTAGGGCAGGGGTATTGTATTATTCTGACTGTTGGAATCTGCCACTGTTTGTTGGCATACAAAGGATCATGGCAGGAGCCTGTTCCAGCGTGATGTAATATGCACCATTGACCTACTCCTAATCAGGTTCCCGTATGCCTTTTGGCAGAGTAAGGAGCATTTGAGGGTGGCCAAACAAAGATGAGGATGCATCACCCTAAAAGTGCAGTGAGGTCAGGATACCCTCTTCAAAGCAGATGCTAGCGTACGAAGAACTACAGCCGCAGGCATGGAGCAGTACGGTTATTTACTGGTTAAATCATGATTACGATTTAACACATCTTTCCTGTCTTGGATGTAAAAAAATGGTGACTTGTAGTATTTCTCATCCGTTTCCGCCTCTGCCTCCTCTGACCTGATTACTTTTCTCTGAATTTCTCTCACGCTCTCCTTCACCCCCACCCCCGCCTTCGCGCACTTTCTTGTGGCATTTGAGATTTAAGATTTCCAGGGCGGATTTCCGGAACTCCGGCTCCACTAGCTCCTTTGTCAAATGGGTTTAACTGACTAATTATCTGCAGTTCGAAATCAGAAGGTCAAGAAGAAACATTTGATGTTTTCATTTAATTGCTCGTTAGCTCGGGTTTAAGAACCTGACCTCATGATGGCAAGTAATGAGGAGGAAGGTCTGGCTCTTTATACGAGGAAAGAAAGAAAGAAAGAAAGAAAGAAAGAAAGAAAGAAAGAAAGAAAGAAAGAAAGAAAGAAAGAAAGAAAGAAAGAAAGAAAGTAAGTCTTTTAAATAATGTCCATGTTACCAAAGTTCTTTTGTTTGTTTGTGCTATAAAAATGGATGTTAAAGTCACTCAATTTATACATTTCAGAAGGATGGACCCCCAAAGGTAGCAGCAAGACTAAACTGCTCAACCACTTTCCCCACCCACAGTCAGCGCTAAACAAGATTTTGATCTATGTCATGGAAACCGTGGATCAAAATAAAGTCAACCTTAATATCCACCTCTAAATGTCGAAAGTAAAAATATTGCGTTTTATATTAAATGCAGTTCACCTAGTGCAATATATCCTGTTCAACTTATTGGGCCTCATTACGAGTCACCCGGTATGGAAATAACGGTGGCGATAAACCCGCCGCCACCGTTGTTTCCATGCCGGGTGATCTCGAGTCCTGCATGCGGAGGTGTCATTCCCGCCAGGTCTGACCTGGCGGGTTTAACACCGCCCGCCTGCAGGCGGACGTGGAAACACCGGCACCATCACGAGATGCTGCCGGTGTTTCCATGGTCCCCATTCCCATTGAGTCCTATGGGACTCAATGGGAATGGGGATTTACCGAATTCCGCCCCTGGTAATTCCGGGAATCATGGAGGCGGAATGGTAATACGAGTCTGGCGGGAACCGAGCCAGAAAAACCGGCAGGTTACCGCCGGACACGTAATGAGGCTGTTTCTAAGTAAAATATCAACTTTTACTTTTTGCCAAATGATTTTTGCACAAATAGCTGACTTGTAGCAGCATGAGGGGAGGAGATCACCAGAGCACCTCATATCCATGCGGATGCCTTTACCCTCCCATCTCCTGCTCCCACCCCAGCAACAGTATTCAAGTCAATAGCTTACTTTTGTACTAACTTTATTTTTTAGCCCTTTATTTTGACCCATTCGGTATTTCTCACTTATTATTCGACCTGCTTGATTTTTTGACCTGTCACCTCCGATATGTGGGTCCCTCACTTCCCCTGCCTAAGGACCGAGGTGGCCAAACAAGGCTGGAACAGGCCTGGGGCTGCTTTTGATACTGTGTAAAGAGAGTACGGGCTGAGGCAGCTTGGTCTGAGCAGCTCCTTTTGGGTAGGGTCCTAATGGACTTTCATATTGCTGATCCCCTACTGCAATGGACCTGACAAGGGAAAAACGTGCCCTGGCAATGCCAACAGTTTTGGCTTTTGTGTAGATAGGGGAAACATGCCTGTCTAATACCAATACACAAGCCGAACCTGTTCGCTTTGCTAATGCATGTTTTTAACAGGACTTCAGTGAAGGGGGTGCATACTGCTTATAAATCAAGTGGCTAAAGGCAGACCTGGTTAAGACATTTGTATTACATCAGTAGCGCTTTTACAGCATCAATTAAACCATTAGCTCTCAGGAGACTGCTTTGAAAAAACGCTGGCAGGCAGGTTTGTTTTTAAGGCTTGACAAAACTAGCTCAAAGAGATCCCAGATGGGTTGTGTTTTAGGCTGGAAGGGACAGGAAGTGGGTGGGAATGACGATAGTGATTAGCATGGCCAAGGACAGTCAATGGCTGGGTCAATAACCAAATATCACCTAAACGCATTGTGTCTCTGCTCATATTCCACCTCCCTAGCTGTACTCCAATGCATTCGTTTTAGCTTATCGATGGCACTAAAACACCACCTTATTGCTGAAACGAATGATGGACTACTACCCAGAGGAATTTCCAGTGGCTAAGGAGACTTAGCTCAACTATTCTGATCTATGGCTTTTTGGTTTTCTAAACCTGACAGCAATACACTACGCATGTCAACACAGTTTGCCAATCTTAAGATGGTCACTCCTAACCCTGCTAGCAATGATCTGCCATCTCTAGTTGTTGCATGTGTATACAAAGGAAGCTCCTCTGACCCACATTTCATAAACGTCTACCACTTATTAATTAGACTCACGTGGTCATTCTCAAAGCTGATAAATTCAATAAACATCCAATTTATATTCGATAAATATGATCGGAAATTCAAACGAGCAATACATTATCATCGTTAAAATAATTAAGCATAGAGAATGTCCATACATTAGACCGTATTGTCCATTCATGAATTTGATAATTCATAAAAGAAAAACAAATATTTTCCACAAGACAAAAACAGAATTGAAAATAAATTTTGATAACATACAACACACCAGTTTGAAGAATGAGGGTATTGCAGGTAGCGTGCTATAAAATTGAAACAGAAAAAAAAGGGATAACATTTGGTTCATAACAATAGCAGATTCATATCGAGATCTTAAATATCGGGCTTAAATACAGCTCTTCACCTGCACCAATTCATTAGAGTTAGTAATCTTGAAGTGTATCTTCGCATGCTATATGGTGCCTAACAATGTCATGTCTACGCCAGAGTTGCTAATAGATCAAGGCCAAAGTGCTCAGTGATAAAAGGAATTATTGTATGTGATTGAATCTATGCCATCTATGTTGTGGTATGAAAATGGATTACAGTTTAAAGTTATTTTAACTGTCACCAAAGTTGTGCATTCGAAGTCAAGTCTGCAAGCTTACCCTTTCTTCTATGCAATGGTAGAAATGGTTAAAGAAAAGGGACTATCACAGTTAGTCATTAGTGTATTAAAAGATAATCACTCTTCCCAAAAACGGGTCAGTTGTGGATTGAGCAGGGATATCATTAAAGAGCTATTCCTACCGTAATGGTCTGTCGCCACTGGTATGGTTGTCAGAAGTGGCTTTGGTAATAAAATAGCAATAGAGGTCGATATTGACCAAAATGCTCTTGAATGACATCTACCAAAAAACGGTATTAGTATCATTGGATTTCATCGTGATCCCTATAGGGTATATTACTTTATGTCTATGAGTCGGAAGTGGCTGCCCTTTAATTTGAAAGTCAGAGATGCAGGTGGTGACCAGATTGACAAACTGACTGCGATTTGAGACCAATAGAATAATTCTGACATAGCTTTAAGGGTCTGTTCACATGGTCTGATATAGCCCACCTCAAACGGCATGGTCTGGTCCTGGGGTCGAATCCCTCTTGCAGCTTCTGGCGGTATGGACGGAGCCTAACGGTATTAGCTCCCAAACGCTACTCGCGGCTGGCATGGATATACTTTCCGACCCATACAGGATATTGTTTATTCCATCTATAATGTAGCCTGAATAGGTAGTGTCAAGACTTTTTCAGCGGTGGGGAGGCCTGACAATGAGTAGTTCTGTTTTGTTGTTGTTGAGGCAGAGGTGGTGCATATCAGCACAGTTGACTCGCGTTCAAACACCGAACTCCCTGCCGCCTGAGGCCCACAGCTGACTCCCATCTTGAACTCTGCCGCATAAACTGCAAAGTATCCTGAAACCGACTCAACCCTGTTGATCACCAAGAACTCCTACAGCACAAGGTATATTGTAGTTATGTCCCCCTAGTTCTTCTCTGAAGGCCCCGAGTGATATTTTACTATACATTGCTCCCTTTGTGCTAAAACCAAGAATCCTTGCACTGTTGTGATTATTTACTATACTGACAAGCCTCCTGTCAGTATCCAGAGTGCATCCCTTTTGCTTCTTTGAAACTGTCTGTCCTCTGCATTACTTGACAGGTTGGGTTGAATTTCGTAGTGTTGTTAGAACTGTCTGTTGCAATAATAATAAAGTAGATATTTTTATACAACCCTGACTGGACAGACAGTCCCTTTTATCATTGGGTAATAATTGCATTTTCGCTGTGTTGCATCTAACCAATGATCCACAACCTTTCAGAGATAAGCCTGCTTTTCTGTCCATGTTGCCAAATTTGGACAAGGAGGTTTATAATTTGCTTGTGTTTCCAATCTGTTTGGATCCCTTCCGATGTACTACAGTTGTGGGGCTGAATGATGGTTTAGAAATCGAAATTCATCTGGTGCCTCGGAAGTTGATTCGTCACAATAGGCAATAAGGGGAAGATGTATCCAATTACTCCGGGAAGTGTGGGGTTTGTGGAGGTGACAAGTGGATCAATGTGTGACAACAATGAGCCAGAGTAAGGTTTCTCTGATGTTGTGGAATGTAAGAGGGCTAGGCAATAAACAGAAAAGGATTGTTGTGGGGAATTATCTGAAGATGAATGGCATCAAAATTGCCTTATTACAGGTGTCGACTTGGAGTACCCATGGAGGAAGTGGGGGGGTTTGGTATATGGGTCTAGGTACTCCTCGTTTAATAGGGGGATTGTCTCATGGATTCTGAAAGGGAACCCACCCACATTGCAAAATGCCTGGGGGACGTGAAAGGTCAAACCTTGATTTTAGTAGGAAGTCTGGAAGGCCTGGAATTATAGGCTGAATGAGAATAACAAGGTATACTTACAGAACGTGGTGGAATTAGCTGAGGGCTATATAGCTGACCTTCTCCTTTGGCAAGGAGACTTGAATTGTTTGCTGGACACCGGTTTGGACAGGTCACTGGGGACTTGTCCTTTTAATCAGTGTTGATCAGTCTTTCTGAACAAAGTAATGTCAGACCTGCCGGGACACTCTTTCTAAAGAACTAAGCTATCACAGGGAGCTCATGGAAAGACTGCAGGAATATGAATACAATCAACATACAGACTTGCGTTCAAGGGGCAGGGGAGAAGGCTGGTCGACTGCTGGCATGGTTGATTTGGAAAGAAGCACCAAGATCAATACTTAGACAGATTCATGATAAGTCAGGGTCATTGGTGGTCTCAGATAAGCGGTTTAATAAGGTTTTTTGGGAGTATTATCAATCTCCATAGTCAAGTGGGAAAAGGTTTTCAAACATGCAGGCCTCCCATTTGCTGGAGCAAGTATGCTTGCCACGATTGGATGCCACAGCCAGAGAAGCCCTGGAAGCATGCGAGAGGAAGGTGAACTCTGGGCAGCAATTCATTTGCTACGGAAGGGCCGATTATTATGGGGCGATTACCTCCCAGTAAAATTTTATGAAACCTATGCAGATATCCTGGTTCCCGAGCAGAAGTTGGTGTATGATTGTGCCTTTACAACAGGACTCCTACCAAAGTCCATGCATGAGCCAATGGTGATTGTGCTCCTTAAGGCTTAGAAAGATCTGACACGTTGTGATTCAAATCATCCTATTTCGCTGATTAGCATTGATGTGAAAATCCTCTGGAAAGTGTTTGCCATGAAACTGTACAGGGTTGTCATGGAATTAGTACATGTTTACCAATGTGGGTTTGTGGGAGGTAGAAATACCTCCTTGAATCTTCAGAGGTCGCCTCATGTCATGGATATGACCAAGGATTCATCTGAGGAGCTGGTGCTTATGTCCTTGGATAAGGTTAAGGCATTTGACTCAGTGGAATGGGATTGGTTGTTCAAGGTATTGGAAAACTATGGTTTGGTCCGAATGTTTTACAATGGATTCATCTGCTGTACAGTGACCCAATGGCAAGGGTCAGAACAGAGAATCAAATTTTCTCTTGATGGACCATAGAAAGAGGCACGAGACAGGGGTGTCCGATATTTCTGGTCTGCTTCACCTGGCTCTGGAACCCATAGAAGGGTATTTTAGACAGTATATGCCTGAGGCAGGCATCATTTTGAACAGGCATGCTCATGTCGTGCCCCTGCATGTGGATGTCTTACTGTATGTGGGTAACCCGCCGCCCAATGTCCCAATTATTCTGGAAGCGTTGGACAACTTCAGGTGACTTCAGGTGGCTATTGGGCTTCCAGGTACACAGAGAGAAATCAATTGGTTTACCATTATCAAAGGCACAAGGGACAGTTTCTGAATTAAGTGAGGATGGTAAAGCGGATGTCAGAAATATAGATGGACCTACCGATTGAACCAGAACCTATCCCTTTGATACAGTCACTTCTTTCCATGGGGTGTGGATAGAGGTTTATTTCAATGCTTTTTATTTATTTATTTAGTTAGTTAGTTAGTTTTACATTTATATAGCGCACATGCAGCCCAAAGGCATCGCACCACTGTTATTTGTGCCAGAAATTAGTTACGAAAAAGTAACATACATTTGATGGGAAACATATCAGGAGTAAGTTACTTTCTGATTTTTGGTACATTCTCTTTTATTTCTACACGCATTCAGATACAGATATCAGCTACAACATGAGAATGAGTAGAGTTTCTGTCTTGGATGAGTTTTAGATGAAGAGCATAGTTTTCAGCGACTTACGGAATGCTAGGTGAGAGACTTATGCAATGCTGCTAGGTACAGGAAGCTGATCCCGCCTGCTCTGGCTCTTTTGACTCTGGTGACCATGAGCATGTTTGCATATGGAGTTCTGGTCGGTCTGGTGGATGCAGTGGGGTGTATTCTCTCAGAGAGGTATGGTGGAGCAGTGAGGTATGATATGATATGATATGATATGATATGTCATTTATAACACACCTATACACAAGCGCCTATACACTTATGGGTGAGGGAAAGTGCTTTAAAGAGGACACTTTCTTTTACTGGGAGCGATTGTGAATCTTTCCTAGCTGATGCGATATGCTCTTTCTTGGGTATTACTGTGGCTGCTCTTAGAGCGCTCTTTTGTATAGTCTGAAGTCTGGTCATGTTTTTGGTAGAAGTGCCCAGGAACAGTGCATTACAGTAATCAAGTCTTGATCCTGTGATGGCTGAAGCAATTGTAATGCAGTTATCCTTAGATAGGAAAGGTCTGGCTGCTGTCAGAAGTTTGGCATGGTATGCTGCTGTGGTGGCGATGGCATTCACTTGCCTAGTCATCGTTAGATTCAAGTCTAGGTAGACGCCTAATCTTTTTACTGAATTAGCCACTGGGATTTCAATATTATCGATCGTGAAATGACTGAATTTGGAGACAAGGTTCTTGAGTGTTTCCTTGGAGCCCACTAGGAGTAGCACGGTTTTGTCTGAGTTGAGGCATAGGCCATTGGCTGCCATCCATGCTTGAATCTTCTTGTATATGTGGTTAAGTGCCTTTGAGTCAGTGTCATAGTCTCCCATGGCGCTGAGGAGGATCTGGGTATCGTCAGCGTAGTTAGCATACGAGATGCACAGGGAGTCAAGGATGAGGAAGAGAGGTTGTGCGAAGATATTGTAAAGGGTTGGTGAAATGCATGATCCTTGCGGGACACCGCACAGGATGAAGGAGGGTGAGGCTGATGCAAAGTCCGAGAAAACTTGCATAGTCCTCCCTTGCAAGAAGGAGGCGATCCATGCGGTGGCATTGGGAGAGAAGTTGGCTGTATTGGAAAGGTGGTGGCATAGGACTTGGTGATCTACGAGGTCGAATGCGGCCAATATATCAAGGAGGAAGAGGAGTGCAGGTTTCCCTTTGTCTCTTGTCTCATCCATTTGTTTTTTTAAGTCAAGTAGGGCTGTCTCAGTTCCGTTACCTGGGCGGAAGCCCGATTGTCATAGTCCAAGGAGTTTATTGTCCTCAATAAATTGTTGTACCTGTAGATAAGCTGCTTTGTCCAATATTTTGAGAAGGAAGGAGACTGTCGTGATGGGTCAGTAGTTGTTAGGTGAACAAGGGTCTAGGGAAGGTTTTTTTATGAGGGGGCGGACCCAGTCTTCCTTAAGGCATGCGGGTAATTTACTTGCGGCAAAGGAGGCATTCACAAATGCTGTGAGGAAGGAGGCAAGGTGGCTGGCACAGTCCTTAATAATTGTGACAGGGCATATGTCCCCTTTACCATTTGATGGCTTGATTGATTTCATAATGTTAATCATGTTGGATTCTTTAATTTCCATGAATGAGAAGGAGTTTGGTGCTGTTGGGGGGTTGGGGGTGGTAGTCAGGAGGGTGGTGTGGGTGTGGGGATTTTGAGCGCTTGTCTGGTTCTCTGGATTTTGGTTTGGAGGGTGTTGAGCTTGCAGTTCATAGCAGATTGGATATTGTCGCACCAGGTTTTGTCCTTGGTGGAATTCTGTGGTGTAGGTGTGGGGGTCTCTAGGTCTCTGAAGATCGAGAAAATCTCTTTGGTGTTGGATTGGGCTTCTTGGATTCTGGCCTTGAACGAGATGGCTTTGACATTGATTATAGCTTTTTTGTACTCTTTAGCTTTAGATTTAAAATTTAGTTTGGATTCATCTGTGCGTGTGGTTTGCCACAGCATAAGCGCAGCTCGCTTCTCAGGTCGGAGTATGAGGAGGTCTGGGGTGAACCAAGTGTTGGTGTGGCTGGTTGGTTTAGCCTTGCGTGGTTTAAGAGGCGCAATGGATTTGAATGCTGCTTTGATGGCTGTGTTGAATGACCTAGCTAGAGTGTCTGGGTCAGCTGAGAATGGGGGCCTGAATGCAGATCCGGCTAGGAATGGGAGGAGGTTCTCTTTAGTGAGCTGCCTGGAGCTTCTGGTAAGTGCTTTGGGCAGTGGTGGCTCGGGTGTTTGTTTATTTCTGGCTGTGGGATTATGAAGTGAATGGCATGATGGTCTGACCAAGAGATGGGCGTATTGGCTGTGATTGTGATGGGGTAATTGTGCTGGGCTATCCAGTCCAGGGAGCGGCCTTGTGTGTGGGTGGGTGTGGAGATGGTGTTCGAGAACTCGAGGGTTTCGAGTGCTGTATTGAGAGCTTTGGCTGCAGGGTCGCTGGTATCATGAAGCCCAAGGTTGAGGTCACCTAGTAGAATGGCTTTGGTAGAATGTGTCAGGTTGTCAGAGAGAATGTCAGTGAAAACCGTTTGGAAGTCCACAGTGGGGCCAGGTGATCGGTAGACGATGTGTAGTCTAATAGTGCAATGGTCTGACAATTTAATTCTGGTGAGCAGGTAGTCACTGGTGTCTATATGACCTTTGTCTATTTTTCTGATTGCCAAGGAGTCTTTCGCTATGATGACTACTCCTCCCCAAAGGGTGGTGCGATTCTGCCTGATATTGTATCCTGGTGGAAGGGCTAATGATAGTGCCGGGCCTGAGGCCTCATGAAGCCATGATTCGTTATCATAAGGTTATCGAGGTCATGAGTGGTGATGAGGTCATGAATATCTAGGGCATGGGCATTAATAGATCGTGCGTTGATCAAAGAGCATGTTAGGTGCATGCTGCTGGGGGGGGTTTATGGCTTTGGTGGTGGCCGGGGCAGGCATGATTCATGATAGTACTAGGCAAAGGTATTTGGGACATGGGTGGGTCCATGCAAGTTGCATTGGCAATAATAGGTGGTAGTACAATATTGGCATTGATGGATGGTAGTACAACACTGCATTGATAAGTGGTAGTACAACATTGGCATTGGTAGGTGGTAGGTCAACATTGGCATTGATAAGTGGTAGTACAACATTGGCATTGATAGTTGGTAGGTCAACATTGGCATTGATAAGTGGTAGTACAACATTGGCATTGATAGGTGGTGGGTCAACATTGGCATTGATAAATGGTAGTACAACATTGGCATTGATGGGTGTTAGTACATTTTCAATGTGAGCAATAGATTCATGCAATTTACTTTCAGGAATACAGGCATCATTCATGATGGTGTTCGGCATAGTGTTCTGGGGCAGGGGTGAGATCCTGGTGTCAGCATAGTTATCATGTACATTGGTGTGGTGGACATTGCTATGGGTGAGCGTGCATAATAAGTAGCACTGGTTTTCTTTCCACCCAGTGGTTGGTGGATTGTGCTAGGTCTTTTGTTTATGGGGTAGGCTGGTGGGGGCAATCTTGTGCCAATGCGATTGTTCCGGTGTGCGATAGGAGCAGGGTTACTGGGAAGCAGTGCCTTGTAGAGCTGTGATAGTACGTGTGAGCTTCTACTGGAGTGGTAAGGATGGTAGGTACAATACTGATATGTGGGGTATGACTCTTCAGGTGTAAATTGACTCTCACCTTGGTGTGGTCCATTGGTGACCGCCTCGATTAGATTACTGGTGCTTCACATGGCGTTGGGTCGGAAGTGACTGTATAACGTCATGAACTGGTGCGAACAGGGGCAAACAGGTGTAAGGTCTTAGTCCTGGCCTTGTTCCGCCGCCGGCTGCTGCCTGCCAGTGGGGCAGTTCTGCTTATGTTGATGTGTGTTACCTAGCAACACAGAGCCTTGCTCTCATCCCGCGTTGCGCTGGCCATTTTGGAAGGTCAGGCAGCAGCGTGGATGACAGCAATCAGAGGCTCGAGGGCAGAAATCAGGATCTCCGTTGCAGGAGAACAAGTCGAGGGTCATGGACACTCATGGGCACTTGTAGTTAGGGCCGGAGGATCTGCAGACCTTGCATCTGGTCTGGTGCTGGCTGCAGTAGCGTCGTGGCTGCAGGATTCATCTGGAGGCACACGAGGGAGATGGGCTCCAGCCCTCCTCTCCTCTGTGGGTGCCTGGGGATGACTGCTCATGGGGCCAAACAGGTTTAAGGCCATAGTCCTGGCCTTGTTCCGCTGCCGGCTTCTGCCTGCCTGTGGGGAGGTTCTGCTTATGTGATGTGTGTTGCCTAGCAACACAGAGCCTCGCTCTCATCCCGTGTTGCGCTGGCCATTTTGGAAGGTCAGGCAGCAGTGTGGATGATAGCAATCAGAGGCTCGGGGGCAGAAATCAGGATCTCCGTTGCAGGAGAACAAGTCGAGGGTTGTGGGCACTCGTGGGCACTTGTAGTTAGGGCCGGAGGATCTGCAGACCTTGCATCTGGTCTGGTGCTGGTTGCAGTAGCGTCGTGGCTGCAGGATTCGTCTGGAGGCACACGAGGGAGATGGGCTCCAGCCCTCCTCTCCTCCCTGGGTGCCTGGGGATGACTTTGCAAATTGTTAGTAGGTGAAAGGCAAACCTCGACCCCTAAGGCCCAGGCAAAGTGGGAGATGTACTTAGTCTATGCTATATCAGACAAAGAATGGTTAAAGATATGGGTGCACATTGCAAATGTATCCTGGAATGCCAGATTTAACCTGATTCAAAACAACTTTCATCTACAGGGTATATATGACACCTGCAAAAATGCATATGGCTTACTCAGAATTGCCTCATTATTACCCCAGGGGGAATCGTCCGGCTTCAGGCTCCTGCTGTGGGAGTTCCCTACCATCCAGAAGTATTGGAGGGGAGTGATAGGATACATTCTTTACTGAATTGCAGGTATGAATATTCACCATCCACATGGATACTGGGAAAGTTGGTGGGAGGGAAGAAAGACAGACATAAAAAGAGGATGTCACAATTTCTATTAGTAATGGTGAAGCGCCAAGTGGCGAATTTGTCGTAGTGCCCCAAGGGTCTGCTCATTGCACATTGGGCGTTGGACCTAAAAAGGTTGGGCTGAGCGGAAAAGAAGATCCTGTGCACAACCATTGCATTGGAAAACTCTCCTGATATGATGCCTCCATGAAGGGGTGAGGGAGCATTGAAGGTGGAGTCTGGTACAGGGAGCTATGGATCGGTGCAGGAATGGCAGGATGCAGGAAAGGTCTGGGAGGTAAGGGAAGTGGAGGGGATGAGGGCCTGGTGAATCGTTGGTATTGACTATTGTGCAGGGAGTGGGAGGTGGGAAATGGGGGGGACATAGAAGAAAAGGAGCTCCTTGTGTGCAGTCATAGTGAAAGTTGCACACAATTACCCCGAGGACCATTGGAATTATCCCACCATGTATGGTAATTATTTAGTGTTGGTACTGTCACTGCCTTGTATCGCTGGCGAGTAAAAAGATTTTTTTTAAATGACTGTCCTATCCCTTTGAACACCACTATCCTGCTCAGACCTTCAGTTCCACTTCCCCACACACCAGACCTGCATCCCCCAGAAATCACACTGTTACACTCTTTGTTTCTCTTATCAAATATCCCTCCTTGCTCTCTCCACTGCTCCGCTCTAATATAACTAAATACTTACCTTTTCTCTCTGCTTCCATTTTCACAAATATCCATTACCTTCCAAGCATTGCTGCTTTCTCATCTTCCCTACTCTATGACCTCCTAGATTTCTGAAGACGACTTTGACTCATACTTCCCCTCCAAGATTTCTATACTTAGATACACCCATATTGCACCTCTATCCCTCCCTCCTTCCCCAAGTAAATACACATTCCACTCTTTCCCCTTTAAAATAATGTCTTCCTACCACCTGTGGAGTTGAATTAGGACCCATTCTCAAGCATTCTAACCAATATTGAGCTCCCATGGACCCCTTTACATCACAAGGCAAGGAATTGGCTACCATCATCTGCTCTGTCATTTCACTTCTCTTCTACATTTTGCTTGCATGATCGACCTTCCCAGCTTACTTCAAGGTGGCCACTATCCTCCCCATCCCCAATAACCCATCCAAGTATCTGCCTGACTTTCTTCTAGATCGATATTCTAAAGACCCGGAATGTATGGTGGTCAAGGGAATCAAAGCATACCTTGAAAAAGATGGCCTCTCTGACCCTCTTCCATCCAGCTTCTGCTTCTACCATTTCAGAGACATGGAACTCACCCACATTTCTAACTGTGTCACAACTCCAAACTTTCTGGTATTTAATCTCTCTGCTGTTGATCACTTTCTCTTCTCCTTACTCTGGCTCTTCTTGGCCTTCAAGATATCACTCTAACTTGGATCACCTTTGGTCTCTGTACATGTGTGATTGTTCCTTCCCCATTTCAGGGGACAATAACACCTCCTCTGCTACACCCTCTCCGAAGGGGTTCCTCAAGAGTCGGTTCCTCAAGGGTCGGTTCTTGGATGCCTCCCATTATCTCTCTACATTGCTCACTTGCAACTTCTCTCCTTTTGATTCTCTTGCCACCTACCTGCTGATGATCAGAGGCATCATTTGGAGTTTCCAGGGGAACCTGCTGTTGCTCCAGGCATCTTCCTAGCACTGCTCTGTGACTCCTGGCTCAGGCATCCAGGGCCTGCGGCAGGGAACTGAAAGTAAAGTGGGCTCTTCGGTGTTCCAACCCATGTTCCCTCCTCTATCCCCTCAACAGGATTTTAATCACTACTGAAGGGCTAGGAAAGGTACGTGTGGTGGTGGAACTCCTTGTCCCGGGTGAACAGGAAGTTGCAGATGAACAGCGGTCCAAGAGCAAAGCCGGGCGAAAGATGCAGCATGGGAGAAGTTTACTGGATAGCTAGACCAATGAAGAGCAGCAGGTAAATATATGCAACATTAATTGCCCTTTGACAGGATGGGATTAGTATATTATCAAAGCTTCTAGGCAGGTGAAGCTACATAATACATATGGTGTCTTTGACATGAAGTATTACATAGCACTGGATGGCATTTAATGGCATTAGGTGGTAATACTGGCACATTTGTGGTTGGGGGTTGGCATGCAATGGCACTACCTGCACATTTGATATTGCACCTTGCATATGGTGACTATACCACGCATCTGAATCTTTAACTAGCATTAGATGTAAATTCTGAGGCTTTTAAAGTTGCATTCATTGTATCAGAACTGCACACAAGGCTGCACCTTACATCTGGCAACTCTAACAGGACTATGAGACATTAATTGGCGCTAGATGTCACTTCCGAGGAATTGGAGGATGGACTTGGTTTATGCTAGCAACCCAAAATATGGTGAGGTGGCAGGGAGCAAAAGAAGAGAGAGTGTGCCCTCTGCACCTGCACACCGTTATTCGTCTCACGCTCCTTCACACTCTTCAATTTTCAAGGGTCCCACGTTCACCGACACCCTCCTGTTTGACAAGACTAGGCTGGACTGCCCATACTTCAGTGCAATTGCAGAGTTGACAGCTCAGCAGACTATATGTGACCTTCCCCATAGCGTTCGTTTGTGGGACACGGCTGCCTTTCTTCTAGTGCAAACATTCTGCTGCCCCTCTTTTTGAAAAATCGCTATTAAGTTACTGTGGACCAGTTTCATGGAATAATTTGTCGGAAAAAAGTGTACTTGCACGCCAAACTGTACGCAAATCCATGTTCGTCAATTCATAGGGCCTCATTACGACCCTGGCGCTGACAGAATGAAGGGGGCCGGTACAATTGTGCGGCATGAGATGTATTCATGGATTCGATCGTGCAACCTCTCGCCTGGGAAATGGCCATGCAAGTCCTTCATACTATCTGCCACCTGAAGGGAGGCATAAGTACTCTTGCGCGTAGTATTTGCAATGTGGAGATGAGTTTGCATATCAGATTCAGGGGTGCGTGTACGCAACCAAGGTTCTGATCTAACTCAGGGGTGTGTGTAAGCAGTGTAGCGGGGTGCAGGAACCGTTTACGGGGGTTCGTACGCAGGCTTTCCAAGTTTAGACCGAGTTACAATTTTTCATACACATGTTGTCGGGGTGCCAGGAACAGTTGTGGGGGACCCTGCCAAGGTCCCCGAGATGCAGGCCTGCATGTGGGGTACCCCACAAACTGTTTAAAGGATGCATGTACTTGACCTGGCTGTTTATGCTTTGCGAGTTGGCGTGTTTCGGGCCGCGACTTACAAATACGGTTGCTTTGCGCAAACAATTTCATGAATATGCTGGGCACCCATTTTTTATTCTGCGTGCAGGCTCGTGCAGTGTCCTTTTCAGCACGCGTCCCTTGCAGGATTTCTGCACACATTTCCATGATTTGGGCCCTTAATGTGTACAGAGTAACTCAGTACGCACATGCCAAATAAAACAGATTTGTTTGTGTATTCAGCTTTGTCGTTTAAACTTTAACATACAAAAGAAATCATAATTTTAATTCATGTATACAAAATATAAAAAACCAATCTTATCTAAACGCTGCCAGAATTACTTACTACCCTTCACTTAACATTATCTACTGTAAAATTCCTTTGCATCACATTATGCAGCCTAGCAAGGACTTTATTTCTGTTAATAGTAAAATCATTTCACTTCCACTCCATAGCATGCTGCTTTATGCTCTCCTCATTGTTCAAATACTTAAATACAAATTGTTATAATTCACAGGGATCGTCCTCCTGCTGTGGGGAGGTAATGGATTATCAAGGTAGAGGGATCATCTGCAGGGTCGATTATCTGGCGACACCATTTTAGTAACATCTTAGTCATTGCTGTCCATCAGTTGGACAGCCATCACTGACTAGAATCTCCTGCTTTTGGTTGGGCAGGTAGTTAGGACTACCACTCCCATCATCCCTAGTTAGCAGTGCCAATCACTGGTGTAACAGGGGCCCCTGCAGCCCCTGTGGTGCAGGGGGACTCGCCAGCACATTTCCTGGGAGGGGACCCAACTTGAAAAAAAAAAAAAGATTTTTTTTCTCAACAAAAAAAAAGGTTTCGTTTTGAATTCACTCTGCATTAATAAAGACATTATTTCTGTAACAGAAATCATTTCTTTATGAAGGCAGAGTGACTACAAAAAGAAACTTTCTTTTTTAAGGCTGAGGGCTCCCCCCAACCCATGACATGGAAGATCCTAGGCTGGAGGGCTCCATGACATGGGGTTGGGCAGAGCCCTGTGACTTCAAAAATAAATCGTTTATTTTTTAAGTCAATCTGCCTTCATAAAGAAATTATTTCCATTATGGTTCCGTCCTTAACTGAATAATTTCTTAATGAAGTTAGAGTGACTTCAAAAAGAAACAATGAGGCTCATTCTGACCATGCCGGCCCGGAAACAACGGTGCTGATAATCTTATCGGCACCATTGTTTCCGGACCGGCATATTACAGGTCTACCTGCTGGGGCCGCTGTGCCCGACGGGTCTGACCCTGCCGGGCACAGTGATCACAGTAGGAAGACCTGTCACGGAAGCACTGGCACCGCTAACAATGGTGCCGGTGCTTCTGTGTCCCCAATCCCATGGATCCCTATGGGACTCCACGGGAATGGGGATTACCAAAATTACCGGAGCCTGACTTCCTGGTCGCTGGTAATTTTTTACCGGTCTGGCAGCAACCCGCCGGTAGCACCGACACGGTTACCGCCAGACCCGTAATGAGCCCCAATTTCTTTTTGAAGTAGTAGGGCTCCCCTTAACCCCATGACGTGTGAGTGTATGGTGAAAGGGTGCACACTCAAATGTATAGGGGGCTGCCTGTGTGAGTGTATGGTGAAAGGGTGCACACAAATGTATGGGTCGCTGGGTGGGCGTGTGTGCGTGTACGGTGAAAGGGTGCACACTTAAATGTATGGGTGGCTGCCTGGGTGTGCCTGTATGGTGAATGGGTGCACACTTAAATGTACGGGTGGCTTCCTAAGTGTGCCTGTATGGTGAAAGGGTGCACACTTAAATGTATGAATAGCTGGGGGTGTATATGGTGAATGGTGTGTGCTTGTGTACAGGGGCACAGCAAAACATACATTTCAAGGGGCTAACCCTTCAAATGTTGGGAGAGGCGCTAACTTCATGGGTGGTGCGGGGGGGCAAACTTATTTGTGTGAGGGCATCTAACTTCTTTACGCATTTTAATGAGACTATTCAAGTGCCACTTTAATGTTACAGGCAGTTAACTCTCTCCTTTAAGTCTCCTATTCCCTCTCTACCCTTCCAATCACTCCCCTGGCATGCAAGTACTAGAAGAAACATCGCAATTTCAATTGCCTACAAAATGTGGTATTTGAATCCAGGTATTAGCAGTGAAATGCTTTACGTTGGTAATTGCTGGGCCTTTATTAACAGCAAAGGCCAGGTGTTGTGTAACATATGTGTGCTGTTCTGTCCGGCAACTACTCTGAAGGTCAGCCAGGTCGAGTCAACATAGCCCAAAATGTCAGTGGGGGGGGAGTGCTGAAGCCCAGTGAACTCAATGGTGTTGCGCCACTAGTTGTGCTTAATGACTTGATTACTCCTGGCTCTATTCTTCCTCGTCCCAGTACTTATGTATGAGGCAGCACTTAGTACTGGGATGAGGTAAAGGTACATGGAGGTAATTCCCGACTTAGCTACCTGTAACCTTTATTACTCCTAGTCCCACTCTTCCGCATCCCAGTACTTACCGATGAGGCAAGGAGCCTCATACGTAAGCTCTGGGACAAGGAAGAGGGACATGGAAGTAATTCTGGTCCAAGGAGCTGATTATGGAGGTTGGGGTTGGGGGTGGGAGGGTGAGGGGATGTGTGGGAGGGTGGGATTGTGGGATAAATCATAATGGTTGTTTGTGTGCAGGCTAAGCAGGCATGATATGTGGTATTAGTGGCTATAGAGGCATTTTGGTGCAGCCAGTCTAGTCATTCCTCAGTTTGGTATGACTGTCTTTTAACTGAGAATTTCTGATAAAGTAGTCCTGCTAAGTGTAAAAACCTGGCTATATTGGCATTTGGGTGCTGCCAGTCTAGCCATTTCTTACTGCGACGTTGTATATTTTTCTAGGCATCTGTGATAAAATTCTATGATAAAAGTCATTTATAATGCGCCTGTACACAAGTGTTTCTATGCGCGACAAAACAAGTGAGGGAAGATAGAGGGAGGACAAGACAAATGATCTAACTAGGCCTTGTGTCATTGTGAGAACGAGAGGTGGAAGAGGAAAGAGAGGGGGAAGTGCAAGGGAGAACAAGAGGCTGCATCGTTACAGTTACAACCCACCCTCTAAGTGCATGGCAGGCCCAGAGGCAGTGCAAGGGTGACCGATCAAGAAAGAGGCTGGACTCAGAGAGACTCTGAGGGTATCCAAGCAACCGGTCGGTACAGCAGACAGGTAGGTCAGTAGGGGAGGGAGAGAGAGAAAGCAGAGGAGAAAAGGAACATTTTGAGCTGCTTCCGAAACTTCAGATGGTCCGGCTCAAGTTTGAAGGGGCAGGGAGGCCATTCCAGAGGGAGCCACCAGCAGAGGAGAGAGATCCAGCGCCCACTCTCTTCCTGGAAAAGCGTCTAACCCTTAGGGAGTTGGAGGTAGCTGAGCGAAGGGCTCGAGAGGGAAGGTATTTTGGAAGAGGGCGTTTGATGTAGTACGGCCCTGGACTCAGAAAGCCTTGTGGACAATGCAAAGGGTCTTGAACTTGATCCTTGCAGCCCCCAGGAGCCAGTGGAGAGATTTCAGGGCTGGAGAGATATGATCCCTGGGCTTGAGGCCAAGGATAAGTCTTGCAGTCCTGTTCTGGATTAGTTGCAGATGACAGAGAGTAGAGGATGGCAGAATGAGAAAGAGGCTGTTGCAGTAGTCCAGCTTAGAGAGAACCAGGGCTCTGGAGACAGTGAGCTTCTGGTGGAAAGTGAGAAAGGGAAGAGTCCCTTGGAGGAGGAGCAGCTGGTAGTGGAACATCTTGGTGACAGCTGAGATTTTAGGAGAGAACGAGAGAGTGTCATAGAAGATGACACCAAGTTTTTTTGCCTCGCAGGAAGTTGAAGGAAGAGGGCCCAAGGCGGACGGGCAGAGTGAAAGAGGTAAAGCTGGTGCCAGGGTCCCAATGAGAAGGAGCTCCATCTTACTAGCAGTAAGGCAGAGATCGTTGGAGACGCACCAATCGTGAATCACGGATAGACAGTCAGGATTGAGCGAGACAGGAGAGGAGGCTGAGGGGAGCCTGAATGAAAGCTGAGTCATCCGCATAACACTGAAAGTTAGAGGAGAAGGCAGAGATCAGGTGGGCCAAAGGGGCCAACTAGAGGTTCAAAAACCAGGATGAGAGTATAGAGCCCTGGGGAACACCACAAATAGAGAGAGGTGGCAGAGAGATTAGGACAAGGTTGTAGCTTGGAGGCGGGTGGCCGTCCAAGAGGAAGGAGGTCAGTCACTCCAGGGCCTGATCCGTGATGCCCAGGTTCTCACAGAGTCGATTGATCAGGATGGCGTTGCTGACTGTGTCGAAGCATAGGAAAGAAAGAGGGTGAGGACAGAAGGAATGCTGGAATCAAGGTTAGAGAGCAGATCTTCATGGGTGTTCAGGAGAGCAGTTTTCATACCTCTGGCATCTCTGAAACCAGACTGATGGTCATGGAGACAACCAACAGATTCAGTGTGGAGAGTAAGCTGGGAGATGGCCAGCTTTTCCAAGAGGTTTCCCAGGAAAGGGGTGATGGAGATTGGGCAATAATTTGCCGGGCAGGTAGGATCAGCAGATGGCTTCTTGAGGAGTGGGTGCACAAGTGAGTGCTTATGGGTAGAGGAAAACGTTCCAGTGGCTAAAGAGTGATTACAAAACTTTGCCAAGGCTGGAGCAAGGGTGTCAATATGGTCCTTGATGGCTCTGGAGGAGGGGAACACCTGTTTGGATGGCTCTTTCATAGATCAGACTTGTCTAGAATCCTTGTCAGGTGTTGCCAGAGAGAAAGAGGAAAAAGGAGGGGGAGAGGTAGAGATGGCCAAAGGGGGCCGAGAGAGGAAGAGGGAGAGGAGATAGAGAACAGAATGTAGAGAAGTGAGAGGCCAGAGCCGTAGAGAGGGCCTTGGAGGGAACAGGAGAGGTAAAGACCACAACAGGATTCACCAGTTCCTTGCAGATTTTAAAGAGTTTGGTCATGTTGGTAGAGGCCGCGGAGACACAGGCTTTAATGTGTGCTCTCTTCTTGATGAGTGTTTTTGCTTTGGCTGGCATTTTGGTACAACCAGTCTAGGTATGTCTAAATGTGGCATGGCATGCTTTACTGTAATGTCATTACGTGTCTACACTGGTCTATATTGTGCAGCCAGTTAGACATGTTTTCATTGTGGCATGGCATTTTTAATATCAAAGCATTAATGTTCCTGTGCACTGTTGGTGACTTACATGTATTGGATTGGTGTTACCCTACAAAACAATTTCAAACACTGTGGCTTTATAGCCAATTTTTCTCAGAAAGTGTGCTGTATATTGCATTAAAATACATATGTATATCTTTCTCCAAGTGCAGTGTGCAGCATACCCCTTAAGCATCACGTTTGTGTATATTGCACAAGCATGACAATCTAGGCCAGCCCAGAGTGTGGTGCGACCTGCGATTTTTGCCGAGTTGGGGGGGGGGCCCTCTGCACGGCTCGCAGGGAGGCCCCCACATTTTGTGTTATGCCACTGGTGCCAATGGCGAAATATCATGTGTCTGTATTTTGTTGGGTGTTCGGTGTCATTTCGACCGGAAATTACGTGCATTGGAACAATACAGGAGACAGAGACACTCACAGAATAAGGTCATTTTTGAGGTATTTGGGAATAGGTACCAGCTGGCGAGGGATTAATACAGTGTCTGGAGACATGGAATTAGACATACGTAATTGTAATTGGATATTAATTGGAGGATGTATACGAATTGACCTTTTCATAACTGATCGCGATAGAGATTTCCTTTTCACAATTGATCTTGAAATGAAGGTGAATTAGGACAAATATGAGGGGGGACCCCCGCCACCCCATACTCAATACAAAACACTCCGCAACTCCCTACCCAATCCCATTATTTTATTTATTACCCCAAACGCAACCCGCAGATATATAAATAAGTAAAATAAAGGTCAAGGTTAATTGTGCAGAAGGTCAATTAGGACCACCATTATTAGGTCAATAGGTCAATTTGGATAATACCTAATTGGATATTAATAACACACTTAACACCCAGAGGTTTGTAAGTGAGGACCCGGGGATTGAACCTGTGCTGCTCTGCATCATCTTGCTTCCAAGGCAGACGTGTTGCCCCTCAGCTATCCTCCCAAATTATTGAGGGCGTAGTGACATGATATATAATTATATACAGACACATTTATTTCTGAATGTATAAGTGATGTACTGTGGCTGGGTAGACTGGAGCTAGTTGCAGAGAGGCGCCTCTTCTCCAGTGGAATGAAGCAAGTAAGGAAGTAAAAGACATGGGGGGGGTCTTACGAGTAAGGCGGTAATGGGTTAACGGCGCCAGTAAAGGTGCCAGAGCCGTCAACCCCTGACTGCCTCATTACGAGTTCTGCTCGAGGGACCCTCTAAGGCCGCCTGGTAAAACCAGGTGTCCTTAGCGGGCCCCGCCAGCAGACCAGGGTGCTAACAACGGGCCCGTTATTAACAGGCCAGTTGTTAGCACCCTCCCCATTCCCATTGAATCTATGGGGGCTTGAATGGGAATGGGGATGGGTTCCTTGAATGAGGAATTACCGGGCCCTCCAAGGTCAGAATGGTCCGGTAATTCCTCACTCAAGGAACCCGGACCCGGTACCCGGTAAGGGGGTAGCCATGCCACTAATAGCGGCATGGTTACCTCCTGATTCGTAATGACCCCCCATGGGAGGAGGAGCAGTGGGCACAGGGACGGAGTGGTAAAGGAGGGCCAAGGACCATAGAGCGTGAGAGGGAGATTATGGAAATATGCACACAGGTAGAAGGGAGGAAGACCATGAATGGATTTTAAGATACGAAGAAGGAATTTAAAGAAATTATGATGTTGCATTGAGAGTTAGCTGGAAAAGTGGTGCTGGGCTTGGGTGCATAGGTTGTGGAGGGTGTGAGTAGCAAAGTTGAACATTTTGGAATTTTGTAGAGGCGAGTGAAGGAGTAGAGTGGGAGAAGGAGGAGTGGGCTTCAGCAGTAATCGAGTTTACTGAGCAGTAGAGTAGAGATTAGTGTTATAGCTGAGTGATAGGCGAGATTGGGGAGGTTGACTTGGGCAGCCATGGCAATTGCCAGAATGGACTGTTGAAGTCTAAGGTCACTGTGAAAAACGGGTCGAGGGATTGAGGTTATCTGGAGGGAAGGGCATGGGAGAGTGGGATTATCATTGAAAGCATGAGGAATGTAATTTCTGTTTTGTAAGTGCTCAGCATCATCTGGTGATCGATGGCTGCGAGACAGCGATGCCATTTTGAGAGATGGCAGGAGTGAGGAACAGAAAGGAGGAAATTATCTTTGTGCAATTCACATAGAGGTGGAAGTGAACCCCATAGTAAGAGACGGACTTGACCAGGGAAATGGCATGGAGCATGAAGAGGAGTGGGCCCAGGATGGATTCTTGGGGGAGGTGCAAGAGTTCCAGAAGATGGAAACGTAGCAATTAGAGGGATAGGGGGTAACCCACCTGAATGCAATGCCTTCAAAGAGAAGAGAAGAGAGGAGAGGGGCTAGGGGTGGTAGGGATGGTCCACAGTGTCAAAGGCTGAGCAAGATTAAGGAGGATTAGGATGGAGTAGGGTAGGAGTGGTGGGCTGTGCTTAGAAAATGAGATACACGAGCGAGTGCAGTTTCAGTCAAGTGTTTACTCCTGAATCCAGATTGTTAGCAGTCACAAAGTGTGTGATTTTCAGCATAAAAATAAAGCACATCTTTTCTCTCATGTGTTACCTATTAGTAATTTTCCTTGTACTGATCACACAATGTCCATAGAATTAGTATTTACAATGAATAATCTATGTCACCCTGTGTCGTTGTATTGGTTTACTCTTACATTCTGTCCATCATGTTTCACTTACCATTCGCTAACTTATGTTTTGCATTTTGAAGACAATTAACACAAAATATATTTTACAATCTACTAATTTTGCATCTTTCTATGTCTATCTATCAGTAGCTTCTGAGATATGTGCATAGTCTCTCTTTAACATGTAACACATTTCCATCTGATGAACTCCGGTACAACTTAATATTCTTTAAAGGAACCACTTATGCTAAATCTGCATTTGATGTATTGGCAAGTCTGTGTGCCCTGGAGGGTTATTCAGCTGCTACCTCGAGGCATATGTCTAGTGTAATCTGTTAGTGTGTAATGGCAAAAGTCTTCAAGGTGACCTAAAATAAGGTTGAAGGCGACTCGCTCATGGATTTTCCATGGTGGGGCAGGAGAGATACAGGTCTGTAGATGGAAGTTTTATTGGGATGAGTAGTTGGTTTCTTCAGAGCGCGATGATGGTGGCTGTTTTATAGCCGCCATGGAAAATACCAGCTCAAAGAGAGAGCGTTTGAAGAGAAAGGAGAGGTGCAAAGATATGCTAGCTGAGAGGTCTTTAATATTTTGAGGTGCTAATGGGTCAATAGAACTACAGGATGGCTCAGCTGTTCGAAGGATCAGTAGGGGTTTGGTAGGGGAAATGGGATAGAGAAGAGAGGAGGGTGGCTGAAGGAGGCAGGAGGTAGTAGAAATATAAGGGTGGTTGGGGGCGCTGTTGCGTGGCGACCAAGATGGCGGCTCTCTGTTAGAGCTCCCGCACCCGGTGCAGCCTCAGGGTGAAATATACTTCCTCAGTTGATCCTATGTTTCTGTGTAGTCAACCAGAGCATACCCTGTAACATTGGCATCATTTTGATTCCCCCTGATCCCTCTACTATCCCTGTAAAGCATGGGGCAAACGTTTGGAGTTTTTCACAACTGCAAGCTGCTTGAGGCTGGGGCTGCTCTGCTGCAACACATCCCCACAGGGACCGTCTACTACTGAGATTGTGGCCCAAGCTGCGTACAACCTGAACCGCAGGGCTGGTGACCCCCCCCCACCTAAATGACACTCCTAGCTGGGGGAGCCTGTGGATATTGAGCTGTATCTATGACTTATTAGTGGCACTGCGGCGATGGAGCAGACAGCGTGAGCCGCGCCATACTCTGTGGCAGAAGAAAGACACCTGCCAATGCTGTTCTGCGGCAGTGGCTACATTTGCACAGGGATCCGTGCCGCCATCAGTTGCGCCCTATTCATCTCCTAGAACACCAGCGACCTCTCCATGGTCGCACTGCTGTCTCGATCCATGGACCAGATGAAAGAGGATATGCCACTGGGCCCTTCCATGTGGCACCATCTGTGATGCAGTGGAGTGGTGAGATACACTGGAGGTAAGCCAGACTAGGCCCAGAGTGTGTGGGTTGCTGCTGGTCGGGGCAGCGAGCGAGATACAGAAACCCCCCTGTCATGGCTGCCCCCACTGTCTCTGTTGATAGTGCGGTTTCCCAACCATTTCAACAACCGCCAGTCCGGCAAAGCACACAAGTTCACTGGTCATACCATCCGTGGTGCAGCCATTAGCACTCTGCTTGCCTTCTTACACCCCCTGGACCTGCTTGTATGTACCCTGGTGGACATTCTGTGGCTCATCAGTGTGATTCTTCAGGCTACCACATACCCAGTGATTTGATGAGGGATACTATTTGGACACAATGCGATTTGTGGCACCGACCCCTTGCCTTACTACTTAATACGCGATATGCACTGACTAGGGCATTCCCACGACACTGCCTGTGCTGGTTCTCCCTCCTTGACCCTGCATGGACCACTGAGCTTCTAACTAATAGTCAATTTACCCGATTTAACCACCACTAGAACTTCAGCACTGGTGGACAGTGTGCCAGGCACAGTGCACTGAGCATTTGAGGCCCCTGCGGCGCACGTGACGCCCCCCACAACTACCGATGGCCCAGACCACTCCTGCAACATGACAAGGGGTACCACCAAGAACCAGCGCTCCATGAGCCAGTACACTAAATCCACCTCCAGTTCCTCGACGGCCGGCGAAGCGGCCTCTGGTGTGGACCCGGAACCCTCTCTAATGGAACCCTCTGAGACCCAACCTATGATGGCATGCATGCAGGAGGGGTTTGCCAAGGTCCATTGTAAGCTGGATGATATGACCAGCACCATGGACCCGATAAAAACCCAGATTGAGCGGCTTTCGAAGGCTGAGACCAGTGTGGGCTCAGTGGAAGATGACATATCCACGATGAGGGGGTAACTGGGGACCCTCACCAGACTGGTGCTCCAGGTCAAAAAGAAGAACAACGACCTTGAGTCTAGATCTCACTGCAAAAATATTCGGATCAAAGGGGTCCCAGTGTGCAACACAGAGTCCTCATTGGAACAGTGGATAGAATTAGCCCTACTTCCAGCTGTTGCTGGAGAAAGGTTTGAATTACATTGGTGCAAGTCTTGTTACAAAGCATTTAACTGAAAAAGTATTACAAGATCAGGCCGTACCAATACAGCAAGAAAACTAAGCTTGACGCAATGCAAGCATGGCCTTTTCTCAAGTTTAACCTGGTGTATTTATTGTAAATGTGGCAATCGAACTTAAGTGAATTGTCCTGCCTTACCCCCTAGAGAGAGCTAGTACTTTCCTGATTATAATAGGTCAGACACTACTTTGTTTAGTGTTGTTGGTTGCGCCCCTTTTCACCATGTCACAAGGTGAGCTGCTCCGCCATTCTTTGCCTCTAGCTGATGAAATTGATTAATGGCTCAGTAGTAGGGTGACCAGACGTCCCAGTTTTCCCGGGACAGTCTGGGGAAATCGGCCTCCGTCCCGAGGTCCCAAGACTGTTTAAATTAATATATCCCGTCCCAGGATTGGATGGGCGGGGGGCTGCAATCCCGGTTTTTGCTGGCGCTACTCTTCCTCTGCATGAGGGCTTTCACACCCTCATTTCCTCCCCTTCCCCCTCCATAGTCGCTCTCCTCCAATGAGAAGAGTGTGCCTGGAACACACACCCTGCAACAGGCCAAGGACATAGACGTAGGGCTAGAGTTTTATCTGAGTCCTGTTTGTGTTTTACTGTAGTCCTACGTCTATGTCTATGGCCTGTCCTGTTTTTTTTTTGTTGACCTGGTCGCTTGCTCCATTAGAGTTTGATGAGATGCCACATGAGCACAAAAATGTGAAAAGGTCCAAGTGGAGGTAAGAAGGGGATAATTCTTGATCCCAAAACCCCACATATGGATGTGGGGAGACCCAAAGAATCATTTCTACCATTCTCATTGTTTCAGGAAATCTAGAAAGCGAAACCTTTCAGATATAGCAGAGAGAATGAATACAAGAAAGTAGGCAAGACGTCGTCAAAGGGGTAAAATTTGCCATGTAATCATACATAAAGGTGTCTTGGAAAAGTATCAAGATGCAAAATAGCATCTTCGAACTCTGGTAAATTCCATTAGGAGAGAGGAAAAGAAGAGAATAGTTAGCAAGAGAAAGGTCACACTTTGAACAGTGGAAGATAAGGCCAAGGGGGACAGCCAAAAAGACAGAAGAAGAAAATGGTAGGCTCTGAGTTGATAAATACAGCGAAGGTAGAAGTGGAAGGGGCAGAGGGAACTAACAGAAGCTCAGTAGGCGGTCCGTTGTCAGGGCAAAGCTAGGATGAAGAGGATTGGGCTACCTTTATGCAGATACATTTCTGCTGAAAAGCTTTTCGTGGGGATCATTTTCTAAAAAAGGAAAAAAGGAAAAAGTGTGGGGGAAAGGGGGTTCTCACCATTGCAATGAGGGCAATCAGTGGCCCACAGATGGGCCAACAAAGTCACTAGGGTTTGGTGGAAGGGAAGCATTTGTCGAGGAATGACAGATGAACGGCGAAACAAGATGAAGCTGAAGAACAGCGGAGGCTAAGCACTGGTTTATGCACAGACAAGAAAAACACCAGGCTCAGGAGTCTATGTGCAAATAACCCCTCTCAAGTCTTCCAACCAAAAATGCAGTTCAGGGGTAGAAACAAACATTAGATTATTAGCATTAGCACACAAAAGAACTCACGCGTTGGAAGATGGGAGTACAGGGTAAGTTGCAAGGAAGGGGCTGATCCTGGACGGGAGGGAAAATAGCTAAATGGGAGAACTATAAAAGATCCAAGAGCAGATAAGGTGCAAGTGCCACTGGACTAAATCCTTGCTGAAATACGGTCCTGAAGAAGTCTTGAAAAAGAAGGCAGAGAAGTTAACTGGGATAGGACTTTTATGTGAGAATAAATGAAATAGAAGACAGCGCATCTGCAATGGAAGATGCAGACACTGCAATAGGCAAAGAGGTTACTTTTTTTAAATGTATTTTTTAAAGCGAGGAATAATGAATACGTGAGTAGGTGACAAAGGGTAAACCTGAAGGTAATGTCTGTTCCAGAGGGAGAAAAATGGAGCAAGGACCTGGGTACTGCCTAATGAAATGACCTAATTGGCACACTTTGGTAAAAGATGGGAACCTGTATTTGACAATACACAGAGCCCACAGGATTCTAGGTGGAAAACACTGAGGCGGGAAAAAGCCCAGAACTATAGCGCCATAATTTGAAAGCGACAGAAAGAAGACAAAAGCATTGTCTAAGTCCAGGGAAGCAAAGACTGTGACCTGAATGGACACAATTTAGGTTCATGATGACATGAGTTATGAAGCGTCACATTAACAGTGTACCTTAAATAGATTACAGTCAGATTCAAATAATTAGGTGCTGAAGTGGTGCTGACCACAAACTGAAAGTATTATGGCGAGGGATCCAGTGGCCTGTCCAGACTCTTTTTACTGGGTTGACCCCAGGGGGACACCGCCTTATGCAGGGGTGGCATGGTGTGCGAAGGCACACACACATAATGATCATAGTTGAGGATAATAGGGTGGCACCTGGGGTTGCCAATCAGATTCCAGGGGTAGCACGTACCACCCCAGGCCACTCCCTGGACACGCCATTGGATTTATCAGTATAATATTTTCAGATCCAAAGGAAGCTGGGGTTGTCGTGAAGATTCAAGGCAGCACAGAAAGTTGACGTACATAAGAAACTTTATGATATATGCAGATGTAGAGATAAAGTAAAAGTAAAGATGGAGGGAAAAAAGCAATGTCTACAAACACAAAAAAGGAGACAGGCCTCTCTAAGTGCCATGGGGAAGGGATGGGAATGGGCAGCCCAATCGAGGAAAAGGAGGGGAATTGTTAGTTAAAGTATGCATGCATATCAGGACAGAGGTTGTTTGCAGAAAGATAACAAAGAAAAGGAGTAGGCGGACATCAAGAATAAACATGAATATGAATACCTGAAGAGTAACTCAAGCAGTTGTTAACAGAGGACTTGGGAGGGTCATGTTGACAGAAGTTCTACCCACTATTAAAGAAAACACGGGAGCAGTGAAAAAGTGGAATGGAATCCTAAATCACTATGCGGACATATAGGAGTAATAAAGGTGCTAATGTTGCCACGGGATATCTTCCTATTTCAAAACACAGAGTCTCTCATTTTGTAAAACATGCGAATTGCATCCAGGGGACTACCAACCTTTGCACTTACGTGTTGTTGTGTCACTTTGCATACAGCTTTGATCCCTCACAAAGTGGAGTGCAATCGTGAAGGGTAAATCAAGGCCAGATCGCCTTTACTCTTCACTGTTAGTCACTCCTTTGTGAAAAATAAAACGCAGCCTGCACATTATGCTCAGCAGGTGGTGCTTCATAATGGAGTCAGCTTGCTACCAGGTGTATCCATAGCAACCCTTTGATTTTACGTCTGCGTGAAAATCCCATGCAGGTGTAAAACCGGATGCTCTTCCAAGACGGAGGACGAAAGCAAAGAGGAAATGCAAACTCCACTTTGCTCCCTGCCTATGCTTTGGTAAGGCACTAAAATCGGGCACAGCATTAAATGGGGGCATAAAAGCATCACACTTCACTTTGACAGCTCCATTTAGTGCACCACCCTATCCGAAATGATCCCCAAAGTATTTTAGAGCTGTTGACAGAATTCTCAGTTATCTTATGGGCAGGCACAGTCCTTAACATGGCATTGAGAAATGGTGTCAGTGACACGCAGGAGATCGTGCTTGCCTTAAGGGATGTAGGTATTACATGGGGGCAGCTACCTTTAGGTACTCAAAGATTTCAATCACGCCAGATGTAGTGAGCAAGTTTGGTTGTAGTGTCTTCAACAGGATCACCAAACCAGAAGGGCCTCATTTGAATCTAGTTTAGCCAAACTGACCAATTTACACACAACACATTTAGAAATACAGGGCCCAATTCAAGGAATTTTTTGCACGGTTCAAAGTGACTTTGCACTGCTGAAAAGCGAATTTGTACTGCCAACACAAACCCTGGTTCATGGAACTGGGCAAAGTGTATTTTTGCAGTGCAAAGTCAGTACAAAGTCATTTTCACAGTCATTTTGTACTGACTTTGCACTGCAACAATACACTTTGTGCAAATAATTCCACGAATTGGGCCCTCACACTCTACTTAACTCCAGAAAGGTTGAACAAGACATGGAATGCAAATACTAGATATTGAAAATTAAAGGGCGGGGACAACTGGAGCCATATCTTTTTTGATCGTCCTAAAGTCAGTGTTTTGGAGTGAGATATTTGATTGCAAATTGAAGAAATTGGGTAGGATTAGGGTGCTGGAGCTTATTGGACAGTGGAAGTTGAGCTTATCACACTGTCACACAGTTCTTTGATCTTTAACAGCTAGAGAAGAATCAAAGTGCAGCAGACTTTCAAGTGAACTAGGAAATAAACGTGTCTGTCGGCCTAAATGGAAATTATTTATGAATGCAAGAAAAATAATGGGAATGACATAGCTAAACTAGTGGGGGCAGGTGGGGAGGGGAAGTATGAGCAATGGAAACGAGTACAAAAGTGAAAGGAAGAAATATAGAATTTGGGGTATGTATCCGGATGTATCATATATGTATGTAATGTAACAGTGTTACTCCGAATATAACCATTCATTTAAAAGAAAAATCGACTTTGTGCCTGCACAAATCCAGAAATAATACATCTCAGCCCACATGGAGCAGAATCGCAGCTCCCATCCCCTGACTATGGGATATGTCTCAGGTAAGGGCGCAGTTACAATGCTGATACTGGGGAACCTTTCCCAACATCCAACCATTCATGGGGTTTAGTGACCGCCATATCTGCACTGTGCCTGCTCCCAGACTAGAGAGCAGAGAGATAAGCTTCCACAGCCACACAGTAATGCTATGACCAAGCACTGCTTGCAGCATGTTCAAATGCAAATACACTGCTTTTGCAGAGGTGGAGACAGGATAGGGCCTGAGCGGGCAAGTCCCACCCAAAATCCTTAAATGCCATCTAAGCAGCACTGTGTGGTCATTTACACATGTTAATGTCACTGCAATGGGCCCAAATACATTAGGTTCAGGCCCCGCTTATTAGACAATCCTGGCTACGCCTCTGTGCTTCTGTACTAGCAATGGTGGCTTGCTAGTAAGGCAGTTGCACAGACACTCAGAAGACTGCAGTTTGATTCTTAACCAGTACAATTCCTTTAACAAAGGTGATTAGAACTTGTTACAATTCGCACAATTATTTTTGCGAATTGTGAAAGAAGCATTTTTACAGATACTTGTTTTGTAGCCGAGTCGAACTTCTTTCTAAAGGGCACTTGACATTAAATGAGTATCTGGATTTGCCAACGTTTGGGATCACCAAGCGCCACCCTATATGTCATATCCCTGAGGTTTCACAGGTTTAGGACACATGCTGCAGCTATTATGCCCCCATAATTTCCCCCAAAATATCTCATCTTTACTTTCCCCATCAGGTGTCTCCTTGGCATTAACGCAAAGTTTCTTGTGCCTGCACATGCATGCGTAGGCCCTATGAGTGTGGCGGCCATGTTGTTAATGTATGTTGATATTTACTCAGGCACAAATCGTAGCCAGATCTGGACAGCAAGAAGCCCCTTGAGCTGTGGGTTCAATTCTCACTACTAGAAATGCATTTTTGTAAATGTGTTTGTAATATTATTATTAGGAGTGTTATTATTAGTATTATTATCACACATTTCAAGCAATCAGGGTCACTTAACATATATTTGGATATAGGGGACTGATGTAGTCCCATCAATCAGCTCCTGTGACTTGCCATAAAAATGTATCCAAAATGTTATCTGGTAATTTGACAAATTATGTACAAAATGTTCCGCCATAGTGCGTGGCGTGAACAGCTCATTTCATTCAATTCAATTCCATTCCACGGGGCTGTCTGAGCCGTGCTTCCCAACTGTTTGAGCCAATACATTTGCACTACTTCTTGCTTGGAGTAGGCTCTGTTTTTTTAAATTACTTTTATTCCCTGAAGTTACTTTTGGTGGAGGTCCCCAGTACATTGTGGAGGACCCAGCCAGGCTCAGGGGGAGAGTTTGCTTAGGGTAACAAGGGTATAGATACCAAAGGAAAAGTGCAGAGTTGCTGGCCCACATTGTGTCGATTGATAGATCGATCGAAGGGGGGAATCTCGTAAAGGTCCAGCTTCAACGCTTCCAAGGGGTGCGCATGTACCAGTTGTGCAAGTAGCGTGGTGATGTCAGGGGTAATGTGGTGGGTGAAATCAGAGGTCGGGACATCAATGAACGCAGCGCTGCTTGCATAGAAGCAGGCACTGCGCAAGAAGTGAATTGCTGGAACACAATGAGGGGTGGGGACTCTTGGGGTAGTTGTATAGAGCGGGCACAAGGTGGGGGTGCAAGATGTCTTAGGGTGTTGCTCTTCAGCAATATGTGAACCATAGAGAAGCCATTTTGTTTGTAGGCCCACTTTAAATAATTTCTCGCGGCAAGCTCATCAGAAACAGTGTGCTGAAATGTTGCATGGCTCAGGTTTCCCAGGAGAATGCAGCCTCTGCGAAGTCACTGCAAGAGATACTTTTGAGGCCAATAAGCTAGGTACCTGGGTGCATGGAGAGAATTGGCAGAGAAATAGAAATTAACTACAGTTTATTAAAATCCAGCCATGGTGTGGTATTGTTTTTTCAGACTACACTTGGCAGCATGTTGTGAGTTGAAGGGAGTTGGGGCACCAAAGCAATGGAATAGGGATTATGGAGCATGGGACGGATAGCCAATCAGCGGGAGGAGGTTTCGGTGTCCCTACAGTGCAACATTGTACAGTGTCCTTGCTGATGTCTGTAAGGCAAATTATTGGTCAGACTCGGTGTGAATGTCTCGCTCATTGCCATCTCAAGCCATTTATTAGACATTGCCAACCAATGGCAAACATGTGTTTTTCACTGGTCAGCACAATCACGTAATTTAGGGGTGGTGTGGGAAGATTTATGACATCACCAGGAGTGTTAATGTGATTTTTTGCCAAAGAAACATTCTACCCAATCGGGGTCACTTAAGATATAGTTGATATAGGGCACTGACATAGTCCCACCAATTAGCTCCTATGACATGCCTTAAAAATGTATCTGAATTGATGTATGGCCATTTGAAAAATTATTAATAAAATGTTCAGCTGCAGTGGGCGGTGTGAACAGCTAATTTTATTCAGTACAGTTCCACTGGGCTGTCTGTACCGTGCTTCCTAGTTTTCTGGGGTCACCTTCTTGCTTGGTGTATGCTCCATTTTTTAGATTACTTTTATTCCCTGGAGTTACTTTCGGTGAATGTCCTGTGGTACACCTCATGAATAGTCTAATTCCTCATGTAGGAGATGTAAGAGCTGCTGGCCTCCAAGACATTGTAAATGATGTTCCTGATATTGATTTGGATTAGTGGGCTGTGGTTCATTTTTAGTTTGGGCTATTAGGTGGCAGAGCCAACTATAATCCAAAACAATTGCATTAGAGTACAGATATAGAAAAATGGCATATAGGTTGGGACACAAAGTTTGAAGGTGTTGTTTGGTTATTTGCCCACCCATTGACTGTCTGTGGCTACGTTACTCCATATGGTCCTTGTCACCAAGTTCCTGCCCCTCCATGGCCAAAACACATCCTCCTGGGAACTCTTTTACCTTGCTTTAATCAAGCCTTACCATCAAACATTGCACTCAAAGTGCCTGCCGGTGTTTAGTCAAAGCAGTCTTCTGAGTGCTAATTACCTAATTGGAGCTGTAAACAGCTGCTTGTATAATGAAGATGCCAAAACAAAGTGTGCCTTCAGCCACTTGATTTATAAGCACTGTGCCCTTAACTGAAGTCCTGTTAAAAAGATGCTTTTGCAAAGCCAACAGTTTTGGCTCGTCTATAAATATTAGGCATTTGCCAGGCACAGCAAGTAGATGCCCAGGTACTTGCACCATTTTGCACCTGCTACGATTAATGGCCTGTTAATGCCAGTACTGCAGTGCCTGGCAAATACCTTTACCATGCCTACACAAAAGCCCAAATTGTTGGTATTTCCAATGCTTGTTTAATACGTCTTTTCAAGTGAAGGCTTAGTTACTGAATCATGCAGGGGAACCTTAAAACATCCCATTCATTAAAACTTCCCATTCACATAAAGATCAAATTGAAGATCATCAGCTAATTACCTTGATGGGTCTTGCTGAGAAACACTTGTTTCTAGGTTCTTCCTGATGCACTTTGGTGACTTGTAGGTCACATAATTCAGTTTCTGGTGGCATTTCTTTACAGGATTTTTGCGTATAACCCTGAATCTGCCAACGCATCCAGAACATTACGTTATACCAGGTTTTCTGGGCAGATGTTGTAAGTCGTCTACATAGATTTCTCTGCTCTTTCTTCTTCTTTCTACAATGTTAGAGGGCATCGCTATGAAAACAGCTGAACAACACGGAAACTGGCAGAACACTTCTACAAGTCAACAGCACTCTGTTCCAGAACATAATCCAAGTGTAAGTGGTAACAAATGTGCCAGAACACCTGGCACCCTCGTTCAGGAGAGACTTAAAAGGAATTGGGTGCTTAAGCCATTTTTATTTAATACTTACCTTCTAGATATACCTCATATTTTAGAGAAAATGTTTTAACGTGTTTACAAAGTGGCCTCATAGTAATCATGTATTTATGTACATATGTACGTAAAAATGTACAGGATTTACAAAGCATGAGCCTGTCTGGGAAGGACAGAGTGCTGTAATTTGGGTATATGATATGAGAGTTTATTTATAACATGCTTAATACCCAGAGGTTTCTAAGCACGGACCCGGGGATCGAACCTGTGTTGCTCTATGTCGTCTTCTTTCCAACGCAAGCACGTTGCCCCTAGGCTATCCTCCCGAGAGGATACAAAGGGGGATACAGGTATGGGAGAAGGGAAGCAGAGGTAGCCATGGCCATGGTGCTTAGGGAGAACAAGAATGGCCTGAAGTGCAGGCTGGAGGAGGCCAGTCTGATATGCTCTGCTAACGTGTTCAAGAGATACAGTGCGCAGCAGGAAAAGGCCCTTTTCATAGATTTTACCCTCTTGCCATCTTTTGTCTCCAGTCCAGTGAGGTTGCTGCTTCTGGTGGTGTGGTGGCTTTTGGATTGTAAGGTTCTTGACTAGGTAGAACAGTGTTTTGGTTGTAACTGCTTTGTCTGTGATGCTGGCTGTCTTGAAAATTGAACCGGATAATCTCCAAAAAGCCCTTTAAGATGAGTAGCAGTACCCTCGAGATAGATGGGGATGCAGATTCATAGTCATGCATCAAATAATTAAGACAACTCAATAGTTTGGCAAAGTGAGTCCATTTTAATGACAAGTTCATAAAACGGGGAGTACAACGAACATCAGCAATCACTCGATCTTCTCGCTCTCTTTACTTTTAGAAAAAAGAACAATATTTATAACAAAAACTCGTCATTGCTGACGTACAACCTGTGCACATACTAACGTCATTCTGCGTGGCAATCTTAAAAACCTGACATGCAATGTGATTGGTTATAGGAAGGTAACTTAACATAGGTACTATATCTGTATATGGCAACGGGGATTGGATAATCAATGTCAGGTGGGGCAACTAAGCCCTCCCTTTAAAATGGCCACTATGAGCGTCTCTAAAAGTATGACGCCCCATTGGCTCTACTCACTATAGGATGCTAGATTACATGGTCATCTATGATTGGGTTGGCATCAACCCCACTCATACATTTCCATCTACGTCTAGCAGTACGCAGAAAGAACATCCAGGTTCAGAGAAGCTCGTCTGTAACCCAGCTTCCCACCAATTATGCTACAATCAATCATCACCTCAGTAGTCATGTGTCAATTACTTCTTTGTAGTTTGGCCTTGAGTCTGCTCTGTGCTCTGAGAACTTTTAAAGAGTATAGGCATGGCTGGGAACCATGCATAGGTGTGAAAGTTTGACCCTTCCAGCCTGCCTTTGTCAAGTGACTGGACACCGTGAAACCGGCTCTTCCCCGTGTATTTTCGTATATTTGATTTCATTCTACCAGTTCTCTGACATCTGTGGCTTATCTTGACCTCTCTGAACAGGATCCTCTGTTCTGTTCTCTCCTTAATTATATCCAATGTTGGCTTATTCCAGTCAGAAAAGACCTCGGCTTCTTGGCATAGTCATCCTTAGCTGAGTTTTGCTTTGTCTTGATTCTTGATTTTCTTGCTGCGACACACTCAATTTGAGGCCTTTTGTAACCTTTGTTCAATTCTGCTCATGTGCATAGTGGACTTGCATTCATACATAAAGTGCTTCTTGAGGTATATACTTGTAAACGTTGGCACTTGCTGCAATCTGTTAACTATTTAGCATAAGCAAGCTCCACAATTTCTTTGCCTCTTGCAGTTACCTGCATTTGTACACATTTAAACAAACTAAATATCTTCATCATGCATGTGGCATAAGTTTCTTCATCTTGACATCAATTTCTTCAGCTTGGGCTCAAGATGTCACTTATCCATGGTATCTCCTTGGTATTTCATCTCTTGTCAGTATTCTCAGGTCATTGTATCTTCTATATGTGTGTCAGTCCGATTTCTTATGACATCACCATTCATCTTCCTTCGTTATCTTCTTTGCTTTTTCGGGTATTTTATTCAAACAACCGTCATATTGTTTAGATTGTAAGCATGGATTTTTTAATGGTTACCTTACTGTCCAGGTCTTCTTTGGTCTCGGTATATTAATAGGTGCTGTTACACTAATAGGTACTGGGCAGAGCCTGTGTGCTGCTCTCTGCTGATTTAACTGTTCTTCATATGTCACATACTTTGGTGTGAACTCAATAGGCAATGGGAGGGGGGCGACTGGAGTGGGGGCGATACTCAACACTTCCTCTTCACTCCCCCCTCTGGGCGATTCATCAACAACTCTTACTTATTTCTTTGCATCCACTTTTTCTTCATCTTTCACTTTTATTTCGTCCTCTGGATCCATACATTTTGGTCTGAAGAGATGCTTCCTTGGGGTCCATATCTTTATTACTCCTTTCGAGCATCCTGCTGTTCTCACGTGCTCATCCTTGTTCCATATCATCAGTTGGCATTCTCCACTTGGACTGCAATAGATCCATCTTCCCACATATTTACTATGATCCCTTGGATACAGGAACTTGGATCCTTCTGATGCATAAATGCTGGCCTTCACAAAGTCTGTTATTCCTCCATCAGTCAGGTCTTTGGGCTTCCATCCTGACTGGACATCAATCATTATCTTCATCCCTATGGCTTTCTTTGCAGTCTTCTGGCACTGAGAGATTATTAATTTGATCACACAGAACCCAAGTAATATCATCACCAACAGGGCTCCTGGGAACTTGAATGCATCTGCCATCCATTGCGAAATCCATAAAAATAGAGCTCCAAACCAACTGTCATCATCAACTTCATCAACTTCATCTATCATATTATTCTGTCGTTTTTTTAGCATATCTATGGCGTCTGTTAAGGTTCCATTCTCGTCATCATGTGAAGGTATAAATGTGCAAAATGATTCTCCAATTTTTGCACAAACACCTCCATCCATAGCTGTGATCATGTCTAAGACATATCTGCTCTCAACTCTTCTCTGATTGCATTCAATCATTTTATGGTTGTGTTGATCGTCTGCAGTAACTCCCATCCGGTTATCTGCAACCATTTAGTATTTGCTCCAACCTGAATTCTTGGCATCAAGATCAAGGTGAATACTGAACAAGTCTGACTGAACAGTCTGGGTTCATATGCGATAGCACCGAAAGCTTCTATGGATTTTGCAGAGAAATAATTTTCCCTCTTTGTTCTCTTCATAAGCTCCACAGATCCCTTCTTCCTTAGGTGGGGAAACTGTCAATGTTCACATCAATTTTTGGAATCGCCAACATTGGAACATGGACATTCACCAATGTACATATACCTCCCAATTTCTCAGCAATCTCATGTAGGCCTGGGATCCACACGCCCAATAGTGATCCATGATCACTGCAGTACCGTGCACCATTCCTGGAACATCAAAGACTCGTCCACAATTGTGATTCTCTCCCATTTTTCTTGTGCCATTATTTCTGAAACAGAATTTAGGGCTCTCCAATGGTATAATCTGCAAGGGACCTCCTCTGTCATCGACCCACATCAGTAATTTAGCAAGCTTTGGCCATAATGGCTTGCATCCATTCTGCACTATATCAATGGTAGCCTAGAAACCGCCCATGACTACCAATGCTCTGCAGATCACTACTCCTTTCTCCCATTCGTCTGGTGAAAGCACTGTTCCCCAGATATGCATTTGAACTCTGTTCTTCCATCTGCAAGCTTCTTCTGGAGTCTTTCCTGTAGTATCCAATTTCTTGTACACTTCTCTTCTGATCTCTGCTCCTTTTACTCCAGGTTTCTTGTATCTGATCACATTATTCTTCGTTTTGACATTGTTTCTTGTCTTTATGTCTTGAACATATTCATCTTCATTTGGATCTGTTTTTTCAGTTGCCCATATGAGAGAAGCATCACTTCCCATGAACTGACCTCTGGTCTTGCACATTGCTATATGTAGAAAACAAATAGTGGACCTAGGCATAAATGAGGCTAGAGAACGTATTTTTCAAAATTACAATTTTTATAACATCACAATAGATAGATTCTTCTTTTTGTATTAACACACAATTTAAATGTTATTTGTTCATAATACCATAAATTCCTTCGCATCAGTCTGTCCTCTTACAAACTTTCACACATACCATAAATATCTCATCTCTTTCAAAGAAAACATGAAGCCTAAATAATCATACAAGAACATGAAACAATCCCATCAATATCAGTACTGTTCTTTTACAGATGTTTCGGTCGTGTTCGGACCCCACTGGGTCCACTGTTTCTCCGACCTTCCTCAGGATCTGGGAGCCCCAACTCAGGGTTCCCAATTTAACTGAAAGAATGTCCTCAGGGATATATCTCTAAAATAAACAAACAAAACATAATTATCAGTCTCTAGCCTCTTCACTATATCACGACACAATTCACTTGTGTGTATCCATCTATTTGATGGTACTCATCTACACTCACCTCTAACCAGAAACGTGTCAGTGGTAGTGTCGATGCTGGAAATAAATCCCCCAGGTCACTGCTATTAATTAGTTACAGGCACTTAGATATATAATATTCTTTTTTTTTTTTTTTTATTTATTTATTGTGATATAGTTTAAATTATAAACTTTACACAAAGGATAAGAAATAAATTTCATAAAATTAGCATAACATTAAAATATGCAATAAAAAAAACAAAGATAAAATATCATCTTCATGAGTCCAATATTGACCATACAGTTATCTATAATACATATATTAATATACGATTGTTCGTTCCCTACAATTATTTAGAGTGTTATGTCCAGCCTGACTTCAATCCTCAGCCAGATAGTATACAGTGCTGTCAACAAACGCATACTGTTAGAATTGATACAATGGTTCCAAAAAAGATCATCCTTAATATACTCATTGTTGAAGACATATTTGTCCAACAGGGGTTTGAATATACTGGCCATCTCAGTGCATTCAGTTAGAAGATGCTTTGCCGTTTCCAACAAATCTAGAACTTTACATAAACGGCATGTTCGCAAAGCAATTGCTATCTTGGCCTTTCTTCCCGTGACAGTTAGCGTAGGCAATTGATCCAGTCTGAGCAACAGGATAAACCGTCTAAGTCTAACTGATGGACATATATTAAGATATCTCTGTGGTTTCTTAAAATCGTAAAGTCTATGTTGAACGAATTTATAGCTTCTCAGCTTCCCTAGATGCTCAAAGTTTTCAATCCAGTCCCAGAGGTCTATACGTTTACACAGAGCCCTTTGAGCTCTCTCTGAGTAGCCCCCCTCCTTGTTTTGCCACCCAATATCAGAATACAGTTTAGTCATTTGGTCAATTGTTGTGGTACTCCATTTCTCCCTGGCTATTTCTTGATGGACAGCTGTTAATAAACCATTACTGGTATCTCGAGTCATTTTTAAATAGATTGATGCTCGCTTCTTCAGTACAAGTGCCTTTAGAGAAATCAAGCCCAATTCTAGTCTTATTATAGCCATCGGTATACAAGGGGCAAGGCCAAGGATTCTACGCCAAAATTTTCCTTCGATTACCTGTAACCAGCCCAGATCCATCTCCGATAGAGATTCTAAGCCATAGATTATGGCCGGGGAGAAGGCTTGTATGTACAGCTGCCGAATACCCCATAGCGTAAATCCACACTGCTTAATAGTGAACTTGTGAAACAGGGCCGTCAATTGAGCCGCTCTGATTACACGCCCCTGTTTACAGGCCATATATATAATATTCACAAGAGGATATATGAGTATCCTAAACTGTGTCTCTATTTTTTTTATTTCAAATTATATAGTTTGGTACAAACTTTTCATTTATTGATCAAGTCTTTAAATAAAACTTAGTTTCAGCATTGTTAAAAATGGTTAAGTTGTTAATTCAGAGGGTCCATTCGTCAGCTCCAATATGTTTAGTAAAAATTGCACTATTTTAAAGATGAGATTCTTTTCTTGTCCATTCATAATTCGTTCCCATCTTGATTCTGTGTCCATTTCGATTGATGAGATCTTAAAGAAAGGGGTGGCGTCCTGCCACATATGTTTTATCATACAGTAATTGTTTGTTTTTCTGATTACTGTGAGACTTTTCTCATTTCACATATTTTTGTATCCTAGAGACTGTGAGATTGTGCTATTTACAGTACAGAGGTATAAAGAAATGATGCAATAAAACACAGGTGACTCTTAGCTTATTTATTCAGCTAATGTCACAGAATAAAGAAAATGGAAATAAATTACCCATGATATTACGATAGTTTTGTAGAACAACACTTTTCCAGCAGTTTAGTGTGGGAGTCTGAATACAGTAGAGTAAAGCCACAGTACAGAACTCACATGGCATAAACTTGAAGGTGCCAAAAAACTTAGTGCATAGAATTAGTACAGTATGTATGTACAGTAGGGCACAGACAATATCACATTTGTAGACATTACTTCTTTACAAACATCATCCTAATATTAGTTTCAAATGGTATATTGGATGTCTTTCGAAGAGGAGAAAACCAAGTCTTTGGTTTTCTCCTCTTCGAAAGACATCCAATATACCATTTGAAACTAATATTAGGATGATGTTTGTAAAGAAGTAATGTCTACAAATGTGATATTGTCTGTGCCCTACTGTACATACATACTGTACTAATTCTATGCACTAAGTTTTTTGGCACCTTCAAGTTTATGCCATGTGAGTTCTGTACTGTGGCTTTACTCTACTGTATTCAGACTCCCACACTAAACTGCTGGAAAAGTGTTGTTCTACAAAACTATCGTAATATCATGGGTAATTTATTTCCATTTTCTTTATTCTGTGACATTAGCTGAATAAATAAGCTAAGAGTCACCTGTGTTTTATTGCATCATTTCTTTATACCTCTGTACTGTAAATAGCACAATCTCACAGTCTCTAGGATACAAAAATATGTGAAATGAGAAAAGTCTCACAGTAATCAGAAAAACAAACAATTACTGTATGATAAAACATATGTGGCAGGACGCCACCCCTTTGTTTCCAATCTCTACAGCTCCCAAGTCCTACCACTCTCTTTGAGCAGTCCCTCCAGTTACGTGAGATCTTAAAGAAGGCTCCAAACATCTGTCTCATTTCATTTAGTTCAGGACACCTCATTGTAAGGTGGTAAATTGTTTCCCATTCATCAGTTTTGCAGAAGCGGTAGTTTGCCTCCAATAGTACAAGTTATTTTGTTGCAGCCAGGTAGTGTCTAGTCAGCAGAATATTGAATCTGATTCTCATGTATGTTTCACGTATTGTTGTATCTGGAAAGTTTGTAAAATACATCAGTGTTTTGTTAATTGCTCGTATGTCCGTCCGGCATTTGATGTGTCTTAAGTATTTTGTGACACTACTGCAAGTCCTTATCCAATCATTTGTTATTATTTGTTTCTTTACCTTGTCTCTATACATAGTTGCTTCAAATTCGTATGCCCCATGCTGTTCATATCACTTACATGGAGCCTTTCTTCATTTTGGGCACCTAGGTAAACTGCCTCAGTTCAACTTCACTTGCAATAAGTTACTCACACGTGGTCTTCCAAATTCACATCCACTAGGGAAAAATCAAAGGAGCAACCAATCACACCTCTGTTACAGAAAAATTGCAACACCAAGTTTATTCCTCCCAGTTGCGGAACATGAACAAATGTAAGAAATGTATATCACTTTTCACTCACCCTCTATGTAGCTGTTTATCATTTGCAGGTGTAAGGCAATCACGATACCATATCCTTCCGGCCCTCAGTGCACTCTAAAAAATGCAGAGAGGTCGATTAGGGCACAAATCCTCGAATATACTCTTTATCCATCCATTTCTCATTGAGGACATGGTGAAATGCAATTTTTAAAGTTGTTCTAATGAACTTTTTCAAAATGCTTTGACTTGTTTGATATTTGGGACGCATGCAGGTGCTACATAGCACTGCCCACATGCGACATCTTTCCAATTAACATGCCGTCAATTTATAAACAATGGTGCCCGCAATGGAACCGCAGTGTTTAACAACTTCACTGCCTGCTGCCCAAAAAAGGGCTGCGTGTCCGTAGGAGTGCACGGAATCTCATCTATACATGGTGCGTACTTAATGCCTCTCATCACATATTGATTCAATACCCCGGCCAGGATAGAGATCCTCACTTCCGGTGTGGCGTCATGCTTTTTACTCACTTCTTGGTTTACACTATTCCTTTCTCGACGACTGCTCCGCTCTGATCTCGCGTATGTGGCGCATGAGCAGATTTGACTAGTCTAGGGTGTGGCCTCACCCTTCTAATGAAAATATATCAGTCATAGAGAGAGGACTCGCTATATACTCCCACGGGCTGCCACCAGTATCTCTGCATATACCTGAGTATCATATCAGGTTCAAAAGAATTTATAGCAGACCACACAAAGACAATACCCCCAAAGCGGGTCCCTCAAATAGACGGTACATGACCCAGAACGTCAATACTACATATCATACCCAGATGTAATTTAAATGTGGCCTTGGGAGCCTCATCTATGCCTCGGTGACTATCAAATTAGTTTAATAAATGGTCAGCATCTGTATGACATATTCCAAAACGGGTCCATCTAGTGAAGGGTGCAAAACCCGAAGAGTCAATACTCTATGTCATCTCGAGATCTTTTGGGGTGTGGATAAGTACATCTCATTTGGCCACCGGTATACTCCCTGTTTGGATTCTGATGTTAGATACGTATCATATTGTTCCATTCAATGGAGACATTCAGGCCCTGCTTCACACTGTTTAGAGAGTAAATCCACCTTTGTTCTGCGCAGTGAAGTATAGCTGACATATCACCACCTCTCATAGATTTTTTGAACGCTTGTAAAACGAACCACCTAATGTCACCATCCGAGTGCCCTTTTAGCTGGAAGTGTTCCACCAGGGGTTTGTCTGCAATCTTATTGCATATACATGAACGGTGTTCAGATATACGTTGGCGTATCTGGCGGGTCATCTTGCCCACATAGATTTTATTACATAGGCACATTATTATGAAAACCACATTCTTTGTTAGGCACTTGGTGTCCCATCATTTTCCACCTAATTCTGGCCCATTTGAAAGATTTTCTGGTATCTGTGAATTGGCATGCCACACAGTTGCCACATTTATAGCGGCCCACAATGGGCTCGAGACCCCATATGTTTCTCACAGTTTGTTCTGCTCTTTTTTCTTCATTGTAAGTCTGGACAGGCTTTTGTCTCAAGTTCACATTTCGTTTAAAGGCAAAGAGAGTTTTTTTTGCTAGACTGCCCTCCTGTTTTACCAGGTGCCAGTTTGTGTTGATACTTTTTTTCAGTAAATTACTGATGGGTGAAAAAGTAGATACCCACACCAATCTTTCATTACCTGATTTTTTCTTGGGTGTGAGGCATATCTCGCGGTGGGTATTAGCTGCCCTCTTATACTGTTGTTTTACCAACTTTTTAGGATAACCTCTATCAGTTAATCTCTCTTTCAGGGTATCTGCATGCTGTTGAAAGTCATCAATCATACTACAATTTCTCCAAATCCGCAGAAATTGGCCATACGGAAGATTTTATTTTAGGCCTTTTGGGTGGAAGCTCGAGAAATGAAGAAGGCTGTTCTTATCGGTTTCTTTTCAGAATAGGGAGGTTTGCAACGATGTATAATTTTTTTAATCAACAGGTCAGGAAAACTTAACTGTTGATGGTCTCGCTCCATAGCGAATTTAATATTGGGGTCACAGGTGTTTATCCATTCAGAAAATCCTGTCAGGGATTCATCAGAGCCTCTCCAAATTAGGAAGATGTTGTTGATGAATTGTTTCCAAACAACCACCTTCCCATTGAATTCTTGATTACTCATGCCATTATTAGGGCCTGATATAAACAATTTTTCAAAGTTTGCCATGTATAGGTTGGAAACATCCAGAGCGAACGTGGCCCCCATACTCACACCGCTGAGCTGTTTATAGATTTGTTTTTTAAATAAAAAGACATTTTCACACATTGCTATTCTGGCACATTCTTGGATGAAACTCGTCTCTGGTTTATGTGGAACTTCCCTTGTGTCCAATGTGGAACCCAATACTTCCAAACATTCCCTCTGGAGCATTGATTTCTTGTATCCTGAAGGAGCAAGAAAGTACCAATCACTCTATACCAGAGAGATCCATAAAAGATATTGGCCCTCATTACGAGTTCGGCCGGTAGCCATGCCGCTATTGGCGGCATGGCTGCCGCCGAAATCGCATCTGTGTCCGGGTCCTCGGAATAAGGACTTACCGGGCCATTCTGAGTTCGGATGGCCCGGTAATTCCTCCCTCAAGGACCCAGACACGGTCCTTCCCCATTCCCATTTCAGCCCCCATAGGGCTGAAATGGGAATGGGAGAGGGAGCAAACAACAGGCCATAACGGGATGGCCCGTTGTTTGCTCCCTCTTCCCCTCGCAGGACCCGGTAAGCACGCCTAGTTTTCCCAGGCGTACTTACCGTGTCCCGCGAGGGGACCTCGTAATGTGGCGGAACAGCTTGAACAGCGCCGTCACCTTTTACGGCGCCGTTTAACGCGTTCCGTCAGGGTCCTAATGAGGCCCATTGTCACATGGTGCAATGTCATGCAACAAGCCATGCATGAAAAGCTGAATAATATTAATGCAAATATTGCGGAAAAAAAGTAATACATTATTCCGTGAGATGCCTAAACCTGTAGAGTGGTCCTTCCAGAGATCCCCACTCATTCCTGTTTTTAACTTCTCATCTATTACGGAAGAGGGGTTGATAGTCATTATTAGACAACTTAAGCCTACTAAATGTAAGGATGATATTCATACCACTATGATGATAAAAACATGCCCTCCCACCCTAATCATATCAATCTGTAACTTCATTAATGCTTCTATGACCTTTGGCATTGTACCCCAAGATCTTAAAAAAGCCTGGGTGATGCCTATTCTAAAGAAGCCAAAACTTCCAGTTGATTTGCCAAGTAACTATAGTCCTATTACGAATACTGCATTCCTACTCAAGATTCTTGATTGTGTGGCCTACATTCAAATCTCAGAACATCTAAAAATAAATCCCATACTTAACGATCTTCAGTCTGTGTTCCGGGTTGTCTTCGGAATGGAAACTGCCCTATTGGAACTCACGTCCCAGCTGCTGTTCCATAGGGACCAAAACAAAGCTCCTCTATTTATGCTGCTGGACTTATCCGCGGCCTCGACCTAGTGGACCATGACATCATGTCCACCAGGTTGTATGAAGTTGCAAATTTCTCTCCCCTTGCAACAAAGTGGGTCTCATAATTTCTTAAAAATCGTAACAGCAGAGTTTTCTGTGGCACAGCTGAATCTGAACCTATTACGCTATCTTGTGGAGTGCCCCAGGGAGCCTGCACTTCTCCCTGTTTCTATAATATTTTTACAGGCCCTCTGTTTGCCAGGTTAGACCATGAGAACATCATATTTACCAACTATGCGAATGACACTCAATGTGTCATCACGCTGTCTGGTTCACACAGCCTGGATGAATTAGCCATCAAAAAGATCTTCACAGTTATTGAAACCTGGATGGTTCATAACAAATTGGCCCTAAACAAATCCAAAACGGAACTTCTAGTTTTTGGTTCCTCGCATATATTGAATAAACTTGGCCCAAGTTATGATAGTTTTCAGTTGGGAGATGAAACTATCATTCCACTAAAAAAGGAAAAATGCTTGGGGTCACCTTCGACCAGCGATTATCCATGAAAAAACATGTTAGTAGCTTAGTCTCCTCATGTGCTTACTTCATAAAGTTAGTAGCTCCCTTAAGACCCTTTGTATCTCAGGAAAATGCAGAAACGATTGCCAGAGCAATAATAGGATCTAAAATTGATTATTGCTCAAGCCTGCTAATTGGCATGGACAAAATGGATTGCAACAAACTTCAAGTTTGCCAAAATGATGCAATCAGAGTTGTTATGAAGCTCAAGCGTAGAGAACATGTCACGCTGGCAAGACGTGCTCTTCACTGGCTCCCGGTGGAGTGCAGAATTTTATTTAGGACTTTGACAATAATTCATAAATGTGGTCTGGACAAAATGCCAGACTACCTACAACAGCTCCTTCCTAGGAGATCAAACACCAGCGTTTTAAGATCAAACAATCAAGACTTGATACTTGTTCCAAAGTGCAGAACCACTAAGGTGGCCAACTCAGCCTTCTTTGCCGACGGGCCTAAGATCTGGAATGCTTTCCCTTTGGAGATGAGAAGCCTTGAGTCATTAGAGATTTTTAAGAAAAGATTGAAGACCCACCTTTTTAATTAGCTATCTTGTAATTCTACCTACTGAGACCCCCCCATACTTGTATTGATACTCTGGTTTTATGTTTCTGCATTCTTGTGTTGTTTTTGTCTTGTAGCGCCCTCATGCCCTTGGGTCCATGGCTGCACTATACAAATGTTATAAAGTTAAAGTAAAGTAAAGATGTGTATAAGGATTCGACATCCATAGTTACTAGAATGTCCTGGTTCTCTACCACTATATCTTTAATGACGTTAATCATGTTGGTTGTGTCCTTGATGAATGCCGGCATTAATACTACATGCGGTTTCAGAAACAATTCTGTGTAGATCGACAGGGGTTGCAATAAGGAGTCGATAGCTGGTGGACATAGTGGGTTCTTGTGTACTTTCGGTAAAATATAGAAAGCGGCTCTTTTTGGATGGATTTTACAAAGTAAAGCCTATTCTTCTTTACAGATCCACTGATGTTCTACAGCATGTTTCATGAGGTTAGATATCTCATTTTGAAGTCTCTCGGTGGAGTCATAATCTAGTTTCCTATACAAACCCTCATTGCCGAGTAGTCTGAGACATTCCTCCTCATATTTGCTGGTATCCATTAGGACAATTCCACTGCCTTTGTCGGCCGGTTTGATGGTTAGAAGATAATTACGACTCAGGTTCTTTAAACTATCTCTTTCATCCTTACTCAAATTGTCATGATGGAAGTTGTGTTTTTTTAATGCTTCCTGTGTTTGTTTATTCACTCTATTCTCGAATGTCAGAATTTCAGGTGGACATACATATGCTGATGATGTAAACTGGGACTTATTTTTGAGCCCTGTGATATTTTTTATCTCTGGTTTGTTTGTGATTCTCAGATCTTTTTTGTTTTGACTCGGGAGATATACTTCAAAATAGTGTTTCAACCTAATGTTCCTAAAGAACCTCTGGCATTCCATTTAACTTGTGAAGGCTTCAGCCTTTGCCAATGGTACAAATGATAAAACTTTCGCAAAAAGTTCTTGTTCCGCCCCTGTGAGGATTATTGAGGATAGATTGAAAATTGGCATTTTGTCCCTTTCTACTGCTTTTGATACCACTTCTGTGTTCAGACACCTGGGCTGAATTGCTGTTGTCTTTGTCTCAGCCGGCCTCTTTGCCCCCTCTCCCGTTGACAAAAAATGGTTTGTTGGCCTCTCAGAATCCCAGAACTTGTACTAGGTTGTCCCGTGTTCGGGTCCTCCGAACCACTAGACAACCCAGAGGAGTTTGCTATATGTGACAGACAGTGTGCTGTCTGAACATCTATCTCGATAGCTACAAAGATTGTTGACTGTGATTGTGAAGTGCACATACAAAGCATTCCTCATCCGAAGTTAGTCTTCCAACTTCCTTCATGTGTTGGTACCATATGTTGTTTCCCAAATGTGCTGTGCCATCCAGTTAATCATTCAATGTGTTATCGTCTTCTTGTGTGCTTCTTCTGGCTCTTACTCTTTTGATATGAGCTTCCACAAGCATGTCACGCAATACTTCTGTATAGCTCCTTCTTGCTGGAGGATTCTCAGGAATCTCAATCAATGATCCGGGCATTTCCATTTATATTATTCGAGTAGGAGAAAGTGCAATACGCTTCACCCTTTCAATATACCAACTAGGCATGAAAATGTCACTCAAAATTTCTGTCCGTGTCTTCCGCCCAGGCGCTGCCCTGATATCATACCTCGCCGGATAAGGTGTGCTTGCAGGTGTTGTCTCTGTTTGCTTATTCTCTAAAGCCTTTTGTCTCTTTAAAAGTTCAGCTTTCTCCATTTGTCTCTCAACTTCTCTTGGCATAAAACTTCTCATCGTTATTTGTCCAAACTCCCCCCATTCTCTGGTATGTGATTCTGAAATCATTTATACTAGACCAGGTGTGTTTGTACTCATTACCTGTGTAAATGTAACTTTCATCAATCCCTTATCTGGTTTACTTTTCTGACCCTGTTTCTGGCGTTTCAACTCATTTGCTAAAAAAAGTGTTGTGTGCGTGTCATTGCTTACCACATCCATTTCAAGCTCAGTCACTCTATCATTCTTTCTTGGAACAGGAATGACTATATAAGGTCTGGGCATTCTTGTAGGTATCATGCGTACATCCTCAGGTGGGTGCATGGGAACAACACTTTGTGCACCTATAAAAAATACGGTTTTAATCGTCAATGACAGCAATATGATTATGAATATAATGCATGCATCGATAATGCATCTATACGTCATTTTACAGCATTTCTTTCTTGGGTAATATGGATGTCTCTCCTCCTGAAGGAGAACAATACTACTGCTTTGACTGCTGCCCATCTCGAACATCTAAGGAAGCAAAAACTGGTTCTTTAATGCATTTTCATTATTATCACTTCCTTCTGGGTTCTGCTGTCTCTGCTTCAAGGATCAATAGTTCTGGACCAGTTGTCCTCTATGTCTGGATAATGGACTGTCTCTTGTCTCTGGAAACAGTTCTGTTTTGCAATGTAATGTTCCAACAATGAACAATGACCTTGGCAAGTCTATAATACATGTTCCATATAGACTAGTTTCCAGTCTATACCTCGAATCTGCTTCAATCCAGACGACATGTTGCTTCCCTGTCAGCAAAAAGGGTATTTCTTGTCAACACTTCCATGATTTGTCCCTCGAATGAAAGTCTCTACACTCAGATCAGCAAGTGCAACCTGCATTATTATGCCATGTAGAAGCATACTCAGGTTTGTAGTGTTAGCAGGATCATGGATAAATGTGAGCACATCAACATCAACATGTCTCCCAACAAGGTCTGGAAAATCCTCAATTAAATGAAAAAACACAGTATTGGCCAGTCTTAGATTTTCTGGTGATAGGGACATTTGTCTTGTCCTCGCTGTACTCTGGAAGTAAAGGAAATTGTTCTGTGATCACTGTGAGCAAGTTTGATATTATCTTTTTGTTATCAGGATCTTGCAAAAACTCTGTTATGCTTGTAAGTCTCCCCACCAATGACGGGTATGACCTCAATACCAATTTGAAATAGGTCAGTATGTTCCTGCTGAGGTCACTATTGTGTGACACCATAAGTAAGTCCAAACAACAACTCTGTATTGAATGACTCGGGATACTGTATTCTCTTCCAGTTTATATATCTTCGATCAAAATTCGGCATAGCTTTTCTTATCAAGCCTTCAGTGTGCCTCACACCTAAGTCAACAAGCTACTTGTGGCTCAATAAATGCAATTCTCTCATTTTACCCTGCAACTAGGATGCACAGAGTGTTCGTATTTGTGTCCTTTTTCCTTTATTTTACTCAAAGGAAATGTCTTATAACTGGGCCACAACCTTATCACAAAGGTTTCTTGCATTTTCACATGACTGGTCATGCATCCTTCTGCCTCGTCATAGATCTCGTCTGCACGTGCTGTGGTTCTTCCCCATTGTCTGTAGTGTCTCTGGGTTGGGGTGCAGGCAGAGGGGTCTCTTCGATGTATGGTTTGATGTCACCAAGGAACATCCAAGCTTGTCTTCCTTGAAACTTAACGGCAGATGGCGTTATGTCTTCCACAATAAAATGGCTGTGGAACCTTGGCTCGTCCCACCTTTTCCTATTGTGATTCCGAACTAAGACAGTATCCCCAGGGTATAGTGGAGGTGTATTTAACTCTAGAACCTTGTTTGTTGTAGTATCTTCTTCTGTGTTCTGTTCTGCCCTATATCCTCCTTGTCCCTGCAGCTGTCCTGAAATTACAGAAAAACTGGAAGTCATGCAGTTCAAGTAGTTGTGCATTTCCAATCCTAGCACTTCTCCTGTTGGCTGAGCATCACATCTAGCTCTAGTTCGAGTCATTAAAGGCGTCCATATTCTTCTGCCCGTCACAATTTCATGCGTTGTAAAATGGTGGTCAGAACCAGGCTGGTTTCTGAGTGCATACAATGCAAGCGGAAGGCAGTGCAACCATCCTTTCTTCAGAATAAGCTGCAACTTGGCTATCCTTTCCTTTTAAAAAGCCGTTGAGCTTCTTGCATATACCATTCCCTTGTGGATGCTATGCCGACGAAAACTTGTGCTTTATACCAAGCAACAAGATGATCTGTTCAAATACTGCATTAACAAAATGAGGACCGTTATCTGACCTCATCACTTCACAAACTCCCCATCTGCTAAACACTTATCTCATCAAGAATTTAGCAGCACAGGTAGAGTCTGGGTATGTACATGGACCTACCTCTATCCATCTAGAGAATGGACACACCACAAAAATTAGATACCTGTACCCGTTACATATTTGAATCATATCGACATAGTCGATGTGCAAGTGCTGAAAAGGACCATTAGGCCTTGGGATGACTCCTCTGATCACATGCAGTGTATTCCCAGCCGTACATTTCTGACAGACTATGCAATTCATCATAGAAAATGCAACATGCTCTGCTAGGTTTGGTACGAACCATTCTTCAGCAATGGTTGCTGCTAGTTTCTCTCTTGTTATATGCGCTGGATAGTGTAACTGTTCCTGTGCTATTTTCATTAGGGCTATAGGCATTACTGGTTTACCAGTGCTGTCTTGTCACCACAAAGCCTCAGAAGCCTCAGAGGGGTTTAAAGAACACCCTCTTCACTTCCAAAGGTTCTTTTCTTCCTGTGGTGCCTCCCCTTGGAGCTCCATTAACTGAGTATTTGACATATTACTGTAGCCTTCTGGTTCATTCCTCACAACAATAATTTTCTCATACACATCAGGCAGTCCCACATCCATCATTATTTCATCTTCAGTTGCCACACGCTTGGCTTCAGCGTCTGCTGCTTGATTTCCACATGAGATCAAATCTGTCCCTTTTGTTTGGGCTGCGGACTTCACAACTGCTATGCCCACTGGGAGTTGTAGTGCCTTATTGAGCCTGTCCAATAAGGCAGCGTGCAGTACTGGTGTGCCATCTGCTCAGAGGTAGCCCCTCCTTTTCCAGCACGCTAAGCCTGTGTGCACTCTCGACGTCACATAGGCAGAATCACTGTACACTCTTACTTCCTGGTCTGCGTGATTCTCAAGCACAAGTATCAACGTCAATAATTCTGAAGCCTGTGCTGAATAATGAGAGGCTAAACATGCACTAATAAGTACTCGAAATTCCCCATTTGCCGTGTGCTTCACCACAGCGGCACCTGTTTATCTCTGTCCATCATTTTGATCGATCCTAGAAGAACCGTCAATGAAGACGATTTCTCCTTCTGCCAATGCATTTTCTTATACTCTGGGGATCTCATCATAGAATTCTTCATAATTTGCGCAATCATGTATTGGCTCAATAACTGGCTCTGCTGTAAACATAGCTGGGTTCACTATTCTGCATCAAACTATTTTAATTGCTGGATTTGATATGACCACTTCATAAGCAGAAGCTCTTTGTGATGTCAATGTACCCTTTGGTTTCTCTAAAATGGCAAATAATGCATGCTCAACAAATAACGTCATTGGGCACCCCATTACATTGGTTTTAGCTTTCTCTATGGCGAACGTGGCGGCAGCCAAATTTTGTCCGCACATGAAATGACCTCACATCACTGGGTCTAAAATCCCACTGTAGTATGCCAGGGGCTTGTACCCCAACATGGTTTTCTGTGTAAGGTCTGCTGTCATAACATTACCATGCGTGTGTGAAAACAGGTAGAATTCCTCTGAATAATTGGGAATCCCTAAAATTGGTGCCGTGCAAATGGCCTTTTTTAGTTAATCAAACCCATCCTCCATGTCCTGAGTCCAGGCAATTTTATCTTTTGTTGCCTGTGCTTTCTTTAAGGCTTGTAATAAGGGCCTGGTATAAGAGCTGTAGTCAAAGACCCATGCCCTGATGTAATTACATAATCCTAGAAAACTTTGCATTTGCTTTAACGTGTGTGGCTTAGCTGTTTTCAAAATAGCTTCAGCTCTTTCAGGAGTGACCTTCTTTCCCTCATGTGAAATCAATTGGTCAATGTGCAACACCTCTTGTTGACAATACTGTAACTTCTCCTTGCCAACTTTATATCCTTTTTCAGCAAGTATAGTCAATCTCTTCCTCTGTTGTGCTGCAAACTAAAATGGCATCCAGATATTGCAAGACAATACCCTCTAATGCAATGTTGCTCAAGTCCATCTGCAGGACTCTATTGAAAATCGAAGGGGACTCACAATAACCTTGAGGCAGTCTTGTGCTTTTCAGATGAACTTGTTTGAACGTAAAATATGTAAAATCTTGTGAGTCTTTATGCAGTGGGATTGAGAAAAATGCATTTTTCAAGTCAATCACTGTGAAATGACGTGCCTCAACAGGTATGTTACATAGAATTGTAGACGGGTTAGGGACTGGAGGGAACTCGGCCTGTACTATCTGGTTTATCGGCCTTAAATCTTGTATTAAACGCCAAGACCCTCCCTTTGTTTTTTAATCGGATAAACCGAAGTATTGCATGATGACTCTGACGTCACTAAGATGCCTTGCTCCATCATGGTGGAAATTGTCTTGAAAATTCCTTCATCCCTAGACATGGATAATCTTGTGCTCTTGATAAAATTGCTCCTGGTTTCAATTTAATCTTCAATTCTCCAATTTCTTTCAATAAGTCTACGTCCTAAGGGCCTGTAGTCCATACTGAGACAGTCACCTTTGCCATGTCGTCATCAAAATATTCAGGACGTTTTTTTGCCAGCATCATCCCTGGGGCACCTCTCTTTTAATCATTTCCACCCAATAAATGACGTTTACCTCAAATGTCATCTTGTCCTCACCTAGTTGTTCTTCAAACAGATCGTCATCAGTGATGTCAGTCAATCTGTAACCTTCCCCAATGGCAATTATTGCGCACCATTGTCTGCCTTCATCATCACACCCATCAAGCAAAGCCATCTCTCCCTTCACTATGGCTGCTTGTATTGTTAAGGGAAACACTTGTCCCTTTTCCTCATGCATAGGTATTCTTGGTCTGAACAGAAACTCATCTGGGGTTCTCATTGTTTGGTCTGCAAGGCCTGGTAGCCATGACATTAATATGGTTCTAATGGAATAGCTCTGATAGCCATTCGTCCTCCGTATGCTCTGATCATTTTGCACATGTTTAATTAGTGCATTCCTGGAGTTGAGCACAACATGCCTTCCAAACTAAACGAGATTGTCATATTTAACTTTGTCATCAAATCTCGTCTCAATATATTGACAGGCGTCTGTCTTGAATACAATAGTGGCACTTTCATGTCACATTCTCCTATAGAAACTGGAAGTTCTTTTGTGAAAGGAACACAGCTTGTATCTCCTGTAAAACCTTGGGTATTCATGGCATCGCCAGATTAAAAACACTTGCCTTCATGTATACACGAGCGTGTTGCACCCGTGTCCACTAGGAACGTATATTCTGTATCCCCTATCGTGAAATCTACCCTTGGTTCCTTGTGAGGGTTTGGTGTCCTTTATAGGATGGAACACATCAGGTCTCCCAGTGAGCTGTCCTAATCCATGTACAATCTCGTCCCACCATTTGTGAATGGATTCCCTCCATCACTAGTAGCATTTCCTGCTCTAGAGTTCAATACCTGTCCTGTTCCTGTAGTCTGTAGAAGTTGCATCAGGGACTGTTGAGACTACCCTTGTGGGAAATTGGTCACAGTCTGCTGTGGCTGTAAGCTTTGCTGCTCTCTCGGCGCTTGCTGCTATACAGTTTGATTCTGCGCAAATCCATTTTCACCCTGCTGCGGAAACGCAGGTGGATTCATCATCCCCCTCTTGTAAATTGATCATTTTGCATCATCCCTTGACATGTGGGATGACAGGGCTTGATGCCCTGTCATCCCACATGTCCAACACATTGGTGGCGGTCTGATCATTTGCCCATTTTGCATATTTTGATTTCATTTCCACCTTGCATATTCTGAAAGCTTCCCTGATTATTTTGCCAACCCCTCCCTCGGGAGCCTCTTCCTCTTGGGCTGAACCCATTATTACTTTGATTGAACTGCCTTTGGTTATTGACCTGCTGCGCATTGGATCCATCTGTGCTAGTTAACATTGCCCCTTCAATGGCATATTTCAACAATTTTTTCTGCACTAATTTGGCCTCTTTGCCTTTCCTTGCATCATTCTTAGTGCGATTTTTCTCTTGCAACAGCCTGCAATAATGCACAATGGTCACTTGTATTTCTGACCATGGCTTACCTTCGATTCCTAACAATTTCTTGAGCTGCTTCTCCACCTGTTCTGGCAGCCCTTGACATAATATATGGTAAAACACGGGTACAGATTTTCCCCAAGAATCACAAGTTTCCAGTACCCATGCGTCTTGAAACATCTGAATGTAAAGCAACGGATCATATCCCTCTTTCATCTTACGCGTCATTATAGCTCCCATGTCAGAAGTGTCCAGATATAGCACTCGAAGCGCTTTCCATACTGGGGTTCTACAATTGTTAAACGGTGCTCCGTCATGCGCAGTATTGACTGTAGTCACAACAGGGTAACCTGCATGTGTCCAAACATCTTCCGCTCTATCACCAAGTATGGCAATCAAAAGACCCTTAATATCCCCTATAGACAACGTAACCTCCCGTAATTTTTTCTAACTTATGTATCCATTTCCCAGCTCCAGATGTCAACATTGAGAGCTTGTTTTTTAGATTCTCTCTATCCATTTGTGGCCATGGTATATACTGAGGTCTTGTCCCTCCATTCTCTAATAAGGGAAACTGTGATGCACTAAACTCCTTTTCTTCTCTCATCATTTGTCTGTCTACCGCAGGGGTAATATTCCCACATCGCTGTCTGCCTCGCAATGTCCTTAACCTGCTTACATATGGTGGTGGAGACACCCCCCTCTGACCGTGTGGCAGTCCTTCATGCCGATCTGACTGCGTCACCGACTCTGGTACTTTAGATGTAGAAGCGGATGAATGCGACCATCTTATTCCCTTACTCCTAGAGAGACGTCTCTCGCAACCTTGCTCTGTGTCTCTGTCTTCTCTTTCTTCTCTTTCTTCTCTTTCACAGGCTTCCCTTTCTTTGTCTGATATTGCCTGTGCCCAACTTGTGCAGCTTCTCGCATCTTCCTCATTTCTATAAAGAGTCAGCCTATCTAAAGACAGCTCTCTATGTCCGCTGCTGCATGAAGCGTCCTCAGTATCAACTGCATACGACTACGCATAACATCCTACTGGACTGATCTCCCACACTAACCATCCAGAACTAACCCGACTGCGACCTTACACCACCTAACTGCAGCAGTTAACCAGCTCCAGCAGTTAATTAAGCTAAAACTATTCAGTGAACTATCACTATGCGCACATTCTAAGCACGGAGTTCCCATGCAATCAACAACGTGTTCGCAACTCTGACTCATAATTGTAAACATTTGCACCGAACCCTTCATCAATCTGACACGAACCAGCCATTTACCAGGCACATGACCATTTGCCTATCTATTGTATGCTCATCATGTTTGAGATCTTTTGTGCGGAAAGTACATCGATGCGTCCCACCTATATGTGACCAATTGATTTACGCCCCAACCCAACGATGTACTGTTTGAACATGTTGTGCATACGAATCCTATATCTACCTACTTACATGAAACTCTCCTACTCACCGATTAAGCTGTCTCGCAACAAAGTTTATTCACCTGTCTTTTGAATAATATTAGCGCCTACATCGAGACGCGCCCACTGCTATGTAATGATAGTGCGCCATTAGTCGAGCGGCATTATCACCCTTGCTAATGGTAGTCACCACTGTTTCACTTGTCGAACTAGCCTATTGCAAGTATATTCGAATCGGCTCACTGTTGTATTTACATGTCAATTCAACCTATTGCTGCAAACATATTGAATCTTCACTGCTGTATTCTCACTTTGAATTAGACTATCGATGTCAACACCGTTGAATGTGCTCACTGCTGCATCTATATGTCAAATTAGCCTACTATTTTGCTCACTTCTGTACTTTATTGGTTAACTCAACTTACTGTTGCATACATATTGCATTTGATTTGATTTAGCATAGTGCTGCAGGCTACTACTACTAATTGCCAGCATAATAATTATAATCCGCATCTAAGTATCTGCCTTCTAGACATGCTGGCCCTTCTGGCTAAAATCAGATTCTTGATATGCTATAGTTATGCCTGGAATTAGCCCTAGGTATGCTCTGTATCAGCGCCATTCTTGCCCTCCTCGCTACATTTGAATCTAGGGGTGCTGTTGTACTCATTGAAGTAGTCATGTTTACACTCCTGATTTAGCCCATACCGCTGATCATCCAGCCACTGCCAATTTGGCTCTCTCCCTCTCACACACTCTCTATGTACCGTTAGCACAGCCTAACCCAGCGGCATATCTGCGCTTAGCATCTAACTACTATCATTGACTATAGCTGAATGCATGCTGATTATGCCCCACTGGCTAATTTTCGCATCTAGGTGATAGTATATTTGTACCTTATAACTACCCAGCAGCAGTTACCCCCTATCACAACAGAATGCAGGCACTGCTAACTTTGACTATGTTCCCATTCTGTATTATACCATCGGCCACCCCTTGCACTAGAGGTCATTATATTAAGTTTGACGATGGATTAGGCAGACAGAGATGTCTGTGTCACCACCCTATCCCTTGCACTACTCCTTTCCTTCCCACACTACCCCCCTCTCCTATACCTACACAAACTAACTTACATCCAGCCCCCACTCTGTGCACCTCTCACAACAAGCTGCCCCCTATGCCTTTAACCCCTACCACCTCCCCTCCTACCATCACTAAGCGTAATGAGAGACTAACCAGCAGGCTACTACCCAGCAGGCACTCAGTAGTGGAACTTACACATAAGTTCATATGCGCAAATCGTCCTGGATGCATGGACAATGACCACAGGTGCAAGAAGAAAAGGTATACAGCCCCACTGAACAACCTAGGGGACATTAGCCCCAGTCTACCAACAAAGGTCCCACAAACACAACCCACTAAGGGAGCAAAACTGAAAGTCAGGTCACTGGTTGCACATGCAACTCAGATTGCCGACATTATCGAGAACAATAACCTTGATTTCCTTGTATTGACAGAGACCTGGCTGCATGAAGCAGCAGGCCCCTCTATCGCCCTAGCCATCCCAGATAATTACTCTATTCTCCGTGTAGATAGACCAAATTCTCGCGGAGGAGGAATAGCCATTATCTTTAAAGACACTCTCATTATAAGACCAGTCACCCCGACGTCGCTGATATCATGCGAACTCCTCTCAATTAAATTCCAAACCTCACCGAATAGCACCATCACTATACACATCATTTACAGGCCTCCAGGACCCCCTGGGTCCTTTGAAGAAGATATCACAGCCCTAGCAGCCAACACCACCAAACCTACGGCGCAAAATATCATACTAGGAGATTTCAACCTTGGCTATAAGGACAAGAGCGACTCACACGCAATCTCTTTAGCCTCGGCACTTTTAGAACAAGGTTATACCCAAGTTAGCATCAAACCCACACATGAAAAAGGCAGGATACTTGACTGGGTTGCGGTTGCTAACTGCACCATCACCCTACCTGACCCGACTCCTCTAGTGTGGTCAGACCACCATCTTATCACCTTTGAATTGCACATCAACAACTTGGAAAATAAAGTGCCCAATATTGCTCCCCCTTGCGTCACAAGGAATAAACGCAACATCACAGCAGACGCTCTAGTTCCTTTGGTAGCCCCCCTACTCAATGCCCTACAGGACACCAATGATCCTAACAAGTTAATTAACATCTATAATGAGACCATGACTAAAGTCATTGATATATTGCTCCACTAAAGCTACGCAAAAGTAAACCCATAGCCCACCTTAACTCTTGGTTCACTCCAGAGCTAAAAATACTCCGCACTGAAAAAAGAAAATGGGAACCACGCTGGAAATCATCCCCCACACTAGAAAATAAAACTAACCTTGCCATCATTACTGCTACCTACAAAAATAAGATAATCCAGGCCAAAAAAGAAACCGATAATGACAGAATACCCCAAGCCAGTTCCAGTACTAAAGAATTTTTTAACATCCTAAGAGAACTAGAGAACCCTAACCCACCGCCAGACACATGCACTAAGGACAAAGCCTGGTGCACCAGCATCCAAAATGCCCTCTCTAACAAAATTAAAGGACTGCAGACCAAAATAGCTGACAAAAGATCCCAACTAACAATCACTACACCAGCACCCACCACTATCCCTCACACTAACTCAGGGTTCACCCTCAAAAAAGTCACCATTCCTGAAGTCCACAAAATCATTGCGTCCCTTAAACCTTCTAACTGTAAGGGCGGTACCCGTCAATCTGGCTTCAGACCTCGGCATGGAACACAAACTGCACTTGTCGACCTCAAAAGCCAGATCGATTAATTGAAAGACAAGGGAAAGATGGCCAACATACTTCTACTCGACCTCTCTGCGGCTTTTGATTTGGTGGATCACTCCATACTCTGCAACCACTTATCCTCTGCGGCCCACTTCTCTAGTTCTGCAGTTGCGTGGATCCAATCTTTCCTCGCTTACAGAACCATGCGCGTGTTCTCACAGTCAGCAGCTGCTGACCCCATCACCTGCGGAGTCCCCCAAGGATCGTGTGTCTCGCCCACTTTGTATAACATTTCTACAAAGCCATTATTCGACAAACTGGACCGTCTGGGTGTCACCTACACAAATTATGCAGACGACACCCAGATACTCCTACCCCTCTCAGGAACCTATGATACAGACGTCACATGGATTAATGAAGTCTACATCATCATTCAGGCTTGGATGGCCACACATGGCCTTTGCCTGAATGATGATAAGACAGAACTACTCCTAGTCGGATCATCTAATAACCTTCTTAAACTAAGTCCGCACTACACAAATATTGTTATCGATGGGAACAGGATACCCATAGCCAAGCATGTAAAAACGGTTTCTACCTCGATGCCCAGGCTAACTTAACCAAGCAGATCAACATGACCTCATCAGCCACAGCCTACACTGGCAAGCTGATCAGAGCCTGTAGACCTGTACTTTCCCCTACCAGCTGCCTTACTCTGGCAAGAGCGCTCATACAATCCAAACTGGATTATTGCAACAGCCTTTATCTAGGAGCTAACAAGTCCATTTTAAATAAACTACAGATTATGCAAAACAATGCGCTTAGAGCAGCATTAAATATTTCTAAAAGAGAGCACATCTCAGAAATCAGAAAACAACACAGGTGGCTCCCTATACATGACAAAATTGCCCTAAAAACCATGTGCCTCACACCCAAAGCGATTAACTTACAAGCCCCCCATATCTCACAGACAAGTTCTCTTGGAAGGTATCCAATAGATTCACCAAATCATCCAACATGCCATCCTTGGTGGTGCCTAGATACAATCTAAAAAGAGCCGGAGGTTCTAGCTTCCCGGTATTAGCCGCCCAGCTGTGGAACTCTCTCCCACAAAACATCCAAACTATTCAAACCTTCAACAAATTCAGAAGCCATGATATCACTTGGATTGTTAACAAAACATAAAACAGTAGTTCTTGATACCATCAATAGCTAGATGATCTGCTATACTACTGCTATGACCCATTGTATAATATGTATAACTTGTATAATTGTTTATGTATATATGAACCACTGTAATTTTCCAAACTGTATTAATGCCTTCAACTGCCTATACTATACCATGTAACCTTTCCACCCTCAAGCGCCCAATTACCTCTGGGTCAGGTGCGCAATATAAATAAAATAAACAAACAAACAAATACAACTGAGTGCTTTCAAGGTGCTCATCCTTTCCCTTTCCTTGAGGTACCTTTTCTAGTCCGATCTCATCATATATTCTATCGATTGTCTTTCTGATTCTTCACGTGTGCAAGTCATCTTCTAGATTTACTCTAGACGTGCTTGGTACTGAATCGTACTCTGGAAATAATTCTTCTATATCTTGCCATTCTACCACTGGATTGGGTTTTCTAACCTCCCTTTCCAGATACTCGAGATCACGTGCTCTCTGTCTTCGCTTACGTTCTATGCCGTCATCAAATTCTCTACGCTTCCTTGCTTCCTCTCTAACCCTTTCTTCCTCCTTTTTCTTAGTATCTGTTTGTTCATTCACCCTTCGTATTTCCTCATCTTTCCGTCTTTTTATTCTCTTGTCTCATATTTTTTGCTCGTCTTCTTCTATTCTCGTTTGTTCTATTCTTTCCTAATCATCAGCTGTTCTCTGCTTATTATCGTGTTTTCTCTGTACTTCCGCCTTTGCCTGTTTTCTGACCAGTTCATCATTATATAACTGCTCGCGTTTCTGCCTATCGTTTTTTTGCCCCTTCATCTCTCAATCGTCCTTTCTCCTTATCCTTTCTCTCTTGTTTGTTTCGTTCTCCCCTCTGTCTTATGTCCTCAATGCCTTTACCATTGACTTTCAATAAAATCTGACCTCCCATCCATTTGTTCTGCGTGAGTGCCATCTCATCAGTTCTATCCTCATCTCCTTTCCATCTCTTTACCTGTCTTCCTGTACCTAGAGATGTGCTTGCTTGTGCTTGATCATGTTTTTCCTTTTCGCATCTCTCCTTGTCCCTCGGGTCTTTGGAGATAATATTGCTTTCCCTGTCCTTCTCTGGGCTTTCATCACTACTTTGCATAGGCGACTCATATGACAGGTTGCTATATCCCGTTGCTGATTTAAGTTGCGTCCATGGGTACAACCCTTTGTCTTTACTAGCTTAGTTTTTTATTTCAGACGGGGCGGGTGACGCATAAGGCTCTTCACCCCCTTTTTGCATATATTCAGTATGCAATTTAATGGCTGCTCCTCCTCCCTTTCATCCTTGTACATCTTCCAAAGTTCTAAACTAGCCAGGCGCTTGTCTAACTTTTTGCCAGTGTACGTGGCATATAAATATGTCGTCATGTGCTGCAGGACCGTTTTAGATAGCGATCCGCCTTGGGGCCACGGCATAAATATTTTGTCTCCCGTTCCTTTAACCCATTCTGCACTGTACTGTTTAAGCTTAGGTGTGTGTTTTGGTAACTGTTTGCACATGTGTATTAATGGAGTGATGTCTTCCATGCTTGACTCATGGACCTCTTATTCATATAACACTTGCTTATTTTTTTCACTTCACACTTTATTAATATTGCGTCTCAAAAATCAACAACGTGAGTGAGCACCAATCGTCGCAAGCTCCAATCCCGTTACTTCAACAATATTTTTTACTTTAATATTGCTAAAAAACAACCATCAATCCATGTCATGCAATAATTTCCTTCTACAATCATGCAATTTTCATACCTTTTTTCACATAAAAACTGTTTTCAACTATGAGGTCACAATTTTATTCAAACACATAAAACAAACAGACAAACTCTGGCTGGCCACATAAATCTTACGCTGTCTGCTCTCTCAAATGCATCTTAGCCCTATGTTTATTCCGACATGGTATTTAAGCCTATCTCTTTCAGATTGTCTTTAAAAAATCCGGTCTCCTACGTCATCCTATTAACAGAACCTTAGATAAGGGCTTCTGCTAGCATTCTTTAAAATCTAGGAACTGGGCGTATATTCTTATCGTGGCCACACTCACAATAGCTCTTTATATTGCTCTACCACACTTGAGTCAATATTTTTCCCCTTGTATATACATTACACTCTTATTCTGATGTTATATTTTATCCCGCCTCCCTCCTTTACCTTCTCTTACTTGTTTTTAAGCATGCATGCTTTGCCAAAACATTCAGTCTTTTTTACTCACCGTTCGCATGTCTGTCATCTACGGATGCTCGGGATCAATGCCTTCGTTACTGAATCTCCGTGCCGCTCGTCCGATCTGATACTCGTAGATGTGGGAGGGGATTTTGCGAGAAATCAAGGGACCCGTCATACCTAACCTGCAGGGTTTTTCAATTAATCTATCCACTATCTACGGGGAGCTTCTTGTTCTATCAGCCGGATGGCAAAGTACATGCGATATTGCCGAGGACCCAAAGTTACTTATGTCGATAGTCAATGGGTATCTTTATCTAATCTAACTATGTAACTCTGCTACCAAGTGAACTGGATGATCTCCAAACAGCCCTTTAAGATGTGTAGCAGTACCCTCGAGATAGATGGGGATGCAGATTCATACTCATGCATCAAATAATTAAGACAATTCAATATTTTGGCAAAGTGAGTCATTTTAATGACAAGTTCATAAAACGGGGAGTACAACGAACATCGGCAATCGCTCAATTTTCTCGCTCTCTTTACTTTTAGAAAAAACACAAGGAAAAACACAATATTTATAGTAAAAACTCATCATTGCTGACGTACCACCTACGCACGCACTAACGTCATCCTACGTGGCAATCTTAAAAACCTAACATGCAATGTGATTGGTTACAGGAAGGTAACTTAACGTAGGTAATATATCTGTGTATGGTAACGGTGAGAGGGGATTAGATCATCAATGTCAGGTGGGACAACTAAGCCCTCCCTTCAAAATTGCCTCCATGAACGTCACTAACAGTATGACGACCCATTGTCTCTACTCAGTATAAGACCCTAGGTTACATGGTCCACTATGATTGGGTTAGCATCAACCCCACTCATACTTTTCCATCTACGTCTAGCAGCACGCAAAAAGAACATCCAGGTGCAGAGAAGCTCATCTGCCCCCAGCTTCCCCCAATTATGCTACCATCAATCATCACCTCAGTAGTCATGTGTCAATTACTTCTTTGTAGTTTGGCCTTGAGTCTGCTCTGTGTTCTGAGAACATTTTACGGAGTATAGGCATGGCGGGGATCCATGCGTAGGTGTGAAAGTTTCACCCTTCCAGCCTGCCTTTGCCACATGACTGGACACTGTGAAATTGGCTCTTCTCTGTGTCTTTTCGTATATTCGGTTTCATTCTACCAGTTGTCTGACGTCTATGGCTTATCCTGACCTTTCTGAACAGGACCCTCTGTTCTCTTCTCTCCTTAATTGCATCCAAAGTTGGTTTATTCCATCCAGATAAGACCTCGACTTCTTTGCATGGTCATCCATAGCTGAGTTTTGCTCTGTCTTGATTATCAATTTTCTTGCTGTGACACACTCCATTTGAGGCCTTTTGTAACCTTTGTTCATTTCTGCTCATATGCGTAGTGGACTTGAATTCATACATAAAGTGCTTCTTGAGGTATATACTTGTAAACGTTGGCGCTTGCCGCAATCTAATCTATTAACTTCACAATTTCTTTGCCTCTTGCAGTTACTTGCATCTGTACATCTTTAAACTAACTAAATATCTTCATTACCTTGGGCTCAAGATGTCACTTATCCATGGTATCTCATTGGTATTTCGTCTCTTGTCAGTATTCTCAGATTTTATCTTTTATATGTGCGTCAGTGTGATGCTGGAAATGCATCAGAGGGACAGGGCCTCTGAATCCTTGTCCTTTACTGCTTTTTATCGTGTGTTCTGTCATGTTTTCTGCCCAGGAGTCCATGTGGGACTCCTGGCAGTGCAGCTCTCTCTTTTGGTTTGGTGAACAGACCCATGGGATACCCTTATGGCACCCATGGGTAGGGGTACAACCCTGTGCCCCTAGTGAATGTTTTTGGGCACCTGTGGGTGGCCCACAGAGCAGGGTATGGGCTGGTGGCAGCTCCATGCTGAATTTGACAGGTGCTCTGGGTGTCCTCCATTTTGGGATACCCAGGCCCTGCCATTGGGATCAGTTGATTCCTGATAGGAAACAAGATGGCCCCTGTGGCCTCTTGCTTTCTATTGCCTGTTACCTTGTTTCCCAAAGTCCTGGGAAGCCCTGACTCTGTCCCTTCCCCCTGACTGGCTGTTGGGTGGAAGTTCCATATATGGTGTTGTTGTGAAGGCCCAGCTAGACTGACTGGAGCCTTCCCAGTGACTGTATGTTGTGGGTACCTCCTGTGGGTGGGACCTGGGTGAATGAAGTGTGTGACCAATATACACTCCTTGTTGTGGTTGTCTGGTTTCTGGCATGAGAGACAAAGACTGAGACAGCCCTGCCCGAAACTGGCCTGAATGCAGTGTGTAGTGTTGAATGGCTGGGTACTTGTCCCAATCCACATTCCTTGTTGTGAGTGTCTGAAAGGGAGGAGTGTGGCCTGAATGCACTGTGTGCCTGATTGGCTGACTGACTGCATGAATGCCCTTCTGTATGATTGGCTGCTGAGTGTGTGCCAGCAGTGTGGATGAGAGACAGAATAGTATATCTGGGGACCTCTCACCACTGGTAATTGTTCAGAAGCAGTCAGGTTCAGGAACGTTCAGAAGCGTTCAGAAGCGTTCTGGAGTTGAGTCTCCACTCTAAGAGTAACTGGAACTGCTGATCCTCGACGTCCAGCTGGAAGAAGAAGACTTGCTGTTGCATTTGCTTCGACCGATCCGAAGGCTGCCGAAATCCTCGAAGACTGACCCGAGAGAGGACCTGGTAAGGCGCCCTCTTCCCGTGCTCCGAGGGACCATCGAGCACCGCTCCATCTTCGCCGAAGCGCCCTGGAAGACAGACCCTCGAAAGGCTGCCGACCCGAGACGGGACCGCCGAGGAGATCGAAGTGAAGCACCCGGACATAGCCGCCATCGAAGTCCATGGCCGTCGACCAGGGTTCGCAGGTTTGTGTAACCGCTGGAGGCCCGTCGAAGTTGTGTTGCCCCAGCCGTGGGAACCACTTGACGCTGTGCCGCCGACGACCGGAGCCGTCCGCTCCTTTGTCTAAGAACATTCGAATCGAAGGACTCCCTCGTCCGCACCGTCGACCGCTTTATCCTGCCGGAGAAAGTCGAGGACGACCAACGCGCCGAGGAGAAACCTGCCGGTGGGTTTCCCGCCACCCGAAGACCACAAAGACTCGAAGGACTCGACGCCCTTGCTGGGCCTCCGTCTCCACAATCTTTGCGGTCCAGAACTATTGTCACCGAGGTGCCCCGCACGCCTCTGCCTTGCAGGACGCCGACGCTCCGACGCCGACGAGCACCGCTCGGACGAAGCTGCCGCCTCATGGACGCCGTTCTACCCTGTTTGCCGACGGACGTTCGACGCCCCGTGTCTCCCGCTTGAAAGGGAAGGCATTCAAAAAGGGCCGCCGATTCCCCCGCCGCCGAACGCCGAGTTCCTCGACGCTTCTCGACGCCTCTCGACGATCCGTGACTCCCGCTTGAAAGGGGGTCGCTCAAGACGGATCTGTCGACGCCTCTTCGAAGAACTCGACTCCACCAGGTACATTGGGGGGGTAAAAACATTATAGGAGGGAATAAGACTTGCAGAACAATATATGGACTGGGCTTGTGCTATATCTTTATTTTACAGGTTGCCCAGGTGGGGGGATCTCCACACAGAACTGTGTCTAGTGGTAGGGGCCAGTATTCTGCCTATTGCTCAACCATCTTATTTTCTCTCCTCTCTCTATTGCTGGTTTCACTCTATTGATCTGTGTGACATTGTTACAGTATTGTTGATGCACTTTAATGAGATCTAATACAAAGGGTGGTACCACTTTAGAATTGTATATATTTGCCATTGTTGATTTTCCTAAGTACAAAGTGAGTTATTATGATAAGTGTACATAACCTTGAATATTGATTATATAAAGACTGTGTTCTAACCAATACAGTGTGTGGACATTCCTTTGTGGGGGCTTGGGGACTACACTGTACTTAAGAACCAGCCTGCATCACCTCCTGAGAAGCTAGGCCTTGATTGCTCGTCCATTGCTACCGTATTAGAGAATCTTGGCTGGGGTCTTCTGTGCCTCTCTTCTACCATATAGAGAGCAGAAGTACAGACACCCCCCACCGGTCCTTTACAGTCAGTCCGATTTCTTATGATGTCACCATTCATCTTCCTTCATTATCTTCTTTACTTCTTCTTTACTTCTTCGGGTATTTCATTCAAACAACCGTCATATTGTTTAGAATGTTGTTATGGCTTTTTTAATGGATACCTTACTGTCCATGTCTTCTTAGGTGTTGGTATATTAATAGGTGCTGTTACACTAATAGGTACTGGGCAGAGCCTGTATGCTGCTCTCTGCTGATTTAACTGTTCTTCATACGTCACATACTTTGGTTTGAACTCAATAGGCAATGGGAGGGGGGCAACTTGAGTGGGGGCGATACTCGAGACTTCCTCTTCAACATGATGAATGCTTGAAGGTGCAGCACCTTGAGGTAGGAGAGGTAATGGTCAAATGTTCTCTTCATTTGATGAGGCATGCTGGAGGTTGCATTGTCAGGTGTATCGACCCACGTTCAAGTTATTATGCTGCAACATTTGGTGCTGCGGGCTTAGAAAATCCAAGATGGCCGAAAAGCCCACATTTGCGCCAGAATCCAGGAAAACCGTGCAGTTCTTGCGCACACCAAAATGGTCGCATGACCTGCCACCCACCAGTGGGAGCGTGATGGGCCAGAAGCGCCATGAGTGAAACATGGTGCCGAAGGAAAAACTGCAGTGCCTGTTAGCTCAAAAAGCGCTTTGAAATCACCTTTGTTTCTCAGAATGCAAGCTCAAAATGCCTATTTCAAACATTACAAGATATTCAAAAATCTTACTGAACACCAGCAGACGTCTGGTAGAATGAAGTTTTGTGTGCATACCAAATCTGGAAAGATGAAGAGCCTAAAATAATGTGCATAACAAAACTGGCTGAGCTGTGGATGTCAGCAGCTTAAGTGAAATGGGATTTAAAGCCACTAAAATCGAAATGATTAAAATAAATGAGTGACCTACTTTTGAGTGTCACATAGGTTGCAACTGTTTAAATGTCATGGTTTTGAACTTAGAATCAGCGTTCTAGCTGCATGTGTCAAAATTGTAAGTTTGATTTGAATGAAGAAAAATGGGAACAAAAGTGACCTTTGGCTGAAGCCTGGCTTAAAGGGACTGAATTCTGCCCGGCAACTACCCCCGACAGGAGTTGAAACTTGCCCAGCAACTGCATTCACAGGCCTGGCCTGCCTTCTGCTGAACCACCAAAAGGAGATTACACCTCTCTGATTGAATCAGGGGAGGAGTAACTGGGAACAGGGAAACAGAACAATGAACTTCCCTTTGCTCCAAGCAATTTCTAAATCATGGGGTCGTAAATGGCTTCCTCTTGGAAGGAAATGGGAGGGGCACTGCCTCTGTGAGCCAGCTGAGCTTGGAGGAAGTGGACACACCAGAAATTTCCCATGTGCTTTGGGAAACCACACCCCTCTGGGCCAGAGCATAATTTTAGAAAGATGGATAATTCATAGTACATAATTGTCAAAATTATATCAATAATATCATTATTCCAGTGAGTTTTCTATGCGCATTTTAAGAGGTGTTGTGGTATGTTCTGGGGGGTAGTAGCGGAAAATAGGGTATTACTCCAAATGTATGTATGTTAAAAATCTGACACTTCATGATCTGATGCCCATATTCCTTGCGCACATTTGTGTAAATTCTGGAAAGGTTTAGAGGTTGTGTTCTGGATGAAAAGGGCAGAATTCTGTCAGAAGTGGACACGACATCTTACAAAGACAGGGATCGGATGGTTTGGTGCTACAGAAAATATGTTAACTGGAAATATAATATTAGAAAAATTGTACATAGATAAATATGCATTTGGATCAAAAATAGATTTGTGTGCAAAGTGACAAGGGGAGGATTCGCTGACCCATAAACATACCTCATCACAATGACACTCCATTTCCTTCCCCCAATCAAGGGAGAGAGGTGAACTTGGCCAATGATAAGTTGCGAGGGGCAGGCTTAGTTATGCCCACGCACACACCCATTTTCAAAAGACATAAAAAGAGCCACTGAGACCCAAGGAGATATTCACTTTCCACTTCAAACTGATTTCTTGCGAAGCGCTTTGCCAGAAGACTCCAGATTCCATAACTTAAAGCGGAGGGGCCTGAACCACAAGCTGAATCCATTTTCAGCAGGCCTCAAAATCTTTTGCAACCTGACTCTCAACAGCGGGGCTGTGCTGTTTGCTTCTGGCTAGAACTGTATCCAGAACCAGACCCAGAAAGCAGAGCGGTATCCAGAACCAGACCCAGAAAGCAGTGCAGTGCCAAGAACTTTTGCCAGAACCAGAGATCCAGACCAGCAGAGCAGAGCTGACCCAGATAGCTGTGACTTCAGAACCACCCGCCAGATATCCAGTCTAAACTTGTTGACCAGATCTTGATGGCCTATTTCAAAATTAGGAGTGACTATCCAGCCAGAACTGTGCAGAACCAATCTCTTAGTCTAAAATAATCTCATCTCATCCATTTCAACCTATTTAGAACTGCATAGAAATTGTGTGTCCATTCTGTGATTTCAAACCTGTGAAAGTGTCATTTGTCATTTGAATCTTACTTTATTTCTGAGAATCTACCTCCACTAAATCATCCGTATCTTTTGAACCATAAGTGCTAGGAACGAGATTTAACTGTCATCTTAAAGCTAAGAATCTAAGCTTTCTCCTTATAGTTTTTTTCGTAATCGTGCTCGACGCAACTTGAAAAAAGTGCCGCGAATTGCAATTTGACTCAACTTCTTCACCTGTCAAAAATAGCTGTCTTTTGCTTGTAACTGCTGAACCCCATTTTCAACCTGATAATCCCTCATGAATTACTGATAGTGTTGACCTGAACCAATCTCTAGTAGCTATCACCTACCCTGAATCTCCTATAGGGAATTAAAATCATTTTTAGCATATTTTTCACTTCTTTGCTAATCACATGTAAAAGTATTTCTGCATGTTTTAAAAGCATACCGGTTGCTCTAAGCTTGCTAGGGGGGAACTAGAATTTGTATTACATTTGATTATATTCCTGAAAATTGTGTGCTCCCCTTCCATCTCTTTATATTGCATAGGGGGGGAGTGAATTGCCACAAGGGGAAAAGTGATTATATTATCTCTTGTTGAAACCATATCAGTTTAATTCTGTGCTGCATTCTTTTCCATCATTGCATTTCCTTGAAACCATAAAGGATTGTCTGCTACCTTATCCTTTCTATACCAACTCCTAAGTGATTGAAAAAAAGTGTGCTAGTGTAATATTATCCATTGTTGATCACTGTCATATTCATAAGTGTGCTATCAAATATTAATTTATTTATAAAAGTGTGATATATACATATTGTTTAATTTTTCAAATAAATCTTTTGATTTGCAAAACAAACCTACTTCTTGGCTCAGTGAGGTCAGGGGGATTCAAAGAGAGGGGCGTTATACAAGGGTTTATCATCCAGATCTATGAACTTGTCATAAAAAATAGATAAATAAGGGCTTCCCTTGGGCATACCAGAAAAGGCATTGACTTAGTTGGAGTGCTGAATTGAAGTCACTTAACAGCATATTGCTGAGAGATGACCTGGCTGTGAACAACTGTTCTGAAAGTCAGACAGGCATGCAGGACTTTGCTTTCTGAAGGAATACAAGCTGCTACCATGCTGTGTGGTTCTTCTTGGGGGGGTTCTTCTTGGGGGTCACAAGAAATTTTGAGGTGGAGAGATTTTGTACAGGGTGAGAGTTAAGGCATGAATCTGTTGAAGCTTTATTTCTGTCAACTAAGTCTGGACTTGGGACTACTTAGTGAGGTATAAGAATGGATTTGGTCTTTGGTAGGTTGAGGTTTTGGTAGAAGCTTCTCATTCATGCATGGATGAAGGGCAGATAATGATGAGTCAGTCGGTGTTCATAGTGCAAATGATCTTTCGGTAAAGCTGCATGTCACCTGTGTATTGGTGTATCTTGGCTTTATTCAGGAGTTTACCCAGTTGGCCTTCTTTGAAGAGGTAGTAGACAAGCTACTGTAGGTCTTTTTCGTCAAAGCCTAGGCATGTGATGAGGATGTTGAGGAGGGCTTCATGGTCAATGGTATCTAAGGTGGCAGAGATGTCTAGTAGGCATGGGTCCCTTTGTCAAAAATATAGAGAGCATCATCAATAACTTGGTTGTTGGCAGTTTCTGTGCTGCAGTGTTGTAGAATAGTGTGCTAAGTGACTCTGTCATGACCTTCACAATGAAGGAGGGTGGTTGCATTATTTGCAAAAGATGGGTTGAATGTTGGTAAAATCTTCTAGAGTAATTGTCCTGTACTTGACCCATGTTTATATTTTGTGGCCTGATATGGTTGGGAAGTCTGTGGTATGTTTGGAGCTGTCATTGCATTTGTCTTCCTTTGTCTATCTTGTCTGCAAAGAGGATGTTGATTTTGCATGTATCTGTGGGTTGCATTCTGGCAGGTTCTGGCAGTGGGTAAGGTGCAGTGCTTGGAAGAACACTCTGCTCTTGGATGCTTCTGTGATGGTTGTTGTGCACTAGTTTGCTAGACTATAATGATGAGTATCATGCATGCTGAGCAGGGGGTTCTCAGGGTGATGCAGTCCTTTTGTTGGTGGGATTTTCTCCTCAACCGTTCTGTTCTCTGTATGGCAGACTTGTTATCGATTAGTTCCTGTTTGCTCGATAGTGTCCTTGCCTTTGTTGATTCAAATTTTCAACGGTTCATGGGTGTTGATGGACATTGTTAGGGTGTGGTTGAGTGTGCTGAGCTGTGAGCGGGTGCTCTCTAAAGTGTCAGATGTGGAGGCCAAGCTGACGAGGTATCCTTGCAGTTAACATATGGGGAGGTTCTTGAAGAAGACAATGAGATGGGGATTTTTCTTTAGACTTCACAGGGACTTCACGGGCTGTTAGACACATCCCAAGAATAATCAACAGGAAGTGGCCTCACCATAAAGAAAAAGAAAACAAAGTGATGGTGTTTAGGAACAGGAGGACACATCCAATTGGTTTGGCCATGAAATCTAAATGAAAGAAGTTGAAATATCAAACATGCTTTGAATTATTATGACATACAGAAAGTAGATGAAAGCAACATTGTTATGCCAAGGTGATAAATAAATATTGCTGTGATGGCAGACCACTAAGCTCCTTGGATCTGTGTTTTTAGGAGCCACCATCAGCAGCAGAGAGCACACAATGTTATGTTACTGAAACATGAGTCTCAGACCTCCAAGTTGTTGAACAAAGCCTGACATGTGTTGGCCACGCCCTGCACTACCACCAGCCCTGCCCAATCACACCTTGAGCACCCCTCAACACCATGTGCAGTCCTTTCGTGCTCAGCCACCTAAGCCAGGCGTATGCCCAACTTAAGCCTTTGCCTGCGAACACTGTGCTGCCATCTGCACGTGCTCATCTGCCATCTGTTCAGCCTCATTTGTCATACACACACACACTCAGCTGCCATTTGTACACCCCAAGCCATCTTCTGGGCACGCAGCATGCTAACCTTTCATCGACACTGTTACCTGTGCGGTGTTCTACGCAACCTCCGCTGTCATTGTGCACCCTCTACTGTTGGCCGCACGCTCTGGGCCTGTGCTCTGCTTTCTTGCAGCCGAATCCTCAACAGTTCTCAGCACTGTTGAAGCCTGACCATCTGTCTTCCAGGCAGGTGGACCACTGGGGTGAAGAGGTGGGCTAAACGGAATGTAAAAGATGACACACACAACAGGTCACTGGAGAGTGTGATAGAGACCCACAGAAGGAGGCATATGTGTGTGCACGGGCTGTGCCCTGGGGGGAACAGAACAGGAGAACAATCTGTGCATTCGAGTTTGCTGTTCCGGGAGAGAGTCTGGTGGCAACTTGAGGTTGCAGGCAGCTTGACCCATTGTAAATATCTTCATGAATGAATGATTAGGAGTGCACTACGGGATTATCTGAACAGTAAATAACCAAAGACATTTATTAGAATCTGACCCCTGCAGGGAATGTAGCTTCTAATTAGTCCACCAACTAGAAAATAGAAGGAGCATGATGGTGTCTGGGGTGTTAGAAAAGAAAAAGTGTATTTCTATTTCTAGTGCATGGCCTGTCTGTACTGCCAACGCAGCGTCACGTGTGTCTAGCATAAGAGGCGCTCGCGCTACCAAAACCTACATTTCGCGGGACAGTGGGTGGAGGGTGCAACAGACACGTGCTCTCAGGGGGGCAGGATCTGCCTAAATCGGGGTTTCCCGATCTCACCACAACTTGGTGATGGATTCGGGAGCCCTCAAATGGCCGCCAAATATTCGCTGACCATCCAATATTTGCCGGAGCGGAATGTGGATATTCGCTGGTTTTGTTTAAGAGGGTTTGTGGCAGCTAGTTTAAATCAGAGAATTAAGCCCAAAATGTGTGACTTGAAACATTGAACATTTTTGACATTTTAAACGCTGCTAGTACTAAGGTTTACTTTGCTGGTATGTGTTCCCTGCTCTTAATAATGGCCAAGCCTGGTTAAAGGTTGTGGATTGGCGGTTTTTAGGAAGTAATTCCGCATCAAGCGATGTGATTTTTAAGCTGCCGTGCTGGTTGTTTATATGGGTGTATTATTGTAGGAGGAGGTGTTTGATTGCTCTTGAAACGGATGCGTGTATCATATCTGCATGTGTCTTGATATGATATGATATGGCAAGTGTTTCTAGGCGCGAATATATTGATATATTTGCTATAGCAACGCATGTTATGGGACGTAGAGAAATGTTAAAACTAAAAATAGCACAGTGTATGGAACAGACGTTTAGGGGAATGGGAATTCAAGTTGATCACGCGAAAGTGGAATCATTTAAATAAGGCTTAAGCGTTATTCCTCTGCGCCCTTCCAATGCTCTCTGTTGGTCTGTGTGCGGGATCCTTTCCTTGAGGATGCCAGCGAGAAAGTCAAGCGCCCAGTCTAAGGTTGCACTGACTGATTGCGCTACTAATCAGCACTGTGTTGGGGCCAATAGATGTCTACAAACTCTTATGCACAAGCGCTGTTAAACCAATGACTCAGTTATTCAAATTGCATCGCGAATATTATCTGACCCTATGCATGCCATTAAGTACTCTCATGCAGCGTGTAAAGATGGCATTACTTGAAATATGGCGAAGATATTTTATGCGTGACCAAATATGTGTAATACTAACATGGGTTGTGAAAGGCATTCAGTGATAATACTGGTGAAAAAAAACATAGGCGGTCCAATAATATTATTTGCTCCTTAAACTCCATCCAGCAATTAGTAAATGAACCCAGTTCTGGGATGTGCAGGTAGTGTTTTGGGAGTCTGGAAATGAATATTGCCCTACTTGTGAAACATGTTCTACTAAATCAATAAACAAAGTTCCTGAAAAACCTCTTTGCACTGCTCAGCAGGGGGACCAGAAGCACACCCCCAGAATTCGAGGGAAGGTGCATGGAACTGTCCATGACGTACAGTAATGCTGCTATTTTTTTTAATTATACTTGATTTAACTGTGTTTTACCAGTTTTTACAAGTTGTTACTACAGTCTCATGCTACTATGAAATCCCTATCAGATCCCTTCCTTGAAATCGGTTGGATGGAGAGTGATTGTGTCCACCTGCTCATGTCTGGTAGTGATTGTGACTATGATGTGCGGAGCAAAATAATTTTGCTCAGCCTATGGCAAGCTAGATCAGGGCGCTGCAACCTTTGACTATTCAGATTGTACGGACTACGACTCCCGTGATCCCTCACCCTTCACTATGCTGGCAAGGGCTGCTGGGAGTTGTAGTCAAAACATGTAGAGAGTCAAAGGTTGCAGACCCATGATTGACACACAGTCTCTACTCAGCACAACTGAGTGCCTGCATCCCTCTGGGTTGCCAACTTCATTTCATCTGCGGACTTTAGAGGGCTCTGACAGGTTGGAGGTTGGTTGGAGATCGGTCAGTAGTTTGCTGGGTCATTGACAGCCAGCCATAGCCTTTTCGAGAAAAGGTTTGAGGCATGTTATATGGCATGATGTCTGGTTGAAAGGATGAGTTGATGAGTGATTGGAAATAGGGAGCAATATATAGCTTTGGAGATGGTGGGGGGACCTGGGTCTTCCAGGGAACCTGTTGAATTAGCACAACTGAATGTGGTTAAAACATCAAATCAAGAAGGGGCAAAAAGCTCCCAGTGCTGAAATTGGTCAGCACCTCAGTGCTGTTGTGATCGGGGGGACTGGTGGTTGTGGTCCTTTCCTATCTAGGTGGTGTTGGATTAGCCAAATGTCATCACTGAAGTGCACTGCAATGGGGTCGCAAAGCTCTTGGGATGTTGTTGGTGTTGTGTCACAGGCTGGAGGGTTTTTGAATGTGTGGATAATTTGGAACGTTTCTTTCTGGCCGTGTTGCTCGGGCTCTATGTGTTGTGCGCTGTGATATTTTTAGTTTTTACCATTTCAGATCCAGAGCTGTTGGTTGTAAATCGTTGTGTCTGTCAGCGGGTCATTTTCTCTGCAGGTTCTCTGGAGTCTCCAGTTTTCTTTTTTGCAGAGGTGGAGTTTGGGGGTCGACCATCTGGCCCTTTGCTTCTTTTGTGAGAACTTGAAATGCTTCTTTGTGGCCAGTTTGTCGAGGTTTGAAAATCCATGGATGTAGGTATTTGAGTTAATTTTCTTGTGTTAACTTCTGGATTCTGATTGGGCCTGCGGTTTGGATGCTTATAGTTTCTCACAGAAAATGTCCAGTTTTCTCTCCTTCGAGGGTCTGATTGAAGTTGGATGGGATTGCTCAATTGTATTAGTAGGGCTGCTTGGGTGAAGATGCTGAAAGTGGTGACAGGGTGATGCCCACAGGTTATGAGCACTGGGTTAAAATGGTAGAGATCGTGTTGTTATAAAATAACCCCATCCCATGTCTGTTGAGCAATGTGAGGACAGTCCTCCAATACGTTGATTGAGGTGTAGGGCACTTAAGTTTGCATGTAGATATTTGGTAGCTATTTTGTCTTTCTTTTATAGGCATAGGTGGAAATATCCCAATATGTTGAGTTATTGTTGGTCTGTCCTGCCAGGTTATCGGTGAAAGAGGAGTTGTATGAGGGTGATGTGTAGATAAGGAGGAAGCTATGTGTGGAGGCTGGTGAGCTAGACCAGAGTAGGAGAAGATATTTGCTGTCTGAATATGTTTTGAATGCTTTTCCTCCACCTCCCTTGGCAGTTCTGCTAGTGCGTTTAATATGGTAGAAAGGGTGGTGGAGTGGCCTCATATATAAACAGAGAGTAATCCCTGGGTGCCAGGTCTCTGTGATTAATAGGTCTGCTTTATCCTGCCTGAGAAGGTCATCATGGTCTCTATATCATTTTGCTATGGAGCCAGCATTAATGAGAGAGATTTCTGATTATTTTTCTGGTTGATTGTTGGGGTCTGGCTAATCACATGTGTTAAAGTATATTTCGATTAATACCGCCTGGTAACAAACATTGGCCTAAGCGCATTCACATTGCACTGAAAATCACATTTGAATGAACCTGAATAAGGCTGACTACGCCACCATTTTAGAATCATCCACCATTTTGATTAACTCCTGTTTCTGCCTCATTTTAAACTTTGTGTTTTCGTCTGCAGTAACGTAGATAAACGTGTTGTGGCTGCTGAAAGTGGATTGTTTGTCCTGCACTAAGAAACCTTGGAGCTAAACTAGAGTTGAACTGAACAGTAATTTAGATGTTGTCTGTATCAATAGCGTCATCCTCATTCAAACAGTGGAACAGAATGTTGAATAGCTGAAACCGTGTGCCTTTGAAGAAATATGTGTGTACGTTCCTTGAAAATGGATTAATTTAAGCTTGAGAACATATGTTACCATTGTATCATATGTACAGAAAAACATGTCTAGTTTTTGAGGAAACAATTGTACAATGTATAGTTGTTTGAATCTGTATTACTTATGTGAACTGGCAATGAACCCTTAATGGATAAGTAACGCGGAGGGGGGATGGACAATGTAACCGGGATTGTGCCAGAAAAGTGTAAAAACCAGTGTCTTTGTAATGTCCAGCACTCTCCCCCCTCACGGTGTCTTCTGGTACACACTGTGAGGCGTTGAGAGCCAGATAGCTATCTGACCAATAAACTGTACATGTACGCTTGAACTCATGACTGGCGTATTTCATTTTTGGTGGTATTAGGCCTCGATATTTCTTTTGATCTTTCACGTGGTGTAGTTGTGAGTGAGAGTTGTTGCGGCCAAGTGTCGCTTCTCTCTCTTTGGTACAGTCATGTGTGTGCTGCATTCATGGTGAGTGTGAGACGGGGGTAGGTGTTGATCATAGGTTTCTGTTGAGGGGAGCCATCCAAAGAGATATCTTGAGAGGAAGGAGGTAAGTGGTTTTGTAGGTGGACTCTTAGGCATTCCGCCGAGGATACCAGTTGGTTGATTCAGTTGTGTCTTTAAAGAAGGCTTCTATGCTTTCTGGGCCTCTCCATTGTTCTTGATTGTGCCTCCCAGCACTTTAGAGTAACAATAATCTACAGGCCCTTGTGCCAACTGCATCTACGGCTCCCGCACATAAAGTATGACCTCAGAGGAGGTCACACTTTCACAAATCTTGTGGCAGAGAAGTGAACCAGCTTCAAGTGGACCCACAAGTGCTGGAGAACCATCTAGTCTTTCCAAACCTATGGAGGACCATGCTGCTCCCTAACTAGTGTCCTACTGTTCTGACTCTTCTTTGATAGAAATAGCAAAACAACACAATGGACCAGTAGAATAGGGAATGGTATACATTACACATTTACCTTTTTACAAATACCAGAAAATGGCAGTCATTAGATTCATATTCATTTTATTATCATAAACATATATAAAATATCAAGTTTCAAACCACATATCACAAAATATTTATCACAAAACTCAACTCACTCTCAATCATTCCTACCATTCATTCACTGTTTTAAAATGTATAAATCACACCTAACTCGTTAACCGCTTGGTCATCAAATAGTCTGTTTCTATATGTGAATGTCCTCCACTTCAGTGGCAGATGGTACTTTCTGTGTTTAATCAATTAATCAGAAAAAAATTGTCTACGTATGTTTCAGTTGACTAGTTGAACATCACAAATTCGTCCTCTTGATAACGCAACCTTCTTCAGGACTATCCTTGGGAATTTAAATCATTCCCCTGCAACCAAGTAAGGTGAGTTTCACCACTCGAAAAAAGGCAACAGACGGCATATCTGCTACCTTTGTCTTGTTAATTTGAAGGTATCATATCATTAGTCAGATGGAGAGGGCTTCTTCTTAGCCTAGTTGGCACTCAACACAAGGACATCAGATCATGGCACACCTATTAGTATCATCTATGCACATTATTTAACAGAGTTTGTCTCTTGATTTTGTAGATATGTGCAGGATGTCTCGAAAAAGATGGCATCTGCATACAGGGCGCACCCTCTGTATTAATTTTTCATCATATTAGTCTGTGGCCACGGATATCCTCCACTAGCACAGGACCTCCTTCCTTCTGTGCTATCTCCTGGCTGCCTCTGTTTGGTGCAGCCACCGTCACACAAACATTTCAAGGTGATTTTGTGATATGTGGTTTTAAACTTGATATTTTATATATGTTTATGATAATAAAATGATATGAATCTAATGACTGACATTTATTGGTATTTGTAAAAAGGTAAATGTGTAATGTGTACCATTCCGTATTCTACTGGTCCATTGTGTTGTTTTGCTATTGTTATTAGCTTGGAGGACCAGGGTTTTCCCCATGCACCCCTTTGTTTACAAATCTTCTTTGGCAGAGCCAACATAATGTTTGGTAAACGGAATTCACATAACAAAATCACAGCAGATAGGCAGAGTGAAATGGCTTTTTCCAAGTTTAAGCTTTGCTGCATTTTTCTGAATCCAAAGTTGTGGGACACCCCAACACCACTTGATAACACTTCAGTAAAATTCTGTAGTGCTTTGGGCCATCTCCTCATGGCTATTAGGAGGGTGGGGTGTGGGGGGTTGTTAGAATGTCCCTGTGGCACCCAGACTGCCACCCATTCCTGGTGTAATCCCTTGAGGTGGTCAAGAGATGATCCTCCAGGCTACCCAGTTCTTACATACCCTTTTTGGTGGATCCCCCAATAAACACATAGAGACCATATGTACAGGTCCCAATATAGACAGATGGATATAAGTAGTCATAATAATAATAATAATTTAGCATTTATATAGCGCTACAAACCCTCAGGTATCTGAGCGCTGCTTATTATTACCCACGGTGTGTGGTGCTCATTTATTGACCTCGGAAGGATGAATGGCTGAGTTTGGCCCTGCTGTGATTTGAACCTGCATCAACAGGCTCTGCACAGATGTCAAAAGCGAGCGTTATACTCGCTGTGATATCGGACCGGCAGGTGAGTCACGGAGCCATGACTGTGGACATCCAAAGACTAAATTAGTGAAAGCACTTGGTTCATGGAAAGATGTGACTCCGCTTTGTGACAGGCTTAGGGGCTTAACCCTCTCAGGGGGGAATCGGCTTTGGCATGCGCCCTGGTACGCCACCTGCCTGGGCATATGCCAAAGCTGCTGATCCTACCATACAGGATATGAGAGGGAGTTGGGGAGGCACAGTCCCACAAATCCCTGAACACGCCTGGCATACTAGTACTGGCGCTACAACTGTCTGCCGCACCATTCCAACCTCTTGTCTGACCGGAGTACTTTTTTAATTTCTCGTAGAAATTCTGGCTCCAGAAACCCAATTGGCTGAAGCAGAGACCTATGTGAGTGGAAACTGGAAAGCTGGACGGGGTCCCCCTCCTATGACACCTTCAAATCTGCGAACAAGAACACCACCGTCCCGGGGTTGCAGGCAGGAGACATGCGCCACAGACACCAATAAGAGCAGGCCGTGGAAATAAAACAAACACCTAAGAGTGAAAAGGGGGTTGGGGTAAGTGGGGCTTTTGAAACAATGGACTAGTGTAACCCAGCCCCAGGGCGAAAGAAAGGGGTAGATTGGTAAAAGAGTACATGTGACAGAAGGGACCAATGGGGAGGACGAGTATGCAACAGAAACCGAAAGCCCAGTTATATCCGACGCACAATCACAAACATGGATAAAGGTGTGACAAATCAACTTCCGGGTCAACAGTGGTCCAGGGATGAATATCGGTTTCTAAACCATCAATCAACCCCACACCTCTAGTACACCAGAAGGGCTCCAAATAGATTGGAATGCAACTGAATTATAAGACCTCTTTGTCCAATTTTGGTTACATGGATGGAACGGCAGGCTTATCTCCACAATGTCACAGATCGTTAGTTAGTTGCAACACATCAAAAATACACTTATTTTCCAATGATGAAAGGGACTGTCTAGTCAAGGTTGCATAAGAATATCTACTTGATTATTACTACAACAGACATTTCTAGCACACTACAAAATGCAGCCCACCATGTAAAGGGGCAAAGAGGACAGACAGTTTCATGAAGGAAAAGGATGCACTCTGGGTACCGACAGGAGTTTAGTTGGTAAAGTAATTAGTCTTACTGTTCAAGGTTATTCGGTTTCAGCACCAAGGGACTAAGAGTCGTAACTGTCTCTAGGGACCTTCAGAGAAGGACCAGGGGGGCAGAACGACAATGTACCTGGTGCTGAAGATGTTATTGGTGCTCAACAGCATTAAGGTAGTTGCGGGGCACTTTGCAGTCCTTGAGACAGAGTTTGCTGCGGGTACCAGTCGGCAGGCAGTTTGGCAAGCGGGGCTGGATGGACGTCTGCAGGCTGTCCGTCGTGGCAGCGTGGGTCCAGAATCGTTGTTTCTGTGCTGGTTGGTGGATCTGGAATGCTGGTCAAGACTTCTCGGACGGCTCTAGTGACTGTGGCGTGATAACAGTCAGCATTGAAGCTGGATGCTGTTCGAGGACTCGACTGTCTCGAAAATGTCCTTAAAAGACAGAGGCTGGATGATGCTGGTATGGCACTCCTCATATCTTCTTTGCAGGGCTCGTGTCCTTTCAAGGTGGACGGACGAAAGCTCAGGAGAGTGGTTGCAGGCAACGGCCTTGTCCTTTGTCCAGAGAGTGTCTGGCACTTCCCATTTAGGAAGCTTGCTGCCAGAACCTAGCAATGCATGCTGTGTGCTGGCTGGGTACCGGTTCTGGAGCTGCTGGATGGGTCCTCTGATTCAGCTATCTCCCTCTGTTTCCTGGGAGATGTTTAGGGTAGGGATCTTGCTTCCCTTTTGGAACTCCTGGCCTTCCTTCACTGACGGAAGAAGTAAGGTAGACTGTACCTTCTGCTCTGGTCCAAATTAATCCTTCTTCTTACTCCTTTTGAAGTCTTCAGATGATCTGCTAAGTGAGGGGTTCAGCCCTCTTTTAATGCCAAATGGGCCTCAGTGATTGGTGCAGGCTAAGCCCACCTTAATTAACCAATCCTGGGTCCCTACCAACAATCTTCTGTTATGCATGAGGTCAGGACCAGAGTGCTCAGTAACAGACAGACAAGGGGGTGACAACATATACCTAAGTCCCACCCATCTCCATGTCTGTTGTAGATCAAAGCATCTCTCTGGTTTACTGAACCCTCTGTGACTCTTGATTAAAGCGCAGGCTTCCCTTGAAGTTTGTGCTGGGAGCAGACTTCCTGTCTCTTCCAATCCACAGCCTTTGTCCCTCTGAAAGGGGTCTGCTCTGCATGGACACATGCGGTAACTGCTGGTCCCAGACAGGCCATTCTCTGCCTTTCATACTGAGAGGTGGGAACAAGCTTCAAGTTGACACATTGCATACCAAAGGGTTTGTTAGTCCCGCCTTCCTGATGTCTCTTCCGGCAAAAAGCCTCTCCTCTAGGCTTGCTTCAATTAGCTCTCATTAGTATGCGCTGCCACCAGCTGGAGGACAAAAGGAATGCAGATCCATGGAGCCGTTGATATTTAAATTAGGCTGCCCATGCTGGAGGAAGGTGTGCCTTCCCCCTCCTTGAGACGCGTTGAGGTACCAGGGGCTGTCACATTCCAGTGGAATATGACAGGGGAAGACGGCACATGTAGGCTGTGTCTTCCCAGTGTACTCTCATCATTCATTTTCATTTATCAAAAAAACAAAAAGCCCAGGTGACGGCACTCTCCCTGTACGGATGGTCGAATTCCTCACAAAAGGGTCTTTGGGTAAGGTCAGTAGGAGAGTTGGTGGACCAAATGATCATGCAGATGGGGAAAGGTGACAGTTGGAACAGAGTGCTGAGGAAATGTTGAGATTTTGGAAAAGAGTGCAGGCAAGGTATTGCTTGAGAAAGAGAGCGAATGGTGTGAAGTATGAGAGAGTGGCAGTGGCTGTTGGGAGAGTGACTGCGAGTGTGAGTGGAAAGAGAGAGAGGGTGTGGGAGATAGTAAAGCGTGAGAGTAAAGGGTAAAGACAGATATTAGACAGTGAAATTGAGAGAGTGGAGGTGAGAGGGTAATAGAGAGGAGAGAGGTGTAGAAGGGTAGGTTGGCAAACAGGCAGGATTGGTGGGAGGCAGAGAGAGAAAAGGGAGGAGAGAGAGATAGATCAGAGGGAGAGTGGTGGACAGAATAAGAAGGAGAAGCAGGAGAGGGAGAGAGATATAGAGAGGAATGGAGAGTGTGAAAGATTGAAGAGGGATGGAAGAGAACATGACATAAAAGGAGAGAAGGGAGACAGGAGAGGGTGATAGAAGGAGGGCATACATGGAATACTAGTAAGATATGAGGGACCTCGGCAGGGAGATGTGAGAGAGAGATAGTTTTTAAAAGAAAGAAGGCACCTCTGGAACATCATATTGTCGAGCATCATTAGGGGAGGGGCTCCTTAGAGGAATCCCAGCAGTATGGAAAATAAGGCTATGGCCTTTACGCTCTCACTTGAAGTGTACGATAGCACTAAATAGTAGGTGTTGCCTATCACTAGTGTTGCTTGACCTTGTGGGCTACATTGACTCCGGGAGTGAATCTACTCCAGCCCAGGTACCCCATCAACAAACAACCTTTGTATAAATAACTTTTTCCGTTCATACCATATGTTTTGCATTTGCTGTTGATACAAGATCTAGCTCCCAGTTAAGGAATGGAGCGTGCACGGTCAAAAGCCAGTCCACCATGGCTCCCGTTCTGTCAAGCACCACTTTACGAATGTGCAGCATGTACTTATACCATGCCACATTTTGGCTTCCTTTTCAGAGCTTGCAAACTCTGGATTGGAACCTCTACCCGTGCCTTCCACATTCAGGCCGGCACGGCCGTCAAACCTTCTATCGGATGAACATTCCTGTTCACCGGAGAGGCCCCACTGGGGAGCCTGCCCCACCGAGAGATTCATTACAAGTCCACTGTGGTGAGCATGTTATTCAATACTCCCACCACACTATATCAGAGGAAGTAACAAACAACCTTTTACCTTGCTTTTTTATCAGCCCTTCGCCAAAATGTTTACGTGTGTTTTAATAATACTTTTTCATTTGAACAATACATTTGTTGTTACTAATTATCCCAGAAATGTCCAGAAAGGAAACAGTTCCGGACCAAGAAGATTTCATATTTATTCTTTCCCTTTTTTTCTCTTGGTTCTCTTGATACAGGGGCCACTTATTCGCCCTGATGAAGGCGGCTATCATGTACAAGCATAAATCCCTCTGATGCAACTTCAAGATGGATGACATTGCCGCCGAAACGTTTTTTGTATGCAAGGGGGATGAATGAACCTACTGTTAGGGGTTCTGATGTTCTATATTGTTTATATAATTTCAACATATTTGTTGGTTAAAACCAAACATTTACCCCCTGGCACATTTGCACCTGAAATATAAGATGCTTTTCATGCACCAGATACTTCAAATTTGCATATTTCTTTAAGGACATAGATTCTCACAGGTCCTTAAAAGCGCAGAGCTATCAAAGCTTCTGATTTCGATATGTTTCTTTTACGGGTTATGATGTGTTTTTGAAACCCTGCCCGCCTAGACAACATCTATGCTTTAGTTTCATGGTGCATTTTTGAACAACTGTCCTTTAACCTTTACAAATTTAAGAATCATAACATGTTGAATACTGTTTTAATTCTGACTTCACTATATGTTTTTGTCTACATTTTTGAATCTTGTTATATGTAAGTGTCCACAAGAGAATTTTGTTTTGTCTTAATACAAACAATGTATATTTACAGCCCCTGATGTGTGTGTGTTTTTTCCTTTCTGGACAATTTCACGGGCTACAAACTTGGGGATTAATTCCATTAGTACAAGTGTTAAAGGTTCCCCAATACAATTTATATGTTTTGTTTCATTGATTGACAAAAATTGGGTTGAACCTTTCCGAGTAGCAGTTCTACTTTTTCTGTGGTTTTACATGACCCACTCAGCAGAATTCCCATCCATAACCAACAACTGAGATTGGCAAGGGGGGACAGCGAGGTTCAGCGCAAGGACCTATTAAACTTAATATGTTGTGAAAAAGCGCTGCAGGTGAGTGCTGGTGGCGGGACTTGCCAAGTCTTCCGCCAGGTAAGTAAAGCAAGAAACAGTTTTTTGCAAACACTCTGCGCACAAACACGTAAATAAAACCCCGTTGGTATATTGATTTTAATCAGCACTGTAGTAGCCTGACACGTGTTTCAAGCACTTGCTCTTCAACTGAGGCTACAAGTATGTGTACGTACAAGGTAATGCAGTACAGGTAATATCAACAAAAAACATGTAAGAGACCCAAACAACAAGGCAAAAAACAATTGGATGGTCAACATTCCAATGTTAAGAAAAGCATTCATGGCACAATTTGTAAACCAAGTTGTAACATTTAAAGTGCAAGGTGCCAAGGAACAGCATTTTTGAGCGTTAAAGAGGGGGGAGAAATTAATCATTCATGGTAAACATAAGTACAATTGGGTCAATACCGGACGCGTATCAGACAAACACAAAGATGTGGGAGAGAAAAAAAAAAGGATCCATGACCAACCTGTGCTTCTGCAGTCAACAGCAAAATGGCTGTGCTGGCTCCTTGGAGGCCCATTGCATCAAAACTGATTTTTGCACCGACAAACGGATGGCTGCACCATCTTGCCACACACCTATTAGGTGAGTTGGAACAGGGTGCACACCGAGCAAGGTGCCAATGTGTGTTCTTGTGTGCGCCAAATGAAGTGAATTGAAAAGCAGTGCTGCTCTGCTGCTTGCTTCCCATTGAAAAGGGAATATTTTAAATGAAAATGGATGTTGCCTTGACCCTATTTTCATCTGTTCATCATCACACTACTTTTATCAGTGAAACCCTGCCATGCCTACCCATACCCAGATTGTGCTCCAGCAGAAGAGAACCTTATCCCTGAATGACAGGCCATGCCAGGCCAAATCTGAGAAATAAAAAAAAGCTTACTTTCAGCCGCACAGGAAAATGCTTGACTTTTGAGTTGCAAAATGTCAAAAATCAATGCTGCAAAAGAGACCCTGGCTCTCTGGGCCTATGTCCATTTCAGTGGATCTGTGTCTTAAACAGATTGCTGCAAAAGAGAAACTGACTGGGGCTGCAAAGCCATGTGGGAAATTCAGATGGAACCTTTTGAAAGGAACATGCCAGCTGGCTTCACCACATGTTAAATGTACTTTTTTAAAATAAGAAAAATACCTGTTTTAAAAGTGTATGTTGGATAAGGCCCTACTCTTGCCTAACAATTTAAAGGGGTTTTGCTGGGAAACATATATGGGATGTTTTATTTAACAGGCTTGCTTCTGATTCAGAACAAAAATAAAATAAAATAAGAAATAAAGACATAGGCTGCCTTCTTAAAACTAGCCAAATAGGTTTTCTGCCATGGCTTAAGGGACAGTTGGCTGACCACAGGAGTGGCCTAACCGGGGGAAGAAGGAACCACATTAGATTCTAGGACACATGGTTGCTAGTTGCTACCTTGGAAAACTTTGAATGGACCAAAAGCCCTGAACAGCCCAGGCTCATCAGAATTTTGTCTGGGCTGAGGCCTCTTACAAAAGAGATCTGGGACACGGACATGTGAAATAGGAAATCACACATCCCCACAACTTCTACTGGGAGCTTTAAAGCCTACTCAAGAGCAGCCTTGGAACTATGCCCTTATATGGTGAACAATGCTGACCATTTTGGCTCTTCAGACTAATTTATTAATAAACTTTTAAGACTTTTATCTTTGCAACAGGACTTCGCAGGAATGTAAAAAGTTAACAGTTTAAATGTAATTTTGTGTTTTTTAATTTCAGACGTGGTAGCCTCCACTGCCATATTGGGAACAGAAATGGCAGAGAATTGGACAGTCTGAGGAAAGTGTACATGATGTCACACTGAAATTCAATACTTACATGACTTATGAGAATCTATACCCATGTATAAAGTTATAGAATTTTAGGTTGAATATTTATCACTGAAAATCGTGAAAAACTATTAGACGGGCGAAACAAAGTCTGACAAACGTGAGAATTGGACTGCCATGCCCTACGTATAATATGTAATCTGCCTATGTAATGTGTTAAAATGTTGCAACTGTACAAATGTGTCAATTATGTTCAGATTGATTTTTGGCAAAAATGACAGGGGGAAGGCTTTGCACATCATAAAGTACAACCCCATGAACTGAGTCTCATCCTACAGGAGGCAACCAACATTGGCTGACCTATCCAGTTCTTGGGGGTAGGTCTAGCTCAGTTCTGCCCAACAACAAACTGATGATGTCACCATGCCTTATAAATAAGGGCGGCTGATAGAACTCTAGAGACTCTCTTCTGACTTTTCCGGCGCCTGCGTATCCAGATATTCCACCTTCACTCTTCAGATTCCAGACCCCACTGCCAGAAAAGGGATAGTTGACCGAGGCCTTCCTATCCAGGCAGAACCACCCTTCAGCACTAAAACCCATTAGCAAAATCCCACTAACTTCAGGGAGAAAGGGGAAAGGTGGCTGAGCCCGCTTTGGGATTCTCCAGTGCCGCCTGCTTGCCCTGCTTATCCGCTCCATCCAGCTGAGGCGTTGCTGTGCCGTGACCAGATCTTTGCCCAGCTGTCTTTTGCCAGGAGATCCCGCTATCTCTTGACCAGAACATTTTGAGCACAGAATTCGGTTGGCTGTCCCAAATTCCAAACTCCAGCACCGATTGTGAGAATTTCCCCATCCCATAACAACACATAGCATACCCCATCTTGACCCCTTTGTCTTTGCCCTATTTTCTAAGTAATCCCATCCATACCCATATAACTTGTCTAAACTATTCTAAATCTCTGTGCACCCTGTCCTTGTTTTTCTAGTGTTAGCGCCATTCTTTCATTCACCCCATCTTGTAACTCCTTAGCAATATTTTGATGAAATAAATTAATTTTCCCTAAAGAAAAGGAGTACACTGTGTGAAGGGCTACAACTGCAGCGTAACTTTTTTATGCATGTCTGGCATTCTTCTTTTCTAGCCATTAAACCTTGTGTAAGTAAAAAAACTTTTCCTTTCCTTCCAAACTGATTTTCGTTTTTTAACTTCTTTATTTTCCTAAAATTGAACCTCATTCCACCTTGAAAACCTTATTCAATTCTTCAGCTATAGCCATCCTTTCACTTCTATATTGTCCCTGTGATATGCCTCTATGCCCAGCCCAAAAACCACATTCCAATTCAGAGTATTTCACCAGTTTTTCTGAAAAACCATTTTGACATTTAAAACTGCAAACTAGAAAAATGCAACTTTTCCATGTGTGATTTGACTGCACTGTGTTTTCAATTTCAACCTGATTTGTGAACTGTATGCTTTTGGTGATACCTTAACTTATAGTTGTTAGTGTTATGACATCCCTGAGACTGTGATAAAACATATGTACATCATTATTTAATTACACATATGATTAGTTATTTGTTAAAATCTGAGTTTCATTTTAGGCCATTGCAGAGGGCCTCTTATTTTGTGAGGGAAGGTCGGATTTTGATTCTGTTTGCTGCCACATATCCCCGACTACCTGCTGCCTCTTTCTATCCACTCAGAATTAGAGGGTTGAGGGAACATTGCAGGGGAAATCATAACTCTGGTGCTATCTATCCTAATTTAAAAAGTGCTCCTATTCCTTTGTGTTTTGGATATGTTCTTGTAGAAGGTAACCCAAGTGTATTTCAGTGGTTTTCATTGTAATTATCACCCCATTGGTGATTGCTGCCCAAAATAAAAACGGTGTGATTTTTTTAAAATTAAAATAAATAAATATTATGTTACCACCCACCGCCTGGTTCATGGTCCATTGTGACCCGGGGTATTTGTAAAAGGGGGTGTGAGATGGGTTGGGTATCGGCTCAATTCAAATTTGTTGAAATTAAAGAAAAAGCATTCTAATTGTGCGCCACATCTAAGGCTGAGGGCGATGGTCCTGATTCCGTATGTGACACCCAGTTAGAATCCTTCACAACCTCCAGCTGGGGAATCTTGGGCTACGGGGAGGGAGCCTGCGGGAGGACAAGGGATAGACCAGGGAATCCCATTAGTCTGGCCTTGCTGCAGTTCATCGTCAACACAGCTGTAAAATTTGACAATAAAAACCCTGAAATATCAAACCGCATCCTTGAATTGTTAAAGCCACCACTGATGGCTTGTACCATTCACTTGAATGCTTTTGTACCTCTCTCTCAGGGCTACATTTTTCTTAGTAACCAAAAGTTGTACTTTACTATTAAACAGGGGAGGGGAGAAGTCAGGGATGCTATGTAGGGGTGATAATTTCCGTTCGCAGTCTGAAAGCAAGATGGTGGACAGTCTTGAAGTCGTCTCATTTGTAGAAGCTGCTATGCGGTCCACGAGCCCATTAGCCCGATTGGCAGATTGTTTTGTTCCCATACACTCTCAAAACACCTGAAACCGTCCAAACATGTATGTGTCTTAAAGCCAGTACTGATGAGGAATTTAGGGGGTGGCAGAGGGTGATGACAGTATGTGTTTTAGAAGGGCAGAGCTGGAGAGAGAGAAGAAGGTGGAAGAGGGAGAGCCTACAGGATAGGTGCCGCAAAGACTGGAGGAGGGAGCGACTGGAAGAAAGAGGTGTGAAGAGGGAAGTAGCTGGAATGGAGGTGATAAGAGAAGTGGAGGAGGTGAATAGAGGAGTGGTGAGCGAGGTCAAGTGGAACCAAGGCCACAAGAGAAGCAGAGAATGCAGAGATGATGAAAGGTGGAGTGGAAGAGATGAAAGGGGGGCCAAGAATAGAGCAGTTGGGCCAGAGGTGTTATAGTCTGAGTGCCTGGTTTTTAATCCAGATGGGAGGACTGACTGCAGCAACTTAAAAAAGGGGACGAGAGAGCAGATGGGCCATGACCTGATCTACTATAAACAGAAGATGTTTGCTCCCAATGGGAACATCATGGCAACGTATGTACCGTATCCAGAGCAAAATGGGTCAACGGTTTGACACTGGAAGAGGTAAAGGACAGCCTCACCTTTGAGCAGTTTTGCCAATCAGTGCCCCTCCCTCCAATGTCTCATTGACGTTACTATATGCCCACTTTGGAGCGCACACTGAAGAAAGTACCTACAGTAATCCCCAAATGATAAACTGGGCCAACCAAAATTCCAGCCTCTACCCTTCTAGAAGCCGGGAAAGGGAGGGCATTTTTGGGAGCCCCCTTCTCCATCCCATGGGAAGTCTTGGTGACAAAGCACAGCTGCTAATACCAACGCGACAAGAAAAGGTTGTCATCAAGTCCTACGCTGGTGGAGAACTAGGACACATTACCATACACGTCTGGACAAACATCCAGAGGATCCCATGGATAAGTTGCAAGGCACTAAAACCCCTGGCACTGCGAGTGGCTGTTCACTGCTAGTGAGGCTGGGTCATATGAATGAATGAGAGAAGGACTGAGCATTTTCTATTAAGACAATTCCTCCCTTGACATAATCCCTTAGTTTCCTGTACTTGTTTAATAGTTCAATTCACCCACATAGCCTGGTTTCACGTTGTCCATCGACCCCTTGACTGTGACAGTAACTTTCATGAGTGTCTGTATGTACAATAATTGTATTTGCCCATTAGTGAGACCACTACCCAGCAATGAAGGGGAGGAGATGGCCATGACAGCAAAGGGGGCATGTTTTATATGTAACTTAGATGTACTGGAACGATGAACTTCATGCTTTTAGTGGAATTACAAGCAATAAGAATTAGTATGAATCATTATTTTCTTTCTTATTTCAGGTGGTTATTGCTTAAATGCCACATGGCGCAGACAGTGCATCCAGAGGTGGTCCTTTGCAGAAAGTCAAAGGCAGTGCCAAAGCAACTTCAAGCCCCTGCTGTACTTGGGGTGGAATCAAAATATGAGACAATGTCAATGATGAAGGTTTTCCATGTTAATATTGCCACCCTAAAGCTGGCAGGGGTTTTGACTATGCGACCCCTACATAAACTCCAGCCATAATCCACTGATATTTCACTCAATACCAAGAAGAGAACAATCATGAGATTACCTCTAGAAGTTCAACATTTGAGGTGCTTCAGGGTCATATTGCACATACCTGAATCACCCCAAATCAGCACAACTTTCTTGGTATCGTTAGTTCCATGCAGTGTCAGGCCTCAATATATTATGAGAACAGTTCAAGGAGTTTTTGCCTGTTCACATACAGTGATGTGTTGGACAGCATCAATGACACACATGGTAAGAAGTGATATTCATTGCCACCGCTTACCAATATGCAGGCACGTACCTCTGTGCACTAATAGGACTGGTGTCCCGGCACTATAAAAAATATAACTCAAATTTCGGCTCACCAGACTAGAGAGATGATAAGAGAAACTACCAGAACCAGTGGTTTGAAGAAGAAAAAGTACAACATCAAGTGGATCTCCAAGAATGTGGACTCAAGATGTCTCTCCTACCATTTTCCCCAAAACCAACTGGAAGAATTGATGAAGATAGGTGGCAGGCGTCCATATCAACGTCTTCCCAGAAGACCTAATTATTGCCTACTCTTGGAACATCAGGGATATGATCACACCAGAAGTGTTGGAGGCATCCATCAGTTGGAGTGTTGATGTCAACTTCAAGCATCAAAGAAGACCAGAATATCCTAAATTATCCACCCAGAACAAGCTCAGCTGCAATACAAATGAGTTTAGGGTACATAACCAAAACACCACCTCCAGAAGAGATTCTGGGAGCAAGCATACTGATATGCTGGTAACAGTGAGTTCATGAATGTGTGCATGGATATAGAAAGCCTACTTTCACTTGACTATCACCTTTGACTTTGAGGGTGGAGAGATACCCTGGTGAATTGTAATGCTGAACCTAAGGAAGTACTTAATAATTGGAACCAATGTTCCCTAGTTTCCTGAATTGTTTTGGAGCTGCCAACAAAAGAAAAGAAGTATCCTAGTGAAATCTAGAGAGACAAAGTAAAGCCTCTTGGAGGATTTGGAGTGGCTGCAGTGGGAGATACCCTTGTCCAACTAAACTATCAGGCAAAGTCTCAAACAATAAAAGTTGTGGAACAGGGATCCATCCCCACACTTTCATTCTCAAGAGGAGATGTGGAAGTTAAGGGGGGTAGAGGGAGTTTTGTATTAAAGTGTAGTGAAGTGAGCCATGTGATATGGAGAATAACAGGGAACCATTTGTATTTCTTCCACAGCCATTGTTTAGCTGATATCCGCATGGAGACATGGCAGACAAGAGATGGGATGGAAAAAAGAGCAAGAGGAGATGGAGAGGAGAATCCGAAAAGGGCTGATTTGCATGAGAGTGTTGGTGAACAGTTGCAAGTCCAAATAGTCAAGATTCAGAGTCACCCCCTGGGTAGCAGCAAAGAGAAGATGACCACAGTGAGATTGCGAGAAGGTTGCACAGCTGAACAAGGGGTGGAGGAGTATCGCTAGACCCTTCTGGAAAGGCACAAAACAGCCAGGGAGGTACCAGATGGTGATCTGCGTAAAGGTGATGAGAAAAGGAGACAGGGAGAATGTACCAACCAGAGCAGGGAGTGAAGAGAGGTTTTCAATAGTATAAGAATTGGAAGGGAACAGGAGGTATAACAAGCACTTTAGGATGTCAAGGACTATGTCAGATCTTACCCTAAATTGTCCCACTTTACTGATCTATGTTCCCTATTATAATGGCATTCATATTATGATTAATTTTCCTTACAAAAAGTGAAAATAAAACATCCATAAATTGCTATTCATTCACGATGTGTGCAATCCTATAGTGGACTATGGCACGTGAATACCCTCTAGGTTGACCCGTTGTATTAATCTGCTTTACATTTTCATTTTACATTTGTTTCATATCTTCATAATAACCAAAAATAAGTGAAAAAACAATCTGCATTCTTCTTTGCATTACATATCAACAAATCATATGTCACTCTTGCTCAACATGTGTCTGCCCTGCTTTCTTCTCAATGTAAGACTTTCTTCATGGATATCCTTTTTTTATAGCTATCCAAAAAATCAAGGGGCAGTTTTCTCCAAAGGTTTAAAATGAAGTCATCCAGTCTGTGGCTCATATAAAGATGCCCAGAAATTAGTTTAAACTTATGTATCTGAAGTCTATGCGAAAAGCACAGCAGTTCACACCATCTAACCAATGTTAAAGGTTACCAGAATATGTTGTTGAATTTTGCACAGGAATAGCCATGGTATTCTAATATGATTTAAAACAGCTGTCTCTCTTAGTAAACTACAGCGACAACAGGCAAACAACACATTCTTGATAAACCAAAAATTGTGAAGTCTGAAATATTTTGAACATTCTCTGAGATAATGGTATATCTTACAAATTTACATTATCTATATTGCAGAATATATCATGGGAAGCTGTAAGAAAGTGATAATATATACAGGACTCTGAATCAACAGGTAATTTAAAAGCATGTTTTATGTTGTTGCTCACTATCATGAGAAATCATTTTGACATACCAAAGTAAAAATTAAAGTTACATTTCCTTGTCCATTTTCAGATACTAAAGCTGAAAAGGAACAAAGACAAGAAGTGTGCTCAATTACAAAGAAGATGTTGCTTAAACTGGACCACATCGAGAGGAATGTTCCATAACAACCATGATGACAGAAACATGTTTATGTATGAAGGTTGCTGAAAGATATAAGCTGTGCTAAGCAAATTATTTTTCATGCGAGTAATGGATCTTTCGCAACATGTTGACCTATGTGTAATGGATAAACAAGCAGAAAATGCACAGGCTGAAAACATAATGCAGTTATTTAACTTTTTAGATCATACTAATTAACCAACAAAGTTATTTACAGGTTATTAAACATCAATGGTTTAGGTTGCAAAAGTTGGCCAGCAAATGGATTATTAAAGGATTTGTGAGAACCTTGGTTTAAGCAGTAATGAAATGACTTTTGTTAATTTTGGCAACATTTATCGCTCATTTGTACATGGGTGTTCATTTAATGATTTCTAAATAATCTTCTGCTGATGAAGCTCATTATTGGATTAGAGCAAGCAAGTGATTAGCGTAAACAAGGCCGAAACACAGCGTGTCAATGCTTTCAATCAGGAACTACTGTTAGCATCAAGATCTATTTTTGGAGTTAGTGAACCCGTTGTAACCTGCATCACCAATTTCGTAACATCCTCACAATTTTTACTTAAGTTGAATTTGGTGGTTTGATTTCATTGTCAACAGTGACTATTCCCAAGTATTTGTTTTTAAAAATACGTTTTACAAATGTTGATGTAAAATAGAATGAATTTTGGCTATTTCAAATGGTTAATGATTCATTGTGTATGCACATCCTAGAAATGATACTTCTTTAACCTGTAAATAACTATGCTGGTTAATTAGTATGACCTAAACAGTTAAACAACTACATTAGGTTTCCAGCCTGTGACAAATGTTGCTTGTTTATGTATAAGGTATCCGGAGCAGACCAGGTTAGGTACCAGGTTCCCCATTTAAGTATAATTTCTATGTGTAACAGAGACAGAAATTGGACATAACTTTCACTAAATTAAGTGGTAGAGTTGTTATAATAAGTTTGCACACATCATACTAGTTACTCGAAACACAGTAGTTGTTATTTAAGAAAATGTTTTTTCTTCAGTAGAATCAGTAGAAGCTTCAGTACATGATTATATAAGGAAAGATCTCTCTGTCTTCTTTATTGTACTGTGATTGCTCACGATGACTCCCCCTTACAAAAAATAGTAGTCCTTCCCATTTTTTAAGATTGTCAAAAATGTTTACATCCATATATATAAATACCATACGTGATGTTTTTTGTTGGGAAAGGTATAGCCATTCTTTCCTTTTTTTGGGGACTGTGGGATGTTTTAACCCACTTTCTGCTCTGCTATGCTGCAGCTCTGTGTTCTGATTGTCCCAGAAATATCAAAATGGTTGCAAAACCCTTCTGCGCATCAAAACCTCTGAAAATCGCGCTTTGCAATACCAAAAAGATGGCTACCCAATCTGCCACGCATGTTGTCAGTGGCGGAACAGAGATCTCACTCCTGGAATAGTTCACTGGGCTCCACAACAAGTAAAAATGGAGTACAGAAGGAAAAAGCAGTGTTGCTAAATGAAACCCCAAAATCTTGCTTTAAATCCTTTTTCTTTGTTACTGAAACTGCAGAATGCCGGTGCAAAACACCCTCAAACACCCAAAATTCTTGCTGGGTGCTACAATTCACTTAGTTTAAGAAATCATTGTGAACTTGCAAGGTCCTGAAAAGCTGAGAGCATAAAGAAAATTCCACAGCAAAAGTGGCCTGTGTGTCGATCTGTCAGAAATCTGGGTGCAGTACCCTGGGTCACCTGAATGTCAGCTGTCAGGAGCCGGCCTGATTGATCTTTAAGATGTATATAAACTGAAGTTAAATGTTTGCAATCTAAGAGGCATGTTACTGAGAGTAACCTATGTTATAATTGTTTTGATCCCATGGTTTAAAGCCTTGAATAAGTATTCTAGCTGCTATTTTGAAATCACAAGTTTGTTTTAAGCTAAGGGAAAATGCAACAGAATTAACAATTAAATAAGGCCTGGCTAAAAGCTACCAAACTGGAACAACAAGTTTCTCCACAGAAGGATGGCCTTTCCCCCACCAAGAAATCACACCAAAGTGATAATTATAGGGTTTGGAAAGAACCTGGTCTACAGAGGCAAAAGGGAACAATGAACAGCTGCCACTAAGGAAATGTGCAGTGTGAAGACAGTCGTAAATGGCCTCTGCCAAGAGCAAACAGGGAAGAGACTGCTTCTGAGCTGCAAGGAGACAGAAGGAGGCCGAGACAAACAACCATCTGTGGCTGAACCTTCACAAAGAACACTTTTTAAAAGACTTACAATTTGCCAGTTAAAATTGTGTAAAATATAGCAGTAACAGATTTGTGAATCAAAATTTTGGCTGCACACTTCAAGAGGCGACAAAATCGTGTGACATGTTATGGAAAGAAACGGCAGAAAATGTGATTTTACACAAAATATATTGCTGCTAGAAGTATGAAACTTTATACACGTATGCCCATGTTAAACGTGCACACTTGTAGACATTTGCTTATGAATTGGACATTGTGTTCCTGATGAAAAGGGCAAAATTCTGTGAAAAGCAGAGACAAGATCCCACCGCTGCGGGTTTTGGAGGGATAGCTGCTATATTAAATATGTAATCTGTATATGTGATTCTTATAGAGGTTGCACATGTGTAAATATGTATGGTGCCAAAAGTAGATTTTGTGTTCAAGGGGCCAGGGGTGGATCCTCAGCCTCATAAAATCACACTGTAAAGGTGATACTCTGTTTCTCTCCTCTAATCAAGGCAAATGGGAGACTCTGAACCAATCACCTGTCAAAGGGCGAGCCTAGGATAAACCAGCCCACACACCCCTTTATCATAGCATAAATAGCGACAGCTCACCACTCAAAAAGGACAGACAGATTCACTCACTATCCCGATGCTGGCGGAGCACCCTGCTAATGAACTTTACATCTTCCTTGCTCCAGACTCCAGAAACTTGGCAAAGCAGAAATCCATTGCATAGCTGAACCATTTTCACCTAGGCCTCTTATTTCAGAAACAGAATCCCACAAACCTAAGGGGAAGCACCAAAATACAGCCGGGCTGCACTGTACTGCTTACTTGAACCAAGAAGGGCAGATCCAGTCCAGTTCTGAGCCATGCTGTGATCAGAGCCATTGCAGATCCAGTCCAGTCCTGTTCCGTGCTGTGACCAGACCACCTTGCTGATTGCAGACCCAATCCGATGTGCCAAGGTGTCTGTCCTAAAACCAGATCCCATTTTCTGATCAGAATCTTGACGGACAAGAATCCTGACGGTTCCAGTTAAAAACATATCTAGTGAGTATCTATATAAAGAACTGTGTCACTAGCATATGTACCTTGCATAGTTAATCACTATCGTAAAACCATCCTTTCTTGTCTTCAGAACCTGTGTTGTTAGGAGTATTTTTGAATCGTCTGAACTCTTTATCCAATCCATCCCATCTTCCTCTGTACTAGTATTGTTAAAATGATCTCTGCGCTGATCTTTTCTCATCTGAAGAAGGAGAGTCACGCAGGCAGTCATTCTGATCAAGTGGTTGTGTTCCTGTGGGGCATTCGTTTTGTTCATAGTCATCCTCTAGTGTAAGAAATCCTATTTGTCATTTTAAAAGTGCATTCCTGTTTTCCCTTCTTGCGCCTATCTCAAAAAAAACGACCTCCACTAAAACGTCCATAACTTCCTCAACAGAATTTTAACTTCTGCTTGTAGCTAACATCCACAGCTTTAATTCGTATCCCAAATCCATACGGTTCTCCTGTTATCGCGATTATCGCGCAGTGAAAAGTTTGCTGTGAATTTCGTTTTTGGGAAATTCTGACACGTGTAAAACAGCTTTTGATTGCTCCCGACTTGAATTTTAAGATTTCAATTTGTTAATCGGTATTAAATTGTTGCTTGTGTTTATGTGCAACAATCCAAAGCAGCTCCCATAAGAATTTATACAATTTCAGCAATTTTGATCATATTTAGTGTTTTACCGAGTCCATTCTAAGATAACTTTAAAAGCCATGTGACAGCTTGACAGTCAATTCCGTTTTTTCTCTTATGTTTGCTGGGGGAAAGTGGGATTGATATTTTGTGTGAATTCTGCCATTCCTGAATACCTGCTCTCTCCTCTTATCTCTTTACATTGCCTATTGGGGATCAAGGGGTGTGCAGGAGGAACCTTTAACCACCGTGCTATCTGATCTGCACACTCAGACAAAAGTATTATTTCTGTGCTGAATTGTTTTGCTCACTATTACTCCTTGTGTATTAAAGAGATTATTCAGTGTTACATCACCCCATTGGTGATTATTGTGTACCCATTAAAACATAGTGTGATTAAATTGTAAATACATAAATAAATATTGTAACTTTTCAAACCAGCCTGATTCCTGGTTCAGTGTGACCGGGGGGGAAGTGGGGAGGGGGGGTTCCAGGAGAGGGGCGTGATATGAGTGGTACATCGTTCAGAATAAAGAACTTTTAGACAAAAAAAAAAATAAGGGTTTCAGTTGTGCATTACATGCTAGGCGTTGACTTGGATGTGTGCCGATTGAAATCACTTACAGGACAAAGGAAAAGAAAAGGAGGAGCTGGCACAAATTGTGGACCCCTGTTTGAAATACGGATAAAAACCTTTAAGGGGCTTGAAAAAAATCCTGAAATGCATGGGTTTCTATTCTGCATATGACATGAAATGGTCTGTAGTGCTTTGCTTTGCACATTGCTTACTTACCTTTCGATGTACAGGAGGTTCCCAGCGTTTGCTCCTCCCACTCCAGGTGGGGGTACATTTACTTCTTTTACACCATTTCATTAGAGCTTCAGGGGCTGTGCTTGCATAAAGCCATATTCATGCAAATGACTCATCCCCTGATGCCCTTTATGGGAGTAGTGCAGCCCATTCCCTGCTCATCAGATTCTGGTGACTTCATTCACAGTTTGCAGGTGGCAACTGTTTGCAGGTTTTTTATTTGCAGGTTGCCAGCACAGCAAAGCGGCACACCAAAGCACAGTGCCCAATCTTCGACACCTCAAACCAAACACAAGAATGTATAGGATAGAGGCATTTGTAGTACATTCCTAAAAAGTGATGCTCTCTGAGGTGGCAGCACGCCGAGATGCCTCGGTATTCAGAGAAATGCTGCTTTGCTGACACATGATGGGGGACTCCCTCTGGAATAGCCCCCCTGCCGCCCTCTACCTTGAGCCTGATCTCCTTAAGTTCCTGGAAACTCCTTAAGACATTCCTTTTCTCATCTTCCTTCTCTCTCCCTCTACCCTGCTAACCTCTCTCTCCGCTCTATCCCTCTCCCCCTCCTTTTCCCTCTCCCCCTCCTTTCCCAACACAGCTTTCTGACTGGCTGCTGGGTGTACCAGAGTCTCACAGGTCCCCGTCACCCTCTCCAGTCCAGTGCTGCACTGCTGCACTTGGTCAAGTGACCCATGAAAGTGGCATCTCTCAGCACTTACTCAAGTTTCTGACTGACTGGGCGCTCATTGACTCCCCCCCTGCACTTGCTCTCCCCCTCTCCTCTGCTGTACCGTCTGTGCACTTGCACAATCTGAACATCCTATGCTTTTGAAGATCATCTTGTGGAATCTGAAAATGCAATATTAAGGCTTTTACGCCATGCAAAGAGAAATACACCGACACGGGCTTGTAAAGATTCCCAGAATCTTTATTGCAATTCTGTACAGTTTACAAAACAAAGTACACAAATAGCTATTTGGCCGTCAGTACATCACAGAGACCACCAGCAGGGTTCAATGTGAGCAGTGAACAGGATTTGCTAGCTGGACATCAGCGTATTTATACAGTTTCGTTATAACTATGTCCAGCCTCTTACAAGTTAATCATGTACTGGGCTAGGGTCGCGCCAGGTTTGTTCCTAATTTACATATCTCGTGCATGCGGTTTACTTTTTAATACATTTACTAACAAAACTATTATTCTCTAGGTTTAACTTTACACTCTTTATACATTGCTTTAATACAGATCATACAGATGTTTCACATATCGTGTTTAGATAGCGTTATTGTACTTGTATACTTGTAGGTTAACATCGCCAATTCAAGTAATCCCCTGATCCCGAGGTCAACAAAGGACAAGGTCTACATGACTCTAACATGTAGCCTGAAGGCAGGTTGGACATGAACTCTCCTACAGAGGTTGAAGAGGTTAAAGCAAGAACAAGAGAACACAAGACGGCCATTTTAGGCCACAGGGTGACTTTGTACGATAAACTAAAATGACGGCTTTAACCTAAAATGGAGGCTTGATTCACTTAAGGTCACGACCTTGCAATACGGATTTCCTCGCAAAGTGACTGGGCATAGGCCAACATATACAATGAGGATGAAACAATATTATATCAGTTCTAACAAACCCTCTTTTTGGCCTATGCCAAGTGCTAAACTACCTTCAATCACTTTGCGACTAACATCTCAACGTCTATACACCCCGAATCATTGTCGGACCTATCTATTGCCATTAAATCAGACACTAGAGTTTCCTTCAACACATACTCCTTGGAAACCTTATCTGGGGCGTATATTTTATGCCCTAATACACTTGTTACTTGTGCGCAACACCCCCCTAATACTGAACATATACCAGGGAGACACCGTATACAACAACAAAGGAACAAAAAATATCCCAAGATAATCAGCAGGGCCGAAAACAACTTCCATCCCCACGACTGTAGGAGGTCCCAAAACCATGCACTAAGTTCCCAGTTTCCCTCAGGAACATGCACTTCTGAACTAAGAACATGTAGATTTTGCATAGCCCTAAAGATCGTTGGAGAGGAGTCTGGTACGTAAACGCAGCAAGCAGACCCCGCTAATTTACATACTCCTCCACGCTCAGCCAGAATGACATCTAATGCCATCCGGTTCTGAAGAGCCACTAATCTTATCACTTTCTGTTCTAACGTCATATTATAGAGTATGTCAGTGGTCCAGTTGATGGTTCTCTCCAATACTCTCGCTAGTCCCCTGATATCTTCTGAATTCGTAATTTGCCCAAAAAATGGCAAAAAGGATTTCATGATGTCTCCTAGAGTTTGCGCTGGAGTATCCCCTTTCACACCTCGTCTTGGACGAGTTTCTCGAAATTTCTGCAGTACTGGCAATAAATACCCCAGGTAATAGAATCCCTAAATAACAGGTTCCTTGCCAATCCCTGGGCAACCATGGAAATGCCACATTACCGCAAACAAAATAGACAGGTTCACCTACGTACAGAGGTCTGTTCTCACTAGTCAAATTCGCAACGTTGGCGCATTTTCTAAAATTACCCATTGAACGTGTTCCATTCCTCTGTATGCAGAAGGAACCTGAATCGGGGCTATGGTTAACAGAATAAGATGGAGGCGTGGCATCCTTATTGCCTATAGGAGCCATTTTGAAAGAGATCAAAGACTGAAAGGACGAGACAATCTATCAGAGGGCCTAACAGAAGCAACGTTTGGCTTACTCCTATTTGCAAAAGCGAGCATCCCAGGGGCATCAAAACATGTTTTTCAAAACTATTCAAATTTGTACCATCAAAGTTCCCTGAGATGCTGTCATTCCATCAGCGAAAGAATAGTGCTCTAAGAGAAGCATAACAAGCAGTTGTCAAAGGTAAAGAATGAATATACCAACCTAGCCCTTTATCCCCATGTTGCAGCAGATGTGAGCAGATCCAGCAATTGGTCCTATTTAAAATTGCATGAGTGGCATTCATTATTAACAAAAGGGTATTATTCTGATAGTTCCGTCTATGCGAAGAATCTCTAGGCGATAAGGTATGCAATTGCACGGAAGGAGTGGGGAAAAAAGATACAATTTCAACAGGTAAAAAGTCCTCTAGCGGATATGCTTCCTCCAGATACCATAACCCAAAACCAATAGTTACTAAAAACCCAGTTATTATTACAAAAAGGCAACAATACACTTTGGGGGTCCCATTACATGCTTGATCATTGTCTCTGCTAGTCACATATTTATCTAAAAGTTCGGTACGAGCGGTAGCGGGTGCAGGCATCGTGGTCTTCAATCGAAAAAAACACCAATTGTTTGTTTGCTGGTGACTCCAGTTGCGCGTCTTCTTAATGTCTTTCCCACAACCCTTAGCCAACAGAATCCTTTCAGTCGGGCCAAAAGGCAAGCCCTCAAATGATTTCCTCAATCGCACAGTCAAACCGTGCTGTACGTCTATTTCCTTGGATGTAAATTATATTTCACTATTTCTGGTGCCGATGGATATGATAACAATATGTCGTCACTTCCCACTGCAGGTGGCGATTGAACGTAAATGGGATCTGAAAATGATTGATCCAGAAGTACCACTGTTGGAGAGTGCGGAGACAAGATGGCCGTTTTGTCTGGCCTTACGAACTCTGGAACGGTCTCCGATACTCTCGTGTCGGTTGTTGCTGTGTCGGGCACGTTGGTTACAGCAGTGGAAAGGGATTCTGTGTCTTCTGTATCGTATGGCATGGGCTGCGAGATCCGTTTGGTGTGCGTCACGTGGATCCAGTTCTTACGACCCGCTACCCGCACAGCAGTCTGGGTGACTAGCAGGACCTGGTAGGGACCCCTCCACCGAGGTGCAAGGCAAGATGACCTCTCGAAAACTTTCATGAGGATCCAGTCCCCTGGTCGTAGACTGTGACCAGGACCCTCGTAACATACAGGTAATGCCTCTCGCACCTGGTGATACATTGAAAACAGATTTTTAGTCAACTGGTTACAGTAATCTGAAACAAGCACATTCTCTATATCCCGCAACGAGCGACATTTTGGCATACCCCAAATATTAGCAGGCCTCCCCATCACCACCTCAAAGGGAGAGAGCCCAGTCTTAGTTTGAGGGGTTGTTCTCATCGACAGCAACACGATCGGTAAGGCGTCCGGCCATTTTAACTTGGTGCCAGCACACGTCTTAGCGAGCTTGTTCTTTAAAATGCTGTTATGCCTTTCCACTAATCCGGCACTTTGGGCATGTTTGGCTGAATGGAACCGTTTATCAATCTGTAATCCTTTGCATATTTGTAGGATTACAGCAGCAATAAAATGTGGCGCATTATCCGACCAGATGACTCTCGGCAGCCCGAACCTAGGAAAAAACTCTTTCAACAGAGTTTTTGCCGTGGTTATGGCCGTTGCATCTCTAACAGGGAAGGCCTCAACCCACTTGCTAAATGCACAAATGACAACCAACACATATTTAAGATTGTTGCAACGTTCCATCTCAATAAATTCAAAGTGAATAACCTCAAACGGAACAGAAGGTGGAGCGAAACTTCCTATAGGAGTCGAGGTACCTTTTCCTACATTGTGCTGCAAGCAGACCATGCACCCTTGGACAAAGCACTCCGCAATTTTGAAAATGTTATCATTGGCCCATACACTGTGTAACATTTTAGTCAATTTACGTGCGCAGACATGTGTCGGACCATGAGCCATAATCCCATTTCTTGGTTTCCTCTATAGTAGCATCTGCTTGAATGTCTTTTACAGAACTAAAATCAGTGGCAGTTTGCTTAGCTATCTGATCAGAGAAAGCATTCCCTTTTACTGAACAGGGAGTGCGAGCGCTGAAAGTAATTGCACTATTAAAGTGCCATGCTGAATTTTCGTGCCATGTGAGGTCAAGAAACCTCGTTCTTTCCAAAGTCTACCGAAGTTGTGAACCACCCCAAAAGCATCCTGACTGTCGGTATATATATTTACTGTAAACCCTTCAGAAATTTCACAAGCTCGAGTTAACGCTATAATTTCTGCGGCCTGCGCGGAATTATGCATAATTCTTTTGCTTTCCACAATCATGCTTAAAGTAGTGACGGCATAAGCAGCCGTGGATGTACCATTCGGAAGTTTAAAACAAGAGCCATCACAAAATAGCTCTCCTTGTGGGCTATTCAAAGGCTTGTCTTTCAAATCGATTCTACCTTTAGTCTCTTGTTCTGTCGTATAAAGGCAATCGTGTGACGTTTCGTCACCATCAACAGTATCTTGCGGGACAGGTTAAAGTTCAGCCGGATTTAATACACAACACCTCTGAATTTGAATGTGGGGAGCAAACAAGATCAATTCGTATCTTGTCAATCGTGCGGAAGTGAGGTGTTGCGTTTGAGTCCTATTCAATAAAATATCTACAGAGTGAGGTACCATTAGGGTTAACGCATGACCCAGGACCATTCCCTCACTCTGTTTTACAGACGCAGCAGCAGCAGCGACAGCTCTCAAACATCTCGGCAAAGCGCATGCAACAGGATCAAGGGCGGATGAGAAATAGCCGCACAGCCTATTCTTCCCTCCATGTTCCTGCGTTAGCACAGCCAAAGCACATCCATCACGTTCATGCACATACAACACGAAGGCCTTTTCATAATTTGGAGTTCCTAAAACCGGTGCTGAACACAGCGCGGTTTTGAGCAAGTCAAATGCTGTCTGGTGTTCCAAAGTCCATGGCAATGGCAAAGAAATACCCTTCTTTGTCAAAGCCAGCATTGGTTTAACTGTTAACGAAAAGTTAGGAATCTATAATCTACAGTAAGAAGCCATACCTATCAGGGCTCTAACTTCCTTCTGCGTATTTGGGACAGACATGCCAGCAATAGTTTTTATTCGTTCAGGTGTCAACCTTCTTCCCTCCTTTGACATGAGATAGCCTAAATAGGCGACCTCCTGACAACAATATTGGAATTTCTTGAGTGAAGCTTTGTGGCCATGTTTTGCTAGATGACAAAGCAACAACACGGTGCCTTCTTTACAGGCACTCTCAGAATCAGCAGCCAAGAGGAGATCATCTACATACTGTAGTAACGTGCAAGTAGTAGGCAACTCGAGGGTATCGAGCTGCTCTTTTAACGCCCTACTATAAATACTTGGACTCTCAGTGTACCCTTGTGGTGCACGAGTGAATGTGAATGAGCGTCCACCTAGGGTAAACGCGAACAAATACCTGCTATCCTTGTGTATGGGAATACTGAAAAACGCGTTTTTGAGGTCAACAACGCTAAAGTGAGTGGCAGAAGCCGGAATCATGGTATCATGGTTAGTATCGTTGTAACATCAGGTACAATAGGGAATTGAGGAGCCACAATTTTGTTAATAGCACGTAAATCAATTATAAACCGAAAGGGAATCACATTATCAACTTTTTTGTATAGTGGCAAAATCGGGCTGTTACACAAACTACCGGTAATTTCCTCAATTACTCCACGATGTGTAAAATCAGAGACTATACATTTCAAAGCCTGTTCGCCTTAAACTGAGATTTTATATTGCGGGATGCGAGGCAATTTTACTCCATGTTTCAGAATACTTTTAACAGGTTAAATTTGAAGAATGCCCACATCATTATCATCAATTGCCCATAAGCATTCCGGAATATTACTGAATTCTGGCGGTAAAGGTCGAGTCAAAAACTGAGAGGCGAGTGATTGCTGAGGTGAAATTGTTAACCGAACTCCGTCCGGAGAACAATGTATTACTGCATGCAATTCCTTCAACAAATTTAGCCCAAGCAAATTCTCCCCACAGTTTGTGGTAAGTAGAAATGGACACTGCTCCGTGAATGGACCCAGTGTTATCGGTACCGGCAAAGAAACCGGACAAACTACAGGTGTGCCGGAAAACCCTATGGAAACGTTGGACTGCCCTGACAGGGGAATATTTGGAACCCGCAAATGGTCAATGGAACATTTCTGTGCTCCCGTATCTACTAAAAATAGATGCTTCCTATTTCCCACCGCCATCTCAACGTAGGGGCCTTTCTGATGAATGGGAATAGGCGTCGGTTCCAAATCCTGCTTCGCCAATCCTAGCGAAACAGAATATCGTCAAAAGGAAGCTCTTCAGAGAGGTACGTGGCAGAAGGTTGATCAAAAATATTTCTATTATCCACATTCAAAACTTGCTTAACCTGTGAAGGCGGTTGCTGTGATTCTGGTGCAAACTGACCTCTGCCAGGGCCCCCTGCACCTGGGCGACCTCTGGATCGTCTACCCATGTTCCCAAATGACCTTTGCTGCAAGGTCGGACATTGTGCGCGCCAGTGGCCTTCCTGTCGACAATAGGCACACTGCTTAATGGTTACCGGAGCCAGGGGCGTACTTCCCTGTGGAACGTACTGACCTCTAAATTGATTACCCCCTCTAGGGTTTCTAACAATCTGTTGTAATAGGACTTTTGTTTTCAGGTCACCCTTTTTTTTCTCAAGTTTTTCCTTTTCATTATTCACACAATTTTCATAGTACTGAGCCATGTGCAGTACTTCTGATTGAGACTTCGCCTGCCAAGCGCTTTCGGAAGACATAATCTGTAACTGGATGTCAGGCAGCAAGCCACGTACAAATTTGTCGACAAACAGCCTTTTCCCTAACTCTGTGCCTAAGTCTTGTCCACTGAAATCTGAAAATACCTGCTCAAACCCATTGAAGAAATCGGTAGCACTCTCAGACTTTCCTTGGACACAGACCGTAAGCTTGTCCCAAATGATTCTTTTTTCAGGAACTATAGTTTTTAATTTTACAATAATCCTATCAGGCAAAGTTAATATCACTTGAGGCGGTCGCTCGCCAGCTGGTCTTTCTCTGTCGAGCCTAACCATGTTATCCCATGTATCTCCTAACCCAGGTACATCATCTACAGTCCTAATCTGTTTCCACAAATCAACTGGCAGGAGTACGGGAAATAATAAATCAATATCACTTAAGGTGAATACCGATGATTGTAAGACCGACTCTAATTATTATTGTGCAGTGGTCTTGCTTCATCACTGTTAGAATTTTCACAGGATGAGGTTGTTCAAGCCATTTTTCTATAGTCCTGACTTTGTCCCTGTAGACCTTTACATGCGTGAACCAGCAATATGGGCTCCATAATTTTTATTAATATTTAATGTCATACTTTAAACAGGACAGAAACCTCTATCATGGCAAGTGGCGCAGATCATCCCTAACTTCAAGAAAGTGGGTCCTTTTGATCCCAGGAACTATAGGCCAACCTTCCAAACAGAAGCAACATTTTTGGTAAAATAATTCAAACAAAATTAGAAAAGTGGGCAGTGGAGACTGATGCTCTAAGCCACCTTCAGGCTGGCTTCACAAAAGTGGTGAGCACCATGGATCAGGTCCTTAGACTTAAATTAATTGTGAACAAGTATATGATCATCAAGGGTGGCAATCTACATTTACTTTTTATTGACTTAAGAGCCGCCTTTGACAGTAGACTTATACTGCTGCAATGGCGAGCCTTACTTGTTAATGAAGTGCCTCTCCCTTTGCTGAAAGCGATAATGGATTTGTTTGAAGGGTCCTTGGCAAGAGTGAGATGGGGTCTAGGCGGGAAGACTACTGTGAATCTTCCAGTTGAAACAGATATGAGGCAAGGTTGTATACTTGCCACTCTCCTTTTCAACCTGTTTTTTGATGGTTTATTGACGGAATTCCCAATAAATATATCAGATGCACCATCTGTTGGTGGTGAAAAGATTGGCATGCTTTTCTTTGTCGATGACAAGTTTATCATGTCCCGTACCCCATCAGACCTAATATGACAGACAGACCATTTGCATGAATAAAGGTGTGAAATTAAATGGAAACAAAACAAAAGCAATGAGATTTGGCGGAGATGTGGTGGACAGCGGGGGCAACAGCCATGAATGGAAATTGACATAGAAGGTGTGAAAATAAAAGAAGTGTGCCATTTTGACTACTTAGGAGTGAGGATTGCATGGGATGAGTCTTGGCAGGAGCATCTTAAAAAGGCCAACTTGACTGGAAATGTATGTAATTTTTTCTTTTGCCAATACCTTTGGGAAAAACCCCATAACTTCAGCGATGGAAATGTATAGAGCCCAGGCGCTGGCAGATGCTCTTTATGGAGCAGAGATATGGGGGCATACTAAGTTTCCAGCTCTTTTGGTGACTGAAAAAAACTTTAAAAAAAAGTTGTTGTGGTTTCCCAAAAGCACACTTAGGGGCGGATTCATGGAACAAACGTGCACCGAAAATCCCAGCGCAAGCAGGTGCAAGTAGGCGCAAGTGTGAGAAAGTATGCGCATGCGCACGCGTGCGATTCAAGGAAGGTGCTGCGCTACTTTCCCACTGGTTGTACGCCAAATCCGTGCATGGTGCACGCTGGCGCACACGTCTCCAAACAGCGTGCGCTAAGCGCACAGCGAAAACGCACATAGCGCAGCGCACACAACAAAAGTAGGCCGAACATGGGGCGTAACACGCAGAATGGGGAAGCTGGTGGCCCTCTGCCCCTCTGGCTGGGGGTCGCCAGTGGTCTCAGATGGTGTTTGCCCCGACATGGCGACCCCCGAGGCAGGCGTGGGTGGGCAACTGGGTCCTGGGGCTGGGCTGTGGAGCGATGGTATCCCAGTCGGGAGTCTTCTGTTCCAGCAGGGGTGGACACAGCAACTGGACCCCTGCAGATGGCTGATGTGCAGGCACCAAATAGCAGGGCACGTGGGCAGCAGGCAGTCAGGCAGCAGCAGATGGCAGGTGGGAGCGTGCTCGGGGCTCTGGGGGCAGGAAAATGGCCTTCAGGGCAGGAGCGTGGTCTTCCGTGTGTTTTCACGTGGCCAGCTTGATACGGAGTGATTTGGCACGTGAAAAAATTGCACGTCAGCGTGTAATTCGAGGAAAGGCCCTTAGCGCATAAGCGCATCAGCACACGTACGCGATTTCATTGGACCAAAGGCCCTTAGCGCGTAAGCGCGTCTGTGACGTATCGCGCATGGGCGTTGCCCTTTCGTGTGTAAAACTTCCCACGAACCCCAGGAATACACGTACCCCACTCGCACAGGGCCCTTTCGTGTGTAGAACTTCCCGCGAACCCCAGGAATACACGTACCCCACTCGCACAGGGCCCTTTTGCGTGTGAAACTTCCCGCGCACCCCTGAAATACACGTACCCTGCTGAAATTGCATGTAAAACTTCCCGCGCACCCCTGAAATACACGTACCCTGCTGAAATCATGTGTAAAATTTCCCGTGCACCCCGGAAATACACGTACCCTGCTGAAATCGCGTGTAAAACTTACCGCGCACCCCTGAAATACACGTACCCTGCTGTAATCGCGTGTATAATTTCTTTATAGAACCGGGTCGGATTCTTTCTTACATCGGGAATAGATTGCTTTATGGTGTTCACTTCCTGTCTTGAAAATGGGACGTGAACAAACTGCAATACGTAATGTGCAGGAATGTCCACCGCCAGTATTCCTCGTGCAGCATCGGCCGCAATCTGAACTTTTGGGACAAATGTCGGAGGGACCTCTCTCATAGACAACTGAGAAGTAGGTAGCTCCGAACGCTTACTAAGCAACAGAGCCAAATCAAGCGCTAAGGCAGTCGAAGAAGTATCAATCGAAAAGACTCTCTTATAAACACTCAACAATTCTGCGGGACAACAAATCTTTCTTTTTACACACTCATCTGCAGGTATTCTACCATAACCTTTATCACTTTCTTTTGCATTTCTAACGTATACTGACTATATGTGTCATATACTTCATCTGGAGTTATCGACATATCTGAAATCCATCTTATCGCATCCTTTGTACCTAAACTATCACCATCTGCTTCCTCATTCTGTAACCCTTCCAACTCCTTCCTATACACAAAAATCTTCTCAACATGCTCATATACTTTCTCTGCAGTATCTCTGGACAACACTAAGGCGTTCAAATCCCATAACCCTTGTGGGAGATCTACATTGTTTAATCTATTCCACATTATGCTCAATTGAATTCCTAACCCTTCAATAAAAACATTTTTCTCAGGAAAACCTTTTAAATTTTCGAGTGTGGAAAAAACATCAACTTGTTCACCCTTCTCCATACAATGTTTAGCCCAAGCAATAAATTAATTATTTTTATCTTGGGACACAGTATTACGAGTCACAACCCTTGATCCCGCTCCCTGGTTTACTACAAGCGATTTATATTTGTATTTGTATTTTGTTTATTTGTATAGCGCGCTAGGCCCGAGGGCAACCAGGCGCTTATCTTAGAGGCACAGGGTACAATACTGGCATTGATACAGTTACAGATTAAATTCACAGGAGCATAACTTAGGTCGCGAGGTACACATTAGGCATAAGAGCATAAAAGCAGGTGCAGGCAGAGTTAACTATTCATGCAAACAATACCAGTAGTTCAAGGGTAGTGAAACATGTGGCTAGGCTGGTAGTGGGTGAGAAGTAGAGGAAAGCCAGAGCTTGGCTTTGTGTTTGAAGAGCGTTTCGGACGGGATAGTTCTGATGGACAGTGGCACGGAGTTCCAAAGTTTGGAAGCGAGGACTGGGAAGCTTACGCCTCCAGCAGAATGTAAGTTGTATTTAGGAATGGTGAGCGATTGTGCTTGGGCAGATCTTAGAGTCCGTGCAGGAATGTACTGAGAAAAGCGGGAAGTTAAGTAGGTAGGGGCCTGATGGTTGACACATTTGTGGGTGAGAGTCAGTGATTTGAGCGATATTCTTTGGGCTACCGAGAGCCAATGTAAGCTCTTCCTAGTGTCGGATATGTGCGCTGACCTAGGAATATTGAGGGCTGCTCTGATAGCATTGTTTTGGTAGATCTGCAATTTTTTAAGGTTACGTTGGTTGGTGCCTTGATAAAGTGTGTTACAATAGTTGAGTTTTGACATCACCAGCGTTCTGGCAAGAGTGATGCAGTTCTGGGTAGAGAGGAATGGGCGACAGGCTGTAATCAACTTACAAGTGTAAGCCGAGGCTGCGGCGACTGCATTAGTTTGTCGATTTAGGGATAGGGTGGCATCAAGGTAGATACCTAAAGTTTTGGTCTCTTTAGCCACTTTGATGGAGTTACCATCAATGTTGAAGGTGCTGAAGGATGGGTCCAGTTTGCTAAGTTTTTGTTGGGTGCCAAGGATGAGGAGCTCTGTCTTGTCATTAAGACAGAGCTCGTGGTGAGCCATCCAAGCTTGTACAACTTGGTATACGTCGTTCAGAGCTTTGGCATCTGCAATGTAGTCACCAGTGATGGGGATGAGTATCTGGGTGTCGTCCGCATAGTTGGTATAGGTGACACCCAGATAGTCAAGCACATCAAACAATGGTTTGGTGAAAACATTGTAGAGCGTAGGAGATACGCACGACCCTTGAGGGACTCCGCATGGGACCGGCGATGGGGTCGCAGATGCAGTGGGTGAGAATACTCTCATTAGTCTATTGTCCAGGAAGGATCTGATCCAGTTAGTGGCGTTTTCTGAAAAATGGGCAGCCGATTTCAGGTGTTGGCATAGGATCTGGTGATTGACCAGATCGAAGGCTGCAGAGAGGTCCAAGAGTAGTAGTAGGGCTAGTTTGCCATTATCTTTTAAGTCCTCTATTTGAGTTTTCAGATCTAATAGAGCTGTTTCTGTCCCGTGCCTGGGTCTGAAACCAGATTGTCTTGTGCCAAGTAAGTTGTTAGTCTCCAGATACTTCTGTATCTGGAGGTAGGCCGCTCTATCTAAGATTTTTAGGAGGAACGGGACTGTGGTGATCGGTCTGAAGTTAGTCGGTATAGATGGATCAAGTGTGGGTTTCTTCAGCAGTGGGATGACCCATGCGTCCTTCAGATTGTTGGGAACAGTTCCGGATTGAAATGAAGAGTTGATGAATGTGGTAATGACGGGAGCAAGGTCGTGTGCGGATTCCTTGATGATAGGTGCCGGACAGGAGTCCCCTTGGCAGTTGGAAGGTTTGAGATTACTGATTATTTTTTCAACCTCCGGGATAGTAAGAGGATGAAAGCTGAATGGAGGCTGGGAGAAAGTGGTGGACGTTTGAGGTGCAAGTGGTTTGGAGAGGAGAGAGTTTTGTTTGGCATTGATTTTGACTTGTAGGGTGGTTATTTTAGAGAGGAGAGCATTTTGGATACTATTGCACCAGGTGCTATCTTTGTTGCAGGTATCTGGTATAGGTGAAGGGGATTCTAATTCTTTGAGAATTTTGAATAGCTCCTTCGTATTGGATTCAGCTTGCGAGGTACGCAGGTTGTAAGTTTCTTTTTTTGCCTGTATAATCGCTTCCTTGTAATTAAGGGATGTGATGAAGAGGTTATCTTTGTTAGAGGCACAAGGGAGACTTTTCCAGAGTGATTCCGCCTTTGGAAGAGGAAGAGTAGGCACATTCTGAATATCAACAGGTGGAGGCAAGGGGGCAGGCAAAGGAGCGATGGCTGGAAGAACAACAGGAAGAACAACAGGGAGGACTGGAGGAACTGTAGGAGGAGGAATAACAACGGGAAGGGGCAAAGCACCAGGAGGAGGGACGTACGGGGGGTGGCGCGGAGGCATCGGGCCTTCGTTCATGCAAAAGTTTATTAATCAATTCATCTGACGTATGAAAATCTTTTGAAGGGTACATTTTTTGAATGCCTAATTGAAACGCTCTGTCCGTGTTCCTAACTGACTCCAATTGTTTATTTTGATCATATAACCGTGCCTTTTCGACACTTGTCATATGTCGACGCATATGTTTCTCTCTACTCTTTTGTTGCTGCAAAGCTTCTATTTTCCAACTGTGTAATGCGTCAAATGCTGCAGGTCTAGCCTTTTTCTTTACCAATACAGACTCTAAATATTCTATACGAGGGATTTCAAAGCTACCATTGGTTGGCCACCGAAGATTAGAGTTGTGTCTGGTCTGTCTGTGCCAAATGTCATTAAATGCTATACTACCAAAGCCTTTCTTACATTACATAGTACATGCCGGCGACCCCTCCTGTGGTGCGGGGCGGCTATCTTCCAAAGATTGTCTGACGCTGCGGAATAATGCCCTAAAGCAGGCAGACAATTTCCCAGGCATATCAAAGTTCTGGTGTTACCTAGTCAAATAATTGTGCTCGCGACTACAATGCGCCAAATTCAAATTGTCAGGGTTAAATTAAGAATCGGGTCACGATTCACCTGACCAAAGGACTGGGAGGCCCGATCGGGTTAGTAAGGACAATGCTAAGGACCCACGTGTCTGGTGATTTTGGCAAATTTACCCACCTCGATATATGGACCCTCGCCAAGACGTCGTCTCGGGCTACAGCTCACCATTCAGGGATCGGATTGTGCTGTTCCGCCGAGGAATTCACTTCTCGTCCGGAGGGGCCGTTTTGTTCGCACCGCCCGATCCCGGTCTGATAGCCGAGCCAACCTTCAACGATACGAAGTCAATCTTGAGGGTCCCTTTTCGGGCGCCATCTGTGGAATCATAAAATACAATATTAGGGATTTTACACCATGCAAAGAGAAATACACCGACACAGGCTTGTAAAGATTCCCAGAATCTTTATTGCAATTCTGTACAGTTTACAAAACAAAGTACACAAATAGCTATTTGGCCGTCAGAACATCACAGAGACCACCAGCAGGGTTCAATGTGAGCAGTGAACAGGATTTGCTAGCTGGACATCAGCGTATTTATACAGTTTCGTTATAACGATGTCCAGCCTCTTACAAGTTAATCATGTACTGGGCTAGGGTTGCACCAGGTTCGTTCCTAATTTACATATCTCGTGCATGCGGTTTACTTTTTAATACATTTGCTAACAAACACTATTATTCTCTAGGTTTAACTTTACACTCTTTACACATTGCTTTAATACAGATCATACAGATGTTTCACATATTGTGTTTAGATAGAGTTATTGTTCTTGTATACTTGTAGGTTAACATCGCCGATTCAAGTAATCCTCTGATCCCGAGGTCAACAAAGGACAAGGTCTACATGACCCTAACATGTAGCCTGAAGGCAGGTTGGACATTAACTCTCCTACAGAGGTTGAAGAGGTTAAAGCAAGAACAAGAGAACACAAGACGGCCATTTTAGGCCACAGGGTGACTTTGTACGATAAACTAAAATGGCGGCTTTAACCTAAAATGGAGGCTTGATTTACTTAAGGTCACGACCTTGCAATACGGATTTCCTCGCAAAGCGACTGGGCATAGGCCAACATATACAATGAGGACGAAACAATATTATATCAGTTCTAACAATCTAACCATCTTCCCTGTCTTCCCTCCTTGCATGGTGGTGCCTAAATGCACTTGGAAAAATTGCAGAATCGTCGCCAGACCTATTTGCTGTTATCTACACTTTTACCTCTACTATATGCACTTACTCTGCCTGTGCAGACTTATATCGTTCAGAAATTCAAGGGCGCTAAATGACTGTTGTTTTTCCCCTTGCTCCCTCCCTCCTTGAGCACCTTGAAACACGTGCCTTGTTTATAGGCACTTTACAAATAAACATTACCATACCATGCATCACATTTAGATTTGTCAAAATATTGGCAGCAAAAGATGTTTTTTTCCATTATTTTTTCAAAGACTAGATATCATTTTACTTTGCATGGGTTGCAAAGGAGGAATATGAAATGTTCAAAAAGGTGTCCCAACAGTACAAAATAGTCCTCAAAAATAATATTTTTATGTACTTATGGATATGATGTGGGGTACATTTAGCAGCCCAACAGAAATCCCTACCTCACAAAACTGCATTTAGCAGTTACAGAAAGAATGGCTGCGCTGTGATGGCTGAGCACATATTCCTTTGCATCAAAACTGTGTTTTTAGCAGTTACAGAAATCATGGCTGCGCTGTGTCTGATGTGCACATATGGGGTGAGATGGAGCACGGGCACCCCGAGAATGGTTGCACTTATTTTCTTCATGCGAATGCAAAAAGAGGAATTCAAAGGCAGCCTTGCAAAAACTTCAAACTACCAAAGAAAATGTTCTATGTATTGCACTTTGCACTGGTGCCATCTTCATTTTTCAACATTACCCAGCTTGGGTTTTAGTAAAACACATTCATGTTCATCCATATTCAGGTTGTACACCCGCAAATGGGGGCATTCCTCTCTGAATGGCGTGTTATGTCAAGCAAAATCTGTGAAGATCAGAGGAATCAATTTAGGCCGCACGACCCGCGTTCACTCTTGCAACAAAGTAACCCATGCAGAGGATTTCAAAAAGAAAGCTTTCCTCCCTGGCTATGTGTCAATTACAAAAGAAAAACAATTTCCAGCATCTTTCCATGCCCTGAAACTGATCTGATCTGTCCAGGCTTTTCTGGAAATGTGTCTTAAAGAAACCGCATCTTGTGAAATCCCCATGTAAAATGAGCATTGGTAAATTTGTTTTGCAAAGGCAGTGAAACAATACTTTTTAAAGCTGAAAATGTGAAATCATCCCAGATACTCGCACGGAAACAGTATGTTATGGGTGGAACTGGGGTGGTTTAAGTGTGTATTATATTTATTTACTGAAGGCTTGATTTCTGTGAACGAAAGTAAGGAAGAAAAAAATGTGTGTTTGAAAACAGCAGAACAAAGGGGCCTGGGCAGGAAATTCAAAGGCACTAAACCTTCCTGGGAAAGGAATCTCCTCCACAAACTATGAAAGGGCAAAGGTGTGAGTATTTGCAACCTCATCAGACTGACTGGCATTTCCCCAGCAAGGGACAATGGATCAAAGGGAATCAGCACTTCAGAGGAAAGTGTGAATTCCTTGTGACACCTCTCCTAAACTGCATCTGCCAGAATCAAAGGGTGCTATGGTAACCCTGCTGCCCAGAACTGACACAGAGGGGGCAGGTTGGCTGTGGACAGTTTAAGGACTGCCCTCCAGTGACAGATGCCATCTATTTGATTTAAAAGTCTGTTTATATTAAAGCATATATTTCACTTACCTAAAGAAGCAGTAATGTGAAATTATGACCGTTTTCATGTAATTGATGTACCATTAAAATAAGACAGTGTGGGTCTTCTTGACATGTGGTGGACACGAATTACAGAAAAAAGACATTTCTGGAGAAAGCGTACATGACACAGTTATGAAAGTTGATGGGAAATATGCCCGACATTGATAGGCTTTTGGGTATCCATTTGGAGATTTTTAGGGGAAATATTTTCTATAGGAATTGCGAAAGATTGCCAGAAGGACAAAACAGCATCGTACAAACTTGTGAGTTGGAACAGCATATTCCTTGTAAAATATGGGGTCTGCCCATCTGATTTTCAGGAGGCTAACAATTGTAAATATAAGCATTTTGTTTCATAACTGATTTTGGCAAAAGTAACTGTGGTAGAGTAAAGCACATCATAAAAACACATACACTAAAATTTATGTCACTTCCCTGGGTCTACTGTGCTTGCAGGGAGGCAGCGACATCCACAGCCTGACCTATCCGATCTTAAAGGTATGTCCAGCTTAGTTCTGCCCACATAGTAAAAATCCTCTGATATCATCCGGTTTATAAAAGGAGGAAGTTTAGGGAAAGTCAGGACATTCAAAATCATTCATTCATGAATCAACATCCAGAGATCCAGACATTCCACATTCACCCTGCAAGACTCCAGTGCCAGGCCAGGGGTAGCTGATCCAGATCCAGAACCTCCTATCCATGCAGAACCATTTATCCAGAATTAAACCCTACAAAAATCCCAATAAATCAGGTAGAAAGGAGGAAAAGCTGTGGACCCCTTTGGGAGAATCCCGTGACCAGACCTGTCTTTGCCGAGCTGATGCACCCACTGTCCACTAAGACCAGACCCCAGTGGCCTCGCTGTGTCCCTAGAGGAGAACCACTGCTGTGCAGTGACCAGACCCTTGTCCCGCTGTCCAGAGACTTGGTTAGCTGTCCAAACTACCCAATCCAAGTACTTCTTGTAAGTATCACCCCTCCCCAATATCAAAAGGCTGCATACACCATTCTGTTACCTTGTCATTTGTCCAACCCTATAAGAAACCCTATAAGAAATCCTATAAGTACGTTAGTAACTTCTTCAATTGTCAGAATCCTCTGTGTATCATGTCCTTAGAAAAATCTGTGTTAGTCTCCATGTGTAGCGTAATTCTTTCCAAATCATTCAGTCCATTGTGTAAGTCCTTAGTATTATTTTGAATAAATTAATTAATTTCCCATTCAGATGAACGCAGCGTGGATAGGTTAACCTTGTAAATTAACCTCCTTGCGTACCATGTCTTTCTTTTAAAATACCTATCCACTAAAATATAGTTGCAGTGGAACCAATCATTTTGCTAACAAAATCAAGTTGCCCATCAAAGTGTTTCCCTTTTAAAAATCAGATTTTTCCTTTCCACTAAGAATCCCATACTGTCACCATCCAGAGTCACCCTTTCACTTTAGTATCATACCTGTTAGGTGCCTTGGTACCTCATCAAAAAAATGTATTTCCGATTCTGTCTGATTAACTCATTTCTGAAGTTGTTCGCCTATTTTAAACCCGTGAAAACTAAGAAATTGCAATTTTGCTACGTTTGATTCTTGCTGCACTGTTTTTCCTTTCCAAAGTCGATTTTCCGAACTGTATGACTGTTGTTTAGTATTTTACCTTGTAGCTTGTACGTTTTTTTGCTTCTTTAGTACAGTTACACACATTCTTGTCTTATTCATTCAACTACACATGTGAAATAACCATTCAGTAATTCTGAGTGTCATTTTGCTCAGTTTTCAAGGGTGGTAGTTAGGACTTTCATTCTGATTTTTGCCTAGTATACCTGACTCCTTGCTACTCCTCTCCACCCACACATAACTTGGTTAACATGGGTTTGAGGGAGTGTTGCAGGGGGAATGCCTAACTGTGGTGCCATTTAAAGGTACTACCCAAAAGTAATCTTGCTTTCATTCATTGATGCATTGTGTATCTGATGTTAGAAGGTTAAACTAAGTGTATCCTATCATTTTACTGTGACATTATCACCACACTGGTGAGTGCTGCCCTATATTGCATGTGTTTGATTTTTAGTCAAAATTAAAAATAAATAAATATTTCATTTTTACACACCGGCCTGGTTCATAGCCCATTGCGACACGGAGCATACGTTAAGGGGTTGGCTGCCTTCTCAAAAATAGAATCTGAATGTAATAAACTTAAAAGTGTTTTTATTGTGCGCCACATCCCCGGCCAGTAGAAAGATTCCTGCTCTGGAGCGTGCTGCATCTTTAAAATCCTTAACAATGAGAATGTTAATAATCATCTATTCAGATATCACTCCTTAATGCAATAATTGTGGTTTTATTCCTGGAGGGGGAATTGGATACGGAAGTAAATATTTTTGTTCGCAAAACATCTATAAGTTCCTACAAAGGTAATATGTATATAGTGTGTAAATGCCTTGATTTTCTATTAGGATTATTTTATAGTCTATAAAAAAAGCTTGAATATAATTCAGAGTTTGCAAAAGAACATCTTTTGACTGTGCTGTACACATTATATATAAAGTTAAAAGAAAATGCACAATTTTAAAGGAAAAACAAATGTTTACTCACTGTATATTACTAATTTAAAAATGTCCAAAGGTTTTTGAAGGCTTCAACAACCCTGATTGCAACGTTCCTGCAGAGAAAGTGATCTGCATGTTCATTACCGTATGTATCCTACAGGGAGATAGCATTTCAACTTTTAAGACTTGCAAAAATATCCCTACATTTTCAGAAAGGTGTAGTTATTGTGAGCAACTACGATGATATGCCGTGTGCGAGGCGGGAAGAGGAAAGGTTATGATCTTGATATCATGCTTTGAATTGCGAGCCATGCCATATTCCTCCTGCTTCTGAGTGATGTAGTGATAGGTTCATAATAATGCCTGTAATTATGTGAGAAGGAAACACCGAGGACCGTCTTCATTAAAAGCCATCTTAAATAATTTCTCAATATGTATTAAAATACTAGTATTTAAAATGTGTGTTGTTAGCTATCTGTCAAGTTTGGGGGGGTAAGATGTGTTGTGAAAAAGGGTATGGGTAATCGTAACTAGGCTCACCCCAGGGCAAATATGACAAAATACAATGTACAGTGGCTTGTGCTGAATATATTTTTTGTAAAAATAATTACATCGAAATTAAAGTAAATTGAAAATATGGAAAATAAACTGTTTTCACGTGACTGTAAAAAAATCAATATTACAGAAAACAATCAAGCAAAATGAAGTTAGCCTATTAAAGGCCTGCAAGCAGCCGATGCCTGTGCTCGCAGCCATGGCAGTGCCCTGAGACATGATATTGCTCGGATCCAAGGGGCATCCCCTTGGCCTATATATATTAGTGCTCTAGGACATGCTGGCACTCTGAGCACTGCTCGGAGGCATGGTGGTGATTCGAGCCATGATAGTGCTCTGAGATAGTTCTGGGGGCCCTCTGGCAATGGCAGTGCCCCGAGGCCTGGCAACTGTCTGAGCAATGGCAGGCCTCCGAGAAATGCTGGTGCTCTGAGCCACGGTGGTACCCTCAGGTGTGTCCAGAGGCACACTGTTGCTCTGGGGTGGGGTAGTGCTCTGATCAAGGCTGGTGCTCTGAGCCATGGGGGTAAAATGACGACTATAGGCCCTTAAAATGAGTCAGATCTGACGAGATTACATTCTCCACAGCAACTGGTGCACACCCACCAGATTGATTAAGATGGATTTCATCGACGTGTGTGAGAGCAGCATCACTCTTCAAATGGGATGTTTGGACGGATGCCATTTCCGGGTCTGCCCAATTCCTTGTAGTTCTTGTCCACGGGTAGACAGGATGGTGCCTGTTTTCAATGACAATTCTGGTACTTAGACGTGTATACAGTTTCGTGGTCCCGGAGGTCAAGATTGAATCTTCGATGTTCAATGAGTAAGGAAACTACTTCCGTGAAGACATATCTCCCCGGTACCTTTGGAAAGTGGAGAGGGCAGGAGCCCTCTCCGAACCCTCTCAACTGACATCTCAGCTACCGTGAACTTCCCCATGTGCTGCAGGAGCAGCCTGGGTCACACCGTGCTTCCAGCGCACCCGCGACCTGGAAGGTGAGCACACCCGTGCAAAGTTGCCGCATTTTACCCGTGTTTCAGCAGCAGAGCTCCATTAATCTAGACCAATTCATGCCTATTTCAACCTAATTTCAAGGTTCTCTGATTACAAAATGGCTGCCTGATCATCTGCAGCACTCAAATGAGGCTGTTGGCATGTTGCTAGGTAATGGGCAAAGCTTTTTTCAACCCCGCAGTTCTACCAGCAGGCGGAAGCCGGCCCGCTTTGGAGAAGGCCTGAGAAGGAAAAGGCCCTATTTGTGCCCCAGTCACAGCCACATCACTTAGGAAAGCGGAGAGGGCAGGAGCCCTCCCCGAACACTCTCGACGGACATCTCAGCTACTGTGACCTTCCCAACGGCCTGCAGGAGCAGCCTGGGTCACACTGTGCCTCCAGTGCACCAGCGACCTGGAAGGTGAGCTCGCCCGTGCAAAGTTGCTGCATGTCGCCCATGTTTCAGCAGCAGAGCTCCATTAATCTAGACCAATTCATGCCTATTTCAACCTAATTTCAAGGTTGCCTGATTACAAAATGGCCACTTGATCATCTGCAGCACTCGAACGAGGCTGTTGGCATGCTGCTACGCAATGTGCGTAGCTTTTTTCAATCCAGCAGTTCCACCAGCAGACGGAAGCCAGCCCGCTTTGGAGAAGGCCCACGAAGGAAAAGGGCCTGTTTGCACCTGTTCACGCATCAGCGCGCATGTCCGATCCAACACCTGCCTTTGTTTGTATCTTATAAGGTAGGACCTCTACAACCTCTGGTCTCCTACCTTGTCTGCATAATTGTCGTTGTACTCGCATTCTTCATCTTTCAGCTAACTACATTCCAGAGTTGGCCTGTGCGACTCGCGCATCCATTATTCCCCTCACTCCCACACGCGACCACAAGGACAGCTACTTACTCTGTATGAGAGCATATGACTACACCTAACGCTTTCGTGATCCCACCATGACACTCGCCCAATATAATGTTCTACGCTTATTTGTGCATTGCCATTATTTGAGCAATCCAACATAGCCTCCCATTACTCTGTCACTACGAGTCCATCGACTATGCACCGCGTGTGTGTTAACCCTACACCAAACTCAATCCGTATGCGGCACCCTCCTCTAAGGCCAATTTAACAGTGGCCTACAGTTCCAGCATAACTGTATTACTGATAATACCTAGCCCTTGCTCTACTATAGCCTGCACCTAGCCTACTTTGCACTAGTGTGTCGCCGGCTCCTAATCTACAGCATAATCATGTTGCCTGCATTGTGTGTAGCCCATTTCTCAGTTGCGTTGCCTAAATGCATAACTCTGTAGCCCATTGCTCAATTGTGTTGCCTAAATGCATAACTGTGTAGCCCATTTCTCAACTGTATTGCCTAAATGCATAACTGTATAGCCCATTGCTCAGCTGTATTGCCTAAATACATAACTGTGTAGCCCATTTCTCAACTGTATTGCCTAAATGCATTACTTTGTAGCCCATTGCTCAATAGTGTTGCCTAAATGCATGACTGTGTTGTCTGCACCTTGTGTAGCCCTTGACCCAAAAATGCTGCTTAAATCTTCTTTCCTGCACATACAGCCCATTGCACTGCCCCTAGCATAGCAGTGATCACCAGTTTTTCTGTGACTGTAGCCCTTTTCTCAACTGTGTTAACCACACCTAGCCTATTGCACATTTGCATTGCCCGCACCTAGCCTCTTGTTCAACTGTGTTGCTTAGACCTACCTTTACCATGCACACAGCCCTTTGCACTGCCTCTAGCATATCAGTGATCTCCAGATTATCTGTGCCAATGCACCGAGAAATCATTGAACCCCCATCTAGTTTTCGTACCACCCTCATGGCTTCTCTACAGAGAGTTACGCTCACCATGGCAACCCTCTTACCACTATTTTGCCCCATAGCTCCCACTAAATTCCTACCTTCTTTACAGCCCATACCTCCAAGTTCTACAGCTATCCTGCAAATAGCCCCCCACACCAATGCAATCTCCATCTCCCCAGTGGAATGGATCACCCGCTTCGCCACACCTCCTACACCACTGGTTCCTTGTCCGCTAAGTGTGAGAAACACAAGATTAGGCTCTCACTTTCCATTAAGCAAGATCTCTCATAAAGCACTTGCCTCTCCTGACAACAACAGGACAAACAACAACCCCTCTGCCGACCCACTGTGCAAAATCGCCAGCCCCACTGCTCATGCTAGTCATATTCGGGGTGCCGTAGCCACTGACACTCCTACCCTTGAATGTGCCCTTGTCAATGCACGTTCTCTGGTCGCCCACGCAATGGACATTGCCAACCTCATCACAACCAACAATCTGGACATCCTTGCTGTAACAGAAACTTGACTTCAACTGGTAGCTGGTCCATCCCTATCTCTGGCCATCCCAGACAACTACAACTACAACATCATCCGCGCAGACAGAGGTTCCGGTAAAAGTGGCGGAATGCCCTTTGTAGCCAAATCCCTTCTGAACTTCAGAGAATTCTCAAAGATAGGCCTACCTTCAGTGGAACTTCTTTCAGTGAAACTTCCACTCTCAAACACCCGTACCATCCTATGTCACCTCATCTATCGACCCCCACGTGCTATCCCCTCCTTTGAAGAAGATATCACCCTCCTCCTTACCCGAAACACTACATTGGGTTCGCAAAACATTCTCCTTTGAGACCTTAATTCAGGCCTACATGACGCTAATGATAATAATGCCTCCACACTAGACAATGCCATTACACAACTGGGATTCAAACAGTGCATCAACAAACCTACCCACTCCAAAGGTAGAACGCTGGATTGGCTTGCTGACTTTAACCGCTCCACAACTATTCTTAACGATGCACCGTGTGCGTGGTCCGACCACCACTGCATCACTTTTTCCATCCTGAAGGACACTCACACTATCCACCCAGGCCGCCTTTGCCCCACAATCTCTTTCAAGGAACAAACGCAATATAACACTAAACAACCTTCTACCATTGCTACAACCCATCACGGATCTTCCTCAAAACTCAAACCTGGATCCCTCTTCTTTGGTTGACCTGTACAACAGTACTATTGAGCACGCCCTAAATCAAATTGCACCTTTGAAACTAAGAAAGGCAAAACCGGCTGCCCATTTAAACAGATGGTTTACCGCTGAACAAAAAGCATTACGTAACATCAAAAGACTATCCGATGCCAATTGGAGAAAATCCCTGTCTACTAACAAGGAAAGCTTCACTTCTGCGGCGGCTACCTACAAAACTGCAATCACAAACACTGAAAGGGAGATCTACAACACCAGGATTCAGAACACTAATTCTGGGACCAAAGAGCTCTTCTCTATCCTAAGAGAACTAGAGTCTCCAGCACCTCCCACCGAGGATTGCACTAAAGACAAAGCCTGGTGCCCCAACATCCAGAAAGCTTTATCAGACAAATTATTACAAAGCAACATTGAGACAAAGAACAATAGTCTCACTTCCAATACCCATTTACCCAACTGGCTTACTCCACAACAGCCCCCATGCCCACCTTTCCACTTCTCCCCAGTATCCAGTGAAGAAGTGGCTAAGATAATTTAAGGCCTCAAACCGTCGAACTGCCAGGGTGACACCTGCCCTGCTTCAGTCATCAAGGAAGGCACAAAAGAATTAGCACCTTTTATTACGGCTTTGATCAACTCGTCCTTTAAAAACTGCGTAGTCCCAAAAAACCTCAAAGAGGCATGGGTCAACCTAGATCCAAATATAACGACAAATTACAGACCCATAACAATGGTCCCATTCCTTCTTAAGATAGTAGATAGAGTTGTATATCTCCAAATTCAAAAATATTTGGAAGATAACAACCTTCTCGGCCTGCGTCAGTCTGGCTTCAGACCCAGACACAGAACGGAAACAGCCCTACTGGATCTAAAGATCCAAATGGATGAAGCCAAAGACAAGGGAAAACTGGGCATCTTGATCCTCCTGGACCTATCAGCAAGGTTTGACCTTGTTGACCACCGAATCCTGACTGAACATCTCTCCTCTGCAGCAGCATTCTCACCTAATGCCACCAGATGGATCCAATACTTCCCCACAAATAGAACAACCAGAGTCTTTGCATCCATTGCAGCCACCAAGCCAGTACCCATCCTCTGTGGAGTCCCCCAAGGCTCTTGTGTTTCACCTATGCTTAATAATATATTTACTAAGCTCCTCCTCGATCGTCTTGACAACCTGGGTGTCTCCTACGCAAACTATGCAGATGACACTTGGGTCCTCATCACCTCACTGGTTGCTATGAGAGAGACTCTGATAAGCTGAATGAAATCTATCTCGAAATACAGGCCTGGATGGCTACACACAGCCTCTGCTTAAATGACGACAAGACGGAGCTCTTGATCGTCGGCACCCAAGCCTGTTCCAACAAACTCGACCACAGGTACAAATCCTTTAACATTGATGGCAATATCATCAAAGTGGCCAAAGAGGTTTAAACCTTTGGCATTTACTTAGATTCCACCCTCTCACTTAAAAAACAAGTAAATTCCACAGCTTTCACCACTGTATATACCAATAAACTAATCAACGCCTGCAAAGCGTTTCTGTCCACAAATAGCTGCCTCACACTAGCCAGGGCCTTGATCTTGTCCAAACTGGACTATTGTAACACCCTATTCCTAGGTTCCTCTGACCACAATCTGAATAGACTACAAGTTCTTCAGAACAACGCCCTTTGCTGTGACTTGAACATAGCACGCTCTAGTCATATCTCGTCCGCCAGACGTGACTCTCACTGGCTAGCAGTACGCGACAGAATTAATGTTTGCACACTCGTCATTACATACAAATGTCTGGCCAACATAGCCCCCCAATATTTGTCAGACAAATTCTCAAGGCACCAATCCGTCAGACCCACCAGATCTACTTACCTACACTGCCTCAATATACCCAAGTATAAACTGAAAATGACAGAGGGGTTGAGTTTCCCAGTGCTTGCAGCCAAATGCTGGAACTCTCACCCAACAGCTAATAGAGCCGTACCCTCTTTTTGGGCTGATTGAAAGTAAAGAATGGCTCTTTGCCTAACTACCCCCAGTGGCCTCACCTGAACCAAATCTATCCCGGCCAACATCTGCGTAATGACCTCTTTGTTTATTTTGTCTTGTTATCTACTACGCTATTCACTATTATTTCTACCAATGTATACTCTTGACCTGCCATTACTGGCTACTCTGTTCCAGGCTGTAGTCGTTCTGATCACTATGTATTTAGAACTGTAACTGGTCTGTCTCATCCCTTGCTTTGTTGATTTTTGCCATTATCACCCTGACCACCTGTAACCTGCTCCTAAGAACTATTAAACATACTGCTTCTGTAACTGTTACAATTTTTCTGTGCTCAAGCGCCCAGATACATCAGGGTTAGGTGCGCTCTATAAATAATTAACTAAAATAAACTAAACCTTAGTACGCATCATGCAAGGAAGAGGTTGAGGATAAAGAAGAGTGGAGATAATGAGGAAGAGAATGAAGAGGAAGGTTGGCACCTCTTTTCACAGGCATTACCTTTTTATATGTTACAGCTGTGTGGATGAGATCTGAACCCTTCCTTTTCCATGGGATCTCTTGTGCATACAGACAAACTGTCCCCTTGGAACCTGCTTTCTTTTGGGCAACCTCTTTCTGTCCTCCGTTATTGCACACAGAACACATAGAGCCAGAAGCAGCCCCTTATTGACTGCTTTTAATTCTGACAGGCAAGACCCTCCTCCCAGCTGGTCATGACTCCACCCCGTCTGCTCAATAATTTGTATTGCCTCTCCTTACCATGACTCAGCTCCCCAGGACATCTCAAATCCTTCCACCAATGTCTGTCTGTGGGAGGAAAGCTTGTACTCCTGGGCCTTGCTAGAGAAGCACTGTGAAATCATCCTACTCGCACTTCCTCGCCAAACCGAAATACAAACTAACCAGAGGAGGAGGCGCAAGCTTCCCTACAGTGGCGGCAAATCACGGGAACTCTCTCCCACCTGCCCTAAGAGCAGAGAATTCTTACTGGGCCTTCCTCAAAGCCCTGAAAACTTGGCTATTTGCTATAACAATATTGACTGGCCTCTGAACATTTTGAGCTCCTTGTATGTATGTATGCCTTGTTTCTTTTTTCCTATGTCCCCACAATAAGTGTAACTGGTTGCAACGGCGCCTTTGTGCCCTTGGGCTTAGGCACTTTACAAATGATACAATTGGGTGTGTCTGTTGACCTCATCCAGGACTATAGACATTGGGAGTCATTCCGAGTTTGAGGCAGCCATGGTGCTATTAGCGCCATGGCTGCCTCCAAACTCGGGTCCGAGAAGTCAGAATGGGGATTTACCGGGTCTTTCCAACCTTGGAGGACCCGGTAAGTCCCCATTCTGAAAACCATTCCCCATTCCAATTCGAGCCCCCATGGGGCTCAATGGGAATGGGGAAGGAGCTAATAACGGGCCCGCAAATTGCGGGCCCGTTATTAGCTCCCTGGTCCCTTAGCGGCTCCTGCTAAGGGCTGCTGGTAAAACCAGCCGGCCTTAGTGGGACCCGCTAAGGGACCTCGGAATGCGGCGGTAGGGCTTATCGGCACCGGCATCCTTACCGGTGCCGTTAACCCCTTACCACCAGGGTCAGAATGAATGAAATGGGCCTCAGGGCCTCATTCCGAGATTGGAGGTAGTCTGACTGCCTCCAATACTTACTGCCCTACCCTACTCGGAATGAGGCCCCATGTTTACATATTGCTTGTGCCTCCTTAGATATATTCAAAGATGTTGTGAAAAGTATCCATACTTTGTGTTGTGTATATTATGATGAGATGATAGGTTTTTTATAACGTGCTTATTAATACCCAGTGGTTTCTAAGCACGGACCCGGGGATCGAACCTGTGTTGCTCAGTGTCGCCTTGCTTCCAAGGTGAGGACGTTGCCCCTGAGCTACCCTCCCGAGACCAATGCCTCATGTTTTTGTATACTGTGATGTTAATGAAAAAAAGTATTGTTTTAAAGATATATTTTCACTTATGATCTGTATGATGACCTTCTTATATGCAATTAGTACCATTTATTCATGTCTTCCTGTAATGTCATACATGTTTATCTACAGTGAATCAGATAAATTAAATGTAATGCATGAGTCATGTGTAAGGAAATGATTTAGGAAGCAATTAAATAAAATAGACACAAATGTGATCCATGAAATGATGGATACCCCCTGACGTGTATTTTTTTGTATACATTAAGATCTCCTACATTTCCAAAACCAGACATTTACGTGGAAGTTCTTGCTGCAATGCAGAGACGGCTTTAGGACAGGGCGAGCCGGGCGACGGGCTGTCATTAGCCCCTGTGCATCTTTAATTTCCTACCACGCCAGCTCGGGGGAGTCTTTCAAGGGATCCACAGAGCTTGCGCAGTGGGAGACGCAGTGGCAGGTGCCCTTTTGTTATTATATGCGCACGCAGCAGGGTGCATTTAATAACAATAGGGTGCTGATGCAAAACAATCAGCACCCTATTGAGATGATTACCTCCTCGCTCAGACGTGGAAGCAATTCAGGTTTCTTTAGAATAGGGCACTCATGCAGGGGGTTAAATAAAAAATATGTGCCATCTGTAACAGATTGTCTTCAATATTGTATAAATCAAATAAAACTGAGACAACAAATTGTTTGTATGGAATTCAACGCGAATCCAAATAACTTTATTAACAATGTTTTCCTCTTTTCTTTCAGAGATCGTTTAAATGAAAAGGATACGTCTTCACTGTTGGTCAGCGTTGTATCAATACAGATTTCTCCTCTGGTCCAAGGTAAGTGGTGTCTCTTTATTCTATTTTGATTCCTTTCTTTTGAAGATATTGTTACTTCTCTCCTTCCACCATATCTCTTTGAAACTTGTTTCTTTTCTCTCAGAGTAAACTTCTATGAGTGTTTTCCTCAATTAGCCGAACTTATCCTCTAACGCGTCTGAATATTTGTTTAGAGGTTAATAATAAAAGTACCTTTGAGACTCCCTTCTTACTTAGATAGTATTCATAAATATTTTGGGTTCGACCCCTCACCCTCTTCAGCCTCTTATATTCATGTTCTCAAAGCTTCTTCAGTTCGCTGTTTATTTATGCAGCGTCGTATTGTAATCCTTCTCAGGCAATTATCCCCATGAAAGTATCCATTTAATAAAGGCGCTTTCTTATTGGTGGTTTCCTGCAGTCTATAAAGATTTCCCTCTTCGGAAGTCAGTCACTAGCCTCAAACTCCCCATACGGGTCCTTTCCTGAACTTACTTTTCACCACCCGACTTCTTCCTTCATCAAGGATCTCTGCGATCAGTCATTCCCTTCTGTGCACGACTAGCAGTCGGCTCTGCACGGCTTCTCCAGGACCACAGCGTCCACTGTCTCCCGTCTCAGCCACCTCCACGTTCCGTGTCTGGGTCTCCGGATACGACACCTTCGTTAGTTCAGGGCGGGTGCCTCTCTCAACTACTTCAACGACTACGATCGTTGTATTTACTCGTGACGGCTTCTCCAGGATAACGGCGTTCACTGCCTCTCGCCTCAGCCACGTCCACGGTCAGCTCCTGCCCTCCAGACACGGCTTCTTTCGGTGAAGTCAGCGATCACACTCGCTGTGTTAAAACGAACATCAAACAAAAACTCGGCAACCTGCGCAACGGCGCAACTTCGTCTCTGTATTTATAAACTCAGGCCGAAACCAACAGCTGCTTCTTAAAACGAAAACTCCTCTTCAATACGCCCATGCGTAACCGTCTTTTTCTCCCTCTTCTACTCGAGTTCCCGTCTCCTAGGTAACAACAAATGACAGCTTTTCCATTAGAGGAAAGTCCATACATGGATTAAATCAACCAGGACTTCCTGGTTACACATTCATTATGTATTACTGTATATGTGGGCTTATCACATTTAAGGACACCGTCACACCCCCTCTACTAAACCCTTACGTTCGGGAAGGGTTTCTGCTCTGGACAAATAATCAGCTTGTGACAGCATCTTTCCAGGTCTATAAACAGTATTAAAGGAGAAGGGCTGGAGGGAAAGAAACCATCTTAGAACCCTCTGGTTTGAGTCCTTATTACGGGCTAACCAGACCAAGGGAGCGTGATCTGTAATCAGCGTAAACTCTCGACCCAGCAGGTAGTACCTGAGTGCCTCGATGGCCCATTTGACGGCCAGACACTCCTTCTCTATGGTCGGATAACTTAACTCATGTGGTAACAATTTCCTACTGATGAACAGTATAGGCCTCTCTCCCTCGCCTTGATTCTGAAGAAGCACTGCTCCGAGTCCTGTTCCTGAAGCATCAGTCTGAAGAGTAAATGGAGATTTAAAATCTGGACATTGCAAGATCGCTCTTTCGGTGAGGGCCTCTTTCAGAATATCAAAGGCTTTTCTGGTTTCAGCTGTTTCCCAAATTTTCTTAGGTACCGTGGGTTTCTTCAACAGATCTGTTAGAGGAGCGGCTAAAGTAGAAAAATGCGGGATAAACCGCCTGTAATACCCCACAAATCCTAGGAATGCCCGTACTTGTTTTGGACTCTCGGGGAATTTCAATTGCTTTATAGCCTTTACTTTTTCTTCTTGGGGTCTAATCATTCCCTGACCCACATAGTACCCCAAATATTTAGTATGAAAGGTTGCTACATGTGTCTTCTTAGGGTTTATGTGTAACCCAGCTTGTCTCAAAGTCGAAAGTATACTCCTCAGATGCACTAGATGTTCTTGCCATGAATGACTATATATGATGATGTCATCCAGATATGCGCCAACATAACTTTCATGACCCTTTATGATGTGATTCATCAATCTCTGAAAAGTTGCAGGTGCTCCATGTAACCCAAAGGGCAACACCGTGAACTGGTATAGGCCGGTAGGTGTAGCAAAGGCTGTCTTTTCCTTATCTGTCGGCGATAAGGGTATCTGCCAATAGCCTTTGGTTAGATCAATGGTGGTTAAGAATCTGGCCTTCCCTAAATTATTCAATAAATCTTCTATGCGTGGCATGGGATAAGCATCAAATTTAGAAATTTCGTTCAGTTTTCGGAAGTCCATGCAGAACCTTACACTGCCATCTGGTTTTGGTACCAAGACCACCGGTGAACTCCAATCACTATGGGATGGCTCAATGATACCCAAATCTAACATCTCCTGTACTTCCTGGTTGATGGTGTTTATTTTTGATTCAGGTATTCGATAGGGTCTGAGTCTTATTAGAGATCCCGGTTTAGTATCAATACGATGGCAAGTCAATTTGGTTCTTCCTGGTAGTGATGAGAATATCTCGCTGAAGTCTTGTAAGAGGGAAGACAGATCAGATTTTTGTCGGACCGACAGTTCAGGGTTAATGTTCAAGCTTTCCACCCCGAATCTTTCCTTAATCTGGGGAAAGTTTTCTTCTGGTGGTGATTCACTGGTAATCATTGCAATGGTTTGCACTGGAGGTATCCACTTTTTCAGTAGATTCACATGATAGGTCTGACAAGCCAGTCTCCTACCTGGCTGTTTCAGTTTATACGTTAAAGGTCCCAGTACTTCCTGAATTTCAAAAGGTCCTTTCCAGCTGGCCAACATCTTATTGTCTGAGGTGGGCATCAGTACTAGTACTTGCTCCACTGTTTTGAACGTACGTAACTGGGCCTTTTGGTTATAATATTTCTCTTGTTTCACTTGAGCTTGAAGAAGGTTGTTTCTAGCTATATCTTGTAGCTTCTCAATTCGATCTTGTAACTGTGATGCGTATTCTGTTAAAGTCAACTCCTGATCTGGTTGTTCCTCCCAATTTTCTTTCAGGATGTCTAATAAAGTTCTTACTGATCTTCCGAACAATAACTCGAAAGGCGAGAAACCTGTTGATGACTGGGGCGTGTTTCTTAGAGTCATTAATATCCACGGTAACATTCTGTCCCAGTCTCCATTTCCTGGTGCAGTCGTCTTCTTTATCATCTGCTTAATAGTTTGGTTGTAGCGTTCAACTAACCCATCAGTTTGGGGATGGTATACAGCTGTTTTTAGATGATCAATTTTTAGTATCTCACAAACTTGTTTTAAGACATTAGACATAAAGTTCGACCCTCTGTCTGTTACGATTTCTCTTGGTATCCCCACTCGTCCAATAAAGGGAATTAATACATCACATATCTGTTGCGTATTGGTGGTCTTTAATGGAAAAGCTTCTGGATACCTAGTGGCATAGTCTACCACAACGAGGATATACTTATGGCCTCTTTTTGTGGGGTCTATCGGCCCGACAATATCAAGTCCAATCCGACTGAAAGGTTCTATAACCAGTGGCATTGGTTGCAATGGTGCTTTCTTTATATTAGCTCTATTTTTCTTCTGACATTCTTCGCAGGATTGACAAAACCTAACCACTTGTTGGTATATGCCTGGCCAGTAAAATCTATCCAAAATTTTTCTCGTTGTCTTTTCTGTTCCGAGATGTCCTTCACCAACTTGTAAGTGAGCTACCTCCAGGACTGTTTGATAATATTTTCTTGGGACTAGAAGTTGTTTCAGCTCATCTCCACCCCTGGACTTACTCACACGGTATAACAACCCCTTCTCTTTTATGAAACGTGGACCTTGTCCCGTAGGATCATCTGACACTCGTTCCCGAGCATACTGAAGTAATGGATCCAGCGCTTGAGCCGACCTAAAACTATCTCCGTCCTCTTCTAACTTCCAATCAACGGCTAACAGGAGCATATTCTTCTCCTTCCATTCCCTTTTTTGAATTCTCTTCACTTTCTTACTCTTTGGTTGCTTACATGAAGGGGTGTATATTTCTTCTTCCCTGAAAGGGGCCTCTTCCCACCAGCTCTTCTCAATTGCATGTATTAATTTAGGGAATTCAGGAATGTCTGACCCAACTAACAAGGGTTTTGGTAAAGAGGGTAGAACGGCTGCTGTTACTCCCAATTTCTCCGTTCCCAATTTGATCTGTATGTACTTTGATGGATAAGCCTTTACATCCCCATGTACACAGCGAACTGGGATCTCCCCTGAGGAATGATAACTTTCACCTACCAATTCTGACGTCACGGCAGTCTGAAGGCTTCCCGAGTCGATTAGGGCAGTTGTAGGTTTTCCATCCACTTCAGCCTCACACGTATATAAGTATTGTGACTGTCTTCCAGGCGCTTGTTCAACGTATTCACTTTCTTTAATGGAGTCAAAGACCCCCACATCCATTGGTTCTGTTCTTGGTTTCTTCGGGCAAAATCTAGCAAGGTGGCCCCAGTCTCCGCAGTCAAAACATTGAGGTCCTCGAACGGTTATGGTGGAGGGACGATAATTTGTGGGTCCCTCACTGTTGGGTCTGGACCGCACCACTTCTCCTTCTGGCTTCCTCAGCATGGAGTGGGGCCATCTTGGCTGTGACCCAGCTTTATTGGTGTTTGTATGTGCTTTATACGTTGTCGTATAGGATATCAACCGTCCCTGGCCCGCTTTCTGATAAGCGGAGGCCACATCTACCGCTTCCTGTAGAGACAGTCGATGATGTTGTTTGACCCATCTCTGCATAGGACCGGGAAGGGCCTCAACGAACTGTTCCAAGATCACTTTTTCTGTGATTTCATTTGTAGTGGTCAGACTAGGTTGTAACCATTTCTCCGCCAGTTCCTTCACTCTATAAAATAACTGTCTGGGGGTTTCCTCTCCCGTCAATTTGACTTCTCTAAACTTTATTCGGTACATTTCCTCATCGTGTCCCATTCTTTCTAGCACCACTTTCTTCATATCTCCATATAGGGTATCTCCCGTGGGGTTGGCGGCCTGATAGGCTGACTGAATTTCTCCGGTCATTAATGGTGCAATGTAATGGCACCATCTCTCGGCTGGCCATTGGGCGTTCCTAGCTACCCTCTCGAAGTTCACAAAAAAATGGGTCGGATCCTCCCCAGTCGCGTATTTTTGTAAGACAGATGTAGGTACTTGAGGGTTGTTCCTAGTATTAGTAACCTCTAATAATTGGGCTTGCTGCATTTGTAACGCTTGCTGGAAAGCTAGTCTGTCTGCTTGGGCCTGTTGATTCTGTATTTGCAAGGCCTGCTGTAACATTTGTTGTCCCTCACTTAGGGTCTTGATAAGTTCCTCCATCGCGTTCTCTTATCCCACTTCTGTGCACCAATCTGTAACAGATTGTCTTCAATATTGTATAAATCAAATAAAACTGAGACAACAAATTGTTTGTATGGAATTCAACGCGAATCCAAATAACTTTATTAACAATGTTTTCCTCTTTTCTTTCAGAGATCGTTTAAATGAAAAGGATACGTCTTCACTGTTGGATCTGGTCAGCGTTGTATCAATACAGATTTCTCCTCTGGTCCAAGGTAAGTGGTGTCTCTTTATTCTATTTTGATTCCTTTCTTTTGAAGATATTGTTACTTCTCTCCTTCCACCATATCTCTTTGAAACTTGTTTCTTTTCTCTCAGAGTAAACTTCTATGAGTGTTTTCCTCAATTAGCCGAACTTATCCTCTAACGCGTCTGAATATTTGTTTAGAGGTTAATAATAAAAGTACCTTTGAGACTCCCTTCTTACTTAGATAGTATTCATAAATATTTTGGGTTCGACCCCTCACCCTCTTCAGCCTCTTATATTCATGTTCTCAAAGCTTCTTCAGTTCGCTGTTTATTTATGCAGCGTCGTATTGTAATCCTTCTCAGGCAATTATCCCCATGAAAGTATCCATTTAATAAAGGCGCTTTCTTATTGGTGGTTTCCTGCAGTCTATAAAGATTTCCCTCTTCGGAAGTCAGTCACTAGCCTCAAACTCCCCATACGGGTCCTTTCCTGAACTTACTTTTCACCACCCGACTTCTTCCTTCATCAAGGATCTCTGCGATCAGTCATTCCCTTCTGTGCACGACTAGCAGTCGGCTCTGCACGGCTTCTCCAGGACCACAGCGTCCACTGTCTCCCGTCTCAGCCACCTCCACGTTCCGTGTCTGGGTCTCCGGATACGACACCTTCGTTAGTTCAGGGCGGGTGCCTCTCTCAACTACTTCAACGACTACGATCGTTGTATTTACTCGTGACGGCTTCTCCAGGATAACGGCGTTCACTGCCTCTCGCCTCAGCCACGTCCACGGTCAGCTCCTGCCCTCCAGACACGGCTTCTTTCGGTGAAGTCAGCGATCACACTCGCTGTGTTAAAACGAACATCAAACAAAAACTCGGCAACCTGCGCAACGGCGCAACTTCGTCTCTGTATTTATAAACTCAGGCCGAAACCAACAGCTGCTTCTTAAAACGAAAACTCCTCTTCAATACGCCCATGCGTAACCGTCTTTTTCTCCCTCTTCTACTCGAGTTCCCGTCTCCTAGGTAACAACAAATGACAGCTTTTCCATTAGAGGAAAGTCCATACATGGATTAAATCAACCAGGACTTCCTGGTTACACATTCATTATGTATTACTGTATATGTGGGCTTATCACATTTAAGGACACCGTCACACCCCCTCTACTAAACCCTTACGTTCGGGAAGGGTTTCTGCTCTGGACAAATAATCAGCTTGTGACAGCATCTTTCCAGGTCTATAAACAGTATTAAAGGAGAAGGGCTGGAGGGAAAGAAACCATCTTAGAACCCTCTGGTTTGAGTCCTTATTACGGGCTAACCAGACCAAGGGAGCGTGATCTGTAATCAGCGTAAACTCTCGACCCAGCAGGTAGTACCTGAGTGCCTCGATGGCCCATTTGACGGCCAGACACTCCTTCTCTATGGTCGGATAACTTAACTCATGTGGTAACAATTTCCTACTGATGAACAGTATAGGCCTCTCTCCCTCGCCTTGATTCTGAAGAAGCACTGCTCCGAGTCCCGTTCCTGAAGCATCAGTCTGAAGAGTAAATGGAGATTTAAAATCTGGACATTGCAAGATCGCTCTTTCGGTGAGGGCCTCTTTCAGAATATCAAAGGCTTTTCTGGTTTCAGCTGTTTCCCAAATTTTCTTAGGTACCGTGGGTTTCTTCAACAGATCTGTTAGAGGAGCGGCTAAAGTAGAAAAATGCGGGATAAACCGCCTGTAATACCCCACAAATCCTAGGAATGCCCGTACTTGTTTTGGACTCTCGGGGAATTTCAATTGCTTTATAGCCTTTACTTTTTCTTCTTGGGGTCTAATCATTCCCTGACCCACATAGTACCCCAAATATTTAGTATGAAAGGTTGCTACATGTGTCTTCTTAGGGTTTATGTGTAACCCAGCTTGTCTCAAAGTCGAAAGTATACTCCTCAGATGCACTAGATGTTCTTGCCATGAATGACTATATATGATGATGTCATCCAGATATGCGCCAACATAACTTTCATGACCCTTTATGATGTGATTCATCAATCTCTGAAAAGTTGCAGGTGCTCCATGTAACCCAAAGGGCAACACCGTGAACTGGTATAGGCCGGTAGGTGTAGCAAAGGCTGTCTTTTCCTTATCTGTCGGCGATAAGGGTATCTGCCAATAGCCTTTGGTTAGATCAATGGTGGTTAAGAATCTGGCCTTCCCTAAATTATTCAATAAATCTTCTATGCGTGGCATGGGATAAGCATCAAATTTAGAAATTTCGTTCAGTTTTCGGAAGTCCATGCAGAACCTTACACTGCCATCTGGTTTTGGTACCAAGACCACCGGTGAACTCCAATCACTATGGGATGGCTCAATGATACCCAAATCTAACATCTCCTGTACTTCCTGGTTGATGGTGTTTATTTTTGATTCAGGTATTCGATAGGGTCTGAGTCTTATTAGAGATCCCGGTTTAGTATCAATACGATGGCAAGTCAATTTGGTTCTTCCTGGTAGTGATGAGAATATCTCGCTGAAGTCTTGTAAGAGGGAAGACAGATCAGATTTTTGTCGGACCGACAGTTCAGGGTTAATGTTCAAGCTTTCCACCCCGAATCTTTCCTTAATCTGGGGAAAGTTTTCTTCTGGTGGTGATTCACTGGTAATCATTGCAATGGTTTGCACTGGAGGTATCCACTTTTTCAGTAGATTCACATGATAGGTCTGACAAGCCAGTCTCCTACCTGGCTGTTTCAGTTTATACGTTAAAGGTCCCAGTACTTCCTGAATTTCAAAAGGTCCTTTCCAGCTGGCCAACATCTTATTGTCTGAGGTGGGCATCAGTACTAGTACTTGCTCCACTGTTTTGAACGTACGTAACTGGGCCTTTTGGTTATAATATTTCTCTTGTTTCACTTGAGCTTGAAGAAGGTTGTTTCTAGCTATATCTTGTAGCTTCTCAATTCGATCTTGTAACTGTGATGCGTATTCTGTTAAAGTCAACTCCTGATCTGGTTGTTCCTCCCAATTTTCTTTCAGGATGTCTAATAAAGTTCTTACTGATCTTCCGAACAATAACTCGAAAGGCGAGAAACCTGTTGATGACTGGGGCGTGTTTCTTAGAGTCATTAATATCCACGGTAACATTCTGTCCCAGTCTCCATTTCCTGGTGCAGTCGTCTTCTTTATCATCTGCTTAATAGTTTGGTTGTAGCGTTCAACTAACCCATCAGTTTGGGGATGGTATACAGCTGTTTTTAGATGATCAATTTTTAGTATCTCACAAACTTGTTTTAAGACATTAGACATAAAGTTCGACCCTCTGTCTGTTACGATTTCTCTTGGTATCCCCACTCGTCCAATAAAGGGAATTAATACATCACATATCTGTTGCGTATTGGTGGTCTTTAATGGAAAAGCTTCTGGATACCTAGTGGCATAGTCTACCACAACGAGGATATACTTATGGCCTCTTTTTGTGGGGTCTATCGGCCCGACAATATCAAGTCCAATCCGACTGAAAGGTTCTATAACCAGTGGCATTGGTTGCAATGGTGCTTTCTTTATATTAGCTCTATTTTTCTTCTGACATTCTTCGCAGGATTGACAAAACCTAACCACTTGTTGGTATATGCCTGGCCAGTAAAATCTATCCAAAATTTTTCTCGTTGTCTTTTCTGTTCCGAGATGTCCTTCACCAACTTGTAAGTGAGCTACCTCCAGGACTGTTTGATAATATTTTCTTGGGACTAGAAGTTGTTTCAGCTCATCTCCACCCCTGGACTTACTCACACGGTATAACAACCCCTTCTCTTTTATGAAACGTGGACCTTGTCCCGTAGGATCATCTGACACTCGTTCCCGAGCATACTGAAGTAATGGATCCAGCGCTTGAGCCGACCTAAAACTATCTCCGTCCTCTTCTAACTTCCAATCAACGGCTAACGGGAGCATATTCTTCTCCTTCCATTCCCTTTTTTGAATTCTCTTCACTTTCTTACTCTTTGGTTGCTTACATGAAGGGGTGTATATTTCTTCTTCCCTGAAAGGGGCCTCTTCCCACCAGCTCTTCTCAATTGCATGTATTAATTTAGGGAATTCAGGAATGTCTGACCCAACTAACAAGGGTTTTGGTAAAGAGGGTAGAACGGCTGCTGTTACTCCCAATTTCTCCCCTCCCAATTTGATCTGTATGTACTTTGATGGATAAGCCTTTACATCCCCATGTACACAGCGAACTGGGATCTCCCCTGAGGAATGATAACTTTCACCTACCAATTCTGACGTCACGGCAGTCTGAAGGCTTCCCGAGTCGATTAGGGCAGTTGTAGGTTTTCCATCCACTTCAGCCTCACACGTATATAAGTATTGTGACTGTCTTCCAGGCGCTTGTTCAACGTATTCACTTTCTTTAATGGAGTCAAAGACCCCCACATCCATTGGTTCTGTTCTTGGTTTCTTCGGGCAAAATCTAGCAAGGTGGCCCCAGTCTCCGCAGTCAAAACATTGAGGTCCTCGAACGGTTATGGTGGAGGGACGATAATTTGTGGGTCCCTCACTGTTGGGTCTGGACCGCACCACTTCTCCTTCTGGCTTCCTCAGCATGGAGTGGGGCCATCTTGGCTGTGACCCAGCTTTATTGGTGTTTGTATGTGCTTTATACGTTGTCGTATAGGATATCAACCGTCCCTGGCCCGCTTTCTGATAAGCGGAGGCCACATCTACCGCTTCCTGTAGAGACAGTCGATGATGTTGTTTGACCCATCTCTGCATAGGACCGGGAAGGGCCTCAACGAACTGTTCCAAGATCACTTTTTCTGTGATTTCATTTGTAGTGGTCAGACTAGGTTGTAACCATTTCTCCGCCAGTTCCTTCACTCTATAAAATAACTGTCTGGGGGTTTCCTCTCCCGTCAATTTGACTTCTCTAAACTTTATTCGGTACATTTCCTCATCGTGTCCCATTCTTTCTAGCACCACTTTCTTCATATCTCCATATAGGGTATCTCCCGTGGGGTTGGCGGCCTGATAGGCTGACTGCATTTCTCCGGTCATTAATGGTGCAATGTAATGGCACCATCTCTCGGCTGGCCATTGGGCGTTCCTAGCTACCCTCTCGAAGTTCACAAAAAAATGGGTCGGATCCTCCCCAGTCGCGTATTTTTGTAAGACAGATGTAGGTACTTGAGGGTTGTTCCTAGTATTAGTAACCTCTAATAATTGGGCTTGCTGCATTTGTAACGCTTGCTGGAAAGCTAGTCTGTCTGCTTGGGCCTGTTGATTCTGTATTTGCAAGGCCTGCTGTAACATTTGTTGTCCCTCACTTAGGGTCTTGATAAGTTCCTCCATCGCGTTCTCTTATCCCACTTCTGTGCACCAATCTGTAACAGATTGTCTTCAATATTGTATAAATCAAATAAAACTGAGACAACAAATTGTTTGTATGGAATTCAACGCGAATCCAAATAACTTTATTAACAATGTTTTCCTCTTTTCTTTCAGAGATCGTTTAAATGAAAAGGATACGTCTTCACTGTTGGATCTGGTCAGCGTTGTATCAATACAGATTTCTCCTCTGGTCCAAGGTAAGTGGTGTCTCTTTATTCTATTTTGATTCCTTTCTTTTGAAGATATTGTTACTTCTCTCCTTCCACCATATCTCTTTGAAACTTGTTTCTTTTCTCTCAGAGTAAACTTCTATGAGTGTTTTCCTCAATTAGCCGAACTTATCCTCTAACGCGTCTGAATATTTGTTTAGAGGTTAATAATAAAAGTACCTTTGAGACTCCCTTCTTACTTAGATAGTATTCATAAATATTTTGGGTTCGACCCCTCACCCTCTTCAGCCTCTTATATTCATGTTCTCAAAGCTTCTTCAGTTCGCTGTTTATTTATGCAGCGTCGTATTGTAATCCTTCTCAGGCAATTATCCCCATGAAAGTATCCATTTAATAAAGGCGCTTTCTTATTGGTGGTTTCCTGCAGTCTATAAAGATTTCCCTCTTCGGAAGTCAGTCACTAGCCTCAAACTCCCCATACGGGTCCTTTCCTGAACTTACTTTTCACCACCCGACTTCTTCCTTCATCAAGGATCTCTGCGATCAGTCATTCCCTTCTGTGCACGACTAGCAGTCGGCTCTGCACGGCTTCTCCAGGACCACAGCGTCCACTGTCTCCCGTCTCAGCCACCTCCACGTTCCGTGTCTGGGTCTCCGGATACGACACCTTCGTTAGTTCAGGGCGGGTGCCTCTCTCAACTACTTCAACGACTACGATCGTTGTATTTACTCGTGACGGCTTCTCCAGGATAACGGCGTTCACTGCCTCTCGCCTCAGCCACGTCCACGGTCAGCTCCTGCCCTCCAGACACGGCTTCTTTCGGTGAAGTCAGCGATCACACTCGCTGTGTTAAAACGAACATCGAACAAAAACTCGGCAACCTGCGCAACGGCGCAACTTCGTCTCTGTATTTATAAACTCAGGCCGAAGCCAACAGCTGCTTCTTAAAACGAAAACTCCTCTTCAATACGCCCATGCGTAACCGTCTTTTTCTCCCTCTTCTACTCGAGTTCCCGTCTCCTAGGTAACAACAAATGACAGCTTTTCCATTAGAGGAAAGTCCATACATGGATTAAATCAACCAGGACTTCCTGGTTACACATTCATTATGTATTACTGTATATGTGGGCTTATCACATTTAAGGACACCGTCACAGCCATTTTTTCTTAAACCGCCTGGGGCGCTGCAACCGCTAAGGCCGTCACTGCTGCAATGGATAAAACCAAATGGATATTTAAAAGCAGCAACAAATACAATGAGACCGATTCACAATCAAGCAAGTAAAGAAAACTGCACAGGGTGTGACTTTATTTGTTTTATTTAAACAAATGTACGGGTCCCCTTTTTCACAAAGGTGATCTGCGCACTCGCGTTGACCAGAGCAAACCACGCACTGATCAGCCCTCTGGCATTCATTAGCGTTGGAGAGAGCATTGAGATGCCCTTTCTGCCTTTTTTGCACTTTTTTGGGGCCAAAGTGAAGGGGATATCAAGAGGTTTTAAGAGTTGTGACTGTTTCAACATTTCTGGGGAGCGTAAATCTTTTAAGGGTTATTTGGCAAAATTGGTAGCACTAGACTGAAAATGGGCAAGGTTACATTGGGCCAATTGGTCGTTTGTAGGTTTTAGGCAGATCACCGTAGTACCCACCTTGACTAGTGACTTTAAAGGCAAACGCAATATGCATGTATGTGCGGATCTCTTAAGTTTGCCCATGCCATGGTCATGCTATGGCCTAGCCGGTCCCATAGCACAGCAAGTAGAGCAGGAATCTGTGCAGAACCTGCAGACGCAGGTTTGAATCCTGGCAGGGCCAAACTCAGCCTTTCATCCTTCTGAGGTCAATAAATGAGCACCACACACTGTGGGTAATATTAAGCAGCGCTCAGATGCCTGAGGGTTCGTAGCGCTATATAAATGCTAAATTATTATTAAGTCCTGGTTTAATCTTTGCATTCTGCGAGTTGAAGTTTTGTATTTCCCATTTTAAATTCAGAACTGCAAGACCCAGAATGCACATCAAAGAGAAAATAAGGACTGGCTGACCCAATGGCACATCTATGGGACAGGTGAGAGACCTCTGCGTATAGATGACTGAATCAGCTGTTTAGCACCTGCGCGTCAGCTGTTTAGCGCCTGCGCGGACTCCTGTGGACCTTCTATCATTATTGCCCAGGGCACAAGTCGACAGACCACGTGGGTAGGGTGATCAGACGTCCCAGTTTTGCCGGGACTGTCCCGATAAATATGCTCTGTCCCCCTTTCTCAAGATCATGTTCCCATTGTAAACTGCAGTGGTGCTGGTTTTTTGTAGTATGTCTTCATAGCTGGCAGGCAGGAATGCACAATCTCGCACTGAAGAAATGCTGCATTTTGCAGCTTAAGATAGTGTTAGTTTGTGATACATTAATTATACTAGGTGTTTCTTTGAACAATAACACTTAAACCCCCTCCTCCTCCAAACGCTATGTAGTGCCTTGACATCCAATTTCAAGTGTTAGTCCTACTTTTATGTTAGTTGCCCTGTCCCGGTTTTTTACGTTTTAAATCTGGCCACCCTACAAGTGGGTGAACTGTGTCCGCTCAATTTTTTGAGAGGGCCGAGGCTGGCCATCACAACTGTGTGTTTAAAGATTTTTTTATTATTTTTTTTTAAATGGTAATTGTTTATTAAGTCGAATGAAATGTGTATATTTCACTTAAGGAAACGTTCACTTCCTCTATGACGTCACCTCCCAATGCGTGCACCAGAGTACCCCACATTTCTTTAGGACTCGAGCCCCGTTTGCCTATGAGTCCCTTTACCGCAATCGGCCATTGGCTGCTGCCCAATGGCATATGGGTTCTCTGTGCTTTGCGACGTGCAGCAGCTTCTCGGCGCTGCAACGCACACTGCTCCTCTTGGAGCTGCGGCCCTGAGATGTGCTCCTGCTCTGTGATAATGCTTCTTTGAGGCAGACAGTAGTGAGTGCTCTGCCTGCTGAGACGTGCGGATGCACTTTGATGTCCTCTCACCGATCAGGCTGCTCTGCAATGCCGCTGCTCCGTGAAGCTGCAAATCTCAGATAAGCCGCTCTCAGATGCTGCTCGTTCCGAGTCACGCCACGTCCCGCCCTTTGTTGTTTCCCCAAGAATGCAGCAGCGCCCCACTCTGAGAGGCTGCTCTTCTGAAACCTGCAGATGGCATGGAGCGACTGCTGGAGCATGCGGCTGCCGAAGCGACTCCCGTCCACTGAGCAGATGCTGCCACCTACCGGCCATAACAGAAAGCAGCAGCCGCGGCACTTGGCGGCCGGCTCGTTTGTATTCATTCCCTTGTTAGCTCTGCTGTCAGCAGAGCCGAAGGGTTTGAGAGTCGGCAATCGTGTGTGATCTGTAAACATTATTTTGAAAGAACAGCGTTGGAGTGCAGCCTTGTCATTCCCCAACTATAAATTAGCCTGCACAGATGTGGCGCATGGAAATGCCGACTTCTCCTCACACATCCATCTTTGCTGGCACGCCTGTTTAGTGCATGCTTCAAGCAGAATGGCAGCGAATTACACCGCTAAATACGCAGCCTGCTCGCAGGGAAGCAGCAGGGTGTCTCCCGGGGCATTTGAGCGTTGGAGAGGTGGGCAGTGACGTGGCAGTCGGGGATTGGCTAGGATAATGCTGGGCTGCTACACGGGTCTCGAAGTTTCCACACGCTATAACATCCGCACTGGGTTAATGTGAAATAATTCTTATGATTTTCCATTTCAGATTTTTCAAATTTGCAATTTCTTGTGTCCATGTGTCGAACTGTGCAAATGGATGGCACGAATTTGCCGGTGTTTTGGCTTTATAAAGTACGAGCCTCGCTAGAGAGCAACGCAGCACTGTACAAACAGACTTTTGTAAAATCAATAGGGCTGGGCGGTTTTTTTTATTTTTATTGGTGGCTGCCAGTATGAAAGGATGAACGCGTGGAGGATGGATGTCGTGTGGTGGCAGGTGCTGGGTGCATCTGTGTGTATTTTGGATGTGGGTGCATTTTTGGAGTTGAGAGAACGGTGCATGATTGTGATTCCCTAGATAGGTGCATGGGCTTGGATCCATGCATTGTGTGGTTTGGTGAAGGGGTGAAACTGTGGATTTGGTGTGATTGGATGGATGGGTGAGTGATTGGGTGCATGATGCGTGTGAGTGGGTGAATTAATGTGTGTCAGTAGGTGGAGGGATGCATGGGTGAAAATGGGAGCAGTGGTGTGATGGCGTGATGGATTGAGGAGTGTGATTTTGTGGGTGGATGGATGTGACTGCACGCACATGCTCTTGGCAATACTCCTGTAGCTTCTGGGCATCAGTGGGCGGGTACCCCCCCCCCCGCCCACGCCTGTAACACCCTGCGCAGGCTTGTCAATTCTCTTACATGGTCCTGCTGTTTCCAACACCATAGTCTCTGCATTGTCTCAAATTCAGCAGCAACTTGTGACCAACAGCCCAGGAAGAGTGAGCAGGGGTGAGCAGGCATCAGAGCGCCCCTGGTTCACCTTCGGGGGTCGTTACTGGAGCTGTCCTAGAAGCATACCTCAAGGGAGGGCCCCGGGCGGGCCCACGCTCCCTACCTAGTGTCACTGCCGATGACAATCCAGCATTTCCAGTTCTTCACTCTATGATCGCCTTCTGTAGACAGAGGATGCTTCTTCTTCTTCTTCTTAATTATCGGATGCGTGGGCGGACCCACGCAGGCGCTTCCCCATCCTAAAGGATGATGTACACCAGACCCACCAATCAATACTTAGCTCACATAAACTCACAACTCCTCCCACCGCCCCATCTGCCTCACAAAATCCAACATCACACTGCTCCTCCTCCTGCCTCTCACCCCGTCACCTCCCAGCAAAGCCTTCCCACTCAGCTCAGCCACACCCAGCGCAGACAACGGAACCCTCATCAATTCTCTCTCCTCAACATGTCTCTCACACCTAAGCAGAAAATGTCCCACAGTCTCAGGCACCCCACACACCGCACAGTCTCTCGACCCACGCTTCCCCACTCAAAACAGACAGTCATTCAGCCCCACATGCCCCATCCTCAACCGATTCAGCATCACCTCCTCCCCCCTCCTCCATTCCAGACTTCCCGCGCCCACCTTCACCGACACTTTCCCATGAACACCAAATATCCACCTGCCCTTCACCCCACTCACCCACCTCTCCTGCCACTCATCCATGACCCGTCTCACCACCACAACCTTCACCTCATCCACACTCAAAGGCAACCTCACATCAACCGCTCCCCTTCTCATACCCTCACCCGCCGCCAGATCCACCAACTCATTACCCAAAATGCCACTGTGACTGGGGACCCACGCCAACTCCAAATCCATTCCCCCACGCACACACCGATCAATCTTCCTCCTAATGTCCAAAATCACATCCTTCCTATCACCATCCCCTGCCACAATCGCCTGCAATCTACTCAATGAATCGGAGAACACCACCACCTTCTCATACCCCAACTCACACAACCTATCAATCACCAATGCAATCGCCACCAACTCAGCCGTACAAATAGACACATCATTCGTCAGTCGCCCCACTTTATACTCCCCAGTGCTTTCCAGATAATACGCCATACCCACTCTCCCAGACATAGGATCTTTCGAACCATCCGTGAACACCTTACATCCTTCCTTCCCTGCCACATATGCCTGACCCAAAGTCTTGATCTCACCCCGCAAACCCTGCTTCTTTGACCCCACACTCGCCAACTATAAACACACCTTTGGAGACCCCATCATCCACATCGGCCATCTCACCAAATCCGTACCCGTCACAGCCAACAACTCGCCCACACCCCACTGCACCCCCTTCTCCCACATGTGAAACGCCAAAGTGCTCCCCTTCCTCCTCCACCGGTCCCCATAGTCGTCAAACCTCCAATTATACTTCAAACATTCACGCACCGGATGAGCCACACTCTTCGCACTGCACTTCACCCACCACCTCATATTCAACGCATCCCTCCTCAACCCCAACGGCATCTCCCCCACAAGCACCTGCACCGCATTCACTGGAGAGGACCTCATCACACCCGAACCCACCCTCAATGCCCTCGCCTGCACCCTATCCAACAGCAGCTTCTGACTCGCTGTGAAACCCACTGCCACCTGACATCCAAAATACATCACACTCAAAATCAACCCCTTATACAACATACGTAAACACTTCTGCTGCGCACCCCACTCTTTCCCAGACACCGCCCGCAATAAATTCAACCTACGTTTACACTTATCCACCACACCATCCACCTGCAAATTCCAGTTCAACTTCCTATCCAAAATCACCCCCAGGTACCGAAACTCCTCTACGCTCTTCACCCTCACACCTTTCAAAATCAAGTTCAACTCCTGTTGCACCCTTTTCCTTGAGAAAACCATACTCACACTTTTATCCACAGACACCGAAAAGCCCCATTTCCCACACCACTCCTCCATACGCACTATCGCAGCTTGCAGCCGACTCTGCACCAACAACAACCTCCGCCCTCTTACCCATACCACACCATTATCTGCAAAGAAATCCACTTGACACCCGATTCCCGGCAAAGCTCGAATCAACCAATCCAGCATCACATTAAACAGCATTGCACTAATTACACTACCCTGCAGCGTCCCATTCTCCATCTTCCAAACTTCAGATAGCACCCCCCTCACTCTCACCTGAAAGGTCCTATCAGCCAAAAACGCCCTAATCCACCGAAACATTCTCCCCTTCACACCCATCTCCAACAGTTTCACCAACAACCCACTCTCCACACCATATCATACGCCTTCTCCAAATCCAAAAAGAACGCTCCCACCAACTCCCCATCACACAATGCCTCCTCCACCCCAGTCCTAACCTCACTAACGGATCAGCCACCGACCGATTCCTCCTGAACCGACTCTGGAAATCACTCAAACACCCATTCGACTCCAAATAAAAGCCCAATCGCTCAACCACCATCCGTTCCATAACCTTACACAACACAACAGTCAGCGCAATCAGCCTATACGACTTACACTCTGTAGGAACTTTGCCACCCTTCAAAATCGCCACCACAATCGCTCTTTTCCACAACTTCGGCACAACTCCACTCTTCCATATCTCATTGAACAGAGCCAATACCTCTAACTTACATTCCACAGGCAACTTCTCCAAAAATACATACATGACCCCATCCACCCCTGGGCTAGACCACTTCCCCTTCCGAATCGCCCCATCCAACTCCACCATAGTAAACGGAACCTCATACTGCTCCTCCCAAGGCCCAACATTCGCCAACAACTCCCGCAACTCCTCCTTAACCACACCCATACTTAGCCTCACCAATTCTGGGAAGTTCCCTGAACTGTGCACCCCCGCAAAATACTCCCCCAACAAATTCGCCTTATCCCCATCCTCACTGACCACCTCTTCCCCTTTCAACAACACTGACACAACACCCTGCGGCCTCATCAATCCAGACATCCGTTTGAACTGTTTCCAAACCTCACCCACACCAGAATCACTCCCCAGGGTCCCACAATAGCCCCTCCAATATCCATGCTTCTTTTCCCTTATTACCCTCTGCACCACCGCCTTAGCCTTTTTATATGCCACCAAATCCACCAACATTCCTGATCTCACCGCCCTGGCCCTAGCCTTCTTACGCGCCACCACAGCCCTCGAACCTTCCACCGACCACCAAGGAACCTCGACCTTCCCACCCTTCCCCTTCTCAATCTCCGGAACTGCCGCCACAGACGCTGCTCTCATTCCCCGCACCAGATGCTCATTTCATTCATCCACCCCCCCATCCCTACCTCGAGGAACAATCAAGGCCCGACTCACTCCCTTATACATCTCCCAATCAGCCTTCCTAAAATTCAACCAGCTCCCAGACATCCGTGGCCTGATCCCTACCTCACCCCTCACAGTCACCAAAATACCAGAATGGTCGCTCCCCATATCCCCGTCCTCACGCACCTCCCAATCACATTCTCCTGAAATCGCAGCAGACACCCAGGTCAAATCCAAACACGACAACTTCCCAGTCCTCACATCCAACTACGTACCTCTTGGGTGTCTTGACCCACGTTCACGCAGTCTTTGCACACAACAAAATGGTCCCCTGGCCTGCCACCCATCAGTGCTAAGGAATATGGTGCTGTTCAAAATCTGTTGTTATTAATGTCAAAAATGGATGCAATACTGGTGCCCACCACTACCAGAAAGCCGGCGTTTGAAAACCACCAGACACTTGTGTAAAACTGAACAAATGAACCAAACCAGGCCAAAGAAAGACTTACTAAGAGGTGGATACAATGTAAAACTATATTCTGAAATGACTTGAAGGAAGTAATTGTCTAATGTATATATTGAAAATAGCTGGGGATGTCAGCAGCTTAAGTGAATTTGGGTTTAAAGCCACTAAAATCGAAATGTTTAGAATAAATGACTGACCTACTTTTGAGTGTCACATAGTTTGCAACTGTTAAATGTCATAGTTTTGAACTTAGAATCAGTGTTCTGGCTGCATGTGTAAAAATTGCAAGTTTGGTTTGAATGTAGAAAACTGGGAACCAAAGTGACATTTAGCTGAAGCCTGGTTTAAGAGATTGAATTCTGCCTGACAACTACCCCCGACAGGAGTTGAAACTTGATCAGCAGCTGTGATGACACCTCTCTGATTGAATTAGGGGAGTGGCACCTGGGGACTGCACGAAACTAAACAATGAGCCTTCCTTGGCCCAGGCAAATGTTAAATTAGGGGGGTCGTAAATGGCTTCCTCTTGGAAGGAAACGGGGAGGGGCACTGCATCTGTGAGCAACTTGAGTTTAAGCAAGTGGGCAAACCAGAAATTCCACCATGTGCTTTGGGAAACCACACCCCTCTGGGCCAGAGCATAATTTTAAAAAGATGGATAATTCATAGTACGGCCTTGTCAAAATTATATAATTAATATCATTATTCTTGTGATTTTTCTATGCACATTTTAAGAGGTGTTAGGAATCTGTGGTATATTCTTGGGAGTAGTAGCGGAAAATAAGGTTGTTACTCCAAATGTATGCATGTTAAAAATCTGACACTTTATCATCTGAAACCCATATTCCTTGTGCACATTTGTGTAAAATCTGGAAAAGTTTAGAGGTTGTGTTCTTGATGAAAAGGGCAGAATTCTGTCATAAGTGGACACGACATCTTACAAAGACAGGGATCGGACTGTTTGGTGCTACAGAAAATATATTAACTGGACATATAATATTAGAAAAATGGTACATAGATAAATGGGTATTTGGATCAGAAATAGATTTGTGTGCAATTTGACAAGGGGAGGATCCTCTGACCATAAACCTACCTCATTAATCTGACTCACTGTTCCCTTCCCAAATCAGGTCAAAGAGAAATCCTTGACCTATCAAATTGTGAGTGGGTTGGGCAAAGAAAGTTAGCATCCACACCAATTTTCAAAAGACATAAAAAGAGCCACTGGAACCCAGGCAGGGACATTCACTTTCCACTTTTTTGCGGGACGCTTTGCCGGGAGACTCCAGACTTCAAATCCATCAATCTCCAAAGACCAGAGATCCAGAGACCAGAGATCCAGAGAGACCAGAGATCCAGAGAGATCAGATTGCTGTGCAGTGCTGAGAGCTGACCCAGATCGCTGTGAGCAGAACCAGAGAACCAGTACCCAGTGGCGAGAGAAGTCTGCCCAACCTGACCCGATCCGTGACAAAGTCTCATTCCTGTCCAAAATATAGTGTGACTCCTCAGCCAGAACTGTGCAAAACCCAATCTCTTAGTTTAAAATAATCTAATTCAAACTATTTTAACCTATTGAGAACTGCATCATACAAATCGCGTTCCTCCTGTTTATTCTAAAGCTGCAAAACTATCATCTGTCATTCTGTCATTCTGAACTTGAAAATTTCATTTCGAGAATCTACCTTCACAAAATCGCCCGTATCTCCGGAACCGTTTGTCCTAGGAACAAAATTTAACTTATTTTTTAAAGCTGAAATTCGAAGCTTTCCAATGAGCCCAAAAGCAATTTGCTACTCCTTATCGTGCCTCCGTAATTGCGCTCGACACACATGACTAAATTGCCGCGATTTGACATTTTGCTTCATCCCAGCCACGTGTGAAAACATTTGTCTTTGCTTCCATCACGGAATTCTGTTTTCAACTTGACAACCATCCCTGAATCATTGATAGGGCTGGCCTGAACTGATTTAAAGTATCTCTCACTCACCCGGAACCTCTAGAGGGAATTAAAATCATTTTTAGCATATTTTTCCCTTCTTTGCATACCACCTTTAAAGTACTTTGCCTGTGTTTAAAATCATCCCTGTTTCTCTAAGCTTGCTAGGGGGGAACTGAATTTGTATTGTACTGTGATTGTATTCCTGAAGACTGTGTGTGTTACTTCCACCTCCTTACATTGCATAGAGGGGGGGGGGGTGAATTGCCAAAAGGGGAAAAGTGATTATATTATGTTTTGCTGAAATCATATCAAGTTTATTTCTGTGTTGCATTCTGTCCCACCTTGCATTTCCTTGAACCATATAAGCATTCTCTGCTACCTTAGTCCTCTGTTCTTATTCATAAGTAACCAAGAACTGTGCTACTGTTGGATTACCTATTGCTGATTACTGCTCATATTCACAAGTGCGCTACCAATTATCAATTTATTTATAAAAGTGTGATATATATCTATTGTTTAATTTTTCAAATAAACCTTTTCAATTTGCAAAACAAACCTACTTCTTGGCTCAGTGGGGTCAGGGGGATTCTCAGAGAGGGGCGTGATACAAGGGTTCATCATCCAGAGTATAACATGTCATAAAAATATATAAATAAGGGCTTCCCTTGAGCAATCCCAGACAAGGCACTGACCTAGTGGGAATGCTTGATTGGTGTCATTAACAGAGTGGGGGCTCGTAGCCGGGGATTCTGGATTAGATCTATCACTTGTGCAGATTAATACAGTGTGCTAACTGACAGAATATATAAATTCTGTCGGAACACCACGCCGTGTTACACTGTAGAAACACCCCTCAAAGGAACGCTCTAAGGAAATGGCCTGTTTTGCAAATAAAATACAAACTTCTGTAAGTCAGGAATGAAATCAAGTTCCAGAATGATGACCTTGGTAGATATCAAAATAGCCAGAGAACACCTCTTATATAAGCTATTTGTGAGAGGTGAGTGGGCTCATCAGGACCAGGCGGTCTGGTGGCAGGCAATTGCACCCCAGATCACTGAAACAGGGTCAGATAAATGGAGAGATCAGGGTCCCTTACATGTGGCCCTGAGTGAACTATATATGGCCCCTAAGGCCAAGGATGAGCACAACAAGATTGCCAGGGTAGCGGCATATTTATATTTCCATATGGGAGCCATACAGGACAACTGTGTTGAAGGCCAATATCTGGCAAATAGGCAACTGATGGCATTAGAGAAGGCCCAATCTGACCTGGTCTCTTCTGAGCAGAGGCTGCAGAGGAGCCAGGAGTCAGAAAATGATAGTAGGCAGTATATTATTAAAATAAAGGAGGAAATGGATATCCTGCAACAGGAAAAGTCTGACCAGGATAACAGATTTCTGGCCTTGCAGAAGGAGTACCAAGAAGGTTTGGACGCCCTACTGCAGAGCCAGAAAAAGCTGGAGCAACAACTGGACTTCAATAGGGCATGCGCAGAGCAGGTAGTCACCCTGCAAAGCCACCTAAATAGAGAGAAAGAGGAAAGCAATACATTGATTTTGAAAGACCTGGATACCCAGGCAGAGTTTGATCAAGAACGCCAGAAAGCTGGTGCCTTTCAAAGGTAGAGGGACGACCTGGCAGCACAGATGCAAGCTTAGTCAGGAAAGGGACACCTTAGGCTAGGAAGTCTGCCAATTAAAAGAAAAAATTGAAGGAAATCACCTGGCCCTCCAGGGGCTGGGTGACCTCCAAAAAGAGCATCAGAACTTGTTAGAGCACACCAGGAGGGTGGAAGATGCTCTGGCAAGAAAGGAGCAGGCCAGTAGGGATGGGACTCAGGAGGTAACCCTCCTTCAGCAAAGACTGGCCCAGTATTCCAGGACCAATCAGGAGGCAGAGAGAGAGAATGAGGCTCTCTGCCAGCACAATGTTAGGCTCCAGCAACAGGTAGCCATGCAGGAGAGACTGGTAGAGTCTAGTAAGGCCTTAACTGAGGAACTGAAAGCGCAGGCTCTTGCAATGCAACAAGGAGCAGGGGCTGACAGAGATGAAGTTCGCTGGGAAAGGGAAACACCTGAGCATAACCTCAGGAGCCCAAGTACCAGAGGCCTTCATCTCTCCCAGTCCTTGGACTCTGCCACCCCCATGTCCCCTGGCACACATGAGCACAGGGCCACAGGGAGGGCAGATTACTATCCGGCCAAAAGTATGGGGTTCATAGGCCAGTACCTCCCAGGAATGGATGGGCGGGCATCCGGGTAAGGGTACCTAAGCACAGTGCAACATAATGGGGAACCCCAGGAGAGTAGGCCCACTAAGGGCATCCTAAAAACCTCTGCCCAGGTAGGTCAGTGGGGAGGGGGGTACCCATCAAATCCTGGCAGCAAGGAGGGATCTGAAGACTCCTCTGAGCGGCCCAGGACACAGGAGACCAGGTCCCCACATTCTGCCAGCCATTCCCGGGCTCGCAGAATCCGGGAAAACCTGGAAGATCAGACGGGCACCTCTGGGAGCAGTGCCTCTGAGTCAGAGGATGAGTGGACCAGGGTTACCCGAACCAAAAAGGCCAATAAGGCAAAAAGGGTCTTGTTTAAGGACCCCTTAAAGCAGATCAAGGCAATAAGGAGTGTCATCACGCCTTATTACAAGAACGCCAAGTATTCTGTTTGGGAACACTTGGAGCTCTATGAGCAAATGATGGAGACTTTCCATTTGAAGGACAGCAGTAGCTGCATTAAGTATGTCAAATGGACATTCTCCCCAGAATACTCCAGTTTCTTTGCGGGGCTGGAGGACCAAAACCATTCAAGATGGTCCACATATAGGGCGGCCATCTTGAAGCATTTTTCTGTTCACCGGAATCCCCAAGAGGCTCGCAAGGCAGCCTACAATTTGCAATGTGGGGAGGATCAGGCCCCATAACAATTTGTGCAGGAATTAAAGCGTTCCTTTGCGCAGACCACTAGAAGGGTGCGCACGGACAGCAGAGAATTCATCAACACATTTTTCCATGCTCTCCCCAAATACATAATGACCCAGCTCGTGAGAGATTTTCACGAGAAAAGATCTTTAGACTGGGTCATTGAGCAAGCCACCCGCATCTATGAGGTGCAGAAACTGGTGGAAAATAAGAATCAGCCCAAAAACCCCAAAACCAACAGCACCCCTGCTGCTAAGAAAGGTGGCAGAGGTAAAGGTTGCCCCGTTTTAGATTTGGAGATGGGGGGACCTAAAAACCTGCCTGCACCAAATAATTCACAGCCCAGAAGGCCCTCGGGCCAGTCACAGACAGGGAGTCAAGGAGGCAGTCCCACAAATGGGGTCCCCCGCTCCCCTGACTATGTAAGTCCCCGCTACAAGAGAAACAGACCAATCCTCGGTTATGTGTGGACTCCTCCAGCCCAAGGGGGGGGGGGATCCAGCCAAGCACCTGACCCAGGGAACTTCCCTCCTAACTTCCCACAGGAGGGCAGAAATTCCCCAAACACTGGGCAGAACATTTTTCCCAGGTATCCACCCAATGTCCAGCCCCAAAATCATCCATCCTTCTTTCCCCACTTCCCTGAGCCCAGACAACCTAATCTGGGAGAGGGGGGGCCAAGGGTGGAGGGGTACCCAAATCTTCCCAACCCGGGGCACTACCAGAGAAGGGATAGCTACCCTTCCCGGGATCAGCCCAGGGGAGAAAACAGAACCCCGTATCAACCTGAGCAGGTTTCCCAACTTGAGCGCCTGGTCCAAAACATGGCACGGGATCTGGTTCACAGACTGAGGGCTCAACAGAACCCTCAGATGAGCATGCCACCACAGAATGCCCCAAACTCTGGCCCTGGTGCTCCAGAACAATGACAGGGGCAGCACCCCGATAACCCACCGGTTCCCAGGGAGGAGGCACAAGGGGAAGGGGGGTGTCAAGCCTTGGAGGAAGCTGCCTTCCCCACTTGTAAACAGCCCCTGGAAGCCCAGGAACCGGAAACAAAATCTCCTGCCCCTGAAAGTCTGCCTCCCAAGGAGCAGAGGGGGGTAGGAGAAACAAAGTACCCAAACAGACCCACTTTGTGGAGGAGGTACAGATCTTCCAATTTGAGGGAGAGGGATCCTCAGAGGATCCTGGGAAAAGGATCTTCTCCTTCAGAGATGGGGGAACTCCTCCCAAGGAAAAATGGGTCCCAAGGGATTCCAACCCAGACTGGGTAGATGTGGGGATTGAGCTGTCGCCGCCCATCATTCTATCCCAGAACCAACAAGACCGAAAACCCCTGGTTCAAACCCATCCTGGTGACTGCCTCCAAAAAGGGGGGGGGGCGGCCCAGAACCGCAACCAGGGGAACCCAAAACCGCATCAAAATACTGGGTAGATGTGGGGATTGAGCTGTCGCCGCCCATCATTCTATCCGAGAACCAACAATACCAAAATCCAGTGGGTCAAACCCATCCTGATGACTGCCTCCAAAAAGGGGGGGGCGGCCCAGAACCGGAACCAGGGAAACCCGAAACCATTTCCAGTTGCCAACTTTTTCTTTCAGATTCCCGAGACCCTCCACAGAATTCTGGCCAAATGTCTTCTCTCTCAATGTACAAAACCAGAAAGTTAGCCCACCAGTTGTCAAAAAATGTGCATTATCTGTGCCCCCTTGAGGAGAAGGAGGGAAGATATTATGCCCCGGTACAAGTACAGGGGCAGGGTACAATTGTGGCACTCGTGGACACTGGATCCCAAGCTAGCCTTCTGTCCAGAAGGGCCTTTGATGAACTGAATTCAGGTAGGGGGGAGAAGTACCAAATTCCCCTCACCTCTCTTCCTGGACAACTCCACAACTTTGACGGGAAGGAAATTCCCGTCGAGGGTACTGCATATTTGGACATCAAAATTGGGCGACACAACGTGAAACACCCGGTCATAGTAGTGACTCCAGAGGGCACCCCTTGTTTACATGGGAATGACCTCCTGAGAAGGCTGTCACCCCTAATAGATTGCGTAAACAAGGTCCTCTGGACCCAGACTAGCCGACCAATAAAATTAAAGCAGAGTGTCAACCATGTTAGTTTAAACGGCATGTGCCACATGGTTGAACAAAAATCTGACCAAGTAGAATTTCACTTCCAGAACAACCAAATTCCAGACGTGACAGTAATAGCAGTAGGACAACAGACTGGTGATGGGGGGTCCTCTCTATTTCTGAAAATCAACCTTCCTTCCAGTTTAAGGTGGTATTCCACACTGGAAGGAAACACTCTGAAATTCTTTACCAATCCACAACACTCCCACTCCTATAGTCCAGAAAGATGTGAAATCAGCTCAGAGCCTGGCTGATATTCAGCAAATTGGAGAGCAGTTGTTCATCCCTGTTCAGTTAAATGATGGGAAAGACTCTGTTCTCGCTGGAGTGTGTGTGAACAACGATAAGAGCTTCATCAGCGAAGCCATGTTCCGCCAACTCCCAAAAGATCCAGCCATTCCCACATTCAAACTGATAGACAAATGGGAAATGGATCTGGAAACACCCAATTCGAAACATCTCCTGCCAAGCAGGTGTATGCTCAAAATCTCCATTGGCAACAAGAGCATAGTCCATAATTGTTGGGTCGTGCGAGACGTCACTGCCGCCTTTTACTTAGGCAGTGACATTCTCAATTGCTTTGCCATTAGTTTGGACCTAATAAACTTCAAAGCTTGGTCCCGATTAGCGGATAATCCCATGGGCTTTGATGATCCAGAAAAAGCATTTAGGTCAGCTCAATTGCTACCTTATGCAGTTGAAATTCAGATTAAAGAGGAAGTCACCATCCCAGAAAGGACCCGACAATTCTCCCTGGAATTGAAAGTTAAAAGAGGACAAAAATTGAAAAACCCTAATGCTTATATTCATCTAAATGCTTTCCTCCAACAGTAAGGGTTAGGGGTAAACCCAACACCATTAGTCAACATAGACCATGACACCATTCAAATAGAGGTGGATAACAGCGACTTAAAGAGTATTACTCTAGCCGCAGGCACCATTATTGGAATGGCGGTTGATGACCGACATTTCTCCATTGATTTAGGAAATGAACTGTTAGGACCAATCCCCAAGGACTGTTTTCACAGTGACAGTGATGACAATACAACACCAGACAGGATCTTTACCCGGCATGGGGGGAACTTCCTGGTGTACCCCTCTTGCCCTTATGGTAAGGAAGATGTGACTTGTGACTTCAGAGGGGATGAGGTGATTTTCCAGGTCCATGAGGGCTGCTTTTCCCACCTAAAGCCTCCGGTCCAAATCAGCACCCTGACCAGGGACTTCTCCACCCAGCTGGAGGAGGACGCTGAGATAGCAAAACCAGAAGTCTTTCCAGGCTTCAGGCAGATGGTGGAAGAGAGAGTCAACCTAGCTGATGCCTGCGTGACTCTGGACAGAAGCAAAAGTTGAAACAAGTTTTCTTGGATTTCCAAGATCTCTTTGCGGTAGACTCATATGACTGTGGTTGCACCGAGATCCACACAACAACAATTCCCACGGACCCTGGCATGATTCCAGTGTTTGTGAAGCAATATCGCTTGCCTCTCACATCCATGGAGTCCCTTACTGAAATAATTAAGAACCTTGAGTCCCGGGGAATAATCCGTCCAGTACACAGCACCTTCAATAATCCGGTGCTGGGAATATTGAAGCCAAACGGCCAGTGGAGATGCTGCGCCGACCTTAGGGAGCTCAACAAACGGGTCCATACTTTTTGATGGCCTCTGCCCTACATTGACCAAGGGCTGGCCCAGATTCAGGGGTCACAGGTATTCACTGCAATAGACCTGACCAATGGATACTGGACCGTGCCTGTCAGTAGGGAGGACCAATACAAACTGGCTTTTACCTTTGGGGGCCAGCAGTACACATGGACCCAGACTCCCTTCGGATACCTCAACTCCGGCAATGAGTTCAACATTTTCCTACACAAGGCCATGCCCGACTTAGGTGCGAAGGGTAACCTGGCTTATGTAGATGATGTCCTCATTAAAAGCTCAACTGTTGAGGAATACATAGCGAAGATCCGTTATGTTCTGACACAGTTGAGGGCCGCCGGAGCAAAACTTTCCTTTCAGAAAGCACAGTGGTGTAGAACACGTGTTAATTTCTTGGGGCATGAGATTACTCCTCAGGGTCTCTGTCCCCAGGAAAAGAAAGTGGAATCACTCCAGAAACTAAAGGATCCCACAACTCTGCGGGAACTAAGGAGCCTCCTTGGACTGACTTATTACAGCAAAAAGTTAATTGAGGGCTACGCAGAGATCAGCAGACCCCTGATTCATCTTTTGAAGGGGGTGGGTCAAGTGGGAGTGGGGTCCAGAACAATCCGAGGCAGTAAGACAACTCAAAAGAAGCCTCTCACAAGCGCCTTGCCTAGCTTACCCTGTCAGAAACAAGGAGTTCTTCCTGGAGACAGGGCTCTCTAATACGTGCTTGACGGCAGTATTATAACAAAAGCATGACAAGGTCAATAAAGTAATCTCCTATGCGAGCAAAACTTTATCCTCTGTGGAGGAAAAATTCAACGATTGTGAGAAGGCACTCCTGGCAATGATGTGGGCATTGAAGAATTACCGCCCGTTCATCCAGGGGGAACACATCATAGTGGAGACTCCACACCAGCCTCTGCAATACCTCCAAAGTGACAGAATCCGGGCTGGAAATGTGAGTAATTCACGAATTACTTCTTGGATTCTGTCAATGCAAGGCTTTCCTGTGGATGTCAGATATGGCCAAAACAAGAAGAGTCCCCTTGCGCAAGGTCTGGCTACTTGCATGATTGTGCCAGAGAAAACTGTCTTGAGGACGAAAGTCTAAAAATCAAGGACAACATGGAGGCATACCTTAATTCCCCCCACAAAGTCTTTGAAGAAGACAAGTGTGAGGGAATGCCCACTGTCTATGTGGATGGATGCTCTTACCATGTTGACAACAATGGGGAGAAAGAACTGGTGGCCGGCGTAGGGAATGCATGGGTGAATGAGTCCCCAGAACCCTGCGCTGGGTACAAAATTGGTACCCGAAGTAGTCAGGTAGCAGAGTTGATGGCTGTGCATCAAGCCATCCTCACTGCTGTCCAACATCAACTCCACAAACTGGTCATAATCACGGATTCGGATTATGTACGGAACGGGTTCGTGGAGCACCTGGTTAATTGGAAAACCAGAGGCATGTTATGTACTAATAACAAACCCCTGAAACATGGGAAGTTAATCCAAAATATTGATGATCTGGTCACATCGAATGGGATGACCATCTACTGGAAAAAGATCAAGGGTCATTCCAAAGTAGAGGGACCATACAAAACTGGAAATGACTTAGCTGATCAGCTGGGCAAAACCGGGGCCATCCAAGGGGATCTAATAGAAACAGAGTCCCTGTTGGGGGAAATCCAGGTCACTGCTATCACTAGGTCCCAGACAAATGCTCAAAATGATCTCTCAACTGCACAATGGAGTAAGGAGACCCCTGATACTGATTTAATTACAGCTCAGAAGGGGGATCCAATCATTGGTAAGTTTTACCAACACCTTGAGGACCCTGAGAACTTTCCCCTGACGGATACCGATTACATTGGGAAAGAGGACCTAAGAGTGTTGATGAAATATCCAAAAATGATCCGAATCCAAGACGGTTTGTTGGTAAGGAAATCCCAAGTTGGCCATAATCAGTGGGTGGTTCCTACCTCATTCCGAAGCCTGATGTTAAGTCTCGGCCATAATGCGGCCACCGCCAGTCATAGGGGGTTTCACACAACACTGGAAATATTAAGAGAGGTTGCTTACTGGCCACACATGGGGCAGGACCTCGACCAATACTTGAAGGGGTGTCTTGTGTGTGCACATTTTCAGCCAACATCCCTCACACACCAGGCGCCTCTCCAAAAGGGGGGGAATGACACTGCCATGGTCAGATTTGCAAATCGACTTCGTAGGCCCTGTGATTCGCTCGTCTAGAGGAAACAAGTACATGTTGACGGTCACATGCTTGTTTACCAAGTGGGTGGAATGTCTCCCGGCCCCAAACTGCAAGGCAGAAACAGCAGCTGCCCTGATGATTAACCACATCTTTTCCTGTTTTGGTCTACCTCAAAGGATTGAGTCAGACAGAGGTAGCCATTTCACCAGCGAGGTAATGACAAAGATGTGGGAGATACTGGGGGTCAAAAGGAAGCTACATATTGCTTACCGGCCAGCTTCTTCTGGGGCAGTAGAACGCTACAACCGGACCATTGTGAGCATATTAAAAAAGTTTGTGGCAGATTCTGGGCCAAGTTGGGATATCCGATTACCTCTGGTCCTAATGGCCATCAGATCTACCCCTTCATCTGCAACTAAAATGACACCATTTGAGCTGATGACTGGATGCAAGATGGTGCTTCCCCAGCATTTGCTCTACAGGACCCAAGAGCAAACATTGATAAATGCATCCACAACTCATGAGTATGTGGAGAATTTACGAAAGCACCTTCAACACGCTTTTGCATATGCTCAGCAGAATCTAGAAAGATCAGCTGATAGCATGAAAACTCACTATGATTTGGAAACCACCAGGAAGGAATATAATGTGGGAGACCGGGTCTATCTATACAATTTCCAAAGAAACCAGGCCAAACAGCGAAAATGTTTGCCTACATGGAAGGGACCGTTTGAAATTATAGACAAGATCTCCCCAATAGCTTATAAAATCCGCATCCCCAAAGGTAGTCTGGCGGAAGAGGAAGACAAGTGGGTACATATAAATCAGCTAAAGTGTTGCCATCCCAGGAACACTCTGCAGCAACTGGAGGAATCCTCTGGAATCCCAGAGGGGGCCGCTCCAGAGTAATTTAGTTCCAACCCTAAAATATCCCACATATAGTCTCTAAAATATCATGATTCTAGTATGAAAATGTTTCCTGTTATATCTTGTTTTTTAAAATAAGACTGAAAAATGTATCCGGATGTATAAAATGTATATGTTCGCCCCACCATTAATAGTGGTGTAAAAATGTCTAGGAATGTGTATTGCCGCTTTGCTTTATCATCCTAGGAGAGATGAAACCCGGAGACTGACCACGGAAGACGACCTGGAGACCGGGAGCAAAGATCCGAGGGGCCCGGGGTACCGCCCAATATTCCCATCAGGACAGGCGAGGAGAACCGATCGATCCAACCGGATGGAGGAAAAGATGCTAAACTGTGCAATCTGTGGAATTGGAAGAAGATGATGCGGACATACCAGCGCGTGGATCAAAACATCCTTTGCACCTGACTCCCCCTCGACTCGAAATCAAAGTGCAGTTGGGCGGGGGGGCTTGTTGGGTGTCTTGACCAACGTTCAAGTTATTATGCTACAACATTTGGTGCTGTGGGCTTAGAAAATCCAAGATGGCGGAAAAACCCACATTTGCGCCAGAATCCTGGAGAACTGCGCAGTCTTTGCGCACAACAAAATGGTCCCCTGACCTGCCACCCATCAGTGCTAAGGAATATGGTGCTGTTCAAAATCTGTTGTTATTAATGTCAAAAATGGATGCAATACTGGTGCCCACCACTACCAGAAAGCCGGCGTTTTAAAACCACCAGACACTTGCGTAAAACTGCACAAATGAACCAAACCAGGCCAAAGAAAGACTTACTAAGAGGTGGATACAATGTAAAACTATATTCTGAAATGACTTGAAGGAAGTAATTGTCTAATGTATATATTGGGCCTCATTACAACTCAGGCGGTAAGGGGTTTACGGCGCCGTAAACAGCGCCGACCCTTACCGCCTGAGTACGAGGTCCCTTAGCGCCATGGCGGATTTAACACCTGCTTTTAGCAGGTGTTAAAATCCGTGGCGCTAAGGGACCATGGAGTTAATTACGCCACCGTAATTTACGGTGGCGTAATTAACGCCTTCCCCACTCCCATTATGCCCTATGGGGCAAAAATGGGAATGGGGAAGGGTAAATGGGGATTGGGGACTTACCGCCCCGCCAAACTCGGAATGGGGCGGTAAGTCCGCCAACCACCATGGCGTAAACGTAGTTTACGCCATGGTGGTAAAGTCACGGCCCAGGCGGTAACTTACCGCCTGGGTCGTAATGAGGCCCATTGAAAATAGCTGGGGATGTCAGCAGCTTAAGTGAATTTGGGTTTAAAGCCACTAAAATCGAAATGTTTAGAATAAATGACTGATCTACTTTTGAGTGTCACATAGTTAGCAACTGTTAAATGTCATAGTTTTGAACTTAGAATCAGTGTTCTGGCTGCATGTGTAAAAATTGCAAGTTTGGTTTGAATGTAGAAAACTGGGAACCAAAGTGACATTTAGCCGAAGCCTGGCTTAAGAGATTGAATTCTGCCTGACAACTACCCCCGACAGGAGTTGAAACTTGATCAGCAGCTGTGATGACACCTCTCTGATTGAATTAGGGGAGTGGCACCTGGGGACTGCACGAAACTAAACAATGAGCCTTCCTTGGCCCAGGCAAATGTTAAATTAGGGGGGTCGTAAATGGCTTCCTCTTGGAAGGAAACGGGGAGGGGCACTGCATCTGTGAGCAACTTGAGTTTGAGAAAATGGGCGAACGAGAAATTCCACCATGTGCTTTGGGAAACCACACCCCTCTGGGCCAGAGCATAATTTTAAAAAGATGGATAATTCATAGTACGGCCTTGTCAAAATTATATAATTAATATCATTATTCTTGTGATTTTTCTATGCACATTTTAAGAGGTGTTAGGAATCTGTGGTATGTTCTTGGGAGTAGTAGCGGAAAATAAGGTTGTTACTCCAAATGTATGCATGTTAAAAATCTGACACTTTATCATCTGAAACCCATATTCCTTGTGCACATTTGTGTAAAATCTGGAAAAGTTTAGAGGTTGTGTTCTTGATGAAAAGGGCAGAATTCTGTCATAAGTGGACACGACATCTTACAAAGACAGGGATCGGACTGTTTGGTGCTACAGAAAATATATTAACTGGACATATCATATTAGAAAAATGGTACATAGATAAATGGGTATTTGGATCAGAAATAGATTTGTGTGCAATTTGACAAGGGGAGGATCCTCTGACCATAAACCTACCTCATTAATCTGACTCACTGTTCCCTTCCCAAATCAGGTCAAAGAGAAATCCTTGACCTATCAAATTGTGAGTGGGTTGGGCAAAGAAAGTTAGCATCCACACCAATTTTCAAAAGACATAAAAAGAGCCACTTGAACCCAGGCAGGGACATTCACTTTCCACTTTCTTGCAGGACGCTTTGCCGGGAGACTCCAGACTTCAAATCCATCAATCTCCAAAGACCAGAGATCCAGAGACCAGAGATCCAGAGAGACCAGAGATCCAGAGAGATCAGATTGCTGTGCAGTGCTGAGAGCTGACCCAGATCGCTGTGAGCAGAACCAGAGAACCAGTGCCCAGTGGCGAGAGAAGTCCAGTCCAACCTGACCCGATCTGTGACGAAGTCTCATTCCTGTCCAAAATATAGTGTGAGTCCTCAGCCAGAACTGTGCAAAACCCAATCTCTTAGTTTAAAATAATCTAATTCAAACTATTTTAACCTATTGAGAACTGCATCATAGAAATTGCGTCCCTCCTGTTCATTCTAAAGCTGCAAAACTGTCATCTGTCATTCTGAACTTGAAAATTTCATTTCGAGAATCTACCTTCACAAAATCGCCCGTATCTCCGGAACCGTTTGTCCTAGGAACAAAATTTAACTTATATTTTAAAGCTGAAATTCTAAGCTTTCCAACGAGCCCTAAACCAACTTGCTACTCCTTATCGTGCCTCCGTAATTGCGCTCGACACACACAACTAAATTGCCACGATTTGACATTTTGCTACATCCCAGCCACGTGTGAAAACATTTGTCTTTGCTTCCATCACGGAATTCTGTTTTCAACTTGATAACCATCCCTGAATCATTGATAGGGCTGGCCTGAACTGATTTAAAGTATCTCTCACTCACCCTGAACCTCTAGAGGGAATTAAAATCATTTTTAGCATATTTTTCCCTTCTTTGCATACCACCTTTAAAGTACTTTGCCTGTGTTTAAAATCATCCCTGTTTCTCTAAGCTTGCTAGGGGGGAACTGAATTCGTATTGTACTGTGATTGTATTCCTGAAGACTGTGTGTGTTACTTCCACCTCCTTACATTGCATAGAGGGGGGGGGGGTGAATTGCCAAAAGGGGAAAAGTGATTATATTATGTTTTGCTGAAATCATATCAAGTTTATTTCTGTGTTGCATTCTGTCCCACCTTGCATTTCCTTGAACCATATAAGCATTCTCTGCTACCTTAGTCCTCTGTTCTTATTCATAAGTAACCAAGAACTGTGCTACTGTTGGATTACCTATTGGTGATTACTGCTCATATTCACAAGTGCGCTACCAATTATCAATTTATTTATAAAAGTGTGATATATATCTATTGTTTAATTTTTCAAATAAACCTTTTCAATTTGCAAAACAAACCTACTTCTTGGCTCAGTGGGGTCAGGGGGATTCTTAGAGAGGGGCGTGATACAAGGGTTCATCATCCAGAGTATACCGTGTCATAAAAATATATAAATAAGGGCTTCCCTTGAGCAATCCCAGACAAGGCACTGACCTAGTGGGAATGCTTGATTGGAGTCATTAACAGAGTGGGGGCTCGTAGCCGGGGATTCTGGATTAGGTCTATCACTTGTGCAGATTAATACAGTGTGCTAACTGACAGAATATATAAATTCTGTCAGATCACCACGCCGTGTTACACTGTAGAAACACCCCTCAAAGGAACGCTCTAAGGAAATGGTCTGTTTTGCAAATAAAATACAAACTTCTGTAAGTCAGGAATGAAATCAAGTTCCAGAATGACGACCTTGGTAGATATCAAAATAGCCAGAGAACACCTCTTATATAAGCTATTTGTGAGAGGTGAGTGGGCTCATCAGGACCAGGCGGTCTGGTGGCAGGCAATTGCACCCCAGATCACTGAAACAGGGTCAGATAAATGGAGAGATCAGGGTCCCTTACATGTGGCCCTGAGTGAACTATATATGGCCCCTAAGGCCAAGGATGAGCACAACAAGATTGCCAGGGTAGCGGCATATTTATATTTCCATATGGGAGCCATACAGGACAACTGTGTTGAAGGCCAAGATCTGGCAAATAGGCAACTGATGGCATTAGAGAAGGCCCAATCTGACCTGGTCTCTTCTGAGCAGAGGCTGCAGAGGAGCCAGGAGTCAGAAAATGATAGTAGGCAGTATATTATTAAAATAAAGGAGGAAATGGATATCCTGCAACAGGAAAAGTCTGACCAGGATAACAGATTTCTGGCCTTGCAGAAGGAGTACCAAGAAGGTTTGGACGCCCTACTGCAGAGCCAGAAAAAGCTGGAGCAACAACTGGACTTCAATAGGGCATGCGCAGAGCAGGTAGTCACCCTGCAAAGCCACCTAAATAGAGAGAAAGAGGAAAGCAATACATTGATTTTGAAAGACCTGGATATCCAGGCAGAGTTTGATCAAGAACGCCAGAAAGCTGGTGCCTTTCAAAGGTAGAGAGACGACCTGGCAGCACAGATGCAAGCTTAGTCAGGAAAGGGACACCTTAGGCTAGGAAGTCTGCCAATTAAAAGAAAAAATTGAAGGAAATCACCTGGCCCTCCAAGGGCTGGGTGACCTCCAAAAAGAGCATCAGAACTTGTTAGAGCACACCAGGAGGGTGGAAGATGCTCTGGCAAGAAAGGAGCAGGCCAGTAGGGATGGGACTCAGGAGGTAACCCTCCTGCAGCAAAGACTGGCCCAGTATTCCAGGACCAATCAGGAGGCAGAGAGAGAGAATGAGGCTCTCTGTCAGCACAGTGTTAGGCTCCAGCAACAGGTAGCCATGCAGGAGAGACTGGTAGAGTCTAGTTAGGCCTTAACTGAGGAACTGAAAGCGCAGGCTCTTGCAATGCAACAGGGAGCAGGGGCTGACAGAGATGAAGTTCGCTGGGAAAGGGAAACACCTGAGCATAACCTCAGGAGCCCAAGTACCAGAGGCCTTCATCTCTCCCAGTCCTTGGACTCTGCCACCCCATGTCCCCTGGCGCACATGAGCACAGGGCCACAGGGAGGGCAGATTACTATCCGGCCAAAAGTATGGGGTTCATAGGCCAGTACCTCCCAGGAATGGATGGGCGGGCATCCGGGTAAGGGTACCTAAGCACAGTGCAATATAATGGGGAACCCCAGGAGAGTAGGCCCACTAAGGGCATCCTAAAAACTTCTGCCCAGGTAGGTCAGTGGGGAGGGGGGTACCCATCAAATCCTGGCAGCAAGGAGGGATCTGAAGACTCCTCTGAGCGGCCCAGGACACAGGAGACCAGGTCCCCACATTCTGCCAGCCATTCCCGGGCTCGCAGAATCCGGGAAAACCTGGAAGATCAGACGGGCACCTCTGGGAGCAGTGCCTCTGAGTCAGAGGATGAGTGGACCAGGGTTACCCGAACCAAAAAGGCCAATAAGGCAAAAAGGGTCTTGTTTAAGGACCCCTTAAAGCAGATCAAGGCAATAAGGAGTGTCATCACGCCTTATCACAAGAACGCCAAGTATTCTGTTTGGGAACACTTGGAGCTCTATGAGCAAATGATGGAGACTTTCCATTTGAAGGACAGCAGTAGCTGCATTGAGTATGTCAAATGGACATTCTCCCCAGAATACTCCAGTTTCTTTGCGGGGCTGGAGGACCAAAACCATTCAAGATGGTCCACATATAGGGCGGCCATCTTGAAGCATTTTTCTGTTCACCGGAATCCCCAAGAGGCTCGCAAGGCAGCCTACAATTTGCAATGTGGGGAGGATCAGGCCCCATAACAATTTGTGCAGGAATTAAAGCGTTCCTTTGCGCAGACCACTAGAAGGGTGCGCACGGACAGCAGAGAATTCATCAACACATTTTTCCATGCTCTCCCCAAATACATAATGACCCAGCTCGTGAGAGATTTTCACGAGAAAAGATCTTTAGACTGGGTCATTGAGCAAGCCACCCGCATCTATGAGGTGCAGAAACTGGTGGAAAATAAGAATCAGCCCAAAAACCCCAAAACCAACAGCACCCCTGCTGCTAAGAAATGTGGCAGAGGTAAAGGTTGCCCCGTTTTAGATTTGGAGATGGGGGGACCTAAAAACCTGCCTGCACCAAATAATTCACAGCCCAGAAGGCCCTCGGGCCAGTCACAGACAGGGAGTCAAGGAGGCAGTCCCACAAATGGGGTCCCCCGCTCCCCTAACTATGTAAGTCCCCGCTACAAGGGAAACAGATCAATCCTCGGTTATGTGTGGACTCCTCCAGCCCAAGGGGGGGGGGGATCCAGCCAAGCACCTGACCCAGGGAACTTCCCTCCTAACTTCCCACAGGAGGGCAGAAATTCCCCAAACACTGGGCAGAACATTTTTCCCAGGTATCCACCCAATGTCCAGCCCCAAAATCATCCATCCTTCTTTCCCCACTTCCCTGAGCCCAGACAACCTAATCTGGGAGAGGGGGGGGGGCAAGGGTGGAGGGGTACCCAAATCTTCCCAACCCGGGGCACTACCAGAGAAGGGATAGCTACCCTTCCCGGGATCAGCCCAGGGGAGAAAACAGAACCCCGTATCAACCTGAGCAGGTTTCCCAACTTGAGCGCCAGGTCCAAAACATGGCACGGGATCTGGTTCACATACTGAGGGCTCAACAGAACCCTCAGATGAGCATGCCACCACAGAATGCCCCAAACTCTGGGCCTGGTGCTCCAGAACAATGACAGGGGCAGCACCCCGATAACCCACCGGTTCCCAGGGAGGAGGCACAAGGGGAAGGGGGGTGTCAAGCCTTGGAGGAAGCTGCCTTCCCCACTTGTAAACAGCCCCTGGAAGCCCAGGAACCGGAAACAAAATCTCCTGCCCCTGAAAGTCTGCCTCCCAAGGAGCAGAGGGGGGTAGGAGAAACAAAGTACCCAAACAGACCCACTTTGTGGAGGAGGTACAGATCTTCCAATTTGAGGGAGAGGGATCCTCAGAGGATCCTGGGAAAAGGATCTTCTCCTTCAGAGATGGGGGAACTCCTCCCAAGGAAAAATGGGTCCCAAGGGATTCCAACCCAGACTGGGTAGATGTGGGGATTGAGCTGTCGCCGCCCATCATTCTATCCCAGAACCAACAAGACCGAAAACCCCTGGTTCAAACCCATCCTGGTGACTGCCTCCAAAAAGGGGGGGGGGGGCGGCCCAGAACCGCAACCAGGGGAACCCAAAACAGCATCAATAGACTGGGATGATGTGGGGATTGAGCTGTCGCCGCCCATCATTCTATCCGAGAACCAACAATACCAAAATCCCATGGGTCAAACCCATCCTGATGACTGCCTCCAAAAAGGGGGGGGCGGCCCAGAACCGGGACCAGGGGCACCCGAAACCATTTGCAGTTGCCAACTTTTTCTTTCAGATTCCTTGAGACCCTCCACAGAATTCTGGCCAAATGTCTTCTCTCTCAATGTACAAAACCAGAAAGTTAGCCCACCAGTTGTCCAAAAATGTGCATTATCTGTGCCCCCTTGAGGAGAAGCAGGGAAGATATTATGCCCCGGTACAAGTACAGGGGCAGGGTACAATTGTGGCACTCATGGACACTGGATCCCAAGCTACCCTTCTGTCCAGAAGGGCCTTTGATGAACTGAATTCAGGTAGGGGGGAGAAAGAAGTACCAAATTCCCCTCACCTCTCTTCCTGGACAACTCCACAACTTTGACGGGAAGGAAATTCCCGTCGAGGGTACTGGAGATTGGGCGACACAAGGTGAAACACCCGGTCATAGTAGTGACTCCAGAGGGCACCCCTTGTTTACATGGGAATGATCTCCTGAGAAGGTTGTCACCCCTAATAGATTGCGTAAACAAGGTCCTCTGGACCCAGACTAGCCGACCAATAAAATTAGAGCAGAGTGTCAACCATGTTAGTTTAAACGGCACGTGCCACATGGTTGAACAAAAATCTGACCAAGGAGAATTTCACTTCCAGAACAACCAAATTCCAGACATGACAGTAATAGCAGTAGGACAACAGACTGGTGATGGGGGGGGGGTCCTCTCTATTTCTGAAAATCAACCTTCCTTCCAGTTTAAGGTGGTATTCCACACTGGAAGGAAACACTCTGAAATTCTTTACCAATCCACAACACTCCCACTCCTATAGTCCAGAAAGATGTGAAATCAGTTCAGAGCCTGGCTGATATTCAGCAAATTGGAGAGCAGTTGTTCATCCCTGTTCAGTTAAATGATGGGAAAGACTCTGTTCTCGCTCGAGTGTGTGTGAACAACGATAAGAGCTTCATCAGCGAAGCCATGTTCCGCCAACTCCCAAAAGATCCAGCCATTCCCACATTCAAACTGATGGACAAATGGGAAATGGACCTGGAAACACCCAATTCGAAACATCTCCTGCCAAGCAGATGTATGCTCAAAATCTCCATTGGCAACAAGAGCATAGTCCATAATTGTTGGGTCATGCGAGACGTCACTGCCGCCTTTTACTTAGGCAGTGGCATTCTCAATCGCTTTGCCATTAGTTTGGACCTAATAAACTTCATAGCTTGGTCCCGATTAGCGGATAATCCCATGGGCTTTGATGATCCAGAAAAAGCATTTAGGTCAGCTTAATTGCTATCTTATGCAGTTGAAATTCAGATTAAAGAGGAAGTCACCATCCCAGAAAGGACCCGACAATTCTCCCTGGAATGGAAAGTTAAAAGAGGACAAAAATTGAAAAACCCTGATGCTTATATTCATCTAAATGCTTTCCTCCAACAGTAAGGGTTAGGGGTAAACCCAACACCATTAGTCAACATAGAACATGACACCATTCAAATAGAGGTGGATAACAGCGACTTAAAGAGTATTACTCTAGCCGCAGGCACCATTATTGGAATGGCGGTTGATGACCGACATTTCTCCATTGATTTAGGAAATTAACTGTTAGGACCAATCCCCAAGGACTGTTTTGACAGTGACAGTGATGACAATACAACACCAGACAGGATCTTTACCCGGCATGGGGGGAACTTCCTGGTGTACCCCTCGTGCCCTTATGGTAAGGAAGATGTGACTTGTGACTTCAGAGGGGATGAGGTGATTTTCCAGGTCCATGAGGGCTGCTTTTCCCGCCTAAAGCCTCCGGTCCAAATCAGCACCCTGACCAGGGACTTCTCCACCCAGCTGGAGGAGGCCGCTGAGATAGCAAAACCAGAAGTCTTTCCAGGCTTCAGGCAGATGGTGGAAGAGAGAGTCAACCTAGCTGATGCCTGCGTGACTCTGGAACAGAAGCAAAAGTTGAAACAAGTTTTCTTGGATTTCCAAGATCTCTTTGCGGTAGACTCATATGACTGTGGTTGCACCGAGATCCACACAACAACAATTCCCACGGACCCTGGCATGACTCCAGTGTTTGTGAAGCAATATCGCTTGCCTCTCGCATCCATGGAGTCCCTTACTGAAATAATTAAGAACCTTGAGTCCCGGGGAATAATCCGTCCAGTACACAGCACCTTCAATAATCCGGTGCTGGGAATATTGAAGCCAAACGGCCAGTGGAGATGCTGCGCCGACCTTAGGGTGCTCAACAAACGGGTCCATACTTTTCGATGGCCTCTGCCCTACATTGACCAAGGGCTGGCCCAGATTCAGGGGTCACAGGTATTCACTGCAATAGACCTGACCAATGGATACTGGACCGTGCCTGTCAGTAGGGAGGACCAATACAAACTGGCTTTTACCTTTGGGGGCCAGCAGTACACATGGACCCAGACTCCCTTCGGATACCTCAACTCCGGCAATGAGTTCAACATTTTCCTACACAAGGCCATGCCCGACTTAGGTGCGAAGGGTAACCTGGCTTATGTAGATGATGTCCTCATTAAAAGCTCAACTGTTGAGGAATACATAGCGAAGATCCGTTATGTTCTGACACAGTTGAGGGCCGCCGGAGCAAAACTTCCTTTCAGAAAGCACAGTGGTGTAGAACACGTGTTAATTTCTTGGGGCATGAGATTACTCCTCAGGGTCTCTGTCCCCAGGAAAAGAAAGTGGAATCACTCCAGAAACCAAAGGATCCCACAACTCTGCGGGAACTAAGGAGCCTCCTTGGACTGACTTATTACAGCAAAAAGTTAATTGAGGGCTACGCAGAGATCAGCAGACCCCTGATTCATCTTTTGAAGGGGGTGGGTCAAGTGGGAGTGGGGTCCAGAACAATCCGAGGCAGTAAGACAACTCAAAAGAAGCCTCTCACAAGCGCCTTGCCTAGCTTACCCTGTCAGAAACAAGGAGTTCTTCCTGGAGACAGGGTTCTCTAATACGTGCTTGACGTCAGTATTATAACAAAAGCATGACAAGGTCAATAAAGTAATCTCCTATGCGAGCAAAACTTTATCCTCTGTGGGGGAAAAATTCAACGATTGTGAGAAGGCACTCCTGGCAATGGTGTGGGCATTGAAGAATTACCGCCCGTTCATCCAGGGGGAACACATCATAGTGGAGACTCCACACCAGCCTCTGCAATACCTCCAAAGTGACAGAATCCGGGCTGGAAATGTGAGTAATTCCCGAATTACTTCCTGGATTCTGTCAATGCAAGGCTTTCCTGTGGAGGTCAGATATGGCCAAAACAAGAAGAGTCCCCTTGCGCAAGGTCTGGCTACTTGCATGATTGTGCCAGAGAAAACTGTCTTGAGGACGAAAGTCTAAAAATCAAGGACAACATGGAGGCATACCTTAATTTCCCCCACAAAGTCTTTGAAGAAGACAAGTGTGAGGGAATGCCCACTGTCTATGTGGATGGATGCTCTTACCATGTTGACAACAACGGGGAGAAAGAACTGGTGGCCAGCGTAGGGAATGCATGGGTGAATGAGTCCCCAGAACCCTCCGCTGGGTACAAAATTGGTACCCGAAGTAGTCAGGTAGTAGAGTTGATGGCTGTGCATCAAGCCATCCTCACTGCTGTCCAACATCAACTCCACAAACTGGTCATAATCACGGATTCGGATTATGTACGGAACGGGTTCGTGGAGCACCTGGTTAATTGGAAAACCAGAGGCATGTTATGTGCTAATAACAAACCCCTGAAACATGGGAAGTTAATCCAAAATATTGATGATCTGGTCACATCGAATGGGATGACCATCTACTGGAAAAAGATCAAGGGTCATTCCAAAGTAGAGGGACCAGACAAAACTGGAAATGACTTAGCTGATCAGCTGGGCAAAACCGGGGCCATCCAAGGGGATCTAATAGAAACAGAGTCCCTGTTGGGGGAAATCCAGGTCACTGCTATCACTAGGTCCCAGACAAATGCTCACAATGATCTCTCAACTGCACAATGGAGTAAGGAGACCCCTGATGCTGATTTAATTACAGCTCAGAAGGGGGATCCAATCATTGGTAAGTTTTACCAACACCTTGAGGACCCTGAGAACTTTCCCCTGACGGATACCGATTACATTGGGAAAGAGGACCTAAGAGTGTTGATGAAATATCCAAAAATGTTCCGAATCCAAGACGGTTTGTTGGTAAGGAAATCCCAAGTTGGCCATAATCAGTGGGTGGTTCCTACCTCATTCCGAAGCCTGATGTTAAGTCACGGCCATAATGCGGCCACCGCCAGTCATAGGGGGTTTCACACAACACTGGAAATATTAAGAGAGGTTGCTTACTGGCCACACATGGGGCAGGACCTCGACCAATACTTGAAGGGGTGTCTTGTGTGTGCACATTTTCAGCCAACATCCCTCACACACCGGGCACCTCTCCAAAAGGGGGGGAATGACACTGCCATGGTCAGATTTGCAAATCGACTTCGTAGGCCCTGTGATTCGCTCGTCTAGAGGAAACAAGTACATGTTGACAGTCACATGCTTGTTTACCAAGTGGGTGGAATGTCTCCCGGCCCCAAACTGCAAGGCAGAAACAGCAGCTGCCCTGATGATTAACCACATCTTTTCCTGTTTTGGTCTACCTCAAAGGATTGAGTCAGACAGAGGTAGCCATTTCACCAGCGAGGTAATGACAAAGATGTGGGAGATACTGGAGGTCAAAAGGAAGCTACATATTGCTTACCGGCCAGCTTCTTCTGGGGCAGTAGAATGCTACAACCGGACCATTGTGAGCATATTAAAAAAGTTTGTGGCAGATTCTGGGCCAAGTTGGGATATCCGATTACCTCTGGTCCTAATGGCCATCAGATCTACCCCTTCATCTGCAACTAAAATGACACCATTTGAGCTGATGACTGGACGCAAGATGGTGCTTCCCCAGCATTTGCTCTACAGGACCCAAGAGCAGACATTGATAAATGCCTCCACAACTCATGAGTATGTGGAGAATTTACGAAAGCACCTTCAACACGCTTTTGCATATGCTCAGCAGAATCTAGAAAGATCGGCTGATAGCATGAAAACTCACTATGATTTGGAAACCACCAGGAAGGAATATAATGTGGGAGACCGGGTCTATCTATACAATTTCCAAAGAAACCAGGCCAAACAGCGAAAATGTTTGCCTACATGGAAGGGACCGTTTGAAATTATAGACAAGATCTCCCCAATAGCTTATAAAATCCGCATCCCCAAAGGTAGTCTGGCGGAAGGGGAAGACAAGTGGGTACATATAAATCAGCTAAAGTGTTGCCATCCCAGGAACACTCTGCAGCAACTGGAGGAATCCTCTGGAATCCCAGAGGGGGCCGCTCCAGAGTAATTCAGTTCCAACCCTAAAATATCCCACATATAGTCTCTAAAATATCATGATTCTGGTATGAAAATGTTTCCTGTTATATCTTGTTTTTTAAAATAAGACTGAAAAATGTATCCGGATGTATAAAATGTATATGTTCGCCACACCATTAATAGTGGTGGAAAAATGTCTAGGAATGTGTATTGCCGCTTTGCTTTATCATCCTAGGAGAGATGAAACCCGGAGACTGACCACGGAAGACGACCTGGAGACCGGGAGCAAAGATCCGAGGGGCCCGGGGTACCGCCCAATATTCCCATCAGGACAGGCGAGGAGAACCGATCGATCCAACCGGATGGAGGAAAAGATGCTAAACTGTGCCATCTGTGGAATTGGAAGAAGATGATGCGGACATACCAGCGCGTGGATCAAAACATCCTTTGCACCTGACTCCCCCTCGACTCGAAATCAAAGCGCAGTTGGGCGGGGGGGCTTGTTGGGTGTCTTGACCCACGTTCAAGTTATTATGCTACAACATTTGGTGCTGTGGGCTTAGAAAATCCAAGATGGCGGAATAACCCACATTTGCGCCAGAATCCTGGAGAACTGCGCAGTCTTTGCGCACAACAAAATGGTCCCCTGACCTGCCACCCATCAGTGCTAAGGAATATGGTGCTGTTCAAAATCTGTTGTTATTAGTGTCAAAAATGGATTTTGAACTTAGAATCAGTGTTCTAGCTGCATGTGTAAAAATTGCAAGTTTGGTTTGAATGTAGAAAACTGGGAACCAAAGTGACATTTAGCTGAAGCCTGGCTTAAGAGATTGAATTCTGCCTGTCAACTACCCCCGACAGGAGTTGAAACTTGATCAGCAGCTGTGTTCCCAGGCCTGGCTGCATTCTGCTGCCCCTGCCAAAAGGAGATGACACCTCTCTGATTGAATTAGGGGAGTGGCACCTAGGGACTGCAGGAAACTAAACAATGAGCCTTCCTTGGCCCGGGCAAATGTTAAATTAGGGGGGTCGTAAATGGCTTCCTCTTGGAAGGAAACGGTGAGGGGCACTGCATCTGTGAGCAACTTGAGTTTGAGGAAGTGGACAAACCAGAAATTCCACCATGTGCTTGGGAAACCACACCCCTCTGGGCCAGGGCATAATTTTAAAAAGATGGATAATTCATAGTACGGACTTGTCAAAATTATATAATTAATATCATTATTCTTGTGATTTTTCTGTGCACATTTTAAGAGGTGTTAGGAATCTGTGGTATGTTCTTGGGAGTAGTAGCAGAAAATAAGGTTATTACTCCAAATGTATGCATGTTAAAAATCTGACACTTTATCATCTGAAACCCATATTCCTTGTGCACATTTGTGTAAAATCTGGAAAAGTTTAGAGGTTGTGTTCTTGATGAAAAGGGCAGAATTCTGTCATAAGTGGACACAACATCTTACAAAGACAGGGATCGGATGGTTTGGTGCTACAGAAAATATATTCACTGGACATATAATATTAGAAAAATGGTACATAGATAAATGGGTATTTGGATCAGAAATAGATGTGTGTGCAATTTGACAAGGGGTGGATCCTCTGACCATAAACCTACCTAATTACTCTGACTCACTGTTCCCTTCTCAAATCAGGTCAAAGAGAAATCCTTGACCTATCAAATTGTGAGTGGGTTGGGCAAAGAAAGTTAGCATCCACACCCATTTTCAAAAGACATAAAAAGAGCCACTGGAACCCAGGCAGGGACATTCACTTTCCACTTTCTTGCGGGACGCTTTGCCGGGAGACTCCAGACTTCAAATCCATCAATCTCCAGAGACCAGAGATCCAGAGACCAGAGATCCAGAGAGACTAGAGATCCAGAGAGACCAGATTGCTGTGCAGGGCTGAGAGCTGACCCAGATCGCTGTGAGCCGAACCAGAGAACCAGTACCCAGTGGCAAGAGAAGTCCAGTCCAACCTGACCCAATCTGTGACGAAGTCGCATTCCTGTCCAAAATATAGTGTGAGTACTCAGCCAGAACTGTGCAAAACCCAATCTCTTAGTTTAAAATAATCTAATTCAAACTATTTTAACCTATTGAGAACTGCATCATAGAAATCGTGTCCCCCCTGTTCATTCTAAAGCTGCAAAACTGTCATCTGTCATTCTGAACTTTAAAATTTCATTTCGAGAATCTACCTTCACAAAATCGTCCGTATCTCCGGAACCGTTTGTCCTAGGAACGAAATGTAACTTTTATTTTAAAGCTGAGATTTAAAGTATCTCTCACTCACCCTGAACCTCTAGAGGGAATTAAAATCATTTTTAGCATATTTTTCCCTTCTTTGCATACCACCTTAAAAGTACTTTGCCTGTGTTTAAAATCATCCCTGTTTCTCTAAGCTTGCTAGGGGGGAACTGAATTTGTATTGTACTGTGATTGTATTGCTGAAGACTGTGTGTGTTACTTCTACCTCCTTACATTGCACAGAGGGGAGGTGAATTGCCAAAAGGGGAAAAGTGATTATATTATGTTTTGCTGAAATCATATCAAGTTTATTTCTGTGTTGCATTCTGTCCCACCTTGCATTTCCTTTGCATTTCCTTGAACCATATAAGCATTCTCTGCTACCTTAGTCCTCTGTTCTTATTCATAAGTAACCAAGAACTGTGCTACTGTTGGATTACCTATTGCTGATTACTGCTCATATTCACAAGTGCGCTACCAATTATCAATTTATTTATAAAAGTGTGATATATATCTATTGTTTAATTTTTCAAATAAACCTTTTAAATTTGCAAAACAAACCTACTTCTTGGCTCAGTGGGGTCAGGGGGATTCTCAGAGAGGGGTGTGATACAAGGGTTCATCATCCAGAGTATAACGTGTCATAAAAATATATAAATAAGGGCTTCCCTTGAGCAATCCCAGACAAGGCACTGACCTAGTGGGAATGCTTGATTGGAGCCATTAACATACCCGAACCATCATTCAGCAAAAACAGACACTATTCATCCGCCATGTCCTTCACTAGTTCCCCATTCGCATCTGTCCGATCAGTACCCCACAACGTGTTGGCACTGTTAAAATCACCACACAAAACACAAGGTCCCACATGCCCCCTTATCACTCCAGATAGCACATCCACCTCCACCACCTCACACGGATTATAATAATTTAACACCAATACTTTCGATCCCCCTACCCGAATCCCGCCCCGATAGCCTTCACTGCTCCATCCACCACAATCTCTCTTGCAACCAACCCCTTCCGAACTGCCAGAGCCACACCCCCCCTCTCCCCTCCAACCTATCCTTATGAAACAACTCAAAACCCGGAATCACAAACCTCAGATCACCCCTTAACCACATCTCCTGAATACAAACCACATCAACATTCAATTCCCCAAACAGCGCCGCTTTCAACTCGTGCCCATTCCTCAACAAACTCCTCGCGTTCCACTGCAAAATCCTCAGGCCGACACCCCACTCTGCTTCCGCACTTTAGTAACCATCCTGAACACATCCTTTTCCAACACATCCACAACACTCAAAAACCTCCTCCCCGCTTCCATCACTCCTTTCGTAAGATCCGACATACTGACAGACAAATTCCCCTGAACCAGCTCCAGCACACTCACCATAAAGCACATAAACTCAGTTTTCAGGACAACCACCATTTCCACACCTTTCACCTCACCCACCATACTCTTCCTTCCCACAGTCTCATCCACCAACGGCTCCCTCCCACTCCCCTCACTCACCACCCGTACCGGTTTCACCTTTGCTGCAGCCTCCGCATAAGACAAACCTTCCGCCACCCTAACCTGCACCACCTCTCTCGCCACCCTGTGGCTCTCACACCCCCTAAACGCAGTTGAGTGCTCTCCCCCACAATTCACACACTTCTCCGGGGTCTCCACCTTGCATTCCTTAATATCATGATCTCCTCCACACCTCCCACAATGCCTCTCATTCCTGCACACTCTCGCCACATGTCCAAACTGCTGACACTTATAACACCTCAACGGCATCGCCACATAAACTTTCACACAGAACCTCTGATAACCCATCTCCACCACCTCCGGACACTCCGTTCTCGCAAACCTCACTGCCACAGTCGTTGACACCACATCCCCTTGTGCATCTCTCCTCCCCAGCCTCCACGCCTCCACTACCCCCACATCCGCCAGCTGCTCCTCCACCTCAGACATATTCATGGACACCAGCACTCCATACAACACCCCCTTACACGACACACCACTTTGATCAAACACTCGCACCGCATGTCTACCCAGACAACCCACCTCCAGAATCTTAGCCTTACTGCCAGCATCCGTCCCCTCCACCAACAACCGGCCCCCAGTCACCACTTGCACCCGAGTAACATCTCCCACAGCCTCTTTCACCCATCCAGCAATCACCATCGGATTCTCCCCCTGAAACATCTTCACACGACTATCAGGCTTCAACACCACCTTCCACACACTGCTACACTGCATCTGCTCCACCCCATGCACACCGCTCCCTGAGGCCCCCAGCGCCTCCAAAACGCACTTTTCCTGAGTCCCCGACCATGAGATGCCCCGGACCAGCCCCCCTCCATCTGTGGAGATCTGCTGAGATGCCTTCCCTCGCTGCCCCCCTTCCCCTCTCCACAGGTGTAGATTTCACAGACAGCGTCTTCCCCCTCTTCTCCCCTTCCTCCACCCCCCTTCTTTTCAGCCTTCCCACCCCCCTTTGCCATCCTTACCTCCTCCTCCAGGCACACTCTCCCCCTGCACCCGCCTAGAGAGACCGCTCTGCCTCCTCAAGTCCAGCACCCTCCTCCCAGACACCGCTCTGCCCTGCCTGAGTCCGCCCGGATCTAGTTCCCATCTGAGGAACGGACCCTACACCAAGGAAGCTGTTCAAAGGAGCGCCCTCTCGTTACGCCTAATGTGTGTAGTTCCCATCCGAGGAGTCGACAGAGGATGCTGCACACAAACTCAGTCCTCTTCTGGGGTGCAAAGGCTACAGCAGACATGCACTTCCGGCTCATGCCACCGGAAGTACTGAGAAGGCTGTAGCACCTTAGGAAACTGTAGAAAGACTCCAGCCGCAGTTTCGCTTCATCAACAGTTTTCTGGTTGGTGAGAATGCGATGGCCCTTTTCATCTAGCAACGTGAAACCATGTGCCCTTCAGTGAAGACGCAGGGGGACCGTGCCTGGGGGAGTAACTTATTTACTCGGGATCAGTAGACAAGGTTACAGGTACGTTCTTTAATTAAAAGCATAGGAAGACATCCACCAGCACCCTCTCTCTCAGGCACTCAGCTCTCAGCTGACATTCAGGCAACACTCAGGGGCAATCACACATCAACATTCCACAGGCACTGCAGCAGCTCACATGCTCACAGCACAGGGACAGGGGAGAAGTCAAGACACAACACAGTGCTCTATTTAAATACTGTATTCTTTTGTTTTATGACATATATCAATGACATGAAGTCATTTTTTTGTAAAACTTTATAAAAATTGTATTATGTCGAAAACTCACGTTAAGCTAACACTACAATCTTGGTGTCAGCCGAGAGCACGTGTTGCTGTCAATCAGAAATTACCTAAATTAAAAATGGTTGCTGTTATGTTACTATAAGATGATGGTCTTCTGCATTTTGGTCCTCCTTTTATTTCCGTGGATGTGATGTTTCAATTACCAAATGATGCCATTGGAGAAGGAAAAGGGAGGAGTCCAGACGGCAACCAAAAGTCTGCGTCTGGAATTCGCAAATAAGGATATTCCAGGACCTCACAGCAGGCACACTGATCAAGAGAAAGTCTCTTTTGGAGGTGACCACATGACTCTGAGCTAAACAGAAGTCAGATACAGATTGGGATTCCCAGGCTTCTTGCAATTTGCATATGCAAATCGCGGCTGGTCCATCACTGCGGTGGAGGAGGTGGACACTCTCCTTCACCCTGAGGGTTGCTCAAAGTAAATAGAGGAACCACAGGGTAAAGATGTCGAATCAAGCAATTCGGGTGGCACAAAGTCCAGAAGCTGAGGTCACGTAAAGATAGCATCCCATCGGTGCAATCCCATAAAGGCAAGGCCTGATGATCAGCCCTGCACCCGATGGGTGACAAGAGGCAAGGAGGTAAATGGCCCACCAACGGATACACAAGAAATGCAGAATAGCAATGAAGACAAGAACCGAAGAGCCGGTACCAGGTAATAATATCCCTATATATATGCTCGCCGTATATAATGTCACTGGGAAAAGGTTGTAGCGACATTATATAGGTGACCATATAAATAGGGACAGGGGCAGGTGGGGGTTGCGGTGGTGTCCCCGGCTCCCCATGAAAACTAAAAAAGGGGTTGGGGGTTGCGGGAGTGTCCCCCTCATGTTCCATGTAATAATGTCCCCACAAAAAACTGCAATCTTTCCGTGATTTCTTTGCATGGCGATATTTTTGAGGGGACATTATTACATGGAACCGAAGAGCCGCCATCAACAGATTGGGAACATTAGAGCCCGACTCTGCAGTGATTATAGGGGCTGACTTTTTCTCATGATTGGGACGAACTCTGAAAGCAGAACGTATCAAGTTGTGAGGATCAGAATGTGCGGCTTGTTCTGGAGGGATCATTTCGAGTCAGAGGTTCTGGGGTTAAGGGGAAGAGATGTGCAGGTTTGAGTCGGGGCAGGTGGAGGTCAGGAAGAAGCAGGCTGTGAGGTCTCTGACCTGGCCCAGGAGCTTCAGGGGTTAACTAAACTGGGGTAGGAGGATGGTGGCACTCAACCTGTCTCAGCAGTGGACATGGGAAATTGGGGTCATGGGGGTGAGTTGCTTCTCACTTGAAGAGCGGTTGAAGCAAAGGATAAGCAGCAGGATCTACAGAGAAGTAAACTCGCCTTTAACATTCAGTCTCGCACAACTCTAGGCGGTATCAGGTAATAAAATTGCGGCAACAAAATTTCACTGGTAAAATAAATCATGGCAAAAATGCTGGGCTTTGACCCAGTAAAGGTGTACTCCATTATATCATTTAAGGGGAGCAGGGATTGCAGGGGTGTCCCCCGCTGCCCTTAAATGGTATAATGGGTCCGGGGGTTGCAGGGGTGTCCGCCACATCCTTTACATGATTGTGGCGGCAAAACCACAGCATTTTTGGTGCAATATTTTGTATACACTGCCATTTTTGCTACAATTTTAAGACATGGAAAAGACTAGGCACACAAGGCATTATTTGCTGTTATTCCACTCTGAAGATGCCATCTTTCTTACCGGCCGAGTGCTGCACTCAGTAGGCAAGAGAGTGTGTGGGGCATCTGTGACATACAGTTTAGGAGCGGTGCTCTCTGATATTTATGGGCACGGTATCCGAAGAGGAGGCATACTTGCAGAGGTAGGTGGGTACCAGTCAATCATATATTCATGGGAAATGGCCTAAAACAAGAGACCTACAGAGACGAATCACTTCTAACCCCACGGAGAGACTGAGTGGGGGCGCTGAGAAAGGGTTCAACCCGCTCTATTGATGCATAAAGGAGGGAGGCAGACACATGGAAATGAGAACCAACGGGGTGGAAACCGGGTTTCACTCAGAATTCTGGGCACCAGTCATCATGCGGGGGGAGACTCAGGGTAGGCGGGCAAGTTCTTGGGGGCTGGGCACGGCGCAAAACAGCTCCTACACAGCAAAGATGAGCAAGAGAAGTTTTGTTTTGAGAATCAATGTTGGGGAAAAAGGGAAGGGGGGACAAAAAGTTAAAAGTTGCGATCGTTATAAAAGTTGACGGTCAAGATAGGTTTGATTATGGTACACAGGAGAAGACAGATGGGCCAGATAGAAGCGACAGATTGCTCCTTTTAACACAGAGGAGAGAGAGTAAAGAGGACAGAATCCCAACATAAATGTCTAAGAGGAAAATACTTTTCTAGAATGTCCAGGGACTAAACTCGGCAAGCAAGAGAACATCTATATCTCGATGCCTACGAGAAATGTAGGCAGGGGTAGTTACGAGAAATGTAGGCAGGAGTAGTTATGCTCCGAGAGACTCTCATAGCACCACAAGGTGAACATAGAATGGGAGATAGAGGGTTCCCACTCCAATTTCTGGCCAGTACCAGGAGGAAGTCGGGGGGGGGGGGGGGTACAGCAATGTTATTCCAAAAAGAGTCTATATTCCAAAAGACAGGGGCCCAAAGAGACAGAGCGGGAAGAGCTGTCATGGTGGAGAGAAAGTGGTTTGGAAATATGATGGCATGTTGCTCGGTTTATGCACCTCATGAGAATCCGCACCATTTCCTACGGGATCTGCTTCCCGTGCTAGCAGCCTTTATAGAAGGAGAGTTAGTACTGGCGGCAGAGACTTAAACATGGCACCGAACCCGGCAGTACATAAATCATCAGGTCCCTCACAGGCAGATTTTTCAAACATATTGGGACTCACGGTGGTCCTCAAGGAAAAAGGGGTTTGATCGAAATCTGTAGATTCCTACACCCTGGGGAAATTACACCAATTATTCCTCCCATATACACCGTAGCTTTCTGCAGATAGCCCTACTATTGGGCCCAGTCAGCCTTGTATCCTACAGAGAGAAAACAGGGCCGAGCAACAGAACACTTTCAGAGCATGCACCAGTGGAGGTCTTCCTTACTACAATTAGACTGGCGTCCCCAAGGCTGCAGCCAGAGAAGCGGTACAACGCCACCCTTATAGACCCACTCTTATGAGAAAACATGGTGGTCGCAACCCTCACATTATTTGGCCAAAAACATGACCGTGACATGGACCCTGGGGCAGTCTGGGATAGGTACTAAGCGATAGTGAGAAGGGAGCTGAAAAGCCGGGCTGCAGCTTACAAATCACAAAGGGAGTTGGAGAGGGTAAAGTTTGAGGGAGAAGTTCAAATTAAGGAACTTGATCATAAGAAGAGGGGGTCTGCAAAATCTCATGGATAGTTGCACCTCACCTGGACTAAATTAGAGGCCCACATAGCAGACAAGAAATCACAGGCCCTGCTCAGATCAAAACAAGCATACTACAGTTGGGGGACACAAAACGAATCGCGTGTTGGCATATACATTAAAAGGACTTAAGTCCAGAAGCACTATAGTGTCCCTGAGGGATAAAGAGGGCAACCTGAGGCACAGGGAGGAGGATAAGAAGGAGATACAGTCAAAGTATTTCAAATCGATATTGGAGGAAGACAGTCTGAGCTCGGGCCAAACTCTATCTAGTAATATCTGGGGTAATTCTGAGATGCGTAATGGGTATTAATTGCCAGTGTGGAATTTCAATGTTCTTCTTGTACACACCCTCCCACTTCACCACATTATGGGCTCCTTCTTTTTTCATTGTTTTGCTTTTTTAGCTGAGTTTAATGCATAATAACTTAGTTTAATAGATTGGCTTGGGCCAATAGATGTTGCCTGACAGACATTCGAGCGTAGGTAGAAGGCAGTAATTAAAAGAGCTTAGTTTTAGAGATTGAAGCCAACCTCTTTTAGAGTCATATGACTGCATAAACAGACAAACGATTGCAGAGAGAGCACAAATGACAACAGAATAGGAGAGTTGTGTACGCACCTCACCTGCACTCTTTTCAAGGAGGGCTCGTCCTGTGATGTGGAACCTGGAAGTTAATATCAAAGAAGGACTAGATGTGAATGAAAGGATGTATTGTGTTTCCTGGAGACATGCTATTTCTGCCAGAAGGCCTAGTGAGGCTGTCCAGAATGTTCTTAGGTTCATTGCAACTCGGACCTGATGCGCGCGCTCCCATGGGAACACAACAGCTTGGATGCAGCTATCCCCCCCCCCCCAACACCTCCAGCCTGCACAAACAGAGATAAGGACTCCAACTTCAAAACTCCAATGGGGTGGGCGGGAAGTGGCTGACCTAAGTGATGCGCTTACAAGCCACTCAGAGGAGCAGAGGGTTTTCACAACGACAAAGCATGACGCCGACTCTCAGGGTAATGCTAAAAGTGATCTGAAATTCTGTTTTGGTTATTTTTGTTTTGTGGTAATCATTTTGGACTGGTTAATCGGTGTGCTACTTGGTCTGGTACATTCATTCTAATCTGGCAACGGCCTTGCAACCTTCTGATAAACTAGACTGGTATAATATTAATTTAAAAACGTAAGAAGCGGGAACAGGGGACAGTCCATTTTAAATAGGCTCATATGCAGTGAGTACAGAGTTAGTGCCCAATCGCTTTCAGGACCACTCAGTGATATCTCTGGAGTGATGATTCTTTTCCCTTTCAGGATCTGTCATGTCCCTGATCCGAGCTGGGAACTGGTTTTGGATGGATGCCTCTGATCAAGTTTGGTCTTTCCAAATGATGTGGCTGGCGAGGTGTGAGAGCCCACCCTAAAGCATCCCCCGTTAAACTGCGAACACTGTGCAGGGCCTTGGGAATCAACGCCCAACACCACGGTGCGGCTTCCCGGATGCATGTGGTGCTGGGACAGTGACAAGCGCTGTACCGGGAAGCCGTGCTGCTCCTAGGATAATACGAGCAGGAGGTCTTCAAGCAGGAAATGGTCCAGGCCAGGGATAAAGGTCAGCAAGCAGAATACTGCCGAAGGCAAGGCCTGAGAGGGAGGAGAAGGAGCTCATAAAATGGCAAAGACAAGCCAGAGGAGCACAGACAGGGGCAAGCAAGGTTACTAGCTAGCACAAGCAGGACACAGGCAGGAATCAGGCAGGCAAGAAGAAGCAGGCGGGAAACGAGGCCAGAATAGGCAGAGGCAAGGAAACACAGGGGCCCCAGAAGGCAGGGAGGAACTAGCCAGGGAAGAAGAAATGAGGCAAATGGATGAGCCGAGAACCGCATCAGAAAACACACTGAGCGTGTTAAGATGCACCAGCAACATTGTCCACCGGGTTTAAATCCCCTAACACTGATGGGCTGGTGCGTGAGACGACTGACGTTGTCAAATCAACAACAGACGTGAATGACAGGGTGCATACGCAGTGCCGGGGAGACAGTCCTCTGCGCATTCGCCCTTAGAGCATAATGGCAGCATCCATGGCGCGGCCAGATACTGCCACTGTGTGGCTCTGGTGCAGGGGTGTTGCTTGGTTTGGAAAAGATTTGGGGCTATGCCAGTGTCGGGACTGTCGGGACTCAGTGCCAGCTAGCCTTTTGGTTGTAGCCCCTGAGCTTTTATCCAGGGCCACAAACAAAAGACCTGGGGCAATAGCCCCTCAGCCCCACCCACCCCTAGCAACGCCTCTGCCGTGTTGTTTCCCGGGACCATCTCTCAGTCTGCCGGACCGCTGCTGGTGCCAGTGAAGGTAAAGCCGCCAGGTGGGAATACGCGGGTTGCATCGGTGATAAGCTGAGGGCTTTACAGGATCGAGAAGAAAGTGGGTGGAACAGGTGTGGGTGAAGATTGTAATGAGTGCCACTAAAACGAGGGGCCATCATGGGCATGGGTCAGTCAAAGCAGGTGCCTATACCACCTAAAGGTACTAAGTACAGAAGCGCCATGTTCCGATACATAGAGGCCAGTTGCCATTTAACAATGGCGAATAAACACACACAACTCCTGCTTAAGCGAACCTTCCACTTGGAACGGTTCTCTAACCTAAAGCGTGCATTGGAGTCAAATAAGGAAAAATTGGATCCATGCCAGTGAGGGGCTTAAGCTACTTGCATTAAGGAAGTGTCAGAGAGGCAAAACGCCTACATAATAAGGGGATTTCATGATTCAAACCAACAATTACAGGGCCAAATAAAACATTTTAAAAAAGGGGGACCCGCAGAAAACAGACCCACTTCCCCCTAATTTGTCCACAGATTATAGTTGAGAAGCAGGGCGAAGAAACAGCAGAAAATATAATAGACTTATTCACTAGTGGATGTACACCAGCTGTTGGGGGGGGGGGGTTCAGATGGGAATTGCAGCTGCCCCTCCTCCAGCTGTCACTCCAACCGCTATCCCACTATCCATATCTATTCAACAAGAGCCACTAGTGGTACGCCAACCCATAGCTAGCACTCCAGACACTCTGTCCCCAGTCTTGGGAGGGGCCAGTGCCCCAAGTTCCTGCAGATGCCTTTTGATTTCCTATTCGCTGCATTCCTGACTAGAGGTGGTTCAAATTCTGGATGAGACAGGATGACCTTTCTGGCACCCCCTAGGCGGGCTCCTGGGGTGACAAAAGGTAACTTTCACGACAATTGATTATTGATGGTCCATGTTTCTTGGGCTCTCGGAGACTTGAGAATCCTTGACAAAAATGTCCCTTTTATCAGGGAGGAGCCGCAACGTTTCATCAAGGAGCCCCAAAGGGCCATACAATGCTGCACATAAATACTATAAAAGGTTCCACTAGACTTGTGTTACTGACCCTTGTGGGATGTAACTTGTAGCATTCAGATCTATTTTGAATTCCTACAGTCCATCAATAAACTTTAAGAAATTCTCTCCGAACTCTCTAGTAGCGATTTAAGATTTTTAATTAATTAACTTCATTTGGTACAATATAAATGATTACGACATTATCAAGTTTTCACGTGAAAAATCTTAATTTATCCCGTGGGTATACCACGCAATAGTGTATTTTGATAGTTTTTCAGGAAAATATCGTCATACTGCATCTAAAATGTATGCCGATTCACCTGTTTGTGTTCTCTATCCATCTATTGCACTACCTCACCAAGCTACCCAACATGTTTCATTCCTCTTTCACTCAATATAAGAACAATTTATACAGACATTCATCAGGGGAAAACTATTCATACATCCACACTTTTTCATGTGTCCATAACCTACAGTTACTTCATCAATATTTTGTCTCTTCTTAATGACTAGAACTCTGTCGCCTAGGTCAGTTCGAAATTCCTAAAAAAGATCTCATGTTGATCTTCAGTAATACTCTTCCACTCTGTCTTGTGGACTTTGCCAGCCGTTTCACCCTGATGGTGGGTATCCTTGCAGGACAGTGCTGTGGGGTCTCTTGTTGCACTTCAGTATTACCCCAACGTTCTCACACAATGTTCCACTAGGGATCAATGTTAAGTCCTTTGTGCCTTGCACTCATTTGTTTTAGTTTTTTTTATCAAACGGCACTCTGCATTCTCTTGGCTTCCACGGTAGTGGGCTGTCTCACGGTTTCCCGATCTGGCTGCTAATCACACTGTTCCGTTCTGCAATCAGGGCTCAAGTCGAGGGTACACGCGGGGGGACGGAGTCCCCCCACTTTATTCAGAGGGTGGACTCAGTCCCCCCAGCTAAAAAGAGACACATTGGATGTCCTCTTTGAATTCATGAATTAAAGCAGACCTCGGGGATCAAACCACAGTCGTGAGGTTTGTAGGCTGGACACTTCACCACTGCACTATATAACCTGATAAAAAATAACAAGCAACTAAAGGTGACATATCCTATTCCGGCACTGCAAGTCCCAGGGAAAACATTTGTATTGGTTCTTGTAGTTTAAAACATGCACAAATGTAAACGTTTTTAAAAACACTATTAGAAGAAAATATCCTGTCTTGGTTTTGTGTGTGTGTTGATTTTATGAAAAGGCAAATGCCATTTGTCCTATGCAAGGTGGGTGGTTATGCAAAGCCAATTTAATGAAATGAGCATATTTCACCTTGATATGCTAATCTCTGGTAACGTCACATCTCATTGCATTTGTTGATGAGTCCCCCCACTTTAATTTTTAGGACTTGACCTCGGACCCATAGTGCTATCGGTCAGAACGGAAGAAGTGTAACTCTAACGACCAGAGTAAGGACGTAAATGACAAAGAAGGCATGCAGAACGAAACAGTGTATGGTGGCAATTACGAAACGCCGAGTTATAACCCCACCGTGAGTCTTTCGACTTCACTGCTGTGATGGCAGTAAACAAAAAAGAGCTGCCATTGCATGCAAGCACACTGGAGGGGGCTGATGTTTGATTGCTCCGCCCTCTAAGCCACATCCTTGACCACCCTCCTCCCCCATGCCCGCAGTGACTTAACAAATCTCACCACAACCACACTCCTACAATGTCTAAGTCCCACTCCCTGCTGCAGCGACTTCCTGGTTCTAGCTGACACCACACTTTGAGTGGTGCGTGCATTAGAGGTGGTGTTCAGTATTCAGTGAAAAGACTGTCACACAGTCCACAATGGAGAATGATACAGGAGATCATTGCAGAGTCATTGAGTATGAAGCTTGTTGTTTATAGAGAATGTATGCAAGGATCCTTCTGTCAGTGGTGCTTATGGCTTGCACGATAGCTCGGCAAGTTCTAGATCACCTCTAACATCTGTGTTTATCCCGCTGAATACAAGTTTGAATGCCTGCAGGTTCATCTCAGCCTGTAACCCTTCTTAGATCATTTTCTTGAGTATCAATCAATTAGGTCATTCCATCGTCCACTATCCAGTTCCTAGAAGCAGAAGGAATTCTACGTGAAGCACTCCACCGAAAAATGTGATATGATTCTATTTGTATTTTGAATACGCTTAAATAAAACAAAGAACAAAACAAGAATGGACATTTCAGCAAACCTTGTTGTAAAAGTGATATTTTCATTTTTCAGATGATAAATTACAAAATGCCCCACCACCCAACGCCAGCCAACATTTGGGAACATTTACTCCTTTGGCAAACATCCAGAAACTGTGTCAAATATCTGATGCGAATGACTGGAAAGATTCCCCTTTTTGGAGGTCCACGTTGAATCATAAAAATATAAGCATTGGACAGGTTACTTGGCAAACCATCAAGGGAGCTAATATGTCGACATGGCATTTGTTCAAACGTTGATCAATTTAAGATATTTTTGACTATTTTATTTTGAGAATGTATTGAACCTAGCTATGGGAAGGAACAGAGTGCTGTCCATTAGTTGGCATCACACACATACAGCAGATAGTTATAGGGGAACAGTCCTTATGACATAACATTTCATGCTGGCATACCATCTAGGGCAGCAGGGAATAATTATGTTGTTGTGCTAATTGATGAGGTGTGAGGTGAAGTCAGGGCACATGCTGTAGAGGGTGGTCCCCAGGAGGGATCCTGGGCTGGCGGGGCTCAGTGGATGTATCTCACTGGGTGTGAAGAAGGTGTTCTTTAAAGAGGAGGGCCTCTGTTTATTTTCTGAATTGCATGAGGGTGGGAGGTGGATATGAGGTTCCACATTTTGGGGCCATAGTCTGAGAATACTGGTTTCCTGATTCTTTTATTTTTTAATTACTACTGTTCTCTCTCGTTCACGCATGTGAACTCTTTTTCAAACAAACTCTTCCACACAGGCACTTTTTTAACAATTGGTGTCTTCCTCGGTTCTATGTGATTTCATCGAGGGGATTTGGGTGAATCCAAATCCATCCAATGTATTTTTTCCTTCAAGCCATTGGGACGCAAATATATGCAGTGAAGACCTCCCCCGCCCCCTGCAGCCCTCCATGGCACCCCCACCTTAATGAATACCCTTACCCACCCCCCACATATATTTGTGGCAAAATTCGGCCCAAAGAATTAGATGAATTTGGCTTTGACCACATTTCCTGCGATTATGAACCTCCCTATCCCTCTACCTCCACCTCATCCTTTCTTCACTGGTGGCAAGGGGCAACCACAGTTGAAGACATCAAGCAGACGGATCAGGGATCAGATGCCACCCCTCAGCCCTCCCTCTCACAAATCATTAATCAAGCTGGGGATAGGGTCAGCATTCAAAGCCACCACCAGCCTAGGAAAGGCAGAGAGAGGGAAGGGTGAATACACCTTCATTGCGTTCCTCAAGGCAGGGTTTACCAGTGCTCATTAAGCACAATGGAGGCATGACATCAGGTCATTGATCTCCAGAACACCCTTACACCATGAACAGTGCTGTACATTCTTTAAGGCCCAGGTCAACAGATGATCGATAAAAATTGTGCAGTGCATTGGGGACACCAGTCTTTGCATCTACCTGTCAAGATATGTTTGCACTCTTTGCAAATGCAAACACTACATTATCATTATGGAACAAGTGAAAGACGCTTGCTCCATAATGCTAACAAGTACTCGTTCGTAACTTTGTGTGACCCGTAGAGCATCAAAAAAAGCAGAGGCGAGCCCGAGCCTCCTCTATAGAAAAGCCAGCCCTGGTGAAGGAGCCATGCAGGAGAACCAAAGACTGATACCAGCAAATGGTCTGAAAGCTGAAGCCCAGTGAACATTGTGGCAGAGCTGCTTTCTCTGGTGGAATGAGGGTATGGCCGGGCCTTAATATTTCACTTCCTGATTAATGCTAACTATTCTGTCCCTCAGGAAGAACTGAACTATCTGTTGTAACTTGACTGTCGTGTAGTCAGGAGAGTCCTCTGTCCACAAGTGCCGCACAGGGAGGAGCAAAAAAGACTCCCTGTGCAACCCTTGAGGCCACAGGTGGGAGATCGTCTTCCTCCGGAACTGCAGACCCTCGGAAACCCCGGACCACTGCAAAGAAAGCACCGGTTAAGTTATGCGCCCAACAACAACCACTAGTCAACACAACAACAAGCTGGAACAGTCTTACCCAGTGAAGCGGTGAGGTACTCCGGTATACCTATGGGGTTTTTCTGGGATTCTCCAGGACCCTCCCTATCAGGGAAGTATTGCCAGAAGCTCAGATACACTTGAGATGGAACGGGCCCACCCGTTGTCAAAGTCCAGAACAAGGACAAGTGATCGTAGTGCCAGGGATAAAGAAGGTGAAGTCCAAAACGCAGTCCGTGGTTCATGACCAGAAATTCAAAAGATAAAACCAAGGAGATCCAATCGCATTTCCGTGAAGTAGTCCAAGGTCGGTATCCGGGTGTTCAAGAAATCAGTTACGTAGCGCCGAACAGTGTCCAAGGATTTAAACAGCTGTGAAGCGCCGGTTGCACCGACGCGGCCGTTTAAATACTGGCACTTCGCTCCCCATCTGGACACGTGACCCGCAGTCTCCGGTCACGTGATCTGCTGCCACACGCGTGCGTACCGTCCGGGATATGTGACCAGCAGCCATGTCTTGGGAATGTGAAGCATTCCTGGAATGCGGAAGTGTCGCTGCACGAAGCCGATCCCTCAATCTCCATGGGCGACGCCACTGAAGCGGGCGCCGCAGCGGGCGGGTTGCAAAACGCTGGGGACCATGTGGTGGCAATCTAAATGAGGAGGGTACCGGTAAATCCCAGAACTGGGCATGAGATCGGGAGGGGCTAGGCACCATGGAGGGGGGACTGGGAAACCTGTTGTGATCCCTACGAGTCGTGACACTATCCCTCAATAGTGGAGGAACTACCCTTACGTCCTCGAGGATGCACCGCCCATCTAAAAGGGGATAGACAAAGACAAGACAGCCCTCTGATAAAAAATTATAATCTCGGATTACCAGGTATAATGATATAATGATCGGATTACCAGGTATCATGATACTGCAATTGCAATGAAGAGTTCTTCACACTAGAAAGGAGCCACAACCCACACAATGGAGTGAAACTCTGTCTGTTGAGGTCACCGAGCAGTAGATTAAAGCATTTAGGAATAAAAAAACTACATTGGATCAGGGATTTTTATTTTGATTTGACCCTCCCAAGAGTGTGTAGCTATCATTTAAACAATCAGTGCATTGAATGCGAGGCCAGAGTATGCCATTAGGTGTTACATAGACCTGGAAGTACAGACTGCATTGAGGACCACGGTGGACGTAGGTGACATATTTGAATCTTTTTTTAAATATTTGTTTATTGGTTTATATTAACCTTTTCAAAAAGAGATAGTTATAATACAATAAAACAAGATGTACAAGTGAACTCAACAAACAAATCAAGTCATATACAGCTTATTTCATCTCACATCTAAAATCTTCTGTCTTCCTTTCTTTAAAATCTTTTAGGAGTTATAAGTCTTATATTAAAATTCATTACAGCAGTCACTAATCAGCCAACCCCTTTGGGAAGCAGCCTATTATGTCACATTACAAACAACCTTTAAGAAATCAATTAAAGCCATTTTTATCCATCTCTTTGCACTTTTGAAGTATCATGAACAAAATTAGAAAAGTACTCAAATCTCTCTTTAGTTAGATTTGGGCATATTAATAATAGATGGAACAAAGTTTCATTTTCTCCAGGGTTTAAACTGAATCTGCATATTTTCTTGTCTTCCGAAATTTGGTTATGCACAAAGCCAATTTCATTTGTAATTAAAACATTGCATCTAAACGCATCACATTATTCATTACCAATCGGGATGGATATTTCACAATATATTTTTCAGGCTCAGGGTACCATTTTCATGCAGATACAATTTGACTATATAGTTTAAAGTTCGATATAGCTACATTGTTTTCGACCCAATCAAAGGCTTTAATTAACATTTTTACTTTCAGAGGTTTGTCAATAAGGCATTTTGTTGTCACTCCTATATTACTCAGTATAGTTTTGACATCTGTTTTCAAATTCTTCATAAATTCCTCAGATTCATATACACAAAATAAATTGTATAGTAAGTTACTTTCACTTGAGATATATTTCCTATTTAACGCTACCTTTCTACAATCCATTATACTATTAAGTGAGCCAAGTCCAAATTCATAGCGAATTAACTCCATTGGAACACATTTTGGTAAAAAGAACACAACTTTTCTCCATATTACAGCTTCAACAGTTCTAAGGTATGGGGTCAACTTCTTTGGAAGAAATTCCAATCCATATGCCAATCTTGGCATAACCTTCATAACATAGAAGTCCCTGCAAGTTTTCATGGTACATTTTCAAAACCTTCTCTCAATCAATCTCATTTGTTTCGATGCCTCTATTGCCTTCGTTTTCAAACAATTTTTAATAAAAATCAATGACATAGAGCTAGAAAATGAGTAGGCCAAATATCTAATCGACTTCTGCAGACAAATCCTTGCCCCCTCGACATTCCAAATCGGGTTTGCGCATTTCTTATTTACATAACCCAGATTGATAATTATTGTTTTACACAGAATTATTTTCAATTTCAGATCTCTTATGAAAATTGCAAAAGAGTCTATTTATCTTTGCAAGCCAATTTTGGTTTTGTCGAAAAGCAAGACGTCGTCAGCATATGCTACCCATTTGATTGATGTATCTCCAGGTTTTGGTGCCAATAATCCACTTGCATCCAAGGGCACACCGGCACCACATACATATGGGTTAAATAATATGGATGCTAGCCCACAGCCTTGTTTCAATCCATTCATAGACCTTATTTCTTTGGACATTAATCCGTTGTTCCCTAATCTCACTTTCATGACTGTATTGGAGTATAGTAGATCAGCATATCTAAGAGACCTCTGTCTATTTTTAATGCCAGCAGCCTTTGCCAGAGTAAAGGCCTATCGACCATGTCAAAGGCCGCTGAAAGGTCCATTGAGGCAGCATATAATGGAAGTTGCCCTAAGGTTCGTGCCTGCAATTGAAAAATGGAGACAAGGAGGCCACCGGCATCAGTCCCCAGCCCGTTTCTAAACCCAAATTGCCTTATGTCCAGAATGTTTTGTTCGTCTATCCAGCCTATTAGCTGTTCTGAGACCAGAGAAGCTAATATCTTTGCCTCCACGTTCATCAATGAAATTGGTCGATAGTTTGAGGGGCTAAATCGGTTTCCTTTTTTAAATATTAAGATTACATATGACATTTTCCATGAGTCAGGCATTCTTTTTAAATAGACAACATTTCTATATATTAGGCTTAGAATCCTAGACCATACAAACACATTCTGCTTGAAGGTAGCATAGGATATATTATTCGGTCCTGGTGATGAAGACACCTTTGTTCTCCTAATGCATCTGCTGACATTTTCGACAGAAACATCCAGAGCCCAGCATTCATGTTCATACACCGGAGCCAACCAAGTGGAGTAAGATGGACAATACAGTTTCTCAAAATATTCACACAATACAGTTTCACTTATCGGATTTAAATTCATTTTGCTTTACAGCGATTTCCTTACTATTAATAAAAGCCCAATAATTTTGTGAGTTTGATTCCCACATTGCAGCTAGCATAGCGTCCCCATCCTTCTGTGCTTGTGCAGCATGATTTTGGATCTTCCAGTTCTTAAATCGCTGTTTGCACAGCCTAATATACTCTTTAGCTTTTTCTGAAGTGAGATTACGTTTTTTCATCTCCCTCAATTCTTTGTGCATCTGCGCTCTTTGTTGCTTGATGGCTAGATCATAGACATTTTTATGTTTTTTTTTTCATTTGGCCCTTTATTTCGCAGTCATAGAACCCAGTTAACATCTTATCCGATAAGCCCCCAAAAGTATAAACTGAGTATGTTTCAATTTTTTACTCCAATGTTCTATGTAAGTAGTCATGCATCATTAAGTTGTTCAATTTAGCTGTCTTTGTGCGATTCCATTTTACTCTGTTGCCTCTTACATTAACAGTTGTATCCGCACAATACACATTATCCTCAATACACTGTTTTTCTATTTTTAAGTCTATAATCAGCATTGCGTGGTCACTATATTGGTTGAGTTTGATATTCATGTTATCTGCTATTTTATTTATTTGTTCACTCACAAACATCTAATCTATTATTGACGACTCGCCTCTAGCCATCCAAGTTGGATTCTCATTAAATTGTTTTACCAGTCCCCACGATCTTGCAAATTTTAGCCATAGAGCACCTCTGTATTTTTTATTTCCTTGTTTGCTATCATTATCACCTAGTGAGGATATTACCATTCAGACTCTCAAGTGGTTTGATTACAATCAGCATTCAAGTCTCCTGCCACTATTATTAGGCCGCCTATAGACTGAATTAGCCACTCCTCAATCATGGTATTTAGTTCTTCAATCAATTTTTCTAGCATTTTATTTTTATCGGAATTATCGGCACTATTGCAATAGATGTTTATTTGAATCTCGTATCTCTGTGTCTCATTTGGCCTCCTGCAAAATAATATGAAGAGAAACATTTTAAATGTTTCCTTCTTAAAGGTTATACAGTTGCAGTCGTGTGCAGACACCCGGAAATCACTGCTATACACCTTAGTGGCACATCTCCTCACTGGACAATAGACTGTAAGGTGCAGTTCCTTGACTGGGAAACGCTACATGTGATTTTACCGAAGTCAAATTCAGAGTGATAAGTTTTACCGAGGTAATAAAATACTGAAAAAATACCGAAATTCTTTTTAAATTTTTTGTTTGGGGTGGTCTCCCCGGGAGCCCCCTGTTTTCCTACGTTTTTAACCCCATCCCTTCCCATGTTAACCCCTTACCCCACTACCATATATATATATTTATTTAAAATGTTTAGTATTTTTTCAGTATTTTTTACTCTGGTATAACTTACCACTCTGAATTTATTTCAGTAAAATGACTGGATCCCCTGGGAAGGACTATCCATGACCGGACCCTCACCTGAGAGGTGCAATCCCTTGCCTCGAAGAGACTGCCCCTCAGCAAATCCTCATTTGAGGCTCCTCACCTCGGAGGTACTGCCCTTCACTAATCCCTCGCCTGAGAGGCTCAGCTCCTAGGCCGTACCCCTCACTGCACCCTCTCCTTTCGAAGTGCAATACCACACTTGAAAGCAAGATGCCTTGCCTGGGAGGCACATCAATCCCCTGAGAGGTGCAGTGTGCTCCCTGGAAGGTTAGGAGGCACAGTGCCTGGGATGGAGGCCTTGCCCCTTAAATGGGATTCATGGGCCTCCACCGTCTCGGGAGGATAGTGGAGGGGCCACGTGCTCACCTTGGAAGCAAGTCGACATGGAGCACCACAGGTTCGATCCCCGGGTCCGCGCTTAGAAACCTCTGGGTATTAAGTGCGTTATAAATAACCTATCATATCATAACCCCGCTGAGATTCACCCTCCGTCATCTGAGGCATCTGAGGCTAGGAATGCTGTTTGGAAGAAGGTTATGTGGCCCGGGAATTGCTTGCCCGATCGCTAAATAAAGTGTACACCAGTAACAATCAGCAACCCTTCTTCAAGATGGGCACAGTGGCAGGCCTATGTGGAGGTGTTAGTGCATTAGCCAGTCCCTCTTGTTAAAGGGGCGTTTGATCCCAAGGGGCAGTTTCTCCTCTGCGCTGCCTAGAGTGGGGCAGCTCAAATAATTTGAGCAAGATCTTTTCAATTTGCCCTTCAATTGATACTTTAGCAACTATGAACGTTTGCAATCCAGTTCAAAACAGGTTGTGACAGTTTAACAAGCCTGTTAAAAATACAGGTGAGTGCAGTCAGATGTGAAACGGTCCAGGAGTCTGCCTCTTGTGTCTGCAGTTCTCTGATATTGAGGAGTAGGCATTGGCAAGGAAATAATGCGTTACTAACTCCTTCTCATAATGGCCCCCAGTGCCATTCCCTCTTTCTCATAATGAAAGGGTCCTGAGAAAAACCTCATTTTATGATGTTTGGCCAAAATGATGCTAGAAGATTTTGGGGTCCAAGCCGTAGAGCAAGGTTTTATGCACTCTCCATAGATTATGTGGTGCTGGCCCTCCTCAGTATAGCAGATGCTATATTCCCATGATATCGTTATCCATGATCAAGATTAGGGTCGCATGAAAGACAGATTGTTAGGTACAACGGGTGGCATGCGTGCGGGGTCCCTGCCGGGTCAGATGGCAAGAGCATGTCTCGGTTGTATTTTCAAAGCTGTGCCGTCTAACCACAATTAAGGCTGCGACATGTCATGGACTATCGCAGCATTGCAGGGCTGAATCCCCTCACTTAGCAGAGACTGTCACTAACCGGCCATCTAAGATGAAAGCACTCTTGATTACATTCTCTCACAGGAGGGCAACAGTGTATGCCCTGGACCGTACGCCTTCCCTGTGCGGGGAAGGCACTCAGACTTAACTCTAGCATCAAGGTCAGATGGACTATCTAGTGAGGATCACTGGTTACCTCTTCCAGGTCTCAATCTAGCAGTCCAGCTTCCTGAGAAGTCAGGAGAGTGGGCCCTTCCAGGAGCATACCATTTACATGCTATCCAATGGTCGGTTCTTCAGAAGGGGATTCAATATGTCAGAGTGGTTTGTCCATGTTGGATTGGGCTCTTGGAGGTTCAGTGCACACCATGACCCGAGTGTAGGCAATCAGCAAGTCTTGTCATCAGTAAAATGTGTCATGTGATAGAATGATCGCTCCGTTCAGATTCCACCAGGGGCAGAGCAGTTGCATTGAGGGGGGGGTAGATGCACTGGCGGGGCCATAGTTTCATGTATCTCCATTTTGTACCATCTCACATAAATTAATAAAGGGACTTACCTTTGAGCAATGACCTGTAGTCATTTCCTCATGAGTATCTGAAGTTGAGCATTCTGTTTGGTCATGAGGATGGGGTGGCTGCTGAGATGGCACCAATATCATTGTATCCTGGGGCCCACACGCCCTAAAGTCTTTCTGTCCAGTTTCTTCACTGCTCCCCTGGCACGCTTATAGCACCCTCTGAAGTTGCTCGGCTGCAGGTTCGCTGGCACTTTATATTCCAGTTTCAGAGCACTAGGTAACAAGAGGGTGCATTTACAGCCTGGTTTCATCTGTAGGAGAGGTTGGGGTTTACAGCCCTCTGTGTTTGTGTGGATACTTCTGTCTAGGATCAGAGTTGCTCAGTAAACATGATCTGCTATTTACCTCTGTTGGCAAATACATAGCGGAGACTTGGGCGCTGATACTAAGACAAAGCTTTTGAATGCAGTAGGCTTTGACTCACCAGAGCGATGGATCGTCCCCCTTTACAGAAGAAAGGTCCTCGTAGGTGGAGGGGGGAGGGGTGCGGTGACTTTTTGCCTGCATTTGGTGTTTTCTCGTATCCTTGCATTTTGTCGTTATTTAGGTAAACACCTCAAAATAGGCATCAGGTTATGGTTTTCCTGTTTAGAAGCCCAGATGTAAACCACATCTGTGAAGATCGTGACGAGGAAAGATGGTTTAGGGGTAATCCCCATTACTCTAAGGGCCTCATCACGAGTTCGGCTGTATTACCGGCTGTAATACCGCTGACTGTAATAGCCCTAGCACTGACCGGCCTGGTGGTATTACCACCGGATCACGGGTTGAGCCTTAACTGTAAATCCCCATTCCTGATTGGGTCCATTGGATCCAATGGGGAATTTTCAGTGCTAATACTGCGGGCTAATACAGCCGGCTGTAATACCACAGAAAACAGGGATTTTCACCTCCAGAAAAAAGCTGGAGGTAAAACAGCCGATTTAGCGCCCAACTCGTGATAGGGCCAGCCCTTAAATGCAGTGGTTATACCATTACCACTACATTTAAGGGCTACAGCCCAACTCGTGATGAGGCCCTAAGTCTTTTCTTTCTCTTCATAGTATTCACATCACTACCGGCCTCGCCATGGACAGTCTGCAATAGCAACATGTTGTCATGCGATCAGGAATCATTTAATGATCACCAAACCCCTATGGACCAGGGAAGGGGCTAGGGGTGGAGAGGGAGGGCTAGGGAGGAGGCTAGGGCTGGAGAGGGAAGGCTAGGGAGGAGGCTAGGGCTGGAGGGGGAGGGCTAGGAAAGAGACTAGGGCTAGAGAGGGAGGGCTAGGAAAGAGGCTAGGGCTGGAGAGGGAGGGCTAGGGTAGAGACTAGGGCTGGAGAAGGAGGGCTAGGGAAGAGGCTAGGGCTGGTGAGGGAGGGCTAGGGAAGAGGCTAGGGCTGGAGAGGGAGGGCTAGGGAGAGGCAAGGGCTGGAGAGGGAGGGCTAGGGAAGAGGATAGGGCACAGAAGCGGGTGGGCCTAGGGAAGAGGGGGGGCTACCGTAGTTAGATATGCGTTTGTGTGTACTTGAGTTGTGGTTCCTTGTAAAACACTGGTCACTTTGTCAAGTTGTCTTCCACTTCATCCTGAAAACAAATGAGTGTGCCCTTGCTAGTGAACAATACTCACGGCAATTGTTTAGTTGGACCGATTCAGGTGTTTAAGCTGGTCCACAGTTTAGTGGAAGGGTTGGTCTGCTAAGTGGCAGATCCAAGCAACGGGTCAAAAAAATTTACAAACCGCTCACTGTGTTCAAGAATACAGAAATTCGAAAGCAATAATTTATTTGCTAATACAAACAAACATATAGTGCATGGATTTTAAAACAATGCTGAAGAATGCAACATACATATGCAAAAACAATAACAATTCATAATGACATCAAATAACAAAAGGAAAGTGTAGTATATACAACATTGGATACTGTATGATTAGTATACAGATGGATTTCAATAGTCTCATTATTGTATGACAGTATACATGCTAATATAAATGGGTGGGTATTTTGTGAATAAATCCAAAGGAAAAAATAGAAACAGGAGGGGCTATAAAATCACCCAAATTTCAAAAAGTGTCCTAATTCAGTCAATACACAATGCATTCCAGAACAAAATCATTGGGCACCAGATGACCATTGCAAGCCATCAAGCCTGCCTTGCTATTAATACAGGTCAAGATAATCATAACACCATCATCCTTGATAATCTTGCGACACCCCCTAAGGTTGATTTTCACAGCTGCTTGGAAACAGAGGTTCTCGAGATTGTTATGAAACTTAAATCCACTTCCTGTTTAGCACATTCATGTCCTGCTGACATTCTGAAAGGCTCTCTGGACACTCTGATGCCTTGGATCACTAAGTTGGCCAATGCCTCCTTTGAGGAAGGCATTGTTCCCACCTCCTTGATGGATGTTTGGGTAACTCCGCCCTTAAAAAAGATCACCCTTGATCCAGCAGTAGCAAAGAACTATCGACCAATCACCAAAGTGCCTTACCTGCTGAAGGTTATAGAGTAGCATATTTGCAGTTACAAAAATCTGTGGAAGAAAATAACATTCTCAACCCCCGTCAACCGGGCTTTAGAACAAATCATGAAATGGAGACAGCCCTTCTAGATGTTAAATCCAACATCGGAGCTATAATCGAGAAGGGTCATCCTGCGTTACTTATGGTGCTGGACCTCTCCACAGTGTTTGATCTTGTGGATCATAATCTGCCCTGTGAGAGGCCAAAATCCATCACCAATTGCTCCGAAAAGGCCTCTTTATGGATCTCATCATTCTTGGGCCCTAGAACCTCCAGAGTGGCCGCAGAGAACACTCAAACCTCATCCATCTCCCTGACCTGTGGAGTCCCACAGGGCTCATGTTTGTCCCCCCTGCTCTTCAATATTTATTCCACACCTTTACTAGATCTCCTGGATGGTCTGGGTGTCCAATACACAAATCATGCTGATGACACGCAGGTCATATTCGAGCTGACTGGTATAGATTTGGATGATGTGCTGATGGTCAACAAAGTCTTCAACAAAATTAAAATGTGGATGGCTGAACATAGCAGGGCACCCTGTGTGCTGGCTGAGTACCGGTTCTGGAGCTGCTGGACAGGTCCTCTGAGTCTGGTATCTCCCTCTGTTCCCTGGGAGATGTTTAGGGCAGGGATCTTGCTTCCCTCTTGGAAATCCTGGCCTCCCTTCACTGTCAGAAGATGTAAGGCAGACTGTACCTTCAGCCAGGGTCCAAATGATAAATTCACTGCCCTTCATACAGGGGGATGGGAGCTAGGTTCAAGCTGACACATTGCTTCAATTAACTCTCACAGTATGCACTGCCACCACACAGAACCTAACAATAGGCAGGGTGCATCCATGGAGCCTTCGATATATTTTAGTTAGGCTGGCCATGGCCGGAGGAACGTGTTGTCTTTCCCTTCAGAGATGCTGTGATGTACCCGTGGCTGTCACATTCCAGCTATGTGACAGGGAGGACTGCGCCTCTAAGCGGTGTCACTCCAGAGTACACTCGACTATGTGCTTTTTTGTGCGGGGATAGCTTCTTGGGGCTCTCTCACTGTAGTCATGAAGTGGGTCACCCGCTCATACATTTGACAAACGCTTAGGGTGCATGTTTTTGTGGAGTCAGGTGGATGCCTCCCAAGGCGAAAGACTGTATTCCTTGAGGTGCCCAGAGCCTCTGGCAGGCTTCAGGCTCCCCATGCTCACAGAGGACGATGATTGCTGGTAGGAAGGACATTAGTTTACTCTAGTGGATTGACCATTAATTCCTCCGTCCCAGTGAAGGAAAGCCAAAAAGCTCTTAAAAAGCGAGTGCAACAAACACTTCATAGAATGATAGGGACACAACCCACAGAGCTAACAACGAATTCACTCCTACCAAAGTAAGTCTTGTTACTTTATGCTTTACGTGTTCTACCACTGATCGGTGAACTTGCTGTTCAAGCATGTTACTCAACCGATACATGGGCATGTTCCTGAGAAGTCAGACACAGCATCATATACGCTGTGCTCTGCTTAGCTCAACTAGCTGGAACTTTTCATGTTTCCTTAAGTATGAGTCAGTGCTAAAAATCAACACCTGATATCAGGAATCTAGCTGAAAGACCATTTCCCAGAATACATATCTGTGTATAAGATGGGTTTCCACATTAAATAGATAATGGAATGCATTCCTACCCAATATTTCTGCATGACCAACACATTGCCTTTACATATTAAATATAAATAAAACACACTAGCACCCACATCCTGAGTCTGCATTGCGTCGGGTGTGTACATACATGACTCTCATATAAATGCATAACTAATATACTGGATTGTTTTTTCTTCAAGAGGCACTGTCAATCTAAATAGAATAGTCCCTCAGGCTTACTCAGATGGAGGCAAGGGTGACCAGAGAAGGCACTCATCCTGTTTACATTCAGGTACACCACTGGCACCGGTCCAAACGACTTGCACTGCCAACAGCACCAAATATGGCACTGGCCCATACAGAGAGTAACAGAACGTTACAAATGGCGTGTAGTCAACCCCTTCGGTGTCACAGGGATGGTATGTCTATTGCTCTAAAAGACATTGCTTGCATTTTATTTGCTCGTTTTTTCTCACATTTTTACCACAAAATGCGTGGAGAGACGCCCCTTCCAGCCACCCCTTACACAAACCCCACCAATTGTGCCAGGTTCCAACCCACCAAAAACCTTTTCGTAGTAAAATTCGAGAGAAAAAAAGAGCAAAATAAATGTGAGCATTTTTGGGTGAAGCAATAGACCCACCATCGTCACAGGCAGTCAGCGGGGTTCATCAGTGGCACTAAAAACCTGTCGTTACATTTACATCCAAGTTTGGCTAATTTAAATATAACTCAGGCACCATATAAGGTGTTCATATCTAAGAGAAAATGACCCTCATGAGTACAAATTCAAGGATGTGGCAAGCATGAACATTTATAAATTTACATTTAATAGCCCGCTTTATGTTGGCAAAGTGTACTGTTCTCAAGAAAAGGGGTATGCTGCCCTTGCACAAAAAGCCATGTAGTAAATTAGAAATAATAATAATTGTGCATCACTTTTAGATTAATCATTATCTGAATAATCATAATTACAATACAGCATAACTCCAAACCTACCCAAAGCAATCGCCATCCAAATAAATATAAAAAGATAAGCGAGTAGTACATGGGGCCCCCCTTTTAAAGCAATAACATTTTGACAGGTGGGAACGCCCCGTGCTTCCGGTATTAATTCTGCCCTTATATGGTCTGATATGGGTTTGATATAAATTTAATATGACAATGATATTAAAGTTGATATCGGTTTTATATCAACTGTATTTTTTGATATTAAGTGTTTTTGTACTTTGAAATGAGAAAGGCTATAAAGTGAATCTAAACTTTATATTAAAACGATTTGATATAAAGTTCATATAAAATGTGGCTGGGAGAGCGCTGGTTTGCGCTGTTGTCTCGTCAAGAGCAAAGTGAGTTGTGAGGAGATAGGCTGCGAGTGTTGGTGGTGACGCGTTGATGACGCAGGAATGGGTTGGGCTTTGTAAATGTAGCACTAACATCATGATGTTATAAAGGTTTTATAGAGATGTAATATAAAGCTGGGTGTATAGGATATTGATAACAGCTTGAATAAAGATGTAATATAAAGCTGGGCTTGGCCTTTTAATGCCTGATGTCATCATTTTATAATAGATTTTATAGAAACTTAGAGTACATTTGATAAGAACTTTAATTATTTTATATAAACATTATAAATATTATATATTATTTTTATGTAAAGCTGCCAGACATTTGATGAGAACTTTAATTATTTTACATTAACATTATATATATGTTATAGGAAAGCTGGTGGACATTTGATAAGAACGTGAATAATGTTAATATAAACTTTATATAATTTGTATATAAAGTTTGCACACACTTTGATAAGAACTTGATGTTCATATAATCTTTATAAATATTTTTTATATTTTATATAAAGTGGGCGTGCATTTGATATGAACTTAATAATGTTTAAATCATTTTGATATCATTTTGATTGAAAGGGAAGGCTTAAGGTTGTGATGGCATCCGGGGTGGGCTTTAAAACCCATATATATATCTTTTTGTGGTGAGCTGGAAAACACAGTGCTTTTTGAGCTTTACAGGGGCTATTTAGGAAACAGCTGTTATGAACAGCTACAGTTATGATGAGGGGAGAACACCACCAGGAAGCCATATGGATTTTACAGTGTATGATCGGATGGAAGATACTCAGGATTTGATGGCCGATTATGATCTTGAAGAGTTTTGGAACACTGATGATGCGGTTGTGGTGCACCCATTGGCGGCCGATGTGAGCTCTGACGATAAGGACTGTGTAGCTATGATTCTACAGGTGGATGCGGTGATGACGACAGAGACTAATTCCGCCCCCCTGAACAAGATCATGTGTGCGGGGGGTGAGGAGAACCAGACAGCCGCAGAGACTATTCATATTTACTGTGCTTGCTGTTCAACCAACTTGAAAACCCTGGGTTTTTTTAAATTAACCTGTATAAGGCCTGTCTTGCGCTTATGGAGACCAATAGCCTTAAAGACAAGGATACTATTAATTGTGCTTGTTGTTCAAAATGAATTGAAAGCCTGGGGGTTAACAGTCTGTGTAAGAAATGTGTTATGCTAATGGAGACCGATATGGATACAACGGCTCCTCTTCGCGCCGATGTTGGTTCCACCCAGGGGATTAGGGTCATCGTGATTTGGGCGTGTTTAAAACAACACTTTTACAGATGGTGCTATGGATGTCAAATTAATGATCCCCTGCAGGATACTCACGAATGTTTGGAAATATCTTCTGCAGATTCGCTACGTAAAATATGTTTCGTGTTGAGCAATAATTGCATTGTAGAAATGATGCATCTGACGCAACCGGTGACCCAGCTAAGGATTGGCCCAGGAACTGAACCATGCGTAGCTAAACATTATGGGCTAAAGAAACAGCAAATAACCCTCTTTTGAAAATGAAGCAGTTTAGATGCATTTGTCCGATTGGTGTTAAAAACAGCACTGAAAAAATAGTTCCCAAATGGGCAGGGATAAATTATATATAAATGAGCGCATAATGCAGTGTAACATGCCGGCTTAATGCAGCAGTGGCAAACAATGTGTTTGTGCAGTATTTCGCATGTATTACGAAATCTATAACAGGACCGATTGTTTTAGTGTTTAATGTGAGCACATTTTGAATAAAAATGGTTGTTTTAAATGTGAATACAAATCTTTTGTCTATAACAAACTGTGTATGTCTTTATGTAGAGCTTTTATGGGCAAACGTATCTGGGCAGAAGCTGTCAAGAATATATTATGATTCAGGAGGTGTCAGTAGTTATGGAGGGCTTGGCAGCCTATGCCGTAAACTGCAAAGCGATGGTGAGAAGGTGTCACAGGGAGCCTTCAAGATGTGGTTTGCACGGAAGGAGACTTATACGCTGCAGAGGCGCCCATAAACTTTTTAAATGGCGAATTACTGTAGTATGTGACATCGATCAACAATGGCAGGGAGATATTATGGATTTGAGTCAGTTTCACAAAGTTAACAATGGTTTTCACTATATTCTAGCCGACATCGATGTTCTCTCAAAATACACCTACGTTGAGGATTTGAAGAACAAGCTGGGCCACAGCATGGCGATGGCTTTTAAGCACATATTTAACAAAGACAAAGTTCCCGCTAAACTACAGTTGGATGCTGCTGAAGAGTTTTTGAATACGCCGATGCGGAATCTTCCAAAGCATCACAGGGTGCATCACTTTGTTACACACTCTGAAGTTAAAGCCTCTATTGTAGAGCGTTTTATACGCACCTTTAAAACATGGCTCTGGTGATTTGTCACGGCTATAAAAAAAACATAGATATCTGGAGGTGCTACCAGCATTTTTAAATGTGTGTAACAACACGCATCATGGATCTATTAAAACCACCCCAGCCGGTGTAACACGGCTCAACTCTCTGGAGGTCTGGAAAAAACTGTACGGTGAAAGATGTTTTAAAAAGACAAAATGTAAAGCCCTTACAAAGGCGGATCATGTGCAAATTTCAAAATACAAGGCCTTCTTTACAAAGGGATATGAGCAGAACCATAGCAGCAATTATTATTATTATAGATGGAGTGGCTCATCGGGAGGGTCTTTATATATACAGACTAATTGATTATTCTGGGGAGGATGTTCAAGGTGTTTTTTGCAGAGAGGAGATCCAAAAGGTCAGTAAAGCTCAGCAGCATATTTATAGAATCAAAAATGCCATAAAAAGAAAAGGGCGTGGAGCCAGAAAACAATATTTAGTTAAATGGCTGGAGAGGCCTGACAAATTCAAAAGTTGGGTGTTTGCCGGATCCCTTGAGGCCACAGATGTGAAACAGTGGTTCAAAATGGGCTATGCATCTTTTTATATTATGCTTCCCAGCAACACTTCAGTTGAGACGTTTCCAGGGACCAAAATATACAACTTTACTGTGGAGCTGGCCAAACTCGTAAATCTGGAGGGTCAATGGACAGTGACGCTCACTGAGGTCCTGTATTTTCGATTGTGGGACACTCTGTGGGACGATCTGTCGGACACTTCTGTGGTTCTGTATTGTATTGTGGAACATAGCCCACCCCCCTCTTGGAGTTTGACAGTTTTGCTGCATGCCCCCTCTACTCCTACATGTTCAGGCTATATGTCCCATCCCTGCATAATTCCAACATTGTTGCGGCTGTCCACCATTAAATCCTCCTCCCTGAAGGTTTTAAAATCCACCTTTTCCTCCCCTAGTTACATTCCCTCTCCCTCGTGACCACAAGTTATACCCACTCTGATCACTACGGTACACTAAATTGCTTTTCTGTGCTGGTCGTATCGTCAATACCGCTCCTTCTATGGCTAATTTTGATAATTTCAGAACTAACTTCGCTTCCTCCTCTTTTTTTCTCTCTGCTTTCTTCCTATTCTTCTCCTGTAACAATCGACAATGATGTACAATAGTCAATTGTATTTCTGGCCATGGCTTCGCTTCCATACCTACCTGTTTCTTCATCTGCCGTTGCACCGCCTTGTGCAGTCCCTGGCATAAAATGTAGTAAAATAATGCCACTGTTTTATCCCATGTTTCTCTCATCTCTCATCTCGAGGGGCCTTTGCTCTTGAATATCTTGAATAAAGGCAACAGGATTTCATCCTCACCCATTTTCCTAGTCATGATCAAACCCATATCTGATTTATCGGGCTATTGTACCCTGAGTGCCCGCCATACAACTGCTCTGCAATTACTAAATGGCGCTCCATCGTGTGTCATTTTTTGTGCAGTCACACCCGCATAGCCTGCTTGTTTTCAAATGTCGCCAGCCCTCTCCCCTAGAATGGCTCCCAGCAGGACTTATATGTTACCTATTGCTAATGTCATCCCTGATTTGAACTAAAGTTTTGGGATTTCACTTCATTCCCTAACACTGGGAAACCTGCATTCTCACCACCCAAAGGTTGTTTTGTGTGTAAGGAGCTGGGCTATAGGAAAGGAAATCCACCTGCCAGGGCTTACCCAAGCAAGCCACAGTGAATGTTGGACTCATGGAAGAAGCCATCATTAGTGTGGGCCTCCTAGAGGAGGACTTGCCACTAGGCCAAGGTGTGGCCAAATGGGGATTGGTTACAATGAGTGGGAAGGGCACCGGGTCTCCAGAACAAATCCCAGTTCCCAATAATTCTCAACTCTATTTAGAACATTTGTATATCAATGGACACAAAACACTTGCGGTCTAAGACACAGCAGCTAGCGTCACTGCTGTCACCCGGCAGTGGGAACAGCCAGGCCAATATATTGATTGGCCTGATTGTAGCCTCAGTGGGTTTGATGGAAAGAGTAAGTGTCCCTTGGCAATAGTAGAGTTCAGCTGGTGATGGAAAATTACCCAGAACTACGTAGCCATGAAAGACTCCATCCCTGTACCATGTCTGTTGTGTAATGATCTTCCTGAACCTGAGATAGTCACAGTGGCTACCTGATCGAGGGCCAAAGAGATTGCCAGATTGAACACTTTCAGAGCCTTAGGGCCTGGAGTGCTTCCAGAGGGCTTGTTGGAAGGACAGGCATGGCCAGTAGCCCCTGCTCCAGTTCCACAGACTGCTGAGTCCCCTACTCCTGTGGTAGAGGTGCTAGAAGCCACTGAGGACCCTACTTTGGTATCAATGACTTCCGAGTTACCTGGCACAGCACAGGAACCTGAGGTGGAGGACCAGATGGGCGCAGATCTGAAGGGCCTGCCCAGGCTGGATGAATGTGCATCAGCTCAGGGGCCAGATCAGACTGGCTTCTTCACAGCCCAGAAAGAATGTCCCACTGAGGCGGGTCTGCAGAAGCAGGCAGACGAGCAGGCTAAGGGCGAGGCCTCTAGACTGTTCAAAGTGTACTGGGAGGGTTGGCTCATGTACAGTGAGCCAAAGAACTCTGAGGGCGAGGGCACCAGAAGGTTGGTGATTCCCGAATGCCAGAGAAAGTTGCTTTTGGATTTGGCTCACCAAATTCCTTTAGCCGGTCACTTGGGAGTGACTAAGACAATGGACCGGTTGTCTGCACACTTTTTCTGGCCGCAGTTCGCCATAAAGTTTAAGGCATTTGTCCGGTCCTGCCCGACTTGTCGAGCTTCTGGCAAGTTTGGTGGTGCCACAACAGCCCCCTTAATTCCACCACCCATGGTTGGGCAGCCTTTCTATAGAATAGGCATGGATATTGTGGGTCCTTTGGATCCTGAAACCAGCTCAGCGAATAGATAAATCTTGGTGGAGGTGGACCAGGCCACAAGGTATTCTGAGGCTGTCCGTCTGAGGAGCATCAAAGCCTCTGTGGTTGTGAAGGCTCTGATTGGGATATTCTCCCATGTTGAATTCCCCAAGGAAGCTGTTTCTGACAGAGGATCAAACTTCAGATTAGTGTATATGAAGGCTATGTGGGAAGAGTGTGGAGTCACCTACCGGTTCTCTAAATTCCTTCCATCCACAAGAAAATGGGCTTGTTGAGTGGTTCAACAAGACCTTTAAAGGCATGATAGACAGCTTGGAAGAGCGCCTGAGGAGAAAATGGATATTCTCCTGCCATGCCTTCTGTTCAACTACAGGGAGGTGCCACAGAATGGAGTAGGGTTTAGTCAATTTGATCTTCTGTTTGGACACCCTGCATGAGGTTCCCTCAGTCTAGAGAAAAAGGGATGGGAGGGTAACGCCTCATCCCCTACACAAGATGTGGTGAACTATGTGCCTGGCCTTCAGTCTAGAATGGCAAAGCACATGGAACAGTCGATGAGAAACCTAAAGGCCAGTTAAGACCCGATGAAGCGCTGGCATGACCAGAAGGCCACAGTGGCAGTCTATTCTCAAGGCCAGAGGGTGTATATTATGGAGACTGTCAAACCTAATGCCTTTCAGGAGAAGTGGACTGGGCCTTACTGTGTGCTGGAAAAAAGTCAGTTAGGTGAATTATCTCATTGACATGAAAAGACCTAAACAGATGTGCAGAGTCTTTCACTTCAACTGACTGAAACCCCATTATAGACGGGATGACTTGGTCATGGCATTAGTGACTGTGATGCTGGAAATGCATCGGAGGGACAGGGTCTCCGTATCCTTGTCCTTTACTGCTTTTTATCGTGTGTTCTGTCGTGTTTTCCACGCAGGAGTTCATGTGGAACACCTGGCGGTGCAGCTCTCTTTCATTTGGTTTGGTGAACGGACCCATGGGATACCCTTATGGCACCCATGGGTGGGGGTACAACCCTGTGCCCCTAGTGTATGTTTTTGGGCACCTGTGGGTGGCCCACAGAGCAGGGTATGGGCTGGTGGCAGCTCCATGCTGAATTTGACAGGTGGCGGGGTATCCTCCATTTTGGGATATCCCGGCCCTGCCATTGGGATCAGTTGATTCCTGATGGAAAACAAGATGGCCCCGGTGGCCTCTTGCTTTCTATTACCCATTACCTTGTTTTCCCAAAGTCCTGGGAAGCCCTGACTCTGTCCCTTCCCCCTGACTGGCTGTTGGATGGTGCCATATATGGTGTTGTTGTGAAGGCCCAGTCAGACTAGCTGGAGCATTTCCGGTGATGTATGTTGTGGGTACCTCCTGTGGGTGGGACCTGGGTGAATAGAGTGTGTGACGGATATGCATTCTGTGTTGTGGGTGTCTAGTATCTGGTGGTTGACACAATGACCGAGACAACCCTGCCCGAAACCGGTATGAATGCAGCTTGGAGTGTTGAATGGCTGGGTACTTGTCCCAATACACATAACTTGTTGTGAGTGTCTGGAGAGAAGTGAATGGCCTGAATACCTCGTGTGCCTGATTGGCTGCCTGCCTGCATGAATGCCCGTAGTCGTAATTGGATGCTTGAGTGTGACCCAGCGGAATGAATGGGAGTTCAACAGTATATCTGGGGACCTCTCACTGCTAGGAATCGTGTTCAGAAGCTGAAGTCCACTACGACGAGTAACTGGATTAACTGACGCTTGACCTTGAAGCCCTGCTGGACGAGAAGAATTGCTGTTGCTCTCCTTCACAATCTGAAAGCTGTTGTGCCTCCAAGGACTGACCCAGAGAGGACCTGGTAAGGCGCCCTCTTCCCGAGCTACGAGGGACCATTGTGCACAGCTGATCTTGGCCAACGCTCCCTGGTAGACAGACCTTCAACAGGCTGCCGACCCGATACGGGGACTGCTGCGGAACTCCAAGGACAAGCACTCGGACTGTTGTCCAACACTGTCGACGACCGCCGTCGACGACCGGAGCCGCCATGCTCCCGTTTGCCTAAGAACTTTCATTGATCATCGGACGCTCTCCTCTGCATCGTCATCCGCTTGTCTTCCGCTGGAGAAGGCCCGACCGTCGACGCGCCGAAGAGTATCCACCGGTGGGTTTCCCGCCACCTACAGACCGCAGAGACGCCGACGACTCGACGCCCTTGCTGGGCCACAGTTCTTCATCATCTCTTTGCGGTCCAGAACTATTGTCATCGAGGTGCCCTGCACGCCTCTTCCTTGCAGGATGCCAACGCTCTGTCGTCGACGAGCACCGCTAGGAGCGAAGCTGCCACTTCCCTGCCATAGTTCACCCTGTTCACCGTCGGACGTTCGATGACCCGTGACTCCTGCCTTAAAGGGAGGGCACTCAAGAAGGGCCGTCGATTCCCCGACACCGAACGCCAAGTTCCCCGACACCTCTCGACGATCCGTGGCTCCCGCCTGAAAGGGAGGCACTCAAGAAGGATCGGTCGGTGCATTGTCGGAGAACTCTACTCCACCAGGTACATTGGGGGGGTAAAACCTTAACAGGAAGAAGTAAGACTATTGAACATTTGGACTGGGCTTGTGCTATATATCTTTATTTACAGGTTGCCCAGGTGGGGAGATCTCCACACAGAACTGTGCCTAGTGGTAGGGGTCAGCATTCTGCCTATTGTTTCAACCATTTTACGTTCCTTCCTATCTCTATTGCTGGTTTACTCGTTATTGATCTGTGTGACATTTTAACCGTACAGTTGATGCACTTTAATGAGATTTGATAACATTAGTGGTACCACTCTAGACGTGTATATATTTATCATTATTGACTTCCAAGTACAAAGTGCGTTATTGTGATCGTGTACATACCTTTGAATATTAATTATATAAAGACTGTGTTTTCAGTAATACAGTGTGTGGACATTCCTTTGTGGGGGTTCGGGGACTACACTGTACTTAAGAACCAGCCCGCATCGCCTCCTGAGAAGCTAGGCCTTGATTGCTCGACCACGTACCAATAATAGAGAATCTTGGCTGGGGTCCTCTGTGCCTCCCCTCTACCATATAGAGAGCGGAAGTACAGACACCCCCTACCGGTCTTTACACTGGTGGCAGCGGTGGGATGCTTATGGTTTTAAGACTCAGTGTATAACCGTGCCACTTACAATATATCCGCACTTTATTCGATTAAGGTTTGGGTGTGTACAAAATAACTGCATTACAAGCAATGGAGTCTATTGCGAATGGTAAATTGACTCGGATGAGCTTAGAGGCTCTCCAGAGTGCTTGTGAAGCCAGGGAATTAGACTTTGTGGATAAGTCTAGGGCTGAGCTGATAGCTGCCTGGTGGACTACCAGACCGATGGTGAAACTCTTAATGAGGGGGTAATGCAACCAATGAGGACTCTGCCCCTGGGGTTTCTACTGAATCTGTTTCTGGGAATGCCGCCATTCCTGCTGCCTCTGTTCCGAACCCCAGCAATACATTGGAACTTGAGTTATTAAGGATGAAATTGGCCTTTGAATATCGAAGTTGGAAATAGATGCTGAGTTTAAGAAGGAGGAGTTGGCGCACCAAGTGGAGCTCAAGAATAGGGATCTTGAACTCAAGAATAGGGATCTTAAACTCAAAGACAAGGACACTGAATGTCAGAGAATCCAGCTAGAGAAAGCTCGAGTGGAGACTTCAGCGAAACCCAGTGAGAGTGTCAGGTCCCCAGCCACTAAATTTATGAAGGATTTGGTTGGTGTGTTTTCGGAGGGTTCTGATATCCTCCAAAGGATTGAAGCGTTTGAAATGGCTTGTGCAATTCATGATGTTGATAAAAGAGATTGGGCTAAGTGTTTGCTAAGCAGAGTGCCTCAAACTGGATATGATTGTATTCTGAAGCTGAGTGTGGAAGAACGGGGTCAGTATGAGTGTATGAAATCTGCTTTGATTGCCAAGTTTGGCAAGACACCTACCCAATACCTTAAAAGGTTCAGGGATTGTAAGAAAAGAGAGAATGTGTCTTGGGTCGACTGGGTGAGCGCTGCGCACATGAATATGATGGGGTGGATTGACGGTTACAAGGTGAAAACTTTTGTTGAATTGTCCCACCTATTGTTTTTTGAGCATTTTTCTGAAGCCTGTTCACCAGAGCTGCGTCAGTATGTTGCTGACCAGAACATTTTGGATCCCTTTAAGCTGGCTAGGTTGGCTGACAAGTGGGTCTCCCACCGGGTGTCCCCTAAGGACTCCAGTGGGAAGGACAAGGACAAAAAAAAGGGGGCCTCTCAGAAAGCTGAGGAGTCCCAAAAGCAGTCACAGTCGAATAAACCTAAACCCTCCTCTCCTAAGACCCAAAACTCTAGTGGGGATAAGTCATCTGTGGGTGGGAATAAGAGTAGTGGTCCACCTGCTGCAAAGCAGGCTCCCGGTGGTTCCAGCACTGTACCCCGCACTCCTGGCACTTGTTGGGACTGTGGGGCTCTGGATCACAAAAGGGGTGACTCCAAGTGTAAAGGTAAGGCACTCGGAGTACAGGCTGTCAGTCTGACCTACCCTTACCCCATGTCTGAGGTGGAGGCCACGGCCCTCCCCTCCTCTACCGGGATCACTTTTGGTGCTCCCGTAGAGATTTCCTTAGTGTCCCTTGGGGCCTGTGACCAGTACGAAGAAGTACTGGCGACTATCCCACAGAACACCCGTAGATTTTTGAGAAGTGTCCTCCTGATTGGCCAGCCTTCTACTGGTTTGCGAGACACTGGGGCAAGCATGACAGTTGTGGACAGGACCCTGCTCAAGCCAGAGGACTATGTAGATGCTCCTCTGAGAACCACCAGGTTAGCTGGTGGGCCTCCCAAATTATCACCTGTAGCCCGAGTCACACTCGTAATTGGAGACAAGACAGAAAAGCTTCCTTTCCTGGTTCAGGACAACGTCCCTGCTAACATTCTGTTAGGTAACGATCTAGTCGAGTTGGGATTGATCGCGGATGGTCTTCCCATGACTGCTGCTGCGGTCACTAGGTCACAGGTGACACCGGGTCTGGCTGTGAGTCAGGTACCCGGGCTGAAGGCACGGCCTAAGGCACGACGAAGGAAGAGCAAGAAGGCCACCTCTGTGGAGGGAGCCCCTTCTCTTCCTGCTGTTCCTACAGCACCCATTGGGATCCATGCTCCGGACGGGCTGGGTCCAGTGGTAAACCCCATCTCAACTCCTGTGGGAGAAGAGCCAGAAGACTCTCCTGTGGGAGAGGTTCTCAACCCGGAGGATCATCCCGATCTTCAATGCTTGTTAGCTGAAGGGGGACCCTCCCGGGCAGACTTCTGTAAAGGACAGAGAGAGTGTCCCTCTCTCGAGAGTCTGAGGAAACAGGCCCTATCCCAGGCACAAGGCGAAGTGCCTAGGACTTTCCGGATTTATTGGGAGGGTGAGCTCCTTGTTAGTGAGCCCACTAAGCCTGAACCTGGTGCCCTCAAGAGGTTGGTGGTACCCCAGGTTTACTGGCCCTTCCTACTGCAGTTGGCACATGAGGTGCCCTTGGCTGGTCATCTTGGTACCAAGAAGACTAAGCAGAGGCTCTCTGCCCATTTCTACTGGCCTCGGATGGGAGTAGAAGTGGAGTCCCACTGCAGGACCTGCCCAACTTGTCAGTTGTCTGGCAAAACTGGAGGCAGTGTCATTGCCCCACTGCAGTCATTGCCAGTGGTTGGCACACTGTTTGAGAGGGTGGGAATCGACATCGTCGGTCCCCTTGACCCTCCCACGTCAGGTGGACATCGGTTCATCCTGGTTTTGGTAGATAATGCCACCAGGTACCCAGAGGCTATACCCCTTCGGACTGTTACTGCCAAGGTGGCTGCCCTGGCCCTCCTGGGCATTTTCACCTGAGTTGGATTCCCCAAGGAGGTTGTCTCTGACCAAAAATCCAACTTCATGTCTAGTTACATGAAAACCATGTGTAAAGAGTGCGGGGTAACCTACAAGTTCTCCACTTCTTACCACCCCCTGGTTGAGAGGTTTAATAAAACTCTCAAGGGCATGCTAGGTGCTTTCTAAGAGCCCCTAAGGAGGAAATGGGATCTCCTCCTGCCATGCCTGCTGTTTGCTTACAGAGAGGTACCTCAAGAGGGTGTTGGTTTCAGCCCCTTTGAGTTGCTCTTTGGACATCCCGTAAGGGGGCCCCTCGCCTTGATCAGAGAAGGCTTGGAAGCCGCCCCTCCCGGTCCCGCCAAGCAAGTGGGGGACTATGTGTTAGGCCTCAGACGGAGGATGACACAGATGATGGGACAAGCAACGGCGAATCTCAAGGCCAGCCAGGAATTGAACAAATACTGGCATGACCTTAAAGCATCGCAAGTAGAGTGGACTCCGGGACAGGAGGTCCTCGTGATGGAGCCTACCAAGCCTCGGGCATTGGCAGGTAAATGGACTGGACCCTTCCGGATAGTCTCCAAGATGGGCGAGGTCAATTATCTGGTTGACATGGGAATCCCAGGGGTAGCCCCTCAGGTATTCCATGTTAAAAGGCTCAAGCTGTTCCACAGGCGAGCAGAAGTCTCATGTCTCTTGCTGGCTTCAGAGCAAGAAGAGGATGAGAGCGATCCCCTTCCTGATTTGCTGCATAGCAACCCTCAGGATGGCTCCGTGGAGGGAGTGCAGCTGTCTCCAGATTTGACAACCGAGCAGCAGAGGGCCTGTAGGACTTTGCTCCAGCAGTATGCCTCTCTGTTTTCGCTGACGCCAGGCTTTACACCGTGGTGTAAGCACGAGATTGACACTGGTGACAGCGTGCCTGTCAAGAGCAGGAGCTACCGATATGGTTACCAAATGTCAGATACTGTTAAGAACCACATCCATGCTGAGGTCACCAAGATGTTGGATCTGGGCGTTATTGAACCCTCAACCAGTCCCTGGTCCAGTCCAGTGGTCCTTGTCCCCAAGGCAAGTTCCCAGGCCGGTACCAAGGATTGGAGGTTCTGTGTGGACTACCGAGGAGTCAATGCCGTCACCAAAACGGACGCGCACCCATTGCCCAGGGCTGATGACCTCGTGGACACCATAGGTGCTGCCAAATTTGTGAGCACCTTTGACCTCACCTCAGGGTATTGGCAAATAGCTCTGACGGACCATGCCAAGGAAAAGACTGCGTTCTCTACACCAGAGGGACTCTACCAGTTTAGGGTCATGCCTTTTGGGTTGCCACCTTCCAGAGATTGGTCAATCATGCTCTCAGTGGGCTGGAAGCCTTTTGTGTGGCTTATTTAGACGACCTTGCCGTCTACAGTTCCACTTGGGAAGAGCACTTGACACATCTGGGTAGAGTGTTGCAGGCCTTAAAGAGGGCTAACCTCACTATCAAGGCCACCAAGTGCCAGATAGCTCAGGGGAAAGTCACGTATCTTGGTCATGAGGTAGGAGGGGGTCAAATCCAACCTCTCCCCAGTAAGGTACAGGATGTACAGGACTGGGAGACTCCCACTACTCAAACCCAGGTGAGAGCCTTTTTGGGTCTCACTGGGTACTATCGCAATTTCATGGCGGACTATGGAACCATAGCTGCACCACTGACAGCTCTGACTTCACCCAAGCAGCCTAGGAAGGTCAATTGGACTGAAGACTGTCAGAGGGCCTTTAAAGGCTTGAAAGAAAGTCTGTGTCGGGCACCCGTGTTGTATGCGCCTGACTACAGCCGACTCTTTATCGTCCAGACCGATGCCTGCGACACCGGAATTGGAGCTGTCTTGTCCCAGTTAGATGACAAAGGGAGAGAACATCCTATCATATTCATCAGTAGACAACTCAAGGGTAGAGAACTTAGGTGGGCTACTGTTGAAAAGGAGTGTTTTAGTATAGTTTGGAGCCTTAGGCGTTTTAGGCCCTACCTTACGGTGTCTACCTTCAAGGTCCAAACGGATCATAAGCCCCTAAAGTGGCTTATGCAGATGAAGGGTGAGAACCCGAAACTGCTCAGGTGGTCCATTAGCCTGCAAGGGCTAGACTTCACCATAGAGCACAGACCAGGGAAGAGTCACGATAATGCAGATGGCCTTTCCAGAAGGTATGTTGACCGTCTGGATGAGAGTGTCTATCCTGTGGGAGATTAGGCACCCTCCACCTCAGTCTGGGGGGGGGCGACTGTGATGCTGGAAATGCATCGGAGGGACAGGGCCTCTGTATCCTTGTCCTTTACTGCTTTTTATCGTGTGTTCTGTCGTGTTTTCCGCGCAGGAGTTCATGTGGGACTCCTGGCGGTGCAGCTCTCTTTCTTTTGGTTTAGTGAACGGACCCATGGGATACCCTTATGGCACCCATGGGTGGGGGTACAACCCTGTGCCCCTAGTGTATGTTTTTGGGCACCTGTGGGTGGCCCACAGAGCAGGGTATGGGCTGGTGGCAGCTCCATGCTGAATTTGACAGGTGCGCGGGGTATCCTCCATTTTGGGATATCCCGGCCCTGCCATTGGGATCAGTTGATTCCTGATGGAAAACAAGATGGCCCCGGTGGCCTCTTGCTTTCTATTACCCATTACCTTGTTTTCCCAAAGTCCTGGGAAGCCCTGACTCTGTCACTTCCCCCTGACTGGTTGTTGGATGGAAGTGCCATATATGGTGTTGTTGTGAAGGCCCAGTCAGACTAGCTGGAGCCTTCCCGGTGATGTATGTTGTGGGTACCTCCTGTGGGTGGGACCTGGGTGAATAGAGTGTGTGACGAATATGCATTCTGTGTTGTGGGTGTCTAGTATCTGGTGGTTGACACAATGACCGAGACAACCCTGCCCGAAACCGGTATGAATGCAGCTTGGAGTGTTGAATGGCTGGGTACTTGTCCCAATACACATAACTTGTTGTGAGTGTCTGGAGAGAAGTGAATGGCCTGAATACCTCGTGTGCCTGATTGGCTGCCTGCCTGCATGAATGCCCGTAGTCGTGATTGGATGCTTGAGTATGACCCAGCGGAATGAATGGGAGATCAGCAGTATATCTGGGGACCTCTCACTGCTAGGAATCGTGTTCAGAAGCTGAAGTCCACTACGACGAGTAACTGGATTAACTGACGCTTGACCTTGAAGCCCTGCTGGACGAGAAGAATTGCTGTTGCTCTCCATCACACTCTGAAAGCTGTTGTGCCTCCAAGGACTGACCCAGAGAGGACCTGGTAAGGCACCCTCTTCCCGAGCTATGAGGGACCATCGTGCACAGCTGATCTTGGCCAACGCTCCCTGGTAGACAGACCTTCGACAGGCTGCCGACCTGATACGGGGACTGCTGCGGAACTCCAAGGAGAAGCACTCGGACTGTTGTCCGACACTGTCGACGACCGCCGTCGACGACTGGGACCGCCGTGCTCCCGTTTGCCTAAGAACTTTTATTGATCATCGGATGCTCTCGTCTGCATCGTCATCTGCTTGTCTTCCGCTGGAGAAGGCCCGACCGTCGACGCACCGAGGAGTATCCACCGGTGGGTTTCCCGCCACCTACAGACCGCAGAGACGCTGACGACTCGACACCCTTGCTGGGCCACAGTTCTTCATCATCTCTTTGCAGTCCAGAACTATTGTCATCGAGGTGCCCCGCATGCCTTTTCCTTGCAGGACGCCAACGCTCTGTCATCGACGAGCACCGCTAGGAACGAAGCTGCCACTTCCCTGCCATAGTTCACCCTGTTCACCGTCGGACGTTCGCCGACCGTGACTCCTGCCTTAAAGGGAGGGCACTCAAGAAGGCCGTCGATTCCCCGACACCGAACGCCAAGTCCCCCGACACCTCTCGACGATCCGTGGCTCCCGCCTGAAAGGGAGGCACTCAAGAAGGATCGGTCGGTGCATCGTCGGAGAACTCTACTCCACCAGGTACATTGGGGGGTAAAACCTTAACAGGAAGAAGTAAGACTATTGAACATTTGGACTGGGCTTGTGCTATATATCTTTATTTACAGGTTGCCCAGGCGGGGGGATCTCCACACAGAACTGTGACTAGTGGTAGGGGTCAGCATTCTGCCTATTGTTTCAACCATCTTACATTCCTTCCTATCTCTATTGCTGGTTTACTCGTTATTGATCTGTGTGAAATTTTAACAGTACAGTTGATGCACTTTAATGAGATTTGATAACATTAGTGGTACCACTCTAGACATGTATATATTTATCATTATTGACTTCCAAGTACAAAGTGTGTTATTGTGATCGTGTACATACCTTTGAATATTAATTATATAAAGACTGTGTTTTCAGTAATACAGTGTGTGGACATTCCTTTGTGGGGGTTCGGGGACTACACTGTACTTAAGAACCAGCCCGCATCACCTCCTGAGAAGCTAGGCCTTGATTGCTCAACCACGTACCAATAATAGAGAATCTTGGCTGGGGTCCTCTGTGCCTCTCCTCTACCATATAGAGAGCGGAAGTACAGACACCCCCTACCGGTCTTTACAGTGACTGACAGACTGAGGAGGAGACCGATCCCCTCCCAGGCCTACTGCACACTAAAGCCACAGATGGGTCAGTTGAAGTTGTCAACCTTGCAACGGACTTGTCAGAACAGCAACTGACAGACTGTGGGCGTTTACTGGGACAGTTTTCCGGTCTGTTTTCTCTGACTCCAGATCACACGGATTGGTGCATCCATAATGTGGACACTGGATACAGTAAGCCGGTGAAGAGTGGGATTCACTGGATGTCCGATAAGGTCAAGGACACCATCAAGGAGTAACTTTCCAAGATGTATTCCCTAGGAGTGATAGGGCCATCCCACAACCCCCGAGCTAGCCCAGTGGTACTGGTCCCCGAAAAGACCAGTGGTGAGAAGACTATAGTTCGCTTTTGTGTGGACTACAGGGTGCTTAATACTGTCATGAAGACAGATGCTCACCCCATTCCTCGGGCAGATGAGCTCATTGACAAGTTTGGTGCTGCGGAGTACATTTGACCACACGGACGGCACTGTATTGGCAGGTCGGCTTGACAGATGGAGTGAGAGAGAGGTCTGGATTCTCAATCCTGGAAGTACATTATCAATTCACTGTGATGCCCTTCGGATTGAAGAATGCCCCTGCCACTTTTCAGCAAATGGTTAACCAGGTTCTGCCTGGTCTGGAAAACTTCAGTGTCAACTATTTAGACGGCATTGCTTTGTTCCACCACACCTGGGAGGATCAATTATCCCACCTGAAACAGGTGCTGCAGAATGCAGGTTTGACTATTAAGGCCACAAGGTGCCAGGTAGCACAGGTTACTGTGACTTACCTAGGCCACCTGGTCAGTGGAGGTAAGAAACAACCTCTCGAAGTGAAGGTACCAGCTGTGAAGGATTGGGATATCCCCACCACACATATGCCAGTGAGAGGCTTCTAGGTCTCACCGGGTTGTACGTGTCGTTCATCAAGGGGTATAGTAACATTGCCATGCCCCTGAATTACGTAGCTTCCAAGAAGATGCAGAAGAAGGTCACTTGGACCCCAACCAGTCACATTTCCTTTCAGTATTTAAAGGATGGATTGCGCTGGCCCCCAGTTCTGAAAGTGCCAGACTATGGTCAGGAGTTCATTATCTAGACAGACGCCTGTGATTTTGGGGATGGAGCAGTGTTAGCTAATCTGAACTCTCAAGGGGTAGAGCAACCTATTGCTTACATTATAAGGCGATTGACAAAAAGGGAAAGGAAATGGGCTGTTGGTAAAAAAGAGGTTTACGTGGTCGTGTGGATCGTAAAGAATCTAAAAACCTGCAGGTTTGTGGGGAGCGGGGACACTCTGGCAGGGAACATAGTTGCACTACTTATTTTCGTACACTTCAATCACTGGTTTTGATATACGCCCTTCTCTTGTGCCTTTTCCAAATGGTGCAGGGGTCCAGACTTGGGCTGGCCTGTAGGGCAAATTGGCAATGCCTGAACCAAAAATTGGAAAATGCTAGTGTGTGCCCGTTTTTTGGGTCAAAGTGGGCCACTTTTTTGGCCCATGTGGGCAATTTTGATAAGTTACTTCACCATGCGGCTAGTAGTTTTGCCCAGAGTTACTGAAAACATTTTCTTTAAAATGCACAATTTCCATCACATTTGATCAAAAACCTCTCCTTTCAGTCTGTCACAAAAGGAATGAATTGCCATTTACAATTGTGGGCCACTTTTTCATTTGTGCCCCAGACAATTCAGTCTCTCCTTTCTGGGCATTTAAAAGCGCATCCCCTTTGTGAATTCGGGACGAGTTTTTAAATGCCCAGAAACGCTGCCGTCTTTGCACAAATGCCCAAAGGAGGGAAAAAGGGATCTGGATGCGTACATCGAAGATGAATACAAGATGCGTGCATTCAGGTGCCCTTTTAGAAGAGGGCTGCTCCTTTTATTGGCGCAAGTGAGGAGATGCGCTAGCGCATCTCCTTACTTGCACCAAATAGAGATGCGAGAATCTGGCCCGCTCTTGCTGCTGTATCGCGAGTTTATTTCCAGGGAATGGAAGGCTTGTCGAAGGCTTGGACACAGGAAGGTGGCTCTGTTCGCCTGCCTCCTTGCTCAGCCGTGAACCTGCGCACCTGCTGAGGACGCTTACCTTCCTTGGCCACCTGTGCGCACGAGCCACTCAGGGACGGCTCTGGCCATCTCCCGTTTACGCCCCTCCCCCGGCTCGCGTCCCCTCCTCTCCCTGGCTGTCTCATTCCGATCCAGGACTGCTGATCAGCATGCAGGGCGGCGTGCTGATGCTGAGAGCCGCGCTCTATAAATAGCCGCTCGTCTCTGCTCCCGCTTTGCACCAGTCTGCAGTGGGCTAAATATAGAAGCAGCAGTAACCTCTACGAGCCCGGACAACTTTCACTGCGTGCCTGCCCGAAGCCCCTCTGCAAGCTCGAGCCTTCAAACCCCTCACACCTGACTTCAACCCTGGGGGCCGCCGCCTGCACAGTGCAGATGCTGCGTGCATTGTGTACACATTAGCATTCGCAACCCGTGTCCCCTTTTTGGTGCCGTCTCGTTTTGCATATATCTGGGGTCCAGACATTCGATGTACTGTTATTTGTTTAATGTTTTTTCACGATGCTTGTGTTGTTGAGTGAGGAGGACACAGCGAGTTCAAGAGAATCCTTCCCAGTGGAACTGGCCCAGTATCACCCGTGGTCTGTTCTGTGCCCGGCAAAGCGACCCTTCTTAAATTAACAAATCGGTTGTACATAGCATCCCTCCCAAACCAAAATGAAAGCCTCATGTAACTAGACCCCTAAGATCTAATGACAATCTACTCCTAGTGTCTCCTCGGTACAACACTACCAAAGCGGGGGGGGGGGGGGGAGCAGCTTCTGTGTGCTAGCCCCTAAACACTGGAACACCCGCCCGCTCAATATAAAAAAAGACCTCTCTCTCCCCGGCTTTAAGAAGAGTCTAAAAACTTGGTTATTTAACCGATATTAGCATATCGATCTGCTAATCCGTGTTAGCCTTAGATCAGAGACATGTCCTTGAATGTATTGTACGAATTCTTGCTTTATTATCTTCTGTACACTGTATAAATGTATGAGCAATGCCTAAGCTGTCTGTAACCACGCCGTGATACCCCATTGTCTGGGCATGTAACAAATAAAATGTAAAAATAAATAAATAACAATACATTTTGGGCAGAATTGGTCACTGCAAAAATGTATTCAGTACTTGGATGGCATAGTTTATGTCTCACCAAAGGACAGCGATGGGCAGACCTCATGCCCGTCCTTTGGTGAGACAAGCACTATGCCATTGTTGATCATATCCTCATTCATTGTAGCCAGGGGTATTTGCAGTGTATTGTACCTACCTGGACCGATCCATTCAGCTGACCATGGGGCTGGATGGAATCTTAGAAAAGGAAAAAAGAGCAGTACTCCGCTGCCCAAGAATGGGATGGGCAAGGGAGAAGAGATTCAAAAGAAAAAACGTGAGGAAGAAAAATAGATGGAGAAACATTGAGAAAAGGAGAAGGAAGAAACTGTTGGCTCTCTGGGGGGCCGTGGCCTCGAGCAACCCCCCACGACCTAGAAACAATTGCACATTGGTCCACTTCAGTGGGCAACCCAGATTCATTACCGGGAGTCCTGGGCTGCATGCCTGGAACAGCTCAGCCACCCCTGGGGCCATCACCGCTGTCAGCCCTCTCTGGGCCTCGACTCGGAGAGCCATTCTACAAAAGCCCTGGGAAGCATGCAAGGTGCTTCCTGCGGTGAAGAATAAGGAGCTGCCCAGTCAATGCTCTGCGCATGGAGCGGCCCAAACTGAGCAGCCCCTTGTCAGGGTACCGATACTAGGCAGCCTAGAAGATGAAGGAGCTATGAAGCCCACTCTGCCCCAGAGGACCGATTGGTCAATGTTAATGTAAAAGGATATTTGTACCACGCGTTATCACCTCCGGAGTGGTCCCCTGGCGCTCTCGTAAAGAAAAAGTCCTGGGCTGCCCAGCCAGGGTGAGGAGAATAGAGGCTGGATAATATCGAGGCTGCTCTGTTGGACAGTGTGTGTGAAGAAATCTCCTGGGTTACCACGTTGAAGCATCCCCAGTCAAGCAGGGTGCTCAGCATGCTGGCATGAGGTTCCCAAAGATCAGCTGCCTGCTCCTTGCTTCACTCCGATGCAATGCAGAAAGGGTGGGCCGGTATGCGACAGTAACGACCAATGGAAATGGAGCCACCACCTTAAGAATAGATGGCACAGTGGGCCTGGTGGTGATAGCAGGTGGCCTGCAATGCACAGGGCCACCCAAGAAAGTGTAAATTACTGCAGGGCTGCAGCAGTATTCACGGGCGGCCCCCAGGGGCACACACCCTCCCAGAAGCGACCAAGAAGTTATCAACCGACTGTGGGTGTGGAGGTGAGCACGGCGGGACCCCACCCAGGTTTGGGAGCCGCCAACAGACATTTGGTGTGTGCAAAACCAAAAGTTGACGGCTGGATAGTTTTGAACAAATCATAACCACAAGGCCTATCAGTTCGGGCTGGACTGCCCCTTTTGGGATGTCACCAAGCTTAATTAGCAAATGGTCTTTCCCCTTTCTGTAGTGGCTTGGCAGGCAAAGAACAATGGAGGGTTGCCCATAGCAATTGCTAGGGATTTAAGATTGATTCTAAGCCTTCCAGCCATCACCTCTTAGTTTCTGATTTGGTGTGTGAGGGCAAGCATGGTGAGTTCAGAACACCCCACATGGTGGATGGGCCACCACAGAAGATCAGTTACTTGAGGGGGCACAGGCCCTAATATCAGCAAGGTCCGACTCTCTTCCCAACATCAGGATAGCCCCACTAAGAGTATTGAAAAGGGCTGGCTGACTGCAGCAGATCCCTTTAGATAGAACTCACACCAGGGGGAAATAAGAAGAATATTAGTAATTAGAAGAGGGAAAATTATGAATAAGATAGGTGTATGTGTTTTTATAACTAAACAGGAGTCCTTTGGGACCCTAAAAAATTCACCTTGGTGTCTATGTCTCATGAAGGATTAAGGTAAGAATTCAGGGCGTAGCACATCTTCTGTTTAACAATGATTTTATTTTGCAAGTGGAGTGGCCCTCTCCATCCAGCTTGCCTGGAGAATCGGGGAGGGCGGTTGCTTGGGAACAGTGCCTGGCCTCGCGTGAGGGAGGTGTGAAGCCCTTACCACCAGCTGGGCCGGAAAACAGCGGCTACATCATGCCAACTCGTGCCCACTGTGGAAGGCATCTTCCTTTGGGTTGACACTAGGATGGGACTGGGGCTAAAAATATCTCGGCCACAAATAAAAAAGTGTCCCACAGTTGCAAATGGCAATCATTCCTTTTTTGACCTACTGTTTGCATAATACTCAATGGAGATTTTTGCTAAAATGTTTTGCAAGTTCTGCATTTTAGAGACTGTTCAGCAACACTGTTCAAAACTACTAGCTACATAGTGAAGTAACTTATCAAGGTGGGCCATCTTAAACAAAAAACGAGACAATTTTCACCAAAAACAACTGGCTCACACTAGCCTGCTAGGCCTGCACTTTGGGCACTGCCCTATGGCCCTATAAGCCATTCCGGGCATTGTTGTGAACACTGGAACGGTCCAAGATCTGGATGGTGTCATGCAGACATGTCCATCATACAGAATTGTTCAGAACGAAGCTAATCAGCCGTTCTCACTTTCATCAACATCTACCATCCTCTGAGGACCCCCTTCACTGAGAGAGATTCTTTTATCTACACCCTCTGACAGTGTCTGGACTTTTAGCCTTTTGTACCATGCCGTGTTTCACATTATATGGGTTCTCTCTTTTTTCCGGTAATTCCCAAGGTGCCTTTATGTTTCCTGGTATTGTAAGTCCCCCTGGGAGGATAGCTCAGGGGCAACGTGCTGGCCTTGGAAGCAAGACGACACGGAGCAACACAGGTTCGATCCCCGGGTCCGGCTTAGAAACCTTATAAATAACCTATCATATCAAATGGATTTTGACACTTCCTTCCTGGGTGCCGATCTTCCCCCATTGCCATAATGTGATGGATGCGCTCCTTTCCCCTTCCACCACTTGCCGAGCTGGTGGAGTCCAGGCAGGGTTATCATTGATGGCGCTAGCAACTGCTCTTCCAAGAAGCACGGTGGTTGCCCAGCACTCAGTGAACAAGTGTTGGGTCCCTTGGTACTTGCCCGGTACCTGGAATACGGCTAGCTCTGGGGCACAGGTCAGTTGCATGCCACAGTGCTCTCTTTACAGTCCTCATGAAGTGCTCTTCCTCACCATTGGCTTGAGGCCATCAGGGGGTGTCGAGCTGATGATCAATGTCCATGCTTTCATCTCCTTGTGCTTTATGGTGTACCATTGTCTGTTTTTATTTCTTTCTGTTGTCTGATAATGATCATGTCTTTTCCCAATTTAGGAAGCACTACTTCTGAAACAGAGGATGCCACTGTTTACACATCAGGTACCTTTCATGTCTCCCCAACATCAAAGACGAGTCCTTTGATGTGCAATTGCTCTGAGAGGAAAAAACGTGCCAGAAATAACAGACGTGGAGGCCGAGGGCGTCTTATCTTTATTCTATATCTCAACACACTGCTTCGTAACCCGGCAGTCCCTACTGCCCATGCTCAAACTCGCAGATCCCATTTATCCATTTGCCCGTGATGAGGCTTCTTGTCACGTTCGTTTAACCATGTCCTCCCTGGACACAACATCTTCCCTTCACGGGCAAAGAAACATACTTTACACTCAGTTCATCTCTACATCTCTTCTATCAGTCTCACTGGCCTTGTGATGCACCGCTTTGGCCTTGCATGCGTCTCCACCACCGGTCCAGTGTCCCTAGTTCTTGAGTCCTCACCTCTTGACTCTTCCTGCCTTTCCTCTTCAGCACTCTCCTCTACTTCCTTCTCTTATTCTCCCTCACGATATAGTTTGAGCTGTGACACATTTCGTGTGATCACTCTTCCTGAATACCATGTGGTCACCATCGATCCCTTTATCTGAGATATGACTAGGGGAGTGGGATCGAATTTGGACTCTGACTTCCTCTCTTGTCTGCGACACACGAGAAATTTAGCTCCTCTCTGTAGTGTTAAAATCTTTGCCTTTCGCCTCCCATGCGCACATCTATTTATGTCTTGTTTCTTAAGAACATCTTCGCTCTGCAGAGTTATGATGTCACTTTCTCCAGACTCCTCTCTGTGAGGAAGCCTCGTTTTCACATACCTTTGAAACACAAGTTCTGAGGGACATCTCCCTGTCATCCCACGAGGCAAGTTTCTGTAGTCTCTGAGCATGTTGCATACTGCTTGGTTCAGGGACATCTGAATCAGTTCATTTTTCTGGAGTACTTTCTTGAGGCTTCCCATGAACTTCTCCACTATCCAGTTCACTTGCAGCCACAGCGGTGTGATCTCCCTGTGCCGTATGCCCATGTAGCTCAGGAGCCATGCACATTCTAGACTGCTGATTGGTGACCCATTATCAGATTTCACTATTTCAGGAATGCCCCATGCTGAGAAGATATTTGTCCTATTCAGGGATGACAGTGCTTGCTGCCATGGAGGATATAATTAGCACAAGTGGGAAGCAGGAGAATTCATCCATCACCACCATCCAGTATTTGCCACCACTGAATGCTCCAAACAATTCAACGGCCACATGCGTCCATGGAGCCTTCGGCATGTCACACCCATCTATGTGAAGAGTGACTGGGTCCCCTTTCAGGCAGTTTCATGGAATATGTTACAGCTGCGATCTTCGTTTCAAGAGTCGTGGCTCGACTTAGCAGATTGCTTCCCCGCACTTCTCCCTGAAGGACATGCAGTTCAGCCATGGCGTGTCGTCCTTTTTAGCTAAGTTCCATTGAGAATTTTCAGTGATTCCGAACAGGTCTGTTAGCAGCCCACTGGAATACTTTCAGCTCTGACGGTGTCAACTTAGGCGGATGCGCCATTTTGCAAAACTCTGATATGCACATGATATTTAGCTTGACTCCTGTGCCAATGATAAACTTGGCTGGGTGTTTCCCTATTTGAATATCGATATCTCATTCTGGAGCAGTCACTACGTCAATCATCATATAGGCGTAATCATGTTGGCTCTTTTCCTATACAGGTGTGGGTGATGGGGATCGTCCTGTGATCTCTCTGCCATGGCTCAATAAGTCCCTCCTGGCATTGACATCTCTTCTTGGCCTTGAGGTGCGCATGTTGTGCGCTAGTCTGGCACCTGCACTGCCATTTACTTGCGTTCGACTCAGCACTGCATTACACACCATGGCCATGTGATTTTCACTGCCACAATTAGTGCATTTGTGTTCAAATGCGGGCATCTAACACTTTGCTCATGTGCAAAAGGTAGGCCGCACCTCTAGCATTTTACGGTTGCTCCATACCTTCTTGAGGATGTGTAGCTGGCGATAGTACCTCTTCCGCCTTGGCTGATCTGGTAGGCTTGCTCCTTCACAGGCTCTTTGCTCATTTGTATCTGCGTCGCCTAGGATTCTGTTCTAGCTTCCATTCTCTCCATCTGTAGAATGGTGGTAAGAGGGAGAGGCACGCAGAGTAACTTTTTTTCTGAATGTGGACGAAAGACACCCTCCCATGATTCTTAACCTAATAGCTTCTTCATTTGTGCATTTGTGAAACTCACAATGGGTTACCGACTTGCGCAGTCGAGTCGCAAAAGCGTCCATGGACTCAACAGCCATTTGACATGCTGGGTTAAAGGTGTGTCTCTCATGGTCCACGTTGCGCTGTGGGTCAAAATAAGTGTTCAGTGCTTGTTCGAGGCCCTTATATGTCTTTGCCTCTTCAGGCGGGAATGTAGGGATAAGATGCTCCACTTCGTCTACAACCAGATTTATGAGCAGTCTCCTGGCAAACTTGCTGGGGCACTTTCATCATAAGCCGCCATGTAATTCTCAAATCTGCTAAGCCATCTTTGCCATCTCTCTCCCAGTGCCTGCTGATCCACCATGTCGAAGGGGCCTGGTTGAGGAAAGGCAGTTGCACTGGGCCCGTCCTCATCAGATGGTTCATTTCTCTGCATTTCACTTTCCCTGGCTTCACTTTCAGTCATTTTGCCAGCAAAGTTACCTTCTTGATTGGCAGCTCAGCGGTGTGTGAGGATACTAGGTAGAGCTGTTGTGGGAAACGTGCTGCTTATCCCATCCTCGTTGGTTACATACGTCCTCAACATCAAAGGTCATTCCTTTGATGTTCAATTGCGCTGAGAGGAAAAGTGTGCCAGAAATAATGGACGTGGAGGCAGAGGGAAACACGTTTATTCTTATTCTATATCTTAACACACCTCCTCGTAACGCAGCAGTCTGAAGTAAGTCGCGGACACCAGGTAAGAGTATAACAGGTTTAATCTGGACCCCAGCCGAGCAAGACCTTGCTGGGAAGCGCACAGACCACCAACTCACCCGTGTGGAATGTTGATCCCTGAGGATGGATCAACGTTCCACACGCGCGCCTACAGTAGAATACAACATATCTCCTTCCCTTATTATGCAATAACTTACAATATAATTAAAGACTGAAACATTGAGTAATGAAAATCATGGAAATAACCCAGAGGGCACAACAAAGTTATAAGCGCGACATTATATAAATATACCTAATAACATTACTAACATGTGTTCCTTTGCCATGACCACCATGTATGGTATATATTAACACACAAAGTCTCTGAGTCTAATAGGAGGTCCACACCTTCTCACAGTCCTCCCAGACACTACCACTCCTCTTCTTGTCACACTATGCTCCACAGACCTACTAAGACCCTCTTCACCCATCTGGGAATCCAAAAACTGGCTATCCAGATCACTCACTGGAACACTGGAACGCCCTTCTTCCGGAACATAATCAAACAAATCACATCCATCCGCATCCGAACCATCACTGTTCCTTCGAAGTCTTAGGTTGGTTCTGGAACTTTTAACCAACACCACCCTCCTCTTACTCCAAACTGAACCGTCCTCCAACCACACATAACCTTTACCACTTTTGACAACTTTCCTAGCAGGAAGAAACACACTGCCACCTTTCTGGACAATCCTGGGATTTTTTACATATACAATATCCCCCTCCTCCATATTCAACTCCTTCCTATTCCTCTGAGATTGCCTAACCGTCACCTGGCGATCCAGGGTTCTCTGCTGAACACTGCCCAAATTCAATTCACACGGGCCTCCACCCCCCAATGCCATGGTTCTCAAAGTGGACCCCGGTTTTCTTCCCCTCATCAACTCGAAGGGTGTCCTCCCCATGCTAGCCGAAGGAGTCCTGCGATAAACTGATAAAAACTCTGACACAACACCTTGCCACTCAAGCCCACTTGTCAAGGCTAACTGAATGGCATTTCTGATTATACCATTGACTCTTTCAACAGGACCGTTAGCACTTGGATTGTATAACGCATTGCGATTATGTTCTATACCATGCCGCACTAAAAATTCCTTCATGACCTTAGAGGTAAACTGTACACCATTATCAGTAACTAAATTTGCAGGAATTCCTTCCCTATCAAATACCTTCTTAAGAAAGGCTATCACACAATTCGTAGTCACCCTGTTAAATGCAGCCACCTCAACCCATTTAGATGTGTAATCCACCAAAACCAAAAGGAACCTGGACTCAGGTTCTAAACATTCGAAAAGGCCCATGATGTCTAAGGCCAACGTAGACCACACTTCCCTGGGTATATCCACCGGGTGGGTAGGTTGGGGGCAAACAACTTTGCTTTTGTCACTCATGGCACAAATGTGACACTCCTTCACCGCCAATTCCACAGCACGGTCCATGGTGGGCCACCAATATTCCTCCCTAAGCCTTCTTTTGGTCAGGGAACGACCTAAATGCCCCTCATGGGCCAATGCAACAATCATTTCCCTCAAGCTGACGGGTGGAATCAATTTTGTTCCTCTTGACACACCCCAAGGACCCACTGATAGTTCCTCAAGAACCTGGGAATGACCTTTGCTCTCTTCTCTGTCTTTCACCACATCCCAACCAGGGGTGGACTGGCCCATAGGGAACTCTGGAGATTTCCCGGTGGGCCTCTGCACCCTGGGCCTCTTTTCTGTGGTATTTCCAAATTTTCTCATAGGAAAAGCATTGGGCTTGCTGAAAAGGTGTCATACAGGGCCACTTTGAACTTTATTTCCAGGGCCTCTTTTGGTCCCCAGTAATGATTTCCAGGGCCTCTTTTAGTTCCCAGTCCAGCCCTGATCCCAACCCTTACTAAGGCCCTCCTTGATCCAAGACAACTCAGCATCATTCTCACTCTCTACAACCCACGTGGATTTATCAATAGCCGGGATGACACATGAAACCTGACACTCATCCTCCCCTTCCATATCATTGCACTGAGTCTCCCCCAAACTTGCCGTCGGCAAGCGTGATAGACAATCCGCAACCACATTTCGTTTGCCAGGCACATACTCCATGCTGAAGTTATATGCTTGCAAACCCACAGACCACCGAAAAATCCTAGGAGACACTGCCCCAACACCCTTCGTAGATAACACATATACAAGGGGCTTGTGGGCGGTCCTAACTATGGATGGAATACCCCAAAGGAATGTCCTAAAATGTTTGGATGCCCAGGTCACCGCCAAAGCTTCACGCTCAATCACCGAATACCTTTGCTCAGCCCCCCTCAAGGTCCTAGATGCAAACGCCACGGTTCTGTACACACCCACACATATTTGTTCCAAAACTGCGCCTAAACCCACTTCACTGGCGTCTACCGTCAGGAATGGTCTTGTATTTAGGATCGAACGACCTCAGACACGGAGCAAGACCACACTACTCTTCACTGCTTCAAATTCATCACCACACTTGTTTGACCATTCAAACCTAACATTTTTCTCTAACAATGCTCTCATGGATACAGTTCTGTCAGAATAGCTTGGAATTAATTTCACATAATATTCAGCAAGCCCCCGAAATGCCTTAAATTGATCCTTACTGGTGGGCACTGGGGTATTCCTCAACACTTGCACAACTTGGGACTGATTCCTTGAGGACTAAGAGTATGGCCCAGATATGTCACTCTGTCCACCCCCACATGACATTTTGCCAATTTCACCATCAAACCCTTTACTTTTAAAACTTTCATCACACCACGTACCCTACCATCATGTTCCTCCCTACTAGCACCCCACACCAAAATGTCATCCTGGAAATAACATACCCCAGGTAACCCACCGAACAGTTCTTGCATTAAACGTTGGAACACAGCTGAAGCTGACGCCAGTCCAAACGGCATGCAGCAAAAACGATATGCCGCGAATGGGGTCACGAAAGATGTAAGGGGCCTAGAATCAACGTGTAGATGAATTTGATGGTATGCCGCGGACAAGTCAAATGTAGAAAAACATTTAGCTTCACCTAGAGTGAGAAGCAACTCAATGTTTGGCGGTCAACCCAAATACTTGAATTAAGTTCCTGCAAATCCACACACATCCTAATGTTGCCGTCACCTTTCCTGACCAAAACCACAGGAAACAACCATTCCGAGGATTCAACAGGTTCAATTACCCCTTCAGCCATTAGTTTATCCAGTTCTAGTTTGAGACCATCCCTTGCTAACACCGGAATACCCCTCACCTTGTGTACCTTAGGCAAAGCACCCCTTTTTAGGATGATGCGATGTGCAAATCCTTTGAGTTTCCCAAATTTATCCGAAAACACCTCGGGAAACACTACTCCCAAAGATTCAGACGTCACAGGCTCCCTCACATACTCACCCTTGTGAATGCTCAACACAGGCACTTCCTTCCCTGGGTGGATCTCAATACCCAAAGCAGCTTGCTCATCCCATCCCAGGACACTCGTACCCTTCCTCGCTATGTACAACTTACCCACCGCTTGTCGACCTCGGAATTCAATGCAAGATACACTGTAGCCTAACACAGAAATAGGATTTTGCCCATAAGCATTGGGATTGATATCCGACGGACACAATGCTGATATCTCCTTACCAAGTTTTTCTGTGTACGTTTCTGGGGACACAACGGTATAAGGAGAGCCTGAATCCACTAACATGTCCAAAGCTTGACCATTCACCATCACAGAGACCCAAGGACCTTTCAGTAAAACACCTTCCACGTGTAAAATCACACCCTGCTCTACTTTAGTCACAGACTCACCCTCTTGATCAGACACACCTCCGTCCGAAACCACGCCAACCATACTGTTAAACCTGCACATGCAAGCATAATGTCCTTTACATTTACATTTTCTACACACAACATTTATAGCCGGACACTCCTTGGAGCCCGCAAAATGAGTAGGCCAGCATACTTCCTACATGACTCTTTACCACCGAGTGACCTCTCACTTTGACCGTCACTCTTATTAAGCTTCTTTTTATTGTCTCCACCACCTCCTCTTCCACGTGGCATCACAGCTTGAACTGCATCTCTGGCACAGTCTTGTTCTGTAACTATTTGCACACTCGCTCTGGAAGCTTGAATGGCCCTAGCGATCTCAATAACTTTCTCTAAGAGGGTATCATTTTCTATCCACAGCCTTTCCCTGATCTTCTTGTTACTTGACTTCATCATAACTTGGTCCCTGATATACTCATCTAAAATCCCTGAGAAATTGCATGTAGCCATTAGAGTCTGCAATGCCGTTACATAAGCATCTATGGATTCATCAGGACCTTGTGCTCTCGAGAAGAATTTGTAATGTTTCAAAACTACATTTATTCTTCTACCAAAACGATCCTTTAATTTCTTCAAAGCAGTCTCATACGCGTTCACCACCCTTTCACCTTCGCCATTGCCAGGCACAGTAACTTCCTGCCCCGGCAAATGGCAAAAGATTTGTAAACCTTCGGTACCTATACAGTTAAGCAGTGCTGCTTCCTTCTCATCATCGGTAAAGCAAATATATTGCAAAAGAGTCAATCCATTGATCCCACGGAGCAACTGGCTCACCTGGGGTTGGCAGGAATGGAGGGGGGTCTAGCTGCGGTATGCCACATATTTTCCAAACCAGATCAACAGATGTGGAAGCAAAGCGCTGCTAAGGGAAGCGACTGACTGCACAAGCAGGAATATTGTCTCACAGCACGAAACACTCCTACTGGACTGGACCCTGGAAGCAAGGAAGTCGCTGCACGCTCTGCAATGTACGGCTTTCGTGCCACAGTAGTGGTATAACACTGTCAACCCACCACCACGTAATGCTCACAGTACCTTGAAGGAAAAGAATACGAATTGCAATGCTGGTGATGGATGTTGCAGAGCAATCAACCCTACAACGCTTGCAGCACCTGTGGCAGGAGCCCTCCTCTGTGCTGCTGGGCACCGAACTCTCCAACGTGTTGCACCCAGCTGCACCTGCCTCCCAAAATGCTCCTCACGTTGCCGGACGCAACGCCACAAGGAGGCTGCTTGTAAGCACCGCCCAGTCACTTCCGGGATGCCGGATCAACGAATGAGGCTTCACGCGTGCGCGTCGCTGCTCAATAACCCGCGGCTCCTCACAGCCAGGAGCACCGCGGAGCACACACACGTACAGCAGCCACCGTATCTGCAGCCGGGGAGCCAACGCACGCCACCGCTCCCTCCTGGAAGCAGCAGCGAGGCTCAGACAGGGCGGCCTCTTCTCCTTGCTGCGACCGCACTGGGCCTCAGAGACGGCCACAGCCCAGCAGTAACTTCGGGGCGGAGCAGCGCCGGGACAGCAGCAGACCCCCACTCGGGATTGCCCCGGACCAACGGGCCAAGCAGCAGCGAGGCAGGGCACCTCGCGCCAGCAGAGCCTTAAAATGCAGCCGCAGCTGGGCACCTCCAGGAGAACCGCCGGTGTCAGCTACGTCGCCGCAGCTGAAACAGGCTGCTCACAAGAGACGGCGTCAGTCCCAGGGCACACGGCTATGCTCCCTGCAGTCCTACTCCAGCGAACTCAACGGGACCACAGGAACGGCGTCGCACGCGTAGGGGGTCCAGATACCTCGTCGCCAATGAAGTAAGTCGCGGACACCAGGTAAGAGTATAACAGGTTTCATCTGGACCCCAGCCGAGCAAGACCACGCTGGGAAGCGCACAGACCACCAACTCACCCGTGTGGAATGTTGATCCCTGAGCATGGATCAACATTCCACATGCGCGCCTACAGCAGAATACAACACAGTCCCTTCTGCTCAAGTGTGAACTTGCGCCTCCCATTTGTCCATTTCGCCATTACGAGGCTTCTAGTCACGTTCGGTTAGCCGTGTCCTCTCCACTGATTTTCCCAGGGTGTCTTCTTGTGGTCATCTAAGACGATTGGAGCTGATTTGCCTCCTCCCCGATCGCCTTGAAAGGCAGGTCTATGGCTTTCCAGGCCTCCACTCTGGCATTGAAACCCAGAACCCATGTTCTCGGTTATCCTGGCCGTGGCTTTGACTATTCCTTGCTGACCATCAGGTGCTCACAGTACAGATCCTAGGATCATTTATCGAGCAGAAGGATGCATGTGCATATAAATACCAGGCCTTCTTCCAAATCACCATTCATGTCAAGCATTAATCAGAGCTGGCATTTTACTCTTGGCTCCTGTCGCATGCAGTCCGTTTTCTGCTAGCAGGCTTGCCCTGCTTCTACTCTGATGAGCTTGAATGGCAAGTACTCCTGTTGTTAAATGACATCCACAATCTCGCTGGTTACGAATACCGCTAGCCTGGCACCTTCGACCGAAAGCCGGACGTGTTCTTCTGTGACTTTTCTGCCCAAGTAGCTGGTCGAGGATCTTGAGACAAGAAGTCTGTAGAATTTCTAGCTGCTGAATGATACTCGACCTCAAACTGATTATACATTTTTGAGTTATGATTTCAGGGACGTGGTCTTGATGTAGTGCCTCTGAACTGGACACCAGCAATATGTGATCAGCCACAATAAACAAGTTTATATTCAGCAGGCCCAGCTGAAAATGTGTGAGGGCCCATTTCAACATGATGGTTGGCGGCCACCCTTGCTTAGTGCAGAAAACAGCCTGAGAGCCCAGTGGGATGTATACATTATAATGGAGACAAATAAATAGGGCCAATTATCCCTCCAGCAGGGAGCTGAAACACTTAATGGCCACTGAAAAGCTATAAATCCTTCTTTGTCATCACGGAGCTGATGTGGAGGAACCAGTATTAAAAGGCTACATGGTGATAACACTTCTGTATACCCCAGGGACGAGTGTTGGTTGGAAGGCCTCCAGCAAGCTGTTAGGGTGAGCACTGAGAAGCACACATTTAAAGCCCCAGGCCGAAAGTAATGTGCAAAGGAATACATTGGGTTTCATTATGAGTATGCTGGTCTGGTAACAACGGTATCGGCACTGTTGTTACCGGACCGGCATACTCCGAGTTCTGCAAGCGGATGCCTTTACGCCCGCCAGGTCTGACCTGGCGGGCGGAACAGCACCCGCTCATAGACCTTGATGGATGCACCGGCACTGTTGCACATAGTGCCGGTGCATCCGTCCTTCCCATTCCCATTGAGTCCAATGGTACTAGAATTGGAATGGGGAGTAATTGTTCCTGGCGCCCGGCAATGGGGAATTACCGGGATCGCTGGGGCCCATTGCTGGGCGCCAGAAAAAAAATTACTCCGGCTGCAGCTGTGCCGTTTTTACCAGCACGGCTACCATCGGGATCATAATGAGGCCTATTTTCGTGTAATCAGACTGCTGACTGGCAACATGAAAGCAGTTGCTAGGGGCCCCCATCATGCTCGAGGCCCCTTTAAACTGAAAAAGGTGGAAAGGCCCTGTCATCATCCCTGCTATTCAGACACAGATGGCAGTGACAGCCCAAAATGTGGTGATTTCTCCTTTCTCTATTTGAGAGTACCACTGTTTCTTAGAGGTAGGCCCCAACAGATATGTGATCAGCTTGGGGCCATCCTGTACTTTATTTTAAGTAGGGCATGGGCCAGCATCCAGCATCAATTCTGCGTTTCATTTCTAATCCAAGTACACGCTGACCATGCTCATTGAAAGGCGTCCTTAATGTAACCCACCATCAGAGTAGCCCACTAAGCTCTGTGTTTAGAGAAAGGCATCAGTAACAGCGCAGGATAGAGGGCACTGCACAGAAACCCATGTATATATGGAAATAAAATATGCAAGTAAAATGTAAATAGAATGTCTGGTGACACACCCTGGGTCCGAAGTTACCAGTGATTTTGAGCACAATCATACCACTGAGTTACAAGTCGTAAATGTAGACATGTTTTATTGACGGACTGGAAAGTTGATTAAATGAAAAAGTTCAGGTATGTTTATCGTGTCCATTTATTTACTTCCTGGAGGGGATTTGACCAGAGTTGTTTAATGTTAATGGTATTTATATAGCGCACCGTCACCAACGGAGTTGCGATTTGGACAGAAATGGAACATGCCAGAGCCAGCAGACTTAAGGTTATGAATTGAAATTGCCGGTGTTTTATTCTGAGGACTTTCCCTGCGAAATCTTGTCATCTCACAGGACTCCTAGACCCACAGACTCCTAGCTCCTAAACCCACAGACTGCATAATTGTATGACATGACTGATTTATGTATCCATTGAGTTATCAGGCACACAACCTTATGAACATAGTTTTCACGCCGCAGTCTGCAGCGGTACATGTACCAGTTCCCTCGTGCCCTCCTGCTTTGCTCACTACCAACCTAGAACGGTTATCTCACCTGGCCTAACTCTTCAGAGCCTTTGGTCTCCTGCAGTGGGGAGTCATGGGGAGTGTGGGACTTGAAGTGCAGAACACTGAATGATTTTCTGCCTTAAAAGGTTTGCGGAAGAGTGTGCACGGAGGTTTGGGGGCTGCAGGGAGCATGAATATGTGTTAGTCTCGTGTTTCAGGGCAGGTTACATACAGAGTGTGACAATCACATCCCGCCTTATTGTGTATGTGCTATCAAGTTACTGTATGACTTTTGACGGTTGAAGTGAATTACACAAGTGAATAGAAGTGCATATTTCTTCATATCAAGCGTTTTTCCCAGTTTGGTCCCTTAATGAAGGTTGGTGGAGGCTCTACGTTGTATTCCTAGATGATTATAATGACACTAGAGTCTTCGGGTCTTTACTAAAGCCAGCATCTTGCTAACTACGCCTAGATTACTTCCTCCCTCGGACACAATAACACCTACTAAATTCCTGCTGCCTCTCCACTCAGAACTAACCAAGCGCAATACTATCGCAAGAACACTAGTAAGTAATACCCACTCGCTCACACCGCTCCAGTGGATCCAGCTATATGCTGCTCGACCTGCACCCAATCAACCTCGTCCGACCAAAATCAGGAACTCTAGATTAGGCTCCAGATTTAAGAAAGCAAACCTTCCACCAACTAACTACAGAAGAAAAATCACCACTAAAACCGTACCTACCAAGAGAAAAATGAACTAGGCATTAGCAAAAGCAACAATGACTTGAACCCACTAGCTAATACCACTCTACCAAAAGCACTCCTGCAGGGCTGCGAATAACACCTCTGGACACCATCTGCGATGTGTGAGGCGAGGTGCGCTGCCAGTGAAATGGGCTGAGGTCCTAATTCTTATCGGTGCTTCAACTTGTGTTAGGCTTATTCAAAATGTCTCTTGATTTCTAGAGGCTTAATTTTGCAACGGTAGATGAGTGGTGTTATTTGTCTGATTCAGTATCTACATGTTAATGGTGTGCTTGATACTTGGAGTGAGTTGTGTTCGCTTGTGATTTGATTTTTATTCATACTTTAGGTTAGCTTCCTATTTTGAGTTCGGGAGGGGGGCCGGTGGTGTGAGGTTTTGGTCTTCTTGGTGTTGGATTTCAGCATTTTCTCTAGAGTTTTTGTGTTTTTTGTCAAGAGGACTACAGCTTTAAGTCAGGATTTGAAAGTCATGTCTTGGAATGTTAATGGGATTAATAATCTGGTTAAAAGACGGAAAGTATTCAATTGTATGGATATGATATGATATGATATGATATGATAGTTTATTTATATAGCGCCTATACACAATGTGTTTGAAAGCACTTCAAGGCAAGGGAGGGAACAAGGGAGAATACAATGACATTCTTACAGGCCATGAACAGTAAGGATGTGAAATGAACTATCGTATTCGGCCTGACGTCATTTCAGATAGTGCAAGAGCTAAGACATAGATAAGGAAGGGAGGGGGAGAGTGGGAAGGAAATGGAAACAGACAGGCGACTACAGTACTAGGCCTGACGACATTTCTGATAGAGCCGGAGGAAAACAAAAGGTGAGGGAGAGGGGTGCAGAAGGGAGGGGAGGAACAAACCAAGCGACTATCGTATTAGGCCTGACAACGTTTCAGATAGTGCTGTAGGGGGGGAGGACAGTAAGGGGATGGGGGAGCGACAGACGAGGTTGCTATCATACTAGGTCCAGGGACAATTCTGATAGAGTAAGTGCATAGAAGAAAGTAAGGGGAGGAGGGGAGGAGATAGGAAAAGGGAGAAGGGAGGGGAGGAGAGAACAGAGAGTAAGCAGTAAAAAAGAGTGGAGAAACAAGAGGGGAGAGCGAATACAATTGCAGAAGTCAGAGAGTTTAAACACTTGGTGCGTGCTTACCTGCTGTCTTTGCAGGGGGTCGGACCCCCTGCGAACAGGTCCAAACAAGAATTGCCCTTTTCTTTGACTGCCCTTCACTTTGGACGCCCGGGCAAGAGACACCCTTGATCTAAGAGTTAAGAGCAGGAAAGAAGAGGCAGGGGTAAGAAGGTGGGTGGTGCTTAGGTCAGGTGACCTAGATCCACTTACCCCTGCTCCCCAGCAGCAAAGGAAAGGAGGCTGGAGGGCTCCTTAAGTAGGCAAAAGAGTGGCAAGCAGGAAGGCACCAGATGGGCGGGGCTTGCTAGGTGGTGCAAAAGCGGAAAACGGGGAAGGAACCACATGGGTGGGGCTTAGGCCAGGTGACCCAGATCCACTTACACCTGCTCCCCAGCTGCAAAGGAAAAGAGGCTGGAGGGCTCCTTAAGTAGGGAAAAGAGTGGCAAGCAGTAAGGCACCAGGTGGGCGGGGCTTGCTAAGTGGTGAAAAAGAGCGGCAACCAGGAAGGCACCAGGTGGGCGGAGCTTAGGCTAGGTGACCTAGATCCACTTACACCTGCTCCCCAGCTGCAAAGGAAAAGAGGATGGAGGGCTCCTTAAGTAGGGAAAATAGCGCAAGCAGTAAGGCACCAGGTGAGCGGGGCTTGCCAAGTGATGAAAAAAAGCGAGAACCAGGAAGGCACCAGGTGGGTGGGGCTTAGGTCCTAGATCCACTTACCCCTGCTCCCCAGATGACATGCTAAGTGATATTTACTTCTTGCAGGAGACACACTTGTTAAAAGCGGAGATGAAAAGTTTGCAGAAGATGTGGGCAGGTTGTGCTTTTGGCTCATGCTATTCCTCACGATCCAGAGGGGTGGCGATATTGATTGGAAAAAATGCTCCAGTTAAAGGTATATTGGAGTGCTCTGATAAAGATCGGAGAATTATTGTTTTACTTTTGGAAATCCAAGGAGTTACTGTCATTCTGTGTAATGTTCATGCACCCTCCATCATTAATGGATCGTTCTTTAGGAGGGTCTCTCAAATGATACAGGATCTGGGTTTGCCTAATATTATTTTAGGAGGTGACTTCAATTTAGTTGTGGATCCCTTTTTAGATCGTAGTGGGATTAGGACACTGGTGAGGAAGGATTATCCTCACCAGTATCCTCTTTTCAATCCTTGATTAGTGAACATGACTTGAAAGATTGTTGGCGATTAGAGCATCCGGTTTTGAGGGAATTCAGTTTTTATTCAGGTTCGCACTCTGCCTACTCTCGCATTGATATGCTTCTTACAGGCGGTAAAATGACTGAAAATTTTAGAACAGGCGAAATTGGGAATATTACAGTGTCAGACCACGCACTTGTGTCTTTAACTTTGAAATTGGACTTTGAACTTCACAAATCCTTCGTATGGAGGATGAATACTTTAATCCTGCATGATGAAGAGTTACTTGATAAGATTAGGTCAGAAGCTAACTTCTTTGTAACAGAAAATAGTCTGGATGATTTGAGTATCAAATATTTCTGGGAAGCTTTTAAGTGTACCATGAGGGGCATAGTTTTGGGCCTCTCCAGTGGGAAGAGGAAGAAGATGGAGAAATTGAGGGTAGACTTGGACAGGCGTATTAAGGAAGTAACTAGTGACTTCGTGAGGGATCCGGATTGCCCAGGTAAGAAAAAGGAGTTGTGTAAATTGAAAAGGGAGATGAATGGGATTTTAACAGAGATGGCAGAAAAAGAATTGTTTTGACTCTGGTGTTTCTACTTTGAGAGAGGCGAGAAGTGCGACCAATGGTTAGTCTACAGGCTTCGCAGGCAACACTCTGAGGGTCCAATCACATCGATTTGTGGACCTTATGGTCATACCACATTTAATCCAGTTGAAATTAATGATACTTTCTAATACTACTATGCAAATTTATATCAGAATGAGTAGGACATTACGGGCTGTGGTGAAACTTTTTTGGTGTCTTGGATATCCCTAAAGTTACAGATTATGATAAGGTTGCTCTGGAGAGGCCAATACCTATTGACGAGCTCAGGTTCGCAATTCATAAGTTAAAAACTGGGAGGTCGCCAGGGCCGGTGGCTTACCTGTTGAGCTTTACAAGATCTTGCCAGAACCTGCGCTAGAATTGTTAAGAGACATGTACATCGCTTCTAAGAGTGATGGTCTATTACCTCCATCCACTAACCACGCCACTATTTCAGTCTTTTTGAAAAAAGGAAAGCATAGAAACCTGCCTGCTAGCTAACACCCAATAAACTTAATCAATACAGATAACAAAATATTGGCAAAGGTGTTGGCTTTGAGAATCGAACATTTGGTGCAGACTTTGGTACATGATAATCAGTCTGGTTTTGTTAAACATCATACAACTTCGAGTAATATGCAGAAATTACTGCTAACATTATCTCAGGCCCAGAATTCTATTGATGACCTAGCGGTCTTCTCTCTCGAAAGCCGAGAAGGCATTTGACCAGATAAACTGGGACTATCTCTTTTCGGTCTTACGTAGTATGAACCTTGGTGAAAATGTCATCTCATGGACAGCCCTTTCATATGCACATCCAACGGCTGATGTTAAGAAAAACGGATTACGATCTGAGCCATTTGCGTTAAGGAGAGCTACCAGACAGGGCTGCCCCTTATCCACTCTCCTTTTGGTTTTAGCCATTGAACCTTTGGCTATTGCACTCAGATGTAACCAAGAATTCAAAGGCATAAGTTATCAGGGGGTTGAACAGAGGTCCTTGTTTTATCCGGATGACCTGTTGTTAGTATTACAAGATCTTGGCAATTCTTTACATGCATTGATGGATATTCTTGGTAAATTCCATGAAGTGGCTGGTTACAAAATCAACTGGTCCAAATCTGAGGTATGCCTTTGTCGCGTTTGTGTGATAAGGCTTGTATCATGGCCTGGGGCTTCCAATGGTGCGAAAAAAGAATGAAATATCTTGGCATATGGTTGACGCCATTGATTAGGAATATGGTGGATGAGAATATGAGTGAAGTTTGCAAAGATCTCAAAATGTGTCTGGGAGATGGTCTCTATTAAATTTGTCACTTTGGGGTAAAGTAAATGGTTTGAAAATGACTTCTGCGCTGAAGGTTAATTACATTCTAGGCATGCTCCCGTTAAAAATTAGCCCACACTATTGGAAAGAATTAGATGGATTAATTCAATCATTTATATGGGATCAGAAACCACCCAGGTTGAAGCTTTGGAAGCTTCAGCTTCCTTTGGAAAAAGGGGGTTTGGGTATTCCTAATTTTCAAGCCTACCATTTGGCATTTTCTTGCCAATTTCTTGTGCCGTTTTTGGAGGATCAACCTGATGATTGGGTAGTTGCAGAGGCAAGCCTTGCTGGCACGCTTACTCCTAGGCGGTTCTTACGACTACAAATGCTGTCAACAAAAGAGATCCTCTGACTAATTTTTTACAAGATACTTGGAGAAGTCTTTACGTTTTGCTGGGTGCGGATGCTTTGAAATCACCCAATGCTTCAATTTGGTTGAATCCGGCAATTAAGGATAAAGGAAATATTTTGTTTTGGCCTGATTGGTTTATATGTGGAGTGAATTGGATTGGTGATATTTGGAAGGATGGGAAATGGATTCCTGGGGCGGACGTGAGTCTGAAGTGGAACATTGTACATTTTTCTGATACTGATTATAGACGACTGGAAAAGATTGTTGGTGAGGTAAAGTGGAGCGAAGATGTGAATGTTGATCTCTTTACTGCTAAAAGAGGACCACGAGAAGGGGCTATTGCAAGTAGAGATTATAAGAATATAGTAGCAAATTATAGAGAGAATGTCAATTTGAGAGATGAATGGAGTTTGAGACTTGGTTATAATATTTCATCAGAGATGTGGCGAGGTATGTGCGGAAATGTGAATCTCTGTTCGCTGAATTTATGCGAGAGGTCTAGATAAATAAAGATTCTTAACAGAGTTTATTGGAGTCACGAGAGATTGGTTAAGCGTGGAATGACAGACTCAAATGATTGCTGGATCTGCTTGAATGAGGTAGGCACTTTGGAGCATATGCTCTGACATTGTACATGGGTGCAAGATTTTTGGGCTGATGTTTGTAGTATGTGTGTGAGAGTGCTGGGGTTGGACATTGATTTGGACTTCAAAACGATGATATTAGGAAGTGATGATCTATTGGATGAGTTGTCTGTATCGCAGACATTTATTTTGTTCAGAGGAGCTTCAACCTGTAAAAAGATGATTCTGTGTAGTTGGAAGTCTCAAACTGCACCGTTATCAGCTGATTGGAGTGCTGAAATGTACATTCTTGCAGGTATGGAAAATGTGATCTTCAGAAGACAGAGGAAATTGAAGATTTTTTATAAGATCTGGAGAAGGTTTCTTGATTTGTACTAATTCCACTGTAAATTTGATTTGGTTGGGGTGGGCGTGGTTTGGGTTGGGGTGACATTTTCTTTGATATTGGCTGTTATCATAGATGTTTTCATTGCTTTGTTTTTGGTTATGTTACTTCTGTTGACTTTGTTGCTTGTTGTATACTCCTTTTTCACTGAATAAATAAACAATGTAAAAAAAAAAGATTGGTTTACCGACATTAATTGCAACACCAATATTCCATCTAACATACTTTGCGCCTGGTCTGACCACCATATCATCTCATTCACCCTACAGGGCAGTGTTTGAAGTGAGTGGGAGTGGTTGGGAGTGGTGCTCCTCTACTTTTTAAAACTAGGTTTTACTGTTCCTATACTTTTATTTAAAAAAGAAACCATTCTGGAATGGTTTTGTTTTAAAATAAAAGTATAAGAAGTTGTTGAAACTTGCACTTCAGTTCACTGCACTGAAAGTTCCCTCAAACAGAAGGCACATTTATTGGGGGGTTTGTATGGTGTGTGGGAGGGAGCGTGGTGATGGGGTTTGTTGGGAGCAGAGACAGGCCAGCAGGTAACATAGTTCCGCTACTACTTTTCGTACACTTCGACCACTGCTACAGGGTATTATCCAACCCAACCAAGGTAAGTCATTAGCACCACGTGCACACACTAGAAATGTACGTAATGTCTCCGCTGAGAAATTGCTGTCACTACTTCAACCCATTATCAACCACCCTAATACTAACGCAGACGCTTCATCACTAGTAGAGTTACACAACTGAACGCTACTCCAAGCCATGGACACAATAGCACCACTGAAATTGAGTAAAGCTAAACCACATGTGCATTTAAATTCCTTGTACACCCCCTACCTCAAAACCCTATGCAATAATATAAGAAGGGCTGAAATCAGCAGGAAAAATCACCCCTCAACACCGAACAAAGAAATATTCATAAAAGCCTCCAATAGCTACAAAACTGCCATCCTCCAGACCAAAAGTGACACCTATAATGATAAAATTAACAAAGCTAATTCATCAATGAGAGAACTATTCATTATACTTAGAGAATGTGAATCCCCCATACCACCACCTGAAACTTGTAGCAAAGACTTGACTTGGTGTACTAATATACAAAAAGCGCTGCTTGATAAAACAGCGCTTCTTCAAGCCAAAATTGAAACAAAAAAACAGAGTCTTGCATCTGACCCTCACAATCATTAAGACCAGAACCCTGCCTCAAAACCTTGTAACCTATTTAAGTACGCCCCTTAAACCATCGAGATGCCAGGTGGACATCTGCCCGCAACTATTATTAAAGAAGCAGGGAGGGATCTCGTGCCTTTCATCAGCAAACTAATACATTCATTCTTTGAATTCAGCACAGTCCCAACCAACCTAAAAGATGCCTGGGTCCTCCCATTATTAAAAAAACCCAGCCTCGACCCTACCATTCCCATGAACTAACGAGCAATAACAACAGTACCATTCCTATTAAAAATCTTTGACAGGGCAGCATACATACAGATACAGAAACATCTTGAAACTAATAATCTTCTCGGCCTGTGACAATCTGGTTTCTGACCAAACCTCAGCACTGAAACAGCATTGTTAGACTTAAAAACCCAGTTGGACGATATAAAAGATAAAGGCAATCTAGCCCTCCTTCTTTTACTAGACCTATCGGCTGCATTTGATTTAGTTAATCATAAAGTCTTCTGTAAAAACCTTTCAACAGCAGCCAACTTTTCAGCCAAAGCCATCGCATGGATACAATCTTTCCTGGACAAAAGAACCATGAGGGTTTTTGCACCGACTGCAGTGGCTAACCCTGCTCCAGTCACGTGTGGAGTACCCCAGGGTTCATGCGTATCCCCAGCATTTTACAACATATTTACAAAGCCCCTTTTCGATAACCTTGACTATTTGGGTGTCACCTACACTAACTATGCAGATGACACCCAGATCCTTATCCCCATCACCGGGGACTATGACACTGACATGAAACTGCTCAACAAAATGTACTTAATTACATGGCCTCTGACTTAATGATGATAAGACTAAGTTACTTCTCATTGGACCCCAGACTACTCTAAATAAATTACACAGCTAGTTCAAAGATTTTAACATAGACAGCATTAATATACATGTTTCCAAGGAAGTGAAAAAACTCGTAATATATCTTGACTCCTCACTAACTCTGACTAGACAAGTCAACGCGACAGCCTCTACCACAGCTAATATCTGTAAGCTAATCAACGCTTGTAGACCTTTCTTGTCAACAGCTAGTTGCATGTCCTTGGCAAAGGCGCTCATACCATATAAATTAGATTATTGCAATGCCTTGTACTTAGGAACAAACAAACGTATCCAAAAAATACTTCAAAATAATGCATTATAAACTGCGCTTAATATCCCTTAAACTCATCACATCTCAGCGGCAAGACGCAAAGCCCACTGGCTATCAGTCAAAGATAGAATCGCATTGAAAACATTAGCACTCACACAGAAATGTCTTTCCAATTCAGCTCCTAAATATTTGGCCTGCAAATGTACAAGAAACCCATCTGACCTACCCACTAGGTCCTCACAAGCACACTGTCACAAGGTTGCCAGATTTAAGTTAGAAAAAGCAGGGGGCAGTAGCTTCCCCGTACTACCAGCTAAATCATGGAACTCTATGCCTCTCACAGGACTCACCTTAAATATCTTTTTCACTCTCTTAACTTGCATATATCTGTGATGCACCTGTATAGGTCTCTGTGTACTGTATTTTATCTGTATGTTATGTAACAAAATGTTGTAAGCTACGGAATGCGTCTGGATACCTGAGGGGTAGGTGCGCTAAATAAATAAATAAATAAATAGATACATTTGGAGGTCTATCCTGTGTGGATACTAGAACCCCACTCCAGTCAGATTCAGGTTAGCCCCATATTATACACCATGGACTGAAAAAGAAAGTGGTTTGCATTGGTGGTGTGGGGGAAATAGAAAATTCCCCTCAGCGGCACGCATGGAGGTGGGACTCAATATATTAGACATAACCAGAAGTTGACATCGAGGAAGGACTAGTCATGAATGGGTGTACTGTATTGGCGCGAGGCGGAAAAGTGTGGCCGGAAGGCCTATTGAAGATTTTTAGAATGTTCTTGACATCACGGATCAGGCATTGGAATGGCTGATCTCCTTCCTTACTAACTGCTGTTCTCAGTTGCAACTGGGCCCTTTCTCCTCCACCACCACACTCTCTACCTGTGGCGTCCCCCACAGCTCCATACTATCACTGTGGCCCTTCCTTATTTATCTCGTCCCTCTTGCTCACCTGATCTCCTCCTTTACTCCTCACTTCAGTGTTATGCTGATGACACACAGATTTCCTTCAAACTTCCCTCTACTACTTCCTTTTTTTCCTCTCTCATCCCTGATTGCATGACCGCCATCCAGGCATGGTGCGTGGCTAACGATCTCTGTCTTAATGCCAGTAAGACAGAGATCATTCTTGTTGGGACTCATGCACCCTATTTCCCTCCTACCCTCTGGCCGCCCTCCTTGGGCCCACTACCAACACCATCCTGTGAGTCCAAAAAATATACGGTCATCTTACAATCCGCTCTCTCCTTCACCCCTCACATCTTGAACCTTGCCAAGAAGGCCCACCTCCAGCTTCACCTCCTCAGAGGCATTCTCCCTTTCCTCACCTTTCCCCAGAAGCTCAATATCTCCAGAGCTGTGGTCCTCTCTAGGCTGGACTATTGCAACAGCCTCTTCCTCAATCTCCCCCTTTCCTCCCTACGCCCCCTTCAGCTAATCCAGAATAAGGCAGCAAGATTTATCCTTGGCCTCAAGCCCAGGGACCATATCTCTCCAGCCCTAAAATCTCTCCACTGGCTCCCGGTGGCTGTGAGGATCAAATTCAAGACCCTCTGCATCATCCACAAGGATTTCTGGGGCCTGGGACGATGCTATGTCCAACTTTCCCTCCCCAAATACTTCCCTACTAGAGACCTCCACTCCTCTAACTCCATCTCTCTGCTTATCAAACACTTCGCCAAGCAGAGATCAGTGGGGGGCAGGTGCCTCTCTTTGGCTGGCATCTCTCTTTGGAACAGCCCCCCCTCCCCTCTCAGACTTGTACCAGACCTCCTTAAGTTCCTGAAAACTTCTCAAAACTCATCTTTTTTCTAACTCTCTCACTCTTTCCCTTCCCTGCTAATCAACCCTCTGCCACTGACACTAGTGGCCTGGTCCTTCAAGAATCTCACAGGTTACCATGGCCCTCCTCCCAGTCGACATCAGCACCATCCTCCCCATTGGCACTGCCTTTGGGACTCCTCCGCCCCAGCACTTAGCCAGTGGCCTCCTCCCTCGGCTCCCCTGCACTTCCCTTCCAAGCTGCACTATCTACACTGCACTTGCACGTCTGAATTCCACAAGGCTTAGTAGGACCACAATTGCATATTTACTGTTTTACCACTGTTATTTACTCCCCTGGTTCTCTCCCCACTTGCCTTGTGGCGCCTGGAAACCCCATTTGGTTGTATAGGTGCCTAACAAATGCTCAATAAATAAAACAATAAATACATTTGGATCTTTCCTCATCCCGCGACCTAAATTTGAAATTTTAAATCATCTGCTGCTGTTGCAAATCCCACTTGCAGCATTTAAAAAAGAAACAGGCATTTTTTCCACTTGTGTGCAAAATCGAGTGCAGCCGCCATTGTGCACCACGAGGACCCTGCACACTCCATGATGGCCGCCCAGGCCTCCTGCACCCTTCCCAGCCACTGCCTCGGACCCAGATGCCCTGTGATTGGCTGCCAGTCCTACTAATTAGCCAATCACCCTCGCCGGCTGGCGAGCGCCGGCCCACGAAGGAAGGCACAGGAAGAAAGGCACCTGACTGAGCTGACCGAGCGTGCCGCGCTGCGGGCTGCCCAAGGTCTAAGCTCCCCTGTCGTGCCTTGACTTATCCCCCTTCCTGGATTACTGCTATCACGGTGAGACACTCCACTGACAATTTTAAATGTTAATATCCACAATATGATACTACGAGCAACCCTTCCATTCATACCAGTGACTCGTATCAAAACAATTAAGCATAGCATTTTACTCGCACTGCACTACCTTCTTCCTGTATCCCATATGTGCTGCCCTATGCATGGATGTGTTGTCTTTACTACTTGACTATGTTCACTACTGCTCCAGACGCCATAGCGTACCGTTTAGCATTATTTACTACATTTAACCACTGCACTGCCATGTCTCTTCAATGTTACTGCTGATTCATTAATTCTCTATATACACAGTAGTACATAGCCGGTTTGCAAGGTATTGAGTTAGCACTGTTACTGCAGCCATTTCCAGCACACAGGTGCACAGGCGCATTTAGACTATTTGATGTGTTTAGTTAGCACTGCTATTGCCATTTCCAGCACACAGGTGCACAGGCTCATTGAGACCGTCTGAAAGGTTAAGAAGCCCGGTCTGTACTATTACTTCCCAGCACATAACTGATTTAGTACCCCTAGCTCAGTGGTAATGTGTTAAGTAAACACCCTCGTCGCTACCCAGATCTGCACTTCTAGATCCTTAACCACGTAGTAGCAGCCTTCTGCTCTATTACCCGCCCAGACCCATTCCATAGGTGTGACATTCCAGTTACACTACAGCTAGCCGGCACCCAGCCAGCCCTCCTCACTTAACTAAACCATGCCAGGTTGGTTACTACTCATGATGTTTCCATTTTGTATTGTACCGTATGATACACCCTGCACAGGCTCCCACCTTATTATCCATGATAATGGTCTCTCCAGATTAGCAGGCCCCCGCCACCACCCCATCCCCTGCCCCACACCCTTCCTGCCACTGACCAGTCCATACCCCCAACATCACCAGTTGATCAATGGCCCTACATACCACATAGGGATTCATAAACCACAAAGAACCAGCTCACCCCACTCAACTACTACCAATAAACCACCTAAAATGACTATTCCAGACCTCAGCTCACTTAGACGTTCCAGACTTAGATCACGGACCGTCACCACGCTATGCTCTCCGATCAAGAACCGCTCTAAAGTCAAGCAAACAAAACAAATCCCTCTACTAGGACCCGTAAGAACACAAAGACTCAGATCCCGATTCTTAAACCACCCTAGTATAAGTGCCTCCTCCACCTCTGCCATCATAGGAAGCTCACCTCCACTAGTGACCCATTCTAAATGCCCCAAAAGGATCACCACACCACCACAAGAGCCATCCCCTCCTATACACCTCAAAGCAGCACTCATTAATGCACGGTCCATACCCGCTCATGCCACAGAAATACATAACTATATCACGGAACAACAATTTGACCTACTTATAGTGATGGAAACCTGGCTCCACCAAGCTTCCGGACCCTCACTATCTATTGCCATTCCTCCAGATTACACCATCCTTAGTACAGATAGAATAAAATCAGTAGGTGGGGGAGTTGCTATTATTGCTAAAACCCATCTTAAAATAAGAACTTGCCCTATTGAGAAACCTGACGGTTACGAAGTCCTGCTAGCCAAACTAGCTAGAAACCATAAGACTACCATAAACATAATAACTATCTATAGAGCACCTAACGCCAAATCTCAGCCAGAATTAGATATACCACTACTACTAACGCCACTTATTAAACTGAATACTAAATGTCTAGTCCTAGGGGACTTGAATTTAGGATTCAATGACACTCAAGACCACAAAGCAGAAGCACTCCACAATGCATTCAAAGACATGGCATTCACACAACTAGTGAACGCCCCTACCCATACAAAAGGAAGAACATTAGATTGGATACAACCACTCAATATCACAGTATCCATAGACTCCATTAACCCAATACCATGGTCAGACCATCACAGTATACACTTCTCTATTTTGTGTAATGAACCAGACCTACCTAAAATTATCATTGAGGAATCTTATGTTACAAGAAACATCCGTAAACTTACAGCAGAAAACCTCAACCCCCATTAGCCACCTGTCTCAACAAAAAAAAGATCAATACTGAAAACCCTTGTGTCCTAGCTGAATTGTATCATAATTGTCTCACCAGTACAATTGATACCCTAGCACCATGTGTCAACAAAACCAAACGCAAGGATAAAAAATCCTCTTTTTGGTTCAACGAGGAACAAGTCTCTCTTAGACGGATTAAAAGATTGCTCGAACACCGGCTCAATAAAACCCATACCTTAGAAGCTATGGAAGCATTCAACTCTGCAAACAAAATGTATAAATCAGCCATCATTACCCATAAAGTAAATGCCTTCAACACCAGAATAAGTAATGCATCTTCTGACAGCAAAGAACTGTTCACCATACTCAAGGAGCTGGAGAATCCGATCCCCATAATCAACCCAGTCTCTATCAGAGACTCAGGCAAACTAGCCACCCTGCTACTAGACCTATCAGCAGCATTTGACCTGGTAGACCATGATAAACTATGCGACACCCTAAAAAAAAAGACTTTAATTTCTCCATTAACGAGACTCAGTGGATCAAAGCCTTTTTAACGGACCGCACATCCAGAGTTGCCATCGGAAACTATGCAGCGGACCCCATAGTAGTACCTAGAGGAGCCCCCCTGTGATCCTGCCTCTCTCCCACCCTCTAGGATGCATATACTAAACTCCTTTTCTCGGCTCTTCATGATATGGGTGTCATCTACACCAACTTTGTTGATGACACCCAGATCCTCATCCCCATTACAGGTGACTACACTCAAGACACTGACACCATCAATAAAGTTTATTCTATAATTCAAAATTGGATGGCCCTAAACAGTCTCTGCCTTAACAACGAGAAAACAGAGGTCCTCATCGTGGGCTCCCAAAAAAGAATAGGCACCTTCCACTCTAACTACTCTCATATCAACATTGATGGTACACAGATCCCAGTACTCAAACAAGTTAAAACTCTTGGTGTATATATAGATGCCAACCTCACTATGCACAAACAAATAGCAACCCTCTCCATAGCCTACACAGCAAAATTTATATCACTCAGCCGCCAATTTCTTACCCCTACAAATTGCATCACGTTAGCCAGAGCGCTGATTCTAACGAAATTGGATTACTGTAATATCCTATTCCTAGGAACCTCCAAAACCAATTTAAATAAAATCCAACTATTACAAAACAAAGCCCTTAGAGCGGCTCAGGAAACAGTAAATGTAGTCCCTACGGCTCGAATGTACTTCTAGATCTGCAACTAGTGTTTTAAACAAAATGTGACCTGCTACCGCGACCATTTGTAACTGAGTATAAGAAATATGATCACATGATTTATTTGGAATTCAGTATAAAATATGTACTATGTGATGGTAACTGTAACCTTGTATAAACATGCTACAATTTATTGAAATCTTCGCCGTGATACCTGCGGGTCTGGGCGAGTAACAAATCTAATAAAAAATAAATAAATAAATACATAAATAAATAAATAAATACATACATTCTTAGGTTTTGAATCTGTCAGGTGATCAGTGACCTTTAAAGGTATGAGGTGTGACGGGAGCGTCAGATTAGAGCCAGTAGACACAAGATGCGGTTTTCCTTGTCTTGCCAGAGAAGAAAGCCATCTCTATTTCATCATAATCCAAAATTGATGTATGATCCTGGTTTCTATGACAGTGGCTTGACCTTATACGCAGTGATCAAATCCTCTCTGTTGAACCTCAGAAAAATGTCCTACTGAGATTCCGTCTGGGGGACAGATTCGGTGTACTTTGCCCAGACTATTTAACCATGCCCATGAAGCTTCACAGCCCTTGCATGTTCAGCGGGGCTGAAGCCAACTTCCCCGCCTGAACTTTCTTCAGGTCTTTAGGCAGTTATGTAGTTATATAGCACGGGTCTAGGTGCCAACAGCTTTTGTCGTATCCCACATCAAGTTCAGTTTATGTTTATGGAGAAGCACACTGTTGTGGTTTTCTGCTACCATGTAAACTTTGGGATGCCTTGTCTCTTCCCATCATGTTACTCCTGTCCTGATCCCCCTGTAAGAATCAATTGACGCATGGGCAAAAGAAGCTTAGTTTATGGCTAACAATACAAATACTCAATGGGTACCACATGGTTGTGATTCTTCAATGGATTGCATCCCTGGAACTACAAACATTTGGCTTATAAAGTCAGGGCTCCCATGCTGTTGGGCTATGATGTTGGAGGAAGCACCTCTGGAGTTTAAACCAGCCCAAAGAAGGCAAAGAGGAGGTTCTAGCAGGTGTCAAAGTTAAAGTCCCAGAGAGCAGTCCACATCGCTGGGGTTCAGTGCAGTCACTATGGTCCTACAGACAGCACCCAGTGATGAAGACCAAATGAGAAAGTACCCAAGGCATCCCTGGATGGTGGTACTGTGATGGGAATATATTGCAATGGTTCACCTGAGGAGAGGGCGCCATGCCATGGTATCCTCTTGGGCTGCAAAGGTGTATGTCAATGTTAGCTTAGGGGCTTTTCAGTCCCTGAAGGCCCTCTCACTCCCTGCTCTGCTGTGGCCCTAGTGAATCAGGTAATCTGTGACGAGCAGGTATGCAGATCAACTGGGGTAAAATTGGTTCACTCTCAGGCCCCAAAACTCTGAGTGGTCTAAGCAATGTAGATCCACAGAAAAGCTTTGGTTGTTTTAGGAAGAGGACTCTCCGGAACTGGCTCTCAATTGCTACATAGTAGCTTCTGGAAGACCAGATAGTTTGTGACTCTGGTGTAAAAAGGAATAATGATTTGCTTACAAGATTTGGTCTGCAAACAGCAGCATCTGATGGACCAGGGGATTTGGGACCCAAAAAATGGGTAAGTTGGACTGGGGAGGTGTATGCTAGCAAGACTATCTGTGTGCAATGTCCCACAGAGCTATAGCTATCTGGACCCACATAGGCAGGTGTTAGAAGGGTAGCTTAGAGAGCCAGATTTGCCAAATGCAACCTTTGTAAGACTGTAGATGGGTGAGGTACTGCACCCTGCTTACTCGCTGTAGCACCACTTGGTCTGGGTGATGCAGGTCTTCATAAATCATATCAGAGACAGGGTTATCCAGATAGATGTGTGTGATTTTGGGATTGGAGCAGTGTTAGCGCAGTTGAACTTTAAAAGGGTAGTACAACCTGTTGCCTATATTAGCAGGCTGTTGACAAAAATGGAACAGAACTGAGCTGTCATAGAAAAAGAGGCCTATGTGGTCGTGTAGGCCGTAAAGAAGCTGAAAACCTGCATCTTTGGGTCCCACTTTATGATCAAGGAAGACTTCCAGCCTCTGTGATGGTTAACGATCATGCAAGGGGATAACGCTAAGCTTTTGCGTTGGTCCATATCCCTGCAGGGATTAGACATGGATATCCAGCACAAGCCAGGCTCCCAGCATGGAAATGTAGGTGGCTTCAGCCAGTACTTTCACCTTGATGACGAACCAGACACTCCGTGTGGTGGAGGTTCACATGTTGAGCCTGGGGGGCATGTGAGGAATTGGACCATCCGCACATGGAGTGTGCGCTCTCCTGTGCTTTTTTAAAGTTTTTTTTAAGTTTTGCAATTCAATTGAATGATAGGAGATCAACCTCAGAAAATGTGTGTGGAAATCCACATACATTTTCCTATGCTCGCTGCTCAACACACACATAGTCAAGTGTACTGTGGGGGGACATAGCCTACAGGTGCAGTCCTCCCTGTCACATTTAGCTGGAATGTGACACGGTACATATCTGAAGGGTAGAACGCAACACCTTCCTCTGGCCATGACCAGCCTAATTAAAATATCAATGGCTCTATTGATCCGCCCTGCTCTATTGTCAAAGTTCTCCTTGGTAGCAGCTCATACTGATCAGAGTTAAATGAAAACAGGCCTGCGAAGAGGCCTGGTCACAGAACTAACACAAGGAACAGCAAACACCAACACCTCTTTGATATGCAATGTGTCAGCTTGAAGCTAGCTCCCACCCCTCTGTATGAAGAGAAGTGTATGTCATGTCTGGTACAACTGTTTACAGTAGGCAACACCGACAGGGAACCCCCTTTCAGAGGGAAGAAATATGTGATTTGATGGAGACAGAAAGTCTGTTCTCACCACAAACATCAAGGCAGACCTGTGCTTTGATCAGGAATCACAGAGAGCTCAATTAACCAGAGAGACACTTTGATCCACAACAGACAGGAAGATATTTGGGACTTATTAGTACATGTTGTCACCCCTTACCTTTCCTGTTGCAAAGCACTCTGGTTATGACCTCACGCATAACAGAAGATTGTTTGTGGGGACTGCGAGAAAGCAGAGGTTGTCTCACCCGCAAGTCCCCATGGGATCTCTCTCTCGGGTGGCCTGGGCACAGCCATCGCCTTTGGATCCACTCCCTACGGGTGGACCAGTGCAGGCAGACCACCTGGGTGAAGGGTCTTCAGGGAGTAGGGGTGAGGAAGCCGATGGTGAGATGCAGTATTACCTCTTGTTTTGTTTATCCAACCAACCCTATGTTTTAGGATTCTTCAAGGTCCAAACGCCCCTACCCTTTTTATACAAACACTGGACTGAGGAACAGGATGACTGAGAGTAAAAAGACTAACTCTGATACATCATACTGGACCTGTCCCGTTAATTGGGTCAGGCAAGGTCAGGAACTTGACTTTAAGTGCATACAACTGCTCTGAAATAGCTCTCCTCACACGGAAAGAAGGCAGAACCTAAAAACAGTCTGAGTAAAGCAGAACAGAAGTACAAGTAGGACTTGTGGGGCAAAGACACACCTACTGGAGCAGAGTGATGGACCAATGGACGAGAGCATTGAGTCAAAAACCACAAGAGTTCCCCACTGGAGGTCATTGCCCCTGACAGACTGTGAAATACATGTGGAGAAGGCCAGGTCCCACATCAGAGGACTGCATTGTGTTTCAAGGATGCCAGCAACCCTCCCGGTGAACAACAGAGTTGGGGAGATGAGGCCAAGCCTGTGATACTAACCATGACTTGTAAAACCAAGAAAGAAACGCATGCAGCCATTGAATTGGCAAGTGACCTGAGAGGAGGGTGGGTTTAAGAATGTTTGAGGTGTCAACATTATATCGCAAGTGTAGGCTGCACTCGTGTGTATGACATACAAAGAAAGGCATACCTGTGAATGAAGTAAGGACAGCTGTGAAATCAGTGTTACCGAGTAAAAGAGTGGTACGGCAAAAGGAAGTAGCCCATTCGAAAGTCTCAATGATAGGTGCATTACTTGTAACGATAAAGGGAATGAATTGCAAAATCAAAGTAAGCCAAAATAAATTAAATGCTAGAGAATGGGAGAGTGAAAGTTTAATCTTGTTCTGTTCTTCAAAGTGGCCCTGAAGAGGTCTGTAAAGAAAGCCATACACATTCGAAAGTCTTCGACACCCGAAAGTGATATGAGCCCGGCTGAAGGAGACCCGAAGTGTAATAAGCTTGGGGAAGGGAGCCCCTTACAAGTTTTGTTGAACTTTGTGCTGAAGAGGTCTGAGCCCATCAGAGGGGAACATATGTGAACTTTGTTGTGAAAGGTCCGATCCCAACAGAGGTGGAGCCTGTGAACTGTGTTTTGAAGAGGACTGAGCCCAACAGAGGGGGACATACATGAACATTTTGTTGAAACATCATTTGGAAGTGAAAAGAGAGACTTTAACGTGTAAGGCCAGGCAGGTCTCGATCAATGTTTTGGAATTATTTACTGTGTTGAGAACCAGAGCCAGAGTGTCTCATCCTGCCTACAGGGAACACCTTACTCCATGTGGTCGAACGTAGGGAGGAGAGCTGGTTCAACTACATTTATCCGTTTGAGCTCTGATTTCTTCATTGCATACATTTCCTCTTTATACACATTTTGTACAAGAGATAGGGCAGGCATTAGGTTTTGTTAGTATAGGCCATTTTCATTTGACAGACTCCACTAGGACTGTGTTTTTTATCGTTTGATGGTCGAGACTACTCCCATGTTAGTTCAAGGGAAAAGTAGGAGTTTTCCAACCCCAGAAACTTCAATAAAGGTTTTACAAATTGTACCAATTGTGTTTGTGTCATACTTGCGATACCATGCCTCCCCTACAGGACTCAGGATTGGTTCATAAGGTAGGCTTAGCCTGCACCAATCACTTGGGCCCATTTGGCTTTAAAAAAGGCATGAGCCCCTCACTTAGCAGATCACCCGACGACTTTGAAAGGAGTAAGAAGAAGGACTCATCTGGACAATGGCTGAAAGTACAGTCTGCCTTATGGCTTCCACCAGTGAAGGAAGGCCAGGATTTCCAAGAGTGAAGCAAGATCCCTCCACTAAACATCTACCCATAGAACTAAGGGGGATACTGGACTCAGAGGCCCCGTCCAGCAGCTCCAGAACCGGTACCCAGCCAACAACCATTGTGTCCTGCTAGGTTCTGTCAGCAAACTTCCTAGGTGGGAAGTACCAGAGATCTCTGAACAAAGCACAAGGCTGTTGCCTGAAAACACTCCCCTCAGCTTTGGGCCATCCATCCTAAACGATGACACAAGCCCTGTGAAGAAGCTAGAAGGAGTGCCACAGCAAGCATCAACCAGTGTCATCTTTTAAGGAAATAATTGAGACAGTCAGTCCCTCAAACCACAACTAGCTGCACCACTGGCTGTTGTCACGCTGCAGTCACTAAAGCCGCACAAGATGCCTCGACCAGCATTCCAGATCTGCCAACCAGCAAAGAGACAGCAATTATTGACCCTGAGTCGTTGTGTAGGCCAGCCTAAAGCCGTCCGTCCAGCCTCGCTTGCCGAACTGCCTGCCGCCTGATACCCACAGCTATCTCCCATCTTGAGCTGAAAAGCATCCTGGAATCGATTTGACACTGTTGAGCATCAAGATCATCTCAAGCACCAGGTACATTGTGGTTCTGACCACCTGGTCCTTCTCTGAAGGCCCCTAGTGAAATTTACAGTCACTTGCTCCCTTGGGGCTGAAACCAAATAACCTTGAACAGTTAAGACTGATTGCTTAAACTACATTGATCTCTAAACTACATTGATTGCATTGTCTGATCGCCAAACTGTATTGATGGGCCTCTCTCCCACTATACAGGTGTATCAAACTTAGCAGGGCCTCTGTGCCCTAATTGCATTGTCTGATCTCCAAATTGCAGATTGCATTCTGTGATCCCATACTGCATTGATAGGCCTCTCCCCCATTATACAGGTGTCTCAAACTTAGCAGGGCCTCTGTGCCCAAATTGCATTGTGTGATCTCCAACCTGCATAGATTGCATTCTGTGATCCCATACTGCACTTATGGGCTTTTCTCCCACTATACGGGTATCCCAAACCTAGATCACCCGCAGACTACGGGGGGCCTCTCTGACTAGGACCTTTCGCACCACAAGGCGAAAGTCCAAGCTGTGCCCTTCTAAGCCACCCTGCAACCAGCAGACACCCTACCCAACCCACACAGCCTGCTCACCACAATGTACCGTGCTCAGGGAGACGGACAATAAAGAGAGCCACCGATAACAGCCAACTTAATAACCCTTACCGCCCCTCTTCCCCACCTAGGACAGCGACTGAATGAGCCCCCAACTCCAGCCGGAATACCACCTACAGACAGAGCCCAAACTAGTAGCGGACACCCCCTCACCCGCCACTACACCACAAGACCACAAAACAACCAGACCAAAGCAGGACCAGCTAGACGTCACCAAACGAAGGCTAAACAACTCTCAATCTCACAATGCCACGCAAATGACCCATCCCAAGGAAAAGACGAAGAAATGAAAGAACAAACACTCCAGAACAGCAACCTAGAACAACAACCATAGACTGGACCCCCAAAGACAAGAACACAAACCAATGCAACTCTGAGAGAAGAGAAAAATACCTCTACCTAACTCCCTACCTCGCAGTCAACCGGCCACCACGGCAACCCAATCCAACTCTAGAAGCAGCAACATCAAACAACCTAACACAAGCAAGGAGAAGAAGGATGACCAACACAAACAACAAACAGACGACCGACGCAATAACCCCCTACATCACCAAAGCAAGAAGAACTTCCAATCAACAACCACAACTCACGGAAGACGAACCCGATGAAAACACAAAGAACCCAAGACAAAACCTAGAAGAACTCTTCGAAGACGCTGACACCCTGAATCCCACAGCCCAACAAGTGACCGATCATGAAGGAAACCTCAAAACCGAGCAGAAGAAGACCGCGACAAAGCCCAAACCAGACAACACCTCCAAACTTCACTGCAATCTAATAAACGCAAGATCCATGTCCAAACACTCAAAAGAATTCTTCGACCTACTCGACGACAATGGCATTGACATCCTGTTCACCACAGAAACATGGCTGGATGACAACTACAAAATCACACTCTAAAGCTGCCTTCCGACTGACTTCAAATGCCTACAAATAAACAGAAAAAACAAAAAAGGAGGAGGCTTTGCTTTAGCATTCAAAGAACACCTGAAAATAAAAACTGATGAACCACTCAACATCCTCAATTGAGAAACCATGGTCATACACCTAACAGTGAGCCCAAAAACCAACATCACATTCATCCTGGTATACAGACCGCCAACATATGATGCAACATTCGTCGATAACTTCATAGAAGCCATCACCAACTTAGCCATCAACCACGAACACCTAATCATCCTGGGGGACTTCAACATCTGGTTTGAAGACAGCCACGCCAACTCCCAAAACTCACTAATTGAACAACTCAGCACCATGAAACTACGACAACTAGTCAAAGGAGCAACACACTCGGCAGGACACACCCTAGATGCAATTTTCGCCAAAGAAAAACTCATCACCACGGCACCTCCTATACAAATACTGTGGAGCGACCATCTCATCATCCCATTCGTGATCACTCTGCCTACCCAAGCATACATTCAACATCTGAAACTCACAACCACCACAAAAAGAAACTGGAAACACGTCAAAGAAAGCAATCTATTGGAACAACTAGAATTAACGAAACCCTCAACTACAGAACTGGAACTAGCGGACCTAGACGGGAAAGCAGAGATTCTGCACAAATGGATCGCAGATACAATAGACAAGATCGCCCCGGAAAAACAGTTCACCCCATCAAAAAAAGAGCAACGGCAAAATGGTTCATCGAACTATTAAACGACATGAAAAAGGAAAACAAAAAGACGGAATTAGAATGGAGGAAAGATTACAACCCTAAAAAAAAAAACAGTTTACCAGAAACAAATCCGCGCATACAAAAAGGAAATTCAAAAGGCAAAGAGAAGACATTACGATGACAAAATCAACAACGCCACCAACACTCAAAAAGAAATGTTTAGCATCATTGAAGAAATGGGAAACCCACCAGGCTGCGATAACACCCCAAACACCTCAGAAAAACTATGCAACGACCTGGCGGACCACTTCAAAAAAAATAAATCAATGAAATCCGTCAAACCATACAAAAGCGACCAACCAACCACAACATACAACCCAACGAATCTAACACGGAACCACAGCACAAACTCCGAAGCTTTCCTGAAATATCAGCAGAGGCATTTGCAATGCTGGTAAAACAAAGCAAGAAAGCGGGATCACCCATGGACCCATGTCTCCCGGACATATACAAATCGATCCTCGCGCAAGGATCGCTAGCAGAACACTACAGAAACCTTCTAAATCTATCACTATCAACAGCAACTGTACCGAAGATCTTCAAATCAGCATACATCAAGCCACTCTTGAAAAACACAAGTGGTGATGTAGATGATCTTTCCAACTACAGGCCGATCTCTAACATCCCCTACCCAGCAAAACTTCTAGAAACCCACGTATATAAACTAACCCAAGAACACGTAGAAAAACACCACCTCCTGGACCAAGCTCAAATCGGTTTCAGACCAGCGAGAGGAACGGAAACAGCACTACTATCCACCTGGGACGACCTCAAAACTAATGCAGACTCAAACACTACCTCAGCCCTTATTCTGCTCGACCTCTCCGCAGCCTTTGACACAGTTAGCCATGACACCCTGACCAAAAGACTAGAAAACATAGGGATAACAGACACAGCACTACGCTGGACCAAATCATTCCTAGCAGACAGGATAGAAACCGTATGGATCAAACCTTTCAAATCCACTCCACGAGTTAACGACTGTGGAGTGCCACAAGGATCCTCACTATCCCCACTATATTTCAACATCTATCAGACTCCGGTCATCAGAATCTTCAAAAAATACAACATTACATGTTACAACTACGTGGACGACACTCAGATCATCTACAAAATCGAAAACACCAATGCCGACCATTCAACCCTAATCGACTGTCTAAAAGAAGTCTTCAACTGGATGGATGCCAACAACCTCAAAATCAACCCAGGAAAGACAGAAATCATGATCGTATCCAAAGACCAAGAGAACGAAACCACCATCCCATGGCCTACAGAAATGGGAAACACACCAACACCATCGAAGGTAGTAAAACATCTGGGAGTCCTAATGGACAACACCCTAACCCTGGAACCACAAATAAATGCAACGGTGAAGAAATGCTTTTTTCTCCTGCACACAGCAAGAAGAATTCTACCTTTCCTGTCCTTCACGCACAAAACACTCACTATTGTCGCCCTAATCATGTCAAAAATTGACTATGCAAACAGCCTCTACCTCGGAGTACCAGAATACCTCCTAAAGAAACTGCAACGGATCCAAAATGCAGCAGCAAAACTACTCCTCAAACTATCCAGAAGAGACCACATCACTCCAGCCCTAAAAACACTACACTGGCTCCAAGTAAAACAACACATCACCTTCAAAACAATGTGCATAACGCACAGGGAAATCAGTGGGCAAGGAGCAGAATTCCTACAAAGAAAAATAACAGTCTACAAACCAGCAAGACCCCTCCGATCAAGCAACGAAATCCGCCTGGAACCCAAACCATACCTTAAGAAAAAACTTGGAGGCACCTCCTTCTACCACTTAGCCGCAAAAACCTGGAACAACATCCCAAAAGAAATAACACTGAAGATCACCTAAAATTAAGGAAATCACTAAAAACCTGGCTCTTCAACACCACAGACTAAATCTGGAAACCAAAACCAGAAAAAGGACAACTAAGCCGAAAAGGACACGGACCATCCCCGATCTGAGAGGGTAGCTTCCACGGCACCTGGACGGGTGACACCAGATAGAAGGGAACACAGACGGCACGCACTGAGACTGAGTCAACTATCCCAGACAATCCCACCAACACTTTCGCCCACCCCCTTAGTTACCGCCAGGTACCACAGTAGCGTGGAATTGTCGGATATTGGCTCCCACCACACTACCTGAGAGGCTGACATAGGCAGGTGCCCTGGCCACAGGAGTAGGAAGGAGGATAAGGGGAGCTATGAGAGAGCATGTTAGAGGTTGGGGCCAGAGGAGTAAGGAACGCTGTCTACCAGTCGGACCCAGATTAGGACAGAGCTGCATCAGGGGAGACTACGCAAGCCGAGCGCCTCAATTCAGGATAGAGACCCAAACTAACCAACCCTACTAACAATCTCCCTTTCTGCATACACCTCTGAAACTCCAAACACAACCAAAACCTACAGCACAACAAACCGCACAAACTTCATTACATTGCAACAACAAAACAAAAACACACATAGTCTTGCACAACAGTACACTATGACTACTGGCCGCAAATACCCCAGGCCCAGCCAACGGACCCACCGGGCTGAGGCCGCCAACAGCACATCACTGCTCTCTTGCACTTTTCCTGCTTCCTCCCACTAACTCAACCTCCCCTCCTCTTTCAGAGCCGCCAGAGCGCCAGGGGACCACTCCGGTGGTGATAGTGTGCGGTACGGAGTGCATCCCTTACCTTCATGAAACTGTCTGTCCTCTGTGTTCATTTACAGGGTGGGTTATATTTTGTAGTGTGCTAGAACTGTCTGTTGTAATAATAATAAAGTAGATATGTTTATATCTTTGAAGTACTTCACCTGTGTATAAGCGCTGTATAAATAAACAATTTAAATAAATAAATAAAATATGTAACCTTGACTGGACAGTCCCTTTTATCATTGGTTAATAGTTGTGTTTTCGCTGTGTTGCAACTAACCAATGATCCACGACCTTGCAGAGATAAGCCTGCCGTTCCGTCCACATTACCAAAATTGGACAAGGAGGTTTATAATTTACTTGTGTTTCCAATCTGTTCAGATCCCTTCTTGTGTACTAGAGGTGTGGGGCTGATTGATGGTTTAGAAACCGATATTCATCCATAGACCACTGGTGCCCCGGAAGTTGATTCATCACATACGAAGATAGACTTACACATATCTTCCGGTATAAAGGATTGCAGCAGATCATTCAAACTGTCAAAATGTATGTTGGTCGTGTTGTTAACATTTAATATTATACCTTTTACTTTCATGCTGACGGTTCCTAGAGATATGAGTTAGGTGTATATTTTTGGGCCAGTGGATACATACTCCACAAAGTATTATCCAGGAGCTAGCTCAGAAGTTAGATCCTGCCAGTGGGCGGGTTGACATCTCCAGGGCGGCTGACAAAAAATAATGCTATCGGTATTGTGATACAGAAAACACTCTTGTAATTGTTCCATCACAGCAAACAGTTTTAAGCGTGTGTGAGCAGTTTTAAACACTTCTTTGAATTTGTTTATGTTGTCTGAAGTTGTCGGATAGTACATGGCGTAGCGCCAGCACAGACAAGCCGTTTCATCATCTATGAACACGGAGCTGTTCACATCATAAGAATGATCAAATAGATAGGCGTGAAGCACATCAGGGTCTGTGGTGATGGAGGTGTTGGGCAAATGAACTCTTTGTGCAAACTTATCCCCCGACAAATGAAGAAATAATTTTGTCAACAGCCGCTGAGCGGGGTTGTCCTCAATGTGTTCCATACACAAGCGTATGCCCTGATGTTTATAATAATCATCAATGTAAGCCAGTCTAGCGGCATCATCCACACAGCCAACAGGAAAGCCAGAGGCTTCCTGCTTCTGCTGTGGGAACATGCAAACACAATCACAGAAGTGCTTGAGGGTGACTGTTTTAAAATGCCATATTTCGTGTATGCGCCCAGACGATATCCCTGTTTCAGAGCTGTCTGTAGCATGACTGTACACCAAGTACCAGTCAGGTATCACTCCTCATATGTGTGTTTGCAACAGGCCCGTTTTCCCTTGACGCATGTGCAGCAAAGCGGAAACATTAGTTTACCCTTGCATCTTTAGGGTAACATGGGTGTGTAAAGACCTCAGTGTGGATATAGTTCACATTTGATTAGACCAAAATATTGGTATTTATTGTCAAAATTGTTACAGATGATCTTAGGATGTCCCAAAGGGTAGAGTGTCATTATTTACAGAGGATTATAGATGGGTAAAATCTAGGTAGTGTATTTGCTCACCTTCTGAGACGCGGTGGTGTAACTTTAAAGCATTTTTGTGGTCACTGTATAACTTGTCTAGGGGGATTAAGGGGTTGCGGAGATTCATCGTTTTGAGAAAACAACACACATCAGGATTGTTCAGCACCATCGTGAGCCACTTGTGTTCCCAGATAGTGACAACGAGAACACCCGGACTGGCTATAAAAGTCTGTTTTAATCGAGTGTGTCTATACAACTGTTCATAAGCAGTACCCGTCAAAGTGTTCAAACCCCCCGGTAGGGTAACAATCCGTCACATATTGTTGGCAGTAGGTCCGTAACTCCTGGTGAAAGGCAAACATGCTGTGCTCATTTGCCTTGTACCACATCATGAACTGATCTTTCTCGCTAGGCATCATGTATTGAATGCCATACTGGTCCGGGGTTGGAACTGGACCAATGTAGTTTTGGTTAGCAGTTGTGTTGAAAAGATGGGGAAAGAAACCCTTGTAATCGTGAAAACTAAAAGCTTTTGGGGGCTTGCTGAGATTCATGGGTAAAAGGTTTAAGGAATCAATAACGCATATTTGAAGAGGTGGTCATCAGTTTAGCATCGTAGGTGATATGTTTCACTTTAATTTTCTCCCAAACAAACTGCTGCAATATGAAATACCGATCATAGGATTTGGAATTATGTGCTAAAAAGGTGTAGCCTATGAATTTACTTCTTATAAAGTGCTTACAAAAGCAGCCACACACAAGTCTTTTGTAAATTCCCAACAGCTGTACCCTGTTAGAAGTCTCTAGCATAGATATAGTTCAGTTGGTGGGTTACATTCTCTTGGTGAGTTTCCATGGCACATACTATGTGGTTCTCGTGTTTTATTTTGAGGTTAGCTGGTTGTTATGTAGCACAAGTGTTCAACGGAAACTTTGCACACCCTACCAATTATTCCGTTACATTTATGACTCTCAGGAAGAAAATGTTCACATGCGGGGCAGTCAATGCGTGGTTCACACGTGACCGCCCTCAATGCCGCTTTCTGAATGTGCGTGTATAGACAGCTCCAAGACCTCAAGAACGAATGGCATCAAGGACATTTTTCAGGTTATTCCTTAAGCATTTGACACTCTCCTCTTAAACACAAATGACAATGATATTGACAACTGTGTCTATGTTTGTTTTTGGAAATATGGTGGCAGGGCTTACAGAGATGTTTAGCCCGAAGAAAACCTTTTAATAAATACTTTATTGTAGTACAATCCAGAAATTGGATTTTACACAACGCATATTATTTATACACATCTCATAACACAGACAAACAAATCATACATATCAACTCAATTACATTCTATATAGAAAATACATAAAATACATAAAATCACATAACAACAACCTAAATAATAAATAAAATTGCACAGCCATGGGAGTACTCAATAGAGAATAGAGGATAAGAATAGTATGGCACAAACAAACAACAAACAATATGATGGTGTAGTATTATCAATCATTCCTTCGTTCTATCATAAGATTCACTATCCCTAGACAGCAGAATATCAAATACCCATGGTAATCACTTTATTTCTGAAGTGGAAGAGTGGAGTAAGGGTTTTATTTGATTCCATACCCTAAAAAGAGCTAGCTGTAGGCTTAGGGCAACTGAGTTCAGGCATCCATACCAGAAAACTTCATCTTTTATCGCCTCATAATTATGGACTCATTTTTCGTATGCGTTCATATATTTCAAACCAAGTTTTGGGCAAAGTGTTAGAACGTGCCGAGTAGTTTCAAATACTCCAGTTACCTGACAGATTCTACAGGTCCTGGACTCTCGGGAATTTTTAACCTTGGCCCAATGATAGTGAGAACCGGTAGCTGGTTCGTTCTCAATTGCAGGAGGAATCGTCTAACTTCAGACGCTGGGGATAACAGTAGGTACAATTGGGGTCTTAGATATCTATGAGTGACATGGGAGACTGCCTCATAACCTTTAAGTGTAGCTAGGTGATATGTATTCATACACCAGTCCCACTTATTTAGCTTATCTTGAAAAGCTCTTTTCTGGTGGATAAATGGTAGATGTTTTAGCTTTTCATGAGGCCAGTCAATCTCCACGAACAATGATTCATTCAAATCTTTATATGACCCACCCCTACAGTGTTTTTCTAGGTCATAGCTTTGTCCTGCCAACTTGAGCAATTTACATCGAGGATTTGCTAAGGCTTTCAGATAGAAGGAACCTCGTGCATGCAGTGCCATCCCTATCAGGGAAATTAGACCCAGTTCCAATCTCAGATATTGTACTGAGCAAGAAGGTCCCAGGCCAAAGACACTGTGCCAATAGTGTCCCTCTAGTGTATTCAACCACGTCAAGTCTTGCATTGCTAAGGCCTCCAAGCCATATAGCACTGCGGGAACAAAGCACTGCTGGTACAGCTTCATAATACCAGCCATACTAAAGCCTGCAGTCCCCTTGGCAAATCTGTAGGCCTGGAGGGTGAGCAGTTTAGCTCTCCTTTTTTTGTTTCTAATAATGGCTTTGTAATATGATAATGCCTTGAAATCCAGCCCCAGATATGGGTATTGCTCCACCACAGCAATAGTTCCCAAGTTGGTATCAATGCCAGATCGTCTAGGCCCTTTTCTTGCGATAGCCATTATTTTTGTTTTTTCCAGGTTTATGACCAATCCCAATTATGCTGAATAGACCTGAAGTTCATTAAGTAGGTTCTTGATACCAGATAGAGTACGATCAAATAGGATCAGATCATCTGCATATAACATTCCCGAAATAGGTGTGTCCTTCAATTTCGGTGGGCAATTTGATTTCGATGCCATACTGTCTAACAGGTCTGCAGCTAACAGATTTTATAGCATAGGAGCTGTTACGCAACCCTGCTTCACTCCTATATTAATACAGATCTCCTTTGATACCTCCCCCTGGTCGTTAAGGCGAACCCTTGTAGTGGTGTTACTATGCAGGGCTATCAAGATGTTTAATATCCAGCTAGGGCACTCCATTTCTTTTAGCTTAAGCCACAAAATGTCCCGCCCCACCAGGTCAAAGGCACTGGTGAACTCTACAAAGGCAATATAGAGTGTGGCATCCTTACAGCTCATGGTGTTATTAATCAGCTGATCTAGGACCCTGATGTTATGGATAGTGCCTGCCCCTGGCCTAAAGCCTGTTTATGCGTAGTGCAGGATCTGTCTTTCCGTAACCCAATTTTCAATCTCTTTAAGGACCAAGGGGTTAAAGATTTTACTACTAAAATCCAGCATGGAGAGTTGGCGATAGTTGGCAGATAGAGTTCTCTCCCCCTTTTTATAGACTGGTATTAATACAGACTTCTTCCAAGAGGAAGGAATTTGGCAGGATCTGCAGATCCTAGAATATAATGTAAGTAGTATCTGCGCCCAATTATGTGGGTCCTGCTTCAACACCGCATTGGCCAGGCCATTTGATCCTGGGGCATTTGAAGATTTTAGATTCAAAATCGTCTGTTTTATGCATCTATAACTAAGGGGGAGTGGCCAGCTAAAAACCCATATACTGCTTTGTGTGTGGGTCGTATACTCTCTATGGAATTTATTAGAGATATATTCAACCCATTTTTCACCCGAAATAGGATTCAGGACCTTCATCTTCTGTTCCCCCCATGCCCGTGTCAGTATTTGCCAAATCTTGCGGCTATTTTTGCTACATAGGGCTTCAGCAAACTTTTGCCATTGGCTTCTCTTTTGGGACTGACGGTACCTTTTAAGCCAACTGCGATATTTGCGTTTTATCTCTAATGCCTCAAGATGAAATGTGTCCACCACACTATTGATGGTTTTAATGTGCTCTTATTACTCTTAAGGCTCGTCGCATGAGGCGTTTCTGGTCTCTAATGTTTGCATCGAATGTTTGCGTACCACCACTTTTCCAGCTCATCCCCGGGGTAGGGTTAGCTTTGAAGAGTGAGTGTGTTAAGTGAGTGATCCAGCTTTCAATTTCCTCTGGGCTCTTGTCCCGCATTAGTTGCTTAATGGTCTTATCACTAGGGAATGTAATGGTAATAATTTTTTCAATGGATCTTTTGGTCCATCTAATCTTGTTGCCCGCTTGGTTAGTTGCCCACTCTCTGCAGGAGTCCACCTTAATGCTATCCCCCCCACCCTCCATACATAATGTGAGGGTACCATGGTCACTAAAATCATTCAACTTGATATTTAGTTGCATAACATGTGGGAGCATACACTTTGATACGGCCATGTAGTCAAGGACTGCACATTTTTCCCCCACTGACCATGAATCTTTCCCTGGTATGTCCCCCCTTACACGACCATTTAGTATAGTCAGGTTCCATTGTCTAAGGATATCAAGCCAGAGTCTCGCTTTGTTGTTGCTCTTGGGCCGGGACATATCACACATATTCTGAACATATCTGTACGTCCCACACCCTTCCAGATCAAGATATTTCGCATTCAAGTCTCCACAGAGTATGGTAGCTGACTTATTATCCCCAGTGCACCAAGCGGTCAACAAAGTATCCAATCTATCCCCAATAGGTTCTGTATTCTGCTCAACCGGGGGATCATAAACATTAATTATCAAAACCTCATTGAAGCCTGCCCAACCACCCGGCGGGTTTATTTGAATCGCCAACACATTTCCTCCAGGGCTGTCTAGGTAGATCAGTTTAGGGTTATATGAGGACTTGACACAAGTTAACAGACCCCCCTTAGGTCTTCCCCTATCTCCTTTTACTGCCATACATTGAAAGGTGACATAGCCATCATGTTCTATAGCAAATGTTACCCAGGATTCTTGCAATACGAATATGTCGGCAGATAATAGGGCATAGCGAGACCATCCCTCGCTTATCCAGTGGCTATGGCCCATTGTGTTCCAACTAATAATAGTAGAGGTTCATTCTCTTTTCTTCTGGACAAACATTCCTTGTAACCACACCCACCCTTGTTCATCACTAAGTTTTTGTGCCGCTTTTGTTGTCGTTGATACAGCAACGCTAGAGGTACAGGCGTAGGAGCATTTTTGGCACTTATCTACCATTGAGGCAGATGGTGTAGGTACGTCTAATTCGTATCCCAAGTATTCCAAAGTCGACCGATTTGCCCTTATCATAGCGGCTGTCTCAGGTAAGCAACAATGAACTGTTGTAACTTTTACTCCCTTTAAGCGCGAAGGTTCAACAAAATCGACATCACTGGTGTTCAGTATTCTTAGTGATGGTATTTTTGCAAAGAGGGCGAGGAGAGAGGATCTATTTAATTGAATGCCCGTTTTTCCTCCCTCAATGGGCGCTATGGTCACATTTTTGATATCCAGTTTATCAGGCCTCGAAGGTCCCCCACCACCCAGGCAGGGAGTTTTTGGAGGAATATGTTTGGGGGCTTCAGGTTCCTGCCTGGGTAAGGATACTGAGTTTTGCATAGCAGTGCCTGTTTCAGAACAATTTGACAAATGGGCTTCCAAGTGCTGGCTAGGTTACCCCGGTTGTTCATCCATTAGCCAGCTAGTTAAAGTGCCCACTGTTTGGGCTGATCTTCTTTTCCTTCTGGCAGCCCGTTTACGTTTTTTTTTAGATAGATTTTTAGCTGGTGGTCGAGGGGTAGAATTTCGTGGGGGGGATTAGCAGGTTTTTCCTCGCTTCTCTTTGCCTGTCTTCTCTGTTTTCTAGAGGGTTGGGCTCTGTTTTCCGGCGCACCCTCGCCTGTGAGAGAGGGTCTATATTCCTCTTCGATCGAGGTTTCCTTATCTAAGGATGGCACTGGAGTTGCCCTGTCCCGTCCTTTTTCTGGGATGGCAGTGGGCGGGATTTCCCTCAGATCGATACAGGGAATAGTAGATATTTTAGTAGATGCGCTCAGTAATTTATAGAGCGCAAGGACCACTCTCCCCTGTGCTTTTTGATCTTCGTGAATCGTATTACATAGTTTTAACAATATTTTGATGGCAAAGTTGAGGGTAGCATTTCCAGTTTGTGATGTATCATGGGTACTGTAGTCTGGCTGTGCCTGGTCATGTGACAAATGGGCTGATCCTCGTCCCCTAAATAGGTTTTTACAGATTCCTCCAATGACGGGATTGTAGGCCCTTTTTCCTCAAGGGTATCGGGTATCATGTTGCTAGCTACAGGGGACCCTGCAGCCTTTTCTTCCATTTGTTTCCCCTCTTGTGTGCCCACCCGCTCCTGAAGGGCATAGCATAGCTGTAAAAGAGAGTCATTGTCCAGGTCTAGCGGGAGGTAACTGCCTTCTCCTTCTATTTGCGAGGCATTCACTTTTTTGGGCCCCGTCGCAGGCCCTCCCTCTGTAGGTTTGCAGGTAAAGTAAGCGTCCAGAGGGCCCTTTTGGGGCGCCATCGCTTTTCCTCCTGGGGCATTTGTTTCCCCGTTTTCTCCCGTGGGGTTTTTGTCCATATCTACTGAGGTTCCTTTGTTTGACCGTGACCCATATGGTTTCCTTCCCCATGCAGTTGCCATTTTATTTCGGCTAATTGCCTTTCCTGGCATCTTCACGTTTTATCTGATTTGTCCAAGCTGAGAAAAAGGGGGGAATATGGGAGGATAATTGAAGGAAAGGATGGAGGGAGGGGACGGAGAAGAATTAATCAAGTTACAGCTCTTATCTTTTGCTCCACTTGAAGCCACTGAAGGACAGCAGATAGAATGCTGCTTTTGAATAGCGCTGCTACCTAGGGGTATGACAGTATTATTGCCACACTCCCAAAGGGTTGCCAGAGTATCCGGCAGTTGACAGCAAGCTGTTGTTTGTACAGGGCTCACAAAACGATAATGCACAGTGGGGAGAAAGATTTGGAAGAGTCTTGCAGTGTTTAGCTTTTAAAATATAGTACCTGTGCCTTTTGTTGTGCAGTCAGCTAGATCGGGGCTTCCTCCTTACTCGCTTCCCCGAGTAGCACGAATATCACACTGCACTCCTCCAGCGCCGAGCAGTCGCTCAACCGTCACTGTACTGGGCTTGATTCCTGACGGGTTTAACGCCGCAAGGGTGGTAGGCTCTGACCTTTAGGGAAGCCCAGAGTCACGTGATCGGATCACGAGGTAAACGAAGCCCCGCCTCCTCCATGAAGCGTTGGGTCAGCGTTGCCGGCAAGGGCCAGGGAGAGCTCGCAATGCTGGGAAGAAAAAGCATCTCCAGCTGCTGACAAAGGTTCGTTTTCAAAAGTGCACAAATACCTTTTAGATTGATTATACCATTGAAATAGTGTTGTGGTGTAAAACATGCAAAATGTTTCTGCCTGTTTTAGCCATTGGTAGGAAATACCGCCACACCTCATTGTCAAAGTAGAGTATCCTGATGGGTCTATCAAAATACTTTTCAAAGTGATTCAGCTGAGCAAATCCTACCGGGTGGTCCGGTGGAAGCCCCAGCTTCTCGTGTACTTACAAAGCTATTGCACATATATCGGCATCTGTTAAACTCTGCGGTTCGATTTAACCTATGAGACTAGACAAAGAGATTTAAGGGTCTGCGATTGAAATTTAATAACCATCTGCCTTTGGATTTAATGATGTGGCTGTGCAGAATTTTGGTTAAAGATTTGTAAGCACCCCCGGAGCATGGCCTGACAACTAGAGCCTAGTTTCATTGCGGCACAAAACACAGAACTTCGGCCTTACTCTGTAGAAGCCTCTGACAATCCAGAAACTGCAAAACACAGACAGTGTCACAAGGTGATCGCCTTGTAAACAAAGGTGTGTTTAAACACTCACCCTCCATTCCTATTTGAACAAAATCACTGGGGCCAACAGTTTTTAATATCTGACGTACCAGTGTTTCCACAGCATCCGTTAGGACAGTTAGACTCTGTCCTATGGAGCGCAAGTGATCCAAGTTCATGGCTCTAAATTCCTCATAATACTCCAAGGCCGAGAATGTTTTATAACTTCTTTGATAAGTTTGCACCCTTTCCATATAAACTGGTGTATCCAATATCTGGGGGGTTGGTGCCTGTGGCGTGCTATACCGATTGTGTCTGGATATAACCAGTCAGACCTTTTTCAAGATTTTAAATAGGTGACACCTCTGAGCTCGAGTACTGGCCCACTTTAAGTTTCTCCACCTGTTTTTAGGGCTCTGTCGAAATGAATATCCACCCCTGCTTTTAACAATTAGCTTGTCTGTAACAATGTCTGTGACAATAACACTCCCAAAACACTGGAGAATGTGGGCTTGTTCTTGAGTATTTTTTTTGTTTTCTAATAGGAGTAGTTTGCAGAGAGTCGCTAGTTGATAGTCATAACTTTTTGTGGGCATCTGATATGTCTGATATTTGGGACATTTCCTGAACGGATGTTGATTGGGATCTGGTTATACTAGAACTTGCAAATGTTTATAGATTATCAGCTAAACAATCGGCTGAGAAAATCTTGAGGGCAAGTCTGCTGTGTTTAACAGCTGGCACCTTGCCTAGCACTTTAGCAGGCTGTGCCTCTGTGAATGGTTCACAAGATGCATCACAAGACCCCTCTGTAAATGATGTGTTATGTTGAACAACCGGACCACCAGCTACCATAATATCAGACGGCAAATCTATGGCTAATTCACAAGCCTCTACTGCTAAGGTGTTAGTATCACCCCTCAAATGTTTTTTAATGTCAAAACAGCCCCTTCCAGATTTTCAAAAGCGCTTTGAACCATAGATTGTACAATCTTCTTCTTTTTGCAGTATGACTCTAAACCTTTGACAAACGGAAGCACATTCTTATTATTTTGCTTTAAAGTGGGCTTGTCCAACTGATTTTTATGACTTTTTCCCAATCTGTTGGGGTCTTTTCTCTTCTTGTTCTTTTGAATAACTGATACACGCGTACATGAAAATAATGTAATATTATTGGAGCTAATAGCACTTGAAGCGTTAATGATGCCAACATTGTGTGCCGACCCCACATTATGACCAACTCCATTCTGACTGTCTGTATCACTGTCACTATCCAAAATTAGGATGCAGTTATTGGGAGGTGTTTCAACACGTCTAGCTGGTAGTGTGCAATGTTGATGCCTGCTCATGGTTAATATTGGCCTATGGTTGAACACTTTGCATCTGAGCATTTGAAATTTTATTGCTATTAGCATTGTATGCCATGCCATCGTTGTGCCCACCCGCCTCTTGAACATCAAAGAAGTATTAGGAACACTGGCACTGTATGCCACCCCATCCTTATCTAAAACCTCCTCTCAAATAGCAACAGGAACAGTATTAATAACACCTGCATTGTATACCTCCCCATCGTTGTGCCCACCCTTCTCTTGGACATCAACAGCAGCAGTATTAGGGGCATCAGCATCTTAACTGTCAACAGTATTGATGCATGCACCTGTTTCATAGACACTATTAACAATGCCATCATTCTTGAGAATCGCCTCAAGGAGTAAATGACCGCTAGTAGACACAGTGTCTGAAAACTCTTATGAATAAGGACACAACGAAGGAGCTGCATAATCCACACCTCCCTCATTCACCATCGTCCACGTGTGTTCCTGCAGAGACAGTGCAAGCTCACCTAAATGCATAGATACCTTTCTGACATGGTTTACTGCTGCATTAGCTAGGTTATCTAAAAGGTTGACAATGGCAGCGCTGGCAGTGTTATTATCATCTTTAAAACTAGCAATAATTACATTTTCCAAATCATATACTGGTGCATTGGTTTCGTTGTCGTTAATCACAATTATATCGCTCTTCCCAGCCCCCAACTGTGCACACCTGTTTGTACTGCCAGCCCCATTGGCACCATTTTTCTTTTGCTGTTGTTTACCCCCATTCTCCCGTGGTTGTCTTATGACATTCAAATAATTCTCAACATTATGCACCAAGTTTTTCAGCTTGAAATATTCAGAGGTTATACCATCATGCCCCGACCCTGCTGCACACCCTGTATGGCCACTTTTAAAGGAGGATTCCACCACAAAATCAGCAAGAGATATGTCTAAAGATGCCGATGATATAGGAACTCTCACTCCCGCACTGGCAAGAGATGTTTGGCCATTTAACTGTCCTGTGATATCCGTCAGAGCACTTGAGCACCTCAGTGATAGGGGAATAACTCCATAACCAGAGTTTAAAACTGGAGCACCCGCTAGTTTGATCAAGGGCTGCCAACATGATAAACAGAGTGTTGATCTAGTAGAATGCAGAGGGGCAGAATGTATCACCAGGCCCCCTGCTAGAGGATCATTTGTCAGACCATTTTCAAGGTACTTATTGTCACAGGGCATTGAGGGGATAGCACCTAAACCATAATAGCCCTCCAGGGCCTTAGAAACGTACTCATTAGGCCCATAAGCATTCCAGCAGGTTTTGCAAAGACTCCAGAGCCAACAGCCCCCATTGATAAATCTACAGAACAATTCTGCTTCGTTGGGCACCCAAATCGATCGGGTCTTGCTGTCGGAACAATAATATGCGACCCCATCCTTGGGTCCTCAAATTATCCAATATTTGTTGATCTACCAGAAACATGTGCCCCCAACCTCGGGCTATCAGAACATCCAGAATTGGTTGATCCACTAGAAACATTCACCCCCTCATCCTCAGGCTCTCAAAACATCCAGAGTGTGTTGATCCAAGGGAAACAGGCTGCCCATCCTCGGGCCCTCAAAACATCCAAGATTTCTTAAATCACCCCTAGCAATCTCCATAAAGCCAACGGCTGCCTCTTGCTGTGCTCTACAATCCACATCCAGATAGCCTGCCAGCTGTGCCATCATCCAGTTGTTGGCAGACATTTCTATAAAAAAAACATAAAAAATATGGAATCAGTATAGAGCATCTTTTACACATAAAAAATCAGTGCATTACAATATTCAACAACAGCATGCCAATGTGTCATAGATCACACTGATACTGCCCACCCTTAAACATGTCAAACACTTTGTACAAAATAAATCATGGTACCAGTGTTTCAATCACCTCTGTGGTCTGTGACACATTGGCAGAGCTGTCATTCTATAAAATGCTGCAAAACTTGAAAAACATATTTTTTCATTTGATGGCACACTTCTATCTCCCAATTTTATTTTCAAATAATAGCATGATAGCACTGTGATTCACCCTGCACATGAATCCTAAGAGCCCAGGGTCTAAATTAATATAATGTAATTAATACATCAACATAGGATGCAACAGGGCCAAAACAGCGGAGACCTTGTTATAAATCATGCTTTTCAACCAGGCCCAGAGTCTAATTTCATATAATGTAATTAATACATCAACATAGAATTTTGGCTGTAACAGCACTCCTCAAAACCTGCACAGAATATATGTTCTGCACACCCTATATTCAGATTCAGGTCGCTCACATGTGGCAGACTATTCCCCCAAAACACTAAACTATTCAAACATTACTTCAAACTACATTTGCTATAAAATAAAACCCTGTGTGTAACGTTCTCCATCCATTTGTGCTTGGGTTGTTCCCCCCTCAAACTCTATCTTCACTATGCCTTTATAAAAGCCAGAGCTGGGGGCGCTGTTGAGCAGCCTGCAAGATGGCCGCTTGATGCTCGAGCTCCACGCCTAGCCGCCTTCTATCCGGCTACATCTGCGGTTCCCTGCCTGATCCTGGTACCCCGCCTCGCACAAACGACGGCTGCTGGTGGGGGCTCTTCCCACACCAACTCCTGAAGGAAATCGGTCTACGGGTGCCCGTAATCCGCCCGCGTACGGCCCGAGTTGGCGCTTGCCGCCGCCCCCATTGCAGCCGGATCGTGCCTGCATCTCTGGCGCGGCTCCTCCACGCCGCTGCGCCGGGGCTCCGGCTGTCCCCGCTTGCCCGCCCCTCCGGGAGGAGGAACATTACTGCGCCGGCCTCCGGGCCGTGGCTGGGGGCGTGGGCTGAGCGGGCCCGCGGGTGACCATTGCCCGCCCGGCGGCGGACTCAGGGTGCCCACAGCGGCCCTGTCCCATCGTACGCCTCCCGTCCTGCGGATTGGGCGCGACTCCTCCACGACTCCTCCACGCCGCTGGGCCGTGGTTCCAGCCATCTCCGCCTGCCCGCCCCTCCAGGAGGAGGAACATTGCCGCGGCTGTGTGTGTGGGCTGTGCGGGCCTGCCGGTGATCGCCGCCCGCCCGGCTGCGGACCTCCCCCTCCGCCCCCGGGGGGTTGCTGGAGATCCGACGCGCTGCAGCGGCCCCGCCTGGACCTGATCGGCATACTACGAGGTGAGAGCCGGGGGTGGCTGTGATTTGCGTCGTCCCGGCCTGCTGTGACCTGGACGTATGGATCGCGGCCCCTCCTGTTGGGTCTGCATGGGGGCCTCTCCCCACTCCTGAGTTTACGCTACACCTTACCTCCTCCGGGGCGGGTGACCTGCTCCACACCTTATGGACTCCCACCTCTCTGGTCCGGCTTGATCCTCGCCACATTAACCGGGCCCGCCACTGGCAGCGAACCTCCCCGCACCGTTCCCTCTGGCTCTGGGGCATCTCCTCTGCGCACCTCGCCTCCTCAGCGCTCCAACTTCATGTGGACTGCGCGCGGCCCGCCTTGGTGGGGTCCGCCGCTGGGTCTGTGCTGGAGGGGCAGCCGGTCCCTCTGCTGAGCCCTGCATTGGCTTAATATTTTCAACTCCCACGCATATGGTATTCTTCCCTCTCGGCTCGGGGACTTCACCGACCTAGGCCTACTAGGCCGCTTCCTGCGTGCCCGTAGCAGCACGTGCCACTGGATTTGGCTACCCTTCGCTCGGCATCTCTCTCTCATTCTCTACCATCGACCATGTCGAATCGCTCCAAGAGCGGCGCTAGAGGGGGTGCCATGGACAAATTTACTAAGGCGGTCCCTCGATCCGAGGGGGGCCACACATCGACTACGCCGGAGGAACCTGATGCCGAGCAGACCCCCGCGGCTCCACCCCCTGATCTTACGGCCATGATGGAATCGATGGCAAAAAACTTCGCCTCCTTTCATGAGAAGCTTGACGACATCAATGCTAATGTGGCTTCGCTCAAAACACGTGTCGATCAGGCTGGCTCCAGAATTACAGAGGCCGAGAATCGGATTTCGACCAACGAGGACGTTATACACACGCTACAGGACACAGTGGCTGCCTTGTCGCGCGACATGAAGAATGTAAGGGCCAAATGTGATGACTTGGAATCCCGCTCCCGTAGGAACAACCTACGCATCATTGGGGTCCCTGAGGCCGCCCTGAAGGGTCGAATGGAGGAGGCAGTCGAGCGCCTGCTTAAGGACTTGCTTGGCGACCCGGACCTCTCCCCTTATTTCACTGTTGAGCGAGCTCACCGGGCCTTGTCCCCGCGACCCAAGCCTGGTGATATCCCCAGGCCCATTATAGCCAGGATCCTCAATTACCGGGACAGAGACCACATTCTCCGCCTGGCGCGCGAGAAGGGTGAGCTGCGCTTGGAGTCTAACACTATTCGAATTTTCCCAGACTTCTCAGTTGCGGTGCAGCACGAAAGGCGACAGTTCCTTGGCGTCAAGAAGATGCTCCGGGAGCGCAAAGTCCCATATGCCATTTTATTTCCTGCCAGACTCAAAATCACCCACAGGGGCAAACTTTTTTTCTTTACCATCCCTGAAGAGGCGGCGAAGTTTATTGAAATGGAGATACCGCTCCAGGACCTTGCTGATGAGAATTGAAGGAATGTTGGGGAGAGGGTTTATTCGCTACATTTGCTGTCTCTGTAATTACGATACCTCATTGTGATGGTCCATGCTTCCGTTATTGCCCGGGTTGTGATGCCCGAGCCCTGCTCCTCCTCGGGTCTGGGTTGCCACTTTGCATAAGGCCAACATTGCAATGTTTTGCTGCCCAACTGTCATGTGTTCCTCCCTAAACGGCACCATTGCGAGACCCCCACTTCATTAAGACCGCTCCAGTTTCCCACTCATTGGACACATGGGGTAGATGCTATTCGTTTGTTGACACTGGTCTGAGGGCTGCGGAGCCGCAGGGGCTTGCGCGCGGTCCCCGCATTTCCGCTTGCGGGCGGGGACTTGCGTTGGGAGCCTGCTGATATTGTTTGTTTGGTAACAGAGCCGCTGGCTCTAGGCGTGCTAGTGCGTGGCAACGGCGCACCCCACTGCGATTGCACTGTTTTTCTCTGTTCTGTTGGTATGGATTGGCCCCTGTTGGGCCCTTGGGTGGTTTAGGCCAGGTTGGGGTTGGCCTATTTTTGGGCGGCTTAGGGTGGGTGATGGGTACACTGCTGATTCACGGTTAGCGGTGCGGGTGGGGGGTGGGAAGGGGGTTGTTTTTTCAAAAGGCACACGAGGTTCCACTGGGCGCAGGCTGAAGGGGCACAAGCGCGCATGCTGTTTCGACTACGGGGGCCCACACTGCCACTTGGGTTGGGATGTTCACTGAGGATGAATATTGCGGTTGAATATGGCTACAATTGAAATGTCTACTGTCATAATGTCCTGGAATGTTAGAGGATTGAGCAACCATACTAAAGCGCGCAGGATCATGGCGTATGCCAACAGGCATGACTCTAGGATCCTGCTACTTCAGGAGACACACTCCAATGGTCTGATACCAAGGGCACTCGCCCCATCCTGGGGTCCCGCCAGATTTTTCACTTCCTACTCCACGCAGTCCAGGGGGGTCCTCACGCTTATCCATAAATCAATTAAGTTTGGACTACATAAAAGTTACATCGACCCCGAGGGTCGCTACGTTATATTACACTGCACGTTGGTCAATAGGGAATACCTGCTTATCAACACCTACTGCCCCAATGTTGACTCACCGGAATTCTTTGACGCAATAGCCACCATACTTCTAGGTTATGTGGGAGTGCACATTATATGGGGAGGAGACCTAAACCTTATATTGGACACTGTCTTGGACAGAACATCCACGACTCCTAGGGCAGTCTCTCGCGCTGCGCGCAGGCTACGGGGCCACATGACATCCCTCAACATTTGCGATGCCTGGAGGACTCTCCACCCGCAGAAACGGGAATACACCTATTACTCGTCTGTGCACGACAGCTCGTCCAGGATAGATCTGTTTCTTGTTTCCGGTGGGGTAATGGGCGGGGTGGAGGGCGCGGGCATCCTTGCCCGTACGATCTCGGACCACGCCCCTATTACACTGTCCCTGAAATTGGGCACTCCTGCTCCTACGGTCAGCACTTGGCGTTTTAAGTCTGAGGCCCTAAAGGACATCGTGTTTAAGGCCGAAATACTAGCGGATATCGAGTCATTCTTTGAACTTAACTCTCTCCAGGACACGACCGCAGCGGTTAGGTGGGAGGCCTTCAAGGTATATATAAGGGGCATGTCCATTTCCCGGGAGGCCGGGGTGCTGAAGGCCATTAGAACTGCCCTGGGGCAATCTGAGGCCAAATTGAAACAACTTGAGCAACGCGCCACTACCGGCTCTGACCCCTCCATTCTTGCCCAGATATCTGACGAACTTCAAGTATATAATACACTGGCCACCTCCGAAGTCCGTTATTTCAGTCGCCCACAGGCCGCCAGGAGATATGGGGAGGGCGATAGACCTGGGAAAACGCTTGCAACCCTGGTTAGAGGGGAATTGGGCCGTACACAGATCTCCTCCATCAAAGATCGTAATGGGGACGCACAATGGGCGGACTCGAAAATACTGGAGACATTCACTGAGTTTTATAGCTCCCTCTATTCCCAGCCCGCAGAACACACCGAGCAGCATATGCGTGAACTCCTCGGGCAAATCCCCACTACGGAGATTTCCCAACTGACTAGGGACCAGTTAGACTCCCCGATTACATTAGACGAGATAGTGTCGTCCATCTCCAACTTGCCCAAAGGCAAGGCGCCTGGCCCTGACGGCCTCACCGCCGACTTTTATCAGGAACACATTGCTGTCCTGGCCCCTCGTCTGTTCGAGGTATGGAACGAGGCGCTACAAACCTCCATCCTTCCCCCCTCCATGCGGGAAGCGGTAATCACGGTGTTGCTCAAACCGGGTAAGCCGGAAGACGAATGTGGGTCATACAGACCCCTCTCCCTCATGAACCTGGACACAAAGATCTTCGCCAAAATTATTGCCAACCGTTTCTTGCCAATAATGACGCACCTCGTTCATGAGGACCAGGCGGGCTTCGTTCCGGGCAGGTCCACCTCCCACAATATCAGGAGACTGTTTAATGTCATGTCCCGCATAGACCAGGACGCCCATGCTGTAGCGGTTACGCTAGACGCCCAGAAGGCCTTTGACATGGTCTCTTGGAAATATATGTGGCTGGTCCTCGAGACAATGGGTGTTGGCCCCAACATGATAGGATTCATCAGACTTTTGTACACATCCCCCGTGGCGCGGGTTCGCGTTAACTCTCTTACATCTGAGAGCTTCACGCTTTTCAGAGGCACCCGGCAGGGCTGCCCCTTCTCTCCGATTCTCTTCGCACTAGCGATTGAACCGATGGCGGACTATGTGCGTTCGAGACACTCCCGCAAGGGTATAAGATTAATAGAGGAGCCTGAAATCATATCTCTATATGCAGATGATGTCCTACTTTACATCAGGGATCCCGCTACCCACCTCAACCCCATACTGAGAGACATCACTCGCATTGGTACACATTCTGGCTTCACGATTAATTACTCCAAGTCGGAGATCTTCCCGCTTACGAAAATTACCACACACCCCGCTTCTGAATATCCTCTGCGCTGGGCCCCTAACGGTATTAAATACCTGGGAGTACATGTATCCCTCACTAAACCCACCCTACTTACCGATAATTACTCCGCTGTGGCGCGAACTGTTGAGACAAAAATTTCACGCTGGCGCACTCTCCCGTTGTCCTTTGCGGGTCGACTGTCCTTGATCAAAATGATCCTCCTCCCCAAGCTCCTGTACACCTTTAGCAATGTGCCCCTGTGGCCTGGGAAGGCATACTTCACTAATCTTCACACGCTCTGCGCACAGTTCCTCTGGCATTCTGGTGCGGTGCGCAAAAAGTGGACTGACATGGCACTCTCGTACAGACGGGGGGGTATGGCTGCCCCTGACCTGGCTACATACTGGTTCGCGGCCCAAGCCCAGTATGCCACCCACTGGTACCCTGGCGCCCCGGGTCGCCCTCACGTCAAGCTGGAACGGCTGGCATCCTCGGGTATTAATCTGATGACCTTAGTTCTGCACCGACATTACGCACCGGACTCCCCCATTGACCCCTTAGCCGCGACATTATTCGCCTGGTCACACATACTAAACCCATCGCCTGGGACTTCTCCGTATTACAAGTGGCTGCCTGTCTGGGCCTTCCCGGGCCTGGAACCCACGCACGATGCGGCCTTGACCCGCCACTGGGAGGCGTTGGGATATAGGGCACTGTCTGACTTCTACCCAGAGGGCAAATTTATAGATCCCCAGACGTGGAGGCCGGGCCACACCAGTTCTCCCTTAGAGACCCTTCAATACTTCAGGCTCCGCGCTTCGTTCCGTACTATGTGGCCCTCCTTCCCGAACGAACCCCCAGACGATCCTGCTTTAGCGTACATTGCCAATTCGGGCGGGGCACGGGGGGTTGTCTCATCACTCTATCACATCCTGCAGGATGCCTCCCCTGCCCCGATCCTTGGGGCGCGCAACAAATGGGCTGGTGAGTTGGGTCTAGAGATACCGGATGGGTTATGGGAAGGCATGTGCCTACACACCAAAAGAGTTTCCTTCAACTTTCGCTTCCGGGCCATGCAGTATAAACTCCTCAACAGGCTATACTACACACCTCACAGGACTTCTGGGTTTGCTCGCTCCGAGGTGCGCCTCTGCCCGCGCTGCAGGGCCACAGAGGCTGATCACCTCCATATGTTCTGGTCCTGCCACAAGCTGTCCGATTTTTGGAGTGGGGTCATGAACACACTTAGTGCTGTAACTGGAACCACTGTCGATCCCGACCCTCTAGCAGCCCTATTTGGGGTTTGGGGCACCGAGGAAACTAAACGCCAAAAAAAGTTTCTAGACATAAGTTGCATGGTTGCCAAGAAATGTATACTTCAGGCCTGGCGGTGTTCCTCTCCCCCGACCCCTCAGAGATGGTTGGGCATGCTCACATGGTCACGGAACTGCGAGGAAGACTATCTGGCTACACTGCCTGCTCGTTCTCGTCCTAAGAACATTTGGAGTGAATTCACCTCATATCTCAATGACCTGTCTGATGCCACTTCGGAGTCTTCCCCATCCCCGGCACCCACCCATGCATTGTGATGTTACTCAGCCTCCTCTGTTGTTTGTAAAATATTGCAGTCATTATTGTAAAGATGCTATTGTGGCCCGTTGACAGCTCTGCGAGCCACTCGATTCATATGCTTGTTGTCCTATCGTTTGTACCCTGTGAACCTCTGCCAACAAAAATAAAAGTTTAAAAAAAAAAATAAAAAAAAAAAAAATAAAAATAAAAGCCAGAGCTATTAATTTTGTCAATGCCTGTTTCCTATAAACGTGTGCTCATACAAGGCCCAATATTTATTTTAAAAAATCAACATTTCCATTTGTTTGTTTCACAAAGAGTCCTATTATCTCATGTGCTATTTGCCAAACTGGGCTTCACCATGTCCTTTTATCTTGTGCTAAGCGAAGTGCACAGCTAGCCCATAAAGCAAAATAGAAAAAAGCTGTAGGTTTAAATAATTGCATATTTGTCAAATTTTTTGAGAAACTTGCAATTTAAAGCTGTGGCATTATTGTGTGGACAGCCCTCTAAAACACACTGGCTATCTAATGCTGTGCACCATAACACCAAATACAGTTTTTACATTGTTTTAAAAATAAATATTTACATGGGGCTTGCAATTTAAGGCTGTGTTAATACAGAAACTTTTCAGTCAGCTTTCCACATGCCAAAATACAGCATAATACTAAGTTTTCATTGCAGATAAAATGCCCATCCTGTGGCAGCCTGCGGTAAGCCTTTTCTGATCACATTGGCCCTCATTACGACCCTGGCGGAAATCGAAAAACGATGGCGGAAATGCAATACCGCCATCGAATACCGCTCGGTGCGACTATGACCCGTCACCGTAAAGTACGATGCCATTAGCGACACCGTAGTGAACGCCAACGCTAACTGCACCAAGTACGCGCACGCGCCATGCAAAACCGTAATTACCACCATGGCGCAACGGTACGCGAATTCTGACCCTAGCGGACATTTACATAACGCCATCAAGCATGGCGGAAAGTACCATTCCGCCATGGCGAGAATTACGGCATCGTGAACCAACCGTAAATGGCCCTACTGAGTGCCTGTACACCACTCCCTGGTCACATTGCACAACTCCTCGTAGGTGCAATGAAGTTACACAATGCAACCAGTGAAATGCACAAGTCACCCACGCATGCCAACGAACACATGAACGTAGGGGCTCCAAGTGCCTTGTGAGTGGCCATCCATATTTGGCATGTCACCATTGCCGTACTGATGCAGCACAGGCATGCGAAGGTTCAAGTACAGCAAAATGAACTGAAAGATGAGACAAAACAACAACAGGCCCCCATCGCCTGACACCAGTGTAAGGCAACATTCAAAGCAGTATCCTGAGGGAGACTGCACCAGCCCTGTACACATGCCAGTAAACAAACCAACCATCAGCATAAGCATGTACCACACAAGTTGGCAGAGTGACTGAGCAGCCAGGCTCATCTCAAGAGGGGCCAATGGGAGCTGCAGGGCACAGATGGCACGAATACAGAAGCTATTCCAATGGACATGACCTCAGTCTCCCTCCAAGAAACGCACGCAAACACAGGCACCTGTGACCAGCCATTTCCTGATAATCACGTCATTCCACCAATCCACCTGGCTGACCGGCATCTGTTACACAAAAGCTAATCCCCCGCCCCTAAGCATGACATCATTAAAACAGTCATAATGGCGGCCCCTATCCCTGACCTTACTGGGCATCGTAGGCAAACGCGCCCAGTCCAGTACCACGCAACTATACTCAGAAGCCGGAACCCAATGCAGATCTACTCACAAGACATCGCTCCACAAATAGGAATATGCTACATTACTTGCAAAGAATAACGCTACACGGTTAACATCAGAATAAAATTTTAATGCACATCAAATTCACCAAGCCCATACAGCTATTAGGTCATAAACCCCAAAATATCTACATTACTGTGGGCTGCATCCGCAATAAATGACCAGCTACTCCTTGTGTGACGCCCTGTTCCTTCATGGTACACAGGGGCTACATTCACGTTCAAAAAGGCAACATGGAAGCGCCTAGAACCGCAGGGCCGTCCCATTAGGTAGGCACTAGTCCAGCTGAAAGGTAGATATGTTGCTCCTAGCCACTAGTACTGCGTAAGGGCATGTGGCCCATTGGCGATCGTCCCATAAGATCGTAATGGTGCTCCACTGATTAACTCGAAGCAGCAGGTGTCGGGAGTAAAAGCCATCTGCAGGAGTGGCATACAGATGGCAGCGGCAAAAGGGGAGGAGATACCTGTCACCCAAATGAAATGAAAAAGAATAGTATGGGCATCAGAACTTCATCAGTAATACTCACTTCAATGATCACACCAAATCTACAGCCATATGCATGCTAGCCCACTCAAAAGGATTATTTCCACCCATGAATCACTTGCCAATCATAACAATATAAATCAAGGTGAAAACACTATTACAAACGAGTGTTTGTGTGCATGCGTCTGTTAAAACAGAATCCATTAGATGGGATTAGTAACGTGCATAGACACAAGTGTTGGAAGGCGCGTCGAGACAGGGAGGGTTCAACAAGGGCAGATAGACGATGGTCCCACTATGGCAGCTCTGCATCACATAGCGCAGGGGAAGGGGATAGATTCCAAAAAGCCATGTACATGGCAAACTCTCAATTAAATCATCTGTCCATGCATCCATACATCATTCCCTCATCCCGGTATAAAAACGCATGATTATTTACTCACATAACATTTGAAATTTCCATTGAGTCTGTGCGTAATGCAGTCTGCAAAATCCACTGTGCTCCAGGCCGGAATTCTAGTGATGTGAAGTAACATGTATTTGGGAACGTCCTGCCTTATCGTCCACTACGCTATTGCGCATCCCATACTATTCATATCAATCATTGCATTCTCGCCACGGCCCCTGTCCCAAGGACATTAAACAATTGAACGTTATATTTGCAGTCAGACCTGTGGGCGTCTCCTCGCCGCTAGCTGAAAACCGAAAGCGCTGTCCTTCGAATTCCTCATTTGCAACATCACGTCGAAAAGGCATCTGTGGCCGCTCGAAATCACAAAATCATCCATGTAGTGCGGCAGTGTGTGAAAATGGCAACTGGCTTCACTCACAAATGGGACGCCCCGCCCGTCGGTGAACCTCGGTACAGTGCTCGCCCAAAGGGGATTGCAGCTGGCACAGGTGGAATGAATCACCACAGGTGGAGGCTATACAGCCTGAAAACACATAAATTGCACACCCAACCCCCTCCCACAACCACACCCACACCAAAATGCTACCGGCAGGATTAGCGATGTTGGGCCTGGGGGACCTGATAGCACTGCAAGTACTCCAACTCCAAGAAGAAGACGAACACCAACTACTACAACAACCGGCCGCAGAGAGGAGACGCAGGAGGAGGAGGAGGGCAAGGCAGGGCCAGCAAGGCCCACCAGCACAGCCACTACCACCACGCAGGCAGCCCGCAATCCCACGCCTCCGAGCTCATCCGTTCAACCTCACTGCTGAGCAGATCCACACCCTCTACCGTTTGGACCGGGACACCATAATCTCCATTGTGGACATGACACACGCTGACCTTGTCAGCATGATAGATAGCCCAACCGCCATCCCACCCCTACTGAAGGTGGTGTCTGTACTCCACTTCCTGGCCACAGGCACCTACCAGCACACAGTCGGACAGTTGCATGGCATTTCACAGCCACTGTTCTCACGGACACTATTGCAAGTGCTCGATGCCCTCCTGAAGCACGCAGACGACTACATCTCATTACCACGCTCGGAGCTGGAGATTACAAACACAAAAGTGGGATTCCATGCACTTGCCGGCATACCGGGTTGCATTGGTGCCATCGACTGCACCCATGTGGAATTGGTTGTCCCACATGCCATGGAGGTCCAGTACCGCAACCGGAAACAATATCATTCTCTTAATGTACAAATGGTGTGTGACTCCAACAGGATCTTTACACATTGTTGTGCCCGATTTCCTGGATCAACCCATGATTCTATGGTCTTGAGGAACTCTACAATACCACGCTACATGGAGCGACACGCAGGGAACCGATCCTGGCTACTCGGTGAGTCTCAATCCATGCATGATAATGTGGGGTATGTGATGCGGCAATGACCTGGCAGGAAGGGGGGGGGTGCGTACGTAGCAATGTCATCCCACAAACATCCTTTATTGTCCACATACAGGTGATGCCGGGTATCCACTGAAGAGATGGCTCCTTACACCACTCCGGAACCCACAGGACCAGCATGAGGAGGACTACAACCATGCCCACTCACGTACCCGTGTAGTCATAGAACAGGCATTCGGCCTACTGTAGGCTCGTTTCCGCTGCCTCAGCAGGTCTGGCGGGGCACTCCTGTACCGCCCTGAGAAGGTTGCAAAGATAGTCATGGCATGTGTCATGCTACACAACATGTGCGTACGTAGAAATGTGCCCATGCCCCCTGACGCAGAACTGCAAGCACCTGAAGATGGTCATGATGAGGCTGGGGATGTGGCAGCACCTCAGGGAGTCCGCGAGGCACAGGAGGCCCGTGAAATTCGTCAGAGTATCATAGATTCATGCTTCTAGCACTCACGCCTGTTGGCTGATGCATGGACACGGGACTTGTGGCACTGTGTGTGTCGGGAACATGCACAATGTGGACTGTACGCCTATAAAGGACTCATACACAAGGAACAATGTCCACACATCTCATTGGATGATTATGTAATGTTTATAGCATATGTGAAATTATGTTACACACCCCATCGACCCGCCACCCAAGTAAGCCCAACACCCCCCCTCCACCCTCCTACCTCCCCCCCGAACACCAGTGTCCAAAGATGCTCATTGTTAGTGGGCAGACGCTATTGCAAGCCCCCTCTCCGGATATCAGGGGCACCCCTGCCTGTGGAGCGCAGGTTCCTCCCAGATCTACGTTGGGGGCTGCCCTGGACGGAACTTGCAACGGATGATGTCTCTGCCTGCTCACGTCCATGCATGTCCCTAAGAGTTTGTGAGAGCTCAGTGAGCACACGGCGCACAGCGGCAAGTTCACCACATACGTCTTTGGACGTCGCATGCAGTTCCCCCCTCAGGCTCTCGGTGCTTCTCTCCATTTGTACCCTTAGTGTCTCTGTACTTCGCTCCATTTGTGCCCTAAGTGTCTCTGTACTTCGCTCCATTTGTGCCCTAAGTGTCTCAGTAGATGTTTCTATGGCTGCCTTAGAAGCCCCACATTCATCAGCATGCTCCTTGAGGAGCGTGGCCAGTTGCTGCTGTTGCACGATCACCTGGTCGAGGGACTGTTGCCTCTGCTGGGCCATGGCCATTTGCGGTGGTGTCACAGAGGGGCTGATCAACTCATGTTGCCTTGCCACAGGGCTTGTGGGGGATGGCCAGTCGTCGTCTTGTGGGTGCCCCTGCATGGTATCCTCATGGTGTACGGGATGAAACGAACAGGGGGATTGTGACAGGTCATGGATGGGTCCTACATCGACAGCACCGTTGTCTGTGTCGGAGCATGCTGGCATTAATGCAGTGTCACCTATGGTGCTGCTGCCATCAGAAGCAGTGCCTTCTGTGGCATCCATTGGCGGGACCTGTGGTGCTGCTGGTGTGGGCATGCTGGCTGCTGGGGTGCCTGTTGAAGTCCCCTCCTGTGTGCTGCCACTTGATTTGTGCTGCTGCCGTGTCTTGATGCGTGCAGCTGAGGTGGAGGGTCTTTGGCCGTTGGTCTTGGCCCTCTTTGCAGGTGTGCTGGTAGGGGTGTCCTGCAGCTCGTCGTTTGACTCGGACCCTGTGGTGGAGTAAAGGAGGGCGAGCGTTATTTATGGGTCTGTGGAAATTGGAATGGCAATGTATCACATGCATTGGGGTGGTACCTGAGGGTGATTTGGGTCAGGGCCTTGGAGGTGGTTTCATTTCTGTGTGGATTGAGGATGCAGTTGTTTTGCAGCCTGCAGTTAGGGTGTGCATGCTGTACGTGTAGAGGGTGTTTTTAGGATTTTTAATTATTTATGTATTTAATGTGACTTTTAAAGTGCGCTATCAGGCCAATGTATGTGGCCGTTCTCCTGGACATGTGTTTCTGTTGCACTATGTGGCCACATGGTACTTCACATGATTGGACATTGTGGATTTAGCATTGTTTTATTTGGCCCACCTACCTGATTCTTCGGATGTCTGCACTCCTTTCTCCATCCCTCCGACTCCCTCTATGCTCTCCATTCCAATGGATTTCCATTCCAACAGATTTCTTCCCAGGGGGTCAACTTGATGGGTGATTCCGATCCTCCCCCGGTAGCTGTGGCAATGTTACGGTTGGCTGATAGTATGCTGCGTACGCGTATCCGCAAGTCGTCCCATCGCTTTCTGCATTGCTGTGGGTTGCGGGGTGCGGTCCCCACCGCACTTACCCGCTGTGCCACCAGGGCCCATATGGCCTTCTTGTTCGCAAGTGCCGTCCTGGTCATTTGCGTCGAGAAGACGACGCCAGCATTCTCCTGGAGGGTCTCTGTGAGCACGGTGAGTTCCTCATGGGAGAAGTGGACCTGCCGCTTGCGGTCGCACGCTTTTTTAGCAACTTTTCCCATTTTGTTTGTTTTAACTAGGGTGGCTGTCGGGTTGGGATGTGTCTCAGGGTCGGATTTTTAATGGTGTGTTGGGATTCTGATTTTATAGGTGTACGGCGTGCTGTTTCCCGTTCCGGCCCCATTCTTTTACTTCCGTTTCCGTATATTTAGGGTCACCGTATTTTGCGATTGGCGCTCATTACGGTGACCGCTATGATGGGTGGCGGAATTGCACCTAGGCCGCCGTACGACGGCGGAGAGGGGCGTTTTGGGGACATTTCCGCCATCGCGGACTTTGCACTTCCGCCATGGCGTAATGCTCGTGCCCGATGGGTCAGAATTGGCCGCACTTTACTCCATCGTGCAATGGCGGAAACGCTATTTACGCTATAGCGGTCGGGTCAGTTACTTTCCGCCAGGGTCGTAATGAGGGCCATTATCTACAAAGTTTGATACACACTGATGAGCCCTACGACCAAGACAAATATAAGTATAGATTGCAGACGGGTTTATCTCGCCAAGCACATTCCAAGGGCAAATTTGCGCACAGGGTAAAGCGTCATAGCACCCAATACAGCTTTAACATGGCTAGAATTTCCTGTCAACTTAAAAGAAGCTGGCTTTCAAACCAAACAGCTCTTTAAAAAAATATTGTGCGCTGTTTGGCAGAAAACTAAGATTCATCCTTGTATTACGTCACAATGCACCTATGTTTTGTTTACACAGCAGCCCCCAAAGGACTAAAGCATGTATCTATCCAGGATGTGCAGTTACAGTCTTAAAGGCCTTACCATTGTACAGAGATATGAACAAAAATATAAGTATAGATTACAAGCCTTTTTAATCTCTCCCACAGCACAAATTCTGCAGTCGGTCAAACATGTGGGCTGGCATAAATGCATTTCTTCCATGTTCACATGAGTCTAAAACTCTGAGGCTCACCATTTTATATCTCTAATGTTTGATGCATAAAAACAGGCTATAGCAGCTGTCAGCCTCTATAATATAAACACCATCATAAAATTGCTTAAACCATTAGTCCACTCATTTAAAATGTGAAAGTAAATACATCTCACCTTTTTTTCTTTGTTTCTGAAAAAGGGGGGCCTCTTATATCCCAGGTTTTCAGATAACAGGTTTTCACTCCACATCGGAGAGAAGCAGTAAGGCCCTGGGAATCTTCCAGGCTACAAGTGATATTTTGTCTGGCGGCCAAAGTCCGCTTTTCAAGACCAAAACCTACATTCGCCTCTAGTGTGTTCTCTTATCAGCAACTCTGTACCTTACACAGTTTGAAAAAAGTGTGACTCAGCCCTCTGCAGAATCATTATCCAGAAATTACAAACATATATTCATGGTTACTATGCAAAAAAAATGCGCTGTTCAAATTCATTTTCACAAATAACACTCCTACTTAACACTATCACTATCAGATAATATATCGTGTGCACACAGGCAAGCCACTGTGTTGTTGCCAGAAGTCTTTTGCAGAGTCTGCAGTTTCAGATATAAAGTGTGTGCCTACATTACATCACCCTGGGGCCTGGGCTACAGCTGACTTGCCAAGTGACATAGCAAATTCCTACTCGTTCAAAGCTGATAGCAGCTTCATAGATAAAAGCCCATCTATGCTGCTTTGTGTAACCTTGCCAGCAACATGACGGTGAATTTCATTTAAAGGCCACAAGCAATGTCCAGTGCCATGGCCATATGAATTATCTTCATTTAACTGCAGCACTCTGTCACTTTCTATCTGGCCGCACATGCATTGGCCTTTTTCATTTGGTGCTGTAAACCACACTTTATTAAAATGCAGACTGGCTAAGTGACAAAGCAAATTCCTACTAGATCACAGCTGATGGCAGCTTCATAGATAAAAGCCTGTCTGTGCTGCTATCTCTAACCCTCCCAGGAAAATGACTGTGAGTATTCATTTAGAACTAAAACACACATTGTCAATAGGGGATGGAACATGCAGAATGAGGAAGAACGCGTGAAAATGTGGGCGTGTTGAGGGAGTGTCCACGGCCAAGCAATCGCACGCCCATTCCAATGCAAATACAACCTTATTCATGGATTTGAACTCGGAATGCCTCATCGCAAAAAATCACACCTCAAACCCCAGGACTCGTACGCCACATGATAGCAGACGTAAAGTTCAAAGGCCTTATGAAACAATGAGCGTGCAAAACGCTGATTTTACGGGTGATGTTATGTGCAATCGAAGGGGTGCATGCACGTTACGAGCACTCATAACTTGCATCCCCTCTGTAAGTCATGATCAGCACCACTCAACTTGTGAGTGCCTATTAGGGGTATTTCAATTAGACAAAATATCCGATATGTTGTCCAGAAACAAAGGCAACTCATATGGAACATGATAAACCACAATGAGATTAATGCTATCATTTGGGGGAGCGTATAACCTTTAAAAGTATACTCTCACACCCAGTACATGAAATGGGTGTTAGGAAGAAATGAATGTCTTGCTTGCCAATGACCGCCACTCCCCCTCTTCTGCCCTTTTCTCCATGCTGAGCATAGAAACTATAGCCTTCTTGGGTGGCAAGACCAACATTTGGGCCACTTGAGTCCCTGAGCCATGTCTTGTGGACACACATTACATTGATGTGTTCATCCGAATTTCATCTGCCACACTAATGGCATGTCTGTCAAGTGCACTGGTATTTAGAAAATACATTTTCAGAGATTGTCTATCCTTAATTTGTGTTTGACGTGTAATGACAAAGTCCGCCATGTTAAGAAGTCAAAAAGACGTTTCTTTTTTACTTTTTAACATGGCGGACTTTGTCATTAGACGGCAAGAAAACCGTCAGTCAATAGGCTTCTAAATATAGATACTAAGAGAGCCTAGGTTTCCTGTTGTACATAGGCACTCAACTTAAAACTGGAAACAGCAGGCTACTGGAATGCCGAAATACGAATCCTAACTGACATGAAACCCAGCACATACCACATTTCACACGGACTAGCGCAGACTGGCACCTCCCAGACGCGCCAGTGCTGATGCGCCCGCCGGGTATTGAAGTAGAAATCCAAATAAATATTTTCTTTGACATCATTTTTATATTAAATTTATATCAAGTTTATATCAATACCATATCAAAAGGGGGCGGCACTAAGAACACACGGGGCATTCCCACCTGTCTAAATTTTGATGTACAAAAAAGGGGGCCCCTAGTGCTACCAAAGTGACGTGCTATCATTGTGAAAACACATAACAAAACCTGATATAACATGATGTATAATAACATGCTAGTATAACAAAACCACCATTACCTCACTATAATTAAGGGAACGGGGTAAATAAAAAACAAATATATAACAAAGTAGCAAAACTCAGTTAAAGAAAATAAATGCCTTCGGTAACACAATCGATATTTGAAAGGCTAATTAAAATAAGGTTAGAAAGAAGTGGAAATCCAGCAGCAGTGGGTGTGTGTGTGTGTTGTGGGGAGGGGAAATAGGGATACCACCATCATTTTACGATTGTACACCTTTTCCCCGGGCCAGCTCCTTTGGAGGGTGGATTACTGCTAATATGACCTCCTGGAGTTAGTGTGTACTTTCTTATCCTTCAGTTCACTGTTTGCTATTCAGCTAGTGCTACTGCAAACTATTTACTGCTCTTCCTTTATGGTGTACACTGGTAATCCCTGTCCTAAACTCAACTTCCTCCTGCCACAGTGCATAAGGAGTGGACAAACGTACAGCTGGAATGATAGATGTCCTAAAGCAACAGATTATTTCCTAAGGCAACAGCTCCCCCTAGCGGTGACAACAGACAGCCAGCAGGTTCAAATTCTGGTCCCGAGTGTCGTCCACTGGTTCAGTGGTCCAGTCCCTCTGTCGCTGCTGGACTGAAGGAGCCACCGGCACGCCTGAATGACAACATTTGTGCTGTGTTGTCTTGCCGTGCTATCCGCATGGTGCTGCTGGTCCACTTGATACAACAACAAAGTGGTGTCTCACGAGAAAGAACCAATTCAGTATAATTGTATCAAATGAATAACGAATAAACCATTAATATACTGGGAAACTGATAGAACAAATGAGAACTAGAAGTAGGGGGATCACATTTAATCTCAACAAATTCATTTAGTATTCATTATGAAACATGAAAAGCAGTGTTAAAATGTAGTCTCAAAACAATATACCACATGTTCAAATGGAGGGCAAAGTGCTAAATGACAATTAATGAGCACCCTGACTGTGTAAACATTATTTTTGTGCAAATTATAGCTTTACCAACAATACAAACAGTTAGAACAGCTTCATAGACAATACATACAGTCATTATACATATGCACATTTAAGTGCAGTAAACAGCACACTACAATGGTCGACTAGAGAGTGGCAGGGGAAAACACAACACTAGACATTTTCATTGGAATTCCCAACAGTACGCTTAATACCTTCCCGTGTTCTAGCTTTGGCAGAACAACCATCACAACAGAACACAACAATTGATGCCCGTCGTCTTCAGGACCTATATAAAGCCAGTCGGCTGAAACCCTTTCTTTCTTTCTTTCTTTCTTTCTTTCTTTCTTTCTTTCTTTCTTTCTTTCTTTCTTTCTTTCTTTCCTTCTTTCTTTCTTTCTTTCTTTCTTTCTTTCTTTCTTTCTCTCTCCAGGGGCGTTTGCCTCCTAGGTTCCTCCTAGGTATTCCTCACTGGCTCTCTCATTTAGATGGGAACGTGGACCACTGCCGTCGCCATTTTAAATCTGGTGTGCAAGGCCAGCATCTCCTTTGCCTTGTTGTTGCACCGGCCTCATGGGATGGCAGGGAAATGGTGGTAACATGTCTCATGGGTTCTTCTCACAAATGTCTTACAGATACGCGTGCTCAATGGCATGGCCGCGTTCAGAAGCAATGAAGCTTCCCGAATAGCCATGCACGGAAGGACCGGTGTCTGGTGTCGGGCTAGAGGTGGACTACTGTACACTGTCATCCAACTCTGGCCAGATGCCCCACAAACCTGACCGCGAATAGCTAGCCTCAAACACATATGGTCAAGACCCCAAAAACTGCAAGGCTGAGAGTACTCACTTGCCAGGGAGCCAAGGACAATCTGGAAAGCCTGGTTGCAAGGTGCGGCAAGGACATACAGACTTCCATTGGCCCTTGAGCCTCGTTATTTTACTGCATATTAGGCTCGTGATTATTAAGGGCTATTGTCTTATTTAAGTTAATAGCCTTTGCTGGATGTCACTTGGCGTTGCCTATGATAATGAATATTTTTTCTGTAACTGAAGGCGCGGCACACGGCTTCCTTAAAGCCAGGATGCACATATGCAATAGGTGATCCAAGGAAGCTGGGCACTGAGTCTTAGCCACCTTTGGACGTGGAGCTTAGCCCTTCATAAAGTAGTGCACCCGCTGTACTACTTAAAACTGCTGACAGCCCCCATCTACACCAGGGCTTGGAGAAAACGCATACAGCATAATAAACCAGAACATGGTATGAGCATGAAACAGTGCAATGTTATGGCACAGCTCTAACACACACAGTCCCCCTACTCCCGGTCAGGGGCACCCAGATATTGAAAACCACTAAATTGATACACTCTGAAATATAGCTATGATACACAATGAATTGTATGCCTGATAAATTGTGATCAGGCATGTGTTATGACTTGGGAGATCATTGCAGCCCATTTGTAATATGATACGTGCAATACTAGATAGTTCGTATGTGTGATCCTGCCAGGAGTATTTCCTATTCTCTAGAGTACACTCGTGGTTGGGCTCATGATGTAGTTTAACGGGGCCTCATACGTTTTATTTTGCCCGCCTGTTGGTAGCCAGGTAGAGCAATCTAGGCCGAGCTTTGGGGTGTAGAGTGCAGGGCAGAATGCAGGGTAACATGTTATGCCTTTGAAGAACAGGCCTGTCCTGATAGAGGTCTCCCTTAAACACTTTGGACCTCATTATGAGGTATGCGGTAAGGGGTTAATGTCGCCGGTAAAGGTGCCGGAGCCATCAACACCTTACCCCCCCATTACGAGTCTGTTTGTGGGAACCCGCTAAGGACACTTGTTAAAACCAGGCGTCCATAGCAAGTCCCGCGAGCAGACCAGGATGCTAACAACGGGCCCATTATTAACGGGCCCGTTGTTAGCATCCTCCCCATTCCCATTGAGCCCTGTGGGGGTTCAAATGGGAATGAGGATGTACTGGGTCCGGGTTCCTTGAATGAGGAATTGCTGGGCCCTCCGAGGTCCGAATGGTCCGGTAATTCCTCATTCAAGGAACCCGGACCCGGTACCCGTTAGGTTACCTCCATACTCGGAATGACCCCGTTTATGTCTCTTCAAATCGGGTACATTTGTTATGTGTAGGAACAAATCAGCATTCTTTAGTAAAAACTGGGCCTCATTACGAGGTTGGAGGTAGGCTTGCCGGTTTTACCCGCAAGGCTACCTCCATACCGGCGTGAAAATCCGACAGGTGCCAGTGCCGGCATATCCCCATTCCCATTTCAGCCCCATAGGGCTCAATGGGAATGGGGATGCCTGTAGCTCCGTCACCGTTCATAACGATGCCGTTGCTACAGGCTTGCTGTGCTCGCGAGTGCTTTTCATTCCGGCAGGGGAGACCTGGCAGAATGAAAGGCACCCGCAAGCACAACCTGGAGTTTGCTGGTCCGGTAACAACGGTACCGGCAAGCATACCGGTACTGTTGTTACCGGACCGGCAACCTCATAATGAGGCCCACTGTCTCTATGTGGGAGCACTCAAAAGTGCTTATTATCTAGTAGTGCTTAGACTTAAGGTCAACTCTGCATGTCACTCGATTTGTCTGATTCATTGGTACACTGAACTGTCCATACGTGCTTCCCGGTATGCTGCTAGGAGATGTTTGACCTTTCTTGGCTTAAACATGGTATTGCACTACCTTAGTTTCCAAGTTTCAAGACAAGCAGGGGCTTTTCGGCTGAGTTGGAGGTGGTCCTAATCAGAAAGTTTGGGGCAACGTCAAGGCGCATGGTCATATTTTCAGTGACTTAATGAAGTGGTGCAGCTTTGGGCCTCTCGTTGTAGATCTTTGTGGACACCCATTAGAAACTGGGTCGCAATGTCAGGATCTGAACTAGATAAGCCATGGTTGTGTCAAGATGTCTCGTGTATTGCCCATGAGTGGTTCAGAGGCATGGTCAGAAACACATTAGTCGCCTGTCCCATGTCTTTCAAAACGATGATGCGATAGCACAGACATTCTCACATGTGAGGTAAGTCACCTTTATTTTGTACTGGTGAATGTTGATAATGGCCAACAGCTACAGCAGAGCAATGGTTTGTCCATCTAGAATAGTTGTTGTTATGTCCCCTTCAGAACAACTGGTTTAGCACAGCTTTTCAGCCACGATATTTGTGAACACCACTTAAATAAAAAAGGAAGGATTACCAGTTAGATTGCTTTTTTTTTGTTAAACATTTTTATTTGAAACAAGAGGCACTCAATAACTACAGAGGATATTCTGAATCAATATTATGATAAAAGATTCCAACTGATTCAAATATTAGAATGAAAATTAATGAAGGCCAAGTATATTTATGAAATTGTTGCAAAACTAACAAATTTAAAGTGTGAAACATGGCAATGCAAAACTAACACATTTAAAGTGTGAAACATAGCAAGACCTACAATGGCACAAAATACAGAAAGAAACTGACACCCACAAAAGAAGGGGAGGGGAGATAAGCAGGAAATTATAAATAGTTTGACATCATCATCAACTAGGAGCTACATTAGATAAGAACCTAAGGTATAGCGCCCACTTCAATTCATATTTAAGTAAATGAAAAGGGGAGGAGGCATTACATCTTTCTGACCTATGAATGTTACATATAGAGTTCCACCAGATTCTATAATGAATACGATCAAGATTGTTCCAGTTTGCCGATATAGTTTGAATTGCAACTAGGGTAACAAGGTCAAATAAATAGCAAGCATTCCTTTCCAAGACACCCCTTAGCAGTGCACTACCTATGAAAGACATTTAAAACTTATGTCTTGTTGCATGCTCATGATAAGCTTGATTGTGCTCCACACAATCTTCCAATGTACTTTAACATGTTCAGAGTCTACAAGCATATGCTTAAAAGATCCCACAGCATGTAGGCAGCTCCTACATCTGTAATCCTGTGCAGCATTGCATTTGAAGAGCTTTATAGGAGTGATGAAGCCTCTATGATGATAACGTTTGCAGTAAGCTGGCTGATGTGCTAACCTTGGAGATGTTGTTCCACACAGGGGGCCAATCTGTCGCACCATCCAATAAAGTACATTCTTGCACCCATGCAATCTGTGATACCCACATAGATTCTGAAGAGGTTTCATCAGAAAGGACCTTGTAGAACATGGAGGTGCTAAAATTAAGATTGTGCATATGCTGTAGTCTGTCTTTATGAGAAGCTTAAGACCTGCACACTAATAAATCATAATTTTCCATTAATGCATTGATAATTGTTGCATATTGGTGCACATACGAAACTGGGGTAAATAATGTGTCAGCAAATTGGTTAAAGGTCACTGGAATTCCCTGTAAGAACAGCTGTTTAATATACTTAATAAACAAAGATAGCCATGGTTTTCAAGAAATAGACCTACCATTAAGTATTAACCCATAGATGTTGTGAGATAAATTTAGAGGGCTTTAAAATAGAGGGATACAAATAGATTCTGAGGTAGCTGGCAGATAGGATAATACTTGTTCATTTAATTACTCTATTTTTCCCTTGATGACGTAGCAAGCAGCAAAAGTTAAAGGATAAACCATAGTTCTCTCTATGAGTAGCCACATAGGCACACTATTGTATTCTGCAGGGGCAAAACACATCTGCGTTTGCTTCAAGACAAAGGCTAAATGGTATCTTTTAAAATCATGGAACCCTGCGCCACCATAAGAGGTTTTTTTAAAGTTTATCTATGGATATTGTATGCCTCTTCTTTCCCCATAAGAATTTGACTAAAGATGAGTCAATGGCTTTAAAGAAAGAAGAAGGAAGGGGGATTGGTAGCATATATAAAAGATACAGAATAATTAGAGAAATCCTCATTTTAATGGTTTCAATGCGACCCCACCAGGAAAGATAGAAGGGGGACCATGAATGTGTTAACTTTTTGATTCCTGCTAACAGGACAGTAGTGTTTTGCTTGATGATATCTTTAATTGATGAGGAAATATGAAAACCTACATATTTAATTACTTTGCAATACCACTTCATGCCAAATGTTTTAATGTGATGTCTAGTGCAACGCATGTTAAGAGGTAACATTTCAGATGTATCTGTATTTAATTTATAATCGGATTCTAGTGAAAATCGTGAAATAATATCTAAGAAATATTGTACACTAGTATCTGGCTTTTCAAGAACAGTAAGATATCTTCAGCATACGCTGCTATTTTTACTTGTGTATCACCAGTATTAATATCCTGTCTAACTGCTTCTAGAAAGGGTTCCATCACTAAGGTTAAAAGAAGTGGGGAAAGGGAGCAGTCTTGAAGTGTACCCCGAAAAAGGGGTAAGTATGGGGCCATTTGTCCATTAATAAAAATAGCTGTTTTGGGATTTGAATATAGCACTTTAATCATGGAGCGAAAAGGGCTGACAATTCAATGCCATTTGAGGACCTCAAACATGGAGTCCCATTCCACCCTACCAAATGTTTTTATTCTGCATCTAGGGCTACAAGGATCTTCAGATTCATGAATGATATCCGAAATGTCTACAAATGAAATAACCTCACAGTAGAGGAGGAGAGACTACCTTTGACATACCCTACCTAGTTATGTTTAAGTGGGTTTAGTAAGAGAGGGAGATGTCTATTTGCCAAACTCGTGCCAAAGACTTGCAGTCAGTGTTTATCAGGGAAATTGGTCTGTTGTTTTGAGGAAGTTACGGATCTTTATTAGGCTTGGGGAAAACAGTTAAAATGGCTTCTGGGAAAGATCCCTGTGCCTTGTTTACTGTAATAAAGTAAGAAAAGAGTTCATAATGTTTAGGCACTAATAATTTGTGGCCAGTGGCATTAACATCTGTAAATGCCCACACAGTGCGGCTGAGTGGGCATTTACAGAATTTGGGTGGGCCTTGTGTGGTCAGACCCCACCCAGTCTACGCCTCTGGACTGCACCACACATCATGTTGCAGGGGAATCACAGGACCTCACTGCCCGAGGCAGTGAGATTGTTAAAAGCATTTCATTCCTCTTTTGGATGTTATTTCCTCAAAGGTTATTTAAAGTCACGTGTTTCCCCAGAGAGGAACACAAGGAAATACCCAGGTGTTGATTCAAAAAATTGAGATAATGGCTGAAGTGGCAGCAGCAAGTAGACAACCATCCAACACTTTTAGACAGCGGATACATCACCCACTGCACTTTTCCGGGTGAGCTAATCTCTGGGCATACTGAGGGTTAGAGGAATACTTTTCTACCTTTACCTTTCTCGGGAGGATAGCTCAGCGGCAACGTGCTTGCCTTGGAAGCAAAACAACACAGGTTCGATCCCCGTGTCCGCACTTAGAAACCTCTGGGTATTAATCAGTGTTATGAATAACTGTCACGCTCACCTGATTCCCACGGAGGCGCAGGTCTGGCTTCGAGTGCTGATGCTTCTTCTATGGTGAAGCGCAGGACTCTGAAGATGGACTCACTGGCTCGCAGGAATATTCCCCTGTGCGTGAAAAAGGAGTATTACCTACTGACGGAATAATGCTCAAGCCTCCCACTCCCTTCCAACCCTCCACGATACCCTTCCTCGATTCCCCGTGAAGTCTCACCTTAGGGTCTGGAAGGATGAGTTCTCCATCCTGCTTCTGATGCAGGGGCGCGTTGAAACCCAGTTACTTCACTGGATTGAGGTTTGATGGGAGTTCAAATAAGCTTGACTATTCAGGTAAGGCGCTGTAAGAGTTCTGTAGCAAGTTCAAAAGTTCAAGCTTAATAATAATATTCATTGTCTTATTGCAGCAAGCGCTAACGCTTATGTCTTTTTCCCCTTAGGGGCCGGGGTTCGGAATGCCGGAGATATGGCGCCGACCCGAAGTGAAACGTGCAGTTCCAGTAAATGACAGGTAAGTTCTGGATGAGCGTTCGGGTAATGTCTTTGCATTCGCTCATTCAATGTCTTTGGCCCTCATTACGACCCTGGCGGAAAGCGACTGACCGGAGCGCCACAGCGTAAATAGCGTTTCCGCCATTGCACGAAGGAGCAAAGTGCGGCCCATTCCGACCCATCGGGCACGAGCACCACGGCATGGCGGAAGTGCAAAGTCCGCGATGGCGGAAATGACCCCAAAACGGCCCACACCGCCGTCGTACGGCGCCCCAGGTGCAATACCGCCACCCCTCTTAGCGGTCACCGCAGTGTGCGCCTACCGGAAAGTACGGTGGCCGGAAATATACGGAAACGGAAGTTAAAACATGGGCCCGGAACGGGAAACATCCCGGCGTACACCTATAAATACACTAAAACCACACAACCACTAAAATCACTACCCTGAAACACACCCCAACCCGTCAACCACCCTAGCGAAACCAAGAAAAATGGGAAAAGTAGCGAAGAAAGCGTGCGACCGCAAGCGGCAGGTCCACTTCTCCCGTGAGGAACTCACCGTGCTAACAGAGACCCTCCAGGAGAATGCTGCCGTCGTCTTCTCCACGCAAATGACCAGGACGGCACTTGCAAACAAGAAGGCCATATGGGCTCTGGTGGCACAGCGGGTAAGTGCGGTGGGGACCGCACCCCGCACCCCACAGCAATGCCGCAAGCGATGGGACGACCTGCGGATACGCGTCCGCAGCATACTCTCTGCCAACCGCAACATTGCCACAGCCACCGGGGGAGGTCCTGAATCACCCATCAAGTTGACCCCCTGGGAAGAAATCTGTGCCTCCACCATCGGAATGGAGAGCATAGAGGGAGTCAGAGGGATGGAGAAAGGAGTGCAGACATCCGAAGATACAGGTAGGTGGGCCAGGAAAAACAATGCCAAATCCACACAGTCCATCCATGTGAAGTACCATGCGTCCACATAGTGCAACAGAAACACATGTCCAGGAGAACGTCCACACACATCGGCCTGATAGCGCACGTTAAAACCCACAATAAATACATAAATAATTAAAAACCCCTAATACACGCACTACACGTGCAGCAGGCACACCCTAACTGCAGGCTGCCAAACAACTGCACCCTCACTCCACACACAAATCAAAGCACCTCCAAGGGCCCGGCCCAAATCACCCTCAGGTACCACCCCAATGCATGTGACACAATGCAATTCCAATTCCCACAGACCCACCAATAACCCTCGCCCTCCTCTACTCCACCACAGGGTCCGATCCAAACGATGAGCTACAGGACACCCCTACCAGCACACCTGCAAAGAGGGCCAAGAACAACGGCCAGAGACCCTCCACCTCAGCTGCACGCATCAAGACACGGCAGCAGCACAAATCAGGTGGCAGCACAGAGGAGGGAACATCAACAGGCACCCCAGCAGCCAGCATGCCCACAACACCACCACCACAGGTCCCCCCAATGGATGCCACAGAAGGCACTGCCTCCGGTGGCAGCAGCACCATAGGTGACACCCCATTGATGGCAGCATGCTCCGACACAGAAAACGGGGATGCCGAAGTCAGATCCATCCATGACCTGTCCCAATCCCCCTGTCTGTCCCATCCCGTACAACATGAGGATACCACGCAGGGGCACCCACAAGACGACGACTGGCCATCCCCCACAAGCCCTGTGGCAATGCAACATGAGGACAACAGCCCCTCTGTGACACCCCCGCAAATGGCCTTGGCCCAGCAGAGGCAACAGTCCCTCGACCAGTTGATCGAACAACAGCAGCAACTGGCCACGCTCCTCAAGGACCATGCTGATGAATGTGGGGGCACTAAGGCAGACATAGAAACATCAACTGAGAAACTTAGGGCACAAATCGAGAGTAGCACTGAGAGCCTGAGAGTCCAAATGGAGAGAAGCACCGAGAGCCTCAGGGGGGAACTGCATGCGACGGCCAAGGACGTATGTGCCGAACTTGCCGCAGTGCGCCGTGTGCTCACTGAGCTCTCGCAAACCCTTAGGGACATGCATGGACGTGAGCAGGCAGAGACATCATCCGTTGCAAGCTCCGTCCAGGGCAGCCCCCAACGTAGATCTGGAAGGAACCTGCGCTCCACAGGCAGGGGTGCCCCTGATACCCGCAGAGGGGGCCTGCAATAGCGACAGCCCACTGACAATGAGCATCTTTGGACACTGGTGTTCGGGGGGGAGGTAGGGGGGTGGAGGGGGTGTGTTGGGCTCACTTGGGTGGCGGGTCGATAGGGTGTTCAACATGACATCACATATGCCATAAAAAGTGCACGATCAACAAATGAGATGTGTGGACATTGATCTTTGTGTACTAGGCCATCATAGGCGTACAGTCCATATTGTGCATGTCCCAGACACACGCAGTGCCACGAGTCCCGTGTCCATGTATCAGCCACCAGGCGTGAGTGCTAGAAGCATGCATCAATGAGATGCTGACGAATGTCACGGGCCTCCGGTGCCTCGCAGACTCCATGAGGTGCTGCCACATCCCCACCCTCATCATGACCATCATCAGGTGCTTGCAGTTCTGCGTCAGGGGGCATGGGCACATTTCTACGTACGCACATGTTGTGGAGCATGACACATGCCATCACCATCTTTGCAACCTTCTCATGGCGGTACAGGAGTGCCCCGCCAGACCTGCTGAGGCAGCGGAAACGGCCCTTCAGTAGGCCGAATGCCTGTTCTATGACTACACGGGTACGTGAGTGGGCATGGTTGTAGTCCTCCTCATGCTGGTCCCGTGGGTTCCGGACTGGTGTGAGGAGCCATCTCGTCAGTGGATATCCAGCATCACCTGTATGTGGACGAGAAACGTATGATGTGGAATGCCATTGATACGTACGCACACCCCCCCCTTCCTGCCAGGTCATTGCCAATTCACATACCCCACATCATCATGCATGTAATGAGACTCACCGAGTAGCCAGGATCTGTTCCCTGCGTGTCGCTCCATGTAGCGTGGTATTGTAGAGTTCCTCAAGACCATAGAATCATGGGTTGATCCAGGGAATCGGGCACAACAATGTGTAATGATCCTGTTGGAGTCACACACCATTTGTACATTCAGGGAATGAAATTGTTTTCGGTTGCGGTACTGGGCCTCCATGGCATGTGGGACGACCAATTCCACATGGGTGCAGTCGATGGCACCAATGCAACCCGGTATGCCGCCAAGTGCATGGAATCCCACTTTCGTGTTTGTAATTTCCTGCTCCGAGCGTGGTAGGCAGATGTAGTCGTCTGCGTGCTGCAGGAGGGCATCGAGCACTTGCAATAGTGTCCGTGAGAACAGTGGCTGAGAAATGCCATGCAACTGTCCGACTGTGTGCTGGTAGGTGCCTGTGGCCAGGAAGTGGAGTACAGACACCACCCTTCAGTAGGGGTGGGATGGCGGTTGGGCTATCTATCATGCTGACAAGGTCAGCCTGTGTCATGTCCACAATGGCGGCTATGGTGTCCCGGTCCAAACGGTAGAGGGTGTGGATCTGCTCATCAGTGAGGTTGAACGGATGTGCTCGGAGGCGTGGGATTGCGGGCTGCCTGCGTGGTGGTAGTGGCTGTGCTGGTGGGCCTTGCTGGCCCTGCCTTGCCCTCCTCCTCCTCCTGCGTCTCCTCCGTGCGGCCGGTTGTAGTTGGTGTTCGTCTTCCTCTTGGAGTTGGAGCACTTGCAGCGCTATCAGGTCCCCCAGGGCCAACATCGCGAGTCCTGCCGGTAGCATTTCGGTGTGGTTGTGGGAGGAGACTGGCTGTGCAATTCATGTGTTTTCAGGCTGTATGGCCTCCACCTGTGGTGATTCATTCCACCTGTGCAAACTGCTCTCCCCTTTGGCCGAGCACGTCACGCGCACAACGCTGCAATTCGGGGAATGGTATCTTGCTATTGCTATCATGTATTTGTACCCGATGGGCGTGTTGGATTGGTTGTTATGTTCATTCGGCTATGGTCCCATTGTTTCCCATTCTATCTGTGCAATCGCGAACAGACTTGTGAAGGGTCAGTGGAACGTAGTACTCGAGTAACGGTGGGACCTCATGCATCACTGTACCGAGTTGCAACGACGGGCGGGGCGTCCCATTCGTGGGTGAAGGCAGTTGCCATTTTCACACACAGCCGCACTCGATGGAATAATTAGTGATTTCAAACGGCCACAGATGCCTTTTCGACGTGATGTTGCAAATGAGGAATTCGAAGGGCGGCGCTTTCGGTTATCAGCTGGCGGCGAGGAGATGCCCACAGGTCTGACTGCAAATATAACGTTCTATTGTTCAATGTCCTTGAGACAGGGCCCATGGCGAGGGAGCAATGATTGATATGAATAGTTTGGGATGCGCATTAGCTACGTGGGCGATGAGGCCGGCCGTTCCAAAATACATGTTACTTCACAACACTGGAATTACGGGCTGGGGCACTGTGGATTTTGCAGGCTGCATAACGCACAGACTCAATGGATGTTTCTAATGTCATGTGAGTAATTATTCAGGCGTTTTGATCCCGGGATGAGGGAATGATGAATGGATGCATGGGCAGGTGATTTGATACAGAGTTTGCCATGTACAGGGCTTCTTGGGATCTATCCGCCTCCCCTACGCTATGTGATGCAGGCCTGCCATAGTGGGACCATCGTCTATCTGGCCTTGTTGAGCCCTCCCTGTCTCGAGGCGCCCTCAGACACTTGTGCCCATGCACGTTGACATTCCCATCTGATGGATTCTGTTTTGACAGACGCATGCACAGGTACACTCGTTAGTGATGGTGTTTGCACCTCGATATAGATGGTTATGAGTCGCAAGTGGTTTTGGGGTGGTGATGATCCTTTTGAGTGGGCTAGCATGCATATGGCTGTGGATTTCGTGTGATCATTGAAGTGAGTTGTTGGAATGTAGTTCTGATGGCCATTCTGTTCTTTTTCTTTTCTTTTGGTTGACAGGTATCTCCTCCCCTTTTGCCACTGCCATCTGTATGCCACTCCTGCAGATGGATTTTACTCCCGACACCTGCTGCTTCGTGTTAATCGGTGGAGCAGCATTACGATCTTATGGGACGATCGCCAATGGCCCACATGCCCTTACGCAGTACTGGTGTCTCGGAGCAACATTTCGGCCTTTCAGCTGGACTAGTGCCTCCCCATTGGGACAGCCCTGCGGTTCTGTGCGCTTCCATGTTGCCTTTTCGTACGTGAATGTGGCTCTGTGTACCATGGGGGTACAGGGCGACACACAAGTAGTGGCTGGTCATTTCTTGCGGATGCAGCCCACAATGGTGATTAGTGTTTTGGAGTTCATGGCCTGATGGCTGTATGGGCTTGGTGTCTTTGATGTGCATAAATTGCTATTCTGATTTGGCCCGTGTAGCGTTTTTCTTTGCAAGTGATGTGGCATATGCCTATTTGGGGGGCGATGTATTGTGAGGAGATCTGCATTGGGTTCCAGCTTCGGGGTTTAGTTGCGTGGTACTGTACTGGGCGCGTTTGCCTACTAAGCCCGTGAGGTCAGGGATGGGGGCTGCCTATATGACAGTTTGAATGTTGTCATGCTCAGGGGCGGGGGATTGGGTTTTGTGTAACAGATGCCGGTCAGCCAGGTGGACTGGTGGAATGATGTGATTTTCGGGATGTTGCTGGGCACAGGTGCCTGTGTTTGCGTGCGTTTCTTGGTGGGGGACTGTGGTCATGTCCATTGGGATGGCTTCTGTATTCGTGCCATCTGTGACCTGCAGCTCCCATTGGCCCCTCTTGTGTTGCTTTTGTTCGTTGGCATGCATGGGTGCTTTGTACATTTCAATGGTTGCATTGTGACTTCATTGCACCTACCGGGAGTTGTACTTTGTGGGCAGGGAGCGGTGTACAGGCACTCAGTGGGGCCGTTTACGGTTGATTCGCGATGCCGTACTTCTCGCCATGGCGGAATGGTACATTCCGCCATGCCTGATGGCGTTAGGTACATGTCCGCTAGGGTCGGAATTGGCGTACCGTTGCACCATGGTGGTGTTTGCGGTTTGGCATGGCGCGCGCGCGCGTGCTTGGTGCAGTTAGCGTTGGCGTTCACTACGGTGTCGCTAATGGCTTCGTACTTTGCGGTGACGGGTCATAGTCGCACCGAGCGCTATTCGATGGCGGTATTGCATTTCCGCCATCGTTTTTCGATTTCCGCCAGGGTCGTAATGAGGGCCTTTGTCTTTTTTCCCCATAGGGGCCGGGGTCTGGAATGCCAGGAAGCGGCAGGACCCGAAATGAAATGGGAATGACCCAACAGGTAAGTCTTAGAAGGAAACTGAGCTTTTCCTATTCCCTTCCTTCTCTCACCTTGTGTTCTTGTCTTTTTCTCTCTAGGCTCTGGGAAGTGGCTGCGGATCCGGATGATCACTGCTGAAGATGGAGGTGCCCAGGAAAGGTGAGTGAAATGCAGTGCTGCAGCGATCGAAGCAAAATGCTTTTAAAATGATGTCTTCCCTTTCAGGATCGGCGGTGTGAAGTCTCTGTGATGCAGCTTTAGCAGGTAAGGTCTTCTTTCTCTCCAATTCTCTCTTAGCAGGTGACCCAGGATGCTGACAGGCGTGGCTTAAGTCCAGAAGCAGGAGCTGACACGGTGAGCGTCCAGCTGCGAGGAGCAGAACAACGCGAAGCGTGAGTTGCTGATCGGGCGTGGTTTAAATAGCTTTGGAAGAAGTTCCAGGTATGTATCCTTCCACCGATCAGGTATGTACCCTTCCCCGACCACACCCAGGGGAAAGTAGTTCCACAGGTAAAGTAGTTCCATTCAGGCCTCAAGAGGGCCTGGATGTAGCAGCATGGTCTGCATCAGGTAAGTGCACCTTAAAACACTTGAACACATGTCTAGCTTTATGAGCCTGGCGCCTAAGGCGCCAGGACAGAGGTCCAACAGGAGCATGGCGCCTAAGGCGCCAGGACTGTGTCCAAAGGGCCCCAGCTTGGGCCCGCTGGCATTTCCCTGGGGGAAATGATGCCTGCCACTGGGGTTGCTGGGTCGGACCTGGCTCCTTGGTGGTAGGCATCATGACAGTACCCCCCTCAAGGCCCCTCCCAAGGTTGTTCCCTCCGGGGGTTTTGGCTTGTTCGGAAATCTCCGGTGGAACCTTTGTATTAATCGAGGTGCATGAACATGGTTACTAGGCTCCCACGATCTCTCCTGAGGTCCATATCCCTTCCAGTCAACAAGATAGAAGAGTTTGGACTTCAACACCTTGGAGTCTAAAATGTCTTTAACTTCGAATTCTAATTCCCCTTCAATTTGAAATGGGTCTGGAGGCTTGGACAGTCGGGTCCCTAGTTGTACTGGCTTCAAAAGTGATGCATGAAAAACTGGATGAATACGCATGTTAGACGGTAAATCCAGTTTAAAGGCCACGGGATTGATTATAGCCTTGATGGGATAAGGTCCTATGAATCTGGGATTGAAGGTTCGCGGGCCCTTGAGGGGTAAATGTTTTGTTGCTAGCCATACCTGATCTCCTACTTGGTAAGGAGGAGTTTTACTTTGGTGCAAATCAGCGTTTTCTTTATACTTTTTCTTGGCTTGCTGTAAATGAGTTGCAGCTTCTTTGAAATCTTGGGTTATTGTGGAATGCAGATGATTTACTGCGGGCATTTCCAGGGTCAGAGGTGGATCTAGATCAGAGGTCTGAGGATGGTGACCATACAAAGCATAAAAAGGAGTTTGTCCGGTTCCAGAATGCACTGAATTGTTGTATGCATATTCTGCGATCCAAAGGATGTCTTTCCAATTTAACTCGGATTGATGTAACATGCACCAAAGATATTGCTCGAGAGTCTGATTGGTTCTCTCGGTTTGTCCGTCGGTCTGGGGGTGGTGGCTGGTGGATAGCCGCACATCTATTTGTGCCAGTTGGCAACACTTCTTCCAAAAATGGGAGATAAATTGACTTCCACGATCCGAGACTAATATGGAAGGGAAACCATGTATGCAAACTATATTCTCCAGAAATTCCGTGGCCAAGGTGGAAGCTGAAGGCAAACCTTTTAAAGGGATAAAGTGGGCCATTTTGGAGAATAGATCTACAATTACAAGGATAGTGTTGTAACCAGCACAAGGAGGCAGGTCAGTTATAAAGTCCATTGACAAGGTGTGCCATGGTGCCGGTGGAATATCCAAGGGTTGATGTAGGCCGGCTGGGCTTTTTTTTTACCCTTGTTTTGGGTGCAAATTCCGCAAGACAATACAAAAGACTTTATGTCTTTTCTCCAAGAAGGCCACCAGAAGTGGCGTTTGATTTTTTCCTCCGTTTTAGCGATACCAGGGTGTCCTTCCATTAATGATTCATGATGATGGGCAATAACAAGTTCTTGCAATTCTTTACTAGGCAGAAACAACCGCTCCTGGAAGTAGGGTAAGTCATCCTTAACGGTGTAATGAGGACCCTTTTGACTCCATTCCAGTAAGGCTGAAGAGTCTAGAAGTTGTTTTACTTGCGTTTGGATGTCCTCAATAGTTTGCAATGAAGTTAGGCCTAAGATTCTTTGTTCAGGTATGATTGGCACAGGTTCTAAACTCAAATTGGGTTCTTCCATGACGATCCGGGATAAGGTGTCCGCTTTACCATTCTTGCAGCCAGGGCGATAGGTAATTACAAAATCAAATTCCGCAAAGAATAGAGCCCATCGGAGTTGTCGTGAAGATTGAGCCTTGGCCGTCTTTAAGTACTGTAAATTTCTGTGGTCCGTAATTACGATGATGGTGTGTCTTGCCCCGAGAAGGTAGTGACGCCAAGCCTTGAAAGCAGATTTAATAGCCAGTAACTCTTTGTCGGTAATTGCGTAGTTGATTTCAGGAGGAGAACATTTCCTGGGCCACAGGGTGTAGTTGGTTAGTTTCTGGGTCTCTTTGTGACAGGACAGCTCCCATGGCTGAACTGGATGCATCGGTTTCCACAATGTAAGGGAGATCTGGGTGCGGGTGCTTCAATATAGGTGCAGAGGTGAATTTGGTTTTCAGGTCCTGAAAGGCTTGTTCGGCCTCAAGAGTCCATTCAAAGCGTTTGTTTTTCTTTAGGAGAGCTGTGATGGGTTGGACTGTTCGGGAAAATTCCGGGATGAATCTTCGATAGAAATTGGCAAAGCCGAGCATGCTCTGAACTCCCTTCACCGAGCTAGGAGATGGCCATTTGAGGATGGCGTCCACCTTTCGCGAGTCCATTCGGACTCCTTGAGATGTCAGGATGAATCCGAGAAACCCCACTTCTGTGGTATGAAAAACGCATTTTTCGAGCTTTGCAAATAGTCATTGCTGGCGCAATTTCTCAAGAACTGCCCTAACATGTTTTCTGTGATCGGATTCTGAAGAGGAGTACACCAGGATGTCGTCAATATAAACAATGACACAGACGTCGATAAGTTCCCGAAGAACATCATTCATAAAGTACTGAAAGGCGGCAGGTGCATTGCACAAACCGAAGGGCATCACCTGATATTCGAAGAGCCCAAATTTGGTGCGGAATGCAGTGTTCCATTCGTCGCCTTCTTTTATACGCACCAGGTGATAAGCTCCTCAGAGATCTAACTTGGTGTACACACAAGCGTCTTTCACCTGGTTGATAAGCTCAGGGATCAGGGGCAGAGGATAATGATTCTTAATCGTTATTTGATTTAGGGCGCGATAGTCTACACATGGTCTAAGGTTGCCCTCTTTTGTCGGCACGAAGAACAGAGCTGAGGAGACAGGAGACTTGGACGGGCGAATAAAACCATTGGCTAGGTACTTATCTAAATACTGACGCAAATGTAGGTTCTCAGGTTCCGTAAGAGCATAAATCCTACAAGGTAGTTGAGCATTTGGTACCAGATCGATTTGGCAATCATAAGACCGATGGGGAGGTAACGTGTTAGCCTGTTCCTTCTGAAAAACATCTTGGAATTCTTGGTATTCTGACGGTAGCTGTACAGGGGTGGAAGTTGCTGAGGCTAGACCCATAACTGGATTTCTTGGGTAACAAATTGGTTCACAATCAGGAAAACTTATCTTCTTTGCTCGCCAGTCAATTCTGGGATTATGTGTTTCTAACCAAGGAATTCCAAGAATTACTTGAAATTGTGGGGCCTTGGTCACATCAAACACGATTGCTTCCCGATGTCCATCCTGAACCACCAGTGTCATTTCAACAGTGGAATGCGTTACAGGCCCTGAGGCTATTTCGGTTCCATCTATTGTAGTAATGACATCTTGGGTTACTTTCGGGCGGAGAGGGAGCTTAATCCTGGAAGCCAATTCACGGTCTATGTAATTTCCAATAGCTCCACTGTCGATGTATGCTTTTATAGCATGCAACAGCTGAGGCTGTTTTGGGTCCACGAGCACCATTGGCATGACAAAATGCGAGGTCAAAGAGTTTGTTTTCAAGCTCGGCAAGCGGACCCCTACGCTTGTTGGGCTAGGTCGTTTCCTGAATCAGGTGTCAATAAATCGTTATCTGTGGCTCCAACCACCTTCTTAGGTGGTTTAACCGGACAATTTCGAAGAAAGTGACCGGAAGTCCCGCAATACAGGCAAAGTTGCATTTGCCGCCTTCTCTCTCGTTCCTTCTGTGTTAATGGTCCTTTAACACCGCTGATTTGCATAGGTTCGGATACGTCAGTACTCTTGGAGTTAGCGTGGGTTTTGATCGGTACTCGGGTTTCGTACTTGAACTGATCTGCTTTTCTATTTTGAAGTCTGTTATCAGGTTGAACCACCAAGTCTATGTAGTCTGCACAGACCTGGGGTGGATCTACTATCTGAGCTAGAACATCCTTAAGCTCTCCGCGCAGGCCTCGATGAAACAATGTGATCCTTTTGTGTTCTGGCCATCCAGTTTCCACAACCAGTCTATTAAAGGTGGCAACGTAGGACAGAAGATCCTGATTACCTTGTCGTAAGGATAGCAGTTCGTTATCAAGGGCCTGTCCTTGAGAGTGTCGAGCAAACAATCTTTCCATGCTGGCCTGGAAACCCTGAAAATTCTGGAGAATGGGATCATCCTGATTTACCAATGGAATAGACCAATCGGCAGCACTGCCACTGAGGTAAGATAGTATAAAGGCTACCTTGGTCTGGTCGTTAGGGAAGGCCCCGGGTCTGCATAGAAAGTGTAAACGACATTGGTTCATAAAGACGACATATTTCTTGGGATCCCCCGCAAAACGTTCAGGCGGGGCCAAAGGCATGTGTCCAGGTAGATTGATTTGTACCGGGTTATTCAAACCCATTGATGTGGAAGTATCTCCGGAATTAGGTAAAGGAGTGTGCCCTGCCTGGGCCTGCAATAACCTTTTGGCCAGGTCATCTGTTCTTTCCTTGGATAGGATCAGTTCTCTTTTGAGAGCGTTAGTCTCCTGGCGGGCTGAGTGCACTTCTGCCCGTAATTCCCCCAAAAGCTGGGCCAGCTGATCTGTCTCGGAAGTCTCCATAGCGCCCGGGTGGGAAATTGTGGGTAGGCTTCGCGTTCTGTCACGCTCACCTGATTCCCACAGAGGCGCAGGTCTGGCTTCGAGTGCTGATGCTTCTTCTATGGTGAAGCGCAGGACTCTGAAGATGGACTCACTGGCTCGCAGGAATATTCCCCTGTGCGTGAAAAGGGAGTATTACCTACTGACGGAATAATGCTCAAGCCTCCCACTCCCTTCCAACCCTCCACGATACCCTTCCTCGATTCCCCGTGAAGTCTCACCTTAGGGTCTGGAAGGATGAGTTCTCCATCCTGCTTCTGATGCAGGGGCGCGTTGAAACCCAGTTACTTCACTGGATTGAGGTTTGATGGGAGTTCAAATAAGCTTGACTATTCAGGTAAGGCGCTGTAAGAGTTCTGTAGCAAGTTCAAAAGTTCAAGCTTAATAATAATGTTCATTGTCTTATTGCAGCAAGCGCTAACGCTTATGTCTTTTTCCCCTTAGGGGCCGGGGTTCGGAATGCCGGAGACATGGTGCCGGCCCGAAGTGAAACGTGCAGTTCCAGTAAATGACAGGTAAGTTCTGGATGAGCGTTCGGGTAATGTCTTTGCATTCGCTCATTCAATGTCTTTGTCTTTTTTCCCCATAGGGGCCGGGGTCCGGAATGCCAGGAAGCGGCAGGACCCGAAATGAAATGGGAATGACCCAACAGGTAAGTCTTAGAAGGAAACTGAGCTTTTCCTATTCCCTTCCTTCTCTCACCTTGTGTTCTTGTGAGGGAAGTGGCTGCGGATCCGGATGATCGCTGCCCAGGAAAGGTGGGTGAAATGCAGCGCTGCAGCGATCGAAGCGAAATGCTTTTCAAATGATGTCTTCCCTTTCAGGATCTTCGGTGTGAAGTCTCCCTGATGCAGCTTTAGCAGGTAAGGTCTTCTTTCTCTCCAATTCTCTCTTAGCAGGTGACCCAGGATGCTGACAGGCGTGGCTGAAGTCCAGAAGCAGGAGCTGACACGGTGAGCGTCCAGCTGCGAGGAGCAGAACAACGCGAAGCGTGATTTGCTGATCGGGCGTGGTTTAAATAGCTTTGGAAGAAGTTCCAGGTATGTATCCTTCCACCGATCAGGTATGTACCCTTCCCCGACCATACCCAGGGGAAAGTAGTTCCACAGGTAAAGTAGTTCCATTCAGGCCTCAAGAGGGCCTGGATGTAGCAGCATGGTCTGCATCAGGTAAGTGCACCTTAAAACACTTGAACACATGTCTAGCTTTATGAGCCTGGCGCCTAAGACTGGTCAAGAATATAAAATAACCGGCCGGATTCACAAATCATTTTTCAACAGGGCATTCCCATTAAAAAATGCTTCGTGAATTTGGCCTACCATCTTTTTTGTAGAAAAGCAAAAGAGGTGATGGCTGGATGGTTTAAAATTCCTTCCACCCATCACATTTTTGGTTATAGTTTGTCTCCCTGTGGGAGAGAGCCGATACGCCATAGGGAAACAAGCTGTACCTCACTCATGAGTGTGAAGAAGACCGGTGGGGGGTGTCTGTACTTCTGCTCTCTATATGGTAGAGGAGAGGCACAGAAGACCCCAGCCAAGATTCTCTTTTACGGTAGCAATGGTCGAGCAATCAAGGCCTAGCTTCTCAGGAGGTGATGCAGGCTGGTTCTTAAGTACAGTGTAGTCCCCAAGCCCCCACAAAGGAATGTCCACACACTGTATCGGTTAGAACACAGTCTTTATATAATCAATATTCCAGGTTATGTACACTTATCATAATAACTCACTTTGTACTCAGGAAAATCAACAATGGCAAATATATACCATTCTAAAGTGGTACCACCCTTTGTATTAGATCTCATTAAAGTGCATGAACAGTACTGTAACAATGTCACACAGATCAATATAGTGAAACCAGCAATAGAGAGAGGAGAGAAAATAAGATGGTTGAGCAATAGGCAGAATACTGGCCCCTACCACTAGACACAGTTCTGTGTGGAGATCCCCCCACTTGGGCAACCTGTAAAATAAAGATATAGCACAAGCCCAGACCATATATTGATCTGCAAGTCTTATTCCCTCCTATAATGTTTTTACCCCCCCAATGTACCTGGTGGAGTCGAGTTCTTCGAAGAGGCGTCGACAGATCCTTCTTGAGCGACCCCCTTTCAAGCGGGAGTCAGGGATCGTCGAGAAACGTCGAGAAACTCGGCGTTCGGCGACGGGGAATCGACGGCCCTTCTTGAATGCCTTCCCTTTCAAGCGGGAGGCACGGGGCGTCGAACGTCCGTCGACAAACAGGGTAGAGCGGCGTCGATGAGGCGGCAGCTTCGTCCGAGCGGTGCTCGTCGGCGTCGGAGCGTCGGCGTCCTGCAAGGCAGAGGCATGCGGGGCACCTCGGTGACAATAGTTCTGGACCGCAAAGATTGTGGAGACGGAGGCCCAGCAAGGGCGTCGAGTCGTTTGAGTCTTGGTGATCTTCGGGTGGCGGGAAACCCACCGGCAGGTTTCTCCTCGGCGCGTTGGTCGTCCTCGACTTTCTCCGGCAGGATAAAGCGGTCGACGGTGCGGACGAGGGAGTCCTTCGATTCGAATGTTCTTAGGCAAAGGAGCGGACGGCTCCGGTCGTCGGCGGCACGGCGTCAAGTGGTTCCCACGGCTGGGCAACACAACTTCGACGGGCCTCCAGCGGTTACACAAACCTGCGGACCCTGATCGACGACAATGGACCTCGATGGCGGCGATGTCCGGGTGCTTCACTTCGATCTCCTCGGCGGTCCCGTCTCGGGTCGACAGTCTTTTGAGGGTCTGTCTTCCAGGGCGCTTCGGCGAAGATGGAGCGGTGCTCGATGGTCCCTCGGAGCACGGGAATAGGGTGCCTTACCAGGTCCTCTCTCGGGTCAGCCTTCGATGATTTCGGCAGCCTTTGGATCGGTCGAAGCAAATGCCACAGCAAGTCTTCTTCTTCCAGCTGGACGTCGAGGATCAGCAGTTCCAGTTACTCTTAGAGTGGAGACTCAGCTCCAGGATGCTTCTGAACGTTCCTGAACGTTCCTGAACATTCCTGAACACTTACCAGTGGTGAGAGGTCCCCAGATATACTATTCTGCCTCCCATCCACACTGCTGGCACACACTCAGCAGCCAATCATACAGAAGGGCATTCATGCAGTCAGTCAGCCAATCAGGCACACAGTGCATTCAGGCCACACTCCTCCCTTTCAGACACTCACAACAAGGAATGTGGATTGGGACAAGTACCCAGCCATTCAACACTACACACTGCATTCAGGCCAGTTTCGGGCAGGGCTGTCTCAGTCTTTGTCTCTCATGCCAGAAACCAGACAACCACAACAAGGAGTGTATATTGGTCACACACTCCATTCACCCAGGTCCCACCCATAGGAGGTACCCACAACATACAGTCACTGGGAAGGCTCCAGTCAGTCTAGCTGGGCCTTCACAACAACACCATATATGGAACTTCCACCCAACAGCCAGTCAGGGGGAAGGGACAGAGTCAGGGCTTCCCAGGACTTTGGGAAAACAAGATAACAGGCAATAGAAAGCAAGAGGCCACAGGGGCCATCTTGTTTTCTATCAGGAATCAACTGATCCCAATGGCAGGGTCTGGGTATCCCAAAATGGAGGACACCCAGAGCACCTGTCAAATTCAGCATGGAGCTGCCACCAGCCCATACCCTGCTCTGGGGCCACCGACAGGCGCCCAAAAACATACACTAGGGGCACAGGGTTGTACCCCTACCCAGGGGTGCCATAAGGGTATCCCATGGGTCTGTTCACCAAACCAAAAGAGAGAGCTGCACTGCCAGGAATCCCACATGGACTCCTGGGCAGAAAACATGACAGAACACACGATAAAAAGCAGTAAAGGACAAGGATTCAGAGGCCCTGTCCCTCTGATGCATTTCCAGCATCACAGTCGCCCCCCCCAGACTGAGGTGGAGGGTGTCTAATTTCCCAGGGGATAGACACCCTCATCCAGACGGTCAACATACCTTCTGGACAGGCCATCTGCATTATCGTGCCTCTTCCCTGGTCTGTGCTCTATGGTGAAGTCTAGCCCTTGCAGGCTAATGGACCACCTGAGCAATTTCGGATTCTCACCCTTCATCTGCATAAGCCACTTCAGGGGCTTATGATCTGTTTGGACCTTGAAGGTAGACCCCGTAAGGTAGGGCCTAAAACGCCTACTATGCTAAAACACTCCTTTTCAACAGTAGCCCACCTAAGTTCTCTACCCTTGAGGTGTCTACTGATGAATATGATAGGATGTTCTCTCCCTTTGTCATCTAACTGGGACAAGACAGCTCCAATTCCGGTGTCGCAGGCATCCGTCTGGACGATAAAGGGTCGGCTGTAGTCAGGCGCACTCAACACAGGTGCCCTACACAGACTTTCTTTCAAGCCATCAAAGGCCCTCTCACAGTCTTCGGTCCAATTAACCTTCCTAGGCTGCTTGGGTGAGGTTAGAGCTGTCAGGGGTGCAGCTATGGTCCCATAGTCTGCCATGAAATTGCGATAGTACCCAGTCAGGCCCAAAAAGGCCCTCACCTGGGTTTGAGTAGTGGGAGTCTCCCAGTTCTGTACATCCTGTACTTTACTGGAGAGAGGTTGGAGTTGACCCCCTCCTACCTCATGACCAAGATAGGTAACTCTCCCCTGAGCTATCTGGCACTTGGTGGCCTTGATAGTGAGGTTAGCCCTTTTCAAGGCCTGCAACACCTTATCCAGATGTGTCAAATGCTCTTCGCAGGTGGAACTGTAGACGGCAATGTCGTCTAAGTAAGCCACACAAAAGGCTTCCAGCCCACTGAGCGCATGGTTGACCAATCTCTGGAAGGTGGTAGGGGCATTCTTCAACCCAAAAGGCATGACCCTAAACTGGTAGAGTCCCTCAGGTGTTGAGAAGACCGTCTTTTCCTTGGCATGGTCCGTCAGAGCTATTTGCCAATAGCCTGAGGTAAGGTCAAAGGTGCTCACAAATTTGGCAGCACCTATGGTGTCCACGAGCTCATCAGCCCTGGGCAATGGGTGCGCATCAGTTTTGGTGACGGCATTGACTCCTCGGTAGTCCACACAGAACCTCCAATCCTTGGTACCCGCCTGGGAACTTGCCTTGGGGACAAGGACCACTGGACTGGACCAGGGGCTGGTTGAGGGCTCAATAACACCCAGATCCAACATCTTGGCGACCTCAGCCTGGATGTGGTTCTTGACGGTATCTGACATACGGTAGCACCTGCTTTTGACAGGCACACTGTCACCAGTGTCAATTTCATGCCTACACCGCGGTGTAAGGCCTGGCGTCAGTGAAAACAGAGAGGCATGCTGTTGGAGCAAAGCCCTGCAGGCCCTCTGTTGCTCTGTTGTCAAATCTGGAGAGAGATGGACTCCCTCCACTGAGCCATCCTGAGGGTTGCTATGCAGCAAATCAGGAAGGGGCTCACTCTCATCCTATTCTTGCCCGGAAGCTAGCAAGAGACATGAGACTTCTGCTCGCCGGTGGAAAGGCTTGAGCCTGTTGACATGGAATATCTGAGGGGCTACCCCAGAGGCTCCCATGTCAACCAGATAATTGACTTCGCCCATCTTGGAGATGATCCTGAAGGGTCCAGTCCACTTGTCTGCCAAAGCTCTAGGCTTGGTAGGCTCCATCACAAGGATTTCCTGTCCCGGAGTCCAATCCACTTGCGAGGCTTTAAGGTCAGGCCAGTACTTATTCAATTCCTGGCTGGCCTTGAGATTTGCTGTTGCCTGACCCATCATCTGTGTCATCCTCCGTCTGAGGCCTAACACATAGTCCCCCACTTGCTTGGCGGGACCTGGAGGGGTGGCTTCCAAGCCTTCTCTGATCAAGGCGAGGGGCCCCCTCACGGGATGTCCAAAGAGTAACTCAAAGGGGCTGAAACCAACACCCTCTTGAGGTACCTCCCTGTAAGCAAACAGCAGGCATGGCAGGGGGAGATCCCATTTCCTCCTTAGGGGTTCTTCCAAAGCCCCTAGCATGCCCTTGAGAGTTTTATTAAATCTCTCAACCAGACCATTGGTCTGGGGGTGGTAAGAGGAGGAGAACTTGTAGGTTACCCCGCACTCTTTCCACATGGTTTTCATGTAACTAGACATGAAGTTGGATCCTCTGTCAGAGACAACCTCCTTGGGGAATCCAACACGGGTGAAAATGCCCAGGAGAGCCCTGGCAACCACCTTGGCAGTAACAGTCCGAAGGGGTATTGCCTCAGGGTACCTGGTGGCATGATTTACCAAGACCAGGATGAACCGATGTCCACCTGAAGTGGGAGGGTCAAGGGGGCCGACGATGTCGATGCCCACCCTCTCAAATGGTGTGCCAACCACTGGCAATGGCTGCAGTGGGGCAATGACCCTGCCTCCAGTCTTGCCAGACAACTGACAAGTGGGGCAGGACCTGCAGTGGGACTCCACCTCTACTCCCATCCGTGGCCAGTAGAAATGGGCAGAGAGCCTCTGCTTAGTCTTCTTGGTCCCAAGATGACCAGCCAAGGGCACCTCATGCGCCAACTGCAGTAGGAAGGGCCTGTAAACCTGGGGTACCACCAACCTCTTGAGGGCACCAGGTTCAGGCTTAGTGGGCTCACTAACAAGGAGCTCACCCTCCCAATAAATCCGGAATGTCCTAGGCACTTCTCCTTGTGCCTGGGACAGGGCCTGTTTCCTCAGGCCCTCGAGAGAGTGGCACTCTCTCTGTCCCTTACAGAAGTCTGCCCGGGAGGGTCCCCCTTCAGCTAACAAGCATTGAAGGTCGGGATGATCCTCTGGGTTGAGAACCTCTCCCACAGGAGAGTCTTCTGTCTCTTCTCCCACAGGAGTTGAGTTTGGGTTGTCCACTGGACCCAGCCCGTCCGGAGCATGGATCCCAATGGGTGCTGTCGAAACAGCAGGAAGAGAAGGTGTTCCCCCCACAGAGGTGGCCTTCTTGGTCTTCCTTCTTCTTGCCTTAGGCCGCGCCTTTGGCTCGGGTACCTGACTCACAGCCAGACCCGGTGTCACCTGTGACCTAGTGACTGCAGCAGCAGTCATGGGAAGACCATCCGAGATCAACCCCAACTCTACTAGATCATTTCCTAACAGAATGTTAGCAGGGACATTGTCCTGAACCAGGACAGGAAGCTTTGCTGTCTTGTCTCCAATCATGAGTTTGACTAAGGCTACAGGTGATAATTTGGGAGGCCCACCAGCTAACCTGGTGGTTCTCAGAGGAGCACCTACATAGTCCTCTGGCTTGAGCAGGGTCCTGTCCACCACTGTCATGCTTGCCCCAATGTCTCTCAAACCAGTAGAAGGCTGGCCATTCAAGAGGACACTTCTCATGAACCTACGGGTGTTCTGTGGGATAGTCGCCAGTACTTCTGCATACTGGTCCCAGGCCCCAAGGGACACTAAGGAAATCTCTACCGGAGCACCAAATGTGATCCCGGCAGAGGAGGGGAGGACAGTGGCCTCCACCTCAGACACGGGGTAAGGGTAGGTCAGGCTGACAGCCTGTACTCCAAGTGCCTTACCTTTACACTTGGGGTCACCCCTTTTGTGATCCAGAGCCCCACAGTCCCAGCAAGCGCCAGAAGTGCGGGGTACGGTACTGGAACCACTGGGAGCCTGCTTTGCAGCAGGTGGACCACTACTCTTATTCCCACCCCCAGATGACTTATCCCCACTAGATTTTTGGGTCTTAGGAGAGGAAGGTTTTGGTTTACCCGACTGTGACTGCTTGGGGGACTCCTCAGCTTTCTGAGAGGCCCCCTTTTCTTTGTCCTTGTCCTTCCCACTGGAGTCCTTAGGGGACAACCGGTGGGAGACCCACTTGTCAGCCAACCTAGCCAGCTTAAAGGGGTCCAAAATGTTCTGGTCAGCCACATACTGACGCAAATCTGGTAAACAGGCTTCTGAGAAATGCTCAAAATACAAGAGGTGGGACAATTCAACAAAAGTCTTAACCTTGTATCCATCGATCCACCCCATCATGTTCATGTGCGCAGCACTCACCCAGTCAACCCAAGACACATTCTCTCTTTTCTTAAAATCCCTGAACCTTCTAAGGTATTGGGTAGGTGTCTTGCCAAACTTGGCAATCAAAGCAGACTTCATACACTCATCCTGACCCCTTTCTTCCACACTCAGCTTCAGAAAACAGTCATATCCGGTTTGAGGCACTCTGCTTAACAAACACTTAGCCCAATCTCTTTTATCAACATCATGAATCGCACAAGCCATTTCAAACGCTTCGATCCATTGGAGGATATCTGAACCCTCGACGAATACACCAACCAAATCTTTCATAAACTTGGTGGCTGGGGACCTGACACTCTCACTGGTTTTAGCTGAAGTCTCCACTCTAGCTTTCTCTAGCTGGATTCTCTGACATTCAGTGTCCTGGCTCTTGAGTTCAAGGTCCTTATTTCTGAGTTCAAGATCCCTATTCTTGAGCTCCACTTGTTGAGCCAACTCCTCTTTCTTAAGTTCAGCATCTATTTCCAACTTGCGGTATTCAAAGGCCAATTTCATCCTTAATAACTCAAGCTCCAAGGAATTGCTGGGGTTTGGAACAGAGGCAGCAGGAATGGTGGCATTCCCTGAAACAGATTCAGCAGAAACCCCGGGGGCAGAGTCCTCATAGGTTGCATTCCCCCCCTCATCAAGAGTTTCACTATCAGTCTGGTAGTCCACCAGGGCAGCTATCAGCTCAGCCCTAGACTTATCCACAAAGTCTAACTCCCTGGCTTCACAAGCCCTCTGGAGAGCCTCCAAGCTCATCCGAGTCAATTTGCCATTTGCAATAGACTCCATTGTTTGTAATGCAGTTATCTTGTACACAACTAAACCTCAATTTAATAAAGGGCAGATATCCTTTGTAAGTGGCACGGTTATACACTGATTCGTAAAACCATAAGCATCCCGCCGCTGCCACCAGTGTGAAGAAGACCGGTGGGGGGTGTCTGTACTTCTGCTCTCTATATGGTAGAGGAGAGGCACAGAAGACCCCAGCCAAGATTCTCTATTACGGTAGCAATGGTCGAGCAATCAAGGCCTAGCTTCTCAGGAGGTGATGCAGGCTGGTTCTTAAGTACAGTGTAGTCCCCAAGCCCCCACAAAGGAATGTCCACACACTGTATCAGTTAGAACACAGTCTTTATATAATCAATATTCCAGGTTATGTACACTTATCATAATAACTCACTTTGTACTCAGGAAAATCAACAATGGCAAATATATACCATTCTAAAGTGGTACCACCCTTTGTATTAGATCTCATTAAAGTGCATGAACAGTACTGTAACAATGTCACACAGATCAATAGAGTGAAACCAGCAATAGAGAGAGGAGAGAAAATAAGATGGTTGAGCAATAGGCAGAATACTGGCCCCTACCACTAGACACAGTTCTGTGTGGAGATCCCCCCACTTGGGCAACCTGTAAAATAAAGATATAGCACAAGCCCAGTCCATATATTGTTCTGCAAGTCTTATTCCCTCCTATAATGTTTTTATCCCCCCAATGTACCTGGTGGAGTCGAGTTCTTCGAAGAGGCGTCGACAGATCCTTCTTGAGCGACCCCCTTTCAAGCGGGAGTCACGGATCGTCGAGAAACGTCGAGAAACTCGGCGTTCGGCGACGGGGAATCGACGGCCCTTCTTGAATGCCTTCCCTTTCAAGCGGGAGGCACGGGGCGTCGAACATCCGTCGACAAACAGGGTAGAGCGGCGTCGATGAGGCGGCAGCTTCGTCCGAGCGGTGCTCGTCGGCGTCGGAGCGTCGGCGTCCTGCAAGGCAGAGGCGTGCGGGGCACCTCGGTGACAATAGTTCTGGACCGCAAAGATTGTGGAGACGGAGGCCCAGCAAGGGCGTCGAGTCGTTTGAGTCTTGGTGATCTTCGGGTGGCGGGAAACCCACCGGCAGGTTTCTCCTCGGCGCGTTGGTCATCCTCGACTTTCTCCGGCAGGATAAAGCGGTCGACGGTGCGGACGAGGGAGCCCTTCGATTCGAATGTTCTTAGGCAAAGGAGCGGACGGCTCCGGTCGTCGGCGGCACGGCGTCAAGTGGTTCCCACGGCTGGGCAACACAACTTCGACGGGCCTCCAGCGGTTACACAAACCTGCGGACCCTGCTCGACGACAATGGACCTCGACGGCGGCGAGGTCCGGGTGCTTCACTTCGATCTCCTCGGCGGTCCCGTCTCGGGTCGACAGTCTTTTGAGGGTCTGTCTTCCAGGGCGCTTCGGCGAAGATGGAGCGGTGCTCGATGGTCCCTCGGAGCACGGGAAGAGGGTGCCTTACCAGGTCCTCTCTCGCGTCAGCCTTCGACGATTTTGGCAGCCTTCGGATCGGTCGAAGCAAATGCCACAGCAAGTCTTCTTCTTCCAGCTGGACGTCGAGGATCAGCAGTTCCAGTTACTCTTAGAGTGGAGACTCAGCACCAGGATGCTTCTGAACGTTCCTGAACGTTCCTGAACAGTTACCAGTGGTGAGAGGTCCCCAGATATACTATTCTGCCTCCCATCCACACTGCTGGCACACACTCAGCAGCCAATCATACAGAAGGGCATTCATGCAGTCAGTCAGCCAATCAGGCACACAGTGCATTCAGGCCACACTCCTCCCTTTCAGACACTCACAACAAGGAATGTGGATTGGGACAAGTACCCAGCCATTCAACACTACACACTGCATTCAGGCCAGTTTCGGGCAGGGCTGTCTCAGTCTTTGTCTCTCATGCCAGAAACCAGACAACCACAACAAGGAGTGTATATTGGTCACACACTCCATTCACCCAGGTCCCACCCACAGGAGGTACCCACAACATACAGTCACTGGGAAGGCTCCAGTCAGTCTAGCTGGGCCTTCACAACAACACCATATATGGAACTTCCACCCAACAGCCAGTCAGGGGGAAGGGACAGAGTCAGGGCTTCCCAGGACTTTGGGAAAACAAGATAACAGGCAATAGAAAGCAAGAGGCCACAGGGGCCATCTTGTTTTCTATCAGGAATCAACTGATCCCAATGGCAGGGTCTGGGTATCCCAAAATGGAGGACACCCAGAGCACCTGTCAAATTCAGCATGGAGCTGCCACCAGCCCATACCCTGCTCTGGGGCCACCCACAGGTGCCCAAAAACATACACTAGGGGCACAGGGTTGTACCCCTACCCATGGGTGCCATAAGGGTATCCCATGGGTCTGTTCACCAAACCAAAATATGAGAGCTGCACTGCCAGGAATCCCACATGGACTCCTGGGCAGAAAACATGACAGAACACACAATAAAAAACAGTAAAGGACAAGGATTCAGAGGCCCTGTCCCTCTGATGCATTTCCAGCATCACAATGAGGCCCAACAAGGCCGAAACATGCCTAGGGTTGCTTGTGTTTCCATGCAGAGAGGTCCTGGCCTAGCAGTTCGGCCCGGACTGCTCCCATTGATGGCAGTACCTGACTGGTTTTCATATGTTTCATATATTGTGTGAGTGATAAACAGTTATGTTTTATGTGTGACACTGATCAACCATGGCGTGATGTGTGCTTGAGAGACAGGGGGAAAGGGAGGCATAGACAGAGACAGGCTACAGAGAGAGGGAGAAAGAGGGGGGCAGGGGGAGACATGCTTCGATACATTAATGGAAGTGTTTTATAATGGCGCAATCCCATAGGAAAACGTTCCATGAATCAGACCCATTATGTTAGTCATCTGTCCTATAGCCTGCCTTCAGGAAGTCATGTGCTGCGATTCCAGCTGTGGTCGTTGGTGTCCTCGACAGACCTGCACGCAGCACATGCAGCTATAATCCCTAACACTGAATGAAGGACGGATTAAAATGGTGCGCTTTATAAAAATATGAATGAAAGCGTGCACGAGAATAAATCCGCTGCTGAAAATGAAAGAATAGAACAAATGAGGACATACCAGGCAAGGACTCCCCAAGTCTTCTGTGGTATCAGGACCTGACCCGCATGTGTCATCCAGCCTTGCCCAAGGCCCCTGTTTCATGATAATCGCTTGAACTGATCAGGGATTTTCACTGGGTTGTCACTTTTGCAGACCTTTTGGGTATTTTAGGATGACACGGTTCGGCCTCATCGCCAACGGCCTCTAGGATCCATTGCAGGGCAGCAAGCGGACATGTGTTTCTGTATTGTGCGCCGCAGAAAGCTCTAAATAAGTACTTGATTGAAAGAGGGTACTGTAGAAATAAGACGAGGGAGGGGATCCACAGATACCCTAGGGTGTAGCAAAGGATGAAAGAGAGGAGCGATGAAACGGGGCAAGCGGCAGTGGGTGGCCTCAGCAAGTGTGATATGGGTACATGGGCAGGGTTTTAAGTGGACCGGGGCTAAACAGGGTAGACCCCCAGCAGTCTACAAAAAGGACTCCCGAGCCAGGGCCCTGCTTCCCCCACTCAACTAGCCCAGATACACTGACCCTCAGCAGGCAGCCCATTTTGCCAAAAAGATGCAAATGGTTAAAGGGCTGCCTGCAGGTGTTGTACGTGTGATAAGTGAAAGGGAGACATTCCTCTCCTTCTTCCTAATCAGAAAGGTGGACACCTGCAAGCATCTCTTTAACCATGGATGGCTCTTTGTGTAAATGGGATGCCTCCTGGGGGTCAGCTCCTGTCATTAAGGAACAAAGGGAGAGGCAGGGCGCCCCAGCTCTCCTTCTGTTTCTTAGTGAGAGGGGCTAATCTTCTGAAGGCAACCCTTCCGCTCAAGGAGCTGCATGGTTAAAGGGCTGCCTGCGAGGGTCAGTGACACCCGCAGGCAGCCCTTTAACAAGGCAGCTCATTCAATGAAAGGGCTGCAGGCAGGGTGTTAGCGCCTCTCTTCAAGAAACAAACAAAAGGAGAGCTGGGGTGCACTAGTATTATACCTTTGGTGCTCCCGACCCTCCTTTTGTTTCTTAATCACAGGCTCAGACACCCACAGGCAGCCTGCCAACATGACTTGGAGCCCGTGATTTGGAACAAAAAGGAGGGGCTGGGTGCATCAAAGGTATAATACCTGTGCACCCCAGCTCTCTGGCTTGGCTCATTTGCCAGGACCCCACACCCTATATGCGAGGTGGGGGGCTCTAGTTGGGGGCCTAAGTATCGGTGGGTGGGATCCAACCACCCATACTTAGGCCACACCTACCAACTAGAGCCCCACCCTCAATTCTGAGGCCCACTTAAAGCAATGTACATGGGAATGTTATTAATCAAGGATATGATTTGGATGATAGGAAGGAATTTGGGTGATTGAAGAAAGAATGGTTTGATGATAGGAAAGAGTTAAGGGTGGAAGGCAGGGGCAGAGCCAGGTGGACAGGGGGTCGGTCACCCCTCCCAGCTCCCCCTAGTGATATGATTTGATATTATATGGTGTGGCATTTATAATGCGCATGTACAGAAGGGTTTCTAGGTGCAACAAGACAAGGAGGGGAAACAAAGGGAGGACAAAATAGCGATATTACTAGGCCTTGTGTCTTTCAGATTGTGCAAGTGCTGGGAAGAGAGAAGGGAAGAAGTGCCATAGGGGAATGGAAGGGAGAAGTGCAGTTAACTCACAAGCGCAGCCAGTGGGTGGCTCATAAGTGCAGAGAGAAGGGACTGTAGTGTTGCAGATACAGACCCTTAAGTGCTGGGGAGCCCTGAGGCAGTGATAGGGCAACTGGACATGCAGGAGCCTGGGCCCGAGTTCAGAGGGTGACCAGGTGACAAGTGCATGGAGCAGTCAGTTGCATCAGCCGGGGAGAGGAAGAGAGGAAGTGGAAGTGAAAAAGAAGGTCTTGAGTTGCTTCCGGAAGCAGAGGTGGTTCTGCTCAAGTTTGAGAGAGGCAGGGAGGCTGTTCCAGAGGGAGGTCCCTGCCAAGGAGATAGATCTGCCCCAACTCTATGCTTGGAGAAGCGTCTGACCCCGAGAGAGTTGGAGGTGGATGAGCGGAGAGCTTGAGAAGTAAGATGTTTTGGAAGAGAAAGTTGGAGTTAGAGTGGTCCTATGCCCCAGAAAGCCTTGTGGATGATGCAGAGGGTCTTGAAGTTGATCCTCACAGTCACATTAAGCCAGTAAATAGATTTCAGAGCTGGGGAGATATGATCCCTGGGCTTGAGGCCAAGGACAAGTCTTGCAGTCCTTTCTGGATAAGTTGTAAAGGTCGAAAAGTAGAGGCAGGAAGATTTAGAAAGAGGCTGTTGCAATAGTCTAGCATAGAGAGGACTAGAGCCCTGGAGAGAGTGAGCTTCTGTGGGAAAGTGAGAAAAGGAAGAATACCTCTGAGGCGGTGCAGCTGATAGTTTGACTTCTAAGAGGTGTCAGAGATGTGAGGAGAGAAAGAGAGGGTGGAGTCGAAGATGACACAAAGGTTCTTAGCCTCACAGGAAGGAGCGGGAAGAGGGCCCATAGTGGGTGGCCAGAGAGAGAGAGAGAGAGAGGAAAGGAGGGAGCGCGTGTCCCAATGAGTAAGAACTCAGTCTTAGTGACATTAAGGCAGAGATCATTGGTGGCACACAATTCCTGAATAGCGGCCAGACAGTCTGGTATGAGAAAAGAAGCAGAGTTGGCTGAGGGGACCCTGAAAGAGAGCTGAGTGTCATCTGCATAACATTGAAAATTGGAACATAAAGTAGCGATGCAGTGGGAAAGAGGTGCCAGTTAGTGGTTGAAGAGCCAGGGAGAGAGGTTAGACCTCCGGGGAACACCACAAGTAAAGAGAGAGATAGAAGAGAGGAAAGACCCCAGTTTGCCTATCGTGTTGCTGTCCACGGTTGGTGTCATCACATTGCAATCGCCTGCATTCTTCACTTCTAGGTTCCCTGCTGACCTCTGTGTTTTGCTTTTGGTTCTGTACTACATCTGCATTCTCTATTTATAGGTTTCCTGTTGTCCTCTTTTTATTTCTGATGGTTCTGTACTGCAACTTATTTGTAGATCTGTTGTTCTTGTTCTTTGTTGTGAGCCCTCCCTTTTGTGTCCCCCCTGTGCCTCCCATCTGTCTGCCCCCCCTGCACAACCTTCCCTCCCCCTTCCCTGCCTGGGCTCCCCTCTCCCTTCCACCCTTCTCTCCTTCCAGCACCCGCTATGGTGCTCTGTCTCACAATCTTTTCTAACTGCGTTTCTATCAACTATCCTATCCCTCTCACTAGGTCTGGCAGGAAGAAGCTCCAAAGGGACATCCTGGTCTCCAACACAGGCATCCCTATCGCTGATACCTATACCAGTGCTTCCTCCACACAGACCATTACCAACATACTCTTTGTCGTTCCCTCTACAGGCCTATGATGGTACCCCCATATGCTCTCTGTGCTCTCTCCTTTTTCCCCTTCTCTCATTAATGGTGAAACCCGCTGGGAAGCCCTCCTGGCCCCCTTCCTCTCCTCTAAGACTGTCATTACTGTCTACTTAAATGGTACTGTCTTGGTCCAGGGCCCTCAGGTCAATCTCCTCCTCTTTGATAGACTCTTCCCGCGCCTTATCAACTTCCTTTCCTCTCCTGCTATTCCTTCTTACCCCTCTCTGGCTCCTCTGCTGCTTACTTCCTCTACCACCTAGTCGGCACCCCTACTTCTTCACTGACCACCCTGTTCCCTCCCCCCTCTGGCACTATCGTCTTCCTCTCTGACAACCCTGCCTTCTATTCCTTCCTCCTCTGCTCATCCTCGGGCACCTCCAACACTTCTGCAGGGTGTACCTCTGTCCTGTTACCCTCCCCGGAAGTCCTTCAAATGTGGCAACCTGCCCCACATTGCTACTCCCAACTCTTGTTCAGCTTTCAAACACTTCTCTGACATCTGCCATATCCTGGAAGAGCATGGTTTGGATGTATTCGGTCTCACCAAGACTTAGTTCACGGCCAGCTCTGTCATGAGTTTCTACACTCTCCTTCCCGATGGCTTCAAGTTCCTCTCCGAACCCACAACCAACTGTCCCGGTGGGGTTGGATTCCTGCTTCTATCAGTGCAATGTAGCACTACTTCTCCTTTGAATGCCTGGACTGCAGGCTCTCTATCTCTCCTGGCCTCTCTCTCACAGTGCCCACTATCTACCTGGCCAGATTGCCCACTTCCTCTCTGAGTGGGCTGACCTCTCCTCCTCGCTCCTTTCCTCTACCTCTCAACTTCTCCTTGGAGACATGGACATCCACCTGGATGCTACCAGTTCTTCCTCAAGACTCTTTCACACCCTCTGTGATACTCTATGTCTCTCTATTCTTCCTTCTGGCCCAACTCCCTCTGCAGGGCTTACCCTGGATGTTCTGATCTCCTCAGACCTCTCCTTCTCTAACCCTCTCACCACTCCTGTCTCTTGAAGTAATCACTTTCTCCTTTCTTCCCATCTTTCTATCTCTTCCCCACAGGTCAAGCCAACTCTAGTACTGTCACCTACCTTCTCAGGCATCTGAGCCATGAAGCGTGTGTCAGTTGTGGCTCTCCCCCGCTACTTTCCCTCCTCCTCCTGCACCTTTGGCTGACTCACAACCTGACACAGCCCTCTCTAAACTTAATCTCTCTATCTCTAACACTCTGGATGTCCTTGCCCCTGTCATGAGGATCCGCTTGAAGCCCAAATCTAAGTGCAACTCTTAGTGTGATTCTGACCTCGCTGCCCTTAAACGCAAATGTAGGGTGGCGGAGAGAAAGTAGAGGGCAATTGGTTGCACCCCTGACAAACTGGCCTGCTGCCTGCACCAAAGGCAGTACAGACTCTCTTTCCTCTCTAAGAAGAGATCCTACATTCAAGTCAACATCTCTGTGGCATCTAACAACTCGCCCAAACTCTGCGAGGAGCTAGTCAATCCTGCTGCAGTCTCTACCTCTCTTGTTCCCTCCCAGGCCCTCTGCATGGCCTTGGCCTCTCATCTCACTACTAAACCTCAGGACATCCTGTTCACCCTCTATTCCTCTACATCCTCTTCCTCATCCTCTACCACTCCTGGCCCGTCTGAGGCTGACTCTCCTTCTCCTTTCTCCTCCCTTCCCCTGTTCACCCCTGTCGATGCTTTTAGGCAAGTCTGATCTATGAAAGTCTCCTGCTCATCCAGAACAAGCAAGGACCACATTGACACCCTTGCTCCAGCCTTGACTGATGTCTGCAATCACTCCTTTGCCAATGATACCTTCCTCTCCCCCTTGAGCACTCTCTTACGCACCACCTTCTAAAGAAGCCCTTGGCCAATCCTTCGTCTGCAGCAAACTATTGCCCTATCTCCATCACATACTCGTTGTGTCCTGGACGTACGACCTAATTTTTAGTACAAACGGTCAACAACCTTGGTATTACTGATCAGGCCCTGGTCTGGTAGACCTGCTTTCTCACCGACTGACCCTCTCACGTCAAACTGGGTTCTTTCCTCTCTTCTGAAATAGCAAACGGCTGCAGTCAGTGATGTGCTTCTGCTTCTTTAAATGTAATCAAATGTTCATGCTTTCGTTTTCTGTAATCATGACACATGCATTAAGTTGCACAAAAAGTAAAAAAACAAATAACTTTTCAATACGAATAGTTAAGCCATAAAAAATGTGAAAACAGGCTTGTTGAATATGAGTAACTAAGATTTGCCTCATATTTCTCTTTCAGTTCCAACAACTGTGAGAGCCCACAGTTCTCGCAATTGAATTTGGTTTAGACGCTGATCTAATTCAATGACACACACGCCAAAGAAACAATGAAAAGGTTAGTGTTAATAGTTGCATGTGCACACAGATAGAGACACGACACTTCCATCCAGATTTTAATTATGTCACCAAACACTTTTGTTTGTTTTGGTTTTTAGATTGCTACACTGTGAAAGGTCAACCAATGAATTTCATTCTGCCATCTAAATTTTGATGCCATTACTTAACGTCCTGAAGACGGGTCCAGTCCAGCACACATCTCATAGCAGTCTGAGCCAGCTACAGAGTGTGGTCTAAAATTGCTGCTAGAACCCAGAAACACATTTTTCTGTGTCGTCAGAGTCAAGGACAAATGAATGATTAATTGAGGATATATGTAATAGCAACATGTCTACCTCACATTCTTACTAACCTCACAACATTGTTTCAATTCAAAAAGTGTTTTAGGGTTGGTTTGTTAGAAAATATCGACTTTCATAAATTGTGTATTGTTTATGTGATGTTTCATGTAAACAAAATGCATTTTTGTCTTTTTCATGAAATATTTTGAGTGTTTTTATACTTATTAATTAAAATATGTTTATCTCTATTTTTCATGTTCTAACAGATTGACTTACATGATTGTTAGCACCTGTTGCAACTAGACACACCCACAACGTGTGTAGGCGGGTAGCTGTTCTCACTGGCATTTCTTTATATATATGTTCACACTTGGTCCTCAGCCAAACAGCACCCTAAAAAAGAGGACTCCCTAGCTCTAATTGCTTTTTCTCCTATCTCCATCACTCCTTTTCCAGGCAAACTCTTGGAAAAGCTGGCCATCTCCCAGCTTAATCTACATACTGAATCTGTTGGTAGCCTCCATGACCACCAGTCTGGCTTCAGAGCTGCCAGAAGCACGGAAACTGCTCTCGTGAACACCCATGAAGACTTCCTCTCCAATCCTAACTCTAATATCCCCTCTGTCTTCATTATCTTCGATCTATCCTCTGCTTTTGAAACGGTCAACCATGCCATCCTGCTCAATCGTCTCCGCAACAACCTTGGTATTACCAATCAGGCCCTGGTCTGGTAGGCCTGCTTTCTCACCGACTGACCCTCTCAGGTCCAACTGGGTTCTTTCCTCTCTTCTGAAATAGCAAACGGCTGCAGTCAGTGATGTGCTTCTGCTTCTAGAAGATGGTGAGTGCATTTGTAATAGGCAGAACAGAATATTGATGGTTGACAGTTTTTAAATGGATCAGAACCTCTGGAAATGCTCAGGGCAACCTTTCAGACAATGTTGTGGCCTGCCTGCTAATACAGGAGGGGAAAGACAATATGCAAATCAGGCTTGTTCCCACCCTAAAGGACAGGCAAGCGCAAACTGCTTGGCCACACCCCTTCCACCCTACAAGCAACCCCACACATATTTCAACCTCATGCTGCTGGTGCACTAACCCTCCAAGTTACCCTAGAAAAACACAGTAACGGGAACATCAGAAGTAAGATACAGTCACACTATAATATAACAGTTGATAAACAGTACTGCTTGCCTTAAGGGTGTGCCTTTTATCCACTTCAGAAATATCAAGGTTGTGTCTGGATCACATTTTTCCTACCCAATCTATGTTGAGGTGTACTGATCAGCAAGTGTATTGCCAGTCACAATAAACAGAACCCAAAAACAATGAACTAAAGCAAGAGGCACTGAAAAGCTGCACTGCTTCTTCAAGTGGGGCATACATAATGTATTGTCTAACGAAATATTTCACCAGCAAAGCAAGCGAATAGGTGCTGCCTCATTTAAAGGACAGCACCTAATAAGAGGCATGGAGTCTGCCTCAACATCAAGTGAGAGGAACCAAAATAATGCATCACTTTATTCATCAACATTTCTCGCCAGTTATCTGCTTTCATGAAAGACAATACTAGCCTATATATTTATGGGTTTATTGTGGTGGTGTGTGACACTGTGTGTATAGTGCTGCTGTGTCTGCTGGTCTTCCTGTATTCCTGGAGTCTCTCCACGGGTTCCATTGGAAGGAGGAGCCCTTACTTACTTAACCTTCACACCACTGCGGAGCGCTGCGTGGTGTGTGGCACTGTGTGTTTAGTGCTACTGTGTCTGCTGGTCTTCCTGCATTCCTGGAGTCTCTACACACTTTCCATTGGAAGGAGGAGCCTTTTCTTACTTAACCGTCATAACGGCACGGAGCATGGTGCAGTCGTGTGCCACTGTGTGTTTAGTGCTGCTGTGGCTGCTGGTCTCCCTGAATTCCTGGAGTCTCTCCACGCATTACATTGGAAGAGGAGCCCTTTCTTATTTAACCTTCACATTGGTGCGGAGCGTGGCACAGTGTGTGGCACTGTGTGTTTAGTGATGCTGTGTCTGCTGGTCTCCCTGTATTGCTCGAGTCTTTCCACGCTTTCCTTTGCAAGGAGGAGCCCTTTCTTACTTAACCCTTGCACCAGTACAGAGTGCAATGCGGTGTGTGGCACTGTGTGTTTAGTGTTTGGTGGCTGGTGACTGTGATAGAAGAAAGTTAACATTGGATACTGCTCATGGTAGATTTTGAATAAAGGGTGGAGCGCCTGACTGTAGATCTCCAAACAATAACGTAAATTTGGAGCAAAGCTTCCCTGAAGACACAAAGCCAGAAATGTTGATAGTAACAACTTTAACACACCCCTAATGCACCTGATATAGTTTGGGTAATAGTGTGAGCGTTGAAATTTCTCTCCTGCTTTAACGAAGTTCAGTTAAGATATGCTGTAGAGCACCATTTCTCAGGAACTTGCCGAGCATTGGTCAAATTAACATTTCACAGGTCGGGCATTGCATGTGAGTGACTGTGGGACTTGTCCTTTGAGCTCTTTGCAAACGAAAACCCCAAAGGTAAGTACATTGGTTGGATCACATCCGTATGAGATTGACTGCAGAAGGTGTATCCTTTGAGCTCTTTGCAGACTGTACATTGTATGGAGTAACTCAGGCGCTATTATTAAGGTGAGGTAACGGCTAAATGTGGCTAACTCAGTCAGGCAGTTTAGGAGTTGGAGAGTTAATATATATTGAACTTTACGGTAACTTCCGCCTCTCGGTTAACTGCTGGAAGGTTGGCTTATTTATGAGTTCTGTGCCATACTTATGAAGGTCTCACTGCCTTTTTACTCATCACATTCAGCCTGGTTTTGTGCAACGTAAGCACTATTTACTGGTGCTAGGCTTTTTCATTTTCTTTCCTCTAGTAATATGCCTGCCAAACAACCGTGGTTCCATAAAGATCAAGGCACAAAGAGAAATCACAGATCAGCTTCTGGGGACTATAAGGAACTCATGGTGGCAATAGAAAAGATAGACAAAAGTGATCACAATTCAAGGGTGTTTATTCAACTGTATGCAGGATGGAAAAAAACGCCTAATCTAAACCTAAATCTAAGATGGGATGCAAGCGTTGACCATTAAATGAAAATAAGGCAGTCCTCATTTCCTTGTGTCAAACCAAAAGGGCCTATACTAAGAAACCTATTGCCAAACCTTACAACTACTACAAAAAGGGTGTGGGGTGGTTTTCAAGAAAGAAAGAAGTGTTCATAAATAATGTCAGGATACGGCAGCTCAGGTCTCTCTTCCCCACGTTTTGAGCACGGGGTAAGGTGGGATCTCGGAGCACAGCACACACTCGAGCTTCCTTCGCACAAGTTGACAGTTCTGTTCCAGTTTATCAGCAGCCTTGGTGGCCAAGTCTCATTTCTTGTGAAAATCTCTTGCCTTCGAGGGCCAGACATAGTCAAACAACAAAAACCAATTTCTTAGACAAATGACATTTTGTTTCCTGCTTTTACTTAGGGTGAGGGATCTTCAACCCTGACTCCCCCTCTTCCGAGTGCTGACCCCTGTTCCTCATAGTGTTGGGTGATTGCATTTCACCCCTTGGATCTCTCTCTTCCGGGCTTGGATCCTAAAACAGTTACTTTCAATATCAAGGCATTCAGTGGATGGTTTCCTGGTCCCGAGGGCCTGATAGGTTCACAAAGTTCTATTTTACGTATTTCTCAGGTGATGGCTTCACCCTTGGGTCCCCCTCTTCTGGGCACAGACCCCTTGTCTACTTTCAACCTCCCACCACCGGTTTCACTATGGCTTTTCTCAGGTGATGGATTCACCCCTGGAACTCCCTTGTATGGGATCATATCCCTCTCAACGGTTGATCTTTATACAATGAACTTTGGGTGATAACTTCACCCCTGGATCTCCGTCATTCATGCTCAGACCCTACTCAATTGTCAATGGGAGTCATTACAACCCTGGAGGTAACCATGACACTTTTTGCGGCATGGCTACCACCATTCCGAGTCCAGGTTCCCTGAATGGGGAAATACCGGGCCATTCCGACCTTGGAGGGCCCTGTATTTCCCCATTCATGGAACCCAGACCCGGTCAATCCCCATTCCCATTTGAGCCCCCAAAGTGCCAGACCTCCCCAGGCCACCTGAATAAGGGTCTCCTGAAGTCTACCTGGGAGAATACCCTCAGGTTTCTCACCGGACCTACACTCCTCCTTAGTGGATGAGCGGCTACAAAAAAAAGGCCAAAAGATTGCAGGTTTCTAAGCCCACAACTGAGTGTAAGGAAATTAACAGGAACCTTGATAAGAACCAGCCTAAAATTATTGTTTCTGTAATACCCAATGCTCTGGTATCAGACTCTGCTGCCAATAGAAACACCTTAGAGGTACATGAACCAGCATTACTTACTAATAATCTAACCAACTCTAGGCTGGATAATAACTATTTTCTTAATTTGACTTATGAGTTAAAATGACAATCACTTGGTACCTCAGCTCCGCTTGAAGTGGACAAGACTCATTGCAGCGGGGATGGATGTGAGAATATAATGGGCAGTAATTTGTCTCCCTCCTTGGCTTTGACTCGTGACAATATTATGGCAAGCCACTTATCGGCTACACACAATTTGACATGTTTTGCCATATCAGGAGACAGTACTATGTTCAAAAGTACAATTATTACACAGCTGCCTGACCATGCAACTATACCCTTTGACAAGGATGACTCACTATGTACTCTCAATAAGTTGGATGAGATTGTGGCTACGTTAGATGCCATTTTTGGTCTCTGTTCCTCAATTATGAAGGAGAATCGGAACCTCAATATTATTGTTGCAAACATAGTTGATGTAATAATGAATAACTGTATTTGTAATAACCCAAAGGAAGCAAATAGGGACCAAGATAATAATGTCAATGAATGCAGTTGGTGACCAGTGTGCTGCCATTGTGAGGGATGCTAATGACGTAATTGAGGTTTCCTGTGTGACAGAGAAATCCATAGATGATAGTCTAATTGTTAATGATAGCGTCCCTCCTCTTAGTAACCATGATATTTTGGTTACTGAAGACCCTACTTATGGGGTAAGGAAAAAAGAATGGCTTATCTATGGCCTAAACAAGCACTGATGAGATGGTTTATACCAGTGTGGGTAGTTGATATGAAGTGTCCACTGCTGGTAGTAATCTAATAACTAAAAGGGTGGTGGGGGAACAGGTCATTAGATCAATAGATAACTGGATTAACCACACACACAGCATTCCTGGAAAACACCCTTCCAAGTCACCAATTAAGCGTGTTGTAAAGCTTGTGTGCACTACTTATCTGCCTTTGTATACCACCAAGACTGATACTGAGGATAGGAGTGTCATAATGGAAATGCATAAATATAGTGAAGGTGATGATCAGGATAATGGGGGTCATGGTCCTTATAGAAATACCCCCAGTCTTGGCAAGTAGAATGTGCGTGGTAACTATATATTGGGTAAATCCATAAAACTGGTGGAACTTCTTCCAATAGCCGATAGTCCATTTCTCAACCGTGAAAGTGTACTTGGCACATTCCATCTTATCCCAGAGCTTGGCATGATTACCTCGAGTGATATTGAATACATTGAATTGCCTGACCTTGATTATTGTGAAAAATTGGTTATTATACAGTTTGTATCACCTATTATAGTTGATAGGATAAGAATAGACTTGGCTCAATATTTGAGCAAATGTTTTGAGATTATAATTTGTAAAAATATATGAATGCTAGTTTGAGCTATCTATCTCAACCTTTGATTAACCCTCCTGTGATGTATACCAACTATCAAACTGAGAGACCTAGTCAGTAAATAGCGTTTTTTAGTTAGCAGTTCAGGGACGTCATTTCACCAAAATGCCAGGGGTAGCGGAAGGGACATCACATGACCCTTGACGATGTCATTTGACCCCCGCCCCAAAGTGATATCACGGATAGCGATGGAACACAACATTTCACCCGTTGACAAAACAGGAAGTGGCATCACATAGCATTATACACTACGACAAATATAGTTACGATATCACTATGTGATGTGCATTTCATACAAGAATCGATCGCCATATGTATCATTAAGATCAGTGTGTGTAGGCCCATATTACCAAATTACTGTGTATACAAGCAGACGTCTATGACCAAATGATAATGATGTGTTATTATATAGCACTTACACTTATGCGCTTTATATAGACAAAATATACACCCAATATCACCCAACCTGTGTTGGTACTCATTTATTGACCTCAGAAGGATGAAAGGCTGAGTGAGGCGTTTAAGAACAGACTAAATGAATGGCCCACCCCCTGAAGTGTGCCTGAAATAAATATTTAATGAGCCTAGTAATTATTGTATAGAATTCCAGAAAGACACATTATTTGGTATTCCTATTCTTTCTTATTTAGGGTCAGTGCTGAAAGTGTTAGACTTGTGGCACTCCTGTTCTTATTTTTCTTCTTTTCTAAGGGGCCTGAACAAGAAAGCCAGCCTCCCCAGAAGTAAAGAGCCACAGGCCAGGAGTGGCATTACACATTTTTTAAATTTTTTTTTAGAGGTCGCAAGGGAGACCACAGAGGTCGCAAGGGAGACCTCAGAGTTTGCAGTTGCGACCTCAGAGGTTGCAGTTGCGACCTCTGGTGACCCCTAAATGACGTCGCTGTAGCAGTTTACAGGAAAATGTAATCCTGGCACACTGAAAGATTACATTATGGTGCCCAAAGAAATTCCTTGGAAAAGGACTTGGTCACACTACTGTCATGGAATACATGTGGTTATCATCCATAGTTAGTCCAGAAATAAGCCATGACATTTCTAATTGTGATATATTTGCCTTACACAAAACCTGGGTTAGTGTTAAAATTGAATTAGATGGTTTTAAGGTATTGATCAACCCCGCTGTTCACTCTGGGGCTGGTTGACCTTCAGGTGGTCTATGTATAGGGGTTAACAACAAGTTGACGCTAAGTGAGTACTGCAGATATGGCAATTCTCCCCATGTCCTTAGTGGGGTCATCTCTGGGCTGTTCAATTGAGGACTTGCTTCATATCAATGTGTATTTTCTACCTGGTGAAGCAGATAGTGAATCTAAACTCCTATTGGTTATGGATATTATGGAGGGTTCGACTGAGCAGTTTCCTTAATCTCAGGTGATGGTCGTAGGTGATTTTAACTTTTGGCCAATACAGCTATGGATAAATAGGGGGAAGTTTGCACATCATATGACCTTACCCGCCCTCGTGTCCTGTTTAAATATCTTAGAAACCGTATTCAACTTAACAATGGTATGAGGTGGTTAGAGATTTTTAACAATCATGGCTTGAAATATCTTAATCCCTCTAAACTTAATGATGAAACAAATTGGGATACATGGTCAAACGGTACGGTTTGATCTAGAGTAGATTATGTATTTGTAAGTGAAGGTGTGGGTAATATTGTAAAAGATATGGATCCTGTACCCACCAATCTAAGTGACCATGTATCTTGAAACTTATGTTGAGTTGCAAAATGAGATTGCCCCAAAGACACAGGAATATGTCTCTACAACTAAACACTGGTGGCAATCAGATAGTTTGGATGGATCAGAATATTGATAGCTTTGAGAGAGAATTTCAATCCCTTGAAGTGGATTCTCATGACCGTGCCCCATGACTATTACTGACATTAGCTGCTGCAGACCATTCTTATGACCCTACCTAAAGGCCAGATTAAGTTAAAATCTGGTATAAAAAAAAAACCTTATTAATGACTATGATAGCACCATCAAGGCAAGAAAAAAACTGCTGATGAGAAATACAAATATTATCAAACATACTGATTCATTGAGTGACTCAGTGAAAAATAGTGTGGTGACTAATCTTCATACGCAATATAAGAATTGGTTGCACTTCTATAAATGTGATACCAGAAATGCTAATTGGAAAATGATCTTTAAGATACTGAGGACTAATGATTCCATACGGTACTGGTATCTGTAAAGATAATATCTAGCCAAAGCCAATGTTAATGAAGTCAATGAAATCAGTATAGAAGAATGGGTTAGATATGTTCATGGTTATTATTTTGACATAAAACTTGAACTTAGTCCCATAACCGTTACTAGATGGGGATGTTTGAGATCCTTTCCTTTTGATACTCATGACATTCTTAGGGTTATCATGAGGCTTAAAGCACCCAGAGCTCCATGTCCAGATGGGCTAGCCAATGCCATGATCAAACGGAATCCCATGAAGTGGGCCACCTTACCATTTAAACTATTTATGTTGATATCGGAAAGTGGTGATATCCTGAAAAATTGGAGGAAGTCCATCCTAGTTCCCATCCTTAAGAAAGGATCTAGATCGACGCATTTCAACTACAGACTATTGGCTATGTCAGACACGTGTTGCAAAATGTTTAACACTCTTTTATTGAAGATCATTAATACATGGACAGAGAAGCACAATATAATTCCTCATGAGCAAGCTGGTTTTAGATCCGGACACAGTGCACTAAACAATATGGTTATGCTTAATTATCTTATATCTCACACTCTGAGTAGCGTAGAAAAGAATATACACATATGCTTCATATATTTTTTATTTTTATTTTTTATTTTATTTACTGGTTTGTAATTACAATTCGCAATTTTTACAAGAATCTTTACTGTTCCGACAGAGCTAAGAGATTCACTGAAAAGATAAAAATGGCCGATAGGACATAAATATGCTAGAAGAAGCCGTTATTACAGAGAAAATGGCATACAATGTCTGGACTTAATGGTTTGATGTTCAAAAGGTTGGGGTTCGAATAATCGAACACCTGTAACAGATGTTCATTAGCGTCTGATTCACTTCACCATCCTCCTATAGTTTGTTTGAGATCTGATGCCGCCTGCAGTCATACAAACAAAGGTTCAAATTGTTTTCGTGCCCTAGTTACCAGACTGTGCATTTATTTTGCAGAATACAGCTTCCAAAATGTTTACTGTTGTTAATGCCCATGATATTTTTTCACCTGACATCAGCCTGTTCCACCATGTCGTTTCTTTGTCTTCTTGTAGCCCTGCAAAGTCGGTGCACAGGTTGTTTAGATATGTAGCACGTATTTCTCTTAGCTTCGAACACTGCATCAAAAGATGGTGTACTGTTTCCAGTTTATTTACGTCGCCACATAATCTACATTCTTCAGTGGCTGTTTTTAGTCTAATCGCTTGAATTTTGCAGGTAAGGAGGAGGTTTAAACGTGCTCTCACAAAGGTGATCCTGAGTAATTTGTCGGGGAATTTTATACGGTACGGCATTGGCCCGTTCAGTCTGTTAAAGGTAGGTGGCAGATGTTTCGTGAGTTTGTTGGATTGTGCCTTTTCCAGAGTATTGATCCAGTCTTGAGCTTCTAATTTGGATTTTACTCTTGTGGGGTTCCTTTGCAAGTCTTCTTCTGTACACACCACTTCTTCCAATGTATTCCTTAGTTTATCCACCCATCTGTTCAAGGTGGTCAGCTTGCGGTTTATTATTTCAGTTCCGGTGATCTTGTAGGTCAGCGGTGACTCAGGTAGTGAGTTGCATTGCACCAAGAGTTACTGATTGTTCAAGAGAGAGCAGGCCTGGTTCTCGCCTGATGAGTTCTACTGAAACTGAATTTGGTAGAACTAGTAGGGGTTTCCAAAGAAACCCTTCCAGTTTCCTCCATATGGTGTTTGGCATGTTCAAAGTTGCACCCATCCCATAGGTGAGGGTCGGGACTACCTTTCCTTTGTAAAATTATATTACTGGGATGACTGAACATTTCCCGTATTTTCTATCCAGGGTCTTCATTTGAGCTGCTAAATTCTTAGCTTTTTTCCAGAGCGTTGCTTGCATTGTCTCTTCCCGGCTCGATGCATCTATGAAAACTCCTAGATATTTGTAGGATGGCACTACCTCGATGTTTATGTTTACCAAAAACCATTTGTTATTTGCCTTCTTTTTCGTAGAGCTTTTCCCAAATATCAGAACCTTTGTTTTTTTCGTGTTTATTTGGAGATTGTTTTCATCCATGTACGCCGCCAAGTTGTTTAGTTGGCGCTGAAGGCCAATCTGTGTCTGATCTACCAGAATAAGGTTGTCTGCATATAATATTCTTGAGATGTTCAGCTTCCCCAAATTTAGAGGAAAAGACATTACAGAAAGTTCGGCTTCCTTGAGATCACCTAAATAGGCGATGAATAGGGCTGGGACAGCCCTGTTTCACACTGCGCTTTGATGGAATTTCACGCGATAGCATCCCTTGGGTGTTAAGTCGTACTCTTATTTTTTTGTTTTTGTGTAGGGCCATCACAGGGTCGAGTAGCTTTTTTGGACAATTCCAGTTTTCCAGTTTAGTCCATAGTCTTCGCCTGTCTACTCTGTCGAATGCTTGTGACAGGTCTATAAAAGCCATATACACTGGCGGTGTTCCTTGTTTTACCTTCACTTTTATCAGATTTAACAAACAAATGTTCACTGAGGTACTTCCATTTTTGAGGAAGCCCATTTGGAAGGGATCATGTGCACGTGATGTTTTTGCCCAGGTGCGAAAGTGGGCTGGAAGTAGGGTTGCACATATTTTCCCTATTATATCAAGGAGTGCTATCGAGCGATAGTTGCCGGGTTCTTCTCTGTCTCCTTGCTTGTATATCGGGACAATCACTGCTTCAGTCCAGGATGCGGGAATGGCTTTTGTTTCTCTACAGTGTTCAAAGATGGTACTGATGAACTCTGACCATTCCTCCGCGTTTTGTTTGATGTCTATGTTGCTGAGTCCATCTAGACCCGGTGCCCTTGATTTTTTGAGTCTTGTTATTACGGCTCTTATATCTTGTCTGTCAGATAGGTCAATCCATTGAGGCCCTGTGTTTCTTTGTAGAAGCTCCTCGCTAGATGTTGAGGCTCTGTAGAGATCCTCAAAGAATGTGGCCCATGATTCTTCACTCACTGCATTGATTGTTTTAATGTCTGTTTCTTTATTTGGCCTTTTGATAAGCATCCAAAAATCACTGGTTTTCTTGGTGCTAAGTGCCCTAAGCATTTGCTCTGCGTCTTTCTGGTACTGAATGTGCCTGTGCCCCAGGATCCAGGATTTGTATAATTTTATCTCACTTTGCAGCTTGCTCCACGCCAACAAAGTTTTCGCTGACTTGGCTTGTCTTTTTGCTTTTCTTAAAGCTCTTCTTTTTTCCACCACTTCCCTATCGTACGCATGTATGTTTGTAGTTGTGGCGTGATTTCCATCTTTCATTTTCTTTCTGTGCTGTAGGAGGAAGGGCAAATAATCTGGTCGTGCTGAGTTGGTTTCCGATTCGTTGGTTTGATTTTTATAGGCGTTCGTAATATGTGCAATGTTAGTTGCAGTTAGTCGCAGCCGCGTACGTTGGTTATTTACCTCTATCTGGTGTTTGTAGCTATGAGTTAGGAGGGATGTTGATACCCACGCAATTGCGACCAAATTGTGATCGCTCTCTGTAGTTTTGACTACCGAGTTGTCTTTTATGTAATGTAGCATACCCTCAGAGGTAAAAAAGTAATCAAGGGTAGCTTTCGATTTACCCCTCTCCCATGTGGGTATCGTCCCTGACCATGATCTCACTGTTGCAATGTTATGTAGATTTCTAGAATTCATCAAAGCCATCCATACTACTCCTCTCTCTTCGGCATGTGAACGTGCTTTCTTCGCCCCCGTGTTGTCTAGGTCGACGTTGCAGTTCGAGTTTAAGTCTCCACATAAAATGATGTGTGTTTGCGGGTCTTCCAGTGCGATGCAGTCGATCACTATTTCTATTTTTTTACAGAATTCTGTGCTCGAAGTTCTCTGTGGATTTAAGTATACAGTTATTATTGCGATCTTTGGTGGTTTCATTTGCCTTTGTGTGCTCTGTTTTTGCTTCCACGTTGTTAGGATTGCCAGAATACCGTATGATTCCGTTATTTTTTTAGTGATTTCAATTCCACATCCCATTCGGATAGCTATCAGTTGCCCTGCCGATGGTCGACCGAACATGCCTTTTGTTGCCGGGGCGAAAGCTATCTCAAAACCGTCCAATGCTGGTTTCGCCATCAACCATGTTTCTTGGGGACAAAGTATGTCGAATTCTCCAAGGTCTTAGTTATCTGGGTTAGTTAGATGGTGGTGACCTCTCGTGTTCCATGAGCCCATCGTAAAGACATTCTTTGTCTAAGTTTGTTGAAGATGAATCGGAGGAGGATGCTTTTCCGGCGCTCCTCCAGATGGTTGCTATTTCTCCGAATTAGAGCTTAGGGCTGCCTTTAGCCACTTCCATGGGCCCTGTGGTTTCCTTGAGTCTTCCACGTCTCGATAAATCACTTCTCTTTCCTGATCGTTCTCCTGTTTATTTACTTGGCCTTTAAGGCGATAAGTATCTGGTCTCTGATGGTCTTCCTCTGATTCAGAATGAAATCTCTGTTTACGATATTGATCACTCTTCCTGGGTGATCCATCTTTTCATGCACACCTGGTGTAATTCTCTCTTTGCCTGCTCTACTCTCATTTGGTTTCTTGATAATTATACCTCTTGTGGCTATGGATTTCCTCTACATTTGTTCCTCCTAAATTGGCCCTTTTCCGGTTTTCCTGGACTTGGCTTTTTGATATCTGACGACATTTTGGACCCTCACTCTCCTTGAGACTCCTTGGCCTTCCATCATGTTTACTTTCTTGTGTTACTTCTGTCATTGTGAAGCCTGCTTTTCTTAGTTCTTTATATGGCTCGTTTGTGAGTCTCTCAATTGCCCCACTTTTGATATGGAGGTATGTTTTTGCCTTCCAATCACGATGATAGGGTTCAATTAAGATGAAGTCCTCTGTCTTCAGGTGTTGCAGAGAAGCAATTTTACTCAATGTTTTTAAGACTGTTTTCCTGTTCAGGACGATATAGTCACTTTTGCATGATGATTGTTCTAGCTTGAACACTCAATTTTTTTCCGATTTGGCTTCTCGTAGGGTAGGTCTTTCCCGCCCCAATGCTCTTCTTGTTCTTTCCTTTGAGTTACTTCGTACTCTTTGTCTTTTTGGGGTCAATGTCCGTCTATTTAAGTCACTCTGATTTGTTTCTTGTTTTTCTTTAGAGTGTTCCCCATGACTCTGGTCTCGTTGATTGGCTCCGTGCTGTTTAGACCCTGTTTTCTCCCCCTTTTTAGATGTCTTGTTTTCTGTGGGGACTTCTGCCTCTATCTGATCTGTCTTTGTGATGTCCTCTTTGGCCGTGGTCTCAATAGCTTTATCTTGAGACATCTCCTTATCTGGCTCTGAGTCCGGGTAGACCGATATATCCAATAATGGACTTCTCGTTAGAAATTCCTCCACTGTTCTTGGGGATTTTTCTGTGTGTATGCTCTTTTTCTGAATGTTTGTAGTTTTCAGGTCATCTCGCTTAGGACTCTTGGTCAAGTCGATACTGCCCTCCGTTGACGGAATTTAATTTTTTGCTGTGTCTGTTTGTTGTGCTAACTTCAAGCATATTTTTTCTCTTTGATCGCTTCTAGATATTGTATTTTGGTCCAGTCTCATATTTTGACTTTGCACCCGTACATCTTCAGCCAGAGGGGCCTGTTTAGACTTGCCAGCCACACGATCTGTGTCGACCTTCTCCTTTGTTGGCCATACTTCAGATTGACTTCCCGTTGCTTTTTTTTTTTAGCTTGTTATTCTGACTTTCCTCTTTGAGAGCTGCCTCCATGGCTTCCCAATTTGCCTCCCATGTCGCAGTCTGTTTTTCATTTTTAGCTTCCATCGCTGTTAAGTATCCTTCAATGAAGTCAAATTTTGATAGTAATTTCCCTAAAATGGTTGTATTATCTTTTGTAGCTTTGTTTATAGTTTCATAATGTTTTCCAAACGGAGCAAGGGAGATAGTAATTGCTGCCATAATCGTTGTCATATCAGATTTTTTGTTCGGTGAATTTTTGCTGTGTATCCATCATGATTTCACTATGTCTTCTATGTTTCCCCGGCGTTTGTTCTAAGTTATGTGGTAGCGTGTGAGAGTGAGCCGGACTTTCAGCAAACGAAGATGCCCGGGGGGAGGTCGCCAGAGGTCGATGCTCCCCTTGGTTCCCCGTCTGACTTCTTAGTGACATGCTTTTTTTCTGTGGTATGTGTTGATCGAGTTTCACTTCCGTTTGAATGTTGCAGATGGATTTTTGCCCATGATTGTTCGCTCATTTTCCTTCCAGCACCAGAAGTGTGAGGATACTCCCTCGTCTGTTCCTCCTGTGGCACGGCATGCTCATGCAAGTCTGGAAATGAGGTATTCTATGTGGAATCCGTTTTTTCCTGTTGTACGTCATTGTGTTTTTGCAGGGTCTCAGTCTTGGACAAGACTTTTTTTCGCTAAATCAGGGGAACATTTGGCTCTAGGCATGCCGCATCTTGAGCCATCTTATCAGAATGTTGGAGGCCTTTTAGATCTATTGAGAGGTGATTTTCGCCTCCTCCTCGTAGTGGACTGATAGAATCACATAGTTTAGGCTCCACGACTGGATCTTTATTATGCTCAGGACCATTTTCTGTATTTTCTTTAGTAGAAGCTTTTGAATCATGCGTTTTTCTTGTTTTATTTGCAGGCAGAATCTCTTCTACTACTTCCAGCATTTCTGCATCGGATAATTCAGTGTCTGTATTGAGTTTCCGTTTGTGCTGTTGCTTCTTAAAGAAGTTGAGCAGTGCGTTTAAGATTAGAGGATTGGGTAACTTTTCCATATAATTTTTCCTTTTTCTTGTTTATTGTTTTTTGACAGTTTTTTTGGTTTTTCATTCCAAAACTGGTGCCTGTGTAATTGCTTCTAGTCTGCAAATTGCCCTTTGGTTTCTCTGCTTTTTATTTTGGTTTAAGGGCTTTCCCTTTTTGTCTTTTGCTATAGATTGTTTTTGTTTTTCTTGCCCCAACCCCCTTTTCTGAGTCCGTTGCGGTCATCTCCTCGGGGCTAGATGGAGTGTTTTGGTCGTTTTCTACAGGGGCTTTGTAGCCAGGGGAGTATTGTCACCCATATCATCCTCCATGATCTCCTCTACACATATAGAGTTTTATTTTGTGTTAATGAACACTTGTTTTATGTCAGAGGTCACTGGTGCCTCTTTGGTCTTTGCTTGTTTATTTACTACTTCATGCTGATTTTGCACCTCTGTTTGAGATCGAGGGTGAATTTGGGCTGTTGTTAGCAGTGTCATTTTCCTCTGTACCCCCGTTATACCTGTGCTAATGTCCAGCGGCCGCCGATGTTCCGGCTCTTTTGACTGGGTCCCCCCTCCCTTCGCCTTGCATAGAGGCTGATCCTTGCGACCACCCTTTCCACTTTGCGGTGTTGTTATAGTTCTTTCCCCAGTGTCCGCAGTGTCTGGCTGTGTCGTTATAGCCAGACTTTTTCCCTGCGTTTCAGGTGTGTTGGCAGGGCAGGCCGGAGAAAGGGTCGTCCCAGACTGCCGTCCGGCAGTCTCGGCTGACAAACCTCTCGCCGAGGCGGACCTCCGGCCGACCTCCCCGCCACACACTACGGGTCCCGCCTCTGTCTTAGCTGCTAATAGCAGGGTTTTCTCCACTGCCATTATAGTGGCCGTGTTTGACATTTCCTTTAATTTATTTGTGTGTTCAATGAGGAGTTCAGGCAGAAAGTCAAAAAGCATCTCTGTTGCACAAGTCGGAGCGGATGGGGTAGCGTAGCTCTTACCTTGCTTAAAGGCAGGTGACTTTTTCTCCGGCAGCGGGAGCTTTGAGTTACTTCTGAGGCATCTTGCCGGCTCCATCATGCTCGGGTCATCCACGTCACCTGCAGACCGAAACTCCACGTTTTCTCCTATCGCCGTATGCCTCTTTTCTGCGAGATTGATGTTCGTCGAGTCCTCGGCGCCACCGACCTTCTGCACGCTCTGCATGACTGCAGACTGCTCGACTCTGCAGTAGACTCTGCTGTAGCTCCGCGGTCAAAGGAATGTTTCCTGATAAGTATTAACAATGCTGTTGATCAGAGAAAGAAGAAACATATTTAAATGCTGAAAATACAATTAAACTTTTTGATCCGAAATTAGATATGCGTGCATCTTTAAACACAAAAAGAATTGTATTGTATAGTGGAGCATTTGAGTGTGTGAATAGGGGAAAACATTAGTTGAAGCTGCAGAAATTTGGCATCTGTCCCATGGTGCTACATTTCATTAGAGTGATGCATTCTGCAGTAATCAACTGCTTTCCACCCAAGATAGGAGAAGTGGGAGTAAGATGGTTATCCTATGCGGATGATACTGTTGTAATGGATAAGACCCCTACTGGACTACAAAGATTGTTGGACGCCTCATGTGTATATGCCTCCAATAATTATCTTGTTATTAACATTAAAAAGACCAAAGTCATGATGGTAGGCGCACAATCTAGGAAAATAATAAAACCTTATTCATGGAAGATCAATAATGAATGCCTGGAGGTTGTGGATATTTATCCGTATCTGGGCATGCCTGTTGTCGGTCATCCCACTGTCTCAACGTAAGACAACATATTATCTTGTAGGAGTATTAATCGTTGGAATGTTATCAGAAGGTATATTTCAGTAAGGGGTGGCCATTCTATTGAGGGCTTCATAGAAATATATAAACATAGCATTATTCCTGGAGCATTGTATGCATTAGGGGTTTTAAATGAGAAATATGTTGAATGGCTCGATAAACTTGAGGGGAGGTTTTGGAAACCAGTTCTGAAACTCCCTGGAGCAGTCCTGATGGAAGCGATTAAATGTAAGTTAGGAATCGTTTAACTGTCTGCTCTGAGGAAAATGCATTGTGTTACACTTTATAATAGTGTTATGCCGTCATCTCAATCCGTGAGTCTCTTTGGCATTATAGTCAATGCCATTCATGCTGGCCACATGAACACCTTTGTGAGTACCTTGCGGCAGACTGTGAACTCTTTTCTTTGGAAGATTCATCTAAATAACACTGACCTTAATAATGAAGATCCTTGTTTTAACATGCTAATGAAAAGGAGAGCTACTGAATGGGATATGAACATGTCCTTGGACTATCTGAGCAATACCAAAAGTTATATTTCCTACATCAGACAAGGTTTTAAGCTTGGTAAGCCATTTGACTATTTGTTAAGATACGGAAAAGCTGATTTTAAAAGATTTATGATGTTTATACGTTTTAACATTGTTCCTTGTAAAGTGTATAATGAGGGATGGAGATCGGTCCTGTTTGAGTGCAGGAAATGCCGATATTGTGGTATTGAGGTTGAAACGGTGGGACACTTACTTACTGGGTGTTTTAAACTTGGCGGGTTATACTTTAATGGCTACTCCCACCTGGTATGTATTTTGGATGTGATAACCTTCGCAACAATTCTGGGCTGCTATTCACACTGCACAATCTCAGGTATATATTGGTGCAGCGTATTACAGATGGAAGAATATTTGATGTAATGTATATGCCTGTAATGGATATAGTGATTTTATTACATAGGGTGTACTGTGTATTATTTTTCCTCTATTTATTTAGTTATTTATTTTATTTATAGTTCACTTGTTAGGGGCTTATACAGGCAGCAAATACTGTTTGAAAGCGCCCACAGTGCAACACCGAGGGGACAGGGGATGATAGACAATATAATTACAACAATGTTAAATAATTAAATACAACAATATAAGAAGAGACATCGGGGAGGGGAAAACAAACCTGCTATGACTTGCGAGTGTTCAGAACATGTACGTGCAGAGGGGAGAGAGGTATGGGATTGGTGCTGTGGTGCTCATGGAGAGTAGCAGGTGAAGTGCTATGAAGAAAGGTAAGCGCAACCTCCAGTGGTGGAGGGTGAGCCAAGGCAAGTACAGAGGATAGAAAGCAGCTGGGATGATAAGATATGGGAGGTCAGGGCCCCAAGGATGCATAAGGGCTGTGTACACCAATCAAGTTACTGTGCGATTAGCAGGGCAGAGAAAGAGGGAAGGAAGAGTTAAAGAGGAAGGTCTTGAGGCTTTTCCGGAACTTAAGGAGGTCCTGCTCAAGATGAAGCAGGAGGGGGAGGCTGCTCCAAAGAAGGAAGCCAGCTGAGGAAAGCGATCGACCACCTACCCTCTGTTTATCAAACCGCTTTACACACAAGGAGTTGGTGCCAGAGGAATGCAGGTGTCTAGAGAAGGAATATTTACTCTGAAAGAGTTGCAGATAGAGTGGTCCCTGGGCCCAGACAGCCTTGTGGATGATGCAGAGGGATTTGAATGTAATCTCTGCTGTGTCCAGGAGCCAGTGAAGACTTTGTAGGGCAGGAGAGATGTAGATCCTGGGCTTGAGGCCAAGGATAAGTCTTTCTGCTCTATTCTGGATTAGCTGGAGGGGTCACAGAGTGGAGAAAGGTAGATTAAGGAGGAGGCTATTGAAATAGTCAAGCCTAGAGAGAACCAGAGGCCGGTTAACGTTGACTCTCTGTGGGAAGGCGAGGAAAGGTAGAATTCCTTTCAGAAAGAAATGCTAAAAGCGGGATTTCTTGGCAATGTCCTGACTATGGGAGAGGAAGGGGAGAGAGAGTAGTCGAAGATGACTCTGAGGTTTCTAGCTTCCGAGGAGGGAGCAGGGGGACAGCTCACGGAAGAAGGCCAGAGTGAAGGGAAGAGGTTGGGTGCCGGGTCCCAAAAGGAAGGATCTCTGTTTTGCTGGCATTGAGGCAGCGATCATTAGAAGTACATCAGGCCTGGATGGCTGAGAGGCAGTCAGGGATGATAGATGGTACAAGGGCATCTGCATGAAGTTTGAAGAAGAGTTGGGTGTCATCTGCATAGCACTGGAAGATGGGGGAGAAGGAGGAAATGAGGGATGGCAGCAGAGTAAGGTAGATGTTAAAGAGCCAAGGCGAAGGAATGGAGGCCTGGGGGATGCCACAGGAGGAGAAGGAAGTAGGGGAGGAAAAGGTGCCCAGTATAACTTTGGAAGAGCGGTCAGTTAGGAAGGAGATCAGCCAGTCCAGCGCCCGTTCCAAGATACCAAGGGTGTTATGGAGTCTTTTTATGAGGATGGAACAGTTCACTGTGTCAAATAAAGAGGAGAGATCAGGGAGGATGAAGACAGCAGGGTAGTTAGAATCAAGGGATGCAAGCAGTTCTTCATGGGTGTTCAGAGGAGCAGTGTCCATGCCTCTGGATGCTTGGAATCCAGATTGATGGTCATGGAGATGCCAACAAGTTCAATGGGAAAGTTAAGTTGGGGCAGGGCCAACTTCTCAAGCAGTTTCCCCAGGAAAGGGGTGATGGTGATGGGGCGGTAGTTAGCTGGGCAGGAAGGGTCTGCTGACAGTTTTGTAAGGAGGGGGGTGCACAAAGGAGTGCTGAGGGAGGATGGAAAAGAACCACTAGCAAAGGAATGGTTACAAAGATCAGCGAGAGCAGGGACAAGAGAGGAAATGTTGTCCTTTATGGTTCTGGATGAGCAAGGGACAACCTGTTTGGAGGAGACCTTCATAGAGTTGACAACTTTGGTGACTTCTTCCGGAGAGACCAAGGTGAAGAGAGGTGAAGGAGGAAAAGGAGGAAGGAGCAGGGTGAGTGGTCGAGGGAGTCAAAGGGGGAGGGATGGGTTGGAAGCATGCAGGACAAGGCTGTTCACTATGTCCTGGGTTTTGGAGGTGAAGTGAGTGGTTCAGAGTCGTACCAGGTTTTTCGCTTGGAGACAGGTTTCATGCAGATCCTCATGACTGGGGCAGGAATGTCAAGGGTGTTGGTAATGGAAAGGTAGAGGTAGCTGAGATCAGAGTCAGAGGTAGAGTCTGAGTTGGGTGTGCAAGGAGGAATGAAGGTGGAAGTGAAGGCAGCAGCTGACACCGTTTCATCATATGGATGTTTGTGAACGAGGTTGGAAGGGCTTTTGGAGGAGTTGTCACAAGGCCATAGGGACCCAGTGGGAGGAGAGAAGAGAGTGGTCAGACCAAGAGAGTGGGGTGACCAGAGGATATGAGAGAGGGAGAGTGGAGTGGATGATGGCGTCCAGTGTGTGTCCGGAAGAGCGGGTTGGACCAGAAGGAAGAATGGAGAGGGATACAGAGGTGCAGAGGTCAATGCAGAGGGTGGATGCTGTGCACAAGGAGTCTAATTGAATGTTAAAGTCACCCAGGAGTACCAGGTTGGATGTGGTTGAGAGGAAGGATAAACATAAATCAGCCCACTCAGAGAGAAACAGAGAGGAAGCGCCTGGAGGCAGGTCAATTGTAGCAATAGTCAGGGTGGAGGAGGGAAAGATGACCAATTTGCATACTAGGCTATCAAAGGATGAATAGAGCTGAGTGGGTAGGATGGAAGAAGGAATCCACTCAGGGAAGATTAAGGCAACCCCAACGCCAGCCCGATGTCAATGCTTGGATGTGATCTTAAAACCGTTGGGTAAGAGAGAGTCAAAGGAAGTGACTGAGCTGGCATTGAACCAAGTCTCAGTGAGTGCGAGTATGTCAAAGTCAGTTGCCCTCATTCCAACCCAGGTGGTAAGTTCCCTACTTTACCACCATGGTGTAAACTCTGTTTACACCATGGTGGATGGCGGATTTACTGCCCCATTCCAAGGTGAGTGGGGCGGTAAATCCCCAATCCCCATTTACCCTTCCCCATTCCCATTTTTGCCATAGGGCATAATGGGAGTGGGGAAGGTGCTAGTTACGGCACCGCTTAGCGCCTTGGTACTTAACGCCTGCTAAAAGCAGGTGTTAAGGTGGAAATCAGGCGTTAAGGGTTAACGGCGCCAATGGCGCCGTTGAACCCTTAACGCCTGGGTTGGAACGAGGGCCAGTCTCTTCAATAAGAAGGCAGATGTCAGTAGAATGTTTGTTGGCTGAGCATGCCTTGAGGATCACCAGGTGGAGACAATCGCTGCCTTTGAAAGTTTTTTGAGGTGGAGTACAGTGGCATGGTACTTCAGTCAGAGGTGGCAGAGCAGGGGGGCGTTGATGAGAGATGGCAGGATCCGGCCAAAGAGAGGAGGTTGGCCTGATGGCCATGAACCAGGCTAGTGCCAGTGAAGTAGACATTAATGCAGCAGGAAGATGAGAAGAAGCCCACCAAGAGGACTTCCCAATTGGTGCTGCCATTAATGAGAGAGGAAGAGTAATGGGAGTGAGTAGAGATGAGATGAGAAGTCCGTAGGTCTGGAGATTGGACAGAGAAAAGGATGTCACTGAAGATTTCTGTGGAGGATGCAATGTCATAGGTGTCTGCAATTGGGAGGCAAGGGTTTGTGGCAAGGATGTCTTTTTTATGCTTTTCCTATCAAACATTTGTGAGAGAGGGTGGATAGGTGATAGTGTAGCAGCTGGAGTAGATTGGAGAGATGGAGATTGCCATCGCAGAGGAAGAGGAAAGATGTGAGAGGCAGAGAGATAAAGAGGGGAGGATGGGTGCTGCAGTGCACAGTTCTGACCTTAACTCACAAGCGGACAATTGGATGTTAAGAGTAACAGTCACAAAGGAATGCAGGATGTGAGCAAAACTAGCTGTGATTAATATTTCTCTTTTAATATGCTGTGTATAAGATGTATAAGGTTTTAATTAACCAATCGGCACAATAAAGATATATATATATATATATGTGTCATATTATAAACTAAAATGTTGATATGCATTCAAAATGAAGACTGGCAGAGTGCCATTTTTCTATTTGATTCAAATGTTGTCTGATGGGAATGGCATACATGTTATTGTTTCAAAAGACGTACATAGATCTTTCAGGAATACAGAAACATTTGATACCCCATGAGATCTGTCTCGACCATCTGGAATGTGTAACCTATGTTTGCCGTTTATCAAGAAAAATCAATTTGTTTCCCCACAACAAAAGGCTATGTGAACAAGCGTTCCAAGTCCTTTACAAGTCCATCTAAAGAAATATCCTTATAAATGAAAACTAACGTACAATTAGAAGTGGAATTATGTGTGCTTGTTGATTATAAACAGGCCTGTTTCTCTAATGCCTAGCTTCAAATAGACGTCATTGCCATTAATGTGTCACTTTTGACATTATTGGAGGCAACGATGCAGACCATATACAGTTTAATGGGGACCCACACAAAGGAGGCCTTCTGTAAATTGATCCATGTTAATTATTGCTGAGAGGCCTGCCGACATTGGTTTAATTATCAACAGAAACGAAACTAAGGCAGGACTTTTTGCATTTGAAATAAAGGACCATTGAAATGCACATTATTCTTTCACTTAAGAATGTTTTTTGAGATAAATAGACAACTATACAATGTAGGGACTTGAGGGAAAGTGTGTATTAATCTTGCAAGACCTCTCCTTCATACGAGTCTAAATTTGAACTTTATACAATTTCCAATAAGTAATAACAATATTAATATTCATATAATGTTGCTTTGTCCATCCCCACTGTCCTACTCACGTGCCTGGTCTCAGGCGCTTATACTGATGACCACCATATCTCACCACCACACTTACTCTCTTCTATACACAATCATTCAACTAGAACACAGCTATACCCCTGATCATTCGGTCTAGCTGTTCAAATACGAACATGACCCACGAACACCTCATCCCCCTAATAAAACAGAGCTTGCTTGCTGAAGCACATTCCGGCTAGCATAGGCGTTCCTCAGGCCTAACGCAGCCAGAACCCAGTCTGGGTGTCCACCCACCAGACTGAACACATCCAAATGACTTCCTGAGCACCACACCTATCGCTAAGAAGCAACTATCATCCAACAACTACAACAGCTGCACACATATCCGGTGCACCCATGCACCATATGACACACTCTCTCTCTCTACTGAATTGAACTATGGTTCCCGAGGGCGTTCAACCTACCAAAGCTTTGAGGTCATACCAATGATACATGAGGTGCTATATAAATGCCAAGTAACATAACATAACATAATTCTATGAATAAATGTTTGACATAGTTATGTCACATCGCTCAACGTCTGTCCATTATAACAGATTTCAGAAATCCATATCTAATTAAGGTGGCAGGTTGCTACGATGAATTATCGAATCAAAATGATCTTGCATTCAAAATTATTAAGAGCAAATTGGCCCTCACTTGAATTTCTGGTCCCATGTATTGGAATTATGATTACCTAATGGAGACTGGTGGTATGCATTCTGTGGGAGTGTATGAATATGAGGTCAATGGGAAGATTTGACTAATCAAATAGTGTTAAATAAATGTGGGATTATTGCACATTTTAAAAAGCAGGAGTACATAGGGTAGAGGATTCCAACTTTGGAATCAAAAGTCACACAATGGAAGAAGAACACATGTCCGCATTAGAGTGCTGAATCTGGATATCCCATGGAATAATGGGCCTTGTATATCAGAAATTCTGAATCAACTTAATCTGAGGCATACCTCTTTTCCTGGAAAAAGGGAAGAAGGGACCAGGAGATACCTACTGGCTGGAAATTCCTTGGGAACTATTGAAGGTTTCTGCTGGCTTTGTGCCTTAAAGAAAGATTGCAAAGTGAGAATAAAACCTCTCCAAACGAAATAGATAGGTTCCCTAGAAATATTTTCTGACGTCCCTGGGGCGCAAGGGAATTGGGACATAATTTCCACCAGGAGGTGATCATTCCAAATAAAGAATTCTTGGTATTCTGTATGAAATGCAACAGTGCTTGCCATTATATTTATAGATTGGTGAGGTTTGACCGCATATAGAAAATGTAACATATCTGCACACAGATCGCAGAGGTTGACAAATTATTATTCATAGAAAGAGAATCAGGTATGGTAGTTTGCTAGCATGAGTTATGACCTGGATTCATTTTGCTTGAAGGTGCGGGAGATTACCTTTAAATAAATACATAAATGTGTTGTCTGTGCTGTGTAAAATAGGGCATGCTACCCAGCGCTGACAGTATAGCATAAGTAATAGTTAAATAGCTGGAGAAAAAATATATTGTCTGTCCTATGCTGAGGATATTGTGTTGTGCGATCACACTTTGTCTGGTTTTAATAGATTGCTGTCTGCTTTGTGGGGGTGTGCAGAACACCATGAGCTTTTTGCGAATTATGAAAAGACGAAGATTATGCACTACAGGAGTAAGCGGATCCACATTCCAGGTATGAGCATCAATGGTAAAAATATAGAATGAGTTACCTGTTTTAAATATTTGGGACTGGTGCTGTCATCTCAGTCCGGCTATCAGACTTTGATTGCGGGGAAGAAAAGAAAGGCAATTTCATTAACAAACGCATAAGTAGATGTGCCAGTGATGCGTCTGGCTTTAGCTTACTGGGCATACTGGCTATGTATAAGCAAAGATTTTTTGCCACTGTGCTATATGGACTACACACACTTTGTATCGAAGACTACTCCTGGCTCATGGTAATTGAAGGCAAGTTCTGGCGTACAATCCTGCAGGTGGGCCCTAGTACCCCGATGGAAATGATATGTCTTGTACTGGGCCTTATATCTTTAAGCACAATGGGACTTAAAATTAGATGCGTTTTAAATCAAAAAGCGAAGAAACCCCCTCTCTGTACTTTGCTCAAACTACTGGGGAACCAACAAGGGAGTTCCAACGGCCCTACACTTGAGTCATTGGCCATTAAGACCTTCAAAATGATCACTTGGAAACCTAATTGGGAGGATACTTTACTCATCATAAAGAAGGGCATGATAGTGAAATTAGAACAGTGGGATTGGTGTGTCAATTACTCTCATTTGGGAACACTGGTAAGTTATCGTACTCCGATAGATAAATTGGTTCACAAATTTAAGATCCCACATACATATGTAAAGCTTTTCCATCACCAGAACTAAGGTGATTCCTTTTATGTCTATGTGTAAATAAATTTCCCGTGCTTTCATGTATTGGTCCCGAGCTTAGTATACCTAAGGAGAAGAGGTTTTGCCGCCTATGCGGCTTGAAAGAAATACCTGAAACTGCACGTCACATTCTCATGAAGTGTAGAGAACATGGTCCATTGTATATGATGAGATTGGGCCCTTTTGTGTCGACCCTTAACAATATAAAGAGTGATTCTTTTTGGACTTATTGTCTTAATTCTGAACTCAGGACTATGCATATGGCACTTTATAATGTTTGGAACGGTGTATCGTCTTCTGGAACGTTTATAAAGTGCACAAAGTTTCAGTGAAGTATCACGGCTGTTGAACAGATTGATCTGATTTTATTTATATGAAATTAAATATAATAATTGACTTAATTTTTAGGTTTTTAAAAATGTTATATTTGTACTGTTTTGTAATATTTTTCTGTTATGTAAAGTATGTTAAAGCTCTTTGGAGCTATAAACATCATAAATATATATATAGTTAAATTGGAATCTTCGGTACTCACAAGTGTAGCCTGATACCTAATTTGTGGAAGGGTGCATATGTTGACATCTCCAGGATTGATAGACAACTTGTGACCTGTGACAACCGTAGATATTAAGAAGTGAATGTGTGGGTGAACTAGAGGCATCCTAATGCCATTGCAAATTAAAATAATACCAATATAGAAATACCTTTCTTTACTCTTGACATTTCAGAGTGTGACCCGTTTGCGAAGTGAATTGTGAGATGTGGTCATACTTGTATTAGAAAATCACAACACCATTCCCCTAGGTTAGGTGGGTAAACCAATAGTCTGTTGTCTTCTAAATTGATAACACTGATTCCCTAACCCAAACCTGCAAAACCCACATGCAGTGCATAATATCTCACATTTAATTACATGTTAAACCTAGAAATCCACAATCCCACACTTCTACTAGACGATAAAGAGTAGACTGAAACGTGTATGTCTACCAATACTTGATTTTGATACCGGAGAAAACAAAAAGTTTTTTATTTTGTTAATGATTGATCAAAGTTGTTTTGAATAAATGCGAACTGAAAAGAATTTGGCCTATAAGCATCATTTTGGTCACTTAATTAAGTGCTATTTAGAGCTGGCTTTGTATTATTTAGGATTAGACTTCTAGGACATATAATTAATAGCTCTGTTGTGTGACTGAATGTGCGAATTATATTTAGCGAGATTTTCAGGCACAGTTTAATTGGTCAAATAAGCCCTGGTGATGTATACCGGCTGTTTTGTAGTGACATCTCCTTCATAAAGTAAGTGGTCCACCTTTGATCTTATTTTGTTTACAAAATTTGAGTTATGAACCTAAACAGTCTATTTCTTGTCTCAGAATCTTGGGGTGTGGCTGTACATTGCGGAGTGTTAGATCTGTAATGTACACTTAGTGAAACAAATCATATATGCAACTGTTTATCTACATGCCCTAAAAAACTGTCTCACCAAAACACATCAAGGTACTCACAGTGCATTGCACACATAGCACCATCTTCCCGTTGGCAAGAGCAGCAGACTATCTCCACTGGCAGGCTGTCCTCCGAGTCCTGACCCGGCGCCTAGCACCATCCCAGCTTAGTTACAGAAATAAAGAAAACAGATGGCCACATATTTTTCGATCCTCCTCAATTTCAGGAGCACTTCTGTACACACAGAAAGACCGGGAATAACAAATGAACCTACGTACCCAGAGTATTTCCCCGTGAGTGCGAGCTACATTTAGTAGCCTAGCAAGGCAGCTACAAGAACAACTTCTCTCTCCACCTGCCTCCCCACGCACAACTACTACAACCAACTCTCCGTCCGGCTACGCCCAGTCTGGGGAGTCTGCAATACTAAGAGAACGACCACAAGGAGCTTTGGGGTCACCCAACCGCCCTGAAGAAGGCAGCTTCCACGTCCCTCTAACCTTAGATACAAGATGGACGCCAAGGCCGCCGAAACGTTACTTTGCAAGCAAGGGGGTCTTTTGCACCAACTCGATTTGGTCAAGTGATACAATACTGTATTCAGATTGCAACACTACAGAAAGTGGGATTCCCACTTACACTACCCCCTGCAATGTTGGCATACACCCAGTTGGAACTGTCTGAGATTCAACCAGTCGGGACAAACGTGTCCCAATATTAACTTTCAACCACTGCGAGTCACACGCAATCCACCCAGATGGACAACGTTTAGACCACTGGATCAACCTATGAACCTGTTACAATGTGAAAACTCATTAAGAGTTCAAATTGCTGATTAAGAAACAACAATTTTTTTTTTGTTTTATGTCCCACAATTTACTGTTTTCTCTTCAGCACACTATGTTTAAGTTGTATATATATATTTTTTCTTTATTTGAAAAAAACACTATGGTTTAGTCTTTTTCACAACCAATGTTTTATGTTTCACACTAAAGTGTAAATACGTGTATTTAATACAACCTATATATTTACATAAACCCCTAGTGAGTATATGGTGTTTTTTCTTCTGGACTTATCTTCTTTCTGGGCCAAATACTTCAATTATGATCCATTCCATTAGTAAAAAAATAGAGAAGGCTCCTTGATTTCTTAAACTAAGTCATGCTTTATTCAATGACACATAATCAAGATGAAGCCTTCCAAGTAGCAGTACTAGTTTTTGTGTATTACTATCTCCACTGGCAGTGCTGTTTTTTCATCACATCGTTAGGCGGACTCCTATATGCCCCGCAGGATTTCTCTCTGCTCGCCATTCAGTACTCTCCTTGTTCAGGACCTCCCAGGGAAGGGATTTGAGAGCCAGAATCGATCTAGGGCAGTTATTCCTTTACAGCACCTGGCCCATAGTTGCTAACAGAATCCATTCCAATCTTTAGATGCGTATGCAGTATGTTATTTCTTTGCATTGTGGGACTTGTTGTCTGAGTTTTATAATGGGAAACGTGCCTACATATTGGAATGGATCTTGTTGGCAACTATGTCTGACCGCTTTCTCATCCGCCCTGTTCAATCTGGTGTTAATTGGAGCATTAGTCAGCTGCTCCCGTGATTTGTAATGTACAGCAGTGTCCGCATGGGGGCCGGATATAGACCTAGTAGTTCTCCGCAATTTCTTCCAGATGTTTTCACATAAACACCATTCTCGTTTCATGCTACAGATCATTTATGCAGGCTCCACTCCTTTTTATGTCTCACCTTGACTTGTGACGATGTGATTTTTTGTTGATGCTGTAAGTATATGGAGAATGATGCCACAAATAACTGCAAAATGTGACTATTTAGTTGGGCATGTGCTATTTTGATGGCCTTCTTATAATTGGATCTTGTTACCACTTATTTTGTAAATAGAAGTGCATGTGTACAGTGCCAATTTCACAGCACTAAAATTAAATTGTCCCTGTACAAATCAGGTAGAAAATGATGCGTAATGCACATTTCTGTCTCTTCTGGTGAGCCGCATCACAGCCATAAATAGCAGGGCAACTGCAGGAAGATGCGCAAGGAACAAGTATCAGGCAAGTTCATTCACTGTCTTCGACTTACTAAAATGAGAACTTGTTTGATTGGTGTCGGACTGCTACCACAAACAAGTAAAGAAACAGAGAACTCGGGTGTATGATGCTGTTTTGTTAGAAATGCTGCACTGATGTTCTCTAATGCAGATGGAGAGAAAGTGGGATAATTCTGTCTATTGATCATTAATTTATCAGACAAAAGGGCGTATTTACTGAAAGCATTCCTCTCTACATAGCTGATAATCAGATGATGCAGAACAAGTAGGAAACCTTTCTGTGAGCCTCAAGTTACACTTTAATACTTCGTTGACATGTAGCGGGACTGGTTTCTAATGGGTGGTCTGAATAATAAACATCACAATTGGAGGCTACCATCAAGGGGGAGTGGGCAAGAGGAAGGTAATTACTGAAAGGAAAGCATTGTTCTACTGAGGGCAGGACTTTGACAGAGCCAAGGCAGCCAGGAACATATGATGTGGTACATTTTGTTTTCACCGCCTTGGGTAACTCCCTTCATTCTTTCGTCTGCCTCAAAAATGGCTGCCTGGGGCTGAGGAATTGAGAAATTGCACTAAAAGACGGCGGGCACATATTTAGTAGATTTTCCATATAGGATTCTAGCAGAGGGGTTCAAAACACACCAACCCCTTGCTAGGATTTTGCTGTAGAGTTTTGACCACACCATTTGGTTGTTTTTTGTTTCAGTTCATGACAGCCCATAATCCTCTTCCACTGGCTTGAAGACATCAATTAGAAAAGTTAGAAATACACTTTACTCATTGTCCCTGAATCCTAGAAAAGGCTGAATCTGCAAACATTTTGTAGCTTGACCAATTAAGATCGCCTCCACTAGTGCACCTAAGTTTCGTGAGTGGTGTCTGTGTTCTTGTAGGTGACTTTGAAAATGTAGCTCTTGTGGGAAGTGCGGAAGATAGCCCTGACAATTTGGTGTTCTTCTTATAGACCCTTGGCACTCTTTAAAGTCCAGAGGCATTATATCTGCCCTGGTTGCTTTTGCTTGGTGTTTTAATGTTACTTGTCATGACTCTGCAGGTTTAAGTTACTTTATTTAGGTATAATTCAAGTAAACTGTATTAGAGAGCATGACCCACTGGTGTCCACCAACCAGGCTACATCTTCAACTGACACTGGTGGAGCACCTGGCAATGACATTCTCCAAGTCTTTGGATGATGTGTCTGGATGACTAGGGGGCACATTCTTCCCGGTGAGTGGTCATGAGCATTTGGCTGTCTTTAGTTCTACCTGCCCTTGGTTGGTGCATGACGGTTGTTGTTACTCAGCTCCTTTTCACAGATTCTGATTTCTTTCCAAAATGAGGCTTGGAGTGGGATGAGTGTACGAGGATGTGTGTTAACGCCTATGTGTTCAGTAAAGAAGGGAGGTTCGTTCTTGATGCCCGTTAATGTATGTCTGGCTTGATGGATGAATAATTGGTATGTGTAAGGTCAGAGCAAGTGATGTCGTTGTGGAATGTGTGTGTGTGATTACTAGAATGGCATTCCCGGTGTACCACCAGTGTCAGTGGAAGATGCAGCCTCGATGGTGGGCACCCGTGGGTGGTGCTCTGTAATATACATGAATTGGCATGTACCTAAATAAAGTAACTCAAAGGAGACTGACCTGCAGAGTCATGAGAAGTTACCTTACAACACTCAGCATTTTATCAAGAAATATTTGAGACAGTTTTGAGGCAAAGAGCTGCACCATAACCTCCCATTGAGTCACCCATGGCTTCACATACCTAAGCTCCTTCTGCTTCCCAGATCTACCTATGATTGCCAAGCTTACCCTTAGCGACAATCAACATTTAATGTTTAGAGTAGTCCCACCAAACAAGTGTTCATGCGTTGCTCACCACATCCAGATTTCCAGATTCTGTCTTCAGTTTCCTCTAGCACCAATATGACCTGCATGATTCTGTCAAGCTATCTAAATGAACTTATACAGTGATTTGTTGGGCAAGGTTATTATTATAAACCTCAAGGAAAAAGTAAAAGGTTTAGATTATGTCTACTTCCAGATTTCTGTTGAGAACATGAAGTTTTTGTTCCTGGACCTGGATGTCCAGAGGTTGTTTGCATGCCTCAGGACATCTGGAAATGTATTCTACAGGTGGTGAATCATGGCTGTCATATTCCGGTCTCCTTGGATTTTGCATCTACTTGAGGGCATGGTAAAATGGTTGGTGTTTCTGGTCCTAGGGTTATTTTAGGGCAGTGTAGTTTAGCTTTTTGTTTGAAGTAAGAGAGCCCATGCGTTTGTACCTGAGGCTCAGGGTGTTGAAACTGATTCTTGTCTGCTGATATGAAGTTCCCTGTCTGGCTTTCTGGGTAGTGGGTATGCAGCCAAATGAGCGGGGTGCCACCACCTGCCATGTGATGTTCGGTGCTGGAGACCCAACCATGAACCAACCCTTTGGCAGGGGCTCATCACATTGGTCTATTGGATGGACTTAAACCCTCTAAGGAAGGGCCCAAGATGACTAATGTCCTAATTGTTGGACATCCCTATCCCCTGCGCACCATATGAGCCGAGGAAACTCAGTCAAAATGTAATATCTATAAATACATAGATGTGAAGTCAATGAATATTTAAATATATCTGGACAATGTCAGGGTTTATTTGTGCTGTAGAAAAAAGGGTAATAACCAATATTTTGTATGCAATTATGAGCTCAACGTGTTTCGGGATTCCAGTCCCTTCTTCAGGAGCAGTCATTTTCAGATAAGAAACAATTAGTCTTCACATTTCGAATTTCATACATCTATAAAGTAAATTGACAAAATTACTTTTTTGAATACAGATTTCATATATAATAACTAATCATACTCAAGCATGGTATACAAAGGTAAAACAGCAATGTCAACATAATCTTAGTAATTCTGTGAGGATCATGGAGCAAGTGTATTAATAGGATCTTGAATGTCAGCCGTAAGATTGGGGAGGGATTATCCACCTAGTGTAATGTATATATTATATGTAGAGTTGGAGTAAATAGTCAGCATTTTGAGTCATGCTCGTTTTATATTAGTAAATACCCAAGGTGCCAACCTTAAGGTGTCAAGCAATGCACTACTGCTTGGACCCTCAAGCGCATCTTAGACATCTACAGCCAGTCATGAATGTATTATCTGCAGACATATATCAGTTTCAGTAAACTAATGGAACAGGGTGAATAACTTTGTTTTTTAAAGGAGGGTTGAATCACATACATGGTTGTGGTATCCCTGAGGATGGATGAAGGGTCCATTGTATGTAGAATGAGGAGTAGTGGTCTGTCAGACTTGGTTATGTACTTGGTTAGAAAAGGTAGATATATCAGGGGTCAATTTGAAGTAGAGTCTTCATGAGGTGAATACATTAAAAAGACTGTTGCTGAAACAGTTTACCTGAGTGGCAGCATGTCTGTAAGTGAAAGAAATAGCGAGCCTTCACGCTTGTATTTACAAAATGGCCACTTTAAAAGATGTAAAGTGCAGCGTCATTGTGTGCGCGATGATGTCACATTTGTGACGTTTTTGTAAACATTGCTTAGTCTTGATGCAGAAAAAGTAAAGCAAAGCTCCTCAACGAAATTTGTTTTTAAATTATATGTACATTCTCACACTGGTGAAAAGTATGTGTGTGAGCCAAGGAGTGACGGAAAAAAGGGTTTTAAATCGAGAAAATAATGAAAAATAGAATGCATTGAAGGACATCAGCTCCATACTGGTCCAGTCAACTGCCTGAACATCAATACCTGTAGTTACTATTAGTTACAAAAAGATGTGCACACACGATGTAAGGGTGCATTGTGTGGGATAAACTAGTATTATGTTGATGTAAGAAATCTACATTGAGGTACTAATATAGTTACCATAATTATAAATAAGTGATGACCATCATCTACATATGGGAAATATATGGCTGACATTTGTAACCTTCATTCTCATTACATGAGATACATAAATATTGTCTCCATTGGATAACTCATGGTAATAGATTGCATTATATACGTATTCAGATTAAACAATGTGACATGATAGTTGGAGGATTACTGAGGCCAATTAGTAATTTATCTTCACATGTATTATAACTTTTACATAATAAGTGTACACAAATACATGGAGATTGCATTGTTGTGTCTTCTATTCATAGAGGTATCTGCAATTGTAAATTCTCAACAGTACGATGCTAAGTTGAAACTACCTGTTGGTATATGAGAGACCAACTTACATTCTTACTTCTCACATTGTTATACATGACTTCATATGAGTAATGCATATTCAAGCTAGTGACAATAATATCTATTGTCCACTGAATAGTGGACTATACAAGAGTGTCAAAGGTATAGTTGGAGTGTCCATTATATCACGAGGTAGACTTAGACAGATGGGTTTACAAGACCTCGTGTAAGGCAGAGAGCACACCAAACATCAACAAGTCATAAGAACGGTATGGGGCTAAATTCTTTGTCCATACCATTTGGCTCTAGTGAGTCCAATTTATGAATTCAATACATTTCTCTGCACATGAGGAGATCGGTATGATTACCTCCTCATGCTGGATTTGTGCCCACTTCTAGAATAAGGTATTTCAATTGGGCTATTGAATGTCTTTTTTTCAGCCACCGGGGACATTGTATTTTTCATTCTAATATTGGGTGTATGCTCATTTAGTCTTTCTTTCATTTTCCTTGTAGTTTGGCCTACATAAAATTGTCCACATATCCACATGGATTTACCAGTCCATAAATCACACATTTAGAGTCACACATGGCATAATGCATAAAGCTGATCTTCTGTCCCGTATGTGGATGTCTTATGGTGTCACCTTTTTGCACATTATTGCAGTGACTGCAATTTGAATAAGGGAATATGCCATGTTTAGGTGTGTTTATGAGCAATTGTTTTGAGGTATCCACTCTTTGCTCCTATGACAGATTGTCTACAAAGTTATTTCCTCTCTTGTACGGTACCATCGGTGGGTGTGGAAATAGTTTGAATACTTGAGCGTCCAGTCTAGTGATCTTCCAATTCTTCTTAAGCAATCTAGTGATTTGAGCGCTTTGTCTTGAAAATGTCATCAAATGCATTAGAGTGGAGTCATTTTTGTTCCCTTGGGGACGTAATAGGTTAGCTCTACTCTGTGAGGTGGTTATGGTTTTAGATTGTGTTAAGACTGGTTCAGCATATCCTATGGATTGAAATCTCTCAGTCAGGTAATTGGCTGCATTTGTATTGTTATGCTCACCTGGTATCCACGGGGGGCGCCACTCGATACTGGATGGAGATCTAAGCGCTATCCCGGACCCCTCGCTGCTTGGTTATGTGCCAGACGTTGGGTAGTGCCTATAACCGGAGAATGGAGGGTTAAGATACTGGTTCTGTGATGGGTGGCCTCCCACCTCCCTCTGGTTCAAATCCCCTCCCTTGGGGTTATTGCTCACCTTAGGTTTTTGTGCGTTGAACTCTCAGTCATGCATCTCTGTGCAGGCGCGTGTGGTTGGTGCGGGCGTTCCGTGGACCTAGTTGCTTCACTGGTCCGTGTGCCCTTATGTCGGGTCCAAAGCGGCTGTGACTCTGACTCTGCTTGCTGACTTCCAAGTGAGTTATAATGTCTTTTCTGTCTGTATTCTGTCTCTTTCTTTCTCTCCATTTTCTCTGTCTTCTCGGCGTCTTGCTCAACTACTCTGTTCCCTAACAATGTCTCTTTTTGTTTTCACAGGGATGGTTGCGATCTCGGAGTTGCCGCGCCGATGGCGAAGACCACAGTGAGTTATTGATGCGCGAAGCGCTGCGCTGTTTATTGGTGTTAATTGCTAACCTGTATTCTCTTCTCTTCTTTGTACAGGTTGTGGTGATGTTCCGGAGCGATGAGCGATCGAAGCGCTGATTGCCCAGGCAAGTGCTTTGTTAATGCTGACCTTGTTCCTTCTCCCTTGCAGGTTGCGGTGAAACCCGCAGATGTGCGAGGTTAGAGAAGCGCAGGGTGCTGCCAGGACTCGCTGCTTGCCCCGGTAAGGATTGTTATTAATGCTGTCCTTGTTTCTTTACCTTTGCAGGTTGCGGCGAACTCCGGAGATGGATAAGGTAAGCGAAGCACAGGATGGATTCAAGGCCGGTTACTGTTCTTCCAGGTTATTAATGGAATCTGGATGTAGGGCTTCAGGATCGGGCCGCCGGAGAAGCAGATGAGCAGGAGCTGGACACAGTGAGCATTACACTGCAGGAGTGCAGAATAACTCGAAGCGTGTTCTGCTGTTTGGTTGTGGTTTAAATAGACCAGGTAAAGTAGTTCCAGGCCAAGTGGTTCCAGGCCCAGCGACACCCAAAACACTAGACCGCATGGCTTGGTTCTAAAGAACTGAGCTGTGTAATAGGCTCCATGTTGGATTAAGGTCCAAAACTGGTATTGCTTTATTCCTGATAATGAGCCTGGCGCCAAAGGCGCCAGGACTGACTCCATGTATGTTTCTGATGGAGTTTTAAGGCCCTTGGGGCCAGTGTGAAGGGCTTTAGCTACACTGCTGCCAGGGGGCTGTTATACCTGAGGGGGTCAGGGGCATGGATCGTGACAGGTATAATCATTATCATGCAGATAATTCTTCTGATTCTTAAGAAGTAGCTGAGGGGTAGGTCATTTTTCAAATGTTGGGGATGGAAGCTCGTATGTTGTAATGTGTTATTGACGTCTGTGGGTTTGCGATAAATTGCTGTATTCAACCTGATCCTCTCAGAACAACAAATAGATTTACTAAGACCAGGGCTGTCATTTATACCTACAAATAAACAAATCTATTTGAGGAAGAAACTAACATAGCTCAAGTTATTCGAAAAAAATGAAGTTAAAAGTATTGTTTGACTCTGTTCCCTTTACAGAACAAAGTTCTACCACATTTGATTGTCTGGAGATGATACCAAAGAGTACTTTTAAACCTATGATACGAAACTCTGCCATCAACCTTTTTGAGTCCAAAATGATTAAAGACCTCAAAACAAAAGTATTTTGACATTAGAACACAATATACATAACCACAAACTAAAATTACTTAACGAAATTGCTGAAGACTTTTCCAATGAAATTAATCCAGCAAATAAGGGTGGCGCTATTGTAATAATGGACACTAACTTCTACATCACCAGTTGCTTTACACTTCTTCAAGACTCTGACACCTATATGGAGCTTGACCATGAACCAACGAATTCTATAAAACTTATAATTGAGAATGTATTGACCAAGCACCTACCGAAGAATGGACCATGGAAAAGACAAGAGACTGCTTGGCTAATACATTTCCTATCATGCCAGTATTTTATGGTTTGCCCAAAATACATACAAATCCACTTCATCCCCCTCTCAGACCTATAGTACTTGCAAAAGACAGTGGGCCTCATTCCGACTTGGGCGGTAAGGGATAACAGTCACCGGTAAGGAAACCGGTGCCGTTAAACCCTTACCGCCCAATTGCAAGGTCCCTTAGCGGGAGCCGCAAAGAACGTGTGGTCTGATCACACGTCCTTTATGGGTCCCGCTAAGGGACCAGGGCGCTAATTATGGGCCTGCTATTCGCGGGCGCGTAATTAGCACCTTCCCCATTCCCATTGAGCCCTATGGGGGCTCAAATGGGAATGGGGAATGGTTGGTTGAATGGGGACTTCCCGGATCGGCACAGGTCGGAATGCCGCGGTAAGTCCCCATTGAACCAGACTGGACCCGGACCCGGTTTTGGAGGCAGCCATGGTGCAAATAGCACCATGGCTACCTCCAAACTCGGAATGAGGCCCAGTATCTTTGATCCAATTGCCAAAATTCTAGATAAGCTGCTACAAACAATAGGCCAGAAAACATCAACCTATCTTAGAGACACACCACACTTTCTGACTGCACTTGAAGACCTACCTCTCTATGACCCCAATTGGACACTGTTTACTCTAGATGTTCAGAGTCTTTATACATCTATTCCACATAGTCAGGGACTCAATGCCTTAGAATGGGTCTTGCTACAGGAAGAATATTTTCAATCAGACAAAGTGTTTACGCTGGAATTAGCTAAAATTATTCTTTACAACTATTTTTTCAGGTTCAACAAAAAATACTATCTACAGATATCTGGTACATCTATGGGCTTGGCTATGTCCCCAGCTTATGCCAATATCTTTATGTTTTCTTTCGGAACACACCATATCCTTGGACATCAGACTTGGTCTAACAAGATAGCCCTCTATAAGAGATATATCGATAACATCTTTGGGGTCTCAAAAGACCCCAAATATGAACGTCATAGTTTCCTCACATATCTCAATCAATGTCACCCAAGAATCAAATTTACATTGGAAGTAGAATGCCCCGGTGTCCACTTCCTTGACATTGAAGTGACCCCAGGTCCTAACAGGTTGAATACAGCAATTTATCACAAACCCATAGATCTCAATAACACATTACACTATATAAGCTTCCATCCCCTGTATTTGAAAAATAACCTACACCTCAGCCAGTTCTTAAGAATCAGAAGAATTATCTCCAATGATAGTGATTATGCCAAAGCAGCCAATGACCTGACCGAGAGATTCCAGACCAGAGGATATCCTGAACCAGTCTTAACGCAAGCTAAAACCATAATCACTTCACAGACTAGAGCTAACCTATTAAGATACAAAGGGAAGAAAAATGACCCCACTCTAATTCATTTGATGAAATTGTCAAGGCAAAGCACTGAAATCACTAGATTGCTTAAGAATAATTGGAAGATCACCAGACTGGATGCACTAGATTGCTTAAGAATAATTGGAAGATCACCAGACTGGATGCCACGTATCCAAAATTTTCCACACATACCAATGATAGAGTACAAGAAGGGGAAAGAACTTTAGAGACAATCTAGTAAAGGCGGAAAGAGCAAAAACCGTGAAACAATTTTTCCAAAACACACTTAAACATGATATATTGCCTTGTTTAAATTGCAGCCACTGCAATAATGTGCAAAAATGTGACACCATAAGACATCCACATATGGGACAGAAGATCAGCTTTAAGCATTACGCCACGTGTGATTCCAAATGTGTGATTTATGGACTGGTATGTCCATGTGGACAATTTTATATAAGCCAAACTACAGGCAAAATGAAAGAAAGGCTAAGTGATCATAAGTCCAATATTAGAATGAAAAATACAAAGTCCCTGGCGGCTAGACACTTCGTGCACAAAAGACATTCAGTAGCCTAATTGAAATACTGTATCCTAGAAGTGGTCAAAAATCCAGCATGAGGAGGTAATCATACTCAATTATACGAAACTATCATACTCAAACCTACGAATTATCTATGCAAGCGCATAGAAATGTAATGGATTCATAGGTTGGACTCACTAGAACCAAAGGGTATGAACAAAGAATGTAGCCTCATATAATTCTTATGAAATGATGACGTTTGCTGTACTCTCTTCCTTACACTAGTTCTCGTAAACCGATAAATCTAAGTCTACTTCGTGACATAATGGTCACTCCAACTGTACTTTTAACACTCCTGTACAGTCCACTATTCAGTGAACAAAAGACATTAATTTCACAAGCTTGAATATGCATTACTTATTTGAAATCATGTATAACAATGTGAGAAGTAATAATGTAATAACAATATGAAAAGAATGTAACTTGGTCTCTCATATACCAACAGGTCGTTTTAACTTAGCTCCATCTGTTGAGAATATACAATTGATTTTCAGATACCTCTATGCATAGATGACACAACAATGTACACTTATTATATACAAGTTATAATACATGTGAAGATAAATTATTAATTGATCTCAGTAATCCTCCAACTATCATGTCACATGGTTTAATTTGAATACTTAAATAATACAATCATTTTTTTCATGAGTTATCCAATGGAGACACTATTTATGTATCTTATGTAATGGGAATGAAGGTTACAAATGTTAGCTAGATATTTCCCATATGTAGATGATGGTCATCACTTATTCATAATTATGATCACTATATTAGTACCTCAATGTAGATTTCCTACATGAACACAATACTAGTTCATCCCACACAATGCATCCTATCATTGCATGTGTACATCTTTTTGTAACTAATAGTAACTATCGGCATTAATGTACAGGCAGTTAACTGGACCACTATAGAGATATGGGGCCTCATTCTGACCCTGGCATTAACCAAGGCGCTGTTAGCGCCTTGGTTGACGCCGTTATTTTTCCGACTCCGCCATGGTGAATGGCAGAATTACTGCCCCATTCCAAGGTTGGCGGGGTCGGTAATTCCCCATTCACCGAGGGCCCTTCCCCATTCCCATTTTTGCCCCATAGGGCTCAATGGGAATGGGGAAGGCGCTAATTACGGCACCGTAAATTACTGTGCCGTAATTAGCTCCTAGGTCCCTTTGCGGGTTGGTTTTTTAACGCCTGCAAAAAGGTGGCGTTAAGTACCAACCCGCAAAGGGAACTCGGAATAGGGCGGTAAGGGTTTAATGGCACCGGTCTCGTTAACGGTGACCGTTAATCCTTACCGCCCTACTCGGAATGACCGCCATGGTCCTAGAATGCATTCTATTTTTTGTTATTTTCTCCATTTAAAATCCATTTTTTTCCACTCTTTGGCTCACATACATACTTTTCTACAGAGTGTGAGAATGTATATATAATTCAACAATAAATTTCCTTTAGGAGCGTTGCTTTATTTTTACAAAAAACGTCATAAATGTGACATCACCGTGCACATGATGACGCTGCAGTTTACATCTTTTGAAGCGCCCATTTTATTAAATATGAGCATGATGGCTCGCTATTTCATTCACTTACAGACATGCTGCCACTCAGGTATACTGTTTCAGCAACCGTCTTTTTTTAATGTATTCACCCCATGAAGACTCTTCTTCAAATTGACCCCTGATATATCTACCTTTTCTAACCAGGTCCATAACCAAGTCTGACAGACCACTACTCCGTATTCTACATACACTGGATCCTTCATCCATCCTCAGTGATATCATGACCATGTAAGTGATGCCACATTCCTTTTTTGTTTTTTTAAGTTATTCACCCTGTTCCATTAGTTTACTGAAACTGATATACGTCTCCAGATAATCCATTCATGAATGGCCACAGACGACTAAGATGCATTTGAGGGTCCAAGCACTAGTGCATTGCTCCACACCTTAAGGTAGGCACCTTGGGTATTTACACATAAGATGAGCATGACTCAGAATTCTGACTATCCATTCCAATTCTCCATGTATATACATTGCACTAGGTGGATAATCCCTCCCCAATCCTACGGCTATCATTTGAGATCCTAAGAATAGACATGCTCCATGATCATCACATAATTACTAAGGTGATGTTGACATTGTTCTTTTACCTTTCTATAACATGCTTGAGTATGACTAGTTATTAGATTTTTTTTTTTTCATTCTTGGCTCAATTGTGTTAACGATGTTTGCAAGATTCATCGTGTAGCCTCTTGGTTCCTGTTATATATAGACAATTAAAAATGAACATTATTTTGAACATTATTTGTGTCCTTTCCTTTCCTGTACATAGGCCGCTGTGTAGGCATTTTCCTTTAGAGAGGAACCTCTAATGTCTCAAGTTTGAGACTTTGCAGGAATCCCACGATGGCAATCACGTCTTTTGTGCTTTTACCGATCATCAATTTTTTCCACCAGAGTTCCTCATCGTGAATGTTGTCGTTCTTAAATAGATTACCCATATGCGTTAGTCTTTTGGTGGTAGTACCCTTGCATAACAATAATAGATGTCTTATTGTTTCCACAGATTCCTCATCGCAGAACCGACATTTGTTGTTTATCGAGAGTCCCCTTATTGCTTGGATCTCGTTTGTTTTTACTAAATTTAGATGTTATTAGATATAAAATCCTTATACTAAAAGTCCTTTTGTTAATTTACTTTATAAATGTCTGAAATTCGAAATATGAAGACTAATTGTTTCTTATCTCAAAATGACTGCTCCTGAAGAAGGGATTGGAATCCTGAAATGCATTGAGCTCATTATTGTATAAATTATATTGTTTATTACCCTTTTTTTGTACAGCATGAACAAACACTGGTATTGTCCAGATATATTTAAATATTCATTGGCTTCACATCTATGTATTATTAGACATTACATTTTGACTGAGTTTCAGTGCAGGGGACGGAGTGTCCAACAATTAGGACACTACTTCTTTCTTGATATACAGTGAGACAAAATACTCTGAGGGCGAAGGGATCAGAAGGCTGGTGATTCCCCAGTGCCACAGAAAGTTTCTTTTGGCTTTGGCTCATGAAATTCCTTTAGAGGGTCACTTGGGAGGGACTAAGACATCGGACTGGTTGTTGGCACACTTTTACTGGCCGCAGTTTGGCATAAACGTTACGGAATTTGTCCGGTCCTGCCCGATTTAGCAAATCAGTTGGTGCCACAAAGGCCCCCTTAAATGCATTACCAGTGGTTGGGCAGCCTTTCGAGAGAATAGGCATGCATATTGTGGCTCCTTTAGATCCTCAAACCAGCTCAGGGAACAGATACTTCTTGGTGGTGGTATACCACGCCACAAGGTAGCCTGAGGCTGTCCCTCTGAGGGACATCAAAGACCCCATGGTTGCATAGGCTCTGATTGGAATATTCTCCTATGTTGGATTCATGAAGGAAGTCCTTTCTGACATAGGATCAAACTTCATATCAGCATATATGAAGGCTCTCTGGGAAGAATGTCGAGTCACCTACCCATACTCTACATTATTCCATCCACAAACAAGCTTGTTAAGCAGTTCAACAAAACCCTGAAAGACATGATAAGTGGCTTGGAAAAGCACCTGAGATGAAAATGGGATATTCTCCTGCCATGCCTTCTGTTCGCCTACAGGGATGTGCCACAGAATGGAGTAGGGTTTGGCCCCTTTGAGCTTCTGTTTGGACACCCTATATGAGGTCCCCTCAGTCTAGTGAAAGAGGGATGGGAGTGCAACCCCTCAAACCCTGCACAAGATGTGGTGTACTATGTACTTGACCGTCAGACTAGGATGGCAAAGTACATGGACCAGTCGACGAAAAACCTAAAGGCCATTCAGGAGCTGATGAAGCACTAGCATGACCAGAAGGCCACAGTGACAGTCTATTCTCCAGGCCAGTGGGTTTGAATTATGAAGCCTGGCAAACCCAGTGCCCTTCAGGACAAGCAGACTGGGCGTTACTGTGTGCTGAAAAAAGTCAGGTGAATTATCTCATTGACGTGAAAGAACATAAACAGATGGGCAGGTTCTTTCACGTCAACTGGCTAAAACCCCATTATAGCCGGGTGACTTGGCCATGGCATTAGTGACTAATAGAGAGACTGAGGAGGAGACCAATCCCCTCACAGATCTCCTGCACACTGAAGCCACAGATGGGGTCAGGTGAAGGTGTCAACCTTGCCACGGACCTTTTAGAACAGCAACTGACAAACTACTGCTCTTTACTGGGACAGGTTGCCGGTCTGTTTTCTTTCATTCCAGGTTGCAAAGATTAGTGCAGCCATGATGTCGACACTGGAGACAGTAACCCGGTTGAAAAGTAAGATTCACTAGATATAAGATAAGGTCAGGGACACCATCAGGGAGGACATTTACAAGATGCTGTCCCTTGGAGTGACAGAGGCACCCCACAGCCCGTGGGAAAGCCCAGTGGCACTGGTCCCTAAAAGGACCAGTGGTGGGAAGACTGAAGTCCGCTTTTGTGTTGACTACAGGGGGCTCAATTATGTCACAAATACAGATGCTCACCCTATTCCTCAGGCAGATCAGCTCATTGACAAGTTTGATGCTGCCAAGTACATGAGTACCATCAACCTCACGGCAGGGAACTGGCAGGCCGGATTGACAGATGGAGCAACAGAGAGGTCAGCATTCTCAACCCCAGAGGGGCATTATCAGATTGAAGATTGCCTCTGCCACTTTTCAGCGGATGGTTAACCAGGTTCTGTCGGGTCAGGAAAACTTCAGTGTCGCCTATTTAGATGACAATGCTGTGTTCAGGCACACCTGGGAGGATCACTTATCCCACCTGAAACAAGTGCTTCAGGTGCTGCAGACTGCAGGTCTAACTATCAAGGCCACGAAGTGCCAGATAGTGCAGGGCACAGTGACTTACCTAGGCCACCTCGTGGGTGGAGGTAAGAAACAACCTCTCAAAGAGAAAGTACAGGCTCTGAAGGGTTGGGACATCCCAACCACACAGACACAGGTGAGAGCATTTCTAGGTCTCACCTGTTAGTACTAGTCATTCATCAAGGGGTATGGGACCTTTGCCATGCCCCTGAATAATGTAACTTCCAAGAAAATGCTGAAGAAGGTAACTTGGACCTCCAAACCTCCTTTCAGGATTTAAAGGATGGATTGTGCAGGGCCTGAGTTCTGGATGTACCAGACTATGGTGAGGAGTTCATTATCTAGACAGATGCCTGTGATTTTGGGATTGGAGCAGTGTTAGCTCAGCTGAACTTCTCAGCTGAACCCACTGGTGGAGCAATCTTTTGCCTACATTAGCTAAAGAAACTGGGCCGTCATTGAAAAAGATGCTTACGCAGTCGTTTTTCACATTTTCCTGTGTTCACTGCACAAAATGCACATAGACCTGTGTACTCTGGGTGGACAGCGCCTACAGGCGCAGTCGCCCTTGTCATATTTAGTTGGGATCTGACAGGTGGGATCTGACAGGTGGAGTACACGATGCATCTCAGAAGGGGGAGGGACAACCCTTCCTCCTGCCATGGACAATCTAATTAACTAACAAAGGCTCCATGGATCAACCCTGTCATTATGGGAGCCCTGCAGCTGATGTGGGCAAGTAAGCATAATTAATATACAAATAGAGTGTACTTCAAAAAGGCCCACACAAGGTCTGGCTGCAGAGATTAACAAAGGAGACAGGAAACCCTCAACAACCCTTGATATGCAATGTGTCAAGCTGAAGCTTGCTCCCGCCCTTAGTATCAATGGACAGTGAAATGTCAGGTCTGGGACTGCATGTACTACAGCAGTCATCCCCTTAGGGGGACCCCACTCAGAAGGTACAAGTATGTGGATTGACGGCACCAGAAAGTCTGGTCCTGCTGCAGCTTTGAGGGAGACTTTCCACTTTAATCACCCGTTCATCCACAACAGACAGGAAGAAGGATCAGACTTAGTATTACATGTTTTCACCCCTTTAACTTTTCTGTTGCAAAACACTCGGGTTATGACCTCTTGAATGTAGGAGATTGTTGGTGGGGACCCAGGATTGGTTAATTGAGGTAGGCCTAGCCTACACCAATCCCTGCAGTCTATTTGTCTTTAAAAGAGAGTTAAGACCCTCTTTTGGCCATTTTATCTGAAGACTTTGCAAGGAGTAACAAGAAGAACTCAGCATTGGTTCCTGGCTGAAGGTACAGTCTGCCTTAGATCTTACACCAGTGAAGGAAGGCCATGACATCAAAGAGGGATGCAATATCCCTCCCCTAAACATCTCACAGTGAACAGAGGGAGATAGAAAATCCAGAAGACCCTCCAGCAGCTCTAGAATCCATACCCACCCAGCGCACAGTCTGCCCTGTTAGGCTCTCTAGCAAGCTTCCTAGGTGGGAAGTGCCAGCGACTCTCTGAATCAAACCAAGGACAAGACAGCTGCCTGCAACACTCTCCTCACCTTTGGGCCATCTGCCTTTAAGGATGACACGAGCCCAGTGAAGAAGCTATGATGAGTGCATCAACAAGCATCTTCCGACGTCCACCTTAAAGCACATTTTCGTGGCAGTTGAACCTCTCGAGCTGCAAATGACTGCACTGCTGATGGTTGTTACGCCGCAGTTGCTAACGCTATCTGAGACGCCTCGATCAGTGCTTCAGAAGAGCTGACCAGCACAGAGACATTGATTCCTGATCCCCAGTTGCTGTGTAGGCCATCCAGCAGCCATACGTCCAGCCTCACTTGCTGAAATGCCTGCCACCTGATACCCACAGCTGTCTCCCATCTTGAACTCTGTAGCAGAAGCTGCAAAGCACCCTGAAACCGACTCGACCCCATTGAGAACCAAGAACATCCACAGCACAAGGTACATTGTGGTGCTGTCTCCCTTGTCCTTCTCCGAAGGCCCCTAGTGACATTTTCCGACTCATTGCTCCCTTTGTGTTGAGACCAAGTATCCTTGAGCTATTGTTTTCAATTACTATAACAACTACCCTCCTGTTAGTATCCAGAGGGCATCCCCTTTCCTTCTTTGAAACTGTCTGTCCTCTGCTTTCCTTTACAGGGTGGTTTGTATTTTGTAGTGTGCTAGAACTGTCTGTTGTGATAATAATAAAGTAGATATTTCAATACAACCTTGACTGGACAGTCCCTTTTATCATTGGGTAATAATTGTATTTTCGCTGTTTTGCAACTAAGCAATGATCGACGACCTTTCGGAGATAGGACTGCCCTTCCATACATGTTACCAAAATTGGACAAGGAGGTTTGTAATTGACTTGAAATTCCAATCTGTTCGGATCCCTATTGGTGTACTAGAGGTGTGGAGCTGATTGATCATTTAGAAACCAATATTCATCCCTGGACCACTGGTGCCTCGGAAATTGTTTTGTCACACATCACCTTGATGATAGGGCTAGTGTTGTCTTGGACTTTGTCACCTGGGGGCACAGTCTGTGATAAGAACGAGGTCTGAAAATAAAGTGAACCCTGATGTGCCTGAGATTAAATAACTCAAGCTCACTGGAGAGAGCACAACATCCATCCATTGCGCCTATCAAGACTCTGCCAACCATATACAACCTTTTCTCACTTGCGCCATTTTCAACACTAGCAAAGCTCTTTGCAGCGAGTAACTGCTCAGCTAATCCGATGTCACGAAACTTCCACTGTTGACCACTGTTCTTCCAGCAGCCGTCTAATTGAAAACCAATCAAGAGTGAACTTTAGAGCTGACCTTGCTGCCGTGCATCCAGTCTGTGCTTCTAGTAGGGTTGGGTCTGTGGATCAGTGGACTAATGCATCCACTATAGGTTCCTGCGTTTGACCTCATGGTCACAGGTTCGAGTCCCTGCAGGTCCGCTCTGCCCTTCATCCTTCCAAGATCACTAAAATGAGTACCATTAAATTGGGTAACGATACACCTCTGTTATCTGTCAATAGTGCCAAGATGCCACACTGGGGTTAACATGTTCTCTACAAATACACCTGTTATGTTAGTGTTGCTTTTATCCACCTGGGGATTGTACTATAACCTCAACCTTGCTTTACCCCGGGCTCATGCCAAAGTACGCCAGGACCCTGGAACCCTTCACACAAATCCTCTTCCACCAGATCACCCTGCTGTGACGTGAGTTCTCTAAATTGTTTAGAGCGTGCCTTGCCCTAGTGAGCCTGACTTACACCGTTGTGTACAAATATAGGTCATCCTCCCATAGCTATGCGGATCCCATATTGAAAATGTTATTGACTTTTACTATAAAACACCCTCTACTATACCACAAGACAACCAGACCAAAGCTGGACCAACAGGACATCACCAAACAAAGATTAAACAACTCTCAATCTTATAATGCTGCACAAACGACCCATTCCAAGGAAAAGACAAAGAGAAGAAAGAACATACACTCCAGAGCAGCAACTAAGAATGACAACTATAGAATACACCCCAACAGATAAGAACACAAATAGAACCAATGCTGAGAAAAGAGACAAATCCCTCTACCTAACTCCATGCCTCGCTGACAACTGGCAATCACAGCAATCCAACCCAACGATAGAAGCAGCTACATCAAACAAACCAACAAAAGCAAGTAGAAGAAGGAGGAACAACCCAAAAAACAACAATTACACGACCTATGCGATTACACTCTACATCACCAAAGCAAGAAGAACCTTCAATCAACAACCACAACTCCCGGAAGATGAACCCGATGAAAACAAAAAAAAACATGACAAAACCTAGAAGAACTCTTTGAAGATGCTGACACCCCGAAACCCACAGCCCAACAAGAGATCGACCAGAAAGAAAACCTCATCACCGATCAGAAGACGACCTCAACAAGAAAGTCCAAACCAAAGAAAACCTCCAAACTTCACTGCAATCTAATAAATGCACGATCCAGGTCAAAACACTCAGCAGAGATCTTCGACCTACTCGACAACAACGGCATTGACATCTTGTTCATCACAGAAACATGGCTGACGACAACTACAAAAGCACACTCCTAACCTGCCTTCCAACAAACTTCAAATGCCTGCAAATAAACAGAAAAAACAAAAAGGGAGGAGGCATCGCAATAGCATTCAAAGAACACCTGAAAAGAAAAACTGACAAACTCTCAACATCCTCAACTGCGAAACCATAGTAATACATCTAACAGTGAGCCCAAAAACCAACATCACATTCATCCTGGTGTACAGACCCCCGACATATGATGCAACATTCGTCGACAACTTCATAGAAGCCATCACCAACTTAGCCATCAACCACAAACACCGAATCATCCTGGGGGACTTTAATATCTGGTTTGAAGACAATCACGCCAACTCCCAAAACTCAACTAGTCAAAGGGGCAACTCAATCGGCAGGACACACTCTCGACACAATTTTCGCCAATGAAAAACTCATCACCACGGCACCGCCAATACAAATACTGTGGAGCGACCATCTCATCATCCCATTCATGATCACTCTGCCTTCTAAAGTCTGCACCCAACCCCCAAACCTCACAACCACCACAAAAAGAAACTGGAAAAACGTCAAAAAAAGCAACCTATTCGAACAACTGGAATTAACCAAACCCTCAACTACAGAACTAGAGCTAGCTGACCTAGACGGGAAAGCGGAGATACTACACAAATGGATTGTAGATACAATAGACAAGATTGCCCCAGAAAAACCGTTCACCCCATCAAAAAAAAGAGCAATGGCAAAATGGTTCACCCCACTATTAAACGCCATGAAAAAGGAAAACAAAAAAATGGAACTCGAATGGAGGCAAGAATACAACCCTGAAAAAAAAACACTGTTCAAGAAACAAATCCGCGCATACAAGAAGGAAATTCAAAAGGTGAAGAGAAGACATTACGATGACAGAATCACCAATGCCACCAACACACAAAAAGAAATGTTTAGCATCATTAAAGAAATGAGAAACCCACCTGGCTGTGATAACACCTCAACCCCCTCAGAAAAAGCATGCAACGACCTGGCAGACCACTTAAAAAAAAAAATCAATGACATCCGACAAACCATACAAAAGAGACTAACCAACCACAACATACAACCTATCGAACCTAACACGGACCACAGCACAACCTCAAAAGCGTTCCTGAAATATCAGCAGAGGCATTCGCAATGCTGGTAAAACAAAGCAAGAAAGCTGGATCACCCATGGACCCATGTCCCCCAGACATCTACAAGTCAATCCTCCCGCAAGGAATGCCAGCAAAACACTATAGAAACATTCTAAATCTATCACTAGCAACAGAGCTGTACCGAGGATCTTCAAATCAGCATACATCAAGCCACTCCTGAAAAACACAAGTGGCGACGTAGAAGACCTCTCCAACTACAGGCCGATATCTAACATCCCCTACCCAGCAAAACTTCTAGAAACGTACGTATATAAAATAACCTAAGAACACGTAGGAAAACACCACCTGCTAGACCAAGCTCAAGTCGGTTTCAGACCAGCAAGATGAACGGAATGTCATGACCCATAGAACTTGCCCCTTCTGGACTTCCTGGTCCTTATTGCGATGGGGCTTGTATTCCTTGTTACTCCCAACATGGCCGTGCCAAGTGACTTGCCTCGCACCAGCCTTCACGTCGCACACGGCACGTTCTATAAATTGGCCACACCCCCGCAGCCCCACGAGTCTCAACGCTATCATTAGGTAGTGACTTGACGTGTGTGTGCTGTTCGACGAATCCACTATTCCTAGTTTCCTGGTTCCTTCTTCGTTCCTTTCACCCCTTCCCTCTAATTCTGCTCCCGGAATCCTCATCCCTAGCGACCTCTACTTTTTCCTGGACATCCTGGAACTGCAACCTTCCCAGAACTCTGAACACGCTCTGCAGCCGGACGAGACTCGAGCGAGCCTATACAAGACCCGATCCATCCACAAGAGGAATCCTCCCGCAGAACAGAGGAAGAAGCGATCCTAGGTGAGACGGGGGAGATTTACGACAGTTTGAGACGCCAAACGACCGACACTGATACTGCTATGGAGAAAGCAGTCCAGGACCTTATGCGTGGCATGCAAGAACTCACAACTGAAGTACAGAACTTAAAAACTGAGAATGCTGCGTTAAAACAGCTTGTTTTGTCTCGCGACCCCGCTAACAAGGACAGTGTGTTACTGGGTGGAGTGGTAGACAAATATAATGGCTCGACAAAATCCTTATGTGGATTCCTGGATTCCTGCTTGGTGCATTTTACTTTTAAGCCCCATTATTTTTCAACTTCCAGGGCGAAGGTGGGCTTCATAATCTCGCACCTCACAGGGAACGCGTTGACCTGGGCAACTCCCTTAGTCAACTTAGGAGATGCCCTCCTGGATGATTATGATGGATTCATTCAGGCACTCAAGACTATGTTCGACCACCCAGAACAGGTTTTTAGTGCTCAGGAACTGTTACTTGATTTCCGACAGGGATCTCAGGATATGCTAACGTACGTTACTAGATTCAAACAACTGGCCAAGGAAGCAGATTGGTCCTCAGAAGCAAGTTTCACTCTATTTCGCAGGGGTCTAAACGAGGATATTAAGGACGAATTAGCCAGAGTGGCTCATCCTAGCTCATTCCAGGCTCTTATGGATCTAGCCATGCAAATAGACTTCCGAATCCAGGAAAGAAAGGCTGAAAGAAGAAAGACCAAGATACCCTTTCTAAAGAATTCCCTTGAGACTTCTGTAAAAACCAATCCTGCCCCAACCCCTGACATAGATCCGGAACCCATGCAAATAGGAGCCTATTTCCTCACAAGAAAGGATGAGAAGGATCCACACAGGCCTGTGCATGTATTGTGCCTCGGATAAACACCTTGTTAGAGAATGCCATCTAGCCCCTCCACGGCATTCGGGAAATGCCAGCTCCCATTCCTAGATGGAGCGAGGTGTCAGGAGAGAGATGTTTGCTCCACATCAATTCCATCCTTGAACTCTCCTGGACAAAACAATTTGGTGATACTACAGGCCTTCCTGTCGCCCTCCAAGAACAAGACCTATCCCATTCTGGCGTTGGTGGACTGAGGAGCTATGGGAATTTTCATTGATCAAGACTGGGTTGTTAGTCATCATATTCCGTACGAGACACAAAACACCATGCAGCCGGTGGAAGCAATTGACGGAAGACCCCTCTCTTCAGGACCTATAAGCCTGCAGACTAAAGAGATCCAACTTTCCATAAACCATCATCAAGAGCGGATTACATTCGACATCATTAAGTCAGCCCATTAGCCCATGGTTTTGGGTATGTCCTGGTTACAAAAGCGCGATCCGTATATCAATTGGACAGCAGGATCATTATTCCTGGGCACAGAGTTCTGTATGTCCCACTGTCTATCCCTGGATCCCTCCTCGAAACCTCCTAAAGAACCACCAAGAGACCAAAAAACACCACTCATTGTTTCCAATATCATACAAGTTCCAGAGGCCTATCAGGGATATGCTGATGTATTTTCTACTGCCATAGTCCAAGCCTTACCCCCTCACAGGCCCAAAGACTGTTCCATAGATACAGATCCCTCAGCAGTAATTCCCTTCGGCAGAATGTTCATTCTTTCCGAACCTGAGAAAAAGGCCCTTCGGGAATACCTAGACAGCAATCTTGAAAACGGCACCATAAGACCCTCGAAATCTCCAGCGGGTGCTTTGTTGTTCTTCGTTCCGAAGAAGGATACCAAGGAACTCAGACCTTGCCTCGACTATCGAGGCTTAAATCAATGCACCCTCAAAGATCGGTACCCACCCCTGATCTCGGATATCCTGGAAGCTGTCAGAGGCGCTGTAATATTCACGAAGTTGGATCTCCGGGGTGCCTACCACTTAATACGTGTCCGGGAAGGAGATGAATGGAAAACAGACTTTAGAACACCCTTTGGTCACTATGAATATCTAGTCATGCCCTTTGGACTAGCTAATGCTCCCGCAGTCTTTCAGCGGTTTATGGATAGGGTGTTCTCTGACATGTTGTTCCTCTTCGTCATTGTCTATCTGGATGACATATTGATTTTTTCCAAGGATCCTCCAAAGCATGAAGAACATGTAAAGGCAGTACTACAATGACTTCATGAACACAAACTTTTAACCAAACCCGAAAAATGCTTGTTTCACGTTACTTCTGTTCACTACCTAGGATTCATCCTTAGCCCAGAAGGAATTGGTATGGACCCTTCAAAGGTAAAGGCCAGACTGGCTTGGCCCGCTCCCACATCTGTGAAACAAGTTCAATCCTTCCTGGGGCTCGCCAACTTTTACCGGAAGTTTATTTCTACCTTTTCCAGGATCGTTCAGCCGATCTTTACTCTCTTGAAGAAAGACACCCCCTTTATCTGGTCTACACCGCAAGATAAAGTATTCCAACGATTGAAGACAGAGTTCACGCAAGCCCCCATCCTGGCCCAACCCGACATAAATTGCCCATTCCTAGTGGAAACGGATGCCTCTAACTACGCCTTAGGAGCGGTCTTCAAACAGGAACTTGAGGATAAACTGGAACACCCCATTGCTTACCTTTCACGAACCCTGACTCCCAGCGAGACACACTATTCCGTCCTGGAGAAGGAACTGTTGGCCATCCGCCAAGCCTTCACTGAATGGCGACACCTACTTCTGGGTGCTAGATATCCATTTCAGGTCCGCACAGACCATCGGAATCTCCAAATTCTACAGTCGTTGGAGTGCAGGAACAGTCGTTAGGCGCGTTGGGCCAACTTCTTTGCCCAGTACCAATTCCAAATCACTCATGTTCCCGGATCACAAAACATGATTGCTGACGCCTTATCTCGACGTCCTGACTACGTAGCCACGGAAGGCAAGGCCTATCCTAAGATGTTTCCCCACACTATCTTTGTAGCTCAAGCAGTCAACCTCCTGGAAGAAATCCGAGTGCAAACCCAGTCCTCTGTACTCTGGAAGGATATTTCAAGGAAGAATCCATGGAACCTAAGAGTTAAGGAAGGGTATTTATTCAAGGACAATGCACTGGTCATTCCTACACAGAAATTACAACAAAGGATAATAAACCTCTGCCATGATACCCTTCACTCCGGTCATCGTGGTATAACTAACACCCTCCGTCTTATACAAAGACAGTTTTGGTGGCCTGGAATGAAGACCGACGTACAACAGTACATCAAGGCTTGTGCTATCTGCGGTCAAAACAAACATGATAACAAGAGACCGGCGGGTCTTCTACTGCAACCATCGCTGCCAACAAGACCATGGGAATTTATTGCTACAGACTGCATTGTGGAATTACCACCTTCCTGAGGATACACGACCATCATGGTAACCATAGACTTGTTCACTCATATGGCTCATTTTACACCTTTGTATAAACTACCATCCTCCTCAGAACTTGCTGGAATCTTCCTGGAACACATTTTCCGTCTTCATGGACTTCCTTCCAAGATCATATCGGGCCGAGGACCTCAATACGTCTCACAATTCTGGAAACATCTGTGTCGTATTCTAGGGATCCAACGCGCTCTCTCATCAGGTTATCACCCACAAACCAACGGAGCCACGGAACGTGTAAATCAAACCGTGGAGCAATATCTTCGTTGTTTTGCCACCAAGGTTCAGGATGACTGGTCTCTCCTCATACCCCTGGCCGAGTTTGCCTACAACCATTCCGATCACTCAGCCCTCAAGGTCAGCCCTTTCTATTGCAGTCAAGGTTTCACCCGTCTGTTTTACCTTCTGTTCTTCCACATCCCACTCCAGTACCTACTCTCGACTCATGGATTCAGACTCTCATCAACATACACAAGGAAGCCAAGGAACAATTGAAAGAGGCCCAGACACGCACTAAGCGTTATGCGGATTCCAAAAGAAGACCAGCGCCTTCTTATTCTGTTGGTGATCAAGTCTGGTTGTCCTCGAAACTGTTACCGTGACATCTACGGCCAAACAAATTAGTCCCTCGGTACTATGGACCATTTTCCATAAAGGAAATCATCAATCCTGTCTCATTCCGACTCAAGGTACCTGACTCCTGGAAGAAACTTCCCTTTTGAAACCCTACATCCAATCCACCCGAAAATCCTGCAGACTCAGTCCTGTTGTTGTGGATGATCAGCTGGAATATGAAGTGTCCAGAATATGCGATTCCAGGTATAAACGGGGTCGACTTCAATACCTGGTTGAATGGAAGGGATATCCTCCTAGCGAGAGAACCTGGGAACCAGTTTCTAACTTAAATACCCCTCGATTGCTTAGAAGATTCCATCTCATACACCCGGGCAAACCTGGTGGAACAGGTCTTCGGAGGAGGCATGCTGTCATGACCCATAGAACTTGCCCCTTCTGGACTTCCTGGTCCTTATCGCGACAGGGCTTGTATTCCTTGTTACTCCCAACATGGCCGTGCCAAGTGACTTGCCTCGCACCAGCCTTCACGTCGCGCACGGCACGTTCTATAAATTGGCCATGCCCCCGCGGCCCTGCGCGTCTCAACGCTATCATTAGGTAGTGACTTGACGTGTGTGTGCTGTTCGGCGAATCCACTATTCCTAGTTTCCTGGTTCCCTCTTCCTTCCTTTCACCCCTTCCCCTAATTCTGCTCCCGGAATCCTCATCCCTAGCGACCGCTACTTTTTCCTGGACATCCTGGAACTGCGACCTTTTCGGAACTCTGAATGTGCTCTGCAGCCGGACGAGACTCGAGCGAGCCTATACAAGACCCGATCCGTCCACATGAGTAATCCTCCCACGGAACAGAGCAAGAAGCGATCCCAGGTGAGACGGGGTGAGATTTACGACACGGAAACAGCACTATTATCCATCTGGGATGACCTCAAAACTAACACAGACTCAAACACTGCCTCAGCCCTTATTCTACTCGCCCTCTCCACAGCATTTGACACAGTTATCCACAACACCCTGACCAAAAGACTAGAAGACATAGACATAACAGACACAGCACTACTCTGGACCAAATCATTCCTAACAGACAGAACAGAAACTGTATGGATTAAACCATTCAAATCCACTCCACGAGTTAACGACTGTGGAGTGCCACAAGGATCCTCACTATCTCCACTATATTTCAACATTTACCAGACTCCGGTCATCAGAATCTTCAAAAAATACAACATTATATGTTACAACTACGCAGATGATACTCAAATCATGTACAAAATCAAAGACACTGATGCTGATCATTCAACCCTAATCGATTGTCTAAAAGAAGTCTTCAACTGGATGAATGCCAACAACCTGAAAATCAACCCAGGAAAGACAGAAATCTTGATCGTATCCAAAGACCAAGAGAACAAAACCACCATCCCATGGCCTACGGAAATGGGAAACGCACCAACACCATCGAAGGTAGTAAAAAATCTGGGAGTCCTAATGGACAACACCTTAACCTTAGAACCACAAATAAATGCAACAGTGAAGAAATGTTTCTTCCTCCTCCACACGGCAAGAAGAATTCTACCTTTCCCCTCCTTCACGCACAAAACACTCACTATCGTCGCCCTAGTCATGTCAAGAATCGACTTTGCTAACAGCCTCTACCTCGGAATACCAGAATACCTCCTGAAGAAACTGCAACAGATCCAAAATGCAGCAGCAAGACTACTCCTCAAACTATCCAGAAGAGACCACATCACTCCTGCCCTAAAAACACTACACTGGCTCCAAGTAAAACATTGCATCATCTTCAAAACAATGTGCATAACGCACAGGGCAATCAAGCAACAAAGTCTGCCTGGAACTCAAACCATCCCTTAAGAAAAAACTTGGAGGCACCTCCTTCTACCACCGAGCCGCAAAAACCTGGAACAACATGCCTAAAGAAATAAGAAACACCGAAGATCACCTAAAATTTAGGAAATCACTAAAAACCTGGCTCTTCAACACCTCAGACTCAAACTGAAAACAAAAAAGAGAAAAGGGATGACTAAACTGAAAAGGACACAGACAGCCCCAGAAATGACAAGGAAGCTCCCACGGCACCTGGACGGGTGACACCGGATAGATTGGAACACAGGCGACACGCACGGAGACCGAGTCAACTTCCCCAGCCAATCCCACCTAAAATCTCCACCCGCCCCTTAGTTATCACCAGATACCACAGTGTTGTGGAATTGTCGAGATATTGGCAATCCACCACACTACCTGACTTCTGGACATCGACAGGTGCACTGGCCACAGGAGTATGAAGGGAGGACAGGGGGGCTATGAGAGAGCCAGATAGAGAAGGGGGCCAGAGGAGTAAGGAACCTTGGAATGTCAGATGAACCCAGATCATGAGAGAGCCGAATCAGGGTAGACTATGCAAGCCCTGCGCCTCAATTCAGGATAGAGATGCCAACTAACCAACTCCACTAACAATTTCCCCTCTGCATACACCTCTCAAACTCCAAACCAAACACAACCAAACCTACAGCACAACAAACCGCACAAACTTCACTACACTGCAAGAACAAAACAAAAAGGCACATAGACTTGCACAACAGTACACGACGACTACCGACCGCAAACACCCTGTCGGAATAGAAACAATATTATGACTCCTATCGTAACAATTGTATGTGTATTGGCCTACGCCAAGTTGTCTAAACATCATGTGCAAACAAACTCTACGGCAAGGTCTTGACCTTAGAGAAAGTAATGTAAGTCACCATCTTGGATTGGGCCGCCATTTTAGGTTCTCTTGCTATGTAGAAATCACCCTGAACATCAAAATGGAGGCCGAATGACATTCTGAGTAAGATTCTGATCGTTGTGACCTCCGTACAACTGAATAATTAATATGCCTGCAGGCCACTTGTCGGGGTTGCGAACTGAGACCTTGTCCTATCGTTGACCTATATGTAAATGTACAACTATATCAGTGAAACTAATCGAAATGCATATATTAAAGGATTGACCTGGCAAGGAACCCAAAGACCTGTTTCGCAGAATGGTTAACCCGCAAGAGGGTTGGCCAAGGGCTGGACAAATTGTATAAAAAGCCCGGGTATTCCAATGTGCGGTCTCTCTCACTAACACATCGAACCCTCGTTGAAGTTCGTTATGTTATTCTGAGAGCCGAATAGCTATCAGTTTGTCAATTGACTTGGTAACTGCTGTAGCTTTTAAATAAAGCACTTGTATGTTTCTTTGTAACCTGTGTTGGTGTGTTTCTTTTTGGGCTTCCCGGCCTCATATTATTTTTCTGTTTTCACAGTTGGCGCCCGAATAGGGACCCTCAAGATTGATGCCGGATCATTGAAGAATTGACGCAGACTATCGAACCAGGATCGGACGGTGTGATACTGCGGGCCCGACCGAACGAGACGCGATACCTCGGCAGCGCTGCACGATCCGATCCTTGGACGATAGTCGTGTGGTCTGACACGGCATCTTGACGAGGGTCCATTTTTGAGGTGGGCAGATTTGTCGAAACCACCAAACACAAGGTAAAATTTGTTAGGTAAGTTCTTTGGTAAACCGTACGGTCCTCCTTAGGTTTGGTCAGGTGTAGTCGTGACCCGACGCTTAATTTAACCCTGACAATTTGAATTTGGTGTATTGTATCTGCAGACACAATTATCGACCAGGTAACACCAATTTTTTGTGAAATGCCTGGGAAATTGTCTAGCTGCTTTAGGGCTCTGTTCCGCAGCGATCGACAATCTTTGGAGTTTAGCCGCCCGGCACCACAGGAGGGGTCGCCGGCATGTACTATGTACTGTAAGCATGGCATTGGAAGTATTGTATTTAATGATATTTGGCACAGACAAACCAGACATGCTTCCTAATTTCAGTGGCCAATCAATGGTAGTTTCGAGATCCCCCGTATTGAATACCTAGAATCGGTCTTGCTAAAGAAAAAGGCCAGACCTGCAGCATTTGATGTTTTGCAGAGTTGGAAAAAAGAAGCATTGCAGCAGCTTAAAAGTAGGGATAAACATGCACGCCGTCATAAAACAAATGCCGAAAAGTCGTTGTTATATGATAAGGAAAAACATTCAGTGTCAGTCAAAAATATGGATAGGGCTTTCTCACTTGGTATCCAGAAAATCTAGCCCTCTAAAGATTTCCATGTTTCCGAAGAATTTATTGATAAATTGTTAAACGAATGCAGGCCTGGTGCCTCTGCGCCACCTCCGTATGATCCTCTCCCTGGTGCTCTGCCCATTCCTGCTGTCATTCCTGCTGTTATTCCTGTTCCCCCTGTACAACCTACTGTTCCTATTCCTCCAGTTGTTGTTCCTCCACCTATTCTACCACCCCTTCCTCTTGCACCGATAGTTGCACCCCCATTGAATTTGCCCACACCTCCGCTCCCGAGTAGTTCTGTACTGACTGAAGTTGATCAGGGTGCGGGGTCAAAGATTGTTACTCGAAATACTGTCTCTGCAGAAAAGAAACGGGAATTATTTGCATGGGCTAAGCATTGTATGGAGAGAGGTGATGAAGCTGACGTTCTCTCCACATTATCAAATATGGGCAATTTTCCCGAGAAAAATGTTTTCATTGAAGGTTTGGGGACTCATTTATGTAAAATGTGGGGTAGATTACATAATACAGATCTCCCACAAGGGTTGAGGGATCTAAACACTTTAGCGCTTTCGAGGGACACTGAGGAGAAAGTACATGGTCATGTTGAGAGGTTGTTTGAGTATAGGAGGGACTTAGAAAGATTACGGGATGAGGATGATGAAGACGGCAGTATGTATGTACAGAAACGGTTCCATCCGTGTCATAAATCGGCATCTGAGGAAGTACGAATTTGTACCAAAGATGCGATTCGATGGATCTCGGATTCATCGATACCGCCGGATGAAGTATATGACACGTATAGTCAGTATACAGTAGAAATGCAGAGGAAGGTGATTCAGGTAATGGTACAGTATCTACAGGATGAATGTGTAAGGAAAAACGTTAGTTGTCCTATAGAGTTATTGGGTATTTGTAAAAGGGCTTTTTCGCCCGACACTTCTTCGACTGCCCTAGCGCTCGACCTGGCTCTGTTGCTCAGTAAGCGGTCAGAGATACCTATATCTCAGTTGCCAATGAGAGAGGTTCCTCCGACATTTGTCCCAAACGCTGGGACATGTGCACCCGCTGTGGACATCCCTGCACATTATGTATCGCAATTTGTTCATGTCCCGTTTTCGTGACAGGAAGTGAACACTATTAGACAATCAATTCCCGATATTAGGAAAAATCCGACAGGATTCTACAAAGAGATAGAGTCCGTTTTACAGTCCTCTGTGTTCACCTTAAGAGATATTGACTTGCTATTCCCTGTACTCCTGCCCGTAGATTTATGGAAGCAGGTTCGAACAATAGACGATGTGCCAGGGTTGGGAGATACGTGGGCTAACATGACTAGTTTTGATGGGGAAAGACCAGCTTGTGAGAAACCACCTCAGGTAATACTCACTTTGCCTGATAGAATTGTCGCAAAATTGAAAACCATAATTGCTGAGAAAAGAATTATCTGGGACAAGCTTAAGGCCTGTGTTCAAGGAAAAACTGAAGGTGCCACCGAATTCTTTAATAGATTCAAACAGGTATTCTCTGACTTCAGTGGACAGGACTTGGGCACAGAGTCTGGGAAAAGGTTGTTTGTGGACAAATTTGTGCGTGGATTGTTGCCCGACATCCAGTCACAGATTATGTCCTCTGAGAGCGCTTGGCAGGCGAAATCCCAATCTGAAGTTTTACACATGGCTCAGTATTATGAGAACCGTGTTAATAATGAAAAAGAGAAAATAGAGAAGAGGAAAGGAGATTTGAAGACTAAAGTATTGTTACAACAAATTGTTAGAAATCCCAGAGGAGGTAATTCACAGACCAGAGGTCAGTATGTTCCAAAAGGGAACGTTCCCTTGGGTCCTGTGAATGTTAATCAATGTGCCTATTGCCGCCAGGAAGGTCATTGGCGTGCACAGTGATCCAGTCCTTCGACAAAGTTCAAACAACACATTAGGGAGTATGGGTAGATGACCTAGAGGTCTCCCCGGAGTGGGGGGCCCTGATAGAGGTCAGTTCTCGCAAGATCCTCAGCAACCTTTTTTACGGGAAAATCAGACTTCGAGTGTGGACACAAGGAATATATTTGATCACCCTTCTGCTACCTACCTTTCTGAAGAGCTTTCTTCGGACGACATTTTATTTCGTTAGGATTGCCCGAAGCAGGGTTTGGAACCCTCACCTATTCCCATTAGTCAAAAAGGTCCCTACGTTGAATTGTTAGTGGGGAATAGGAAACATCAGTTTTTGATAGACACTGGAGCACAGAAGTGCTCCATTGATCATTCCTGGGTTCCAAACATTCCACTGTCAGGGCAAACTAATGTTTCTGTAGGGTTTTCTGGCATACCAATTGCTTGCCCGGTTTCTTCACCGGTGGCTGTTTCTCTGGGTCCCTTCACGGACCACTGTCCCTTCACGTACCACTGTCCCTTCCTCTTGACTTCAAACTGTGGAGAGAATTTGCTGGGGTTAAATCTGTTGAAGAAACTAAATGCAGTAATTCATTGTTCCTCTGACGGAGTGCGGCTGACGGTTTCACCACAGCAACTTCCCAGCTCTCAGTTTTTGACTCAACCATTGCCTCCTGAGCTTAGCGTTGTCCCGGAATGTTTGTGGGCGGTTGACGACAATGATGTTGGGGTACTACAGATTGAACCCGCTAAAATAGTTTTGAAACATGGAGTTAAACTACCACGCATTCCGCAATATAAAATATCAGTTGAGGGCGAGCGTGCTTTGAAGTGCATTGTCTCCGATTTCGTGCATCGAGGAGTGATTGAAGAGATTGCAGGGAGCTTATGTAACAGCCCGATTGTACCCGTATACAAGAAAGGCGACAATGCAATCCCATTCCATTTCATAATTGATCTACGCGCTATTAACAAAGTTGTTGCCACACAATTTCCAATTGTGCCTGATGTGACAACGATACTAACGATGATCCCTGCTACACCTACGCACTTTAGTGTTGTAGATCTGAAGAATGCTTTCTTCAGTATTCCTATACACAAGGAGAGTAGATATTTGTTCGCGTTCACCTTGGGGGGACGTTCGTTCACATTTACTCATGCACCTCAAGGTTATACTGAAAGTCCAAGCATTTATAGTAGGGCTCTGAAAGAGCAGCTTGACACCCTTGAATTGCCATCTACTTGTACATTGCTTCAGTATGTCGATGACTTGCTTTTAGCTGCAGATTCTGAAAGTGCTTGTAAAGAAGGCACTGTATTGTTGCTTATCCATTTGGCTGAACACGGTCATAAAGCTTTGCTTAAAAAATTTCAATATTGTTGTCAGGAGGTTGCCTATTTAGGCTATCTCCTGTCAAAGGAGGGGAGAAGATTGACACCTGAAAGAATAAAACACATTTCTGGCATGTCTGTTCAAAATACACAGAAGGAAGTCAGAGCCTTAATAGGTATGGCTTCTTACTGCAGGCTGTGGATCCCGAACTTCTCACTAGTGATAAAACCGATGTTGGCCTTGACGAAGAAGGGCATTTCTTCGCCGCTGCCATGGAAGTCGGAACATCAACGATCATTTGAGCTTCTCAAAGCCGCGTTATGCTCTGCACCGGTTCTGGGTACTCCAAATTACAATAAGGCCTTTGTGTTGTTTGTGCATGAATGTGATCGGTGTGCTTTGGCTGTGTTAACACAAGGACACGGAGGGAAGAATAGACCGTGCGGTTACTACTCTTCCGCCCTTGATCCTGTCGCATGCGCTTTGCCAAGATGTTTGCAAGCTGTTGCTGCTGCTGCCGCGTCTGTAAAACAGAGTGAGGGAATGGTCCTAGGCCATGATTTAATCCTGATGGTACCTCACTCTGTAGATGTCCTATCGAATAAAACCCAAACGCAACACCTCACCTCTGCACGGTTGACGAGGTATGAATTAACTCTGTTTGCCCCTCACATTCAAATTAAGAGGTGTTGTGTTCTTAATCCAGCTGAACTCCTACCTTTCCCGCAAAATACTGTTTGCGTTGACGACGAATCACATGACTGCCTGTATACTACTGAACAGGAAACGAAGGGCAGGATAGACCTTATAGATACTCCTTTGGGCAATGCGGATGGGGAGCTGTTTTGTGATGGCTCCTGCTTCAAACTCCCAGATGGTACATCTACAGCTGCCTGTGCAGTTACTACATTGAGTACGGTTGTTGAAACTAAGAGAATTCCGCATAACTCCGCGCAGGCCGCAGAGATTATAGCGTTGACCCGAGCTTGTGAACTCTCCGAAGGGCATACAGTAAACATATATACTGATAGCCAGTACGCCTTTGGGGTGGCTCACAACTTTGGGAGGCTCTGGTCGGAAAGAGGGTTCCTAACCTCACATGGGACCAAGATTCAGCATGGCCCCCTGATAGTGCAATTGCTCTCGGCACTCTCACTCCCTAGTCAGTTAGCGATCATGAAATGTGCAGCGCATCATAAGGTCATAGACGATGTGGGAAAAGGGAACGCTTTTGCTGACCAGATAGCCAGGCAAACGGCCAAAGACCTTAGCGCAGACATGTATGCTCTAAGAGAAACAAAAGATGCCTATGTAATGGATGAGGGTATTGGGTCTGTGCGAGATTTCCAAGCTGATGCCACAATAGAAGAATCTAAAAGGTGGGCCGAAGGGATGGGGAAACTAGATGACGATGGGTGTTGTGTGGATACATCTGAAGGGAAATGGTTGCTCCCTGATTCATATGTGCTGGCGATGGTTACGATGGCACCTGGTCCTATGCATGTGTGTGCTCAGCAGATCACGAATATGTTAGAACAAGTTTGGGTGAATGATAACATTTTGAAGATCGCACAGCGCTATGTTCAAAGTTGTATGATTTGCTTACAGCACAATGTGGGGAAGGGGACAGTAACTCCAAGGGGTAGTTTTGGGCCTCCTTCTGTTCCCTTTGAGGTCATCCACTTTGATTTTATTGAGATGGAACGGTGTAACAATCTAAAATATGTCCTTGTGATCATTTGTGCTTTTAGTAAATGGGTTGAGGCTTTCCCCGTTAAGGATGCTACTGCCATGACCACTGCAAAGACTATGGTAAAGGAATTCTTTCCACGATTTGGGCTGCCAAGAGTAATTTGGTCGGACAACGGTCCCCATTTTGTTGCAGCAGTAATTTTGCAGATATGCACAGCGTTACACATTGAAAAGCGATTTCACTCGGCTAGACATCCTCAAAGTGCTGGGTTGGTAGAGAGACATAATGGTATCCTAAAGAATAAGCTTGCTAAAACATGCACCGGCACCAAACTGAAATGGCCGGACGCCTTACCTATTGTATTGTTAGCCAATGCGTGCCACACCTCAAACTAAGACTGGGCTCTCTCCATTTGAGGTAGTGATGGGGAGACCTGCTAATATTTAGGGTCTTCCGAAGCCCAAAGCCATGAGGGAGGTTGAAAATGTATTGCTTGTGGACTATTGTAACCAGTTGACTAAAAATCTGTATCTCATTTATCATCAGGTTCAATCAGCTTTACCTGTATGGTTTACGGGCCCAGGACACAATATTCAGCCTGGAAGTTGGGTCCTGGTGAAGGCCTACGAAAGGTCTTCCTGTCTCGCGCCTCGCTGGCCGGGACCCTACCAGGTGCTGTTGGTCACACAGACAGCAGTGCGGGTGGCTGGAAAGAAGCATTGGATCCACGCGACGCATGTCAAGAAACTTCCTCACCCGACGCCACACGTTACAGAAGAAGCAGAACCCCTCGCTGATGCTACAATCTCAGATCCTGGAGTAGCAAATAGCGCTGTGAGTGTGTCGAAAAATTTCTCTGAGCCCGTGGAGCTTGGGGAACAGTCCATTTTGTCACCACACTCTTTGGAAAGGTCACTTCCGGAAAACGTTGTTTCAAGTTCTGCGACTTCCATCGCCTCTGATACGTTGCTTCCCTCAGGAAGTGGCGTTACCTTATTTCCGGATCAAACAGTACCGGGAATCACCAGGTACGACCTTCGACGGAGAAAATAGGACTACGGTACGGGTTTTGCCTGTGCATCTGGAGAAGAAAAAAGAGTCATTAAGAGTTTTGTTCTTGCAAAAGAAAGTTTTTGAAAGAAAGGGGATTCTGCTGGCTAGGGTTAGGGAAGGACTAAGAAGTCGCTCGACCGTAGTGTTGCCAGCATGAACATTGGGGTCGTCGATTGAGAAACTACGATGCCTGCCACCTCCACCGCTGCTGCTTGCATTGGACTTGTAAATAAGGGGGTGACCAACTTGGACAATGAACAATGTGCCTGGGCCCCGAAAAAGTATTGCTGTGTTGTGTTAATAGTAATTGGAATTTGTATAGTCACTGCCGTGGGACTCTGGTACTTCGAAGAAATGTATCCTCTAGAGCCTCTTCTGCCAATCAAAATTGTACCTACTGCTTTGACTCCCTCTGTACACCTTCATACTTTGTCACCTAGGGACTCCCAGCATAGACGAAAGTACCATAATAACACTTTAATGATAATAATGAATTCAACGCATGCCATTTTTAAAAAGAGTAATTGCTGGATTTGCACCCATTTACCGCAACATGGCAATAAGGGGCTAGGATGGTATATTCACCCTTTACCTTTAACGACTGCTTGCTATGCCTCTCTTAGAGCACTATTCTTTGGCCGTTGGAATGATAGCATCTCAGGGAACTTTGATGGAACTAATTTAAATGATTTTGAGAAACGTGAATTGACTCCCCTGGGATGCTTGCTTTTTGCAAATAGAAGTAAACCTAAGGTTGCATCTATTAAGCCATCTGATAAACTGTCTCTTCCCTTCCAAACTCTAATTTCCTTTAAAATGCCTCCGATAGGCAATAAGGACGCTGTGCCTCCTTCCTACTCTATTAACCATAGCCCCGATTCAGTCCCCTTTTGTATACAAAGAAATGGCACTCGGTCAATGGGAGATTTTGAAGGTTGTGTGAACATTGTAAATTTGACCGGGGAGAACAGGCCGCTATATGTAGGGGGGGCTGTCTATTTCGTTTGCGGTAGTACAGCATTTCCCTGGTTGCCCAAGGATTAGCAGGGAACCTGTTATTTAGGAATCCTGTTACCTGGGGTATTCATAGCTAGTACATTGGAAGTTTCTAAGGCTCACCCACGACGGGACGAGAATGGAGATACCCCTGGGCAAATATTGGGAGATATAACAAAATCAGTTGTGCCATTTTGGGGACAGATAGAGAATTCTGAAAATATTAGGGGGCTAGCAAGAGTACTGGAGAGAACCATCAACCGGACCATGGATATACTCTACAATATGACACTGGAACAGAAAGCAATAAGACTGGTGGTGCTCCAAAACCGGATGGCATTAGATGTCATTCTGGCAGAACGTGGTGGAGTATGTAAATTAGTGGGGTCCGCTTGCTGTGTTTTCGCCCAGATTCCTCACCGACAATTTTTAAAGCAATACAGAACTTGCACGTCCTTAGTTCAGAAGTGCATGTTCCTGTGGGAGATTGGAGTATTAGTGCTTGGTTCTGGGATTCTCTACGATCCTGGGGTTGGAAGGAGCTTTCTGTTATACTGGTTATTTTGGGAATCCTGCTATTCCTTTGTTGCTGTATCCAATGTCTGCCTAGTATATGTGCAATGCTAGGGGGATGTTGCGCTCAGGCAGTGAGCACGATAGGGCACAAAATGTATGGCCCAGATACAGCATCTAAAGATTTTATGTTACAAGAGGTTCTGGTGAACGACCTAAATGGCTATAGATATTACAGATAACGATTCGGGATGTATGGATGACGATGCATGGAGTTATTTACAAAGACATTAGAAATGATATTAGCACTTGGCATAGGCCAAAAGGAGGGTTTGTCGGAATAGAAACAATATTATGCCTCCTATCGTAACAATTGTATGTGTATTGGCCTACGCCAAGTTGTCTAAACATCATGTGCAAACAAACTCCACAGCAAGGTCTTGACCTTAGAGAAAGTAATGCAAGTCGCCATCTTGGATTGAGCCGCCATTTTAGGTTCTCTTGCTATGTAGAAATCACCCTCAACATCAAAATGGAGGCCGAATGACATTCTGAGTAAGATTCTGGCCGTTGTGACCTCCGTACAACTGAATAATTAATATGCCTGCAGGCCACTTGTCGGGGTCGCGAACTGAGACCTTGTCCTATCGTTGACCTATATGTAAAAATGTACAACTATATCAGTGAAACTAATCGAAATGCATATATTAAAGGATTGACCTGGCAAGGAACCCAAAGACCTGTTTCGCAGAATGGTTAACCCGCAAGAGGGTTGGCCAAGGGCTGGACAAATTGTATAAAAAGCCTGGGTATTCCAATGTGCGGTCTCTCTCACTAACACATCGAACCCTCGTTGAAGTTCGTTATGTTATTCTGAGAGCCGAATAGCTATCCGTTTGTCAATTGACTTGGTAACTGTTGTAGCTTTTAAATAAAGCACTTGTATGTTTCTTTGTAACCTGTGTTGGTGTGTTTCTTTTTGGGCTTCCCGGCCTCATATTATTTTTCTGTTTTCACAACCCCAGGCCCAGCCAACGGACCCACCGGGCTGAGGCCGCCAACAGCACATCACTGCTCTCTTGCACTTTTCCTGCTTCCTCCCACTAACTCAACCTCCCCTCCTCTTTAAGAGCAGCCAGAGCGCCAGGAGACCACTCCGGTGGTGATATTGTGCGGTACAAATGTCCTTTAACATTAACATTAACATGAAAGTCTAATTTAAATTATTTTGTTCCAATTTCCAACCAGAAGCCCTGGTTGCATTCTTACACATTTTTACTGTTTTTGTATTACTCTGTATGGCCTTATAGTCTTTATGTCGAATGTGTTTTGCATCGCTTTTGAGGTTACCTGTAGAATGCACCACCTCTGGTTGAGTTAAGGCTTTGGTTCGGCAAAGCTACCCAAGGACAGCTCAAGGAGAATGGGTTCATCTCTCTGCCGTGAGTTATCGGGGACCAGACCGGGGTGCAGTGGGGAGCGCACTAATTCTTAGTCCTCTCTCTTGTCTCCAACTACCCTAAAGAGCTTTGCAGCGGAGGTGGTGAAAATACAAAATCGGCAGCAGTAACGGTTACTGAACAACAATGTCTCCGGATGCCGTGGCACAGCATTCCGAAATGGAGACTGGAGGTCAGCATTGCTAACTGCTGCCTGGGCACAAACGATCCGACATGCACTCTGCGAGGGAAGAGGTAGTCAACCTTGGAGACCGACAGAGAGAGAATGAAGGAGGCCAGTGGAGAGAGGGGGGAGTGGAGAAAGGGGGGAGAGGTGAGGGAGAAAGGGAGAAAGAGGGAGAGAGAGAGAGAGGGAGAGACGGAGAGAGAGAGAGAGAGAGAAACAGAGGAAGAGAGAGAGAGAGAGCGAGAGATGAGATATGAGTAGTGCTTGGTCCTGCTCTGAAAATAGCTGCAGGGAATTATCGGATCCAATTGTATTCCTATTTTTAGAGCTAGCCGTCGGATCTGGCAGGCGCAGCCCGTGGGAGGCTCTTTTCCCGTGACCCCGGTGATCGCTCACAGCGTCTGGGGTGCAACACGGATCGGGATCGGCTCATGAAATGATCGCATGTTAACTTAAAACGAACGGAAACACTGTAAAATACCCTCGCCCCACCCCGTATCCTCTTCCCCGCCCATTTATTAGCGCGCCCTTGTTTCAAATGGCGGTGTTTTCCATGCTGCATTCCCTCCGCCCGTAATCACTCAACTCGTGGTATTGTGGTGTTTTCACAACCAAACGGGCGACCGGTGTAAATTCGAAAGATGCTGTGCTTTGCCTGCAGTTGTTTCTGGTTCCAAGGAACCCTTTAAACGCCAGAGTGTGCGCCTGCCCCACACCACACACACCAACCCCCCTTCTCCGGCAGCGCAGAAGAACCCTTGATACTCACAGGACGGTGTCGGTGTGGTTACAGCTCTGCTCTCCCACGCCACCTTTCTTACCCGTCGTTAATAAATAACCGCATTGAAAACTAGGAAGAGGCGGGGTCGCCTGTTGAAACACGGAGATAGCCCACACACCCCAGGCACACCCCGGGTTACTGAGCGAAAGTGCTGGAATATATTAGGGGGAGAAAGGCCCCTCGCTCACTGTGTTACCATTGCTGGCCCTTAGTAGCGGCGATGTATTGCCCCCTTTTATACAAGAGGGGGGAGGGAGCCCCTCTGAGCTGTCTTCTGCAGGAGTGCTGAGAGCGTCCCATCTACACAAGGGCTGAGCAGCCGCAGAGGAGCTGTCCTGCGCCTCGGTGCTGAAGTATGGCCCCTCGTTCCCAAGCGAGTTGTAGCATCTTTGGGAGCTGTCCTCAGCAGAGGTGCTGAAGTAGGTCCCTCGTTCCCAAGGAGTGGGCAGCCTCTGCTTGGCGCTATTCTGCGCATGAGGGCTGAAACTACCCCTGCTACCCGCAGGTGTGCTAAAATGTCCTTAGGAGCTTAATTCATCAGGGTTGCCGCATCCCCGAGAACACATTTAGTGTGTAGTCCCCGTAGGGTTGTCCTCGCCATGAGTGATGACATATTAACCCAGTTATACACAGGAAGGGGGAACACCCCCACCCCCCAGGAGCGCTCCACATTAGTGAATTATTCTCTGTGTACTCCTGGAGGGAGGAGGGAGCCAGCCCATTATTATCGGGCTTAAGCAGGAGCCCTGAAAACACCCTCGTCTGTACGCACTACGCAGGGAGCCAGTCCTAGGCGCTTCCCACGGTAGGAGTACCGAAACAAATATCTATTTATACTTTGGCCGGCACGAATCCTGAAATACCCGTCTCTATTTACTGGGAGGGGTCAACCCGCCCAGAAAATGAGACACGCACACCGCACCGCTGACCAAATGGGGCTGCCCTCCGAACGGGTTCTGAAATATCGTTTCCACACGTATACTTGGTCTGCCAGCACTGAGCTATCCGTTTCAGGGAAGATCACATCCCCGAAGTTCCCTGGGGCAATCCTCGGCTGGCGAGTTGACCCTGTGTACACTGGAAAGGAGCAACCGCCTCACCCCCAAACTCCTCACGCCACCTTGAACACAACTTCCATCTGAAGACTTGTCGAAACGCACTCTCCCTCCCCCCCGTGACCTTCTGGAGCCCAGGGAGCAGATGATAGAGACCCCCCCCCATCCCTCTACCCTCACCAGCCCCCCCCCATGAGCTGCTATCTGCAGGCGCGCTGAAATACCCCCAGAGTCCCGGACACGAAGGGAACAGGCAGCCCCCACCCGCGCTGTCCTCGGCAAGGTGCTGAAATCTGCCTCCTCTGGGCACAGGGAGGTTGGCAGTGATGGAGGAAAGGAGGGGGGAAGGGAGGGAGGAAGGCAGAGGGGAGGGGTGGAGGGAGGATGCGTCGTGACTGCTGCTCGGATGCGTCATGGGCTTAGCTGGAGTTTCCCCTCACAATTCGTGACTCTGGGATGCATTGAGGGCTCGGCGGCGGCGCAGGCGGAGCAGACAGCGCGCGCTCTGCGCTCCGAGGAGACGGGGCTCCAGCCGCCGGCTCCAGGTAAGCACAGACCCCTGTCACTGGGCAGACCCTTTGGGCGCTCTCTATACGAGTCCAAGCCCTGGGGTTCCTCTATGCATCTCTGCGTTTCCGTGCATCGAAGCACAGGTAGCGAGCGCCTTGGGGTCGGATGCGAGCGCAGCCTGGGTTCTGCAAGGAGCAGGGTCTCTCTAGGGCGCGGGACCCTAAGCTACGCGGCGTCGTGGGATTTGCAGAGAACCCGGGCCGTGGGCTAAGACTGTGCTCTGGGAGGTTCAGACATATGCCGGGGGTCTGTGAACCCTGTGCTGCGGGGAGGCCGGTGCGCGTGAGGGGGCTGGGGTCTGTGGAAACCTTCAGGCTGAAGGGGAAGAGCTGGGTGCGGGGAGCCGGGAGTCTGCGCCAAGCCTGGCACCTAATGGGAGACTGGGACCCCTGGGTGCCCTGGGATCAAGCGAGAGAGCCTGAGATCTGCAGGGTGGAAAGCGCCTGGGCACTACTGCCCGGTGTCTCTGTGGTACATTATTACCCGGGTTTGTGAGGGGGGAATATACAGGCTACAGTAGGTCGGGGTCTAAAAGGAAATGGGGGGACAACACAGATCTGGGGGTGGGGGAGGGTAGGGAGGGAGTGGGGTGTCTACAAGATTGGCGGGTTTTTAGGGAACCTGCTGTCCGAGGGGGGTCTGGGATATGCAGGGAGCATCGCTCAGAAGTCTGGGGTCTGCACGAGCCTGAAATCCACAGAGAGCACTGGTGTGCACAGGCTGGCGTCTGCAGGGACCGGTAACGTGCAGCAGCTTGAGAATCTCAGAGGATCTCAAACAAGACGTGTGCATGCGGCCGACACGGGGGTGTCCGTGGTGCGCAGTGGGTCTGGGGTGTGCTGTGAAACAGTGGCACGCATGGAGCCTGGGCTGTGCACGAGTGCCGGGGTCTGCAGGGTGACTGGGATCTGTGGGGGTTCTTGGGTCTAGCCGGCGTCTGTAAACATCTTGGAATCTGGGGTCCTCGAGGAGCCTGTTGTGCGAGGGGATCAGGGGTGCCACCAAGGGGTGCCACGGCCATCCTTAGAAAAACGCTGCCTCCCCCCAACGACCCATTCAGTTATGTGTGTTTGTTTTTGGTGTGCCACGCCAAGATTTCCAGTGTGGCCACCACTATGAAATATGTCTGGGGGTGCCACTGGAGGGGATGGGGAAGGGTGTACTGGGAGCAGTGGTCTACATGGACGAAGGTCTGCACGGTGCCTAGGGTGTGACAAGAGCTTGTAGCCTGAGGGTGGGCAGGAGTCTAAGCGTCAGGCGCATTGGCCCCTGGGAGCCTTGAAGGGGACCCAGCAGTCAACACTGATCCTGGATCTCGGACTATGGGATCGCCATAGGCCGCGGGGGATATCGCCTCTGATTGTGGCCCATGGGCTGCGCAATCGAGCTTGCTCTGCGTTAGGTGCATCATGGAGTGGGCAGGGGGCCCTGGTGTCTGCCGGGTGGCGGGGGTCTGGAGGTAGCCTGGGGTCTGGGAGGAGAGGGGCGCCTGCAGGATTCCGCATTGCCTGGGCTTGGCCTCTGCTCTAGCCGGTGTATTCAGGGATGCCCCGGCCAGTTGTTATGGGGTCTAGAGCCTAAGACCTGCGAGACATCTGGGGCCTGCAGGAGGCCTGGTGTCTGCGGGACCTAGATTTTCCCATTGCCTCGGTCCCGCGTGTTACCTGCATGTAGAATGGGGTCTGCATGAACCCGAGGGCTGCATACGGCCTGGGATCTGCAGGGTCATGCACGAGCGATGTCCCCGAAGCCGTGCTTGGCGGTGCTGGAAACACACAGATATTCGGATGTGGCAAGGAGTGTGTGATTTTAGTTATGCAGACGAGCGGTGCCTCAGACACAAACGTCGGTGTCTGCATTCCACGAGCGCGTGGCGTGCCGGCCGATTTTCCAGTGACCCTCTTTCCTTTGGGTCCTGAGAGTTTGCCACTGACCGTGATGGGTGGGAAGGCTCTGTCTTACCTCGCGAGGTCACGGCGGGGTCAGGGAAGTGCTGGGGCGCAGCGGCATGCTGTCCGGCGCACACCACACAGAGCGCCCGCCTAGGGCCCAGCCCACTGAGGACAGAGGTGACGGGCCAGCGTAGCTCCTTCATCTGAGGGTGCGGCCTCGCCTGCGCCATGCCTTGTACTCGGTAACCAGTGGCTCCCTTTCACTTGTAATTTTGTTTTTTGGGATCAATTCTGAAAAATCCAATTCCCAGTGTTAGGGAGAGAAGGAACCAACCAAGACAGCCGTTGTGTAGCGCCCTGTAGGAACGCGTTTCCTATGTTCCGCCGACAAAGTGACGAGGGCAGCATGTGTGCAGGTCACTGCGTGCATGGATGCGGGTGCATGCAACTGCACGCGACTGTGCATAGGTGCAGATGTGGGCCTGGGAACCAAAAGAGGCCCTGGAATGTGTGTTCCAAGTGGCCCCAAATTACACTGTGTAAGCGAAAATAGCATCCTAATGGTGTGTGCTACATAACCCAGAAATAAAAAAAAAACATTCCGAGTGCTCTCAGAAAAGAGGGCCATGGTGCAGAGGCCCACCGGGAAATCACCAAACTCCCCTGTAGTCCAGTGCACCACTGTGCACGCCTATATCAGAGACTGTGTATACATATGTTAAATGTTAAAGGTATTTGTACCGCGCACCGTCACCAACGGAATTGGTCCCCAGGCGCTCTGGCGGATCTGTAAACGATACGCTGGGATGGGTTAGTAAGGTGAAGAGGGAGTAGGATAGTGAGAGGGGTGGTGTTCTGTTGGCAGCTTCAGCTCGGTATACACCAGATACTGAGCTTTGGTGCAGGTATTGGATCGGTGTCAGTCCGCGTGTGCTGTTGCTCCCGCTTATGTGTTGTTGCAGTGTTGTGAAGTGCGTGCTTGTGGTACGAGAGATGGTTGTGTGAGTTTTTGGAGTGAGATAAGTATGCAGAGTTTGAGGTTATATTGGTTAGTGGGTTACCTGACCTTTAGCATGCTAACATTCACAGTTTTGTCTAAGTGTGGCACTTTGTTGGCCTTCACAGTCTTATCTAGAAGCGGCGCAGGCCAATGTTCAGAGTTCTATCTAGCTGTGGGCATGCTAACATTCACAATCTTGTCTAGGAGCGGCGCAGGCTGGTGTTCACAGTTCTAAGTGTGGCACATGCTAATCTTCAAGTTTCATCTGGGCGCGGGCATGCTATCCTTCAATCAAAACCTATCTAGATGCGACGCAGACTAGTATTCACAATTCTATCTAAGTGTGGACATGCTAATATTCACAATTCTATCTAAGTGTGGACATGCTAATATTTACCAATCTGAGTGACTGTATGCATGCAATAGAGAGAATTGACTCTGTGTGCCACCGTGTGCATGCCTAACTGTGTGTATGAGCAAGGGGCTTGTTTGCCATATGCATGCAGTGCCTGTGATACCATATGTCAAGGCTCTGCAACCTTATTTCCGGCCATGGAAGGTTTGGCATAGATTGTCCCTTTCCCGACTTAGGTGATCGGTCTATGACTAGAACCGTTACGTACGTCTAGTCTTCTTCCAAGATGGCCGCTTCCAGGCAGCGTTTCTATAACAACGCACTGAAACCTACATTCAGTGCGTTGTATCGCTCCCACTTCCTGTTTTGGCTTCGGTACTCTTGTTCGAGTTGCCAGCTGTTCGCTCTTGGTCCTGGTCCTGCTTGCGGGAGTTTTCTCCAGCTTCCGCCCCTCCTCGCTCCGCCCAGCATCTTTCCTTGCCTTCTTCCCTCGCTCCCACTCTCTCTCACCCGGCTTCGGTTGAGTGCTCTCCTTCTGCTCGCCTCAGGCTCCCAGTATCATCTCTGTTCGGGCCGCAGGATTCCTTTCCTTTCCTGTGCCTCTGCACTCACTAAAGCCTCTCTAGGCGTTCATCCTTATACCTCGCTCTGTTCTGTCTTCCTCTTCTTTCTGCCTTTCCCTATTTACAAAAACCTTCCACGGAGCTTCCCCCTGAAATTGGATATTTCTACGGTCTGCAGTATCTCAACCGCCGGTCCGATCAAGCTCCACGTTCTGCCTGTGTGCTTCAGGGTTTTTTGGTGCCACAGAAGCTTTTTCCCTGGATTCTCGGACGGGCTTACTGGGGGTCCCTCTTGGCGGGGAGTTCCTCAGTTGCCAAGGTGGCCTCCAGTGGAGCCCGTCCCTACCTCCACGATAAGAAGGTAAAGGGCCAAGGAAAGAAGACCCAGACGGCTACTACTAGAGGAAGTAGAGGGATCTCACGAACATTGAGCACATCTCCAGGAACTTCAGGTGAGGAGGGGTCACGGGAGAGAGACCTAGCCGTTAGCAATCCTGACAGTATACAACACCCGAAAACACCTATGGCTACCCTGGAACAATATCAAGAGTTGGTGGCTGCCATCCAGGGACTCACAGTGCAAATGCAAAACATGCAGGCAGAGAACAACTCGTTGAGACTTCAAGTGGCCGCCCGCAATGAGGATAGAGGTGACCTCCCCCCGATGCCTCTGTCGTTTGGCAAGTATGATGGAAATCCCAGGTCATGGAAGGAATTTATGGATGCCTGTAAGGTGTACTTCATGTTTGGACCAAAGACCTTCGAGACAGATAAGGCGAAGGTGGGTTTCTTAATCTCAAGCTTGGTGGGGAATGCGTTGGCATGGGCCACTCCACTAGTGACTAATAATGACCCAGTCTTACAGAATTTTGATCAGTTTTCCCAACAGTTTCAAGCAAGATTCGATCGCCCTGAGGTGGTTTTTGCTTCATATGAGGCTATGTTGGATGTCAGGCAGGGTGGTGCTGACGTCCAAACTTATGTTTCCAGATTTCAGAAGTTGGCTACCGAGTCTGGATGGCCTGATTCGGCACAACAAACCATCTTTAGGCGGGGTTTACACGAAGAACTCAAAGATGAACTAGCATGGGTTTCACGACCTGGTTCGTTCCAGGAACTGGTTACCTTAACCCTACAGATCGAATATCGGTTGAATGAGAGACGTCTTGAGAAGAGACGGCAACGGGGTTGCTCTCCCTTAAATGACACTCCTCCAGCAACCAAGGTAGTACCTAAGCCGGAGTCTGTATTTGAAGAACCTATGCAGATTGGTTCAGCCAGGGGCCCGCTGACACCTGAAGAAAGGCGAAGAAGACGTGAATTGGGTCTATGTATGTACTGTGGGTCATCTAAGCATTTACTCCGGAATTGTCCCGATGTACCTCCCCGGAAGAAGGGAAACGCTACCCCCCGAGTCTGTGCAGGGGCGACGTCGGGGGTAACCATCGAAAGCCCTGCGATCACACCCAAGCCTCAGGTGTAGCCGAGGATTCTCGCTTGATGGTTTTCCAGGTCCGATTACAGTTGTCTGCCGAGAAGTCTGTGGAGGTTTTGGCGATGTTGGATAGCTGCGCAGCAGGGAACTTCGTGGATAGAGTCTGGGCTGCGGATCAAGGAGTTCTCTGTCAGACTAAACACCGAGCCATTCCAGTCGAAGGAGTTGATGGTACGCCTCTTGTTTCTGGACCCATAGTTTCAGAGACCGAACCTATATGGATACAGATGGGAGATCATCAAGAAAGGATCAGTTTTGACGTGATAAGAGCGGCTCATTTCCCCATTATACTGGGGATCCCTTGGCTCAGAAAGCATAATCCCTACATTGATTGGTCCCTTAACACTCTAAGATTTGACTCTGAGTTTTGTCATGAAAACTGCCTCAGTAAGCCGGTACAAGAGAGACAGGAGGGGCAAGGAAACACTCTACAGACTAAGGTGGTCTCGAGCATTCAGCAGATATACAAATGCTATTCCGAAGTATTTGAAGACAAGGTTCCACGCCTCCTGCCACCCCACAGACCAGAAGACTTCTCCATCGAGTTACAGGAGGGTGCAGTGGTGCCCTTCGGAAGAATGTTCCCTTTATCTCTTCCAGAAAGGAAGGCCCTTAAGGAATATCTGGAGGAGAATCTGGAGAATGGACTGATCCGGGAGTCACAATCTCCTGGTGGGGCCTCCCTGTTCTTTATACCCAAGAGGGGAACTACAGAACTAAGACCCTGCATTGACTATAGAGGTCTCAATAGGATCACCTGTAGGGATAGATATCCAATGCCACTGATAAGAGATATCCTGGACGCGGTGCAGGGGTCACGTCTATTCACCAAGTTGGACCTAAGGGGGGCCTATCATCTCCTTAGGATTAAGGAAGGAGACGAATGGAAGACTGCTTTTAGGACTCCCCTAGGCCATTTTGAATACAGGGTGATGCCTTTTGGTCTGGTCAATGCCCCCGCAATATTCCAAAGATTTATGGATCGTACATTCTCAGATTTACTATATCGATCCGTAGTTGTTTATCTTGACGACATCCTTATATTTTCTGTACATCTGAACGAACACATCCAGGTGGTAAAGGAAACTCTGAGACGTCTCCAAGAGAATCAGCTCTTGGTGAAGCTCGAAAAATGTCAATTTCATGCTGACTCTATTCCCTATTTAGCTTTCATCCTATCCAATAAAGGTGTCAGGATGGACCCAGGGAAGATTGAAGCCATATTACGATGGCCAGAACCCAGGTGTATCAAAGAGGTTCAAAGGTTTTTAGGGCTGGCGAATTTTTATCGTCGGTTCATCCCTCACTTCTCTAAGATTGTTCTACCACTCACAGCACTATTGAAACAAGGGGTTAGGGTTCAGATGGACTCCGACGCAATACAATCTTTTCAGCACCTCAAGAGTTTGTTTACTTCTGCTCCCATTCTGGTCCAACCTGACCAGACACGTCCCTTTGTTTTGGAGACCGATGCGTCTGAGAACGCTATTGGAGCGGCCCTGCTCCAGAACTCTGAGGACGGAGCGGAACATCCGGTAGTTTATTTTTCCAAAACCTTGAGCCCTAGTGAAAGAAATTACTCGGTATTGGAGAAGGAACTCCTGGCAATGAAGAAGGCTTGTGAGGAATGGAGGCACCTCTTACAAGGATCCCTTGAGCCCTTTGTCATAAGAACTGACCATCGTAATTTGCGGGTGCTGCAACAGATGGAGTGCACCAATGCTAGACATGCTAGGTGGGCATATTATTTTTCTCAATTCGACTTCCACCTCACGTATCTACCAGGCTCTCAAAACATCTTGGCAGACGCCTTGTCTAGAAGCTGGGAAGTTTCTTCTGAGACACAGTCCAGAAACGAGCTGCTACTTGCCAACAATAAATTTATTTCAGTGGTTTCTAGTTTTCTGCAAGCAGTGCAAGAGGAAATTCAGCGCAGCAACCGTATAGACCCTAATCTCCTTCTCAAAGATGGACTATTATATCACGACTCAGCTTTATTCATCCCAACGCATAATCTGAGGACGCAGGTGCTGAGGTGGTGCCATGAGTCTCCCCTGGCAGGACATAAGGGCCTGAGGAATACGACGGAATTGGTGAAGAGGCTTTTTTGGTGGCCAACCATGTCTCAAGATGTCAAACAATACGTGTTCTCTTGTCCTGTATGTGCTGTTAACAAACCCCAAACAGGTAGACCTTTGGGTCTGTTGCAACAACCGGAGGTACACTCTCAGCCCTGGGAACACGTGTCTACTGACTTTATTGTGGATTTGCCACCCTCGGAAGGTCACAGAACCATTATGGTCACAGTGGATTCCTTTAGTAAGATGGCCCACTTTATCGCACTTGCGGGACTCCCAACAGCTCCAGAGATGGCAACAGTATTTCTTCGTGAAATAGTTCGACTGCATGGGTTACCCAAAACTGTACTTTCAGACCGAGGGTCGCAGTTTACATCACGATTCTGGGCTTCCTTGTGTAAACAATTAGGAATACAGAGAGCACTATCATCGGGATTCCATCCACAAAGCAATGGCCAGACTGAGAGGCTGAATGCCACCCTCGAGCAATACCTCAAAAGTTTCTGTAACAGGGAGCAGGACAACTGGACATCCTTGTTACCCTTGGCAGAATTTTCGTATAATAACACATATCATACTGCCATAAAGATGAGTCCGTTTTTGTGCACTTATGGATTCCACCCTTCCCATGTGCCAGGCCTTCGGAAGAACTGTTCAGACTCTCCCACCGTGGACAGTTTATTGGAAGCAATTCGATCCACCCAAAGGATGGCCCTAAAGGCATTGGAGGACAGCCGCAAGAATACCAAGGAGCGGGAAGATCGACATAGACAAAGCAACCCGGAATGGACACCCGGCACTTTGGTTTGGCTTTCGACCAAATACCTACCTCGATGGTTACACCTTGGCAAATTCGCTCCCAAGTACCTGGGTCCCTACTCGATAGTCAAACGAGTTAACCCAGTGGCATACCGTCTTCGACTCCCCCAGAAGATGAAGAGAATTCACCCTGTGTTTCAATCTTCTCTATTAAAGCCTTATGTACCGGATCCCTACCAGAGACCCAGAATCCAACCAAGGATACCTCCTGTCTCGGAGCCGGAGGAATATGAAGTGTCTCATGTTGTGGACTCTAGATATTACCGGGGGTCCCTACAATATCTGATTCATTGGAAGGGATACTCAGTGGCGGAACGTACCTGGGAACCCTGTCATCATGTCCATGCACCTCGTCTGTTGCGATTGTTCCACAGAAAACATCCTGGCAAGCCGGGGGGGGGGACCCCGAGGAGAAGAGGTCATACTGTTATGTTCCGGCCATGGAAGGTTTGGCATAGATGGTCCCTTTCCCGACTTAGGTGATCGGTCTATGACTAGAACCGTTACGTACGGTCTAGTCTTCTTCCAAGATGGCCGCTTCCAGGCAGCGTTTCTATAACAACGCACTGAAACCTACGTTCAGTGCGTTGTATCGCTCCCACTTCCTGTTTTGGCTTCGGTACTCTTGTTCGAGTTGCCAGCTGTTCGCTCTTGGTCCTGGTCCTGCTTGCGGGAGTTTTCTCCGGCTTCCGCCCCTCCTCGCTCCGCCCGGCATCTTTCCTTGCTTTCTTCCCTCGCTCCCACTCTCTCTCACCCGGCTTCGGTTGAGTGCTCTCCCTCTGCTCACCTCTGGCTCCCAGTTTCATCTCTGTTCGGGCCGCAGGATTCCTTTCCTTTCCTGTGCCTCTGCACTCACTAAAGCCTCTCTAGGCGTTAATCCTTATACCTCGCTCTGTTCTGTCTTCCTCTTCTTTCTGCCTTTCCCTATTTACAAAAACCTTCCACGGAGCTTCCCCCTGAAATTGGATATTTCTATGGTCTGCAGTATCTCAACCGCCGGTCCGATCAAGCTCCACGTTCTGCCTGTGTGCTTCAGGGTTTTTTGGTGCCGCAGAAGCCTTTTCCCTGGATTCTCGGACGGGCTTACTGGGGGTCCCTCTTGGCGGGGAGTTCCTCAGTTGCCAAGGTGGCCTCCAGTGGAGCCCGTCCCTACCTCCACGATAAGAAGGTAAAGGGCCAAGGAAAGAAGACCCAGACGGCTACTACTAGAGGAAGTAGAGGGATCTCACGAACATTGAGCACATCTCCAGGAACTTCAGGTGAGGAGGGGTCACGGGAGAGAGACCTAGCCGTTAGCAATCCTGACACTTTGACTGGCCCGGTGTTCTGGACTACAACCCCCATGAGTCCCAACTTCCATTGTCATTGATGAGGAATCACGAGAGTCGTCATCCAGAACAGAACAGGTTGCATGCCTCTGCCAGATAAGGCAATTATTGGTAGCTGCCTGGGCCCCCACAAGCAAGGCAGTGTACGAGGGTGGCATATTGGCCACATCATCCCAAATCTAGCCCCAGTGCAAAGGAGTGGGGGGCACCAAAATGGCACTTGCCACAGGTGGCATAAATCCTTTCTCCAGTCCTGTATGTGTATTTCTTTGTGTGGCAATGTGCGCGTTAATCTATGGGTGTCATGAGGTTGCGAGTAACAGTGTGTTTGGCTGCTCTACCCGATTAAAGGTTTTGAACCCCATTCACATAAAATCTTGCTTGTAAGTGGAGGTATTCTCACCTCTTAAAGCAGAGCAGGTGATATTACCGTATGTAGGCAGTCCCCAATGAGGTCCTGTGCCACTTCAGAATGGGGAGTAACCATAAGCCGCAATTAGGCAGTTGCTTACCATTACCACGTGCAGTAACTGTCAGTCGGTTTGGCAATTTTAGCAATGCAAATATCGCCATACTCATAATGATGACCTATGTGTGTGTGTGTGTGTAAATACATGTGTAGCGGTGTCTATGCCATTTTGTGGGTGCATGCTCATGACTGTGTTTAAGTGGGACTGCACGCAAGCTTGACCTTGTGTATAAATGACTGCATGAGTGTGTTTGTGTCTTTGACGAATCAACTTCCGGGGCACCAGTGGTCCAGGGGTGAATATCAGTTTCTAAACCATCAATCAGATCCACACATCTAGTGGTGTCGGGATCCGAACAGATTGGAACAACAAGCAAATTATAAACCTCCTTATCCAATCATGGTAACGTGGATGGAAATGCAGTCTTATCTCCAAAAGGTTGTAGATCGTTGGTTAGTTGTAAAACAGCGAAAATACAATTATTACCCAATGATAAAAGGGACTGTCCAGTCAAGGTTGTATCAAAAATATCGACTTTATTTATATCACAACAGACAGGTCTAGCAACACTACGAAATACAACCCACCCTATAAAGGAATGCAGAGAACAGACAGTTTCAAAGAAGGAAAAGGGATGCACTCTAGATACCGATGGGAGGGCAGTCGGTATGGTTATCAACCACAACAGTTTAAGGTTACTTGGCTTCAGCACAAATTGAGCAATGGGTCTTAATGTGTCTCTAGGGGTATTCAGGGAAGGGCCAGGGGGGCAGATCCACAATGCACCTTGTGCTGTAGGTGTTCTTGGTGCTCGACAGGGTCGAGTCGGGTTCTTGGCGTTCTGATGGCTTCTGTGACAGAGTTTGAGATGGGATTCAGTTGCGGGTATCAGGTGGCAAGACGGTTCAGCGAGCGGAGCTGGATGAACAGCTGCAGGCTGGCCTAAACGGTGGCTCAGGGTCAGGAATCGTTGTCTCAGTGCTGATCAGTGGTCTGAAGCACTGGTCAATAGATCTCGGATGTCTTTAAGCGACGGCAACTTGACAATGGTCAGTGTTGCCATCGGTTGCATACTGAGGAACTTGAATGGCTTGAAAATGTCCTTCAAGGCGAATGTTGGTAGATGCTCGTCAAGGCACTTCTCCCAGCATCTTCAATGGGCTTGTGTAGTCCTTTGAGGTGGATGGCCCAAAGCTGAGAAGTGTGTTGAAGGCAGCTGCCGTGTACTTGGTTGTAGGTTCAGAGACCTTCTGGCACTCCCTATGCAGGAAGCCTTCTGCAGAGTCTAGCAGGGCACATTGTGTGCTGGCTTGGTACAGGTTCTGGAGAGGCTGGAGGATCCTCTGAGTTCTGTTTCTCCCTCTGTTCCCTGGGAGTAGTTTTGGGAAGGGATCTTGCTTCCCTCTCCTCTCCTGGCCTTCCTTCACTGGTGGAAGATGTAAGGCAGACTGTACCTTGAGCCAGGGTCCAATGCTGAGTTCTTCTTTCTTCTTGTGAAGTCTTCCGATGATCTGCCAAAAGAGGGGCTAATCCCTCTTTTAAAGCCAAGTGGGCCACAGTGATTGGTGTAGGCTAAGCCTACCTTTACAAACCACTCCTGGGGTCCCTACCAACAATCTCCTGTTTGCATGAGGTCATAACCAGAGTGTTTTGCAACAGGAAAGGTAAAGGGGTGAAAACATGTGATACTATGTCCCACCCATGAGTCCTGTCTGCTGTTGATCAAAGAGTCTCTCTGATTGATGGATCTCTCTGTGGTTCCTGATTAAAGTGCATGGTCTCCCTTCAAGCTGTAACGAGAACAGACTCTCTGGCTCCCTGGCTCCTGCAAACCACTTTCTTGTACCTTGTGAATGTGGTCCCTCTACCGGGTTGGCCTATTGAAAACACACAGTCCCAGACATGACAGTTCACTGTCATTGATACTGAGGGTGGGAGCTGGCTTCAAGGTGACACAGTTACATATGAAAGGTTGTTGAGTTTCCAGTATCCTTTGTTAACCTCTGCAGCCATATCCCATGTGGGCATGTTTGAAGTACCATCTAATTGGTATTTTTATCACTGCCACTAGCTGCAGGGCCCAACAAAAGAGCAGGGAGGATCCATAGAACCTTTGTTATTTAATCAGGTTGGTCATGGCAGGGGGGAGCTTGGTCCTCCCCCCTTCCTGAAGATGGCTTAATGAACTCCTGGCTGTCACATTCAGAAGCTAAAAGAATGCTACAGTAAGTCCCAGAGAGTTTGTTACGTATTTTCATTTGCGCCAGCATCAAAATGTTTGGGAATGGTCCAATCAATCAGTTCCACTGGAACTATTGTCTGGACGCTTAAACTATGATATTCTTGTCCTATGGAAGGAGTCATGGGCCTGAGTAGAGCTGGGATTATAATCAGTATTTTCAACCGGACAAGTTGTAAAGAGTCCTCCTTTGAGATGAAGTGTAATATCAGCGTTTTACATATGGTTGTGATGACATGCTTTGTTACCTGCCTCTCACAGAGAAGTAAGTTCAAGGAAACTTCCATTTAGACACAAAGAGAATTAAACGACGATAGAGCAGATTGATACACTTCTTTAGCTGCCATTTAAAAAACTGTCACCATTGCTGCTTGGGGGCAATCCTCAGTGAACATACAGAATGAAATGATCCTTAGAATATGTATTAGTTGTGACCCAAGTCTTCTCCTATCATCAAAAGCACAATTCTGCCAAATACTTCACTTACCTGCAATACTGTGTTGCAGGGTGGCAGTGCTTATTAATGTGTGCCTGTGAATGCATGCAACATTGTGGCAGTGTATGTTGACGGTGTGTTCATGCAGCAGAGAGGATGTTTAGAATTGTGTGTATGTGAGTGTATGGGAAAGTGTGAGTGTTTGACAGTCTGATTGTCTGTGTGACTATGTGATTGTGTTTGTGTATGGCTATTTGCATTAGATTGTGTAAACAAGTACCTGTGCCAGAAAGTGAGAGACACGTATTGTTTTCCAGTGACTATATGTGCACGTTTGTGTGTATGTGTCTGATTATACTTGTTACTGTTTGCATGACGTTCAGAGTGTTACTGTATTTAAGGCGAGGTGTATGTCAGGGGAGGGGTTGAGTGCAAATGTAACTATTTGTGTATGACCGTGTTTCATCAGTATGTGCCCTTAACAGTAGTTGCATGTATATGTGTAAACATTGGGATGTGTGTGCGTGTGTGTGTGCGATTGCGCGCATGTGATCCACAAAATATTTAAGTGTGTAAAAAAAAGAGAATACGGATACCTATGTCTTTTTGTTAGCGTGACTGTTAGAATGTGAGTGTCTGTGTAACTGCGTGTGAGCATTACTTTGTGTACATGCTAGATAACGTGCATTGATGTTTGGTCACACATGTACCTGTGTTTGAGTATGCACGTGAGGCTACCAATGTGCTCCAACATGAGAATGTGTGTGAATGTATGCCGTCACTTGTTTGAAACACGTATGTGAGAAACTATTTCATACCAGCAATTGTACGTTACAGTGTCTGATGGCCATGTTAAGGGTGGACACACGTGCTGTTTCAATGACTCTGTTAGCATTCCCGTCTGCCTATACAGCAATGTTTTTAGGGAGACATTTCTGTTTGCACATGAGTTTAGGTGAATGTGTGTGCGTGTGTGTGTGTGTGTTTGCGCACACATTTTTATGGGTGCATTTGTGTTGATCAGCTTATTTTCAATTGTGCAGAGTTGTATTTTTTGCAACGGTTTCTACCTATATTTTATGTACTTGCATTTGTGCATGGCGATCTATTTCACATACATAAATTATGTATTTGAGAGTACGTAATGGCATACATTGTATGTCTCTTAGCTTATGCATGTTTACATATGTTTGTTCTGGTGGTTAGATTTCTTTGTTGTATAGCACTGTATGTTTCCTTGAATGTACATTCACATTGTATGTGCTGCTCTGTGTCAAAGAGGAAAAAAGCTGTGCTAGCTTTCGGGAAAGCGGTTTTATGTTGTAAGTGTAGTATACAGTAGGGCCCTGATTCATGGAATTATTTGCGTGTAAAACCCCATTCGTCAAACAGGGATTTGCGGGCAGAATGGTACGCGAATCCCCGTTTTAAATGCAGATAATTCCACGAATCAGGGCCTAGGGGTCTACAAGCTGTGGTTCTCCCAACGTTTTGGACTACGACTCCCATGATCACTCACCATTGTCTGTGCTTGCTAGGGCTGATGGGAGTTAATGTCCAAAACATTCAGAGGGTGAAATGTTGCAGACTCCTTGTATATACTATAGAGAACAAAGCTAGTGGTTACACGCACACTCCGTAGCTCAGTCAAGAGCGGGGAAACAGTACTGAGACACTGATACATGAAGTAGAGGCTCAGAATGACAGCAGAGACCATAAGACCAAAAGTCTCAAGCTGTCATCCTGGCGCAACGCTCAGGCATTTCTTTTACTTATACCGCTTCACATATCCTCACACAGCACACACACACAGGCACAGAGGTTTCATTCTTTGGTGACTTTCCCTTTCAAGAGTTCTTTTGTTTCTACCCAAAGCATCGACCTAGAGTCACTGGATGGTTCTGTGGTTCGAACACCCTGTGGTCGTAAACAAACATGCCTAGATTGGACTAATTCAAGTTTAAACCCAGAAGAAGACAGAGAAATATTAATAGCAAGTTTCTGGAGTAGTGCTCCTCAGCGCTTACTTGAGGGGAATGATCTCATGGTTCTGCAGGGCAGCAGACACGTCACGACAGTGGTGTTTGACATCTCAACTGACTCTTTAGCGTGACCTTGGTGCTTGCAACCAGCACTGGCCCCTTGGTGATCTCCCATATCGTTGAGGTAAAGGCCCGCCTCACTGGCTGTAAGTAATTCGACCATCCGCACGGGGAGTGTGCGCTCGCCTGTTTTTTAATGGAATGGAAATGGAATGATGGGAGATCAAACTCCGAAAATGTGTGGGGCTAATTCGCACACATTTTCTAATGCTCGCCGCACAACAAACACATAGTCTAGTGTACTCTGGGGGGCACAGCCTACAGGCACAGTCCTCCCTGTCACATTTGACAGGTGACAGCAAAGGGTGCACGAAAACATCCAGAAGAGAAGGGCAACACCTTCCCCCTCCCTTGGCCAGCCTAATTAAATATCAAAGGCTCCATGGATCCACCCTGTTCTATTGTATAAGTTCTGTGTGGTGGTGGCGTATACTGATGAGAATTTAATTGAAGCAGGCCTGCAAATAGGCCTGGTCACAGAACTTAACAATGGTCAGGAAAACTAACACCACTTTAATTTGCAATGTGTCAACTTGAAACTAGTTCCCATCCCTCTGTATGAAGAACAGCGAATGGCATGTCTGGGTCAACTATTTACTGTAAGCAACCCCTGAAGAGCAGAACCCTTTCAGAGGGAGAAGTATGTGATTTAAGGGCAATAGGTAGTCTGCTCTTGTCACAAACATCAAGGGAGACCTGCACTTTGATCAAAAGTCACAGAGGGTCCAGTTAACCAGAGAGACACTTTGATCTAAAACAGACAGGAAGATGGGTGGACTTAGGAGTACATGGTGTCACCCCTTACCTTTCATGTTCCAAAGCACAGAGTGAAGAAGAGTTTTGAGCAAATAGGGGGTTCCTCTTTTTTTGTATGGGGGCTGTGGTATTGGAGGAGTCGGTATGAGCACAAAAGCAAAATATACCACAAGCTACATTCATTTTATTCTATTTGTTTAGAATCACAGGCTTTTCTAGATGCCGAATTTACATGACGGCTTCCTCTTAAGTCAAAATAAGTTGCCCGCCACACCTAAAAGAAATTTCATACCAGGTAAGTGGTATCCCCGCTCCACTTTTGCACAATGCACACAGCATGTTGCGATTCTTCAAAAGGCCTCCTTTTTAAAAAAAACAAATTAGTTTTTATCTGTTACCTAGGGTCCAACTGTGATGCACAGGCTCCAGGCACCATAGTTGAACACTATCACTAATTTTCTGCATCCTGAAGACGGGTCTAGGAAACGTCACTAACCAAAGTTAGATTATGGAAGTGTTGTTCCCTGCCCCAGAAACACATCTGAGTGTAGACGCTGGTCAAATCCATGTTAGATGAACATCTATATTCGATACTGCTTTAATTCATGTTGGAGAAATATTGTTACTCAGTTGAAATCACTGCTAGTAACATCACGTCACTTCGACATTCATATAAATAATTTTTGCAGTTCATTTGAAAACAGCTCTCCCTGTGGGCAAGGTCCCACAGTGTTGTTGTGTTGCTCTTCAAGTTACACCTGCACATATTATTGTTTTATATGTTTGATGTGAGCATATTGTTTGATATATATGAATTAAAATATGTATATTTTTTTTATATGAGACCCTTCTGTTGAATATAATTTGACGCTTATTGTGTGAGTGGGTTTTTCCCACTACTGATGTGTGGTAGAGGTGGGTAGCTAGTGGTATATTTTGCTTTTGTGCTCATACTGACTCCTCCAATACCACTGCCCCCATACAAAAAAGAGGAACCCCTATTTGCTCAAAACTCTTCTTCACTCATCAAGGACTACCCTGTTGGTTGGTCGAGCAAAAATCTAAATATGGAGAATGTGAATTATGTATCATTCTCTGGCGACTTATATAAAAAATGTTTGGAACTTCCTTCCATCCTTGGTCCACCACCAGCAAGTACAGACACTATTCCGACACCCAAAAACACGAATGACCTTGATTTGCTTACCCAAAAAAAGAAAAAACTCAGAATAACACGGCCAATTTATGGTTGAATACCTAAGAGCCGGGGGGATTCCAGAGGGATTACAGGTGAGAAATATCCCCTGTGTATTCTTAGATAACCCTAAATTCATGGGCAATTTTAGTGGAGTAGCAAACAAATGTTCACGTGATTGGGTGATACTAGTCATTGAGATGGCGGAGGAAGAATCTAATAAACAAAAGAAGACTTCCTAATGTTGGAAAAGAAAATTCAGGAAGAATCTATAATACCTGAAACTAAGACGCTCCTTGAAAAAATTGAGGAAGATATGAAAACATTTAAAACCTTTACCCTTGAAAAAAAGATCTGGAAGCTTAAAAAAGATATTTTTAACTACAAGGAGGAGCTAATTTACCCATACTTAAACCCGGGTCATTTTCAACAGCAAAATAAGAACCAGGCCAACACAAGAGGCTCTACAAACAACAGAACACGAAGTAACAAATATGTTATGTTTTCTAACTCCTCCAACAGTAGTGACTCTGACTCTACAGTAGCACAACCCTCTACCAGTAGAGGCGGCCAGACACAGAGAGGCTCACAACCTCAATGTTTTCAAGGGCGAGGCAAACAGGGGAAGGACAGTGGGGCAACCACACCATGCCCACACGCCAGTGGCAGCCCCCACAGACCAATTGGTAATTCCGATCTTTAACATTAGCACACACATTCTAAGTAATGCAGAAATCAATGTGTTGAGCAAAGGTTATCGTTTTACCTATGAAAACAGCTGACCAATTTACAACAGAAATTGAAATGAGGAATTTTTTCAGATCCTTAAGGCTCAAATATTTCTTTCGTAACGCTAAAGACGGAATACCTCAAGAAGAAAACAAATCTGGGTTGAAACTCCCTTCCTATTTTGCATCTACATCCACATGATCTCCCCAGAGATACTCACTTTTGAGAATAAAATACTTAGAGAACTACAGTATCTCTTTAAAACAAAAAAACAATACAAAGATAACTTGACCAAGATGGAACGGCAGGCATAGAAAGATTTAGAAAACAACTCTTCTTTTGTAGTAAAACCAGCAGATAATGTGGGTGGTATCATTCTATGGGACACCATCGCATATAACACTGAGGTTGACAAACAATTGGGAGATGTGAAATTTTACAAAAAATTATTAGTAATCCTACTTTGGCATTAACGGAAGAGGTAATGAGCCTTATGAAACATGCTTATGACTGTAAATGGATCTGTAAGGATGAATTTGCTTTTCTGACTAAGGCTAATCCGACAACACCAGCCTTTTATGTATTGCCAAAAATGCATAAAAATGCAGTTACCCCACCTGGTCGTTCAATTGTGTCTGCGATTGGTTCATTGTTGGAACCACTGTCCATCTACGCAGACTCTTTTCTGAGACGTTTTGTTGCAAGAATGCAATCTTATATCCAACATACCACCGCAATGATCCATATTATTTCACAGGTCCAGATGGGGGCCCAGAACATCCTGGTCACACTGGATGTTGAATCTCTATATACTAATATTCCGCAAGATCATTGTGTAGAGGTTATGTACCAATATCTAGAAAGGAGGACAGACCAGTCAGTACCCTCTAATTTAATCACGGAGTGCATTAGACTGGCACTAACTAAAAACTTTTTCTTATGTAACAACTCCTTCTACCAACAAAGACATGGCACGTCCATGGGGGCAACTTTTGCCCCAGACCCAGCGAACTTATATATGGATCACTACGAAGAGAATGTCATTTATGCGCAAACAAATATTTTCCATGGACAGATTACATAGTGGCATTGTTACATTGACGATGTATTCATGCTTTGGAATGGTACTCAGATCTCTCTGACTTTCTGACATGGTTAAATAGACAAGCGCCAACTATAAAATTTACTATGACCTCTGATACTCAGAGTATTGCATTTCTAGACCTTATCATCTTCACAAAAGAGGGTAACATACTTGGTACTACATTGTATAAAAAAACGCACAGACAAAAACACACTGTTGCTCTTTAGCAGCTTCCATCCACAAAGTCTCCGGGAGAATCTGCCCTATGGGCAATTCCTCAGGATTCGCTGCAATTGTACCGAAATTGATGATTTAAAAAAAAATAGCAGGGAACTGAGCACCAAACTATTGAATAGGCAATACCCCTCAAGGATTATAAAAAGATCAATGAACGCGCATGTAACACCAATCGGGACGTGACCCAGAATCAACAAAAAAGCCCACAGGAAGAGAGAATTACATGCATCTCTTCGTTTTCACCAATTAGTAATGACCTGAGAAGGTCTATACTAAAAAAACTGGAAGATTGTCCAAACCGACGACTTCAGGCCGAATAGCCCTAGGTTTGCATTCAAGAGGATGCCGAACCTTCGAGATAAATTGGTACATACCTATCCTATGAATAAACCAGTCAGACCTATTCAACCGCCATTATGGGATCTACCGCATGTACTAGGCCATTTTAAGTGCGGACAATGTTCGTTATGCCACCTTACCAACAACATAAAACAAATTGACCTGAATGGTCGTCTTTGGAAATATAAGTCTTTTTCAAATTGCTTGACCAACTGGGTAGTCTATGGGATAAATTGTCCCTGTGGGCTCCTATATATGGGTAAAACTATTAGACCTGTCAAACAGCGGATTGGGGAACACCGCTCGGCAATTAGGAATGAGACACCAGACAAACCACTTGTTGCCCATTTCAAAGAAGCCACGCACACCAGTGAAGACATCTTCTGGTTTGTAATTCCAACAACAAGGGCACACCCACGAGGTGGAGACAGATTCTTGTCCCTTAAAAAACTTGAACAAAAGTGGATATATGTTCTTAAAACAGCCCAGACGTACTAAATATAGCCGTGGAATGGAATTTATTTTCCACTAATACGCTTATATACTTAATCCACAAGACATCCATCGCATATGATGTTGCATCATAAGTCAGATGCAGATACAAGGTTGTGAATTACTTAGGACACACTGCCTCATCAAAGTGGAGGTTTCCATCTTCAACTAACCCTCACTAACTCCTGTCTCTCACTTCCCTTCCCTTTTAAAATAACTGTGGGAATATGGGCTGTATGCGGTTTTTCTGGCATATTCACCGACTAATTTAAATAGATGTAATAAGTGACTGGGTTAATGCATCATCTATAGATGACTAATATAATATTCATAAATTACCATCTATGTGGAACTGCCTTCAGTTCCCTTTCTAGGTCCATTAGATATGCTGTCATCAGCAATTAGGAATATGACCAATTTTGTTCGTATTTGGCCATTGAAATAGATTTTGGCACAAACCAACACACTAGGAATTGCAGAGATCATTATTTGGACACTCGTGTCATAGGACATGTAAATTGCTGGGTACGATGGCGCCCTGTTCTGCCGTGATGACCACTAGGCACCGCAGGGACCGTCTTTGCTGTCGAGCATTATGAATGCCCAATCACTGGACAGCAGGCTCTCTACAAATGAGCCGCGCTCGGAAAGATAGTCCTTCGTCTGTTTCCATACTTGACGTTGAATTTGAAGCCGCTGAGTAGGTGCGGGAAGGTAAGCGTCTTTCGGTTTGAGGAAATTATTATTCCTCTAAAACCTGCCTTTAACTTTCACGATTAAGTCTAATGGATAATGCCAGTTATTCCATCATGCAGGCAGATGTAAAGAAACCACAAGCTGAACCACTGCAGTGTTCTGAGTGATTGTTACATGGGCTGACAGCATCTTGGTTCCGTGTTTAACTTCGCGTGGTCCTACGGGTCGAGAGTATTTCCCCGTCTTTTCAATCACACACGGACAGCAAGTAAGTGGCTTCTATTGCCGTATATATTTCACAATTCAAAAAGTGATACAGGTGGTTAATACATGCCCGTGTCTTTTCATTGTGTTCTTACAGAACACATGATGCATTATGGATAATGCAGTTTGCACTCTCCTGCCGAGGGAACATGATTTATTGAAAGAAACGATCAAATTGAACATGGTATTTAATATACCTCTTTTCTATAAGTAATATAAGCTGCATGATTTGTTCTTGTGGATATGGATACATTCATTGATTGGATTCATTTTATTCTATTTGTTTAGAATCACAGACTTTTCTAGATGCCGAATTCACATGACGGCTTCCTCTTAAGTCAAAATAAATTGCCCGCCACACCTAAAAGAAATTTCATACCAGGTCAGTGGTATCCCCGCTCCACTTTTGCACAATGCACACAGCATGTTGCGATTCTTCAAAAGGCATCCTTTTTTTTAAAACAAATTCGTTTTTATCTGTTTCCTAGGGTCCAACTGTGATGCACAGGCTCCAGGCACCATAGTTGAACACTGTCACTCATTTTCTGCGTCCTGAACACGGGTCTCGGAAACGTCAGTAACCAAAGTTAGATTACGGAAGTGTCGTTCCCTACCCCAGAAACACATCTGAGTGTAGACGCTGGTCAAATCCATGTTGGATGAACATCTGTATTCGATACTGCTTTAATTCATGTTGGAGAAATATTGTTACTCAGTTGAAATCACTGCTACTAACATCACATCACTTCGACATTCATATGAATAATCTTTGCAGTTCATTTGAAAACAGCTCTCCCTGTGGGCAAGGTCCCACAGTGTTGTTGTGTTGCTCTTCAAGTTACACCTGCACATATTATTGTTTTATATGTTTGATGTGAGCATATTGTTTGATATATATGAATTAAAATATGTATATTTTTTGATATGAGGCCCTTCTGTTGAATATAATTTGACGATTATTGTGAGAGTGGGTTTTTCCCACTACTGGTGTGTGGTAGAGGTGGGTAGCTAGTGGTATATTTTGCTTTTGTGCTCATACTGTTACAAAGCACTCTGGTCCTGACCTCACACATAACAGAAGATTGTTGGTGGAGTCCCCAAATTGATTACTTAAGGTAGGCTTAACCTGCACCAATCACTGGGGCCCATTTGGCTTTAAAAGAGGGCTGAATCCATCACTTATCAGATCATCTGAAGGCTCACCAGAAGCAGGAAAGAAGCAGTCAGCATTGGACCCTGGCTGAAGGTACAATCTACCTTACAGCTTCTGCCAGTGAAGGAAGGCCAGGATTTCCAAGAGGGAAGCAAGATCCCTCCCCTAAACTTCTCCCAGCAAACAGAGGGAGATACCGGACTCAGAGGACCCGTCCAGCAGCTACAGAAACGATACCCAGCCAGCACACAGCATGCCCTGCTAGGTTCAGTCAGCTAGCTTCCTATGTGGGAAGTGCCAGAGAGTCTCTGAACAAAGGACAAGCCCGTTTTCTGCAAACACTCTCCTCAGCTTTGGGCCATCTTCCTTGGAAGGACGCCACAAGCGCTGCAAAGAAGTTAGCAGGAGTGCCACACCAGCATCCATCTTTTCAGGACATTTGAGGCAGTCGAGCCCTCAAACCGCGACCGGCTGCACCACTGAATGTTGTCACACTGCAGTCACATAAGCCATCACAAACGCCTCGACCAGCGTTGCAGATCCGCCAACCAGCACAGAGACAATGATTCCTGACCCAAGTTTCCGGGTAGGCCAGCCTGCAACTGTCTGTCCAGCCTCGCTTGCCGAACTGCCTGCCGCCTGATACCCGCAGTGTCTCCCATCTTGAACTCTGTCGCAGGAGCTACAAAGCATTCTGGGACCGACTCCATGCTGTCGAGCATCAAGAACATCTGAAGCACCAGGTAGGTTGTGGTTCTGTCCCCCTGGTCCTTCTCCGAAAGCCCCTAGTGATAGTACAACCCCTTGATTCCTTGGTACTGAAACCAAATAACCTTGAACAGTTAAGACGGATTGCTTTACCAAATACCCTCCTGTTAGTATCCAGAGTGCATCCCTTTCCTTCGTGAAACTGTCTATCCTCGGTGTGCCTTTACAGGGTGGGTTTATTTTGTGGTGTGCTAGAACTGTCATAATAATAATTAATAAGATATTTTTATCCAACCTTGACTGGACAGTCCCTTTTATCATTGGGTAATAATTGTATTTTAGCTGTGTTGCAACTACCCACCGATCCACGACCTTGCAGAGATAAGCCTTTCGTTCCGTCCACATTATAAAAAAATAGACAAGGAGGTTTATAATTTACTTGTGATCCAATCTGTTCGGATCACTTCTGGTGTACTAGAGGTGTGAGGCTGATTGATGGTTTAGAAACCGATATTCATCCCTGGACCACTGGTGCCCCGGAGGTTGAATCGTCACACTGGCATTCCGGTGCTGCGCCAGGCTCCACTTAGGGCTGCCCAACATGCTGAGGCACAACTCCAAATGGTAAACAAGAAAATCAGTGACATTGCTCCTATTCTAAGGAAGTTGCATTGGCTTCCCATGCCAGATAGAATGCTCTTTAACGCTGCCTGCATTCCCTAAAAGGCAATCACCACTCATATACCTACTTACTGTGCTGCAAAACTCTGTAGCTCACGCAGGTCGTTCTCCTACAGGAGCCAGGCCATCTCAGGCTCAAGACAACACAGGAACACAAGGGAAAGCAGCAGGAAACTGGCCTTTCATTGCTACGCTCATGCCTACTGGAATGCCATCACAGTGGAAATCCAGAGCATGCCAGTGCTCTTGCAGTGTATGATGGAACTGAAGACCTTAATCCTTAGCTAAAATCTAGGTGCCTTCTAGGCACCTCACATTCCCGCAATACATCTCAACCCCAGAGCCAGATCATCCCATGCCAGATATTGCTACCACTCCTAGGTAACTCACATGTTACCCTCAACGACTCATAGAGCACACCATTGTTTTCTAGCTAGGTTTGGGGCACATATAAAACCTCACATGAAATACAATACAATAAAGTATTTTATCGGCTCAGCAGTTCAACATCCAGAAGCTCCTCTGGCTCCTCTGACTTACCGTCTCTCTCAGAAGCAGCTGGTTTAACCCACAAAAGGCTGGAAAGTTCAAGGAGCACACCTTATGCAGAATCCTTGTCTCAAATGGAGTTCCATTATAAGGGCACTGACCAGCTCGAGGAAGCAAAGGGGCACATAGTGGATGGAGGAAGCAAAGGGGCACATAGTGGATGGAGGAAGCTGCAAGACAGACTGTCAAGTACCCCCTTCTAGAATGGCCTGGAAAGGCAGGTAAGATGGAAAATCACAAGGCCTTTGGTTCATCTTGGAAGGCTGACACTGATACTCAGGAAGTTGTGACAGGCTGGCCCAATTACTTGTCCCAGAAAACAACGTTGCAGGATTGCAGGTCTTTGATGGTTCTTAATGTGAGCGGCGGTGGCTCGTGAATTTATTCATGGGAGGGGTATAAATACTGTGTAGGAATTTGCGTGAGAGGCCAAGTCTAGCATGGGAGCCTCGATCCATCAAAAAGGGCTCGGAGGAGGGGGGTTCTCCCCAAGAAACATTTTTAAATAATGGGTTAACGTGGTGCTTTTTAGAGTATACTTTTTGCAAAAATTGGTAGAAGGCCACACGATTTACGATCAGTGTTGGAGGGTAAGGTGAAAAAAAAACAATTGATACCAGGTCACTCACAGTGAACATGGGCATTAGTCAACACATTTGATGTTTTTGCCCACAGTATATGCCAGTGTAAGAAGACATTTGCATGCTAGTTGCGGCAATACATGCCTTTAATGTCACGTATTTGTTCAAATTTGCTTTGCCAATAATGCACTTATGTCACAGTAAGAAAACATGTCAATGCTTGATCTGCCAATACATACATGCAGGTATATCCAAGTAAGAACATGCTCATGCTGGCTTTGCCATAATGCAGTAATTATGACAGTTTAAACAAACATCAATGATGGCTGTGCCAATGCATATTTGTAGTCTCACTTAAGGACACTCTCAGTAATGTAGTTTTTGCCCATAATGCACTTTTGCCACAGTAAGAAACATGTCCACGCTGACTTTGCTAATATATGTCATTAACCCCATGTAAAAAGAAACGATTCGTCATCCGCACTGCCGAAATAAGCATAGTTGACTAGCAGGCGAAACGCCCCTGCTTAGCAGCCCAGTCCTCCACCAGAATCATGCCTGCAGTGCTCACTCCACCTTGGTCTGCACTAGTCTAGGTGAATGACATTTTTAAAATGTGGACCTAAACATACACCTTTCACTTAAAACAAGGGTGCGTGCCCTTGCACCACAACACACCAGCAAGCACTCATAGTGCTTTTTTGTGAATTAGGCCCATTTAGCCCACCAGGAAATGTAAAAGGGTGAAAACGTGTGATACTAAGTCCCACCAATCTTCCTCTATATTGCTGATTAAAGAGTCTCTCTGGTTAATGGATCCCTCTTTGGTTCTTGATTAAAAACAGCATGTCTCCCTTGAAGCTGCAGCAAGACCATACTCCCTTGCTCCTGCAAACCACATTATTGTACCTTATGAATGGATTACCCCTACCGGAGTGGCCTACTGGAAACACACAGTTCCAGACATGCCAGCTCACTGTCATTGATACTGAGGACGGGAGCCTGCTTCAGGTTGACACAGTTACATATGAAATGTTGTTGGGTTTCCTGTCTCCTTTGTTAGCCTCTGCAGTCAGGCCCCATGTGGGCCGGTTTGAAGTACCCTCTAATTGGTATGTTAATCGCTGCCACCAGCTGCAGGGCTGAACAAAAGAGCAGAGCGGATCCATGGAGCCTTTGTTAGTTAATCATGCTGGCCATGGCAGGGGGAAGGTTGCCCCCCTTACTGGACATGACATAGTGTACTCCTGGCTGTCACATTCCAACTAAATATTACATGGCAGACTCGCCCTGTAGGCTGTGTTCACTCAGAGTACACAGGTCTATGGGTTTGTCGTGGTGTGAGCATAGAAAAATTTGTGTGGATTAGCCCCACACATTTTCCTGAGGTTTGTCAACCATCATTCCATATAATTAAAAATTTCAAAAAAGCCCAGGCCAACTCATGCCCACCATGTGGATGGTCAAATTCCTCACAGCAGCATAAACACTGCTGAATGACAGGAGAGAATGCTTCTCCTGTCAGTCAGCATGTCTACGCTGCTAGCACATTAATGAGAGGAGGCAGGGCCAGACTTCTTCTGCCTCTGGGGAATGTGCCCCTGCTCAGAGCCAGGTATCACAGTCCCATGTACAAATAAAGTACACAGGTGTAATGTGCTGCCTGCCACTCAGGTGAGGGAGATGCACCCCTCCACAGATAGTGAAAAGCCACTGGACTGGGCCATTATGGAGCATAACAGGAGCACTGTAGAACAACTGAGGGCCAGAGAACCTCTGAAATGGAGTTTAAGGTGAAAAGTGCTCTGGAACGGAGCACATAGTCGGGGGAGCAAGAAAGTGGGCACAGTCCACGTTCTGAATGGGAGATCTAGGCTAAGTAAGAAAGGAGGGCGTTAAGTCAGCACAGAGGGTAAGGGAACTGCAATAGAAGAATGCATAGGGAAAGAAAGTGAGTAAGGGAAGCAATGTAGCAGAAGAAACCAGGGAGGTTGACAATTATTTTACCCAAAGGCATACGTCATGAGGTGGCTAGCAGCACCTGTGCCCTGGACCTTTCAAATGTTTTTTCTGCCCACCACTTCATCTGTTCAATTGACCTCGGGCTTCAGCCACACAGTGACACACAAAACGAGTAACTGCATTCATTGGCACCATAATCATTTCACACAGGAACTGTTGAACAGAAACTGTTAAATCTATGCTCTCTTCTGTCATGATATGGAAATAAGGTATCATGTGTACATATTTATAACTAACTGGAGGATCTAACTCTATCACACACACACACACAAACGCACATTTAAACATATTTGATTCCCTTTATTTTCTGTGACATGGGTTTGGACTCGAATAATAGCAATAATCCCCTATATTTGTTTATCTTTTTGGATTGGAAGATATTGTACGAGGAAACCCAGTGATCTTCAACTGTTTTGAAGATAGCTCCAAAAATAGCTACACCCCATCTTTCTACTTTTCTGATTCCATAGATCCCTCTATTCGTTGTTCACTCTAATTCACTGTTTAACTTTATGAATGCTTGTCCTGATTTTCCAACCTGTAATTGGCAAGTGCCAATGTATTTGCTTTGCTTTCTCCTTCCTAATGGTCATTCCCACCCGCCCCATTTAATTTGGGAATCGGAAGGGTTTCCTGACCATTGCCCCATTCAACACTCTTCTCAAGTTTCTAATGTTGGGAGGCATGCTTAGAGTTGGCTCTTAGTTCTCAGTTCATCAACAGCTCTGCAGCTGAACACTAATGCTGTGAGTATGAAGAGGCGACAATGGTCTTCTCGGATGGATGCAACTATAGTACGCTAGTGGTGCGACCTTGTCACCTCCCTCGCCACACTCACGCCACACTCATAGGTGGGCCACGTCACAACAGGCAATGCCCAACCGGCTCTTTCATTCTATCATTCAGTTTTAGCAAGCGCATAGGGTATAGAAATCAGAGCTGCTGCTTTAATTCAGCTTGCCTTATCTTTATTGCTAACTTGATTTAAGTATCACTAGTGTACTGTGGAAGTGATAAGATGATGACTCTAATGGGTGATATAAGAGCTCACAGACGTAGTAAGTGGTCTGTTTGTTGCTTACGCGCATTGTCCTTCAAGGTGCCTGTCCTTTCTGTCAGTGAAAAAAAAAAGATCCTTGTAGAGGTAGGTAGCATCTTCACTCCCTTTTGAGGTGATGATTCCCAAAAGACAAATGAACATGGAAAATGTTGTGGAACTTTAAAAATATTGGTTTCAGGTTTTTATCAGTCACAATGCAGCGAAATCTGTCACTAAAAGGGTACGAAGGTTGTTTGGTACATTCTTGTGACTATAGGATTGAAGAGAAATGCAATTCATAATCACACTATTTGACAATGAATATTGCCTTTTTAAATGATGTCACGTGGTAATCTTGTAGAGGTTGATTACTTAGATGCCAGATGTCAGGTCCCCCTGAATGGAAGAAATTCCATAGTACAGGGTATTTGACCCAAGTTTGTTCTCAGTAGAGGGGCTCTTACACTCTTGTTTAATTTGTAAAACTTGGGGTTTCACCCTAAGTATCTCGTGGTAATCCATATGTGGACCCTTTGTTCAGCTTCACCTCACTGAGGAGGCCCAACAAGGCCTAAACTCACGTCTGGGGTTGCTGATGGTACCCTTGTTCAGAGGACAATTGCCTAGCATTTCGGTGCTGGACTGCCCTTTCATGGGGCAGACTGATATGCAAATGAATATTTCTCCTCTGTGAAGGGTGCAGTGAGCTAAAACATGATGTAGACCCTCAGGAGCGGAAGACATTCCATAGAACACGGTATTTGACCCGGGTTTCTTCTCAGTACAGGGGCTCCCACACTCTTGTTTCATTTGTATTCATAAATATGATTTGTCTTCATTCCGAGGAATCAGTGGCCATGGGATGCAGGCACGTGGTGCACCTTTTGAAAGGTGTTTAACTGTTTCTAGACTTTTTGGAATTAAAAACGTAAAGAAAGGACTTCATGGAAGCACAATCTGGTCCTCCTGGAGAATAATGCAAATCAGGACAGAGCTGCATAATATGAAAGCGCTTTCCATTTGTCTCAGTGATAGTATACAAGCCCATGATGCAAGTCAGGTTATAGGGACACACCTCTTGACAGTGAGGCACCTGAGTGTTCTGCTATCAGGTCACATGGTCATTGTGAGATCTCATTGGGTGTCTTAGTGCTGGAATACAAGGAGAGGACAAAGTAAGCAGGAGCCTCCTGGAACTGAGTTCTGTTGCTTTAAGTATTTACTGTCAATGGTTCGACTAATTCTCAGGACTATGTGGAAAGTTCCGGGACTGTCATCTCTGAAAATTGTAGTCAACTCATATCTCTTCACTTTACTTGAAAGGCTATTTGAATCCACCATATCCTGCAGGCACCTTGTGAGATGATCAGGAGTAAAACATTGTTTATAACCTTATTAAGTGCTGCTTTCTAGATACTGGGCATCATTACAAGTACAGCCATGCGGGTAAAAACTGTGGTAATGCAGCAGTAATTCCATCAATACCAAATTGCCACTGCATTACTGCACCACTGTACTACAAGTGTGGTGTTAAGGTGGAGAATTTACCACGAGCAAATAGCAGGAGGTAAATCCTTCACCATATCTTCAAAAATTGTCAAAATCAGTGGAATTAGCTGTTTCAGTAATTTTGCCAAAATCCCCATGGAGTCCTATGGACTGCAAAAATAGGGATTAACACTGCCCTACCACCACTTGTAATCCCTCAGTAACTTTTTGAGACCAAGTAGTAGTAGCAATAATTGAATTTGTCAGTATCTCAGCAGATTTATCGCCGAATTACTACCAAACTCATAATGGGGCCCACTGAGTCGGGGCATTAAGGGGAAGGCAGGAAAATTCTTCTCTGCTTAAAGAGGCACATTTTGGGTACAATGCTGTACCTGTGAAGTAGATGAATATGCATTCATCACATTAGAATCTACTTGGGTCTTCTTAGAAAATCTGTCAGAACTTCTTGCTTACTTCTTGAATCTATGTATCATTTTATGGTTGGCCCCCTTTCCATTTTTTGCTGACTCAATTGTATGCACATGTATTGTTTGCATAAACCCGTCATTGCTGGACCTCTTTCTGGTCCTTTTATTGTACCCAACAGCAACTCCCAGAGAAAGAGGGGTAGATTTGACATAGTCATTTCACTACATTAAAATGACCCTCTTGGATTTAGTTTTACGGAAAACATAGGGGTCTCTTTGCCACTAGATTACAGCTCTTGAAAGAGCGTGGAATGGCTGTATAACAATAGGAAATGTTATATCAGTGTTGACAACACATTTTCTAGAATTTACACGAGGAAACCCCTCCAAAGGCACCAAAGCAGTTACATCTAAACTCAAATCCCTAGAGGGCCAAAAATCCAGGAGGACCCTTTTCCATTGCCTTCCCACCCACCTGGTCATAAATTGCAACAATCACCAATCCCTTTACACATCTAGTACTCCATGTTCCTGTCACCCAATAACCACAGCACCCATGCTCCCACTATTTTCTTTGGTAGAAGTCCACAAAATAGACGTGATTAACTTTGAATCATTCAATGATTTCATGCATTCTGTGTCCTTCTTCCTGATTACATGTCTATATTCTTTTACCAAGGCAGACACACCACCCACTTTACTTTCTATTAAAGAAAATGTTTAGTATTCTAACTTGACAAATTATGACTCCTCCAAAGATAGCATAATGTTTTTAAAGAAGCACGGTCTAAGATGGCAAAGTAAGACCAAGTAGTAGTTAATGCTACTAACAAGGAAGCTGGCACAAGGAAGCGTAGACAGGGTGGAGTCAAAAGTGACCCCAAGACTTTTAGCTTTGTCTAGAAAAGACTAATTCCTGCTATAGGAAAAACAGCTCATCCATACTTTGATGGCAGCAAACAAGTTTTTACATTAGCCTGGTTACTTGCAGGGCCTCCATTTAGCCTGGAAATCTTGCTCTGCCCTGAAGGAGCATGTCATGGTGGGGCCTAACACGGATGTATAACAACAGGGGTGACAATCCAGGCCTACCTATTTCTGACACTTGCGTCAATGCCACTTCCAGACAGACTTTAACAGATATCTTCTTTGCTGTCCCTTCTCCTGACATTTGGACCGCCCACCTGGTTGCCACTCTTTCTCCTTTCTCCTCCTCACCCATCAATGGCTGCACTAGGTGGAAAGTACTCCTTGTGTACTTCTCATCCTCCAGATGTGTCATTCATGTTTATCACAATGGCACTATCATGGCTCAAGGTTCTCAACCAACTCTTCTCCTTCTTGACCGGCGTCTACCTTCTCTCATGAACTTCCTCCCTTCTCCTGCCACCCATACTTCCTCTCCCCTCACTTCCCAACCACTATCGATGGGAGCACCATGCCCCTGTAAACCCCCTTCGTAAACCTGGTAACCAACTTCACTTAGATAGTCTGAATGCTTGCTCTGCTGTTAAACACTCCTCTGACATCTGCCTCCTTCTTGAAGACTTTGACCTGGACATCCTTGCTCTTACCAAGACTTGGTTCAATGTCAGGTCTGTCACTGCTCTCAACCCTCTCCTTCCTGAGGGCTAGGAAATCCTCGCCAAACCCAGACCCAACAGTTCTGGAGGTGGAGTGGCCCTGATCTTACCTGAGTGGGTCCCTGCTCTTATCATTCCTACTCAATCCTACTCCTCTTTTGAATGCCTCATTTGTAGACTTGGGTCTCGCCTACTCTCTCTCTCTCACCTTCGCCTCTATCTACAGACCCTCTGGCTCTATCTCCCTCTTACTCTCTGAATGGGCTGCCCTTGCCTCATCCCTATCAACCTCTTCTTCCAAACTCCTCCTCCATGGTACTTCAAAATCCACTTCGACTCTCTTGAATCATCCACCTCTCAGTTCCGGGTCCTCTGTGATTCCATCTCTCGCTATTCTTTCTTCCAGCCCAACTCACTCTGCCGGAGACACTCTTGATGCCCTCATCATTGGTGACATCCCTGTCTCTAACCCGGTCACCACCACCCTCTCTTGGTCTGACGACGCTCTCATTTCTTCCCACCTGGGGCCCTTGGCCCTCTAGCCTAGCCACCCTCAGCACTGCCAGCCTCCTTTGCCATCATTCAACCAATGAAGCAAGTGTCAGTTGCTGCATTTGCCTCCACCTTCATCCCTCCTCCCACCCTCACTCCTGACTTGCCCTCTGACTCTGTCCCTGCTAACCTGCACCTTGCCATCTCTAACACCCTTGACATCCTTTCCCCTGCCATGAGGACCCGCCTAAAACCTGCCACCAAGAACAACAGCTGGTAGAACTCTAATCTAGCATCCCTGAATCGCAAGTGTAGAGTTGCTGAACGGAAGTGGCAGACCATGGGCTTATCCTCTGACAAACTGGCCTATCCCCTGCTCCAAAGGCAATATCTCTTCTCTATCTGCTCCAATAAGCAGGCACACATCCAAGACTGCACCTCTAGAGCCAGTAACAACACAGCCACACCTTTCAAAATCTGCAAGGAACTCGCCAATCCACTTGCAGTCTCCACCTTTCTTCTTCCTTCCCAGGCTCTCTGCACTGCCTTGGCCTCTCACTTCATATCCAAAACTCAGTTCCTGTCCTTGCTCTCCTCCACCCTATCTCCACTCCCATGCCTGCTCCCATGCCTCTCTGGGGCCCCGCCTCCCACTACCCTCACTCTCTTCCCTCCTACCCATAGATGAGGTCTCTAAAGTTGTCCGCTCAATTAAGGCCTTGTCCAAACAGGTGCTCTGCTGCTCCTCCGCAACCATTAAGGACAGCTCCTCTGTTGCCACAGCTCTTGCAGACTTCTGTAACCACTTCTTTGCCACCGGCACTTTCCCTCTATCCCTCAAGCACTCCCTTGTGCACCCTCTCCTAAAAAAGATGTCAGCTGACCTCTCCTGCCCAACTAACTATCTCCCTATCTCTACTACCCCATTCCTAAGTAAACACTTGAAGAATTTCGTCATCCCCCAACTGACTGTCCCCATTGATCCTGTTCTTTGCCTTCATGACCATCAATCTGGATTCCCGGGCATCCAGAGGCATGGAAACTTCTCTCCTGAACACCCCTGAAACCATGCTCGTAAATCCCGACTCCAACTCTCCTGTTTTTCTCATTCTCCTTGATCGCTCCTCTGCCTTTGACACAGTCAACCATTCCATCCTCATAAAACGACTCCATGACTCCCTCAACATCACTGACCATGCACTGGATTGGCCGACTTCTTTCCTCACTAACTGCCCTTCACAGCTACAACTGGGCCCTTTCTCCTCCACCACCACGTTCTCTACCTGTAGTGACCCCCAGGGCTATATCCTATCACCATGGCTCTTCAATATCTATCTCTCCCCTCTTACTCACCTGATCTCCTCCTTCTCTCCACAATTCCAGTGTTATGTCGATGACACACAGCTTTGCTTCAAATTTCCCTCTCCTTCTCCCTCTTTCTCCTCTCTTAACCCCGACTTTATGTCCGCCATTCAGGCATGGTGTGCAGCGAATGATCTCTGTCTCAATGCCAGTAATGCAGAGGCCCTCCTCATTTGGACACCTGTGCCCTCTTTTCCTCTTACCTTCTGACCACCTTCTTTGGGCCCTCTACCCCCACCATCTTGTGAGTCCAAATACCTGAGGGTCATTTTCGACTCTGCTCTTTCCTTCACCCCTCACACCATGGATCTTACCAAGAAGTCCCATTTCCAGCTCCAGTTTAGGGGCATTCTTCCTTTTCTCACCTTCCCCCAGAAGCTCAATGTCACTAGAGTTCTGGTCCTCTCCAGGCTGGCTTAGTGCAACAGCCTATTAATCTCCCTCTTTTGTCCTTTTGCCCCCTCCAGCTAATCCAGAATAGGGCTGCAAGACTTATCCTTGGCCTCAAGACCAGGGACAGTATCTCTCCAGCCCTAACATCTCTCCACTAGCTCCAGGTGGCTTCAGGGGTCAAATTCAAGACCCTCTGCATCATCCACAAGCCTTCTGGGGCCTGGGGACCATGCAATCTCCAACTTTCCCTACCTAAATACTCCCCTGCTAGTGCCCCACACTCCTCAAATTCCCACTCTCTGACAGTTTCTCCAAGCAGCAGCTGCGGGGCAGGTCTCTCTTCTGGGCTGGTGTCTTCCTCTGGAACAGCCTCCCTTCCCCTCTCAGACTTGAGCCGACCTCCTTAAGTTCCGGAAACTGCTCGAAACTGCTCTCTTCTCTACCTATTTCCCTCCTTCCCTGCTAATCACCCCACTGCAGCTGTGACCAGTGGCCTGATCCCCATGACCCCCACAGGATCCCAGGCCCATCCTCCCAGTCAACACCAGCACCCCTCTCCCACTGCACTGCCCAGCAGGCCCCTGTTTGGTGGCTCCACTTACCGATTCTAAGTGATCCGACCGCTGCTGATTTTGCCGCGGCCGGAAAGTTTGCATGAGAAAGGTATGAACTACCAAAAATGTGCACCTTTCTCATGCGAACACACTTACATACTACGGGGGCTGCAGGGGTGTCCCCCGCAACCCCCGCTCACTATACTCTAAAGTATAGCGAGTGGGGTGTTGTGGGAGACACCCCTGCAGCCCCTGTTTTTTGGGGGGGGGGTTTACGGGTGTGCTGCGGGTGTGTCCCCCGCAACAACCCGCCCCACATACCACACAATATAGTGAGTTGGGTGTTGCGGGGGACATCCCCGCAGCCCCAGCGGTCTTTTTTTTTTTACTTACCTGCAATGCTACCACCAAAGGTTCGAACTTTTGGTGTTCAAACCTTTGGTGGTAGCATTTTTAAGTCGTATTGTACGGTCAGACCTTTTTTTTCGGTCCGATCGTACAATACCCCACTTACCACCCTTGAAAGTCACCTGTACTAGCACCTAGCCTGAGGTTCTCCTCCTGGCTCCCCTTATCACTTCCCTCCTGGGGCCCCTCCAGCACTTGTCCACCCTTCCCCTGCACTTCTCCCAATGCACTTGCACGGCTGAATGCCACGAGGCCTAGAAGGAGCACGACTGTTATTACTGTTTTGCCATTGTTATTTCCCAAGTTCCCTTCCCATTTAGCCTCGTGGCGCCTTGAAACACAATTCTGATGTATAAAGTACCTTTCAAATGCTCAATAAAATGTAAAAAAATAAACCCGCCCCTGCGGCACTCCAAGATCCACAAAAGTGGCAAATGATATTAATCTGCCTAGATGTACTGGATTCCATTCCACTCAGGTAGGAATTGATCCAGATTCCAGAGCCCATCAACATCACGACAACCTCACCCAATCTGGTGAGAGGGATGTAGTACTCTACGTTGTAGAATGTTGCGGACAGATCTGGCATCGTCCAGCTTCTCCCTCGTCCACAATGCACTGCCCATGATGTCGATGAAAGCTGTCTTAGAACCTCTGCATAGCCTGAAGCCAGACTGACGTTCCTACAGGGATTGGTCAGCCACAGTGAATGCTTGAACCTGTATGGCTGCTGCCTTATTGAGGATCTTGATGATGAAGGCACGTTGGTAATTGACCTAGAACAGATTGAAGGGCCTACCAAAGGTTCTTAATCATCCGGGTAACCCAGGCTTGATTAAGGTGGAGGGGAATGGTACCTTCCTTGAAGCTGAAGTTTATGGATTGCAAAAGTCAGTGTTTAGCCAGACTGTGTCATTCCTCATTGAAGGGCAAGGGCCATTGGGGCAAATGTACATTTTTTAATAATGCTAATGGTTGGATCAACAGACATTGGTCTGAAGGAAATCAGATCTCTAGTAAGATGGGCAGCCGGGACCGACGACTTGGCTTGAGTGGTTGTTATCATAAATTCTCCAAGAAGAGGCAGGTGGAGAGGGGAGACCTTAGCCCTAATATCACTGATCCTGTTTGTAAGGTAACTCTGCAAATCAAAGCACGCTTCCTGAGATGCTATTGGTAGGGAGAATGCTGCGTTAGGCTTCACCAGTTTCCCTAGAATCCCAAAAAGTGCCTTGAAGGTTCTATCAGCCACCAGAATGCATATGTAATAAAACATGTCCTTAGCTAAGGTGATGAGAGCCTTGCACACATTGCGGGCAGACTTCAGTTTAGTGCAGGCAGGATAGCAGTTCTGCTGGCCAACTCTATGGCTCTGATTTTGATGCGCATAAGGCACAGTTAAAATGTTAACAAAGGGTTCTGTGGGAGACAGAAATACTTAGTTTTCATCAGTACTAAAGTGATCAGAAGGATGGAACGATATGCTTGGCCAGACACATCTAGGTTTTAAAGTCATGGGTCAAGAGGTAATCACTTGTTTCAGTGCAGGACCCAAGTGGATGACAATGAGATTTTATTTACATATGAATACAATTGTGGACTTATTGTTGAGGCGCAAGGGTTGGGGTGACTTGTATGAAATGAAATAGAATGGCTTTGTGATTAGGTCAATTCAAAGACAGTGGGTAATGTCCATGTTTGGGTTTGGCACAGGACCCGGTCTACAATGTGAGACTTGTTATGGTTTAGAGCATTGACCCCCCCCCCCCCTGCTTGGAAGCTATGCTAGGGACAATAGCCCAGAGTTCATTGACTCAAGCGTCTTTGGCTTCATGGAAGATGAGATTTAACGCTTCACTCTTCAATAGCACTCTGGTCAGGGCCGCTAGCCAATCAGCAAGCTCGAAACACAGGCTGCATTATTTGGTAAATGCCTGTGTTCCGAACTCCCCCACAGATGTGTGCCCCTCACCCTGTGCCTGTCATGCCCCCCCCTTCTCCTCCGCATCGGCTATATCACCTGCAAGTCACTGCACACTGGTGCTAAAGGTGAAGAAATGTACTTTTTAGAAAACGCTCCAGGAACTCTGATACGAAACAGAGGGATTGATTAAGGGATTGGTAGATTACAAAAAGAAGGGTTGTAGAGAGCTCATCATTTACGATTTCACATTAGAACCTCACAAAGAGGGATGTGTGCACAATAAGGAGCGTGTGGTCTTTGCTGCTACTCCCCGCCTGTTGTATTGGTGCGATAATGGGAAAGTCATTGGCAATCGCCAGAGCTAGAGAAGGGTCAGAATAATCTTCATGCCAAGTCTCGGTAACAGCCAATTCATGAATAGATATGAGGTCAGCTACTCTGACCGCACGGCTTGGTGAAGGAAGGAAGGGCGTTTACTAATGCCCTTGTTAGGTAGGAGAAACCTCTGAGATCTTAAGTTTCCCTTGGGTCAAATACATTTGTTCGCAGCACAAAGTCATCAAACGGCAATGTGATAATGGAAGATTTGGTGCAGGCAGCAGTAAGAAGGACAGACAGCTAAAGTGCAGAAACAGCTCTTTGTTATGAGAAGGGTCTAATTGTACTCACAGAGAGCACTCACACAGAAAGGAAGTTGTCCTTCACACAGCCACATCGTGTGCACTACTCTGGAGGAGGCGTGCCAAGAGAGTTGGATGGTTGCCAATATCAAACATAGCTGACAGACCTACTGAAATCAGTGAGCGTAGAAGACAGACCTCTCCTGCTATCCTCAGGCCATCTACAATACGGATCAGGACTGTTTCTGTGCCCCTTGTGGGTGGACACAAGGGATACATAAAGCTTCGACGTGTCGCCATTTTCTGAAGCTGGGCCATTGTGTTCCACGTTTGCAGTGTTCCACAAGTGTACATTTTTAACTTAGTTAAGGGTCACTTAGGTGTGCGTGTAAGGGCCAGCAAGACCGTTTGCTGTCTGAGGGACAAGTTGGCTAGATTTTTTGTATGTTAAATCTATTTATTGGCCTATCAAGTAAACAACAGCACATCATTTCATTGAGTCCAACTATAAATCTAATTTCATTGATACATCAATCAAACTGATTGTTTCTTTTGAAAAAATGAATTTCGTAGACAAGAAATTACAAAAAGTCTAAAGACAACACACAAGTGAAAGTTACATCAATATGAACCGCCGTCCACCCTTGTGTATTTTTAAGGAATAAAAAAAAAATATCTTGCTACCTCCATTTGAAGTAAGCCGTGCCGAAGCCAGGATTCGAACCTTGGTTGCACAACTGAGACTTAGCCACAAAGCCAAAGGAATCTCGTATGATGAGCCTTTTAACAGGGTCGGACGGGGGCATAACATTGTCTCGGGCACTAATGAAAAAATGTCCCACAGTTTCAAATGTCAATTTATTCTTTTTGGGACATACTGTTTGAAAAGTACCCAAGGGAGAGTCTTTGGATATAACAGCATTTTACGTTTTTGGTTCAGACATTGCCCTATTGCCCTATATGCCAGTCCAATCCTGCCTTTGAAATGTCTCACGTTGGCATTTGGCTATAAAAAACATGTTTTGCTACACATTCTTAGGTATGAAATCTGAGCACCTCGTATACTTAGCCAACAATGTAATTAGAAAATCTGTTCGATTTGCAAATGCTTATTTGTCCTGTAGACTTTATTCAGTTGAGAAAGACAAATTGAATGGCATTTGCATGTTTCACTTTAGCATATGTTCACATCCTGTACCCTCGCTTGGCATTGTGTACGCTGTGAAACACTTGTGTACGAGCGCCATACAAATAAAATATCATATGATAGTGCACGCACTTTATTTTTTAGGACTGCAGCCCTGTCTTTAGACTTTGCAGAGAATAGTAAACAGGGAATTGTGTATGGCGTGTCATGTCCCTGACCAGCCAATAGGCATCCAGAGGAGAGGTAATGTTATTTCAAGCTGTTAAAGACAAGACACTCATCATGCATGAAATAATTCAGTTGGGGGGAGGGGTGGAATACACATAATGTGGATGCCCACGTTATCCTCGAGCTGAGCGGGCAGACGCTGATATAACACCAACCACAGACCATGAGCGTAGAGCACAGCATTTAGCAAATGTGGTGATTAGTAGAACAACGGGATCAAGATGTGTTCCTAAACATCTCCTAGCGCTTATCTATGATAGCAGCCGAGAGGTACCTGAGTGTAGCAGTGGCCCCTCCCTTTAGTCTCAGAATCATCAGCCAATCCTGTGCAGTTCACATGGGATCATACCAAAATAAAGAATGAAATCATTTCGAATCCTAAAATTCCTAATTTTGAAAACCCCATTTTACCCTATATATATGTTGGTCGGTGGGTTGTTCATAAATAAAGGTGGAGGGGTTTTGGGGGAGATTGTAGGGGGTCTTTATTGATTGGTTTTGTAAAGTTGTACGCCCCACTGTGACGCCACATCATAGTTTTTAATTGACAGCTCCAAACTATGGGCCTCTCCACAAATAGGGTGCTAATCTTAAAACTGGTGGTATTTCAGAATACCTTGGGTTTTACCACTGGTCTCTATTGCAGATTTGGAAACCTAAAGATGCTACTTGTGAGTGGAGGTATATTCCTCATGTTAGATGCCTATGCTGCTTACTGCTGCCCCACGCTCAGTCTTCTGCGATTATACTGGTGGCAGCAGGGACTAGCATCCTATAACGTGTACTCCTCTCATGAGCGCTGTGAAATGGACTGATGCCAAATGTGAAAAAGTGGACATTGATTTCATTGGTCAACTTGAATACATGCCCACCAATCAGGGATTTCCACTTGTTCTAACAGATTACACAGCCAAGTCGATGGAGGCCCATCTTCTTAATTCCATTACCACAGCAACCAACATAGCTTTGATTAAAACATTTTTTTGAAAACAAGCCCACCCATATGCATATATATGTGGTAAAATGGGGAAAAAAACAAAAAATAGATGATGTATTTTGAAATGTGATTTTTCCCCCCGCAGTATTAGATCCGTTCAGATTGCCATGATGCGTGATGTGGACTATTATCCATGGGTATCGTGTCATGATAGACAATATTCATGCGGGTTTCAGCACTACATAATTGTCCATTATCTTAAAACCCTTCACAGTCCCCAGGTGCTGAGTTATTTCATGAAAATGCCTCAAACACGCCCTGCCCTCCGTGTAGATATTCATGCAGATTGGGCATTTTCTTGGAAGCATGTGCTTCTTTTCTGAAAGTTGCAGATAGCCGATTTCAAAATTGCTTGTGAGACACATTGGACGCTGCTCTCCATGAGAAAGTTATAATGTAAAGAGAAAAGCTGGTTAGTAGGTTCATTAGCCCACGGGCCTGTTTCACTTGATCAGAATATGTTTAACATACACCCGATTTTGATGATTAAAATGACAACGTTTCTGATGAATTGCAAATCATACCTATAGGTGACCAAACATAATCCCATAATTGAGATATTGGGGTTCATTTTGCAATCAGACTTGATTAAAAACAGAACGGATGAGGCAATAACAGATGTCAGTGGGCAAAGACTCAGAAGGCACCAATAACATTGACTGATGGTTATCAAGTCAGAATATCCTCAGCTGTTGATGGGTGGAAGGAAATAAAGCAGCCCAGAGAATGCTCTGGACACAGAAGGGTGTTATTCTTGACTCTGGGGCCACTCAAAATGGTGGCTCTTCTTTGCTCCCGTGCAAACCACTTACTGAAAGATCTAGCAGCTCATCTAGGGCACCTGCCTACACCTGTCACAGAGTGTATGGCCTAGGGAACTCATTGGCTAGTATCCCCTTGCACCACAGCTGCTAAAAGCCAGCAGGATAGTTAGGCAGTCCTCTAAGAAGACGCAGCTCGAGGTTGTGAGTGGGGGCCATCTTCCAACAGCAAGTCATTTCTTGAGATCTTCCTATGGAGGTGTGGGAATGAATATCTAAAAAGAGGTGTCAAGTTGATATGTAAGACAGTGTCAACTGGGGCTTAAGGGCTGTCTTTGTTTCAGCGCTAAACATGGAATGCAGAGTGTTTCCATCTCTGTGGATTGAACAGACTCTCCATTGTGTGAGGCTTGATGTGTTCAGGTTACCAAGATGATATGCTTAAACTGTCACAGACTTGTGATCTACCCGCCATTAAAGATTACAGTACTTCAGTCTGCTTGACAAAGAGGACATGTAGGTGTGAGGGATTTGACTATCCGCACGGGAAGAGTGCACCTATTTTTTTGTTTTTGTTTAATAGAATGAATGTTTAATTTTGTTTAATAGATCAACCTCTGAAAATATGTGGGGCCATTCCTGTGCATATTTTCCACGCTCACCGCACAGCAGAAAAATACTCATGTACCCTCAGAGGACACAGTTTACCAGTGCAGCCCTCCCCTGTCATGTGTAGCTGACACCTGACAGCAGTGGGTACATAAAAAGCCTTTGGCCGTGGGCAGCCTGATTAGAATTTGAAGGCTCCATGGATTTGCATCAACATTGCCAAACCTTGCTGGTGGAGGCAATTACTGAAGGATGTCAATTAGCAGGCTTCAAGGAAGGCCTGGGTGCAGGAAGTGAAAAGTGAGACCAGACGCCAACACTTCTTTGTAATGAAATGTGTCAACTTGGTATTAACACCCCTCCTTGGTATGAAAGGGCAGTGAATGTCCTGTCTGGAACCACTCCTTTCAGAGCAGGGAAGCATGTGAATTGTAGGAGACAAAAGTCTGCCTGCAACCCCCTACTTCAAAGGAGGCCCATGTTGTGATCAAGCATTGCAAAGGGCTCAGTTAATTAGGGAGACACTGTGATGTACAGCAGACAGGAAGATGGGTGGGACTTAGAAGTATATGTTGTCATCCTTCTCCTGTCTGTTGGCAAGCGGTCTGATTCTGACGTGAAGCATCACTGAAGATTGTTGGTGGAGACCCAGGATTGGCTCACATAAGCTAAGCTTGGCCTACACCAATCCCTGGGCTCCGTTTGTCTTTAAACAAGGGCTGAGCCCCTCACTGACCAGATCATCTGAAGACATTGCAAGGAGTAAGAAGAAGTACTCATTTGGACCTGAGCTGAAGGTACAGTCTACCTTACATTTTCTGCCAGTGAAGGAAGGCCAGGAGTTCCAAGAGGGAAGCAAGATGCCTCCCCTAACCGCTCCCAGGGTACAGAGGGAGATGCCAGACTCTGAGGACCCATCCAGCAGCTCCAGAACTGGTACCCAGCCAGCACACAGCATGCCCTGCTAGGGTCTGACAGCAAGCTTCCTAGGTGGGAAGTGTCAGAGAGTCTCTGAACAAAGGACAAGGCCGTTGCCTGCTAACACCCTCTGGAGCTTTGGGCCATCGACCTTGAAAGGACACAAGCCCTGCGAAGAAGCTAGGAGCAGTGTTTCACAAGCATCAGCCCGTGTCCATCTTTTTAAGGACAATTTCAAGACAGTCGAGTCCCCGAAATGCATCCGGCTGCACCACTGACTGTTGTCACGCCGCAGTTGCCAGAGCCGTCTGGGATGCCTCAAACAGCATTCCAGACCTGCCAACCAGCACAAAGACAACGATTCTTGGCCCAAAGCTGCCAATCCAGACAGCCTGCAGATGTCCGTCCAGCCTTGCTTGCTGAACTGCCTGTGGTCCTGCCACTTACTCTGCCCCACAGGCTGCGAAGCACCCTGGAACTGCCTTGACGCTGTTGAGCACCAAGAACTTCTTCAGCACCAGGTAGATTGTGGGTCTGCCCCCCTGGTCCTTCTCTGAAGGCCCCTAGAGACAGTTACAACCTTTTGCCCCCTTGGTGTTGAAAACAAATAACTTTGATCAGTAAGACTGATTGCTTTACCAACTACCCCTCCTGTCAGTATCCAGAGTGCATCTCTTTTCTTTGTAAAACTGTCTGTCCTCTGTGTTCCTTTAGAGTGTGGGTCATAATTGTAGTGTGTCTGTTGTGGTAATAATAAAGTAGATATTTTTATACAACCTTCACTGGACAGTCCCTTTCATCTATGGGTAATAATTATATTTTCGCTGTGTTGCAAATAACCGATGATCCACGACCTTGCAGAGATAAGCCTGCCGTTCCATCCACGTTACCAAAATTGGACATGGAGGTCTTATAATTCACTTGTATTCCAATCTGTTCAGATCCCTTCTGGTGTACTAGAGGTGTGGGGTTGATTGATGGTTTAGAAACAGATATTCATCCCTAGACCACTTGGGCCCCGGAAGTTGATTTGTCACATTAGGGCAATAGATACAGGGATTTTTGAAGTGGTGGTTTTGCAAATAGTACACTCAATGACCAGACTATTGTCCAGAAGGGATGTGAATGAGTGATACATTGAGTGAAGGTATGGTATATGTATGAGTTAATTTTGATATATGAGGGTAAGCAAATTTATATGTATTTGGGTAATTTTTGAATTAATATGTTTGTCTTGTATTATAAGTATATTTGGAAAATATCTGCTTTTCAATGAAATGCAATTAAAATGTATTTATATTCCAAAATATTGTGTGATTTATAATAGTCTAATTGTTAAGACAGTAAGTAAAGAAGTAAAGGATGTAGGTACACAATGGTGTTTAAATGATTTTCTAAAGAGGCAATATTGATCAATACCTGATCAGCTTTCGTTCTTGAAAGGGTTAGGAAGGTCCTCTTACATAGATAATCCAATATGGAAAGAAAGCATGTCAACAAATCTCTCTTCCGATACCAGATCATTTTACCACTGCTGCTGCATCAACTCTTTTCTGGATGATCCCCAATAACTCTCCACCTATTGGCAGAGTCTTATCTTCAAGGACCTTATATTCGAGAAAATCCCTTACTGACTGAATGAGGTGCGTACGTGGGAACCGTGAATAGAGTAGCATCCACCAATAGTCCTTCCTACTGTGCTTCTTTTTTGAACTTCCAATAATGAACATAACCCCAGAAGCCTGGCAGTTCCTAATCAGAAATGCCCTATACCACCAGCCTGGCAAGAGTTCTAATATGCTAAGAGCACCAAACACATCAAGGAGTGCGATCCCCCACCCCCTGGACAATGCCCCTTAGAAAAATTACCCCGTGGTAGCCAGCAGTTGTGATAACAAAGAACTTAGAATGTCAACTGTGATCAGCCTCCTGCGGTCGCTACCCTTCCCACATACTCAGGACCATCCCCATAACATTCGATTTTCAATTCCCCGTAATCACCATGTAGATGCTAGCCACCAGCACCATGTCCCATGAAAAAGGTCAAACTCACAGGTCTGGCTGACACAGTAGATCAAGTCTTGTTCCCATCTATCATTGTCAGGATAAAATTAAAAGTGTCCCCCTGCGAGGAATCCCAGCATCAAGCCCCGCCTCCAAAATGTTCTCTTGGGCATGTCTTTATCTCCCTGGCATCAACTGGGCTAAATAACTGTCCACCAGCCTCAACATCCTCATAGACCTAACTTCACAATATTTAGAGAAGTGCTGAGCGCTCACTCTTTGCGTCAGGTACCAGCCTACGAAATCTCAACCAGCGTGAACAAGATAAGACACCCACAGTGTAGCTAGAAACCCTAGAATGCATTGTGCCCTAAGCACAATGTTCTATCGTAAACTGGGCAAGACCAGAACCCCAAGGAATGTAAGCACCCATATGTTCCTGTTCATCATCTGCTTCTTGACCACTGTCACCACATACTTATTTTTTATATTTGTAGGACACGCAAAACTAACATATTGCCTCAAGGAAAAACACTTTTTATCCAGTATCGTGCCACCATGCAGTACCATTAGTGACTGCAAAGGGGTTCAAAATAAGAAAGCCATGCTGTGTCTCTGTCAGCGTCATTACACCGGCCATTCCTCTGCACAATTTGTTTGCTTGAGCCTTTAGAGAGGAACCTTAACATGTCCAACCACCAATGCCATTCTCCTCTAAAAGATCACCCGTGAGGTGATTACATTGAGGGGGAAATGTACATCTTCCAGCATCTGCTGCAAAGTCCTCAGATCATACTTGTCTATATCTCCTCAACATCTCGCAGAGGTACCTTATGGTGCTACACCTCGACAACTGTCATGCTTGTCTCCATGGAGACAGAGTTCAGTTTAACGCCCTGAAAAGCCAATCGACTCACCAGAACCACATCTTTTCGGGCACCATCAGGATCCCCCAATTCCTCACCCAGGTCCTTAAATTCAGCTAGCAGCCGGGCACACTCTCTTTCATCTCCTGTAACTTGGGTATCAACCTGAGCTTTTCTGTCGACTGATGCAAGGGGGTGAAATGATAATGCCTTCCAGCAATGGCATGTGGTTAGGTTACACCAACCAACTTTATGACCGCTCTTCCAGTTGTGCCCTCATCACTCGTCCCTCATCACTCACAGGTACTTCCAAAAAGACACTGAGTTACCTGTGGTGTTCCCCAGGCTAACCTCTCTCCCTGGCTGTTCAACCAATACTTGGCAGTTCTTGCCCACCGCATTGCCACACTCTGTCCCAACTTTAAGTGCTATGCGGATGATACACAACTCATTTTCAGGCTCCCTTCCGCCACTTATTCTCCTTCTCTCATCTCTGACTGTCTTTCTGCTATCCAGGAGTGGTGTGCCGTCAATGATCTCAGCCTTAATGTCAGTAATACCGAGATTCTCCTCATTGGCACACCCGCTCCCTCCTTTCCTGTCACTCGCTGGCCCGCCTCCCTTGGCCCCCTTCCCGCTCCCACCTTTGAGGCTAAAAACCTCAGGGTCATCTTCAACTCCACACTTTCCCTCTCTCCTCACATTGCTGACATCTCTAAGAAGTCACACTACCAGCTGCACCTCCTCAAAGGTATTCTTCCTTTCCTCTCCTTCCCCCAGAAGTTCACTGTCTCCAGAGCTCTGGTTCTCTCTAGACTGGAATATTGCAACAGCCTCTTTCTCAATCTGCCTGCCTCTACTCTCCACCCTCTGCAACTGATCCAAAACAGGACTGCGAGACGTGTCCTTGGACTCAAGCCCGGGGATCGTATCTCTCCAGGACTGAAATCTCTGCACTGGCCCCCAGTGGCGGCGAGGATTAAGTTCAAAACCCTCTGCATTGTCCACAAGGCCATCTTGGGGCTGGGACCTCAATACCTTCAATTCTCTCTTCCTAAATATCTTCCCTCTCAAGCTCTTCGCTCATCCACCTCCAACTCCCTCAGGGTCAGTCACTTCTCCAAGCAGCGAGTTGGTGGTAGATCTCTTACATCTGCTGGGGCCCCCCTCTGAAACTTGAGGAGAAACACATCCGGTTCCGGAAGCACCTCAAGACCTTCCTCTTTGCTTCTGCTTTCTCTCCTGCTCCCCCCCTGCTGATCTCCTGACTGAATCTGAAACTGCACTGGTCACCTGGCTACCCTCTGATCTTGGGCCCAGGTCCCCTTCCCGCCAGTTGCACACCTGCACTGCCCTCCGGGCAACACTTGCACCCGGGGACTGTTCTGTATCCCTACAGCCCGACTTGCACTTGACACTGATGGCTGCACTTACCCTTGCACTTTTCCCCTGCTGGCCACACTTGTATTTATTTATTGTCTTATTTATCTTACTGTTATCCTGTGTACTGCACTATCCTCTCCCCTTTCCCTCTGCACTGTTCCCCTTGCCCCCTCCCCTGCACTTGCGCGATGTCAATTTCACCTGGCCTAGTAGGATCGCTGTCTTTGTCTTCCCTCTCAGGCCTCATTGCGCCTTGAAACACTTGTGTATAGGTGCGTTATAAATGCCATATCATATCATATCATAACATCCCCGGCTCCTTCAGCCTTGCATGGAATGGAGAGCCTGAACCAGAAACGTTCTTCCAAAACTCTTCCCCAGTCTCTGGCTAAAACTCCAGCCACTCCTTCACGTTCACATCATCCACCGGAGTAGGTGCGATTACCTCCATTTCTTTTCCGATTCCCTGGCACATTAGCAGGCTGTGTCAGTTTGAAAGATGAATGTTATTATGGATAGGTATGGCTGGAGATTCTGGAGTTCTTACGTGGTTGCAGAGCATTCCCAATGAATGCTGGAATGCAGTTAGGTGCGAGAGCGGGCGGAGACTACAATGATTCCTTATGGGAATTCAGGACGAACATAGACACTCTTAGCACTTAAGTGTTTATAAAAAAAACCTTCCAGCCATCTCTCTTCTGTTTTGACTGCAGTGGGCTCTAGAATTCTGGCCACACTAGGTAAATAGTGCTGTTCTACAAAGATACTTTGGTTTGGTGTCAAAACGACACCTTGATTGCAGCGCGTTCATCAGGCCTTTTAAAAAGATATCTGGCTGGCCTGTAATTTTTGGACAATGGCTACCCAGTTGCTTTTTCTCCAATGAACTAGAACATTTTGAAAGATACCTGTCCTGCTCGCAATGATCCGAGCAGGTCCTGTACATCATTCTCGCAGCAAGGACCTTGTGCTCAATCAAGGAGATGCCCAGTGGACGGGACATCTTCTAGTAATCAATGTGAAGAAACGTTTGGCTAATTAAAACCTCCAGCATTGCTATGGGTAACTCTCCAGACCATCATGTTTCAGCCTGCCAAGCCATTACAGAAAGCGGAATGACCCTATGAACCCGCACCTATGACCTGATGTAAGAGCTGCCCTAGCTGGCATTGTAAGCAGTGATAAATCGCAGCAAAAATGTTGCCAGTACAAAAATTCACGGCAAAAATGCAGTGGTCTGACCCATTAAAGTTGTACCCCATTACACCATTTAAGGGGTTAGGGGATTGCGGGGGGTGTCCCCCGCTTCCCTTAAATGGCATAATGGGTCCGGAGGTTGCAGGGGTGTCCCCCACATCCTTTACATAGATTGTGGCGGCAAAACCACAGCCTTTCTGCCGCAATATTTTGTGTCCATGGCCATTTTTGCAGCGATTTTAACACATGGGACTGGCACTTGATAAGAGTGGAAACAAAAGTGACCACCGGGTAAACTGGGCACCAAAAATTGGTCAAGTGCCTATAAATGTTGACTCGTTTAGTCTAGCTCCAGGGCTTCTACTGACTTTACCGAAATTCATATTAACAAGGTGATGTGCTTCAGTTTTTTGTTTTTTAAACAAGATTTTTTAAACAAGAAAGCCCTAGCTCCATGTACACAACATGTACAGTAGAAGGCGAGTAAACCCTTACATTATACATCTGACCTGACATTGCTACTCTAAGAAGGCCCAGTAGTGAGAATTAGAAACATTCTATGCCCATTTCAGAGAGAACATGTTCCCAATATTCCCTAAACATTAAGGATACAATGGGCACTGGAGGAGTAATAGAACAGGAAATGACAACTCCATAGACATATAGCACGTGGAGGAGAGCAGAGTGAAGCAGACGAGAGATGTCTATGAGACATAAACAGGATCTTCAAGAAAGGTCAGTCTTGTGCAGGGGAAGTGATGCAGGACAAGTGATTATGGTGACAGTGAGGTCAAACAAGGAAGACTTTTTGGAATGTATTGATAATGTGCAGGAAATAAAAACGATGAATGAAGCGTGCCCAGGCCACCAACCACCACGTAATCTCCGCTAATAGGCCATTACTATGTGATCAGGAATAAAACCTCCAGGAGTCAAGCAGCTTCACACAAGTAGAATGTAATTGTCAAAGGAGATGGCGAGTGCATCTGTGGGTGTGAATCAGTGTGCTAGACCATAACTCACAAAGCAGAGTTGATCTGAATGGAGAAGCTGGGGCGTAGGACAGCAACAAAAGAATGGAGGACAGGAAAAGGATGAACAATGTAAGATCTTTCAGTGCAGCAGAAGGCAAGAAAAAAGGAGGCTCTCTAGGATGCATTCCTTGGCTCTTCCAAAAAAACGATATCACTCACAACCCAATAGTAAAGGTTTGGGGAAGTAGGAACCCTGAAAAATGAGAGATAAGAAGAACAAAGACTAATCCTAGCACACATTTAAAGACCTAATCCTGCGTGAAAAACAAAGCAAAACTCCCCAAACACCTCAGTCACAAAACACATGCCATTTGGAGTTTCTATGAAGGATGCATGAAGAAAAGTATGTTTAAAACCTAGACGCAAGACTGTTGTCGCTAGAGGGAGGGAGGCAAAAAGAGACCCTCCCGAAAATAAGAATCTGTAGCAACAGACTTAAAGGGTTAATACATATTGTCAACTAACCAAAAAGAAAGCATGCCCCCAAAATCACTTATACCCACTTTAGAGGTGTAATTTAAGATGGAAGGAACAATAATCAAATTAAGATGGAGCTGCCAAGATCTGTGTGTAAACTGGAGTGGCGGTGCTTCAACCTTCCAAAGGTGATCATCTGAGTAGTACCAGTTAGCTGGGTCATAAGAACAGTACCATCACAACGCTTAGAAGCTGGAGGAATCTGGCAAGGAGCTCTACGTAAGAAATATTACTATTCATTTATACATGTTATAAAATTAATCTTATTTACAAAAGGAAGTAGAAGAGTTAATTTTTCACATTTCCACTAATCTTGTTGGTTGGAATGGCAGATAAAAAGTTATATAAGTAAATCAAATGGTTATTACTAGGGCTCTGTGAATTTCTTTTCCTCCAGCCTAATTGTGCAAAGTTCCTGCGTATGCAATTACACAAAGTTTCCAATTGTATTTTGGACTACTCTCTGTCAAGCAGATCATCTCGCTTGTGTCACGTACCTGGAAGACCCCTTGTTTCCACGTTGACTGGCGGCTTCTTCAAAAGACGTACAGTATGGCGTGGGGGACCATCCCCCAACAGAACTGTGAAGGCAATACCAGTTCAGTGCAGAGGCAGAGACCCATGACTCAGAATGGGGGAACTGCAGTGGAGGAAAGTTCAGGAGCCAGAGAATATATGAGAATGAGAGCCAGGAAGGCTGGGAAAGAAAAGGGCAAAAACACAACAGGCAAGGCAGAGAGCAAGGCTAACCACTGGGACTGAAGTGTTGAGACACCCAAAAACAGAGCTGTTGCGCCGCTAAGCCAGTGGGGCTTCGCAGAAGTCCGGAGCGTCTCCGGGCATCGTCTAGTTGCCTAGGACACCGAAATGGCCCTTGCGACCACGATGCACAGAAAGCTGCTGAGGAACCGCCTCCTTCACAAGTAATGGCGGCATCCTGCCACTGCATTCTCCGTTGATCCTGGAAGCGTCTTCATGTAAGCCAGCACTGGAGGCTCGGAACACCATGCTGCTTCCAGTGCCTATTGAGGGCACGTGGTGAACGCCTGTGAGCGGGCCGCGGTGGGACACTCTAACAGAAAAGTGTTTTGCCTGCACCATTGATTTATCTAATTAAAGTTCCTGCAATACTAATTGCGACAAAAATTTGTTGCACACCCGTATACATCAGGCATAAGAAGTTCACAAAAATACAGTAGTTCGGAACAGCATACTCCCATTTGCAAAGTTTATTACTAGCTAAAATACATGCAGCAGAAACCAAAACCTGCAAATCCACTTTTGCTGACGTATAGTACTGCTGAAGTACACAGTCATATGTGAGTCCCATTTGCATATGTACATCCCTCCAAATAAAATGTATATAATGAAGTAATTTGTTCTAATGAAATTAGGAATTACCTGTGTTTTGGTATGAACAAAATGCAACAATCACATTGCAGTCCAAAGGATACATCCAGATTCTTTAAGTCACAAGGATGGAGTCAAACAGAATGTCCATGGCAGCCATTTCAGAGAACCAGGAAGAGCAGCCTGCAGGGCTTGCCAGGATTGTCTTTATCATCCTCTTTGACCTTGAAGAAATTAGTTTATGATAAATTATTTCAGCAAATAGCTGTTTGCAGGAATATTTCTCTGCACCAACTTGCTTGCTGCAATTACATGAGTCAGTTGAATTTGATTTTCAGGTACAGCTGTTTGCAAATGCAGAAAAAACACAATTAATCACAATAATAATCAAATATTTAATGTTGTCTACCAAAAACATTGCAAGTTCATGCACAAAGTTTGTACTGTTGTGCAGTAGTCGAAGATCCAAAACTTCATGCAGCCCTAGTTTTTACCAACAAAAATCAACCTATTTATGAGCTCAGAACAGTGTTTTTATTTCTATATTGACATGGTCATTTTATAAATATCATTATTAATGTACTATAAAAAAACATTTTTTTATAATTTTAATGTGCTCCCACTATTAGTCTTAAGTATTATATTCTATCTGATTTAATTATTGTATTATGATATGTCAGATTTAATTATCTTGCAATGTTTTGTTGATGCTTAATTGCTATTTATAGTCAATGCAACTACAGTCAAAAAATGTGGCATATACATGTACCAGATTGTAGTTATGAATTTGCTCTATTACCTCAAGTTTGCTTTAAAAGCGATAGTCCCCCACTCAGGCCTATGAGTTTATTTGCTTTGAGGCTCTCACTTTTGGTCTTTTGCGCATGTGCCTAAGGAATACAAAAACATCCAAAATGCAACAAACCTTTTGAAAATTTCATAGGCCAAAATACCTGTTATATTTGAAATTTACAAAAAGGATTTGCCTTTATGGAGAATTAAGGTTCAAAATGTGTCTTCCTTAAAATTTGGAACAGAAATTCCTTGTACCCCCAAAATGGTACCAATCTTTTAGTAATTAGAGTAGTCTCTGGATTATAGCCTATCTAGGCAGCATGCAAAACCTCAAAAATTCAGGTGGAGTTTGCGGGAAGTTAGGTTGAATCTTCCCCTCATTTTAGTCAAATCATAACAGTATGTTTTTACATGCTAATTATTTAATCCCAGAAAGGTATGAACACATTTTTAAATAAGCTTTTTGAGATCGTATATCCATAATTATCAGTGAAATAAAGCATTCCCAAATTGAATCTAAGAAAGCATTATAGCATTTGGATTTCTGTAATGAAAAATTGCAATGGTTTATCTCCTCCTCTCTTCAAAAATATGCAAACATAAAGCCTAAAGGATGGCTTTAGGATTTGCCCCCTCATTTCTGTGAAGTACATACATATTAAAAGTTATATAAACATTCTGTAACATTTCTATATTTATCAAAAAAGCACTGGCAGGTTCCTTCCATTCGAAAAAGCCCTAAAAAACATCCTATACAATGTGCTTGTTTTTTCACTTATTTTGCTGGGAAATTAAAGTATGCCAACTTACTTTTAAGTTATAAAAGGTTATAAAAGGTTGAATATCTTTTTATGGCTTTTTAAAAAGTAGAGATTCTTTTTTTAATAGCAAAATAGGCCAAATTTGTAACTTTTGAATTTATTTTTTGACAAAAAAGTTATCACAAATGCACTTTCTATTTGAATGTTTTCAGTAAAGTCAGACTCGAAAAATACATTCGTAATTTTATTAAATGAAAGATGAGATTTATTAATTTAAGAATTTCACCCAATTTGGTCATGCAGAAAATGCTGTGTTTCACCAATCGCTAATTGTTTTAGAAAATAAATCATGTACTTGGTTATCGATATTACAAATTAGATTGTCGGGTGTAGTTGTTAAGACTATAACGAATGCCTTCAGTAAAGTGTTAAAATTACTAATACACAATCCTATCATTTGGATTCATACGATAAAAACAACAAACAATTAAATACTGAAGAACTATAGAAACACATTCCATTCGGTGAGAACATAAGTTTTATTATGGCAGCTCTAGTTTACTGCAATTATATTTTTTAATTGTTAAGGACTGTACATTGTTTTGGAGTTCCAGATGTACAAGTAAAAAGGCAAAATACATATGCCTTATTCATAGTGACTTGAAATGTAAAATGATACCTGATTCTTAGAGTCTAAAACAGGAGCAGATATGCAGACACCCTGGATAACATTTGAGATGCTCATTTTCAAATGTGAATCACATACTTTTGCTCAAAGGCATCTCCAAAATGCTAAAGGCATTGCCAAATGTGCAATTTTTTTTTTTTTATAAAGAAGTATATGGTAACAGGTAGACATTTCAGATGGTCGAAGGCCTCTCCTACGGTAAACCAGTGCAAATCGTACAGAATTAGGACCGGTCTAATACTGGAGCAAATTTGCAGATGCCTGCAGTATTCTCCAGGCATCTCCAGATATGCACAGATTTTTTGTGAATCAGGTTTACGGTTCAGATCTGAGATGCTCAGGGTATCTCCTCAATTCTTCCAGTGAAAATCTTTTTAAATCATGACCAAAGCATTTATTAATGTATGAAAGAAGAGGCAGGCAGACATTGACCCAGGCCATGATGCTTTATGTTACACAAAACTGGAATAGAGGTAGATTGTCTCTGGGATAGTGAGTGTAACGCACCCGCATTTACATGTAAAACTCTTTTGTTTGAAAGTGAAAATATAAAATGTTAACCTGATGTGTGACTGCAAGGTGCACTCTCTTGATTGACAAGAAGGCTGACCAGTAAGTAAAACAATATCTTATGATGTTTCTCTCAATCATCGTGTCTTTAAAATATCCCTCAGCAAAGGCAGTTTTGTCAAAATGAATGTGATTGCAGGTAGAACTATATTAAAAGATCAACATTCTCCCTGTCATAATGAAGGTTGTTAATTGCGATGCAAAGCAGGCAGAAACATGTTGATGACTCAATTAGTTGGGGAGCTGTTGCAAATATGAACTGAGCTAAGGCATAACAAGAGGATACAATACACTTAGAACTTGCATGTTTTCTCCTTTAAATACCTGTCTCTAATGATCTTTCCAAATTTTGCAAACTCTGTTATTTGAGGCAAGCACATCTTATATACAGATAGCCACCAGATGAGTGACGAAGTCACTGCCATTTTATCCTCATACCCAAATCCTGACACTGTCTGAATTAGTGTTTATGGTTCCTGGTTACAGAATCTTTATTATTATGTAGAGTGTTATGAAAAATAAATGAACATCTAGCCTGGTGTGCATTGTGTGCATAGTGATTCAAATATTAAACCATGTTATCACATATATATATATATATATATATATATTTGTTCAAATATATCAATCTGCAGTCATTGTTATGTTCACAAAATGCTCTATGATGTTATGCAGAGCAGTCAGGAACCCTCATTGGTGTTATTTGTCCATTTCCCCTTTTACATAGCAGTAGTTCGAAAGAATACAAAAGGAGTTGATCAGACTATCATCACTGAATGATAACATCAGAAAATTGTTGATATCATTATTCTAGATTTGAATAAGATACTTTGCTCAGTAAGAGCAATGTACTGTTCTTATTATGACTACAATATATAATGGAAGTGATCATTAGAAATGAACATTGTGAAATGTAACAAAAAAACAGTTTGCCATATTAGTAAAGCATAACACTTTCCTTTCTTATATCTACTTTGGCAGGGAATGTGCACCATTGCGTCTCTCAAAAGTCCATCCTTCTTGGAAAGAGTTGCACATAGACTAAAACCAATGGTCTGTTTCTTCTTTGTGTGCCAAGGCCATGTTCAATTCTACATGCTGGGCACTGATTATGTATGAATGATCCCTAGGCCATGCATTTGCTACAGTGTGCACAAACCCTAATAATTGACAAACAAAAAAACAGTTGTAGAGCCTAAGGCCTGGTTGTCTGGTCTGGTCCTTTAAAAGGTCTGAAAGAACCGCAGCACCCACAGGGAGCCTATCTATGTCCGTCTCACTTCCGCCTATGGACACTGGACCCTCAGTGTGATGGCAACATTCCTAGAGGACACACACAATGGCAACAAAGTTCCATCTAGCACCCCATTGTCTGTGTGCCTAAAATTGCATTTGCTCCCTAACAAGGCACAGGCATGTCTGTGCCTGTCCATTGCATGCCGTTAACGCCGGCCCCGCTGCTTCTTGCACATGATCAACGCCACAACCAGGGTAAGCCTTGTCTCCACTCTACTCCACCTATTTGCTAACGCATCTTCCCTCGACAAAGAGAACGTCCCGCCACCAAACTATTTTAAAGACTGCCCGCACCAACACTGCGTCCCCCCACGTACTGCCGTTATACACCAACGTAGCACCACTGTTACAGCGCTGCTACCAAAGGCTTGTTAAGGATTTCAATCAGGGAATACACCCGGGTCTCGCCTAGCATGCAATGCACAAATGAAATACTTATTTATGGTGTCTGTAGGTTCAATATTCTGAGTGATATACCACTCATATCACACCCTTCTCAAAATACGCCCCAGGTCACACTGGACCAGGAATCAGGCTGGTTGGTAAAGGTAAATATGTATTTATTTATTTAAAATTCAAGTCAAACACACATTAATATAGATATGGGGCAGCAATCATCAATGCGGTGACAAAACAATTCAGAAAGTAAGTAAGGCAATTGAATTCACTTATAGCAATACAGAATAGAAAACACAGGAAAAAGAACAGTTTTGGCTTGTGAAAAGATAGTGCTTAGGTAAAGATTTCCCCCTGCAAAGTTCTTAATTCGCAAATGAGCAATTCTACACAGATGTAAGTAAGCAGCAGGTATTCAGGAATGAAAGAACAGAGTACAGTGTTTGAATATAATCTTCCCTCCCCAAACAAGAGAGAAAAATGTTTGGGAAATGTTACACTTTTTAAAATGACAGTTGAAAATGTCTTAGAAAAACAATGAGACGTGTGCAAAAAGCCTTAAATTGATGTAAATTCCTATTAGAGTAACACTAAAAAGGTCCTAACAAACATAAGCTACAATATGAGCAACAGAACTCACTTTAAATCAGAATGGGAGTTTGGAAATAATTTGAATGGGAAAACACACATGTAACACTTTTGCAAAACTGCGAATTCCTGCCTAATTTCCACTATGCAATTTTTAATTAAAAGTGTCAAATACTGTTTCGTGATGCAAATGTAGGCAGAGGTCTTAGGTTTAACTCTCTAGCTATAAAATTGAAGTAGTTATGCAAGTTTGAATGAGAGGTGTTTTTGAAAATAAAGGCGCGAAAATGAAAACAGAAATCAGTTTTTACAATGACAATTATGCTCTAAACTAGGGTATTCAGGCTGGTTACCAGTTTGAAACACGGTAAGCTCCAGAGTGGTCCACAGAAACCAACCCCAGCACCTCCGTGTCTGCCTTGGAGGACTCAGTCGGATTATCCGTGGGATGATTTTAAGGATTTGGGATTTCACAAGACAAATGTATTTTAAAGAAATGATCACTAGCACAAGAAATCAAAGCAAGGTTTCAGACTGGTGTGATACTATTACAAGTTCCTAAATTAAAGAGAGGATGAGTTGAGAGATGGGGATAGGACAAGGCAAATATACTATGGGTGACTATGATTCCTGTTTATACTTACAGTCCACTTTAATTTAAGATTGGACCGTCAGGTTCTGGTCATCACGGATCAGGTCTACAGGCAGCAGGGCACTTCTGGCGGGATGGTCAGCTGGGCAGTTCTGGTCAATTGGACTGCACCTCAGATTGGATTGGATTGGCCCTTCTGGTCACTGGACACTGTAGATTAGTGAGATGGCAAGTTTCAGCAGGCAAGCATGAATGGTAGGAAGCCAAACTGGATCAGAATTATTTCACTTAAGTTTGGGATGGTTCAGGATTTGGGCCTAGCTGAAAAGAGTTCAGCAAATGCTGAGGCATTGGCTTTTCAAAGAAATCTGGAATCAGCTACAAGATGAAGAATTCGGGAACAGGATGAAGAAGTCAGGAACAGAGCGTCACGCGGAAATCAGGATGGAGTCAGGAATCAGTGTGTCTGTCTGTGGTGAAATTCCCTTATTTATCCTGCCAAGTGACAACACTCAGTTTATGGCAGGGGCAGAATTACAACCCACACCCACACGGTTGTGATTGGTCAAAGGCAATTGCCTTTTTCTGGTTGGAAGCCAGAAAGAGCTGTCATGTTTTATGATGTGACTTGGGAACTCCCACAGTTATTTGGACCACAATTTAACTTTCCCACAAATACACATTTCTATAATTATGCCGGCTAATAAAATCGGACACATGTATTACATATTTTGTGGGTTACCTTTATATCCAACTCCCAAGTCAGTGAGAGCTGGCTTTGTCTTTCTGTGGAATTTTGTTCATTTTAATCATAAATATTTGGCCAAACAATTCCTAATTCGGTACATATCTGTGCAATCACCCCTAGAACACGGGTATACAATATTAGATTTGCAGCATCAATAGGTATGGCGCAATTAGTGTTTCTGTATAACTTTTGTTCCTTATGTAGTACAGGGTTCAATCACGTCTTCAAAGAAAGAGCATAAAATTAGATTTACAACTACCAAATTTTAGATTTGTCCTCCGTCATGTGGCAAAGTTACAGATTTGTAAAGCTTAATTACAAATAGGCATTTAACTACTTAGCAGTTTTTTTTTACTTTTCTTTCAACTGGCAACAGCTGCTAAATTCCTTTGATCAGGGTGGTGGTCCTCCTGCTTGAGATGGAAGGTTCCTGCCCCTCCCCTGTAGGGATTAGTGTTCAAGCCTGCCATTGTCTTTGGCTGAGGCCCAGACAAAAGTCTGTTGAGTTCTTTGTCATGAGTATGCGAAAAACCTCCCAGCAGCGATTAGTCCTTTCCTGCCGGTAGTGAGGTGTCAACCTTTCCCAGGATGAGGCTGTCAGCTCAGAATTAAATATTTAATTAACTCAAGACTGGGTTTTGACTTTAAGTTACCTTCATTTTTCATTAAAACATATAAATGAACACAGTTTATCGGTGGATTTTGACATTTAAAGAATTAGGCCTTTCAACAAAAACATGCTTTTAAACAGGCAATTTTGCACTTCCTTCCTGAAAAAGAACATAAAACGGAGTCGTTTACATCAGCTTTTCCTCTGCAGCACATACATTTTATTCAGCACCAGTCCTTCCATTAAGTGCTGGGATTTGTTTGCAGTCTGTAGGTATGTATCCAGCCTTTGCTTGGAGTTCTCTCTGCACAGCTGAAATTGTTACATGTTGCCATTTTTAGCCACATTTTTCCTGTGGAACTGAAAACAAATCTTGGGCTGGTTTTTCATGAGATACATTTCTTAGCTACTGTCAGTCAATGAGGCCCGGCTCCTCTGAGCCACCTGGATGATCTGTAATTTCAGTACCCTTTTAATTTCAATGATTCACTGGAAAATAGATGGATCTAGTGCCAAAACAGCACTTTGAAGGATGCAAAGCTGCATTTTAAAAGGCATTTTCGGTTTTTAGCCCAATTCTGCGGCCTTGCTTCATGTTAAATGTAACAGCACCCACTGGCAAGCTCCTGCAGTGAGCATTCTGTTTTCACCCCCACTTTGACTGTGTGTGGCAGGGGTGTGCAGCCTTTTGTGGATGTGACCCACACGCAGTTTTGCATATTTTTGCACGCACACAGGTTAGCGCATCCATTTTTGGCTGTTTCTTTTCCCATTTGTACAGTGATGCAGTGGGGCATATCGGAATGGGTCAAAGTATCCCACAGAAGCCCCATGGGCCCTGAGCCACCCACTCTCATCTGCAACACAACTTGCATCCTCGCCCCACTGAATGCATGGGTCGCACATAGCGCTGTATGCCCCACATGAACCTGTGCACCCGTAACTGCATTTAGTGTCCCATCTGTCTGGGTGCCCCACTTGTTTGTGTGCCTAAAATTGCATCTGCTCCCTATTTTGATTGTGTGCCTAAAATTGCATCTAGCACCTCATTGTTTGTGTGCCCATACCTGCACTTTGTGCCTGTTGAATGGGTGGGCCTCCAAATGCACCATACGTCCAAACTGCACAGCCAGCTTCACGTAACATCCATGCCACCACCCACCAGCATTGCATTCCCTCACCAGCACTCCTTTACACACTCCAAGCATTCAGACTTGTCACACTGACCACTAGTACTCATTAAGATCCTTGCCACAGCCCATCCAATGCATTCCCCTACAAACTCACTAGCCCCAGTCTCAACAGAAAGCTCACCTCACCTCCATCATCAGTTAAGTCCTGCTCATGCTAGTACTTACTACCTCCACCTCCACAAATCTCACCCATTCAATCATGGCAACTACTGACTTGGCCTCCCTTTCCATCACGCCCACCCCATCTTTCACCCTCAGAAGTTAGGTCCTCCCATTGGACCACCTCCGCCATACTCAGCCCTCAGGCACACCTAGTATCTAGACTCACCAGTCTTAGGTCTCGCATTGCAACATTTCGACTACCCGGCTTGCCCAACCCCACAACCAGAAGGAACCTCAAGTGAGGTTCTCGCACCCATCATGCCTATGGTACCAAGCACCCCTCCATTATCAAAAACACCCACACCTCATGGAAAACCTCAACCCCCACACATCCCCAATTGCCTCCTCTACTACCCCTAAATGTCCAAACCAAATATACCTCAACTCAACAAGCCATCCCCACTGATAGCCTCCCTCACGCCACCATCGTCAAAAACAAGTACCAAAAAGAACTACCCCCCACCCACTCTCAAATGTGCCCTCCTAAACGAATGCTCCCTCCCAGCCCATGCACTGGAAATCAATGACCTGATCACTAGCCAGGACCTTGACATACTCGCCATCACAGAGACATGGCTCCCCGAGGCTTCCGGTCCAGCCATCTCCTTAGCCCTCCCTAACGGGTACTCCATTCTCCATCAAGATAGAATGACGTCTAAAGGAGGAGGCGTAGCCCTCCTCACCAAAGAGGCACTCTCCATCAGACTCTGCAACCACCCTTGGGAAGACAACTCTGACCTACTTTATGCCAAACAATCCCTGTCCCCCAACTGCACCATCAATATAAACCTAGTGTACCGGCCCCCTGGTGCAGCACCAGAGTTCCCAGGGCATCTCCTCCACGTACTTGGCAATAGCATCAAAGGCTCTTCCAAATCCATCCTACTCAGCGACGTGAACTTAGGCTTAAATGATCCAAAAGACAAAGCAGCCATAGCCCTAGCCAAAGAACTAAAAGACATAGGGTTCCTACAAAAAATTACAAACCCTCCCCTACCCACTGCAAAGGTTGCATTCTCTACCGGTTGGCAGACCACAACTGTCATACTTCGCTCATCTCCAACTCTGCCTACCCATGGACAGACCGTAATTGTATCCAATTCTCAATTCCCACCACTCCCACCACTAAAGCCCTCACCTACACCCCCCCAGCAAAGGTCAGAAGCTCTAAAAAACATACAAAAGACAACCTCCTTCCATTCCTGGAAGTCACTGAACTTAAGCCCCCATTCTCAAGTGGCCCCAACGCGCTCGCAGACATCTACACCAACACCCTCACCAGAGCGATCAACACTATAGCCCCAATTGAATCCAAAAAAGAAAAGAAATCCATGCACACCAACTCTTGGTTCTCAGATTAACTACTTGCCCTACGTACTTGTAAACGTAACGCCCTATCCAACTGGCAAGTCAAGCCTAACGTTTCCACTAAGGAAGAATTCAAAGAAATATCCTCGCAATATAAAGAAGCTATATTCAAAGCTAAACCAAATTCTTTCAACCTTAGGATTTCCAAGGCCAACTCACGCTCCAAAGAAATGTTTTCCATCTTCAAAGACCTCATTACACCACCTGCCAGACCTGATGAAATCATTAAGGACGAAGCATGGTGTGCCAGCATACAGGCGGCTATACTTAACAAAATTTAGTTAATCCAAAAGAAAATACAAGCTCAATTCAAAGCCCTACCCAAGATTGACCACCCAGTTCCCCATCCCAATCTCCCCCTAACCCTCTCTTCTCATTTCGTGACATCTCAGAACCTGAAGTCCTTGAACTTCTTCAACAGCTTAGACCATCGACTTGCAAAAGAGACATTTGTCCACCCAACATCATCAAAGAATGTGCCGACTCCCTGACACCTCATCACTGCATTCATCAATGCTTCCTTCAAAACCTGTACTGTCCCATCCAATCTCAAAGAAGCCTGGGTCCGCCTTCTTCTAAAAAAAGTCCCTAGATCCCTCTTCCCCCAAAAACTACCGTTCCATTACCACTGTACCATTCCTCCTCAAACTCCTTCATAAAGTAGCCCATAACCAGATCCAACACTTCCTAGAAGCCAACACCATCCTCGGCAAAAGGCAATCAGGTTTCCACAAAGGTCACGGCACAGAAACCGCCCTTTTGGTCCTAAAAATTCAAATAACCACAATCAAGGACAAAGGCATCCTGGACCTCTGGGCTGCCTTTGACCTTGTGGATCATAAAACCCTCACTTCCCATCTCACTCATGCTGCTCACTTCACCAATAAAGCCTCCTCCTGGATCACTTCCTTCCTTGAAGGCAGAGCCATGAAGGTCTTCTCAGACCGGGGGAATGCAGCTCCTTCCACCATCCAATGCTAAGTTCCCCAAGGTTCCTGCACAGACCACACCTTATACAACCTGTTCGCAAAACCACTCTTTGATAGACTAGACTCTCTCGGCATAGCTTATACCAACTATGCCGACGATACTCAGGTCCTCCTACCTCTCTCAGGCATATATCAATCTACACTACCATCCAAGCTTGGATGGCAGCTAATTGGGGTGTGTCTCAACAGAGATAAAACCGATATTATCATCATGGGCCCTAAATAAACACTAGCCAAACTCAGCTAACAATACGGCAACTTTGCTATCGATAGTTCCATCATCCCAGTATCATCAGCAGTCAAGACACTAGGGGTCTTTCTAGACTCCACTCTGTCCATAACTCGCCAGGTTAGTGTCGTCGCCTCAGCATCCGCCCACACCACCAAGCTCATTAACACAGTCAAACCCTTCCTCTCCAACCAGAACTGCCTATCAATTGCAAGAGCCACCATTGGAGCTAAATTAGATTATTGCAACACCCTCCTAGCTGGAACCTCCGCAGAAACCTGAATAGACTCCAAATAGTAAAAAATAATGCTCTCAAAGCAGTCATAGCGATACCCAAAAGAGACCACATCACGCAAGCCAGCCAAGCTGCCCACTGGCTTCCAGTAAAAGAGAGGATCACTTTCAAGACCCTCACTCTAACACTCAAATGTTTAAGCCTATCTGAAACAGTCTTCAGAGACACCTCATCTCGCCCCAAAAGAACCTGCCACACCAATAAACTCTGCATCCCTCCTATAAGAAGAGCCAAAGCAGGCGGGATTGGCTTCCAACACCTAGCACCTAAACTGTGGAACACCTTACCTAACACACTTAGAACTGAGACCTCACTTACAGCCTTCCGTAAGAAGCTCAAAACAACACTCTTCAACTAACACAGCATCCTTGCCCCCTGTCACACACCTTTTCTTTGCAACTAAGTATTACAGTGCCTTCCTCTGTATCCTATGTGATAACTATGTCTGGAACAGCGCCACGATGTCCCCAGGCTGATGCGTGCTTTATAAATGTTAATAATAAATAAATGTATGTCTCTAAAAACAAGGGCAGTCCCCAGATCAGGAAACACAGCACCTCATCAACTCCTTTGAAATATTTGTGTTTTTTTTCCCTGATGGAACTGCTGACAGCAAGGGCTGGGCTAGCCCCTGCAATCACACACCTGCCATTGCGTATCTTGTCCATATAGACAGCGATAGACAGTGAGGCATAGCGTTAAATTGGTGTTGGATAGGCTGGGTACAGCTAATCATATTTTAATTGCAATGTTTATATTGCTTCTTATCTTAATTTTCGAAATATATACTGATGAACGGTTTTTTATCCCCCTCTAGTTCCTCTTTACCGGCCTTTCTTCATTTTAACTTAGTGATTCCGCATGAAAATACCATTGATAAGATGCAGCAATAACTGATTGTACGAGTCCCAGCCCTCAGGCTACACCATAATATAGGACTAAGAGAAAGATGGGATGGATTGAGGTGAAATAGCTGTTATGATTTGAGTTTGCCACATGAAGCCTCTCATTGAATGGCCAACGATGCTTTCTGTACACACTTTGTTTTGGTGTATAGAGTACTATGCCTGACTGTGCCCTTCATATCATCCCTTTTCTTTTAGCCCACAAGGCTGGTACCCTCTGTGTGAGATGTTTGTAGTTAGGGGATCAAATATGGAGGATGTTGGAGCATAATCCCTTTTTAAAGGTCCACAGAGTGGTAGATAAACTGTTAAAAAAAAGCTCTGTATAAAATAATTGTTCCCCGAGCAGCTGTACACCAGTGTGCCTTTGTATTTGTATTTGTATTTTGTATTTCATTTGATTTTATATAGCTCCTTACACCAAATCGCTGAACATAATAACAAGCACGGTACAAATAATGAATTAACATTTAAAAACACAGAATCTTTCTGCGATTGCAGGAACCCTCATTAACCAGACGAAAGAAGGTAGGATTGTAGAGAGACCCGAAAGGATGAATAAACAGTGATAGAACGGAGAGAGAGTGCGAGTGTATTCCAGTTTAAGGATGCTAAGTGAGAGAAAGACTGAAAAGGAGATTGAGCACAGGGGGGACGGGGAACTACAAGGAGATGATGAGAAGCAGAATGAAGTGAGCAAGAGGGAAGGTATAATGTGACAAGAGAGGAAATATAGGGGGAGCAAGACCATGCAGAGCTTTGAAAATGAAACATAAAAAATTTAATTTTAAACAGTGATGAATAGAGAACCATCCAGGATTAACCAAGAAAGAAGAAATAGAGTCACGAGGAGCAAACAGACAGAGAACACAAATAGAAGCATTCAATACAGATTTCAATAGAGCTAAACGAGATATGGGAAGTCCAAAGAGTGCAGAAGAACAATAGAAGAGGCGTGAAAAAATTAAAGCAGACACCAGTAGCTGAGTGGCTTTAAAAGTCATGAAAGGACAGGCTTTTCGAATATTATACAAATGAAATTGACAAGAACTAGAAAAAGAAAAATGATGACCGAAAGAGAGATCTGAATCAAAATAGAGACCTAGGTTATGGGCCACAGAAGAGATAGGTAACTGAGACGGAGGAAATAATAAAAAATAATGCTCTCAAAGCAGTCATAGCGATTAGAAGGGAGGTGATTGAGAAGGAGAAATAGTAGAGGAAGGAAAAAAGAAAACCTCAGTTTTTGCAGTATTAAGTACTAAAAAATTATCTGACATCCATGATTGGATGGCTAGAAGACAGGTGCTAATTTTATGGTGAATGCCATCAGTAAAGTGTGGAAACGAAATAAAGAGCTGTGTATCATCAGCGTAGAAGTGATGCGAGAACCCAAAAGAGAAAAATAACCCAAGCTAACGAAGAAGTGTAAAGTGAGAAAATAAAAGGAGCAAGGACCGAACATTAAGGGACACCATAAATAAGTGGATATGTTTCAGAAGAACTGATTAGTCCCTGTTTCCTGCTGTTGGCAACCTTAGAATCTTGGCCACTGCATCTCTGAAAATAGGATCACGCAGTGTTCCCCTTGCCTCCGATTGGCTGTCAGAACGAATACAAACCGGAGCAATCTAAACCTATTTAGAATTGTGCATTGTCAGTTCTCCAGCAAAAATTCCTGAGTATGCAGAGGGTAGTCCCCTCTCTATCCAACACCTCAGGTGGTTGCTGTAGTACAACCACCTCTGGACTTTTGCCTTTAAAAGAGCGGGTCTCCCACTACTTCTTTTATTCACTCTCGAGCAACCACCTGAGGAAGAATTCATTTGGACCCCTTTTCAGACAGTTGGTCTTTCCAAAGCCCTCAAGCAGTGAATTGAAGCAGGAGCAGTCCAAACCAGGGGCAAACTCTGCTCCCTACCCAGACCCAGGGTGCATTGTGGTGACTCCTTGCTGAGGACCAGAACAGACCACTCTGTACCAAACTTCCCTAGGCTGGGAGAGCAAAGAAACCTGAATGGAACCATCCTGTCCTAGATCCATTGGGTTGGGTCTAACAGCATCTGGTGAACCAGACCACCCAAAGCTCCCTGTTCTGTTGCATCACACCGGTTAAATTTTATGCAGACCATGTTCTCTGCAAATGAACCAAAGGGACTCACCAGTGTTGTCTTTGGCACTTCATTGAACTTGAACTACTGCTGCATCACACCTGTTGAACTGCTTTGCGGCTGCATCTTGCCAAGTGGAACCCGTCTGCTGTTCTGCTCGAAAAACCTGCTTGCCCACCGCTGCAGACCAAAATCGAACCGCAACCTCTGACAACACTAACTCGGAGCAACAAGGTCATTGCATCGAACCAACAGACCTCGACTTGAACTACTGAAGCATTGTGTCACTCGATGACCCAAACCCGTGGTTGCCAATGTCTCGAACACCTTAGACTCCCGATAAGAACCTGGTGAGCCATGCAAACTGCATAACCCGAACTCTACTTTCAAACCTCATTGAGCTCCCACTTCCATCAAACTGGATGCCAGCTCACAGCTTGCACCAGTATGACTCGCCGCACCTGAACCTGGTGCAACCCACACCGCAGCACAGCTTGAGTCCAAGCTTGTCGCTTGAACCTCCTAAGAATAGCCCAACTGTACTGTTGACCCATAACTGCCCACTTCGTCCATCTTTTGGCCCTATAGAGTGGTTAGCACACTTTACACCATTTTTGCACTGAACAATATATCCTTTTGAACTCCTTGATTGCCTTTTCACCTCTGTTTTCATTACCCAGAGTGCTGCATCTTTGCATATTCTATGTTCTCTCTTACAGGAGTGGGTTTTTGTAGTGTTTTGTACATAGCTCTGTTAAATTAAAGTATATATATTTTTAATTGAACACTTTTATTTTGGACGCTTTGTACTTTGCTGTCTGAGTTGCTACTGGCTCACATTCACACCACTTATAAGAGTATAGCCTTCCCTGTGCCCGTGGCTGTGCCGGCTTTACCTTAATGATTGGCATGCTGTCACACCGTGTCATCTCTGTGTAGAGCTTTAACACGAACCTGTGCTTTGCTCTCATCGCTTTCATTTAAATACATTTACTGCAAAACATTAAGGGGCTGATTCAAAACATTTCCAGATTTGAGGGTAGCTTACACTTAAAAACGTTCATATCACGTGCAAGTATATGTTACGCCCCATTCACAAAGCAAATTATCCACAATTTTAACAACAGAGTACTTCTCTCGAAGTCGCGGATGCCTGTGCAATCGCATCGAATTCAGAACCATGACACTAGCACATCGCTGCGACTAGCATGTGCCCCCATGTACCTAAGCAAGAGCATCTCTCCAAAACTTTACTCACGGGCCTTTCACTCCTCCAGCAGCACAACTCTTTGTCATTCCAAGATTAAAAAAAGGCCAGAGTGGGAGGCGTACGTTTTGCTGTCACTGTCCCCTCACTCTGGAACTCGTTACCCCCCCCCCCCATGCACCAGAGACGAAACTTCCTATACCACCTTCAAGAAATGGAGACACTTTTCACTTCTACCCACATGCACCTTCCCCTATCTTGCTTGCACTATCTGGTTACTGCTCTGTTCTTAACCTGCATATTCTGTACAAACGCTGTGATACCCTTGGGTTTGGGCATTGCAAAAATGTTATAAATAAATAAATAATATTAAATTAATGTAATGCTTTCACGACTTACTTTAAAGCTGCACGGCTGGGTCGTTGAGAACCAGAGGAGAGCATTGCAAATGCTGGTGAAAACCCACCAAGTCATTACTTACATGAGTGTTCAGAAACACTTCCAAATGCATTTTAACACACGTATGTATGACTACCTGATCGAGATTGCTGGAAGTAGTTCAGTAAGTGTGGGCAAGTGCAGCATTTTCTGTACACGTGCAGCATGTGCAGTGGATATGACGAGACTAATAGAAACCGCATGCGTTTGCAGCCAGGATGAAAACGTTACTTTTTTAAATATGAAATTCCTTCCTGTACATGTATGCAATGCGCCAGTTACTCGTTCCGCACGTGTAAGTCCACATTTTCAAGCCAAAATATTTTTTCGTGGTGATTATGACGATTAGACCAATAGGTTCCAACAAGTTACCATAGCTATGTCTTGGGCATGGTTCTTTCGTCCTGGCATAAATTACCGCCACACTTTGGCATAATTTAAACATGATGGGGTGCAATTAATGATTAGTGGGAAATACCGCCAAACTCAAATACCAATACAACTTGCAGCAAGCATTCTGTAATGTGAAAGGTCGCATGAGCCTGAGTCACGCGGACATTCAGATATCCCCCATTTTGGAGTCACATGGGACTCCAGAGAGGATTGCATATTACAGCAAGTGAGAATTACCACATACGGGAATGTTTTCTGGGGAGGGAAATTCCTCCATACAAAACTATTTTTGTTAGTTAGTGGAAAGCTAGTCCGTTTTTACAGTGTTTTTGTTTCTTAATCCCAAATGTGGACAGTGTGGTAGATGTGGATGGAATCCGTACAAATTTCCGAAGAAAAAAAAGAAACGGGAGAACATGCCGAATATGGCGTTGGAAAAAATAACGAATGCAAAAAATGTCGATCAAGTGGAGAAGGGGTTGCGGGGTGTTTCCCGCTCCCACTGATGGACATTCTGGGACTTCGGAGGTTGCGGGGGTGTCCCCCGCTTCCATAAAAAGGAAATTGGAGGACAAGTAAAGTTATTTAAAAAAGGAAAGGACCCTGCAGTGCCAGTTGGCTTCTTTGTTCGAGAAGGGAAGTGGCGTTGCAGAGGGATGGCGAGGCGGCGGCACTCTTCACTGTGTGCCGCCAGAAAGTAAGTACAGGTTTGAGGGCTAGCGGCTTGTTTGAAATGAATGCAGGAGGAAAAACCAGAAGTTATTTTCAAAAAAAGAACTTTTGCTCATTTCTCCCTTGGTCATTTCGAATTCGATTATATCAGGGTAATCCGATGTGGACATATTCCTGTACTACCACTTCTTTACTGCACAGCCAAAGTATAAATGAGGCGGATGTATCTTAAGCACATAACTGGAGTTCTTTGTTTGAATAGATCTCTTCACAGTGTATTCTTGTGCATAAGCAGCGTTATGTTGTTGACTCTCTTGTTGTACAGTGCAGGTGCCCATACTGAGCAGATATGTCACCTTCTCTTGCAGAGTCCCTGCTGGCCGCAGAAGAGTCGGCGTGGCAAGTGCTTGCCTAGGTCTTTGGTAAGTGAGTTTGGAGAAAGGTCCTACTCTTGACACGAGAGATGGTGAGAGACGCTTGGGAGCTGCCGAGGGAATTGTGGGGGGGGTACAGGAGGAGAGACACAGGATGAAAGGAGAGCTAGGGAGGCACAAAGAGGCTAAGAGACAGAGAGTGAGAGAAACATGATACTGGAGAGATGAAGCCAAGAGAGACATAGAGAGACACTTGGGAGAAACAGATTTGGGGGAGATAGGAGGAGACACAGGAGACATGGAAAGAGATTGAGAGATGAAGAGATAAAGGAAGGTCGAGGCTGAGAGAGACGCGCAGTAGGAATGAAGACATAAGGGGAGGGAGAGAGTTAATAGATATGGGAAGAATCGGCAGACCCTAGAGAAACATAAAGATACATGAGAAATACAGAGTTGGAGGAGAGATTAAGCGACAAGGGGTTAAGCAGTAAAAGGTAGCGAGAGAGAGGTGGAGGAATTGAACAGTTTCAGGAGAGAATCACTGGAGTCATGAAGGCTTGAGAGGCAGAGAGAGGCGCAGGGGAAAAGCAAAGGCACGCAAGAGAGGCGCACCAATATAAAATAGACGCAGAGACTTAGGGCCTGATTTATGGAATTTATAGTGCAGTAACAAACACCCTGATTCACAGAGCAGTGCAACGTGCATTTTTGGAAGATATTGGGAGAAAGGGGCACAGGCAAGATGCAGAGAGACTCTAGAAAATGAAGGGAGGGAGAAAGAGACACCTCAAAAGATCTGATGAAATGGGGGTTGGATATCGATACACACTACGCGGTGGCTCCGAGACTGCACAGTGGGAATCTAGAGAAGCGTAAGTAAGAGAGACATGTATACAAGAGAGCAGTAGAGTGAGAGCGGAGAGGAAACACAATCCAGAGGAGGGAGGCCAAGGAAGGGAGTGTCCGCGAGGCAGACTTTTGCGAGGCTTCTGGTCCTGGCTACAGATGCATTGTGTTGCCCTTGGAATGTGTCAGGCTACTTCTTAGATACACTTCGGAAACGAGAAGATGGACGCGGCGCTTCCACGGTGTAGATCATGGAATGAGTGAAGACAAGTGGTCTTTCACAGATCTTTTTGCGGTCTGGGCTTTCTGGGTCTACAAAATCCAAAAATCAGAAAGCCCTTACCCCAAAAAGCGTCTGAGGAGGACTATAGCAACGAGGTTAGCCCTAGCCTCCAGCATCTCTCATGCCTCAACGGGCAGCGAAGCTCTGCAGGCAGCCGTGACGTTTACATTCTGCTGAAATAACTGCTGCACCATATACCCGCCTCCAGCTGATGTCCTTCTTGCTGATGAAACACGAGGACAGTGATAATGGTATGTGTTTCTAGAGACCCGACATCTATAACGGGTTTGGTGTAAAGGTTAGAGTCAAAGCAAGACCTTGTCGACAAGTTTACGCACAGCTGGGACTAATTCCTACATTATGGGCCCGATTCCTGGAATTCTTTGCAGGGTGCAAAGCGAATTTGCATTGCTGAACAGTCACTTTGCACTGCAAACACACGTGCCGATTCATGGAACTGTGCAAAGCGTATTTTTGCAGTGCAAAGTCAGTGTATAATCATTTTGTAAAGTGACTTTTCGGCAGTGTAAAGTCACTTTGCACCATGCAAAAACATTCCATGAATCAGGCCCTAAAGTATATTGGGGGAAGGGTGGTCCTTATCTCTATGGACATCAATTCTGCTGGTTGGATATAGGCATAATTGCACGGCACTTTTGTACCGCTGGGAATGTTAGAGTTAGGCCCAAAAGTATGCAAAACAGGAAGTGGAACTGTGTTACCATTTTAGATGGGGGGCACTCAAAGTGAAATACGTCACAAACAACAACAATCTAGTCTGTCTGCTCAAATGTCCGTATCTCTTTAAGGGTTTCTTTTGTTAAAAGTCTGGAGTCTATAGTTTAATTAATGAACCAAATCACACATTTAAAAAACGTATTTAAGCATTTGGATGAGTCAAATACTGTTCCTGGTGAGTCCGAGTATTGGATAGGTAAAGTATTGCTACTTTTAGATTTGTAAAGTGCCATGCAAGTCCAACTTGGATAGATTAAAAAGCCACTTCTGCAAGTGTTTCGTTCCCATTTGAGGTCAACAGATGAGTATTGCTTAGTCCAGACATGAGCAGGGCACACAGTACAAGTGAAACCAGCATGCCTGGAAGCATAGGATAGGTGCATACACTACAGAAAACAGAAAGTGGAACTTTGGGCAGGCGCCATTTTATCTGAGTACCAGCCACAGGACAGAATATGACGTAATCATGTATCATCCCGCGCAAACTCACATAGCTTTTTCGTTAATAAAATACCATTTCAACTAACCGGGAATAAAGTAAATGTGGACAGTGAGGTGGCTAAATAGACGGCTGCTGGTTGCTATCAGGGCTTGTCCAATTGGACCATTCAGTACCTACAAAAGCCTACCCAGAGGTCCCCTTTCTGCTTTGTTTAATACTAAAGTATCCTGTGACTGAATTTTCCCAACCTGTTCTAGGATGTCTGCCATTTTGTTCCTTTTCATGATGCAAGCATTGGGAGAGTGGGGGGTGAATAGACCATTGATGGAGTGCTTAATTTGTGAGGGGGGATCACCCCTGGCACTAATTTCCGAGCCCCTTTCCCTTATTGCTGATTCCAGCTTGATTATGTTGTGGTGTTTTGGCAACTTTATGATTTTAACTGGCAGTCATTCATGGTAATATAACAACAACAGTGCACGTTCGAAATTGATGGGAGCTGCTCAACCCCTATCTCTACCCTGGGAGAGCCTGGTTAGCTTGTAACCAACATCAACCAGGAACTACGTTTGGCTCCCCAGTTCAAGTAGGGCCTTACAAACAAGCATATGTGACATTAACTTTGAGTGCTTGAAAATGTTAATAAAGAACTAGGAAACATCTGTGACACATTTAAACAAAATGGATCATGCATAATAGCCAAAAAGTTAAACTGGTGGAAGTTAGATTTGTGGTGCGCTGTGTACCAGCTCATAGTTGCCTAGCGGCAGCTCCTGCTTACTGGGTGATGCCTGACACCCAGGAGCTGGTTGTAGTTCCTGCTCATTGAACCTTAATTTCGAGCCGTGCCGTGTTCACTGCCAGGGTCCCTGCATGGGCTGAATTGTTATTCATGAACCTGATGGCTCAGGCTGGCAGGGCTATTTATCAATTTTCATGAATAACAATGAGTTGAACGGTGACAGGGCTGGGCACTGATGCCAGCCCTGTCCGCACACTGCTCCACTCAACCTGCATGAAATTGCTGCAAATTCTCCCTGTAACAACAGGACAGTCAGCAGCCACAACACTAAGGCAAAGTCTGTTAAAAGGCCAATATCGAAGAGGAGTTTCCGTCATGAGTGCCAGCATCTATAAGACAATCGTGCTGCAGTGTTTGATAGCCAAGTTCACTTGCTTGCTCCTTTTCTCTGTGGATAGATGGTTAACATGGTCCACTTACCACTGATGGGATCAGATCAAAATGTTAACGATAATGTGTTTTAAAAAAACACAAACATTTAATTTATTTCAAGACACAACTAATATATTATGTTGATTGATAGCTGTACATCGCAGATTGGATCCATCACGCTCAATGAACCAGTGGGAGTTGCAGCTTTAACCACAAATATGCTGACACAGTATGGAGCAGCCGTGGGTAGTGTCAACAGTGGCCAGGGAGTTGGCCACCCCACAGGCGTTCTAGAAAATATTTGGGCCCTGGCACTGATTCTCTTACAAATTAAGCACTGCATTCATGTGAGTATCCCCAGTAATGAAAGATGTATCCACTTTATTAAACCGAAAAGTTGAAGGGTAGAAAATGTTTTTTTATACAAAGGTATTATGCATTGGTTTCCTCTGCACAGCCATGAGTAAACAATACCTGTTCTGCTCTGACCAGTAGAGCTGTGTGTGCAGCCATTCCTGAAATGATCGCAGATTACACAAAATGTCATCTCGCCCTGTTTCTCCATGTATGTTTTTCTGTCCATGGGCCAAAGCTCTGGCTTGGTCATGGGTTCTCAGGTGCTGAGCCGCTTCCATTTTAGCCCCTGGTTTTACAAGTACGGAATATGTCACGCATGATTGGTTTCCCTATGTTTGTATATGTGCCCCATTAGGATTGTATGTTCATTAGCGGCTTTCTTCATGTATTTTCGGCTTTGCTATCTCTTGTACAGCACTCTGACGCTAGTTGGGACCTGGTTTCTGTGCTCTATAATACAGACGCTGACCTCTTTTAGTGAAACATAAGGAGGATGCTGGGCAGTTCTAAGCCAGAACAGACCTTGTCTAATTTCCATAGGGTGTGAAAAACTCCCTAAGGTCAGCCACAGAGCGTGCCTTGGCAGGTCCATATGGAAAGGGGTTTATACTGCCCTCTGAGTGCTCCAAGGCCTCCCCTGAGAACGTACCTGGTTGAGATAATTGCTTTGTCTTGGATGATTAATCCTCTGGGAAGTAATGCATTATGAAGCAGCTACACGGGGATATTCTTGTTTATCTAAGGGAGATCGGGCTCATATCTGAGAATGTGTTCTGCACACAAGGCTCACGCAACGTTGGGTTTGGGGATCCCAAGCTGTGTCCAGACATTGCAGCTGTTCACAGCCTGGCCTGGTTCCCGGTCCAGAGCTCATTTTGGGATGTAGGGTACCTCTCTTACTTAGGTGAATCTGTATTTGTATTTAATTGTACTTATTGGAAGACCAGGGATGTCAATTTCAATCAGAAATGGCTTACAATAGCACATTTACCGCTGGCCGATACCATAAAGATCAGAACAAGTAGTGAGCCAGTTTTTGAGGGTGTAGAAAATTAGTACATAAACCAGGGACAAAAGAAACAGAAACAAACCATTAACCTAAGGGGGCCAGCGCTTCAAACTAAAGATGAGTACTAATTAGATATAATAATTCTGAAGGTGTGTTTTAGTGACCAGGATGAACATGAGCACCTCCAGGTTAACGCAGAGCTCTACAGAAGAGGAGGACCAACTACTACTGATGTGAAACATTTACTTTTCTGGTTTCAGGTATTGTGGGTCATTTCTGATCTCATGTCATCTATGCATGCGTGTGAATATATGGTGTATTTTCTTTAAGTAAATAAAGCTCTATTCTTGCTCATTTCTTCAAGGGTTCTAGAGTACTGTCTTTTCATCCATTGTTCATTGTTTGATGGTCCTGAACTAACAGCCGAGGCACGGCTAGGTAGAAGTGTGGAGATCTGTGCATACTGTCCGACCGAGCGGCCAAAGGTCAAGCAGTGGATCACAGAGTGACATCAGTCAGCGAGCAATTTTATGGGTTGAGAACCAGGTGATGCATTCTCCATAGGCCCCTCCATGCCACTGGCCACAGTTGCTAAGCACTAATTAGGTCCTGTGATGCCACCGAGGTACAGCATAGCTCATCCATGTGGCAGGTGGACAGGGGGCGGGAACAGCGGATACACCTTACATAGCAGATCAAACTTCTACTATCCCTCAGAAACTGGAACTCCACGCACAAATGTCGAACAGGGAGAATGAGCGAGAGCACCCTAAAATACACAGAACATAAAGACTTAGAATATAAGGTGCACAAGAGGTAATCTATGAATGTGAGGTTCATGAGAGGCAATTTGAGAACATCATAGCCAGATCCGGTCCTCTAATTATGCCTCAACCAACTTAAGAACACCTGGAGGCACTTGAGAGGCAAGTCTGAGGATGCACTTGTTGATCTATGAGACTCAGATGGTCTTTAAAGGGCCATGATAGCCAGACTACAGATAACTGCCAGTGTACCGGAGGCAGTCTGGGAACAGTGCGCCCAATAAGAGACCATCTGAGAACATTGTGACCAAAGCTAGGCAGTCTCAGAAGAGCACTCCCATGCTAGATAGTGCGTGGACACCTGCAGGTGCAAGAGAGCCAGATCACGGATAGCTAGCTGTCAGGTCATGGGAAGTCGTTTCAGAGCATCAGCAGGCCCACAACATGAATTCCAAAGATGTCTGGAGGTCCATGATACACAGCCTCAGTAGAGGCTCACTTGCACCACAGCCATGATAGAGTGACCGGTTACACGTGGAGAGGAATCAAGCTCTTACAGATGATGTCTTATGGGGCTCTAGCTCGGGCTTCAGCATACGTCCATACCAGCAGACACCTTCCCCATCACAGGTGCTACTCTCTATGATAACAGATACATATGCGACTTTTTAATAGTGCAGCAGATTGAATTTTAAATGTAATTGCCCAGTTCTGTTAGTAGGTCATCCAGCCCATAAAAAGCAAAAAGATTACATTGTTTTGCCCCCCACCCTGTCTGGTGGGATTTGTTCCAAATCGGGGGGTTTCACCCCGCGAACCCCCCTCCCTGTGCCCCGCCACCTCCCACCCCATATAATACTCAAGCGAACCCAAACACACATACACGCAACACACACACAAACACACACGCACACAGGCACACAAAGAGTTAACCCATTCTCCCCTAATGGCCTTTCCGGGTCCTGGCGTGTCTGTCAGCCCCTGCCCGCACCCGTGTGTGGCAGGGGTGTGGCAGTTTGATTTAGAAAGGCTGCTCTGTGCGGTCACACGAATAGAAAAAGACCTTTTGACTTAATACCCCTCTTTTATGGAAGAAAATGTTCTTTTTATTTTTCTGCCAACACTGGGTGTCACAGTGACCTCTCTTAAACCTGTATTCTCCTTCATGCTATCGACCTCACATGCTGTGTTTTCGTTGCCCATCTCTGGCCGCTTACGAATACTGGTCTGGACTTTATCCAGGCCTACGTAAGTGTTAATGAACGTATACACTTATTTTACAAAAGGCTCTTTACTCCTCTCTGTATGAGTACAGCATGACACCAATGAAATGACCGTGATTGTGTGTTTTGTTAGTAGAGTAAGGTAGCTAGACTTAGCCTCTCCTCACGATCACTTTCCTAGCTAGGCGGCACATCACCGTTCACTAGAGGAATGCACCACATATGGGGATAGTTTGCTTTTTCTTGAGACATACAGCTAGTGATAGCCTGTATGACTAATCACTAAATGAAGGTCGGTTCTTGTACACTGTGTGTTACAATGTAACTGGACATCTGAAGGTACCCGGCAGCTCCTCTGTGGTTAGTTATTCGAGGCGTAGCCAGGATTGTCTAACAAGTGGGACCTGGAGCTAATGTAGTAGGGCCCACCCTAAGGGGAGCCCCCAAGGCAAGTGAGCTTGTTCTGCCCTTGGCTGAAAGTGCAGGAGTGACCAAGTGTTGCATGGGAGCACGAACCAGTCAAGGGGAGTTCTAGGGGTTCTCCCCCACCGAGAATTTTAGTTTAATAATGGGTTAAAATGTTGCATTTTACAGTAAACGTTTTGTGTGATAAATTTGGTAAAAAGCAACACAGTTTACAATCGCTTTTGTAGGGAAATACATGAAAAAAGTCCATGAGATGTTAAGTCACCAACAATGTTCAGGAGCATTTTCCAATGCATTTTCATATTGCCTTTGCCCACTATATGCCTCTACTCAGCAAGTGTATAACACATGTTCATGCTGATTGTGCACACATATGTCCATTCTGGTTCACCTACATAGGCCAGTATTCCAATATATGAACATACTCATTTTTGGTTTGCTTATAATGACAGTAATGATTCTATAACAAAACATGTTCATGCTGGCTCTGCCAATATATGCCAGTATCCCCACGTAAGAGCATACGACTGGTGGTTTTGCGTTAATGCCATTAAAAATAAAAGCCATGCTACAGTAAGAAAACATATCCTTGCTGACTACAGAAATTACCTCCACCCATATAAGACCACTCACCATGTTGTCATTGCCCCCTAAAACCAGTAAAAATGTCATGCCATAGTAAGAAAACATTGCCTTGCGGGCTGCATAAATGCCTCCTCTCCCATGTACCACAACCCCCTTTACATAATAGCACTCATGTTGACTTTGTCCAAAAAACACCAGTAAAACTTGCAATGCCCTAGTCAAAAATGTTCATGCTCCAATGCCCCTCCCCGGGCCCCAGCCTGGCATACAAAGCCACACATACTCTCTCTCTCACACACACACATACAAACACACTCATACACATGCACAGACACACACAAAGTCAGACACAAACACAGACCTTCCTACACACACACACACCCACACACACACACGCATTCATACACATTCCCTCACCAGTCACGCACCCACACAGCTTCTCATTCACAGAAGCACCCAGAACATTTCCACTACATGAGCACACACATTTGCACCCTTGTTCACCATTCATATTGCATTCATTTATATGCGTGCACACAGACACCACTTCATACATGCGCTTAAACTGCCCCTGGCATGCATACACCAATACGTTCACACCATGTTTTTTTTTTACTCAAATAAACAAAGAGATACACGCCCATAGGTATACACAGATACACACACAGATGTACACTACGCACACACAGATACACAGACACACAGGCACACACAGACATTCATACTCATTCACCCACTAGTCAGGCAACCACACAGCTTCTCATTCATGCAAGCACCCAGAACATTCCCACTGCATGCATACTCACCGATGTACACCATTCACACAGCCGTCATTCATATGTGTGCAGCTACAGACACCACCACATCCCCTTGCATGTATGCACACATACATTCATGCATACATACAATCCTCGCCCACACATACACGCACAAACAAAAACACTCTTTCCTCACACACTCACAAATAGACACAGATACACATACACAAATACAGATGCACACACACAGATACACACACACAGATACATGCCACACACATACACACAAAGATGCACACACACAGATACACAAATGCACATTCATACATACACATTCATACACATTCACCCATCAGTCAAGCACCCATACAGTTTCTCTATCATTCACAGTCGTATCCACAGTCGTATCCAATACTTTCACACTGTATGCACACGCACGCTCACTCACACCCATGCACATCATGCACACTGCATTTATTCATATGTGTACACTTATAGACACACCCACATACAAATCTCCTCGCATGCATGCACGCATATATTCATACATAAATACATTCCTCGCACACACAAACAAAAATGCTGGAGAGTGACCCCTGCTAGTCAGCCTCAAATTCACTTATGTAAATACCCACACAGTGCTGCATGCTTAGTGGGCATTTACAGATTTTGGATGGGCCTTGCCCGATCAGGCTTCACCCTGTCTACACCTCTGTGTCTTACCCCCTCTTTGCTATAGTCATTATTGCAGAAAGAAGGCCAGAAAGATCAAGCAGTTTAGCCTGGTGACACCACCGTGACCAAAGGGTTCACTTCTATTGATATCAATTGATTTTAGATCAGAAATTTAATTTGTATTCCTGGAGTTGAGGCAGGGGTCGGGGTTGGAAAATTTTCTTTTTACCACTGGCCAGATACACTCAGCTCTAAGCTTGTTTCCAACCTCCTTACCTAGAGGTCAACACAAGCATAATTTGAGGTATTTTGACACTAGACTAGCTCAAGTCCATTCATGGACCAGAGGTCTATCTATGCATTGGGTTTCATACAGAACTGTCTAAGCAACGAAATGCCTCAGAGAACTGTCTAATGAAAACCCCGTACAAAAATAGAGCAGTAATTTTTCAATAAAACAGAAACTATAAAAGAGCCACAAATAACATTCTCAAATGGAGTTTCGACCAAAAATGTCAAATAACAAATCTACAAGTCTGAACTCAAAGCCACGTCTTGATTTTCAAAACCCAAGAGTTTTCTATCCTGGGGTAAGCAAGCTCTCAGGGCAGTTCAACACCTAAGAAGGATCTTTTCAGGTTAAAGGCCCAGAGTTCTTCCAGTTAAAAAGCTCCCGCCTTCTCAAGCTTCTTGAGACTCCTCGGATGAATAAGAAATCCAACAGATGGCACGGAGTCTGGGTGTGTACTGCCTTATAAATTAAACAGACATCCTAAAAGAATAATAGTACGTGGAGATCATTACTGACCTCCACTCAACCAATCTGAATCCTCAGAATTATGTCAATTTCGACTGGTATGACTGCACTGCCTACATTCTGACTCACTAATCAGGTAGTGGAACAAGCAAGACATGCCACATGTCCCCAACCTTTTCTATGTCAATCCCCCCAGAAGACCCAGAAGGCCACAGGTAATTAAGTAGCCCTTCTCACATTTGTTCAGACCTTTTCAGACTTTTTCTATGTTGATACTTTTTCTATGTTGATACTGCCAGAAGACCATAAAGGCAGAAAGCCATTAAGCAACTCTCCTATGTTTCCTCACATCTGCTATTTAAATATTAAAAAACATATTTAATTTGCTAACATGATTTGTCTAGTTTCTTTACTCACTTTTAAACAAACTTGTTTCACTTCACCACTATAGCTCCAAAACTATATGGCTATTTCTGCTATATGCTGATAGCCTTAGAGACCTCGGGACCAGTCATTTTTGCATGGGATAATTACCCTTCTGCAAATGATGGCCCTAAAATTCACCTCAGGTAAAACTTGAGAGCAGGTCATTATCCAATGATAATGACCCCTCCTCTGTAAAACTTTATTGGTTGATCGCAGAGGACGCCAGTGGAGTGGCTAAAGTATGGGTGCATGGGACAGCCTCCTGCACTACCATCCTGCATTCTGCGATACCGCTCCCAGGTAAGCCATCTCAATGCAGCCGCTCATTGGTCTCCAAACTCACCTGCACAGTACCCATTCCAATACTGCCTTCCACAAAATTCCTCCCTCCTCTCCTCCTTTTCCCCCTCCAACCACCAACTCTACTCCTCAGCCTTCTACGTGAGCACATGTTGTTTCCCTTCCTCTGCAACAAACAACTAAGCATCGCAGTAAGTCCTCATGACCTACCCACTTAGACTCCTGTAATCAAACACTGGAAACCTCCTTTTCCTTCCCCGTCACCTCTCACCAGAAACTCCTGTCTGCGCATACAATACTGAAACACCCACACCCATCTGCATCACCACTCTCCCCTCTACCCACTCGCCTTTTCAAGCCACTCAGGCCACCCCCCCACCAACCTTGTATCTCCTAATATCAATAGCTTTACCTCTCCTCCCTCCATCACACTCAATTGTCGCTCTCTCCCTCCACATGCCCCTGATATTCATGACATTATCACCACCAAGAACCTCGACATACTTACCATTACTGAAACCTGGCTGTATGCTCTAGACGGTTGTGCCTTATCTACAGCTATACCTGCAGGCTATGCCATACACCGCATTGAAAGACTAATAGGCAAATGTGGTGGTGTGTCAACCATTTACAGAGATCCCATCCCCATCAGAAATATCACTTCAAACACGCCACCCAACTGCGTCATTCTCTCCATTAAACTCTGGCTATCACCCACTTCTACGATATCTCACCACCTCCTCTATCGTCCTCCTGGCCCAATCTCCACCTTAGAATAATACCTCACGCAACTAATCACCACTAACTTCAAACCACCTCCAAACTCCTATTGCTCAGTGACATGAACCTTAGCTTCAATGACATCACCGACACTAATGCCATTTCCCTTGAAAACACCCTCCATAGCATTGGTGGGACACAACTTGTCCGGACTCTCTTCCATATCCTAGGCCACACTCTAAATTGGCTCGTTGACTTCAACTGTAAAATTCAACTCAAATTCACAACCACCAAAAAGCACTTCTCTGCCATCACTAGCGAATACAAACTAGCAATGCATAAAGCTAAAGCCTCCAGCTTTAACATCAGAATCACCAATGCTACCTCCAAGCTCTTTGCAATCCTATGTGAACTAGAGACCCCTTCCACGCCATCATCCACTATAAGTATCAATGACTGCTGGTGCATACAAATACAAAACGCTCTCTCACGGAAAATTACTTCACTCCATGACAAGATCCTTGCCAAACAACATACCATCCACGCCAGAACCCAGCATTCCCCTCAATCCCCCTCCATCATCCTACGTACCATTCAATTTCTATCCAACCACCGAAACAGATGTTGCCCAAATTATAAAAGGGCTTAAACCAGACTGCTGAGAAGGCGATACCTGCCAGCTCCACTCATCAAAGATTGCGCTCATGCCCTCTTACCACTCATCACTACCATCATTAATACCTCCTTCGAGTCCTGCACTGTCCCATCCACACTCAAAAAAGCCTGAATCTCCGCCTTCTGAAAAAACCCTCACTCAACACATCGGTCCCAGCCAACTACCTCCCCTTTGCCACAGTACCATTCCTCCTAAAAATCATCACCAGAGAAACATAGCTCCAGATCCAAACCTATGTTGAACTCCACCACATCCTCAACCTCCATCAATCCAGTTTCCGACATCGCTGTGGAACAGAATCAGCCCTATTAGACCTCACTAACCAGCTAAATGACTTTGTGACATGGGAAAACACACCATCCTCCTTCTATTAGACCTATCAGCCGCCTTCGACCTGGTTGACCACCTAACCCTATGCCGCCATCTTACCTAAGCAGCCAACCTCTCCCCTAAAGCCATCAAATGAGTTACATAATTTCTATCTGACAGCTCCTCGGGTGTCTGCATTGGCAATTCAGTTGTCACTCCCACTCCTCTTCCCTGCAGAGTCCCTCAAGACTCTTGCATATCCCCCACTCTTTACAGCATTTACATCAAACCCCTCTTTGACCACCTTGACCCTTTAGGTATCTCCTACACCAACTACACACATGAAACCCAGGGCTTTAGCCCTCTCTCTATTACCTATTCAGAGGACACTACCAATCTTAATGCTATCTAAAGAACCATCCAGGCTTGGGTGGCATCACATAATCTATGCCTAAACGACGACAAAACTGAGATCCTGATTGTTGGTATTCAAACATCTCTCTCCGAACCTGATCCAACCTACCAGTCCTTCATCATTGATGATAAGACTATTCCAGTATCCCCTGTCATCAAAACATTGGGGGTATACATTGATGCCACCCTTAGCATCTTGTGACATGTAAATGCTATCGCATCCACTTCTGCCTATACCACTAAACTCCTAAATGCCTGCAAAGCCTTCATCTCTACCAACAACTGCCTTGCTATCGCGCAATCTATAATCGGTGCAAAACTGGACTACTGCAATGTTCTTTTTGCCGGCACCACCGACTGGAACCTTAACAAACTGCAAACGATTCAGAACAATGCTCTCCGTGTCTCCCTCAGCCTTGCTAACTATGAGCACATATCTGCCTCCAGATGAAACGTACACTGGCTTCGAGTCCAGGACCGTATTAAATTCAAAACCTCTGCCATCACCTATCAATGCCTATACAGCGCTGCACCGCCGTCCCTTTCAGAAAGACTCTCTCTGGCAAATCATGCCAGGCCAACACACATCAGCAACAGTCACAAGTGCCTCGTTCCTAGATTCAAATGGTCCAGGGCAGGTGGCTCCAGTTTCCCGTCATGGCCCTACTCCTCTGCAACTCCTTGCCACTCGCCCTCCAATAAGAACCATCTTATAAATCCGGCTGTAAACATCTGAAGACTTGGCTCTTCAACTGATTTGACTTTACTATCTATGATCTTCATGTTCAGTTTCTCTCTTTTTTGTGCTCTATATCCAGCACCCAGTTGCATTCGGGTTGGTGCACACTTTATAAATGAAGAATAAATAAATAAATAAAGTTTAAAAATCTTTCCAATCTACACTTTTTACATCTCTGTACCGGAAATGTGTCGGTTGTCTTGCTGATAGGCTTCAGCATACAACTGCCTTGTTGTCTGTATGGAGGCTTTGTATTGCCTTTTGGAGTGAGTTGGGTATACCAGCCTCCATAGGTACGCCTCTGAGTACTCCGTCAAATGCTGTCCTTAGATTGGCAAATACAGCATACAGGCGTGATGCATTTCTCAATGATAAGGAATCGACGGAAACGTTGGTCCACCATGCTCATGTCCTTTTGAAATCCAGCCTGGAGCTGGCTTATTGTATTGTTTTCCTCTACCAAGCTTAAGAGATGTTTCAGTAGTACTTTTGTGAAGATCTTTACAGAAGCATCCAGGAGTGAGATCGGGCAGTAATTAGCTGGATCTTCGCGCCCCACCCTTTTTATAAATTGGTACGAGTTCTGCATTTGTCCATAAATCATGCACTTGACCAGTTGCTGTCACAAGATTAAAAAGGCACAGGACAATTGGTGCCCAAAAATATCAGGCTCAGATTTAAATAAATCAACAGGGATTTTGTCCGGGCTCTGCTTTCCTTCGTTTTTATAAAATTATTGCAGCCCGAAATTTACAACAAATTGAAACTCAGTGTTGGGGTTAGACCATGATCTGTCATCATCCATTATCTGGGAATCCCTATTTTCTTCGTATAATGATTGAACAGGATTTTCCCTGCTGCTTTTGGCTATACATCCAGATGCTGGTGAGCTATTCGATTCTGTGCTGTCTGTTATATGTTTCCAAAAGCTAGCGCTATATTTGTTACTAGCTGCCTCCATGATTCCATTCCACCTTGCTTTCAAGAATTGTGTTTTGTCCTAGCATGTAGGCTCTAATAGGCGACCCTGAGAGTGCCTAGTTTGAATCTATGTACCCCTTCGGTTTTCCTAATACACCCAACAAGGCACTTCTGTAAGTGATTTCAACCCGGCACTTCACCTAAGTCAATGCCTAGCATAGGATGCACAATTGAAACCCATAATTATTAATTTATGTCTATAAATTCTTTTATTTCTGAATGATGTACCCTTATATCACGCCCCTCTCTTTGAATCCCCCTCACCCCCGGTCACACTGAACCAGGAAGCAGGCTGTTTTGCAAAGTTAAAATATTTATTTTATGGATTTTCACAATATATATATATATATCACACTATTTAATATTTATACAAGGATCACCAATGGGGTGATGTCACAACAACTCTCTTTAATCACACGGAGTAATGATAGGAAAAATAATGCAGCATAGAATAATACTTTGTGTGGGTTCAATCAAAATTCAATGTGATTACTCTTTCCCCCTGCACACTACTCAATCCTCCCAATATGCAATATATGCAATATCAAGAGATTGAAGGAGAGAAAACAGGTTTCAGGAATACAGAATTCAACAACACAGTATCACTCCCAATTTCCCCCAGCAACACAGAGAAAAACAAGAATGATTGCAACTTGTCACAATGGTTTTGAATGTGGCTTTGAATGAATGGTAAAAACACTGAAAATGGATTTAATTCACTAAAATGGAGTCGATACTAGTGGGAGCCGCTTTGTATGGTTTCAGATAAACACTAGCAATGATTATTGAATAACTAGCAGGTTGAAAACTTAATTCTGAGGTGGGATGCAATGTACAGCTGTTTCACATGTGATAGATTTGAGCCAAACGAAAACCTTTCCACGTCCGGTAAGCGCAATTGTGGAATAACTATAAGGAGTTGGGAGGCGGTTTTGGGTTCGTTGGAAAGCTGAGGATGTTAGCTTCAATTTGACACATTTCATTTCTAGCACACACGGTGAAGAAGTTATCAAGGTTTTTGTAGAGGACAGTTTTTTTCAGAAAGAGTCAAAATGTGTAAAAAAAGGTTCCACTTTTTAAAATGACAAACAAAGTTTCTTACACTGGGGAGACTATGAAGCCACAAGCTACACGACAGCACAGCCACCAGCCCAGCAACACCTCTGGATGTTTTTTGCCCGCCAAGACGCTTGCCTTTCTTCAGCAAATGTATTAGTGCAAAGATGATGTTAACACTACTATTACCAAAGGACTATAGGGATGAGAGAAAGATTCAGGTAAGACAAAAGATTTTCTGCAATGCAGTTCTGGAGATAATAGAATGGGTTTGGATAGGATTACTTATGGTTAATATATTTGCTAGCGACAATCCTATGCTATGGATACTCACTACCAATGTTTGGAATGGACCCGTCAGGGATCTGGTCAGGGAGACTTTCTGGACAGGAATTCAGCTAGCACACCGGACTGGACTCAAGGCGCTCTGGATCTGCACTCAGCACGGCACGCTGGTCACTGCACAGTGGAATTGGACTGGATCTGACGGGCTGGTTCTGATTCGCAGCTATCTGGTCACAGCTCTGCTCTACTGGGTTGGATCTCTGGCTTATGGCAAGAATTCTTAGAAAGAAAGCAGCAACAGCCCAGCCAGGCTGTTCTTTTTTTTGTTCCCCTTGGAGGTCTGGGGTAAAATCTGGTTTAAGGATTTATTAAAAGCCAAGCTGAGAAGGGTTCAGCTTTGGAAATGGGCCTTTCTGCTTTCAAAGTTCTGGAGTCTGGAATATGGATTTCTCTTGCAAAGTGCTCTGCCAGCAATCGGATGGTGGGTGAATGTGTCTGTCTCTAGGTCCTAAACTGTCTCTATTTATGTATTTTCTAAAAGGGTGGGTAGGCTGAATTATACTAGGCACACCCCTAGGTATTCTATTGGTTAGGGTCTTTCCTCTCCCCTGATTCGAGAAGAAAACATGGTGTCGTGATGACGCTGTATTTTATGATCCAGGGAGAACCTCCCCCTGGTTTCTGCACATGAAATCTATTTTTCATACAAGACATATTTACAATTTTACAAACTTGCTAGCAACAGCATATTGATATCACAGATTTGGTGGAGCAAGTATTCATCCGAGCCCCGTCTCGGTGAGAGCTTGGGTCTAGATTTGGCAATTTTTCGCACTTTTGGTCCGGTACCCAATGTCAGATTTGTCCACATTTTTACACATATGTGCGCATGACATCTGGGCATAATCATGTGAAGTTTCATGTTTCTGGCATCCCCACAATTGCTACAAAACCACACATTCTGTAGTCATGTCCCTGAACATAGCACAGAGTTCTGAGTAGTTTTAAAACGTGACCAGAATTTTCATATTAACAATACTGTATTTTACAAATGTTTGCAATCTTGCACAGTCATCTGTCAGTCCTTTTCAAAAATATACTTTTGTGTGCTTAAGAATAATAAATAGGTCAAGAGCAATCCCTGCCCCTTTCCTCTAGCAGGGGTTTCTGTTGACACTTGCATCTGCATATTCTTTTCAGCCAAGGGAGTCCTTTGTCTCTCCCCAGAGCAGCAGAGCAAAATCCCCTCCCCTGTTCATTAACACCAGACTGGGAGTTCCTGGGCTTTGATGAGAAGCAGGAGAGATGCCTTTTGTTGGAGATAACTGTGGAATTTGCTTTGAAGCTCTTTGGCTGGCATCAGATTTACTTTAAAGTCAATTTGTTTAAAATTGTCTTTGATAAAATAAACTTACATTTTCAAAATAGGCAAAAATATCTCTAAATCCAGTCTTTTTAAACATAGAGATTAAATAGTTGCAACCTATATTGTTTTTGAAAGCAAGTCCCTTAATTTCAACCATGTGATTTTAACTACACAAGTTAAGCTTCCAATGTAATTAACTGACAGCTGTCACACAGGCGGCCAGCGGTACTGCGCCCATTTCTGACAGATTTTACAGACCAGCACACTTTTTAATGTGGTTATTCTTGTGATGGAATCTGCTTTTCCTGACATTGTGTGCTTATGTGGATTCTTTAAATGAGTGACGGGTAACACCCAGCAAGGATGTTGGATCTTTCCTGATGTTTGGGAACCATTATTTTGTAATTTCAGCAACCAAGGAAAACGGATTTCAGAGCACTTCTGGGTTTCCTTGCAATGAAGCACTGCCTTTCATGTAGTTTCCCTTTTCACTCTCTGGGCAGCCCAATGACAGATTATAGCAGTGTGGTCTCCTGTTCCACTACTGACACAGGCAAGTAGATTGGCAGCCAACTTTCTGGTTTCACTGTGCAATTCTCAGAGGTTTAGCACGCATAGGGTTTTTGTGCAGCCATTTTGTCAGTTCTGGTACCACCAGCACACAGTGATGTTGCAGGGCAGAGCCTAGTGGGTCAATGCATCCCACACTTCATAGCTGTTCTACATTCCTCATCGAACCAATCATTGGATTTCAGTGGTCAATTTTTTATTCTCATTTCTGGGTTTCCTATCATGAAGTCCGATTGATTTGATCAATATCTCATACTCTTCCAGGATGTCATTGTCTGACAGGTTAGCAATGCACAGCTTTCCTTTCTATGAAGGTCATGATAGAATATATAACTTCGGAATACTATTACTATTCTCCAGATTAGCCCATTTGACTCTGGGACATGCTTGTCCTGTGATATCAATTACTGTATTTCTACTAGGCCTGTCCTCTAACCCCATTTGCCAGCCTTCATTTTTCAACTTAAGGATAAGAGGCCTATGATCGCTCTCATTACGTTCTATGACCTTAAGGTTCTCTACTAATGCCCAGTCGCGTGTGTAGAAAAGGATGCTGTCAATACGTGAGGTTTTACTGTTGCTATTAAAGGTCAGTTTAGCCAGTTGATAATTTCTGCACCGTCCATTACAGGCTCTCGGTTCTAATCTAAATAGTATGCAGACAACTTCCATGGCATGCCTGTGTGTACGAATGGGGGATTCTGGGATGTCCCAGGTAAATCTTCCTCATCCTTTAACCCCCTGAAAGCATGCAGGGGCTCAAAGTGGAGTTTGAAATCCCCCACCAAGGGCATGGGAGCATTCACCTGGTGGCACAAATTCAATTTTCAATAATATTTCTTACTTTTAAGATTGTACTAATCATCTGTGATTTTTCTAGTCTGTCTCGTGCAAGCTGAAAAAACTGAGGTAGCATTGTTTGGCCCTAAACACCTTTTGAGTGTAATTCTTTTTTTTTCTTTTTTTTTATACTTTATATAACCCGAGGGTTTTTAAAAGTGAACTTTCTATTTTCTTTTTTCTTTCTTTCTTTCTTTCTTTCTTTCTTTCTTTCTTTCTTTCCTTCTTTCTTTCTTTCTTTCTTTCTTTCTTTCTTTCTTTCTTTCTTTCTTTCTTTCTTTCTTTCTTTCCATTTCACTTATATGCCTTTTTCGACCGTTGACAGAATTATGTCCAGGATTTTTGCCGTGGCAGTTACCTAGGTGGTTCTACCACCTCCAATCAATCTCGGCCACCAGGTCTCTACCTCATAGGTATAGGCCGCGGCTAAGATTTCTTTCAGGTAAGGTCCTCTTATTGAGTCGACTCCTGGGCATCTTAACAACAAGTGTTCAATTGTTTCCACTGTGCTCAGATCTTTACAGAATCTACACATATTTGTATTGGCCAGGCCTCTTATCTCTAAGATTTCATTTGTGGGTAGTAAATTGAGGCGGGCTCTTAGAAAAGTATTCCTCAGCTTTCTATTGGGATACTTTTTCACATATGGTTGAAGTTCGTGTAGTTTGTGAGCAGTATGTGGCAGATGTGAAGTTAGTTTGTATGAGGCTGCCTTTTCCAAAGTACATATCCAATCCATCTTGTTTAGTTTTTTTTTTATTTTTGTCGGATTATCCATTAGATCTTTTTTTGAGCATTGGATATGATCGAGTTTTGCTTCCTGGATTCTGTACCATTTGGTCAGACTGGCCACACCGCCTTCTTCAGCTTCTTTGTTTATTGCTCCGACAAGCATTGGACGATTTTCCAACAGTAATTTTCTAAACAGCATCATGCTGTTCCTTTCCACTATAGAGACAAGTGAGAGCTGGCTCATTTCGCGTCTAATCAGGGCTATTGGCGTTGATTTTGGTAATTTCAAGACTTCTCTCCAATATTGACTTTCCATCTTATTCCAGATGTTTTGTGGTATCCCAAGCATCGCTTCAGCTCCGTAAACCAGTGCAGGGACAACCTTTACCCTGTAGAAGTCCAAAAAGTGAAAAACGGCCATATTTTCTGTCAATCGCTTTTGCTTGCGATGTTAAGTTCTTTGTTTTCTGAAGCAGTTGTTTTTGCATTGCAAGCTCCTTGGATGAATTGTCCACAATAATGCCCAAATATTTAAATTCATTTACTATTTCAATCTGTTCGCCTTCCAGGAACCAAGTGAAAGAGTCACCTTTATTTCTTCTTCTGCCAAGGAGCATGATTTTGGTCTTTGGTTTATTTATTTCAAGACCATTTGCATTTATGTATTCCGCGAGGTTGTTTAGTTGTCTCTGCAACCCTATTGCGGTTTGATCAACAATTAAGATATCGTCCGCGTACATGATTCTTGAAATTCTCATCTGACCAATTTGCGGGGGAAAAGATCTTATTTTTTCTTCTGTTTCTTTATAGTCTCCAATGAAACTCAAGAAGAGTGCAGGAGCCAAAGGGCATCCTTGCTTGACCCCCTGGTTGGTTGAAATCTCCTCCGAAAGTGTACCTTGATTATCAAGCCTCACTTGTATCTTTGTGGCTGTGTGTAAAGCCATGATTGGGTGTAGGATTTGTTCAGGGCATTCTCCCATAGTCTCTGTCTATTGACTTGGTCAAAAGCTTGTCTTAGGTCAATGAAGGCCATATAGGTTCTGGTCCCTCTCGACTGGCTTTTGTTTTTTAGGATGTTAATCGTTAGTATATTGATTGTAGTTCCCACGTTCTTTTTAAAGCCAAATTGAAGAGGATCTTCACAGGGTGCCTCCTTTACCAATCTTAGGAAATGTCGTAAAAGTAGCAAACCATACACCTTCCTAATCAAATTCACCAAAGCAATGGGCCGGAAGTTTTTTGGGTCGTCCCTCGACCCTCTTTTGTAAATAGGTACAACCACTGCATTTGTCCAGGATTTCGGTAGTACCTTTGCAATTGTCAATCTTTGGAATACCTCGCTTATGAAATTGGCCCATGCCTCAGGGTGTTCTTTTAAATGTCTGTTTGTAAGGCCATCTGGCCCAGGTGCCCTAGAATTTTTCAGTTTTTTTAAGACAAATAAAATGTCCTGCGGATCATGGAGCTCAATCCACGGTTCGGTGTCTGTAAAGTTTGTAGGTTCCATGCCCTCTCGGTTAAAGAAGAGGTTTTCAAAATGCGCTGTCCATTTGGCTTCCGGAATGCCATTTATGAAAGCATCCGAGTTTATCCGATCCATTGCGTTGATTAAAGCCCAAAAGAATCTCGAGTCCTTAGTGGTTATACATCGCAGCATATCTTCAGAGTCTTTTTGATACATCGCAAGACGATGGGTTTTCAGCCAGGACTTGTAGATTTTTTGTTCGCTTAACCATAGTTGTTTATTATGGTTTGAGCTGTGTTTTATTAGTCTTCGCTTGACTCTCCTAAGTTGGCGTCTTTTTTCAACTAAAAGATTGTCATAGGTGTGAATTGACTTATTCGTATTAATGCGATTTTGCAATCTTGGTTTTTTGAAGACATTCAATAAGGTACTATAGTCTGGTAAATTGTCAGCTTGCACCTTTTGTTCTAACTTGATGTAGTTTTTCGTCAAAGAAATGACGTTGTCCAAGCTCAAGGCAAGTCGATTTCCTTTTGTATTTACTTCGAGCTTTGGGGTCGAGGATGTTTGTTCATGAGAGACGTTTGGCCAAGTTAAGGACAAAAGGTTGTGATCGCTCGCCTTTGTTTTAATGATGTCAAAAGATGAGATAATAGACAGTAAGGCTGTCGAGGCGTAGATGTAGTCTATTGTTGCCACCAAGCCTCGACCTTCCCAAGTTGGCAGCAGGTCCGAGTTCTGGAACGTTGAGCTCACATTTGTCAGATCTTTGGCTTTCATCAGTAGTGACCATGCTTTTCCCCTAGCCTCGGCTTTGGTTTTGATTTGGTTGTTAGTGCATACAGCATTTAGGTCTCCACAGACTAATAGATGTGTTTCAAAGTGGTCGATGTATGCTTTGTCTATTTCTAGTTCGACCATGTCCAGAAAATCCTGATTGGAGATGGCTTCAGGATTCCAGTACAAGTTTATAATGATAGCTGTTGTTGAAACTGGTTTCATTTTTTGTATATCCCAGTATTTCCATTTGACTTGTACTGAGATCATCAAGAGAGACAGAGTCAGAATCTTAATCAATTTCTTTCCTTTTCCTTCTCTTACAGCGATTAACAGGCCAGAGGAAGGTCGTCCTTTTTGTCCCTTTTTGGCAGTCGCAAAAGCAATTTCAAATGCATCAAGAATAGGCTTTGTAGTAAGCCATGTCTCTTGTAAACATATTATGTCGAAAGAGGCAAAGTTCACTTCGTTCTGTACAATGAGGTGCATAAACCCTCGCGTATTCCATGAGCAAAGTTTTGCGTGGTTTGTGTTTTGGCCTCTTTTCAGGTCGTCTCCAAAGTTTTTGCCAGAGATGAGTTGCTATTTGTTGCTTTGAGAGCTCAAAGCTTTCGGGAGCCAGGCCCACAGGTTTTGTAGAGGGTTTACATTTTCTTTTGTTCCTTTGGTATTGATTGCCACTTTCGTCTCCTGTGTGCACGTTCTTTTGATCTGCAATGCTGGCCCCTTTGGCTTTCTATCATATTTCGTCACTTAGATGTCTAGATCTTTGTTTGTGCGCCCTAAAGCGGAAGACCCAGAGTCTTGCTCTGTTGTCCTTTCTTGGCCATGTTCTCGTTTAGACAGATGCCTCGTCCTTTTCTGGACTCCAAGTTCTGAGTTATCATTTTTATACTATATTGGAAGGTCTATTTTTTGACTCCTCTCTTCTCGGGTTCTGTAAACACCTCGTGGGTCTTTTTCTTTCCTCTGGGACTGTTTATTTCACTCAGATTGTTTAAATATGTTCCTTTTGCTCCTCTCTCTTCTCCCAGTTCAATTATATCATAACCCATTTTTAGGAAGTACTTCACGGAGTCACACAGTATCCGCTTAAGTGATGTAAAGGAAATGAATAAATGGGTCATAGCTTGGCGTCCTTCATGAAAGGGCTCAACTAGTTCCAGATCTCTGGAATTCACTGATCTTAACTTCGGGATACTATGTAGTAATTCCATAACAGTTCTCCTGTTCAAGATCACGTAGTCGTGACAGTTTCCAAGTTGTTCAATTTTAAAGGCTGGAGTGCCTCTAAAGTATTTTTTGGGTGTCGCCCCTCGACCTTGGGCCTTTCTTTCGTATTTTTTTTCATGTCTTTCCTGTTTTGTTTCATGTCTATTCACTTTTCTGTCTTCTTTCCATGTGCGGTACTCAGGTCTGTCTTGTTTTACTACCTCTTTTTCGGGTATAGTGGGAGATTGTTTTTCTCCCCTTTTATCCCAAAATCCTAAATCTTTTGTTGAGTCTGAGTTTTGCGAGCCATTGTTAACAATATTTGGTCCAACTTTTGCCTGCTTTGTAAGGCCCCAGTTTGCATTACAGGAGATCTTTTTACAACGATCCTCTAGTGATAAAAATATTCTTTCATCCCCTGTTTCTGTTTGGCCTCCATCTGTTTGAGGTTCTAAGTTATAATGGCCCTTCTCTATGGTCGGTGATCTGCAGGGTTGATTTAGGTTGTCAAGCACTTCATCCATCAGGAGATCTTCTGTGCACTTTGATGTTATGGAAGCTTTGGAGGTATCCATTTCATTTACACCTGTTGGTGTATTGGATGTCTCTATATTTGTTGAGATTAAACAGTTTGCGTCAGTATTTGCTTTTATTTTCGTCGTCTGTGTCTTCTTCCTATCTTTGAAGCTCATTTCCTGGACTGGTAAGCAAAACACAAGTTGTTTTTCGTTGTAGGCGGCTGATATAGCTGATGACTTACATTCTGAAAAAATGGAGAAATCTTTATTGATAACAGATTCCATACTCTTATTTGGGAAGTTTTTTGTGCAGATATTTTTTTTTTTTTAGAAGCCGGAGTTTGCATTGTTTTTGGTTTATGTCCGCTAGGCAAGGAGTCCTTCCTTGGTACATTTGGATGAAGATGTGTACTTGTAGACTTAGGTCTCATTGTTAGCGGCTGAGTAAGAGAAGGTTCCTCTATAATGAATACCTCGGCTTCTTCTATTGGTTTTGTAGGCACTTGAGTTTTTGTTGACACATTATCCCGTATTTGGGCGCCCTTTTCAGTGTATACAATTCCAGTATTTGTTATCTTTTCTCCTATCCCTGTCGGCGATGGTCTTGATGCATCCGCCTTTAACTTTTCGGTTTCCATGGCGGTAACATACCCCTCCAGATAAACAAACTTGGTGTGCATTGTAGCTAGTAGAGCGCAGTTGTCTTTTAATGAGTCATTTATAGCCTCGCACAGTTTGGCGAAGGGGGCCATGGCAACTGCCACCGCGGCCATCAGTGTCACCATGTCCAATTTTCTTTCCGGTGTATTCGCTACCAAGGAATCATGTCTAGGGTTTCTCCCAAAATCCCTGATTGGCGTGCCTGTTTCAGATGCGTCTGGCTCATGTGTCGATATGTTAACGTCCTCAGCTGTTGCAAGCCACTCTTCTGGATCCTCGCTTTCTATAAAGTTAATCGATGTAGGTTTTTCATTTTATTATTAGTTGGGGTTTTTTTTATCCCAAAGCTGACCGATTTAGTGCTGCCCCTTTCGGGGTCCTTTTCCGGTGTCTTTACTTGATTCTCATCCCCCATGTGTTCGTTTGTAGGGGGAGAACTGGACGCGAGTTTATCTTGCTCGTCTATGGCACAACTGGGTTAATTTTTATGGCTTTCTAGATTTGGGTCTCCAATATTCAGTCCCAAAGGAGATGTTTCCGGCTGTAAATCCTCTGCACAGTGCACCACTTCTAGCATTTCGCTATCAGTTATTTCTCGTGTGTTATCAAGTTTCCTTTTTCTAAGATTCACAAAAAAATCTGCCATGCTCTGAGGCGAGAATATGGAAGTTTCTTGTCGGCTTATGCTGTTTGTACATTCTAGTACTCGCCTTATTTGTCTTTTTCTTCTCTTTTTTCCAGTGTTGTTGAAGTCAAAGCCTTTGCATTCTGGCAGCTGACCTGGAAGCGATTGTACAATTTCGGGGTATATTTTAGCCACCGAGTTGTGATTTCATTTTTGAGTAATTTTCAATTTTTTACAGCACGTCCCTTTTTCTAATTGCCTTACAGGTGATTTTGTCAGTTGACAGTCTTTTAGGTGGTTTATATTTTCCATCTGATCGTTTTCTTTTAATAAGGGCAGTTCTTTCAAATCAGGTATTGTCGTCTCCCATGGGGATTTCAGAGATGTTACTCCTGCCGTACCCACTGAGCTGTCTTTCAGTTGGGTATCAGGTCTGTGGAAATCCTGGAATGGCTCTGCAATCGAGTTTTCGGTTGTGGTCTTTCTCGTGGCGGCCACCAGAGGGCCCTCTGATTCAGCTGGGGCTTGTCGAGCTTCGCCCTCCTCTGTTTCCTCCTCCGTAGGTTTTTGTCCCCGCGGTCCCTCCGTAGGGAGCCTCGCCGCGACCCCCGGGTCAATCACCAGAGGCCCCGTGGGCCCTTGAGTTCGATCTCCCAGACCGTTCTCCGCCAGCTGCGCCAAGCTCGACGCCGTCAGTCCCCCGACAGATGGCGGAGCACACACAGTTGGGAAGACGCGGCCATTTCCACATGAGTCGTCGGCCAGAGTTTCCTGAAGAGCCTCGGAGCGGCCCTGTAAGTTTTTAAATGTTTCATCATTTATTCGGCATACGGTCCGGGAATCCATCTCTCCCAGCTCATTTATGAAGGAGTCTTGAGCAGTAGGGTGAAACCCCCGTGTTGGAGAAGATGACTCTGCCGATGGTTTAACTTTGCCCCACGTTGTTTTCGGGCAAGAGCCCCCACTAGTCTCTAGAGTCAATAGAGTGGGCTCATTTCTTCGGAAAGGACTCAGTAGGCTCTGCGGCTGTTCAGTGGGTGTCAGTTTAGGCAAATTTGACTGTGGCAAAGGGTTTCTTCTGCTTTGTACATATAGTCCCTCCATTTCAGCCCGAGTGCGCGAGCGTGAGCTCCTTTGCTGCAAATCGTTCACGCTTTTCTCTGCAGTATGCGGGGACGGCAGAGTAGAGTCCCCAGCGTCCATAGCTGCCATAGACTGCTTCAGACTGCTACTCTGCCGCTACTCCGCGGCCGCTCCGCGGGAGCAAGGAGTTTTTAAATGCTGGTCAGGTGATCTTGAAAAGTAACCACGGTAGAAAGACTGGAACGTAGAATAACTAGCAGTCTCTGCTTCAGACTGCTACTCTGCCCGCTACTCCGCGGCCGCTCCGCGGGAGCAAGGAGTTTTTAAATGCTGGTCAGGTGATCTTGAAAAGTAACCACGGTAGAAAGACTGGAACGTAGAATAACTGGCAGTCTCTGCTTCAGACTGCTACTCTGCCACTATGCCGCGGCCGCTCCGCGGGAGCAAGGAGTTTTTAAATGCTGGTCAGGTAATCTTGAAAAATAACCATGGTAGAAAGACTGGAACGTAGAATAACTGGCTCTGCTTCAGACTGCTACTCTGCCGCTACTCTGCGAGTGTAATAGACATCCTGGTTTGCGTTGTTTTTTGGTCTCACACCTAGTACTTGCCCCTAAAATAAACAAATCTGGGTTGCATCTGGCAGGAGGACCTGAGGAGCAAAGCCCAGATAAGTGCCAAGGTGCAGTCAGTTTTCAGCACCTTGCGCACCCTGAGACAGGCTCTCCTGTTTATTTCAGCCAAGGATCACGCAATGGTGGTGGTCACACTGGTGAACTCACGCCTGGATTATTGTAATGGGCTGCTGGCAGGCATCCCTTTTATAGGAATCCAGAGATTGCAAAAAGCTTACTAGGTGAAACATCATATTAGGATATTAGGTGAAAGATCGTATTGATTTTAAAATTCTTTGGTGTTCAAATGTGCAAATATGCTGGCTCCCAGGGATCTCTCAGAAAAAATAACCCAGTACCAACCAACCCGACAGTTGCCTTCTTGTGACAAATCGTTGTTGCAAACGCCCCCCTCAAATTGTGTATCTAGGGGTGATTGTAGATTTGTAATATAAGGCCCAAAGCTATGGAATATTCTTCCACTGGAAATATGGCCAACAAAAAACTCTGTTCTTTTTGTAAAGTCTTAAAGACCCATCTGCTCAAGTAACTATAGGACGATGGTGTAAGGTAGGAGTTCTCTGGTATTAGGGGTTGGAATATGGTAGAAGTGCTTTCTTTTCTCACATTTGAGAGTATTTAGATTCCATCTGCACCCATATACGATTTGGTTCATTTAGGTGCACTATATTAATGACTCGAAACCAAAATCAAACCTGATCATGTTCACAGTAGAGAACATGATAATAGTATAGGATCCACCTAATATTGGCTGACATACACAAATGAGCTATATGCATGGCCAGGCTGAAACTACAGCATCTCTAGTGAGGCCAGGATTGGTGCAGAAAGGCAGCTGTGTTCGACTTAGTTGACCACAGCATTATTTCTCATCACCTCAGCCAACATTTCCACTTCTCACCTGATGCCACTGCTTGGATTACATCCTTCCTCAGTGAGAATACAACCAGAGTATTTATCGGTGAATCTGCAGCTGACCCCATTCCCTCCCCATTAAGTGTCATGCAAGGTTCATGCCTCTCATCTACATTATACAGCACTTATACCAAGCCCCTCTTTTCAGTCTCCTCGATGCCACGGAAATCATCTGCACCAACTTTGCAGACGATATGCACATTTTCATGCCCATCACTGGCAATCATGCCTAAGATACTGTTACCATCAATTCTGTGTTTGGCACAATTCAAAACTAGATGGCCACCCACAACTTGTGCTTAAATGACAACAAAACAGAGGTCCTCATTGTTGGCTCCCCTTACCGCCTTAAACACCTGGATGCTTCCTTCTCGTCCTTCTGCATTGATGGCATGACCACCCCGTCTTGAACCACATCAAAATCCTGGTTGTCCACCTGGAAGCAGACCTATCCATGACTACGCACATCAATGCCCTTGCTTCCTCTACAGCCTATATGGCAAGGCTCATCTTGCTAAATAGGCCATTCCTGTCCCCAGATAATTGTCTCACACTTGCTCGAGCACTGATCCTCTCAAAACTGGATTACTGCAATGTCCTGTTATTGGGCAGCACTGCTGCTAACATGTCCAAACTTCAGTTACTACAAAATAAAGCACTGCAAGAAGCCCTTGGCCTAAAATGATCTGATCACATCACAGCAAAGCACAAGACAACTACAAAACTCTCTCTACCACCCACTACTGTATCTACAAGGATGCACCCCTCTACCTCAACAATTGCATTACCCAACACATCTCCACCCAAACGCTAAGATCCATCTATGTCACCCTCGTGGTCACCCCGTGCTTCAAGAGCAAAAGCGCTGGCGGGATTCATTTTTGTGTAATGGCACCATCTCTCTGTACTCCATTCCAGTATCTATCAGAGACAATTAATCCTACACTACTTTCAAAAAAACGAGTTAAAACCTGGTTGTTTCGACAAATAAGTTTAATACTGGTTTCTGTCACTCTGTTCCTGTCCCTGTTATAAACTCTTTGTCCTTCACCGATTTACCGAATTTAACGGTGTGACACCCTTGGGTCTGGGCATTGTCACAAATGTAAAAATAAAATAAAATATGTGACTGTTAGGCAGAATCACGTGCTTTACCCTTGGGGAACACTACCTGCAATTAAGACTAAAAGTGCAAGCACAATTTCACCTTTGGTACAAGCCTGTACTACACAGTAAAGTGGTAGCGATGGCTGAGCAGCCAGACTTATCTCAAGAGTTAAGTGAGCAGTAGAACAAGTTACATAAAGGACCAACTAATAAAGTGATTCAAACAAACATTTACTCAAGGTTTCTTGGTAAAAGAATATACATTTACTCAGTCAGTTTGAAAACATTACACTAGCAAGAGCAGCTCAATATCACACACTAATAAACCATAAATACACAACCGGTAAGTAAATGAACAAGTTTAGTTCCCCTGAATTGGGAGCAAAATGGCACTTCAGATACTTAATAAAGGGGTAAAAAGACAAGGTTATAAGAATAGACAGCCCAAATACATTCATAGGCAGGGCAAAGGGTTTCAGTTAACTACAACCAGCAATTCTTCTCAATAGGCCTGGGCCGAGGTCAATGGTTCGGAGTCTTTGTATAGGATAACACAGTTCTGGTAGATGATGGTTAAGTCTTTGCCACAGAGTTTAGAAGAATTTTGCTAGGCGAAAAGTTTGGCGAATGTTTAGGGAAGGACAAGCCTTCCAAGTTGAGAAAGTTTCCACGAACTTTCGCGATGGCCGAAAAGATTTCGAAAGGCCAACGAGCAAAGGGACCAAACCTGGTTTGGCATGCAGAGACAAACTCAAGAAGGACCTTTGCTAAAAGAAATGGTGAAAAAAGTCGACCGGAGTCTGTTTTTACAGATAGGTCTTAGGCGCCATATTGAAAAACATGGCTGACCCAATTTTTAGCTACCGTTATTAGCGGTCGGAAATAATCAAGGTAGTTGATCTAAACCACTGCCACCAGCCATTTAAAGTAGGAAAAGGTAACATTTGACTGTTACATGAGTGTTTTGACTCAGGGGATGCTAGGCAACCCTCCAGCACTCTATAGGAAGATAGTGTGGGCTGGGTCAGTAAATTTAAAGGGACTAGTAAAGTCAATTTAACTCTACATGCTCTGGGAGATGGTAATCAGTCCCAGAGAAGGTATTTAAACCTTGGGAATTCTGAAAGACATCCCTGTATCACTCCACTGAAGGTGTTGTGTGACACACAGAAAAGATGATGCCTATGGAGTTGTTTTAAAACTCCATAACCAAAGAACACACAAGTAAAACACACATCAAAATGAAAAGTTCAAAGCCCCAAAATATAGCAAAAGAGTTGGAGGGCTCTAAGGTAGAGGGAATTTAGCACTTGTGTGAGAATTCTCCCTAACAGTGAGGAGCATTATTAGGTATTTATCTCCTCTGGCCAACAAGGCCCTGCCTGAGTCTTGTCAAGTTTATATTAATGGTGCCCATAAATCAGAGCCTCAAAACTATTTTACTACATTACTTTGTGTGACTAATCTGATCATTTGCAGCAATGCAGAGATGAGTCTTCATTTGCAATTGTGTCGTGTGTAATGCATGCTACCTGCCAGGTTTCGTACTGTCTGAGCAGGTGAACCTAGCAGCCGCTTGTCCCTGGTCTTCTGGGTATGTTCGTTGCACAACTGACGGTGGTCGGCCATGACCTGCGACAAATGCTGCTGCAAGCTAGGTTCTCAAAAGGACTCAATGCTTGCAAAGCTATCACTGCATAGTTTTGCTGCAAAAAATGCTGAATCCCAAAATGCCGAATTTCGGATGCCCCATTTCACTGCATATATATATGTGGGGGGTGGGTAAAGTTAATACAAAATGTGGAGGAGTATGGGCGGCTACGGGGGTTTCCCTCCCACATATATATGCAGTGAAAGGGGAGTGAAAGAAACAAAAATTCAGCATTTCATTTTCGAAAATTTCACATAGATGTGTTTGCAAACAACAGAAACCAGGCACCAAACAGTGTTACTGAGTTCCCATGGCCAGTGCAAGCATGTTTGCTGCCCAGGCTAAACGTCATCTTGCTGCACCACGCACCCCGACCACTGAATGCACCCTCGCAGTTCAATTTTCCAGCTCTCAAATATAGATAGAACAAGTGCAGTCAGTGGTGGCTGGGGAATTTGGGAAAGTGGGGAGATGTACATGTTTTTCCAGATCAGAATGAGCAAGCCCAGCATTCAAGCCTGACCCAACTGAGGGTGATTCTGGGGAGTCCCCGAGAAAATAACAATTAGGTAAAAGGTCATAGAATGGACAATCACTTATGTTGGGAGGACACTTTAAATAATCCAATACCATAGATGCCAGATCTCTAACAGTGCTCTGGAGCATTTTGCAATATAAATATATTAATGCTAAATATGACCAGAGAAAATCACGAGGCTTGCCACCATATATGCCAGCATTGGCACTGTAAAAAACACTTTTCATACTCCTTGTGCCCTACAAAAATCATGAGGCCCTTGCGAACAAGGTAGGCCACCAGTGACCCACTTTCATGCTGGTTGCGTCTAAATAATATCATAAAGCAAGTCACAGCAATATATGCCTGTGCTCCCTCCCCCCTATTCACACTGGTTGTATCGAAGGAATATCATGATGCCAGTCACACAACATATATGCCAGTCCTGCCCCATCACTGAACTTATTTTTTGTTGTCCGCACCAAGAGCATTGGAAAATGTATGTATGTTCAAATAATGCATTTTAATCGTATATTTGTTTTGGATGAATTTATATAAAACAAATGCTCATACTGCTTTTTGTCTAAGGCCAACTCTACCCCATGTAGCTCTCTTTGCCCTTGTGCAGAGCACACAGTCACATAAACATTAATTTGCATTATCTAACACACACACACATTGTGACGAATCAACTTCCGGGGCACCAGTGGTCCAGGGATGAATATCAATTTCTAAACCATCAATGAGCCCCACACTTCCAGTCACCAGAAGCGATCCAAATAGAATGGAACACAAGTCAATTATAAACCTACTTGTCCAATTTTGGTAATGTGGACGGAATGGCAGGCTTATCTCAGCAAGGTCATGGATCGTTGGTTAGTTGCAACACAGCGAAAATATTATTATTACCCAATGATGAAAGAGACTGTCCAGTCAAGGTTCTAGGCAAATATCTACTTTATTATTACTACAACATACGGTTCTAGCAAAATTCAACATACAACCCACCCTGTAAATGAACACAGACGACATACCGTTTCAAAAGGAAAGGGATGCACTCTGGATACTGACAGAAGGGTAGTTGGTAAAGTAATCAGTCTTACTGTTCAAGGATATTTGGTTCAGAACCAAGGGAAAAGAGTCGTAACTTTCTCTAGGGGCTTTCGGAGAAGGAGCTGGGGGGTAGAACCACAATGTACTTGGTGCTTGAGAAGTTCTTGATGCTCAACCACATTGAGGCGGTTCCATGGTGCTTGGGAGCTCCTAAGACAGATTTCGAGACGGGAGACAGCTGCAGGTATCAGGCGACAGGCAGTTTTGCAAGCGAGGCTGGATGGTTGGCTGCAGGCTGGCCTACACAGTGGCTCGGGGTCAAGAATAATTTACTCTGTGCTGGTTGGCGGATCTGGAATGCTAGTCAAGGAGTCTCGGACGGCTCTGGTGACTGCGCCGTGACAACAGTCAGCGTTGCTGCCGGTTGAGGTTCAAGGACTCGACTGTTACATAAATGTCCTTAAAAGATGGATGCTGGTTGATGCTTGTGTGACACTCCTAGCTTCTTCGCAGGGCTTGTGTCGTCCTTTCTAAGCAGACGGCCCTAGGCTTAGGAGAGTGTATGGAGGCAACAGCCTTGGCCTTATTTCAGATACTCTCTGGCACTTCCCACCTAGGAATCTTGCTGGCAGAACCTAGCAGGGCACGCTGTGTGCTGGCTGGCTACTGGTTCTGGAGCTTCTGGATGGGTCCACTGAGTCCGGTATCTCCCTCTGTTCCCTGGGAGATATTTAAGGGAGGGATTTTGCTTCCCTTGTGGAACTCCTGGCCTTCCTTCACTGGCAGAAGATGTAAGGTAAACTGTACCTTCAGCCCAGGTCCAAATGAGTTCTTCTTACTCCTTTCAAAATCATCGGATGATCTCTAAGTGAGGGGTTCAGCCCTCTTTTAAATCCAAATGGACCAAATGATTGGTGCAGGCTAAGCCTACCTTAATGAACCAATCCTGCTGAGTCACCACCAACAATCTTCTGTTATGCATGAGGTCAGGACCAGAGTGCTCTGCAACAGGAAAGGTAAGGGGTGACAATATATGCCTAAGTCACACCCACCTTCCTGTCTGTTGTAGATCAAAGTGTCTCTCTGGTTAACTGAGCCCTCTGTGACTCTTGATTAAAGCGCAGGTCTCCCTTGAAATTTGTGACGAGTGCAGACATTCTGTCTCCCTCAAATCACATACTTCTCCCCTCTGAAAGGGGTCCGCTCTACAGGGGTATCTATGGTAACTAATGGACACAGACGTGCCATTCACTGCCTTTCATACAGAGGGGGGGAGCGAGCTTCATGTTCACACATTGCATATAAAACGGGTGTTAACCCCACCTTCCTGTTGTCTGTTCGTCAACCAAGCCCGTTAAACCGGCTTGCCTCAATTATCTCTCCTTAGTATGCACTGCCACCAGCTGGACTAAACACTAGGAAAGCATATCAATGGAGCCTTTGTTATTTTAATTAGGCTGGCCATGGCTGGAGGAAGTTGTGCCTTCCCCCTTTTTGAGATGCTTTGATGTACCCACAGCTGTCACATTCCATCTGAACATGACAGGAGAGGACAGCACCTGTAGGTTGTGTCCTCCCGGAGTACACATGACTGTGTAGTTTGTGCGGTGAGCAGAGAAAATGTGCGCAGAATGGCCTCACACATTTTCAGAAGTTGATCTCCCATCATTCATTTTCATTATCAAAAAATCAAAAAAGCCCAGGCGAGCGTACACTCCCTGTGCAGCTGGTCGAATTCCTCACACCCAAACATGCACACAACGACACAAACCATTTTTTACACTTATCCTCTGCATTTTCTCACTCCCACTCATGTTCTTCTGGTTCCTGCCTCTGAGATGTGGGCTATAATGTTGTCCATTATGACCCCAGCCATGTGATGTCTGGTACTTCCTTGTGGTGCCAGCATGGCATTCCTGTTTACTTTCACATTCACCTGAACATGGGGTGTTTTTAAAGAAAATGAGCGTGCCTTATCTTGCCATCATGGAGCATACAGACAGCACCTCCTCTTCTGTGTGCCCTAGGCAAGCGATTAACCTGCCTAGTAGGTGCACTGGCAAAGAATATTTATACTTCCCCAAACATTTTGAAAATGTATTGTTACCAGCAAACACCATTAGAGAGCATACTCGTGCCAAGGGAAGCGTTGAAGGCGCTTATCTGCTGACTGAGTGGCACAGAAATAGAGGGAGGTCAGTAAAGGCTATAAGGTCATGTACCTGATAGGAGGGTGATTGGTGCCGAAGGGGTCACATTTTAACGTTTAGAGAGTGCATTTGTCCTTCCTTTCTGTGAAATGTAGTTCCTGCTTTGCTTCTTCACGTTTCCATTAAATTAAAGAAAGGGACACATACCCACCTATGGTCTTGCCAAATACTTCCCTCTCCTTCTGTAAATGAATTACCCAGGTCTGGAAATAGAGCCAGCTGAATTGTCCTGCTCGAAAGGTCATTTAGGGTTTCAGTTGCCCGTTGGCTGTATTCCTTTGTTCTGCTGTGCAGAGGCCAATACACCTATAATGTGATGATCTGCAACCACTCCCCCATCGCTCCATACCGATGGGGCAATTGGCACTTGCATTGTTCTCCTGTGCCTACATTCCAACAGGGCAGTCCATAATTATAGCATATCCCGTTTTAAATAATGAGTACTTGGTGTGGTGGTGTGTTAGATTGCAGGTGTAAAATACATGTAAGAGGACTTTGAACTGTTATGTTATGTTATTAACATTTGTAAAGCGCACGTTCACCCAAAGGCATCATGGCGCTGGAAAGGAAGCTACCCAATCGAAGAAGACCAATGGAGTGGTCGGGCTTAGAACAGATTAGTTTTCAACGCTCTTCTGAATCCAAGATGGTTAACATTGGCCCTAAGAGATACAGGGAGGCTGTTCCAAAGTTTGGCCGCGGTGACAGAAAAGGCTCTACCTCCGAGCCTTGCTCGGTTAAACCTAGGGACAGTAAGCAGGTTAGAAGTAGCAGAGCGGAGGTCCGTGTCCGGACGGTATTGGGTAAATTTAAGCTGCAAAATTCGGCTCCCTGACCATGAATTGCCCGATGAACAATGCACAGAGATTTAAAATGAACTCGCTGGTTCACCGGGAGCCAATGCAGTTGGCGAAGCACTGGCGTGATGTGGGCACCATAAGGAGAGCCAGTGGCCAGCCTAGCAGCAAGGTTCTGTACACCACGAACCCCTATTTCACCTCGAACTGGACTTTGTTTGAACTGTGTCTCTAACAGCAGCATAATTTCTCTGGAGAACTCATATTTTATGTAGGATGAACCTGGATCCAAGGAGAAGTATGGGGCGTTCGCAGAAATCCCTGTTTGCATGCCAAGGCGTGTGCACTTACTGTAGCATGCAAGAGCTTTAAATGAACATGAAATAAACAAATAAACAATAAAACATACACTGTGGTACAATGGAGTTTAGAAAGAGGAGTGAGGATTGCAGAAAAGGGGTTTCCGGGGTTGGCAAAAGGCAGCATGGCAGAGATGTTGGCAGCAACAAGCCGGCATGCCCGTTTTCTCCACACGTCATCCCTAACATAGGAATGAGATGAGATGGTGCATGTGCACTCCCTCCCAGTTATGCAGTTTGAAGTGGGGGCTTACCAACATGGGTGGTGTGTGATCTTCTACTTGGAGTGTGCATTTAATGTACCACCCAAAGGAAAATGCTGCCAGGTGTAAGCAATATTCAATCAACACTACAGCAAAGTCAATGCCTAGTCTGGGATGCTGAGGAAAACCCTTATTAATGTATTTTTATGTCTAGTTCAGTACTCTGGATGACCACCCTTGTATAACACCCCATCTTGGAATCCCCCTGACCCCACTGAGCCAAGAAGTAGGTTTGTTTTGCAAATTAAAAGGTTTATTTGAGAATTTAAACAATATATATATATATCACACTTTATAATAAATTGATAATGGATATTACACTTGTGAATATGAGCAGTAATCAGCAAGAGGTAACTATGAATAGGAACAGAAGAACAAGGTGGGAAAGAATGCTTTATATGATTCAAGGAAACGCAAGCTGGAATAAAATGCAGTACAGAAATAACTTGTTATGATTTTAGCAAAAGGTAATATGATCACTTTTTCTTTTGACAATTCACTCCCCCCCTATGCAATATGAGAAATGGAAGGAGATGGAAAGAGGAGCACACAGTTCTCAGGAATGCAATCAAATACAATACGAAATTCAATTCCCACCCCAGCAAGCTTAGAGAAAACAGGTATGAGTTTTAAAACACAGGCCCACGTGCTTTGAATGTGGTGGCAGTGAAGTGAGAAATATGCTGAAAATGCTTTTAATTCCCTTTAGGAGGTTCAGGGTGAGTGAGAGATACTTGGGATGAGCTCAGGCTCACTTTAGCAATGATTCAGGGATGGTTATTAAGAGGCAAACAAATTTTTAGCAAAGGAAAGCAAAAAGCTGCTATCTTTTTACAGGTAAAGAAATCAGGCCAAATCGCAAATCGTGGCAAAATTCGCGAGTGCATGAATCGCGATTACGGCAAAAGTATAAGGAGTATTAAGTCGGTTTTAGGTTCGTTGGAAAGCTTAGATTCTAAGCATTCAGATGAAAGTTAACCAAACGGTTCCAGAGATACGGACGATTAAAAAAAGGTAGTTTTTCGGATTTAAAGTAAACTCCAAATGACAGGTGACAGTTGTGCAGCTTTAAAATTGACAGATGACACGATTTCTAGGAGGCTGTTCTACTTAGGTTAAAATAGTTTGGATTAGATTATTTTAACTAAGAGATTGGTTCTGCACAGTTCTGCTAGGTACTCACAATATAAATTTGAACTAGGCCTCGTCACGGATCTGGTCAACACGTCCGGCTGCGGTTCTGTCTGCTCGGCGGGTCAATCAGGCACCGGTTCTGCTCACAGCGATCTGGGTCAGCTCTGCTCTGCTGGTCTAGCCTCTCTGGATTCAGCGGCCTCTGGTTCTGGATACTGCTCTGCTTTCCGGTCCGGATCAAGTGGATTCTGGATGTAACACTGCTTTCTGGGTACTGGCAAGAGTTCTTGGCAAAAGAATTCAGACAGCTCGCCCGGCTGTGGAATAGTTTGCAAATGATTTTGAGGCCTGCTGACAAATACTTTTGCTTGCAGTGGGCCTTCTTGGTTCAAAGTTCTGCAGTCTCTGTTTAGCTTGGAAGTGTAAGTGTTGGATCTCTGGATGTGAAGTCGCCGGTCAGCATGCTCCGCAGCAAATGGAATTGAATGTCTCTACCTGTCCCAGCAGTCTCTTTTTATGTGTTTTGAAAATGGGTGTGTGCCTGGGCCTAGCTAAGCCTGCCCCTCTCTACTTGTCATTGGCCCAATTCTCCCCTCTCCCATGATTGGGGGAAGGAAATGGATTGTCATCATGATGAGGTCTGTTTATGGGTCAGAGGATCCTCCCCTGGTCAGTTTGCCCACAAATCTATATTTGATTCAAATACATCTTTCCCAGATATACAATTTGTTGAAATTACATGTGCACATTATATATTCCTTATGGTCCATGCTTGTCCGCCTCTGATCTTCCTGGGGGCTTGCATTCAAAAATGACAACATTTTGCGCTTTTTAACTGGTTTTGCAATATCGGACATTTACCCAAAATTACACACATGTGCGCAAGGAGTATGGACATTAATTGATGAAGTGTCAGATTTTTAACATGCAGACATTTGGAGTGAGACCCTATTTTCCGCTAGCAACCCCCCAGAATACACCACAGGGTCCTAACGCCTCTCAAAATATTCACAGAAAAATCACAAAAATAATGATATTACTTATATAATTCTGACAAGTCCGGACTATGAGTTATCTATCTTTTTAAAATTATGCCCTGGTCAAAAAGGGGTGTGGCTTCCCACATCACAGGGTGGAATAACTTGTTTATCCACTTCCCCCAAGCTCAGCTGCTAGCAGAGGCACTGCCCCTCCCAGTTTCCCCTAAGAGGAAGCCACTTTACGACGCCCCCAATATAACATTTGCCTGAGTCAAGGGAGTTGCATTGTTCTGTTCCTTCCAGTTCCCAGGTGCTCCACCCCTAATCTAATCAGAGAGGTGACAGCTCCTTTTGGCAAGGGGCAGCAGGATGCAGCTAGGCCTGGGAAGAGTGGCTGAACAGGTTTCTCCTGTCGGGGGTTGTTGTCAGGCAGAATCCAGTTTCACTAAGCCAGGTTTCAGCTAAATGTCACTTTTTGTTCCCAGTTTTCTACATTCAAATCAAACTGACAATTTGTACCTATACATTAAATAATTACTTCCTTCAAGTAATTTCAGAATATGGTTTTACATTCTTCCACCTCTTAGCAAGTCTTTCCTTGGTCTGGTTTTGTTTCATTTGTGCAGTTTTACACAAAAGTCTGGTGGTTTTAAAACGCCGGCTTTCTGATAGTGGTGAGTACTGGTAATGCAACCATTTTTGGGATTAAGAAAATGAATTCCCCACAGTTCTGGGTTGCTTTTGGCAATCAGCATTGCCATTCCCAATGGTTTCAGGCTACTGTGAGTGTAGCCCAATGGTGGTTTTAGGCAGTGCCCTCCTGTGCTCACAACATAGGCAAAAATGGGTGGCAGCCTATTCTTCATGTTTTCACTGTGCACTCTCTGGGGAGTTCTGGCCATCATGATGTTTTCCATGCCAGTACTGCACAGTTTTATTGTAGTGCTTGGATGCATGGGTAAAAACATCCCACAAGCCCCCCCTCTTGCAATGGCCATTCTGTCCTTTCGCTGATGGAACTCGCAAGATCTGGGATGTTCGCCTCCTCTTCTTCCAATTCCATGGATGGCACAGTTCAGCATCATTTCCTCCCTCCAGTCGATCAATCAGTTCTCCTTGCTGGTCCTGATGGGAGGATTGGGCGGTACCCCCTCGGGACTCTGCTCCCGGTCCCCGGTCGTCCGCCTTGGTCTGTCTCCATGGTTTCATCTCTCCTAGGATGATAAAGCAAAGCGGCAATACACATTCCTAGACATTTTTCCACCACTATTAATGGTGTGGCGAACATGTACATTTTATACATCCAAATGCGTTTTGCAGTCTGATTTTAAAAACAATATATAACAGGGCACATTTGCATTACGTTACTATATTTTTGATATGTGGAATATTTTAGAGTTTGAACTGACTTACTCTGGAGCGGCCCCCTCTGGGATTCCAGTGGATTCCTCCAGTTGTTGCAGAGTGTGCCTGGGATGGCAACTCTTTAGCTGATTTATATGGACCCACTTGTCTTCCCCTTCCGCCAAACCGCCTTTGGGGATGCGGATCTTGTAGGCAACAGGGGAGATTTTGTCTATAATTTCAAACGGTCTCTTCCATGTAGGCAAAAATTTTCGCTGTTTGGCCTGGTTCCTTTGGAAATTGTATAGATAGACCCGATCACCCACCTTATATTCCTTTCGGGTAGTTTTTAAATCATAGTGGGTCTTCATGCTCTCGGCTGATCTTTCTAGATTCCGCTGAGCATAGGCAAAAGCATGCTGAAGGTGTTTCCTTAAATTCTCCACATACTCATGAGTTGTGGAGGCATTTATCAACGTTTGCTCTTGGGTTCTGTAGAGCAAATGCTGGGGAAGCACCATCTTGCGTCCAGTCATCAACTCAAATGGTGACATTTTAGTTGCAGATGAAGGGGTAGATCTGATGGCCATTAGGACCAGAGGTAGTCGGATATCCCAACTTGGCCCAGAATCTGCCACAAACTTTTTTAAGATGCTCACAATGGTTCGGTTGTATCTCTCTACTGCCCCAGAAGAAGCGGGCCGGTAAGCAATATGTAGCTTTCTTTTGACTCCCAGTATCTCCCACATCTTTGTCATTACTTCACTGGTGAAGTGGCTACCTCTGTCTGACTCAATCCTTTGAGGTAGACCAAAACGGGAAAAGACGTGGTTAATCATCAGGGCAGCTGCTGTTTCTGCCTTGCAGTTTGGGGCTGGGAGACATTCCACCCACTTGGTAAACAAGCATGTAACGGTCAACATGTACTTGTTTCCTCTAGATGAGCGGATTAGAGGGCCTACAAAGTCGATTTGCAAATCTGACCATGGCAGTGTCATCCCCCTCTTTTGGAGAGGTGCACGGTGCGTGAGGGATGATGGCTGAAATTGTGCACACACAAGACAACCCTTCAAATATTGGTTGAGGTCCTGGCCCATGTGTGGCCAGTATGCAAAGTCTCTTAAGATTTCAAGTGTTGTATGAAACCCCCTATGACCGGCGGTGGCCGCATCATGGGCGTGACTTAACATCAGGCTTCGGAATGAGGTAGGAACCACCCACTGATCATGGCCAGCTTTGGATTACCTTACCAGCAAACCGTCTTGGATTCGGAACATTTTTGGACATTTCATCAACACTCTTAGGTCCACTTTCCCAATGTAATCGGTATCCGTCAGGGGAAAGTTCTCAGGGTCCTCAAGGTGTTGGTAAAACTTACCAATAATTGGATCCCCCTTCTGAGCTGTAATTAAATCAGCATCAGGGGTCTCCTTACTCCATTGGGCAGTTGAAAGATCATTGTGAGCATTTGTCTGGGACCTAGTGATCGCAGTGACCTGGATTTCCCCCAACAGGAACTCTATTTCTATTAGATCCCCTTGGATGGCCCCGGTTTTGGCAAGCTGATCAGCTAAGTAATTTCCAGTTTTGTCTGGTCCCTCTACTTTGGAATGACCCTTGATCTTTTTCCAGTAGATGGTCATCCCATTCGAAGTGACCAGATCATCAATATTTTGGATTAACTTCCCATGTTTCAGGGGTATGTTATTAGCGCATAACATGCCTCTGGTTTTCCAGTTGACCAGGTGCTCCACGAACCCGTTCCGTACATAATCCGAATCTGTGATTATGACCAGTTCGTGGAGTTGATGCTGGACAGCAGTGAGGATGGCCTGATGCACAGCCATCAATTCTGCCACCTGACTACTTCGGGGACCAATTTTGTATCCAGCGGAGGGTTCTGGGAACTCCTTCACCCATGCATTCCCTACGCCAGCCACCAGTTCTTTCTCCCCGTCGTTGTCAACATGGTAAGAGAATCCATCCACATAGACAGTGGGCATTCCCTCACACTTGTCTTCCTCAAAGACTTTGTGTGGGGAATTAAGGTATGCCTCCATGTTGTCCTTGATTTTTAGACTTTCCTCCTCGAGACAGTTTTCTCTGGCACAATCATGCAAGTCAGCCAGACCTTGTGCGAGGGGACTCTTCTTGTTTTGGCCATATCTGACCTCCACAGGAAAGCCTTGCATTGACAGAATCCAGGAAGTAATTTGGGAATTACTCACATTTCCGGCCCGGATTCTGTCACTTTGGAGATATTGCAGAGGCTGGTGTGGAGTTTCCACTATGATGTGTTCCCCTGGATAAACGGGCGGTAATTCTTCAATGCCCACACCGTTGCCAGGAGTGCCTTCTCACAATCGTTGAATTTTTCCTCCACAGGGGATAAAGTTTTGCTCGCATAGGAGATTACTTTATTGACCTTGTCATGCTTTTGGTATAATACTGCCGTCAAGCACGTATTAGAGAACCCCGTCTCCAGGAAGAACTCCTTGTTTCTGACAGGGTAAGCTAGGCAAGGCGCTTGTGAGAGGCTTCTTTTGAGTTGTCTTACTGCCTCGGTTTGTTCTGGACCCCATTCCCACTTGACACCCGCCTTCAAGAGATGAATCAGGGGTCTAGTGATCTCTGCGTAGCCTTCAATGAACTTTCTGCTGTAATTAGTCAGTCCAAGGAGGCTCCTTAGTTCCAGCAGAGTTGTGGGGTCTTTCAGTTTCTGGAGTGCTTCCACTTTCTTTTCTTGGGGACAGAGACCCTGAGGAGTAATCTCATGCCCCAAAAAATAACACGGGTTCTACACCACTGTGCTTTCTGAAAGGAAAGTTTTGCTCCGGAGGCCCTCAACTGTGTCAGAACATAACGGATCTCCGCTATGTGTTCCTCCACAGATGAACATTTGATGAGGACATCATCTACATAAGCCAGGTTACCCCTCGCACCCAGGTCGGGCATGGCCTTATGTAGGAAAATGTTGAATTCATTGCCGGAGTTGAGGTATCCGAAGGGAGTCCGGGTCCATGTGTACTGCTGGCCCCCAAAGGTAAAAGCCAGTTTGTATTGGTCCTCCCTACTGACAGGCACAGTCCAGTATCCATTGGTCAGGTCTATTGCTGTGAATACCTGTGAACCCTGAATCTGGGCCAGCCCTTGGTCAACGTAGGGCACGGCCATCGGGAAGTATGGACCTGTTTGTTGAGCTCCCTAAGGTCGGCGCAGAGTCTCCACTGGCCATTTGGCTTCAATATTCCCAGCACCAGATTATTGAAAGTGCTGTGGACTGGACGGATTATTCCCTGGGACTCAAGGTTCTTAATTATTTCAGTAAGGGACTCCATGGATGCGAGAGGCAAGCGATATTGCTTCACAAACACTGGAGTCATTCCAGGGTCCGTGGGAATTGTTGTGATGTGGATGTCGGTGCGACCACAGTCATATGAGTCTACCGCAAAGAGATCTTGGAAATCCAAGACTTGTTTCAACTTTTGCTTCTGTTCCAGAGTCACGCAGGCATCAGCTAGGTTGACTCTCTCTTCCACCATCTGCCTGAAGCCTGGAAAGACTTCCGATTTGGCTATCTCAGCGGCCTCCTCCAGCTGGGTGGAGAAGTCCCTGGTCAGAGTGCTGATTTGGACTGGAGGCTTCAGGTGGGAAAGGCAGCCCTCATGGACCTGGAAAATCACCTCATCCCTCCTGAAGACACAAGTCACATCTTCCTTACCATAAGGGCAAGAAGTGTACACCAGGAAGTTCCCCCCATGCCGGGTGAAAATCCTGTTTGGTGTTATGTTGTCATCACTGTCACTGTCAAAACCGTCCTTGGGGATTGGTCCTAACAGTTCATTTCCTAGATCAATGGAAAAATGTCAGTCATCAACCGCCATTCCAATAATGGTGCCTGCGGCTAGAGTAATACTCTTTAAGTCGCTGTTATCCACCTCTATTGGTGTCATGTTCTATGTTGACTAATGGTGTTGGGTTTACCCCTAACCCTTGCTGTTGGAGAGAAGCATTTAGATGAATATAAACATCAGGGTTTTTCAATTTTTGTCCTCTTTTAGCTTTCACTCCCAGGGAGAATTGTCGGGTCCTTTCTGGGATGGTGACTTCCTCTTTAATCTGAATTTCAACTGCATAAGGTAGCAATTGAGTTGACCTAAATGCTTTTTCTGAATCATCAAAGCCCATGGGATTATCCGCTAATCGGGACCAAGCTTTGAAGTTTATTAGGTCCAAACTAATGGCAAAGCGATTGAGAATGTCACTGCCTAAGTAAAAGGCGGCAGTGACGTCTCGCACGACCCAACAATTATCGACTATGCTCTTGTTGCCAATGGAGATTTTGAGCATACACCTGCTTGGCAGGAGATGTTTGGAATTAGGTGCTTCCAGGTCCATTTCCCATTTGTCTATCAGTTTGAATGTGGGAATGGCTGGATCTTTTGGGAGTTGGCGGAACATGGCTTCGCTGATGAAGCCCTTACCGTTGTTCACACACACTCGAGCGAGAACAGAGTCCTTCCCATCATTTAACTGAACAGGGATGAACAACTGCTCTCCAATTTGCTGAATATCAGCCAGGCTCTGAGCTGATTTCACATCTTTCTGGACTATAGGAGTGGGAGTTTCTGATTGTGGATTGGTGAGGAATTTCAGAGTGTTTCCTTCCAGTGTGGAATACCACCTTAAACTGGAAGGAAGGTTGATTTTCAGAAATAGAGAGGACCCCCCCATCACCAGTCTGTTGTCCTACTGCTATTACTGTCACGTCTGGAGTTTGGTTGTTCTGGAAGTGAAATTCTACTTGGTCAGATTTTTGTTCAACCATGTGGCAGGTGCCGTTTAAACTAACATGGTTGACACTCTGTTTTAATTTTATTGGTCAGCTAGTCTGGGTCCAGAGGACCTTGTTTACACAATCTATTAGGGGTGACAACCTTCTCAGGAGGTCATTCCCTAGTAAACAATGGGTGCCCTCTGGAGTCACTGCTATGACCGGGTGTTTCACCTTGTGTCGCCCAATTTTAATGTCCAAGTCTGAAGTCCCCTCAATGGGAATTTCCTTCCCGTGAAAGTTCTGCAATTGTCCAGGAAGAGAGGTGAGAGGAATTCGGTAACTCTCCCCCCTTCCTGCATTTAGTTCCTCAAAGGCCCTTTTGGACAGAAGGGTAGCTTGGGATCCAGTGTCCACCAGTGCCAAAATTGTACCCTGCCCCTGTACTTGTACCGGGGCATAGTATCTTCCCTCCTTCTCCTCAAGGGGGCACAGATAATATACATTTTTGTCAACTGGTGGGCTAACTTTCTGATTTTGGACATTTCTAGCGAAGAGATTTGGGCAGAATTCTGTGGAGAGCCTTGGGAATCTGAAAGAAAAAATTGGCAACTGGAGATCAGAGCCATTGTGGGTTCCCCTGGTTCCGGTTCTGGGCCGCCCCGCCCTTTTTGGAGGCAGTCATCAGGATGGGTTTGACCCTTGGGATTTTGGTATTGTCGGTTCTGGGATGAGATGATGGGCGGCGGTAGCTCAGTCTCCACATCTCCCCAGTCTGGATTGGAATCCCTTGGGACCCATTTTTCCTTGGGAGGAGTTCCCCCATCTCTGAAGGAGAAGATCATTTTCCCAGGATCTTCTGAGGATCCCCCTCCCTCAAATTGGAAGACCTGTACCTCCTCCACAAAGTGGGTCTGTTTGGGTCCCTTGTTTCTCCTACCTCCTCTCTGCTCCTTGGGTGGCAGACTTTCAGGGGAGGGAGATTTTGTTTCCGGTTCCTGGTTTTCCAGGGGCTGTTTACAAGTTGGGAAGGAGGCTTCCTCCAAGGCTTTACACCCCCCTTCCCCTTGTGCCTTCTCCCTGGGAACCGGTGGGTTATCGGGGTGCTGCCCCGTCATTGTTCTGGAGCACCTGGTCCAGAGTTTGGGGCATTCTGCGGTGGCATGCTCATCTGAGGGTTCTGTTGAGCCCTCAGTATGTGACCCAGATCTTGTGCCATATTTTGGACCTGGCGCTCAAGTTGTGAAACCCGCTCAGGCTGATACGGGGCTCTATTTTCTCCCCTGGGCTGATCCTGGGAAGGGAAGCTATCCCTTCTCTGGTAGTACCCCTGGTTGGGAAGATTTTGGTACCCCTCCACCCTTGGCCTCCCCTCTCCCGGATTAGGTTGTCTGGGCTCAGGGAATTGGGGAAAGGAGGGTGGATGATTTTGGGGCTGGAAATTGGGCGGATACCTGGGGAAGAAGTTCTGCCCAGGATTTGGTGAATTTCTGCCCTCCTGGGGGAAGTTAGAAGGGAAGTTTCCCGGGTCAGGTGCTTGGCTGGATCCCCCCCTTGGGCTGGAGGAGTCCACACATAACCCAGGATTGGTCGGTTTCCCTTGTAGCGGGGACTTACATAGTCAGGGGGGCGGGGGACCCCATTTGTGGGACTACCTCCTCGACTCCCTGTCTGTGACTGGCCCGAGGGCCTTCTGGGCTGTGAATTATTTGGTGCAGGCAGGTTTTTAGGCCCCCCATCTCCAAATCTAAAACGGGGGCAACGTTTACCTCTGCCACCTTGGCAGCAGCAGGGGTGCTGTTGGTTTTGGGGTTTTTCAGCGCGTTATTTTTATTTTCGATAGGCTTCTGCACCTCATAGATCCGGGTAGCCTGTTCAATGACCCAGTCTAAAGATCTTTCTCATGAAAATCTCTCACGAGCTGGGTCATTATGTATTTGGGTAAGGCATGGAAAAACGTATTGATAAATTCTCTGCTATCCGTGCGCACCCTTCTGGTGGTCTGCGCAAAAGCACGTTTTAATTCTTGCACAAACTATTGTGGGGCCTGATCCTCCCCACATTGCAAATTGTAGGCTGCCTTGCGAGCCTCTTGATGATTTCTGTGCACAGAAAAATGTTTCATGATGGCCGCCTTGTATGTGGACCACCTTGAATGGTTTTGATCCTCCAGCCCCGCAAAGAAACTGGAGTATTCTGGTGAGAAGGTCCACTTTACATATTGAATACAGCTTTGGCTGTCCTTCAAATGGAAAGTCTCCATCATTTGCTCATAGAGCTCCAATTGTTCCCAAACAGAATACTTGGCGTTCTTATGATAAGGCGTGATGACACTCCTTATTGCCTTTATTTGTTTCAATGGGTCCTTAAGCAAGGCCCTTTTTTGCCTTATTGGCCTTTTTGGTTCGGGTAACCCTGGTCCATTCATCCTCTGTTTCAGAAGCGCTGCTCCCAGAGGTGCCCGTCTGATCTTCCAGGTTTTCCCGGATTCTGCGAGCCTGGGAATGGCTGGCAGAATGTGGGGACCTGGTCTCCTGTGTCCTGTGACGCTCAGAGGTGTCTTCAGATCCCTCCTTGCTACCAGGATTTGCTGGGTATCCCCCCCACTGACCTAACTGGGCAGAGGTTTTCAGGATGCCCTTAATGGGCCTACTCTCCTGGGGTTCCCCACTAAATTGCACTCTGCTTGGGTGCCCATACCCGGATGCCCGCCCATCCATTCCTGGGAAGTACTGGCCTATGAGCCCCATACTTCTAGCTGAATAGTAATCTGCCATCCCCGTGGCCCTGGGCTCATGTGCGCGAGGGGACATGGGGGTGGCAGAGTCCAGGGACTGGAAGAGATGAAGGCCTCTGGTACTAGGGATCCTGAGGTTATGCTCAGGAGTTTCTCTTTCCCAGCGAACCTCATCTCTATCCGCCCCTGCTTCCTGTTGCAATGCAAGAGCCTGCGCTTGCAGTTCCTCAGTTAAGGCCTTACTAGACTCTATCAGTCTCTCCTGCATCGCTACCTGTTGCTGGAGCCTATCATTGTGCTGACAGAGAGCCTCATTTTCTCTCTGTGCCTCCTGATTGGTCCTGTAGTACTGGGCCAGTCTCTGCTGCAGGAGGGTTACCTCCTGAGCTGTGTCCCTATTGGCCTGCTCCTTTCTTGCCAGAGCATCCTCCACCCTCCTGGTGTGCTCTAACACGTTCTGGTGTTCTTTTTGGAGGTCACCCAGTCCCTGGAGAGCCAGGTGATTTTCTTCCATTTTCCTTTTTAAGTGGCAGACTTCCTGGCCTAAGGTATCCCTTTCCTGACTAAGAGTCTGCATCTGTGCCGCCAGGTCGTCCCTTTGCCTTTGGAAGGCACCAGCTTTCTGGTGTTCTTGATCAAACTCTGCCTGGGTATCCAGGTCTTTCAAAATCAATTTATTGCTTTCCTCTTTCTCTCTGTCTAGTTGGATTTGCAGGGTGGCTACCTGCTCTGTGCATGCCCTGTTGAAATTGATATGTTGCTCGAGCTTTTTCCTGCTCTGCAGCAAGGAGTCCAAACTGTCTGGGTGCTCCTTCTGCAAAGCCAGAATTCTGGTATCCTGGTCTGTCTTTTCCTGTTGCAGTATATCCATGTCCTCTTTTATTTTAATGATATACTGCCTACTATCATTTTCTGACTCCTGGCTCCTCTGCAGCCTCTGCTCAGAAGAGACCAGGTCAGATTGGGCCTTTTCTAACGCCAGCTGTTGCCTACTTGCCAGATCTTGGCCTTCAGCACATTTGTCCTGCATGGCTCCCATATATAGATACAAATATGCTGCTATCCTAACCATCTTGTCGTGTTCATCTTTAAATTTAGGAGCCATGTATAATTCACTCAGGGCCACATGTAATGGACCCTGATCTCTCCATGTATCTGACCCTGATTCAGTGACCTGTTGCGTGATTGCCTGCAACGAGACCGTTTGGTCCTGATGAGTCCACTCACCTCTCACAAATAGGTTATGTAAGAAGTGCTCTCTGGCTATTTTGATGTCTACCAGTGTCGTCATTCTGGAATTTGAGTTCCTTCCTGATTTACAGAAGTTTGTATTTTATTTTTGCAAAACAGACCGTTTCCTTAGAGCGTTCCTTTGAGGAGTGCTTTACAGCGTAACACAGCGTGGTGATCCGACTGGATGTATGTCTCCTGTCAGTTAGCACACTGTATTAATCTGCACAAGTGATAAATCTAACCCAGAATATCCCGGCTCCGAGCCCCCACTTTTGTAAGCGATATTCAATCAACACTACAGCAAAGTCAATGCCTAGTCTGGGATGCTGAGGAAAACCCTTATTAATGTATTTTTATGTATTATGTCTAGTTCAGTACTCTGGATGACCACCCTTGTATAACACCCCCCTCTTAGAATCCCCCTGACCCCACTGAGCCAAGAAGTAGGTTTGTTTTGCAAATTAAAAGGTTTATTTGAGAATTTAAACAATATATATATATATCACACTTTATAATAAATTGATAATGGATATTACACTTGTGAATATGAGCAGTAATCAGCAAGAGGTAACTATGAATAGGAACAGAAGAACAAGGTGGGAAAGAATGCTTTATATGGTTCAAGGAAACTCAAGCTGGAATAAAATGCAGTACAGAAATAACTTGTTATGATTTTAGCAAAAGGTAATATGATCACTTTTTCTTTTGACAATTCACTCCCCCCCCCTATGCAATATAAGAAATGGAAGGAGATGGAAAGAGGAGCACACAGTTCTCAGGAATGCAATCACATGCAATACGAAATTCAATTCCCACCCCAGCAAGCTTAGAGAAAACAGGTATGAGTTTTAAAACACAGGCCCAAGTGCTTTGAATGTGGTGGCAGTGAAGTGAGAAATATGCTGAAAATGCTTTTAATTCCCTTTAGGAGGTTCAGGGTGAGTGAGAGATACTTGGGATGAGCTCAGGCTCACTTTAGCAATGATTCAGGGATGGTTATTAAGAGGCAAACAAATTTTTAGCAAAGGAAAGCAAAAGCTGCTATATTTTTACAGGTAAAGAAATCAGGCCAAATCGCAAATCGCGGCAAAATTCGCGAGTGCGTGAATCGCGATTACGGCAAAAGTATAAGGTTTTTAGGTTCGTTTAGATTCTAAGCTTTCAGGTGAAAGTTAAATTTCGTTCCTAGCCCAAACGGTTCCAGAGATACGGACGATTAAATAAAGGTTGTTTTTCGGATTTAAAGTAAACTCAAAATGACAGGTGACAGCTTGCAGCTGCAGAATTGACAGGTGACAGTTGTGCAGCTTTAAAAATGACAGATGACACGATTTCTAGGAGGCTGTTCTACTTAGGTTAAAATAGTTTGGATTAGAATTTTTTAACTAAGAGATTGGTTCTGCACAGTTCTGCTAGGTACTCACAATATAAATTTGAACTAGGCCTCGTCACGGATCTGGTCAACACGTCCGGCTGTGGTTCTGTCTGCTCGGCGGGTCAATCAGGCACCGGTTCTGCTCACAGCGATCTGGGTCAGCTCTGCTCTGCTGGTCTAGCCTCTCTGGATTCAGCGGCCTCTGGTTCTGGATACTGCTCTGCTTTCCGGTCCGGATCAAGTGGATTCTGGATGTAACACTGCTTTCTGGGTACTGGCAAGAGTTCTTGGCAAAAGAATTCAGACAGCTCGCCCGGCTGTGGAATAGTTTGCAAATGATTTTGAGGCCTGCTGACAAATGCTTTTGCTTGCAGTGGGCCTTCTTGGTTCAAAGTTCTGTAGTCTCTGTTTAGCTTGGAAGTCTAAGTGTTGGATCTCTGGATGTGAAAACCGTCGGTCAGCATGCTCCGCAGCAAATGGAATTGAATGTCTCTACCTGTCCCAGCAGTCTCTTTTTATGTGTTTTGAAAATGGGTGTGTGCCTGGGCCTAGCTAAGCCTGCCTCTCTCTACTTGTCATTGGCCCAATTCTCCCCTCTTCCATGATTGGGGGAAGGAAATGGATCGTCATCATCTGTTTATGGGTCAGAGGATCCTCCCCTGGTCAGTTTGCCCACAAATCTATATTTGATTCAAATACATCTTTCCCAGATATACAATTTGTTGAAATTACATGCGCACATTATATATTCCTTATGGTGCATGCTTGTCCGCCTCTGATCTTCCTGGGGGCTTGCATTAAAAAATGACAACATTTTGCGCTTTTTAACTGGTTTTGCAATATCGGACATTTACCCAAAATTACACACATGTGCGCAAGGAGTATGGACATTAATTGATGAAGTGTCAGATTTTTAACATGCAGACATTTGGAGTGAGACCCTATTTTCCGCTAGCAACCCCCAGAATACACCACAGGGTCCTAACGCCTCTCAAAATGTTCACAGAAAAATCACAAAAATAATGATATTACTTATATAATTCTGACAAGCCCGCACTATGAGTTATCTATCGTTTTAAAATTATGCCCTGGTCAAAAAGGGGTGTGGCTTCCCACATCACAGGGTGGAATAACTTGTTTATCCACTTCCCCCAAGCTCAGCTGCTAGCAGAGGCACTGCCCCTCCCAGTTTCCGCTAAGAGGAAGCCACTTTACGACGCCCCCAATATAACATTTGCCTGAGTCAAGGGAGTTGCATTGTTCTGCTCCTTCCATTTCCCAGGTGCTCCACCCCTAATCTAATCAGAGAGGTGACAACTCCTTTTGGCAAGGGGCAGCAGGATGCAGCTAGGCCTGGGAAGAGTGGCTGAACAGGTTTCTCCTGTCGGGGGTAGTTGTCAGGCAGAATCCAGTTTCACTAAGCCAGGTTTCAGCTAAATGTCACTTTTTGTTCCCAGTTTTCTACATTCAAATCAAACTGACAATTTGTACCTATACATTAAATAATTACTTCCTTCAAGTCATTTCAGAATATGGTTTTACATTTTTCCACCTCTTAGCAAATCTTTCCTTGGTCTGGTTTTGTTTCATTTGTGCAGTTTTACACAAAAGTCTGGTGGTTTTAAAACGCCGGCTTTCTGATAGTGGTGAGTACTGGTAATGCAACCATTTTTGGGATTAAGAAAATGAATTCCCCACAGTTCTGGGTTGCTTTTGGCAATCAGCATTGCCATTCCCAATGGTTTCAGGCTACTGTGTGTGTAGCCCATTGGTGGTTTTAGGCAGTGCCCTCCTGTGCTCACAACATAGGCAAAAATGGGTGGCAGCCTATTCTTCATGTTTTCCCTGTGCACTCTCTGGGGAGTTCTGGCCATCATGATGTTTTCCATGCCAGTACTGCACAGTTTTATTGTAGGACTTGGATGCATGGGTAAAAACATCCCACACAGGTTACCTGTGCACAGTATTATTTATGGTAAGGGGATTAGTGTAGCCCCGTTGAGAGGAATATGGGTATGCCGTTTCTGTTTATAACGTTCACAGGATGTGCGACACAAATAAAGATGGTAAAGAGTGTTTCCCCAGCATGTCGACTCTGTAGGCAGTGTACATGGGCGAGGATGCAGGGGGATTTTGCAGGACATGGCCCGTGCATGCGCCATTGCTGTTAGAGCTAGAAGTTTCTTAAAAACTGATGAAATACCGTGTCTTCAAAGGCCTCCCGTTGGAAACCAGTTTCAGCCATTTCTACGCTACTAATTGAGTTCACCTCCCCGTATACAGTGGTGGTTGGGTAAGGGTGAAGGCCTCAGTCCACTGGCTCCGGGGCTGACTGATTGGTAGCAAGGCAGTATGTAGGGAGTCAGTGATGCACAGGGCTCTTCCAATCCTGGACTGAATTGATTTAGGGACGAGAATAAAAACTGGAAAAAACATTCAGGTTTGCAGTACCATAAACTGACATGGATCAGGGGTTTGGAGCGAGAGCATGGCATTTGCTAGTCCATTTGGTTCCCCGGGCGGAAGACTAGAATGCCCCTCGGCGCTTTGCATGCACGGCACTCCCAAACCCCACTACATGGTTATGTAACTCCAACCCAACGTCAATAAATCACTGCTATACATATGAATCAGGTTTTTATTACATTGTGATTCAAGAACTTTGCAGTAATTCCTCAGACAATGCAGAGTACACAAACATTATAAACTAGGCTTCATTTTTTACGTTTTTTGAAGTTCACTCTCAATTGAAAGTATTGCAAGGGCTGATAGCCTTTCTTCGGCCATTGTGGAGTGCAAGTAGTTCAATGTACTAAAGCTCCTCTCACCATTTGCCACATTAATTGGAATTGTTAGCAAGATCCTCATGGCAACCCACACACTTGGAAACAACCAATGAGTTTTTGTCTGATGAATGTGCTGCACAACATCAAGGTGGAGGCGAGGGGTGGGGGGTAACAGAATTCTTCTGAAGCGATGGCTGGATATGCCTCCGTTCTTTAGCCACCTGGCAACCATCTATATCAGATTATGGTGCACCATCGCCACCCTTTGCTCCAGGTGCTCGCACAGTTTTATCAGTTCTTCTTTAGCAGGCAAGAGCTTTCTGTTGTACATGAAACCCTAGTGTGTATTGTGAGCAGACAACTGGTAAAATCGCCTTTCAAGCAACGCAGTTATGGAGACAATCAGGGGATTAAATGCGGGTAATTTAAAATGTTCTACATTTTCAGGTGTATCGTCCTGAGCCACAGAATCAAACACTCTTTTCTTTTTCCTATGCCATTTAGTTGCCTTAAAATTAGGGTCATCATCTAGAAGTAAGGCTATCTCTTTCGCTGTCATTACGACAGACTCAAAACCAACACTACTAAAATGGAATTCTTAAGTAGGTCATTGCAGGCTGGAAAATTGATTGTTTTAAACTGCATGGACTTTCTTACAATGTTCAGCTGAAATAGAAGGTCAAACCACGCAACTAACGTGCAAATAAACTGGACACCTTCCAAGCGTAAAGTGAGGGACTTTGCTTCTGACGACAACGTTGGGTCATTTACTTTTTCTCCAATCCTCGTGAGGGCTGTGTGTATCTCAACAAAGCTTTCAATTATACATTCCCATGTGTTTCACAGACCTTTTTCAAGGAAAGATTTTGGACATGCTCACTGAGGATGCTCCAGCGCTTGGTGGATGCTGCAAACAAATTATAGAGTCTCTGAAGTACACCAAAAAGAGAAACTGATTTCACTGAGGATTTGACAGCATCACCAACCACCAAATTTAAACTGTGGCAGACACATGGGTTAAGAAAGGCACAGGGATATTGCTAGAGAAATCGCTTTTGGACTCCGTTGTTTACCCCAATCATGATTGCCCAATTATCATACCCCTGACCATGACAGTTGTCAATCTCTAGACCGCATTCTGACATTCAGAATACAGAAGGTTTGCAAGTTCATGGCCAGATATGTCATCTGCGGGGCGATAACCTATAAGAAATGTTCTTTCACAGTGGTGTCCTTGCCTGTAATATCCACAATTCTTACACTGTAAGAGAGCTGTTCAGTGTGGCTGATATCTGAAGTGCAATCCAAAATAACATATGAATATTTTGCAGCTTTCGCTCTTTTTAAAATAAATTACATTTGCTACTTCAGACCCCATTAAATTAGTTTGTTCATTTTGAATGACATTTCCACAAGAGTCTATGGATCTCTTGTGACGTCACTCGCCACAAATGATGCATCATGGTCAGCTCAAGTTTCCCTAGTAGTTCAACAAAGCCTAAGACATTTCCATTATGGACAGAAAAACAACAACTGACATAATTCTTTCAGGCACAACCTGCAAACGCTTGGTCTCTGTCTGTATTTGATCTTGCATGAGAGAATCAATATCAACATGTCCTGTGAGGCATCTTTCAGCATCCACTCACTTGCCACTGGATTGGACGTGTTCAAAAGACCTGTAGTGCATTTTCAAATAGTCACCAATATGCTTCCAGTTATTAATACCATCACTACCAAGCTTTGATGTCGTCATAGGGTCAAAAATCCTACAGCAAAACCGGTAGACTCTAGTAGTGAAAACAGAATATTTCAGCCATGGCCTGTAGACTGTTCCTTTATTAGATAATACCCTGAATCAATATGATGAAAAAAAGTGCCTATTTATTATTTTGTTTATTGCTTGTTTTTTTCAAACCTTATACAAAAACATGCACACACATTCTTTTAATACATCACAATTCTTAAAATTATAAACTCATCACATAACACAATTCATTTGTATAAAAGAATACAATCCAAATAGAGCAATTGATAAAATCACAACCATTATCTTTAAAATCACTAAAAACACTAATTTCATTACATATCAAAAGTCTCTAATCACCCTAGTTCTAAGATTATCAATTCATACAATTTCAATTAAGTTAAAAAAGTTTCTGATTTAATTAGTAATGAGGTGGATTGTCCGGATAGAATACGTTCCCAAAATGTCCATGTGTTTAAGAAGCGCTCCTCATGAACATACTCCGAGAAAAAGAGAGATCTTATTTCTCGTAATGAGCAACATTTGATAAAAATATGCATTAGAGATTGCGCCTCTAAATGGCAGAAACTGAATATAGCAGTATTACTTTGTCCTCCAATATGTAGGATCTCTCTGGTATGTATTAAGTTTACTTTTATCAGTAGAAAGGTTTTCATATATCTCTCATCTGGACAGCGTATTAAATACTTTGGGACACTGTCTCTCTTTTTGTGCTCTGTACAGAAATCTCTGAGCAGGCTGTATGAGGTGCGCTTCTCACATGTTTGAATCCAGTCCGTTTCCAAAGGTTTTAGTCAATATTGTAAACTTTCTAATTCATTCCAATTTTATTTAGGATCATTTTACTGTTGCTCGTGAAATAGTTGTTGCTAATTTCCAACTTTCCCAGGGCCTATAAATTAGATGGTACAACGATGTAGGATTGGCTGCCTTCAGTTTCCAAAACAGCCGGAGAATGCTCCAGTCTCTCAAACACATCAGTGAAGCTCAGCCCAACTCGAAGCGCACCCATGAGATTGGGACGCAATTAGGCAGCGCCAGAACCCTCCTCCACAGAGTACCCTCCAGCTTTGCAAAATCATACGCTTCTGCCAGCACGGTCATTGAGCTACCATATAATAAGGTGGGCCCTATCTTTTGTTTGTAGAAAGCAATAAGAGGTTGAACAGTAAATCGACAGTATTTTTTATATATGTAGGACATTTGTGCCCTCAGCTATGTCACCGTATTTTGTATGTGCGTAATCCAAGGAGTACCCAGCATATTCCTTGCTAGAATAAATCCTAGATATTTCATAGAGCTTTCCACAGCTAGGGGCTTGCCTTTCATCCACCACGTAAATCTAGGTGACTCACTCCTGGGTCATCCAAAGCACATAACACTGGCATTTGCAGGATTCACCTTCAACCAATTAATTGACATATATTCAGACAGTTTCGAGAGTAATCCCTGCAGGTTCTGTTGGGTTCTATCCAATAGCAGAATATAATTTGCATAACTAAACCAGTGGCACCCCTCATCATCCAGTCGTGGGGCAACAAATGATGCAGGGCCCATGAACTCACCCAAATCGGATATATAGAGGTTCAAAAGGCAGTGGGTTAAAGGGCACCCCTGCCTTAAACCTCTTGCTGTCGAAATGTGGCAAATAACGTGGCCGTGTCTATTCAATCTCATTTGTACCATTGTATGACCATGGATATGGACTAAAATATCCAGCAAGTGCACAGGGAAATTCCACTGCTTTATTTTTCTCCATAGAATGTGTCTGTCTACCAAATCAAAAACCAGGCTGAGGTCCAGTACCACCAAATACAAGGGTGTTTGCCTATTTCTGTCATTCTTTGGGTACGAATAATTAGAAGAGGGAATAGGTGGTGGCCCTCCCCTTACAATTTGATCAAACACATGTCTAGGCATTGATTAGGCCCTATAGAAATGTCTTCACGCCTACACATTTTAGTGTCTTGTTCCTGTTTGCGATCATTGCCTTATACTACTTGGGTTTATCAGGCCTCATTGGTGGTTGAAGTGCACGAAAAAGAAGTAGTGGAACTAGGTCCCCTACTGGCCTGCCCCCGCTCCTCACAAACCGCATCACCACACTCCTGCCCCCACAAAATAACAACCCCAAAACACATGCCCTTGCTGTTTAAGGGAACATTCATTGCTGTGCACTGAAAGTGCAAGTTTCAACTTTTTCCTACACTTTTATTATAAAACAAAAGTATTCAAGAACAGTTTCTTTTTAAGCAAAAATCCACTACCCGGGGGAGCATTACCGAGTCAGGTAATGCCCTGAAGCCAATAGTTACAGGCCCGAGCGAACCGTGACCCTTAACGAATACACCAGGCAATACCTGACTCAGTAATGCCCTCTCGGCAAGGGGATTATTGCTATTAGTACCCCGGCCCATTGGACCAGGGTACTAAATGCAATTTTCTTGGTTGTGCATTTCGGAATGAAGAAAAAAACAACCGTCTCGAAGGACCGGTGAACATAGTCCATTCTCCTTTTACATGGCGGCCATTGGAAATAGTTGAAAAAAAATTAAAAACAAAATGCCCATCATTCTAAAAATAGAAAAAAAGTAAATAAAAAAATGCACGCCATGGAAAGGAGAAGGCACTACATGTAGTGCCTTCTTCCTTTCTATGGTGGCGTGTCACGGATCGGGAGCAGACGCGTTGCAAACAAGCGTTTCCAGCCCGCCCTATTCCGAAGAGGAGCCAAATAAGTGGTAAGTAGAAGGAAGGGGACGGGGGGAAAGGGAAATCTGTGGAGGGGAGGCGGGAAAGGGAGTGGGGAGCAGAACACTTACCCAATTCCCCAGCAAGGGGAGATGGCAGTAGCCAGCCCTGAGGAGGCTCAGGGCGGCAGGATTACCCAATGGAAAAAACTGTGTTCTGAGCCTCCCCATAGGCTGGGAGACTGCCACACCCCAATCGCTGGGTACTAATTAAAATGCAAGTTTGGACCTCATCACTTAAAACTTGTGGCATGACCACAGGCATTACAGTTTCCTAAGAATGCCTGTAGCTTGACCTTGGGAAGGGAACTCATCCATTTCTATTGAAGTCTTCTCTTCCCTCGTGAAGAATGAAGACAGTCCTCTGTACATTTGGGGCCAGATTACATAAACTTTGCACCCGTGCACGTGCAAAGTGTGCATGGTATTAGCACTATGGCAGAGTTTGCCTGATTTTTAAAAACACTGGGACACATTAAAAAACCATTGCACCTCAACAAGTGCAGTTTGTTTATTAAAAGCACCAGGGCTAATGCTAAAAAGATATATTTTTGATGCATTTTTGCATCATGGCAAAGTTTGCCCTAGTACTAATACCATTCCGTATTAGCACTAAGGCAAACTGTGCGCATGTGCAAAAGTGAAAATGCATCTTTTTTGGACTAGGGCAATTTTTGCCCTGGTGCTTTTAATATGCCAAACTGCACTTGTCAATGTGCAATGATTTTTTCATTTGTCCTACTGTTTATAAAAAAAGGGCAAGCTTTGCCCTAGTGCTATACTGTGCAAACTTTTCACTTGCACCGGTGCAAAGTGTCTATAATCTGGCCCCCGATATCTTGAGCCACTTGTTTTTTCTTTGCCGGTTCTGTGCTCCTGAAGGTCTTATTGGTTTCAAAATCGCCAGTACTTTCAAAGGCCTGAAGTAAATGAAATAGCCAGAAAGTATGGCCCAATTAAAACATATTGAAATATTCTTGTTAGGAATAATTCAAACTCCCCAAACCATTTAAGTAATTCTTCTCACTTTAAATGATGCATTGATTGCCAAGAAAAGTAGTGGTAAAGAGCCTCAATTCTAAAGGTGCTGATTTGAAAGTGGGCCAAATTTGGAGAGGCTACCTCATGGCCATACCTATTACAACACAAAATATTTCTATCATTTGGACAAATATGATGTAAGCCAATTTAGCTCAACTTCTTCACATGAATGTTTTCCTGTTAAGCATGCCTAGAAGTGTGAGGAACCCAGCATCAAGTCCTATATAAAAGCATGAAATGTTTACATTAGTGCAGTTTAAGGTGGTAGAAGTTCTTGTAGCGGAGATGGTTAGTCTGGAAAAAGGTGAGTAGGCCTCAAAGTGCACAACAACCTGCAATCCTGCACTCCGACCACTGGCTGACAGGTCCCATTTCATCATCTCACATTGCAAGTGCCAATCCCTTTCTCAAATAAATACGTTGTATCCCATGTACAACAAAACAATGCTCTGCATTCGCAGATGGGGTAAAGGGGTAGTCTGGAAACTCCACTCATTACCATAAGCTGCACTTTAAGGTTTGTGAGAGGCAATAATGTTTGGTTCAGAGAAAGGGCTGCTTGAAAATTGAGAACTATAGGCAGTAATGCAACAACCGTATGAAATTAGGGCCATATGGCACATTATTTACAGGGCGTCCTTTCAGTTACATCTCACCAATGACCCAAAGAGGTTGTATTGGGTCTGTGATTGTTGAGCAGTTTTTGGAGTGCTGTGTGTCATTTGAAAAAGTCACTTTTAAAGTGATGGTGCTTTCAGATGGTGAAATAATTCTGGTGTTTCCAGTCATCATCGAGGCAAAGTGAAGGTGTTGGTAAATGAGCTTGCGAATATCAACGCCCTCTGGGCATGCCTTGGCAGAGAAGAGGGTGGATAGGAGGAGAAATCAAGAGAGATGGTGAGAAAGATACCAATGACAGTCTGGGTGAGAGGGATACAGAGAAGGAAGGAGAGGGAAAGGGGGGTAGAAAGGAGTGGGGCCCTGAGAGGGGAAAGGGAAAGAGAAAGAGAAAGGGAGAGAGGACAGGAAGCAGACAATGGAGAGCCAGAAAGAGACAGGGATGACTGAGAAACACGCAGAAATCCGCGCTCTGAAACACTTGTGTATGAGCGTGATAGAAATAAAATATCAATCAATCAATCAAAAAGGAGCGACAGGTAAATGAGAAGACAAAGAAGTAAGGGAGTGTCACATTTGTGTGTCTGCATTAAAGAGCCCTAGAGAGGGGTTGTAGTTTGGATTTTGGGAGAGAATGAGAGAGAGAAAGAGAAGAGGCACAAAGAAGAAGAGGCACAAAGAATAAGAGACACCACAGAGGGCAAGACAAAGGAGGAAAGGTATGTTGGCAAATAGCAAACAGACACTTAGAGAGGGAAGGAGGGATAGAGAGAAAAGGATAGAGCGACAGATTGAATGCGAAAGAGGGAGCAAACGTGCAAAGAAACCTCAAGTTCATAAAACTACAGTAAAAAAAAAATCATAGGCATGCAATTCAATATGCCGTTGGATAGACGACACACACTACTATTAAACCCCCAATGTACAGGGGGTGCCAATCCCAACCCCCTCATCTGACCCCTCATCTGATATATAAATAAAATGGTAGGTAGGTCAAACAGTGAACTCTCCTATCCATTATTTTCGAAATCAGGGTTGCATTTTAAAATGGATACTCAAATGCAAATGGTTTCCTGTCCTAAACCCAGTGTGGGGAACTATAAACCATGCCAAGGGTTTTAAGGTAAGCAAGAAGGACTGATGCACTGATTTTGGCAGCATCCTGTAGAAAGATATGCAGTTTGTTAGGCAAAACATGGAATTGGCATAGAAATCAGTCAAGAGTGAGATAAGGCTAGGCAATTAATAAAAGCATCTGACAAATGTATCTATGCGCTTGAGTTTTTGTGGAGAACGTGTACAAAGTGTGTCGTATCAAATTAGTTTCAAAGCTCAGATGTATTATTTGACACCATAAATAAGAGGATATATATTCTCTAACGGTGTTGTCTACCAGAACACTTGGCATAACCTCAGGAAGTAGATATGGTGCAGACATTATCGCAGGAGTTCAACACTTTCATAGCAATGTCCAGCCAATTCTAAAATAGACATATTAATTTTGTACGTCAGAGAAAAGCGTGGATGTCAGTTATGCTAATGTTGAATTATTGTGCATGTGTGATAAGTTATCCAATGACAATGAAGGGATGTTTGCCCTTTAATTAAATTGGCCTATCAAAGCCTACCATTCACATGGTGCTAATTTGCATACAAATGTTGCGTAATCTTGGAAAATCTACAAAGATCGGTTGGATGCAGACATGCATTGAGTGTGTTCTTTTTCTTGATGATTAAAGACACGTTTTGACTCCCAGGCATCTGTTTTTCCCAGTCTCTGCCTAATGGATGGGAGCATGAGAATCCATGGATGTCTGATGGAGGCATGGGGTGTGTGGGGGAAGGACCCCTTACACACAAAGGATGCACAATTTATGCCCAAAACTGAAACAATGTACATGTGGCACACAACATACAGGTCACAGCAGCAGTTCACGAGACAGGTAACCAGTTGGACTGGGTCATTACTCAAAACCTGAAGACCCAGAAGGTACTTACAGAACCTTGCATTTGGCCAGAACATTTCTTGGTCACTTTTGAGGTACTTCTAAATAATTATTTTTAAAAAATGGATAACCCGCATATCAAGGTGTTAAACATTTTAAAAACTTGGGTCCACAGCAATTAAAACCTTGCTTATCAAGGATCTTAGACTCATTTCAAGATATAAACAATTGTGAGACTATGTTGCAGAAATACCTAACACACATGCGAGATTTAGTGGAACTGGTTGATCCCTTGAAAGCAAAATTGGTGAGGAAAAACAATAACCATCATAAATGGTATAATGAAGAGATTAATAAGTTAAAATTGGAAAAACAAGCCATGGAAAGAAAATGGCAGCAAAATCCTACTCATGAGAACAAAGATAACTGGAAATGCCTAAATTATAAATATAGGAAAGGTGTAAGAGAAGCGAAAACAAACTCTTACAACAAGGAGATAGCAGCAGCTCCTAACCCCACCAGCAAAATCTTTGAAATTCTTAAAGGCATAGAAAAACCAAAGACGCTCACACCCCCTTACATGCCCACAAAAGAAGATTGTGATGTGGTACAAAATGCATTTGCAGCCAAGTTTGAGAAAGCTCGAAATAATATTATCACTTCTAGAGAAGCTTTAGGTATGGTAATGCATTCTATAGATACTCCCAAATTAGGAGAAATAGCCAGTTTCAGTTTTACACCAGTCTCAGAGGAAGAAATGGCCTTAGTACTGGCCAAAATGAAACCAACATCGTGTGCAGAGAACATCTTGCTGACAAAAATCATCCTTGACAACAAAGAACTATTTTCTCCCGTTTTAACGAAGTTAATAAATGCTTCGTTTAAAGAGGGCATAGTGCCTAGAGAAATTAAAGAGGTGACCATCACACCTTTGGTCAAAAAGGCCGGCTTAGACCCTAAAGATCCAGGTAATCTATGCCCTATTACAAACTCTAACTTAATTCTTAAGATCCTAGACAAGATAGCAACCAACCAAATTCAGAAGTACATAGAAGCCCAGGGATCACTTTATGAGCAGCAATCGGGCTTCCGGGCAACTCATAGTACTGAAACCGCCATGTTAGATTTACAGAATCACATGATTGAAATAGAAGATAGATGCAAAATAGGGATTTTGATGCTGCTCGAACTTAGTGCAGCTTTTGACCTGGTGGATCACCAGTTACTACAAAATGCCTTAGACAAAATAGCAGGTTGCTCTCCGGGTGCCCTGGCAATGCTCTCTTCCTTTCTTAAGGACCGACGAGCCAGAGTATACTGGGGGGAGAAATTCTCAGAGACCGCTTCTATTATTTTTGGAGTCCCTCTGGGAGCAAGTTTATCGCCATTGCTGTTTAATCTTTACATGAGAAGTCTCTGTGATCTTTTGAAAAGCGTTGGTGTATTCTTTACGAATTACGCCGACGACACTCAATTAATCTTCTAACTAGAAGAAGACCATCTCATGGATAGTGCAAAAATAGCCGAGGTCTATAACATCATAGACCGCTGGATGCAACAACATTGGATGTGTTTCAATAACACCAAAACTGAGCTAATGATTTTTGGAACACGTCAGGCCAGAGCTAAGCTAGTGGATGAATATGAAAAATTCGTCATTAAAGAGCCCAATATTCCAGTAATGACGCAAGTCAAAATGCTCGGGATGATGGTTGAGGCCTCAGAAGGCTCAGTGGGACAGGTAAATTATCTGTATAAGCATAATGCATATTACTCGCGACTACTGAGAGCCATTAGACCATTTCTGAACGAGGAAAACACGGCTATCATTGCTAGGGCGATAATTTTGTCGCGACTTGATTATGGTAATGCTACTTGGAGCTACCAAGAAAGATATTAGCAGATGCCAAGTAATGGAAAACAATGCAGTATGCATAGAAAAGGTGATTAAAAAGAGGGAGCACATAACTACAGGAAGAAAATCCTTACACTGGCTCAGAATTGAAGATAGAGTCACATTTAAGTCAATGACAATAGTTCATAGATGCCTATCTGGTGATGCACCAATCTATTTTAAAAAACAGTTTTCAAGATACATCCCCCGGAGACATTTAAGATCAGTTGACCAGGGCCTGCTCAATGTGCTGCGTTTTCATCGCACTGCAGGACTCGGTAGATCCTTCCCAGTACAGGTAGCACAGCAGTGGAATAGATTGCCCGTCACGCTCCGGCTAGAGGAAAACTACCAGATCTTTAGGAAATGTCTGAAAACTCACTTGTTCCAGGGAGTTGCTCACTTACACAAACAGTTAGCTGGCTTTTACCTAGGCTAGCAGTATGTTTTATGTCGTCTTGTCTTTCTGTGATTCCGCGCCCTGATTCCCGTGGGCTACCGGCGCGATATAAGCATATATAATCATAAACAAACATAAACTGCAGGGATCTGCATGTTACAGATTTTGAATTAACCGGATACGAGACATGCATGCTACAAACGTCGAGTCAACAGGGCACTGCACGAAGACATAGGTCACCCAATTTCACCTATGAAACACTGCCTCACATGCAACACAGCACAGAATAATATGTTAAGGTTACCGTAAACATGTACCAGCAACTAACTGAGACATCAGTCACTAGTTTGGGTGCTGGATGGCTCACCAAAAAAACCATTACAGGCAATCACGTCATTACCAGAATGAAATTGCATGCGAAAACACCTAGGCAAACTCAGTCTAGGTCTAGGCACACAAACACAAATACTCGAAAGGTTAAACAGACCCACTTACAGGCACCACATTACACTGAGGCAATCAGTCACACACATACAAAAGAACTCAAACACTGAGGCAATCAGTCACACACATACAAATGAACACAAACGCATATGCAGAAAATAACACAATTAAGCAAACACAGCCACAAACATACGCATTCACAAACAGTAACACGAAAATGTATAAAAGTACAATAATTAAGGCAATCGCTTGCACACATAGCTAGATATACACAGCCACACATACATTTTAATACTGAGATACTAACCTTCTACGCAGGCAAAGAAATGTACACCCACATATAAAATCATGGAAAAGCATGATGCACACACAAACCAATGGAAAACAAATGCACATGGCCAGACAGTTACGCAAAACTAATACATTGCAAATACGTGCTTTCAAAACGCAATGTTACATGGGAAGTTATTGTATATGAGCCTTTGTGTATGACTAACACACAAATACATCCCAGCACACACCAAGGCACACACCATCACATACAGGACAGTCCCTCGACAATACCTTACTGCTGGAGAACAATCTGGAGGATTCCCTAGAGCCTGGGTAGAGAGCAATTCGTTTTTAGGGACGGAAATGAAGCCTTCTTTCTTTCCTCCGTGCAGTCGTCAATCCTGCTGGACAGCTGGATTGCAAAGGCAGCCATCAGTGAGAGGCGGCCTTTTAATGTCCCGAAGCGGCGCAAAAACGGGGAAATGGTGACCAGGGCTCAGACTCATGTAACGAACTACGACATAACGTAACTAGACGGGTCAGAAGACTATGAGAAACAGAAAGCACCTGCTGTGGCTACTCCCCCCTCGGTATTTGCGTCTCCCGTCCCCGGCAATCGCCCCCTCTCAGAGCAATCGTGCCCCCTGGGTAATTGCGCCCCCCCCCCCCCCCCCCCATGGCAATTGCACCCCAGCAGCTGCCTGCTTGCTCTTCCTGCTCCGAGAAACGGTTCTGAGTGAGAGTAGATTCTACCTGTGAGTCTACCTACGGCATTGAAAACTGGACAACAAGGATCGATTTGATTAGGAAATTGACAATGAAAGTAATGCGGACTCCATAGTGACATCGATCCACAAGGACTAATTGATTCAGATAGAGCTGGAGCACTTCACGTGCCCTAGGCACTTTTCTTAGCACTTTCTTCATGGCTCAAGGTAAACTTTTCAAGCTGCTATTGGTGCAGTGCTGACTTTACATAGGGCAGCAACCCAGTCCATATTCTAGGACTCTGTTTATGATCCAGGGACCGGGGGCGCTGCAGGGATCTGGGCACCATGCAGGGCATTCTGGGTGCACCCCTGCATGGTTCTTTTCAGCAGGAAGCAGAAGGTGTTTTACACCTCAACACATTGTGTGGGGAACACACACAAACACTTCTAACTCCTTACCTGACTATATCAAGTGTGGGCCAAAGCTGGGGCCCCAGAGCCTGGTGCCTTTCCTGTACAGAAGGATCAGAATAAAGTCAATTGCAGTCAACATGAAAGTCACTAATGCTACCAGACCCTGATGCCCTTCTAAAATGCATAATAAAGCAGAAACTGCTTTATCTCAAGATGGAGTGAATAGGGCAGGTGTAGTATATTTGTACCCGATTATGACCAGACTGGCTCTTGTCTGCAAGGACGTATACCTGGCGGTGAGTGGTGGGACGGTGCTATATTAAATGACTGTTTGCTGAACATGGTTTGGGAGTAATGGAGAAGGCTGGAGCAGTTTACATTGGCTATGGGTGTCCGGATCTGTGTGCATTACGGTGCGCCCAAGGCAATAGGTTTGGTGACTGTGAGGGTGGTGATGCCGGCGCTCTCCCCATGCAATGACGAGGACTATGGTCCTAATTTTAAATAAAAAAGCACACTATTAAAGAAGATTCTTCAACAGATTGTGCAGCATGTCCGAGTGACATACGGCGCAGTAATGTTCATGTTAATGTTAAAGGTATTTGAAGCGCGCACCGACACCAACCGAATTGGTCCCCAGGCGCTAAGGCAGATCTGCAAACAAGAAGGGGGGGGGGGTTTAATCGGGTGAAGAGGGAGTAGGAAAGTGAGAAAAGTGATGTCGTGTTGGCAGCTTCAGTTCGGCTTTCACCGGGCGCTGAGTTTATGTGTGAATATCTGATCAATGTGAGTCCTTGTGTGCTGCTGGTGCGAGTTATGTGTTGTTTGTTGTTGCAGTGTGGTGAAGTGCATGCGGTTTGCCGTGCGAGAAGGTGGTTGTGTGGATTTGTGTGTGAGTTAAGTATGCAGAAATTTGAGCTTTTGGGTTAGTGGGTTATATGTATCTTAGTCCTTATAATTTTTGTACCAACTGGCACATTTATTGGAGTGCTGAGAGTGGGACAGCCAATTAGATTACTGCAAATGCGTGCAGTAAGTACAGGTTCAGACCTTGTGCTGAACCTCACATTCAATAGGCAACTGACGTGGGCTGATGGAGGGGCTACGAGCGTTGACGCATTTACTCTATATGCTGAAAGTATTGTTGACCTTTTATCCAGTCAGTATTGAATACTTGTCCCTTCCCCCCTTTGTGAACACTCATTAAATTCCCATATGTCCGGCTGGGGACAATAAATAGCATAATAAACCAGCTCTGCTGTCAATGATAAAACTCATGATATTGGCGGGGGGTGCTGTTGAGCAGCCTTGGAAAATGGCTGCCTAGCTAATCGGCTCCGTACTTCGCCGCAAATAAAAATGGAGCTGTTGGCGGTTCTAAAGATCCTGACACGCCAGAATTATATCTACTGACCGCAGATAGTGGGGCGCAACACCTGATTTTGTCCCGTGATGATTGCTTGCTCCGAGCCTGAGAACGGACCGTCTGTGACTCGGAGGGCGGAGTCCACCCAATCCTCACCCCGCTCGCCTGCGGCAGTGATACGCGACCATCCGGACTGCCATGTGGACACCCAGAGCGGGATGGCTGTGGCAATCCACCCTCCTATATTGCTGGTTGGTGGACCGTGGCCGAGGGGTAATCCCTTGCTTCTACCCTCATCCCACTGAGTGGCTTTGACCGGAGCGACTGTGAGCTCCGGGGCAGTGGGTGTGCAGCCCCACCGGATGGGAGAGGGCCCGCCGACCAGACATTGGCGTGCTGCCGAGCTCCTCCACTAATTGGCACAACGACATCACGCAGGGCTGGGCACCCCTGCCTTTACTCACTCACCAGCTACGCCATCCGCCCTGGCTGCTCTCTCCAGCTCCGACCCTGACCGCGAGCCCCTCACTGGGTCTGTCGGGCGTGGCGGGAGGGGCCTGGTAATCCCCCCTGCAAAATCCTCCCGCCCGACTGGACAAAAATCTACCGCAACCGGCCTCGAACCACTGGGGGGGGAGGTACACTTCACAGCCGGAGCGCCCGCTGTGCACCGGTGCCCCTGTGATCGGCTGTATCCTGTTGGCTGCAACTTAACTGCTGGTGCCCGCGGGCTCTCGTGGCCCTGCAAGCACATGATCGGGAGTGGTCCTGGAGGGCCACGACATGCCGTAAACAACATTTCCTGCGCTGATGACCATCCTCACTTCGTCACCATGGGAGCAGGTGGAGAGTGCTGAAGAGCTCCCACCTGCTGAAACTACACTAAACAACGGCCCACAGCAAACGCAGCGGGCACACCAATCATTCCATGCCCGTCTCCTGACTCGCCTCCTCCAAGTAAGTGATGGGTGCGGGTGGTATCTGAATAATAAATTGCTGTGCCTGCTGAGTTGGATCAGTGGGCAATACTTCATACAGTGCCAAAGGCCCATCTGCACCACCCACCGCCCCTACTGAGCCTCCCCATGGCTGCTGGAACCTTTGCTGCCCCGAGAACATCTAAGCACCGTTAGAGGCTACTGGGGGGCCTGGATGTGGTAGCCTACCGCCCTGACCACCTCAATGGAGCTGGCCTCCTGCTACATAGGAGGAGTGCTGTGCCCCAGTGGCAGAGACATCTGAGAATCTGCCATAATTCCGTCGGCCTGCCACTTCCCGCCATCCACCTGGCCTGCTTTAGAAACACACCTCGTAATCCAACTACAGCCCCTTGAGGAGCCCTGTACACCTAGCCCCATCTGTGGCAAACTCTGAGGCCCCAAGGCGCACTCAATGAATACTTGAATTGTGCTGGGGACCGTTCCACCCTCTTGCCATACAGTCCCCACACTGTCTCACCCAGAACATCTATCAGGCCTAAGGAATCCGGAACCAGACCCTACATTGAGGGGAAGGGGGAACAGCTGTTTGCCTAACATGACCAAGGGGATATGGGGGTAAGAAAACCAGTGCCATGGAAGAATTCACAAAAGCAGCACCTAGGCATGATCAAGGGCAATCCACATTAAGCCAGGGCAATAGAGCTATGCCTAACTCTGCACCTACCCCTGACCTAGAGACAATGGCCAAAAACTTTGCGGCCGTTCATGAAAAGTTTGACGATATTAATGCAAATGTTGCATCACTCAAATCGTAACTGGCTCACGAAGGCGCCAGAATCACTGAAGCTGAAACCAGGATCGGAGCCAATGAGGACAGACTGCACCCACTTCAGGATACAGTAGCTACCCTCACCGGCAAAACCAAATGAATGTGATGATCTTGAATCTCGGTCACACAGAAATAACATACAAATAGTCAGGGTGCCTGAGTATGCACTCACCGGAAAGATGGAGCTAGCTACAGAAAACTCACTTAAGGACCTCCTGGGCAACCCCGATCTATCTCCCTTCTTCACCGTTGAGCGGGCTCATCGAGCATTGGCCCCACCCCCCAAGCCTGGGGACTTTCCCAGGCCCATAATTGCAAAGATTTTCAGCTTCCGGGACAGAGATCATATACTTCGTCTTGCTCGAGGAAAAAAAGAACTAAGGCTGGGCTCCCAAACCATCAGGATATTCCCTGACTTCTCCACAGGTGTGCAACAAGAGAGGTGCCAATTCTCTTACGGGTAAACTCTACTTTTTTACTGTCCCAGACGAGGTGGTAAAATTCTTCAAGCCACAAATTCCACTGAACAACCACGCAGATGACATGAGGGAAAATGACTGAGCAAATAAGAGCACCCTATCCTAAATACTCCCTTTGAGGTTCCTATTCACCTTGTTGTCATGAGCTGATAGTGGCGCACACAAGTTACAACCGCCCACCACATGTTACAATATTGGGTGTTACACCCTAGATCCTAAATTGGTGGTTGTGCGGCAGCAGCGTACCCCTCTGCGGCTGTAATAGCTGTTCTGAAGGTTCCGTTATGCACGGGTCCCTGTTGGACCTCTTGTAAGGGTGGGCCAAGTTGGGGTAGGCCTACCGGAAGTAGAACCAGTGGGGAGGGACTTACACTGCTTGGTGGGAAGGGGCAGTGAGGGAGAAGGGGATCTCAATTGGGGAGTGTAATGACAAAACTGGCGGAAGCAGTACAACAGTGCACAAGTTGGGTGATGAATGTGAGTTTATAATAGACACAACATCCTGTGAACAGAGGTGGAAAATCTGGCATATACCCTGAAATGTGAAATGGCGACTAAATTAATGTCATGGAATGTCCGTGGGATTGGTCATTTTACAAAGGCGCGTAGAATTACCGAGTATGCACAAAGACATGGTGTGAAGATACTCCTCTTACAAGAAACCCACACTGCATGACACATAGCGGCCGGCATAGCACCTTCGTGGGGATCGAATCGATTTTCTACTACTTTTTCAACACATTCAAGGGGAGTATTGACACTCATTCATAAGTCAATCAAATTTACACTGAAAAAGAGCTATATAGACCACGAGGGCAGATACGTTATCCTGCACTGTATGATTGCGAGCAGGCAATACTTGGTAGTGAACACATACAGTCCCAATGTCAATACCCCAGAGTTCTTGATGAAGTGGTCTCCATCCTTATGGGATATGCAGGGGTCCAGATCATTTTGGTGGGGGGATATGAATGTAATACTAGGTACTGACCTGGATAGAACGGGATCTACACCAAGGGCCCAGTCACGTGCGTCTCGAAGATTACACCTGCACATGGTATCACTAAGGTTACGAGATACCTGGAGAATTTTACATGCTCAAGAGAGACGATACTCATATTATTCATCAGTACACGATAGTTCATCTCGAATTGACATGTTCTTAACGTCAGGCGATTTGATAAGCAAAGTTGAGAATGCTGATATGCTCACCTGCACGTTATCGGACCATGCCTCAGTGATGCTATCTATGGTGCTGGGATCGTCTCCACCTGCCTGCATTGCCTGGTGCTTTAAATGGGAAGCTCTAGCGGATATAGTATCCAAAGCTGAGATCCGATCTGATATTGAGACATTTTTTGAATGCAACACACGACATGGCACGTCGGCGGGGGTGCGATGGGAGGCCTTTAAGGTGTACATACGGGGCATGTCTATATCAAGGGAGGCAGGCATACTAAAGGTGATCAGAAATGATCTTAATTGCTCTGAAGCCAAACTCGAGGGCTGGAACAGGAATGCGTAACAGCGGCAACCCCTACTAAGCTAGCACAGATACGGGCGGAATTGGAGATTTTTGAGTCGCATGCCCTGAGAGAAATACGCTCCTTCTCATGCCCACAAGCAGCAAAGAAATGGGGAGCAGATGAAAGGACTGGTAGGACATTGGCTAGACTGATTGGAACGGAGGGAGGTCGGTCCCAGATAGAGTGTATTACTGACGAACAGGGCAACCTGCAGTGGGCAGATCGGCAAATACTCGAAGTCTTCTCCAAGTTCTACAGAGATTCGTACACATCAGACCAAGTGCATGACGTACACGATATACGTGCTCTACTTGATCACATCCCCATGACCTCCATTAGCCCCTCGACCAGAGATAGCCTAGATAGTCTGATCACCCTAGATGAAATAGTGAAGGCTATAACTGAACTTCCGAAAGGCAAGGCCCCCAGCCCAGACGACTTCACTCCGGAATTCTACCAAGAACATGTAACGCTCCTTGCACCGCTCCTGCTGGAGGTCTGGACTGAATCACTCCATGAGTCTATTCTTTCTCCTTCCATGCGCGAAGCTTTCATAACCGTCCTCTTGAAATCCAGCAAACCTGGTGCTGAATGCGGATCGTATAGGCCCCTGTCACTCATGAACATAGATACTAAAATATTTGCGAAAACAATAGCAAATAGATTTCTTCCACTCATGCCCCATCTAATACACGAAGAACAGGGTGGATTTGTTGCTGGACGGTCGACATCTCTTAATATTAGAAGACTCTTCAACGTACTGTCCAGAATTGACCTACAGGCAGAGGCGGTGGCCGTCACACTTGACGCTCAAAGGCCTTCGATATGGTTTCCTGGCAATATTGTGGGAGGTCCTGGAAAAGATGGGCGTGGGAGCAGACATGATTAAATATATCAAACTGTTATACACAAGCCCCACAGTGAGAGTACTGGTTAATTCTCAAACCTCAGCACCCTTCACTCTGAGTAGGAGCACCCGGCAGTGCGGCCCGTTCTCCCCCGTTCTTTTCGCATTGGTCATCGAGCCCATGGCGGATTACCTCAGAGCACAACACGCCCGCAGGGGGATACGACTGAAAGATAATCTCAAGATATTGCTATATGCGGATGAGGTGCTGTTAGACATCAGGAACCCATCCACAAATCTGGATCCCATACTAAGGGATGTGATCCATATAGGCACCTTTTCCGGGTTCACTATTAACTACAGTAAATCTGAGATACTAACACTTACCATGGCAACCCAACAACCCACATGAGAATACCCCCTCCGATGGTCACCGGATAGAATCCGATATCTAGGGGTCCAAGTATCTAGATCTAAATCAACACTACTAACTGATAACTATACTACTGCTGAACGGTACGTTGAATCCAAAACAACCAGATGGCACTCCCTCCCTCTCATGCTGGCAGGGAGGCTGTCACTGGTGAAAATGATTCTAGTCCCGAAACTCCTGTACATTTTTGCGAAATGTCCCTCTCTGCCCTGGAAAACAATATTTTGAAAAATTACAGAATACATGCGTACAATTTTTATGGCATGCCGGGTGGTTCGCAAAAAGTGGATACATATGACTCTACCCTATGAAAGAGGAGGCTTCACCGCCCCAACCTTAAACTATATTGGATAGCAGCGCGGGCCCAATATGCTAAGCATTGGTACACGGACCCTGATGGTCCCCCTCATATAAAACTTGAAAGGTTGGTGGCGGGCGAAACTAATCCTAGGACACTGATCCTGCATCGGACCTACAAAGACGACTCACCACTAGATCCCACTGTTGCCATGCTATTTGCATGGGATCGAATACTACGCCGCTGTCAGAATTGCACCCTTACTATAAATGGCTCCCTATCTGGGGATATTCTGGGCTCAAACGCACGCATGATAGAACGTTGTGCCAACATTGGCAGACACTGGGATACTTAGCGCTGACCGACCTATTCCCGGAGGGGAAATTCATTTCTCCACAAACGTGGCGGGCCGGACACTCGGGGTCGGGACTTGAAATGCTACAATACTATAGACTCCGTGCATCAGTCTGCACTATGTGGTCGTGCTACCCAGATGAACCTCCTGACACGCTGGAAATACACTACATCGCCAATTCCATAGGAGCTCGAGGTGTGGTCTCTTCACTATATAAGATTTATTAGCAAAAACCCCAGATCAACCCCCTTAGAGTGCGAGACAAATGGGCGAACAAACTAGACATTGAAATCTCTGATGATATGTGGAAAGAACTATGCTCTCACAAACGCAAGGTCTCCCTTAACGTCAGGTTCCGCTGCATGCAATACAAACTCCTAAATAGATTATGTTTTCTTGTTTTGGGTGAGTAGTATCAGTCTGTGCGCTCTACCGCTGGTTTAGTTTATTAGGTATTCTTCGTAACTGACCGGTACACAATTAGTTGGGGGTCAGTGGCTGCATGGTTCAGTAGGAACTGATATTCACCAGTCGGTCTGATTGTTACGAAGGGTGCGGTTTTTTTCTATTGAGCCTTTGCGCTTGGGTTTCAGGTGTCCCCACAGGTTTCTGAATTATATAGTAATTTGTGAGTTACACACTTGTTAGTGTTTTTTTGAATATAGGTTGAACACTTTATTTCGTATATTTTTCATTCATATTATACACATAAGTTTAATTCACTTAGTGTGTACTCTATTTTGTTCCACAAATATCATTATCACACAAGTTATTTCACTTTGTGTATTCCTTTGTGACATAAATTGTGACTTTTCTGGTGGTTGTGGCGTTATTCCTAATATGAAACATTTGTGCTATTGTGAAGTGGTTTGTTAATTTACAAAAAACATTTGTGCCAACATTTCTCCGCACGTGCTGCTGTTTCGCCCTTTCTTGGGCTTTGTCAAGGCACATTCTTTTCTTAGTGTTGTGTGTCAGTCTTGTATTTACACTTTACATTTCCCCGCATACATTGCAATTATGTGACACACGTCAATGCTACATAGGCTTGTAGATATATACATCAGATTGTTTTCATTTATTCTTTTTCTTTGCGCGAGAGAATACTTCAGTTGGTCTCAAGTGTCAGGTCAAGGTCAAGGACCCGGAAAGACAGGTCGACCCAAACACAGGACCAGGGAAGGAAAGAAGCACCCAATAGGGCATGCATATATACGTTGAAATAAGAATACTGAATTGATAGATCAAAGAACTCAGATTAAGCGAAACGCAGAACCCCAACAACACGACTTTGCAATTACCTGACACTTGAGACCCACTGAAGTTTTCTCTCTCACAAAGAAAAAGGAGAAAAAGAATAAATGAAAACAATCTGATGTATAAATCACCCTCCTGTGAATACAGTAGAGAGGCCTGGAATCAGGACCAGCTTAATAGCCCTTCTTAAGTGGTCATTTACAGTTTCAACTCCTTGTTGGCTGCCTTCCTTTGTTCTGCTGTGCAAAGTAAATGCATGCAACCAAAGAAAAACCAGAGCATGATCTGTTAGATATGTTTGGCCAGTCTGAATTGCCGGGATCCGAGATATTAGATTGGCGGATGAAAGAATAACACGTATAGTGCCTCTCATCCAGATGGAAGAGCCACCATGCCTGAAAAGGATGAGAATGTTTGGCAATGCATTTAGCTTCCACCTCTCTGACTGGAGAAAGGGTCTCCGTTTTGTCTGCGTTAAGGTCAGGGATACAATTTGAATCTCCCAAATGAATGTTTCCCCTATGCAGAACTTCCTTAAAAATTGTCCTGCCTTTCATGTCGACCATAGTTCTTAAGCAGCGTAAATACCTGCGCATTCAGGGGACAATACACCAGACCTGTGATACTCTGCAGCCACTCGCCCCCTCCCTCCATTGCTTTATATTGGATGTTGCCACAGAACTAAGCCCAATGTGGGGTGGAAGTTACGCACATACTATTAAGGAGGCGTCAGGCTTCACAAATTAGAGGCTCTGTCACTTTAAATGGTAATTTCCAGGCCAAAGCAGACCTCTTTAAAAAAGGTTATCTGATATGATATGATATTGCATTTTTAACACGCCTGTACACAAGTGTTTCTAGGCGCATGTACATAAGTGTTTCTAAACCTGACATGTTTACCCTGCTTTCAGCTTATTGTGTGGGGTAGAGAATAGGTTTGGGTGAATACTGAAGTTCAAGTTGGGGCTCATGTAGTACACCCTCAATGATAAACCCAAGCAAATCACCCAATGGGATTTGCATTAGGAAACATCACCATAATGATCTACGCACCACACAGGTGCCACCGAGGGTGTTGGAGGGTGTTTCCCCAAGCCTCATTTTGAAATAGTCTCCCATGCATCTTTAGCTAGCCCTAAAATCATCTATCAGAAAGGGAAGAGTGACAAATAGCACCAGTGGAGGCTACTGGCTACATTGTATACAAGAAAAGCCTTTTCAGAAGGTAAGAATGACCACCACATTGAACATTTGACAAATATGTCTGTGACAGTGATTCCACTCTGAAACCTTCTGAACACACATTGCTCACTGGCCATGCTTCTTCTTTCAATTGTGATAACACCCTAACAGTACAATGTTCGCAAACCATGAGTCACGTATGCTAATTTGAACAGCTGAAACAGCTTCTTGTTTCCCTGCAAGCATTCCTAGTGTGAGTCTCCTGTATTAACTTCTAGGCTCTTTGTGCCCATTTGCTGACACAGAGTGGCGGCACGTTTCTCACATGACAAGGATGACACCCTAATCTGCTCCTTCTATGGAAACCATCAGCATCTCCGCCATCATGCTTCCCGCAATGCCTGTACACGGCGGGAGGCATTCGCAACTGTTTGCATTACGAGGTGCAATGTGTGCAACACCTGTACTGCTCATATGTGTGTACATTACTGCCACCTTATACTGTAAACAATCAAGAATGCATGGAGCGGACTGGATGCACTTGTATATGGTCCCATCTGCGGAGCAATACAAAATGTGCTTTATAGTGGGAATGCAGGCAGTGAAATGCGTTCTTGATGGGGGCCGGGGGTCTGGAAGTTCCATGATATAATAACAAAATGGCATGCTATTTACATAGGGTTACTTTGGTTCTTCACAATAGCTATTTCCTGTGTAACGATCAGTACTATCTTCAAACATAGGGCACCGCAATTTGATGATGCACTTCTTCATTTGCGCTGACTGGTTACTTGGCTACGCTGTGAATATCACTGGGTACCAGGTTCCTCCACGACCAGTAGCCCCTGCACTGCCTCCGGTCCTAGCGTACACTTGGGGACTGTAACTGGAAACCTACAGTCCCTGCCTCCTTGCACTTACTTAGAGCAATGCTTCCCTGATTGCACTTCCCCCTCCCCTTCCTTTGGCACTTCCCCTCTCCCTCCCTCCCCTGCACTTGGCGTTGTTGTACTTGCAAGATCAATCTGAATAACACAAGGCCTAGTAAGAATGTGTGTTTTGTCCTCCGTCTTCCCTCCCTTGTCTTGTCGTGCCTAGAAACACTTGTGTACAGGCACGTTATAAATGACTTATATCATATCGTTTGCACATTTATATCTATGTATATCTACCAAGGATTGGCCTCCACAGAACTGCAAATAATAATAATGGTTTGATTCATTTAGCAGTTCCTGCTGGATTCCACTGCTTATAATTGCTTTAGCTGTGTCTTCCCGACCTGGGTATTGAACCCATGACACTGGGTATTGTTCTCATGGTGAGCATGTTTCCTACCGACTAACTGTTAGCAACGTTCCCAAATGTGCTTATGATATAATATGATATGATATGGCATTTATAACGCGCCTATACACAAGTGTTTCAAGGCACGACCAGGCATGGGAGGGGGAACAGAGGGAAGACAGACAAATGATCCTACTATGCCAGGTGTCATTCAGATCACGCAAGTGCATGGGAAGGGGAAGGAGGGAAGTGCAGAGGGGGAGGGCAGAGGAGACAGTGCAGTACATGGGATAATAAGATAAATAACAAAGTAAAAGTACAGCCAGCAGGTGGCAAGTGCAAGGGTAAGTGCAGCCAACAGGTGTCAAGTGCTGGTAAAGGGACTGTAGGGATACAGAAACAGTCCCCAAGTGCAGGGGTTGCCAGGAGGGCAGTGCAGGAGTGTGACTGGTGGGGAGGGGGCCTGGGCCCGAGATCAGAGGGAGGCCAGGTAACAAGTGCAGTTTCAGTATCAGCCAGGAAGTCAGCAGGGGACAGGAGGAGAAAAAGCAGAAGCCAAGAGAAAGGTTTTGAGGTGCTTCTGGAACCGGAGAGGATTCTCCTCAAGTTTCAAGGAGGCGTGGAGGCTCTTCTGGAGCCAAAGAAAGAGATCTACCACCAACTCATTGCTTGGATAAACGTCTGACCCGTAGGGAGTTGGAGGTGGATGAGCGAAGAACTCGAGAAGGAAAATATTTAGGCAGGGAGAGATGAAGGTATTGAGGCCCCATGCCCCAGAAGGCCTTGTGGACAATGCAGATGGTTTTGAACTTAATCCTTGCAGCCACTGGGAGCCAATGCAGAGATTTCAATCCTGGAGACATACGATCCCTGGGCTTGAAGCCAAGGACAAGTCTTGCAGTCCTGTTCTGGGTAAGTTGTGAGGGCGGAGAGTAGAAGAAGGCAGATTTAGAAAGAGGCTGTTGCAATAGTCCAGCCTAGAGAGAACCAGAGCTCTGGTGATGGTGAGCTTCTGGGGGAAGGAGAGGAAAGGAAGAATGCCTCTGAGGAGGTGCAGCTGGTAGTGAGACTTCTTAGAGACGTCAGAGATGTGAGGAGAGAAGGAGAGTGTGGAGTCGAAGATGACCCCAAGGCTTTTGGCCTCACATGTGGGAGCAGGAAGAGGGCCAAGAGTGGCCGGCCAGAGAGTGACAGGAAAGTAGGGAGCGGTTGTGCCGATGAGGAGAATCTTGGTCTTTATGGCATTAAGGCAGAGGTCATTGGTGGCACACCACTCCTGGATGGTGGACAGACCGTCAGAGATGAGAGAGGGAGAAGAAGTGGCAGAGGGTAACCTGAAAATGAGCTGAGTGTCATCCTCATAGCACTGGAAGTTGGGGCAGAGTGCGGCAATGTGGTGGGCTAGAAGTTCCAGGTATTGGTTGAACAGCCAGGGAGAGAGGTTAGACCCCTGGGGAACACCACAGGTAGAGATAGAGATAGAGGAGAGGAAGGACCTTAGTTGAACCTGGGAGGGTTGATCAGAGAGGAAAGAAGTCAGCCACGCCAGGGCCTGACCGGTTATCCCCAGGTTATCACAGAGACGGTTGAGCAGGATGGTATGGTTGACCGTGTCAAAGGCAGAAGAAAGATCAAGTAAGATGAGAACACAGGGTTTTTTGGAATCAAGGTTGGAGAGCAGGTCTTCATGGATGTTCAGAAGAGCAGTTTCCATGCTTCTGGCAGCTCTGAAGCTGCCGACTGATGATCATGGAGACAACCAACAGAAAACGAGGAAACGAGTGATGGAGATTGGGCGATTGTTAGCTGGGAAATACGGGTCGGCAGAGGGTTTCTTGAGGAGAGGGTGCACAAGGAAGTGCTTCAGGGGCCAAGGAAAGACTCCAGTGGTGAAGGAGTGGTTGCAGAAGTCAGCCACGGTAGGAGCCAGGGAGTCAATGTGTTCCTTGATGGTTTTAGAGGAACAGGGATGAACCTGTTTTGACGAGACTTTCATAGATCGGACTTGTCTAGAAACCTTGTCTGGGGAGAACAGGGAAAGGCAGAGAAGGAGGGGGGAGAGGTGGTTGAAGGAGGGCCAAAGGAAGAGCAGGGAGCAGAGGGAGGAAGGGGAGAGGAGGAGAGCGGGGACAGGATGTCCTGAGTTTTAGAGATGAAATGAGAAGCCAGTGCCGTGCAGAGGGCCTGGGAAGGGACAGGAGAGGTAGAGACTGCGGCAGGATTGGCCAGTTCCTGGCAAATTTTGAAGAGTTCAGCCGAGTTGTTAGATGTTGCAGAGACGCAGGCTTGGATATGAGCTCTCTTCTTGGTGCGGACAGAGATCCGGTATTGCCTTTGGAGCAGGGGACAGGCCAGTTTGTCAGAGGATGTACATGAAGCATGCCATTAACTCTCAGCCACCCTGCATTTGCGTTTAAGGGTGAATAGGTCTGAGTCATAACAGGAGTTGCACTTTGCTTTGGGCTTCAGGCAGATCCTCATGACAGGGGCAAGAACATTGAGAGTATCAAATATAGCAGAGTGGAGCATGGAAAGGGCTGTGTCAGAGTGTGAGTCAGCCAAAGGGGGAGGGTGGGGTAAGAAAGTGGCAGCGAAAGCCTCAGCTGACACGTGCTTCATGGGTCGAATGACTGAGAAGGTGGGTGGCAGTGATGGACTAGGCTTGGCCTGAGGGGTAGATAGGGTGAGCTGGGAAGAAAGGAGAAAGTGGTCACTCCAGTAGAGAGGAGTGTTCAGAGTGGTAGAAAAGGGGAGGTCTGAGGCGATCAGGACATCCAGAGTGTGACCTGCAAATTGAGTCAGGCCAGAGGGGTGAATAGAGAGTGAGAGAGAGTTGCAAAGGTCACGAAAGAGTCCAGAGGAAGGACTGGAAGCATCCAGGTGGATGTTGAAGTCACAGAGAAGGAGGAGTTGAGTGGTCGAGACTAGGAGGGAAGCGGAGAGGTCCGCCCACTCAGAGAGGAAGGAGGAGATCTGACCAGGTGGCTGGTAGATTGTAGCCACAGTAAGGGAATGGCTAGGAGAGAGAGAGCCTGCAGATGAGGCATTCGAAAGAGGAGTAAGCCTGCGTAGGAAGGACAGAGGCAGGGATCCACTCGGGAAGATCAGGGCTACACCCCCTCCGGAACGGTTGGACCTGGGAGCGGAGAGGATCATGTAGCCATCAGGGAGGAGAGTGTCAAAGCTTGTGACAGAGCTGGCTGTGAACCATGTCTCGGTGAGACTGGGGACATCGAGGTCAAGTTCCTCCAGAAGGCGGCAGATGTCGGAGGAGTGTTTGACAGCTGAGCAAGAGTTAAGAGTGGCAATATAGAGAAGGTTGCCACCCTTGAAAGACTTCTGGGGAGGGGTACAAATCAGAGGTATGCCCTGCAAATGTGTAGAAGAAGCCTGAGGGCGGGGTGGGGGCGCAGAAAGGGAATGAGCAGAGGGCAAGGTAGCCAAGGAGGAGGCATCAGGGGGAGGCAAGAAAGCCGTGGATGGGGGTTAGGGGACAGCAGGAGAAGAAAGGAAATTGATGAGGTGTGGCAAGCATCTATCAAAGAGGAGAAGGTTGGCTTGAGGGCCTTGGACCAAGACGGTACCATTCACATAAACATTAATGATGACCTTAGAGGTGTGGAAGTAGGCCAGGAGGGCATCCCACCGGGTGCCACCTTTAATCGGAGAAGAAGAGAAAGAAGGGATCACAGAGACCATATGTAGGGTCCATAGGTCTGGTGAGGGAATGGCAAAGAGGATTTTGGTGAAAGTTTGCCTGGAGGAGGTACTGGTATAGGTGTCAGCGATAGGGAGGCCTGGGTTGGAGACCAGGATGTCCTTTTTAAACTTCTTCCTACCAGATTTAGTGAGGAGAGCAGGATAGTCGATAGAGAAGCAGTTAGAAAACATAGGAGGGACAGAGGGCACCATAGAGTAGGTAGGAGAAGAGAGAAGAGGAAGGGGAAAGGGGAGAACACTAGGGAAGGACACAGGGCAGGGTGCGAGCAAACGAGCCAAAGAGGCAAACAATTGGACAAGAACAACAGACACTCAGATTAAGAGGACAATCACAATGCAATTTTAAGAACACAATAGAAAAAACACCTAAGTTTGAGAGTCCTGGATAGAGGAAAAAGGCCTAGGTTTCACAGAGTGATGTTAGATACTTTCCCAATGCAAATTTAAGAACACTGTAGAAAAACCACCTAACTATGAGAGTCCTGAATAAAGGAAAAAAGGCCTAGGTTTCACAGAGCGATGTTAGGTACTTTGACAATGCAATTTAAAGAACACAGTAGAAAAAACACCTAAGTTTGAGAGTTGGGCAGGGGTTAGCAGAGTAGCATGCGGGTCAACCCTGGTGGATAGCTGGCAGCTGGTGTCCCCTGTGGACACCCGCAGACACAACGAGGAGCCGCCTCTATGGGAGACGGCCTTTGTCCAGTGGCCCTTAGCTGTGGGGCTGCCATGGAAGGGTCAATAAAACCAGCTGAGAGCAAATCACAATGAGAAGGCGCGCTGGGAGGGGGGAGGGAGAGGGAACCCAGGAAGTGGACAACACCAGAGAGATGGAGAGCAAACAGCGTACAGAGTGCGAAAATAAACCAACAAACGTAACACACTAATAAGTTAAAAGGACCCGGATGGTCATGTGGGATAACCACGAGGAAATGTTGTGTGTTTATTTAGCATTCATAACATGAAGAATTTATATGTACGCCTGTCTCGCAATCAGCTCAACAAATATTGCATTTGTGGCTGGCAAGTGGCTGACAGTCCGTGTCAAACTTGTTTTCCATAAACCAACAAATGTCAACTGCGTTCTACATGGTCAAAGTTGGCCTTATAAATCCACCAGATGGAAAACGCCAGTGGAGAAAAACGGTATTAGCACAATTGACCTAAAAACATTTGACCTAAAACATTTGATTGATTTCATTTGTTTGACCTTTTTTCGGTCAGATTTAATTAAATATATATATGGGGTAGGTAAGGGTATAGATTAGGCTGAGGGGAAGTGGTAAGGGGTTTGTGGGGGGTCTCCCCCCGCATTTTAGACCAAAAAAAGGTCAAGTAAATTTGATCAAATGTGATTAGGTCAAATGTTTTAGGTCAAATAGACCCAAACCGAGAAAAACGGTACTGATGATGAGAATGATCGATTTTCAAAGTGACAAAGATATTGCTTTCGTGGAGATTTGCCTGTAAGGGTAACCCCAAATGGTGCCTAAACGAACACAAGGAAGTTATGCATATTAGAATTTCAAAAACATGAAACAAGCAATGATGTTGAAAAGAGCAATCTTGGGCGCCCAGAGGAGATTCTATGTCTCCCCGAAATGTAATGTGTAAATATGCAGTTAAAAATGCACAAGTCAACATCAGAAGGGAAAGAAAACACTATTAAAGTGTATTGTTGCATCCATTCTGTAGGGGACTCTTTATGGGGTGCAGCTAACATGGCATATATTTAAAGCACGGTGCCACCTTTGAAAACACTCAGGAAAATATGAAAGCCACAGGAAGAAATTAGGACTATCCTGTTGCCACACACTTTCAGGCGCAATAGATATGTGATTCTGAATGGCTGAGAATGAAGACATCATCGCGCGTGTATAAAGTCACTGCAAAGGTGTGAACTGGGAATAGAAACTCTGCCACTCGGAAGTGAAATGGATGAGGGGTTTACGCTTAATAGAGCAGACATTGTCAAAGAAGGAAGGCATTGGCCGAGAATGCCAGACCCTAATGATTTACACATTATTTTGTATTATCAGCATCCTCTTAATTTAACGAGTCTGAACCAATTGGATTGTAATCTTTCCTTAAACGCAGGAGTCATGCGTCAACCTTGATTCTCGGATGACATCATATGTAACTTTTCAGACATAGGCGTTTGACCAGCATTGTTCCCCATTCTTAGTTATCTAGTCAGAAAACATTAAAACACATTGGGCCTCATTACGACTCTGGCGGTAAGGGGTTTACGCCGGCGTAAACAGCGCCGACCCTTACCGCCTGAGTACGAGGTCCCTTAGCGCCATGGCGGATTTAACACCTGCTTTTAGCAGGTGTTAAAATCCATGGCGCTAAGGGACCATGGAGTTAATTACGCCACCGTAATTTACGGTGGCGTAATTAACGCCTTCCCCACTCCCATTATGCCCTATGGGGCAAAAATGGGAATGGGGAAGGGTAAATGGGGATTGGGGACTTACCGCCCCGCCAACCTCGGAATGGGGCGGTAAGTCCGCCAACCACCATGGGGTAAAAGTAGTTTACGCCATGGTGGTAAAGTCATGGCCCAGGCGGTAACTTACCGCCTGGGTCGTAATGAGGCCCATTATATGTGTATTCGCCAGAATCAATTCTTTACTCCATTAAGCTAGATTTTTCTCGTTTGTTAACCTTTAAAAGGAAAACAGTGTTGCCCACTGAAAACATATCTCGTTGATTTATTTGTATGCATATTACAATAGACAAAAAAAACATCACTATTTCTTTTTCCCACTATTATATTGTGTTTGGTGCTGTTTCAATTTACAGCGGTTGAAAATGAAGGTCCTTAGAAAATAGTGTCTACGATCTGACCAGATGCGTAGAGCTGGGTGTTGCTACCTTCTAGCGACCCGCTGCCTAGGGGGTTCAATCCACCGCCCAGAATTATTTAAATCCCCTTGCCCAAAGCCTGGTGGCCAGCACCAGCTAAGCTCTTTTGGGGACGGAGCACGGACACCTGTGTGCGCCCCCCCTCCACCAAACCAAAGAAATTGAGGGATCTAAATATCTGGTCATGCCCCCACACAAAGTATAGCTTGATACGGTGCCTCGTAGTGATCAATATATGCATAGGTATTCCCATTCTTGCTCTGTATCAGATTGATAATCAAGTAGCATTTCACGGCAACATTACCAGTCCACGGTAGGGGTACTGGTGTTCTACGATTGGTAAAGGGCACTTTTCCTCAATGGCAGCCACCAGCAAGGGACACAGGCCATAGTATTAATGCAGGCCACATATCCTATGAAAAAGGTGCACATAATCCAGAAAAGACGGATGACTCCGATTAGCTGCCTTGCAGAATGCAAATGTGCTCAAGCATGGAGAGAGGATACCAATTTAGAGCAAGGGGAAAGCTACACATACAACAGCATAGATATTGGATGAAGCTTAGAAACTACCAGGAAGGTGTCCATAATCCTGACAGAATGAGATTAGACGAGGGCCATGGTTTTCAAGTAGTACTACCATTAAAGAGCAAATAAATACGTGTCTGTGGTGTGCAACATATAAATACCCACCATTATTATAGAGGAAGCAAAACTGCAGCCAGTGAAAACACGAGTGAGGCTTTTTTGAAGATCATACACTGAGAACAAAATCACTCTGAAGTGTGACAATTTTTAAAAAGTTTAGGGAAGGGTAATATTGATAGATTAGGCAATGCGAGATTAAATTAGATGAGGATCACACATTGTTTAAGAGGCTTGGCTGGGATTTGCGCCCACTGCAGTTTCTGCATTTTACGACTTTCTTTTTCCAGTTCTTACCATGAACTAAAATAATACAATTTGATCGAAGTGACTTGGAAAGTACACAAATCACATAACCCAACATGACAATTTTTTAAAAATAGTTAAGCATCTAATGCAAAATGGAAATTATTGTAGCTCCATTGTCTCCATCATCACGGGAAGTATATAAGTAACAGCAGTCTAATTGATCGTACAAGATGTTATCTGGATTTCTCTTTTGTATTTTATAGCTTTAAACATGCCCAGAACACAGAAATGTGAAATTATTATTTATAAACGTGCAGATAAACCTTTGAATTAAAGAAAAAAAGCAAACTGTGTTTTGGTGTCAAATGAGCAGACCTTAAAAAATGCTTGCCAGAGGCCTGCGTTTTCTTGTCCACTTCGTTCAGTTAAATGTTATGTTGGAGGCATCATAGCGCTAATGGAGGAGAGAATCACAGAAAAGGCCAGCAGGCTAGCCAATAGACACAAATATTTAGAAAAGGAACATTTTCAGTTGACGGTGAAACAAAAGATGATCGTTGATAGCACGGAGAGTGCAAGCCAGCTGATTCCAGAGTGTGGTGGCAGCTACAGAAAACGCACGGCCACCCACTCTGGAGCGGCAAAAGTGGGGGACCTGTATAAGAAAGGCATTGGCAGAGTGAAGCGAACGTGATGAAACCCCAGGACAAAACGTGTCCCTAAGATATTCAGCCCCTTTCTTCTGTCTAGAACCCCTTACACTCAAATGGCTTATATCAAAAGGGTTCTATGTTATTTTGCCGCAGGATTTTTCTTTTTTTGGGGGGGGTTACCCCCCGAAACCCTCCTTTTTTTTTTGTTTACATTATTCCCTTTCACCCACAAATATTTATTAAATTTTCAAACCACGCCCCCCCAAAAAAAATCCCGCGGCAAAAGAACTTTATATCATCAAAAGAAAGATGAGTCAATGGGCTAAGCACTGCCACCAGCATGTAACAAGCCAAACCTTTTCACAGAAGACAGCATAGTACTATCAGTGATATAAACTGATTTGTCCAGGATAACTGTATCGTTTGCTGGCAAAGCCAGGATATGGCTATGAACACCTTGGTTCCACAGTCTGGAATTTGGTCACCTAATCACCTATCCAGACAAACACTTTATACTAATCATCAGGAGTGGCTGTCTAGGTTTTACAACCATGCATCTGAAGAAAACGATTTCTAGATCTCACCAAAACTGACACATTTGTGTTTTTCTAGCAACCACTATCTGGTGCAGGTACAATGCTGATAATAGCTCCTGGTGTGCTACAAAACAAAGGACATATAAGTGCAGATTTACCGGCTTCAGACATAGCAAAGGCCGTGTCAGATGGAATTTCTTTTTGTAATCTTGCATATGACCACATATATCTGCAAAGAGTGCTTAACACACTGAGCTATCTTCTGCGCCATCACAGCACTCAAATGTATCAATATGCATTTGAACTTTGGATGTTACACATGATCAGTATGCTCCCCACAGAAAGGTGAGAATGCTACAAGAATTTTGCCGTAATTAATGAGAAGACCCGCCTGAGAAGGAGCGGGTGCTTAATGCCCTCTGTTCCTCTTTCTCCTCCTAAGAATGATAGAATATTTGAAGATCAAAAGAGGAAATGTATCCTCTAAAGGAGTTAAAAGCAGTGGCGGGGTATGTTGATCGGATATATGCAACCCCTGCTTATAGGATAACATGGAAGAGAGTGTGAAGGAGCAGCTGAATGCCTCTGCGGGAAGTCCCGCCCCCATCCTTCCTATACGCTGGAAGCCAGAAATCACGACATGCACAACACCAATGATGGTACCTATTTCACAAAGAGCCTTCGACAAAAAGGTATCCATTGAGAAGACCCTATATGATGTATAACCGTAGAGATGACAATCTCTTGGAGGAGATCCCCAAAGGAATATGAAGATGAGAGAAAGAGAAGTGGTGACGTTATAGGAAGCGAGCATGACGCATTGAGAAGAGTGGCTGAAGAAAAGGATGTATAGACTTTATGAAATCTGATGATGAAATAAAGAATCGAGTAAACTTTCATATGCAGAATGAAGATGGCACGTGTGAAGATCACTGCAGAATATGCAAGCCATTTTATAACTGTACAAATGCAGCAACGCAAGTAGACTAGGTGATCTTAAAGGCTAACTATACGTAGTGAATAGATTGCAGGCAGTGCCACCATTATATAGAATTCTGGACATTGGTGTTGCATATTTAGTAAGCTCAGTCCCAAAGAGAAGGAAGGATGGGAAAGCTGTGTCACTGCAACATGAAACTAAGAGCATGGAAAGGCCGGGAAGGGCTGTCTGGCCTCATGTCAAAGGATGAAGTAGCTAAGAACTGGTTATCTATCTCTAAAGAACAGGAACCGTGAGACATTGAATCATCTTGTGTTAAGGTACAAAAAAAGAACACCATGAGTGCAAAGTAAATAAATTCAAGAGAATTCAATGCTGCAAAACAGGCCAAAATAATGTCTCCTTTCACGTGAGCCAAGGATGGAAATAGGAGCTGAGCTGGCAGACCAGAATTGGGATAAGAGTGTGATTATACTCCCTTATATTCCCAGGAGTAAGGATACTTTGCAAGGCCAAGTTCAAAGAAAATCTGAATGGCAGAAGGCATGAGTGATGAGAGATGTTGGGCTAATTGGGTGGGGAGACACGGTCAAGTCCACCCACTGACACCTGGGTACCAGCTTATGTGCTGCTAGTGAACTGAATGTTCCAGAAGGGCACGAGCGTGCCAACCAATTATAGCGGGCCATATATCGAAGGGCCTTATAGTTTGAGAGCCAATTATATACTGTGTACTTATTAACTGTTGAAGATGGCTTGCACTAGGGGTGGGCATAAGCTGTCCACCTGACTGTAGAGACCCAATCACTACCCATCCCTATATAGAAAGTATACTTAGATGTACCCCTTGAGCGTATCACAACACCCGTAGTTTTTTTTATTTGCCATGTAGTTTGATGGCACGCTTGATGAATTTTTAGTATATAAATGTGTTCTTTATGCAAAATGATTGAGAGCTTGAACGAATGTCCGTTGATGTCTGTTGTAACTCCCAGATTTAGACAATTGATAAAAAAAACAGTGAAACAAGACTTTTTTCCAACTTCCTGAGTCAGTCTTATCATTTGGTATAAGAGTTATGCTGCATCCCATCCATGCATGACGTGTTACTGATTTAAGGACCCCCTGGGTTCACGTGGTAGCAATGTCAGATGGTTGAATAAAGACCCATAGACCTGTTGACTCCAGAGCTTCGGACGATTGGATATCCTTCACCATCTAACCGGAAGATTGCAGGGTTTCCTGTGGAGAGTGGCCAAACAGAAATCTTGCAAGAAAATTAAGACAGTGGACAGGGTCCCTCGTTGATGAAATCCCTACCTGGATTCCACAGGCGCTTTGCGGACGGAAGGTGAAAGTGGTCGATTGGAGGAGGATACGATACAGAGGGCTTTGTGCCAAATGAGCGAATGGTGAATAGACTGAGGGGAATGGCAAACTAAGGGGATGGGGTTGTGATAATTTAAATATAAGGAAAGTAAACGAAAATAACGGGAATAACAGAAAATATTGTGTAAAGAGAGAGAGAGAGAGATATAATGCTCAAGAGTCCTAACCCAAGTTTTTTTTAGAAGCAGTGTTTCACACTCCAATCAGAGTAAACTAGGCTACGTGCAGGACAGGTCCGCATATGGTGCCAAGCTAAACTCTCTGATAAGAGTAATAACTAGGGGCAAGAGGAAAAGGGTGATCACCAAAGTGTTTATGTGAAGAGTCGACTAGTTTGTCTGTTTATGTATTTGTGTTGAATTAAGGTGTCGAGGAGCAACACAAACAGTTGTGTGAAAATTGAGAAAAAGTCAAGAAGTCATACTATCTATCTAGGGAAGTGGTTGGTACCAATCCAGAGGTAGACACTGAAAATTGGAGAAATAAATGTTTTCAGCAGTGATTGTTGGCGCGTGCTCATATTTATTGTTTTAAGAATTGAAAAAATGGCAAAGGTATTTTATAAACTCTGGTAAGTATTGACAGTCAATTGAGACTCGTCACAATGGGAGATTTCACTCCTCTGATGCATTTATATAAGACATTGTCAAAACACATGCCCAAGCCCAAACAGTATAGTGCAGAATTGGTGAAGGGCACGGCAGATAAGATCTTCATGCCATGGCCACACGGGGGATTGTTGTCAAAAGCGGTATTACAACACATGACCAAATACTTGCACACTGCGTACACCAGAAAGAAGTTAGAGAAGAGGTTAGCTATTTAAGAGCTCTGGAAAATGTACCAGGAAGAGATGGAAGATCTACCACCCGAAGAGTGGATGCCTCAATCAGTATAAGGAGGAAGGTGTTGAGCCGTCAGCTCCCCTTACCTTGCCGGAAATAAAAAGTGATAGTACAGAAGAAATAGGATTGTATCCTTTAAAAGGAAATGAAAGCGGCAACAGGGTATAGTAATCTGATATACAAACCGCCTGCTTATAGCAGTGACGATAGTCCAGAGGAGGGTAAGAGAAAAGAGGAGATCTTTAAGATCTTGCAGCACAAGAAGGAGAAAAGTGAGTGATTGAATATATCGACAGAGATAGAATGAGAAATTAAGAGATGAAAGGGGAAAATGATAAAACTGACGAGGTAACGCTTGTACAGAACAAATGGATGGGAGGACAGATATTACTCACGCTAAATGGGAAAAGCATTGAGGAAGTAAGGCAAAGAGAAGATCAGGATGAACAGGATAGAAAAGACAGGGAACAAGAAAAGATATTAAAGGAAGATGAGCATAAAAGTGGCGAGAACAGATGTATCAAGAGGAGCAACAAAAGAAAGAAGAAAGGGCAGAGGAGCAAATGAAGTATGACAACAGGCAGAGAGCAATGGAAGAACGGGATAGGCAAGAAAGGAAAAGACAAGTGGAGAAAGTGCAGAAATTAACGGACAAAAGAATACAGAGAAGAGGAAGAAGGGAGAGCAGGAGTAAGGAGAGAGGAGACAAGACAAAAAGAGGAGAGAGTTAAATGGGAGGTGAAAAAGCAAAGAAAATTAAATGAAGAATTAGTACAAAAGAGAAGACAGCAGGAGTTTGATATTAACCTCATTCAAAAGGAGCTAATGGAGCCACGTCCTACAATACGATGGGACAGAGTGCAAGAGTTACTCCCAGTAAAGGGAGCAACGCCAGGGCTATCTCGAGTGGCCTTAGAAAAGAACTTTGATATAGGATGTATCAGAGACAGGATCGATAAAGCCTATCAAGAGTTAAGGGAAGGTACCAATTAACACAACAATAAAAGGATTTAATGCAAATAGAGAAGAATTGAGGGCCATCAGGCTCATGGCCCTCCAGAACAAATATATTTTGGACTTGATTATAGCAATTGAAGGAAACGTTAGCACCAAGATTGGGCCTTCTTGCTGTACTTAATCACCTGCCCATGATGGAGAAAACTGAACCCTGATGAAAGCAATAACTATGCTGTCGACCCTGCATACTAAAATGGTGGAAGAAATAGATGAAAGAAGATGAAGATTGGTTTTCGTCCCTGATTTTATGGGTTGTAACCTGGATGGCAAATGCATTCCAACTACTGGAATCAATACTAGTGTTGGCGTGGCTAGTATTCTGTCTTGTAAGAATATTCATAGGACAGAGCAAGAAGACAGCAAAAAAAAATAATGGGGCTGAAGGTAATGATCGATGTGAATGCTGTGGCTGATGAGCATACACATACCGAAAGCATCACCCGTGAGCAAATGTAAGGAAGTCCTCTGGCACCTTCAAAAAGGTAGTTTGATCATCCCAAGAATCATAAGAAATATATGGCACATTGAGTATTCTGTTGACCAACTGGTGAATGTTGCCACATGACATGGAATGTGGGTGAACATGTAAAAAACACAGGTGACCCGAGTGGGGTGACAAAGATATGGATTCTGAAGAACCAACAGTATGAAGAAAAGGAGAAGAGGATTGAGGAGTTGGTTGAGGAGTCAAGCAGAGGAGGGAATGTAGAGATGGAGATGTACACATCACTCATGCAGCCTGCCCTCTCACCTCTGTCACACTGGAAGAACAGTAAGAAGTCACTATGCATGACACCTGGTATTGTCCCAATACTGCATCGAAGATATGAAAGACGTTATGCGCTCAGACTGCTAAGGATTTCAATCAAGCGACACACCTTGGTCTCGGTCTAGTATGCAGCGCTCGACGGAAATGCTTATCTTTTTATATTGATTCAATATTGAGATGGTACACCACTCATATCACACCCTCTTTTCAAATATCCCGGGTCACAGTAGACCATGAAAGCGGCTGGTTGGTGAAATGGAATATGTATTTATTTATTTTAAAATTCAAAAGAAATCATATACCTTTAATATGGGGCAGCAATCTCCAATGGGGTGATATTTACAATGAGAATGTGAGCAATTCACTGGGTTCAACCTTCTAGTGAAACATATACACAGCACAGAGGAATAGGAGCACTTTTTGATTTAGCAAAGATAGCACCCAAGTTAGAATTTCCCCCTGCAATGTTCCCTCAACCCACAAATAATCAAGTCTGAGTGGATAAACAGACAGAGCATGTAATCAGGAATAAGAGGCAAGAAACGGAATCCAAATCTGAACTTCCCTCCCCAAATAAGAGAGAAAAACAGATTTTAAACCCCTTTCAATGTTATAAATTGACATTCGGAAATGGACCAATAAATAATGAATGTGTGTTAAAAACCTTGAAGCAAATATAATTCCTCACTAAAGCAAAAATGCAAAGACACTAATAATCACAAAGAATGGATTATCAAAAGCATACATTTCGAAAATGAGTGGCAAGTTTAAAACATGTTGCAGCAAAATTACATGTGTGAAAGTTGCATTTTTTCCATTCCCGCCTAAAATTAACCAAACCGTTTTTAATAAAAACGGGTGAAATACACTGATTTGGTTGGGGTGTAGAGGTATATCTCAGGTACAACATGGAGGTGAAAGTAAATCTCTAGCTGGTAAATTGAGAGAGATATGGAAGGTAGAGTGAGGTTCGTTTTTAGGAAAATAGAGCAGTGAAAAGAGGAATCGGCTTTAAAATTGAAAGGTAAATCTCACTTAAACTAGATTTAATGGCTAAGAAAAGAGGAACGCCACCCGTGAATCTCAAAAGTTACGCTGCAGTTGTAACCCTTCACACAGTGTACCCCTTTTCTTAAAGGAAAATTAATTGATTTAAACACAATATCGCTGATGACTTAGGATCTGGATCTATGCAAGACAGAAATGAAGAGAAACGTGGTGCTAACACTAGAAATCAAGGGCAAAGTTGCAAGAATGAGTCAGACAGTTTTACAAGTTATCAGAATAAGGATAGGATGACTTAGAGTGGGGATAAGAACCCAGATAAGATAGGCTATGGGTTTAGATGGGGTAGGGATGATACTCATAGTCCACTTTAGTTTGGGATTTTGGACTATAAAGGATTCTGCTCAATACATGGCAGGCCGCCTGGCAAACAGCTGGGCAGTTCTGTTCACCGGATGGCACTTCTGGACTGGCAATTCTGGTCACTGGATACTAAAGATCAGCTGGATGGCAGGTTTGCAGGATGCATACAGTTAGTGGGATCAGGATGCTTCCCAAAACACCACAGCTTTCCCTTTTGGTTATTTGGGAATTTTATGTGGGATTTCAAAATGTAGGCCTTGCTGGGAATAGGATCAGCACTGCTTGGGTTTTGCAGTGGGCCCTGGAGTAGGGTCTGCAATGTTTTGGCCTTGTAGTGGGGATCTGGAATCTGGATGGATGGAACAGGAACAGGCCACTGGCGCAGGAAAATCAGGAAGAGTGGGTGTGTCTAGAGTCTTATCAGGAACTCTTATTTATAATGCCTAGTGACATCATCAAAGTATGTGACTTGGGCAGGTTTAACTAAACATGCCTCTAAAAACTGGATAGGACAAGGATGATAGTGTCTGCCTCGCTCTCAGCTGGTTGGATTTCAGAAAAATTATGTCAGATTTATGATGTGATTTTTACAATGTCCAAAAACCACCCACAGTTACTTTACTAAAATCTGATTTTGCCACAAACATACATTTATACCATTGTAATCTCTCAGCAAATTATATACACAGGTTACATATTTTGTGCAGTACATTGCAGTCCAATCCTCCAGTCCGTGAGACCTTGTTTCCCCTTTCTACTAGTTTTTCACGCTTTTGAATGGGATTTATAATACTCAAAATTCTATAACTTTATACAGGGGTGTATGTACGAAAATTCACATTTGCAACATGGATGCTTTTCTCGTAGTCTGCCATATTTTGCCATTTCTGTCCCCAAGCGTCAATGAATTCTACCAAGTCTTAAAAGAAAGCCCAAAAATCACTTTTACACTACCAAAATTTTACATGTTTACAAAGTCTTGCTGCAGAGATAAAAAGCCTTTAAGGTTTATTTATAAAACAGTCTTTGGAAGCAAATGGCAGTCCATGCCACTGCATCATTTTTTTTCCTTCCTTCAACTATTACCAACTGTCATTTCCTTCAAAGCAAGGTGGGGGTTTCTCAGCTTAATTGAAGGTTTTATTGCCCCTTCAAACTTCACAGGTTATTGTCCCAGGACTTCTATTGTCCCAGCCTGGAGCACAGACGAATGTCTGACGAGCGTGTGAACTTTCTTTGTCCTGGCCCATTCAATGTTTTTCAAGCTGGCATTTATCACTTTCATGTCCTGAGAGTTTATGGTGTGTCTCCCTTCCGAGGGGGAAGTTTCAGGGCTGGCACCTGGAATAACTGTTTTTTTTTTACTTGCAAATTCAGCCCATGTGTTTTAAATCTTTATTTTCTTATTTTGGGTCCGGAATTAAAATCAACTTGTGGAATAAAAATAGCCCCTGTATGTATTTTGACCAGCCACAAACCGTTCACATTGCTAGGTAATGGCATGTTTTCCTTCAACAGTTTACATTTTAAATGGGCATTTTTCTCCTTTACTTTCTCAAAAGCCCATTTTTATACATGTTTTGAAAACTGCTAGCATTTCCTTTCAAATTCGATTTTGCCATCTGCCTTCCCAATATTGCCTTGCAGCCATAGTTAGTTTCTTGTACACAACAGTCTGTACAAGGCAAAGGTCTCCTGGAATGGACATGTGTACAGAGCTATGATTTCTTTTGCAGGGTTCATTCCTTTGACACTTTATAGCACAAAATAAAGTGTTTCCTGTGCACAGCAGAAAGTGAAGTTTCTTGTTGATTTCTCTCAGAGTTGGTTTGACAGGGCCTGTCATTCAGGGATTATGCCTGGTTTTGGTGAGGCACAATGAAAAATCCTGGGCATGGGAGGGCCTTTTTAATCACCGTAGTTTAAGACCGAACAGATGGCATTATCGTCAAAGCAGCATTTTTAAAGGTTTGAAAATGTTTCATTTTGAAGGGGCATTTTGGGTTTCGAGCAAAGCAGTGCTTCCTTTTCACTTTATTCCCTTTATATGTTTCAGAACACACTGGCACGCTTGTGATACTGGTAATGCATTGGAGGGACAGGGCCTCCCTGTCTTTGTCCTGTAGTCCTTTTTCATTTGTGTTCTGTATTGTTTTCTGCCCAGTAGTCCATGTGGGACTCCTGGCAGTGCAACTCTTCCTTTTTTTGGTTTGGTGTACAGACCCATGGGAGACCCTTATGGCACCCATGGGTAGGGGGTACAACCCTGTGCCCCTAGTGTATGTTTAGGGCACCTGTGTGTGGCCCACAGAGCAGGGTATAGGCTGATGGCAGCTCCATGCTGAATTTGATAGGTGCTCTGAGTATCCTCCATTTTGGTTCTACCCAAGCCCTGCCATTGGAATCAGATGATTCCTGATAGAAAACAAGATGGCCCCTGTGGCCTCTTGCTTTCTATTGCCTGTTGCCTCGTTTTCCCAAAGTCCTGGGAAGCCCTGACTCTGTCCCTTCCACCTGACTGGCTGTTGGGTGGAAGTTACATAAATGGTGTTGTTGTGAAGTCCAGGCCAGACTGGCTGGAGCCTTCCCAGTGACTGTATGTTGTGGGTACACCCTGTGGGTGGGACCTGGGTGAATGGAGTGTGTGACCAATATGCACTTCTTGTTGTGGCTGTCTGGGTTCTGGTATGAGAGACAAAGACTGAGACAACCCTGCCCAAAACTGGTTTGAATGCAGTGTGTAGTGTTGAATGGCTGGGTTCTTGCCCCAATACACATTCCGTGTTGTGAGTGTCTGAGAGGGAGGAGTATTGCCTGAATGCACTGTATGCCTGATTGGCTGACTGACTGCATGAATGACCTTCTGTATGATTGGCTGCTGAGTGTGACCCAGCAGAAATTGTTCAGAAGCTGTGTCTACACTTGAAGAGTAACTGTAACTGCTGATCCTCAATGCCCAGCTGGAAGAAGAACTGCTGCTGCATTTGCTTCGACCCGATCCGAAAGCTGTTGAGTTCGTGGAGGACTGATCCGAGAGAGGACCTGGTTCGGCGCCCTCTTCCCGTGCTCTGAGGGACCATCGCGCACCGCAAACCTTCGCCGAAGCTCCCTAGAAGACAGACACTTGAAAGGCTGCCGACCGGAGACGAGGACCGCTGAAGAGACCGAAGTGAAGCACCCGGACATCGACGCTGTCGAAGTACATTGCCGTCGACCAGGGTTGGGAGTATCGCTGTAACCGTTGGAGGCCCATTGAAGCCGTGTTGCCCAGGAAGAGGGGACCGTTTGACACTGCGCCGCCTTCGACCGGAGCTGCCCGCTCCTTTGCCTAAGACTGTTGAATCGAAAGGACTCCCTTGTCCGCACCGATGACCGCTTTATCCCACCGGAGAAAGTCGAAGATGCCAACGCGCCGAGGAAAATCCGCCGGAGGGTTTCCCGCCACCCAAAGACCACAAAGACTTTGACGACTGGACGCCCTTGTCGGGCCACAGTTCTTCTGAAACTCTTTGCGGTCCAGAACTATCAAACGCTGAGGTTCCCCTCACACCTCATCCTCGCAGGACGTCGCCAACGAGCACCGCCTGGATCGACACTGTGGTCTCGGCACCCTCAAACTTTTCATCCACGCCATTGACGCCAAGTTCACCTTGTTCCGCGCCTCTTGACGATCCGTGGCTCCTGCTTTAAAGGGAGTCACTCAAGAAGGATCCATCGATGCTTCTTCGAAGAACTCTGCTCCACCAGGTACATTGGGGGATAAAAACATTATAGGAGAGAATAAGACTATTGATCAATATATGGACTGGGCTTGTGCTATATCTTCATTTTACAGGTTGCGCAGGTGGGGGGATCTCCACACAGAACTGTGTCTAGTGGTAGGGGCCAGTAATCTGCCTATTGTTTCAACCATCTTGCTTTCCTTCCTATGCATATTGCTGGTTTCCTTTTTATTGATCTGTTTGACAGTATAGTTCATGCACTTTAATGAGATCTGATAATAATTGTGGTACCACTTTAGAACCACTTTAGAACCACTTTAGAACTGTATATATTTACCATTGTTGATTTTCTGAGCACAAAGTGAGTTATTGTGATAGTGTATATAACCTTGAATATTAATTATATAAAGACTGTGTTTTCAGTAATACAGTGTGCGGACATTCCTTTGTGGGGGCTTGGGGACTACACTGTACTTAAGAACCAGCCTGCATCACCTCCTGAGAAGCTAGGCCTTGATTGCTCGTACATTGCTACCATAATAGAGAATCTTGGCTGGGGTCCTCTGTGCCTCTCCTCTACCATATAGAGAGCAGAAGTACAGACCCCCCTCCAGTCTTTACAACGCTCCTTCAGTGTGTCCCCATGTTCCATCTTGCCTGAAGTGTGCTAGGCAAGATGGTGCAGCCATCTTTTTGTTGCTGCAAAAATGCAGTTTTGAGGTCCTGGTGCATACAGGAGCCAGAGCAGCCATTTACTGTTTCTTGCGCACATGCAGCTAGGTGATGTTGTGAAATACTGTTGAGTGGGTCAATATATCCCACATATCCCCCCCGACTCTTCTGAGATTTCAAGTCGAGAGAGAATCGGGCAAGTGGGATTTCTTCATGGGGCAAAGCAGGACCAGTCAGGTATGAGTTCTTCTTCCCTCAGAGAGCAGTGGGTCACGCTCCTCTCCCTGTCTCCCAGCTTTCTCTTGGATTTTCCTTTATGGTGCTCAGCGACAACCCCAGATTTTCTTGGGTTTCTTCTTTCCAGGTCCCCGAGGAGGTCCTCCTTGGTAGTGATGGTGCAACCAGTACAAATCTATGAAAGAGAACACAAACCGGTTACTACCATTTCCCACTAACTGCCCTCCAATCAGGTTGACAGCAGTGGGATACGCAGGCATTCAGTGACAACAATTGATAATGAAATTAAATACTCCCTGATAAATAATTATACCAAAAACTCTAACTGTTCCCTTCTGGTTTTCCTTTTTCTTATTCTCATGTTTCAGATGTCTCCTCTATTTCATTCTCTCTTGGCTCCTCAATTTATTTCAAAGTGTGCCTAGGGTGACAACTCTTTAGCTGATTAATATGGACCAATTTCTCTTCTGTCAATTCGCCTTTGGGGATGCAGATTCAGTAGGCTAGGCCTGGGAGGGTGACCTCTTCTCCAATTTTGAACTTCAATTTCCTACGGTAGCACTGGGGCTGAATGGAAGGCTTTTTTTCAGGACTGCCAGGGCCCTGAGATTTACTCTCCAGTTGGGACCGGGCTTGGAAATAACTGGGGCCCAAATTAATCTCGGCTCAGTTGAGGATGTGACTGCCAATGTAGAAGGCGGAAGGAACACCTTGCACGACCCAACTATTGTGTTCTATGCTTTTGTCACTTCTAGAAATTTTTATCATACAACTGCTAAGCAGATGATGTTTGGAACAGGGAATTTCCAGGCCCCATACCCACTGATAAACTGACTCCACAGCGGGCAGTGTCTGGTCTTTTGGGAGTTTCGCTGATCAAGCTTTCTTCGCTAATCAAGTCAACTCAGGCGAGGACAGACTCCTTCCTGTCATTTAACTGAATCGGAAAGAAGAGCTGTTCGCCCGACTTCTAAATGCCAGCTATACTTTGTGCTGGTTTGTTATCAATTTTGGCCATAGAATTGGGATTTTCATATTGTGAATTGGTATAGAATTTCAAAGTATTTCCTTCCAGTGTGGAATGCCATTTGAGACTGGAAGGAAGGTTGATTTTCAGGAATGGAGAGGAGTTCCCATCACCAGTTTGTTGTCCAACAGCAATTATTGTAACGTCGGGTATTTCATTATTTTGAAGATGAAACTTAATTTGATCTGGTTTTTGTTCAACCATGTGGCATGTGCCATTTAGACTAACATGGTTGACACTCTGTTTTAATTTTATTGGCCTGTGCGTCTGGGTCCAGAGTAACTTGTTCACACAGTCTATTAGGGGAGACAACCTACGAAGGCTGTCATTCCCTATTAGACAGGGGGTTCCCTCTAGAGCCACAACTATGAGTGGGTGCTTCATCTTGTGCCGCCCTATTTTAATTTCCAGCTCTGCAGTCCCCTCAACAGGAACTTACTTCCCGTCGAAGTTCTGGAGTTGCCCAGGAAGAGGGGTGAGAGGGATCTGGTATCTCTCCCCCTTCCGGAATTTAGCTGATCAAAGGCCCTTTTTCACAGAAGAGTGGCTTGGGATCCAATGTCCACCAGCGCCGGAAATGCACATTGCCCTTGAACCTGGACCGGGGCATAAAATCTACCCTCCTTCTCCTCCAGGGGGCAATAATAATGTGCATTTTGGGCAAGTTGGGTGGTCAATTTCCTTACTTTTAACTCCAACACAGGGGTAGTTTGGGCATAATTCTGTGTGGGAGTTTGGGGATCTGAAAGAAAATGTTTACATTCTGCTATTAGAGGAGTTCCGGGCTTCCTTTTTTTTAACATCTTTATATTTTTTACTGACATATAACAAACAAACACACTACACATGACATAGGATGCACATTATTTTTAAGACTGGGGGAACAGTTCTTTCAGTAAGTAGCTGTATGGGTATTTGAGCTTGAGTGGGCAATTTCTTCCTGCTGGGGGTTGGTAGTATCCCGGGGATGTTACATTTGGGTTGGGTTTCGAGTTGAGTGATTCATTGTTAGATTAGTCCCTGACTGGCCTCAGGTAGTTCCGCAGGGGGGGGCCCATGTATCCTTTGGTCAGCATGCGGGCGTGATATTTCTGACATATGTCTCCTCTATCTCCTGTATGTGTATGAGGTCCTTCAGCCACGCTCGTCGAGTGGGGGGTATTCCACGCTCTGAGGATGTTCCTCTTGGTGACCATTCCCGCCACCGCAAATAGCCGCTGTGTTTTTGTTGGAACTTTCCCTATGCCTCCCAATAGGTATCTCAGAGGGGTGGCTGGGATCTGTAGGCCAATGATATCACTCGCCGTTTCGGCCACCTCCATCCAGAACAGTTTTATCAGGGGGCAGTCCCAATACATGTGAAAGGAGTCTGTTGCCAGGGTCTGACACTTGGGGCATTCTGGTTTCAGGGTGGGGTTAATTTTAGCTATTTTGCTGGGTGTGATGTGTAGGTGATTCAATATCTTAAATTGAATCAGTCTGAAGTTTGCGCATATTGAGATTTGGTGTATTGGCAGTATCTTGTCCATTGAGTTTCTTCTATGGGGGCACCCAGGTCTTTTTCCCATTTAGCTTTCATCATGTTTTTAGAAGAGGTGTGTCGCTGGGCGGCCTGATATAGTGTGGAGATACCTCCTGTGAAGCCTTCTGGTGTCGGGATTTCAGTGAGGAATGGGTGTGTGGGGGGATTTCAGGGAAGACGGGCCACTTTTTTTGCATGCAGCTTTCATTCTGTGGTATTGTAATGATGTTGTTAGCCCCGTTCCCACTTTTGCCCGAACAATTTCCAGGGATGCAAACTTCCCTTCCGGGTATAGGTCTCCCACTCGCATTTCTTTCCCGGGGTCCCATCTCGTCTGTATGGCTGTGCCTAAAGTAGGTTCAAGATCTGGGTAATGCCATAATGGGGCATGGGACCAGAATGGGTTCTGGCATCCTACCCTGTCAAATATTGGGGACCAGGCTTTTACAGTGGAGCTTACCGGGTCAAGTTCTCCCTTGTCTCTTGTAGTTTCAGCAAATGGCATAGCCCCGAGATTAAATGGGGTGGCTGAAAACTTCTCTGCCATTATATGTGCCTGTGGTTCCGCAGTTGCGCCCAGTATTTAGCAAAGTGTGCTTGGGCTGTCTGGAAGTACAGTAGAAAGTCTGGAGCAGATAGTCCCTCCGTTTCATATCTTTCACACATCTTGGGCCATTGGATACGTATTGTTCCCCAGCTCCACACAAAATTTGTCACCATTTTCTGCAGTTTTTGAAAGAACGATCTGCCAGGCCATATCGGGATATTGCAAAATAAATGTAATAATTTTGGTATGATCACCATTTTCAGTAGCGCTACATCCCCATATAGTGATATCGGGAGTTTGTCCCATACCCTGAGTTTATGTTCTAGGAATTCCAGGTAGGGGTCATAGTTGTTTGCAATTAAGGTCTGTTTATTTGTGGATAGTATGATCACTAATTATCGGGCTGTAGTGGGCGACTATTTGAATTGTGTAGTGGCAGGGGACTGCACTGTGGAGTGTGTAAGGGGGATAATTTCAGATTTTGCTTGGTTTATACGGTATCCCAAGTACTTGGCGAAAGTCTGAATTTCCCGCATCACTGGTGGTAGATGAATTTTGGGGTGTCTAAGTTATAACATAGTGTCGTCTGCATACAGTGAGAATAGTTGGGGGGGTCACCTGATACGACTTCCCCTCCATTCATGTTCGTATCTTATTTTGGCTGCCATTCCCTCAATTGTGAGTGCAAAAATAAGGGGGGATAGTAGCTATCCCTGTCTAGTGCCTCTTCCATGCATAAAGCTTGTCGATAGGGTGTTGTTAGTCTTGACAACTTCTCTTGGATCGGTGTATAGGACTCAAATATATCTGGTGAATACCGGGCCAAACCCCATTTTACTCATAACCGCATACATGTACCTCAAAGATATAGAGTCAAATGCTTTTTCAGCACCCAGGGTGACCGCTACGGTCTGGGCTTTCAGGTCCATTTGCGAGGCAATAGAGAAGAATCTCCTGAGGTTTAGTGCGGTGGATCGGGTGGGGATGAATCCCGATTGGTCGGGGTGGACTGGCTTGTTCATATGTTTTATTAGCCGGTTAGCGATTGCTTTGGCGTACACTTTGGCGTCCGAGTTGATTAATGATAAAGGTCGATAGGACGCGTGCTCTTGGGCTGGCTTATGTGGTTTGAGAAGGACTGTGATTATTGCTTCTCTCATAGTGTTTGGTAAGAACCCTCTTGTCAGCGCCTCTTTCCATATTTCTAGTAATTTCTGGGTGAGCTCTGTCTTAAAAGTTTTGTGTAGATCAATTGGGATACCATCGGAACCTGGGGGTCTTGCCTGCTTGTAGATCCCTGATGGCTTGCTCTATCTCTTCGATGGTTAGGGGGTGGTCGAGTTCTGTTTTTTCTGCTTCGTTCAATCTAGGCATGGGGAAGGAGTTCATATATTCCTGTAGTTCTTCCAGGGACTCTGTGTCCGCATTGGCATAGAGTTTATTGTAAAAGTTCCAGAACACATTTTTTATATCCGCCGGCCTATTTTGTACTGTTCCGTCGGTGTCGATTATGATGGTTATATGTCTCAATTCTTGTTCCGCTTTAACAAGGTTGGCCATATTTCTGCTGACTTTGTTTCCTTCGCCGTATCTTCTTTCTTTCATAGGTTGCGTCACATATAGTAGTTCGCGTTCAGCTACTGATTTGAAGTTTGTTAGTAGTTCCGATATTTTGTGGAGGTGGGTTTTGCTATTGCTCAATACATGTGCGGCTTGCAGTTCCTTCATTGTGCGTTCGTTGTTGTCTAACTCTATTCTTATTTCTTTCAGTGTACCATATGTCCGCGACATTAATAGGCCTCTCAGCTATACTTTGAAGGTTTCCCAGATAGTAGCGTTAGAACCGACAGTGCCGGCATTCAGCTCGAAGAAGTCTTCTATATCTATTGTAAGTGTTTCTATCACAGTGTCATCTTTGAGCAGGGCGGGGGGCATTCTCCAGTTACGGGGAGTGGATTCTGAGTTTTGTGGGATCAGTTCAAGGAGGTCCGGGGAGTGGTAGGACTTTGTCCGCGGGAGAATCATGCAGTCATTTGAATCTGTGATGAGGTTCAGTGAGCATAACCAATAGTCTATTCATGAGCATGAGCCATGTACACTGGAATAGAAAGTGTATTCCCTCTTCTGTGGGTGTAATTCCCTCCATACATCAGTTAAGGATAACGTGGACATGATTTGAAGCATAGTCGCAGCGGCTTTAAATTGGCTTCTGTTGCCACTCGATGTTTGGTCCAGGTTGGGATTGAAGATAGTGTTCAGGTCGCCTTCCCATATCACGTTGGCCTGGCCAACCGGCGATATCAGTTCTAGGATTTCCAGGTAGAAGCTTGGGGTGTTGATATTAGGGCTGCAGGTGTTTACTATAATCGTTTCCACGTTATATAATGTTCCCATGATCACGTAGCGGCCCTCCTCATCTATTGCGGTTCTGGCTATCTGGTAGTTTATGCACTTATGTATCACTGTAAGCACACCCCTTGCTTGGGTCGAGTAGTTAGTGGCGACTTTCATGGGACCCCAGGTTTGAGCAAACGTATCCGTTGTTTTCTTTGTGGCGTGGGTCTTTGCAGGAGAAGTATGTCTATTTTGTGTCTGTTGGCATAGCTTATCCGTTTTCTTACTTTAATTGGAAGTGCCAGACCTCTGCGTTCCAGGTTAAGAGTTTAATCCCCTGTGTCTTTCTTACTGAGGACATTGGTGGTTAGTTGTCTTTTAAGTTCTGGTGGACTTCCCCTGGTCTGGTGCAGTGTATTCCTTGCATCTGTCAGTTGTTTCTTCATTTTCGTCATGTTTCCCTTACTCAAACTTAGCCTATAGTTAGGCCGGTGGTTCGGATGCCTTCCATAGGGTTTGTTGTTTATTCTTCTTCGATTCCCAACAGGCCCTTTCTTCCCCCTCCTCCCTCCCTCACCATCCCCTAAAGTGGACAGTGTAACCCTTTGAAACAGTGTCAACTTTTGCAATGGCGGTTGGTCCTGTGGGGGAATCTCTTTCTTTTGACAGACAGACCACCTCGGGGGTCACCAGGCCTTGTTGTGGTTGAACGGAACCTGTGTTTAACTTGGACATCTCTTCGGGTTCTCATCTTCTTTCAAGTGTTGGAGCCGCTGGGTTGAGTATTTTTGTCTGGAGGCAGTGGGATGTTTCGTTCAATGTAGCCCATTGCCTCTTCAGGAGTGTCAAAAAACTGTGTCTTGCCAGAGATCTGTAGGTGGAGTCTGGCTGGGAATAACATGGCGTATGGTATAGCGCGGGCTCCGAGCACTCTCTTTACTTGGCCAAATGATCGGCGGGCTAGTTGCACTCGATTGGAAAAGTCAGGATATATATGTATCCTGGCAGAGTCATACGATAGGGTCCCTTTCTCTCTGGACAGCCTCAGGATCAGATCTCTGTCCCGGTAACTAAGCAGGCGGGCTATTACAGTTCGAGGTGGAGCCCCTAGTTTGGGGGAGGGGGAGCAAGAGATCTGTGGGCTCTTTCGATCAGAAATTGCTGGGAGAATTGTGCATCCGGTAGGATGGTGCAGATCACTTCTTCCAGAAATACTTCCATTGGGACATTAAGGGGCTTCTCTGCCAGGCCGACCACCCCGATGTTGTTCCGGCGGGATCTTGATTCTAGGTCCTCGCATTTCGTCTGGGCCATCTTCAGATTCTTCCTGATGTCCTCAATGTCTTTGCCATGTTGAACGGAGGTGTCTTCCAAATCCCCTATCCTGGTTCCCGCCTCTAAGACCCTGGCATTTACCTGTTGTAGGTCGGATTTGATGGAGGATATGGGGCTGCCTATGTCATCTAGTCTGTTTTTGACCACTGCAAATCTGACCTGGAGAGCCGTCATGTGGGGATCTGAGGTGTTGTTTTTAGGGGGTTGGTCTTTAGCGATCGACATTTGGGGTGTTTTACCACCTGTGACTCCATGTTTGCATTCATGAAGGCGTCAATGGGGCCCGTTCTGCTGCTCTTATTGCCCCTGGGCATTTCTTTGTGGACTAGATTTAGTATCTGGTGTGCCCCACTTGTTTTGAAAGTGGTAGTGGAATTGGCCACAGTTGCCTTCGTGCTTTGCTGTTCTGCCTGTCTAGTCAGGTTGGGTTATAGTCCTGGCAGGGGGCTTGAACAGCTGGGGCCTAGTGTATCTCAGGGCGGGGTTTGCGCTGCGGTGTGGGCCTCGGTGTGTGGGTCTCTTCGATCAGAGTTAGTGTGGTCGGTCCTGGAAGCCTGGGGGGTTCGTCCTCACCACCCACTGATGTGTCTGTTCTCTCAATGGGCTCACCAGGAGGGTATGGGAGTATTAGTCTGATGGCACTTTCTTCCCAGGGTTTATGGATGCACTCTGGGTATCAGAGGTTGTTCACAAAGGTATTGCTTAAGTGGAGTGTCCCTACCAGAGCCCAGTTCTTCGGGATAGAGGTTGCTGACCTGTATGTACAGATACTCAGTCTTTGCCAAGGAGCAGCTTCAGGCTGGTATGATGGGGCACGTGGTTGGTAAGCAGATGGTCATGGCATATGGATGTTTCTGTGCACCTCTTAGATGATATTTACTTTGTGTGGGTAGCTGCCAGGTATGTCCCAGGTTGTTGTGGTGGTCGGAGGTCGGGGACAGTGCCTGCTATGTGGCGGGTCTGCACCCGTCGTCATTGAACGTGCTGGCCTCCCTTTCTTGGCTGCTCGTGTACTAAGCCCCCAGCCCCTCTGTCAGCTACCCGCGCCTTGAATGCGGGCTAATCTGCCGGGTTATTGTTAGACTCCTGACCCGCACCTGGCCCAGGAGGGGTCCTGCCACACGTACCTTGTAGTGGGGCGACGGCCTCACACTTGGGGTGCACCTCTACCCGGGTCGCCCGTGCCGCTCGCTCACAGCGCACACGGCAGGTGCCGGGGATGGGGGCCCGTGTGATCACCACAGCCCACAATGTTTGTCGGATTTCTGTTGCTCACCGCCTCCCAAACCCCAGCTATTAGCTGCTCCTCTGCTCCACTTTGGTGGACAGGGCTATGCGGGCAGGCGGAGCCGTTCGGCCTGCGCCGCTTCTGGGTGCTGCAGTGCCAGCAGTGGGGCATGGGATCTGTGGCCCATGTTCGTGCCATCTGGAGTGCAGGGGCAGTCAGCGAACTCCATAGTTTTTGGTTGTTTTAATATCAAATAGGGATGTAGCAGCAATTCTAGATACCCAAGAGTGTCCCCTAGACGAATCTGGTCATAGTTTTCAGGCTGCAGGTCTCATTCAGCAGGATGTAATCTGATGAGTTTTGTTATGCGGCGCAGCTACACAGCTAGGCGGCCATGTTCGTCAGCGTCCCACAGTGCCCCCTCCTGGCTCCCCTTTTTCTTATTCGGGGCTGTCCCCCCCTTTTGGAGGCAGTCACCAGAATTGGTTGATGAGGTTTTTGATCCCTATGTTACTATTGGGTTTCCTGGATGCCTATTCTGGGGTTGAATGATGGGCGATTCTGACTCAGTCCCCACATCCACCCAATCTTTATTTAAATCTCTCGGGACCCATTTTTCTTTGGGAGGAGTTCCCCTGTCCCTGAAGGAGAAAATATTTTTCCCAGAATCCTTTAAGGATTCTTCCCCTTCAAATTGGAGGACACTAACTTCCTCTACAAAATGGGTCTTTTTGAGTTCTTTATTTTTCCTACCTACCCTCTGTTCCTTGGGTTGCAGATTTTTGGGGGCAGGAGATTTTTGTTCTGGTTCCTTGGTGTCCAGGGGCTTTTCACGAGTAAGGAAGGAAGCTTCTTCTAGGGCTTTACATCCCCATTCCCCCGTGCCTCCTCCTCTGGAAGCGGTGAGTTGTCAGGGTTCTTGCCCCATCATTGTTCTGGGGTACCAGACCCTTGGTTTGTGGGGTTCTTAGCAGCCATGTTCATCTGAGGGTTCTGTTGAGCCCTCAACATGCGACCCACATCCTGGGTTAGGTTCTGGACCTGGTGCTCCAGTTGGGACACCCGTTCCGGCTCGTACGGGGGTCTCTGATCAATCCTAGGTGGATCACGGGAAGGGTAACTATCCCTTCTCCCGTAGTACCATGGATACTGTGAATTTTAGTAACCAGCCACCCTTGGCCTCCCCTCTCCCGGATTGGGTTGTCTGGGTTCCTGAAATCGGGGAATGAAAGGAGGGTTGTCCTGCAGGTTGGGGTTTTGTGAGTATCAGGGGAAGAAACTTAACCCAGCATTTGGGGAATTACTGCCTTCCTGGGGGAAGTTAGGAGGGAAGTTTCCTGGGGCAGTACTTACCTGATTGGATCCACCCTTTGGGCTGGAGGAGACCATACATACCCCAGGATTGGTTGGTTGCCCTTGTATCGGGGGCTGATATAATCAGGGGAGTTAGGGGTCGCATTACCTCCCTGACTGCCACCTGTTTGTGACTGGCCTGAAGGCCTTCTGGGTCTTGGATTTTGCTGATTTTGTGCAGGGATATTTTTAGGCCCCCCCATCTCTAGGTCTAAAATGGGGGCAACCTTCACCTCCGCCACCTTAGTAGCAGCAGGGGTGTTGGCAGGGGTGTTGGCTTGTTTGGGGTTTTTGTTCAGATTTTTATTTTCTGCAGGTTTTTGGACCTCATAAATGCGGGTTGCCTGCTCAATGTCCCAGTCCAGAGATCTTTTCTCGTGGAAGTCCCTCGCCAGCTTTGTCATAATATACTTGGGGAGTGTATGAAAGAAGGTGGTTACAAACTCCCTGCTATCCATGCGCACCCTCCTAGTGGTTTGTGAAAAAGCGCGTTTGAGCTCCTGCACAAACTCTCGTGGGACCTGATCTTCCCCGCACTGCAGATTGTAGGCCACTTTGCGAGCCTCCTGGGGGTTTCTGTGGGCAAAGAAGTGTTTCCAGATGGCCGCTCTCTAGGTGGACCATCTTGAATGGTTCTGGTCCTCCAGTCCAGCAAAGAAACTGGAGTACTCAGGGGAGAATGTCCATTTTACATACTCTATGAGGTACGGGTTGTCTTTCATATGAAAATTGTCCATCATCTGCTCATAGAGTTCCAAGTGTTCCCAAACAGAATATTTTGCTTTTTTATGGTAGGGTGTTATAACACTCCTAAGGGCCTTAATCTGCGTAATGGGGTCTTTTATCATCACTCTCTTGAGTTTGTTTGCTTTCTTTGGCTTAGTCACCCGAGTGCACTCGGCCTCAGACTCAGAGGTGCTACTAGTTGAGGTCCCCTCATGATCATCTAGGCTCTCCCGAATTCTGTGAGCTTGAGAGGGGCTCACAGAATGGTGGGGCTAGTTTCTCCACTCCTGTGGGACACAGCAGAGTTGTCTTCTGACTTCTCCCTGCTCCCAGGGTTAGCACAGTAGCCCCCCCACGGCCCTAATTGGGTAGAGGTCTTCAGGATGCTCTTTTGGGCCTCATTTCATTGGGTTTTTCATCAAATTGGACCAACCGGTCCCTTGGAAAGTAATATTTCTGAGGATCTAATTCCCTGACCCTCCCCTCATAGGCGACTTCCTTGTCAGAGACATCAGCTTAATGTTTGGGTATCTATACAGGGACGCCTGTCCATCACTTTCTGTGGGGCACTGGCCTGTCAGTTCCATCATGCGTGGTCTATTAAATTCTGATGGCCTCATGGTCTCTGGTTCAAGTGAACTGGCAGCCATGAAGTCAGCAGTGTACAATGTGTTAAATGGGTTTGAGTCCCTTAGTAAGGAGGTCCTTATGCTATGATCAGCGGTTGCCTTGTCCCTCTCTTTTTGTTCAGGGTCCCTCCAGTTAGGATTACATCTAGCACCCTCTTTGTCCAACCTTGCTAGTTGCTCCTTCTCAGCCCCTACTTCTTGATAGTAAGCAAAGACCTTAGCTTTTTGCTCAACTATCTCTATGACCCACTCTTGCGCTGCCACTTGTTTGTGGAGCTCATCATTCTTTTCACAGAGAGCCTCATTGTCTCTCTGCACTTCCTGTATGGTTTGGGAATAATGAGACAATTTCTGTTGCAGGAGACTCACCTCCTGAGTTTGCGTGTCTTTGCTCTGGGTGTTCTCTTCAAGAGCACCTTCTACCCATCTGGTGTGCTCCAGTAGATTCCTGTACTCTGTTTTGAGTTCATTTAGTTTCTGGAGGGCTAACTCACTTCCCTGTGACTCTATTTTTAATGTGCTTACTTTCTGGCCTAGGGCGTCTCTCTCCTGACTTGGGGTGCCTCTCTGTTCAGCCAGGTTATCCCTTTGTTTCCTGATGATATTGAATTTCTGGCGCTGTTCATCAAATTCTGTCTGAGAGTGGAGGTCCGTCAAAATTAACTTATTATTTTCCTCTTTCAATTTCTCTATCTGGTCTTGTAGGGTAACTATCTGCTCTGCACAGACCCTATTATAGGTTAATTGTTGAGTCAGCTTCTGTTGACTCTCTTCCAGGGAGTCAACCTTTTCCTGACACTCTAGTCTTAATGCGTCTTATTTGGGCCTCTTGATCTGCATTATTTTGCTGTTGGCGAGCCAAATCTTCTTTTCATTTTATGATATAATTTCCAGATTCTACCTCCAACTCTTGGCTCTTCTGTAATTTCTGTTCTGCTAAATCTAGATCAGTCTGGATTTTATTTAATAGTTCTGATTGATTCTGCGCTAGTGTCGTGTTTCCCTCATGCCTTTCCTGCATGATTCTGGCAATTTTGCTTGGCTCCTCTTTAATTTTTGGGGTCATATATAGCTCACTCAGAACTTGGTGTGATAGGCCCCCGTCCTGCCACACATCCAGGTTCATGGCGGTGACCTGTTGTGTTATTTCTTGTAGCCAGACTTTTTCATCCTGTTCTGGCCACTCACCTCTGACAAATAGCTTGTGCACAAGGTGCTCCCTAGCCATATTGATTTCTACTACGGTCATTTTGGACATGTTCTTTCATTCTTTATTTATTTATTCATGTAAGGGTAACCTGTATTCTGTTGCTTTTCTGTCTATTTTGGGGTTGATTTTAGTTTTAGTTTTCTAGGCACAGGCCTACTTAGAGTATTTGCTTTGGGGAGGCGCTTGTACAGTGTAACCCAGTATTCCAAACACACAAAGTAGCACTACCTTGCAGGTTAGTCTGCTGTGTTAGACTGTCACGGGTGGTAACCAAACTGAATCCTGGACGAGCGCTCAAATTTGTTAAGGATTTAAATCAGGCAACACACCTTGGTCTCGGCCTACTATGCAGCGCTCAATGCTTATCTTTTTATATTGATTCAATATTGAGATGGTACCTTGAACCAGGCTGGTTGGTAAAATACAATATTTATTTATTTATTTTAAAATTCTAAAGAAATTCAAAAGAAATCATGCACCTTTAATATGGGGCAGCAATCACCAATTGGGTGATAATTACACAGCACAGCACAGCGGAATAGGAGCACTTTCTGACTTGGGAAAGATAGCACCCAAGTTAGAATTTCCCCCGGCAATGTTCCCTTAACCCACAAATAAACAAATAAACAAATAATCAAATCTGAGTGGATAAACAGACACAGCAGGTAATCAGGAATAAGAGGCAAGAAACGGAATCCAAATCTGAACTTCCCTCCCCAAATAAGAGAGAAAAACGGATTTTAAACCCCTTTCAATGTTATAAAATAACAATCGGAAATGGACTAATAAATAATTAATGTGTGTTAAAAACCTTAAAGCAAATATAATTCCTCACTAAAGCAACAATGCAAAGACACTAATAATCACAAAGAATGGATTACCAAAAGCATACAGTTCGAAAATGAGTGGCAAGTTTAAAACACGTTGCAGCAAAATGACATGTGTGAAAGTTGCATTTTTTCCATTCCCGCCTAAAATTAACCAAAAGTTTTTTAATAAAAACATGTGATTTGGAGTGCGGTTTTATGATTGGGGTGTAGAGGTATATCTCAGGTACAATATGGAGTTGAAAGTAAGTCTCTAGCTGGTAAATGGAGAGAGATATGGAAGGTAGAGTGAGGTTTGTTTTTAGGAAAATAGAGCAGTGAAAAGAGGAATCGGCTTTAAAATTGAAAGTCAAATCTAACTTAAACTAGATTTAATGGCTCAGGGCTGCAGTTGTAACCCTTCATGCAGTGTGCCCCTTTTCTTAAAGGAAAATTAATTTATTTAAACACAATATCGCTGATGACTTATGATGTATGCAAGACAGAAATTAAGAGAAACGTGGCTCTAACACTAGAGATCAAGGGCAAAGTCGACAGTTTTACAAGTTATCAGGATAAGGATAGGATGACTTAGAGTGGGGATAAGGACCAAGGCAAGATATGCTATGGGATTAGATGGGGTAGGGATGATACTTACAGTCCACTTTAGTTTGGGATGTTGGACCGTCAAGGGTACTGGTCACTACACGGCAGGGCGCTTGGCAAACAGCTGGGCTGTTCTGGTCACAGGATGGCACTCTGGACTGACAATCTGGTCAAGGATACTAAAGATCAGCTGGATGGCAAGTTTGCAGGATGCATGCAGTTAGTGGGATCAGGATGCTTCCCAAAAACACCACAGCTTTCCCCTTTGGTTATTTGGGAATTTTATGTGGGATTTCAAAATGTAGGCCTTGCTGGGAATAGGATCAGCACTGCTTGGGTTTTGCAATGGACCCTGGAGTAGGTTCAGCAATGTTTTGGCCTTGTAGTGGGGATCTAGAAGCTGGATGGATGGAACAGGAACAGGACACAGGCGCAGGAAAATCAGGAAGAGTGTGTGTGTCTAGAGCAGGCTTGTCCAACCTTTCTGAATGTGGGGCCGAAGCATTAACTTTTTGTCACCCAGTGGGCCGGCGAGCCAAAAGTCAACAACCTCACCCAAAGCAGTATATTAAAAAGCGATATTGTGTGACCTTTGACACAATAGCATCACAGGCAGTGATAGTCATTCAATCCCAAAGATAGCTTTTGGTGTCATGGGCAGTGATCAATTGATAAGTTGCTTGCATTGATTTCTTTCAGTGTCTATGTGTTCATATTTTTCAGAAATAGTGGGGGCGACCGAGCGTAGCGAGGGAGCTATAAGGTACTAAGGAGGGTTTGGGGCGGTTGCCCCCCAAGAATTTCTTTTCAAATATGAGGTTGAAATGGTGCATTTTACAGCAGAAAAGGTGACCAAAAAGCCATAAGTTTACAATCAGTTCTAAAGGGGAACATGAAAATTCCATGTCACCAACAGCAGAAAAGAACATTTTACAACACAACACATTTTAATGATCAATGGGCCTCATTACGAACTTGGCGGAGGACCATGGCGCTATTAGCACCATGGTCCATGCCGCTAAGGTCCCAACTCCGTCATGGTGGATGGCGGAATTACCGCCCCATTCCAAGGTGAGTGGGGCGGTAATTCCCCATTCACCAATGGCCCCTTCCCCATTCCCATTTTTGCCCCATAGGGCATAATGAGAATGGGGAAGGCGATAATTACGGCACCGTAAATTATGGTTGCCGTAATTATCGCCAAGGTCCCTTTGCGGCATGGTTTTTAACGCCTGCAAAAAGCAGGTGTTAAAAACACCATCCCGCAAAGGGACCTCGGAATCAGGCGTTAAGGGTCGGCGCCGTTTATGGCACCGTTAACCCCTTAACGCCTGACTCGTAATGAGGCCCAATGTGTCCACAGTGTAAGACAGCACTGTCACTGATGTAGCACATTGTCATGCTGGTTGTACCCAAAATATGCCTCTGTAGCAACATGTCTATGCTGGCTGTTCCCAATTTAGGCCAGCATTGTCCTGTACAAAGCATGACTGATGCTGCCTGAGCATGTGCAGTATGCCCAATACATATGGTAGCTTATCTCTGTAATAGACATTACTTCTGCGGTGATGAAAGAAGCATAATTCAATTCAACAGCTAAAATGTGGAAAAGCGATCACCCAAAGGTGAACCTAATTGAAGAAACGCAATGTGAGCACAATCAGCAGGCCTAGTGCACACTTTACCTTTTCTTTCACCAATAAATCGGGGGGAGAGCGCGAACGCAGTCCCCCACTACCAGAAATAATGCAGTTGTGTATCCTGCATTTGGGAACATAGCAGGGGTCAGCAAATCAGATGTGCAATGGGTAAGCCTCACCCTGGGAGATATGCCCTTGAGATCACATTCTCCCCTGCCAGCTAAGTATGAGTTGCATGCAAGAGGGCAGGGGTTGGGTCAGTTCTGGGAAGCCCCGCTAAGCGAGGGTGAGAAGGCAGGCCCTGACCCAGCCTCAACCCCCCACCCCCCGGAAGCTCTGAGCGTCTGCAGAGCTGCCTGTCCCGCGTGTAGGGGGAAGCTCCAGCAGGCAGAGCCCAGCAGAAGAGCAGATTGTAGCGCAGTTCCTTTCTCCCATCAGGCCCTGCTCGGCCCGAGATTTGTATAAATAGCAGGATGGCTCGAGCAGGCCTGTTGCAGTCTGCCCACTGGCCTGTCGGCCCCACACGGGCCCATGGCCCTCCTGAGTGGAGCTGCTCAGCACTGGCCCCATTGACACCATCATAATCAACCTGGACCTCGACGCTCCACCACCCCTGAATCTCAGAGTTCTGCTCAATGACAATGCTGAAGTTTTGACATCTTTGCTGTAACCATATGCCGTGTTGTGTCAGCCGAGCCTGCACAGCGCCAAAGGCAAGTATTCCCTGGTCCGGGCCCAGAGGTCACTGAGTCTTCCAGTGCCATCCACTTGGCATGGCCTACTGTTCCCAGCGTTTTCTACCCACAAATCAGCACCACTGCCAAACAGAACTGCATCATTGGGGCCCATCGCTGCTGCCCTCCGACTTGACCCCAGCCGAGCGCAAAGGCACCCATGCTTCTGGTCTGATGCTGAAAAGCCTGGCTCTGCTGAGATCCGAAAGACAAGAACTAAGGTATTTTGGGAACATAGCACTATTGTTTTTTGTGTTGCAACTGTATCAGCTCACACCTCTCTTGAAGGGTATAGGCTGCCCTCAGACTGCGCTACCAAAAGAGTGAAAATAAGTTATACTTGTTGGGCTTGCCTGTTTCACTTTTATGATTGGGATCACTGCTGCATGGGTATTAAGCACGTTATAAATAACCTATCATATCAGATCATATCATAGATCACAGATCAAGATCATAAGCAACTTCCAGAAACCTTGGCAGGTGGTCCACTGAGGCCCATTTGCAGGTTGCAGTGTGTTATTGGGGCACTACTAGGGTAACATATTGTGCTGTACATGTGGTATTCGCCATGCTTTGATACCCCACTGGCCACATCTATAATCTCCAATGTACTTGGTATAATGCATGGACATTTTCATCAATCCGCACTGTGCTTAGAGGTAAACGTAACTGAGCTCCCGCTGTTCTTCTTTGTCTCGAGACAAGGAAAAAAAAAAAAGCACTGCAAAGGTTAAGTTTCTCAGCTGATAAAGGTTCATCTTCGGTGACATTTGCAATTCAAAAGAACGATTTTTGGGGCAGACAGGCTGTGTCGCCGCAACCCCTGCTAAACATATGTCCAGAGATGAAAAACCTTGAAAGTAACTCCGCACAATGGCCCTCTGAGCAGCGGCCCACGGCTAATCAGGGGTTCAGGAATCCGCTGTGCTGCCCACACCGAGAGGAACTCCTGCACAGCACCTGTCCACATAATCCTTCTCCCGGGCCAGCACTCCCTTCTCCTCACCTCACCTCCTCCTCCCTTCACCTTGGCTCGCCTTTTGCCCCTCAGAGCACTATGCAAGAGAGGATTGGGCATGTCTGGGCCGGAGCCCATTCGTCTCTTGCATGGTGGGTCTTACTTGCCTGAAATGGGATATTTAAATGCAAAGTAATTGCTACTATATTAATCCCATTGTTCATAGTTTGTGGGAGTACTAGGCAATTGTATGGGCCCGCGCTCACTGAAAATTAATGGTATTCCCGAGGTAACCCTCACTATTCCGTGATACAAATTAGTCTCTCCTTCACCCATCATTAAGTCCCAAGATCTTCATGACGAATGTATTTATTTCTGCAATGTTTGTCGGATATCGACAAACATTGCATAAATAAATAAATTAACGCTTTGTGGCTGAGGACTGTAACTACCTCTGTTGACCCCATGGGGTCACCAGAGGAAGTTACAGTTTTGTGCACAGGCACATTTAAAAAAAAAAGTATTTTTTTTTTTACTCAAGAGTTGTTCAACATACGGCCTTGCGGGCCACATAAAATGGCTTGGCGGGCCGCATTGTGGCCCGCAGGCCTTATGTTGGACTTAGTCTGGAGTCTTGTCAGGGACTCTTATTTATAATGCCTAGTGACATCATCAAAGTATATGACTGGGGCAGGCTTAACTAAACACACCTCTAACAACGGGATAGGGCAAGAGTGATAGTTTCCGCCTCGCTCTCAGCTGGTTGGATTTCAGGAAAATGATGTCAGATTTATGAGGTGAGTTTTACAATGTCCAAAAACCTCCCACAGTTACTTTACTAAAATCCAATTTTGCCACAAACATACATTTATACCATTGCAATCTCTTAGCAAATTATATACACAGGTTACATATTTTGTGCAGCAAATTGCAGTCCAATCCTCCAGTCCGTGAGACCTTGTTTCGCCCTTCTACCAGTTTTTCGCAATTTTCAATGGGATTTATATTATTCAAAATTCTATAACTTTATACAGGGGTGTGGATTATCATAAGGGATGTATGTACCAAAATTCACATTTGCAACATGGATGATTTTCTCGTAGTCTGCCATATTTTGCCATTTCTGTCCCCAAGGTGTCAATGAATTCCACCAAGTCTTAAAAGAAAGCCCAAAAGAATCACTTTTACACTATGAACATTTTACATTTTTACAAAGTCTTGCTGCAGAGATAAAAAGCCTTTAAAGTTTGTTTATAAAACAGTCTTTGGAAGCAAATGGCAGTCCATGTCACGTGATCATTTTTTTTCCTTCCTTCAACTGTTACCAGCTGTCATTTCCTTCAAAGCAAGGTGGGGGGTTCTCTGCTTAATTAAAGGTTTTAATGCTCCTTCACACTTCACAGGTTAGTGTCCCAGGACTTCTATTGTCCCAGCCTGGAGCACAGACGAATGTCTGATGAGCATGTGAACTTACTTTGTCCTGGCCCATTCAAAGTTTTTCAAGCTAGCAATTATCACTTTCGTGTCCTGGAAGTTTATGGTGTGTCTCCCTTCCAAGGGGGAAGTTTCAGGGCTGGCACTTGGAATAACAGTTTTTTTGGAACTTGCAAATTCAGCCCATGGCCCTCATTACAAGTCAGGCGTTAAGGGTTTAACGGCGCCATCGGCGCCGTTAACCCTTAACGCCTGATTCACACTTTAACGTCTGCTTTTTGCAGGCATTAAAGTCCAAGGCGCTAAGCGACCTTGGTGCTAATTACGGCACCGTGATTTACGGTGCCGTAATTAGTGCCTTCCCCATCCCCATTATGCCCTATGGGGCAAAAATGGGAATGGGGAAGGGCAAATGGTGAATGGAGAATTACCACTCCACTCACCTTGGAATGGGCGGTAATTCCGCCATCCACCATGGCGGAATCCGGCATGGACCATGGTGCTAATAGCACCATGGTCCACCGCCTGACTTGTAATGAGGGCCCATGTGTTTTAAATCTTTATTTTCTTGTTTTGGGTCCGGAATTAAAACAACCCTGTGAAATAAAAATAGCCCCTATATGTATTTTCACAAGCCACAACCCCCTTCACATTGCTAGGTAATGGCAGGCTTTCCTTCAACAGTTTACCTTTTAAATGGGCCTTTTTCTCCTTTAGTTTTATAAAAGCCCATTTTTACACATGTTTTGAAAACTGCTAGCATTTCCTTTCAAATTTGATTTTTGCCTTCCCAGTATTGCATTGCAGCCATAGTTAGTTTCTTGTACACAACAGTCTGTATAAGGGAAAGGTCTCCTGGAATGGACATGTGCACAGAGCTATGATTTCTTTTGCATGCTTCATTCCTTTGACACTTTATAGCACAAAATAAAGTGTTTCCCGTGCACAGCAGAAAGTGAAGTATCTTGTTGATTTCTCTCAAAGGTGGTTTGACAGGGCCTGTCATTCAGGGATTATGCCTGGTTTTGGTGAGGCACAATAAAATATCCTGCGCATGGCAGGGCCTTTTTAATCACTGTAGTTTAAGACAGAACAGATGAATTAGCATCAAAGCAGCATTTTTAAAGGATGAAAATGTTTCATTTTGAAGGGGAATTTTGGGTTTTCAGCAAAGCAGTGCTGCCTTTTCATTTTATTCCCTTTATATGTTTCAGAACACACTGGCACGCTCCTTCGGTGTTTCCCTTTGTTCCATCTTGCCTGAAGTGTGCTAGGCAGGATGGTGCAGACATCTTTTGTTGCTGCAAAAACACAGTTTAGAGGTCCTGGTGCGCACAGGAGCCAGCGCAGCCATTTGCTGTTTCTTGCACACATGCTGCTTGGTGATGTGGTGAAATACTGTTGAGTGGGTCAATATATTCCATAAGGCAACCGTATCAAAATACCCTCGAACTGAAGTGGTAGGTAGAATGAAGTCTGCAGACACCATCGGACATCGAAGAACTTATAGTGAAGTCTGACAGGTGTAAACTCACGTCATGAAAAGAAGAGACGAGGACGCATTGAAACGATATGCGAATACTCAAAGAATGAAAATGTAACTGACATAACAAAGTAAAGGAACAAAGAAATCATATATACTGAAAAGATAAGTAAGAAGAGATGCAGTAAATCTATATACACAAAAACACAAGGTAGATGAGACATACAGAAGCTTGCTACAGTAGAAAATATAATGCGGGTAAAGCACCCATGATAAGAAGATGGACATCGGTTTTATATAATAGTAAGCTGAAAATCCCAAGGAGAGAGACTAAGGCTGCAGAGCTTCAGAGCTGGCAGGCACTGGAATAGAAATTCATGCAAGAACAAAGAATATTTGTTTGACTAAGGATCAAGGAGGACACAGTAAGAAGCTACTGCAAAGTACAAAGGGAGTCGACGAGGATAAGCCATGGAGGTAAGACATATTCCTCTTAGATTAAGCAAAGTAGTAAACATTTGCGAGTACCAAGTGTTGGACAATTAAAAGTGAAGAAAGCATATGCAAGAAGGAGCAACCAAGTCTCCAGAGGCCAAAGAGAGTAATAGCACTGAGTATAATTTAATCAAATAGCACTAAATAGGCATACATAATTGGCAAATCATGGTCTCCTCAAGATGTGATGCAAGTCCAGATAACAAGGCCTATTCATAATTCTTTAGATGAATATAGCAATGTGCCCTCACTCCCTTAAATGTTCTGGAGAAGAGAACAGTCAGCAAAGTCAATTACAGAGAAGAGGTCTTGGCTTAGGGCCTAACTGATGAGAGCTGGTAAGGCTTATTGGCCGAGTGGGTAGTTGTCTGACGTTGTTCCCCGCACCTGGGTTTAGTTTTGCTTACGTGCTGCTAACGAGCCGAATGTCCAAGGTTGGAAGAGGATGCCCTGTGCAATAATGCAGAAGCCAATCCGCTGCTGTTATTCTACTATTATCTGTATTATATGTAGAGGTTGTTCTAGGCATGCCTGCCTACAAGATAACGGGCAGCCAATAATGTTAATAACACCTAAATAAGCTATAGGTATCTACGTTCCCTTAACCAATCCCTCCATCCGATAGATTTTTACTATTTGCCACATAGGATGACGTCATAGCTGATGCATATTGAGGTTTAAAGCCATTGTGTAATGGAAATGTATTTTGAGAGTGAGCATGCTGTGATTTGTTATGCTTGCAAGATTTCCCTGCTTTATTGAACTGATAATAAAGTAGTACTTTATCATATTCTTTGAGTCTGTCCGGTTATTTAGGCCCGTAATTAGTTGTTATGGTAATCCCGTCCAGCACTTGATACGCTCCAGGTGCTACTGCACAGACCTGCCTCAGTGCTGGTGTTCCACATTTTCTTGCATCCTCATCCATAAGTGGCAGACCTGCCTCAGTGCTGGTTCTCTATGTCTTCTTGCATCCTCAGGCTTCAGTGATAGAAATTCTTGAGTGTTGGTCATCGGCGTGGCTTGCAACCTGAGTCTTCCTTGAGAGACTTGTCAAAGTGCTGGCCCTCCACAAGGTCATACAGCCTTAAGCTATTGAGAGAGACAAATGCCAAAGGACTGTTCTCCCACGTGTTCTTCCAGCCTCTGGCTTCACTAAGAGACCTTCCGCGGTGCTGGGCCTCCGTGTATTATTGAACCGTGAGTCTTCAGTGAGAGACATGCCTTATTGCTGGTCCTCCACATGGTCATACAGCCACAATCTACAGAGAGAGACATGCCTAAGAGCGGGTCCCTTGCGTGTTCTCCCGGCCTCTGGCAATTGTGAATGGCCTTCTTTGGGGATGTTGTTCATGCTCTTTGGGTTTTGGGTTTCAGTGAGAGGAACTCTTCTTGTTCTGTCCCCAAGCTCTACCCTACATGGATTTAAGTGAATGATAATCCTCCAAGATGGTTTTTCGGGCTCCATTGAGAAGATGTTGTGGTGCTTGCCCTCTTGTTCTTCTACCTCCAGATTCCATGAAGGCCTCTCTCAGACAGGTCCTCTAGCTCCTCTTGCCTTGGAGTAGATGCATATCAGACTTAAAGGCCGATTCATGGAATAATTAGCGCGGCGCAAGTGGGCAAAAACGTGCGAATCGCAGTGGAATAGCGAAAATCGCAGTGCAAGTGCGAAAATCGCACGAAAAGCAGCGCACGTCGATTCATGGAAGGCCGTGCGCGAGAAAACCAGCGGATGTGCGATAAAAAAGTGCGCGGCGCACGTTGGCGCACGTTGGCGCACAGGCCATCTAACAGCGTGTGCCAGGTCACAGCGAAAATCGCACAGGCCACAGCGAAATTCGCACATAGCGCGGCGCACGCAACAAAAGTAGGCGGAACACGGGCGTAACACTCGGAATGGGGAACAGCTTGCCAAAACGTGGGCGTCACGGGGGAAGTACAGGGCACAAGTGCGCGGAACGCCCACACGCTCGCCTACAACACGTATTCATGGAATAGAATAGGGGAAAAAAGCGCACGCTCAAACCAGCGCACAGGCACAAACACGACCGCCACAAGAAAGGAGGCGGTAGCGTCTCTGCGGCTGTAAGAAATGTGCGCCAAAAGGTGCACCAACAAATAGCACCTATATACTGCCATGATGAATGTCCCATACTGTGGCCCTCCAGGAAAAATGACGTGCAAAGGGGTACCCACAAACACGGACACCCGCTGACAAAAAATACGTGTGCATGTATACCGGGGTGCGCGGGAAGTGTCACACGCGATTTGCAGGGTACGTGCATCACAGGGGTTCGCGTGAAGTTATTCACGCGATCGGGCCTGGGGGAGCGGGTTTACGTGTATTTCAGGGGTTCGCGTGAAGTTCCTCACGCGATCGGGCCTGGGGGAGCGGGCTACGTGTATTTCAGGGGTTCGCGTGAAGTTCCTCACGCGATCGGGCCTGGGGGAGCGGGCTACGTGTATTACAGGGGTTCGCGTGAAGTTCCTCACGCGATCGGGCCTGGGGGAGCGGGCTACGTGTATTACAGGGGTTCGCGTGAAGTTCCTCACGCGATCGTGCCTGGGGGAGCGTGCTACGTGTATTACAGGGGTGCGTGGGAAGTTCCACACGCGAATAGCCTGGGCGCGTGAATTTGAGGGGTGCGCGGGAAGTCCCACACGCGAATAGCCTGGGCGCGTGAATTTGAGGGGTGCGCGGGAAGTTCCACACGCGAATAGCCTGGGCGCGTGTATTTCAGGGGTGCGCGGGAAGTTCCACACGCGAATAGCCTGGGCGCGTGTATTTCAGGGGTGCGCGGGGAGTTCCACACGCGAATAGCCTGGGCGCGTGTATTTCAGGGGTGCGCGGGAAGTTCCACACGCAAATAGCCTGGGCGCATGTATTTCAGGGGTGCGCGGGAAGTTCCACACGCGAATAGCCTGGGGGCGTGTATTTCAGGGGTGCGCGGGAAGTTTTACACGCGAATAGCCTGAGCGCGTGTATTTCAGGGGTGCGCGGGAAGTTTTACACGCGATTTCTGCAAGGTACGTGTATTTCAGGGGTGCCGGGGAGTCCCACATGTGATTTGACAGTGTGGGTCCTCCCAGGTGTACCCTGTACACCCTCCACGGCCCCTGCAGGCAGCCCACACCACAGGGGACTACCCTGCATCCCTGGTCATGTCCCGCAGGCAGCCCACCCAACATGGGCATGCCCCCAGCAAAGGCACATGTCTCCTTGAACTAATGAACACCAACACATGTCCCCTTGCACCCCCACCCCCAGCACTGTGGGGCACCTGCCAGCAGGCCCCCACCCATGTCCAACTCATGTCCCCCACCACCCCCACCCCCCAGCACTGTGGGGCACCTGCCAGTAGGCCCCCACCCATGTCCAACTCATGTCTCCCACCACCCCCACCCCCCAGCAGTGCAGGGGCAGCCTCCACCAGGCCCCCACTCATGTCACCCACCACCCCCACCCCCCAGCCACCAGGGTCACCCTCCACCAGGCCCCCACGCATGTCTCCCACCACCCCCACACCCCAGCAGTGCAGGGGCACCCTCCACCAGGCCCCACTCATGTCACCCACCACCCCCACCCCCCAGCCACCAGGGTCAGCCTCCACCAGGCCCCCACTCATGTCTCCCACCACCCCCACACCCCAGCAGTGCAGGGGCAGCCTCCACCAGGCCCCCACTCATGTCACCCACCACCCCCACCCCCCAGCCACCAGGGGCACCCTCCACCAGGGCCCCACTCATGTCTCCCACCACCCCCACACCCCAGCAGTGCAGGGGCACCCTCCACCAGGCCCCCACTCATGTCTCCCACCACCCCCACACCCCAGCAGTGCAGGGGCAGCCTCCACCAGGCCCCCACTCATGTCACCCACCACCCCCACCCCCCAGCGACCAGGGGCACCCTCCACCAGGCCCCCACTCATGTCTCCCACCACCCCACACCCCAGCAGTGCAGGGGCAGCCTCCACCAGGCCCCCACTCATGTCTCCCACCATCCCCACACCCCAGCAGTGCAGGGTCACCCTCTACCAGGCCCCCACTCATGTCTCCCACCACCCCCACACCCCAGCAGTGCAGGGTCACCCTCCACCAGGCCCCCACTCATGTCTCCCACCACCCCCACACCCCAGCAGTGCAGGGTCACCCTCCACCAGGCCCCCACTCATGTCTCCCACCACCCCCACCCCCCAGCAGTGCAGGGGCAGCCTCCACCAGGCCCCCACTCATGTCCCCTATCACCCCCACCCCCCAGCCACCAGGGTCACCCTCCACCAGGCCCCCACTCATGTCTCCCACCACCCCCACACCCCAGCAGTGCAGGGGCACCCTCCACCAGGCCCCACTCATGTCACCCACCACCCCCACCCCCCAGCAGTGCAGGGGCAGCCTCCACCAAGCCCCCACTCATGTCTCCCACCACCCCCACACCCCAGCAGTGCAGGGGCAGCCTCCACCAGGCCCCCACTCATGTCTCCCACCACCCCCACACCCCAGCAGTGCAGGGGCAGCCTCCACCAGGCCCCCACTCATGTCACCCACCACCCCCACCCCCCCAGCGACCAGGGGCACCCTCCACCAGGCCCCCACTCATGTCTCCCACCACCCCCACACCCCAGCAGTGCAGGGTCACCCTCCACCAGGCCCCCACTCATGTCTCCCACCACCCCCACACCCCAGCAGTGCAGGGTCACCCTCCACCAGGCCCCCACTCATGTCTCCCACCACCCCCACACCCCAGCAGTGCAGGGGCACCCTCCACCAGGCCCCCACTCATGTCCCCTATCACCCCCACCCCCCAGCCACCAGGGTCACCCTCCACCAGGCCCCCACTCATGTCTCCCACCACCCCCACACCCCAGCAGTGCAGGGGCACCCTCCACCAGGCCCCACTCATGTCACCCACCACCCCCACCCCCCAGCCACCAGGGTCAGCCTCCACCAGGCCCCCACTCATGTCTCCCACCACCCCCACACCCCAGCAGTGCAGGGGCAGCCTCCACCAGGCCCCCACTCATGTCACCCACCACCCCACCCCCCAGCCACCAGGGGCACCCTCCACCAGGGCCCCACTCATGTCTCCCACCGCCCCCACACCCCAGCAGTGCAGGGGCAGCCTCCACCAGGCCCCCACTCATGTCTCCCACCACCCCCACACCCCAGCAGTACAGGGGCAGCCTCCACCAGGCCCCCACTCATGTCACCCACCACCCCCACCCCCCCAGCGACCAGGGGCACCCTCCACCAGGCCCCCACTCATGTCTCCCACCACCCCCACACCCCAGCAGTGCAGGGTCACCCTCCACCAGGCCCCCACTCATGTCTCCCACCACCCCCACACCCCAGCAGTGCAGGGTCACCCTCCACCAGGCCCCCACTCATGTCTCCCACCACCCCCACACCCCAGCAGTGCAGGGGCACCCTCCACCAGGCCCCCACTCATGTCCCCTATCACCCCCACCCCCCAGCCACCAGGGTCACCCTCCACCAGGCCCCCACTCATGTCTCCCACCACCCCCACACCCCAGCAGTGCAGGGGCACCCTCCACCAGGCCCCACTCATGTCACCCACCACCCCCACCCCCCAGCCACCAGGGTCAGCCTCCACCAGGCCCCCACTCATGTCTCCCACCACCCCCACACCCCAGCAGTGCAGGGGCAGCCTCCACCAGGCCCCCACTCATGTCACCCACCACCCCACCCCCCAGCCACCAGGGGCACCCTCCACCAGGGCCCCACTCATGTCTCCCACCGCCCCCACACCCCAGCAGTGCAGGGGCACCCTCCACCAGGCCCCCACTCATGTCTCCCACCACCCCCACACCCCAGCAGTGCAGGGGCACCCTCCACCAGGCACCCACTCATGTCGAACCACCACCCCCACCCCCCCAGTCACCAGGGGCAGCCTCCACCAGGCCCCCACCCATGTCCCCCTGCCCACAGGTCCTGACGATACACAATCATGGCAGTAATGGGCAGCATACCCAGCACAAACACCCAGGCAAGGATTGCATCCACCCACATAGTGAATGCAATTACATGACACAACCCCAATGGCAAGTATGTAAATGAACACATGTCCGTCACACACACATACACAATGGCTGCAAGTGAATGTCAAAACCCATATCATGACATGTATGAAACCAAAGACAAAATAACACAAGTGGAAGTAAAAATTAAAAATGTATTAAAGATTAAAAATAAGTAAACAAATAAAACATACAACTATGTGAATAACAAAATAAATGGTCCATGTTGGAGAACAAAAGTAAAAATCAAAAAACGAAAAAGGAATACAAAAACAAATGTTGACCAAAGCAATATCAAGTAGAAGCAAAAGAATGAAAAACCATTTCCACATGGTGAACACAATAATGAAATAAAGAAAATGTTCCTTCAAAAAACAAACTAAATACAGGAATGTACCAGGGTCCATGAGCCCAACACCATAAAGGAAACCTACTACTACCTAATGAAAAAAATATATACAAAAAAGTGGCCATTGTCCGAGTGGTCCAAAATAATAAAAACAAATAAAGGAAACCTAACACTAACTAACTATATAACTATATACAAAGGCAGCGGGCAAGTCCTGCGGCTCACTTGTTGATGTTGCTGGCCAGGGCATCATCGAACTCCATGTCGATGTCCTGGAGGCGGGACTCTGTCCTGGCCCCGAGGTCTCGCAGGGATAACCCCATGTCCAGCTCAAACTCCCTGCGAGCTTCCTCGAGGCACTCAGCCCGCCTCAACGCCCGACGCATGGAGAACTCCGCCCTGACCATGGCGAGCCGCTCCTCTTCCGCCCGCTGCCGCTCCGCACCTATCCGCTGGACCAACTGCTCCCACACGGAAGACACCACCATCCCAGGGTTGCCCTGCCCTCCGGCCGATGCCTGCCCCTCTGATCTTGATGGCCCCGAGCCATGATGCCTCCCACGTCGAGCCCGCTGCTGCCTCCGACGCCACTGCCTCTGCCAGCACGACGGCATCCAGGCTGATGGAAACCACCGACGCCGTCGTGCACGTGCCCTGCCTGATGATGCTGTCACATCTTCCATCTGCTGGGGTCCAGTTGCTGTGTTGTCCACCCCTGCTGGACCTCCTACTCCCGACTGTGGCAGGGATGGGATCCCCACCGAGCTGGCTGCATTGGTCGGGGCAGGTCCACAGGGGGCCCTGGTGGCATCTGGGCTGGAAGACGGCAAGGAGAACGACTGGTGGATAGCCTGCACAGAGGAGGAGAGGGCCGCCACATTGGCCAACACATGCAGGAAACCCCCGAACATGGCTGATCCCAATTGGGCCACGTCGGCACGGTGCACTTCGTGATGACGTGCGTGCTCCTCCCGGGAAGCACGCACGGCATCACGAATCACAGCCGTGCGCATCGCGACCCCAATCAGGACCTTCTCCGCACGGCCAGGGGTTCCCACGTCCGCAGGTGGAGGGGAGTCAGGTGACATGGACATCCCCCTCTACCTGCGGACGGGCCTGGGACGGGGCATCCCTGCTGGTGCATGGTGGTGCACTCACAGGGTCAGGGACAGCGACATGCACAGGCCCCTCCACGGTGACCTGTGCTGCCTCCTGCCCCTGGCCCTGGACTGCACCACTTGCACCAGCAGGGATGCCCCCACCAGGCCCCATGTGTGCCCCAGTGGCGGCCTCCTCCTCCTCTGTGCAAACCACCAACCTGGATGGCTCCTCACCGTCTCCCACCGTAGCAGGCCCCTGTGGGGGCTCACCCACCCCTTCCGCTGCAGCCGTGGGGGCATCCCCGCCGCCTTGCTCCACAGCGCCGTCTCCGCCCTCTTCTTCACTAGCCGCTGCGTAGAGGGAGACAAAGAACACAAGCATCAGGGCACTGTACAATGGTCCCCTAGACAGGAAGCAATAGCAGATGAGCACCACTGTCAAAGTACACTTCCATCATGTCCCTCCACAACACATGGGTCAGTCCAGGCAAAACACACACAGTAACAGGCATGGTGCATGCCATGGACATTTCCATGCATGTCCAATGGACTCTTGAAACATTCAATGATATGTAACTCACATGCATCATGGCTCATGCCTATCACATGCACACACTTCACCTCAGTCACATCCATCTGGCCCCAAACACACCAAACACAGCGGATACAAGGGTAATTTGGCTGCTTCACTGAATCTGTGCATTGTCACACACATGTGTCATGCATCCATGGCATGCACAAGTCACAGACACGCAGGTCAGGCACACAGACATGGCTACCATATATGTACCTGGCATCAGCACCCATCCCTCACCCCCACCCATGTCCAGGTACAGAGACTGGCATGCTCTCATGTTCAAAATCTGCATAGGGCTCCCCATGCGGCATTTGAACACATGCAACAACCATGTGGGTCACACATCACTGGTCGCACATGCATTACCATGATGTCCCTGCACACATACATGCATACATGGCCTATGGCACACATACAGGCAAGTATCATAGAACCAGCACACCGCAACATGCCCTGTCTCACACAGTAATGCTTGGACACTTACCGCTCAACTCCAGACGGGTCTCCCTCTCAAGGATCTGGGCGTGGAGCGCTGGGCGTACGCGTTCCAGGACCCTCATCTGGATGGAACTCATGCGGCCCCGGCCCCCCTCCACGAGGCGCCGGGCCTTCACAAGGGTCCTGGACCTGAAGTCCTCCCAGCGCTTCTTGATCTTCAGGACGTCGCGGGTTGCCACCCCCTCCGCGTTGATGGCAACCACACAGTCGGCCCAGATCCTCTGCCGTCCTTCCTTGCTGGCGCGGGACGATCCAAAGAGGGCATCATACTGCCCCAGGACATGCTCCACCAGGACACCAACTTCGGTGGCAGTGAAGCTGGTGCCCCTCTGCCCCTCTGGCCTGGGGTTGCCACTGGTGCCAGATGTGGAAGTGCCCGACATGGCAACCCCAGAGGCAGGTGTGGGTGGGCAACTGGGTCCTGGGGCTGGGCTGTGGAGCGATGTAATCCCAGTCGGGAGTCTTCAGTTCCAGCAGGGGTGGACACAGCAACTGGACCCCTGCAGATGGCTGATGTGCAGGCACCAAATGGCAGGGCACGGTGGCAGCAGGCAGGCAGGCAGGCAGGCAGCAGCAGATGGCACGTGGGAGGCTGCTCGGGGCACTGGGGGGCAGTAACTCGGCCTTCTGGGCAGGAGCGTGGTCTTCCGTGTGTTTTCACGTGGCCAGCTTGATACGGAGTGATTTGGCATGTGAAAATCCTGCACGTCAGCGTGAAATCCGAGGAAAGGCCCTTAGCGCGTAAGCGCGTCAGCACGCATACGCGATTCTATTGGACCAGAGTCCCTCAGCGCGTAAGCGCGTCTGTGACGTGACCCGCACGGGTGTTCCCCACTCAGCACGTGATGACGGGGCACACGTGGAAATACTGCACGTCAGAGTGTCATCGCGTGTAATTGGACAAAAGTGCGCGTACACGCGATTGGCCTATGTACGTGTATTTAATGGGTGCGCGGGCACTTACACACGCAAGTACGTCAGCGAACCTGTATCCCGTGGTGCATGTGGGAACTGGATTCCAGGGGTGCGCGGGTCACACGCTGTATCCCGTGGTGCATGTGAATTTCCACACGCTATTGGACTGGGAACTGGATTCCAGGGGTGCGCGGGTCACACGCTGTATCCCGTGGTGCGTGTGAATTTCCACACGCTATTGGACTGGGAACTGGATTCCAGGGGTGCGCGGGTCACACGCTGTATCCCGTGGTGCGTGTGAATTTCCACACGCTATTGGACTGGGAACTGGATTCCAGGGGTGCGCGGGTCACACGCTGTATCCCGTGGTGCGTGTGATTTTCCACACGCTATCGGACTGGGAACTGGATTCCAGGGGTGCGCGGGTCACACGCTCGCCTAGAACACGCGCAAAGCATAAATTTGCGGACTTTAACAATAACAAGCTCAGACGCCAGGATGAACATACCGTTCCTAGCAGCAGTGGCAGTGGGCTACCAAAGGAGGAGGAGGAGGATAGTCAGGGCCAGAATATTCACACCCAGAACCAGCCTTTTCGGGATGCCTGATGACCAGGTGTATGGGAGGTACAGGTTTCCACCACACATTATACTGGACCTGGTGAGTGAGTGGGAGGATGACCTCACATCACCCACCCTGTGCTCCCAAGCACTCAGCCCCCTGGAGAAGGTCCTCAATGTACTGCACTTCTTAGCCAGTGGATCATTTCAGCGGACAAGTGCCATAGTGGGTGGGGTGTCACAGGCCACCCAGTCACGCTGCCTACACCAGGTCTTGAACATCATCACTGCACGCCCATCAGTCCGCAGGCACATATACCTGCCCAGAACACCTGCAGAAAGGCATGCTGCCGCCCTGGATTTTTACGCTGTGGCACGATTCCCCAAAGTGCTAGGTGCCATCGACTGCACCCATGTGGCTCTACGTCCCCCCAGGGCATCTGAGCACATCTATAGGAACCGCAAGCACTGGCATTCCATCAACGTGCAGGTAGCATGCAATGCCAAGGGAATCATCACCTCAGTATATGCCAACTATCCCGGCTCCACCCACGACAGCTTCATTTACCGAATGTCCACCCTAAGCCGGGACCTAGAAGCTGGGCGGCATGGCGATGCATGGCTGCTTGGTGAGTATGTATGCCACTGCACATGCATGCATGTTGGTCACAACCCCACCAATGATACCAATCACCACCTCCACAGGGGACAGTGCCTACCCTCTCAGCCCCCACATGATGACGCCAATTCAGAACCCCACCACGCCACCCCAGGTAAGATATAACACAGCCCACATTACAACCAGGGGCATAGTGGAGCGCACATTCGGAGTGCTAAAGTCACGCTTTCGCTCCCTTGACCGTTCTGGCGGGCAGCTGTTATACGCTCCCCCAGTAGTGTGCAGGATCATAGTGGCAGCATGTGTCCTGCACAACGCTGCAACACGCCGGGGCCTGGCCGTGGACATGGTGGTGGCCCCACATCCCCAACCACATGCACAGCCGCTGCGCATGGGAGGGGAAAGGGCACGGGGGGAGGCAGCCCGTACACAGCTAGTGGCTAATTACTTCACATAGAAATCACACCCCGGTGGAGTGCACACTGCCCTGGCACATTCCATCTGACGATCAATGATGACTCAACCTGACACTGATCCTGAATGTCTGGAGAATGAACCGTGAATACCATATCAGCCTGAGATTGTTCACCTGGAAGTGTCACAATGTGTGCATCCCTACCCACACAGACACCACCAATGCAGTTTTGTGAAGTTACACATTGAAGCAGCTAAAATGAATACCCACTTGCAAAATGCAACAAGAGGACAGTGCCATGTCAGCCAACCCAACCCCAGCACCGCCACACGACACACCGTGCCATGTCATGCCAATTGCAGGTAAACAAAGTAATCCCCACAACATGACATCATTCTCACTATGTACAGTGTCCCTATTAGAAACCTGCAACACCTGAAATGCTCACAGCAATGCCGGACCAACAACATACTTGAGCACGTACTACCATTAACATGACATCACAAATGTTACATATTAGTAGTCTCACCACCTGGAAATGCCTGCACTCCCACCACTACCAACTGTGCAGTGTTGGCGCCATGTAGAGTTGTAGGTGCACTGCTGCCAACATGGACCCCATCTCCAGACTAGAGGTCCTTGTGTGTACATGAGGAAGGGACCTGCAAATTGGGAGGTAGACACAGAAGAAGAGTTACACATCAATGCAACATGCAGTGTACAACACAACAGCAATATGCACTAGGAATGTATACACAGTATTGACTACAGACTGCCCACACAGCTCATGGGAGTCCAACGTCACTGTGTAATTCACTGTCACTTGGGCACATCCTTTGCAAGCCCATGGAAACGGGAAGCAGGAGGGGTGTGCGTGACTCAAACCCAAGCATCGGAACCAAATACATTACAAGCCTGCATGTGCCCAGCCACAATGCAGCGTATGCCCACAGGAACCACGGAAGCCAACAGATCGTCCCAAAAAAATTGGGAATAAAAGAAATCAAAATAAAAATAAAAATAAGAAACAATCAAAAATGGCCATTGATGGGCCCGGGGGCGTTGGGGAGGCCACCCAGGAGGTCCGAGGACAGGATGCACACCAGAACCCACCTGCGTGGATCCTGGGAAGATAAAACACCTCCATGGGCTCATGGCCCACACGGCTACCCTATTGTGGGAGTATCACTGCTGTCGCTATTATCACCCTGTGCAGCTGCATCCGGAGGTGGTTGCACTATGGGAGGCAGCCCACGCAAGGCCCTAGTCTGCTCCTCCATGGCTGCAAGCATGCGGGTGTGGTAGGTCTGGTTCTGGAGGATGAGTGTGCGGAGGTCCCCATGCAACAACTCACGGGATGCCCGGACCTCCGCCCTCGTTGCCTGCATCTCAGCTGAGAGCGTACGGGTGAGACGCTCCAGCTGCTGTTCTGTCCTTTGGTGTGTTGAAGCCTCAAGCTCAACAAGAGTCGTCCTGAGGTGAAGGAGCTCCTGCCTCAGGGCTTCCCTGTGGCCCTGGGACTCAATGGAGATGGCCTCCTGCAGAGTCGCCAGTGCCGCCCGCCTGTCCCTGTTGGACCCCAACATGTCCTCCCTGTGTGACTGGCAGATGGAGTCGGTTGCCTGCTCTAGTCGCTCCATCAGCCTTTCTGGGGGGACAATGGAAGTGGCCACCCTATCCATGGCCTGAGCCATCATCTCGGATGATGCAGCCTGTTGGGTTGCCATACCGTAAATGGATTGCTCCCATGCGGTATTGCCGGGTGGCGTACGGCCACCACGTCGGCGGGCACCACACCTGTCTGGGGCAAGGCGAACTGCGCCTTGCTGTGCCGGCACTGCCTGAGGCTGCAGGACTGCATTCCCCCTCTGATCTGCTGGCCCAGGAACAGGATCAGATGTCGCGGAGTGTGACCCTGCATCCGTAACCACCGAAGGCGTAGCTGCCAACACTGACATCCCCATGGAGGGTTCTGACCCTGGTGCAGGTGGGTGAGACAGAACAGAATCCCTCCCTGGAACACTCACCTGCGACGGCACGTAGGTCTCATCCGAATCAACACCTGAGTACAGCTCGGGGGAGGTGCAGCCAGAGACACCCCTTGAGAGCACGACCTGCAGCACTTGTGGGTTCTCCCCCACCACCACACCACGTCCCTCACTGGTGGTTGGTCGGCCCTCGGACCCCTCCTGGGTCTGCACCATCTCCACAACCCCAGCAGTATCAGGTGCGTCTTCCCCTGCAAAGACATGAAAACAAAGAAATGGAAACAGGCATTAGCACCATGGCACACAATGAGGGCTGAGAAGCAAGAGAACCAGTACTTGCTTGACACATATCCCACATGACTAAAACCCTCCCATGCATGCACCCTCACTGCGTATGAAGTGCAGGCAAATGGCACACACTGATGACACCAAGATGGAAGATGAACACATTTTCTGCATGCTGCCTGGCAGTGGCATCACACATTGGCCTGTGATTGCCAGGTGAAACACGCATGCAATCACACAGATGGCATGTACCATTGCTATTGAGTGAAGATGGAGAGGAGGGCAGCACCTATTCATTCAGTCCAGTTCCCGCATGTAATTGCTTTTCTAATTCTAACAGGTCAGATTTTTCACCTGGAGCTGCCAGTCTGAAATGGTCCAATTGCACAGGGACATGTGTGTACAAATGATATCCAGGTAACAAAGTCACTCCACTTTACCATACCCATGTCAGACATGTGACTAGTGGACAGCGACATGCCTAGTGAAAGTGGTGGAATGCAAACAAACTGACTGAATGAACAGTGAAAAATAAGCAAATATGTTGTGGCAAGGTGACACTTCAAGGGCAACTGGCGTGCAGTTGGGCTAGATGTCTACTGTTGGCAGAAGGGATACTGCTATGGCCAAATGCAGCTGCGCAGGAAGGATTGCATGAAGCACATGGCTGACCCATACGACTCAGGCGCACACACTCTCACCTGGCACACAAACAGAAGCCCTCACACACACACCATGCACATGGATGACACACACATGCATGTGCACTCACCGGACAATGCCTCGTAATCAGCCAGATCTCCCACGCCTTGGATCTGTTCCTCCGTGACGTAGGTCCCAGCGACTGACTCATGTGGAGTGAGTTCCATGTCTACTACTGGAGACCCACCTCCAGTCACTAGAGTTGCGGCATGACTTGAGGCCAGCTTACTCTTTGCCCTGCGCTTTAGGTCATTCCAGCGCTTATAGCAATCATTGGCTGTGCGCCTCACGATTCCAAGGGCACTTACGATGTCCGCAACGGTCTGCCAGTGTGCCTGGCGTTGTGCAGGTGTGGTCTTGGATCCTGCAACAATGACCATCTCGTTGTCATGTCCGGACACATACTCGACAAGTGCATTCAGTTCGTCATCCGTGAAGCTGGGCTTCCTGGACGGGCCGGACTGTGTAGCCGTGTCTGGGGCATCAGCCTGTGCCGGACGAGCACTCTTCCTCTTCCGCTTGGAAGGTGGTGGTGATCCTGAGTGTCCTGCGCCGCTCTGGACACTAGGGGCAGGAGCCCTGGTGGACTCTGTATCAGGAGTGTGGGATTGCACACTCAGCATGGGAGTTGGTGCAGCTATTGGCTCTAGTGTGATGGTGTCAGGGGGAATGTCAGCAGCATGGACTAGGACCGACACTGTCCTGGCTGGGTGTGTGAGGGCTGGGGTGGATGGAGCCGCAGCTGCCCCTGCAGCCTCTCCGCCCTGCCTCCTTGGTGCAGCAGATGACCTTGCTGCCCCAGATCCACGTGGCATGATGGCATCAATGTGCACCAGCGCACGTGTCGTAGCCCTGCTGACCTGGAAGTCAGCCATGGAGTCAGCCAGGTCTGGTGCCACAATGGGCTGGTCCAACAAGGGCTGAGCATGGATGGTGTCAGCCACATCAGCCTCAATGGGAGGGGGGGAGGGAGGGATTATGGGTGCCCGTGACTGGTCCTCCACACATGGGGGGACAGGCTCACCCTGCAAGTTACGACCACGTCCCCTACCGGATCCACCACGGCCACCACGTGTGGCTCTTCCACCTCTGCCACCCTTACGGAATCCTCGCCTCCCAGCCATGGCACTGATGTTAATGTGCGTATGGGAGTGGATGTAGACTATTGTCCTGGGCAATTGGGGGTTAAAGGGGTTGGGTACCAGATGGTAATTGTACCCTAGTGCTCTAGCAAGGCTGAATGTAATCCCTGGGGAAAGATGACGGGTCACGCAACGCACAGGAGGCCCAAAAAAGGGAGATGACGTGCACGCAACCCCTCCTAGACCACGTGTGCAGAAAGAAAAACCTGCACTACGCTGTGGCACCCAGTAACAGAAGAATGAACGTATGCGTGTCACACGCAGCCTAGAATGACCTCTGAAGGGGTAGGCTACACAAGGGGCAAGCACTGATGTTAGATACGTGCGTGACTCACCGTCTGCCTGGTAAACGAGCGTGTAAAAGGAGCATGTTTGGTTGGCAACACCCCCGCCAAAAGAAGATTTGTACGCTGTCTGAGGAGACAGGACAACAGTAGAAGGGAACACTGTTTGAGGGAACAGGCCCAGGTAAACCAGTAAAAGAGAAAAAAGAGAAAAAGCTGTCAGAGGTAACAGGGAATACGAACTTGAAACACCGTGAAGTAAATCGCGTGTGAAACGACAAGAAGTACAGAATTCACCCACTCGCTCTCCACGAAAAGCACGTACAAGGAAAACGTGTTCTACACGTACCTTTTATACAGGCCCACACGTCCAGCGTCACTTACGCGGCGTGTACGCGCTAGGGCCATTTCCACCTATTACATGCTTTGTCACTTCTGCGTGTAGGGCCATTTCCACCAATTACACGCTTTGTCACTTCTGCGTGTAGGGCCATTTCCACCAATCACACGCTTTGTCACTTCTGCGTGTAGGGCCATTTCCACCAATCACACGCGATTACACTCTGACGTGCAGTCTTTCCACGTGTGCTCTGTCATCACGTGCTGTGTGGGAAACACCTGTGCGGGTCACATCACAGACGCGCTTACGCGCTTTGGGCCTTTCCTCAGTTTTCACGCTGACGTGCAGGATTTTCACGTGCAAAATCACTCCGTACCAAGCTGGCCACGCGTACGCACACGGAATACCACGCTCCTGCCCGGAAGGCCGAACTACTGCCCCCCAGAGCCCGAGCACGCTCCCACCTGCTGCTGCCTGACTGCCTGCTGCCCCTGCACTGCTGGGGGGTGGAGGTGGTGGGAGACATGGGTGGGGGCCTGGTGGAGGGTGCCCCTGGTGACTGGGGGGGTGGGGGTGATAGGGGACATGAGTGGGGGCCTGGTGGGGGCTGCCCCTGGTGACTGGGGGGGTGGGGGTGGTGGGAGACATGAGTGGGGGCCTGGTGGAGGGTGCCCCTGGTGACTGGGGGGGTGGGGGTGATAGGGGACATGAGTGGGGGCCTGGTGGGGGCTGCCCCTGGTGACTGGGGGGTGGGGGTGGTGGGAGACATGAGTGGGGGCCTGGTGGAGGGTGCCCCTGGTGACTGGGGGGGGTGGGGGTGATAGGGGACATGAGTGGGGGCCTGGTGGGGGCTGCCCCTGGTGACTGGGGGGGTGGGGGTGGTGGGAGACATGAGTGGGGGCCTGGTGGAGGGTGCCCCTGGTGACTGGCTGGGGGGGTGGGGGTGATAGGGGACATGAGTGGGGGCCTGGTGGGGGCTGCCCCTGCACTGCTGGGGGGTGGTGGTGGTGGGAGACATGGGTGGGGGCCTGGTGGAGGCTGCCCCTGCACTGCTGGGGGGTGGGGGTGGTGGGAGACATGAGTGGGGGCCTGGTGGAGGGTGCCCGTGGTGACTGGGGGGGTGGGGGTGATAGGGGACATGAGTGGGGGCCTGGTGGGGGCTGCCCCTGGTGACTGGGGGGTGGGGGTGGTGGGAGACATGAGTGGGGGCCTGGTGGAGGGTGCCCCTGGTGACTGGGGGGGTGGGGGTGATAGGGGACATGAGTGGGGGCCTGGTGGGGGCTGCCCCTGCACTGCTGGGGGGTGGGGGTGGTGGGAGACATGGGTGGGGGCCTGGTGGAGGCTGCCCCTGCACTGCTGGGGGGTGGGGGTGGTGGGAGACATGGGTGGGGGCCTGGTGGAGGCTGCCCCTGCACTGCTGGGGGGTGGGGGTGGTGGGAGACATGAGTGGGGGCCTGGTGGAGGGTGCCCCTGGTGACTGGGGGGGTGGGGGTGATAGGGGACATGAGTGGGTGCCTGGTGGAGGCTGCCCCTGCACTGCTGGGGGGTGGGGGGGGTGGGAGACATGAGTGGGGGCCTGGTGGAGGCTGCCCCTGGTGACTGGGAGGGTGGGGGTGGTGGGAGACATGAGTGGGGGCCTGGTGGAGGCTGCCCCTGGTGACTGGGGGGGTGGGGGTGGTGGGAGACATGGGTGGGGGCCTGGTGGAGGGTGCCCCTGGATGGTGGGGGGTGGGGCTGGTGGGTGACATGATCAGGTGTGCAGGGTAGTCCCCTGTTTTGTGGGCTGCCTGCAGGGGCCGTGGAGGGTGTACAGGGAACACCTGTGAGGACCCACCCAGCCTAATCGCATGTGTAACTTCCCACGCACCCCTGTAATACATGTACCAAGCCAAATCGCGTGTGAGAATTCCCGCGCACCCCTGAAATACACATACCCTGCTGAAGTCGCGTGTAAAACTTCCCGCGCACCCCTGAAATGCATGCGCCCAGGCTATTCGCGTGTGGAACTTCCCGCGCACCCCTGAAATACACGCGCCCAGGCTATTCGCGAGTGGAACTTCCCGCGCACCCCTGAAATACACGCGCCCAGGCTATTCGCGAGTGGGACTTCCCGCGCACCCCTGAAATACACGTAGCACGCTGGGAGACATGAGTGGGGGCCTGGTGGAGGGTGCCCCTGGTGGCGGGGGGGGGGTGGGGGTGATAGGGGACATGAGTGTGGGCCTGGTGGAGGATGCCCCTGCACTGCTGGGGGGTGGGGGTGGTGGGTGACATGGGTTGGGGCCTGCTGGCAGGTGCCCCACAGTGCTGGGGGGTGGGGGTGGTGGGAGACATGAGTCGGGCATGAGTGGGGGCCTGGTGGAGGCTGCCCCTGCACTGCTGGGGGGTGGGGGTGGTAGGAGACATGGGTGGGGGCCTGGTGGTGGGTGCCCCTGGTGGCTGGGGGGTGGGGGTGCAGGGGGACATGAGCAGGTGTGCAGGGTAGTCCCCTGTTTTGTGGGCTGCCTGCAGGGGCCGTGGAGGGTGTACAGGGAACACCTGTGAGGACCCACCCAGCCTAATCACGTGTGATAATTCCCACGCACCCCTGTAATACACGTACCCAGCAAATTGGCGTGTGATAATTCCCACGCACCCCTGTAATTCACGTACCCTGCCAAATCGCGTGTGATAATTCCCGCGTACCCCTGTATTACACGTGCCCTGGCTAATCGCATGTAAGACTTCCCGCGTACCCCTGTAATACACGTTCCCTGGACAATCGCGTGTTGAACTTCCCGCGTACCCCTGTAATACACGTTCCCTGGACAATCGCGTGTTGAACTTCGCGCGTACCCCTGTAATTCACGTTCCCTGGACTATCGCGTGTTGAACTTCCCGCGCACCCCTGAAATACACGTACCCTGGCACCCTGGCTAATCGCGTGTATAACTTCACGCGTACCCCTGATATGCACGTTACCCGCTTTGCGTTCCTTGTTTGGCAGCCCTGTAAACTGGTCCAGGGTTAGCGCAGCCCTTTGCGATGATTTAGCGATTTTGATGGCTTTTCCTTGCGCGAGGGCGTTCTTGGGGGCGTTACTGGCGCTGCTGCAGGGTCGCTGCGATACTCTGCGCCACGGCTGGTTTGGGAGCCTAAAATCCATGAATACGCTGTGCGCGGAAATCGGTTTTAGCGCACGTGCCTGGCGCAGACAATCGCACGCGGACACTCTGCGCCAGCCGCTTGCGACACTTTTCTGCGAAATTCTATGAATTACCCTGTCAGTCTTCGCCCTGCCAATCTCATGATCTACGGAGGGGTGGCTTTTGCTGGTCCTTGGATTCCAGTAGGAGGTCTGGCATAGCCTGATTTAACTGTAACAGTAAGGACATAGAGCTCTTCATCCATTGCAAGATAAGGTTTGCCTCAAATGTTAACATTACCTTTCTGTGCTGAACAATGATAATTCATCCAAAAGTTTTTTTTTGACATACAGATACAAAGAACATGTTATCTCCAGTTATGGTGTCCAACACATTATTACAATGTGAATGTATTTTGTTGTGCTCGTAAAGAAACTCACGTCACAATAATGTATTTATCATTTGTAAATATTTACACCTACTCATGAGACCTGTTGCTGGTCCATTTTTAACCTATATGGAACTTAAAAAACTGGTAAATGGTAATATCTGGGATCTACGCAGGAGTGAGCTTGCAATTATATCTCTCAGATGTTCTGCTGGGGTTAATGACATGGCTGGCTGTTGTGGGATCTAGTATCTCTGTTAGGGACTAATTGCTCTTAATTAATTGATCAATGTGTATAGGTGATTGTTGCTACTAGTTCAGAGACATATTTGCACCAGCAGGAGAGTGTGCTGGCCCAACTTATTAATATAGTGGAGTGGATGATCCAAGCATGCAATGCAGTACTTAAGACATAATCAAACATCAATAGATGCAGGAAACAGCATGGATTAGTGGGCTGTTGGATGCATGGCCCTGCACCATTGATCCCAGGACACTTTGATTGGACCAACACTTGTGTGACTGCTTTGAATCTCTGTTGGCTGACTGCAATCTGGTTCATCTGTAGAGTCTTAGCAGCTCATGTTCAAATCTCACCTGGTTTTGTGCCGCCAGTGGCTCACTTGTAATACAAGAGCTGGTGCTGGGCAAGCACCATTGAACAGTAAAGCTTGTTGGCACTGAGGATCAGAAGCAGCCCAAATAAGAGTGTTGATAACTGACTGACTGCTAGCGCCCTGCCTTCACTTACCCTTGGAGGCCCAGGATGTGTGCTGGGTCAATGTAACTGTAATGGTAAACCTACGTTTGAGCATTTTTTCCGTGATACCGGTCCTTTCTATGGCCAGGATTGAAGCTTCAATTTCACTCTATGCCTATCACCTCCAGATGCCCATAAGAGGCCTGAGAGAAAGGAAGTGCTGTCCCCCTACCTATATGAGAGATGAGTGTGCATGTAGCGATTTGAACTTGGGTGTGTGAGGCACAAGGCTCTCACCAGTTTCAAACCCTTCCTATGAATGTGTGATTGCATTGGGACAGGTTGGCCACCAATCTTGCTACTCTAGGTCAGTCTATTCTGATGTGGGCATTTTAGGTCTTTTTCTGGGCATATGGTGCTGAGTAATGACACTATATTATCAACATTGAACCACACCACAGTGGAATTGGTATATATAAACTCCCCCATGAAGCAGCATCACACTAAGGCTACACCCTCACACACAAACAGAAAGACCTCCTCACCATAAGGACCCTTCACAGCACATACCAAGCATTCATCACTAAAGTCAAAGCAACACATAACTCCACCTGGCACTTCTTGCCCAGCGCATTGCAGCTCTCTGCCCCAACTTTTAGTGCTATGCAGAGGACATTCAGCTCATTTTCAGGCTCCCTTCTGACACCTCTTCTCCTTCTCTCATCTCTGACTGTCTGTCTGCTATCCAGGAGTGTTGTGCCACCAACGATCTCTGCCTTAATGCCAGTAAGACTGAGATTCGCCTCATCGGCACACCTGCTCCCTCCTTCCCTGCCACTCTCAGGCCAGCCTCTCTTGGCCCTCTTCCTTCTCCCATCTGTGAGGCTAAAAACCTCAGGGGCATCTTCGACTCCACTCTCTCCTTCTCTCCTCACATCTCTGATGTCTCTAAGAAGTCACACTACCAGCTGCACCACCTCAGAGGTATTCTTCCTTTCCTCTCCTTCCCCCAGAAGCTCACTGGGCCTCATTACGACCCTGGCGCTAAGTGTTTAACGGCGCCGTAAAAGGCTGTGGCGCCGTTAAACACTTAACTCCTTACTACGAGGTCCCTTTGCGGGACCCGACCTTAACGGCTGGTCTACACCAGCTGTTAAAGTAGGAACCTGCAAAGGGACCTTAGTGCTAAGTACAGTACCGCAATTTGCGGTACCATACTTAGCGCCTTCCCCATTCCCATAGAGCCCTATGGGGCGACAATGGGGAAAGGCCATGGTTCAATGAGGAATTACCGCCCCGCCAACCTTGGAATGGGGTGGTAATTCCCCATTGAACCATGGGGGACCCGTTACAACACCGGCACCAACCATGGTGCTAATAGCGCCATGGTTTAGCGCCGGTGTTGTAATGAGGGCCACTGTCTCCAGAGCTCTGGTTCTCTCTAGGATGGACTACTGCAACAGCCCCTTTCTAAATCTGCCTGCTTCTACTCTACGCCCTCTGCAACTCATCCAGAACACGACTACGAGACTTGTCCTTGGCCTCAAGCCAAGGGATCGTATCTCTCCAGTACTGAAATCTCTGCACTGGCTCCCAGTGGCTGCGAGGATTAAGTTCAAAACCCTCTGCATTATCCACAAGGCCTTCTGGGGCCTGGGGACTCAATACCTCCAACTCTCACTCTACCTAAAAATCTTCCTTCTCAAGCTCTTTGCTCATCCGCCTCCAGCTCCATCAGGGTCAGTCGCTTCTCTAAGCAATGAGTTGGTGGTAGATCTCTTCTTCGGCTGGTGCCTTCCACTGGAACAGCATCCATGCCTCCCTGAAACGTGAGAAGAACCATCTCTGGTTCCAGAAGCACCTTAAGACCTTCCTCTTTGCTTCTGCTTTCTCTCCTCCTCTCCCCTGTTGAACTCCTGACTGAAACGGCACTGGTCACCTGGCCACCCTATAATCTTGGGCCCAAGTCCCCCGCCAGCTGAACGCCTGCACTGGCACCCGGGCAACCCCTGCACTTAGGGGCTGTTTCTGTATCCCTACAGTCCCCACCAGCTCTTGACACTTGATGTCTGCACTTACTCCTGCACCTGCCACTAGCTGGCCACACTTTCACCTAATGTTTTATTTATTTATTTATTTTATTAATTTCTGTTGATTCAATGTATTGCACTGCCCCCTTTCCTTTCCCCCACACTTACCCTTTCCCCCCTAGCCTGCACTTGTGTGATCTTAATGCCACCTGGCCTAGTAAGATCGTTGTCTTTGTCTTCCCTCTGTTCCCCCTCCTTTGCCTCGTCGCGCCTTAAAACACTTGTGTATAAGCAGGTTATAAATGCCATATCATATCATACAACCATCGCAGCAGCACCTAACAGGAGCAAAACCCTTTTCACAGCAGTCAAAAAAATGTCCTACCGCTACCTTAACCGGTAATCCCAGGGTCCACAGAAAATGTAATGCAGTAATAACTTCTCCACGCCAAGTTAGACAAAATCAGACAACACATTGATGTTCCTAAATCTGTGGCCTTGTAAGGGTGCAGAAGTAGACTCGGGACACAAAGGTGGCATGCTTCTTGGCAATTACTTTTATCTAACAGAAAATAAGGAAGAACCTTACCTGTCCCTATAACTAAGAGGGGTATCCCTGCCTAAAATAAAACTAAGGATGATGTCAGAACGGCGGTCAAACGAAAATAGTCCACTGTCCTATGTCCCAAACCTTTTTCCGTCTCTTACACTTAAAAAACAACTATAAAACAGGTTTTGCCCTCACTCCAGAAGGGTTGCTCCTTGCTTCTGCATGGTTTTAGGTGGTCCGTGAGTGATGGGGGTATATCCTTCTTCCCCACCTTTCACTAGGACTTTCTAAATAGTTCCACATAGACAGTGAAAATGCCTCCCTTCCCCAAGCCTTTTCCAGGCTCTCTTTTAACAGTCACAATGAATGATGTCTGGATTTTTACCAGAGGATATATCTTCCCTCCTCTGGTCTTCTCTCGACTTTTGCCAAAGGATATTTCTGTCTTCCCCTGCTCTTCTCCTGACTTTGACTAAAGAATGCTTCTCTTTTCTGTTGGTCTTCTTCTCACCTTCACCAAAGCATGTCTCTCTCATCCCCTGGTCTTCTCTTCTGGTTATGTGGGTCCCAGACCACTTTCTCAAGTTTCAAATGTCTCTTTCTCAGACCCGGTTCGCTATGCTGCCAGGCATTATCTTGTATGTATAACTTTCCAAAACTCTCAACATTCGGGTCCCAGACCCTTATTTCTCTTCTGGTTTCTTTAGGGTGCTCACTCACCCGGTATGTTTTGTTTCTCTGTTTGGTCCCACTAAGACGATGAAGATGGTTCTGCACTTCCTCCCAACAACAGCCCCCAGGGTTTGCAAGTGCCTTCCCAGTCCCTCTCTGCGTACTTTCTAACTTGGTCTGTGAGAGTCCTGGTCCTTGGCAGGTCCGGCAAGCTTCTCTAGCTTCCCTTACACTCTTGAAGCCTGCTTTCACCTTTCGGCGGCTCCGCCACATTGGTTTCTCGCAGTATGTTGGATCTCGTCTAGACCATTTGGGTGGCTTGCTTCCTGCCCCCGTATGTTGGATTTCCCAGCCTTCAGGTGAGCCCTCTCTCCATTCAGTCTTCTCGACACCGACTTCCTTCTCCTGGCATCCGGGTCTGCAGTACGTCCTCCCTGCGCGGCTTCGCTCCTAGCCCAATGTTCCTCTGAGGAGAGTCCTTCAGCAGTTTTTATGGTCTGCCATCTTTCGAATCTCAGAGAACTAGTATGTTTGTCTTGGATCCGCCATAGGGCTCTTCATTGCCCTGTTCTTCTTTATGTCAGTACTTCTGGAGCCATCTACTCTCACTCTTTCCCCACTCATCCTCATCACAGTACTGTCTATCTGATAGACATGGTTACTATTCATGAAGTAACTAACAGAAGAAAGAGGGGACACATAAGGTGGGGGTGCTTGGGCGCTATGCATGTTGCTGGGTGAACAATGCATGGCAGCATGGTGGTTAACAAACCATGTTCTCCCTTGATATTCTTCCCTTCTCCCATGGGATACTCCCACTGATTACACTCCCATGGGGACTATCGGACTTAATGGAAAGGCATGTTGATCAGTAATGGGCCCTAACATAATGGTTAGGGGCTTCATCACCGGGTGTATGACTGGTATTCGATATGCCTACCTCTCTTCCTGTCTCCTCTGATGCAGCGACATGAGAAAAATTGTTCATTTGCAAATCAGATCGATTTGTCACGATATCTACCAGACACGGTACTGATAGCCCCTTAACCTGGCATTGTACATAATGCCCTTCCTGGTCAACATGGATCATTAATGCTTCCAGAGTCCCTTCCCCTTCTGGTTGCCAAAATCCATTCAGACCATCCCCCACCCTCTCGGGTCTCCGGGGAGAAACGGATTGGTGTTTGGGTTCAGAAACTGGGGCATTGATCCCACAGGAGCGATTTGTCTTTGCACCTGCCCTCCCTGTTGTGGTAGCTGGACATTATTTGGAATAGTACTACCCTGTTGCTGTTGTCTCTGTGGTCTGAACGGGCACTAATTTTTCCAATGGCCCTCCTGTTTACAATAATTGCAAATGAAAGGTTTCAGTGACATGGCTCTAGGAGCCTGTAGATTATTCCAATTTCCTTGCAGCTGCTGACCCTGTGCTCCCCATGCCTGCTGTTGATCAAAATGTCCCGACTAGCTCAGCTGCTGTTGTTGTTCCCCATATGCAGTTGTGTCTGATATTTCTGCGTACCCATCAGACCTCTAAATCAGGACCGCCCCCCCCAGCAACCATTTGGGCATATAGTCTGTGAATATTGTGCCATGCTTTGGAGCTGTCCATGCATCTGTCCCTGAAGGCTCTGCATCTGCAATGTTATTAGTTTGCTGGGAAATGTTTCCTTCCTCTGCTCCTAGCAGGCCACGCAATGATTTGTCATCACGACCAGTTCGGCTAACGTCTTGGTCTGCCAGCCTGTGCACACGTTCTCAAGCTATATCTGTACCTTTGGAAGTAAGCCTGCAACAAACGAGTTTGCTATAGCTTCCTGTGCCTTGGCCTTCAGCTTTGTAATACCAGAGTGCTGAGTGAGCACTACCTTCACTCAAAGTAATCAGCAGGAGATTTACTTTTATTTTGTTTACAATTCAATATGTTTGCCCAATTTGTTTTTCTAGGGCAAACCTCTGTAACCGTTGTCACTATTAATTCCCTTGTCTGCACCAGGGCATTGCCCGTGCCAGGGTCAGCTGCTCAACAAGTCACCCTGTCTATTAGTCACTGCCTTCCATCCGGTGGCATCACTATTCTCATGAGTTGGTTCATGTCAGCCCACTACATGTTAAAAAAATGCATTACTGTCTGCAGTTCCTCTACAAATCGTTGGGGCTCTTCCCTTATGTTGAGGAACTCTTTAGCCAATGTCCTAAAATCCCCGGGTGTCAAGGCCGCATGGACAGTAACTAATGCCTGTTGTTGTTCTCCATTCTCATGATGAGATGGTACTTGTCTGAGGGGTGCTTGAAAGACGTGTGAATTAATTCCATATATCTTACCTCCCCTTGTCATCAAGTGGTCGTACGATGATGGCAGCCCGCTGGGCATCTGCAACCCAATCCACTCAGCCCAGGTGGCCCGTGGGCCCATTCCCAGTGAAAAGATATTTTTCAACAGATCTTTTCACTAAAAGGTCTCTAGAAGGACTGCTCTGTGACCGCACGGAGCGGTCTTTCTAAAGCAAACTCTCACGCCCCTGCCGCACACGAGTGTGTGCAAGGGCTGACAGGCTCTGCTGGACCAGGCAAAGGAGGGCGGGGAGAATGGGTAAGTGAGTGTATTGTGCGCGTGTGTTGTGTGTGTGATTGTGTTTTGGTTTAGGGGTGGGGGATGAGAGGGTGGGGGTTGAGGGACCTGGGACTGAAATCCTGTGGGAGAGGGTGGAGCTGAGGGAGGGGTGTGTGGCTGAAATCCCATGAGAGAGGATGGGGGAAGAATAATGGGGCACTCTGGGGTGAAACCCTCATATCCCTCCAATATGAAAAAAGGGAAAACTGCATTTTAAAGGTCTCAAGAGAAAAAGACCTTTACAATTACGTGTTTCCGATCAAAAGAAAATCGGTCAAAGTAAATCACTCTTTTTCTTTTGAGACCTTTAGAAAAAGGTAATTTCACAAAGAACCCATGGGCCATCAGCACCCAGTGAGACATCTCCACCACTAGTGCCCCCTGATGCGCCTCTTCCGGTCTAGAGCCTGCACGTGGTCTCATATTAGTGAAATAATCAAGTAAATCTTCCAGCATTTAACTATCCTGATCCTCTTTATCCCCCTCTGCCTTTTTGGTATCCATTCCTTCCACTTTTTCTGCTATCTGGGGGGCATAATCGATCCCCTTCCATTGGGTCTCCTACCCCTCAAAGTTTTATTTGGCCCCTTAGCCGGTCATTAGTGTCCCTCAGTAACTTTCGCGTCACAGCTTCTAGCCGTGGCCTCTTCCACGGATGTGGCAATCTTATTGCACCCTACTGCTGGTATCTTAATCCCTTCCTTTCTCCAGCAACCTTCTAAGGGTGCCCAGTTTGTCCAAATTAAATGTTCCCCAAATGGGAATTGCGTCTGTCTGTTTGGTCGAGAAAAATAATCCTGTGAGTCCAAATAATCACAAGACGACCTGTTGAACTGTCTAAACATATAATGTGTGGACGACCCCTTTGGGGGGTCCTCCTCCTGTTTTGATTGCTGTTTGACCTTTTCCTTTCCCTATTGAACTCGGCGCTCACTCGTCGCTTGGCCGATTACCCAGGTGGCCCTGTTCCATGTGTTCTTTTGACTCCACTCCTTTGCAATACTGTGAGGGGAAAGGGATCTTGTTTAACAACCAAAGAAACAGCGGAGTGGCCCTGACAAGGATAAGGGCTTTCACCATACATGCATCCAACTACACCTATTTACTTTTGGGCTTTAGCTTGTCCCCCAAACCGTTACTCGAACAGGGATCAGCCGGTGACCCAAGGGATCAAGTTGTTGAGTTGAGTGGTTGCACTGAAGTACTAGGTGTCACGACACTCTCAAGAGTCAGTGATAGAGGTGGGGAAGAACTACCCACTGATATAAGGGGTGCTGGCCGGCCACAGTGTGAAAGAAGAAAACCTGTGAAGTATTGGTATTTCGTAATGGAGTAGATCATGCTTCGCAAGGAAACGGGGTATGTAGAGCGCTAGTCTCGCGAGAGCGACTCCGCCCATGTTCTCGCAAGACTTTGACCGTGCACAGGCAGCGCGGGAGCGCACCAGGAAAGAGCCGGAGCTTGGAGAGACATTAGATGCTGGGTATACCATCAACAACAATAAGCGAATAGATGAAGTGAGGTGGACAGTGCACGCAACTGTCTTCCATGTAAATAGTTAACTTAAATTTTTATACATTAATCCCTCCAATCTACGAGTTGAATAATCTTTATTAGGCAACAAAACAGCCTGGCACATATTTACTTACCGTGCTGCTGTGAGAGAAAATGTTAGATTACAGAAAGGCAGTTGTATTATTTCACCCACCGAAAATAAATGGCCTGCTTTCCCCATTGTTTTTCCTTCTGCGTCTTCGCGAATTCACAATGACACACACACCCCGCGCCACACTAGCTCAATCCAGTGGCGGTGCACCGCCGAGAGCCGCGCCGCAGCCCGGGGAGGTGTGCCTGAAATGCAGAATGAATGGCTCCGCATGAGAGGAGCCGAGTGCGCGGGAAGAGCGGCAGGCACACGTCGGAGCTAAATATAGCCAGCTTCCTACCGCAGAACCACGGGCAGCAGCTAAAAATAAACCCGGGCCTTGAAACAGCTCACGGCCTCCCCCTCTCTCGCGCTCTCCCTCCCACGCTCTCCGTCTCCAGATGCACATTTCTCATTTTCTCTCTGCCCTTGTCTTCCCTTCTCCCAGTTCAATTAAGTCCGATTAAAATATGCTTTAGCATAATTTACATTAGATAAACGTTTCCAAGCATCGGTCGTTGAGCGCCTGTGTCACTTTGAATGCCTGACAATGGCCGGTGACTCACAGTGAGTTTTGGTCTTTCGACATCTTTGGGCACTGGGGGTCGCGAGGAACAGTGTGGCAGATGATGAAATGCCGCCTATTTATAGTATGTATTGCATTTGATGTTTACTTCACGCAGGAGATTGAAACTAAAGCCTGCGTAATTTCAAAACACCGCATGCTGTGGATCCAGCACGGCAATTAGTCGGATTACCACCTGAAAATCAAGGCAAATAGCTGCAAAAAGCTGCCAAACACAAAAGGTGGTGGCAGTGGATGCCGCTTGATGGGAATTCAGGCACATCACATGGGCAGCACACCACCTGCCAAGGGTATACAACTGTCATAAAACGTGGAAGCACACCTAGGGTCAGATTAACACAACTTTACCCTTTGTAAAAAAAAAAAAACATGGAACTAGTGGATTTAGCACCAATTGTGCATCTTGGATAATGCAAACAGGTTGAGCCCCAATCTGTTTTCAAAAGATCAAACATGAACCAGCCTGTTTTTACTCTCTCTGTTGCAAAGCATGAAAAGAAATGCAGTGAACACATTTATCTATGTATTATGTAGCTGGAATAGTGCACGCACAGTCTGATATTTGTGTGCTCTAGTGCAAAAGACTTTAGATGGTACTGATTGTGACAAGACCTCTTTGCTCCATTTCATAGGACCTAAGCATTTGCTCCATTGTAAGGACTTGTGCAATTGTATAATAATATGGCCCCAAGGATCAACATGTTGGGCTTCAGTGCACAGAACCTGCGTGTGCATGAACTCTTTATAACTGTGGATGGAGCCAGGCAGCCGTCGCTACTGGAGGAAGGGTGAAAGGTGCACAGAGGAGGATGAGGACGATGAGACGTGTCACAGTCCGGAGATGGCGACCTTCACCTTGGATGATCAACCATTATCAAATGCTCTGCCTCTGCTAGCTGAGCAGGCACACTGCCACCTCCACCCTGCAGCTTATAGATGGAGACATTGAGGGCAGTGTTTCAATCTGCCCTCTCCTCACAGTGTGGCTGTGCTGCATTCTTGCACAACAGGTAGTTTACCGTAAGCAGTGGGAATGCTTCAAGGAATGTCCCAGCCCATTTTGTCCAAGCCCATATTGTCGGTTGACGTGAGCAATGTCTCAGACTTCTGACACATATCCATATAGACAATTCCTCTGCAACACCTAGGCCAAATTCAATGCTGCCAAAGCCAACCTCTAGGACAGTGGTCTGCAACCTCTGGCTCTCCAGCTGTATTGCTGTCAAGGATGGCACTCTAATCAGAGTGGCACAAGACACCCAGAAGAGTTTGGGTGCTGAAATAAAGTGGACAGACAAGTACACACACTGCAGAACGGAAAGAGAACGAAGAGTAGGGAAGAGTAGCAAGGGAAAAGGTACAGAGTGAATACCCTCTTGGGGTGTATGCAGAATAGGAAAAGAGTATTCCACGAACCTTGGAAATACTCTAGCCTTCTGCACAGTTTGCTATAACAGAGTCCCAAGCTGTTTGCTCATGACTTGGAACAGCAGCTATGGGTGTCTGTAATGTAGAAACAAGACAAAGGAAGGGGCAGAGGTTGACTGATGGGAACCAACAGACAAGCTCTGAACAAAAGGGTCAACAAACAGTACAAGAGATGTTACTACAGACAAATCCAGGAAAGGAGGAGATAGCAAACTAGCAGAAGGTATAGAATGGAAAGTCGAGTAACAGGAAAGGATAGCAGAGGACAGTAAGGTACAAGGTAGAGAGCTCCGAGGAGCAGGGAAGTAGTGAGTAAGTCCACAGGAGTAGGACGGTAAGGTAGAAAGCCAGAGGAAAAGGGTTTAGGGCAGCCAGAGAGAGGTAGGCTGTATAGCAGGGAGCCCAGAGGACAAGGGCTAAGGCAGCCGGAGTGAGGCAGGCTGTAGAGCAGGGAGCCCAGAGGACAAGGGCTAAGGCAGCCGGAGTGAGGCAGGCTGTAGAGCAGGGAGCCCAGAGGACAAGGGCTAAGACAGCCGGAGAGAGGTAGGCTGTAGAGCAGGGAGCCCAGAGGACAAGGGCTAAGGCAGCCGGAGTGAGGCAGGCTGCCGAGCAGGAAGCCCAGAGGACAAGGGCTGAGGCTGGAAAGCAGCAGAGCGAGATCAGCTGCAATGTGGAGAGCCCGCAGGGCAAGGGCGGAGGCTGGAAGGCAGCAGAGCGAGATCCGCTGCAATGTGGAGAGCCCGGCAGGGCAAGGGCGGAGACTGGAAGGCAGCAGAGCGTGATCCGCTGCAATGTGGAGAGCCCGGCAGGGCAAGGGCGGAGACTGGAAGACAGCAGAGCGTGATCCGCTGCAATGTGGAGAGCCCGGCAGGGCAAGGGCGGAGACTGGAAGACAGCAGAGCGTGATCTGCTGCAAGGTGGAGAGCCCGGCAGGGCAAGGGCGGTGAGGAAGGGAGCCTGGAAAGCTAAGGCTGGAGGCAGCAGGGTGGAGCAAGCAACAAGGCAGGGAGCCCAGAGGAGCTGGACTGTAGCAGGAGCCCAAAAGGCTAGGGCTGTAGGCAGCAGGGTGTAGCAAGCTGCAAGGCAGGGAGCCCAGAGGAGCTGGACTGAGGCAGGAGCCCAAAAGGCTAGGGCTGTAGGCAGCAGGGTGTAGCAAGCTGCAAGGCAGGGTCCAAGCAGGAGTGATGGTAAACAGCAAACAAGGATCCGAAGACAGACGCGAAAGGTGGAGGAAGGACTCTTAGATGCAAGAGGCTGAGCCACTGCAGGCAGCAGCCTTTATACTGCCTAGCCCAGCACAGAGGCAGGCTAATTGGTTTCACCTGGCGAATCACACCTGCAGGCAATCGGCCACCTCCCTTTCTGTTCCTGGGCTGGTGGAAGCAGGACCAGACTCTAAGGCTTCTGGGGGGTGTAGTTCCATAGAAAACCAATAGGAACGGCCAGGAAACAATGCTTGCGGCCAGGTGCATTATGGTATGCGTAGTTAGTTGACAATAATCATTAAGCAGCAAAGTCCAAATGGAGCATAAATGGATGTGCCCATGGCGCAGGCATGACAATTGCACTATAACTCCCTTCAGCACCGGTCAGCATAGTCAATGATGAGAGATCACGGGAGTCATGGTCCAGATTAACTGGAGAGCAGCAGGTTCTCAACTCCTGCTCTAGGACATCAATGGCCTCCCTGACCTTGTGGAGGCCCTAGGTTACACCCACATTGCTTTGGCCCCACTCTAGGCAAGGCAGCATATCTTGAGGCACCGCAAGCAGAGCCACATGGTGAATGTGGAAATTAAGTGCAATGCCAGTCTCTGATTCACCCACTGCTGTGCACTGTTTCTGTGAGGAATTTGACCATCCTCACTGGGAGTGTGCCCTCGTCTGGGCTTTTCTGAATTTTGGAAATGAAAATGAATGATGGGAGATTGTTGAGACTTGAGTGTCGTGTAGGCAGAAGAGGCCTCCGTCCCCAAATGCCGCACAGAGAGAACTTAAAGCCACTCTCTGTGCAGCCGTTGAGGCCACAGGCAAAGATGTTCAAGTCCGGGACCGCGAACCTCTGGGACCCCACACTGCTGCAAGAAAATGCGGATTAAGTACCAAGCAAGAACCAGTAACCACAGTGTTTAGGAAAAACGGAAAGGTCTTACCAATTAGGGTCAAGGAAGAGGTAGTGAACCTAGTGGAGAGGTCCGGGACCCACGTGGACGGAGGTACCCCAAGAGGAGTAATTCTCAGTAGTTCACCTGTTAGCAGGAGCTGTGGAGCTGTGAGGCAAGAAGTCCAAAGAGGATGATCCAGGAGGCAGTCCAATAACAGTCCGTGGTCGAGAGCCGTGTATCACTGTGCAAACGAATCCAAAGGGGCAAATCCAAGAAGAGTCCAGTAAAGCAAGCCAGGTCGATGATCCAAAGGTGATTCAAGGTTCGTAACGCCAAACAGAATGCAGAGCACAGCTGTGAAGCAACGAGTACCCGGGTTTCTGAGTTTAAGTACTCGCGCTTCTGGTCACGTGATGCGCGGCTGGGTCACGTGATCGGGCAAGAGCATCACGTGACCTTACAGTCCCGCGACGCGGAAGCTCAGGGCTAGCCCTTCGCGATCCTAGGCGCCAAGGCAATTGCCAATGTAGGAACGGCCGTAACTTGACAGCCGTCCTGTTACGGACCAGGCGCGGGTGCGCTCGCAAGACGTGTGAGAGTCCACGTGAGTCCCGGGGAAGGGGGGAAGAGAGGGAAGGGCGAGACGGGGGATGGGGGAGTGCCTTGGGGACCACATGATGAGGGATCGTGACAGAGATCAATCTCCGGAAATGTGCGGGGCCCGTCCGCACACATTTTCCTTGCTCACCCCACAATACATGCATAGTTGTGTGTACTCCGGGAGGGCACAGCCTACAGGCGCCATCCTCCCCTGTCATGTTCAGCTGGAATGTGACAGCCACAAGTACATCAAAAGCATCCAAAGAAGGGGGAAGGTGACACATTGCTCCAGCCATGGCCAGCCTAATTAAAATATCAAAGGCTCCATGGATCTGCAATCTCTATTGTCTAAGTCTGCTGGTGGCAATGCATACCGATGATGGTTAATTGAAACAGGCCTGCGACAGGCTTGGTCGCAGAACAGACAAAAGGGGGGGCAGGACTAACACCTTTTGGATATGCAATGTGGTAACTTGAAGCTAGCTCCCATCCCTTTGTATGAAAGGCAGTGAATTGCATGTCTGGGTCCACTATTTACCTTAGGCAACCCTGCATAGAGGACCCCTTTCAGAGGGAAGAAGTATGTGATTTAAGGGAGACAGGATGTCTGCTCTCATCACAAACTTCAAGGGAGACCTGCGCTTTGATCAAAAGTCACAGCGGGCTCAGTTAACCAGAGAGTCACTTTGATCTACAACAGACAGGAAGATGGGTGGGACTTAGGAGTACATGTTGTCAGTCCTTACCTTTCATGTTGCAAAGCACTCTGATCCTGATCTCACGCATAACAGAAGATTGTTGGTGGGGTCCCAGGATTTGTTCTTTAAGGTAGGGTTACCCTGCACCAATCACTTGGGCCCATTTGCTTTAAAGATCATCCAACGACTTCGAAAGGAGTAAGAAGGACTCATTTGGACCCTGGCTGAAGGTACAGTCTGCCTTACATCTTCCGCCAGTGAAGGAAGGCCAGGAATTCGAAGAGGGAAGCAAGATCCCTCCATCTCTCAGGGAACAGAGAAGATATCGGGATCAGAGGACCCGTCCAGTAGCTCCAGAACAGTACCCAGCCAGCACAAAGCGTGCCCCGATGGTTTCTGCCAACAAGCTTCCTAGGTGGGAAGTGCCACAAAGTCTCTGAACAAATGACAAGGTTGATGCCTGCAAACACTCTCCTCAGCTTTTGGCTGTCTGCGTTAAAGGACGACACAAGCCCTGAGAAGAAGCCAGGAGGAGTGCCACAACAAGCATGAACTAGCATCCATCTTTTAAGGACATTTTCGAGGCAGTCGAGCCCTTGAACCGCAACCTGCTGCACCACTGACTGTTGTCACACTGCAGATACTAAAGCTGTCAGAGACGCCTCGACCAGTGTTAAAGATCAGCCAACCAGCATAGATACAATGATTCTTTACCCAGAGCCTCTGTGTAGGCCAGCCTGCATCCGTCCATCCAGCCTCGCTTGCCGAACTGCCTGCTGCCAGATTCCCGCAGCTGTCTCCCATCTTGAACTAGGTCGCAGGAGCTGCAAAGCGTACTGGAACCGACTCAATGCAGTTGATCATCAAGATCATCTCAAGCACCAGGTACGTTGTGGTTCTGACCCTCAGAAGGTTCCTAGTGACATTTACTACCCCTTGCTCCCTTGGTGCTGAAACCAAATAACCTTGAAAGGCTAAAACAGATTCCTTTACTGACCCCCCTCTTGTCAGTATCCAGAGTGCATACCTTTCCTACGTGAAACTGTCTCTCCTCTGTGTTCCTGTACACGGTGGGTTGTATTCTGTAGTTTTCTAGAACTGTCTGTGTTTATAATAATAAAGTAGATACTTTATACAAACTTGACTGTACAGTCCCTTTTATCATTGGGTAATAATTGTATTTTCTCTGTGTGGCAACTAACCAACCATCCACGACCATGCAGAGATAATGCCTTTCCATCCAAGTTACCAACATTGGACAAGGAGGTTTATAATGTACTTGTGTTCCAATCTGTTCAGGTTCCTTCTGGAGTACTAGAGGTGTGGGGCTGATTGATGGTTTAGAAACCGATATTAATCCCTGGACCACTGGTGCCCCGGAAGTTGATTCGCCGCAGTCTCCACGATGGACCATGTAGGCATGGAGGAAGCAATAACTATGCTGACAACCCTGCATACAAAGATGGGAGATGAAGCTGATGAAACAGCAGGAGATGACTGGTTCTCAATCCTATTGTCATGGGTTCCAACCTGGTTAGCCATTGTTTTCAAAATACTCAGAGCAATACTCTTGTTGGTATTGCTGGGATTCTGTCTTATAAGGATCATCTTGGGAAAGTGCCATAAAACAGCCAAGAAAGCTATTGGGATGAAGATCATGATTGATATAGATGTTGGCACTGTTGAGCAGCTTGAGAGAGATAGGGCGAAACACCTCTTTTTTGTTTAAGGGGGGGCTTGACTCAAGAGGACAAATATCATATAATGAGACAAGCAGAGTCAACAGCTACCCCTATTCAGCTACGCATTCAGTGGTAGGGATGATAGGCAGTTGGCTAGTTTAATACATACTAGCTTATGGTGGTCACATACAGACTGGAAAAGTTATTCTGGGAAAAAACGGTAAATTTATTCAGGAATTTAGACACATGTTTAAAATTTGTAGCTCCAAATACACAAGGTTAGACCTTAAAAAGGTACAAATATGCCCAGGTGGGCGACAGAAAAAGTTCAACTAACCTCACTTCACATTTGAGTGAGGGTTAGTAGCAGATATTTGTGCAGATTCATACACTACTTCGGGGTCTGAGCAATTTGCAAGCCCAGCGAGCTGTACGGTGACTTGCAGGACAGTGGGGAGGGAGGGATTACGCGTGCGCAGTTAAACACTAACTGACACTGGGGTGTGCATGCGTGCCTGCAGGGCTGAGTGCAATGCCAAAAGGGAGCAGTGGGCAGGCGCTGCTAGGTGAACGCTTATTCAGAACTGTCGGGTAGTAATGGAGAGTCACTATTATTGCCGACATCAATTGTAACGGCAGGAATAGTGCTAATCCTTTATGCACGGAGAACCCTGTATGTATATTACACATTATTGTCGTTGTTCACAAGGATATTTCATGTCTGTTTTGACACATGGATTGAGGACACATTGAGTTGAACAGTAAAACATGGAACAAGGTGCTAGTCTGTGCACTGTGTTTGAATTTACACATATTTGTCATTTTTGTCATTTTTTAATATTATTATATTGTCATTACGGGGTGCATACAGGTTGTTTTCAGTACATATGAGATAGTGTTCGATTTTTCTCTATTCTATTTGCATTTTTTCCATTTTTATAATTGCGAGGTAAATAAAACTTTAATTAATGCTATCTCTGATTACAGATGTGGCCATAAATTGGCTCTTTAGATGATGCACAGCAGGCCAAGTCATTACACTTCTGTATTAAGGAGAATAGAACAAAGTCATTCTTTGCCACATTAGAATGAAAAGGGTACATTGAATCAGTGATGTGAATGGTATAATGTTGTACAGCAAGCCAAGTCAATATAATTCTGTATCAAGGAGAAAAGAAAAAAGTCTTTCTTTGCCACATTAAAATGAAAACATTGGATCAGTGCTGTGAATGGCATAACAGCTGACATCTTTTGTTGTGCATTGCAGGTAGATTAGACACATATAGGGAAACATTTAGCAAAAAATACTTATACGGGGGGTTAACTGAGGATAGGATGTCTATTTGAAGAACAGGTTCCATTCGATTGCACTGTACTGTTAAGCCCTTGTTTTACTGAATTAAGATGGAAAATCATTGTTGTTCTAGCTTTCAAAGGGCTAGGTCTCTATCGCCCCCTCTGAACGGGTTCCTCGCTATTTGGAAAATGAACCAGAACATCTCGTTGTGGCTGTGTTTCTTCTCTTGAAAGTGTGCCACCATTGGTTTATCTGGTATGGCGTTTTTGATGCACGATCTGTGCTCGCATATGCGCTGTCTCACTTCCCATGTACTTTTGCCTACATATATCAACTTAAATGGGCATTGAATGGCGTAAACCGTCCATTTACTTTTACAGTTGGAGAAAGTGTTGAAAGTCCAAGTTTTGCCATTCAGTGCAATGGATTTCTTGTCTTTTGTTAAGGAGCAGACTAAGCAGGATCCACACTTATAGTAACCTTTGACTGGTGGTAAGTTCCACAGCGTCAGTTGTTGGTTGCTGAGTGTGGTCAGTCTGTGTAGGTGTTGACCAGGCGATCTTTCAGGTTCCTACTTCGCTTGAAAGCAAATCGAGGTTTGGTCGGTTTGAAAGATTGAGTATATAGGATGCTCCAGTGCTGGAGGATGCTTTCTTTGATCTGGTTGCTAAGAGGCGTAAAGGTGGTGACGCAGGTCATTTTATCTTTGCATATAGCGCGAGGAGTTGGAGTGAGACACGTTTCTCTGTTAGTATTTTTCACTCTTTTTCAGGCTCTGCGGATCACGTGATTGGGATAGCCTCTGGCTGTCAGTCTGATTGACAGATCTTGGCTGGTGGTATCGAAGTCTTCTCTTGTGGTGCAGTTCCGTCTTAAGCAGAGGAGCTGGCCAAAGGGTAGGTTTTCTTTCAAAGCTGCTGGATGGAAGCTATGAAATTCCAGCAGTGTATTCTTTGAGGTAGGTTTATGGTATAGAGTTGTCGCCAGAGTGTTTGTGGTTGTCTTGTAGATGGTGAGATCTAACAAAGGAATGGATGCTTTGTAGTATCGTATAGTAAATTTGATACATGCGTCTCAGATGTTGAGCCAAGTAAAGAATTTTTGGAGTTGTGTTTCGTTACCTTTCCATGTCATCAGGACATCATCAATATATCAAATCCAGAGTCATATCTGTAGTTTGAAGGGATTATTGATGTCAAAAATTGAAAGTGTCTCAAAAGAGTCCATAAAAAGGTTTGCTATGTCTGGCGCGAAAGTTGCCCCCATGCTGGTGCCATGGCATTGTTGGTAGAATGTTTTTTCGAAGATGAAATAGTTTTCAGTGAGAGCAATGTGAATACATTCAAGTAGAAAAGCTGTGGGTGGTTCTCGGATAGGTCTTCTGTTGAGGTAAGTGGCAAGGACTTCAATGTATTCTGGCTGGGGGATACTGGTGTATAGTGATTCAACATCTAGAGTGACTAGCCAGTCTTTTTTTTTTTGATAAAACATTTTATTGGGTTTTGAAAACAAACAAACAACATAAGCATACTGTCAATACAGGTCATTGACTGTTTCCCACCCTCGTTGCTTACAACATTTTGAATCTGAGTTCACTGCCCCTCTTCAGGAGCTACATTCGATTCCCCCGCTTTGAGGGCACCATAGACGTCGAGGGGCACCACATTCTCTCTTCCTGTCCACTTGTGCAAAGTCACCTTTCAGTGGGCGTCTTCCCACTTTTGCCATATTTTCTGCGCCTTGGCCGGACATCCTCTGGCTGTGTATACCCTGCGCTCCATTGCAACACAGATGTCTACATCTGTCATCCATTGTCCATAACTCGGAGTCATCTCTGACCCCCATTTTTGAGCGATGTTTCTTTTGATAAGTGCGGTAGTGGTGCACACAAACAGCTTTTCGTATCTTGTCAGGTCAACTTCATCATCTATTCCCAGCAGTAGTAACTTAGGATCTCTAGGAATCTCTTTGCCTATGACTCTAGATAATTTGTTACAACATGCCCCCCAGAATTGTTCAATGTGTGTGCATGTCCACAGTAAGTGGAAGAAGGTGCCTTCCTCTGTTTTGCACCGCAGACAAGTTGGGTTGCTTATCCTTCCCCATTCATAGAGGGCTACTCTAGGATAGTATACTCTGTGCAATATCTTTAACTGAATCAGCCTAAGTCTTGACGATATGGCTACCTCCCTAGTGAACATCAATGCCATGACCCATTCTTCCGGTAGTATTGCACCCACATCAGTCTCCCATTTGGTCTGTAGTGCTAGCAATTCTGTTGTGCCAAAGGAGGTTATGGCACTATATAGAACCAACGTCACTTTTTGGGTGATTCACTCCGGGAAAAGGTTCCTTTCTATTGGGGTAAATTCCGCCAATGCGGTCATATCAGGGAGGTTACCCTGTAGTGCGTGTTGCAATTGGGTGTAATGGTATTGTTCAGTTTGGGGAAGTGCAAGGCGGAGAGCCAGCTCTGTGAATGGGATTACGGTGCCTTCTCTCACGACGTCACCCAATGTAAGTGTTCCATGTTGAGACCAATGCGGTCATTTGGGAAGATTGTAAACACCCGGGAGGTTTCTGTTATTCCACAATGGCTGGGCTTGTGACAGCTTATTGCCCCATCCCACGAATTTTTGTGTGTCCGTCCAAATTTCGGTTACATGTGTCCGCATCTTGGAAGTAGTTGTTCGGGCCCTTTTCTTGTAGCGATATTGCATAACAGGGTTTTCAGGAGTGCCAGCTTCTAATGAACGGTTATGCGGCGCGGTTTTGTCCCCGTGCAATTGGTCGTTCACTATTGTCAATTGGCTGGCCCAGTAGTATGTCTGCATTCGGGGAAGCCCTATTCCGCCCTCCCATATGGACTTTTGGAGCGTGGCAAGTGCTATGCGGGCCTGGCCATAGTTCCACAGCAACTTCCGAAGTGATTGATCTATTTTCCTGAATACGTTTGGGGGGGGGGTGATGTGGGGCATTTTGTAATATATATAGGAGTCGGGGCAGGGACATCATTTTAAAGAGCGCTGCTCTACCTAGCAGCTTCAGGGGGAGGGATGACCAGTGTCGGGAGTCTTCCGCGAGTCTTGTCATCACCAGGTGTAAATTTCTGGGGACATAATCATTAAGGTTATTTGTGACGAGTATGCCCAAGTACTTGAAATGTTCCCTCTCCACCTGGTAGGGGCATTGTGGTGGTATAGTTTGTTCTACCTGCCCCAGCGGAAACAGAATGGACTTAGCCCAGTTAACCCGCAGGCCGCTGAAGGCGCCATATTTTTGCAGTAATTCAGTCACTATGGGGCAGGAACTTACTGGGTCATACAGGTATACAAGCAAGTCATCCGCATATAAGGACACTTTGTCTTCCCAAATTTCTGACCAGCGGAAGCCCTCCCATGTCTCATTACTTCTCAGTATTATCGTGAGTGGCTCGATTGCTATCGCAAATATCATGGCTGACAGTGGGCATCCTTGTCTGGTCCCTTTTTCCTATTTCAAAGGGGTTTGATACGTAACCGTTTACTTTTGTGACTGCTATTGGTGATTTATACAGTAGTTTGACCCAGCTCATGAATTGGGGCCCGAATCCCATTCTTTGCATTATTTCCCAGATCGCTTCCCAGTTGATTGAATCGAACGCTTTTTCAAAGTCTACCGCCAACAGGGATAATGGGCCCTGCATAGTGGGCGCATTTACTATTGCTGTATATAATCGATGTATGTTCATGCGCGTGGATCTTTTGTCGCATAAATCCACATTGATCCGGGTGAATTAAGAAGGGTATAATTGGCTGGAGTCGGTTAGCTAGTGTTTTCGCTAGGATTTTGGTTTCGGTGTTGAGGAGAGAGATAGGTCTATATGAACTGCATCTATCCAGAGGCTTGCCTGCTTTGGGTAATACCACTATAGTGACTTGTCTCAGGTCTCGTGGAAGGGATCCCTCACTGCAGGAGGTTTCATACATTTTCAATAAGTGTGGTGTAACTATGTTTGTACCTATTTTTTTTCCACTCTTCTACCGGGAAGCCATTGGGTTCCGGGGTTTTCCCGGGTTGGAGGTCGGCCATGGCTGCAGACAGCTCATCCTCCGTGATGTTAGTGTCTAGCAGAGCACTTTGCTCGGGTGTTAAAGAGGGAAGGGTGACTCCCGATAGAATTGCGGTATCAATGGGGGAGGTTGGTGCTTTGTAGAGCTCCCTATAGTAGAAAGCGAACCCTTCCGCGATGTCCCGATCTGCCGTTAACAGTGTGTCCCCCTGTCTCCTAATCGCTCTGACATGTCTGAGCCCTTCATCGCGCTTCTCCAGCCATGCCAGCAATTTTCCCGCTTTATCCCTGGTTTCGTACACTCTGGCACGCATTGCTGTGTGTGCCTGTTTGGCGTTATCTAGGAAAACATTCTGTAGTTGTTTTTGTGCTAGTTGTAATGCCCGGTGAGATTCTGGTTGGCCTTGGGATAAATGAGCTGCCTCTGCACTCGCATTTCCGCTTCCCGGATTGATTTAGCCTGTCTTTTCTTATGGGCCGTGATCCAGGAGATAAATTCCCCCCTTAATACCGGTTTATATGCTTCCCATACGGTTGTTGGGCTTCCCACAGAGTGTTTATTCAAATCAAACTATGATTCTGTGTTTTTTTAGGCATGCTCTTATAGATCTGGGAAACCCAGGTAGTAACCGTTTAGCCTCCAGGTAGGTGGGGGGATCGGTCTATCAGTGCTAATTTCCAACATTAGTGGGGAGTGGTCTGATATGCCTCTGGGTAGGAACTGTGCTGCATTTACTAGGTGTACTTCGGATGTCGGGAGAAAGAAATAGTCAAGCCTTGACAGTGAGGCATGTGCCCCAGACAGGAACGAGTATTCCCTTGTGCCAGGGTGTAGGTGCCTCCACACGTCTTTCAGTCCCATAGCGTCCGTAAACGTGGCTAATTTGGTACGCGTGGAGGGATTTCTCTTGCGGATGTGCATGTGATCAAGCTCCAGGTTCATAACCTCATTGAAGTCTCCTCCTACTATCACCAAATTCGAGGGATCTGCAGCGATTATAGGTGTTACGTCGTTAATTAGGGAGTAAGTAAGGTTGGTGGTGCATAAATGGCTAGCATGGATATGGAGCGTTCCCAGAGAGTCCCGGTTATATGTACAAATCTGCCCCCTGTGTCCTGTGCAATGGATAACAGCTTAAAAGGTAATCGCTTGTGTATTAGGATCAGAACTCCCCGAGCCCCCATGGAGAAGCCTGAATGTAATGCTATGAGGTAATTTGTTCGCTTAAAGAGGTTGCAGTTCGTGCCTGCTAAGTGGGTTTCCGTTAAGAATGCTGCGTCTGGCGCATGTTGATTCAGTTGTTGTAGAACAAGGCGCCTCTTAATGCTACTGCCTAGCCCGTTCACATTCCAGGTCATAATCCTAATGGACTTGGTGTTACTCCTATTGTTGGATTCCATCATATCGGATAGGTATTGGGTGTGACGGGTTGTGCTGTGTGTGTCCTGCAGAAGTGAACCTTGTCTCTCTGGTGGGAGCCAGATCTTGACCTAAAGTGTGCTGTAACTTCTGTGCCCGAGTGGAGCCACAGGCCATCTTAAAACAAAGAACTAAAGAAGCAAATTCTGATGCAACTTCAAACTCCCCTACCCCCTCCCCAAACTCCGCCCCAACATGAAGTATCTGTCGCCCGAACATCAGCCCGAGCTCGCCAAGGGTTCGCTCAGACAACAATTAACAACCCCTACAACTTCTACAACTGTTCCCAAGTAACTAGGGGAGTGCGTGCGTCCGAAACAGCTGCTAAATGTCTTCTCATCCATGTCAAATACCTTGCTGTGTTGCTTCCATTCGTTGACGATCTCCTGTCCAAGGGTCCGCCGCTTGGGTGATCACTGCTGCCTTGTCTCTTCTCTCAGCCCTCCCCCTTAAGTGGTGGCATAATGTCGTCCCTGTTCGGTGGATGGTCCGGAGGGGGGTCTCTGGCCGGAGGATTGCCAGGGTGCGCGGGTCTGTTTCTTCGATTCAGTCTCCAGTCGCCAACGATGTGTAGTTCCGCCCACCTCCATGCCTCTTTAGGGTCGGTGAAGTGGACCGTTGTTCCTTTATGGAAGATTTTCAGTTGGGCTGGGATGATTAGACCGTATTTAACGTTCAGAGAGAGCAGCTGTTTCTTGATTTGCTCAAATGATTGCCTTGCCTTTTGCACTTCTCCTGTATAGTCCGGAAAGAGAGCAATTCTGGAGCCATTGTGGGTTATCGTGCCCCTCGTGTGTGCCATTTGCAGCAATGCATCCCAGTCCCTGTAGTTTAGGAACCTTGCCACCACTGTGCGCGACGGGGACCCAGGTGGGGGACGTCCGGTGGGCACTCGGTGGGCTCGTTCTATCGAGAAGAATTTGGAGAAACTCTTTTTATCGGACAGGTCGATGAGCCACTGCTCCAGGAACAGTTCCATGCAGTCACCTTCGGCCTTCTCGGGCAAGCCTAGAATGCGTACATTGTTCCATCTCGATCTGCCCTCTCCTTCATCTACTCTCGCTTCCAGTACCTTTAGGCGGGCTGTAGTTCTATGCAGCTGCTGCTCTAGGTTCCTCAGTCCGTCTTCAGTCCCAGATATACGCTGCTCGGCCTCACCGGTGCGGGACATTAACTTTTGAAGGTCGTTACGTAGTAGCGAGACATCCACACTTATTCCATCTATTTTTTGTTCCATGGAGGCACAGGAATCGGCGATCGCCGCCATAATGTCTTTCAGAGATATTGCTTCTTATTCTTCTTCCATTGTTTCACTGTGGTCTTGCTCCACCGGCGCATTTGTTGCAGCAGTGGTGAATTGGTCAATTTTGCTCTTAGTTCCCGTTTTTTGGGATTTTTTTTTCCCATGTCAGAGGTCTTTGAGACAGCGATTTTAGCCCCGCTCTTTCCCGGATAGGGATTCTGTGCTTCGTTGTCACCTATTACCAGTGAGTCACACGGTATTTCTGCTTTACACGGGAGTTCCTGCGTAACATGTGCCGCCAATGTGTCCAGCGTCCGATGGGTTATAATCACCTTCACATTTCGATTTTGGGAGACTCTTGCAGTCGGGTGTGCGCTGCGAGCCAGTTAGGGCTTGGCACGGGGTAAGCGCTCGTTTGAGGCGCCTCTTGTAGGGCGTTTGTATGAATCAGCCTGATCACTGCGTCCGCTGCCGGAGACGCATCCGCCTCCACCTGTGGCTCTTCCCCCGGCTTATGCTGGTGTGCGAGGGAATTTCGTCCATGATCGTGGCCCCTTCCACCGGGACTGTCCTTGTGTGCGCCCACTTCAGGCGCGACACCTTCTCTCCCCCGGAGTGCCTGGCGGGTGAGTGGGGAGCGCGCCACTCCTCTCAGCGGCCTCCGCGCACCACCGTATGTTACTGTCCGCCTGCACCCAACCCGCGCCGGGGGACGTTACGGGTCCGCTCCCCACACCTCTCGTCTCCTTCGCCGGCGCAGGTTCACAATCTTGTATCTTTGCTACGCAGGCAGGCTCACATCCGCATCACGTAGCGTGGCGCCATCTTGGGAGCGCTTCCTCGGGACACTTCGGGAAGTTCTCTGGTCGCCTCACTGTTGCACTCTTCGCTACGATTTCCTCCCGAAAATTCGTAGCAGCGGTCCCCCTCAGTGTGGGTCTGTTTAAAAATGTAGTTCGACACAGATGGCAGGTGTTTTAAGCAGGATGTATGTAGCGGGCCCGGCAGCTCGAAGGCTCCCGTCCGCATCGCTCCGTAGCTGGCCACGCCGCCACTAGCTAGTCTTCTTGATCTATCAGTAGGGTGTCCACCTTCTTGATCGTGGATGAAGTATCCTGGACGTATGAGCGCATCTGGCCGATAAATGGTCGTAAGAAATGGTATATATATTGACAAAGGTTCAAGGACAGATCCTATACCGACTACTATGGGTCTGCCGGGTGGGACAGTAGCGTCCTTGTGGATTTTGGGTAGGAGGTAAAAGGCAGGGAGCATTGGACTGCGGTTGACTAGGAAAAGTTTCTCATCATCATCGATCCATCCTTCTTGCCAAGCGTGGCACATGAGGCTTTCTATTTCTGTCAGTAGTCTGACTGTTGGATCACTGGGAATTTGTCTGTAGAATTTCATGTTGGAGAGATGTTTCTGAACTTCATTGTCATAGAGACTCTTCCCCCAAAGCACAATGCCGCCCCCTTTATCTGCGGGTTTCCTAAGAAAATCGTGGTTATTTTCGAGATTCGTAAGTGCTAAACATTATTTTTGGTTTAGGTTATCAGGGTACCTTATGTGTTTGTCAAAGAGTTGGTTAGTTTCCAAAAGGATGCGGTTCTCATAGGCCAACATTTCCGGGCACACCATGTGTGACAGTGGTGTGAAGGTGGACGGTGGTCTTAATCCTGTAGATTTGGGAGGTACTTTCTCGGGGCTATCTCTAAAGAAGTATTTGAGCCTTATTGTGCGGAAGAATTTCTGAAGTTCCACTTCTGTCTTGAATCTGTCCACTAGTGTAGTAGGGATGAAGCTAAGGCCTTTACTCAGGATGCTTATCTCGTCGGTCGAGAGGATGTGATCACTCAAATTGAAAATGGGTATCACCATGTTTGGTTCCCCGGTGGCATCCATTGGTGAGTTCTCATGGGGTGTTGTCGTTGTTGTCGTGGTCTGCCTCTTTGTCCCTGTCCTTGAAAAAACTGTTGTTGAGCTAAAAATAGATATATGTAGGCAAAAGCAAACAGGAAGTGAGACAGCACATGTCCAAGCACATATTGTGCATCAAAAACGCCATACCAGATAAACCAATGGTGGCACACTTTCAAGAGAAGAAACACAGCCACATCGAGATGTTCTGGTTCATTCTCCAAACACCGAGGAACCCGTTCAGAGGGGGCGATAGAGACCAGGCCCTTCGAAAGCTAGAACAACAATGGATTTTCCGTCTTAATTCAGTAAAACAAGGGCTTAACATTGCAATCGAATGGAACCTGTTCTTCAAATAGACATCCTAACCTCAGTTAACCTCCCATATAAGTCCTTTTTGCTAAATGTTTCTCTATATGTGTCTAATCTACCTGCAATGCACAACAAAAGATGTCAGCTGTTATGCCATTCACAGCATTGATCCAACGTTTTCATTTTAATGTGGCAAAGAAAGACTTTGTTCTATTCTCCTTAATACAGAAGTATAATGACTTGGCCTGTTGTGCAACATCTAAAGAGCCAAATTATGGCCACATCTGTAATCAGAGATAGCATTAATTAAAGTTTTATTTACCTCGCAATTATAAAAATGGAAAAAATGCAAATAGAATAGAGAAAAATCGAACACTATCTCCTATGTACTGAAAACAGCCAGTATGCACCCCGTAATGATAATATAATAATATAAAATAAATGACAAAAATGACAAATATGTGTAAATTCAAACACAGTGCACAGACTAGCACCTTGTTACATGTTTTACTGTTCAACTCAATGTGTCCTCAATCCATGTGTCAAAACAGACATGAAATATCCTTGTGAACAACGACAATAATGTGTAATATACATACACGGTTCTCCGTGCACAAAGGATTAGCACTATTCCTGCCGTTACAATTGATATCGGCAATAATAGTGACTCTCCATTACTACCCGACAGTTCCGAATAAGCGTTCACCTAGCAGCAACTGTGCACTGATCCATTTTGGAATTCCACTCAGCCCTGCAGCCACGCATGCGCACCAGAGTGTTAGTTAGTGTTTAACTGTGCACACGCAATCCCACCCTCCCCACTGTTCTGCAAGTCACTGTACAGCTCGAATGGCTTGCGAATCGCTCGGACCCCGAATACTAGGTAAGATTTCAACCTCAACCGCTCACTCAGCCCCAGTACTTCAAACACTCCTGCATGGGTTTCTCACACCATGTTCTGACCTTTACAATCACTTAGTGATCGCTTGTTTTCACCACGCCACTGTTTCAACAGTAAATGTATTGCAGTCTGTAAAGACTGGTAGGGGGTGTCTGTACTTCCGCTCTCTATATGGTAGAGGAGAGGTACAGAGGACCCCAGCCAAGATTCTCTATTATTGGTACGTGGTCGAGCAATCAAGGACTAGCTTCTCAGTAGGTGATGCAGGCTGGTTCTTAAGTACAGTGTAGTCCCCGAGCCCCCACAAAGGAATGTCCACACACTGTATTACTGAAAACACAGTCTTTATATAATTAACATTCAAGGGTATGTACATGATCACAATAACGCACTTTGTACTCGGAAGTCAATAATGATAAATATATACAATTCTAAAGTGGTACCATTAATGTTATCAAATCTCATTGAAGTGCATCAACTGTACGGTTAAAATGTCACACAGATTAATAACGAGGAAACCAGCAGTAGAGATAGGAAGGAACGCAAGATGGTTGAAACAGTAGGCAGGATACTGACCCCTACCATGAGGCACAGTTCTGTGTGGAGATCTCCCCACCTGGGCAACCTGTAAATAAAGATATATAGCACAAGCCCAGTCCATATGTTCAATAGTCTCACTTCTTCCTATTAAGGTTTTACCCCCCCAATGTACCTGGTGGAGTAGAGTTCTCCGACGATGCGTTGACCGATCCTTCTTGAGTGTCTCCCTTTCAGGCGGGAGCCACGGATCGTCGAGAGGGGTCGGGGAACTTGGCATTCGGTGTCGGGGAATCGACGGACCTTCTTGAGTGCCCTCCCTTTAAGGCAGGAGTCACGGGTCGTCGAATGTCCCACGGTGAACAGGGTGAACTACGGCAGGGAAGTGGCAGCTTCAATCTTAGCGGTCCTCGTCGACGACAGAGCGTTGGCGTCCTGCAAGGAAGAGGTGTGCGGGGCACCTCGGTGACGATAGTTCTGGACCGCAAAGAGATGATGAAGAACTGTGGCCCAGCAAGGGCGTCGAGTCGTCGGCGTCTCTGTGGTCTTTAGGTGGCGGGAAACCCACCGGTGGATACTCCTCGGCGCGTCAATGGTCGGGCCTTCTCCAGTGGGAGACAATCGGATGATGCAAGCGAGAGTGTCCGATGATCAATAGAAGTTCTTAGGCAAACGGGAGCACAGCGGCTGCGGTCAGCGACGGCGGTCGTTGACAGTGGCGGACAACAGTCCGAGTGCTTCTCCTTGGAGTTCCGCAGCAGTCCCCGTATCGGGTCGGCAGCCTGTCGTAGGCCTGTCTACCAGGGAGCTTTGGCAAAGATCAGCTGTGCACGATGGTCCCTCATAGCTCGGGAAGAAGGCGCCTTACCAGGTCCTCTCTGGGTCAGTCCCTGGACGCACAGCAGCTTTCAGATTGTGAAGGAGAGCAACAGCAATTCTTCTCGTCCAGCAGGGCTTCAAGGTCAAGCGTCAGTTACTCCAGTTACTCATCGTAGTGGACTTCAGCTTCTGAACACGATTCCTAGCAGTGAGAGGTCCCCAAATATACTGTTGATCTCCCATTCATTCCGCTGGGTCACACTCAAGAATACAATCACGACTACGGGCATTCATGCAGGCAGGCAGCCAATCAGGCACACGAGGTATTCAGGCCATTCACTTCTCTCCAGACACTCACAACAAGTTATGTGGATTGGGAGAAATACCGAGCCATTCAACACTCCAAGCTGCATTCATACCGGTTTCGGGCAGGGTTGTCTCATTCATTGTGTCAACCACCAGACACTAGACACCCACAACACAGAATGCATATTCGTCACACACTATTCACCCAGGTCCCACCCACAGGAGGTACCCACAACATGCATCACCGGGAAGGCTCCAGCTAGTCTGGCCGGGCCTTCACAACAACACCATATATGGCATTTCCACCCAACAGCCAGTCAGGGGGAATGGACAGAGTCAGGGCTTCCCAGGACTTTGGGAAAGCAAGGTAATGGGTAATAGAAAGCAAGAGGCCACCGGGGCCATCTTGATTTCCATCAGGAATCAACTGTTCCCAATGGCAGGGCCGGGGTATCCCAAAATGGAGGATACTGCGCACACCTGTCAAACTCAGCATGGAGCTGCCACCAGCCCATACCCTGCTCTGCGGGCCACCCACAGGTGCCCAAAAACATACACTAGGGGCACAGGGTTGTACCCCCACCCATGGGTGCCATAAGGGTACCCCACGGGTCCATTCACCAAACCAAAAGAGAGAGAGCTGCACCGCCAGGAGTCCCACATGAACTCCTGTGCGGAAAACACGACAGGACACACGATAAAAAGCAGTAAAGGACAAGGATACGGAGGCCCTGTCCCTTCGATGCATTTCCAGCATCACACAGTCATGGCCCAATTAGCACTCTGCACACTCGCCACCGTGCCACTCTGCGCCGGGCACCACTCCACGTATGCAACTCTCTGCGCATTACTATGCCTTCCACGAAGTACTCAAGCAAAGCAACATTACAGTGTGCATTTGCCAAATCATGGCCCATTTAGCATTCCGCACCCTGGCATTCGTGCATTTCTGCCCTGGAGACCACTCTACTTCGGCAACTCTCGTGCACTACAGTGCTTCCCATGCCACACTCCAGCAATGTAACACCACATACGGTGTGGACCTTATAGCTCCACTGCATATTTAAACCTGCACAGTGCGCCATCATCTATCCCCACTTGGACAAACAATGCAGTATTTCACAATCTGCACATCACGTACTTTCCAGCATGTTAGCACCAGTGACGTTCTCTTCTCCCTATACCATTCACGGTGCACCACAATCACAACTGTGCCCGCAATATGCAGCCTATTAGACACGCCATATTCAGATATGTAATATCTTTTCCACTGCAACGTGTTTGTTCCAGCCATCTCCCCTGGACGTGGACAGTTATAGCCAGGTATACATCCTCTCGGTTAATCACTTTTTTGTGAGTATACCACTGTAGCCATCTAGTTTACCTCCTGGCACCTTTCCACAGATATCTGACTTATCCAGATCCATTTCCTTTCCGGCCAGTACTCCGAACAGGCTGAACCTATTATATCTAACGTTCAGCGACATTTCAAAGGTAGGCTTTGATTCGCAGTCTGCTTTCACAGATATCCTCTGTGCGGTCACACACCCCTGACATATACCCTATTATCTTGTCTCACACTTTTTTAGGCAGCACACAGTCTGGTCAACAACTGCCGATGTCCTGATGACAGTTCGGACCCTTCCCTGAATTTGCAAATCGCCAGTTCACACGGAAGGCTTCCATTACCCCGAACTAGAAACACCAACCTGTTTGTGTCAAAAAAAATTGCACACTACTACTTGCAAGTAGTGTATGAATCTGCACACATATCTGCTACTAATCCTCACTCAAATGTGAAGTGTAATTAGTTGAATTTTTTCTGTCACCCACCTGGGCATATTTGTACCTTTTTAATGTCCAACCTTGTGTATTTGGACCTACGAATATTAAACATGTGTCTAAAGTCCTGAATAAATGTACCTGTTTTTTCCAAAATAACATTTCCAGTCTGTATGTGACCACCATAAGCTAGTATGTATTAAACTAGCCTACTGCCTATCATCTCTACCACTGAATGCGTAGCTGAATAGGGGTAGCTGTTGACTCTGCTCGTCTCATTATATGATATTGGTGAGCAGCTGCAAAATGAAGAACATACCCGTGAGAATATAAAGAAAAGTACTCTTGCACCTCCAGGAACAAAGTTCTACTATCCTAAGGAGCATAACAAATAGGTGGGATGGTGGATATTCTGTCCACCATCAGGAGATTGCTGCCACATGACATGGTGTGTGGATGAACATATAAGGTATGCAGGTCACCTTAGGGGGGAATGATATGATATGATATAGCATTTATAACACACCTATTCACAAGTAATTCAAGGCGCGACGAGGCAAGGAGAACAGAGGGAAGACAGACAATAATCTTACTAGGCCACATGACGTTGAGATCGCACAAGTGTGGGGGAGGAGAGAGGGAAAAAGTGCGAAGGGGAAGGGATAGGGGTCAGTGCAGTACATGGGATCAACAGTCAAAATAAATAAATAAAAAACAATAAATAAAAAGTGCGGCCAGATGGTGGTAAGTGCAAGGGTAAGTGCAGACATCAAGTGTCAAGTGCTGGTAGGGTGACAAAAATATGGATTCCAAAAAAAATCATATGGAGAGATGATAAAGGAGAATGAAAAAGAGAATGAAGAAAGGAATGTGGGCAAGAACTCGACTAGAGGGGGGAATGTAGAGGAGCAGGTGGATATATTTTCCCGAGTTCCCGCTCACTCATCGCCATCATACTGGAACAACAGCAGAAGGGCTAAATATGAGACTACATGTGTTATGCCCATACCTTATCGAGTGTATGAGAAACGATATCTACTCAGACAACTGTTTCAAATGCACCCTTGCACTGAAATTGAGGAAGGATGCCGTATGGGTTCCATGTCATTTCATCGTGGGATTTTTTAGTGATTTTTTTTTACGGCGGATTTTTGAACGAAAAAACATATAACATTTTTTATTTTTGGGGGTTCCGCCCGCAAATATCCCACCCCCTTTAATTTTTTATATTTTCCTGGACACCCACACCCCATATATATATTTTTCTAAGCCCCCCAAAAATATATATTTTTTTTTTCATTAAAAACTGCGGTAAAAAAAACCTGCAAAAAATCATCCTGCGATAAAAGGACGTTGTACACCCATATGGAAGGATGTCAGCAGGAACCATTGGACATCATGGAGAGCTGAGTGAAATCTGACGTGGGCAAAGTGATATCATAAAGAAGCTATACGAAGCCATGCTGAAACGATATAAAAATACTGAAGAGTGACAATGTAACTGAAGTAATAAGAGAAACATGTATGAAACTATAAAGTAATCATGAACGCAAAAGAAGATAAAGTAACTTACTGACCAATAAGTGTAAATACGCAGTAATGCGAGGTAGAAAAGATACATAGAAGCTTGCTATAGAGGAATATATAACGTAACAAGGACAGCCATTATTGGAAAATGGACACCAGTTTGTGTAAATATTCAATTCAACTACCTCAGAAGCCGATCAGGGCTGGGGAGTCAGGAGATGCTGAAAGAATAGCTTTGTGTGCAAAACAAAGAGGAATCGATGTTGGGTTTGGATCAAGGAGGCTATTTTTAAGGAATAGCTGAAAGCACAAAGGGAGGCAGACGGATGAGTCATGGACATGAGACATATTTCTTTAAGAGTAAGGAAGAAGAAAACCTCAGAAAGAGCCAAGTATTGGACAATTAGAAGTGTATAAAGTCTATGCAAGGTAGAGTGACCAAGTCTGTATAGGCCAAGAGGAGCAATGACATCCAGTATAATTAAATCAAATAGCACTAAATAAAAGGCTGAAATTGGCAAATTCGTGGTCTTTTCACATGTAACCCAGAAGTCGAAAACAAGGGCTATTCCTTAAGCCTTGAATGAAAATAGTGATGCGCTTTCACTCCTTTGAATGTCCTAGAACAGAGAACAGGCTGTAAGTTGAACTACAGATGGGAAACTTTGGCTCATGGACGAACTGATGAGAGATGACAGACTCATTGGGAAAGTAGGGAGTAATCTGACGTGATCCAAGCACCCAGGTTTCGGTTTCCTTACGTGCTGCTATCTGAGTCGAAAGTAAAAGGCTGGGTGAGAATACAAACCAATTAGTGGCTCCATGGGGCAACCTGCAATACAATGTTGCATAGACCAATCAGCTGCCATTTTGATTGCTATAATCGGAATTATATGTATGTAGAGGTAGTTTAAGGGTTGTTTTACAAATAAGACAGCCAATGAAGTACTAACCCGTATACCTTCTAGAAGTAGATAAATTCCCCTATTCCAATCCCTCCCACTAATAGGTTTTATGGTTTGCCAAATAGGATGACATCATAGATGACGAATATAGAGGTATAAGATTCCTGTGTAATCAAGTTTGTGTGTGAGTGTGCAAACATCAGCCCGATGTCCACCAGATGACCCTGCTTTATTAAATTAAGAATAAAGTAGTACTTTGCCATATTCCTTGAGTCTGTCCGGTTATTTGATTTAGGATCTTTATTGGTAATTCCATCTAGCACAAGAGACGCTTCAAGGTGCTAGAACACACTTGCATTCTGATCAATGAAATCAACCAGTTCCTTAGTCTCAATCAAGACCTGGGGGGGTAAAGCCAAAGAAAACAAAGAAGAGGAAAATGAAAAGGGCAATCCACATATCTCCACTAGCAGAGCGTTCATTTATACCCCTGAGCGCATGCCTGTGGGTAGTCCCATAAATAAGGATACAGCTGCGCCATGAAAGTCTGAAGGCCCACACAGGAGACCGCCAAGTTCTATTGGAGGTCTCAACTTCTGTGTAGGGGGCACAAGGGTCAACAGCACAGCTATTCCATTCATCACACCTCTTGTGCCTCATTCCCCAACAGGCTCCTGCCGACAAACGCTGTCAACTATGCGACCTCCCCCCCCAATTTAACCTGGTGGGGGTGAAGAAAATCCAACTTTTCTGAGGGTCAGTACAGTTCATAACTTTGCAACCAGTTTGACATTAAATTGCTCACATGGGATGGGAGGCAGTAATGAGGACAAAGCAAAAGCCACACAGGATTATCAACAATACCATATAACATTGGTATTACCCCAGATCCTAATAGAATCAAGGTACCTAGGGAAAACTTGGATAATGAGGGTGTCAAAGATAAATTGTGTGAAGCTAACAACACCAGCCGTCTTCTGAGAGGTTCAGACGCAAACAAGAAAGGCCTGGGCACAAGTGTTGTGAGTAGTCTCCAGTCGTGCATTAGCCCCTGTGGCTCACCGATTCCATTTGATCCGCACACTCTGCATAACCCAAATCCAGTGACCAAGGGGGTTCCAGTGGTCAGCAGCTGCAAATGAGCCAAGTGTTGTCTGAGTTAGCAGACCTCAAGAGGCTCCTACTGTCCCTGCTCGAAGTTCATAGACGAGGGGGAGCAATGGGAGCAACAGGAAGCTTACAAACCATAAGGGAAGACATTTTTGGGACTTCCAAATCACCAGAGAAGGCAGACCACAACTATGTGGCCACTACAATTACCACCGGCATTAAGATGGTTGGGTTGTGGCCTATTTCGACAACGAGAGAAAACATTGCCCAGGCTAACAACGGGGTTTTGGCTTCAGACCTCCTGGGACCACCCACAATTACTCGAAGCAAGCAGACATATGTAGCACAATCCCCCGTCAGATAACTGCTTGGTGGACAGACTGTGCACTTAGTAACAATCCTACGAATGACAAGCCAGCTGGCAGGTCTGCCTACATCTCATCAAACAACACCCCTAACAGTGTTGGCTCTAGCGTCCCGGGTTTACGCTTGGGCAGAGCATGAAAACCAGCAGGGTAAGAGGGGGCAGTACAAGAGGGACAGTATTTTTCCATTAGGTTCCAAAACTGGCCCCTAATTGACTTGAAACCAGGGAGGCAGTCAGTAATAAATGCACCCATTGGCTCTGCGATGTACGTGGTTGCCAATTTGTAATCCGTGAGGACATTCTAAATTGTACTAGATTGCTCTATCAGGGATACAGTACCTTCGACTCTTTAAGGATTGATTTCAAGGAACAGAGAGTGGTCAATGGCTTATTAGGCATGGAGAGGAGACGTTGTTCAAGACTTAACAAGGCTCACCCCAAGGGTAATTTTGATTACCTGCCTGAGTTAAGGCCATGCTATCCTATGCTTTCCGGCCCAAATGCAGTACCACTGGGAGAAAGATCTTTGGCAATTTCAACCTAGCTAGGAGCATTTACTTTAGGGTGCCCCGAAGAGAATCAAACTGTGATATGGGTGTGATGGCCAATTGGTGGGGCATGGGGTCACTGTGCTAGTGTAACACTCCATGGAAGGATGTATAGTTAACTGTTTTGATTTTATTATCTATATATATATACATATATATATATATATATATATATACTTATATATATATATATATATATATATATATATATATATATATATATATATATATATATATATATATGACTAAAACATTCCTGCCACTAGGGGAAAACTTGCTAAGTGCTCTGGGAGAGATGCCACTTTTTCCATTACAAGCAGACTTACTGTTAAGGTGGAAGAAAAAGACACTATTTGCAAACTCAGAAGGAAGGATGCAAAAGGGGCCAAGGCACTGTGGTAGAATGGTTTCTTGAGGAAGGGCTTGTGATTGTGCATTATAATGCTAACAGAGACTTTCAGTGTTTGCAGGAGCCAGTGTTAGTTAGCGTGGCAACAAGAAACACGAACAGGATCTTTAAAACAAAATTGGTAGGTTGAGGCCGTGCCCCAGGTCAACAGTGCTCTCGGAGAAGCCTGTGGCATACCAGTAGAGCATTTCCATCAACTTCATCATCAGTGTAATGGCAGTACGTATTGTACAGTTGTGTTCCAGCTTGGTCTGGTTGACTCTCATAACAGGGCCTGGATGGATAGTTGGCATGTCAAACCTGTATGTGCGGAGCACTTATAGTTGAAACAGGTGAATGGTGATCAACCTGGGTCTGACTATCCTTGATGCGATTCTCTTCTACTGGGCCTGGGTCTGGTGCAGCGACTATAAGAATTAGTATTTGCTGGAGGACAACAAAATAGAATCCTGCTGCCTCCATTTTTCAGCATGGAATTGGTTAGTGTCCATTTTCCTTTCTGTATTGGCCAGACATATCTTTTCTGCCTCATTCTATGTGCTGTGCATGTTTGAGTTGCTTCCCCATGGGTTCCAAATTTGCCCATCGATCAGAATACAGTAGGCAGATTTTGCATTCCCACATGACTGCAGTATGCAGACATATATTCCCCTATTATGCAGTGTTTTTGCCAACTCACTCGTAGTATATCCGACTTTGCTGTATGTATAAGGTAACATTGAGTATGCACGGTGAGTCTGCATGCAGCGATTTCGCAGTCACGTGAATCTGCGTCCACATGATTCCCACTGGAGCTTCATACAACCAGTCATCATACGACGCATAAAGCCTCTTTCCCGGATGGCCCTCTACCCAAGTACTGTCATCATATGTTATGCTATGCTACTAGGTTGTGTACCGCGCACAGCTGCCATTTTCATGGTCTCCAGGTGCCAAGTGTATCTCGATAGGTACACTTATAATATGTAATCCCTTCATGCTCAGGTGACACCATCATATTTTTATTCGTTTATTTTTGAGTTTTATATTGCGCTAACTGGAGGGGGTTGCCACTTCAAAGAGCCTCAGAAAAAGAAATCAGGGAATCAGGTACAATACAGAGGTGCAACATAAATACAAGGCATAGAGAACATGGGATGAGGCTACCACCCAAGTAATCTGCTTAGTTACAGTCGATATCCGAGATCTGAGATGGCAGTAGGGTTGCATACTGAAGTTTTTGCTAACTGTCCCTGGGTTACAAAAAGTCTGGAGCATTTGCGTTATTCATATTACAACAAACATAAAACAAGTGGACATGGGAACAGGCCTTATACCCTTTCACAGGGCCTACTCAGGCATATGCGAGGTTTTCAGGCGATGGCTAAATGTGCCTGTGGGGTGCACTTGCTAGTTATGTGAACAAGTGGGGTAGAGTCAAGTAATAGCGTCATGGGGTGGGGGGGGTGGAGTTCATCTGATTAATGTACGTACGTAAGCATATTTGACTCAGGCCATATGTTCATGAAGCCAGATTTTCACATTACTTTGAACCTCTTGAGGGTACATCTTTGACCTAATACTGTGAGGGATCTCCGTCAGTGTTTCGGTTTTGTGAACCAGGGTGTAGTTAGTTGGTTAACCTGTGATGATCCTAGCAGTCTTGTAGGTACATATTTGTTTATATAACACTTCAGGTATTCAAGAGTAATGCTATAGAGCATTTGAAAGTAATTCTTTGCAGTGGGGAACCAGTTGAGGCTTTTTAGGCCTGGTATGATATGGCCTGATTCCCAATGTAGGACTAGATGCTTTATTGTGGCTGCATTGCAGTTAGTTATATTGTTTTTTGATTAGTTTAAGATAGGGAGTATTACAATACTCTTGGCAAGCAGGGACAAGGCTCTGGTCAATGGTAGTGTCATTTCCAAGAAGGGACAATTCCTCAAAGGATGTGGAGCTGGGAGTAAGCTTTTGGGGCTAGTTGGTCATTTTGTGGTTGTACTGAGAGTTTGAAAGGAAATGTTACAGCGGATCCCAAAGAAGAAATTCTCTGTTTCACAGACATTCGGAAAAGTTTATTATTTATGGTCCAATCCTGGATTCTCTGGAGGAGTTCAGTTATATGCTGGTTGTTCCTACCAGGTTCCATTCTCAGTGACACGTGAGAATCACCATGTATGATTGCAATTATCTTAAGAAGAGTTTGATAATGTCTACTAGGGATTTAATTTAAACATTAACTAGCCATGGTGGCCTCCACACTTAGAAGGGGAAATTGCTGAATTGAAGTCTCCCATTTCTACCCTCAGGGTGTGATTGTGAAGGTAGGTGGTGATCCACTTCTAGACAATACCATTTCTTCCCATCAGAACATTTCATCAATGCATTAGTGTCTGATGGTTGACTGTTTATACTCAGCTGACAGATGAAGGAGTGCAGGTGTTAAGCGCGTTCATGATTTCCACTAAATGAACAGGGGACTTGTTTCCGTGCTGCCGTTGGAGCAAAAAACAGATTGTTTTTCATGAAGTGGGAGGTTTTCTTCACTGTGGAGGACAAGATGGGTGGTAGTTATTTTTTCCAGCGTTGAAAAGAATGTTATATATGGTTCTGTAGTTTTGGGGATTCTCTTGTTAAACACTTAGAGCCTGATTCATGGAAGTTTTTTGTAATGGTGCAATCCCATAGGAAAACGTTCCATGAATCAGGCCCTTAATTAAGAGGGGTGTTAGGGTGACAGACGTGTGGGACTTTGGCTACTCCCTGATGTTAGTAATGCGTTCGAAAATGCAACCAGTGTTTTTGTCATGTAAGCTATATTTTCCTTCATCAGGGTGGCTGGGCATGGGTCAGATTTTCAGATGAGGTATTAAGGTTTTTATTTACATTAATCAGCTCTTCAGGTTTGATGGATGGAGGTGAATTCCATAAACCTAGGCAGATGGCCCTTGTTTATGGTGGCTGCTCCATCGGATTATTTCTGATGATCCATGTTAGTTAGAATTTTGGGATAGTGGGAGAGGCAGATGCAAAACCTGTGTAAAGTTAGGGACAGCATGTTGTGCTCATAACCAGCTGCGGGGGCCTAGAACCACCATCATGTGTCCAATATAGTCATATGCTAAGTGCAGCTTTGTAGATATACAACCATATGTGCAAACAAAGCTTTGGTTGCCCAATCACAACCACCTTATGCTTAGGTGCTACAATGCAATTTGCCCAATCATGCATCCGTTCCCAGACTTATGTGCTCAGTGAAACCTCATGTGTCCTACTATTCTGCTATTGCCTTCATATGCTAAGGGCAGCTTCATCTGCCCAGCCATCACAAGCAACATACAGCCATCATGTGTCTGCCATAAGCAGACCGTTCATAGGCTCAGTGCAACCCATTTCATATCCAGGCCTTGCAGTAAAGCTTATGTGTTCAGCACTTCCTTCTGTTCCCAGGTACTGTCTTCATATGATGGATGCAGTATAAAAGCTTATTAACATAATATAAGCCTACTTCAGATGTTTAAAGTGCCCATTCTGTCACGTTTGATGGCCTTGCTGTGTATCAATCTGTAAGAAAGGTCGGGCAGGTGTTAGCAGGAGAGGCAGATGAAAAACCTGTGCTTTTGATTTGTGCAAGTCAAATTTATCCTAGACCTGAGTACTATACTTTTTAGCTCTGGCAATTGGATAAGGAGAGCGTGCTGCCATAGTCCCTTTGCCCACTTAGTTTTTAAAGTGGTAATTATCTCTATGCTTTTTTTCCTTTTCCAGTCCCTGCATTGCCACTCTCTGCCTACCCGACTTCTTTCCAGCCCTTCCCCTCTCCCGCCTGCCACCAAGCTACCTGATTGGGCCTAGCAGCCTGTAGTTTTCGACCCAAGGCTCTCCTCTTCCCCACACTTTCATCCAAGCCTTTTTTAGCTCCAGCAATTGGATAAGGTGAGCGTGCTGCCCTAGGCCTGTTGCCCACTTGATTTTTAAAACTGGTAATTCTCTCTTGGCCTTCTTTCCTTTTCGGGTCCCTGCACTGCTGATCTCTGCCTTCCTGACTTGTTTCCAGTCCTTCGCCGATCCCGCCTCCGGCCTGACCACGAGCTACATGATTGGGCCTAGCAGCCTGTAGTTTTCCAGCCCAGGGTATCCTCTTCACCACACCTTCATCCAAGCCTTTTAAGCTCCAGCAATTGGATAATGTGAGCATCCTGCCCTAGGCCCTTTGCCCACTTGGTTTTTAAAAGTGGTAATTATCTCTGGGCTTTATTTCCTTTTTGTGTCCCTACATTGTCACTCTCTGGCTTCCCGGCTTGCTTCCAGCCCTTCCAGCTCCCACCTCTTGCCCGCTGCTGAGCTATTTGATTGGGCCTAGCAGCCTGTAGTTTTCCTCTGAGGGTCTCCTCTTTCCCACACCTTCATCCAAACCTTTTTAGCTCTGGCAATTGAATAAGGTGAGCATGCTGCCCTAGGCCCTTTGCCCACTTGGTTTTTAAAAGTGGTAATTATCTCTGGCTTTATTTCCTTTTCGGATCCCTGCATTGCCGCTCTCTGTCTTCCCGACTTGTTCCCAGCCCTTCCCCACTCCCGCCTACCACCCACCCCCGAGCTACATGATTGGGCCTAGCAGCCCTTTTAGACACATCACCCAGGGCAGCCCCACTGACCGGGCAGCCCTACAGTGAAGGGCCAGAGACAAAGGGCAGCTCCTCAGAAGCAGCTCCAGGAAGTGTCTGCAGGTGTCAGCAGGAGAAGCAGGCAGCCATCTACCTGCATCGACAGACAAAGTAGAAGTGGTGCGGACAGGGGGCTCATCAATCACTGTGCCTCACTAAACTGGCCACCTCTTTCTTATCTTATCTTCCCCACCACCCATTAACCTGTAGCCTGCATGCACCAATCTTAATTTAGCAACTGTTTTAAACCCATCTATGCCCACTCAGTGTCAACTGTGTTGCCTGGCCATCTCTCACAGGTGGTTGGCAATACCTCACTCTTAGATGAACTATAATCTAGTTGTGCTAGCCACTCCCAAAAGATTTCTGAGCATTTACCTGCATTACATCTAGTCAGGAATGTGAATATTAGCTTGTGTCACATCCTGACAGGAATGTGAATATTAACTCGCGTCACATCTAGACAGAATTGTGAATATTGCCCTGCATCACATCTAGACAGAACTGTGAATATCGGCCTTAGTCAAATCTATACAGGAATGTGAATATTAGCCTGCGTCGCATGTAGACAGAACTGTGAATATTAGCCTGCATCAAGTCTAGACAGGAATGTGAGTATTAGCTTGTGTCACATCTAGACAGAACTGTGAATATTAGCTTGCGTCCCATCCAGACAGGAATGTGACTATTAGCTTGTGTCACATCTAGACAGAACTGTGAATATTTGCTTGCATCACATCTAGAAAGAACTGTGAATATTAGCTTGCGTCACATCTAGACAGTCGTAATTATTAGCTTGCATCACATCTATACAGAAATGTGAATATCATCTTGGGTCAAATCTAGACAGAATTGTAAGTATTAGCTTGCGCATGAGTTTATGGCCCTTGGAATGTGCATCTCTTACCGGATGGGATTACACCAGAATAATTCTGAGTCCAAATAACCAGCAAACTGAAGAAGATGGCAAGTTACTTTTTTATTAACAATGATCTAAAACAGGGAGGTTACAACAAACATAAACCGGCATACGCTCAGTCTCTCAGTGATTTCCACACAACAAAAACTTTATATACTTCATTATGCATCAGAGTATTGTCATACTATGTGGCAATAGTAAAAAAACACATCAAGGGTTGGGATTGGTTAAGGGAAACATCTAGATATACAACTATATAGGAGCTAGGATTGTTATTGGCTGTCCTATATCAGGTGGACAACTTATGCCTACCTCTTTATACGTGTCATTTTAAGACAAATCAGTTACACCATGTTTCATTGGTCTCTTAAGCTATAAGATCCTTGATTACATGATTACACTGACTAATACAAGTGGTTTGGCATGCTTGTGCCATGTCTGTAAAATTCAGTTCATTTATCAGCACATAAGCCAAGACCCATGTGCAGGGATATAAGACATGAAGCTACCTCAACACCCAATTAGCCCAGCATTTCTCTCATCACCTATGCCTTCTGCCATGACATTGTCTTTGTACTTGGCCTGGCAGAGTATTGTCATCCTGGGAATGCACGGGAGTGAGGGCACTTGCTATCGTGTCAAGTTCAAACTCCTTTTCCATCCTTGACTCACGTGACAAGAGACCACAATATGGTTCATTCTGCAGCTTTTAAATGCCTTAAATGAATTAAAACTTGGCATCGTTTGTGTTCTTTCTTGTACCTTAACATGATAGGATTCATCCTCCGCAAACATGTTCTTCTTCAGCATAGATAGCTGACCTCGATTTCTAGGATTTTGACTTCAGCCAGACAGCCTTGCCACGTAGCTCCAGCAACCTGTTATTCTACTGCAACGCAGCTTTTCATTCCCCTTTCATGGTTTTTGGCTTATTTATTTCATGACACCAATGTCCAGTTTTAATACAATAGCAGCTTAGCCCGCATTCTACTCACTATTTATAGCTAGCCTATACGATGACTTGATCTATCTTGCGTTTCAGCATCTGTACATTCATTAAACTTCTGTTTTCTGCAGATCATTTTACCGTGTAATCTTCTGTTTTACACCTTCAGGTTTGACTTGATTCTGTACATCATCATTTGTCCTCTAGGATCCATAAATCATCTTCATTCAGTATCTCAAGACGTCGTGCACACTTTCTTATGATGTCATCAGTTCATCTACTTAGCTCCTTCTCATATTCCTTCAGGGAGTTCCTCGTGGAGGCTGTCATCAACTCGAGGGTACATTTTATACTGTTGTCCTAATAGATATCTCCTTCCAAATACTTGCTGCAGTATTGGTATGATAGCTGGTGTCAGAGAAGGCACAGTCTCATGTCTCCAATACAGGGAATGTAATGGGGCGGGATCTCCTGCGGATGTATACATCTGCTCCTCTACATTCCCCCCTCTAGTTGAGTCCTTGATATCTCGTCAAGTTTTCCTGCTTTTTTGTATCTTCTCTTGAAGAAGGGTTTGTTGGGTATCCATATCTTCATCACCCCCCTCAGGGTGCCTGCAGTTTTAATGTTTTCTTCCACACTCCAGGCCATGTAATTGCATTCTCCACTTCGGGTACAGAAGACCCAACGTCCCACGTCATTCTTATGATCCTTTGGATACCAGAATTGTGTTCCCTCAGGTGCCACAATACTTGCTTTCACGTGGTCGCTGATGGCACTATCAGTCAGCACATTGTTGTCTGGTTCCTCCTTTGTGTCAATCATGAGCTTCATTCCCACTGCTTTCTTTGCCGTTTTCAGGCATTGTCCAATTATTATCCTTATGATACAGAATCCAAACATTATTATCACAAATATTGCTCCAAGGAACTTGAATAAAGATGCTATCCAATAAGGAATCCATGAAAATAGGAGTGAGAACCAACTGCCATCTCCAATGGCCTCTGTCTCTTCCTCCATTTTTACGTGTAGCTCTTTCAACATTGATATAGCATTCTTCAAAGCCCCGTTCTCACTGTCATGAGATGGTGTGAATGTACAACATGAAGACCCGATCTTGGCGCAAACTCCTCATTTTCAGGAGGATAACTCAGTGGCAACGTGCTCGCCTTGGAAGCAAGATGACACGGAGCAACACAGGTTTGATCCCAGGGTCCGCGCTTAGAAACCTCTGGGTAATAAACGCATTATAAATAACCTATCATATCATAACCTCTCGTCATTGCTGTAACCATGTCAAGGACATACCTATCAACCTTATGGCCCTCAGCTCTTTTTTTATGGTGTTAACTACTTTTATAGTGGCATTGATTGTTTGCAGCAGCTCCCATCTGGTGATCTGTAGTCATTTGGCATTCACCGTTGTTTGAATTCCAGGCATGTACATAGATGTCAGCATCATCACAGTCTTGGTGAACAACGTGTGCTCATTGGGAATGTCTTCAAAAGCCTTTAGTGATTTTGTGAGAAATAATTCTCTCTCTTTATCTGCTGGAGTTCAAGTGACCTTCTTTTTCTCAGGTGCTCATCCACTTTTGTAAATCCTTCAATTTTCAGATCACTTTGTAGAATCACCAATGCTAGAACATGGACATATACCAAGGAACACACTGCACCCCAATTCCTGGGCAGTTTCATACATGCTCTAGATCCACAGGGCCAATATTGATACAATAAGACAGCCGTTCCTTTCCTCATTCCTGGAACTTCAATTATGTTTTTGCACCATTTATTCTGTCCCACTCTGTTTTTTCCCTTGCTCTGAAAGCATGGTGTGCATGAAACAATGCGACTACAGCCACTGGGCCTGATTCACCTTCCACCCATGTCAGCAGTTTAGAGTACTTGGCACATGAATTTGGACATTCATCATTCAACTTCTGCACCTCATGCACAGCTTCCTTCCTCAGCAGATGAGCTGCACAGGACATCATTCCATCTTCCCATCCTTTGGTCCTACTCGATCGTCCATAGATTAGCAGCTGTGAATGCTCCCAGGATCCAGGCATTCCAGCCTTTTGTGTCATGTCAGAGCATTTCATCCTCTTCATTTCTTCAACAAGCACCTTGTCTTGTCCTGCAGAAGGATACACAAGCATCTTATCTGTCCATCCAGGCTCCTTCTCCTTTTGTGACACCTTGATATAATCATCCTGTAAATGTCTGTCTTGATCTCCATCGCAAGGTTGCCCAGTTCCCTTGAAACTGTCCTCTAGTAGAACATGCTGCTAGATGACTGAGGCACTTTGCATCTAGCGCCAAAATCTCTTTTGAAATATAGGTTCTTACTGAACTCATGGCATAGGGGATGAGAGAGCAGACGTAGCAGCTCTCATCAGATGCTCTCTCCCCCACTTTTCTCATGCGTTGGTACCACATGTTACTCCCCAAGTGAGCTGAATTATCAAGATAGGTATTTATCCCCTGATTATCTTCTTCTGCATTCCACTCATGCCACATGACATGGCCAAAGAAATTATCATCATTGGTACTCGTACTAGAAAAAATCACAGGTGTTGTGTTTTCAATTGGACCATTAGAATAATAAAGACTTTGAAATGTAAGATACAGAAAGAAGAAGAAAATACACAGGCATATATATATTAGGCACATACGTCTTGGAAAATATTTTGTATGCCATACTAATAACACTCATTGAACTTGCCCTCTATCTATAACCACATTATCTTCTTCCCGAATCATTTTAATACACATGCTCAATTTACAACCGTAGTTGTACAATCTGCTTGATTATCGCAATCAGAAATCTTCTTATGACTAGACCATTTTTTGGGGCATGAAGAAAGGTCTGAATATTAACATCTCTCCTAATGAGACAAGGGAATGACTGAAGTCTAAACGCAAAAATAGCAACTACAAGCCGATGTATGCACTATTGAGGTGTATCATGTATTATCCTTGAAACAGATATGCTCCTAAAAACAAATCTGGGTATTGATCTCTCTTCCAATTTCTAATCCGGAATTGATGTTTCAGCATAGTACCGATACAATTTGTATTTTTTCTAAGAATCACTAGAAAGTACATTAAGCCTCTGGAATTCTCTGCAAGTCCATGTACTTCCTGCAAAAAAAGTTAAGGAGTGTCCAATGAATTTCATCCAAAATAAATGTGTGCTAACCACACACTGTTTTATTGTCCTTCTTCTTGGTCATCGATCAAATATGCACATGCAGAAATTCTTCTTCTTGTGTTGCTTCTTGGTCAACGGGTGCTGGAGGGAGGGTCTCACCTTTGTAGATCTTCACGTCACCCAAATGTAACCAGGCTCTTCTTCTTGATATCCTAACTGCAGTAGGGCAAGCTTCCTTAACACAAAAAGGACCATTAAATCTTGGTTCCTGACATCTATGAGTACAATTCTTTATATGCACTTGTTCTCCAAAATACAACTTTGGTGGTGGCAATAATTCACTCAGATTGATTACTGAGCCGTCCTCTTAAATGTTCCTCAACCCCTGCCTCCGATGCTTGATCTGCAATGAAAGAAACACTAGTAGTCATACATGTCAAATAATCGTGCATTTCATCACCCAGAGCCTGCAGTAAACTCTGGGAATCACTCCTGATTCTAGATGGGGGTGTAAGAGGTGTCCTTATGTGACGCCCTGTCACTAACTCATGGGGCGTAAGATGGTGGTCTGAACCTGGCTGGTTTTGAAGGGCATACAAGGCTAGGGGTAATCTGATCTTGGCTATCCTCTTTTTTTACAAGGCCATTGAGTCTCTCACATTACCCGTTTGCTTGTGGATGATAAGCAGAAGAAAACATATGTTTTATACTCAATAGAAGTCCTATTTTTTTAATAGATCATTAACAAAATGTGGCCCATTATCGGACCTCAATACTTTGCACACACCCGATCTCGGAAATATTTTGCACACTAGAAACTTTGCTTAGCAAGTTGCATCAGGGTGTGTATAAGGACTGGCTTCGATCCACCTAGAAAAAGGACACACCACCACTAATAGTTACCTGTATCGATTACCTGTCTGCAGCATATCAACGTAATCAATATGCAATTGTTGAAACGGGTCATTTGGATGGGGTATTACTCCTCTGAGTTTTCTCATTGTATGCCCAGCTGTAAACTGCTGACACACAATGAACTTCACAATGAACTGTGCAACATGTTCCAATAGATTGGGAACAAACAAGTCTTCTGCAATGGTGGCAGCAAGACTTCTCGGATTATATGCACAGAGTAATGCAGCTGTTCAAGTGTGACTTTCAGTAATGCCACTGGCATCACTGGCTTTCCAGTGCTTTTCTGTCTCCATAATGCTGCTGTGGGGAATAAAAAACACCCCCTACATGTCCATAGCTCCTGCTCTTCTTGTGGGCTCTACCCCGGATCTCTATTAGTTGCGTAATTGACAGCATGTTAAATCCCTCTCATATTAACATGCTTCTATTCAATACTTTCTTAAAATTCTTAGTATCAAAACTTGAAAATTCGGAAGAATATGCAACCCTTTTGGCTTCTACATCTGTTGCTTCATTTCCGTGAGAGATAAAGTCTGTTCGATTAGTATGCGCTGTGCTTTTTATGACCGTTATGGCTACTGGGAGTCATAGTGCCTTAATGTGCCTGTCCAATAAAGACGCACGTTTCACTGGAGTGCCGTCTGCACAGAGATAACGCCTCCTTGTCCTGTGTGACAGCCCTGCATGTACGGTTGATGTCAAATAGATGGAGTCACTGTAAACCGTCACTTCCTGACCTTTGTGTTTCTCGAGCACAACAATAAGCGCTACTAATTCTGGCATCTGTGCTGAAAAATGCGACGGTAGTCTCGCACTCACCACTACCTCAAATTCACAATTTAATCTGAGTCTTACAACTGCAGATCCTGATTGCCTCTCCCCACCAGTTTGTTAATTTTTGAAGAACCATCAAAAAAGAGAATCTCTCGTCCCGCTAGAGCATTTTCTTTCACACAGGGTATATGATCACAAAAATTCAACATAATTTGACCGGTCATGCACAAGATCACCTTCTTCTACAGGGTGAGTTACAAACGTGGCTGGGTTCACTATTTTACACCTCACTATTTTAATCACTGGATAAGAGATCGTCACCTCATATGCAGATGCTCTTTGTGACGTCAATGTTCCTTTGGGTTTCACTAAAATGGGAAATAAGGCGTGTTCCATGTAGAGCGTCATGGAACAGCCCATGGTAATACTTGTGGACTTCTCAACTGCAAATGCGTCAGCAGCCAAAGATTGTTTGCATGGAACATATCCTCTCATACCTGGGTCTAAAATCCCACTCTGATAAAGGTTTATACCTTAATGATGTTCGTTGTGTGAGTACTGCAGTCATTACTGACCCATTGGTGTGTGAAAAAAAATACAATTCTTCACCATAATTGGGAATTCCTAAAACTGGAGCTGTGCAGATTGCTCTTTTTAATTCCTCAAACCCTTCCTCCATTTCTCCAGTCCTTTCTATCTTTTCCTTACCAACTTGTGCTTGCAAACGCGGTTTTGTATATGTGCTGTAGTCGAACACCCAGGCCCTGTAATAATTGCAAACACCCTGAAATTGCTGCATTTGCCTCACTTTATGTGGCTTTGGTGTTTTCATGATAGCCTCAGCTCTTTCAGGTGTCACTTTCTTTCCTTCATGTGAAACTGACTGACCTATGCACAACACCTGGCAATACTGTAATTTCTCCTTATTTACCTTTTATCCCTTGTCTGCCAATATAGTCATTAACTGGACAGAGTCTTGTCTACATTCATCCTCTATTTCACTGCAGATTAGTATGTCATCTACATAATGAATTACAACACTCTTAATTTCAATGTTACCTAGAACCATCTGTAGGACCCTGACAGGGACTCAAAGTACTCTTGAGGCAATTGAGTATGTTTTAGTCTCTTTTGTCTGAACATAAAGGAAGTACGGTCTTGTGGGTCTTTGTGCAACAGGATTTAGAAAAGCGCATTTTTCAAATCGATTTCCGTGAAATACTTAGCTTCAACTGGGATGCTACACAATATTGTTGCAGGATTTAGAACTAATGGAAGCTCTGCTTCTACAATCTGATTAAGAGGTAGCAAGTCCTAGAAAATCTCCATGATCCTCCTTTACATTTTTTGATCTGATACTTCGCAGTATTGTACGGGGATTCCGATGGCACTAGGATTCCACAATTCATTAATGCTGAAATAGTTTTAAATATGCCTTCATCAGCTTCTCGAGACATAGGATACTGTTTTGCTTGGGGTAAAAATGCTCCAAACTAGAGTTTTATTTTAACCTCACCTATTACCTTCAATATACCTACATCATATGGGCCCGTAGATCAAAGGACACTTGGCACTTTTTCTTGGTCTTCCTGAAAGAACACTGGTCGTTGCTGCATTAGTGCCATTCTCTGTGGAATTTCCCTTTTCACAATTTTATGAAATAGGTAATGCTTATAAAAAACACTACCTCATCATCTATACGTTCATCTCTGAACATATTTTCATCTGTTATGTCAGTCAATCTGTATCCCTCCTCAAGAGCGATCACTGTCCTCCATGCCCTTCCTTCGTCATCTACTCCTTCAAGCATTGCTATTTCCCCTTGTAGAGAAGGAGCCAAGTACCCCCACCTCAACATCTCACCCATATTACCTATATGTTGGAAACCAGAGTGTGAAACAAGTGCAGTACCAATGAAAATACAGATAACAAGGAGAATCCTTGGAAGCAAGGTTCCCATTGAGAAAACCATATCTGCATACACGACAGTATGATGGACATTTGAATGAAATCCCGGAAGAAACAGAACAAATGTCTGGAAGAGCAGACATCACACAAAGCCAGACTGACATACACAGAAGGGCTGCAGAGACAAGAGAATGAAGACATTCTATAATGCATCAAGAAAGAATCAATGACAAGTGACATCTTGGGCTCAAGATGAAGAGGCTTATGCTACAGAAATGAGGAAGATATCAAGTCATTTTACATGTGTACATATGCAAAGAAACGCAAGCAGACAAAGTATTCTTGAGGCTAGCCAAGTAGTGAATAGATTACGGCATGCGCCAAATGTATACATATATATGAGCAGGTAAAGAATGGATGATTCCACTACGTGTTATAGCAGAGCTGGACCAGAAAAGGAAGACCTTTTCAGTGTGTCGCAGTTGAAAAAGCAATTGAATTACAGGAGTGAATGTCAGAAGGGTGGGGATGGACCAGCCCCAAGAAGCCAAGTTCGTACCAGACTGGGTTAAGCAGATATTAGTTACAATCATGTAAAAGAACAAAACCCCTGTTCAGAAGACATGGACGAAAACAAGGAAGACGACAGAGGCCTATTAGAAAATTGTATTTTTAAATGCACCAGAGCTCAAATGTGTGGTCTGCAGTCACATGGAAGGATGAAGTTGGACAAACATGACGAACCACACCTACGCAGGGAGACATAGCATGCCTCTACTCCCTGAATTCTCCAGAGCAAAGAACATTTCCAAGGCTGAGTTCAAAGCCTTAATTGTCATGCAGACCACTGTGGTGATGATAGATGATATGCTAATTGGTAGGAAGCTATGGTTATGACCAGCTCACCAGAATCTGGAAGTCCAGCCTGCATGCTGCTAACGTAGGAGGAAAAGTATTGATGGATGTAAGAGTGCCAACCAATGGTATCGGGTCACGAAATTAAGGGCCCTATAGTTTGTGCAATTAATGGGACATTGTGTATTTAGTGACATTCATGGTGAACTGCTTGAGGGGAGGACTTAGTTGCCCCAGCTGATGTTAAGGAGCCTATCACTCTCTAAGAGTAGTATGGAACGTATACTTAGATGTTCCTTTAGACCCAGTCATTCTCTCCAATAGGTTTTTGTAGTTTGCCACGTAGGATGACGGTAGCAAATAAGTAGGTCAGTGTCATCAATGATGAGTTTTCACTATAAGTATGATGTTTTTTATTAAAATCGTTGAGACCATGCTGTGATACGTCCCTTGATATCTGTTGTACTCCCTGTTTTAGATAATTGACATTAAAACAGTAAACGTTTGCCAACTTCCTGAGTCATCTCGATTATTGATGTCTGAGTAACTTCTGCATTCCCATTCATTTTATAGTATTGCTACCTCATCTTAAAGGGCTGGGTTGGATGTCCCGGTTCACCCTTGTACTATAGCAGCTTCCAATTCTATAGGAATAGTCTGCCCTTCTTCCCCATCAATGGGTGCTTGTGGTCTAAATAAAAACTCATCAGGTATTCTCACAACTTTCCCCACTAATCCAGGTAGCCATGTTAATAAAATGCTCACTCCATACAAGAAGACTTCTTGATCTACCGGGACTCCTCGTAGAGCTACTTGTCCTGTAAATGCCAGTATAAAGTCTCCTACATTTAAATAGTGTATTCCAGGAGTGGAGCACACCATTCCTTGATCAGTGAATGAAATTGTCATGTTAAGTTTTGTCATTAAATCTCTACCCAGAATGTCAACTGGCATTTGTCACAAATATAAGATGTGGACAGACATGTCACATTCCCCTATAGAACCAGGTCTTTTGTCAGTAAAAGAAACTACATTTGTAGCTCTAGAGAACCCTTGAGCATTCATGGCAATACCTGACATTGGATATTCTCCCTCCCGTATACAAGAGCAAGTCACTCCAGTGTCTTCAAGACACTGTCCCTGTGAAAGTGTTCCCTTCTACCACAGTGACACCCCTATCCTAGGTTTTAATATTCGCCATGTGTTCGCATTCTGTTGTGTTTGCAAAGGTGCTTGTTTCGATTGCCCTTGCGGTGGGTGCATTTGCATGGACCCCTGCTGCACTGCCTGCTGTGCTTGTGGTGCCCTTGTCTGATGAGATATGTGATCCTGGGAAAAGCCCTCTCATGTTTGTGTACTGTATGGTGGTGGACAGTGGTCGAAGTGTACGAAAAGAAGTAGTGGAACTATGTTCTGACTGGCCTGCACACACTCCCCACAAACCACATCACTACGCCCCCTCCCACACACAATACAAACCCCCAAACACATCAACCTGTTGTTTAAGGGAACGTTCAGTGTAGTGTACTGAAAGTGCAAGTTCCAATCTCTTCCTACACTTTTATTTTAAAACGAAACCATTCCGGAACGGTTTCTTTTTAAAATAAAAGTATAGGAACAATAAAACTAAATTTTAAAAAGTAGAGGAGCACCGCTCCCGACTGCTCCCGCTCACTTCCTCCACTGGTGGTGGATAAGCTGTCCCCCCTCTTAAAGGTTGTCCATTTTGGTGCACGTTTCCTCGGCTTCTACATACACATGTAACATGCCCTGTTATCCCACAATTCCAACACACTCGGAGTGGGCCTCTGGCAAACCCACCATTATATCCTCCTTGAGTATTCTGACTCCCAACCTGGCATTTTGAAATCCTCCTTGGGTGTTCTGAAATCCACCTCTTCCTCTAACTCCTACACCAAAACCAATACCCACTTTGATCTATTAGGTGTACATTATTCACATGTGATGCACCCATTATTTCTTGCGTTCATACTTCTTCTGTACTTGTCAATACTTCCCCTTCTATAGCAAACTTTGAAAAGCTTTTCTGGACCAACGTAGCTTTCTCGATTTTCCTGTTCTCATCTTTCTTTCTGGTCTTCTCTTGTAATAACCGACAATGATGCACAATAGTTAATTGTATCTCAGCCCATGGCTTTGCTTCTATTCCCACTTGTTTTTTCATTTGTCTCTGTACTTGTTCTGGCAACCCCCCACACAAAATATTATAGAATAGCGCCAATGTTTTTTCCCACGGCTCATGCATTTCAAACTGCCATCTCTCTTGAATATCCTGAATATAATCAATAGGATCCTCATATTTTTTCATTTTACGTGTTATAATTGCACCCATATCGGACATATCAGGATACTGTATTTTGTGCTGTCAAACTCGCATATCCCACTCATCTCCAAATGTCATCAGCTCTCTCTCCAAGAATAGCTGCCAGTAGACTTTTTATGTCTCCTATGACCAGCGTATTTCCCCCTGTCATTTTCTCTAGTTTGTATATTCATTTCCCATCCCCTGAAGTCAAACTAGGTAACTTACATTTTAAGTTATCCTTATCCATCTGGGCCCATAGAATATATTGCGGTCTTGCTCTCCGTTCTCTAGCAAGGGGATCTGTGACAACCCCATCCCATAATCGAATCCCATTATACGTTTACCTAATGCAGGGGTATTTGTCCCTATCCATCTCTGTGCTGGTAACAACCTTAACATACTCTCATAAGGTGGGGATTCTCCCCCCACACTACACAATCGTCTTTGGGGAAGTTTGGGATATGGTATAGAATCTGGTGCTCTTTCCTTAGGGTGTTTCAGATCTGACCATCTTACCTCTTTGTCCAAACCTTGACTTCCCAAGGGGAGGCATGTACCCTCCACTTCTATCTCACAAACTGACTCCCTTTCCTCGTCTGACATTGCTAGACCCCAACTATCCTCCTCTTGTCTATCTAAATGTAATCTACAATGCTCTGCGTTCATCACTGAACATGTTTTCCTCCTCCCGTGGTTTAGGTATCGGGATCGTTTTCCGCTCCCTTGAGTCCCATACTTGCTGTCCTGCCTCATTTGCTGATATATCTTATCAATTGTCTCTGCAATACTTTCTTTATCATATCTTTATCATATCTTTCGTCTTCCTGTCCTGTCCATTTCTTGACTCTTTTGTCTTATTCAAGGGGAACTTCACTTATCGTGTCCCATCATCCCTCTATTTCATCGCTTGGTCTTATTCGTTCTTTAAGAAAAGACTGGGATCAAGACCTTGCTTACTTCTATTCTGTTCTATTCCTTTTTCCACCTCCTTTCGCTCTCTTGCATCCCTTCTTGCCCTATCTTCTTCTTGCTTTTGCTCTTCCCTTCTTACTTCTTGCCTTCGCTCTTCTTCTCTCCTTGTCTGTAATCTTTTTTCCTTCACTCTTTTTGCCTCTTCTTCCTCTCTCTCTCTTTCTTTCTTTCCTATCCCTTTTTTCCATTTCTTCCTACTGTCATGCTTCCTTTGTTCCTCCACCCGCCTTTTGTCTTTTTCTTGTTCTTCACTATATATCTATTCCCGTTGTTCCCTTTTTTCTTCTTTGCTCATCTTCCCTCAACCGCTTTTCTCATTCCCTATCTTTCTTTTCTTGCTCATCTTTGTCTTCCCTTTGTCCAACCTCCTCGATACTCTTCCCATCTAACTTGAGTAATATCTGTCCTCCCATCCATCCGTTCTGTACAAGCATAGCCCTATCCTTTTCTCCTTTCCATCTCTTAATTTCTCTGCCTGTTGATATATTTGATTCTTTATCTTGTATGAACTTACAGGCATCTTCCTTCCTTTTGCTCTCTTCTGGACTGTCATCACTACTATAAGTGGGAGGTTCATACCTTAGGTTACTATACCCCGCCGCTTCTTTTAATTCCTTTAAAGGGGAAAATCCTGTCTCCTCTGCATCTACGCTCTTAATTTTGGATGGAGTAAGAAGAGCTGAGGGCTCAATGCCCTCCCCTTTATGCTGATTAAGCATCCACTCCTCCTGTACTAGGTCGTCTTTCTCCTCTTGGTACATTTTCCAAAGTTCTAAAACTGCCAGTCTGTTCTCTAATTTCTTTCCTGTGTATGCAGCGTGCACATATGTGGTCATGTGTTGTAATACTACCTTTGACAATGACCCCACCCCTTGTGGCCATTTCCTAAACATTTTATCAGGTGTGCCCTTTACCCATTCTGCACTGTACTGTTTGAGCTTAGGCGCATGTCGCAGTAATGTTATATAAAGGTGATAAGAGGAGTGTCCTCCGACATGACAGGTTGCAACTGACTGTCGATACTTACCGGATCATCAATAAATCTCCACCTATCTCAAAGCTTCTTGCTCAACATCTCAAAACAATAAATATGAGCAGGCACCATCAACTGCCACTCAATCCTCATTTGTTTCAACAACCTATCTGTCTTCTGTTGGCGCCAATCGTTTACTACACTTAACTCAAAGCAACATCACCGCCAACCTTCACAGTTTATTACCTGTCAAAACTTCATACATCAAATAATACACAAAATAATAACACAATACACATTAATAACTCTTGTGATCATCTTGCCTTTTGCCTATAGTAATTTAGGGTAAGAGGTATTAATTCCTTGCCTTCACTTATATTATCCTATACAGGGTTTAAGACATCACCTTACACAGTCCTGACTGTGTGTATTCTCTTTCTTAATATTCTGACTGGAATTTGAGATATCTTCTTCTATCTTCCATGAAATAGGATTACCTAGGCATTACGTTGTCCACACAAAATGTTCCAGTTACCCAAAATGATCACAATCCTGTTCCTTTTCTTTTTTTATTGCAATTAGTTTAATTAAACCTTTACAAATACACAAAAGTAAAAGAATTAGAACAAATATAAAAACAGAATCATATAAAAAACAGTTATTTTTTAAAAAAGGAAAAAAAAAGACTCACTAAACCATCATAAGTGGAATAATAGGAACAATGATAATGTTAAAAATTCCAACCAATGCAGTGAGGCAATAATACAGTACCAATTAGAGGTACAGTTGAATCAGTGCATTCAACCTGTCATGCAGGAAAAGAAGCTAAGGAACCAGTAGATTGATGACCAAGTAGTACAAATAAAACAAATATTATAGCTTGGCCCCTACCACACCTAAAGATATCAACACTTAAATTATGGTGTCTTAGAGCATTTTAGGTTCCATATACACAGTTTACCATTGAGGTCACTATGCTTTTTGCAATTCACTTGAATTAACAATGTATGTCTCTTTAACTACCAGTATTACGTGCAAGTCAAAGGAGTTGCCATGGGTGCCAAATTTTCGCCGACCCCGACAAATTTATTTATGGCACAGTATGAAGAAATGCAGATCTATGGTAATAATCTCATTGCATGTAAAAGATTAATTGACGACATCCTGATAGTATGGAAAGGGACACAGGAATCTTTTGATAATTTTGTGACACATACCAACAATAACACCTTTGGTATACAATTGTCTGGGCAATCAAGCCCTACGCACATAGATTTTATGGACCTGAGTATCTTTATTGCAGATTGTGTACTTCAGACTACAACATTTCGTAAACCCACAGAGGTGAATTCTGTTCTATATCCACAAAGTAGTCATCGTAGGAGTGCAATTAAGAATATACCAAATGGAGAATTCTACAGGGCCAGAAGGAACTGTAGTCTGAATGAGGACTTTATGAATGAATGTAGCATTTTGAAATCCAGATTTAAACATAGAGGCTATACAGTAGCTACATATGATAAGGCCCGTAAAAAGTATGCTAAATAATTGTGTGCTATATAATGTCTGTACCCTTGGTAAATGTACATGTATGTGCTCTGCTTGTGTGCGCCTATAAATAAAGGTTAAATAAATAAATACATAAATAAATAAAGTATGCTAGCATAGAGCAACACAAACTGCATCAAGACAACTGTAATGTGCTGAACCATTCGCAACATATAGCCATTGTTACCCAGTATTCACGGGACACATCGTTACTGTATCGTTTAGCCTTGAAACATTGGCATCTCCTTAAACTTGACAAAGATCTGTTATCATATATTGCAGATAAACCAAAATTCACATTTACTAAAGCCTTAACTCATAGCTCTCAACTCACATGCTTTTGGCTGGTGTCACCCACATTGTAAACAGCTGACTCACCCGCCAAGTCTCCTGCACGCCCATTCGTTTCAATGGGCCTCTCACCCGCCAAAAATAAAATCGTGTGTTTTCACCCACCTTTGCGACACAAATGGTTGAGAGCTATGCCTAACTATTAAAGAGCAAATCAGTTCATCATTCCTTAAATGTACTGAAACAGGTCTATCCAGCTGGTTTAATAGTCTGAGAGGTTTTTTCAAATGTGGTAATTGGAATTGCTGCACGTATGCATATGATAACTGTCAAGCCAAGCATTTACTGATATGCATGGTGTAACTGTAAACATTTTGGATTTCATTAAATGCAGAACCCGTCTGGTTGTCTATGCCATAATTTGTGTGTGTGGAAAGCATTATGTGGGCAGCATAATCAGGGAATTGAGAATAAGGATCAGAGAGCACCTGGCGAGCCTCAAACATCCAGATCCCAAACTGCCTATTGCCACACACTGGCAAGAGGAACACCAGTTAGCCAATAAGGAGAATTTAAGGTTCATTGGACTCATGAGAATCAAGGGGGGAAAGAGAGGGGAGGACATCCAAATTAAATTAAGATGGCAGAATCCAAACTCATTTGTTTCCTGAGAAGCACTATCAAAGGTCTCAACCGTGACCATGAGATGAATGTCTTTCTGTAAATTATACATCTTTTGATATTATGTTCTTTGATACATGTTGTTATCATGACGCTATTGAGTGTAGTCTGACATGCCATGGAAATGTGCCCCACAAATGGACCTATGGAGATTGCTCCATCTAAAAATCTGTGATCAATATCCACTCATAGGATGCCAATATGGCTATGTATAGCAGCATCAATACATATCTTTGCTTTGAATTTGGATTTAGACCGCATAATGTAATTAACCTAGTCCAGTGGTCTCCTTTGCATATTTAGTTCATTAAGGTTTTCTAATTTATTGAGGAACCCTTTTTTGAATTATAATTATGATTTGACGTTAAGGGCGCTGTATTCATTGGGTCTTCATCTACTTCCATCTATATCTGGGTTTCAATAAGCTTTTGGTATTTTTCCCAGGTAATCAGTTACCTGAATGATTTAGATTAATTTAGGACAATCTCGAGTTGAATGGAATATTTCAACCTAACCTGTGAATGTATTCCAGTATATCTAACTATTAAGGGGACACCTCTCGCAAGATGCATCACCCAAACCGCACCAGCATACCTAGTGGAAAGAATACACCAAGCACCAACCAACAGGCCAACACGCAACAAATACTTACACCAACTCACAATCCCAGCATTTAACAGAGTGAAAGCTGGTGAAATCACACATGTCTGACATTCTGGAGAAAAAAAATTGTGCTTGGGGCGACTATGCACCCACGGATTCCTGTGCTAAGGACTGTGCTCTATTTATGCTTGAATTTTGGGCGCATCCAAATTGACCTATGCATGCATGCAGCTGAATTTTGAAGAATGTACGACAACACCAGCCTATTACCATTAGTTTCTGCTGTTGTCAAATATACTGCACTTACACCATTATAAGGTAGGACCTGCTTGCAATACCACATATCAATCTTCAGTATTAATTACTTACTTCTTATTATGATGGCAATCTTGTAAATCTTGTAGGTAACGGGCATCCTAGCAAGAATTACCAGTGTGAACAAAGTATTATTCAATTTTATGTCTCTTCTATCAAACCTATTACGGTATGATAGTTAGCATGTATTTGCAGTCACACTAATCTACAGCCTTGACATCTGAAACCAGAGTTTATGATTGCATCTGACATTGCGAATCAAATATTTTTCAGATTAAACCATTGGAATTTTCCGAACAGGGTGAGCCCCTATAACAGGAGCATGCTTATACTATGACACAGTTTTCATCACATGGTACCGGCCATACTAGTTCCTTGCTTTAATTACACTACCGACCACTAGATAAAGCACACTCTGTTGCAATTGTCGTACAAGTCTTTAACTGCACCATAAGATGTTTTAACCATAGGCGGTTTTATGGGTTCCACATCTCGATGGCAATTCTTACTATTCACTAGGTGTGTCTCTAATCATCTTGAAATAGTAGTTGGATTTATGCAATTTGGAAATATATTTTGTCTTTTGTTTCCTTTTGGAACACCTTATTGAATCAACCATCTGCCTCCATCCTGAAATGCGGTATGTTTGGATTTTCTTCACACATTTATTTCTAGACATTTTTGTTTGCGCATAATGCACATTGGATGTAATGTAACCATGCAATTTCGCAATCATGAAAACAATTCTGTCTTTTGTTGTACTGCTATATTTTGATGGAATCGTTCCATTCCATCCTATGATACACAGCCTTGAAAATGATCACGAGGTCAAAACACTTGCCGGCTGTACCATTCAACTGACGTGTGGAATAAACCACTTTACAAGCATTACAAAACTGTGTTATTCTGCATTTGGTTTGAAATTCTGTGATTATTAATCTGAGCGCAAATTGCCCGACCCAATTTCCAATTCCTTGGGTCGTTATGTCGACATATTCACAGGACTAGGATTACAAACAAGTCACGCAGACCAACAGTTAGTCCTTCGCAGGTCCTTCACAGATGCCCTCTAAAACACACAGAGTCTACAATTTCAGACTTTTAATAAAGCCAGATAGAGCCAGACCCTCAGGTACACTACAGATACCGAGGCATCGCTGCCAGGCCTCCTCTTCATTGAGGATTTACATCAAGCAGTGCAAGAAATTTAGCTCTAAGGCCCTGTAGTGGGGCACATTCCAGAACCAGGTGCTGTAGAGTCTCTAATTTCCCCATGCAGAATCGGCAACTAGAGGCATAATTCGTTATTTGCAACCTTCTTAGTTGGATTTCCCTAGTAGGTAGGAGGTTCCATCGTGCCCTAAGTAAGATTCCCTGTAGAATGTATTCGGGAATTGAGCCAGAATCTTAGATAAAGAGCCTCTAAATCTATGTTCATGCACCAAATGGTTCAGAGAAGGATAGGAATGGAAGGCATCAGTAGTCTGGATGCAATCCAAATCAATAGGGCCTTTTTGACCTTCATAGGATTGCAGACCAAGGTCTAAAGATTCACACCAATGTCACAGAGAATGATCTCTGATCTTTCCCTTAGAGAAGTTAACACAGTAGAGTAGGTCACGTTTCTGCCCATCAAAACCAGAAAAAATGTCCAGAGGACGTGTTTACAATAACGTATCAAAATTTATTTTAAATGATACACAAATTAGAAAAATAGTGAATCAATCACAAACTATTAAACACTTCATAATTACAAAACAGCAGGACAGCAACAATTTGCCTACAACTGGCTAAAAAGAAGAAGAATCAGCCACACTTACCACTCATAGTGCAACATTCAAGCAAAGCTCATCAATCAGTGGCATTCATCCAAACAATAATTGCTAAAAGACAAAAAACTGTAAACATTTGAGGAGAAAAATTCATGAGTTCTCCCCAAAGTTGAACTCATTATTTTAGTATTTATAAAGGAAGCAATAGAAATCATTAAAACACAATCTATCGCAAAAGGTGGATCACAACAGAGAACTTCAAGGATCACATCCCTTTGGGATTTTCTCAACCGGTTTCGACGTGGAATGTTGATTTTAACAACGTCTTCATCAGGAGGAAGATGTAACCATACTTGTATACATGAACTGCTGTTTGCAACAAGTGAATGAAAAAGAGCAGCCACAGGGCAAGGCTACGGCATGTGCCCCCACTTTGTCACAGGACCTTGAAGTAGACCCAATCACAAGGGGTCTATGCTTGAAATAAAGGGTGTCCAAGGGAGTAAATACTTGATGACAACAGATGTAGAAAGAATCTGCAGAGTTAGCCGGATTCGTTGGATAAACTAAGAGCCAAACGCAGATCGTAGAGATTGAATCAATCGGTCTCAGTGCAGGAAGGAGTGCACCTACGAACTCTGCACATGTGCGCAGGTCAGAAGAAAAGCCGATTTATTCGGGAATTGAACCAGAATCAATAAAGAGCCTCTACATCTATGTTCATGCACCAAATGGTTCAGAGAAGGATAGGAATGGAAGGCATCAGTAGTCTGGATCCAGTCAAAATCAATAGGGCCTTTTTGACCTTCATAGGTTTGCAGACCAAGGTCTCAAGATTCACACCAATGTCACAGAGAATGAGCTCTGATCTTTCCCTTAGGGAAGTTAGCACAGTAGAGTAGGTCACGTTTCAGCCCCACAACGCCAAGTGAACCAACTTCTGGTTTGATGAAGAGCACCGTGCTCTTTGCCGTCACAAAAGAGCGCTGGAGCACTCACACAAAAAGACCCCAACCCCTGACTCTGCTAACCTATTTCTAATAGCAAACAAATCCTACAAAGCAGAGGTTATAGCACATAAAGCGAACACCCTGAATTCCTGCATAGATAATGCCCCCTCCGACACCAAGGAGATATTCTCCATAGAATTAGAATCCCCCACACCCGCCACCACCCCTGAAACGCTAGCAAAGCTTGGAGTACCACCATCCAAATCATACTCACCTCCAAAATCCTCACTCTTCAAAATGAAATCCAAACTAAAAGGAAACTCTTGGCCAACAGAAACCCACCCTCACGTGTGCAGGACATATGCACTTCAAAAATACCACCCAATTTAGATTTAACAACGTCTCCCAAGACCAGGTGCAAAACACCATCTCCACTTTGAAACCATCCAACTGTAAAGGCGATAGCTTCCTGCTCGCCTAGTCAAACTTTGTGCCCTCACTCTAGCACCTATCATTAGCAATTTCATGAATGCTTCATTCAATACCAACTCTGTGCCAGCCAGCATTAAAGAAGCTTAAAAAACCCTCATTAGACACCATACCCACAAATTACCGTCCCATCATTACTGTTCCTTTTCTACTGAAAATAGTGGACAAGATAGTCTACTACCAAATCCAAGATTATCTTGAAAGTAACCTGTTACTAGGAGCCAGACAATCTGGTTTCTGTCCCAAGCACAGTACTGAAACTGCCCTATCAGACATTAAAATCCAGATGGACAGCATAAGAGATTTGGGGAACATGTGTATCCTTCTCCTACTTGACCTGTCCGCTGCTTTTGATTTGGTCGACCACAACACGCTATGCAACACCCCCGCTGAGAATTTCAACTTCTCCTCAGAAGCCACTCTATGGGTTAAGTAATTTTTAGCAGATCGGAACTCAACAGTCTCCATTGGTGCCGAGGCTGCCGACCCCATCCAAGTCCTCCTACGGGCCCCCCAAGATTCTTGCCTCTCTCCCACGCTCTATAATGCCTACACAGAACTACTGTTTTCAGCACTGGATGCCATGGGTGTCATCTATACTAAATATGCAGATGACACCCAGATCCTCATCCCCATCTCAGGAGACTACGACCAAGACACAGCTACCATTAATAAGATCTACACCATTATTCAAAATTGGATGGCCACCAATACTCTGTGTCTCAACGATGAAAAAACAGAGATCCTCATAGTAGGTCCCCATCCTGATTAAAAACCCTCCATGCCAACTACTCAACCATTACCATTGACGGCACTCCCATACCAGTACTTAAACATATCAAAACCTTAGGCGTCCACATAGATTCCAACCTCACATTGAGCAAACATATCAGTAGCCTTGCTTCTGCTACCGCCTACACTGCTAAACCCATTACACTCAGCCACCAAATTCTCACCCCTCAAAACTACCTCACCCAAGCTCGAGCAGTAATTCTATCAAAACATGACTATTGTATTATCCTTTTAAAGGAGACACAAATACTAACCTCGACAAAATTCAATTTTTACAAAACAATGCCCTAAGGGCAGCTTTTGAACTAAAAAGAAATGATCATATTTCCCACATCAGGAGAGATGTCCATTGGCTTCTCATCAAAGCCAGAATCCTATTTAAGACTCTCATTACCACTCACAAATGTATCACTAACGTGGCCCTATTATGTCTGAACAACACCGTCACTCAAAAAAAGACCACTAGATCCCTCAGATCAGGCTCTAGTACCCACCTTTTTGTCCCAAGGTTCAAGAGCACCAGAGCAGGGGGGGCAGCATTCCTGTAGCTGCACCTAAAATCTGAAACCCCCCCCCATGCATATCAGAAATAAGCCTTCCTATTAGCGCTTCAAGAGCCTCATCAAAACTTGGCTCTTCAACAAGTTGTAACCATGAGTCTGCACCCTTGGTCACTGAGGTCCTCACTCCCCTGCCTCACCCGGCTTCCTGCTTTGTCTGTGCTGCACTGCGTGTATTGTACAATAACCATGCTATGCCTTGAACTAGGACATCACAGTCCTCATACCGTAATCATATAATGTAATACTGTAATTCTCCCTGTAACCAGTTAAGCCTGTCTCAGGTAACTTACGCTGTGATACCTCCAGGTTTGGGCGTGTAACAAATGCAATAAATAAATAAATAAATGGGCCATACATCAAGTTTTAGAGATATATTTGGGGCTGTGCAATCACCCTTGCAGGTAGGCCTTGATGCGCGATTAGATCCGAAAATCAAATTAGATTTGAAAATCCCAAAGTTGCCTAATTTTGCTATCAATTCATCTGCAAGCATTCCTGTGTCCTCACAATTTGCTTTGCATACCACTTCAATGATGGATGATGACTGTACATGTTGCTTTGTTTGGCCCCTTACACACTCTACAGTGTGCTTGGCACTCTTGAACATGGCCGCCAACTCGTTGCCCTGAGCACCATGCAACTCGAGCACAGTCAAATGCCCACTTCTCCCGAAAGCATTTGGCCGTTTTCTACATCATGTGTCCCAGCATTGTGGAGCCGACAGGAGAAGCCGGCCTCACAGGAAGGCCAAACACTAAGGCCTCCCTCCACCCCCGTCTGGCCCAGACCTCCTTGTGGAGATGAAGATCATGGCAACAAAGATCAACGGAGATGCCTCTCTCCACCTCAGAGAGTCCTGTGTGTCCCAGCCTTGTAGGTAGACCCTGATGGGCTATTAAATCAAAAAATCTAATTAGATCAGAAAATCCCCAAATTGCCTAATTTTGCTGTAAATTAATCTGCAAGCCTTCCTGTGCCCTTACAATTTGCCTTCCACACCCCGTCAATGATGGATGATGACTGTATATTCCGCTTTGGTGGGCCACTTACAAACTCTGCAGTCTGCTTTGCTCCCTTGACCATGGCCGCCAGCTCGCTGCCCTCAGCACCATGCAACTCGAGCATAGCCAAATGCCTGCCTCTGTCTAAAGTGTATTGGCCTTCTTCTACATCATGTGTTTGTTTGTTTGTTTGTTTTATTTGTATGGTGCACCGAACCCGGAGGTAACTGGGCGCAACGAATACAAGATCACTTTAGGCTTAGGTTACAGAATACATAGTATTAGAGATAAGATTATACAAGCAAGAATACAGAGTTGTACAGTAAATTACAGTATTAAAGTGAATGATGCACACAGAGGAGGAATTGAATACAGCAAAGTCAAATGTCGTTAGTTTGCAGCCAATTCAAAGTGTTACGTCTAAAACTGAGGTAAGTTTGGTCCACTCTAAGTGAGAGTGGGAGTGCATTCCAAGTCTGTGCAGCTTTGACTGGGAAACTACTACCTCCAGATTTGTTTTGCTTAAATCTGGGTATGTTGAAGCAATAGGAATTGGCAGATCTGGAAGGGTGGATGGAAGAATTTTTGTCTATTCTCTCAGTTAGGTAGGGAGGTGCCGCATTGTTGAGGCACTTGAAAGTAAGGGAAACTGTTTTAAGTAGAATTCTGTCATTGACCTTCAACCAATGATTTTCTCTCCTTAGCTTCGATATATGTTCTCTGTTGGGAATGTTTAGAGCAATTCTTAGAGCATTATTCTGTAAGATTTGATTTTTTACCAGAATATACTTGCTTGCGCCTAGGTAGAGGGCATTGCAGACGTCCAATTTAGAAAGTATCAGGGCGTTGGCTAGGATGATGCAACTAGATTTGGATAATAATGGCCTGCAGGCCCTGATTAACTTGCACGTGTAGGCTGTTGACGATGCCATAGTGTTTACTTGTTTACTCAAGGTTAGTGTAGAGTCAAGGTAGAAGCCTAAAGTTTTGACTTCATTTACGACCTTAATTGAATTTCCGTCAATATTGAAGGCGGAATAGTTGGTATTCAATTTTTAAGTTGGCAGCTGTTACAAGAATCAGGAGCTCCGTTTTGTCGTCATTCAGGCAGAGGCCATGGTCTGCCATTCATGCCTGAATGAGGAGGTAGATTTTGTTCACCAGAGCCGTGTCCTTATGGCAATCGCCCGAAAGGGGTATGAGGATCTGGGTGTCATCTGAGTAATTAGTGTAGGTGACACCCAGACTGTCCAATTTATCGAACAAAGGCTTTGTAAATATATTGTACATGATTGGCGAGACACAGGATCCTTGTGGTACGCCACAGGTGGTTTGGATAGGGTCTGCTGAAGCTGACGGTGAGAAGACTCTCATGGTCCTGTTATTTAAAAAGGATTGGACTCATACTATTGCATCATTAGAGAAGTGAGCCTCCGAGGCCAGGTGTTTGCACAGAACTTCATGATCCACCAGGTCAAAGGCAGCCGACAAGTCAAGGAGGAGTAGCATGGCGGTTTTCCCTTTGCCCATGAGCTCATCAATTTGAGTTTTTAAATCGATTGGGGCCGTTTCAGTGCGATGTTGTGGCCTGAAGCCTGATTGGCGGGCTCCTAAGAGATGGTTAGTTTCAAGGTGCTTCCGTATTTGAAGGTACGCTACTTTGTCGAGTATTTTAAGTAGGAAAGGCACCATTGTAATTGGCCTATAGTTAGTTGGGATGGACGGGTCCAGAGTTTGCTTCTTTAGCAGAGGTAGGACCCATGACTCTTTTAAGTTGCTTGGGACAATATTTGTGAAGAAGGAAGTGTTAATTAGTTTAGATATGAATGGCACTAGGTCTCTGGCTGCATCTTTAATTATCTGGGCAGGACAATTGTCGCCCTGGCATCTTGACGGTTTCAAGGAGGAGATAATTTCTTCCGTTTCAAGAGTGGAGACTTTAGAAAATCTGAATTGATTTGCGTATTGGCTGATTCATTGGGACTTGTGGATTGCATATCATGACTAGGCAAAGTGGCTCTCTTATCAGCAATCTTGCTAGGGCATTGTGTATGCTTGTGCACCAAAGTTTGTCTTTAACCACGTTGTCTATGGGTGGAATGGGGGCTTCCATTTCACGTAAGATCACAAATAGTTCCTTGGTTTTGGAACTTGCTTTAGTGATTCTTTCGTTGGTGCAGATTATTTCTTTTTTATAGTTGACAGCAAAGTTAGTCAAGTTCGTCTTGTTTTCTTCAGATGGGGTGTGTCACCATTTGGTTTCCAATTTTCTTTTTTGTAATCAAAGTGCTTTCAGTTGTGGTGTAAACCAGGCATTCAAATGTGCTCTCTGTTTGCTTCTGTGAATTTCTGCATTTTTTATAGGCGCAATGATGTCTAAAACTTTAGACATAGTATCATTGTAAGCATCGACTAGTAAGTTAGTGTCGGAGGCACTCGGGAGTAGGTTTACTGAAGGGAGGATATGCAGTATTTTCCTATCCGTCGTAATGTTGTTTTTGTTCCTGGTAGCAAACAGTGGTGCTATAGCATTGTCTTTGGACATTTTTCTATTTATTGCTAAGGTGAAGGCAATCAGGAGGTGGTTTGTCCAAGATTGTGGTGTTAAGGAGGTGATAGATGTTTCACAATTCAAGTCGGCCACCCAGTCTAGCGTCCTTCCTTTGACGTGGGTCGGCTGAGATACTCTTTGAGTGAGTCCCTGTTCTGAGAGGATGTTGGCTACTGCCTGAGCATGTTTGTCAGCAGGATCATTAAATCCAAGATTGAAGTCGCCTAGTAATAGTAGTTGTGATGAGTCTTTAGTATCGTTTGTAAGAATGCAAGAGATATCCTCCTCAAAGGTACAAATGGGTCCCGGGGGTCTATATACTAGGTAGATGGTTAAAGTGGGAGAGTTGGATATAGGTACTTTGGCAGTAAGATTTTCGCAAGATTTAATTGACAGTGATGGGACTAGTCTTATTGCCAGGTTCGATTTAGCGGTGAGGGCTATACCGCCTCCTCTGGCGTCAGTTCTGTCTACTCTAAGAATTTGGTAGTTATCAGGGACTGCTAAAGCGAGTGCTGGGCCAGCTTCAGCATGTAGCCATGACTATGTTACAGCTAATAGGTCAAGGTCGTCCATAGAGATCAAGTCTGCTATTTCCGTAGGATGTGCTACCTGAGATCTAGCATTAATTAGTGCGCCAGTGATCTTAGTGATGTTTTTAGGGTCCTGGGAATTTGTAGGTTTAAGTGGATTTGTTTTGGTCTTTAAATTATTGTTAGTTGTGAGATTCAAGTGCACGGCGTTACCTCATTGTTTAGTCTGTGGAGGGAATTGGTCTTGAGGGTATTTTTATTGGGATGAAAGCTTGGATTCATAGTATTACTTATTCGTGGCTCATAAAGGAAAGGTAGTCTGTCATGGAGTCTATTGTTTCTTGCAGATAGAAGGCAAGGTGAGGACGTTGTGTTAGTCATTGTTAGGATTTGTTGGCTTGAAGTATAGGTGCCTAAGGCTATACTCTGTTAGTTGCCTATTAGTAAAGTAAACAGTAATAAAGTCACCTGGACAATCTCAGCATTGCAGAGCCGACAGGCAAAGCTGGCCTCACATGGAGGCCAAACGCTAAAGCCTCCCTCCACCCCTGTTTTGCCCTGCCAGGCCACTGGAAGCCACCTACCACCTGTTACTACGACATGGTTTGTACCCATTTACTGTCTACCACGCATGATGTCACTATGAATGTCATCTATGCTGCCTGATCATTCAATTATCCTTCCATCCAACGTCCTGCGTAAACGCAACACCCATGCTGCAAACCACTACCAACAGTTCTAACCCTCATGCCTTGTCAGGTGCCACCTCGATGGTCACCAAACTTTGCAAACTGCTAGCCCAAAATGCACGGCTCGGCTGATGCTGTGCCCGGCATGCTCCCTGACTTAGTAATTAGCCTTCTATGCATAAAATAAATGAGTGCCTGTGCACACAATCTTCTCCTGCCGCTCACTTCCTTAAGCCATGAGTAGTACATAGACAAATGAAGATGACTACCCTACCCCTTCTCAATTACCTCAACCTTTGCAGCATCCGAATGCCCAAGCTTGGCCCACTCACCCTAAACCACCTAGCTTTGTGACCAAGCTGCCCATCACAGCCCATACCACCTGGGAACCACAGCTGCACACGTGTGCTAGGAACTATATTTCCAGGATCCCAGCATCTGCTAGTTGAGGCAGCCCTCTAATGACAAATAATGCAGCCAATGATGCACATAACCCATAGCGCTCTAAGGTACATGCCTCTTCTAAGTCATCGGGCACAAATGTCATCACCAAGATTCTGACCGATACCAACAAAGCATCTGCCTCCATCACACTGGTTGTTATCACTGTGCCTACCAAACTGTGCACAATCACAGGCACTGCTCTTTCTGCACTGCTTACACATGTTATGGCACAGAGACCTGTCTACCACCTTACCGAGAACGTAATGACCAACCCTGTCATGATCAATAAGATGTGTATCTCTGCACGTCCTCATGCTATCTCCCCCAAGCCAACTACGATTGAACCTGACACCACCATTCATGACATCGGGCTCACCCTTCAGACTCTTGCAAACATACCTGCTAAATGTAAACTAGAAATGCATAGTCACACCATTGCTAATACTTCAGCTGCCCAGATGGCTGTAATAAGAAACAATGCCTCTGCAAATGTACCCAATGCCAATGCATAAACTGCTTGTACGTTAGTAACTAGAAACATTTTCTTTGCAAATATCTCTGTTGCATGCTCACCTGTAACAAGCCATTAAGCAACTATTGCCACTGCCAATGTGCCTGCACTGGTACCAGCCCACACTCCTATGTTTCAGGTTATTAGCTTAGCAAACATGGTTAATAAGACTAACAAACCTGCTAAAATAGAAATCACCTCTGCTGTCATCTCTGAGTTCACTTCACCAGTCATGGACACGGTTATCAGCATCCCTACTAATGCAACTGCTCTAACAGGATCACCCAATCTAATCGCTCAGGCAATTATCAGGCCTTTAACTACCACCAACCTAGAAGAGCAGCCACCGCTCAAAGGTATTCTCATCAATGCTAGATCCTTTCTGGCGCATGCCCTTGACATATCTGATCTTATTACTTCAAATGACCTAGACCTATTAGCCATCAATGAAACATGGCTGTATGATGCGGCTGGCCGCTCCCTACCCCTTGCCATCCCTGTAAACTAACCATTTTCTGGAAAGACAGAACAAAGCTAAAGCAGATGGGGTAGCTATCATAGCTAAAAACTCATTAGCTATTAGAGATATAAACAAATATGACTTTAAATCAGGGGAACTCATGTCTATCACACACAACTACTCTAACATTGCATCTAGTCTATAGACCACCAGGTCCAGCAACCACATTTGTAGAATAAGTCTCACAGCTCCTCTCTTTGGAAATAGTATGTGAGTTAGACTTGGTGTGTGGCCAGGCTTATACATTGAACTACACTTCGCAGGACTGTTTGTAGTCCTTCAGGTTACTTCTTATCCAACGGGCACGACAACACCGGAGTGACTGACCAGAGGCATAGACAGGGTGGGGCCTGAGCGGACAAGGGCCACCCAAAATCAGTAAATGCACACTCAGCAGTGCTGTGTGGGCATTTACAGATGTTAATGTCACTGCGGTGGGCCCAACTACATTAGCTTCAGGCCCCACATGTTAGACAATCCTGGCTGCACCGTTGAGACTGACTCAAGCCGGTTTGTGGTCAGTAAAACCAAGGTTTCACCTGGCAAAGCAAAGCTTGTTTTCTTTATTTTCACGCTACTTTGATGTGATTCATTTGTCCAAATTTTTTAAAATTGTTCCTGCTTAGTATTAACATTGTGATTTGATTTTAGTATATATAGCATTCTTTTAGGAACATTGCAGCTATTTTTAACATTGAAATTTAATTCTAATTTAAATTGATATTAATGTGTTATTGCTGTGAATATTGTTGGGAACCTGCAAAATTACTTATCAGGTAAATAACTAGTACGTGAGTTAGACTCTGTGTGTAGCCAGGCTTATATGTTGAACTATACTTCCCAGGACTGTTTGTAGTCCTTCAGGTAACTTCTCATCCAAAGGGCGCGACAGCAATGGCGCGACTGAGTCAAGCCGGTCTGTAGCAGTCCATGGCGTACGTGTATACGCGGAACGCTGATCTGATATCAGTAATTAAAGGTGGGTAAGAAGTTCACTTTCATTGATATCTGTCTATTCAGCGTATGTGCTATTTTTATACGCAAGACGTACTACTCGCAGCGAAGGATACTAATCAGGGTTTCATCTCTCTTCACACCTTGAATAAAATTAGAAAGCTGAAGATTGTGCGGGCAATGCTGGCTGATGCCACATTTACTGTGACTTCAGCCGATGAGTACTTCAAGTTAACACTCATCAATACCAGGTCAGCTACAAAGAACGCTGTTTCTTTATGCGATTTCATCTGAGCACATAACATTGATATAATGATGATTACAGAAACATGGATCATGGGCACATGTCAATTGCATTTCCATATGTTGACACCCCCTAACTATTTTATCAAATGGCTAAACAGGGAGGGAAAAAGGGGAGGGGGAGTGGCTATTATCTATAGAGATAATATTATTTTACAAAGTACTGCTTCACTAAAGTGGGATGACATTTCACAGGTGTTAGCTTGTTCCTTCCAATTTTCACCCAATTAGTCTTTTAGATTAATTTTATGTTACAAATCTCTGGGCCCAGCTACTACATTATTAAAAGCTATGGACACTTACCTGGGGTGGAGGCAAGCAACCAGCCAAACATTGCGATTGTTGGGGATCTTAATGTTTGGTGTAACGAGCCAGAACATGTGGATTTCTTACATCTTACCAGCCTTCTGGACTCACACAATCTCAGCCTTCTTTCGAACAAATCCACTCATGTAAATGGACACTGTCTGGATCTGTAATATCTAGAAGATTTAAGTTAAAAAATGTGGCCATCAAGCAAGTCAGTTGGTCTGACCACTCTATGGTTCAGTTTAATTGGGTGTTGATGCCTATTGAACATAGAAGTATAAAACCACCTATTATAGATTATCGACGATAAAAGAAAGACATGGACCGAATTTCAGATGCCAATTTGATGCTACATATTCCAGAACATTATGATATGTCGGAAGACGAGATAGACTATATGCGCCTGATGCAACAGTTACAAGCAAACTGTGATCTGCTTGCCCCTATAAAAAAAAATGTTAAAAAAAACCACTAGGAGAAGGAACTAATAGTTTAGTGAGACTGTAAAAACATATCAAAGAAACTATTGGAAGGCGGAAAAGAGATGGTGTTCGACCCAGTCAAGTGAAGACCGTATAATAGCCAAATTAGCATTTAAATGCTATAAAGAGGAGATCAGACAGGCAAAAGCACTAAGCTTACAAAATCTGAATAATCTATTGCAAAACAGACCGAAATAATTTTTAAGGTCATTGGAAATCTAGCAAATCATGATTGTATCAACAGTGGTTTGCACCCGAGTTTGTAGATGGCCAATGATTTTAATAACTTTTCCCGTGAAAAAGTCGTACAGATCAAATTAAATATTGATAGTCAACCTACTGGTGAACGTGAACTTATTGCATAGACCCATGAGGTGGGGGAAATAACCCCAAACATGGAGTTTAATTTTATCCCAGTGGAAAAAGAGACTTTCAAAAACGTAATGAAAAAATAGTTCATGGGCGCCCCTCTGCGAGAACGAACATGGCTCATTGACCTGTTCTTTGGGATGGTTCCCACTCGAGAGTCCGCAGCCACACTTTAGCTCACTGTACTTTTCACAGATGGAGAAATATCCATTTGCATATCAGTCTTTGTCCCGCCCACATGGACAGTCCAGCACCAAACTGCTATAGCAATTCCCTTCTGAACAAGAGTACCAACAGCAACCTCATACACGTGTTTCAGCCTTGTTGGGCCTCATCAGTGAGGTGGATCTGTGCCTCGCTGAGCACTGTGAGCAAGGAGTCCACGTCTAGTCACCCTAAGTTTCCCAGGGTCAACCAGATGTGGACCCCTTGCTCACTGTGCTCAGAGTGGCACAGCTCCACCTCACTGATGATGCCCAACAAAGCTGAAACACATGTATGGGGTTGCTGTTGGTACTTTTGTTCAGAATGGAATTTCCATAGCATTTCGGTGCTGGACTGCCCATGTGGGTGGGACAAAGATTGATATGCAAATGGATATTTTGCATCTGTGAAAAGCACAGTGAGCTAAAGTTTGTTTGTTTGTTTGTTTATTCATTTATAATGCGCACCCTACCCGAAGATATCATGGCGCATGGATAAGGATATTTTCAGGTTACAAGGTTACAAAATGCAATTTAAAATACAGTATAAAGTACAGTAAGATAGTAATGCCAGGCAGAATAGTGAGCAGAGCATATGTTGCAAGAAATGGGTTGCCAAATAACAGTCATAGGCGACATTACAAGTGAGATACATTTAGATGCAGACTCTAGAGTGGGTACTTTCCCAAACAACAGGACATTTTTGCTGTGTTCGTTCTCATAGAGGAGCGCCCATGACTAATTTGTTATATCAAAAACTTACAGGGTAATTCATGGAATAAATGTGCGCCAAAAAGGGGAGTGCAAGCGTGAAAATCGCAGCGCACGCGCGCCAAAGCCACACACCCAGCCATTCATTGATTCATGGAATGCGCTGCACAAGTAAATCCTGGGATGTGCGCCAAATCCGTGGGTGGTGCACGCAGGCGCACATGTCACTAAACGGCGTGCGCTACAAGCACAGTGAAAGTGCACATCGTGTAGCGCACAGGAAAAGTGTGCGGAACACGGGACGTAACATGCGGAATGGGGAACAACGTGTGAAAATGTGGGCGTTACGGGGGAAGTACAGGAGGTAAATGCTCGCAACGCCCACATGCGTGCTAACAACGCATATTCATGGAATCGAACAGGGGAAAGCTGTGTGCCAATAAAGATGCGCTAATCCGGAAACACGTACGCCAGCAGGAAGCAGGCGTAAGCGGGCCCGTGCAGCATAAAAGTGCGCGCAAACAACAAACAAGCTCAGACGCTACGATGAATATACCGTTGCTCGCAGCAGTGGTCGTGGGACACCGCAGGAGGGGAGGATAGCCAGGCCCCGCATTTTTTACCCAGGACCAGCCTTTTTGGGATGCCTGATGACCAGGTGTATGGGAGGTACAGGTTTCCACCACACATAATCCTAGAACTGGTCAGGGAGTTGGAGGATGACCTCACATCACCCACCCTATGCTCCCACGCACTGAGCCCCTTGGAAAAGGCGCTCAATGTACTGCACTTCTTGGCAACTGGGTCATTTCAGCGGACAAGTGCCATAGTGGAGGGTGTGTCACAGGCCACGCAGTCATGCTGCCTACACCAGGTGTTGGCCATCATGACTGCACGCCCCTCAGTCCGCAGGCACATATACATGGCCAGAACACCTGCAGAAAGGCAGGCTGTTGTCCAGGACTTTTACGGGGTGGCACACTTCCCCAAAGTGCAAGGTGCCATTGATTGCACCCATGTGGCTCTTCGTCCTCCCATGGCCACTGAGCATATCTATCGAAACCGCAAGCACTGGCATTCCAACAATGTGCAGGTTTTATGTGATGCGAAGGGAATCATCACCTCAGTATATGCCAACTATCCAGGGTCCGGCCATGACAGTTTCATATTCAGAATGTCACCCCTAAACCGGGACCTGGAAGCTGGACGGCATGGCGACATATGGCTAATTGGTGAGTATAAATGCCTCTGCACATGCATGCATGTCAGACACTGAGAAATGTGAAAAACCCACTAATGACAACCATTATCACCTCCCCAGGGGACAGTGCCTACCCTCTGAGCACCTACATGATGACGCCAATTCGGAACCCCACCACACCACCCGAGGTAAGATACAACACAGCCCATATTGCAACCCGGGGCATAGTGGAGCATACATTCGGCGTGCTCAAGTCATACTTTCGTTCCCTTGACCGCTCTGGTGGGCAGCTGCTATATGCACCCCCAGTAGCGTGCAGGATCATAGTAGCAGCATGTGTCCTGCACAACGTTGCAACCCGGCGGCCCGTGCCGGTGGACATGGTGGTGCCCCCACATCCCCAACCACATGCACGGCCGCTCCGCATGGGAGGTGAAAGGGCACGTGGTGAGGCAGCCCGTACCCAGCTTGTGGCAAATTACTTCACCTAAAATCCCACCCCTGCGGAGTGCACACAGGCCTGGCACATACCAGATCACAATCAATGATGATGACAAAAGGGACAGTCAACTGTCACAACCATACCAGCCTGAGATTGTTCACCTGGAAGTGCTACATTGTGTGCATCCCTAGCTACTCAAAGACACCCAATTCTGTGTCAGAAAAAGGCACACATTCATGCAGCATGAAGGACTACCCCCTTGCAAAGTACCACATCAAAATAGTGGCATGTCACCCAACCCCTCCCCATTTCACCTTCCCAACACACCATGGCATGGCATGCAATGTGAAAGCAACCACATGAATGCACAACACATGACACAAGTGTCACAAAGTGCACTGTCCTAAATGGAAACAAGCCACAGACAATTTGCTCTCAATAATGAATAGAAAAACAACACACATGAACTAATACTTACCAGCAAGAGAAATCATCAGTACATGATCAAACAGTGGCCATACATGAGAATAAAAAATTAAAGTAGTGCAAGTGTCACAACCTGACTAAGGGCTTCATCATGACTTGGGTGTTACTGCCGGCGGTATTAGACCTACCGCCGAACTCCCCGGCGCTAATAGCGCCGGATCACGAGTTTGGCGGTAATGTTAATCCCCATTCCCCATTGTGCCCATTCGGGAATGCCCCATTACCCATTGGGCTCAATGGGGAATTTTCGTGCTCTTACCGCCGGCGGATTTCCCGCCGGCGGTAAGAGCGCGAATTTTTGGCGGATTCCCCCCCCAGCTCAGAGCTGGGGCGAAATCCGCCAAAGCCCTGATTTGGCGGACCCTTAAATCCGGCGGTAATAACGCGACCGCCGGATTTAAGGGTTACCGCCAAAGTCGTGATGAGGCCCTAAGGCAGCACATCGACCGCTTCCAACTGCAGAGTGTTGCTGGTAGGGAATTGTTTCAGTGTACTGCATACAACATCAACTGTATCTGCAAAGTAGACGGGCTTGTTAAGACATGAAGAAGGTACATCTAAATAAGGAAAAAGTCATGGATGTAGAACCATACATAAATCCACCATGCAGTGGAGATTTCAACAACAATACCCACTAGGGATGTATACACAGTTTTGACTACAGACTGTCCACACAACTTATGGGAGCCCAATGTCACTGTGTAAGTTACTGTCACTTGGTCACAGCCTTTGCGAGCCCATGGAAAGGGGAAGCAGGAGGGGTGTATGTGTCAGGAACCCAAGTTTCTAACCCAAAGACAGGACAAGCCTGCATGTGCCCAGCTGGAATACACAGTGGATGCCTACGGGAGCCACACAAAGTAACACACTGTAAAAAAAAATATTTAAAAAAAAAGAAAAATCAAAAATGGCCATGCGTGGATGTTGAGAAAAAAAATCCCTCCATGGGCTCATGGCCTGAACTGCTATGCTACAGTGGGAGAACTGCCGTCGCTGTCATCACCCTCTGGTGGTACATCAGAAGGCGGGCGTGATATGGGAGGCAGACCACGCAAAGCCCTGGCATGCTCCTCCATGGCAGCAAGCATGCTGGTCTGATAGGTTTGGTTCTGCAGGATGATGGTACGGAGATCCCCATGCAGCACCTCACGGGTAGCACGCATTTCTGCCTGCATGGCCTCGCGTGATGCCCGGATCTCCTGACGGGTTGCCTGGAGCTCAGCTGAGAGTGTGCGTGTCAGCTGCTCCAGCTTCTGTTCTGCCCTTGTACTCCGGGACATCTCAAGTTCACACAGAGTATCTCTGAGGGAGCTGTGTTCCAACCTCAGGGCTTCCCTGTGGGCCTGTGACTCTACAGATATGGCTGTGCGCAGAGTCTCCAGTCTAGCCCGTCGCTCCCTGTCGGAGGCCAACATGTCCTCCCTGTGTGAGTGGCAAATGGACTCTGTTGCCTACTGCTGGAGCTCCATCTGCCTTTCAGGGGGGAGAATGGAAGTGGCCACCCTATCCATTGCCTGAGCCATCATATCACACAATGCCCCTTGTTGTGCTGCTATAGTGTAGATGGAGTTCTCCCACACAGCATTGCCTGGTGGCGCATGGCCACCGCGTTGGCAGGCACCACACCTGTTTGGGGAAAAGTGATGTGCACCTTGCTGTGCTGGCACTGCCTGAGGCTGCAGGACTGCATTCCTCCTTTGATCTGCTGGCCCAGGAACAGGAGCAAATATTGTGGAGTGTGACCCTGCATCCGTAACCGCCACAGGCAGACTTTCCAACACTGAAATCCCCATAGAGGGGTATACCCCCAGTGCAGGTGGGTTGGACAGAACAGCATCCCTGCCAGAAACACTCACCTGCGACGGGACATATGTCTCAATGTCCGATTCAGCACCTGATTCATAGAGGTCTCCGGAGGTGTACCCAGAGACACCGGTGGACAGTATGGTCTGTAGGAGGATTGGGTTTTCACCCACCACCACCCCACGTCCTCTACTGGTGCCCGGTTGTGGCTGTGAGTACTCCTGGCTCTGCCCCATCTCCTCCTCCTCAACACCATCAAGTGCCTCATCACCAGCAAAAACATGAAAGATAACTAATGAAAACAGGCATGAGCACCATAGCACGCACACATAGGCATGACGAGGCAGACATCCAGGACATAAATGACACATGTCATACATGACAACAACTCTGGCATGCATGCACTGTAAATGAGTTGGAAGGGGAGGCAAAAAGCAGACAATGATGACTTCAAGATGGAAAACCAACACATGTGCTGCATGCTGGATAGCACTGGCATCACACATTAGCCTGTGAGTGGCATGGACAATCCACATACATGACACATGCCAGCACACAGATGACCCGTAGCATAGCCATGGCAAATTTGACAAGAACACCCAGATGGTAGCAAATCAGTACTGTCACCCATCCATGTGAGATGGACATCATGAAATTAAACATGGATAAAAGTGTGACAAAACACGCATTTGCCACACGCTGCAACAAATCTAGTGTTCACGGATGCAGTGATGGCAGGAACATCGATACATCAATGGTTGCTCACTTCGACATGACAGAATACAATGGTCATGTTCAACATTCAAACAGGGCCCTAAAATGATTGTGTGCAGGCCATGTGTAGGTGCACATTACTCAATCAGCCTGATTGTTCAAATAATTCCCATAATAAGTTGAGAAATGTGGGCCATTGTGGGGTGTAATCTATGAATGAAGTATGTCACATTTGGGGCAGTAGGCCACAGAAATGTGTGGTAAAAATGCTAATGATTTCATCAATCAGGCAGAATTAACAGGAAAACAGTATGAACAATGTTGTGGCAAAAAGACAGTTGAAGGGCAAGTGCAGTAATCATGTGCAAATTGTCAACTGTGGTCAGAAGGGATACCGTGAAACGGAAACCCAAGGCCGGGGAATAGTTTGGAGGGACCACATGGGTGACCCATAGCAGTCATGACTACACAGCCTCACCTGGCACTCAATCAGAACACATCACACAAGCAACATACACATGGATTGCACACACATGCATGGTCACTCACCGGACATTGCTTCAAGATCTGGTAGGTCTCCCACGCCTTGGCTCTGATCATCTGTGATGAATGCTCCAGCGATAGACTCATGTTCAGTGAGTTGTTCCTCCTCTGGTGGAGACCCACCGCCAGTCACCAGAGTAGAGGCATGACTGAAAGCCAGCTTGTTTCTTTGCTCTGCATTTCAGGTCATTCCACCGCTTAGAGCAATCATCAGCTGTGCGCTTCACAAATCCAAGGGAACTAATGTGGTCCGCGATGGTCTGCCAGTGGGCCCTACGTTGAGCAGTCGTAGTCTTGCACCCTGAAGTCACCACCATTTCGCAGCCATGGGCTTACACGTAGCCCACAAGTGCATCTAGTTCTGCACCATTGAAACTAGGCTTCTTTGACGTGCCGGAGTGGGTAGCCGTGTCTGGGGTCCCAGCCTGTACCACAAGAGCACCCGTCTTCCTCTCGGAAGGTGGTGCGGACCATGAGTGGCTTACTCCGCTCTGGTTGGTAGGGGCAGAAGCACAGGTGGACTGGGTAATGGAAATAGCCAAAGGCACGATGACCAAAGGTCTCACTACAGGCATTGGCTGCTGGGTGATGTTGGCAGGGCCAACCTCGGTGTGATGGACTTGGACCAACACTGTCCCGGCTGGGAGAATCGGAGCTGGAGTGGATTGAGCTGCAGCTGCCCCTGCAGCCTCCTCACCCTGGCTACTTGGGGCAGCAGATGACATTGCTGCCCCAGATCCACGTGGCCTGGTGACAGCAACTTTCACGGCCACACATGGCTTTGACTTGGTGACACGGAAGTCAGCCTGGGAGTCATCCTGTGCCGGTTCGGTTGACAATATGGGCTGGGTGAACAAGGCCTGAGCTGGGATGGTGTCAGCTACATCTCCCCGACCCATTGGGTGGGGGGCATAGGTGTCCCTGATCGGTCCTCCACACACTGGCCTCTTGGGCCACCCTGCACATCCTGGCCATGTCCCCTACCACACCCACCTCTTTAAGGTCGGCCACCTTTTCCTCCCTTACTGCTTGGTCGCCTCCCATCCATGGCACTGATGTTGTTGTGCGAACGGGAGTTGCAGTAAACAATTGTCCTGGGCAATTGGGATGAAAGGGGTAGGGTACTAGATGCATAGATGCAATACGTACCCTAGTGCTCTAGCAAGGCTGTCTGTGAGCCTTGGGGGAAGATGACGGGTCACGCAACGCACAGGCACCCCCAAAAACAAAATTTAACGTGGACGCGACTCCTGGTAGAATACGTGTGTGGAATAAAGAACCTGCACTACGCTGTGGCACCCAGAAACACAAAAATAAGCGTACGTGTGCTACACGCAGCCGACAATGGCCTCTGAATGGGTACGCGACACACTGGGGAAACCAGTTGAAAAATATGTGCCCGACTCACCGTCTGCCTGGAAAAAGAATGTGAAAAAGACGCGCGTGTGTACGTTGCAACACCCCTGCGAAAAGAAGAATTGAACGCTGTCTGAGTATACAGGGAGTACGAACTGGAACCGTTGTGAAGTATTCGCATGTGAACCGACAAGTAGTACAAGAATCACCTGCTCGCTCTCCACAAAAAGCATGTACAAGAAAATGGCGTCCTACGCGTACCTTTTAACCCAGCCCACACGTGCAACGTCACTTACGCACGTACGCGCTAAGGGCCTTCCCTCCAATTACACGCAGTGACACACGGATGTGCAGTTTTTGCACGTGTACAATCAACATGCACCCGTGTTGAGGGAAACGCCCTTGCGTGTCACAGATGCGCTTGCGCGCTAAGGGCCTTTCCTTGAATTACACACAGACGTGCAGTCTTTTCACATGCCAAATCACTCCATATCAAGCTGGCCACACAACAACACATGGAAGACCACACTCCTGCCCAGAAGGCCATTTTCCTGCCCCCCAGAATCCCAAGCACGCTCCCACCTGCCATCTGCTGCTGCCTGCCTGCCTGTTGCCCACGTGCCCTGCTGTTTGGTGCCTGCACGTCAGCCATCTGCAGGGGCGCAGTTGCTGTGACCACCCCTGCTGGAACAGAAGACTCCCGACTGGTATTCCATCGCTCCACAGCCCAGCCCCAGGACTCAGTTGCCCACCCACACCTGCCTCTGGGGTTGCCATGTCGGACACAACACCATCTGGCACCACTGGCAACCCCCAGCCAGAGAAGCAGAGGGCTACCAGCTTCAGTGCCAATGAAGTTGGTATCCTGGTAGAGCAAGTCCTGGGGCAGTATGATGCCCTCTTTGGAAGTTTGCACGCCGACAATGAAGGACGGAAGAGGATCTGGATGGACATCGTGGCTGCCATCAACGTGGAGGGGGTGGCAGTCAGCGACATTCAACATGTCCGGAAGCGCTGGGAGGACTTCAGGTCCAGGAAACTCAACAAGGCCCGGCGCCTCTTGAAGGCAGCGGATGCTGAGGGGTGCCGGGTCCGCCTAACCAACAACCAGATGAGGGTCCTGGAACCTATACGCCCAGCGCTCCACCTCCAGGTCCTTGAGAGGCAGACCCATCTGGAGTCGAGGGGTAAGTGTACATGCGTACTGATTGGACGCTGTGCATGTTGAGGTGTGGCTGGAGTGTGCAGGTTGCACATATGTCTTTGTAGGGCCATGTATGAATGTGTATGTACAGGGACATGAGCCTGCCGCATGTGAGTCCTCTCATGTGTGAGACACATCAATGGTGTATGTGTTGGTAAGCATGCTGGCCAAATGCAGGTGTGGGTGCACACATTTTTAAATTTCTGTGTATGTACTGTGGCATGGTTGTGGTGTCACACATGGATGCTGCTTCCACCTGCATGTATCTGCACTATGTACATTTGCATGTGTGTGTATTTGACAAGTGTGCAACTGGGATACACCATGGATGCATGTGACAGGAGGAGGCTGATTGCCAGATGTGACATGGATGGCGATGTTATCACTGCGACAGGTGGAGATGTACAGATGCATGTATGTCTGGTGGCGTGTGTGCATGTGTTCTACACTACCTGTGTTGCATGTGATGTCAGGCTCACCTTCGGCTACTCATGCTGTTGTTTGTGTATGGATGGTTCTGCCTGGTGCAACATTCCTGTTGATATGCTCATGTGTGTGAGTTGAAATGACATGTGTGTTGGGGAATGTGATGCCATGTCTGAAGTTTGACACTGTCACTCATGTACAACTGTCATATGTGTATCAGACCATTGTACAGTGCCCTGATGCCTGTGTTCTATCTCTCCCTGTCTGCAGCGTCAACTGATGAAGAGGGCGGAGACAGTGCTGTGGAGCAAAGCGGCAGGGATCGCACTGCCAGCTGGAGACTCAAGGCCCGGCTCCCCTCCCATGTTGTCATCTCGTCGGGGAGTGAGGAGTCTGGTGCCACATCCGTGGCCGCAGCTGCCGAGGGTAGGTCCAAGAGGCGGAGGTGGACTCCTTGGCAGCAGAAGGGGCAGCTGAGACCCCACAGGGTCAGATGGAGGAAGATGACATGGAGTCATCCAGGTTGGTGGGGGGTTTGGTTGAGGAGGAGGCCGTGGAAGGGACACACATGGGGTCTGGAGAGGGGGATTCCACTGGTGCTAGTGGTGCAGTCCAGGGGCAGGGACAAGAGGTAGCACAGGTTGCCGCAGAGGTGCCTGTGTGTAATGCTGTCCCCGATCCTGCGAGTGCATCATCCCGCACCAGCTGGGATGCCTACATCCAGACCCGTTCTCAGGGAGGGGATGAGCGCACAACAACTGGCTTCCCCTCCCTGCGAACGTGCAATCCGGGACTGTGTTGAGCCTGTCCTGGCTGGGATGGCATTGCGTCAACGGGGCATGCAAGATGACCTGCAGTGTTTTCGTGGAGACTCTGCACGTCATCTCGGATGCCTCTTTGACCGCATTGACCTACTAGGACGGGTCACCAGTGCTGGATTCCTCCGTGTGCTGGACCCTCTACCGACCCCCTCCTCACCTGAACCCCCTATGTGCCAGTCGTCCTCCGTGCCATCTTCCGGCCCATGTATCACCTGGGTACCCTGTGGAGCTGCCTCTGACCCAGCGGCCATGCTGGTGGAGGACACATCCCTGCCACAATCGGGAGTCGGAGGTCCAGCAGGGGTGGCCACACCAACAACTGCACCCCAGCAGGAGGAGGACGTGCAGGCATCAAGAGGCAGGGCACAGGTACGGCAGCAGCAGGCTCAAGGTGGGAGCGATGATGGCTCAGGGCCATCAACATCAGAGGGGCAGGCATCGGCCAGAGGGCAGGAGGACCCTGGATTGGGAGTGTCTTCCGTGTGGCAGCATTTAGGCCAGCAAATAGATGTGGAGCGGCGGCCGGCGGAAGAGGCACGGCTCACTATGGTCAAGGCCGAGAACTCCATGCGCAGGGCGCTGAGGCGGACATGGCTACATCCCTGCGAAACCTCGGGCCATGGAGCAGGCCCACTTCCAGGACGTGGAACAGGAGTTCGATGATGCCCTGCCCCGGGAAATCAACAAGTGAGCCGTAGGACTTGACCGCCGCAATTGTATATAGTTAATTAGTGTTAGGTTTCCTTTCTGTTTTTATTTATTTTGGGGCGCTTGGACAATGCCCCACCTTTTTGTATATAGTTGTTCATTAGGTAGGGTTTTTTGTAGGTTTCCTTTCAATGTTGGGCTCATGGACCCTGGATTTGTACTTTGTATATAGCTCAACACTGGATTTCACTTCTTTTTTTTTATGGATCAATGGTTTTGTCTTATTTTTTCACTTTGAATTTGTTTTGACGGACAGACACTTTGGACCCATGTGCTTTTGGATTGATTTGGATTCTACTTTCACACATTTTTATTTTATATTTTGGACATGCAGCTTTTTCTTTATCATTTCCATTATTGTGTGTTTCATTTCATTCCCTTTCTTTTGTGTTTAATACATTTTTATTTCATACTTCAATGTGGGGTATTCTCTCTTTGGTTTCATGCATGTCATGATGTGTGTTTTCTCAATCACTTGCACCCATTGTTTGTGTGTGTGATGGACATGTGTTGATGTGCATACTTGCCATTTGGGATGTATCATGTGATGGGGATTTCAATGTGGGGTGGATGTAATACTTGGTTGTGTGTTTGGACTGGGGTGGCGTGGGGTGTGATTTGGGTGGCCATAAGGCCCATAATTGTGGATCGTGATGACGTGTTGGGGGGACATGAGTCAGGGCCTGCTGGCAGGTGCCTGTCACTGCTGGGTGGGTGAGTGAGAGGGGGGACATGAGTCGGGGCCTGCTGGCAGGTGCCTGTCACTGCTGGGTGGGTGAGTGGGTGGGGGGACATGAGTCAGGGCCTCCTGGCAGGTGCCTGTCACTGCTGGGTAGGTGAGTGGGTGCAGGGACATGAGTCGGGAACTGCTGGCAGGTGCCTGTCACTGCTGGGTGGGTGAGTGGGTAGGGGGACATGAGTTGGGGCCTGCTGGCAGGTGCCTGTCACTGCTGGGTGGGTGAGTGTGTGGGGGGACATGAGTCGGGGCAGGCTGGCAAGTGCTTGTCACTGCTGGGTGGGTGGGGGTGCAGGAGGACATGTCTTGGTGCTCACTTGTGAATGGTGACATGTGGGCTGGCTGGGGGGCATGGCCAGGGTGGATAGGCTGCCTGCGGGGCATGGCCAGGGGTGCAGGGTAGTCCCCTGTGTTGTGGGCTGCCTGCAGGGCCTGGGGAGGGGGGAGAGGGCACACCTGGGAGGACGCACACTGCCAATTCACGTTGGGGCACCCCAGGAATACACGTACCCCGCTCGCCCACAAAATCACGTGTGAAACTCCCCGCACACCCCTCAGAATACACATACCCCGCTCGGCCAAGGCCTGTCGCGTGTGATACTCCCCACGCACCCCCAAAATACACGTACCCGCTCGAACAAGGCCTATCGCGTGTGCAACACCCCGCGCACCCCCAAAATACACGTACCCCGCTCACACAAGGCCTATCGCGTGTTAAACTTCCTGCGCACCCCTGAAATAGATGTATCCCGCTCGCCAAAGGCCTATCGCGAGTGAAACTTCCCACGCACCCCCAAGATACACGTACCCCGCTCACACAAGGCTTATCACGTGTGAAACTCCCCGTGCACCCCAACATACACGTAACCCACTCGCACAAGGCCTATCGCGTGTTAAACTATCCGCGCACCCCTCAGAATACACGTACCCCGCTCGGCCAAGGCCTATCACGTATAAAACTTTCCGCGCACCCCCAGAATACACGTACCCCGCTCACACAAGGCCTATCGCGTGCAAAACTTCCCGCGCACCCCCCAAATACACTGTACCAGCCCTGTGAACTGGTGCAGGGTTAGCACGGCCATTTGCGCTGCATTGGGGATTTCAATACCTTATCCTTGCGCAAGGGGCGTTCTTGGGGGCATAACTGGCACTGCGGGATGTTCTCTGCGCCATCGCTCAAAATGGCTTTGATATTCCATGAATACGCTGTGTGCACGCTGGCGCACGCTACCTCTCTGCGCTGCCCGCGTGCGCTGCCTCTGCGCTGAAATCTATGAATTACCCTATTAATTGGCACATTGAAACCAACCAATCTTACCTATGATCGTATCCTGGCATATTTAGCAAAAAAACATGCAGAAGCCCTGAGCGAACCAATTCAAAGCTTTGTTAATGCATCGCTGGCTCAGGGATGTGTGCCACAAGATTTAAAGAAATCATACCTGACGCCACTATTAAAAAACCTCGTTTGGATCCCCACATATTGGCTAACTAGCACCCTATTGCTGGGCTGGTGTGGCCCACTAAGATCTTAGAAAAGGTTGTGACCATGCAACTCCAAAAGCATCTGGAAGAGAACAACATTCTTGACACATTCCAGCCCGGCTTTAGGCTGGGACAGGGAACGGAGATAGCATTGCTTAAGTTATGGGATGACATACTTGAAAATGTAGACAGTGGCAATGTTAGCATGCTCATTATGTTAGACCTGTTGGCAGCGTTCAACACGGTTGACTCCAAAGAAACACTGAGATGGTTTGACACTTTTCTGAGTGACCGAAAGCAGCAGGTTAAGATGGGCTCCTTCCTATCAGAAATGCTGGCAATAACCTTTGGAGTTCCTCAGGGCTTCTATCGCCGGTTCTTTTTAATTTTTGTATCCGTTCTCTCCTAATAATCCTGCCACAATTTAATCTGCAGTATCATTCCTATGCGGATGACACGCAGATTTATGTGAACCTAAAACAACCAGCGGAGGCAGTAGAAAACATCCTGAAATGTGCAGAGGCAATCCGAGTATGGATGATGGATAACAAGCTCCAACTTAACCCTAACAAGCCTGAGATAATTATCTTTGGTTCTAAGAAGAAATTAGGAACCACTTTTGCCCTCTATTTGGAAATATCTTAAAGTACACTGATTCTGTCAAGAACTTGGGGTGTATTTGGCAGTCAGACTTGGGGTACAATCGGCATGTGAGCCAAATGTTTAAATCAGTATACTTCCAACTGAAAATGCTGAAACCACTTCTCCCTTTTATTTCAGAAGGTGATTGAGCAATGGTGGTGGGCTCACTTGTTAATGCCAGCTTGGACAACTGCAATGGCCTCCTGGTAGATTGCCCCAAATACCAGTTGCAGCACTTTGCAGTGGCACAGTGTTCTCACTACCCTGGAAAAAATCAGTTTCAGAATTTAGGAAGAAACTACATTGGCTCCCGGTCCATCGACAGATCCCGTTTAAGCCATTGTGCCTGGTTTTTAAGTGTACACATGACCTTGCACCCTCCTATTTAGCTGCTAAGATTCAAACCTACACCCCCAATAGATCTCTGAGATCCATGGCTCAAAATCAATTGGTAGTTCCCATCTCCAGGTTTGTCCATTGGGGGATAGAAGGTTTTCGGTGGATCTGCCTACCGTTTCATTTATTGAAGATGGAATCCTTGACAGTCTTTAGAAAACAGTTTAAAACATATTTGTTTGAGTAACATCATGCGAGTGGTGATTTGATGCTGCACTGTACGTTATGTAAGATCTGCGCCTGGATGTGGCTTGCCGCTTGGCTCCCCCAGGGGATTTGCGCTATATAAATTCCAAATCAAATCAAATAAATCAAACCAAACCTCTGACTAAAATCGCCCTGATGGGTGATTTAAATCTAGGTTTTAATTATAGCTCATATACTCACACCTTAGCATTAACCAGCTCTACAGAAGCATTGAGATTCACCCAACGCATCACATGCCCTACTCACAACAAAGGTTGTCCACTAGATTGGCTATTAGACCTTAACTACAACATTACTATCCTTTCCAATGTGCCCTGCCCTTGGTCAGTCCACAATGTCATATATTTTGCTTTCCCATTAAATAACCACACTTCAGCTAGTCCACTATCATCACAAGCCACTCTTGCGAGAAATGCCCGAAACAGAAGCTCAGCTAACTTGCTTCCACTATTAAAGCCACTTACAGCCTATCAACCATCAATAAATGACCCCACCACAATGGTTGATCTATACAACCATACACTCTTAGATGCGATTGAAAAAGTCCTTTGAGAGAATACAAACCTAAATATTAGCGCATATCAACTCATGGTTCTCCTCTAACCTCAAAGCCCTTCGCACCTCGAAAAGTGCAGTGGAGTCCACCTGGAAAAAGTATCCTACAGCCTCCAACAAAGATCTTTTCGCTTCCCTTTCCAAAGCTTACAAACATGCCACTATCCTCGCAAAAACGTCAATTTACAATGATAGAATTGAAAAAGCCAATTCAGGTACTCATGAACTCTTCTCCATACTGCAGTAACTTGAGTCTCTGGTTCCGCCTTCAGACAGCTGCCTCAAAGACACATCCTAGTGCTCCAACATACAAAGTGCCCTACTCGATAAAATCTCATTATTACAATCCAAAATCCTCCCCAAGAAATATAAATTAACAGCTACTGAAGTAGCCTTTGACCCCTCCTCCTCACCCCCACCCATCATTAACCCACGGTTTGAGTTTGAGTCTCTGATGCGGAAGTCATAAAAATCATAAAAGGCATGAAACTTTGCAGATGTCAAGGCGACATCTGTCCAGCCCCAGTTGTCAAAGAGTGTACAACTGAGCTGGCGCCTTTCATCACTTGCCTCATTTATAACTCTTTTTCGACCAGCATTGTACCATCGAACCTAAAAGATGCCTGTATCCTCCGGCTCCTAAAAAAGCCTACCCTGGACCCAAACACAATGAGCAAATGCCGTCCTATAACAACAGTCCTTTTTTTACTTAAAATATTGGACAGAGCTGAATATCTACAGATCCCAAAAAATCACATGGAATCCAATAACCTTGTTGGATTACGTCAATCTGGATTCTGTCCTGGACACAGAACGGAATCGGCACTCCTCAATTTAAAAATCCAAATGGACGAGATTAAACAACGGTAAACTGCCTCTCCTGCTTTTGCTAGCTCTTTCTGCAGCCTCCGCTTTGGTGGACCATAAAATCTTGTGTCAGCACCTATCCTCAGGGGGCAACTTCTCTACAAAAGCTACAACATGGATCACCCCCTTCCTCTCAAACAGAACCACAGCATCAGCCTGTCCTGCCCCAGTCTCCCGTGGAGTCCCCTAAGGCTCTCCCATCTCCCCTATGCTCTACAATATATTTACAAGCACCTTTTTGACCTTCTGAACACCCTGGGTATCTCCTATACTAATTATGCAGATTACACCCAAATCCTCCTCCCCATCTCTGGATCACTTGACACTGACTCCTAATCACTAGGAAAAGTTTACCAAACCATCCAAGTCTGGATGGCTCTCCACTCTGTGTGTGTGAACGATGACAAAACTGAGCTACTCATTGTAGGATCACAAACTCTTCTAAACAAACTAGACACTAAATATAAATGATTGATCATTGACAGTATGCCTATCCCAGTATCCAAACAAACTAAAATACTGGGGGTTTATCCTAGACTCATCCCTCTCAATAACTAGACAAGTTAACCCAATTGCACCATCTGCAGCCTACACGAACAAACTCATCACAGCTTGCAGACCCTTTATCACCAATGACAACCGTGTCGCAGTTGCAATAGCCCTGATTATTTCCAGACTAGACTAGTGTAACGCCCTCTCAGCAGGCACCACTGCTGCAAACATCAATAAACTGCAAGGGATTCAAAATAATGCACTAATAGCAACCTTGAACATCCAAAGAAAGATCGCATATCTCTAGCTTGAAGAAGTGTGCACTGGCTGCCCATTCACGAACGCATCCTGTATAAAACCCTAACAATAATGCATAAATGCCTCGCTAACACAGCACCTAGATACATTTCCAGAAAATGTAACAGAGCCCAATCTTACAGACCTACGAGGTCTTCACATGCTCAGTTCCTTAGGATCCCTAGATTTAAACTACAAAGGCAGGAGGCTGCAGTTTCCCAGTAATGGGCGCAAAACAATGGAATGCCTTACCTCTCCATCTAAGAACGGAACCTTCCTTCTGGTAATCCCGCAAAGGCCTCAAAACCTGGCTCTTTTCACTCGATGAATAAACACCAGTCTAATGCAGACTTTACATAAGCAGTTACTATTGTTCAAGGCAGAAAATACATGTACCACCTTGTTATGTTTGTTTGTTTGTTTGTTTATTTAGTATGGCGCGCAAAACCCAGAGATAACAGGGCGCAACAGAGACGAGGAAGATAAGATTACATAAAAGCTTAGTTGCAAGATAAGGCACAAATGAGTATAAGGCGTAGCATTACATTTCGTAGAATCTGGTGAAAGGACATATTTACATATATACACACAGTAAATTACATTTTGGCAGGTCAGTTACGGAATGTACACGTATACAGTCAGGTTGGGTAGGGTCTGTTGGTGTAAGAGGGCACGGTTCAGTCATGGGGATCATTGGATCGTAACCAGGTGAGAGTGTTTCGCCTGAAGCTGTAGTAGAATTGGTATGTTCTGATGTTGAGTGGGAGAGCGTTCCAATGTTGGGCTGCCATGACAGGGAAGCTACTGCCGCCCGTTTTCTTTTGTCTGAATTTGGGTACCTGAACGCAGTAAGAGTTAATCATTCTGGTGGGGTGGGTGGAAGTTCTTTTTACTATTCTGGCTGCGAGATAGGGGGGGCTGCATTATTTAAGCATTTGAAGGTGAGTGATGCCGTTTTGAGTGAGATGCGGTCACAGATTTTGAGCCATTTGTGTTCTATTCTTTTGTTGGAGATGTGTTCCTTGGAGGGTAATTTAAGGGCTGTTCTTAGTGCATTGTTTTGCAGTGTTTGAAGTTTGTTGGTTATGTATGTGTTGGCTTCGAGGTACATGGCATATTAACAATAGTTAAGTCTGGAGAGTACAAAACCTTACAATTACTGTGGATTGATACTTGAATCTGTGCGCTATTCCCCAACCTATTTGCACAATTGGCACAAGTTAAACATCAGCAGCGGGAATCTCGCAATCTGAGAACCCTCCACATGGGTTCACACTGTAGTGAAAATGAATGAAATGTTGCGATACTTTCTCCGCGCTTGATACTAATATTCGCAAATTACTTGTTTTCGCTATACAAATCGTATTGTTTTCTTGACATCTGATAGTACTGCCCGAATGACAGAACAAAATTAATGTTGTCTTCTTCTAAGTCTCTGGGATAGTTCCCCGTGACCTTTTCCTGGGTTTAATCCCTCGTTCCCTCTGTGTCTGCTCGAAGACAACATTAATTTTGTTCTGTCATTTGGGCAGTACTATCAGATTTCAAGAAAACAATACGTGACAAGGCCTTGAGAACGACCACAACGGTCGAAACACGTGTCGGCTATTTGTGACAACAAATCATGGACTATATAATTTCAACATAAAGACAACATTGGATTAAACACACAGTGTGGACTATTATTATTTTTATGCTATCTGCATATGGATTTGTATAGCGAAAACAAGTCATTTGCGAATATTAGTATGAAGCGCGGAGAAAGTATCGCAACATTTGATTCAAGTCTGGAGAGTATTAGGGCATTAGCGCTGATGATGCAGCTAGCTTGGGAGAGGAATCCTCTACTTGCCCTGATAAGCTTGCACGTGTAGGCGGTAGAGGATGCTAGTGAGTTTACTTGTTTTTTTAGTGACAAGGCTGAATCAAGGTGAAAGCCTAGAGTTTTCACTGTTTTGGCAACTGTGATGGTGTTGCCATCAATTTTGAATGCCTTGTAGTTGGGGCTGAGTTTTATTAGGTTGGCGTTGGAGCCGAGGAGCAGGATCTCGGTTTTATCATCATTCAGGCGTAGGCCGTGTGTGGCCATCCATGCCTGAATGATGAGGTGTATTTTGTTTACCAAGGCCGTATCTGAAACGAAGTTGCCTGAAAGGGGTATGAGGATCTGGGTGTCATCTGCGTAATTAGTGTATGTGACACCAGTCTATCCAACTTGTCAAATAGGGGCTTGGTAAAGATGTTGTAGAGGGTTGGGGAGACGCAAGAGCCCTGGGGTACACCACAGGTTATTTTGATGAGGTCTGCTGAGACTAGTGAGGAGAAGACTCTCAAAGTTCGATTGTCCAGAAATTATTGGACCCAGGCTATGGCCTCTTTCGAAAAGTGGGCAGCCGAGGCCAGGTGTTCGCACAGGACTGTGTGATCTACCAGGTCGAAGGCCGCCGACAGATCGAGGAGGAGTAGCATGGCGGTGTTTCCTTTGTCGTTAATCTCATTGATCTGGGTTTTAAGATCAATTAAAGCTGTCTCAGTACCGTGTTGCTGTCTGAATCCAGATTGGCGGGCGCCTAGTAGTTGATGAGTTTCTAAATATTGCTGGATTTGTAGGTATGCTACTCTGTCTATTATCTTTAACAGGAACAGCACCGTGGTGATGGGCCTGTAATTAGTGGGAATAGCGGGGTCTATGGTTTGCTTCTTGAGGAGAGGCAGAACCCAGGATTCTTTGAGATTGGTTGGTATGGTGTTGGAAGAGAAGGATGCGTTGATCAGTTTGGTTATAAAGGGAGCTAAGCCCCTGGCAGCATCCTTGATTATCCGGGGTGGGCAGTTGTCGCCTTTGCAATTGGATGGTTTGAGTGAAGTTATAACCCTTTCTGTTTCTAGGATGGAGATTTTAGCGAATTTGAAAAGATTCGGGCCTGATGGGTTAGTTATTTTGGCATGATTGCTGGGAGATGATTCGTTGGTGGTTAGGGAGTCTTTTATTAGAGCGATTTTAGTTTGGAGAGTTTTGATTTTGTTAGTTAGGGCGTTTTGGACGATAGTGCACCATTGTTTGTCTTTAGTTATGTTATCTGGTGGGGGCATGGGTTATTCTAGTTCCTTTAGGATAGCAAATAGTTCCCTGGTGTTGGGGCTGGATTTTTCAATTATTTCATTAAATAGGTTATTTTTTGTGAGTAAGATTGCAGTTTGTTCTCTTCTGTGAGGGTATTGCGCCATTGAGTTTCTAGTTTCCTTTAATGCATTCTTAGTTCTTTCAATTAAGGGGTGAACCAGGCATTCATGTGAGCTTGTTGTTTGCTATTTTTCATTTTAAGAGGGGCAATGATGTCTAGTCCTTTCTTCATAGCATTGTTGTAGCTTTCTACTAGGCACTATGGATTTAGGTTGTCGGGGAGAGCATTAAGATTTGGCAGCAATAGTGGTAGGAGGTTGTCAGGAGTTATTTTTTTTGGCTCTAGTGGGCAGTGGTGGTGCCATGATTTTTTCTTTACTGACTTCTTTATTGAGTGATAATATGAAGCCAATGAGGTAGTGGTCTGTCCAGTGTTGAGGAGTGGTTTTGGTGATGGTGGTATCGCAGTTCAAGGCGGCGATCCAGTCCAGGGTCCTACCTTTATTATGCGTAGGGGTAAGCACTTTTTGGGATAGGCCGTGTTCAGCTAGCATGTTGGCTATGGCTTGTGCTGATTTGTCATCAGGGTCGTTCAGACCAAGATTCAGGTCGCCTAATAATAGTATTTGAGAGATGTATTTTGTATTGTTGGCTATGAGGCTGCATAGGTCTGCCTCGAATGAGTCAATGGGGCCAGGTGGCCTATATATTAGGTAAATGGTTAAGGTGTGGCAGTTGGAGATGGGCAATTTGGCTGTGAGTAGCTCGCAAGATTTGAGAGGTGATTGAGCCAATGGTCTTAGCTCGAGATTAGTCTTTGCTATGATGGCCAGACCGCCTCCTCTGTTATTGGGTCTGTCCATTCTGATTATTTGATAGTTTTCAGGGATGGCTATTGAAAGTGCTGGGCCTGCTGCTTCGTGCAGCCATGATTTGGTGATTGCTAGGAGGTCGAGGTTGTTGGTGGATAGGTTACATGGATAGGTTGCTATGTTGCATTCGATGCACCCTTCTGTAACCAGCACCTAATGCTCCTACTTTTGCCTTACAATATTGCTATGTACTGTAACTGTAACGAAGACCTATGATTGTTTTACCCCCATGTACAACAAAGTTTGCTGTAACCAGCGCCCTGATGCCCTCGGGTTTGACGCGCTATACAAATGACAACATAAATAAATAAATAAATATCGATATATTTTCGAAATCGACATAGGATGAGACAATATTGTTAACATCAAGGTATATTAATTTATGTCAATTATTACATATATTACAATTTTCTATTTACATTTTGATACTTACACAGCTGTGTGTATTCTCAAGCAGGAAGGGGAGCCCTGTATTTGCACTTTATTTTGATCAATGTCTTATAAATAAAGGTGTTGGAGACATCTCACATGCAGTTGGTAGCTTACAACTGAGCATGTACCCCACATAAACAATATTGAGATAAAAATCATATATCGTCATTCAGTCTAAAAATATCGATATATGACTTTTGGTCCATATCATTTCAATTATTTGCCTTATGGTTAACAATTTTAACTTTGGCAAGCACACACAGATTACACCATACAATAAATATAATACAATGCATGCATTTACACAACTTTTAAAACGAAGTCAATACAATTTAAAACAGTAATACACAAAGATCTTTCAGTTGAATTCATCATCCAGTTCCATACATGTTCTTGGGACAAAACCACATAATGTTCAAAAGCATCATAAACATTTGCTTTCTTACAGGGCTCAGAGTTTCACACGCCACTATCGAATGCCTGAGTGTTTCAACCTTGGTGTGGCAGACTCTACATAATCTCTCATTTTGTGCAACTCCCAAGCGAGCACCAGTCACTTCATTTGTTCCTCTAAAATCATGGGAAGGATGTTTACACAGATACTGTGGTAATACGTTGAATGGTCTAATATCATACATTCAGCAATGAGCAATAAAAAGATGGTATTTATACGATCCTGTCTCTGTTATTTATCCAGTCCAAACAAATAATTTTTGTTTGACTTTGTCAGGAGAGAATATCAAATCTTCCAATGAGCAACCTATATGATCCACAATATTTGTGCATTTGTTTACCCAGCAATTCAACACTTTGCAAGTATGCTGTTCCAGCTGCCTGTGCAAAGATATAAATAGCGAATGCTTTGGCAGTGACAGACTTTTTCCATAGAGCTTTAGTACTTGCCAATTTTTATGGGCTTGAATGGAAATGAGGCCCAATTCGTGTCGGATCTGGTTTATCGGTCCCCTCCGGGGAGAGCCACGGTTCTTCTCCATATGGGTGCCTCGACCTCAGCCCAATCCACATCACCTGCATGTATTTGTGCCCCACACGTAATCCTCAGAAGAATTTTCTGGTCATGGCATTGCAACAGAGGAACAATCGAAAATCTTCCGGAACGCCTGTCCAACAATCTTAGTTGGCTCTAGCGTGGGACTTCCTACTTAAAAATACATCCTGTTTATTAGCAATGTCTTGAACCCTGATCCCCAAATATCTTTACTCAAATATGGCCTCTACCTTTACATTGCTCAGAGTAAAATTAAACAAACGAGATTTTATGCGTGACTGGTGCTTTGGTTTCATTACCAAAACGTTTATTTTTTGCACATGTATGGTCAAATCCAAGTCAATTAAATAATGATACACAGCATCCATACTATGTTGTAGGCCAATGGCTGTAAGATCACAAAGTACAAGATTGTCTGTATACGTCATTTACTGTACATGGAACAGACCCAGTCGCAGGGGATTTGTGCGGACGTTAGTAAAAGCTAGACCAATGTCGTGAATGTAACAATTCAAGAAAACCGAGGCTGAAACACATCCTTGTCGCAGTACACGACTGGTCTTGATCCAACTACTAAAATTACCTTGTTGATCCAGTCTAATGCAGACAGGGCAGTCCGTTTTCAGTGCAATTAAATTATCAAGGAGGTGGGCAGGGCATTTCTTTTCCTGCATCTTTCCCCATAGCCTACCCATATTCACACAGTTGAGGTTTGGGAAAGATGCAAGAATGCAATATAGACAGTAGTCCCTTGTTCTTGACTTGATCCAACAGCAACTTTAGTAAAAGACCATTTTGAGTGTTCCCCTCCTCCTTTCTAAAACCAGCCTGGTAGACGTCCCTCTTCACCCATGTTTCCAATTCCTCAAATAGCAACATAGAGAGAATTTTACTGCTGGGATCCAACATGGATATTGGACGATAATTCTTTGGGTCCAATCTATCCCCTTCTTAAATATTAAAATGATGCTGGTCCCTACCCATGAGTGTGGAATTTCCTTGGTCCTGACCATATTGCTGAATACATAAAACCAAACCATACCCCACAAAATGGGATCAGGGGCTCTCGACGGCCTGCAATCCTTAATACAACATAAAATGTTATCCTCCAATGGATCCATCCACCACCCACTGGGCATATCATAAGAGAACAAAACAAAGTCAGCCCCACCATGATACAGTTTTGCAAAATGATTTACCCAGACCGTTAAATCAAACGAATTTGATTTTAAAACCACTTGAGTGCCAGGCAACTTAATCAAGGTCCAGAACAAACTATATTGCTTATTTGAGACTGCCCTCAAAATTATTTCAGAATCCCGTTGAGGGAATATACCTTTATGAAATTTTACCCCATTTATACTTGTTTATCTAGACTTATCTTGGCATCTCGATTTGGCAGAGGAGAATTTCTTAACAGCCTAAGATTGCGACACAATTCTCTATTTTGTCCTTGAACTTCTTCATCTAAAACATGTAAGTGTCCCCCTTGACGGCCTATACGGGAAAGGTCCGATCCTCTCCAAAAACGGGATAACAGCCTGTTGACCACATATACGTAGTTTAACGGGTCTGTTAAATTCCAGTCATCATGCAATAGTAGTGCAGCCACTCCCTTATCAAAACGAGAACTATGGGACAGTCTCCAGATTACAGCTGAGTCCCTTCCACGTACTTCCACAGGCACTCCCCCAGTCTGCTTGCCCCAAGCGCTAGTTGTTACCGTAAAAGCAAGAGCTAATACATTAGGGTCACTTGTATCGCTTACTACAACCCACATCTCGGCACAAAACTGAAATAACTCACAGGAAACACAAATGTAATCCAGCGTGGATTTCTGCTACAAGAATTCACATGTTAATTTTGAAGGACAATCACCTGAGATATACCCATTCAGGATGTGTAAGTCCCATATGTAAGTCCCATATCTCAAAATCCTGTCGAATCAACAGACCACGCTTCCTTAATACCCGCCCCCCCGTGGCGCAGATGAGTAACACAGCAAATCGGTATCCGGTAATATTATCCCCATATATATGGTCACCATACATAATGTCGCCGGGAAAAGATTGTGGTGACATTATATATGGTGACCATATATATGGGGTGAAGGTGAGCGGGGGTGTCCCCCACATGCTCCATGTAATAATGTTCCTGCAAAAAAATTGCCATTTTTTGGGGACTTTTTTCCCCAGGCGACATTTTTGCAGGGACATTATCACATGGAACCGGCAAATCGAGGCATTCACTATTTAAATCACCCAATAAAATGAAAGGCAATTCTATGCAAATAAATCAGTTAAAGTTGACAAATAAACTATAAACTGCACCTCCCAGGATTAAAATATACATTGAATAGAATGCAGGATTTATAGATATTTACGGACGTCCACTTCCAGTCCAGCTTCACCACCAATATATCGGTAGACCCCGAATCCAATTGAGTCATTTTAAGGCCGATATTATTCTTAACTGCACACAGGAGGCCACCAAATGGCCTACCCATCAGGCCCCTATGTCCATTTACCCCACATATAACGTAGCCAGCCATTAAAGGAGTAGATTCCAACCAAGTTTCTTGGAAGCAGATGATTTCATACTCCGCTCCATAGAGTTTATCAAAAGAAGAAGACAACAGGTGGGAGCGACCCGTTGTGTTCCAAAAGGCCAACCTTAAGGGCCGCTTCACTCATTTGCAACACTTCTCAGTTGGTGCAGTGACTTTTGGTCCATATCGCGAGCCCTACTTGGGAGTAATAAACCAAAATGTCTGGAAAGCCGCAGGTTGCAGACCCCTGGTTGAAGGAGATCTTAAGGTTTCCAATGTTTCCAATTTCTAATGTGAAATTATTAACGATTCCTGGCTTTTAAACTCATAAAGAAGAAAAAATACATGTTTAAAAAATGTTTGTTGGCATGTGTGTTTATATGAATGTGTTTGTACGTATGTATGCAAATGAGTGTGTATGTGTTGAGCACTTCCAGCGACAAAATGAACAACTTGGGGAAATGGTGCCATGTATTGAGACAGACTACAGGATTTTATGTAGGCACTAAGGTGGGCAGTGAGGGCATATATTGTTGAGACAGGCCTTTTTTTGTTAGGCACTTGCAGCATGGGAACGTATTTCACTGGTGTAATGCTGGCATGTATTTATTCAAGATTACCCTAATTACTTTGTTTGGACACAGAAAGCATGAAGGGGGGCATACCTCATGACGGGTTTGGGCAGAAGCTGCTTGAAAGTGGGGCAGTGCTGGCATACATTGATGAGAGAAGCCTTGTGGTTTTTCTTTTGGGACAGAAAGTATCAACATCTGTTACAAAATGTTCCTGTGTATTGTCGGAGTGCTTCATTTGTTGCCACAGACTGCAGTGTAAACTCTACATTGTTTCCAATTTTTCAGATTTTTTTGCTGTGAAATGTACGGTTGCAGTCCATTCTTTTATACAATTTTGAAGGGGAAGAACCAGCCATAACCTTCCTGTTTTAAGTTTAAGTCTGAGTACTTGGTTAAATTCAGGGAAAACCTTTAGACTCTCTCAATTTTACAAATTCATCAGCTGCGACTGCTATAGACGGTTGTATACGAATTGATCGTTTTACAACTGCGCGAATGACAATTGACCTTTTCACAATTGACCGAATTGTGAAGGTCAATTGGACCCCACAACCCCCCACCCAACGCCAAACCCCCCAAAACCCATATATATATATATATATATATATATATATATATATATATATATATATATATATATATATATATATATATATATATATATATTGGGTCAATTGTGAAAAGGTCAATTGTGACCCTTTAAATTCGGTCAACTATTCATTCGAACAATTGTAAACGACCAATTTGGGTAATACCCTATAGACTCTACTGCAATCCCCAGATTTGGGCATGGACGCCCACAGGGGTGTTGCTAGATCTGGAAAGGATCCGGAGCTATGCTAATTTTGGGAATGTCAGGAGTGGGGGCTAGCTAGCCTTTTTGGTTGTAACCCCTAAGCTTCTATCCGGGGCTACAACCAAAAGATCTGGGGCTATAGCCCTCCGAGGCCCCCGCTAGCAACGCCTCTCGACGCCCATGAGGATGGCGAGTTAGGTCGTACTACCTTTTTTGAACTCACATTGGGGGAAACGATTTCCACCATTTTTTTAAAACAGGACTTTTCCATTGCTCACCATCACCCGCTTTCCCCAAGGCGCTGCACGTCCCTAAATCTCTAAACCTCTGTAGCAGGAGTCACCCGCAACATGACAGACCTGCCGAGGTAGTCAATTGTATTGGCATTCAAAAGCGGTAGCCACAGAGGCGAAAGAGTGAGGCAAGTACACGGAGGAAATGAAGAAGGGGAAAGGGGAAAGAGGACTGAATTGATGATGAATGAAAAAGGGAACAGCAAAACAGAGAAAGAAATAAGGAAGCGAAGAAAATAAAAGGGAATGGACACCAGAGCTGGAGAGCAAATTCTTTAGAGAAGCAGGGCTTGCTGCCCGAGACGGCGGGGTGCCTTTGAGGTGAAGGAATATCCTCGCCTAAAAATAGAGAATACGCTTTGTGTGGGTGGAGGAACATGGGCACCTGCTTGCTTGAATCACTCCATTATTGGTAAAATAATTAGAATATTATGAAGACGGGAGATTTTCTTCCTCTCGCTTTGTGAGCTTTGTGAGCTGTGAGTCATCCTCACGTGACTCTAATGTCCTCGGCGCGATAGCGAGGAAGGCTCCAGAGCAGACGTTGAAAACACAGCCATGGCAGCGTAGAGGCGGCGCACGTCCCAGGCCCAGCACCCCTCCAAACCTCATACATATGCAATGGGCAGAAGAAAAAGCCTGCCAGCCAAACCAAGAGAGCTGTACTGAGAGAGAAATGTCCGACGAGGTCGTGTGGTACTGCTGTGGCAGCAGGACGGGGGTAGTAGCTGTCACATGCAGCTTTTTGCTTGTCGCAGGGAGCATTTCGTAGATGTTGCATCTAAATGTGATTATGGGTGAAGGGAACATGTTATAGTTGCTGTAGAGAGTATTTGCAAAATTGTGCAGTAGACATATGCCAGTCTTTGTGTAGGGAATGCGGTAACTGCTACAGAGTCACAAGGTAATTGCTGCAAGGAGAATGTGGCAACAGCTGCAAGAGAGGACATTGTGGTGGTTACAGGGAGCCAGGATGTTGCAGGGAGCTTTTTTCTGTGAGCAGGCATGTGTGGGTTCTCCTTTAATATGCATGCCACCTCCACACACACACACTGCCATACTCCTTTCATTTACTTGTGTTCTGCGGTTGGCATCTTGTGTGAATATATATCGTACTTGGGGGCATTGGAGGCCCGCAGTTCTAGCCTTCTGCACATCGTCTTTTTGTGTGTGGCCATACTGTGAGAGCGCAGGCACAGAGTGCTCTTGTGTCTATTCTCGGCGGCGTCGTGCCGGCACAAGCCGTGGGCACACTCATAAATACCTGGTGACCCAGAGAAGTGTCACCATGGATATAAAGCGCCTTGGCGCACCTGCCAGGGTACTACCGGACAACCTCATTAGTGTGTCCTGTGCCTGATTAGCTGCGGAGCCGATAGTCCTGATTGGGTGAGAGAGACTATGCCCTTGACCATCTTGGGTTCAGTGTGGCCATTGTACTCTACTCCAGGGTGCACATACTCCATCCCCACTGTTAGGCAGAATCCACTGCAGTTCCCTTGTGGACCACTACAGCAGATTAAGACTACAGGTATATGCAATAAATCCCCTTTGGTATCAGTCTGTACCACAAAGATTTAGTTGGTAGCTGTGGCTAAGCAGTCAGACTTATCTCAAGAGCGAGATGAACAGTATTCAGGGTTTGCACATTAGGTCTACAATACTATGGAACAAGGAAACACTAACCAAAGCTTTGTATAAAAAAGAATATATATTTATTTTACACACTCTGATGTTCACATTCATATCACTATTATAAAAGCAAGTTAAATCAGTCAAGAAAAGTATACACAACTCCCTATTTAAATTGTAGAGCGAAAACTGAGAAAACGGCACAGTGAAAACCAAGCTGAAATGGCACTCTATCAATTTCTCAAAAGGGAGGGAAAGGCCAAGTTATACGGGAATATACTCTTAAACACACACTTCCCAAGAAGATTGTGAACAAGTTAGGCAAGGCAGTACTTTAGCATGTATAATACTGAGGTGAAAACCGAGCAAAATGGCACTTCACAAGTTTAAAAAGAGGGAAGATAAGGTGGTTAGAAGAGTTAGGTGCACCAACACATTTCTAGGTGAGAAGCAATCTATAGAAGGCAGTTGTAACAGATTTAGCCAGAGTCAATAGGCCTGTGCAAGAGTCAGTGGTACAGGGCAAAGGGCCCAGGTGCAAAATGTTCTTGTAGCTGCGGTCAAGTCTTTGTTAAACGATTCGAAAAGGCGGTTGCAGAAGGTGAAAGACAATGTTAGATGATAGGGGCGGCCAACCCAGTAGGTAGGCAAAGGATTTAAAACACCTTTAGCAGTACCCAACGAAACGGGAGGCCTGAAGGAACAATGTACCTTAAAAGTAGAAGAGGCTTCTGCGGTGGCGGTAGTTCCTGGCAGCTCCTGCAGTTCGGGAGATCCAGCAGAGGAAGAGAGGCTCTCATCGTGGAGGAAGGGTCGAGTTACTGCACTGCCCAGGGATGAAACCAGCCGCGGTGCTGCCCAACAAAATAAAAGGTGCGCTCCTTTAAATCGCGGTCGTGGTGGACGGGTGCTTGCCTTTCCGGTCTCCGAGTGCAGGGCACTGGCGATTCGACCAAGGCAGGTCCTGGAAGGCGATTGGCGAACTGGTTGGCCCCACCAGCTCAAGGGAAGAAGACTCTTATAGGCGAAGATCTTCTCGAGTCGTTGGAGAAAAGTGGTGAGGATCTGCAGCAGGGCTTCACCGGTGGTTCAGTCGTTGCAGATGTCTTTGGCTTCTCTCCTCTTCGGCTTCTTGGTTCCAGTGGCAACGTCTTGTCCTCCAGTACTCAGGACCCTGCTTTTATGCAGCAAGACTCCCATTCATACAGCCTAGCTGTCACTCACACAGTGGGGTGGCTCTCCTAGCAGGAGAAACCCCCAGCCTATCAGGGCAGAGTGCAACTTGGATTGCGTAGGCAACCCTGTCCAGGGTGCCTATTCCCACTCCCACACATCCTGTCTACCCCAGACTAAGTGGTGCCGAAAGGAGGGCTTCTGTGCAGAAGCCCGCCAAAAGGACAAACAAAGGATCCCCGACCTGGATTAGGACTACAGAGAAAGACACGAGAAAGAAATTAAATCAAAGGTCTGGCAATAAAACCCTACCGGAGTAAAGTTAATATTAAAATAAACCGGCTGTATGTTAGAGGCTGTCAGTAAAAGTGGTAGCCTCGAACAATGGGAAAATGCCATAGGAAAATATTTGCGGTCAAATATTTTTGGTATTAACTGCTGCCACCAGCCAGAAACCTTTGAGAGAGGGACTGTACGGTACCCCTTCGAAAATGAACACTAGGGAAAAACTATTAACCCTTCCCAGTACCTCCATAGTAAGATGGGTTGTACTGGTTTTGTTCATCAGATTTGACTAGTAAAGTCAATGGGGACTTTACATGCCCTGGGAGACAGTAGTCAGTCCCAGGGTATGCAGTCTATGTTTGGGGGTCACTATGACACCTCTGTGGTACGGCACGGAGGGTGCTGTGTACCACACATGAAAAAGATGATTCCTATGAGGGTGAGAAAAACCCCATAGATCATAAGCACACAAGATAGCCTAAAACACACACTAGCAATCTGTCTAAGAGTGGGAAAAAAGGGTCTCACTCTTAGCAGGAGAAAAAAATAAACCCCTCAAATCCAGCAAAGCTGCTGGGGGACTCTATAGGTAAGGGAAATTAGCCATAGAAGAGAATTCTCCCTAACACCCACACTGAGAGATTCCTTAATGATTTCAAGGCCTGACCTGAACAGGTCAGACTCAACAAAGGGTGCTGAGGGCGGGATGGCTGTCTCTGATGACGATGGAGTCCCACTAAGTCCTTTCAATACACCTCATGCACCTACCAAACAGGGATCGTCCACAACACTAATTGATGAATTAGATGCACAAGGCGCCCCGTCAGCACTACGGACAAGATGGGCTTTGTGGATAGAAAGATTGGAATTATTCTTTGAGACAATGCAGGAATTTGGAGCAGACAACAAGGAAAGGTTTGCTCTCCTATTCTAACCAGGTCCGGGAGTCCATAAAACATTCAAAACTCTGAACCCACTTGAGGGTTCCTATGCGGAAGCGAGACGAGTACTGATAGAGTAGCTCAGTCCACAAGCTAACACAGACTTTGAGCGATTTCAGCTAAGACAGGCAAGACAAGAAATGATTGATGCACATCTGCAGGACTTCACCATTTCGGCTCAACCGGTACACTGGCTGACCAGACAGATGAATTCAGAGCTCAAATAATCCAAGGATGCCACTCCAACAAGCTCCACCGACGGATATTTAGAGAACCAGGTCTGATGCTGCAGCACATTCTAGAAAGTGATGGGAAGAGCTCAGAGAACCACCATACCAAACCCAGGATGGCAACCCATCAGACTCAATCCTAAAGCATACTTAGAAAAGAGGCAGAGGAATAATGCAATCAATAGCAGAAGGGGTGAAAAGTGGTGCGAGTTATGGTTGCTTAGTTTACCATAACTGGCAAATTTACGGGGGGTTTCGGTTTTACTTGTAACCATAACGTCCCTTTAACAAAGTATTTTCACTGAATTTCATAGGTTTTTTAAATTAGTGCAACTTAACCATAATGTCCCTTTAACAACGATTTTTCATTGAATTTCATAGGTTTTTACCAGTGCACCCTAATTTGCTACAACTTCCTAATATCATACTCACCCCCAATATATCAGCATTTTTGTCCAATCTACAAAGTTTCAAGCAAAAAACAGTGCCATTCCCCACCTCCTAGTGACATTTTAAACACTTCTATCAACTTTCTACAACTTTTTACACTGGCTTTTGTGTTCACAAACGTCTGACATCACTGCAGACTTCATGAACAGCGTTAACGTGACTGTACTCACGTGCACGGCATGATGATTTGTTCGCGAATGAGTCCCTGCTTGATGAACATTTCGAAAGTGCATTTTCAGGTAATCTAGGGGGTCTCTAACAGAAAATCTACCCTTGCACTGCTCCCAGACCTATTCCTACTAGTTTTTCATCTGCAATCCAGGATAGAGCACATGCTTAGAAGAATATAAGCACAACCGCTAGTTAACTTAAAAATGGCATTGGCCATAGCCATCCCTCCTCCCCAGGACCCACCACCACCACCAGCTGTAGGGCCTGGACAATGGAAAAAAACGCAATCATGCAGAAAACAATCAAAAGGACCAGGAAAATGAGAAGAAATGCCTACATCCAGCACCCAGAAGTAATCATGGGTGTGGCAGTTTTTTACCACCTTTCGGGATGTACCAAAGGCTAAGGCTATGGGACCACCTGCATGCGCCACCATACCAAATTCAATCACTGGGATGGATGCTCTGAGAAAGGCTGTTGCTTCCTCAAGATGTAGCAGGCTGTCTTGCTCTACCTCATCTTCCTCCCACAAGCTACCTTGCAAGCCATAAAAGAGGCTGTTGATCCATATCTTTCCAAGACAACAGTACTCTGTATATACTGCAGCACACCACTCTGTAGGGGGATCAGTGTCGCAGTGCTTTCAGGGCTGTAATCAAGGAGCATGAGAAACACAGCCTACTACCTTAGATTTAATGCACGCCCAACATCTTCCCCTGTCCATCTGCCCCTCCACATCTGTGGTGGGTGCCGCTTCCCTCATTTCCCTACCCCACCTTACTTCCTGTCCTCTCCTGCAAAAAAAGAAAAGAAAATACAATATCAAAAAACACCAAAAAATGTTCCTTTAGGAAGCACCTTTCACAGTTAAAAAATAGAACTAAAACAAATAATCTTATAAACTCCATCTACTTTACAATTGTCAGTAAAGTAGTTGGACTCAATGAGACTCTCCAGCATTTCCATTAGCCTTTTCTATTATGCCAATGGAAATAATGTACAATTGTATACTAGACAAAAAAAATCCTAAACTCGTTTATCTAGCAAACAATAAGGGCCATAATCCATGAACCTTCATGAACCTTCATGACTATTTGCGGTCTCTGCAGTGCCTTTTCCAAGGCATTCATCATTAAAAGACCCAGATGGCACATGCCCACTATCATAACAGGACAGCCCTTCTATGTGTTCTACTTTTATGTTTGTAACACTCCTTCATTGCCTGCTTTTGAACACATCCATCCACCAATCACTTCCAAAAACTCTGCAAATAACCCTATCAACATATTAAACTACCACACACCAACTGCCACTTCACAATGTTCTACAATTTTCCATCTGTAGATCCCTTACTTATACAAAATAATTGTACACAGTGCTGCCATAATTGCACATATGCATTCTGCAGTAACAGAAGTGGATGAATGGACAGGGAAGTAAGGATGGGCAAGTGCTGATGGGAGCCAAGGATGGAAATTCCAAGGGATGCCAAGGTGGAAGGCCACTGGCTATCTGCTGGAGCGGCGGAGTCCCAAGGGTAGAGTGCACAGCCGCCAGGCAGTAGACCCGCAAGAGCAGTGCTGAAGGTGGGAGGTACTGGTGTCAACTACATATAGGGCCTGGAACCTGTGAGGTTTATGAAGGACCAGGCCACCAGTCTCAGTGGCAGTGCTATGAGTTAGCAGAGAAGGGATACAGGGAAAGAGGAAGAGAAAAGTAGAGTTTTCAGAAGTTTTTGAAACTTAAGGAATTACGGGGCAGGGAAGCTGTTCCAAAAAGAGACACCAGCCGAATAGAGACCCCTGCCTCCCCATCTCTGTATGGAGAAGCGTTTGACAAGCAGAGAATTGCAGTTAGAGGAGTGGAGGGCTCTAGGAGAGGGGCATTTAGGGAGAGAAAGTTAGAGCTAGAGTGGTCCCAGCCCCCCAGAAAGCCTTGTTGATGCAGAGGATCTTGATTTTCATCTTTGCAGCCACCAGGAGCCAATGCAGAGATTTTAGTGCTGCAGGGATATGATCCTTGGCTTGAGGCCAAATATACGTCTTCCAGCCCTATTCTGGATTAGCTGAAGGAGGTGTAGAGAACAAAGGGGGAGGTTGATAAAAAGACTGTTGCAGTAGTCGAGCCTACACAGGACCAGGGCTCTAGAGATGTTCAGCTTCTGGGGGAAGGTGAGGAAAGGTAAAATGACTGTAAGGAGGTGAATCTGAAAGTGGGACTTCTTGACAAGGTCAAACATTTAAGGAGTGAATGAGAGAGAAGAGTCAAAGATGTCCCCAAGGTTGTTGGCCTCGCTGGATCGTGATGGTAGAGGGCCCAAGGAGTGCAGCCGGAGGCTAGGAGGGAAACAGGGCACTGATGTCCCAATAAGAAGAATCTCCATTTTACTGCCTTTGAGACAGAGATTGTTAGCCGCACACAATGCCTGGATGGTGATTAGATACTCAGGGATGAAAGACAGGGAGGATGAAGTAGTAGAGGGAAGTCTCAAGGAAAGCTCTGTGTGATCAGTGTAACACTGTAAATAAGGAGAGAAGAAGGAGATCTGGTGAGCTGGAGTGATGAGGTACATATTCAAGAGTCACAGCGATATGATACAACCCTGGGGGATGCTGCAGGTAGAGAGTGAAGTGGTGGAGGAGAAATGGCGCAGTTGAAGCTGGGAAGAGCGGTTAGTAAGGGAAACAAGTTAGCCAGTCCAGTGCCCGGTCCGTGATGCCGAAGGTATCATGTAGCCATTTAATGAGGATAGAATGGTTGACCGTGTCAATGGTGGATCAAAGATCGGGAGCACTATCCTCAATTGTACTTCAGTCATAAATGCCACATATACTTCAATTATATCATTCCAACATATTATAAACATACAGGTCCTCATTACAAGTCAGGCGGTGGACCATGGTGCTATAAGCACCATGGTCCATGCCGAATTCCGCCATGGTGGATGGCGGAATTACCGCCCCATTCCAAGGTGAGTGGGGCGGTAATTCCCCATTCACCATTTGCCCTTCCCCATTCCCATTTTTGCACCATAGGGCATAATGGGGATGGGGGAGGCGCTAATTACGGCACCGTAAATTACGGTGCCGTAATTAGCACCAAGGTCGTTTAGCGCCTTGGACTTTAATGCCTGCAAAAATCAGGCATTAAAGTGTGAATCAGGCGTTAAGGGTTAACAGCGCCGACGGCGCCGTTAAACCCTTAAGGCCTGACTTGTAATGAGGGCCACAGTATACTCTTCCTACAGTATCTATAATTACTACACACATATTACTATAGTGTGTGTTGGCAGTGTCCCGATTCTTGGTGGTAAAGTTATAAGGCGCCCAAAAAGTGCTCTTTCTACGAGTAGAAGAGGTCTATCTTGAGTTCCTTTCTGAATTGAAGAAGGCGCCCTTTCAGTCTGATCAGGATTTGGATTGTATTGCAGGGTCTAGGAGCTGAGATAAAGGATGCATGATTGCACATCTTCTCTTTACTGTGGGCAGTAGTGGTTTGGTTTTGACTCGTCTCTTTGTTGAAGATTCATTTTTGCTGATGTTCAAATGCAGTTTGGTTGAGAATCTCCAGCACATTATCAATAAAATCTCCAGCACATTATCAATGTCTGAAGCAGGTGATGGTGGGCTTGCTAGCGTGCCTTGACCTAAAAGGTCTTCCACCATAGGACAGTTTCCAATCAGATGTTGAGTAGTTTTGTGGATTTGGGTTGACTGTTGTGTGTGGTATTGCTTGAAGGAATGACAAAGGGATCAGTGCCACTAACCAATCTAAGCCCCGCGAACCATAAAACCATGACATTGATGTTGGATGCAGTACGAAAGCTTTTTAATAAAACATATAACATAACATCCCCTGCTGGTCATGTCCAATCCAGAGGTTATTGTTTATGATGCAGGCGTGAAAAGGGGTACAATGATGAGGTGTATGATACCATTTGAATGACTTCTGGTGTGTTGGGTGAAATGTAGAGTGTTGACTATGTCTACACAGGATTTATTGATGGTCTTGGTGCTAGGGTCACCATAAAGACTGCTGTGTCCAACAACAGGGGGGCTGGTTTGATGGGCATGAAGTTTGTAAGGTTGGGTTATTCATCAATGAAGGCTTGGTTTAACCCTTGAGATAAGTGGACGATATAGAAATTAGGGATCCTCTGGGGATGATGGGAAGTGTGATAATGGGACTTCAAAGGAGATTATAGGTGCACAAACCAGTTGCATGCATGGTGGTGGGGATGTTTCTATTGAGCCATCTCCATCACCTGTTATGTGTGTGGGCGGTCGAGATGTTGTGTGCCTGGTGTAACTGTTTGGCTCAAAGAGAATATCTTTTGAGGTAGGTGCCAGCCAGGTATCTGTACACAAGTAAGCATCAAGACCGTGTGCAGTGACTGAGTCTGTGAAGGCATTTTCTTCACGAAATGCACACAGGAGAAATCCAGGACTGCACCTGTTGGCTTTTTCAACTCTGCCCAGAATTCAATGCCAGCTCAGCCTACACATGAAAGTACCAAATGGAGAGAATCTGTTACTAAAAGAGTAAGGCTTCTTCCTCTACATTGAATGAAGGCAAGTAGTAGAGGTACTAAATGTGAGTGAGCTGGATTGTACACTATTCACTAATAACAATGCTAAGGCCAACCGCAAACATGCTCATTATGCCTGCTGAGGTGTTCCTATCATCAATATAAACTCCATAACCTGCAGAATAATGCCCTTAGAACTGCCCTGGGCATTTCCAGAAGGCAACACATTTCAGCAACTAGGCTCAATAACAACTGGCTCTCTATCAAGGAGATAATTCAACTCAAAACAGCCTCCTTGACTCATAAATGCCTCAACAGTGCAGCCCCTCAGTACCTTTCTGAAACATTCACGAACAACAATCCCATTCAACCCACCAGGACGACTAATTCTGGCTGCCTAAGAGTGCCCAGGTACAAAGTTAAAAAAAACAGGGAGTAGCAGTTTCCCAGTTATGGCTGCCCAATTATGGAACTCCCTACCCTCAACACTACGAACTGACCAGTTCTTCTGCAAATTCAGGAAAGACACCAAACTTTGGCTCATCTCTAAAGATGCAACGCAGTATACCCCTAACTCCAACCATGTATAGTAACACTATCCCTAGCTACACCCACCTCCTGGATTTCTTAGACTAGCCCCCAAATTCAATACTAGTTTGCACTATACAGCAGGTACATGTTAGTTCTCTATTGTATGGACTCACTGTGCATTCCCCTTTGTGCATCGTACTGTATGTATTCCTCTTATCGCATATTTCCCTTATTTCCTCATGTATTCCCCACTGTGCATCTAAATGAAAATGCCCTCTCTGTGTAATGCTGTGTATCTAAATGCATTTACTACTCTTTTTGTGTAATGACTTACTGTGAACTGCCCATTCTCTAACTATGACAATGCATGTCCTTATAATGCGCCCAGATATTTCCGGGTTTGGTGCGCACTATAAATAAATAAACAAACACATACTGCACACTGTTAAGCATATGGGATGGTAGCGTTTTAGACCACTGCTGTCCCATGAAGGAAATGCACAAAAGGCTCAATAATGATACTTCTGAACATTGTGCATCTCCATACATAAAGCCATTTTGAACGTAAGCACTGATATGTTCAAATTCTCACCCCCACGTCTTGCTCCCCCATATCATTTTGGCCTGCATCATTTGAGGGACTAAAAGCTCTGGCAAATGTGATAAGAAAAAAACATTGTTTTCCTTTGACCCTTTGGTTGGAGGTAAAGATGTTGGGGTATTTTAGGACGCATTAATCATGCAGTATTTTCAAAATACTGCACCAAGTAAATGCCTCACTATTCATAATGAGTATGGCCGCTAAAAATAAGCAATGTTTAAAATACAAGAAAAAATGTCTATGTTTCTAGTGCAGAGCTTCCCTGTGCTATCCCTGCTAAATGTATGGGGTAGCAGCTAATGTCACAAGACTGTACATCGATCTTGGCACTTCGCTCTCTGCCAGAAACTCCAAATTAGATGTAGTGTATGGGTTAGTAGTCTGCACTAGATCAAGAAAATCTGTTGATAGTGAAGAGATCCAAATAGAAAAAAATTAAAGATTGTGTATGCATTCTTAATGTTAGAAGACAATTGTATTCAGGCTAAAATGAAATGGAAAACCAAAACCAAAAATAAGTATATGTAAAACATCATTAAAACACCCTCTAAAAGGAACACAACTACCATTTCCAGCTCTAACGGATTCCCATACTGTCAAAAATATGGGAGCAACCACGGACGCCAGCCTCTCTCTTGAACCTCAAAATACTACAGTCGCCCGACAAACTTTCACTCACCTTTAGGCCCCCAGAAAGATCCTCCCAGTTGTAGCCTTTCCCCAGAAATGCATAGCTATTATATCAATAGTAATCACCAGTTTAGACTCTGCAAATAGTCTTTACCTACGTGCCTCAGCATACCTTATTGCTCAACTCCAGAGAGTCCAGAATGCAGCTGTGTGGATATGACCTCGCCTGGGCTACAGAGATCACATCTCACCACCGGCACGCCAGTCTCTAGGTTGGCTACTTGCAGGTAGGAGAAAAGCATGTGCATATTTTTCAAAGCAATTCAAGGAAAGGTCGCAAATTTATCCAAGCAAAACTCAACTGATATGTCCCCAATGTAAACCTCTGTCCATTCTCACTCATGACTTTCATGGTGCCCAACTTTTCTAAGAATTAATTGGGAGGTTCCTACTTTTCAACTCTTGCACCACAACCAAAGAGATTAGAACCATACACCAGTGCCGTCAATGTAAAAGAGACATCAAATGATGGCATTTCCCCTACTAATAGCTCTCGACCGATTTCCTAGCTACTCCACCTGCTAGATAGCTGTCGAATGACCCACAGAAGCTGGTCCTCACACCCTACTTGCATATTTCCTTCAGCAAGTGCTAATAACATTTGCTATGTCTCTAAAATGCCTACGTTCTGACCTTCCTTCACAATCCCATCTACTCAAGTTCCATCCACCACTCTTGATACTTTCTCCAACATTGGGTGGTTGTCTCAGATACTATTGCACTATATATGCAATTTCCACTTTGTACTCCTGTACTCTACAGTTGTTTATATTCTATTAAGCTCTACCATATTAGATGTGTCTACTACATTCCTGCTCTAGCCCCAATACACATCATATCCGAGTGCATGGTTTTCCATTTCAATACAATATGTATGGGCAGCCGTCGCTACTTTCTCCAATACAATCTACTGCCTGACCCTAATGCTCACACTATGTATTGTGGTTAACTAGAAGACGGACTTGAATGCAATGAGGGCATTTCAACTGTATTTATTAAACAAAAAGGAGAATGCCTATCCAACCCTACTGCTAAGAGGGATTTCACAGCCTACAAAACTAAGCTAATGGTGCTTGTCTATTGTCAAAATAAAAAGTAGTCCTCAGTCCAAAAATCCTAATCGTTATCTGGCCCAACCATTGTGTTTTTTTAAAATTTAATTTATTTCTAAAATGCTTGAACAGGGCCCGTAGACAAAGAAGTGCTGGGACTGACTAGCTCGCAAAAACATAAACAGGAAAACCGGGATGGACCGCAGAAAAGAAATCCTTCAAAAATACTAGTTTTCAATTTTTGTTTAAAAGTTAACAAAGAGGAACAGGTCGTCAGGTCAGGGGGAAGTGCATTCCAGAGCTGTGGTGCTGCTACAGGGAAGCACCCTTCTTTCACCAGAGATAGTCTGGATTTAGGTTTTTGCAATAGGCCTGAATTGTTAGATCTCAGTGTGCACCTATCAGGAAGCCAGGCTAACTGATCTGATAGATAAGTGGGCATTTGCCATACAGACAGGCATGGGAGATGCACAGATTCCAAAACACAATCCTTTTCCCAATAGGAAGCCCCTGTAGAGATCTCCTAGCTGCTGACACGTGATCAGTCCTTTTCAGACCCAGGACTACCCTAACCACGTTCTTTTGGACAACTTCCAGGCGGTTGAGTTCACATTTCCCATGCCTTGCCAGAGACTAGTCCAGTAGTCGAGGCGAGTACCGATAATGGCTCTGGCTAGCAAGGCGTGGCTAGATGAGTTGAGAAATGGTTGAATTTGTGCAAAGAGCTTGATGTAATAAGACGAGCGTGAAACTAAGCTGCTGGTATGGGCCGTCGTGGAGAGCTCTTGGTCAATAGCTACTCCAAGGGTCTTAAATTTAGATGAGGTTGTTAACAAAGAGTTAGAAATTTGCAAGGCGGTATAAGCCTGATCAAGTCTGCACAACTTGGGAGCAGTGCCATAAATCATTACTTCTATTTTGGCATTATTGTGGAAAAACAACTTGCATTAAGCCAGAGCACTATGATTCTGGCCCAGGCTGTGGTTATCCCATGAATTAGTAATATCTTTCGGGATATTATTCTCAGTTCCAAATAAAATGTTAATTGTCAGTTCACCAAAGAAGACTCTTTATCTACCCTCTTAACTTCCTTAGGAAAAGTTGTAAGTCTTGATATAGATCCAAAGTCTTATATCCTTTTAATGGAAGGATGTTTCCTTCATTCATTTTCTAGCAGTTTGGTTGGTCCCATTGTGGTTTTTGTTTTGCGTTTTTGAACACTCTAGGTTCACTTATACTCATATACTTTATAATGTCACTTTCTTCAATAGGCTTCTCCTGACCCTTCTGATTCACTAGTTTGGGTGATATTTGTGGATGTGGCAAATGTTTAGGACTCACCTTTCTAGGGCTCTCGTAACCCGTTCTGGCTTCCTGCTCTTTTCCTTCCACTCACCTCCCTCTACCACTGGCAACCGTGGTACCTTTCTTACTGTCTGGTCTGCTCCAACGGGATAGCGTCTCAGTGTGGTGATTTTCATTAATTCTCCTCTTCGGCTTCTCTGGTATATCAGCATGTGCTCTCTGCACTATGCGGGTTTCGGCAGTCTCCTTCCTCGTATTCAGAGCAGAGGATTCGCTCCTCCATGTGACCCTGGTTTCGATGTCGTTCTGTGGGGCCCAAACCCACTACAGAAGCAGCGTGGTCACACCACCAGCAGAGTCAATACTTCCGTCCCCGTCTCGGTCGTGGATGACTTGCCACTCTTGGTGCCAGCCTTCCAGCGTCCTTCCTTGCTCCTTCTCTTCCTCCGCGGTGTAGCATGGCTCTGCACCTCAAAGCGGTTCTTACATCAGAGGCTCATGTCTACATAGGATTCTCTCTCCTCCATTCAAGGTTCTGCCTCTCTTTATTTCTGCCAGCATCTTTGAAAGGAGAGTGTCGTTCCTCTTTGATTGTCGAGTTCAGAGAGAATCTAGCATTACCTGATGCCAAAGAAGTTGAAGCAATTTCACTGTTTGTTGGATTCAAAACAGAACTAGCATCAGTCTTTTCTATTCCCATATATGCCGACAGTCTGATTATCAACAGCCTGGGAAGGGACACAATTCGCTCACCCACGGACAAGGACTCGGTGCTTTAAGACAACTACGGTGGTGACTGGCACAGTACAAAAGCCAAATAACATGACATTGTTATAATTCAATAGTTCTTTTCAGTAAGCTGGTAATGTGTAGATGCAGAGTCTGCAATAATGGTCTGACAATACAATTGAATGTTCTGATAACTAAAGCCTATGAGAGTGTGTTCTCTAAAAACTAGTCAGCCAATAAACAGTCTCTTTGTCCTAGTAGTACAATTCAACAATACTCTACAATAATGTTAGAATGGAGATTGATGGATGAACCAGTAATTGTTGTTTTTAATTACTAGATCAACAAACATAGATTGTTGCAAGACAGCCCCCAAAAATCCAAATGTGTAAAATATAAATAGGCATGAAACCACAGGTTGTCATTTAGTATCCTGCAGAGGAAAGTCCAAGAATAAGATTATGGGAGGTAAACATTTCAGGGTCTTTGTTATACACATGTATTGTCAATTGGTTGTGTACTTACCACATTAATTAATTGGATATATTGGGGACAACCCATGATGTTGCTGGATGTCTATAGCTTTAGTATTTTTTGATCTAATTAAGATGTGGAATTATTTGTCTAATAAATGTACTTTGATTGGAGTATGTAATGAATTGGCCCAACAAAAGGCACCGTATATGAACCTCGTGCTCCATAACTCAAGGTATAAGCAGCATGGAAGAACAAGAAACATGCCTGTGGCTAGTTCTACTACCACTGCTCATGGCGGTTCCAAGACGAAACAAACGGATCACCATTCTCCAGCCTTTGCATTACAGGTTTTTCCTCTTGGAATGTTCCTCCTTGAAGTGTCTTGGAACTCGCTCCCGGGAGCAGTCTGTTTGTTACTCATAATTTGTACACTATGGTCAGAGTAGCTTAAGGAAAGCGGTGGCCATTTCTCCATGGCACCAAATGCAGACCAGACGTCATGGTAAGACCTGCATTTGACAAACCTATTGAAATATTTTTGGGAACGTGTGTGCCTGCCCTTAGAGAAAGAAGCTGTGTCTACTCTATGGAGATACCTTGTTCCTGTTTCAGAAAGGATGATATTTTCTCTAGTATGATGCAAAGGCCAAGAGAGACCCCTCATTACCTACCAGGGGTCCTATTATCTAGCACTTGCACTGGTACATGCACTTGGAACCAGTTTCTCCGAGTAGTAATATGGAATAGAGCAAACAGGTTTTGTCCCAATCCATATTATCAACAAACATTTGCACTAGGGCATAAACTAATCAGATTGTACTGTGCTTTTTACAAAGCATAAAAAGATATGCGTTTACTAATTAAGATTAATTTCTTGTTATGTTACATTGTTACATAGTTAAACAAGAAACAAATTTAACCTTAATTTTTGCTGAAGGAAAACATTCTTAAGTAATATAGATTCAGACAAACCCCATTTGCTCCATTACCTATTATACAAGCAGCAGGATGAGTGCTTGTTGGGTAAGATTTTCATACCAATGATAAATCTTCCTGACCTGTATCAACCTCAGAACTTTTTGCTTTCACTAGGTAACTATTTTAACTTGTCCCTAGGTGAAGAGCAATCTTTTTCCCCTCTCACCTAGTCTTGTACTCTTTTTAACAATGACCTGTTTATGTCTCTCTATAGTGTAGAGTTGAAGTTATAGTTTCCTACAACTTTTGGGCTTAGGCCGGGTTGTCCCTTTGGGCTCCCCTGTTATTTCTGTTTGATGTACTTGGGTGAATTACAGTTCCCAAGTAGTAAAGAGAATGTTTCATCCCCCTTTACCTTTTATATAGTGAGCTAGCACACCCCAACCTATTTTGAGTGCTAGGGTCTACCATCTTTCTTACTTACCTGGTAACATTTTGTTACAATTGCGAGTTTTACATGAATGGCTGGTGGCAGTGTTTTTACCTTTATGACTTTTAGTCTTTATTATTCACAGGCTGTTAATTCAACCTCAGTAATGCACAGAAGGGCCGCAATTTTTCCAAAATGGTGGGCTCCTTCTTTTTTTTGCCATTTCTTGTATGCTTGCTGTTTTTGAGGTCTTTCCCTGCCATTCTAGGTGGGAAAAACCTCAGTAGCTGTTTTGCCTTCGACAGCAAACCCGTGGACTCACTTCCCTGCCTTTGCATCATACCAGAGAACGTGAATCAAGTCTGAAAAGTCCCCTCAAGAGAGCAGTCCCAAAATGAGGAAAATGTATTGGGACACATTTGGTTGAGTATTTGCCTTGCAGGGTGTGTGAATTCTAGTGCTCACAGTGGAGCAACCTCCATTAGCATATACAGGGCAGAGGGATTTGTGAAAAATGTCAGCAATGGCTGAAATAAAGCAGGGCGTGCATCTTTCTTTGTGATTGTAAAGATGATTTGAAGTGAATGATGCACTTGCAACACCAGGGACGTAATTTCATCAAAATGCCAGCGGAAGTGAGATCACACGACCGTTGACCGCTGATGACATCACAGGAAGTGATGTCATTTGGCCCCACCTGAAAGTGACATCACGGGAATCGATGGAAGTGGCATCACGTAGCATTGTTTCTAAGTACACCACGAAAAATATGGTTACGATATCACTGCATTTCATACAAGAATGGATCACCATATGTATCATCAATATCAGCGCATATCGGCCCATTTACCAAATTACTGTGAATACAAGCCGATGTCCAAGGCCAAACGATAATGATGTGTTATTAGCACTCAGTGGCAGATTTAAGGCAAAGGGCCTGTGGGCAAAAATTACAGAAGGCCCCAAGTGGGCGGGTCATGGAGATGGAGCCTAGAGTGGGAGGAGTTGCACAATGATGAACTTTAGGGATAAATTAATCATTTTTAAAGGTTTGTTTAAAAAAAAGTCTGTGTTTCGGGGTGTGACTCTAGCTAGACACAGCTGGGCCTCTTCGCCAGATTTTGCTGCCAACAAGTGGTAGTACAGGGACCATGGCTGTACATTTAATTTCATCCACATAAATAAATAAATCCTTGTTTAAAGTACATAAAGAGAAGCACCGAAGTTTTAGCAACATTGGATGCACATTCAAAAAGGCATCGGGCGATCTGCAAATGACATCTATGATGGGCCGTCATCTCCATGACGGGGAGCTCGTGTGAACGCTGTCCTCATATGATGCTGAGCGGGTAGAAGACTATTGAGCCAGCGCCGGAGCATTTCACACAGATCTTAATTACTTCTGAGGGGTAACACTGATTTCTACCGTAAGTTCGTGCAAACACCATGGGGGAAAACTTGCCCCTCGCACACCTCCCCCACCCCAGTCAATGCACCCCCACTCGCAGCAGTGGCCAGAAATGCATGTCTGATTGTGCGGCTGCTTGAAAAATATGTATCACTAACAGGAAAACGGCTTTTATGCAGGTCTAGAACCTTTTCACACAATGAAGGCGGTACAAAGAAATACAGATTAGGAGACAGTAACGCCTTGCCTAGTCCACAGGAACCGATAAGTGTGCACTGTGAAATCGTGGCATTCTTTGTTTCAAATCATTGTTCATCGTGTGCGTGAGACAGTGAATTCAGATTGAGATGGGCGCTCCACCCCCATGCTGTGCGCAGTCGAGTCAATGGCACCACCTGCACAGATGCCCCATGAGCGTTGCAGCTGGGCCCCAAGTGTAGCCGCACAGGCTGCACACCAGCGCCGACCCTCTCCCAGCTCTGGATTAAAGTGCAAGTGAGACCACAGGGGTGACCACAGGGGTGGCAGCTGCGACCTCTGCCCACCCCTAAATGACGTCCCTGTGCAGCACTGCCCTTATTATGGGTGAAAGCACATGGGAATCGGACATTTGACATAATAAGTTTCACCAAGTGTTTTTTTGTTCCTGTGTTATAGCATCGTGACTCTTGTTTGCATCCTATTCATTCCGCTTGCCAGTAGGATTTTACGAGTTTCCTCAATTGTTGATCATGTGCGCCCCCTACTGTCTCATCAGATTGCTACTATAAACGTCCCCATAGCTGTAGTTTAGAATTGTATTTAATGGAGTTCTTCTCGTTTTATATAGATGCTTTTGTTTGGCTTATTCTATTTCCTATAATGGTATTTATCATTCCTGTTCAATGTTGATCTCGAATTTGGCACATGCCATAAAATAATGATGAAGACTTTCTAAAGCTCCAAAATGATTACAGTTATCATCCCCAAGTTTCCCGAAATGCATTTCAAACTTGTACAATCTATTCCGGCACTAATTCTGATTAGTGTATTCAGAATTCACAACGTGTTTTCTAAAGTGTACATGTTGAACAAAAGTACAGCGAGTTTGAATGTTCAAAACCATTAAACATACTGGAGTGCCTACTGCTAGGATAGAAATAGGAATGCGTCCTGTTACAACTTAGTCAGTGGCTAAATCATGCACTTTATGGTTAAAATTGCTCACATCAAGCTTCTGTTATACACTTATTTACTTAATGTTTAATCCACCCTTAATGTATCGTTATAGCTGACCCCGTGTCACACTGAGCAATAGGACCAGGTATTTGGTTCTGGAAGGTAGGCCTATGGGCCTGGACGAAGACGATGGTGCATACGACGGGCTACATGCACTTACATACATGTATTGCTAGTGGGGCAGGCTATGACACAATTAGCAACAAGATATTGGGCTGGGCGCTATCCTTTGACCCTAACATGCACACAAACAATGGTTAAGGCTCAAAAGGTCACTCAGACTACTGCCGAGCAGGGATGCTGGGAAGCCTTGTGCAAAAAGTCCTACCACTGTTTCTCTGGAGGGCCATTGGATACGACTGATTGCGAACTAGGCCCTTCGATTTAGACATGCAGTGTGTTATGGGGCCAGACATACACACAGGAGCCAGTGATTTCGGTTTGTATCTGGCGCCCCTTTTATTGAGCCCATGACATGGAGTACCAGGTTACACCAGCCACGTGACACAGCACGAGCCCTGGGTGGGGCCACAGATCATAATATCCCATGTCATGTGTACATTAAAACACATTGCATGATGCAGCATTATATATGGCACCCAACACTTACATTACAAATTGTTTCTTTGATTACATACAATTCTAAACACATTAGGATCAGGCAGTTGTTCAGAGGTTGGCAAAACAATAGTCAAATACATTTAAAACCCAGGCAGTGGGGATCACTGGGCATTGCACACACACACAAAAACACTGTATTAGTCCTGGAGAGGCGGAGCACCAATGACCTGCACCTTTACTGGATCCATTTTAAGCATTTTGGAAATGAAGGAACACAGCTTTTGCTGGGTCCACTTTAAGCATGTTGGACATGCAGGATCTCAACTTTTTATTGTGCCCATTTTAATCATCTAGAACATGTGGGATCAGAGCTTCAAACACAAATCATAGTTCACTGTGCCAAAAACATCCTTATCAGACCAGGAACTACAGGGGATTTAGCGCTCCCTGACGTCAGCACGCAAAGCCGCACCCAGTGGAGCCGGGGGCCACATCTGCTGCGCCTATACAGTACTTGTGGGATACATTGGGGGCATCTGTAGATGGCTGTCTCGGCCGTCGTCCAGTGGTGGATACTTCATTATAGGGAGCGGTGGGCTGCAGGCAGTGGTCACGGGCAGCACCACTTCAGGCTTCTGCAGTCAGGAGTTAATTAAATTGGGGGGGTTGTCTCCATTTCGCCAGGCCACATGAGAACTCTCTTGACTGAGGGCTGCTAGCCGGGTGTTTTTGACAAATCAACTTCTGGGGCACCGGTGGTCCAGGGATGAATATCAGTTTCTAAACCATCAATCAGAACCACACCTCTAGTACACCAGAAGGGAACTGTACAGATTGGAAACACAAGTAAAATGTAAACCTCCTTGTCCAATTTTTGGTAACGTGGACGGAACGGCAGGCTTATTTCCGCAAGGTTGTGGATTGTTGGTTAGTTGCAGCACAGTGACAATACCATTATTACCCAATGATAAAAGGGACTGTCCAGTCAAGGTTGTATAACAATATCTTTTTTATTATTATTACAGCAGACAATTCTAGCAGTCTACCATTACAACCCACACTGTAAAGGAACACAGAGGACAGACAGTTTCACGAAGGAAAGGGTTGCACTGACGATACTGACAGGAGGGTAGTCGGTAAAGCAATCAGTCTTAACTGTTCACCGTTATTTGGTTCCAGCACCAAGGGAGCAAGGGCTCGTAAATGTCACTAAGGGCCTGTGGAGAAGGACCAGTGGGACAGAACCACCATGTACCTGGTGCTTGAGATCTTGATGCCTGACAGTGTAGAGTCAGTTCAAGGACGCTATGTAGCTCCTGCAATAGAGTTCAAGACGGGAGACAGCTGCAGGTATCAGGTGGCAGGCAGTTCGGCAAGCGAGGCTGGACGGATGGCTGCAGGCTGGCCTACACAGCAGCTCAGGGTCAAGAATCGTTGTCTCTGTGCTGGTTGGCAGATCTGGAATGCTGGTCGAGGCATCTTGGACGGCTTTAGTGACTGTAGCGTGACAATAGTCAGTGGTGCAGCAGGTCAGGCTTCCGGGCTCGACTGCCTCGAAAATGTCCTTAAAAGATGGACGCTGCTTGATGCTTGTTGTGGCACTACTAATAGCTTCTTCACAGGGCTTGTGTCATCCTTCCAAAGTGGATGGCCCAAAATTGAGGAGAGTGTTTGCAGGCAACGGCCTTGTCCTTTGTTCAGACTCTCTGGCACTTCCCACCTAAGCTGTGTGCTGGCTGGGTACCGGTACTGAAGCTGCTGGATGGGTCCTTTGAGTCAGGTATCTCCCTCTATTCCCTGGGAGATGTTTGGGGTAGGGATCTTGCTTCCCTCTTGGAAATCCTGGCCTTCCTTCACTGGCGGACGCTGTATGGAAGACTGAACCTTCAGCCAGGGTCCAACTGAGACCTTATTCTTACTCCTTTCAAAGTCGTAGGATGATCTCCTAAGTGAGGAGCTCAGCCCTCTTTTAAGGCCAAATGGACCCCAGTGATTGGTGGAGGCTAAGCCGTCCTTAATGAACCAATCCTGGGTCCCTGCCAACAATCTTCTGTTATACGTGACATCAGGACGAGAGTACTTTGCAACAGGAAAGGTAAAAGGTGACAACATGTACTCCTATGTCCCACCCATCTTCCTGTCTGTTGTAAATCAAAGTGTCTCTCTGGTTAACTGAGCCCTCTGTGGCTCTTGTTCAAAGCGCAGGTCTCCCTTGAAGTTTGTGGTGAGAACAGACTTATGTCTCCCTCAAATCACATACTTGGTCCCTCTGAAAGGGGTCCTCTCTGCAGGGGTTGCCTATGGTAAATAGTGTAGCCAGACATTCCATTCACTGTCCTTCATACAGAGGGGTGAGAACTGGCTTCAAGTTGACACATTGCATATCCAAGAGGTGTTAGTCCTGCCTTCCTCTTGTCCATTGTGCCATCAAGCCTGAGGGAGGCCTGTTCTAATTAACTCCTATTAGTATGTGCTGCCACCAGAAGTTTAGACAATAGGAAGGCAGATCATGGAGCCTTTGATATTTTAATTAGGCTGCCCATGGCCGGAGGAAGGTGTCACCTTCCCCCTACTGAGATGCTTTTATGTACCCATGGCTGTCACATTCCAGCTGAATATGACGGGAGGACGGTGCCTGTAGCCTGTGTCATTCATTTTCCTTTCCCAAAAAATCAAAAAAGCCCAGGTGAGCGCACACTCCCCATGCGGATAGTCGAATTCCTCATATGCCCCCCAGCCACCACATGTGAACCACCACCCAAATGAGGGTCTGATTCATCATCAAGGTGAAAGTACTGGCTGAGGCCATCTGCATTTCCATGCTGGGAGCCTGGTTTGTGCTGGATGTCCATATCTAATCCCTGTAGGGATATGGCCTAACGCAAAAGCTTTGGATTCTCCCCTTGCATGCCAATTAACCATTGCAGAGGCCTGTGGTCTGTCTGGATCGTAAAATAAGACTCATAGATATAGGGTTTCAGCTTCTTTACGACCCACACAACCGCGTATGCCTCTTTTTCTATGACAGCCCAGTTCCTTTCCCTTTTTGTCAACCACCTGCTAATGTAGGTGACAGGTTGCTCTACCCCTTCAGAGTTCAGCTGCGCTAGCACTGTTCCAATTCCCAAATCACAGGCATCTGTCTGGATAATGAACTCCTGACCATAGTCTGGCACTTTCAGAACTGGGGTCCTGCCCAATCCATCCTTTAAATCCTGAAAGGAGGTGTGACAGCCAGGGGTCCAAGTTACTTTCTTCAGCATCTTCTTGAAAGTTACATCATTCAGAGGCATGGCAATGTGCCATACCCTCTGATGAACAACTGGTAGTACCCGGTCTCACCTTTGTCTGTGTGGTGGGGAAGTCTCAATCCTTCACAGCCCGTACCTTTGCTTCGAGAGGTTGTTTCTTACCTCCACCAACCAGGTGGCCTAGGTAAGTGATTGTACCCTGCGTTATATGGCACTTCATGTCCTTGACAGCAGACCTGCACTCTGCAGCTCCTGAAGCACTTGTTTCAGGTGCGATAATTGATCCTCCCAGGTGTGGCTGAAGACAGTAATGTCGTCTAAATAGGCGACAATGAAATTCCCCAGTCCCCACAAAACCTGCTTAACCATCCACTGAAAAGTGGCAGGGGCATTCTTCAATCCGAAGGACATCACAGTGAACTGCTAATGTCCTTCCGGTTTTGAGAATGCTGATCCGTCTCTCGCTTCATCTGTCAAGCCGACCTGCCAATAACTGGCTGTGAGGTCAAAGGTACTCATGTACTTGGCAGCGCTGAGCTTGTCAATGAGCTCATATGACGAGGAATCGGATGAGCATCTGTATTTGTGACAGAATTGAGCCCACTGTAGTTCCACACAAAAGTGAACTTCAGTCTTCCCACCACTGGTCTTTTTAGGGACCAGCACCACTGAGCTAGCTCAGAGGCTGTGGGATGGCTCTATCACTGCTAGAGACAGCATCTTGGAAACTTCCTCCTTCATGGTGTCCCTGCCCTTATCAGACATCCAGTGAATTCTACTCTTCGCCGGCTTACTGTCTCCAGTGTCCACATCATGGATGCACCAATCTGCACGACCTGGAGTCAGAGAAAACAGACCGGCAATCTGTCCCAGTAACCCATCACAGTCTGTCAGTTGCTGTTCTGACAGGTCCGTTGCAAGGTTGACACCTTCAACTGACCCATCTGTAGCTTCAGTGTGCAAGAGGTCTGGAAGGGGATCAGTCTCCTCCTCAGTCTCTCCGTCAGTCACTCATGCCATGACCAAGTCATCCTGGCTATATTGGTTTTTTAGCCAGTTGACGTGAAAGACCCTGCACATCTGTTTAGGTCCTTTCATGTCAATGAGATAATTCACCTACTGACCTTTTCCAGCACATAGTAAGGCCCAGTCCACTTGTTCTGAAGGGCAATGGGTTTGACAGGCTTCATAATCCACACCCACTGACCTGGAGAATAGAATGTCACTGTCCCATGTTCTTTGCCATTCTAGACCGAAGGTCGAGTACATAGTACACCACATCTCGTGTAGGGGATGAAGATTTGCTTTCCCATCCCTCTTTTACTAGACGGAAGGGAACCTCATACAGGGTGTCCAAACAGAAGCTCAAATGGGGCTAAATCCTACTCAGTTCAGTGGCACCTCCATGTAGGCGAACAGAAGGCATGGCGGGAGAATATTCAATGTTCTCCTCAGGTGCTCTTCCAAACCACCTATTATGCCTTTCAAGGACTTGTTGAACGCTCAACAAGCCAAATGGTTTGTGGATGGAAGGATGTAGAGAACCAGTAGGTGACTGCACATTCGGCCCACATAGCCTCCATTTACGCTGATATGAAGTTTGATCCCCTGTCAGAAACGACTTCCTTGGGGAATCCGACACAGTAGACACACAGTAGACAATCCCAATGGCTTTGTCTAACACCACCAAGATGTATCTGTTGTTTGAGCTTGATTGAGCATCCAAAAAACCCACAATATCCATGCCTATTCTCTCTAAAGAAAGGCCACCCAAACACGGGTAGTGGAATTAAGGGTGCCTTTGTGGCACCACCTGACTTGCCAGACGCTTGAAAAGTCGGGTAGGCCCAGACAAATTCCTTAACCTTTACGCCGAACTGCAGCCAGTAAAAGTGTGCTGACAACTGGTCTGGTGTCTTAGTCACTCCCAAGTGACCCCCTAAAGGAATTTGGGGAGCCAAAGGAACTTTCTGTGGCATTGGGGAATCACCAACCTCCTGGTGCCCTCGCCCTCAGAGTCTTTTGGCTCACTGTACAGGAGTCCATTCTCTGAGTACACTTTAAACAGTCCAGGGGCCTCACCCTTAGCCTGCTCCTATGCCTGCTTCCACAGGCCCGCCAGAGTGGGACACTCTTTCTGGACTGTGAAGAAGGCAGTCTGACTTTGGCCCCCAGCTGATGCAAACTTATCCAGCTGGGGCAGGCCCTTCAGATCTGCATCCACCTGGTCCTCTGCCTCAGGTTCTTGTGCTTCCAGGCAACTCTAAAGTCACTGAGTTGTCAACAAGTTCTCGACCTCGACTACCTCTCTGTTGTTGCCATAGGGCGATTGGCCACTGAGCTCTACTAAGAGCCAATAGCAACACAAGTAGCTGGTCCTAAATTCAAAGGCCCCATTTGTAAGGCCCCTGTCTTTGCCTGCCCGTTGCTGCCGGAGCTGCAGTTATATAGAGCATGCTCGATATAATAGGCTCAAAACCCAGAGGTAATAACCCCCCTACAATGGCCAAAATCTTTGCGCAGCCTTACTGCCATCATACCAATGCTATGAAAATGACCACACATATCAACCTCGACAGCCTCCTTCATTAGCTCCTGTGACAGAATTGTTGTCACCTTATCTGTCCAAACTACCTAAGGCGCTCTTGAACTATCCTAGGACCCACACTCTTCCTCGCCCTCTAATTGAAAATTAACTTTGCTCATTTCGTCTCATCTGCAAGCATCAACTCAAATACCCTGCTAAGCGTTGCCTTCCCAACGCACCCATGCCCTCGCAGCATCCATCGCAGAAGGGCCCATGCCTATCATACAGAAACCCTAGTCACTATATGCTCAAGAGACCAGGATTATAAATTCAATATTCCCACGCCGCTTGATAAGTCCCTTGTAAGTTTGGTGGAAGCAGGATCAGAGGGCTTAGTGACCTCTTCTTGCTCGCCTATTAGAGGTCATGTTTTAGAGGGTTTGACTCGCAGCTCTCGTAGGAGACATAGACTGCAGAGTGATCTCTCTGAGGGGGAAATGCATAAAATTGAATATGATGATTCATCCTTAAAATGCCCAACCCAAGAGCCAGGTAATTCTCTTCCAATGTTTAAGTCTGCTGCACCTAAATCCCTGGGAAGTACTCCAGGGGTTGACAACAGTGACATATTAAAGCCTACCCTTATTTCTGGTGTTTCCTCATTCCTGGAAGGGTCTGAAAAACATACAGACATTAATATGGTTAATTTTACGCCACCTAATGATGCCTCGCAAGAGGGGGCTAGACCTAACTCCACTTAAATAGAACAATCAGTTCTTGCACAATGGCCAGGTCTCATGGCCAGTATTGCGAAAGAGTTACTCTTATGTACTTGCCCTTTCGACCTTGAACTATTGGTGGACTCACTTAACAACTGGGTGGCAGACTTCCGTTCACCAAGAGTCAATACTGCCTCACAAACTAATGAGCCCCTTAGTCATGTTGCTGGGAACCAGTCATTCAAACGGGACAAGGCCTGTCAAATTAACATACACAGTGAGTTTCTGGAGCAGTCTTCAGAAACCAATCTCCCTATTAGGGAGCTTGTGGCTCCCATTGCGCCTATTGTGGCTACCAACAAAAGGATTGAGCTCTCCAATACTGACACAACAGGCCTGGCACCGGAACCACCTTTTTCCATCCCGGCATTTGCTCAGAAATTGGGTCAAATAGGGTTCAAACAACTTTTACTGATGAATACCATTCCCAAGGCTGGATTTTTACAGTATTTAAGCTCAATAAAGGGTCAAATACCTAAAATAGATGACATGAGCATGCATGATTTTGTTATGGACAAGAGGAACTTTGTTATTACCGATATCGGCAAAGCCGATGGTCCGGAGTCCAGAGAAGCCTTGCACTACAAGGTCCTTGCCTGGCTAAGACAGAGAACTGGACCAGGTGTGGTCTGATTATCTGACCTGAAGATCCTCCATAGGTTGGATCTAAAAGAGTGGTGGGCGCACTCCAATAATGTCTGCATCTTAGTGGGTTGTGGGTCTAGTACGTTACCTGCATTTTTAAGAAAGTGTAAATACATTCCCAGAGGATCCTCCAGTTGTGATCTAATTCTCTGATGTTCTTACAGCTTCTTTGCATGCACCGTATATCGTGGTCTTTGTTTTTTTGTTATTTGTATAACTCCATCTGTATTGATTGCTGTTTGTTGTTGTTCTGTGCCCCTAAGCCTTCGGGTACCGCGATGCGCATTATAAATGATTAAACATAAACATAAACAAACATACATGCGGCTCACAGTTGTGACGGACGTCACTGCTCCATTTACACATGACTCGCACCCTGTTGCGGCCATTTCAATTGTGCTTTGCGAACTATGCCATTAGTACACTTAGATACATTATGTTGAATTGTACTCTGTTGTCCATGCCTGCACTGCACTTAAATGCTTTATGTTGATCTATTCCTTGTTGACCGTGCCATAAGCGCACCTAGATGTATCATGTTGAACTGTATTTTCCTGCCACTAGTGCACCTAGACGCATTATGTTGAACAGAATTCTGTTGCCATTCGTGCACATAGATGCATTATGTTGACCTGTATTTTGTTGTCCTTGCCGCATTGCACCCAGATACTTTATGTTGAACTAAACCGTGCAGATCATGCCAATACTGCTTCAAGATGCAGCCACTGCAACTATACTTTGCTGCCTATACTAGCTTTGAATCTAAATGTGGTTTTGTAGTGTGTACTCTCCCCCTTTGACAGTATAACATCTAGAGGCACTCATTTTATTTGTATGCTACTGCCCAAGTCGGTTGCAGCCAGTAACGGTCCTCTAAATTGCCAGCACTCCCTCTGCCTGTCTCAGCATACCACCTAGATGCGATCTCTCTGACTTGCCCATTGCTGCCCTTGTGAGACTAACAACTAGATACAGTCACTCCGAAGCTCATACCCAAACCACTCCTAGCACTGCTAACGATTACACCATCTCCCAGACAAAGACAAAAAAAACTGTCAAACACCATTCCCAAGCACCCTGCACAACCGGAATGTTAACACTCTCATCCCAGCCACTAGGGACATTCAGCTCAAGACTACCCTAAACTCTAGAGTCACTATCAACACACTAAATACCCTTACCCTTTCTTCTCAAAAGCCACACACCACCCCCATTCTAACAGCCAACTCAGCATCAACAGTCGTTAACCCCTAACTCCCCAATATAACCAGTCTTCCTGCAATCGCTAAAATCTGACACTAACCCTACTTTGAGAGACAGTGTCAATCATGAAGCACCTTCACTCAAGTGGGCACTCATCAACGCCAGATCCCTCCCAGCACACGCACTAGATATCTCAGACCTTGTCACTGCAAACAATTTAGATCTAGCCATCACTGAAACCTGGCTCCATGCAGCTCCAGGTCCCACACTCTCCCTGGCCATCCCAGAAAACGACACCATCTTCAGATCAGACAGACTGGCTTCTAATGGTGGAGGAGTAGCATGCATCGCGAAGAAACCACTGCTTATAAGAGAAATACCTAACCAAATGTTCCATTCAGGCAAACTTCTGACTATCAAACTAGCACTAACCGCCTCACTTACCGTGACTTTCTATCTCAAATACAAACCACCAGGCCCCACTCTCTCCATCAAAGAAGACGTCGCTCAACTCTTTTCACTTAATACTAAACCGTCCTCCCAAATCATGCTGTTGGGGGATTTAAACCTGGGTCTCAACGACCCAACTGATGACAATGCCATGGCGCTAGCCAATACCATCACTGCGCTGGGATTCTCCCACCGCATCAACCACCCGACACACATCAAAGGCAAAACTCTGGACTGGCTGGGAGATCTCAACTGCAATCCCAAGATCGTATCCAACACTCCATGCCCATGGTCAGAGCATCACATCATCTCCTTCACCATACCTAAGATCCTCCCAGTAGACACCGGATCCAAACATGCACCCACCACTCTCACCAGAAACACACGCAACATCACAGTGGAAAATCTACTACCACTTATACACCCTATCATCAAAAGCAGGCACAACCATAGCATTGACCCACCCAGTATGGTAGAAATATTCAACCAAACCCTCCTTGAGGCCATCGAAAAAATAGCTCCCTTGAGCATACGCAAAGCCAAACCAAGAGTCCATTTAAACACCTGGTACATTCCCAACCTCAAAACACTACGATGCACAAAAAGAACAGCAGAATCAAATTGGAAGAAATACCCTACAGATGTTAACAAAAAAAACTTCACAGTCGCCTCCAGAAACTATAAACTTGCCATCCTACAAACAAAAATCTCCACCTATAATGAGAGAATCTTGAAAGCCAGCTTTGGCACAAAGGAGCTCTTCTCAATACTAAGAGAACTGAAATTTCCTGTAACACCCCACAGCACCTGCCTTAAAGACATGACTTGGTGTTTTGGCATTCAGAAAGCACTCTTGGATAAAATCACTCTTTTACAATCTAAAATTGAAGTAAAAAGGAAGATCTTAACACCTGATCAAAGCACTCTTTATCCTGCACATACACCCCAGATTACATCACCATTTGAATTCATCGTGTCACAACTTCAGAAGTATGGAAAATCATCACTAACCTCAAACCCCCCAGATGCCAAGGTGACGCTTGCACAGCCTCAATCATGAAAGGCTGTGCTACTGAATTAATACCCTTCCTCAAATCACTAACTAATGCCTCATTTGAAACAAGTACTGTCCCCTCCAACTTCAAAGACACATGGGTCATCCCCATGCTCAAGAAACCCACCCTCGAACCTAACATCTACACCAACTACCAGCCTATAACAACAGTACCCTTCCTACTCAAAATACTGGACAGAGCAGCCTATCTTCAAATTCAAAATCACTTAGAATCTAACAACCTCCTAGGCCTGCGCCAATCTGGCTTAAGGCAAGGACATGGCACATAGTCTGCCCTATTGGACCTAAAAATTCAAATGGACGAAATCAAAGACAATGGCAATCTAGCGCTCTTGCTCCTACTGCTCCTACTAGACTGTCAGCTGCCTTCAATTTAGTCAATCATAATACACTCTGCAAACATCTCGTCTGCCCACTTCTCCACTAAACTTACACTTTGGATACAGTCCTTCCTCTCAGACAGAACTATGAGGGTATTCACACCTAGTGCAGCAGCTCTCCCTGCCCCAGTCCCTTACAGAGTGTCACAAAGATCATGTGTCTCCCCCACACTCTACAATATATTCACGAAACCCCTATTCAACCACCTTGATGACCTGGGTGTCACTTACACGAATTATCCGGACGACACACAGATCCTCATACCTATCACAGACAAACATGACACTGACTCTAAATTAACCAATTATATCTACCAAACTATGCAGGCTTGGATGGCAATTCATGGCCTCTGCCTAAATGATGATACAACAGAGTTACTGCTCATAGGATCACAAAACACATTGAACAAACTAAGCAACCTCTTCAACTCATTTGCCATTGACGGCACTACTATCCAAGTCTCTAAGGTAGTAAAAACCTCAGGTGTGTACCTCAACTCTACCCTCACACTATCCATAGAAGTGAACGCTACTGCCTCAGCCGCAGTGTTCACCTCCAAGCGTATCAATGCCTGCATACCCTTCTTATCCACAGACAGCTGCATCACCCTAGCCAGAGCCCTCATCTTATCCAGTGCAGGAAAGAATCTTATTCGTAACCCTCAACGTAACACACAGGTGCCTTTCCAACTCAGCGCCCAAGTATTTATCCAGCAAATTCCAGAAAAAAACAATCTAATAGACCTACACGCTCCTACCACGAACAACTTCTAACCGTACCCAGATAGAAATTGCAGAAATCAGAGGCCAGCAGCTTCCCAGTGGTCACTGCTAACCTCTGGAACACCTTACCCAGGTCTCCAAGAGCTGAACCATCCTTCTGGACCTTCCGTAAAAATCTGAAAACTTGGCTCTTCACACCAAATTGCTGAAATTCTTGTCATGGTTTTGCTTGTAACCAGTTAATCTGATTTTTGTAACCTTACACTGATAAGCTCCTGTTACTCTATCTCTCTGTATCCTTACCACTGTTTAAATTCTATTGAATATGTACATGCGCCCAGATGCCATAGGGTTGGGTGCACTATATAAATGCCAAAATAAATAAACTGAGTCCCCTGCTATCAAGGGAGGGTCCTCAGTGGCTACTAACCCCTCTCCCGCAGGAATAGGCGACTCAGTGGTCTGTGGAACTGGACTAGGTGCTACTGGCCACGCTGGTCCTTCCAAGCCCTCTGAAAGCCCTCCAGGCCCTAAGGCTCTGAGAGTGTTCAATATGGCAATCTCTTTGGCCCTCGATTGGGTAGCCGCTGCGACTATCTCGGGATCATGAAGATCATTACCCAACAAACATGGCTTGCTTGGGTAAGCCCTTGCAAGCAGGATCCCCTTTCCTATGGCCAGCTCCTTACACACAAAACAACCTTTGGGTGGTGAGAAAGCAGGAATCCCATTGTTAGGGGTGCCTGTGCTCTTCTTTTCGGTGTGCACGGCTGAACTAGAGTTTTGGATTTCCCTTCATTCTTTTGGGTACCTGACTTCGTATAGGTTTGTTTACTTTTAATTCTGATTTCTCTTCCAGTTTGGTGTGCTCGCCTGAGCCTTTTTCTGGACTCGAGTACTCACAAACCTGTCGCAGCCTTTGCGAGATCCCTAGTGTCTGTAATAGTCTTGTCCACAAGATGCTGGTGTAGGTCAACCTCACAATGATTAAGTACATGCTCACACGCAATCAAATTGTACATCGTTTTAAATGTGTCAACTTTGTTACCAGCCACCCATCCGCTCAGATATTTCAATGACAAGTGTGTGAACTCTTCAAATGTCTGCTCACTTTTCTTTCCGAGCTCCATGAATCTCTTAAGATACTGTTGTGGGGTTTTACAGATCTTCCTGAGGAGGGCTGCCTTCCTGCTCTCACAAATAGCCCTTTCCTCAGTAGTTTACAGAAGAATTGCATCAGTCCCTTGTGTCAGTAAGGAACTCATCAGGACTGCACCCCACAGTACCTCATCCACCTCCTGTAGCTGGAAAGCCAGCTCGAGCACTTCAAACCAGTAAAAAATATCCTTCCCCACTTCATAAGCCTGCACTAAGTCTTTGGGGATGTGCCACCGGGGCTTATCCTGGGCACTCTGGTTTGAAACACGATGGCTGCTTTTGCTAGTGGTGGATCTGTTGGCCTCCTTCTGCTCTTCAAGCGCCAGCTTGCGCAGCTCTATGGTGACCTTGTCCCACTGTTTCTGTTCCTCTAGTGCTAGTCTCCTCTCCTCGAGCAGGAGCTTTGTACACCACTACCTCATTAACAGCCGGAACAATTACTGGGCCACTTAGAGACTGTGCTGAGGCCTGGGGCCTGCGGGATGCCGTATTAGCCCCTGTCCTCAGTGACACTCTCGAGTGTTGAGAAACCACTTTCCCCCCGCCGGGATGGTTGGCGAGAAACACTGCTCATGCAGTCGTCCTTGTCATTTTCCCCCTACAGAAGGTCTTGTATATTCGGGTACACAGGGCCTAGCCCGTCCCCTGGGATCTTCTCCCAAACTGCCCTTGCTTCTATCCAAGCTTGGAGGCTGGTCAGCAACTCAGGTTTATTAAACTTAGTGCTGTGGGGAAGGCCCCTCTCTTGACATAAGAAACGCAGGACATCCTTGGTCCTGCCTTTTACAGTCTTATTGTCAAGATCCATGACTATTACTAATACCTAGCAGTGATTAAACGTTGCCTGCAACAGTACTTTTATCATTGGGGAACTAAGCTGTGCACAAGTGTCACGCTCTACAGATCCTTCCCGAGCTTCCTTCTCACCTGTCTCTTGTATGGTGCTGTCTGGGGCTTCAGAGTACTTCTTTCTGCGGGGTTTCTGAGGCTTCTTGACCTTCTTCTGCTATTTCTGATGTAAGTAAGGGCGAGCTCCTCGGAATCCACCTTGGCCTGAAGAGCAACACAGACCCAGCAGGATTCCAAGGAGCAAGCTCTCAAAATAAACAGGGAAAAAGCCACAAAGGCACAAAAAACCCTGATGGAAAGTCTGTGTAGAGGACGTAGATGAAAGTCCTTCTCTTGATGTGAAGACGATGTGCACAGAAAAAGTCAAACAACTTCCCAGCGGGGAAGAAGATCCGGTCTCCAAAATGTTAATTGCTCAGCTGAAATCCTTTGGTAGAGCACACTGGATAGATAAGTATTCTGGGATAGAATCTAGCAAAGAGATAAATGAGTACAGAATGGGGAATCCAGAAGAAAAGAAAAAAGAATACAGTACCTCTGAGTCCCCTTGAAAAAAAGGAAATGATGGCCACTGTGGAGTATAAGGAAACACAGAAGTTACACCTCAAAGGAAGAATAAACTGCTGTAGAGACAACCAATTAGTTCCACAGCAGAAGAACACCAAAAGCGATGCAACGCAGCGCTGTGAATCTCAGAGATAAAGGGAGCCGCGAGCATGGTGAAAGAGTATCAGCAGGAGAGAGCCGTAAAGTGTGGTGAAAAAGAAAATCAGACTAACAGTAAGTGGAAAGCATGACGCCTTAGGAATGGTGTTCGGCAAAGTTTGTCTGCATTACCCTCTGGCACCACTACACACAACTAGCACTAGAGGTGGAAGCAAAACCAACCTTTGGTATAAGTCTGTACCACACAGTTTTTGGTAGCGAGCTGAGCAGCCAGGCTTATCTCAAGAGGGAATGTGAGCTTGCAAGGATGTTACACTGAGGTCAATAATTACGAGTATTTAGATAGCCACTTATACTCAAGGTTTCTTGGTAAAACACTTCTTAATTTATTACACAGTCAGTTAGAAAACATTCACTAGAAGGAGGCAATCAATATCACACAGAAATATACTACAGTACTTTACACTATTAGGTTCTGAGACATTTAAACTACTTTGAATTAGGAGCAACATGGCATTCAGAGCATTTGAAGTAGGAGCAAAAAGGCATAAGTTAATAAAACGAATAATGGAGTCACTCTTCCACGGTGCAAATAGTTTGAGTTCACCAGAGGAGTTGATTCAATGCAATATTTAGGCCAAAGTCAATGGGCTAGTGTCTTGTATAGGTTAAAACGGTTCTGGTATTTTAAACGGAAAAGTCTTTGCCACGGTTCTGGGAAGTAGTTCACGGAAGAAAGGTTCATATGTCGGGTCACAAGCTGACTAGGCCTGCAAGTTGCCAAAGTTGAACGCACTTTCGCAGTGAGAGGTAAGTTCTCTCGGTAGGGTTTTCATAGTACCTTGTATAGAAGAAAAAGATGCATCTGATGACTTCTGTTCCTGGCAGTTCCTGCAGATCTCGCTTTTCCTGAGCCTCAGTAATGCGGACAAGAGGGAGGACGCCGGGGCACTCCTGCACTGTACAGGGACTGGTCAAAAAGCTAGCAAACTGGCAAATCTTCGATTCCGGTAGCTGTCTTAAAGCGCACAAACTGGTGTCCTTTTCCCTGGATATACGGTTTCCTGCAGCACTCTGAGGAAAATACAACCAGCTCCGAGAATGGTGTCCAGGTGGCTTACGAGTTGATAGGTCCTACCAACTCAAAGGGAGAAGTCGTCCTTGAAGGGCTTCTCTGTCGAGATGAACTTGGCGATTCAGACCTGCAGCAGGGCTTCACCGGGCAAACCAACGGTCCAGGAGTTGCAGCAGCCGTGCTCTTCCAGCTCGTCTTTGGTTCTTTCGTTCCAGTGGTCGACTCTTCCTTCCAAGCCAAGAGACTAGCCTTGTAAACAGTTTTCTACCATTCATTCCAGCCTAGATGCCACTCACCCAGCAGGGTGGCTGTCCTTGCCGGACAGTCAGCCAGCCAATCACGCCAGAGTGCATTTGGTTCTCCTAGGAGACTAAGCACAGGGAGTTTCGGGCACCTCCCTCACTTTCTGCCCACCCCAGACACTCGAACGCCAGAGGCGGTCTTCAGTCCTGAAGCCCGCCAAAGGTGTAGGAACAAAGGGACCAAACGTAGTTTGGCGTGCAGAGACAAACTCTAGAAGGACCTTTCCAAAAATAAATGGTGAAAAAAGAAGACCGGGACCTTTTTAAACAAAGAGGGCTCAGACGCCATCTTGAAAAACATGGCTCCCGCGATTTATAGCTACCGGTGTTTGCGGTCGGGAGAAATCATGGTAGTTCATTGTAAAACCACTACCACCAGCCATTTCGATAGGAAAGGGTAGCATTTGACTGCTACATGAGTTTCTAGACATAGGGGACACTAGGTAACCCCTCCAGCACTCTATTGTAAGATAGTGTGGGCTGGGTCTAGGAATTTAAAAAGACTAGTAAAGTCAATTTAACTTTACATTCTCTGGAAAACAGTAGTTTATGCCAGAGAAGGTATTTAAACCTTGGGACAGCCACAAAGGCTTCCATGTGTCACTACACTGAGGGTGCTGTGTGACACACATGAAAATGATGATGCCTATGGAGTTGTCTAAATCTCCATAATCAAAGAACACAAGAGTAAAACACACATCAAAATACATGAAAAAGTGGGAAAGAAAGGCTCACACTACTTCTAGGTAAAAGAAATCAAGTCCTCAAAATCCAGCAAAGTTGCTGGGGGTCTCTAAGTTGAAGGGAATTAGCACATTTTTGAAAATTCTCCCTAACACTTGTTCCCTCCAGACTAAGGGACAGGAGGATTTAATCCACCCCTGGATGAATCTCCTTACTCCAGTCGGTCATACATTCTTGGGAGACCACCAGCATTTTGGTGATTACACCCTGACCTCTGTTCAATGGTAAAATGAAACCCCTGTAGGCTGATTGACCATCTTAACAATTTAGGATTTTCCCCTTTCATCTGCATTAACCATCTCAAGGGTTGGCGGTCTGTCTGAATCACAAAAGTAAATCCATACAAGTATGGTCTAAACTTCTTCAGAGACCGCCAATGGCAAAACACTCTATGGTTGCCCACCTTGCCTCAGGTTCCGTCAGCTTCCTGCTGATGAAGCAGATGGGGTGTTCCCTACCTTTCTCATCCAGCTGACTCAGAACTGCACCTATACATGTATTGGAAGCATCTGTTGGCACAATGAAGGTTTGGCTATAGTCAGGAGCTCTTAAGACTGGAGCTTGACAAAGGGCTTTCTTAAGTCCTTCAAATGCCTTAGGGCACTCCTCATTACACTTGACCTTTTTGGGAAATTTAGGCGAGGAGACCACATTTAAGGGAGAAGCTGTGGACCAATAGTTCTCTATGAAGTTCCTATAATAACCAGTGAGACCTAAGAAGGCTCTCACTTGGGTTTGAGTAGTGGGGGTGGCCCATTCCTGTACAGTGTGTACTTTACTACGCAATGGCCTTATTTCACCCCCTCCTACCTCATGTCCAAGGTAGACAACTTTGCTCTGACCAATTTGACATTAACTTGCCTTTATGATCAGATGGGCCTGCTCAAGAGCGTGCAAAACATATCCTAAGTGGTCAACATGTTCTTTCCAAGTAGGGCTGAACACTGCAATGTCATTCAAGTATGCCATGCAGAAGTCCTGCCATGCAGAAGTCCTTCATCCCATTCAGAACTTGATTAACCATCCTTTGGAATGTTGCAGGTGCATTCTTTAGTCCAAAAGGCATTACCTTAAACTGGTAGAGGCCTGCTGGGGTCGAAAATGTAGTTTTCTCCTTGGTATGGTCTGTTGGGGCTATTTTCCAATAGCCTGATGTTAGGTGAAATGTACTGAGGTACTTGGCTGAACCAAGTCTGTCCTAGGAAAAGGATGGACATCAGTCTTTGTGACTGCATTTAGAGCTCTATAGTCCACACAGAATCTCAACTCCTTGGATCCTGCATTTGGCAATAGTACAACTGGACTAGATCATGGACTTGTAGATGGCTCTATTACCTCAAGATCAAGCATCTTGTTTCCCTCTTCCTTCACGTGGGTTCTTACATGATCTGACATCCTGTAACCTCTGCTTTTAACAGGTAAACAGTCACCAGTGAGAAATACATGCTGGGCACAAGGGTCCAGCCTGGTGATAGTGAAAACAGGGAGGCAAACTGATTTAACAGAAACATGCACTAGTCCTGTAATTCCAGTGTCAGATTAGAAGGGAGATTAACTCCTTCTAACTTCTCATCTAAAGGTTGTCCCCTGAGGAGATCAGGTAGAGGTTCACTCTCCTCCTCCTCCTGAGCAGAAGCTAGAAGCAAGCTACCACTTCTGGTCTTGAGACATGGGCTTTTAGACGGTTGGTGTGATAGACCTTGGGAGCATCCTTAGGATTGCCTAAATCCACCAAATAATTGACCTCTCCAAGTTTTCCCACAACCTTAAAGGGTCCAAACCATGTGTCCTGTAAGACCCTCTGCCTTGTAGGTACCATAACTAGAACTTGCTGGTCTTGAGTAAACTCACCCATGTTGGAATTCTGGTCATGCATATACTTCACCAGAGCCTGACCTGCTTTCAAGTTATCTGCTGCTTCTGTCATCATGTGTGTCATTCTCCTCCGGAGACCAAGCACATAGTCAGTGAATCTCACTGGCCTGGGGAAGGAGCACTCTCCAACCCCTCCTTATTTAGGGCCAATGGACCTCTAACTGGATGACCATAGAGAAGCTCAAAGGGACTAAATCCAACTCCCTCCTGAGGGACTTGACTATAAGCAAATAGAAGGCATGACAATAGAAGGTCCCACTTTCTTCTAAGGGGTTCTTCTAAAGCACCTATCATGCTCTTCATAGTTCTTTTAAGCCTCTCTACCAATCCATTTGTCTAGGATGGAAGGCAGTTGAGAACTTGTAAGTCACTCCACAGTTTTTCCACATGGCCTGCATGTAGTGGGACATCAAGTTTGATCCCCTGTCAGAGATGACTTCCATAGGAAAACCTACCCTGGTAAAAATAATACCAAGTAGGGCCTTAGCAACAGCCGGAGCTGTAACAGTCCTCATAGGTATGGCTTCAGGATACCTAGTAGCATGGTCTAATACAACCAGTATAAATTGATTGCCTAAAGAGGTGGGAGGGTGTAAGGGACCAACAATGTTGATTCCTACCCTTTCAAAATGGACTCCCACCACTGGGAGAGGCACCAAGGGTGCCACATTCTTGGCTGCATTCTTGCCATATTCTGACAAGGGTGACAGCTCCTCCAGAATGTATCTACATCAAACCCCAATTTAGGCCAGTAGAAATACAGAGAGAGCCTTCCCTTGGTCTTCTTGAAACCCAAGTGACCAGCCAAAGGAATCTCAGGGGCTAACTGTAGGAACTGTTGACTGATCTCTAGAGGCACTACAAGTCTTCTGTAGTCCCCTGGGATAGACTCAGTTGGTTCGCTGTAGAAGAGTCCATCTTCCCAGTACAAACTGTGCTTCCCTGGCTCTTGCCCGTCCAGCTGGGAAGCTGCCTGTTGGCAAAGTCCTTCAAGAGTAGGACACTCTCTTTGAACTCTGCTGAGGTCTGCCCTAAAGGGGCCACCTTCTACCAGTAAAGACTGCAGCTCAGGATTGTCTTTAGGATCCAGATCTCCAACAGGGGGAAGGTCTTCTTCCAGCTCTGAATCTTCAGCAACTGATTCAACATTTCCTGGTTGTTCCTCACAACTTGCTTTTTCTTGGAGATCTTGGAGACCTTGGGTTTCCCCATTGCCTATTTCTTCTTAGAAATAGCAGTTAGTAGTTCCTGTGGGCTGGGTGTTATAGTTTCTTCTGTAACATCCTCTGGAGAGCCATCTAAGGTACTCTCCCTGGCATTCCTTGTCTGTTCCTATTTTCTTTTGCTCTGAGGCCTGGGGGTGCTTGATACAACTCCTAGAGTTTTTAAGTCATTCCCCAACAGAACTCTCCCAGGCATACCACTCTGCACACTAACAGGTATCTTGACAGTCATGTTGTTGCACTGGATGAGAGCTGGTAATCTTGGAAGCATTTGAACAGGGCCTCCAGCAAGTTTAGTGAGGCCTTTGGGTGCCTTAGCAACATCCTCAGGTTTGAAAAAAAATTCATCCACCACTGTATTGCTGGCCCCAGTGTCTCTAATGGCAGGGGTCTCCTGACCATTTACAAGTGCACTGTCCTTATAATATTCTTTTGTGGTATCTGGAATTGAATTATAGAAATCTACATTCTGCTGTTCCCACAGACCCAGGGACACTAACGAAACACAGCAGAAACCCCAATGGGATATTCAGCCAGTAACTGAATGTTTCCACTTGCCATTTGTACTTCTCCCTCTGGAGAAAAGGCTAAGGAGACAGTGTGGACGCCTGAAGATTTACCCTTACATCTGGGATCCCCTTTCACATGGTCAGTAGACCCGGAAGCATAACATTTTCCAAATGTTTTGATAAATGGGGGTTTCGGCTGACCTCCCTCTGGTTTGGCACCAGAGGTTTCACTAGCCTGATTTGGTTTCCCTTGTGGCTTAACATTTTTCTGTTTGGGGCCCTCTTTTGGATTGTAGGTATTAGAATTCTCTTTGCCATCTTTTTTTTGCTGCTTCCCAACATCTTTTTTTGAGTTGCCCCAGAATCCTTGTGAGTAGCCCTGTTGGCAACCTACAAGTCTGCAGAATTTGATAACTTCTTTGGATCAAGTTCCTTAGAGTCAGCCAAGTGCTGTCTCAGCTCAGGAGAGCAGGCGTAAGTAAAAAAAAATTCAAACAAAAATAGATTTCTCAATCCTTCAAAAGTGTTAACTCTGTAATCATTTCCCCAACCATCTAAATTCTTCAAACATTCACACACCCAGGTAGCCCAATGGGTACCATCATGCCTTTTGAGGGTCCTAAACCTCTTAAGGTACTTGGAAGGAGTTTTCCCAAATCTAGCTATCAAAGCTAGCTTCACATTTTCATACTCCAATCTTTCAACTTCCCCCACCTCCATTACACCATCAGTTGCAACCTGGGGGAGCCTAGACAAAAGCCAAGGAATCAACTGATTCCCTGTGAAACCCTGAATTCCATAGTTATACTCAAAAGCAGCCAACCAATCCAAAATATCAAGTCTCACCTCATACATGCTCACAGCTTCTTTAGGCATGCAGGGTCTCTTAGGACTGGAAGACCTAGAAGACTCTGGGAGAGAACCATTTCAAGAGGCAATTTCTTCATTTCAAGAGCATGATGCATTTCCATTTCTCTGAGTGTGATTTCTTGATGTTTACTTTCAGTTTGCATTTGGAGCCTTTTTAACTCTAACTCAAGTCTCATTCTTCCAAGAGAGACACATTCTGGACTCAGTACTGGACCTGGTAGGGTCCCTGTGGCTAAAGGTTGAGGCCCAAGAGCTTGTTAAGGTGCAGAGGGGCTCACTTCCTGAGACTCCTCTAACTCTTCTTGCTCATCAATAACATTAGAGTTAGACTCTAAATCATTATCATCCTCATCAACATTTGCCACATTTCATGAAGGAGTAGGTGTAACAGACCTACTTCTCCGGCTTTGAAATTCCAACAATCTTTCAACCAATTCGTTTTTTCTTTCCTTTAACAGGGAGGTTCCAAACCTTACACATTTCCTTCAGTTGATCTACTGTTAAACTTATCAGGGCCTCCTGTCTGTAGTTATCCATATCAAGCATGATAAAAATCACTTTTCTAGTGGTGCTTAGCCTTGTGAAGGTTACTTTCTGAACAAAAGTAAAGCAGAACTCTCAATGTAACAACTATACAATTTAGCCTCACCGCCTGCCAACAGTGTTAGGCAAGGTTTGTATGCAGTACCCTCTGGGACCACTACACACAACTAGGACTACAGGTGTGAGCAAAACCAACCTTTGGTATAAGTCTGTACCACACAATTTTTAGTAGCGAGCTGAGCAGCCAGGCTTATCTCAAGAGGGAATGTGAGCTTGTAAGGATGTTACACAGAGGTCTATAATTACAAGTATTCAAATAGGCACTTACACGCAAGGTTTCTTGGTAAAACTCTTCTTAATTTATTACACAGTCAGTTAGAAAACATTCACTAGAAGGAGGCAAACAATATCACATGGAAATATACTATAGTACTTTACACTATCAGGTTCTGAGACATTTAAACTACTTTGAATTAGGAGCAAAATGGCATTCAGAGCATTTGAAGTAGGAGCAAAAAGGCATAAGTTAATAAAACGAATAATGGAGATACTTTTCCACAATGAAATAGTTTGAGTTCACCAGAGGAATTGATTCAATGCAATAGGTAGGCCAAAGTCAATGGACAAGTGACTTGTACAGGTAAAAACGGTTCTGGTATTTTAAACGGAAAAGTCTTTCCCACGGTACTCGGAACTAGTTAACGGGAGACAAGTTCATATGTCAGGTCACAAGCTGACTAGGCCGGCAAGTTGCCAAAGTTGTACGCACTTTCGCAGTGAGAGGTAAGTTCTCTCGGTCGGGTTTTCACAGTACCTTGTATATAAGAAAAAGATGCAGCTGATGACTTCTGTTCTTGGCAGTTCCTGCAGATCTCGCTGTTCCTGAGCCTCAGTCGTGGGGACAAGAGGGAGGACGTCGGGGGACTTCTGCACTGCACGGGGACTGGTCACAAAGCTGGCAAACTGGCAAATCTTCAAGGCCGGTAGCTGTCTTAAAGCGCACAAACTGGTGTCCTTCTCCCTGGCTAATCGGTTTCCTATAGCACTCTGAGGAAAATACAACCAGCTCAAGAATGGTGTCCAGGTGGCTTACAAGTTGATTGGTCCTACCAACTCAAAGGGAGAAGTCATCATTGAAGGGCTTCTCTGTTGAGATGAACTTGGAGATTCACACCTGCAGCAGGGCTTCACCGGGCAAACCAACAGTCCAGGAGTTACAGCAGCCATCCTCTTCCAGCTCGTCTTCGGTTCTTTCGTTCCAGTGGTCAACTCCGCCTTCCGAACAAATAATCTTGCCTTTTAAACAGTTTTCTCCCATTAATTCCAGCCTAGCTGCCACTCACCCAGCAGGGTGGCTGCCCTTGCCGGACAGTCAGCCAGCCAATCACCCTAGAGTGCATTTGGCTCTCCTAGGAGACTAGGCACAGGGAGTTTCGGGCACCACCCTCACTTCCTGCTCACCCCAGACACTCGGGCGCTAAAGGCGGTCTTCAGTCCTGAAGACTGCCAAAGGCGTAGGAACAAAGGGACCAAACGTAGTTTGGCGTGCAGAGTCAAACTCTAGAAGGACCTTTCCCAAACGAAATGCCAAAAAAAGAAGACCAACACCTGTTTAAACAAAGGGGGCTCAGATGCCATCCTGAAAAACATGGCTCCCGCGATTTATAGCTACCGGTGTTCATGGTCGGGAAAAATCATGGTGTTTGTTGTAAAACCACTGCCACCAGCCATTTCGATAGGAAAGGGTAGAATTTGACTGCTACATGAGTTTCTAGAGATAGGGGATACTAGGTAACCCCTCCAGCACTCTATTGTAAGATAGTGTGTGCTGGGTCTAGGAATTTAAAAAGGCTAGTAAAGTCAAGTTAACTTTACATTCTCTGGAAAACAGTAGCTTATCCCAGAGAAGGTATTTAAACCTTGGGACAGCCACAAAGGCTTCCCTGTGTCACTGCACTCAGGTTGCTGTGTGACACACATGAACATGATGATGCATATAGAGTTGTCTAAAACTCCATAATCAAAGAACACAAGAGTAAAACACATCAAAATACATGAAAGAGTGGGAAAAAAGGCTCACACTCTTTTCAGGTAAAAAAAGAAAGTCCTCAAAATCCAGCAAAGTTGCTGGGGGTCTCTAAGGTGAAAGGAATTAGCACATTTTTGGGAATTCTCCCTAACAAATGGCGTCTAGGAAAGAGTGAAAGCCGCAAGGGCAGCGAAAGACCACCAAGTAAGAAAAGTCAGAACAGACATAAGCACGATACAGAGTAAACTTAGTTGTACGGGCAAAGGCTGCGCCGAAAGGTTTAGAAAGAGTCAGAAACAGACGGAGTGGAACAAAAGAAGCTGTAGAGAGAATGGATCGCCATAGGCTGCGAGATGAGAGAAGACAAGGAAAAAACCAATAAGCGCCACAGAAAAGATGTTGGGGACGAGACTCTGGGACAAAAGATAGCGAACAAGAACTACAATAGGGAACAGCTCGAACTCCAACAAGAGATCCCGCAAGGAACTTTCAGAAGAAAACACGGATGCAACGCAAGGAGGGAATGGCTACGCCCATCCTTATAGAGGTGGTAGCCATCTTGGTAGAAGGCTAGACTTCCAGGGCCTGTGCATGACAGCAAGGCTCCAACTGATCTGACCGCTTGCCACCAATGTGACAAATCAACTTCCGGGGCACCAATGGTCCAGGGATTAATATCGGTTTCTAAACCATCAATCAGCCCCACACCTCTAGTACAACAGAAGGGTTCCGAACATGCCAATCCGAATAAGTATACACAAGCCAAAACTGTTGGCTTTGCCAATGCTGGTTTTTAACAGGACTTCAGTGAAGGACATACATAATGCTTATAAATCGAGTGGCTAAAGGCAGACCTGGCCCTAGATTTTATTACACCAATAGCATTTTTACAGGTACAGTTAAATCATTAACCCTCAGAAAAGTGATTTAAAAAAACACTGGCAGGCTCCACAGTGAAAAGGCTGATGGAAAGGCTTGATTAAAGTCAGCTGAAAGAGTTCCCATGAAGAGGTGTTTTGGGTGGGGAGTGGCAGAAACTAGGTATGAATGGCGATAGGGATTTGCATGGCAATGGGTGGGAAAATAACCAAACAACACCTTCAAGCTTTGTGTCCCTCCTCATATGCCATTTCTCCATCTGTACTCAAATGCAATAGTTTTGACTTATAGGTGGCTCTGCAACCTTACCGTTGAAACTAAAAATAGAAATCACATGGCAGCAGGTGGACAAGATAATAAAGGCAGTGTTTCCAGAGCAGTGTTCTGGAAGCAGCGAATAAGTCATGAGGTGACCTGTAAGAGGCATGAATACATAGAGCCACGTCTGTGTTATTTATGTCCTAAACTTTCTCAAATCCAATGTCAAAAAGGTGGAAAAAGAGAACGGATTAGCACAAATAAGGTAAAACTCACAAGAATGTAAACCCCTGAACCATGAATGACATGCCAACTATGGAAAAAGGAATGTCTGGCAGAGATGAGCAGTGTAAGGCGTAGTAAATAACAAGTGGGGTGGGAGAACATAAGAGTAATACATGTTAAAAAATATGAAAAGAAAAACGAGCAGTAAAAAGCAAAAAAATATGACCTGATAGGTTGCAAGGAGAAAGTTCAAAGACCAATGCTGAGAAAAAATGAGTGGACCTCGATCCTCATGAGGGAAGTCCATTCTGAACCTGTAATGAAAGTGACAAAGGGGACCATTTGCGACAGAATAGGATGGAAGTGGTAACTGCGGCACAAGTCAGTCGCTGGACCTGGCATGCATGTGTAACCCCATGGTGGTAAACATAGGACTTGGCCAGGGGAGAGGGGATTATAAGCCAGACACAGAAGGGAATTGGAAAGAGGACGTGAAACAGGAAAGGAGGAAAGTAAGAAGGTGAAAGGGTAAGAACGCAGGGGGAGCTACTTCAGGCCAGGGATACTGCAGCAATCCGAGGAAGAACCCCTCAATTACATTAGAAATTAATTAATTTCTCTGTCCGTATTTAGTCCTTCTTCAACACTGCAGAGCATCATTATGCGACTGACTCATGTTGTCTGAGTCAGAGGACTAGTTTACGGCCACGTAATGCTGGGAAAATACGTTTAATCCCCCAAAATCTTTTGGAAGTGGGGATTATATTCATACAAAACTTGAAAATGACCTGCAACTGGGAGATCATATCTACGTGGCTGGTTTTCAGTTTGCACTTAGAGCTCTCATATATATTACTAGCTGTCCCCGGCCACTGTGGCTGCTGTCTGGTTAAATGGAACAGAAAGAAAAGAGAAAGCGTAAAACAACCCCCCTCTCATCCCGTCAGCCCAATAATCCAGGAGTCAGTTATATAGTCTTTCCCCCCTCTCAGTGGTGCCAGTGGTGGAGGCAGAGAGTGCAGTTCCATTCCCTCCTTACTTGTAAGCTGGGTTTTGTGCCCCCGCTTATCCCTCTTCATGGGTCAGAGTTTGCATTGTGCTACCTTGCCTGCTGGAGGATACACACAGCATGGAATGATACTTAGCTCAGTTACTGTTCCTCAGCCCTCTGCCATAAGCATTATAGCACTTGGCAGTTGCTGCACCCATCAGCCAAATTAATACATTCTTAAAAGAGAGACGCGCGATTGGCGTGCTCGCAACCATGCATCCTCAAGTCTGGCTGCATGTCGCTCTGCTGCTTCCTCAGCACGTATTTGAGCCATTCTAAATTGGAAACACTGAAATGGAATCATAAAACATTTAGTATAGCGTGTGTTGCTTTTACGTCCAACAGATGGTGCTGTTTTACCCAAAAAACGTAAAATATTTATTATAGCGTGTGTTGCTTTAACGTCCAACAGATGGTGCTGTTTTTCCCAAAAAATATGGTTTTACCTGTCACAGGTGTGACATCTATGTATAGTAGGTATATAAAAACACACGCCTATTCGAATGCAACATTGTGTCAAAATTTCAAAGCAATCGGTGAAGAACTTTCGGAGATTTAAGATTTTGAACAAACAAACATTTACATTTTTATTTATATAGAAGATTGCAGGGGCACACCAACACATACAATGAAAGTAGGCAGTTGATGAATTCCTTGATTGTGAACATCCCCAGGGTTGCTGAATTGCAGGTAGTTCTGCACTTTCTTTTGTCCAACTTTGCATATACTGCATTTTGTGCACCAATGGAAATCACATGGACATGTTAGTATCCATGTTGGGAATACCATCACTGCTTTGTGTAACAGGTTGGGGCAGAATTTGCTTTTGAGCTTTCATTTCCATAAATAAATACTGCCAGGTACTGGATTCAAATAATGGATCAAAATAGACCTTAGGCTACTGTGAGTCAAAGGTTGGAGCAGGGCGGAATGTTCAAAAAGAGGAAAATGGTGTTACATTGAAGTATGAATACAGCTAAATCTTTGTGTTTGTCACTCATTTTGTATTGGTATTTATTTGCAGAACAGGGATATCAATTTCAATCAGACGTGTCTTACAATAACAGTAACAGATGGTGGCGGCATTCCCCCGGAAGGGTCCCTGGACAATAGCACAAAGATGAGAACAAGTGGTGAGCCAGTTTATGAGGGTGTAAAAAGTGGGGCATATACCAAAGGCTTACCTGTCGTAAGGAGAGTCCTGGATCACCTGCCCTGCATATCCGATCTCTCTGCCATGGGTCTTCAGTTCACGCCACATAGTGTGTGCTCCTCAATAAAATAAATAGGATGCCATGTCCTCATTGCCCCAGTGAAACTCCACTGTGGTCGTTCCAGGGTGAGTCCTCAACACCAAAATGGTGGGCAAGAAGATGAGTACAAGTTGGGTCAGTTAATGAGCACCAGGTTGAGTAGGTTGGTGAATGCTGGTTGGATGGATAGATGTGCGAGCACCTTTCTTATCTAGCCACATTGACTAACCCGATGTAAAAAGGCCATTAGGCAAATGTGCATGTTGATCAAGGCAGTCCTTTAAAAGGAGTCCTTGCAGGAAGCCACCCGTGGCCAGCAGGCATGCCTCTCGGTGCAAAGCCACCAAAGTGCTCCGAAATGCCTGAAAGAAGCGTACTTACTAGCATGCATACATTCATTCAATGCTTACCAAGTCTTTCTAGTCTTCTTTATGTCACTATCCATCTAGCTATGAGGGGGAAAATGTGGGTTACTCAAAGCTGCCCCTTCCCTGTACAGGGGGTGCAAGGATAAATAGATTCTAAGAGATCTATTCGGATCAATGTTGGATAACATTCAGTTTGAATGATTCTTATATTTATTCATTAGAAAAATAATGGTTACAACTGTTGTTCATCAGCTGCTTATCTTCAATCAAGAAAAACACTTCACTTACCAAATTGTCACTTGACAAAACTCAAATTAAATCGTTGCTTGCTGATAAAAAGAAAATTGCTGGCATTAATGTTTCAATTACACATAATGGGCTGCTGATAATGAGAGGGATAAGAACAACATGGGAACAAAAATGACATTGATGTATTCCTTTTCTGAACGGTCTTTACCAGATGTACATCTTTCGTTATGACAAAATATCTGCTGGGACCTGAATTGCGTCTAATACTTGATCAAATACCTGGCATTCGGCTGATTATGTTATGTGAATGAGATGTGTACCATGCACCATTGCCATGTGCATGGTCTCACAGGCACTGTGGTGAATCTGGAATAGATTGGGTAACCCTCTCCCCAGACCTGGAACATAACATACTTACATCTATAACTACAATGGACATACTCAACGGCTGGCCAACTTGCCACCACACTATAAGCACAAGGCCTCCTCTCTGGGCCCACAGCCCACTGGTGCCTCCTACACACACACCTAAAAAGGTTACAAGCAAGCATGCAGAGCTCACAGTACAACACAAAGCACTGCAATCCTGCCTTTCCCTCTTCTCGCGACCAATCAAACCCACCCAAGGAATATTGCAGTGGTTACACCCTTGACTGAAATATCTGTCAGAACATGTGTTCATTAGTTACGTCTTCCTTAATCCCATGTTGTATTGTACCATAATTGTTTTCAGATAGGGATACGATACTTGTACAAACAATTGCTAGCTGGCTGCAGTGGTATTAGCAGTGGTATTAGCATAATTGACCTAAAAACATTTGACCTAAAACATTTGATCAAATTCTTGTGACCTTTTTTTGCAGTCAATTGTAATTAATAATTTATATGGGGGGGTAAGGGATTAGGGGATTAGGTTAAAGGAAAGTGGCGTGGGGGTCTACCCCCGCATTTTAGACCAAAAAAAGGTCAAATAAATTAGCTCAAATGTGATTAGGTCAAATGTTTTAGGTCAAATAGACCCAAACCGGCTGGAGCATCCTTGCTTGTTCACTTTTTCAACCATTCATGGACAAGCTACAAACTGCCATCTCAACCGTCTCTGATGGGTCTACCAGGGCTTATTTTAAAAAGTCTAGGGGAGCATGTCTATATTATGATTTTACCGCACTGCACGCATTTAACCCCTCATCTGGTCGTTAGCGACCAACCAACAGTACATTAGGTGGCATCAACATGCTGAGAGAGTATTTTTTAATTGAGGCCCTGTGCTCCATGCACCATTACATGTTGTAGTATAGTGAGACCGATGATATGTTCTTATCACAATGTATATGTCATGGCCGGACAAACAGCTTGCTCCACATACGAGGATTTGGAACTCACCATCGAGTGCAGCCTCTGGACTTGGGTGCATGGAACTCTTTGGTTTTAGTACTCTCTTTTGAGTGCAGTCATTCAAATCCAAACTAGTCCACTTGGCAAGGGCTGGCAAAGGTTGAATGTAGGTTTGAGGGTATGGTGGGCATCTTTGATCAACCACCTCAGAACTGCACATTCACATTTCCTTTTTCTCCAGCCTCACTATTTCCAGGGTTGAGGTTGCTGGAAAAGGTTGAGTCCAAAATCTGGCCAAGAAGACAACACCAACTGTTGATACATGGGTTCTGATATGGCACTAGATGCCATCTCAACTAGTACTCAGGTTTGTCCTCATCATCACACACCAGATCCAATCTCATCATCGCACACCAGATCCAATGACCTAACCATGGAAGCTAAGGAGAAGGGTACACAATTTGTCATAATCATAGGACGAGTTGTTTTTTTGCTTTTTTCCCCAGTGAAATGAATATTAGTTACTGTTATAAGTCTTTGCACCCAACCGCAAAATGGTGAACGTGAGCATCTTCTGCCAGGACAAGCCTGTGTTCCTCGGGCTCTCTCTGGACACCATTTCCCCATCTTCCCTCTCCTACCCTATGCCTGCTATCACTTCATCATCTGCCATGTCTCGGTATCACCTGGCAAGCCTCTCTCGCCCCCTGTCTCTGCTGGCCCATTTCTGCCTCGGCCACAGGTCATCTGACTCTCCCACCCCCCACCCTACATCTTCAATGCTGCTTCAGCATAAGGGCCTGTCTTCATTTTCTCTGCACTCACTTATTTCCTTATGCATAGAACTGCGTTCGCTCATATTTCTTCTCTTTTTAGAGGGTTCTCACCATCACTTCTCGTCAGGAGCATAGGTGCTAATGGCGATTGTACCCAAGGGAGAGGTTTCTATTAAATGTTAATTGCACTTATGTACTTTTGGGTTCCCTGCATGCAATTTTTAACATTCAGAACACGTGAGGAAATACCGAATAGTACAACTGTGCGTGTGCCTGCTTATTCTTTCGTTTTCCTCTCCGCTTTGAGAAGAAAAAAAAAATGCTGCCTGCATTTTACGCTTTGCAGGTGGCCTTTATTAATAAAGTTCTACAGCAACCGCCCATATAGCAAGTATAATCGAGGCAGATTCCATAGGAATCCAACCGTTTTACGCCTGCGTGAAAAACTCATGGAGGCGTAAAACAAAGTGCACTGCCAAGATGGAGAAGGCCTGCATGGCAGGGCTCTTAACTCCTCCACCTCGTCAGTGCTTGAAAATGGAGCAGGGCAGGAAATGGAGTTGTAAACGCATTCCACCTTGATTTTACACCTCCATTTCCCGTACAGTGGCAAGTTTAAACTGTGTGTGTCTAGGTAAGCGCCCTAGCTTCCCTATTATCCAGGGATGGTGTGTGGTTAACAGATGGTAACCTCTTTTCCAACATCATTATCGCCATGTTACTTTAACCTATATTTGACCTGAGCTATATGCAAAGAAAGATCCAAAAAATCGTACACTGGCTTAGTCTTCTTGTTGACACTCTGTTATTATTTTAATGTGCCTCTTAGGTTGGCCAGACATTATTCTGTTGTACGTATTTCATTACTAAATTACCTTCTTGCAATCTGAAATCTATCTACTATTTGTTAGATACAATATCAAACTTGTAGCATTATATAAATTGTTTGACAGATGTTCTAATCTGCTAAAACTGGTAAAAACAGAGCTTAGCTAAATGGGCTGTCGGACAACTTTGGAAAGGCTCGTGCTGAGGCATCAAAGTGATTAAGGATGTGTAGGCAACATCAGTTCCTTTGGTGAATAGTTTACTCAATGCAAAACATGGCCACTGTCCTTTTAAAACCAGTTATTACAAAATAATAAAGATGTGGGCCATGGCTGCCTATGGCCGCGGCCCACATCATCCTGCCTAGAAGGTAACCAGATCCGACCGGTCCTGGCCTCCTTTGGATGTGTCTACTGTACTTATTGCCACAATAAGGCAAAAACACTGAATCCAGTGGCCAATGGCCACGACCCATATCCCCCTGCCCATAGCCAATGGACAAGTATTTCTGGTAAGAGGAATAGCTCCCTCTCTCAGCAGTGGCACATATCCCCCTTCCTAGTGACTTACCAGATCCCACCAGCGATGGCCTTTGGCCATGTCCATTGTCCACGTGGCAAACATTTGCCAAAAATAGCATGGTTTGGCCATGGTGAGAGGCCACTACCTTCGCCATGTCCACTGTGCCTGTTGCACCAAATAGGCTAAAAGTCAATGGCCAGTGGACCAAGGGCGCGGTCATGGCCCATATCAATAAACCACTCACATTCAAATGATCAAATCCCACCGGCCATAGGCGCTGTACTAATTTTGGTGGTCCTCTGCAGGTTTTACAATGCATTTTGAAAATTTACTGTAAAATTATCACAAAATGACAGAGAAAATGGTTCTCAGTGAAGGAAAAAGAAAAGATGACGGGTTACGCAGGAATGGAAAAAACACTCCACAATTGTGAAGTCTCACGCATTCCCAATGCAAATTTCCCTGTGCCCCCCCCTCAATCTTTCTTGGTTTCCGCTTGTGTGATAATACTCTCTGACCCTCTCCTATTACCCTCTTTCGCTCGCTGGTTCATGTCATACATTTTTTTATCTGGTGCGCTTTGTGACATTTCCATAGGAATCCCATGACAATCCCGCAGGATTCCTCCAGTAGGATGAACATGGTCTGGAACGAACAGGCTCCACAGCCCACTCCTAAGTTTCCCACCACACACGTGGTCCTCTTTCTCCCTACCCACCTCTATCCTGTTATGGGACCACCCCTTTCACTCCTCTAAATATTATTTTGAGCACTTTTCTTATCCGGCTTTCCTCTGGATTACCGCAGGAATCACTCGCATTGAAGACAAAATTGTGGCTTTTTATTTCTGAAAAGTCTAACTGATCCAATGCATTAAGTGAAATTTTAATGTTTTGGGACTGGGGGCACCCACTTCTCTGTCAAATTATTTGAAAACTACTGCAAGGTGTTACCCCAAACCAACGAAAGGCACATTTACAGCTCTTTGTGCCAAGTCGTTTCTTATGTGTTGCAAATTCACCCAGCAGTTTTCGAGCTGCGTGTGTTTAATGGAAGCATTATTTTAAAGTACAAGCCACAATGAAGGTTTGTAAAGTGTATTATAGTAAAGATGTTTTTGTTAGTGTTTTGGGTATGTTTGATTTTATTAGTATCTTGCGATGAGGGTGTGGGGGCCTCCCAACCAATGAGGCGGTTCAGAACAGTGGGCCTCATTACACGGTAGGCGGTAAGGGTTTACCGGTACGGGTATTTTACCGGTACCGGTAAACCCTTACCGCCTTACTACGAGGTCCCTTTGCGGGTTAGGGAATTTAACGCCTGCTTTTTGCAGGCGTTCAAAACCAACCCTAAAAGGGACCAGGGAGCTAACTACGGTACCGCAATTTGCGGTGCCGTAATTAGCACCTTCCCCATTCCCATTATGCCCTTTGGGGCAAAAATGGGAATGGGGAAGGGCAATGGGGGAAGGGGGAATTACCGCCCCACCAACCTTGGAATAGGGCGGTAATTCCCCTTTCCACCAAGGCGGTGCCGGTATTTTACCGGCATGGACCAAGGTGCACGCCATCCGTGTAATGAGGCCCAGTGTCTTTACCACACTGGGTAGAAGGTAAGTGCGCCCCCGTCTCCCCTGCCCCTTCATCCCCACTCCACCCACCTTTTCCACATCTTCAACCCCCCCACTTACCTTTTCCTGCCTCGTCTTTCTTCAGCACCAGGGACACTAGTGCATGTGTATGGCCACCAAGGAAAGGGAGACGGGACTACCGATAATTCCCTGCTCACCAATCAATGGTGGCCATCGTTTTTTGCAGTTTTTTCTCAAATTGAGAAACAGTCAACACGCTGGGCCTCATTACGACCCAGGCGGACTTCGCGGTGCTAAATGCACCGCGAAGCATGGCGGAAAGCCGCCGATAGCGCCATGGGGGTTGGCGGATTTACCGCCCCATTCCGACCTCGGCGGAGCGGTAAATCCCCAATCCCCATTCTGCCCTTCCCCATTCCCATTTTTGCCCCATAGGGTATAATGGGAGTGGGGAAGGAGTTAATTACGCCACCGTAAAATACGGTGGCGTAATTAACAACGAGGTCCCGTAGCGCCATGGTTTTCTCCGGCTGGTAAAACCAGGCGGAGAAAACCTCCATGGCGCTACGGGAACTCGTAGTATGGCGGAGAGGTACGCCATGCACTACGCTGGCGTAATACCCTCTCCGCCAGGGTCCTAATGAGGCCCGCTGTTTCACAACTTGAGAAAAATAAACTATTAAATAAAATGTGCCACGGTACTGATAGCAATAGGACCTGAGGGGGTGGAGCATTACCTCTCTGGTAACACCCCGGGGCTATCGTTAAGGCCCTCACTCCGCACAGCCATGTAACTGACAAGCCTAGGCATTACAAGACCGGTAATGCCACCCCTCCTTGGGTTCTATTGCTTAAATAATGTTATGTTTACTCTACATATTACATGCTTAGAGTTATCATTATATTATATTTATAGTACAATACTTGTAATATGTATATATTAGTCATTAGGCAGGCACATGCTGATGGTTGGTATATTTGTTTTTAAGTATGCAATATACACTATAGTTTATATTTATATTGTGTAGTACTTAAATATCTTGGAATTGTACACGTTATTATGTTTATGTTGAAATTAGTCTTTATATGTAACTTTCATGTTGATTAGATAGTTGATTTGAGATATTTACTGTTTATGTCTTATTTACTGAATGTTTGCACTTTTATGAAAGCATGTTATGATATAGGAATAATTATTTGTGTAATAGTTTATGGTTCCATGATTCTGGGTGGGTTAATGTTAACATGATTTTGAATTTTGCAATAAAAAAAATGTATTTGTAAAAAGAGTACATTATGTTGTAACCTTAACATTGATTAGGTGGAGCACTGCAAAACCTTCCTAGTAAAAGTTCCTCTGGCAGTTTGAAATGGAAAAATATGTGTACTTCTAATGTTCGTACACTTTATCTTAATTCTTTTGTAAGCAACTTTTATTTGGTTGACACTGAACTACATTTTTAATTCACATAACTTGAAATACTATACAGTGTTTTGTGACTTTATGTACATCATTATGATGTTTTGCTGGCATATTTGTGTGTGTACAATGTGAATGTGGTAAGTGTATTTTCTAACACTTTAAAAACATATTATGCACTAAGATTGTATGTGTAATTGTGTAATTTGCATGACAGCCACAATGTGTGCCTTTACAGCCATCCCTCATTTCCAAAGTTAAAACTATCCTCCCCTGTTCTGGGGAGGATAGTTTAGGGTCAATGCGTTCATCTTGGAAGCAAGATGATGCATAGCAACACAGGTTCAAGCCCCACCTCTGCGTTTAGAAACCTCTGGGTATTAAGCGTGTTAAAAATAACTAATTACAATTACATAAAACTAAGTCAGATTGAAAGAGACACATTTTAAATTACAAAAATCAAAAGATGCATGAACTGTGGAAAAATAATCAAAGGAAGGTTTTTTTTTTAATTTTACTTAAGAATATGAAAACTTCCATGGACTTTTTCAAGATTGCTCTTGGTCTCGAACTGAAATTCACCAGAGATTGAGGAAGTTTGTCAATGTATACAACAATGCTATAATTATACTTAATGAACATGCATATTTTAAGTGTAAACACTGTCTTATGTTATCATTTATCAATCCGCTCCTCTGGAAGCAACTCCTTGTGGGCTGTCTGGGCCCGGGGATCAGACTATCTTCAACTTTATCTCACAAAATACTCTACTTCTAGACGACTCCGCTCCTCTGGCACCAACTCTTTGTGTGTAAAGTGTTTTGCTAAACTGAGGGTAGGGGTTCACTCACTTTCCTGTGCAGGCTCCCTCCTTTGGAATAGCCCCTCCCTCCCCCTACGCCTCAAATTCCGGAAGCTCCTTAAGACTTTCCTTCTGTCTTCCTCCTTCCCTCCTTCTCTCCTTTGCTAATGCTGAATCAATGTCCTTGGCCCTTATGCATCCTTGGGGCCTTGACCTCCCACACCAATTCTTCCCAGCTCCTGTCTAGCCACATCACTTTGCATCTGAACACCCTCTGCTCTGGAGACTCACACTTACACCTCCCGCAGCCCAGGCCGTATAGCACTCAACTTTCACCCACAAGCACTTACCCACTCTTCCCTCTTCCTTTCTGCACTTGCACGTTCTGAATATTCACAAGGCATAGTACGTTTGTCCCTCTCCCTCTTCCCCCTCTGCTCTTAAATGTATTTGCCACCCTCCCTGCGTTCCTGCCCTTTGGGAGCTTTGAAACACTATATTCTTATTGTATAAGCGCCTAACAAGCAAACAATAAATAAATAAATGCAAAATGTAGATTGCTGTAGCCCTTTTAAATACAATAATGTATGCATCGTTTAAATTCCATGGGAGTCTTTATTTTATGGTCATGTGTTCACCATTACATTTAAACCATAACAAATGTTGTTTTATATATGTTATGTAGTGTGCACCATTTGTGGAGTTTCCCTAGTAATAAAGAATACTTTACAGTTTTGTAATGTGTTTCTGCAAATAGACACTCAAGAAGGGGTATAATTGGTAAATAAAGTATTTAATTTCAAAATATGTCCTTTATATCTTACTAACATAAACACAAGGTAGTCTGAACAATGCGAACCATGTACACTTTGTTTAATTGGTTTCTCACATCATGTGACATCTGCAACAGTTTGTAAACAGGCCTTTAAATGGGATCTTTGGAACATTGGGAATGTGTAAAACTAGAAAAGGTTCATTTTAATAGTTGGTGTTGAGAACAATAACAAATCATCCAGTATTTTTATATACATAATTTATAACAATTGTTTGGTAAACCTTTATTCCTGCTGCAATTAATAACTGAAATAACGAAAACAATAGTTCATAAGGATCGTGTTGCTTATTTTTTATTAAATATTTTGATGCAATAGTTTATTTATTGGTAAATATCTTTCATTAATCGTAAGGTTCTGGGGTTGATGGGAATCCAACCAATGAAAGACACATGGATATGGCAGTGCCTTAAAGAAACAGATCTGGTGGCAGTAATTATCTCATTAAAATCTTCACCAGCAAAAGGACCAGATGGGCTGAGTAATGTTGTTTTTAAGGAGGATCTTGACCTGTGGGCAGAAGTCCTGTCTCTTCTCTTTTCTCATACTGGTGAGACTGGTAACATTCCAGGTACATGGAGGCAATCAGTCCTGGTGCCGGTCCACAAGTCTGGCCCCCAGGACTTTCCATCGAACTTCCGTTTGCTAGTAATGCTGGGTAGCTGCTCCAAAATGTTCTCTAGCATTCTATTGGGGATGCTGACTAGTTGGGCCACTGAGAGGTGACTGCTCCATTGTTCCCAAACAGAATTCAGGAAGAATCACAGCACTTCCCACCCTATCTGGGCCTTGCAGGCTCTAATATCGGATGCTTGGCTTCACAAAGAGTCTTGCTTATATATTTGTTTCATTTATTACACTGGTGCCTTTGACTCAGTGAGTTGCAGTAGACTTTGTAGGAAGCTTAGTGACTGGGGTATCGACCCAACACTCTTGTACTTCCTGCAGAAGCTGTACTCCGACGCGATGATAAGAATTCACTTATCTCAAAGGGGTGTACTATCGGAATCCCTCTCCACTAACAAGGGGCTGACATAGGGTTGCCCACTTGCTCCCCTCTTATATAATCTTTATGTTTTAGACTTTCCTAGCCACTTGGAAACAGAGTCGAACTGTCATCCGCCCTCATATGACCCCATGCCACTCCACTGTCTCACTTATGTAGACAATACAGTCCTGCTATCCAGAAACCCAATTAGTGTCCAATCTATAATTACCACCGTACTATTAATAGGTTGTACCAATATGCTGCAGACAACAGGCTGATTATTAACATAGCAAGACCAAGATCCTTATTTTTGACAAGCAGGAAACGAAGACTAATAGCTTTGCTTGGCGCATAGGTGGCTCCCCAATTGAGCAGGTGACCTCATATAAGTACCTGGGCATCTTGCTATCTAATTATCAGGCATTCAAACCGCTTTCTGCTAGCATTAAATCTAAAGCTTGGAAGAAATGGTTGGCTCTGAGAAAGGTCATTAATAGGTTTGGTGAAGGCTCAATCGAAGCGATGGTCAGAGCTTACAAGATTGCAGTGGTACCAGTTATAATTTATGCCTTAGAGGCCTATCCGGAAAACACCATGAAATGGTTTCAGCCCCTTGAGAGCAAAATATGACTATCCTTACTTGGCTTACCTTGTGCCATTCTGGTAAAGGCCATTAGATTAGAACTTGGTATATCATCTTTAATAGCCTACTGGAAAATGGTGGCTTGTAGACTGTGCACCAATATCAAATTCTCAGATGAAACTAATAATCATCTGCTCAGGACCGCGGTGCAACATCAGGATAGGCAGTCCTGCAGCACTTGGTTCTCAGTCCTTGACCGCACAGTGGTTCACCACCTTCATGCAATCGGAGTTCCCCATATACCATCTAACCTGATTGAGTTCCACCCATCCGGCTTGACAAAAACAAACTGCAGGCCATGACCGTATCACCTTGTTGACAAACCTGGCAGCTAAGTCCAAGTACGAAAGCTATACACACCATGGTGGTTTTAAAGATTGTCCACAAATGTATCTTATCACGTCCCTCTCCCCCTTCTAATATGTTTTATTATATACCTACGATTAGATCTTCTCCCTGTATTTAGTAATACAGGCGCATGGATAGGTATCTCAAGAGAGGAGCGGATATGTAGAATCAGCGGTAAGGATGTGGAAATGACGAGACTTGTCCTTACCAACTGTGGCCCATAGGTGGAACTCGATAAAAAGGGCTACAGACTCTTCATAAATCATGCCTCAGACCAGTTCTGGAGTGTCTTATATGGCTCCGGAATGCTTGTGGTTAGATCTGCAGCATTCCATATTTGGAATTGAGTCAGGAGCAGACTAATTTGTAAACCCTTCTATTTTTGTTGTTTCTAAATTGTATCAGCAGGGATACTTATGAATTTTTAAATACATGAACGGAACAAAGGGATATTTGGCCACTAGCGTTAGGCTTTAACAATTTTCAATTAATTGCGAGAGGTTATATCAACTTTGTAATGGTTTTAATCTCTTAGACTGGTGATTCATGAAGTGTATGTTTTAACTTGTCGAATTTTTACATATAAGGTTTATTGATAGTGTAATTTCTTGTAATTATGTGGACTTTGTTGAATGTTGTATGTGCAAAGGTTGTACTACCAGAGGCACAAATAAAAAAAAATTGAAAGTAATAAGAAATTGATAATAAATATAAAATAAAATATTTAGGGCTTTCACTTTGAATTTGCTGTTTTAAAGATCTTTAATAGCATATGTAAAGTTAAATTACTGTAACAATTTACTTGAGTATGGTTTATAAAACCGCCAGGGTCTTTCTATAATGGTTTGTATTTTTTGAAGTGTTTGTTTTTGTAGGTTTATTGGTGACCTTACCTTTAGTTTTCACTTTACCACTACTTTCTTTTAATTTGAAGACATTGGATTTAACTTTAGTAACTGGTCTAAGTTTAGATAGTAATTCAATTGTTGTAGATTTTTCCTACATATTGAACCTAATCTATTATAATCCTTTATGCATGGGATTTGAGCTGTACTTTTTGATATATCTATCTTTATTAAAAGTAGCCCATTTGGTGTTTTTATTCTGCATAAAACTACCTAGGTCATGCTATCTATGACAACTTTTCAGCCAATATCTTCTAATGCTATGTCTAAACTTAGCCCTTGAGATGTATGAATTTTTACTGCATTTGCAGTGGTTATTTGAAATTGTTTACGTATAAATGTCTTTTAAAAGTTGAAAATGGACTTTGGCTCTTTTGATTTCTTTAGCTTCTTTAATGTTGTGAAACATTACTACAATAAATTCAATAAATAGTTTGTGGCATGGTTTTTCAAACCAACTATGTAGCCTTTAGCTCCATTAAGTAACCCTTCTTCCACATGAACATTACTTTTTAAAATAATTATTGCATTTATACAAATATTTAAATAGCTATCCAGGCTGGCTGTTCTAGAAACAGAATGGTGTAACTTGTAATATTTGTCTGGCATGTATTGTATCTTTTCAGTTCATCTATACTGTTCCACTTTGTCTACTGCTTTCAGTGAAATGATGTTCTGGTTTTTTGTACATAGTATTTCAGAATGAAATTTGTAGACATAAGACATTTTATTCCCTGCTTTGACTAATAGGCTGTATACCTCTGCTGCAGTTTAGTTACTTTCATACAACAATTGAATATGTCTTGTTTGTAATGTTATAGTGAAGTTTGGGGGCTTTTTCAATGTATAGTTCTTGAAGTATTTTACCAAATTAAACATCTTCACTTTGTCTCATATTTTCAGTTAATAAGATGTATAAGAAATAACTACATACAATTACATTACCAAAACTTCCAATTGTTTTAACTGTAAATTTAGTTGTAAACATTTTAAAAACAGACTCTTCATTAACTTGTGTGAACTGTAACATATCGCCAAATAAAATTGTTTCCCACAAAAAATGTCGTTATCATCACATGTTAAAATGTCCTGCATTAGAACAAAGATAAATGCATGAATGATGTTTGCAACCAAGCTGACTTCATGAAAACATGAAATGCTTTCATGTTTACAATATTAACACTTTCTTGAGTTTTTCACACAGCAATTTTTGTCTTGTTTTACCAGTAACACAATTAGTTTATGTAGTGTTATACCACCAATATTTTAAGCAGAAAGATCAGTATGAGTTGTTCTGACAAATGCTAAAGGACTACTAAATGTATCTCACGCACATTTGAAAATAACTTTAATTAAAAACATGTTCCTGTACCTGCTTCTCGACTACTATGGACCAGAGTAAGTTTAAAGATTCCACACTCACAACTTTACATGTTGGGTACACATTTGTGGTAAATGTTAATTTGGTGTTATATTTCTTGTTGTTGGGCATATTTCCTTTTCTGGGTCTGTTTGTGCATAGGGGCTGGAATTTCACCCCTTATAGTTGATGTTTTTTTCAGGATGTTGTCCTTGTAGTCATGTTTCCCATATATTGCCTAATGATTGTTTTGCATATTCAATAACATTGCTGAATTACCCAAGTGGTATTTGTATATTTTACCCTTTTTAGGTACACTGTTCATATTTGCATATTGTGCAAACAATGTGCAACACTTTTTTTACATTGTCGTGTTGTGGTGTTTAAGAGAAATCCCAGAGCCAAGATCTTACTATTCCAAAAGTCAAAGAGTGCCAGAGGTTGGTAATTGTTTTCCATACTGCCTTGTTTTTTAGTTGTATTTTATTTTATTAGAATTTCTGGTCAGCGCTGGCCCTACCCAGAGAGTCTTGGAGCGCATTACAAGGTACAATAGTGAGAAAGATAGGAGGTGAAACAGAAGTTACAAAATGTTTTCAGGATTTGATAGAAAGATTAGGATAGAAAAGGGGTATCAAGGGAGTTGGACGGGCGGGGTTATGTGTGGAGAAACAGGTATGTTTTTAGGCTATTTCTGAAAATGGTGATGGAGGGTGCAGATGTGAAGAGATGGGGTGTTACATGCCCTGGGTTGCCCGTGGGTACATTATTGCTTTTGTGTGCATGTTAGTTTGCAGAGTGGAATGTGTAGGGGATGATGGCTTGCTTCTCTGGTGTTTGTGTGGGTCATGTGTTTGAGTTTGTTGTAAAGGTAAGATGCGGTTTCGTGGTGGATGGCATTGAAAACAATGCAGAGCCCTTTGAAGGCAATTATGTTTGGGTGCGAGAAGCCAGTGGAGCTATGTGAGAGCTGGGGTGATGTGTGATGTTTTTATAGTTGTAGGTTGAGTCTGGCTGCTGTGTTTTCTATGGCTTGCAGGGGGAAAGGATGCTGCTGGAGAGTCCAATGAGGAAAGCATTGCCATAGTCCAGCTTGGAGAGAAGAACCAGTGCTTGGATTTCAGTGCAGAAGCAATCAGGAGGAAGGATGTGTCAGTTCCTTTGTAGAAGTAGTAGTTGTAGATTGTATGTTTTGGTGACATCAGCTATGTGCCGTGTGATGGAAAGGTGGGGGTTGATGGTGAAGCCAAGTGATTTCAGAGGTGTGGAGAGGGCTATATATGGGTTGTCTGTGCTGAGTTCTTTGATCCAGGTGGTGAGATCAGGTTTGTGTCGGGGGGGGGGGGGGGGGCAGATGAAGAGGCAGTCTGTTTTGGAAGGGTTGAGCTTGAGGAAGTGCGTGATGGTGGAGAGACAGCTTTTGAGGATGTGGACTTGTGAGGGGGGTGAGATGTGGAAGCATATTTGTGTGACATCTCCGTATTTGTTGGTTGTGTTTGTGAAGGGTCTGTCAAAGGGATTCAACATCAAGGTTGAAGAGGAGTGGAGATAGGGGGGAGCCTTGCAGGACATTGTACTTGACCAGAGTGGGGTCTGATCGAAAAGGGGACATGGAGAGAAAGTGTGTCCGGTCAGTAAAGAAGGAGGTGAACAAGTCGACAACAGTGCCTGAGGGTTTCATCCTGTGGGACAGGATGTTAACATGTATGGTTGACGGTGGCAAAGGCTGTAGAGAGGTCGAGGAGTATGAGTAGTGCTGTGTGTCCTTTGACAGTGATGTTGTGGAGGTCATCGAGGATGAGGATGTGAATTGTAGTGGTCTAAGGGCTGTGTCCAGGTCAAAAGCCAGATTGGAAGGGGTTGAGTAGGTTGTTTGTGGTGATGTGCTGTTGCAGTTGGGTAGTGACAAAGCATTCCATGATTCTGGCGAGGTATGACAGGATAGTGATGGGGCAGTAATTTTCGAGGGGGGTAAAGAGGTTGTTTTTAAGGAGGGTTGAGAATTGTTCAGTTTTGAGAGCAGAAGGGCTAGTACCATGTGAGGGATGAGAGTTGATGAAAGTGAACCAGTGCGGAGCGGGGTTGGTGATGCAATTAGATGTGGTTTGAGATGGACATGCATCATCCATGAATTGTGCAGGTTTTGTATTGGTTGTAAGGGTGACGAAAGTGTCTGTGTTGATGGAGAGGAAAGTGTCCAATGTGTTGGAATGTTTGGGAGCGCGGATGGGTGCTGGAGAGCAGAGGGGAGGGCTTACTTGATGTGTATTTTGGAGTTGAAGTAGTCCATTAGGGATGATGGGGGTGTGGATGGTGGTTTCGAGAGGGAGTTGACAATGTTGAAAAGTTTCTATGTACGATTGGTGGTGCTCTGGAGTTCTTGGAGGTATTTAATTTAATTTTATTTATTGCTATTTTGTGTGTGTTGAGGGAGAGTTTGAGTGGTGTTCTGGTGGCAGGGTATGGGTTCCTTTGCAAGGCTCTTCCTATGCATCTCACTCCCTGCTTGATAGAGAGGAGGGAGATGTTGAACCATGGTTTATGGTGGTGGCTTCAGGGTTTTTATGATTTAAGGGGGGCCATTTTGTTGAGTGCCTGTGTGATGATGGTGTTGTAATTGGTAAGGAGAGTGGAGGAATGTGTGTGTGGGGGAGGGAAGAGGTATGAGTGGTGCTAATGATGTGTTTGTAATGTGTTTGGTTTGTCTGGCTGTGGGGCAAGGAGGATGTGTGGCAGGTGGGGGATTTGTGCATTAGAGTGAGCGTCAAAGGGATAGCAAAGTGGTCTCAACACAACCCCCAAATTCTAATTTCCACAGAGACATGATTTTTCCTTGGAACAAAAGTTCAGGGTGCTACCAGCCGTGTGTGTGGGGTAGGCGATGAGTTATGTGAGGCAATAGGGGGTGAGTGGATAGGAGATACTCATTAGTATTGGGTTGCTGTCTGGATGGGAACTTCCAGGGTTAAGGCCACCAATCTAGATATTGATGCAAGGGGAGCTGTGGTTGTTAGTTGTGAAGTCAGTCCATTCGGAGTGGAATTTGGGACTGTGTTGGGGCAGTAAATGAGGTGGAGAAATGGGTTGTGTGGATGGGGTTTGAGCCATATTTCTGTAAGGAAGAGTTTGTCTGTGGAGTGTTTGCTAATGAGTTCATTGATTTTGTGAAAAGTCACACACACCTCCCTTGGTTTCCCAATTTGAACTCATGTACGGACAAGAACCTCTGGATGTACTTGATATGTTAAGAGAACATGGGAGGAAAGAGGCTATTGTACATTGTCCTAAACAGCACAAAGGATCAAAGAACATATGACTTTAGTGAGGGATATTGTCCAAGGCACAAGAACAAAAAAGGATTCACTGTGACAAAAAAGCTGTAGCCTGATCTTTTTCTATCAGACAGAAGGTTCTTGTGTTGCTTCCCAATTCAGATAATAAAATCCTATCTCAATGGCATGAGCCATACGAAGTGATAGAGCAAACAGGACACTCTTAGTACCGTATCGGCCAACCTGATTGTAGAACTAGGACCCAGATATACCATATTGATTTGTTTAAATAATTGAGAGAAGACCCTGTAGAACAAACCTCAGCTGTAATGGGCAGTCTTCTGTCCGAAGAACCTGAGAATGACAGATTTGTACTATCAGACCTCCCATCTTTTCAACAAAAAGACATATAAGATCCAATACGTTGCTTTCCTGATGTCTTAATCACTTAAGAACCAGGAAGGGTGCAAAAAGTCTTCCATTACATCCGCACTACTCCTGGGAAGGCCATTAATTAAAAACCTTACAATATTCCTGAAATCCAGAATTAAATAGTCATTCAGGAGGTCGAAAAGATGCTGTCTTCAGATATCATTGAGCCTTCTCAAAGTCTCTGGTCATCACCAATAGTCTTTGTTGCTAGACCAGATAAATAGTGGAGATTTTGCATTGACTTTAGAAAGCTCACAGCAATAGCTCAGTCTCGACAACTATCTCATGCCAAGGATAAACTAGTTGATAGATTGATGGGAAATCCAGTATATCTCTACACAATTGATCTTACAAAGGGCTATTGGCAGGTGGCATTAAATCTCGTGGACCGGGAAAAGACAGCCTTTTACACCCCTAGAGGTCTTTTTAATTTTTAAAGGCCTCCCTTTTGGACTTCACAGAGCGTCAGCAACTTTCCAGAGGCAACCATTTGTCCCTTCTCTGAAAATTGTGATGACATACTTCGGGAGAGCATTTTGTCCTCCTACATAAGGTAATCTTGGCGTTCAGGCAAGCAGGTCTCACATCGAACCCCAAGAAGTGTCATCTAGTGCAGTCTGCAGAATATTATCTAGGGTTCTTTGTGGGAAATGGCTTTTTACAACCACAAACTAAAAAGGTACAGGCTGTTGAGGAAACTCCAATACCGAAAATGGAAAGGGATTTAAGAGCTTTTTTAGGGTTGGTGGGTTACTACAGAAGGTTTATCCACAATTATACGACCACCACTGTCCCTTTACGGATAAACTGAAGAATACTGAACCCCAGAAACTAAAATGGCAGAAAGAAGATCAGGCCTGCTTCAACACCTTAAAAGCAATTTTATGTAATGAATCTGTGCTAAAAGCCCCTAACTTCCTTTTACAAACAGATGCTTCCAATGTTGGACTCAGAGCAGTACTATCACAAGAATTGTAAGGTAATGATCATTCTGTACTTGATATTTCTCAAAAACTGTTCCCTCAGGAATGTAATTATCCTGCCATCGAGTTGGAAGACTTTGCTATCAAGTGGGCGGTGGGATACCTGAACTATCTCACAGGATGACAATTCAGATTTATCACTGCTCATGCACCTCTCACTTGCTTAAGCATCGGTAAAGACCCAAACCCAGTGTTTCTAGGCGCGACAAGACAAGGTTGGGTAAACAAAAGGAGGACAAAATAACGATCTTACTAGGCCTTGTGTCATTATGATCGAGCAAGTGGTGGGAAGAGGGAGGGGGAGAAGTGCCGGGGAAGATGACAGGGGAAGTGCAGTTAACTCACAAGTGCAGCCAGAGGGTGACTCATAAGTGCAGAGACAAGGGACTGTAAGGTGGCAGATACAAACCCTTAAGTGCTGGGGAGCCCAGAGGCAGTGCGAGGGCAACTGGATATGCAGGAGCCTGGGCCTGACTTCAAAGCGTGACCAGGTGACCAGTGTGTGGAGCAGTCAGGTGCATCAGCAGGGGAGAGGAAGAGAGAAAGCAGAAGCAAAAAGGAAGGTCTATGTTTGAGAGAGGCAGGGAAGCTGTTCCAGAGGGAGGCCCCAGCCAAGGAGATAGATCTGCCCATGACTCTCTGCTTGGAGAAGCTTCTGACCCTCAGAGAGTTGGAGGTGGATGAGCGAATAGCTTGAGAATGAAGATGTTTTGGAAGAGAATGTTGGCGGTAGAGCAGTCCCAGGCCCCAGAAAGCCTTGTGAACGATGCAGAGGGTCTTGAACTTGATCCTTGCAGCCACGTGGAGCCAGTGAAGAGATTTCAGAGCTGGAGAGTTACGATCCCTGGGCTTGAGGCCAATGACAAGTCTTGCAGTTCTGTTCTGGATAAGTTGTAAAGGTCAAAGTGTAAAAGCAGGAAGGATTTAGAAAGCGGCTGTTGCAATAGTCCAGCCTAGAGAGGACCAGAGCTCTAGAGACAGTGAGATTCTTGGGGAAAGTGAGAAAAGAAACAATACCTCTGAGGAGGTGCAGCTGATAGTTTGACTTCTCAGAAGCGTCAGAGATGTGAGGAGAGAAGGAAAGGATGGAGTTGAAGATAATACCAAGGTTATTAGCCTCACAGGAAGGAGCAGGAAGAGAGCCCAGAGTGGGCGGCCAGAGAAAGAGAGGAAAGGAGGGAGCGGGTGACCCAATGAGGAGGATCTCAGTCTTACTGGCATTAAGTCAGAGATCATTGGCAGCACACAATTCCTGAATTGCAGCACAACAGACTGGTATGAGAGAAGAAGCAGAGGTGGCTGAGGGCAGCAAGAAAGAGAGCTGAGTGTCATCCGCATAACATTGAAAATTGGAGCAGAAAGTAGCAATGCAGTGGGCAAGAGGTACCAGGTAGTGGTTGAAGAGCCAGGGAGAGAGGTTAGAACCCTGGGGAATACCACAAGTAGAGAGAGAGGTAGAAGAGAGGAAAGTCCTCAGTTGCACCTGAGAGGGTCAGTCGATGAGAAAGGAGGTCAACCAGGCCAGGGCCTGATCAGTAATAACAAGGTTGTTGCGAAGACAATTGAGCAGGATGGCATGGTTGACCATGTCAAAGCAGAGGATAGATTGAGGAGAATGAGGACAGAAGGGAAACCAGACTGCAAGACTTCACGGTGTTCAGGAGAGCCATTTCCGTGCTTCTGAAACTCTGATGCCAGACCGGTGGTCATGGAGGCAACCAACAGATTCAGTAGGCAGATTAAGCTGGCAGATGGCAAGAGTTTACCCAGGTAGGGAGTGATGGAGATCGGGCGATAGTTAGCCGGAGAGGAAGGGTTCTAAGGAGTGCTTAAGTGGGAGAAGAAAGCTCAAGTGGCAAAGGAGTGCTTGCAGAAATTGGCCAAGGCTGGAGCAAGGATGTCGATGTGGTCCTTGATGGTTCTGGATGAACAGGGAAGAAACTGCTTTGACAAGACTTTCATAGATTGGATTTGTCTAGAAACATTGGCAGGGGTGAACAGGGGAAAGGAGGAGAAAGGAAGAGGAGAGACGGCCTCAGATGGGCCAGGAGTGGTAGAGGAGGAGGAAGAGGAGGTAGAGGAATAGAAGGTGGACATGGAGGGAGGACCCTTCCCATGGGGCCAGGGAGGTGAGGCCGCTACCTGATAGTGTCCCTGGGGGTGGTACTTAGAGGGAGGATCCCATGGGAGGGAACCCCCTTTGCACGAGAAGGGAGGACTATCAAAGGAGAATGCGGTATGTGAACCACCATTCTGACCTACATTATCCACTACACAACACAGATAAGGCCCAAGAACCTCCATTCTCTGTGTCTCCTATTTCTGCTGGTAGTTAATTCATGCAGTGTAGCTCTGCCTATAAGGTAGACAATACTGTGATGAAGATGAGTGAGGAAAGTATGGAAGTAGATGGCTCAGCAAGTACTGACATGAAGAGCAGGGCAAAGATGAGGCGTACGCGGATCCCAAGACAAGCGTACTAGCTATTCTGGATTCAAGTGCTGACTAACCATACAAATTGATGAAGGACTTTCTGCAGGGTCAGTCCTGCCCCAGAGGAGCATCAAGCTGGGAAGCAAGGATGCGCAGAGAGGATGCTTTGCAGACCCAGATGCCAGGAGAAGGAGGTTGGTGTCCAAAATGGCGAAAGGAAGCCTAAACTCACCTGACAGCTGGGGAGTGTGACTTGCGGGGGCATGAAGGAAGCCAACCGAGTGGTCCAGGCGAGATCTGACGTGCAGGGAGAAACCAGCATGGTAGAGCTGCCAAAAACCAAGAGCCAGCCGCGAGAGCTAAGGAGAAGGCACAGAAGCTTGCCGGTGTTGGTAAAGACCGGGACCCTCATAAAGCAAGCTAGAAGGTATCCAGAGGGGGATCAGGAAGGTGCTGGGAAGCCCTAGAAGCTGTGGTTGGAAGTGCAAAGCCATCTTCCTCATCCCAGTGGGATAAAGCGGGGAAACAAAACAGAGACATATGGGTGAGAAAGCACTGCAAAGAGATCAGAAAAGAGAGAAGGGCCTGGGACCCGTGCATTGAGAGAATTGAAGAATTATATATGCAAGACAATGCCTGGCAGGTTAGTGAGCCAGGTCTGATTAAGATACATTATACACCCAAGGAACGTTTCTGGGACCCACATAATGAGAAGAGAACATCAGGGGAAGAAAGATATATCCTTTGGCAAAAGTCAAGAGAAGACCAGGGGAAAAGAGAAATATTCTTTGGTAAAATTCAAGAGAAGACCAGAGGAGGAAAGATATATCCTCTGGTAAAAATCAAGACATCACTGAAACTATTGAAGGAGATCATAAGAAAGGTCTGGGGAAGAGAGACATTTCCCCCACCTTTGTTGAACTTTAAAGAAAAACGTGAGAAGGCCTGGGGAAGGGGGACTCCCATCCCCCCTTTCTTTGTGGAACTATACAGAAAAGACCAGTGAAAGGAAGATATTCGCCCATCATTTACGAACTGCCTAAAGTACCATCCAGAAGGAGGGAGCCATCCTTCTGGAATGAGGGTGTAACATATTCTATAGGTTTCTTTTGAGTGTGAGGGAAGGGAACAGAGTAGGGACACAGGACAGGGGACTATTTGATTTTGACAGACATATCTGACATCATCCTTAGTTTTATTTGAGGCAGGGAAACCCCTCTTAGTTAGAGGGACGGATAGGGTTCTTCGTTATTGTTCTATAAAATAAAGGTTTATGCCAACAATCATGCCACCTTTATGTCCCGTGTGCACTTTTGCACCCTTAGACAAATGTATCATTTTCTACAGAGAGACAAATAACCTACATAAGGGGATGATATCCAAAACAAAAAAAAACCTTCTTCAGAGACATGGTCATTAATAACTGCATCTCTCCACAAAACGTCTGCTAACTCCCCCAGGAAGCATTGAGAAAATGATGTCCTGGCTTGCCACGCAATCTCGTTGATAACACTCAATCTAATTTCTTAAACAGCATGCCCTGTGACATTTTACTTTTTCAGGAAACATGGTTGCAAGCCAATCCTTATTTGGATAGGATGTCAGTGTTCGATCAACCCGCCTCTAAAGGTAGAGGGTCGACCATTCGGGGGACTCTTGACAGCCGTTCATAATACATTAATTAATTCCTGTGCTGTCTGGGAGTCTAATACTGCAGAGAGAGCCCCTTTTAACTTGCTCCTTACTAAACTCTATAGAAACCCTCTACGCTTTACAGATTCCTGTTTTGTTAAGGTGTTAGCCCATATTTTGGACTCTTAGTGTGTATCACTGTATGGTGATATTTACATGATGGGAGATTTTAATGTTGGTTGTCTCACTAACTTTAATATTTTTGATCCTCCACATGTAAGGAATTCTAAACTTGGAGGGGTAAAAATTATGGATTTTATGCAATTATGGGGCCTTGTGATGGTCAATGGACAGATTGTGTTGTTATGTTATATACATTTATAGAGCACACAAACACCATAGGCAACCTGGCGCTAAAAGTACAAACAAACAGAGCAGTACCCTTCGGAAGGAGGACTAGAATAAATACGTTTTTAACAAATTCCTAAACTGGAGATGGTTTTCTACAGCCATGAGCATAGGTGGTAGAGAATTCTACAGTTTGGCTGCAGAGAAAGAAAAAGAGAAGCCACCAAACCTGGCCAGACGGAACCAGGAGACTGAAAACAACTGGGCGTTCTGCGAGCGCAGAGCACGAGTGGTGCAATAAGGTGGAAACTTGTCCTGAAGAAACTCTGTGCCCATTCCATAGAATGCCCGGTGCACAAAACAAAGTGATTTAAAAGAGATACGCTTGGATATTGTCAGCCAATAAAGTGAGCACAGCACAGGCGAAATGTGAGACCAATAGGTGGTGCCCATGGCTGCCAAGATCTGCAGGAGCTGGAGACGCTTGGTAAGGTAAAGAGGTTGAGCAAAGTAAAGAGAATTGCAGTAGTCAATGAGGCTCAAGACAAGAGCTATAACGACCAGCACCAGGAGAAAGGGGCGGAAGAAATGGTAGGACTTTCTGCAAGATTCTTAATTAAAGGTGGATGGTCTGACAGACCACGCTCACCTGAGCCTTTTTAGATAGAGAAGAAGAGAGCTTGACCCAAAGGTTTTACGCCCCTGAAACCAGTGAGGGTAGGTGGCCCAGTTGCAGAGGCCAAAATGAGGAAGTCCAAAAGAGAGACATGGAGGGAGAAATGGCAAAAGAACCAACCAAGTCCACGGACCTCATTATGAGTGTGCCAGTGCCTTAACAACCTAAGAGTCTGCGGGCGGGTGTCGTCCCGCCTGCCAGGTCAGACCTGGCGGGCGGGACGGCACCCGCACGCAGACACTTTTGGAAGCACCGGCACCGTTATAAATGGTGCCGGTGCTTCCATCATCCCCATTCCCTTTGATTCCTAGGGGACTCAAATGGGAATGGGGAATACCATTTTCCCAGCGCATGACTTCCCGGACCGGTGGGGTTAGAATCCCCCGCTGTTTTACCAGCACGGCTACTGCCGGACTTGTAATGAGGCCCTACATCCTTTCCCCACAAAATTTCCGTCAATTGCAGCCCATCCACCCCGCTACTGCCGACAGACAGCCCCTAAGCCAAGGCACCATCTCTCACTGAGAAAGATCAAGCCGGACGATGATTTGGGTGTCGTTGGCATAGGAGTAGCAGTGGATGAGACTTGCAAGAGGCCGGATGTAAATATTGAATAACATAAAAGACAAGGCAGAGCCCTGAGGAACAACACAAGATAGAGAGTGAAAAGAGGATCAAAAGGATGAGAGATCCAGGGTTTGGCCCCTGTCAGCCAGGAAATCCATAAATCAGGCCAAAAGAGGGCAGCAAATGCAAGACGGCCGAGCAGGAGGGGATGGTCAACTGTATCCAAAGCCGCTGACAGGTCGAGGAGAATCAGGGCACCAACTTCCCCCTGGTTGAACAGCCACACCAGATCGTCCTTAGCCGAAGCTAGCCCACTCTCTGTCTCACGGACTGGACAAAAACCTGATTGAAAGTGGTCAAAGAATCCAGACTCTTCAAGAAACGAAGAGAGAAGAGGAGAAATGAGTGCTTCCATCAGTTTCATAAAAAAATGCAGAAGTGAAATAGGGCAAAAGTGGGAAGGAACAGTGAGGTCTAAAGATCTTTCTTTTAAAAAGAGGTGTAACTAGTACATGTTTCAGCTCTGCGAGAACAAGGCCATGTGAACAGGATAAGTTCACCACCTGGGAAACCTATGGGCAATGGCTAGCATGATCTCTTTGATAACATCAAGTGGTATAGAGTCCAGGGGCGAAGATGACTTCAGACGCAATGTAGCAGCAAGTATTTCATCCGGTGAGAACACCGGGAAATGAGACCAAGTAGAAAATTGGTCCTGACCAGCGGTGGGATCCGGTATGGTATTAGCAGCTAAACCAGCTAAGGAAATGGTACTCCTAATGTCCTCCCTTTTTTAAATAAAGAAAGTTGACAAGGAGTCGCACATGGTTTGAGAAGGGGAGATCCCCATCAGAGCTTTAATGTTGGAAGAAAGGGAACGAACCAAAGAAAACAGATCCTTAGACTGACTCAGAGACTTGTCAACTTTATCAGCATACAAGGAAGCTTTAGCTTCCTGAATGTCCAAGAGATAATGCTTAGTGGTTGATTGAAATATCGACCTTGCAGCTGAGGAGTACTCTATCCGCCACTTGCACTCAGCCTGCCTCTGCTTAAGATGCAGAGATTTCAGAGCTTCCATGAACCAAGGGGCAGGCTGGTGTGAATAGGCTTTCTTAGGTTTTAAGCGAGCTAGATGGTCAGCTACCGACTCAAACAGGCTGGTCAGAAAAGAAAAGTCAACAGGTTTAGTACAATCACATTTACATTGAATTAAGGAGATTATATCTTCCCTCGATACAGTACGCCAGCTACGTCTAAGGGTAGACTTGACTCCAGATGCTAATTGTGAACGAGGGGCCTAAAAGGTGAAAGAACAGCGAGGTGGTCTGACCACGTCAGTCGCTGAGGAGTATAAAACGAAAGAGAGCGCTTGGCTGCAAACATTTGATCAAGCGTGTTGCCTAATGTATGCGTGGACTCATATACGAGCTGACTCAAGCCCATATCATTCATGGCTGAGAAGAACTGGACAGTAGAAAGAGAAGGAGAGTTAGATTTTAGGTTAAAATTGCCCATCACGATAAAATGTATTGTGTGTACAAGTGAGCGACAAGTTCCAAGAATTGTTCCGTGAAGAAGGGGTCGCAACCTGGGGAACGGAAGACTATTAAAATATGAACTGAGAAGGATGCTAAAATCGTAAAGCATACCAAAAGACCTTTGCGAGAAGGATGCTAAAATCGTAAAGCATACCAAAAGACCTTTGCACTTGATCTGTAGCTGAAGGGGCAATGCAGTAATAACAAGGTGAGAACGATAAATCATTGCTAGCCCACCCTGCGGGTGGGTTGCAACATGATTAGGACAAATCATACTATAGTCACTAGGGAGAGCCTGAAAAAAAAAGGTTGAGAAGAGTCCATCAACCAGATCTCTGTAATGCACACATAATCAGGAGAGGTATCCAAACGTAGGTCGTGACATGCCTCACAATGTGCAGCTAATGAGCATGCATTAAAGAGCAAACAGTTATAAATAGTACTTGAATTTGGTGGCAATGCCACCAACTGGCAGGGAGCCGAGGAAATAGGCGGAATGAGGTCAGGAGGGGCCAGCTGCAACTGTTTGGATTTACTGGAACTGATCAAATACAGACGGACATCCCTGCTCAATCTACTTGGTTTAGAGGATCGGGTTTATCAATAATCGAATGCATGTTTGTTTACAAACTGCTTTAGAATAATTGTTCAACGTTTGAGATTATTCCTTCCCAATATAGTGACCATGCAATGCTCTAAACTACTATTAATCTAAATTGGTCCAAAAACAATGTATACAAAAACTACACAAATCTTGAGGTAAGTAACCAGAAATCTAGACTTTCGTGCTCACCTATGATGATGACTACAAACAAATGCAGCACTTATTAATAATGATATTTTGCTAAATGAAGAAATGTCCCACATCCTACAAAAGTTGGAATCGTGTTTACAACCTTTTTTAAAAGGAGAACAGTAGGCCTTTATCTTTTATATCTAAAAAACTTAACATTCTGATGAAAGAATAGCTGAAAAGAAATTGTAATTAAAATATAATCTGAGACCACTAAGGAAAAGTAACACTGAGCAATCAATAATCACTCAGAAATCCCCAAAACAGAAATATAAAAATGGTCTCAGATTGCACAAAGCAGCACTTTACCAAAAAGATGCAGAACATAAGTTAAAGCTTTGAAACCGTCCAAAATCAAAAATGTTTGGCATTTATTTAACAAGCTGAAAACTTTCCAACATGACGCTCAAACAAATCCTACCCTAGATAGCACATGAAAGACACACTTTAGCATTATCTTTGTATCTTCCTCTTCCACATAACATGGGTTGATTCCTGGTAATATAGCAGAGAGCCTGCTACTCTTTGACGAAGAGCTAATCCTACAAATCATTGAAAGAGCTAAAGCATCTTGTGCCAAAGTTCCGGACGGCAGTGCAATGACAGTGATTAAGGAGGATCTATGGTCCAAAACTCAGTTTCAGTTATTTTCATCCATATATACATTGCATTAATTCCCACAATCCTAGTAAAACTCTTTCATTGTCCCAATTTTCAAGAAGAGAACAGATAACTACCAATTAACTACAGAAATATTGCTCTCTTAGATAGCATAAACAACATTTTCTCTGCAGTGAGTTTAGATAATTTGAACAAATGGATTAAATTGGTGAATTGTATCAACCAGGTTTTAGACCTGGGATGGACACCTCCTTGAATTATTGTATTTTTATCTCTCCTTCAACAACAGGATCGCTCTGCCAAACAGAGCATATATTTGGCCTTTTTAGATCTATCTCAGACTGGCCTTTGACGAAGTGAAGAGTCAATTTGTTGGACAAACCTTTATCTCTTGGTTGCCCATCATCCATAGTGAACAGGACACCATGTGGCAGCCAATGGGGGAAGATGGTTAGGGAGAAGTTGTGGACAGGTATCGGCAGGTAGGGTAACCGGTAAGAGGTTAGGGGTTAGTGAGTGGATAGGTATGGGGGAATGTAGGGAAGGTACACACAATAGATACATACACCTCCTGCCTGCTGTCACATTAACTCCCCACTCCTGTCTCTCAGTTGTCCATGCCTCTTAATGTAAGCCCTGTTAGCTTACCATGTCATGTGCATAATCACAAGTACTGATGAAATGAACAAACATAATGTGGCACATGAAATGGACGCATGAAAAGTGCAATTTCAACCTATAAGCAGCATGAAATAAGCAAACATAACCACAAGAGACTTCCACAGCTGAACATGTCTTCAGCAGATAGTCCTCCCTGGTCCCAGCTTCCTTAGTCCTAGGTACTGGCACATATATTTCCTGGTGTAGAGAACATCGTATATTAAACAGAGAGGATGCCCTATGTGCTGAAAAATTCAATAAATGTGTTTCAGAAAGCGCATGCTGAGGACCAGAGAGTGTGTTCTTATTAAAAATATATTAATTTATTCTGTAACAATTTCATAAAATACATTTTTGAACAATTATAAGACAACAATTCATTTCCAATCAACATATATTTGAGCAAGTTTTTTTGTGCAAATAGCGCATTTTTGTGTAGACATTTCTCCTATGTGTATATCACTAACACACCATTCTACCATTCATCTTCACAATCAAATCTAGTTGTATAGAGACATTCTAAATAACTTTTACAGTAGTAATATTCCTACTTTGACAGTCCACCATTATGAATCAACTATAAGTATCCAAGATTATTCTAGTAGTATTCCTCTCATCATTGGATTTCCTTTTGTATAGTTTCGACTTGACATCAAGGTCAACGTCTTCTTCAGGATTAGTAGACTTATTCAAAGGTTTTATCAGTGCTACAACATATAAAACAACAACAACACCATGATTTAAAACATTAAATAATGTTTAAAAACATAGACAAACAACATTGTTAAAAAAAACACAATCTCTGAGCTCCCTCAGTATGCTACTGTTATTTCATAAATGGGGATAGGAGTAGTATACAGGAGAAACAACCATTAATTACTACTCTTTGGGGTATGCCAGTAGTTCTAGGCCATTACCCCCGTGGGGGATGTTGCAATTGTAACCTCACCACATCTTGTAAAAACATCACTATCAATAAGAGGACTTGGGCCCTGAGGGATCACACTACGTGCAATAGCAGTAACGTTATCTATGCTATTGTATGCCCCTGCGGTAAACATACATAGGTAAGATATCGCAGCCAGTGAAATTAAGAATCACTGAACATAGATCAAAACTAAGGAATAAACAGCTTAATGCTCCGCTTGTGGCACATTTCCTAGAATTTAATCATAACCCTGATACCCTAAAATGGTAGGCCATTGAGAAAGTAAGAGGCACAGATCTAGCAAACATTGCGAAGAGGCTTTCGCAAAGGGAACAATGGTGGATCTACCATACCAAAAGTTACACTGACAGGCTTAATTCGCAGGAGGAATGGAGTTAATATATCTGCTATGGTTACACTCCTGTCTTTAGTAATGCTGTGAAATATCATGAACCGGTTTTGGCGGTCCTGTTCCCTAATGATACAATAGACATTCAGACGTATGGACACATCCGCTTGTTTGCCTTTTGACACTAGGCAAGTCCTTCTTAGATAGTGACGATTAAGAGGAGCTGCTCTCTCTCTTTAGGCAACAGCTGTTAGCCCCTTTCTCTCTTTCTTAGGCACCAGTATTTAGCCCTTATATACCCATTTCTTTTTCTTTATTATCTTTATTTCTTTTTCCCATTTAATGAAACGTTGTTGGCTCTGTGCAGCACGCTGGGAGTAAGGCGGCTTTCCCCCGGGGTGCCAGTGGGGGGGTGTTTTTTTCAAACGTAAGACTCTTTCCATAAGATTCTTTAAGATTTTATTTTTTTTTCTATCGTAAGGTTTCCACTCTGGTTGAGGATTACCACTAGCTGGGCTGCTTTATTCCGTTTTTTTCATTCAATCTATTTTCGTTTTTCAAAAAAAAAAAAAAAGTCATACATTTATTTCCTTTTCCTAATCTGCATTAATGATTATACTTTTTATTTTTTGACTAACTTGGGTTGTCCTTACCGTTTAGCCTTTATCGTATTCCATCTTTATGCATTAGAGAGCGTTTTTGCTAAATTAATCCCGAAGAAATAGTCAATTTTTTGTTTTTATGAGTGTACCCTGAGCTTGGGTTATACTGAGGCAATGCTAAATTCATCTTGAAGAAATAGTCATTTTTTTGTTTCTATGAGTGTACCCTGAGCTTGGGTTAGACTGAGGAAATGCCTAGTCCTCTTTCTATCTTCTTTATGTTTGAAGGAGCAGTCGCGCAATTGGCAGATTAGAATGCAAGTTCCCTTTTAAAAGGAAGCAGGAAGTAAACCTAATGTCCAGTTCGGAACAGCTCACTGCAGCGGTTCTGTTTCTCTGCCAGTTTTCGTGTGTTCCTGAGTAGGCGAGGCCCTTCTTTTTGAAGCCAGCATTCAAGGTACGCTAACCTAGGACCTTTTCTCACATACAAATTCTGATGCTAAATAAAGGGCTAAGTCCATTGACTATTCTTCTTCTTTCCCACCACCTTCCCTTTTTTAGTCTAATACTGGTGGGTGAATTTGGCAGCGGGGAAGCAAGTGTGTCCCAGCGCGCTGGAACACTTTTTGAAGGTAAAATGACCTTTTTCATGTAAAAATCTAAGACTTAAAGCGCTCTTTCTTAGATTAATTCTGTTAAGCAAATGGAAATGGAATTATGGGATATGTAGTTTCACACATTAGAAATAAGTCCATTGACTATTCTTCCTTCTCTTCCCTCCTCTTTCTCTTGGTAGATTATTTACTGTTGAGCGAATTCGGTAGCAGGGAAGCAAGTGTGCCCAGGCTCGGTAGAAACGTATTGAAGGTAAATGACTTTTTTCCTATGCAAAAATCTGGAAAGATCAAAAGCACAACGGGACTATACCGTTCTTGTTATTCAGACACTGTTTTTTGCCAACTAGAGACACACTATGCTTCAGCTAACATTTATCTATTTTATACTATTATATTTACAGGAATTGTATTTAGTGGAATACTTTGCCTTTGAGGTGGAGCTATAAATATTTCACTCGCTTACTGAACGCTGGTGGAAAGACACAGTGGGAAACCACAGGAATCGGAACTTTTTGCAAAGTTGCAAAAAATACTTTTTCTAAATGGACGTTTAAAGGTACAAATGAGATTGCCTTGCTTAACAGATATCTTTAACCCTGGCCCTCTGTATGGTGCACCCTTTGGGGGCTTACAATTGCTTGAACTGACAGGAATGTACAGTAAGGGGGCTTTCTTGGTTTTTGTTTGAAGACAGTTGGGGACTTAGTGGCCCAATTTTAGCAATGGTAATTCATTTACCCCCTTTTTTGCATTAGGAAGTTAACTAACCCCAAGCATCTTGGGTCTGAGTTTATAACAAAATTGAAGTTTGCTCCACATTTATGAAATAACAGTAGTTTACTGAGGGAGCTCAGAGATTGTGCTTTTTTAACAATGTTGTTTGTCTATGTTTTTAAGCATTATTTAATGTTTTAAATCATGGTGTTGTTGTTGTATTATATGTTGTAGCACTGATAAAGCCTTTGAATAAGTCTACTAATCCTGAAGAAGACGTTGACCAATGGTTCTGTAAAATCTGGCCAATTGATGTCAAGTCGAAACTATACAAAAGGAAATCCCATGATGAGAGGAATTCTACTAGAATAATCTTGGATACTTATAGTTGATACATAATGGTGGACTGTCAAAGTAGGAATATTACTACTGTAAAAGTAATTTAGAATGTCTCTATACAAACTAGATTTGATTGTGAAGATGAATGGTAGAATGGTGTGTTAGTGATATACACATAGGAGAAATGTCTACACAAAAATGCGCTATTTGCTCAAAAAAACTTGTTCACAAAAAAAATATATGTTGATTGGAAATTAATTGTTGTCTTATAATTGTACAAAAATGTATTTTATGAAATTGTAACAGAATAAAATGATATATTTTTAATAAGAACACACTCGCTGGTCCTCAGCATGCGTTTTCTGAAACACATTTATTGAATTTTTCAGCACATAGGGCATCCTCTCTGTTTAGTATATATTGAACTCACCCCAGAGGCCCATGTAGGGGTCCCCACCTTTGTTTTTGGGTGCAGATAACATTGTGCCACCCAACTCCATGCGCTGCTCAGATAGCTCTGTGCCTTGCCATTTTGTCTCCAAACCCTGTTACTTCGCAGGTAAACAATGCAAAACTTGTACAGGGTTTAATAACAAAAACACCCCAACGCAGTTTTACAAGTAAGGTGTTACTTATTGTAATAACGATATGTCCATAGCCTTCTCTGGTTCCTTAGGTAGACTTTAGTATAAGTTACATGCAATCATATTTTAGAGGATAAACACCGGGCCCCATCACCCAGGATAGAGGTCCCCAGCTGCCTTTGGCGGAACGTTGGAAAAGAGCTTACATATATACATTCCATGATTTCACACCCACATTTCCACAGGCCATTCACTCAAAAGAAGCACTACACAACACATCTCCTCCCTTTACAATTTTGATCAAAACATTTTGATCCACAAACATAACAGAGACAAAACATGCATCCACACCACTCTCGTACATGCTCTGGCAGCTGCAATCGTAAAAGGGTGTGTGCCCCTGGGAACACACAACACGAAAGGGGAACTGACCCCAACCAAAAAAAAGTGTTCACACATCAAACATCTTCCAGAAAATAACTGAATCGAAAACACTGGCCAGGTATCTTCGAAACCTCCAAGAAGCACTAACATCCACCACATTACACCCCGATTAGCAGCTGGAATGAGTTACAACACACATAATCACCACACCTGGGACAAAAGTGTGGAATGTGCTCACAAATGTACAGACATACACACAATACTCTCCATTCCACCAAAATCCTACATTAAGTACCCAAACCTAAACATGAATACGTCTGAGACCAAGAACTAAATTTGGTACAAGTATGGATTTGGTAATGACACAACAACCTACACAAAGTTACCAACCAGACAACCAAACCAGGCTCCTGACTTACCATAGCAAATGCTAACCTCTAGAAGGCGTTACCTTCACCTATCATCTAATCAATGGGAGTCGCTACCTCCCCATATCAACTAACCTCTAGAAGGTGGTACCTTCACCTAACATCTAAATACTGGGAGGTGCTATTTCCCCATATCAACAAACCACTGGAAGGCACTACCATATCAACAAACCACTGGAAGGCACTATTTTCACCTAACATCTAATCACTGGGAGTCGTTATTTCCCCATATAAACTAACCACTGGAACATAACAGAGACAAAACACACATCCACACCACTCTCATACCTGATCTGGCAGCTGCAATCATAAAAGGAGGTGTGTCCCTGGGACCACACAACATGAAAGGGGTACCGACTCCTACCTAAAAAGGGTGCTCACACAACAGACATCTTCCAGAGAATAGCTGAATCGAAAACACTGGCCAGGCATCTTCGAAACCTCCAAGAAGCACTAACATCCACCATATTACACCCCTATTAGCCAAGGGAATGAGTCACAGCACACATAATCACCACACCTGAGACAAAAGTGTGGAGTGTTTTCATGAATGTACACACATACACACAATACTCTCCATTGCACCAAAATCCTACTTTAAGTACCCAAACCTAAACATCGATCCGTCTATTGAGACCAAGAACTAAATTTGGTACAAGTACGGATTTGGTATGGACACAACAATCTACACAAAGTTACAAACCAGACAACCAAACCAGGCTCCTGGTTTACCATAGTAAATGCTAACCTCTAGAAGGCACTACCCTCACTTAACATCTAATCACTGTGAGTCGCTACCTCCCCATATCAACTAACCTCTAGAAGGCGGTACCTTCACCTAAAATCTAATCACTGGGAGGCACTACCTCCCCATATAAACTAACCACTGGAAGGCGCTAACATATCAACTAACCACTGGAAGGCGCTACCTTCACTTAACAACTAATCACTAGAAGTCTCTACCTCCAATATCAACTAACCACTGGAAGGCACTACCTTCATCTAACAACTAATCACTAGGAGTCACTACCTCCCCATAACAACTGACCACTGTAAGGCACTACCTCCCCATATCAACTAACCACTGGAAGGCTCTACATCCACATAACGTCTACTGGGAGTCACTACCCCCATAACAACTAACCACCAGAAGGAGCTACCTTCACACAACACTAACCACTGGAAGGCACTACCTTCACCTAACGTCTAATCACTGGGAGTAACTACCCCCCCATAACAGCTAACCACTGGAAGGCGCTACCTCCTCTTCATACTGCATTACACATTTGTTGTTACCAACCCCTTCCACATCACACATACATGGGTTACATCGTGCATCTCCTATACGCTCACAGAAACATTGCTTATGTCTCATTCATACCTACAATGCTAGCATTTCCAAACAAATTATTTTTGTACTGTTTAACATTTCTAAAAGTCATTGGTCCTGTACCAAACATAGAATTCCTCAAAAGGATTAAAGCTACACACATCAGTTTTAAAATACCTGGATATTTAGCTCACACCTTTTTATTTTTACCAATCCTCACATACATAGGACGTCACCCAAACATACTATCACACACGCTACTCCGAATATTCCCTACACCTACTACCGCAAACAGCACACATTACCTTACCATCATTTCTGTTGACACAATGTTAACGCACAATCACAATGTAACACAATGTTGGCACTAATCACACCTCCCTTTTTACAACAGATATTTCTTTAAAGAAACGTATTAGATCAGGATCAAGTTCTTGTAGCACGACCAAATAGTAATTACCCGGAATATCTAAAACAGCACTGCATCCAAAACAAAAACGTGAGTCCATTGATAATTCCTTTCCTGCCACCTCCGTTGTAACGTTTTCTGAACAATCTCGACACATTCTTGTGCAGTACCTTTGAGAAGGTTCACAAACCCCATTGCGCTCCCTTTTTCTCCTAAATGTTTGCGCCCATCTTTATTACCCTTTGCTCTCTTGGGGCAACCTTCTCCGATGCTTGGTTCACCCCGCTCAATCGATCTCTTGATTGATGGTGATACCCCTTTTCCCGCACTGTTGATATTTCTGCCTCCCTCAGTCCTTATAGCACATCCCAACATGGCTTCCACATTACCGTGCGCCGTAGCTTCTTTTGATGCCATCATCTTTACAAAGCGGGCAACTGGAATGCTCAGAAACACTTCTTCAAACAGTCTTTATGTGAAAGAGCCACGGCTCACTGACTTGAAGAGTACGTAACGCAGCTGCTGCGCATGAGGGTTCCTTTCTCTAGTCCATTTTCATGCAATCAACTTCACGGCGCAGTTCCCTTGTAGTGTGAAGAAGACACACAAGTTCGTTATTGGAACGCTTGCATCGAAAACATTACAGATGCCATTATGACGTCATCACAATGAACCAAGATCTGGCAAAAGACAGATCACCCGAAACTAACTGCTCTTCCCGTCCATCTCCGAGGTTGACGTTGAGTTTATGTAAAGATGGAATGTTTGCTTCACTAAACTCACCAATTCCACCCAAGCGCTCCTCCTCAATGTACGCTACGACCGCTCCAACACAAATACTTGTCTATTTCCCAAAGCTGTAATATGGCAGTGTACTGTGTGGTTATGCATCCACTTCCCCACGTTAGAATTGGCAGCTCAACAGACCATCTCCTTCTGCATATAAAGAAAAGCCGATATGAACGCTACCTTCACAACGCTGCATCCACACACAGTCTATCAGGGAATCAGCTTCAAAGTTCCCGATCGTCCCGTAAATTACAGTGGGACCCCTTGACCTTGGCACAGTTCACTGCAGGTTTTGCCAAAGATACATGAAACACAGGGTGAATTTTCATGGTACCAGGCTACCACAATCTAACAGCAGTCTTTGAGATACATTTCTGAATAACGTATGGCCCAATGAAAAGGGGCAGAAATGTACGTGACCCCATCAATTTGTGTGGATAACCAGACTCTATCCCCCACCACATATTGTGGAGTTTCTCGTCTTTTCCGATCTGCTATCCCCTTGTAAATTACCTTGCCATTTTCTATGTTTTGGCATGCTTTATCCTGTATGCTCAGAAGCATTAGTTTCCACTCAGTTACCGCTGGCAGGCGATAACATTTGGGCAACCTTTCAGGAATCATATTTTGGTCCTGCCCATACAGACACATATTAGGGGTCATACCCAACGAGACATGTTCAGAGTTGCTATATATGAACTCCGCCAACCAAAGAGCCTTCACCCAGAAATCAATTCCCTCTGGTATGAGACATCGCAGGTATTGCTCCAGCGTTTGGTTTAGTCGTTCTGTCTGTCCATCTGTTTGAGGGTAGTAGTTGGTATATAGATCACAGCTAATTCCAAGCATTGCGCAAAAAGCAAGCCAACACCTTGAGGTAAAGTGTGACCCTCTGTCAGACACAATGGCCGTTGCAATCTAACAATATGCTGTGAAAATAACTCTGGCAGTTTTCCAGCACTGAGTATTCCCCTACATGGAAAAAAGAGAGCCTGTTTGGAAAAATAATCCTCCACCACCAGAATTGCATCATACCCATTGTCTTTGGGCAAGTCAGTCACAAAGTACATCAAGATGGCCCTCCATGGTATATTTTGGGGTGGGTAAAGATTGTAATAACCCAATCTTCCGGGAGTGATCTGATGTCTGCCTCGTGGACACCTCACAGCCCTGAATGTAAACAATTATGGTCTGATCCATGTTTGTTCACCAGAAATAGTGTTGCACCATGTGATTGGTCTTATGCTCGCCCGGGTGCCCTGCTAAAAGTGACTTGTGACACCACAGTAGTGCCTTCTTCCTAAGATTCTCCATGTCCAGAAATATCTTATTGTCATGATAAGGTAGCACATCCTATATTTTCCTTACCGGACCCCTGCCATCCATTCCTGTAATTCCTTGCTTGAAACCCCTCTGGGCACCTTCTCCAATAAGTCTTGTGGGATGGCCCCAATAACTCGTTCCAGTGGAATGATGTTAGGCTCTTCCTGCACCCCCACATCCAAATGTTGCTGCCTTGTCAAGGCGTCCGCCTTGCCATTCTTACGGCCTAGCCAATAAGTCACGACAAAATAGATTCCCCCAAAATATTGAGACCACCTTAACTGACTTGGACTCAGAGTATTTGCAGATCTCAGATATTTCAAGTTCTTGTGATCTGTCAGCACTACCCTACAGCTGATGTGCCCCAATAAGATAGTGTTGTCACTCTTAGTAAAATGCCATCATAGCCAATAGTTTTTTGTCTGTGATAGAATAGTTATGCTCACAACTAGTGAACTTTCGGGAGAAAAAGCTGCGGGATGAAGGACTCTGTCAGAATCCTTTTGGGAGAGAATAGGCCCAATAGCCAGATTGGAGGCATCAGTCTCCACCTGGAAAGTCTGTGTGTTGTAAGATATGTGCTTCAGTAAAAGCCCTCTTTAATCTCTGGAATGCCCTCTCAGCACCCTCATCCCAGGCAAACCGATCAGCCTTGCGCAACAACCTGGTGATAGGAGCTATGATCTGGGAAAAATTGTCAATGAATCTTCGATAGAAATTTTCAAATCCTAAGAATGATTGCACATCCTTTACACATTGAGGGGAAGGTCAGTTGGTCATTGCCTGCACCTTCTTGCCATCCATGGACACTCCTGCAGGGGTCAAAATTAACCCAAGGAATTCCACTCTCGTAGTGTGACCATTTTTCAAGGTTAGCAAGCAATTTATAATCCTGAAGCCGCTTCAGAACTGCCTTTACATGCTGTATGTGTTGCTTCTCTGTCTCTGAGTATATAAGAATGTTGTCAATATCCACTCTGACAAACTGATCTAGGTACCAAGACCTCCTGCATGAAGTGTTTGAAGGCAGACAGTGATATGCAAAATGGCATCACCAGGTACTCAAACATTCCAAACCTAGTTTTGAACGCCTTCTTCCACCCATCCCCTTGTTTAACTCGAATTAAATGGTAGGCTCCCCACAAGTCCAGTTTTGTATAGATTATTGTGGATTTTACCTGATGCAGTAGGACCAAGATAAGTGGAAGCAGGAGCCAATTTTTAATCATCAAATTATTCTACGTTCTGTAATCAATACAGGTACGCACAGTGCCTTCTTTGTCGGGACAAAAAACAAGGGAAAGGAGATTGGAAATTTGGAGTGGCGGATAAACCCACATGCCAACATGTCATCCAAGTACTTCCACAGGTGTTGGTTCTCCCGCTCATAAATGCAGCTACATGGTAGATTCGCCTTTGGTTCAAGATCAATAACATAATCATACTCCGTGTGTGGGGGTACTGTTTCAGCCGTTCCTTTGTAGAATACCTCAGCATATTCTCTGTTCATTACAGGTACTTCTGTTACCACTGCCCCAATACATGTGTGTAAAATGTCCCCCTCTACTAGGAAAGTGGTTGGCCCAACCGAATCTTGTAAATGGGTCTCACAGAGTTTTGAACCAAATGTTAAGGTACGTTCCACCCAATGAATAATCAGGTTATGCCTTACCAGCTAGGGCATTCTTAGAATCACTGCAAACTGTGGGAATGCAATTAAATCAAGGATCAAAATGTCCTCAAGCCCCGGCAAACACAGCATACGGATGGGACTAGTCTGAGTAGTAATGGGACCTGATGTTAAACAGGAACCATCCACCAAAAGCACTGGTTCCATAACCTACTTACTTTGAGTGGGAACCCCCAATTTATAGGCCAATGTGACATCCAAAAATGTCCCTGTGGCCCCTGAATCGACCATGGCAGATACTGTCTCCTTGCGATCAGAAAAGCATAAAGTTACTAGCACATACACATGTGGAATTTTATTCTGGATTGTATTAGCAATTGAATTTGGAATATGAACTGTAGATTGGCTCGACAAGATAGCTCCCTCTACTGTTGAGCCATCTCTTTTCCCTTGTCCGCTCTTCCGTTTTCAGGATTACATACAGGAGTGTTGGGGGCAGTTATGAATATAGTGAACTGCCTTCCCACAATATAAGCATAGATTGTTCTTGTGCTTCTTCTCTTTCTACTCTGCTGACAACAGACCCCTGATGCTGCCTATTTGCATAACTGAGGATTTGCCTCTTTGCCTAAGCGAGCAAAAGGAAGCACCTCAGGTCTTTTCTTGTTGCATCTTCGCTTGCTCATTTGGTGGACAAGGCACAAGGCTAGATAAATCAAATTCATGATTCAGATTGCAGCTCCACATGCCCTATATCATCTTGTAACTCTTCTCTAAGACCCTGACAGAAGATGACTGCTTGCTTAGGCCAATCTGTCCCCACCACCAACCTATTTAATCGAGTCACATATGTTACCAAATACTTGGAACCCTGTCTAAGCGCTAAAATTCCTTGTCCTGTGCCAAAGTGACTGCTCTGCGATCAAAGGTCTGCCCAAATTCCTTTGTGAACTGATCCCAGTTATAGAATAAAGGTGCATCTTGCTGAACCAGAGGTATAGCCCAGGCCACTGCATCCCTGAGAAGTACGAAATAATGAATGCTGTTCTGGCTTGAGTTGCCTCAAAAGCTACTGGCTTACAGAGAAAATGTAGCTGACATTAAGTCAAAAAGGCAGCATATTTCCATGGGTCTCTGAGAACCTTTCTGGTGGCACTAAAGGCACTCCTAATGGCTGTTGCACCACTACTATGGAGGTGCGCAATGCTGACCATGGCAGACCCCCAAAATTGTCACTCTGTAATGGTGTGACCTGAGCAATTAACCCATTGAGTTGCGTCTTGAGTGCACTAGTCTCCTGTTGTGCATGTACTAACTCAGGCGGGAAGACTGACTCCATTTGTTTTAGGTGGCGTGGTTAACCCAAGTGGGGGCTGATGATCCGGTCAAGCTTGGGGGGGAGGTTTGACAACTCCTCCTGAACCACGGAAACTGAATGGAGCACAACCCTCCCATGTTGGCACGGGTGCTTGATGTGAAACTAACAGGACACCATGTGGCAGCCACTGGGGAAAGAGGGTTAGGAAGAAGTTGTGGATGGGTATGGGGGAGGTTAGGGTAACCATAAAGAGGTTAGGGGTAAGTGGATAGGTGTGGGTGAATGTAGGGAAGGTACAAACAACTGATACATACACCTCCTACCTACTGTGAGAAACCAGAAGTAGTCTCACCCGCTAGTCACTGTGATCTCTCTCTTAGGTGACCAGAGCATGGTCATCGCCTTGGATCCAGACCCTGGGGGTGGACCAGTGTGGGAGGATCACCTGGGTGAGGGTTTTTTGGGGAGTGGGACACCAGATGGTGAGATGCTGTATCCCTCCCCCGTAACACTTTTACCCCATCCTACCAGGTAGGATACGTGAGACCCCCAAGCCCCCAGTTTCCTTCTGAAATACTTTCACACGGACAGCCCACTCTGGGAGAAAACAGACTTACACCCGAGCAGTGTACCTGGCATGTCCCGAAGTCAGGCAATTACTGACAATCACTCACATTTGATGTCCATTAAACTTCCCCACACAGATAAAAGGCGGAACATGAGAGCACATGCTGAGCGAGGCAAAGTACACGAAGCAACAGCAGTTTTGAGTCAGCAGCTGAACAAGGGGAGAAAGACGGTAAACCAAGAAGGGTTTGCAAGGAGGGTAATACCCTTGACCTTTTCGGCAAGAAACTGTTACTTTCCAGAAACCTTCGAAGCAGAAAGCATAAGGCCAGGAAACCAGAGTGAAGACTCCAGCATTGTGTGTTGGAGATACCGATGGCCCTGACACATAACCAACCAAGGTGAGGAGGAGTGGCAGCCGCCGGGTTAACGTCCTTGGCTCCAAGAACAAAGAAGCATTAGCGAGATCAACATAGCTGGTGAAGTCAAGGTTGCAAACATCAACATTGTATAACGAGCACTGGAACAAACTTGTGTGATGAAAGACACAAATAAAGCTAAACTGCTGATGAATGTTTGACGTTGAGAAGGAAATAAGGAAAGATACAATACCATCAACAGAGTGCTCCGGCACGTGAATGTGATCAATCGAAGGTCTCTGTAAGGTATCCCGCCAAGAGAAACAAAAGCCAAAATATTGATGAGAATATTGTATGAAGTGACTCAAAGTGGTCCTGCGCCAGTTTAAGCAAAACCCATTGCACATTCGAGAGTCTTCGATTTTGATATCAAGAGGATCTGAGCCCCAACGAGGGAGATCCATGGTCTGAGCCCAAACAAGGGAGACCAAGAGTAAACATTGTGGTAAAAAGGGGTCCAAGCCGGAAGGAGGGAGACCCATGATAAATATTGGAAGCGAAAACTTGTGCCTGTGAGGATACTAGTAGAAATGGAACTTTGATATTTGTTTGTTATGACAGGCCCTCTGCAGTAAGAGATGGTGATTGGAAAATAGACTTTGGCAGAAGGCCCTAATTTCTATGCTTTGAACTGTGTCCTCGTGGCAGAGAAGCCAGAGTGTGTGCGAAGCTCAAAAGTGCTGCCTTGCCACATGCTATAAATGTGGGGAAGGGAAGCCAACTGCTCAACCATCCTGGCATATTATTTCTTGAACACTTTTCTTTATTGCATACATTATTGTCCCACACCCTTTTGTATTTAGAAGTAAGGATTGGCAATAGGTATTATTATAGGCCCTTCAATTTTAACAGATACTCAACTAGGACTGCGTTATTATTATTTGATGGTTGTAGCTTGCTCCCATCCTTAGATTTAGGTTACATAGGCGTTCAACCAATCCACTGATGTTCAATAAAAAGCGTTGAACTCATATCACTTGTTTCTGTCTTCACTATTTGATACAATGCCTTCCTTACATGTGGTGTCAGATGTGTGATGTGACGCAATTGAGATAAATTGGGGGACCCTAAAATTCCAGAAACATAGTCACAGAACCTCATATCCCTCTACCGCCATAAAACTATCCATAGGATTTGACAGGTGTAGTAGTAGAGACACTACTATCCCTCCAAGGAAAAGAGGGATGGTCCCCACAGACTAAGGGCCTCATTACAACTCAGGCGTTAAGGGTTAACGGCGTCGTTAACCCTTAACGCCTGATTCCGATTTTAATGGCTGCTTTTAGCAGCCGTTAAAATCCATGGTGCTAAACCGTCTTGGTGCTAATTACGCCACCGTAATTTACGGTGGCGTAATTAGCACCTTCCCCACTCCCATTATGCCCTATGGGGCAAAAATGGGAATGGGGAAGGGTAAAATGGGAAATGGGGATTTACTGCCCCACTCACCTTGGAATGGGGCGGTGAATCCCTAAGTCCTAATACCCCCTGAGGGTTGTTATATAAGACTGGCACCAAAATCTGGCCTAGCCTGGAAGTTTGGTATGGATGCCCTAGCAGGCATCATAGATCCCAACTTCCGGGGAGATGTAAAGGTTCTCCTATAGAATAATGGCAAAGCTCCATTTGAAATATGTTGTGGGGACAGAATTGCACAGGGAATTCTTGAGAAGGCTCTATTCCCTGTTTAATCCAAGACCCATGCTCACATCAGTGGAAAATTTCACTTGCCTGGTATCCATGCAGACATAAAGAACTTCATCCAGACATGCTAAATATGCCAGAAAACCAGTGCACATATTCCCTTACCTGCCCCTTTACACCCCTTACCAATCATATAAGTCTGATTTTCCCGAATTGGGCTGGATATCACTGGGCTGTTGGAGACCGCTAGACGGGGTAATAAATATGTCCTTGTATTCAGTGATTACGCTTCCCGATACCCAGAGGCGTTCCCCAGGCGGAACGATACAACCCATCAGATCCCTAAACATCTTTTACCATTCTTTTCTAGGGTTGGTTTCCCCAAGGAAATTCTAACAGATCAGGCATCCAATTTTATGAGCAAATTGATAAGTGAAGTCAAGGAATTACTACATATTTCTATCTTAAGAACCTTATTCTACAACCCCATACAGATGGACTGGTCGAGAGATTCAATAAACGCCTTAAGATGATTTTGAGAAAACTGGTAGATCAGGATGGAAAGGACTGGGAAAACATCATCCCCTGGGCCCTATTTGCAGTAAAAAAAAAACCTCAGGCATCCACCAGTTTCTCTGCTTTTGAACTACTTTACGGAAGAGAACCAAGAGATGTCTTAGACATGCTCTGAGAGACTTGGGAAGAAAGGGAAGAGGCACATACCCCCCTTTCATAAATGGCTACCCGATTACGAGATCATATGATCTTTGTTTGAAATCTAGTCTACACTCACATGGAAAAAGCCTAGCCCACCAGAAATCCACCTTTAACCAGATAGTAAATCTAAGATCCTTTTCAGTATGACAAAAGGTATTAGTCCTCTTACCTACCTCAGAAAAAAAACTTGTCTCAAAGTGGCATGGACCATGCGTGGTACTAGAGCAAACTGGGACCCCACCTTTACCATGTAAATCTCTTAATGGATTGGAAAGAAAGCCCTTCCGCTGCTTCAACCTCGATATTGCCTTGTTTGATACAGGAGGAGATAGACAATTTAGCGCTCATTCCCCAAGAACTATCTAGATAAAAGCAAGAAGATTTAGAAGACCTGGTCATGGCATTCCCCAGGTTATTCTGTGAAAAAGCAGGTGGAGTACATGGTACTTATCATTATATCAAAACCCCCAAAGGGAAAAGTGGTCCAATTAAAACCCTATAGACTTCCAGAAGTCCAAAAACAAATAGTGGTAGAGGAAGTGAAAAAAAAGGCTGAAGGCAAAGATTATCAGGGCATAAGAGGACCTGAACGATTTAAGTCCCCAAGCGGATTATGAGCCGCACGCAGGTCACAGCTCCTCACAATCATAAGCGAAAGTCAACACAAAGAGCTTGAGGCAAGCAATGCTAAAACTAAGCACCCTAGTGCACAAAGTCACATACCACAAGCATTTGAATTGTGGTTACATATCACTAGTTCACCTCACAGATAAGCCAAAGGATCAGAGGTTTCTCCATATCTTCCAATAGAGACCAGAGATCACCCTGATGAAGGACTGAGGTCCACAATGCACCTGCGACGTGGGCCTCTGTACAACAAACTAAGCAAATGAAGATTAAAAGTAAGAATTACACATAAAATGTTTTTTGAATATTATTGTTCTACACTGAATATGTACTAAACAAGATATATTATAAGATACCAATAGTAGTGTTTTCTGTCACCTTTGGCGTCAACAGGTCTGATGAGAGGTTCACCAGAGAACTCTTTTGTTTCAGGCAAACATTATGGAGCCTTCTTCTATTACATGGCCCTCCCCTATTGCATTGGTAACAAAACCTGTTAATTCGAAAGGCTTTGCATAGACTTCACACAGGTTAACGCCATCTCTGCCTTCGATGCCTATCCTATGCCGTGCATCGATGAGGTCATAGATAAACTTGGGGATTCCAAGATGGCGGCCAACACTAGCATAACGTGTTGGCACCCGCTCTGAAAGCCTGAGGAGATTCTAGGACTCCCCCACCACCGGAGCACTTAGAATCCTCACGGCCCCCTGGAAAAAGATAGGGGAACACAAGATGCCTTAAAGCAAGTCCAGGCAGATAAGTGGCGGACGGCTCGCCGGCCGAGCCCCTCGGCGGCGTGGCAGAGTTGTCCCGGCCTCCTGTGGCTGTAATGGAATAGAGTAAAGAAAAAGCAGTCCAGAGCGGGGATCTGGCCGGGGACCTTCACAAAGTCACAGCAGCTGAACTTAGTTGCGGCATACCCCCCGCACCTAGCACCATGCACACAGGGTACTCGCAGCCTCTAATCGGGAGGAGAGAGGAAGAGCACTAGCAGGCTACCAGTTGACGAGCCGTGAGGGGATCGGCAATGCCGCCCCCACCCCTCTGCTACCTAGGAGGGAGGGAGCCGGCAAGGAGAGGTGCTGCCAAATCGATGGAAGGGGCGGACGCATCCCCGGCGCTGAACCGCATGGCTGCAGGGACAGAACAAGCACCGCAGGAAGAAGTGGAGAAGCCGTATGGGTGAGTGTCAGACAAAGGACCGACCTCCCCAACCTCCTCCTCATCAATACTTTAGGAAGAGTTGTCCTTGGAACTGGCGGGGGTCTTCCTGCACAACTGCCGGTCTTCTGAGGACTGTCCCTTCTTTGACTTCCTCTTCTTGTCGTGTAAATAGGGCCTAGCTCCCCCAGAGGCCACCTTGACAGGAAGTGGAAACTATCTAAGGTGAACCCCGAGGAGCTAGACCCCCAAAGTACCAGGGAAAAAGCCTTTCGGGCACCAAAAAACCCTGGGTGAATGGTAATGATGAATAAGTGGCTGACTTCACAAGCCTTGTCCTTTAGTCTTGAGGCAATTCCAGAAAACAGGATAAATGCAAGCAGAGGTCCAAAAGATAAACAGGATACAGGGAATGGCCCCAAGAGCAAAACTAAGCGTGGGTGTAATGACAGGAACGGGGTAGATCTTGAGACAAGGGAGAGAAATACAGAAACTGAAGATAGGGTGGAAAACCCGGAAATAGTGTCACGGAAGAAAGGTAAGCAATGGATGTTAGAGGAGAAAGGAAACACCCCAAATCCAATAGGAAGCAAGGGAAACACCTATCGTGAGATGAGACCAAGAGGAAGAAAACAGTAGTTACCGGAGACGCTTACCAAGCGAAGCCGGAAACTAAACAGGTGCGTTCGAGCAAGACTCCCGGACGATAATAGAAGGAGGATGAAAAAGAAATGAAACTAAGAAATAAAGGAAGAGGAGGACGCGGAGAGCGTCTAGGAATAGAAACTAGGTAAGGGGAAGCAAGTAAACGGCTAGGGTGGTTCGGAGCGGGATCCAGACACACCGGCAGCAGAACACAGCGTTGACGGCGTACGAAAACATGGACCGCCGAAGAGGGGGCGTGGTCTTGTCTTATAGTTGCGGCCGCCATCTTGGGTGAGGACTAGACCGGGGGCCATAACCTCCAGGTCCTCCACAAGCTCCACGGGCAAAGTCTGACAGTATAACCCTTCCCCCTAGGGGGCCCTCCAGGTTTCCCTGGGTGGAGAAGATGGAACTTTCTCAGCAGCCGTGGGGCATGGATGTGGCTCTTTGGTTCCCATGTTCTTTCTTCTGTAGAAAAGTCCTTCCAATGAACCAAGTATTGCACTCTCCCCTTACGATACCGAGAGTCCACTAGATAGGCCACCTCGTATTCTTCTGGGGTCTGTGTCTTGGGAGGCTTGAGGCTCAACGGCTTTCTTTGATACGGGTCTAGTGTGTGTACCTTCAATAAAGAGGCATGGAACACAGGATGTATCCGTTGTAAACTCTTGGGCAACTGGAGTTTGTAAGCTACTGGATTAACCTGAGAGAGGATGGGATAGGGTCCCAGGTAGCGAGGAGCAAACTTGCCAGTATGGACCCATATTGGTAGATACTTGGTAGCCAACCATACCAGCTGACCTGGCTTCCAGTCTGGGTTGGTTCGTCTCCTTAAATCAGCCCACTTCTTATGGGATTGTCTGCTATCCTCCAGTGCCTTCTTTGCCGTCTTCTGGACTTCTGCAAGTTCAGTTAGTAGACTGTCAATCGCCGGGGTGCTAGTGGAAGGTACCCCTGTCCAAGGTAGGGGTTGAGGATCATAGCCATAGGTACAAAAGAAGGGACTCATTTGAATGGAGGTATGGTATGAGTTATTGTAGGCAAATTCGGCTTGAGGAAGGAATGAGGCCCATTCTTCTTGCTTGTTGCTACAGAAACATCTGAGATATTGCTCAAGTGTGGCATTAAGTCTTTCTGTCTGGCCATTACTTTGGGGATGATAGCCTGAAGATAGGGCTCTGTGTACCCCCAATTGTCGGCATAAGGTGGACCAGAATCTTGAGGTATATTGTGAACCTCTGTCTGAAATGATGGTTCTTGGGAGACCATGAACACCATGAACATAAGAACACGGCCGCTGCCTCTGGGGCCGAAGGAAGATGTGAAATGGGTGAGAAATGAGCCATCTTACTAAATGAGTCTACCGTGACCATTATCGTATTCATACCCCTAGATATGGGTAATTCAACTATGAAGTCAGTGGAGATATGCTCCCATGGTCGCCCTGGTAGTGGTGGTTGTTGAAGGAGTCCAATTGGTTTTCCAGTGACCTGCTTATTACATACACACACTGGACAGGATGACACATAGCTGTTAACATCATGAAGGATTGAAGGCCACCAAAAACGTCTCTTGATCAACTCTTGAGTCTTCTTTACGCCTGGATGACCAGCCAACGGTGTATCGTGGCACCATCTGAGTACTTGTTCTTGTAAGGACTTGGAAGGAATGTACAAGGCTTCTTCGTGATAGAAGAGTCCTTCACTGCCTTGTTTTACAGACCAAGGGAACTCCTTTTCCTGTTGATACTGTTGCAACAGTTGCTGTCCGAACGTTCCCACTAAGGCGACCGTTCTTAGGCCAGGTAGTAAAAGGTCATGCCCTTGGTAGATACCAATCTCCTCCCCTTGACTGCGTGACAAAGCATCAGCTACCTGGTTTTCCGTTCCTGGAATGTAGGTAATCCTGAAATCAAACTGAAGGAAAAAATATGGCCATCTAGCATGACGGGCATTGGAACACTCCATCTGCTGAAGGACCTTCAGGTTTCGGTGATCAGTACGAATGAGGAAACTATGCTTGGCTCCTTGTAAAAGATGGCGCCACTCTAGCCATGCTAACTTGATGGCTAATAACTCCTTCTCTAGAACTGAATAATTTCTTTCACTGCTTGTGAGGGTTTTAGAGTAGTAGGCCACTGGATGTTCAATACCATCTTCTGTTTTCTGTAACAAGACCGCCTCTACTGCTCCTATCGAGGCGTCTGTCTCCAATACAAACGGTTTGTCTTGATCTGGTTGAACCAAAACGGGAGCAGTGGTAAACCGTTCCTTAAGAGTGTTGAAGGCTTGTCTTTGTTCTTGGGCAAATTCGAACTTGACCCCTTTTTTAAGGAGTTTGGTGATTGGTTGGATTAGATCAGAGAATTTGGGTATGAATCGTCTGTAGAAATTTGCCAAGCCCAAGAATCTTTGGATATCCTTAACACATCTTGGTTCCTTCCATTCCAGTATTGCTTGAGTCTTGCGATTGTCCATCTGTATACCCTCCTTCGAAAGGATAAAGCCTAAATAGGAAACGGTCTTGGCTTCGAAGGTACACTTCTCTGGTTTCACCAGAAGTTGGTTGGTGTGCAGTCGATGTAGTACTTCCTTGACTTGATTCCTATGTTCTTCTAAGTTGCGGGATTAAATCAAAATATCGTCCAGGTAGACTACTACCGACAAATAGAGGAGATCTGAAAATAACTTGTCCATGAATCTTTGAAAAATGGCAGGAGCATTGACTAATCCAAACGGCATTACCTTGTATTCAAATAGCCCAAAGGGTGTCCTAAATGCCGTCTTCCATTCGTCTCCTTGGCGGATCCTCAAGAGATGGTACGCTCCTCGCAGGTCTAGTTTGGTGAAGTAATGTGAACCCTGGACTGCTTCCAGGATGTCTCTAATCAAGGGCATCGGATATCTGTCTCGGATAGTTACCTGATTGAGACCTTGATAATCTATGCAGGGTCTTAATTCCAAAGTGTCTTTTTTAGGAATAAAGAACAATGATGCTCCACAAGGGGACTTGGAGTCTTGAATAAGCCCGTTCTGAAGGTGTGTGTCCAGGTATTCTCTCAAGGCGTTCTTTTCGGGTAAAGATAACGGATACATCCGACCAAACGGAACTTGTGCATCAGGGATCAATTCGATTGAACAATCTTGTGCTCGGTGTGGGGGTAACTGCCTTGGTACTACGTCTTGAAAGACTTCGGCATAACCTTGGTATTGTAACGGAACAGAAGACACGGTTTTGATAGTCTCTTCCTCCTTCAATGGTCCAATAAGAGGAACTGTCATGCAGTGACGTTCGCAGTATGATGAGTCAAAGCTTACCTTGTTCAAGGCCCAATCAATGGAAGGATTGTGTCTCCTTAACCAGGGTATTCCAATTATCAAGGGAAAATGAGCTGCTCGGATAATGTCAAACACCACTTCCTCTTGGTGCTGTCCCAACTGCATTCGTATTGGAGTGGTTTCCTTGATAATTGGCCCAGAAGAAAGAGGAGTTCCGTCTACTCCTTCTACAGGTATGGTTCTAGATTTGAGCCGTTCAGGAATGTGGTTAGCTCTGGCCCACTCCACATCAATGAAATTGCCAGCGGCACCACAATCTAACATGGCCAAAACTTCCAATGGAGTGGAGGCATCCAGCCACAGCAAGACCTTGAAAACCATTAGATGGTTGTCTTCATCTACTGGGGTTGTGTTGAAGCAAGGATAGCAGAGAGATCCCCCGACACTTCCCTTGCGTAAGTTCGGGGGCTGGCGTTTTCCTTCCGGCGAGGCGGAACTTCAGGACAGTTCCTGAGTAGGTGTCTGGAGGAACCACAATACATGCATAGTCCTGCATCTCGGCGCCGCTTGCGCTCTTCAGGTGTCAAAGGGCCACGGGTGATTCCAATCTGCATGGGTTCTTCTGCCGTTTGAGATTCCCTGGGAGGCGGAGAGGGGGTACTCGGTTGAAAAGATAAACGTGGTCTTCTTCTTTCCTGACGACGTTCCTGCAGACGAAATTCTATTTGTAGAGCAATAGTCATCAGATCCTGAAAGGTAGCTGGTCGAGTGATGCGAGCCAATTCGTCCTTGATATCCTCGTGTAGACCTCTCCTGAATATGGTGTGTTTGGCTGAATCAGGCCAGTCTGCCTTGGATGCCAGTCTCAAGAATCTGGAGATGTAGGTCTGCACATCCGTTGTTCCTTGTCTAACATCAAGGATGGCTTCAAGAGATGTAAACAGTATTTCAGGACGATCAAACCTTTCTTTGCATTGGGCCACAAAGAGGTCGTAGTCGCTCAAAGAAGGATCATTGTTTGTCACCAAAGGGGTTGCCCACGCCAATGCGTTTCCAATCAAATTGGCGATGATGAACCCCACTCGGGATCTGGCTGACTCGTAGGTGTGTGGTTTAAATGTAAAGTAGACCTGGCAGGCATCTAAAAAGTCCTTTAGTCCCCTTGGGTGACCGTCATATTTGCCATACGACAAGGCCATAGGCGGTAGATCTCCACGATCCTCTCTCTGTAAGGCCACTTGTTGACGCAGTGTGGTGTTTTCCATCTTGAGTGTTTGTAATTCTATCGTAAGATTTTGCATGGCTGCAAACAACTCCTGATATTGTTCCAAGGATGCCATGGTTATCGGTGGGCGTTGTATTCTGTCAGACAAAGGACCGACCTCCCCAACCTCCTCCTCACCAATACTTTCAGAAGAGTTGTCCTTGGAACTGGCGGGGGTCTTCCTGCACAACTGCCGGTCTTCTGAGGACTGTCCCTTCTTTGACTTCCTCTTCTTGTCGTGTAAATAGGGCCTAGCTCCCCCAGAGGCCACCTTGACAGGAAGTGGAACCTATCTAAGGTGAACCCCGAGGAGCTAGACCCCCAAAGTACCAGGGAAAAAGCCTTTCGGGCACCAAAAAACCCTAGGTGAATGGTAATGATGAATAAGTGGCTGACTTCACAAGCCTTGTCCTTTAGTCTTGAGGCAATTCCAGAAAACAGGATAAATGCAAGCAGAGGTCCAAAAGATAAACAGGATACAGGGAATGGCCCCAAGAGCAAAACTAAGCGTGGGTGTAATGACAGGAACGGGGTAGATCTTGAGACAAGGGAGAGAAATACAGAAACTGAAGATAGGGTGGAAAACCCGGAAATAGTGTCACGGAAGAAAGGTAAGCAATGGATGTTAGAGGAGAAAGGAAACACCCCAAATCCAATAGGAAGCAACGGAAACACCTACCGTGAGATGAGACCAAGAGGAAGAAAACAGTAGTTACCGGAGACGCTTACCAAGCAGAGCCGGAAACTAAACAGGAGCGTTCAAGCAAGACTCCCGGACGATAATAGAAGGAGGATGAAAAAGAAATGAAACTAAGAAATAAAGGAAGAGGAGGACGCGGAGAGCGTCTAGGAATAGAAACTAGGTAAGGGGAAGCAAGTAAACGGCTAGGGTGGTTCGGAGCGGGATCCAGACACACCGGCAGCAGAACACAGCGTTGACGGCGTACGAAAACATGGACAGATACAACGCGCCGAAGAGGGGGTGTGGTCTCGTCTTATAGTTGCGGCCGCCATCTTGGGTGAGGACTAGACCGGGGGCCATAACCTCCAGGTCCTCCACAAGCTCCACGGGTGAAGTCTGACAGTGAGCCAGCAAGTCCCTGAGGCCTGGGGGAGGCACGGAGGAGATCTCCTCCACCGACACTGGTCCCTGTTTGACTCACCCAGGTCGCCCTGGACAGGGTCACCACATGCAGCAAACAGGAGGAAGTCCGGTACCTAGGAGACTCCCCTCCAAGACTTCTCGAACAGCTACAGTCAGAAGTAATAAGCACAGGAGAGGATGGGAGAGGCCTGGAGGGGAGAGGCTCACCTGAGCATAACATCGCTGATAGAGGACTGCAGGCTACAGACGACAGCAGCAATATTCAGCACAGCTACAGTAGGTGGGAGAGAGGGCTGTTCCTGGGGGCCACCAGGGGTGAAGGCATTGAGGCCCCCAGAGGGGTGAGCCGCCCCAGGCCCTGGGAGGAGGTGCAGCTGAGTCCCAGTTGGGGAACACCTGGGAGCGGTGAGAGGACTCAGTAAGGCAAAGCAAAGACGCCGCTCCTAGACCCACCCAGCCAGGAGGGGAGAGTGAGGCGTGGACTCCAAACTAGACTCTGGGAGTCACTTAGGAACCTGCAGCAGTCCGCATCCATCAGGCAGTGGACAACAGGAAGGGAAGATATAGTGGCTAAAGCGGGGACACAGACTGGATCTCCGCTCCCCCACTAGTCCAAACAGCACAGCAGAAAGCCCAGAGTAAGGCAAATACAACACCATCGCTGAGGGTCGGAACCCCAAGACTGTAGAGGGTAAAAGGGACGCACCCGGGCCCACCGAGTGGGACTGGGAGGAAAAAGTTATGTGCCCCCACCTTTGCGATAGCAACTGGAGGGGTGCATGGTGCACAATTAATTAGGAAGGGAAGGACAACGTCAGCGTGCAAAGAGGGCCCGGGGTATGCGCCACAACAGCAGACAGAGAGAGGCGAGGAGCCCAGGGGACTTATGTAAAAAACTAAAGCAAAGGCCTCTAAACCCTCCCCACATTGTGGGGTCTGACAGGAGCAATGTGACTGGACACAACATCCCAAGACATGACGGAATTGGGGAACCAGTGGGGGCAGGACCTGAGGCACCCATCTCACAACAGGACCTCCACAGCGATATGATGACCCTACAAACATCGCTGACTAAAGCATTTCAAGAACAATTCCAGCTAATGAGATCGGATCTTAATTCAGTCTTAAAGAAAATACGTCAGGAGGTTGGCCAGCTGGGGGAGACGATGGTCCTCCTCGAAAGGGGGTTACAAGAAATGGACAAAGACATGGCACTACACAGGGAAGCTATAGAGTGTCTAAACATGGCAAAGAGGACAGAGGAAGGCACAGCCTATGCTAACATTAGCAGCGATGTTGCTGGTGGCACTGCAGTGGAAGGGAACGACCATCCCCACATTCCAAAATTGGCTCCGTAAGGTTTGGGACTTGGCGGCGCTGGAACGGGCAACATATGCAATGAACAATATCTTACTGCGCTTTGCCAGAGACTGGGGGAGGTATTAACCTTCTTGAAGGAAGACTGCAGAGCCCAATGGTTCCGTCAGCGCTTGAATTTGTTGGACATACATTAGATAGGCAGAACAATATATAACCCCTACTGGACATCAGCTCATTTTGGCCAAAGAGGGGGGCGTGGGGAAGGTAGGGAAGGGCGTTACAGGGGGGTTAAGGTTGTTGCACCTTTTTGGCGTTTGTTGAAAATTAATGAAGAGAATTTAAAAATACGAAAATAGATAAACTCGGACGTGCCATCTTTCTGTCGACCCTAGACTTAAGCAAGGGATATTGGCAGGTCCCTGTACATAGACCTGATAAGGAAAAGACAGCTTTCTCCACGCCCCTGCGACTATTCCAGTTTGACGTCCTCCCTTTTGGCCTGCATGGGGCACCAGACACTTTCCAATGGCTTATGGGCAGGATATTAGAGCCCTACTCCGGTTTATTTGGGGCTTATATTGACGAAATAGTCATTTACTTGGGAAGACCATCTTTTCCATCTCTTTACTATTATGAGAACCCTCAGAGAAGCCGGCTTAACTGCCCATCCATCCAAATGTAAGCTGGCCTAATCAGCCGTGAAATACCTCAGCTTATTTGTAGGGAAGGCCGGTGTCCAGCCCCAATGAGAAAAAGTGAAACACGTCCTATATACCCCCATGCCTAAAACCAAAAGAGACCTCAGGGCCTTCCTAGGATTGATTGATAGGTTTATCCCTAATTTCTTGGATAAAACAGCTAGGTTAACAGACAAATTAAAGAACGCTAAACCCCAGAAGATTCACTGGACTGATGAGGACTACATATGTTACAACAACTTCAAACACACCTTGTGCCAGAACCCAATCCTAAAAGTGGTAGACTTTTCAAAGGAGTTTGTATTACAAACCGATGCCTCTCTCACAGGGGGGAGCAGTCTTATCACAAATCTGTGATGGATTGGAACACCCTATCCTATTCACCAGTCGTAAACTCTTCCCACGTGAAAAGAACTACTTCGTATTGGAGTAAGAGGTCTTTGCCAACAAATGGGCAATCACCCATCTAAGATACTGGGCCTCATTAGGACCCAGGCGGAGGACCATGGTGCTAATAGCACCATGGTCCATGCCGGTGTCCGCCATGGCGGAATGGGGAATTACCACCCCATTCCGAGGTTGGCGGGGCGGTAATTCCCCATGCCACCATGGCCATTCCCCCTTCCCATTTTTGCCCCATAGGGCTCAATGGGAATGGGGAAGGCGCTAAGTACGGTGCCGCAAATTGCGGCACCGTACTTAGCACCAAGGTCCCTTTGCGGGTCCCTACTTTAATGGCTGGTAAAACCAGCCATTAAGGTCGGATCCCGCAAAGGGACCTCGTAATTAGGCGCTAATAGGTTACCGGCGCCGCAGCCTTTTACGGCGCCGTTAACCCATTAGCGCCTGGGACGTAATGAGGCCCACTATCTTTTAGGAAGGAAGTTCACCCTTGTCGCAGACCACTCACCTTTAGAATGGATAAGCCAACAAAATGATTCTAACCCTCGAGTCATGCAATGGTTCTTACACCTGTAACCCTACTGTTTCACTGTGGAACACCGAAAAGTCAAAGACCAAGGCAACGTCCATTTCCTTTCCCGGTTTCCCTGTGAAACAGATGGGGCTACATTGCATAGGGGAAGGGTATGTGAGAAACCAGAAGGTGTCTCACCTGTTAGTCCCCGGAGATCTCTCTCTCAGGTAGCAAGGGCACGGCCATCTCCTTTGGATCCAGACCCTGTGGCTGGACCAGTGCGGGAGGATCACCTGGGTGAGGGTTTTTCGGGGAGTGGGAGTGGGACACTGGATGGCGAGACATGGTATCCCTTCCCCTGTAACACCTTTACCCTATCCTACCAGGTAGGATAGAGTGGGAACTTTACCTCCCCTCACTTCTCCAACACCTTCACATGGACAACCAGCTGTGGATGAAAACAGACTCACACCCGAGCAGTGTACCTGACAGGTCCCGCTACTGTAGTCAGGTGAAGTTAGGCAATTTCTGACAATCGCTCACACCTGACTTCCATTAAACTTCCCCACACGGATAAAAGGCAGAGCACGAGAGCACACTCTGAGCGAGGCAAAGAACACGACGAAACAGCAGTTTTGAGTCGGCAGATGAATGAGGGGAGAAAGATGGGATATCAAGAAGGGTTTGCAATAACCCTTTTCGGCAATAAGCCGTTACTTTCCAGAACCATTTGAAACAGAAAGCATAAGGTACAGACTGAAGACTCCTGCATTGTGTGTCAGAGATACCGAAGGCCCTTCCTCGTAACCAATCAATCTGGGGAGGAGCGGCAGCCGGCGGGGTATCGTCCTTGGCTCCAAGAATAAAGAAGCATTAAAGAGATCAACACAGTCGGTGTGTTGGGGAGACTAATGCAAGATTGGTATGTGTTGAAGTCAAGCTTGCAAGGGCAACATTGTATAACGAGCACTTGAACGAACATTTTTAAACACGTGTGATGAAAGACGTAAGTAAAGCTAAACTGCTGATGAATGTTTGAACTTGAGAAGGAAAGATACAATACCGTTAAAAGAGTGGTCCGGCACTATGAGTGTGCTCAATCAAAGCTCTCTGTAAGGTATCCCGAAAGATATACAAAAGTCAAAAGATTGATGAGAATATTGCATGAAGTGAATCAAAGTGGTCTTGCGACAGTTTAAGCAAAACCCCTTGCACATTCAAAAGTCTTCGATTTAAATAGCAAGTAGATCTGAGCCCGAACCAGGGAGATTCATGGTCCAAGCCCGAATGAGGGAAACCAAGAGTAAACATTGTGGTACAAAGGGCTCCAAGCCTGAAGGAGGCAGACCCATGATAAATACTGAAAGCGAGAACTTGTGCATGTGAAGATCCTAGTAGAAATTCAACGTTGACATTTGTTTGTTATGACAGGTCCTCTGCAGTAAAAGACTGTTATTGGAAAAGAGACTTTGGCAGAAGACCCTGATGTCTATGCTTTGAACTGTGTCCTCGTGGCAGAGAAGCCAGAGTGTGTGCGAAGCTCGAAAGTGCCGCCTTGCCCCATGCTGAAAATGTGGGGAAGGGAAGCCAACTGCTCCACTGTCCTAACATATTATTTCTTGAAAACTTTTCTTTATTGTCCCACACCCTTTTATATTTAGAAGTAAGGATTGGCAATAGGTTTATTAGTATAGGCCCTTTTGTTTTGACAGAGACTCGACTAGGACTGCGTTATTATTATTTGATGGTCATAGCTTGCTCCCATCCTTAGATTTAGGTTAGATAGGTGTTCAACCAAGCCATTGATGCTCAAAAAACACCTTTGAACTGAGATCACTTGCGTCTGTCTTCAGTGTTTGATACCATGCCATCCTTAAACTACTGTCACATTAACTCTATACTCCTGTCTCTCAGTTGTCCGTGATTCTTAAAGTAAGCCCTGTTACCCTACTATGTCAGACACATAATCACAAGTACTGATGAAATTAACAAACATATTGTGGCACATAAAATGGAAGCATGAAAGATGGAACTTCCACCTATAAGCAGCATGAAATAAGCTAACATAAACACAAGAGACTTCCACAACTGAACATGTCTTAAACAGATAGTCTCCCTGGCCCCAGCTTCCTTAGTCCTAGGAAGGAACAAGTTACTTACCTGCAACTATTGTTCTCCAGCATGGGTCTGGCATGGATTCACATGCTCGTGAATATTCCTTGTTGGCAGGCTGGGAATCCTTGGTAAAAGAAAAACAGTTTCACTTTCACTTACAAAACTATATTTCTCCCATAAACCAATCACTGTCCTCTGGGTCATACTGCCCCAGCCAATGCCAGCCCTCTCCCTAAGCCCCTCCTCTGGCAGTCATCTTCAGATTTTGAAAGCACGTAAAGTGGCAGTATGACCAAGAATACCCACAGAGGGTAAGGAGGGAGAGTTCACATATGAATCCATGCCAGACTCATGCTGGAGAACAATAGTTACAGGTAAGTAACTTGTTCCTTCTCCAGCATGGGGTCTGGCATGGATTCACATGCTCATGAATAACAAATATACAGCAATACAACAATACACAACCATGGGAGGTGGCAAGGCTCAACAGAAGCAAATCACGCTTACCTCTGGAACAGACTCACCTCAAGCGAACAGGTTGCGTAGCACTGCTTGGCCGACTCTGAACTCCTACCTGGAATCCCTGTTGATGCAGTAGAACTTTGTGAAGGTGTGTGTGGACCTCCACGTAGCAGCCCTGCAGATGTCTAGCAGGGGCACACCAGCCAGGGATGCCATTGTCGCAGCGATCGCCCTGGTGGAATAGGCTCTCAGACGGCCGAGCAGCGGTTGGTTCACCAACCGATGACAGTGCATGATGCAGCCAGAGAGCCACCTTCAGATAGAAGCCTTGGACAAAGCCTCCCCGTGGTTCACAGGACCAAATTTCATGAACAGCTGTGAAATCTTTCAAAAACTCTTTGTGCGTGCCACGTAGAACTTCAGGGCATGAGCAACGTCCAACGAGTGCAAGGCCCTTTCAGCCGAAGACAAAGGTTTCGGGAAAAAATCAGGTAACATCCAAGGTTCGTTGAGGTGGAATTTCGATGGAACCTTCGGCATGAAAGATGGGTGAGACCAAAGTGAAGACCTTCCTGCAGAACTGGTGTAGCGGGAGAGAGCTGCCGGATGTACTTTGATCAAGGCGTGCACCAGTTCAGCCCTGGCCAAGGATAGCAAGCACAGAAGAATCTGTGGGCCATGACGGGGCCATGACCATCAGATGGGTAATCTCTGCCACCGGCACCACATAGAGAAACGCTTCCACTTGTGACTGTAGCACTTCAGATTCGACAATGCCCTGGCATTGGCGAGGACCTCCCTTCAGTCCACTGGCAACTCATATCCTCCAAACCCTAGGGCTGCAGGAACCAAGCCCTCAGGTTGAGCGATCCTGGGTTGTGATGCAGGATTGCACCTCCTTCTCTGGTGAGAAGGTCTGGGACGGCCGGTAGTCTGATCAGCGGCGACGCTGACAGGCTGAGAAGGTCTGGGTACCAAATCTGCCATGGCCACATCGGGGCGATGAGAATCATCCTGCACTGACACTGTCTGAGCATGTTGATGACTTGTAGCAGGAGAGACAATGGAGGAAACGCATACAGAAACCTCCCTTACGAAGGGAAGGAGAATGGCCCTCATTACGACCCTGGCGGAATTCGGAAAACGATGGCGGAAATGCAATACCGCCATCGAATAGTGCTCGGTGCGACTATGACCCGTCACCGCAAAGTACGATGCCATTAGCGACACCGTAGTGAACGCCAACGCTAACTGCACCAAGCACGCGCGCGCGCGCCATGCCAAACCGTAAACACCACCATGGCGCAAGGGTACGCCAATTCCGACCCTAGCGGACATGTACCTAACGCCATCAAGCATGGCGGAATGCACCATTCCGCCATGGTGAGAAGTACGGCATCGCGAATCAACCGTAAACGGCCCCACTGAGTGCCCGTACACCGCCCCCTGCCCACAAAGTACAACACCCCGTAGGTGCAATGAAGTCACAATGCAACCATTGAAATGTACAAGTCACCCATGCATGCCAACGAACAAAAGAAACACAACAGGGGCCAATGGGAGCTGCAGGGCACAGATGGCACGAATACAGAAGCCATCCCAATGGACATGACCACAGTCCCCCACCAAGAAACGCACGCAAACACAGGCACCTGTGACCAGCAATATTCCGAAAATCACATCATTCCACCAGTCCACCTGGCTGACCGGCATCTGTTACACAAAACCCAATCCCCCGCCCCTGAGCATGACAACATTCAAACAGTCATATTGGCAGCCCCCATCCCTGACCTCACGGGCTTCGTAGGCAAACGCGCCCAGTACAGTACCACGCAACTAAACTCCGAAGCTGGAACCCAGTGCAGATCTCCTCACAATACATCGCCCCCCAAATAGGCATATGCCACATCACTTGCAAAGAAGAACGCTACACGGGCCAAATCAGAATAGAAATTTAATGCACATCAAAATCACCAAGCCCATACAGCCATCAGGCCATGAACTCCAAAACACATTTCACCATTGTGGGCTGCATCTGCAAGAAATGACCAGCCACTACTTGTGTGACGCCCTGTTCCCTCATGGTACACAGAGCCACATTCACGTACGAAAAGGCAACATGGAAGCGCACAGAACCGCAGGGCCGTCCCAATGGGGAGGCACTAGTCCAGCTGAAAGGCCGAAATGTTGCTCCGAGCCACCAGTACTGCGTAAGGGCATGTGGCCCATTGGCGATCGTCCCATAAGATCGTAATGCTGCTCCACTGATTAACACGAAGCAGCAGGTGTCGGGAGTAAAACCCATCTGCAGGAGTGGCATACAGATGGCAGTGGCAAAAGGGGAGGAGATACCTGTCAACCAAAAGAAAAGAAAAAGAACAGAATGGCCATCAGTACTACATTCCAACAACTCACTGCAATGATCACACTAAATCCACAGCCACATGCATGCTAGCCCACTCCAAAGGTCCATCACCACCCAAAAACCACTTGCGACTCATAACTATCCATATCGAGGTGTAAACACCATCACAAACGAGTGTACCTGTGCATGCGCCTGTGAAAACAGAATCCATCTGATGGGATTGGTAACGTGCATGGACACAAGTGTCTGAGGGCGCGTCGAGACAGGGAGGGCTCAACAAGGCCAGATAGACGATGGTCCCACTATGGCAGCCCTGCATCACATAGCGTAGGGGAGGCGGATAGATCCCAAGAAGCCCTGTACATGGCAAACTCTGTATCAAATCACCTGCCCATGCATCCATTCATCATTCCCTCATCCCGTAATGAAAACGCCTGTTTCCATACTCACATAACATGTGAAATTTCCATTGAGTCTGTGCGTTATGCAGCCTGCAAAATCCACTGTGCCCCAGCCCGTAATTCCAGTGTAGTGAAGTAACATGTATTTGGGAACGTCCGGCCTCATCGCCCACTTCGCTATTGCGCATCCCAAACCATTCATATCAATCATTGCATTCTCGCCATGGCCCCTGTCCCAAGGACATTAAACAATAGAACGTTATATTTGCAGTCAGACCTGTGGGCATCTCCTCGCCGCCAGCTGAAAACCGAAAGCGCCGCGCTTCGAATTCCTCATTTGCAACATCACGTCGAAGAGGCAACTGTGGCCGTTTGAATACACTAATTAATCCATCGAGTGCGGCTGTGTGTGAAAATGGCAACTGCCTTCACCCACGAATGGGACGCCCCGCCCGTCGTTGCAACTCGGTACAGTGATGAATGAGGGCCCACCGTTACTCGAGTACTACGTTCCACTGACCCTTCACAACTCTGTTAGCGACTGCACAGATAGTATGTGAACCAATGGGACCACAGCAGAATGAACATATCAACCAATGTTACACGGCCATCGGGTACAAATACATGATTGTAATAGCAAGATGCCATTCCTCGAATTGCAGCGTTGTGCGCGGGACGTGCTCGGCCAAAGGGGAGAGCAGTTTGCACAGGTGGAATGAATCACCACAGGTGGAGGCCATTCAGCCTGAAAACACATAAATTGCACAGCCAGTCTCCTCCCACAACCACACCGAAATGCTTCCGGCAGGACTCGCGATGTTGGCCCTGGGGGACCTGATAGCACTGCAAGTACTCCAACTCCAAGAAGAAGACGAACACCAACTACAACCGGCCGCACGGAGGAGACGCAGGAGGAGGAGGAGGCCAAGGCAGGGCCAGCAAGGGCCGCCAGCACAGCCACTACCACCACGCAGGCAGCCCGCAATCCCACGCCTCCGAGCACATCCGTTCAACCTCACTGATGAGCAGATCCACACCCTCTACCGTTTGGACCGGGACACCATAGCCGCCATTGTGGACATGACACAGGCTGACCTTGTCAGCATGATAGATAGCCCAACCGCCATCCCACCCCTACTGAAGGTGGTGTCTGTACTCCACTTCCTGGCCACAGGCACCTACCAGCACACAGTCGGACAGTTGCATGGCATTTCTCAGCCACTGTTCTCACGGACACTATTGCAAGTGCTCGATGCCCTCCTGCAGCACGCAGACGACTACATCTCCCTACCACGCTCGGAGCAGGAAATTACCAACACAAAAGTGGGATTCCATGCACTTGCCGGCATACCGGGTTGCATTGGTGCCATCGACTGCACCCATGTGGAATTGGTCGTCCCACATGCCATGGAGGCCCAGTACCGCAACCGAAAACAATTTCATTCTCTGAATGTACAAATGGTGTGTGACTCCAACAGGATCATTACACATTGTTGTGCCCGATTCCCTGGATCAACCCATGATTCTATGGTCTTGAGGAACTCTACAATACCACGCTACATGGTGCGACACGCAGGGAACAGATCCTGGCTACTCTGTGAGTCTCATTTCATGCATGATAATGTGGGGTATGTGATTCGGCAATGACCTGGCAGGAAGGGGGGGGGGTGTGCGTACGTAGCAATGGCATTCCACATCATACGTTTCTCGTCCACATACAGGTGATGCTGGATATCCACTGAAGAGATGGCTCCTCACACCAGTCCGGAACCCACGGGACCAGCATGAGGAGGACTACAACCATGCCCACTCACGTACCCGTGTAGTCATTGAACAGGCATTCGGCCTACTGAAGGGTCGTTTCCGCTGCCTCAGCAGGTCTGGCGGGGCACTCCTGTACCGCCATGAGAAGGTTGCAAAGATGGTGATGGCATGTGTCATGCTCCACAACATGTGCGTACGTAGAAATGTGCCCATGCCCCCTGACGCAGAACAGCAAGCACCTGATGATGGTCATGATGAGGGTGGGGATGTGGCAGCACCTCAAGGAGTCTGCGAGGCACCGGAGGGCCGTGACATTCATCAGCATCTCATTGATGTATGCTTCTAGCACTCACGCCTGGTGGCTGATACATGGACACGGGACTCGTGGCACTGTGTGTGTCTGGGACATGCACAATATGGACTGTACGCCTATGATGGCCTAGTACACAAAGATCAATGTCCACACATCTCATTGGTTGATCGTGCACTTTTTATGGCATATGTGATATCATGTTGTACACCCTATCGACCCGCCACCCAAGTGAGCCCAACACACCCCCTCCACCCTCCTACCTCCCCCCCGAACACCAGTGTCCAAAGATGCTCATTGTCAGTGGGCAGTCGCTATTGCAAGCCCCCTCTGCGGGTATCAGGGGCACCCCTGCCTGTGGAGCGCAGGTTCCTCCCAGATCTACGTTGGGGGCTGCCCTGGACGGAACTTGCAACGGATGATGTCTCTGCCTGCTCACGTCCATGCATGTCCCTAAGGGTTTGCGAGAGCTCAGTGAGCACACGGCGCACTGCGGCAAGTTCGGCACATACGTCCTTGGACGTTGCATGCAGTTCCCCCCTCAGGCTCTCGGTGCTTCTCTCCATTTGTGCCCTTAGTGTCTCTGTACCTCTCTCCATTTCTGCCCTAAGTGTCTCAGTTGATGTTTCTATGTCTGCCTTGGTGCCCCCACATTCATCGGCATGGTCCTTGAGGAGCGTGGCCAGTTGCTGCTGTTGCACGATTAACTGGTCGAGGGACTGTTGCCTCTGCTGGGCCATGGCCATTTGCGGGGGTGTCACAGAGGGGCTGTTGTCCTCATGTTGCCTTGCCACAGGGCTTGTGGGGGATGGCCAGTCGTCGTCTTGTGGGTGCCCCTGCGTGGTATCCTCATGTTGTACGGGATGGGACAGACAGGGGGATTGGGACAGGTCATGGATGGATCTGACTTCGACATCCCCGTCTTCTGTGTCGGAGCATGCTGCCATCAATGGGGTGTCACCTATGGTGCTGCTGCCACCGGAGGCAGTGCCTTCTGTGGCATCCGTTGGGGGGACCTGTGGTGGTGGTGTTGTGGGCATGCTGGCTGCTGGGGTGCCTGTTGATGTTCCCTCCTCTGTGCTGCCACCTGATTTGTGCTGCTGCCGTGTCTTGATGCGTGCAGCTGAGGTGGAGGGTCTTTGGCCGTTGGTCTTGGCCCTCTTTGCAGGTGTGCTGGTAGGGGTGTCCTAAAGCTCGTCGTTTGGATCGGACCCTGTGGTGGAGTAAAGGAGGGCGAGGGTTATTGATGGGTCTGTGGGAATTGGAATGGCATTGTATCACATGCATTGGGGTGGTACCTGAGGGTGATTTGGGTCGGGGCCTTGGAGGTGCTTTCATTTGTGTGTGGAGTGAGGGTGCAGTTGTTTGGCAGCCTGCAGTTAGGGTGTGCCTGCTGCACGTGTAGTGCGTGTTTTAGGGGTTTTTAATTATTTATGTATTTATTGTGGGTTTTAACGTGCGCTATCAGGCCGATGTGTGTGGACGTTCTCCTGGACATGTGTTTCTGTTGCACTATGTGGACGCATGGTACTTCACATGGATGGACTTTGTGGATTTGGCATTGTTTTATTTGGGCCACCTACCTGAATCTTCGGATGTCTGCACTCCTTTCTCCATCCCTCCGACTCCCTCTATGCTCTCCATTCCGATGGTGGAGGCACAGATTTCTTCCCAGGGGGTCAACTTGATGGGTGATTCAGGGCCTCCCCCGGTGGCTGTGGCAATGTTGCGGTTGGCAGAGAGTATGCTGCGGACGCGTATCCGCAGGTCGTCCCATCGCTTACGGCATTGCTGTGGGGTGCGGGGTGCGGTCCCCACCGCACTTACCCGCTGTGCCACCAGAGCCCATATGGCCTTCTTGTTTGCAAGTGCCGTCCTGGTCATTTGCGTGCTGAAGACGACGGCAGCATTCTCCTGGAGGGTCTCTGTTAGCACGGTGAGTTCCTCACGGGAGAAGTGGACCTGCCGCTTGCGGTCGCACGCTTTCTTCGCTACTTTTCCCATTTTTCTTGGTTTCGCTAGGGTGGATGACGGGTTGGGGTGTGTCTCAGGGTAGTGATTTTAGTGGTTGTGTGGTTTTAGTGGTTTTATAGGTGTACGGCGGGATGTTTCCCGTTCCGGGCCCATGTTTTAACTTCCGTTTCCGTATATTTCCGGTCACCGTACTTTCCGGTAGGCGCACACTGCGGTGTCCGCTGTGATGGGTGGCGGTATTGCACCTAGGGCGCCGTACGGCGGCGGTGTGGGCCGTTTTGGGGTCATTTCCGCCATCGCGGACTTTGCACTTCCGCCATGCCGTGGTGCTCGTGCCCGATGGGTCGGGATGGGCCGCACTTTGCTCCTTCGTGCAATGGCGGAAACGCTATTTACGCTGTGGCGGTCCGGTCAGTCACTTTCCGCCAGGGTCGTAATGAGGGCCAATGTGTCCACCAGGCTCCTCGGCTGATGGAATCTGCCGGTGAACTGGCATTTGGAGTTTGTCGCCGTCACAAACAGGTCGATCTGAGGCCTGTCCTGCTGGTGAAGATGTAGTCCACTTGGTCCTGCTGAAGTTCCCACTCGTGGCAGGAGCGCAACTCCCTACTCAGGGAGTCTGCAATGGTGTTCTTGACTCTTGCTAGGTGAAGAGGAACAAGGAACATGTCTTGTCCGACGGCCCAGTGCTACAGTTCCTGCGCTTCCTTGGAGAGGGCCGGGTAGCAGGTGCCCCCTTGTTTCCTGATGTAGAACATCATGGTGGTGTTGTCCGTGAAGATCCTCACCACCTTGCCCTTCAGGGACGGAGCTACTTGAGGGCCCAGAACACTGCCTGCAGCTCCAGGATGTTGATATGGAGATTTGTCTCCTTCTGGCACCCACATGCTGCTGGCATGAACACATCCAATGTGGGCTCCCCAGCCTTCCAGGGAAGCGTACGTCGTGACCATCTCCTGGAATAGGGGGTTCTAAAACTCTGTGCCATGCGTGATGTTGAATCGGTCGCCCCACCACCTTATCGCCCGATGTAACTCATCGTCCAGAGTGATCTTGCCTGCAAAGTTTCCGGACACCTGCACCCAGCGAGCATCCAGGAACTCCTGAAGAGGTTACATCTGTAACCTGCAGAGCCGGATGAGGTAGATGCAGAATGACATCATGGCAAGCAACGACTTGATGGTCCGCACCGTGGCCATCTTCATCGGCAACAGCCGCTGCACCTTCCCCTAAATGGCCGCTACTCTCTCTCCGAAGGCGATGCTAGGTGTCACACCTCGACCCCTTTCCACACAGTGACCCTGTGCTTCTTACTTACACCAGGGCAGACCGTCAAAAGTGACATCTGGCAAAACCATTGTTCTCCGCCGTGGTGTTCAGCATTCTGCAGCGCCGTTTCTGACACAGTGACGATTGCCATGGAGGCTAGCTACTGCAGCACCATCCAGAACGGCTTCAGCCTACATTTCCCATGAAGCCTGAGTGATTCTGTAGCCCTAACTCATTCATGTGAGCCTCGCGTCACTTGGCTCCGCCTCCTCATTGATTTAAGCTACTGCAGCTAGGAGGACGCTTCTTCTGTTTGTATGTTACAGCCGGCGTTTGTAAGCTCCGTCTTCATCGCCTTCTCCCTGAAGCTCCTATGTAACAGATTCCTGTGCATTCAACGGAATTCTGTGCTCCCTCCTCAATTCTGTTTTCTATGTAACGAACCTTCGTTTGGTAAAGGACTGCCTGCCTGCTGATTTTACTGTGTTCTTGCTCGCCCGTGTATCGACCTGATTTCATGCTTAAAGGACTGCCTGCCTGCTGATTTTGCTGTGTTCTTGCTCGCCCGTGTACCGACTTGATTACCTGCTTAACGGACTGCCTTGCTGCTTTCATTGTGTCCTAAGCACTTTACGTGTGCTTTCCCAGCGTGTCCTACTCCCGCCCGGTGAGTGAAACCGAAAGTGTTCATTTACTTTCTTGTTGATTCTGAACTGAATGGTACTACTCACAACCTATTAGCACCTCACTTCTTGTGTGTTTTGTATTGGACCCTACATCCTCCTTTCCCATTTGGAATCCACTTCCCTTGGCTCCACTGGTGCTCGCAAGGACGCTTTGCTGTTTAGTGACTCTACCTGGCACCTCCCTATACAAGTGCACATAAGAACGCTTTGCAGTTGTGCACCTACCCGTATCTAGCGCGTCCCTCGTGCCGCCCGGGTCTAGCTACCTGACTTACATTCCCGTTTGTTATTTTGTACTGTCGTTGTGTCCAAATCCTGGAGTACAAGCTAACTTTAACCTCCTAAGGGAAGATTACAGTACATGGTTGTTTAATCAGGGGACTGGGTTGTTCAGGTACTTTCCTTGCTTGTTGTTACCTACTGGCAGTTTTAATAGCTTCAAGTGGTTAAGTGGTTAACCGTGTTTTTTCTTGCAGCTGGGTCCGTGGCGGTGCGTTCTCCCCGCTCTTTTGGGTGATCGGTCCCTCTGTCTGGTACAACTTACAGCAGAGGGTCATATCACTAAAAAGGTCCTTTCCCTCATAGAGAGGAGGCTCGTGTGGAGGCTCCAACCCAAGCTCTTCAATCAATCATCCAGTCCCGCTGTCCCGGTCACCTGTCTTGACTACTCCCGTCGGGTGAGTAACGCTAGGTAGGACACTGTACCAAGCCAGGCTCCCAGGAACAGCGCGTTCTGCGATGGTGTCAAGCGGGACTTTGGATAATTAATGGAGAATCCCAGATCCGTCAGCAGCTTGATGGCCGCCTCTGTATGTCCGATGGCCAATTGCCGCCAGCGGGCCCGGATGAGTTATTGAGGTACGGGTATAGGTGAATCCCCCATAAATACAGATGACCCGCCACTTCGTGAACACTCTGGGGGCTGATTTTAAGCTGAAGAGCAGGGCCTTGAACTGGTAGTGCTGTCCCTGCACTACAAAGCATAGAAACGTGTGAGGTTTCCTGTGAATAGGGACGTGAAGTAGGCGTCCTCCAGGTCCAGTGACATCAAGAAATCCCCTCTTTACAGTTGGCTGAGCACGTGCTGCAGCGTGACAATTCCAGAAATTCCAGGGTATGTCATTGGGCGAGAGCATTCAGCACCCATCTGTCGGTGGCGAGCTTCTCCCCCTCGCTGATGAATCTTGTCAGCCAGCCACCCACTGGGGTACACGGGTGGAGCCTGACACCTTGGCCGGTTCAGGCTTGCTTCGGCATCGACATCCCTCCTTGCTGGCGACGACGACGCTGACCACCTCCTCCGTAGGCCTGGGAATGGCCTCTGTGGGCTTCCTGGGTCATGGATCTGGACGGCTGATGGTGCAAGGAGGAGAAACCTTTAGACGACCTGCCCGACTTTCCTCTGGAAGAACAAAAGGAAGAGCAGTGCTGTTGGAGCATTCCCAGGACACGGGCCGTATCCATGCCTGCCCTGATGGCCTATAGGGACTCGTCGACGGCCTTTCCGAAAAGGTTATCCCCATCGAAAGGCATGTCCAGTACCTTAGTTTGGACTCCCCGACAGAAATGCACGCCCTTCATCCAGCCTTGGTGACGAAGGCGGACACTGTTCCCCATCTGGCAGAACCCTGTGTTGGCAACGTCCAGCGCCACTGTGATGCCGTGATCTGTGTTAAGATACCAGTGGGGGGTGTCTGTACTTCTGCTCTCTATAAGGTAGAGGAGAGGCACAGAGGACCCCAGCCAAGATTCTCTATAAAGTAGCAATGGACGAGCAATCAAGGCCAAACTTCTCAGGAGGTGAAGCAGGCTGGTTCTTAAGTACAGTGTAGTCCCCGAATCCCCACAAAGGAATGTCCACACACTGTATTACTGAAAACACAGTTTTATATAATTAATATTCAAAGGTATGTACACGATCACAATAACGCACTTTGTACTCGGAAATCAACAATGGTAATTATATACAATTCTAAAGTGGTACCACCAATATTATCAGATCTCATTAAAGTGCATCAAATATACTGTTAGAATATCACACAGATCAATAACAAGGAAACCAGCAATAGAGATAGGAGGGAAAGCAAGATGGTTGAAACAATAGGCAGAATACTGGCCTCTACCGCTAAGCACAGTTCTGTGTGGAGATCCCCCCACCTGGGCAACCTGTAAAATAAAGATATATAGCACAAGCCCAGTCCATATATTGCTCACTAGTCTTGTTCTCTCCTATAATGTTTTTACACCCCAATGTACCTGGTGGAGTAGAGTTCTTCCAAGAAGCGTCGACGGATCCTTCTTGAGTGACTCCCTTTAAAGCAGGAGCCACGGATCGTCGAGAGGCGTCGAAGAAGGTGAACTTGGCGTCGACGGCGTCGATGAGAAGTTTGAGGGTGCTGAGACCACGACATCGATCCAGGGGGTGCTCATCAGCGACATCCTGCAAGGATGAGGTGTGCGGGGCACCTCGGCGATTGATTGTTCAGGACCGCAAAGAGTTTCAGAAGAACTGTGGCCCAGCAAGGGCGTTGAGTCGTCGAAGTCTTTGTGGCCTTCAGGTGCCGGGAAACCCACCGGCAGATTCTCCTCGGCACGTCGGCGGCCTTGGCTCTCTCCAGCAGGATAAAGCGGTCGCCGGTGCAAACAAGGGAGTCCTTCGATTCAAATGTTCTTAGGCAAAGGAGCGGGCGGCTCCGGTCGGCGGCGGCACGGCATCAAGCAGTCCCCTCTTCTGGGGCAACACGACTTCGACGGGCCTCCAGCGGTTACACAAACCTGCGAACCCTGGTCGACGGCAATGGACTTCGACAGCGGCGAAGTCCTGGTGCTTCACTTCATTCTCCTCAGCAGTCCCGTCTCGGGTCGGTAGCCTTTCGAGGGTCTGACTTCCAGGGAGCTTCGGCGAAGGTTAGCGGTGCTCGATGGTCCCTCGGAGCACGGAAGAGGGCGCCTTACCAGGTCCTCTCTCGGATCAGTCTTCGACGAATTCAGCAGCTTTCAGATCAGGTCGAAGCAAATGCAACAGCAAGTCTTCTTCTTCCAGCTGGGCGTCGAGGATCAGCAGTTCCAGTTACTCTTCAAGTGTAGACACAGCTTCTGAACAATTTCCAGTGGTGAGAGGTCCCCAGATATACTATCCTGTCTCTCATCCACACTGCTGGGTCACTCTCAGCAGCCAATCATACAGAAAGACATTCATGCAGTCAGTCAGCCAATCAGGCACACAGTGCATTCAGGCCATCCTCCTCCCTCTCAGACACTCACAACAAGAAATGTGGATTGGGAAAAGTACCCAGCCATTCAACACTACACACTGCATTCAGGCCAGTTTCGGGCAGGGCTGTCTCAGTCTTTGTCTCTCATACCAAAAACCAGACAGCCACAACAAGAAGTGCATATTGGTCACACACTCCATTCACCCAGGTCCCACCCAAAGGGTGTACCCACAAAATACAGTCACTGGGAAGGCTCCAGCCAGTCTGGACTGGACTTCACAACAACACCATATATGGAACTTCCACCCAACAGCCAGTCAGGGGGAAGGGACAGAGTCAGGGCTTCCCTGGACTTTGGGAAAACAAGGTAACAGGCAATAGAAAGCAAGAGGCCACAGGGGCCATCTTGTTTTCTATCAGGAATCAACTGATTCCAATGGCAGGGCCTGGGTACCCCAAAATGGAGGATACCCAGAGCACCTGTCAAATTCAGCATGGAGCTGACACCAGCCCATACTGTGCTCTGCGGGCCACCCACAGTTGCCCAAAAACATACACTAGGGGCACAGGGTTGTACCCCCCACCCATGGGTGCCGTAAGGGTATCCCATGGGTCTGTTCACCAAACCAAAAGATAGAGCTGCACCGCCAGGAGTCCCACATGAACTCCTGGGTGGAAAACACGACAGAACACACAATAAAAAGGCAGTAAAGGACAAGGATACGGAGGCCCTTTCCCTCCGATGCATTTCCGGCATCACAGTCGCCCCCCCCCCACAGACTGAGGTGGAGGGTGCCTAATCTCCCACGGGATAGACACTCTCATCCAGACGGTCAACATACCTTCTGGAAAGCCCATCTGCATTATCGTGACTCTTCCCTGGTCTGTGCTCTATGGTGAAGTCTAGCCCTTGCAGGCTAATGGACCACCTGAGCAGTTTCGGGGTTTCACCCTTCATCTGCATAAGCCACATCAGGGGCTTATGATCTGTTTGGACCTTGAAGGTAGACCCCATAAGGTAGGGCCTAAAATACCTAAGGCTCCAAACTATACTGAAACATTCCTTCTCAACAGTAGCCCACCTAAGTTCTCTAGCCTTGAGTTGTCTACTGATGAAGATGATAGGATGTTCCCTCCCTTTGTCATCTAACTGGGACAAGACAGCTCCAATTCCGGTGTCGCAGGCATCCGTCTGGACGGTAAAGGGTCGGCTGTAGTCAGGCGCACACAACACAGGTGCCCTACACAGACTTTCTTTCAAGCCATCAAAGGCCCTCTGACAGTCTTCAGTCCAATTAACCTTCCTAGGTTGTTTGGGTGAAGTCAGAGCTGTCAGGGGTGCAGCTATGGTTCCATAGTCCGCCATGAAATTGCGATAATACCCAGTGAGGCCCAAAAAGGCTCTCACCTGGGTTTGGGTAGTGGGAGTCTCCCAATCCTGTACATCCTGAACCTTACTGGGGAGAGGTTGGATTTGACCCCCTCCTACCTCATGACCAAGATATGTGACTTTCCCCTGAGTTATCTGGCACTTGGTGGCCTTGATAGTGAGGTTAGCCCTTTTCAAGGCCTGCAACACCTTATCCAGATGTTTCAAATGCTCTTCCCAGGTGTAACTGTAGACGGCAATGTCGTCTAAGTAAGCCACACAAAAGGCTTCCAGCCCACTGAGCGCATGGTTGACCAATCTCTGGAAGGTGGCAGGGGCATTCTTCAACCCAAAAGGCATGACCCTAAACTGGTAGAGTCCCTCTGGTGTTGAGAACGCCGTCTTTTCCTTGGCATGGTCCGTCAGAGCTATTTGCCAATAGCCTGAGGTAATGTCAAAGGTGCTCACAAATTTGGCAGCACCTATGGTGTCCACGAGCTCATCAGCCCTGGGCAATGGGTGAGCGTCAGTTTTGGTGACAGCATTGACTCCTCTGTAGTTCACACAGAACCGCCAATCCTTGGTGCCTGCCTGAGAACTTGCCTTGGGGACAAGGACCACGGGACTGGACCAGGGACTGGTTGGGGGTTCAATAACACCCAGATCCAACATCTTGGCGACCTCAGCCTGGATGTGGATCTTAACAGTATCTGACATACGGTAGCACCTGCTTTTGACAGGCACACTGTCACCAGTGTCAATCTCGTGACTACACCACGCATACATGCCAACATTCTGTGACCAAAAATCTGTAGGAATCTTAAAGTTTCAAAAATAGTCAGTCGAGGAGGTAATGATAGGAATAGGGCGCGTCAGCAGCCCATTGTCATTGAATGAGCCCGCCGCCGCGGGTCATTCAATGACAATGAGGCGCCTGCCACGCCTTCTGCCATCACGCCAGCTCGGGGGAGCCCTTGAAAGACTCAACAGAGTTGACGTGGTGGGGGGGCTAATGGCGCCTTTTGTGAAAGGCACTCGCGGCGGAGGGGCGCCTTTAGCCCACCGCCGTGGACGCCTTTTACATCAAAGGCCTGCATGCTGCGCCTTCTCCCGCTACGCCAGCTCGGGGAAGTCCTTGAAAGACTCCCCGAGTTGGCGTGGTGGGGGGCTAATGGCGCCTTTGACCAAAAGGCACCCGCGGTGGAGGGGCGCTTTTAGCCCACCGCCGTGGGTGCCTTTGACATTAAAAGCCTGCATGCTGCGCCTTCTCCCGCTACGCCAGCTCGGGGGAAGTCCTTGAAAGACTCCCCGAGTTGGCGTGGTGGGGGGCTAATGGCGCCTTTTGCCAAAGGCACCCGCGGCGGAAGGGCGCTTTTAGCCCACCGCCGTGGGTGCCTTTGACATTAACAGCCTGCATGCCGCCCCTTCTCCTGCTACGCCAGCTCGGGGAAGTCCTTGAAAGACTCCCCGAGTTGGCGTGGTGGGGGGCTAATGGCGCCTTTTGCCAAAGGCACCCGCGGCGGAAGGGCGCTTTTAGCCCACCGCCGTGGGTGCCTTTGACATTAACAGCCTGCATGGCGCGCCTTCTCCCGCTACACCAGCTCGGGGAAGTCGTTGAAAGACTCCCCGAGTTGGCGTGGTGGGGGGCTAATGGCGCCTTTTGCCAAAGGCACCCGCGGCGGAAGGGCGCTTTTAGCCCACCGTCGTGGGTGCCTTTGACATTAAAAGCCTGCATGCTGCGCCTTCTCCCGCTACGCCAGCTCGGGGATGTCCTTGAAAGACTCCGCGAGTTGGCGTGGTGGGGGGCTAATGGCGCCTTTTGCCAAAGGCACCCGCGGCGGAAGGGCGCTTTTAGCCCACCGCCGTGGGTGCCTTTTACATTAAAAGCCTGCATGCCGGGCATTCTCCCGGTACGCCAGCTCGGGGGAGCCCTTGAAAGACTCCCCGAGCTGGCGTGGGCAAAAAAAAAAAATGTAAAAAAAAAAAAATTTTTTTTTTTTTTTTTTTTTTACAAAAACAAATCGGTATTTGATGTCAAAAAATCGGTAGGCGGTAGGACTGCTTAAAAAGCGGTATCCTACCGCCTAAATCGGTAGGGTTGGCAAGTATGCACCACGGTGTAAGGCCTGGTGTCAGTGAAAACAGAGAGGCGTACTACTGGAGCAAAGCCCTGCAGGCCCTCTGCTGCTCTGTTATCAAATCTGGAGAGAGATGCACTCCCTCCACTGAGCCATCCTGAGGGTTGCTATGCAGCAAATCTGGAAGGGGCTCACTCTCATCCTCTCTTGCTCTGAAGCTAGCAAGAGACATGAGACTTGGGCTCGCCTGTGGAAAGGCTTGAGCCTGTTAACATGGAATACCTGAGGGGCTACACCTGGGATTCCCATGTCAACCAGATAATTGACTTCGGTCCATCTTGGAGATAATCCTGAAGGGTCCAGTCCATTTATCTGGCAAAGCCCGAGGCTTGGTAGGCTCCATCACGAGGACCTCCTGTCCCGGAGTCCAATCCACTTGTGATGCTTTAAGGTAATGCCAGTACTTATTCAATTCCTGGTTGGCCTTGAGATTCGCTGTTGCCTGACCCATCATCTGTGTCATCCTCCGTCTGAGGCCTAACACATAGTCCCCCACTTGCTTGGTGGGACCTGGAGGGGTGGCTTCCAAGCCTTCTCTGATCAAGGCGAGGGACCCCCTCACAGGATGTCCACAGAGTAGCTCAAAGGGGCTGAAACCAACACCCTCTTGAGGTACCTCTCTGTAAGCAAAAAGCAGGCATGGCAGGAGGAGATCCCATTTCCTCCTTAGGGGCTCTTCCAAAGCACCTATCATGCCCTTGAGAGTTTTATTAAATCTCTCAACCAGACCATTGGTCTGGGGATGGTAAGAGGTGGAGTACTTGTAGGTTACTCCGCACTCTTTCCACATGGTCTTCATGTAACTAGACATGAAGTTGGATCCTCTGTCAGAGACAACCTCCTTAGGGAATCCAACACGGGTGAAAATGCCCCGGAGAGCCCTGGCAACCACCTTGGCAGTTACAGTCCGAAGGGGTATAGCCTCAGGGTACCTGGTGGCATGATCTACCAAGACCAGGATGAACCGATGTCCACCTGAAGTGGGAGGGTCCAGGGGACCGACAATGTCGATGCCCACCCTCTCAAACGGTGTGCCAACCACTGGCAATGGCTGCAGTGGGGCAATGACACTGCCTCCAGTCTTGCCAGACAACTGACAAGTTGGGCAGGTCCTGCAGTGGGACTCCACTTCTACTCCCATCTGAGGCCAGTAAAAATGGGCAGAGAGCCTCTGCTTGGTCTTCTTGGTACCAAGATGACCAGCCAAGGGCACCTCATGCGCCAACTGCAGCAGGAAGGGCCTGTAAACCTGGGGTACCACCAACCTCTTGAGGGCACCAGGTTCAGGCTTAGTGGGCTCACTAACAAGGAGCTCACCCTCCCAATATATCAGGAATGTCCTAGGCACTTCTCCTTGTACCTGGGACAGGGCCTGTTTCCTCAGACCCTCCAGAGAGAGAGTGGCACTCTCTCTGTCCCTTACAGAAGTCTGCCCGGGAGGGTCCCCCTTCAGCTAACAAGCATTGAAGATCGGGATGATCCTCCGGGTTGAGAACCTCTCCCACAGGAGAGTCTTCTGGCTCTTCTCCCACAGGAGTTGAGACAGGGTTTACCACTGGACCCAGCCCGTCTGGAGCATGTATCCCAATGGGTGCTGTAGGAACAGCAGGAAGAGAAGGAGCTCCCTCCACAGAGGTGGCCTTCTTGGTCTTCCTTCTTCTTGCCTTAGGCCTCGCCTTTGGCTCGGGTACCTGACTCACAGCCAGACCCTATGTCACCTGTGATCTAGTGACTACAGCAGCAGTCATGGGAAGACCATCCGAGATCAACCCCAACTCTACTAGATCATTACCTAACAGAATGTTAGCAAGGACATTGTCCTGAACCAGGACCGGAAGCTTTGCTGTCTTGTCTCCAATTACGATTGTGACTAAGGCTACAGGCGATAATTTGGAAGGCCCACCAGCTAACCTGGTAGTTCTCAGAGGAGGACCTACATAGACCTCTGGCTTGAGCAGGGTCCTGTCCACCACTGTCATGCTTGCCCCAGTGTCTCTCAAGCCAGTAGAAGGATGGCCATTCAAGAGGACACTTCTCAAAAATCTACGGGTGTTTTGTGGGATAGTCGCCAGTACTTCCGCGTACTGGTCCCAGGCCCCAAGGGACACTAAGGAAATCTCTACAGGAGCACCAAATGTGAATCCCTGTAGAGGAGGGGAGGACAGTGTCCCGGGAGGATAGCACAGCGGCAGCGTGCGCGTCTTGGAAGCAAGACGACACAAAGCAACAACAGGTTCGATCCCCGGGTCCGCGCTTAAAAACCTCTGAGTGTTTAAGCGCGTTATAAATACGTAACTAAGACAAAGAAAAAAAAAAAAAACACAATTGCACAACTAAGAAAAACTAACAATTCCTGTAACAGCGCCTCGATGCCTGCGGGCTGTGTGAGCGCTTTATAAATGTAAATAAATAAATAAATAAAATAAATACAGTGGCCTCCACCTCAGACATGGGGTAAGGGTAGGTCAGGCTGATAGCCTGTACTCCAAGTGCCTTACCTTTACACTTGGAGTCACCCCTCTTGTGATCCAGAGCCCCACAATCCCAACAAGTGCCGGGAGTGCGGGGTACGGTACTGGAACCACTGGGAGCCTGCTTTGCAGCAGGTGGATCACTACTCTTATTCCCACCCACAGGTGACTTATCCCCACTAGATTTTTGGGTCTTAGGAGAGGAGTGTTTAGGTTTACCCGACTGTGACTGCTTTTGGGACTTTGCAGCTTTCTGAGAGGCCCCTTTTCTTTGTCCTTGTCCTTCCCACTGGAGTCCTTAGGGGACACCCGTTGGGAGACCCACTTGTCAGCCAACCTAGCCAGCTTTAGGGAACCAAAAAGTTCTGGTCAGCAACATACTGACGCAGCTCCGGTGAACATGCTTCATAAAAATGCTCAAAAAACAACAGGTGGGACAATTTAACAAAGGTTTTCACCTTGTAACCATCAATCCACCCCATCATGTTCATGTGCGCAGCACTCACCCAGTCAACCCAAGACACATTCTCTCTTTTCTTAAATTCCCTGAACCTTTTAAGGTATTGGGTAGGTGTCTTGCCAAACCTGGCAATCAAAGCAGATTTCATACACTCATACTGACCCCTTTCTTCCACACTCAGCTTCAGAATACAGTCATACCCAGTTTGAGGCACTCTGCTTAACAAACACTTAGCCCAATCTCTTTTGTCAACATCATGAATTGTACAAGCCATTTCAAACGCTTCAATCCATTGGAGGATATCAGAACCCTCCACAAACACACCAACTAAATCTTTCATAAACTTGGTGGCTGGGGACCTGCCACTCTCAACTGGTTTAGCTGAAGTCTCCACTCTAGCTTTCTCTAGCTGAATCCTTTGGTGCTCAGTGTCCCTATCTTTGAGTTCAAGATCCCTATTCTTGAGTTCCATTTGCTGTGCCAGCTCCTCTTTCTTAAGCTCAGCTTCTATCTCCAACTTGCGGTATTCAAAGGCCAAAACTCAAGTTCTATGGAATTGCTGGGGTTCGGAACAGAGGCAGCAGGAATGGTGGCATTCCCAGAAACAGATTCAGCAGAAACCCTAGGGGCAGAGTCCTCATTGGTTGTATTCCCCCCCCTCATCAAGAGCTTCACCATCAGTCTGGTAGTCCACCAGGGCAGCTATTAGCTCAGCCCTAGACTTATCCACAAAGTCTAACTCCCTGGCTTCACAAGCACTCTGGAGAGCCTCTAAGCTCATCATAGTCAATTGTCATGATCTCTGCTTCCAAAAGGTCAGGGTTTTCCCAACTCCCTTGGAAGCAGATCCATAACCCAGGTTCCGAGTGCCAACCAGTCCCAATTGGGACCTTTTGGACCCAGTCCTGGCGCCAGTGGCACCAGGCTCATAAATATGCCCAGTCCCAGCGCTGGAAGCGCCGGGCTCATAATGCTTGGGTGGACTTACCTGCAGCAGACCATGCTGCTTACTTGCCTGCCAGTTGAGCCTCTGATCCTCTTCTGTTTGGAACTACTTTTCCTGTTGGGTGGGGCAGGAGCAACTCCCTAGATTCAGAACACTGGAACTCTTCTGGAAAGCAGGAACTCTTTTCTTACCTAGGCGTGGCTGTGGAAGGAGACACCTAAGCACTACAGGAGGCTATTTAAACCACACCCGATGGATGAATCTTGCTTTGCGTTATTCTGCATCCTCTGCAGCAGAACGCTCATCGTGTCTTCTGCATCTGATCCTGGGCCTAAGGAAAAAGGCTTACCATCCTGAATCCAGTCTTCAGCAACACCTATAAAGACAAGAAAGAACAGGTTAGCATTACGGTCTTCAGTGACAGCTCTTCACTTACCTGGTCCATCGGCTGTCACCAACGCCTCGCGCTGCATTCCGGCATCTGAAAGACAAAGGCTTACCAACTCTTCGCACGCTCCGGAGGCCTTCGGCGCTGCATCCCGCATCTGAAAGACAAAACAAGGTGCGTTTAAAGACATTGGGGAACTTTAATACTCACGTGCCATTACTCCTTTCCACATCTAACCCAGTGGGTATTCCGGCACCCTGCAGCCGCTCCGAACTTGTACCTGCAAAATAAAAAGACAGTTAGAGCGCATCGTGAAGCAGGCAACAAGCACTTACTTACGTGCTTCCAGGCGCTTCTATTCATCACACGGGCTCCATCTTCAAGTCACTTCAGCCCGTCATCCGCCATCGCCGGAACCCTGCAAAACAAGAAACATCATTACTAAAGACTTTAAAGACATTAGAATTACTCGAAACTTACCGTTCGTGCAGTAAACGACGGACAGCAGTCCTCTGAAGTCAAGAGGCCTGCTCCCCTTATCCAGTGAAGAAACTGGTTACAGCACCCTGCCCCGAGGCAGATGGAGAGCACGGCGTTCACTTACCTAAGGTGAGAGCGTTAACCTTTGGGGTTCTACAGGAGAAGAGAAAGGGAAGAAGAGAGAGACATTCAATAACCCAGTTCCTTAATCCCATATTTTCTATCTGCAGGCATCTTACCCTTCGAGTCAGACATACAGTGCACAGAGGTCCAGCCCAAAGAGCCAGCCGTGTGTTACACATCACCTTTGAAGATACGGTATACGCCCAGTCAAGACCGGCACCTCTACGGGAATCAGGTGAGCGTTACACAATTTACCATTTGCAATAGACTCCATTGTTTGTAATGCCGTTATTTTGTACACAACCAAACCTTAATTTAATAAAGTGCATATATTTTATAAGTGGCACGGTTATACACTGATTCTTAAAACCATAAGCATCCCACTGCTGCCATCAGTGTAAAGATACCGGTGGGGGGTGTCTGTACTTCTGCTCTCTATATGGTAGAGGAGAGGCACAGAGGACCCCAGCCAAGATTCTCTATAAGGTAGCAATGGACGAGCAATCAAGGCCTAGCTTCTCAGGAGGTGATGCAGGCTGGTTCTTAAGTACAGTGTAGTCCCCAAACCCCCACAAAGGAATGTCCACACACTGTATTACTGAAAACACAGTCTTTATATAATTAATATTCAAAGGTATGAACACAATCACAATCACAATAACGCACTTTATACTCGGAAATCAACAATGGTAAATATATACAATTCTAAAGTGGTACCACCAATATTATAAGATCTCATTAAAGTGCATCAAATATACTGTTAGAATGCCACACAGATCAATAACAAGGAAACCAGCAATAGAGATAGGAGGGAAAGCAAGATGGTTGAAACAATAGGCAGAATACTGGCCTCTACCGCTAAGCACAGTTCTGTGTGGAGATCCCCCAACCTGGGCAACCTGTAAAATAAAGATATATAGCACAAGTCCAGTCCATATATTGCTCACTAGCCTTGTTCTCTCCTATAATGTTTTTACACCCCAATGTACCTGGTGGAGTAGAGTTCTTCCAAGAAGCGTCGACGGATCCTTCTTGAGTGACTCCCTTTAAAGCAGGAGCCACGGATCGTCGAGAGGCGTCGAAGAAGGTGAACTTGGCGTCAACGGCGTCGATGAGAAGTTTGAGGGTGCTGAGACCACGACATCGATCCAGGGGGTGCTCGTCAGCGACGTCCTGCGAGGATGAGGTGTGCGGGGCACTTCGGCGATTGATTGTTCAGGACCGCAAAGAGTTTCAGAAGAACTGTGGCCCAGCAAGGGCGTCAAGTCGTCGAAGTCTTTGTGGCCTTCAGGTGGCGGGAAACCCACCGGCGGATTCTCCTCTGCGCGTTGGGGGCCTTGGCTCTCTTCAGCAGGATTAAGCGGTCGTCAGTGCGGACAAGGGAGTCCTTCGATTCAAATGTTCTTAGGCAAAGGAGCGGGCGGCTACGGTCGGCGGCGGCACGGCGTCAAGCGGTCCCCTCTTCTGGGGTAACACAACTTCGACAGGCCTCCAGCGGTTGCACAAACCTGCGAACCCTGGTCGACGGCAATGTACTTCAACAGCGGCGAAGTCCTGGTGCTTCACTTCGTTCTCCCCAGCGGTCCCATCTCGGTTCGGCAGCCTTTAGAGGGTCTGACTTCCAGGGAGCTTCGGCGAAGGTTAGCAGTGCTTGATGGTCCCTCAGAGCACGGGAAGAGGGCGCCTTACCAGGTCCTCTCTCGGATCAGTCTTCGACGAATTTGGCAGCTTCCAGATCAGGTCGAAGCAAATGCAACAGCAAGTCTTCTTCTTCCGGCTGGGCATCGAGGATCAGCAGTTCCAGTTACTCTTCAAGTGTAGACACAGCTTCTGAACAATTTCCAGTGGTGAGAGGTCCCCAGATATACTATCCTGTCTCTCATCCACACTGCTGGGTCACTCTCAGCAGCCAATCATACAGAAGGGCATTCATGCAGTCAGTCAGCCAATCAGGCACACAGTGCATTCAGGACATCCTCCTCCCTCTCAGACACTCACAACAAGGAATGTGGATTGGGACAAGTACCCAGCCATTGAACACTACATACTGCATTCAGGCCAGTTTTGGGCAGGGCTGTCTCAGTCTTTGTCTCTCATACCAGAAACCAGACAGCCACAACAAGAAGTGCATATTGGTCACACACTCCATTCACCCAGATCCTACCCACAGGCTGTACCCACAACATACAGTCACTGGGAATGCTCCAGCCAGTCTGGACTGGACTTCACACAACACCATATATGGAACTTCCACCCAACAGCCAGTCAGGGGGAAGGGACAGAGTCAGGGCTTCCCAGGACTTTGGGAACACAAGGTAACAGGCAATAGAAAGCAAGAGGCCACAGGGGCCATCTTGTTTTCTATCAGGAATCAACTGATTCCAATGGCAGGGCCTGGGTACCCCAAAATGGAGGATAGCCAGAGCACCTGTCAAATTCAGCATGGCGCTGCCACCAGCCCATACCCTGCTATGCGGCCCACCCACAGGTGCCCAAAAACATACACTAGGGGCACAGGGTTGTACCCCCCACCCATGGGTGCCGTAAGGGTATCCCAGGGGTCTTTTCACCAAACCAAAAGAGAGAGCTGCACTGCCAGGAGTCCCACATGAACTCCTGTGCGGAAAACAAGACAGAATACACAATAAAAAGGCAGTAAAGGACAAGGATATGGAGGCCCTGTTCCTCCAATGTATTTCCAGAATCACAATCTGATGCTATCTCTCCCTCCTAGAAGAGGGCGATCACCTCCATCCTTTTGTCATCGGGAGGAACCCTAGAATAGACCCCAGCTTGTACCACAGCTCCCTGTCGTACCTGGCTAGGATCGCCAGTGCATTGGTCGCCTTGATGGTGGACGATGCAGTGTAAATTACCTTCCTTCCCATAGCATCCAACTTCTTGCCCTTGCTGTCTGGAGGGATGGAAGATGATGAGGATGAGTTAGATAACTGCTTCCTTTTGGTCGCTGAAACCACCGAATCCGGCGATAGTTGCAACCTCAGGCACTTGGGTGCGGATTACGGTACTCGGTACTTGTTCTCCAGCCTATCTCTCTTGGATGGAGCCATGCAAGGATTTTTCAAGAGGGCCAATCCCTCCCCCCACACATCATCCAGAAGGGTAATGCCATAATTGTATTCCTCTTGGCCTCACACCACTTGTACAGGAAACCCTTTTTCATGGTCTCCTCGGGCATGAGCTGGAACAGCTCGGAGGCTTTGGCGATTATAGAATGGAACAATCCCACCTCATCTGGTGGGGACACCCTAGGCTGCAGGGACCCACTGTCCGCTTTGATGATATCGTCGTTGTCATCAGTCGTCGTAGCCGTGTCCGTATGGTGAGGGAGATGGGACCCGACGCGGGTGTGGAGACTGAAAAGGGGGCGTAGAATGGCGCTTTCTTTTCTTCGTAGGTGGTTGATTGGCAGCCTGGGGGGCGTTGGAACAGGCAGTTGTGTCATCCTCTTCTGGATCTCCGACACCAATGGTATGGAGGGTTGATAGGATGTTCAGAGACACATCCCTCGGTGGAACTGGCATGATCAGAACACTGGGCCCTGCGCCCTCGTCGCCTTTGTCATTGCTGTTGTCCTCTTCCACGTTCTTCAGTACTGTGTGCAGAGACTCCATATCCGCGTCCTCCGTGGACGAAATTTCCATGGCTTGAGCCCTGGCTTGGGACTGATCCGAGGCCTCCTTGCCTTCCCTTTTTTCCACCGTGAGGGGCTGGACTGGGATCTCAGGGGGTGTCCCCTTCTCTGGAGTGCCAGTAGACCATGTCAAAGTCACCACTGCGGCTTCTCGCTTTAGAGGGAGGTACACTTTCAGCGCTGTGGGGGTTAACCTGGGTCAGCCCCTTTATCTTTCGAAAGAGCAGCCTCCACCAGCTCTGTTGTCGACAAAGACTTTTCTTGAGCAACCTGGGCCTTCTTGGGCTTCTCCCACAGCTAAGCCAGGTTGGACAACTTCCTCTTCGAGGAGGAGCTCGATTGGCGGCTGGGTGATGTCGATTGCACCCTGCCTGCTGTGGGGCCTGCTTCCACTGCGACCCCGCAGGGCCTGAACATGCAGTGCTTGGCTGTATCCTGGGCCCCCACCGATGAGACGCCCTCACAGGACTTAGAAGCACGCTCCTCGATCCAACTGGTCTTGGGTGAGGCATGTCCCATGCTCGGGGCACCGGGCAGAGGCCTTGGCGTTCAGCCATGCCGCAGCAAATCTCGCAATCCTCTTCTCTGAGGTCCGTATGCAGGCAGTAGAGGCATTGTAGGTACTTGTAGGTGCCTATCCTCCACAAACACATTCCGGAGCCCGCACTTGGTGCAGGACTTGAAGAGGGATTTTCCTTCTTTATTCTCCTCCGTCATGGTCGGAGGGTGCCAGAAACTTTGAGGGGCGCTGAACTTCACCAACAACGGAGTCCCGCTGTCAGCAGATGGAGAGAAGAGCACACAGGCTCTTTTGGAACAAAAATAGAACCTTTTTTCACGAAAAAAACATGGAAAACCTAGAGCAAACCTCGAGGACTCCCAACACAGAAGCATGCAGAACAAACCTGGGGGCTTAGGTAGAGGGCTCTCATTGGCTGGGGGCAGTATGACGCAGAGGACAGTGATTGGTTTTTGGGAGAAATACAGTATTTTAAGTGAAAGTGAAACTGTTTTTCTTTTACTGAGGATTCCCAGCATGACAACAGGGAATATTCATGAGCATGTGAATCCATGCAAGACCCCATGCTGGAGAACTGACAAGTATTTTCTGGTGTAGAAAACACTGTGCCTCCCAGCTCCATGAGCTGCTCAGATAGCTCTGTGTCTTGCCTTTTTGTCCCAAACTCTGTCACTTCACAGGTTAATGCTAATGCAAGACTTGTACAAGGTTTCATAACAAGAACGCCCGGAATGCAGTTTTGCGAGTAAGGTTTTACTTATCTTATGCTCGGGGCACCCCTGGCCACCGCGAGTGGGCGAATGCGGGTAAAATATTGTTCCTTGGCTGTAGCGTAGTGGCGGCACTCTGCCATGTGCTGGAAGTTGGAGAACTCCTGCCAGGACACACTGTAGCGCTGACCGCTCGTGAAGCTCTTGCCTCCTCAATCACAGCCGCTGCCCAGAATCACTGATACACCCAACTCGCCCGTGCCTCATCACGAAGTATCATCAGCACCTGGCACGGGCAAGTGGATTCCTTTAAGTCATCATGCGCACATGCGCGTGCGTCCGTTTGCTGCGTGCCCCAAGGCCTCTTGGGGCTTGCAGTTTGAAGTGGTCCAGAGGACCCAACGCAAGGTACCTCCAGGGCTTATTCGCCCCTACTTGGTGGCGCCGGCCACAACAGATGTTGGCAAGGTGAAAGATGGCCCCCAGTCAGCCCTTCACCCTCACAGTTACAAACTTGGTTTATTGTCTCTTCAGCTGCGAGTAACGTGGAAACTACTGGCCCTGTTTCGTAAAATGATTATTTCCCACCAGGACCCTTTATATTACTACATTAATTTCAGTAAGGAGGGAAAGTAAAGATCGGGGGGATACTTCCTTTCATCTCCACCTTAAGAGAGCACTGCAAAGCAAAGTTAACTGATATTGAGCAATGCGTTAAAAATCTGGGAGACTCCAGATAAGGTCAAACTCTCTCTTTACAATGCTGATTGGTGCTAAGCAATCGATCAATTTCACAACTACCTGTCCCTCTCCCATTTGTCCCACGAACATAAAAAAGGGAATAGTGGCTCCTTATGTCATGACGCGGCGAAATTGCCCCTTCTGGACCTCATGGTCATTGTCACGAAGGGCTTGTACTCCTTGTTCCTCCCAACATGGCCGTACCAAGCTCCATGCTACGCACTAGCATTCACGTCGTAGCACGTACTATAAATTGGTCACGCCCTTGCGGGTCCGCGCGTCTCAACGCTATCTTCGATAGTGACCCGACGTGTGTTTGCTCTCTACATTTGCTTCCTTGATCCTCATACTTCCTTTCTTGCCTTTTTTCCTGTTCCTGGACTTCCCCCCTACATTGCTTGTTTATCGCTAATCCTGGACACCCTGGAACCACGAACTTCCTGGAACTCTGAACGTGCTCTGCAACCTGACGAGGCTTGGGCGAGCCTATTCAAGACCCGAACCACCCACAGGAAGAGTCCTGCGGCCGAACAAGGGAGATCCCAATCACAGGTGAGACGGGGGGAGATTTACGACACCTTATCTGAATATTTTCCCTAACCCTTTTATTGCGTTTTAGATGGAACTTGCTTCCAACCCGAGAAGTTCTGTGTCCAAGGAAAGTGGTTCGCAGCGAGGAGGCTTATTGTCGATTCTTTAATGATGAGAAGGAAATAGAAACCACAAGACATTTACTGTTAGAATGCCCTGCTTTACTAATGGAGACAATGGCTGATTTTAGACAATTGCTTTTAAATGTATATAGGGCGGACAGGAACAACGTGTGGAATAGATGTTTAAGTGCCAATCATACGTCACATATAAAAACTGGAGGGGCAGCCCATGAAGGCGGAACCTAAGGCTGGGGTAAACAGTATGTCACACAGGGGGTAGCCGTCTGACAAGGTTAGACCATATTAAAGATTTGGTATGTAGTTAATTGTATTTGAGTTAGTGGTGTTATCATAAATTCACCAATGGTTCATGGTTGTGATGAAGTCTAAAACCCCCCTAAAAAAGGGTAGAAAAGGCCAATAGATTTGATTATATTGGTAAGCTCTATATGATTAAGAGCAGCAGTTTTTATTCATAAGAGATACAATTATATTACTCATAGCTTCCTGTATCACAAACAGCAAAAAGAAAAAAAGAAAAAAAAACAAAACACAGAAAACAAACTAGAAATGCAGTGATAGGCTACTGAAAAACATTTCTACAGTAGAAGTTACTTTGCAGAATTGGACAGGGCATGAATACTTAGAAATACATTTTCGTCAATTTCAAAACAAGAGAGTGCCCCTTTTCCCAAGAGAGTTGTGGCAAGAACAAAGCAAAACAGATTGGTGGGTGTTAGTAGAAAGTTAGTAGAAAGTGTACATTCGTATATAGAGCAGGAGCAGCGGTCCTTCAGGTGCCATATATTTGTACACTGTTTTTAGATCTATTGGTGACCAATCCTCGGTCAAGACTCGGTTATGACCAATCATACGTCACACACAGGGGATAGTGGTTTCAGGCTTCTTTAATACGCCGAAATTGGGAGTGACATAGAAAGGGGAACATTTTGAATTGGTTTTAGACAGGTGCAGGTTTTTACTATAATAATTGTTCATAAATTGTATGTATTACATTTTAGAGGCATTAGGAATGATAAGCTGTATGAATACGAATTTGCACATTTGAGGACACAAATGTGTTTAAGTAATCTGAGGGTTTTAAATTCGTAGTGCTTTTTTTCTTATTGAACAACATGTTATTTGTATGATTTATACTGTTTTGTATTTGTATAAGACTTGTAAAGGTTTTTTTAAAATAAACCGTACACAATTAACCAAAAATAAAAAACATCCCACTACTCCTTCCTCTTATTATTCCCCACTCCTACTCCTCAACTACTTCCTCTTCACCACACTCCTCTCCCCTCTCCACTACTCTGTCCTCCTGCTATTCTCCACTATCTCCCACTGCACTACTCTCCTCCCACTACAATACTCTCCTCCCACTCTTTCTCCCACAGCAACACTACTTTCACTGTCTGAGTCACCTTCACTAACCAGTCTCTCACGCCTCTTACACTCTCCGTTTGTCTCACTTGCTCACCTTTCACTCACTCGCATACCCAACTACTACTTGCTCTCGCCAACCAATGCCTCAGCTTGCATGTGTCTTCTATGATTCTCCTCTGTGCTCAGCAGCACCGACCTTCCTGTGCCTGGTCTCTTGGTCCGCCTTTTCCTCCATTGACCTCAGCTGCAAAACACACACTGCCATGGCCTCTTTGGCTTACTGCACAAAAACCCAGACTCATTTCAAAGTGGAAAAGGTCGCTTTAATGTGACAGGCCAAAGCTTACAATTAAACACTTACCTGGCTCCATGGCCTTACAAACTAAAGACATATTTTAAACAACCAATAAAATAATTAAACATTCTCATTTTTTACCCAACAATTAAATAATTAAATAAAGCCATTTCCTCCCGAACTATCCCTTGGACCCTACCGTCTCCTTACCCCTTTTCGAGGCATCCCGCTTTCTCCCCGGAGCCATGCCCCTCCAGGCTCAATACCTGTTCCCCCGTGGTGGCCCGCTTGTGCAAACAGCGCCACCCCATCCTTTCCCGTGTCATTCCCCCATTGTGCTTCCCTCCCCCCACATCAAAAGGGGCCATGCCCCCGGAGCCCAGGACCACTTCAATACCCCTCATGCTCCCCTCTACACCAATCTCCCCCATCCTATGACCTGCAGCCAGTCTGACCTGCCACATCAGCAACAACATTGCACCTTACAACTTCACTGATGCCCCGACCTGTCACACAAAACTACCCTATAATAGCTCCTTAACAGACCAGAAAATTCCGTAAGACCTTCACATGGGACGTAAAAACCCCCCGCCGAAACCAAGTACAATGGTCCTCCATCCCCCTTTCCTAAAACCAGACCTAACCCAAAATGAAGGGGTGGGAGGGCGGGACAATCACCAAATCCGACTGTCGCCTGCCTCCCAAACCTTCCCTGGCCCCTTAAATACCCTGGGGAGGTGCTCTGCCCCCCACGGCCACTTGCTGGCCGTGTGCAGCGCCAAAAACCTCCCCGGGGGGAAACGCTTCGCGTTCCCCCCGGAGCCCCCCTTTTGGCTTACTGCACAAAAACCCAGACTCATTTAAAAGTGGAAAAGGTTGCTTTAATGTAACAGGCCAAAGCTTACAATTAAACGCTTACCTGGCTCCATGGCCCTACAAACTAAAGACATATTTTAAACAACCAATTAAATAATTAAACATTCTCATTTTTTACCCAACAATTAAATAATTAAATAGAGCCATTTCCTCCCTAACTATCCCTTGGACCCTACCGTCTCCTTACCCCTTTTCCAGGTGTCCCACTTTCTCCCCGGGGCCATGCCCCTCCAGCCTCAATACCTGTTCCCCTGTGGTGGCCCGCTTGTGCAAACAGCGCAACCCCATCCTTTCCCGTGTCATTCCCCCATTGTGCTTCCCTCCCCCCACATCAAAAGGGGCCATGCCCCCGGCACCAGAAAAACCCTCCCCCGAGGTGTTCTTTCTGCCCCATCCCCCCCACCAATTCTCCTACCTCCAACTCCTCAACCAATCTCCCAGCCAACAGCTCAAGTTCGCCAGATAATGATTGTTCCCCAAACAGGAAAGTTTACCCATCCTCTCTAACTCTCATCAATCCTTCCTAACCCATCTCCTTACGTTCCAAAACCTGTACTGACACCGATGTACACAATTCTACCATCTATCTGTTTATCCCCTTCCTTGCCCGCTCTATCGGACCCTCATTTCTCGCTCCCCTCCCAACTCTCTGTGGCAAACACTTAGTCCCCCCTACAGTTGCTTGAGGCCACACTTGTCGGACCCATAACAAAAACTCTTTTTATTTTCCTGAAAAGAGCCACACCCGTATCCCTTAACAGATCATTTTCCCCACCAAGACTAATCCCCACTCCCCAACTGGAGGCCCATAGTTTTCCCTCAACCCAGCCCACCTAGGAAGCAACTGATCCCAGCCCAACCCCCCAAACCCGGACCATCTTACCACCACATCTTTATAGTTGCAACCCAGTTGCCTGCCAACCACCCTTTCCTCAGCTTCTTTCCCCACCCACTAAACCCTAGAATGTCCCAAAAAACCCTATTTTTGACATCCGACCGTATCTCCTGGCAGCATCTGAAAAAGAAATTACAAAATCACTTGCAAATCAACAACATCCTAATAAACGCAACACTCCTCCTACCTACTGAAACATTTTTATAACAACCTTCCGTTTGACCCGGTCCCTGGCATACCCTTCGAATCTCCCTTACTCCCAGCGTCCCAACCTATTCACCTACTCCTCTGAATAGTCCAGCCTGCTACCTTCAGATGCTGCACCCCTCCCAAGTGAATGAGTTCCAACCTCCTAACCTTTCCCATACCACTAGTAACACCTTCCTCTGTACCCTAACCTTTCTGTCCATCTCCTTAACCCTCTCCGGAAACACCCAAGATCCTCTCCTACCTGTCCCCCTATATTCCGCCCCTTTCACCCAACCTTCAAACAATACACCTAAACCCACTTGGCCCCCCCTTTTTCCCCCAAACTATTACCCTCCTGCTCACCCTTGCCCCCCACCTTCCATCACCTTATTAATTTGGCCCTGCGTTGCCCCCCCTGCACCAGGGGCCCAGGTGCACGCCGTCCATGCAGGCCCTTTACTTTATTACTCCTCTCGCCACTGCACCAGGGGCCAAACCTGCACCCCCGTCCATGCAGTCCCTTCCATATAACCATCTTCAAGCTCCTTGCGTCCATTACCACCTGTTTCCCACCTGCACCAGGGGCCCTAGTGCACCCCCGTCCATGCAGGCCCCTTTTCTGCCTTACTCCTCTCCACCACTGCACCAGGGGCCAAACATGCGCCCCGTCCATGCAGACCATTCCCCCTAAATTCCTCTTCCGGCACTTTGCTTTGTTGCTCCACTTTTTTCCCCCAGCTGCACCAGGGGCCCTAGTGCATCCCCGTCCATGCAGACCCATCTCCTCACTTCCCCCTGCTGCACCAGAGGCGCTCCCGCACCTTCGTCCATGCAGCCTGAAGCTTACTCACCCTGTCGTGCGGCAAGCGTGAAGGCTTCGCCACCGTCAACCCTGCCCTCCAAATGATGGCCACCACCCCTTAACAATTTCCACAGTTATACCCCCCTGCGGCCCTCCCCTACCTACTATTCTTCCTCCTCACCTCTCTCCTACCCCCTTTAAATCGCCCCCCAAAGCCTTTCATCAAACCCTGTGCCTCCCCATCTTTTACGCTAAACTGAGCCCGACCTACCAGCACACCCCAATTTACCTGGCATGTGGTCCTTCCCCCCCCACCTCCTTGCCCCGCTCCTCGCCCTGACCCACTGTCCCCTGCCTGAAAACAATCCGTAACCGGATGCCGACCCGCACACCTGCTGCACTCGTGTTTAAATTTGCACATCCACCTCGTGCAGCCTTCTTTATTGAACGCCCAACATGCTGTCGAGGGCTGTCCTCCGCCTCCTCCCCCCACCCCCTCATGGGCGGGGCGATCAAGAAAGGGCCGGTAAGGCACAGGCAGCCCACTTGCTGTGTGCAATAACAGGGCAGGCCTCGTTGGAGCCATCCACTGCAGCCAAAGATCCATGTCTATCTCCCCCCAGAACGCCTGACTGTCCTCCGCCATTCTTGCTCTGAATTCCTCATCATAGCGTACCCAGGCAAACCCCCAAAACTTGTGAACGCCCTCCTAATTACGTCCATATATTTAAGCAGGGCCACGCAACGCTCTGGGAATTTTTCACAATATACACTGGCATAAATGATAAATGCCAACGTCCAATTCTCCATAGTCACCGGTACCCTTGGGCGCGCAGCCAGTTCCCTCTCCTCTTCTTTAGACCCCTCCTTAGCTCTCACTTCCCTATGGAGCAATTTAAAAACGTCTACAAATTCCCCCGCCTGAATCTTCTCCCTGGTCGCTGCCATCAAGTGCGCCCCCAACGGTTTTGTTATCCCCATGTATGGCAGGTTTTTCTCCTTACCTTTCACTCCAACCTCCTTTTCTTTTCCCTCTTGCACCTCGAGCCCCACTGGCTCCACCACCTTGTCCGTTTGAATCTCCACTGAGCAGATGCCCTTCTCGACCCCCGAGTCTCCAATGGCTTGTACCCCCACTTCTTTCCTTAGCCCTTGCAAACCAGACCCTTCATTTACCGTCCCCCCTCTTGAGACCCCTCTCTGCCATGCAGATGACCATTCCCTTTCCCGCTCACCTCTTTCCGCACCTGCCGTCTGCTGTCTCGCGTCCACACCAATGCTCCTCGTCTCCTTCCTGATAGGGCTCCTCTGCGGGGGACAAAACATGTCAGCAGACTCACACAACCAACCATTCCCCCGCCTTCTTGCCCCCCGACCACCCTGCGCCTGTCTTTCCCGCTCCCAACCCCAACTTCCTCTCTCCTCCCCCCTTTCACCCTCCGTCCTATAACCATCCACCTCCCCCTGCCCCACATAATCCTCCAAACCAACTTCATCACCCGTCCAATACCATTGTGTCTGCGAGCTCGTGCCCCAGTCGAGTTGATCTACTACCTGCGAGCCCGGGGTGTCCACCCCGCCACTCCTTTCACGTCTTCTCGGCGGGGCCGTGGAAACCCCTGCCTGGTCCTCTTCACTCGGGCGAGGCGCTCCGACCTCCACCCCGGAGTCTTCATTGCTAGGGGCCGTGCTGAACCCACTAGGCTCTCCGTACGCTGACCGAGGAGGGGCCGTTCTCAAACCCTCTACCTCCACCTGACCAGCGGGGGCTGCGCAGCGCCCTCCGCCCTCACTCCTCCTACCCCGTTCCGCACCCCGTCCTATCCACCTCAATTGATGGGGACCTCTCCCTCCTTCTCCCACCCGCACTCTTACGCAGGTATTTCCCCCCTCTTCCCCGCTGCCCTAGCACCCCCTTCTGTGCCCCGTCCCTAGCACCGCCGTGGTTCCTTTGAGCCACCTCCATTTGAGCACTCCCTGCTTCCTTAATGCTATCCTTCCTTCCCTCCCCACATGGCTTCCCACCCGAAATCATCTCTTCCCCGGACGCCCTCCTGCCTATCTCCCTCCTCATCTTCCTGCCCCTGTATTCCCACACCTCCCCTCTCCCCGCCGCGGGGGTGCAAGCCACCACTGCCGCGAGAGCCCCATCAGCTGCAGCTCTATGCTGCGGTCTACCCCCCCTTTCCGCCCCCTCACCCGTGACTTCCCCCACCGCCCCTTCCAGCTGGGCCTTACATGCCCTGCTGATGATTTCCAGGGCCTCCCTCAGAGCCCTAGCATCAACCAGCACCTTTTTGCTTATTCCCTGGCCCACCATCGTGCCTCACCAAACTGATAGCGCACAAAACTTTGCCCTTTGACGCTCACTAGCTAAATACGCCCCCAAGCCGGTACCTACCCGTGGAACAAACTACCCCTAGCAGATGGAACCTGGAGAAATTGTGCTATAACACTAATAGCCCAAAAGGGGGTTAAATAAACCCCAATCTAACAATTATCCTTTTTCTCTTTTATTTATTTATTTATGTATATTTATTTATTTTTTTTACGCCCCCCCACCTAAAATACCCCTCTCCCAAAGAAAAAACCCCCACTCCTAACACCCCTTCCTCCCTCGATACATGCACCCCCCCCAGGAGCCCTCACCACTGCTGATGCCAACCCCACTATTTCCCCTTTTCTATTTTTTTTTTTTTTTTATAACCCGGACCAACCGACGAAAAAATGCACTTAGGACAGCCCGGTCTGCCCCCTGGTGGCACACGAGCTGCACCGCCCCACCAGCCTTACTAGAAGAAATAGCGCGGCCCCTTTAAGGTGCCTGCCCTGCCCCCTCTGACAGGAGGCTGTCACCGCACCGGGACACAAGGCAGCCACTTCGCCCCCACCGCGAACCCGCAAACCAGGAGGACCTGAGGAAAGAGAGCCGGCGCCGAGGGAAGCGGGCAAGGAAATGTCCCAGATCCCGCACGGCACCTCCTGGTAACGCCGCCCGCCCAGGCCTGCTCTCCCCGACTCACGAGCGCCGGAGGCAACGCCGCAGATGGGCCCGTCGAAGAGAATCCCCGCTCCCGCGTCACCAGACAAAGAAGGCCAGGAAGGCCCACCGACCCCACAACCCCACCGCCCTGCCGAGCACGGCAAACGCCGACGGCAGCCCAAGTAAGGAGGGGGGGAGTAGCTTATTTACGCTACCCCAGGCTAGGTGAGAATCGCCGACACAAAATTGTTTTTTTTTATTTTATTTTATTTTTTTATTTTTTATATGCCCGTCCTCCAATTTCTAAATCCCCCACAAATACCCTACCTCACCTGCACTGCACACGCCCCGCTAGGCCCAGCACACTTAGGGAAGGCTCGTGAGCAGGCAACAGAACTTGGCAATCACCAAGTCCGACTGTCGCCTGCCTCCCGAACCTTCCCTTGCCCCTTAAATACCCTGGGGAGGCGCTCTGCCCCCCACGGCCACTCGCTTCGCGTTCCCCCCGGGGCTCCCCTTCTGCCTTCTTTTATTCTGTTATCCTCTCCACTTCCCTTGATTGTCCCCCCTCCCACCTCTGCCGGTTCCCCAGGCCAATTGCTGCCTTAATTTACCCCTGGCCCGGTTTACAGGAATCTCAGAACATAAAACGGGCCTTAATCCCAACCCCTGTTTTGTATGCAGACAATTATTGTCAATTTCAAAGTTAGTACCACTTTGAACGGAGCAACTGGATTGCCTTTCTGACACGACCTCAGCTCGCTGTCACTCCTCTCCCTGGTGAGCTGTGTAGCAGTGTCTCGGCCCCAAGGACTTCTGATAGCTGCAGTCCTACAGGACAAATAGAGGAACACTGGCTAGCATGTTTGACAGCAGGTCTGGGGCAACTAGAAATGATACTCGCTACATTTAAATGGCGCATGTAGACGATGCAGAAACGTGATCCCTTCCGAGACCCTCACCCCACCTCTGAGGCAGGAGCGGCTCTGGTAAGTACTATGGTAGGCCTCCTGCCCCCGGCTGAGAGGCATAACCATCCTCTCATGACATGGTACAGTCCCTGACCCTGTCACAAAGTACTGTACACCCATACATTATCAAACCCTTCCAATGCCAACTGAAAATGTATGAAAGACTTGTAATGAGAAGGGCTGTAAGGGGAAGCAGAGAGTACCACACCCCCATATAGTTTCAAACCCTTTCAATAGCAATAACAATGTAGGATGTACGTTTTTACAATATTAAAGTGCAGTAAAGTATCCAGGGATGAAGAGGACCTGGTTGTTCAATGAAGGCACTCATATTTTCTTGGCCTTTTGGGTCAGATTTGCATTTGCCTTCTGAGGTCCTTTTAATTTTATGACAGGTTTCCAATGTCCCTACCCTGCGCTATCGCTTCATTTATATACGGAATGGTTACCTGCTTGTTGTGGAACTAGCTGGCCTCCATTTAGAGATATATAAAACTAAATAGAACTCCAACAACAAGGGCAACTTGGAGGAGCAGTACATATACACATACAAAAGGGTGTTCCCATTGGGCATGATTTAAAGCAAAAGTCACAAGGCATTCAGCATCAACATATACATGAGACTTGATCACATTATTAGAAGTGTGCATTAAATACTGAAAAATGACCATAACAACATTGACAAATAGCAAAAATAACACACATTTTATTTGACATTTGAAATAAAAAATTAAGAGTATAAAAAAGGTAAATCCATGTAAAAAATAACAATAAGTGAGAAGGTTGGAACAATAAAAAAGGATGAATACAAAACACAAAGTATAATGCCAAACAGACAGGGAGGTATTCCCAACAGGCTATGCAAAAACAAAATGCATCAATCAAACTAAATACTTGACTGTCCCTGACTGCAACACATACTTATAACGATATTTTGAAATTAATTTCTTGAACACATAGTGCTGAAATGGGCAATCAAGAAATCATGAAATTTAGGGTCAACCCCATCCACTAATGCAGTGAGCTTGAATGAAGAGTTATTCGACCAGGGCGGGAACAACAACTGTGGCGTTTCGGCAGAATTATCAGTTACTAACCGCCTTCTTCAGGACCAAATCATACTACAGGACCCTAAACAAAATGACAAGGCACTGACTTAGTGCTGTGGAGACTTAGTATACCTCCATTAGCCAAGAAATATCCCTAATAAGATATCATGCATACTATAAAGAAGAGGATAGAAAACTCACCACAAGACCAGGAGCAAAGCAGAAGTGTCAAAGCATCCAACCCAAATCCAATTCAATTCTTTCATGCAGTTTCTAAATAATAATACATTTGGAATTAACTTTAAAGGGCACAGAGATGCAAAAGCGATCATGTTTTTAGACCTAAAAATTTATATAATTGACAAGACAATTCACACTTGCACGTATCGCAAAGAAACTGCTGTGAACTCAATATTACATGCTGGCAGCAGCCATAGAAAAAGTGTCATCAACAACATACCTCGAGGTGAATTCCCGAGATCTAGGAGAAACTGCAGTGAAGGTATAACATTTGCAGTAGAATGTAAGTCGATAGGAACCAGATTCAAAGAAAGAGGCTATCCAAGTCAAATTGTTAATAAGGCCTTGAAAGATATCAAAGAAGTGGCACATCCATCTCTTTTTCCTCAGATTAAGGACCAAAGACCCAAAACCACAAAATCTTTTCCAACACATGTTAACTTTATTACCAAGTTCTCCAGAGATTCGAAATTCATATATCAGATGCTGAACAAACACTGGGGCCTATTATCATTAGATCCAGACCTAGTGCCATATATTCCTGAGAAACCTAATATCATATTCACGAAAGCTCCAACCCTCAGAAATATACTTAGCCCTTCCTTTTTGAGATCTGGTTCCATGAGACAGCAAAATTGGCTATCAGCAAATACCAAGCCAATGGGCTTTCACAAATGCGGAACATGTAACTTTTGTCAGTTTGCTCTTTCACTGACCAAAGTCTTTACCTGTCATGGGAATCTACAAGTTAAAATCACAGATTTCATCTATTGCCATTCGAAATATATTATCTATGGGATCCTAGGTGTATGCAAGAAAGTGTATATTGGCAGTACCATTCGTGAATTAAGAATTAGGATCAGAGAACACTTTGCTAATCTTAACAGCCAAGATGCCAAACTTCCATTTGCAATGCATTGGTAAACTGAACATCAAATGGCTCATCGCCAGGACATTAAATTCATTGGGCTCAAACATATTAAGCAACATGCAAGAGGTGGCGACAGACAACTCACCTTAGGTCAAGAAGAAGCACGCATGATTTGCAAACTACGTTGTTTACAGCTTGGCTTAAACCAAGAACATGAACTTAATGTTTTCTTATAAATGAGCTCAATGTAAGGAAGACATTCAGTATGTAACCTTTCAACTTAGTACTTGTACTGTATTATGGCATAACCACTTGGATGGAAACTATAATCGCAGTTGACCCTTGGCGACACCCCCTTACCTATATATATGTATGGAACTAATGAAGCTTATTGAGATAAATATTCACGTATCAGGCAGTATCACATCCTCATGCCCTTAAAATACGTATATAGGCAACTTCTATATACCTGTAACTCACCAAGAAGGCAGCACTTAGGATGCTTTCCCATGCTTACAGCAAGTTATGACAACAGTCAAATAAAAATATAACAACTGAAATTTTATGTAGAGCTATGAAAAACCCATCGACTCCTTTCTATGGCTTAACTTTGTATTATGGTCTTAACCCGCCTCTTGATGGGTTCTCTATAGGCTGACTTTTCTAAATTACTGTCAGTCTTACATGGAGCCGCTTTCTGATTGGATTTGTTTATACTGTTACGTTTATAGGGATACATTAGCACTGATCAAACTTTACCTATCAGGTATTCCTAATTCGCCCTACTCCTCTACTTTGGAGTAATATTAGGTATAATGCATCTCACTTAGCAGGTCCACTTAATAGTAACTTTCCTTTTTTCTTTTTTGCCCCACCATATGTTGCTAAGCAACATGGGTTCTTGACAGTGAATGAGCTCTCACCTTCCCTATTGGCCCACGCAACCAACGCCCACAGTAACGGCGTACTAGCTACGCGTACAACGAACATTTTTGCATCTCAACTTTTAGGCTCTGAACCGAATATAGAATGCGCGTTTGATGCTAATTTGACTAACGTGTTCATACAAATACACGAAACGGCCTGCCGAATACCGGCGCTAAACTTTTAGAATTGTAGCAAAGGGTTGCTAGGCAACACAGGATCATATGACCTGTCACGTGATCATAGGCTTTATCTCACTCCTCATTTGTTATAGGTCCTTTTAGCCAACTCCCACATCCTTGGCTTTTTGGAACACCGCAACCTGCTAATTAGCAACAACCTTTGCTCATACGCATTCATGCAGATTATTTGGTGAGTTCTTAGAAATCCAATGCTATATTTGAATTAATTCTTATTTAACATGACCATAATCTTCAAAACATAATACTTTTTAAAATTTGAATCATATTCATAAACATTACTACTTACCTTGAGAATCTCCGTAATACACCATGCAATGACTCCGATAATTGCCCCTCTTTTCCAGCGACCATATGGAAACCATTGCAACCAATATAAAATAACTGTGGATACGACCGCCACAGAGCACTCCCCAACATTTTTCACACATTTTTCACCAAAATACAAACCGGCAGGTAAACCAATTGACTTATTGATCGGTAGACTAGTTGGGGGTTGCTTGCAACCCCCGGCGCCTCCCGTAAGCCCCAGACCCCAAAGGACTCACACACACACACGTCCTCTCAGTTTGGGCTTCCCGGTCGCTCTGACGCGGCCGGGAAACGCCCCGTTTATTTATGTTGCACGCGGCGGCATGCAACATCACACCGCCGCGTGCGCGCCCTGTCATCGGGCAGCGCCACACTCCTCCTTTTTCCGGGAGAACAATAAACATACTAACACTAGACACTGCAAACCAAACCAGAATATATACATAGCATTTCACAATGCCCCATGTTCGAAGCACCCCTTTATTAACATCCACCCGGGTCTCCTTACTTAACAGTTCTCATCATCAGGATGATCAGCCAGATGTCCCAACACGTAGTCGCTGAGGTGAGCAGGTTTCCCTCGCCCAGCCCTCTGGGGGTACCTCCTGCTCACCTCCAGCATGGGTGATCTGTCCATAGGCATGGCCCGGGCCGGGGACTCAGGCAGACAAGGTATTTCCTGGGTCCGGATCAGGAGGTGGATCAGTTCTTGGATCCAGCAGCTTCTTAAAGAAGCTCACGTTGCGAGTTACCGCAGACCGGCCGTCCGATGCAGCCACCATGGATCCCTGGACTGCAGCAACGTCCAGCGGTTCCGGCTCATATGGTAGGGAGAGCTTTCCATCCGTGCCGGTAGCTTGGATGACGACCCCGTTAGGATGGGAAGCAGTGGCTTGTGGTCTGTCACCACCGTCACCAGGCGTCCAAGGACATAGAGCCGGCAATGCTGGCATCCCCAAAGTACTGCCAGCGCCTTGCGTTCCATCTGCGAGTACCGTTGCTCCGCCTCAGAGAGGGCTTTGCTGGCATACGCCACCGGGCGGACACCCCCATCACAGTCATCTGCGTTAGCACGGCGCCCAGGCCGAATGGGCTGGCGTCGACGATGATCTCTGATGGTAACGCAGGATCGAAAAATGACATGGTATCCTCAGCTGCCAGGGCACCCTTGATGTCATCAAAAGCCGCCTGTTCAAGCGGACTCCAGTTCCAGATGGTATCTTTCCTTGTCAGTGCCCTGAGCGGTTCCGACCTGGAGGCAAGATTTTTTATGAATCGTCCACAGTATGTAACCATGCCCAGGAAACTTCGCACATCAGACACGGACTCCGGAGGCTGCGCCTTCTTTATGTCCTGCACCTTCCTGGGATCAGGAGACACCCCCCCCTCCTTGAATACAAAGCCAAAGAATTCTATCGATGGTCGCAGAAATTCACCCTTCTCTTTGTGAGGCCCAAGGATTGCAGTCTTCCAAACGTCTTCGCCAACCGCCTCAGATGGTCTACCTCCGTTCTTGCAAACACCAGGATGTCATCGCTTATATTCAAAACGCCCTCTAGATCCGCCAGGGCGCCCCGAATAATGTTCTGAAACACCTCTGCCGCCGAGGACACACCAAAACTCAGTCCCTTATAGCGGTATAGCCCTCGGTGTGCAGTAAAGGTGGTAATATACCTCGACTCGGGGTGGAGGACAACCTGGTGATAGCCCTCCCGGAGGTCCAGTTTCAAAAAGAAACGAGCACCCTGTACCTCCGCAATGATGTCATCAATCGTCGGGGTGAGGTGTCCCTCTCTCTTAATGGCTTTGTTTGGGAGCCTCATGTCAACGCAGATTCTGACAGCATCAGGTTGTTTAGGCTTCCGTGCCACCACAATCGGGGACACCCAGGGAGTCGGACCCTCAACCTTTTCTATTATGTCAAGATTGACCAAGTTGTCCAGCTCCTTGTCGACATGTTCACGGAGGTGAAACGGTACCCTTCGCTGTTTCAGGGCAATGGGCTGCACCGATTCATCAATATGCAGCCTCACTGGGTCGCCGGCCATCTGCCCAATCCCCTTGAACAGTGCGGCATACTTCTCGAGCAAGTCATTAATGTCCTCCAAATAGACGGAGTATGCAAAACTGACAATGCCAAGGGCCTCTGCTGCAGCACAACTTAACAAGGTATTGGTGCTCACCGGTGTCACATAGAACCGTGCTGTGATTTGGGAGCCATCGTGTTCTACCTTTGCCACAAACACACCGTCCAGAGGGATAGGGTCCACACCACCGAAGGCAAAGATGCGGGCCTTGGGTGCAACCAGCTTGGGGGGCTGGTCCATAGCATCATAGTGTCCACGGGCCATTACATTCACTGACGCCCCCGTGTCCACGAGGACCGGGACTGGAGATCAATTTACCTCGACCACGCACCTTGGCTGTCTCCTGTTCATGCTTTACAGGACCCCCACACTCGAGACAAAGAAAATGTTCTCTTCCTCCTCTTCATCCGCTTCCTCCACCTGGGCATCCTCTTCACTCTGGTCCACCTGAGCGACGTTGGATGGTCGACCCTGGCGAGTGAAACTGGACCGGCCCGGGCCCCTCGGCACCAACACAGGCATTGCCGCCTTGCATACCCTCGACAAATGATCCGGTAACCCACACCATCCACAGGTCTTTCCAGCCGCAGGGCATTCTGCTGGGTATTTTTGGCAAATTTCTCCTGCCCTCCCGGCTCTATCCCGGGGACCGCCGCCAGGTCTTCTGGTGCCCCTGCCACCGCGCCACATCGCACATACATCTTCGGTTTTGATGGAGCGTGACCCAGCCTCCATTCTAGCTGCTCTTGCCTCAGGCACCTCATGGCATCTCCCCAGTTCAAGGATGCGCTGAAGCGTAATTCCGGGCTCCCTTAATACCTGGCGCCTGAGCTTGCCTGATGAACACGCCTGGATAAGCATAGTCCTGATCATATCCTCTGCATCACCCCAAGCACAGGCCAGCGAGAGACGCCTCAGGCGCCCATAGAAAGTGTCCAGAGTCTCATCGTCTTTCTGTTTGGCAGAGAGCATCACAAAACACTCATAATCCGCGTTGGCAAGAGGCAGAAAGTAAGCCTGCAGAGCGGCCTTCGCCTGATCATAGGATCCATCCCCCAGCGGAAGCAATTCAAAAGTCTCTTGGACAGAGGGTCCTGCCGAGTATAGCATGGTTGCCAGCCTGGTGTCATCATCAACCACCTGGGCAGCCTGAAAGTACATGTCCACGCGGTCCACCCACCTCCTCCATCTGGGCCCCAAGCTGGAAGGCGGACCCGATACATCAAACTCCGGGATGGGCTGCAGAGCCGCCTGTGCATGTACCTGAGCCATAGCGGGGGGAATTTGCTGAACAACAGGTACTGCCGCCGGCTGTGCTGGAGGTAGAGGTGCTGGAAGACCTGCCTAACCAACTGGAGGCTGCTGTGCCGGCTGCACTGGAGGCAGCAAACCTTGAAGTGCCACTGGCACACGTGGAGGCTGCTGCATCGCCACTCCCCATGCTCCATCCTGGTCCTCAGTATCACTCATCAGTTCGAGCGCACATGCACCCCCAGCGTGGAAGACAGGGGCCGCAACTCAAACACCAAGTCCAAATGACTCCAGCATGCACCACTGAAGAAAACAGTTACTGCAACACACCTCTGTGATGATGAAGAGGATGAAGATTAGTGGGGCCACCAGTCCGATGATGAAGAGGATGAAAAAGGCCTCAGCCTTCAACTGCTCCAAAAATTAGAACAAGAAACAATTGTGGGCTATGCAGGCCCAGCCATTGTAGCCCTCCTCCTTGCTTGCACTCGACGTATGAGAGTCAAGAAAATGAAAAATCACAAACTGGGCATATTCACGTGCAGGTATGACTGCCTGCTGACAGGATTTCCAATAATTAGGTCTGGATTCACTTCACTGCTCAAACCGGAGCTCAGAGAAGTTCGACGGCCTGATCTGCAAAATGGCCGCCAGCCGCGTGGGTAACGCACAGCCTGCGGCTCGCTGCATCAAAAAAATTGCCGGATGATTCACCGCCGGGCCCAGGCATCGTCTCCCCCACTGTTGGGGGTTGCTTGCGACCCCTGGCGCCTCCCGTAAGCCCCAGACCCCGAAGGACTCACACACACACGTCCACTCGGTTCGGGCTTCCCGGTCGCTCTGACGCAGCCGGGAAACGCCCCGTTTACTTATGTTGCACGCAGAGCATGCAACGTCACGCCGCCGCGTGCGCGCCCTGTCATCGGGCAGCGCCACAATGACTACCGTTCTCTCATGCAGGCCGGCTCTAAAACAGTTTATGTTTGTTTTCAGACACTTTGCAGTATTGATGATTTAAAAACCAAGAGCATATGCATTTAAACATTATGTGGGAACACTTGACAATTTAACATCTCGCCCAAAACTGTCAGGTACATTTTATTAATTTTTACATTACGAATTTTCTATGGGATAGGGTTACGTTCACCAAGTGTCACCATACTCACACAGTACAATCTGCGAGCCTTATAATGTGCAATTTTGTGGTATAACCAGTCTGTTGAATAATGCCCATTACTGCAGAATCCTTGAATATGCATATATCTATGCTTATGATCACTAATGCTGTTTATTTTTCATTTTCTCCCATTCCCTCCCCCCCCTGGTCTCCTTCTGTTTCTCCTCGGTTACTGAACAATACTTATGTTAAATAATTTATATATATTTCTTATTGTTAATATTGTCAATCTACTACTGCTTTCAATGGATAACAAACTTATTTTTGGTTGATATACAGTTACTCATTTACTTACACGCCCTGAGGACGGCCCAGCACGGTTGAAACACGTGTTGGCGTTTTTTGCTAGACGTTTTTGTTAAAGACGCTATCTGTAGCAGTGCTGCCATCTTTTTCATTTGCTTTGAAGCTAGAATTGGTGAACTGTTATGTTCAAATGCAAATCGTTATGTTTACATGTAATTTTGAAACGATAAATGTTGCTTTATAACACCACATGTAACTTACAGTGGCTACTTTGGGTTCTTTTTGTATTAGTTTCCTAATGTGGATATCACTTGACATTTGTAGGAAGCGCAGACAGTGAAAACACTTTGGTTAAGTGTGTATCTCCAACCCAAAGCAATTCTCCACTCGCACCCAGTGTAACCAGTGTGACCCACTATCAGAGAGTGGTTGAAGAATTGTAAAAGGATGTACAAGAGAGTATGGCAGAACAGTGCCAAAGAAGTGCCAAACATAAGTGCCCCAGCAAGAGAGGATATTAATGCCACAGTCTATATAGGCACACAGAGCCCCACGGTGTGTGGAAAGTATACGTCTTACCACTCTGCGGGTACCGCAGGCACTGTGCTGATGAACGTGAAATGTTGTGCCGACTAAATATCGAGGTATCTAGTTATCCCCCACTCAAAAATGCAGCGTCGTCAGATGCAAATTCGCAGCGCCTTGCAGATAGTGCACTGCTAAAAGATGTCAGAAGGGAATGGGTCAAAAGGTGAGGCATCACATCCGTACGGTATATTGTTGAACACCAAAATTAGTAGTGTACCTTAAAGTAGAAAGTATGGCCACAGAGTCAGCTGGCTGTTGTTATGTATCAAATAGATGTAACGGTTCCAAGTTCTGGTATTAATGTGGCTATAGGTTGCAAATGTCTGTAAGGCACGCTAGCATTGCAGTGTGAACTGTGCTCCTAGAGCCGGAAGCGCGGTGGTAGCAGCGCAAGTGTAACACTGCAACGAAGGAGGCAAAGAGCAGCTTAGAAATGGAAGGAGGCCAGCCTTTTAAACAGCGAAGTCCAGCAGCTTAACAGAAGCATGAGTTGTAGCGCCCATATAGCAAGTATAGGGGCATTAGTGTACCTGGCTAAGCCAGTACCTGGCAAATGCCCAGTCCCTGGAGTGTGAGTGCTGGCTGGTGGGTAAAAATATCTTCAGCCTGACAACAACCCTGCCAAAGAGGAAGTAGTTCCTGCTGGCAGAATTCACAGCCGTGCCCTGGCAGGCAAGCATCAAAATGACTGATGGAATGGTGTCCACTAAGGCAATGGCCAATCATAAGATCTTGCTGGTGTGCGTTTGCAGCAAAGAGGAACCTGGGCAGGCTATCCACTCCCCAGAAGGGCATGTACCAGATTCAAGAGCAGTCAAGAGACCAAAGGAGCATGCTGGCAGTATATCCCTGGACTGTGATTTTGCCAAAATGGAGGGCTGGAGGTTACAGCCTTGGATCTATGAATAGTAGAAAGGGCAATGGAAACTTGGATTTTAGGTCCTTTTTGAGTGCACTCGTTTTTGTTCCACCATCCTGACAATGTTTTCTGTAGCTGTTCTTCTTGTGTTGAGTTGAAACCCCATTTGATCCCACAGAAGTTGCCTGAATTTAACCAAGTGAAAAAACGGTGTTGAATTTAAGATCCTGTACTTCAGGTGTTCTGTAGATCCCACTCTGTCACACCCTCTTTTGGTGTGTGAAAAGAGGTGGGAGACTGGTTCCTTTGCCCCAAAGCGCCACTTGATGCTGACATTGGGATACATAGAAAGCTTTTGTGGCGTTTCTGTCATTCTTTGAAAAAGTGAATGCCTGTAATACAGCTCTAAAATAGTTAACATGAGCATGAGCCCATTTTTGGGTAATTCTATTTCACTCTGCCTGAACGTTGCTATTTCTTCATTTATTGTATCCACCCTAATCCCAGTCTCCATGGAGACTGAAACATGTCAATTGTCAAAATTGCATCTTTAATTATGACATGAGGCATGGGTAGTATTTACAACCCCCCACCGCCCGCTTTTTTAATCCACTCTCCGTTGTGCCAAGGTATTTATTTGTAATCACAGAAAACTTTTAACTCATAAAATAGTCTTACCGAAAAAACATCCACTTTCTTCCTATGCCCCGAAACCATATGCATCCAGTTCAATTAATTTTAATTAAGTGGGACCACCATTACCACATCAAAACCTCTCTTTTAAAAATGGGACAATGAAGGAAAACAGCATTATCTTCCATTATGCCAGGTGGTAGACCTCCCACAGAAAAAACGCAACAGGCTGCCAGAGCTGTCTTTATTAAAATAAATGTGGTTCTTCCTGCCACAGACAAAACTGTAATTTGTGAAAGGATGTGTTTTGTTAGATGCTGAGATCGCTCTGTGGTTTAATGCTTTTGCTACATAAATCTGTGTAATTCAAGAGTCTTCCAGGCTTGAATTCCATTAAGGCAAACATGTTCTCTAATAGGCGCTCTGCCGCAGCTGTTCGGAGTCATGCCTCACTACTAAGTAAAATCAGATTTGTGCATTTACTAGTTATGGGAGGATTTGCTGGGGGCATTTGAGGCAGAGCTTTGCATATGACAATGCATGCACAAGGGACGCTTTACCTTACATATGGTGACGCTACCAGCCATATGCAACATGTTTGACACTGCACTTGATATTTGAAGGCAGCACCTGCATGTGGCGATGTGACTTGCATATGTTATGTTACTGTGCGTTTGTACTGCACCTGATCTGCTGACTACACTATGCATAGATGGCACCACTTGGCATTACTGAGGCACATGAAGCTACAATTGGCTTATAATAACACCACAGACCCATGCCAGGCTATCACTTACATACAGGGACTCTTCCGTCAGATGTTATGTTATGTAGTATTTGTACAGCGCTTTGCTGCCATGAGTTATGGCTTCAAAGTGTTGTGGTTTCAAAGGCCCTTGGGCAAAGCGTAGTCTGAACAGATGTGAAAATATTTGAGAATCGCATTGCATGCAGGTGGCTGATATAGCTTAGTAGTAGTGCAAAAAAACAGCTGAGATGCATAGTGCAACGGTAGAGGATAGGCCGAGGTGGAGTGAGTTTAGAATTAAGGAGGAAGGTGTCAATTACTATGTGACAGCTGCACCACATTTTTCGTGGGACTCAGCTGTATTCTATGGGGCGAGGCGCTGGGTGGAAAGAGCTAGAATGTGGCACTAGATCGGGCCCCGGTAGGAAATCCTGTTCGTAGCATCTTAGAATAAGAAAGGCGGAGGACTGCGCATGCGCGACCGCGCATGTGGGACTAGAAGAGTCAGCTCCCGGCAGCCGCAACAAATATCCTGAAAAAAAGAACAGCCTATGTACTAATAAACACTGAGGACAGTGACGATTGGGCGGCGGAACCATCCGTGCACCGCATCCTTCAAGCCTGAAAAAAACCGGACCCCAGAAGTGGTAATCCGGGCTGGCAGCTGTCGACGGTGTGCCATTTTTGGGCCGGGCGAGGCGGCAGATCACCCATCCGTCTGCAACCTGCCAGTGCCTGCGACACCCGGGAGGCAGGATGTTGCGGGGTGCCTGTTGCACGCAGTGTAGGCACCATACGCGGCGGCTGCTTTTTTTCCCCCTTCCCACCCATCAGGAGGCGAGCGCGCGCGCGGGGGCTGGCAGAACGCTGGTAGGCCGCGCGGCCTGTTGCGCAGCTCCAGCGGGAGCCGAATGATCATACACCCACACAGGTTGCTGGTCGGCCCCGGAACTGCCTCCCGAACGCGGGGGCGGGGCTTTTATTTAGGACGCCCTGCGTCACCGCGTAGCGGGACGCAGGGCGGAACTAAACATTCCTCCTTTATTATAAAACAAACAAACATAACGCTAACTACCAACAGCGGCGAAGTCCAACATGACTTACAGTCTTCCACACCCAGCTACCCTGCCATTGGGGTTCATGGCACCGAGGCACTAATTACCACACATAGTCACTTAGCTTGGCTGGCGGTCTCGTCGTTGTTCTCAGCCGGTATCGCCCTTCTCGGGGAGCACTCCCCCTTGCTTCATGCTCTGGTTCACCTTCGCTGTTCGGGCCCTCGAGGCCGGGTGCATCCAACGGCTCCCAGGTTCCATCCCCCGCTCCTGTCTCCTCAGGGATGGCCTCCGGCTCTTCTTCGCTGGGCTGAGTACCCTCGCCTTCCCGATGGCCCTCCTTATCGGTCCACAGGGTACGGGGTACAGCCTTGAACCATGACGAATTCCTCGTCACTTGACGGCGTCCTCGTGTCACAGTCACCATGGTTCCATGCCGGTCACTGACGGTCCATGGAAGTTCCTCGTACCTGGTATCAAGTTTTGACTTGGAGGGGTTTCGTATCATGATGACTTGGTCACCCACTTGATGATGGGACGGCCTCGCTCTCCGCTTGCCACTCATGTGTGCGTTAGCATCCCTTCTCCTTCTTTCTGTGCGTTCCTCGTTGACCGCGTCCGGGGTCCTGCTTGGGTGATGCAGGATCGACGATCTAATGACAGTGCCAAACATGAGGTCCGCTGGTGGTATGCCGGTTGTGCTATGGGGTGTGACCCGGTAGTTCCGGAGGAATCGGAAGAGGTCAACCTTCCAGGGGCTGGCGTTCGCCTTGGACACCCTGAGCACCTTGTTGATGGTTCTCATAAACCTTTCTACGTCCCCATTTGCCTGGGGGTGTCTTGGTGTGATATGATGATATTTTACATTGAGGTTCTGTAGATAATTTTTGAAGTCCTCTCCCGCAAACGGTGGCCCGTTGTCGCTTTTGATTGAGGTCGGTAGCCCGTGAGTTGCGAACATTTTCTCTAGGGCCGGGATGACCACTTCAGCTGCTGTGGATTCAACTATCTCAACTTCCGGGTATCGGGAGTGATCATCCACGGCCACCAACAGGTGGAGGCCCTCTCGTAGCTTGCAAAAGTCAATGCTGATGGCCTCCCAGCGAGAGCGGCCACGTTCTGCTGATATGATGGGTTCCGGTTCTGGCGGGGCCCCCGTTATCTGACAGGATAGGCACGTGCTAACGAGTGTTTAGACCCGCTCCTCGATCTGGGGAAACCATACTCGGTGCCGAATACGGGCTTTTGTCCTTATCAGTCCTTGGTGTCCTTCATGCGCCAGGGCCACTATCCTGTCTTGTATTTTGAGAGGGATTACGATGCGGTTTCCTCTTAGTATCAGTCCACCTTCTGTGATTGACAAGTCTTGCCGGACTGTGAATATGCCCGTCAAAAACCCTTTTGCTTCCGCTGTTCTGTTGTGCGTGTGCCTCATGAAGGTCTTCCAGTCACCTAAGAGGATGGCATCCTTCACTAAGTCACAACACGGGTCCTTGAGCGTTTCCGCCTCGATTTCCTCGATGCTCACCGCCTTGGGTCTCATCGCGTGCACCACTTGACATATGTGTTCCTCCGTCTCTGCAGCTACTTGGATCTCTTGTTGGGTGGCCTCTCGCGGATGCCTGGAGAGAAAATCCGCCGGGTTTCCGCTGCCCGGTTGGTAGATGAGATCAAAGTCATATTGCTGGAGGTGTAGTAACCACTTGGTGATATGTGCCGGAGGGTGTGCTGACGTCCCCATGAAAATGGGTAGTAGGGGCTTGTGGTCCGTGATCGTCGTGAACCTACGCCCATATAAGTAGAGGTGAAAATGCCGGCACCCCCACAGCACAGCGATGGCCTCCTTTTCGATGTGTGAGTACCTTTGTTCGGTCTCTGTGAGGGCTCTCGATGCATATGCTATCGGTCTCTTCTCCCCTTCCTTCGTGACTTGCATTAGGATGGCTCCGAGCCCCAGGGGGCTTGCATCCACGAACAGTTCTGTGGGCAGCTCGGTGCTATAGTAGGCCATCTTGGTGTCGGCGGACAGGGAGTCCTTGATGCTCTCGAACGCGTCCTGGCATGTCTGGCCCAAATCCCACTTGACGTTGGCCTTGGTGAGTTCCCGCAACGGCTCAGATAGTGTGGCTAGGTTTCGGATGAACCTCCCGCAGTAGGTGGCCATGCCTAGGAAGCTGCACACTTCTGTGGGGGTCATCGGTGGGCTTGCAGCCTGAATGTCTGCGACCTTCTGCGGGTCAGGGGAGATGCCTGTGCTGCCAAACTTGTACCCGAAAAAAGTGATCTCCGATTTGAGGAACTCACACTTCTCCCGGTGTATTGTGAGCCCAGCATCTTGTAGTCTGCCCAGTAAAACGTGAAGCCTCTTGATGTGTATTTCTTTGTCGGGGGCGTGAATCAAAATATCATCGCTCACGTTGAGGACACCAGGGATGCCTCTGATGACCTCCTGGATGGTTTGCTGGAATACCTCAGCAGCAGACGATATTCCGAAACTTAGGCGTTTGTATCTCCGCAGCCCCAAATGCGTCGAGAACGTTGTAATGTAGCGAGAGTCTCTGTGGAGTTTGAGTTGATGATATCCCGCCTTGAGATCAATCTTTGAGAATACACACGACCGTGTGAGGTCAGCCACGATTTCGTCGATCGTTGGGGTGATGTGGCGTTCTCTTTTAATGGCAGTGTTGGGGAGACGCATGTCTATGCAGATCCGCACCTTTCCAGGCTGCTTAGGCTTCCGTGTCACCACCATTGGAGAGACCCACGGTGTGGGCCCTGTGACCTCCTCAATGATGCCCGCTTCTTCCAACGCCTTGAGTTCCTGCTCCACTTGTTCTCTCATGTGGAATGGCGTTCTCCGGTGCCTAACGGCTTTCGGCTGCACTGTTTCATCAATATGAAGTTTGATGGTTTTCCCTTTTAAACAGCCTATTCCTTCTTGCAAGTCAGGGTATTGGTTCAGCATCTGCTCCACCTCCTTGTCTTCGTTGACATGGCAGATGAATTGGACCACTCCCAGTTCCTCCGCTGCGTCCCCACTCAGGAGGCTCTCAATTCCTGCCTTCACGACATAGACCTTGGACCATAGTCTGTTTTTTCCGTGTTCCAGCGTAGTGCGGAACCTGCCAATCACCGGCAGGGGCTTTCGACTGCCGTATGCATACAACAGAGTGTCTGTGCTTTTCAGCTCTGGTGTAGGGTTTAGAGTCTGGAAAATGCTTTCAGGCATGACGTTCACCGAGGCGCCTGTGTCGATGGTCATGAGAATGCACTGGTTTTGGATGGTGACCATGCACTTGCGCCTTCGGACGGCTTTTCTTCGTGGTCCCCGACCTTGGCACAGTGCAGACACCAGGTATACCTTCCTCCCTTTTCTCTCGATGTCCTTGGTGGGGTCCTGCTGCATTGCCGAGACATCATCCCCTTCATCCTCCGTGGAAGAGTTGGCCACTGCGACCCTTCTGGCGTTGGCCTGCTTCTTTTTCTTGGTCGCGTTCTTCTCCGGCGGGTTTTGTGGGGGCTGTATGGGGGTGTCCGCTGATCGGCATACCTTTGCGTAATGATCCTTCCGGCCGCATGCTCCACATGTGGTGCCTTGAGCAGGACAGTTGCAACGGCCATGTCGTGGGCCACCGCACCAGCCGCACTCTGTGGGCCCCGGAATGCGCGGTTGCCACCTGTTTTGGCCATAACCTCCACTGTTGTCGTCCCTCGAGGATTGTCTGTTGGTGATCCGGGCCACCATAGCTGTGTTGAGAGCAGGTTGCAGCCTGTGTAGCGTGGCCTCCATGTTGGCCGCTCTGGTGTGGGCCAGTTCCCTTTGACGTCCTAGTTCAAGGGTCCGCTGTAGGGGAATACCCTTTTCGCTAAGTATCAGGCGCCTTAGCTTTTCCGAGTGTATCCCGTTGATGATTTGCCTCCTGATCTCCCTCTCCACGTTCGTGAACTCGCAGGACATGGCTAGCTTTCTCAGACGGGTGTGATATGCATCAAGGGTTTCCTCCGCTGCCTGTAAGGTGGTGCAGAAGAGAAACGTCTCATAGTCTGGATTTAGTTGAGGGAGAAAATGAGCCGTGAGGGCATCTTTCGCGCTTTTTTGGTATGCATCCTGGCCATCATCAACGTTCAGGGAGTTGAAAATGCGCAGTACCTCGTCACCCACGCTGAGTAGTAGGTGTGCCTTCATTTTCCTGAGCGCCGTAATCTCTTTGCACTCCATCGCCATCTCAAATTTCTGAATCCACAGCTGCCATCTGGGTCCGCTCGATGATGGATCCCTGAATGGGTCAAACGGCTGGACCAGTGTCGACGAACTCCCGTGTGTGCGAGGTGGAGGTGACGTCATGGACAGGTTCGCCGCAATTCTGGACGGCGTGGTGGGCTCAGGCGTGGACGTGCCGGCCGCCATGTTGGCGTGGACCTGATCGGTGTTGTCGTGAGTTCTTTCGACGACCACCAGCGCCGCGACGTCGGGCCTACCTTGGAGGTGCTGCCGTTCCCAGGCGCTGTGTGGGACAGTTCAGGGCCTGGCGCTCCCGTCACTCTGTGTTGCTGCCCTCTGGTGTTGGATGCCAGATGCCACCAGGTTCTCCAGTGCCCAGAGGAAGAGCTTTGGTCATGGTGGATGGGGCGAAAAACGGAGTGGCAGAGAGAAGGAAGAGAGAACATTTTTTTTTTTTTTTTTTTTTTTTTTTTTTTTGGGGTGGGGGGTCACGTGTGTGATTCCACCCCCACCGGGTGTCCAAAAATTTCGCCGCGATGGCTGTAGGGCGTTAGGGTGCCTTCAAAACACCGAGCGTGTGGTGGAGTTCATCTCGCCTCGTCGCCATTGTTATGTTGTCAGCCCTCGACCTGCGCGCGCGGGGGCTGGCAGAACGCTGGTAGGCCGTGCGGCCTGTTGCGCAGCTCCAGCGGGAGCCGAATGATCATACACCCACACAGGTTGCTGGTCGGCCCCGGAACTGCCTCCCGAACGCGGGGGCGGGGCTTTTATTTAGGACGCCCTGCGTCACCGCGTAGCGGGACGCAGGGCGGAACTTAACACCGATAGGTGGCGGCTGGGGAGACCGCGCCTCCTGTGCAGATCCCGAAGGCAACGCACCAGCAGGCCAGAAACGCTCCTCCAGCGGTCGACGAAGCTGCGGCGGGAAAGGGAGAGGAGATGATCTCCCGGCTCGTTTGGAGGCCTCCACAGCAAACACACGCCAGGCCAAAACAGGTGACAGGGGGGTGGAGAGACGGGAGATGGGGGCGGCTCATGGGACACAGAGCGTCATCCAGGGTCTGGGCCCTCAATCAGGACAGGGGGGCACAGACCAACCCCCACCCCCTCACGGCACTAATCGCACCCAGACTGCAACTTAGAGGGCCAGAGCATACAGCAGCAGCCTCACCCGTGGCCAGTGCGTTCGTCTGAGGGCCCCTTCACCCGCCTCCCGCGGCCTTCCTCCACCGCAACCTCTGTGTACGGAGTGCCAACAATCATCCGCTGCCCCGGGACCTGCTCCTGGGCACGGCCTTGAGGAACGGATGTGGGGCCCACCTGCGAGTGGGAGGCATTTCCCCTCCCCCCGCTGAACCTACACCTGGACTCACTTTCTCCCCCGGACCAGCAACGGCACAGTAAAGCGAGACCCCGCCCGTGCTGGGCCTTCTGCTGACATCTACGGAGCGAGAGGAGTGACCCCTGTCTCCCCTGCCCCCCCGTCTCCCGAATTTCCCACCTAGAGGGAACACAGCCTAGAGCCGTGACCATCACCCTTAAGCAGGCACAAGAGCGGACACTCTCCATAGTAGGTGCAATGTCTAACCAGGCGCAACAGGCAGACCAAGCAGGCAGGATCTACCCTCAAGAAACCAGAAGGAACCCCATCGACACCCTTCCATCCAGAGCAGAGGTCGGCAGTACAGAGGCTGGACACGCACCAATCTCCCAACACCAACCATCTCCAAGACGCTAAAACGTCCTACCCAGACCCCGTGTTACAACGAGTTCGCCGACCGGCGCTATGGGCAAGGATAAGGCCAAAAGACAAACCCTCCAAAGCAAAATCGACCTCTTCACGGTAAGGGCCCCTCCCCGAGCAAGGACACAAAACCTCGAGGAGGAAGAACCCAGAGAAGATACTCAAGATCCTCATGTCTCACTGACCGACCTAATGAGAGCAATTGGGGATTCGAGAACGTCTCTGGAACTCAAAATTGGAGGGCTATCTGCAGAAGTCTCTCTCCTCCGCCAAGACCTATACAATGTATCTTCCAGAGTCGGCGAAGCTGAACGAAGAATATCAGACACAGAGGACACTGTCCACCACCTGGAACAGCAACTAACCGCTGTCACCAAAAAAGTTGACCAACTCGAATACCGCACGGAGGACAGCGAAGGAAGGGCACGACGCAACAATCTCAGGATTCTCGGGATCCCAGAAAAGGAAGAGGGCCCCAGCGCTGAACTCTTCCTGGAAGACTGGCTGGCCCACATAGAGTGCCCACTGGACGATCTACCCCTGCAGCCCTGCCAAGAACGATTATTGCACGCCTCTTAAATTTTCGAGACCGAGAAGCCAAATGGGCCGGGCTTCGGGCCCAATCACGTACAATGGATACCGAGTGGGGTTCTACCCGGACTATACCAAGGAAGTCCAAAAGGCCCGCCAATCGTTCGACTCTGTGAAGAAGAAGCTCCAATGCTTGTCGATCAAGTATGCTCTCTTCTTCCCAGCATTACTGAAAGTCCATCACAAGGGCTCTACCCACTTGTTCAACAACCCTTAGGAGGCATGGGAATGACTCGAAACACATATCCTCAATGGCCCTGGAGCCCGACGATCGCCTCCTAGACCACCTGGACAGAAACCCAGGCCTAGACAACTTTCACCCTCCTTAACCCCTGCGGGCCCAGAAACCGAAACGCCATAGCATCCCGTCGAGAGCACCACTGAGAACGGATGAGGCCTCTATTCCACAGGGACCGACCAGCAATGCTACTCCACGGGAACACTAACTCTGTCACCACCCTAGTCCGGGTCACCCCCGAAGAAGTTTCACAGTTAAAAGTTTAATGTTTGGGTGACAGGTGCTTCCAGTTGGGGGGAGTACGGGGCGGGGGGAGTTCTATGTGTTGGCAACCAGAATTATAGCACAAGAAGGCAAGACATTCATCCCTCCTGGTGCAGGAAACACAAACAATCCACCTGCTGGGCCCGAGATATCTGCAATATCTGGATACAAGTTACACAGTCACAAGGCAACCTTCAGGCACCCCCCGGCAAGGGATACATCCAGGCACCCCAGGTCCACACTACGTACCCACTAGTAACGATAGACCCAAGCACGGGAGACACCAGACAAAGAGCGAAAGAGCACAACTTACGGTTCAGGAGGCTACCAAGACATGAGATCCTCTTTGATGCCTCAAAACGAGACCCACGCATCTAGGACAAACATCGACAAACTATCCTTATTGACCTGGAACGTCAACGGCCTAGGTTCCTGCGTGAAACTCAGACTGGTGCTCCAATACCTCAACCGCTATTCACCAGACATAGCCCTCCTCGCCTAAACGCATCTGATCGGAACCGGCAACGGCTTCTTCAAGAGGTCACATTACCCACATACCTATCAAGCTGGGTACACGAGAGGGGCCAGGGGCACAATGATACTCATCCACAAACGAGTACCTCTGCAGGTCAGGAAAGTGTGGACCGACACCTGAGGCCGATTTGTGATACTGCTTGCTGATATCTGGGGCGAAAGATGGGGCCTGGTTGCGGTCTACGCTCCCCCCACACTTACGAAGGGACTCCTGGGCGAACTGCAGAACATACTCCTGGAAGAAGATGCTGACCTATGGGCCCTAGGGGGGAACTTTAACAAAGTTATGGAAGTCACTGTTGACAGATCCCACAGAAGAGCTGGAACTCGACTCGCCCCGACAGCTCTGTATAGCTTTGCCGAGACGCTGGGTTTGTCTGACACTTGGCGATCGCTGCATGGCAACAAGGCTGGATTCTCATTCTACTCCAAGGTGCACAAAACAATTGACTATGCCTTCATCCCCGCAACATATCCCACAGGCTCATATCCACTGAGTTTCTGGCAAGAGGTATCTCGGACCACTCCCGCTCCTCATAACTATGAAAACTGCTCGCCACCGCCCAGACATCACCTGGCGCCTGAATACGTATCACTTGCGGCTTCCTGAAATTGCTGCGGAACTAGAGAAAAAGACTACGGAATACTTTGAAACAAATGAAGGCTCAGTGGAATGCCCGATCTCGATATGGGAGGCATATAAAACGGTCCTCTGTAGCGAAGCCATCTCTGCGGTGTCGGCCTACCGCAAACTACACACGCAAAAGATCGTGGAGGCCGAAAAACGAGTATCGGAGTGTGAAGAACAATTCCTCCGGCATGATGCACAAAGCACAAAGGAGGCCCTGATAACAGTGCAGGAAGCCCTCAGTAACATAGCCCTAGATAACGCACGGGCAGCCCACTGGTTAGTCCAGAGCCAAATCTACGAGAGAGGAGACAAGGTAAATAAAACCCTGGCCTGGTTGGAGAGACGTGAACAAAGTAAAGGGTACGTGTGAACCATCAGATCTTCTGGGGGGCACCTGCTAACTGCAGACTCTGACATAGTGGAAGCATTCGCCACCTACTACGAAAAACTCTACATCCCACCCATAGGAGACCCCACACCCGCTCCTTCTAATTTTCTCGACCGGATCGAGGTTCCGAGACTCTCAGCACAACAAGCAGACCTCCTGAACACCAAAATCACAGAAAATGAAACTCAAGAGGCGCTCGAACAGCTCCAACCTGGAAAGACCCCAGGCCCCAATGGTTTCTGCCATGATGCCTACCCCCGGGCATCCAGACCAAGTCCATCAACCCCGGAAGCAGGCATCATGTTACCCAGAGAAAGCCCAGCAACCCCTGTTATGGGCTATATGGGTACAGTCCTGGCGTCTATGGTGCCAGACTCATGTGGGGCATCAGTCCTGGCGCCATAGGCGTCAGGCTCATATGTTAAAACTTACCTGATGCAGACCATGCTGCAAGAGATCCAAGCCCATGTGAGGCTTGGAAGGGACTACTTTACCTAGGGACTATTTTGTTACTCGGGTGTGGTTGTGGAGGAATACTTACCTGGGACTACTTTGGAAGGCTATTTAAACCACGCCCGAAAAGCAGCACATGCTTCGCGTTATTCTGCATCCTGCAGCGTAATGCTCACCATGCCTGCAGTCAGCATCCAGCCTCTTGCCACGCCCGCCTCGAGTCCAGAGCGCCTAGAAAGAAGGGAAAGAAGAAGAAAGGTTAGAACAAGAACATTATTGGGTTTCTTACCTGATTCCGGATTCATCGCACCTTTGAACCAGAAACAGACTTTATTTTAAACACGTCGCATCGCCAGCAGCAGCTCCGCGCCATACTCACCGTTCTTCGCAGCATCTCTACGATCTGGCGCTATCTCCATCATTATGTTGCCGCATTCCAGCACCTAAGGGGGACAAGAAAACAACAAGGTGAGCCGAGGGAACAGACAAGGACAATCTCTTGCCACCATATACTTACCTGATTTTACCGCCAGAGGTATTATTCACCAGCACGCCAAATCTTCTTACGCCGCGCTTGTAAGAAAAGAGAAAGCAGCGAGTTAAACCTTGGCATCATTTAACAGACAGTGTGGGATAACACAGACTCTTACCTGAACGCTTTCAGCTGCCACAAGACAATCTTCTTTTGGGTCTAAGCTGCAAGATAAACAAAGGAATTGGACAAGAGTGATTATTCAGACATTTTTGAACTCTTAAGAACTATATACTTACGGTCCTTCGCCAGGAGGTTTGGAGCCAAGGTTTGTCTAGAACTCTTCCAATATCCTCAAGCCAGTGAAGTAACTGGCCATCAACGCGCCCCTGCGTTCCTCGCAGGATGGAGAGCTCATCATTCAAAACTATAAGGTGAGCTTTGTGAACGGGAATATCAGAGGTGATAAATGGGGACGCAGTGAGGGGCTATACTCAAATCCACGGGTGGCTAATTCCCTTTCTCCGCCTTTAGGAGACTACTTCTATGGGTCAAGCAGACAAAGCTAGGTGGGCCAGTCCAGTCAGTCATCTCTGCACTGCGCATCACGTTGATGGAGACCGTGGCTGTCCAGTTCCTCTCGGCACCCCTGTGGGAACCAGGTGAGTGTAACAGTTTCCCAGCAGAGACCTGGAAATGCCTCGGCAGCACACTAACGGGACACATGCACTGCATGTTCCTCCGATGTAAAGAACAAGGCATACTCCCTCCGGACCTCAGAAGGGCAAGCATAGAGGTCATACATAAAGCCAGGAAGCCTCTGGAAGACTGTGCTTCCTACCGTCTCATTTTGTTGATCAACAGAGAAGCTAAAGTCCTGGCCCGGGCACTGGCTAACAGACTGCTCAGGGTGATAGAGTCCCTTGTCCAACCAGATCAATGTGGATTCATGCCCAACAAATCTACCCGCATGAACTTACGCAAAATCCAACTTGCCCTCGACAGGGCCCCAGAGATACCGTGTCCACTGGCTTTCCTAGCAGTCGACTTTGAGAAAGCATTGACTCCGTGGGGTGGGAGGCCCTATGGGAAATCATGGCCTGGATGAACTTTGGACGAGACTTTATCTCCAGGGTAAGACTCATGTACGCATCCCCAGAGGCATCCGTGAGGGCGAACGGAAAGTCCTCTTGACTTTTTCCATTGGGTCGAGGAACTAGACAAGGATGCCACCTAACCCCCCTCTTATTCTTACTCGCTATCGAGCCATGAGCCATTGAACTCAGATCGAATAAAAGGTGGACTGGATTCGCCTGGCCAGGGGGAGGAGAAGATCTGCTCTCGCTATATGCAGACAACCTGCTCATATATCTTAGTAATCCTGTCACCTCATGCCCGATTGTGTCCCACATCCTCAAGGAATACCAAACCTTTGCTGGTCTGAAGGTGAACGAGCAAAAACCCATTTAATTCCCGATCCAGGGCGGCGACGCCGCGATCCCGGAGACTTGACCCTACCACGTCTGTATCTGGGAGTTTACATACCTTGGCATACGCATTGGCCCGACCCTAGACAGATTCCTCCAGCTCAACCTACAACCTGTACTAGATAGGTTTAGCAAAGATGTCCCCCACTGGCAATCACTCCCCCTATCACTAATGGGCAGGGCAGCTCTCTTTAAAATGATGACACTCCCATGACTTCTATACATTCTGCAAAATGCTCCGCTCCCCATCCCCCATGAAACCTTTGCACTCATTGACAGGAACCTACGCACGCTGCTTTGGGGAGGGAAACAACCCAGAATAGCTCTCACTACACTCCAACGCTCTGTATGGGAGGGAGACATTGGACTACCATACATGTGCACGTACTACCTAGCAACACAGATAGGGGTGGTAAATGAATGGCTACACGCCGAGCCCATACTCCCCACATTCGTATTGAAATAGAGGCTATGCACCCTGTGCGCCCCTGCAGGTCCTATACGCCACCAACAAACAATTCTCGAAAATACCAAGAATGTCACTCCATATCCGCCACACCGGGAGCGAAGCACATAAACGCATCGGATGGGGGGCAAAACCAACACTAGCCCAACCCATATGGCACAACGCACACCTCCTAGAAGTGCGGAGAATGTGTTGTTTCGAGAGTTGGGGAACACGAGGGATAACCACACTGGCTCACGTGATCCAGGAGGGACGCTTGCTGGGATTTGATACTCTGCACGACAAATTCAGTATGGCACCTATGGACCGGTTCCGACATGCACAGCTTGCTCACGCCATACACGCCCAGTTCCCAGACATAACCACTATACCCCTTTGCTCCACCTTGGAGACCAACATTTTTCCGCAACGCATCCCCTCCAAAGTCACCTCCACGCTCTACCAAGACCTTAACTCTTTTGGAGCTAAAGAACTTACTAAACTGAAAGACAGGTGGGAAAGAGATCTGGGCGGCTTGGAACCGGAAGACTCGGTAGACGCACTGATGTTCCCCTGAGAGATAGGTATCGAAGCCAAACTTAGACTGATACAACTTAGAATACTTCACCGCTCTTACTACTCTCGTACCGCCATGGCCAAATGGGGAGGGGCCGGAGATGAGACATGCCTCGGATGCAAACGAGAGACAGGCACCTTGTTTCACATGATCTGGGACTACCAAGTGCTACAAACCTTCTGGGATGAGTGCATCAATACGATCTCCACTATAGTAAAAACACCAATTCCGAAAGACCCCAAAATGACACTCTTGGGAATTTGGGGGAAGTCGATCTTACTAAGCATGAAAAATTGTTCCTGGCGGTTGCACTGTGTGTAGAGAAACGACTCATTGCCGCAAACTGGGGCTCGGCAGACCCAATAAGCTTGAACTGTTGGATCAACGAACTAAGTAGGTGCGCATCTCTGGAGCGCCGTATCTACAATGCAAGGGGCTGCCCCCGAAAATTTGAAAAGATATGGGGGAAATGGCTGAACATGTACTGAGATATATTCCCTCTCCACGCCCCTCTCCCCCCCTAACTCTCTTCACCCTCCCCGTCAACCCTCCCCAAACCCAGGGACATAAGACGTAACCAGAACTGCTACCTATTATTTGCTCTGCGGATGTATCGATGGTACCCACATGACCTTGTCGCCTTCTACTATCAACACTGCCGTGCTTTTATGATGACTGCTTATGTTTATGTTTTGTTGTTAAAACCCAAACAAACAGTGTTATAAATAAAAAAGAAAAAGAAAGGTGAGATTGCCAGTTAATGAGCTGAAAATGGGCTAGTAGAATCTATCATTTGAGTTTGTCTCGATCGGGTGGATGAGAGGTTGAAGGGGTCGTTCAAGGGTTCAGAACATGAGATAAAGTCAGGTACCTGCGAGGTTGTGCCAGCGGGTCACAGGAACAGGTTAGGGCTCAAGGTGATTTGCAGTGTATCTTTTAACAGGAATCTAAAGGCGTCAAACAAATCCAATTCAATCTTAATTGGTGTGTGACGATTCTATCCATACTGATGTTTAATCTAGGACACATGGATTTCTGCATGCAAGAGGGACACGCAACCTGCTTATAGCATTTAGCCATCAAAGCGGGAGGAATAAATGGCATAGTCCTAACTTGTCAGTGTGATAGACTGTCTCACTCAGTGATGGTCCTTAGCTGGGTTCGTTGAGACAGCAGCAGAGGGAGGAGTGAGACTATCTGTGGGCTGGGGTCTTCCTTGAGAGTTCCATCAATCCGGTAGTGCTGTCGGGGAGCGGTACCTCATTGGGGGCACAGACGTCCAATGGTACTAGATATGATTGCTCATTCATAGTTCCGATTTTTTTGTTCATGGTCTTTACTGTTGATACGCATGACCGTCCTGAACAAGGCGATGGATTATTGACCATATCTAGGAATTTGTTGCTACCTCGCTTTGGTAAATAAAATACGAGCTCGTTGGAGCTTCAGGTGACGGGAAAAGTTACTAATTTGAGAGTTAAAATGTGTGAACATGTTGGTAGGTGGATGAACGTTTTATGTCTGGGAACACTTACTGAAGGATGAGCCTATTTCTCGTCTGGGGGTAGACTTGTATTGACAGGATTCTTAAATGGAGAGAGTGTATCAAGAGTACTAGGCCTGCGGTGCTGCATGACCTTTCTAATACTAGGATACAAGTAGCAGCATAACGTCCAAAAGGGGGTAAGGTTTGCAGTTGAGGATGACGGTTGCGTTCAACCCTTGTCACCAGTTGAGGAGTCCCTAGGAATGGCAGGTTTAGGAGGGCTATGTAGCCCCATGGACGCTGAGGGAATGCAGAGCTTCTAGAGAAGTGGAGTAGGGAGTGACAAGTCATGAACAGCTTCTGGATCGGGATGATCAGGCGACACCAAAAACAAATGTTTTAGAGAACACACTTTCATTCAAAGTTGCCTGTCTCTCCTGTTAGGGTGATTCTAAAAGTAGGCTGTGGGATAGATAACGTAAGTTAGGAGTGAGATAGACCTGGGGTGAGAAAAGCCATGGATGTTGAGATCAAATCGTGTTCAAGGAGGTTATTGAGCTGTGCAAGGTAATCAGATTGAGTCTGCAGGGGTAGGGTCAGGTTTTGAGGGCTGTCCTAAATAGGAGGTGGTCTTCTATGCGGTGGATGTTTACAGGAAGTGAGTTCAGAAGTTGTGATTGGCCATCAACCAATGTTCGATCTTGGAGAGACAGGTTTCAAGGTCGGGAGGGATGGAAGAGGGATTGATAGAGATTCCGAAGATGAGTTGGGTGTTGTGAGCGTAGTTATATCACAATAGCCCGTGGGATCATATGAGGCCAGTCTGTGGGCTCAGGAAGAGGCTAAAGAGTGAGGCACCATGGGGTACCCTATGAAAGACGTGGCGGGAGGAGGAGAATGGTGGAAAGTGTACAATATGTGATCTTTTAGAGAGGAAGGATATAATCCAGGTCGGAGCTAGATCTCTAACGCCTGTGTAGTCTATTGGTGAGACTCGAGTAGTTTATGGTGTCAAAGGCTGCCAAGAGGTTGAGAAGGATAAGGGAAGCGCTTCAGTCTAAGTCTGTGTGTCTTTTAAGATTGTCCCAGATGGAGACTAAGCATGATTCTGTTCCCCATATGTGCCTGAAGCCTGATTGAGCAGGACCTAGGATGTTGTTGGATTCAGAAAAATGGCTTAGTTGTGAATATGCTGCCCAGTCATCCAATTTGACTATGAATCGGTTGTTCGATATGGGTCTTATCTCATCACGCCAAGAGGGTCAAGGGTAGCCAATTTTGGGAAGGGGGGACAATCATCCCAGACTCCAAGCGGTTTTGGATGAGGCAAATGCCTGGAAGTGTATAACAGGGGCCCGGGGATGGTACATGGGTGGGGGGGGGAGGCAGGAGAAGGGGCGATCGTGCAGGGAGGATAGTGCATGTTGAGGATTTAGAGCACACTGGGAATGAGACACCACTTAGCAGCCATATTAAAATCAAGGCCTAACATTGCATTGCAGCTGGGATTGTAGGCGTAGGCCACAAACATGGAAATAAGTGTATGCATGCACGAATAGGTTGTATCATTGGCACTGGTGAGAAAGGCCAGAGCTGCAGAGGTTCACAGACCTTTCATTGTCTCATGTTGCCAGCATTTCGTATCCTAGGAAGAATGCGCCCTGCAGGGCCACAAGGGGGTTGGGAGCTCCCTGTGAAAAGCAATCCCACGAGAAGGAGGGCACGAGCCTCTGACCTTCCCCCACCCCAGCTCTAAGTAATAGCACCCAGCTACCCCGTCTCAAGATCCCAGTATTCCAAGGTACCAGTCGGTCCCAGACCACTGACCTCAAAACTGTTAGACTCCCAATCGATCAGAAAAGATCAGAAAGCAGAGACAGGCTGCCTTCACCATGGGTCACGTGATTTGTGCTGCGAGGTGCCGGTAGGGGCAAAACAACAAACCTAAAATGAGGATGGAGAACTTTAGAAGGGCGCTTGAAGGCTGTCCAGTTAAAGCATCGAATGAAAAAGGATTGAATGCAAAAGGATAGACACAATAGGGCTGAAAACAAAAGGATCGCATTTTTTTTTTGAAGGACATTTTTTTGGGGTGTTATCGTATAGGTACAAAAATTGTTTTTACCAAAAAAACAGGGGTTGGGTGGGGGACACCCCCAGAAAAAAAAAAAGTAAGAAAAAAAAAAGTTTTTCGATCCTTTTGTTTTCGGTACTTTTGAGTCGATCCTTTGACCATTCAACCTTTTTTTCGATCCTTTAACCTATAACCGCGCTGAAATGTTTCGAATCGAGTTAGGGCTTGTCAGTTACAATGACCTCGAAGTATCTGCTTATCCCTTGTCTGCAGTAGCAGGTGCAGACTAGGTTAGAGATAAAGACTGTATTTTTTATTCCCATAACAAGTAATTAACTGTAGCCTCATGCTTGATGAGGACAAGGAGAAGCCCACGTGGAAGAAGGTGGACAGACGGGGCTGAGACCAATGTCCTGGCATCCCTTATGGAGCAGGTAGCCTATGTATAGGGTTGCGCTAACCAGCCACTAGGATTTGTACCTTATATAACTTACGTCACTGATGACGCTGTGTGCCTTTCTAATGCGTTATTTGTACTCATTTTCCAGAACGTTCCGCAGCAGCAGGGTGCTTTGCTAGTGCATTTCTATTTTTGTGGAAAACAACCTTGTTCTCCTTGCAAGAGGTGTGCTGGGCTTTTTTACCTAGTGGGCTGTGTTTTTTTCTGCTGTAAGCGTTGTGGGGTTTCTCTACACCTTTTTAAGGAAAGACTTGATGTAGCAGTTAAAGGAAGAGTTTATGATGGAAAGTACAAGATTGCCTGCACAAGTTGAGGAAAGGATCTCGTCTAGCAGTGTGGGGAGGGAAAGGGGCTCCTGGTCGGCTATTTGACAGATGGCTGAGAAATTCTGTGGGGATGAGTGGAGAGAAGAAGAGAGGCATGATTGTGGGGGGTTGTGATGGGGTTGAAGAGGCGGCTTGGGGGAGGATTGAGATGGCTTTGTTGCGGAAGTGGTCAGAGAGGGAGTCACAGAAGGATTGTATATGAGTAGGTGAGTTATTGCCGGAGATAGGGGCATTGAATTCCGAGATGAGTTTAAAGAGTTCTCTGGTTGGGTGTAGTGCTTTGGTAATTGTGTCCCTGTAAAACGATTTTTATTATTGCGTATTTCTGCAAGATTGTACTTAAGCTGACTAGTATAAACCAGTTTGGTGTTGATTGGTCTGAACACCATCTGTGCTCAAGAATATGATTGACTTTTTTCATTTTTTGAGAGTTGGGGAGAACCAACTGGGTGAGTGGTGGTATCTGTTTGAGAATGATCTGAGGGGTAGAGGGAGTTGAAAGCATCAGTGAGCCAGTTATCATCAACATTTGAGACGGAAGACTGGGATTAGGAAAGAGAGTAGGTGAGCTGGGAGGCTAATAGCAGACTGCGAGGTCTGGAATCACTTTGATTTCTTTCCAGTTGGCGGATTGAGTTGGGGGTCCAGTGATCACATCTGGGTTTCGTGGGCCACATGCGAAGAGGTCAAAGAAGATAGCAGCGATCCGGTTCTCGTGGGAGGGCAAAGAGGTAGTCAGATGATCCAAAAATTGCATCTAAGTTATGTCCAGCTAAGTGGGTGGGGCCTACGATTAGCTGGGTTAGTTGCATTGTTTCTAGGTTGTCCAATAGTGAGTGTGTCATGGAATTAAGGGGCATATCAAACCAAATGTTGAAGTCCCCTAATACTTTTAGATGTTGCTGTGAGACCATGATGGCAGCAATGACGTCGCTCAGGGATTCAGCAAAGCAGGAAGGAGTGTGACAAGATGGATGGGAGAGAGCAGGAAATTGACTAGGAAGAATTCACAGTCACAGATTTGGGGAGGAGTGTCATTGGGAGAAGCAGATATGGAATCTTTGTGGAGAATGGCAATGCCACCAGCCCTGATGATGTGGCTCTGGGCGATAAATTGGTATCCCGGTGGGAAAGACTCATGTGCAAATAGTAGGAAGTCTTGGGAGAGCCAAGTTTCAGTGATGAATAGGATGTTGGGACACTCTGTGGAGATCAAGTCATATTTATTACATCGATTTTTAGAGACAGATCTGGTACTGATGAGTATACATCTAAAGATGCCTTTTATTTGTTTTTTGGGAGCTCGCAGTGCTGTGGAGAGGCCTCGTTGGGGGGGAGGGGTTATCTGGCATAGATTGCGGTTGGCTTTTGGTCAGATGGAGTGATGGAGGTGATGGAGCATATGGCCTGTGGGATTGTGTTACGAAGGCTGGGATGGCAGAACTTCTCTGGTGATTGCTGGTCACCATAAGTTAAGGAGTTGAAGGGATGGGCAGTGGTGGAAATAAGTAAGTGATCATATTGTAGGGAGATGTCTGGCGAATGAGTGATAGTCTGTAGTGAAAATGGGAGGGGGAGGGTTTTAGTGCCAAAGATTCAGATGGATGAGGGCGATCATGAGAGACTCTCCTCTAGTTCTTGGCAGAATAGTGGTTGGCTTTTGAGCAGGGGTGCAGTTGAAAATACTGAGAATGGATTTAACTGGATTGGGGTGTAGGGGAAAGGGAGTGTGAGTAGATGTGTGTGGTTTTTCATTTTAGTGGGAGATGGGGGAGTTCATAGGGGAGATTTTGAGAAATCTTGTTCCAATTTTGGTGGGAGCCAAGGGTGTGTGTGTGTAAGAGTAGGAGGGTCCGAGGAGTGGAGAGTGGAAGCTAACATTTTTCTCAAGGTACTCCACATAAGGACTCTAGGCCAGTTGCAGGCATAGAGCATTGATTAGGCTGCTGGTCACCTGACCAGGCCCTGCCACTCAGTTGCTCTGCCCACCTCCAGTTTTCGTGCCTTCCAAGCCTCTACTTAAGGACTCCAGGCCAGCTCCAGGCAGACAGCATTGAGTAGGCTGCTGGTCACGTGACCAGGCCCTGCCACGCAGTTGCTCCGACCCACCATCTATTTAATCAGTCTTCTTTAGGTGTCCCCATAGCCGGCATCCTCAGCAAAGGATGGGCGAAGAAAAGGATCTCACCCATTTGTTCCTGTTCAGGGCTGATAGGGCCAAGGGCCTTGCCCTCTAAACTGCTTTCCACCTACAAACTAATCGCTACTACTGCTACTCACCAAAATACACCACAATGTACCTCAACAGCCAATCCCGAATCTCACTAGGGTTTGAATGGCCAAGTGCCCTGGGCAGCTCTGGCAAGCTACCCTAGCAAACCTCATCAATATTGCCCTTGTCCCGATCCAACTCCCACAGACCACATGCACACGCCCTTTCATGCTAATCAGTGCTCGTTCAGCATTCGCTCATGCTGCAGAGATTGCTGACCTCATTTCATACAACAACATTAGCGCGGCCTATTCATTTTGCCAAACTGAATTACTTTACTGTTTAGTCATTTCATGTGTACATTAGTGCAGCCTACCCACATTGCCCTAACTGAATTGCTTTACTGTTTAGTTATTTCAAGTGTACATTACGGCGGCCTACCCACATTGCCCTAACTGAATTGCTTTACTGTTTAGTTATTTCACATGTACATTAGCACGGCCGATCCACATTGCCCTAACTGAAATGCCTTACTGTTTAATGATCTCACTTGTACTTTAGCGTGCCCCCACTGTATAACTAACACTCAGATCACTCCCAACATCACCTATCCAATTGCCCTACTGAGCACAAGGCTCTACGTTGATCCAACCTAAACCGCACAAAGATTCCCTGACCCGTTTAGCCTTACCAAAATTTCAGACGGCCAGATCTTCTGCTAACGCACCTATTAATACTCCAAACCTTAGTTAGAGGCACATGACCCCACATCTGCCCAGTCCAATGCCACATTTAACTCCACCACCTACCAACCTCAGCACACAGCATAACTGTGTCATGCCAAGGTGCAGACCAAATCTAATACTATTTGCACTCATTAGCGCCTCTCTAGCCATGACCTTAGCACCCCCTACCCACAACCACCCAGCTAACAGCACCCCCGCGGCCAACACTGAATATGTCTAACTATAAATCATATTCATTGGACAACAACACAGTCACATCTATCCATACCTGTGACCAAAGAAATACCACACTTAGAAACAGGACAAAAAACACTTGCTGCCTCAAAATCAAAAGTCTACACCCTATATGTCTAGTTGCAAATTGCACTCACTAGACAATAATATAATCACATATGTCCATACCTGTGGTCAGAGAAATAACAGACTTGGAGACAGGTCACAAAATTATTTGTTGCATCAAAACCTCAAGCCGGCTTCCCTCCCTGGGCACAGCCCAAACCTATCTAGTTCCACTGCTACTAGCCTAGCTGAGGAAATCACTATCACCCACGGGACTCAGATTTAAAAAAACAACGTTACTAGTCATAGGCCCAAACGTACGACTAATATAACTAAATCTATACTCACCAATGGTAAAGTTGATAGCGCAGCCATACCAATTAAAGGCGACTTAATTAATGCCAGATCCATCCCTGCACATGCCTTGGACATAGATGACTGCATCACAACAAATTACCTTGACTTTATTGCCATTACAGAAACCTGGCTACATCCCACAGCAGGCCCATCTCTAGACCTTGCCTTACCGGATGGTGATGCAATCACCAGAAAGGGCAGAATTAGCTCTAAGGGTGGAGGAGTTGCTGTCATTTCCAAATCTAACCTCAACATCAGAGAAATTCCCAACATCTCTTTCACATCTGGTGAACTTTTATCCACTAAAATCACAATCTCTCACACAACCTCCTTAAATTTACACCTCATCTATAGGCCTCCAGGTCCTATCTCCTAATTCGACTGGGATATTGTCACACTAGTTACCACAGACACAAAACCCATTTCTAAAGTGATTGTGCTTGGAGATTTCAATTTAGGCCTCCATGATAGTTCCGACACTCAAGCCTCCATACTAGCCAATTCCATTGAAACCCAAGGCTTCACCCTTCAATCCTCATGTCCAACCCAGGCCAAAGGTCGTACACTCGATTTGTTCACTGACCACAACTGCACAACACACATCACCAAATATGATCCCTGTCTGTGGTCAGACCACAATACTATACTTTTCCAAATTAGTACCAACTCACCTATTAATTATCCAAAGCCAATGGCTCCTACCACTCCAGCGCCAAATATGTGCAACATCACCCCAGATAACATTATCCCGCTGATCTCTCGGCTTACTACACTCGCAGAAGAACCAACTGACCCTACTTGCCTGGTTTCGACCTGCAATCAGGTTATGAAAACAGCCTTAGACGCAGTGGCCCCTCTGTAAAGCTAAACCTAAAGTGCACCTTAATCATTGGTTCACCGCCGAACTCAAAGACCTTCGGAATAAAAAAAAGAGACGCAGAAAACAATTGGAGGAAAAATCCATCAAGCATAAACAAACAACAATTCACCGTCCTATCCTCTGACTGTAGAAAAGCTACCCTTCAGGCCAAAAGCAATACGTACAATTCACACATAAAATATGCTAACTCTAGCACTAAAGAGCTCTTCTCAGTCCTAAGAGAACTAGAAACCACCTGTTAAACCCCTGACTTATGCATTAAAGACCAAGCCTGGTGCGAAAATATTCAAAAAGCTCTCATGGATAAAATCACGTCACTCCAACTCATAATTAATAATAAAAAGCTGAAACTCAACACACCTCAGCAGCCCACCTCTAAATCTAGCCCACCCACACCATTCCCCAAGTTTGAGTTCTCCACCATCACGATAGAGGATACTATTAAAATCATAAAAGGCCTTAAACTCACACGATGTCAAGGTGACATATTCCCTGCGACCTTAATCAAAGTCTGCGCAGAGAACTTGCCACCTTTCATCACATCACTCATAAACAACTAATTTGCCTCTAACATAGTGGCGGACAACCTCAAGGAAGCTTCAGTGATGCCATTACTGAAAAAAACTATGCTAGACACAATTATACCCACCAATTTCTGCCCCATCACAAGGGTACCATTCTTGTTAAAAACTGGACTGGTTAGCATATGTCCAGATCCAAAAATACTTAGAAACACACCAACTGCTGGGCCACCGTCAATCAGGTTTCTGCCCAGGCCACGGCAGAGAAACAGTCTTAGTAGATCTTAAAGCGCAAATGGACCAGTTCAGGAACAGACGGGACCTAGCCATCCTCCTCCTCCTCCTGGACCTCTCAGCGGCCTTCGATCTTGTGAATCACAACATCATATGCCGCCACCTAGACAGCAATGCCCACTTCTCTAACAATGCAATAACATGGATCAAATCCTTCCAGTCAAACCACACAACGAGTCTTCTCTTCCGCTGCAGCAGCCATCCCTACCCCTGTCACCTGCGTATCACCTACCATGTACAACGCATTCACTAAACCTCTGTTCGATTAATTAGACAATGTGGGTGTCCGATACAAACTATGCGGACGACACCCAAATACTAATTCCCATCACGGGGGACTATATCACCGACACAAATGCCCTAAGCGCAATCTATCACACGATCCAAGCCTAGATGGCTCAGAACGAGCTATGTCTTAATGACGATAAGACCGAGATCCTTATCATGGGCAGCCAATCTAAAATCAAAAACCTGTCCCCACAGTGCCAATCTTTCTGCATCGATGGAAACCACATCACAACTGCAAAAGTGGTCAAAACCTTAGGAGTCCTCACTCACCCTCTCACGGCAAGTCAATGCCATCACCTCGGCATCCGCATACACAGCTTAACTCATCACGACCTGCAGACCGTTTCTCACAGAAGAGAACCGTATCATCCTGGCTGGAGTGCTAATCCTCTCCAGGATCGACTACTGTAAAGCCATCTTTGCAGGGTCTTCATCAAAAAACATCATGAAACTCCAAACTGTGCAGAACAATGCTATAAGAGCAGCCTTAAACATTCCCAAATCAGACCACATCTCCTCCATCAGAAGTTACATCCACTGGCTACCAATGAAGGACCGGATTAAGTTTAAAGCACTCATACTGACACATAAATGCCTCTCTAACACTGCCCCTTGTTATCTCCCCAGCTGTCACAACCCTCACCCAAAACCCCCTCTGGCAAACCCATTGGCCAGGTGGAGTCAGGACTCGGGCCTCTAGAACCTGGCATTCCCTTCAAAAGCCCTCATGGGGCCAGTCCTGGTGCCTATGGCGCCAGGCTCATACACCATGAAAAACAATGTGCTTGGGAACTACTTTATTGTATTGTCAGCCAACATGGAGGCATCCACATAGCTTGGTTCCTAAGCAGACCTTCTAGGATTTTGCGGCATGAAATGGCAAATTTTGCAGCATTAAATGGCAAATTTTGCGGCACAAACCTTTATTTATTGCAGCATTTTTGTATTATCTGGAGGGTGTTAGATTGCCACATTGTAGGAAAGAGGCAGAATGCAAGGCTAAAAGAGAGTCAGGGTGTCATTATTATGTATCTTTTGTATTAATTTAATAGGAAGAATCCCAGATGTCTCTGGCTTGGCAGAACAGTTTTTCAATTTTGCCGCAAATAGATTTGCACTTCAGACAAACAACCCAAAATGTTCCTTTCACCACCAACCCACCCCCTCCCCTAGTTAACTGCTTGGTCGCTGCTGCTTCCCCTACAACCCTGCAGTGTCAGATCAGTCCCTCTAATGCAGGATGGATCCGACGCAGCAGGGTCCCTTTTTATTTTTTTTTGTTTTCAGTCCCCCACCTCCAATTTTGAGAAAGTCGGGGACACCCCTGCAGCCCCCAAGGCCGAAATACTGAACATAAGGAGCGGATGACACCCCCGCAACCTCCGCTCCACATATTTGGTATTTATAAAAATCGATCGAATGGTACTGGCGAAATAAGTCAAATTGTACCATTCGATCGATTTTCGGCAGCCAAATGGGTAGTACCTTGAATAGAAGTGTTCTCCCGACAGTGTTCTGCAAGCTCCCAGCGCGTCCACTGTAAAATGCGACCCGAAAAACGCATTTCTATCCTGTTTGAGGAACAGAAATGCAAGCGACACAGCAGTGGTTCATATACCTTAAAATGCATGACCGGGTCAAGAAAGACCCTGGGGGTCATTATGAGGTTGCCGGTCTGGAAACAACGCTATCAGTAAACTTGCCGCTACCGTTGTTTCCGGACCGGCAAACTACGAGTTCTGCGAGTGGGTGCCTTTCAGTCCGCCAGGTCTGACCTGGCGGGCGGAACGGCACCCGCTCGCAGACGTTGACGGATGCACCAGCACTCTTGCACACAGTGCCGGTGCATCCGTCCTCGCCATTCCCATTGAGTCCAATGGGACTCGATGGGAATGGGGATTTTCTTTTTTCGGGCATCTGGCCGGAGGGACTGCCAGAAAAAAAATGACTCCGGCGCCAGCCGTGCCGTTTTTAGCAGCACGGCTACCGCCGGACTTGCAATGAGGTCCCGTGTCATGCAGTGGCGCCCCCAGCTCCTGTGCGCGTAGGGTTGCCTACAATTTCTGCACATTTAAAAGTGCATCTTGCGTGGAAATTAAGGATGCGCTTTTAAATTGGCAGAAACGCCCCCTGATTTACTCAGAGGTGAAAAAGGCGATCTGAATGGGCGCGCATATAAAATCCACAAGTGTCCCTTGTGGATTGAGCTGCTCTTTTTTTGGGCGCAAGTGATGAGATGGGTTTGTGCATTTCATTCATTGCATTGATACGTTTGGAGAATCTAGGACCCTGAGGATTTTTTAAATTTTTTTTTAGTTTTTGCTGTTTTTTTGTTGCAAAAACAGCAGTTTTTGCGGCATTTTGCACAAAACTGCTGTTTTTGCAGCATTTTGCAGGATCGCAAAATCGCTATAAGCTGGAGGGTCTGCCTAAGAACCAAGTTATGCGGTCTAGTGTTTTGGGTGTGGTAGCCTAGGGACTACTTTACCTGGACTATTTTGTTGGGACGATTTACACCACACCCGAGCAAGACAACACGCTTCGCGTTATTTTGCAGCTTGCAACGTGACGCTCACCGTGTCCAGCTATTTCCTCGAACCTCGGAGAAGCAGAACCTGCAAGGAGACAAAAGTCACATCATTAGCAGCAGCATCTTACCTGCAGTCTCAATCTTTAAACACTCGCAGCTACTGAGAACAGCTTCCTAGAATTTGCATGCCTCCCGGACAGAAAGACCTGAAAGAGGAAGATAGAGGCAACATTAAAGAAAGCATTAGAGACATTTACAAATTACGAACTGCTCAAAAGGCTTACCTGGCTGGTCGCCTCTCAGCTGGCACCACTCCGGACATTCCACTTGCGCTGAAGAACACCGCGACCTACAAGGAAGGAAAACACAGGTTAGCAAAGGCAAGACTTTACAGCGCTGCGCATAGCGCTTACTCACCACATCATAGCGCTCTTAATGCGCCATCATTTAACAGCGGGGCTCAAACAAGCCAGTTCGCCACGCTGAAGCTCTGCATACCTAAGGGAGAAAAAAGAGAAATTTTAAACAAAGAAAGGCATGCAGGATAGCAACAAAACTAAAGAACAGCAATAAGACCTACCTGAACAATATCAAACGGGCTGGCGTCAGTGAAGTAACTGGACCGCACTCGCCCATGAAAGACAACGTGCCCCTGCAAAGAAGGCAGGATGGAGAGCACACCTAATTCTATCAGAAGGTGAGGAGAGGCCGCCAGAGGGACTGAAATCATGCGGGGGTGGAGGGAGGATACTTACCCCAGTCGATCAGTCTTGAACACAGTCCTCCTGTATTTTCAGGCAGAACCTTCCCCGCAGACCACATCAGGGCAAAGCTGAGAAGCATACCAACGAGTAACCCGGCTGGGTGGCGTCCCTGTGGATACCAGGTGAGCGTAACAGAACGCGAAGCCTACCATAAAAAATCCACCTGGGCGCCATGAGACATCAGAAATGGACCAATTGGCCCAATTACTAGGAGAGCTTCGTGCTGAGGTTCATTCTGCCCGACAAGAGAATAATGCCCTCCGGAGAGACCCAATAGTGACCAAAGAACGCACTGAAGAGATTAGCAGGCAATACTTGCAATCACAGGTAGGACAGACACCTCTACATGGAAGCAATCCAACGATGCAAAACCCCGCCATAATACCCACTCCGGTACAGATCATGTTACCTGGAACAGTGCCCCTGGCACCACCAGAAAGGTTCTCAGGCGACCCACGGAAGTATGCGGCATTCATCAATCAGTGCCGCCTTCATTTTCTTTGTAGACCTGGAGCATTTCCAAACGACCAAGCTCGGGTAGCTTTTGTTTTATCATACCTGAGTGGTAGTGCAGCAGATTGGTCGGTGCCTTTGGTAACCCATGACAATCCTCTATTACATGACTTTGGGGGGTTCCAGAGAGAAATGGAAAAACGTTTTGCTCGCCATACCCAGGAACAAGCAGTAGACAATGAGCTCTTGTCCCTCCAACAGGGGAATCAGGACTTGTTAACGTACATTGCTACCTTCAACAGACTGGTTGCCAAAGCTAGGTGGCCAGAAAACAAAAGAACCACATTATTCCATCGAGGCTTACAAGGCGAATTAAAGGACGTCTTAGCCGAGGTGGTTGATCCACCCAGAGACTGTGCAGAATTCATAAATCTGGTTGTGCAGCTAGACCACCGGTTGCAGGACCGAAAGGCAGACCGGTCTAAGACGGACCCTCGGACCGTGTATGTTTGACCAAGGGAAAACACACCCTGTGCACCTGAAAATGCTGTAGAACCCATGCAGATTGGAGGGATACGGCCTCCATTAACAAAACAAGAGCGGGACAAAGAAGACAACAACAGATTTGTTTGTATTGTGGGAAACCAGGACATTTCCTGAAGGACTGTCCAGTAAAACCCCCAAGAAGAACAGTCGGGTCCACAGAGAAGGATGAAGCTAAGGAATTGGAAAACTACCAAGCTCGACAAACGTAGAGGTCAGTTTGTCGAGTGAGAAGAACGAGTTGCTGACCTCGCACTTTGCAATATCAGTGATCTTAATTAACCACCAACAGTCATCAAGAATGCATGCCGTTGAAGCATACATCGATAACGGAGCAGTTGGAAATTATATTGATTGAGAACTGGCAGCAGAGATGGGGCTTCCTTTGTGTTCTAAGCCAACTATGGACAAGGTAACCACTGTGGATGGGACAGAAATTGCTTCCGGACCAGTAACCCAGTGCACAGACAGGGTAACCTTGCTGTGCCAGGACGGACATCGGGAATCTATTTAATTCAATCTCATCAAGGCACCTCAGTTTAGGCTAATACTAGGGATGCCATGGTTGGTTGCTCACAACCCTTTGATAGACTGGCAGGCACGAAAATTAACCTTCCCCGGTGACTGCTCCCTTGCCTGCTATTACCAAGAGGATAAACCCGACATCTGTATCTCCATGACTCCCGGAGCGACAGTATCAACCCTGGGAGCAACTAATACCTTGCCAAGTGAATACCATGATTTCCAGGATGTTTTCCGAAAGGACCAAGCAAATACATTGCCGCCGCACAGGCCCTATGACTGTCAGATCAACCTTGTTCCTGGTGCACAAATCCCTTGCGGCAGGATCTACGCTCTCGCAAAACCAGAAAACCTTCATTTGAAATCCTATTTAGACCAGTACCTTGCAAACGGATTTATCCGTCCTTCGAAGTCCCCCACAGCCAGTCCTTTGTTCTTCGTACCGAAAAAGGAAGGAGACTTGAGAACCTGTTATTGACTACCGCGCATTGAACCAGATCACTGTGAAGAACGCTACCCCTTGCCACTTATCCCTGAGATGCTAGACCAAGTTAAAGATGCCCAGATTTATACCTAATTGGACCTTCGAGGAGCGTACCACCTGGTCCGAGTCAGAAAAGGAGATGAATGGAAAACCGCCTTCCGCACTAAGTACGGCTTATTTGAATATCAAGTCATGCCCTTCGGGTTATGCAACGCTCCTGCGGCATTCCAATATTTCATGAATGACGTCTTAAGGTAGTTAATTGATGTGTGCGCCTTAGTGTACATAGACGACATCTTAGTATACTCAGCCTCGGAACAAGATCATGTCAGGCACGTTTGTTCAGTCCTCACAAAGCTCTGTCAACATCGCTTGTTTGCAAAGCTTGAAAAATGCTTTTTTCACATCACCGAAGTAGAATTTCTCGGTTTTATCCTTACTCCAGGAGGCATCAGAATGGACGTGCACAAGGTAGATGCCATTCTGAAATGGCCTTCACTGACGTCTCTGAAAGGGGTATAAAGCATGCTGGGCTTTGCGAACTTCTACCGCCGGTTCATCCCAGACTTCTCTCAGGTTGTGCACCCAATCACAGTACTATTACAAAAAAACAATAAAAAGTTTGCTTGGACAGAAGAAGCCTTTCAGGAACTTAAACGAAGGTTTACCTCTGCTCCAATCCTGCGACATCCTCGTCCAGACCTCCCTTATGTAATTGAAACTGATGCGTCCAGTCTCGCAATGGGGGCTGTCCTTTCACAGAGAGACCCGGAAACCGGCCAGCTACATCCTGTGGCCTTCTGGTCGAAATAGTTTTCACCTCCAGAGATTAATTATACCATCACGGACAAGGAACTCCTGGCTATCAAATCCGCCTTTAAAGCCTGGAGGCACTACCTTCTGGGGGCCAGACACACCATTACAGTCATCACAGACCACCGAAACCTGCAATATCTCAAAACAGCCAAGGCCCAGTCCTCGCGCCAATCACAGTGGGCACTTTTCTTCGTTGAATATGATTATGTATTCACATTTTGACCAGGAGTCAGAAATGGAAAGGCGGATGCCTTATCTCGCATGGGCATAGATGAAATAGTATATACAACTCCAGACCCAGGAGCTATTATACCTGAAGACAAACTCTTGGGTATCACGACAGCCTTAACACAAGCAGAACTACGAAAAAAAATCCGACAGACAATGAATCCTGATGCCTACCTCGCATGGCAAACTCAAGGAGAACAATATACCATGAAGGACCATCTACCCTTTTTTAGGCATCGCCTATATGTACCCAAGAAGGAATTACAACAGCATATTATTTCAAACTATCACGATTCACTGATCGAAGGGCATCCTAGGATCGCCAAAACCCTAGCTAAGTTGAAAGAGAACTTTTGGTTGCCTACCTGGCGTAAGGACATCATTCAGTATATTCGCTCATGCGGTGTCAGCGCACAAAATAAATCACAGAAACAAAAACCATCCGGTCTCCTACAACCATTGGACATTCCTCCAGCTCCATGGCACACTCTTTCCCTTGACTTCATCACTGATCTACCTCCAAGCCAAGGGTTCAACAGCACTCTTGTAGTTGTGGACTTATTCTCGAAATGGCCCATTTTATTCCTCTCAAATGCCTCCCCGACGCAGACACTTTAGCAAAAGTGTCCCTGGAGGGTTTGGTTAAGCTACATGGCTTCCCTTCGGTTCTGGTCTCTGATCGAGGCAGCCAGTTTGTTTCAAACTTCTGGAAAAAATGTTGTGCAATGGCACAGATCGACGTTCGGCTATCTACCAGTCACCATCCCCAAACGGACGGCCAAACCGAGAGAACCAATCAGACACTCGAGCAATATTTACGGTGCATGCTGCACCACGAACAAAGGAATTGGAAAGACCTACTATGGATCGCCGAATATGCATATAACCATTCTTTGCATTCAAGCACGGGACAAACGCCCTTCTATACCCTTTATGGCAGACATCCACGTACCTCTGAACTAGACCTTCCAGCCACCTTGGAAATGCCAGCTGTAAACACTCTACACACAACCATTACTCAGGCTTTCAAAAGGGCAAAGGAACACATTATTCATGCCAAAGAAAAACAAAAGAGATTCACCGACCAACACCGGAAAAAGGCCTTGATTATCAAGTAGGAGACAAAGTTTGGTTAGCCGCTAAATTCGTACCCATCAAGGGAACCCGGACCTTTCATCCCAGATTCTTAGGACCCTATACCATTAAGGCACTTATCAACCCAGCAGCCGTGAAACTGGATTTACCACCTAATCTACACATCCACCCGGTATTCCATGTGTCCCTCCTGAAACCAATGCAACCCGGCACACGGATTGGGACACCACCTAAGCCCATACTTGTTGACGGAGAACCAGAATTCGAAGTCAAAGATATCTTGGACTGTAAATATTCTAGGACCAAGTTATATTATCTCATCGATTGGAAAGGATTTGGACCACAAGATAGATCCTGGGAGCCCAATGAGAATATCCACGCACCACGTCTAATCAGGAAATTCCATCAGAACTTCCCAACCAAACCTGGGCTAGACAGAAGGATCCCCATGGGAGGGGCCTTAGGGGGGAGTGCTGTCACGACCCTCGCCCAAAGCCCCCTCTGGCAAACCCGTTGGCCAGGTGGAGTCAGGACTCGGGCCTCTAGAGCCTGGCATTCCCTTCAAAAGCCCTCATGGGGCCAGTCCTGGCGCCTATGGCGCCAGGCTCATACACCATGAAAAACAATGTGCTTGGGAACTACTTTATTGTATTGTCAGCCAACATGGAGGCATCCACAGAGCTTGGTTCCTAAGAACCAAGCTATGCGGTCTAGTGTTTTGGGTGTGGTAGCCTAGGGACTACTTTGCCTGGACTATTTTGTTGGGGCGTTTTAAACCACATCTGAGCAAGACAACACGCTTTGCGTTACTTTTCAGCTTGCAACGTGACGCTCACCGTGTCCAGCTATTCCCTCGAACCTCGAGAGAAGCAGAACCTGCAAGGAGACAAAAGGAACATCATTAGCAGCAGCATCTTACCTGCAGTCTTCATCTTTAAACACTCGCAGCTACTGAGAACAGCTTCCTCGAATCTGCATGCCTCCCGGAGAGAACGACCTGAAAGAGGAAGATAGAGACAACATTAAAGAAAGCAGTAGAGAAATTTACAAATTACGAACTGCTCAAAAGGCTTACCTGGCTGGTCGCCTCTCGGCTGGCACCACTCCGGACATTCCACCCACGCTGAAGAATACCGCGACCTACAAGGAAGGAAAACACAGGTTAGCAAAGGCAAGACTTTGCAACACTGCACATAGCGCTTACTTACCGCATCATAGCGCTCTTAATGCGCCATCATTTACCAGCGGGGCTCAACAAAGCCAGTTCGCTGTGCTGAAGCTCTGCATACCTAAGGGAGAAAAAAAGAGACATTTTAAACAGAGAAAGGCATGCAGGATAGCAACAAAACTAAAGAACAACAATAAGACCAACCTGAATAATATCAAACAGGCCGGCATCAGTGAAGTAACTGGACCGCACTCACCCATGAAAGACAACGTGCCCCTGCAAAGAAGGCAGGACAGAGAGCACGCCTAATTCTACCACAAGGTGAGGAGAGGGCACCAGAGGGACTGAAATCATACGGGGGTGGAGGGAGGATACTTACCCGAGTTGGTCAGTCCTGAACACAGTCCTCCTGTATTTTCAGGCAGAACCTTCCCCGCAGACCACATCAGGGCAAATATGAGAAGCATTCCAGCGAGTAACCCGACTGGGTGGCGTCCCTGTGGATACCAGTTGAGCGTAACACCAGCCGGCCAAAGACCACCCCATCCAACCCATGGTACACCCCAAGCAACGCTCCAAGAAAAGCTCAATTAGAGCCCTAGAGAAACTGTGGTGCAAAAACAATAATTCAGGAGACCTTAACAAATTCAAATCTCTCATCGCAAACTGCAGGATTCCGATTACCGAGGCCAAAGTTGCTTACTACCCCACCACCATTGTGGCAGCCTCCAACAGGAGCGAAGCCCTTTTTGAAGTAGTAAAAAAACCCTCACCTGACCCCGGGGTAGCAGCAACTCAGGAAATATGCGATGGAGTCAACACATTTTTATTGAAAAAAATAGACACAATCCGGGAGACCATCGAATCAACCTCTCACAGCATAAGCATCCCCTGCATCCCAGCATGCACACTGCCCCTCTGGACTGAATTCTCTCCTCTCTTTCCCCCGGATCTCATACAAATGATTGCCTCCCTCAAACCTACCTCTTACTCTGATGATATAATTCCAGCCACCATCATTATACAATTGACGAGACCGGCACACAAAGCGCTCCGGAGCATCATAAATTCCTCCCTCGCAGAAGGATCATTCCCGGACATCCTGAAAACTGGTGTCACACAACCTCTTTTGAAAATCTAGTCGACCTAGCCAACTACCAGCCCATTACGAACCTCCTGTTTATTGTCAAAGTAGTTGCTACACAGCTACTCGCCAGGCTTGAACAACTCCACCTCCTCAATGACTATCAGTCAGGGTTCCACCCCAAGTGTATCATCGAGACAGCCACAATCCAGGTGGTGGATGATGCCCTCTAAATCATAGATAAGGGCAACTCAAACCTCCTTGTCCTTCTTCACCTCTAACTGCATTCAACAATGTCGACCACTACACCCTTCTCTCCTCCCTTGCTGACAGGATGGGATTCTCTGGCACTGTCCTGAATGGGTTTACCTCAGGCTGTTCAAATGAACTTGTTGCGTTCTAACTGACTCCAGGTCTCATGCGGAGTCCCCCAAGACTCTATTGCGCTCTGAAACACTTGTGTACGAGCGCGATACAAATAAAATATCAATATCCATCCAATACTTTTGAACCTTTCCACAGAGCCTTTGGGCACTCTCCTAAAAGATCCCAATATGGCCATCCACCAATAAACGGACGATACTCAGTTGTACATGAGAATAAATAGGGCATATCATTTGTCTCTGCGATTAACTAGCCATCATCCAGTCCTGAATGCTGACTGTCTACCTAAAACTAAACCCATCCAAGACAGAATTCACCCTCATCGCACAGCCCTCTAAAAACAACTTGTCCAACAATGGCTCAATGATATGCACCTAGAAGGATTTGATCCACAACTCTCAGACCAAGCAAAATCCTTAGGCTTCCCCATTGACAACAGCCTGTCTTTCCAGAAGCAAATTGGCAAGAAGTACCAAATAGCCTGGCTCAGAATCTGTACTCTTCGAAAAATCAAACCCTTCATCCCGCCACAGGACTTCCGTACCGTAGTGCAGGCCCTTGTGGTCTTGCAGATTGATGAGGGAAATGCTCTCCTGACAGGGCTCCCAGCTGCTCATTTGGCTCCCCTAAAAGCAGTCCATCACGCTGCAGCATGTCTTGTTACAGGAGCACGGAAATGTGACCGAATTACCCCCACCCTACGCGAACTACATTGGCTTCAACTCCAAGCCAGGCTACTGTTCAAGACTGCATGTATCATCTACAAAGCAGTCATGAGTCGCATACCAGCGTACCTGGTGGCAAAGCTCCAAATATCTGGTGGCACATGCTCCTCGCACAGCAAATCAACCAACTGGTTTTAATCACAACTAGTCTGCTTAGAGAGGGCCCAAAACAACTCAATCCCAGTGTCAGCTCGGAATGCCGCCACAATTCTCCTATTTCGCAAAATCTGTCAAAACATGGTTCTTTCACAACACCTGACCAAGGACTAATTGCAATGGATGCACATACCTCACAATACTGCGCTACTGTTAAAAGATGGTAGCCAAAATGCTGGCTACTCACACTCCGTACAACGCTCTGCTGCTCTCAAGCTAGGTCTGCGCTTTAAACAATGAAAATAAAAAATAAAAGTATGGTATGTGTAGTGAAGATCGGGTTGGGATGGCAAAGATGAAGTCAAGAGGGTGATGCTGGACAAAGTCAGTGTTATGTGGTTTTGGTCGAGGCAGTCGAAGTGGGTGAGAGAGGGGCGGATTGGTGGGCTATGATGTACGTAGTCATTCATCAATGAGGAGCTGATAGGAGCACCATGGGGGTTGGGATGTAAGGTGGCACTTCTTGTAGATTAGAGGGGAGCTGGGAGGTAGCAAGGGGTGTTGGCAGTTATAGTTGCTGGAGATGTCGTGATTGGGGTGGCTGAATGGGGAGCCAGTGAAGGTGTGAGAGGTGAGTTGAAAAGGTGCTCCATTGGTGGTAGGCGTTCTAGGTTAGTAGACAACAAAATCCTGTCCAGCACATATGATTTACAGGCTATTATATGGAGTTGTGGTTTGAAATGGGTAGTGGATTGCAGAAGGGGTATGAAGCAATGGTAGGGACGAGGACTGATGGGTAGGCATGCAGTGTGTGGCAGTTAAACTGTGTGGCGGTGTGAGTGCAGCACGGCTTGCGTATGGATGATGAGTGGGTGGGAGTTGGTTGAAGGGGGTCAGATAGGGTAGGAGGTCTTCTGTGAAGAAAGAGTGGAGATGTGGAGGCTGTTAGGATGAAGTGTACGTGGGATGGGGTGTATTGAATGGGTGAGGAAGGAAGGTCGGATTGGGATGAGATGTGTAGGAATGTGTTGAACGGAGTGGGGGCATGTTTTATGGATGTCACTATAGGGAGGATGCATGATGGGCAAGTGGTGGTTAGAGTGGTAGGGGAAGGAGCACCATTCATCTGGAGACGATGGCTGAGTGGACCACGATAAGAGGGTGGGGTAAGGGTTACAGGAGGTCATGAAGATGAGCGTGGAGGTGGTTTGGTGCAGTTCTCAGTGGAGGTTGAAGGCGGGTTGGAAGGGGTAGTCGTGGAGAGTTCAGAACAGATGGGTGATTGGGGACTCTTGAAGGGTATGGGTAGTGTCTGAGCACTTGATAAGTGTGGTTTTTGGTGTGCTATTTGTAGGCTCTGCATTTGAAGCTGCTGGTCTTATTTGGAGATTAGAGGAATGAGATTAGGATCTTGGGGAAATGTTTTAAGTCTCTATCCGGAGAAGGTAAAGTTTATGAGTGGAGATATAGAAGCAGAAGAAATGTTTTGCGTTAATATAGGGAGAACGATCAATGGCCCAATGTCAGGTCAGACCGAAAGGACATGCTTGTAACTAAACCTGACTAGAAGAATTCAGCGCGTCTAATATCTGTCAAGATCCGAAAGAGGCGTCATTAAAGGAGTTCTTCCGGTATCATTTATACAAATTATAGGTTGTTTGAGGAGCGAGTGAAGGGAAGAAGGAGGGAAGGAGGAAAGAAGGAAGAGTATGTGAACATTTAAGCAGTATGGTATAGGGCTGTAATTTCTTGAAGCTAGGCTCTCCGTTATGGGTCATTTTTGTGCAGTTGCAGATTACGTAACTAGGTTCAATTGAGGGAATCACAGAGCTCGGGATGATTAGGTGGGGAGGATACAGTGGGATTGGAGATGGCCGTGGACGGGTCCTACGGGGGTGCAGTGACATTTGGCTAACCGTGGTGAGATGGTTTGAAGGGGCTGGTATCCATTCGGTAATAAACTAAGTTTCATTCAAGTGTGTCATGGGTCCTTTAGTAGTGCCTGTTGGCAGAGAGCTAAGTGTCTAAGGGTTCTAAGATGATCTGTGGTCTAATGGTTAGAGGACAAGCCTTGTCAAGCCTGAAAATTGCAGTTTTTCCAGTGGGATGTATCACTTAAGGGCGATCTGAGATGAAGATGTGCTTTTTGACGGTTTATGCTCTTTTAAAAAAAAACATTTAATTGAAAAGGAAATCCATCGAAGGAAATCCATCGAATCGCTATCTTTTACATGTAAAAGTACGTATCCATCGAAACTTCTCCATCGAATATAAGAATGGACAAGTTTCGATGGATATGTACTTTTAAATGAAAAAGATAGCATTTCCATGCATTTATTTTACACGTTAAAATGTTACATGTAGCTGTCCCGTGCTGAAAACTTCAACGTATTTCAGCACTGGCCAGCTTCATGTAACATTTTAGTGTTTAGTATTTAATGGGGGGTTCCCCCCCCAAACTCCTTCAACCCCCAAGGGCACCCCATAACCCTAACCCAAACCCCAACCCTGACCCAAACCCTAACTCAAACCCTAACTCTAACCCAACCCTAACCCTAATTCTAACCCTTGCCCTAACCTTAACCCTATTTCTAACCCTTGCTCTAACCTTAACCCTAAGCCTAGAATCCATTGAAATCCATCAAATTTTATTCAATGAAAATCCATTTTGATGGAAAGTATTTTCAATGAACAAAATTTGATGGAAATGAATTCGACAAATTCATTTTCGATGGAAAGTCCAGATACCCTTTGTGACAGGATGCAGTAATGAGTAAATCAAGGAATCAAATGGTATTATAAGGAATTACTGAGGAATTTGAGGCTGAACTTGGAATAATATGACAGCAACGCATGCACGTGTGTGTCTGTGTCATTTTATTGTTGCTCTTATGTTTTATTTTTTATCTTGGATTTTAAATCTCGTTTCCAGACCAAAGTAATTTTGCATATCTTGAAATGCCAGTGGTGCCAAAGGTCACTTGACAATACATCCTGTGATATCTTTGAATCTAGCTCCAATGCCTCTTGGAGGAAAAAAGTTAATGATCCACACCTACAATAAAAAAAGGTTGAGAAGCCCTACTTATTATCGTTTTGCGCTGTAAGTAGGTGCTCTGGAGGATTTTTACAGCGGTGCCCCCATCTCGTTCTAGTCATACAAAAAATGTTTGCACATGGACATTTTTCACCATGGAGTTTTCAAAGAGCTTTTTAAAGATGGAAGTTGTTAAAAGAAGTATGTACATGCTATGGAACCGCTTCTGTGAAAAAGTTCTGTCAACATAGTTAATACAAAAATAATGTTAAAACGATGCTGAGGCGTGTACGCCCTCTGCTGTCCACAAGAAAAACATGAGCTCTTCTTCCCCAGAGTCTGACGAAGGGCAGCAGGCAGGTGCTTCAGACAGGACCTGGACTTACTTTAGAAAAGACTTGCCCAACCATTTGAACATACAGTCGATGGTCGACTTTCTGTTACCAAATGAGCTGGTGAGTCAAACTTAAAGAAATCGCAGGAAGTAATACCACATGAGGAAGATAGATCATGTGATGTCTGAGAATAACGTCAAATAAAATGACAATGAAGTGGGGTTTAACATGTAAAATAAAAACAACATTAAAGCAACAGTAAAATAATACAACTTCAAATGTGCCGGTGTGGACATCATATGCCTAATGCAGCCTCAAATGCATCTGTATTGCCATCCAATACCAGTTGTTTCAAATGTAAACTAATGCTCCTATGCACTGCAGAGATACCATAAGTAAGTCACACGTGCAGGCCGCTGAGTAAGCATGTCCTCCTCTCACACTCAATGTGCATGCAATTTAAATTCATGCAGGAGATTCTGCACAACCTCGGGGTCTCAGATAACATTCGGGAAAACCATTGAGGGACTTTGCAATACCTGCAGCCAAACCTTAAGAGCAGGGAATGAAACAAATTAAATATCAAAAGTGTCAAACCTTCTTTTTTCTTTTGGCTCAGAGCTGGTGTTTTCGCGCCACTTACTAAGTAAACAAAATGGCAAAGATTGTGAAGAAAGAGTGATGCGATTGCAGAGCCAGAAAAAGAACTCAGGTGTCCTTAACAAACATAGCTTCAACTTAGCAGTTGTTTTGTCGTGCCAACATGTGTTTTGGATCTTAGGTGACACTTAAGTACCAGCGTGGGCCAAATTAGGCAGATAGTTGAAAATAACCAATAACAGTAAAAACTCTGATCTCGATTGGAAAAGGCAGGATTAAAAAGGAATCCAAATTTAGAGGAGCATGTGAACATGTCATCCTTAGCTCCCGCCTCCTCACCTCTGTCATACTGGAACAGCAGGAGAAGAGCCCTGTGTGGGAGACCAGGTATCATCCCAATACCGCATTGAGTGTATGAGAGATGATATGCACTCAGACAACCGCATCAAATGTACCCTTGCACTGAGAGGATGGCGTTAAACCATATTCGCATAATACTGTCTGATTATGAACATTGGCCTAAGCACATTCGCATTGTACAGAAAACCGCGTCTAAAATGCCCTGAATTGAATTGACTAAAGCTGCCATTTTAGAAACATCTGCCATTTTGATTTGTTTCTGTTTCTTTCTCAAACTGGACTATGTGTTTTTCTGGCCTCAGCTCAGCTGAATGAACTTTGGACTATGTCAGCATGCTGAGGCTGCCTAAAGCAGAATGTTCTGTGCAAAGAAACCTTGTGACCAAAATGAACTGCAATCTAAGTGTTGTCTGCCCCCACAGCCTCATCCTCATTCAAACAATGGAACAGAATGCAAAACAACTAAAACCGTGTGCTTTGGCAGAGACCCTTTGTGTTCATTCTTGAAACTGGACTTTCTCTAAGCTGGAGAACCAACATCGCCATTGAATCTTCATGGACAAGTAAACATGTTAAATGTGTTAAACAATATTGTCATATTTGTCATGTGAACTGGGCATGAACCCTTGTATGTAACTTATTAGTTTGGAGAAGGGCTGGACAATGACCGGGATGGTGTATAAATAGAGCATGCTTTGGGATGTCCAGCACTCACTCCCCTCACGGTGTCTGCTGGTACACACTGCAAGGTGTAGGGAGCCCAGATAGCTATCTGATTTTGCCTTTGAATCTGTGCAAAAATAAAGATATTTGTATCTTTGAACCTGTGATTGGTGTATTTCATTTTGTGGTACTAAGCCTCGATATTTCTTTGGTCTTTCAATGGAAGGATGTCTGCACACACCATCGGACATCATAAAGCTATAAGTGAAATTTGACAAAGGCAGAGTGACATCTTGGAGGAAAGATACTGAGATGCACTGAAACGATATGGAAATACTCCAAAAATAAAGATGTAACTGAACAAGAGAAACATGTAATCGAATATTAAGAAATCATATATGCAAATAAGATAAAGAAACCTGCTGACTAATAAGTGTCTATACTCAAAAACGCAAGGTAGATGAGACATATAGAAGCTTGCTGGCGAGGAAAACATAAGTGGCTAGAGCGGCCATGATGGAAGGATGGACGTCAAACTCCTATTGAAACCAAACAAGCTACCTCTGAGACAGACCAGGGCTGCAGAGACAGGAGACGCTGGAAAAACAGCTTTGTGTGAGGAATAAAGAGGAGTCCATTGGCCTGGGATTGAAAGTAAGCCCCTGAACGCTTACACCAGAGAGGATACAACCCACTAGGTAAGAAAGGCCCAAGTCCAGGACTTTAAGTGGGCCGGGGCCTGCCGGGGCTGAGCCCCGGCAGTCTATGAAATTTCGTTTTGAGGCGGGGCCCTGCCGGGGCCCAGTAATCTCCCCTGACAGCCCCGGCCACTAGTCGAAAAGGCATTTTTTTCTACAGCCTGAAGCTCTCGCTCGTGTGCGAGAGCTTCAGGCTACAGAAAAATGCCTTTCAGCGAGGCATCCCTTTAATCAAGAGATTCCCGTTGGCCTGCGCCACCATTATGGAGAAACGTGAGGCCGCTGGAAGCAAAGGCCTTGCTTTCTAAATACTGGAGCTCCCGCGGATTCGCGGGAGTTTCAGTACTTAGGAAAAAGGCCTCTGCTTCCAGTGGCCTCACCCTTTCAGCCTTAATGGTGGTGCTGCCCCTCCCCAGCTGGCGAGGGGCAGCACCACCATTAAGGCTGAATAAGCAGGCGCTGACCCCTGCCAGGCAAGCCTATACAAAATAAATGCAGAGATCAGCACCCACTCCCCCATAGGGGAGAGGGTGCTAATCTCTACAAAAGGCTGCCTGGCAGGGGTGCCAGTAGCCCATTGAGCCGGGGCTCGTCGAGGGGGCGTGGCCTAATGGGCCATCAAGACCCCCGCTGTTAGGCCACGCCCCCTTGATGAGCCCCGACTCGATTTGTAGTGCCACTTAAGGCACTGCCCAAGTCGATCTTGTAAGTTTAATTTCACGCGCAGATGAGAGCAAAAGTAAATCACTCTGCTGCCAAGAACGTTCTGCCAAAAAGAGGTACAAGCAGAACCATTTAAAACAAAACATCGTCAAAAGTGACGTAATACATACAGTGACAACCTGCGCAGCTTTATCCATATGGGATGACAGTTCATTGGCTCCAGCCCTGTCGTCCGTCTTCCATCACATGGGTGTTGCAGGGCTCATTTTCTTCTCATGTCGAAGGTCAGACAACAAATTAATTATACTTCTACTATACAGCTTGTTTATCACTCACACCGTGCGCTTGGCAGGCTTCAAAACAGACACAAAGAAGGATCCCGGGCACTTCGACCTTAACACACACATTTCACTCATTCCATCCGTGCCATCCGGCTCCAAGGTCTCTGCCCTCATTTTGAATGATAATTTCTCCCTCCCAGCAGCTCGCAATGCAAATCACATGATTGTCGCTTCAACGACACACCCGGTGCATCCTCTTTGAACATTTCAGGACTTGTTACTTGGGAGTTGATGGTCAAAGGGCACCTGGTGTCATGGAATTCGGGGATCTTAGGGTTTAGTCAGTTATATGGGTTATAACTCCTGGTCACTCGAGAATGGGCTGGGTCATGCTTTGGCCAAAGTGAGATACAAGCACACCAGGTGCCGGCCTCTGATTGCGGCCTTGTAGGACACATTCCTCTTGGGTGAAAGACACGTCTTTGGAACACTTTCAAGAACAATGAACAAACAGTGTGGTGATTGGGGTTGTGAACTGTCCTGATGGGAGCTTGGGCATGACTGGAGATTTCCGTTGCCTCTTGGATTTGGGCCTAGTGCATGCAAAACCGCCTTTACCATGCTTACCGCACAGGTCTTCTCTTCTACCTAGGAATATTAATATCTACGCAAATTAGCGATGCCGCCCACACCTTGAGCCACACCATATGAACAGGCTATAATTGATTATGTTAGCATGGTGTCCTGCTTGATGGGAAAACTTCCCTTTTGCAGTCTTTTCTCACTTTAAAGTGCCGGGGGGGCTGCCCCCTTCCCAATATCCCCCCTTTTGTTACTTCTACAGGACAAATTCTGGAATAGCTCTGCGCTACCACTCCCCAGGTTCTACATCCACATATGGCTTATTCCTTTTTACTGGCAGCCACGCACTGCACACTGATCGCAAACCTTCCCCACTACGAGCGCACTCTTCAGGTGAACAGGTCATGTAAATACAACCCCCTTCCTCCGCTAGGTCCACCCAAACCTCTGTAAGTCTCTGGATTAGAGGGTTGGGAAATGACAGTGTGGAACAAAGGATCAACTTCATCTCCATATGGGACGGGACACATTTCATCCTTTGGGCCACCCCGTGGGATATCGGTTTGCACTTCAATGTTTTTTGTTTTGTGAGGTGCTTTTGAACCCCGAATTGATACCATCATTCTTGCGCTATCAGGTGTCACAGTGGCACAGCATCGAAGAACCAGCTAACACTTGCAGAAAATGACCAGGATGAATACAATGATGGGCATTAACATCTTCACAATTGTTCCTAGCCACGATGGGGCCCAGTTGAAAGTCATGCTCAGCCAATCATTGTCCTGAATTCTTCCCTCCTTCTTCATATGAACACCTAGGCCACAGACAGCTGCAATGATGTCGGATAATGATGCATTTTCCACGTCTTCTGGAGGTAGGAACTTGCAACAGGAATCGCCAAATCTTTTGCAAACCCTGCCTTCCATTGCTGTCAACATGTCCAGCACATACCTATTTTGCATTGTCACAGGTCTTAGTGTTTGTAACTCAACCTTGATCACGTTGAACCCATTCTCTGGGTGATTTGCGAGCTGGACCAGTTCCCACGGCACTATTAACACCTTTTGGCATTGGCTGCCACCTGTACCACTGGCAAGAGTAGAGAAGCGAAGAAGGATTCTGCTGAGCTGAAATGCAGATACTCTTCTGGTATTTCAGTAAGCAAAGTGGAAGAGTCTTTAGAAATGTAATTCGATCATTTAATTCTCTGCGGTTGCTGGAATTGTCCTTTTCCTAGACGGATGCGAAGCTCTTGCGTGGGCAGCAAGCTCGTATCTTCTGATTGCATTGTGGGTGAACTTGTTGACCCCTCTGCAGGCAGCATTCCCCCCTTCAGGTGCTCTTCTGGGATTACCAATAGCGCTGAATGCAATGTGGCCAGTGAACAACCGCCCCTTCATGAAGCTGGGAGGTGCAAGTAAGCCTGTTGGCCACAGATGCAGTAGTAATCCATCAGTGCCGCCGCTCCTTTCTTCATGTCTGTGATCAAGAGAGTTTTATTACGATGTTCGTTTGTGCTGACAAACACCATACCCTTGCTGCAGAAAATGAGTTTATACTCTTCTTCCTTGTGCACTTGTACCGGCTTTTCCATCGTTGCAATCCATGTTAACTTTTTGATATGCTCTGTCCAGATTTGCATACAAAAGTTGATCAGCTATTCTTTCCTTGTTATATGTTACCAGTCCTTCTGCCAAACAAGGTAGTGTGGTGTCCTGCCGGTTATTGCTGACATACTTCCGCCCTTTCACCATCAGATAAGGTAACTCCACACACTTGATGTTTCTTTGGTCATCGGGACACTTTACACAATCTGGGCCCACCATTTGCAATTTCACACTGTGTGCCTGGAACGCTCCTTTCATTCTGCATAGCGCAAGATGAACCAGGCATTGTGCCTCTATAATTGGGACTGATTGTGGCACTAACATGTTGGAAGCCCCTGACGCATGCGTAATTAGTGAACACACATACCAGCTCCCATTTACAGCATTTCTCCCCCACACCACGCATACCAGAGTACCATGAATTAGAGAATTCACCCAACCCCTAATATGTGTCATACTTTCGTCGTACTTCTCTTTTCATTCTTCTATACACATTCTCAAGGATGGCCACTTTAGTAAAACTGTCAGAAATACCATTGTACCTTTCCATAGTGGCAGACAATCCTGTACTCATTGTAAACAACTTGTTCTCAGCGCCCTTCACAGACGGTACTTGATTATTGAAGTCATTGAACCCGTTTCCATTATTATTATTTGTATTCACATTAGTACTAATATATGTAATTCCACTCGTGTTATTAACATTTATATGTATCGTTCCATTTGGATAATATACAATCCTATTTCCCCTATCCCCACTTTATAGGACCTATTCTTATAATACCTTTCCCCAATACACTCCCAGAAGTATCAGCAATATAACACACAATCCTCCAGCAATGGCTGACATGCAATAATATATATATTTCCACAGTCTCTCTCATTTGTGTCTCTACGCCTCAGGTCCCTACTTAACAAACTATGTGCATTAGTTTCATCCATCTTCTTCTTTTCGGAAATAGAAGCACAGACACACAAGACAATGAAAAAGGGGGAGACGTACAAGATGTACCCTGTACAAAAGGAAAAAAGAAAACGGGATGGGACAAGAGCATGAGAGAGAGAGATAGAGAGAGAGAGAGGAGAACGAGAGAGAGAAAGAAGGAGAGCGAGAGAGAGGAGAAAGAGGAAAAAGAGGCAAAGTGCTCCCAGAAAAAGTAAAGTGCGAGGCTAGCAGCTGATCCTTGGCCTGCCGCCTGCCACTCGGACGTGCCACTACGACCGTGTCTCCTCTGGACAGGCCGGTAAGGTGCCTGGGGTACAGGTACTGTTACCCCTATGCTCAAGACAACTGATGCACCACTGTACTTTCTGGAGCTGCCCTATGAACGTCAGGGAGGTGGACCCAGTAAGGTAACTCCTTGACTTTAACCGCAAAGGGGGTACAAAACACCACCTTGTACGGTCCTTGAAACCGAGGACTGTTCCAACGGCACACAAAGCTGCGAATGTAGACGTTATCCCCGGCAGCAGTGATCTAGTCATTTTGAGCTACATGATCTGTCCCCGTTGTCTGTGCAGCATTGGGCATCTCTGTAGTCGCGATCGTGGGAGGTGCAAGCTGTCGGGACACATATGTATTAGCCTGAGTTAGTGTCATCAAATATTCCCTGAATTTATTTATTTATTTATTTATTTATTCAGATTTGTAGAGCGCACATCAGCCCGTGGGCATCGTGGCGCTTGTTACAGACAATATCTTAGTTACATAGGATACAGTAATTACATACAATACAGAATTTACAGTGGGCATGCATACATTCGCAGTGCAGTATATTTACATGGATTCCTGAGAGTTTCCCAATTGTTTTGCAAGGAATGAGGTTTTCAGTTTCCTGCGGAAAGTGGGGAGTGCGTTTTCCGCTCTAATATCTGCAGGGAGAGCGTTCCAGGTCTTGGCTGCAATGTAGGGGAAACTTAGGCCTCCGGCTTTGGCTTTTTTGATGCGTGGGATGCAGATTAGGTTGGAGTATTGCGTCCTGGTGGGACGGGAGGAGGAAGGTTTGAGGATGGTTTCTGATAGATAGGATGGGGCGGAGAGAGAGAGGCATTTGTGAGTGAGGGTGAGGATTTTGAGAGTGATCCGTTCTTTGACCGGGAGCCATTGGGCTGAGTGCCTGGCCTGGGTGATATGCTCTCTTCTTGGGATACTAAGAGCGGCCCGGAGAGCATTGTTCTGCGTGACTTGTAGTCTGTTTATGTTTTTGGCTGATGTGCCTGCTAGGAGTGCATTGCAGTAGTCCAATTTGGCTCCAATGGTTGCTCTTGCTATAGAGAGGCAGTTGGGTTTAGAGAGGTAGGGCTTAATGGCGTTTATGAGTTTGGTGGTGTGTGCGGATGCGGAAGTGATAGCGCTGACTTGTCTAGTCATAGATAGCGAAGAGTCAAGGTATACTCCCAGTGTCTTTACGGCTGTGGATACGGGGATGATGGAGTTGTCAATGGAGAAGTTGGCGTACAGTTTGTCAAGTTTGTCTAGGGTGTTCTGTTGACCTAATATCATGATTTCAGTCTTGTCACCATTGAGGCAGAGGCCATTAACTGCCATCCATGCCTTGATGACGGAGTAGATTGTGTGGAGTGCCTTGGCGTCTTCGTTGTATGATCCTGAGAGGGGTAGAAGTACTTGTGTGTCGTCCGCGTAATTAGTGTATGTGATGCCGTATGAGTCCAGTTTGTCAAAGAGAGGCTTGGTGAACAAGTTGTAGAGTGTGGGTGCAGTGCAAGATCCTTGGGGGACCCCACAGTGGATTGTCGTGGGAGTGGCGTTGGCGATGTCCGAGAAGACTTTCATGGCTCTGCCCTCTAGGAAGGAAGTGATCCAGAGGGCTGCTTCTTTGGAGAAGTTGGCTGAGTGTGTGAGGTGTGAAGTGAGAGTCTTGTGATCAACCAGATCAAAAGCGGCTGAGAGATCTAAAAGGAGCAGAAGAGCAGGCTTGCCTTTGTCCATGATTTGGGTGATCTGATTCTTCAGATCTACCAAAGCTGTTTCTGTGCCATGTCCTTTCCGGAAGCCTGATTGCCTGGTCCCGAGGATGGAGTGGGTTTCCAGAAAGTGTTGGATTTGGCAGTGAGCAGCTTTGTCCAGTAATTTCAGCAGAAATGGCACCGTGGTTATTGGTCTGTAGTTGTTTGGTTGTAGGGGGTCGAGAGTAGGTTTTTTTAAGAGAGGCCGGACCCAGGCCTCTTTGAGGTTGGCTGGGATGATGCCTGTTTTAAAAGACGTGTTGATGAATGCCGTGAAGAGCGGCGCAAAGCAGTCTGCGCAGTCTTTGACGAGTTTTGGTGGGCAAATGTCGCCTTTACAGGGGGAGGGTTTGAGATTTTTTAGTAGGTTAATAACTTCTGATTCAGTGACGTCTCTGAAGGAGAAGTCAGGTATGGTGGGCTTGGGCAAGGTGGGTGGGGTGCTGGTAGGTTTAGTTTCTGTCTGTTGCGGAGGTGCTTTGCAGTGGTCTTTGATTTTCTTTTGGAGAAGGTCAATTTTGTGTAGCATGGCAGCTTGAATGCTGGTACACCAGGCTTCATCTTTGATTATTTCGTCCGGTGTATTAGGGGGGGAGATGAGCTCATTAAAAATGGCGAAGATCTCTTTGGAATGCGATTTGGCATTGGCGATACGTGTGTTGAAAGCGTTGGCTTTGGCATCGGTGATAGCTACCTTGTATTGGTGGGAGATTAAATTGAATTTATTTTTGGTATTGGTGCAGGGGTCAGATTGCCAGTTTTTTAGTGCGGCTCTTTTGTGGGATCGCATTGAGTGCAGTTCTTCAGTAAACCATGAGTTGGTGTGTAGGGATTTCTTCTCTTTTTTCCAGTCGAGTGGTGCTATTTCATTGATAGCTTTGGTGATGACATCTTTGTAGATGTCTGCTAGGATATTGGGGTCATTAGCGAATGGGGGAGCTAACTCAGGGGTATTGAGGTATGGGCGCAGGTTCTCCTCTATGAGTTTTTTAGAGCTTCTGACTTGTGCAGCGCTGGCAGGGGTCAGAGTTTTGTGGGTTTTGGTGATGGGAATAGAGAACTCGATGCAGTTGTGGTCAGTCCAGGGCAGTGAGGAGTTAGAGGTGATAGTGGTGAGGCAGTTATGGTCTGCAATCCAGTCAAGAATGCGGCCTTTGATGTGAGTAGGACTTTCTACTTTTTGGGTGAAGCCCAGGTCATTGAGTTCCTTGGTGAGAGTGGCTGCAAATTTGTCCTTTGAGTCGTTGAATCCAAGATTGAGGTCTCCTAGTAGAAGGGTTTTGGTGGAGCTTTTGATATTATTGCTGAGGATGTGAATGATGTTTTCCTGGGAGTCTGTGGTGATGCCTGGGGGACGGTATAGTAGGTGAATGTTGATGGTGCTGTTGGGTGACAGTGTGAGTTTGGCCGAAAGGAGGTCAGAGTTGTTCGTCGAGGCGTGACTGACAGGTCGGAGCTGGAGGTTCTCCTTGTAGATGAGGGCTACTCCGCCTCCTATTCGATCTGGCCTGTCTTGTCTGAGTATGGTGAAGCCAGGTGGTAGTGCAAGTGCAACGGCGGGGCCTGATGCTTCATGTAACCATGTTTCAGTGATGGCTAATAGGTCAATGTTATTGTTGGTTATGAGGTCATGAATATCAGGTGCATGAGCTGGGAGAGATCTGACATTGAGGAGGGCACACTTGATGTGATGTGTGAGAGGTTTGTTTGTGGAAGTGCGAGTGGTGGTCGTATCTGATATGTTATGTGAGGTGGTATTGTGGTGTGTGGCGGGGTTAGTGGGTGGTGGACTGTGGGAGAGTGGGTATCCCGTGCGGGGGCAGCGTTTGGAAGTGGTGCGCGAACTCAGTCTATAGTTTCTGTATTCTGTGGGAAGGGGTAGTGTGCTAAGTTCTGTGGTCTGTGTGCGAGCTCTAAGTCTTTCTAGTCTATGCATAATTACGACACATGGTGTGCGATGTGGCATGGTTAGTGTGGTATCCGGGGTAGCGAGATGCTTGTGGTAGGGGAGTGGGCTTGGTGGTGTGGGTATGAGGGGATGGATGGGAGTATAGAGTTTGAGAGCAGTGAATGTTGCGAGGAGAGTGAGCAGCGTGGTGGTGGCCACGTTGAGCTTGCAGGATGCTATGGGCATGATTGTGCGCTGGCGGGGCTGTGTGAGGAGGAGGGCACAATCAGATATGGTGGACCTAGCCTGAGGTGGGCAGGAGTGGATAGGTTCAAGGTGGGTTGAAAAGCATCCTAGGTACTAGGAGGTATCAGTGTGGCTAGGCGCAGCAAGAGGCACTGGCCGGATCGTAGATGAACGACTATATGGCACAACACAATTTAGATGTGGTCTGAAAGTGACCGTAAGGCACAACACAATTCAAATGTGGTCTGGGAGCGACCATAGGGCACGACACAATTCAAATGTGGTCTGGGAGCGACCATAGGGCACAACACAATTCAAATGTGGTTTGAGGGCGACCATAGGGCACAACACAATTCAAATGTGGTTTGAGGGCGACCATAGGGCACAACACAGTTCAGATGTGGTTTGAAGGCGACCATAGGGCACAACACAATTTAAAGGTGGTCTGGGAGCGACCATAGGGCACAACACAGTTCAGATGTGGTCTGAAGGCGACCAGAGGGCACAACATCATTCAAATGTGGTTTGAGGGCGACCATAGGGCACAACACAATTCAAATGTGGTCTGTGAGCGACCGTAGGGCACATCACAATTTAAAGGTGGTCTGGGAGCGACCATAGGGCACAACACAATTCAAATGTGGTTTGAAGGCGACCATAGGGCACAACACAATTCAAATGTGGTCTGTGAGCGACCATAGGGCACAACACAATTTAAAGGTGGTCTGGGAGCGACCATAGGGCACAACACAATTTAAAGGTGGTCTGTGAGCAACCATAGGGCACAACACAATTTAAAGGTGGTCTGAGGGCGACCATAGGGCACAACACCATTTAAGACAAGCGTAAGTGACAGACGTTACGAGTGAAACCCACAAGTAATGCTGTTCATGACGATATGTACGGAGTGTCAGTAGCCAGGGTGGCATATAACTCATAGAATAGTACCTGAGGTGTGCCGCAGGGAGGTGCAAGCTGGCTGGGGCAAGGCGGGGCCAGTTGTATTAATGTTGGTGCGTGAGGGCGCAGAAGTCGAGTATGATGGCGACGCCTAACCGCTGCGACCCGGGGCGAACAGGGGAGGAACAGGGCCTTTTCCCTCAGGCCTTCTCCCGAAGTGCCGGCTCCCGCCTATCGGTGCCGGGGATTGGCCAAAGAGAGACGAGGTTGCTTAGGAACAGTATGCAGCCTCGTTTTCGGGCCGCGCTGCGCCCGCCATTTTAGGGTCAGGCCGCGTGGTAAGGACAAGATGGTGGATCTCCACCTCAGATGAGCGCAGGTGCCCCGGTGGGGCTCTGGTGGCCAGCAAGGCTCGGATGGTGGCCCAAATAGTGGTGGGAGTGGGCTGTTTAAGCAAACAAACAGCTCACCAGTGTTGGGGATTCCGTAGTTGCTGCATCAGGGGGTCAGGCAGCCCAAGCGGAGTCCGTGGCTTGGTGCTTCGGTATACTCGAGGGGACAGGGGAGGGCTCCAGCCCTCTCACCCTTTCAGGTGAGCAGATACCGCAGTGTGGGGCTCACTGGGGAGGAACAGGGCCTTTTCCCTCAGGCCTTCTCCCGAAATGCCGGCTCCCGCCTATCGGTGCCGGGGATTGGCCAAAGAGAGACGAGGTTGCTTAGGAACAGTATGCAGCCTCGTTTTCGGGCCGCGCTGCGCCCGCCATTTTAGGGTCTGGCCGCGTGGTCAGGACAAGATGGTGGATCTCCACCTCAGATGAGCGCAGGTGCCCCGGTGGGGCTCTGGTGGCCAGCAAGGCTCGGATGGTGGCCCAAATAGTGGTGGGAGTGGGCTGTTTAAGCAAACAAACAGCTCACCAGTGTTGGGGATTCCGTAGTTGCTGCATCAGGGGGTCAGGCAGCCCAAGCGGAGTCCGTGGCTTGGTGCTTCGGTATGCTCGAGGGGACAGGGGAGGGCTCCAGCCCTCTCACCCTTTCAGGTGAGCAGATACCGCAGTGTGGGGCTCACTGGGGAGGAACAGGGCCTTTTCCCTCAGGCCTTCTCCCGAAATGCCGGCTCCCGCCTATCGGTGCCGGGGATTGGCCAAAGAGAGACGAGGTTGCTTAGGAACAGTATGCAGCCTCGTTTTCGGGCCGCGCTGCGCCCGCCATTTTAGGGTCAGGCCGCGTGGTCAGGACAAGATGGTGGATCTCCACCTCAGATGAGCGCAGGTGCCCCGGTGGGGCTCTGGTGGCCAGCAAGGCTCGGATGGTGGCCCAAATAGTGGTGGGAGTGGGCTGTTTAAGCAAACAAACAGCTCACCAGTGTTGGGGATTCCGTAGTTGCTGCATCAGGGGGTCAGGCAGCCCAAGCGGAGTCCGTGGCTTGGTGCTTCGGTATGCTCGAGGGGACAGGGGAGGGCTCCAGCCCTCTCACCCTTTCAGGTGAGCAGATACTGCAGTGTTCCTCTCCTAACACCGCTGCAGTCCTATGTGCATCAGAAAGCCTCCCACAGGGGATACATAGGTATGCATGCGCCAACCAGTGACCATCTTGTGAGGTAACAGATGATAGTCTTTGCATGGCTGTGTGCAGGGACTAAAAAGGGCCAGGGGCAGAGAATACACCCAGTTTTTCTTTAATGTGGTGCACAATTTGGATAACTTGCTCTCAAGGAAGCCATTTATTCTCTCCACAATGCCAATGGCCTGTAGGTGATAAATCGAACACGTCCAATGCTTGATATCAAGTAGTGCTGTAACATACGCTAAGTCAGAATATATTGTGACCTGACCCCCTTGTGATGACCTCAGTGCTTCGATAAGCACCAAGTTCTGCCGCTTGTGCAGAATAGTGTCTAGGCAATCTTTTCATAACTTCCGTCTTGTATTCCCCTCCTTCAAGTCTTATCACTGCTACCCCTGTCCATCTCTGTCCATCCTCCTGATCAATTGTGGATGACCCGCCAACAAAAAGTACCTCACTCTCCATCATTGCACAATCCCTTGCTTTGCGGGTATCATCTTCCTCCCCCTCATATGTGGAGCAAGTGTGTGCCGTCAAGTCCTCTGCCGTAGGCATGTCTGTTAACAAGGTGGCAGGATTCACTGTCTTACACCTAACCACGTGAATGTGGCATTAAGAGATGATAATCTCATATGTTGATGACCTTTGCATAGTCAAGGTGGACTTTGACCGATCTAGGATGGCAAATAGAGAATTTTCTACCTAAAACGTTACTGAACATCCCATTACGATCATAGAGCTTTTCTCTATAGAAAAGGCAGCAGCTGTTAATGCTTGTTCACACACAAACTGCCCTTCCAGCATGGCATCCAGAGTGCTGCTATACTAGCCAGGGGCTTATGGCCCATAGTGCCCTTTTGTGTCAACACTGCTGCCATAAGCTGACCATCAGAATGTGAAAACAAATAGAATTCCTGTGTATATTCAGGGTAGCCAGTACAGGTGCCAAACAGATTTCTGCCGTCGACAATAAATTGTGGGCCTTTGTCTAATGTGCTTCCCTCAGGGCTTACAAAAGTGGCCTTGTGTATGCCGAGTAATCGAGGAACTAGGCCCTGCAGTAGTTACACAGGCCCAGAAACTTCTGTATCTCCTTAACTGAGGCGGGTCTGGGGGCAGCGCATACTAATGCTGCCCTGTCGTGTAGTATCCTCTTCCCATTTGCCGATATGAACTGCCCCAAACAGATTACTTCCTGCTGGTAATATTGCAATTTAGCCTTATCAACTTTGTACCCCTTACAAACCAGTAATTGTAGCAGTACAAACAAGTCTCTTAGACAATGCTGTTCACTGTCACTACACACTAGCAGATCATCCAAGTACTGGATAATCGTGCTGGGCACCTGAATGTTCCCTAGATCAGCATGCAGTGCTCTGTTAAATATATCCGGGCTCTGTAGTACCCCTGAGTTAACCTGGTATATTCTAACAGCATCTGGCCCTGTGTGAATGCTGCGAGATACCTTGACTCAGGATGGAGCAGAATTGAAAAGAATGCATTTTTCAGATCCACTATAGTGAAATGCGTGGCTTCTTTGGGCATGCTACATAAAATTGTTGCAGGATTTGGAACTACTAGAAAGACTATCTGTACCACATTATTTAGGGGGTGCAAGGCCTGAATCATTCTCCAATTACCTCCCATTGATTTTTTAACCGGATATATTGCTGTATTACATGGGGATGTGGCAATGACGGCACAATAATTCCCTGATCCAGTAGGGCCTGTATTGTTTTTCTAATGCCTTCCTCTGCCTCTCTTGACAGTGGCTATTGTCTTACCCTGGGCAGTACCGCACCTAGCTTCACCACAGGTGTTACATCTTTCAACAGTCCTACTGCATGTGGATTTGAAGTCCACAACTGCGGAGGCACGTACCGTAAATCTTGTTCAGAGAATGGGGGTGGAGTCACTACTGCCTTTAAGGGATACTGCACTCTTCGGTACTGTATCATTATGTCACAAGGGATACTAATTTCCAGTATTATTTCACCCTCTTTGTCGTTATTCTCAAAAAATGTGTCATCCGTCACCTCCTTTAACTGCACTGTTGGGTCTACACAGAGCACTGTGCGGCACTCACACCTGCCCCTATCCATTCCTAATAGGACAATTCTTCTGTCCGACACTAACGAACACTGCAGGTCCAGCGATAGTCTCGTTCCTGCCACCACCTCGGGCGACACAGCCGGACGAAAAAAATGAAATAAGTGGGCACTTGCCACCATTGCTTGGCAAGCTGGGACACCGCCTTCACAAGCACCGTGATACCATAGAACAACATGTCTGGATCTACGGGAACCCTGCGGACCACCACCTCACTTGCCATTGTGTGGATTATCAAAATCGCCCTCACAGCGCACATCCCAGGCGTAGAACAGACTACTCCATGATCTGTAAAGGATATAGTCATGTTTAACTTACTGAGCAGGTCTCTACCCAGTAAAATGACTGAGAAACTCTCGGAATATAGGAGGGGCACTCGTACTAGCTTTCCTCCCACATTTACATCCAGTTCCTCAGTGTATGGAACCTTGGAAATAGCCTTAGAGAATCCCTGCGCGTCAAGATATTTTCTTGATAGTTGAATGTTTCCTTCCATGACACATGATTTGGTTGCACTAGAATCCACCATAAATATGAATTGCTTGTTTCCTATCTCCACCCCCATCAATGGTTCCTCTTCAGGCTGGATAGTCGTCGATAGGACCGGACACGCGAGTGTTCTCTGTGGGCTGTCCTAATCATGATATGTACCCATTCCAGGGAATGAGAAGGGGCTACCTCCTACTGATGCTGCTCCTCTAAAGGGAGCGGCTGCCCCACCTGGTGCTCTGAGTACCAGGTCAGCACTGCCCTGCTGTTGCTGCAGCAGATGTCATGCTTGTGTGTCCGATGCTTGTGGGTGCTGATTATAAATTGGCTATTTCCCCAGAGGATACTCCTGGTTCTGGTCCCTTGGCCCTGTTACTGGTACCGTAATCCTAGAGGTCCTTGGGGCCTTTGGCCATGCTGCTGCGGCTGTTGGGCAGAATTATATGCAGTACCCTTTAGGAACACCACACACAATTAAGACTACAAGTGACAGTACAAATTCACCTTTGGTACAAGCCTGTACTACACAGTAAAGTGTTAGCGATGGCTGAGCAGCCAGACTTATCTCAAGAGTAAGTTTGCAGTATCAATAGTTATACAAAGGACAGCAATTACTATGATTCAAACAAACACTGACTCGAGGTTTCTGAGTAAAAGAATATACATTTATTTACACATCAGTTGTATAACATCTCTCTAAAGTAAAGCAGTTAAAAAATCACACTCTTAATACACCACACCACTCCCAATAGATCCTGGACAAGTTAAGCTCAAAAATGAAGTGTGAGCAAAATGACACTCCAACAATTAAGGGGAGGGAAAGACAAAGTTAGATACAAATTGAGCAGCACCAAGAGGTAAGTAAGCAGGGCAATCTAGAAATATGAACTACAGTGATGGAATCAAATCAAAAAGGCTTAGGGCCAAAGTCAATAGGACAAAAGTCTTTTGCTCAAGATCACACAGTTCAGGGTTGATCACGGTTAAGTCTTTGCCAAGCGTTCCGGACGAGGTTGGTCGGCATAATAGTTTGTGTAAAGAGTAGAGAAGGACAAGCCCTCGGATTGGCGAAAGGTTTCACACACCTTCACCGCGGCTAGACGAAACAACAAACGGATTTGCACAGTCCCTTTAAATGGAGAAGAAGCTGTAGCTGCAGCGGATGTTCCTGGAAGGTCCTGCAGGCTCACGGTTCCTGAAGCGACTGTCGGACTGACACAAAGTAGGAAGACTGGAGGGTCCTGCACTGCCCAGGGAAGAAACCAGCAGCAGAGCAAAGCAATGAATAAAAGGTGCATTCCTTAAAACCCAAGCAGGGTCTGACCTTCCTGGCTATCCGGTTCACTGTAGCTCTGTACAGCGAATTCGACATGAGGAGGGAGTCCTGGCTTGCAGTTTGGGTGAACTGGTTGGTCCCACCAGCTCTGGGGAAGAAGATTCCTGGTAGATCTTCTCTGTCGTGGGAGTCTGAAGATTTGGACCTGCAGCAGGGCTTCACCGGGCGGTTCAGTCATTGTAGGGGTCCTCTTCTGTCAGCTCTTGTCAGTTCTTTCATTCCAGTGGTGAGTCTGCCTTTCCAGACCCAGAGACTTGCTTTTCATGCAGTTTTCCCCCATTCACACAGCCTGGCTTTCAATCACACAGCAGGTTGGCTGTCCTTGCGGGACAGTCACCTAGCCAATCAAACAGGAGTGCGACTTGGGTTACCAAGGGAACCCATGGCAGGGGTCCTAAAACCCGTCCCTCACATCCTGCCTACCAAGACTTTCAGGCGCCTAAGGAGGGCTTCTGTGGAGAAGCCTGCGAAAAGACGGTGAACAAAGGAACCAAACCTGGTTTGGTGCGCAGAGTAAAACACGAGAAAGACATTTTCAACAAGAAATGGAGAATAAACCCAGCCGGAACCGTATAAAAATGTATATGGTCCAGCGGGTTTAAGTTCGAGGCTACCAAGATAGCCTAAAACAATACCAAGGTTATCTAAGATAACCGGGGTAGGAAAAATAGGGTAGTTACCACTGCCACCAGCCAAGCCTTGATGAAAAGGGAGCGAAACAATGCTCCAAGAGAAACAGACAAAAAGGGATAAGTATTAACCCTTTCCAGAACCCTATGTAAGATAGTTTGTACTGGGTCTGTGGATTTTTAAAGAGACTAATAAAGTCAATGGCAACATAACATGTTCTGTGAGACAGTAGTCAGTCCCAGAAAATGGAATCTGAGTTGGGAAGTCTAAAAGACAACCCTGTGTCACTGCACTGAAGGTGGTGTGTAACACTTAGTAAAAAGATGATGCCTATGGAGTAGGTGAGGCTCCACAGTCTATGAACACAAGAATGTTAAACACACACAGCAAAACACATGTAAGAGTGGGAAAAAAAAGGCTCACACTCTTATCAGGTGGAGAAAATAAATCCTGACATGTTTCTGGCGGAGTCTGGAAGAGAGCTTCCATCCAAAAACCTTACGAGATAACCTGCCGTTTGGGCAGTTTCTAAGGCCCAAACGTAAAAGCACCAGTAATGAAAACTTTATGAGTCGTAATCTGATGTGCAGAGGATATCCGAAATAGGTTGTCAAACATTAATTAGAACGGGCTTCAAATAACCATTGTGGAGCACTGTTGGAATATAAGAGGAAGTTGCCCACGAATGGAACAGATAATCTAGTTTTTGTGAGCATGTATAATCCTCTATCCAACAAAATAAAAAAGATCATTAGGAGAAACTGGCATCTCCTCACAAAGGGTACGAATATGGTTCAGACCCCGAGATGTGCCTTTAAAAGAGGAAAGAATTTGAAGGAACTCTTGACAACCAATGATATCTCGTGTGTTCCAACCCAATGTGGCATGTGCAGGTGTTGCCCACAGACTCAAAGAACCACGAGTGTAGATATGGGTCGACCGAAGGTATGGCAACAAAATTCTTTCACCAATTGCAATACGAGTGAGGAAGTCAATGCTATCTGGTGCCCCTGCCAAAAGTTATATATAGGCAAAACGGAACGTTAAATTAAAATAATTAATCAGTTAGCACAAAAGTTACATTAGAAACAAAATGATGACAGCCCTAGGGTTGGACATTTTGTGTCGAGTGATCATAATTGTGATGAACTTATCTGGAAAGTGTTGAGAAAAATTCATACTACCAAGAACACCAATGCACACAAAAAAGCTTTAAGTAAGGAAGAGTTGAGGCTCATTTTTCTAACCAGAAGCTATCTGATAGGCCTGAACGAACAAAGCGATTGGCACATTGATACCAACTGAAGTTGAAACTTTTGTGGAATACATGACGTAGTTTTGTAACGAGGGATTAATGTGTCGGGTTCGGACGATTAACTTGGAAACGGCATTGGTTTTTGAAGAATACTTCATCTGCCTGAGACATGACTATATTTGGTTGTCTTCTGCATGCATATCCCGTCCCACATGGTGTAAATAGAATGCAGAGCACAGAAGACACTAAAAGATGGCTGCCGCTGTTTTTACATGGTTAATAGAATCTGCGTCGAGAGAGATAGGACTACTCTATTTTTTTTTAATGAGAAGTCCGTCCTCTAGTGTTCGGTGGAGAGTTGCTTCAGGAGCTGATGTGTTACCAACCACACAGAGTGAATTATCGAGGTGAGTGTCCCCATAGTTTGAAATCTATACAGGGTTGTTGGTTTGAAAGTAAATCTAAGCTACCTGTGCTTTCTAAAAGAGTTACGCCAAACACGGGGCAACTCGGTTAGGTATGTCGGTAAACACGACTCGAGCACCACGTTGATTAAATCATTGGGATTAGTATACATTTACCGACGGCGACTTCAAAGGTGCATGTTATGGCACGGTTTGACCTCAGTGCGTTTACCGATTTGTATGCCAGACCTGTGGTACACACTGGAATTATTAACTTAACCCCACGTGATAACTTGAGAATGAAGATCAGTCCTTTGATCTGTTACCTTGGCATATGTATATTGGAGAGCACGATATTAATACTGAGTGACAGTTGACCTCTTGCTCTCATACTTGCAGCCTTCGTTGAAGCCGTTACATAAACAGGCCTAGAAGACCAGACTAATCATCTCTTCTGAGAGTGGTGGGAGCTGCAGACAGGATATTTTATGATACTGCTCACATCCCTGAAAAATCAAATGAAGTAAGCATATTCTAATGTGACCTTGGGGAGATCCTAATATAGTAGTGGTACAGACCCAGTGGGATTGGACCATGAATTTGACAGACACCTTATTCCTGTACCTCTGTAGGAATCGACTAACCAGAGTGTGATACCCGGGATGGTTGGAGATTGCATCATGATATATCTTGATGCATGCAGGATTAATCCTCTGGATTCGAAGCAAGTATAATCTATTGGTGTAAGTACCTGTTTTGAAAGATAGAATTTCTGAATGTATTTAGCGTCCTAATGACATTCTAAAAGTGCGACGGTACAAATGCCCCTGTCTAGCTCTCTAATGGCCTCTTCTGTTTGTGTCTCTGCCTATCACCTTCCCTCTTGATGCCTTCAGTTGCCTTGACTTGACGTGCTCCCTCTTGTTCCCCTGTTTCTGTAATGCAGTCTCAGCCTGATGAGGAAATTGACATTCCTGTTGAATTACTGAGATTGTGCAATTGATTCTCAATTGGGTAAGTGTGAGTCTCCCTAGTTAGGTCTTATTTGTTTTGACCTATAGGTGACTTATTAAAAGTGTCACGTTTAGTAAATATGAACTGTGATTGATACGAGTTCAGTAATGATGTATATCTCTATATGTAGGTGAACCTAAGGAGAGCAGGTCTAACACTGAATATTTGCCTTTGGAACACCATGCCAGCAAGACCATCAACGTTATTAATTCCTGAGGAATTTCCATGAAATAGATGACTTGGGTGTAATGGAAAGAAACATGTTGGATTATTAGGAGTCTTATTAAGAATTACTTGTTTTTACATACTAGCTATACTGTGTTAGACGGTTATTATAGTCATTATTTTTTCATTTGCACCTTTCACTTTTTTCATTGTCATGTTTTTGACTTATGTAGTAGTAGGATTTTGACCTTTTACTTTTTATGTTTTGTGTAGTTTTATGTTAGTTATACACTTGTTGAGGTGTGTCTAGTTTTTATTTAGTAGCTGAAGGTGGTTTTAATGTGGTGACAAAATCCATGTGAATTGCTTAATTTTTGTCTTACTTGATTTTTGATTTTGTCATTCATATTCTTGGTATTATTGTATCAATTGAAATGTATAATGTCTAATATTTATACTTATGATTTTTTAGTAGCCCATTGATGGCTTTTTTAGTGTAATACAATTGTGAGAATATGATGAGTTGGGCGTGAATTGAATTCTTCCATGTCCCAAAACAAGAGGTCCAAGCTCCCTTGACTGAAATGAAAGTTGTAATAGTTTATAACACGCTTAATACCCATAGGTTTCTAAGCGCAGACCCGGGGATCAAACTTGTGTTGCTTCGCGTCGTCTTGTTTCTAAGGCGAGCAAGTTGCTGCTGGCTATCCTTCCTTATGTAGATGCACTTTTACACAGGCCTTTCTTTTTGTGTTTTGGTGATTGAAATTAACCAGGTGCGACTGGAGTTTAAGATACCTGGTGTCCCCTTGAGCTTTTTGTTTTGTCTGGAAGAGGGGAGCCTGGAGACACTGGGTCTGGAGAGGGCATGTGAACAATGGCCCCTGTGCGGAAGATACCTTTAGAGTGTACATGGTGTTTGGCACCTTCGCCGTTCCCACCCTGCCAGCCCCCTTGGGAGCGCACGGCCAAAGGTGCAAACTGACATGGATACTGGAGGGGGGATGGATGGGCATGAGGCGTGCAGAAAAGGCCCGGAACATGGCTGAGTGGAGACACACTTATGTGGATGGCAGGGGTGGGGTCTGGAAGAGGGGAGCCTGGAGACACTGGGTCTGGGGAGGCCATGTAAATAATGGCCCCTGTGCGGATGATACCTTTGAAGTGTACATGGTGTTTGGCGCCTTGGCCGTTCCCACCCTGCCAGGCCCCTTGTGAGCGCATGGCCAAAGGTGCGAACTGACACGGATACTGGAGGGGGGATGGATGGGCATGAGGCGTGCGGAAAAGGCCCGGAACACGGCTGAAGGGAGACACACTTATGTGGATTGCAGGGGGGGTCTGGAAGAGGGGAGCATGGAGACACTGGGTGTGGGGAGGCCATGTGAATGATGGCCCCTGAGCGGAAGATAACTTTAAAGTGTACAATGGCACCTTGGCCGTTCCCACCCTTCCAGCCCCCTTGGGAGCGCACGGCCACACATGCGAACTGCCATTGATACTGGAGGGGAGGATGGATGGAATGAGGTGTGCGGAAAAGGGCCGGAACACTGCTGAAGGGAGACACACTTATGTGGATCGCAGACGCGGGGTCTGGGAGAGGGGAGCCTGCAGACACTGGGTCTGGGGAGGCCATTTGAACAATGGCCCCTGTGCGGAAGATACCTTTGAAGTGTACATGGTGTTTGGCACCTTGGCCATCCCCACCCGCCCGGTACTGGAATGGGTTATAATGGAGGGGGGATGGATGGTTGCGGAGGTGAGCGTAAAAGGGCACCAACCATTCTTTCATGTCCCTCATAGACAAGTGAGCGTGTCCGTGATTCACTGAAAAATGTAAACAATTATTCGTAAAAGCTCATTTGTATTTTATTTTGTTGCTGGTGTTGATGGCATACATATACTACAAATTGTATACTTCAGGTTGCAGCACAGTTTATGAAAAACCCTGTGCTGTCCGCTCTCACTGGGGAATTTGGCACAAATGGCTCCATTGACACAGGCGGGTATTACTAGTTGAACGCGGAATCCAAGCCTCTCATAAAGCCACCATGTAAATGAACGGTAGGCCACCAGCCTGTACCACCTGTGGAAGAGAAGCATACATACTGTATTTAAATGAACCTGATAAGTGTGCACACCTTACTTGAAAATGCACCCTGCATCCTATGGCATAGTTGCCCATACAAAAGTTACTTCATGAATCAATGAACTTGGGCTTTGAAGTGTACAAACATTACAAAAGTGAACACCCATGCAATCCATAAAGTTTGGGGCACAGAGAAATTTTGTTTCTTAGTTGAACGTGAAAGACACATAACATGAAAACTCTGATTTCCCAAAAGCACGGAAAATGTATTCAATTGGCAGACTACATTCATTTGGCAGTGATAGATCAAAGTTACGACAATATAGGAGACAAACATGAAATGTTAGTGGCCTCAGTGATCAAAATGACATCACAACTGGGGTACACTTACTCATTACTTGGATTGCGAGGGCGAACTTCGAGCACAAGCACCATCATAATCCTCAACACAGACCTTGCGAGGCAGGCTGCCTTGAAGTCATGCAGCTCGGTAACACATAGGTGGTGTGTCTTCTTCCGATATGTAGGCCAAGCATCCCGAGGTTTCTTGGCAGCAGCAGTTCTCCGCCTCAGTTGGCATGACCTTGCACTGATTGCAAGTACACCAGGTGTAAACATCTTCCATGCGACTAGGCTGAGGCTCAGGATCCAGTGATTCATCTTCCGAACTGCCGTCCGATGCCTCATTGTTTCCGTATCTTTCTCTATCAACTAATTCCTCCTCAGAATACTCATCTCGTACTGGTAGGGCTGTATTGTTGCCATTTTACAACAAAATGTTTAAATAAAATGCAAGTAACAATTGAAATCAATAGTAATGCTAGTGTATCTGTTCGCGAGGGGCTCGGTGCCACAAAGATAGCTGAACAGAGCAGAAACAGGTCACAGGCTATCCAAAAACAAGACAGTGGGCCTCATTACGACTCCGGCAGTAGCCGTGCTGGTAAAAACGGCACGGCTGCTGACAGAGTCATGTTTGTTCCCGGCACCTGGCTTTGGGGAATTACTGGAGCATTACAGCCCCGGCGGTTCCGGAAGCCAGGCGCCGGAAAAAGTAAGTCCTCATTCCCATTCGAGTCCCATAGGTCACATGAAGAAGTACTAATGTTATTACTGCTTGATTTTAACAGGAACCTCAATGAAAAATTAAATCTTTTGATTTGCATTGAATTCTAGGTGAAAAGTATGGATTAGGAAACATCAGTTTTAAAATTAAAATGCATAGTTCTTGCATACAAAACCCCCATTGTGAATGCAAATTACTTTTAGCATTGTACTCCCAACTTCACAAAATAAGAAGTAAAATACTCCCACTTCAAAAGCTTGACTGGAGCCCTGCATGTGGCATAAAACAGACAACACACATTGGAAGGGCTGGTGCTACATCAGCCATGCAGGCTGCCTTCCCGACTCTCTGCCTGGGACCTGAGAAAAAGCTGGAGTACGTAAATAGTTTGGTTTGGCAAAGTCTTGTTTCTATAACTGTCTTAAATTTCAAGTAGCAAGCTTGTGGAAGCAGAGGTGGAAACAATGTAGAATAAGAACGTATGATGCAAAGGGATTAACATTCCCAGAACATTCTCTGGAGGAAGTGGAAAAAAAAAAGAAAAATCATAATTAAAATACAGTGCTGTATGCATGAACATCCAAGGGTATCCCATCTTCATGAATAATCCTGGCCTCGGTGTCCATAATTAAATCACAATTATCTACCTTTGCCAGGAGATAATCTGAATTAACTCCAACAGCATGTAGTAACAAAAACAGAGCTACTAAGCATCACTGACAAAGGCCAGAAAGCAAGAGGACGTTTCCACACATGAAATCCTGTTTTTGGGGTGGCATCTGGATTTCCCAATGCAAGGCCAAGAAATGTAGCAGGACCTAAAAAGTAACCTCATCGGACTTCCACGTGCCGCTCCAACAACACAGCTAGAGTAAACAGCAGTGTTGGCCAGGGAATTTTTGTATTGGAGGGGCGTAAATATTTTCAATAAAGATGCCAGAGCAACCAAGTTTAGGGGAGAAGACTGAACTAAGTAGGATTCTGGGGGAATAACGTGTTAAAATTGTGCATTTTTATAGCACACTTTAATTGAGCATTTGGATAAAAAGCCAGACGGTTTGCAATCTGTTTTGTAGGGTAACTCATGAAAAATCCACTAGATGCAAGTCACAACTTTGCACAGGAGCATTTCCCAGCGCATTTTCATAATGCCTCTGCCCACAATTGATGCATGTAAAAAAACATGTTCTCACTGACTTTGCCCATACATTTCAATGATGGCTGCACACACATATGCCAGTATTCCCATACAAGAACACAGCTATACTTGCCTTGCTTTCAACAAGCTCTAACATTATACAAAGTGTTTATTGTAATGAATGGTGCTTAATGTGATTACTGTATGAGTATTTTATGTGTGTAAATTTGCACAAGATTTTTGCACTTTACTGTATATAGGTACCAACTCAAATCTGTCAATCACAATGTGTCTATGTTGAAATAGATTTTAATAATTTTATAATAAATAGTATACTTATTGATATATAGGTTTCCTTATAAATAAAAGGCTAGTGTCAAAGGGCATATTTGTTTTCCCCAGACACTTTGGAAAAGAAACGTTCACTGTGTCTAATAATGGGTTGTTGATTGTTGAAAGAAATGCTTTGCACATAGTGCCAGTAATGATTGTATAAGAAAACATTTCTGCTCTGGTTCTGCCAATTTACAACTGTAGCCACGTGTAAGAACATACTCGACTTGGCTTTGCCATTAAAAATGCCATGCCACAATATAAAAATATGTCCAAAATGGCTGCACCAAAATGCCAGTCTAACCACGTAATAACACACCATTCTTGCTTTATCATAGTTGCTCTGTAAATAATTCCCTGCCAAAGAACTAGCTAGACTGGCGGCACCAAAAGGCCAGTCTAGCCAGGCAAAAACACTTTTCATGCTTGCGTTATCAAAGATGACCAGTAACAAATGTCATGCCACTATGAAATTGCTTAATTGACTGAACCATAATGAAAGTCACGCAATAACAGTTATCAACTTATCATGCCCGCTTTATCAAAGATGCCCAGTAAACCCAGGGTTGCGCTATACAAAATAAAAAATGTCATGCCATAGTAAGAAATGGCTAGACTGGCTGTAGCAAAATGCCAGGCTAGCCTAGACACCTAACAACACATATCATGCTTGCTTTATTAGAGATGCCCAGTAAAAAATGCATTCCATAGTAAGAAATGGCTATACTGGATACACCAAAATGCCAGTCTAGCCACTTAATAACAAATCATGTTTGCTTTATCACAGATGCCAAGTAACAAATGCCATACAAAAGAGTTAGCTAAACTGGCTATACCAAAATGTCAGTCTAGCCAGGTAATAACTCTTATAGTGCCTGCATTCGCAAAGACGCCCAGTAAAACATGCCAGGCCACAGTAAGAAATGGCTAGACTGGCTGCACCAAAATACCAGTCTAGCCACGTAATGGCACTTATCATTCTTGCATTATGAAAGATGCCTAGTAAAAAATGTCAATCCACAGTAATAAATGGCCAAACTGGCTGCACCAAAAAATCCAGTCTAGCCACGTAATAAAACATTGCTTTATCAAAGCTGCCCGGTAAGAAATGATGCTGTTATGGCATCATTTTCTATTCAGCATCTCGCATATTTTGTCATCCCCCACTCATCCCAGAAAGCCAACAGCCCAGCCTGGCAGAAACACACTAAGTGCACACCAGCACACACATCCACACAACATTCACTTTCTCATTCGCACAACATTCACTCGTGCACCAATACACTATATAATCGCTCATTCATACAATGACCCATCACCAAACTATGCATCATACATTCATTCATTCACACACGGACGCATACATAATACATATTCTTATCTTCAGCCCCTGTCCTGACTCTTCTCCTTTCCGTGGGCCGTTCTTCTGGCAGGGAACATGAAAGCCCTCTGGTTCCTGTGCAACATGAACCAGGAAGCAAAGAGCGCTTCCTGTTTCCTGCACACGCAGACAGGAGCAGTACCAGGCTCCATCCATAATGGGCCATGAAAGTGTGGGGAAGCAAATGCCCCTGTCCTTGTACGGTCCATTGGACATGCACCCTGGGAACTGAAACTGTCAAAGTGAAAACATGTTTCACTTTGACAGTTCAAGCCAGTCCAGAAGCACTGCCTCAGCTGCAGAAAGCAGCTGGAGGAGCACTCAGTCTCTACATTGGGATGGTCCGGCTCCTCCAAAATGGACGAGGGTACTGGTGAGTCAGCGCTCCCATGCCCATTGTGGACGAGAAACCACTGAGTCCTAGACACTAACAAGGCAGATATTAGTGACATGCAAGCTCTCATTTGTAACCCCAGAGACGGACCGCCCAAATATACCAAGAAACCCCAAGCGTTACACCTGCACTCCTTGAGATGTATCCGATGGTCCAGAGAAAGCAATGGCTGTCACGGTCTGCTCCTCAGGAGAACACATTAAATTGGCTATATTGCAAAGGCACACTAGGATACATGAAAATGGGATGAGGAATTACTTTCTACTAGCCCACAGACTCAACCAATACAGATATTAGGGAAATTCAAGCTCTAATTTATAACCGCAGAGAAAGACCTCCCTAATGCACCAAGCAATGCGCAGTGGCATACCAGCACTCCTTAAGATGTGTCGGATAGTCCGGAGAAATCCGTTTATGTCCCAGTCTCCTCCTGTGGCAAATACATTTTATTGGCTAAGAGCAAGAGGCACAGTCACGACAACAGCAAATGCGATGGGGCAACAGTTTCTACTAGTCCTAGACACTAATAAGACATATATTAATGACATGCAAGCTCTCATTTGTAACCTCTGAGATGGCATCGCTAATGCACCAAGCAACCCTGAGTGGCATACCCATATTGTTGAGATGTGTACGATGATCCAGAGAAAACAATGGAGAACAAAATAAATGAGTTATATGGCAAAAGCACACTCACTAATGATACATGGAAGTGGGACGTGGAATACATTTCTACTAACTCATAGACACTTCCAATATAGATATTGGAATGCAAGCGCCAGCCCTCACAAGTTGCTAGAAATGCCACTACACATGCAGGGCGAGTTTCTTACTTTACATACTCAACCTAATAGACATGCACTGACCCCATGGTGACGGGGTGTCAAAATATTTACACGTGCTTTCTGAAAAATGGTGCATTTCACCACAAGCAACACAAAAGAGGTAATGGCTGGAAGGTTTAGAATTCGTCTTAACTTCTGGCAATTGCTCTGGGCAATACTCCAGAACATTGTTCTTCACCTGCCAAGACATTACAGACAGGGGAAAGACAATATGCAAATCAGGTTTAAAGACACTCCAAAAGGGGCAGCCAGGCCCAAACTTCTTGGTCACATACGTTTTTTTTCCTCGGTTTTTTTCAGGTGAGTGCTACGCCTCCTGGGCCGTGTTTGATATTTATTTTGATCCCCCCACCACCGATCACGCTCTCCTTGCACCGACCCTCTTCCAGACCCACTTCCTCGTTCCCCTCCCTCCTCCCATCCCACCCCCCTCCCCTGATTGGTTATCCGTGTGGAGCCTGCCGGCCTTGTGACCCGGCTTCCCTCCCTGCACGCCACTTTTTTCCTCAGCGTTTGCAAGTGAGTGCTTAGCCTCCTGGGCCCTGTTTACTTGTTTGATATTTTTTTTATCCTCCCACCCCCGATCGTGCTTCCCTTGCCCCGACCCTCTTCCAGACCCACTTCCTCATTTTCCTCCCTCCCCCTACCTCACCCCACTCCCCTGATAGGTCTTCAGTAACCGACTTATAGCACACATCCAGGGAAGCCCCTGTCCGTGCAGCCCCCGTGGTGAAGGACCTGAGGTAAAGGATACCAGCTCCTGAAGAGGCAGCTCCAGACCGTGTTGGCCCGTGTTAGCCTGTGGTGCCTGCAGCCGTCAACCAGCAGCGTCAGACACGGTAGGAGACCTGCACATGCTCCTCCTCTGTGAAGTGTACAAGTTAATCAAAAATCATTGTAACCCCTGCTGGTGAATCTTATTGCTGTTAGATTCAACCCCCAACCAAATACTGCCTTTACGTAAATTGCCCCCAATAACCATAGTCTGCATCTAGCTAGCCTGTACCTCCTAGCCCTATACTGCTCCAAGATAGCCTACCTAAACCTGAGATATACTGTTCTCAGACAGCCTTAAGCCAAACACTGCTTTCAGTAGACTGTACCCCAGTCACATGTGCAAGATAGCAACCTCTCACATCTAGCCTGACTGTCCCAGACAACTGGATTGAGACAGACAGCCGCCTATCAAAATTGGCCTGACTGTGACAGCTAGCACTATCCAGGAATTTTTAGAAATTAGTATTTCTGATTACTACCTGCCTTTGTGCTACTGCTACTACTACTATTGTACTTAGTGCTGGCCAGGTGTCCCAAATCTAGGTGCCGCTATTGTATAGGTGCCACAAATCTAACGGTTATTATTGTACTTACTGTTGTCTGCTGTGTCAGCCCCTTTCTCCCTCTATCCAGGTGACCCAAATCTAGATGCTGCTATTACATCTACTGTTATTGCATTCACTGTTGTCCCCCGTGTTAGGCCCTTTCTCCCTCTATCCAAGTGACCCAAATCTAGGGGCTGCTATTACAACTCCTGTTACGGCATTTACTGTCGCATTTACTGTTGTCCCCGTGTCAGGCCCTTTCTCCCTCTATCCAGGAGACCCAAATCTAGGCACTGCTATTACTTCTACTATTATTGCATTTACTGTTACTGCATTTACTGTCCCCCCCCCCCCGAGTAAGGCCCTTTCTCCCTCTATCCAGGTGACCCAAATGTAGGCGCTGCTTGTACATCGACTGTTATTGCATTACTGTCATCTCCCGTGTTAGGCCCTTTCACCTTCTATCCGGGTGACCCAAATCTAGGCGCTGCTATTACATTTACTGTTTCTGCATTTACTGTCACTGCATTTACTGTTATTGCATTTACTGTTGTCCCCGTGTTAGCCCCCCCACTTTAGGTGATACAAATCTAGGAGCTACTATTGTATAGGTGTCCCAAATCTAGTTTCTGCTTTTACTGTTATTGCATTTACTGTTGTCCCCCGTGTTAAACCCTTTCTCCCTCTATACAGGTGACTCAGTTTCTAAATGCCGCTATTGCATTTTCACTCAGTACACTCCCAGACATCCTAGCCCCCTTGACCCCTGTGCCCTGACTCAGATACCTTCTGTCCTTGCCCTCTGGACACGCACCCACTCTCTGACCCCCATATCGCTCAGCTGATGAACTCGATCCTGCAACCATGACTGACCTCCCCTCCCTGATGGAGATACCACATCAACAAAGACTGCCTCTCCGCCACCCTCATCCCCGCCCCTTCTGCACCATACCAACCCCCCTTAATGCACCGCTCCCGGCGTATGCCCTCCATACTAGTGCCAGGCTTCAATAACCCCCCTATATCCAACATCGGGTCACCACCTCCAACCTCTGCACTCAAACGCACTGACCCCACCCTTAGCTACCCCCCAATAATCATTCCCCCTCTAACTCTAAGATCAGAGGAGTGCTCTGGCACGGCAAACACCACGCGCCTCATACCCTTATCCCACACACTTCAACTCGTCCTGCCCTCTCGCCCTCTCTGTGCCCCTGACATCTATTTAGAACAACCCCCTACTCCCCTCCCTTAGACCCCGCACAAAATCCAACTCACAAGTCAGAGGAGCTCTCTGGCGCTCCAAACATCACAAGTCCCTGCCATTACTGTGGCACTAGTGAGCTCACTCAGGAACTCCCCCCAGACTAACCCTCCCCTCCCGGCCCATGCCAAACCCCCTCTGATACCCGCACTAGCACCCACCCACTCATGTAGAGCTCAACGTCACACCAACATCGTCATCGCTCTACCAACACGCACTCTATCTATGGCCTCCACATCAGTCCTACACTTTATCACCCCAACACATCTCCCTCGAAAACCCATTGTCCCCTTGACAGCGTGGTCCCACAAGGACAACCGCACCCCACAAACTCTTCACAGCCCGGCCCCCCCTCTTCGCCTGCGATACCCTCTCAATCTACCTCCCACACTGCCCTCTCACCCACCCTCAGCTCCTACTCAACCTCCCCCCACAGACCTCCCCTTCAAACTCTTTCCTTTCTCTCAAAGTAGCACCTCTTGCCTTTATTAAAACCGTCACTTCATCCTCTTTCCCCTCTGACCCTCCTACCCTCTCTCACACCCCTCGGGCAGCCAAACCCCCTAAATGTGGAAAGGGTAACCGGCTCTCTCCATCGACTCTCCATAACTCACCACTTCTCCATCAGTCAAACCTCCCATCCTTTCCCACCCCTACCATCAGACCCTCGCTTCCCCTCTGTCCCCGTCACCACCCCCTTGATCTCGACTCCTCACCCAGTACACGTAAATCCCTTGCACTCTCCAGACTCAAACCACAAACAGTTCGACTAAACCCACACACCACACATGCACCACTCACCACCCTCCCCCTGATCCTCCTCACGTGTCTTGCATACCTATCACTGCCTGTCTACTCTTCCAGCTCCCCATCGACCTAACCCACTCACACCCCCTCAAAGGGTACCTGCGTCCAGACCCCGCACTACCACCCCTTGGTCAGTCTCAACCACCCAGACTGATCCTACCACACCTCCAATCTCACAGGGCACCCAGGTCCACCAAGCACTCTCAGCGACGAGCGTCAAGAAAATCACCTGGCCTCATGAAGTCACATGCCTCCTTTTCAACGCCCGCTCGGTAGCGAGAAACAGACACAGCATCTTTGACCTCCTATACTCTGACAATCCTGACCTCATTTGTATCACTGAAACCTGGTTCCGGGACAATTTTGCTTTGGTCGCGCACAAGGCCTTCCCACCTGGCTACTCGCTTATCTCCCACAATCTTCCAAAGGTGGCGGAGTGGCAATCCTCTACAAACCTCACTACTCTCACGCACCGAAACCCAGACATGCAATGCTAACTATGAATCCCTTCTAGTAAAACTCTCGCTACCATCAACACTTTCTCACAGCTTCCTACTCATATACAGACCCCCTGGATATGACAGACATTTTACCAACAATCTCTGTGACTCAATAGCCACCATTCAGGAAAATCACCCAACACTCACAATACTGGGAGATTTCAATATCTGGTTTGATGTGCCCAACAACCCCATGACCCAACCCCTGGTCGACAGTCTTGAGGCCCTCAACCTCTCCCGACATACCACTGGTCCAACCTACTCTGGTGGTCACATCCTTGAGGCGATCTTCAGCTCCTATGACCTTGGCCCTCATTACGATACTGGCGCTAAACCATGGCGCTATTAGCACCATGGTTGGTGCCGGTATCGTAACGAGTCTGCCAATGTTCAATGGGGAATTACCACCCCATTCCAAGGTTGGCGGGGCGGTAATTCCCCATTGAATATTGGCCCTTCCCCATTCCCATTTTTGCCCCATAGGGCTCAATGGGACTGGGGAAGGCGCTAAGTACGGTACCGCAAATAGCGGTACCGTACTTAGCACCATGGTCCCTTTGCGGGTCCCTACTTTAACGGCTGGTCTAGACCAGCCGTGCAGGTCGGGTCCCACAAAGGGACCTCATAGTAAGGCGCTAAGTGTTTAACGGCGCCGCAGCCTTTTACGGCGCCGTTAAACACTTAGCGCCAGGGTCGTAATGAGGCCCCTTGTCTCTATGTGTAGTCCCATACCGCTTATCTGCACAGACCACTCTGCCATCCCTTTCTCTATCCACACACCAGCCCCTCCACCCATGGGTCTCCCTGCCCTCACATATGATTACAAATGCTGGAAATTAGCAATTCAACTATTCATGAACCCCCAAACTACCAGCAGAAATAGATTGCGGTACTTCTCATACATTAATGAAGGAGTTATTTTCATTTCTACCTTTTGAATTCCCATCAGGATATATGCCGTGATCAAGACACATGTCGAAACACGTGTCGGCGGATAACCTGAATTTATTAAAAATCATTCTTGCTATACAGCATATTGGACTTTAGTTCTATTTGAGTAAAATTGTTGATCCTCAGATATTTTTCAGGCTGGGCGCGCAGATTAGTCTTATACTGTTTATGTTTCAATTTATTAGCATGCACAAATTATCATATTAAGGTTTAGCGCACACTCCAGGGTCCTACTCAAAGTTTGCACGCCTTTTTTCATACTAAACGACACCCTCACCTCTGGGACCTTTCCAGAGGCTTTTAAAATGGCACATGTCAAAACACTTCTAAAAAAGGCATCTCTCGACCCCAAGAATTACAGGCCGATCTCCAACACCAGATTTCTCACGAAACTCATTGACCGGGCTGCATATTCCCAGCTCAACCGCTTCGTAGAGTCCAACAAACTACTCAACCCCGTGCAATCAGGCTTCAGGCCATGCCATGGAACAGAAACCACTCTGATCTCGATCTGGGATGATTTCAAGGTCGCAAAGACTCTGAGGGTTGCGCAACGCTGATTCTCCTTGATCTGTCAGCAGCCTTTTACAACACTAACCATTCTATCCTCCTTGACCGTCTCCACTCCCTAGGAGTCCGTGGCTCGGCACTCAAATGGGTTTCCTCCTTCCTCAGCAACAGGAAACAAATCGCTTTCCTCTCCCCTTTTGTCTCAACTGCTCGCGCCATGAACACTGAAGTACCCCAAGGAGCCTGCCTCTCTGCTCTCCTATTCAACCTCTATCTGACCACGCTACCAGGAATCATCCGCACGCACAACCTTTCCTGTTACAACTACGTTGACACTACCCAAATTATCCTAAGAATTCCCAAAACAAGCACTAACCCACATCCCGACCTTGAAACCTGCCTCAGTGATATTTACCGATGGATGACAAGGAACCACCTGCTTCTGAACCCAGATAAAACTGAAATCATGGTGTGCGGCAATACTGCTCTGCTCTTCTCCCGCAACCACTCCATTGGCCCTCCTCCCTTGGAACCCCCTTCCCTTCAAAATAATCAAAAACTGGCTGCACTATGGACTCATGCCAAACCCTCTCCCTTCAGATCAATAATGTATCAAAATGCTGTCACTACTACCTCAAACTCCTTAGACGCATTTTCCCTTATCTCACCTATCCCAACAAAGTTGCCTCTATTATGTCCATTGCTATGTCGAGACTGGACTATGCCAACTCCTTATACAGGGGAGCACCGGCATGAAAACTTAAGAAACTCCAAAGAGCCCAAAACGTTGCCGCCAAACTCCTTCTTGCCCTCGGACACAGAGACCACATCTCCCTCGCTCTCCGCACCCTTCACTGGCTCCTTGTGGGACGAAGGGCCACCTTCAAAACCCTATGCATTACCCACCGAGCAGTGTACACGACCGGCCCAACGTACCTACAAGAGAAGACTCAACCCTACCTCACATCACGCACTCTAAGATCAAGCACTGCCCTCTTACTAGTGATTCCAAAATCCAATTCAGCCAGGATTGGAGGATCCGCCTTCTCAACCTTAGCTCCAACTCTGTGGAACTCACTCCTCCCACACATTCAACACACCCAAGCCTACATGGCCTTCAGCAAAGCTCTAAAAATCTGGCTCTTTCCGTAGACCTGATTAAGACCCATTAGTGCCACTGAACCCCAGCAACACCATCGACCACGACTTCAATAACATTACATTGGAAATTAAATTACAGCCTGCAGACAAATGTTCGAGAAGATACTGACCAATGAAATCACTGAAAGCGACTAATAAGTCACCAAGAATCAGGAAATGGATACCATAGATGACAACCTTAGCATCCTGCAGGCTCCAAGATATATGACTGTTGACTTTCTGCTTCCTGGGTCTATTACACAGGCCTAGCTGCCTCTTGTGCCATCTCCCTCTGAGTGCAGCTACTGCGAAACGCATGAATGTAATCCAGGACAGTGGGCTTGTAAGAATAAAACATCCACTCCAGACACTCACCTCTCCTATCACTATGCTCACTCTCTACTCTACACCAACACACAATACAGCGCAGCTATACCCCTCAATCAATTTCTGCCTAGCTGCTCACACACAAACACTACTCATGAACACCTCAACATCCTGCTATAACTCAGCTATACCCCACGATAAAAATTCGGCCTAGCTGCACACAGAAGCGTCCTACACAGGCCTAATACTGCCAGAATGCAGTCTTGGAGACCAACCACCAGACTGCACACATTCAACTACTCTCTCAACACCACCACACCTAATGTTAGGATGCAGCTACCAACAGGCAATCTCATAAACTGCTCACATATTGAGTGCACCCAGGCACCCTATGCCACCCTAATCTCTCGATTGACCTGGACTACGGTTCCAGAGGGGTTCAACCCACAAGCGTTTTGAGGTCATACCAATGATATATAGAGCGCTATATAAATGCCAAATAACATAACATAACATCCCTGCTGCATGAGACCACAAGCAACCCAGGCATGTTTTGGCCTCATTGGGCTTCATCCATGAGTTGTCACTTGGGTCTTTAGGCCCAGCAGTCTCAGGACCCACGTCTGGGCCTACACGTCCCATTCTGGGAAACTTAAGCAACACAAAAGAGGTGATGGCTCGAAAGTTTAGAATTAATGTTAACATCTGATAATTGCTCTGGGCAATCCCCCAGACCATCGTACTTCAGTCTGCCTAGCCATTACAGAAAGGGGAATGACCATATGCAAATCAGGCAGGCTTGATGCCGCCCCAAAAGGGGTAGTCCAGCCCAAACTGCTTGGTCATATCCCTTCTGCACAAGACCACGAGCAACCCCAGACATGTTTTCGGCCTCATTCGGCGTGATCAGTGAGGTGTAGTAATAATAATAATTTAGCATTTATATAGTGCTACGAACCCTCGGGCATCTGAGCGCTGCTTATTATTACCCCTGGTGTGTGGTGGTCATTTATCGACCTAGGAAGGATGAAAGGCTGAGTTTGGCACTGCCGGGATTTGAACCTGCATCAGCAGGCTCTGCACACATGTCAAAGCGAGCGCACTACTTGCTGTGCTATCGGACCGGCTACCAGTCCTTTTCATATTTGGGGTAATGCTGCCACCCAAAGGCCAGCCATGCAAAGTTACACTTTTATTTGCCATTTACTGTAAATAAATGTCAAACAAAAGTTTCAAACATCAATATACTAACCAGCAAGATTGAGTCCTATACAAATGGCGCTCGCCCTTCATAAAATGTCCTCACCAATGTCAGTCGGCTAGTAGATTTTACGACCCCTGTGTAGATGGACCTCCCTAATGTCCTAAGCAACCTTGAGTGTAATACCTGTGCTTCTTGAGATGTGTCCAATGGTACAAAGAAAAGGATTGTGGTCCCAGTATCTTCCTGTGGCAAAGAAAACCAACCGGCCAAGAGCAAAAGCCGCAGTCATGACACTAGCAAATGCGATGGGGCAATACTTTCTTCTATTCCTAGACACTACTAATACAGCTATTAGTGACACACAAGCTCTCAGTTTTAACTATTTCAGAGATGGGCCGCCTCCATGCACCAAGCAACTCTCTGAGAGATACGAGTGTTTAATTTGTGCCGGTGTTTGCAGGTGGGCAACAGCGGCACTCTTTTTTGGGCACTAGGACTCATTGCTGCGGCCGGCACACGTGTAATTGCCTTGTTTGTGTAAACTTTGAGTATGATAAATCATTGGGATTTATCTCACGCTCTGTTTGCGGTTGCAAGCCATGGCTGGCTGGGCCTGGGACTGCAATGAACAACAAACAGCTAATGAAAACTAACATTCTGTTGTTACTATGCATAGTAACACAGAATGTACAATTTTCATTGACTGTTCTTCTGAGCCAATGAAAATTACATGATGACTTGTGGGGGTGGGTCACGTGGGTGTTTGAGGTATACATTTCGATTCCAGTTTGATCCATGAGGGGGCATTAATGAATTGAGATTCATTAGTTTGGAACAGGATAATTTGTCGCAATATAAAAGATTTCTGTTTCTTCAGAAAATCGAGAAAGTAACTCCGCCGTTGGTTTTCTCAGCTTTGAGTTTGTTAAAGGCAATTTTGGGAGTTTATTGTTGCACAAAAATGTTGGCAAAATTGTATTCATTTTCTTAAAGAAAGCTGACGAAAGCATGACAGGAATCATACAAAGGTAATAAAAAATCATAGGACCAAGCGTCATCTTGATAGATTCCAAACGACCCCACCAGGAAAGAAACAAAGGGGAACAATGGTTAGTAGAAGTATTTATTTTGTCAATTATGGAATCTTGATTCAATGTAAAAGTAGAGGGAATCTCTCTAGCAATATGGATGCCTAAAAATTTAATAGACGGGCATAATTTCATGCCAAATAGAGGACTATTAGACATTATGCAGAAGTTAGTAAGAGGAGGATTTCTGAATTGGTAAAATTGTATTTGTAACCCGAGACTTTAGAAAATAGTTTAATTGTAGAGATTAGCGCTGGGATAGATGGATTAGAAACATACAGTAAAATATCATCGGCATAAGCAGAAAATTTGATGGGAGTATCTTTAATATAATAAAAATACCTTAAATATTCTCATTAATAGTGATGTTTTGAAGAAGTTCTTGTGCTAGAATGAAGTGTAAAGGAGAGAGGGGGCATCCCTGTCTAGTTCCCTGTGAAACAGGGAAGCATTTAAAGAAGGAATTATTAATGTAAAGTCTATTAGAGGATGAAGAATATAGAGGAGCAATGAGTTTACAAAATGTAGGGTCAAATCCGTGGCAAACCAAAGAATGAACATAAAGGGCCATGAAACTCTATCAAAAGCTGTCTCAGAGTCTAAAGTGAGACGGATAAGAGGATCTGAAGCAGTTTGCGCATGAGAGAGAGCATTGAACAGAGGTCTACTTTTGGAGAAAGCATACCTATCCTTAATAAAACCTGATTGATTAATATTAATCAATTTGGACATTAAACTATCTAATCTATTAGCTATGAATTTGGCTAGGATTTTTGATTCAGGGTTTATTAAAGAAATGGGACAATAGTTTTTAACATAAGTAGGGTCTTTATCTGGTCTAGGAAACCAAATTAACAGGGCTTCACTAAATGTGGCTAGACTAATGGCCTAAAGATATAACATGATTAAATAGTTCAAGAAGTTTAGGGGAGAGTATAGTTTGGAAAGAGTGGTAAAAATCAATAGGGAAGCCATCCGGTTCATCGGCATTACCTATTTTGAGGTCAACGATAGCCATCTATCTAAAACTGATTAGTCTACTGGGTAGTCTGCAATTTTTTAATATTTCTATAAATAATCAGTAATATTATCCTCGAGAATAGTTGGATCAGATGAGTAAAGTTCTGAATAAAAATCCAAAAAGACATTATTGATCTGTTCTACTCCTGTGACCTAATACCATGTTAGTTAATAACAGAAGTTATAAAAAAGACTTTTCTTTTTTCCTTTTAAGATAAGACACTAGTAACTTGCCGGATTTATTAGAGCTGCTGCAAAATGTAGCTTTAGTTCTTAGCAAAGATGAGCAGGCTTTATTAGAGTTGTATTTGTTCAATTCAATGTGTTTAGACAAATGAGCTTTAAAAGATTCAGGGCCTCATTAAGACCCAGGCGCTAAGTGTTTAACGGCGCCGTAAAAGGCTGCGGCGCCATTAAACACTTAGTGCCTAATTACGCGGACCCTTTGCAGGACCCGACCTTAACGGCTGGTTTTTCCAGCCATTAAAGTAGGGACCTGCAAAGGGACATTGGTGCTAATAACGGTACCGCAATTTGCGGTACCATTATTAGCGCCTTCCCCATTCCCATTGAGCCCTATGGTGCAAAAATGGGAATGGGGAAGGGCCATGGCGGCATGGGAAATTACCGCCCCACCAACCTCGGAATGGGGTGGTAATTCCCCATTCCACCATGGCGGACGCCGGCATGGACCATGGTGCTAATAGCACCGTTTATTTGTTGAATAAAAGAGGGGTTGTTTAATAGAAAAGAGTTGAACATCCACCTTGATAATGGAAAAGGTTGTTGTTCCCATTTAATGATAGAAAAGACTGGGGCATGGTCAGAAATAACTATGGGACCAATCTCTGAATGAATCATTTTGGAAGGTAAGGAGGAGTTGACAAAAAAATGATCCAGCCTGGAGTAGGATTTATGGTCGGGAGAGAAAAATGTGTATTCCTTAGCATCAGGATGGCTAAAGCGCCACATATTCACAAGGGAAATGTCTTATATAAAATGATGTGTGATTTGGAATGAATACATTTTGTATTAGATTCCCGATCAAGGGTAAAGTCATACATTTGGTTACAGTCACCACATTAAATAAAACCATCATGTTTCCTGAAATTAATTTGTTTTAAATTAGTCCAAAAAGAAGGATCAGGAACATTAGGACCGTAAATATTAAGAATTGTGACTGACAGATTATTAATCAGGGCTTCAATGATTGACTAGCGGCCTAAGGGATCGTGTTTTTCCATAATGAGTTGGAAGGAAGTCCTTTTGTGGATGAGGATACAAACCCCACCCTTTTTGCCTACAGCAGGGGTGAAAAACACACAGTTAGCTCACAATCTAGATAGTGAGATATTTTCTCCAGCAGATTTGAAATGAGTCTGTTGAATGCAGGCAACATCAATTTTACTTCTCTCAATATGTCTTCAAACTTTTTGTCTTTTGATAGGGTTGTTCAAACCTTTAACGTTCCATGACATGACCATAATACAACAAAAGAAGTGTAGGATAGAAATAAATTCCAGCTTCGGGATAAAGATACTGTTCACCAGAAAGCATAATAGTACAGCCATAAGCCTTTCAAGTGAAACATCAAGATCAATCAATAATATATCATCACAATAAGCAATGTGGGAAGGGAAGGGGAAAACAATAGGAAGGAAGACAACATATGACAGAGAATGACAGAGAAGTACATTAAAACATGTAAATCTAAGGAAAGAGTAGGTAAGAATGATTATGAATAGTATAACAAAAATGAAACAAGTATAGTAATTAGGAGGTGCCATAGGTAAGAACAAGGCCATTTCAGCGATAAACCAGTCACGGGACGAGTTGTCCTTTCAGGGTTCCCCCTTCAGATTTTCCAGGATCTTTCCCTCCTCACGCTACAGAAAAGAAAATCCCTCCGTCCTCTAACTCTCTTCCTTCAGGACCATCAAATTCGATATAGATGGCTTTTTCCAACAGCGCTGCAGTTCTCTTATAATGGAACCCTCTGAAGAATTAGTCACCTCGAAGATGCTGAAAAGATCTTGCATCTGAACTCCCCTGGGCGCTCTACGAAACCCGCCCCGGAGGGCACAGAGGGCGAGACAACCACCTCCCCGCAGAGGCTAAGGCAGGCATCCTGGTCAAGGTTGCGGAAGAATAAGAGGAGGGGGTGACCCGCGGCAGAGACAATGAACCCGAAGAGGCGTCGGAGTCAGGGACGTTGAAGGCCTGGTCGCATGGTCAAATTTCCTTGGCCAGCGTCCGCCTCAGATAGTGGAATTCAGCTTTCCTTCTTTACACTAGTTCATACACCTCTTCAGTAACGACTCGCCGGCTCTGAAACATGGAACTACAGTTATTTGTGGCGGGCTACCCACGGTTCATGCCCATTTCCAAGGTACTTGCCATCTATGGGTCCTTGGAACACAGTGCTTGTTTCTGCACACGTTTGGTCCGGTTGGCCAGGGGAAGTGCCGAACCTAAAATGTCAGCCCCCCTACCTTTTAAAGTTCCGTCCTCCCGTTGGAGGCCGGGGTTAAAATCCCAATGGGAGGGTGGCATGCAGCCGCTAACAACCCAATATAATGGCTGATCTGTACACTCCCACCCACCCACCCAGATATCACGGGGGCCCCGGACTCTACCCCGAAGCACCGAACTCTAAAATTCGTTTCTTTCAACATTAGAGGATTGAACTCCCCAGCTAAGCGCAAATACATTCTGCAGAGGCTGCAAGATGAGGGTGCCGCAGTGGCCCTACTACAAGAGACTCACCTAGTACCGGCAGACTTTGGGTGGCTGCGCTCCAAACATTTCCCACTCCAATTCTGGGGGCACCAAGAGGGGGGGAACCGCAGTCCCCTTTGCAAGAGGGCTGAATCCTCAGATTTTGGAAACAAAACTATGCCCCGAGGGCCGATATATGGCAGTCAAATGCCTGTTGCTGGGACAACTATACTCATTCATCTCCGTGTACACCCCCAATGATGGACAAGTTGCCTTCTACGAGTCTATGACCACTGCCCTCGTCCGTTCTTGGAGGGCCAAATTGTAATAGGAGGGGACTTCAATGGGGTCCCGGACCCCACAAAAGACAGATTGCATCCTCCCTCCCCCAGGGACTTCACTCTTGCGCTTGGTCTCCTTCGTTTGTTTAGGACTCTGGAGGTCGTGGACTTGTGGCGGGTTCTCCATCCTACTGAAAGGGACTTTTTCTTTTGCTCTCATGTACATAGGACCTTTTTGAGGATCGACCGTCTTCTAACATCCCCACAAATCCTGGCCTATGCTGACGGGGTGTCCATTGGCTCTAGGATCCTATCTAACCATGCTCCAGTGACCCTGGAGATTCCAGCGTATGAGCCAACCCCTAACCCACAACGCAGATGGACTCTATATGACCCAATGCTTAATGGGATGCCACTGAGAGACACAATTGCCACAACAATTTCTTTAGGGAGAACCCAAGCATGGAAACCTCCCCGGCGAACACCTGGGATGCCATGAAAGCTGTGATCCTGGGCGAACTGATTGCGCATGGAGCAGCATTCCAAAGAACTCCAGGAGGCGGAGGAGATCCACAAGCAAAAAGGCTGGTCTCCAAAAACTCAACACACCATCCGTATCGCTCGGAAGAAGCTAGAGGCCCACTATGCCGAACATACGGCACATCTTCTGGCTAAAGCTAAGCAATTTTACAACGGCAGGAACAATAAAGCTAATAAATTGCTGGTGGCAAAACTAGCTAAGGCAAAGAGAAGCAACACAATCATTGGGCTGTGAGATCATCACAGCGTGGTGCAGTATGCAGAGCAAGAGAAGCAACAACTAGCAGCGACCCACCTGGTACAGGTGATGGCCGAGCCACCGCGGGACCAGGATGAACAAAAAGAATATTTGCGGAAGGTGGCACTTCCCCAATTAGATGACCCGGTCTGGGACAGTCTAGACGCCCACATTTCAGGTGAAGAGGTGAAGGCCACCATTAAGTCCCTTAAATCCCGAGCTCTTGGCCCCGATGGATACTCCACCAAATTTTACAAGATCTTTCGGCCGCAACTGGTTCCCCCTATGGTCGCACTCTTTAACTCCTTCTGTTACGCTCACCTTGTCTCTGCGGGGACGTCAGACGCGGATGCGTGGAGTATCTGCTTCCCTGGTTAGAGGCGCTGTGCGTCTTTTGTTCCCCGGACTAGCCTTGGGTCAGCTCCTACAACAGGGGAAAAGGTGGTGAGTGAGACTGTCTGTGCCTGCCACCTGTGACCCCCACCCTGCTCCTTCCACACGTGTTACCCACTCCGGGGAGCTCTCACCTTGTGTACTTGGTTGGTGGGCTCTCCTTCCTGCTTAGTCTCAGCAGGAGCCAATGTCCTGTAGGATCCAGTTACTTCAATGACCCTTGAAGTCGAGTGGCAACCCAGTACTGCTATGGTCGCAACTCGTGTTGCTTGTGTTGCTCTGCTTGTTATTGTGCGTGTAATCCGTTGTATTGTATGTTGTCCATGTCCAGTTATCTGTGTTGTCCTTTGCTGCGTTCCGCAGTCCATGGTCGTTTCACTGTTGTGACTCGTGTCGCTGTTGTGGCACTAAGCCCTCCTTAGTGTGCGTTGGTTTGGTGCAACGCGTGTGAGCGGCTGAGCCAGTGGGTCTGGGTGGCCTGCCTTGTGTCTAGGGGGCCAGCGCGAGCTCAGGTGCGGTTTGCGTGATCTAACCTGTTCTTTCTTTCTCTTTTCCAGGTACCTGTGAGCCGGAGTGATGAATGAATCCGGTGGATAGGGACGGAAGCAGTGAGTAATGCGCAGCAGTGACAGGGTGCGATGAATGAGCTCAGCGGTTAACCTTGTTTTCCTTCTCTTGCTTCTGCAGATGCCGGCGACCGATGAAAGCTGGAGTCCTCGAGGAACAACCGGGTTGTTGTTGGAGGCACAAGTAAGTTAGAGCAGGTGAGTATGCGATGCCTGATGGTCTCCAGCTTTTCTTTGCAGGTTTGTAGAAAATTGCTGGCAGGAGTTCCTCAGAGAGCGTTACGCTGCTAACTGCAGAATAATGCAAAGCATGCCTTAGGGCTTGGGTGGGGCTTATATAGCCAACCACACCCTGCCACTCCCATTGTGCAATTAATTCCAGAAGCTCTCTGCCATACCCATGATTGTAGACTAATGCACAACTAATGGCTTAGAGCCACGCCCTTAACTGCAATTAGCACAGAAGTCAATCATTCAGTGGCAGACCGACTATACCTGTGTTTTCCTTGAGGTTAGCTCCATGAGCCTGGTGCCAGAGGCATCAGGACTGGGTCCAGGTGGCCCTCCTTTGAAGCGTGATCCTGTCAGGCCCTTAATGTGCCCCAGTGTTCCCACTGCTGCTGGGCTGGGGCGATCTGGTCTGCTCACTGTGACACCTTCAGGGAATCAGGCACCATAACCCCCTCCATGCAGGAGTCCATTACCGTTCTCTTACCTAAACCCCGGGGGGGGGGATTCCAAGGATGCTGCTTCCTACAGGTCCATTGCCTTATTAAACATAGACGCTAACATTTATTCTAAAATCCTCGCTAATCGCCTGTCACACATATTGCCTGACATAATTCACCCCTATCAATCTGGCTTTGTTAAGAATAGAGCCGCATGGGATAATATCTGGAGAGCTTTGGACTTAATCGATGTAGCCTTGCAAGACTCATGGAAAATTGCACTAATGGCCCTGGACGCTACCAAAGTGTTCGACAAAGTCGACTGGGCCTTTATGCATCTTACCCTAGAAACGTTTTGCTTCGGCTCAGCCTTTCAAAATATGGTTCTAGCCAACTATAGGTCCCCGAAAACACTCCTCAGCGTTAATGGCTCTCTTTCTAGCCCGATTCCCCTGACCTGCGAGACTAGGCAGGGATGTCCATTGTCTCCGCTATTATTTGCATTAGTTATGGAACCCTTTGCCCAAAGAATTAGACTGAACAATAACATTAAGGGTCTTCAGATTGGCCCCTCCCAACATAAAATAGCCCTCTATGCAGACAATGTCTTACTAACCATCTCGGAGGTTGATTCCTCCTTAAGGCAGGCTCTCTCTGAAATTGATAGTTACGGAAGGGTCACAGGCTTCTCTATCAATTTTGATAAATCAGTGGCCCTGGGAATAGGCTTAACAACGGATGAACGGGAGTCTCTCGTCCCGCTGTGCCCTATTCAATGGAAGGAAAAGATAATTCCCTACCTGGGGGTCCAAGTTCCCATGAACCCAAAGTATATATATATCGAGCAAACTTCCCCCCGTGCTTCAAAGAGCTTGGGAGGGACCTGAAGAGATGGGCATCGCAGGAAATCTCCTTAATGGGGCGGATTACAGCTTGTAAAATGAACCTCCTCCCCAGATTTCTGTATGCATGCACCTCCCTGCCCATCGCAATCCCATTGCCGGCACTCAAGGGCCTGCAGAGAAAAATGGTCTGGTTCATTTGGGGGCTGGAGGGGAAGGGCTAGGATTCCCCAGAAAACAATGTTGGGTAACACTAGGCTAGGCGGATTGGGAGTCCCTGATCTGCGGGGCTAACAGGTGGTGGCGCAATTAGCGCATAACCACGCTTGGCTCATGATCTCTGGGCGCCCAGGGTGGGTGGAGGTGGAACAGTCCCGGTTGTCTCTTCCCCTGCAATTTCTTCCACATATATCACCTCCACTGCCCACTGCGACGGCAATGGGAGAGACTGCTATTATATGCTAAAATTTGAGGCTCAAGGGGATCCCAAGGGGTCTGGGTCCCTCTTCTCCGATTTTCCATAACTCGGCATTCTCGCCCGGGACCTATCCCCAGAACTTTCGAACTTGGATTTCGAGGGGTCTTGAAACTCTGGACCAGCTCTTTGTAGTAGGCTTGCCCCGCACCTTTGAAAAATGTAAGGAGGCCTTTCAGCTCAGGGAAACAGACAGATTCTCTTATATCCAACTTCATCACTGGTGTTCTCACCCCCAAACCCTTCAAGCGGCAACACGCACCCCCACATCTCTCGAACTGACCCTAAGAGACCTCCCAGCTCGGGAGAGGATCTCCACTCTATATAAACACCTACAAGGAGAATTTCTTTCTTCAAAGACTCTATATATGGCCCAGTGGGAGGCAGACCTGGGACATCCCATGGAGGACTAAGCTTGGGTGGACATATGGATGCGGACGCATTTGTCGTCCTCCTGTGTCAATAACAGAGAATGTGCATATCAAATTATGCTATGCTGGTAATACCCCCCCCCAAACCCCCATAGGCCGCACCACATGAATCGGGCCCTGGACCCCTCCTGCTGGAGACTCTGAGGACGACGAGGTTCCTTCTTTCATATGTGGTGGGCATGTCCGAAAGTAAAACAATTCTGGGAACAATGCTTAGCCACTATCGAAGACATCACCCAAGCAGTGATCCCACTGGAGCCCGAGCCTGTTCTCTTGGGGTCCCCGATCTCGGGGGTCTACCCGAGATCTGGCAGGAGAGCCAAACTGCTATCCCAAGGCCTACTAGCGGGGAGAATAGTGGTCGCCCGCACCTGGAAATCAGCTGAAGGGCCGTTTATGTCTCTGTGGTGGGAAAAGATGTGGGACATCTTGATTGCAGAGAAGATCATGGCAACCAGAGCCGGACTATTACATGAACACTTGGGCACCATTCCTGGATTATGACCAGAAATTCCCAGCCCTGACCTATAAACCCCCAGAGGTTAGGAGGGTCCTCGGCGCCAGAGGGGTGCCTGGGGGAGAGAGTGTTGCTGAGACGGAAACAGAGGTCATGAATTGACGAGAAGCTGGCCCTTGTGGGCGAATGGGGAGGGTGGGGGAGAGGGGGAAAAGTGGGAAAAGCAGGGATCACTATTATACAAAAGCGGTTTTTCAGTGAAATGTATGTTGTTGCCACCTTGCATTGGTTTAAAATAAACACATAAAAAAAAAATATATATATATATGAATACATAACTAGGCCAAAATTAGTGAACAATGTGTGTATATGCCAATCTTGGCGAAGCAATAAAAAAATTGCTAATTAGTATTCTCCTCGCCTGGAAGTAATTGTTTTATAGGGGATCTAGATGTGTCTCTATATTTATCAGGGCTATCAGTAGCGTTTAGAGGATAGTTGTGGTCAGATCTAATCCTAGAATTAAGAGTTTTACCAGATTTGAATTTATTGTGAATGGAAATATTATGCCAGAGAAATGCTTGTTGAGTAATAAGGTACGATGAAACCGAAGCCGCAGGACTAGGTAAAGTGCCCATTACAGAGGATTGAAGAGCTTTGATGAGAGCAAATAATTCTTCACGGTCCGTATATTCTTTAGTGATTCAGTGGGGTGGTGTGATGAGCATATTAGCAGGTTCAAGTAATCCGTACTTAATATCTAAAGTCTTCAAGGCGGGATGCATGTCTAAATATCTTTTTCTTTTATCCCGGGTGGCTTTCAAAAAATCTGGAGAAATTAATATTTTATTGCCTTGAAAGCTTAATAGACAATATTTTTTGTCAGTTTGCAAGATTTATCAAGCTTGTTGATGGTGAAGCAAACATGCATGGTGATGAGCTATTAGTTGAAAAGCGAGGTCTGATTCGATGTGCCCTTTGTAACTCCAAGGAAGGAGAAAAAGAGACGTTAAACATGTTGGGTAGTCAGTCTATTAGGAATTTAATGGGATCATTCAGCTCTGAGTTTTCCGGGACCGCATGAACCCTGATATTGGGGGTCATTACGAGTACGGTGATAGGGGGTTAACGGCACCGGTAAGGATGCCGGTGCCGTTAACCCCCTACCACTGCATTCCGAGGTCCCTTAGCGGGTCCCACTAAGGCCGGCTGGTTTTACCAGCCGCCCTTAGCGGGAGCCGTTAAGGGACCATGGAGCTAATAACAGGCCCGCTATTTGCGGGCCCGTTATTAGCTCCTTCCCCATTCCCATTGAGCCCTACAGGGGCTCAATGGGAATGGGGAATGGTTTTCAGAATGGGGACTTACCGGGTCCTCCAAAGTCAGATTGACCCGGTAAATCCCCATTCCGACTACCCGGACCCAGACACGGGATTGGAAGTAGTCATGGTGCTAATAGCATCATGGCTACCTCCAAACTCGTAATGACCCCCATTGTCTCTCCTGTTTCTGTCTTCTAAATTAGAAAATTCTGACTCTAAGAAAAGAAGTTAATGTTGCATGTGTTCCAGACCCTCTAGTCTATACTCAGTTGAAGAGATCTGCTCCTCTGCCTCCACAAGTCTGGAATTTATGATTTTAATATAATTTTTGAATGCACCAAAATCTTCAAGTAATGATAAGGATCTCAAGTCCAACTGAGAAATAGAAGACTGAATGGTAGAAAGCTCCATCCAAATTTTTTCCATCCCCTTATTAATGATAGTGAGTATATTTGAAGAAGCCACAGAGCCTTGTACTGCCATAATTTAATATAAAAGTTATTTTTTAGAGAAAATACTTGAAAATATGTGTAAAGCAGTTTAGGACACGAAAAAATGATATCTATGCAGTACTTCAGCAGGACGCAGGGTGTCAGCAGCGTGTTGGCCATAAAGACATGAAGGAGCCGTGCTCTCTGGAAATTCAATTGCTCGCGAGTTACCTCACGTGAAGTGGTGACAAGGTATCTGCGTTACGTGCCGAGCAGAAAGCTACACCAGACCGTGAGAGGCCAAGCGGTACAAGGGAAGCTCACCGGAGGGTGCACAAGTTGAGGAGTTACACAGAGTTCAACTGTAGAAGAGCAGTTATAGGCTCAGTGGTTGATTCAACTCTGGTAGTGCCGGGTGTCTGGGTTTGCTCGTTGAGTACAGGGCACACGCATTAGAGTGTTAAACGGAGATGCAAACTTCACCGTACGTTGCTTGGTACATGAATAATAGTTTGCTGAGGTATAGTATAACAATGATTCACCCATGACCATGTTTAGGGTTAATACGTTTACTCTGGTATGAGACCCGGTCCTCTAGTCAGCCATCTCGTCAGAACGCCAGCCACGCCCCCCACAGCTCATGCAATTAAACAGCTAAGATCCCTGTGACATTGATGTCAACTGATGCGAGCTGTGAGTCTAGCGTGTTCGACATTGAGCGAAACTCCAAGACCCTTCAAGGCTGCTTTTGGTGCTCGTCGTTCTCCGAACCGCCTTTTCAGTTCGACTCACTGAAGTGATGCAGCCTTGCATTGCTCGAATCACCATTGACACCAGCTTCTTCATTGTTGTTCTTGTAAGTCGAAGACCTGATCTTGGTGTCCCCAAACAGCGATCTCTGAGCCTCTGCATCGAATTGACTCACCTGTGCATCTTGGTACCAGCTCACCGTCATCAAACTTTGACTGCTGAACAAAGCTGGTAACCGCCCGATCCACACAGCTCAAGTAGATGCATCGAGACCGCAGCCAGCTTCCATCCGACCCTGACTCAAAGTCAGCGTGCCAATGGACTATTGCAACTGTCACATCTGCGACTCCAGATGAACCCGCCATCAACGCAGAGAAGCCGGGTTTCCATATAGACTAGATCGGTCATTTTAATCCCTTTTGCAACCTCAAGAAATATCCTTTTGGAATATTGTAGTCTTTTAATTGCCTTTTCTCCCCCTTCCTTATTACCCAGAGTACCATATCTTTTCGATCTTTTCATATTTTGTGTTCTTTCCACGGGGGTGGGTTTTGACTGTGTTTTCTAGCAGTGTCCAGTCATTTGATCGAATACAAAGGATCAAATGACAAAAATTTTGAGTCAAAAGGATCGAAAAACAATTATTTCGAATGCAGTTTTTTATTTATTTATTTAATACAGTTAAAACAGCTTTTTTTAAAAAGAAAAAAGGGGGTTGGGGGAACCCCTCCATATAAAAAACAAAAAAAATGCATTCAACCCTTTTTTTTCGGTCCTTTTGAGTAAAAAAAATGGCATTCGATCCTTTGTATTTCGACCCTTTCACCTATAACCTTTTCTAGCTAACTATTATTGTACATGGTGTGTTTGATTAAAGTATATATTTTTATAGAACCTTGATTGGAAATTCTTTTATTTTGGACTGCTTTACTTCGTTGCTACTGAACCACATTCACATCCCTCTTGAGAGTAGACCCTTCCCTCAACCCATGTTACCACAAAAGGTAAAGGTGGTATATCTCTTAACTGTGCCTGCTTTATCTTTATGATTGTGTTGGTTCTTGGTTTGAAGAAGTATGAGGGCTGAGTGAGCGCTTTAACCTCTACTCATCCTTGTACTCCTGCAGGGGAAAAAGTTAATTTGTTCTACTATGCATGTTAGCTGATCAACAGAGTGTTATTAACTATTCCTACTCACAGTATGCCTTTGGGTCAACACATACATTTGGTCAATGGTGGTAGCAGAAATGCTTCCTGGCATCATCAGGTTCCCTGGTTTGGAAAAAACCATCTGTCAGGAAACTCAACACTGCTGCTAATTAGGCAGCTGTTTTCAGTTATTAATGTGAATTTGCGGACCAATTATTGACCTCGGCACAGACAGCACCATTCTAATTATTACAAGAATGAATAAAAGATGCCGTTCTAGATTTAGGGTAAAGCACTCCGTCTAAGGTGTGATGTGTGAAGGCATCATGAAGCAAGACACAGTCAAAAGACTTAAAGTTCAAACAAAAGATATTTATTAACTTTAATGTCTGGATGGTTGAAGGCCTAATTTGCCCTATGCTAAGGTGGGTTTTCCTTACCTGGACGAAAGTAAGGAAAGTTTGAGTGAAAGAGTTCAACTTAATAATCCGTCTGTGTCCAAAATGTATTCTTGCCCTCACAACTATAACAAACAAAAGTGTGGGGATGTCAAAGTAAAAAGAAACAGTGTTTAACTTAAAGTTCTGAGCTTCCAGCTCCACTTCCCCAAGGACAGGAAAGTTCCATGAACAAGCATCTTGAGGTTTACCTTTCTCCAGTTCAAGGCAATATAGTTCAGAACCAATCCTGGGGTTCCCTTCCCTGTGTTTCAAATAACACAATCCAAACAAAAGGGGATCTTGAGACTCTGATCCCAACACAACACATATAGAGTAGACCTGCCAAATCTCAGGGTTCCCTTCCCCGAGATTTCAAGGTCTCACACAGGTTCCTTGGTACTTGCTCCTGTGCACCAAGTCACCTTTACCTAGTTTCCTTTATTGGTTTCTGGGTTTAGGGTGTGCTCTTGGGCTCTTAGCTGCCTCATTGCTCTGCCACCATGTGTCACATACCACTTTTCAAATGGTAGCCATGTCACACTGTAGTCCCTTTTTCTAAGGTTCGCTGTTTAGGTTTCCACCAACTTTTAATGTATTCAGCTTCAAACTTTGAGTTCATTCGTTGTGCAACAATCATTCAGTATTATTCAATTGTAGTTCAGGGTATCCAGTGATTTTACAGAAAATATTATTTCGATGGATTGTTCTAACGAACCAAACCGATTGAAAAAATAATATTTTTTTTATACATATGGGGCGAGGGGAGTAAGGGGTTAAAACGGGTGGGGAGGGGTTTGGGGTTAAAACATAGGGAAATGGGGGCTTGGGAGAGGGACACCCCCAAAGAAAAAAGACCAAATTCAGTGATATTTTTCTGTAAAATCACAGTGAACGTAGTTCAGAGTTTAATGTAGTCTTATGTTGCTTAATTATATTCAGATTCAAGATTTGAGTTAATTTGTTGTGCCACATGCACCCAGTATTATTCGCTGCGCCCCATCCATTTAACTGGTTTGCTTCAATGTTATATTTCCTTCAAGTTCAGTATTCAATATGCATTGGCTTCCTTTTAGTTTCCCTTTTAGTTTGGTAGTCAATATGCATTGGCTTTCTCTCAATTCACAGTTCACATGCTTTATGTGTTTTACTTTTATTCCTTGGTTGCAGACTTTCAATAACGTTTCTTCTAAGGCATGCATATACTTCAACAACAGGCAAATTAGTTCATAATGAAGGATTCAAAACTTTGAGACTTTCGAAAAACGTGCTTGTTCCATTAAGAAGGCACACGCCCACTCCACTACACTGTACAAGTCTCTGCTCTCATTTAACAATACCAGTTCACTTTATGAGCCTTGCGGTTACAGTAAACCCGGGTTTCTCTATCTGGGAAACTCACCGGCTCACTTTGAAGTCTTTTTCCATATCATGCTGGCCACAACTTGGTAGCTTCCTACCAGGGATTTTTTCTCAGCCCCGCAGACGCGCTCTTCCAGCACCACGGGAGAACGAGCAATCATTTTGATGGAATGAAGGACGACCCCATCATCTGGTCTCCTTCCTTCGACTCGCCTCTGCCCTACGGAGCTTCAGCTCCCACTTCACAGTCGCTGGGACGCTCAGCTACTTCAGTCCTCAGTGTGCTTCTTCGTCTGTAGAACGGCTCACTGCGGCTCCCATCAGTATCTCACCTCTCTCTTCTCACCTTCCTCTCCACACCCCTTTTATAAACCTGGCTGCATAAAAAGGTTGCAGGTGTGTGTCCTTTCTCTTAATTGTCTGACTACACTTATTGATGAGTCATACCTGGTCTTGGCAACAGCACTCCTCTGAGGCCCTCATCCTCATCTCAGTACCAAAGTGTTGTAGCTGCATGTTGGTGTGCATAACTCCTAGGCATCTCTTCCTCATCCCAGTACTGTCAAATGACACATGTAAAAATATGAGGGGACCTGGCTTATGATAGCCCAAAAAGATTGGGGGAGGGTTAGGTTTGTCATCAATAGAAAAAGGGGAGTACCATGTCTCGCACAAGGGTTCCCCAATCCTCACGGACCCTCCACCCAGCTGATCCTCCCTCGCTTTTCCACCCCAAGGATCAGGATCCAAGAGCAATGGCCTTTCCCTGGCCACCTTGCACAGGTTCCAAGGGGAGTAGGAGTGAGAATACCCTCAGGTTTCTCACAGATGTCACCAGCACCAAGATAACATTTGAGGGTTAAACATGGTCTCATAGTTGACCAAAGCTACTGTTTTCCTACTTGGCTCATACCTATCACAGACACCACCAGGTAGGAAGGATATGATTTTCACACTCCATCAGGATTGTCATGCACCAGACTTTTACTAAATAGCCCAAGCATATCATAGGCAGTGTTTCCTTTGCCAACAGAAAATGCAGAAAAGAAAAGATAGAAACCGTTACCCCAGGTGCGCCCCAATGCCCCTGGCACCTGTTTGTGCCATTGGCCTGGTATCTTGACTGACAGAAAATAGCTCTACCCCTGCCAAATAGTTTGCCGATAGCCAGTCTAAGATTTGAGCTAGGACTCTAGTCACTTAGGTCGCAGGTCGACTGGAACGTCTATCATTGTTCAGTCTAATATCAAACCCTAGGCGAAACACTCTATATGAAGACCTATCGGTCCATTTGAAGTGAATCTCCTGGGGTATTGTGTGACCTAAAAAGAGCTTACCAGGAGATTCTAACTAGATGTGACATTGACATGGACACTCTCCTTACTAATCCCATGAAGACAAAGAGGGTGCTATTAACAACAGACTGGATAAAGACAATTGACCGAACACGGTCTTCTGCAGTAGCGCCTTCTTTTTCTCCAACAGATAAGAGAGTTGGATACCTTCCAAACTACTTGACAAAATTCCCGGATGCAAACGGGAGAAACAACTTTCTTAGAGTGCGACTTGGTCTGGTTCACACGGGATCCGTCCTTGCCTGATGGGGGTGGGGTTCAAGAAGTAGGTCCTTATGCACAGAATGTCAGGATCCAACAGACCAGACAATTGAGCACTTATTAAGATTTTGTCATGGAACATGGGATGTTCGAAAGAAATACTTGGGGCAATGTATTGTTTCAATCGATTGGTTGTCATCCCAGGATTTTTGGGTGAGATTGATTGTGGGTTATGAAACTGCGCTGACGATAAATGCTGTCAGAGTGCTGCAACAGTCAGGTTTTATCTCTTCAAAATATGGACAATCCTCACCCTCTTTTCCATCTATTGAAAGCTGAAGATTTGAAATTGGCAAGCACTATTTCTTCTGAGTTTTAAAAAATGGTGATTATGTTAAAATTTTACTTAGATATGTAATATTTTGCCTTGTAAATTTGTGTTTTTGTAAAATTGTATTTTCTTTTTCTATGTGAAAAACCAATATTTGGTCATATCACAATAACAAAACAAAAAAAGAATGTCCAATTTTATTCAACTCCAGTAGTGCTACAATTATCAATATGTTTTAGATATTGTGGGAACGTTCTCAGGTTGGGTCGAGGTGTCACCCTGTCACAAAGGTCATACTGGGAAGGTCGTTAAATTAATAGGGATTTTGTGCCCTTGTTTGGAGTATCTGTGAACATAAACAACAACAGGAGTGCACATTTCACTGAGCAGTTGATTGAGAAACTTTGTACAGATCTTAAGATACAAGAGACACTACACTGCCTACATCAGCAGCAATGGAACAGCAAAAGGCCACCAAAAAGAACGAAATGGCTAGGTTTTGTGCTGAAACTGGACTCAAATGGCCTGTTGCTCTTCTTTTGGTACTTTTTAGCATTTGAGGCACTGATAATGGGAGCACTGGGTTAACATGTCAAAAGGTATTAATGGATTGCACCATGCATCTTCCCTCACCATCGTCACTGAATGCTACTTATGTAAATGTACACCTGACAGATGACATGATGCTGGGCTACTGCTGCAAGAAACGTATTATCTGCATTAAGTCTCTCAACTTGTATTTCAGAAATGGAGCCAGAGGAGGCATGGCGCTTACTGGAGCCAGGAATCTTTGTTCATGTGAAGGTCCATAAGAGGAATATGCTGGCTCTCTTCTGTAGGAGATCCTATTGCGTATTGCTAACAACAAATGCAACAGTGATGGGAAAAGAATTGCCCATCTGAGTCCACAAAACCCACTTTTAAAGGGGTAATCGTCCAAAGGATGAGGGGCCGGATCGCATTAGCTACTATTCTGCTCTTGTTCTTTATCTCATGATTTTAATTAGTGACTTGAGACTGTGAGAAGGGAAAACAAACTTGAAGCAGTTAATAAGAGGTCTTATTCTAAGCATGTGATCACCACGACCAAATTGAGGAGTTGGCCATGGTGGATGAAGAGACATATTATGGCATAGCAGGGAGGGGAATTGTGTGTTTCATGGATTATGGGACTGTGGAGTTGACTGTTCATTGAGTTATATTCTATGTGCAGCAAAATGTAAAGGACAGTTTGTTCCCTGATGATATGCCCTCCCTAACTGGATCTCAGTTGAAGATTATCGCAAGATGATTTCTGCCACTACTCCCAAGCCATAAATATCTCCCCCCCCCCCACACACACTTCCCAAAATCAGAAAAACTTTATTTTGGCATCAAAACGCCATCAAAGGTGATAAGCAAATATATAATAACGTAGGAGAGCATTAATAGGGCACTCAGCAAAATGGTTAAAATCAAAAAATCCATTTGAATGAAAAAAGCATACACTTGAGAAATAACAATAGGAGCAAAGATTTGATAACATATTCTAAAACAGAACGAGCAGATATAAATGCATAAAGTGCAGGTGTTACAAAGATTTTAGGAAATTCCTCAATGTCCCAGCTTTCACCATACGGCGTAATGCAATGTATACAACATCCAGGTTATTTGAATTTTTACATAATTCTTCGGCTAACAGGACTCAAAATTAAGATTGGATAAGCAGGAGCTACAAGCAGCTCCTGGGTAGCCAGCAATAACCAGTCACTGGAAGTACCACTGAGGAATGGTTGGCTTCCTTTCTCAGCAACATAACATCTCAGATAAAATTGGATAATATATCCTTTGACCCAATTACAGTTGAGTTTGGTGTCCAACAAGGAGCCTGCATTACTCCAATTTTATTTTCCATTTATCTTAAACCACTTCATAATGCTTGATCAGAATTAGGTGTTGAATTCCAAAACTATGCGGATGACAATGGCATCATTATCAAGCTGGAAGGAGACCTTCAATCGAATCAAACTAAAATCAAACATATCAGTGAAGGTTTTGAAAGATGGATGTTTGAAAATGGGCTGGGTTTAAATAAAGAAAAAACATATCATGATTGTAAGTGCACCTAAAGGTTATAGCAATATATTACAATGCTATCCAGAATTCAGACTGGGCGGACAGAAGATTAAACCTGCAAAAGTTGTCAAGACCCTTAGAGTTCTCCTTGATTCTGAGCTCTCCATATCTTCACCGGTTTCACTTATCGTGCGATCAACCAATTTTCATCATATGCTACTAAGGCAGGTGGGATCTATATAATCCGTGCACCACTGTGCAACGTTTGCTAGAACCATTGTGGGAGCAAGATTAGATTATTGAAATTACCCCTTTTCATGAGCTATCGAATCATCTATACATTCCTTGCAGTTATTTCGAAACCCTGCAGCTCGGATAGTCATGAACCTCCTTAAACATGTCCACATTTCTCCAGCTCTCAAAACTCTTCACAGGCTTCCTATAATCTAGAATATCCTTTAAATTGCTTACCATTGCCCACAAAATGCTCCCAATTATCTAAAGAAACATCTAAAATGGTATTCATCTAGTCGCCCATTACGGTCTTCCTATAAATATCCCATGCTTTCCCTGACATAAACAAATCTAGATGATATGATATCTAGATGATATGGCAGATCAAGTACAGTCTAAGCAATCAAACTTTGGAACCGCTTAACACTTGATCTAGGGAAAATTCGAGATTGTTGTTTAAAAAAAAATAAACATATTTTTTTATGTTGTGTTTATTGATTTTTGCATTATAAACAAGTAACAAACAAAACCACCCTACTGCCCCCATCCCCTCGCTCAGGACATGAGCCATCATTCCCAGTTACAATTCATAGCTCCAGATATAAAAACTTTACAGAAATTCACAAATGTGCAGGTTTTGTGGGCACCATTGTATTTTAAGGTCACTTTGAAGAAAAGACAATAGTAGGCCCCACTCTTGTTTAAACGCTGCATTCTCCCCTTGAATTCTATATGTGACCCATTCCATCGCCATTATTTTCCAAACTTTCTGGCAACCCTTGCACTCAGGGCTGTTCCTGTATCCCTACAGCCCACCCTGCACTTGACACCCGATATCTGCACTTGCACTTGCCACCAGCTGGCCGCACTTTTTATTTATTGTCTTTATTTATTTACTGTTTATCCTATGCACCGCACTGCCGCTTCCTATCTTCCCCCCGCACTTTTCCCTTTCCCCCTCCCCTGCACTTGTGCGATCTCAATGTCACCTGGCCTAGTAAGATCGTTATCTCTATCTTCCCTCTGTTCTCCCTCCCTTTCCTCATCGCGCCTTGAAAGACTTGTGTATAGGCGCGGTATAAATGCAATATCATATCATATCATAAGCCTCCCCCTGATTCCCCGGTCACCACTAACTTGTACCCTCAACATACCCCACTTCTCCCTACCCAACAGAAACCCCTCTCCCAGATTTGAATCAATGTCATGATGCCTACCCCCGGGCATCCGGATCGAGTCCATCAGCCCCGGGAGCAGGCATCCAGATACTTATTAAAACCCCAACAGCCCCGGCTGGGGGCTGTTTGGATTCAGTCCTGGTGCCTTAGGCGCCAGGCTCATCATAGAAATCAATCCTGGCGCCATAGGCGCCAGGCTCATAGACTTTACTTATCTTATGCAGACCATGCTGCAAATGAGTCCAAGCCAACATGAGGCCTGGATGGGACTATTTTATTACAGGGACTATTTTTCACTCTGGTGTGGTTTTGGGGAACTTCTTACCTGGGACTACTTTGCAGGCTATTTAAACCACGCCTGAACAGCAGCCCATGCTTCGTGTTATTCTGCATCCAGCAGCGTAACGCTCACCGTGTCTGCAAGTCAGCATCCAGTCTTCTGCCACGCCCACCTCGAATCCGGAGCTCCTAGACAAAAGGAAAAGAAAGGAGAAGAGGTTAGATCACGGACATTATTTGATTCCTTACCTGATTCCAGACCCAGCACATCTCCGACCCTGGGAAGGACATTATTTCAGCACGCGTCGCTTCGCCAGCAGCAACGCCGCGTTATACTCACCAGTCCACTGCATCTTTTGACTCGGCGCTGCCTCCCTCAATTTCTTCGTCGAAACCCAGCACCTGGGGGGAAAACAAAAGGAATAACAAGGTGAGCCGAGAAAACCGTCAAAGACAATCTCTTGCCACCATAGGCTTACCTGCTTTACCACTGGAGGTATTATCCTTTAATTCGCCGCATCTTCCTATGCCACACCTATAAAGGGAGAGAAAACAGCAAGTTAAACTCATGCAACTTTTACCGGACAGTGTTTGGTAATACAGACTCTTACCTGAATGCCATCAGCTGCCTCCAGGGAATATTCTTTTGGACCCAGCTCCAACCTAACGAGGGAATGGAACAAGAGTGAACATCGGACATATTGAACTCTTTGAACTTTATAGACACTGGAGTCAATATTCCTCCGGAACTCCTCCAGTACCTTCAAACCAGTGAAGTAACTGGTATCTACGCGCCCTTGCATCCCATGCAGGATAGAGAGCTCATCATTTAAAAACATAAGGTGAGGTTACCAAGAGGGGATATCGGAGGTGATTAGTGGGGAGAACGAGAACAGTTGGGGGGGCCATCACTAAAGTCCACGGGTGGCTAAATCCCTTTCTCCATTTGCAGGAGAATACTTCTACGAGTCCAGCAGACAAGATTAGGCGGGCCAGTCCAGACTGTCATCTCTGCACTATGCATCACGTTGGTGGAGACCGCAGCTGTCTGGGTCCGATCGACGCCCCTGTGCGAACCAGGTGAGCGTAACAGAACACGAAGCCTATCTACAAATCCCCACCCGGGCGTAAGGAGACTTCAGAAACCGACCAACTAGCCGAATTGTTAGGGGAACTTAGGGCAGAAGTGCACTCTGCGCGCCAAGAAACTAACGCCCTCAGGAGAGAATTGATTGTGTCAAAAGAGCGCACTGATGATCTTGCCAGACAACTGCTGCAAAACCAAGACGGGCAAACACCACTACCTGGACTTGGGGGGAATTCAACCCCCATTTCATCGAGCAGCCCTGTGCAAGTGGTTCTACCAGGGAGCATTCCTTTAGCTCCACCCGAACGCTTTGCTGGGGACCCGAAAAGGTTTGCCGTGTTCATGAACCAATGCTGCTTGCACTTTTTATGCAGACCAGGAGCTTTTCCAAACGACCAAGCCAAAGTAGCCTTTGTACTGTCATACCTTAGTGGCAGCGCAGCGGATTGGTCAATTCCATTAGTCAACCAGGATGACCCTCTTCTTCAGGATTTTCAGGGTTTTCAATTGAGCATGGAAAGACTATTCGCCAGACATTCACAGGGACAGGCCCTGGATAATGAACTTCTATCCCTACGACAAGGAAACCAGGACCTGCTAACTTATATCGCAACCTTCAATAGGTTGGTGGTGGAAACCGGATGGCCAGAGGTAAAGCGAATTACATTATTTCATCGTGGACTTCAGGGGGAACTCAAAGATGTTTTGGCCCAAGTTGTGAACCCACCTAAGGATTGCTCAGAATTTATAGATTTAGTGGTCCAGCTAGACCACCGACTTCAGAATAGAAAAGCCGATCGAGCTAAATTCGAGAATCGGGTATTGGTTAAACCCAATGTTACTCCCAAAGGAACAGATGCATCAGAACCAATGCAGATCGGGGGGTTAAGGGACCCTTAACTCAAAAAGAAAGAGATAGGAGACGATAGATGCAGTTGTGTCTGTACTGTGGGGCCTCAGGACATTTTCTACGGGATTGCCCTATAAAACCATCCAAGAAAGTAGTCAGAGTTGCTGATAGAAATCAAACAGGGCCTGATTCGGGAAATGACCATGCCCGACAAGCGTAGAGGTCCGCTTGCCGAGCTTAAAGAAGGACACTCAGACCTCGCGCCTAATCATACCAATGGTCCTTATTGATCCAAGGCAGCCATCACGTATGCACGCAGTTAGGGCATACATTGATAGCGGGGCCGTAGGAAACTATGTGGACCACGAATTGGCTTCTAGGATGAATCTACCTCTCTGTAAAAAGACCACTTCGGATGTTATCACCACAGTCGATGGAACTGGAATTGCCTCTGGGCCTGTAACTCATTCCACCACAGAGATGACACTGTTGGGTCAAGATGGGCATCGAGAGACTATTGTGTTTGACTTAATCAAAGCCCCGCAGTTCCAAATAATACTGGGGATACATTGGTTGGAAACACATAATCCTTGTATTGATTGGCGAGAGAAGAGAGTAACCTTCCCGAAGTGTGCACACACCTGTTACCCGGAAAAAACCTTGAACAAAAGTCTGGCCACAGTCGCTAATCCAGTCATGCAGTTACCTCAGGAATATCAAGAATTCCAGGATGTTTTCCAAAAAGAACAGGCAAACACCTCACCACCTCATAGATCATAAGATTGTCAAATCGACCTCATACCCGAGCACAACCTCCATGCAGTAGGATCTACGCCCTTACTGAACCCGAAAACTGTCACCTACGACAATACTTGGACCAATACCTTGCTAATGGCTTCATTCGTCCATCTAAGTCCCCTGCATCTTCAGCTTTATTATTCGTGCCCAAAAAGGAAGGTGACCTCAGAACGTGCATAGACTACCGCGCATTAAACCAGATCACGGTGAAGAACCGATATCCACTGCCTCTGATCCCCGAACTACTAGACCAAGTAAAGGATTCTTGCATCTACACTAAATTAGATCTCCGAGGGGCATATCATCTGGTACGTGTAAAGAAGGGCGACGAATGGAAGACCGCTTTTCGCACCAAGTACAGATTATTCGAATATCAGGTGATGCCCTTCGGGTTGTGCAATGCACCAGCAGCCTTCCAGTATTTTATGAACGATGTCCTTCGTGAACTCATTGATGTCTGTGTTGTCGTATACATAGACGATATTCTAGTGTACTCCTCCTCAGAATCAGACCATGTTAAGCACGTTCGTGCAGTCCTTGAGAAACTACGCCAGCACAAGTTATATGCAAAATTGGAAAAATGTGTTTTTCATGCTACAGAAGTTGAATTCCTTGGATTTATCCTGACCCCAAAAGGAGTCCGAATGGACTCTCGAAAGGTGGACGCAATTCTCAAGTGGCCATCACCCAGTTCAGTTAAAGGGGTGCAAAGCATGCTTGGATTTGCTCATTTCTACCGCAGATTTATTCCTGACTTCTCATATGTTGTACACTCCATCACAGCACTTTTGCGAAAAAACAAACGCTTCTTGTGGAACGAAGAGGCTGAAAAAGCCTTCCAAGAACTGAAATTGAAATTCACGTCGGCACCTGTCTTAAAGCATCCACGCCCCGAGCTCCCATACATAGTTGAAACCGATGCATCCAGTTTAGCCATGGGGGCTGTCCTGTCCCAGAAGGATCCAGAAACCGGTCAACTTCATCCAGTAGCATTTTGGTCCAGAAAATTCTCGGCCCCCGAATTAAACTATGCGGTTACCGATAAAGAGTTGTTAGCCATCAAATCCGCCTTCAAGGCTTGGCGGCATTATCTTCTCGGTGCCAGGCATACCATTACTGTAATCACCGATCACAGAAACTTGCAGTATTTAAAAACAGCCAAGGCCCAATCATCGCGTCAACTTCAATGGGCCTTATTCCTTGCCGAATTCGATTTCTTGATCACTTATCGACCAGGTTGTAAGAATGGTAAGGCAGACGCTTTATCCCGAATTGGGATGGGAGAAGCATATTCAAACCCGGAACCGGTGCCTATAATTCCTGAACAAAGAATTTTTGGGATAACTACTCTACAGACCTTAGAAGATATTCATCTAAAGATCCAACAACTTTTCGATTCAGCAGCCCTGCAGGACTGGGTTAAAAAGGGCCAAGATTATTCAGTTGTCAATGACCTACCTTACTATCAAGGGCGTCTACAAGTCATCTCCAACTACCATGAAGCTCTGATGGAAGGGCACCCAGGTATTGCAAAAACTGAAGCTAAAATTAAAAGACAATTCTGGTGGCCCACCTGCCGAAAAGATGTAAAGTCATTTGTACAGTCTTGTGGCATCTGCGCCCAGAACAAAAGTCAAAAGAAGAAACCAGCTGGTCTTTTACACCTTTAGATATTCCACCCACACCATGGCACACTTTGTCTTTAGACTTTATTACAGATCTACTGCCATGTAATGGATTCAACACCATTCTAGTTATTGTGGATCTTTTTTCCAAGATGGCCACTTTATTCCTTTAAAAGGATTACCTTCTGCTTCAATCTTGGGCAAGGAATTTCTCGAAAATATTGTTCGAATACATGGATTTCCTTCCATATTGATCTCTGACCGAGGTAGTCAGTTCATTTCACAATTTTGGCAGAAGTGTTGTCAATTGGCACAAATCGACGTAAGGTTATCAACCAGTCACCATCCCCAAACCGATGGTCATACGGAGAGAACCAACCAGACTCTTGAACAATACCTACGTTGTATGCTCCACCAAACCGAAAGTAATTGGAAGGACATTTTATGGATTTCTGAATATGCATACAATAACTCTGTACATTCAGGAACCAGACAAAGTCCCTTTTATACCATATATGGACATCATCCTCGAACCTCAGAGCTCGATTCGCCCCAGCATTTAGAAATGCCGGCAGTAACTCATCTGCATTCTACTATTACACAAGCTTTTAAAGAGGCAATAAAACATTTGAAACAAGCAAAAGAGAAATACAAGAAAAATGCTGATCAACATAGAAGTGAGACTCCACCATATTGAATCGGAGACCAAGTTTGGCTGGCTACAAGACATATACCTCTGAAAGGAACTCAGACTTTTAATCCTAGATATTTGGGACCTTACACCATTAAGGCCATTATCAACCCGGGTGGGCGTCAAATTAGAATTACCCTCTAATATGCGGATTCATCCTGTCTTTCATGTTTCACTTCTAAAACCAGTTCAACCTGGCACAAGATTAATCAAACCACCTGACCCCATCCTAATAGATGGAGAACCTGAATTCGAGGTAAAAAAACATCCTGGACTCTAAAATGGTTAAATCAAGACTTTTTTATTTAATCGACTGGAAGGGTTACGGACCACAAGAAAGGTCATGGGAACCTAGTGACCACGTTCATGCTCCTTGATTGGTGAAAAAATTCCATCGGGACTTCCCAGACAAGCCAGGGCCAAGGGAAAGAACAACTTTAGGGGGGGCCTTGGGGGGGAGTGCTGTCATGATGCCTATCCCCGGGCATCCGGATCGAGTCCATCAGCCCCAGGAGCAGGCATCCAGATACTTATTAAAACCCCAACAGCCCCGGCTGGGGGCTGTTTGGATTCAGTCCTGGCGCCTTAGGTGCCAGGCTCATCATAGAAATCAATCCTGGCACCATAGGCGCCAGGCTCATAGACTTTACTTACCTTATGCAGACCATGCTGCAAATGAGTCCAAGCCAACATGAGGCCTGGATGGGACTATTTTATTACAGGGACTATTTTTCACTCGGGTGTGGTTCTGGGGAAATTCTTACCTGGGACTACTTTGCAGGCTATTTAAACCACGCCGAACAGCAGCCCATGCTTCGTGTTATTCTGCATCCAGCAGCGTAACGCTCACCGTGTCTGCAAGTCAGCATCCAGTCTTCTACCACGCCCACCTCGAATCCGGAGCTCCTAGACAAAAGGAAAAGAAAGGAGAAGAGGTTAGATCACGGACATTATTTGATTCCTTACCTGATTCCGGACCCAGCACATCTCCGAGCCTGGGAAGGACATTATTTCAGCACGCGTCGATTCGCCAGCAGCAATGCCACGTTATACTCACCAGTCCACCGCATCTTTCGACTCGGCACTGCCTCCCTCATTTTCTTCGTCGCAACCCAGCACCTGGGGGGAAAACAAAAGGAATAACAAGGTGAGCCGTGAAAACCGACAAAGACAATCTCTTGCCACCATAGGCTTACCTGCTTTACCACCAGAGGTATTATCCTTTAATTCGCCGCATCTTCCTATGCCGCACCTATAAAGGGAGAGAAAACAGCAAGTTAAACTCATGCAACTTTTACCGGACAGTGTTTGGTAATACAGACTCTTACCTGAACGCCATCAGCTGCCTCCAGGCAATATTCTTTTGGACCCAGCTGCAACCTAACGAGGGAATGGAACAAGAGTGAACATCGGACACACTGAACTCTTTGAACTTTATAGACACTGGAGTCAATATTCCTCCGGAACTCCTCCAGTTCCTTCAAACCAGTGAAGTAACTGGTATCTACGTGCCCCTGCATGCCATGCAGGATGGAGAGCTCATCATTTAAAAACATAAGGTGAGGTTACCAAGAGGGGATATCGGAGGTGATTAGTGGGGAGAACGAGAACAGTTGGGGGGCCATCACTAAAGTCCACGGGTGGCTAAATCCCTTTCTCCATTTGCAGGAGAATACTTCTACGAGTCCAGCAGACAAGATTAGGCGGGCCAGTCCAGACTGTCATCTCTGCACTACGCATCAGGTTGGTGGAGACCGCAGCTGCCCGGGTCAGATCGTCGCCCCTGTGGGAACCAGGTGAGCGTAACAATCAAAATCCTATGATTCCCGAAGGATTTAGACCCCAGGCATTTATCCGATATTCTAATCAGAGAATATAACTGTGGGAGGTTCCCTAATGCTTCCATCTGGGTTCCAGTAGGCATCTGGTGTTCATTGGCTCCTCTCAGGCCCCTTGATTGTGAAGCTTACATGTCTGCTCGTTGGCTGTTGCTCAATAGTCTATACCGGATTGTCTGGTGGTTACCAGAGACAAGTAGTTATCACTGGTCCTGACACTTTCGTACCCATCACTGTCTAAGTGTGCAGTGGTGAAACGCTTTTCCCGGCTGTTCTTCCTGTCGATCACCTCTCGCCATCACGGTTTAGACCCCAGGGACTCCTTTTGCAGTCCCCTCCCGCCACACACTTCTTGGGCACTCTCGACCATTCTCAGGGACGTCTACTTTTCAGAGGAGGGGGTCAGGGTGGTCTAGGCTCTTTCTCGTCATCAGCCATCTGTAATATTGCCCTACCCTCCTTTCAGGTAGTTATACAATACGGTCTATGATTCAAAGGGAAGATAATGCCAAAGGGAAAGGTCCATTTGTATTTGGTGGGTTCCCTGAGACCAGGCCACCCTCAGTATTGTTTCTTTCTGTTCATACAATGACATTGCCTCCAATACGTCCCTAGGCCATGCGCTGGGCTCTGATCTCTTAGGACCCACCCTAGGAATTCTATCTAGTCAGGCGTCCTTAGGCGAGGTGTTATTTGTATCCACATCTTCCCCTAGGTTCGCCACCGCCATGGACATTGGCAATGTCTGTGAACTGACTGGGGGGCAGAACGGAAATCTAACTCACTAAAGAAAGACAAAGCTAAGAATACGGTCTGGCCATCAGGGGCAACAAAAAGCTACAACTTCTAATAGGTCCCAATTCAAAAAATTGTAAAACTCTAGGCAATATAATGAGGGCCTACCACTAACCCCTACATGCAACTTCCTTAATACTTGCCCTCCCAAATCACCTAATGTTCACTAGCAAATGACCCTTACACCACCTGTGCCTACACCCTAAACTGCATTTTACAGTGTATCTGGACTAAATACAGTTTACACGTGGCACAAATGCTGCACATGATGAGACGAATGCTGGCATTAAAATGGCTATGTTTCTGTGCTACAGGAACTTCCTTAGTTTGGACTTTTTCGCACATTTGGGGCATCCCAACATTCCCCCTTTCTTTAATCAATTAATAATCTTTTTAGTTGCTTTCTTCTCTTCCTGTTCTCGTTCTCTTGCGCAATCATAATCATCTTTTGGTACCCAAATTTTGCACACATTGTGCAAGTTCCCTCCAACGCTTGCATAGTCCCATGGAGTACATCCCAAGAAACTAGTCTCCATCTACCGTTGGATCGGCATAACACTCTAGATAGTTCTCTGAATCGGGAGGGAGGGACCAGAGAGCGGATGTTCTATCCACACCATCTTATGCTCAATCTTACTGTCCCATTCACCAGTTTGCATTTGCACATGTTTGCAAATGAGAGTGGCATTACCTGTTCTTACCGCAAGGGTCATTATTCTGCTTCCATAGGACATAGATTTAGCACAGCAAGAAAGTATCAGCTGACAGGAACAGAAATTATAGATAGAAAAAGAAGAGTAGGGAAAGTAATCTTACAATCATTAATCAATTGGGCGTCCATGAAAATATTTTTGTTAGCCAGTCTGGCCCCTTGGTAATCCCTCCATCTTTCTCTGTGCCAGTTCATAAATTGTGGAGGGCCTTCATTGCAGTACTTAGAGAACCGTTGTCCAGGTCATGGGGTGGGTATAGGTGAGGCAGGTGGCGCCTATTCTTTTACACACTCCCCCTTCTATGGTAGTGAGGAGATCTAAGATGAACCTATTCTGTAATGTCATAACCCTGAGCACCCTTAGTTTATCTTTCACGGCAGTGAGGCTATGCTCTGTCCAATTGGCAAGCTGGACTATGTCCCACCGTACTATCTGCAACCACTTTGCATTTGTGGCTGCCTGCACACCAGCAGCTAACAGCAATGCAAAGAAGCTCTCAGTCTTGGTGAAAAGCCTGTATTGGGCAGGTATTTTATTCAATTAGCCTGTGGATTCTTGGGAGTAGTAGTTTGATATTCTTCTGTGGGTAAAAGTCAAGGATCGCTTAATGCACTGATGGTTGGGGGTACAGGTGGAGTCTGGGGGTACTGAGTGGCTAGCGAAAGGTGGTGTTCTTGTTGATTTCAAAAAGAAGTTAAAAACATTTTTCTTCAGGGCTCCTTAGTTCCTGCCTTGACTCTGTCCTTTGAATCTGCTTCACTCTCTGTCCTTGTTTTGTTTTTGTCCTTCATGCGCGCCTTGAGGCCCACAGGCGATATGGCGCGTTACAAGGAATTAAAATAAATAAAATAAATTAACAAAATGGGTGAGTGCAGGGTGACCAGGGAACTGACCTTATGCTATGATGGTGGAAGATTAAAATAGGCCATGTCCCCGTACAGACAAAACAGGTCCATGAGGGTAGCCATTCCGTCTTGCAGGGCTTGCATACAAAAGTCTGGGTGCAGTTGGAGTTCCTTCTGATGGGCACAGTCCCATTTCCTCTGAAACAGAAGTAAGTTTGTGTGAGTCTCTGTCACTTAACATGTTGTTCATGGTGTTGCAGAAATGTTAATCGTTTGTCATAAGCATTCTAGACAGTTTTGCATTGGTCGTTGGTAGCCACTACTATGTCTTCTCTAAAGACCACCAGCCGCATAGCTCCGAACACAGCTCGTCCCCATCACCCATTTGATATGCCAAATGTTCGGTCCTTCGGTATGTACCTGCAGTCTGACCGTGTACTTCCTCTGGCTTTTCCCCTTGCAGTCATCCTTGTTAATCTTTTCTACTATTGCTTGAGCCGCGTGTCCCTGGAACTGTCTCGTACCTTGCAGAGAACTAGGTGAGCTAAACACTGTTCCATTGAGGGTGACACTTCCTTGGGCAAGAATAATCTGGGGGTGCCAACAGCATGTCGAATGACTCTACACACATAGCATGAATTGTTATACTCATTCCTACCCACCTCTCTCATGCTACTATACCACAAATCGGTAGCTTCAGAGTAATGCTCTTCTATAATGCTGTTATATGCGCTCTCCTGATCGTAGATACCTCTTTTTGAACTGGTCACAGGGTTAATAGAAGTGGCTAAAATATTTACTACATTAGTGCTATTATTCCTCCCTTTTCAAGCCGCTATCACCATAAGTTGCATCAGAAAGAGGGAGAGAGAGCGAGAGAGAGAGAAAGAGAGAGTGAGAGTGAGAGTGTGTGAGATAGAGAGAGAGAGAGAGAGAGAGAGAGAGAGAGAGAGAGAAAAAGCACACAAAAGACACACAATGAAACCAATAGTTTCTCTTGCGGCCTTCCAACAGTGCTCCTCTAAGCTGTGAAGAAAACTTACCACGCTTTCGCCTAAATGGGCACAATGAGTTTCAAACAGTCATGGAGTTTCCTTCTTTACTCATCTTTTAAATGTCTGTATTTTCCCAGGTGCCCTCCTGGTGGTGGTGGATGGAGCTGGTGCTGGTATCTTTGCAGACATCAGTGAAGTGCATCCACGATCTGCGGCCCTTCACTTTGATTGCGGTTAGGATAGAGAATATTACTTCATAAGGTATGGAAAACTTCAGTTTGTGACACTTTTTACTGAATGTCCATATGAATACTTTATCGCCAGGGTACAGTTGGGGCTTTGGTAGGAATGCTGGGTCCCTTGACTGCGTTGCAGCTGGCTGGTGCAGATGTGGGGCGATCTGAAGGGAGATAACTTTTCCACATGTGGTTAAATCCCTAAGGTACCCCTGAAACTAATCTCCCAACACTTCTGCACTTTTATGAGCATCTGAGATTGTTTGAGGAGGGACAACGGGCGTATGCATCTGCCGGTCCGTAACCACCTTGTGAGGTGTCAAGTAGTGGTCCTTGCTTATTGAACAATGCCAGAGCCAAACAATAGAATCAACTCTTTTTTAAGGCGTGGTATATTTTGGACAGTTTATTTTTAGGCAATCAGGGTTCGAAATTCCCATGTGCCAGGCAATAAATGGCTCCTGGTAAGGCCTCCCACTAAGGCTGCCAGGAGCTGTAAAACGCGCCTACTTGAAAACCTGATTCTGTAGTAATTGCCAGCTACTACCACTAGATGGCAGCAGAGCATAACAGGAGCTGCAATTTGTCAGGAAACTGGAAGTACATTCACAGGTACATTTGTTTCCATGGCCCTCATTACGACCCTTGCGGAAATTGACTGACCGGACCGCAACAGCGTAAATAGCGTTTCCGCCATTGCACGAAGGAGCAAAGTGCGGCTAATTACGACCCATCGGGCACGAGCATTACGCCATGGCGGAATCCGAAAGGCTGCGATGGCGGAAATGACCCCAAAACGGCCCTTACCGCCGCCGTACGCTGCACCAGGTGCAATACCGCCACCCATCTTAGCGGTCACCGTAATGAGCGGGCACCGTAATGAGCGGGCACCGCAAATTACGGGCACCGTAAATATACGGAAACGGAAGTAAAAGCATGTGGCCGGAACGGGAAACAGCACGCCGCACAACTATAAAATCCGAATCCCAACACAACCATTAAAAATCCGACCCTGACACACATCCCAACCCGTTAGCAACCCCAGTTAAAAAAATAAATATGGGAAAGGTAGCCAAGAAAGCGTGTGATCGCAAGCGGCAGGTCCACTTCTCCCGAGAGGAACTGACCGTGCTGACCGAGACCCTGCAGGAAAATGCCGCCGTCGTCTTCTCCAGTCAAATGACCAGGACGGCCCTTGCCAACAAGAAGGCCATATGGGCCCTTGTGGCACAGCGCGTAAGTGCGGTGGGGACAACACCCCGCACGCCACAGCAATGTCGCAAGCGGTGGGACGACCTGCGGATCCGCGTACGCAGCATACTTTCTGCGAACAGGAACATCGCCACAGCTACCGGGGGGGGATCAGAGTCGCCCATCAAGTTGACCCCCTGGGAGGAGATCTGCGCCTCCACCATAGGAATGGAGAGCATAGAGGGAGTCGGAGGGATGGAGAAAGGAGTGCCGACATCCGGAGAATCAGGTAGGTTGGCCAAGAGAAACAATGCGAAATCCACAAACCACGAACATGTGCAGTACCATGTGACCCCATAGTGCAATACATACTTTGCCCTGACAGCGCCCTCTAAAAGTCAGAATGAATAAACAAATTAATCAAGATGCCATAAACAACCCCTACATGTGCAGCATGCACCCCCTAACTGCAGGCAGCCAAATGAATGCGTCCTCAATCCACACGAAAATGAGACCACCTCCAAGGCCCAGTCCCATATCAGCCTCATGTACCACCCCAATGCATTTGATACGTTGCCATTCCAAATCCGACAGACCCATAACTAACGCTCGCCCCTCTTTACTCCACCACAGGGTCCGATACCAACGACGAGCTGCAGGACACCCCTACCAGCACGCCTGCAAAGAGGGCCAGGACCAACGTCCCAAGAGCCTCCACCTCAGGTGCAAGGATCAAGACACGGCAGCAGCAGGAATCAAGTGCCAGCACACTGGAGGGGACTGCAACAGGCACCCCAGCAGCCAGCAAGTCCACAACCCCAGCACCACAGGTCCCCCCAAAGAACGTATCTGATGGCACTGCCTCTGGTGGTAGCAGCACCATAGGTGACACAGCTGTCATGCCAGCATGCTCCGACACGGAAAACAGTGCTGGCGACGTAGGTACCATCCATGACCTTTCCCAATCCCCCTGCATGTCCCATCCCCTACACCATGACGAAACCACGCAGGGGCACCCAGAAGACGACGACTGGCCAACCCCCACAAGTCCTGTGCCAAGGCAACATGTGTTGAGCAGCCCCCCTGTCACACCACCGCAAATGTCCATGGCCCAGCAGAGGCAACAGTCCCTCGACCTGCTGATCGAGCAACAGCAGGAAGTGTCCACGCTACTCAAGGACCATGCGAATGAATGCGGGGGTTCCAGGGCAGCCATGGAAACATCCACCGAGACACTCAGGGCACAAATAGAGAAAAGTAGTGAGAGCCTCAGGGGAGAAATGGAGAGAAGCACCGAGAGCCTGAGAGCACAAATGGAGAAAAGCACCGAGAGCCTGAGGGGGGAACTGAATGCGACGTCCAAAGACGTTTGTGCTGAACTTGCTGCTGTGCGCCGTGTGCTCTCGGAGCTCTCACAAACCCTCAGAGACATGCATGGACGCGAGCAGGCAGAGACGTCATCCGTGGCAAGTTCCGTCCAGGGCAGCCCCCAACGCAGATCTGGCAGGAACCTGCGCTCCACGGGCAGGGGTGCCCCTGATACCCGTAGAGGGGGCTTGCAATAGCGTCTACCCACGGGCAGCATGCATATTTGGACACTGGTGTTGGGGGGGGAGGAAGTAGGGTGGAGGGGGTGTGTTGGGCTTCACTGGGTGGCGGGTCCATAGGGTGTATGAATCAAATCACATTAACAATACAGCACTTCATTATCATCCAATGACATGTGTGGACATTGATATTTGCGTACGAGGCCTTCATAGGCGTACAGTCCACTATGTGCCTGTACTACACACACACAGTGCCACAGGTCCCCTTTCCGTGTAATAGGCACCATGCGTGGTTGCTAGAAGCATGCATCTATGATGCTCTGTCGGATTGCACGTGCATCCTGTGCCTCATGGACTCCTTGGGGTGCCTCCACATCCCCACCCTCATCATCATCATCTTCAGGTGCATGCAGTACAGCGTCAGGGGGCATGGGCACATTCCTACGTATGCACATGTTGTGCAGCATGACACATGCCATGACCATCTTAGAAACCCTCTCATGGCTGTACATGAGTGCCCCGCCAGACCTGCTGAGGCTGCGGAAACGAGCCTTCAGTAGGCCGAATGCCTGTTCAATGACCACACGGCTACGTGAGTGGGCATGGTTGTAGTCCTCCTCATGCTGGTTCTGTGGGTTCCGGATTGGTGTAAGGAGCCATCTCTTCAGTGGATACCCGGCATCACCTGTATGGGACGAATAAAGGGTGTCAGTGGAATGATAGTGCTAAGTAGCCCCCCCCCCCTCCTGCAAGGTCATTGACGCATCAAATGGGCCACGATGTCATGCATGGAATGAGACTCACCGAGTAGCCAGGATCTGTGCCCTGCGTGTCGCTCCATGTAGCGTGGTATTCTTGTGTTCCTCAGGACCATAGAATCATGGGTAGATCCTGGAAATCTGGCACAACAATGCGTAAAGATCTTGTTGGAGTCACACACCATTTGCACATTGATTGAATGAAATTGTTTCCGGTTGCGGTACTGGACCTCCATGGCATGTGGGACAACCAATTCAACATGGGTGCAGTCGATGGCACCAATGCAACCCGGGATGCCGCCAAGTGCATGGAATCCCACCTTTGCGTTGGTAATCTCCTGGTACGTGCGTGGTAGTGTGATGTGGTCGTCGGCGTGCTTCAGGAGGGCATCGTGCACTTGGGAGAGTGTCCGTGAGAACAGTGGCTGTGAAATGCCATGCAAGTGCCCCACTGTGTGCTGGTAGGTGCCTGTGGCCAGGAAGTGGAGTACAGACACCACCTTCAGTAGGGGTGGGATGGCGGTTGGGCTATCTATCATGCTCACGAGGTCAGCATGTGTCATGTCCACAATGGCGATTATGGTGTCCCGGTCCAAACGGTAGAGGGTGTGGATCTGCTCAGCAGTGAGGTTGAACGGATCAGCTCGGAGGCGTGGGATTGCGGGCCGCCTGCGTGTTGGTAGTGGCAGTGCTTGTGGGCCTTGCTGACCCTGCCTTGCCCTCCTCCTCCTCCTTCTCCTCCGTCTCCCCTGTGCGCCCGGTTGTTGTACCTGTTGTTGTTCGTCGTCTTCTTGTAGTTGTAGCACTTGCAGTGCTATCTGGTGCCCCAGGCCCAACATCGCTAGTCCTGCCGGTAGCATTTTGGAGTGGGAGTGGTTGTGGGAGGGGTTTGGGTCTGCTATATATGTGCTGTCGGCCTGTATGGCCTCCACCTGTGCTGATTGAATGAATCTGTGGCGGATGCAATCCCTTCTGGCCGAGCACGTCCCGCACGTAAGGCTGCATTTGGCCGCATGGCATCTTGGGATTGGAATCATGTATCAAATCCCGATGGCAGTGTGATGTACTTTGACTGATTTTCATGCTATGCTCCCATTGTTACACATGCTATGATTGCAGCCGCTTACATACCTGTGAAGAGTCAGTGGTATGTAGGGCTCGATCGATGGCCGACCCTCATGCAGCACAGTATCGTACTTCACCGACGGGCGTGGCGTCCCATTTGTGATTGCAGCCAGTTAGCATTATGACACACAGCCGCACTACATTGATGTAATTGTGAATGCAAGCGTTCACAGAAGCCTTTTCGACGTAATGTTGCAAGTGAGGAATTCGAAGGCCAGGATTTTTGGTTGCGAAGTAGCGGTGAGGAGACGCCCACAGGTCTGCCTGGAAATGTAACGTTCTATTGTTGAATGTCCTTGGGACAGGGCCCATAACGAGCAAGCAATGAATGACATGAATTGAATGGGATGCGCAATAGCGTAGTGGACGATAAGGCAGGACGTTCCCAAGTCCATCTAGCTTCACGACACTACAGATCCGGCCAGGAGCACAGTGGTTTTTGCAGACTGCATTACGCACAGACGCGATGGAAGTTTCACATATTATGTGAGTGAATGTTCATGCGTTTTCATTGCGGGATGAGGGAATGATGAATGGATGCATGGACAGATGATTCCATTTAGGGTCTGCCATGTACATGTGTTTTTTGATTCAATCCCCTTCCCCTGCGCTATGTGATGCAAGGCTGCCATAGTGGGACTTACGTCTATCTGCCCTTGTCGGATCCTCCCTGTCTCGACGCGCCTTCATACACTTGTGTCTAGGCACGTTACTAATCCCATGTCATGGGTTCTATCTTGACGGACGCATGCACAGTAACCGACGTTGCCAATGGTGTATTAACCTCGATTGGTTTCGTTATGTATCGATACTGATTTAGGGGTGTGTATATTCCTTTGGAGTGGGCTAGCATGCATATGGGTGTGGATTTGGTGTGTTGAATGAAGATAGTGATGCATCATGTGTCCTGTAGTGCAATCGGTTAATTTGTGTTTCATTTTGGTGACAGGTATCTCCTGCCCTATTGCAGATGCCATCTGTACGCCACTCCTCCAGATGGATTTTACTCTCGACACCTGCAGCTTCGGGTGAATCAGTGGAGCACCATTACGATCTTATGGGACGATCGCCAATGGGCCACATGCCCTTACGCTGTTCTGGTGGCTAGGTGCAACATTTCGGCCTTTCAGCTGGACTAGTGCCTGCCTCATGGGACGGACCTGCGGTTCTTGCCGCTTCCATGTTGCCTTTTGGAACGTTGATGTTGGCCCTGTGTGCCATGATGGTACAGGGCGTCACACAAGTGGAAGCTGGTCAATTATTGCAGATGCAGCCCTCGGTGATGATGGATGTTTTGGTGTTATTTTACAAATTGCTGTGAGGCCTTTGTCATTTGGATGTGCATTTAAATTGTATTCCGATATTTGGCGTGTTGCGTTATTCTTTGCAGGTGATGTGGCGATTTTCGATTTGTGGCGGTATGTATTGCGAGATGATCTGCATTGTGTTCCGCCTTCTGAGTTGAGTTGTGTGGTACAGTACTGGCCGCTTTTGCCTACGTAGCACAGTGTGGTCACGGATAGGGGCTGCCATTGTGACTGTTTACATGATGTGCTGTTCAGGGGCGGGGGATTGGCTTTTGGCCGACTGGTGCCTGTCAGCCAGGTCGATTGATGGTATGATGGGATGTTCAGAATGTGGCTGGTCACAGGTGCCTGTGTTTGCGTGCGTTTGTTGGAGGGGGACTGGGGTCATGTCCATTGGAATAGCTTCTGTATTGATGCCATCTGTGCCCTGCAGCTCCCATCGGCCCCTCTTGGGATGTGCCTGGCTGCTCAGTCACTCTGCCAACTTGTGTGGTACATGCTTCTGCTGATGGTTGGTTTGTTTACTGGCAAGAGTACAGGGCTGGTGCAATCCCCCTCAGGATGCTGTTTTGGATGTTGCCTTGCGCTGGTGGCAAGCGATGGGGGACTACTGTTGTTTTGTGTCATGTGTTCTTGATTTCCATTTTGATGTCTTGTACCTTCACATGCCTGTGCTGCATCAGTACGGCTATGGTGACATGCCGTACATGGATGCCCACTCACGGGGCGCTTTGAACACCTGCATGCATTTCTACGTTGGCATGCATGGGTGAATTGTAGATTTCACTGGTTGCATGGTGTGAGTACATTGCGCCTGCCAGGAGTTGTGCAATGTGGCCAGGGAGTGGAGTACAGGCACTCAGTGGGCCATTTACGGTTGGTTCACGATGCCGTATTTCTCGCCATGGCGGGATGGTCCATTCCGCCATGCCTGATGGCGTTAGGTACATGTCCGCTAGGGTCGGAATTGGCGTACCGTTGCACCATGGTGGTGTTTGCGGTTTGGCATGGTGCGCGCGCGCGTGCTTAGTGCAGTTAGCGTTGGCGTTCACTACGGTGTCGCTAATGGCTTCGTACTTTGCGGTGACGGGTCATAGTCGCACCGAGCGCTTTTCGATGGCGGTATTGCTTTTCCGCCATCGTTTTCCCCTTTCCGCCAGGGTCGTAATGAGGGCCCATGTGTGTAGTGCAGCACCGAATTAAGACAGGCCCATTTAAACTTCATAAAATACATTAGATTTTTTCAGTTTCACACAGGAACTTCTAATTTAAGCATTAAGTCTCAATGGTATTTGCTTAATTCATTGAGTGATGACATGTAAAACAAGCATTGGCAATGTCAACAGTTTGAGAAATTGACCCTTTGTTGCCATGGGAAAGGCACCTGCCAGGCACTGCCGTAGTGGTATTAACTGGCCATTTATGACAGCAGTTGCAAAATGGTGCGAGAACCAGCGCATCTAATGGCAGTGCCTGGCAAATGCCTAATACTAATACTTATACACAAGCCAAAATAGTTGTCTTTGCCAATGCTGGTTTTGAACAGGACTTAAGTCAAGGGCACGCATAGTGCTTGTAAATCGAGTGGCTGATGGAAGACCCTTGTTAACACAAGTAGTGGGTTTAGAGCTCCAATTAAGTCATTAACACTCAGAGAACTTGGTTGAAAAATCCCTGGCAGGCATTTGAGTGCAAAGTCTGATGCTAAGACTTGATTGCAAGCTGAAAGAGTTCTTGTGATGAGGTGTTTTGCGCGGGGAGAGGCAGGTACTGGGTGGGAACAGCCATAGGGATTAGAATTGTCATGGGCAGTCAATGGGTTGACAAAAAACCAAACACCTACAAGCTGTGTATCCCTCCTCATATGCCATTTCTCCCTGTCTGTACACTAACGCAATACTTTCGGCTTATAGGTGTTGCAAGCGACACACAAATGCCCAAACCAAAAATGTATTGTGTACTGCAGCATTCTTATGGGTCTACGTTAAAGGCATTCTTATGGGTCTACAATAAAGGGAACAAGGGCCATTTTATTTAGTAGCTGCTGCATCTGAGAGCCATCATGATGGTCCTGCATGCAAAGCGTTGCAGCTATTTTAATGGGAACTCTGCAAAGGTGCCTCAGCATGTGCTGGAAATCCTTTTCCTCCATATTGTTTAAAAAGGTAAGTGTATAATTGGACCCTGCCATTGAAACTACAGAAGGAAATATGATGGTTGTAGGAGGTGCTCATTTCCTCTAAGAATTCTCACCTCTTCTTATTTGTTAATAATTGTGCCATTACCCAGGTAGGACCATTTGCTTTTCAAAGCCTCCATTTGGTTCTCAATCACGTGCTTGCTCTTACATAAAACAAATTACCAAGTATTGATAGAATTCAAACTTTTTAAAGCCAATTGGTCAATGATGTCTGCTTGTTGTGCATAAACAATAGTGGTACCAAGGAGTGGTTTGTCTTCATTACCAGCTTTAGTGGGCGATTCAATTTGCAACTGCAACAGTTACTTTGCTTGTAGATTATTATTGTGCAGCATAAAATAAAACATTTACTACTGCAAAGTGGGTTCATCCCATGAGGCCAGTTACACGTATGTCAATCTGCAGAGATATTGGAGCAAACTGCACACATATGTTTGCATGCTAGCAGGGCCGTCCCTGCCTTTCTTCAGCAGTCAAAATGAGTGTCATTTAGTTTGATAATAGCAACATCTGTAATTCGCAATGCAGTGATACTACTGGCACTTACTATAATTGAGTGAAGTTTACATTTTTGCGCAAGTAAGGCCCTACACTTAGCAATGTTGTCAGAATCTGGCATGACAGCCAATGAGATGGCTGATTATGTCCCTCTCCTTTTGACCATGCAATTTGAGATCCAGCATAAAAACAAGCCTTATTCAATAACTGGTCCAACTCTCAGAAACCCCTCAAACCTCATTAGCCCACTCATGCCATGCTGACCCATCAGATATCACCAATGCACTTTTCTTATGCAAAAAGGAAAACAAATACAGTCTTTTACTTTTCAAACCCTACCCTGGACCTTCATCCAAAAAGAGAAACTGCAGCAGTACAGAGCAAGAACAAGCGTTTAGCAGATAAGAGGCAGCAAGAAAGAGAAAACTACCAGGGCATTGAAGAGGTAGCAATGGAAGTTCGACATAGATGCAGTTACACCGATGGATATAACAGCAGACAGATTAGGTAAAAACCAAGTGAGAGGTAGAAGCATAGAGGGACATTGTCCCACAACACACAAAGTAAAAGTGAGTTAATTGTAAAGCAATATGGCAAAAGACGGAGGAACCAATAGATAGTCAGGAGCAGAGTGTGTGTTGTATTCATTTGTGGGTGTGTGTCACAGTTTGTAAATAAGATCAAGTTGCATGATTTTCTAAGCACTCCGGGGTGACTATTCTATCAAGAGTGCATCTCTCAATGTTAAATTATTACATACGTTCGATCTGTTTCTCTAATGTGCTTATTCTGATAGTTTTTTTTATCTCATCCATTACACATTCACTATGGCAAGAAGGCATTCATGGCATTTCACTTTAGTAGCCCCTGGGTCAGGTGAGCAACTCCTGGTCAGAGGAAAAACCCTGAAACCCAGTTGCTACTTTCAGCTCCTGCTCTATGAATACCAATTTCAACCCCTTAGCAATCCATTTAATCTTTCTACTACCCTGTTGGCTTGTTGGTGGTAAACTGAGCAAAGTTTGTGCTTTATGACCAGTACAGTGGTAATATCTCTGAAAAGCTCATTTTCAAAATGCGGACCGTTGTCGGACCTCAGGACATCACAGATGCCCCCTCTGGGAAATACTTCCCTGGTTAGGAATTTTTCTGCAGATTTATCATCAGCATGGACACATGGGCCTGCCTCAAGCCAATGGGAGAATGGACAAACAACAGTCATATAACGAAAAGTGCTGCACCTGTTAATCATCTTGACAAAGTAAATATTGAGATCCCAAAAGGGCCCGGTGGGGCAAAGCAGTGTGACTTTCAAAGTGTGCAGAGTGTGTCCTCTGTTGAACAGGTAACATGTTATGCAATTGGTCATAAACATGTGAACGTGTTCTGAAAGATTGGGGACAAACCAATCCTCACCAATGACTGCAGCAATGTGCTGCTCAGGGCATGTGCTGCACAGGGCATGTGTGGTATGGTGCAATTGATCAAAGGCAATGATTAGTAATTCTAGAGGCATAATAACTACTTTACCTATAACACTTTGTCTCCAGATTAGGTCTGACGGTGACAATGCACATGCACTTTTGATCCATTGGTCTTTTTACTAGTGTGGGGCTTGTCCCTGCAATCCTATGATCTGTGACAGCGTGATACGGGACTGGTGACTATGCTTGTTGTAATGCAATAACAGGGGGCTTGTTCTCCTCTAAAATTGGTAGGTATGCTGCCTGTTTTGCTGCTGTGTCCGCGGCATCATTACTGCAAGGGATTGGGTCTGTTCCATTAGTATGGGCAGCACATTTAAAAAGGGCCACTAGCGAGGGGCTTTTTAATGCATCAATTAATCAGGAGAGCAATGCTGCATGATGTACTCGGGTTCCATCTGACTTCTTGAAACCTCTCCTGCGCCATCCGGATACTTGATAGGCCTGTATTGTGGACGTGACATATGCTGAGTCTGAATAAAGGGTAACCTCAATCTGGTAACATTTCTAAAGCTTCAAGGAGTTCTAGGAGTTCTGCTGCTTGTGTTGAATAGTACAAGGGCAATCTTTTCTGTATCACTACTTGATATTCCTCTTTCTGTCCTTTCACATCTCACCGCTGCAGACCCTGTGTGTCTATGTCCATTCTCCTGATCAATCATTGACGACACGTCAACGAACAACACCTCTCCCTCCACCAGTGCATCTTTTCTTTCTGGGGTGCCTTCTTCGGGTGCGCCCTCATATACTGCACAATCGTGCACCTTATCTTGTGAATCCACAAGCTTTGCTACAAATGTCACTGGGTTCACAGCGTGACACCGGTCTAATACAATGGATGAGTTTGATAGTATGACCTTATAACCCAAACCCTCTGTGTTGTGAGGGTTGACTTTGATTTTACCAGAATGGCAAAAACAGCATGCTCTACATACAAAGTTATTGTCGGGGACTTCTTTAATTCAAAAGAAGCGGCTGCAGTTGCCTTTTCGCATGGAAAATGGCCCTGCATTACTCATTGTAGGAGTCCACTGTAAAAAGCTAAGGGTGTGTGGCCCATGGAAGTGTGCTGAGTAAGAACTGATGTCATTACCTGGTCATCATAGTGTGAGAACAAAAGGAATGGTTTGCTGTATTTTGGTGTTTCTAACACGGGTGCATTGTTAATCCACAGTTTAAGATTCTGAAAACATTTTGCGATTTCATCTGTCCATTCAATGGGCCCCTTCGCTTTCTGTGCTTTCTTCAATGCTTGCAGCAGGGGCTTAGTGTAAGTGGAGTAAAGCTCCATGCTCTGTGTTGCACAACCCCAGAAACTGCTGCATGTGTTTCACTGTGGTTGGCTGGTGTGTGTTGTGCACTTCTTCTGCTCTGTCTGGGGCCACTCTCATCCCTGCCGATGAAATTCTTTGCCTTAAATACAATACTTCCTTTTGGCCATACTGCAGCTTATCCTTGTCCACTTTATAGCCCTTGTGTGTAAGGTTAAGAGCTGTACTGAATACCTCCTGTACTGCTTGCCACGCTTACCGGGAGACCGGGGTTCGTCGCATGCGCTTTCCCTTCCTGGCGCCTCTATTCGCGCTTCCACGCTTGGAGAGGGGCCGGAGGGAGAGCTTCGGGGACCAAAGCTGCAGCTCCTCGGCGCATGCGCGGCAGACCGCGATCACGGTTCCGCGCATGCGCTGTGGATTGGGCACCCGTGATTGGAGGGGCTTGCTTCCCAAGCCTCGCTCTAGGTCCGCCGGCGCCCGGCGACGATCAGCTTGCGTTCCAGGCCTCGCGGGCACCGGCGGCCCATAAAGGGAGAGTGGGGATCGGGAGCAGATCACGTCTCAACGCGTTCTGTTCCTGATCGTGTTCACTCGCTCACCTTTTGTTCCTGCACCAGCTTTTCCTCAGCTCAGCCTTCCTGGGGTTCTCCTCTCCTGTTCTCTTTGGACCTCTCCTTGCCAGCTCCCTGTTTTGCCCCGGGTCCCTCTGGATTCCCCCTTTTTTGTTCCCTTTTGGTTAGCTGGGGTTCTCTGCCTTCCTGGACTGCTCTCCTTGCCTGGTCCACGTCAGTTTTCCCTCCTTCCAGGGTTTTCTCTCCTTTAGCCTGGCTAGGCAGCCCTGCCTTGATTTTCCCTTTTCTCCTGCTTCGCGCCAGCCTGTGCTCTGTGGTCTTCCATCCAGTGCCTTCTCCTGGTGTTCGCCTCAGCCATCCTTGGACTCTTGAACTCCTCTGCATCCAGCACCTTCCTGGTGTATACTCGGACTCTTGAGCACCACAGCTTCCAGTGTCTTCTCCTGGTGCACGCCTTTGTCATCCTTGGACTCTTGAGTACAACAGCATCCAGAGTCTTCTCCTGGTGCACGCCTTTGTCATCCTTGGACTCTTGAGCACCACTGCATCCAGTGCCTTCTCCTGGTGCTCGCCTCAGCCATCCTTGGACTCTTGAGCACCTCCTCACGTCTCGGTCCTTCCTGGACCTTGGAGCTCCATCTTCTCAAGAACTTGTTCCTTCAGCCTCTCCTGCCTGTGCCTGCACAGTCCTGACGTCACGGTAATCAGGAGAGAGCAGCTCGTGACGTTGGGAATCGGTCCATCTTTTACCCAGTACCCATTCTGGGAGGAGGAGAGGCAGGTTTCTCGTGTCACCAATTCTTCTTGTCAGTCTGGCTTCCCGGCGAGATCAACGAAGCATACAGGTACGCAACATTCTCGTGACTCACACCTTAACAGATTCCGATTTAGAGATGGAAGACACACAGGACCTGCGGAATGAGCTACAGGCCCTCAGAGCAGAGATGACTGCCTTACACCAGGAAAACCAAGTCTTACGTCAAATGGTAACTCAAGGGGCAGGGAGTGCCTCACAGGCTGAGGGTTCTTTGGCTCATACTACCCCAATCAAGTTTGATGGAGACCCACGTCGAGTAGCAGAATTTTGTAATCACTGTCGAATTCATTTTTTCTTCAGGTCGACTCATTTTAATAACGATAAGGTCAAGATCGGATACATTTTGGGAAATTTAACCGGGAAAGCTCTTGCCTGTGCTACACCTTTTGTGGCTGCTAACAGTCCCATATTGAATGACTTCGCTGCCTTTGAGAAGACATTTCTGGAGGTTTTTCAGACGCCCAATCTGGCCGCAGTTGCACAGAATCAGTTGATAGACATAAAGCAGGGAAGTGCTGACATAATAACATATATCAGTCGCTTCCGCCTACTGGCTACTGACTCTCAATGGCCAGAAATCACGCAGAAGACCCTGTTCCGCCGAGGGTTGAGGGAAGAATACAAGGATGAGTTGCTCCACATCCCCGAATCTGAGACCCTTCAACTCTTAATCAATCAGGTGCTCCGAATTGATCAGAGATTAGCTGAACGAAAGGCTGAGAGACGTCAGTTTGAGAGAGTCAGTTCTAGAACGGCCAGTTCACCCGCCGGAGCATTTGATTCGGCGGAATCTGGACCCGAACCTATGGAGTTGGGAGCTGTGAGGGGTCCTTTATCTGAGGAAGAAAGGAGGCGAAGAAGAACATTACGCCTGTGTCTCTACTGCAGCGCTGCTGGGCACTACCTGGGTACGTGTCCTTTACGACCTCAGAAGAAGAAGACGGAAAACTAGAGGACCTGTCGTGTAGAGGAGAGGCAACGACAGGTCTCACCCCCTTCTCAGACCTTTCCACTTCTTGTTCAATCCTTCATCCTATGCAACCAGCTGTCTTACTAACCCTGAAGGTCCATATCCAATTGCCTGGTCGGACTCTAGAGGTTTTTGGGCTGTTGGATAGTGGGGCGTCTGGCAATTACATCGATGAAACATTCGCAAACATCAATAAGATTCCCCTTCTATCCAGACACACTGCCCTACCCGTGGAAGTTATTGATGGTACTCCTTTATCTTCGGGACCGGTTAGTCTGCATACTGTAGGGTTAACTCTTCGGATTGCCGACCATTTGGAAGAGCTTGCTCTAGATGTTATCAAGTCTCCCACCTACAAGTTGGTCTTGGGGTTACCCTGGCTCCAGCATCACAATCCAGTCATCGATTGGAGGACTCATACCTTGACCTTTACCTCCACCTCTTGCACCCAGAAATGCAGCCTGCCAGTCCAGACTCAGGTTTCTTCGACGGCCTTGGAATTTCGTGGCAAGGGGGTCAGTCGTTGTTCTACTTTTCAGATTCCCCTAGAATATGCCGATTTTGAACAGGTCTTTGCTGAACCAGGAAACATACCCCTGCCACCTCATCGTTCGTTTGATTGTGCCATAGAATTGTTACCTGGTGTTGAGATTCCCCATGGTAGACTGTATGCTTTAACTCAGAACGAGAAACGAGTACTACAGGATTACTTGTCGGACTGTTTAAGTAAAGGATACATAACACCATCCAAATCACCCGCAAGATTCCCCTTATTCTTTGTAAAGAAGAAGGAAGGCACTTTGAGACCTTGTGTTGATTACCGGCAATTGAACGATATCATTACTAAGGATCGGTACCCATTACCTTTGATTCGTAGTATTCTGGAAACCCTGCACTGGGCCCGGATCTTTACCAAGCTCGACTTACGAGGGGCCTATCATCTGGTTCGCATCAAGAGTGGAGATGAATGGAAGACTGCATTCAAGACACCTTTGGGGCACTTTGAATACAGGGTGATGCCTTTTGGTCTGTGCAATGCCCCTGCGGTTTTCCAACGGCTCATGGATCACATCTTCTGTGACCTGAATGGAATTTCGGTTTGGATCTATTTGGACGATATACTGGTCTTTTCCAGATCTAGGGAGGAACACATATGCCATGTACGAGAGGTCCTCCATCGCTTATCCCTCAATCATCTGTTCGCCAAGGAAGAGAAGTGCTCCTTTCATCAATCGAGAATAGAGTTCCTGGGATTTGTGATCAGTCAGACCGGTATTGAGATGGATCCCAAGAAGGTCCAGGCTATTCAAGAGCGGAAACAGCCTCATGATGTAAGGTCCTTACAACCCTTTTTGGGGTTCGCCAATTTTTACAGGCAATTTATTCATCATTTCTCTCAGATCACGGCACCTCTCACTAGACTGACTAGCAGTAATATTGCTTACTTGTGGGACTCTCATGCCACACGAGCATTTGACTCCTTGAAGTCAGCCTTTATGGCCGCTCCGATTCTACGTCATCCTCAGGACGAGCTACTATTTATTGTTGAGGCGGACGCTTCGGATTTTGCTGTAGGGGCTGTTCTTTTGCAGAAGGATCCCGCTACTTCGGTTTAACATCCAGTGGCTTACTTCTCACGTAAGCTGAGCCCCAGTGAGAAGAACTATGCTGTCATTGAGAAGGAACTATTGGCTATTAAGACCGCATTTGAGGAGTGGAGACATCACCTACTGGGAGCTGGCTTTTCTGTAGAGGTCCGTACTGATCACCGCAATTTGCAGTACTTGCGCTCCTTGCAATGTCGAACACCACGACAGGCCCGGTGAGCCTTCTTCTTTTCTCCATTTGTGTTTCATGTCACTTACATCCCCGGATCTTCGAACCTAAGGGCTGATGCCTTGTCTCGGTCCTTGGAGATAGAAAAGGAAGAGGGATGCTCCAGTCTGGCTCAACCACTGATCTCTCCTCATCATTTTTTATTGACTTTATCACCACTCTTGCAGTCAATATCAGATGCCACCCAGATAGATCCTAGGAGGTCAACTTTACTTCAACAGCCTTCAATATCTGAACATAATGGCCTTCTGTTTTTCCGGAGAAGACTGCACATTCCCGAGGGGGAGATTCGAGAAGGCATATTGCACGGCTTCCATGATTCCCCCATTGGGGGTCACCGAGGGATTAGAGCAACACAAGAACTGCTATCTCGACAATTTTGGTGGCCTGGCTGGGCTGGTGAGGTCCGAAAGTATATGGAAACCTGTCCCGTTTGTGCCCAATCCAAGGTTCCCAGACAATGGCCTTTGGGATTGCTTTTACCCACGGAGTTGGCACCATATCCTTGGCACACCATCGCCACTGACTTCATTGTTGATCTGCCTCCCTCAGATGGGTACACCTGTTTAATGGTTGTCGTGCACAGTTTCACTAAGTACGCCCATTTCATTCCTTTCAAGAAGATACCTACTGCTACCCAGATGGCTACGGCCTTTTTGCATGAAGTTTATCGGCTGCATGGCCTTCCCGAAAAGATTATTTTGGATCGTGGTGCTCAATTCCTCTCTTCTTTCTGGAGCAAGGTGTGTGGCCATCTTGGTATCCGCAGAGCTCTGAGCTCTGGTTATCATCCGCAGTCCAATGATCTCACGGAGAGAACGAATCAGACGCTGGAAGCATACCTCTGTTGTTTTGCAAATGCCACGCAGTCCAATTGGATGGCATGTTTGGACCTTGCCGAGGTGTCCTACAACAATTCCACCCATTCTTCCATCGGAACCAGTCCTTTCTATTGTTCGACAGGTCAGCATCCGAAACGGATGCCTTTCCATCCTGTGGCGTCCAGTGCGGTTCCTTCCGCTGATGCTCTGATTTCGACTATCCAACAGCAGCACGAGTTGGCACGCAAGTCATTGGAGGCTGCTCAGGACCATATGAAGTCTCAGGCTGACCGGAGGAGGAGAGTGGAACCTGATTTCCGGGTTGGGGATAGGGTTTGGTTATCCTCTAAAAATCTGCCACTTCGCAACTTACCGGTTAAGTTGGCTCCCGGGTATTTTGGCCCATTTAGGATCACCAAGCGTCTGTCCTCTGTGGCTTTTCGTCTTCAGCTGCCCCGTTCCTGGCATGTTCATCCTGTTTTTCATGTCTCCCTTTTAAAGCCCTATGTTGTTGACCCCTATGGTCGTGCCAGTCCTCGCCCGGCTCCTGTTCTAGTGCAGGGGGTGCCCGAAATTCAGGTTCAGGAGATATGCGATGCTCGCTATCGCAGGGGGGTGCTCCATTTTTTGGTGGATTGGAAGGGGTACCCAGCCTGTGATCGCACTTGGGAACCTTGCCGGCATGTGCACGCCCCACGTCTTGTGCGTGAGTTCTATCGTCGGTTTCCTTGGAAACCTGGGGTTCCGGGCATTCCTGGGAGGGGGCATAGTGTCACGCTTACCGGGAGACCCGGGTTCGTCGCACGCGCTTTCCCTTCCTGGCGCCTCTATTCGCGCTTCCGCGCTTGGAGAGGCGCCGGAGGGAGAGCTTCGGGGACCAAAGCTGCAGCTCCTCGGCGCATGCGCGGGAGACCGCGATCACGGTTCCGCGCATGCGCCGTGGATTGGGCACCCGTGATTGGAGGGGCTTGCTTCCCAAGCCTCGCTCTGGGTCCGCCGGCGCCCGGCGATGATCAGCTTGCGTTCCAGGCCTCACGGGCGCCGGCGGCCCATAAAGGGAGAGTGGGGATCGGGAGCAGATCGCGTCTCAACACGTTCTGTTCCTGATCGTGTTCACTCACTCACCTTTTGTTCCTGCGCCAGCTTTTCCTCAGCTGAGCCTTCCTGGGGTTCTCCTCTCCTGTTCTCCTTGGACCTCTCCTTGCCAGCTCCCTGTTTTGCCCCGAGTCCCTCTGGATTCCCCCTTTTTTGTTCCCTTTTGGTTAGCTGGGGTTCTCTGCCTTCCTGGACTCCTCTCCTTGCTTGGTCCACGTCAGTTTTCCCTCCTTCCCGGGTTTTCTCTCCTTTAGCCTGGCTAGGCAGCCCTGCCTTGATTTTCCCTTTTCTCCTGCTTCGCGCCAGCCTGTGCTCTGTGGTCTTCCATCCAGTGCCTTCTCCTGGTGTTCGCCTCAGCCATCCTTGGACTCTTGAACTCCTCTGCATCCAGCACCTTCCTGGTGTATACCCGGCCATTTCTTGGACTCTTGAGCACCACAGCTTCCAGTGTCTTCTCCTGGTGCACACCTTTGTCATCCTTGGACTCTTGAGTACCACAGCATCCAGTGTCTTCTCCTGGTGCACACCTTTGTCATCCTTGGACTCTTGAGCACCACTGCATCCAGTGCCTTCTCCTGGTGTTCGCCTCAGCCATCCTTGGACTCTTGAGCACCTCCTCACGTCTCGGTCCTTCCTGGACCTTGGAGCTCCATCTTCTCAAGAACTTGTTCCTTCAGACTCTCCTGCCTGTGCCTGCACAGTCCTGAAGTCACGGTAATCAGGAGAGGCAGGTTTCTCTTGTCACCAATTCTTCTTGTCAGTCTGGCTGCTCCGTCGAGATCAACCAAGCATACAGGTACGCAACATTCTCCTGACTCACACCTTAACACTGCTCTTCTGTTGGGCTGCAAACTAAAAGATCATCTACATATTCAATGGCTGTGCTTGTTACCTGCAGGTTACGTAGGTCCACCTGCAGTTGCCTGTTGAAAATGCTTGGGACTCTCAATACCCCTGAGGTAAGCGAGTGTGCTGAAAACAGTGCCCACAGTAGATTAAAGTAGTGAGATACAGGGAATCTGGGTGCAGTTTGAAAGGAATGCATTTTTTGATCAATCAGAGTGAAATGGGTTGCACAGAATGGTGGCTGGGTTAGGCACTACTGGGAACTCTTCTTCAATAATATTATTCAAGGGGCGGAGATCCTGTATCATCCTCCAAGATTACCCTTTTGCTTTCTGCACAGGGTATATGGCCGTATTGCATGGGGATGCTGATGGTACTATAATGCTTTGTTCAAATAATGCGGCAATGGTGGAGTAGATCCCTTCATTAGCCTGTCTGGACAGGGGGTATTGCTTTACTCAGGGTAATATTGCACCTGGTTTCAGCTTTATTTGTACTGCTCCTATGCTCTTCAATAATCCTACGCCATGAGGGTTGCTAGTCCACAAGCAACTGGGTACTGTCACTATATCTTCATATAAGAGTGACAGTGGTGACTTGGTAACCAGTAAAATGTGCAGTACTTCTCTGTGTTGTACTGCTATGTGACAGAGTATGCACATTTCAAACACTGTTCCTCCTTCCTTCTAGTGGCAGGGAAGTGTCTATGCACAGGACTCTATGCCATTCTACCCCCTCCTTGTCTGTGCCTGTATCTTTTCTGGTAATCACTGCTTCCAAATCTAAGGTAATGATAGTACCATGTGCCATTGCATGGGGAACCATTGGTCAGAACACAAACTCTGCGGGTAGGCGGAATACCATATTCTGGATCCCAGGCAGACATCCTAATAAAGCCCTTACTCCACAGAGGAACATGTGTTGATGTAAGGGCACCCCTCGTACAGCACTGCCACTACAAAGTGCTTGGATAACTGCTGCTACTCTAGTGTAATGCATGCCTGGTGTGGAACACACTATGGGCCTCATCACAAGTCCAGCGGTAATTCAGCGCAATTACCACTGGGTGGTAATAGCATTACGGCTGGGTAATGCAGTGGAATTAGCGCTGCATCACAAACTGCCGTGAACGTGCCCGACCCCGGCGCTAATGCAAGTAGCAACCAGCGGTAACTGCACTAAATAAGGGCTACAACCAAGAAACCAGCGCTAATAGCGCTACTGCCACTGATTATGCTGCTATTAGCACCAGCGGAAATTGTGTCACCACCGAACAGGAAGTTCTGCAGCCGTAGTTTTGAAAATTACAATCCATTAAATATCTCCACTTCCTGAAGCCACAGAGTCCTGGTAAGCAGCAAAAATGTCTCAGGAGACGACAAGAGGAAAGGGTGGCTGAAAATCACCCCCCCCCCCAAAACCAAAATTCAGCAAGGGGGAGCTTGTTGTCCTCACAAATGAGGTGACCTCACACAGATAGGATGGCCGCAAGCGGTGGAACGACATGAGGGTCAGTGTGCGGGGAATGCTGTCTCTGGCGAATGGAGGAGACATTGGAGAGCCACTGGTCCTCACCGCCTGGGAGAAGAAATGTAGGACAAGGCTGGACCTTGAAGGGATTGAGGGAGTCGGCAGTGTGGAGGTGGGGACCAGCAGCCAGGAGGTGAGTCAACCCCCCACCCAAATACATGCACAAATGGAATCCCAGTATAAGATGCCCGAGTGGACAGGGACACAAGTCAGCAGACCCAGAAGCTGGGCAAGCCAACAGGGCAGAGTGATGGGATAGCACATCAGTCACCCGCCACATCAGCCATGGGGCAGGACACCAAGGGCACCCCTGAGCCTCACAGCAATGGTAAGGACAGGCAAGTGAACCAAAGACATGCCATGGGCACCACGCCGCTACTGGCGCACCCTGTGCCCGCAGGATTGAGGTGCGTGAGCAACCACAACACTGTGCAGCAGTTACACCAGTATGTTGGGGCACCAGTAGACCTGTCCATGTCAGCATGGCAGACAAGACACAGGGAAATACATGTCCCACACAACGACATGCGTCCAGCCTGCCAATCACTGTGCCATGGACTAAGCAACCCCCCATGTGAGTGCCACCCGGGGAGGGGAGGTTGAGCCATGAAAGAACACAAGCATGCATGCTAGACATAAGCTGCCCCACCATGTACACACGTGCCTACCCACATGCAGGCCAAAGACCAACAGGCCATGGGTCACACACCCATTGCAACAAGCAACCCCATGACACTGTGCCCATATGCATCCTCTTATGACCAACCATGCCCATTTGCCCTTATGTGTGTGGACACACTAGGTACCATAACAATTGTGACTTGCATGCAAACACATGTGGGGGAACCATACCTGACAACATATCCTATGACCCCTATAGGAACTTGCACATCACCAGAAGCATCAGAGGAGGAGGAGCAGCATGCAAGTCCATCGGGGAGCACTGCTACCAGACCCTCAAGGTCTGCCACAAGCACCCAGAAAAGGCCCACACAGGCCACACCACAGAGGATGTCCCGGCGTGTAACACCGCACCAGAGCAGGGCCAAGGCAACACCCACACCACAGCCCACCAGGAGCAGTGCGGGGCACACTGCACCCACACCTGCAGCCAGAGGCCTGACACTGAGGCCAAACCTGCTGCCAGGGCGACTGAGGAGCTACAGGGGGACACCAGCCCAGGGACATCAACTGCCAAAGGGCCACACTCCCCGGAGAGCCCTCCACGCCACCACTGCCAACACCCCCCAGCAAGCCCTCCATGCCACCTGTGCCAACACTCCCAAGGGAGCCCCCCAAGCCGCCAGCACACACGTTCATCAGAGCCTGACATGAATGCTCGCATATATGGCTCCCCTGCACACAGCCCTGGTGCAGAACCATTCACCCGCACAGTGCACTTTAACACGAAGCATGCTGTTGCAGAGGCTCAAGGACATGGCGCGCAGACAGCGGGAGATGGAGGAAATTGGCCGCCCCCACACAGCACACCTGCAGGCCATTAGGGACAGCATCCAGGGGGCTATCCGCAGGGTTGTGCGTTTCATAGCACGGAACAGGGCCCAGACGGCAACAAACACGTCCACCCTTACACTGTACGCCCAACCTGTCAGGGATATGACAGAGGGTTGCTCTGCACTGGTAGAGGCCATCTGCCAGAGCACAGAGATGCAATGGGAGCAAAACCTGGGGACTGGCTCCATCCCATCCACGTCATCAACACCCAGAGAGGGGTCACAGCAGAACCCCCCGCAGCGACAGTCAGAGGGCCTTCTATGCCCAAGATCGCCAAGGGAACACCAAGGGGGAAGAGGCCAGGGCTGTGAAAGAATCTGGGACACTGAATCCCTCGAGTGGCCATGCTGGGGAGTTGGGAGGGGGGTAGTGTGATGTGGAGTTGGTAGTGTAAGGGAGATAGTGTGATGGGGAGTAGGTGGTGTGATTGGAGATAGTTGGGGCACTTCATTCCATAACAACCATTAAACTTCATCAATGCGAGCACATTCCTGATTGTGTCATTGTCATGTTTATTGATTGGGGTGGTGTCACACAGTGGTGCATGGCTTGTGTGAGGTTTGGGGGTGGACTTACACAATATCAGGTCAGTTGACTACTTGTGCATACAGATGGGCCTTCATTTCATGTCATTTGTCTATTCTATGGCTGTGTATGCAGTGTCACTAGTGCCATGCATTGTTTGTGCTTCACATGTACCCTGTTCCCTTGCAGCATATGTTACGTAACGGATCTGTCGGTGACATGCGCAGAAGTCATAGTAGCTGCCATGTGGCTGTGTATTTACACTGTGCATGGGGCATGATGCTGGGTTCCTGATGGGCCCTCCCTGGGCATCTGGTGGCAACGGGTGGGCATTGTGGGCTGGCCGCACATGGATGCACGGCCATGGCACTGGCAAGGATGTTGTTCTGTGTGGAGATGTGGCCGTTTGTCTGCATTGCTTTGGTGGGTGCATGTTGCATTGCGGTACCTGTAGTCATGTTGGTGTATTTGTTTGATACTGTGTGTGTACTGCTGCTTCTCCATGCAGGTAAGTCGACATGTGCATGCTCCCTGGTCTGTGCTGTGACGTTGGTGCCGGAGGTGGTAAAGTGCTCATTTCAGATTTGTTTGTCATGCCATTCTTTGAGTGGTCATTTGCACCCCCCCCCCCAATTTGGCCATGTGACCTGCAGCGCTTTTCTACTCACTCACTATCCAGGTCCGTTGTCCTCTGTGCCTCTCTATGTATCCTGGCAGTGTGCTGTTCCGTAGTACCATGGCATTGTGGGTGGAACCAGGGTACCGGGCATAGCAGTGGGTGATGATGAGGTTGGTGTCACAGTGAGGATACACATTTTACTCACCCCAACCTGGTACAAGGGACCCCACCAATAAGATACAGCTTATATACATTTTGGTTGACATTGTATTCAAAGCTGGCACGTAGTCAAGACAAAAATCTGCATAGTCACTGGCAGCTGGTTGCACGCCCTGTTTCACATCTTCGTTCGTGCGAAGGTTTTCTTGCAAACTCATTCCTGTAACTTAACAGTTATATCTGCAGCTACACACACACTACGCCTGCCTTAACCTCAGGCAGCCTAGTTTGGGGAAATTGCTCGTGTGATTGCATAACTATTGCATATCTTCTGCTACAGACATGCGTCCCACCCCTGCTCGGCTCTTCTTCTTGGAATACCAAGGGTCTTAGTCACAAGCTATCAGCCCTTCCTCCGAAAGTGTCAAAGGTTTCCGAGAAGTGTTAATCTTGCTGAACACATGAGCACCAACTAAAGCGACATGCCCAGCCATCCTAATCAGAATCCACAAGCGGCCCTTTTGCTCATGTTTGAGCACGATCAATATATATCAATCTTATTTAAGTCTTCCATTGCTTTCAGCCACATTACCCACTTCTACTCTTCGTTTGCAGCCACATGGGCTGACCTTATTTTATTCACTGTTCTACCACAGCAAACCACACAACACCCGACAAACATCAGTAAACACTGCACACAAAAGCACAATAATAATATTATCCCAGCCACTACCAACAGCGGGGTCAACAGTTTTCATCCCCAATCCTTCATCAATGCCACCAGCTTTCACCTGACCAAGCCTCATAGTGGATAGTGGATGGTTTCAGCTATTTTATGTAACCTTGTTATTCCTGTCAATACCCCTTCAGTTGCATCGGGTATGTACATGCAACATTGAGACCCCACCATAGTACAAACTCCGCCCCTTTCTGCTGTTAACACATCCAACACGTACCTATTCCGTGATGCAACTAACCGTATGGCCTTCATCTCATATGTAATATTAGCGAGTATATCGGCTGTTTCACTAATCATGACCTCTACTGCCCTACTTAATCTGCGTATCTCTCGGGAGTTCAGGAATATTCCCACAGAGAGTGTCATCGCCTTTACTATGTCAATGAATATATCCAGATAAGTGTCTGATTGGTCAGGCCATGGCCTTATCTCTCTCTTATACCTGTGTTTACCATACATTTCTTTACGGTTATAGATCATAGCAGCAGGTATTATCCTGGCAAAATAACATGTTCCTGAAAAGTTCCTGGGAAGCCACAAATAAGCCTTTTTGTTACAAACATAAGCATACCCTTCAGTTTCACCTAGATCCCTACTATACTGGAAAGATTGTATGTTATACTACATCCCAAAACAGGTTCTCCTTTCGTTCCCTTGAAACAAATGTTCTTCCTTGAGAACTCCCTGGTTATCATCAAGGGGGTGGAGGTAATTTCTCTATCCTTGCCTGACCTACAAGGTCTTTAGAAGAGTAGATTCGTCCTTCCTGTTTCATTTTATGAACTATCCCTGCTGATATCTCTGACCATTTCATTGGAAAGCACATATAAGTGTTTGGCATATACCTGTCTAGTGAGAGAACCCTCATCCAAAGCAAAATACAACTGTCAATTTCTTGTACTGCAAAAGCATACATAGGTATTCCATTCCCTGCATGGCAGGGAACATGACTACATATGCAACAACTTGACAAATTCAACGCCTTCTGTGTTGTATTCATTAAGCGTATATATGCATTCCCACTATACTCTTGATCTTCATGACCGTCATACTCATGCCTGTCTTTACTGTATGCATAATTAATATTGATGTCATTTGGGGAGTTCACCACGGGAAACATATTCATACATTGAAAGGTATTCTAGATACCATAAAAATACACCAAGCCCTGTTACCACCAAGACACCTGCCATACATAAAACAGTCTTTTCCTTCGTTGTACACCCATATTTGTCCACCTTCATCCGTCCTTGTGGGTGGGCAGGCAGAGCCAAATCCTGCAGTTCCATCTCAATTATCATTGCTTCTGCCACCTTACCTGAGTTTATGCTGACACTTGCAGGTTTAAGTTCCGTGGCTTGGCTAGGTCCTGGCCCCTAGCGTTCTATCCTAGTGAGCAGCCTCTCACTCTTACGTTCCCAACCCATTTAAAGCTCCAGTGTCTTTGTACCCTAAACGTACAGGGCACACCAGCGGCTCTTTCACTGATCTGTCCCACGTCTCATTGTGCCTTGTCCAGGAGGGACGCTGGAGGCCCTTCGAGCTAATTGCTCGCCGTCTTCGGCAAGGGTGTGTACTGCTCTGACCGACAAAAGTTTGTGTCTCTCTAACAATCAAATTTCAATTCACAGTCCTTACTCATTGCCTGGCACATATACTTCTCGCAACCTCAGATTGTACCTGGGGATGTCTGTTGGGAGAGGGGTTTGGGACGATTCCAGCAGATCCGTTTGTAACCTGGGAGGGAGCAATGCCCCATGTTAGCAACTCTTTTCACATGATTTGCGTGGTACCAGTGTGGTTTGCCGTCCACTTTCAGTACTGTTTGCATTGTCAACAACAATTGATAGGGTCCTTTCCAGCGAGGCTGTAGTCCACTGGTTCGATCGAATGCCTTGATGACCACCCATTCCCCGGGTTTCAGATCGTGCCCTGGCCCAATTGGTGGTACTGAGGCTGCGTCATTTACCTGTGCATGTATAGAAAGGAGCATGTTAGTCAACGCAATACAATATTGTTGCAATGCCGGCCATGCTTGTTCAAACAGTTTCTTGGGGTCTGCAGGGGTACTAATGCTGGGCGGCCGGCCCATTACAATCTCAAATGGGGATAGTCCATAGGTGCGTTTGGGAACAGTTCTCATGCTCAGTAATGCCAATTGGCAAGGCGTCGGGCCACTTCAGACCTGTCTGTCTGTCTCTGCACAGGCTTTTGCCAGTTTGCTTTTCGGCACCTTAGTGCCTTCAATAATTCCTGCCGACTGGGGGTGAAATACGGCATGGAACCTTTGATCCATGCCCAATGCTTTGCATACCTTTTCCACTACTTCACCTGTGAAATGTGACCCATTATCTGACCACAGATGGGTAGGGACCGTGTACAGGGGTACCCAATGTTTCATTAGGCACTTTGCAGTTGAGGAAGCGCTGCTATCTCGGAGGGGGAAGGCTTCCACCCACCCAGAGTAACCGCATTTCATCACCAAACAGTAAGCAAACTTGTTTACAGGTTCCAATTGTATAAAATCCATGTACACCACTTCAAAGGGATGTGTGGGCAGCTTGCAGTGCTCTGCTGTGGCCGGCACGCCCTTTCCCTGCATTGTACAGGATGCATATTTCACATTGTCGGGCCCACCTTCTACAATACTGGCCAATATTTTTGTTATACCATACTGCTTTCAAAGTCTGCTCCATGGCGGCTCCATTCACATGCGTTTGTCCGTGGCACACACTCACTACACCAGGGAGAAAAGCACTTGGTAACATCCATCTCCCCATTTTCTTGTTCACCCAAGCTCCTGAGTCTCTTTGGTGTATGTCACCGTTCATCTGCCAATTCTTCTTCTCTTCTTCTGTCGCTTCTTCCGAATCCGGGCTACTTCAACTTCCCCTCTCCCACCTCCCTCTTTCCCTTTATAAAAACATTACCCCCTTTGTCTTTCACACAGTTTTCTGACGCAAATTTCCCACCCATATCTGCCATATTATCCCCCTGAGACACATAGGGCCTCATTACTAGTCCGGCGGTAACCGTGCTTGAAATTTCGGCAGGTTACCGCCAGACTCGTATTACCATTCTGCCTCCGTGATTCCCGGAATTACCGGGGCATTATGACCCTGGTGACCCAGGAATTCCGAAGGCAGAATTCGGTAAATCCCCATTCCCATTGAGTCCTATAGGACTCAATGGGAATGGGGAAGTGGAAACACCGGCACCATATTGTGATGGTGCCGGTGTTTCCACGTCCGCCTGCAGGCGGGTGGTGTTAAACCCATCAGGTCAGACTTGGCGGGAATGACACCTCCGCCTGCAGGACTCGAGATCACCCGGTATGAAAACAACGGTGGCGGCGGGTTTACCGCCACCGTTATTTCCATACCAGGTGACTCGTAATGAGGCCCATAATCTGTTATTTTCCGATGAACGGTGTATTTAACTATTGCCACCCTCGCGGGCAGCGCTAGGACAGTCAGTAGCTTGTGTATCAACACTGCATGCTTTACTTTCATCCCTTGTGATGTTAGGAACCCCCTTTCCGCTCACAATTTCCCAAAGTTAGTCGCAACCCCATGGGCATAAACTGAATCAGTATAGATTGTTACACACATGCCTTCACTCTTCCGCAATGCTTTTATCAGAGCACATAATTCAGCTGCTTGTGCTGAAATCTCTGGTACCTTTCCCATATCAACTATGTTGTTCCCAGTTGTTACTGCATACCCTGCTACTGTTTCTCCTGTTTCCAGCTTATAGCAAGACCCATCACAGAACAAGATCCCATCACCATCCTCTAAGGGCTGATCCTGCAAATCTATTCTCCCCCTCGTTTCCTCTTCTGTTCTTATCACACAGTCATGCCTTGGGCCGTCAACCTTGGTTGGAATGGGTAACAATTACGCTGGGTTAAGCACATTACATCTATAATTTTTTACATTCCTGCTAAATAGATACATTTCATACTGGGTTAGTCTGGCTGGTATCCAGTCATATTTTTGAATGCATTTTTTCGAAATGCAATTATCTCGAAAACATTTTGTCGAAAAATGTTTTTGGGAATGTATTATTTTTTGTTTTATATTAATTTTTTGGGGTTTTGTAAGTTAAAAAAAAGTGTTTAAAAAAAACAGGGGTTTGGGGGGAACCCCCCATTTTAAACATAAAATTAAAAAAAAACATTTTAAATATTTTTTTTCTGCAAAATTGATTCGAGAAAATGGCATTCGAAAAAAATGACATTCGAAATAGTCACTATAAACCAGTCTGGCAGCTGTCAAATGCGGTGTTTTCTTGCTGACTGAAGGACCGCTTGTGCAAACAAACGTTTTCCTTCCTGTAACTTGCCAGACAGCACTGCGAGCTGACGGTAGCTCTTGCTGTATACTACTCGCTTCCTGGAGGAGGCGGAGCGTGCCATGGCCACGTGACGGATCACGTGACCCCTTTTCAACATTTATTGATGGCCCAGCCACCCTTGCGGTGTTAAGCCTGCAGCGGGGACAAGGGCGCAGCATTTATAGTACTGTTTGTCTGCTGTTTGGCTCTGGGAGGCGCCGGGTTACGGAGGAGACCCTGTGTGTAATCTTGATACAGTGGCAAGTCTCCGCCTATACTACAACTTTCCTGCAAGATTCCTGCAATTTTGGTGTATTAGCCTACTAAGTAGGACACTGGGAGACTGTGGAGGAGTTCTCTTTGATCCCAGGTATTGTCCTACAATTACTGCTATTTTAGGTTTCAACCTTGTATGGTTGCTACTTGGGAATTTAAACGTTTATCTAAACTCCTAAAGGAGGGAACACTCTTGGGTAATTGCTCGGTTTAGTTGGACACTGGGGAGGAGAGACAGAGTAAGGCTGCTCCTCAAGCCATCGGGCGTTCCCGAGGCAGTGCAAACATAATATATATATTTTTAAATTCTTGCTATATAGAACTTGATATTTGCTGAATGTCGCATATATTTTAATGATATTGTTTTCTATCTCAGCCCTTATTTATTTATTTTTTTCTTTGATTCTTACATAGGGGTTGCGAGTCTTATCCCCCCTAGATATTTATTATATCGTATTTGCAATTTTTACATTGGTGTATTTTTTAACACCTATTCTTTCATTATTAGGCTGTGTTTATTTTTGGAAATTTAAGATTTTTCTTTTCAGCATCTATATTCTAGAGGCTGCGAGTTGTATTCTCCTCTTCTTTACTTTTAGGGAGTGTTTCCGTATAATTAATTTACTTGAATATGTCTGCACTTTACAAGCGGGTTTCAAACTGTTGAGAGTGAAGAGCACAAGGTAGTAGAAGTTCAGCTGGGCTCTCCGATACAGTGCGAGGTGCCTACTAATATCGATCACATGGAAAATATTGTTGTCTCTAATATATCTGCTGAAATTAATGATGAAGGTGGGCCAAATAACACATCTGACGTGAGTGTGGAGGGACCACCCATCATTAATTTAACAGCTCTGGAGGCACAAGTGCTTATTGGGGAAAATCTACATATACTTGATACAGAGGCACGTGGGGGTAATAGGGACACGCTGGATTGTAGACAGGAACTTACAGATGAAAAATGTCTTCAACAAAGTCTACTTGGTACTAAAAGGGTGGTTTGCTTTCATGCATCTATCCCACTTCAGAAGGCTGCTTTAAGTGAAAAAATGAAAGCTAGGGAAATCCATGGCCCAGACTTATTAAGGCAGAATATGATAGGAAATAACAAGGGTAAATACCCTTTTGGTACAAATTATTCCACTCACATTTCACCAGCAGTGTTTATTTTTGGGAAAGGTGAACAGGATAAGCTACAATGTGCTACTAGTCCTACCCAGTCTAAATATGCTAGTTAGGGAGAACAATTTAAAGGGACCCCCATTCCTCCCCATTATAATCTTAATCAACCTATCAGGGGTGTTGACTTGGACGATTCCTTTTTGCTTATGGCAGATGCTACAGGGGACTTGCTTAAAGAAATTATTGATTTAGAGATGCCGACGGGGAGATCTCTATCTAAGGGGAAGGGGGTGAGGAGCCTATCTGAGGGGGCGCCGAGTGGCGCACTCTCAGAAACTAGAGATATTATAATGTTAGGGAAACAACATGAGGGGAAGCAACAAACCCACACTACACCAGCATTAGAGGCCCCTAAGATTCTTATACATAGGAAGATTGCCTTTACTCAAACGGATATGGATAGATATAACCAACCAGAAACAGTGGATAGTTCTACCGAACCCGATCAGGCAATATTGGAAATTCGCACTGTAGGCAAGGACAAACAGGAAAAATCTTGATCTAACCTACATATTAGTTTAAATTTGGCTCTGACAACCATGGGTGAGTCCCAAGAGATGCTCTGTGGTTCTATGGTAGGCCAACAAGCTGCCTTTAATCAATTAGTTACTTGGTTGGCATTTTTGGAGGGCCTTGTGGAGGGTAAGACCTATAACAATCAGAATATTAAAAAGCAGAATCAATATGATAAATATAGAGAGGAACAAGGCATTATGTTAACAACTATGGATGCTAAAATTACCACTCTGTTGGAAGTTATGCTTTCAGGGGATCCCCCTACCTCGTCAGATAGAGGGATAGTGGACCAAGAATTCCCAAGGCGTGGAGATAAAAAATCACAGAATAATAAATATGGAAATCAATTGAGGTGTCCTGACAGTCCACCTGTTCTTTTGGATGCAATTGCGACAGCAACAGGGGGGCATACCCAAGAACAGGACACGGAAATTTTCAGTGCCCAGGAGCACGATAGGGAAATATCTAAGGAGGTGAAATGTCTGAATATTAGCAGGGGGATGCAATAATCATCCAACAAACTCCACCTAAAAAAGGGGCATAAATGTAAACAAAAAACTAAACATATGGAGAAAAAACCAGCAGACCCAGTATCTGAAACGGGTAGATCGACGGAGCCTGACGAAGTATGCCCTGCAAATACTTCTAACTATGACATTAATGAGGTACCCCAATCTCCTGTGTATGGACGTAAAAAAACAAAAAAACAGGTTAGGATGCTGAAAAAAACAAAAAATATGCCTAATAGTAAAATTAAAGGCAGAAATTCCAATCTTAAAGCAATTAGGAATATTCCTGTCCAAGAAGAGTTTGATGATAGTGGGGCAGCCAATGGCCCTAATAGGGAAGAGGGGCAGGTGCAGGGGAAGGTCATTAACAAAGGATCTTTAGCTAGGGGAGAAAAAAATATCAACCCTAATATCCAAGAGGGTAATTTATTGAGAATTGGTCAAGATCGTCCCTAAACTAAACAAACTAAGATGACAGCCTTTGGAAAAATAACTAGCACTAAACATGCTAGAACATCTATAGGCACACAACAAATCAATCCCCTCCCCATTGCCCAAGTAATGGCCGCGGTAGCATATTCCAATACTCCCTCTTTTAATGGGCCGATTGCCGTGGTTGAGAGTGGGAGTGGTTCTACTCTTAATAATAGGGGGGAAAGCCCCTTAGACACGCAGGCCTCTAAAATCCAGAATACTCAAAGTAATGCATTGGTAAAACCTTTTTTGGATAACACAAAGATGCAGTCTATTTCAGTACAGCCCCTTTCAAAGATCCATACAGGGAAGATATTGGGTTGGATTAATAATAATAAAACAGATTCTCAAGCTAGTCTAAATAGAACACATCTCTTAAATTTGTTTTAAAAAATTCCTTTATTGCAGGCTATAACAACCGACGATATAGACACTATTTCTTTACCTAATCATAATAATCATTGAATGGTAAGTTGCTTTCACTCGGTGATGGTGGCAGATATGGTGCGTGCCCAAGAAAAAAACCTTAATTCTCTGGGTTATGGTCTGTCTACATTAATGGACCATAAAGAGGCCGATAATTTCCTTCAATATAAGGAACCAATTAATATCCAAACGGAACAAATTCCACAATTAGGTACTGAAAAATTACAAAACTCAGATCCAGCATTGGCTCTAATTAATAGCCTTCTTAATAGTGGTCAGGATTGGTCATGGTTGCAACCTGCGCTTAAAACTTTAGAGACCCTTAGACAAGGTAATGGGTGCTCCTAACAGTCTTAATATTGAGGATATTTCCTAGAACTCATGCAGGGGATCACATTTGAATACATGTTTGACTAAAGGTGAAAGTTACACCTGCCCCCGTATTTATTTTTTCAAGGGAACCATGATGCTTACTGACACGTTTATAGATGGCTTCTATACCTTCTCCTCATTATCATCGAGGGGGGTAGCAGGGAGGTCTAGTGGTGGTTTGATTATTGCTGTTGATCGTAATCTGGGGTTTCATGGTAATGTGATTTTTACGAGTGAATGGCTTCTGGGTATTGTCCTATCGTCAGAGAATAATGTACATCCTATCCTCCTGTTGAATTTATACTGGAATCCTCTAAAGGTGACCCTTGTTATAGTGGAGGAGTCCCTTGAAGAAATTGTGGGAGGTTGGTTTGAGAAGGGTTTTGGAAATCGCATTATCATGGGAGGAGATTGTAACTCCTCCTGTGCTGAGGGTTCTATGCTGAATGAAAGAGGGGCTACCCCTAAACTGCTCCAGCCTAATCTTAAGAGAGGTATATGGTGGGATAAGTTCCTTGAACATTGGGATTTGGGGCTTTTAGATCATGCCTCGGACTGGAACTTACCCAAATATACCTGGAAAAGGGGAAGTAAAAGTTCCAGAATTGATTTTTTCTATGTATCCAATAGTTGGAAACAAGCGTGTGGAAAATTGACACTTATGGAGGTCGAGTAGGGCGATCATATTCCTCTACTCTTCTCTCTAACACTTCCATGTCCAGGTATCCACATCAATCCTGAGTTTATGGGCTTAGAGGCGGCAAATAACAGGAGAAGGATTGTATGGAACAAGAAAACGATTATGAAATTTAATACCTTGATCTTGGAGAACCTGACCTTAGCGTCGCTTCGAATTAGTAGGGAAGAGGATCTCTTACTGGGGGGATCACATTACAATAATATTATGTTGTCATGTACATACAAAATGAGTAGGACAGGTGATAAGGAGGTGGCGAAACCTAGGGGGAGGGTTGGAGACTCCAGAATCCAAAAATCCAAGCACATTAAATGCAGGGATCTAAGGATTCTGAAAAAATTACCCATGTCTTTTGTTGAATTGCAGCTTAGGAAGAACAAAATCATCCTGAAACATAAAAATTTGATTAAATCTCTGAAATTGGATCAATATCTTGCAGACCATCAACAGATGATGTACAACCTTTGTAAGGGCAGAGATGTTAAATTTTGGGCTACTGTCAATAACACACTCACTCCGGTAAAAGACAGACTTGATTGCCCTATCCAAGCAGAGGCTTGGTGCTCTTACTACAAGAAAAAGTTTTAATTTCCTCTTGCCTTCTCTAGGGAACAGGACATGGATTTAGGTCCTCCAGTGGTGGGTGATTGATGTTGGGATTTTGAGGATATCATGTGGGCCATTAATAAACTTAAACCATCCAGAGCGCCGGGCCCTGACGGCATACCTCCATTCGTCATCAAGGCGGCACCTGAAATGTGGGCAGAGCTGCTTAAACCCATATTTGACGATATCTTTAAAAATCATATCATTCCCAAATCTTGAGCTCAAAGTATTATTGTTCCTATATTTAAAAAAGGTGATGTCCTCAATCCCCAGAACTATAGACCCATTGCACTTTTAGATGCAGCTAGTAAGGTCTTCGGTATTCTACTTTTAAGAGATCTTAATAAAGTGATTAGGAGGAATGCTTGCTTTAGTAAATTTCAGGTTGGCTTTAGAGAGGGTTTGGGAACCGACCTAAATGGGAATATTTTGGCCCATTTAAGAGATACGGTCCATCAATCCAACATGGGTGAAATTTTTATGGCATCCTTAGACCTTTCCAATGCCTTTGACGGGGTTATCAGAGCGAGATTGTGGACAAAAAATGTTGCAATGAATTTCCCTCGAAAGATTGTCCAACTCTTGGCTCTGTTGCATAGGAATACCTTGGTCAGGGTTCGTTTGACACAGGAAGGTTCTCTCTCCGAGGCCATTGACACTAAGATTGGGGTCAAGCAGGGCTGTTCACTCGCACCCACACTCTTTAACCTATACGTTTGCGATGTGGAGGACATGTGGCAGGGCCCTTCCATTACGCCGGTTAGGTTGGGGAGTTTGGCTATTGAGTGGATGGCCTTTGCCGATGAATTTATTCTTTTTGACCGCACTCCACGTGGTCTCTGTAGAAAGATGGATATTTTTTATCAGTATGCGATGGAGAACAATCTCGCCCCCAATGCTTCCAAATCCCTAACGATTGTGGTCAGTAAGAAAAGAACCATTACATCTTACAGTTGGAAGATGGGAGAGGATCAGGTGGAACAGGTGCAGGCTATAACATATCTAGGCTATAATTTTACTAACAGATCTAGCCTGAAGATGTGGAAATTGAGCCTGGAAGAGAAAGCGTCTAAATTAAAGGTTCAAATGAAATTCTTGAAGGTTAGGGTATGCACATTTTCGCTCTTACCTATAAGGCGTTTCTATCTTGCAAAATGTGAGCCGGTTCTTTTATATGGTTTGGACATTTGTACCCATGATATGAGCTCATGCTTGAATGTGGTTCAGGGGAAAATGTGGAAAGAACTACTTGGCCTATCTATGGCAGTCCCCAACGCCATTATCCGCCAAGAGCTATGTCTTATCTCACTCAAAGCAAGATATCTGTGGAGGCAATTATCCTTGTTTAGAAAGATGAATGATCCACCTGTAAATACCCTATACGAATTGTTAAATAAGGTTGTTAAATCCGGGTCAGTAATATCTATTGAAAGGTTCAGTAATAATATTAATTTTCTATTAGATACTCTAGGTCTTTGCCTAGAAGACCTGGTACAACGACCTGGACTAGTCAAAATATTCAAGGCGGATTGGGTGGATACAGTAAATGCGGTGGAGTCTTACTCCTCTTATAAGGAGTATGCAAACTTTGGACACGCAAGGGAATGCATTCCCCTTTACTTACAAAGATTCCCTTGTCATAGGGCGAGATTAATATTTATGCGCTTTAGACTCAATCAGATGCTGACTCTAGAAAGGATACGGCACTGGGGACATAAAGAAGAGGTACTTAATCAAGAACAAATTGGTTTCATATGTCGCTTCTGTGGAGAAACCAGAACGCTAGAAACTCTTAAGCACCTTGTACTAACCTGTACCAATTTTGAGTCTAAACGTGCACTCTACCTTAAAGATAGATTTAACAGGGATCTTGAAATGTCTAACCACTTGTTTTGGAACCACTGTATGTGGGGTGTAAATATTTCTTTAATTTTAGCATTGAATTTATTGCTTCAAAATATAATGGAGGAACTGGAAAAAAGGAATTTAATATGCAATGTTTTTATAGTGGAAAAAGAAAAATAATAATAATATTATTTAAGGGCTGAGATAGATATTTATGAAGATGTTTTTGACTTTGTGGAATTTTATATGCTGTCTTATAAAAATTAATTGTATATTTTTATTGTGTGTAAAATGTTGTATAAGGTTTCATGTAAACTAACAATGCAACAATAAAAAAAAAATGCTGTGTCTGCATTCTATTCAATAGTACATCCACAGCATGAGGCACTCATACAATCACTTCATTTCCTAGTATAATGTCAGTGCTCTGCTTTAATGCAAGTGCCACTGCTGCTACTGCTCTCATACAAGGGGGTTGTCCCCTTGCTACCGCGTCTAATCCTGTGAAAAAATAAGCGCATGGTCTTTGCTTCCCACCCTGTTCTTGTGTTAATACTGATACCGAACAGCCATCTATTTCATCAACAAATAGATAAAATACCTTGTCACAATTGGGCGTACCCAGGGCTGGAACTTTACATAAGGTGCTCTTCAACGCCACGTACCCCTCTTCCATCTTTTTGTTCCAATCGAAGGGTATGTGGTGTTATTCATCCTTCAATGTTTTTAACAAGGGCTTAGCTATTACTGAGAACTCTGGTATCCAGTGCCTACAATATAACAAAATTCCCAACACCTTTCTCAATTCCTTATATGTATAGCCTGAATCAACGCTAATCAGTCTGTTGACAATGACCGCCCTTCCTTTGACAAAACATAGCCCAAATAGTCAACTTGTTGCTGTACAAATTGCATTTTTGCTACAGACACTTTGTGATTATGTTTTTCCAGTTGAAACAGTACCATAACAGTCGCTTCCCTGCAACCTTCCTCTGTACTGGCACTCATTAATATGTCATCTATGTACTGGACCAAGGATGTCCCTGTTGGTAGCATTTACCCACTCAGCAGTACTTCCCCACATCACCAAGCTGCACTTCAGCAGAACCAGCAAAATGGCTGCACTGGCTCCTGTGAGCACCATTGCCTCACCCCAAAACCACGTTTTGCAACAACAAAAAGGATGGCTGCACCACCTGGCCAAGCACATATTGGGCAGGATGGAAAGAGGGGGCACACTGAAAAGCTTGCCAGGGTGTTCTTAAATGTACAAAACAAGGGGAGTGAAAAAGCAGAGCTGTTTTTCTGAAAGCCCAAAATTCCCATTGAAAAAGGGAATATTTCACCTTTAAAATTATGTCGCTCTGATGCTATCTGTCCCTGTTCTTCATCATACTACCTTTATCAAAAAGACCCTCTCATGCCCAGCCATATTCACATTGTGCTCCATCAGAAAAGAGCCTTATTCCTGAAAGACAGGCTGTGCCCAAAATTCCCAAACCCACGCGCGGACCGCGAGCATTCCACACCCCACAACACACAGTCTACCCTATCCCGACCCGTGTGTCCCCATTCTACTCTCCAAGCAATCCCATCCCCACCCAGGCAACACGCTAAAACTGCTATAATTATCTGTGCACCCTGCTGCTGAATCTCCCAGCACCAGTGCCACTTTCCTATTTCCCTTTTGTTCTGCATAGATCATAAATCATTAGCGATATTTTGACCAAACAAATAAATTTTCCCCAAAGAAAAGGAGCGCATCGCACGAAGGGCCACAACTGCAGCACACCCCGATATTCACGGGTGGCGCCCCTACCAGCCACCAAATCCAGTCCAAGTAAAACCCGTCCTTCATCTTACAACCGACCCTCTCTTCTTCACTGCTACACCCCTCCCACAAACAAACCTCACTCCACCTTCCAAATCTCCCTAAACTCACCAGCTAGAGACCTATTTTCACCTCTATATTGTCCCAGTGATATATTTCTATCCCCCAGCTCAAAAACCTCAAATTTGTTTGTTTCATTTTAAACAGGGATTAGGTAAATTGCAAGTTTTCCAACGGGTCATTTGGCTGCAGCATGCTCTAAACTTTCCACTCGTTTTCAAATTGTATGCCTTTTGCTGATCCATTGCCTTGTGGTTGCCAGTGATATACATATGTTTTATCACAATAGCACGTATGTTGTAACATAATTTGATGACACATTAAGTAATCATTTGTAAAATTCAAATGTTATTTTAGGCCTTTGCAAAGGTTTGCCTCTTATTGTATGAGGGAAGGATTTTAATTCTGTTTAGTTCCTCTTATTCTTGACTACCTGCTGCTTCATTCTATCCACTCAGAATTTGATTACTTGTGGGTTGAGGGAACATTGCAGGGGGGAACCTTAACTTGGGTGCTATCTATCCTAATTCAAAAAGTGCTCCTATTCACTTGTTCTTCGTATATGTTGTAGGAGAAGGTCAATTAAGTGCATTGCTTCCATTTTCATTGTAATTATCACGCCATTAGTGATTGCTTCCCCATATAAAATAATTGTATGATTTCTTTGAATTTTAAAAATAAATAAATATTGCATTTTCACCAACTGGCCTGGTTCATGGTCCATTGTGACCCGGGTATTTTAAAAATAGATTGCTGTGTGAAGGTGAGAAGGGGACAGGCTGACAGCTTTTCTACTGCATTGCAATGTAATAAACACTCTTCTCCTAGTTAGTCGTCATATTTTATCAACCGGTTTATATTTCTTCCACAGTCAAAGACTAACAGTCTTACAGGGTAATTCATAGAATTTCGCAGAAAAGTGGCGCACGCGGCTGGCGCACAGTGTGCGCGTGCGAATGTCTGCGCCAGCCGCGTGTGCTAAAATCGATTTCCCCGCACAGCGTATAAATGGATTTTCACCTCCAAAACCAGCCATGGCGCAGAGTGGCGCAGCGACCCTGAAGCAGCGCCAGTTACGCCCCCAAGAACGCCTCTAGCACAGGGAAAAGCCATCAAAATCCCCAATCCAGCACAAAGGGCTGCGATAACCCTGGACCAGTTTATAGGGCTGCCAAACAGCAAACGCCAAGCGGGGAACGTGTATTACTGGGGTTCGCGTGAAGTTTCACACGCGAAAGGGCCTGTGCGAGTGGGGTACGTGTATAACTGGGGTTCGCGGGAAGTTTCACAAGCGAAAGGGCCTGTGCGAGTGGGGTACGTGTATAACTGGTGTTCGCGGGAAGTTTCACACACGATTTCAGCAGGGTACGTGTATTTCGGGGGTTTGCGTGAAGTTTCACACGCAAAAGGACCTGTGCGAGTGGGGTACGTGTATAACTGGGGTTTGCGGGAAGTTTCACATACGATTTCAGAAGGGTACGTGTATTATGGGGGTTCGCGGGAAGTTTCACACGTGAAAGGGCCTGTGCGAGTGGGGCACGTGTATAACTGGGGTTCGCGGGAAGTTTCACACGCGATTTCAGCAGGGTACGTTTATTACGGGGTTTCGCGGGAAGTTTCACACGCGAAAGGGCCTGTGCGAGTGGGGTACGTGTATAACTGGGGTTCGCGGGAAGTTTCACATGCGATTTCAGCAGGGTACGTGTATTACGGGAAGTTTCACGCGCGAAAGGGCCTGTGCGAGTGGGGTACGTGTATAACTGGGGTTCGCGGGAAGTTTCACACGCGATTTCAGCAGGGTACGTTTATTACGGGGTTTTGCGGGAAGTTTCACACGCGAAAGGGCCTGTGCAAGTGGGGTACACATATAACTGGGGTTCGCGGGAAGTTTCACATGCGATTTCAGCAGGGTACGTGTATTTCTGGGGTTCGCAGGAAGTTTTACACGCTATTTTGCTGTCATAACGGGGTACGTGCATTTCAGGGGTGCAGGGGAGTCCTACACGTGATTTGGCAGTGTGGTTCCTCCCAGGTGTTCCTTCTACACCCCCCACGGCACCTACAGGCAGCCCACACCACAGGGGACTACCCCCACCCCTGGTCATGTCCCGCAGGCAGCCCATCCACCATGGGCATGCCCCCCAGCCAAGCCACATGTCAGCTTGCACCCCCACCCCCCAGCATTCAGGGGCACCTGCCAGCAGGCCCCCACACATATCCCCCTACACCCCCACCCCCCAGCAGTCAGGGGCACCTGCCAACAGTCCCCCACTCATGTCCCACACATGTCCCACTGCACCCCCACCCCCCAGCAGTCAGGGGCACCTGCCAGCAGGCCCCCACACATGTCCCCCTGCACACCCACCCCCCAGCAATCAGGGGCACCTGGCAGCAGGCCCCCACACAGGTCCCCCTGCGCCGCTACCCCCCAGCAGTCAGGGGCACCTGCCAGCAGGCCCACACTCATGTCCCACACATGTCCCCCTGCACCCCCGCCCCCCAGCAGTCAGGGGCACCTGCCAGCAGGCCCCCACACATGTCCCCCTGCACTCCCACCCCCCAGCAGTCAGGAGCACCTGCCAGCAGGCCCCCACTCATGTCCCCCTGCACCCCCACCCCCCAGCAGTCAGGGGCACCTGCCAGCAGGCCCCCACACATGTCCCCCTGCACCCCCACCCCCCAGCAGTCAGGGGCACCTGCCAGCAGGCCCCCAAACATGTCCCCCTGCACCCCCACCCCCAGCAGTCAGGGTCACCTGCCAGCAGGCCCCCACTCATGTCCCACACATGTCCCCCTGCACCCCCACCCCCCAGCAGTCAGGGGCACCTGCCAGCAGGCCCCCACTCATGTCCCCCTGCACCCCCACCCCCCAGCAGTCAGGGGCACCTGCCAGCAGTCCCCACACATATCCCCCTGCACCCCCACCCCACAGCAGTCAGGGGCACCTGCTAGCAGGCCCCCACACATGTCCCCCTGCACCCCCACCCCACATCAGTCAGGGGCACCTGCCAGCAGGCCCCCACACATGTTCCCATGCACCCCCACCCCCCAGCAGTCAGGGGCACCTGCCAGCAGGCCCCCACTCATGTCCCACACATGTCCCCCTGCACCCCCACCCCCCAGCAGTCAGGGGCACCTGCCAGCAGGCCCCCATACATGTCCCCCTGCATCCCCACCCCCAGCAGTCAGGGGCACCTGCCAGCAGGCCCCCACTCATGTCCCCCTGCACCCCCACCCCCAGCAGTCAGGGGCACCTGCCAGCAGGCCCCCACACATGTCCCCTTGCACCCCCACCCCACAGCAGTCAGGGGCACCTGCCAGCAGGCCCCCACACATGTCCCCCTGCACCCCTACCCCCAGCACATGTCCCCCCCGACAGGTCATCACACTCCAGACCCATGCCCCTCATGGCCACCCAAATCCCACCCCAGTCCAAACACCCCACATTGAATTCCCAAAGTCATGATAGAAAATACATAACCAGCATGGCCATGAATCAATGTCCCTCAGACCCACGCAATGGTGACACATGCTAATGAAAAGATCAACATTGTGACATGCACAAAACAAATGAGATAAGACCACATCAGTAAAGTATATAATAAATGTGTATTCAATAATTAACCAAATGAATAAAAAAAAATCACACATAATGGAAATAATGAAGAAAAAGCTGCATGTCCAAAATATTCAAAACAAATGTGTGAATGCAGAATCCAAATCAATCCAAAAGCAAATGGGTCCAAAGAGTCTGTCAGTCCAACCAAATCCAAAGTGTAAAAATAAGACACATCCATTGATCCATGGTAAAAAAGAAACTTAAATGAAGTGAAATCCAATGTAGAACTATATACAAAGTACAGATCCAGGGTCCATGAGCCCAACCATTGAAAGGAAACCTACAAAAACCCTACCTAATGAACAACTATATACAAAAAGGTGGGGCATTGTCCAAGCGCCCCAAATTAAATGAAAACCAAAAGGAAACCTAACACTAATTAACTATATACAATGGCAGCGGGCTAGTCCGACGGCTCACTTCCTGATTTCCCGGGCCAGGGCATCATCGAACTCCTGCTCGATGTCCCGGAGGCGGTCCTCTTCCAAGGCCCCGAGGGTTCGCAGGGACGATGACATCCGGACCTCCAGGTCCCTGCAAATTGCCTCGAGGCACTCGGCCCGCCTCAGAGCCCTTTGCATGGAGTTCTCCACCCTGACCATCGTGAGCCGTGCCTCTTCCGCCCGCTGCCGTTCCGCATCTATAGCATGGCCTAACCGCTGCCACACGGAAGACACTTCCCGTCCTGGGTCCTCCTGCCTTCCGGCCGATGCCTGCCCCTCCGATGTCAAAGGCCCCGAGCCATCATGGCTCCCACCTTTTTGCTGCTGCTGCTGTGCCTGTGCCCGTGCCCTGGCTCCTGCTGCCTGCACATCCTCCTCCGGGTGGGGTGCAGTTGTTGAGGTGGCCACCCCTGCTGGACGTCCAACTCCCGACTGTGGCAGGGATGTGTCCTCCACCAGCCTGGCCGCACGGTCAGAGGCAGCTCCACAGGGTACCTAGGTGATACATGGGTGGGAAGATGGCACAGAGGACGACTGGTGCATAGGGGGTTCAGGTGAGGAGGGGGTCGAAGCAAGGTTCAGCAAACGGAGGAATCCGGCCTGGGTGACCTGTCCCAGTAGGCTGATGTGGTCAACGAGCCATTCGAGATGACATGCAGTCTCCCCATGAAAAGACTGCAGGTCACCTCGCATGCCCCGTTGACACAACGCCACCCCACCCAGGACAGGCTCAACTCGGTCCCGGATAGCCACGTCCGCAGGGAGAGGAAGGCCAGTTGTTGTAAGCGGATCCCCTCCCTGAAAACGGGTCTGGACGTAGGCATCCCTGCTGGTGCGGGATGATGCAGTCACAGGATCAGGGACAGGATTATACACAGGCACCTCTCCGGCGGCCTGTGCTGCCTCCTGTCCCTGCCCCTGCACTGCACCACTGGCACCAGTGGAATCCCCACCTCCAGACCCCGTCTCTGTTCCTTGCGCGACCTCCTCCTCCACCAAACCCCCCACCAACCTGGATGACTCCGTGCCATCTTCCTTCGTCGGACCCTGTGGGGTCTCAGCTGCCCCTTCTGCTGCCGAGGAGTCCAACTCCGACCTCTGCCTCTTGGACCTACCCTCGGCAGCTGCGGCCTGGGACGCGGCACCGGACTCCTCACTCCCTGACGAGATCACAACGTGGGAGGGGAGCCGAGCCTTGCGTCTCCGACTGGTGGTGTGATCCCTCCACAGCACCCTCTCCGCCCTCTTCATCAGTTGACGCTGCAGACAGGGAGAGATAGGAGACATGCATCAGGACACTGTACAATGGACTGATACACACATGCCAGTTGCACATGAGTGGCAGTGTCAAACTTCAGACATGGCATCACAATCCCCAACACACATGGCATGTCAACTCACACACATGAGCAATTCCACAGCCATATGGCAACAGCCAGCACCATCCATACACATACAACAGCATGAGCAGCCAAAGGTGAGCCAGACATCACATGAAACACAGGGAGTGCACTAGACATTCACACACGCCACCACACTTACATGCATGTGTACACCTCCACCAACGGTCGCAGTGATGAGATCGGCATCCATGTCACATCTGGCAATCAGTCTTCTACATATCAGTGTCCCAGGCATCCATGTTGCATCACTGTTGCACCCTTGTGAAATACACACACATGCACATGTACACGGTGCAGATAGATGCAGCTGGAACCGACATCCATGTGTGACACCACAACCATTCCAACTTACATACACAGTCATTCAAACATGTGTGCTCACACATCTGCATTTGGCATGCAAGCTTACACACACATGCACCATCCATGTGTCTCACACATGAGAGGACTCGCATGTGTTAGCCTCACGGCCCTGTACATACACATCCATACATGGCCCTACAAAACCACATGTGCAACCTGCACACTACTGGCACACCACCACACGCACAGCTTACAATCAGTATGCATGTACACTTACTGCTCGACTCCAGACGGGTCTGCCTCTCAAGGACCTGGACGTGGAGTGCTGGGGATATGCATTCCAGAACCCTCATTTGATGTTCCGACAGGTGGCCCCGGCACCCCTTAGCATCCGCTGCCTTCAAGAGGCACCGGGCCATGTTGAGGGTCCTGGACCTGAAGTCCTCCCAGCGCTTCTTGACATGTTTGAATTTGCGGACTGCCACCCCCTCCGCGTTGATGGCAGTCACGATGTCCGTCCAGATCCTGGTCCGTCCTTGTTGGCGCGCAAACTTCCGAAGAGGGCATCAGACTGCCCCAGGACTTGCTCCACCAGGACACCAACTTCAGTGGCAGTGAAGCTGGTGGCCCTCTCCCTCTCTGGCTGGGGGTTGCCAGTGGTCTCAGATGGTGGTGTGCCCGACATGGCAACCCCAGAGGCAGGTGTGGGTGGGCAACTGGGTCCTGGGGCTGGGCTGTGGAGCGATGGTATCCCAGTCGGAAGTCTTCAGTTCCAGCAGGGGTGGTCACAGCAACTGCACCCCTGGCTGATGTGCAGGCAGCAAACAGCAGGCAGGCAGGCAGCAGCAGATGGCAGGTGGGAGCGTGCTCGGGGCTCTTGGGGGGAAGGAAAATGGCCTTCAGGGCAGGAGCGTGGTCATCCGTGTGTTTTCGCGTGGCCAGCTTAATACGGGGTGATTTGGCACGTGAAAAAATTGCACGTCAGCGTGTAATTCGAGGAAAGGCCCTTAGCGCGTGAGCGCGTCAGCGTACGCACGCGATTCCTTTGGACCAAAGGCCCTTAGCGTGTAAGCGCATCTGTGACATATCGCGCACAGGCGTTGCCCTGGCAGGGCTTGAAGATCCCACGTGGATTTCCATTGCTCTGTACGTGCTTTTTGTGGGGTGCGGTGTGTGTGTTTTCCAGGCGTTGGGGTTCACACACTATTACTTCACAGCGGGTGGGTGTTGGCTACGCGTCCTTCTAAACGCAAGGCAGACGGTGAGTGGTAGCCCGCTCGCCCAGGCCCAATCGCGTGTAAAACCTCCTGCGCACCACTGAAATACATGTACCCTGCTGAAATCGCATGTAAAACTTCCCGTGCACCCCGTAATTCACGTACCCCGCTCGCACAGGGCCCTTTCGCGTGTGAGACTTCCCGCGAACCCCATAATACACGTACCCTGCTGAAATGGCGTGAGACTTCTTGCGCACCCCAGGAATATTGCCCCTGTGCGAGCGGGGTATGTGTATTTCAGGGGTGCGTGGGAAGTTTTACACGCGATTTCAGCAGGGTACGTGTATTTCAGGGGTGCGCGGGAAGTTTTACACGGGATTTCAGCAGGGTACGTGTATTTCAGTGGTGCGTGGGAAGTTTTACACGCAATTTCAGCAGGATACGTGTATTTCCGGGGTGCAGGGGAGTCCTACACGTGATTTGGCAGTGTGGGTCCTCCCAGGTGTTCCCTCTACACCCTCCACGGACCCTACAGGCAGCCCACACCACAGGGGACTACCCTGCACCCCTGGTCATGTCCCGCAGGCAGCCCATCCACCATGGGCATGCCCCCCAGCCATGCCACATGTCACCTTGCACTACTGATCAACAGCGCATGACCCCCTGCACCCCACTCATGTCCCACTCATGTCCCCCAGCACCCCCCATCATTGACAGGCACCTGCTAGCAGGCCCCGACACATGTCCCACTCATGTCCCCCAGCACCCCCACGCCCCCATCATTGACAGGCACCTGCCAGCAGGCCCTGACACATGTCCCACTCATGACCCCCTGCACCCCCACCCCCCAGCAGTCAGGGGCACCTGCCAGCAGGCCCCCACTCATGACCCCCTGCACTCCCACCCACTAGCAGTGCAGGGCACCTGCCAGCAGGGCCGACTCATGTCCCACTCATGACCCCCTGTGCCCCCACCCCCCAGCAGTCAGGGGCACCTGCCAGCAGGCCCCCACTCATGACCCACTCATGACCCCCTGCACCCCCACCGCCCAGTAGTGCATGGCACCTCCCAGCAGGCCCCCACTCATGTCCCACTCATGACCCCCTCCACCCGCACCACCCCATCATTGACAGGCACCTGCCAGCAGGCACCGACACATGTCCCCCAGCACCCCCACCCCAGCATCATTGACAGGCACCTGCTAGCAGGCCCCGACACATGTCCCCCAGCCAACACGTCATCACAATCCAGATCCCTGGCTCTTATGGCCACACAAATCCCACCCCACGCCACCCCAGTCCAAACACCAACCAAGCTTTACATCCACTCCAAATTGAAATCACCATTACATGATAGATCACAAACAAGCAGTATGCGCATGAGTACAAGTCTGTCAGACCCACACAATGGCAACACATGACTGAGAAAACCCACATTGTGACATGCATGAAACCAATGAGAGAAGACCACACATTGAAGTAAGAAACAAAAATGTATTCAAGTCAAAATGAAGGGAATGAAATAAAAACACACAATAATGCCAATAATAATCAAAATGCAGCATGTCCCAAAAAATGATAAATAAATAAAATGAGAATCCAAATTAATCTAAATGAAAATGTGTCCAAAGTCACCGTCCAACAAAGCAAATCCAAAGGGAAAGAAAAGCGTAATATCCATTGCTCCATGGTGAAGAAAAATAAAGATGAAGGAGAAAAATCCACTGTAAAACTATGTACAAATAGCAAATCTAGGGTCCATGAGCCCAACGACATAAATGAAACCTACAATGAAACCTACCTAATTACTAACTATATACAAAAATGTGGGGCATAGTCCATGCGCCCCAAATGAAAGAAAAAAGAAATGAAACTTAACACTAATGAACTATTTACAATGGCGGCGGGCAAGTCCAACGGCTCACTTGTTGATGTCATGGGCCAGGGCATCATCGAACTCCTGTTCAATGTCTTGGAGGTGGGCCTGTTCTCTGTCCCCGAGGTCTCGCAGGGATAACGCCATGTCCACCTCCAACTCCCTGCGAATTCCCTCGAGGCACTCAGCCCGCCTCAGCGCCCTGCGCATGGAGTTCTCCGCCCTGACCATTGTGAGCCGTGCCTCCTCCGCCCGCTGCTGCTCCGCACCTATCTGCTGGCCCAACCGCTGCCACACGGAAGACACTCCCATTCCCGGGTCCTCCTGCCCTCCGATGCCTGCCCCTCTGATGTAGATGGCCCCGAGCCATGATGCCTCCCACGTTGAGCCTGCCGCTGCCTCTGACGGAACTGCCTCTGCCAGCACGACGGCATCCAGGCTGATGGAATCCACTGACGCCGTCGTGCACGTGCCCTGCTCGATGATGCCGGCTCATCTGCTGGGGTCCAGTTGCTGTGGTGTCCACCCCTGCTGGACCTCCAACTCCCGACTGTGGCAGGGATGGGATCCCCACCGAGCTGGCTGCGTTGGTCAGGGCAGGTCCACAGGGGGCCCTGGTGGCATCTGGGCCGGAAGACAGCATGGAGAACGACTGGCGCATAGTCTCCACAGAGGAGGAGAGGGCCGCCAGAGTAGCCGACACATGTACAAAACCCCGACCATGGACACTCCCAACTGGGCCATGTTGGCACGCTGCTCTTTGTGATGACATGCGTGCTCCCCCCGGGAAGCATGCACGTCATCACGAATGTCACGCGTGCGCAACGCGACACCAATCAGGACCTTTTCCATACGGCCAGGGGCCCCTCGTCCGCAGGTAGAGGAGTGTCAGATGACATGGACATCCCACCTACCTGCGGACGGGCCTGGGATGGGGCATCCCTGCTGGTGCATGGTGGTGCAGTCTCAGGGACAGCGACATGCACAGGCCCCTCCGCGGTGACCTGTAATGCCTCCTGCCCCTGGCCTACACCACTTGCACCAGTGGTACCACCCCCACCAGGCCCCATGTGCGGCTCAGTAGCGGCCTCCTCCTCCTCTGTGGAAACCACCAACCTGGATGGCTCCACACCGTTTTCCGCCGTTGCAAGCCCCTGTGGGGGCTCACCCACCCCTTCCGCTGCAGCCGTAGTGGCAGACGCAGCACCAGTCCCCTCACTCCCGGACGATGGTAAATTCTGGGAGGGCGACTGGGCCTTGCGTCGTCGGCCGGTGGTGGCATCCCCGCCGCTTTGCTCCACAGTGCCGTCTCCGCCCTCTTCATCACTTGCTGCTGTTTAGAGGGAGACATAGAACACAAGCATCAGGGTACTGTACAATGGTCCCCTAGACAGGAAGCAATAGCAGATGAGTGGCATTGTCAAACATCACTTCCATCATGTCCCTCCACAACACATGGGTCAGTGCAGGCAAAACACATGCAGTAACAGGCATGGCACATGCTATGAACATTAGCATACATGTCCAAGGGACTCCTGAAACAATCAATGCTGGTTTGAAACTCACATGCATCATGGGTCATGCCTATCACATGCACACACTTCACCGTAGTTTCATCCATCTGGCCTCGTACACCCCAGACACAGTGGATACAAGGATGAGTAGGCTGCATCAGTGAATCTGAACATTGTCACAAACATGTGTCATGCATCCATGGCATTTACAAGTCACAGACACGCAAGTCAGACACACAGACATGGATACCATACATGTCCATGACAGCAGCACCCATCTCTCACACCCTATCCATGTCCAATAACAGAGACAGGCATGCATTAATGTGTGCATTCCGCATGCTGCTCCGCATGTTGCATTGTAACACATGCACCAACCATGTGGTTCACACATTACTGGTCTCAAATGCATGACCATAATGTCCCTGCACACACACATACGTACATGGCCTATGTCACACATACAGGCAAGTATCAGACAACCAGCACCCTGCAACATACCCTGTCTCACACAGCAATGCTTGGCCACTTACCGCTCAACTCCGGACGGGTCTGCCTCCGAAGGATCTGGGCGTGGAGCGCTGATCCTACGCGTTCCAGGACCCTCATCTGGATGGTACTCATGCTGCCCCGGCCCCCCTCCACGAGGCGCCGGGCCTTGTTGAGGGTCCTGGGCCTCAAGTCCTCCCAGCGCTTCTTGACTTGCTTGATGTTGCGTGTTGCCACCCCCTCCGCGTTGATGGCAACCGCAAAGTCGTCCCAGATCCTATCCCATCCTTCCTTGTTGGCGCGTGATGTTCCGAAGAGGGCATCATAATGCCCCAGGACATGCTCCACCAGGACACCAACTTCCTTCTGACTGAAGCTGGTGGCCCTCTGCTCCTCTGGCTGGGGGACGCCAGTGGTCTCAGATGGTGTTTGCCCCGACATGGCGACCCCCGAGGCAGGCGTGGGTGGGCAACTGGGTTCTCAGGCTGGGCTGTGGAGCGATGGTATCCCAGTCGGGAGTCTTCTGTTCCAGCAGGGGTGGACACAGCAACTGGACCCCTGCAGATGGCTGATGTGCAGGCACCAAATAGCAGGGCACGTGGGCAGCAGGCAGTCAGGCAGCAGCAGATGGCAGGTGGGAGCGTGCTCGGGGCTCTGGGGGGCAGGAAAATGGCCTTCAGGGCAGGAGCGTGGTCTTCCGTGTGTTTTCGCGTGGCCAGCTTGATACGGAGTGATTTGGCACGTAAAAATCTTGCACGTCAGCGTGTAATCCGAGGAAAGGGCCTTAGCGCGTAAGCGCGTCAGCACACACACGCGATTCCATTGGACCAAAGGCCCTTAGCGCGTAGGCGCATAAGTTACATTACGCGCGCGGGCGTTTCCCTCATAGCACGTAATGACAGAGCACACGTGGAAAAACTGCACGTCCGAGTGTCATCGCGTGTAATTGGATGAAAGCGCCCGCGTACACGCGTCTCTGACGTTTACGTGTGGGCGGGTTTAAAAGCTGTGTGTAGGACGCCATTTCCTTGTACGTGCTTTTCGTGGAGAGCGAGTGGGTGAAATCTGTACTTCTTGTCGGTTCACACGCGATTACTTCACAGCGTTTCTAGTTCGTACTCCCTGTTACCTCTGACAGCTCTTTTCTGATTTTTTGTTGGGCCTGTTTCCTCAAACAGAATTCACTTCTCCTTTTGTCCTGTCTCCTCAGACAGAGTACAATTTTTCTTCTGGCGGGGGTGTTGCCAACGCACACATGCGTGTATTTTTCACTTTCTTTTTCCAGGCAGACGGTGAGTTCCGCACATACATAGCAACTGTGCTTGCCCCGTGTGTCGCGTTCCCCTTCAGAGGTCATTGTAGGCTGCGTGTATTACGCGTACGCTTATTTTTGTGTCTCTGGGTGCCACAGCATAGTGCGGGTTCATTTATTCACCCACGTGGTCTACGAGGGGTTGCGTGCACGTTTATTTTTGATTTTGGGCTGCCTGTGCATTGTGTGACCCATCATCTTCCCCCAGGGGTCACAGACAGCCTTGTTAGAGCACTAGGGTACGAATTCCATCTGGTATCCTACCCCTTTGACACCAATTGCCCAGGACAATAGTTTACTGCAACTCCCATACGCACAACAACATCAGTGCCATGGTTGGGAGGCGACCAAAGCGGTAAGGGAGGCAAAGGTGGCCGACCCTCAAGAGGTGGGCGTGGTGGGTGCAGTAGGGTACGTGGCCGGGATTTGCAGGGTGCCCCTATGCCCCCATGTGTGGAGGAACAATCAGGGACACCCATGCCCCCCCCCATGGTTGAGGGAAACGTGGCTGACACCATCCAAGCTCAGCCCCTGTTGGACCAGCCCATTGTGGCACCTGACCTGGCACAGGATGACTCCCTGGCTGACTTTCAGGTCAGCAAGTCTAGGCCACGTGTGGCGGTGCAAGTTGTTGTCACCAATCCACGTGGATCTGGGGCAGCTATGTCATCTGCTGCCCCAAGTATGCAGGGTGGGGAGGCTGCAGGAGCAGCTGCAGCTCCATCCGCCCCAGCTCTGACTCTCCCAGCCATGACAGTGTCAGTCCCAGTCCATCAAACTGACGTTCCCCCTGCCAACATTACCCTGAAACCAATGCCTGCATCAAGGCCTATGGTCATTGTGCATTCCCACACTCCTACTACCCAGTCCACCGGTGATTCTGCCCCTACTAACCAGAGCGGCTTAAGCCACTCTGGCTCTGCTCCACCTTTAAAGAAGTGGAAGAAGGGTGCTCTGGCACGACAGGCTGAGGCCCCAGACACGGCTACACACTCCGGTACCTCAAGGAAGCCTTGCTTCAATGATCCGGAACTTGATGCACTTGTGGGCTATGTGTTGGCACATAGCCATGAAATGGTGGTGACTGCAGGGTGCAAGACCACACCTGGTCAACGTAAGGCACACTGGCAGACCATTGCCGACCGCATAAGTGCCCTTGGATTTGTGAGGCGCTCAGCTGATGATTGCTACAAACGGTGGAATGACCTGAAACGCAGAGCAAAGAACAAGCTGGCCTCAAATCATGCCGCTACTCTGGTGACTGGCGGTGGGTCTCCACAAGAGGACAACAAACTCACTGAACATGATTCTGTTGCTGGGGCCTTCGTCACAGAGGAACAGATCCAAGGTGTGGGAGGACTACCTGATTATGAAGCATTGTCCGGTGAGTGCCCATGCATGTGTGTGCAATGCTTGTGTATGTTGTTTGGGTGACGGGTTCTGATTGAGTGCCAGGTGAGGGTGTGTGTGCCTGAGTGGTATGGGTCACCCATGTGCTTCATCCAAAACATTCAGCGGCCTTGGATTTGGGTGTGACAGAATCCCTTCTGCCCACATTAGTAATTTGGCTCAACATTACGGCAGTTGCCCTTGAAGTGGCATCTTGCAACAACATTGTTTGTATTTTTGAGTGTTCGTTCAGGCTGATTGTTTCAATTCTCCCACTTTGGCTACGCATTCCTCAGCCCTATTGTCACATTTGTGACAAGCTTCTGTCATTGATGAACCCCACATTGGACCACATGTGTTACCTTGTTAGATGAATGATTTGACCATTCAGGCTAATTGGGTATTGGCCTGATCACAGGAATTTATGGGGCCTGTTTGAATGTGGAACATGATAGTTGTTTCCTGTCATGTTGAAGTGACAAACCATTGATGTGTACATCGGCCTGCAATCACTGTATTTTTGTACACTGGATGTGTTGTAGTGTGTGGCACATGCCTATTTTGTCACACTATGTAGCATTCTTCATCTCATCATGTCCATCTCACATGGATGGCTGACAATATTCATTCACCGACATATGGATGTACTTGTGGAATGTACCATGGCTATGGTACATGCCATCTGTGTGATGGCATGTGTCATGTATGTGTATTGGACATGCCACTCACAGCCCAATGTGTGATGGCAGGGCTACCCAGCATGCAGCAAATGTGTTGCTCTTCCATGTAGGTGTCATCAGTGTCTGCCTTTTGGGTCCCCTTCAAACACAGTGACAGTGCATGCATGGGAGGGTTATAGTCATGTGGGACATGTGTAAATCGTGTAAATCATGTACTTGTTATGTAGCTTGTCAGGCCTATTAGTGTGCTATGGTGCTAATGCCTGTTTCCATTTTTTGTCTTTCATGTTTTTGCAGGGGATTGTCACGCTTGATGCTGTTGAGGTTGAGGAGATGGTGCAGACCCAGGAGGAATCTCAGGCACGACCGGGCACCAGTGGGGGACGTGGCGTGGTGGGGGGTGAGAACCCAATCTTGCTGCAGAACATTCTGTCGAGGGGTGTCTCTGGGTGCACCTCCCCAGACCTCTATTCAGGTGCTGATTCGGATGTTGAGACCTATGTGGCATCGCAGGTAAGTGTTTTGGCAGGGGTTCTGTTCTGTCCAACCCACCTATACCAGGGATAGAACCCTCTATGGGGATGTCAGTGTTGGTAAGTCCGCCTTTGGCGGTTACGGATGCAGGGTCACACTCCACAACATCTGATCCTGTTCCTGGGCCAGCAGATCAGAGGGGGAATGCAGTCCTGCAGCCTCAGGCAGTGCCGGCAGAGCAAGGCGCAGATCACCTTGCCCCAAACAGGTGTGGTGCCCACCGGCACAGTGGCCGTACGCCACCAGGCAATACCGCATGGTAACAATCCATTTACGGTATGGCAACCCAACAGGCAGCATCAGTTGAGATGATGGCTCAAGCAATGGAGAGGGTGGCCACTTCCATTGTCCCCCTGAAAGGCAGATGGAGCTACTACAGCAGGCAACAGACTCCATTTGCCAATCACACAGGGAGGACATGTTGGCGTCCAACAGGGACAGACGGGCGGCACTGGAGACTCTACGCCAATCGATATCAATAGAGTCCCAGGGCCACAGGGAAGCCCTGAGGGTAGAACTCCATCACCTCAGGGAGACTCTTGTTGACCTTGAGGCTTACACTAACTTGAGGACAGAACAGCAGCTGGAGCGGCTCACACGTTTGCTCTCAGCTGAGATGCAGGCAACTCGGGAGGAGATCCGTGCATCGCGTCAGGTGCTGCATGGGGATCTCCTCACTATAATCCTCCAAAACAAGACCTTCCACACCCGCATGCTTGCTGCCATGGAGGACCATACCTCCTGTGGCAGCACACCTCCTGTGGCAGCAGCAGAGGGTGATGATAGCGACAGCAGCAGTTCTCTCACATTGGCATAGCCGTGCAGGCCATGAGCCCATGGAGGTGTTTTTTTTTCCCAACATCCACACAGGTAGGTGTTGGTGCGCACCCTGTCCTCGGAACTCCTCGGTGGCCCCCCCTGACCCCCACATGGCCATATTTGATTTTTGATTTTTTTTATTGTTTTTTTTGCAGTGTGTTGCCTTGTGTGGCTCCCGTGGGCATCCACTGTATTCCGGCTGGGCACATGCAGGCTTGTCCTGAGTTTGGGTTAGATGCTTGGGTTTGTGAGACACACACCCCTCCTGCTTCCCGTTACCATGGGCTTGCAAAGGGTGTGCCCAAGTGACATTGACTTACACGGTGACGTAGGACTCCCATGAGCTGTGTGGGCAGTCTGTAGTCAATACTGTGTATACATTCCTAGTGGATATTGTTGTTGAATTGTACACTGCATGGTGTATTGCTATGTGCTTGTGCATCCATGTCTTTCGCCTAATTTGCAGGTTAATTCCTCATGTCTTCACAAGGCCGTCTACTTTGGAGATGGAGTTCATGTTGTAAGCAGTGCACTTGGACATTTGCGTGGCAGCAGCACTGTACAGTTGGAAGTGGCCGATGTGCTAGCATGATCAGGTTGTAAGACTACCACTACTTTAACTTAGTACTGTCATGTTTATGCTATGTTTGAGGTTGTGTCGCTGCATTGTATTGTTGGTAAGTATTTGGTCATGTGTGTTGTTAGTTCTACATTACTGGGAGCATATTGTGTGTGGGCAGTTTCCATTGAGGACACTGTACTTTGACACTTGTGTGATGTTTTGGGGATTGCTTTGTTTGCTCTCACATAGCATGACATGCCATGGTGTGTTGGGTGGCGGTGCTGGGGAGGGGTTGGGTGACATGGCACTGTTGTCATGTTGTATTTTGCAAGGGGGTAATGATTTTTGCAGCATAGAAGTGTGTCTTTTGATGACACAGTATTGGTGGTGTTTGTGTAGGTAGGGCACACAATGTAACACTTCCAGGTGACCAATCTCAGGCTGGTATGGTTGTGACAGTTGACTGTCCCTTATGTCATCATCATTGATTGTCAGCTGGTATGTGCCAGGGCTGTGTGCACTCCACAGGGGTGTGATTTTAGGGGAAGTAATTATCCACCAGCTGTGTACGGGCTGCCTCACCCCGTGCCCTTTCCCCTCCCATGCGCAGCGGCCGTGCTTGTGGTTGGGGATATGGGGGCACCACCATGTCCACGGGCAGGCCCCGGCGTGTTGCAACGTTGTGCAGGACACATGTTGCCACTATGATCCGGCACACTACTGGGGGAGCGTATAACAGCTGCCTGCCAGAACGGTCAAGGGAGCGAAAGCGTGACTTGAGCACTCCAAATGTGCGCTCCACTATGCCCCGGGTTGCAATGTGGGCTGTGTTGTATCTTACCTCGGGTGGCGTGGTTGGGTTCCGAATTGGCGTCATCATGTGGGTGCTCAGAGGGTAGGCACTGTCCCCTGGGGAGGTGGTAATGGGTATCATTAGTGGGGTTGTGACATTGCTCAGTATCTGACATGCATGCATGTGCTGTGGCATTTATACTCACCGAGCAGCCATGTATCGCCATGCCGCCCAGCTTCTAGGTCCCGGTTTAGGGTTGACATTCTGTAAATGAAACTGTCGTGGGTGGACCCTGGATAGTTGGCATATACTGAGGTGATGATTCCCTTGGCATCACATACTACCTGGACGTTGATGGAATGCCAGTGCTTGCAGTTTCTGTAGATGTGCTCTGATGCCCTGGGGGGACGTAGAGCCACATGGGTGTAGTCAATGGCACCTAGCACTTTGGGGAAGTGTGCCACCCCGTAAAAATCCTGGACGACAGCCTGCCTTTCTACAGGTGTTCTGGGCAGCTATATGTGCCTGCGGACTGATGCGCGTGCAGTCATGATGGCCAAGACCTGGTGTAGGCAGCGTGACTGCGTGGCCTGTGATACCCCCCACTATAGCAGTTGTCCGTTGAAATGATCCAGTGGCCAAGAAGTGCAGTACATTGAGGACCTTATGCAGGGGTCTGAGTGCTTGGGAGCACAGGGTGGGTGATGTGAGGTCATCCTCCCACTCACTGACCAGGTCGAGTATTATGTGAGGTGGAAACCTGTACCTCCCATACACCTGGTCATCAGGCATCCCAAAAAGGCTGGTTCTGGGTGAAAAAATTCTGGGCCTGACTATCCTCCTCCTCCTCCTGCGGTATCCCACGACCACTGCTGCTAGGAACAGTATATTCATCCTGGCATCTGTGCTTGTTTGTTGTTTGCGCGCACTTTTATGCTGCGCGGGTCCACGTACGCCTGCTTCCTGCTGGCGTACGTGTTTCCGGATTAGCGCGTCTTTTTTGGCGCACACGTTAGCCCCGTTCGATTCCATGAATACGTGTTTTGAACGTGCATGTGGGCGTTCCGTGCACTTGCCTCCTGTACTTCTGCGTGTCACGCCCCCTGTTCCTCCTACTTTTGTTGTGTGCGCCGCGCTATGTGCGATTTCGCTGTGCGCTTAGCGCACGCTGTTTGGAGACGTGTGCGCCAGCGTGCGCCACGCAGAATTTTGGCGCACATCCTGGAATTTCCTCGCGCATGGACTTCCATGAATCGCTGTGCGCGGGTTTCGCTGCGATTTTCACACTGGCACTGCGATTTGCACGCTTTCGCACGCTTGCGCTGAAAATTTCAGCACACATTAATTCCATGAATCGGCCTGTTAGTTGGCTCTCATGGCCAAGTCTGCCAGCCGCAATGATAGGACCTCCTGGTACCAAAATGACAAATGGCCCATTGAGGCCTCACTCCACCAAACAACAATCTATATGCAAATTAGACAAAACTGAGTCTCAGTAGAAAGGCACACCTGAACGGGGATCAATAAGAAGATTCACCAGGGGAGAGGTGCTAAGAAATAGGGTCCTTGGCAGTGAAAGGAGAGCCCCACCAATCACTGGAAATATTGGACAGATTTAGTAATGCAGCACATTATAAAGAGCCCGGGCAGTCCCACGCTAAGGGAGTTTGAATTTACAGCTTGGGTTTAAGGAGGGCAGAGTGAGAGATACGGGGAGAGCGATAAAGGAGGTCAATATGGGAAAGGCTGGAGTTTAAGAAGGACAAGAGAAAAGAGAAGTGCAGGGCAGGAGAAACATCAGGGAAATGCTGGATTTGGAAGTGGGATAGAGAAAGGAGGAAAGAAAGAGCAACATGAAAGGTTTGAAAGATAGAGAAATGAGCAGGAGAGAGAAAAAGGAGGATAGAGGAGCAGAATGCTGAGGGAGCTTAGTTTTTTCTGAGACAAGGTGATATGATATGATAGGTTATTTATAACATGCTTAATACCCAGAGGTTTCTAAGCGCGCACCCGGGGCACAAACCTGTGTTGCTCTGTGTCGTCTTGATTCCAAGGCAAGCACGTTGCCCCTGAGCTATCCTCCCGAGACTGGAAAAAGTTGGTAAAAGGTGGGAAAGTTGCTCACAGCCGAGTGGACACCCTACCTCAGATCCTGGCTTAAGTGGAGGGGTGAGACGGAGGGAAGGGAAAGAGACAGTCTTGCTGGGGGAATGTTGCTAGATTCCACTCTTGTGCTTGCATTTACCACCCTACATACACACTTTAGTATATAGCCTTCCTGCACTATAGCATCACTATGTCACAATACACAGGTTCTCATGTACATTGATAATATTTCATAAATGTATACAAAAATACAAACCATTTGAATTTTAAAAAATGCACAATAACATTCAACATGAAGAAGAGGAAAACCTGCTAAAAACAATTTTGCAGAAATCTATTTGTTCCCCGAAGTAAAGCCTCCGGTGTAAATCCGTTTACCTCAATACCTTCACCTCTGAAGGTGTTCTGCCAAGCCTGAAGTGCACCTCAATGGGAATATGTTTTAACACAAAAATGAAACCAGCTCTATAACCGTTGTAAAAATCATCTGTGTTGACATCGCACAGTTCTGTGTGATTCTATAACGAAACATCAGTGTGTTTCTTACCTTTTCTCTTTAAGGGAATAGTTCATGATGAAGTATGGAAATTATGTGATATTCGCCATGAATGACTAGAAAAGCAATGGCAGGTCTTTGGTGCCAAAGAGGGCGCCATGTGCAAAGGCATGATACATCGAAGAACACGTGGAGTCAGGTGTCATGATGACCAGAGAGATCAAGGTCTGTGACTCATGACAGTTCCTTTTCTACACCAGTAGACGGCCCTGAGATTACCGAGTCGTTTTCTACTACAGTATGCACTTCGGTGGCTCCCGGTACCTCTCCTTTAGGAGCAGGCAACCCAAAGGACTTTGGATTTGGACTTGTAGATACAGTGTGACCGGTCTCTTACACTCTCCGGCAGGAAAAGTCTCTGGGCCTAGGGCTTGAAGCTTCTCAACTGTGACTGCTTGCAGAGCCTTTTCTCTTGTGACTGTTGTGACTATCAATGGATCAGGAAGGCTATTGCGCAAGAGACGCCCTACTGGAATAGTCTTTTACTACTATGTAGTGCATGGATGTTTTCCCCTACAGCGTACCTATACCATTGCCTGAGCCCATCACACCTTCTGACATTGCAATCAGGGCTTGTGACATTCTGTCCCTTTTGCTCCCATTGACACAGCCATGTCAGAGTGTAGGAGTTGTGTTCTTAATATCCGAGTGTTCAGATGAACAGGAGTCTCTTCTGGGGGCATGGCACCATTCCCACTCAGAGTGCAAAGAGAACCTTCAGCCACTTCCTGCAACAGTGAGAATTAATCCGCTAGGAAGCCCACACTGACTATGGCCTCTTCCACAAGACCAATGATGACTATGGCCTGCTGGGATTTGCTGTCCCTGTGTCAGGCCTCTACAAAAAAACACCCTCTGGGGGTTGTTGCCACAATGTTCAAGGTACCACCACTGTTCTGTTATGTAAAAACTGGCGACACATGTAATGGGGATTTCTGTTCTGATTTTGGGGAACTTACTTGGAAGAGGAGTGAGAACTTTTGTGCTTTCCCTCCTTGTTCCGTTTACATTTTTTTCAGAAGCCTTCTCTTCTGATTTGGGCATAATCCCTTGAGCTGTTTCCTGTACGCCAGGACTCACATACCGGTCAACAACTTCGGCAAACTCCCATGGGTCTGTGACCTTCTTGCCAATTAGATGTGGACGTAATGCTGCCCCACAATATTTAAGAATATTCTTGCATGTGACTACATTGTTCTTTGCTTTACATGTGTTGACTTTTTCTCCACTCACCCACCCACTCAGAAACCTCAGAAAAGGAGAAAATGCTCAGGTGGTTTCTAAAATGTCCCGAGGATGACCCCTTTCTTTTTGGTGTACAAGAGACTCTCCTCTGGAGCCAGCTGAATGATAGCATCAGTGCTCTGGGTCGGTAATCTGCACCCCACAATACCTCATCCAGAATCTGAAGTTACAAAGGCAAATTCTAGTGTCTGAAATCAATCGAAACTATCCTTCCCCACCTCATACGTTTGCATTTAATCCTTGAGGATCTGGCCGGAGGGCTGTCCTGGCTCACTTGGCTTGATCCGCTTCACTAGAGGTGTGTCTGCGGGCATTACTCCACGTCTCAAGCTCTAACATGCACAACATCACCAGGCCTATGTGCTTCTGTTCTGCTAGGGCTACCTTCTTCTCTCCTAGAAGAGGTTTTCTACTAGCAAGCTCAGATACAGTGAGACTACCCTGGGACCAAGCTGACACTCGGGACCTTCGGAAAACCATGCTACCATCTCTTTGAGAAGAATGGCAGGAGCAGCTTTCACTGTCTCCTTCTTCTGATAGCCTTCCACTAGAAAGGGTCCCTTGCTTTGGGGCTCAGAGGCAGTACCCGTCCACAGGGCCTTCTCAGCCATCCTTGATTCCTCAAAAGCTTGGCAGATTTTCAGTATTTACGGCTAATTAATCTTACTGTCAAAGGCAGTCCCCTGTCCTAACACAGACCACGAAGGGAGCTTAATTCCAAGCCTTCACATTATCCATGCTCAATTCCATTCAACACAAACGACCTGGCAGTGTTTCTACCTTTGCCTGCACAGTTCTTTTATTTTGGCAAAACTAAGCTGTAGGCACAGTATGTGTTGGATAGCAACCGCTTTGCACCAGTGTTGCAAAATAAAAAGTGCTCTGCAGAACTACAAGGATGAGTAGTGGTTTCTAAACTCCTATTCAGCCCCATACTACTATTAGAATAGCAGTGATCTCAGTCATAAAGGTGAAAAAGGCACAACATAAATGGTATACCCATTCACCTATTTAAGGTAGCATGGACCGAGGGCAGGAAATACACATCGCACAAGGACATTATGAGTTTTCAGTTGTGCTTTTTGATCTGCAGAATACATTGGGCCTCATTACAAGCATGGTGGTGCAGGAAAAAATTGGTGGTAACAGAATCACTTTTCTAGCACTGTCATAAATCACCAAGGTATCTTATGAAAAGGATACGGTAAGCAAAAAGGATACAATCCTCGAAAATCTGTGGAATTACTGCAGCTGTAATTCCGCCAGCGGTAATTCTGGCAAAAATGCCCCAGAGCCCAATGGATCTATAGAAATGGTGATAAGTGATGGCACCACCACTTGTAATCCAGCAGTAATTCTGCCAGGCCAAGTGGCGGTAAGGGGAATTCAGTTGTGCAGTATTTCGGCGGATTTACAGACGGAATACCGCCCAGCTTGTAATGAGGCCCATTGATTTTTAATGTATTAAACTCACACCTTTATATCCAAAGTTACACCATTAAAATATATGCCTCTCCATAAATTTAGGAGTGACATTCCCCTCTCATTTTTGCAATCATGGGACTCTGAGAGAAGAGCCCCTCCTTTCAAATCACAAGATGAGGGAAGGAGCTGAAGACTATAAAATAGCATGCTTACATAATTAATGTTGTGAGATTAATGTTGAAGAATATTACTGGATACAACTGGAAAGAGGTGGCTGGGGAGCAGAGCTGAAACCATCTGGGTGACTGGTTCCCGGACTTGCTGGGGACACAAGCCCTTTCAGAGAGAGATGATCAGCCCATATTGGAGATTGGGTTCCAGACAGTCGGCTGTATTCCAGACTGGGGGGTTCCAGCTGATTCTACAAATTAAACCACATTGAAAATATAAGTGTAGAAACCCCAATATATAACTCCAACTTGCCCATACTGCTGTCCATGGTAAAATCCTGAGAAACAAAGGGGCTGGGGGCCTATGGAGGCTAATCTGACAGAGTCAGGTGCAGTACTAAAAAACATTTTTTATTTTATAATTCAAATTAAATACAAGTGAGACTGAATTTCTAAAAAGCCAACTGAAAGTATTTTGTACAAATTCAATGCAGATTGTTTTTGAAGAATTATATCAAGTTAAAATAGAATCCATTGTTCATGCCGGCACTGAATCACTATAGTGTCCTCATGAAATACTTAAACCTAACTATCATGCAAATATGTGACTCGTGGGAGCCTAGTCATACAGAACAGAAACCGGCACAGAGAATTCATCCTGTTCACAGAAAATTGTGCAAAGTGTAAAACCCCTAAACTATCTTATCTTGAAATGCATAGGCAGACCTATGGTATGTTATGTGTCATGTGAAAGGTAAAGGATGTTTAAACATGTTGCCTTTTACTGGATAAAATTACATCTCCAGCCCAAAAGTGTAAAGCTGAAGTGAAATTAATAGAAATAGATTTAAAACTGCACACAGATAGAAAGTTGCACACACAAGTGTTCAGAGAAGAGTGCACAATCCCTGAGAGTATTGTTTTCCTAATCCAAACCTGTAGAAGTCAGATGCAATTTGTCGTCTACATTCAAATGACCTGCACATAACCTATACATTCACAACTCCACACTCATAGAGGGGAGACAAGTAGAATGAATATGGGTTTATAAGTGTAATTTGTTTAAATAACTTTTCTCCGATACTATACTTGTTTTGACACAAGAGAAATGTCATTGTTTTTGAAGAATTTTGAAATAGTTCTGTGTAAATATGGGAACACAGTGGTCCGAAAAGCAGCAATGCTTTCATTGAAGTATACTGTGTTGCTTAGATAGAAGCAGTCATAGGAGTGTATTTAGAATGCTTGTATCTTTTACAGTATAGTGACACCCATGACACCCATGGAATACTACATGAACGTCTTCAATCTCTCAATCTCAACAGGAAAAGTGCCACAATCCTTCAAATCACCATATATCAGCCCGCTTCTCAAAGATACAGCATGAAACGTAGAAGACCTCTTCAATTACAGACCCATCTCCAACATACCCGTACCCCGCTAAACTGCTCGAAATATACATATACAGAACAGCTCAATAATTCATAGAAGAGCACCGTCTGGTAGACCAAGCACAAGTAGGCTTTAGACCAATGAGAGGAACAGAATCAGCACTTCTCTCAATATGGGATGACCTAAAGGCAAACGCAGATTCAGACAATAGTACCGCTTTGATACTTCTAGACCTCTCTCCGGCATTCGACACAGTTAACCACGACATCCTCATCACGAGATTGGAAGAAATTGGAATCACTGACCGCGCTTTACTCTGAATCAAATCCCTCATAACAAACAGAACAGAGACCATATGGATCAAACCTTTCAAATACAACCCAAGCGAATCATCATGCGCAGTACCACAAGGATCATCCTTCTCCCCATTATTATTCAACATCTACCTGTCTCACCTAATCAAGATCATCAAAAGACACAGCCTCACCTGGTACAACTACGCTGACGATACACAAATAGTCTACAAAATACAAGACATTCAAGAAGAAAACAACATTAGATAACTGCCTTCGTGAAATATACAACTGGATGAACTCGAACTACCTCAAACTCAACCCAGGCAAAACAGAAATAATGATCATCACAAAAAACGGAGGATACAACCACTACATCCCCTGGCCAATGGAACTCAGTACAATCCCAGACCCATCGTCAATTATATTATTTATTATTATTATTATTATTTTTATTTATAAAAAACCCGGGAGTACTGAAGTATAACAAACTTACTCTAGAGCCACAAGTAAACACTCTAATCAAGAAATGCTTCTTTCTCCTGCAAGCAGTAAAAAGGATCCTACCATTCCTGTCATTCGCTAACAAAACACTCACCGTCATCACTCTCGTCATGTCCACAGTAGACTACGTAATTAGCCTATATTTGGGCATGCCTGAACGACTTCTAAAAATACTACAACGCATACAAAATGCAGCAGCCAGACTGCTCCTCAAACTAAACCAAAGAGACCATATCACAGCAGTGCTGAAAACACTACACTGGTTACAAATAAAACAGCAAATCAAGTTCAAATCAATGTGCATAACACACAGAACAATCCACGACCAAGGCGCAGAGTTCCCAAAAGACAAATTAAGCCTACATCGCCCAACAAGGACGCACAGATCGAGCAGCGACATCCGTTTGGAACCAAAACCCTAAAACAAAAATTCAGAGGTTCTTCTTTCTCTCACCTCACCCCAAAAACCTGGAACTAGCTACCAAAGAACATACGTAACACAAGAAATCCCCTCCTATTCAGAAAACTCCTCAAATCCTGGCTCTGCACCCCATAACTAGAAGAATGCCTATGGAGGCATATACACAGCTGAAACAATTCTCAGAGAAGAAATGGACCCTCCCAATCCCCCTAAGCTACCGTTCATAAACAGAAGTTACGGAAGAACAATCTAAGGAATATCAACGTACAAACTGAGAGATAGATATGATAGAACGATACCAAAGAAAGATCACAGATAGATTGGAATAGAAGGGCAAGGATTATATGTCAATAACACCTTGGCCTACAAACTACAGAGAGGCAACAGTGGACCATTGACAGAAAATAGATGATAAGGAAGAGGGTGATTGCTAATTTACAGCAGCAATACCAGAGTGGGGCACAAGACACGCCCCTACCTATTACACTAAGTTCAAAACAACACAGCTGGGAACGTTCCACACCATTACTCATAACAATTAAATGGACAGAAAAGAAAAGGGAAAATATACCTACCTATAGGACAACCGGATACATAGACCACAAATTGCAAGGACTAAGAGATATATAACCCACTAACCCTATGCTCAAATCTCTGCATATCTAACTCACACAAAAATCCACAAAACCATCTTCTCGCTCAGCAAACCGCACGCACGTCACCAATCTGCAACCACAAACAAACAACACATAAACCGCACCAACAGCGCACGAGGTCTCGCATCGGTCCGATATTCACACCAAAGCTCAGCGCACAGTGAAAACTGAACTGAAGCTGTCAACAACACACCACTTTCTCACTTTCCTACTCCCTCTTCACCTGACTAACCCATTCTCGCCTTCTTGTATGCAGATCTGCCTGAGCGCCTGGGGACCAATTCCGTTGGCGACAGTGCACAGTATAAATACTTTTAACATTAACATAATATAAACTAGCATTGAGTATGGAAATTAATGCTTGCCTGAATTCAAATTAGTGAGATTAATGTAGGCAGGTGAAATCTTGTTTAATGACCATTTGTGAGCCTCTAACATTGCAGTGATTTCTTTGGTATAAAACTGGAGACAACCTTTATTTGAAGTGGACTTTAATTCTTTAAATGCATTTAGACTATTGAGGAATCACTGTTTTTCATACCCAGAATTGTGGGGTGGGACTGAATATTGGGTACCTGAAATTAGCTATGTCACCCTAATATGAAGCTATGATATAACCATATAAAAACAAATATCTCCACAGACTGGATCAGAAAAAGTAGGCAGGGGATTCTAGGACCTACAGCTCCAGGGATGGCAGCTTAAGGGCTGAGCTCCTGAGCCCTGAACTTATCTCTCTGTTTGATTATACAACATGGCTTAGAAAAACCTGAAAAACTGCAACCCTCCAAGAGACACTAAGGGGAAGAAGAAAGAGCGGATGGTGAAAAAAGGGAGGACAAAGTGTTGGCGATTCTGACCATAATGACTGCTGACATTGCTGATATTAAGGCCAAACTGTTTGCCTCAGAAGAGAGGTATGGTGAACTGACTGCCAAGGTCTCCTCTGTGGAGACTCATTTAACCACAGTGGATGAAGAGTCAAGACGGATGGCTGAGCAGATAAGAGAATTACAGATACTAACAGAGAAACTAAACTTGAAGTGCTCTAAGCAGGAACATTTCTCAAGGAGGAATAATGTGCACATAGGAGGTTTTCCTGAAAAAGTTGAACAAGGATGTCCCACAGATATTTTGGAGAACGCCCTGATCAAGATGTTTAAACTAGATCCGAAAACCCCTCAGGAAATTGAGAGGGCTCACAGATCTCTAGGACCTAAAGCGGCCCTTGGTCAGAGACCAAGACACTTTATAATTACATTTTTGAGATTCCCAGTGAGAGAACTAATATTCAGAAGAGCTTGTGAATTAAAAGACTTGAACTGGGGGGGGGGGGTAACAAAATAATGATCTTTGGGGACGTCAGTAAAGATGTCGTGGAGAAGAAAAGAGCCTTTAATGTTGCCAAGGAGAAAGCTAAGTGTAAACACCTGACATATTATATGATTTACTCAGCAATACTGAGAGTGATTTCAAATGCACAAACTCATTCATTTACTGATTTTCGTAGTGCAGAAGCCTTCTTTTCTGATTTAGAGGTGGAACCCATGGAGGATTCAAGCACTTGGCTTAGCTGGAAAAAAGAAAAGATGAGGCCTATGGTGTACTGTTTGCCACTGGTGACCTTTATTTGTTTGTTTGTTTTGCCACTGGTGACCTTTGTTTGTTTGTTTGTTTAATATAGCTATTATGTTTTTAATTTTAATTTATATTTTTAATTTTCACTTTCATTGAGATTTTGCCAACGCCGTTGGAACTTGTGTTTATTTGAAACTGAAGCTGGAGGCATGCGATCACTACAATGGAGATGTTAAAGGAAAGAACCTGGTTAACGTGAATAACGTGATGGGAGTGGAGGGGGAAGTCGAGTGATAGAATAGAACCTTGCCGCTGTGCCCAGTCATGACTTGCACTACCTGGATTCTGTTGTACTTCTTACCGGCTCCTTTTGGCCGGTGTGCACCTACATGTTGCTGCAGCTTCAACGTGCCGGAGTCAGTTTATTGGCTGTGCGCTCCAACTGGTCGCGCGGGTTATGACTCATGCATGCGGGAAATATGAGGTGAGGAGTTGGAGTGGGGGAGGTTGCCTTTGGGGGACGGAGTCTCTGCAGTTGTTTCAGGACACATGTCATGCCACAGCCTCATGGTACAGGACATCCCGGGTTCCCCTTTCCTTTATTACTCACATGCCCCACAAGGACATCCCCCCTCCAATATGAGCTCGCCTCTGGATTCGGGCGGGCTGTCAATCGCTTGTTGAACTCAGCAATCTGTACTGGGATTTGATTTTTTTTTGTTGACACTGGCCTGACTGCGGCACCTCCCGCCACCCAGTGGTGCTACTTTCAGTCTTGTCGGCTCTGTGACACGCCGGTAGTCCCACAGCCAGTGCGTTATCTCGCATCCCTTTGGCGGCTGTCAGGGCAAGTCTCCTGCTTACCTGTCAGTCAGCTACACAGCAACCCACGGACTGACACTGCTGTACTTTGCTTTATTACGTTTGCACTGGTTTCTTCTCTACTTGATGGCAGTTTGCTCTGAGTGGCATACATTGGATCCGCCTTGTAGATTACTACCTGCTTTTAGATTTCCAGACATTGTTTCATGTCACTGTATTCTTGTGTTCTGGGTCACAGAGCATTTGCGCCGGATTAGGTGGGGGGTGTCTGCTTGATCACGATTGATACTTTGCCTATCTCCTACCGAGTATAGGAGCGTTTTTGGCCTTCTGTGCAGATGATATGAGGGTCGAATCTGTATGAAACTTGTTGAGGGGGTATGAGGTTGGGCACTTCTTTAACACCCTGGACCTTCTACTGCCTATTACTACCTATATCTCGGCGGTTGCCTGGAGTATGACACCATTTGACCTGTGTGCACCTACGTATTGCTGTGGTTGCAATTCTTCAACAGGACCTTTATTTGTTGTTGAATCCCATTTTCAATGTTATTCTCTGCGATTACTTTACTGGCGGTCATGTGCCCGTTCTTGTTGGGTGACGGTACTGGTCTGTCTTTGTTTTGGGAGCTACTGTTGTGTAAATAGACTTTTTGATGAGGGGTATGGGTCTTGCACTTGTTTCTTTTGTACTGCATAACGTGGATTACTGTAGTTACAGTGTTGTTCATGTGCATTGAATTGACTAACTAGATAGTGGACTGTATTGTATGATTGGGAATGATAGTTGGATGAAGAGGAGGATGTTGTGGGGGTCATTGATTACAATTGTTGGGCTTGGTCGAGGGGGTGGGGGAAACGGGGGGGTTCGATGTGATCTTGGATTGTGGGGTTCAGGTGTGTTAAGCAGTGCGTCCCATGGACGTTGCGTACCTGAGTCTCCAGGAGTCTTGCGTACTGGGGTAGCCAGATAATAGCAGGCGATGAAGTAGTAGGCTGAAAGAAGGAATGTGGTGCAAAGAACCGGCCCGGCTCCGTTCTGGTAACACAGGATTGAACAGGGACCAGCTTGTGACGCCACGGATGACACTTCCCTTATTTTAACCTGGAGCCAAAACAGTGCAAGCACTGGTACGGAAGGTCTATGGTGTAAACCAGCAAACAGCGAGCGTGAGGTCCAAGGCAGCTGTAGAGGCAGGACTTCAGGAGTAGATCTTCACAACAGCTGGGCAGTAGAAGATCCACGGATCCCGGTACCCAAGCAAGGCAGTAGGCAAGGAGCAGGTGGGAAATCAAGGAAGGATGAAGGGGCCGGGAAGGAGCAAGCGAAAGGCGGGTCTGACAGGACTGGGTAAGAAGGCAAGGAGGGCAGCAGGAACAAGGCAGGGACCAGCAAGGAGGCAACAGGAAAAGGCAGGGACCAGCCCAAGGGAAGGACCAAGGAAGGGCAACCCGAACCCCAAGGGCAGGCACAGGAACGAGTAGAAAGGAAGCAGGACAAGGATTCAGGAGGTTAGGAGCGAAGCGGAAGGAAAAAACCCAAACCGCATTGAGACACGGCGAGTCCCTGGACTGGATCGCTAAAATAGCAATCCGGCACGAAAATGAGGCTTGAAGCACAAGCAGGTTCGACGCATGCGTGGAAACGGGACTGCCGCGAGAACGAGGCTTGGAACACAAGCTCGTTTCTCAATGACTTGCGCTAACGGCGCCCACGTCCCATTTTGCAGAGGACAGATGGCACACCCAGGGAAAGTGTACCCAGGAAGGTGCATCCTTTCCAGACCCTGAGGCGGGGATATAACTGCCAGGAACGAGTCTGCCCCATAGGACCCCCCCTGCCGCCCTGCACAGGTAGGTGTCCTAACACCGTGCGTGGTTGGCGTTTGGCCTGGATTGGTGGTTCTGATGTGTTATACTCTGTATGTTTCGGAGGTTGTGTTTAGTGTGTAGTTGTACATTTATTGGTACTTAATGTTTGTGCCAGAGTTTAGTTGTTGTGTGTGCACACCTTACATTGTGTCATGGGGTTGGACATGATCTCTGATATTTTGTTACGGCTTGGTGAGCACTTGATTTATTATTCTGTTTGAGGCTCTGATTGTAGGTTTTTGTGGGTGGGACAGGTGTGATGGGTGCCTGCATCTTTGGAATGGAAATATGTTAGGTTTGTTTGGCGGTTGCTTTTAGGATGTGCATTTGATCAGATGTTGGGCTTGACATAATTCACCTCAGTGTGGGGGAGGAATGAGGTATGTTATATTTGAGGGAAATGTAGTTGTTTTAGCGCTAGATGTCAAGAGAATTGAGTATACCTTTATGTAAAGGCTCACTGTTGGGAGTGTGATGCGATGTTGCATAGCAGTATAATACAAAAAGTAAAGTTGAAGTTATTGAATTGTAATGGGGAGAAGACATTTTTTGAAATGCAGATTTTATGGGCTTGGATTCTGGAGGGATGGGTTGGAATGCACTATGTACGAGGGGGACATGTATTCATAATGAATCTGGAGTTTGGTTTCAGATTGTACAATGGTTTCGTATATTTGGGGGTTTGTGTTTTTATATTTTTGTTAGTCCGGTGTTCTGTCTTTGTGTTTTGTTTGCTGTTGGGGGTTCTAGATATGGTATGGTGGTGGGTCGGAATGTTAAATACTTGACAATTTATGTTATTGTCTGGCTTTAATGCTTTTTTGTTTACTGTGTGACAAAGCACTATAGACTGCTGTTTTGGGTTATTATTGGGAATTGGACGTTTAAGTAGATTGCTATGATGTGATGGGTGCACTAACGGCTTTGACTTGGAATGTTAAAGGTCTGAATTGCCCGCGTAAGCGTAGGAAAGTAATGGCGAGATTATGGAGAGCAAAAGCAGATATTGTGTTTTTGCAGGAGACACATTTGGTGAGTGAGGACAGTTACTTTTTACTTATTTCAAGATATCGTAAAGATCTTTCTAATTGTTATTTGTCTAAGTCGAGAGGAGTCAGTATTTTGTTTAGGAAGGGTTTACAATTCAGTATTGATAAGGTGGTAATGGATGGGGAGGGTCGGATGATTTTTGTCGACATCCAATATAGTGGTAAGAAAGTCACGTTGGGGTGTATTTTTGGCCCGTGGGGAAAATATTATTTTGGGGGGGATTTTAATTGTGTTCGTGATTATAAAATTGATCAGACCAGTGAGTGTAGGTACACAAATTTTGGTGTATGTAAGGAGTTTGAATTTTCCTTGCAGAAGTTCAGCTTGGTGGATGTTTGGAGGGAACTTCATCAGTCTTCAAGAGAATACACATTTTATTCTCCAGTACATGATACATTTTCCAGAATAGATTATATTTTAGTTACAGATAGTTTGTTGGATAAAATGATTAGTGTGAATATTAAGGAAAGAGAGATCTCGGACCATGCTCCTGTGGACTTACATGTGGTTATGGATACGGAGGCTCCCACATTTATGAGGTGGCATCTTAAAGTGGGGGTCCTGGATGATGGGGGGTTCAGGAGAGGATTCAGACATTGATGGAGAGGTATTTCAGGGAGAATGAGGTGTCGGCAGACTTTAGTGCTGTGGGATGGTCCTAAGGCTGTAATCACAGTGGAATTTATAAGGAGAAGTAAGCACTTGTGTGAATTGAAATCAATGGAGAATAGACTGTTGTGTTTGCAACAGAAATATAACAGAAATATGCAGTCTGGTAGAGTTAAGGATCGATTGGAGATGTCACACACTCAAAAGTTGTTTGCAGGCAAGACTGACTTACTAGCAGAGAAAGGCCTTTCATATATGATACAAACATTTTGGCAGTGTGGGGATAGGAGTGGGAAACTACTTGCTAGTAGATTGAATGGATTGGCGGAGAAACCGTTTGTTCACAGTATTGTGAATGATCAGGGAGAAAAGGTGGTGAAGAATACTGATATTTGTGAGAATTTTAAGAGAAATTGTATTCTAAAGATGTGTTTCATTCTCAGGTGGAATTGGAGGATTTCTTTGCGGATTTAGATATTCTTCACTTGACATTGGAAGGAAGCGGGAAATTGGAAATGGAAATTGAGACAGATGAGGTTTTGCAGGCTGTTGAACAGCTTGGGTTAGGTAAATCTCCGGGAATGGATGGTATTCCTGTGGAGTTTTACAGGAAATTAATACTTATTTAGCACCTATTTTGTGTAGATTGTTTAATATGTTTGTGCGGGAAAGTGATTTTGTCAATCGATGTGTGAGGCGATGATTACCTTGATACCAAAGGAAGGGAGGGATCGTAAGAATTGCAGTAATTATAGGCCCATTTCATTGCTCAATGTAGATGTGAAGATATTTGCGAAGGTTATGGCGAATAGATTGGAAACATGTATAGGAAGTTTGATTCATGAATCTCAGGTGGGGTTTATGAAAAACAGGTTTGGATATGATAATATAAGAAGTTTGGTTGACATAATGAGTTTGCAGCAGAAGGAATTGTTGGATTCCACATTGGTTTATGGATGCGGAGAAGGCGTTTCATAGGGTATGTTGGAGGTATTTGAAGTTTGCGATGGAAAGGATGTGGTTTGGGAATAGGTTTCTGGGGATGATCGGATGTCTTCAGGGTGGTGCTAAAGCGAGGATCTGGGTGAATAATGTGTTATCTGGGGCCTTTGAACTGACTTGGGGGATGAGACAGGGATGCCCTTTATCGCCCTACTTGTTCAATCTAACTTTGGAGCCATTATTGGCATACATTTGTGGGGACCGGGGTATTAGAGATCTGAAGTTTGGTCATGTTGAAGTTAAAGTTCTTTCATATGCAGATAATATGGTAGTGGTTCTCGCGAACCCTGAACGGGGTAGTGTAGTTCTGAAGGGTATCTTTGATAAAGTGGGTAAGTTATGGGGCCATAAGATTAATTGGGATAAAACTGAGGTGTTTCTGATTGCTAGGACTTGTGTACAGGATTATTTTATGGATTGGAATTGTAGATGGACTGAGTCTCATGGGAAATATTTGGGTGTTTACCTGACCAGGGATGTTTACAAAAATGGTGAAATTCAAGGTGAAGATGGTAATAGCTACTTTGAGAAAGGATATTAGGAGATGGGAGCGCTTACCAATGGGGACCTGGGCAAATATCAATGCAATTAGGATGACACTTTTACTGAAGGTCCTTTATGTCATGCAGTCTTTACCTTTGAAATTTTTGAAATAGATGCTGGCTACTATTGACCGTGTTTTTCAAGATTTTTTGTGGGGGGAAAAGAAGAGACCGAAGATTCCGAAGTTTGTTTTGATGCTTAGTACTAAATGCAGTGGTTTTGGATATCCAGATTTGTAACATTACTATAAAGGGTTTATTCTGAAAAAGGCAGCGCACTATTTTTCATTGGGGAATGGGTCGGAACCCTTTTAGGTGCTGATTGAAAGGTGTAAAATGTATGGTTTTCAGTTGAATGCTATTACTTCAAAGAGGAAACTTCCTGGGAGGGACAGTAAGCTGTCGACTTTTGCTCTAACTAGGGAAGTTATGATTTGGTGGTTGAGTATTTTTCAGGGAAACATGTTTCTTAATTACGGAGCCTCTTTTTGGCTTAATCCGAACTTACAAATTGCCAGTAAGCTTATATATTGGAGGAGCTGGTTATTGAAAGGGATTTTGTGTATCAGGGATATGGTACGGGATGGTCATGTATTTACATTTGAAGAGATGCAAAGGACGTTTCATTCAGCCAAGCGGGAAATGAATAGATTTGTGGCGTTGAAAGCACTATTGAGTGAGAGGTTGGCAATGCTGGCGAGTCCATTGGAGGAGGTGTCATCGGGTAGTAAGATTCTCATGTTGTCACCACGGATGGTAATCTGCGGTTGCTGATTCTGGGAAGGAAGTGTTGGAGAAGTGGAAGCAGGAATTGGAGTGTGAGATTACGGAGGAGTGGGAAAATATGTGGGGTGTGGGATTTAGGAGCAAATTGGATCTTAAATTGCGACTAATTCATCTGAAAATATTGGGATGTTTGTATTGGACTCCATTACGAATGTGTAAATTGGGACTAGCTGATGAAGATTTGTGTTGGTGATGTGGAAAGGAGAAAGGGACACTGATTCATATGCTGCGGTATTGTTCTTGTGTGTTGGACTTCTGGGTGGGAATATTGGATAGACTAGATGCGATTTTGTCCATAAGTATTCCTAGGATGCCTATGCAGGTGTTGCTTTTGTCGGGAAAGGGACGATGCACAGTTGCTCGTAGATATGGGCAGTGGATTGATAAAGTGCTTGTGATTGCGGTAAAGTAGGTGTTGATGGTGTGGAAGATGAGGAAGAAACCTAGAGTGGTGAATTGGATTAATGATTTATTAATATTATCGGACTTTGAGTGGGTAATGTTTGAGAGACAGGGCTAAGAAGATAAGTATCTGGCTCTTTGGGCGCCATTTAAGGAATTGTATGGTGGATGAGTATCTGAGGATTAGTTAATTTCATAGGTCTCAGCGAGCTGGTAATGTGCATGAGCGTTGATCTAGGATTCCCCATCCCCATTATTGTTTTGTTTTGTTGAGTCTGTGGAGTATTTTAGTGTCTTTGTGTTGTTCAGTGTTGGGGTTTTATATGCAAGGTGATTGTGATTAGGTATTTATGCATAAAAGGAGCAGGAGTAGTTTCAGTTATCTGCAATATTATAGTGATTCTTCAATCTTTGAATTACTTATAATTTGTTTGCCTATGTAATACAGTGTGGTGTGTTATATATTCTGTTGAACTTTTGGTAATATATTGTTTAGTTATTTGAAATTCCTGAAAATAAATATTGAAAAAAAAGAAAAAGTAGGCAGTTCAACATGAGTCAACTGCTTGTGACTCAAAAGAAACTTGGACAGGTATTGATGTTTGGGTTGGCGTCACTCGAAGGTGCTCAAAGCAGTTAGAAGATGAGAGCCTTTCAAAGACAGCTCTGTTGGCTCTTTGCAGTAGCAAGGCGTCCTGAGCACCTGCAGCAGCTCAAACTTGAAGCGAGAGCAACATTCTGTGGAACCCTTCACCAGGCCCTTGAGGAAAGGTGAGTCCAGCTTCTGCCCTTCCCAGCCAGTCAAGTTGCCAGGGACAATTGCAGGTCTGTCACATCTGCAGGCAAGACTCCTAAGGACCAGTCTCCAGCAGCAGTAAAGCTTTTCCTCCATCGGTTCACTTCCCCTTAAAGTGAACCGATGGAGGTTCCCCTTAAGCAGTTAGGAGAAAAGTCTACAATCTCCTTGAAGGTCCTTGTCTTCACCTAAAGAATGAGGATTTGGGCAGTCTTTACCTTAACAAGGTTCCAGTGAAATCTTCTTCAAATAGGTCCAAGATATTAGTCTTCACGACGGTCCTTTCAGATGATGCAAAAAGATTATTCCCCTAAGAGATCTTAAAGATGATTAAATTAAAGGGGGGATCCATTCTCCCCCATATACGGTCACTTTGCCACAGTGACTTGGTCCATTCCAAGACATCTGTAAGGGGTCAATCCTTATGAGGAGTATTCATAATGGCAAGGTTCAATATTGCTGGGTGCTATTTAGCTCCTGCTTCTAACCACAGAGAGCCTGGTTAGCTTAACATCGACAACTACCAGGAGCTACTTTTGGCTCCTAAAACCATCTAGTGCCATAAATACATTCCTATGTAACTTTATCTTTCTGTGTTTGGGAATTACTATAAAGAACCATTGGAGATATCTAGAAGACATTTAATACATCATAGAGCGTATACAATGAACAAAATATACACGTTTACATCTCACATAAATGTTAGGTTTCTGGCACACTACGTACTAACTACTGGTTTTCTAGGGGTAGCTCCTACCTACTAGGAGATGCCTAATACCAAAAGGCTAGTTTTAGCCCCTGCACATGAAATCTTAATTTAGACCCCTGTATTGCTGTCAGCTCCCAAGGTGCCTTGTCTGCAGGAAGTAAGAGGGTGCCTCCGGAAGGAAGTGGGAATTAATGGAAATGGGGACAAAGCATCTCCAAGATGGCAGGCCTATTCTCTGTTGTATAGGTCCTCCCCAAGCTACCCTTTCCTTTACCCTATCCCTTTTGTGCCTCAGATCAAAAGGATTCTAGTAAATATCTCCCTGGTGTGACATCCCCATTGTGTTACAGAAGCAACTTAAGCACCGTTGAAGTTCCCAGTTCTCACACCACCTCTAGAAGAGGTATGTCCTGTCCTCCTAGGAAGATGTCACAGCTTCCCAGCAGAGAGCAAAGAGCATCCTGGTCAAAGCCCTGCATATTTTCTGCGTCACACTTCCAGAGGCAGACACAATACACAAATGGCACTCCAACTTTAAGCCGAGTGAAAACAAACTGGAAATAATTAATGACGTCAGATGGAGGTCGAAACATGATACTTGTGACCTCATGCAGAAGGGATGTGACCAAGCAGTTTGGTCTAGACGGCCACTTTTGGGGTATGACCATGCCTGATTTGCACTGTGTGTTTCCCATTTTTAAATGACTTGGCAGGCGAAGAACGATGGTACAGAGGGTTACCTAGAGCAATGCCAGAGGTTAAGATGAATTCTAAACCTTCCAGCCATCACCTCTTTTGTTTTGCAGTAGTTGCCCAGAGTGGGACTGTATGCCCAAACATGGGTCCTGTGCCTGCTGGGCCTAGAGACTCAAGCTACTTATCACTGATGAGGCCCACCAAGGCTGAAACATGTTTGGGGATGCTTGTGGTTTCGTGCAGAAGGGATACGACGAAGCAGTTTGGGCTGGACTGCCCTTTAGGGTGGGACCAGGCCTGATTTTCATAGGGTCTTTCCCATTTTGAAATGGCTTGGCAGGTGAAGAACGATGGTCTGAAGTGTTGCCCAGAGCAACGCCAGAGGTTAAGATTAATTCTAAATCTTCCAGCCATCAACTCTTTTGTTTTGTAATCAGATGGAGTTTTGGCAGTTTTAACTGTATTTCTGTATTTGCCAATAAATCAAACCAGATTTAGCTTTATATTTACCTGTATTCAAATCGCTGTCACCAGGCCACGAGGATATGCAGAAAGAAAGATCATTGGAAACAAAGCAGTCAAGACCTTTAAAGGCAGCCCGCGGCTGTTGGAATTAATTTGGTTCTAGCTGACTGTTTTAGGAAGGTACATGTTTGTAGCTACCATGATTCCAATTCACATTGCAGTTGCAGGTGTATCAGTACACACGGTACAGGACATATGTGTGCACTATACTTTTTAACATGCAGCATTATGAAAGTAGGGCCTGCTTAGCAGAGCCCGCTTTGTTAGAGAGGAAGCCACCATTATTTGCAGATAAAGATACTTGGAAACAAAGCGGTCAATAATGTTAAAGGCAGCCAACAGCTGTTGGAATTAATTTGGTTCTAGCAGACTATTTTAGGAAGGCACATGTTTATAGCGGCCATGATTCCAATTCACAGTGCAGTTGCTGATGTGTCAGTAGACACGTTACAGCACATGTGTGCACTATACTTTTTAGCATGCAGCATTATGAAAGTGGGGTCTGCTTAGCAGAGCCTACCATCTTAGAGAGAAAGCCACGATCATTTTGCATAGAAAAAATAAAAAAGCTCAGGATTGCTTACCCTTGCAGATGGCATAATGTCACATGTGGATATACCCAAATAATATGCTTTCAATGTGAAAATAGTTTCACGGCAGACAGAAGAGAAAACAGGATTCAGTCGCAGGTTGGCTGGTTCACGTTATGTGAAAGAGGATATCTTCAGCATAGTGTATATGGTTACTTCTAGAGTATACTATAGAGCTAAAACGTACACATTATTTAAATCCAGCATCTGATGGTCACATTTTGAGCTGACTTTGGATGGGAAGAAATCAATTGTCATCTCACAGCCTCGTGCTCTTGCAAGCCCAGACAGGCCATCATTCTTCACACTTATGAAATGTTTGGTACTTGAAACCTTAATCCTCCAGGAACTGTGAGTGGCTTTTTCTTAAAACGCTCACGGTTAGATCACCCTGAATATGAATTGCTCTACAGATAAAGGAACCTTCACACAGGATGTTGATCCGACTTAACTATGTTAATTTGGGTTGCAACTGCCTCGCCAATTCTGTGTTCTTCACTGTTCTCTGCACTCTTTTATTTAGTTGTTTTATTGTACATGACTGTTAAAGCCACTGGGTCTTACTTCAATCCATGTGTTTGGATGACAACAAAGCAGAGTTCTAGCCTCACTTCGTGGTCTCAATTCTTCTGCTAATGCCTCTGGGCTCTGATACATTTTATAGTTAGGCCTCCCAGAATACGTGTTGAATCGTCCACAAAAAACAAAATTCTGCTGCCAGACTCCTGCTGAGAATAGAAAGATGGCAACACATCACAACAGAACTCTGGACCCTTAAATGCTCTCAGTCAAATGCAGAATCCAAAGCAAAGCCAACCGACATCTTACACAGGGCCTAACAAGGCAAGAAGCCACAACAAAGAAAATTGTACACTATGTGCCAGGCAGCACGGTTCAATCCAGCAGATGGCCTAATTAACACCATACTCTGGTGACTCCTCGCACTAAATGACCACTTGCCCTTCAGAAAACTCCAAAAAACAAGGTTGATGATTGGTCTGCAAGAAGCTTACTGGCCCTGATATATCCACTCCTGAGCTTAAAACTAACTCACATGGATCACACTTGCCAATGCTCCGTTCGCAACAGGAGTGGTACACCAAGTTTGCCTTAAAATTCCAGAATTGCACCACATTCTATATAATCGATAGGTTACAGGGTCCAATTGACTTGCAGGGCCTCTCTGGTCTGGCAAGCAGCCTGAGGCTTGTACTTTTAAACCACCACACACTAATCAGACTGTCTCACCTGCCCGTCACCACGGATCAGATACAACAGGCCCCTTTCATATGGCCCCAGGTGAACGCCCCCATTTCCTTTGGGATTTTTATTGAATTTTATAACGCTTGATGTCTAAGTGCTGTACATAGTAACCAACAGTACAAAACCCATGAGCAGATAAAACCAACAGATCCATGAGATAGAAAGTGAGTTTTCAGATGGGATTTAAAGAAGGGAAAGGAGGAAGTGGAACACAAAGAGAGAGTAATGGATTTCCAATTCTTAGAGGAAAGGAGAGAAAATTAGCAAAAACTGGTTGAGGCACATGGGAGCACAGGGAACACCTAAGAAAGAGAGTTTGGCAACAAAGTGGACGGGTTGGTGAGTAGAAAGAGATTAACAAAGAGAGATATGGAGGAGCAAGGCCAGTGATGTATTTAAGAACAATACAGAGGAAGTTCAAAAGTAGACTATTTTCAAAAGAAAGTCAGTACAGAAAGTTTAGAGCATAAGCGATAGTCACGGGGAGAAAGTGAGTAAAGTTCCCAAACTAAGGAATGGGAGATAGAACAAAGAGGAGCAAGATGCGAGGCAGGAAGTATAAGGAGAGAGGAGCAGTAGAACAGTCGTAAGAAGACTAAGGAGTTTAGTAGATTAAAGGTAAGGAACCAAAGAGCTTTTTTAATAATGAAAGTTGATAGCGACAAGAGAAAGAGAAGAGATATGATCCGAAAAGGATAGTCATGAAGTGAGGATGATGCCAAGATTACAGGCAGAGGGAGAAATAGAGAGGGGGGAGGACAGAGAGTGGGGAGAGGGGAAGGGAATAGTCGAAGCAGGGAAGAAAAGAACATCAGTTTTTGAGAGATTGAGGTGGAGGTAGTGAGTGGACAACCAGGATTGAATTGCAAGGAGACAAGTACACAAGTAACAGTGGATATAATTTGTAAAAGAGGTGAAAGATAGAAAGATTTGCGAATCATCCGCATATAAGTGATAAGAAAAGCCAAAAGACAAGATAATGGAACCAAGAGGAGAGAGGTGTAAAGAGAAAAAAGAAGAGGCCCAAGAAATGAGTCTTGAGGAACACCAGGTAAGAGGGGGAAAATGGGGGATGAGTGACCAGCCCAGTAAACAGAGAAGGTGCGCCGAGAGGTAGGAGAGAAACCAGTTATGGGCAGAATCACGTGACCCCACCTTCTACAACTATGACGCAACTAGACTGAATTAATACCTAAAACCTTGCAGGCTTGGCAGGTACATTTTTAAACCTATTTCACCCTGAACCACCTGCACACTATTATTTTAGCTCCCTTCAATCTCACACTTTGGCTACCAAATTTAAAACACACCTCCATCTGAACTCTGCACTTTTACCACCAATTCACCACAGGCAGTATTCCAGCATCCCTGCTACCTATCCTTACAGTGAGGACTGGCATTGTTAGTAGAGAATCGAGCAAGATACCAACACCTGGGGCTCTCTTCTGAATACACACGCCTAAGAGGCACTCGGTGAGAAGTATTTTGCCACAGAAAGCATGCTCTTTTATTCTGCACTCCCCTGCTGATCTGCTTGCACATTTCACCTATCCATCTGCCGCCAATAACTCCAGCTTTCCCCTTAATTAACAAAACCTAGCACCAACAGGCTGCAAAAATGTCACACAGCGTGCAAGTTCACATTACATTCATTAAATGATAGTTGGGTCACTCCTCGGGATGATTGCTGGCAAAGTTTCAACCTCGCAACCACCTGTCGGACGAGTGTCCACTTGCAAATTATGGTCCAACGCGCCGTTTCTTTCTTTCTTTCTTTCTTTCTTTCTTTCTTTCTTTCTTTCTTTCTTTCTTTCTTTCTTTCTTTCTTTCTTTCTTTCTTTCTTTCTTTCTTTCTTTCTTTCTCTCTTTCTCTCTTTCTCTCTTTCTTTCTTTCTTTCTTTCTTTCTTTCTTGCGACATCTGTGACAGAAGTTCCAACTCCCAGGACTTTCTCGGGAACAAACCCGTTCTCGGAGCATGCCCACCTGTTCGGGGCCCCTCTTTTGGGCTGTTTTGACCTCTACTTGACCCAGTGACTGTTTCCTTTTCGGAATGATCCCGGGTTTGGAAGGTGCGCACGATTTCCGGGTCTGCAGCCTCCACAGCTGTGTCCCTCCTTAGCGGATCATTGTGCGCCACCTGCTCGCCTTGAGCTTTGTATGTCACAGTGAGGCAGTGACACCGCCCCTCCTCCCTCGTGCCCCTCTCAGACTGGCAGAGGAGCTGCCGAGTTAGCGACACCAGCGAAAAACCAGAGCTGGGGCCCGAGATGAGGCGGCCCCGAGACGAAACTGGAGGTGAGCAGGCGTCAGAGGGAAAACAGAGGGGAGGTGGCACCAGGGGGCGCAATAACTAAGGGGCGGCGAAGAACCAAGTTAGTGAGGGGGGGTGGGAGTTGATGCGCGTGCGTCCGGAGATATAACCGCCGCTAGGGAGGAGGAGGGGCGCTACAAAAAAATACCTGCCCACGCGCTGACAGAATTGGAGCCATAGTTCGTATCCTGTTAAAATTCTTGCACAGAAATCGAAATGCTGTTCATTTGAAATGTCCAAATGTATTGGAGTGGATTGATATCTAGGGAGGTTGGTTTACAGCAAACACTATGTAGTCGTTTTTTAAATTGAAAATAGTAACCACATACATGCCAACATTAAGGCGCACTTAAGAGGGAGTTTTGAGTGAGAAAATCGGCAGTCGTCGTTTTTCTCATAGAAATGTATTGGCGCTGGAGTTATCTTAGGCGGGAGAACGTGAGAAAAAGCAATATTTCTCATGGAAAATTCGGGAGTCTCCCACCTAAATTGGGAGGGTTGGCATGTATGTAACCAGTGGTCCCAGATCATGCGGACAGGAGAAAAACACAAACCTAGGTATGACCACATTATCTTTCCCCCCAATGTAGTAGACATTGGTTGAGTGTTGGCAATAAAAGGCCGTGGATTTTTATTGCACAAAGTCATAGCTCTCAACTCACACGCTTTTGGCGGGTGTCACCCGCCTTGTAAAGGGCTGTCTCACCCGCCAAAAACGAAATCGGGAGATTTCACCCGCCTTTGCAACACAAATGGTTGAGAGCTATGACAACGTATGGTCATAACAAACATAATCATAATTACAGTAACCATAATTTGCTGTACTTTTGGGCACAGGGTCCTGAGGTTGCACCCTCTGGCCCGTGCCGCCACACCTGGGCGGGTTGTCGGCCATCCAGGTTCCCCCAAAAGTTGGTATTGACAGCCCCTGTTTGTGAGGGTGTCTATTATTTCTCTTTGAAATTGTTCCATACCTGCTACTGATAAATGTGTTCCGTCTTTGTGGAAAAGATCTGGGTTGGCTAGGGTTATGGTGCTGTGTCTTATGAACCCCATTCCCCTAGTTGTGTAAACCTTTTCTCATACATGCCAACATTCCGCACCTGGTAGGGAGATTTTGTCAGGGAATTCGGGAGATGTACATTTTCCCATAGGAATACATTGGGGCTAGATTGATTACATGCGGGAGAACGTGAAAAATAGATGCATTTTTTACTTAAAAATCAGGAGTCTCCCGCCTAAATCGGGAGAGTTGGCATGTATGTTTTCTATCCCTCTATTCAGTTGCTTCCTAGCGGTGTCCACGGCTTTAAATGAATCAGCTCCCAGCCAGGTTTTCCTGGGTAGCATGGATGAATAAAAATGTGCCCTTCCAATTGTGGGCGATGTCTGCTAGTGAGGCCCAAGTGTCTTCCAATAGGTTTCTCCTACCCAAAGGTACTAGGTCGTGTCCCCTTAGGTGTATGACTAAGAGTTTGGGTGGGTCCCTGTAAGCCACTAAATCTGCCAATTTTTCATGGATGTCTGGCCAGCGGAGTCCCCTGTAACTCCACCATGAGGTGATGGTGTTCCTAAATGTCGTTCTTCTTTGGTTTCCTCCGCCCATCGCCCTGTTCTGAAAACAAATGAGTGCCCTATTATCCAGGCTGATTTTAGTGGTACCTCCTGATCTGTTTGGGGGGAGACAACAAGTTATATTAGTTCTGGTTTTATGTATTTCTTAAAACATTCCAATTTCCACCCTCCTATGTTTTTTACTTGTTGTGAACCCAGGCCCCCCTGCCATGCAGTTGTCGCTGCGCCAATTCGAAATGAGTGGGTCCCAAACTCCTTTGGGGTCCATTCTTCTTTTCCATTGGCTTTCATCAGTATACCTTTGAATTGATAATGACTCGGGGCCAAGGTGTCCCTTTGTATCAGGAATCTCCCTTCTACTAGTGGGCGCGGTGAGCAATATTGGTTTGTGATACATACTGGGCAGTTGTTTGCATCGTCAATACAATAGATATTTACTTCTCTTTTTACTCCTGTTTTGGATTTCTGGACGTCAATGGTGATGCTGTCCGCTCTCACCCTTGTGTCCATCATTCCGAGGCCATTGATGGCTTTGGTGCTTGATGCTCGCTCACCCTGAAAGCTCCAAAATATGCAAGTGAAAAGGCTGTTCTGAACAGCAAGGTTTCGTAGGAGTTTGAACATATGTCCTCTAATAGGCATGTTATTTTAACTAGCTTTGTGAAGTATAAAGGGCACCTTTTGTCTACCTGGAGCCCTTCTACCTTTTCCCCAGCCTTTCCATGGATATGAAATCAGAGAACTCTGTGTGGCATCAGAGTCACCCTGTCGTTTAGAGAAATATGAAACTTCTGTCAGGTGTCTTCTTGCCCATTCCTTTTTAAAACCCTGATTGCCCACCTTAAAAATGCATTAATATCCTTTGTTGTCAACAATTCTACATGGGTTAGCCTAGACACATTTAGTACCGTTTTCAGACACTTACTATATTGGGATGTTGTGCTGTCTGCCAAGGCTCTCTTGGCCAGCTCTAAAAGGAATCCCATGACAGGGTCTGTATTTTTCGTGGCCAAAGTTTTACTGCATTCACCCGTCTTTGAGGTGTTTGAAGGATCAGGTTGTACATCCCGGCTCCGGCCATTAGGTGTTGGCATTGATGCTGGTTTTGTTAATTTTCCAGACTCTCCCAGCAGTTCTTTGGGATCTCTGTCATATGTTTCTGGGCATTGGGTGCCATTTGGCGAAATTTTGACGGCTGCAAATGTGATAAAGCATCCGCAATGTTATTGTCTGTTCCTGCAATGTGCTTTGCCATGATCACAATATTTTCAAACAACGTAATTTTAGTGATGGATCTTAGAACTTTTAGCACCAGTTGGCATTTGGTTGTTCTTTGGTTGATAATTCTCACCACTGCAATATTGTCAGACCATGCAGTAAGCTCAGTGTTTGAACAGATGTGCAATGCTAACTAAATAGGTGTAATCTCTAAAAGCGTAATATTTTGGTCCAGCCTGCTGGGTGCCATGATTCTGCCCATTCTCCAGCAATTCAGTCTGACTGCAGGATGGCCCCAAAACCTTTGTTCCCTGCTGCATCTGTGAAGAGCACCCTTCTGTCACTTGAGTTCAATGGCGTGTGCCAACGTCTTGTACCATTGAAGTATGTGAGAAAATCTTCCCATACTTTTAGGTCTTTCTTCAATTCTTCCCCCATCCTAATGTGTAGATGGGGTTTGCTACATGCTTTTGTCTTTAGTTCTAAGCTTCTTGCGAAGACCTTTCCTTGTGGTATTATCCTAGCTGCAAAATTCAAACATCCCGCCAGTGACTGTATTTCCCTGACTGAGCTCTTATCTTTATTCCCCATTTTCTTGTTTTTTTCCAACAGATCCCCTACTTTTGTGCTAGGAATCTTGCAGATCCCTACTGTGTTATCTATTTCAAGCCCTATGAAAATGATGTTTGTTGCTGGCTTTGTTGTCTTTTAGGCTGCCAGGGTTATGTCCCACTGTGCTGCCATGTTTATCATTTCTGCCAGTGCCCTTTGGCAATCACCTGTTGCCGGTGGTCTCACCAACAGGAACTCATCTGAATAATGCATTACTTGTGCCCCTGGTACCTGTTTTTGAAAGGCCCACTGGAAAAAAGAATTGAACTGTTCAAATAGCACGCATGATACAGCACAACCCATTGGGAGGTGTTGGGTATTTTGTGTAGATTTGGGGCCTGTCGGTATTTTCTTACCGCCAAAAATAATTTAGCAACAATCACTCCTTGTATTCAGATTGGGTTATGTATAATAATAATACAGTGGATATGCATTATTTCAGTACACAGACATGCGTGGTTGGTATGCGTGGTTGGTATGCATGGTTGGTGGTATTTTGGTGAGCATAATTCCCTTGTTTTATTTGTGGCCCCAATATCCAGAGCCCTTTATTTTTGTTTAGATTTTTCATGTAATCACTATAGAGACCTCAGGCTTGCATTTCAGGAACACCACATTTTCACTTTTAGTGTGCCACCAGGGGCAATTTCTCGCTGTCTTATCTACGGCAGCGAGCTATCATGTGGTATTTTTCACTAACTTATATACGGTAGTGAACTATGTCCCGGGTCTCTATTTTTGCTGACTCATGTACCTTCAGCAAAAAGGCTATAACACACACAGTCGTTTATAATTGCTCATACTGAATGACATGCACACAGCTGCAGCTAAATCTTATTTTTAGCTACCTTGAAAATGACAATTGCACTGTCTAAACATTTCCCCACATCATCAGCACTGTATTGGTAAATATAAAACACACCACCCGTCTGCTTTCAGATATTTTTGTGTATTATAAAAGTTGCATTTAAACACGATCTCACTCTTTACAGAAATAAATGAAATAGCACAGTAACAGCATTATTTGTGATACACTGAAAAGAGAGTGGCGGAGACAAGAATTCAATTTGCAACATTAAACACGTGGGTAAAGCACAGGAATCTCCTTTCCTACACTGACTGAATATTTTCGTACACACTCAGCCCCCACACCTCAGCAAGATAATTACCAGGTGTAAAGAAGACCGGTGGGGGGGTCTGTACTTCTGCTCTCTATATGGTAGAGGGGAGGCACAGAGGACCCCAGCCAAGATTCTCTAATACGGTAGCGATGGACGAGCAATCAAGGCCTAGCTTCTCAGGAGGTGATGCAGGCTGGTTCTTAAGTACAGTGTATCCCCAAGCCCCCACAAAGGAATGTCCACACACTGTATTACTGAAAACACAGTCTTTATATAATTAATATTCAAGGGTTATGTACACTTATCACAATAACGCACTTTGTGCTCAGGAAAATCAGCAATGGTAAATATCTACAATTCTAAAGTGGTACCACTAATATTAGACCTCATTAAAGTGCATTCACAATACTGTAGAAATGGCACACAGATCAATAAGAAGGAAACCAGCAATAGAGAGAGGAGAGATAACAGAGGGTTGAAACAATAGGCAGAATACTGGCCCTTGCTACTGGACACAGTTCTGTGTGGAGATCCCCCCACCTGGGCAACCTGCAAAATAAAGAGATATAACCCCAGCCCAGTCCAGATATTGTTCAATAGTCTATTTTTCTCCTATAATGTTTTTACCCCCCCAATGTACCTGGTGGAGTCGAGTTCCTCGAAAAGGCGTCGACAAGCGTCGAGGGACTCGCTGTTCGGCGACGGGGAATCGACGGCCCTTCTTGAATGCCTTCCTTTTCAGGCGGGAGGCACGGGGCGTCGAACGTCCGTCGACGAACGAGGCCGAACGTTGTCGAAGAGGCGGCAGCTCCGTCCGAGCGGTGCTCGTCGGCGTCGGGGCGTCGGCGTCCTGCAAGGCGGAGGTGTGCGGGGCACCTCGATGACAATAGTTCTGGACCGCAAAGATTGTAGAGACGGGAGCCCAGCAAGGGCGTCGAGTCGTCCGAGTCTTTGGGGTCGTCGGGTGGCGGGAAACCCACCGGCAGGTTTCTCCTCGGCGCGTTGGTCGTCCTCGACTTTCTCCGGCAGGATAAGCGGTCGACGATGCGGTCGAGAGAGTCCTTCGATTGAATGTTCTTAGGCAATGGAGCGGACGGCTCCGATCGTCGGCGGCACGGCGTCAAGTGGTTCCCACGGCTGGGCAACACAACTTCGACGGGCCTCCAGCGGTTACACAGACCTGCGAACCCTGGTCGACGGCAATGGACTTCGACAGCGTCGATGTCCGGGTGCTTCACTTCGATCTCCTCGGCGGTCCCGTCTCGGGTCGGCAGCCTTTCGAGGGTCTGACTTCCAGGGCGCTTCGGCGAAGATTCAGCGGTGCTCGATGGTCCCTCGGAGCACGGGAAGAGGGCGCCTTACCAGGTCCTCTCTCGGGTCAGTCCTCGACGATTTCGACAACCTTCAGTTCCGTCGAAGCAAATGCCACAGCAAGTCTTCTTCTTCCAGCTGGACGTCGAGGATCAGCAAATCCAGTTACTCTTGAGTGGAGACTCAGCTTCTGAATGCTTCTGAACAATTTCCAGTGGTGAGAGGTCCCCAGATATACTATTCTGTCTCTCATCCACACTGCTGGCACACACACAGCAGCCAATCACACAGAAGGGCATTCATGCAGTCAGTCAGCCAATCAGGCACACAGTGCATTCAGGCCACACTCCTCCCTTTCAGACACTCACAACAAGGAATGTGGATTGGGACAAGTACCCAGCCATTCAACACTACACACTGCATTCAGGCCAGTTTCGGGCAGGGCTGTCTCAGTCTTTGTCTCTCATGCCAGAAACCAGACAACCACAACAAGGAGTGTATATTGGTCACACACTCCATTCACCCAGGTCCCACCCACAGGAGGTACCCACAACATACAGTCACTGGGAAGGCTCCAGTCAGTCTAGCTGGGCCTTCACAACAACACCATATATGGAACTTCCACCCAACAGCCAGTCAGGGGGAAGGGACAGAGTCAGGGCATCCCAGGACTTTGGGAAAACAAGACAACAGGCAATAGAAAGCAAGAGGCCACAGGGGCCATCTTGTTTCTATCAGGAATCAACTGATCCCAATGGCAGGGCCTGGGTATCCCAAAATGGAGGACACCCAGAGCACCTGTCCAATTCAGCATGGAGCTGCCACCAGCCCATACCCTGCTCTGTGGGCCACCCACAGGTGCCCAAAAACATACACTAGGGGCACAGGGTTGTACCCCCCCACCCATGGGTGCCATAAGGGTATCCCAGGGGTCTGTTCACCAAACCAAAAGAGAGAGCTGCACTGCCAGGAGTCCCAAATGGATTCCTGGGCAGAAAACATAACAGAACACACGATAAAAGGCAGAAGAGGACAAGGATTCAGAGGCCCTGTCCCTCTGATACATTTCCAGCATCACAGTCGCCCCCCCCAGACTGAGGTGGAGGGTGCCTAATCTCCCACGGGATAGACACCCTCATCCAGACGGTCAACATACCTTCTGGAAAGGCCATCTGCATTATCGTGACTCTTCCCTGGTCTGTGCTCTATGGTGAAGTCTAGCCCTTGTAGGCTAATCGACCACCTGAGCAATTTCGGATTCTCACCCTTCATCTGCATAAGCCACTTCAGGGGCTTATGATCTGTTTGGACCTTGAAGGTGGACCCCGTAAGGTAGGGCCTAAAACGCCTAAGGCTCCAAACTATACTAAAACATTCCTTTTCAACAGTAGCCCACCTAAGTTCTCTACCCTTGAGTTGTCTACTGATGAATATGATAGGATGTTCTCTCCCTTTGTCATCTAACTGGGACAAGACAGCTCCAATTCCGGTGTCGCAGGCATCCGTCTGGACGATAAAGGGTCGGCTGTAGTCAGGCGCACTCAACACAGGTGCCCTACACAGACTTTCTTTCAAGCCACCAAAGGCCCTCTGACAGTCTTCAGTCCAATTAACCTTCCTAGGCTGTTTGGGCGAAGTTAGAGCTGTCAGGGGTGCAGCTATGGTTCCATAGTCTGCCATGAAATTGCGATAGTACCCAGTGAGGCCCAAAAAGGCTCTCACCTGGGTTTGAGTAGTGGGAGTCTCCCAGTTCTGTACGTCCTGTACTTTACTGGAGAGAGGTTGGATTTGACCCCCTCCTACCTCATGACCAAGATAGGTAACTTTCCCCTGAGCTATCTGGCACTTGGTGGCCTTGATAGTGAGGTTAGCCCTTTTCAAGGCCTGCAACACCTTATCCAGATGTGTCAAATGCTCTTCCCAGGTGGAACTGTAGACGGCAATGTCGTCTAAGTAAGCCACACAAAAGGCTTCCAGCCCACTGAGCGCATGGTTGACCAATCTCTGGAAGGTGGCAGGGGCATTCTTCAACCCAAAGGGCATGACCCTAAACTGGTAGAGTCCCTCAGGTGTGGAGAATGCCGTCTTTTCCTTGGCATGGTCCGTCAGAGCTATTTGCCAATAGCCTGAGGTAAGGTCAAAGGTGCTCACAAATTTGGCAGCACCTATAGTGTCCACGAGCTCATCAGCCCTGGGCAATGGGTGCGCGTCAGTTTTGGTGACGGCATTGACTCCTCGGTAGTCCACACAGAACCTCCAATCCTTGGTACCCGCCGGGGAACTTGCCTTGGGGACAAGGACCACTGGACTGGACCAGGGACTGGTGGAGGGTTCAATAACACCCAGATCCAACATCTTGGCGACCTCAGCCTGGATGTGGTTTTTGACGGTATCTGACATACGATAGCTCCTGCTTTTGACAGGCACACTGTCACCAGTGTCAATTTCGTGCTTACACCACGGTGTAAGGCCCGGTGTCAGTGAAAACAGAGGGGCATACTGCTGGAGCAAAGCCCGGCAGGCCCTCTGCTGCTCTGTTGTCAAATCGGGAGAGAGTTGTACTCCCTCCACTGAGCCATCCTGAGGGTTGCTATGCAGCAAATCAGGAAGGGGCTCACTCTCATCCTCTTCTTGCCCTGAAGCTAGCAAGAGACATGAGACTTCTGCTCGCCTGTGGAAAGGCTTGAGCCTGTTGACATGGAATACCTGGGGGGCTACCCCAGAGGCTCCCATGTCCACCAGATAATTGACTTCGCCCATCTTGGAGATGATCCTGAAGGGTCCAGTCCACTTGTCTGCCAAAGCTCTAGGCTTGGTAGGCTCCATCACAAGGATTTCCTGTCCCGGAGTCCAATCCACTTGCGAAGCTTTCAGGTCATGCCAGTACTTATTCAATTCCTGGCTGGCCTTGAGATTTGCTGTTGCCTGACCCATCATTTGTGTCATCCTCCGCCTGAGGCCTAACACATAGTCCCCCACTTGCTTGGCGGGACCTGGAGGGGTGGCTTCCAAGCCTTCTCGGATCAAGGCGAGGGGCCCCCTCACGGGATGTCCAAAGAGTAACTCAAAGGGGCTGAAACCAACACCCTCTTGAGGTACCTCTCTGTAAGCAAACAGCAGGCATGGCAGGAGGAGATCCCATTTCCTCCTTAGGGGCTCTTCCAAAGCACCTAGCATGCCCTTGAGAGTTTTGTTAAATCTCTCAACCAGACCATTGGTCTGGGGGTGGTAAGAGGTGGAGAACTTGTAGGTTACCCCGCACTCTTTCCACATGGTTTTCATGTAACTAGACATGAAGTTGGATCCTCGGTCAGAGACAACCTCCTTGGGGAATCCAACACGGGTGAAAATGCCCAGGAGAGCCCTGGCAACCACCTTGGCAGTAACAGTCCGAAGGGGTATTGCCTCAGGGTACCTGGTGGCATGATCTACCAAGACCAGGATGAACCGATGTCCACCTGAAGTGGGAGGGTCAAGGGGACCGACGATGTCGATGCCCACCCTCTCAAATGGGGTGCCAACCACTGGTAATGGCTGCAGTGGGGCAATGACCCTGCCTCCAGTCTTGCCAGACAACTGACAAGTTGGGCAGGTCCTGCAGTGGGACTCCACCTCTACTCCCATCCGTGGCCAGTAGAAATGGGCAGAGAGCCTCTGCTTAGTCTTCTTGGTCCCAAGATGACCAGCCAAGGGCACCTCATGCGCCAACTGCAGTAGGAAGGGCCTGTAAACCTGGGGTACCACCAACCTCTTGCGGGCACCAGGTTCGGGCTTAGTGGGCTCACTAACAAGGAGCTCACCCTCCCAATAAATCTTGAATGTCCTAGGCACTTCACCTTGTGCCTGGGACAGGGCCTGTTTCCTCAGGCCCTCGAGAGAGTGGCACTCTCTCTGTCCCTTACAGAAGTCTGCCCGGGAGGGTCCCCCTTCAGCTAACAAGCATTGAAGGTCGGGATGATCCTCCGGGTTGAGAACCTCTCCCACAGGAGAGTCTTCTGTCTCTTCTCCCACAGGAGTTGAGTTTGGGTTTTCCGCTGGACCCAGCCCGTCCGGAGCATGGATCCCATTGGGTGCTGTCGGAACAGCAGGAAGAGAAGGTGTTCCCTCCACAGAGGTGGCCTTCTTGGTCTTCCTTCTTCTTGCCTTAGGCCTCGCCTTTGGCTCGGATACCTGACTCACAGCCAGACCCGGTGTCACCTGTGACCTAGTGACTGCAGCAGCAGTCATGGGAAGACCATCCGAGATCAACCCCAACTCTACTAGATCATTTCCTAACAGAATGTTAGCAGGGACATTGTCCTGAACCAGGACAGGAAGCTTTGCTGTCTTGTCTCCAATCATGAGTGTGACTAGGGTTACAGGCGATAATTTGGGAGGCCCACCAGCTAACCTGGTGGTTCTCAGAGGAGCACCTACATAGTCCTCTGGCTTGAGCAGGGTCCTGTCCACCACTGTCATGCTTGCCCCAGTGTCTCTCAAACCAGTAGAAGGCTGGCCATTCAAGAGGACACTTCTCAAAAACCTACGGGTGTTCTGCGGGATAGTCGCCAGTACTTCTGCGTACTGGTCCCAGGCCCCAAGGGACACTAAGGAAATCTCTACTGGAGCACCAAATGTGATTCCTGTAGAGGAGGGGAGGACAGTGGCCTCCACCTCAGACACGGGGTAAGGGTAGGTCAGGCTGACAGCCTGTACTCCAAGTGCCTTACCTTTACACTTGGGGTCACCCCTTTTGTGATCCAGAGCCCCACAATCCCAACAAGTGCCAGGAGTGCGGGGTACGGTACTGGAACCACTGGGAGCCTGCTTTGCAGCAGGTGGACCACTACTCTTATTCCCACCCACAGAGGACTTATCCCCACTAGATTTTTGGGTCTTAGGAGAGGAAGGTTTTGGTTTACCCGACTGTGACTGCTTTTGGGACTCCTCAGCTTTCTGAGAGGCCCCCTTTTCTTTGTCCTTGTCCTTCCCACTGGAGTCCTTAGGGGACACCCGGTGGGAGACCCACTTGTCAGCCAACCTAGCCAGCTTAAAGGGGTCCAAAATGTTCTGGTCAGCCACATACTGACGCAGCTCTGGTGAACAGGCTTCAGAAAAATGCTCAAAAAACAAGAGGTGGGACAACTCAACAAAAGTTTTCACCTTGTATCCATCAATCCACCCCATCATGTTCATGTGCGCAGTACTCACCCAGTCAACCCAAGACACATTCTCTCTTTTCTTAAATTCCCTGAACCTTTTAAGGTATTGGGCAGGTGTCTTGCCAAACTTGGCAATCAAAGCAGACTTCATACACTCATACTGACCCCTTTCTTCCACACTCAGCTTCAGAATACAGTCATATCCAGTTTGAGGCACTCTGCTTAACAAACACTTAGCCCAATCTCTTTTATCTACATCATGAATTGCACAAGCCATTTCAAACGCTTCAATCCATTGGAGGATATCTGAACCCTCCACAAACACACCAACCAAATCTTTCATAAACTTGGTGGCTGGGGACCTGACACTCTCACTGGATCTAGCTGAAGTCTCCACTCTGGCTTTCTCTAGCTGGATTCTCTGACATTCAGTGTCCTGGCTTTTGAGTTCAAGGTCCTTATTTCTGAGTTCAAGATCCCTATTCTTGAGTTCCACTTGCTGTGCCAGCTCCTCTTTCTTAAGCTCAGCTTCTATTTCCAACTTGCGATATTCAAAGGCTAACTTCATCCTCAATAACTCAAGTTCCATGGAATTGCTGGGGTTTGGAACAGAGGCAGCAGGAATGGTGGCATTCCCAGAAACAGATTCAGCGACAACCCCAGGGGCAGAGTCCTCACTGGTTGCATCCCCCCCTTCCTCAAGAGTTTCACCATCAGTCTGGTAATCCACCAGGGCAGCTATCAGCTCAGCCCTAGACTTATCCACAAAGTCTAACTCCCTGGCTTCACAAGCACTCTGGAGAGCCTCTAAGCTCATCCGAGTCAATTTACCATTTGCAATGGCCTCCATTGCTTGTAATGCAGTTATTTGGTACACACCCAAACCTTAATCTAATAAAAGTGCGGATATTTTGTAAGTGGCACGGTTATACACTGAGTCTTAAAACCATAAGCATCCCACCGCTGCCACCAGCTTTGTAAAGAAGACCGGTGGGGGGGTCTGTACTTCTGCTCTCTATATGGTAGAGGGGAGGCACAGAGGACCCCAGCCAAGATTCTCTAATACGGTAGCGATGGACGAGCAATCAAGGCCTAGCTTCTCAGGAGGTGATGCAGGCTGGTTCTTAAGTACAGTGTATCCCCAAGCCCCCACAAAGGAATGTCCACACACTGTATTACTGAAAACACAGTCTTTATATAATTAATATTCAAGGGTTATGTACACTTATCACAATAACGCACTTTGTGCTCAGGAAAATCAGCAATGGTAAATATCTACAATTCTAAAGTGGTACCACTAATATTAGACCTCATTAAAGTGCATTCACAATACTGTAGAAATGGCACACAGATCAATAAGAAGGAAACCAGCAATAGAGAGAGGAGAGATAACAGAGGGTTGAAACAATAGGCAGAATACTGGCCCTTGCTACTGGACACAGTTCTGTGTGGAGATCCCCCCACCTGGGCAACCTGCAAAATAAAGAGATATAACCCCAGCCCAGTCCAGATATTGTTCAATAGTCTATTTTTCTCCTATAATGTTTTTACCCCCCCAATGTACCTGGTGGAGTCGAGTTCCTCGAAAAGGCGTCGACAAGCGTCGAGGGACTCGCTGTTCGGCGACGGGGAATCGACGGCCCTTCTTGAATGCCTTCCTTTTCAGGCGGGAGGCACGGGGCGTCGAACGTCCGTCGACGAACGAGGCCGAACGTTGTCGAAGAGGCGGCAGCTCCGTCCGAGCGGTGCTCGTCGGCGTCGGGGCGTCGGCGTCCTGCAAGGCGGAGGTGTGCGGGGCACCTCGATGACAATAGTTCTGGACCGCAAAGATTGTAGAGACGGGAGCCCAGCAAGGGCGTCGAGTCGTCCGAGTCTTTGGGGTCGTCGGGTGGCGGGAAACCCACCGGCAGGTTTCTCCTCGGCGCGTTGGTCGTCCTCGACTTTCTCCGGCAGGATAAGCGGTCGACGATGCGGTCGAGAGAGTCCTTCGATTGAATGTTCTTAGGCAATGGAGCGGACGGCTCCGATCGTCGGCGGCACGGCGTCAAGTGGTTCCCACGGCTGGGCAACACAACTTCGACGGGCCTCCAGCGGTTACACAGACCTGCGAACCCTGGTCGACGGCAATGGACTTCGACAGCGTCGATGTCCGGGTGCTTCACTTCGATCTCCTCGGCGGTCCCGTCTCGGGTCGGCAGCCTTTCGAGGGTCTGACTTCCAGGGCGCTTCGGCGAAGATTCAGCGGTGCTCGATGGTCCCTCGGAGCACGGGAAGAGGGCGCCTTACCAGGTCCTCTCTCGGGTCAGTCCTCGACGATTTCGACAACCTTCAGTTCCGTCGAAGCAAATGCCACAGCAAGTCTTCTTCTTCCAGCTGGACGTCGAGGATCAGCAAATCCAGTTACTCTTGAGTGGAGACTCAGCTTCTGAATGCTTCTGAACAATTTCCAGTGGTGAGAGGTCCCCAGATATACTATTCTGTCTCTCATCCACACTGCTGGCACACACACAGCAGCCAATCACACAGAAGGGCATTCATGCAGTCAGTCAGCCAATCAGGCACACAGTGCATTCAGGCCACACTCCTCCCTTTCAGACACTCACAACAAGGAATGTGGATTGGGACAAGTACCCAGCCATTCAACACTACACACTGCATTCAGGCCAGTTTCGGGCAGGGCTGTCTCAGTCTTTGTCTCTCATGCCAGAAACCAGACAACCACAACAAGGAGTGTATATTGGTCACACACTCCATTCACCCAGGTCCCACCCACAGGAGGTACCCACAACATACAGTCACTGGGAAGGCTCCAGTCAGTCTAGCTGGGCCTTCACAACAACACCATATATGGAACTTCCACCCAACAGCCAGTCAGGGGGAAGGGACAGAGTCAGGGCATCCCAGGACTTTGGGAAAACAAGACAACAGGCAATAGAAAGCAAGAGGCCACAGGGGCCATCTTGTTTCTATCAGGAATCAACTGATCCCAATGGCAGGGCCTGGGTATCCCAAAATGGAGGACACCCAGAGCACCTGTCCAATTCAGCATGGAGCTGCCACCAGCCCATACCCTGCTCTGTGGGCCACCCACAGGTGCCCAAAAACATACACTAGGGGCACAGGGTTGTACCCCCCCACCCATGGGTGCCATAAGGGTATCCCAGGGGTCTGTTCACCAAACCAAAAGAGAGAGCTGCACTGCCAGGAGTCCCAAATGGATTCCTGGGCAGAAAACATAACAGAACACACGATAAAAGGCAGAAGAGGACAAGGATTCAGAGGCCCTGTCCCTCTGATACATTTCCAGCATCACACCAGGCTTATTCAGTATGTAACTTCTTTGGCTGGTCGCCTTCTGGAGGGATTCACCCAGCAAGGACAAGCATCTGCTGTCACTCAAACTGGGACTTGTTGACTGGAAAACCCAGTCTCTGCAACCAAGTTGAATCTGCTTTAGGAATCAGGCATCCCCAGCTATCAACCCAGTCCTTCTTCGAGCTGTGTCAAGATGTCTCTCCCTAGCTCCTTCCTCGAGATTAAACAAAAAAACTCTGGTTACCTCCTACCAAAGGATCCTAACCAATACAATTCTATCATCCCCTAACCACCCTCTGCACACAATGGCTTGGCTTATACAGTTGCAACTGTAACCAAACTGATTTCCTGCTTATTCGAGGTCTTTGCTTCCTGCAGTTACTGTGGACAGAATAGCAGAGCAAAAAGAAAAAAAACAACTGAATGTGCATTTAAATAATGACTTTCAGAGCCTGTCATTTTCCATCCATGTTGCACTGAAGAACACATTATTATTAGTGGGTTATGATCAGGTTAGTTGTTAATGATGTTAGTTTATTAATTTTCAAATGTGTCTCTTGCAACATAGGCATTTCAGGTGAAAAATAGTGCGCATTTTGAATGTACAAATGTGTGCTTTTAATTGTGAAAAAAAATGATTTGCTTTCTATATGTAAAAATCGTTTTTGACTGAATAACCTGCCCTCACTTATATGTCCATGTTACACTGGCAACACATAGCTTGAAACAATTGCATTAAACCCATGCAGTGGCGCTGCATAAAAATGCTCAATAACACATGTCTTGCTGTACCACATTATATCAATGCACCAAACCCATGCAGTGGCGCTGCACTTAAAAAAAAAACATGCTATACATTGATCCTGTGCAGTGGTGCTGTACTCTGTGCTCCCAAAACATGCTAAACAATCCTACATATACCCTCCTTTTTTTGAATTTGGCTAATCCGAGCCACAATTGGAAAAAATCCAACTTGTTCCTTTTCTTCTTTAAAAAATGTAGCAATCCAATACAATTAACATTCTTGTTGTGAAGATGAAAATTGAAAGTCACTGTTCAATCAATATAATATTAAAATTCACCTGAATTTATCAATTCTTATAAAATGTTCTACATTTGCCTTCCCAATGGAAGTGTCCAGTCCAGTATTTCAGTTTTATACTTGAAGTCAATTGAAAATAATAAAATAAAACAACTAACTAAAACAAATAATTAACATAACAGATTAAAACAATTAATTAATTAAAATAATAAATACGTGGAACTCCATATGTCAGGACTCTTGTCTGCCTCTTTTGGTTCATTTGGGTACTCTTTCATCTTGGTACTCTTGGATCCTTCTCTATAGAAGTCATCTTTTCTTTGGCATTCCGGCTATTTTGTCTTCACCTCCACCCGGAGGCAGGCATCTTTTGGTCTTCATCCAGGGGACTCCATATTCCATCGTCTCCCGTGACCTCCGGTATAAATAGTTAATGTTCTAAACCAAAATAGAAAAGAAACAGATTAAGTATATAGCACAATACTAACTTCACCCTTTTGCCAAAAATAAAACATTTTTTTTTCTGAAATTAAAAACAGGTTAAAAAGAAAATAAGCATACATGAAACAACATTTTAAATTCAATGCATTTTCATTCTGCACACAGACCATGAGCTTCCATTATATATATATTTTTTTATTTATTTTTTTACTTTTTATATTATTTATTTATTTACATATATTACAGTGTTTATGTGCCATTATAATAATCGACTTTTTAACTTCTCTGTCACTGCCTCCTGACTGTACCCATTTATTTTATCTTTTTGTGTTCAAGGGACTTTCTGTTGTATTGTGTGCATCAGTGGGCAGTAGCCCCAGGGCTTTCTGTTTCTACATGCTCAAGCCGCCTGGTCTCGTGTCTGGGATGGCATGGCTTGATCTGATTTACATGGACAAACTGCTCTATCGCTGTTTCACCTTAATTCTTCAAAATTTTATACACTACAGGAGAGATCTTATCTATAATTCGAAATGGCCCCTGCCAGGCTGCTAGAAATTTAGAATTTTTCTGTTTACTTTTTCCAAAATGAAACTTGTACACCTGATCCCCTACACTGTATTCTCTCACTGATGTTCTTTTATCATAGTATGTCTTAGCACTGTCAGCAGCCCTTTCCAGATTTCTCTGCACAAAAGCAAATGCATGTTGCAAATGCTTCCTCAGTTCATCAATGTACTCATGAACTGTGGATGCACTCACAAGTGTCTGCTCATGTGTTCTGTATAGTAGGTGTTGTGGTAACACCATTTTCCTACCTGTCAAGACCTCATGGGGGCTAACACTTGTTGCTTTGGCAGGAGTTGATCTGATTGCCATCAAAACCAACGGTAAACGTAAATCCCAGCTGGAACCTGCTTCTGCTACAAATTTCTTTAAAATATCCACAACAGACCTATTGCTCCGTTCAACTCCACCTGAAGAGGCTGCCCGATATGCAATATGTAGTTTCCTTTTCACACCCAGTATTTGCCATACCTTACTCATTAGAGTACTTATGAAATGACTTCCTCTGTCTGACTCGATTCTTTGTGGCAACCCAAACCTTGAGAACACATGGTTCACCAGCAATGTGGCTGCTGTTTGCGCACTACAATCTGGTGCAGGAATACATTCAATCCACTTCGACATCAAACATATCACACTTAAAATGTGACAGAGTCCTCTGCTCGACCTTTTTAAAGGGCCTACATAGTCTATTTGCAAATCTGACCATGGGAGAGTTAGGCCTCTTTTCATCAATGGGGCTCTATGCATTGGTGAATCAGGTTTAAATTGGGCGCATACTAGACACCCTCTAGTATATAATTCCACATCTTGGGACATATGTGGCCAGTAAGCATAATCTGTGGCCTGCAGTTATTGCATCATGTGCATGTTGTAGCATTAGCCCTCTGAATGAAAGGGGTACCACCCACTGTATCTGTCCTGTTATGGACTCTCTAATCATGAGTCCATCTTGTAATCTAATTCGTTTTTTATTCTTTAATAGTACCCTCAGCTCTTCTTTTCCCATACAATAACTTTCTGTCAAAGGGTTTTGTTCAGGATCTATCAAATGATTATAATAGATTCCCAAAATTCGATCATTCTTTTGTGCCTCAACCAAATCTTGGTCTGGCGTGTCATGGCCCCATTGCACCACTGGTTGATCTACCTCCTTTGGTGCTTTAGAAAGTGTTACTGCATCAATTTGCATTTCACCCAGTAAATCATCAATAGGTAGCAATTCTCCCATCACAGCCCCAATTTTAGCCAGGTGGTCTGCCTTATCATTTCCCTCCTTATCCTCTCCTGGTGTTTTTAAATGTCCACAAATTTTTCTCCAGTATATTGTCAAATCATTTTCTGACACCAATTTGTCTATGGCTTGTATCATTTTTCCATGTTTAAGTGGCTTTTTGTTGTATGTAAATTAACAAGGGGCTAATGTCTGGCAGAGGGACTCCCAGGACCCCCCTTGTTAATTTGCATTTTGTTGTATGTAACCATGCCTCTCGCTTTCCAGCCAGGTAAATACTCCACAAAGCCATTTCGTGCATAGTCAGAATCAGTCACCAGGACAATTTCACTGATATTATTATCAACTGCAGTAGCAATTGCTTTATAAATGGCCACCAATTCCGCCAATTGACTGCTTCTAGCTCCAATCCTCATCCCTACACTGGGGACGCCTTCACATTTCAACCAGACATTCCCTATTCCTGACACTAATTGTTTATTACTGTCATTTTCAATGTGAAAAGCACAACCATCCACATATACAGTTGGCAGATCCTTGCATGTTTTTTCATCAAAAGCTTTGTGTGGTGATTGTTCAAATTCCTGCAAACCAGGTTCCACTTCCATTTCGTTTGATACTTGTTCAGCTGCACAGTCATGTAAATCAGCTAACCCTTGAGCAATTGGGCTCTTTTTATTTTGTCCATATCTCACTTCTACAGGAAAACCTTGTAATGCCAGCGTCCATGAAGTGATTCTGGACTGCGCTAGATTACCTGACCTAATTCTTTTACTCTCTAAAAACTGCAAAGGTTGATGATCTGTTTCAATAATCACCTTTTCTCCCTGAACAATGGGGCGGAAATGTTGTAGCGCCCACACAGTGGTTAATAGGGCCTTTTCACATTCATTGAATTTCATTTCAACTTGGGAAAATGCTTTACTTGCATATGCAATAGTTTTGTGATTCACATCATGTTTTTGTGATAACACTGCTGACATACAGTGTTCAGAGAACCCTATTTCTACAAAGAAATCCCTACCCTTTATGGGATATGCTAAACATGGTGCCTTTACAAGACATTCCTTCAATTTAGCTACTGCCTCAGATTCTCTTTTTCCCATATCCAGGGTGTATTCAGTTTAAGCAGTTTAGTCAACGGTTGAGTAATTTTACCATCATTTTCAATGAACTTTCTGTTATAGCCTGTCATCCCTAATAAACTTTTTACCTCTTTCACATTTTTAGGGTCCTTTAGTTTTTGTATGGCCCCTATTTTTTTCTTTTGTGGATTTAGCCTATGTTCAGTCACTTCATGGCCTAGAAAGTTCACTTTTTTCTTGCACCATTGTGCTTTTTGTAAAGACACTTTGGCGCCTGCTTTCTGCAATTGGCCAAGCTTTCTGCAATTGGCCATGTCTTATTTCATCAAAATGGCTTTTCAGGCTTTCATTTTTTATCAGGACATCATCCACATAAACTATGGTTCCTCTTTCCGCTGCATCTGGCATTGCCTTTCTCAAAAATATGCCAAATTCACTCCCACTATTGATGTACCCGAACAGAGCTCTAAGTCAGGCGTATTGAGTCCTGTTAAATGTAAAGGAAAATAAGTTCTGTATCTCCTCTGCCAATGGCACGCACCAATATCCAGAGGTGAGATCTAATGTGGTAAACACTTTTGAACCATGTACCTGAGCTAAGCCCTGATCAATGAATGGTAGTGGCCATCTGGATACTGGCACTCTTTTATTCAACTCCCTCAAGTCTGCACATAGCCGCCATTGACCATTTGGCTTTAACACACCTAAAATAGGTGTATTGGATGTGCTATGAATGGGCCTGATGATTCCCCGAGCTTCCAAATTCTTTATAATCTCTGCTAATGATTCTAAACATGCTAGCGGTAGTCTATACTGGCGTACAAATACTGGACTTCTGCTACACCCTTCTGGTAGTGTGGCCACATGTAAATCAGTTAAACCACAATCATAAGCATCTTTTGCAAATACATCCTCAAACTCCATAAATATCTCCCTCAGATTGTTTCTATCCTCACCGCTGTCACACGCATCTGCTAAGGAGATCTGCTCTTCTACCATTTTGGAAAATTCTGGAAAATCTTCTGGTAAGGGAATCTCGGCGCTTTCCTCTAACTGTGTGGCTGTGTCTTTTTGTAAAGCTGCCACTTTTAAATATTTTGGTATATCAGCTTCCACTTCAATGGGCTGATTTTCTGTTTCATTTTCATTTAAATTAAATATTATGCAATCCTCTTGATGGCAGCACACTGTCTCATTTGAATCATAAGGATACACAGAATGAATTTTAAATGTTCCTTTGGGCTGAGAGTCCAGGTGTTCTGGCAACTCACCCTTGGCATCTACATACTTTTCAGGGATATTTCCAATCACCATGTTATTTAAATCTGCCGTATAATGTGATTTTTGTATGGCCATTCCTAATGGGGAGTTTTCCTCTAAATGAATATCCTGACAACCTTTATTATTTACCATCATTTTTACAGATCCTTCACCAATATCTACCAATGGAATGTATTCATAATCCAGGCCTTGCTGTTTTATGGATTCATTCAGGCATACAAATGCATCAGAGTCTTTCATTTTTGCATTTTAGTGTTATTGCAAACTGTTTTGTAAATGCAGGAATAATAGTATCTTTCCTCATTTGTAATTCGATTGCATAAGTAACCAGTTGTGCACAATGATAAGCCCTTCTTTTGTCTTCGAATTCAGGTGCCGGGCCACCTAGGCGTGACCATATTTTTTGATTAAGGAAATCTAACACCATACACATTCTGTGCATGAGGTCATTGCCCATGTAAAAGTCATTTTGTGCTCCACTCACTATCCATACATTATGGTAAATTGTTTTCTGCCCAATGCTAATTTTAAGCATGCATCTGCCTGCAATTCGGTTTTCAAAGTCTGGACTGTCCAACCCAGAAACGTATTGGTTTTTAATCCTAAATTTCGGGATTTCCTCCCTCTCCATTATTTTTTGCAACAATTTCTCATTAATGAAGCTCCTCTCCTGTTCAAGCGCTAAAGTGGCTTTTATTGTTTTAAAACAGTCATTTATACCAACATGAACCCATGGTTGCTCATCTTCCATGTGTATTTCAGCAAGAGTGGTAATGTGTTTTTCTGAATCTGTTTTAGGAGCAATATTCTGTTTGATTGTTTTCTCTTTTAAATAAAAACGTAATGTGTGCTCATCTATGGCAGTCTGCCAATTTTTCCTTGGGTCCAAGTATATTTGTACAGGTAGTCCTTCATTGTCGCTCTGCATTTTGTCTTGACACATTAATATAACAGTGACACTAGGTATGCAACTATTCTGGAGATATACCTCCACAGCATCATTTGTTTTGGCAACAGTGTGACATTTATTTATGTTGCTGTTTTGTGATTTTAGTTTCTTACGTCTCAATGATTTTTTGGTTAAGGACCACAGCACTCCATTCACCCCATCTATGAGAGGAGACAATCTTTTCAGGCAATCTGTCCCCATCAGAAATGGAATTTCACAAATAGATGTGATCAATACCTCTTGTTTCATTCTGTGCTTTCCTATTTTTATGTCAACCTCAGCTACACCTATGATGGGCACCTCCTCCCCGTTAAAGTTATGCACTGGACCTTGATTTTCCTTCACTGTGATCTGACTCTGTGGGGGTCTCCCTTCATTGATACTCTTTACCAGCTCCTTGGACATAATTGTGGCCTGTGCGCCAGTGTCAATCATAGCAAATGTGTGGCATTTTTCTTCTACAGTGATGGGTGCATAATATCTGTCCTCAACTTCCTCTAATACACATAAGAAGTGTGAATTCTTACTGATTTCAGGGCTCACCTTTCTCAGGCCTTTTTCACTTTTGGCTAAGCATATTGGCAAATGGAAAGACATTTTCCCCTCCTTTTTACCCATTTCTGCGCGAGAGACTTTATTCATTTCTCCATGATCAGAGGTTTTTTGGAGTCTGGCCACTGTTCGCTCATCCATCTGGGTAACATCAGAGACCACATTACAACCTTCCAACTGAACATGTGTAACAACATCATTCAGCAATTTGTCATTGTTTAATTCTGTGCATTTGTGATCATTTAGTGTGATACCAGCCCTTTCAGCCTCTTCAAAAATATGTGGCTGAAAGAATTCTTCAGGTGATTGACCCGTACCCTCCTTTTGAGTATTTCCTTTTTCTACCTGTGTTTGGTCATTGTTTTGCTTGCCCAGGGAAGGAGCTATAGCATCCCCACTTACTCCCTGTTCACTGGTATTCCTCATGCATGAGTCATTTTTCTTAAATCTGTCTTTGTTCTTTTGGAATTCCCGGTGTTTCTTTTTTATTTGCACAAATCTTCAATGTTTGATTTAGTTCTAGGTTAAACCGTACCTCTTTTTTAGAAGTATTTGCATTTTCTGTTACATGTTCATTTATTGGTGCTTTCACTTTTAAATCATTAGGCATCTCAGAGTCATTATGCAAAATTACATCAGGGCAATCTGTGTTTTTGGCACGGCAGGTGTCATAAGTACTTAGTCACTTCTCAGAAGCCCCCCGGTCATTGCTAGGGCCATCAGCCCCCTCTTTAGATGGTTGTTTTTGTGCTGTATAGAGCTTTCCTATTTGCTCAGCTAACATTTTCACTTGGACCTCAAGGCACTGGAACCTTTCCATCTCTCTAGAATCCTCTTTCTGTGGCCTAGGTCGATATTGGTTGTTTTCCCCCTGATTAGATCTATTCTGATACCTCTCAGGTGATTGATGTCTGTTGGGATGGTTTCTGAACTCTTGATTCATTTGTGGAGGGGAGCGGGGTGCAGCCATCCTTTGATTATAGTCCCCTGGTGGGGAATCATTGTACTGACGTGGATTGTAGTTCATGTTTTGCCTCATGTCCTGTCTCTCAGATTGTGGGTACTGGCCCCCATGTTGATTTCCATTATCAGTAAATCGATCCACATATCGGGGTCTGTCCTGATTACCATATATCATAGTGTTGGGATCAAATCTGCTCTGTGTCCCCAATGTCTGGTAGGGACCATCATTTCTTTGATCTTGATTTTGTCTCTGGTTATTGTTCATACCTGACATGTCAGGCCGATATCCTACCCGGGGTCTGTCCCCTAAATACCTAGGGCTGATGTAGCTCTCCCTATTACTAGGATCATGTGATTGGAACATTGGTACAGGAAAGAGTGATCTTTGTTGATTACCCCTTTGTTCAGGTGTTACATTATTTTTACCTGGGCTTTGGACAGACTCAAGGGACATTTTGGCTGACCTGATTTACATTACTGTGGCTGAGGGTTCTTTAGATTTAGGTCTAGTATCTTTCATTTTATCACTTTCTCTACCCTGACAATAGAGTACCTCATATAGTTTTGTGCTTTGATGTACAATCCATTCAAGGGACTTGTCACGGTCAAATTCACGGACCAATTGGGATATGATATTTTTCTGTAGCCCATAGAAGTATGCAGTTTTAAACTCATTGGAATTTGGGTCAAAAGATACATCAAAGCGAGAAAAAATGCTCTTTTTAAGTCTTATCAAAATTGGCGAGGGGCTGTATTAGGCCCAGCAGTGATTGTGTAAGCGACTTTCTTTGCCTCCTGCAATGACTGAAAAGGAGAAAAATGACGCTTAATTTCTTTTTCAAACTCCACCCATGTCATATTCTGCTGTTCATTTAATCCCCTTATGATGCTGGCCGTCGGGGCATCCAAAGTTAAATAAAAATATTGTCTGTACTGTTCCTTAGGTATCTGGAGTGCTTTAAAAATGTCATGAACTGCTTCTAAGTGATCCTCAATGCAGCATTCATCTCCCTTTTTAAATGGTTTGATCACGGCTTTAATGGATTTCATTATTTTTATGGGGCTACTTGTTGCAATGCATGGAATTGCACTACTTTGTGATTCAATCCTGGTTTCAGGTGTATGGGATTGGTGGCTGCCCCCAATGGGAGTATCAAATCCCCCAAGGGCGCTGCAACCAAGTTCAGTCACCGGCCCAGTCACTGGAGCACTAGCTCTTTGGGCAGAACTAGAATTCACCTCCACTCCATTGAATATGGTACCCTGCCGCCTCTCCTGGGACCTGGGAATGCACATTTGTTGTTCTAAGTCTTTGCACTTTTTAAGGAGCCTGTGTGCTTCATTTTGCAGATAGTTGTTTTCATCACTCATTTTATCTATTATCTCCTGCATGTCGCATATTTGCATTTGGCATTCATTGAATTCTTTGTTTCTCTTGTCTTTTTCTTGAATCATTTTAACCATTTATTGCTCTGCACCTTGGAGATCACTTTCTTTTTCAAAATGTTCTTTTTGTAAAATCTGCATTTCTGAAACAATCTCATCTTTATCCTGTCTAATGTGGTCCACTAAGGCTTTTAAGTGTACCAATTCTTGCTCACTATCCTCAAATTGTTTCTTGCTTTTGGATAACTGAGCCTCAAAGTATCTGCATTTTAATTGCATGTCTTTTTGGCATACATCCAATTCTGCTCTTAACATTTCCTGATTTTTACTTGCCCCATCTAATTCAGTTTTTAACCTGTTAATTAGCTGGGTATCATTTTCCTGCATTCGCAGGGACCTATTCAAAATAAACCATATTTTGCCGTATTAAACAGTCTTTCTCTGCACTTTTATCGGCTGCATTCAATAATCTTGTAAGGCAGACCTGAATTATGGTGCCCTCTGCAAAAATATTGTCTAGTTTTTCTTTCTGCACCTCACCCTGAATGCGGTCATGCCATTCTAAGGTACTGTTCGACGACCACGTCCCATGTGCAAACAACTTTGCCTCTAAATATTGCACTAGGTCTGAAAATGTGGTTTCCCTTTGTGACATTCTGAAATTCGTTTTTAGTAACACACTGCTATTATGAAATGGGTTCCCTTTAATGCACAGATGGCAGTGTGAGACACACTTGCCACGCCCAGTAGGTGCTCTGTGATCACTTTCCCGGCCAACGCACCATAAATATGTTGGGTATTTTGTGTAGATTTGGGGCCTGGTGGTATTTTCTTACCGCCAAAAATAATTTAGCAACAATCACTCCTTGTATTCAGATTGGGTTATGTATAATAATAATAGAGTGGATATGCAATATTTCAGTACACAGACATGCGTGGTTGGTATGCGTGGTTGGTGGTATTTTGGTGAGCATAATTCCCTTGTTTTATTTGTGGCCCCAATATCCAGAACCCCTTATTTCTGTTTAGATTTTTCGTGTAATCACTATAGAGACCTCAGGCTTGCATTTCAGGAACACCACATTTTCACTTTTAGTGTGCCACCATGGGCAATTTCTCGCTGTCTTATCTACGGCAGCGAGCTATCATGTGGTATTTTTCACTATCTTATATACGGTAGTGAACTATGTCCCGGGTCTCTATTTTTGCTGACTCATGTACCTTCAGCAAAAAGGCTATAACACACACAGTTGTTTATAATAGCTCATACTGAATTACATGCACACAGCTGCAGCTATATCTTATTTTTAGCTACCTTGAAAATGACAATTGCACTGTCTAAACGTTTCCCCACATCATCAGCACTGTATTGGTAAATATAAAACACACCACCCGTCTGCTTTCAGATATTTTTGTGTATTATAAAAGTTGCATTTAAACACGATCTCACTCTTTACAGAAATAAATGAAATATCACAGTAACAGCATTATTTGTGATACACTGAAAAGAGAGTGGCGGAGACAAGAATTTAATTTGCAACATTAAACACGTGGGTAAAGCACAGGAATCTCCTTTCCTACACTGACTGAATATTTTCGTACACACTCGGCCCCCACACCTCAGCGAGATAATTACCAGGCTTATTCAGTATGTAACTTCTTTGGCTGGTCGCCTTCTGGAGGGATTCACCCAGCAAGGATAAGCATCTGCTGTCACTCAAACTGGGACTTGTTGACTGGAAAACCCAGTCTCTGCAACCAAGTTGAATCTGCTTTAGGAATCAGGCATCCCCAGCTATCAACCCAGTCCTTCTTCGAGCTGTGTCAAGATGTCTCTCCCTAGCTCCTTCCTCGAGATTAAACAAAAACACTCCGGTTACCTCCTACCAAAGGATCCTAACCAATAAAATTCTATCATCCCCTAACCACCCTCTGCACACAATGGCTTGGCTTATACAGTTGCAACTGTAACCAAACTGATTTCCTGCTTATTCGAGGTCTTTGCTTCCTGCAGTTACTGTGGACAGAATAGCAGAGCAAAAAGAAAAAAAAAACTGAATGTGCATTTAAATAATGACTTTCAGAGCCTGTCATTTTCCATCCATGTTGCACTGAAGAACACATTATTATTAGTGGGTTATGATCAGGTTAGTTGTTAATGATGTTAGTTTATTAATTTTCAAATGTGTCTCTTGCAACATAGGCATTTCAGGTGAAAAATAGTGCACATTTTGAATGTACAAATGTGTGCTTTTAATTGTGAACAAAAATTATTTGCTTTTCATATGTAAAAATCGTTTTTGACTGAATAACCTGCCCTCACTTATATGTCCATTTTCCACTGGCAACACATAGCTTGAAACAATTGCATTAAACCCATGCAGTGGCGCTGCATAAAAATGCTCAATAACACATGTCTTGCTGTACCACATTATATCAATGCACCAAACCCATGCAGTGGCGCTGCACTTAAAAAAAAGAACATGCTATACATTGATCCTGTGCAGTGGTGCTGTACTCTGTGCTCCCAAAACACGCTAAACAATCCTACAGAGGCATCTATCCACATAAAACTGATTGTCAAACGAGAAACCCAGCCATTGTTGTGAGGTTGGGTGGACTGGTAGTAGTCTGAATGCCGACTCTGTGTCCAGTTTACCCATTAGCGCCCCCTTATCGCATTTCCGGACTACTCTCAGTGCTTCTTGGAAATGCGTGTAGGTCACTGCTGATTCAGCTTCTGGGATTCCGTCATTCAGTGACTGACCCCTTGGGTTTGATAACTGGTGTATCACCCTCATTTTGCCAGGTTCCTTCTTTGGAACTAAACCTAAAGGAGATACTATATATTCTTAAAAGGGCATTTGATCCCATGGACCCCCTATTCTGCCCAGCTCTAGTTCTTTACTAATTTTTGCCCTCATTATTTCAGGGTGGTCCCTTGCTGAGATTAGGTTTTTGGGGATTTTGAGTGATCCTTGACCCTGAAATGGGATGTGGAAAACTTCTCTAAAACCTTTTTCTATTGCTGTGCTGATGCTTCGGTCTGGGTAGGCAGCTAGTGCTGCTCTGAAACCATTAATGTTGATTGGTGTCCTACCTGGCACCATTATCATTTTAGGCCCTGAATATTTGTTCCTCTTTTTTTGTATTTTGAACTGGCAGGCGGGTACAGTTGCTTCTGCGGTGATCCCCTCCTCAATTTGAACAATTCTGTCTGTATCTGCACTACTTCCCCCATGTACTTCCCCTTTTCCAAAATTCCAGCAGGTGGGAGTTTTGTTACGGTTTTGTGTTTTGAACTGACTGCGGGTATTAGACTTAGCCTCCCATTGCTGTTTCTTCTGAAAGTGCTGCTCCCCCTTCCTATGTTTTTCATTCTCTGAAGATCTGTTGCCCCCCCTGGCTAGTACCAGTTGTGCCTTTTCCCCCTCTGATGGAGGCTTCCCATTCATCAGATATAAATCATTTTGAACTTCATCCCATTCTATTGCGGCTCTTTCTGAAATATTCCTTCTGAACCTTTCATCATATGATAGCCATGCATCCCCCCATAGACTATTTTTACTTCCCGGATTTTGTCTATGTATGCCAATAATTTAAAACCATCCCCTGTTGTTTTTTTCTTCTAGAAATATGGTTTCTAGAATGAAGAAAGCTGTTAACCAATTGTCCCACTTGCGTTCTACCTTTCCATTTCTAGCTATTGCCTTTTCTTCAATTTTTTTGGGGTCTTTAAAAGCGAACATGCCCTTCTGCTGTGCTTCAATAAGTGAAAATATTTCTAGGTAGTCCTTTTTCCATATTGCATCCTTCACTGTTTGATCAATGTTCCAAGCCAGGGATTTTTTGTATCTATTTAATATCCCGGTTTCTAAAGCTTTTAACGTTTCCCCTAGTTGCGCACTAGTGACTAATACTCCCATCTTTTTGTGCAGTGGTTGCTATTGTGTCTGTCTCCCCTTCTTTGCCTTATGTCGTTGCCCCTACTATTGTGGTTGTTAGTGCAGTGATGGAAGCCCCCAGGCTAGCTGTTCCTGCTTTTTCCAGTGAGTGGGTGGGTGTTGGCCAAGCTTTAGGGGCCCTTCTGGCACAACCCCCCTTATCTACAATCATCACTGGCTCTAAACGTACCCAATTGGATTTCTTTGCTACGTGGGGAGCACCTTCTTCCTCCACTGAGCTGTCATTGTCTCCTTCTCCCTCTGATTTTCCTATAGGTTCTCTCTGACCCATGGCCATCCATAAAGTTCTTCTACCTCCTCTGTTAGCCATAGTAGTTGTGATTTTTTTCTTTTGTGCTGGTTTCTTGGGTGGCATGTTTATGCCCTGTTGGGCCCAGTGCTCAGGGTACTGATTTGTAGATGAAAACATGCATCACGCTGTGCTTTATATTAGTTTGCCGATTGTGAAGCTTCAAATGAGAAAATGAGAGCTGATTGTTGCGAACATTGGCTTTGCTTTGTCCTGCTTCCAATGAAGTTGTTTTCCCTTGCTTCGTAAGCTGCACTCTAGCGCGATGTTTCACCTTGCTGTCCATTGCCCGGGCAACCCCAGCCGGGATCTGCTTCCTCGCTTTGTTTGTAACAGTGTCTGGAGCCTTTTGTATTATTTTCAGCAAACTCTGCCTTTATTGGAGCCTTTGTTCTGATTTCTCTGAGCTCCGTCTATTTTCCGGTCGGCGCTGGAGCTTTTCTTGTTGCAGCGGTCCACTAGCTGATCCCCGGTGCTGCGATCGCACTCTCTTCTCCAGGTTAGTGCGTTTTTGTTGTGGTTCACTGAACTGCCGTAAACGTCACTCTGTATGCTGCGATGCCTGGTTGGGCTTCCCCCGTTTGTTTCAAACGGGAACGCAACAATGCAGGAGAGCCACCTTTTGTTTGCTGCAGTACGCGACGGGGCTCCGTACCTGCCAAAGTCCTTCTGCCCACGTAGAGAGGGGCAAAGAGCTGGAATTGCTGCAGCTGGGCTGCTAAAATGACTTCCCTGAAATGGAGTAAAGGATAGGATGATATACAGTGCGAGATCAGGAATTTGTGTAATGGAGATCACGAAGGAAAGGATTGGGTTGAAATAGTGGTGACTGGGGTTGAAGGAAAGGCTGTATTAGACGCAGAACATGGAAACGCCAGGTTTGGTATGAGTAAGCGCATACTTGCCAAAGTTCTTTGACAAAAAGTAGTTGGGTTTTTCAAGTTTCAAATATAGTAGCTAACATAATGATGACATCTCAGGCAATGACATCAATACTTGCCAACCCTACCGATTCAGGCGGTAGGCTACTGCTTTTTAAGCAGATCTACCGCCTACCGATTTTCCTGCCCAAACCTACCAATTTCTCATGGCTCCAGTCGGCCGGGCTGCCTGAGGCCCAGAGCAGCATCCTCCAAGGTGGGCATGTTAATGGCCCATTTAATTTTGATGATGACATGATGCGGCGCTGCCTGCCGTGAAATAGACACTCGACACTGCCCTGCGCATCCTGAGGTCCAGGCAGTGTCAGAAAGTCAGCGTGATGCCGCCTGCCATCCCGTTTATCTCTGAGCTGCCTGCGTCAACGTGCTGTGACAGAGCTCCGAGCCGGTGGTGTATCTGAGTCTAATCTCACTAGACATTCTTCTGAGCAAATCGCGTGCCCACTTCTGAGTATGAGCAGCCCCATCCAGCTATTGATTAGAATGGGCGGATTAGACCCTGGAGTTTGAAGTAGGACTCTTTTGATTAATAATGCTTCCGCTCATCTGCACTGATACTTCCAGTTCTCCATGGTCGCTGCTGCGCCATTGTTAATTGCACTGCTCTCTGTTGCTGAGTTGCATTCAGTATATACATGAGTTCATTCTCTAACAATGAATGAGCGCCACCAACTATTTTTGTGGTAGGCATTCTCGAAGTGACCTTCCCTCACTTGCATTGCCCCATGCAAACAATGTTTTGGTGCACTTTGCAAGCGGCAAAGGATGGTCACGATGACCGTCTGCGTTCTGTACACAGGACGCTGTCTTACAACTGCCATTGCAGACAGTATTTGGCTAGACGTCTGCTAATGTTCATCGCGTGTTGAGCCAATCAGCAGTACTGAAATCATTCCGACACTCCTGAGTTCATCTGGTGCAGCCTGTGTGCAGTGTGTAAGAGGTGATAGTGGGCATAGAAGGGTGAGTCTAGGAAGCAAGAGATGAACTTGAATATAAAACAGACCAATTGAAGGACGCAAATAGTCTGTGCATGTAACTGCCATGCTTGGTAGTTCCATGTGCAGACACCCTTTCTTCGGAAAGGGGCAGCAATTTCAGGACGTATTGGGGGGGGATGGGCAGTAAAGTTGGGACAGAGCCATAGGAAATTGATATGGGTCAACAAAGGCCAAGTGTACACAATATCACAACACAAGTGGTAAAGTGTGGAGCGCTGTAAAAGGAAGTGGAGCAAGTAGTGTACAGTGAGCAGGCAGCGCAAAACGGGGACATAGACAGTGGTATAGAGGGTAATGGAGGTTTGAAACCCAAAGGTGTACAGAGAAAAAAGAGCAAATGGTACAATGTGAGGGTGGGGGTATATCGAATATACAACAATGGAATCCAAAAAAGGTCAGCTATTTTAATATTTTTAACTGCACAATAATTACTTACAATCTTTTAAGAAGAGGGTTCTATCAAAATATCCAAGTTTTACAATTAAGTGTTTTATTGCTGGATACAAATTAATTTAGACTCCTAATGTTTTAGGGTGAATAATTAAATCTAGAGAGGGAAGTCTGTACAGATCCGAAAAATTGCTGCCACCAGAGGTATTCTTTGAGAACATTCTGTTTCAGGAGGTTGGGGTGGGGTGATTAAGAACCACCATCTGCCGACATCAAGTGTATATTATCTGTATTGGCCTTAGGAGCTGATGTCCCGCTGAGAACCCTTCTGTGGAGAAGGAAAATGCCCATCAGGTTCCGAGAGGTCCTCAAACACAGCAGGCCAATGATGGGAAAAGCAGGCAATTGTGTCCACATTCTTAGGATGTTCCGTATAGCTCCCCTGCCCAGCAGTGCCCATCTCAGCCTCGTGGGAAATTGTCTCCAGGAAAAATAGTTGCAGGAATCTCCTATTTTGCAGGAATAGACTGACCTTGAGACGTGAGTGGATGCTTGGCTCATATATGACAATGCTGGGTCTGACGTGGAACTGACCTATGAACTATGCATTGAAAGGCGTGGGTCTTGATTCATACTTTTGGTAGTCTTGAAGGGTAACTGGCACTCTTAAAACAAAACCAAATAAATACTAAAAAAGACGAGGACCACGTGAGAGCTATTTTCTGGAGGTAGGGAACATGAGGTGGCGATATTTGCCAGGCCACACTTTCTGTAGAAACGCAGATACATGTTGGTTTTGTGAAAAGCTCTAGGGTTGTTTGAAGGTGTATTGTCACTAGGCATCGAGAATAATACATATTAAGTAGTAAAATAATGCTTTTTGTTTAGGTATCCCAGTAGAAGCAGCATGCACACTGAAATGCTGTTGTTTACCTCACACTGATCCTGTTACGTTATGGTCAGTGTTTGAGTAATGCTGTGGAGGGATGTGGTGTCAGGCTGCAGGTAGGGTGTCTGAAAGGTTAGTTGATAGTATTGTCTCTGAGTTGGGCAATGCCAATGGGTGCCATCAGTGGGGGCCGCCCATCGATCTTTCACTACTCTACATTAATACAGAATGTTGAGTAAGAGAATTGTAGAATTGTCAGCATTTGGCATGTCCACACAGTACTTGCGCCTTACCAGAACATTGTATTCAGAGTAGCGTAACAAATCATCAGCATGTAGTAGAGTATATTGATTATCAATACTTATCATCGTTTTAATGCTCTGGTTGTGCTGTGTGTTTGTTGTTGGCTTTGTCAGCTGCTAGTGCATTTTACACGTATAGCTGCAATATATTGGTCCCCCCCACACCCTCCCGCACCCATGTAAAGCTGGGTGGGGCTAGGGTTCCAAGACCTGAGAAGTGTCAGTTTGCAGAAGGGAAATCCCAGGAAATTACTGACATGCAGTTTGCTTCTTGATCTATGATCTGACATATCACAGATCTTGTATACTGTGATCTGACCACGAATCACATAGGCTATAGTATGCAATATGTGGCTAACGAAGATCGACATACATCCAATTCTTTGAGACCAAGGGTGATGGTAATGTTAATATTTTGTGCTTATCTGTACTGAAGTGGCTGGAACGTTGTTGAGATTGGAGCGGAAAACAGTCTGAGGCACCTTTTGGGGTGCATACATTTTAATGGAGACAAGGTAATACAGGGGGGATCTTTTGCCACTGAGTATCTGTAGGCTGCCAGCCAGCAGGCAGCTGAAACAATAAATGCCCACTGAAAAAGCTATTGATACTCCTTTGTGGCTGATGCAGAGGAACTGGTGTTAAGGGCAACAAGCTTCTGTATACCTCAAGGGACGTGACAGAAGGGCTCCAGCAAACACAGCATGTAAGGAGAGCACTGCAAAGTGAACGTTTTAAACCAATACCTATGCTACTTATTCCAAATGGTTATGCTTAGAGCCTTGTGGTTTCACGGCCATATGACATGTAGTGTTGTTTCCTGAGATGTTATCAGATCAAGTGATGTGATTTCCCATGAAGTTATCATTTTTCTAATTACCATTTTTGGAACTTAAAAAATCCTACAGGTTTTTGGTCACAGAATGTTGGCAAGTATGTGACATCACGGGATCTTTGACCCAATAACATGATATGGCATTTTAATAAGAGAAGATGCTTCTTATCCTCAGAGCCTGCACAGGGCATTTTCTGACCAGAAGTTAACCAATAAACAAGAAAAAATAAATGCCAACTCGCACCTCCCTGTATTTTACCTGTCATTCAGGAAAAATACTTTCCAATTGACAAACTTCAGGTTAATACAGGTAACTGAAGCACAAACTCTGTGTTAAAACTGGGAAGAAGATTAACAGTCTGAGTTATAAGGTAGCTGCTGTCAGATTAGGCCGGGAAGAGGGATAAAATAATAGTGTAGAGAAAGTGTCACGTAATATGTAATTTCCCATAGGAACTTCTTTCATCTGTCTGTCTTTGACTCAAATTTGCCATTCTTTGCCATTCAAAGAAGAGCTTGAAGGACAAATGTAGTCACTACAGAGTTATCTTTCTGTACACCATAAAAGCAGTTGGATCTGTTAGTAAAATCTGTACTCAGAAGGACTACTTAAAAATAGTAACCTTGTGGATAAATCTGTATGGTTGGAAAGTATTGAAGAGGTCTAAATTAGGGGTTGTTACTGGAGAAGATGGGTATGGGGATTGACGAGAGGCCAGTGAATGATAAATGGATCTCAATGACAGTGTTAGAAGAGGCCAGGCTTGGGGTACAGCAGGTGTGGATAGTCCTGAGGTAAGGATAGCTGAGCGATTGGCATGGTGATATGTTAGGAGGGTAAAAGGGGTCTAGGAAGAGGTTATAAAAGGTAAGAATCCATGATTGGAGTGGGGCATGAGTTAAAATGTAGTTTGTTTGAAGCTTAGGCGAAGATGGGGAAATTAATTCACAGACTTTTATTGACATGCGCAAGCAAAAATGAATGGCCTATTTTAAAAACTTTTATTTTATTGTGTTTAGAATTAGGGTGCAAGTGAGTGGAGAAGCCAGGATGTTGTGAGCGAAGAGGTCAGAATGGTCTCTGGAAGAGAAGTGAGGATGAATATGGGGAGAGGTCAAACTGAGAAAGTGGTTAGCAAACAGCAAATTCAGAATCTGTATAAGGGGATCGGTGTTGAGGTTGGAGCTGGAGAAACTAGTCGAGGGTGGAGTAAAGGTCAAGATGTTGGGGTAAAATGAGAAGTCAGGATGGATGTGCTATCTACCCTTATGTGTGGCAGACCTCCAGACAACCAGACATGGAATAAAAGGCAACTCTCTAGGGAAAAAAGCTCAGAACACCTTTTTCATTGATAAACAAGGTTTTATTTCCAAAAAAAGAAAATGGCATGTCAGCAGGGTCATTCAAACCCTACTCCCACGGAGCACATTGGTTAGTTAGAAGCGAACAAAGCTTTAAAGCACAACAGCGTCACTCTTGACAAAAACAGTATACAGTATCATCTCTTCAGTACCATTGGTCAGGCCGCTATGTACATACAGTCGGCCCCTTATTGACCACCAGGTGATTGGCTGCTGTTGCTTGTGTCGATCTTCTTCCACATGGAACTTGGCATCGATAAGTTCACACCCTAGCAACACAATTTGTTCAATAGATGAATAGGCCTTTCCTTTCACATTTCGACCATGTAATGTGCACCTGGTAATTTATAAATGAGCTCAGTGGCTACTCTCAAGGTCAAGATAGCCCTCAGGAATGTGAGAAGTTTCTTTCGATACCAGACGCTCTGGTACCCCCGCCATGCCTCCCCATCGTTGGCCTAAATTTGTTATCCTCACCCTGCGCACCTCACAGTACAAACTGCACTACATTGTGTGTGTCCTCTCCCTGTGGCAGCTGCCCCCTTCCTGGGGTGCCTGCTACGAACACACTAATAAATCGACAGTTGAGGGATTTCGGATTTGGGATACTGAGCCTCTGGTAGTTCAAACAGAAAGGTAGAGTCTGGGGCGTGGGTGCTCTAAATCTGAAATTCCTGTTTTGCCAGCTTCAGACCTTTGCCCTAATTCTCGTGAGATCATCCTTCAAACCCAGGCACAACTCTACCCGGGCTTTGCTGTGCACATTCTTTCTGGATTGCATGGGCCTGCATTGTGAGACGAGAAAAGGGCTCTTTTCTTGTCAGAATAACCTTCTACGCTATCGCCTGGGATAGGAACAGGAACATGGGTGGGTATTCTTGCAGAGGTCTACAGTTATTATTCTCCAGTGCTGGTTCCTGGTCTTGCAGGGCCTGACTTCCAAACTGGCAGCGGTTCAGAATACTTTGCTACTTAAAAAGAACCTATCATCTATAAACACTAAATTTCCTGCAAGGTCTATTATCCCTACTATACACCTCCCCCATTCCCTCTGCCACTGCGGGCCATTACGTGCACACAATCTTCACGTATTGCTCTCAGTCTAAACCACTTGGGGGGGCAGGGGAGCTGAGCATGCATCCCAACATTTTCCCCAACATTCCCCTTTAGTTAATCCTACATTAACTAGCCCTGCTGCCATTTTCTGTGCTTCCTCATACCTCCAAGTTCCTTCGTTTGGTACTCAAACCCTACACACATCTCTCAAACTTTCCCCAGCCTGAGCATATTGTTCGGGAGTGCATGTTAGATAGATACATCCGCCATCCACGCATAGGTCTACGCAATGTTCAGTATAGTTCTCGGGATCTGGTGGGTGTGTGGTTACAGTTCCTGGGGGATCTATGGGTCTCTCAATCCTCACAAGCCCTTTTTTGGTGGGATCCTCTGTTTGGTCCTGCCCATCTTTTGTACCATGAGGAGCGCTATGAACCTCAACTGTAACCATCCTCATTGCGATATTCGGGAGTGTTTTTACGCAGCATCGAAGGATCATCTGGCATGTGCTGAACATCACCACCAGGAGCACTACAATGGGGAATAGTACCTTTACAAGGGCTCCCATCTAGGATGGTGCGCATGAGAACATATTGTCGAACCAATTGTTTGCGTCAATTCCACTTCCCATTTGCATATTCGCCATCAGCTTGTGGAGGGTCCCTATAATGTGCATCAGGGACCCATTATCTGTGTCCTTTGGGGGTAGGTAGGTACAGCAAGATAGTCAAATTTTCATAAAGGCCCCCACTTCCATGGCAATGAGCAGATCGTAGACGTACCGATTCTGGAGTGACATCAACATATTCGCCCTCATTTCAGTCTGGATCGGGTTTAGTCATTGCTTTGTATCGTTGGCCAACTGAATCACTTCCCTCCTCAAATTTTGTAGCCACTGTGCATTTGTGACTGCCTGAACTCCTGGTAGCAATATTGACGCAAAGAACACTTTAGCTTTATTATTTAGCCGATATTTGTCAGCAATTTCTTTTAGTAACTTGGAGGAATCTTCAGATAAGTAATCGAATGCCTCTTCTGTCGTCTGAGTGAGCGTTTATTTCTTCTTGGTCATGGAGGCTGGGGTGTGGGGCATTTGGATTGCTTTGCACCAGTGCTTGGTGCTGTACCAAGATGTGCCTCAGGAACCACAAGGACCGCTGAATGCAGGATGGCCAACGAACATGTGCCCCTCCAGGACGGTGGGAGGTGCAAATACGTCTGCTGATCGCACACCCAGTACATGCCCATGAGTGCTGTGGTACCCTTTTTGAGATCTGGAGTATGCAAAGTCTTGTTGCACCCATCATTATTCCCCCCAGGAACAGTTCCAATAACTCGAAAACACACCTGGCATTCTTCTTGCACCTGCACCTTCACTGCAGCTTCTTTTGCTTCTATCCATGTTAGTTTGGAAACATGTGCTGCCCATATCTCTCATCACAGTCTGTTTACTTCCCATATGACCTCTTCGTCAAACCCCACCAAGCATCCAGCAGTGCAGTTAACCACTTCTCCTTCCCTTCAGTTAGATACAAACAGCACACCATCCATCTTTATGAGCAGACGTGGCATACACTGCAGGCTTTTACTGTTCTCAGCACACTTTTCACTGTCTTTCTCCATCAGCAAGCTTTGCACTCGGCATAACGCTAGATGGACTATGCACTGCGCGTTCAATATCAACGTTTCCTTGGGTACTAACATTTTGCGTGCCCCCGATGCATGAGGGATCAGGGAGCACACATAGCGACTCCCATTTGCATTCTCTTTTCCCACTGAGCGCATATCATTGTACCACATATCACTAAATTTGGGATGGTGCACATTCTCTATTGTATCCAAAGCAAGGCCTCTATATTTGTCCAAAGTTTCCTCTGGTGGTCATTTCTCTTTTACTTTTATCTAACCCTATAACAATACTACTTAATTGCAAATTTAGTAATGACTCAGAATATATATCAGTTGTTGCTTTACCTTCTACATCTATGGCTGCATGCAAACATTCTCAGTTATCACCCCCCTTTTATATGCCTCCCCCATATAGAATGAGTACTACTTATGTACAGTGTTAAAGCACCAAAAAAAACTAAAACTATCATCACTGTTATAGACATTGCACAATTGTAGTGGGAGTCATACCGCATAATTATTCTTTTTAAAGTGCTATGTATTTGCGATACTGCAGGGAAAAAAAACGCGGGTAGTAGTAATATTCAAAATTGTGTCAGAAATACTAATGTTGGTGATTACTTGACTGCACTGAATGTTTATTGGGATGGTGAGACATATTTGCTGTGCTAGAAAACAAAATCTATATATGAATATATTATAGGGCAGCGATAGCTGCCCAAAAGGTAAGGTGAGTTGGACTCCCAAGGGAACCCCTCAAAATTCTATTGTTAATAACTTTGGATTCCAGTAACGGATTTGACTGAAATTTCAACAGTGATTAAAAACCCACAGACCCCCCCAGACTTCAAATTTTCGTAAAGATTTGTTAAAAAAGAAAAAAGTTATTAAGCTTCCCCAAAGTTTTTTTACTCAAAGTGCGGCCTACTTCCCAATTATTTTTCCATCGACAAACAAGGTAAATTTTTGCCAAAGCACACAGCCCAAACCGCTCGACGGATTTGGACCGGGTCCAAAAAAACTTGGGCACGATCCATGCGTGGTTTGGGGTTATTCCGTGCAATAGTTATTTAAATGTTTGATGGAGAAGGGGGTGCCCCTTTCTCAAAAATAGATAGCTATATATTAGGGATTTAGCCGGAACTGGGTGTTTTTAGAAATGAAACAACCGCCATCTTGTTTTTCTCTTGATGCGAGAGATATCCACAGCTATAGCCGAGGATATATGAAAATGAAACGCAGGAAAAATTGTATTTGCAGGTCAAAAACATGCAAATGTAATCAGGCTAGACTGGGGGGGTGGTTAGAGGGCACTGAGTTAAATTTGGGAGTTCGAGGAGGTCAGGTCTACGGACTGAATTTGCAACACAAAGCTTTCAGCAGCCTCGGCTATAACCTTAATAGCCGACATCTCATAGCTAACTTCGTCACAGAAACAGCGTGTGTTGTGTGGGAAAGGGAGAGGGCAGGGGAGGTGAGCGGGCCATCTGGAGAGTGGGGGCAGCTGTCATAGAGGAGGGGGGCACTTGGTGAGGGCCTGGGGTGCAGGAAAGCATTTTCTTTCTCCCGCCGTTTTGCCAATATCCAAGGCTATCTCCGGGGCTATAGAGGACTACATAGTGTAAGAGTAGTTCCATGCCCGCGGCTATACATTTTGGGGTGTCTGTGTTTTATTTCTTTTTGAAAGTTATTTTTAGTGATGTCAGGGGTGAAAAATCACTGGCCATGGTCAGTGACACAGTAGGTATTTGGGAGTCTTATCTATTCTGGCTGTATGTTTTCAGACTTTCGTACATGTGAGAGCATGGAGAAAAACAGAAGAACACAGTTTAAAAAAATTAATACAAAAAGGAGCCACCCTACTCTAGTTTTTGATGCCCCATAGACTGTAGTTTAGTCTGTGTATTATCACTCATGCTATTATATCTTGTGCCTATTAAATGTTTCCCTACCTAGTTTACTGTCATGTATTATTCTCTGCTTTGTTTAACTTCACCTAGTTTACATTACTACATGAGCTGTGTTGTACTGTTTTGATCTTTTAAGCTATATTGTATTTTAAAACCTGAAGTGAGCCCCCCCCTTTAACTTATGAATGTTTTTAGTTATTATTTTATTGTATTTGTGTATTTACATGTGATAAGTAGTCCTTAAAAGGACATTTGGGGGTACACTGAGTGTAGTATTTTAGCACATTTGGAGTACTGTTTTGATGTTATGAAGTAACACCGCATTTCCTTCATCGGTTAGGTGTACTCCATCATGTCTATAGAAATTTGCCATGTAGAACTGGATGTTGTTGTTTGAAATCCATAATTGGTTGTGGTTTCTCATGAATGCTGAAACTACTTTATTAACATTTCTCATTGATTTCTCATTTTTACCATTAAGGGGGTAATTTATAGAATTCAGCGCACAAGTGGCGCACGCGGCTGGCGCACAGTGTGCGCGTGCAAATCCCTGCACCAGCCGCGTGCGCTAAAATACATTTCCGTGCACAGCGTATTCATGGATTCCAGCCACCAAAACCATCCGTGGCACACAGTAGCGCAGCGACCCTGCAGCAGCGCCAGTTACGCCCCCAAGAACGCCCCTTGCGCAGGGAAAAGCCATCAAAATCCCCAATCCAGCGCAAAGGGCTGCGCTAACCCTGTACCAGCACGGCAAGCGGGGTACGTGTATCACTGGGGTGTGCGGGAAGTTTCTCATGTGATTTCAGCTCGGTGCGTGTATTACTGGGGTGCGTGGGAAGTTTCACACGCGATTGGCCCTGTGCGAGCGGGGTACGTGTATTAATGGGGTGCACGGGAAGTTTCACACGCAAATTCAGCAGGGTACATGTATTTCAGGGGTGCGCGGGAAGTTTCACACGCGATTCCATCAGGGTACGTGTATTTCAGGGGTGCGCGGGAAGTTCCACACGCGATTGGCCCCGTGCGAGCGAGGTACGTGTATTACTGGGGTGCGCGGGAAGTTTCACACGTGAATTCAGCAGGGTACGTGTATTTCAGGGGTGCGCGGGAAGTTTCACACGCGATTCCATCAGGGTACGTGTATTTCAGGGGTGCGCGGGAAGTTCCACACGCGATTGGCCACGTGCGAGCGGGGTACGTGTATTACTGGGGTGCACGGGAAGTTTCACACGCAATTTCAGCTGGGTACGTGTATTTCAGGGGTGCGCGGGAAGTTCCACACGCAAATGTCCTGTGTACGTGTATTTCGGGGTGCGCAGGAAGTTACACACACGAATTCAGCAGGGTACGTGTATTTCAGGGGTGCGCGGGAAGTTCCATACGCGATTCCATCAGGGTACGTGTATTTCGGGGTGCGCGGGAAGTTTCACACGCGAATTCAGCAGGGTACGTGTATTTCAGGGGTGCGCGGGAAGTTCCACACGCGAATGTCCTGGGTACGTGTATTCCTGGGGTGTGCGGGAAGTTTCACAAGCGAATTCAGCAGGGTACGTGGGAAGTCTCACACGCGAATGTCCTGGGTACGTGTATTTCGGGGTGCGCGGGAAGTCTCACACGCGATTTCAGCAGGGTACGTGTATTTCAGGGGTTCCAGGGAGTACTACATGTGAATTGGCCGTGTGGGTCGTCCCAGGTGTTCGCTCTACAACCTCCACGGCCCTTGCAGGCAGCCCACACCATGGGGGACTACCCTGCACCCCTGCTCATGTCCCGCAGGCAGCCCATCCACCATGGGCATGCCCCCCATCCAAGCCACATGTCACCTTGCACTACTGATCAACAATGCATGTCTCCCAGCACCCCCACCCCCCAGCAGTGCAGGGCACCCTCCACCAGGCCCCCACTCCTGTCTCCCTGCACCCCCACCCCCCACCAGTCAGGGGCACCCTCCACCAGGCCCCCACACATGTCCCCCTGCACCCCGACCCCCCAGCACTGTGGGGCACCCTCCACCAGGCCCCCACACATGTCCCCCTACACCCCCACCCCCCAGCACTGTGGGGCACCTGCCAGCAGGCCCCCCTCATGTCCCACACATGTCCCCCTGCACCCCCACACCCCAGCAGTGCAGGGCACCCTCCACCAGGCCCCCACACATGTCTCCCAGCACCCCCACCCCCACAAGTCAAGGGGACCTTCCACCAGGCCCCCCACACATGTCTCCTAGCACCCCCACCCCCCAGCAGTGCAGGGCACCCTCCACCAGGCCCCCACACATGTCTCCCAGCACCCCCACCCCCCAGCACTGTGGGGCACCCTCCACCAGGCCCCCACTCCTGTCTCCCTGCACCCCCACCCCCCACCAGTCAGGGGCACCCTCCACCAGGCCCCCACACATGTCCCCCTGCACCCCCACCCCCCAGCACTGTGGGGCACCCTCCACCAGGCCCCCACACATGTCCCCCTGCACCCCCACCCCCCAGCACTGTGGGGCACCTGCCAGCAGGCCCCCCTCATGTCCCACACATGTCCCCCTGCACCCCCACCCCCCAGCAGTGCAGGGCACCCTCCACCAGGCCCCCACACATGTCTCCCAGCACCCCCACCCCCCACCAGTCAGGGGCACCCTCCACCAGGCCCCCACACATGTCTCCCAGCACCCCCACCCCCCAGCAGTGCAGGGCACCCTCCACCAGGCCCCCACACATGTCTCCCAGCACCCCCACCCCCCAGCACTGTGGGGCACCCTCCACCAGGCCCCCACTCCTGTCTCCCTGCACCCCCACCCCCCACCAGTCAGGGGCACCCTCCACCAGGCCCCCACACATGTCCCCCTGCACCCCCACCCCCCAGCACTGTGGGGCACCCTCCACCAGACCCCCACACATGTCCCCCTGCACCCCCACCCCCCAGCACTGTGGGGCACCTGCCAGCAGGCCCCCCCTCATGTCCCACACATGTCCATCTGCGCCCCCACCCCTCAGCAGTGCAGGGCACCCTCCACCAGGCCCCCACACATGTCTCCCAGCACCCCCACCCCCCACCAGTCAGGGGCACCCTCCACCACGCCCCCACACATATCTCCCAGCACCCCCACCCCCCAGCAGTGCAGGGCACCCTCCACCAGGCCCCCACACATGTCTCCCAGCACCCCCACCCCCCAGCACTGTGGGGCACCCTCCACCAGGCCCCCACTCCTGTCTCCCTGCACCCCCACCAGTCAGGGGCACCCTCCACCAGGCCCCACACATGTCCCCCTGCACCCCCACCCCCCAGCACTGTGGGGCACCCTCCACCAGGCCCCCACTCCTGTCTCCCTGCACCCCCACCCCCCACCAGTCAGGGGCACCCTCCACCAGGCCCCCACACATGTCCCCCTGCACCCCCACCCCACAGCACTGTGGGGCACCCTCCACCAGGCCCCCACTCCTGTCTCCCTGCACCCCCACCCCCACCAGTCAGCGGCACCCTCAACCAGGCCCCCACACATGTCTCCCAGCACCCCCACACCTCAGCAGTGCAGGGCACCCTCCACCAGGCCCCCACACATGTCTCCCAGCACCCCCACCCCCCAGCAGTGCAGGGCACCCTCCACCAGGCCCCCACACATGTCTCCCAGCACCCCCACCCCCCAGCACTGTGGGGCACCCTCCACCAGGCCCCTACACATGTCTCCCAGCACCCCCACCCCCCAGCAGTGCAGGGCACCCTCCACCAGGCCCCCACTCATGTCCCACTCATGTCCCCCTGCACCCCCAGCCCCCAGCTTTGCGAGACACCTGCCACCAGGCCCCCACTCATGTCCCCCTGCACCCCCACCCCCCAGCATTGCGAGGCACCTGCCAGCAGGCCCCCACTCATGTCCCAATCATGTCCCCCTGCACCCCCACCCCCCAGCATTGCGAGGCACCTGCCAGCAGGCCCCCACTCACAATGGGTGTAAGTGAATGTCAAAACCCATATCATGACATGCATGAAACCAATGATATGATACTACACATTGAAGTTTGATGAAAAAAATGTATTAAAAGCAACATAAATGGGATTAAAAATAAACAAACGACAATGGGAATTAAAATCAAAAAAAGCAGCATGTCCGTAAAATAATGAAAAACCACAAATCATAATTCAAAGGAAAGGTGTCCAAAGTCACAGTTCAAAAAAGTACATCCAAGGGAAAAACAAAACCAAAAACCATTGCTCCATGGGTAAATAAAAAAAAAAAACATAATCCAACAGTCAACTATATACAGATAAACAATCCAGGCTCCGTACCTATCTGCTGGCCCAACCGCTCCCACACGGAAGCCACTCCCATTCCAGGGTTCTCCTGCCCTCCGGCCGATGCCTGCACCCCTGATGTTGATGGCCCCGAGCCATGATGCCTCCCACATAGAGTCTGCCGCTGCCTCCGACGCAACTGCCTGTGCCAGCACGACGGCATCCAGGCTGATGGAATCCACCGACGCCGTCGTGCACGTGCCCTGCCCGATGATGCCGTCACATCCTCCATCTGCTGGGGTCCAGTTGCTGGTGTGTCCACCCCTGCTGGACCTCCGACTCCCGACTGTGGCAGGGATGGGGTCCCCACCGAGTTGGCTGCATTGGTCGGGGTAGGTCCACAGGGGGCCCTGGTGGCATCTGGGCCGGAAGACGGCAAGGAGAACGACCGGCGTATAGCCTCCACAGAGGAGGAGAGGGTCGCCAAAGTGCCCGACACATGTACGAGACCCCCGACCACGACCGCTCCCAACTGGGCCACGTTGGCACGGTGCTCTTCGTGATGATGTGCGTGCTCCCCCCGGGAAGCACGCACCTCATCATGAATGATACCCGTGCGCAACGCGACACCAATCAGGACCTTCTCCATACGGCCAGGGGATCCCCTCGTCCGCAGGTGGAGGGGAGTCAGATGACATGGACATCCCCCCTACCTGTGGATGGGCCTGGGATGGGGCATCCCTGCTGGTGCATGGTGGTGCAGTCACAGTGTCAGGGACAGTGACATGGACAGGCACCTCCACGGCGACCTGTGCTGCCTCCTGCCCCTGGACTGCACCACTTGCACCAGCAGGGATGCCCCCACCAGGCCCCATGTGCGGCTCAGTAGCGGCCTCCTCCTCCTCTGTGGAAACCACCAACCTGGATGGCTCCACACCGTCTTCCGCCGTTGCAAGCCCCTGTGGGGGCTCACCCACCCCTTCTGCTGCAGCCGTGGGGGCATCCCCGCCGCTTTGCTCCACAGCGCCGTCTCCGCCCTCTTCTTCACTTTGTGCTGTGTAGAGGGAGACATAGAACACAAGCATCAGGGTACTGTACAATGGTCCCCTAGACAGGAAGCAATAGCAGATGAGTGGCACTGTCAAAGATCACTTCCATCATGTCCCTCCACAACACATGGGTCAGTGCAGGCAAAACACATGCAGTAACAGGCATGGCGCATGCTATGGACATAAGCAAACATGTCCAAGGGACTCTTGAAACATACAATGTTGTTTTTGAACTCACATGCATCATGGGTCATGCCTATCACATTCACACACTTCACCGTACTTTCATCCATCTGGACTTGTACACCCCAGACGCAGTGGATGCAAGGATCGCTAGGCTGCATCAGTGGATCTGAACATTGACACAGACATGTGTCATGCATCCATGGCATTCACAAGTCAGACACGCAGGTCAGACAAACAGACATGGAAACCATACATGTACATGGCATCATCACCCATCCCTCACCCCCACCCATGTCCAGGAACAGAGACTGGCATGCTCTCATGTGTCCATTCCGCATAGGGCTCCCCATGTAGCATTTAAACACATACACCAACCGTGTGCTTCACACATTACTGGTCTCACATGCATGACCATGATGTCCCTGCACACACACACACACACGTACATGGCCTATGTCACACATACAGGCAAGTATCAGACAACCAGCACACGACAACATGCCCTGTCTCACAAGCAATGCCTGGCCACTTACCGCTCGACTCCAGACGGGTCTGCCTCTCAAGGACCTGGATGTGGATCGCTGGGGATATGCGTTCCAGGACCCTCATCTGATCTTCCGGCAAGTGGCCCCGGCGCCCCTTAGCATCCGCTGCCTTCAAGAGGTACTGGGCCTTGTTGAGGGTCCTGGACCTGAAGTCCTCCCAGCGCTTCTTGACATGTTGGAAGTCGCAGACTGCCACCCCCTCCTCGTTGATGGCAGTCATGATGTCCGTCCAGATCCTGTCCCGTCCATCCTTGTCGGCGCGTGATGATCCGAAGAGGGCATCATAATGCCCCAGGACATGCTCCACCAGGACACCAACTTCCTTCTGACTGAAGCTGGTGGCCCTCTGCCCCTCTGGCTGGGGGTCGCCAGTGGTCTCGGATGGTGTTTGCCCCGACATGGCGACCCCTGAGGCAGGCGTGGGTGGGCAACTGGGTCCTGGGTCTGGGCTGTGGAGCAATGGTATCCCAGTCGGGAGTCTTCTGTTCCAGCAGGGGTGGACACAGCAACTGGACCCCTGCAGATGGCTGATGTGCAGGCACCAAATGGCAGGGCACGGTGGCAGCAGGCAGGCAGGCAGCAGCAGATGGCTCGTGGGAGGCTGTTCGGGGCTCTGGGGGGCAGTAATTCGGCCTTTTGGGCAGGAGCTTGGTCTTCCGTGTGCTTACGCGTGGCCAGCTTGATACGGAGTGATTTGGCACGTGAAAATTCTGCACGTCAGCGTGTAATTCGAGGAAAGGCCCTTAGCGCGTAAGCGCGTCTGCACGCAAACGCGATTTCATTTGAAAGAATGCCCTTCAACCGCGAGCACCTCTGTGACGTGACGCGCGCAGGCGTGCATGGGCGTTTCAGCGCGTGTGAAAAACTGCACGTCCGCGTGGGAATGCGTGTAATCCGAGGAAAGGGCCCATGCGCGTAAGTGACGTGACGCACGCTGGCGTTTCCCTCAGCATGGGTTAAAGGTGAGCGGGGGCTGCAGTTCGCTGTACGTGCCTTTCGTGGAGACCAACGTGTGTTGCTGCTTCCTGTTGTTTTGCGCGCCATCACAACTTCACAGCTATCAAGGACGTATCTCTTCTTTTGGCAGGCGTATTGGCTACGCGTGTTTTTCTGCATCGCGCTAGTCAGACGGTGAGTCGCACACGCTATTTTACCCACTGCGGGTGCCCCTGTGTATCACACCCATTTTCAATGTCATAGTAGCCTGCGTGTCCCACACGTACGCGTTATTCGTGTTACTGGGTGCCACCGTGTACTGCGGGAGGTTGATTTCACACACGTAGGCTGCAGGGTTGCGTGCACGGTTTTATTGCAGTTTTGGGGTGCCTGAGCGTTGCGTGACCCGTCACTACATCACCGGGGTCACATACAGCCTTGCAGGTGCAGGGGGGCTGTTAACATCTTGCTTCCCACCCCCTTCACCCCAATTGCCCAGGTCAATTGTGGTGTACACCTCCCATTGGCACTACTCCATCTGTGCCGGCACTACTACATCTGTGCCATGGTTGGGAGGACACCAAAGGTGAGGGGCGCCTCAGCTGGGCGTACTCCTCGTGGCGGGCGTGGTCAGGGACGTAGCCATGGTGACCAGGGAGTAGGGGGACTCCAGGGTGTCCAGGGCGGCCACAGAGGGGGAAGAGGCAGGGGTGCGCCACTTGAGCACAATGTTGTGCCCTGTGTCGGTGCAGTCATGCCACCACCCCCTGTGGTTCCGGGGGATGCAGCTTCTGCATCTGGCACTGGCGCCCGTGTGACCCGGCAGTCCGTTCCATCGACTGCTCCCGGCCCAAGGGTAGTGGTAGCTGCAGGTGCAGCTGTGGACAACGCCACCCAAGGCTTAGGGTCTGCCAGTGCAGGCTGCGTTGGCACTTGAGGAGCCCTTGGTAGATTTCCAACAGGCCAGGAGGGAAACCATAGGGGCAGGCAGGGCTGCTCAGACCAAGACACGTGTCCCTGGGGCAGTTATGTCATCTGCTGCCCCGAACAGCCGGGTGTTGGCAAGTGCAGGGGCAGATGCACCCAACAACACCCCGGTTGTGAGTCTGCCAACCAGGACCGTTGCGGTCAATGACCCTGCCACAGCTGATGTTGCTGCGCAGGGTCCATTAGAGGGCACCCAGATGCCACTGGCACAAGTCAGGCCTTTGGTCGTCCCTCCACCTGCCACTCCCTTGGCTCAATCCACCGAACCCACTGGCCATACTGGTCAGGGCGGCATTAGCCAGCCAGGGTCTGCGCCACAGTCCAAGAGGAGGAAGGTTGCACCTGCAACACAGGCTGGGACCCGACACACAGCCACGACCTCCTGCACATCGAGGAAGAAGCCTTTCTGCAAGCAGGAACTGGACTTCATCGTGGGCTACGTGCGGGGCCACAGCCGTGACATGCTAGTGGGGGCCAATAGTCAGACTATGGCTGCCCAACGTGACACCCACTGGAAGCATGTTGCGGAACATGTCAGTTCATTCGGCCATGAGGTGCGCACGGCGCAAGAGTGCAAAAAGCGTTGGAATGACATCAAACGCAGCACTAAGGCTAAGCATGCCTCTAATTACAACTTGACTCTGGTGACTGGTGGTGGGCCTACACCTGAGGAGGAAGAGCTCACTCCGCATGAGGCACTCGTTGCGGAGTTCATACCACCTGAATTGGTCGAAGGAGTGGGAGAGATGCTGGACTTTGATGCCCAGTCCAGTGAGTGTTGATGCGTGTTTGTTGAGAACGTGTGTGTTTCACTTGTGGGATGTGTTGTGCATGATTGCCACTACATGTGACGTGTACATGGTTCTGATGTGTAAGTAATGCAATGCTTCCGTGATGCATGTCTGCTCTGCTGGATGGTGGACATGTGGAGCATACGGGGACTGTCCGCATCACCACTATTGCACCCTACTGACATGCTGGTTACAAGTATGCCCCTCCGGTCCATGTTCCAGCTCACTGGCCCTTCTGCATGTGGCGTGGGATGACCTTCCTCTCAGCCCAGGCACAATGTCATTCCATGACTGACGTGCATGTCTCCTCTGCATGCATGCAGGGACTCAATGTAGGCATGCTCCCTTGCCCCTCCTCCGCCACTCTGCACCCCAGTTCCACCTTTGCACTGGTCTGCTTCAATCTTGCCAGTGTGTACTTTCCTGTTCATGCGTCCTGTGTAGATGCTAACTTCCAGCGTACAATCTGCCAGACATATGCCGTGTGGTACAGCCTTAGTACTTGATGCAGGGTATCTCACTTGTACTGTGCATAGGTCAGATGTCCCGCAGGGACATGAGTGCCCATTCATGCTCCATGTGCATTGCATGCATGCCCCTATGTGTCCTTGACTGGATGATCACTGTAATACAAGTTCTGGGTGACACACATTGCATGGCATCTCATCAGCCTTCCCATGTCAACTGTGGGTCAGTACTGCGTTGCACACATGTTTAGGATCTGACAATCTGTGTGGCTCACAGGCCTCTGCCTGTTTAATGGCCAATGACTCTGTCCAACTGTTGTAGTGTCTTCTTCACACGTGGGCGGCCTCCAGAGTTTTCATCATGTGTCCTGCTTACTGTCCCATCATCATTTGCAGTGTTGTCACTTGAATCACATTAAGCTGTTGATGCCAGTCAACACTGCCTGTCAATACACAGGTCTATGGTCAGCCTTTTGATACCATGCTAGGCATCCCTGCTTTTGTACTTGGGTGGAGGGGTCCTTGGCTTCTAGATATGGTACACATTGAATGCACAATGCACGTGATGCCTGAATTTGTCCTTGCACTGCCTTCACATTTCCTGGCACACACCATGGAGTCCTTGTACATGTAGGTAGTGAGTGGCGTACACATTTTCTGCACTGCATAGACCCACTTCCATGGCAGCTGCCACCTTTCAACAGGTCTGATCACAGAAGCAATTCAAAGTTGACCCAGCATGCATGCCAGGTTATATGTTGTGTGTCACATGTCTGCCTGATGCGTTTGTTGTCGGTGTGTGTGTGTGTTGTGTGCTTCTGACATGTGTAGTGACCTTTTTTCTCTCTATTTTTCAGGTAATGACGCAATGGAGGTGGAGGATGGTGTTGCCATGCCAGGCACAGGGTTGTTACCACTACATCAACCCGGCACAAGTGTGGGTCGTGGGGTGGTAGGCCACGAAGACCCCCAAGTGCTACAGTCCATCTTGTCTCTGGCTGCCTATGAGTCCAGCCTTGATGACGACTCTGACGTCCATGTCGAGTTGGATGAGCATCAAGTCCATGTGTCAGGGGTGAGTGATTCTGATGTGGACACTCCTCTGTCCGCGACACCTGCACTGAGGGATCAGACAGTCTTGGTTCCTCCGCCCGTGGTGGATCGGGACGCAGTGCCACCCTCCACACCAGTCACTGATGTGCCTGGGACATCACGTCGACGGGGGCATGTAGTCGTGCAGCCGCGGGCAGTGCCAACACAGCGAGGACACCCGGTCCTTGGGTCCCGCAGGGGTCAAGCCCAGCAACGCGGTCGCCACGTGCAACCGCAGTATACTGAGTGGGAGCAAGACATGACTGCCAATTCAGAACGGCAGGAGGCAGCAATGGAGAACATCGCTGAGAGCATGGAGCGTGTGGCCCGATCTGTGCTGCCCCCTGCTAGGCAGGTGCTTCTCCAGCAGCAGGCGGCACGGTCCACGGCCCGCTCGCTCAGGCTGGGCATGGCGGCCTCAGACAGGGCACGCCAGGCTGAAATGTCGTCTCTGCATCAAGCAATTGCTGCTCACGCAGAGGCGCACATGGATGCCCTGAGGGAGGAGTATGCTTCCCTCAAATCCACTCTGGGTGTCCTTATGATGTCCTAGAGGCAGCGGGCAGAGGAGAGGTTTGCACAGCTTGAGCGTACCATCTCGGCCGAGCTACAGGCTTGCCGGGAGGTGCAGCGGTTGTCCAGCCAGGCCTTGCAGGAGGAACTCTGTGTTACACATGCTACCTTGCAAGAGGAAGCACGTGTATCACGTGAGGTTCTGCATGCAGACCTACGTCACATCGCCACACAGAACCAGGCTCACCCGTCCGGCAGACTTGCTGCCGACGAGGGGCAAGCTGCGGCTAGGCGTGGCCAGGCTACTGTGCCACGTCCTCCTTTCCAGGATGAGCCAGACTCGGACGACCATCTATCTCCCACATAGGTCGGGCTGTGCAGGCGTTGAGCCCATGGAGGTTTTTTTTTTGGCTCAGCATCATCGCATGTGGGTTTTGAGCAGCACCCTGTACCTCCCCCCTCCTGGGTGCCACCCCTCCCCCCCGGGTCGTATGTGGCCATTTTTTATTTTTATTTTAGTTTAGTGAGTTAAGTTTCTGTTTGATAGTTAGTTTAATTAGGTAATGTAGGTTTTTCATAGTTAGTGTAATTAGTTAATATAGTTTAAAATTGCTTGTCTATTGTGCTTTCATGTGACGGTGCGGTGCTTTGTGGCTTTTGAAGGCATCCACTGTCTGTTCCAGCTGGGCCCTTCAGGCTTGTCTTGTGTATGTGTTTGCTGCTTGGGGTCCTTGACTCACATATGCCACTCCTGCCTCCCTTATCCATGGGCTCGCAAGGATGGTTCGGTGTGACAGCCTATTACACAAGGGCTTTGGACTGTCATATCTGTGGCATGTCTGGTGCTGTGTAACTTGTGTTGACACCCCTAGTGGGGATGATTGCGGTGTTATTGTCCACTGTTCAGCTTTTGCTAGATGGGGTGTTTCATGATTAATGTGTACATTCATTGCTATGCATTGTGTAGTATGTTTCTTATCTTTACTGTACACATGCTTGTTGCAATTCATGCCGTAGATAGTGTGTTCCACACTTTGGATGTGAAAGACGGACTGATGGTGTGATTTCTGATGTAAGTCTCTGACATGGTCCAGTAATGAGATGCCTGAAGAGACACACACAGATGACTTTAAAGCATTAATCATGTGTTTCATGCCCTTTCTGCAGGGGGATGAGCCTCCAGACCACCTTTGCCAGCAGACATGGCCCATTGGACGTCTGAATTCTGGACACGTTTGTTGGTGCTCACATGCACATGTGTGCACAAGCAGAGGCACAGGGATTGCAGACCTACATCCTAGAACTGCTGACGTGTTCCAAGGAACTCCGGGCAAGGTGAGCAGCACAGGGGGGCCACAACACAGCAAAGCTTGCACCAGGCGAGTTGCACATGCAGGCTTAGTAACAGCACTGAGGGTGAGCTTGGACGAATATTGGTGTTGAAGCACACAATACAGCTCAGATGTGTTGGTGGACTGATGGCTATTGATTGTAAGGTTGTCTGGGGCACCTGCAGGGGCAGTGGCACATACCCTCCGGTACACCAAGGTCCATTGAGGCACTTGTATCAACCGTGTAGCCTTCCGAGCCATGGAAAGGGGCAGCTCACAGGGACATACAGCACGGGACATACTCGGGTGCAGTACATTTCATTTCCATTTACATTTTGAAACATGCACTGCCTACTTTGTTTTGGTCATGGTGGAACACGACTTGTTCTGAAGTCATGCCTTGCTATATGGGTCTGTCTGCTTACCCAGGGAACATTGCATGTTGTGTGAATTGTGACACATTGGTGTTCCATTTGCCACGCACCAACCGGCGGCTGACTTACTGCATTGACTGTGTATGACCCATCACAGGGGTAATGTTACATATGGGTACGAAGCATCTACACCAGATTGTCTGTTTGTAGAGTAGTTTGTTGCTATGGGGCATATTTGGTGGTGTGTTTTTGTGTTCTGGGCACGGACAGATTATTAACTGTGGCTCTCTTTGCAGCATTGAAGTGCTCCTGTAACCGGACCTGAGAGTGCGCAGGCAGGAGGCCAGCACTCAAAACCAGAGCTAAGTATCTTGTTGTTTTTATTTCAAACTGACTCCTTATTTTGGGTGGGAGGTTGTTGGTCAGTTATTTCATCTGATTCCATGTCAGGCATCATTGTCTGATGCCACTGTACATTTTTGACATGGCAATGTGTACCTTATTGGTACTGTGTTGGTGTATGGCTATTGCTTGCCATGTCATGTTGTGGTTTGGGAGGGTTTGAGTGACATAACAGTGATGGTCATGGCCTGTTTTGCAGGTGTGTGTGATTCACACCTTGCTTGTCAGGGTCATCCGCTTCTCAAAGCAACTAGCTGGGGGTAGATCTCTCTCCACGGCAGGGGCCTCCCTCTGGAACAGCCTTCCTGCCTCACTGGAACTTGAGGAGAACCATCTCCGGTTCCGGAAGCACCTCAAGATCTTCCTCTTTGCTTCTGCTTTCTCTCTCCCTCTCCCTTGCTAAATTCTTCACTGGAACTGCACTGGATCTGCAACTGGGCCACTCTCACCGACCTCAGTCCCTGGCCCAGCCACTCTCCACTTGCACTGCCTCCCTGGCAACCCCTGCTCTCGGGGACTGTCTCTCTAACCCTACAGCCCCCCCTTCCCAGCACTTGTCTGCACTTACCTTTGCAGTTGCCACCAGCTGGCCTATTTATTTGTTTTTTATTATACTTACCCTGTACTGCACTCCCCTTGCACTTTTCCCTTCCCCCTACCCCTGCACTTGCGCAATCTAAATGACACCTGGCCTAGTAGTATCGTTGTCTGTCTTCCCTTGTTCCCCCCTCCCTGCCTCGTCGCACCTTGAAACCCTTGTGTATAGGCACGTTACAAATGCCATATCATGTCATGTCATATGTCATATGTGTGCCTTTTGGTCACACAGGATAGCTTGTGTTTAGGTAGCTAAGGATGCAGACAATGTGGCACTTCCATGGCAACTATCCCAGGGTGGTAGGGTTGTGACAGTTGACTGTCTCTTTGTCATCATCGATTGTCACCTGGTATGTGCCAGGCCTGTGTGCACTCCACATGGGTGGGAGTTTAGGTGAAAAATGTGGCCACAAGCTGGGTCCGGGCTTCCTCGCCACGTGCCCTGTCCCCTCCCATGGGCAGCGCCTGTGCCTGTGGTTGGGGATGTGGGGGCACCACCATGTCCACCGGTACGCCCTGCCGTGTTGCAACATTGTGCAGGACACATGCTGCCACAATGATCCTGCACACTACTGGGGGTGCATAGAGTAGCTGCCCGCCAGAGCGGTCAAGGGAGCGTAAACGTGACTTGAGCACTCCGAATGTGCGCTCCACTATCGCCCTGGTTGCAATATGGGCGGCGATGTATCTTACCTGGGGTGGTGTGGTGGGGTTCCGGATTGGCGTCATCATGTGGTTGCTCAGAGGGTAGGCACTGTCCCCTGGGGAGGTGTAAATGGTTGTGATTATTGGGGTTTGTGTATTTGTGTGTGTGTGTGTGTGTGTGTGACATGCATGCATTTGCAAGGGCATTTGTACTCACCTAGGAGCCAGGTGTCGCCATGCTGCCCAGCTTTCTGTATATGAAACTGTCATGGGTGGAGCCAGGGTAGTTTGCATAGACAGAGGTGATGATTCCCTTTGCATCGCATACCACCTGTACATTGATGGAATGCCAGTGCTTGCGGTTTCGGTAGATGTGCTCAGTGGCCCTAGGTGGACGTAGGGCCACATGGGTGCAATCTATGGCACCGAGCACTTTGGGGAAGTGTGCCACCCTGAAAAAAACCAGGACAACGGCCTGCCTTTCTGCGGGTGTTCTGGGCATGTATATGTGCCTGCGGACTGAGGGGCGCGCTGTCATGATTGCCAGTACCTGGTGTAGGCAGCGTGACTGCGTGGCCTGTGAGACCCCCCCCACTATGGCAGTAGTCCGCTGAAATGACCCAGTGGCCAAGAAATGCAGGACATTGAGCACCTTCTCCAAGGGGCTCAATGCTTGGGAGCAAAGGGTGGGGGATGTAAGGTCATCTTCCCACTCCCTGACCAGGTCTAGGATGATATGGGTTGGAAACCTATACCTTCCGTAGACCTGTTTCGTCAGGCATCCCAAAAAGGCTTGTCCGTGGTGCTCCTCCTCCTGCGGTGTCCCACGATCAGTGCTGCGACAAATGGGGCATTCATCGTAGCTGTATATACGTGTTTGTTGTTTGCGCTCACTTTTATACTGTGCGCGGGGACGCTTCCGCCTGCCTTCGTGTGGCGGACGCGTTGACGCCTGTGTGCGTCTTTTGCCGTGCGCGGGTTTCCCGTATTGGAATCCATGAATACGGGTTGTTCGTGTGAGTGTGGGCGTTCCGTTAAGTTCCCTGCAGTACTTCCCCAGTTACGCCTTCTTTTTCACGCGTTATTCCCCATTCCGCGTGTTCCGCCCACTGTTCCGCCCACTTTGGTTGTGTGCGCCCGCTATGTGCGCTTTTGCTGTGCACGTAGCGCACGCCGTGTGTGCCCGCGTGCGCCATGGCAGGATTTGGCGCATGGACAGCGGGAAACACGCGCAGCGTCTTCCTTGAATCGCACGTGTGCGCGTGCGCTGGGTTTCTCACGCTTGCGCCACCTTGCGCCACCTTGCGACTGCTTGCGCCTGCTTGCGCCTGCTTGCGCTGGGATTTTCGGCGCACGTTTGCTCCATGAATCGACCCCTTAATCTGGTGGTCATCTCTATTTTTGCCTCTCGGGCAAATTGGAAAAGGTAAAGATGGTGTGAGGAAACAGTTCCATTAGATTCCCATGTCTTGTTTCATCATTAAAATAAGGGACACACCTCATACAGTCCCCAAATCATTGCTTTCATAATGAATTAGTATGACGTCTGGCTGACCTGTACTTCTCAGACGGAATAATTTTGGAGACACTGGGAACTAATGCATTCCCCGCTACCCAAACCATGTAATTGTAAAATCTCTTAAACCAAAGTCCATGTTAATATTTACAGGGTAATTCATAGAATTTCGCAGAAAAGTGTCGCAAGCGGCTGGCGCAGAGTGTCCACGTGCGATTGTCTGCGCCAGGTGCGTGCGCCAAAACCGATTTCCGCGCACAGCGTATTCATGGATTTTAGGCTTCCAAACCAGCCGTGGCGCAGAGTATCGCAGCGACCCTGCAGCAGCGCCAGTAACGCCCCCAAGAACGCCCTCGCGCAAGGAAAAGCCATCAAAATCGCTTAATCATCGCATCGCAAAGGGCTGCGCTAACCCTGGACCAGTTTACAGGGCTGCCAAACAAGGAACGCAAAGCGGGTAACGTTCATATCAGGGGTACGCGTGAAGTTTTACATGCGATTAGCCAGGGTACGTGTATGACAGGGGTACGCGTGAAGTTTTACATGCGATTAGCCAGGGTACGTGTATTACAGGGGTACGCGGGAATTATCACACGCGATTTGGCTGGGTACGTGTATGACAGGGGTACGCGTGAAGTTTTACACGCGATTAGCCAGGGTACATGTATTACAGGGGTATGCGGGAATTGTCACACGCGATTTGGCTGGGTACGTGTATTACAGGGGTGCGTGGGAATAATGACACGCGATTTGGCTGGGTACGTGTATTACAGGGGTGCGCGGGAATTATCACACGCTATTTGGCTGGGTACGTGTATTACAGGGGTGCGCGGGAAGTTACACACGCGATTAGGCTGGGTGGGTCCTCACAGGTGTTCCCTGTACACCCTCCATGGCCCCTACAGGCAGCCCACAAAACAGGGGACTACCCTGCACACCTGCTCATGTCTCCCACCCCCCACCCCCCCAGCAGTGTGGGGCACCCTCCACCAGGCCCCCACTAATGTCCCCTATCACCCCCACCCCCCAGCCACCATGGGCAGCCCCCACCAGGCTCCCACCCATGTCTACCACCACCCCCACCCCCCAGCACTGTGGGGCAGCCTCCACCAGGCCCCCACTCATGTCTCCCACCACCCCCACCCCCCAGCCACCATGGGCAGCCCCCACCAGGCTCCCACCCATGTCTACCACCCCCGCCCACCCCCCACCCCCCAGCCACAATGGGCAGCCCCCACCAGGCTCCCACCCATGTCTACCACCACCCCACCCCCCAGCCACCATGGGCAGCCCCCACCAGACCCCCACTCATGTCTCCTACCCACCCCCACCCACCATGGGCAGCCCCCACCAGGCTCCCACCCATGTCTACCACCACCCCCACCCCCCAGCAGTGTGGGGCACCCTCCACCAGGCCCCCACCCATGTCTCCCACCACCCCCACCCCCCAGCCACCATGGGCAGCCTCCACCAGGCCCCCACTCATGTCTCCCACCCACCCCCACCCCCCAGCAGTGCAGGGGCAGCCTCCACCAGGCCCCCACTCATGTCTCCTACCCGCCCCCACCCCCCAGCCACCATGGGCAGCCCCCACCAGGCTCCCACCCATGTCTACCACCACCCCCACCCCCCAGCAGTGCAGGGGCAGCCTCCACCAGGCCCCCACTCATGTCTCCCACCGACCCCCACCCCCCAGCCACCATGGGCAGCCCCCACCAGGCTCCCACCCATGTCTACCACCACCCCCCCAGCCACCATGGGCAGCCCCCACCAGGCTCCCACCCATGTCTACCACCCCCCCACAACCACCAGCCACCATGGGCTGCCTCTACCAGGCCCCCACTCATGTCTACCACCCACCCCCACCCCCCAGCCACCATGGGCAGCCCCCACCAGGCTCCCACCCATGTCTCCCACCACCCCCACCCCCCAGCCACCATGGGCAGCCCCCACCAGGCTCCCACCCATGTCTACCACCACCCCCACCCCCCAGCCACCATGGGCAGCCCCCACCAGGCCCCCACTCATGTCTACCACCCACCCCCACCCCCCAGCCACCATGGGCAGCCCCCACCAGGCTCCCACCCATGTCTACCACCACCCCCACCCCCCAGCAGTGCAGGGGCAGCCTCCACCAGGCCCCCACTCATGTCTCCCACCCACCCCACCCCCCAGCCACCATGGGCAGCCCCCACCAGGCTCCCACCCATGTCTCCCACCCCCCCCAGCTACCATGGGCAGCCCCCACCAGGCTCCCACCTATGTCTATCAACCCCCCACACCCCCCAGCCACCATGGGCAGCCCCCACCAGGCCCCCACTCATGTCTCCCACCCACCCCCACCCCCCAGCCACCATGAGCAGGCCCCACCAGGCCCCCACTCATGTCTCCCACCCACCCCCACCCCCCAGCAGTGCAGGGGCAGCCTCCACCAGGCCACCACTCATGTCTACCACCCACCCCCCAGCCACCATGGGCAGCCCCCACCAGGCTCCCACCCATGTCCCCCACCACCCCACCCCCAGCCACCATGGGCAGCCCCCACCAGGCTCCCACCCATGTCTACCACCACCCCCAGCCACCAGGGGCAGCCCCCTTCAGGCCCCCACTCATGTCTCCCACCCACCCCCTCCCCCCAGCCACCATGGGCAGCCCCCACCAGGCTCCCACCCATGTCTACCACCACCCCCACCCCCCAGCCACCATGGGCAGCCCCCACCAGGCCCCCACTCATGTCTCCCACCCCCCAGCCACCATGGGCAGCCCCCACCAGGCCCCCACCCATGTCTCCCACCACCCCCACCCCCCAGCCACCATGGGCAGCCTCCATCAGGCCCCCACTCATGTCTCCCACCCACCCCCACCCCCCAGCAGTGCAGGGGCAGCCTCCACCAGGCCCCCACTCATGTCCCCCTGCACCCCCACCCCCCAGCATCCAGGGGCACCCTCCACCAGGCTCCCACCCATGTCTACCACCACCCCCACCCCCCAGCCACCATGGGCAGCCCCCACCAGGCCCCCACTCATGTCTCCCACCCACCCCCAGCCACCATGGGCAGCCCCCACCAGGCTCCCACCCATGTCTACCAACCCCCAGCCACCATGGGCAGTCCCCACCAGGCCCCCACTCATGTCTCCCACCCACCCCACCCCCCAGCCACCATGGGCAGCCCCCACCAGGCTCCCACCCATGTCCACCACCACCCCCACCCCCCAGCCACCATGGGCAGCCCCCACCAGGCCCCCACTCATGTCCCCCTGCACCCCCACCACCCAGCATCCAGGGGCACCCTCCACCAGGCTCCCACCCATGTCTACCACCACCCCCAGCCACCATGGGCAGCCCCCACCAGGCCCCCACTCATGTCTCCCACCCACCCCCACCCCCCAGCAGTGCAGGGGCAGCCTCCACCAGGCCCCCACTCATGTCCCCCTGCCCACAGGCCCTGACAATCCTCAAGCATGGGCCTCATGGCCAGCCACCACAGCCCAAAGACACAACCAAGTATTACATGCGCCCATGATACTACTCCAATGGAAACAATGTAAATCAACACATGTGTCTCACACACACACAATGGTTGCAAGTGAACCTGAAAACCCATATCATGACATGCATGAAAACAATGAGATGAAACCACACATTGAAGAATGAAAAAATCCAAATAATGTATTAAAAACAACAGTAATGGCAATCAAAATTAAACAAAATACACAAGTAAAAAAATAACAAAATTAAGCTGGCTGTCCCTTTTCAAATTAAAATCAATAAATGATAATCCCAAAAAATTTCTTCCAAAATTCAAGTCCATAAAAAGGAAATGAAGGGAAAAAAGAAATAGAAAACCATTGCTCCATGGGAAAAAATATTCATAGTAAAAAAAATATCCAAATCCAAAGTCCAACTATGTACAAAGTATTCAGGGTCCATCATCCCAACAGAAGAAATGAAACCTACCAAAAAACCTATCTAAAATGGAACTATATACAAAAGGTGGAGCAGTGTCCGTCGACTCCAAATAAAAATAAACTATAAAGGAAACCTATCACTAAATAACTATATATAAGGGCGGCGGGCCAGTCCAGCGGCTCACTTAGTGGTGTTCCGGGCCAGGGCATCATCGAACTCCTCGTCTATGTCCCGGAGGCGGTCCTGTTCCATGGCCCCGAGGGTCCGCAGGGACGCCGACATGTTCACCTCCAACTCCCTGCGGATTGCCTTGAGGCACTCGGCCCGCCTCAGGGCCCTCCGCATGGAGTTCTCCGCCCTGACCATCGTGAGCCGAGTCTCTTCGGCCCGCCGCCGCTCCGCATCTATGGCGTGGCCCAACCGCTGCCACACGGAAGACACTTCCCGTCCAGGGTCCTCCTGCCCTCCGGCCGATGCCTGCCCCTCCGATGTTGAAGGCCCCGAGCTATCGTGGCTCCCACCTACAGCCTCCTGCTGTTGCAGCTGCTGCTGTCCATGTGCCCTGTCCGATGGTGCCTGCACATCCTCCTCCAGCTGGGGTGCAGTCGTTGATGTGGCCACCCCTGCTGGACGTCCGACTCCCGACTGTGGCAGGGATCTGTTGTCCACCAGCCTGGCCGCACGTTCGGAGGCAGCTCCACAGGGCACCCAGGTGACACATGTGTGGGAAGATGGCATGGCGGACGACTGGGGCATGGGGTTCCGTGGAGGAGGGAGTTGGAACAAGGTCCAGGAAACGGAGGAATCCAGCCCTGGTGAGCTGTCCCAGTGGGTCAACACGGTCAACGAGCCATGCAAGAAGACGTGCAGACTCATCATGAAAAGACTGCAGGTCAGCTCGCATGGCCCGTTGACGCAACGCCACCCCACCCTGGACAGGCTCAACCTGGTGCAGGATAGCCACATCCGCAGGGAGAGGAAGGCCAGGTGTTGTAAGCCAATCCCCTCCCTGAGAACGGGTCTGGAGGTAGGCATCCCCGCTGGTGCAAGATGATGTAGTGACAGGAGCAGGGACAGGATTGCACACAGGCACCTCCGCGGCGGCCTGTGCTGCCTCCTGTCCCTGATCCTGCACTGCACTGCACCACTAGCACCAGTGGAATCCACACCTCCAGACCCCGCCTCTGTCGCTTGCACGGCCTCCTCCTCCTCCAAACCCCCCACCAACCTGGATGACTCCGTGCCATCTTCCTCCGTTAGGCCCTGTGGTGTCCCAGCTGCCCCTTCTGCTGCCGAGGAGTCCAACTCCAACCTCCGCCTCTTGGACCTCCCCTCGGCAGCTGCGGCCTGGGACACGGCACCGGACTCCTCACTCCCTGACGAGATCAGAACCTGGGAGGGGATCCGGGCCTTGCGTCTCCGGCTGGTGGTGCGACCCCTGCCGCTGTGCTCCACAGCACCTTCTCCGCCCTCTTCATCAGTTGACGCTGCAGACAGGGAGAAAGAAAACACAGGCATCAGGGCACTGTACAATGGACTCATACACACATGACAGTCATACATGAGTGGCATTGGTAAACCTAAGACATGGCATCACAATCCCCAACACACATGTCATTTCAACTTGCACACATGAGCCATACCACAGCCATATTGCAACAGCCAGCACCATCCATTCACATACAACAGCATGAGCAGCCAAAGGTCATCCACACATCACATGCAACATAGGGAGTACACTACACATGCACACACACCACCAAACTTGCATGCATGTGTACACCTCCGCCAACTGTCGCAGTGTTCCGATCGACATCCATGACACACCTGACAATCATTCCTCCACATCCTGTGCCATGCAAGCCCACACACACAAGCACCATCCATGTGTCACACATGAGACCCCTCGCATGTGTCACACTCACGGCCCTGTACACCCCCCCCTACTTGCCCACATAAAAGTACATGTTCAACCTGCACACTCCTGGCACACCACACGCACAGCTTACAATCAGTATGCATGTACACTTACCGCTCGACTCCAGACGGGTCTGCCTCGCAAGGACCTGGACGTGGAGCGCTGGGGATATTTGTGTCCAGGACCCTCATCTGATCTTCCGACAAGTGGCCCCGGCGCCCCTTAGCATCCGCTGCCTTCAGGAGGCGCCGGGCCTTGTTGAGGGTCCTGGACCTGAAGTCCTCCCAGCGCTTCCTGACACGTTCGTAGTCGCGGACTGCCACCTCCTCCGCGTTGATGGCAGTCACGATGTCAATCCAGATCCGAGTCCGTCCTTCCTTGTCGGCGCGCAACCTTCCGAAGAGGGCATCATACTGCCCCAGGACATGCTCCACCAGGACACCAACTTCGGTGGCAGTGAAGCTGGTGCCCCTCTGCCTCCTTGGCCGGTGTTTGCCACTGGTGCCAGATGTTGCAGTGCCCGACATGGCAACCCCAGAGGCAGGAGTGGGTGGGCAACTGGGTCCTGGGGCTGGGCTGTGGGGCGATGGAAAAGCAGTCGGGAGTCTTCGGTTCCAGCAGGGGTGGTCACAGCAACAGCACCCCTGGCTGATGTGCAGGCGGCAAATGTCAGGGCACGTGGGCAGCAGGCAGTCAGGCAGCAGCAGATGGCAGGTGGGAGCATGCTCAGGGCTCTGGGGGGGCAGTAATTCGGCCTTCTGGGCAGGAGCGTGGTCTTCCACGTGGCTAGCTTGATACGGAGTGATTTTGCACGTGAAAATCCAGCACGTCTGCGTGTAATTCGAGGAAAGGCCCTTAGCGCGTAAGCGCGTCAGCACACGTCTGTACATTCATTGGCCCAAAGGCCACCAGCGTATGCGCGTCTATGAAGTCACGTGCACGTTGAATATGGCACACGTTTGAAATGTTGCGTGTTAAAAAAATGAAAGACACGTCCGAGTGTCAAAGCGTGTAATTGGTGGAAATGGCCTTAGCGCGTACACGCTGAAGTGACAAAGCGTGTAATTGGTGGAAATGGCCCTAGCGCGTACACGCGGAATTGACAAAGCGTGTAATTGGTGGAAATGGCCCTAGCGCGTACACGCGGAAGTGACGCTGGACGTGTGGGCCTGCATAAAAGGTACGTGTAGAACACCATTTCCTTGTACGTGCTTTTCGTGGAGAGCGAGTGGGTGAAATCTGTACTTCTTGTCGTTTCACACGCGATTTACTTCACAGCGTTTCAAGTTTGTACTCCCTGTTACCTCTGACAGCTTTTTCTCTTTTTCTGGTTTTCCTGGGCCTGTTCCCTCAAACAGCGTTCCCTTCTACTGTTGTCCTGTCTCCTCAGACAGCGTACAATTCTTCTTTTGGCGGGGGTGTTGCCAACGCGCACACGCGCTTCTTTTTCACGCTCTTTTTCCTGGCAGACGGTGAGTCACGCACGTATCTAACATCTGTGCTTGCCCCGTGTGTAGCCTACCCCTTCAGAGGACATTCTAGGCTGCGTGTGACACGCATACGTTCATTCTTGTGTTACTGGGTGCCACAGCGTAGTGCAGGTTTTTTTTTCCGCACACGTGGTCTAGGAGGGGTTGCGTGCACGTCATCTCCCTTTTTTGGGCTTCCTGTGCGTTGCGTGACCCGTCATCTTTCCCCAGGGGTCACATTCAGCCTTGCTAGAGCACTAGGGTACAATTACCATCTGGTACCCAACCCCTTTGACCCCCAATTGCCCAGGACAATAGTTTACAGCCACTCCCATACGCACATTAACATCAGTGCCATGGTTGGGAGGCGAGGAATCCGTAAGGGTGGCAAAGGTGGACGAGCCACAAGTGGTGGCCGTGGTGGATCCGGTAGGGGACGTGGTCGTTACTTGCAGGGTGACCCTGTCCCCCCATGTGTGGAGGACCAGTCAAGGGCACCCATAATCCCCCCGCCCCCCTGGTTGAGGCTGATGTGGCTGACACCATCCATGCTCAGCCCTTGTTGGACCAGCCCATTGTGGCACCAGACCTGGCTGACTCCATGGCTGACTTCCAGGTCAGCAGGCCTATGACACGTGCGCTGGTGCACGTTGATGTCATCAGGCCACGTGGATCAGGGGCAGCAAGGTCATCTGCTGCCCCAAGTAGGCAGGGTGGAGAGGCTGCAGGGGCAGCTGCGGCTCCATCCACCCCAGCTCTCACACACCCAGCCAGGACAGTGTCGGTCCTAGTCCATCCTGCTGACATTCCCCCTGACACCATTACACTTGAGCCAATGCCTGCACCAACTCCCATGCTGAGTGTGCAATCCCACACTCCTGATACAGAGTCCACCAGGGCTCCTGCCCCTAGTGTCCAGAGCGGCGTAGGACACTCAGGATCACCACCACCTTCCAAGCGGAAGAGGAAGAGTGCTCGTCTGGCACAGGCTGATGCCCCAGACACGGCTACACAGTCCGGCCCGTCGAGGAAGCCCAGCTTCACGGATGCTGAACTGAATGCACTTGTCGAGTATGTGTCCGCACATGATAACGAAATGGTCATTGTTGCAGGATCCAAGACCACACCTGCACAACGCCAGGCACACTGGCAGACCGTTGCGGACATCGTAAGTGCCCTTGGAATCATGAGGCGCACAGCCAATGATTGCTATAAGCGCTGGAATTACCTAAAGCGCAGGGCAAAGAATAAGCTGGCCCTAAGTCATGCCGCAACTCTAGTGACTGGAGGTGGGTCTCCAGTAGAAGACATGGAACTCACTCCACATGAGTCAGTCGCTGGGACCTACGTCATGGAGGAACAGATCCAAGGCGTGGGAGATCTGCCTGATTATGAGGCATTGTCCGGTGAGTGCACATGCATGTGTGTGTCATCCATGTGCATGGTGTGTGTGTGAGGGCTTCTGTTTGTGTGCCAGGTGAGGGTGTGTGCGCCTGAGTCGTTTGGGTCACCCATGTGCTTCATGCAATACATTCTGCGCAGCAGCATTTGGCCATAGCAGTATCCCTTCTGCCAACAGTAGACATCTAGCCCAACAGCACGCCAGTTGCCCTTGAAGTGTCACCTTGCCACAACATTGTTGCTTATTTTTCTCTGTTCATTCAAGCAGATTGTTTGCATTCCACCACTTCTACTAGGCATTTCCCAGTCCTCTAGTCACATGTCTGACATGGCTATGGTAAAGTGGAGTGACTTTGTTACCTGGATATCATTTGTTTAGACATGTCCCTGTGCAATTGGACCATTTTGGACTGGCAGCTCCAGGTGAAAAATCAGACCTGTTTGAATTAGAAAAGCTATTACATGAGGGAACTGGACTGAATGAATAAGTGCTGCCCTCCTCTCCATCTTCACTCAATAGCAATGGTACATGCCATCTGTTTGATGGCATGTGTATTTCACCTGGCAATCACAGGCCAATGTGTGATGCCACTGCTAGGCAGCATGCAGAAAATGTGTTCATCTTCCATCTTGGTGTCATCAGTGTGTGCCATTTGCCTTCCCTTCATACGCAGTGAGGGTGCATGCATGGGAGGGTTTTAGTCATGTGGGACATGTGTCAATCAAGTACTGGTTCTGTTGCTTCTCAGCCCTCATTGTGTGCATGGTGCTAATGCCTGTTTCCATTTGTTTGCTTTTATGTCTTTGCAGGGGAAGACGCACCTGATACTGCTGGGGTTGTGGAGATGGTGCAGACCCAGGAGGGGTCCGAGGGCCGACCGACCACCAGTGAGGGACGTGGTGTGGTGGTGGGTGAGAACCCACAACTGCTGCAGGTCGTGCTCTCAAGGGGTGTCTCTGGCTGCACCTCCCCCGAGCTGTACTCAGGTGTTGATTCGGATGATGAGACCTACGTGCCGTCGCAGGTGAGTGTTCCTGGGAGGGATTCTGTTCTGTCCGACCCACCTGCACCAGGGTCAGAACCCTCAATGGGGATGTCAGTGTTGGCAGCTACGCCTTTGGTGGTTACGGATGCAGGGTCACACTCTGCGACATCTGATCCTGTTCCTGGGCCAGCAGATCAGAGCGGGAATGCAGTCCTGCAGCCTCAGGCAGTGCCGGCACAGCAAGGCGCAGTTCGCCTTGCCCCAGACAGGTGTGGTGCCCGCCGACGTGGTGGCCGTACGCCACCTGGCAATACCGCATGGGAGCAATCCATTTACGGTATGGCAACCCAACAGGCAGCATCATCAGAGATGATGGCTCAGGCCATGGATAGGGTGGCCACTTCCATTGTCCCCCCCGAAAGGCTGATGGAGCGACTACAGCAGGCAACCGACTCCATCCGCCAGTCACACAGGGAGGACATGTTGGCGTCCAACAGGGACAGGCGGGCGGCACTGGCGACTCTGCAGGAAGCCATCTCCATAGAGTCCCAGGGCCACAGGGAAGCCCTGAGGCTGGAACTCCTTCACCTCAGGACGACTCTTGTTGAGCTTGAGGCTTCAACAAACCGAAGGACAGAACAGCAGCTGGAGCGTCTCACCCGTACGCTCTCAGCTAAGATGCAGGCAACTAGGGCGGAGGTCCAGGCATCCCGTGAGTTGTTGCATGGGGACCTCCGCACACTCATCCTCCAGAACGAGACCTACCACACCCGCATGCTTGCAGCCATGGAGGAACAGACTAGGGCCTTGCGTGGGCTGCCTCCCATAGTGCCACCACCTCCGGATGCAGCTGCACAGGGTGAGAAAAGCGACAGCAGTGATACTCCCACAATAGGGTAGCCGTGTGGGCCATGAGCCCATGGAGGTGTTTTTTTTTCCGCAAGATCCACACAGATGGGTTTTGGTGTGCACCCTGTCCTCGGATCTCCTGGGTGGCCTCCCCAACCCCCCCGGGCCCATTAATGGCCATTTTTGATGTTTTTTTTTTGGGACAGTGTGTTGCCTTGTGTGGCTCCCGTGGGCATACGCTGCATTGTGGCTGGGCACATGCAGGCTTGTCATGTATTTGGTTCAGATGCTTGGGTTTTTGTCACACACACCCCTCCTGCTTCCCGTTTCCATGGGCTTCCAAAGGGTGTGCCCAAGTGACATTGACGTACATGGTGACATTGGACTCCCACTACATGTGTGGGTAGTCTAGTCAATACTGTGTATACATTCCTAGTGCATATTGCTGTTGTGTTGTACACTGCATGTTGCATTGATGTGTAACTCATCATCCATGTCTACCTCCTAATTTGCAGGTCCTTTCCTCATGTCTACACAAGGCCCTCTACTTTGGAGATGGAGTCCATGTTGGCAGCAGTGCACCTACAACTCTACATGGCGGCAACACTGTACAGTTGGAAGTGGTGGGAGTGCAGGCATTTCCAGGTGGTGAGACTACTAATTCCTTACATTCGTAATGTCATGTTAATGGTAGTTTTGAGGGTCAGTAGCTGATAAGTGTTATTGCTAAATACCTGCTCAAGTGTGTTGTTGGGTCTGCATTACTGTGAGCATTTCAGGTGTCGAGTTTCAATTAGGGACACTGTACTTTGTGACACTTGTGTCATGTTGCGGGGATTACTTTGTTTACCCGCACATAGCATGACATGGCATGGTGTGTCGTGTGGCGGTGCTGGGGATGGGTTGGGTGACATGGCACTGTCCTCATGTTGCATTTTGCAAGTGGGTATTCATTTTAGCTGCATGAATGTGTTTTTTCACGAAACTGCATTGGTGGTGTCTGAGTAGGTAGGGATGCACACATTGTAACACTTCCAGGTGAACAATCTCAGGCTGATATGGTTTTGACGGTTGATTCTCCAGACATTCAGGATCAGTGTCAGGTTGAGTCATCATTGATTGTCAGATGGTATGTGCCAGGGCAGTGTGCACTCCACAGGGTGTGATTTCTATGTGAAGTAATTAGCCACTAGCTGTGTACGGGCTGCCTCCCCCCGTGCCCTTTCCCCTCCCATGCGCAGCGGGCGTGCATGTGGTTGGGGATGTGGGTGCACCACCATGTCCACGGCCAGGCCCCGGCATGTTGCAACGTTGTGCAGGACACATGCTGCCACTATTATCCTGCACACTACTGGGGGAGCGTATAACAGCTGCCCGCCAGAACGGTCAAGGGAGCGAAAGCGTGACTTAAGCACTCCGAATGTGCGCTCCACTATGCCCCGGGTTGCAATGTGGGCTGTGTTATATCTTACCTCGGGTGGCGTGGTGGGGTTCCGAATTGGCGTCATCATGTGGGGGCTGAGAGGGTAGGCACTGTCCCCTGTGGAGGTGGTGATGGGTATCATTGGTGGGGTTGTGACCTTGCTCAGTATCTGACATGCATGCATGTGCAGTGGCATTCATACTCACCAAGAAGCCATGTATCGCCATGCCGCCCAGCTTGTAGGTCCCGGCTTAGGGTGGACATTCGGTAAATGAAGCTGTCGTGGGTGGACCCGGGATAGTTGGCATATACTGAGGTGATGATTCCCTTGGCATTACATACTACCTGCACGTTGATGGAATGCCAGTGCTTGCGGTTCCTATAGATGTGCTCAGATGCCCTGGGGGGACGTAGAGCCACATGGGTGCAGTCGATGGCACCTAGCACTTTGGGGAATCGTGCCACACCGTAAAAATCCAGGGCGGCAGCATGCCTTTCTGCAGGTGTTCTGGGCAGGTATATGTGCCTGCGGACTGATGGGCGTGCAGTGATGATGTTCAAGACCTGGTGTAGGCAGCGTGACTGCGTGGCCTGTGACACCCCACCCACTATGGCACTTGTCCGCTGAAATGATCCAGTGGCTAAGAAGTGCAGTACATTGAGGACCTTCTCCAGGGGGCTGAGTGCTTGGGAGCACAGGGTGGGTGATGTGAGGTCATCCTCCCACTCACTCACCAGGTCCAGTATTATGTGTGGTGGAAACCTGTACCTCCCATACACCTGGTCATCAGGCATCCCGAAAAGGCTGGTTCTGAGTGTGAAAATTCTGGCCTCCTCCTCCTTTGGTAGCCCACGGCCACTGCTGCTAGGAACGGTATATTCATCCTGGCGTCTGAGCTTGTTAGTTTTTTGCGCGCAAATTTATGCGTCGCGGGTCGACGTATGCCTGCTTCCTACTGGCGTACGTGTTTCTTTGCGCGTGTTGTAGGCGAGCGTGTGAAACTTCCCGCGCACACCTGAAATCCAGTACCCAGGCCAATAGCGTGTGGAAATTCCCGCGCACCCCGGAATACACGTGCGCTGATGTACTCGCGTGTGTAAGTGCCCGCGCACCCCTGAAATACACGTACATAGGCCAATCGCGTGTACGCGCACTTTTGTCCAATTACACGCGATGAAACTCTGACGTGCAGTCTTTCCACGTGTGCTCCGTCATCACGTGCTATGAGGGAAACACCCGTGCGGGTCACGTCACAGACGCGCTTACGCGCTGAGGGCCTTAGGTCCAATAGAATCGCGTATGCGTGCTGACGCGCTTACGCGCTAAGGGCCTTTCCTCGAATTTCACGCTGACGTGCAGGATTTTCACGTGCCAAATCACTCCGTATCAAGCTGGCCACGCGAAAACACACGGAAGACCACGCTCCTGCCCGGAAGGCCGAATTACTGCCCCCCCAGTGCCCCGAGCAGCCTCCCACGTGCCATCTGCTGCTGCCGGCCTGCCTGCTGCCACCGTGCCCTGCCATTTGGTGCCTGCACATCAGCCATCTACAGGGGTCCAGTTGCTGTGTCCACCCCTGCTGGAACAGAAGACTCCCGACTGGGATAACATCGCTCCACAGCCCAGTCCCAGGACCCAGTTGCCCACCCACTCCTGCCTCTGGGGTTGCCATGTCGGGCACTTCGACATCTGGCACCAGTGGCAACCCCAGGCCAGAGGGGCAGAGGGGCACCAGCTTCACTGCCACCGAAGTTGGTGTCCTGGTGGAGCATGTCCTGGGGCAGTATGATGCCCTCTTTGGATCGTCCCGCGCCAGCAAGGAAGGACGGGAGAGGATCTGGGCCGACTGTGTGGTTGCCATCAACGCGGAGGGGGTGGCAACCCGCGACATCCAGAAGATCAAGAAGCGCTGGGAGGACTTGAGGTCCAGGACCCTCGTGAAGGCCCGGCGCCTCGTGGAGGGGGGCCGGGGCCGCATGAGTTCCATCCAGATGAGGGTCCTGGAACGCGTACGCCCAGCGCTCCACGCCCAGATCCTTGAGAGGGAGACCCGTCTGGAGTTGAGCGGTAAGTGGCCAAGCATTGCTGTGTGAGACAGGGCATGTTGCGGTGTGCTGGTTGTCTGATACTTGCCTGTATGTGTGACATAGGCCATGTACACATGTATGTGTGCAGGGACATCATGGTGATGCATGTGCGACCAGTGATGTGTGAACCACATGGTCGTTGCATGTGTTTAAATGCGACATGGGGAGCCCTATGCAGATTTTACACATGAGAGCATGCCAGTCTCTGTTCCTGGACATGGGTGGGGGTGAGGGATGGGTGCTGATGCCAGGTACATATATGGTAGCCATGTCTGTGTGCCTGACCTGCGTGTCTGTGACTTGTGAATGCCATGGATGCATGACACATGTGTGTGACAATGCACAGATTCACTGATGCAGCCTAGTTATCCTTGTATCCGCTGTGTTTGGGGTGTATGAGGCCAGATGGATGTGACTGAGGTGAAGTGTGTGCATGTGATAGGCATGACCCATGATGCATGTGAGTTCCATATCATTGTATGTTTCAAGAGTCCATTGGACATGTATGGAAATGTCCATGGCATGCACCATGCCTGTTACTGTGTGTGTTTTGCCTGGACTGACCCATGTGTTGTGGAGGGACATGATGGAAGTGTACTTTGACAGTGGTACTCATCTGCTATTGCTTCCTGTCTAGGGGACCATTGTACAGTACCCTGATGCTTGTGTTCTATGTCTCCCTCTACGCAGCGGCTAGTGAAGAAGAGGGCGGAGACGGCGCTGTGGAGCAAGGCGGCGGGGATGCCCCCACGGCTGCAGCGGAAGGGGTGGGTGAGCCCCCACAGGGGCCTGCTACGGCGGAAGACGGTGAGGAGCCATCCAGGTTGGTGGTTTCCACAAAGGAGGAGGAGGCCGCCTCTGAGGCACACATGGGGCCTGGTGGGGGCATCCCTGCTGGTGCAAGTGGTGCAGTCAGGGGCAGGGGCAGGAGGCAGCACAGGTCACCGTGGAGGGGCCTGTGCATGTCGCTGTCCCTGACCCTGTGAGTGCACCACCATGCACCAGCAGGGATGCCCCGTCCCAGGCCCGTCCGCAGGTAGAGGGGATGTCCATGTCACCTGACTCCCCTCCACCTGTGGACGAGGGGACCCGTGGCCGTATGGAGAAGGTCCTGATTGGGGTCGCGATGCACGCGGGTGCAATTCGTGATGACGTGCGTGCTTCCCGGGAGGAGCACGCACGTCGTCACGAAGAGCACCGTGCCGACGTGGCCCAATTGGGATCTTCCATGTTCGGGGGTTTCCTGCATGTGTCGGCCAATCTGGCGGCCCTCTCCTCCTCTGTGGAGGCTATACGCCGGTCGTTCTCCTTGCCGTCTTCCGGCTCAGATGCCACCAGGGCCCCCTGTGGACCTGCCCTGACCAATGCAGCCAGCTCGGTGGGGATCCCATCCCTGCCACAGTCGGGAGTCGGAGGTCCAGCAGGGGTGGACACCACAGCAACTGTACCCCAGCAGATGGAGGATGTGCCGGCATCATCAGGCAGGGCACGTGCACGACGGCGTCGGTGGATTCCATCAGCCTGGATGCCGTCGTGCTGGCAGAGGCAGTTGCGTCGGAGGCAGCAGCAGAGTCAACGTGGGAGGCATCATGGCTCGGGGCCATCAACATCGGAGGGGCAGGCATCGGCCGGAGGGCAGGAGGACCCAGGACGGGAAGTGTCTTCCGTGTGGCTGCGGTTGGGCCAGCAGATAGGTGCGGAGCGGCGGCGGGCGGAAGAGGCGCGGCTCACGATGGTCAGGGCGGAGAACTCCATGCGGAGGGCTCTGAGGCGGGCCGAGTGCCTCGAGGCAATCCGCAGGGAGTTGGAGGAGCAGATGGCGTCGTCCCTGCGGACCCTCGGGGCCATGGAACAGGACCGCCTCCGGGACATCGAAGAGGAGTTTGATGATGCCCTGGCCCGGAACACCACGGAGTGAGCCGCTGGACTTGCCCGCCGCCTTTGTATATAGTTCTTTAGTTTTAGGTTTCCTTTGTTTCTTCTTATGATTTGGAGTCGACGGACACTGCTCCACTTTTTATATATAGTTGCATTTTAGTTAGGGTTTTTTGTAGGTTTCCTTTGTTCAGTTGGGCTCATGGACCCTTGGATGTTTTGTACATAGTTCTTCATTGGATTGTTTTATTTTTTTTGTTTTTATTTATTCACTATGGAGCAATGGTCTTTGCATTTATTTTTCTCTCTCGGATTGATTTTATTTTTAATGTGACTTTGGACAACATTTTTTTGAATTTGGATTTGTAGTTTTAATATTTTTTTGACGGACATGCAGCTTATCTTTTTTTCATTGCCATTGTAGTTTGTTTAATTTCATTTGCATTCAATTTTTTTAATACAATTTTGTTTTCATACTTCACTGTGTGGTATCATCTCATTGGTTTCATGCATGTCATGTTGGGTGTTTTCCCATTCAATTGCAACCATTGTGTGTGACGGACATGGGTTCATTTGCTTTATGAACATTGGGGGTGTAACATGTAATTTCCATTTCCATGTGGGTGAATGGGTTACTTGGTAGGGCCTTTTGGCTGTGGAGGCTGACCATAACGCACATGATTGGGGATTGTGAGGACCTGGGTGCAGGGGGCCATGAGTGGGGGCCTGGTGGAGGGTGCCCCTGGATGCTGGGGGGTGGGGGTGCAGGGGGACATGAGTGGGGGCCTGGTGGAGGGTGCCCCTGGTTGCTGGGGGTGGGGGTGATGGGAGACATGAGTGGGGGCCTGGTGGAGGGTGCCCCTGGATGCTGGGGGGTGGGGGTGCAGGGGGCCATGGGTGGGGGCCTGGTGGAGGGTGCCCCTGGATGCTGGGGGGTTGGGGTGCAGGGGGACATGAGTGGGGGCCTGGTGGAGGGTGCCCCTGGATGCTGGGGGGTGGGGGTGCAGGGAGACATGAGTGGGGGCCTGGTGGAGGGTGCCCCTGGATGCTGTGGGGTGGGGGTGCAGGGGGACATGAGTGGGGGCCTGGTGGAGGGTGCCCCTGGATGCTGGGGGGTGGGGGTGATGGGAGACATGAGTGGGGGCCTGTTGGAGGGTGCCCCTGGATGCTGGGGGGTGGGGGTGGTGGGAGACATGAGTTGGACATGAGTGGGGGCCTGGTGGAGGGTGCCCCTGGATGCTGGGGGGGTGGGGGTGATGGGAGACATGAGTTGGACATGAGTGGGGGCCTGGTGGAGGGTGGGGGTGCAGGGGGCCATGAGTGGGGGCCTGGTGGAGGGTGCCCCTGCACTGCTGGGGGGTGGGGGTGGTGGGAGACATGAGGTGGACATGAGTGGGGGCCTGGTGGAGGGTGCCCTGCACTGCTGGAGGGTGGGGGTGGTGGGAGACATGAGTGGGGGCCTGGTGGAGGGTGCCCCTGGATGCTGGGGGGTGGGGGTGCAGGGGGACATGAGTTGGACATGAGTGGGGGCCTGGTGGAGGGTGCCCTGCACTGCTGGGGGGTGGGGGTGATGGGAGACATGAGTGGGGGCCTGGTGGAGGGTGCCCTGCAATGCTGGGGGGTGGGGGTGATGGGAGACATGAGTGGGGGCCTGGTGGAAGGTGCCCCTGGATGCTGGGGGGTGGGGGTGCAGGGGGCCATGAGTGGGGGCCTGGTGGAGGGTGCCCCTGGATGCTGGGGGGTGGGGGTGCAGGGGGACATGAGTGGGGGCCTGGTGGAGGGTGCCCCTGGATGCTGGGGGGTGGGGGTGATGAGAGACATGGGTTGGCCATGAGTGGGGGCCTGGTGTAGGGTGCCCCTGGATGCTGGGGGGTGGGGGTGCAGGGGGCAATGAGTGGGGGCCTGGTGGAGGGTGCCCCTGGATGCTGGGGGGTGGGGGTGCAGGGGGCCATGAGTGGGGGCCTGGTGGAGGGTGCCCCTGGATGCTGGGGGGTGAGGGTGCAGGGGGCCATGAGTGGGGGCCTGGTGGAGGGTGCCCCGGGATGCTGGGGGGTGGGGGTGCAGGGGGCCATGAGTGGGGGCCTGGTGGAGGCTGCCCCTGCACTGCTGGGGGGTGGGGGTGATAGGGGACATGAGTGGGGGCCTGGTGGAGGCTGCCCCCGGTGGCTGGGGGGTGGGGGTGGTGGGAGACATGAGTGGGGGCCTGGTGGAGGCTGCCCCTGCACTGCTGGGGGGTGGGGGTGATAGGGGACATGAGTGGGGGCCTGGTGGTGCTGCCCCTGCACTGCTAGGGGGTGGGGGTGGTGGTAGACATGAGTGGGGGCCTGGTGGAGGCTGCCCCTGCACTGCTGGGGGGTGGGGGTAATAGGGGACATGAGTGGGGGCCTGGTGGAGGGTGCCCCACAGTGCTGGGGGGTGGGGGTGCTGGGTGACATGAGCAGGTGTGCAGGGTAGTCCCCTGTGGTGTCGGCTGCCTGCAGGGGCCGTGGAGGGTGTACAGGGAATACCTGGGAGCACACAGCCAAATCGCGTGTAGAATTTCCCGCGTACCCCTGAAATACACGTACCCAGCCAAATCGCGTGTGGAAATTCCCGCGCATGTACCCGGCCAAATCGCGTGTGGAACTTCCCGCGCACCCCTGAAATCCACGTACCCTGCCAAATCGCGTGTGAGACTTCCCGCGCACCCCTGAGATCCACGTACCCAGCCAAATCGCGTGTGGAAATTCCCGCGCACGTACCCGGCCAAATCGCGTGTGGGACTTCCCGCGCACCCCTGAAATCCACGTACCCTGCCAAATCGCGTGTGAAACTTCCTGCGCACCCCTGAGATCCACGTACCCAGCCAAGTCGCGTGTGGAAATGCCTGCGCACGTACCTGGCCAAATCGCGTGTGGAACTTCCCGCACACTCCTAAAATCCACGTACCCTGCCAAATCGCGTGTGAGACTTCCCGCGCACCCCTGAGATCCACGTACCCAGCCAAATCGCGTGTGGAAATTCCCGCGCACGTACCCGGCCAAATCGCATGTGGAACTTCCCGCGCACCCCTGAAATCCACGTACCCTGCCAAATCGCGTGTGAAACTTCCCGCGCACCCCTGAGATCCACGTACCCAGCCAAGTCACGTGTGGAAATTCCTGCGCACGTACCCGGCCAAATCGCGTGTGGAACTTCCCGCGCACCCCTGAAATCCACGTACCCTGCCAAATCGCGTGTGAGACTTCCCGCGCACCCCTGAGATCCACGTAGCCAGCCAAATCGCGTGTGGAAATTCCCGCGCACGTACCCGGCCAAATCGCGTGTGGAACTTCCCGCGCACCCCTGAAATCCACGTACCCTGCCAAATCGCGTGTGAGACTTCCCGCGCACCCCTGAGATCCACGTACCCAGCCAAATCGCGTGTGGAAATTCCCGCGCACGTACCCGGCCAAATCGCATGTGGAACTTCCCGCGCACCCCTGAAATCCACGTACCCTGCCAAATCGCGTGTGAAACTTCCCGCGCACCCCTGAGATCCACGTACCCAGCCAAGTCACGTGTGGAAATTCCTGCGCACGTACCCGGCCAAATCGCGTGTGGAACTTCCCGCGCACCCCTGAAATCCACGTACCCTGCCAAATCGCGTGTGAGACTTCCCGCGCACCCCTGAGATCCACGTAGCCAGCCAAATCGCGTGTGGAAATTCCCGCGCACGTACCCGGCCAAATCGCGTGTGGAACTTCCCGCGCACCCCTGAAATCCACGTACCCTGCCAAATCGCGTGTGAAACTTCCCGCCCTCCCCGGAATACACGCACACGTTATTTTTCAGTCAGCGGGTGTCCGTGTTTGTGGGTACCCCTTTGCACGTCATTTGTCCTGGAGGGCCACAGTATAGGACATTCATCATAGCTGTATATAGGTGCTATTTGTTGGCGCACCTTTTGGCGCACATTTATTACAGAAGCAGAGACGCTACCGCCTGCTTTCTTGTGGCTGGTTTGACCGTGCGCTTTTTTGCCCTATTCGATTCCATGAATACGTGTTGTAGGCGAGCGTGTGGGCGTTCCGCGCACTTGCACCCTGTACTTCCCCCGTGACGCCCACATTTTGGCAAGTTGTTCCCCATTCCGAGTGTTACGCCCCGTGTTCCGCCTACTTTTGTTGTGTGCGCCACGCTATGTGCGATTTTCGCTGTGGCCTGTGCGATTTTCGCTGTGACCTGGCACACGCCGTTAGATGGCCTGTGCGCCAACATGCGCCGCACACTTTTTTAGCGCACATCCGATGGTTTTCTCGCGCACGGCCTTCCATAATTCGATGTGCGTTTCTTTTCGTGCGATTTTCGCACTTGCACTGCGATTTTCGCTATTCCACTGCGAATTGCACGTTTTTGGCCACTTGCGCCGCGCTAATTATTCCATGAATCGGCCTGTGAGTTTCTCAGAAAACGCCAGCAACCATAACAGCCAACTGTCTCCGATCAGCCACATAGTTTTCATACTACCCATGATGTCTGTAGTCTTTCTCTGTTTCCAGGAAAATAATTCCTAGTTTGAATTTCTAGTAGTTTGTATGAGCAGGGTATGTATGATGTGTGTGTTTTAGAGTTTGTAATTGATTGATGGGACTTTTGTAATTATCCATGACTATCCAGCAGCCACTCAATGTGCAGCGTTCCTTCCCGCGGATAGATGTGGCCCCCTGTGCAGCCACGGCTATATTAAAGCAAATGGAATGTTGTGTGTTTGTGGACGTGTGGTAGCCGCAGCTCTCCGACATTTTGGATGGAGTAGCATCATGGATGCATTGAGTTTTTCGCAGATTGAGAGAAACCAGGGGAGTGGAGGAGGAGGATAGGGAGAGGAGGGGGGCTGATATATGTGTTAGGGACTCTTGTATGGAGTTTGGGGGAGTGGAAATACATTTTTAATTCGTAGTTTTTGTAAATAGCCGTGGCTAACAGCAAACCTCCATGTAGGACTTGTGTATAACCGCGTCTGTAAAAAGTACGTGCGTAGGAGCGTCAACCGTTTCCGTCATTTTATTGGTTGTGCCCGTAGGCACAGTTATATTTATAGCTGCGTCTATACATATACATTTTCCATGCAATAATCATATTGAAATGTGGATAATATCGGGCAGAATGTTATTTGTGTGTGTGTTTTGATCTGCTTAAGTGTTCTCTTATTTCATTTGAAGTTTTGAAGGCCGGCTTAGTTTGATTTTGGACTTGCATAAAAATGTACGTGTAGTCGTGGATATAAAGCATGATCTGCAGCCATGTCTAATAGCCACAACTATGAAAGATACTGGGGGTTGGGGAATAGATTTCTGTGAGTTTCATTGTTTGTTATTGATTGTTGTTACTTTTCTATTTCTCTAGCAGTCTGATAGGTTGTGGTGAAAATGTGTCATCCATTTTAGTAGGTTTTTTGTAAAATAGTCCTCTTTTTTGGTATTCATTTTGAAAAGTATAAAATCCACCATTTTCTGCAGTTTCATCCTTTTGATTGCAGAACTCTGCCTGTGCACATGGCAGGAGCGTGGGTGATGTGAAAGTAAGTTGAGCTTATGGCCCTTGGAACATGCATGTGATAATGGATGGGATTACACCAGATTAATTCCAAATAACCGGACAAACTCAAGAAGATGGCAAGTCACTGTTTTATTAAAATTATCTAAAACAGGGAGGTTACAACAAACATCAATGGACGTATACTCAGTCTCTCAATGATTTCCACAAAAAATACACTTCATAAACTTCATTATGCATCAGAGTGACGTCATACTATGTGGCAATAGTGGAAAAACCTATCATGGGTCGGGATTGGTTAAGGGAAACATCTAGATATACAATCATATAGGAGCTAGGATTGTTATTGGCTGTCCTTTATCAGGTGGACAGCATATGCCTACCTCTTCAAACATTCATTTTAGAAACACTAGTTACATTGTGTTTCATTGGTCTTCTAAACTATAAGGTCCTTCATTATACAGACTAATTCAATTGGTTGGCACGCTTGTGCCATGTCTGGAACATTCGATTAATTTAGCAGCACGCAAGCCAAGACCCAGGTGCAGGGAGATAGCACATGAAGCTACCTCACCACCCAATTAGCCCAATATCTCTCACCACCCATGTCTTCTGCCATGAAATTGTCTTTGTACTTGGCCTTGCAGAGTATTTTTGTCCTGTGAATGACGACGGGAGTGAGGGCACTCACTATCGTGTCTGAAACTCCAAGTTCGAACTCTGTTGCCATCCTTGGCTCACGTGACAAGAGACCATGATTTGGTCCATTCTGCAGCATTTAAATGCTTTAAATGAATTAAAACTTGGCATCCTATGTGTTCTTCCTTGCACCTTAACGCAAGAGGATTCATCCTCTGCACACTCGTTCTCTTCAGAGTAGATAGCTGACCTCGATTTATAGGATCTTGATTACAGGCCAGACAGCCTCGCCATGCAGCTTCAGCAGCCTGTTATTCCACTGTGACACAGCTTCATTCCCCTTTTATGGTTTTTCGTTTACTATTTCATGATACCAATGTCTAGTTTCTATACAGTGGTGGCTTCAACTACATTCTATTTACTACTCATAGCTAGCCTATACGAAGACTAAATCTATCTTGCGTTTCAGCGTCTGTACATTCATTGAACTTCTATTTTCTGCAGCACTTTAATGTGCAATCTTCTTCTTTTCCACTGTAATAGTCCACTCAATTCTTTACTTCGTCATTTGTCCTCTAGAATCCATAGATCGTCTTCATTCAGTGTCTCGGGACATCGTGCACACTTTCTAATGACGTCATCAGTTTGATTTCTTAGCTCTTACTCATATTCCTCCTGTAGGTTGTCATCAACTCGAGGGTACATCCGATAGGGTTGTCTCAATGGATATCTTCTTCCAAATACTCCCTGTGGTATTGGTACGATAGCTGGTATCAGACAAGGCACAGTCTCATGTCTCCAATACAAAGGAGGTAGGGGGGGCGGGATCTACTGCAGATTTATATATCTGCTCCTCTACATTCCCTGCTCTGGTCGGGTCCTCGACCACCTCCTCAAGTTTTCCTGCTTCTTTGTATTTTTTCTTGAAGAAGGGTTGCTTGGGTGTCCATATCTTTGGGGTACAGAAGACCCAACGTCCCACGTAATTCTTATGATCCTTTGGATACCAGAATTGTGTTCCTTCAGGTGCCACAATACTTGCCTTTATGTAGTCTCTGATGGCATCATCGGGCAGCACCTTGCCTTCTGGTTCATCCTTTGTGTCAATCATGATTTTCATTCCCACTGCTTTCTTTGCCATTTTCTGACATTGTCCAATTTTTATCCTTACTCAGAATCCAAATATTATTATTACCAAACCAACTGTCATCTCCAATGGCTTCTGTGACATCCACCATTTTTACGTATAGATCTGTCAACATCGATATGGCCTCCGTCAAAGACCTGTTCTTGCCTTCATTAGATGGTATGAATGTACAACATGATGGCCCAATCTTGGTGCAAACACCTCCTTCCATTGCTGTAATCATGTCGAGGACATATCTATCCTGGACGGTCATCAACCTTATGGCCTGATTCTTTGCAGCAGCTCCCACTTGGTGATCTTTAGCCATTTGGCATTCACCGCTGTTTGGATTCCAGGCATGAACATAGATGTGAACATCACTGCAGTGCTTCTGAACAATTTGTGCTTGTCAGGAATGTCTTCATAAGCCATTAGTGATTTTTGTGAGAAATAATTCCTTCTCTTCATCCGCCGGAGTTCTAGTGACCTCCTTTTTCTCAGGTGATCATCCACTTTTGGAAATTTGTCAATTTTCAAATCACTCTGAGGAATCACCAATGCTGGAACATGGATATGTAACAAGCAAAACACTCCACCACAGTTCCTGGGCAGTTTCATATATGCTCTAGATCCACAGGCCCTCTATCGATCCATTGAGACAGGCGTCCCTCTTCTCATTCCTGGAACGTCAATTTCATTCTTGCACCCTTTATTATGTCCAACTTGATTTTGTCCCTTGCTCCGAAAGCACAGTGTTACATTTACCAATGGGACTACAGCCACTGGTCCTGCTTCATCTTCCACCCATGTTAGCAGTTTATAGTACTTGCCCCACAACTTTAGACACTCATTATTCACCTTCTGTACCTCTTGCACTGCTTCCTTCCTCAGCAGATGAGCTGCACAGGACATCATTCCATCTTCCCATCCTTAGGTCATACTCGCTAGTCCGTAGATTAAGAGCTGTGAACGTTCCCAGCATCCAGGCATTCTAGTCTTTTCAGTCATGTCAAAACAGTTAATTCTCTTCATTTCTTCAACAATCACCTTGTCTTGTCCTGCAGCAGGATACACGAGCATCTTGTCTGTGTATCCAGGCTCCTTTTCATTTGTGTTGTCTTGATATAATCATCCTGGTATGGAAATAACTGTCTTGATCTCCATCGCAAAGTTGCCCAGTTCCCTTGAAACTGTCCTCTAGTAGTACATGCTGCTAGATGACTGAGTCACTTTGCATGTTGCGCTGACATCTGTTTTGAAATGAAGGTTCTTACTGTAGTCATGGCATAGGGGATGAGAGAGCAGACGTAGCAATTCCCAACAGATGCTCTCTCCCCCACCTTTCTCATCTGTTGGTACCACATATTATTCCCCAGGTGAGCTGAATTATCAAGATCATTATTTATCCCCTCGTTATCTTCTTCTGCATCCCTCATATGTCACCTGACATGCCCATAGAGGTCAAAGAAATTATCATCATTTGTACTCGTACTAGGAAACATCATAAGTGTTGTTTTTTCATTGGGATCATTAGAATGATAGAGACTTTGAAATGTAACGTACAGGAAGAAAAAGAAGACCCACAGGCATATATATATATATTAGGCATAGAAGTGAAGAAAACCATTGGTGTGCCATCCCAATACTTGTTACACTCGGGCTCTTTCTGTAATCACATTATCTTCTTCACAAATAATTTTAATACAGGTGTTCAATTTACATTCATAGTTGCACAATTTGCTCAATTATGGCAATCAGGAATCTTCTTATGACTGGACAATTTTTAGGGTGATGGAAAAAAAGTGTGAATGTTAACATCTCTCCTAACAAGAGCAGGGTATGACTGAAGTGTAAAAAAACTACAAGCCGATGTGTGTCACTGTCGAGGGCTCGGTATCATATATTATCCTTGAAACAAATATGCTCCTAGAAACGAATCTGCGTATTGATCACTCTTCCAATTTCTAATCAGAAACTGACGTTCAGGCCTAGTACTGATGCAATATTTATTCCTTCAAAGAATTTCTAGTAAGTACGTTTAACCTCTGGAATTCTCTGCAAGTCAATGCACTTCCGCCTACAGGTTTTAAGGAGTGTCCAATGAATGCCAGTCCAAAAGAAATGTGTGCTAACCACATGCTGTTTTATCGTCCTTCTTCTTGGTCATCAATCTATTCTGCACACGCATACATTCTTCTTCTTGCCTTGCTTCTTGGTCAACGAGTGATGGAGGGAGGGTCTTGCCTTTGTAGATTTTTACGGCTCCTAAATGTAACAAAGCTCTTCTTCCCGATACCTTAACTGCAGAAGGGGAGACTTCCTCAACACAAAAGGGGCCATTAAACCTGGGCTCGAGCCATCCGCAGGTAAAGTTCTTTATAATGATTTGGTCTCCAACATACAACTTTGGTGGTGGCAACAATTCATTCAGATTTGTTACTGGGCTGGCCTCTTCCATGTTCCTTGACCCATCCCTCTGATGCTTGGCTTGATCTGGAATGAAAAAACATTGTTAGTCTTACATGTCAAATAATAGTGCATTTCATCACCTAGAGCCTTCTGGGCATCACTCCTGACTCCACATGGGGGCGTAAGAGCCATACCTTTTTCAAAGTTAATCTGATCTTGGCTATCCTCTCTTTTAGCAGGCTGTTGAATCTCTCAAATATCCTGTTTGCATGTGGATGATAAGCAGAAGAAAATGTATGTTTTATATTCAGTAGAAGTCCTATTCGTTCAAATAGTTCATTGATAAAATGTTGCCCATTATCGGACCTCAATACTTCGCACACAGCCCATCTTGGAAATACTTTGCACACTAGAACCGTTGCTGCACAAGTGGCGCCAGGGTGTGTACAAGGACTGGCTTCGATCCACCTAGAGAAGGGACACACCAGCACTTATAGATACCTATATCCATTAAATGCTTGTAGCACATCAAAGTAATCGATATGCAAATGTTGAAATGGACCATTCTGTCAACGTATTACTCCTCTGATAGTTCTCAGTGTATGCCCAGCTGTGAACTTCTGACACACGATGCAATTCCCAATGAACTGTGCAATGTGTTCCAAAAGATTGGTAACAAACAAAATTGTGGCAGCAAGACTTTCTCTTGTTATATGCGCAGGGTAATGCAACTGCTTGAGTGCTAGCTTCAGTAATGCTGCGGGCATCGCTGGCTTTCCTGTGCTGTCCTTTTTTCATAATGCTTCAGTGGGGGATAAAGAACACCCCCTACGTTTCCATAGCTACTACTCTTCTTGTGGGGCTCTAGCTTGAATCTCTATTAGTTGTGCAACTGACAGCATATTAAACCCCTCTCGGACTAGCATGCTTCTATTCAATACTTTAACATTTTCAGTGTCGATTTCTGAAGAATATACAACTCCTTTGGCTTCTGCGTCAGCAGCTTCGTTTCAGTGAGAGATAAAGTCTGTTCATTTAGTATGCGCTGCACTTTTTACGGCCGCTATGGCTACTGGGAGTTGTAGTGCCTTAATGAGCCTGTCCAATAAAGATGCATGTTGCACTGGAGTGCCGTCTGCTTGGAGGTAACCCCTCCTTTTTCCAGCATGACAGCCCTGCGTGTACGGTTGATGTCACGTAGACAGAGTCACTGTACAGGGTCACTTCCTGACCTTTATGTTTTTCAAGTGCAACTATAAGCACTACCAATTCTGCTTCACATGCTGAAAAATGAGACATAGTCTTGCAGTCGCCACTACCTCAAATTCACCATTTAATCTCTGTCTTACAACTGCGGAGCCCGAATGCCTCTCCCCACTAGTTTGGTCAATTTTCGAAAACCGTCAGTAAAAAGAATTTCCCCTCCGCTAAAGCATTTTCTTTCACACTGGGTATATCGTCATAAAATTCTACATAATTTGAGCAGTCATGTACATGATCACCTTCTTCTACAGGTTCAGTTACAAACATGGCTGGATTCACTATTTTACACTTCACTACCGTAATCGCTGGATTCAAGATCATCACCTCATATGCAGATGCTCTTTGTGATGTCAAACCACATGGCCACCCTTTCTGCTCTCAGGCCCAGGCCCCGCCAGTTGCTCACCTGCACTGCCTCCCTGGCAACCCTTGCACCTGGCGACTGTTTCTGTATCCCTACAGTCCCCCTACCTGCACTTATGCCTGCACTTACCTTGCACTTGCCACTAGCTGGCCGTTTATTTATTCTTTATCCTACTATCCCATGTACTGCACTTTCCCCTCTCCCTTCACCCTCGCACTTTTCCCTTTCCCCCTTCCCATGCACTTGCGCGATCTGAATGACACCTGGCCAGGATCGTTATCTGTCTTCCCCTGTTCCCCCTCCCTTGCCTCGTCGCGCCTTGAAACACTTGTGTATAGGCGCGTTATAAATGCCATATCATATATCATATCAGTGTACCTTTGGGTTTCTCTAGAATGGCAAATAAGGCATGCTCCACGTAGAGAGTCATGGAACAGGCCATGGTAATACTTGCAGACTTCTCAATTGTAAATCTGGCAGCAGCCAAAGATTGTCCGCATGGGACATTTCCCCTCATGATTGGATCTAAAATCCCACTGTAGTATGCCAGAGGTTTGTACCCTAATTTTATTCTTTGTGTGAATACTGTTGTCATTACTGACCCATTGGTGTGTGTAAACAAATTCTTCGCTATAATTGGGGATTCTGTACAGATTGCTCTTTTTAATTCCTCAATCCATCCTACATTTCTTCAGTCAATTCTATCTTTTCCTTACCAACTTATTTTTAAATGCTTGCAAAAGCGGTTTTGTATATGTGCTATAGTCGAGCACCCAGGCCCTGCAATAATTGCATACGCCCAGAAACTGCTACATTTACCTCACTGTATTTGGTTTTGGTGTCTTTATGATAGCCTCAGCCCTTTCAGGTGTCACCTTCTTTCCTTCATGTGAACTTAACTGGCCTATGTACAACACCTCTTGCTGACAATCCTGTAATTTCTCCTTGTCTACCTTCTATCCCTTGTCTACCAATATAGTAATTACCTGGATAGAGTCTTGTCTACATTCATCCTCTGTTTCACTGCAGACTAATATGGCATCTACCTACTGAATTACTGCACTCTTGAGTTCAATATTGCCTATATACATCTGTAGGACCCTGTTAAAGATTGATGGGGACTCACAGTACCCTTGAGGTAAACAAGTATGTTTTAGTCTTTTTTGTCTAAGCGTAAAGAAAGTAAGGTACTGTCAGTCTTTGTGCAATGGGATCGAAAAAAAAACACATTTTTCAAATCGATCACCGTGAAATACTTAGCTTCAACTGGAATGCTTCACAATATTCTTGCAGGATTAGGAACTAATGGAAACTCTGCTTCTACAATCTCATTAAGAGGGTACCAGTCTGGGATAAATCTCCACGACCCCCTCTTACATTTTTTAATCTGTTACACAGCAGTATTGCACAGGATTCCGATGGCAGTGGGATTCCATCATTCATCACCGCTGAAATAGTCTTAAATATGCCTTCATCAGCTTCTCGAGACATAGGGTACTGTTTTGCTCGTGGCTTGAGTTTTATTGTAACATCTCCTATTCCCTTCAATAGGCCTACATCATATGGGCCCGTAGTCCAAAGGACACTTGGCACTTTTTCTAGATCTTCCTTAAAGAACGCTGGTTGTTGCCGCATTATTGCCATTCGCTGTGGGACTTCCCTTTTCTCGATCTTTATCCAGTATGTAATGCTTATGAAAAACACTACCTCATCGTCTATACGTTCATCTCTGAACATATCTTCATCTGTTATGTAAGTCAATCTGTATCCCTCCTCAAGAGCGATCACAGCCCTCCATGCTCTGCCATCGTCATCTACTCCTTCAAGCAATGCAATTTCCTCTCGTAATGTAGCTTCTTCCATTTGTATAGGAATAGTCTGCCCTTTTTCCTTATCCGTAGGTACTTGTGGTCTGAATAAGAAATCATCAGGTATCCTCACAACCTTCCCTACTAATCCATGTAGCCATGTTAATAAAATGCTCACCCTATGCATTAAAACTTCAGGATCTACCGGGACTCATCATAGAGCCACTTGTCCTGTAAATGCTACTATAAACTCTCCTACATTTAAATAGTGTATTCTTGGAGGGGGCACACTATTCCTTGATCAGTGAATGAAATTTCATGTTAAGTTTCATCACTAAATCTCTACCCAAAATGTTAACTGGCGTTTGTCTTGAATATAACAAGTATACAGACATGTCACATTCCCCTATAGAACCAGGTAATTTATCACAAAAAGGAACTACATTCGTAGCTCCAGAGAATCCTTGAGCATTCATGGCAATACCTTATCTTGGATATTTTCTCTCCCTTATACAGTAGCGAGTCACCCCAGTGTCTACAAGAAAAGAAAATGATTTGCCTTCTATCGTCACATCGACCCTTGGTTCCTCTTAGGGGCCTGGAGTCACTGATAGTACTGAACACATCAAGTCATCCTGTGAGCTGTCCTATTGAGGGTATAAATCCATCCCTGTGAAAGGGTTCCCTCCTACCACAGTGACACCCTGTATCCTAGTTGTTAGTATTTGCCCTGTGTTCACATTATGTTGTGTTTGCATATGTGCTTGTTGCAATTGCCCTTGTGGTGCGTGCATTTTCATCAACCCCTTTTGTTGTGCCTGCTGCGCTTGCAGCACCTGTGTCTAATGGGCTGTGTGATCCTGGGCAAAGGCCTCTCTTGTTTGTGTGCTCTATGGCGGTGGATAAGCTGTCCCCCCTCTTAAAGGTTGTCCATTTTGCTGTGTGTTTCCTCGGCTTCTACATACACACACAATATGCCCTGTCATCCCACAATTTCAACCTACTGGGGGTGGCCCTCTGACCAGCCCTCAATTATATCCTCCCTGAGCATTCTAACTTCCACCCTGGGCATTTTGAAATCCACCTTGGGCGTTCTGAAATCTACATCCTCTTCCTCTGAAGCCTACACCTCTAACTCGTGGCCAAAACCCACACCCACGTTGATCTATTGGGTGTCCATTATTCACCTGCGATGCACCCATTATTTCTTGCATTCCTCCTCCTTCTCCACTGGTCAATACTGCTCCTTCTCTAGCAAACGATGACAATTTCTTCTGAACCAACTTGGCTTCTTCAATCTTCCTGCTTTCATCTTTCTTTCTGTTCTTCTCTTTTAATAATCATCATTGATGCACAAGTCAACTGTATCCTCACCCACTGCTTTGCTTCCATTCCTACTTGTTTTTTTAATTTGTCTCTGTACCTGTTCTGGCAATCCCTGACACAAAATATGATAAAATAGCGCCACTGTTTTTTTCCATGGCTCACGCATTTCAAGCTGCGATTTCTCTTGAATATCCTGAATATAAGCAATAGGTTCTTCATCTTGATTTTATATGTCATAATTGCACCCATATTGGACGTATCAGGATACTGTACCCTGAGAGCGCTCCAAAGATCTTCCCTGCAATTGTTAAATGTCGCCGCATCATGCGCTGTGATTTGTGCTGTCACTCCCGCATATCCCTCTCATCTCCAAATGTCATCAGCTCTCTCTCCAAGAATAGCTGCAAATAGACCTTTTTATGTCTCCTATGGCCAGCCTGTTTCACCCTGTCATGTTCTCTAATTCGTATATCCATTTCCCAGCCCCCCAAAGTCAAACTAGGGAGCTTGCATTTTAAGTTATCCTTATCCATCGGGGGCCATGGAATATATTGCAGTCTCGCTCCCCCTTTCTAGCAAGGGGAACTGTGAGAACCCCATCCCATAATCAGATCCCATTATTTGCTTGCCTAATGCAGGGTTCGTCCCTATTCGTCTTTGTGCTGGTAACGACCTTAACCTACTCAGATGAGGTGGAGTTTCTCCTCTCACTACACAATCGTCTTCGGGGAAGTTCCGGATATGGTATGGGATCTGGTGTTCTTTCCTTAGGGTGTTCCAGATCTGACCATCTTACCTCTTTATCCATCTGTTGACTTCCCAGAGGGACGCATGTACCCTCTCCCTCTATCTCATGGCCTGACTCTCTTTCGTCGGCTAACATTGCTAGACCCCAACTAGTGCAACTATTATCCTCCTCTTCTCTATAAAATGTAATCTACTCAAAGACACTAAACATGTTTTCCTCCTCATCCCGTGATTTTGTTATTGGGGATCAGTTGCCGTTCCCCCGAGTCCCATACTCGCTGTCCTGCCTTATTTGCTGATATATCTTATCAATCCTTTCTCCAATACTTTCTGCATCATATCTTTCTGCTTCCTGTCCTACTTTAGGTGTTTCTTGACTTTTCTCTCATCGGGAGAACTTTGCTTATCTAGTCCCATTGCCCCTGTATTTCATCGCTTGGCCTTACTTGTTCTTTAAGAATGAGATTTGCATCAAGGCCTTGCTGCCTTCTATTCCATTTTATTTCTTCATCCACTTCCCTTCGTCTTCTCGCATCCCTTCTTGTCCTATCCTCTCCGTGCCTTTGTTCTTCCCTTCTCACTTCCTGTCTTTGTTCTTCTCTCCTTCTCTGTAATCTTTTTTCCTTCACTTTTTGTGGTTCTTCCTATCTCGTTCTTTCTTTCCTACTCCTTTCTTCTATCTCTTTCTTTCTAGTGTCATACTTCCTTTGTTGCTCTGCCTGCTTTTTGTCCTTTTCGTCCATTTCTTTTTCTTCTCTTCTCATTAGCCTACATCACATCTTGATAGGATTGTGAATGTTAAGTAGTCAAACATTTAGAGAGAATTGTGAACATTAGCCTGCATCACATCTAGATAGGATTGTGAATGTTAAGTTGTCCATCATTTAGAGAGAATTGTAAACATTAGCATGCGCCAGACCCAGACTGTGATTATTAGCAATGCCACACTTAGTTAGAATTGTGAACATTAGCCTGCATCACATCTAGACTGGATTGTGATGTTCTAACTAAGGATTATGAATGTTAGGTTCTCCAACATCTAGAGAGAATTGTGAACATTAGCCTGCATCTCATCTAGATAGGATTGTGAATGTTAAGTTGTCCATCATTTAGAGAGAATTGTGAACATTAGTCTGCGCCAGACCCAGACAAGATTGTGATTGTTAGCAATGCGGCACTTAGTTATAATTGTGAACATTAGCCTGCATCACATCTAGACAGGATTGTGATATTCTAACTAAGGATTATGAATGTTAAGTAGTCCAACATTTAGAAAGAATTGTGAACATTAGCCTGTGCCAGACCCGGACAGAATTGTACATGATAGCGAGTGCCACACTTGGTTAGAATTGGAACATTAGCCTGCACCAGACCTAGACAGAATTGTGAATGTTGGTAATGCCAAACCTGGTTAGAATTATGAACATTTGCCTATGCCAAACCCTGGCTGGAATGTGAATGTTGGCAATGCCACACCTAGTTAAAATTGTGAATATTAGCCTGCGCCACTCCCAGATGGAATTGTGAATGCTGGCAATGCCACTCCCTCCTTCCCTGCAACTCTCTGGCCGGCCTCTCCTGGCCCTCCTCCTGCTCCTACCTGCAAGGCAAAAAACCTCAGGGTCATCTTCGATTCCACACTCTCCTTCTCTCCTCACATATCTGACGTCTCTAAGCAGTCCAACTACCAGCTGCACCTCCTCAGAGGTATTCTTCCTTTCCTCTCCTTCCCCAGAAGCTCATTGTCTACCGAGCCCTGGTTCTCTCGAAGCTGGACTACTGTAACAGCCTCTATCTAAATCTGCCTGCCCCTACTCTCCGCAACTTATCCAGAACAGGACTGCAAGACTTGTCCTTGGCCTCAAGCCAAGGGATCGTATCTCTCCAGGACTGAAATCTCTACACTGGCTCCCAGTGGCTGCGAGGATTAAGTTCAAAACCCTCTGCATTGTCCACAAGGCCTTCTGGGGCCTGGGGCCTAAATACCTTCAACTCTCTCTTCCTAAATATCTTCCTTCTTGAGCTCTTCGCTCATCCGTCTCCAACTCCCTCCGGGTCAGCTGCTTCTCCAAGCAACGGGTTGGGGGTAGATCTCTCTCCGCGGCAGGGGCCTCCCTCTGGAACAGCCTTCCTGCCCCCCTGAAACTTGAGGAGAACCATCTCCGGTTCCGGAAGCACCTCAAAACCTTCCTCTTTGCTTCTGCCTTCTCCCCTCCTCTCCCCTGCTAAATTCTTGACTGAAACTGCACTCTACCTGCAACTGGGCCACTCTCCACTTGCACTGCCTCCCTGGCAACCTCTGCACTACGGGACTGTCTCTGTGTCCCGACAGCCCCCCTTTCCCAGCACTTGTCTGCACTTACCTTGCACTTCCCACCAGTTTGGCCCTATTATTTATCTGTTGTTCCACTACCCTGTACTGCACTTTCCCCTCTCCCTTTCCCCTTGCACTTTCCCTTCCCTCGACCCATGCACTTGCGCAATCTGAATGACACCTGGCCTAGTAGGATCGTTGTCTGTCTTCCCTCTGTCCCCCCCTCCCTGCCTCGTCGCGCCTTGAAACACTTGTGTATAGGCGCGTTACAGATGCCATATCATATCATATCATATCACACCTAGTTAGAATTGGGAACATTAGCCTGCGCCAGATAGGATCCAGATGCGACATGAATGTTAACAATTGCCACACTTAGATACATTTTGTCGAATATTAACAAATACCACATTTACACTGAACATTAGCCTACGCCAGACCCAAATAGAATTGTGAATGTTAGCAAATGCCACACTTAGTTAGAGTTGTGAACATTAGCCTGCATCACATCTAAACAGGATGGTAAAATGTCGGCAAGTGACACACTTAGATAGAAGAACAAATATTATCAGTAACCCCAACCTAGAAATTGCTCCTGCTGCATTGGCTCATAAACACAAGCAAACGCTCCCATCCCATATCATTACGCTTACTCTGTACTCTACACCATCACACAATTATAATGCAGATATACCCCTGATCAATTAGGCATAGCTGTTCACATACGAACATTACCCCATGAACACCTCATCACGCTAATAAAACGCAGCTATCCCATGACATTCCGGCCTAGCTGCTCACATAAGCGTCCTACAGGCCTCACACAGCCAGAACCCAGTCTGGGTGCCCCCCGCCCCCACCAGACTGCACACATTCAACTGATATCTTCTCCACCCAACGCTAGGATGCAGCTACCATCTGGCAATTACATTATTTAATTAATTAATTTATTTATTTTATTTATGTGCATTTTTATTTGCATTCCATCAGCTGCACACATAACTGGTGCACCCACACACTCAACGACACTTTCTCCATCTACTGACGTAGACAACGGTCCCCAAGGGCGTTCAAAATACCAGCGCTTTGAGATCATACCAATGATAGAGCGCTATATAAATGCCAAATAACATAACATAACATATCTGTTCCTCTCAATCCCTGCTTTTTCTTCCTGGCTCATCCTCGCTCAACCGCTTTTCTCATTCCGTGTCCCTATTTTCTTGCTCGTCTTTGTCTTCCGTTTGCCTATCCTCAATGCTTTTTCCATCTAATTTGAGTAATATCTGTCCTCTCATTCATTCGTTCTGTATGAGCGTTACCTCGTCAGCGCTGTCATTCACTCCTTTCCATCTCTTAATTTATCTTTCTATTTCTGTTGATATATTTGCTCTCTCGCCTCTTTCTTCTTTATCTCGTAAGGACTTACAGGCATCTTCCTTCCTTTTGCTCTCATCTGGACTGTCATCACTACTATAAGCGGGGGGTTCATACGTTGGGTTACTGTACCCTGCCAATGCTTTTAATTCCTTTAAAGGATGAACTCCTATCTCCTCTGCATCTACGCTCTTAATCTCGGACGAAGTAAGAGGAGCTGAAGGCTCAATGCTCTCCTCTTTATGCTGCTAAACATCCACTCTTCCTGTACTGTTACATTTTTCAAAGCTGTTAAACTGACAGTCTTTTCTCTAATTTCTTTCCTGTATACGCAGCGTGCACATATGTAGTCATCTGTTGTAATACCGCCTTTGACAATGATCCACCTTGTGGCCATGGCATGAACATTTTATCAGCTGTGCCCTTTACCCATTCTGCACTGTAGTATTTGAGCTTGAGCACATGTTTTGGTAATGTTTTAAAGGTGCATGAGAGGAGTGTCCTCAATAATAACAAGTCGCAATAGACTGTCGATACTTACCAGAACATTAATAAACCTTTAACTATTTCAAAGCTTATCGGTCAACACTTTTCATCTTAAAACGATAAATATGATCAAGCACCATCAATCGTAGCTCAATCCTCTTTTGCCTCAACAACCTATCTGCCTTCTGATTGGCGCCAATCGTTTACCACACTTTAACTCAAAACAATGGGGGTCATTACAAGGTGGGCGGTAAGGGATTACCGGCACCGGTAAGGAGACCTGTGCCGGTAATCCCCTACCGCCCAATTCCGAGGTCCCTTAGCGGGAACCGTAAGGGACGTGTGGTCGGACCACACGTCCTTTACGGGTCCCACTAAGGGACTAGGGCGCTAATAACGGGCTTGCAAGTCGCAAGCCTGTTATTAGCACCCTTCCCATTCCCATTGAGCCCTATAGGGGCTCAAATGGGAATGGGGAATGGCATGTTCAATGGGGACTTACCAGTCCCGCCATGGTTGGACTAATGCGGTAAGTCCCCATTGAAATACACCGGTGCCAGACCCGTTATTGGTGGCAGTCATGGCGAAATAGCACCATGACTACCACCAATCTCGGAATGAGGCCCAATGTCACTTGCAACCTTCATAGCTTATTATCTCTCGAGACTTCATACATCAAATAATACTTAAAACAACAACACAATGCACATTAATACATTTTGTGATCGTCTTCCCTTTTCCCTATAATTATTTATAGTACAAGGTATTCTCTCCTTGCCTCAAATTATGCTACCCTGTGCAGGGTTTAAGACGTCACCTTACAAAGTCTTTACTGTGCGTATTCTCTCTCTCTTAATATTCCGACCTGAATTTGAGACGTCTTCTTCTATCTCCCTTGAAATAGGATTATTTAGGCGTTCCTTTATCCACACAAAATTTCCCGTTACCCAAAAATATAACAATCCTGCCCTTTTATATTGCCATTTGCCTTAGTCTACTTACATCCATTAATCAACTCGAGGCCTTCGGTATCAACTCCTCCTCCAGTCCGACCAATTTGCCTTCCATCTGCGGAGCGCCCGTGGAAACCGAGCAGGGATTTCTTCAAAGAGGGACCTGCCCGCCGTCTCAGTTCTTTTTCCAAGTTTATTTCTATCGGCCGCTCTCCATAGGAAACTCCACGATCTTCTAGCTAATGGTGGAGGATGCCCGATCGTCCGAAACTCTGAAGTCAAACTAGTTTTGACGTGAAAATCATCCGCACTGCTACCACGTGAGTTTATGGCCCTTGGAAAGTGCATATGATAATGGATGGAATTACAACAGAATAATTCTGAGTCCAAATAATTACTGGACACACTCAAGAATATGGCAAGTCACTGTGTTATTAACAATTATCTAAAACAGGGACTTTACAACCAACATCAACAGACTTATGCTCAATATATCAATGATTTCCATAAACAATACACTTCATATACTTCATTATGCATCAGGGTGATGTCATACTACGTGGCAATAGTGAAAAAACCTATCAAGGGTCGGGATTGGTTAAGGGAAACATCTAGATATACAATCGTATAGGAGCTAGGATTGGCATTGGCTGTCCTTTATGAGGTGGACAACTTATGTCTACCTCTTCAAACATGTAATTTCAGAAACATTAGTTACATTGTGTTTCATTGGTCTTCTAAACTATAAGGTCCTTCATTATACAGACTAATACAATTGGTTGGCACTCTTGTGCCATGCCTCAAACATTTGGTTTCTTTAGCAGCACGTAAGCCAAGACACAGGTGCAGGAAGATAAAACATGAAGCTACCTGACCACCCAATTAACCCAACATCTCTCATCACCTATGTCTTCTGCCACGAAATTGCCTTTGTACTTGGCCTTGCAGAGTATTCTCGAGCCGAAAATGCATGGGTGTGAGGGCACTCGCTATCGTGTCTGCAACTCCAAGTTCGAACTCTATTTCCATCGTGACAACAGAGCACGATTTGGTCCATTCTGCAGCTGTTAAACGCTTTAAATGAATTAAAACTTGGCATCCTTTGTGTTCTTCCTTGCGCCTTTATGTGAGAGGATTCATCCCCCGCACACTTGTTCTCTCCAGAGTAGATAGCTGACCTCGATTTCTAGGATCTTGACTTCAGGCCAGACAGCTTCGCCATGCAGCTTCAGCAGCCTGTTATTCCACTGTGACACAGCTTTTCATTCCATGTTCATGGTTTTTAGCTTACTATTTCATTTCGCCCCACCAACATGGCTGGATCTCGTTGAAGTGTCAGTTCGAGCCACAATGTCTTAGGTCAACAACAATTCATCTATAAGCAAGAGCTATTCCTTCAGAAGGGTGGATGTATTGTTCCCAAGCCATCCTAGGGGGCTAGGAGGCTACACTGTTATCATTTTGAGTCATGTTAGCTCCTTCAGCCAGCATTCCATTGTGGTCCATCCACATGTTCACTGCCTCTGAGCTATCAAAAAATGTGTCTTGCCATTATGGATTACTTTTAGCATAGCTGGATACATGAGCATATATTTGAGGCCCATTTGACGAAGCCTTGCCTTAGTGGGGACAAACATATTCCTCTTCTTTTGCACCATAGGTGTATAGTCAGGATAAACAGCAATCTCACGGTTACCCCTCTGGATTTTCCCACCTTCCCTAGAGAACTGCAGCACCACCTCCCATGTCCCTGAAGTTCAAGACTTTGGCGATAACAGGCCGGAGATATGACCCTCGTGGGTGGGTCTCCTCTGAATGGTTCGATGAGCTCTCTCAATCGCAAAACCGTGCGATAGTTTCCCAGTACCCACTTCCTGTAGTATCAGGGTCTCAATGTAGGTGGTCAGGTCCACGCATTTGATTACCTCCGGCAGGCCAAGTACACAGATGTTGTTCCTGCGTGACCTGCCCTATGCGTCCTCAGCACGCAGTTCCAGTGTGGCATTTTTCGGGAGGATGGATAGTAGGGTTTCAGTGAAGATGTGTGAAAGACTGGGTGTATCTTCTTCCAGGATTCTGGCAATTTGATCCGATAAGAAACAGGATTTATAATTTCTTTAATGGAAAATGGACCATAGTACCGAGGGGCCAGTTTACTAGGTTGTAGATGTCGGGGTAGTAATTTTGAGGATAACCAGATCTGATCACCGACTGCATAAGAAGGGCCAGGTCTTCTTCTGGAATCTGCATATTTCTTGGTCTGTTTCCTGGCCTTCTCCAAGAATTTCTTGGCTTCCTTATGTATGTTGACAAGGGTTTCGATCCAGGAGTCAACTGTAGGTACTGGTGTAGATTGAGGAAGAACAGAAGGCAGGACTGATGGATGAAATCCTTGACTGCAATAAAAGGGGCTGATCATAAGTGCCGAATGGTCAGAATTGTTGTAGGCAAATTCAGCCACGGGTATCGGGAGCGACCAGTCATCCTGGACCTTGGTGGCGAAGCATCGAAGATACTGTTCCAGGGTTTGATTAACACGTTCTGTGATTCTGTTGGTTTGAGGGTGGTAACCTGACGAAAGGGCACGTTGGATCCCTAAGCATTGACAGAGATGTTTCCAGAATTGTGAGATGTATTGAGGTCCGCGATCCGATATGATCTTGGAAGGGAGTCCATGCAAACGGAATATGTGTTCCAGGAAGATTCGTGCTAGTTCAGAAGAGGATGGTAATTTACGCAGGGGCGTAAAATGAGCCATATGAGTGAACAAGTCTATGGTAACCATGATGGTGGTGTACCCACGGGAAGGTGGCAGTTCCACAATGAAGTCCGTAGCGATAATCTCCCAAGGCCTTGTTGGCAGTGTAGGTTGTAGTAGAAGGCCCGCTGGTTTCTTGTTATCGTGTTTATTTTGGCTACTGACAACACAGGATTGAATGTACTGTCGTACGTCGGGTCTTATCCTAGGCCACCAGAATTGCCTTTGTATCAGACCGAGGGTATTGGTGACAACACGATTTCCGGAGTGTAGGGTATCATGACAGAGATTCATTATTCTCTGTTGTCGTTTTTTTGTAGGGATGACGAATACATTGTCCTTGAACAAATAACCTTCCCGGACCTTTATATTCCATTGATTTCTTTTGGATGTGTCCTTCCACAGATCAGAGGATTGGGTTTGGGCTTGGATTTCTTCAAGGAGTTTGACTGCCTGGGCCACAAAGATCGTGGGGGAAAACATCTGAGGATATGCCTTGTCTTCAGTGGGCTCGTAGTCAGGTCGTCGAGATAAGGCGTCAGCAATCAGGTTTTGTGATCCTGGAACATGAGTGATATGGAACTGGTACTGGGTGAAGAAATATGCCCAACGCGCCTGACGACTGTTCCTACACTCCAAAGACTGTAGAATCTGGAGGTTCCGGTGGTCTGTACGGACCTGAACTGGATGTTTAGCTCCCAGAAGTAGATGTCACTACTCAGTGAAGGCTTGGCGAATGGCTAACGATTCTTTTTCCAGGACTGAATAATGTGTTTCATTAGGAGTCCGGGTTAGTGAGAGGTAAGCAATTGGGTGTTCCAGTTTATCTCCTAATTCTTGTTTCAGGACTGCACCAATGGCGTAATTTGAGGCGTCCGTTTCTACCAGGAAGGGACGGCTAGTATCGGGTTGAGCCAAGATAGGAGCTTGTGTAAACTCTGCCTTTAAACGCTGGAACGCCATATCTTGTGGTGTTGACCAGAGGAAAGGAATGTCTTTCTTCAAGAGAGCAACAATCGGTTGTACTATCTCGGAGAAATTAGATATGAATTTCTGGTAGAAATTGGCAAGTCCCAGGAAAGATTGAACTTGTTTCACGGAAGTAGGAGCAGGCCAGGTCAATATGACTTTTACCTTTGAAGGATCCATACCAATTCCTTCTGGGCTAAGAATAAACCCTAGGTAATGAACGGAGGTTACATGAAACAAGCATTTTTCAGGTTTGGCCAGGAGTTTATGATCTCGGAGTCTCTGTAACACTGCCTTCACGTGCTCTTCATGTTGTATAGGTTCCTTGGAGAAGATCAGTATGTCATTCAGATATACTATAACAAAGAGAAACAGCATGTCAGAAAACACCCTGTCCATAAAGCGTTGGAAAATTGCCGGGGCGTTAGCCAGTCCGAAGGGCATGACTAGATACTCATAATGGCCAAAGGGTGTTCTGAAGGCGGTTTTCCATTCGTCCCCTTCCCTGACACGGATCAAATGATAGGCGCCCCTGAGATCCAACTTGGTGAATATTACTGCGCCTCTCACGGCTTCCAGGATATCCGAAATCAGGGGTAACGGGTACCGGTCCTTGAGGGTGCATTGATTTAGCCAGTGATAATCAAGGCAGGGTCTGAGTTCCTTGGTATCCTTCTTGGGAACAAAGAATAGAGAAGCACCAGCAGGAGATTTCAAAGGTCTTATGGTGCCATTTTGAAGGTTGGTATCCAGGTATTCCCTTAGGGCCTTCTTCTCGGGTTCGGAAAGAATGAACATCCTGCCGAAGGGAATCACTGCAGAGGGTTCTGTATCTATTGCGCAGTCTTCAGGTCTGTGTGGGGGTAAGGCCTGGACAATGGCAGTCGAAAACACATCAGCATATGCTTGGTAGGCCTCAGGAACTTGCATGACATTGGATACCATTAGTGGTGTCTGTTGTTCCTTTGTTGGTTCCTTTGGGTGTGTTAATGGAGGTTCTAGGGATAGACAGTGAGACATGCAAAACTCCTAGCCTAGGAATAGAGAACCCGCAGACCAGTTGATATATGGGTTGTGTTTCTGTAGCCAGGGCATGCCCAATACCAAGGGGTAATGAACTGACTTAATAATGTCAAACCTGATCAGCTCCTGATGGTGATTTATTGAAAGCTGGATCTCCTTGGTCTGCAGGCTTATGGGCCCTGATGTGAGGGGTCTTCCATCGAGAGCTTCCACAGGTTGCATAGTGCTTCGTGTTTCGTAGGGAATCCGATGTTTAGCAACCCACTCATGATCGATGAATATTCCCATAGCTCTGCAGTCTACCAGGGCCAAAATGGAATAGTTTGTATTCTTGGATGGTGATAAAAAGGCCTGTAGTACCACCAAATTGTTTTGTCCAGGAGAATTCAAGGATGGAATGGATGTGGAGCAAACATCTCTCTCCCGAAGCTCTGCTCCATCTAGGTTCGGGAGCTGGCGTTTCCCGAACGCCGAGGGGGTGCTAAAGGACATTCCCTAACCAAATGCTTATCTGAGGCACAGTACATGCACAAGCCCGTATGAATTCTCCTCACTCTCTCTTGTGGAGATATGGGTCCACGAAAGGCCCCAATCTGCATGGGCTCAGATTCCGTGACTGGGCTTGGGTTTATGTCCAGTCTGGGGGTACCCTCAAATGATACCTTGGAAGGAGTTCCCCTGGATTTTTTTCTTTTATGACTTCCTTTCCTGGATACGGAAGTCAATCTGCATGGCAAGATCCATTAGTGCCTGGAACGAGCTTGGTCGTGCCACTCTGGCCAGCTCATCCTTAATTTCTTCGTTCAATCCTCTCCTGAACAGGGTAAAACTCGCCTCAGTGGACCAGTCAGCTTCCTTTGCCAGTTGTTTAAATCGGGTCACATACGCGAGCATATCCTGGGCCCCTTGCTGAAAATCTAACAAGCGTTCTTGTGCGCTGTAGACCTGCTCAGGGCGGTCAAACATGTGTTTAAGGGCCCGTATAAACACATCATAATCGTCCAAGAGGGCATCACTAGAGTTAACGAGGGGAGTGGCCCAAGTCAAGGCATTCCCGGAAAGGTGAGAGATTATAAAACCCACCTTGGCCCTGAGGGTCGCAAAGTAGTAAGGCGTGAAGGTAAAGTGAACCAAGCACGAATCCAGGAATGCACAAAGGGTTTTTGCTGAGCCGTCGTATTTATCCACGATGCCGCCCAATATAACACTTTCTTTTGTAGCAGAATCCCGGGATAGGACCAATTGTTTGAGAGCGGCGTTCTCCGCTTTCAGATTCTGTACTCGGTTGATAGTTCCTGCATACGACGCATCAGGTCCTGCACGGCAGCCTCCATGTCGATATCACTTTGGATCTGGTGTCGTCTCAAACTGTCAAGGAGTTCCCTCCTTCTCACCTGAGACCGTTCTTTACCAGCGTCCTTGGTTGATGCCTTCTTACAGATGGAGCGGGTTTGAAGAAGGCGGCCCGTGTCTCTGCCGAATCCAGAATGCGTTCAGTTTTCCAGGAGGCCGAATCCAGGAATCCAGGAGGCAATGCAAGTTCGCTAGAACTGGAATCCAGGAGGTAAGAAGAAGGGGAGGTCAAGGAAGGGAAAGCGGGTGTGGAAAAAGAGAAGAACCGCGAGCTACGCAGCACACGTCTGGTCGCTACTTCGCAATAGCATTTAGACGCGCAGAGCCACGGAAGGCGTGGTCTAGAAATAGAGAAAGGCTACGTCGAACGCATGGAGCAAGAAGGGAATACGCTGGACGGCCATGTTGGAAGTATTAATGTGTACAAGCCCGTTGTGACAGGGACCATGCAGCCCAAAAGGGGCGCACCCGGCGATTCATGACAACTTTGGGTGTGGCAGGCCTGGGACTATTTTACCTGGACTACTTTACCTGAGACTATTTAAACCACACCCAAACAGCAGAACATGCTTTGCGTTATTCTGCTGTTGGCAGCGTAACGCTCACCATGTCCAGTTGTTTGATGCCAGCTTACCTGAAACCAAGGAACTGCAGAGAGAGAAAGAACACTACAAAACTTACCTGGAACAGTATCCTGTCTTCAATCCACCGCTGACTTCAGTTCCACTCACCTGAAGGTACGAACTCCATCATCCGGCACCCATGCATCCTGGAATACCATAACCTGGAAAGAGGAGAAAGAAAGACAGCATTATTAATCATTTACTCACGTTTCCTCCCGAATGAAGAAAGCCACACAATTCTTACCTGGGTAGTCATCTCCTTGTCAGTATCATTCCTGGAACATTACGGCGCTCGGCGAGGAAGATCGCAACCTGCAAGGAGAGAAAAGACACAGGTTAGCAATATAAAAGGCGAAACAGCGCCGCGCATCGTGCATTACTCACCGGACAGCATCGCGCACACTGCGCTTTCGCCTACCGGCCCATGCTCATCTTCAAACTGCATGACAACACCAAAATAACTTTCCATACCTAAAAGGAAAGAAGCAAGACATTATTATTCGAACTAAGAGGAACATAAGAACTGCATATTAAGACTTGTAAAGCAGCAAACCCAGGAAGTCGCAGCAGGCCTGGATTCCCACAGGGGGCTTGCACTAGTGAAGTAACTTGGTCGCTGCTCTCCCCCCACATCTACCCGCCCCTGCCACGAGTAGCAGGACGGAGGATCCACCTCTTACAATATTAAGGTGAGGAGAAGGTCCAAGGGGGAGGAAGGAGTTGAGGCCAAGGGAGGTGGGAAAACAAAGACAATCTGGTATTGAATCCAGCTCTCCTATATTGCAGACCCCTCTTTAACCAGAGGCCTTACCAAGGGACCGGGAGAGGGTTCGAGAGTGCAAATCATCCAACCAGGGCTGGGTGGCGTCCCCGTGGATACCAGGTGAGCGTAACATGAACCAGGTGTTACATGTTTGGTTCTGGGTAGTTTGGTTTTCAATGGGGCAGCTTCATCAATGGCTGTTTTCAAGCAGATGTTATAATACTGGGCAATGGTGTAGGGGTTGGAGGAAGTAATGGGTTTGTCCTGTAGTTGTTTGTTAATAATAGGGGTGAGTTTCTCTTGAGTGAGTTGGCGTGAGTTTCTTACTAGTATAGGGATTGGTGGTGGTGATGGGATTGCCTGCAAATTGTTAGTCGATATATTGAATTGGATTAGGAAGTGATCTGACCAGAAGGTATTGCTGATGTTTTCCAGGGTGACTGTGGTAGTCAGAGTGAGTATCCAGTCAATGATTCTCCCTTTAGTGTGGGTGGTTTCATTAACAATGTGTGCAAACTGCATATCTTGTAATGCAGTGTGGAAGGCTAAGGTATACAATGTGTTCTGTAATTGGGGTGTCTCAGTGGAATCTCCAGTATTGTACGCTTCCAGGAATTCTCCTACCAGGTTCACTCCCAACATCCACCTGCACAACCCTCACTTCATTGCCCACTAACCATCACTTCATTGCCCACTGCTCTTCATGGGGTCTAGCGCTCTGCACGCTATTTGTAATCCACACCAGAAAGGTAGTGCCTGGAACAAACACTGCTTCCCAATCCAGGTATGTAGTTGTCAGTTCACTTAAAGGGTTAGTGTTCTCTTACTCTACAGACCTCCTCTACCCCTCCTTCTGTTTATCTCTTTCTATACATAAGGGTTATAGAGCCCTTCTCACTAGCAGGGTGGCCTCAACTCTTCTAAAACCAAGGGTTATAATACCTTTCTCATTTAAGGTTGCTCACCCATTCTCACACTAATGATGTTCTTCTCATTCATATGAAATATGGTGCCCTTTACACCAGAGGTAGGACTAGGGTTTAGGATGTCAAGGGACCCAGTTCCTCATATCTCTTCTTAGGTATATCCAGAGCTGAAAAGCTAGCTGTCGCAGGGACTTCTAGGCACTTCTCAATTGGCCTAAACCCTTTTCTCAGTCCCCAGAATTTGGTTGCTTCTTCTGCTGTCGTCATGGTTACTTTCCTTGTGCCCTCACGTCTGCCTTAGGTCCCCTTAGGTGCTGCTGGCTGGCTTGCCTTCAGAGCTTCTTCCATATCTGCTTCCTCACCCGACTCCTCATCCCATGTGGGCTCTGTCTTTTATTGGCTAAGCATCCATTCCTATTTTTCCATCCTTATAGTGATTGGTTAAAAGTGATAGTATTTTGTAAGCAATCCCTGTATTTGGTAAGCAAGAGAATGAGTCCTCCTTGCCTGCATTGCAGTGAGCTGTTAAAATGTCAGGTGGCAAATGTGACTCCAGGCGGAAGTTGTGCCTTTATTCATTGCTCTGCACTGGATCCCTGCCATCGTGACTCCTTCACGACAGTCTAGATCCAGCTGCGCCGGTGGACATAGATGCTCCTCTCTGCTGTTGCTATCCAAAGTCTTCAACCTGTGACAAGCATGCATCTCTTCCTGTTCACAGGCAGCAGCCTGCACTGCTCTGTCTTCCTCTGCCGGAGATTCTTCCGCCTGTTCAGCTCATGTGTAGGTCGGACTGATGCTATGTTGGTCAGCTGATCTGGGATAGGCTCCTTGTTTTTCCATCTGATTAATGCTTTGTTCACCTCAAACTTCCCTCTCAAATGGGTCCTTCTAAATCCGTGTAACTGTTAAATCAGGGTTCCTAATCCCATAGGTTCCAATAATTTCTATATGCCTAATGTAGAGTGATTGTTCCCAGGGTCGAAGCTAGTAGGTCTGGCTTTATGCTGTTCTCCTTCTCCAATCTGCAATAAGGCATTTATGAAATGTCTTCATGTAAAATGGATGAAGAGCACGCAAGGGACGGACATTATATCACTCAAGTCAGGGCACTGACCCTGTGATGGAGCTAGGTCTCTTCAGCATCCCACATATACTGCCTCCCAGGACGCTCATGGCTCTGGCTTTGTAGGCCCGGTACGCTGGCTACTTTGGGCTTTAGAGACTCTTCCGGGTCTGGTGAAGATGATGGTCTGTGTTTGCCATAGTACGATTTGAAAAGTGAGGAAGAAGGGCAAAGCTAAACTATACCAACCCCATGGTGCACACGCCCTCATGTGCATACCTTAAACATGACAATTCTTTCATTCACATCTCAATAAATATGGAATTCGTTTTAAAATGGCTGACATTTCCTATCAGACATTACAACGTTTAAAGTTATAATAGTCTTTGAAGGTGTTTAAAACGTTCTGGATTGCTAGAAAAGGATGGCACATATAATTAAAACCATTTTCTACCCTTCATCACATTTTGCTTAAACACTAAAAACGTTTAGAACTTAAAAAAGGTGTGAGTGGCCGTTTAAAGACTTTTAGATGTAATTTAATTGAAAATGTTCCAAATGCAATTCTAAACAAATACCAATTATTTTATAAAGTTACAGAAGTTCATTAATATATTGCCATTGCTACATTTTATGAATATGATTCTTTTTGTACTTAGCTACATGTATTATTATTCATGCATTGCCATTTATATATTTTTTGCATGTTTTTGTCCTTATTCGTGTTACTTAATTTGCTATGTTTATTCAATTCTCCTATATTTAAGAAAAATGACACATTTGTGGACCAGATTATAGATAACAAGTTACCCCCACTTAGTGCTTAAAAACAGATAACATTGAACACAGTAGTGATATTTGTTTTTCTGTTTTAAACTGTCACTTTTTGGCCACCCAACATTTGACACATCTTGTCACAGACTTAAGTGGCTTTTTCTAACTGAAATATATTTTATAGAAAGTGAACTAACTTTTTGAAATGGCATGAGCTGCCAAATGGGGCGCCATGTAGGCAACTACTAAAGTTTAAACATGTAGTTGGGCTTTTCATGACGTTAGATGAGATGAGATTTTTCAATGATTGTGTTAGGAAATTAGGCATTCCAAGCTGCAAAATAAAAGAAAGTTATGATAAGCGGTAGAACTCTTTATAACTTTAAAAAACAATTTGGATGGTTTATCTCCTGCGCGAGTCGATATTGAAAAATACATATTATTATATCCTTCCTTTAGTGATGAACAATAGGTGGTTTTTCCAATCTTATATGTTACATTTTCCGAGCATGTGCTGCTTGGACGACAGAAACCGGGGTTGTTGTTTTGGTTATGTGCTTATGAGGATAATGGTGAGCTTTGGCTCCTTCCAAGAAGTCAGTTGGGGGCTTTGAGGAGCAGTTGGTCAGCTGATGTTGAGGTCTAGAAGACTCCTGCTACATGAATACCAGTAAAAGGGCAAGGTGTGAGGCATAATTAACTCCTTCGCTCCCATCTATCAGCAGCTCTCCAGAGTGTGTTGCTTTTTAAAGCAGAGTCTACCAACATTAACATTGTCGGTGCTCATTGCTGTTTCTGGGAACCCAGGATGATATGAAGTGAGTACTTTACCATCTCCTCATAACTTATCTTTTTCTATGAGGACAGGGGAATGATTCTGTATATCATCGATCTGTGTAGGCTCATTGATATGGCATTGATAGTAATTAGAGAAAAGGGCATTTACAGGGTTTTTGTTAGACAATTTGTTCTTTGATCTATACCGTGGTGGAGCTCCTCCTAATAAAGTAGTTGCCATCCCCAAAACAACATAATAGCTTGCTTATGCTAAAACTGTGCCAATGCATGATGTACTGCACATTATTAGTAGGCCTGCAGATACAACTTACACCTATGTGAGGTACACTATATTATTTGGTCACTGTGCCTCCTGTCTGTTCCAATGATTTTACCCTCCTCCTGCAAGAAAATTATGAAAGCAGCCATCTTTGTTATGGGTAACTGGCGACAAACATTTGTGCTCTCTCCACAGCAGAGATATTCTGAATTGCTGGCACTTAATTAACTCTGCCAACACAGGCCCCATGTCAAATGTTGATTTGTTCTCAGGTGGCCTCCAAAATGGTAATTTACTAACATTCCCAGAAGATAGCTATCATTTTCGGGATGGCTATTTATACTTGAGTACAACATGAACACCTTGGAGAATGTTCCAGAAGTCTATTGCTATTAAATTGTCAGCCAACATTTTCTCGTAGAAAAAGGTTTTTAAGTAATCAAAATCTGACCTAATGGATAATGGAGTTGAATAGCATCTCAGATCTGCTCTGATAATTGAACAACCCCTTTTTTGTTATCTAATCTACATTGACTACACTTATTTTTGAGGGATTCACTTCCTTCATGTGTATTGCTACTTAATTTTGGTACGTTAATAATATGGACTATGCCCTCAGTTCCGTACCAATTCTCTTTTTTTGCTATACTTGATCTATTTTGTGTAATCTGAATTGGTCTGGTAGTGCTCCCTCTAGTGTTTTTTTGCATGGTCATGGTCAATGAATATTTCGGCATTGTTTTAGCGCTGGGTTTATTCCTAGCCGGCATGCGGCCTGGGACAGGTGGGATATGGTTCCTAAGAAAGTCTCTGATTACACCATGTATGGCTGACAGGGTCTGTGGGTGACTCGCCCCTCCTTTTATAGTACACTGAGGAATCTCAATCCTCTCTGGTGGTTTATGGAAGCCCCTATTCATGTTACTCACGTTATTCTTCAGTGCACTCACTTCCTTCGTCAGATCCTCAACTAACAAGTGCACATTATTAATTTCATTAATATAAACAGAGGAGTGCTCACGGGGGTTGCCTTGATTTTGTGGCTTCACCAGTGCGTGTTTAATACTAGTTTTATCCCCAGCTACGGCCAAGGTTCAAAACTGTATTGATTGTGGAGGCATCCATGACCCCCTGCAGTGGTCTAAATCGATTTGATAGCACAAAATCAGTCTCTGTCAGCCCAGATCAATTGTCAATGGTGTGTCTTACCTCCTTAGCAGGACTAACATGTGTTGGTATGTTGTCAGGGTTTGCTGCCATTAACAGTCCCTCCTTATGGTTGCTCTCATGTACTCTTGATAGGATAGAAGACGTGTTGTCCTCCATCTAGGTTTGGGTTTCTTAGTAAGACAACAGGGTCACAATCATAAAATTTGCCAGCTGCTTTTACCTTTTCCCCCTTACTTATATATGATAATTTAGTATGCTTAGTCTGTTTATTCTGTTTGAATTTCACACCTGCCTCTGCTTTAGATTGTACTAGGTAGGCTCAGAGGGATATGGCCATCTGGCTTTACACTGGGGTCATCCTCCCTACAGTCGCCAAGCAGTAGTTTGTTTTCATCTATAAAGATATTGACCACGTTCATTGGGGCCAAAAGATTTATTTTTCGAGCCATGCTCAGGTGAGGTGGTATTTTGGGCCTTGGGTTTGGATGTTCTTGCTCTCTTTAAAAGACCAGCGGCTGGACTTTAATACCACCACCGAACTAACTACGAATGGTTACAAAATGATGGAGCAAATAAAACAAAGAAAATGTATTAGTAAATGGGTGAATGTCTTGGTAGGCAAGTTTCAGCCTAAACACTTTTCAAAGATCAATTTAACACCCCCCAAAATTAATGAGGAGCAGATACAACAATTGGCTTTATGTATTATCTTGAACTTTCAGCGTATTCTGTGAGATTTTGTTTGAGGTTATTACTCCTCCACGTAAAAGGAGCAAGATCATTCACAAAGAACTTTTTTCTATTAATATAAATAATGTTAAAATACACCACATGACATATTTACACTCTGAAAATGTCTTCCTTTACGCACCTCAGCCCGTGTACACAGGCTTTTCCACTAGCCACAATGAATGAAAATCTAGACCTTTACATTAACATTGGAAACATTAGATACACTTAAAAACATTTTAAACGGGGGATTCCAAGATGGCGGCCGGCAGAGGAGGACGTGTGTAGGTGTCTCGCCCCGCCGGGCCACACCGACAACATTCACCATAAAGTGATTCCGCTCGGCACTCCAACCCCATGGAGTATAAACTGAAGCAAAGGTGAACTCCAATGAGAAAGGGGGAAGCCGTGAGACACTTGCACACGGCGAGCGAGGTAAACAGACTCAGAACGCAGTACGGCTCCGAAACATAGGGCCCCCCCAGGCTAACAGGCAAAAGCTGTAGCAGCCGCAAGTAGGACGGGGCACGGGCGTCAGAGGATACAATGAGATCATTATCCCCCTCCACCCCCCGGGACACCAATCGGAGCCACAAGCGATTTCCGGCGAGAAGAAGAGAGCCCCCAAGATATGCCCGCGTGACGTAGTGTAAAAGCGCCAGGCTGCAACAAAGCGCCAGAGCGGCAGTGACACCCCCCCGCCAGGCAGGCCGGGAAAAGACACAGAAGTGGGCTACTAAGGCTGGGAATGAGGGACAGCAGTGCCAGACCAGGCCCCCGCCCCAACGAAACTAAGGTGGAGAAAGAGAACACTTCAGAGGTGGAGAGGAACCCAAGCAGGAGGTGCCACATGAGGCCCCAGCCTTTGATCCTCCCCCGGGGATGCAAAAGGCTGCGAGGAAACTAGCCTGTGGCAAAGGAGACCCGGTCGGGGGTGTTCAGCACACCAAACGGGAGCACCAGGGTAAACACCAGCCGGGCAAGACGGCCCCGACAGAGCAACATCAGGGAGAGCGGACCTCTACACAACAAAAACGGACTCAACAGAGCCCTGGAGAGCAACAGACATCAGGGGGGAATCGGCACCGGCCCCACCAGAGCGGAGCCCCACCAGCAGGAAAGTGCCCCGCATCCAGCGTACCGGAGAACAAGATATACCCGCCCAGAGCAGGACCAGCAGGAGAAAAAACCAACAGCATCTGCAAACTCTACTCAACACCTGGCGGGCGGGCCCACGACAGAGTCTCCACAGCACAGTGAGTACAAACACCAAGCAGAAGGAAGGGACTCTCCCAACGACAGGAAGCGGCCCATCAGAATCACACAGCCACACTGCTGTACAAAAATTAACACAACAGCTAAAACAGCACATACAGTGGGGGCCAGCGAAAAGTAGGCAACCATAACCAGCAAGGGGAAAGCCCACGACTGAGACCAATGACGCAGAGGAGGACCATAGCCTCTACTTGGCCACAGGCAGAGGCTCTCCACCCTTAACAGACCAGCACCAAGCTACTACCGAGGAAGGGGGTTCTAAATAAAGGAGGAAACCACAATTGGTAGCACAAAAGGAAGCAGGCAAGAGAGCCACACTAAGACACTGGGGAAGGGGCCAAGGAGGAAAAAGATTTGAAGAAAACTACCCTCAAAACACAGCAAGGACAAAAAGAAGAGGAGGACGCCACTCTACCAACGCATTCAGTGGATAAGTCTGGAGGGGGACCCTACCAAAGAGCCAGCGTACATCAAAACAACCACAACCTGACAAGCACCACAGAAGGTGAGTACAAATAACATCACAACAACAGCATTTATGTCCAAGTCCAGACTGAAAACCACAACCCCAGCTCATTCCTCCCCCAAAGGGAAACAACTTAAAAATCTATAGCAGCGGTGCAGCTCAGACGACACAGCAACAACGCGACGGGGGTAGTCCAGTTGAGGAACTCCCGGCCAAGAACAGCAGGAAATGGGGGAGAACACCATGACCAAAGCAGGCATGCAAAATTGCTTTAAAGAATTCCAGGAACAAATTCTACTCTCCTTTCAGGAACAATTTAAACCGCTGAAGGAGGACATGAAACAATCTCTGCAGGAGGTAAAAACAGGCATTGTGAAACTGGAAGAAAGAACTGACACACTGGAAAAATGGTACAACAAATAGAGGATGACACCCAAAAATTGGATGAGGTACTAGAACAACTATCATGCCTGTCTAGCAACCTGGAACTCCAATGTGAGGACTTGGAAAACAGATCAATAAGATCCAACATTAGAATTAAAAACCTATCAGAATTGGTGGATGACAAACACCTAACTGAAATGGTCCTCCAACTCTTCTCGGAAGTTATAGCCGAGGGCACGGGAAACCAAGGTCCAGGTTGGCAGACTGCACCGAGTAGGCCCAAGAAGACCAGCCGAACCAGGGACACGACCAAGGGACGTCCTGGTAGCATTAACATCATACGCCCAAAAAGAGCAAATTCTACGAAAGGCAAGAACAGCGGACCGCTGAGAGTGAATGGCCAAGAAGTACAACTGTACCAGGACCTTGCCCAATATACGCTCCTGAAGAGAAGAAAAATGGGTCCAATAGTCCAACACCTAACGACCAACCAAGTGAGATACAAATGGACGTTCCCGTTAGGACTCCTGTTTACATGGGAAGGGAGACAACACAGGACCGCAACATGTGAGGAAGGGGAAAATTGTTTACGCTTGCACCAGGAAGATGCAGATGACCAGGAACAAACATGGATGGACAAAAGGCCTTGGGAAACTAGATGGCTGGAAAGCACTGGTGAAAAGAAATCGAAGAGGTAGGAGAAGATGAAGACCAATCAAGTCCTATGACCTCACAAGTAAGAAAATGGAGGTCACCAAACTTTGACAATGGGTTGGGCACCCAGCTGGAAAAACGCAATCCAAGGCCCAGGGGGAGAAGAAGGGAAGGCGATGGTGGAATCCCAAGTGGGTTTAGGATCCCCCACAAGTTAAACCTGAGGTTGTTTGGGGGCCAGGCGCGAGGACATGCTGTCTGTGCGCTTCTAGGAACCTAGCCCCTCCTCAGGGGGAAAGGAAAGTTGGGGAAGGGAAGGGAGAGGGTGTGGGGTATGGGGTGTGGAAAAGGGAGAAAGGGTGGAGGAGAGTAAGAAGAGCTAAGGGGAGAACCAGCCGGTGGTGGGGCCGCAGGGACACAGGAACTGAATTAGTGGAATATGGCTTGTGGGAACATAAAACCAATGAAAGTCCCGACATATAACGTTCGAGGGATCAATACTCCAATTAAGAGGAAGAAATTAGAGCCACAGGCCTGGAGATAGCAAGTAGACATCCTCATGTATCAAGAAACACACATTAAGAAGGCAGACTGGGGCCAGATTAAAATTAGAGGGGCATCACAAATTTACCAAGCGAATGGAGGGGGAAAGAGAGCAGGCGTTCTAATAGCCATACAAGACAGGATAAATGCACAAGTACAGAACTTCCTAGCAGACAAAGAGGGGTGATACCTCTTTCTTAACATAGATGTAGAAGGCAAGCTATTGACACTAACCTCGATCAATGCCCCCATCACGGGGCAGGACAGTTTCCTAAAAGGGGCCCTGATGACACTTGTGGGATTCGCCACTGGGGAAATTATATGAGGGGGCGACCTGAATCTAGCATGGGACCCCAGACTAGACAGAAGCTTTAAGGCACAAGCAGGGACAAACACCCCTTCAAAAACCCTGAAAAAAGCATTTGAGACTTTAGCTCTCCACGATTTATGGCGCGCCACGAGAGGGGAAACTCCGGGCTTCACCCACTTCTCACACGTTCACAACTCCCAATCAAGAATAGATTACACCTGGGCATCCACGGGCCTAGTGGGGAAGGTGGGCAATATAGAATTAGGACCAATAGCCCTCTCAGATCATGCACCGATAACGCAACATTCAACATTAACAGGATGCGGGGAGGGATCTGGACATGGAGATTCCCAACAGACATACTACAAGATAGCCTTATAGTGGACACAATAAAAGAAAAGATTGAACATTACTTCTCCGAAAATGACACAGGTGCAAAAAACCAAAAGGCGGAAATAGCGATCCTACGACTAAACCATAAATACTACATTAGCGCCAACAAGGCGGACAAATTACTGGCAAGACAGCTCAGTGAAAAGGGTTGGAAGACAACTATACTGAAATTAAAAGACAAATATGGCCAAATAAAGACATCTAATAAGGAGGTGGGGGAAATAGTGCGAGACTATTACCAAACCCTATATAAATCAGACGAGCCGAGGGAAGATTAACAAAAGAAATATGTAGAGAAACTCCCCCTCCCCAAGATCTCAAACGCATACAAGATGATATTAGACAGGGACATACAGGTAGAGGAAGTCCTCAGCGCAATCAAAAACCTCCCTAGAAAGAGAGCTCCGGGCCCAGGCGGCTACCCGGATGCCTTTCTACAAGAAATATCAAGATGTACTAGCCCCAAAGCTAACAAACCTGTTTAATAGCTTCTGCACTAAAGGGTACATAACAAGCTCCATGAACAAAGCGAAACTGGTAGTCTTCCCCAAACCAGGAAAGGACCCATCACTTCCGGGGTCATACTGACCGATAGCCTTAATTAATCTGGACGCAAAACTATACACAAACATTTTGGTGGAGAGACTAACACAGCTGATCCCGACACTCATAGGCCCGGACCAATCAGGATTTATACCCACAAGACAAACCGCTGACAACACACACAGGCTGAGCTACCTAATCGAGAAAGTAGAACATACTCACACCTCAGCTATCCTCATGTCCCTGGACGCGGAGAAAGCTTTTGACAGAGTGGAGGGGACACAGCTCTTTCACACAATGGACAACATGGGATTCGGGGTGAAATAATTGCAAATGGTCAAAGCCAACTATAAAACACGCTTGTTGCGAATATCCCTGAATGGAACCCTATCGAGACAGGTGCCCTTGAGTAGAGACACCAAACAGGGATGGCCACTCTCACCCTCATTGTACGATATATTCCTGGAGCCGCTCCTGATTCAGATTCTGGAAACACACCAGGTAAAGGGTATAACAATGGGAGGGGTCGAACATAAAACCATGGCCTTCGTGGACGATATGCTCATAACATTGACAATGGAATTATATGAGACGATGGGAAAAGACCCTGGGTGAGCCCATTGCGAGGAAACAATGGTAATATGTATGGAACTTAATCCCCAAACTAACCTGCTCAATACAGATGAGAGAAATGTGGCAGAAAGTTATACTACAATGGCACTAAACCCCCGAGAGGCTTCACGCAATGTATCCATCCACTAATGACAAATGCTGGCGAGGATGCCCCACGAAAGGGGACTAGAAACACATATGGTGGCGCTGCCCAAATCTCCAGCACTTCTGGGGGGATGTGAAATCCCAAGTAGGCAAAATTATACAGAGAACAGACCAACTGCAGGACAAGGTATGGTTGGCGGGACTGTGGGAACCGGGTCAAGGGTCCCCAACGAAAATACAGCAGAGGGGATTAATGGCCCTAGTGATAGCGTTGTGACTGACAATAGCCCAGCATTGGAAACAAAAAACACTGCCAACGATATACGACTAGCTGCAAAAAGTGTGGAGGGTTGTCTCACTTGAATGGATGACTTACAAACTTCAAGGAACCCACAACGCATTTCAGAAAGACTGGGGAAACATCCTAATCTACCTACAAAGTGTCTATATGCTCCAGTGGTGCCCACACAATATAAGAATCCTGGACATTCTGTAAAGCTACCTACACCCCGGTGGAAGAATCAGACCACAGCACCCATGGGGGGAAAGGGGAGGCACAAGGGAGTTGGGGGAAATTGACGACAATGTTGTTGTGTATTTTTAACTGTAAAACCAATAAAACCTGTTTTTAAAAAAAACATTTGAACATTTCATCATCAACATTTTGAGTTTATTTCAGAAATAAGAAAGGCCATAAAATAATCCTACAGTACAAGACAATTTAATTATCAAGAAAGTGGGCATCCTTACGAGTTCGGCGGTAACGCAACGGTCCTACCGGCGGGTTGCCGCCAGACTTGTAACACTGTTTCCGCTGCCTGAGATCCAGTTGCCACCGGGACATTAAAAGTCATGGCGGCCCGGTATATCGGGCGGTGGATGTTAGGGAGGATTCTCATTTTATGGCTAATTTCCCTTACCTATAGAGTCCCCCAGCAGCTTTGCTGGATTTGAAGGGTTTGTTTCCTTTTTACCTGCTAAGAGTGAGACTCTTTTTCCCACTCTTAGGCATTTTTGCTACGTGTGTTCTAGGCTATTTTTGTGTTTAATGCCTATGGTATCTTTCTCAACCCCATAGGAACCATCTTTATTCACATGTTACACAGCACCCTCAGTGCAGTGACACAGGGGTGTCGTAGCGACCCCCAAACATAGACTCCTTATCCTGGGACTGACTACTGTCTCCCAGGGCATGCAAAGTCCCCATTGACTTTACTAGTCAAATCCTATGAACTGAACCAGTACAACCCATCTTACTATGGAGGTACTGGAAGGGGTTAATAGTTTTCCCCTATGTTCATTTTCGAGACGGTACCCTACAGTCCCTCTCTCAAAAGTTTCTGGCTGGTGGCAGTGGTTACTACCATAAATATTCGACCGTGAATATTTCCCTATGGGATTTTCCCATTGTTCGAGGCTACCACATTTTCTGACAGCCTCTAACATACCACCGGTGCATTTTAATATTAACTTTGCTCCGGTAGGTTTTATTTGCCAGAACTTTAATATAACTTCTTTCTCGTATCTTCCTCTAAACTCCTAACCCAGGTCGGGGATCCTTTGTTCATCTTTTTGGGAGGCTTCTGCCGAAAAGCCCTCCTTTCAGCGCCACTGAGTCTGGGGTGGGTCCATTGTGTGGGAGGGGGAGTAGGACCCCTGGACAGGGTTGCCTCAGCAACCCATGTCGCACTCTATCCTGATAGGCTGGAGGGTCTCCCGCCAAGATGACCACTCCACTGTGTGAGTGACAGCTAGGCTGTATATATGGGGATCTTTTTGCATAAAAGCCGGGTCCTGAGGACTGGAAGAGCAAGATGTCGCCACTAGAACTAAGAAGCCGAAGAGGAGAGAAGCCAAAGACATCTGCAACGATTGAACCACCGGTGAAGCCCTGCTGCAGCGTCTCACCACTTTTCTCCATACGACGAGAGAAGATCTTCACCTGCAAGAGCCTTCTTCCCTTGAGCTGGTGGGGCCAACCAGTTTGCCAATCGCCTTCCCGGACCTGCCTTGGTCGAATCTCCCGTACCCTGTACTCTGAGGCCGGATAGCCAGGCACCAGTCCACCCGGACCGCGATTAAAAGGAGCGTACCTTTTATTCGTCGGGCAGCACCGCGGCTGGTTTCATCCCTGGGTAATGCAGTAACTCGAACCTTCCTCCATGACGAGAGCCTCTCTTCCTCTGCTGGATCACCCAAACAGCAGGAACTACCAGGAACAACTGCCACCGCAGGAGCCACCTCTTCATTTTAAGGTACATTTTTCCACCAGTCCGCCCTTTCTTCACGGTAGTGCTAAAGGTGTTTGAAATCCTTTAGCTACATGTTGGGTTGGCCGACCCCCTGTCTTAACATTGTCTTTTCAACGTCTGCAACCACCTTTTCAAATTCGTTAACAAAAGACTTGACTGCAGCTAAAAGAACATTTTGCTCCTGGGCCCTTGCCCTGTACCACTGACTCTGGCACAGGCCTACTGACTCTGGTCACATTTGTTAGATCTGCTTTCTTTAGATTGATTCTCACTGAGAACTGTGTTGGTGCACCTATTTCTTTTAACTACACTTTCCTTCCCATGCTTAAACATTGTGAAATGCCATTTTGCTCAGTTTTCATCTTAAGTATTGCCTATACTGATGCACTGTCTTGCTGAACTAGTTCACAAACTAATGGGAAGGGTTGCTAGGCTGTATGAGGAACTATTTCTAGATACCTTGTGTTTTCCCTCCCTTGTGAGGAATTGTTAGAGGATCCCTTGTGTGTAGTTTTCACTGTGCCATTTTGCTCAGTTTTCACTCTGTTTCACTTGGTCTACAATTCAACTTGGGGGTGTGCATATTTTTCCTTTGACTTAATTTAACTTACTTGATAACTGTGATAGATGTGTTTTCTTAGAAGTGTATAAAATAAATATATATCTACTTTTTTTTAATACCAAGCTTTGGTCAGTGTTTCCTTGTACCATGGTACAGTAGACCTATCGTGTAAACCCTGAATACTGCTCATCCCCCTCTTGAGATAAGTCGGACTGCTCAGCCACAGCTACCAACTAAATCTTTGTGGTACAGACTGATACCAAAGGGGATTTATTGCTCTCACCTGTAGTCCTACTCTGGTGTAGTGCTCCCTAAGGGAACTGCACTGGATTCTGCCGAACACTGGTGTACAGCGGTGAGGATAAAAGTATTGGATTTACATTTTAGAGTTCTGCTCTGAGGCTAAGAGTGAGGTACAACCCTGTGTGGTTGAACTAGAGCCTGAAGATTCAGATCTAGTAGGAGGCCAGGAACTCATTGGAGATCTTGACCCTGTGGACCATCCTGAGCTGCAGTCTTTACTGGCAGAAGGTGGACCCCAAAGGGCAGACTTCAGTAGGGGACAAAGAGAATGTCCAACTCTGGAAGGTCTTCGCCACCAGGCAGCTTCTCAGCTTGAAGGGCAAGAGCCTGGGAAGTACAGGTTACACTGGGAAGATGGCCTCTTCTATAGTGAACCATCAGAGTCACTCCCTGGGACTACAAAAGACTTGTAGTACCCCAAGCAAACCGACTCCAATTCTTGCAACGAGCCCATGAGATACCTTTGGCTGGTCACTTGAGCTTCAAGAAGACCAAGGAAATTCTCTCTCTCTACTTTTATTGGCCTAAAATGGGGGCTGAGGTAGATAAGTATTGCAAGAGTTGCCACACTTGCCAAATCTCTGGTAAAAGTGGCTCCAAGAATGTGGCACCTCTAGTGCCTCTCCCTGTGGTGGGAGTACCATTTGAGAGGGTACGAATCGACATTGTTGGTCCCCTTGATCCTCCAACTTCTTCAGGCAACAGGTTTATACTTGTTGTAGTAGACCATGCTACTAGGTTCCCTGAAGCAATTCCTATGAGGACTGTTACAGCTCCGGCTGTAGCTAAGGCCCTCCTTGGTATTTTTACCAGGGTTGGGTTTCCTAAGGAGGTCATATCTGACAGGGGGTCACATTTTATGTCCCACTACATGAAGGCCATGTGGAAAAACTGTGGAGTTACCTACAAGTTCTCAACAGCATACCATCCTCAGGCAAATGGATTGGTGGAAAGCTTTAACAGAACCATGAAGAGCATGAATGGAGCTTTAGAAGACCCTCTTAAGAAAAATTGGGGTCTTCTACTGCCATGCCTTCTCTTTGCATATAGAGAAGTCCCTCAGGAGGGAGTGGGTTATAGTCCCTTTGAACTTCTCTATGGCCATCCGGTCAGAGGTCCATTGGCCCTGATCAAGGAAGGGTTGGAGAGTGCTCCTTCCCCCACGCCAATCAGAGTCACTGTCTATGTGATAGGACTCCGGAGGAGAATGCCACACATGATGGCTGAAGCATGTGATAACTTGAAAGCAGGTCAGACTCTGGTCAAGCATTGGCATGACTAGAAGGCCAACATGCTAGAGTTCGCTCAAGACCAGCTAGTTCTTGTTATGGTCCCAACAAGGCAGAGGGCCTTGCAGGACAAATGGATGGGACCCTTCAAGGTTGTGGGAAAACTTGGAGAGGTGAACTATCTGGTGAATTTAGGCAATCCTATGGAGGCTCCTAGAGTCTTTCACATCAACCATATAAAAGCTTATGTCTCGAGACCAGAACTGGGAACTTTGCTTCTAGCTTCTGCTCAAGAGGAAGAGGAGAGTGAATCTCTACCTGACCTCCTCAGAGCCAAACCTTTAGATGAGAAAATAGAAGGAGTTAATCTCTCTTCTAATCTGACACCTGAGCAACAGGAGGAGTGCAAAGTTTTGTTGAATCAATTTGCCTACCTGTTTTCTCTAGCACCAGGTTTGACCCCCCCCCCCCTCCCTTGGGCTAGCATGATATTCAAACTTGTGACTGTTTACCTGTCAAAAGCAGAGGCTACAGGATGTCAGAAAATGTAAGAACCCACATTAAAGGAGAGGTCAACAAGATGCTTGATCTCGGGGTAGTAGAGCCCTCTACTAGTCCATGGTCTAGCCCAATTGTGTTAGTACCAAAGGCAGGATCCAATGAGTTGAGATTCTGTGTGGACTATAGAGCTCTAAATGCAGTCACTAAGATGCCCATCCTTTGCCAAGGACAGATGAGCTGGTGGATAGACTTGGTTCAGCCAAGTTCCTCAGCACATTTAATCTCACGTCAGGCTATTGGCAAATAGCCCTGACTGACCATGCCAAGAGAAAACTGCATTCTCCACCCCAGTTGGCTTATACCAATTTAAGGTTATGCCTTTTGGATTAAAGAATGCACTTGCTACATTCCAAAGAATGGTTAATCAGGTTCTGAATGGGATGGAGGACTTCTGCATGGCATACTTGGATGACATTGCAGTGTTCAGCTATACTTGGAAAGAACATGTTGACCACCTAGGATATGTTTTGCAGGCTCTGGAACAGGCCCATCTGAACATAAAGGCAAGCAAATGTCAAATTGGTCAGAGTAAAGTGGTCTACCTTGGGCAATGAGGTAGGAGGTGGTGAAATAAGGCCTTTGCTCAGCAAGAGTGAAGCTGTGCAAAATTGGACAACCCCTTCTACTCAAACCCAGGTGAAAGCCTTCCTAGGCCTCACTAGGTACTACAGGAATTTCATTGAGAACTATGGATCCATAGCTTCTCCACTGAATGTGATCTCTTCTCCTAAGTTCCCTAAAAAGATCAAATGGAATGAGGGGTGCAATCAGGCCTTTGCAAGCCTAAAGAAAGCCCTTTGGCAAGCTCCAGTTCTCGGAGCTCCTGACTACCACCAACCCTTCATTGTACAAACAGATGCTTCCAATATAGGTATAGGTGATGTACTCAGTCAACTGGATGAGAAAGTTAGGGAACACGCCATTTGCTTCATCAGTAGGAAACTGAAGGAACCTGAAACAAGGTGGGCAACTATTGAGAAAGAATGTTTTGCCTTTGTGTGGGCTTTGAAGAAGTTTAGACCATACTTGTATGGATCTACTTTCATCATTCAAACAGACCACCAACCCTTGAGATGGTTAATGCAAATGAAAGGGGAAAACCCCAAACTGCTAAGATGGTCAATCTGCCTCCAAGGGTTTGATTTTACCATTGAGCACAGGTCAGGATGTCACCACCAAAATGCTGATGGTCTCTCTAGGATGTTTATAACTGGCTACAGGTAAGAGACTCATCCAGGAGTGGATTAGATCCTCCTTTCCCTTAGTCTGGGGTGGGGGGCGAGTGTTAGGGAGAATTCTCATTTTATGGCTAATTTCCCTTACTTATAGAGTCCCCAGCAGCTTTGCTGGATTTGAAGGGTTTGTTTCTTTTTTACCTACTAAGAGTGAGACTCTTTTTCCCACTCTTAGGCATTTTTGCTATGTGTGTTCTAGGCTATTTTTGTGTTTAATGCCTATGGGATCTTTCTCAACCCCATAGGAACCATCTTTATTCACATGTGTTACACAGCACCTTCAGTGCAGTGACACAGGGGTGTCGTAGCGGCCCCCAAACATAGACTCCATACCCTGGGACTGACTACTGTCTCCCAGAGCATGCAAAGTCCCCATTGACTTTACTAGTCAAATCCTATGAACTGAACCAGTACAACCCATCTTACTATGGAGGTACTGGAAGGGGTTAATAGTTTTTCCCGTATGTTCATTTTCAAGAGGGTACCCTACAGTCCCTCTCTCAAAAGTTTCTGGCTGGTGGCAGTGGTTACTACCATAAATATTCGACCGTGAATATTTCCCTATGGGATTTTCCCATTGTTCGAGGCTACCACATTTTCTGACAGCCTCTAACATACCACTGGTGCATTTTAATATTAACTTTGCCCCAGTAGGTTTTATTTGCCAGAACTTTAATATAACTTCTTTCTTGTGTCTTCCTCTAAACTCCTAACCCAGGCCGGGGATCCTTTGTTCGTCCTTTTGGCGGGCTTCTGCCGAGAAGCCCTCCTTTCGGCGCCACTGAGTCTGGGGTGGGTCCATTGTGTGGGAGGGGGAGTAGGACCCCTGGACACGGTTGCCTCAGCAACCCATGTCGCACTCTATCCTGATAGGCTGGAGGGTCTCCCGCCAAGATGACCACTCCACTGTGTGAGTGACAGCTAGGCTGTATGAATGGGGATCTTTTTGCATAAAAGCAGGATCCTGAGGACTGGAAGAGCAGGACGTCGCCACTGGAACTAAGAAGCTGAAGAGGAGAGAAGCCAAAGACATCTGCAACGACTGAACCACCGGTGAAGCCCTGCTGCAGCATCTCACCACTTTTCTCCACACGACGAGAGAAGATCTTCACCTGCAAGAGCCTTCTTCCCTTGAGCTGGTGGGGCCAACCAGTTTGCCAATTGCCTTCCCGGACCTGCCTTGGTCGAATCTTATGTGGTGTCGCTGTATTACATTAACAAGCAAGGGGGAACCAAGTCTTCCCCTCTCGTGGACCTGTCCATCCAGATTTGGGAGTGGGCTGTTCTTCATGGTGTACATTTGACACGGTACTGTCCTTTGTATCCTTCTTAGCAGAGTTGGGCGTCCACGTTCTGTCATGCAGAACTTACCTTTCGGCGGTTTCCGCTTACCTTTCTACGGACCAATGCTCTTACTCTCTGTGTAACCCAGTGGTTAAGAGGCATTTTGCAGGCTTGACACGCCTCTATCCTCCAATTCGTAGTCCGCACCCGTCGTGGGATCTAAATGTGGTCCTGACGGCATTGTGCCATAAACCTTTCGAACCGGTGGCCACGGTGGACCTCAAGTACCTATCCTGGAAAGTGTCCTTTTTGGTCGCTGTTATGTCAGCAAGGCGGGTGAGTGAGCCCCAGGCCTTGTCGGAGGAGCATCCCTTCTTAGTTTTTCACAAGGATAAATCCTGCTTTCCTGCCGAAGGTGGTATCTGAGTTCCATCTGAATCAGTCGATCTCCCTGCCGGTCTTTTTCCCGAACCCTGCCTCAGAGGCGGAAAGGGTTCTGCATTGTCTCGATGTCAGAAGGGCTCCTAAGTTCTATCTGGACAGAACTTCCGAGTTTAGGACTTCTTCTCAACTGTTTGTGACCTTTGGTAACCCACAAGGTAAGCAGGCATCTAAGGCGACTATTTCTTGGTGGCTTGCCACCTGCATTACGGAGTCTTTCACTGTCCAAGGGCTGAAGCCTCCTAAAGGCATTCATGCACACCTGGTGCGGGGCAAGGCAGCCGCGGTTGCTTTTTAGAAATATGTCCCCTGGGAGACCATTGCTAGGGCAGCTACTTGGGCCTCCCCATCTGCTTTTTGTAAACACTATTGTCTAGACATGAGCTCAAGATCTGATGCTCAGTTTGGTCAGGCTGTGCTGAATAACCTTTTTCAGTAAGGGGTATTTCCATCCACCCATAGTTCCTGTTAGGAGTGCTTGGGAATCTCCCATAAGTATGGAGGAAAGGGGACGGGACGATAGATAAGGGGTGAGGGGCGATGCGCGGGGCGGAGCCGAGGTGGGTGGGGTTACGGCCGCGTGCCGGGCCCCGCGCAAGAGAGGAAGGACACATTTTTGCAAAATGTTTGGATGCTTTTTACAAAGTGCTCTGGTCCCGTCCCACAGGACGGAGAGATGTCCCATAAGTATGGAGGAAAGGGGACTATGGACTAGTGGTAAAGTGGTCACTACGGTGAGTAACCTGGTTATTTGCAATTATTGCATGTAGGCTATGTTGATTTATATAATTTGAATATGTAAATTATGTTTTTAAAATGTTTACGTATATATTTCTATTATCGTAGGTATATACTTAATCCTGGTTCATTCATTATAAAATGCTATGCATATTTTACTTTTTATTTATTCTTTACTGGAGTTTTGTTATTTTAAGAATACATTTACTCTACTTTTGAATTGTTTTACATTTTATACAATTATTTGTTTTTGTGTGTGTACTTGTTATTGTTTTGTAGTAATATTGCATGTTTTTAAGGTTGTTTGTGAGTTAAAGTTACCATGATTTTTGATTTTAAAATAACTTAATTGTTTATTTATGGATAAAGTACATTTTGTTTTAACCTTCATTTTTGTATTTCAAATGTTTGTAGACATTAAGGGCCTGATTTACAAAATGTTTTAACATGGGGAAAGACCCATTGAAAACATTTTTGTACACCAGGCAATAGGTTCTTGTTGGTTTAACCCTAACACTTCTGTAAAAAAACATTAAAATCTTTTCTATATTTTTAAAAGTTTGCATGATTGTTTGTTACATCATTTTAAGTCCTATTGGGCCTCATTACGACTAGTGCGGAATGGGTTTAACAGCGCCGGTAATGGTGCCGGGGCCGTTAAACCCACTCTGCACTATTACGAGGTCCCCTCGCGGGACCCTCTCTGGACGTCTGGTTTATCCAGACGTCCATAGCAGGTCCCGCGAGGGGACCAGGGAGCTAACAACGGGCCCGTTTGTAATGGGCCTGTTGTTAGCTGCCTCCCCATTCCCATTGAGCCCTATGGGGGCTCGAATGGGAATGGGGAAGGACCGGGCCCGGGTTCCATGAAGGAGGAAATACCGGGCCCTCCATACTCGGAATGGCCCGGTATTTCCCCATTCAGGGAACCCGGACCCGGACACGATTTTGGAGGAAGCCATGCCCTTGTTAAGGGCATGGCTGCCACCAAAGTCGTAATGAGGACCATTGTGTTTGTTGTGACATTATTATTTATATTCATTTATTTTACTATATTTCTGTATGATGTAATTGTGTTACATTTAATCATGTTTTAGTAAAATATTAATTTTAAAAGTTTTGAACATTTGTATTTAATTTATATGACAGCCTCCACTTCACCTCTATAGCCACCCCTTACCCCCAATGTTAATCACTTTTTAAAAAGAGTATAATTTAAAAAGCCAAATTTTGAATTACAAAAAGTTCATTAGTGTAGGTTTTATGTATAAATACATAAATGTACTTGTCCATAATTTATATGGATATCATAATGAAAATCGCCAGAAACCGAGCAAGTATGTAAAACTATGCAGACATGTTATTAAAACATTCATATGTTATTTTAAATTCGAATGTGTTTATTATGTTTGTGTTATTATGGCGCTGTGGGACTTTTAAGTTGCTGTTTAACTTTTTAATAGTATTATGTACACATTTTATTTAATTCCATAGCACAGTTTCTTTTATCATAATTTGCTCTTTATATTCGGACCATTAAGGATTTTGCCTTACATAAGTTTTATAATGTCCACTGTTTGTTGTATTTCCATTGCGATAAATAATACTTTCAGTTTTATAAAGAGTTCCAGAAATAGAAACTTGATAATGTGTATAGTTTATAATGAAAGCATTCTGTTTTACACCATGTGCTATGTATCTTAGTAATATAAGCATAAGGTAGTTTATATTGTGTGTATCTTGAATATTTTGATTAACTGGTTGTTCACATCGTGCACGAGTGTTGTCTGTAAGACTGTGAACAAATCTTTAAATGGGATTTTGTTAACATTAGGAATATGTAAATGTATAACATTTACAGTTCAGGAAACTCCAAACAATCCAAAACGCAGCTGCCCGTCTCCTGATTGGCCTATCACCTAGAGAAAACATTAGCCGCGCACTCAGAGTCCTACACTGGCTCCCTATTGGTCGACGGACACCCTTTAAAGCCATGTGCATCACTCACCGTGCCATCTACAACACCAGCCCCAAATTCCTTCAGGATAAACTCATATGCTAGCAGCCCACCAGGAACCTCAGATCTGGCGGAGCGCTACTCCTCGCAATCCCCCATTGTAGCTCTACCAGATTGGGAGGATTATTTTTCTCCATCCAAGCTCCTACCATCTGGAACTCTCTCTCCACATCCGCCACATTGGCAACCAGCTCGCATTCAGAAAAGCCCTCAAAACGTACCTAGCTAGTCCCTACCACAACCTGAATACCCCTCTCTCTGCGGTCCCTTGACTTTCCATGCACACAAGCACCGGCCTCAGACTCACTGAAACATCAACAAGTCACATTGGAGCTTCCTTCACTCTAACTGCTGCACTCTCGGTACTGGACAACACCTGGCAATCTGATGTGAACATGTATGTAGAAATGTTTTGCAAATACTTTTTTCTTACATTGAAAAGTTTTTGGACAGCCGGTCAGCCCTTGAAATATGCACAAGAGTCAAATCCTAACTCCCACCTCGGGTGAATGCCAAGAGAATCTCTTCCAGTAGCTCCTGTCCTATCTAATATCAAAGGGGCTTGCCCAAACACTCAGAATGCTTGACTAGATGGATCACTGGAGGTAGCAAATTAAGTGTGCCTAGTTGGATTGCGGAGATAGGATATGTTATGCATTTAGATGGATTGTCCCATCTAATATCAAAGGTGCTTGTCCAAGCACTCTGAATACTCGATTAGATATGATATGATATGAAATGGCATTTATAATGTGCGCCTGTACACAAATGTTTCTAGGCGCGACAAGACAAAGAGGAGGAAACAGAGAGAGGACAATACAACAATCTTACTAGGCCTTGTTTCATTCAGATCACGCAAGTGCAGGGAAGTGGATGGGGTGAAGTGCCAAAGGGGGGGTGGGACTGGAGGTAGAAAATGAGGTGCGCCTAGTTGGATTTTTTGGAGATAGGATAGGGCATGCACTTAGATGGATTTTTGAGGGTAGGAATGGTGACGGACTAAGATGGCTCTTGGGAGTATGAAACGGTACACACGTAGATGGATATTTTTTGGGGTTGAAAATATATCATAGGCCATAGGTGAGATCCTTACACTACCTGCAAGGACATGCCATAGAGCTGGGCCAAGAAAAATGGGTGGCCTAGCACTGCAACTAATTAAAATATGTGGTTCACTTAGAGCATTACTCCTACAAGGTTCAGCCCACCCATGATGATGCAAGATACTTGTTAGCAACCACTTTGGACTTACACCTGCTTAGGTTATCCATTGGAACGCACAGTGGTTACACGCTAGTATTCCTTGACATTACGCTTATTAGATTATTTGGTGAGTGTCTGTAGAATGTGGAATAAATGTAGTAGCTATGTCTAAATATCTACTTACCTATTGCACTCACAGAATCCCATTAACCTGGTCCTATCCATGGTAGCATGTCTGCCCCTACCAGAAGATGCTCTAGGACAACCAGCCTATCGCTCTGGCAGACGCTGGGGTAGCTGTCCCATAGTGTCAAAAGAAAACAAACATCTGACACAGGGTTATTGAAGATAAACTCCTTCCTGGTTTAAGTTTTGTATAAACGCACCACTTCTATGGAAATCTGCCACAGGCACGGCTTTCCATCCACACACACTAGAATGCAGCTATGGCTATGACAAATCCGGTCTGGCTGGTCAAATAACTTTTCGCACTGAAACACCAGACTTGCCTCAGAACCTCTGCCATTAGAATACAGCGACAACCTACAACAAATTCGGTCTAGCTCGGTACACATTGGGTCTCCTGCACTAGTGCTCTGTCATGACCACCCTCAGCACCTGGCCAGGTACCTAACCTCTTGGGCTGATTACCGGAGCCTAGCCAACCCTTCTAAGTCCTAATTACGGCCAAATGCACACAAACACACACACATCTCCTCTTAGACCTTTTCCTGTGCTTGGGCTAAAGTCCTTGAGGGCGTTCCTACCACAAAGTGTGTTGCAGCCATACAAATAGGAAAAGGCGCTATATATATTACGACTAGAATACAATACAGTTATTGACCTGTTGCAACTGACAAACACGACAAGACAAGCACTGATATCTAACAATAATTCATAAGGATCGCATTGTTGGTTTTTAGTAAAATAGGTTCGAGGGGATTGGGTCCTCCGACGTATTCCATATCTATGACATGTAATCACCACAGCTGTGCTGCTTCGGAAACTTTTTTCGGTGTCTGCGTCCTGCGTCGATGACGTCGATGCGCCGTCGTCGAGGGCCTCCTCCGACGTCCGACGTCATCCGATGTGATAAGTAGGACGCACGACGCCCGTAGCCTCAGTTCCGTTTTTTCCGCGAACGTGTTGCTTCGTGATTCTCGGTTCACGCCTCGACTCTTTTGAGTTCTGTTCTTCTCGGTTCTTCGAACCTGTTCGTTTTGTGAAAATCCTTCGTGTGAAGATGTCTTCTACTTCGTCTTCGACCCCGCGTTCGGGTTTCAAGAAGTGCGGGGAGTGTGGGTCCAAGATGTCGGTGACGGACTCGCACGACGCCTGCCTCTGGTGCCTCGGGGAGGCCCACGACACGGATGACTGTATCGATCTCCCGGCGGTGGGCAGATCCTTGTCGCGAAAATACCGTCCAGCCAGTAGCGACCCCTGCTACTTGACCAGGCACCCCACTCCGGAGAGTTTGGTGGTGCAGGCGGCCACGGCCCCGGCAAAGCAGGCGTCGTACCCTACCATCCCTCCTGATAGGGACGACAAACGTTTTTATGGCTGGGCGAAGAAAGTGTTTTCTTCTGGTGCTATGGCGCTTCAGGCGGCCAACTCCATTTGTGCCTTGTCTCGTTTCACACACACTCTGTGGAACTGTGTTGCGTTAGCGGCTGAACATATTCCCGAAGGGGACGACCGGGATGGTTTCCTTGCTATGGTCCAGGATGGTAAGGATGCCATGTGTGAGTCCGTTCAGTCGGGTTTGGACTTAGCTGAATGCGTCAGTAGGTCCGTGGCGGCGAGCACCGTGATACGCAGGTTTGCGTGGTTGTCGAAGTCGGGGTTTGCTCCTGATGTGCAGTCTCGGCTCCTCAACATGCCCTTTGACGGTGAACTCCTTTTTGGCAGCAAGGCTGACGAGAGCCTTGAGAGGTTGCAGACCTCGAAAGCTGCAGCGAAGTCGTTGGGCGCTGCAGTTCGCCAACCTCTGCCTTTTCGTCCTAGGGGACAGCAGTGGAGGGGTGGTTCCTTTCGCTATTACTCGTCCTTCAGTAAAGCGAGAGGAGCTGGCAGTCAAAGAGGCCAACGCAGGGGTACCAGAGGTGGACGACAGGGTACCCGTGGTGCCAAGGCCGCTCGGGCAGTTGCCTCTTTGCCCTCAGGTAACGCCGCGGCCACTCCCTCTCAGTCATGAGGCCATGTCCCATGGTTCGCCGGTTGGGGGAAGGCTGGCGCAGCATCTTGTAGAGTGGCGTGCCATTACTTCAGATGTGTGGGTTCTGGAGATCATAGCCCACGGCTACTGTCTTCCCTTTCGGCACAGGCCTCGCGACAATCCACCGGGGAACCTCTCTTTGCAGAGTCCGGATCCGCTCCTTGCGCAGGAAATTCAAGCCCTGCTGGAGAAAGGCGCCATAGAACTGGTGCCTGTAGCGGAGAGGAACAAGGGATGGTATTCCCCTTATTTTTTGATTTCGAAGAAAGACTGGGGGATTGAGACCCATCATGGACTTGCGCGGTTTGAACAAACTCCTCAGGAAGGACAAGTTCAAGATGGTTACTCTCTCTCAAGTCCTCCAGGCCCTTCAGCTTCAGGACTGGTTGGTGTCACTCGACCTCAAGGATGCTTACTTCCATGTGCCGATCCATCCCAAGCACAAGAAGTACCTGAGGTTCGCGGTTGGCGACTCGCACTTTCAGTTTCGGGTCCTGCCGTTCGGATTGACCTCCGCCCGAGGGTTTTCACCAAGCTCATGGTGGTGGTGGCAGCGCATCTCAGGCAAGGGGGGATTCACGTCTACCCCTACCTGGACGATTGGTTGATCAGGGGGAGCTCTCCCGAGCAAGTCCTGGATCATCTGTCCGTCACCTGCCACTCCCTTCACAGGCTGGGCTTCCCCCTCAATTTAAAGAAGTCCCATTTGACGCCAACACAGCGGCTCCAGTACATCGGAGCAGTGCTCGAAACTTCCCTGGGGCAGTGTTTTCCTCCCCAGGTGAGGGCTCTTCACATTCAGCAGATGGTGCACAAGTTTCAGCATGCCCATACGCTCCCAGCGTTCGAGTTCTTGAGGTTGCTCGGCCTCATGGCATCCTGCATTCTTCTGGTGCCAGAGGCTCGCCTGCGGATGAGATCTTTGCAGTGGGCGCTCAAGACGCAATGGTCGCAGTCCTCCGGCAGGATGTCGGACCCGGTTCAGGTGCCGCCCTCGGTCGCCCGGGACCTTCTGTGGTGGGCCGTCGAAGGCAACTTGATGAAGGGGGCTCCATTTTGGCTTCCCTGGCCAGAGGTGACGATCGTGACGGATGCATCCCTCACGGGTTGGGGAGCTCATGCCAACGGGCTGACAGTCAGCGGTCGTTGGTCTCCGTCGGAGTCCAGACTCCATATCAATCTGTTGGAGCTGAGGGCCGTCAGGCTAGCCCTGAAGGCTTTTCTGCCGACTGTGCGAGGAAAGAGTGTCCTGATCCTGACGGACAACACAGTGGCCATGCACTACCTCAACAGAAAGGGGGGGGGGCAGGGTCACTTCCTCTGTGCAGGGAGGCGATGCAGCTCGAGTTCTGGGCAATCCAGCAGGAAGTTTCGATCTCGGCCGTTCATCTGGCCGGAGACGAAAACGTGACGGCGGACGCTCTGAGCAGGCAGAGCACGATCTCTCACGAGTGGGAGTTGGCTCAGGAGATTCTCCTGGAGATCTTCGCCCTTTGGGGGACCCCTCAAGTGGATCTCTTCGCCTCCAGTGTCAACCGGAAGTGCGAAAGGTTTTGCTCACGGGAATTTCCTCCAAAAGGAGCCTTAGGAGACGCGTTCGTGGTGGAGTGGTCATTCCCGCTGCTGTACGCGTTTCCTCCAGTCCCCGTCATCCCGCAAGTGCTGCGGAGGTTACGGAAGTTCAGTTCCCGGATGATCCTCATTGCTCCGGCGTGGGCTCGGAGGACGTGGTACCCGGACCTTCTCGACTTGTCCATCTGCCCTCCGCGTCGTCTTCCCTACCGAGACGATCTGCTCTCACGGGAGGGGGGTCAGGTTCTCCATCCAGAGGTCAGATCCCTCAACCTTCACGCTTGGCTTCTGAAAGGTTGAGGTATAGGGATTGGGACCTCCCTGAAGACGTGATGGAGGTGTTGCTTTCGGCCCGAAGGCCAGCAACAAAGTCTCTGTACCGTTGCCGTTGGCGTAAGTTCTGCGACTGGTGCAGAGTTCTGAATGTGGATCCTTTTGCATGTGACATCCCCATGGTTCTGTCCTTTTTACTTTCTTTGGCCCACAGGGGCTTGCAAGTGGGTACCATTAAAGGTTACCTGGCGGCGCTGTCCATCTTTAAGCGCTCGTCTGAAGAGTGTTCTTACTTTAAAATCCCTTTAATTTCACAGTTTCTGAAAGGGCTCACTAATGTATTCCCTACGTCCCCTTTCCTGGTGCCCGGTTGGGATTTGAACCTTGTTCTTAAGTTTCTTATGGGTGCTCCGTTTGAGCCTTTACATTCTTGCCCTTTGAGGCTGTTAACTCTGAAAACTGTGTTTTTAGTTGCGGTTACTTCCGCTCGCAGAGTGAGTGAGTTACAGGCACTTTCAGTTAAGCCACCCTTCACTGTCTTTCACAAGGACTGGGTTGTCCTTAGAGTTCGTCCTTCTTTTCTTCCGAAGGTAGTGACGGAATTTCATTTGGCCCAGAAGGTTGTTCTTCCGGCATTCTATCCTCCTCCGCATCCTGGTAAGGAAGAGGAGAGGCTCCATAGGCTTGATCCTAGGAGAGCTTTGAGCTTTTATGTTTCACGCATGTCCCGGGTCAGAGTGGACGATCAACTCTTTATTGGTTACGCTGGAAAGCGTTGGGGCAAGCTGTGACGAAACAGACTTTGTCTCGCTGGATTATTTTGGCCATCTCGGAGTGCTACCGCTTGGCGGGTAAGGACCCACCGGCTGGCTTGCGGGCCCATTCTACCAGGGGTATGGCTGCGTCTACTGCCCTGCAGAGGGGTGTTCCTATTCGCAACATCTGTGATGCAGCCACCTGGGCTTCTGTACATACATTTGTACGTCACTATTCCCTCGATTCCATCCGAGCACAGGATCTGGCCTTTGGCAAGGCGGTCCTTTGCTCTGCTATTTGATTGGCTATTCTAAATTTTGATTCTAAATTCTTTCCCTCCTCCTTGCTCTGGTACTGCTTTGGGAGTCTGTCATAGATATGGAATACGTCGGAGGACCCAATCCCCTCGAAGAACAAGTTACTTTCTTACCTGGTAACGTTCTTTCGATGGGATGGTCCGACGACGTATTCCATATCGCTCCCGCCCTGCCTTCCCCGCTGCAGAATTTCTTTTGCGATTGCAGCTTACGTTCCGCAAGGCTTTGTGCCTGACTGGCAGTTGACTAGTGTCACACGTTCTAGGGGAAAAAACTACAACTGAGGCTACGGGCGTCGTGCGTCCTACTTATCACATTGGATGACGTCGGACGTCGGAGGAGGCCCTCGACGACGGCGCATCGACGTCATCGACGCAGGACGCAGACGCCGAAAAAAGTTTCCGAAGCAGCACAGCTGTGGTGATTACATGTCATAGATATGGAATACGTCGTCGGACCATCCCATCGAAAGAACGTTACCAGGTAAGAAAGTAACTTGTTCTTTGATGTAATATGTTATCTATTCCTGTAAGTATTAAAGTACAACTGTGTGCTTTCCCAGAATGTTTACAAATATTGTTAATCATTGATTGTCCTGATAAAATGAACATATTGTCACTACAATTTTTTATTTGTTGTTCTAAAGATTTTACTTTTAATAGCATGTGCAAGGTTACATTAGCGTACAGTTTACTTCAGTATTGCTAATGAAACTTCGATGACTATTTTCATAAGGGTTGGGCTTGTGAAGTTTTTGTATGTAACTTTATTACTGTTTTTCTTTTGGTTTTAGCTTTAGTACTAATTTGTCATACTTTTGGAAGTTTGCTTTTATCTTTTGTTGTAACTGTTTTAAGTTTTATTGGTATACCAATTGGTGGTAACTGGTTGAATAAATTAAACATAGTCTGTCATATTCTTTCATACATGCAATATGAGCAGTGATTTTTACTCATCGTCATCATGTATTCTTTAATCACTTAATAGCCATAAAGCATACATAAATAACAACCATATTAGATGGGACAATCCATCATAGACTTAGACACACAATGAATAGAATAAAATGCATGTACAGGATGTTAAAACAGACAGGCTACTGGCATAGTTATGCTTACAAGCAAAAAGGGAACACATATCCTAAATTCATTAGTGTATGTATGTTGACACACCTCAACATGGAAAGGATTTCAAAACGTGTTTAACAAAGCATTACAGAGGAAAAGACATGATTATAGAATTTTATAGTAAACATGGGATATTCCTTAGGAACAGGCATTGTTATTGTTGCTTCCTCTCTGTGCCAGTATCAAAATCAATGAAGCCTTTCACAATGAGACAGTATAAGAATTAAAAATGAACATGTGTTCCTAAAGGAACCCTAAACATGCAGTAAGACTGGCATGAGACATAAGACAGTTTTCTAGTCTCCAAAAGGCATCCTTTATACAGTATCCTCAGAGTGCTTGTGCAAGATTAATAAGTGCTAAAAATGTGGGTGATCTCAGAGATACATAAATCAATAATACCAATGCAGGTTTAAGACAACCATTAAAATACCAATAGTAGTTAAAACAACATATCAGAAGTAGTTGGTAGTTTAAAAACAGCAACAGATTATTAAGAGGCCGGTTGTTGTGTCCTCCTATACCATAATTGTTTCAAAAATATCAAAAGAATCCAGGCTACCTTGGGAGCATCTACCGAAAGCACATACAGACCAGCAGGATGACACTAGGTGAAACCTTCCTCTCGCAGAAGCAGTTTCAATGTGCAACTCCTAATGTCAGAGTAAGCTCGACGTAGGTTAAGAAAATGATTAAGATCCTCTGCTGTGCCTGTGCATAATGGGCAGCTACTATCATCTGCAAGTCGTAACCAAACAGCAGTCGTAGCTCTCAAAGAGACAATTGAATCGGTCCCTTGTTAATAATATTCTTTGGGTTGGGTCATTTGCCCACAGCAGGTCTTTCTGCATGCCCCATGGTGAAATTAGAGCATAATGTCTATTGGAAGATTTTAATAATTCAGCTGACTCTTTATTCGCCTCCATTTGTGCCCTGAGCCTATTCTTTAATAAAGTAGCTGTGCATCCGTCTGTTATAGAGACATCATTAAAATAGGACTGAGCAGTGATATAGCTTTGTTTAATTGGTTTTGAGCGTGCGTTAACCAAGGAATATCAAGAGCATTCATTTTCCTCATCAGCACTATTATGATCTTCTGGGGGAGGGAGGCTCTCTTATTGCTCCCGACAAGTAACCAATGTAGCGTGGGTTGGATTACTAACTCTTCCTCCAAGAAGAAGGTAAGCCCCCACTTTAAGTGGGTTGCATAATTTGATGCAGATCGTGGCAAGGCTAAGACTTTTTTTTAAGAAGCCTTTTTCGGTGACTAAAGCTCAATGACCTTCATCAAACCCCATAAAGAGGACCCATACCTGCAACCCCACCTGACTTTTTGGGATAAACTTTCTTGATCAGGTCGGTGGGTTTAAATTTGGACATAAGCATGAATCACTTCACTCAAGGCTTGCTTGAATCAGTGTGTCTGTTCTATTATATCAGGAGCTCCTGAGAACTTGGACGCAATGTAGTCAAATTATGCACAGGCAGGGATTCTGGACTTGTTGCTAAATATGGGCGGAAATAAATCTTGCTGATTGCCCGAGTGACAAACCATGACAGCTGACTTCTCTGCATGCACTTTCAGGTCTAGGTTTGCCATAAAAGAGTATAAGCCGTCATTATTTTTGGAGGGCCCGAGGAATTCGAACCTGCAGCACTTTGTTATCTGCATATGCCAGGATTGAGAACACGGTGCAACCCAGTTTAGGAATATCAGCCCCTGTTTGCACTAAGAAGTCATTTAGAACATTAATATATAATCAAAACAAGAGTGGAGCCAGAACACAGCCCTGACGGACTCCTGCCTACACCTTGTAATAATCTGTACATTGTCGCCCATTGCCACTCCTAACACGAGGCATCATATCCTGGTGAATAATAACCAATAATTTTCAGGATTTCACTCGGGTTGATTCACCTTGTCAAATGCCGTGCTCAAGTCCATAAATGCCAAAAAGATAGGCTCCTTTCTAACATAGAGAGAATGTGTGATCAGGAGGTAGAAGTTTAAGATCTGCTCCCCTGTGCCGACCTCGGGCGGAATCCAAGTAGGACACGGGAGAGATTTCTGTCTTTCATCACCCACTCCTCTAGTTTCACCCACTGCTCTAATTTTGCCAGTAACGCACGTCCAAACATTTTAAAAGTACAATCCAGTAGGGATATCGGCCTATAGAATATAGGTTCACGCTGGTCCCCTTTCTTGTTATGTTATTTTGCATTTATATAGCGCCTTATATACCATTGGTATGGTCTGAAGGCGCTGGTAGGTTGAACGCCCTTGGCAACCAAAGTTCAGATCAGTAGAGAGAGTAGAAAGTCAAAAGGTGCGTGTGAGCACCGGCTATGTGTGCAGCTGGTGCAGTATTCGTGTAATAGCTGCTTCTTAGCGGTAGGTGTGGTGGTTGAGAGATCAAGAGTATGTGTTCGTTCTGGCAGGATTTATCCAGACCGAGTGTGGCTGCGTTATGCCTGAGGAGAACGCCTGGCTGGGGGGGGTGTAACCAGCAGTGTTTTACTTAGAGTGCTGTGGAGTATGCGGCAGATGTTAGTATGAAAACAGTTATACCAAATGGTGTCATAGTATCTCTGTGTTCTAGTTGAGTGGTGGTGTAGAGGGGAGAGTAAGCGTGGTGGTGTGATATGATGTGTTAAATGCTCTTTCAAAACGTTCTCTGCATTCAAAACCATACTATATCCGTCACGCAGTTCTATGCGCTCCAGTCCGTTCCATGCACTCCTATCCACTCCATGCATCCCAATCTGCTCCACACACTCCGGTTCGCTCGACGCACTCATGCGCTCCAGTCCGCCCCGCGCGCTCCAGTCTGCTCCGCGCATGCACTCTTGTCTGCCCCACGCGCTCCATTTCACTCGTTCCATCCACTCTACGCATTCAGTATCTCTGCGCAACTCGTCCGCTCTAGTAACAGGTCAGTTCCACTCTGGGCACTCGTTCGCTCCAGGCACTCGTCCTCTTTATGCCCTCACACGCACTATGTATTCACCTGTTTTGCTCACTCATCGGCTCTACGCACCCGCCCCCTCAATGCACTCGTCCCCTCTACGCACACAGCCCCTCTACGCACTCGGCCCTTTCTACCCTTGCTGTAAAGTTGCTTGCATCTTCTACTTCTCACAAGTCTAACAGCTTGTGGCCCTACATTGAGTCATCTTTTTCTTCAAAGACTTCTGAAACATTGTGCAAAGACTTTTCTACTTAACTTCAAGGAAGTGCTTCGGCCCATCTAAACTATTGCCTATTGACTTTGGCTTAGCCCGTTTTAACTGAATGACTCTTATTGAGGGATCTGAAAGTATTTGCCTGCTTAAGAAATATTTGTGGTAACTTGTTTGCTCTAATAATCTTTTTCCTTTTTACTTGCTCTTAACTAATCCTGAATGCCAACATTAATACATTAATGTCAACAGCACCCTAGCAATTGAAGTCACCTGTGGCTGTAGGTCTCTGCTGTATGCCATCCCGAATGGACTTTATGGTCTTTCCATGCAACCGGCCTACATCAAAACCCCTTCCAACGAAAACTTTCCATCACATTCTTTTGCATCAGATGCATCTTTTTGCATTATTTTGGGGGGTTCCCCCCAGCCCCCTTTGTTTTACCCTTAGAACCCCACCCCAATGAAAAATAACCCTTTACCCAATCCATATATGCATTCGATGCAAAAAGATTCGATGCAAATTTTAGTTGGAAAGGGTTTCGATGGAAACCTTTTCGATGGAAAGACCAGATACCCCAAATGGGTATTAACCGATTCTGAAATAAGATTGTGTAATTTTGAAGTATATTTGTGTGGTGTTTTACAGTGTCCCATCTGAAGACGGCTTACATTAACTGATGGTAAATACATGCATAATTGTTTTATCAAGAAACCTTGTGTGCCTCTGTGTAACTCCCCTACAGCTCACATTGACCCCTCTTGAGATAAGCCTGGCTACTCCACACTACCAACCTGTGTAGTACAGACTTATAGCAAAGATTGGGTTACTACTGCCAGGAGGTCAGGGTTGTTGTAGTGCACCCTATGGGTACTGCATACAATCTTGCCTAACAGGCGGGTAGAGCCTGGTGAGGCACGCCAGATATCGCTTAACCACCGGGTGAGGAAGAGAAAACTTAGTCTTCTGAGTTCCGGTAGGCTCCTGCTAGGCTGCACAGCAGGGAAGACCTGAGGCCACCCTGCTTGTTGATGTAATACATGCTGGTGGAGTTGTCCGTCTGAATGAGGACCACCTTGCCACAGATGAGCGGCAGGAAAGCCTCGAGGGCGAGCAAGATGGCTTTCCGACCAGCCAGTTGATATGGGCCTCGTGCTCCTGCAGGGACCAGACTCCATGGACGCTGTGGTTGTCCAATGTAGCGGGCCAGCCTTGCAGGGAGGAATCCAGGGTGATGGTCACTTGCAGGGTTGCCTGTCCGCAGGTTGCAGTCCGTGGACAACCAGACAAGGTTATGGTGTAGAAAGGGAGGAATGCTGACTAGCTCCGCTTGGGAGCCTGGCTCCGGATTCCATGAGGCTTCGAAATGCAGCTGTAATCTCATCTTGAGCCTCGCCTTGTAAATCAGCCTGATTACCACTACATACATGTTTATTCAAAATACTCTTATGTCCCGTCCCCTTTCCTCCATACTTGTGGGACATTCCATCCTTCGGGACTGGACCGGAGAACTTTTGTCAAAAAGCATAAAAAATGTAAAATGTGTCCTTCTTTTATTTTTATGCGGGGCCACAGCACATGGCCGTAACCCCGCCCTCCTAAGCTCCGCCCCGCGCATCGCCCTTCAGTCCCTTTCTCCATGCGGTTGGGGTCGGATGGCATATTTGGGAATTTTTTCTTTTATTCCCTTTTGTCCTTCCTTCCTGTTCCGGTTCCACAGTCTTCTAGTCCTCCGTCAATGCCAGAGCGTCTGGGATTCGTGTTCTGTTATTCATGCGAACGTCGCTTGGCGAGGGCGTATCCCCATTCTCTATGCCTGGAGTGTCTAGGCCCGGAACACCGTTGGGACTTGTGTTTTTATTGCGACTCCCCCTAGGTTCGGGCACTCCTGAGTTGTTTTATCAGGTGGGAGGAGGTGTTTCAACGTGTTCCTCCACCGTATTTACAGCTCTTTATCGACGAGAAAAACAAACATCCGATGAGTTCTTTTCTTTTTCGGGCACCCTGGCCGAGGGACTCCTTCCTGGGGTCTTCCAGGTCCGGGAGGGGCTCAAGTAGCTCTTTTACCAAGGCTATCCCTGAGGTGTACCGTAAGGGACCTAATAGGCGCACCAGAGCTTCCTCTGAGGTTCCCAGCAGTGGGCCTGCCAAAACCGGACACTCTCCCAAGGCTCCCCGTTTGGGGGCTAAAGTTGGGCCTAGTTCTTCTGTGGCTCTCAGTACTGGGGTTTGCCCTGAGGTATCCTTTTGTGGAGCTTTCCGCACCGAGTCTCGGCTCGAGGTCCCTCTCGAGGGAGCTAAACATAATGGGCCCCATCCCGAGGTTGCCCTCCTTGGTGCTAAATACAATACCGGCAGAACTGAGGGATCCTCTTCCAGGACCCTAACAGTGAGGTATATCCCTCAACCCTCCAGGGGCGTGGTGGTACTGGTTCTGTCGAAGGGGCAAAGACGGGGGTCACGCACCACAGGCCTTCCAGCACCAGCTCTGCCGAGGTTCCTCCACTGGAGGCTAATTCTGAATCAGTCCCGAAGGTGTCCACTAAACACCCTAGATCTGCCAGGACCCGCTCTGCTGAGGGTCCTTGCTTCAAGGCTAAAATGTCACATAAGACCCCTGACTCTCCTGAGGAGACCGTTGCCTCGCTTTCTCCTGTGACGCAGTTCACCCCAGGTGTTGACAAAATGGCGGCCCATCCTCTGCGGACCATGGCAGCCATTTTGAATACCTCCCATACACCAATGTTTAGCACAGCTGGTGCTGGGACACCTTTTGGGGCAGAGCAGCCTTTTCCAAACCAGGTGGACAGCAAGAACCTGTTCCGCCCTTCAATCGATTGGTGTGCTCAGGCACCGCTGCCTCATACAGTCTCGCTCCCTCCTGGTTCCGCACCCTGATCTATGTGGACCCAATTGTCGAAGGTCCGTCATGGCAAGCATACTCTTTGCATTCATGTATGTATTCCCCTTTCGAGCGGCCTCTGCCCACTCCAACGTCTAGACCTATATATACTAATTCTATATTTAAATGTAAACTTTGAAATGTTTGTATTGTTACTGCTTATGCAGGAGTTTTTGCTAATTTTGTACGTATTACATAAATGTCTTTTAAAAGTAGAAAACAGTAGCTAATTTTATGTCGCAAACTTGTTTAATGTTATCAAAAGTTATTGCAATATATTCAATCAATAGGTTACTAGCATGGTTTTTGAAGCCCATTGTGTCACCCATAGCTCCATTAACTACATTAACTAAGCCTCCTTCTACACTCACATTTCTTTTTAAAATAACTCTTGCATTTATACAAACATTTGAACAACTATCATGGCCACCTGTTCCCAAGCATCTATTTAGTTAGCCAGACTGCATTACTATGTCTACTGCTTGTAGTGAAACCATTTTTCTATTGTCTTTACAAATCATTTCACAATTATTTTGATCAAAGTCTAATACTGTTGACATAGGACATTCTGGTTTTTCTCTTTTACTAATATTCTAAATACCTTCTGCAGTGATTTTATTCCCCTATAAAAGTGCAATTTGTCGTTCTTGTAATCCACTTTAGTACTTTTCAGTTTTCCTGTTCTTATGTCTTCAAATATATTGCCTTGTTCTGCATCTTCACTGCGTCTCATATTTTCATTTAATTCAAAGTTATTCTATGTCAAAACCAGCGGCAAGCATTATGTTTAAACTTCTATATTACTGCTTCCAACAGCCTTTTAAATCTCAACTTTTTCTCTTTTCTTTTTGTCAGCTTGAAGCTGCAAACACGAAAAAACATAAGGAGAGAAATTGTAGCAAAAAACGACAATCCCAATGATTCCCTGCAGCATGGTAGTCTTGAGCCTCTGTTCCACTGTCCAGTCAGGGCTCCTGCCTAGGTACAAATCCCTGTTGCTCTAGGTCCTCTCTCTTCTTTTTTTGCTGCAACCAACAACTACGTACCCTATTCTATTTCATAACGACATGATCAATGTTTGTTCATAACTTAGTATATATGTTTAATGCGGGCTTAGCAGTTCGCACGCGAGATGAATAATATGTTAACCATAGATAAATGTTTTTCCATTCAGTTTAGCACATTAATGCGCGTTGTGCCGTCATCCCTCATTCAAGAATAACTAAGCATTCGCGTTCATACCACATCAAAGCAGACCAGGCCCGCGAGCAATCTCTCTCGCACAGGGTTCTGGGCTGCTTTTCGCACATCATAGAAGTTTATAGAGCTCTTTACTGTGGCCAGCCCGTTTACATGCCACAGAGACCTATAACGCATTAAGCAGACCGTGCATGCACGGTAGAACATTTCGGATCAATGTTCCGAGACCAATGTCAAACACGATTCCTTCGCTCCTGAGGCACCCAGACCGCTAGAAGAAGCGCGCATATGGCGTTTGAGCTGCATTTAAGAGGCTAAATGAGGATATTGATTACAAAATTTAAAAAATATATATATATATACATATATTTAAGAGAAAGACCAATGCAATTATTGGCTCACCATCCCAGTGTCACAAATCAAACTGCTTGTGTGACAGTGCCTTCCTTTCCCTATTATAAGCATTTTTGAAACATGGCTTGTGAAATGGGGATAAGGTTTGGAGCGAGGACATGGAGCAAGAAATAGGAGAGGAGGAAGCAGACCTCTCCCAAAGTTTTAAGAAGGTATTGGGGGACTCCCTAGTGAGAGCAGTTGCTCAGGGAATTAAGCCTCTAAAGGACAGATTGCAAGTCCTGGAAGACATTTTGAGCAAGAATGCTGGCATACTTGATGACCCAGGTGAGGGGACCTCCACAGATAAGCCTCTGAAAGACAATACAAAGGGGAGTAACACAGCCCGGAAGAGGAAAGCCTCTTCTACTCCACCAGGCTCATCGATGGGGACAAAAAGGAAGCCCAAGGAGGCGGCTGACACCTTTAACAGGCTTAAGAACACGTTCTTATTGAAGTCAGCCTTGCTCAGCCTCGTACCCCTTGCCCCAGGGGCAAAAAATACAGAGGACGCTTTCTCATCCTCAGAGGAGTTCGAAAGAGGAGGATGACAATGTGAGTATTGGGAATGAAAGCATGAAGCCCAGAAGAAATCAACCTGCGAACCAAAAGGCAGTGAAGTGGAGAGTCCCCAAGATGAAGAAAACGTGTCTGACATGTTTGAACCAGATGCGATCAGTCACCCCAGGTCTACTGAATGGGTCCCATCACCGAGAGTGGCGTTATACATGGCACAAAAAATGTGAAAACCATTAGAAAAGGAGGCTAGATTCTGTCTCAGGGCAGAATGACTAAGGCCCGAACTTACGGGCTAAGTGGCAGATACGCCGGAACTAGACCCCAAAATACTCACCTTTGTTACAGAGGGTGGGAAAGATGCCAGAAAAGGCATGTATTCGCCTAGAGATCATGCCAGAATACATTCTAAGACCTGACAGGACCCACTGCAAAAATCATGGACATGGCAGAGAGAGCTAAGGACACGGGGGAGCCAGTTGACCCACACATTTTAGCAGGCTGGACACATTGGGCAGTATGCATGCTCGGGAATGCAAACTGCGCAATTTCATCTGAAAGATGCATAACCATGCCCTTAAAAATCAACAACAAGTTAGGAGACTTAGGGCCTCATTCCGAGTGCGGCGGTAAGGGGTTAACGACGCTGATAAGGATGCCAGTGCCGTTAACCCCTTACCGCCGCATTCCGAGGTCCCTTAGCGGGAGCCGCTAAAGGTCCAGGGAGCAAATAATGGGCCTGTTATTAACGGGCCCGTTATTAGCTCCCTCCCCATTCCCATTGAGCCCTATAGGGGCTCAAATGGGAATGGGGAAATACCGGGTCCTTCAAGGTTGGAATGACCCAGTAAGTCCCCATTCAGGGAACCCGGACCCGGTATGCGGTAAGGGGGTAGCCATGGTGCTAATAGCACCATTGCTACCTCCAACCTCGTAATGAGGCCCTTAGCCTCTTATGAGGCAGGGGAAGGAGCACAAGGTTTGCTCTTTGGAGACGCATTCGTAAAAGAGATGAATACATTTGTGGGAACATTCACTGACTTAGAGAAAGTGCAAGCTGCCATCAGAAAAGTCTTCCCCGGAAGAGTTTTTGCATGGGCGGTCGTAGCAGAGACCCTTTCGACTGGCTGCTTCAATACAGAGAGATGGTCCTAGAGCACAACACTGGGAATCAAGGCAACAGGACACCTTTGTCCCCAACAGAAGCAGAGGCTACAGAGTTCGCAGAGGGCGAGGATACTACAGGCATCAAGGAAATACCACAGGTGAGAGAGCGCATAGCGATGCACCCTCCAGTAGGGGGGAGAATATTACTTTTGATAGACAGTTGGCGCAAGCTGTCTTCCGACATGTGGGTTCTCCAAACCATCCAGAGACTCCCGAGCAGCAAAGACCCCCGCAGCGCATGCACATCTTGCAAGGAGAGCGCTCATTTTTAGACACAGAAATACATGTCGTAGCGCAATAGAGAGGGCGCAACCAAACACATTGAGTTTTCGGAGCAACATGTTCTTGCCGCAAAGGCAAAGTGCGACCAGTCATCAATCTAAAAGAACTAAACAGTTGGCTAGTGTGAAGACACTTCAAGATTGAGGGAACCCATCTACTAGGAGATTTACTCAGAAAGGACAATTGGCTAGCACGCCTAGGTCTGAAAGACACATATCCAACGATATTGATAGCAGCAGAATACCTTTCCTTCTTGAGATTTGTCTGGAGGACGGAGATATGGCAGTTCAAGAGTCTATCTTTCAGCCTAGCGTCGGCACCGTGGGCCTTCACCAAGTTCATGAGACCCCTAGCGGCCACGCTCCGAGATCAGGGAATTCGGATGATCAACTATTTAGATGAAATCCTATTCATGGTAGGAGACAAAGAAAGATTACAGAGACAAGTACACTTGGCTATATCTATAATAACAGGACTAGGTTTCTTGGTCAACAAGGAGAAATCCGCCCTGACCCCGAGCAAGTGGACTTAGGCTTCACGATAAATACAAAGAAAGCGACACTAGATCTCCCAGCGCCCAATATGAGGTCCATAAAGAAGGATCTGGGAGCAGCTCTCAAGAATCTGTTTATATTGCTTCGGAGTCTAGCCAGGATAGTGGGACTCCCAGCAGCTTCTATCCAGTCAATATTTCCTGGGCCCCTACACTATTGAGCCCTTCAGCAGCTCAAGATCAAGTACCTACAGGAAGGCTGGAGATACTATCAACTAGTGCCACTAGACGAGGACAGCAAGACAGAGCTTCTCTGGTGGCTCCACAATATGGAGGCATGGAACGGCAGGGCCATTTTCAGATACATTCCAGAACTCATTGTCGAATCAGACGCCAGCAGATCAGGCTGGGGGGCCAGGTGCGAGCTGGCTGAAACAGGAGGAAAATGGTCCCAAGAGGAACTAGAACTGCACATCAACTGCCTAGAGCTGCTAGCGGGCTCCTTCGCAGTGAAAGCATTTACCAAGGACAAGGCGCAATGCTGTATTCTGCTGCGGATAGACAACATATCTGCAGTAAGTTACATAAACTAGCTAAGAGGCGCGAAATCCAAGATGCTAGCAGAGCTAGCAAAGGACTTCTGGCATTTTTGCCTAGAGAAGAATATTTCAGTCGGGGCAGAATATCTTCGGTAGCTCTGAATACAGTAGCGGACTGGAACTCCCGATATTTACTAGACTCCAGCGACTTGAAACTACACAAGTCAGTCTTTCAGAGATTACAACAGAGATGGGGACCTTTCCATTCAGACCTGTTTGCCTCAAGACTGAACACCCAGCTAACAAAATACTTCAGCTGGAGGCTACACCCGGAGGCTCTAGGGACGAATGCTTTTCTGGACAACTGTGGAGACCAGATTCATAATGCCTTTGCGATGCTTGCGAGGGCACTAGCAAAGGTAAGCAGAGACAAAGCAGAGCTAGTGATAGTGACACCAGAATGGAAATCGCATACTTGGTTTCCAGTTCTGATGGAACTTTACACGGATTTCCAGCAGAGGATTTCTCATAGAGCAGATCTCCTTACCGATCCATCGGGAGCCCTGCATGCTCTGGTACAAGATCAAACGCTTACACTACTAGCTTGCAGAGTTTCAGTCGGAGATGGTGCTTGCCGGGACTTTCAGAGGAGGCTACAGAACTTATCAAGGTATCATGGGCCCCTTCCACAGTTCGGAGCTATAATTCCGCTTGGCAAGCCTGAGAGCTATGGTGCAGGAGGAAAGAGTTTTCCTCCCATTTAAACATCTATAGTACAGGTGATACATTTTCTAGCGAGCCTGCCAAATCGAGGCAGAGCCTTCAGGACAGTCAAAGTATATAGATCAGCGATCTCAGCCGGACACAAGCTGGTAGACGGAGCTCAAGTGGGGGAGCATCCAGCAGTAGCTAGACTCATAAAGGGGGTGAAAGTCAGCAAACCTCCTCAACCAAAATATTCATCCCTATGCGCCTATGCGAAGTTAACAGAATATTACAACTGTTTGAACAATGGCCAAGGAACATGCTTCTCTCGGGAAGACAATTATCAGGAAAATTAGCCACATTACTTTGCCTAGTATCCTGTAGAAGAGTTTCAGACGTAATAGAGATCGACAGGAAAGTGTTCTAACCAGAGGACATACCGTTTACATTGCGCAGCGTACTAAGACTAACTCCAAAGTGATCTCGAATCCATATTTCCCGAACAATAGCAAACTATGTGTAGCGCAGTGCATTAAGTGCTATAAGACAGCCACAGTAGCGGTAAGACCACAGAGCATCAAGCAACTATTGATAGTGCGCAGAAAGCCATATTAGGCAGTAGTGCCAGCCACCATAGCGAGATGGGTAAAGGCGATAATGGCCCTAGCAGGGATAGACATTTCAGTATTTGGGGCTCATTTGACCAGAGGAGCTATGGCTTCCCGAGCTTTTGCAGTAGGAGTTCTGCTGCAGGAGATGATGAAGGCAGCAGATTGGTCAAGCAACTCAGTTTTCAGGACTTTCTATTTTAAGCAAGTTTCTTATATTGCCACAGCCATGGTAGAAAGCTTTGAACAAGCATAATGCTCGCCTCCGGTCTTGACATATAATGAAGATTGTCCAAGCGCACAGTGCAGGTAGTCTTCATTCTATTAAAGACACGAAGGCAAGCATTATTCTTCCCAGTTGGAATATGCTGAATGAGGATTGTACAGTATGCTATGTTAAAATGACGATATCAGCGGATACCCCTCCCTAACAATATTAATCTCTTTTCCCATATGAGAGGATCAGAAGAATACTCGAAATTAGCCGCGTCAGAGCCGACAGGGAGAATATTAAGTCAAGGGCCTCTAAAGTTGCTGAAGTGCAGGACAGCCCGATGCAGAGAAGTGCAGAAGAAGTTACCTAAGACTGTTTGTAAGTCTGTTTGGTAGACTGTTGCAGAGTTTTAAAGCAGTACCTGAAAAAGAAGAGGAGAGAACTTAGACCAATAGGGATTTCTACCTAGGCAGTTTTAAAGCAGTACCTGAAAAAAAGAGGAGAGAACTTAGAGCAACAGGGATTTGTACCTAGGCAGGAGCCCTGATTGCACAGTGGAACAGAGGCTCAGGACTACCATGTTGCAGGGAATCATGGGGATTGTAGTTTTTTTCTAGCATTTCTCTCTTTGTTTGTTTTTTCATTTTTGCAGCTTCAAGCTGACAAAAAAAAATAGAGAATAAGTTGAGATTTAAAAGGCGGTTGGAAGCAGTAATACAGACGTTTAAACATAATGCTCGCCTCTCTGTCTTTAATAGAATCAAGACTACCTGCGCTATGCGCTTGGGCAATCTTTATTATAATACATTTATATTGCCTGTACTTACAATGGCTTTTACACTGTTTTTTGTTTTAGTTGTTTTAAAAACAGGGTTTCCTTTAACAGGTCTAACTGTAATATCAACAAATAAAATAGTATATTCATCACCAAATATTTCATTATCATGAAATTTTAAAATGTCTTGAATTTGAAGAAATATAAATGCACGCATTATGTTAGATAACATGCTAACCTCATCAATTATTAAAACATTAATGTTTTTTAAACTTTTTGCCACTTCTTCAGCAGATTCTGCATGTAGTTTTTCATAATTGTAATTTTTGTATCTTGTTTTACTGGTAACAAATAGTTTTTGTAGTGTTATTCCACCATTAATGTAAGCAGCTAGGATTAATAGATGTATCATGCGTACATTTTGATATAACTTGAATTAAAATGCGTTTTCCAGGACCTGGTTCTCCTCTAATATATAAAAGTATTGACTTCAAGTTTACACAATCACAAAGATTAAATTCATGTAAAACATTGTGTTTAATATTACCAACAAAATCAGGAAACACTTTTTTGTTGCACATTTAATTCAATAACTAGTACTTCTAACGTATATGTTTATCTTTTTCAATTGCAGCAAGTACATCTTACACATGTTACAGTACATATGACTTTTGATTTGCAGTTGGTTCTTGGGTATCTTTTGCTGGTTTTATTTGTAGGATTTTCTCTTGCTCAATTTCTTCATTAAGCATTTTAATGTAATCTTTCAAATATAAATTAATTTAATTTGTTCTTTATGATGTTTAAATGCTGCTTATAAACTATTCACATTTTCTAATAATTCTACTATCAATAAAAAGAGCAGAACTAAGCTATGATAATACAGCTTGTTTTGTTCTAATGAAACACAGAGTTGTTTTTGGTGATTAACTAAACTAGTTTTTACAAGCTTTATTAAGCAGCCATCACTGTTTTACTCTTAAAGTATAATTTTTCAACATCTTCTTTTACGCCATAATTGTAATATTGCAAAATGTCATATAAACAAACAACATTTTCGAGGGGATTGGGTCCTCCGACGTATTCCATATCTATGACATGTAATCACCACAGCTGTGCTGCTTCGGAAACTTTTTTCGGCGTCTGCGTCCTGCGTCGATGACGTCGATGCGCCGTCGTCGAGGACCTCGTCCGACGTCATCCGATGTGATGAGTAGGACGCACGAAGCCCGTAGCCTCAGTTCCGTTTTTTCCGCGAACGTGTTGCTTCGTGTTTCTCGGTTTAAACGCCTCGACTCTTTGGAGTTCTGTTCTTCTCGGTTCTTCGAACCTGTTCGTTTTGTGTAAATCCTTCTGAAGATGTCTTCTACTTCGTCTTCGACCCCGCGTCCGGGATTCAAGAAGTGCGGGGTGTGTGGGTCCAAGATGTCGGTGACGGACTTGCACGACGCCTGCTTCTGGTGCCTCGGGGAGGCCCACGACACGGATGACTGTATCGACTGCCAGTCGCTCACGTCCAAAGCCTTACGCGAACGTAAGAAGAAGTTGTCGGTAGGTCGGGTGTCCAAGCCCCGGAAGTCGAAGTCTGCGGGGCTTTCGACGGATGATTCGAGGGGTGACTCTCCGCGTCATCGTCGGAAGTCTCGTGGGTCTCCTTCTAGGAGTCGGTCTCGCCACTCCTCAGCCTCTTCGTGGCATTCTCAGAAGCGCCGACACCGGTCCTCTTCCAGGTCCTCTTCGGAGGACTCTGCCCGGCACGTCGCTTACCCCTCCAGCCGTGCGACGCCGGAGGAATGGGCTTCCTTCGGGAAGAAGATGCTGGCGATTCTTGAGTCGCAGGGTACTCAGCCGTCTGCGTGCCCCCGAGTGGGGTCGGTCGTGTGAGGTCGAGAGACACCGCTCGCAAGAGTGGTCGGCACGAGTCACGGGAGAGGTCCCGTTCGGACAAGGGGACTCGTTCTCGACGTACCCGTTCCAGGTCCCGGTCTTCGACGCGTTCGAGACCGTGTGCACCTGTGAGGTCTTCGAAGAAGGCATCGACGTCTGAGGCGTCGAGGGCGTCGACAGGCTTTCTCGAGGCTCTGGCTCCGAGGAAGTCGTCGATGCCGTCGACGCTCAGGTCGTCGAGAGACACGCTCGGGGCTCTGGCCTCGAGGGCTGTGTCGACGCCGCCGATTCTGGAGGCGCTGCATCTGACGTCGACGCCGATTTCCTCGGCGCCGATGCCGGTTCTCTCGACGCTGGCGCCGATTCGCTCGACGCCATCGACGCCTTTCGTGTCGAAGGTACCCCGTGGCACGGGTGGACCCCCTAGGAAGGCTCGGGTTAAGAGCAAGCACTCTAGGGTGCCTTCTTTTCGCCACCTGGACTATATTTCAGAGGCGGATGAGGATTCTGATGGCCTGGTTCCTAGTCAGGTTCCGGATGAAATTGTCTCGGGCCATAGTCAGTTTGACGAGTTGAGACAGTCACTGCATGATGCTAGTGGACTGGACACCTCTCCGGAGGTGGAGTTTTGTAGGCCTGAGCCTGGCTCTCATGCTGATTCCTCGTACCGGCGCCTTATGGCTAGGGTTTCTGAGTACTTGGGATGGTCTGCTCCCCCAGGGGAGTTTGTGCAGGATGATCTGACGGACATCCTTCATGTTGGTCCCCCAACTGACCCGGTTCTGCCGTTCCATATGGCTTTACAGAGAAGGGTGGCGGCGGCTTGGACTGCTCCGGAGAGTCTCCCGGCGGTGGGCAGATCCTTGTCGCGAAAATACCGTCCAGCCAGTGGCGACCCCTGCTACTTGACTAGGCACCCCACTACGAAGAGTTTGGTGGTGCAGGCGGCCACGGCCCCGGCGAAGCAGGCGTCGTACCCTACCATCCCTCCTTATAGGGACGACAAACGTTTTGATGGCTGGGCGAAGAAAGTGTTTTCTTCTGGTGGTATGGCGCTTCAGGCGGCCAACTCCCTTTGTGCCTTGTCGCGTTTCACGCACACTCTGTGGAACTGTGTTGCGTTAGCGGCTGAACATATTCCCGAAGGGGACGAACGGGATGGTTTCCTTGCTATGGTCCAGGATGGTAAGGATGCCATGTGTGAGTCCGTTCAGTCGGGTTTGGACTTAGCTGAATGCGTCAGTAGGTCCATGGCGGCGAGCACCGTGATACGCAGGTTTGCGTGGTTGCGTAAGTCGGGGTTTGCTCCGGATGTGCAGTCCCGGCTCCTCAATATGCCCTTTGACGGTGAGCACCTTTTTGGCAGCAAGGCTGACGAGAGCCTTGAGAGGTTGCAGACCTCGAAAGCTGCAGCGAAGTCGTTGGGCGCTGCAGTTCGCCAACCTCTGCCTTTTCGTCCTAGGGGACAGCAGTGGAGGGGTGGTTCCTTTCGCTATTACTCGTCCTTCAGTAAAGCGAGAGGAGCTGGCAGTCAAAGAGGCCAACGCAGGGGTACCAGAGGTGGACGACAGGGTACCTGTGGTGCCAAGGCCGCTCGGGCAGTTGCCTCTTTGCCCTCAGGTAACGCCGCAGCCGCTCCCACTCAGTCATGAGGCCATGTCCCATGGTTCGCCGGTTGGGGGAAGGCTGGCGCAGCATCTTGTAGAGTGGCAAGCCATTACTTCAGATGTGTGGGTTCTGGAGATCATAACCCACGGCTACTGTCTTCCCTTTCGGCACAGTCCTCACGACAATCCACCGGGGAACCTCTCTTTGCGGTGTCCGGATCCGCTCCTTGCGCAGGAAATTCAAGCCCTGCTGGAGAAAGGCGCCATAGAACTGGTGCCTGTAGCGGAGAGGAACAAGGGATGGTATTCCCCTTATTTTTTGATTTCCAAGAAAGACGGGGGATTGAGACCCATCATGGACTTGCGCGGTTTGAACAAACTCCTCAGGAAGGACAAGTTCAAGATGGTTACTCTCTCTCAAGTCCTCCAGGCCCTTCAGCTTCAGGACTGGTTGGTGTCACTCGACCTCAAGGATGCTTACTTCCATGTGCCGATCCATCCCAAGCACAAGAAGTACCTGAGGTTCGCGGTTGGCGACTCGCACTTTCAGTTTCGGGTCCTGCCGTTCGGATTGACCTCCGCCCCGAGGGTTTTCACCAAGCTCATGGTGGTGGTGGCAGCGCATCTCAGGCAAGGGGGGATTCACGTCTACCCCTACCTGGACGATTGGTTGATCTGGGGGAGCTCTCCCGAGCAAGTACTGGATCATCTATCGGTCACCTGTCGCTCCCTTCACAGGCTGGGCTTCTCCCTCAATTTAAAGAAGTCCCATTTGACGCCAACACAGTGGCTCCAGTACATCGGAGCAGTGCTCGACACTTCCCTGGGGCAGTGTTTTCCTCCCCAGGTGAGGGCTCTTCACATTCAGCAGATGGTGCACAGGTTTCAGCATGCCCAGACGCTCCCAGCGTTCGAGTTCTTGAGGTTGCTCGGCCTCATGGCATCCTGCATTCTTCTGGTGCCAGAGGCTCGCCTGCGGATGAGATCTTTGCAGTGGGCACTCAAGACGCAATGGTCGCAGTCCTCCGGCAGGATGTCGGACTCGATTCAGGTGCCGTCCTCAGTCGCCCGGGACCTTCTGTGGTGGGCCGTCGAAGGCAACTTGATGAAGGGGGCTCCGTTTTGGCTTCCCTGGCCGGAGGTGACGATCGTGTCGGATGCATCCCTCACGGGATGGGGAGCTCATGCCAACGGGCTGACGGTCAGCGGTCGTTGGTCTCCGTCGGAGTCCAGACTCCATATCAATCTGTTGGAGCTGAGGGCCGTCAGGCTAGCCCTGAAGGCTTTTCTGCCGTCTGTGCGAGGGAAGAATGTCCTGATCCTGACGGACAACACAGTGGCCATGCACTACCTCAACAAAAAGGGGGGGGCAGGGTCACTTCCTCTGTGCAGGGAGGCGATGCAGCTCGAGTTCTGGGCCATCCAGCAGGAAGTTTCGATCTCGGCAGTTCATCTGGCCGGAGCCGAAAACGTGACGGCGGACGCTCTGAGCAGGCAGAGCGCGATCTCTCACGAGTGGGAGTTGGCTCAGGAGATTCTCCTGGAGATCTTCGCCCTTTGGGGGACCCCTCAAGTGGATCTCTTCGCCTCCAGTGTCAACCGGAAGTGCGAAAGGTTTTGCTCGCGGGAATTTCCTCCAAAAGGAGCCTTAGGAGACGCGTTCGTGGTGGAGTGGTCATTCCCGCTGCTGTACGCGTTTCCTCCAGTCCCCGTCATCCCGCAAGTGCTGCGGAGGTTACGGAAGTTCGGTTCCCGGATGATCCTCATTGCTCCGGCGTGGGCTCGGAGGACGTGGTACCCGGACCTTCTCGACTTGTCCATCTGCCCTCCACGTCGTCTTCCCTACCGAGACGATCTGCTCTCACGGGAGGGGGGTCAGGTTCTCCATCCAGAGGTCAGATCCCTCAACCTTCACGCTTGGCTTCTGAGAGGTTGAGGTATAAGGATTGGGTCCTCCCTGAAGACGTGATGGAGGTGTTGCTTTCGGCCCGAAGGCCAGCAACAAAGTCTCTGTACCGTTGCCGTTGGCGTAAGTTCTGCGACTGGTGCAGAGTTCAGAATGTGGATCCTTTTGCATGTGACATCCCCATGGTTCTGTCCTTTTTACTTTCTTTGGCCCACAGGGGCTTGCAAGTGGGTACCATTAAAGGTTACCTGGCGGCGCTGTCCATCTTTAAGCGCTCGTCTGAAGAGTGTTCTTACTTTAAAATCCCTTTAATTTCACAGTTTCTGAAAGGGCTCACTAATGTGTTCCCTCCGTCACCTTTCCTGGTGCCTGGTTGGGATTTAAACCTTGTTCTTAGGTTTCTTATGGGTGCTCCGTTTGAGCCTTTACATTCTTGCCCTTTGAGGCTGTTAACTCTGAAAACTGTGTTTTTAGTTGCGGTTACTTCCGCTCGCAGAGTGAGTGAGTTACAGGCACTTTCAGTTAAGCCTCCCTTCACTGTATTTCACAAGGACAGGGTTGTCCTTCGTGTTCGTCCTTCTTTTCTTCCGAAGGTAGTGTCGGAATTTAATTTGGCCCAGAAGGTTGTTCTTCCGGCATTCTATCCTCCTCCGCATCCTGGTAAGGAAGAGGAGAGGCTCCATAGGCCTGATCCTAGGAGAACTTTAAGCTTTTATGTTTCACACATGTCCCGGGTCAGAGTGGACGATCAACTCTTTATTGGTTATGCTGGGAAGCGTTTGGGGCAAGCTGTGACGAAACAGACTTTGTCTCGCTGGATTATTTTAGCCATCTCGGAGTGTTACCGTTTGGCGGGTAAGGACCCACCGGCTGGCTTGCGGGCCCATTCTACCAGGGGTGTGGCTGCATCTACTGCACTGCAGAGGGGTGTTCCTATTCGCAACATCTGTGATGCAGCCACCTGGGCTTCAGTACATACATTTGTGCGTCAGTATTCCCTCGATTCCATCCGAGGGCAGGATCTGGCCTTTGGCAAGGCGGTCCTTTGATCTGCTATTTGATTGGCTATTCTAAATTTTGATTCTAAATTCTTTCCCTCCTCCTTGCTCTGGTACTGCTTTGGGAGTCTGTCATAGATATGTCATAGATATGGAATACGTCGGAGGACCCAATCCCCTCGAAGAACAAGTTACTTTCTTACCTGGTAACCTTCTTTCGATGGGATGGTCCGACGACGTATTCCATATCGCTCCCGCCCTGCCTTCCCCGCTGCAGAATTTCTTTTGCGATTGCAGCTTACGTTCCGCAAGGCTTTGTGTCTGACTGGCAGTTGACTTAATGTCACACGTTCTGGGGGAAAAAACTACAACTGAGGCTACGGGCGTCGTGCGTCCTACTTATCACATCGGATGACGTCGGACGTCGGAGGAGGTCCTCGACGACGGCGCATCGACGTCATTGACGCAGGACGCAGACGCCGAAAAAAGTTTCCGAAGCAGCACAGCTGTGGTGATTACATGTCATAGATATGGAATACGTCGTCGGACCATCCCATCGAAAGAACGTTACCAGGTAAGAAAGTAACTTGTCAGACAGAGCTAACTGGGTAGTCTCATCAAGCATTTATTTTGTACTATTTCCACACTGCCTGAATTATTAGCTGCTAACATTTCGATTTCATGGTAATGTTTTGAAACTTTACGTCTGCTTTATGGAAAGCCAAGACTAACCCACTTAATTTCTACACTTTTGCCATTAAGGTGTGTTCCAGTTAATCTATCGGCTGCTTCATGTTTGCCACATTCACAATGAGAAAGAGTTTTTACTCCTTAACTATTTAAATATGCTGAGAGTGACTTTTCACTTGTAATTTCTTCCCTTGCAGTGGGCATCTTCTGCTTTTGTAATGTATGATGTTAATAATCTACTTACTCCAATTGATTTATCTGCCACAGGGTGAATATCAATGTTTACATTCCACATATTCATTCATTCATACAGTGCCTTTCACCATAATTATGGTCCCTACGCGCTGTTGGTTGAACGCCCTCGTGGGACCGGAGTCCAAATTTGGGAGAAGTTCGGAGGTGCTACTATGCATGTGCGCATTTCAGCCATCCAAGTTATGTGATGGTTGCTAAGACCCTGCAAGTCACCCATGTCTGAAGGGCGTGCGGATAGACACAGCAGAGGTAAACTATGAACTAAACAGGGGTGGGTTGTGTTTAAGGAGATAGAGAATTATGTGAGAAGGTACAGTTCAAATTAAATAAAGGTAGTTTCATTCTAATGGCAGAGGTGTTGTGCAGTAGCGTTTGTGTTATGTGTCACTGCAGGGTGTGTGGAATGAGCCTGTGCCTTCCGCTAAGTTATGAAGGTGCAGTGTGCAATGGGAGAAAATGGGTTAGCTGTGCAAACAACAGTGTCGGCATCCTGGCTTCCATCTGTGTACAAAGAGCAGTGCTACGTTTCACAGACAACATAAATGCTAAATGAATACAAAATATGGCTAACTAGTGCAAAAGGGACCACAATTTAAGATATGGCTACCCTACACACTTACGCTAAATGCAGAATATGACTGACTAACACAATTAGGCTAATAGCAAGAAATGTCTATCTTACACAATTAAGCTAAATGCAAAATATATGAATGTTAATGTTAAAGGTATTTGTACTGCGCACTGTCACCGCCATTGGTCCCCACGCAATATGGCTGACTAACACAATTAGGCTAAAAGCAAGGTATGGCTACGTTACACAATTAGGCTAAATGCAAAAATATGGCCATTTAAAATTACTGTTCAGTAGTCATTAAAGTAGGCCAGTAAAGCGGTTGGTGCCTTGACGCGGCTTTACTGCTCACAAGTACATTTTTTCTTGTGCTAAAACCAACCATGTGTGTATTGTTGCACTATGTACTGTATATATGAAGAGAGTGAGCAAAGGTGTCTGCAAGAGGGTTTGAAAAGGGAAAACTGGGTGGCTAATGCACAGGCATACTCCTAGGTCCCGTCCCCTTTCCTCCATACTTATGGGACATCTCTCCATCCTGTGGGACGGGACCGGAGCACTTTGTAAAAAGCATCCCAAAAAATGTTTTCAAAAATGTGTCCTTCCTCTCTTTCTGCGCGGGGCCCGGCACGCGGCCGTAAACCCGCCCACCTTGGCTCCGCCCCGCGCATCGCCCATCAGTCCTTTTCCCCGCTCGTTCGGGACTGGACGCATTTGCATCCTTGGAAGATTTTCTTCCCTTTTTTCCTCTCTGGCTCTCGCTAGCGATCGTGTACTATTCTGTCTATGTCGTTCAAACTAGACTTTCCAGACTGTTCATCGTGTCACCGTCGTTTCGCGAGGGCGGATCCCCATCCTCTTTGCTTAGAGTGCTTGGGTCCGGATCACTGTTGGGACTACTGTTTTTACTGCGACTCCCTTTCGGTCCGGGCACTTCAATGTCGGTTGGAGCGGTGGGAGGAGGTGTTCCGACTAACTCCTCCTTCACATTTTCAGGCGTTCATCGTCGAGAAGAAAAAACGCCCGGTAAGTTCTTTACTTTTCAGAGCACCCTGGCCGGGGGATACCTTTCCAGGTTCCTCTCGGGCCGGGAGGGGCGTTGATCGCTCTGTCACCGGGGTTTGCCCTGAGGTGCCAGTTGGGCCTAATAATTGTACCAGAGTTTTCTCTGAGGGTCTCCGTAAGGGGCCTGTGGATACCGGAGTACGCTCCGAGGCCCTCCTGGGGGGGCTGTTTGTAGACCCAGTTCTACTGAATCGTGGGATACCAGAGCTCGCTCTGAGGCCTCTCTGTCGGCTTCCCTCAAAAATAAGACTGGGGTGCGCCCCGAGGCCTTGGTGGGGCTTGCTGTTACCGAACGGATGTTCGAGGCCTGCGCGGATAAGGCTGTCACCGGTCCGAGGTCCCTCTTTCAGAAGCTAAAGTTACCAACATTTCTGAGAGGCCTGGCAAGGCCTTACCGGTGAAGGCTGTTTCTCACCGTTCCCGCTCTTGCAACGACACCAGATCTGTTGAGGGGGCAAAGAAGGAAAGCTCTTCTTTTACCGGCAAGGCTGAGGTCCTTCCTGGGAAGGCTGATTTGGCGGTTGGAATGTCGCAGAAACATTCCAGGCCTCACAGTACCGGCTCTGCTGAGGTTCCTTATGTTAAGGCTAAAGTTAAGACCCCTGATCCATCGACGGGGACCCCTGCCTCACTTCCTCACGTGCCGCAGTTCCCCTCAGACGATGACAAAATGGCGCCCGTTCCCGCTACGACCACGACGGCCATTTTGGGTGCTACCCCTACAACTATGCCATCGGCCTCAGGTGTAGGGCTGGGTTCCTTGGGTGAACATAGAGTCCCTTGTGCGCATCCTTATCGGCCAGTTTATGACTGGAACGCCCGGATGCCTCTTCCGCACAATGTTTCGTTGCCTGCGGGGTTGGGACCTTTGATTTATGTGGATACATCGGTGGAGGGGCCTGTGTGGTACCCTTCCCCGTTACGTCCCTGGATTTGTCCACCTCATGAGAGGCCTCCTCAGGTTCCGAAGCAGTCTCCGGAGGAGGCCTTTTTTGGTACTTTTCAAACGTTAATGCGTACCAACCCCATGAGGGAATATTTCAAAGGGCTTTTCAGGGAGATACGTCCCCCCGCGCCTCCGGCTCCACCCGTTCCTCCGGGGGTTCCACCGGTGCCTCCCTTGCCTGCGGTGCCTCCCCCGACTTTGCCCCCATTGTCCCCTGTGGACAAGGCAGCGCCCGACACGGTTCAACAGGATCCTGACCTGTCGATGGATGAAGCGCAGGGCGATCAGGACAACGAGGACCTGCCTCGCACTATTAGAGCTTTTCATGACCGGGTACTGAACATGATGTGCTTCTTAGATGTTCCGGTGCCCGAGGCACCCGCTCCGCAGGAGGGTGTGCTTTCTTGGGCCTTAACCCTGTCTCCTTCGGAGCGTACCGGCCTGAGGTCCGCAGGGTCTGGGAAAAGCCACACTCTGGACTTTTTGTCAATACGTTGACGCGAGATACAGGCAGCATTCTTCGGTAGAGGTGGCCCTGTCGTCTTGTCCGCCCCCCTCCTCCACAGTGGTGGCCGCGGCCACTTTGCAATCCAGGCCTGCAGCATCCTCTTTCACGACGGCTACTCAGGTTCTGGGAAAGGAGGACATGCTCCTTGACTTCCTTGGGAGGAAAATCTTTGCCAACTCGGCCTTGCAGCTCAGGCAGGCCAATGCCGAATTGGTATTAGCGGGAGCTAATATGCAGATGTGGAAAGGTCTGTCGGAGTTTGAGAAGTTTATCCCGGTCGAGAAGCTGGAAGACTTTAAAGGGGGCCTATCCGACGCCAGGGTCTTGGCCCAGGATCTCCTGGAGGCTGCGGCTCATCGCGTAGACACCTCGGCTCGGGGCCTTATGCTGGGGGTTGATAACCTCACGGCAGGCGTGGTTGCATGCAACTAAATTCTCAAAAGAAGTGCAGGACAAGGTGTCGAAGGATAGCACTCAGACAGCTAAGTCCCTGTCGTTCCTGGTTAAAACTCCTTTCAAAAACCCAGAGACCGTTGTCGCAAAGTCGACCTTCCTCTGGCTTTAGGGGCTTCCTCGACCGAAAATCTCGCAGAGTGGATACCCCTGCGGGGAACAACCGCCGTAGGTAACAACGGACGTGGTTTTTCTCCCGCTCCTCAGCCTCCTCCTCAGGTTCAGTTGGCAACACCACCGATAAACCTACTAAATTAGGGTTTTCCGCGCTCACACGAGACCCCGGTGGGAGGACGCATTGCGTCTCATTGGGAGGCATGGCAGACCATCACAGAAGAAAGATGGGTCTTGTCAGTCGCTCGGGCGGGCTTCTGCTTACCTCTACCCCCTACCCCACCCCTCAACCCTCCTTTTCAGCTGTCAGGCTCGCCCTCCCTCAAAGCCGAGGTTCAGAAACTTCTGGACCTCAGAGCTGTGGAACCCGTTCCCCTTGGGGAGCGAGGAGAGGGCTTCTAGTCCCGGCTGTTTACGGTACCCAAACCCAACCAGGCTGGCCTGCGCACCATCCTAGACCTTTCCCAGTTCAATCTTTTCCTACCTCAAGAGAAATTCAAGATGATCACGCCAGCCAGATACGCTCCTCCTTGCAGGTGGACGATTGGCTCAGTGTGGTGGATCTTCAGGATGCGTACATGCATATCCTGATTTGGAACCCACACAGGAGATCTCTCCGCTTCTCTTTGGGAGAGGAGCACTTCCAGTTTCGAGTGCTTCCTTTTGGCCTCAGCTCGGCGCCGCGTGTCTTCACAAAGATGATGTCGGTGATTGCAGCCCATCTTCGTCTCCAGGGTATCCATGTGATGCTGGAAATGCATCGGAGGGACAGGGCCTCCGTATCCTTGTCCTTTACTGCCTTTTTATCGTGTGTTCTGTCGCATTTTCTGCGCAGGAGTTCATGTGGGACTCCTGGCGGTGCAGCTCTCTCTCTTTTGGTTTGGTGAACGGACCCGTGTGATACCCTTATGACACCCATGGGTGGGGGTACAACCCTGTGCCCCTAGTGTATGTTTTTGGGCACCAGGGGTGGCCCGCAGAGCAGGGTATGGGCTGGTGGCAGCTCCATGCTGAATTCGACAGGTGCGCTGAGTATCCTCCATTTTGGGATCCCCAGGCCCTGCCATTGGAATCGGTCCATTCCTGATGGAAAACAAGATGGCCCCTGTGGCCTCTTGCCTTCTATTACCTATTACATTGTTTTCCCAAAGTCCTGGGAAGCCCTGACTCTGTCCCTTCCCCCTGACTGGCTGTTGGGTGGAAGTTCCATATATGGTGTTGTTGTGAAGTCCAGTCCAGACTGACTGGAGCCTTCCCAGTGACTGTATGTTGTGGGTACCTCCTGTGGGTGGGACCTGGGTGAATGGAGTGTGTGACCAATATGCACTTCTTGTTGTGGCTGCCTGGTTTCTGGGATGAGAGACAAAGACTGAGACAGCCCTGCCCGAAACTGGCCTGGGTACTTGTCCCAATCCACATTCCTTGTTGTGAGTGTCTAAGAGGGAGGAGGATGGCCTGAATGCACTGTGTGCCTGATTGGCTAACTGACTGCATGAATGCCCTTCTGTATGATTGGCTGCTGAGAGTGACCCAGCAGTGTGGATGAGAGACAAGATACTATATCTGGGGACCTCTCACCACTGGAAATTGTTCAGAAGCTGTGTCTACACTTTAAGAGTAACTGGAACTGCTGATCCTCGACGCCCAGCTGGAAGACAAAGACTTGCTGTTGCATTTGCTTCGACCTGATCTGAAAGCTGCCGAACTCGTCAAGGAGTGATCCGAGAGAGGACCTGGTAAGGCGCCCTCATCCCGTGCTCCGAGGGACCATCGAGCACCGCTAACCTTCGCCGAAGCTCCCTGGAAGTCAGACCCTCGAAAGGCTGCCGACCCGAGGCAGGACCGCTGAGGAGAACAGAGCAAAGCACCCGGACTTCGCCGCTGTTGAAGTCTATTGCCGTCAACCAGGGTTTGCAGGTTTGTGTAACCGCTGGAGGCCCGTCGAAGTTGTGTTGCCCAACCGTGGGGACCACTTGACGCCTTGCCGCCGTCGACTGGAGCCGCCCGCTCCTTTGCCTAAGAACATTTGAATCCAAGGACTCCCTTGTCCACTACGTCGACCGCTTTGTCCCGCCTGAGAAAGTCGAGGACGACCAACGCGCCGAAGAGAATCCGCCAGTGGGTTTCCCGCCACCTGAAGGCCACAAAGACTTTGACGACTCGACGCCCTTGTTGGGCCACAGTTCTTCTGAAACTCTTTGCGGTCCTGAACAATCCGTCGCCGAGGTGCCCCGCACACCTCATCCTCGCAGGAGGTAGCTGACGAGCACCGCCTCGATCGACATCGGGGTCTCGTCACCCTTGAACTTCTCATTGCCGCCGTCGATGACAAGTTCACCACCTTTGATGCCTCTCGACGATCCGTGACTCCTGCTTTAAAGGGAGTCACTCAAGAAGGATCCTTCGACGCGTCTTCGAAGAACTCTACTCCAGCAGGTACATTGGGGGGGGTAAAACCTTAATAGGAGGAAATAAGGCTATTGAACAATATATGGACTGGGCTTGTGCTATAATAAATCTTTATTTTACAGGTTGCCCAGGTGGGGGGGGATCTCCACACAGAACTGTACCCAGTGGTAGGGGCCAGTATTCTGCCTACCGTTTCAACCATCTTGCTTTCCTTCCTATCTCTATTGCTGGTTTCCGCGTTATTGATCTGTGTGACATTTTAACCGTACTGTTGATGCACTTTAATGAGATTCGATAACATTGGTGGTACCACTTTAGAATTGTATATATTTATCATTGTTGATTTCCGAGTACAAAGTGCGTTATTGTGATCGTGTACATACCTTTGAATATTAATTATATAAAGACTGTGTTTTCAGTAATACAGTGTGTGGACATTCCTTTGTGAGGGTTCGGGACTACACTGTACTTAAGAACCAGCCTGCATCACCTCCTGAGAAGCTAGGCCTTGATTGCTCGACTACATTACCAATAATAGAGAATCTTGGCTGGGGTCCTCTGTGACTCTCCTCTACCATATAGAGAGCGGAAGTACAGACACCCCCCTCCTGTCTTTACACTGGTGGCAGCTGTGGGATGCTTATGGTTTTAAGAATCAGTGTATAACCGTGCCACTTACAAAATATCTGCACTTTATTAAATTAGGGTTTGGTTGTGTACAAAATAACTGCATTACAAGCAATGGAGTCTATTGCAAATGGTAAATTGACTAGGATGAGCTTAGAAGCTCTCCAGAGTGCTTGTGAAGCCAGGGAATTAGACTTTGTGGATAGGTCTAGGGCTGAGCTGATAGCTGCCCTGGTGGACTACCAGGCTGATGGTGAAACTCTTGATGAGGGGGGGAATGCAACCAATGAGGACTCTGCACCTGGGGGTTCTACTGAATCTGTTTCTGGGAATGCCACCATTCCTGCTGCCTCTGTTCCCGAACCCCAGCACTGCTCTTCAGGGGGAAGCCCTGAAGATTTTAAACTTTTAAAATTGAAGCTACAACGGGAACAGTTAGCCTTTCAATACAAAAAGTTGGCAACAGAAGCTGAGTTGAAGAAAGAGGAGTTGGCACAGCAAGTGATACTCAAAGATAGGGACACTGAGCACCAAAGGATTCAGCTAGAGAAAGCTAGAGTGGAGACTTCAGCTAAACCAGTTGAGAGTGGCAGGTCCCCAGCCACCAAATTTATGAAAGATTTGGTTGGTCTGTTTGTGGAGGGTTCTGATATCCTCCAATGGATTGAAGCGTTTGAAATGGCTTGTGCAATTCATGATGTTGACAAAAGAGATTGGGCTAAGTGTTTGTTAAGCAGAGTGCCTCAGACTGGGTATGACTGTATTCTGAAGCTGAGTGTGGAAGACAGGGGTCAGTATGAAGTCTGCTTTAATTGCCAAGTTTGGCAAGACACCTACCCAATACCTTAAAAGGTTCAGGGATTTTAAGAAAAGAGATAATGTGTCTTGGGTTGACTGGGTGAGTGCTGCACACATGAACATGATGGGGTGGATTGATGGTTACAAGGTGAAAACTTTTGTTGAATTGTCCCACCTGTTGTTTATTGAGCATTTTTCTGAAGCCTGTTCACCGGAGCTGCGTCAGTATGTTGCTGACCAGAACATTTTGGATCCCTTTAAGCTGGCTAGGCTGGCTGACAAGTGGGTCTCCCACCGGGTGTCCCCTAAGGACTCCAGAGGGAAGGACAAGGACAAAGAAAAGGGGGCCTCTCAGAAAGCTGAGGAGTCCCAAAAGCAGTCACAGTCGGGTAAACATAAATCCTCCTCTCCTAAGACCCAAAAATCTAGTGGGGATAAGTCATCTGTGGGTGGGAATAAGAGTAGTGGTCCACCTGCTGCAAAGCATGCTCCCAGTGGTTCCAGTACCGTACCCCGCACTCCCGGCACTTGTTGGGATTGTGGGGCTCTGGATCACAAGAGGGGTGACTCCAAGTGTAAAGGTAAGGCACTTGGAGTACAGGCTGTCAGCCTGACCTACCCTTACCACATGTCTGAGGTGGAGGCCACTGTCCTCCCCTCCTCTACAGGGATCACATTTGGTGCTCCTGTAGAGATTTCCTTAGTGTCCCTTGGGGCCTGGGACCAGTACGCGGAAGTACTGGCGACTATCCCACAGAACACCCGTAGATTTATGAGAAGTGTCCTCCTGAATGGCCAGCCTTCTACTGGTTTGAGAGAGACACTGGGGCAAGCATGACACTGGTGGACAGGACCCTGCTCAAGCCAGAGGACTATGTAGATGCTCCTCTGAGAACCATCAGGTTAGCTGGTGGGCCTCCCAAATTATCGCCTGTAGCCTTAGTCACACTCGTAATTGGAGACAAGACAGCAAAGCTTTCTGTCCTGGTTCAGGACAATGTCTCTGCTAACATTCTGTTAGGTAATGATCTAGTCAAGTTGGGATTGATCTCGGATGGTCTTCCCATGACTGCTGCTGCGGTCACTAGGTCACAGGTGACCCCGGGTCTGGCTGTGAGTCAGGTACCCGAGGCTAAGGCACGGCCTAAGGCAAGACGAAGGAAGAACAAGAAGGCCACCTCTGTGGAGGGAGCTCCTTCTCTTCCTGATGTTCCTACAGCACCCATAGGGATCCATGCTCTGGATGAGCTGGGTCCAGTGGTAAACCCTGTCTCAACTCCTGTGGGAGAAGAGCCAGAAGTCTCTCCTGTGGGAGAGGTTCTCAACCCAGAGGATCATCCCGATCTTCAATGCTTGTTAGCTGAAGGGGGACCCTCCCGGGCAGACTTCTGTAAAGGACAGAGAGAGTGCCACTCTCTCGAGGGTCTGAGGAAACAGGCCCTGTCCCAAACACAAGGAGAAGTGCCTAGGACATTCCGGATTTATTGGGAGGGTGAGCTCCTTGTTAGTGAGCCCACTAAGCCTGAACCTGGTGCCCTCAAGAGGTTGGTGGTACCCCAGGTTTACAGGCCCTTCCTACTGCAGTTGGTGCATGAGATGCCCTTGGCTGGTCATCTTGGTACCAAGAAGACTAAGCAGAGGCTCTCTGCCCATTTCTACTGGCCTCGGATGGGAGTAGAAGTGGAGTCCCACTGCAGGACCTGCCCAACTTGTCAGTTGTCTGGCAAGACTGGAGGCAGTGTCATTGCCCCACTGCAGCCATTGCCAGTGGTTGGCACACCATTTGAGAGAGTGGGCATCGACATTGTCGGTCCCCTGAACCCTCCCACTTCAGGTGGACATCGGTTCATCCTGGTTTTGGTAGATCATGCCAACAGGTACCCTGAGGCTATACCCCTTCGGACTGTAACTGCCAAAGTGGTTGCCAGGGCTCTCCTGGGCATTTTCACCCATGCTGGATTCCCCAAGGAAGTTGTCTCTGACAGAGGATCGAACTTCATGTCTAGTTACATGAAGACCATGTGGAAAGAGTGCAGAGTAACCTACAAGTTCTCCACCTCTTACCATCCCCAGACCAATGGTCTGGTTGAGAGATTTAATAAAACTCTCAAGGGCATGATAGTTGCTTTGGAAGAGCCCCTAAGGAGGAAATGGGATCTCCTCCTGCCATGTCTGCTGTTTGCTTACAGAGCGGTACCTCAAGAGGGTGTTGGTTTCAGCCCCTTTGAGTTACTCTTTGGACATCCCGTGAGGGGGCCCCTTGCCTTGATCAGAGAAGGTTTGTAAGTCACCCCTCCAGGTCCCGCCAAGCAAGTCTTGCTGTTGCACTTGCTTCGACCTGATCGGAAAGCTGCCGAACTCGTCAAGGACTGATCCGAGAGAGGACCTGGTAAGGAGCCCTCTTCCCGTGCTCCGAGGGACCATCGAGCACCGCTAACCTTTGCCGAAGCTCCCTGGAAGTCAGACCCTCGGAAGGCTGCCGACCCGAGACGGGACTGCTGAGGAGAACGAAGCAAAGCACCCGGACTTCGCCGCTGTCGAAGTCTATTGCCGTCGACCAGGGTTTGCAGGTTAGTGTAACCGCTGGAGGCCCGTCGAAGTTGTGTTGCCCAACCGTGGGGACCACTTGACTCTGTGCCACCAACGACCGGAGCTGCCCGCTCCTTTGCCTTAGAACATTTGAATCCAAGGACTCCCTTGTCCACTACGTCGACCGCTTTGTCCCGCCGCAGAAAGTCGAGGACGACCAACGCGCCGAGGAGAATCCGCTGGTGGGTTTTCCGCCACCTGAAGGCCACAAAGACTTCGACGACTCAACGCCCTTGTTGGGCCACAGTTCTTAACTCTTTGTGGTCCTCATCCTCGCAGGATGTCGCTAACGAGCACCGCCTGGATCGACATTGGGGTCTCTGCACCCTTGAACTTCTCATTGCCGCCGTCGATGACAAGTTCACCACCTTCGACGCCTCTCGACGATCCGTGGCTCATGCTTTAAAGGGAGTCACTCAAGAAGGATCCTTCGACGCGTCTTCGAAGAACTCTACTCCACCAGGTACATTGGGCGGGTAAAACCTTAATAGGAGGAAATAAGGCTATTGAACAATATATGGACTGGGCCTGTGCTATATATCTTTATTTTACAGGTTGCCCAGGTGGGGGATCTCCACACAGAACTGTACCTAGTGGTAGGGGCCAGTATTCTGCCTACCGTTTCAACCATCCTGCTTTCATTCCCATCTCTATTGCTGGTTTCCAGGTTATTGATCTGTGTGACATTTTAACCGTACTGTTGATGCACTTTAATGAGATTCGATAACATTGGTGGTACCACTTTAGAATTTTATATATTTATTATTGTTGATTTCCGAGTACAAAGTGCGTTATTGTGATCGTGTACATACCTTTGAATATTAATTATATAAAGACTGTGTTTTCAGTAATACAGTGTGTGGACATTCCTTTGTGGGGGTTAGGGGACTACACTGTACTTAAGAACCAGCCTGCATCACCTCCTGAGAAGCTAGGCCTTAATTGCTTGACTACGTTACCAATAATAGAGAATCTTGGCTGGGGTCCTCTGTGCCTCTCCTCTACCATATAGAGAGCGGAAGTACAGACACCCCCCTCCAGTCTTTACATCCATGTTTATCCATATTTGGACGACTGGCTCTTACGCAGCACTTGTCCACTGGCAGCAGCGGGCAATCTCCAGTCTCTCCTTCAGCTCCTGTTCTATCTTGGGCTGTCGGAGAACTGGCAGAAATCTTCCATGACGGTCTTGCAGGACCTGATTTTCCTGGGTTTTCGCTGGAACACGATCGACTGCAGAGTGTACCTGACCGGGGACAGAATGGCGGATCTGTTAGCCACGTGTCAGATGTGTGCGCAGTCGGAGAGCATGTCAGCCTGGTGGTTGCAGAGGCTTCTGGGCCTCATGGCCTCGTGTGTGCTCCTCTTCCTCTTGCTCGTCTCAAGATGAGACGGACCCAGATGGCTCTTCAGAGTTCCTGGCGTCAGGCTGTGGACCCGGATTTCAAGCTGATAATGATTCCGGATTCCATGAGAGTGGACCTGGAATGGTGGTTATCTCTCAGCAACCTGTCGGTGGGTGCGGGGTTTCAGGACCCAGCTCCTATGGTGACGATCACGACAGACTCCTCCCTCCTGTGGTGCGGTGCGACGTTAGATCTTCTACAAGTCTCGGACCTCTGGTCGCCTCAGGACAAGCTCTTGCACATAAATCATTTGGAGCTTCTGGCGATCTTTCTAGCGCTCAGAGCGTTCAGACCGGTCATTGACAACAAGGTGGTCCGCATACGCACGGACAATGTGGTGTCAATGTATTACATCAACAAGCAAGGTGGAACGAAGTCTCCCCCCCTCGTGGACCTGACCATTTAGATTTGGGAGTGGGCCATGCTTCATGGTGTCTGGCTGCTTGCAGTGCACATCCCGGGCCAGCTGAATGTCACAGCGGATGCCCTCAGCCGGCGGACAGTGGTCAGCTACGAGTGGGAGTTGAAGGCAGAGGTCCTCTCATGGATCTTCTTGCGTTGGGGCAGACCGGAGGTGGATCTCTTCACTACGGCAGTGAACAGGAAGCTTCCTCGGTATGCTTCCAGAGGGGGGCTGGGAGCATCCTCTCTGGGGGATGCTCTCGAGATTCCATGCCACAACATGAGAGCTTATACCTTCCTGCCTCTGCCTCTAGTCCATCGAACAACTTGGAAGCTGAAGAACTCGGTGAACTTCTCCCTTCTACTCATAGCCCCCTGGTGGCCGGCCAGGTTTTGGTTCTCAGAACTTCAACACCTGACGGTGTATCCGCCGATCAGGTTACCAGTGACCCCCGATCTTCTTCATCAGGGGGAACAGCAGATATGGCACCCATCCCCACAATTGCTCAGCTTGGTGGCATGGTGCCTGAGTTTAGGTCTTTAGAGCATCTTAGCTTGTCTACGGATAACATGCGTATTATCCAGGCAGCCAGGAAACCCTCGACCAGATCCCAATACAGGAGTTAATGGCTCAGGTTCTGTCATTGGTGTTTGGGAAAGCAGTTGGACCCAAGGGTGGCTACGATTGACACTGTGCTCTCCTTCTTGTCCTCCCTAGCAGAGTCGGGTGTTCACGTTCTGTCCTGCAGAACTTAGCTTTCAGCGGTCTCTGCTTATCTTTCTACAAACCAATGTTCCTACTCTCTGAGTAACTCAGTCGTCAAGGGGCATTTTGCAGGCTTGACACGCCTCTACCCTCCAGTTCGTAGTCCGCACCCGCCGTGGGATCTAAATGTAGTCCTGACGGCGCTTTGCCATAAGCCTTTTGAACCCATGGCCACGGTGGACCTCAAGTACCTATCATGGAAAGTGTCCTTTCTGGTCGCCGTTACCTCAGCAAGGCGGGTGAGTGAGCTCCAGGCCTTGTCAGTGGAACATCCCTTCTTGGTCTTTCACAAGGACAAGGTGGTCCTACGGACAAACCCTGCCTTTCTACCGAAGGTGGTAACTGAATTCGATCTGAATCAGTCGATCTCCCTGCCGGTCTTTTTTCCGAACCCTACCTCAGAAGCAGAAAGGGTTCTGCACTGTCTTGATGTTAGAAGGGCTCTTAAGTTCTACCTTGACAGGACTTCCGAGTTTAGGAGTTCTTCTCAACTTTTTGTGACTTTCGGTAACCCTCAGGGTAAGCAGGCGTCTAAGGCGACTATTTCTTGGTGGATCGCCACCTGCATTACGGAGTCTTTCACCGTCCAAGGGCTGAAACCTCCTAAGGGTATTAATGCACACCTGGTGCAGGGCAAGGCAGCTGCGGTTGCTTTTCAGAAGTATGTCCCCTGGGAGTCCATCGCTAGGGCAGCTACTTGGGCCTCCCCATCCGCTTTTTGTAAGCATTATTGTCTTGACATGAGCTCGAGAGCTGATGCTCAGTTTGGTCAGGCTGTGCTGAAGGACCTTTTTCAATAAGGGGTATTCCCATCCACCCGTAGTTCCAGTTAGGAGTGCTTTGGAATCTCCCATAAGTATGGAGGAAAGGGGACGGGACGTAGGAGTATAAGCAGGTTACTCACCGTAGTGACCACCTTACTCCTAGTCCATAGTTCCCTTTCCTCCATACGCCCGCCCGCCGTACCCTCTAATAAGGTTCCTCTGTTATTGCTAATAGGTCTCTGACCTGGCGATAGTAAAGGACTGATGGGTGATGCACGGGGCAGAGCCAAGGTGGGCGGGGTTACGAGCACGTTCCGGGCCCGCGCAGAAAGAGAGGAAGGACACATTTTTGAAAACATTTTTTTGGATGCTTTTTACAAAGTGCTCCGGTCCCGTCCCACAGGACGGAGAGATGTCCCATAAGTATGGAGGAAAGGGGACTATGGACTAGGAGTAAGGTGGTCACTACAGTGAGTAACCTGGTTATTCTTGTATTTCCAGAGCACTTGGCATACAGATGATTTACCCTTCTCCGCCCAGGTGAGCGCACCCACGCATGTGAGGTCTGGTTTTCGTCGTGACATATGTAGGAACCTGGGAAGTTAGGACTTGCGTTGTTGCCGGTGTGCTTCTGTGTTTTCCCAGTGGCAGATGTGGGAAAATAGTGTATTTCTGGTCAAATTTACGGTACATTCTGGGTAAGAAATTGTAGCACGATTCACGCAAGTGATGCATCATTGGATTCCCATGGCTGTCTTCTTTTCAGAAGTGCATGGGTTCCCTGTTTTCCTTGGTGGCTGTGACATCCCAGGCCCAAGTCTGTGGGTTGTCCACAAGGCCAAATACAGTATGGATTTGGTCTTCCCAGGGCTTTTGGTGTACCAGTGTTTTAGCATTTCCCTGTTGAGGCCTGCTCAGTGCACACACCCGTGAGGTATCTTGTCATCGGAGCACCTGTGGGAATAATAATAATATTAATAATCTGGAAAGGTAGGACATGCATTGTTGCCCAGGTGTTTCAGTGGTTTCCGATAGGCAAATGTGTGGCAATAGTGTATTTCTGGTCACATTTGCAACTTTGCATTCTGGGTAAGAAATTCAAGCACGATTCAAGCAAGTGATATTTCACTGAACCTGAAGATAAAGTCTCCTGCCATGTGGCCAGGGGAAGGCAGCCACTACCTGATGTTAACCTTGGGAGTGGTATCATGAGGGGGGATCACATGGGAGGAGATGGCTGTTGGGGGGGTTGGTGGGGTGGAAAGTGGTGACTCCTTTGGGAGGGATGCAGTGTTTACCTTCTTGTGAGGATGACAGTCCTATAATTCCCAAGTACCTAATGGCGTGCTTTCATTGTACGAGGCCCTCCCATGAAACTACCCAAAGAACAGACTGAAAAGTCATATAAACAGAATAAGGTTTGTACCTTGGGAAGACAGGAATTAAATATGGCAACTTATAATTGTCATGATCTATCTTAAGTAGAAATCCTAAACCCAATGTTAAATCACAATACCCCCTAACTTGACAACTCTCAGTTCACAAAGCAATCCGAACTAACTAAATATCAAGGAACCAAAACCACTGTGGACTTCAGGATCCATAATGCCTGTAGTACCGGGACGAGGAAGAGGGATGCAGAGATGCCATTTAACAGAATGTGCGGTCTAGATGTTGTAGAAAAAGGCACCTGAGCGGGAGATTTAAACTCAAGAATGAGCTACAGCTGGAGAGAGACGCAGAAGAAGTAGTAGAAGTAGAAGCAGCCCAGAGTTTTGGGATTGATTCTATGACCCTTCTGGGCAGTTTCCGATCTTGGGCCATATTTTTAGGTGCCCCCAGTCCCTGCGTGCTGACTTGCTTCGCCGACTGCCATCCTTCCTCTTCCCCTCCCTCTGTCCGCTTCCCAGCCCTCCCTCCACCCGCAATTGGATACTTGTGTTTGTACTGTTAAGTATAGGCAGCTGCACCGTGGGATTATGCCTTTTAACAGTCGGTGTTCCCAGGTTAGCTGGATTGACCCTTCTGGGCCATTTCCGATCTTGGGCCGTGTTTTTAGGTGCTCCCATGCTCCGCGTGCTGCCTCGCTTCGCTGACTCCCATCCTTCCTCTTCCCCTCCCTTTGCCTGCCTCCCCGCCCTCCCTCCACTTGTGATTGGATACTTGTGTTTGTACTGCTTAGTATAGGCAGGTGCACTGTGGGATTACGTCTTTTAACAGTCGGCGTTCCCAGGTGAGTTGGACTGACCCTCAGACCCTTTTGGGCCGTTTCCGATCTTGGGCTGTGTTTTTAGGTGCCCCCAGGTCCCGCATGCTGCCTCGCTTCACTGAATCCCATCCTTCCTCTTCCGCTCCCTCTGCCCGCCTCCCAGCCCTCCCTCCACCCGTGATTGTATACTCCACTGGTCTTAACAGACCCTCCCAGGGCAGTCCTCTGCCCGGCAGCCCCTGCGGCAAAGGGCCCAAAGGCAAAGGGCGGCTTCATATCGTGTCTGCAGGTGTCAGCAGGGGAAGCCAGAGGCAAGCCGTCAACCAGCACCTACGAACAAAGTAGGATTGGCCAGGGTGGGGAGTAGAGCAATCACTCTACTCTGGAAACCTACATACATTGCAATAGTACTGTGATTACTAGCTTGTGCCCTCTACTCTAGGATAGCACTGTGATTATTAGCCTGCACCTTCTAGGATAGTACTGTGTTTTTTAGCTTGTCTTTCTAGGATAGTATTGTGATTATTAGACTGTGCCGCACACTTAGAGCTTACCACATACTGACTTGAATCACATCTAGAAAGCACCAAAACACAGAATAGCACTATGATTAGCTTGCACCTTCTAGGATAGTACTGTGATTATTGTCCTGTCCCTTAGGATAATACTGCGATGGTTAGACTGCGCCCTTCCCTTAGACATTAGCACATATTGACCTGATTCACATCTAGAAAGCACCACTATCGAATAGCACTGTGATTATTAGCGTGTGCCCTCTAGGATAGCACTGTGATTATTAGCCTGGACCTTCTAGGATAGTACTGTGTTTTTAGCTGGTCTTTCTAGGATAGTTTTATGACTATTAGACTGTGCCGCACCCTTAGAGCTTACCACACACTAACTTGAATCTAGAAAGCACCACAAAAGAATAGCACTGTGCTCAGCTTGTGCCCTCTCGGATAGTACTGTGATCATTATCCTGCACCTTCTAGGATAGTACTCTGATTACTAGCTTGTGACCTCTAAAATAGTACTGTGATTATTAGCTTGCACCTTTGAGGATAGTACAATGATTATTAGCTTGTAACCTCTAAAATAGTACTGTGATTATCAGCTTGCACCTTCTACGATAGTACTGTGATTATTTACCTGTTCCTTAGAATAATACTGTGATTGTTAGACTGCGCCCTACCCTTCAACATTAGCACCCATTGATCTGAGTCACATCTAGAAAGCACCACTATAGTGCCCTCTACGATAGTACTGCGATTATTAGCCTGCACCTTCTAGGATAGTACTGTGATTATTAGCCTGCACCTTCTAGAATAGTACTGTGATTACTAGCTTGTGCCGTCTAGGATAGCACTGTGATTATTAGCTTATGCCCTCTAGGATAGCACTGTGATTATTAGCTTGTTCCCTCTAGGATAGCACTGTGATTATTAGCTTGTACCTTCTAGGATAGTACTGTGTTTTTAGCTTGTCTTTCTAGGATAGTATTGTGATTATTAGACTGTGCCGCACCCTTAGAGCTAACCACATACTGGCCCTCATTACAACCCCGGCGCTAAACCATGGCGCTATTAGCACCATGGTTGGTGCCGGTGTTGTAACGAGTCCGCCATGGTGGAATGGGGAAATACCGCCCCATTCCAAGGTTGGCGGGGCGGTATTTCCCCATTTCACCATGGCCCTTCCCCATTCCCATTTGGGACTGGGGAAGGTGCTAAGTACAGTACCGCAAATTGCGGTACCGTAATTAGCACCGAGGTCCCTTTGTGGCACCCTACTTTAACGGCTGGTAAAACCAGCCGTTAAGGTCGGGTCCGCAAAGAGACCTCGTAATCAGGCGTTAAGGGTTTAACGGTGCCGACACCTTTTATGGCGCGTTAAACCCTTAACGCCAGGGTCGTAATGACCCCCACTGACTTGAATCACATCTAGAAAGCACCACAACAGAATAGTACTGTGATTAGCTTGTACCCTCTAGGATAGTACTGTGATTATTAGCCTGCACCTTCTAGGATAGTGCTGTGATTATTAACTTGTGACCTCTAAAATAGTACTGTGATTATTAGCTTGCACCTTTTAGGATAGTACAGTGATTATTAGCTCCAGAATAGTACTGTGATTATCAGCTTGCACCTTCTAGAATAATACTGTGATTATTGGCCTGTTCCTTCGGATAATACTGTGATGGTCAGACTGTGCCCTACCCTTAGACATTAGTACACATTGACCTGATTCACATCTAGAAACACCACTATAGAATAGTACTGTGATTATTAGCTTGTACCCTCTAGGATAGCACTGTTGATTATTAGCTTCTGCCCTCTAAAACAGCACTGTGATTATTAGATTGTGCCCTCTAGGATAGCACTGGGATTATTAGCATGTGCCCTCTAGGATAGCACTGTGATTATTAGCCTGCACCTTCTAGGATAGTACTGTGTTTTTAGCTGGTCTTTCTAGGATAGTATTGTGATTATCAGACTGCGCTACACCCTTAGAGTTTACCACAAAAATCACAACTAGGAAGCACCACAACTGAATAGTACTGTGATTAATAGCTTGTGCCCTCTAGGATAGTACTGTGATTATTATCTTGTGCACTCTAGGATAGCACTGTTGATTATTAGCTTGTGCCCTCTAAAATAGTACTGGGATTATTAGCCTGCACCTTCTAGGATAGTACCGTGATTATTAGCTTGTTCCTTTAGGATAAAACTGTGATCACTAGCTTGGGACCTCTAAAATAGTACTGTGATTATTAGCTTGCGCCTTTTCGGATAGTACTGTGATTATTAGCTTGTGACCTCTAAAATAGTACAGTGATTATTAGCTTGCACCTTCTAGGATAGCACTGTGATTATTGGCTTCTTGCGCCCTACCCTTGGACATTAGCATACATTGACCTGATTCACATCTGGAAAGTACCTCTATGGAATAGTACTGTGATCATTAGCTTGTACCCTCTAGGATATCACTGTTGATTATTAGCTTCTGCACTCTAGGATAGTACTGATTATTAGCCTGTGCCTTCTAGGATAATACTGTGATTATTGGCTTGTTCCATAGGATAATTCTATGACTGTTGGACTGCGCAGCACCCTTAAAGACTAGCACAAACGGCCCTGATTCACATCTAGAGAGTCCCACTATAGAATAGCACTGTGAAGATAATACTGTGATTATCAGCTTCTGCCTTTATAGAATAGTACTGTGATTATTAGACTACGCCGCGCCCTTAGAGATTAACACATACTTACCAGAATCACATCTAAAAAGCACCACATTAAAATAGTACAGTGATTATAAACCTGTGCCTTTCTAAAATAGTACTGCTATTATCGACGCACCTTCTAGGATAATACTGCGATTACTTGCTTGTGTCTCTTCTGGGATGGTGCTGTGAGCCTTAACCTGTGTCCCTTTAGGACAGCACCGTAATTAATAACCGGTAATAGCTGTAAGTCTCTTCCAGGGAGAGCCACATTAGGCACAGCCACTAGAATACCCAGCGATATAACCCTAGTAGACCTCCCCAACTGGACAACCCAAACTCGAGACAGTGACTGGACTACCCTAGTAATATCACATGAATAGTGCACCCAACAGACAGAACCCAAGCTTGTATCGGACATTCCCGAAACCCAGTTCAACATCACAAGACAGCCTGACCAAAAGCACAAAGACCAACTCTGCAACAACGAACCAAAGGAACCCCCCCCCCCCCAAAAAAAGCTCAAAACTCAAAATGCAGCAGAAACTAATCAGACCAAAGGAAAGACAAAGAGCAGAAAGAACAAACCCTTCTCAGCACCATTGAAGACTCACAACCATTGAACACACTCCCACAAACAAGAACGACAACAGAACCAGTTCAGAGAGAAGTGAGAAATCCCTATACCCAACTCCATACCTCACAAATAACCACTCACCGGAACGAGCTGACCCAACAGACAAATCAAGAACGACCAACAACCAAACACAACCACACAGAAGAAGAACGGACAAAGCTAGGGATAACAAGAACATAATCAACGCCCTAACCCCTTACATCACCAAAACAAGAGGACCCTCCACTCGACAGCCACAAAATTTAGAAGAGGAGCCGGATGAAAACAAAAACCCAAGACTGAACCTAGAAGAACTTTTTGATGACAGACACAACTGTACCAACACCTCAACTAGAGATCAACCCGGAAGGAGACCTTAACACCAGTCAGAAGACAACATCAACAATAAAGCACAAACCAAACAATACCTTTAAAATCCACTGCAACCTAATAAACGCAAGATCCATGTCAAAACACTCAACAGAGATCTTCAACCTTCTCTGCGACAACAGCATAGACATCCTATTCATCACTAAAACGTGGCTAGATGACGACTACAAAATCACACTACAAAGCTGCCTCCCCACCAACTTCAAATGCCTTCAGTTAAACAGGAAAAATAAAAAAGGAGGAGGCCTTGCAATACCATTCAAAGAACACCTGAAAGTAAAAACAGATGAACCTCTTAACATCATGAACTGCGAATCCATGGTCATACACCTATGGGCAAATCCAATAACAAACCTCAAATTCATACTGGTTTACAGACCACCGACATACGACGCAACCTTCGTCGACAACTTCATAGAAGCCATCACCAACATAGCCATTGAACACGAATATCTAACAATCCTGGGGGACTTCAACATTTGGTTCGACGAAAAACATGCCAACTCTCAAAACTCACTAATTGGGCAGCTAACAACCATGAAACTACAGCAGTTGGTCAAAGGGCAAACACACTCGGCAGGACACACCCTTGACACAATCTTCGTCAAGAAAAAACATATCACCACGGCACCACCGAAATAAATACTTTGGAGCGACCATCTCATCATTCCATTTGTGTTAACACTACCAACTCAAGTCAGCATCCAGCCCCTCAAGATCCCAACCACCACAAAAAGAAACTGGAAAACCATCAAAGCAAGCAACCTAATTGAACAACTGGAGACAACCAAACCTTCAACAGCAAAACTGGAGAAGGCAGACCTGGATGGGAAACTGGAGCTACTCCACAAATGGATTGCTGATACAATCGAAAACATCACCCAAGAAAAAACCATTCACCCCGTCAAGAAAAAAAACAATGGCAAAATAGTTCACCCCACTACTAAGCACCAATGCACATCGCAACTGATCCCATAATACTAAGGAACAGAGCAGTCGAAAGAAAATTACACCTCTCAGGTCTCTGTATCAGAGGCAAGTCAATCATTTGACTCCTCTCCGATATTAAAGTACTCAACAAATTATACCTTTGCAATTCCCTTTGATGTAAACCAAATTTATCCTTCAAATCCTCAAATGATGGCATACCCCCATCATACCAGATATCTTCTATCAACAATATGCCCCTGTTAATCCAGCTTCTCCAACACAACATCCTATAATTAATCTACAAACCTGGATTCTGCCAGATGGAAGCTTCCTTATATAAATATAACCCTTGCCCACCACCAGTAACCAAAGAGATGATAGCATCCTTAGTGACGATCACGGCTTGCAAATTAGCCTCTTGCCTAGGCAACCTACCAAAGGAGTATAAACTTTCAACACGAAAAGGTCTCAATTTATGCTCCTCAATTCGAGCCCAAAGTAGAACCACTGGACCATTCATAGAGAAGTAAATAGACTATTTCTTTAACAAAAAGCCATTGTAATAATTTTAGAGAATGGGATATCGGAAACCACCTTCAGATGTCCCCCGGATCATAAGATACCTCAGTATTTTGGGTCTCTTCCTAGCACCCCATAAAAATTCCTGAAATAGCTTATCTACCCGACCAAGAGCCTTTTTTGAAAATCTTAATGGAAGAGACTAGATAATGTATAAAACCTTACGTAAGAGTACCATCTTAATGGCATTAACTTTTGCCCAAATAGTCAATGGTAGTCTTTCCCATTTACGAATGTCCTTCCAAAGAGCTTCAATGACTTTATCAACATTAAACCCAACCATCGTTTTCATATCTCTAGTGAGGTACACACCCAAATATTTCACAGATCTATTTTCCCATTTACAATTCCAGTTCAACAACTGATCACATACGGGAGTAACTCGGCTTGGAAATACTATAGTTTTTTCCCAGTTGATTTTGTACCCCGAGAGCCTACCCACTTCTTCAACCATACCTCATAGAATATTTCCACCCGTTTCAGGATTACCAAGATTGTATCATCGTCGTCTTAAACCCTAAAAGACTCTGAGATTGTCGAATATAAAGCAAAAAACGGTTCCAGGGCTAAATTAAAAAGGTAGGACGATAAAGGACACCCTTGACGAGTACCTTTGAATAATTTAAAGGAAGGTGACAGTACCCCGTTTACCCAAACCCTAGCACTAATATTTAATTGTAACGCTCCCACAGCATTAATGAACAATGGACCAAAACCCATCTTCATCAGCGTAAAATTTTAAAAGGTCCAGTTTACACTGTCAAAAGCCTTCTCGGCATCAAAAAAAATAAAAAGGAAATTCTCGGTTTCTGAACCAGACAAATTCAGAACATCTAATAGCGTTGTAATGTTATCGTAACCGAAGTGCTGTTTCATAAAACTACCCTGGGTACTATTTATCAGAGCACCTATATGTTTATCGAGTCTATAGGTCAGGATTTTTGTAAAACATCTTCACGTCCACATTAAGAAGATAAATAGGATGATAATTACCACACCTTGATGTATCTTTCCCCACCTTTGGAACTACAGTAACAATAGCTTACTTCATTGAGGGACATAATGTACCTTCCATTAAAAATCTATTGTAGAGATCACATAGTTCTGGGGCAAGCAGCTCACTGAAAGACTGATAAAATTCAGTCGACAGACCATCCGGTCCCGGCGACTTTCCAATCTTTAAATTCTGTATCTTTAAATCCTGGATAGCCCGTAGGACCTCATCAATCAATACCGGAGAATCAATAGAGTCCCTAGCATCAATAGACAGAGAGGGAGACGTTTCAAGTTCATTTTCTGATGGATTACAGTCCTCAGCATATAGAGTAGAGTAAAAAGAACGAAAATTCTCACCAGTTTACGGATAAAAGAACATTCAGTGAAACTTTTCAATCTTCTCGCCAGCAACCTGCCACTACAATCTGCACTCTCCCAGAAACACTGTTTTGTATAGAAGATTCCACGGTCAACTTGAGCCTCAACTTCACATTTCAACAATTCTCTCACCTTATCCATTCTAATTTGATATTCCCTAGCCTTAGTACGGGCAAATGTAGATTGTAGTACACCTAATTCCAATTCCAGATCTTTCAACCTATTTTCCCCTTTCCGCCTGAACCTAGCACTCCAGTTCATTAGTTCTCCCCTTATCAAGGCCTTGAAAGAGTCCCCTGCTATTAGACCATCAGCGGATCAAATATTCTCACACACAAAATTCACAATATATCTATTCAGTGATTTTAAAGCATTTTCCTCTTTCAGAATGAAAGGTTTTCACCTCCATCTACCAGAGTCTTGTCTAAATAATCCAAAATGCAGTTTAACCTTATCTAACAAATGGTCAGAGAGAAACCGTTCACAGATCTTTGCCTCCACCACAGCTTTGACAAAAGTGTCGGAGGTGAGTACATAGTCAATCCTGGAGAACAAGTCATGAGCCGGAGAATAAAATGAAAAACTCCTTTCCCCCTGATGTAAAGTCCTCCAAGAATCAATTAGGTCAAATGTTAAAATAAATTCTTGAAATTCCTTACTAGACTTCTGGCCAGTAAAATGACATTTTGTAGAACTATACAATTTGTAGTCCAGGACACAATAAAAGTCCCCCCCCCCCAAGACAATAAGCTCCCCTTTCATTCCACACAACAACTTAGTTAGAGAGTCAAAAAAACGCCAGTGACACATGGGCCATAAACGGAACCTATAGTAATAACCTTATCCTCATATTTCAAATCAACCAAAATTACACGACCCATGTCATCCATAGCCACCCTTTCCACATTTACTCCTAATCCTCTCCTAACCAAAAGCCCAACTCCTCTTGACATAGAAGAAAAGCAATTCAGCCACACTTTCGTGTATCGTGAATTAGTAAGAAGCTTCTCTGTACCCTCTACAAGATGTGTTTCCTGAAGAAAAATCACATCAATCCTCTCCCTTCAAAGTCCAGACAATACTTTTTTCCTTTTTATTGGACAATTCAACCCTTTCACATTCCATGTTCCTAACGTAACCCCATGTACGTAAGCCCAAGTCACAGTGAGCACGGAATCTCAGCAAACCCCAACCAAAAAGAAGATAATCATGGCAGTCTCCGAATCGACACTGTGAAGCCAGTTTCAGCTTATCACTCAGTTGAAACCATGAAAAGCCCACTTTAAATTTGTATTAGGAAAGTCAATCCAATATTCTATAGGCACTCCTTTACTCACGGACTTCTCCTCAATCACACAAAGCTGTTAGGTTCATCAGTAAAGCTGTGACACATCAATCCCACAGCACGAAATAGTTCAGTTCCTGGAACCACATTGCGATGTGGTTTCATCATCCATCTAAACTCTGCACGTAACGATGATGACTGTGATACAGGAAGTCAGGAAGTCACATGCTCTGTAGAATGGAAGGTGCTTTCCTCAAATAAGAAGCGCTCGCTCTCTCACTTCACTCGGTCAGAATCGAACATAAACAAAAACGAAAAACAGCCATTTAAAGTAACGGATCTAAGAAAAATCAATTAAAATATAATGCTAAAAAATATATACATGTATATATAAGTTAACAACTCTAACCAATCAAAAGAGTAATGAAAATGTAAAACAATAGTTTGTGGAGAAAAAGAAAATGACACATGGAAATCTCTTATCTCTTTTTTTCTTCTGCTGCACAGTTTTTTGAGATATTGACTGAGCCTCCATTGGCACAGTTTCTAAATCAGTCAAGAAGGCTTCGGCTTGTTTATGATGAGCAAATGAATGCACCTGTCCCTCCACCACCACACGTAGGATCGCTATATAAATCATATAATAGTTCAGATGCTTGCCTCTTGCTTTCTCCTTGGCAGCATAAAAGCATTTCCTTCTTTCCATAACATCTTTACTCAGGTCAGCAAACACCATTATTTTGTTCCCTCCCCATGTGAGGTCACCAATTTCTTGAGATTTCTTGAGAATTAACGCTCTGGTGGGATAGCTAAGAAACGTGACAATAAAGTGTCAGGGACACTGACCTAAAGCTGATTTTTGGCCAAGAGATCTATGTGCCCTTTCAATTTCTAGAAGCATTTTAGGGTCTAACTTAAACATATAGATGAAGGCTTTCTCCAAAAAGGACACAGGATTTCCATGTTCAGCATTTTCAGGAAAACCGGCAATCCTCACATTGTTCCTCCTAGAAAAGTTTTCTTGCTCAGAGATCTTGGAAGCCAATTTCTCATTCACCATCTCCAAATGCCTTACTTGATCTGCAAGGCGCACAGCCTGATCATCAATTGTAGTAAGATGTGCCTCCACAGAGATCACTTTAGTAGTTAGATCCAAATACCTTTCTTCAGCATTAATCAGCTTAGCTTTGATTTCTGCCATGCCAGTCCTCATTTCAGTAAGTAAATCCAAAAGCTTGTCATCTCTACAATCTTCTTCTCCACCTTTCTGTTTTATGGCAGGTTGAACAACCCCACTCAAGGATGAATCCTCAGCCATTATTATTAAGGAGGGAAATGTTCAACAGTGGACACAGGAGCTCAGCACCTAAGCAGCCATCTCTGGAGCTGGCAGTTTTAGAATCCCTAAAAGACATCTTTGACTGGATGAACGCCAACAACTTGAAAATCAACCCAGGGAAGACTGAAATCATGATTATATACAAAAACCAAGAGAACAACACCTACATTCCCTGGCCGACGGAAATGGGAACCGCGCCCACACCATCTAAGGAAGTAAAAAACCTGGGAGTCCTAATGGACAACACCCTAACCTTAGAACCACAAGTTAACGCAATAATTAAGAAATGTTTCTTCCTCCTTCACACAAGAAGAATCCTGCCTTTCCTCTCCTTCACCCACAAAACACTGGCAATTGTCGCCCTCATCATGTCAAAAATCGCCTACGCAAACAGCCTTTTCCGCGGGATGCCAGAATACCTCAGGAGGAAATTACAACGCATCCAAAATGCAGCAGCCAGACTCCTCGTCAAACTATCCAGAAGAGACCACATCACTCCAGCACTAAAAATACTACTCTGGCGCCAATCAAATATCCTATCACGTTCAAAACAATATGCATAACACACAGGGCAATCAGCGGACAGGGAGTAGAATTCCTACAAAAGAAAATAACAATCTACAAGCCAAAGAGGCTCCTCAGATCAAGCAATGAAATCCGCCTGGAACCAAAACCATACGTCAAGTAGGGGTCTGACAGTATTAGTTTTATGGTGGTACGATAACCTTCTTGCCAAATGACGGTATATCATGGTTTTTGTGGTATAGCAGGTGAAGTTGACTAATCTTAACAAATATACTCCTACATCCCGTCCCCTTTCCTCCATACTTATGGGACAACCCTCCGTCCTGTGGGAGGGGACCGGAGCGCTTTGTAAAAGCATCCAAAAAATGTCAATTTATTTTTAGTCCTTCCTCTCTTTCTACGCGGGGCCCAGGATGTGGCCGTAACCCCGCCCATCTCGGTTCCGTCCCGCGCATCGCCCATCAGTCCTTTTCTCTGCTCGATCGCGACTGGACGCGCTTGCATCCTCAGAAGATCTTCCTTTTTTCTCCTCTGTCTATGTCGTTCAAACTAGACTTTCCGGATTGTTCACCGTGTCACTGACGCTTTGCAAGGGCGGAGCCCCATCCTCTTTGTTTATAGTGTTTGGGTCCGGATCACCGTTGGGACTCCTGTTTTTATTGTGACTCCCTTTTGCCCGGGCACTTCAACGTCGGTTGGAGCGGTGGGAGGAGGTGTTTCGCTGTACTCCTCCTTCGCATTTTCAGGCGTTTAGCGACGAAAAGAAAAAACGCCCGGTAAGTTCTTTACTTTTCAGAGCACCCCGGCCGGGAGATACCTTTCCGGGCTCTTCCCGCGCCGGGAGGAGCGTTGATCGCTCTGTCACCGGGGATTGCCCCGAGGTGCCTTCGGTGCCTAATAATTGTACCAGAGTTTTCTCCGAGGGTCTCCGTAAGGGGCCTGTGGATACCGGAGCACGCTCCGAGGCCCCTCCTGTGGGGGCTGCTTGCAGACCCTGTTCTACTGAGTCGTGGGGTACCGGAGCTCGCTCTGAGGCCTTGTTATCGGCTTCCCTCAAAAGTACCGGGGTGCGCCCCGAGGCCTCGGCTGGGCTTGGTGTTACCGAACGGATGTTCGAGGCCCGCGTTAGTAAGGCTGTTACCGGGCCCGGGTCCGAGGTCCCTCGTGCAGAGGCTAAAGCGACCAACATTTCTGAGAGGGCTGCCCAGGCCTTATCGGTGAAAGTTGTTCCTCACCGTTCCCGCTCTTGTGGCGACGGCAGAACTGTTGATCTTAAGGTTTCGTTTAAATCTGTGGCCAACAAATCAAATACTGTTGAGAAGAGGTCTAATTAAAGCAGAAGTTGCACACTGCCGATTCTGTAAACTTGTTGAGATGGAAGAGACTCTTAAACACTTACTGATTGTATGTGTTGGTCTAAAAACACAAAGAGAAATGATTCTCCGTAAACTCACTCAATCATATTACATATCTCGCTCTGCTAATGAATTATGGTATGAATTGTTTGCCACACCTAAAATCTCAATAAGAATAGCTACTATGCAGTTTTTAAAATCAATACTGCTCCCAGCTGAATCTATAATTAGTCCTCTACGTTGAAATATCGTGTTATAATAATGCAAACTCTGTTAAAACTGAATTTTCCGGTATGTGGCTTTTGAATTATGAATTGATTAATCATTACTATTGTGAATGTAACCATTGATGAGCATAACTCAGATTCCTTTCTTCCCTTTTTTCTTAGTTGTAAATAATTGAAATTGATGTGATGTGTACTTATATATTATGGAATTTTGTGATGTGAATGTACATCATGATGATTGAGAATGGAAACTATGTATTTTAATGAATCAATTTTCTAGAAAAGTTTTTGTTTTGAAAGGTTAAATTACTTTGACCAACCAAAATAAATAAAAATAAATAATAATAAAAAAAAAAGAACTGTTGAGGGGGCAAGGAGTGAAAGCTTCTCCTTTACCGGCAGCGCCGAGGTCCTTCCTGTGGAGGCTAGTTTGGCCACTGGTATGTCGCAGAAACATTCCAGGCCACATAGTACCGGCTCGGCCGAGGTTCCTTATGTAAAGGCTAAAATTAAGACCCCTGACCCACTGAGGGGGACCCCTGCCTCACTTCCACATGTGCCGCAGTTCCCCTCAGGTGATGGCAAAATGGCGGCCGTTCCTGCCACGACCACGGTGGCCATTTTGGGCGCTCACCCTACAACTACGCCATCGGCCTCAGGTGTAGGAGTTGGTTCCGCAGGTGAACATAAAATACCTTGTGCACATCCGTTTCATCCAGTTTACGATTGGAACGCCCGGATGCCCCTTCCGCACAATGTCTCGTTGCCTGTGAGTTTGGCACCTTTGACTTTTGTGGACACTTCGGGGGATGGGCCTGTGTGGCAACCCTCCCCTCTGCGTCCCTGGAATTATCCTCCTCATGAGAGGCCTTCTCCGGCAGTTCCGAAACCGTCTCCGGAGGATGCCTTTTTCAGCAAATTTCAGACGCTCATGCATACTGACCCCATGAGAGAGTATTTCAAGGGTCGTTTTAGGGAGATATACCCGCCTGTGCCTCTGGCTCCTCCCGTTCCACCAGTGGTTCCGCCGGCGCCGCCCTTGCCTACGGTGCCTCCACCGACCCTTTGCCCTTGCCCCTATTGTCCCTTGTGGACAAGACAGTGCCTGACACGGTTCAACTGGATCCTGACCTGTCGGATGATGTGCAGGGCGAGCAGGACAGCGAAGACCAGCCCCGCTCGATTAGAGCTTTTCACGACCGGGTACTGGTCATGATGTGCCTGTTGGAAGTTCCAGTGCCCAAGTCACCCGCTCCACAGGAGGGGGTGCTTTCGGGGGCGTTCACCTAGTCTCCTTCGGAGTGTACCGGCCTGTTCTTGCAGAAGGACGTTTTGGCCGAGGTCCGCAGGGTCTGGGAAAAGACACACTCAGGACTGTTCGTCAATAAGAAAATTTGATGCGTGTTACAGGCTGCATTCTTCGGAAGAGGTGGCCCTGTCATCTTGTCCGCCCTCCTCAACAGTGGTGGCTGCGGACACTTTGCAGTCCAGGCCTGCATCGTCCTCTTCTACGACGGCGACTCAGGTTCTGGGGAAAGAGGACAAACTCCTGGACTCCCTTAGGAGGAAGATTTTCTCTAATTCGACCATACAGCCAGCTTTCTCATTGGCCCAGATGTAGTAGGGCAGGACCAATCACAGGCCCCCAGCAGCAGAGGAGAAGGCACACCGGTGCTAACACAAAGGAAACAGCCATCTTGGAATGGATGTGCCTCATTGAGCAAGTGAGGCCAGCATATGAAAACCCACACAGCAGACCCACGAGTCTGCTAAATAGTTTACACAAATTACATGTGGCAGATGTCGAAGTCTGAAAATGCAGATTTAGCAAATTTACAAAGTCAGCTGTGGCGCCATCATGTGCCGGAACATCGATCCCAGAAGGGGTTTACCTGCAGGTGGAAATGTACAGTGTGCGCTGCAGGGACTCAGGATGGTACTGGGGAAGCATCTCTGCAGCCGCTCCGGTCGCCGTAGCATGAAGGAGTGAGGAAAGTCAGCAAGAAAGTAAAAGTTGTCAGGACCAGGAGTGGGCCTTGTGAGGAGGGCCAACCGAGCCTGCTGGCCTTCTCATTCGACCATATGTAGTAGGCCTGGACCAATCACAGGCCCCCAGCAGCAGAGGACAAGGCACACCGGTGCATGAACAAAGGAAACAGCCATCTTGGAATGGCTGTGCCTCAAGGAGCAAATGAGGCTAGCATATGAAAACGCACACAGCAGACCCACGAGTCTGCTAAATAGTTTACACAAATTACATGTGGCAGATGTCGAAGTCTCAAAATGCATATTTAGCAAATTTACAAAGTCAGCTGTGGCGCCATCATATGCCGGAACATCAAGCCCAGGAGGGGCTTACCTGCAGGTGGAAATGCACAGTGTGCACTGCAGGGCCTCAGGATGGTACTGGGGAAGCATCTGTGCAGCCGCTCCGGTCGCCGTAGCATGAAGAAGTGAGGAAAGTAAGCAAGAAAGCAAAAGTTTTCAGGGCCAGGAGTGGGCCTTGTGAGGAGGGACGGCCAAGCCTGCCGGCCTTCTCATTGGCTCAGATGTAGTAGGCCAGGACCAATTACAAGCCCCCAGCAGCAGAGGAAAAGGCACACCTATGCACGAACAAAAGAAACAGCCATTTTGGAATGGCCATGCCTCATGGACCAAGTGAGGCTAGCATGAAAACGCACACAGCAGACCCACGAGTCTGCTAAATAGTTAACACAAATTACATGTGGCAGATGTCAGTCTCAAAATACATATTGAGCAAATTTACAAAGTCAGCTGTGGCACCATCATGCGCCGGAACATGGAGTCCACGAGGGGCTTACCTGCAGGTGGAAATGCACCGTGATTTTGGAAAGGTTTTACTTCATCATGCACATCAGGGCATTAATAAGGGCTGGGAATTGTGCAGGTAACATACCTTTCAATACATTTTCCTTACTGTTTTTGAACTATCTTCCCCAAATAGTGAAGCACTTTCTACCCACAAAACCTTATGCATATGAGGTGTTACTCGAGCTTGATATTCTTTTCTCCAAAAGTAATCTGTAACTTTGCATGACCGTGGTCACTGTGAGTTTTAATATAAAGTTCCATCGCAAGAAAGCAATGATGAAAATGTCTTGATGCATTTAATGGATCAAGTGCAGAAAGCCCATTTGGAAATAAAGAGTTTTAAAAAAAATCTCTTTATTGAGTTTGCAAAAAAAAGGTCAAAAGTTCACCACCAAAATCAAGACATATCGTTTAGAAGAAATACACAAACATATTGTATATTCCAAACATTCCTTTTATATTCCCTAAAACCCACTCCCACTCCCGTGCAAACAAACCCAAGGCCACATACTAATAACAAGGGGAAAAGAAAAGGGAGCAGAAAACTAAGACCCTGCAATGCCCAAAAGGTACATCTCTCTTTCAACTGCCTGTCATATTGCCATCGAACAAATTACATTGCAGGTCTACCTTAAGCCTTCACAGAATATTCTCATCAGAAGGGAAACGCAATCCGTTCCACAGCACTGCCTTTTCCATTCTAGTTGCCATTTCTATCTCTGCATACATCAATTCAATCCTAGTCAGAGGCGCCAACTCAGCATATGCCATGTAATCAAGTCCTGTGTCCAGTGTAGTATTCTGGGGCCCATAGAACCAAATCGTGCTATGGCTATCCTCCGTTTGGCCAACACCAATGCCAGGTTGACCATTTTATTCAATTGTTTCACCGGTTTCCTTCTGGGAAATTCAACCCAGTGGCGATACCAATCGTGATTCCACTACCCGTAGCCCCCATAACACGGAATGTAATCAGTACATCTCCCCAGAATTTCCTATGCCCCAGGCACTGCCATATTATGTTATAGGAACTGATCCCCTTTCATCCCACATATAGGGCAGGTGTCTGGTATTGTTGGGTTCATTTTGTGTATTGTCTGCGGTGTCAAGGATGCCCTTTGCTAGACATTATACTGTATGAGCCTCAGCTAGGCTTTACAAGATACTGCCTTTGTGTATGTTCAGACCCCCTACCACTGCTCCCCCTCGAATGTTAACTGCATATCCCACTCCCAATCCTCCTTGACCTTTTACTCTTCCCCTTTCTTATCTCTATTCCTCAGCAGCAATTGATAGGTTGAGGATATCAGTCTACTCTGTCCCCAAGGACATGTTGGCCTTCCAGTAGTGGAAAAGTCAGGGGTTCCTCCTGCAACACATTCCACAGCTTCCGAGCTCTGCCCGTTATACCTGCCTAAAATATTAAATGACCTCTATTCCGGCCCAGGTTCGTGCACATTCAGGGAATGACCTCAGGTGCCCTGCCTCAAACAGATCCCCCAAACCACCAGTCCTGACGTTTTCCACTCACCAAGATTCTTTCTTCCCTCGTTTCCCATGTGTGTGGTGTGCATAAACAGGGGGAAGTGTGAAGAGAAAGGATTCTCGCAGCTCACCTATCTGTTCGCCCTTTGCCATAAACGTCTGCCATACATTTCTACCCCATCAATCACAATCACATCAGGTAGGGCCAACAGGAGTCCTCAGTCAATATCTGTGATGCTGGAAATGCTTTTGGAGGGACAGGGCCTCCTCGTCCTTTTCCTACCAATTCCCTATATGTGTATTCTGTATGTTTTCTGGACAGGAGTTCAGTTTGGACACCTGGCATTGCAGCTCTTCATCTTTTACTTTTGGTGAACAATACCCCGTGGGATACCAATATGGCACCCATGGGCAGGGGTACACCCTTGTACCCCTAGTATGTGTTTCTGGGCACCTGTGAGTTGCCCACAGAGCAAGGTATGGGCTGGTGGCAGATACATGCTGACTTGAGAGAGGCTCTGAGTGACCTCTGTTTTTGGGACACCCAGGCTCTGCTATAGGAGTCAATGGAAGAGTGAGGGAAGAGTGAATATGGATAGCTTCAAAACTACTGTCACGAGGAAGAGCAGGGTGATGCAGAGTCTATGTGGAACTGCTACGAACATGCTAGCTATTGGAAGCTAGAAAGCAGTCAGGACATAAAAACTGACAAGGGACTCCCATCCGAGTCTGTCGTGCCCTAGAGCAGCTTCCTACCGGGCAGCAGAATGCAGAGGCAAGGTCCTGCGACAGACCCGAACGCCTGGAACAGAGAGATGGAGAACGGCAAGCTGAGGAAGCACCACAACTTACCTGGTTGTGGCATCTGGCATCCGGTAGCAGAAGCAAAGCCGCTCAAGTGTTCCAGTCGAGACCCGCCGAACACTGAACTAAGACCGTGAGAGCCCAGGGGAAGCCGCAGAAGCTGTTCGGTGTTGCCGAGGACCGGATCCCTCTCATACTAAGTACAAAGGTACACAGAGGGGGACCGGGAAGGCACAGGGATACCCCAGAGGCTGTGTTTGGGAGGAAGTGCAGAGACATCTTCCTTGTCCTAGTGGGACCAAAGAGAGACAGGAGTTGAGAACAGAGAGGGTGAAAGAGTGCCCCAAAGAGACTGAAAGAGAGGCCTTGCAGGGTAGTGAATCGGGCCTAGTTAAACGATATTGCAAAGCTGAAAAGGGAAAAGGGAAGGACTGAAGCATCAAGAGAGACCAATTGAGAGTGAAGGGGATGAAAGACTACCCCAGTGAGACTGAAAGAGAGGCTTGGCAGGTTAATGAACCGGGCCTAGTTAAAAAACATTACAAAGTTGAAGAAGGGGTCTGGGACCCCCAGAACGAGATGATAGGTCCAGGGGAAGAGAACCTTTGGCATAAAGCACAAGACGTCCAGGGGAAGAAAACGTTTGGCATAGGTTACGAGAATACCAGGGGCAAAGAGACCATTTGACACAAGTCACCGAAAGACCAAGGGGGAAAGAAAGAGCCCTTTTGGCACACATCATGAGAAGACCAGAGGAAGAGAGTTATATCCTCTGACAGAAGATTGTACTTTGTTAAAAATGAATATTGATAAAGAGAACTTGAGGAATGCTTGGGGAAGGGAGACATCTTCACAATATTGTTTTGAAACTTGGAACTTTGAACTGCCTAAAGCATCCCAAAGAAGGGAGTCATCCTGTTCTAAGCAGAGTGTAGTTTAGTTATAGGTTTTCTGCTGAAGTGTAAGGCACGGTAATAGGTTTATGACACAGAACAGTGGACTTAATACTTTTGACGGACATTCTGACATTGTCCTTAGTTTTGGTTGAGGTAGTGAACCGCTCTTAGTTATAGGGACAGGTAGGGTTCTTATACCAACAAGAATGCCAACTTTGTGTCCTGAGTCTACGTCTACACCCCTATATATGGGATCCATCCCTGTTGATAAAAACTGGGGGACCCTTAAGTTCCCGAAACTTAGTGAACAAGCCTCTATCCCCACGGTTGCCACTCACAGGTCTATTGGGTTTGACATCTCCATTAGCCAGGATGTAAAAGTAGACCCTGGACAAAGAGAGCTTGTCCCCACCGATCAAACACTCATTGCCCCTCCAGGAACTTACATTCGATTAGTTTTAGAGTCAGGATCAACCTGGAGGCATGGGCTAGATGTAATGGCTGGAGTAGTAGATCCTGATTATTAGGGGGGATGTAAAGGTGCTAATTCATAACAATGGCAAACATACTTAACCTGTAAAGGCAATAGAGAAAACTGCCCAAGTGGTCCTAGAGGAAGCCCTCTTTCCCAAACTCCTCGAGGTGGAGGAAGAAGTCATACTGAGCGAGGAAGGAAGGGATTTGGGTAGGCTGACCAAGACGCTGAACTTATCAGAATATCCAACATAGAATATAACAAAATCATGTCAGACCTAGCATTTGCACAGGGGAACATCCACATTTTATCTGAGGCCTTCCTAAAGATGATCCCAGAGGAGGAGGGCAGAGGAAAAGGAGATCCCTTCTTCTCTGTTAAACAGGGAATATTATATAGAGGAGATTACAACTCAGAGGGAGTCTCTCAGTCACAAATTGTCATTCCCAGAAGGCATCAAAGAATTGTACTAGAGGTTTCCCACTCTCATCTTACACCTGTACATCTGGGAACCACTAAGACATAAAGTCAAGTGGTGAATAGGTTTTATTGGCCTGGGGTTTATGCAGATGTGTAATGGTTTGTTGCATCTTGTGCCATCTGTCAGAAAACTGCCCCACATCGTCTTTCCCCAGCTCCCTTACAGCCCTTACCTATCATGGACATATCCGTTCCCTTTCTATTGGACAGAAGGTCCTTTCAGTGCTTTCCACCTTAGATAATAAGAATCTATCTCATTGACATGGGCCATATGAAGTGGTAGAACAAACGGGACCATGTAATTACGGCATTGCCCAACCTGACCGTAGAAATAAGACCCAGATATATCACATACATACTCCTACGTCCCATCCCCTTTCCTCCATACTTGTGGGACATTCCGTCCTTTGGGACGGGACTGGAGCACTTTTGTAAAAAAGCATAAAAAATTTTAGATTTTTGTCCTCCTTTTATTTTTACGCGGAGCACCACACGTGGCTGTGACCCGGCCCTCCTGAGCTCCACCCCGCGCACCGCCCTTCAGTCCTTTTCTCTGCGCTGTCGGGGCTGGACACACTTGCATCATCAGGAATGTAATTTTTTATTCCCATTGTCCTTCCTGCTCTGGTTTCCACGGTCATCTAGTCCTACGTCTATGCCAGAGCGTCTGGGATTCGTGTCCCGTTCTTCATGCGAACGTCGTTTCGCGGGGCGGATCCTCATCCCGTTTGTCTAGAGTGTCTGGGCCCGGAACATCTTTGGGACTCGTGACTTTACTGCGACTCCCTCTGCGTCCAGGCACTCCAGTGCCGTCTTCTGCGGTGGGAGGTTGTGTTCCAACATGTTCCTCTGCCTCATTTGCAGCTCTACATTGACGAGAAAAAGAAAGGCCCGGTAAGTTCTTTACTTTTTAGGGCACCCCAGCCCGGGGACTCCTTTCCGGGGTCTTCCAGGTCCGGGCGGGTGCTTGTGTAGCTCTACTACCAGAGGTATCCCTGAGGTGTTCCGCGAGGGGCCTAATAGACATACAAAAAGTATCCTTCGAGGGCTTCCATAGTGGGCCTGCCAAAACCAGACATCCTTTCCGAGGTTCCCCTTTTGGGGGCTAAACTTCTGCCCAGTTCTTCTGTGGCTCTGGACACCGGGGTTCGCCCCGAGGTCTCTGTTTCTGGAGCTTTCCACAACAATACTTGGGTTCGCCCTGAGGTCTCAGTTTCTGGAGCATTCCACACCGAGTTGAGACTCGAGGCCCCTTTTGAGGGTGCTAGTTTGAAACCTGAGGTTCCTCTTCTTGGGGCTAAACACGACACTGGCAGAAGCGAGAGACCCTCTTTTTGTGTCTTTTTTCGGTGAGGTACGTCCCTCATGCTTCCCACGCCCGGGGTCGTGGTAGTACCATTTCTGTCGAGGGGGCAAAGAAGGCGGTCACGCACCATGGACCTTCGAGTACCGGCTCTGCCGAGGCTCCTTCAGTGAAGGCTAATTTGGGGGCAGTCCCGAAGATGTCCAGCAAACATCCTAGATCTGCCAGCACCGGCTTGACCGAGGATCCTTGTTTCAGGGCTTAAGTAACATCTAAGTCCCCTGATTCTCCTGAGGAGACGGTTGTCCCAATATTTTCTGTGACACAGTTCACCTCAGGTGTCGATAAAATGGCGGCTCAACCTCTGCGGTCCACGGCAGCCATTTTGAAATACCTCTCTTACACCAACATTTACTACGGCTGATGCTGTGAGCATTCCTCTTGAGGCTGAGGAGCCTTTTCCACCTCGTGTGGACACCAGGAACCTGTTCCGCCCCTCTATCAATTGGCGTGCTCGGGCACCGCTGCCTCATACAGTCTTGCTCCCTCCTGCTTCTGCGCCTCTGATCTATGTGGATCCAATTGGCAGAGGTCCTTCCTGGCAACCATCCTCATTGCCTTCCTGGGGGTATGCCCCTTCAGAGCGGCCTCTGCCCACTCCAGCGCCCAGGCTTTCGTCCAAAGATGCATTTTTTGGGAAATTTCAGACGCTTGTGCACACTGACCCCATGAGGACATACTTTAAGGGTCTCTTTAAGGAATTGTACCCTACTTCTCCTGTACCACCTTCGGCTCCGGTTGTGGCTACGCAGGTCCCAGTGGGGCCACCTCCTCCACCTCTTCCTGTTGGGCCTCGTCCACCTCTTCCTCCTCTGCTCCCACTTTCCCAGATAGAGAAGACATTCGGTGCCCGGGATAACACTTTAAAACCGGCAGCGGTACGTGCGGCGGATCAGGCTTGGGCCCCTGCTTCACTGGATGAGGTTCAAGGGGACCAGGACAGCGATGAACAGCCCCGCTCTATTAGAGCATTTCATGATTGGGTGCTGGACATGATGGCCTTGCTTGACATTCCGGTGCAAGAGGCCCCTACTACACATGAGTGGGTGCTTTCTGGAGCCTTTACTCTGACACCCCAGGAGCGTACCGGTCTGCGGTCTGTACCTCCAGAAGAAGACTTTTCTTGTCTGTTCACAGTGCCCAAAACCAACTAGGCTGGTCCGCGCACTATCCTCGATCTTTCCCAGTTCAATATTTCTCTTCCCCAAGAGAAATTCAAGATGATCACGCCTTGCCAAATAAAGTACTCTCTTCGGAAGGGCGACTGGCTCAGTCTAGTGGACCTTCAGGACGCATACATGCACATCCTGATATGGATCCCGCATCAGAAATATCTGCGGTTCTCCCTGGGACAGGAACACTTCCAGTTCCGTGTGCTCCCTTTTGGGCCCAGCTCGGCGAGGCGCACCGGAGACTCCTCCGAGGGCCCTGCTGTGTGTCTGCCAAAACCGATCTTCTTCCGAGATTCCCCGTTTGGGGGCTTAGGTTGTGCCCAGTTCTTCTGTGGCTTCAGATACCAGGGTTCACCCAGAGGCTTCCACATCTGGAGATAACTGTACTGAGTCTCGGCTCGAGGCCCCTCTCGAGGTGGCTATACGTACCGGGGTTAAACCTGAGGTTCCCCTTCTAGGGGCTAAATCGTACACCAACAGAATTGAGGGTCCCTGATCGAGGGTCTTGGCTGTAAGGTATATCCCTCAGGTTTCCCACGCGCACAGCCGTGGTGATACTAGTTCTGTTGAGGGGGCAAAGAAGGCGATCACGCACCACAGCCCTTCTATCGAGGATCCTCCACTAGAGGCTAATTCTGGGACAGTCCCTATTGTGTCGGGTAAACATCCTAGATCTGCCACTACTGGCTCTGCCGAGGATCCTTGTTTCAAGGCTAAGATGGCACACAAGGCCCCTGACTTGCCTGTATTGCCTCACTTGCTCCTGTGACGTAGTTCGCCTCAGACGTTGACAAAATGGTGGCCCAACTTCAGTAGACCACGGTGGCCATTTTGAATACCTCCCTTACAGCAACAATGTAGTTCGTGTTCGCACAGACAATTCGGTGGCGGTGTTCACATCAACAAGCAGGGCGGCACCAAGTCTCCTCTCCTTGTGAATCTTGCCATACAAATTTGGGATTGGGCCATCCAGCACAATGCTTGGCTCCAGGCTGTGCAAATCCAGGGTCACATAGAGGTGGCCTTAGATTCACTCTGTCACCAGTCGGCAGCAGTCACAAGTGGGAGATGAACAGTAATGTCCTCCCCAACATTTTCCATCAATGGGGCGCTCCAGAGGTGACCCTCTTTGAGTCCAAGGACGGGCTTGGTGCATCCTACCTGGAGTATGCCCTCGAGATCTTGTGGGACAACATGAAAGCTTATGCTTTTCCTCCATTGCCTCTGATCCATTGGTCGCTCTGCAAGCTCAGGAGCACATCGAACTGCACTCTCCTGTTCATGGCTCCTTAATGGCCAGCCAGATTCTGGTTTTTGGAACTACAGCATCTGTCGGTACTTCCCCCGACTAGATTGCTGCAGATTCCCGACCTGCTTCACCAGAGTTTTCATCAGATGTGACACCCCTCCATATAATCGTTCAGCTTGGCGGGCTGGTGCCTGAGTTCAGACCGTTAACACAGTGCGATCTGTCCAAAGACAGTATGCGCATTATCCAAAAGGCCAGGAAGCCTTCTAGGAGGGCTCAGTACCTGAGAAAATGGCTCCCGTTTTGCCATTGGTGTTTAGCTAAACAGCTCGATCCCAGGCAAGCTTCAGTCGACACCGTTCTATCTTTGTGTCTCATCTCGCTGCTTCTGTGTCTCGTGTTGAGAGTCGTGAAGATATAGGAGACCTCCGTCCCCAAGTGCCGCACAGGGAGAACCACTTATTCACTCCCTGTGCAACCTTTGAGGCCACAGGTGGAGATAATCCGGAGCCGGAACCGAAGTACTAGGAACCCCAAGGCAGCTGTGAAAAAAAGCAATGATTATATACCAAGCAGACAGGATACTACTTATTAATCAGAAGACAATCAGAGTCTTACCGGGGATCTGATGAAAGGGATGGTGAACCTGAACGGGAGGATGGTTCCGGGACTCACGTAGGCAAAGGACCCACCCTGCGGGATAGGTCTGGATGTTCTCCGCCAATCTCCACCTGGAGAGTGTATGTATAGTAGAAGGGCCCCAGGTAATCAGATGGCAGCCACCAACCGGAATGTGAGATTACCCGTGCAGAGGTGCTAGCAGGGAGGCCCAAGAGAAGTCCGTTGCAAAAAAAAGGTCTGAAGCCAGGAAGAGCCGTCCGAACCAAAGGGAAGAACAAAAAACGTGATCCAGAGGAAGTCCGTAGTTCAGTCCGAGGTCAGGAGCCGTGATGAGCAGAAGAGCCGATGTAGCAATAGCCAAGCGTGATCCACAAGAAGTCCAGAAAACAAAAGCCAGGTCCAAGGAAGCCAGGTGAGCAACATGGGTAAGTAAGCCAAACAGTGTTTCCAGGTAAACCAGCTGTGAAGCGTAGTGTACCGGCATTGCACTGCTTAAATATCGTCTACTTCCTGGTCACATAACACTAAACGGAGTCACGTGACCGCGAACCTGGGACACGTGACCGTCTCCTCGGGTCACGTGATCGGGCCACAACGGTACGAGCGAGTGTGTTACTGCTCGAGCGGTGGCCTAATCTCCATGGCAACTGCCAATGGAGAAACGGCCGCAACCGCGACTGTAGGGTGTATGGTGTTTGTCTTGCTAGCGCGCGAGCCAAACTGGGTTGCCTGCGTGAGCCCCGGGAGACAGGTGAGTGGGAGGGACAGGTTACTAGACTGGGTGTCGGGACATGGCCGGAGGAACGACCCGAAGGCATGACAGAGCCCCCCCCCAAAGGCCCACGACCCCGTGGGCAGGAAGGATGTTCCCGATGAAACCGAGAAACCAACCGAGGGGCATGGACATCCGAGGCGGAGACCCAGGTGCGCTCTTCCGGACTAAAACCCAACCAATCGACCAGGTACTGCAGGCGACCCCGAAGGAAACGGGACCCCAGAATGCCCGAGACCTCGAAAACATCAGGCGCATCCAGGGAAACGGGGGCAGGAGAAGGGCGAAGACGCGTTGAGGACGGGCAGGGTTTGAGGAGGGAGGTATGAAACACTGGATGTACCCGCCAAGAGGAGGGGAGAACTAGGCGATAGGCCGCCGGGTTGATGACACGGGAAACAACATAAGGACCCACAAAACGGGGCAATAGTTTGCGACAGCCCTTCAAGTGGAGATGACGGGAGGACAGCCAAACCCGGGAACCAACGGGATACAACGGGGCCATGGTACGCCTAGGGTCTGCGGAGGCCTTCATGGACGCCTGTGCCTCCTGCAGATGAACGAGGACCTGGGCATGGAGGGCTGACATGTCCCGAACGCAGGCTGCTGCGGCAGGGTTCTCGGTGGGTGAAATGTCGGGGATAGGGAGGACCCTGGGATGTTGGCCATACATGGCGTAAAACGGAGAAAGACCAGTGGAGGAGTGTGTAGCGTTGTTGTAGGCGAACTCAGCGTAACGTATGTTCTGTAACCAGGTCGATTGTTGTTGTAGCATCAAACAACGCAGATACTGTTCCATGGACTGATTTGTTCTCTCGGTCTGGCCATCGGTTTCCGGGTGGTACGCGGAGGAGAACCATGCATCGATACCTAGCAGAGCGGTCAATGCACGCCAGAAACGGGATGTGAACTGAGAGCCTCGATCAGACACAAGGACAGAGGGAAGGCCGTAGAGACAGAAAACGGTATCAAAGAAAAGCTTGGCCAAGGCAGGGGCAGACGGGATACCATGACAAGGGATGAAATGAGCCATTTTAGTGAAGACATCGACCACTACCCATACGGTGTCGTAGCCCTGGATCCTGGGTAAATCGGTTACGAAATCCATGCTCAGGGTGTGCCAGGGTTTTGGTGGCACGGGTAAGGGTCGCAGTAGCCCCAATGGACGACCCCTACGATGTTTGCCCTGAGCACAGACTGAGCATGAGTTTACGTAACAGCCCACGTCGTGTCTCATGGAAGGCCACCAACACCAGCGTTTCAAGAGGTCCAAGGTGCGGGCCTGGCCCGGGTGACCATTGATCGGGGCGTCATGGGACCACTCCAGGGCTAGGTTTCTGGTGTCAGTGGAAGGGAGAACTAGGCGATCCTGTACATATGGCAGACCGTTGTGATAAGTGGGATCCCATTCTGACAGCTGATCGGGGTGCTTTTGAACCCAAGAACGAATCTCTTCTAGTAGTGCCAGAGGCGGTGTACATGTGCAGACAACATGCCCCCGGGGTAAGAGCGTGTCAGGAAACACCGGTAACGAAACCCCCCCAGGGGAGCGAGACAAAGCGTCAGCCTTGCTATGCTCTGTACCAGAGCGATGTTTAATCTGGAAGTCGAAAGCGGCGAAGAACAAATGCCACCTGACCTGTCTACTGTTCACGCATTTTAGGGCTGCCAGGTCTTGCAGGTTCCTGTGATCTGTGTATACCGTAACCTTATGTTTGGCCCCCAACAGGTGATGACGCCAGGCTCGAAGGCGTCCATCACCGCCAGTAGCTCTTTTTCGGTTACGGTATAGTGGGATTCTGCGGGGCTGAACTTACGCGAATGGAAGGCTACAGGATGCAACCGCCCTGTAGCGGGACAGGCCTGTGACAGGATCGCCCCCAATGCAAAAGAAGAGGCGTCAGCTTCAACGACATAAGGCTGGTCGGGGTCTGGGTGTTGGAGCACAGGGGCAGTGGTAAAGGCGTTCTTCAACGCCTCGAAGGCCTGCTGGTGTATCTCCTGCCACTTGAATGGAACAAGAGGACTGGTAAGGGATGTGAGAGGTGACACGAGAGGAGAGAACCCAGAGATAAAGCGCCGATAGAAATTAGCGAAACCCAAGAAGGATTGCAAAGTCTTTAGGGTCTTTGGTGTTGGCCATTCGAGGATCGCCCGAACTTTGGCGTGATTCATGGCCAGACCACCAGGTGTGATGTTAAACCCTAGGAATTCCACGTTAGACACATGGAACAAACATTTCTCGGGTTTGACAAACAACAAGTGTTTTTGCAGCCGGGACAACACTTCTCGTACGTGTTGTATGTGTTCTTTCAGAGTGTGAGAGAAGACGAGTATATCATCGAGATACACCACCACAAACGTGTCTAATATGTCCGAGAAGATGTCGTTCATGAAATGCTGAAAAGTGGCAGGGGCGTTGCACAGGCCGAAGGGCATGACCGTATACTCAAAAAGGCCATACCGTGTACAGAAGGCGGTCTTCCATTCGTCACCCTTTCGGATGCGGACGAGGTTATAGGCCCCCCGCAAATCCAACTTGGTATATATGGAGGCGTGGGTTAACCGGTCCAAGAGGGGAGAGATGAGTGGAATCGGGTAGCGGTTCTTCACTGTGACGGCATTAAGCCGTCGATAATCCACACAAGGACGAAGGTCGCCCTCTTTTTTAGGCACGAAGAATATGGGACTAGCTGCAGCTGACTTAGACGGGCGTATGTAACCCAGACGCAGCGCTCTATCGATGTACTCCTTAAGAGTCAGGTCCTCCGATAGGGACAAAGAATAGATGCGGCCTGAAGGTACCAAGGCCCCGGGAACTAGGTCAATCGGACAGTCATAGGAGCGGTGAGGAGGGAGTACTTCAGAGGAGCCCTGATCGAATAGCATTGTGTAATCCTGATAAACCACAGGGATGTGAGCGGTGACTAAACCCACTATATGCGAGGCAGGGGGAATGTCGTCGCCCAGTATCGTGAGTTGGGCAACAGCACCAAGTGCTAATGCTGGGGTGTCTGCTTCTCTGTCCACGGGGAGGCAGAAGTTCTGACAGAGCTCAGATTCGAAATGGACGTGTCCCGTTCCCCAATCGATATGCGGGTTGTGTTCCCGTAACCAAGGTATTCCTACTATGACGCCGAACTGAGGCGTGGATATCAGATCAAAGTGGAGGGTTTCCCTATGGACTGATAGGATGGTTAGGACGAGGGGGGTGGTCTGTTGCTTAATGGGACCAGAAGCGAGTTCTGTCCCATCGACTGCTTGAACCGGTTCGGGTCAAGGTTTATTGATCAGGGGTAGGTTCAGTGTCTGAGCTAGAGCGATATCAATATAGTTCCCGGAGGCCCCGGAATCAATAATGATCCGTACGGGGTGGATGATACCAGGGGCAGGCTGTATGGTGGCTTCTACCTGAATGGGCCTGATTTGACCAAACGATGGAATGATTCTCGGGGAAGGGCATGGAGAACTCGATCCTACCCCCGTATCTAGGATCGAGCTGGATGAAAAACCTGTTTCTTGGGTCTGGGTCTCCGGGGACACTCCTTCACAAAATGCCCCCCTAAGCCGCAATAAAAGCAGGCGTTCTCAGCCCTTCTGCGCTCCCTCTCTCTCTCTCGAGGTGATGGGACTCCTAACACCCCCTATTTGCATAGGCTCACCGGTGGATTCAGAGGACGACGACGAGATAGCAGAGCTGGCCGTCTGGGAAAACCCGGCCTCAGCCCTGCGTTCAGAGCGTCGTGCGTCCACTTGGAGAGCCAAGTCCACCAGGGCCGGGAACTGGACCGGTAGAGACGGTACCATAGCCAAAGCGTCTTTCATAGGGCTGCTTAGCCCTCTATAGAATACAACCGATCTCTTACTTTCGGGCCATGAGGTCTCTGCTGCCAGTTGATTAAATCGTGTAATGTACTCAATAAGGGAGCCCTTACCCTGGGACAGGTCCAGCAGTTCTAGATCATGGGATTGTGCTTTATACCTGGTGTCGAACACTCGGGACATCTCTGATACTAACTGGTCGAAATCATAGAGGGCAGGATGATCGGTTTCTAACAGCGGGTTTGCCCAAGCAGCAGCCGTGCCAGCTAGGTGAGAGAGAGTGAATGCCGCCTTGGTGGTAGGATCTGGAAAAACAAGGGGTCGACACAAAAAGTCAAACTTACACTGGTTAAGGAAAGTCCTAAACTTTCTCGGGTCCCCATGGAACTTTTCTGGGGCAGCCAAAGGAAAGGGAGAAGGCAGGACCACCGGAACGGGAGCCGAGGGAATCGGGATTGGGTGTGCAAGGGGTATCGGTGCTGGAGGGGCGTCTCCGAGCTCCGGGTCCACGGGTAAGGGATGTTGGGCGCTCTGTAACAGGTCAAGACGCTGATGGACCGCTGTATTAGCAGCCACCATGTCGGCCCGTAGTATCGTGATCGCTTGGATGACAGCGGCCAGGGGGTCTTCAGCGGCACCCTCCATATTTTACACGACAGGCTTCACAGTCTGTCTCGTGTTGAGAGTCGTGAAGATATAGGAGACCTCCGTCCCCAAGTGCCGCACAGGGAGAACCACTTATTCACTCCCTGTGCAACCTTTGAGGCCACAGGTGGAGATAATCCGGAGCCGGAACCGAAGTACTAGGAACCCCAAGGCAGCTGTGAAAAAAAGCAATGATTATATACCAAGCAGACAGGATACTACTTATTAATCAGAAGACAATCAGAGTCTTACCGGGGATCTGATGAAAGGGATGGTGAACCTGAACGGGAGGATGGTTCCGGGACTCACGTAGGCAAAGGACCCACCCTACGGGATAGGTCTGGATGTTCTCCGCCAATCTCCACCTGGAGAGTGTATGTATAGTAGAAGGGCCCCAGGTAATCAGATGGCAGCCACCAACCGGAATGTGAGATTACCCGTGCAGAGGTGCTAGCAGGGAGGCCCAAGAGAAGTCCGTTGCAAAAAAAAGGTCTGAAGCCAGGAAGAGCCGTCCGAACCAAAGGGAAGAACAAAAAACGTGATCCAGAGGAAGTCCGTAGTTCAGTCCGAGGTCAGGAGCCGTGATGAGCAGAAGAGCCGATGTAGCAATAGCCAAGCGTGATCCACAAGAAGTCCAGAAAACAAAAGCCAGGTCCAAGGAAGCCAGGTGAGCAACATGGGTAAGTAAGCCAAACAGTGTTTCCAGGTAAACCAGCTGTGAAGCGTAGTGTACCGGCATTGCACTGCTTAAATATCGTCTACTTCCTGGTCACATGACACTAAACGGAGTCACGTGACCGTGAACCTGGGACACGTGACCGTCTCCTCGGGTCACGTGATCGGGCCACAACAGTACGAGCGAGTGTGTTACTGCTCGAGCGGTGGCCTAATCTCCATGGCAACTGCCAATGGAGAAACGGCCGCAACCGCGACTGTAGGGTGTATGGTGTTTGTCTTGCTAGCGTGCGAGCCAAACTGGGTTGCCTGCGTGAGCCCCGGGAGACAGGTGAGTGGGAGGGACAGGTTACTAGACTGGGTGTCGGGACATGGCCGGAGGAACGACCCGAAGGCATGACATTCTGGCATCCGTGTTCTGTCATGCAGAACTTACTTATCCGCTGTTGCGGCCTACCTGTCCACAGGGATCTGTTCCTTTTCATTGACTAATCCAGACATCAAAAGGCATTTTGCGCACCCCTCAACCCAAATGGGGTTTGAATGTGGTCCTCACCGCGTTATGCCGTAATCCATTTGAAACCATTGCCACTACCGATCTTAAGTGCCTTTCTTGGAAAGTTGCCTTTCTGATCGCAATAAGATCAGCGAGGCGAGTAAATGAGCTCCAAGCAGGGATAAGGTTGCGCTTTGCACTCATCCTTCCTTCCTGCCTAGGGTGGTTACTGATTTCATTTGAACCAATCGATCTCCATACCTGTCCTCTTTCCTAACTCGGCATCTGATGCCGAGAGAGTTTACACAACTTGGACGTGAGGCGAGCCCTGAAGTTTACCTCAACATAACGAGTGAACTCAGAAGCTCCTCACAACTCTTTTTCACATTCGGAGACCTGAAAGGGAAACCAGCTTCCAAAGCAACTATCTCCCGCTGGATTGACTCATGTTTTCAGAAGCCTATAGCATTCAAGGCCTTCAACCACCGAAGAGCATCCATGCACATCTAGACTGTGGCAAAGCGATTGCTGTTGCCTTCGAAAAGCATGTCCCTTGGGAGTCCATCGCCAAGGCGGCTTTGTGGGCCTCCCCATTGGCTTTACCTAAGCTCCAGGGCTGATGGCCAATTTGACCAGGCTGTTCTTCAGAACATATTCCAGTAAGGGGGTTTTGCATCCACCCGTCCTACCTATGGTGTGTGTCTGGGAATCTCCCACAAGTATGGAGGAAAGGGGACGAGATGTAGGAGTATAACGAAGTTACTCACCGTAGTGACTACCTTACTCCTAGTCCATAGTCCCCTTTCCTCCATACGCCCGCCCGCCGTCCCCTCTAAAAAGTATCCTCTATTACTGCTTAAATGGTCTCAGACCTAGCGATAGAAAAGGACTCACGGGAGATGCATGGGCCGGAGCTCAGGCGGGTGGGGTCACGGCCAAGTGCGGTGCCCCGTGTAAAAACTAAAGAAGGACAAAAATCAAACATTTTTGATGCTTTTTTACAAATGTGCTGTGGTCCCTTCCCAAATGACAGAATGTCCCACAAGTATGGAGGAAATGAGACTATGGACTAGGAGTAAGGTAGTCACTACGGTGAGTAACTTTGTTATTTGTTGAAAGAGTGGAGAGAGGACCCCATAGAAAAAATCTCTGTTGTAATGTCCAGTCGATCTGATAAAATACTTCTCTGATGTCTTTAGTGAGGAATCAGGGAGAGTGAAAACAATCTTTCATTACATACGCACCCCTCAGTGTAAGGTTATTAACTTAAAGCCCTATAGTATTCCGTAAATCTGGAAAGAAAGAAATGTGGAAAAGATGTTATCTTCAGATGTCATCAAACTCTCGCAAAGTCCCTGGTCATAGCCAGTAGACATGGTGGCTAAACCAGATAAATCGTGGAGATTCTGCATTGATTTTAGAAAGTTCAACACAAACTATTCCATGCCGAGGATAGGTGAGCTAATCGATCGGTTGGGAAATACAGTACATCTCCCAACGATTGATCTCACTAAGGGCTGAATAGGAAAGGGAGCTGCACCTGTGAACTAAAATTCCTGTTAACAAGAGATGGGCTATGCCCTGAGTTCTTACCTTAATCTTTCTTAGGACACAGACACCAAGATAGATTTTTCATGTATTCCAACAGAGACCTATGGTTATTTATAAATAAAAGTCTTAAACTTTAAATATAAAAATGACTATAGTCTTAGTACCCAATTCCCTTTCTTAAGTTCCGCTGGCATTGGCATGCGTTCTTTTTCTAAAATAAGGATCTGCCCTGTCAGAGCACCCTTCTTTGGAGGGGTCACAGGGAGAACCATAGGGTGGGACTGTCAAAACAGACTCTATTGATAACACTTGGTAACACCCACTGATTCATGAGGCCAGAAGATGGCCTCTCTAGTGTGTCCCATTCCCTAAGTGGCCTCAGGCAGGCCACCAATTTTATCACTTACCTTACCTTGTCCCACAGTACTAAGTACACTCCACTCTAATCCCAAAATGTAATACTAAAATCCTTCAAATACTACACCTATGTAACCAATCCTAAATAACCATTCCCCCTTCCAACTTTCCTCCTACTTAACATTTACTCTACACTTAAATATATACATAAATATACAAACACTGACATACAAGCATATAATACATTATATCACAGTAGTGGCTGCAGTCAGGAACCCCTTTTACAGTACCTTATAGGTTTGTTTCTGTGATGGCTTCCCCTTGATGATATGGAGAATGGGTTGGGAGTCTAAACCTGATGTTATTTGGGTCAGGCTCCCACAACTTTTCTTTTCTGTGTATCCCCATCTACCACTTGGAGCCACCCAAACTAACTGAGTGCCCAGCGCTCATAACATTTTCCTTGAGCGGCCCACTGCCAGGTTGCGGTTTGCCTGCTCTCAACGCCGTGGCCCTGTAGTACAACTAATCTTCTTGGACTCGGGCCCCGCCCTACATCACCACCGGAACCCCCAGCCACATTGCCATCTTCTGGATAGCCCTGTCTGAAAGGGGCCCCTAGGTTGACCCTGACGTCTATGGAAACAAGGCGGGTCACCACACACGATAGAGACGCCAGACACGAGGTTGTATTCCCAAAGCTAGGGTTTTATTGCAAAGCAAAAGTCTCAGTTGGCCAACTCGGTCTCACGCCCTGTGACGTGTATCTCTAGACCTCGAGGGACACAAGAGCGCAAATTACGTACATCAGTTACATATATACAAAATGCATATCAAACAATCAGCTATGACATGTTTAACACCCCCCTTTATTGGGTTTCTTTGAACTTGGTGTGATGATGGACATCTCCGACCACTATGACACCTTCAAACATATATTCTAGTAACAATTTGCAATTTGTGAGTGCAAAGGCATCTTTCGGTTATTGAATAGAACACGGCGCTTCTGTTCTTGGAAGCGAACTACATACGGGGGGAGTTTGCATTCCGGACCTTGCTATCTATCAGGTGCTATTCGCGTCCTGGGTGCCGACATGCTCTAGCGGGCTCAGAAAAGGGGGGCCATAAGAAAAGCATAATTCAAGCCTTTAGCGGTATTATTCTAACATATTCTACCATATAACGAGACTGGCTGGCTAATCTTCTTGGACTCGGGCCCCGCCCTACATCACCACCGGAACCCCCAGCCACATTGCCATCTTCTGGATAGCCCTGTCTGAAAGGGGCCCCTAGGTTGACCCTGACGTCTATGGAAACAAGGCGGGTCACCACACACGATAGAGACGCCAGACACGAGGTTGTATTCCCAAAGCTAGGGTTTTATTGCAAAGCAAAAGTCTCAGTTGGCCAACTCGGTCTCACGCCCCGTGACGTGTATCTCTAGACCTCGAGGGACACAAGAGCGCAAATTACGTACATCAGTTACATATATACAAAATGCATATAAAACAATCAGCTATGACATGTTTAACACCCCCCTTTATTGGGTTTCTTTGAACTTGGTGTGATGATGGACATCTCCGACCACTATGACACCTTCAAACATATATTCTAGTAACAATTTGCAATTTGTGAGTGCGAAGGCATCTTTCGGTTATTGAATAGAACACGGCGCTTCTGTTCTTGGAAGCGAACTACATACGGGGGGAGTTTGCATTCCGGACCTTGCTATCTATCAGGTGCTATTCGCGTCCTGGGTGCCGACATGCTCTAGCGGGCTCAGAAAAGGGGGGCCGTAAGAAAAGCATAATTCAAGCCTTTAGCGGTATTATTCTAACATATTCTACCATATAACGAGACTGGCTGGCAGCTGTGAAATTATTAAATGCCCTGCTGCTCTGCTTAAAAGCTACATTCGGGAGGGAGCCGGGCATTCTTCCTGGCGCTGCCTATGTTTGTGTTTCAGCAAACTCTTGTTATCCTTACGGCCCTGCGGCCTTGTCCTTCTCACATACGGACAACAATGTTTCACAGTCGAGCAGTGTAAGTGGAAAATATACTGCGAAGCAATAGGAACAGAAAGCAATGAGCAATGGTTAGAAAACAAAATGGCGATTCTTGTTACATTAAAATGGCCGTTCATTGGCAAACTCGAAAACCTATATTTTGTCATATTGTGCATGAGACGGTTGGCCCACGGCCACCAAAATGCGTTTGCGGTCTCAAAGTAGAGGTATCCGTATTTCTAGACTGACAAACCCTCCTTTTGCCGTATTCCAAACGTCTCATCTATTTATTGAAACCTCCTCTAGTGATGATGAATCTGAAGTACATATGTCTGAGTCTTGCATGCTATCGTAGACATCATTGTCTTCATCAATATCTATTGCCATCAACTCTTTTACTGCTCTCATCTCATTTGGGTCTGGGCTAGTTCGATCATGAGGTTGTTTTTTCTTTGTTATCATATGCATGCATCCTTTCGTACATCCCTCAGTTACCTCAGCGCAAACTATGGGTAAACAATGTATACAACAACAGCACGTTAGGAATATTCCGAACACCACTACTAATATTGAGATCAACTTCCATCCCCAAGATCGTAGTATTCCCCAAAACCAAGATCCTATTCCCCAGCTCCCTTCTCCAGTAGGGAGTTCAGAGCTTAGAACGTGAATTTTCTTTGTTGCTTCAAAAATCGTGGGGGAATAGTCATCGACATAAACGCAACATGCTGATCCCACTATTTTGCAAATTCCCCCACGATCAACCAGGATTACTTCGAGAGCCATTCTATTTTGCAGCATCATTAACCTTACTCCTCTTTCTTCCAACGTCATGTTAAATAATATATCTGTTGTTGTGTTTATTGTATTATTTAGGATTCTGGACAGTTGCCTTATATTATAGGAGTTCACTATCTGTCCTAAGAATGGAATGAATGATTTCGCAACATCAGTTGCTATTAAAACACCTTTGTCAGTCCTTCTGACTCTAGTTTTGGATAATCTGGCCATGGCTGCTGTTTCTAAGAGGAATACTCCTGGGAACATTAGCCCTAGGTAACATGTACCTCCCCAGTTTCTGGGCAACCAAGGGTATGCTTTCTCTCCACATATAAAATAAACTGGATCACCTACATATACTGGTTCTATTTCCCATCTTAGTACCACTGTATTCATACAACCAGTATATGTTCTGACTGAAAAATAGCCTTTCTTTTTTAGACAAAAAGGGACAGTTCTTGGGCTATAATTCACCGTGTAAGATGGGGGAATTGCATCCTTGTCCCCTTCTGTTCTTACACGAAACGTCATTACAGATGTTTTTTCTGGCGGGGACAATCTATCTCGTCTATTTTGTCGTGTTATCTTCCGTGTACTTTTCCTCGTGGGCTCTGGGGCTATTACTTGTGCTTTATGGAAAATGGAACAACCCACAGGCTTCATTATTATCTCCTCAAACTCATTCATGTTGGTTCTGTCTAATTGACCCGTATTACTCTCATTCCATTTCCTATAGAACATTGCACCTAAAGATGCACTACATGCAGAACTTAATGGTAATGGCTGCACATACCACCCTATTCCTTTCCCGGCGTGCTGTGGTAAATGGGCACATACCCAGCAGTTTGTTTTCTTCAGGATTGCATGTGTCATGTTCATTATCAGCAGTAAGGTGTTATTTCCAAAACCTTCCCTGTGTTTTTCTTCCATTGGGGGTAGGGTATAAGTGATCACCTGAACCGGGCTTTCAGTAGTGGATATATTAATTATTGGTAAAAACATTTCTAATGGGTGTATTGTTTCTACCCACCATAATATTAGGGCTGTCGATATTGGTGCTACCACGCTCATAAAGCACATTATTATCGTTAGTGCCAGCATACAATTTGTTTTACCATGCGTTTTTCTTAAACTTATAGTCTTTATAACTGACTCATTCTCAGCGGTGGTGGTGCAGGAGGAGGCTGGAACCGGTCCCGGCATGTTTCTCGTCGTCCTTCTTCTTTTTGATCACAGCTCGTTGTGGATATCTTTCTTCGTCGCGCTTGCTCTGATGTTAATAAGTTCAATAGAATTGTCACAGTTCAGTTTTGCCTGTCCTTTTTAGCCTGGATTTGATTATTCGTTTTTAGGCGAGATCACTTGTCCCTTCTTATACTACTCAGAGGACCTTTGATCAGTTATCGCCTCAGTATCATGTGCGCCCAGCTTGTCTGCTCTGGTTCCGGACACATGTACTGTTAATCAATTATCTCACTTGCCATAGTACCAGGTGCGCCCAGCTTGTCCGCTCTGGTTCCGGACACATGTACTTTTTATGATCTCACCGAGGAGCCGCGAGTCTTGGATTGTCCGATTTGCACAATTCTCACGCTTCTCTCCTCTACACCTCTGGTTCCTTCTCCGTCCATGAGCTGAACCAGAGGTTGACATAAACACCAAAAAAGACTGCGGAGCACTTCGTCTTCCGAGGCCGCAGGTTGTATCGCCTTGCTCCTGGTATCGTATGATCCGTGAACAGTGCCGGTGCACTTTCAGATTCAGGCTTGAAGTCGGCCTATGGCGCTACTGCAGGTGCTGGTGTATGCCGTGCCAATGATGCAGATCCGTTTTTTGGCGTGCTGGCAAGTGCCGGTGGGCGCCAAAGGGGTACACGATTTGGTTTTGCTGGTATTCGCAAGGCAGATTTCGCGTCAGTCAGCAGTGATGTTGATTCTGCTGGGCAACGTTGGGGCACTCTTTGCCCTTCCCCCTCTTTGGCAATCGTCTCAGGCTTTATTTCGAGTTTCACTTCTTGTTTCGGCAGATTAGATGGCTGCTCACTGGCAACAGTTTCTTTCGTTTCTGGGACCGCTGTCTCTTTCCGGTCATCAGTGTCAGGCAAGACTTCCAGTGCAGTTGGAATCTTTTTGGCATGGGTGGCATGGATCCACAACTTCCATCCATCCACCCGTATTGCCGTCTGCGTCGCCAAAAGTACTTGATGGGGCCCGCGCCACCTGGGTGCTAATGATGACTTTCTTTCAAAGTTTTTTAGCAGCACCCAGTCTCCTGGCTCCAGCGCGTGCCCCGGACCGGTGTATCTCACTCGTAATGCCTCCTGCACCTGCTGATGAATCAAACGCAATTTCTGCATTAAAAGGCCACAATAAGTACTAAGCACAGGATGTTCTATCTCACTAAGTCGTTTTGGCTGAGGTGCGCACCAAACATTTGCCGGCCTCCCCATTACGATTTCGTACGGGGAGAGCCCAGTTTTAGCCTGTAAAGACGTACCTATGCATAAAAGTGCTATTAGTAATGCATCCACCCAACTCAAATTGCTTCCCGCACAAATCTTGCTAATCTTTGATTTAAGAATCCCGCTGTGCCTCTCCACAAGACCGGCAGAACTCGGATGCCTTGAACTATGGAATCTCTTATCAATCTGGAGACCAGCACATATCTGTAATACCACTGCACCCATAAAATGCGGTCCATTATCAGACCATAGGACCCGGGGCAAGCCAAATCTGGAAAAGTACTCCTTCAACATTACTTTTGCCGTACACATTGCTGTGCAATCTTTCAAAGGATGTCCCTCCACCCATTTACTGAATGCACAGATCACCACCAAGACATATTTTAAGTTTTGGCACCTCTCCATCTCTATGAAATCAAAATGGATTACCTCAAATGGCATGGAGGGCGGGCCAAAACTGCCTGTTGGAGTCACTGTTCCCTTTCCTACATTGTGTTGTAAACACGTGATACGGTTCTGCACCAACCTCTCTGCATTCTTTTTTATGTTTACATTCTGCCATACTGTAGAAAGGTGCTGTATTATTTTCTTGGCACAGATGTGCGTAGGGCTGTGGGCCATTGTGACCATTGCAGTCACATACGAATTTGGCAACATCCAGTTTCTAGTTCCCTTGTCCACCCAACAACCCTCCAAATCCAACTCAGCAGATCCCTCTGCCCATCCCTGTATTTCATCGGCCGTAGCCTCGGCCTGCATTTCTTTGACAGTCGCAACTCCATCTTCTATCATACAGGGTACTTCCTCTGTCTGAACCGTCATCATCTTGGTATTCAAATCAGTGGCAGTTTGTTTCGCAATTCTGTCTGCAAACGCGTTTCCCTCTCCTACTTTGCATGTTACTTTTTTATGTGCCTCGCATTTCACTATTGCTAAGCGCTTTGGAAACGTGAGTGCAGACAGCAATCGTACAATCAAAGGGCCATGTTGAATTCTGGCACCATGTGATGTCAGAAACCCTCTCTCAGCCCAGAGTCGACCAAAGTTATGAACCACTCCAAAAGCATACTGACGATCAGTATATATATATTCACATTCAAATTTTCAGAAATCTCGCAGGCTCTGGTCAATGCTATTATTTCCGTGGTTTGTGCTGAATTATAGGGGATTCTTTTACTTTCTACAACACTCTCTAGGGTAGTGATAGAGTATGCGGCAGTTGTCGTGCCATCTGGTAATTTAAAACATGAGCCGTCACAAAATAACTCTCCATCCGGCTCTTTCTGTGGAATATCACTTAAACCAACTCTTCCCTTGGTTTCTTCCTCAGTGACCATTAAGCAATCGTGGGGGGGGTGATTCATTCTTCCCAATTTCTTTTAAGGTCAGTGGCATTAATTCTGCAGGATTCAAAGCGCACACCTCATAATTTGGATATGGGGCGCGAACAAGATAATCTCATATCTTGTCAATCTAGCAGAGGTGAGGTGTTGCGTCTGTGTCCTATTTAATAGAACGTCTATGGCATGTGGCACCATCAGAATTAAAGTGTGCCCCAATACCATCCCTTCCGTTTGTTTCACTGACGCAGCAGCCGTCGCGACAGATCGCAAACATCGTGGTAGTGCGTGCGCTGCAGGGTCCAGCGCAGAAGAAAAATAGCCCCACGGCCTATTTCTTCCACCTTGTTCCTGTGTCAAAACCGCCAATGCACATCCTTCACTTTCACACACAAATAGTCTTAAAAGGTTCTCATAGTTCGGCGTACCCAAAACTGGAGCCGAGCATAATGCAGTTTTCAATCCATCAAATGCTCTCTGACATTCCTCATCCCACTGCAAAGGCATAACCGCATCCTTTCTAGTTAAATTCACTAATGGTTTCACAATTAACGCAAAAGTACCAATCCATTGTCGGCAATATGAAGCCATGCCTATTATGGCTCTGACTCCTTTTTGTGTCTTTGGAATAGGCATACAAGAAATACTTTCTATGCGTTCTGGCGTTAGTCTTCTCCCTCCTTTTGAAAGTAGGTATCCCAAATAAGCCACCTCCTTTCGATTATACTGAAATTTCTTCAAACTAGCTTTATGGCCATGTGCCGCTAGGTATGACAGTAGTAATACAGTGCTTTCTTTACAAATCTCCTCTGTGTCTGCAGCTAGCAATAAATCGTCTATGTATTGCAAAAGTACACAACCCATGGGTAATTCCAGCATGTCTAGCTGTTCTTTTAATGCTCTATTGTAAATACTTGGACTTTCCGTATAACCTTGCGGAATCCGCGTAAATGTAAATGGATCGTCCTCCTAATGTGAACGCGAACAAATATCTACTGTCCTTGTCCACTGGAATACTAAAGAATGCATTTTTCAAATCTACTACACTAAAATATTCTGCTGAAACAGGTATCATTGTCAATATTGTAGTGACATCTGGCACAAGAGGAACTGGCGGATCTACTACTTCATTCAATGCGCGTAGATCAATTATGAAACGGTATGGTACCTCATTGCCTCCTTTTTTATAAACCGGAAGAATCGGGCTGTTGCATGTACTGCCTGTGATTTCCTCGATTACCCCTAATTTCACCAAATCAGTAACAATACTCTTCAATCCTTTCTCACCTTCAACCGAAATTTTATATTGGGGTATTCGCGGTAGGGTAACACCTTCTTTCAAAATAATCTTTACTGGCTCTATCTTTAAACATCCCACCCACATCGTTGTCATGCATTGCCCATATACAGGTTGGTACTTTACTTAGCTCCCCTGGTAACGCTTCAGACATGAATTCTGACACAGGGGCATCGTGTGGCCATATCATTAGAAACACTCTGTCTGCCGTGCAATGTATAACAGAACATAGTTTTTTCAACAAATTTAATCCCAACAAATTTTCTCCACAATTTTCTGTTAGAAGGAAAGGACAATGTTCGGTAAATGTTCCTATGGTAACTGGGACTGGTTTGGACACTGGGTTTATGACTGGTGTACCTGCGAACCCTACGGAAATATTATTTTGCCCTGACAGTGGTATATTCGGAACCAAGTGATGGTCTATTGAACACTTCTGTGCTCCTGTATCTACAAGAAAGCGGTGCTCCTCATTCCCGACTCTCATTTCTACGTAGGGTCCTCTCTGATTCACGGGAATAGACATTGGTTCCGACCCCTGTCCTGGGCTGTCCTATTGGGGAAATAACACATCGTCCGATGTGTAATCATTACTATTACTGTAATACGTGTTTGGCTGTGTATCGAAAACATTTCCACTCTTCCCTCTATTTCCCCCACTCTGATTTCCATATTGTTGATTTTGCTGTCCCCGACTCTGGTTTGGGGCATTTTGGTTTTGGCCTTGGTTTTGATTACCTCTGTTATTATGATGCTGCTGCATACTATTCCCATTTGGTCCATTCGCTCCTGGGTGTCCTCTATGCTGTCTCCTCTGACCAGACTCATTTCTATTCTGTAGATGCGGGCATTGCGCTCGCCAATGTCCTTCCTCTTTACAATATGCACACTGTTCCCCCATGCTTATTCGAACTACTCCTTCCTTGTGCGTTCCCTCACCCTCTATTATATCCTGTTACTTGCTGTAATAGTACCTGTGTTCTTATTAGACATTCTTTCAAGTCTGCCCCCACCTGTTTTATCAACGATAATTCGTTCACCATCTCCTTCTGCCCCGGCGATGGTAATTGCTGCCGTTTATTATGCAACCCCTTTTCCCCCTTTCCAAGTCTCCCGACATCCCTCTTCCTGTATGCAGGTGTAGCAAACACTTTGACAGGTGCAGTAAACGTTTCGACATAATCATTATCTAATTCATCTCTAAGCTCAAAAAGTCTATACACATGTTCTCTCACTTCTTCATCCCTCTCCCTACAGCGTGCTAATGCATTCAAATTTAACAATCGCTGCAGTGGTAATTTCCCAATTAGCTGTTTCCATTTCTCCACCAATGCATTCCTACACTACCTGTCTTTCGTTGCTTCTACGGAAGTCATATATCGAAGCCAATGTTGCCGTCCGATCATTCCCGTCTATATACATCTCTGCCTGTTGCTGCAATTCCACCTTCCTTTCTTTGCTGATTGCGCTGCGGGTTACCCTCGTGCACCCCCGTTGGTCAGTCCCGCCTCTTGAACCCCGTGTTTTCAACTTCAACCCTGGGAGGAACGGACGGTACCGAGTCTATGTCTAAGGCGGGAGGTGCGGATGGGATAATGCGAACAGGGAGTGTCTGTTGTGGGCCTGGTTGGCTAATAAGAAGTGTTACGTGTGCGGTCTGTGGCTGTGGGAGGGCTTGAGCTACCGGAGGGGGAGCTTGGGCTACGGGCGGGGTCTGGGCAATAGCTACTGACGTGTCTGGTCTTACTTCTGATCTTGGGCCTTGTTTTGTATGGGTCAATATATTTTCTATCAATTCATCTGCTATGTGTAATTCTCGTTGTGGGTATATCTTTTCTATATTCAACTGGTCACGCCTGCCTGCCCTTCTTAGACTCTCAGTCTTCTCCTCCTCTTCTTTTTCTTCCGCTACCTCACCTTTTGATTTATGATTTATGCCTGCGCGCATGCTTTGCTCTGCTTTTAAATCGGAGCATTGCTTCCTTTCTCCAGTCTTTAATAGTCTCAAATGCTGCAGGACGCGCTTTCTTTCTTATCAACACCCTTTCCAAGTGATCTGTCCTCGCCATCTCAAAACTACCATTAATCGGCCACTGATGGTCTTGTTGCTTTCTCGTTTGCCTATGCCAAGTCTCACAGAATATTATCGCACCCACTCCATACTTCACATACATCTCATACGCCGGCATTCCCCCAGGGGGTACAATTTGGCCATCTTCCAAAGATTGTCTACCACAGCGGAAAAACCCTGCTAGGGTGGACAATACCCCAGGCATGTTTCAACCTTCCCCCTGGTTAATCAACCTTACCTAGGGCGTTTGATTTTGCAAAGTCAACTCTCAACCAATATCAGGATGCTTTGAATCGGGGAATGACTCACCTGATAAATCAAGTCGTCTGTATACTGACGCACCAAAGGACGTTGTGTCTGCATTTCTTGGCTTCTGCCTCGTTTTGGGACCCTCGCCTCCTTGTTCTCTAGCCAGGCACGTCGATCAGGGATCAGATGTGTGCAGATCTGCAAAGGAGTCGCATCACTTTTACAGGGCGCCCCGAACACCTCTTGATCCCGACTCGATCGTCCCGTCCTCGCCGTTCTCTGCCTTTCTCAATTACAACGTTACGCGAAGGAACAAGTGGGGGAGGGTCCCTATTCGGGCGCCATCTTGAAAGGGGCCCCTAGGGGACCCTGACATCTATGGAAACAAGGCGGGTCACCACACACGATAGAGACGCCAGACACGAGGTTGTATTCCCAAAGCTAGTGTTTTTTGCAAAGCAAAAGTCTCAGTTGGCCAACTCGGTCTCACGCCCCACGACATGTATCTCTAGACCTCGAGGGACGCAAGAGCGCAAATTACGTACATCAGTTACATATATACAAAATCCATATCAAACAATCAGCTATGACATGTTTAACACCCCCCTTTATTGGGTTTCTTTGAACTTGGTGTGATGATGGACATCTCCAACCACTATGACACCTTCAAACATCTATTCTAGTAACAATTTGCAATTTGTGAGTGCGAAGGCATCTTTCAGTTATTGAATAGAACACAGCGCTTCTGTTCTTGGAAGCGAACTACATACGGGGGGAGTTTGCATTCCGGACCTTGCTATCTATCAGGTGATATTCGCGTCCTGGGAGCCGACATGCTCTAGCCGGCTCAGCAAAGGGGGGGCCGTGAGAAAAGTATAATTCAAGCCTTTAGCGGTATTATTCTAACATATTCTACAATGTAACGAGACTGGCTGGCAGCTGTGAAATTATTAAATGCCCTGCTGCTCTGCTTCAAGGCTACATTCGGGAGGGAGCCGGGCATTCTTCCTGGCGTTGCCTACGTTTGTGTTTCAGCGAACTCTTGTTATCCTTACGGCCCTGCGGCCTTGTCCTTCTCACATACGAACAACAATGTTTCACAGTCGATCAGTGTAAGCGGAAAATATACTGCGAAGCAATAGGAACAGAAAGCAATGAGCAATGGTTGGAAAACAAAATGGCGATTCTTGTTACATTAAAATGGCCGTTCATTGGCAAATCGAAAACCTATATTTTGTCATATCGTGCATGAGACGGTTGGCCCATGGTCACCAAAATGCGTTTGCGGTCTCAAAGTAGAGGTATCCGTATTTCTAGACTGACATGTTCACTGGGGGGGCCACCAACAGATATCGCCACACGTGCTGCATAATTGTGTCCCCAGGCGGCATCCCCATTGCTATGGGGACGCTGTCATGTTCACGTCACATCTGCAGCATCTCCTGTGGCCTGGCAGGCCTGCCCCCTCTGGATTGAATTTCAGAGCCACAGGTGTGGTTCTTCAGAGCGTTCTGGCCGGTGTGCCGGAGCTCCTTGCTTCGCCTGGGCTACTCTGCTGTGGTAGCCCAGGACATTTCTTCACCCGGACTGCCACGCCAGGGCAGACCGGGACTTTGCTGCTCACCACTTTTCCTGGGCTGCTTTACAGAGCAGCCCAGGATTTCTCTTCACAACCTGGCTAATTTACTGTTGGCTCGGGCTCTATTCCCAGAGCATCCCCGTCACCCACAGGCCACGTCAGCTGTCGCCCATGGGGCACATGGCCTGGCATTGTGGGGTGAAGCGGAATTGGCTACACTTCACCTTCTGGGTTCTTCCCAGAAGGACTTTGCTGGTAGACCCCCTGGGCAACAGCTGCCACGTCCCATGGGAGCCTGGGATGCTCCGGGAACGCAGCCCAGGTCCACAGTATATTAGCCACGTCGTCCGACTCACGGGGCTCAGTGCATTCGTTTCTTCAGGCCCTGGGAGCAGGGGGTGCTTGAGGCTGTTTCCATCGTCTCCTTTTCTCTCTTATCCCTTCTCTTCTCCTCTTAGTTTCTTAACTGTTTCTCTAACGGTTCTCTCCTTTTTTGTAAGCATCCTTAGAATCTTTCATCCCCTACTCAGCCCATTCTTGGGCAGGGGAGTTCTGTTCTTTTATTTTATTTTTCTCCCAACCTTAGGTGGCTGGATGGATTAGTCCAATACACTTAAACACAAACACACACAACATTTGTCTTTATGTCTAGGTTTCCCTTATGGGACAAGCATGCAGCCCATTATAGCCGGGCCCTATTTGGGACATGGGATGCATGTCCTTTAGTTATCCCCTACATAAGAACTCTGACATACCCCTCCACCATTCTCCTTTACCTTCACTGCTATATAGGTTTTGTTTTTCTCTCCAGTAAAACTCATAGGTAAAATTACTATCCTTGTGTTGTGTACCCATTTGGCGTCTTCTGTGACAAAAATATGAAGTAAATAATGTATTTACATTGTCCAGCATTTGATCTTTCTTACATTCACATTCTTTGAGTATTCTCTGAGTTATTTATTTCTTACTTTATAGTTAAAGAAAAACAAGGCATTTTGTAGTGTATCCTCCTTGTTTTGGGTCATTTTACCCACAGCCAATAGGACATCCAGCACTCAGATCTTACCTTGGAGGCCATAATCCCATTCTAATAGGATGTTGGACTGAGAGAAAACCTCAGGCTTCTTCAGAATTTGAAGAGAAATCCTATTGCATCACAATAATAATGTTGCTTCTTGTGGGCTTACAAACATTTAAGAGGGAAACAGACACGAGGACTGTATATATTTCCTGCACCCTGATCATATTATGAAGGACCATGATATGTTTTAAGATTACAATTCCAAAATTCTTCAGGACAGACAGAGACCTGGTTTGTTGACTGAATGAGGGAAATATCCTCCTTGAGAGGCAGAGTCCGCCAAACGTGTAGCTAGCCCTGCCTGAAGAGAAAGATCATCTGCAAGTCACAGGAGATCAAGATCTGAGGAAAGACCTCAGACACAAGACAAAAAGGGAAGAGCTATCCCCCTGCATGTTAGGACAAGCACAGGGACATAACATTAATCAAAACAATTCAGTCAACCTATTTCTCGACGTTGCAAAATCGTTATTCACAGTCGACGAAGATGGCTAAGGTGTTGGAAATCTCACAACTGCAGAGACCATTGTTTATTGCTGCAACACTACGCCAATCTACCTTGTGACTACATTGTTAGCAAAGGCGAAACCACATCTATCGACGTCAATGACGACCTCAGCATCAAAATCTGAAACGCACCCATCGTCCATGGCTTTCATAATGTCACTGTCAACAGCACCTTTGTCGAAACACCCGTAGGCAAAGATAACAGAACCACAGGCGATACTGTCAATGGCATCGTCATCTAGACACCTGTTGATGAAGCCAATTGACCTGTCAATGATAGCCTTGTTGGCGAAGACGGCTATAGCGTTGTTGACACACAAACATGCAGCTGAGCCATCGGCACAAAAATTGCCAGTAGCGCAATCCTCGTTGGTAGAGAATATACATATGAAGGTGAAATCCTCATCGACTATCACAAGGGAATCCTCGTCGACAGCCTGGATAACAGGATTGCTGCTGGTAACAGAAATGTCACCCAATAAAGTGGGGAATGGAAAACGACGGCTCTCCCTACAACCTGAATTAGGGGGAAAGAAACAAAAAAGACAATCACTATGCAATGTCTCCAATCATCATCCCAGACATTGTCAGGCCAGATTCTGAAACATCACATAGATTCGGACTTTGAGGCAGCACAGGGCTTTTTGCCCACACATTTTCCGATTTGGAGGACTCCATTGTAGACATTAAGCTTAGATCACCATGAATCACACAACATGAGGAAAAGAGAACACAGCAGTCACTGCCTCCACCTGAGCCATGCCACTCCCCCACCTCCTTTGCTAGCTGCCCTACCATTGCCAGCACTAGAACCAGCAATGCACCCACAGATGCTACTGTCTGTGCAGGTTCTTGCATCATTACAGATGCTAATCTCTGAACCTAAAAGCCTCATCCCACTGCCACTAAATCAACCAACTATGCTGCAGGAGCCGATACCCCCCTCTTTTCCCATGTCCTTATCTCAGGCTCTTGGGCAAACTCAGCCCCTGCACACCTGCAGACCCCACGGGACAGCACACCAGTCTCAGCAGACCAAGAGTAAGGGAAGATAACCCATACTGAATCTGATACAGATCCAAAAGATACGGATTCATCATCAGTATTATCTAAAAATGATTGGAGGCAGGCCCAGCCCCATCAGAAGATTTCCCAGAATACTCCCTAATACAATCATCCACAGATGAGGTGGGCGGGAATTCCGCAACTAGGCTACGAAACTATGCGAGACTTTTAGACTGCACCAAGCAGAAGACAAGAACGACAGTGGCTTCTTGTTATGTTCGGATCTCAGGTTTACTGATCAGAATATACTGGAAGCTGCAGATATTCTTCAGGTTACTTTATTAAGTAACATAGACCATCAGGTACATTAGTTACATTAGGAGAAAAGGAAGTACAGACAGGAGCCCACTGGCTCCCAGCACCCAGGCTACATCTTCCAACTGCCCTGGGTGGAATTCCAATCACACACAACATTCCAATCATACTACTATGATTCCAAACGTGATATCACACCTTGCATACACCTCAAACTACCAGGATGCAGTAACCAAGAAAGAAAGTCAATCACAACGCCTCCTTCTGTTACCACAGCAAGCACACCTCACAAACAGAACCAGAAGGAAAGTCAACCACCAGAAATTCAAACACAACACCTCCTTCCGTTACCACAAACAAGCACATCTCACAACCAGATAGCACAGCACTCAACATCTCAACTACAGAACCTCTAACACCAGAACAATAGTTAAATCATGGGAATGACTGACCAACCGTGTGTAACTAACCTCCATGTAGCAACACCACACCACCAATGCAACCAATCACTGCCACCTCAACAAACACTCAGACACCTTCCACCCACCACTGCCACTGGTGGATCACCAGCCTGACACACTGGAGCACAACTTGCCCCTCTGGGCCAACAAACTACAAACCAAACCATTTGGAGAAAACTAGACATCTCCTGTCCATCACTGCCACTGGCGAACCTCAGGGCTAACATCCCCAAGCACTGCCCCTATATGGGCTGGCACGTGGCCCGCTACACCACTGCAAGAAAACAAATCTAACCAACTAAACAGACCATCAATCGGGTCTAAAGATCAGGCACACGCTTTCCACCACACCCAAGACACACATTCTCACCTGACACATTCTCATAACATTCTCACCTGACACAGTCCCAACACATACACACATACATCAGCAAACAACTTGCGCAGTGAAAAAAAAACCCCGGTCAACATACTCGTAGTAAACCAAACCCCACAGTATTGGCCAGACACCCTGAGCCCTCAAACACCAACCCCAGCTGGGAGGTTGCACTAAACGGGACTGGCTGGGCACTGCCACACAGATGTTGGGGTTGCCCAGGCTTCCAGAACCAACCGAAAGTTAATCCAGGATGATTCCAGAAAAACTGTAAAAGAATAATTGACAACAAAACAAAACCCTAGGTGTGGTACTGGCACACAACCACTGTATGCGTAACAAACACATCCTGACAACTCCACACTAACCCCACCTAGAGAAACATAAACTGCTGAGAAAGTCTCCATCCAATGGCCAAATGCATCACTGGATGCTGGAACCTGAACCAGAGCATTCTTGACCAGCCCACCACTGGTCACTAAACACATCAAACTCCTGTGGCTGCATACACACCATGCATCACCACAAACTCTGCCGAGAGTCTCTTGACCAGCCCACCACTGGTCACTAAACACATCAACTCCCATGGCTGCACACACACCATGCATCAACAACAAACCCTGCACCAGAGTCTTTCACACCACCCAACCAAACGCTGCAGTCGCTTTAAGTGGATACCTGAATACTCACTCAGTGCAACACTATAACACTTCACGGTGTGAGCAGGGCCCTAGCCACACCTCGTCTAAACATGTACATGACTAAAACACCAACCAATATCATCTACCATTAAAATACCAGTAGAACATGCTGTTCCCCAGCATGGGGTCTGGCATGGATTCACATGCTCATGAATATTCCCCGTCGTCAGGCTGAGAATCCTCGGTAAGGAAAAAATCAGTATCAGTTTCTGATCTGTCTTTCTTAGTAGTAACCAATCGCTGGTCTCTGGGTCATACTGCCCCCAGCCAATGACTGCCCTCTCCCTAAGCCCCGCCCCTGGCAGCCATCCTCAGATTTTTACCGCACGTTCAAGTGTTGGGAGTCCTCGTGCTATAGCTCTCGAGCTTTTACTGCGTTTTGCGCTTTTTCAAAGAGATTTATCTAATTTTTCGGTTTAATCGAGCCTTAAGCTCCACCGTTTCTACTTCCGATCATTAGGGACCGTTTCGGATCTATCTACACCCCTCAAGGGTGAAGTTTTCGTCCAGTTACGCTTCTTGGAGGATTCCAGAAGTTTCTGAGGCCTACCTCGCAGACAAGAAGAACATGGCCCAGGAGAAGGGAAGCTCGACTCCCGGCAAACTGTTCAGGGTCTGCCCTTGATGCAACCTACAAAATGTGTTCAATGAGGAAGAGCATTCGAAGTGCCTTTACTGCCTCCACGAGGTCAAAACGCACGTGGAGAAGGACTGTGCGTTTTGCATGAACATGTTGGATCGGACTATGAGGGATCGTCGGACCCGTCTCTCCAACTGGCTGGAAGGCAACAGCCCAGCAGGTGAGAAGAAGAAATCTGAGCGGTCTTCTAAGTCCTGTGAGGGCGCCCCGGCGATGGGGGCCCAACAGAAGGCAAAGCACCTGGAGTCCGTGGGCACTGGGAGCGCCGAACGTTCGGGCTCCTCGGCTGCCAGGCAGGGCGCACCTTCACCGACGCCATCAACCGCGAGCCAATACTCTGGCTCGGGGAAGAGAAAATCCGAGAACTCAGCTAAGCTTCTGGAGAGGCCCCGGTCAATTTCGAAGGATCAGGCCGAAGGGGAGCGAGGCGGTGACCCTCCCCCTAAGGTGAAGGCCTCAAGTGCGCCCAAGGTGGTGAAGGTCTTGATCCCGGCCAAGGCCTCGATTGAGGGAGTCGCTGCGGCACTGGCGAAGCCTGTGGAGGCTATCCCAGTGGAGGCTATTCCAGAGTTTCCCTGCCTGCACGGAGGGAATCCTCTTTTAAGCCTGTCGAGAAGACCCCCGTGAAGACCACGGTGGAAAAAGAGGGGGGGGAGGGGCCGGTAGCCGTGACGGACACAGACACAACCTCCGAGGAGGAGCTGACCGAGAATTTGGAAGAGGCCCGTCCCCACGGGAGGGATCCTGGCAAAGGGGACGACGAGAGTGAGGGTGGCAACGACGAGGTTCCTGCGGAGGAGGAACAACCGTCGTTCCCGGCACGCCCGTCACAACCCGAGCCACAAGACAACTCGGCAGCCATTTTGACGGCAATCCAAGCCTTATGCACAGAGACCAGGACGAGACTGCCCCTCCCCCCGACGGATGACCCAGCTGATCCGGGTCCATCGGGAAGCCCTCCAAACAAGAGGAGAACTCATCCGGCTCCCCTTCAGCCCTCACGGCCTTCTCAGCCTTTGTAACCCTCCCCGGCCCCGAGGAGTGACACAGGACAGACACGGCCACGACGGGGACGGATGACGACGACGGCGGCGACGACGGGACTGACCTCCCGTCTCCGATTCCTCGGGCGTCTCCTCCTGACGAAATTGGCTCCTTCCACGCCATGATTGCCAGGGCATCCGAACTTTTTCAGCTCTGCCCCGAGGAAAAGAAGGAAGGCTTCCTCTACCAATGGCAAGAGGCCAAGAGGAAGACGGTCTTCGCGGTGCCGTTGCTGGATGACATCTGGGACGATGGTCTTGCCCTCCTGAAGAACCGGTCCACGACGCCTGCCAAAAGGGACCAGTACGAGAAGAAGTACCGGGTCCCTGACGGCACCCCTTTGTGCCTTAGATCCGGATTCTGTCATCTCGGCAGCGGCCAAGAAGAAAGCGGGGAGGCGTCGGCTTCAACTTCAACTTCCCCACCGGACGGCGAGGGAAAGAAACTGGATGCCATGGGACGACGATTAAGGTGGCCAACACCCTAGCGATTGTGGCCCGCTACAACAGGGAGTTGTGGTACAAGATCGCACCCCTGTTGGACTTCCTCCCGGACAACAAGAGGGCAGAGGCCCTGGCGATCCTACAGGAGGGTGAGGTGGCATTGGACCACGCCATAACTGTGGCCACGGACATTGCCGACACCGGTTTCCGCCAGTTGGGCAACAGCGTTTGCCTTCGGCGGCGGGGGTGGCTCAAGGCGACGGATTTCCACCAGGACGTGCAAGCCAAGGTTTTGGACATGCCCTTCGATGGGAACAATCTGTTCGGAAAGACAGTGGATGAGTCACTGCAGGCCATCAAGACCGACACAGAGACGGCTCGGGCCTTGGGAGTTCTGCAGCAACAGCGGCCACATTTTCGGAACTCCGGAGGCAAGCAATGTGCCTCCAAAGGATTCAGCAGCGGCTCCTCGACCTACCGTCAAGCGGCCCACTCCTCGTCGCAAGAAGCCTACAGGGGACGAGGCAAGTTAGGTGGATCTCGCTGTCGTCGCCAGGGAGGCTAAGGAGGCAAGGCTGCTTCCAAGCAAGACTGAACCGGCCGTTGCGTCGGGCCCCCACCGAAGCACCCCGGTGGGAGGCCGGCTGACAAAGTTCATCAGCGTGTGGGAGTGCATCTCCACCGACCGCTGGGTGCTGGATGCCCTGGCGCACGTGCACACTTTGTAATTTCTAAAGAAGTGCCCCCGAATTCCTCCCGTGGCCAGGAAGGAAAACCACGTCCCTCAACTGCTGTTAGAGGTAAGGGCGATGCTCAAGAAAGGAGCCATCGAGCTCGTCCCAAAGAGGCTCCGGGGCTCCGGAGTATACTCAAGATACTTCCTCGTCAGAAAGAAGACAGGAGGTTGGCGCCCCATACTGGACTTGTGTCGGCTAAACAAATACATCAAGACACAGAAGTTCCGGATGGTTACCCTCCAGCACGTGCTGGGCCAGCTAGAGGAAGGCGACTTCCTATCGTCGTTGGATTTGGAGGATGCGTACTTTCACATCTCCATCCTAAAAGGACACTGAAAGTTTCTCAGGTTTGTAGTCCGGGGGCGTCACTACCAGTTCAAGGCCCTCCCATTTGGATTGAAGTCGGCTCCCAGGGTGTTCACCAAGTGCCTAGCACCAGTGGCGGCGCGGCTGCGCCTGCAGGGGATCCATGTCTACCCCTACCTGGACGACTGGCTCATCCGAGCAGGGACAAGGGAACTCGCCGTCGAACACACAGCAAAGACCGTCCGGCTGCTCACGGTCCTGGGATTCTCCATCAACTTCCCCAAATCCCATCTGGTTCTGTCGCAGGTCGTGCTGTTTCTGGGAGCCAAGCTCGATACAGTAGCGCGGTTGGCCTCGCCGTCGGAGGAAAGAACGCAGTCATCCTGGGCAAGGTACAGCGTCTGCTGGCCACGGACGTTGCCAGAGTGAGGTCCATGAAGTCCCTCCTCGGGATGATGTCCTCTTGCATCCATCTGGTGCACCTGTGCAGGCTTCGGATTTGTCTTCTGCAGGAGTTCCTCGACGCCTGTTGGATGCAAGCGACGGGCAGCTTCGAGGACAAGATCTTGCTCAACAAAGTATTCCGCCAAGCAATTCGATGGTGGGGCACCCGCGTGCATCTCGCAGCGGGCACAGAGTTTCAGACCCCAGCATACCAGGTGACGGTGATGACGGATGCCTCCCTGGAGGGGTGGGGAGCGCACACCGGAGATCTTCACGCGAGAGGCCTGTGGCTCCCGGAGGAGAGGCCGCTCCTCATCAACATACTGGAGCTCCGAGCAGTGTTCTGGGCTCTGAAGTCATTCCTCCCGTTTCTCAAGGGCAAGGTGGTGAGGACTACTACGATGTTCTACATCCGGAAGCAGGGAGGAGCCAGATCCCCAGCCCTGTCCAAGGAAGCCCAGGATCTGTGGCACTGGGCCGTTGCCCAGGGAATGTTTCTGGTACCTTTTCATCTAGCAGGGATAAAAAACACCATTGCCGACTCACTCAGCAGGGAGCTGCGCTTGTGCCACGAGTGGGAACTACGCCAGGATCAAGTGGATCAACTCTTCCGGCAATGGGGCAAACCCCAAATCGACCTGTTCGCGACGGCGATGAACTCCAAGTGCCAGAGGTTCGCTGGCAGGTTCCCCCAGCCGAGGAGCATGGGCGATTCTTTCTCGTTCCCCTGGGATGGCCTGTTCCTGTATGCATTCCCTCCGTTGCCGTTGCTGCTGAGGCTCATCAACCAACTCAAGAGGTCCCAGTGCAGGATGATCCTCGAGGTGGCCGAGACAGATATGGTTCCCGGACCTTCTGGACTTGTCAGCGTCCCCACCAGTCAAACTGTCGACGGACGCAGATCTTCTCTCCAGAGAATGAGGCGCCATTCTTCATCACGACCCGGAGTCGCTGAACTTGCAGGCCTGGCTCCTGCAGCACTAGAGTTTGGAGGGAACGATATCCCGGCTGACTGCAGAGAGGTTCTTCCAAAGGCCAGGGCGTCCTCAACTCTCAAGTGCTACGGACACAAGTGGAAGAGGCTCTCTGTCTGGTGCCGTGCACAGAAGATTAACCCTCTATGGATTACAGCCCCTCAAGTGCTACCGTACTTACTGTCGCTGGCCAAAGCTGGACTAGCTCATGCTTCCATCAAGATACATCTGGCAGCAATTTCCCGATACACCAGAACTGCAGGGCGGTCGCCCCTGTGGTCTCATCGCCTAGTGAAGGAGTTTATGAAAGGACTGTTCCGATCGTTCCTGCCAGTGAAGGCCCCAGCCCCGGCATAGGAGCTCAACGTGGTGCTGACCAAGCTCATGGGCCCGCCATTCGCGCCTTTGCATTCTGCCCCGTTGAAGTTCCTGTCGTGGAAGACAGCGTTCCTTGTGGCCATCACCTCTGCACGACGCGTGGGAGAGATTCAGGCCCTTTCCTGCAAGCCTCCATACTTGACTTTCCACGAGACGAGGGTGGTGCTGAGGACGCACCCCTCCTTCATGCCCAAGGTGCCGTCGGACTTCCATCTCAACGAGCCCTTGGTGTTACCAGTCTTTTTTCCGTCGCCTTTGTCACCGGCCGAGAGGACTTTGCACTCACTGGATGTAGCTAGAGCGCTGAAGTTCTATGTGGACCTAGTGAAGAGTTTTCGGAAGACACCACAGCTGTTTGTGTACTTTGGACCTGTGAACCAAGGGAAGGCTCTCTCGAAGGCTTCCATTTCCAGATGGCTCTCCGGCTGCATCATGCACTGTCATCGGTTGGCAAACCGACCATTGCCCGGCCGTCCGAGAGCCCATTCGACCAGAGCGATCGCGGCTACCACAGCGTTCTTGTCTGGTGTGCCCCTGCTGGACATCTGCAGGGCTGCTACGTGGAGGTCGACGCACACCTTCACAAGATTCTACTGAGTCGACCGGGATTCCAGGGAGGAGTCCAGAGTCGGCCAGACAGTGCTGCGCAACCTGTTCACTTAAGGTGAGCCTGGTGAGGAGGTAAGAGATGCTTAATGTTGAGTTTTATGTAATGCTTAATGTTGAGCCTTGCCACCTCCCGTGGTTGTGTATGTGTGTACTGCTATGTTTCTTATATTCATGAGCATGTGAATCCATGCCAGACCCCATGCTAGAGAAGGAACAAGTTACTTACCTGTAACTGTTGTTCTCCAGCATGGGTCTGGCGTGGATTCACATGCGAACCCTCCCTCCTACCCCTCTGCGGCTCTTCACTTGGTCATACCCGCACTTTACGTGCTACCAAATCTGAGGATGGCTGCCAGGGGCGGGGCTTAGGGAGAGGGCAGTCATTGGCTGGGGGCAGTATGACCCAGAGACCAGTGATTGGTTACTTCTAAGAAAGACAGATCAGAAACGAAACTGATACTGATTTTTTCCTTACTGAGGATTCCCAGCCTGACGACGGGGAATATTCATGAGCATGTGAATCCATGCCAGACCGATGCTGGAGAACAACAGTTACAGGTAAGTAACTTGTTCCTTTTAAAATAGGAATAACACTCATTTATTTGTAAACAACAAGTCTAAGAGTCCATGTTGCTTACTTGAAAAATGCAACCTAACATCCTACAAATCTTCAAAAAGTTAAAACTAGCATGTCAACGTCATCATCGCAATGTGATACAAAAGTCCATGTTGCATTTTGGCAACGTAACCTCCTGCAAAGCCTCAAAAAGGTTAAACTAATCGCCCTAAATACCATGCAGGACTGTTAGAAACTCCATACTACACGCACTTCTCTAAACTCAAAACCGTGCATTACAGTCATACCTGTCAAATGATATAAACGAAACATCCTCAAAAAACACCCAAACGGCAACCATCCGTCCATCCATTCAATGGACGCTGTCTGACTCACTTTGGAATGCTGTTCGCTCATGTCCACTACACCACATACCCACAAACATTCAGAAGAACAACAGGGACTGGTGTAAATCTATTGGTATTTAAAAAACATGGGTGAGGCCCACTTCAACCCAAATCAGCATAGTGTCCAAGAAACTGCCTTGCTGATGCTTGACTCTGCTACAGTTTCCCATGAGCATGAAGCAACAATCAAAGCAGCAATCAGTACAATGGCGCTTCCCGCACCTTTGTCCGGTGCCAAACTTACTTCACACGAGCCACTGTTAACCTTCATTGCCGCTCAAGAACAGTACCTCCGGAGGAGAGCTGAACGACACTCCCTCCTTGCTCGCTTCAAATGCACGGATTCCCCTTTGTCGGGACATCTGTCCACCACAGAACTGGTCAGCCTCCTCATTCCCAGGCTCCAGCCCTATAAACGGCAGCATGACAGGTCCACTGCGCCTCCGAACATCGTAAGTCAACAACCACCGACTTCCTGATCACGTCAGATTTACGTTCAATTTCGCAGGGTCGATGCGATGTGTGACCAATTCAGTAGCTGGCTTGGTGCCGTCGTTGCCCCGGGTCGTGGGACACCCAACTAGGTGTTATTCCTCTCAGGATCAATCGCGCCCCGACAGTCTGGGGGCAAAAACCCTACAACTAATGAACATCCCATCCCCATGTTTGCTGGACCCCATACCAGTCTGCGAGGAATGAGCAAGAATCATTGTTCACCATGGCAGTCAGTTTGTCCATCAGAAACATGTTCTTGACTTTTTTCATCCCGTCTTCCTTAGAGGGCGTTTCCGGGCTTTTCCATTTCTGGGCTAGGGCCACTCTACCCGCTCTCAGCATAGTTTCCCACATCCTTGGGTACCGGTGCAGTTCCGCTTCGTCCGGGGGGAGGCCCAGCAACATGGTCAGCGGATTGAGAGGCAGAGGATCCTCCGTTACCTCCGCTGTCCAGTCTCTCACTGCCTCCCAATAGGTCTGAACTTTCGGGGATAGCCACCACATGTGACTTCTGGATCCTATCTGACCACTTCCCCTCGGGCATCTTGGTGACACCCCCGTGAACATTTTCGACAGTTTTGCCGGGTCTCTATGCCACCCCTGCAGGATTTTAAAGTTGTGTTCCATGTCCGAGGTGAATAGGTTACCATGAAACGATATCCTGAAAATTCGAGCCCAAGCGTCTTCTGAAATTTCCTCTCCCGCCAGGTCGTTCCAAAACCCACGGAAGCCTCTCCTAACCTGAAGGTTATAGATGTTTAGGACTGCATACATACTGGATACCGCGCCCTTTCTAGAGGTTGCTGAGTCAAGGAGTTTCTCAAAGGGAGTCAGTGTCTCCTCAGGTTTGGGCCCCATTAGTGGTCATTGAGGATGCCCTTAAGGCGGAGGTATTCAAAAATGGAGAGAGTTCCACCTCCCAACGCATCCCCGAGGTCCTCATAGCTCAGGAATTCACCCTCCCTGAACAGCTGGCCCGCCCATTCTAGGCCCGTGTCAGACCAGTGCTGGGAATGTCTGAACCCTCTGCTGCCCAGTTTCAGGGGGTGCCCCCATAAGGAGGACATCGGAGACGGCCATGTGGTTAGGTGAGCTGTCCGGGGGCCCTTTTTCCAAATGTCCCAGAGAACTCCCAGGGTCAGGTGGGTCATTACTTGTGTCGGGATTGACTTGCGAGGGGCCCACAAGAGGTCCCGGACCTTTAAAGGGTGGACATCCATGTCTTCTAAATATGACCAGTACGCCTGCAGGCCTTCCTTCATGTGTTCCAGGAGGACACGCAATTGGGCAGCGTGGTAATACAACTGAAAGTCTGGTAGACCGAATCCCCCCTCTTCCCTCGGCAGTGTCAGGGTGGCCCTCCCGACTCTTGGGGTCTTTCCCTGCCATACAAAGTCTCGGACCCCCTTTTGTAGGTCTATAAAGGTTTGGACGGGGACACGGTTGGGAGTGCTGTGAAAAGGTACAGAAGCCGGGGCAGTATATTCATTTTGACTGCCGTCATCCGACCATACCACGAGAGGATCATCTTCCCCCATCTCCGCAGATCGGATGTGATCTCGGTCATTATGGGGTCGTAGTTAGTGGCTCCCAGTTTCGATAGGTCCCTAGTGAGGAGGACGCCCAGATATTTTATGGTGCTTTTACCCACAGCTATCCCATGAAACCTACTCAGGGGGTCCAGCACCGGGTCTGTTAGACGCATTGGGAGAAGGACAGATTTAGTGGTGTTAATTTTCAGGCCAGAGAAACGCCCGAAAGAGGTGACCAGGGACAGGAGGCGGGGATCGAGGAGCCTGGGTCCACCAGATATGCCAAGATGTCGTCAGCAAATTCCACCTCCCCCCTTCTAATACCCCTGATGTCTGGGTGTGATCTAACCGCTATGGCCAGTGCCTCCATCATGAGCACGTATATTAGGGGGGAGAGTGGGCAACCCTGTCTTGTCCGTCGGGTGAGGGGAAAGGACTCAGACAGCACTCCGTTCACCTGGACTCTTGCGGTGGGGGCTCTGTAGAGGGTGGCCACCCAACTCAGGATGTGTGTCCCGAAGCCCATTCGCTGGAAGAGGAGGGTCATGTATCTCCACTCGACTCTATCGAAAGCCTTCTCCGAATCGAGGGATATGATGCATGCGTCGAGCTCTGATTTTTGGGGAAAATGTACCAGATCTATTGTTTTACGGATGTTGTCCGACCCCTGCCTGCCCCTAATAAAACCCACCTGGTCTCCGTGGACTAGTTTCTGCATTATTCCCTTCATCGGCCTGCCCACCACCTTGGCCAGGATCTTGACATCGATGTTGAGCAATGAGATGGGGCGGTAGGATGCACATTCCCTAAGGTCTTTACCTTTATTGGGTAAGGCCACTATTATGGCTCCCATCATGAATTCGGGGAGGGTACCCCCCTCCAGCAACGAGTTGAAGACTCTTGCCAGGTGAGGAGACAGGGAGGAGCGGAATCTCTTATAGAAGTAAACCAAAAAGCCGTCTTCCCCAGGGGAGGTCCCCACCTTCATCCCGCTAATCGCCTTGTCCACCTCTTCTTCGGTCACTAGGCCCTCCAGCCCGTCTGCCAATTCCCCGGGAAGGGACGGGATCTGTATGGAGTCAAGGAAATCCACTATCTGGGAATCGCCCCCGTCATATTCCGAAGCGTATAATGACTTATAATATTGGCAAAAGGCCTCACTTATGTGGGGGGTGTCGCAGTCCAGAGTTCCCCTGGCGTCCCTCACCTCCTTTACCATCTTGCTTCTCTGGACCTCCCTCAGTTTCCAAGCTAGGGTCCTACCTGCTTTGTCCCCTTTTTCATAATATTTTTGTTTAACCATTTGGAGGCTCCTCTCCGTTTTGTGAAGGAGCATGTCTTTTAGTTGGAGCCTGTAATCCTCCAGTTTGGTCACGCGGTCACGCTCTAGGGTCTGTACCGGGGAGCCCCCCGGTTGGAGACGCACTATATTTTCCCTCAGAGTTTTCTCCTGGATCTCCCTTTCCCGTTTCTGTCGGGCTCCTATTTTAATGAGTACTCCCCTTATGGTCACCTTGAAGGCATCCCAGAGGGTGTGCGTGCCCACCTCCCCGTTGTCATTGAGCTCAAAGTACTCTGATATGGCGTCCAGGACGGCCTGGGCATGAACCTTGTCTCTTAGTATGGCATTGTTGCATCTCCAGCGTCCCCTCCGTTCTCTACACCAGCCCACCGCCAGGGAGATTCTGACCAAGTCGTGGTCCGACCAGGGAACGGGGTCTATCCTGTAACCTGCTACGTAGAGACGGAGGACCTCATCCATAAGAATGTAGTCTATCCTAGAGAAGGCGTTGTGAATGGAGGAGTAGTGAGAAAAAGAGGGAGCCCCTGTTCGGGGGGTGGGGATCGTGTCCACCAGGCCCAGGCTCTCATTCGCCCTCTGAAAGCTGCGCGCCATGGCGTCTCCTGCGGGTCTGGGGTGTAATGTGCCCACCCGCTTTATATCTCTGGAAGGGTCGAGGACCATATTGAAATCTCCTCCCACCACCAGTGGACCCTGAGCAAATGTTTTAAGCTTGTCCCCTACTCCTTCCCAGAATTGGGCCTGTCCCTCGTTCGGAGCGTATACTACCGCCAAGGTTAGGGGCGAGCCCTGTAAGGAGCCCCGTACAAAGAGGTAGCGGCCCTCAGGGTCCTTTAGAATGGTGTCCTTCTCGAAGCCCACCCCCCTAGCAATCAGGATTGCCACCCCTCTTTTCTTTCCTTTGTGGGATGCATGGAGAAACTCCTCAATTCCTCCCCCTCGCATCCTGGGCTCTTTCCCCCGCGCCCAGTGCGTTTCCTGCACGAAGAGCAGGTCCAGTTTTGCCCTTCTAAACTCCCTGCAGATCAGGGATCTTTTCGTAGGGGTATTCAGGCCCCGTACCTTCAGGGTTCCCACAATCAGGGCCGGACGGTCGTCAGCCATAATCGTTATCACTTTCCCCTTTGGTCACCATCGTCGCATCATTGCTCCCTCCCCAACTTCTGTGTTTCCTTGTTTGGACATTTTTAAAACATTTCCCCAACTGACCCCCCAACTTATTCCCTAACATTGAACCCCCAACTGGTGTTCGAACCCCCTCCCTCCTCCCCGGCGTCCAGCCATGTAGTTCCGCCATTGCTGGCATTTTGGCCGGACCACCAGCCTGTTCCCTGCGGCCAGGCCTCGGTAGCAAAGCACACTATTGTGAGCCCTCCCCCATTTAGACCCCCCCCGGACTGCCCCAACATGCTCGCTGTTTGAGGGGGTACTAGAGTTGACTCCCTAACCCAGTCGTCAGGGCCCGATCCGTGGATGGACCAGGCTTTTCCCTCCGCCCTTATGGGCGTCCATCCCCTTGGACCCAGGATGGTATTTCCCTTCCCTCCCATGGTTGTGCCCCATATGTTGCCCCCCTATGCTTGCTGTTCAGGGGAGTGCTGTGATCGGAGCGTCTTTAGAGTCCTCCTTTTTCCCGTTCCGGTGTAGATCGTGGGGCCCCTGTTGTCACCCCTCCGAATCGATATGTACTTCCTCCATTGATGTCGGTGGAGTGTTCAGTTTTTTAAACTTCCTCGAGCCGGTTTTCCTTCTCCTGGTGGTATACTGGCCGGGGGTGCCCCTGCTGAGTGTTTCAGGGCCTACCGGCCCCCTCCCGGGGGCGGGCTCCCCCACATAATCCTGGATGGCACCCTTTATGTCTCCCTCCGTTACCAGCATTGTGCGTTGGCCTGAATATTCGAAAGACAGGGAGAAGGGGTATCCCCATCTATAACGCACTCCTTTCTCTTTCAGTTGTTTTGTCAGGGGGTGGCACATCCTTCGTTTGGCTAAGGTATAGGCAGCGAGATCTTGAAAAATGGTGATTTGGGCGTTGTTATAGGTAATCACCCCCGCCTTCCTCGCTTCCTCCAGGACTTTGGCTTTTTCGGTGTAGTAGTGGAACCGGGCCAGGACCGATCTGGGGCTCCCCGTCCTTCCCCCGGCCCTGTGCACTCAGTCGAAAGTGAGTTCCGTTGTCATTTCCTCAGCGAACAGGAGGGTGATAATGCCTCTCACCACTTGGGTCAAATCTCTCTCCGTCTCGCCCTCTGTTTCCGGGATCCCAAAAAATCTAAGGTTGTTCCACCTCTCCCTGTTTTCATAATCGTCCATTTGCCTGGCTCTTTCCTCGTCCCTCTTTTCCAGGGCTGCAAGCCGTGTACCAAATTGGACCTCCTGAGATGCAGAGGACAACTGGTAGTTTTCCACTTGTAGGAGTCTGTCCTCGATTTTATCTACTCTCTGGTCCATCTTCTCAAACTTCTGGGCAATGTCGGATCTCATTTCCCTGATTTCCTGTAGGATGGAGGCGAAGCCCTTTTCCATCGTCATTGCGGGTTGGCCTGAGGTTTCAGGGTGGGCCATGGCTCCGGAGAGGTTAGGGTCCCTAGTGTCGCTCTCCGTTTCTTGAAAGCGGAATGCTTGCAGGGTCTTCCGCCAGCTCATAAGGTCCTGCTGATACCCCGCTGCAGGGTTCGCTGCGGTGTGGGGGGCCCTTGGGGGGGGGGGCGCTTTGCCGCCCCGGGGCCAGCCGGTTGTGCGTATCTCGGGTGGGGCTTGTGAGTGGTGGTTGTTCCCCTGTGGGGAATAGGGCAGCCCCCAGGCGGGCACTCGCCCCGCCAACTGGGGACGGGGGCCTCTCACCTGGGTTGCGGGTCGCTGCCGGTGATGTTCTTCAGGGTGGAGGAGCCACCATTGCCAATTCACTGTCTCCTCCAGGAGTTGTCCGCTGTCGGACAGGCAACCGCCCTGAGACTCGGCCCAGGGGCCTCGCCCTGCTATGCCTTGGTTCGTGTGGTTCCCCGTCGCTGATGGGGGCTGTTGTTGAGTCCCTGGGTAGATCCCAGGCGGGGGCGGCACACTCCACTCCCCCCTGCTGGGCCTCCGTGGCCAGATCGAGCTATGAGGCCTCTCTGCGGTGCGTGGCGGAGTTCCACGCCTTGGGGATCGTGGAGGGGCTGGTCCGCTTCTTACCCGGAGCGATGCGTTGCGGGGGGCCTTCTCGCCTAGGCCCTCCCTGGTGATGTCTGGCCACCGGTGTTGTCTCCGTGGGCTGACCCTGCCGCCTCTCGGGGCCCGGACCCGGATCCGGGATCGCGTGTCTCCCCCGACCAAGGGCGGGTGGTGGAGCTGCTGCAGATCTCCGCCTGGGGAATCCCGCTCCGCGGTCGCACGCCCCCCGCTACCGGAGCCGGGGGGGATAGGTTCCCCGCCTAGGCCTCCTCGCTGCGGAGGGCTCCTCCTCCTCCACCGCCGCCGGGGCTGGCGCCTGCCCTGCTGCATCTCCGTCGCCCTCCGAACTCCGGTTCTGCTTGGGCTTGGGGATCCGTTCTTTCGAGCGAGGGCGTCACGGGGGTTTACCAGCTCGATTCTACCAGATGAGTTCGCCTGGGGGGTCTCGGGGGGGCTCACTCCCCTAGAAAGGACCAGCCTCGGCGGGAATTCCACGATCAGGCAGCCATTGCCTGTGCACCCCCTGGTGGCCTCGTCCATAGCTCCTTTAACCAACCGCCACTGCAGCTGGATGTCTCTTTTGCCTACCAGCGTAGCATTTGGGCGCTGCCATACACACGCACAAAGCACCCCAGGCAGCCTCATTATCCCTGGGGCTCGCAGGTGGTAAGTCAATAATTTAATTTTCCTTTCCGTGACTAATTGCTGCAATGCCTCTCTTCAGACAGCCATGATGGGCTCTGTATTCAGCACATGAGTACAGCGCATAACCTGTTGTGTAGTCCTGTGCCATATCTCTACTCAAAATGAATAGATCCCAGGCACTCTGACCAGCGCTCCTCACCTTCAGGCCACTTCTGCCCCTCACTCGCTCTGACTGATGTTGGTTGCAGCCAATCAGAGTCTGGCTTCTGCTTCTTCAAGGTGCACACCCAGCAGTCTCTGGGTGATAATGAAACACTCCAAACCACCTCTACTTTGCTTAGGGTCCCTATCGGAACAGTGTCTAGGGCGCTGATGCCTTGGCCCACTATTTGCACTTGAGTGTCATCCCTGGGTGTCTTCAGGACAGTCTCTCCCTTTTACTTCTTCCTGGGTGTCTTCCAGGACAGTTTCTCTTACATCCCTCTGGGTGGTGGGACTCATCATGGGCGGTAGTGGGTTCAAACTCCTTTCCCTTGGTCTCTCTGCTTTCCGCTCTGCATGCCCCGCAGCAATGTCCTTTCTCCTCTCCCTCGGTGTCACACATACAGGTGCTTGTCCTCTCCAGGGTTCTTCAGCAAGGTCCTCACCAATCCCATCCTCGTCGCCAAATGGTTACGTTCGGATCTTAGGTTTACTCATAAGAATATACTGGAAGCTGCAGATATTCTTCAGGTTACTTTATTAAGTACCATAGACCATCAGGTACATTAGGTACATTAGGACATTAGGAGATAAGGAAGTACAGACAGGAGCCCACGGGCTCCCACCACCCAGGCTACATCTTCCAACTGCTCTGGGTGGAATTCCAATCACACACAACATTCCAATCATACTACTAACATTCCATACGTGACATCACACCTTGCATACACCTCAAACAACCAGGATGCAGGAACCAATAAGGAAAGTCGATCACAACACTTCTCCACTATCGATCAGTGTTTTATCTGCAATTTGCCAGTAGAGAAATACACAAAAAGAAGGAAGAATTGCCTGTTCACTTCCTTTTTAGATCTCTGTAAGGCGTTTGATTCCATATGCTGCACGCTGTTCTGGGATAAGCTTAACATAATTGGGGTTCCTTTGGGCTACTGCAATTAATTAGGTTTTTCTATGCGGATACTTCGGCAGTGGTCAGGTGTGACAAGAATCATAGGTACTCACATGCCTTTTCTACTAATAGGGGGGTAAAGAAGGTTGTCCCCTTGTCCCACTCTTATTTCCATTATTTGTATGTGATGTTAACCCCAACAAGGCCACAGAATGTTTGATTCCCCCTTTATAAGGCAGAGTTCAATTCAGCACGCTCTTATACGCTGATGTCATGGTCCTTATGAAGTCGTAAACAAATGTAGGTATTTTGGTTTGCTTTTATCAAATAGCGGAAATCATGCAAACATAACAGCGAATCAGGCAACCGTGGGTTTTCTTTTTTTTGTGCACTTGTAAGGTGCTTATACATCAAGTAAATTGTGTTTCAAAGCACCCACAGGGCAACGGGGAGGGAACATGGAAGTGAAAGGCAAATATAACAATGAAAGAGAGAGGCGGTCCTACTATGCCTTGTGAGCATTCAGAACCTGCAAGTGCAGGGAGCAAAAATGGGATGTGGTAGGGGGAGGAAGGTGCAAGTGCTTGGAGTAAAATGGATGGAAGTGCTAGGGAGTAAGCTGTTAGGTGACTGGCAGAGATCATTTGGTAAGAGTGGTCAACTGCCAGTAAGTAAGTGCAGGCCTGTGATAGCACAGGCCAGTGGGTGTCTAAGCCAAGTGCTGGGAGTTGGAGGAGGCTGAAGGCGATATGGGGTGGGAGGCCAGGATCCAGGTGGACACATGTGCCCTGGTTACCAATGTCAGTGACTGTGGGGTTTAGCAAACGAGGGAGAGGGGAAGGAGGAGGTGAAAAGGAAAGTCTTGAGTAGCTTTTGGATTTTGAGGAGATCCGGCTCAAGATGAAGAGGAAGGGAAAGGCTGTTCCAAAGGAGGGAGCCTGCCGAGGAAAGAGATAGGCCACCAGCTCGCTGTTTAGCAAATTTCTTGACACATAGAGACTTGGTGCCGAAAGGAACGTAAATTTCGAATGGATTGTGTCCTCCCACGTATTCCTCATCTTGTGATAATCGTTATCTCCAGCTTCGCTGCTTTGGAAAAAAAAATTCTCGGCAGAGGGCGCTGTGCTCGGGGTCGTGGCGTTGATTGTCCCTCGACGTCTCCGTACTCTGTCGACGTCACCGATGGTATAAGTAGCTTGAGCCGCGCCCGTTGCTTCAGTTCCGTTTTTCCGATCGCTTCGCTATCAAGAACGGCGCGCTTCTATTTTCTGTGAAGAAAATGTCATCATCTTCGACACCTTCGACACCCAGGACTGGGTTCAAGAAGTGTGCAGATTGTGGATCTAAGATGTCGATTACCGATCCCTACCGGATTTGTCTCTGGTGTCTCGGTTCCAATCACCGAACCGACGACTGCGGCTCCTGCCAGTCGATGACCGAAAAAGCTCTTCGTGAGAGGAGAGGTAAACTGTCGGTGGGGAGGGAGGCCTCAAAAAAGGTTTCGTCAAAAAAACATAAGAAAGCGACCGATTCTAAGGGATCGGATCGCCATAGACACTCGAAGAGATCTCGATCTAGAAGTAGATCGAGACATTCTTCGTCGTCGTCGAAAAAAATGAAGAGGAGACATAGATCTCCCTCATCATCTTCATCAGAGTCGACCGAAGAAATTCGTTGTTCGACTAAATCGGATTCTCCCAGTAAGTGAGAAGAATTCCGCAAAATGATGATGGAGGTTTTCGAGAATGCGGCCTCGATCCCCTCGAAAGAACCTCGAAAAAGCCATACCCCTAAGGTCGCTCCGTTGGACGACAAAGGGAAGTCCAAGGCTACTATGGCTAAGACCAGTAGCGTCGAGGAATACAAAAAACCTCGAGTCGACGTAAAACCGTCGAAGAAACCTCGAGAGTCGAGCACCTCTCCGGTGCCGGCCAAGAAACACAAATCGTCGAAGACTTCGACGACTTCGTTGACGCCCTCGACGTCGATAATTTCGACACCAAAACCACATAGGTCATCGACGCCATTATCAAAGTCATCTTCGAAAACTTCGAAGACACCCTCGAAAACTTCGAGGGATTTGCCATTTCCTTCGAAGCAGATGGAAGAGGAAGAAAGGAGATTTACTCCTTTGCCCAGATCAGACTTTTTCAAGTCTATGTCTGCAATTTATGAAGAGTCTGCTTCAGAAGAAGAAGACGAAGTTACTCCCTTGGGAGTTACTTATGGGACAAGACAAGTTCCTGAAGAACTTATTGACCAGGAATCCAGAATGAGAGACCTGAGTGATACTCTACATTCTGCCAGTGGAGTTGACACATCCCCAGAATTAGAGTTCGCCAAACCTGATCCTGCAGAGCATGCAGATGCTGGGTACAGGGGTCTTATGACCAGGGTAGTTGAATACATGGGTTGGGGTAATACTTCACCCATTTTTGAGCAAGATGACATGACGGATATTATCGTCAAGGGACCTCAGAAGGATTCTGTTCTCCCTTTTCACAGGGCCCTTCAAAGGACTGTGGAGAAAAACTGGGAGAAACCAGAAACCATTGCTTCTGCAGACAGCACTTTTCCAAGAAAATACAGACCAGCTGGATCAGATCCAGAATATTTGAATAAACATCCGACTCCAGAGAGTTTAGTCATTCAAGCAGCATCCACTTCGAAACAAACTGCTTATCCAACTATCCCTCCAGATAGAGAGGACAAAAAAATTGATGCCTGGGCACGTAAAGTTTTCACGTCAGGCAGTATGGCACTTAAGTCGTCAAATGTCACCTGTACCCTAGCCAGGTTTACCCATACCCTGTGGGACTGTATTTCGGCGGCGGCTGATCATATTCCGGAAGGCGAGGAAAGGGAAGGCTTCCTGAATATAGTCAAAGACGGGAAGGAGGCAATGGGGGAATGCCTCCAGTCTGGACTGGATACTGCTGATAGTATCAGCAGATCCATGGCTGCAAGCGTTGTGCTACGCAGATTTGCGTGGTTGAGGAAATCGGGATTTGCACCGGATGTGCAAGCTAGACTCCTCAACATGCCCTTTGATGGCTCGAGGCTCTTTGGCAGAAAGGCTGATGAAAGCCTTGAAAAACTTCAGACCTCGAAAGCGGCAGCTAAATCACTTGGCGCCTCTTTGCGCCAGCCTCTAAAACCCTATTCCGGCTCATCTTCCTGGAGGGGTCGTTCTTTTCGATACTACTCCTCTTTTGGTAGAGGAAGAGGACAGGCTTCTCAAAGAGGCAGAAAGAACTTCCCTCGTGGTGGACGAGGAAGAGGTGCAAAATCAGCCTCAGGAGCGGCATCTGTACCCTCAGCCACTCCTGCAGCCGCTTCCAAATCCCTCTGAGACCTTGTTACACAAAACACCAGTGGGAGGCAGGATCTCTCAACATCTGAAGGAATGGTGGGGCATTACCTCAGATGCTTGGGCACTGGAAACAGTAGCCCAAGGTTACTGTCTCCCCTTTCTAAGAAGGCCTCAATCATCCACCGGGAGCCAACTCCGTAAAAACTCCAGACCCGCTCCTGTTGCAGGAAATTTTAACCCTGCTAGAGAAAGTTGCCATAGAACTGGTACCTGTAGCGGAGAGAAACAGGGGTTGGTACTCCCCATATTTTCTCATCCCAAAAAAGGACGGAGGACTGAGACCCATCTTGGACTTGAGAAACTTGAACAAGTTCCTCAGGAAGGACAAGTTCAAGATGGTGACTCTTTCTCAGATCCTTCAGGCTCTCCAACTCCAAGATTGGTTGGTATCATTGGACCTTCAGGATGTTTACTTTCATGTGCCAATCCATCCAAAGCACAGAAAGTACCTGAGGTTCGCGATTGGCAATTCTCATTATCAGTTTCGAGTTCTGCCATTTGGGTTGACCTCCGCCCCGAGGGTTTTCACCAAACTGTTGGCGGTTGTGGCAGCAAGTCTCAGGAAGGGAGGTATTCACATATATCCCTACCTGGACGACTGGTTGATCAGAGCAAGTTCTCCAGAACAAGCTCAGGAACATCTTTCGATCACCTGCCACTTCCTCCACAAACTGGGCTTCTCCCTCAATTTCAAGAAGTCCCACATGATACCATCCCAGAAACTCCAGTTTATCGGAGCAGTCTTGGACACTTCATCGGGAAAAGCCTCGCCTCTCGAAGTGAGAGCTCTCCACATCCAGCAGATGGTAACAAAATTCCAGAATGCCCAACGTCTACCGGCCTTCGATTTTCTCAGGTTGCTCGGCCTCATGGCATCCTGCATTTTTCTTGTACCAGAGGCCAGATTGAGAATGAGATCCCTTCAATGGGCACTCAGAACTCAGTGGTCCCAGTTCTCATGGAATATGCCCGATCTTCTGCAAGTCCCGAGCGCAGTTGCTCAGGATCTTCTATGGTGGGCTTGCAACGACAACATTCTCAAGGGAGAGTCTTTTTGGCAACCATGGCCGGAGATAACGGTAGTGACGGATGCCTCACTCACGGGGTGGGGAGCACACACCAACGATCTGACAATCAGCGGTCGTTGGTCTCCATCGGAGTGTTCTGATAATGACGGACAATACAGTGGCCATGTACTATCTCAACAAGAGAGAAGGAGTAGGGTCACTGCCACTGTGCAGAGAGGCAATGCAGCTCTGGTTCTGGGCAATAAGAGAAGGAATCTCTCTGTCGGCAATTCACCTAGCCGGAGAGAAGAACACGGCGGCAGACGCTCTGAGCAGGCAGAGCTCGGTCTCTCATGAGTGGGAGCTGGCTCAGGAAGTCCTTCTGGAGATCTTCGCCCTTTGGGGAACCCCTCAAGTGGATCTGTTCGCCACCGCGATCAACCGGAAGTGCGATCAGTACTGCTCAAGGGAATTTCCTCAAAGAGGAGCTCTGGGAGACGCATTCGTAGTGGAGTGGAAGTTTCCACTGCTGTACGCGTTTCCCCCAGTCCCCGTGATTCCTCAAGTAATCAGGAGGTTGAGAAAGTTCAGGAAAACCATGATCCTAATTGCCCCGGATTGGGCCAGGAGGATGTGGTACCCGGACCTTCTAGACATGTCCATCTGCCCTCCAATACGTCTTCCGCAAAGAGAGGATCTTCTCTCGCAAGAGGAAGGTCGGGTTCTCCATCCAGAGGTCAAAACACTCAACCTTCACGCATGGTTTCTGAGAGGTTGAGATACAAGGATTGGGATCTTCCGGATGACGTAATGGAAATCTTGCTTTCGGCCAGAAGACCAGCAATGAAGTCTTTGTACCGATGTCGCTGGAATAGGTTTAGTAACTGGTGCAAAGACAAGGATGTGGACCCTTTTCAGTGTGGCACCCCAATGGTGCTTTCCTTTCTGCTACATCTAGCTAATCTGGGGCTCCAGATAGGAACAATCAAAGGATACCTTGCTGCGCTATCCATTTTCAAGCGCTCTTCGGAAGAGGTTTCATATTTCAAAATACTGTTAATAGTTCAATTCTTAAAGGGGCTCACTAGTGTGTACCCTCCAGTCCCTTTTCATGTACCAACCTGGGACTTAAATTTAGTTTTAAAATTCTTGACTTGCATACCTTTTGAGCCTCTGCACTCATGTCCATTGAGGCTTTTGACTCTGAAAACTGTCCTATTTGTGGCCCTATCATCAGCCCGCAGGGTTAGCGAACTTCACGCTCTCTCATGCAAACCACCATATACTATTTTTTATAAAGATAAGGTAGTCCTTAAAGTTAAACCTTCATTTTTGCCAAAAGTAGTCTCGGACTTCCTTTTGTCACAAAAAATAGTACTTCTTACGTTTTATCCTCCTCCTCATCTGGGGAAAGAAGAGGAGAGATTACACAGATTAGATCCCAAGAGGGCTCTTAGTTTTTACATTTCTAGGATGGCTAAATTGAGACAAGATGACCAACTGTTTGTGGGTTACACTGGTCAAAAATTAGGCTTATCTTTAACGAAACAGACCATTTCCCGCTGGATCATATTAGCTATAGTTGAATGCTATAGATTAGCGGGAAAAGAACCACCAGATGGGCTTCGTGCCCATTCTACAAGGGGAAAGGCTACTTCTGCGGCTCTAAAGAGGGGAGTCCCGGCAGCAGACATTTGCGCAGCTGCAACCTGGAAAACAATACATACCTTTGTTAAACATTATTGTCTGGACACTGCCTCCTCTAACGAGGGTTTATTTGCAAAGGCAGTTCTGCATTCTGTCCACGAAAACTGAAATGGTACTCCCACCTCCAAAAATTGATACTGCTATGGGAGCCTATCACAAGATGAGGAATACGTGGGAGGACACAATCCATTCGAAGAACAAGTTACTTACCAACTGTAACGTTCTTTCGACTGGATGTTCCTCCCACGTATTCCTCATCGACCCTCCCATCTAACCCCACAGTACAGTTTACGTGTTCTTACACTTTCCTCTCACGAAGAATGTATCGGTCATGGGACACGCCTGGGTGTTCCTCCTATATATATTTCATCGAAAAAACAGAACTGAAGCAACGGGAGCGGCTCGAGCGACTTATACAATCGGTGACGTCGACAGAGTACGGAGTACGTCGAGGGACAATCAACGCCACGACCTCGAGCACAGCGCCCTCTGCCGAGAATTTTTTTTTTCGAAGCAGCAAAGCTGGAGATAATGATTATCACAAGATGAGGAATACGTGGGAGGAACATCCAGTCGAAAGAACGTTACAGTTGGTAAGTAACTTGTTCATCTGGAGGGAGAGTTTTTACTGAGAGCCAGTTGTAGATAGCGTGGTCCCCAGACAGCCTTATGGATGATGCAGAGGGATTTGAATTTGATCCTTGCAGAAACCGGTAGCCAGTGGAGAGTTTTTAGTGCTGGAGAGATGCAGTCCCTCGGATGCTTCAGGCCGAGGATAAGTCTTGCAGCACTATTCTGGATTACCTGGAGGGGATGTAGAGATGAAGAGGTTAGATTAAGGAAGACACTATTGCAGTAGCCAAGCCTAGAGTGTTCCAGAGCTCTGGAGACATTGAGCTTCTGGGGGAAAGTGAGGAAAGGAAGGATTCCTTTGAAGAGATGGAATTGAAAGTGGGCCTTCTTGGTAAAATCCTGGATGCGAGGGAGGAAGGAGAGAATGAGAGGAGTCGAAGATGACTCCAAGGTTTTTGGCTTCAGAAGAAGGAGAAGAGGGAGAACCCATAGAGGGTGGCCAGAGCAAGGGGAAGAAAGAAGGAGTCCCAATGGGAAGGATCTCAGTCTTTCAGGCATTGAGGAAGAGATCATTGGATGCACACCAGGACTGGATGGCAGATAAGCAGTCAGGGATAATGGAGGAAGTAAATAGAGGATCAGAGGGCAGTTTGAAGAAGAATTGTGTGTCATCAGCATAACACTGGAAGTAAAGGGAGAAAGTGGAGTTAGGTGTGCAAGCAGGGCAAGAAAGATGTTAAAGAGCCAGGGAGAAAGGTTGGAGACCTGGGGGATGCCACAGGTGGAGATAGAAGTTGGAGAGGAGAAAGAGCCCAAAATAACCTGGGAGGGACGGCCATTGAGGTATAGGGTATTGAGGAGCTGTTTTTTGAGGATGGAGTGGTTGACCATGTAAAATACAGAGGAAAGATCAAGTAGAATGAAAAGGGCAGAGAGGTAGAGTCAAGAGATGCAAGCAATTCTTCACGGGGGTTCAGAAGAGTAGTTTCTTAGCCTCTGGATGCTTGGAATCCAGATTGATGGTCGTGTAGGCAACCAACAACCTCGGTATGCTGGGTCAGTTGGGGGAAGGCCAGCTTCTCCAGGTGTTTCCCAAGGAAGGGGGTTATACAGATGGGGCAGTGGTTAGCCAGACAAGATGGGTCTGCAGAAAGACCCAGTGACAAAAGAGAGATTGCAGAAATCATCAAGTGCGGGGGAAAGAGAGCCAATATTGTCATGAATAGTTCTGGAAGAACAGAAGAAGACCTGTTTGGAGGAGACCTTCATAGATCACACAACTCTAGTGACCTCATTGGATGTGATAGGAAAGAAGGAGGAGAGAAAGGCATCGGCGGATGGGGCGTCATAGGTGGCAAGCGGGTTGGGGGAAGGCAGGTGAAAGGGAAGCAAGGGTGCTCAGGATGTCCTGAATTCTTGCAGTGAAGTGTGTGGCCAATGCATTGCAGATGGCCTGGGAGTGAAGAGGTGAGGTGGAGACTGCAAAATGGTTGGCAAGTTCCTTGCAGATTTTAAAGAATTGCACTGTGTTGTTGGATGCACCAGAGATGCGAGCCTGGTTGTGGGCTCTTTTCTTGGAGCAAATGGAGAGTTGGTATTTCCTTTGGAGCAGGCGACAGGCCAGTTTGTCAGAGTGTGAGTCTGAGGTCTGCCACTTTCGTTCTACAGCTCTGCACTTGCTTTTCAGGGCAGCAAGTTCAGAGTTGTACCAGGAGTTACTCTGGAGGCATTTTTCAGGTGGCTCCTCATGACTGGGGCAAGAAGGTCAAGGGTATTAGTGATGGCAAGTTAGAGGTCGCTGAGAGCGGAGTCAGAGGTACAGTCTGCAGTGGGGGGAGAGAGCGGGATGAAGGTAGATGCGAAGGCAGCAGCTGACACTTGTTTCATCGGATGGATGTTCATGAAAGAGGTTTACACGGCTGGGGGAGGTGCGGTCAGACGGTAGAGAGGACCCAGGTGAGAGGAGAGGAGAGAATGGTCTGACCAAGAGAGTGAGATGGTGAGTGGGTAGGAGAGTAAAAGATCAGTGTGGATGAAGGCATCAAGAGTGTGTCGAGCCGAGTGGGTAGCGCCAAAGGAAGAATGGAGAGGGAGAGCGAGGTGTAGAGGTCACGGAAGAGATTGGATGCTGTAATTGTCGAGGAGGATGTTGAAGTCACCCAGGAGAAGGAGTTTAGAGGTAAATGTGAGGAGAGAGGAGGAGAAATCAGCCCATTCAGAGAGGAACAGGGTGATAGTGTTCACTCGTTTTTCTACTACCAATTTGGCAGGAAACGTCTAGATAAATGCCTCCAGGTAATGAAAAGTAAAATTAACAAGACAGTCCATTATGGCGCAGAAGTCTGGGGTGCGTCATCAGGCATGCGCCTGAAAAGTTAGCAAAATTCACTTTTAAGCAGGATTTTGGGCCTGCCACCCAGTGCCCCTAGAGATGCATTGCGACATGAACTGGGGCCCATTACCCTGTTGGCCGAGCAGCATTTTTTAGAGTTCCTTCTGAAGCTCCATTTTACTAGTCCCACGAATACAAACCTGCAGCTGTATTGATGGGCATATGTCACCAGTCAAGTAAAGATTGCAACAACTGGTACAACAGAGGGATTAGTTTAATGAAGCGCTGGAAACTGGGAGATCTGGCAGCTCTGGGCTCCCTGTCGAACTCACAGGGCATGCTATATCTTAAGTTGGAATTGGCTGTATTTCATAAGAGAATCACAAAAGATGTCCTTGATAAAACATGGTATGCCTGTCCCCACGTGTCCCACATGTCCCCACGTGTCCTATGTGTCATAAGTCTGTCCTTACGTTAGCAAAGCTTAACTAACCTCGCCGTGGCATACATGGGGTTATGGCTTGATTAAATATTTTATTACTTAGAGCCAGCTCACCTTGGCTAGGCCTGGGGAAGTTCTATCCATGCGGTTTGGAATGCAAGGAGGATTTAATACTTTTTTTTAAGGTCTTCAGGATTTCAACCAATTTAAGTAAGCAGTGGCTTAAGCCTCACTACATCAGGAATAATATAAAGACATGTGTGGCGGCTGTGTCTTTTTTATGTATAATAATGATGTAATATTTGTATTAGACGCAGGTAATGTTATCAAGGATGCTTTTATACAAATGTGTAGAAGAAGAAATGTTGTAATCTAACTTAGCCGGTTCTTCTAGAGAGTATGTTAAACTGAGTGATGCCTAGTATTTTAATTAATGGTTTGTAAAGATGGTTTTGTTATGTATTTATTATGTTGCATGTTGCCTGTTGATGGAATATGTTTTCCCCCCCAAAAAATATTTTCTTCCTAAGAACAACAGTGTTCTTTTCGACATATGAGCAGGAGCAAGAGGTCGGTAATATCGATACCGATGTTGGACCATGTATGAGAGGAAGGGCTCCTACTGATGAAGCATCCATTGTTAGAACCAATGCTGAAAGGGCACCTAGAGAAAAAGTATAGGTCTCCACCCGCCTGAGGAGAAAAGAAAAGAAAGGCCTTGGAAATATTGAAGGAAGGTGACGAGGCCTACAATTACAATATCAACATTGCGGGCGATATCGCCGAAACTAGATTTAAGCAAATATACAAAGTTATCTTGCAATGGCAGGTATGGCTTCCCTGTGTGGACTCATGACAAGACGTATAGGCCAAAGTCTTAAATGTGCCATTCGAGGGCGAGTAGGTCTTTGGTAAGAAAATTGATGAGGCATTCAAATGGACACTGACTCGTCAAGGTCCTTGCGATCTCCACAGGCCAGAAAGAGCTACCAGCCCTTTCTGGGGACAACAGGATATCATCATCAGTAACTAAAGACTGCAGGTCATACCACCACCAGTCATAGTACTCGCAACAGTGCCAGAGAGAATATCAGAGGTACTGTAAGTACGTAGGCTATTTCTCCACAACAAAGCGTAGGGGCTCATACCTGTCAAGAGCCAGACCTGCAAAACGATCATTTTTTTGCTTACAATGGTTCCGGTCAAAACAACAAGCCTGACTCACGGGAGAGAGGAAGCCACAAAAACACCTCAGTAGGATGCTGAATTGAACAATTCTACAACATTTTTTAATTGTATTTTATAGTTTAAAGCACAGACCCAGCTCAAGAGCAAGGGAGTCCTGTATAATGTGTGGGTAGCCAACGTATGGGCTGGCAACTTTTAACAGAAGTGCAGTACTGTGTGTTGCAGTGTGTGCATCAGTCTGTTCACCCATTGGGATTAGTCCTTCATCAGGTGTTGTTGAAAAAGCCCCTGTTTGGGAGATTTGCAGAATTTGAGAATTGTGGGGGCATCCCCAGCCGATACAGGGATCGGCTTGGTTCCAAAGAGTGAGTGTGTGACAAGGGAAGGATAGTTTGTGAGCCCTCTCTTTGCCGGTGAGATCGCAATTTAAGCAGGTTGGTCGATTTGCTGCAGGAGCAAACCATATAATTCGAACCAAGACCCCCAAGCATACCACCACCAAAACAACATGGAATGCAGCAACTTCTGTTGCCACAAAAGGAAGTGCAGGCCATGCTCCAAAATACAGCCATACAAATGGACCCCAAAAGGCACCAAGGAAAAGAAGTATACCACAGATACTTCCTCGTCATAAAGCCGGTTGGAAAATGGAGGCCGATTCTAGATCTAAGGACACTCAACAAATGTATCAAAAAACAAGAATTCAAAATGATAGCATTGGAGGAGATGTTACAATCGGACAGCATCAAAACCTGCTGGCGTCAGTACCTAGATCTAGAGGATGTATATTTTCTCATTCCCATGCAAAAATCACACAGGAAATACATGCGGTTTGTTGTGGGAAAAACGCACTGTCAATTCAGGGTACTGCCATTCCGCCTCAAATTGGCGTCCAGGATATTCACCAAATATTTTTCACCTGTAGCAGCATACCTCAGGTGGGAAGGCCTTCACATCTATCCATGCCAGAACAACTGGCTGTTCAGGACATAGACCCACAAGATGGCAGCTCAGTTTGTCCAGCAAGCTGTGCAGATGTTAACCTCTCTATGATTTGCCATCAACTACAATCATTTTTGCACGTGGTCCACCAAAGAATTGACTTTCCTGGGAACTCAGTTTTCCACAGCACTCTCTTTGGTAAATCCATCTCAGGCAATATTCAGTTGATCCTGGCAATAATACACCGATTCAAAACATCCCCGTCTCTTTCAGTAATGACGTTCATGGCCCTCTTGGGAATTATAACTTCCTGCATTCCCTTCGTCCCACATTGCATGCTTTGAATTAGACACATTTAGTAGTGTCTAGCCAACAGGTGCTCTCAGACCCAGGACAGTTTTGAAGACAAGATTCAATCACACCCACTCTTTTACAGCATCTGCTATGGTTTAACCACAAAGAGCACCCTTTCCAAGGCGCACCATCGCATCAAGAGTATCACCAGGAGACAGCCATTACAGATGCACCCCTCACAGGATTGGGAGGACATATCTGAGAACTAACCACAAAGGGGCAGTAGTCACAGGAGGAAACACAGTTGCATATCAATGTCCTCGAGTTGAGGGTGGTGAGGTGGTCACTGCAGTCATTTCTTCCTCTTCTCAAGGTAAAGACAATAAGAATCCTGACAGACAATACAACAACAATGTTTTACAGGAAGCACAACAACTATGGTACTGGGCCATTCAGTACAACATATCACTCCAGGCTTACCACTTGCCAGGAGTGCAGAATAAAATAGCAGCCAAACTCAGCAGGACAGCACAGCAATCTCACGAGTGGGAACTGCACATAAAACAGCTAAGAAGGGTGTACAGACCTTGGGGGACACCTCACGTAGGTCTGTTTGCAACCCGATAGAACTAAAAGTGAGACACCTTTGCCAGCAGGTTCCCTCAGAAGGGTTTGATAGGAGATGCATTCTCCTTCCCACGGACGGGAATCTTTGGATACACGTTCCCATTGATACTATAAATACAGAGGTTAACAGAGCATGTCAAAATGTTCCTTTGTCGACTGATACTCGTGGCCACAGTGTGGCCCAGTCAGCCATGGTACTCCGACCTACTACACGTCAATGGACCAGCCACTAGCCTTCGCACCAACAGTGGACCTCTTGTCCCCGAGCGAGAACCGCATCTACCATCACGATGCCAGGTCGCCCAAGCTCGTAGCGTGACTCTGGATTCTGCAGAATTCAGCCATCTAGACCTTCCAGATTGGTTCAGGAAAATACTTCAAGCGGCAAGGGTCTCCTCAACAAAAAGTCGTACAAGTATGCGCAGCGTGGACTCCCTTGTCTGCCCTCAAAAGACTTTCAGCTCCGGGCCACACATCAAAGGAAACCCGTCCACCTGAGCGGATCGCGGGCATCGGAGCCGTAGCTGGAGTGCGGCAAGCTTCCTCATCTCCAGCCTTGGACTAGAGGCAGTGCCAGGTGCTGCCATCTGTGCCCAGGGAGGCCCATCCGCCTTGTGAGTAAGGCTATTGGGACATTATTGAGAGGCTTACGCAGAAGCCAGGTTGGAGTTCCCAGCTTTATGCTCCCCTGTGTGCGTGGGTGGCGGGTGCAGCTGGCTGGGCCAGAGTAGCTGTGGAGGGTGAGGTGGAAGACTGGCCCTGTGACCTGGGACAGGGCGTGGGCCTTGGCCAGAGGCCATCTGGCTCCCTTGGGAGCGGGTTGACTGGGGGTGGCAAGCCCCACCCGTGGCCTTTGAGAGAATACATCCTTGGCTTTCGGCGCGAACCAGTGGAGGATCTCTGATAGCTGGGTCTAGCCTGCCGACAGTGGCCTACCACTGTGCTTTTCATCTGGCTGGTCCCCCTGGGGCCCCTTCACCAGCGCCGGCTCTCAACAGGTTTACGGCGCCACCCCACTCCGGGATCTCAACAGCGAGTCTAGGTAGCAAAATAGAGGACCGGGTGGGCACGTGAGCTGGACAGAATCTTTGCGGAGATTACGCCGCCCATCCACTTGCGCCCCGCCTCCCCCGACAATGGCGGCCCCGACGCACTTGGAACCAATGGACACCAGTACTGTTGCTAAGGGCATGGTAGCCCTCCTGGAAGAAATTTGAGGATTTAGGGCGCACATAGCAGTGCGGTTGGAATCTTTGGACAAAAAGTTGACTCAATTGATAATAGGGTCCAAGCTCTAGAAAACAATACAGCCTCAATCGACATCCTGGAGACTCAATTTGACATGCACCTGGCAGAATTGGAGAGAAGGGAGGAGGAGTGTACCCTGAAACTTGACGATTTAGAGAACAGGGAACGCCGCTGTAACCTGAGATTTTTGGGCTTTCCGGAGTGTGACGGCGAAACGCAAATGGACATTATAAAGGTGGTCAAGGCGGTAGTGGGGTCGCTCTTCGAGAGAGCCAACACAAACGATCCAACTATTGACAGGGCCCACAGAGCTGGTGCCTCCAACAGAGGCCCCAGATCAATTCTATGTCGAGACCGGAGGCTCTCATTATGCTTCTCTTTCTTTTATTCGACAATAAAGAGCTCAGCAGCAAGATATTTGTGCACCAAAAGAGAGTGTGCCATGAGTAATGTGCAGAAAACAGGTGCACCAAATATATGTAATGAACATAGCAATATTACAGTAATATAACAGTAATATCTTAACATAAAAGGTAAGAGTCTCTGAAGAAAACTACATTTCCCAGGGAGCTTGGCTCCAGTTCATTTTGAGGCCATCAACACGTGACCTAGTCCACCAATAGTAGTTCAGATCCCCTGCATAAACAGTCCTAAACATGATGACACTTCCTCTTTCTTTGGTGCTCACAGCAAGAGATAAGTACTTCATGTTTAGCACTGCTTACGTCATGATTTTATAATTTAAAGATAACGTTACAAAATGTCATAATATGTTTACTGCATAGTTATAGACTTATACGAATTTTACTTTCAATATTGATTAAAAAAATAATAATAATAATAATAATAACTTGTACTTTTATGTTGGGCTCTGACGTCAGTCCTCTGACCTCAGAGACCGCTTCACACGGTCACAACTGATCAGTTATTTATTCCGCTCGTCCAGCGGATTCGCCGACGGCTCGCGCCGGCTTCGCCGCAACGTCGTTGCGCTCCTGAGGTACTGGGGATCCGGCGCGGCCTAGTCGGACCACGCTGCACCGCATGCAGGCCGCCAGGGGAGCTCCTGCTCTGCGGGTCCTTTCCTCTACATTCGGGCACTCGAGCGCGCATGCCCGTTATAATATAACGGTTCTTGCAGCTCGAGCGCCGGAATCTTTCCTCAGACAAGAGCGACCGTTTCTTCTCGCTGATTTTTCACCACGCATATAGCAAAGAAATTCTCTATTCAGCATTTAAGAACAATTACAAAGCTGAACTGAAATAACATTACTGGGCAGTGAGAGAAGGCGTTCGGAAGCCCAGAAAAGAAGAAAAAAAAAAAGAGTGAGTAAGGTGCATTTATTTTATAATGGCAGAACAGTACTCTCCTCAATCAGATCAGGCTTGGTCTGAGGCTGAGGGAGATCACTGTTACATAGATGAAGTGGCAATGGCTAATAGTTTTCAGAAGGTTCTGGGATCCTCTGTGGAGACCAGTGTTAAGAAAGCTGTAACGGATATGCTCATTCCCATGCAAAATCGTCTAGATACTATGGAGGAGCATTTCAGAGGGACCTCCCCTCCTGAGAGGAAGAGAACACAGAAAAGTAAGCACCTTACAGAAGGGGGATGTATACCGGCTCGCAAGAGTAAAAGCTGTACGACCCCCCCCGAGCCAGCCATCTAATGCCACAGCGGCCGTAACGGACGCCTTCTCAAGGCTGAAACAAGCCTTCATGAATAGGAAGGTAACCCCTTCCCACCCTCTTACCCCGAGGAGGAAACAAGGGGAACTAGACCCTCAAGCCCAGAGGGACACGGACAGGGCTCGGAAGAAGATCATAACAAAAACGTCTACGACGCTGATCTTTCTCACTCCTCTTCAGATGAGGAATTTCATTTCGAGGATTCAAGACCCTCTGTGTCAGGGATTGCGGCAGACCCCATTCCTAATGACACAACCGGGACCAAACCTTCTACTGAAGGTACATTTACCCCGGAAGACTTAATACACCCCAGGTCCACCGACTGGGAACCATCTTCCAAGACATCGAGTTACATCCACCTTAGGCTGCGCAAGCCACTTGATAAAGAAGTTTGCGCCAGACTACATGCTGAATGTCCACGACCAGACATTGCAGATAAAGTAGCTCTGACTCCAGAGCTCGATTTGAAAATGATTACCTTTTTGGGTAAAAACGTTAAAGACCCTAGGAAGGGTATTGATCGCGCCTGGAAAGCCTGTCAGGACAAAGTATTGGACATAGCAGGTAACTAGCAAAAATCTCCGATCTTGCGAATGCAGCCATCTCCTCATCGGACCCCATCGACCCAGTGATACTGTCCGGTTGGGTCCAGAGGGCTATTTGCTTCTTGGGCAACGCCAGTTGTGCCATCTCAACAGAGCGACGGAAAGGCATCCTATACAAGATAGATGCCAAATTAACCGAACTGGCAGACACAGATTCCGGCCCAACCGCGCAAGGCCAGCTTTTCGGAGACCCTTTCATGAAGGAGATGACAAAATTCGTCGGGACATTCACGGCGTTAGACAAAGCACAGGCTTCAATAAAAAGAGTATTTGCAACCAAGGTTTTCTCCAGGGCCGGACGAGGAAGAGGTCGCTCTTCCGGCCGTTACTTCTTCGACAAGAGACCTCAACAATCTTGAGGTCAGCATAATTCCTGGCAAGAACGCCCTGACACTTTCTTCCCCTCGAGAGGTCGTGGTAGAGGGCGTCCCTGGAGGAGAGCGGCCAGATACCCAGCCCAGCAACAACCCACAGGTCAGTGTACTGATAACTGCGCCAGCGCCACTAACACCTATAGGAGGGAGGTTAAGGATGTTTGCAAATGCTTGGGATATCTTATCGGGAGATGCCTGGGTCAAGGACAAAGCTTGAGGTCTACACCTAGAGTTTTTTACACAGCCCGTTCAGACATGTCGCCCCACTCCAATAGTAATGTCTCTATCAGACCAAACTGCCTTAGACAGCAAAATACTCAGTCTCCATCAGAAGCAAGCGATTCGCCCCTGCTCAAGTCAGGGAGGCTTCTTCAGTCCCATTTTTCTGGTACGCAGGAAGCAAAAAGTGCGCACAGTCATAAACCTCAGAGCGCTCAACGAGTTCATCCTTTACCGCCATTTCAAAATGGAAGGTATACACATGCTCAGAGATCTTCTCAGACCGAACGACTGGCTTATGCGCCTAGACTTAAGACGCTTACCTCGCAGTACCGATTCATCAAACACACATCAATTACCTTAGATTCTCCTGGAGAAACCGAGATTGGGAATTCACAAGTCTCCCATTCAGACTCTCTTCGGCGCCTTGGGTATTCACCAAACTCTTAAGACCTGTAGTAGCTCGATTAAGAGAGCAAGATGTTCGTCTCATAATTTATCTAGACAACATTATTTTCATGGCCCAATCACAGGAGTTAGTTCAGAAACAAACCGAACTGGCAATAAACCTGCTGCACAGCCTAGGTTTTCTTATAAACTGGGAGAAGTCAGTTCTACTTCCATCCAGAAATATCTATCTATATATCTATCTATCTATATCTATATATCCAGAATTTCTAGGATTCATAGTGGAAACACAGAATTCGCAGCTTCGACTCCCATCAGCCAAGATTCACTCTACCAAAAGAGAAATACGCAGACTCTTACAGAAGAACATGTTCTCCCTTCGAGAACTAGCAAGAGTGATAGGGCTACTTTCATCTTCCATCCAAGCAATATTTCCTGGCCCTCTTCACTATCGAGAGCTGCAAAGATTAAAATGCCAACACTTAAGGAGAAACCTTTCTTATTCTCAACTCCTGACACTGTCTCCTCAAACGAGGACAGAGCTCAACTGGTGGCTCTCTCACATGGAAGCCTGGAACGACAGAGCCATCTTCGGCTCCGCTCCAGATATTATTATCGAGTCGGATGCCAGTCGCTCTGGTTGGGGAGTGAGATGCGGTCCCATAGCCACGGGAGGGACTTGGTCCCCACAGGAGCTGGACTTTCATATCAGGTTTGCAGTGCCAAAGACAAAGTGAGTTGCTGTATTTTACTAAAGATGGACAACATCTCAGCGGTAAGATACATCAACCATCTGGGCGGCACCAAGTCGAGACCCCTAGCAGAATTAGCCAAAGACTTCTGGCATTTCTGTCTGGATCACCAGATTTCAGTTACAGCGGAGTACCTTCCCGGCCTCTCAAATGCAGTAGCGGACTGGTACTCACGCCACTCGACAGATTACAGCGATTGGAGAATCAACAGAGAGATTTTCCTCTGCCTTCAGGAGATCTGGGGTCCGATGTCCATAGACCTCTTTGCTTCCAGACTCAACTCCCAACTACCAGCTTTCTACAGCTGGAGGCCGGACCCAGCAGCAGCTGCAACAGACGCATTCCTACAGTCATGGTCCCATGGAATACTGTCTGCCTTTCCTCCTTTCACTATGATAGCGAGGACCCTGGCGAAGGCCCGTCAGGAGCATGCAAATCTGATCCTTATAGCGCCGGTCTGGACATCTCAGACTTGGTATCCAGTTCTTCTGGAACTTTCTACGGATTCTCCAATCCTACTACCCCAGTTTCCGGATCTCCTATTAGATCCATCAGGTCAACGTCATCCTCTCCTCCTCAACAGATCTCTGACCTTAGCAGCCTGGAGGATTTCAGGTCAAGATGGAGAGTCCCAGGCATGTCTCACAAAGCGATCAACCTTATCGAAGAGAGCTGGGCTCCTAGTACCCGGAAGAGATACTCCAACTCCTGGAGCATCTAGAGCTCCTGGTGTCGCGAGAAAGGATTACATCCAATTTCAGCGCCTATAGAAGAGATTTTGGATTTTCTAGCATCCCTAGCGGAAAAAGGGCTCGCCTACAGGTCTGTGAACGCCTACCGTTCAGCAATTTCCGCAGGTCATGACCTTATCCAAGGAGTACCAGCAGAAGAACACCACCTCGTCTGCAGGTTGCTCAAGGGTGTAAGGCTTACTGTCCCACCTCCAGCTCGCTATGACAAGCTTTGGGAGGTTAATAAAGTACTGAACCTTTTTCTGGCATGGCCTAATAACAAAGAACTATCGCGTACAGCTGTATCTGGCAAACTCACTACTCTACTCTGCTTGGTCTCCTGCAGGAGAGTCTCAGACATCCGAGCTCTAGATCTAGCAGGCAGAACCTTTTCTCCTGATGGCATTGTATTCCATATTCATAGAAGAACAAAGTGCAATTCCAGGGTGATTTCCTATCCCGCCTTTAGAGATCAACCGAAGCTCTGCTTGGTTAAATGCTTGAAAGTCTACGAAGAAAAGACAGCTCCACTCAGAACCTCCCCTAACGGGCAGCTACTGATCGCTCTGCATAAACCGCACAAAGCTGTTTCAGCAGCGACCTTAGCACGTTGGGTCCGGTGGACGCTAGCACAAGCAGGGATAGACACCAAGCATTTCGGAGCCCACTCAGTTAGAGGAGCCATGGCCTCTAAAGCCTTTCAGGCAGGAGTTCGCCTAGAAGATGTCATGAGAATGGCAGACTGGGCTAGTGAATCAGTTTTCAAACAATTCTACCTAAAGCCAGTAGATCAGCCGGCATCTATTGTGGTAAGTAAGCTTTAAACAAGCATAATGGGAGCCTCCGGTCTTGACATAGAATAAAGATTTTCCATAATAACTTACTAGAAAGTCTTAATTCTATTAAAGACTCGGAGGCGAGCATTATCCGACCCGGCGAGAAAATAACAACATGTTACCTGATGTTAATTAAAGATGTAATGAAAAGATTAATGTTCTGAAATTTACATGTACCCTATCAGAATAACTCCAAGATTTTCTCCCACCCTGATAAGGGATCTAGGGTTGTCATATACAAGAGACTAAAATGTTCCTTTTTCTTGACAGCGCCTGCAGACAAGTCCGCCTGATCACGGCCCGACACAAGTTCTTCTTCTTCAAGTTAGCTACAATTATCTCCTACTATGGACAGCCAAGTTCGCAGCCTAGAAAGAGGAAGTGTCATCATGTTTAGGACTGTTTATGCAGGGGATCTGAACTACTATTGGTGGACTAGGTCACGTGTTGATGGCCTCAAAATGAACTGGAGCCAAGCTCCCTGGGAAATGTAGTTTTCTTCAGAGACTCTTACCTTTTATGTTAAGATATTACTGTTATATTACTGTTATATTGCTATGTTCAGTATATATATTTGTTGTACCTGTTTTCTGCACATTACTTATGGCACACTCCCTTTTGGTGCACAAATATCTTGCTGCTGTGCTCTTTTCTTTATTGTTGAATAAAAGAAAGAGAAGCATAATGCTCGCCTCCGAGTCTTTAATAGAATTAAGACTTTCTAGTAAGTTATTATGGAAAATCTTTATTCTCGTGCGTTTCCATTACTTCTCGGAGAAAAGCAAAATCCTAGAGTTAGCAAGTAAGAGAGGCTCGGTGGAGTGGAAGGGGCCCAGATCTCGATATATCAAGACCTCTCAGCCTTTACCCAGGCCAGATGCCGGCTCTGCTCTCCGCTGACTAAAATGCTCCAAGCCAAGAGTGTCCGGTATAGGTGGGGATACCCATTCTCGCTATCCTTCGAGTAGGAGGGCCACAAGTACGCCTTGGTTACAGAAGAGGACATCCACAGGGTATCCAAGGAACTCATGGGCGAGCCGGAGAGGGGAATGAATGGGCAAGGTCACGAGAGAATCCGAACCGGTCCCACGGGGTCCAAGGCTGCCTTGTAAAGGCGCAAGGTCCGAGGCCACAGGAAATTCTGGAGGGTTGCCCCAGCATCGCCGAACTTGCCTAAACCTTGACGAGGCCTCTGGTACTCTGGGTCAAAGTCTTTATGCGACGTTCATGAGAGGGGGATTCAATATTAATGGCCACAAGCCTGTTTATGCTTAGGGGGTGGGGGCTCATGTTGTTGTTGTTTCTGAAGTGTTTAAGAGCCCTGAGGGGGGAGACACTGGTGACCTGGATGAGAGGGGTGGGGCTGGGGGGAGGGGGTAGTTTTATGGGTTTGTTCTTCGGGGTTGAGGTTTGGACTCACCAAGTTTTCTAGGCTATACTGTAGCCTCAGGTCTTTCACAGGGCAATTGTAGGGCACAGAAGCAGAGGAGGGGGACGCCGCTAAGAGCTCCCTAGATGGAGCCGTGAGCTTTCACTACCTTTTTTATGGATGAGTCGCTCCAATTCTTGACAGTGGGGTCCTTAAATGTGCGAGGTCTTAATTCTCCCACTAAACGGTCACTGGTGGCGAAAGAATTCGCAAGGCTGCAGCTTCACTTTTTATTTTTACAAGAAACCCACTGGGTTCAGGGAACGGAACCAAGGTTCAGTGCTAAACACATTCAGCAGGTGTTTGAGGCATCCTTTCAAGCAAAGAAACGTGGAGTCGCCCTCCTGGTCTCTCCTAGGGCGCACTTCACGTCCAAAGCCCAGAGATCTGACCCAGACGGGCGATATATTATGGTCAAGGGGGAGGTGCGGAGCCGTCTGTTTACCCTGGTGTGCGTATATGCCCTGAATGAGGCTCAAGACTCTTTTTGGGAAGAGATGAAAGAGAAAATGATGGTGTTCACAGAGGGTACCCTACTGGTGGGAGGGGACTTAAATATGGTTCTCTGTCCTGAGAGAGATAGGAAGTCATCTAACCCCTGCCCTGATTTGCGACTTCAAAAAGAATTGGCGGCAGCCTTCCAAGAGGTCAATGGGGAACTAGGTCCAAGGGATACACACGCATCTGAACAAGGCCGGGATCCATACTTTACCTTCTTTTCAAAACCACATGCAGCGTTCTCTTGCATCGATTACATCCTGATAGACTCCATGCTTCTTGAAGAGGTTACGGAATCGGGGATACAAATCATCCCATGGTCAGACCACAATATGGTTAAGGTCAAACTGGGCATCCTCCCATCCCCCCTCTGGGAATCAGTGGAGCTGCAGCGCCTTCCTGTTGCAAGATAAGGAGGTACACCAAACGCTTCTAGCTGCCATTAAAGACTACTTTTCTATCAACGATAATGGGTTGGCGGACATCATTGGTGTCTGGGATGCATTTAAGGTAACCATCAGGGGTACCCTTATTGAGTTGGGCTCGGGTAAGAAGAGGGAGAGGGGTAATGAGGAGAAAAAACAGTGATAAAAAAGAGTCGCCATCCAACTGGGCGGGGGAGGGGGGGGAATTGAATACTCAGATGTTCCCAGGAAGGTGGGAGGAATTGCAACGGCTGCAGTCGACGCTGGCAGCCCTTCTGGTGGGACAGACTGAAAGGAAACTATCTTTTTTTAAACAAAAATATATGGAGAAAGAGGAAAAAGCAGATAAGATACTGGCTTGGAAGCTTTGGGCACTCAGGAATAGTAGTAGGGTGAATTCCATTCGATCCCTTGAGGGGGAGACGACTCTCAGTGGTGACATGATAGCTGTGCAGTTTAGACTATTCTATGAGCGCCTGTATTCGTCAGAATACACAGGGGATGGCTCTGATGTAGACAGCTTCCTAGACTCCCTCCCCATCCCTTGCCTCCCCTCCGACATAACAGACTCATTAGAGCTTCCCATCACTCCACAAGAAATAATAGATACCATATCCTCCTTGAAGAGCGGCACGGCTCCGGGAGATGATGGATTTACAGTTAGCTTCTATAAAACCTTCCATTCTACTCTGGCCCCGTTTATGACTAAAATGTTCAACGCCGCTTTGGAAACTGCACTCTCCCACCCTCTATGATGTCTGCTCTTATAGTGGTTCTCCCCAAGGAAGGGAAGGACCCCTCCCAATGCCAATCATATCACCCTATTTCCCCTCTTAACACTGACGTTAAGATTTTGGCCAAACTCTTGGCAAATAGATTGGCAAAATATCTCCCTTCCCTAGTGCACGGGGACCAGGTGGGCTTTATTCCTGGCCGCCAGGGATCAGATAATGTCCGAAAGATTCTGGATCTCATGCATTGTGTCGAGGCAGGGGGTCGAGGGCTACCTTCTCTCACTAGATCCGGAAAAGGCCTTTGACTACGTCGAGTGGTCTTATATGGGTAAGGTACTCCAAAAAATGGGTTTGGGGGACAGATTCTGCGGGTGGGTCTCTGCATTATATAATGACCCCTCTGCAAGAGTACTGGTCAATGGCGGCACCTCAACATCTCTGGCCCTTTCTAGTGGCACCCGGCAGGGGTGCCCCCTGTCACCGCTTTTATATGCCCTGGCGATGGAGCCCCTGGCCATTGCGATTAGAGCAGACCAGATCATCACAGGGATAAGGTGTGGAGACTGCGACTTTAAACTCTCGCTGTTCGCGGATGACATCCTTGCGTAACTTACTAACGTTCAAGATTCCCTACCTCGGTTATTTGGCCTCATTAGGCTTTTTAGCTCCTTCTCGGGGCTCAAGCTGAACACATCCAAATCCTATATAATGCCCATGGGTCCTAGTGATCATGAAATCGGGGGGGGAGCACCGAAATATTAGTAGTGAGAATAGAGAGGGCAGTCACTGTGTACTTGGGCACCTCCATCCCCAGAGATCTGTCACAACTCTTTCATTGCAACTTCCTTTCGATCTTGGCCAAGATTAGTAGTGATCTTAGATGCTGGGCACCCCTAACTCTCTCCTGGTTCGGGCGTATGGTCACGGTGATAATGAACGTCTTGCCCCTCCTTCTCTATCTCTTCATGGCCCTTCCCGTAGTGATTCCAGAGGCCTTTTTCGAGGTTTTGCAATCCTGTCTCCACCAATTCATCTGGAATGGTAAAAGAGCGAGAGTCAAATATTCGACTCTAACTCTCCCTAAGGCATGTAGGGGCTTTGGCCTCCCAGATTTTAGGCTATACCACAAGGCAGCCCAACTCTGTGTGATGCTGGAGCATATGAGGGATGACCTGGGGACTTACTGGACCTTTGTTGAAGACATCCACTCTCACCCGAGGAAGATCAGGGACTTATTGTGGGCTCCCCCCAATTCTCTCCCCTCCCATCTCAAATCACATCCTACTTTAGCCGCCCTGTGGGCAGTTTGGAAACCTAACAAAGAAAATAAGCACCTTTCCTCCTGGCCGTCCCCCCTAACATCCCCCTGGGGTCCTCCCCTCGATCTCGGCTCCAGGAGCTTTCGGGGTACCTAATCGTGGTCAGATATGGGCTTGGAGAGGGCTGCTCAACTCTTCCGCCAGGGGCTTTTTATTGCATATGACCAATTGTTGGACGCACTGAGAGATAATCCCCCCTTAGTCTTTGAATACTTACGCCTGAAGGGCGTACGTACCCACCCTCGGTGGGCCTCTGCCCTTACCCGCTCCCTCACCCCTTTTGAAAATATTTTATCCGAATCCACAACCAGGAAGAGCTCCCTCTCCAGGATCTATAACACTTTGATCATGACAGGGTTGGAAGGTAGGCAGCCCTTCAAATGTTTATGGGAGGAGAGGCTAGGCATGACGATAGAAGACTCTACGTGGAGAGCAGTCTTTAAATCAATTTTTTCGGGGTCGCTGTATACCTCGGCTGTGGAACACAGCTTCAAGATACTCCACTCCTGGCACCGACCTCCGGCCACCTTGGCTAAAATGTTTAGAGATGTATCCCCACTTTGCCCCAGGGAGTGTTCACAGCGTGGAACATGGTTTCACATGTGGTGGGAATGTCCAGTGATTCAGGTGTACTGGTCCGAATTGCTTAGCTGGATCGAGGACATAGTGGGCTTTTGTCAGTCTTTACTCCCCCTGGAGATTCTTCTGGGTACTCCCATGCCAGATGTTGACCAGGATGCGTTCCTGAAGATCATTGGGGCTATGCTGAGAGCGGGTCGTCTAGCACTTGCTCAAAAGTGGAAAAACGCCCTAGCTCCTTCCAAGGAAAAGTCATTGCAAAAAAACTAACATTTATTCTTTGTTGTTGTCTTGGTTCCAGAGGACTCCTGAGCACCCAGTTGTATATTCAAGATGTCAATAAAAAAACAAAGTTAAAAAAAATATATATTACATAGATAGAAGAAATAAATTCTGCTAATCTATAGAACCGTTCATCGCTTTTAGACCCACAAACAAGGGAAAGGTGATTTCCAAGCAAGGAATCTCCTAATGGATTACATCAACAGTATCTTTCTGCTACCTAAAAGCAAACAGACCCCTACTCAGTAAAACACATGCTCACTCTAGTAGGATGGTGGCACCATCAGCAGCCCTGTGGGCGGTGTGAGAAACCAAAGGGTGTCTCACCTACTAGTCCCCGGGGATCTCTCTCTCAAGTGGCCAGGGCACGGACATCGCCTTTGGATCCAGACCCTGGGGGTTGACCAGTGTGGCAGAATCACCTGGGTGAGGGGTCTTCGGGTAGTGGGGGTGAAGCAGCCGAGGGTGAGATGCACAGGGCCACCTTACTCCTGTGCTGTCTAACGTGGAGAGGAAAGATGATTCAATCACATTTATTCTTTGTATTTGAACACCGATTTTCCTTTACATACATATCTCCTTTGATCACATTTTGTACAAGAGATAGGGCAGGTATTAGGTTCTGTTAGCATAGGCCATTTTGATTTGACAGACTCTACTAGGACTGTTTTATATATTATTTGATGGTCGAGACTACTCCCATTCTAGTTATACAGCAAAGTAGGAGTTTTTCCAAACCCAGAAACTTTAATAAATGTTTTACGAATTGTACCTTTTATGTCAGCGTCATACTTGTGATACCATGCCTCCCCTACAGCGGGCATCCCGCTCCAAGACATCTCCTGTGCCATACACCTTTGCCAAACACTATTGTTTGTGTACTGTATTATGTTACTGTACACTAGTCCTTAGTTGGTTTTTAAATTATTTTAAATTCTTTTTGTATATATTTTGAGTCATTTCTTTTTCAAATTTTTTTTTATTTCTCCATTGTTATGTATTTGATTAAAATTCACATCTTTTTACATACTACTTCCCATTTCGATTTCAGCATGGTAATTACGATTGTCACATTTTGAAAGAAAGTTTGTAATTTAGTAGAAAGGTTCCCAAGTGATGATAATGAATAATTTAGATTAGGTTAAAATAATTTTGAACATGAACCAGCAGGAACTCTTGTGTTAAATGTTTTCTCTTGCATGTGCCTTCTAGTAAGTGGTGCATTCTGGTCTAAGGTCTATTAACTATCATGTGTGCAGCAATACTTATATTTGCAGTCTCTCACATGGAGCAGATTTTGACAAGTATGCGGTCTATCCTATATATCCATCTCCAAAGATTGCTAGCATTGGAGTTCTCTTTGAAAGTCATCTTAAATGCCAGTAGCTTATTATGGCAAATGTCACAGCTGCCAGGATCAACTGTCTCAACACGAGGAAGATCAGTCCCCTTTACCCACCACTCAGCTAAAACTCTGATCTCCACCCTCATACTCAACAAACTGGACTACCACTCATCTTATCATTGTCTTCTGCTCTGCTCTGCTCTTTCACTCTCCTTAGCAAAGTTCTCAGCTTCACTTCACACACTCTAAATCCTACTAAGATCAACTCGCACCTCTATATTCCGGAAATACGCTGGATGCTTCTCCATGTAAAATTGCTCTTTCTAAATTCCTACTCCTTATCTTCAAATCTGTTCATGGCCCTGCCCCTGCTTACCTTATTGACTGCATCTCTCCTTCTCTGCACTTTCAAACCTAATCGCCCTCTCAACATAAGGTTTCTCTACCACTCTCCTTCCACTTCCTCCCTGCTCTACTTGCTCTGCTCTACTGGAGTGCTCTTCCATCTCCCATCAAAGCCATGCCATCTGTGGAATAGTTCACGACCCAACTCAAGCTCCATGTGCTAGCCAGTGAATGAACGTTTCCCACCTCCATGATACCACTCCTCAAGTGACCTTCCTGTCTGCCTTCCCTGACAATGTCATACATGTATGTATATTTTTATATTATTCAAATTGTAATTCTTGCACTCTGCCCTAAATGCATATCGTATTATGTCTCTTCCATAGTCATGTTACTCTCAGGATAAGATTCCTTGCTCATCTGTTCTATCTCTTCCAAGGGTGCAATATGTTGCATGTTTGCAGGATCTGGTTGGCAATCTTTCCCAAATATGCTGTTTAATCCAGATGCCTCACCAAGGTTTGCAGTGCCTCCCAGTTGTGAGGGCTCACCCTGTTGTGCAATTCACGTGTGCACCTGTGTCCTACTTATATATTCTTGTGTGCTTTGTTGCGCATGGAAGCAACCTATCCTAGGTATGGTATATATCTCAGATACTTCGATGTGTGCTGTCTCACCCAGGAGTGCAGTTTGTCCGAAATGGGCTTTCCCAAGGAGGTATGCAATCTCTCTCAGGTGTCAGTTTCAATAATGTGTTCAGTCGATAGCAGGTGTGTAGTCTCTTCCACTTGTACTGTGTTGATCTGGTTTACCTTCTGTCCTATTTGGAATTATGTCCCTCTACTACCTCCACAGGGTGTACCTCAAGCCTGTACCCCTCCATGGAAGTCTTTCAAATGTGGCAACCTGCTCCACGTCGCTACTCTCAACTCTCGTTCTGCTATCAAACACTCCTCTGACATCTGTCATCTCCTCAAAGAACTCAACCTAGATGTACTTGCTCTCACCGAGACATGGTTTACGGCCAGTTCTGTCACAAGTTTTGACACTATTCTCTCTCTGGGCTACAAAATCCTCTCTGAACCCAGAACCAGAACTCTTTCCGGAGTATTTCCCGACCGTTGCCATCCCTACGCCTGCCTTCTCCTCCTTTGAATGCCTGGTCTGCAAACTCTCTATCTCTCCTGGCCATTCTCTAACTGTGCCTACCATCAACAGGCCACCTGGCAAGGTCGCCCTCTTCCTCTCTGAATGGGCCGACCTCTCCTCTTCTCTCCTTGCCTCTACTTCTCAACTTCTCCTCAGATATCTCAACATCCACCTGGAAAGTTCTAATCCCTCCTCTGACTTTTCCGCAACCTCTGCGACACTCTCTTTCCATTCTGCCCTCTGTACCGACACACTCTGCCGGACATACTTTGAATGTTCTCATCACCTCAGGCATCCCCCTCTAACCCTCTCACCACTCCTTTCTCTTGGACTGACCACTTTCTACTGTCCTCTCATCTGAAACTCTGTATCCCTCAGGCACAGCCCCCACTCCCTCACCCCAGCACTGCCACCTACCTTGTTGGTCATTCGGCCCATGAAGCGTGTGACAGTGGATGCCTTTGACTCTACTTTCTCTGCTCCTCTTACTCCTGCGGCTGACTCACACCCTGACAGGGCCCTTTCGAATATACATCTTTCTATTTATAACACCCTGGACATCCTTACCCCTGTCATGAGGATCCGGCTGAAGCCTACCTCCAAGTGCATCTCTTGATTCGCAAGTGCAGGGTGGCTGAGAGGAAGTGGAGGTCTTCAGGCACACCCTCTGACAAACTGGCCTGCCGCCTGCTCCAAAGGCAATACAGACTCTCTGTCCTGTCCAAGAAGAGGGCACACATTCAGGCCTGCATCTCTGCGGCCTCTAACAACATGGCCAAACTCATTAAAATCAGCAAGGAACTGGCCAATCCTTTTGTAGTCTCTACCTCTCCTGTTCCCTGCTAGGCCCTCTGTACATATCTGGCCTATCACATCTCTCCTAAAACTCTGGACATCATGTCCTCTATCTCCTCTTCGTCTCCCTCTTCCTCCCTTGGCCCCCCTCTGGCAATCTCTCCCTCTCCTTCTCCTTTTTCCTCTTTCTCTCTGACAACACAGTATAAGGTTTCTAGACAAGTCCGATCTATGAAAGTCATCCAAACAGGTGCTCCCCTGCTGCTCCGGAACCACCAAGGACCAAATTGACACCCTCACTCCAACCTTGGTGCATTTCTGTAATCACTCTTTCACCTCTGGAGCTTTCCTGCTCCCCTTAAGTACTCCCTTGTGCACCCCCTCCTTAAGAAGACGTCTGCCGAACCTACCTGCCCGGCAAACTATCGCCCAATCTCCATCACCCATTTCCTGGGCAAACTCTTGGAAAAGCTGACCATCTCCCAGCTTACTCTCCACACTGAATCTGTTGGTTGTCTCCATGGCCATCACTCTGGCTTCAGAGCTGCCAGAGGCACGGAAACTGCTCTCCTGAACACCTGTGAAGATCTGCTCTCTGATCTTGATTCCAAAATTCCTTCTGTCCTCATCCTCCTTGATCTTTCCTCTGCTTTTGACATGGTCAACCATGCCATCCTGATCAATCGACTCTGTGAGAACCTGGGCATCACGGATCAGGCCCTGGAGTGGCGGACCTCCTTCCTCTTGGACTGCCATTCCCAGGTCCAACTTGGTCCCTTTCGAATGGATTGCGTCCTCCCACGTATTCCTCATCTTATGACATCTTTGTTTCCAGCTTCAGCTGCTTCGAAAAAAATGTTCTTTCTCAGCAGAGGGCGCTGTGCGTAGAGACAGTCAACCTGATGTCCCTTGAGGGCTTCCATCTCGGTTGATGTCATCGTCGAGTGCATATACCACGCGCAGCACCCGTTGGCTTTAGTTCCGGTTTTCCACGAATGTAATTGCTTCCAGAATTACGGCACGCTTCAGTTTTCCATGAAAATGTTTCGAGGTGGCCTTGTCTTCGACTCCTACTACACCGAAGACGGGCTTTAAAAAGTGCCTAGATTGCGGCACCAAAATGTCCATCAGACCTGCCTAAAATATGCATCTGGTGCCTGGGTGTTCAGCACAAAACCGCCGACTGACGATCCTTTCAGTTGATGACAGGTAAGGCCTTAAAAGAGCGAAAAGCTAAACTGTCAGTGGGTAGGATTGTCCCCATATCCCTGTCCACTCCTTCCTAATTTGGGTCATCCCACGAGTCAAGAAATGTCCTCTTAAAAAGAAGTCGAAAAAACGGATCCCGCTTGAGGAGCACACACTCTTCGTCATCAAAAAAATCGAACAGAAGGCATAGATCACCCTCGCCTTCTTCGTCTGTTCTTCGTGAAATGAAAAGAGCGTGGGAATGTGTAAAATCTTCGAGGAACAGGCCCTGTCCTCCTCGAAACATAAGAAAAGTGGCCATGCTATGGTCGATGACAAGCATGACACCAAGGCAAAACCCTGCGTGCCCTCGAGCCCAGGTCATAAGCCTAAGACTTTTCGAGAGTCTTTGAGTACTCAACGAGACGAGAAATCATCGAATAAACCATTGAGTCGAGGGTCAAGTACCTCGAAGCACAAGTCCAAGGACAAAGTGTCGATACCATCGACGCCACGAACGCTGATGCAAAAAACATTGACGCCGGCTGTGCATTCATCGATGCTTTTGCCTCAAAAAAGTCAGGAAAAAGAAGAAGGTTTTTAAACCTCTACCTACAAAGGATTTTTTCAGCTCCTTAACCTCAATATATGAGGGCTATGAAACTTCAGATGAAACCTCTCCATGTGGTCTTAAATTGGATACCCCAGGTATTCATAAAGATACTAATGTCCCTGAATGCTTCATTTCTGAAGAGACCAGGGTTAGGGAGCTTCGTGACACCCTACAGACAGCTAGTGGGGTAGACACCTCTCCAGAACTAGATTTTGGAAAACCAGACCCGGCTGATCATGCGGATGCATCATACAGAAGCCTAGTGTCCAGAGTTGTAGAGTTCCAGGATGGAGTAGAGCAGCTCCTTCATTTGAGCAAGATGGCCTTACAGACATATTATACAAAGGTCCTCAAGGCCCTATGCTGTCATTTCATGTGGCACTCCAAAGAATTGTTGTGCCAAACTGGGAGGCTCCAGAGTCCAGCCCTGCAATAAATAAAAATCTAACAAAAAAATCAGGCCATCCAGTAGCAGCCTTGGCTACCTGTGAATACATCCGACTCCGGAAAGTCTGGTACTGCAAGCAGCTACATCCGCCTCTAAGCTAGCTGCGTATTCAACCATTTTTAACCAAAAAACACATTGACTCATGGGCAAAGAAATGCTTTTCTGCAACAGCATGGCTTTAAAGTCTGCTAACTCTACATGTACGCTTACAAAATTCACATTCACTCTGTGGGACTGCATAGTAATGGCGGCTGATCACATCCCTGAAGGTGAGGAAAGAGACGGCTTCTTGAACCTGATAAAGGTGTCATGATGCCTACCTCCAAGGAGCCAGGTCCGACCCAGCAACCCCAGAGGCAGGCATCATTTCCCCCAGGGGAGTGCCAGCGGGCCCAAGCTGGGGCCCTTTGGACGCAGTCCTGGCGCCTTAGGCGCCAGGCTCATGTTGGACCTCTGTCCTGGCGCCTTAGGCGCCAGGCTCATAAAGCTAGACATGTGTTCAAGTGTTTTAATGTGCACTTACCTGATGCAGACCATGCTGCCACATCCAGGCCCTCTTGAGGCCTGAATAGGAACTACTTTACCTGTGGGACTACTTTCCACCCGGGTGTGGTCGGGGAAGGATACTTACCTGATCGGTGGAAGGATACACACTTGGAACTTCTTCCAAAGCTATTTAAACCACACCCGATCAGCAACTCACGCTTCGCGTTGTTCTGCTCCTCGCAGCTGGACGCTCACCGTGTCAGCTCCTGCATCTGGACTTCAGCCACGCCTGTCAGCATCCTGGGTCACCTGCAAAGGGAGACAAGAGACCTACCAGCTAATCTGCACCACGGAGACATCACCGACGATCCTGAAAGGGAAGACATCATTTTTAAAAGCATTTCGTTACGATCGCTGCAGCGCTGCATTTCACTCACCTTTCCTGGGTTCCTCCATCTTCAGCAGCGATCATCCGGATACACAGCCACTTCCCAGAGCCTAGAGAAAAAGACAAGAATAAGAGGTGAGAGAAGGAAGGGAATAGGAAAAGCTCAGTTTCCTTCTAAGACTTACCTGTTGGGTCATTCCCATTTCATTTCGGGTCTTGCTGCTTCCAAGCAGGACCCCGGCCCCTATGGGGAAAAAAGACAAAGACATTAGATGAGCGAATGCAAAAACATTACCCGAGTGCTCATCTAGGACTTACCAGATCTTTACTGGAACTGCACGTTTCACTTCGGGTCTGCGCCATCTCCGGCATTTCGAACCCCGGCCCCTATGGGGAAAAGACATCAACATCAGCGCTTTGTTGCAAGAAGTCTCCAAAGGAATCTTCATTCATCACCTGAAAAAAGACAATGAACATTATTATTTAAAGCTTGAACTTTTGAACTTGCAACAGAACTTTTACAGCGCCTTACCAGTATAATCAAGCTTACCTGAACTCCCATCCAACCTCAATCCAGTGAAGTAACTGGGTTCAACACACCCCTGCGTCAGAAGCAGGATGGAGAGCTCGTCCTTTCAGACCCTAAGGTGAGACTTCACGTGGAATCGTGGAAGGGTATCGCGGAGGGTTGGAAGAGAGTGGGAGGCTTGAGCATAACTCAGTCAGTAGGTAATACTCCCTTTTCACGCACAGGGGAATATTCCTGCGAGCCGGAGAAGCCAGAGTAGAGGGCCCTTCCTTCCATCCTCAGAGTCCTGCGCTTCACCATTGAAGAAGCATCAGCACTCGAAGCCAGACCTGCGCCTCCGTGGGAATAAGGTGAGCGTTACAGAACGCGAAGCCTACCCACAATTTCCCACCCGGGCGCTATGGAGACTTCCGAGACTGACCAGCTGGCCCAGCGTTTGGGGGAATTACGGGCAGAGGTGCACTTAGCCCGCCAGGAGACTAACGCTCTCAAAAGAGAACTGATCTTATCTAAGGAAAGAACTGATGACGTAGCCAAAAGGTTATTACAGGCCCAGGCAGGGCACACTCCTTTACCTAATTCCGGAGACATTTCCACATCAATGGGTTTGAGTAACCCGGTACAAATTAATCTACCTGGACACATGCCTTTGGCCCCGCCTGAACGTTTTGCGGGGGATCCCAAGAAATATGCCGTCTTTATGAACCAATGTCGTTTACACTTTCTATGCAGACCCGGAGCCTTCCCTAACGACCAGACCAAGGTAGCCTTTATACTATCTTACCTCAGTGGCAGTGCTGCCGATTGGTCTATTCCATTGGTAAATCAGGATGATCCCATTCTCCAGGATTTTCAGGGCTTCCAGGCCAGCATGGAAAGATTGTTCGCTCGACACTCTCAAGGACAGGCCCTTGATAACGAACTGCTATCCTTACGACAAGGTAATCAGGATCTTCTGTCCTACATAGCCACCTTTAACAGACTGGTTGTGGAAACTGGATGGCCAGAAAGCAAAAGGATCACATTGTTTCATCGAGACCTGCGCGGAGAGCTTAAGGATGTTCTAGCTCAGATAGTAAACCCACCCCAGGTCTGCGCAGACTACATTGACTTGGTGGTTCAACTTGATCACAGACTTCAAAATAGAAAAGCAGATCGGTTCAAGTATGAAAACCGAGCACCGATCAAAACCCACGCTACCTCCAAGAGTACCGACATATCTGAACCTATGCAAAACGGTGGTGTTAAAGGACCATTAACGCAGAAAGAACGAGAGAGAAGGCGGCAAATGCAACTTTGTCTGTATTGCGGGACTTCCGGTCACTTTCTTCGAAATTGTCCAGTTAAACCACTTAAGAAGGTGGTTGGAGCTACTGATAACGAATTAGTGACACCTGATTTGGGAAACGACCTATCCCGGCAAGCGTAGGGGTCCGCTTGCCGAGCTTGAAAACTAACTCTTTGACCTCGCATTTCGTCATGCCAATGGTGCTCGTGGACCCAAAACAGCCTCAGCAGTTGCATGCTATAAAAGCATACATCGATAGTGGAGCTTTTGGAAATTACATAGACCGTGAATTGGCTTCCAGGATTAAGCTTCCTCTCCGCCCGAAAGTAACCCAAGATGTCATTACTACAGTAGATGGAACCGAAATAGCCTCAGGGCCTGTAACGCATTCCACTGTTGAAGTGACAATGGTGGGTCAGGATGGACATCGGGAAGCAATCGTGTTTGATGTGATCAAGGCCCAACAATTTCAAGTAATTCTTGGAATTCCTTGGTTAGAAACACATAATCCCAGAATTGACTGGCGAGCAAAGAAGATAAGTTTTCCTGATTGTGAACCAACTTGTTATCCAAGAAATCCAGCTATGGGTCTAGCCACAGCAACTTCCACCCCTGTACAGCTACCGTCAGAATACCAAGAATTCCAAGACGTTTTTCGGAAAGAACAGGCTAACACGTTACCTCCCCATCGGCCTTATGATTGCCAGATCGATCTGGTACCCAATGCTCAACTACCTTGTAGTAGGATTTATGCTCTTACGGAACCTGAGAACCTGCATTTGCGTCAGTATTTAGATCAGTACCTAGCCAATGGTTTTATTCGCCCGTCCAAGTCTCCTGTCTCTTCAGCTCTGTTCTTCGTGCCAAAAAAAGAAGGCGACCTTAGAACGTGTATAGTATCGTTATCCTCTGCCCTTGATCCCTGAGCTTATCGACCAGGTGAAAGACGCTTGTGTGTACACCAAGTTAGATCTCCGAGGAGCTTATCACCTGGTGCGCATAAAAGAAGGCGACGAATGGAAGACTGCATTCCGCACCAAATTTGGGCTCTTCGAATATCAGGTGATGCCCTTCGGTTTGTGCAATGCACCTGCCGCCTTTCAGTACTTTATGAATGATGTTCTTCGGGAACTTATCGATGTCTGCGTCATTGTTTACATTGACGACATCCTGGTGTACTCTTCTTCAGAATCTGATCACAGAAAACATGTTAGGGCAGTTCTTGAGAAACTGCGCCAGCACAGACTATTTGCAAAACTCTAAAAATGTGTTTTTCATACCACAGAAGTTGAGTTTCTCGGATTCATCATGACACCTCAAGGAGTCCGAATGGACTCGCGAAAGGTGGACGCCATCCTCAAATGGCCATCTCCAAGCTCGGTGAAGGGAGTTCAGAGCATGCTTGGCTTTGCCAATTTCTATCGAAGATTCATCCCGGAATTTTCCCAAACAGTCCAACCCATCACCGCTCTCCCAAAGAAAAACAGACGCTTCGAATGGACTCTTGAGGCCGAACAAGCCTTCCAGGACCTGAAAACCAAATTCACCTCTGCACCTGTATTGAAGCACCCGCACCCAGATCTCCCGTACATAGTGGAAACCGATGCTTCCAGTTCGGCCATGGGAGCTGTCCTGTCGCAAAGAGACCCAAAAACTAACCAACTACACCCAGTGGCCTTTTGGTCCAGAAAATTTTCTCCTCCTGAAATCAGCTAGGCAATTACCGATAAAGAGTTACTGGCCATCAAATCAGCTTTCAAGGCTTGGCGTCACTACCTTCTCGGGGCAAGACACACCATCACCGTAATTACGGACCACAGAAACTTACAGTATTTAAAGACGGCCAAAGCTCAATCTTCACGACAACTCCGATGGTCTCTATTCTTTGCGGAATTTGATTTTGTAATTACCTATCGCCCTGGCTGCAAGAATGGAAAAGCAGACGCCTTATCCCGGATTGGCATGGAAGAACCTAATTCGAGCTTAGAACCTATGCCCATCATACCTGAGCAAAGAATCTTAGGCTTAACTTCATTGCAATCGATTGAGGATATCCAAACGCAAGTAAAACAACTTCTAGACTCTTCAACCTTACTGGAATGGAGTCAAAAGGGTCCTCATTACACCGTTAAGGATGACTTACCCTACTTCCAGGAGCGGTTGTTTCTGCCAAGTAAAGAATTGCAAGAACTTGTTATTGCCCATCATCATGAATCTTTAATGGAAGGACACCCTGGTATCGCTAAAACGGAGGAAATAATCAAACGCCACTTCTGGTGGCCTTCTTGGAGAAAAGACATAAAGTCTTGTGGAATTTGCGCCCAAAACAAGGTTCAAAAGAAAGGGCCAGCCTGCCTACTTCAACCCTTGGATATTCCACCGGCACCATGGCACACCCTGTCAATGGACTTTATAACAGATCTGCCTCCTTGTGCTGGTTACAACACAATCCTTGTAATTGTGGACCTATTCTCCAAAATGGCCCACTTTATCCATTTAAAGGGTTTGCCTTCAGCTTCCACCTTGGCCAAGGAATTCCTGGAGAATATAGTTTGCATACATGGTTTCCCTTCCATTTTAGTCTCGGATCGTGGAAGTCAATTTATCTCACATTTTTGGAAGAAGTGTTGCCAACTAGCACAAATAGATGTGCGGTTATCCACCAGCCACCACCCCCAGACCGACGGACAAACCGAGAGAATCAATCAGACTCTCGAGCAATATCTTCGGTGCATGTTACACCAATCCGAGTTAAATTGGAAAGACATCCTTTGGATCGCAGAATATGCATACAACAATTCAGTGCATTCTGGAACCGGACAAACCCCCTTTTATACTTTGTATGGTCACCATCCTCGGACCTCTGATCTAGATCCACCTCTGACCCTGGAAATGCCCGCAGTAAATCATCTGCATTCCACAATAACCCGAGCCTTCAAAGAAGCTGCAACTCATTTACAGCAAGCCAAGAAAAAGTATAAAGAAAACGCTGATTTGCACCGAAGTAAAACTCCTCCTTACCAAGTAGGAGACCAGGTATGGCTAGCAACTAAACATTTACCCCTCAAGGGCCCGCGAACCTTCAATCCCAGATTCATAGGACCTTATCCCATCAAAGCTATAATCAACCCAGTGGCCTTTAAACTGGATCTACCGTCCAACATGCGTATTCATCCAGTTTTTCATGCATCACTTTTGAAGCCAGTACAACCAGGAACCCGATTGTCCAAGCCTCCAGATCCAGTTCAAATTGAAGGGGAATTAGAATTCGAAGTTAAAGACATTTTAGACTCCAAGGTGGTAAAGTCGAAACTCTTCTATCTTGTTGACTGGAAGGGATATGGACCTCAGGAGAGATTGTGGGAGCCTAGTAACCATGTCCACACACCTCGATTAGTACAAAGGTTTCACCGGAGATTTCCGAACAAGCCCAAACCCCCGGAGGGAAGAACCTTGGGAGGGGCCTTGAGGGGGGGGTACTGTCATGATGCCTACCTCCAAGGAGCCAGGTCCGACCCAGCAACCCCAGAGACAGGCATCATTTCCCCCAGGGGAGTGCCAGCGGGCCCAAGCTGGGGCCCTTTGGACACAGTCCTGGCGCCTTAGGCGCCAGGCTCATGTTGGACCTCTGTCCTGGCGCCTTAGGCGCCAGGCTCATAAAGCTAGACATGTGTTCAAGTGTTTTAATGTGCACCTACCTGATGCAGACCATGCAGCCACATCCAGGCCCTCTTGAGGCCTGAATAGGAACTACTTTACCTGTGGGACTACTTTTCACCCGGGTGTGGTCGGGGAAGGATACATACCTGATCGGTGGAAGGATACACACTTGGAACTTCTTCCAAAGCTATTTAAACCACACCCGATCAGCAACTCACGCTTCGCGTTGTTCTGCTCCTCACAGCAGGACGCTCACCGTGTCAGCTCCTGCATCTGGACTTCAGCCACGCCTGTCAGTATCCTGGGTCATCTGCAAAGGGAGACAAGAGACCTACCAGCTAATCTGCACCACGGAGACATCACCGACGATCCTGAAAGGGAAGACATCATTTTTAAAAGCATTTCGTTACGATCACTGCAGCGCTGCATTTCACTCACCTTTCCTGGGTTCCTCCATCTTCAGCAGCGATCATCCGGATACACAGCCACTTCCCAGAGCCTAGAGAAAAAGACAAGAATAAGAGGTGAGAGAAGGAAGGGAATAGGAAAAGACTTACCTGTTGGGTCATTCCCATTTCATTTCAGGTCTTGCTGCTTCCAAGCAGGACCCCGGCCCCTATGGGGAAAAAAGACAAAGACATTAGATGAGCGAATGCAAAAACATTACCTGAGTGCTCATCTAGGACTTACCAGATCTTTACTGGAACTGCACGTTTCACTTCGGGTCTGCGCCATCTCCGGCATTTCGAACCCCGGCCCCTATGGGGAAAAGACATCAACATCAGCGCTTTGTTGCAAGAAGTCTCCAAAGGAATCTTCATTCATCACCTGAAAAAAGACAATGAACATTATTATTTAAAGCTTGAACTTTTGAACTTGCAACAGAACTTTTACAGCGCCTTACCAGTATAATCAAGCTTACCTGAACTCCCATCCAACCTCAATCCAGTGAAGTAACTGGGTTCAACGTGCCCCTGCGTCAGAAGCAGGATGGAGAGCTCGTCCTTTCAGACCCTAAGGTGAGACTTCACGGGGAATCGTGGAAGGGTATCGTGGAGGGTTGGAAGAGAGTGGGAGGCTTGAGCATAACTCAGTCAGTAGGTAATACTCCCTTTTCATGCACAGGGGAATATTCCTGAGAGCCGGAGAAGCCAGAGTAGAGGGCCCTTCCTGTCCATCCTCAGAGTCCTGCGCTTCACCATTGAAGAAGCATCAGCACTCGAAGCCAGACCTGCGCCTCCGTGGGAATCAGGTGAGCGTTACAAAAGGATGGCAAGGAGCCCATGTGTGAGTCTCTGCAATCAGGTCTGGACACTGCTGACAGCATCAGCAGGGCCATGGTGGCAAGCACTACCCTACGCAGATTTGCGTGGCTGAGGAAGCTAGGGTTTGCACCTGATGTACAACTAGACTCCTCAACATGCCCTTTGACAGCTCACACTTATTTGGTAATAAGGCTGTTGAAAGCCTTGAGAAGCTGCAGACCTCAAAGGCGGCAGCCAAGTCCCTAGGTGCTGCCAGCAGGCAGCCACAGCCGTTTCACCCCAGCGGATCATCTTGGAGGGGTAGGTCCTTTCGCTAATACTCCAAAGTTGGAAGAGCGAGAGGACAGGCTGGTCAAAGGGGTCAAAGAAGCTTCACTCGTGGTGGACGAGGGAGAGGTGCAAAGCCCACCCAAGCATCAGCGTCTTTACCATCAGCCGCTGCTTCAGCCACTTCAAAACCTCTCAGGTCTTGACTCACAACACCCCGTTGGGAAGCAGCCTGTCACAGCATCTGAAAGAATGGCGAGGTATTACTTCGGATGCATGGGCACTGGAAACAGTAGTCCAAGGTTACTGCCTCCCCTTCATACAGAGACCTCAGGATCATCCACCAGGAAGCCATTCGCTAAATGTTCCAGATCCATTCCTGTTGCAGGAAATGTTAACCCTGCTAGAGAAAGGTGCTATATAACTAGTACCTGTGATGGAGAGGAACAAAGGATGGTGTTCTCCCTATTTCCTAATCCCCAAAAAGGACAGAGGACTGAGACCTATCTTGTACTTGAGATACTTGAACAAGTTCCTCAGGAAGGACAAGTTCAAGATGGTCACACTTTCTCAGATCCTTCACACCCTCCAGCTCCAGGATTGGACGGTATCATTGGATGCTTACTTTTATGTGCCAATCCATCACAAGCACAGGAAGTACTTGTGGTTTGCCTTTGGCAGTTTTCACTATCAGATTAGAGTTCTGCCATTCGGGCTGAGCTCCGCCTCAAGGGGTTTCACCAAGCTGATGGCGGTGGTGGCAGCCAGTCTCATGAGAAGGGGGATTCATTTCTACCCCTACCTGGACAATTGGTTGATCAAGGCACGTTCACCCGAACAAGCCCTGGAACATCGGAGCGTAACCTGCCACTCCCTTCACAGACTGGCCTTCTCCCTAAATTTCAAGAAGTCCCACATGATACCATCTCAAAGACTCCAGTTCATCGGAGCAGACCTGGATGCATCCCTGGGAAAAGCCTCAACACCAGAGGTGAGGGCTCAACACATTCTGACTATGGTAACCAAATTCCAGAATGCCCAGTGTCTTCCGGCCTTCCACTTTTTGAGTTTGCTCGTCCTCATGGCATCCTGCATTTTCCTGGTGCATGAGGCTCGCCTGAGAATTAGATCTTTTCAATGGGCTCTCAGGACACAGTTGTCTCAATACTGAAGCAGGATGTCAGATCTACTTCAGGTTCCAAGCAGGGTCGCACAGGATCTTCTGTGGTGGGCCTGCCAGGACAACATTCTGAAAGGAGAACCTTTTTGGCAAACATGGCCGGAGATAACAGTAGTAACGGATGCCTACCTCACGGGGTGGGGAGCACGCTAACGATCTGACAATCAGTGGTCGTTGGTCTCCATCGGAGTCCAAACTACACATCAGCCTTTTGGAGCCGAGGCCAATCAGACTGGCGCTGAAGGCCTTTCTGCCCTCTGTACGGGGAAAGAATGTCCTGATAATGGCGGACACCACAGTGGCCATGTACGACCTCAACAAGAGAGGAGGCGTAGGGTCACTGCCACTGTGCAAAGAGGCAATGCTGCTTTTGTTCTGGGCAATTCAAGAAGGAATCTCCTTATTGGCAGTCACCTATGCGGAGAGGAGCACCCGGCGGTGGACGCAGAGCACAGTCTTCCATGAGTGGGAACTAGCTCAGAAAGTCCTTCAAGAGATCTTCACCCTTTGGGGAACCCCTCAAGTGGATCTGTTCACAACCAGTGTCAACCGGAAGTATGAACTGCACTGCTCCAGGGAATTTCCCACAAGAGGATCTCTAGGTGATGCATTTGTGGTGGGATGGGAGTTTCCATTCCTGTACGTGTTTCCTCCAGTGCCCATCATTCCTCAAGTCATCCAGAGGTTGAGAAAGTTCGGGAAATCCATGATCCTAATTGCTCCAGATTGGGCCAGGAGGACGTGTGTAATGCTAGTGTGTAAAATGCGAGCCAGAATAACATGGCGTCGATACACAGCCATTTTGAACACTTGTCTACCATTGCAGTAATAAAGTCTGCACTTCTGCAGGCCTCACAGAATGAACACTTAGCAAGGAAAACAGTGCAAGGCCACATAGATATTTTGCAAGCGGACTGACTACAGAGAATAGTTATTGTATTGTCCCGTGAAGGACGAATACAGAAGGGGAGTTGGAGTGCGCTGCAGCTGCACGATAAAGGGTCTGGGAATGCATGCAAGTAGAGAAGCGCTGGGTTTTTCCACTTTCAACTGGATTTTTCCACCCTTTGTCTCTTCGACTTGTGGTCTGCCGTTTGGCCGAGGGCAGAACGCAATTTGTAAGGGGCGGGGATGCCCCATAAAGGAGAGGGCATCATGGAAAGGTGGTTGTTGGATGTTGAACCCCAGGTGTTGCAGTCTATCTATATGTGTATACATGTTTGTATGTACTAGTGTTTATTTGTTTATTATTAGTTATTTGATATTAATAAACGGCCTATAATGAGCCATTTTCGATAACCTTATATTGTGTGTATTTCTTCTGCTAGTCCGAGTCCAATTATTTGTTATTGCCAGAAGGAGCTAGGGAGACGTAGGTGTTTGTGTTCTTCCCTTATAGCCAGATAGACACAATACAACCTGGTACCCGGACCTTCTGGACATGTCCATCTTCCCTCCAATACGTCTGTCACAAAGAGAGGGCCTTCTCTCGCGAGAGGAGGGTTGGGTTCTCCATCCAGAGGTCAAGACAATCAACCTTCACGCATGGTTTCTGAGAGGTTGAGATATAAAGAATGGGACCTCCGGGCGACGTAATGGAGATTTTGTTTTCAGCCACAAGGCCAGCAACGAAATCCTTATATTGTTGCTGTTTGAACAAATTCTGCAACCCGTGTAGGGAGAAAGATGTGGACTCTTTTCATTGCAATACACCTACGTTGTTATCGTTTCTGCTGCATTTGGAAAATCTGGGCTCCAGATTGAAACATTTAAGGGGTTATCTAGCAGCACTTGCCATATTCAAGTGCACCTCGGAGGAGGCATCTTAATAACTAATTATATTTTTATTTTTATTTTATTTGTAATTTATATAGCGCAGATCCACTGACCCTAAGGCTTAAGGGCGCTAAAAACAAATAGAAAACACACAGGACGTCCAGAAGAAAAGACCACCGAGGATGAATGTAATGCCGGAAGGCGAAAAAAAAAAAATCTCAAACCAGAGGAAGAAGTTAATTAAAAAGATAGGTTTTTTTTTTTTTGTAATAAATCATTTTATTAAACCAATTTGTAATTTTGTATTTTAGGGTAAGCACAAATGGCAGAAAACATTTCATAACACTTTCTGCAACATTGGCTCAGATAGGTTTTGAGTCCTTTCCTGAACACTCTGTTAGAACTTTCCGTTCTGAGTTTCAATGGAAGATTGTTCCAAGCAATGGGGGCCGCAGAATAAAAGGCTCCAACCTTTGTCTGAGATAATCTACAGTTTGGAACAGTTAACTGAAGGAGACCTTTGGATCTGAGGCTATAATTACTGGTTTTGGGCCTAAATTCGTCATTGAGATAAGTAGGGCCAGAATTATTCAGACAATTGAAGGAGATGGACAGGAGACGAAAGAGAATACGTTCCTTAATAGGAAGCCAGTGAAGCTCCCTTCTGAACAGGGAGATATGGTCAGCTCTTTTTTTGTCCATAACAACCCTGACAGCGTTATTCTGCACTTCCTGCAGTCTATTCATTTCACATTTAGGAAGCCCGATCAGAAGACTACTACAGTAGTCTATCCTGGAGCTAATCAATGCTCGGAATAACGTCTCTCTGCTAGTTTGCGAGAGGAAGGGGCGTGCATGAGAGAGTAGTTTAATATAATAAGAAGATGAGGACACCAGATTAATGACCTAAACTTTCATACTCAAATTATAATCCAGATAGATCCCCAGTGTCTTAACCTTTTTTTAGATCTTCATGACACAGTTATCAATCACGAGCTGGGAGTATAAATCTTCCATTTTGTGAATTTTTGGATCAGTGCCCACAAGCATAAGTTCTGTCTTGGTGTTAAGAGCCAATCCATTAACAAACATCCAACTTTGGATGAGCGCATATATCCAATTGATTTTGGTTTCATCAGTCGAGAGAATACCCGTGATAGGAATAATAAACTGAGTATCGTCAGCGTAATTGGTGAACTCTATGTCATAACTGTCCAAGAAGTCAAGGAAGGGAACCGTAAAGATGTTATAAAAAAATCGGTGAAAGACAGGCTCCCTGCGGGACTCCCTGCGTAAGATCCAGTGGGTTAGCCTCTGCGATGTTACTGCTCACTCGCCATTGGCGCTCTTTGAGAAAAGAGGCGACCCATGCAGCAGCCGGAGCCGAGAAACCCGCCACCTCCTTCAACCTGGAGACCAACACTGAGTGGTCTACCAGGTCGAAGGCGGCGGAAAGGTCCAGCAACATCGGCATACAGGGGCTACCTTGATCCATGTGGCGAAGGAGCATGGACTTCAAATCCAGCAGTGCGGTCTCTGTTCCGTGTTTTTCCTGAAAACCAGATTGTCTCTTGTTTAGGATGTCAGTAGTTCTCAAATGGGTTAATAGTTGAGTATACGCAACTCTATCAAGAATCTTAAGCAAAAATGGGGAGCTGGAAATAGGACGATAGTTCAGAGGATCAACAGGAGAGAGATGTGTTTTTTTAATAGTGGGGTTACCCAGGAATGTTTAATACAAGTAGGAACAACACTGTCCCTAAAGGATGCATTGACAAATTTGCAGATAGTCTGGATCAGAGAGGAGGCGCAAGCCTTTATCGTGATTGCCGGGCATACATCACCCTTAGAGTTAGATGATTTAAGGTTCTGAATTATCACTGTAAGATCGGCCTCTGAGATGGGCTTGAATGAGAATAGTTCTTTGTTATTCCAACATTTAACGGGGGTAATGGGGTCTTTGAAGCCCTTAAGCGCCAATGAGGCTCTGGCTTCGGCAATACCTCTGTTAGTTCTGATAAGTTTGGCATCCATCGCCTCCTGTATTTGATTACACCATTTGGAGTCTTTAACAATAGGATCCTGTATAGTATTAGTGGTTGTTTCCAACTCTTTAAATACTTTGAACAGCTACTTGGGTTTGGACTGAGCTTTAGCTATCCTATCATTAAGATAGGCTCTTTTGGCAAAAATCACTGCTTTTTTATAAGCCCTAACATGACCATTATATAACTCTCTATCAGCTTCTAGAAGCAATTTTTTCCAAATATAGAGAGCCTTAGTTTTAATACTTTTTAGTTGTTGTAGGTCGTGAGAAAACCAGGATTTGGTTTCCCTCTGAATTATTTTTTTGTTTGTAATGGGAGCTAGGGTGTTTACTGCCTCACTAAGAGTATCTTGATAGACAGCAGTGATATCCTCAATCGAGGATTCATCTTTAATCATACTATTCAAGGTGATGAACCAGGGGTTGAGAGCCTCAGGGGTTCGTTTTTTTTAGATTTCTACGACACATAGTACTAGAAACAGGTTTCCTGTTATGTATAACTTTGTCTGATAGTAACTCAAAATGAATAAAAAAGTGGTCCGACCAGGGGCATGGGCTCATGTTCAGGTTAGCTGGAGTGATGTTAAGACAACTCAGCCAATCGAGAGAGTGTCCCTTCACATGGGTCGGCACATTGATTATTTGAGAGAAACCTAAGTTGGACAGTGCTGTATCCACTTTATTGGCTTGTGGGTCAGCCTTATCCCCAAACCAGTAGTTTAAGTCTCCTAATAATAGGACATTAGATAGTGGTTTTAAGAAAGTTAGCAATACTTCAGATAACTGATTGCTAAAATCTTTCATGGTCTTTCATGGTCTTTCATCTAAATAACACAAATGTTTTTCCTTCGACACCTTTCCAAATTCCAAACTGGGACCTTACTTTGGTTTTAAAGTTTTTGACGTGTGCTCCTTTCGAGCTACTCCTTTCCTGCACTTTAAGGTTGCTAACTTACAAAACTATTTTGTTAGTAGCGATAACATCAGCCTGCAGGGAAAGTGACATGCAGGTCTTATCCTGTAAACCTCTGTTTACTACCTTTTACAAAAATAAGGTTGTCCTTAAAGTCAAACCCTCTTTTCTACCTAAAATTGTATCGGATTACCATTAAGTACAGATAATAAATTGTGCGTCCAGCCTTCTATCCCCCACCTCTTCCTGGAAAGGAAGAGGAAAGATTTCATAGACTCGATCCAAGGAGAGCTCTAAGCTTTTATGTTTCAAGAATGGCAAAGTTGCAACAGCATGACCAACTTTTCATTGGTTATAGAGGACACAAACTAGGTCTGTTAGTTACCAAACAAACCCTCTCCAAATGAATCCTATTGGCTATTTCAGAGTGCTACAAGCTTGCTGGTAAAGATCCCCCAGAAGGCTTACGACTCATTCCGCTAGGGGCATGGCAACCTCCTCTGCACTTCAGAGGGGAGTTCCGATAAAGGATATCTGCGAGGAAGCTACCTGGTCCACCATCCACACATTTACAAAACATTATTGTTTAGACACTGTTAGAAACCAGAGGTTGTCCCACCAGCTAGTCCCTGGGGATCTCTCTCTCAGGTGGCCAGGGCACGTCCATCGCCTTTGGATCCAGACTCTGGGGGTGGACCAGTGCAGAAGGATCACCTGGGTGAGGGGTCTTCAGGGTGTGGGGATGAGGCAGCCGACAGTGAGACGCGCTATTCCCCCTTATTTTGTGTATCCACCCCATCCTTTTTTTAGGATTCATTGAAGTCGCAACCCCCCCTTTTTACACAAACACTGGACCGAGGAAGAGGGTGACTGAGAGTAACAACATTAACTTTCACACATCGTACTGGACCTGTCCCGCTAATCCAGTCAGGCAAAGTCAGGCACTTGATTCCAGGTGCGTACACCTGATATCAATTAGCTCTCCTCACATGAATAAAAGGCACAACCTAAAGACACACTATGAGCAAGGCAGAACATGAGTGCAAGCAGAACTTCCAGGACAAAAGCAACCCTACTGGAGCAGAGCGACAGACCAAGGGGTGAGAGCAGCGTGTAGAAAACCCCAATAGTACTCTACTGGAGGTCGTTGCCTCCGACAGGCCACGGAAGACACGTGGAGAAGGCCATGTCCCACAAGCCAAGACTGCATTGTGTTTTAAGGACACCAGCGACCCTCCCGAGTTGGGGAGGCGAGGCCAAGCCTGTGGTACTAACCTTGACTCGTGAAGTGGATATCGTAAAACCAAGAACGAGACGCACATAGTCGGTGAGTTGGCAAGCGACCTGAGAGACAGGTGTGTGTTGAAGTGGAACTAGTAACATAATATCACAAGTGAAGACTGCAAGCATGTGAATGAGACGTGAGGAAAGGCAGACCTGTGAATGAACTTTGAAGTAAAAGACAGCTGCGAAGTCAGCGATACTAAGTAACAGAGTGTTACGGCGAAAGGAAGTAGCTATAACGCTCACCTGATCCCACGGAGGCGCAGGTCTGGCTTCGAGTACTGATGCTTCTTCAATGGTGAAGCGCAGGACTCTGAAGATGGACAGGAAGGGCCCTCTACTCTGGCTTCTCCGGCTTGCAGGAATATTCCCCTGTGCGTGAAAAGGGAGTATTACCTACTGACTGAGTTATGCTCAAGCCTCCCACTCTCTTCCAACCCTCCACGATACCCTTCCACGATTCCCCGTGAAGTCTCACCTTAGGGTCAGGAAGGATGAGCTCTCCATCCTGCTTCTGATGCAGGGGCGCGTTGAAACCCAGTTACTTCCCTGGATTGAGGATTGATGGGAGTTCAGGTAAGCTTGACTATTCAGGTAAGGCTCTGTAAAAGTTCAGTTGCAAGTTCAAAAGTCCAAGCTTAATAATAATGTTCATTGTCTTTTTGCAGCAAGCGCTAATGCTTATGTCTTTTTTCCCCTTAGGGGCCGGGGTTCGGAATGCCGGAGATATGGCGTCGACCCGAAGTGAAACGTGCAGTTCCAGTTCCAGTAAATGACAGGTTAGTTCTGGATGAGCGATCGGAAACTGTCTTTGCATATGCTCATTCAATGTCTTTGTCTTTTTTCCCCATAGGGGCCGGGGTCCGGAACATGCCTGGAAGCGGCAAGACCCGAAATGAAATGGGAATGACCCAACAGGTAAGTCTTATTCCCTTCCTTCTCTCACCTCTTATTCTTGTCTTTTTCTCTAGGCTCTGGGAAGTGGCTGTGTATCCGGATGATCGCTGCTGAAGATGGAGGAACCCAGGAAAGGTGAATGAAATGCAGCGCTGCAGCGATCGTAACGAAATGCTTTTAAAAATAATGTCTTCCCTTTCAGGATCGTCGGTGATGTCTCCGTGGTGCAGATTTAGCTGGTAAGGTCTCTTGTCTCCCTTTGCAGGTGACCCAGGATGCTGACAGGCGTGGCTGAAGTCCAGATGCAAGAGCTGACACGGTGAGCGTCCAGCTGCGAGGAGCAGAACAACGCGAAGCGTGAGTTGCTGATCGGGTGTGGTTTAAATAGCTTTGGAAGAAGTTCCAAAAGTGTATCCTTCCTCCGATCAGGTATGTATCCTTCCCCGACCACACCCGGGTGGAAAGTAATCCCACAGGTAAAGTAGTTCCATTCAGGCCTCAAGAGGGCCTGGATGTGGCAGCATGGTCTGCATCAGGTAAGTGCACATTAAAACACTTGAACACATGTCTAGCTTTATGAGCCTGGCGCCTAAGGCGCCAGGACAGGTGTCCAACATGAGACTGGCGCCTAAGGCGCCAGGACTGCGTCCAAAGGGCCCCAGCTTGGGCCCGCTGGCACTCCCCTGGGGGAAATGATGCCTGCCTCTGGGGTTGCTGGGTCGGACCTGGCTCCTTGGAGGTAGGCATCATGACAGTACCCCCCCCCCCTCAAGGCCCCTCCCAAGGTTCTTCCCTCCGGGGGTTTTGGCTTGTTCGGAAATCTCCGGTGAAACCTTTGTACTAATCGAGGTGCGTGGACATGGTTACTAGGCTCCCACGATCTCTCCTGAGGTCCATATCCCTTCCAGTCAACAAGATAGAAAAGTTTCGAATTTACCACCTTGGAGTCTAAAATGTCTTTAACTTCGAATTCTAATTCCCCTTCAATTTGAACTGGATCTGGAGGCTTGGACAATCGGGTTCCTGGTTGTACGGGCTTCAAAAGTGATGCATGAAAAACTGGATGTATACGCATGTTGGACGGTAGATCCAGTTTAATGGCCACTGGGTTGATTATAGCCTTGATGGGATAAGGTCCTATGAATCTGGGATTGAAGGTTCGCGGGCCCTTGAGGGATAAGTGTTTAGTTGCTAGCCATACCTGGTCTCCTACTTGGTAAGGCGGAGTTTTACTCCGGCGCAAATCTGCGTTTTCTTTATACTTTTTCTTGGCTTGCTGTAAATGAGTTGCAGCTTCTTTGAAGGCTTGGGTTATTGTGGAATGCAGATGATTTACTGCGGGCATTTCCAGGGTCAGAGGTGGATCTAGGTCAGACGTCCGAGGATGGTGACCATACAAAGTATAAAAGGGGGTTTGTCCGGTTCCAGAATGCACTGAATTGTTGTATGCATATTCTGCGATCCAAAGGATGTCTTTCCAATTTAACTCGGATTGGTGTAACATGCACCGAAGATATTGCTCGAGAGTCTGATTGGTTCTCTCGGTTTGTCCGTCGGTCTGGGGGTGGTGGCTGGTGGATAACCGCACATCTATTTGTGCTAGTTGGCAACACTTCTTCCAAAAATGGGTGATAAATTGACTTCCACGATCCGAGACTATAATGGAAGGGAAACCATGTATGCGAACTACATTCTCCAGGAATTCCATGGCCAAGGTGGAAGCAGAAGGCAAACCCTTTAAAGGGATAAAGTGGGCCATTTTGGTGAATAGGTCCACAATTACAAGGATTGTGTTGTAACCAGCACAAAGAGGCAGGTTGGTTATAAAGTCCATTGATGGGTGTGCCATGGCGCCGGTGGAATATCCAAGGGTTGAAGTAGGCCGGCTGGCCTTTTCTTTTGAGCCTTGTTTTGGACGCAAATTCCGCAAGACAGAACAAAAGACTTTGTCTTTTCTCCAAGAAGGCCACCAGAAGTGACGTTTAATTTTTTCCTCCGTTTTAGCGATACCAGGATGTCCTTCCATTAAAGATTCATGATGATGGGCAATAACAACTTCTTGCAATTCTTTACTTGGCAGAAACAACCGCTCCTGGAAGTAGGGTAAGTCATCCTTAACGGTGTAATGAGGACCCTTCTGACTCCATTCCAGTAAGGTTGAAGAGTCTAGAAGTTGTTTTACTTGCTTTTGGATGTCCTCAATAGTGTGCAATGAGGTTAAGCCTAAGATTCTTTCTTCAGGTATGATGGGCACAGGTTCTAAGCTCGAATTAGGTTCTTCCATGCCAATCCGGGATAAGGCGTCCGCTTTTCCATTCTTGCAGCCAGGGCGATAGGTAATTACAAAATCAAATTCCGCAAAGAATAGAGCCCAGCGGAGTTGTCGTGAAGATTGAGCTTTGGCCGTTTTTAAATACTGTAAGTTTCTGTGGTCCGTAATTACGGTGATGGTGTGTCTTGCCCCGAGAAGGTAGTGACGCCAAGCCTTGAAAGCAGATTTGATGGCCAGTAACTCTTTATCGGTAATTGCGTAGTTGATTTCAGGAGGAGAACATTTTCTGGACCAAAAGGCCACTGGGTGTAGTTGGTTAGTTTTTGGGTCTCTTTGCGACAGGACAGCTCCCATGGCCGAACTGGATGCATCGGTTTCCACTATGTACGGGAGATCTGGGTGCGGGTGCTTCAATACAGGTGCAGAGGTGAATTTGGTTTTCAGGTCCTGGAAGGCTTGTTCGGCCTCAAGAGTCCATTCGAAACGTATGTTTTTCTTTAGGAGAGCGGTGATGGGTGGGACTGTTCGGGAAAATTCCGGGATGAATCTTCGATAGAAATTGGCAAAGCCGAGCATGCTCTGAACTCCCTTCACCGAGCTTGGAGAAGGCCATTTGAGGATGGCGTCCACCTTTCGCGAGTCCATTCGGACTCCTTGAGGTGTCGGGATGAATCCGAGAAACTCAACTTCTGTGGTATGAAAAACGCATTTTTCGAGTTTTGCAAATAGTCTGTGCTGGCGCAGTTTCTCAAGAACTGCCCTAACATGTTTTCTGTGATCAGATTCTGAAGAAGAGTACACCAGGATGTCGTCAATGTAAACAATGACACAGACATCGATAAGTTCCCGAAGAACATCATTCATAAAGTACTGAAAGGCGGCAGGTGCATTGCACAAACCGAAGGGCATCACCTGATATTCGAAGAGCCCAAACTTGGTGCGGAATGCAGTCTTCCATTCGTCACCTTCTTTTATGCGCATCAGGTGATAAACTCCTCGGAGATCTAACTTGGTGTACACACAAGCGTCTTTCACCTGGTCGATAAGCTCAGGGATCAAGGGCAGAGGATAACGATGCTATACACGTTCTAAGGTCGCCTTCTTTTTTCGGCACGAAGAACAGAGCTGAGGAGACAGGAGACTTGGATGGGCGAATAAAACCATTGGCTAGGTACTGATCTAAATACTGACGCAAATGCAGGTTCTCTGGTTCCGTAAGAGCATAAATCCTACTACAAGGTAGTTGAGCATTGGGTACCAGATCGATTTGGCAATCATAAGACCGATGGGGAGGTAACGTGTTAGCCATTTCTTTCTGAAAAACGTCTTGGAATTCTTGGTATTCTGACGGTAGCTGTACAGGGGTGGAAGTTGCTGAGGCTAGACCCATAGCTGGATTTCTTGGATAACAAGTTGGTTCACAATCAGGAAAACTTATCTTCTTTGCTCGCCAGTCAATTCTGGGATTATGTGTTTCCTACCAAGGAAGTCCAAAAATTACTTGAAATTGTGGGGCCTTGATCACATCAAACACAATTCTTCCCGATGTCCATCCTGACCCACCAGTGTCACTTCAACAGTGGAATGCGTTACAGGCCCTGAGGCTATTTCGGTTCCATCTACTGTAGTAATGACATCTTGGGTTACTTTCGGGCGGAGAGGAAGCTTAATCCTGGAAGCCAATTCAGGGTCTATGTAATTTCCAATAGCTTCACTGTCGATGTATGCTTTTATAGCATGCAACTGCTGAGGATGTTTTGGGTCCACGAGCACCATTGGCATGACAAAATGCGAGGTCAAAGAGTTAGTTTTCAAGCTCGGCAAGCGGACCCCTACGCTTGCCGGGCTAGGTCGTTTCCCGAATCAGGTGTCACTAATTCGTTATCAGTAGCTCCAACCACCTTCTTAAGTGGTTTAACTGGACAATTTCGAAGAAAGTGACCGGAAGTCCCGCAATACAGACAGAGTTGCATTTGCCGCCTTCTCTCTCGTTTTTTCTGCGTTAATGGTCCTTTAACACCACTGATTTGCATAGGTTCAGATACGTCGGTACTCTTGGAGTTAGCGTGGGTTTTGATCGGTGCTCGGTTTTCATACTTGAACCGATCTGCTTTTCTATTTTGAAGTCTGTGATCAAGTTGAACCACCAAGTCAATGTTGTCTGCGCAGACCTGGGGTGGGTTTACTATCTGAGCTAGAACATCCTTAAGCTCTCCGCGCAGGCCTCGATGAAACAATGTGATCCTTTTGCTTTCTGGCCATCCAGTTTCTACAACCAGTCTGTTAAAGGTGGCTATGTAGGACAGAAGATCCTGATTACCTTGTCGTAAGGATAGCAGTTCGTTATCAAGGGCCTGTCCTTGAGAGTGTCGAGCGAACAATCTTTCCATGCTGGCCTGGAAGCTCTGAAAATTCTGGAGAATGGGATCATCCGGATTTACCAATGGAATAGACCAATCGGCAGCACTGCCACTGAGGTAAGATAGTATAAAGGCTACCTTGGTCTGGTCGTTAGGGAAGGCTCCGGGTCTGCATAGAAAGTGTAAACGACATTGGTTCATAAAGACGGCATATTTCTTGGGATCCCCCGCAAAACGTTAAGGCGGGGCCAAAGGCATGTGTCCAGGTAGATTAATTTGTACCGGGTTACTCAAACCCATTGATGTGGAAATGTCCCGGAATTAGGTAAAGGAGTGTGCCCTGCTTGGGCCTGTAATAACCTTTTGGCTAGGTCATCTGTTCTTTCCTTGGATAAGATCAGTTCTCTTTTGAGAGCGTTAGTCTCCTGGCGGGCTGAGTGCACCTCTGCCCGTAATTCCCCCAAAAGCTGGGCCAGCTGGTCAGTCTCGGAAGTCTCCATAGCGCCCGGGTGGGAAATTGTGGGTAGGCTTCGCGTTCTATAACACTCACCTGATTCCCACAGAGGCGCAGGTCTGGCTTCGAGTGCTGATGCTTCTTCAATGGTGAAGCGCAGGACTCTGAAGATGGACAGGAAGGGCCCTCTACTCTGGCTTCTCCGGCTTGCAGGAATATTCCCCTGTGCGTGAAAAGGGAGTATTACCTACTGACTGAGTGATGCTCGGGCCTCCCACTCTCTTCCAACCCTCCACGATACCCTTCCACGATTCCCCATGAAGTCTCACCTTAGGGTCAGGAAGGATGAGCTCTCCATCCTGCTTCTGATGCAGGGGCGCGTTGAAACCCAGTTACTTCCCTGGATTGAGGATTGATGGGAGTTCAGGTAAGCTTGACTATTCAGGTAAGGCTCTGTAAAAGTTCAGTTGCAAGTTCAAAAGTCCAAGCTTAATAATAATGTTCATTGTCTTTTTGCAGCAAGCGCTAATGCTTATGTCTTTTTTCCCCTTAGGGGCCGGGGTTCGGAATGCCGGAGATATGGCGCGACCCGAACTGAAACGTGCAGTTCCAGTAAATGACAGGTTAGTTCTGGATGAGCGCTCGGGAACTGTCTTTGCATATGCTCATTCAATGTCTTTGTCTTTTTTCCCCATAGGGGCCGGGGTCCGGAACATCCCTGGAAGCGGCAAGACCCGAAATGAAATGGGAATGACCCAACAGGTAAGTCTTATTCCCTTCCTTCTCTCACCTCTTATTCTTGTCTTTTTCTCTAGGCTCTGGGAAGTGGCTGTGTATCCGGATGATCGCTGCTGAAGATGGAGGAACCCAGGAAAGGTGAGTGAAATGCAGCGCTGCAGCGATCGTAACGAAATGCTTTTAAAAATAATGTCTTCCCTTTCAGGATCGTCGGTGATGTCTCCGTGGTGCAGATTTAGCTGGTAAGGTCTCTTGTCTCCCTTTGCAGGTGACCCAGGATGCTGACAGGCGTGGCTGAAGTCCAGATGCAGGAGCTGACACGGTGAGCGTCCAGCTGCGAGGAGCAGAACAACGCGAAGCGTGAGTTGCTGATCGGGTGTGGTTTAAATAGCTTTGGAAGAAGTTCCAAAAGTGTATCCTTCCTCCGATCAGGTATGTATCCTTCCCCGACCACACCCGGGTGGAAAGTAATCCCACAGGTAAAGTAGTTCCATTCAGGCCTCAAGAGGGCCTGGATGTGGCAGCATGGTCTGCATCAGGTAAGTGCACATTAAAACACTTGAACACATGTCTAGCTTTATGAGCCTGGCGCCAGGACAGGGGTCCAAAATGAACCTGGCGCCTAAGGCGCCAGGACTGCGTCCAAAGGGCCCCAGCTTGGGCCCGCTGGCACTCCCCTGGGGGAAATGATGCCTGCCTCTGGGGTTGCTGGGGCGGACCTGGCTCCTTGGAGGTAGGCATCATGACAGTAGCCCACTCGAGAGTCTCTGTGAAAGGTACATTGTTAGATGCGATAAAGCGAATGAACAGTAAAAGTGAAATAAAGAAGCTTAACTCCTGGAGAAGGGGAAAGTGAAAATTGAACTATAAGCTTTAAGTCGAAGTGGTGCTGCAGTTGCCTGAAAAGTAAACCACGCACATTCAAAAGTCTTCAACATCCGAAATGGTCCGAGCCCGACAGAGGGAGACTCGACGTGAAATAAGCTTGGAGAAGGGAGTCCCCCCTTGCATGTTTGTGTTGAACTTTATCGTGCGAGGTCTGAGCCCGGCTGAGGGGGACCTATGAGAACTGTGTAGTAAAAGTTCTAAGCTCCACAGAGGGGGACCTTTGTGAAAATTTTGGTTGACAAATTATCTTTGGAAACTAGAAAAAAGAGACTTAAATATGGAAGGCCAGACAGGCCTTGATCCACGTTCTGGATCTGTGTATCGTATTGAAAGCCGAGCCAGTATGTGTCATCCTGCCTACAGGGACAGCGTTACTCTGTGAGGTTTAACTTGGGGAGGAGAGCTGGTTCAACCACACTTCTTTATTTTGAACACTGATTTTTCTTTTTGCATACATTTCTCCATTTTACACTTATTGTACAAGATATAGGGCAGTTTTTTTTTGCATTGGCCTTTTGATTTGACAGATTTCACTAGGACTGCATTATTTATTATTTGATGGTCGAGACTACTCCCATCTTAGTTATAGGGCAAAATAGGAGTTTCTCCATTCCCAATGATTTCAATAAAGGTTTTACAAACTGTACCTATTGTTTCAGTGTCATACTTTTGATACCATGCCTCCCCTACAACACCTCTAACAAGGAGGCAAGCTTTGGGAAGGCAGTACTATGCCCCATTCTTGACAAACATTAACTCTCAAATTCTTACTCCCTCCTCCAAAAGAACTTAATACTGCTTTGAGAGTCTATCATAAGATGAGGAATACGTGGGAGAACACAATACATTCGGAGAACAAGTTACTTACCGCAGGTAACTTTCTTTCGACTGGATGTTCCTCCCACATATTCATCATCGCTCTCCCAACCTACCCCACTGTGGAATTTCCAAGCTTTAGACTTTATGCTGTTTTAAGGTCAGATAATTAAAAGTACTTGTCAGAGGCAGTAATTCTGCATATGGGTGGCGAAAAAACAGAACTGAAGCCAACGGGCGCCACGTGTGGTATATGTACTCGACAATGACGTCAACCGTGACGAAAGCCCTCGAGGGACATCGGGTCGACTGTCTCGATGCACCCTCTGCCAAGAAGAACATTTTTGTTGAAGCAGCTGAAGCTGGAAACGAAGATATCATAGGATGAGGAATATGCGTAAGGAAAATACAGTAGAAAGAACGTTACCAGGTATAAGTAACTTGTTCTTCTCTTCGCCACCTCTCTACCTGTGGCGTTTCCCAGGGCCCTGTCCTCTCACCCTGGTTTTTCAACCTCTACTTGGCCCCTTTGACCCACCTGATATCTACCTTCTCCTCTAACTTTCACGGTTTTGTGGCTGACACTCAGCTTTCCTCCAGGCTCCCCTCAGCCTCCTCTCCTCTCTCGCTCATTCCTGACTGTCTATCAGCGATTCAGGATTGGTGCTCCTCCAACTATCTCTGCCTTAATGCCAGTAAGACAGAAATCCTTTTCATTAGGACCCCTGCTTTCCCTCTCTCACTCTGGCAGCCCGCTTTGGGCCCTCTTCCTTTGCCCTCCTACGAGGCAAAAAAACTTGTTGTCATCTTCGACTCCACTCTGTCTTTCTCTCCTCACATCTTGGACGTCGCCAAGAAGTCCCACTAGCAGCTGCACCTCCTCAAAGGGACTCTTCCCTTTCTCACTTTCCCCTAGAAGCTCACTGTTTCCAGAGCCCTGGTTCTCCCTAGGCTGGACTATTGCAACATCCTCTTTCTCAATCTGCCTTGCTCTATTCTCTGCCCTCTGTAACTAATGCAGAACAGGACTGCAAGACTTATCCTTAGCATCAAGCCCAGGGACTGTATCTCTCCAGCCCTGAAATATCTCCACTGGCTCCCGGGGGCTGGCATTGTCCACAAGACTTTCTGGGGCTGGGGTCCACACTACATCCAAAGCGCGCTTCCAAAATACCTTCCTTCTCAAGCCATTCGCTCAGCTACTTCAGAGCCGCGCTGCCCTGGCTGCACTTACTCAGAGCATTGCTATCCTGTTTTCCCCTCCCCTCTCCCTTGCACTTCCGACCCTCCCTTTCCCCTTGCACTTCTCATTCTTGCACTTGCACAATCTGAATGACACAATGCCTAGTAAGATCGTTTGTCTTGTCCTTCCTCTGTCTTCCCTTCCTTGTCTTGTCGCGCCTAGAAACACTTGTGTACAGGCACGTTATAAATGACTTACCATATTATATCATATCAAGTGTAGTCTCATACAGGTATGCAAGACTAGCCCAGTGTGTAGCCTCTCCTTGGGTATGTAGTCTCTCAAAGGTGTAAGTCCTTCTGACTTGTGTAGTTTCTCCTCAGGGTGCAGTTTCTGTCTTGTTGCAGTATCTGAAAGGCTCATGTGCTCCTAGGTGTGTTGTCTTTCCCAGGTTTGCAGTATATAAGTTTTACAGCCTCTCAGCATTGTGATTGCTCTGTAAACTCCTGTGTGTTTTTATTTTAGCCGGTGAGCCACGATGAGCAGATCCTTCACCAATAAAGATGAATTGATGACGTATGGTCAGGATTTAAAGTTGTTTCTCCCTGAAATGGGGGAGCTGCAGTCGCAACTCTACGAGGGCGAGTATGACCCCTTCAAGTATGCACCAGTGTTTGAGAGCAACTTTGTACAGGTAAGAGCCACACATGGCACAGACACTGGCAGTAAACACAAAGCAAATGCACACATGCTGGACACTCGTACGAAACACACACACTCAGGTCCACACATTCCATAGACATAAAACAAATCCTACTGTCAGACAGTTTTCAAGTTTGTCTGGAGTCTTGACGCTTAAGACAAAACCCCTCAGCACAAAGTAGAATTATTTGTTTCTGTTCTCACAAAAGGGAAAAACAGGTATGATATTAATAAGCATTGACAAAGCCAAATGGCTTGGCTTTAGTATAGGCATTGGCTGGGCACGGACATCGTATGCCCTGGTTCTCACACCATATGCATCTTTTGCTACATTGTGGACTGGTACTACCATCATTTGCTGCATATTGTCATGATATTACCAGCTACTCACATAATGTGACACTAAGATTTACTTAAGCAATAAACCCTGACACTCTGGTGCTTTACTGGGGCAGGTAGCACGGTCTGGTTAGAAGCCAGAGCAAAACAAGGGCTTTAACGTTAGCCTGGACATTACCTGTCTCGGTAAAGACCCCGGCTACACACTGGGAAAGCCAGAGGGGTTTATTGCTATTAGCATCCTGCCATGTTTATTGGGATGTTAATAGTTGTTTCTTCAAGTTGAGAAATTACACGGTTGTCGTTTCTCAATTTAAAAAAAGCAACAAACAAAGATGGCCACAATGGATTAGGGAGAAGGGAACTCCACGTAGTACCTTCTCCCTTACCATGACGGCCATTGCTGTGACGTAGATGGCCCAGGAACACAGAGTGTTCCCGGCACTGGTGATAGACACCAGTGTGCATGGTAAGTGGGGCGGGTGTGGGGGTGGGTGAGGGATATTGAAATTGGGGTCCAGCGTGGAGGATAGAGGGTAAGGGGAGCAAGGGTCCTGGGCACACTTGCCTATTAGCACCCAGCGTGGAAGATGACGTCCTCCCATGAGGTAAAGACCCTGTTCCAAACCTCCTGATTGAATGGGAGGCCGCCCTCTCCAGCCCCCTTCCCGGGTGCTAGTAGGCATTATCATCCTAAGAACGAGGGAAGTCGGAGGGTTGTCTTTTGCATCCCCACTGTGACAGTAGGCATATGTAGATTCATCATTATGCTATTAATGGGGGTTTGTACTGGGGAACCATGCATGTCTTTAGATGTCTACAAAAGATGAGATAGTCAATTATTGTAGCAGGTTCCAGAGATTTTTGTTGGTGCAAACGAGAAAGCTCTGCCTCTTATTTTAACTTGACGAACACTTAGTTTCATATGATAATAACGCACTAGAAAACATCATTTCAGCAATAATGTTATTTCCTAACACTCTTACCATGTTCTAGGAGTGGTATTAATTACTAATATAACATGAGTCCTAGAATATTTGGGGAAAGTGCTGAATAGTGTTTCAGGAAAGCAGTAAAATGAACATCATTCCTGAAACGATGCTTTGTATATGCAGTGTCTTCACAGGTATCCGTTTTGACCCTTGTTCAGATATTACATGGCGGAGTCGTGCAGAGTCTCGTGAGTCTACTGTGCCTGCTGGACTGTTTGGAGTATCAGTCCTCTCTCTACTCTTTGCTACAGCTGAGGGGGTGTGTTCTTAAACCCCTGCACACCGCGGAGCGGCGCGGAGTCGTGCAGAGTCTCGTGAGTCTCTGGAGGCTCTCGAGGCCTGGTAGCCTCAATCTCTACTTATATGGATCCAAGAAAAACGCTCAAGGCTCCCGCAAGGACCATACACCATCCTGTTACCCGACTGCAGCTGAGACGCGGCGAAGAAGTCGAAGGTCCTGAAGGTACCGCTTCGCCTCTAACACCTCCACTGCCGGGAGAAACCAAGTAGGAAATTACAAACCCCCCTCCTCCCCTGCCGCTCGCATTATATCACTGCCACACGCGTTAATGGATGATCTGAGCACCCGCGCCAGCGGTGCGAGAGCCCTGAAAGATACTGTTTCTCCCACAAATCAACCGCACACTGAGATAGACAGTGAGTTAATCCCCAGTCCTCTTTCCGATAGTTCGTCGGCCCAAAAAAACACAAAATCCCTCAGTAGAGAACTTGAAGGGTATGAAGGGGAGCCCCCTCGCAGTGAATCACGAAGCGACGAATTCGGATTTGCGCCGAGTCACACAAACTCGAGTGCAGATTATCCCGCTGAAAGCGGAGCCCCATTACTGGGTGAATCTGCATTCGCCGATGACATTATTAATTTGGTTGTTGACCATTCCTCATGCACACTACCTGCCGACACGGCAAGGCTTGTATATTCATCAGGAGATGTATCGCAAACAGAAGTTTTGCATGTCCCAACCAATCATAAAAATCAACGGCTAACTTCGGATGCCATTGGCTCTTGGTTTGATTGTACTCCTGACACGAACTCCCTGATGCCTACGTCTTCGCCCATTGGACCACCGTCACTGCCCCCCAAGTCCACTTCTGCCCATCTTCTGATAGACAAAGATAGTCCAATCCCTCGTAATAAATTTTTATATGAGATGGAAGAAAGAGTCATTGCTATTAGATCTCAGTCAATCAACTTACCTGTACTCACGATTGAAGCAGAAGAACAAGACCTTAGATTAGCCAAAAATAACCATCCTTTTGTGAACTGCAAAGATCCTAATGGTTCCCAAACACAACACGAACGAAAAAATAATTCCTTGGCTATAGTGAATAAACTCCTTATAGATTTAACAAAAATGAACAGCTCCATAAATGCTAAATCAATAGCCAACGTCAGCGATGCCAATGGTGGTTCTCTTTCCTCTGAACCCTGCCCTATGACAAACGATATTGAGGATAATACGCGACTGGGAAGCGAATGGCTAAAATGCCCCAGAAAAAGAAGACGAATTGCCTCCAGTGTATCTCCTTCTGTACCATGCTCCCAAAACAGGAAACGATGGAATCGAATATCTGGCTCCCAAAATCCATCAACGTCATCATCAGGCTTCAGGAAAAACAACATAGGGTTGATTATCTCGTCATGTAATGAAGAGCCGTCTGATACTTCATCTCTGGATGAATCACTGAATGATTCACCCACCAGACACCAGCCTCCTAAAGGGAAAGCTCATAACCACAAGAAATCTGCGTCTCAAACTTTGAAAGAGCTTAAGCTCCAAAACATTGTGAAAGACGCTTTACATGATCTTAGACCTTTTGTTTCGTCCTCGCTGTCTATAGCCATGGCCCCAATGCTCAAACTCTATGAGCAATTAAGCGATAATCTTAAAGATCAAACAGCATTAACAGCCTTGACAAATACCAAACTCGCAACAGTAGAACTGCTGCATATCGGGGAAAACACGAAAATGCTGGCCTATATCCAAAGATTCGAAATTCTAACTAAGAATCTTGCGGACTAAAAACGCTTAAACGTTGATGAGAAACGTCTAATGTCCGAAATAACCTTAGAGGCGTTAAGCCTGCTGAAACAGACCCAACCATCAAAGAGAATGTATGACGAACCCCGTCCCGTCTCCAGTGTTTCTGAGCCAATACCTCAAGTGACAAACATTGCATCAACTTCATGGGAAGGTTGCACTCATCGAAACGATGACCCTGGAATGTCGCAAAGGCCAAACAATGTACTATCAAGATCGAACGGCCAAGAAAAGGTATCGACTTCCATACCTCACTCCACATTGTCGACCAGGAATACTTCCAACAGGGACTCTTTATGCGAGGAAAGACCTACAAAAGAGGGATCCATTATACCTGACGTGTCACGGACAGACCTATCAAAGAACCCACCACTGCCAGCTCGGGCCGCTGTTTTAGATAACCCCCCGCAAGTGGCAAACTTCATATCACTTTCTTCAGAGCAAGCCGAAAACGTAATGAAACCTCCTTCAAATACTTTATCTACCCTTATAGTAGATAGTATCGTGAACATTAATACCCCAGTGCCACCTACTTCTGCTAGTGCAGTAGGTATCACAGGCCTTCCAAACACTCCATCCACTCGTCCCGCTAATAACCTGGCACAGATAAGCATCCCTGTGCCATCCACGTCAGTTAACACAGAAGGAATTAAATATCCCTCAGAACAAGAAGTAAACCATTGCACAGTAATGAAAGACAAAACGTATGGAATATTCCAAAAAGCACATCCTACTGATGCAAATAAACAACAGGAAAAAAAACAAAAGAACCAAAAATGCAAACGAAAATGTAACAACACGGGATCAAGAAAGTTTCTAAGAAATCTAAAATCAATCAATGTATTTGTCAATACAGACAAAGTAAACAATCCACCAAAAAAGATTAATATCGATGCCTCGCAAAAGTGCCCAGATAGACCAGGATCAACAATTGTGCTAGATGAAAGCTCCGAGCCTGATGCGGAGGAGCTCTTAAACTTTTCAGTTTACGAAGACGAGATTAATGCAGAACTAGATGATGAGGAAGTGGCACAAAAGATCCTAAGCCCTGATGACCTGGCTAAAACTGACACGCAAAAATCCGCGATCGAAGCACAGCGAGCTGGTACTGGGCGAGTTTGTGAATTAATACTCCCGTTAACAGAAGTAATCCCGTTGGCCCCTACTGGAAATCCCAATAAATTTGAAACTATGGCTGAAAAAAGAAGACGTCTGGAAGCTCGAAATGGAGCCCAAAAACCAGCCACGGAAAGCAGCCCAACTCGTTGGAATGAGATTTGGAGAACGCAGGATGAAGGAACCTCTAAAATAAAATCAAACACGACCAATACGTCGAGTTCTTCAACTCGGCCCATCCTGAAGGATCACAAGAAAACGGTAACATTCAATCAGGTTAACAAAAATCAACAAAATCTTCACGCAAACAAAGACAAACTCGGAAACTGTGTTAAGCACACGTTAATACTGGAACGAATATTGGACACAAAAGACGGACTAATCCTGAATCGAAATAATGTCCTCAGACTTTTACATCATGTACCAGGACTTCGGTCAATAGAGTCCAATGACATTCAAACAGTAGACTTCATTAATGACAACCAAAATGATAGAGTCCGCTTACACATAAATTCCAGACTTGTCTGCGACTTACTTCTAAATGCAGTTTCGTTCCTGCTGTCCCTAGGCTTCGATATTCATGAAGTGCCTCAAATCAACATTGTGGATACGTGCCCAACAAAAGCAAGAGAAGCAACAGTCAACAATTTATCTCCATCCTACAAGACTATATTTGGAAACAATGTTAACCCAAATTCTCCCTCTAAAGTTACATCTACGGCACTGCCGAGTAAACCGTAACTTAATAAGGAACAAAGTAGTCCAATACTGGAAAAAAACATCCGTAATATGGGAGAAAACATTAAAATTACAATTTTAGGAACAAATACCTCTGCTGCAAATGACCATACCAATGATCAGGAACCCTTGGAGAATAATAACACAACAAAAAACTGGAATTGGCTTGCCGGAGTCCTGGGCGGGCAAACCAGCTAACGCCAGCAGAGATACAGTAGTCCCCATATGCATGTCCTCTCATGGAACACCCGAGGATTCATGCATTTATTCAACAATTCAACTAAAAGCCTCTTGAATCAGTCAGTGATCTGCCTGCAGGAAACGTGGCTTACCCTGTGCCCATTGTCAGACGAATATGAAATAGTCATGAACCCAGCCATATCGAGAAAAAAAAGGCGTCCATCTGCTGGGTTACTAACAATGGTGGCAAAAAACTCGGGATGGAAAGTAAAAAGCTCCCTCAATCTCACTCCCTACATTCAACATACTATCATAGAAGCAATTTCACTGAACTCTGGGACAGAAACCAAAACCGAGCTGAACATAATCAACTTGTATTGGCACCACAAAGAAGCTGGCACAAATAAATTCATGAACATAGTGCTGGATCAAAGCGACGCGATTAATAGCGAGCAACACGCATCGAATATAATATGCTGCGGTGACTTGAATCTATCGTGCATAAGGGATGCGCAAGACGTTGTAGCTTCTACCTCATTGCAAAAACTGGCAGCAAAATGGTGCTCAGCTCTACTAGAAAGAGACATTACAATGATGAATGGGAATATTAGTGGAGATATACCAGCCCAAAAAACATGGAAACGTGAGAAGTCATCATCCATCATTGACTACTTCTTTATTTCTGGAAATCTAAACCATCGAGCAGTGGCACTAACTGTCCTAGAAGATCTCAATAGCGATCATAGCAAATTAACATTGACTCTACTTTGCCCATCCATAGCGAAACCTAACATCTGGAAGAACAACGTCGAAGTAGAATCTAACAGAATTCGCTTAAAAATAAAGCCATTTGAGGTGGAGCGGATAACAGATTCGTACTACAACCTTACAATAAATTCAAGGGACTCCACCCTTGAATACACCGTAATCCTAAAACAGTTCATGACAACTCAGAATGGATCAAAAAAACCGGCCTTTGCACCAAAACACCGCTACAACAATGAAATCGCAGAAAGAAAGAGGCAATTGAGGAAAGAATTAAGACAGCATGCACAATTAGATCGTGACCAATGCCAGCTTGCAAAAAAAGCCTCAAAACAGCGATATAAAAATTGGCTAATTTCGCACAAAGCAATACAATTTCAACTGGACAGCGAAGCCATGTTAGCGGCCCTCAGCAACAAGAACTCAGCTGACTTTTGGAAGTTAATTAATAACATGAATTGTCCACAACGTGCAATTCAGACAAATATGGTCACACAAGCCGAATGGCTTGCTCATTTTAACTCGATCTACAGAAAAAACAGTTCTACAATCGAACCCGAACTTCCGAAGTTATCCAAGTGGGATTTAAAGTTCAATAAGGAGAGTATAACACAGGCCATACTACGAGCATCCTCCTCAAGAGCACCGGGTCCGGATGGCCTTTCCAACCATCTAATAAAACAAAATCCAGAGGGTTGGTCCAAGTTCCTCATGTTACTCTTCACAAAAATTGCAGACGAAGCCTCCTTACCATCTAGCTGGAAATCTGCAATCATAATTCCCATTTTCAAGAATGGGAACAGAGCAGATCCCAAAAACTACAGGCCTATAGCCTTACTAGATGTCCTCGGAAAAATTTTTGCTACTCAGCTACAAAAGCAACTGAACAAATGGATTGAATCTACAAAACACATTGACCCTCGACAAACTGGATTCGTCCGAGGTGTCGGCTGTGGCTTAAACCTGCTAATGCTCAATATTTTAAAAATGGACACCATAAGAGCAAATAAGAAAATCTATCTCGCATTTGTGGACTTATCACAGGCATTCGACAGCATCGATCGGGAATTACTGTGGAAGAAAATGGCGACCTGGAACTGCCCTCTTAGTTTACTCCTGGCGATTAAAGCCCTTCACACTGATACAGTGATAAGAGTGAGATTTTTTTTTAATAACACATTTTATTGGTGTTTTTAGGAAAAAACAAGGTTAAACAAATAAACAACGTAAACAATCAATACATGCGCATTGCCGGAGAGGGTTACTGGCTGTTTCAGATGTTGTACACATATGTTTGCAAAGGAAAAAAGGGGGGGGGGACAGCTTTAGTTGAGCCCGCAGGCAGCGTCCAGTTGTTTTATAATCCTCATTGGGCATCTTCCCATTTCCTCCACACTTTCAGGGCTTTTGCCGGGCATCCTCTGGCCGCGTATACTCTGTATTCCGTTGCGACACAGATATCCACATCCGTTCTCCATTGTTCATAGCTCGGTATTTGGTCCGAGCCCCATTTTTGAGCAATGTTCCTTTTCAAAAGTGCGGTGGTGGTGAACAAGAGCAGTTTTTCATATCTAGATAGGTCAATTTCATCATCTATCCCCAATAGTAGTAGCTTAGGGTTTCTGGGAACTGTTTTCCCCATAACTCTAGAGAGTTCCGCACAGCATGCCTCCCAAAGTGGTTGTATATGTGTGCAATCCCATATGATGTGGAAAAAGGTACCCTCTTCCGTTTTGCATCGCAGGCAGTTCGGATCATCTATTCTTCCCCATCTGTGTAGGGCCACCCTGGGATAGTATACTCTGTGTAATATCTTTAATTGAACCAATCTAAGCCTTGATGAAATCGCTATCTCCCTAGGGAACATCAATGTCATGACCCATTCCTCCGGCAGTATGGCCCCCACGTCCGATTCCCACTTGGTCCGCAGTGACAGTAGATCTGGTGTGCCAAAGGAACTTATGGCACTATATAGAACCGATGTCACTCTCCGGGTAATTGGTTCCGGGAGTAGATTTCTCTCAATGGGGGTGAAGTCCGGTAGGGGGCTCACTTCGGGGAGGATGTTTCGTAGTGCGTGTTGTAGTTGAGCATAGTGGTAATGTTCGGTTTGGGGAAGTCCAAGTCGGAGAGCCAGCTCTGCAAAAGGGACCATGGTGTTATCTTTCACAACGTCTCCCAAGATGGGCGGACCTTGCCGGGACCAGTTCGGCCACCTGGGGAGCGTGTATACACCTGGAAGGTTCTTGTTGTTCCACAGAGGTTGGGCCTGCGATAGTTTGTCGCCCCATCCCACGAACTTGTGTGCGTCTGTCCAGATTTGTGTTAGCTGTGCGCGCATGTTGGGAGTAGCCGCACGGTCTCTTTTCTTATAAAGGTACAGCATGATGGGTTTTCCAGGAGTGTCCGACTCTAGAGATTTGTTGTGTGGTGCATCGGTGTCGCCGTGTAGTTGGTCATTCACTTTCATCAATTGACTGGCCCAATAGTATGTTTGCATTCGGGGTAGTCCTATTCCGCCCTCCCATATGGATCTTTGGAGTGTAGCTAGGGCTATGCGTGGATGACCGTTATTCCACAGCAGTCTGCGGAGTGTCTGGTCTATTTTCCTAAATATGTTTGAAGGGATGTGTAATGGGGCATTTTGTAATATGTAGAGTAGGCGGGGTAGGGTCATCATTTTGAAGAGTGCAGCTCTACCCAGTAGTGTCAGCGGGAGGGATGACCAGTGACGGGCATCCTCTGCAAATCTTGTCATGACTGGGTACAGGTTTCTGGGCACATAATCAGTCAGCTTATTTGTTATTAGAATACCTAGGTATTTGAATTGTTCCCTTTCTACCCGGTAGGGACATTGGGGCGGGATCGAGTCTCCCTCTTGCTTGAGTGGGAATAAGGTGGATTTGTCCCAGTTTACTTTCAGGCCACTGAAGGAGCCGTATTTCTGCAGTAAATCAGTCACTATGGGGCAGGATCTGACCGGGTCTTGTAAGTAAACCAATAAGTCGTCCGCGTATAGGGACACCTTATCTTCCCAGGCTTCAGACCATCTAAATCCCTTCCATGTTTCGTTTGTTCTTAACAGTATAGCGAGTGGTTCAATCGCTATTGCGAATATCATGGCCGACAGTGGGCATCCTTGTCTGGTTCCTGTGCCGATTTCAAAGGGGCCTGACACGTGACCATTCACTTTCGTGACTGCTAGCGGGGATTTGTACAATAATTTAACCCAGCTCATAAACTGGGGCCCGAATCCCATCCTTTGCATTATCTCCCAGATCGCATCCCACCTGATAGAGTCAAAGGCCTTCTCGAAGTCTACGGCCAACAGGGCCAACGGGTCTCGGATGGTGGTCGCATTCTCCATCGCCATGAATAATCGATGTATATTCATCCGCGTGGATCTCTGCGGCATAAAACCACACTGATCCGGGTGGATCAAGGAGGGTATAACTTGCTGCAATCTATTGGCTAAGGTTTTCGCTAGAATTTTGGTTTCTGTATTGATAAGGGAAATGGGCCTATACGAACTGCAGCACTCTGGGGGTTTGTCCGCTTTGGGTATGACCACTATGGTGGCCTGTCTCAGGTCTTGTGGGAGGGACCCTTTGTTTCGGGAGGTTTCATACATTTTCAGCAAGTGTGGTGTAATTACGCTCGTGCCTATTTTCTTCCATACCTCGACCGGAAGGCCGTTGGGTCCCGGGGCTTTCCCGGGTTGAAGGTCGGCTATGGCTGCAGACAATTCATTCTCCGATATGTCGGTTTCTAGCAGGGCTCTTTGTTCAGGTGTCAGGGAGGGAAGGGTGATTCCCGAGATGGGTGTAGTGTCAATGGGGGAGATTGGCGGTCCATAGAGTTCCTTGTAGTAGCTTGCGAACTCTTCCGCTATGTCACGGTCCGCTGTCACTAGTGTATTCCCCTGTGTTCTGATCGCTCTAACATGTCGGAGCCCCTCGTCACGCCTCTCCAGCCACGCCAACATTTTGCCTGCCTTATCCCCGGTTTCGTACACTCTGGTCCGCATCGCTGTGTGTGCCTGTTTGGCATTGTCCAGGGCGACGTTTTGAAACTGTTTTTGTGCTAGCTGTAATTCGCGATGGGATTCTGGGAGGTCTTGGGATAGATGAGCTACCTCTGCCTCTTGTACTCGCTTTTCGGCCGCCCGGATCGCCGCGGCGTGTTTTTTCCTATGGGCTGCGATCTGGGATATGAGTTCCCCTCTCAGTACGGGTTTGTATGCCTCCCACAATGTTACAGGGCTATCCACTGAGGTTGTGTTCAGTTCAAAGTATGATTCTGTTCCTTTTTTGATATGTTCGACTAGGTCGGGGAAGCCCAGATAATAATTGTTTAGCCTCCACGTGGGTGGGGGAATCGGCCTGTGTGTATTGAGCACCATTACGAGCGGGGAGTGGTCCGATATACCTCTGGGTAGGAGGTGTGCATCGGTTGCTAGATGTAATTCGGAGATCGGGAGAAAAAAGTAATCAAGTCTAGATAATGAGGCGTGTGCTCCGGAGAGGAAAGAGTATTCTCTCGTGCCAGGATGCAAATGTCTCCACACATCTTTCAGGCCTATTGCGTCGGCGAACGTGGCTAGTTTGGTATGCGTAGCTGGATTTCTCGAGCGGATGTGTGTTCGGTCAAGTTCTGGGTGCATGACCTCGTTGAAATCTCCCCCCACCACCATCAAGCTCGAGGAGTCCGCCGCCAACATTGGCGTTATATCTTCAAGTAGTGCAGTGAGTAAGGTAGGTGGTGCATATACGGCTAGCATGGATATAGGCCGCTCCCAAAGAGTCGCGGTTATGTGAACGAATCTACCTCCTGGGTCCTGTGTGACGGATGAGAGGGTCAGTGGAAGTCGTTTGTGCACGAGGATCAGCACCCCCCTAGCTCCCATGGAGAAACCTGAGTGTATCGCGATGCGGTAATTAGTTCGCTTGAAGAGGTTGCAGTTTGTGCCCGCCAGGTGCGTTTCGGTTAGGAAGGCTACATCGGGCGTATAACGGTTCAAATATTGGAGTACAAGGCGTCTCTTGATACTGCTGCCTAGCCCATTCACATTCCAGGTCATTATCTTAATAGACCTGTTCTTGCTTTCAGCGGTGTGGTCAGTCATGGTGGTCGGGAATCGGACATGCCGGGTAATGTTGTGTGTATCTCCGGGCATTGCCCCTTATCCGCCCCCCTGGAACCCGACCCCAGCCTATTGCGCGCATTGATCTTAGAGCAGCAAACCAAACAAATAAACTCTGTCCTAAACACAAACTCCCTCGTACCCTCCCCATACTCCACCCCAACTGGAAGTACCTGTCGCCCCAACATTAGGCCGAGCCTGACAAGGGTCTGCTCGGACCGAACAAACAATCAATACATTCGATATAACTTCTTTGCGATTCTGTCGCCGTTGCTCGGCGCTGGTCCTATTACCTTTGTTGAGGGGGGGGGCCCCCGCTCGAGCCGCCATTTCTTCAATGTGGGGGGGGGGAAAAGCTCTGACAGTGCATTGCTATCAGCATGTGTCCGCACACTTCAGTCGGCTTCTCTTGGTGGTAGTCCATCCTGGCCTTGTAGTGGTTGTGCATTCGGGGATCTGTCCGGGCGCGGTCTATTTCGTTCACGTTCCCTTCTATTTGTGGGGCCCCAATCTCCCTCCAGGTTATTTTCTGCCCAATTCCATGCATCCTTTGGGTCATTAAAGTGCACGGTTGTGCCATTATGGTAAATTTTCAGCTGTGCCGGGAACAGGAGACCATATTTGATGTTTTGGGTCTGTAGCTTCTTCTTAAGCTGGTCAAATGATTGGCGTGCTCTTTGTACTTCCCGTGTGAAATCCGGGAAGAAAGCGATTTTCGCGCCGTTGTAGGTCGTGGCTCCCTTGGATCTGGCCATTTGCAGTATCGCGTCGCGATCTCTGTAATTTAGGATTTTGGCAATCACAGTGCGGGGTGGGGCCCCAGGCGTTGGTCTGCCTGTTGGGACTCGATGTGCACGTTCAATGGAGAAAAGTTTCGAAAGATTCTTTGGGGCGTATAGGTCCATGAGTAGTTGTTCAAGGAATAGTTCCATGGAGGGGCCTTCACTTTTCTCAGGTAATCCCAGGATTCGTATATTGTTCCGTCTAGAGCGCCCCTCTCCTTCCTCCACCCGTTCCTCTAGAGTCTTAACACGTTGCAGTACTCTGGTCATCTGTTGATGGATGTTTCGGAGGCCATCTTCCGTGTTGGATATGCGGGTTTCCGCCTCTCCCGTGCGGGACGTGAGTTTCTGCAAGTCATGGCGTAGGAGGGACACTTCTGTGCTGATGCCGTCCATTTTAATCTCCATAGCGGTTCTGGAGTTGGCTATGGCGTTCATAATGTCTTTGAGAGAGGGTTCGGGTTCCTCATCTTCAGTAATTGCCGATCTTTCCTGTGTCGGCTCCGTGGCCAGTGTGGGCACCGCGTATTGTTCCATTTTGCTTTGCGTCGTGCCTCTCCTGCTCTTGTCCTTGCCCATGACCGTTGCAGTCACAACTTCGATGAGGATCCGCCTTGATGATTCTAGTAGCGTTGTGCGTGGGCCGGGGCACGGATTTAACTCTCGATCTAATCACAAGCGATTTTCTGGGAGCGGGCAAGCGGGAAAGCTGCTCGCAACCACTGCCTCCCGCCCACCCTGCTCCTCACCGTTTCGCGTGCCCAATCACGTGCCTCTCCGTCGCTGTCTGTCGCCCCTTGTTCTGAGTTGGCGGGCGCTCAACGCGGAGCGGAGCGGAGCGCGTACGGTTGGTCACTGCCTTCCCATCAACCGTTCGCTCCTCCTGTATGGCGCTGTTCTTCGTGCCGGATGTCAGTGGCGCACTATCCCAAGTCACTGTCGGCCATCTTGGATCGAGTTCGGCGGGTGCCACGCTCTATCACCTTCCACCGCAGTTATCTTCGCCTCCGGCCTCCGTTTTGTTACGGGAGCAACTGCAATGTGTCGTGTCGTCTGTCGGCCAACTTTTCGTAATTTTGCAGGAGTGTCGCAAGTCAAATTCCCCCAGGATTTGGCAGGATGTGTTGGCGGCACCGGGAGCTCAGCGAGCACGCGTCTACATCGGTCGCTCGTTGGCCACACCTCTGATAAGAGTGAGATTGAATCAACAAGGCCTTCTCTCCGATCCAATAAAAACCTACCGAGGTGTTAAACAGGGCTGTCCACTTGCCGCCATAATTTTTAACCTGTTCATTTCGGACTTGGGGATCGCTTTCAAAAATAACAACGCTTTTGCCCCAAAAATAAATGGAAACGAGGTAAATTGGCTCCTATATGCGGATGATTTAGTCCTACTGGACCTAACCCCAATAGGCCTGCAACGGAAACTGTTTATACTCGATCAATATGTCATGCAAAATGGTCTAACAGTGAACTCCAAAAAATCAGTAATACTAACTCTGCAAGATCTTCAAAAACACAAAAACAGAGAAGGCACGAAAAAGTTCAGATGGCGAATTGGGAATGAGTCATTAACAAGTGTTGATCAAACTATGTATCTCGGTATGTGCATGAGCTCCAGCATTAACGACTCACCATGGGTAGCGAAAACAAAGGACAAATGTAAACAACTAACTGCACAAGCCAGCCTACTAAACAAGAAATTTGGTAAACATTCGTTAAAACCAGTTATGGACTTTTTCAAAACGAAATTCATCCCAGTAATAACGTATGGAGCCAACTGTGCCCTAGGCTGTCCAGACGCCCTATGGTCATCACTCGAACATTATTTCTGGTCCAAAGTCTTGCGCCTCCCAACAGGCGTCCCAACAGCCTGTATAAGATACGAGCTAAGCTTGCTGTCAATTAATGCAATGGTAACATGGTCTACCTTGACTGAATTCAGAAAAATAACCATTGTCCCAACTGTACCTCAATATCAGATTCTGACTAATGCAGATTCAGGTCCGTTAAACTGCATCTTGTCCCAATGGTTAAAACGTTGTGACAATATTCTAAGCGATCTAAGTACTAATAGAGAGCTACTTTATGTGAATCCTGACAAAGTCAAATCCTTATTATGGCAACAAGACTGGATTGACACAGTTGACATACGAGGAGCACATAGAATCATGAAAACTTGCCCAGCAGAAGCAAGAAAACTGAATGCTACTCAATCTTACTTGCTAAAATTTCCAGACATCACACGCAGACTTCTGTATATGAAATTCCGTCTAAATCAATTTCCAACAAGGGAAACGCTAGCAATTCGCCAAATCAATGGCGATCCAATGCTGTCCTGTCGCTTATGTGGGGAAGAACTTGAAACCTTAAAGCATCTCACATTGTTTTGCCCTCAATTGCGACAGGAGCGATCTATTCATTTCAGACGACATATTATGACACGACCAACCATGTCTATTGAGGATTGGTGGGACTTGATGCATCAAGACTTGAACCGCAGCCTAACGCTCGAACTAACTTTTTTTCTGGGAAAAATGAACGATAAGCTGGAAAAATACGAAAAAGACCGTAAAGCTACCCCAACTCCAGCTTGAATCATCAGCAACCGAAAACCACCGCGGGCCGCAAAGCCATATGTCTTGGTTTTACGCCGCACTCATCCCAATCCCTTTTTTAGTCTTACTGTTTATTTATGTTCTATTCTAAGATTGGAGCTCCTTTTGTGGACTTATTAAGAACGAATTTTCTAATGCTCCTCTTGTCTTTCTTTCTTCTTTTTTTCGCTCTCTTTCATTCCTTTTCTTCACCTTTTTAAAGGTTTGTAACAAACCAATAAAAAAAAAAAAAAAAAAAAAAAAGATATTACATGTCTGCTGGTTGTTTTTCAAGTGGACCTAACAATGAGAAATTGAGGGCCAATCCCATTTAAAATGATGGTGCAGTCATTCCACATCACCAGGCACAGCATATTATGCTCATGAACACTTCCTGGGCCTCTCTGATTACAACATACCAAGTAGCTGATTTTCAAGGGCAATAACTGTCAAGAAACACTTGCGTACAGGCACGTTATAAATTACTTATCATTTCATTGAGGTTTTTTCCAGAGCACATCATGGCAGTAGCTACAGAAATACCATATAGCCACATAACTTGCACATTAAATAACACAATCGAAAGGCGGAAGTGATTGTTCAATCTAGCCTCTGGTATTATTAAAATAGGCAATTTGCTACTCGTTTTAGCCAATTCCTTACAAAGAGCCCACACATGTGTCACGCTAAATTGTGCACTTTCTTAATGCTTAAACCTCTGTATCCATGAATGAAAACATATATTTTATAAGTGCCAGCATATTAACTGAAAGTGAAGACAACCAATAAATACAATAAGAAAAGAAGAAATGTTTGGTGGACACAATGAATGAAGCACATTTTGCGAGATGAATAAACAAATAAACACAGCAAACATTATACCAGTATGTGCTCTCTAAGTTATGCATTATATGATAATGCTGTACAGTTAGTGTAAATTTAAATGATAACCTGTGTGGCATGGCAAGTGTTAATCATTATCCTTGATGCAAAAACCATTAGGCGGTATGTAGTGGTTAAAGATGTTACCATCAGTAATGCGAGCACACATTGATTACTGGAAAATGTAATAAGCTACTTAAAATTCAATTGCAAAATGTAATAAACTACTTAAAATTCAAAAGAGAAAGGCTGCCATGGTAGTGGTGTGCTTGTTCTCACCTGGCAAAAGGAGCTAAAACCATTTGCACAAATGCTTTTGGTGCCTATTCATAAAGTTAATGAAAAATTCCACCATGTAATTAACATCCTTGTTTATTAAACATAAATGAGGGACTATTTTCAGTGTGACTGATAGTTGGTAATGATCTAGTACAGTAAAGTAAATTTCAAAGGAAAAAGGGATATACAATATATGTTACCTTGTAAGTATATGGTGATGCTAAGGAGAAGGGGTATAGGTATTTTATATTAATACATCATACTTTAATAAACTGCGAGACTATCAAATTAAATACGGCTGTAGGTATGGTTTGAGACATTATTATATACATGCCAAAAATGCCCCTTTTAAATACAAATCCTATCTAATTGCTACAATGATGAATTTAAACGTTTCTGTTACTGACTGCACCGACTGTGTGACTCCTTGATCCAGAGTGCAATGTCCTCAGAATTCTTGAAGGCCATTTGCGTATTATGCGAAATAAAGTATGTCCAGCTGCACCAAAACAGTGTTGATGTCCAATTTCACACCATGAACCCTTTGAACTTAAACATAATGTAAGACATTGGAATGCCAAGGAGATTGTTATAGTTTAACGTGATGAAGGAAACAAGACACATTACGGCTTTAAAAATATATAGCATGCATTTACAATCTGATTATTACTTAAGAAGACTGGTCACAACCTGCGAATCAAGTTTCACAATCAGGTAACTAAAGAGTCACAGTTTATTAAGGGACCTTAGAAGCAATATGAATATCATGCCACAGGATTCAGGCAGGACAAAGCCATCAGAGTGTAGTTATTTCGAAAACAATAGGTAGGTAAAGAAGAACGGGTAGCCACCAATCTGTGGAGCCAGAGTAACCTCACGCAACATTACTTCATCCAAGTTCCACCACTAAAGACGAGGCAATGAGAGGCAGGCAATTACTTTATGCCCTACAGAGATTTATAAGGTCTGTTAGAACTGGGGTAGAATACTCATGCAAAGGTTCCAGCGAAGAACGCCCAGAGTTTGTGGATGAAGAGTGAGTCCAGTTGTTGGGATTGGGTCCAGCTGATGGAGGTTACAGTCATAAAAGATGTCTATGGCTCGACCACAGGATCCCATCAAAAGATGACCTCTACTTGGAGTCCCACGACACTGGAGGAAGGCGGAAGATGCAACTGTAGGTGAGCAGTCTCAGAGATGACCCTGCAAGGCCTTCAAACAGCATTGGAGAGCAAAAGGCCTCAACCCCAAACACCTAATTTAGCTGGGTGACAAGATGCAGCTGCAGAGCAATGAGCCAAGATGTTCCACCACCATGCAGCCAGTGAGGGAGCAGCATAGTAGGCATACTCATTGTCCAGCTACAGTGTTGCGTGTCGAGATAGCAATCACCCTGACTAGCAAGAACTCTGACCTTGTGGCTCTTCACTGCCAGCTCAGCTCAGAGTGAAGTCTTGCGTTCTTCTGTGTGATGTAAGAAGCTATCGGCCACTGGACTGATCACAGAGGACGTCTCCCCTCGACCAAGTCAGAGCTGATATACTCTTGCTATAATGATTAGATTTATAATTTGTAGCCCTCAAAGCTTGTGTCTCCTCCCTGCACACTGTTACAGTAATTCTCCAGCATGGGGTCTGGCATGGATTCACATGCTCATGAATATTCCCCGTCGTCAGGCTGGGAATCCTCGGTAAAGAAAAAACCAGTATCAGTTTCGTTTCTGATCTGTCTTTCGTAGTAATAACCAATCACTGGTCTCTGCGTCATACTGACCACAGCCAATGACTGCCCTCTACCTAAGCACCGCCTCTGGCAGCCATCTTCAGATTTTTACCGCACGTTCATGTGTTGGGATCCTCGTGCTATTGCTCTCGAGCGTTAGTGCTATTTTTTCGCGCTTTTTCTCAAAAACTTCGATTCTTTCGGTCAAAAGAGCCTCAAGCTCCACCGATCCTACATCCGATCAACGGGGACCCGTGTCGGATTCATCTGTGCCCCTCAAGGGTGAAGATTTCGTCGAGCTACACTTCGGAGGACTCCAGAAGCTTCTCAGGCCCGGTCTCGGAGATGGCCCAGGAGAAGGGAAGCTCGACGCCCGGAAAGCTGTTCAGGGCCTGCCCTGGATGCCAGCTGCAGAACGTCTTCAAGGAGGACGAACACTCTTTCTGCCTTTACTGCCTTCATGGGGACAAGACGCACGTGGAGAAGGACTGTGCGTTTTGCGGCAACATGTCGGAACGGACCATGAAGGACCGCCATCAACGTCTCGCCAGCTGGCTGGAGGGTAAGAGCCCGTCTGGCGAGAAGAAGAAGAAATCTGAGCGGTCTTCTAAGACCTTTGAGGGCGCCCCGGCGACGGGGGCCCAACATAAGGCCAAGCACCGCGAGTCCGCTGGCACCGGGAGCGCCGAACGGTCAGGCTCTACGGGCGCCAGGCAGGGCGCACCCTCCCCGGCACCATCAACCACGAGCCAACGCTCTGGGTCGGGTAAGAGGAAGGCCGAGCACCCGGCGAAGCTCCTGGAGAGACCCCGGTCGAGCTCTAAGGCAGAGGAGGAGCGTGGCAGTGCCCCCTCCCTCAAGGATAAGGCGGTGAGCGCACCTAAGGTGGTGAAGGCCTTGATCCATTCGACCAAGCCCTCTATCGAAACGGTCGCGGCGGCCCTGGCCCAGCCTGTGGAGGCTGCACCAGTGGTGGCGGCCTCGGGGCCCAGAATCTCCCTGCCTCCTCGGAGGGAGTCTTCTTTCGTGCCCATCGATAGGACCCCCGTGAAACCCTCCGTGGGGAAGAAGGGGGGGCAGGGCGTCGTCGTAGATTCGGCCTCAACCTCAGAAGAGGAACTGATCGAGGTCTTAAGCCACGGCCTGGGCGTGGAACAAGACCAGCCCGTCGGAATGGGCCCCGACGCAGGTGACGACGACGACATCGTCGAGGATACCGACGGGGCTCCTGCTCGCCCGTCGGATTCCCCTCTGCCAGCGCCGCAAGACAACTCAGCGGCCATTTTGTTGGCTATACAGTCCTTATGCTCCGAGATAAGGACGAGACTACCGTTACCGACGGAGGAACCTCTCCCGTCGGGGGATCCAGAACCGGGACCTTCTGGTGTTCCCCCTACCAAGAAAAGAAGGATCCATCCACCGCCTCCTTTTCAACCGTCGCGCCCCGTCCAGCCCTCCTCCCCGTCCACCCGAGGGGATGATACGGGGACTGACACGGCAGCGACGGGTACGGACGACGAGGCATACGACGAGGATTTTCCGTCGTCGCCTCCCACCAGGGCTTCTCCGCCCGACGAGATTGGATCGTTCCACTCAATGATCGCCAGGGCATCCGAGCTTTTCCAACTCTGCCCTGAGGAGAAGAAAAAGGAAGGCTTCCTTTACCAACGGCGCGAGACCAAGAGGAAGACGGTCCTCGCAGTGCCTCTGTTGGACGACATTTGGGATGAGGGCCTTTCCCTCCTCAAGAACCCTTCCACGACGCCAGCGAAAAGAGACCGGTACGAGAAAAAGTACCGGGTCCCGGACTCGGCCCCCCTATGCCTCCGGGCGCAGCCTACCCCGGACTCCGTCGTCTCTGCGGCAGCCAGGAAGAAAGCGGGGGGGGGTGCGGCCTCCGCGTCGACTTCCCCGCCGGACGGCGAGGGAAAGAAATTGGATGCCATGGGACGCAGAGTCATCTCGTCGGCGGCGACGACGATTAAAGCGGCCAACGCCTTGGCTATCGTGGCCCGCTACGACAGGGAACTCTGGTACAAGATAGCTCCCCTGCTGGATTTTCTGCCGGACGACAAGAGGGCGGAGGCCCTTGAGATCCTGCAGGAAGGTGAGGTGGCCTCGGACCACGCCATCACCGTGGCGACGGACATCGCCGACACTGGGTTCCGCCAGATGGGCAACGGCGTTTGCCTTCGACGTCGCGGATGGCTCAAGGCTACGGACTTTCGGCAGGACGTCCAGACCAGGGTCCTGGACATGCCCTTCGACGGGAACAACCTGTTTGGGAAGACAGTGGACGATTCCCTTCAGGCCATCAAGGCGGATACTGAGACGGCCCGGGCCCTTGGAGTACTGCAGCAACGGCGGACGCCCTTTCGGAGCGGCGGAGGCAAGGGCGCCTCCAAAGGTTCCGGCGGCGGTTTCGCTTCCTACCGTCAAGCGGCCCGCTCGTCGTCGCAAGAGGCCTACAGAGGACGAGGCAAGTCTGGCGGCCCCCGCCGTCGTCGCCAAGGAGGCCAAGGCGGCAAGGCCGCGTCCAAGCAGGATTGAACCGGCCGTGGGGTCGGGCCCCCACCGAAGCACCCCGGTGGGAGGCCGGCTGGCGGGCTTCGTCAGCGCGTGGGAGTCCATCTCCACCGACCGTTGGGTGCTGGACGCCCTGGCCCGGGGCCACGCGCTCGAGTTTCAAAGAAGGTGCCCGCGCGTCCCCCCCGTGGCCAGGAAAGAACTTCACGTCCCTCAACTTCTCCTGGAGGTAAAGGCGATGCTCAGAAAGGGCGCCATCGAACTCGTCCCAAAGAGGCTTCGGGGCTCCGGAGTCTACTCGCGTTACTTCCTCGTGAAGAAGAAGACGGGAGGATGGCGCCCCATCCTGGACCTGCGACGCCTGAACAAGTTCATCAAGGCGCAGAAGTTCCGGATGGTCACCCTCCAGCACGTCCTGGGTCAGCTGGAGGAAGGAGACTTCCTATCGTCGTTGGATTTGGAGGATGCCTACTTCCACATTCCCATCCTAAAGGGGCACCGAAAATTCCTCAGATTCGTGGTCCAAGGGCGTCATTACCAGTTCAAAGCCCTTCCCTTCGGACTGCGGTCGGCACCCAGGGTTTTCACCAAGTGCCTCGCACCGGTGGCGGCGCAGCTGCGCCGCGAGGGGATTCACGTCTACCCCTACCTGGACGACTGGCTCATCCGCGCCAAGACGAGGGAGCTCGCCGTGGTCCACACGGCAAGGACCGTCCAACTCCTCACGGACCTGGGATTCTCCGTGAACTACGCCAAATCCCACCTGGTGCCCGCGCAAGTCGCACTGTTTCTGGGAGCGAGGCTCGACACAGTGTCCCTTCTGGCCTCCCCGTCGGAGGAGAGGACCAGGACCATCTTGGGCAAGGTGCAACGGATGTTGGTGGCCGACGCGGCCAAGGTGAGGTCCATCAAGTCCCTCCTCGGGATGATGTCTTCCTGCATCTACCTCATTCCCATGTGCAGGCTCCGGATGCGCCCGTTGCAAGAGTTCCTGGATGCACGCTGGATCCAGACGACGGGCGGCTTCGAGGAAAGGATCAAGCTCGACGAGAGTTTCCGACGAGCGATACGGTGGTGGGGCACCCGCGCGCATCTGACGGCGGGCATGGACTTCCAGACCCCAGCCCACCAGGTGACTGTGACCACGGATGCCTCCCTAGAAGGGTGGGGAGCGCACACCGAAAATCTGCACGCAAGGGGACTCTGGCTCCCGACGGAGAAGTCCCTGCATATCAACGTCCTGGAGCTCCGTGCAGTGTTTTGGGCCCTCAGGTCCTTCCTTCCGTCCCTCAAGGGCAAGGTGGTGAGGATCTTCACCGACAACACCACCACCATGTTTTACATCAGGAAACAGGGCGGAACCAGGTCCCCAGCGCTGTCCAAGGAGGCGCAGGACCTGTGGCATTGGGCCGTCGCCCAAGGGATTCTTCTGGTGCCGTTTCATCTGGCAGGGATAAAAAACACCATCGCCGACTCACTCAGCAGGGAGCTGCGCTCGTGCCACGAGTGGGAACTACGGCAGGATCTGGTGGATCGCCTCTTCCGACGGTGGGGCACACCCCAGATCGACCTGTTCGCGACGGCGACGAACACCAAGTGCCGGAGGTTCGCCAGCAGGTTTCCCCAGACGAGGAGCATGGGCGATGCTTTCTCGTTCCCCTGGGAGGGCCTGTTCCTCTACGCGTTCCCTCCCTTGCCTCTGCTAATCCGGCTCGTCAACCAACTCAAGAGGTCACGGTGCAGGATGATCCTCGTCGCACCTGCGTGGCCGAGGCAGATATGGTTCCCGGACCTTCTGGACTTGTCGGCGTCCCCGCCAATCAAGCTGCCGGCGGACGCGGATCTACTCTCCAGGGAAGGAGGCGCCATCCTCCACCACGACCCGAAGTCGCTGAACTTGCAGGCCTGGCTCCTGCAGCGCTAGAGTTTGGAGGATACGACATACCGGCCGATTGCAGAGAGGTTCTTGCAAAGGCCAGGGCGTCCTCGACTCTTAAATGCTACGGACACAAATGGAAGAGGTTCTCTGTCTGGTGCCACGCACAGAAGATTAACCCTCTACGGATTACGGCTCCCCAAGTGCTGCCGTACCTGCTGACGCTGGCCAAAGCTGGTCTGGCACACGCGTCCATCAAGATTCATCTTGCTGCGATCTCCCGATACACCAGAACCACGGGCCGGACGTCCTTGTGGTCTCATCGTCTGGTGAAAGAGTTCATGAAGGGACTGTTCAGATCGTTCCCGCCGGTGAAGGCTCCGGCCCCGGCGTGGGAGCTCAACGTGGCCCCGGCGTGGGAGCTCAACGTGGTGCTGACCAAACTCATGGGACCTCCGTTCGAGCCTCTGCACTCGGCCCCGTTGAAGTTTCTATCGTGGAAAACAGCTTTTCTCGTGGCCATCACCTCCGCACGACGAGTGGGAGAGATCCAGGCCCTTTCCTGCAAGGCCCCGTACTTGACTTTCCACAACACGAGGGTAGTGCTCAGGACGCACCCCTCCTTCATGCCCAAGGTACCGTCGGACTTTCATCTCAACGAACCCTTGGTGTTACCTGTGTTCTTCCCGTCGCCTTCGTCGCCGGCTGAGAGGACTTTGCACTCGCTGGATGTAGCTAGAGCGCTGAAGTTCTACGTGGACCGCACGAAAGGTTTTCGGAAGACGTCACAACTCTTTGTGAACTTTGGACCTGTCAATCAGGGGAAGGCTCTCTCGAAGGCTTCCATCTCCAGATGGCTCTCCGGCTGTATCATGTACTGTCACCGGTTGGCAAACCGACCGCTGCCTGGCCGTCCGAGAGCCCATTCCACCAGAGCGATCGCAGCTACCACGGCGTTCCTATCTGGTGTGCCCCTGCTGGACATATGCAGGGCTGCTACGTGGAGGTCGACGCACACCTTCACGAAATTCTACTGCGTCGACCGGGATTCCAGGGAGGAGTCCAGGGTCGGCCAAGCAGTGCTGCGCAACCTGTTCGCCTGAGGTGAGCCTGGTGAGGAGGTAAGATGCTTAATGTTGAGTTGATGTGATGCTTAATGTTGAGCCTTTGCCACCTCCCGTGGTTGTGCATGTGTGTACTGCTATGTATTCTTTATTCATGAGCATGTGAATCCATGCCAGACCCCATGCTGGAGAAGGAACAAGTTACTTACCTGTAACTGTTGTTCTCCAGCATGGGTCTGGCATGGATTCACATGCGAACCCTCCCGCCTACCCCTCTGCGGCTCTTCACTTGGTCATACTGCCACTTCACGTGCTTCCAAATCTGAAGATGGCTGCCAGAGGCGGTACTTAGGTAGAGGGCAGTCATTGGCTGTGGTCAGTATGACGCAGAGACCAGTGATTGGTTATTACTACGAAAGACAGATCAGAAACGAAACTGATACTGGTTTTTTCTTTACCGAGGATTCCCAGCCTGACGACGGGGAATATTCATGAGCATGTGAATCCATGCCAGACCCATGCTGGAGAACAACAGTTACAGGTAAGTAACTTGTTCCTTCACAACCCCTTCAAACCTGATATTTTATTTACAGGTTCTGCAACACTTCCACAACAAGTCTTATATCGCTCCTGTCAGGTCATTTCCTGAGGGCATGCAGCCCGCCCACATCGTTGTGTGGGCAGACCGCCGTTGCGGTCTTATCCTCCCCAGTAAGGAGGAAGTGATGTTGGGCTAGGGAGGGGGCCACGTGAAGTTCGGCAGTTCCTGCCTGGTTTTAAATAAAGGCAGTCGCAATCCTGGCTCCCGCGTGATCTTTCCCTCCTATGCGGTTCAAGGGTCCGCGTAAAACCCTACAATTGGCGACGAGGGGTATGCTGTACCCGCCCGTGCCAGTAGGAGGCCCGCAGTTGTGTGGTTGTAGCGCGTCGGCGCACCTCCGCTCCGATGGTTTCGGCGGCACGCAGAGGACCGCGGTCGAGCGGCTTGGCACGTCGGCGCTCCTCTCATGAGCGTAGACCCGCCGCAGTCAAGGAGTGCGGAGGAAGGAAGCCGCCCTCCATACACACCACGTGGGTGTGCTCGCGCTCCACATTGCGAGCCCAGCAGGCCCGCAAGTCGTCACAGGCGCCGATCCTGCCCCCCCTCTCCTTGTCGTCCCGCAGGCAGCGGGAGGCACCGCAAGGGTCAAGGAACCCTGGGCAACTATAAGGGGGCACATCACAGCCCACCTAGGCGACGCAGGGCCCTAGCAGCCAGCACAAAGCACGTGCTCCACGTGGAGCCGCGCATGCTGTAGGATTGAAGCACAGCAGCTACACAAGACTCCGGAGACACACCAGGCCTCCACTGGAGCACAACAGCCACTGCAGACATTTCTAGCCCAATGAGCCCAGCAGCATCCCCATCAGGCGGATCTGGAGCCGTGGCAGATGATCCCCAACAGGCACAAGGATCAGGTACTGCCTCACAAAACCTAGCCATACCAGGCCCATTCGATGTCAGAGCCACCTCCAACCTAGGCCCCAGATGGGTCATATGGCTCAGTGTTAGGGAGAATTCTCTGTTTAGGCTGAATTTCCCTACCTAGTGAGTCCCCCAGCAGCTTTGCTGGATTTCTGGGGTTTAATTTTTTTCTCCTGCCAAGAGTGAGACTCTTTTACCCTCACTCTTGGACATGTTGAAGTGTGTTATCTTGGACAAACCTTGTGTTGAATGGGCTATGGGGTCTTTTACTCCATAGGGCCTCATGTATTTTTGTGATGGGGGTCACACAGCACCCTCTGTGCCGTGACCCAGGGGTGTCCTAGGGACTCCCCAACATAGACTCCATACCCTGGGACTGACTACTGTCTCCCAGGGCATGTAAAGTCACCAAAGACTTTGCTAGTCTTGAATCCTGAACAGAACCAGTACAAACCATCATATTGTGGACGTACTGGCTGGGGCAATTCGATTGCCCCAGGGTCTGTTAGTCGAGGGGGCACGTCTCCGTCCCCCCTGATCGAGTTTTGGCTGGTGGCAGTGGAAACTACTTTTTATATTCGACCGCGAATATTTCCCTATGGGATTTCCCATTGTTTTAGGCTAACACATTTAATTATTTATTTACGGTAGCCTTAAACATACCGCCGGTTTATATATTTATTTTTATAACTCCGGTTGGGACTTTTTGCCAAAACTTGATTCTAAAATGGCGTTGGTGTTCACCTCTGTAACTCTAACCCAAAGTGGAGCCCTTTGTTCCACTTTTGGCGGGCTTCTCCACAGAAGCCCTCCAAAGTGGTGCCACTCTGTCTGGGGTACTTAGGAGGGGTGGAGGGGGATTTAGGCACCCTGGACTGAGTTACCTTGGTAACTCAAGTCGCACTCCGTCCTGATTGGCCCAAGTGGTGAGCCGCCCGGCTCACCACTTAGCATGTTTGAGTGACAGCTAGGCTGGGTGAATGGGGGCTTGCTGCATAAAAGCAGGGCTTTGGGGACTGGGACTTCAGAAGTCGCCACAGGACCAAGAATCCGACGAGGGAAGAGCTGAGCCGACCTGCTTCGACGACACCACCCGGTGGAGCCCTGCTGAACCGTCTCACCACTTTTTCCCGACGACCGAGGAGAACTCTTAACGGAGTGGCTCCTTCCCTTGACTGGTGGGGACAACCAGTTTTCGCCTTCTTTCCGTTCTTTGAGGTATCTCGTGGCCGCCTTGCCTGTGCCAAGCACCCCGGCATCCGGAATACCACACTTTACCCCCATACCGCGAAAGTCGGTACCAACCCTTTAACCGGAGGACTCCGCGGCTGGTTTCTTCCCGGGCAGTGCTACGACCTTTCTCTTCTGCTCTTCAGCGAGATATTCTTCTCCCCTGACCGACGTCGAGCCTTGCTGTCACTGCCTGGAACAACTGCCCCCGCTGGAGGATCCTTTCCGCTTAAGGTACTGTGTTCCGCCTGGCTTCCCTTGCCACCGACTGTACGGGGTAGATTTAGCCCCCGGCTTTCGAACCTGGGAGTGCCTGGGACACTTTGGCTACACTTTCTGAGTCACTCTAAACTCTTTTTGACTCCTTGCAAGACTTTGAATCTCTAACTAACAGTGTGATCTTGGGCACATTTTCGCTCCGGCTACTCTAAGAGTGGGCCCTGCCTAGTGACTTTTGCTCACCTGTGACTTTGTGCTTCTTTGAGCCTATTGCAAGTGGTCTGGACCTTAGAGTGGTGTGTTTAACCCATTTCTGCTTTTTCTCTCCCTTTCTTGGAAACTACTAGAGTGTCATCTAACGTTAAGCACTCACCTCTGTTTTAATTAAGTGGTGTTAACCTAGAGTTGTCTAGATAGGAGAAAGGATTGAATCTACTTTCATTATAACTGTGTTTGAAGTGTTTACTATATTTTTGCTAGAGTGTTTTTAACTTTTGTGTTTTTAAATAAATAACTATATACTTTCGAAACCAAGCTCTGGTCAGTGTTTGCTTGTGCTATTGTATGTTGGTACATATTGTGTATACTCTGCATACTGCCTAACTCTTCTTGAGAGAAGTCTGACTGCTCAGCCACAGCTACCAGGTAAATCTGGGTGGTACAGACTGCTACCAAAGGGGTTTACTGCTCTACCTGTAGTCTTAAATCTTTTGCAGTGTTCCCCAAGGGAACTGCACAGGTTTCTGCCTAACACTCAGGGATTTCAAATTCTACACCGGGGCAATCGGCCTAACCGATGACGCAATGTTAAAAAACACCCTATTCATGACAGTAGGCCCCGCTGTCAGGGACATAGCAGGTGAATTGATGAATGTAGACACTGTTACCTACGGAGAACTTCATGGGAAGCTATCAGAATACTTCACGCCCCATACTAACATTGACTATGAGCGCCATGTATTTCATACTACAAGACAGGAAAAAGGGGAGTCGCTAGACAATTTTGTGATGCGCCTATGCATCAAGCTAAAATACTGTGAGTTCCATAAATACTCCAACGAGGAGGCACTAAGATCCCAAGTCATAGCCGGCTGCATCTCGCAACCATTCAGGAAACAACTGCTCCAGAAGCAAAGGTCTCTTGAGGAAATCCTCGCTCTTGCCAGAATGGAAGCGGCAGTCGAGTTGCAGCTAGACAGTCTGGGCAAGGTCACCATTCAGCACCCGACACCTAACTCGGATACAATCAACAAACTATATGCCGCTCCCTCACAAAGCGGGAAATACACAGACGCCACGTGCTACCGATGCGGGTTCGAGTATCCACACATAGGCGACTGCCCGGCAGTAGGACAAAAATGTGCCGCCTGCGGCGGAATGGACCACTACAGAGCAGTCTGCAAGAATCCACCTGGACCTGGGCCCAGCAGACCGAAGCAACAAGAGAGGAGGAGAAGCTTGCGGCACAGCCCACCAGCTGGGAGAGGAGACAAATAGCAAATGGGACCCCGGAGAGAAGACAGAACACGAAGGAGCTCATATGCCAGGGATGACCGGAAGTCAACGGACGGATCAAGGCGATCTCAAAGAAGACAATTCGTCCGATACATCGAAATGCGATCCCCATCAGGGAGTGAATCCCAGTCATCAGAGGACGACCAACGGAAAAAAGGGTATGCGTGGGCACTCAATAACACCACGCCCACCCAACACAGTCCAACGCTCACACTTCAAGTTAACAACACACCTCTGGAGTTCCTCATCGATACAGGGGCAACAATAAACATAATAAGCGAACAGGCGTACAACTCACTCACCAATCAGCCGAAAATACGAAAGGCATCAGTGGACATATATCCATACAGAGCTACAACCCCACTACCCTGTAAAGGGACTATCTCTGCTTGGTGTGTGCACAAATCACATGCCGCGAAGATTCCCCTACATATTCTGAAGACTGAAGCCAACAGCGGATGCATCCTCAGCTTTAAGACCGCTGTCGAGATGGGCTTGGTGCACATATTGTATCAACTCATGGCCCACAAATATTTCGCCAGACCGGACTCAATCGAACAAACTTTTCCAAATCTGTTCAAAGGTCTGGGAAAATTGAAGCACAGAAAGGTACAGCTGCACATAAACCCGGACATGCCGCCTGTTGCTCAACACTATCGCGGAATACTGGTGAACATACAACGCCAAGACGAAGAAGAGCTAGACAAGCTGATCAAGCTCAATGTCATCGAACCCCATGGGTGTCCCCTATTGTCCCCGTCCCCAAAAAGTCACCCGACGGGTCAATACGCCTGTGCGTAGACATGAGGAGAGCCAGCGCCGCAATTGAAAGGGAAAGACATCAGGCGCCCAGGATCACTGACATGATCCACCTCCTCCACGGAGCACAGGTTTTGTCCAAATTGGACCTCACGAAAGGTTATCATCAAATTGAGATTGCTCCCGAATCCAGGTATATTACGACATTCGTCACACATCTGGGCCTATTCCAGTATAAAAGGCTCAGCTTCGGGATATCCTCTGCAGCCGAAATTTTTCAAGAGGAAATACACCGAGTCATCAGGCATGTACCAAACTGCCTCAACTATTCGGATGATGTCCTAGTGTTTGGAAAGACTAAAGAAGAACACGACACAGCTCTCCACAGAGTGTGCAAAGAGTTGCAAGAGGCAGGGCTAACTCTAAACAAGTCAAAATGTGAATTTGGGAAAGGCTCGTTAAGGTTCTTCGGCCACATATTCTCCAACAAAGGGATGCAACCAGACCCGGAGAAGGTAGCTGCGCTCAACTCGGCCACACCCCCGACGACCACGACGGAGCTTCGGTCTTTCCTAGGGCTGGCCAGCTACTGTTCCAGGTACCTAAAGGACTACGCAACTATCAGCAACCCTTTGCGCCTACTGATGCGAAAAGGTCAACCCTACATGTGGTCCGCAGACTGCCAGAAAGCATTCGAGGCGATACAAGACGCCATTGCAAGAGCAGAGGACATGGCTTACTTCGACGCCAAATGACACACCGAAGTGATCGTTGACGCTAGCCCCGTCGGCCTGGGCGCCATACTAACGCAAGTTGATCCGCAGGAACCCACAAAAGTATACATCGTGGCATACGCCAGCAGGAGCCTAACCCCCACAGAACAAGCATACTCCCAGGCCGAAAAGGAAAGCCTGGCTGTGGTATGGGCATGCAAGTACTTTCACCTGTTCCTATACGGCAAGGAGTTCACCATTATAACGGATCACCAGGACTTACTCACAATTTACGGCGAGCCCAAATCAAGAATGCCACCGAGGATAGCCCGATGGGGTCTACGCCTGCAGGACTATAAGTTTGTCATCAAGCACCGCCCGGGAAAAGAAGACAACCCAGCGGACTATCTGTCTCGCCACCCGACTGGCCCTGCCAACCCTCAACCATCCATCGCCGATGAATATCTTAACTATGTCCTCCACCACTTGCAACCCTTGCCCGTGGGGTGGGCAGACATAATCTCACACTCTGAGCAGGACCCGGCATTACGTATCGGACGGCACTGCATACAAGAAGACAGAAGAGCGCACATGCGCCAACAAGCGCAACAGGGACCAGAGGAGATCCAAGAAGACATCAAACAAATAGACCAGGTCCGAGACGAACTCTCCATAGTCGACGATCATGTAATACTAAAAGGGTGCAAGGTACTCCTCCCGAAATCGCTACGCACCAGAACGCACCAGAACGATCCAAATAGCCCATGAAAGCCACCGAGGAGTGGTCGCCACCAAGAGACAAGTAAGGCAAAAGGTTGGTTCCCCAGGTTGGACGCCATGGTGGAAGAAATGATAGGCCAATGCACAACGTGCGCGCAAGTAGCACCGCCTCCACACCCAAACCCACTTCACATGTCACCACTATCGGGACATGTATGGGAGGAACTTGCGGTGGACTTCTTTGGACCCCTAAGAGATGGCACCTACGTGCTGGTGCTAATAGATGAATACTCAAGATTCCCAGAAGCACAAATCATTGACAGCACCGCAGCCTCCAGCGTCATCCCAGCACTGGACCGCATGCTGTCCACATATGGAATACCCAGGGTCATAAAGTCCAACAATGGAGCGCCATTCATGAGCAGGGATTTTGAGAACTTCACAAAATACATGGGGTTCCACCACCGGAGAATAACACTGCGATGGCCACAAGCAAACGGCATGGTCGAGAGGTTCATGGCCAACATCAAAAGAACCTTACGAATAGCGGCCATACTCAATAAACCATTTGAACAAGCACTCTATCAGTTCCTCAGGGACTATCGACACACACCTCATAGCACGATGGGCATATGCCCAGCTGACCTGATGTTCCGAAGACCGATTCAGACGCGGCTGCCGGAAGATACACACTCGGCGGAGGCAACGCCCCTTGAACAGGAGGCCAGAGACAAGGATGACACAGCGAAGGCCAAAATGAAGGATACCACGGACCACAAACGGAAAGCACGGGAGTCAACCATTGAACCCGGAGACCAAGTGTGGTTGCGGCAACCCAAAAAACGTAAGGAGGATGCCACGTTCGCACTGGAACCGCCGATTGTCACACAAAGGAAGGGAACGATGATCACGGCCCAGAGAACTGACCAATCCTCGGTCACTCGAAATGTGTCGTACTTCAAACCTTGGAGGAATCACATGGAGGACCTACAGGACGGAGCTGATTACAGTGACGACGACCACAGTTCAGACAACCCCTACCTGGGGGAGTGGGAGGCCTCAGAAGGCGAGGACAATTTGTCGCGACCTGGCCAGACTGAGAGGACACCGTGCTACAGCAGTCGACCTCAAAGAAGCCGCATTAAACCTCATACACTGATAGAAGAGCTGGAGTGAGGAGGAGCAAGCGTCTTGCTTGTTAAAAAGAAGGGAGATGTCAGGTCGTTTCCTGAGGGCATGCAGCCCACCCACATCGTTGTGTGGGCAGACCGCCGTTGCGGTCTTATCCTCCCAGTAAGGAGGAAGTGACATTGGGCCAGGGAGGGGGCCACAGGAAGTTCGGCAGTTCCTGCCTGGTTTTAAATAAAGGCAGTCGCAATCACTCCTGGCTCCCGCGTGATCTTTCCCTCCTATGCGGTTCAAGGGTCCGCGTAAAACCTTACAGCTCCTAATGCACACAAACACATAGAGATAGTGGCAGTGACAGAACAGAAAGTCTTCGGAAAAAGGCAAAATTCCACATAACACATTGCTGTTGATAAGCTTTTCACTGTACCAATATTTAGCAGAGTCAAGGACCACCAACGTTCTATAAAAAAGTATTTCATTTACATTTATAGACCCTCATTTCCTCTTACTAAATCAACATATTGTTCAACATTGTTCAAAAAACACGTGTCATCTTCAGTGCCCCTCATAACTTCTCGCTAGTTCAACATATGATTCAAACACATGTTTGGTAGGTACCACGTCACTTTTCTTTAACTAAATCAACTAACATCTATACTCTCATTTTGGGGTTTAAGTCCCATTTCAATACCAAAAGTCCTGTTCATCCTTTATCCTTTCTGTAAAGAAAAGGCACAACATTTCTAAAGTCATATCACAATGCTCAAGTCACTGAAGCAATATTGTCTGGAGCAATATTGGGTAAAGTGGCACACCACTTTTAAAGTCAAATCACATTGCTCAAGACTCTGAAGCAATATAGTGTATAGGCACTGAAACCTATTCTAAATCAAAATAAAGCTTAAATCAATACAACAATTATATGCATCTCAGTATATATGATAATATTCAATGCAAAGCACAAAAATACAGCTAAGGACCATAACTGTTGCACGCTATTCAATCAAGCCAAAACCCATTGCATCTCAATCTATAACATGACTCTAAGGTTAATCTCAGAGCTAGCATCTCCTGCAACCTCTGCCATGTCATCAGCATAAGCACCAGCTGAAGCCCTGGCGTTTGGCCTGCAGCATATGCATAGGGTCTTGCGATGGGAAATCCCCCTTACCATAAATGCTGTGCCTTGGTTTGCAAATTCTCTGCTTCTGAATCTAATTTAGAAGTAGCTTCCCTATTCAATTGTATGATGTAGGTTAACAATATGGTTGGTACCTCTCCTCCGCTTCTTTCTGAATTATCATGCCTCAGCTTCTTGCTCAATCATCTTCACAGCTTCAAGCTAAATTATTTAAAGGCCCTAAATGTCCATATTTCAAGGATCTAGCAAAATGTTCTCTTGCTATTTAGCTACTTTGCAATATAATTTGTATTTTGTTTATTTGTATAGCGCGCCTAGCCCAAAGGCATCTGGGCGCATATCTTGAGTTCCAATGACAGATTTGCAGACAGAGTAAAGAATATATAAACAATGTAAAATGTACAAAGCATGAAATACAATGAATGGATGTAGAATATATATACAGTCAGGGTTACAAAATTACATATACAGTGATGCAATCACAGTGTATGCCGGGCAATGGCAGCATCGAGGCACAGAGTCATTGAGTAGAACGATTGTCTTGAGCAGAGAGCCACAGTTTGGCTTTGCTCTTGAAGGACTGAAAGGAAGGTTCTGATCTAAGAGGGTTGGGCAGGGTATTCCACACTTTGGTAGCTGGGACCGGGAAATTAACCCTACCAGCTTTCTGCAGCTTGAACCTGGGAATGGAGAGGCAGTGGGCTTGGGCAGCTCTCTGAGGTCGGGTAGAGGTGTGGGTTGTGAATCGGCTGGCCAGATAAGGGGGAGCCTGGTTGGCCAGACACTTGTGGGTGAGAGAAAGCGTTTTTAGGGAGATTTCTCTGAGCTAACGAGAGCCAACGTAAATTACGTCTAGGGTCAGAGATGTGCTGATTCCTAGGAATATTTAGGGCAGCCCTGAAAGCGTTGTTCTGTTTGACGTTGAAGTTTATTTAGGTTCTTGGCTTGTCCCTAGATAAAGGGCATTACAATAGTCAATCTTTGACATAATGAGTGTTCTGGCAAGAATGGTGCAGTTAGCAGTAGTCCGGGAGGGTCGACAAGCTGTAATGAGTTTGCACGTATAAGCAGAGGCTGAGCTTACAGCATTGGTTTGTCTAGACAGTGATAGGGTAGAGTCAAGGTAGAGGCCTAAAGTTTTAGTGTAATTGGATACCTTGATGTTATTGCCGTCAATGGTGAACGACTTGAATGAGGGATCTAATTTATTAAGACGTTGATGGGACCCCTGGATAAGGAGATACATCTTATCATCGTTGAGGCAAAGCTTGTGTTGTGCCATACGCGCCTGAATAACCAGATAGACATCATTTAAGGATTTAGTGTCCACTGAATGGTCACCAGTGATAGGGATGAATATCTGGGTGTCATCAGTGTAATTGGTGTGAGTGACAGCCAGATAATCAACAATATCGAAGAGTGGTTTATTGAATACGTTATAGAGTGTCGGTGACACACAAGAGCCTCGAGGGACACTGCAGTGAATGGGTGAAGGCTCCGCTGAGGCTGAAGGGGAGAAGACCCGCATAGATCTGTGTTAGGGTTGGCTCTTATACTTGCATGTGTGCTGAGCCAGGATTGATGTCACCATCAGAATGTAGGCTGTGAGTCTGGAGTGTGAGACTAGAATGTTTGGGGTTGAATGGGTTCTAACCCAGGCAGTTAGATTATGTGAGCCTGGGTGGTGGGAGCCAGTGGGCTCCTGTCCCTTTCCTCTTTATCTCCTAATGACTTGTTGACATCTGATCCTGTAACCTAAGAGGCTAATAAAGTAACCACTATGCGTACCTGGCCTGTGTATCCTGAGTGTCCTTTGGAATGAACCCTATGACCAAGAGCCGGTCATTAACAATTGGCGACGAAGGTGGGATGGTCCAAGGTATGGTGAAGGAGGACCTTGGAGTGGACACCAAGTGAAGCAAAAGGAGATGCAGGTACCTGTGTGATGTCATGTGAGAGAGGAGAAGAGACTCTGCTGCGGGGGTGCAGGCAAGAGGACAAGTGAATGAAAGGAGAGAGGGAGAGCCCACTGCCCCCCATAGACTGTTTGCGCCCACCACCCAGGGCTGTTTGAGCCAGTCCACCAGGCTGGAAGGGACAGCCTGTCAGAGGAGACTCCTGGGAAGAAGGTAGAGTGCCCTGTTTGAGGCCAGGAGTCATTAGAGGCTGTCCAAGAGTCTGGAGAAATGGAAAACACCCAGGGCTGTTTGAGCCAGTCCACCCAGGGCTGGAAGGGACAGCCTGTCAGAGGAGACCCCTGGGAAGAAGGTAGAGTGCCCTCTTTGAGGCCAGGAGTCATTAGAGGCTGTCCAAGAGTCTGGAGAAATGGAAATTACCCAGGGCTGGAAGGGACAGCCTGTCAGTGGAGACCCCTGGGAAGAAGGGAGAGTGCCCTGTTTGAGGCCAAGAGTCATTAGAGGCTGTCCAAGAGTCTGGAGAAATGGAAAGCACTCAGGGCTGTTTGAGTCAGCCACCAAGTACTTCTTTAGTCAGCCCCCAGGGCTGTTGCAGGCGGCCACCCAGGGGTGTCAGAAGCACCCTGCCCCATGGAGCCTGGGGCAAGGATGGCCTGTTGGAGTCTGCCAGGAGCAGGCCCCCTGGTACATGAGGAGACATTGGCAGGGTTACATGAGGCTGCCCAAGTGTGCCACCATTTCCTGAGTGACTATGCCAGCATTATTTAAAAAGGGGAAGTGTAATTTCCATGCCAAGTAAGCGTAATTGTGCCTTTTATGCACCTGGAGGCTAAAGGTTTTAATGAGAATAGACGCTATGCTGATTTGGTCTGAGGTGGGGACCATGCAATGAGAAAATGGTTACTGTTTGGGTTTGGGTATGATAGTAGTTTTTGGGGATGATTAGTTTATGCTTGCAGAAGAAATTTTGGAGTTTCATTTAAAAGTAAAATGTCATAATGGATTGAGCAACGATGTGGCAAGCAGTGACTGAAGAGTACTGTTGTGCATTAGTAGTGAATTACCATGAGAAGTATTAGTGAGAATGATGTTGCACTTAGAATAGGAGATGCATTTTATTTTAGATGTAACCATTTTGAGGCATTGCAGGTTGGTTTTAGAGTTGGCCCCAGTTGGCAACATGGACGTTTAGGTCTCATTTAAAGTTGGTTTCCACATTTGTGTTGTGACAGGGGTTGTGTGTGAGTGGCACATATGAGGTTGATTGAGGTGGACAATCAAAGGGTGTTGATCCTATTATGCTTAGTATAACGTTTTGAGGCATTTTAGCATATTAGGTTACCTGTTTAATGGCGACATGGACTTTTAGAAAATGTGACTTGGATGTACTATGTTTCAATGTTCTGATCATCCTAAGACTATGTTTTGCTTGTGTGTGTGTGGTGTGAGATTTGTGATCTTAAAGCACAATAAGAGTGATGTTGGTCATTAATAGTTACCACAATCTTTGAGTCATTTCAGCATTTAGAGTTGCCCATGCTTTGGCAACATGGACTTTTAGGAAATGAGATCTGCAATTTATAATGTGATTATTGATATGTCATTGCAATGCTTACTATAACCATTTTTGAGGCATTGTAGGCGTGATGTTCTGTTTGTGCGTGTATGGATGTGCAACCCATGATGACTGCCAGAGTGACTGCAGCGCTCCTTAGCAGTTAACATTCTATGCCGGGGTTGTCTGTATTTTGAACATCCTGTGTTTGTGTGAGTGTTGTAGCAGTATGTGAATGTTTTAGTGTTGGTGCATGACCAGTGTTGGGTTTTGAAATCTTTTTTATTGTTTTTTGGAATATGTTTTAATTGATGTACATGACCAGGGTTGGTCAGGGGACTCTGCGGAGTTGGAGGTGTTTGGTGTTTTGAGGCCCTGTGGGGTTAGTGATGTTACTAGTGGTAGGCTAGTATAGAACCTAGTTGGAACTTTGATTAATTGGTTAGTGACTCTGAGGGGTCCAGAGGTACCTAGTAGGAGACTAGTACCATAAGCTTTGCAAAGCTGTGTTTTTGTGATGATTGGTGGCTCTGAGGAGTTCACATGAAACCTAGTGAAGCTTTTATGTTGTTTTGGATTGTGGCTCTGCGGAGCAGTCCAGAGGCATCTAGCAGGGGACTAGTGCCTGAAGCTGTGTGAAGCTTCTATGTTGTTTTTGAAGGTGTCTAGCTCTGCGGAGTTTACTTGAAGCTGTGTGAAGCTTTGATGTTTCTGGTGACACTGGAGTTGTTAAGGTCCAGGGATTGCTTGGAATTCTGGAGATGCAAGTTACATTGCATTTAGTGTTTTCTTTTAACTTTAGGTGACTTTTGGAATTGTTCTCGAGTCCGCTCTTGATTAATTTCAGAAGCCTGGCAACGTTTCATCTGCAGCTGTGTTCACTTTGGGGTGTTTATTTGGTTTTGAAGGGCTCATTTGTCTGGCCAACATTTGTAGCGTTATGCTGGTGGTGGTTGTTTAGTGACAGCTGGTTGCGTTTCTTTATTGGTGTGATGAGGTGAGTGACTGGTGATTAGGTGTGTCTGTGTTGCTTGAATTTTGGAATGGATTTGACAGCGGCATGAGTTGTGACTGTGGTTTCTTGGTGACCCAGGTAGATTGTTGGGTTGTTAGTAAGTATCTTGCGCAGTTATGACAGTACCTGGTTTTTCCCGGTTTTGGGAGTTAGTACTCGGAAGTGGCAGTCCGAGGTTCCTTTGTGGCAGAGAGGAACGGAAGGAGCTTTGTGTTTGGTTGGTCTTGGTAGTGTTGTGGTTTGTTTGCCGAGGTGGGCGGTTAGTGCTCGAAAATGGCAGTTCGAGGTTCCTTTGTGGCAGGCGGGAACGGAAGGCGATTTGTGATGTTTTGATTGGTTAGGAATGTTAGTTGTGGCGGCTGGGACTGTCATAGGATGTTAGTTACGCCTGTTTGTTCAATCTCTGGGGTTAGCGGAACTCTGCTGAGAGTGAGGTGTGTCTTGCTGTTGTGAAAGTGTGTGTTGTTCTTTATGCAAGAGGAGGAGGTGTTAGGGTTGCTTTCTCTAAGTGTGTGTTTGAGGTGTGTTTGTTTGTTGTAGGAAAGGAGGTGTTAGGGTTGGCTCTTATACTTGCATGTGTGCTGAGCCAGGATTGATGTCACCATCAGAATGTAGGCTGTGAGTCTGGAGTGTGAGACTAGAATGTTTGGGGTTGAATGGGTTCTAACCCAGGCAGTTAGATTATGTGAGCCTGGGTGGTGGGAGCCAGTGGGCTCCTGTCCCTTTCCTCTTTATCTCCTAATGACTTGTTGACATCTGATCCTGTAACCTAAGAAGCTAATAAAGTAACCACTATGCGTACCTGGCCTGTGTATCCTGAGTGTCCCTTGGAGTGAACCCTATGACCAAGAGCCGGTCATAACAATCTGTTATCAAGGAAGGATCTAATCCAGGAGGTGTCAGAGTCAGAGAAGTGGGCAGCTGATTTGAGATGCCGGCAGAGGATTTGGTGGTTAAACAAATCAAAAGCTGCTGAAAGATCTAGTAATAGTAGAAGGGCCAGTTTCCCGTTATCTTTCAGTTCCTCAATTTGAGTTTTTAAATCCATGAGGGCAGTTTTGGTAGCATGCCTGGGAAGGTTTGAGTTTGTGGATGATGATTTCAACCTCATAGATAGTTAGTTGTGAGAAGATGAAGCGTTTATAGGTGTGAGTGATGGGGGTGTTCGTGCTAGTGGGGGGTTGAACTGCTGGTCTATCTGAAAGCAACTTTGTTTGGCGTTGATTTTGGATTGGAGAGTGGCGATTTTGTCAAGGAGCGCTTTTTGTATATTCGAGCACCATGTGCTGTCTTTGCTGCAAGAGTCAGGGGGAGTTACGGGGATTTGAGTTCTTTCAGAATCTTGAAAAGCTCTTTGGTGTTGGAATTAGCTTGCATAATGCGCTTGTTATAGGTGTCTTTTTTTTTTTGGAAGATATACTCTTTGTCGTTAAGGGACGCTATAATGAGGCTGTCCTTGTTGGCATCAGAAGGATGACTTTTCCAACAGGCTTCAGCGTTTCGTTTTTTTCTTTTCGTAAAACTCTCAAGTGTGGCGTGAACCAAGAATTGAGGTGTGAACGTGGTTTAGGTTTCCTAAGTTTGATTGGGGCAATGGCGTTCATTGCTTTGAGCATACTATGGTTGAAGATATCAACTAATACTGTGGGGTCCGTGCCTGGTGATGACACTTTGTTTAGAATGGGAAGGATAGGTGGGAGCAATTTTTCGCTTGTTATGTCCCTTTTGTTTCTGGTACGAATTGCGGGAGCAATATCATGTTTGAGGCTTTGGTCATTAATATTGAAGGTAATCGTATGATGGTCTGACCAAGCTCAGGGTAGGTTAGACTGTAGGTTAATGCTGCAGTTTAAGTCGACTAACCAGTCTGTGATGTGGAAGCAGTAGCGGCCGCCCTGGATCACGGGAGAAAGGAGGGGGTGGCGGAAGAGATCAGCCGGGTGCCAATGCTGGCCTTTAAGGGAAAGGAAAACAGCAAAAAGACTAAAGATCCCAGAATACCACACGGAATACCGCATCACGGAGGGGCCCAGCAATGGGAAAAGAAAGGAAACTAAGGAAAGGGAAAACTGGGTTTCTTTATCGTATCAGACCCACCAGAACAGACACGAAGTACAGGGTTAACCCACAGCGGGCGGAGCAGGGAGGAGGTGGGGAATCAGGGTCAGGTGTGATAAAACCGTTGCTAGGAACACCCGAGGCTGATTAAGGGGGAGGGGCGGGGCAAGGGTTAAAAGCAACTCCAAGAGACTCAAACAGGGTCTTCTCTTGCAGGAACAGCAAATAACATAACATGTAAATAAAAAAATAAAGCATTTGAAAAAAAAAAATTCGACATTATTTTTTCGACATTTTTGTAATTCGACCAAATGTTTTCAACATTTTAACCTGACACTGTAATCTTCAGCCATACTTGGAATGAACACCTGGCACATTTGACCCAAGTGATACAAGCATTAAAAGCGGCTGGTCTGCACATTAACCCCAAAAAGTCCAAACTGGCAGCACACACCACCAAATATCAGGGGTATGCAGTGGGAGGTTGAGTGATAACCCCACTGTTGGACAAAATTCAAGCCCTACAGAAGCTGCGGCCTCCTGAATGTAGGAAAGACATACGAGCCTTCCTGGGATTTGTGGGGTATTACAGGAGATTCTTACCACACTTCTCTACCATAGCTGCACCCCTTACAGATGCGCTGAAAACAAACCGTCACCTACAGATCACCCCGGCGGCCGTGCAAGCTTTTCAGAAACTGATCCTGATGATTTCCACAAAACCTGTGCTCCATTGTCCTGATTTCTCGAAGGAATTCTATTTACAGGCGGATGCCTCGGGATGTGGTTTAGGAGCGGTGTTTTCACAGGGTATGGAGCAACACCTTTGCCCAATAGCCTTCATCAGTAGGAAATTGCTTCCACACGAGATTCCGTACTCAACGCTGGAGAAAGAATGCCTGGCAATAAAGTGGGCGGTGGAGTCTCTCCGGTATTACCTACTGGGAAGACGGTTTACCATTTTTACCGATCATGCACCCCTGAAATGGTTAGCCACACAAAAAGACTGAAATCATAGGGTCCTGCGATGGTTTTTGACGCTACAGCCTTACCAGTTTGTGACTGTTCATAAACCAGGAAAATATCAGATGGTGGCTGATTACTTGTCATGTGCCATGGACCTTCCCGAAAGGCATGAGTCCTCGGGGGGGAGTATGTGATGTGGAAGCAGTAGCGGCCACCCTGGATCACAGGAGAAAGGAGGGGGTGGCGGAAGAGATCAGCCGGGTGCCAATGCTGGCCTTTAAGGGAGAAGAAAACAAGAAAAAGACTACAGATCCCAGAATACCACACGGAATACCACATCAGGGAGGGGTCCCACCGATGGGAAAAGAAAGGAAACTAAGGAAAGGGAAAACCGGGTTTCCTTATTGTATCAGACCCACCAGAACAGACACGAAATACAGGGTTAACCCACAGCGGGCCGAGCAGGGAGGAGGTGGGGAATCAGGGGCAGGTGTGATAAAACCGTTGCTGGGGACACCCGGGGCTGATTAAGGGGGAGGAGCGGGGCAAGGGTTAAAAGCAACACCAAGAGACTCAGACGGGTCTTCTCTTGCAGGAACAGCACGTGGCGATGGGCGCCGCACCCGATTGGAGTGAGACCAGCGGACAGTACAAGTGGGCTTACTAGGAAGAAGCGGAAAACCCACAGATTGACGCCATACCTGGTCCGAGGCTCAAAACAGCATTCCAGAGAAGAAAAGCGGCACCCGGAGGAAAAGGATTACGAGGTATGAATTGTGGACAATTGCTATTTTATTTTATTTCGTTTGCCGGCAGGCGAGCAGGTTGAGGGGTGGAAGCCTATACGCGCCGGGGAAAGATAAGAGACTATTTGGGACTTATAAAAGCATAACCCCTGAATTGCAAGAAAAGCAAGGTGCAGCGCCATTGCCAGCGAGGTGAAATGAACCGTCGTCCGTTTGTCTGAATTCAATGACCTGTGAAGTGCTAGTTGTGAAAATAAACAACTTTGAAAGAAAAACCTCATTTGTCTCCGGCTGACTACTTAACACAGTCAAGTGTTTTCCCCTTGATATGAGTGGGTTCTTGAATGTGGTGAGAGAAGCCCAGGTCAGTTAGAGTGTTGGCAATGTCAGAAGCTTTAGGGTTGTTAGAGTCTTGGAAGCCCAGGTTAAGATCACCAAGTAGGATACTTTGAGATTTAGTCTTAGATTTATCTACTAGTAAGGACATAATGTTGTCAGCGAAGGGAGTAACAGGTCCAGGCTGCCTGTAGATGAGATGCAAGGTAGCAGTTTGGTTGGGTGAGATGGAAAGTTTGACTGATAGTAGCTCTGCTGATGGAATCTGTTGATTGGGGATACAATGCTAATACATTCCTCTAGGAGCCTCTTTGAGCATTAAAGTGATTTCAGTATACAATTGCTATTTTCAGCACTACTGTTGCTAACCTATGTATTGCAGTCTAGACGGCACTTTAAGCATGTATTACCCTACGTGCTCTTTTTCTTCAAGGCAATGCATTCTAATCGACCTTTTAAAGCCAATGCTATTTCTACTATTATGAAGGGGAATTCTGAGATGAGATGGTGTCTCACCTGTTGCTCCTGCCCTGCAGAGCAGAATGCGGTGAAATACAATGACAACAGGAGGTGCACCTCACCCATGATATGCAGCCCTTTGAGGCTGGGTCAGATCTGCAGGTCCAACTAGCTTGAGGAGGGCACCAAATGGTATGTTAGATGTTGAACCAGTTTTGCGCACTGACTAGGCTTTCTCTGGTTGAGAGAGTCAAATCATTATCTTATGAAAGATGGCTTTAGCAATGGTGGTTGCGGCAGTTTTTCTGGCATCTACCTTGGCCAGTGGTTGACTAACAAATGGCTCCTAAACATCTTCATATATAAACAGTGCTGGACTCGGGGTGGCCCACGCTCACCTATAAGGAGACTTGCAGCATTCAATCTCTGAAAGGTTATCCACTCATGGATATGTTTGTGCAATCATGATGTGCTTGGGTATGGATTAGGGTGTCTTTAACCCCTACCCAGTCCAAACCAGTTCCAAAGACGCAGCTGCGCTTCCCGAGCTCTTGGCCATATATGGTCATACTTAGCTGTGAACAGAGGGGAGACAGTCAAATAAAGCCAGTGCTTTACAAAAACTGGGCTTAACACATAAGGTATCCATGTTGGTCATTATGTCGAACAAAAGGCAACCTGCATTGAAAACACAGCGGTGCACTTAAACTATATATAAACGAGGGTTAACACTGCCACCAGTTTGTCAGGAATGCATTGCCTAACTGAAAATTCACACAGTGTAAAATGAAATGGAGATCAGGGTCGCCCGCACTACTGGCCATACAGATCAGTAGTGCCACACAAAAAGTTACAGTGGGGGTGTGAGGAATTGGACCATCCGCACGGGGAGAGTGTGCTTGTCTGGGCTTTTAGATTACATTTTTTTTTAAATTTTAAAACATGTTTTTATTGTTTTCGCAGTATAAACATATGCATTTTAACAGGGACACATTCCCTCAACTCCCCCTTAAGTCCCCCCCTTCGTCCCCCATCCCCTTCCTGAAGATATGCTCCTAGTTCCGGATATTCTCGGGAAAGTCTATGATGTAAATATGTCTGCAATTCTGATATTGTGTGGGCACCATTGTTCCATATAGTCCGATTGTAGGTATTCCAGGATCCCCCCATTCCTTCATGAATGATCAATTCGAGCCCTGTAGATGGTGTGTGATCTTTTCCATGGTAATTGTGACCAGACCTTTTGTAGACAAGTGAATATTAGTGTTGGGTCGTGCTTCTTCCAGTTTTGGGCGATTGTTGCCCATGCCGCAATGACCAGGCCCATGAAGCTTCTGCGTTGTGCTTTGTTGTATTTCTTGGTTTGATGATCTATCATTCCGCATAGCCACACATTCTCCCCCAGTTGGTCCGCCTCTGGGAACATCTTTGTCATTTCAGTTATCAGTTCCAACCAAAATCCCTTGACTCCTTGGCAGTCCCACCAAATGTGCCTCCACGTGCCGGCTTCTGGACAGTCTCTCCAACAGCGGTCAGAGGTTTTCGGGTACATGTTGAGCCTCTCCGGTGTGTAGTGCCATTGGGTGACCACTTTTATCGACATTTCCCTGGTCTGCACAGCTCGTGTTAGTTTTGGAATGCCCGCCCACAACGCCTGCCATTGCTGTATTGGTATTTCTACCCCTAGTGTTCTTTCCCATCTTTTCATGTACGCCCATTTTATTTCTTCATCCTGTGTGTTGATGAAGTTATAGAGTGTAGAAACCAACTTCTTGGCTCCTGAATTGGATATGATGTAATTTTCAAAAGGGGTAAGTTCCCTCGTGGCCACTTGCGTTATTTCTGGAGTTGCCAGCCAATGTCTGAGCTGTTCGTACTTGTACCTGTCCGCTTTTGTTAAGTTCCACATGGTTTTACATTCTGTAAATGACCTTACTCCTTTGTCATGGAACATTTCCCCTATTTTCCTGCACCCTGCCTCTTCCCATTTCTCAAAGGCCCCATGTTCTTGTCCTGGTAGGAATTGTGTGTTCCTGCAAATGGGTGTGAAAGGGGCTGTCTCCGTGGTCATGGTACCCTTCCGAGTTTGTTCGTCCCAGGCGTTCAGTGTGGATTTCATGATTTCACTAATGCGAAGATTAGGGTGTCTGTGTTGTTGAAGCTTCCATAGGACATCTTCCAGCGGGGTTCTAGCAACCGCCCTGTCTGGGGCTACCCAGATCGTTTGTTGGTCATCCCCAAGCCATTCTATAAAAACACCAACAGTTGCGCTGCTTGGTAATATTTCTTGAAGTGTGGGAGTGACATTCCCCCCTCTCTGACGTGTGTCATTAGGACTGATCTTGCGACCCTTGGGGGCTTCCTATTCCAGATATAAGACGAGATTGTCTTTGACAGTGACTTGAAGAAAGAGTTAGGAATTGTTATCGGGAGGGCATGGAAATGGTACAGCAGCTTGGGGAGAGTGTTCATTTTCACCGATTGGATTCTATCCCACCAGGATATCATTAGCGGGCACCAACACTCCAGGTCCTTCTTCACTCTGGCTAGTAGTGGGGGGTAGTTCTCTTTTTCTCCAGCATTGGATCTTTCATGGATTCACATGCTTAGAATATTCCCCGTCATCAGACTGGGAACCCTGGGTACATTTATAACGCCGTTTTTCCATAGGAAAACTTCGACACTTTTGTGTCCTATCCACGTCGTTTTTGGGCTGCTCACGCATGCCCCGATAGGACGTAGCGGTATAAATGCCCCGCCCCCGCGGCTCCCTTCAGATTTCAACCATCTTCCAAAGTAGTGGGATCACCTCGCGTCATATACCACTCGGCAGACAAGTGCGACATATGTAAGGGCTTCTCCCAAAAGGCTCTTAAAGACCGGAGTCGGCGGTTGGTGGCCTGGTTGAGCGATGGAGCGGGTGCGTACCCGCCTTCGGAGGTAGGCTCCACGCGCAGCGTGACCTCGGCATCAAAATCCCTGCCGTTCGGCATTGGCTGAACCCCTGGTGAAGAAACCATGCCCTGCAGAGAAGGGGTCTTCGGGAAGCCAATCCGCAAGGGAATCTTCACTGAAGAAAACCTCATCGTCATCATCATCGTCAAAAAAGGAGAGAAAGGAGAAGTCGAGATCCTCCTCAGGTGATCACCATAGATCATCCTCGAGTCGAGAGTCTTGAGAAACACAGGTCAAGTTCAAAAAAGGCGGGAAGGCCTCAGGGAGCTGCGCAGATACCACCGTCGTCGACGGGAGGGCGATCGTCGACTCTCTCACTACCAATGACGCAGTTGGTTTCGTCTGTTATGCCGCAGTCGACCGGAGGTATTCGACCTGGTTTTACCGGAAACCTTGCTGCAACAGGAGGTGGCCTTGTCTGTATCCTTTGTGGACAAGGAGTGTGAGAGGATAGCTGGGCCTGCAGAGCTCGGGTTACAAGGGGTTAGCAAGCTGACTCTTTCCAGCGGGACAAATATCCCGGTTACAACCCCTCTTCTTAACCCGCAGTCTGGACAAGAAGTTACCTCAACTGGCAGCTCTGACCATATCGACCGTTGACGAACCTGGCCCTTCCCGTCGGCCAGCTCTGACGGTGTTGACGGCAATACCGGCATGTGAGGACCTCACAAGTGCACGCCTGGAGGAAGGAGAGCTGCCGGACTCAGACTCAGACAGAAGGTCCTTATCGGATATTTCGTTATACTCTACTATTTTGTCCCTAATTGCTTCTCCGGTAGCCGGGTCTAAAAGAAAATCCTGTGGTAGTCTCCACCGCCATAGCCCCCCTCCTTTCCCCGGGGTCCCGATGTCCAGCCAGAGTGGGGCATGGTCTGACAGCGCAATGGGACCCAGTTCCATCCGTTGAATTTTGCCCATCATCCCCACCGAGACCCAGAAGTATTCTATTCTCGACATGGTATTATGTACATGCGAGTAGTAAGTGAATCCGTTGTTTTGATCCTTCAGTTACCTCCATGAGTCACACAGCGCCATCTGTTCCATTTTTTGCTTGAGGTGTTTGCAAGGGGCGCCCTGGTTTTGCGGTCCCCCCCACACTCCTGTCAAGTCGGGGGTGCCATGCCATGTTCATATCGCCCCCCCAGTATTACCTCTCCCTTCGCAAACCCCTCCAATTTCCCCATTGTATCCCTCAAGAATCTGTCTTGGCCTGTGTTTGGTGCATATATTGATGCCAGAGTAAGCCTGGCACCCTCTAGCATGATATTGGCGAACGTGACCCTTCCCTCCCTGTCCGTCTGTTTATCTAGTAGTGTTGCGTCAATTCCCCCCGAGGTTTCTATAAGTACCCCAGCTCTTTTTCCTGTTGAATTTGATTGTGCCAGTACATTATAGCCTCTGAGACGTACCTTCCTTCTGTCCAGGGCCCTTATGTGTGTTTCTTAGAATAGCAAAATGTCCGCCTTCTCCCTCCTCAGCATATTCTCTACTTTCTTTCTTTTCACTGGGGAGTTCAGGCCCCTTACATTTAAAGTTAGTATTCTAATTTTCCCCATTGTTTCTGGCCCTGATTGGTTGCCATGTGTACCCTAGTGCCGTGATCTCCGTTATCTTCAGGAGTAACCCACAGCACCCTCCCCCCGAAGTTCCTAACTTCCCCCCAACTTTAAACAAACAACCAACTTTGATCCCGAGGAGGGCCTGGGTACCTATGGATGCTAGGGCATTGCGCCTATCGCTCCCTGCCCTCTGTGGACTTGGGTTTAACTTTGCGGGGAGTCCTAAACCCTGCATCTTCCTCAGACCTACTTTGTGTCCGTACCTGATCCCAGCTAGGCCGCTGAGAATTGCTGTTCTTTGTTGCATGTCTCTCCAGGTGCTGCTGTCTGGGGATGCCCTCTGTTTCCGCCTTGCCTGAGTGTTTCCTCTACTCCACTGTCGTTGGTTTGGAGTTTCCCCGTCCAGTTAGTTTCTTTTTCTGCTGCACCACTTCCCAACCTCTCTGCCTTTTTTGTTGATCCCCCTTTGCTTTTGTGCCCCTGTTACCTTCCTCCTCTGCCTGTATGTCCATTATATGTAGCCCTTCTTCCCAGGTTGTCACTCTCCTTTGCTTTCCTTCCCACTCAAATAGTAGCCCGAATGGGAATGTCCATTTATACCTTATTTCTTTTGCGACCAGCTCTCTTATCAGTGGTGCCATTTCCCTCCTTTTTAGAAGCGTCACTGATGGCAGGTCCTGGTATAACTGTATGTCTGCCCCATTCATCCATATATGGTCTACCTGCCTCGCTCTTCTCAGGATGAGTTCTTTCTGTGGATATGAGGAAAGGGTTGCCAGCACATCTCTAGGTCTTTCCCCAGGGGCCCCTGTTCTTTTTGGGCCCACTCTATGTATGCAGTCGATCCCTATGCTGTCCGCATCTCGTGCTTCTATTAAGTCTCTGAACACTTCCTGTACCGCATTCTTGAGATCCTTATCCAACACAGTCTCAGGCATATTTTGAATGCGTATATTCAATCTGCGGGACCTTTTTTCCAGGTCCTCGCATTGGATTTCTAGGTTGTGAGTTAATCGCACTAAGTGTTCTTGGGTTTCGCTGTTCTGTAAAGCTTCATCTTCTGCATTCTGCACAATTTTCTCTAGGGTGTTGGTCCTTTCTTCCAACTTGGCTACATCCAGTTTCAGGTCTTGCACTATCTGTTTCATATTGTTCCTCATTGTGGCGAATTGGTCTTGTACAGTCGTCATGAATCTGTCTTGCAGCTCCACAAACCAGGCGTACATGTCATCCCTTGAGGGGGGTAGATTGCTTGTGATGGGGGGAATGGAGTCAGATGGGGGGTCTTCATTTGTCCTTCCCCTGGTAGATATAGGGGTATCGGATGCCCACATTTGTAATATTCTTGTGTCTTGTTTAGTCAATTGGTGGTTCGTTTGGGTCGCGCCCCCCTTCCCCTTCGCCTTGGACATTGCCTTTGTGTAGTGGTGTTTTCACTTGGTTTCCTCTGCTCCTTAGTGGGGCGGTAATGTTGTGCCCACTGGTTTTTGCCTCTGCTGGCCGGTTCTTGTTTTGGTGGGGGTGGGCCTGCTTGATTATGGGCCTTCTGGCTTAATACTTCTTGGGAGCTTGTTCCCCCTTCAGCCTCCTGAGGACCCCACTGCTGGTAATGGAACCGGGGGGGCTAGAGGGGTGGATTCTTTGTCTGCCTCCTCTCTTTCAATCCACCCTGCACCTCCTCTGTTAATAGTTCGTTCACCTGAATGGGGGGGCAGTTTCCCCCCTGGGGTTCGATGGCTATATGTGGATGCACAATATAGGGGGGGAGACCCCAGCCCTGGGTAGTACTGCCGGTGTCTACCGTGTTGGATGTGGGGAGGCGTCGTGTCACCTGCAGCTCTCCAGCTCTGCCTGGACCTGTCCTGGAATCTCTTCGGTTCCCCCTCTGCCCGCGCCTCTCTGCTGTTATTCTGAGCCCGTCCGTGGCTCCGGAGCTCAAAGGGGGAGTCTCCCTCTCCCTCGGATATGTATCGAATCCTCACGCGGTATGCACCGCGCTGCCTGGGTTATCGCCGCGGTTTCGGTTCCCTGTATGCCGCTGTAGACCAGCTCCCCGGTGTTATCCACGACACACTCCGTGGGGGAGGGGCGGATCGTGCGTCGTACACCGGCAGACTCCTGTGCCTTCTCACTGCGTGCCCTCGCCGCCGCTGGACCCCCTCCACCAGGTCGGTGTGTGCCTCTTGTAGATATGCCTATCTTGTCCTTGTCCTCTGCTGGTATCAGGTTTGTCAGAGTCTTTTAAGGCTTCCCTCCCTTCCTCGTCACCTGAGGTATCCGTAGGGTAGTCTTGTGCCACCGACCTTCTTCCTGGGCGTCTTCGAGCTGGATCCTTGCCGTCTTTCTTGCCTTCCTTTCTTTGACGTAAGTAGGGGCGAGCTTCCAGGGATGCCACGCTGTCGGGTGATTGGGGAACCGAACAGCGGGAACTCCCGGGAGCCGGCTCCTGAGCAGGGAAAAAGCCTCAATGGCGGAAAAAACCCTGCGATGAGAGTCCAGAACAGGAAGATGCCCGAGGTGGTGTCTTGGGTTGTTGAGGATGGGGTTGTTGAGGATGATCGGAGTAACCAACTTGGAGAGCTGAGAGTGATGGATGAACAACGGTGGAGAAATCCCAGGTAAGCAGAATCACCTCCAGAGAAGGCGAGGATGAGGAGAATATACCAGGAGAGAAAGCAGGGTTATCCAGAGGAATGAAGAGGAGCACCCAGGACCAAAGAATGGTAAAGCCAAGGCGCCAATGAGGGAGAGACCAAAGGAGCCAAGCTGAGAGGAGGGATCACAGAGAGACCGGTCAGGGTACCGGTAAACGAGCAAGCGGGAAATAACAAAAGAAAGTCCAATGGAGGGGGGTCTTAGCCAGAACGCGGGGGTAAACAGCGTAACCTTCGTGCCGGGAGAAGCAGAGAAGGTGCAACGCGAAGAAACGCTGCTCGAGCCCGACACTAAATAACATCGGCGGCCATCTTGGAAAAACACTAGAGCGGTGCTTCCCAACGGCCGTCGAACGTAACGGCACCTGTCAATGGCGTCTCCACAAATCCCAGAAGAGCCGCCCAGCAGGAATCATGACAGCTGGAGGGACCCGGGCGCGGCCTTCATTCTCACGAGCCGCGTAGGACGAGCACGAACCTCGGAGGGGGAGGGGCACCACTCCGACACGGGGTAGCCTCTATACGCTCTCTCCGCTGCAGCGATTCCCTTCCTCCGAACACCGGTGGGTCCTAGAGAGGATTAGATGCAGTTTGCTGTGTTTTTTTCCCTCGGATTTAGCTCTAATTGTGGTGCTTTAGTGCGGCCCGGCAGGAGCGAGACTTAGGCACGTCTCCCTGCGGCGGCGGCCATCTTGGATCTCCTTAAAAAAAATATATATAATGAAAAGGAATGATGGGAGACCAACCTCCGAGGACTGTGTGAGGCCATTCCACACAAAGTCCATCTCCTTCCTGCACAAAATGCATAGTCACGTGTACTCCGGGAAGACACAGCCGTCTTCCCCTGTCATATTCAGCTGGAATGTGACAGCCCCGGGTACATCAAAGCATCTCAAGGAGGAGGAAGGCACACCTTTCTCCAGGATGGGCAGCCTAATTTAAATATCAAAGGCCCCATGGATCTGCATTCCTTTTGTACTCCGGCTGGTGGCAGTGCATACTAACGAGATAATTGAAGCAAGCCTAGAGGAGAGGCTTGGTTGTCAGAAGAGACAACAGGAAGGCTGAGCTAACACCCCTTTGGTATGCAATGTGTCAACCTAAAGCTAGTTTCCACCCCTCTATATGAAAGGCAGTGAAATGCATGTCTGTGTCCACTATTTACTGTAAGCAAACCCCTGCAGAGCTGACCCCTTTCAGAGGGGAGACATATGTGGTTTGGGGGAGACAGGAAGTCTGCTCCCAGCACAGACTTTAAGGGAACCCTGCACTTTAATCAAGAGTCACAGAGGGCGCAGTTCACCAGAGATACACTTTGATATACAACAGACAGGGAGTTTGGTGGGGCTTAGGTATATGTTGTCACCCCTGTGTCTGTCCTGTTGCAGAGCACTCTGGTCCTGGCCTCATGCATAACAGAATATTGCTGGTGGGGACCCAGGATTGGTTCATTATAGTGGGCTTAGCCTGCACCAATCACTGGGGCCCATTTGGCTTTAAAAGAGAGGTGATCCCCTCACTTAGCACATCATCTAAAGAATTTGAAAGGAGTAGGAAGAAGGACTCATTTGGACCCGAGCTGAAGGTACAGTCTACCTTACATCTTCCATCAGTGAAGGAAGGCCATGAGTTCCAAGGGGGAAGCAAGATCCCTCCCTTAAACTTCTCCCAAGAAGAGAGGGAGAAACTGGACTCAAAGGACCCATCCAGCAGCTCCAGAACCAGTACCCAGCCAGCACAGCGTGCCCTGCTAGGTTATGCCAGCAAGCTACCTAGGTGGGAAGTGCCGCAGAGTATCTGAACTAAGGACAAGGCCGTTGCCTGCAAACACTCTCCTGAGCTTTGGACCGTCCGCCTTGAAAGGACACAACCCCTGCGAAGAAGCTAGGAGGAGTGCCACACAAGCATCATCCAGCATCCATCTTTAAAGGACATTTTTGAGACAGTCGAGTCCTTGAACCGCATCCGGCTGCACTGCTGACTGTTGTCATGCCGCAGTCGCCAGAGAGGTCTGAGACGCCTCGACCAGCATTCCAGATCCGCCAACCAGCACAGAACAACGATTCTTGACCCCGAACTGCCGCACCAGACAGCCTGGAGACGCCCGTCCAGCCTCGCCTGCCGAACTTCCTGTCGCCTGGTACCCACAGCTGTCTCCCGCCACTAATTCTGTCTCAAGGGCTGCATAGTGCCCTGGAACCGCCTCATCGCTGTTGAAAACCATGAACTTCTTGAGCACCAGGTACATTGTAGTTCTGCCTCCCTGGTCCTTCTCTGAAGGCCCCTAGAGAAAGTTACGACCCTTTGCCCCCTTGGTGCTGAAACCAAATAACCTTGAACAGTAAGACTGATTACGTTACCAACTACCCTCTGTCAGTATCAAGAATGCATTCCTTTCCTTTGTGAAACTGTCCTGTGTCTTCCTTTACAGGGTGGGTTGTATTTTGTAGTGTGCTAGAGCTGTCTGTTGTAGTAGTAATAAAGTAGATATTTGTATACAACCTTGACTGGACAGTCCCTTTTATCATTGGTAATAATTGTATTTTCAAATGGATTTTGTCCTCCCACGTATTCCTCATCTTAGATATATTCTTACCTTTAGCTTGCTGCTTTGGAAAAAATGTTCTTCTCTCCACCAGAGGGCTCTCCTCTTGAGGCCACAAGGTCGATGTCCCTCAGCGGCATCAGCCGAGCACCGACGTCATCCACTGTATAAGAGCCTCGAGTGCGCCCGTTGGCTTCAGTTCCATTTTTCCATTAGCTTTGCTTCGGATCGTTTCAATCTGCGCTTCAGTGTTTTGTGAAGAGAAAAACAATGTTGTCTTCATCAAACCCTTCCACACCGAAGACGGGATTAAAAAAATGTATAAAATGTGGAAAGAAAATGTCTTTGACTGATCCACACAAAAATTGTCTTTAGTGCCTCGGTTCCAACCACTGAATTGAAGGCTGTGGTTCGTGCCAGTCGATGACCCATAAGGCCTTAAAAGAACGCAGACGTAAACTGGTGATGGGGGAGGGTTCAACGAAGTCTACTTCGAAGGGGAAAGACTTGGCCGAGTCTTCGAAAAAACATCATAGAAAACATAGTTTGAGGAGTAGATCGAGAAAGTCTTCTTCTTCGTCATCCAAAAAGACAAAGAAAAGACGACATCGATCTCCCTCTTCTTCCTCAATGTCTTCGGAGGAGGTGATAGCATGCTCTTCGAATCATGACTCCCTGAGTAAATGGGAAACCTTTCGAGTTTCCATGTTAATTATTTTTGAGAACGCGGCCCAGACCCCTCAAAAAAGGCTAAAGAATTTGATAAGCCAGACCCATCAGAGCAGGCTGATGTGGGTTACAGAAAACTTATGAATAGAGTTGCTGAATTTACGGGGTGGGGTAGAAATTCACCAGTCTATCAGGATGATGACATGACTGATATTCTATCAGGAACACCTCAGCAAGACCCCATTCTTCCATTTCACATTGCCTTGCAAAGAAGGGTTAATTCTGCATGGAAACACCCTGAAGCCATCCCGGCAGTAAATAAAAAATGTGTGTCTAAATATAGACCCTGCAATTCTGATCCAGAATACCTGAGCAAACACCCAACTCCAGAAAGTCTGGTAGTACAAGCAGCCACTTCGACTAGAAATGCGCATACCCTACAATCCCTCCAGATAGGGACGATAAAAAGGTGGTTGCATGGTCTAGGAAGATTTTTACATCAGGGAGTATGGCTTTGATGTCTACTAATGTAACCTGTACCTTGGCAAGGTTCACATATACCCTGTGGGACTGCATGTCAGCGGCAGCTGATCACATCCCAGAAGGTGAAGAGCGTGATGGCTTTCTAGCCATAATAAGGGATAGAAAGGAGGCTTCGGGAAAATGCCTTCAATCAGGTTTGGACACAGCTGACAGTATCAGTAGGTCCTTGGCAACTAGCACGGTGCTACGTAGAGTTGCGTGGCTAAGAAAGTCTGGCCTTTGACGGCTCGAGGTTGTTTGGAGCAAAGCGGATGAAAGTTTGGAGAAGCTGCAGACCTCCAAAGCAGCGGTTAAATCTCTCAGTGCCGCTGTAAGACAACCTCAGCAACGCCCCTACACAGGCTCATATTCCTGGAGGGGTCGTCCTTTTCGTTATTATTCTTCAATTGGAAAAGGAAGAGGACAGGCCAGTCAGAGAGGTCAATGAAAATGTCCTCGTGAGCGAGGAAAAGGTGCTAGATCTGCCTCAGCAGCGGCATCTGTCCCTTCAGCCACTGTTGCAGCTGCTGCAAAACCACTCTGAGGTTTTGACCCACAAGACCCCAGTGGGAGGCAGGATCTCACAGCATCTAGAAGAATGGCGGGGCATTACAGATGCTTGGGCACTGGAAACAGTATCCCAAGGTTACTGCCTTCCTTTTCTAAAGAAACCTCAGAATCACCCCCTGGGATACAAGTCTGTCAAACATCCGGTTCCACTCCTGTTGCAGGAAGTATTAACCCTGCTACAGAAAGGTGCAATAGAACATGTACCTGTAGCGGAGAGGAACAAGGGTTGGCATTACCCATATTTCCTCATCCCAAACAAAGACGGAGGACTGAGACCCATCTTGGACTTGAGAAACTTGAACAAGTTCCTAAGGAAGGACAAGTTCAAGATGGTCACACTTTCTCAGATCCTTCAGGCTCTCCAACTCCAGGATTGGTTGGACCTTCAGGATGCTTACTTGCATGTGCCAATCCATCTCAAGCACAGAAAGTACCTGAGGTTTGCGATTGGCAATTCTCACTATCAATTTCGAGTTCTGCCATTCGGGTTAACCCCCGCCCCAAGAGTTTTCACCAAGTTGATGGCGGTAGTGGCAGCGAGTCTCAGGAGAGGGGGGATTAATGTCTACCCCTATCTGGACGATTGGGTGATCAGGGCACGCTCTCCAGAGCAAGCCCGGGATCATTTGTCGAGGACTTGTCACTTCCTTCACAGACTGGGATTTTTTCTGAATTTAAAAAAGTCAAACGTGATACCAACAAAGAAACTCCAGTTTATCTGAGCAGTTCTGGATACTTGCTCAGGCAAAGCCTCGCCTCCCGAAGAGAGAGCTTACCACATTCTGCCGATGGTAACAAAATTCCAAAATGCCCAGTATCTTCCAGCCTTCTATTTTCTCAGGTTGCTCGGCCTGATGGCATCCTACATTTTTCTCATGCCAGAAGCCAGATTGAGAATGAGATCCCTTCAATGGGCTCTCAGGACTAAATGGTCCCAATTCTCAGGGGAAATGTCAGATCTGTTGCAGGTTCCAGCCAAAGTAGCACAGGATCTACAATGGTGGGCTTGCGGACATCATATCCTCAGAGGAGAATCTTTTTGGCAACCATGGCCGGAGATAAAGTAATAACGGACGCCTCACTCACTGGGTGGGGAGCCCATACCAACGATCTGACAATCAGCGGTCGCTGGTCTCCATCGGACTCCAAACTACATATCAACCTTTTGGAGTTGAGGGCAATCAGACTAGCGCTGAAGGCCTCCTGCCCCCTGTACGGTGGAAGAATGTCCTGATAATGACGGACAACACAGTGGCCATGTACTACCTAACAAGAAAGGAGGAGTGGGGTCACTACCACTGTGCAGAGAGGCGATACAACTCTGGTTCTGGGCAATACAAGAAGGGGTCTCTCTGTCGGCAAATCATTTAGCCGGAGAGGAAAACACAGCAGCGGACGCTCTGAGCAGGCAGAGCACAGTCTCCCACGAGTGGGAGATAGCTTAGGAAGTCATTCAAGAGATCTTCGCCCTTTGGGGAACCCCTCAAGTGGATCTGTTCGCAACCGGTACCAACCGGAAGTGCGAACTGTACTGCTCAAGGGAATTTCCCCCGAGAGGAGCTGTAGGGGACGCGCTTGTGGTGGACTGGGAGTTTCCAATCCTGTATGCATTCACTCCAGTCCCTGTGATCCCTCAAGTAATCAGGAGGTTGAGAAAGTTCAGGAAGACCATGATCCTAATTGCCCCGGATTGGGCCAGGAGAACGTGGTACCCAGACCTTCTGGATATGTCCATCTGCCCTCCAATACATCTTCCAAGAAGAGAGGTCATGTTCTCCATCCGGAGGTCAACACACTCAACCTTCACGTGAGAGGTTGAGATATAAGGATTGGGATCTTCCGGATGACGTGATGCAGATTTTGCTTTCGGCCAGAAGGCCAGCAACCAAATCTCTGTATCTGTGTCGTTGGAACAAGTTCAGTAACTGGTGCAGAGAAAAGAATGTGGACCCATTTCAATGTAATATTCCCACAATTTTATCTTTTCTATTACATTTAGCTAATCTGGGGCTCCAGGTTGGTACGATAAAGGGATATTTAGCAGCGCTATCCATTTTTAAGCGCTCTTCAGAGGATGAATCTTACTTCAAGATACCTTTTAATAATTCAATTCTTAAAAGGTTTAAATAACGTATTTCCAACAATACCTTTTCAGGTTCCAGTGTGGGATTTGAACTTAGTTCTGAAATTCCTCACATGCATTACATTTGAGCGTTTACACTCTTGTCCGCTATTGCTCCTTACCTTGAAACCAATACTTCTTGTAGCATTGACATCAGCCCGCAGGGTAAGTGAGTTGCGGGGGCTTTCTAGCGGTCCTCCTCACACTATCTTTTATAAGAACAAAGTAGTTCTTAGAGTTAAACCATCTGTTTTGCCAAAAATTGGTTCGGATTTTCATCTGTCACAGAAAATAAAAAGGAGGAGCAGCTACATAGACTAGATCCCAGAAGAGCTCTTAGTTTCTACATTTCAAGATTGGCAAAAGTACATCAGTGTGATCAACTTTTTGTGGGGTACACTGGCCGCAAACTGGGACTTGCGGTAACTAAACAAACATTATCTAGACAGATAATTTTGGCTATAACAGAATGCTATAGATTGGCTGGGAAAGAACCACCTGATGGACTGAGAGCTCACTCAACCAGGGGCATAGCAACTTCAACAGCAATAAAAAGGGTTGTCCCCGTACAAGATATGTGTGCAACAGCCACATGGTCAGCCATGCATACCTTTATAAAACATTATGCTCTGGACTCAACTTCTTCTCAAGGAAGTCTGTTTGCTAAATCTGTACTCCACTCTGTACACGATTAGAAAAAATTCTGTACTCCCAACTCTGAGACAAAACTGCTTTGGGAGTCTATCTAAGATGAGGAATACGTGGGAGGACACAATCCATTCGAAGAACAAGTTACTTACCAACTATAACGTTCTTTCGATTGGATGTTCCTCCCACGTATTCCTCATCGACCCTCCCAACCAACCCCACAGTACAGTTTACGTGAATTACACTCTAAATTATTTTAAAGCTTGGGTCAAAAGAGGCATGCCATTAATTAAAATCCATGGGCTACAATATACGATAAAACAGAACTGAAGCCAACGGGCGCGCTCGAGGCTCTTATACAGTGGATGACGTTGGCGCTCGATGGATGCCGCCGAGGGACATCGACGTCGCAGCCTCGAGAGGAGCGCCCTCTGGTGGAGAGAAGAAAAAAAATTCTGAAGCAGCAAGCTGAAGGTAAGAATATATCTAAGATGAGGAATACATGGGAGGAACATCCAATCGAAAGAACGTTACAGTTGGTAAGTAACTTGTTCTTCGCTGTGTTACATCTAACCAAAGATCCACCACCTTGCAGAGATGCCGTTCTGTCCACGTTACCGAAATTGGACAAGGAGGTCTTATAATTCACTTATATTCTAAGCTGTTCCGATCCCTTCTGGTGTACTAGAGGTATGGGGTTAATTGATGGTTTAGAAACCGATATTCATCCTTGGACCACTGGTGCCCTGGAAGTTGATTTGTCACCAGGGAGCAGGTTCCCCCTGCACTGACAACCATGAGGACTAGACAATGCTGCCCCTAAAAATGTTGTACTTGCAAGAGGAGTGGGAAATGCATTTTATTTGCCCAAAAGCTAGAAAAAAATCTAATCAGTCAGATCCTGTCTCTAAGAACCAATCACAGCATATTTCTTTGACATCTGTTAACAATGCTGTGCTTTCACATGCACAAGCAAGTTCAAACATTTGTTCAAGCATTCATATTTTTAAAGAGGCTGCTAGATTACTACAGAATACCTTCCTGGCAGAGAGGAAGTGGAAATTGGTCATTCACAGGTTCCACAACAAAAGGTAAAGTTAGAAAAGCAATACATCAAGACGTTGTACCCTTTTTCAAATGGCGTATAGGCGGGAGAAGAATGTTTGATAGCTTGAGGTTTAAAATACACATTTGAACTAGAATGCTGCTGCTTTGTTGCAAATTCTTATGGATGAGTGTATAACAGAATGGCAAGCCTCATATGGTGCCTTAATGTCAGTAAGGTTAAGACATGCAAATGAGCTTTCATTTCAGGTTGCTGTATGGCTAGCGATACATTCCAAAGCTTGCAGAAATATCTTTGTACAACTAATGCATAGCTTGCGTTCTTGATCGACTACAATAAAGTTCTCCAGATTGAGACTGCATTACCTAAATATGTTCTATGCCGAATGGAGGATAATGAAGGAGTTGGGTATCGCAGAGCCTTGTGAAAATAATATGTATGTACTGTACTACAGTTAATTTGAACCTCCTTGAGGACGCTTTTGATGGAAAGTGTAACCCTTTATTCAACTGTCATGAATTGCTTTTAGGAATCCCATGACAAGGATGAATCACAGTCCATAACATATTACGATTTAAGCATACTGAATCATTAACTACAGAAACTACCCTTATCCATAACACAATTCGTCTTCTACAATGGCACAAAGCTCCTAAAGCCAAATGGTTCAGTTTTCAAGAAATCTGGTATGTACAGAAAAGCTAAAGATTTAAAATACTTTTGAAAAGTAGACTTGCATGGTTTCTATGCAAAACTGGAAATGTAGGAAATTCTACTTTGAATGTTGAGAACAAAGAATCTGCTAGCAGACCGGATACACATGAAATGATTACAGACTCCCTGACTGTTTTTAGTGCAACATTGAAAGAAGGACGTCATCGTCTAACTCTCATTTGGGACCTGACAGTCATTTCAGTTACTCCAACAGATGGTTTAGTTCAATTGATTTGCTTGACATATCTTGAACATTTAAAAAAAAACATATTTGTGGAACATTATCAAACTCTGTTATGACACTATGTTTGGATCTCTAGGATTGTATTCAGAAATTAATGTGTCAACAGTGTATTTGTAATAAATGCTTCATGGCCCAATGAAGTGCACATAATGATGTCATTACTTTGTGCTTTTGGCTCTTTTATTGATGGATCCAGAATTTCTGAAACATAGAATGTCTGTTAGTGAAAGCATTGTACAAAATAATCACAGGCAAACATATTCAACATGCTAATGAAGCACACAAATGCACAAGCGTTGTGCTGTATGCCTACTATCTGGAAATGTTCAAGATGCAACCAAGTGCAGAAATTCTTAATAAGGTAGAATAATTGCAAACCAAATATATCAAGTGCTGTGATTTTCAAGACCTGCTAGCACCAGGAAGAAATAAAATATATCTGAAAAAATTAAGGATTTTGACAATGTTCAAGGACGGTTTTACCCACTACTTAAAATTATTTGGGATTACATGCCAATGGTTGAATTTTAGTTGCAAGTAATAAGATATGTTAGACTTGGTGGAATTTACACATTTTATCAGTGGAAGCAATCATCATTGGGTATTGCTTTCACTACACTTTCATAATTACTCCTGCAATATTGAGATAGTTTGAAAAAGGAAACTGGCTTGTGAGGATAATGTAACATTCCACTTTGCACTTTTGGAGCAGATGAAGTGCTTGAACGTCAATACAGAGCTTTTAAGGTTGTTAGAGGTTTAGTAGGCATAATTGTGGTGACTGTGTGGCTGGCACGGCTGTAATGCTCAGGACTATAACAAAGTGAGGACTGCAAGGCTCCAGGAAAGACAGTTGGCCTGCTGCCAGGATCATTGGGAACCAGGGCGAACCTTGTAGGCTGCATCTTGAAATAAAGCCACTTTCCTTGTCTTGCCTGAGGCGTGTATCAGTGTGCGTTCATTATAGTGGCAATGTGCTGTACCTGTATGTGTCTTCATCTTTGGAGCGCTCTGTCCAGATACTTAGATGCCTCACTCTGCAGGAACAAGCAGGACAACTCTGCAGTGCCATATCAGAGGCTTCCAAAAGCATATTCATTGAAGGAGCAGACATATGCTCCCGCGCCTGTTTGTGGCCACAAATTTTGATAGCGCGAGCCACTGATGCATTCTCACTAAGTGAAGGAACTTCCAGTGATTGACACCCAATCAGCTGCATGCCTGTGACAGTCACTGGTGCGTTTTTTCTGAGTAAAAGACCCTACTGATCGCCCAGCAGATGACTTATCGCCTTGACAATCAGCAACTTGCAACACGCATCTCCTTAGTGATACGTGGGGAGATCTACATCAGATAAAAAAGCAACTATGTTGCACTGAGTGGGCACAGCGAATACAGACCTATGCCTGGAGTGTGGGGCATTGTGGCATTTGCAGCATAGTCACTATAAAACTCTGTATTGTTTAAGAAACTATACTTTCCTAACACATTTTTCACAAAATAAGCAAAGTATAGTACAAACCACCATGTAAAATAATGGGTGAGTCAAGAAGGCACAATAAAAAGAAGAGTGGGTGTCTCTTTTGGCGCTGATAAGGAAGGCTAATGGGGAGGCACGTCTATGTGTAGATTTGTTGCAGTTAAACAAGTGCCTCATTGTAGAGCGAAACCTGCGACCAAATATAAACAAATGTGTATTGCAACTGGCAATCCTTCACTAAACTGGATCTCACATCAGCATACCATCAGGTACATCTGCACCCCGTGTCATACAAGCTGACAGCCTTTATAACCCATTATCGAAAGGTTGCCAGAGAAATCTCCCATTAGTGAAAAGCCGCAGGGGTATTGGCCTGCCAAGGATCACCTAATTGTGGAAGGACTATTCCTATATATAGGAGGAAATGCAGTTGTTCCCCAGGGCATGATAAAATGTCACATAGAGTTGGCACATGAGGGACATATTGGGATAACTAGTAAAAAACAAGTTCTGCATAGAGAATATTGGTGCCCTGGAGTAGAGTGCTGTGTAATGTCAAGGATCAGACAAGCTGAGCATTATGTTATTGCAACCCTTGACGCTCATCCCCATTCCAGCGGGGGGCATGGGCGGATTTGTCAATGGACATTTCAATGTACCGGAACCTGGGAGGAAGGTGGAGCAGTTTGTGTTATGTTTGGTTGATCACAGCTCAAAAGGTATTGAGGCGAAAGTAGTCCCCGTTGACAGGATTGTTGCTTTATTGAAAGAGATATTTGGAAGGGAAGATGTGTCCAGTAGTCTGCTTACGGATGACAGACCGCAATTTACAACAAGGAGCCCCTTTCTTTTAAGTATGCCGTAACCCACAAAAACATCTTGAATCTAATAGGGCAGCAGAAAGATTGAATAAAATAGTAATGCAGCATGTTGAAGATGGCCGCCGTGCATTCAGGAGGGTGAAGAGTGGGTTACTCCTGCATGCCTCCATGAAATAGGAAAGCAAGTGTCCCCTAAAAGTAAACAATGACTGTCACAATGCCTTTGATTACACAGGCGATCGAGGGGCAAGGGGAGCAACTGTCATGATCACCTCTAGGATCAAGGGTTCATTGTGCACATATGCATGGACCAGATGGTTAGCAGCGTGGCATGCCAGTCATTTCTATCATTCCTTAGAATTAGAACCTACACTGAGCCATCATAGAGCTTAATGGTAGAACGTTTCCCCCAAGATGGCCGCCTAGTGGATTACAGACACAATAACTTGAAGGAACTAGTAGCTGGGATACGAGGAATACTTAAGCCCCGCCCACGCATTGGTTCGCGCTTCGCGTTGGTTCTGTTGACAGCGGTGCAACGCTTACCGGCGCTCTCTTCACAGACCTGTCAAAGAGAAAAGAAAAAACATGTTATAAAACTTATCGCAGTACCAGGATGTTTAACAGACCAAAGATCCCAGGTACCTGAAGTTTTCACTGCAGCAGTTTTCCAAGTAAGACATTCCGGAACCTGCAAGAGAAGGTATTTAGGTTAAAAGAGACATTATTCACAGAACGCGCGCTGATACAAATTACGCGCTTAGTTACTGAAGAACTCTGCTTCCGAGTTCTCCGAGAATCGGCCTCAGAGCAAAGTCCAATAGCTAGTCTCGAAGCTTATCTTACTGCGCACCTTCCCTCACGACGCGCGCCACTTACCTCAGAACTGCTAGATTTCGTGGAGAGTATTTAGAAAACCCGAAAGTCTTCACGTGAGATTATTTCTCTCTTCAAAACCTACAAATAAGAGAGACAGAAAAAGATTAGACTCTGACAAGAGAAACCATCCCCTCAGAACACTGTTGCCCCCCCAGAGACTAACAAGTAAAGCAAGATTACAGCAAGCCAGCATTTTCAAGATACTTACCACTTCAGACACTCCACAGCAATCTTCATTCTGGAAAAGTCTTGCCTCCTTACCAACGCACCCGTGCATTAAAGCAGGGTGGAGAGCTCGCCAAAACCAAATCACAGGTGAGAAGGGAAGCAGGCACCCAAAACTATTGTAAGGGCTCACAGCAGGGGAGCCCACATTAGAGAGTTTGAGCCCATATTAGAATCAATCCTATTTCTTTATTCTCTCATTTAAACAGGGGGAACCTTTTGACCAGCAACAGCAGCCCAAAGAGTTTTCAGGCCACTTATGCTTCTGCAGAGACAAGGTAAGCGTTACCGCAACCTAGCAAGCGCCAACAGCAAAGGAAATACTACCGGCAGACCGCGGTCACAGCGAGTAAGCTGAAGGGCGTGGCTACTCGACTGCAGAGCAACGCTGAGCAGTGAATGGTGGATGCGAGAAAGCAGCTTCGATAGGTCCGGGTTGCCCTTTCACCAAGTGTAAATTTCGAGTCTTCTCAACATTTGTGGAGTGAGGGACTGTTTGGCATATAAAGACCCTTTGGAAACAGGGACTACATTTTTGCAGTGTCCGCAAATCCCTTTCCTCAGTCATTGTATGTAGCAGCTCCCTATCCACACGGACCAGAGGTCTTGGGCATCACTTGCTCGCATGTAAAATGGTATTCATTAGGAGAATACTTAATTGAAATCTTTTAATTTGCACTCTAGAGTGTGCAATGCTCATAAACCAAGTACAAAAGCAGAGGTGGAGAGCTGTAACCACCAATAAAGGACATTAAACTCCAAAGACAATGAGTCCCATAGTCCAAGTATAACACCAGTAGGTTTGGCCATCAAAGGAGAAATATTTGTGGAGGTACTTGTAAAGACTGGAGGGGTGTGTCTGTACTTCTGCTCTCTATATGGTAGAGGAGAGGAACAGAGGACCCCAGCCAAGATTCTCTATTTTTGGTAACGTAGTCGAGCAATCAAGGCCTAGCTTCTCGGGAGGTGATGCAGGCTGGTTCTTAAGTACAGTGTAGTCCCCAAGCCCCCACAAAGGAATGTCCACACACTGTATTACTGAAAACACAGTCTTTATATAATTAATATTCAAGGTTGTGTACACTATCACAATAACTCACTTTGTGCTTCAGAAAATCAACAATGGTAAATATATACAGTTCTACAGTGGTACCACAAATATTATTAGATCTCATTAAAATGCATCACCTATACTCTCAAAATGTCACACAGATCAATAAAGAGGAAACCAACAGTAGAGAGAGGAAGGAAAGCAAGATGGTTGAACAATTTGCAGATTACTGGCCCCTTCCACTAGACACAGTTCTGTGTGGAGATCCCCCCACCTGGGCAACCTGTAAAATAAAGATATAGCACAAGCCCAGTCCATATATTGATCAATAGTCTTATTCTCTCCTATAATGTTTTTACCCCCCCAATGTACCTGGTGGAGCAGAGTTCTTCAAAGAAGCGTCGATGGATCCTTCTTGAGTGACTCCCTTTAAAGCAGGAGTCACGGATCGTCCAGAGGCGTCGAAGAAGGTGAACTTGGCGTTGACGCCGTCAATGAGAAGTTTGAGGGTGCCGAGACCATGGCCTCGATCCAGGCGGTGCTCGTCGGCGACGTCCTGCGAGGATGAGGTGTGCGGGCCACCTCAGCGATTCATTGTTCAGGACCGCAAAGAGTTTCTGAAGAACTGTGGCCCGAGAAGGGCGTCGAGTCGTCAAAGTCTTTGTGGTCTCTGGTTGGTGGGAAACCCACCGGCGGGTTCTCCTCAGCGAGTCAGCGTCCTCGACTTTCTCCGGCGGGAGTAAGTGGTCGTCGGTGCGGACAAGGGAGTCCTTCGATTCAACAGTCTTAGGCAAAGGAGCGGACGGCTCCGGTCGTCGGCGGCATGGCGCCAAGCGGTCCCCTCTTCTGGGGCAACACGGCTTCGACGGGCCTCCAGCGGTTACAGCGATACTCCCAACCCTGGGCGACGGCAATGGACTTCGATGGTGGCGATGTCCGTGTGCTTCACTTCGTTCTCCTCGGCGGTCCCCGTCTCCGGTCGGCAGCCTTTCGAGGGTTTGACTTCCAGGGAGCTTCAGCGAAGGTTAGCAGTGCTTGATGGTCCCTCGGAGCACAGGAAGAGGGCGCTTAGCCAGGTCCTCTCTCGGATCAGTCTTCGAAGAATTTGGCAGCTTTCAGATCGGGTCGAAGCAAATGCAACAGCAAGTCTTCTTCTTCCAGCTGGGCGTCGAGGATCAGCAGTTCCAGTTACTCTTCAAGTGTAGACACAGCTTCTGAACAATTTCCAGTGGTGAGAGGTCCCCAGATATACTATTCTGTCTCTCATCCACACTGCTGGGTCACACTCAGCAGCCAATCATACAGAAGGCCATTCATGCAGTCAGTCAGCCAATTAGGCACACAGTGCATTCAGGCCATACTCCTCCCTTTCAGACACTCACAACATGGAATCTGGATTGGGACAAGTACACAGCCATTCAACACTACACACTGCATTCATGTCAGTATCGGGCAGGGCTGTCTCAGTCTTTGTCTCTCATGCCAGAAACCAGACAACCACAACAAGAAGTGTATATTGGTCACACACTCCATTCACCCAGGTCCCACCCACAGGGTGTACCCACAACATACAGTCACTGGGAAGGCTCCAGCCAGTCTGGCCTGGACTTCACAACAACACCATTTATGGAACTTCCACCCAACAGCCAGTCAGGGGGAAGGGACAGAGTCAGGGCTTCCCAGGACTTTGGGAAAACAAGGTAACAGGCAATAGAAAGCAAGAGGCCACAGGGGCCATCTTGTTTCCTATCAGGAATCAACTGATTCCAATGGCAAAAATGGAGGATACTCAGAGCACCTGTCAAATTCAGCATGGAGCTGCAACCAGCCCATACCCTGCTCTATGGGCCACCCACAGGTGCCCAAAACCAGACACTAGGGGCACAGGGTTGCACCCCCACCCATGGGTGCCATAAGGGTATCCCATGGGTCTGTACACCAAAACAAAAACCGCAAGAGCTGCACTGCCAGGAGTCCCAAATGGACTCCTGGGCAGAAAACAATAAAGAACACAAATGAAAAAGGACTACAGGACAAGGACAGGGAGGCCATGTCCCTCCAATGCATTTCCAGCATCACAGTACTCATGACGGTTATCTGGTTATTTACAATTAAAGAGATATAACGCACCCCAGGACAAGTGCCATTCAACAATTGGGATAAAACCTATGTAAGGACTATCGGAAGTCAAGTTGCAAACTGAATATGGAGGGCTAATAAATACACAAATAGTGACTGGACCTTGGTATGTACCCCCCAACAATTCTGGCAATAGTCTGTGTGGAACGCAATTAAATTTTACGAGTTCTAAGGGTACACTGAGAAACCTGAGATTATAGATCCGCCACACAATGTCCCGGAATAAAACTAAAGCTCCAGTAGAGGGAGCACCTACCCCCACAATCCAGAAGATGAAACAGCAGGAGGGGGCTATCTCAAAACTATTGCGCAAAGAAGGGGACGAGGAGCCTGCCCAGGGAGGTGACCACACAGCAAGAATCAGCCTCCATTACCAAAGGGCAGTCGGAACGAGACTCAACAGCATGCTTCAATGCCTTTAAGGATCAGATGACTGAAACGTTTCAATCTCAACTTACCTTTATAAGAACTGAACTTGCACAATCCTTACAGGAGGTAAAAAGTGATATTAATAATTTAGCGGAACGAGTTGAAACAAATGAGTCAGCAATCCCAAGAAATAGCAAAGACACTCGCAAAATAGATCTATTATTCGATCAGCTGGCAACTGCAACACAAAACTTTGAATTACAACTGGAGGATCTAGAAAATAGATCGAGAAGATCCAACATCAGGATCGAATTACTTCTTGAGATGATTGAGGACAGGAAATTGAGACCAACAATGCAACAAGTGTTTGCCGATCTAATAGAATTGGAAAGCGGAGAAGATGTCTTGACAGACCGAATACATCGGGTTGGTCCAAAACGTAAAAAGCCTGGAGCAAGACCTAGGGATGTGGTTGCTACAATTCAAAAATATGACCAGAAAGAGGCTATTTTGTTGGCCGCAAGGAAAGCAGCCCCTACCAAAGTCAATGGTTTGGAAATTCACCTATTTCAAGACTTAGCGCAGGCAACCTTGATGAAGTGTAAGTTGATGGGTCCAGTGGTGCAAGCCCTAATCAAAAACCAGTTTTGCTATAGGTGGACATTCCCTTTTGGACTTTTGTTTACATGGGATGGAAATCAACATCGGGTTATGTAGTGTGAAGAAAGATTGCAGATTTTAAAATTGTCAGACGACGACGAAGGTAATCACCGGAAAGACACTTGTAAGGCCTCAGAAAAAGGAAGGTTTAGAAGATGGGAATAGACTAAACCAACTCGAGACAAAACAGTGTGAACAGGGCACGAAGGAGGTGACGACCGAGGATGTCCTTGTTGGTGATGGTGAGGGGTGATATATGTGTGTAAATATGGATGCAATTGTGTCAGAAATGTATATACGTTTAACAATTATAGTAATAGAATTTTGCAAGAAACAGGGGGTCGCTAGCAAAGTTGAAAGGGGCCATTTGTTCAAAGTGTTAATTGGAGGCGGCAGGAGAAGGAGGGGTTATTCTTGGCGCATGGAATCAGGGGATGCAGGGTGGAGGTAAACCTGCACAACCAATCTCCGGGTGTGAAGTATAGCTCAACCTCCACGGTATCATATGTGGTAGGATGGGAAAGGGGTTGGGCTCAACTGGAAAGAATAGGAGGATTAGGACTGGTAAGTTGGAGAGGGTTTGGAGTTGTTAAGTTGGGGGGATGGGGGTTTCAGAGGATTCGGGGGGATAGTGATGGGGGGAGTGGCCAACTACTAGAAATATGAAGGGTGTAACATGCCCAGGATGGGAGCAATGAGAATATTACAAGTCTTGTCCTTGAACATTAGAAGCCTGTATTCCCCAGTTAAAATACGCAAAGTGGGGTAGTTTCTGAATCAAGAGAAGCCTGATATAGTAGCATTGCAGGAGACGCACGTGTCAAGGGGAGATGCAAATAAACTTAAATGATATGGCTATTCACACATTGTTCAATCTAATGACAAGGGAAATAAATGAGGGGTTCTAATAGCCTTTAAAAGTTGGTTAGGCCAGACTATAAAGGCACAAGAGAAAGATAAAGAAGGTAGATATCTATTTGTTAAAATACAACTGGGAAGAAAGTACTATATGATTGCAACAATGTATGCTCCAAACACGGGGCAAGATGTGATTTTACAACAAACAATAGCTAAACTTGAATGATTTGCGACAAATGATCCTCATGGGGGATTTGAATATGGCGTGGGATCCCCAGATGGATAGGAGTATGGTTACACAGACAGAGCAATGACCCCCAACACAAAACCTAAAAAAGTCTATGGCAGACCTAATGTTGATAGATGCTTGGAGAGAAATTCATAGAGTGGACAAGGGGTATACATGTTATTCATTGGTGTACCGGTCATTCTCTAGGATAGACTATGGGCCTCATTTTGAGTCCACCCTGCCGGAATCCGGTGATTCCGTGACATCAGTGATTCCTTTTCCGCGACCTAAGGTTGCGGAATGAACGGCCGATTACGGCACGTGGGTCACGCGCAACACACCGAGGCGGAAACAGTGTCACCGCTGTCACGTAAACACACACGCACACAGACATAATGCCACAAAAAACGGTGCAAAACCCGTGTCCTCCCCCGCCGTCACGGACACGGAATCACCGGAATCGGAAATACCATGACTGCGAAAAAAAAAACAGAAACAGAGAGGCGGCCATTATATAAAGTACAATCCACTGCCATCCTCAGACACCACAGGTCAGAACACATCCCTGAGACTGACAACACATCTAACACTATCATGGCTTCCAGGATCCCAGCACGCTGACAGCGAAAGCAGCGCTTCAGTGAGGCTGAGCTCACAGTACTGGTGGAGCACATTGTCGAGCATGCGGAAATGCTCTTTAGCGCAGACCAGCGGCGCGCTACCCAGCAAAGCTGCAAGGAGGTGTGGGCGGAGGCAGCACGCAAGTGCCCAGCGGTCGGTGTGACCACACGCCCTGTGAAGGACTGCCATAAGAGGTGGGATGACCTCAGGCTCCGGGTTGCGCAACCTCATTGCTGCACACCGCCAACACAGCACTGGCACCAGTGGAGGCCGTGCATCCCCTCTCAAGTTGCAATCGTGGGAGGAGCGCTGCAGCAGTGTCCTGCACCTCAAGGGTATCCACAGCATCGGAGACGCAGAGGCAGGAGTGAGCCCACCTGCAGATGCCGGTAAGTGCACAAAGTACAAAGCCATAAGTGTGAATGCACCCCAGGAGTGACCCAATCACACCCCCCCAAGCCAGGGCAGGAGTGACCCAATGGACCTACTCACACCCCCCCCCCAGCCAGGGCAGGAGTGACCCAATGGACCCACTGACCACCCAGATTACAAGTAACACATCCCCAATGCATTACCCCTGGAAATGCACACAGTGCGTGCCTGAGTGGAAGCGGAGACGCACACACCTGAGTGCATCAATAGTCACAAGTGTGTACAGTTTGATGCATGTGATGGACACATCAAGTAACATCACACAATTAACAGAATGCCCTCTGTATCTCCACAGCTATGTCAAGTGACAGCGACGACGGCCAAGAGGCGACGCAGCGGCCACCTGCACACACCCAACGCAGCACTCCTGCCCAGGAGGACGATGCTAGCTGCTCCGGCACACATACACCAGCTGCATCAGGCACACCAGCGGACGCCACAGTCCCCCTGCAGGCACCCACCATGGCCCCGGATGCCATCTTGCAGCCCATCTGCACTGCTGAGGAGGCGCATCGAGTGAAGACAGTGCCCCGGTCATGCAGGCCGAAGTCATACAACAGGGTGAGGGGGACAATATGGATGAGCTGTCACCCATCCATGGCCTACAGTTCAGCCCCCAAGAACTGCACAGTCCCATGCGCTCCCCAACGCCCTCCAGGGCTGAGCTCAGTACTCGCTTGCAGCACATTGTGCAACAACAGGCCACCCTGACGCAGCTCGTGGAAAGACAGCCGGAGGAGGCCAGGCTGCAGCGTGAAGAGGCCAGGCTGCAGCGGGAGGAGGCCGTGCATCAGCAGGAGGAGGCCAGGCTGCAGCGTGAGAGCAATGCGACGTCGGTGCGTCAGCTCTCCAGGTCCATTGGATGATTTGCGACCACCATTGTCACCCTGGCATGCCATGTCAGGGAAGGGAACAGTGTGCAATCCAGCATAGCTGAGTCAATGTTGGTTGCCCAGCAGGTGTTTCAAGGACGTGTGCCCATAGTCACACCAACAGTCACCTCAGCCAGCACCACCCCATCCAGCTCTGCCACTGGCAGCCCACGGAGGCGCTCTAGTCGGCTGACTGGACCCGCCAGCAAGGACACTCCTGTGCATAAGCGCCCCCCGCAAATAGTGCCTTGTGGGGATGGCAATAGACATGACATTCGGGGACACGATGGGTGTAAGGGGGTGGGTACGTTTGGGTGGTGGGGGAGGTCCATTAGGGGTTAGTTGTTTGGGGCCTGTTTGGGGGTGGGTATGTTTGGGTGGTGGGGCAGGTCCATTAGGGGGTTAGTTGTTTGGGGCCTGGTTGGGGATGGGTACGTTTGGGTGGTGGACGTTCACGGGTGTACAGCTTCCCTACCCAATGCACCTTCTTTCCTGGTTTATTAATAATACAACACCTTTGAAAAAAAACATAACAAGTGGGCATCCGTCATTTCATTTGCAGACAATCCATTTATTCACCGGCATCGTCATATCCATGCAATGCTGTCAATGCGCAGTCTCTCAAAAGTAAATGCGAATGAGCGTACCCCGTGCTCGTTGGCCATCTTGTGCACCCCCAGGAGGTTGTGGAGCCACCCCATCCCCATCATCACCTCCATCATCATCCTCTGTGTCCGGGGGCAGAGGAATGTTCCTGCGCATGCACAGATTGTGCAGCATGGCACACACAAGCACAATTTTACCCGTCTTCACTGGGTTGTAGAGCAGTGATCCTCCAGATCTGCTCAAGCAGCGGAACCTGGCCTTCAGTAGGCCAAATGTCCTCTCAATCATGCCACGTGTGCAGACGTGTGCCCTGTTGTGCGCCTCCTCATGCCTGTTCCTTGGACTCCGTACAGGCGTCATCAGCCATGGCGTGAGTGCATATCCAGCATTACCTACATGGGATGGAAATGTGTGGGACATGTCAGTGTTTGTGGTATCATCTCTTGATCAGATGCAGTGCAATCTTGTATCATCATTCATTCATCCATATGGGCCAAGCAGTGGTCGGACGGGTGGGTGATTACCATTCATGCGTAATTGTGGTAGACAGTGGCATTTGGACATTGCCCAACGACTTGCTGCTCATATATAGTTGCCCTTGCGGACAATAGTGGTTGGTAAGTATGGCATTGTGCAAGACGTACACACATGGAGGAGTCAACCAATAGACTATGATGATGTGGTTGTTGCAGAATGTCTCATGTGCAGTCATCATGTGCATTGGGGGGGCAGTGGTGCATAGTGTGGGTTGCGGTATTCAGTGGCTCATGTTGTATGGCCTTGTGGTAGTATTGCTTGTATGTCTCACTTGGCATGGTGTGTACGGGCACACTGTGCCAACCTGTCATGTGTAGCTTTGTGATGTGTGGGTTATGCTGACCATCCATTACATGGGCCAGGGGTTGATGCATGTGCAGTTGTAGCAGCCCACTCACACAGGTCATTGCCCTGGACACACACCCCCCTTCCACAGGGCCTGTGCATTGGCAGTTGTACTCACCCAATAGCCATGTGCTTTGTCCAGCATAGCGTTCCATGTAGCGTGGCAATGTAGAATTCCGCAGGAACATCGAGTCATGTGTTGACCCCAGGAAATGTGCGCAGCAATGTGTAATCACTTGTCCGGCGTCACATACCATCTGTACATTCAGTGAGTGGTACAGTTTCCTATTGCGGTACACCATCTCCATTGCACGTGGTACTGTCAGCTCTATGTGGGTGCAGTATACTGCACCTATGCAATTTGGCATGGCCGCAATGGCATGGAAGGCCAACTTGGTGGCAATGACCTGTGCAGGGGTACGGTGTAGGGCGATGTGTTCCGACACATGGCGCAGCAGGGCATCCAATATTTTAGAGAAACAGGGTTGTGAGAGCCCGTGCAGCTCACCAACTGTGTGCTGATAAGTTCCGGTGCCTAGAAAATGCAGTACTGACACCACCTTCGGGGGGGGGGGATTGCGGTCGAAATGGCAATGTGGCTGATGATGTCGTCCTCAATCTACTGCACCTATGCAATTTGGCATGGCCGCAATGGCATGGAAGGCCAACTTGGTGGCAATGACCTGTGCAGGGGTACGGTATAGGGCGATGTGTTCCGACACATGGCGCAGCAGGGCATCCAATATTTTAGAGAAACAGGGTTGTGAGAGCCCGTGCAGCTCACCAACTGTGTGCTGAAAGTTCCGGTGCCTAGAAAATGCAGTACTGACACCACCTTCGGGGGGGGGGGGTTGCGGTCGAAATGGCAATGTGGCTGATGATGTCCTCAATCATGGTGGTGATGTACATGATTGTTGGACGGTCCAGCCGGTATAATGTGTGGATCTGTCCTGGGGTCAGATTCCAGGGTGAGCCCTGGTGCGGGGTATTGCAGGCTGCCTGCGGGGTCATGCCAGCTGCACAATTGGGTTTGGCTTGCTAACTGCCGCCTGCACCTCCTCCGCCTCATCCTCCTCTGCACCATTACTGCCACCATGTGCACTGCTGCCTGTAGGTTCAATAGCCCCAGTCCCAATGCTGCTGCATTGCATAGCAGCTGCTGCCTGCATAGTTGTGTTTGGAGTTGGCCTGGGTGTGGCCCTTTTGTAGGCTCCCAGTGGCCTGCTGGGTCCAGCTGGGCTCATTTGCTGCACTTGTGGCCTGATTCAGCTCACCAGGCACTGTTTAACTTCATGTTCGCGGTGGCGCCCATACTGCCTCCGTGGCCATGGTTTTTCCGCCATTTTTATGGCAGTGTTTCCATGTCTGTGGTACTCGTAATGCCCATGGTGTTTGGTGTTGCCGGTAACTGGGGTGGTTTGCCCGCTGACGCATTTTACGGGCCCCCTAACTCTGCGGCAGTGGTTTGTGGTTGTGGTTTTTCCGGAATGATCACGGACGTGATTTGACGGTCACGGAAACGGTGCCGGTAGGTTTCTACCAGTGGCTTTAAGTCTGGGTCGGCAGACTCGTAATGAGACCCTATGTGTGGGTCTCGACATCATTGTTGAGGCAAATACAACAGGTGGGAAAGGACCCAATATCCCTATCTGATCATGCACCATTAAAATTGAAAATCACATACGGAAATGAAGGGACAGGGATATGGCGATGGAAATTCTGGGAACACATAATTAAAGATCAGTTGTTAGGAGAAGATATTCAGGAAAAGATTAAAGAATACTTCAAACTAAACAGAGCCCAGGATACCCCTGATAAATGGGTGTGGGATGCGTTTAAAGCATGCATAAGGTGAGAACTTATCATAAAAAAGGCTCAAAGGGAGAAAGTAATATCAGCAGTCCAACGGGAGTTGGAAACCCAATTAATATTAGTTATGAAGGAAATGGAAACAAATCAAGGGGTACAAATTTGGAAAAAACATAGGCACCTCCGAAGACAATTAGATTTATTGCAGACAAGACATGCAGTGAGGGTGCTAATATATTTAAGGCAGCGCTACTATATCAAAGCTAACAGCCCGATTCCCTGTTAGCACGTCAGGTAAGAATGAAGGACAAAGTTAGAACTATCAGTACTATCAAGTCAGGGCAAGGGAAAGTTGACTCCTCTTTAAAGCAAATAACGGATGCATTTACTAAATATTATTCGGCATTATATACTTTGGATTGCCCTGATCATAGAACGCAAGAGACATATTTGGAATGGTGCCAGTTAAACAAACTAGAATTAGTGGACAGTGAAGAATTGGAGGGTCCAATTACACCAGAAGACGTTAGAGAAGCAATAAAGTCATTGCCCCTGGGCAAGACACCGGGACCGGATGGGTTCATGGCATTAGTTTACAAAACATATAGTGAAGAGTTAATCCCAGTTTTGACGTCACTATTTAATTCTTTTAGGGGAGAAGGTATCATTACGACTTCAATGTAAGAAGCAAAAATGGTGCTCTTCCCAAAGCCGGGAAACGATAAGACCCAATGTGGTTCATATCGAGCCATAGCTCCCATCAACATTGATGCGAAATTGTACACTACAATACTGACAACCAGACTAGGAAGAATAGTACCCGTGCTGATACACCCAGAACAATCTGGAATTGTGACGAACAGACAAACGTTTGACAATACTCGGCGGTTGGCTCATCTAATAGAAAAACAAAATAAGTAATAGTAACAAAACATGGTATGCAATATGTGGGTATACAGTTATCAGAATCATTGGAGTCACTGTATAGAGCAAACTATATCCCTCTTTTGGTATCTATCAAATAATGGCTTAAAGACCGATTAGAGTCCCAGTTAAAGTGTTTTAAGGAATTGAACAGGACATTGAGGGAATACATATGGCAAGGCAAGAAACCTAGAGTTGCCTGGAAGGTGTTAATAACTCCAGTCATAAAAGGGGGAATTGGGGTACCTCATTTCCAGACTTATTATCAAGCTGCCCAACTGAGGGTTGTCAGAGAATAGTTCAAAGAGGACTCGGAGAATAATATGGGTAGGAATGGACAGAGTAGTAGTTGGCAAGCCCCTCCAAGAAGTATTATCGTGTCCAAAACAGGATCGTCCAGCTAATATGTACAAGAGTAAAATAAGAGCCTTGATAGCTCAGATATGGGACGGTATGGTCCAAAGAGTAGGTATTATCACGTTTCCCTCTCCTTTTACACCTCTTTTTCGTAACCCCCAGTTTTCCCCGGGTTTGGAACAGAAAGTATTCAAGCAATGGGAGGAAGCAGGAGGCTTGAAGATGGGTGATATGTTTGAAGGAAATGAGATCAAAAAGTTTTTGCAATGCAAGCAGTTGTTTGTATTGAATGAAAATGAAAGGTTAAGATACTAACAACTTCGTCACTGGCCTATCAGCAATACATAGAACATAATAAGGGATCTAACATCGTTTGAGAAGTACATTGTCACTATTACAGGAGATACACATGGTGGGGGCATTATACAAGATATTGGGAGACAACGTGAGTTGAATACAAGGGAACTATGAGCAGCTGTGGGAGAAGGACACAGGTATGGCGATTTCAGAGACCCATTGGCTGGAGGTATGGATGGGAATTCCTAAATTGATGCGGCCAATTCAAATACGTTAAATATGGGTGAAAGTGATGGTTCAATGGTACCTAACTCCAGAGAAGTTGCACAAGTTCTATAAAAACGTCTCAGAAGAATGTTGGAGGGGATACAGAGAAAAAGGATCCTGGTTACATATTTGGTGGGATTGTTAAAAAAATCAAACCTTTTGGGGGGAAAGTTAAAGCTATGTCAGAGATATTTGGTTGCCTGATACAAAGAGGCATAGGTGAATCGATGCTGGGGTTGGGTGATGTTTGGGAAATTTTAACTGCAAAAAAGCATAGGTAAGCTTACATGATATTATTGATGGCTGCAGTATCACTCATGTAAGCGTAGTGAGGCCCCAACAGAACAAGAGTGGGTAACAAAAATGTGGCATTATATCTCCTTAGAATGGGTCACCTATGCTGTAAAAGGTGAGCAAAATAACTTCAAGAAGGATTGGGAGTCTGTGTTTGACTTTTCGCACAAAGACTTTTGAGAGAACTGGTGCCTGCAGAGGTTACGGATTTTGCACTTGTTTAGCTAAAAGGCTATACCATCCGGATTAGTGTGAACAATGCATATACCAAGATAGCTGTCCGAGTGTGGGAGGGTGGCAAGTCTGGTGTTTGGGCTGTGGGGGTTGGTGGAGGGTGATTGTATTTTGTTTTTTTTGTTTTCTTCAATTATTATATTTTGTGATTTTGTGAAAATGAAAATGTTAATAAAATTACGATTTGAAAATAAAATAGTAATGGAGGCTGTGCGGATGGTGAAATGATCAGGTGAGGATGTGGTGGGAGCAATAGAGCTACCATTGTAGCCATGCGATTCTCTCCCTACCCTGCCCCAGGGATAACACCCTTTGAACTGTTGAAGGGGAGAAGGCTAAACACTAGAACATATCCACCCTGGGTGGGAGGGAGTGGTGTGTGTGTGTGTGAACAGGATGTGGATTGGTTACAAGTGTGCATGCAGAGTGCACAGGAGCAAATGAAGGCCACGCACATGCAAGGGTGTTGAGCATGAGGAATGAAGCTGAAAGCCGGTGACTGGGTGAGGGTAAGAAAACCAAGGTGGATGCAGAAGGGTGCCTCTTTGTACTATGAGCATGCAAGAGTGGCAAAGGTAGATAAGCAAGCAGTCACCACAGAGAATGGGCAATACTAGAACAGCAGCAATCTGCTAATGTTGTGGTCTCATGGTAGCCCTGCTCGCTGTATCATGGCTGTTTAAAGAGAGGTGATGAGTGCTAACTGTGACTGCGAGGTCAGCAGAGCTGGAGTGCCCAGGGCTATAAGAACATGAGAACCAGAAGGTCCACGAGAGACAGTTGGCCTAGTGCCAGGATCCATGGGGAAGCAGGGCAATCCCTGAAATAAGGTCCACATTTTGAAATAAAGCCAAATGCTTTGCCTTACCTGAGACATGTATCAGTGTGTCTTGTGAAAAAGCGGAGGTTGTTTCACTGTCCAGACCTTGTGGATCCCTTACTGAGATGGCCGAGGCACGGCCATCGTCTTTGGATCTAGACCCTAGGGTTGGACAAGTGCGGGAGGATCAGCTGGGTGAGGGGTCCTCAGGGAGTGGCGGAGGGACACCCGATGGCAAGATGCAGTATCCCCCCTTTCCAAATACCCCTATCCAATCCTATTTAATGGGCTATTCCAACTTCCCAGATTCCACCTTTCCTACACAAACACTGAGCTGATGAAGAGGAGGTCTAATGCTGAAAGGATTACCACACATACAATACACTGGACATGTCCTTCTAATGAGATCAGGCAGAGCCAGGTACTTCACTTTAATCACGCACACCTAATACCTATTAACTCTCCCCACATGGTTAAATGTGGAACACTGAGACACACTTTGAGCAAGGAGGTGCACGAGAAGGAGCAGTTCCTCCAGGGCTATGGGGAACCAGGCGAAGAAGAGCGACAAACTGAGGGGTGGAACCAAAGTGGCAGGAAGTCAGAGACCCCCACGCCCCCTGGCAAGAGATCGTTATTTCGAAAGGCCGTGAAGATTGTGCACGACAGCCCAGCTGGAAGGGAGAAAGAGTCTTCTGAGTGCTACAAGGTTACCAACGACCCTCCTGGGTGAACGGCAGAGTTGGGGAGGCGCAGAAGCGGCAAAGGCCGAAAGCATCTTAACACGACCATTGAGTTGAGGGAAGCAAAGAAAGCCCGGTCTGTGTTTAATTGAAATGCTTGCAACGGTTTCCGAAGGATGAAGGTTACGCAACTACCAATAAGCTTCGAGAGAAAGGGAATCCATTGTTATGAATCTCTTGTTAAAGTTACCTTAAATCCTGCAACTCTGCCAAAGATATCTAGTTAAGTTAATAGGTAGGGGAAAGGCTCAAGTGGTTTCGCTAATGATATATCACCCGAGAACATACTTAATGTGTGTTGCTTGGAAGGAAATGGTATTCCCTGAACATGTTGGTTTCGCAGATTCTGCAAGCTTAGAGCTAATAAAAATGGTCACAGCAGACAACTTTGTTTAATACCACTACATTGTATCCAGGGGTTGGGGGTGCTGTTGCGCGGAGAATGGAGTGACATCCTTTCACCTCGCTCTTCCCCGAAACCACATTCAGTGGCTGTAAAACAGCACTATCAGACATATCTGGCCTGCCTAACAATCGCCAAAGCCATGGGAACAACTGCAGACACATCTAATGAAGTCTGAAGAGGTTTCCGACTTGAAAAGCAGTGAAATTTCAGAAGGCCAGCAAGACATGAAGTCAAGCTTAGAGGTTCTGAAAATGTCGTCTGACTAGTAGCGCAGCAGCAGAGGACACAATTTGGAGCTGCTGCAGCCGGACCTTGATAGACGGTGAGAGGAGCTGCAGCAGCGACGTGCGGGATTGATATACACCCGGGGTGCACTAATCTGTTGTGCATCCGTGAGGGTCCTGAGAACGGCGCATCACTGCTACCGAACTCGGTGAGCGCGAGACCAGGAACCCCTCCCCAACAGCTCTGACTCCCTCGTCCGCAGATGGAATCTGAGCGAGAGGGACATGTAAGCGGCCCACACGCCAGGGATTACACCTATTGATTCAGGGCTGAGACCGGGGAAGGCGAGGAAATACCTGCCGAGGAGAAAGGCTAAAAACGGAGGGCACGGATCTGCAGCATGGCGGTGGCAGCGATTAGAAAGGAGGTTCACCCTGGACTGGGCCCCGAGTTGGACTTGCCACGCACCCCCATGTTTGTGTCATAGAAGTGGAGGAAAAAAAGCCCTGCAGCTTCCACCAGCAGTGGAAAGTGAAAGGAACTCCTTAACGCCAGCATCACAGCCTCTCAGGGTCAGGGTGAGCAGAATGACGAATGACTGTTGTTGAGAGAATAGTTGCATTAGGTATATGTAACAAAGTCACAGGGCAACTCAACCACTCGCCAAGGACACATTGAACTCGTAGCTTGTGGATCCAGCACACAAGCTGGGACATACATGGGACCAACAGACGGCAAATCCCATGTTGGCAAAGAGAAATAAAGGGAGAGGAAACACAGTACCTGCAGTCCATCCCCCCCAGCCACTGCAATGCTCAACAGAACCCCAACACAATCATATAGCCACAGCCTCCTTGGGGAGGATGAGGAGGATGACTGTACAGAATACCAGAAAACTAGAAACTGGAAATAGATACAAGGACGCGAAGCGGCTTGTGAGTTCCGGGAGTGGAGAGACCTGCAGAGGTGAATAGGGACAAAGAAAAGACAAAGAAGTCAGGCAACCAAACAAAGATGGACGCATACACTGCTTGTGGCACATCAGGCCAACCCATGTCAGAGGTACCAAGAGCAGAAGAAGCCATGGACAAGAGAGAGACAGAGACTCAAGGGCAATGCAGGGCATTTTGAAGGTGATTCAGGAAGCACGACTACGAAGTGACGCTGTGGGCATAGATGTGGGGCTTCTGAGGCAACATATCCTCCAGGGTACAAGAAGCTGAAGGCTGCATTTCAACAGTCGAGGACACCATAACCCCCTACAGAGAGACACACAGACTCTGCTGAGAAGGACAGAACAATTGGAAAGCAGGATGGAAGTGGCAGAGGGAAGATTCTGAAGGAATAACCTGCATCTCAGTGTCCTGCCCGAAAAAGCAGAGGTACCCTCCATGGAGCATTTCCTGGAGAAATTGATCCAGGGAGTCAATCCTTTGACACAGTACAGAAAAAGCTCAGGAAGAAAGGAGTTAAATATGCCATGATGTTTTCAGGCACCTTGAGAATGTGTGGCCCACAGCAAGTGTGCTTCTTTACAAAATCTGTGGAGACTGTGTGGAACCGGTCCATGGACCAACAGAGGAATGGCCACCACGTACACAATCAAAGAAGGGCCAGGAGAGGGCAGCTCAGAGCTGAGAACTTGGAGGGCAAGGACAACACAGACTCCCGATAAATAGGGAAAGAAGAAAACATATAACAACCCCCCAGGTGGAATGGACAAAATGGAATCGGATATTGGAAACCACTGGTGGTGCACCGGAACTGTAAAGCAAACAAGCTGACTTGGTCAAGAACGAGTAGGGGAGGGCTACCAACTCGCAGGGGTCTTTTTTAGGGGCTTGGGCTGTTATTATTTCTTGGGGTTGACAGATGCTTACAGGGTGGGGAATGGGGGAGTTTTGGTGGGCAGTTGGCTGGTGGGAGGTGGGAAACAGAGTTGGGGAAGGTTTTGGCTTGCTATCAAGTTCAACGCACATAGCTCATGGTTACAAGCAACAAAGAAGGAGATGGTAACTCACAGAACCTACTACACAAAACGGAGGGAGAACCAAAGTGATGATGGGAGAACATAAGCTACTCAAGTGCTTGAACTTTAATGGCCTTAATGATAAAATCAAATGAGGCTTGGCGATGAAATATATCAGCGAACAAAAAGCAGATGTAATTCTGTTGCAAGAAACACACCTGATGGGCACAATTTGTAAATGTTTGGGTAAAGGCCAATACAGGATAGTGGAATATGCTGGTTGATAGACAAATCCCTGCCAATCCAGGTACACATGGGCGGCTTAAGAGACGGGGGAGGACGCTACATAGAGGTAAGTGGAGAATTATGGGAAAAAACAGAGTCCATCATAAATGCATATGCTCCCCCAACCTTGCAATCGGAAATGTTAGCTGTGAGACAGGGGCTACTGGTAGAACATGCGACAGACTTGACCATAGTGGGAGGAGACCTCAACGATGTCTCGCACAGAGAGATGGATCGGTGGTCCCAACGGGCACAGGTGTCCCCCACCCCAGGGCAGCGCCCACAAGGCTGACAACATTTTTGGGCACAACAGGGCAGAGAGATACCTGGTATGATATCCATCTTGATGACAGGCAGTATTCGTTTCACTATGGGCCACATAACTGCATGTCCCAATTAGACTACCTGTTAGTCCCATGCACGTTGGTGGGAAGTGTGATTGAGACAAAGTATTTAGCTACGGGGTCCCTCAAACCACTCGCCATTGTACATTAAAATTAGACGGAAATTTGTTCAAGGCCAAGGAGAATGGAGACTGAATGCTTATTATATAGGAATAGACAAAATATGGAAGGTACTCATAGAGGGCACAGACAAATACTTTGAACTCAATAAGGGTGACAACTCCACTACCCTATGGGAGGTGTATAAAACAGTGATTAGAGGGAAGGCACAGGCTGCTAATGGGGCACATGGAAGAGCAAGGAGGGAAGAAATACCGGCATTGGAAGAAGAAGTCACAGATGCAGAAAGTAATTATACAGAATCTAGTTCGATTCAATCGGAAGGGGCCTGGGTGAAAGCCATGGGGGAAGTATAAAGTGGCCATGACAAACAATGCAAGACAGGCATATTGGAATAAAAGGGTGTACGAATTAGGCGACAAATGGGGACACATGCTGGCATGGCTAGAAAAACGAGAGGAGGGATCACGATGGGTGAGGAGCATATGTAATGGTAGAGGGGAGGTATGCACGGATAAGGAACATATCGCCCAGACTTTCGCAGAATACTACCAAGCACTATAGACATAAGTGGGAGGACCCACAACACCTGAGATCGAAAGATATCTAAAGGGACTCACGCTACCGACGCTAGAGGCATAATCTTGACAGGAACTAGAGGGAGACATAACTCAGGAAGAAGTACAGGAGGCAGTGAATAGTTTGCATACCGTAAAACCACAGAGCCAAATCAGAATACAGATCGAGTTCTGGAAATGTATGGTGGGCAAGGTAAACAAACCCATTTTGGACATGTTCCTAGATAGTCGACACTTGGGGGAATTCCCCAGGGATGTGAGGACAGCCACAATAGTAGTCATTCATAAAAAGGGAAAGCCCCTGGACGAGTGCTCTGCCTACCGGCCTGTCTCCTTGTTGAATGTGGAGGTGAAGGTACTGGCCAAGGTATTGGCCAATAGATTGGCGAGGGTCATCAGCAAACTAATACACTTGGATTAATGTGGCTTTGTGCCCAGACAGGCAACAAGGATGAATGTACGGAGACTGCACAATGCATTAGCAATGTCAGATATGCTGAAGGGTCGTTTCGTGGTTATGGCCTTGGACTCAGAAGGACTTCGACTCAGTGGGTTGGAGCTTTCTCTGGGCAGCAATGAAAAGAGTGTGACTGATTGAATGATTGATTGTTTATTTATTATGCGCTTATACACAAGTGTTTCAAAGTGCAACCATGCATGGACCTACATTTCTGGAGTGGGTACAAATTCTTGAGCACGACCATTGGCTCAAGTCAGAACCAACAGACACGTGTCCCAGACCTTCCACCTACACAGGAGCACCCGGCAGGATCAGAATCAGATTGGACCCATTGATTTGGGGGTTTAGATGGCCGGGAGACTAAGAGGATAACATTTCACCTTATGCAGACAATCTTCCATATATGTTGGGGATCCCAATAGATCTAGCTCAAGAAAAATAGAGACGCTCAGCACATTCGGATGGTATTGCAGACTTAAAATGAATTGGAACAAATCGGTACTAATGCCCATACAACGGGGTGATGATGTGATACCGCAGGGATGTCCACTCACAATAGAAAGAGAAGTGTTTAAGTACCTGGGAATTTTGATACATCGGGACGAAATGAGAGTTATCGAAAGCAACTTGGTACCAATACTTAATAGGCTGCAGATAGATGGCAAGCACTGGGAGGCCTTGCCAGTAACACTCCTGGGAAGTGTCAACCTGCAAAAAATGATGGCCTTACCTAGACTGTTGAACATCCTCTAGAAAACACCAGTGAGGATACCTAAACATTGGTTTGATGCGATTGATGCACTGATTAGGGGAATAGTATCGGGTAGTCAGAGCCCACAGATCACACTTAAAACCCTGACAAGGTTGTTGTGGGAAAGCGGATTGGGCTTACCAGATATTAAGAAGTATTAGTGGGCCGCTCAGTTGATAGTTGCAAATGAATGGGTATTCGGGCTGACAGAGTTCTCTCACACAAGACTGGAATTATCTGGTGTGACTGGGCGAGATCTGATACAAGTATTACACTGAGGACTGGAAGGGAACCAGCTTTCCCCATCGGGCAAAGACTGGTGCAGAACTGGAAAGAGGGGACCAAAAGTATGGGGTGGAATGGGAAGAAAACCAAACAATACCCCTAGTGGGACATCCCAGGAATTAAGGAAGTCAGTAAGATGGGGAATCAACCGCAGTGGATATAAAAAGGCATACATTGGATAGGAGACCTCTTGAACGACAATGGGTTAATGTTGTTCCAAGCATTAAGGAATAAACATGGCTTTGCACCAACAAAGGAGTACACGCACATACAGCTGGCACATGCCGTAAGGGCACAGTTGGGAGGACACCTGGATTTGCTGCACCACTCGCCCCTCAAGGTCAACATCCTGTCGGAAAGGTTGACGCAAAAAGGGATTTCTCCAGCATTGGATCTTTCATGGATTCACATGCTTTGAATATTCCCCGTCGTCAGGCTGGGAATCCCCGGTACATTATATAGACCCTTTCCCGTAGGAAAACTTTTTCGACGCTTATGCGTCCTATCCACCTCGTTTTGTATCATGCGTGCCCGCAGCGTCAGGACGTCATGATATAAATACAGGACCCGCCCCCGCGCTCCCTCAGATTTCAACCGTCTTTCAAAGTAGTGGGATCCTCGTGTTTACTACTAGTGAAAACTAGGTTGTTTTTTCTGTTTCGCTTCGGCGAAGTTCAAATTCTGGAGAATTATGTCTGGAAAAGCGTTATTTCACCCGTGTGCAACATGTGGCCTCAAAAAGGTTTATGAAGGAGACGGCCACATGGACTGTATCTACTGTCTCCACCCGCACCACACGGCGGATACATGTGAGATATGCCAGGGTTTCTCCCAAAAAACCCTTAAGGACCGTAAAAGAAGGCTGGTTGACTGGCTTAATGACGGAGCGGGTGCCTACCCGGCTTCGGAAGTTAGCTCCACGGCCTCCAGGAGCAAGTCGGAGCCTCCATCGAAGAAGGTACGGCCAGCAGAAATTCGCGCTGAGGACAAGCATAAGGGGAAACATGCTGGATCTTCCTCATCACATAAAAAGCCCTCCTCCTCCTCATCATCTAAGACGGAGAGGCTAGCGCTGTCAAAATCCTCCTCAGGGGACCGTCCCAGGTCTTCCATGAGTCGAGATGCTTCTGCCGGGAATTCGGCATCGAAATCGACGTCTAAGTCTAAGGGCTCGACGACGACGACTTGCTCGTCGACCTCGGTGTCATTGACGATGCCTATTACCGTTCAAGCAGCAGCGGTTGGGATTCCTTCGTCGACGGAGACTCAGTCTATGGCTTGGCTGCCAGAGGTCTATGACCCGATCCCCCCTGAGGTCTTACTGTAGCCAGACACGGCCTGCTCGGCGGAAGGGGAAGGTGACACGGTTCTGCAGCCATCGGATTTAGGCTTACGGCCTTCCACGTCGGCGACGACGACGAGTGCGAGCGGGGGTATGGTACCTATATCATCCACGTTACTGACCCCCCAGACGGTTTTGTCTCTGGATGTGCTTAATACTCTTCAGAAGCTCCTGCAGCGGCTGGATACGCAGTTCCCTCAACCTGGGACGTCATCGTCACTTTTGTCTGTACCTTCCGTCGACGAGCAAACTTGTACGGCTCGCTCGACGACTAAACACCCATCGGCTCCCCAGGCGGTAAAAGATCGTCCTCGAGCTCAGGAGGAGGGTGAGTTGTCGGAGTCCGACTCTATACTGGGTGACTCGGGGTCAGACATCTCCCTGTCACCGTCGAGGGACCCAACATGGAATTCGGATGTAGAGTTAGAGTCTACGAGGAGCCAGACACAGCCATCTCCCCCGGATGATGTGGGAGCCTTCCATGCAATGATGGGAAAAGCTTGTTCCGAGTTCGGCTTGATTCCTGAGGAGCAGAAGAAAGACTGTTTCCTTTTTGACCATATGGGTCAAAGGAGAACATCGGTATTTGCCATCCCAATCCTGGACCACGTGTGGCAAGAAGGTCTCAAAACGATGCGCCATCCGTTCTCGGAGCCAGCCATAAAGGGACGGATCGAGAAAAAGTTTAAAGCTCCGGAGTCCACTCCAAAATGTCTAACATCACAGCCTCTGTCTGACTCGGTGGTGTCGGCGGCAGCGGCTAGGAAGGCCAGGGTCCAGCAAAAATGTTCAACGCCACCGGAAAGCGAGGCTAGGAGGCAGGACGCCTTTGGAAAGAAGGTGCTCTCGGTCGGAGCGACGACAGTAAGAGCAGCCAATTCCTTAGCGATCGTGTCCCGATATGATAGGGAAATGTGGCACAAACTAGCCCCTATCCTAGAACACCTGCCAGACGAACACCGGAAAGCAGCTATGTTACTGGTGCGGGATGGCGAAGAGTCCTCGAACCACGCTATTAATATCGCAGTTGACCTAGCAGAGTCTGGCTTCAAACAAATCAACCATGGAGTAGTGCTTCGTCGACAAGCGTGGCTCAAATGTACTACTTTCCGTCCTGAAGTCCAGTACAAAGTCCTTGACATGCCATGCGAAGGGGAACACCTGTTTGGCGAAAAGGTTGATGAAGCGTTGAAAGGGATGAAAGAAGACACGGATACTGCTAGGTCCCTCGGCGCCCTTCAAACGGGTAGAAACTTTCGCTCTTTTCGCCCCTTCAGGGGTGCTTCTGGAAACTCCCGCTTTGGAGCCTCGAGGGACCGTGGATTTAACAGGCCCTCGTACTCTTCACAAGGGTTCAGACGAGCGTCCCAGTCGGCACGTAGAAGCAGGGACTATCAAGCCTCCAGGCGGCGAGGCTCAGGTCCGTCGTCAACGAAGAACAAGCAAACCAGCAACCAATGACGGCCTTCGGAACGTCCTGGGGGGTCGAGTCTCTCATCACTTCGACCGATGGAAATGCATCACCACAGATCGATGGGTCCTAGACACGATTCGCATGGGTCATGCGCTACAATTCAAAGACAAGCCTCCGCGTCTTCCTCCTTTATTCTCGACACAGCCCCACCTCCGAATCCTACGACAAGAGGCGGCGCTTATGTTGCGAAAAGGGGCGGTAGAGAGAGTTCCTGTGGCACAGGAAGGACAAGGAGTTTATTCCAGGTTCTTCGTTGTCAAGAAGCCAAACGGCAAATGGAGGCCCATTCTCGACCTGAGGGTACTCAACAAGTGGCTAAAGAGCCTAAAATTCAAAATGCTAAAGCTCCAAGAGGTTATCAGGTCGGTGCAACCCATGGATTATCTATCATCACTAGACCTTCAAGATGCTTATTTTCACATCCCAATACGCCCACGACACAGGAGATATTTAAGATTCGTCGTCGGGAGAAAACATTTTCAGTTCAAGGTCCTCCCGTTCGGGCTCAAGTCCTCCCCCAGGACGTTCACCAAGTGCTTGGCCCCTATAGCGGCCCATTTAAGGAAGGATGGTCACCATGTCTATCCATATCTAGACGACTGGCTGGTCAGAGGTTCATCCAAGGAACAAACACGAGACAGTCTACGAGCCACAATGTCCCTCTTACAGGAACTGGGCTTCGCAATAAACTTCAACAAGTCCTCCGTAGAGCCTTCGAGGACCTTGGTCTTTCTAGGAGCGGAGTTTCATACACACACAAGCCTGGTGAGACCATCCAGCGAAAGAATTCAGAAACTTCAAAGCAAGGCGTCGGAATGGAGAGGCGGTACCAAGGTTTCAGTGCGCAAGTACATGTCCCTGCTAGGGACCATGTCGTCCTGCATTCCGTTGATAAACAACTGCCGTCTGTTTATGAGACCTTGCCAGGAATTTCTAGCGGACCGTTGGGCGCAGAGCCGAGGTCGCTGGTCCGACAGACTGGTCGTCGACGAACAACTAGTTCAAGCACTCTGCTGGTGGAGAGTGTCTACTCATCTAACAAAAGGAATGCCTCTACTGGAACCAGAGTTCCAAAAGACGGTGGTGACGGATGCATCGCTGAGCGGATGGGGAGCTCATCTGGATACGTTACAGGTACGAGGCCAGTGGTCGTTGCAGGAGTCCTCCCTGCATATCAACCTGCTAGAACTGAGAGCAGTGCGATGGGCTCTGAAATCTTTTCTTCCTCAACTGAGGGACTCGGTGGTGCGTGTCATGACGGACAACACCACTACGATGTTCTACTTGAGGAAACAAGGAGGGACACGTTCCAGGTCCCTATCGACGGAGGCACAGAAAATCTGGCATTGGGCCCTGCAACACAACATGCAAATCTTAGTGTTCCACCTACCAGGCTTGAGAAACGTGGAAGCCGATGCCCTCAGCAGAGAAATGAACGAAGTTCACGAATGGGTGCTGAACGACCAACAACTACAACAAGTATTCAAGAAATGGGGACACCCTTCCATAGATTTGTTTGCGACGAAGAACAACAGGAAATGCCATCAGTACGCAAGCAGATGGCCTCAGCAGGGCTCACTGGGGGATGCGTTCTCCTTCCCATGGACGAACAAATTCCTGTACGCATTCTCTCCATTTCCCCTTGTCCGGAGGAGGTTGCAATGGATCCTCAGGTACCCATGTCGGGTAATTCTGGTGGCCCCGTACTGGACCAGACAGGTGTGGTTCTCAGACCTACTACACTTAGCGGCGGCGGAACCGATGAGATTCCAGAAGACCCCCGACCTTCTGTCTCGACAGGAGGGTGTCATTTGGCATCACGACCCGGACAGCCTCAAGTTGACGGCCTGGCTCCTGACTTCGCCGAATTTGGTTGGCTAACGATTCCAGAGGACTGTCGGCGTATCCTGCAAGCGGCAAGAGCACCTTCCACAAACGCCTCATACGCGTACAAATGGAAAAGTTTCTGTCAATGGTGTGAGGATCAACCAGGTTTGGCCCCGCAATCGATTTAAGCCGGAACAGCTCCTTCCATACTTGCTGTTCTTAGCTCAAAAGGGCCTGTCGGTATCGTCAATAAAAGTACACCTAGCAGCCATTTCCAGGTTTACTCGTCAACGGCATTCGGCACCATTGTTCAGCGACCGCCTGATTAAGCACTTCCTTAAAGGCCTCTTTCGGAGTTTCCCTCCAGAGAAGAAATTTCCGCCGGAGTGGAGCCTCAATCTGGTCTTAACGTCTCTTATGAAGCCTCCTTTTGAGCCAATGTCATCATCGTCTCTAAAGTTTTTGTCGTGGAAATTGGCCTTCCTGGTGGCCATCACTTCAGCCCGACGTATTTCAGAAGTTCAGGCTCTAATGGTAGACCCACCATACTTACGATTTTTCAAGAACAAGGTAGTCCTAGCCACTAACCCACAGTTCATACCAAAAGCTCCTTCGGTGTTCCATAAACACTCCTCTATTGTGTTGCCTACGTTTTTTCCGGAGCCATGCTCGGGAGCGGAGCGCATGCTACACACATTGGATGTAAAAAGGGCTCTCAAGTTTTACCTTCATCGTACGCAACCGTTCAGAGAAACGAGACAGCTGTTCGTGGCCTATGGTTTGGGTGCTAGAGGAAAAGCCATTTCGAAGCAAGGACTGTCAAGATGGGTGTCATCTACCATTTCGTACTGCCATTCCAGGGCAGGGAAGCCTCTTCTACGACGGCCAAGAGCTCATTCAACTAGAGCAGCGGCATCGTCGACGGCACTGTGGGCCGGAGTCCCTCTAGGGGACATCTGCATGGCGGCTACCTGGGCGGCTACACACACCTTTATCCGCCATTACTGCCTGTCGCAGCAACATGCCAAAGATACCCGGATGGGACAGGCGGTGCTTCGACACCTATTCCAATAAGGTAAGCCCCGGCTGAGGGGTTGCATCCTGTGGAATTTATGACTGTATGTGGTTCGTTTTCCTATGTTAACGATTACTGATGTATACATGATCATAGGGAACGGGCTTTGCGAAGAAAGTATATGGGTTTGCATGCACGCCTCCTCTTTGGGGGTGGTACTGCTATGTAATCTATTCAAAGCATGTGAATCCATGAAAGATCCAATGCTGGAGAAGGGAATAGTTTCTTACCTGTAACTCCATTTCTCCAGCATTGGTATCTTTCATGGATTCACATGCGCCCACCTGCCTCCCCTGTACATGCAAACCGGTTCCCCCACTACTTTGGGGGCCGAAATCTGAGGGAGCGCGGGGGCGGGTCCTGTATTCATATCATGACGTCCTGACGGTGCGGGCACGCATGATACAAAACGAGGTGGATAGGACGCATAAGCGTCGAAAAAGTTTTCCTACGGGAAAGGGTCTATATAATGTACCGGGGATTCCCAGCCTGACGACGGGGAATATTCAAAGCATGTGAATCCATGAAAGATACCAATGCTGGAGAAATGGAGTTACAGGTAAGAAACTATTCCCATCTCAGCTGTACAAGCCATTAATAATTTCACCCTCTCCCCACGCACCCTTGGCAAAATTGAAGGACAGTTTAGAAAGAGATGTGGGGAGACTGGAGAGTTAGGATTAGATGGAAGAACTGTTGGTGGCTAGAGAGGTCAACATGTTCTCCAAAATGTGACTGATTCAGTACAAAATTCTACACAGAATATATTATGCAAGAGAGAGATTGTTCAAAATGGGGTCACAATAGACACTGACAGACAGATTCCCCAAATGTCAAAGGGAGGCTGGCACTTTTTTCCATTTGATCTGGGAATGTCCCAAAATTGCAGACCTATGGGACAAAGAAACACTCTCATTAACAGGGATACTTAGCCACAAAGTACCCAGGGATCCCAGGCTATTCCTGTTACATGTTGGGGGGGGGGAGTACGAAGGAAGCATGGGAGAGGAGAGACTCATCCACATCACCGCAGTGGTGGTAAAAAGAGACTTGGCAGTCAAATGGGGTGCCCAAGAAACACCCACCCAGGGCATATGGAAAATTGCCGCATTATGGAGAAGATAATTTACAGGAGTCAGGGGGCATTCGGTAAATATCTGAAGATATGGGGTAAATGGGAAGAGTCTGGGGAATTAATGGTGAATGCAGGCCAGCCACACTGGACTCTATGGACTGGGGAAGGAAATCTGGACTGTGGGAAGGGGTTTAGCGGGGTATTGGATTATAGGAGGAGAAACAACATGAGGAGATTGTGTGTTGGTCAAATGCTATGTGATATTGTTATTACTTTATTGAAAATCAATAAACAAGTTTAAAGAAACATTGTATCCGGAGGTTCAGATGGTGCTTCATTTAGTTTAACTCATGCCATCGGATTCTTGATAGTTAGCCCTAGTTCGTTTGAGAAACCCTGACCCAAAGTCCTGCCCCTTTAGCCTCCTGGGACACAAAGACCAAGAGGATCTTTCTAAAAGGGACCTTCTCAACCAATCACACAATCCTGTGTATGCTGTCAAACGTTTGTCTCCATATTATAACACCAGGTGGATATGATTCTACCAAATCTATCAAGAGGTGATCTAATTGTAAGCCAATACTTTTTTGTAAAGATCCAGCCATCATTATTAATAAGGACAATGGATGGGTCTGAAGTTTCAGAGTCTTGTATATCCTTCCCAGGTTTAGGTACCATGCATATACTAGTTTCTGACATAGGGCCTGTAATGTTGCCAATTTCTTAAGGGAATTAAAAACGTGTGTCAGTAATGGTGTTAATACCCCCAAGGAGCCATTATAGAAAGCACTGTTAACCCATCGGGACCAGGAGCGTTGTATGTTTTAAGGGACCTAAATGCCACAGCCACCTCCTCCTCTGGAATGTCTTCTTCCAACTTAGTGCTTCATGTGAAAAAGTAGGAAGATTTGTCTCTTTTAAATAATTTTCCTGAGCAACCAGAGAAGCCATCTCCTCTGCATTCAAAGCTTGACAGAACTTTTGAAATAGTATTTTTTTTATCCTCGTCTAAACCAATTATCCAAAGCTACATCTTAATCCCAATATCAGACACCTTTCTCCAAAGTTGAAGGAATCCTTGTAACTTTGCTGGCAATAATTTGTCTGCTTTATTTGCATTTTCATAAAAAATTTGGCCTGCAAAATAGCCACGTTGGCTTTTTTGTGTTTTAATTAAATTAATCAGAGCCTTTATCGCTCTGAGTGTTTGCAGGGTGGTTTGCAAGCCTGATATTTTATGCTCCTGTTGACATTCTCTCAGATCCTGTTGGAGCTTATCCTCTAGGAGTCTTGTTTGTCTTTACCTCTCTACTGTCATAGAGATCACATGGCCTCTTAAAAACGTGCAAGAGTCCCTTTTAACGTTTTCATTAATCTATTACTGGTGTCCCCCATATTAAATGAAAATCCCCCATCAAGAAAATATCAGTCCCGGCAACACTTTCAAGTTCCATTAGTACTTCAAAGAAGACACTCTCCTGGCAGGAGATTTAGGCACAGACACACATAAGTCTGAACCCTTTGGACCCTTTTTAGTGTGAAAAGAGTTTTTGTGTGAAACCCATTCACGCACCACAAGTCTTGGTCTTTGCAGAGGCATAGTAATAGCAGTAGCATATACGTGTATATATAAGTTTATATTTTTGCAATAAAGGCCATTCTTGCTGACATAGTATTACATGTGCATACAGTTTAGATGGCAAACGTCCCCATGTGTTTATTGATATAAGCCATCACCTTTCGGTTTTGCTTATGTCGCCCTGAGTGGGACCCATGTCACAGACGGGGGTCCCGATCCTGATGGGCCTAGCATACCAAGCTACTCCTCACTGATGATGCCAAATGAGGCTGATAGGTGTCTGGGGATGCTAGTGGTCTCGTGCAGAAGGCATGTAACCTAGCAGTTTGTGCCTCTTTTGGGATGGGACCAAGCCCGATTTTCATGTGGTCTTTTCCCTTCTCTAATGGCTAGGCAGGCTGAAAAACTATGGTCTGGAGGGTTGCCCAGAGCTGTGCTCGTGGTTAAGATTAATTCTAAACCTTCCAGCCATCACCTTTTGGTTTTGCTTATTGATAGAAGCCTAATCAGGTTTGCTCAAATTCCAAACTGATGTTCACAGTGAATTGCCAACCATCCAGCAAGTATGTGAATTCTCATAAAAAGACCCTTTTTAACAATGCCAATAGGATAGCCCAGCATTGTTCACCCTTGTTGAAGCAATGAAGAGAACAGGTACACCTGTGTAATTCTATCCTATGGCCAACCTCTTGTTTGCATTCCAGCATCACATAACATTTAGGAACTTTTTTGTATATAAAAAAAAACACTATGGGCCTTATTATGAGGTTGGTGGTAGTGATAAAACATCCAGTCATTACCATGATTGGGTGTTTTACCTTTCTGCCAAATTCTGAGTTGTATGGCTGAAACTCTTACCGCTGGCCCCTGATTTTGGCACAACACTTTACCAAACCATCCACTTGCCCAAAAACAGAGGAGAAATGAGCACTGGAAAAATTAGAGTAGGCACACTACGGTACTCCTGAATTCTGTTACCCTTCCTCCATACTTATAGCAGTTTGTGTTCATGGGACAGGACTGTAGACATTTTTCCAGAAGAAAAATAGTCACTTTAATTTGATTGGTTGGGTAGGCCGCAGGAGCATGCACATTGTCACACAGTGTACATTGTCTGAAAAACAGGCCTGACCAGGGAATCAGGTTGACAAAGGATTTTATTACAAAACGAGCATGCGATTTGCCAAAACAAATAGTGTCTTAATTAAACTAAAGGTTGTCAAGATGGTTGTTCTCCTGTGAGGGGCAGTGCTCTGTGAATACATATCAAATTCAATTGTCTCCAATGAAAATAAAGTGCTCCAACCAAAAGATCTGCCTGCACTATCTAAGTCGGGCTGGATATTCCCCTGCGAATTCACGCAATGATTGTGAGCTCACATTCCTGGATTTTAAAGGGTTCCCACACTCTGTTTACCACTGTTCTTGGGCTCTTCTGTCGTTCGCTCTCTGTCACAGGTTTAAGAGTACCTGCACACTGTTTCCTACTGTTCTCAGGGTATTTTCTCCTTGGCTTTTAGCACCGTTCTTGGTGCATGTGGGTGGATTACATAAGTGGGGTCACAAGAGGCGGGCCCTCTATGAGGGATTGGAGCCAGAGCATAACAGGAAGGTGCCCTAATGCTGGAGCATGGTTCTCACTATGTTCCCAACTTCCTTCCTTTCCAGGGTTCCACTCCTCCAACCATCTGCTCCAATCCCTCTCCCTCTGCTCCAGCGTCTTACCTCACATTTCGCCCCCCAACAAATTGTCTTCTTGCATGTACCCCTTTCTATCTTAGGTTCCACCACCTCAGTATTTTCAACTCTCTGCTCACCTCCTCTGGTTCTTCTACTACATTCCCCTTGACCTGTTGGGTAGTACCCAAAGTTCCTGCTTCACTTCTTTTTGTCGCCCTATTTTTTTAGCTTTCCAGGGTACCTGTTCTCTCTTTCCCTTCCTTCAATACTTCCTATGCCCCCATTGTTACACTGTCTTCTGTATCTTGTTCTTTCCTTATCCCATCACATGTCAATGATTTATTTCAATAGCTAGTCACTCTCCCAACTTCTTCACCCCTCTGGGCACCTTCTTTACCCCGTTGGGCACTTCTATTATTACAATTATTATTCCCCAATTCACTCCTTACTCTCCCACCTTCTTCCACCCTTTGGGCACCTTCTGTACCTTGCACTATCATCATAAGCACAACTGTTCTCCACTTTGCCACTTTCTGGACTTTCCTTGCCCCATCCTCCTTGCTCCTCCTTCTCCCAGCCCACTCAGGGCCTCATTACAAGTTTGGTGGTATTTCTGCAGTAAATCCATTGAAACACCACCAAACAGATTTACTGTTACCGCCACTAAGTCTGGCAGAATTACTGCTAGATTACAACACCAGATTACAAGTGGTGGTAAGCGGGTTAGTCCCCTTTAATTGAAGTCTATAAAACTTCATGGTGATTTTCGGCAGATATACTGCCGGCTTTAATTCCGCTGGCAGTAATTCCACCGATTTGGTGATTTTGTGCTGGTAAGGTGGAGGAATTACCTCCAGAATTCTGCTGGCGGTTTTCCTCCACCTTTCTTCCAAAACCATAATTCGACGGTGCAGTAATGCAGCTGAAATCTGCATGAAGTCCTAGGGATTAACACTGCCTATCACCACTTGCAATCCAGCGGTAATTCCACCGGACCAAGTGGTGCTAACAGTAAATCCGTTTGGTGGTATTTTGGCAGATTCAAAGCTGAAATACCACCAAACCTGTAATGAGGCGCTCAGTCTCTTAAATCCCTTCCTTTTGGGTCTGCCTTTATCCAGCCTCCTGTCGCCTCACCCCAGCCTTCTGGGTCTATCCTCCAGCCTTCTGTCTCCTGCTCTCCCAGGCTCCATGGGCTCTGCTCCAGTCTGCTGCCTCCTGCTCACCCCAGACTCTAGGGCAGTGGTATTCAACTTTTTTATGCTGAGCCTCCCCCACTGGAGTAGAAATGTAGTTGCAGAGCCCTCCCTTGAGGAAAAATATTGTTGCCGGGCCCATCAGATGTCATATATGCTTACATTTTATATTACAAGCTGTCACCGGACTCCCGTTATGAAGCCCCTCGTGCCCCCCCTGGACATACTTTGCACCCCCATAGGGGGGGCCAGACCCACAGTTTGAAGACCCCTGCTCTAAGGGTTCTTCCCCAGCTTCTCTTCCTCTCTCCAGATGGCACTGAAGGACCTTTCTCTCCTCCGCCACCACCTCCTAATTGAGCCTTTGATATTTTTAGGTCTTGGGCCCCATTCCCCTCTGGTGGAATGGAGATGAGTTGTGGCTGTTTCCCATGGGGAACTTGGGAATCATCATTATCTGGGCCTGGATAGATCTGGGCTGTAGCTTTGAGTACCACGTCTGCCATATTGGAGTTAGCAACTCCCTCTTGTCTTCATGTTCCTGGCTGACTGTCTTGGGGACATCTTGGTCTAGCTTAGGTCCCCCTCTTGGTATCCAGAGCAGATACATCACCTGGCCAAGGGGAGCCAAGTGTTCCTGTGCTACTTGCCTCACAGGAAATGCTGCTCCTCAACTTTCTTAAATGGGCCAGAGTATCAGACATTATCCTATGGCCGAGTGCCCCTTCTGTGAACCCACCATCAACCAACACAGTCAAACAAGGCACTTCATCACAATATGCATCCATCCAGGCGACAAGAACAGCCTCATATAATCAGTCCTTTTCTTCATGACATCTGGGTCGGAGAATCCTGCTTCAGGTGCGTTAGCATAGCGCTCTGAGTTTTCACCCCCTTTTTCATTTTTCTGATTCAGCCGTGCACCCCTCCGACGCTCTTTGTCCATGCCTTGGGCTTTCGCTGTGCGTTTGGTAAGAACCTTTTCATCTCCTCAACTGCAGCATCGACAGGAAAAAGCAGCAGCAGATGAGTTATGCACTTCTTTTCAGAACACCCCGACCTGTAGTTTCCTTTCAAGGGGTTTCCCAGGCCACTTGATGTCTGGAAGTAACTTAGAGCATCTCCGTCTTGGGATAACCCAGATATTCCCCCACAGGGCCTGATACCATGTACACACTCAAGGTTCCCCTGCTAAGGGATTAGTCTGGGCACAAACCTGAGGATACCCGACAAGGGGCCATGTCCAGGCACACACCTGAGGTTTCCCTGACTGCGCTAATTCCGGTCCTCAGCTAGAGGTTCCACGTACACAGGATAAATTTCGGTAGAATCCTGTGGATCCTTTCAAAAATCTAAAAAGAATGCTAAAGTCCATCGGGGTCTCCAAAAGACATCAGGCTCTCACTGGTGTTCCCTTAGACATCTTGGCTTGTGGAGCTGTGCCATAAGCTCTTAGTTCTGTGGAACACACAACTAAAATATAAATGGCAGAAATCACACCAAACATGAATTGGCATTTCTTTCCTCAGCTGAACCTCTGGCTAGAAAACTACTGTGCTGCCAGTGCCAAATTTTGGCAGGGGTTAACAAGCCTCTGCACAGTTGGGAAGGGACCCCTTCCCTTTGTCCCTACTGTGCCATAGATCTGTCGCCCACCTCCCCCCAAGTGTTGTTTAGTGTCACATGGCTGACTGGATCAGCAGGCCCTTTTTGGTGTGTAGCATCTGCTGCTTCTTGAAGTCAACCAGTGCCCACTCCCCAGTCAGAGAACAGGACTATTTCCTTATTTCCATATTCAGGTTGCTTATTCACTCCCTGCCATGCAGAGATACTTGACATGTTTTTGAAAAAGGAACCTCCACTGAAATATTTTAACGAGAACCTTAATTGACAAGTGAACTTAATTTACTAGTTTCTATCTAGAACTAACGATCATTCCATCTGTAATATAGATTCATTTATGAATCCTTACTCTCCATTTCGCTGCTTCCTTTTGAATAACATCTCCTTTATCATTTCCTTTCAATTGTCTTTAAATGTACCCATGGTCTGGCTCCTCCTTATGTTTCCTTGTTGGTCTCATTCTATGTCCCATCTCACTCTCTCAGATCACAGAATGGATTCCTTCTCACTGTTTTTAAACCCCCCGTGTGCCTCTTCTAGCTCCGAAACACTGGAACTCTCTTACTCTTTCTCTCCGCTCCGCTACTTCTCTTCGTATTTTTCCATCAAATCTAAAAGTTCATCTTCTATCTTCTCTTTCTACTTAATTCTGTTTGCCTTTCCGATCTTCTGTTTTAATTCATGTTGCATTATCATGTGATTGTAACACTTTTTTGAACATTTATGTTCAGCGCTTTTGCCGAAAAGCGCTTGATAAATGTAATAAAATGAAATGAAATGACATTTCAAAACTCTCATTTGTCTATTAAACATTTTGTTTGTTTTTACTGAACATTTGTAAAAAATGGAGAACAAAAATGTTTAAGACAATGGGCCTCATTATGAGTCCGGCGGTAGCCGTACCAGTAAAAACAGAGCAATTTTTTTCCGGCGCCTGGCAATAAGGAATTACCGCCCCAGCGTTCCTGGTAATTCCTCATTGCCAGGTGCCGGAAAAAATTACTCCCCATTCCCATTAGAGTTCCATTGTACTCTATGGGAGTGGGCAGGACGGTAGCACCGGCACCGTTTCTGCGGGCAAAAAGGCACCCTCTTGCAGAACTCAGAGTATGGCGGTCCGGTAACAATGGTGCAGGTAGCTTACCGCACCGTTGTTACCGGACCGCCATACTCAAAATGAGGCCAGTATATACTCACAGAAATTGTCAATTAAAAAGTCAAGGTAGAAACTACATAATATTGACAACATTGAGTAAAGGACAACAAGATTTAATCATCAATTACATAATTAGTCATTTTAAATAACTGATGCTAAACAGAAAGTACTTTCTACAGTAGGATAGAATGAGAAAAAGTAAAATCTTAATGCCACACAATTATTTCATAACGATGTATGGACTGTTGAATGGTTATATATTAAAATTAGTTTCATACAAATCCTAATCATCAACATGAACCACTGAGTTTTTTGTCCATACTGGTAACTGTTTTTTGATGTCCAAAATAGTAAATGTTGAGCATGTGAAATATACTCATGTGCGTTTTTACAGTTTCTCCTGATTCTTAGATATTATTGCCCCTGTGGGAGGCAATATTTTTGAGATTGAAGATGATACCTGGAATATTGCAATATGCTGTTACTACCTGTTTCTTTTCTGTATTAATCACAGAAGAGGGGACCTTTACTTGTTTTAGTTGTCAGGACCACAACATTAAATTGAGAATTACTGAAGTTCAGTGTGAATTGCAATAAATAAGTTCCCCCATTCAGCAGTATCTGCTATTTATATTATGTGGGTTCTATCAGTGTATCAGTGGCTAGGTGGGGTTTTCGTCTGCCTCCCTATATAAATGAAATTCCCTCTACAAAGGCGGAATGTGCACTGCATAACTAGGAAGTCTGTAGTGCAGTGCAGATGCAAGTCTTATATATTGACAGAACCCAGTCCTTCTGCACGTTAGACTGACTCTTTGTGTTCACTGGGGGAGAATGGTCTTCGGCCGGCTTGCTGGCTACTAAAGCATCCATAGCCAAATTGATTGTCTCCTGCATCTCGATGTGCTATCTGTGCCAGAACATGGCTCTTCCTAAGGGGATTCATGTGAATGTAGTTGTGCTAAAGGCGTCTCTGGTTGCCTTACAGAGGCATGTTCCTTGAAGGTCATCTCCTGGGCCTCATCCTCTGTATTTTGCAAGCATTACTGCTTGGATATGGGCTTTAGGGCCAATGCCCGATTCTAACAAGGAGTACTGCAGAACCTCTTTGGCTAGACCAGCAGAGGTCCTCCAGCCTTCTGCTCTATATTGTTTCATGATCTCCCATAAGTCTGGAGGAGGGGGGAACGGGTCATAGAAGTAAGTAAAATGCACCCACTTTAGTGACCACTGTGTTACTAGTGCATAGTGGGCCTTCCTTCCTAAGCCCTCCAACCTTCCTCGCTAAAAAAGTCATCAGTCAGGAATGGCTTGGGTGACTGAAAAAGGACTAATGGGCTGGGGTTGGCGCCTGGATGGGTGCAACTGCATTTTCCAGCCAATAAAATCAAGTGACTTTTTTGTGAGAAAAAAATGCTTTTATTCCATCCTTGTGAGTGTGAACTCCCATAACTATTGATGAAGGGGGGCTAAAATAAAGTAGTCACAGTGGTGTGTAATTATCACTATTCTTTATGAAAGGTAGATACGTTTGAGGAAATGTGTGCCCTTCTTTAGACCTGCCCCCATACTGACCAGCTCCTCCCCAGCACCAACTATGGAAAGTAGAGGATCGAGGTGCCGGAGCGCTCTTCTCTTTGGCTGATGGTGTCATGCCTAAAATGTGATACTCTTGTTCCTAAATTGTAATAGAGTGAGATGCACCATTCATTGTACTTGATTTTGAAGGGGATAGATCACCTGTACATAAGCTGCTGTTTGTTCAATTCTCTAGTTAAATCCTGGTACATAATCTGCTGTTTGTTCAATTCTCTAGTTTAATCCTGGAAATTCCATCCCTTGAGTAGAGTAGAGAAGGCCAACTCTTGATATAGGTATACCTCAGATCCTGCAAAGCACAAAGGGGCTTGTTTACAATCCTCGAAATTAACATTTTCCTTGACTCTATCAGAGGCTATTTTAACCAGGATATCCTTGGGTCTAGCATCTGCATCCTTTTTCAGTCTATCTTTTGTATGTGCTTGGTCTAGAGCAATTGCTTCAGTGAAAAACACGCATTCTATAATTTCCCCATTTGTGTTTTGCACTTTCACATACATGTCCTTATCCTAGGTTCCCTCTTTGAAATCATGTATCTTTATATTCTCTCCTGTGTATGGTCTTTTTAGGTCCTCTCATTTCTGTTCTAATTCTAAAGCAAGGTTGTATAATTCTTCCAAATTGTCAATTATCAGCTTGCCTGTCAGTTACTGCTTGAATGGCAGATTTTTGGGTGTCAACTAATATGCCCATCTGGTGAACATTGAGTTGAATCTCAGACATGCATTTGGTAATCGCTTCTTTAAATGAGCCGAAGTGACTATTCATAGATACTGACCATGTTTCCCAAAATTCAGGAGGCCTACTCCTGAGAAATTCAGAGCCAGTCTCACCTCTGAAGTGAATGGTGGCAGTTGAGAGGGCCCCAATTTCTGCCTTCCTCCCCTTTGTGCCAGTGAGACGCCCCCACTGGTAGTGGAAGATGTTGCCATTGTGGAGTTCCTTTTAGATGGTTTGGTGGCCACAGACCACCAGCTTTTTAAACTTTTCTGGCAAGGGTATATTGTTCGCCTCTTCATTCAGGAGGGGTAATGTGTAACTCTTGATGTTAGATGTGATATTGTGCTTATTTCAGTTTGCACAACAAGAGTGCCCTCTATATTGAACCTGTGAGCAGAGAGTGAATTATATTGTATATACTTTCTTAGAAATAACAAGCACTTTGTGTTAATGTATACAATAGGCACAGTTCAGGTTGGATGATTTCTGCGAACCTCTTGAGTCTCTACTGTCATACTTCACTTTGCAGGCAGCCATCTCGATTCTGTTCCAGAGAAACTTTAAACCTATAGCAAAGGGAATTTTTGTAGCAGAGTTTCCATAGGCATCAAACTATTATCTTCCTTGTAGGGAAGTGTCTAATTAATTATGTAGTCCAATGGAACATGCTTCAGAAAGCTGCCTAGAGCTGACCAATATCTTCAGTAATATTCTCCACCAGTATGTAGTGAAACAGCTTTTGACCTACAGAAAACACCCTTGGGAAGAAGGGCTTAAGCAGAGAACAGGTAGTGCTGGAGGCTGCCTACTGCTTAACATCTCAGCCTCTGGCTGTGTACGGTTCAGCTACCAGACCTGTGTCACCCACCCAAAGAGAACAAGTCAATAATGTTCCAACTACACTCTGCCTCTACCCCAGCTCTCAGATGACATAAGGGCAATCTCCCAGAAGCACTCACTTCCATTCCTGCTGCGCTAAAGGGTCTGACATCTCTCTATCCCAGGGCTTTGCTCATTTAGTGCATAGCTTCAGTGGCCATCAGAGAGATGTCACCCTATGGTGTGTGCATCTCTTTCACCCAGCAAAACTCTATATTAATTAGGTTTTAACAAACTGCTTTGCTACTCCACAGTCAGAACACTCTTCATTCATTTTCATTGGGGAAACTGGGCTAGATGGGGCCCTCCAGTGCATGCCAAGTCAGAACTCACAAAGCTTCCATCTGCATTTGTCTGCTGCTGGCCACACAATTGGTTTTATTTTTAACCCTAAATCTTACTTTATCTGATTAATCTGCTTACACCAGCCTGTGCATCATGAGCGCTTTACCAACTTTGTTCAGTCCCATAATAGCGTATCATAATATTGTTGATTGTACTGTAAAGATGATTGACATTTACGTAACAAGCTATAACATCGCACCATCAGTATTAATCATATTAAATAGACTCTATGTTGTAGTAATACAAGATATTTTTATCCTTGCCATTACCATATACTATTATAGAGACTCACCAGTTCTATCACATTGCCCTTGGAAACTTGCATGACTGCACTGCTCTTGTGACTCTGAAGTGGCCATTATTTATTGTAGCTTGAGTCTGTCCTCTCTGTCTACAATGGATTGCTAAGCTCGTCCCCGACCCTAGCTTCTGCATATGACAAAGGCACTGCTTTCCTGTGTCCTCTCATCAAGCTCGTAAGGGCACATATTGTGGTGCACTGGTTTTGGAGCTGCACGTAGCTCTTTTGCTATCACCCACATACCACCCTACCCCTTTACTCTAGGCTTATACTACAGTTCAAGTTGGTTGTGACGCCCTTGATTATTGCTTTAGTGCCCTGACATAGGGGTAAACATGGCCAAAAGGAAATTCAAAAGCGAGGGAAGTGGGATGTCCATCCTAAATTGAAGAGAATTGTATCAGAAGGTGTTCATCCCAAAATTATGCAGAAAAAGTTGAACTTTGTCCTGGGATTTCAGAGAGCCCAGGAGGAGTAGGAGAGCAAGGGCCAGATATTGGGGAAAGAATGGTCAACCTCCTGTGAGAGTAAGCCCCTTAGCCGATTCTGATTAGCCCTAACCCATTTGAAGTACTGGCATACAGGCATACCACCCACCTACTATTTCCTTCACCAATCTTTAAAACCATGTGCTGTCTGCAATTGTTACTGCACTTAAGAGGGGTGAGGTTGCCCAATAAGAATCAACCCCAGCAGCCATTAGGGGCTCGAGAAGAGACTTCCAAGACCACTCCCAAAGAGCTGATAAAGGCTTCGAAAGGTGATAAAGTTTGCAAATATAAGGCTAAAACTCACAAGAAGTTGGGCAACTATACAACGTTGGATATGTGGGGTGTTCTGTTGAAACCTGCTCTGGATGAATTTTGCCAAGACATTAAGTTTTTGCATGGTCACATGAAGGCACTGAACTAGAAACTGGGGGAGGGCTGGTGTGTTTGGATCTACCTAAGAGTGCCTCGGTCCGACGGAGTGCTGCCCATTTTCTCCCAAACCCGGGTTGGCACACCCAGCCCTGAACACTCAAGGGGTGGATGCAGGCATGTATACTTCTATGTACCGTCCCCTTTCCTCCATACTTGTGGGACATTCTGTCCTTTGGGACAGGACCGGAGCACTTTTAAAGCATCAAAAATGAGAATGTTTTGTCCTTCTTTTATTTTTACGCGTGGCTACCGCACGTGACCATAGCCTGCCCTCCTGAGCTCTGTACACGCATCGCCCTTCAGTCCTTTTCTCTGGGCATTCGGGGTCGGACGCACTAGCATCACAGGGAATTTAATTTTATTCCCTTGTCCTTCAATCCTGCTCTGGTTCCACGGTCATCTCTTCTTCCGTCTATGTCGGAGCATCTGGGATTTGTATCCTGTTCACCCTGCAAATGTCACTTTGCGAATTCGGATCCCCACTCCCTTTGCCTGGAGTGCCTAGGCCAGAACACTGTTGCGACGTGTGCCTCTACTGCGACTCCGTCTCCATCCGGGCACTCCAACGTTGACTTGTCAGGTGGGAGGAAGTGTTTCAAAGCGTTCCTCCTCCGCATTTACAACTCTTCATTGAAGAAAAAAGGAGACCGCCGGTAAGTTTGTTCCTTTTCAGGGCACCCCGGCCGGGGAACTCCTTCCCGGGGTCTTCTGAGTCCGGGAGGGGCTCAAGCAGCTCTATTACCAGGAATATCCCTGAGGTGTCCCGCAAGGGATCTAACAGGCACACTGGGGTATGCTCTGAGGCCCCCTGTAAAGGGGCTGCCAAGACCGGATCTTCATCTGAGGTTCCCCCTTTGGGGCTAAAGTTGGGCCCAGTTCTTCTGGTGCTTTTTTCACCGGGGTCAGCCCTGAGGTTTCTACTCCTGGAACTAAGTGTACCGAGCCTTGGCTCGAGGTCCCTCTCAAAGCGACTAAATGTCCTAGGGTTATTCCTGAGGTTCCCCTTCTTGGGGCTATTTCTAAAACCGGTAAGATTGAGGGGCCCCCTTTGAGGGTCCTAGCTTTGTTTGTCATGATCTCTGCTTCCAAAAGGTCAGGGTTTTCCCAACTCCCTTGGAAGCAGATCCATAACCCAGGTTCTGAGGGCCAACCAGTCCCAATTGGGACCTTTTGGACCCAGTCCTGGCGCCAGTGGCACCAGGCTCATAGATATGCCCAGTCCCAGCGCTGGAAGCGCCGGGCTCATAATGCTTGGGTGGACTTACCTGCAGCAGACCATGCTGCTTACTTGCCTGCCAGTTGAGCCTCTGATCCTCTTCTGTTTGGAACTACTTTTCCTGTTGGGTGGGGCAGGAGCCACTCCCTAGATTCAGAACACTGGAACTCTTCTGGAAAGCAGGAACTCTTTTCTTACCTAGGCGTGGCTGTGGAAGGAGACACCTAAGCACTACTGGAAGCTATTTAAACCACACCCGGTGGATGAATCTTGCTTTGCGTTATTCTGCATCCTCTGCAGCAGAACGCTCATTGTGTCTTCTGCATCGGATCCTGGGCCTAAGGAAAAAGGCTTACCATCCTGAATCCAGTCTTCAGCAACACCTATAAAGACAAGAAAGAACAGGTTAGCATTCCGGCATCTGAAAGACAAAGGCTTACCTACTCTTCGTGCGCTCCGGAGGTCTTCACACTGCATTCCGACATCTGAAAGACAAAAGCTTACCAACTCTTCGCACGCTCCGGAGGCCTTCGGCGCTGCATCCTGCATCTGAAAGACAAACAAGGTGCGTTTAAAGACATTGGGGAACTTTAATACTCACGTGCCATTACTCCTTTCCACATCTAACCCAGTGGGTATTCCGGCACCCTGCAGCCGCTCCGAACTCGTACCTGCAAAATAGAAGACAGTTAGAGCGCATCGTGAAGCAGGCAACAAGCGCTTACTTACGTGCTTCCAGGCGCTTCTATTCATCACACGGACTCCATCTTCAACTCACTTCAGCCCGTCATCCGCCATCGCCGGAACCCTGCAAAACAAGAGACATCATTACTAAAGACTTTAAAGACAATAGAATTACTCGAAACTTACCGTTCGTGCAGTAAACATCGGACAGCAGTCCTCTGAAGTCAAGAGGCCTGCGCTATCTATCCAGTGAAGAAACTGGTTACAGCACCCTGCCCCGAGGCAGATGGAGAGCTCAGCATTCACTTACCTAAGGTGAGAGCGTTAACCTTTGGGGGTCTACTGGAGAGCAAAAAAGGAAAGAGATAGGGACACCCCAATAACCCCAGTTCATTAATCCCATATTTTCTATCTGCAGACATCTTACTCTTGAAGTCAGGCATACAGTGCACAGAGGTCCAGCCAAAGAGCCAACCGGGTGCTACACATCACCTTTGAAGATACGGTAGTCGCCCAGTCAAGACCGGCGCCTTTGCGAGAATCAGGTGAGCGTTACAGAACGCAAAGCCTACCGCAAAACTCTCGCCCAGGCGCTATGGAAACCTCGGATACTGACCACCTAGCCCGGTTACTAGGGGAACTAAGGGCAGAAGTGCATGCAGCTCGTCAGGAAACGAATGCTCTAAGAAGGGAACTAATTATTTCCAAGGAGAGAACAGACGGTCTTGCTAGAGAATTGCTACAGTCACAAGCCGGACAAACCCCGTTACCCGCATCAGGGGCAAATCTTCCTTCAACATCCTCTATGAATCCAGTGCAGATCAACCTACCTGGGAATGTACCTCTGGCTCCGCCCGAACGATTTTCTGGTGACCCAAAGATGTTTGCAGTATTTATCAATCAGTGCCGGTTGCACTTCTTATGCCGGCCAGCAGCCTTTCCAACTGATCAAGCTAAAGTAGCTTTTGTACTTTCGTACCTTAGTGGCAATGCGGCAGACTGGTCGATCCCTCTAGTTAATCAAGATGATCCGGTTCTCCATGATTTTCAAGCGTTTCAGCTTAGTATGGAAAAACTGTTCGCAAGACATTCACAGGGGCAGGCCTTGGACAATGAGCTTCTTTCGTTGCGACAGGGTAATCAAGACCTTTTGGCTTATATTGCATCTTTCAATAGACTAATAGTGGAAACTCAATGGCCTGAGGACAAAAGGATTACGCTGTTTTATAGAGGTCTACGTGGAGAGCTCAAAGACGTTTTAGCCCAAGTAGTGAATCACCCACAAGACTGTTCGGATTATATAGACTTGGTCGTTCAAATAGATCATAGACTGCAGAACAGGAAGGCCGACCATTCCAAGTTTGATGCTCGAGTATTTTCCAAACCGCCAACTCCTTCCAAAGGAGTAGACTCCGGGGAACCCATGCAAATAGGGGGTCTGAAAGGTCCTCTAACACAAAAGGAGCGGGAAAGGAGAAAACAGTTGCAATTATGCCTTTATTGCGGAAACTCAGGGCACTTTCTTCGAGACTGTCCGGTGAAACCTGCCAAGAAGGCAGTAGGAGCTGCAGTTACTAAAGTTACAAACTCTGAGCAGGGAAACGACCTCGCCCGACAAGAATAGAGGTCCTCTTGCCGAGCGTGAAAACCAGTTCCGTGACCTCGCATTTCGTGATACCTATGGTCCTCATTAGCCCTGATAATCCGGATCGATTACATGCAATTGAAGCTTACGTCGACAGCGGTGCCATCGGCAATTATGTGGATCATGAAATGGTTTTGAGGATGAATCTAACTCTTTGTCCCAAGGCTGTAAAGGACGTCATTACTACAGTGGATGGTACGGAGATAGCCTCCGGGCCAGTAACGCATACCACTCAAGAGGTGACGCTAGTAAGTCAAGATGGACACCAGGAGAAGATCGTGTTCGATGTGATCAAGGCCCCTCAGTTTCAGATTATTCTAGGAATACCTTAGTTAGAGAAACACAATCCTCTGATCGATTGGCGAGCAAGAACGGTCCAGTTTCCAGAATGTGTCTCTACTTGTCACCCTCCACCTGGTGTTGCACTGGCAGCAATTTCTTCAGAGACTCCCCAGTTACCTCCCGAATACCTAGAATACCAAGATGTTTTCCGGAAGGATCAGGCTAACACTCTACCTCCTCATAGGTTTTATGACTGCCAGATAGACCTGATACCTGGATCTACTCCTCCTTGTAGTAGAATTTATGCCCTCACCGAGCCTGAGAACCTTCACCTCCGACAATACCTGGATCAATACCTGGCGAATGGGTTTATTCGTCCTTCCAAGTCCCCTGCTTCTTCAGCTTTGTTCTTCGTTCCAAAAAAGGAAGGAGACCTTAGAACTTGTATCGATTATCGCTCCCTGAACCAGATCACCGTTAAGAATAGATATCCGTTACCTTTGATCCCTGAACTCCTGGACCAAGTCAGAAAAGCATGCATATATACAAAGCTGGATCTTAGAGGAGCTTACCACTTGGTACGAGTAAAAGAGGGCGATGAATGGAAGACGGCCTTCCGCACCAAGTATGGGCTATTTGAATATCAGGTCATGCCCTTCGGACTTTGCAATGCCCCGGCCGCCTTTCAATATTTTATGAACGATGTCCTCAGAGAGCTCATAGATGTGTGTGTTGTTGTTTACATTGACGACATCCTCGTTTATTCTTCATCGGAATCTGAACATCGGAAACACGTGAAAATGGTCCTCGAAAGATTGCGTCAACACAAACTTTTCGCTAAGTTGGAAAAATGTGTTTTCAACGTGACTGAAGTTGAATTCTTGGGATTCATATTATCACCTGGCGGAGTACGTATGGATTCAAAGAAGGTCGATGCAGTTCTCAAATGGCCATCACCATCCTCCGTAAAAGGTGTGCAAAGCATGTTAGGCTTCGCTAACTTTTACCGCAGGTTTATCCCCGAATTCTCTCGAATAGTCCAGCCCATCACTGCCTTGTTAAAGAAAAATAAACGTTTTGAATGGACTACCGAGGCGGAACAAGCTTTCCAGGATTTGAAGACTAAATTTATCTCTGCACCAATCTTAAAACACCCTCGCCCCGAACTCCCCTACATCGTGGAAACTGATGCTTCAAGCCTTGCCATGGGGGCAGTTCTATCACAAAAGGACCCGGTAACCAATCAGTTGCATCCCGTGGCATTTTGGTCCAGCAAATTCTCGCCTCCTGAAATCAATTACACGATTACTGACAAGGAACTTCTGGCTATCAAGTCTGCCTTTAAGGCTTGGCGGCATTATCTGCTGGGGGCCCGACACACCGTTACTGTGATTACGGATCACCGAAACCTGCAATATTTGAAAACCGCAAAAGCCCAATCCTCTAGACAACTCCGTTGGGCATTATTCTTTGCCGAGTTTGACTTCATAATTACCTATCGACCTGGTACAAAGAACGGTAAAGCTGATGCCCTTTCTCGGATGGGAGTGGAAGAACACTTGATCAACCCTAAACCTGTACCAATCATTCCCGAACAAAGAATTCTCGGTGTAATCGCCACAGAATCCATAGAGGAAGTTAAGGATAAAGCCAGGCAACTTGTAACTCCAGCAGACATACAGAATTGGCATCTGCAGGGAAAAGACTTTGCAGTAAAGGACAACTTATTGTATTTCCAAGAACGATTATACCTACCCAGCACAGATTTACAGAAAAAAGTAATCTCCTGTTATCACGATTCTTTAATGGAAGGTCATCCCGGTATGGCCAAGACCTCAGAAAAGATCAAGCGCTACTTCTGGTGGCCGTCTTGGAAAAAAGATATCAGAGACTTTATAATGTCCTGTGGAGTATGCGCCCAAAACAAGAGTCAAAAGGAAAGACCAGCAGTCCTCTTGCGCCCTATTGACATCCCACCTCGCCCTTGGCATACGCTTTCTATGGACTTCATCACCGATCTACCTCCATGCTCCGGATACAATACGATTCTAGTAATCGTGGACTTATTCTCCAAGATGGCGCATTTCATTCCGCTCAAAGGCTTGCCAACAGCAGCAACTCTGGCCCGAGAATTTCTCGAAAACATCGTCCGACTACACGGTTTTCCTTCGGTTCTAATTTCGGATCGAGGTAGTCAATTTATTTCTCATTTTTGGCGAAGTTGCTGTCGGTCGGCTCAAATTGATGTGAGACTATCGACCAGTCACCACCCTCAGACCGACGGACAAACCGAGAGGACCAATCAAACTCTGGAACAGTATTTAATCTGCATGCTGCAACAAACTGAAAAAACTTGGAAAGACATCCTTTGGATAGCCGAATATGCCTACAATAACTCTGTCCATTCGGGAACTGGGAAAACACCGTTTTTTCTTTTGTACGGCAGTCACCCTCGAACCTCGGAGTTGGATCCCCTCCAAGATCTTGAAACACCAGCAGTAGACTACCTGCATTCTACAATCACCCAAGCCTTTAAGGAAGCTGTTTCTCACCTTCAAAGGGCTAAAGAACAATACAAGAAAGGAGCAGATCAACATCGGAAGGAAGCCCCTCTATATCAAGTAGGGGACCAAGTCTGGTTATCCACCAAATATCTACCTCTAAAAGGGCCACGCACATTCAACCCAAGATACCTTGGTCCCTATTCCATCACTACCATAGTAAACCCAGTAGCGGTCAAGTTGGACTTGCCCCCGCACATGAAGATACATCCGGTCTTCCACGTCTCTCTATTAAAACCCGTGCAACCCCAAACCCGACTAACTAAATCTCCAAAACCCATCCTAGTTGATGGCGAACTCGAGTTTGAAGTCAAAAGCATTCTGGACTCCAAGATCTCCAAATCTAAATTATTTTACCTAATTGACTGGAAAGGCTACGGCCCCCAAGAGAGATCCTGGGAACCTGCTGAATATGTCCACGCTCCTCGCCTAATCAAAAGATTTCACTGAACATTTCCTGACAAGCCAAAACCCCCGGAGAAGCCCGGTTTGGGAGGGGCCTTGAGGGGGGGGTACTGTCATGATCTCTGCTTCCAAAAGGTCAGGGTTTTCCCAACTCCCTTGGAAGCAGATCCATAACCCAGGTTCCGAGGGCCAACCAGTCCCAATTGGGACCTTTTGGACCCAGTCCTGGCGCCAGTGGCACCAGGCTCATAGATATGCCCAGTCCCAGCGCTGGAAGCGCCGGGCTCATAATGCTTGGGTGGACTTACCTGCAGCAGACCATGCTGCTTACTTGCCTGCCAGTTGAGCCTCTGATCCTCTTCTGTTTGGAACTACTTTTCCTGTTGGGTGGGGCAGGAGCCACTCCCTAGATTCAGAACACTGGAACTCTTCTGGAAAGCAGGAACTCTTTTCTTACCTAGGCGTGGCTGTGGAAGGAGACACCTAAGCACTACTGGAAGCTATTTAAACCACACCCGGTGGATGAATCTTGCTTTGCGTTATTCTGCATCCTCTGCAGCAGAACGCTCATCGTGTCTTCTGCATCGGATCCTGGGCCTAAGGAAAAAGGCTTACCATCCTGAATCCAGTCTTCAGCAACACCTATAAAGACAAGAAAGAACAGGTTAGCATTCCGGCATCTGAAAGACAAAGGCTTACCTACTCTTCGTGCGCTCCGGAGGTCTTCACACTGCATTCCGGCATCTGAAAGACAAAAGCTTACCAACTCTTCGCACGCTCCGGAGGCCTTCGGCGCTGCATCCTGCATCTGAAAGACAAACAAGGTGCGTTTAAAGACATTGGGGAACTTTAATACTCACGTGCCATTACTCCTTTCCACATCTAACCCAGTGGGTATTCCGGCACCCTTCAGCCGCTCCGAACTCGTACCTGCAAAATAAAAGACAGTTAGAGCGCATCGTGAAGCAGGCAACAAGCGCTTACTTACGTGCTTCCAGGCGCTTCTATTCATCACACGGACTCCATCTTCAACTCACTTCAGCCCGTCATCCGCCATCGCCGGAACCCTGCAAAACAAGAGACATCATTACTAAAGACTTTAAAGACAATAGAATTACTCGAAACTTACCGTTCGTGCAGTAAACGACGGACAGCAGTCCTCTGAAGTCAAGAGGCCTGCGCTACCTATCCAGTGAAGAAACTGGTTACAGCACCCTGCCCCGAGGCAGATGGAGAGCTCGGCATTCACTTACCTAAGGTGAGAGCGTTAACCTTTGGGGGTCTACTGGAGAGCAAAAAAGGAAAGAGATAGGGACACCCCAATAACCCCAGTTCATTAATCCCATATTTTCTATCTGCAGACATCTTACTCTTGAAGTCAGGCATACAGCACAGAGGTCCAGCCCAAAGAGCCAACCGGGTGCTACACATCACCTTTGAAGATACGGTAGTCGCCCAGTCAAGACCGGCGCCTCTGCGAGAATCAGGTAAGCGTTACAGTTGGGGGGTGACTCCATGCCTTCCCACCCTCACACCTGTGGTGGAATCAATCCTGCTAGGGGCAAAGAAGCCGGTCACGCACCATAAGTATTCGTGTACCGGCTCTGCCAAGGCTCCCCTATATGGGGCTAACTTATCAGCAGTCTCTAAGGTGTCCCAGAAACACTCTAGATCTGCTAGTACCAGCTCTGCCGAGGTTCCTTGTCACAAGGCTAAGATGGCACATAGGACCCCTGACTCCCCTGTGGTGACCCCTGCCTCACTTACACCTGCGATGCAGTTCGCCTTAGGCGTTGACAAAATGGCGGTCCACAGTGGACATTTTGACTAGCTCTCTTACACCGACGTTCACCATGGCTGGTGCTGAGGCACCTGTTTTTGGGGCAGAGCAGCCTTTTCCATGTTTCTTGGACAATAAGAACCCGTTCCACTCTCCAATGGATTGGCGTGCTCGGACTCCGCTGCTGCATACAGTCTCGCTCTCTCCTGTGTCCGCGCCTTTGATTTATGAGGATCCAGCTGGTGCAGGACCATCTTGGCAACCATCCTCTTTACATACCTGGGGGTATGCCCCTTTCCGAGCAGCCTCTGCCCACTCCAGCGTCCAGGCCCTCATCCGAGGATGCGTTTTTTTGGAAGTTTACTTTAAGAATTTGTTTAAGGAAATGTATCCTAAGACACCTGAACCAGGCCCTGTGCCAGCAGTCCCTATGCTGCTTCTGGTAACGCAACCGCCTCCACCTCTGCCCGTGTGGCCTCCTCCCCCGCTGCCTCCTGCCTCTTCTTTCCCCCGTGGAAAAGACTCTGATGGCTCTGCCACACACCACTTCAGGACCTGAGGCGCTACGTGCATCGGACAAGTCTTCTGCTCCCGGTTCGCTGGATGAGGACCAGGTGGACCAGGACGGCGATGATCCGCCCCGCTCTATTCGAGCCTTTCACGACCGGGTGCTGGATATGATGACGCTGCTAGACATTCCAACAGCCGAGCCCCCAGCTCCACAGGAGGGGGTACTTTCTGGAGACTTCACCTTGTCGGCACAGGAGCGCACTGGGTTGTTCCTACAGAAGGACGTCCTGAACGAGGTCTGTAAGGAATGGGAAAAACCTCATACCGGGCAGCACCTAAACAGAAAAATAGACGCTCGCTTCAAGCATCTGAGGACATATCTTTTCATGCCCGCTCCCCTCTTCGACTGTGGTGGCAGCAGCTACGCTGCAGTCAAAACCGCACTCTACATCGTCTACTGCAACGTCTCAGATCCTTTCCAAGGAGGACAAACTTCTGGACACCGTTGGTAAAAAGGTATTTTCCAAACTGGCTCATCAGCTACGTCGGGCTAATAGTGAGCTCATCCTGGCCGGTGCCAATGTGAAACTTTGGGAAGAGCTAGCCGAGTTCCAGGAATGCATTCCTCCGGATAGACTTGAAGACTTCAAGGGTGGCTTATCAGATGCCAGATTTCTGGCACAAGATCTACTTGAGGCTGCAGCCCATTACGCAGACACTTCTGCTCGAGGCCTTATGGTCGGGGTTGACATCTTCTGACAAGCGTGGCTGCATGCTACGAAGTTTTCAAAGGAAGTCCAGGACAAGGTGCTTGACCTCCCTTTCAAGTGTAAGGAACTGTTCCACGCCTCCACGGACGAGGAACTTACGAAGACTAAGGCTGGTACCCAAACTGCCAAGTCGTTGTCTGCCCTTGCAAAGACACCTGCGAAGTCACCTTACACTCAGAGGTCCTCAGACAAGGTCCTTCTCTGGCTTCAGAGGGTTTCAGGACTGGTGGGCATGCCGCTCTGATGCTCCAAATGGCGACCCCCTGTAAACAGCAATGCCAGGGTGGCTGGTTTTTCACTGAGCCAGCAGCCTCATCCTCAGCAACGGGTGGCCTCTCCGCTGATAAAACAACTAAATGATATTTTCAATTGGTTGCACGAGACTCCGGTGGGAGGACGAATTTCGGCTCATCTGGAGGTGTGGCAGACCATCACTGAAGACGGATGGGTTTTATTAGTAGCTCGGGCAGGCTTTCTCTTGCCCCTCTCCGCTAACCCACTTTCCCACCCTCATCTCCAGCAGAATGGGTCACCCTCCCTCAGAGCCGAGGTACGGAAGCTTCTAGAACTCAGAGCAGTGGAACCTGTTCCCCTCTGGGAGCAAGGGCATGGTTTTTTACTCCCGTCTGTTTACAGTGCCCAAACCCAACCAGGCTGGCCTGCGCACTATCCTCAACCTCTCCAAGTTCAATCTCTTCCTACCCCAACAGAAATTCAAGATGATTACGCCTTGCCAGATAAAGTCCTCTCTCCGGAAGGGCAATTGGCTGAGCATAGTAGACCTTGAGGATGCTTACATGTATATTTGATCTGGAGCCTGCACGAAAATATCTGCGTTTCTCTGTGGGAACGGACCACTTCCAGTATCGTGCACTTCTGTTTGGTCTCAGTTCAGCACTGCATGTCTTTACGAAGATGATGTCGTTCATTGCGGCGTCCCTCAGACTGCAGGGGATTCATGTATATCCATATTTGGATGATTGGCTTCTGCGCAGTCCTTGCCAAAAAGCCTCCTCGACCAATCTTCAGTCACTTTTTCAGCTCTTGTTTCATATTGGGCTATCAGTGAACTGGCAGAAAACTTTGATGAAGGTCTCTCAAGACCTGATCTTTCTGGGTTTCCGTTGGGACACCGTGAGCACCAGAGTCTTCCTGACGGAGGACAGGACTACAGATCTTTCAGCTATGTGCCAGCTCTTCCTGCAGTCCTCCCATATCTTAGCCTGTTGGTTCCAGAGACTTCTGGCCTCATGGCCTCTTGTGTGTTAGCTCTACCTCGTGCATGCCTGAAAATGAGACGGACTCCGCTTGCTCTTCTGAGTTGCTGGTCCCAGGCTACGGACCCGGATTCCAAGATGATTCTGGTTCCGTCCTGCATGATGGCGGATCTTCAATGGTGGTCATCTGCCAACAACCTCTCAGTGGGGACCTCCTTCCAGGAGCCCTGCCCACAAGTAACGGTTACCACAGACTCCTCCCTCTTGGGGTGGGGTGCTGCTCTGCTCCACCTCGAGGTGTTCGATTTGTGGAAACCCCAAAAGAGGCGCTTCAATATCCATTACCTTGAGCTCCTGGCTGTTTTTCTGGTGCTCAAGGCTTTTCAGCCCTCGATCACCAACAGAGTGGTGCTAATACGCACTGACAATTCCGTAGCAATGTTTTACATCAACAAACAGGGGGGCACCAAGTCTCCCCTCCTGGTGGACCTGGCTATCCAAATCTGGGATTGGGCCATCCAGCACAATGACTGACTCCAAGCTGTACACATCCCGGGCCACATCAATGTGACTGCAGACTCGCTCAGCCGTCAATCTGTGGCGAATGGGAGTTCAACACGGATGTTCTCAACGAGATCTTACAGCAATGGGTTAACCCGGAAGTGGGCCTCTTTGCGATGTCATGGAACAAGAAACTTCCTCTTTACGCTTCTAGGGACGGGCTCGGAGTGTCCTCCTTTTCCCTCCTCTTCTACTACTACCTTGGCCGCTTTGGAAGCTCAGGAGTGCATCCAACTGCACTCTCCTCTTCATAGCGCTGTGGTGGCCAGCTAGGTTCTGGTTTTCGGACCTGCAACACCTATCGAGATCCCCTCCGATCAGGCTACCGCAGATACCCAACCTTCTTCACCATTGCAATCACCAGTTGTAGCACCCCTGCCCACAATCGCAACAGTAACCGTTAGGCTCTTCCCCAAAGTACAATGAGGTTATATTGCCAGCATTTGATGAACACAGCTTTGAAGCAGTGGGGCTTACCACAGTCAGCTACGCAAGTCTATCTATATGTGTATTACGGGGATCATGGTATCCCTTGACCATAAATGAGTTAGGATCCTTCGTATTATGCACATAAATCCTGAGATCAGTATTTATTAGAGACAAATCATATAAATCAGCAGGGCAAAAGCAAAAAATGTGTGTGACGATGCCTCACAGCTGTTCTTTGGTACTTTGTTCGCACAGCATGCCTCCACATCCAACACACAATAACTAAATACACATGCCACACTATACTCTCTCTCTCTCTCTCTCTCTCTCTCTCTCTCTCTCTCGCTCTCTCTTTCTCTCTCTCTGCCTATCACTTTAATTCTCTCACACACACACACACACACACACACACACACCCACACCCACACCCAAACATACATAGACACAAACACACATATGAAATAATGCTACTCTGCCAAAAATCTGCTTCTGTTTTTTTCTAGGTTACCAAGAAAGGGGAAGCAATTGACATCCACAACCAGCTGACCTTAGTAACACTGGGCATTGCTGCCACTAGTCCTATCCTCCCACTGCCCAATGTAATGCTGCTGGCACGACCCAAGATCACGAATCAAGATGCAAAAAAGAAGACAAATATAGTAGAGCACTTACAGTTGAGCAGGTAAGACTTTAGTATTATGCTCAGGCCTTCCCACTGAAAGCAGAACCATCTGCCGGCAGTGCCACCCTCAGCCAGTGTCTTCTAAAGGTGGTGTGATCTTGCAAGTGTAACCCATGGTGTCAACTGATAGCAACAATGCTCTTACCTTATGCCATCCATACCCACTGCCAGATAACTGCTGTATATACAATGCTGTACCACACAGAAACAGGATAATCAACAAGCATTGAGACTAAAAAAGGTGTGCCAGCCACAGGCAATTGGTCAATAGATACCATCCGCAGACAGTGACAATCAGATAGAATGGCGGCTTTATTCTCTGCCAACAAAACTGTTTACACCAAAGGTGGTTTCCCCCATATGGAGCACCACCCACAGACACTCCTGGCAGGGCAGGATAAACCACAGGCACTGCCAATCACAACTAATCCACCCCCACTGTCAGTGTACTCACAGGAAGTTCAGCCCAGAGACTGTGTTACACATCAACAGTGACCTCCACGGACAGTAACATTTATATCCATTGCCATTCACAGCCAATGTCGCCATTTGCTCATTGCTACCCTCACACATAGCCATTCTTAGGCATTCCACCATATGATTTTTCACCCACATGCAATTCCAACAATAGAAAGTGTCACCCCACACCATTGGCAAAAACAAACTACAACAATCACGAAGCTAGTAACACCACAGACAATGCCTCTAACGAAATTTGGCACTCTTATGCAATGTCAAAAATAAGATAGCTCCAAACGGATCAAACAGTCAATTACACTCATATGTAGTTCCACCAGTAAATGTTGCTACTCTCAGGCAGTGTCACTAACAAGCAGGACCATCCTTAAGTACTGTCACCCTCCTGTATGATCACTGAAGTGCAATACAACACATGTGAGTCAACGACAGTGCCATCTCAAACATTGCCAAAAGCAGACAGCTCCACCAACAAGAATGACAACCCATAATCAGTGACACTGCACACAGACCCACACACAAACAAAGCAAGTTATATACAGGGTGATCCACATTCAGTGCCACATGCATTGTACAGTCACAGAATGTGTCACAAATAAACAATGTCTCCCACGAGCTTTGGCATCAGTACTCAGTTCTGCTCACAATATCTCCAAAAGACAGTAGCATCCACAAACTGGGCCATATACAGGCAGTAGAATCACTACCAACATTTACAGTCACAGGCAGTAACACACACACACACTGCTACCCATAAACAGTGTCAAATAGACAAAGCAGTAATTCATGGTCATGCCACAACATAAACCATAACACAGACAGGCAATTCCATCCACACTCATGACGGATTGTTGCCATTATCACGTCTTGTCGGTACTGCACATAAACAGAACTACATAATACAGCACCATTACCAGTCCTTGACACTGCATGCTGCTCCGTTCACATGCAGTTCCAACCATGAACAATGCCTCTGCTAAAAATGTTACCCAGAGTCCCTCTATTCTACAGTGAGCCAGCTCCACCAGCGCCAAGTTCAACCCACCGACAGAGGAAGATGCAGGAAGCACCAAACACCAGCTGTAAAAGAGGGGTTTAGATTTTAGCAGGTTTTCCACAAGGGGGTAAAAAAAACTGCCATAACTTATCTTTGAATATTTTTATTTTACTTAGTCTCGGCCAGTGTTAAAAATGAGGCGCACTGTCCCTGGTACAGAATCTCATTTAAGAAAAGGTTAATCTGTAGAAAGAGTGCATTGAAATAATACCTCCTTTGCAGATTGGACGAGTGAGTGTGACCACTTATAAAGTACATAATGGTGCAGATTCTCAAAAATGAGTGCATATGAAATAAGCGCAGAGAATGTGCTTTTTGATTTATGCTCATAACGGAAATGCGCAAGCCATTTTATTCTCAAAGGTGACTTGCGTATTTCAGGGGGTGAAGACAATACCCCGCTCCCAACACTAATGTATGACCCGCTCCAAGCAACCATGTGGTTGCTGTAAGCACAACAGTGACAGGCCCTTAGTTTAGTTTAGTTTATTTATTTATAGTGCGCACCCTGCCGGGGGCATCTGGGCGCATGTTTAGAAGGCAGTTACAAGTTACAGTGTTAGGTAACACACATTATAAACATTATATACAAATTTACATCGAAGATAAAACATTTGCAGCAGAAAGCAGAACAGACCACAATATACAGTGTATGCTGTGAGCAGCCAAGAACATGCTACCAGTTGCCTAAATTACAGAGAGGTGGCCAAAGCATCCTGTTCATAGAGCCACAATTTGGTTTTATTTTTGAATGATTGGAAGGCAGGAACATTTCTGAGAGCATTAGGTAGAGCGTTCCACAGCTTGGCCGCAAGGACTGGGAAGCTCGAGCCTTTGGCTGTCATCAGCTTGAAACTGGGAATAGCAAGAGTGTGCGCCTGAGCCGAGCGCAGGGGTCTGGTAGCGGTGTGTTGTGTGAAGCGTGTGGACAAGTAGGCAGGTGCTGCGTTATTCTGGGCTTTCTGAGTTAGGGTGAGTGCTTTAAGGGATATGTGATGAATAATGGGTAGCCAGTGCAGGTTGCGTCTGGTGTCTGAGATGTGGGAGCGCCTCGGGAGCGCATTGAGAGATGCCCTAGTGGCATTGTTCTGCGTGACCTGCAGCTTATCTAGATTTCTTTGACTCGTCCCTAGATATAGGGCGTTGCAGTAATCGATTTTTGACATAATGAGGGTTCTGGCAAGGATTAGGGAGTTGCCCGTTGTCAGGAAAGGACTGCACGCTGTGATCAGCTTACAGGTATAGGCCGACGCTGAAGTAGCTGAATTGGTTTGTCTGTTGAGAGAGAGAGAGTGGTTTCTAGGTAAATACCAGGTGTTTTGGTGACATTAGTAACTTTGATAATGTTGTCATCGATAATGAAAGATTTGTAATTGGGGTCAAGTTTAGCAAGTTTGGACTGAGAGCCTAGGATGAGTAACTCAGTTTTTTATAATTAAGGCAGAGCCCATGATGAGCCATCCAAGCCTGGATGACGGTGTAGATTGCATTTAGTGCTTTAGCATCAGTTACATAGTCGCCAGTGATAGGGATGAGTATCTGGGTGTCATACGCATAGTTAGTGTAGGAGACACCCAGATAGTCCAACATATCAAAGAGCGGTTTAGTAAATACATTATAAAGTGTAGGAGATACACAGGCGCCTTGGGGGACTCCACAAGGTACATGTGCCGGGTCAGCTGCCGCAAGGGGGGAGAAGACCCTCTTGGACCTGTTAGCCAGGAAAGAGCTGATCCAGGATATTGCTGCATCAGAGAAGTGAGCAGCGATCTTGAGGTGGTGACATAGAATTTGATGATCAACCAAATCAAAGGCAGCTGAGAGATCTAGAAGGAGCAAGAGTGCTTGTTTGCCTTTGTCTTTCAGGTCCTCGATTTGGGTTTTCAGATCAATCAAGGCCTTCTCTGTGCTGTGTCTGGGGCGAAAACCGGATTGTCTGAGCCCTAATAAGTTGTTGGTATCAAGATAGTCCTGGATTTGGAGATAAGCTGCTCGATCCAGAATTTTAAGAAGGTAAGGTACCGCGGTGATAGGCCTGTAGTTGGCCCGGTTTCTAGGATCTAAATTAGGTTTTTTGATGAGCGGGATGACCCACGCATCCTTCAGGTTGTCAGGTACGGTGCCGGATTTGAAAGAGGCATTAATGAAGGAGGTAATGAATGGGGCGAGATCATGTGCAGCTTCCTTTATGACCAGAGCGGGGCAAGCATCGCCTTGGCAATCGGAAGGCTTGAGCTTCAGTATGATATTTCCCACTTCCTTAATGGACAGTTGGGTGAAGATGAAAGGTTTGAAGGAGTGCTTAAGTGAGGGGGTTTTGTAGGAGGAGGGGTAACCCGTTGAGTCTGAAAGGTGGCTTTTTTTGGTATTAATTTTGGCTTGAAGCAAGGCAATTTTATCTAATATTGCCTTTTGAATGTTGGAGAACCACTCGTTGTCAGGGGTACAGGTATCAAGTGGGGCAACTGAAGACTCAAGTTCCTTGAGGATCTTAAAGAGTCCCTTAGTGTTTGATTGGGCTTGTATAATCCTATTGTTATACACTTCTTTTTTAGCTGATAGGATAGCTTCTTTATAAGTATGGGAGGCTGAGGTGAGGTTGATTTTATTGATTAGCGAGGGTGAGCTTTTCCAGTGGGCCTCAGCTTTTCTTTTTTCTTTGCACAGTTCAAGTAAATGACGTGTGTACCAAGAGTTAAGGTGGTTCCAAGGTTTTTGTTTGCGCAATTTGAGCGGGGCAATGGTATTGAGAGCTTTTAACATGACACGGTTGTATGTGTCTACTAGTGCAGTAGGGTCTGAGCAGGTGGATATAGCCGAGTTAAGTAGGGGGAGGATAAGTGGGAGTAGTTTTTCAGCGGAAATATCCTTCTCATTGCGTGTAGAGGTGGGTGGTGCAAGGTTAGGTTTGTCAATGGGTGGGCAGGAGCTGATGGAGAACAGTATTGTGTGGTGGTCCGACCAGGCACAAGGGGAAATAGAGGTAATATTGAGCGCACGGTTCATGTCAGAGACCCAGTCAAGGGCCTTCAAAGGCCTGTCACTGTGGAATGCAGTAAAAAATAAATGTGCATACTCCTACGTCCCGTACCCTTTCCTCCATACTTGTGGGTCATTCCGTCCTTTGGGATGGTACCGGAGCACTTTAAAGCATCAAAACATTTACATTTTTGTACATCTTTTATTTTTACGCGGGCCATTGCACGTGACCGAAGCTCCACCTTCCTGAGCTCCGTGCATCGGCCTTCAGTCCTTTTCTCTGTGCGGTCGGACGCACTTTCATCACAGAGAATGTTTTTCTTTTTGTTCCCTTGTCCTTCATTCCTGCTCCGGTTCCACGATCATCTCTTCCTGCGTCTATGCCGGAGCGTCTGGGATTCGTGTCCTGTTCATCCTGCGAATATCGCTTCGCAAGGGCGCAGCCCCACTCTCTTTGCCTGGAGTGCTCAGGCCTGGAAAACTCTTGGGGCTCGTGCTTCTACTGCGACTCCCTCTCCGTCCGGGCATGGCACCCTGGCCAGGGGACTCCTTCCTGGGGTCTTCTGGATCCAGGAGGGGCTCAAGCAGCCCTATTACCAGGGAGCTCCATGAGGTGTCCCGAAAGGGATCTAGCCGGTGCTCCAGAGTTTTCTCCGAGGACCGCTGCCAAAACCGGATCTTCGTCTGAGGTTCCCCTTTTAGGGGCTAAAGCTAGGCCCAGTACTTCTGGGGCTGTTGTGAATGGGGTCAGCCCCGAGGTTTCCACATCAGGAACTAAGTGTACCGAGTCTCGGCTTGAAGTCCCTCTCAAGGTGACTAAATGTACCAGGGCTATCCCTGAGGTTCCCCTTCTTGGGGCTATATCTAAGACCAGCAAGATTGAGGGGACCCCTTTGAGGGCTCTGGCTTCAGGGGGTTACTCTAAGCCTTCCCACACGCAGACCTGTGGTGGAAACAATCCTGCTGAGGGGGCAAAGAAGCCGGTCAGGCACCATAAGTCTTCTAGTATCGGCTCTGTCGAGGTTCCCTCACTTGGGGATAATTCATCAGAAGTCCCTAAGGTGTCTCAGAAACACTGTAGATCTGCTAGCACTGGCTCTGCTGAGGTTCCTTGTCACAAGGCTAAAATGGAACAAAAGACCCCAGACTCCCCTGTGGTGACCACAGCCTCACTTACACCTGTGACGCAGTTAGCCTCAGGCATTGACAAAATGGCAGTCCAACCCCTGCGGTCCAGTGCGGCCATTTTGACTACCTCTCTTACAACAACATTCACCACAGCTGGTGCTGAGGGGCCTGTTTTTGGGGCAGAGCAGCCTTTTCCACGTTTTGTGGATAATAGGAACCCATTCCGCCCTCCAATGGAATGGCGTGCTCAGACTCTGCTGCTGAATACAATCTTGCTGCCTCCTGCGTCCGCGCCTTTGATCTACATGTATCCAGTTGGTGGGGGACCATCCTGGCAACCATCCTCTTTGCAATCCTGGGCGTATGCCCCTTCCGAGCAGCCTCTGCCCACTCCAGCACCTAGACATTCATCTGAGGGTGCATTTTTTGGCAAATTTCAGATGCTTATGCATTCTGATCCCATGATGGCGTACTTTAAGGATTTATTTAGAGAGATATATCCTAAGTCACTTGAACCAGCCCCTTCTCCGGCGATGCCTATGCAGGTTCCGATAGTGCTACCTCCTCCACATCTCCCTGTGGGATCCCCTCCTCCACTGCATCCTCTGCCTCCACTTTCCCCTGTGGAAAAGACTCTGGTTGCCTTGTCAACCACACCTTCGGGACTGAGGCACCACATGCGGTGGATCAGACTTCTGCTCCCGCCTCACTGGATGAGAACCAAGCTGACCAGGACAACGATTACCGTCCCCGCTATGTTAGAGCTTTTCACGACCGGGTGCTGATATGATGGCATTGCTAGACATTGCAATACCCGAGCCCCCAGCTCCACAAGAGGGGGTACTTTCTGGAGCCTTCACTCTGTCAACATAGGAGCGCACCGGCCTTTTCCTTCAGAAGGATGTCCTGGCCGAGGCCCATAAGGTCTGGGAAAAACCTTTCTGTGCAGCTCCCCTCTTCAATGGTGGTGACAGCAGCTACGCTCCAGTCAAAGTTGGCCACCACATCCTGCACCGCAGCGTCTGAGATCCTTTCCAAGGAGGGCAAGCTTCTTGACGCCATTAGGAAAAAGGGGTTTTCCAATTCGGCTCCTCAGCTGCGTTAGGCTAATACTGAGCTTATCCTGGCGGCTGCCAATTTCAAGCTGTGGAAGGAGCTAGCCGAATTCCAGGAATGTATTCCTCCTGATAGGCTGGAAGACTTCAAGGGCGCCTTATCTGATGACAGGGGTCTGGCGCAAGATCTACTTGAGGCTGCAGCTCATCACATAGACACTTCCACTCAATGCCTTATGGTCTGAGTAGACATGTCCTGCCAAGCTTGACTGCACATTACCAAGTTTTCGAAGGAAGTTCAGGACAAGGTGTTTGATCTCCCCTTCGAGGGTAAAGAACTGTTCCACTCCTCCACATATGAGGAACTCACAAAGACCAAGGCAAGCACTCAAACTGCCAAGTCAGTGTCGGTACTTGCGAAAACACCAGCAAGGGCACTTTATACTCAGAGGTTGGGGTCTCAAACAAGGTCGTTCTTTGGTATCAGAGGCTATGACAAGGTGGCGTTTTATCTCTCGCCCAACAGCCTCCTCTTCAGCAACGGGTGGGCTCTCTGCCGATAAAACATCTAATTGATATTTTCCATCGGCACTGCCAATCACAACTAATCCACCCCCACTGTCAGTGTACTCACAGGAAGTTCAGCCCAGAGACTGTGTTACACATCAACAGTGACCTCCACGGACAGTAACATTTATATCCATTGCCATTCACAGCCAATGTCGCCATTTGCTCATTGCTACCCTCACACATAGCCATTCTTAGGCATTCCACCATATGATTTTTCACCCACATGCAATTCCAACAATAGAAAGTGTCACCCCACACCATTGGCAAAAACAAACTACAACAATCACGAAGCTAGTAACACCACAGACAATGCCTCTAACGAAATTTGGCACTCTTATGCAATGTCAAAAATAAGATAGCTCCAAACGGATCAAACAGTCAATTACACTCATATGTAGTTCCACCAGTAAATGTTGCTACTCTCAGGCAGTGTCACTAACAAGCAGGACCATCCTTAAGTACTGTCACCCTCCTGTATGATCACTGAAGTGCAATACAACTCATAAATAGGGCAATAAGCAGGCAGCACAAACCATACACATGTGAGTCAACGACAGTGCCATCTCAAACATTGCCAAAAGCAGACAGCTCCACCAACAAGAATGACAACCCATAATCAGTGACACTGCACACAGACCCACACACAAACAAAGCAAGTTATATACAGGGTGATCCACATTCAGTGCCACATGCATTGTACAGTCACAGAATGTGTCACAAATAAACAATGTCTCCCACGAGCTTTGGCATCAGTACTCAGTTCTGCTCACAATATCTCCAAAAGACAGTAGCATCCACAAACTGGGCCATATACAGGCAGTAGAATCACTACCAACATTTACAGTCACAGGCAGTAACACACACACACAATGCTACCCATAAACAGTGTCAAATAGACAAAGCAGTAATTCATGGTCATGCCACAACATAAACCATAACACACACAGGCAATTCCATCCACACTCATGACGGATTGTTGCCATTATCACGTCTTGTCGGTACTGCACATAAACAGAACTACATATACAGCACCATTACCAGTCCTTGACACTGCATGCTGCTCCGTTCACATGCAGTTCCAACCATGAACAATGCCTCTGCTAAAAATGTTACCCAGAGTCCCTCTATTCTACAGTGAGCCAGCTCCACCAGCGCCAAGTTCAACCCACCGACAGAGGAAGATGCAGGAAGCACCAAACACCAGCTGTAAAAGAGGGGTTTAGATTTTAGCAGGTTTTCCACAAGGGGGTAAAAAAAACTGCCATAACTTATCTTTGAATATTTTTATTTTACTTAGTCTCGGCCAGTGTTAAAAATGAGGCGCACTGTCCCTGGTACAGAATCTCATTTAGGAAAAGGTTAATCTGTAGAAAGAGTGCATTGAAATAATACCTCCTTTGCAGATTGGACGAGTGAGTGTGACCACTTATAAAGTACATAATGGTGCAGATTCTCAAAAATGAGTGCATATGAAATAAGCGCAGAGAATGTGCTTTTTGATTTATGCTCATAACGGAAATGCGCAAGCCATTTTATTCTCAAAGGTGACTTGCGTATTTCAGGGGGTGAAGACAATACCCCGCTCCCAACACTAATGTATGACCCGCTCCAAGCAACCATGTGGTTGCTGTAAGCACAACAGTGACAGGCCCTTAGTTTAGTTTAGTTTATTTATTTATAGTGCGCACCCTGCCGGGGGCATCTGGGCGCATGTTTAGAAGGCAGTTACAAGTTACAGTGTTAGGTAACACACATTATAAACATTATATACAAATTTACATCGAAGATAAAACATTTGCAGCAGAAAGCAGAACAGACCACAATATACAGTGTATGCTGTGAGCAGCCAAGAACATGCTACCAGTTGCCTAAATTACAGAGAGGTGGCCAAAGCATCCTGTTCATAGAGCCACAATTTGGTTTTATTTTTGAATGATTGGAAGGCAGGAACATTTCTGAGAGCATTAGGTAGAGCGTTCCACAGCTTGGCCGCAAGGACTGGGAAGCTCGAGCCTTTGGCTGTCATCAGCTTGAAACTGGGAATAGCAAGAGTGTGCGCCTGAGCCGAGCGCAGGGGTCTGGTAGCGGTGTGTTGTGTGAAGCGTGTGGACAAGTAGGCAGGTGCTGCGTTATTCTGGGCTTTGTGAGTTAGGGTGAGTGCTTTAAGGGATATGTGATGAATAATGGGTAGCCAGTGCAGGTTGCGTCTGGTGTCTGAGATGTGGGAGCTCCTCGGGAGCGCATTGAGAGATGCCCTAGTGACATTGTTCTGCGTGACCTGCAGCTTATCTAGATTTCTTTGACTCGTCCCTAGATATAGGGCGTTGCAGTAATCGATTTTTGACATAATGAGGGTTCTGGCAAGGATTAGGGAGTTGCCCGTTGTCAGGAAAGGACTGCACGCTGTGATCAGCTTACAGGTATAGGCCGACGCTGAAGTAGCTGAATTGGTTTGTCTGTTGAGAGAGAGAGAGTGGTTTCTAGGTAAATACCAGGTGTTTTGGTGACATTAGTAACTTTGATAATGTTGTCATCGATAATGAAAGATTTGTAATTGGGGTCAAGTTTAGCAAGTTTGGACTGAGAGCCTAGGATGAGTAACTCAGTTTTTTATAATTAAGGCAGAGCCCATGATGAGCCATCCAAGCCTGGATGACGGTGTAGATTGCATTTAGTGCTTTAGCATCAGTTACATAGTCGCCAGTGATAGGGATGAGTATCTGGGTGTCATACGCATAGTTAGTGTAGGAGACACCCAGATAGTCCAACATATCAAAGAGCGGTTTAGTAAATACATTATAAAGTGTAGGAGATACACAGGCGCCTTGGGGGACTCCACAAGGTACATGTGCCGGGTCAGCTGCCGCAAGGGGGGAGAAGACCCTCTTGGACCTGTTAGCCAGGAAAGAGCTGATCCAGGATATTGCTGCATCAGAGAAGTGAGCAGCGATCTTGAGGTGGTGACATAGAATTTGATGATCAACCAAATCAAAGGCAGCTGAGAGATCTAGAAGGAGCAAGAGTGCTTGTTTGCCTTTGTCTTTCAGGTCCTCGATTTGGGTTTTCAGATCAATCAAGGCCTTCTCTGTGCTGTGTCTGGGGCGAAAACCGGATTGTCTGAGCCCTAATAAGTTGTTGGTATCAAGATAGTCCTGGATTTGGAGATAAGCTGCTCGATCCAGAATTTTAAGAAGGTAAGGTACCGCGGTGATAGGCCTGTAGTTGGCCCGGTTTCTAGGATCTAAATTAGGTTTTTTGATGAGCGGGATGACCCACGCATCCTTCAGGTTGTCAGGTACGGTGCCGGATTTGAAAGAGGCATTAATGAAGGAGGTAATGAATGGGGCGAGATCATGTGCAGCTTCCTTTATGACCAGAGCGGGGCAAGCATCGCCTTGGCAATCGGAAGGCTTGAGCTTCAGTATGATATTTCCCACTTCCTTAATGGACAGTTGGGTGAAGATGAAAGGTTTGAAGGAGTGCTTAAGTGAGGGGGTTTTGTAGGAGGAGGGGTAACCCGTTGAGTCTGAAAGGTGGCTTTTTTTGGTATTAATTTTGGCTTGAAGCAAGGCAATTTTATCTAATATTGCCTTTTGAATGTTGGAGCACCACTCGTTGTCAGGGGTACAGGTATCAAGTGGGGCAACTGAAGACTCAAGTTCCTTGAGGATCTTAAAGAGTCCCTTAGTGTTTGATTGGGCTTGTATAATCCTATTGTTATACACTTCTTTTTTAGCTGATAGGATAGCTTCTTTATAAGTATGGGAGGCTGAGGTGAGGTTGATTTTATTGATTAGCGAGGGTGAGCTTTTCCAGTGGGCCTCAGCTTTTCTTTTTTCTTTGCACAGTTCAAGTAAATGACGTGTGTACCAGGAGTTAAGGTGGTTCCAAGGTTTTTGTTTGCGCAATTTGAGCGGGGCAATGGTATTGAGAGCTTTTAACATGACACGGTTGTATGTGTCTACTAGTGCAGTAGGGTCTGAGCAGGTGGATATAGCCGAGTTAAGTAGGGGGAGGATAAGTGGGAGTAGTTTTTCAGCGGAAATATCCTTCTCATTGCGTGTAGAGGTGGGTGGTGCAAGGTTAGGTTTGTCAATGGGTGGGCAGGAGCTGATGGAGAACAGTATTGTGTGGTGGTCCGACCAGGCACAAGGGGAAATAGAGGTAATATTGAGCGCACAGTTCATGTCAGAGACCCAGTCAAGGGCCTTCAAAGGCCTGTCACTGTGGAATGCAGTAAAAAATAAATGTGCATACTCCTACGTCCCGTACCCTTTCCTCCATACTTGTGGGTCATTCCGTCCTTTGGGATGGTACCGGAGCACTTTAAAGCATCAAAACATTTACATTTTTGTACATCTTTTATTTTTACGCGGGCCATTGCACGTGACCGAAGCTCCACCTTCCTGAGCTCCGTGCATCGGCCTTCAGTCCTTTTCTCCGTGCGGTCGGACGCACTTTCATCACAGAGAATGTTTTTCTTTTTGTTCCCTTGTCCTTCATTCCTGCTCCGGTTCCACGATCATCTCTTCCTGCGTCTATGCCGGAGCGTCTGGGATTCGTGTCCTGTTCATCCTGCGAATATCGCTTCGCAAGGGCGCAGCCCCACTCTCTTTGCCTGGAGTGCTCAGGCCTGGAAAACTCTTGGGGCTCGTGCTTCTACTGCGACTCCCTCTCCGTCCGGGCATGGCACCCTGGCCAGGGGACTCCTTCCTGGGGTCTTCTGGATCCAGGAGGGGCTCAAGCAGCCCTATTACCAGGGAGCTCCATGAGGTGTCCCGAAAGGGATCTAGCCGGTGCTCCAGAGTTTTCTCCGAGGACCGCTGCCAAAACCGGATCTTCGTCTGAGGTTCCCCTTTTAGGGGCTAAAGCTAGGCCCAGTACTTCTGGGGCTGTTGTGAATGGGGTCAGCCCCGAGGTTTCCACATCAGGAACTAAGTGTACCGAGTCTCGGCTTGAAGTCCCTCTCAAGGTGACTAAATGTACCAGGGCTATCCCTGAGGTTCCCCTTCTTGGGGCTATATCTAAGACCAGCAAGATTGAGGGGACCCCTTTGAGGGCTCTGGCTTCAGGGGGTTACTCTAAGCCTTCCCACACGCAGACCTGTGGTGGAAACAATCCTGCTGAGGGGGCAAAGAAGCCGGTCAGGCACCATAAGTCTTCTAGTATCGGCTCTGTCGAGGTTCCCTCACTTGGGGATAATTCATCAGAAGTCCCTAAGGTGTCTCAGAAACACTGTAGATCTGCTAGCACTGGCTCTGCTGAGGTTCCTTGTCACAAGGCTAAAATGGAACAAAAGACCCCAGACTCCCCTGTGGTGACCACAGCCTCACTTACACCTGTGACGCAGTTAGCCTCAGGCATTGACAAAATGGCAGTCCAACCCCTGCGGTCCAGTGCGGCCATTTTGACTACCTCTCTTACAACAACATTCACCACAGCTGGTGCTGAGGGGCCTGTTTTTGGGGCAGAGCAGCCTTTTCCACGTTTTGTGGATAATAGGAACCCATTCCGCCCTCCAATGGAATGGCGTGCTCAGACTCTGCTGCTGAATACAATCTTGCTGCCTCCTGCGTCCGCGCCTTTGATCTACATGTATCCAGTTGGTGGGGGACCATCCTGGCAACCATCCTCTTTGCAATCCTGGGCGTATGCCCCTTCCGAGCAGCCTCTGCCCACTCCAGCACCTAGACATTCATCTGAAGGTGCATTTTTTGGCAAATTTCAGATGCTTATGCATTCTGATCCCATGATGGCGTACTTTAAGGATTTATTTAGAGAGATATATCCTAAGTCACTTGAACCAGCCCCTTCTCCGGCGATGCCTATGCAGGTTCCGATAGTGCTACCTCCTCCACATCTCCCTGTGGGATCCCCTCCTCCACTGCATCCTCTGCCTCCACTTTCCCCTGTGGAAAAGACTCTGGTTGCCTTGTCAACCACACCTTCGGGACTGAGGCACCACATGCGGTGGATCAGACTTCTGCTCCCGCCTCACTGGATGAGAACCAAGCTGACCAGGACAACGATTACCGTCCCCGCTATGTTAGAGCTTTTCACGACCGGGTGCTGATATGATGGCATTGCTAGACATTGCAATACCCGAGCCCCCAGCTCCACAAGAGGGGGTACTTTCTGGAGCCTTCACTCTGTCAACATAGGAGCGCACCGGCCTTTTCCTTCAGAAGGACGTCCTGGCCGAGGCCCATAAGGTCTGGGAAAAACCTTTCTGTGCAGCTCCCCTCTTCAATGGTGGTGACAGCAGCTACGCTCCAGTCAAAGCTGGCCACCACATCCTGCACCGCAGCGTCTGAGATCCTTTCCAAGGAGGGCAAGCTTCTTGACGCCATTAGGAAAAAGGGGTTTTCCAATTCGGCTCCTCAGCTGCGTTAGGCTAATACTGAGCTTATCCTGGCGGCTGCCAATTTCAAGCTGTGGAAGGAGCTAGCCGAATTCCAGGAATGTATTCCTCCTGATAGGCTGGAAGACTTCAAGGGCGCCTTATCTGATGACAGGGGTCTGGCGCAAGATCTACTTGAGGCTGCAGCTCATCACATAGACACTTCCACTCAATGCCTTATGGTCTGAGTAGACATGTCCTGCCAAGCTTGACTGCACATTACCAAGTTTTCGAAGGAAGTTCAGGACAAGGTGTTTGATCTCCCCTTCGAGGGTAAAGAACTGTTCCACTCCTCCACATATGAGGAACTCACAAAGACCAAGGCAAGCACTCAAACTGCCAAGTCAGTGTCGGTACTTGCGAAAACACCAGCAAAGGGCACTTTATACTCAGAGGTTGGGGTCTCAAACAAGGTCGTTCTTTGGTATCAGAGGCTATGACAAGGTGGCGTTTTATCTCTCGCCCAACAGCCTCCTCTTCAGCAACGGGTGGGCTCTCTGCCGATAAAACATCTAATTGATATTTTCCATCGGTCGCACAAGACTCCGGTGGGAGGACGAATTTCGTTTAATCGGGAGGCATGGCAGACAATCACAGAAGGATGGGTTTTGTGTGTCACTTGGGCGGGCTTTCGCTTGTCCCTCCTCCCTACCCCACTCTCTCACCCTCCTCTCCAGCGGACTGGGTCACCTTCCTTCAGAGCCGAGGTACAGAAACTTGGAGACCTCAGAGCAGTGAAACCTGTTCCCTTGCGGGAGCAAGGGGAGGGCTATTACTCCCATCTGTTTACAGTGCCCAAACCCTACCAGGCTGGCTGCACACTTTCCTCAACCTCTCCAAGTTCAATCTCTTTCTACCCCAAGAGAAATTCAAGATGATTACACCCTGCCAGATAAAGTCCTCTCTCCGGAAGAGCGATTGGCTCTGCGTGGTAGACCTTCAGGATGCATACATGCATATTCTGATCTGGAGTCTGCATCGGAAATATCTGTGGTTCTCTGTGGGAACGGAGCACTTCCAGTATTGCATGTTTCCGTTTGGTCTCAGCTCGGCACTGCATGTCTTTACGAAGATGATGTTGGTCCTTGCAGCATTCCTCAGACTGCAGGGGGTTCATGTGCATCCATATTTGGACGATTGGCACCTGCGCAGTCCTTGCCCACAGGCCGCTATGGCCAATCTTCAGTCACTCCTTCAGCTCCTGTTCCATCTCGGGCTGTCAGTGAAATGGCAGAAAGCGTTGATGATGGTTGCTCAAGACCTGATTTTTCTGGGTTTCCGTCGGGATACTGTCATTACCAGAGTGTTCCTGACGGACGACAGGATTGCAGAACTTTCGACCACGTGCCAGCTCTTCCTGCAGTCCTCCCATATGTTGGCCTGGTGGTTCCAGAGACTTCTGGGTCTCATGGCCTCCTGAGTGTTAGCTTTACCTCTTGCATGCCTGAAAATGAGACGCATCCAGTTTGTTCTTAGGAGCTGGTGGTCCCAGGCTAAAGATTCGGATTGATTCCAGTGCCATCCTGCATGACGGCACCAGCAACCTTTTAGTGGGGACCTCCTTCCAGGAGCCCTGCCCACAGGCAACGGTTACGACAGACTCCTCCCTTCTGGGGTGGGGTGCTACACTGCATCACCTTGAGGTGTACGATTTGTGGACGTCTCAAGACAGGCGGTTCCATATCAATTACCTGGAGCTCCTGGCAGTTTTTCTGGTGCTCAAAGCTTTTCAACCCTCTATCACCAACATTCTGTAGCAATGTTCTACATCAACAAACGGGGGCACCAAGTCTCCCCTCCTGGTGGTCCTTGCTATCCAAATTTGGAATTGGGCTATCCAACACAATGGGCCTCATTACGGGTCCGGCGGTAACCCTGCCGGTGCTACTGGCGGGTTGCCCCGGACTCGTACAAAATGACCGGCTCCTGACTTCTCGGTGCCACCGGGCTATTTCAAGTTCGGCTGCTGGGAAGCCAGGCGCCGGTAATTAAGTTAGTCCCCATTCCCATAGAGTCCCAAAGGACTCTATGGGAATGGGGACATGGAAGCACCGGCACCGTTGCTAACGATGCCCGGTGTGTCCGTGAAAACTCTGACCTGCCAGGCGGGACGGCATCCGCCCGCAGAGTTGAAGTGTGCCAGCCGGAAACAACGGTGCCAGTAAACTTACCGGCACCATTGTTTCCGGACCGACACACTTAGAATGAGACCCAATGTCTCTCTCCAAGCTGTGTGCATTCCTGGCTACATCAATGTGACTGCAGACTCCCTCAGCGGCCAATCAGCAGTGTGGTACGAGTGGGAGATGAACAGCAATGTTCTCACCAAGATCTTCCAGCAATGGGGCACTCCAGAGGTGGACCTCTTTGCGACATCCTCAAACAGGAAACTTCCTCTTTATGCTTCCACGGACAGGCTCGGAGTGTCTTCCTTGCGGGGCGCCCTCGAGGTCCTGTGGGACAACATGAGAGCTTACGCTTTCCCTCCTCTGCCACTGATTCATCGGGCACTTTGGAAACTCACCAAAGTACACTCTCTTCTTCATAGCGCCTTGGTGGCCAGCCAGGTTCTGGTTTTCAGAACTGCAGCACTTGTCGGTGTCCTCTCTGATCAGGTTGCCGCAGATTCCCAACCTTCTTCACCAGAGCAATCACCAGTTGTGGCACCCCTCCCCACAATCGCTCAGCTTGGCGGCCTGGTGCCTGAGTTCCGATCATTAGCGCAGTTCAACCTCTCCGAGGACAACATGCGTATAATTCAAACGGCACGAAAGCCCTCCATGAGAGCCCAATACAGGAGCAAGTGTCTCCATGTTTGTCATTGGTGTCTAGCCAAAGAGCTTCATCCCAGGCATGCTTCTATTGACACTGTTTTGTCTTTTGTATCTGATCTTGCAGCCTCTGGCATACATGTCTTATCATGCAGGACTTATTTGTCTGCCATTGCGGTTTATCTGTCTACAGACAGTTGCCCTTTTTCACTGGCTAATCCAGCCATCAAGAAACATTTTGCAGGTCTTCTTCATCTTTTCACACCGGTTCGGGCCCCTCATCCCAAATCAGATCTGAATGGAGTCCTCACCGCTTTATGTTGTGAGTCCAGAAAGTACCCTACTAAAGCATAGATGGTATATTATGTAGGCCGAAAACCAATCGCATTATATGCCCTACATCGCCAATGCAGAATCGTCAGCATAACCATGGAGCGTCCATTTTGTGCCCTAGATCCGCCATTTGCCTTCTTTGCCTTTCTGTTCAAACACTTTGCAAAATGTATTTTATTTTGTTCTGCTATTACACAAAGCAAGGCCACCAGACCGGCCCAGACAGAAATGCCAAGCAGTACAGAAATACATTGTTTTCCTCCCTCACAAGTCCTTGAAGGTGAGCAGAGAGGCATTTAATCACCAAGCCAGGTGCCAGCCGGTCTCGCTGAAACTGTAGAAACAGGCCGTTAAAGGCATGAATTATACTTTCCTAGTGGCCCCCCTTTTGGGTCCCTCTTTAGATCAGGCTGACCCCTAGTTCATGAATAGAAACCAGAAGACAGCATGCTTTGGAATGTGCCTCTCCTACAAACACAGTTTGCTCGCTAAACAAGTGCTTTGTGTTCTCAATAAAAAAGAACCATGTCTGCTTACTGCAAATTGCAACAGTTGCTAAACCAAGTAATATAGATTAAGAGAGAAACGTGTCATAATGTGTAATTTCTGTCATAATTGTCAATTAGCGAACCCTAGCCCAAGAAGATACATTATGGGTCGGTTTTGATGTGTCACAAAGAAATTGTATGATTATCTATTTCATATATATGATACTCTTGTAGAATGCTCGCTCTCTTGCGTCTCACGAGGTCAGATTGAGCCAGATACGCAGTCAAGACGATCCTTGGTTGCATCTGTATAAGGATGAATTTCGTCTTGAGAGACAAACTGATTGATCCGGTGAGTCATGCCCCGATTCTTAACAGCCCTGATATTGGTTGAGAGTTGCTCTTGAAAGATCAAACGCCCAGGGTACGGTACGAATAAGATGAACATGCCTGGGAAATTGTCTTCCTGTCTAGTGGGATTTTTCCACTGCGGTAGACAATCTTTGGAAACTGGCCAGGCTGCACCACCCATAGGGTCGCCAGCATTTGAGATCTATGTGAAATATGGAATACAAGCACTAATGTTTAATGAAATTTGCCATAGGCAGCCCAGACACGTAGTAGATTTGCAGTGGCCGAAAGATGGTACTTTTGAGACAGCCCGGATAGAACACCTAGAATCAGTACTGCTCCGCAAGAAAGCTCGCCCCGTGACATTTGACGTCATAAGAGAGTGGAGTAAAGAAGCTAATCTCCGTTTAAAAAGTAGGGAGAAACATGCACAAAGGCATGAATCAAACACAGAGAAAGCGATAGAACTAAAAGAGCTAAAATGGGAGGAGGATATCAGGAGAGGGGACAGGACTATCCAATTAGGCATACAAAAATATATCCACAACAAGAGTTACATGCATCAGATGAACTAATAAATAAGATTTTTGGCCTCATTACAACTTTTCCGGTCCGGACCGCGGTGATTCCGCGGCAGCGGTAACAAAGTCTCTGCGTCCGCAAGGTTGCGGAAAAACCGCCCGATTACGTACTGTCGGTCACCCGTACCACACGGACGCAGAAACGTTGTAACCGCCGTCACGGAAAACACCCACGGAAATGGACATAGTGGCGCCACAAGTAGCGGAAAACCCGTGACCACCACCGTCGCCATGGACATGGACCCAGAATTACCATGATCGCCGAAACCGGAAACAGAGAGGCGGCCATCATATAAAGCACAATCCATTGCCATCCAGAGTCAGCACAAGCAGATTTTACACTGTGAGAAGCTAAAAGGGACCACCGGCATGTCTGCTAGGATTCCAGCCCAGAGGCAGCGCAAAGCGCGCTTTAGTGAGGCGGAGTTAAGTGTTCTTGTCGAGCACATAGTGGAGCATGCTGAGATGCTGTTCAGTGCCGATCAACTGCGTGCCACACAGCAGCGGAGGAAGGAAGTGTGGGCGGAAGCAGCACGCAGTTGCACCGCTGTGGGCGTGACTGTGAGGAGTGTGAAGGACTGCCACAAGCGGTGGGACGACCTCAGGCTAAGGGTGCGGAACCTGATCTGATCTCCACACACCGCCAACACAGCAGTGGGACAGGTGGAGGACCCCTTCCCCATTGAGGCTGCAAGCATGGGAGGAGCGTTGCAGCAGTGTCCTCCCCCTGGACAGCATCCATGGGATCGGGGAGGCTGAGGCAGGAGTGAGCCCACCTGCAGATGCTGGTAAGTGCGCAAACATGAATGGCATATGAATATATGTTTAGGGCAGGAGTGGGCCAAAGGACCCACTAACAACCCCCCCCCCCCTCAGGGAGTGCATGACTGGGCCAAAGGACCCACTAACACCCCCCCCCAGGCAGTTCATGACTGGGCCAAAGGACCCACTCAGAACCCCCCCCCCAGGCAGTGCATGACTGGGCCAAAGGACCCACTAAGAACCCCCCCTCCCAGGCAGTGCATGACTGGGCCAAAGGACCCACTAACACCCCCCCCCCCAGGCAGTGCATGACTGGGCCAAAGGACCCATCATGATCCATATGGTGCCTAATATCACTACCATGCATTTCCGGCAGCAAGCAGATGCATGTAAATGACACTATTAAATGATCAACCTGTATGATGCATGTGATGCAGTCATCAGGCACCACACATAACTAACTGCATGCCCTCTGTATCCCCACAGCCGTATCGAGTGACAGTGATACTGCACAACCGGCCAGGCAATCAGCTCCTGCATGTGTCCAAGCCCGCACCACTGCCCAGGAGGATGCTGCCAGCAGTTCGGCATCGCTGCCCCCAGTAGCAACTGCAACACAAGTGCCAGCCACCATCACCAACATCCCCACTGTCTCCTCGCTGCCTGATGAAACACAGGTGCCATGGGCACCCATCATGCCTACCCAACACACCACAGAAAACATCTGCACTGCGGAGGAGGCAGCCTGTAGTGACAACAGTGCCCCGGCAGTGCAGTCTGACACAGGGCCACAGGGGGAGATGCCCACATTGGGTGACCTGGAATCCTTCCATCAGCTGGATTTCAGCCCCACATCACTCCGGAGTCCCATGAGGTCACCTACCCCCCTCAATTGCCGAGCTAAATTCCCGCATGCAGCGGAAGGAGGAGCAGCAGGCTACCCTCACCCAGTTGGTGGAGAGGCAGCTCGAGGAATCTAGGCTGCAGAGGGAGTGCTACAGCACTTCAGTACGTTGCCTCTCAAGGTCCATTGGACGCTTTGCAAGCACAATAGTCAATCTGGCACGCCATGTGCGGGAGGGAACTCAAGGCTCATTGAGTCCATGTTGATTGGCAAACAGGCTAATCTTGCACGCATGCCACCTATTCCTGATTCTGTGCCATCCAACACCACCACCCCATCCAGCTCCACCACTGCCAGTCCACGGAGGCGCTCGAGTCGGATGACTGGGCTCTCGGACAAGGATCCACAGGCACAGAAGCGCACACGGAAGTGATGGCATGTGTGTCGGGCACTGCAGTACACATGTGGACTTGAAGGGTGTGAGGGGTGGGTACGTTTGGGTGGTGGGGAGGTCCATTAGGGGGTTAGTGTTTTGGGGCCTGGTTGGGGGTGGGTACGTTTGGGTGGTGGGTGGTCATGGGTGTACAGCTTCCCTAACCATTGTACCTCCTTCCCTGTTGTGATTTCATCAATATATCTTCATTTGAAAAAAACATACATGAGTGGACATCCATCATTTCATTTGCAATACAATAATTCATTTACTGGCATCAACATATCCATGAAATGCTGTGAATGTGCTGTCTCTCAAAAGTAAATGCGAATCAGTGCATCCCGTGCTCGTTGTCCATCTAGTGGACCCCCAGGAGGTGGTTGTGCCATCCCATCCCCGTCCCCGTCTCCGTTTCTGTCTCCGTCACCATCCCCATCTTCATCATCTCCATCTGGGGGCATAGGAATGTTCCTTCGCAGGCACAGATTGTGCAGCATGGCACAAACAAGCGTAATTTTACCCGTCTTCACTGGGCTGTACAGCAGTGATCCGCCAGATCTGCTTAAACAGCGGAACCGGGCCTTCAGTAGTCCAAATGTCCTCTCAATCATCCCACGTGTGCAGACATGTGCCCTGTTGTATGCCTCCTCATGCCTGTTCCTTGGCCTCCGTACAGGCATCATCACCCATGGCGTGAGTGCATATCCAGCATCTCCTACATGGGATGTAGATGTGGGAGACATGTCAGTGTTTGAAGTATATGTCTTCATCAGATGCAGTGCAATCTTGTGTCATTGTTCATTCATGCGTATGTGTCATGCAGTGGTTTTAGTGATGGGTGTTCATCTTCTATGTCCATCATAGTGGACGTTGGCAGCTGGACATTGACCAATGCATTGGTGTGCATGTGGCTTGTGAGTATGGCATTGTGCAGTGATGTGCACCCATGGCAGAGTCACTCCACAATGATGATATAGTAGATGCAGGACGTCTCAGGTACAGCCATCATGTGCATTGTGAGGGCAGTGTTGCATATTATGGGTGGGGGTTTGCAGTGGCTCCAGGTGTGTGTGCCAGCGAGAGTTCAGGCATTGTGTGTCAGATGGCAGGGTGTGTACGGCCACACTGTGGCAACCTGTCATGTGTTGCTTTGTGATGTTGGAGTTCTGCTGTCTATTCAGTGGATGGGTGGGGGTGATGCATGTGCAGTCGCAGTAGCCCACTCACATTGCTAATTGCCCTGGACACACACACACACCACTTCCACAGGTCCGGAGCAATGGCAGCTGTACTCACCCAATAGCCATGTGCTTTGTCCAGCATAGCGTTCCATGTACCGTGGCAATGTTGAATTCCGCAGTACCATTGAGTCATGGGTTGAGCCCGGGAAACGTACGCAGCAATGTGTTATCACTTGCGTGGCATCACATACCATCTGTACATTCATTGAGTGGTACTGTTTCCTATTGCGTAACACCATTTCAATTGCACGTGGTACTGTCAGCTCAATGTGGGTGCAGTCGACTGCACCTATGCAATTTGGCATGCCTGCTATGGCATGGAAGGCCAACTTGGTGGCAATTACCTGGGGGAGTGTACGGGGTAGGGCAATCTGTTCAGACACATGTCGCAACAGGGCATCCAGTACCTGAACCAGGATTTTAGAGAAACAGGGTTGTGATAGGCCGTGCAGCTCACCAACTGTGTGTTGATAGGTACCAGTGCCAAGGAAGTGCAATACAGACACGACCTTCAGGAGGGGGGGTGGCGGTGGGGGTGTCTATGTGGCTGCTGATGTCCTCCTCTGTCAGGCCGGTGATGTACAGGATTGTTGGACGGTCCAGCCGGTATAATGTTTGGATCTGTCCTGGAGTGAGGTTCCAGGGTGAGGCCCTGATGCGTGGTATTGCAGGCTGCCTGCGGGGTGGTGCCGGCTGCACAATGCGGTTTGCCACGGGTACAGGGTTAGCTGGTTGCCGCTTGCGCCTCCTACGCCTCCGCCTCTGCAACATTACTGCCATCATGTGCAGTGCTGCCTGTTGGTTGAGTAGGCCCAGTCCCAATGCTGCTAGAGCTGCCGCCTGCATGGTTCTGTTTTGAGTTGGGCTGGGTGTGGCCCTTTTGTAGGCTCCCAGTGGCCTGCTGGGTACAGCTGACCTGATTTGGTGCACCTGTGGCCTGATTCAGGTCACCAGCCACCGTTTAACATCATGTTCGCGGTGGCGGCGGTACCGCCACCGTGATCACGGTTTTAACGCCATTTTCTTGGCGGTGTTTCCATGTCCGCGCTACTTGTGATGCTCTCGGTGTTTCGTATTGCCGGTAACGGAGGGGTTTCCGTGCAGGCGGAGTTTATGGGAGCTTTAACTCCGCGGTGGCGATTGAAGGTGATGCTATTTCTGTGTTCGCAGGTCATCATTGAGAAAAGACAAGAACGCCCTTAAAGCAAGATTGACACAATAGCACCAGTACCCATTGCTCCACAACAGTTGCCACCCCCATTCCTGTTGTTCCAACTGCACCATCTCCCACTGCGCACGTGATACCATTTCCGCCACCGCCAACAGAGCAGGAATTAGCAGCTGCCAGGGAAGGCAGCTCTACAGAGGCGGTGCCTGCGCAGAGAGGAAGCACAAGAGTAACCCGTAGTATGGTTAGAAGGGAGAGGCGAGAGGAGCTTAAAGAATGGGCAGAAACGTACATTGAAGGAAATGACGAGGGATCCACCCTGAGTGCAATGTATGACTATAAGAAGCTCGGTGAAAAACAGGTATTGTTAGAATGCATGGGGGAGTATCTTATGGATAGATGGAGGACATTAACTGATATGGTAGTACCGCAGAAGTTGCGGGATCTGAATGCTTTTCGCATATGAGGGAAAGTGCGGCAGAAATAAAAGAGCACTCAGACAGGCTATTTGAGTTTAAAGATGAACTTGATGAATTGCATGCAGAGATGAAAAGAGGGAAACAAGAGGTGGTACCATATGTCGTGTGCCGATTTTTTCCGCCGTCAAAACCTGTTAGTGAGGAAATGAAAATATGTACACGAGAGGCGATTAGATGGATTATGGATGCTAGCATTTCTACAATGGAGGTGCATGATACGTTCGATCAGTATACGATAGAAATGCAAAGGAAGGTATTTCAGGTAATGATTGAGTATTTGCAAGATAAATGTGTTGAGAAAAATTGTTGTTGCCCCCCTGAATTAATGACAATATACAAGAGAGCGTTTTTACCTGAAACTGGAAAGACTGCCCTTTCCCTCGATCTAGCTATAGTGCTTAATAAGAGAGAGAACGAAGACAGGGCCAGTTCGATATTTCCCATGAGAGAAGTCCCTCCCACTTTTGTGCCAAAAGTAGAAATTCCTGGTGTTGATGGAGCTCCAGCACAGGTAACCGAAGCTCATTATACAGCCCAGTACGTGCATGTCCCTTTTTCTAGACAAGAGGTAAATAATATAAAACAAACAATCCCTGATTTGAGAAAGAATCCGGCAGGATTCTATAAAGAGATTGAGTCCTATTTGAAATCGTCCATTTTCACACTGAGTTATATTGATTTATTATTTCCTGTGATTCTCCCAGTGCTATATGGAAGCAAGTTACGAATGTAGATGACACTGATATTTTGGGTGATACCTGGGAAAATTTGATAAATGAGGATACAGACAGAAAGGCTGGCGAAAAGCCATCGCCAGCTCTGTCAGCATTACCAGCACGAATAGTACAGAAATTAAAGATTTTGGTACCTGAGAGGAGAATTATCTGGGACAAATTAACGGCATGCATGCAAGGTAAAGATGAATTGGCTAATTACTATTTTAACAGATTTGAAGAAGTATTTGCAGACTTTAGTGGCCAAGATTTAAGCACTGAACCTGTGAAGAGATTATTTGTTGACAAATATGTGAGAGGGTTGCTACCAAAAATTCAAAATGTAATAATGACGTCTGAAAGTGCGTGACAAGCGAAATCACAGACTGAAGTATTACACATGGCATAATACTATGAGAACAGAGTAAATACAGAGAAAGAGAAAGAGGTGAGGGAAAAGGTGAATCTAAAAACGAGAGTGTTACTGCAACAGGTAGCGAATAATAATAGGGGCGGAGGAAATGCTCATACGAGAGGGAATTACTCAAACATGCACGGAGGTCCAATTGGACTGAATCAATGTGCATATTGTAAGGAAGAAGGCCATTCGTGAGCACATTGCCCACATTTACAGAATAGGAATGGAAATGCCCCAAGAAGACAGAATTGCGGTCGCCCGGGAACGCAAGGACAAAATAGAAACGCAAGAATGCCACAAAATCAGAATAGCCAAGGAAACAATAACTCGAGTCAGAACCAAAACCAACAGTAGCAGAATAGTATAGGAGTACAGGAGAAGGGAATGTCTTTGATACTCCAATACATACTATTCTGGTGACTTTACATCGGATGATGTATTGTTCAACTAGGACAGCCCAAGACAGGGGTCGGAACCAGTATCTATTCCCGTTGATCAGAAAGGACCCTACATAGAAATGAAAATTGGGAATAAAGAGCACACTTTTATAATGGGCACAGGTGCGCAGAAGTGCTCGATAGACCATCATTTGGTTCCAGAGATACCGCTGTCAGGGCAAAAGAACGTTTCAGTAGGGTTCGCAGGTACCCCAGTAATCAGTCCAGTGTTAGAACCAGTACCTATAACACTAGGTCCATTCACTGAGTCTTGCCTGTTCCTTTTGACACAAAATTGCGGCGAAAATGTATTGGGTTTAAATTTCTTGAAAAAATTAAGCACAGTTATTCATTGTTCTCCTGATGGAGTGTATTTGACAATATCACCACAAAAAATGGCGGTATCACAATTTTTGTCTAAACCATTACCAACTGAATTAAGTAACGTACCAATGTGTATATGGGCGATGAATGACAATGATGTTGGTTGTTTGAAAATAGAGCCAGTGAGAATCGTTTTGAAGGAGGGAGTCACATTGCCACGTATCCCACAGTATAAAATTTCGGGGGAAGGTGAAAAAGCATTGAAATGCATTGTTTCCGATTTGTTCAAACGAAGTGTGATAGAAGAGATTACTGGTAGCACTTGTAACAGTCCTATTCTTCCAGTTTATAAGAAAGGAGGTAATGAAATACCATATAGTTTTATAATTGATTTGCGCGGATTAAATAAAGTAGTTCATCCCCAATTTCCATTGGTCCCAGATGTCACTACCATTTTGACTTTGATTCCAGCCTCTGCTTCACATTTTAGTGTCATAGACCTTAAAATGCATTTTTTAGCATCCCAGTACATCCAGATAGCAGATATTTGCTTTCACACTAGGAGGACGTTCTTTCACATTTACACGAATCCCACAAGGTTACACTGAGATCCCGAGTATTTATAGCAGAGCACTAAAAGAACAGCTCGACATGTTAGAATTGCCAACGGGTTGTGTACTATTGCAGTACATTGATGACCTACTGATTGCTGCTGACACAGAAGACATTTGCAAAGAGAGCACTGTTAAATTATTGACACATTTGGCAGCACATGGACATAAAGCTTCATTATAAAAATTCCAGTATTGTCGAAAGGAAGTGGCCTATTTGGGCTACCTCCTTTCGAAAGAGGGGAGGAGACTGACACCAGAAAGGATAGAAAGCATCTCTGGTATGCCTATTCCAAAGACACAGAAGGAAGTCAGAGCCATAATAGGCATGGCTTCATATTGCAGGCAGTGGATTGCCAATTTTGCTATGGTTGTGAAACCTATGGTGGCATTGACAAAGAAGGATATTGCTTTGCCTTTACCATGTAGCAAGGAATGTCAGAATGCATTTGATCTGCTCAAAGTTGTGTTGTGCTCAGCTCCAGTTTTGGGCACACCAAATTATGAAAAGGATTTTAAGTTATTTGTGCATGAAAACAATGGCTCTGCGCTGGCCGTTTTGACTCAGTAACAAGGAGGAAGAAATAGACCATGCGGTTATTTTTCTTCCGCGCTGGATCCTGTTGCATGCGCTTTGCCGCGCTGTTTGCGAGCTGGATTTTGGGTCACGCCTTAACTTTGATGATGCCCCACACAGTAGACGTTCTTTTAAATAGAACGCAGATGCAACAACTTACATCAGCTAGAATGACGAGATACAAAATTGTCCTCTTTGTACCGCATATTCAAATTCTGAGATGTTGCGCTTTGAATCCTGCAGAGTTAATGCCCCCTCCCAATGACAGTACGGGTGAGAAGAAATCACCACCCCATGATTGTATAATGGTTACTGAACAAGAAACGAAAGGAAGAAATTACCTAACAGACACCCCACAGAAAGAGCCAGACGGAGAACTGTTTTGTGACGGTTCCTGTTTTAAACTGCCCGATGACACATCAACTGCTGCATATGCCATCACAACAATGAAGAGTATTGTAGAGAGCAAAATGATCCTGTATAATTCAGCACAGGCTGCAGAGATAATAGCATTAAGAAGAGCATGTGAAATTTCTGAAAATGTGAATGTAAACATATATACTGACAGTATGCATTTGGGGTGGTACACAATTTTGGCCGACTCTGGGCTGAGAGGGGTTTCCTAACATCACATGGAACCAAGATTCAACATGGTGCTTTAATAGCAAGATTGTTGTCTGCACTGACGTGTCCAAAGCGACTAGCAATAATGAAATGCGAGGCGCATAAGAAAGTAACATGTAACGTTGGAAAAGGAAACACATTTGCAGACAAAATTGCGAAACAAACTGCCACTGATCCACATACGAAAATGTTTAAAGCACAGGCAGAAGAAGTGCCCTGCATGATAGAAAATGGGATTGCCACAGTCAAAGAGATGCGGACAGAAGCAACTGCAGATGAAATAAAAGCATGGGCTGAGGGCTCAGCAGAATTAGACGTAGAGGGTTGCTGTGTAGACAAAGAAAGTAGAAAGTGGATGCTGCCCAATCCTATGTAACCGCAATGGTCATCATGGCCCACAGCCCCACACATATGTGCTAAAAAGATGATTCAGCATTTGGACACGGTATGGCAGAACCCACACATTAGAAAAACTGCTGAAAGGCTAGTCCAGAATTGTATGACTTGTTTGCAACATAACATTGGAAAGGGAACAACTACTCCATGCCCTTTGAAGTGATCCATTTTGATTTCATAGAAATGGAAAGATGTCAGAACCTTAAATACATCCTGGTGGTAGTCTGTGCATTCAGTAAATGGGTGGAAGCATACCCGCTTAAGGACTGCACAGCAATGAGCACAGCAAAAGTGATGCTGAAGGAATACTTCTCTAGATTCGGCCTGCCATGGGTCATATGGTCAGACAATGGCCTGCATTTTGTTGACGCCGTGACACTACAGATTTATGCAGGCCTTTAGATTGATAAACGATTCCATTCCGTCAGACACCCGATGAGTGCCGGTCTTGTTGAGCGCCATAACGGAATTCTAAAAAATAAAAAAAGTAAAATCTGTTCAGGCAGTCAATTGAGGTGGCCAGACGTGCTGCCCTTAGATTTGTTGTGCATGCGCATGTCTGTGCAGGCAAGGACTGGACTCTCCCCATACGAAATGGGGAGACCTGCGAATGTTTGGTGCGCCCCACAGCCGAGGCGCTTGAAAGAAGTAGAATACCCTTTGCTCAGCACTTATTGTAACTTGTTAACGCAGAAACTCTGTTTGATTAATACGCAGGTGCAGGAGGCTCTTCCTGTCAGATGCACAGGCCCAGGACATTGTCTGCAGCTGGGTGAATGGGTCCTGATCAAGAATTTTGAGAGAAAATCCTCACTCGCACCCAGGTGGAGGGGCCCGTGTCAAATTCTCCTGGCAACGCAGACTGCAGTCCGTGTGGATGGTCGGAAGGCATGGATCCATGCCACCCACACGAAAAGAATTCCAGCTCTGTTGAAAAAACTGCCTGATCCAGACGAAAAGAAAGAAACAACTGCCCTTGACTCAAAAGACACCATCGCCAGTTCTCTGCCACAAATACTGCCTGAGCCTGAGAAAAAGTCTGAAAAGATTTCCAAAGAGGACAAAGGGCTAAATGTGCCCCAACTTTGCCCAGCTGAACCTGCATCATCACAGGCTGACATAAAGCCTGCTTCATCACTTGTTGCATCACAGGCTGACACTGAGCCTGCATCTGAAAGTGCATCTGTACTGTTCATTGATCACACAGTACCTGGAGCGATAAGGTACAACATACGTTCTAAAAATAGGAAGTGATCTGATCTACGTCTTTTGTTTCTGCCTCTATTCCCATCACGGATGAATTGGGAATCGGAGGCCTAGGGAAGTGGAGTGTGGGGGCTGTACCAATCTGCATCCTATTGGGAGTTCTGGAACGCGGCTTCCTGGTGCTATCTTTGAAAAAAAATGAATGACATATGTTGATCACCCCATGGGGACGAATGGGGCGCATATGGTACAAAGGCAATTAATGTCTGCTCTGGAGTCTTTTGAGCACTGTGCAGAGGCACCATAAACTTGCCACACGTGTAACACTTCAGGCTGCCGAGAACTGGCCTAGACACTCTGCAGATTTTTTTAAACACTTTATTGTTTTAACGGGCACTGCTGGAAGAACTATTCACAACGAACATTGTTGGAAAAGAAGAATTGTACACAATGCCCATACTCGCTTCTGTTCCCTCCTGCACCAACGTTGATGACGTAATAGATATAGAGACAATAAAAATGTCTAGAAGGATTCGCTGTAGAAAATTCATGCTAATGATTATAAAACTACTTTGTATTCTGAGTGCACTGATCGCAGTATTATGGTATTTGGAGAGCGTGCATCCATTAAGTTCTCTTTTGCCTGCCATCGATGCACCTGCCACAGACAGTCAAGTCTGTGTAGTCTCTTATACTCTCCCTCCATTAGAAGAAAGACACATGAAAGGTTATGGTAATAACACGTTGCTTTTGATAATGAATATGACTCACTCTATCCTGAACAGAACTAACTGCTGGGTCTGCTCCCATTTGCCCCAGCATGGCAGGAAAGGAATGGGTTGGTATTGCATTACCCCTCAATACAGCATGCTATGCATTTATGGGAAGTGGAATAAGAGTGATACGGGTCAGTTTGATGGAACAAACATAGACAAGTTTGAAAAGGTGGTTATGGAACCTGTAGGTTGTTCGATATTTAACAGAGCAAGAGTAATAAAATCAGTGGAAAGGCCAGTAGACAGACTGTATGTGCCTTATAAATCATCTGTAATCACGTTTCACATGAACCCAGTAGGGAACAAGGACGTAGTGCCCCCCCTCGTATACAATACATTTCAATCCTCGCACTGTCCCATTTTGCCTACGGAAAAAAGGTTCCTATTCAGTAGGGACATTCAATAGATGCATGAATATTGCAGTACTTGAAAGAGAAGAAGAACCAATATATGTAGGTGATCCCGTTTATTTTATATGTGGAGAAAAAGCTTATCCCTGGTTGCCTAGAAATTGGGGAGGAACGTGTTACTTAGGGATCCTTTTCCCAGGTGTATTCCTTTCCAGAACGTCAGACATATCGAGATTATCTAGATCCAGGCCCCGGCGGGATGACACAGGATTAATTGCAGAGCACATAGCAAAATCATTTATACCATTTTGGGGCCAAGCCATAAACTCCTGGAATATGCTAAGATTATCTAGAATTTTAGAACAAACGATGAATGGAACGACTGACATATTCTATAATATGACCCTAGAAGAGAAGGCAGTTAGATTAATGGCACTTCAAAATAGAATGGCTCTTGACATAATTTTGGCCGGCCGTGGAAGTGTTTGCAAAATCGTGGGGTCAGCGTGCTGCATATTTGTAAGTGACTGCTCCCCTACGATTTTTGAGGCAATAAAGAAATTACACATTCTGAGCTCTGACCTTCGTGTTCCGACAGTTGGGTTGGGAGCAGAATATAAGTTCCTGGTTTTGGGAGTTACTGCGCTCATGGGGATGGAAACTAATTGCAATCTTAGTAACATTACTCGGAATCCTCATGATATGTTGTTGTTGCATACACTGCCTGCCAATCATTTGCTCTGAAATAACGAATGAATGTATACACATGGTAACAGAAAAAAGAAGTTCCAAATCAGATACGAATACAAAAACGAAACAGAAACGATGAAAGAGTTCATGTTGATTAATATTGATGATGACGATTACAGCAGTATGTATAGTTCAGAACTAGATACATGGTCAGAGGAAGATGCAATGTATGGATGATGCTCTTGGCTTACGGCCAAAAGGAGGGTTTGTGAGTCCAGAAAGTAAGCTACCAAAGCATAGATGGTATATTATGTTGGCCGAAAACCAATCACATCATATGCCCTACATCGCCAATGCAGAATCGTCAGCATTACCATAGAGCGTCCATTTTGTGCCCTAGATCTGCCATTTGCCTTCTTTGCCTTTCTGTTCAACATGTTTGCAAAATGTATTTTATTTCATTCTGCTATTACACAAAGCAAGGCCACCAGTTACATGTTGAGAGACCAGCCCAGACAGAAATGCCAAGCAGTACAGAAATGCATTGTTTTCCTCCCTCACAAGGCCTTGAAGGCGAGCAGAGAGGCATTTAATCACCAAGCCAGGTGCCAGCCGGTCTCGCTGAAACTGTAGAAACAGGCCGTTAAAGGCATGAATTATACTTTCCTAGCGGCCCCCCTTTCGGGGCCTCTTTAGATCAGGCTGACCCCTAGTTCACGAATAGAAACCAGAAGATAGCATGCTTTGGAATGTGTCTCTCCTACGAACATAGTTTGCTCACTAAACAAGTGCTTTGTGTTCTCAATAACAAAGAACCAACGAAACCAGACGAAAAGTGCCGATATCTCGGAATACGGCAATAATTGTACCAGTCTTTAAAAAGGGCAGTCGGGACGATCCTGCCAACTATCGCCCGATTTCCCTTCTAGATACAATTGGCAAGGTGGTAGCGACGTTTCTTTAAAAAAAACTTTCAGCATGGGCCTTGACGACTGACAAACTGGACAGAAGACGAACAGGATTCACCAAGGGTGTAGGAACAGAGATCAACCTAGCCTTGGTGAACCTATTAAAGCTGGAATCTTTAAAGAAGAAGGAAAATCTTTTTGTAGCCTTTATCAATATGCAACAGGCTTTCGATACAATAAATCGAGACAAACTTTGGAAGAAACTGAAAAAATGGAAATGTCCAGAGGCTGTGCTCCAACCGATAAAAGCCTTGCATGAAAACACCTCAATTAGAATTAGACTAAACGATAGAGGTGCCCTGTCAAATGCGATTGATACCTGCAAAGGGGTGAAACAAGGATGTCCCTTGGCCGCAACCCTGTTCAAGTTATATATTGCCGACATCCTTGTGACCTTGAAACTGTGAACTGTTTTCCACCAAAAGTCAATGGACAATCAATAAGCTACGCAATTCATGCGGACGATATAGTATTGTTCGATAAGACCCAGATAGGATTACAGCGTCTACTTGCGTATGTAGAATGCTACATGGCTGGAAATGATTTATCAATAAACGTGAAAAAAACAAAAATTAGGAAGTTCGGGCGTACAACTGGACCCAAAAATAAAAACTTCAGGTGGCAAATATATAATGATCAGATTGAGGTAGTTTCTGAAATTCGATTTTTGGGAATAATAGTAAATACCTCAATATGGGAATGGAGTTGGTTAGATGACATATATCGCCGATCTCGAACTCTCTCTCTGCAAGGAGACAGAATACAGACACTATATGGAAAATTCTCTTTAACACCAATACGAACGTTCTACGTGCAGAAAGTAATCCCTGCACTTGCATTCGGGGTAGAAGCAGGCTGGAATATTGATCAAAAGATATGGTCACAACTGGAAGGTCTCTTCTGGCGGTGAGTATTAAGACTGCCTAAATATTTATCAATGATAATACTACACCATGAGTTAGCCCTGGAGAGCTTACATGGAACAGTGATATGGAAGTCCATGTGCTTACTAAGAAAGATGGTAATTTCCAACCCCGAACCTGCGTATCTTATATTGGCACCTAGTGGAGAGCATTTGTATAAAGGCTTACTACTGGAATGGTCAAAAAAGGTTAAAGCAATTATGCAAATTGCTAACATCACAATGGAAATGTTGCTCGATCGTCCTCAAATCGCAAGAAAGAAACTAAAAGAATGGCTTTGGATTGACAATCTTGATAACTACGGCAAACTACCCACAGCCTTAAATTTGGGGACAACGACGAACAAAGTCGACAATATACCAAAATACCTTCAACAATTCCCTTCAAGATATCATAGAGACAGTTTTCTTCGCTTGCGAACCATTGTTTATAAAACAAAACAGATGATGGTGAAGCGTCACCTGCGTAACCTAACAGAAGACAGTTGCCGACATTGTTCATTATACCCTGAGACAACAAAACATATAGTAATGGAATGTTCAGCACTCATAGGCTCAAGAATGGTACATCTGAGCAAGTTTCAGTCGGAAACTGTCACATCTGCTGAGCTAAGGACCCGTATTTTAGGCGGAAGTTCGGTCCACTTAACTTGCTCGGTGATAAACTTTCTAGATAAAGTTACAAAATGAAGAAACAAAGATTCTATAAAGACAGAAGATGATGTCATAGATGCACTGGAATAAAAAATGTGTAATAAAAGTTTAAGATAAACTAGATGTTACAATAAAAAAAAATATATAGATTAAGGGAGAAACGTGTCATAATGTGTCTTTTCTGTCATAATTGTCAATTAGCGAACCCTAGCCCAAGAAGATACATTATGGGCGGTTTTGATGTGTCACAAAGAGATTGTATGATTGTCTATTTCATATATATGATACTGTTGTAGAATGCTCGCTCTCTTGCGTCTCACGAGGTCTAGGTGATCACACGTTGCGAGACGTTAGACCCAGTCGGCTGACTGAGAATATTTGCTTTGCAATAAAGCCTAGTACTTGGGAATTGAACCTCGTGTCTGTCGTATCACTTAGTGTATGGTGATTGTGCCTTGTTTCCATACGCAAGGGTCTTCAGGGCCTGTCAAAATGGTGCCCGAATAGGCACCCTCCCACTTTTGCTCCATCGTGTACGTTGAATTTGAAGAAGGCGAAAACGAATCGAGGACGAGGCCATCGAACCGGGATCGAAAGGTGTTCGGGGCGCCCCTGTGAAAGTGATGAGAGACTCCTTTGCAGATCTGTACACAACCAGTCCCTGATCAACGAGCAACGGCCAGAGAGCAAAGAAGGTGGGGGTCCCGAAACGACGCAGATTGAGCCAGATACGCAGTCACAACGATCCTTGGTTGCGTCTGTATACGGACGAATTGCATCTTGAGAGACGAACTGATTGATCAGGTGAGTCGTGCCCCGATTCTTAACACCCCTGGTATTGGTTGAGAGTTGCTGTTGCAAAATCAAACACCCAGGGTAAGGTACGGATAAGATCAACATGCCTGGGAAATTGTCTTCCTGTCTAGTGGGATTTTTCCACTGCGTTAGACAATCTTTGGAAACTGGCCAGGTTGCACCGCCCATAGGGTCGCCAGCGTGTGAGATGTATGTGAAATATGGAATAGGAGCGATAATGTTTAATGAAATTTGCCATAGGCAGACCAGACACGTAGTAGATTTGCAGTGGCCGAAAGATGGTACTTTTGAGACGGCCAGGATAGAACACTTAGAATCAGTACTGCTGCGCAAGAAAGCTTGCCCTGCGACATTTGACGTCATAAGAGAATGGAGGAAAGAAGCTAATAGCCGTTTAAAAAGTAGGAAGAAACATGCGTGAATCAAAGCGATAGAACTAGAAGAGCTAAAATGGGAGGAGGATATCGGGAGAGGGGACAGGAGTATCCAATTAGGCATACAAAAAATATATCCACAACAAGAGTTACATGCATCAGATGAACTAATAAATAAGATTTTGATTGAGAATAGACAAGAACGCCCTCAAAGCAAGTTTGACGTAATTGCACCAGTACCCATTGCTCCACAACAGTTGCCACCCCCCATTTCTGTTGTTCCAACTGGACCATCTCCCTCTGCGCACGTGATACCATTTCCCCCACCGCTGACAGAGCAGGAATTAGCAGCTGCCGGGGAAGGCAGCTCTACAGAGGCGGGGCCTGCACAGAGAGGAAGCACCAGAGTAAGCCGTAGTATGGTTAGCAGGGAGAGGCGAGAGGGGCTTAAAGTATGGGCAGAAACGTACATTGAAGGAAATGACAAGGGATCCACGCTGAGTGCAATGTATGACTATAAGAAGTTTGGTGAAAAACAGGTATTGTTAGAATGCATGGGGGAGTATCTTATGGATAGATGGAGGAAATTAAATGATATGGTAGCACCGCAGAAGTTGCAGGATCTGAATGCTTTTTTGCGTATGAGGGAAAGTGCGGCAGAAATAAAAGAGCACGTTGATAGGCTATTTGAGTTTAAAGATGAACTTGATGAATTGCATGCATAGATGAAAAGAGGGAAACAAGAGGTGGTACCATATGTCGTGCGCCGAATTTTTCTGCCGTCAAAACCTGTTAATGAGGAAATGAAAATAAGTACAGGAGAGGCGATTAGATGGATTATGGATGCTAGCATTTCTACAATGGAGGTGCATGATACGTTTGATCAGTATATGATAGAAATGCAAAGGAAGGTACTGCAGGTAATGATTGAGTATTTGCAAGACAAATGTGTTAAGAAAAATTGCTGTTGCCCCCCTGAATTAATGACAATATACAAGAGAGCGTTTTCACCTGAAACTGGAAAGACTGCCCTTTCCCTCGATCTAGCTATAGTGCTTAATAAGAGAGAGAACGAAGACAGGGCCAGTTCGATAGTTCCCATGAGAGAAGTCTCTCCCACTTTTGTGCCAAAAGTAGAAATTCCTGGTGTTGATGGAGCTCCAGCACAGGTAACAGAAGCTCACTATGCAGCTCAGTACGTACATGTCCCTTTTTCTAGACAAAAGGTAAATAATACAAAACAAACAATCCCTGATTTTTGCACAGTCCTTGCCCACAGGCCGCTATGGCCAATCATCAGTCACTCCTTCAGCTCCTGTTCCATCTCGGGTTGTCAGTGAAATGGCAGAAAGCGTTGATGATGGTCGATCAAGACCTGATCTTTCTGGGTTTCCGTCGGGATACTGTCAGTACCAGAGTGTTCCTGACAGACGACAGGATTGCAGACCTTTCGACCACGTGCCAGCTCTTCCTGCAGTCCTCCCATATGTTGGCCTGGTGGTTCCAGAGACTTCTGGGTCTCATGGCCTCCTGCGTGTTAGTTTTACCTCTTGCACGCCTGAAAAAGAGACGCACCCAGCTTGCTGTTAGGAGCTGCTGGTCCCAGGCTACGGATCCGGATTGATTCCAGTCCAATTCTGCATGACGGCGGATCTTTAATGGTGGTCATCCACCAGCAACCTTTTAGTGGGGACCTCCTTCCAGGAGCCCTGCCCACAGGCAACGGTTACTACAGACTCCTCCCTTCTGGGGTGGGGTGCTACACTGCATCACCTCGAGGTGTACAATTTGTGGACGCCTCAAGACAGGCGGTTCCATATCAATTACCTGGAGCTCCTGGCAGTTTTTCTGGCGCTCAAAGCTTTTCAACCCTCTATCACCAACAGTGTGGTTCGAATTTACACAGACAATTCTGTAGCAATGTTCTACATCAACGAACAGGGGGGCACCAAGTCTCCCCTCCTGGTGGACCTTGATATCCAAATTTGGAATTGGACTATCCAACACAATGGGCCTCATTAGGGGTCCGGCGGGTTGCCCCGGACTCGTACAAAATGACCGGCTTCTGACTTCTCGGTGCCACCGGGCTATTCCAAGTCTGGCTGCTGGGAAGTCAGGCGCCGATAATTTGGTAAGTCCCTAACGGTGCCCGGTGCGTCCGTGAAAACTCTGCAGGTGGGTACCATCCCACTTGGCAGGTCTGAGCTGCCGGGCGGGACGGCACCCGCCCACAGAGTTGTAGTGTTGCAGTCCGGAAACAACGGTGCCAGTAAACTTACCGGCACCATTGTTTCCGGACCGGCACACTTAGAATGAGACCCAATGTCTCGTTCCAAGCTGTGCACATTCCTGGCCACATCAATGTGACTGCAGACTCCCTCAGCTGCCAATCAGCGGTGTGGTACGAGTGGGAGATGAACAGCGATGTTCTCACCAAGATCTTCCAGCAATGGGGCACTCCAGAGGTGGACATCTTTGCAACATCCTCAAATAGGAAACTTCCTCTTTATGCTTCCACGGACGGGCTCGGAGTGTCTTCCTTGGGGGGCACCCTCGAGGTCCCGTGGGACAACATGAGAGCTTACGCTTTCCCTCCTCTGCCACTGATTCATCGGGCACTTTGGAAACTCAGGAGTGCGTCGAAGTACACTCTCCTCTTCATAGCGCTTTGGTGGCCAGCCAGGTTCTGGTTTTCGGAACTGCAGCACCTGTCGGTGTCCTCTCTGATCAGGTTGCCGCAGATTCCCGACCTTCTTCACCAGAGCAATCACCAGTTGTGGCACCCCTCCCCACAATCGCTTAGCTTGGCGGCCTGGTGCCTGAGTTCTGATCATTAGCGCAGTTCAACCTCTCCGAGGACAACATGCGTATAATTCAAACGGCAAGAAAGCCCTCTACGAGAGCTCAATACAGGAGCAATTGTCTCCATGTTTGTCATTGGTGTCTAGCCAAAGAGCTTCATCCCAGGCATGCTTCTATTGACACTGTTTTGTCTTTTGTATCTGATCTTGCAGCCTCTGGCATACATGCCTTATCATGCAGGACTTATTTGTCCGCCATTGCGGCTTATCTGTCTACAGACAGTTGCTCTTTTTCACTGGTTAATCCAGTCATCAAGAGACATTTTGCAGGTCTTCTTCATCTTTTCCCGCCGGTTCGGGCCCCTCACCCCAAATGTGATCTGAATGGAGTTCTCACCGCTTTATGTCATAAGCCTTTTGAGCCTCTGGCCACTACCGAACTCAAGTACCTTTTTTTGGAAGGTGGCCTTTCTTATTGCAGTACCATCTGCAAGGCGAAGAAGGGAACTTCAAGCTCTTTCTGTGAAACATCTATTCCTAAATTTCCATAAGGATAAGGTTTTGCTTTGCACTCACCCTTCCTTCCTAAAGTGGTTTCTAAATTCCATTTGAACCAGTCAATATCTTTACCGGTCTTCTTCCTGAGTCCGGTCTCTGAGGCCGAGAGCGTTCTGCACAACGTAGACGTCAGACGAACTCTGAAGTTCTACCTCGATAGAACGAGTTAACTCAGAAGCTCCTCACAACTATTTGTTACGTTTGTTGACCCCAAGTGGAAACCAGCCTCAACGGCATCCATCTCCCATTGGATAGCTTAATGAATTTATGAGGCCTACAAGGTTCAGAGCCTTCAACCACCAAAGGGCATTCATGCACATCTAGTCTGTGGCAAAGCAGTTGCTGTTGCCTTCCAAAAATACGTCCCTTGGGAGTCCATTGCCAAGGCGCTATGCGGGCCTCCCCCCCGGCTTTGTGCAGACATTAATGTCTTGACCTGAGCTCCCGGGCCGATGGCCAGTTTGGCCCGGCAGTTCTTAAGAATTTGTTCCAATAAGGGACATTTCCATTCACCTGTAATACTGGTCAGTGCTTGGGAATCAACCACAAGTATGGAGGAAAGGTGATGGTGTATGAGTATAAGAAAGTTACTCACTGTAGTGACTACCTTACTCCTAGTCCATAGTCCCCTTTCCTCCATACGACCACCTGCTGTCCCCTCCAATGAGTATCCACTATTGTTGCTAAATAGTCATAGACCTGGCGATAGAAAAGGACTGAAGGGCAATACACAGGCGCAGCTCAGGAAGGCGGGGCTTTGGTCACGTGCCGTGGCCCGCGTTAAAATAAAAGGACAACAAAGTACATTTATCGATGCTTTAAAGTGCTCCGGTCCCGTCCCGAATAACGGAATGTCCCACAGGTATGGAGGAAAGGGGACTATGGACTAGGAGTAAGTTAGCCACTACGATGAGTAACTTTGTCATTTCTATTCTTGTTTGAAGGATAGATATGCAAGTGAGAGATGAGTGATTTAGACTGCGTCTCTCCCACTTTAAAGAAAATGCATATATGGTTCAGAAATGAACCCCTAATGTATTGCACATTCCACTGCACCTAGTCCAAAATGCGCAGTGGAATCTCTTTGATCTTTACGTATTCAAAGCGCATCCCATTTGTGGATTCCAGATGTGCGGTGTGTGACAAGGCCAGTAGGCTGGCCTTTTTAAGAGGAAATGGGAACCCCGCTCAGTCGAATGTGGCAGGCCTACCCTGGAAAAATCCAGATCCAATCCTACCTCTGAAGTGAATGGTGGCATTTGAGATGGACACAATTTCTGCTTCCTCTCCCTTGTGACAGTATGTTCTTATACAGTACTGTCCTCTCATGCCTTGCCCCAACCGTATACTTGAAAACCTGCAACATCTCATTGCTGTTTGCAACCAGGTGAGGAAAGCCCACCTCACCGCTAATCCTGCTAAGTGTTATATTAGTCTGCCTTCAGTTAAATACTTAGGTATTCAGGTGGGAAATGGAAATGTATTACCCTCACAGGGACATGGTAGAGGCGGTCCAACAGGTGACAAGACCAGTCATGAAGAAGGACATATGAGCCTTTTTGAGCCTGGTTGGTTGTTATCACTACTGGCGGAGTAGGAGCTGAGTAGGAACAGTCCTGCAGTCTGTCTACGGTCTACACAGTGTTGCTGTGGGAGGAGAAAGTGCCTAAAACCACCAGATTTCCGCAGAGCGAAGTAGGAGCTGAGTAGGAGCAGTCCTGCAGTCTGTCTACGGTCTCTACAGTGTGTCTGTGGGAGGAGAAAGTGCCTAAAGCCACCAGATTTCCGCAGAGCTGAGTAGGAGCAGTCCTGCAGTCTGTCTACGGTCCCTACAGTGTGTCTTTGGGAGGAGAAAGTGCCTAAAACCACCAGACTTTCATGGAACGGAGTAGGAGCTGAGTAGGAGCAGTCCTGCAGTCTGTCTACGGTCCCTACAGTGTGTCTTTGGGAGGAGAAAGTGCCTAAAACCACCAGATTTCCACAGAACTGAGTAGGAGCTGAGTAGGAGCAGTTCTGCAGTCATGCCTGGCAGGCATGACAGGATGGCTCTTGCTAACTCGGCCCACGAAGAAGTGAGTTCGCGCCCCCGTTTGGGAACAGAGGTTTTGCAGCTGAACACCAACAAATCAGCCATCGTGAGAAAAAGGTGAGCGGAAACAACCGATCCCTAGACATGACTTGCTTTCACCAAATTCAAAACTCACCGAACACTTATCCGAACATTGACCCTCACTTATTTTGGAAGTCGAACAAAACGAAGGGCGGCTGGGCTTCACGGCAGGCGTAGCTGGCCCAGCTGTCGTCGTGGCCGTGTGTTGGAGGAGGTTGGTGCCTTCATCAGCAAGTTGGGCCCCATGTGCAGGGGGCGCCCTCGGGACTCCGGGTGCACTGAGGGAAGAGAGAGAGTCCCGCGGTGAAGAGGCGGCGGCTGACAAGACTGTGGAAGATCAGGAGGGGGCTGCTGCCACCATCGCGGACTCTGCCCCTCAGCAACAACGAGGGGCGGCTAGGCTGCATTGTGTTGGTGGAAGCCCTGGTTCATCCACCACTCTGGCACTGTGATGACATTCTTTGTTTAGTGAGCTTGTGAGAGGCTTGTGTTGGAATTAGACCCGCCAAATCCGCCTGCCTCAGATTGCACTAAAGGTGTAAAGAGGAAAAGCCAGCAAAGTGCCATAAATGCAGAGTTTACAACCAAGAGAAAGCAGGGTGCCTCAAAAGTCTTGAACCAAAAAAAATCCAAACAGGGAAGCTCCCAAAAAAAAACTGTAACATCAGAGAGAGAGAGACGCTTACTCACGAAATTAAATACGAACAAAGAGCAAAAGCGTTTGGAAGAGGGAAACAACTTAAAAAACGACTTCCAATCCCGCCTTAAATCTGTCAAAACACACAGAGAAGAGCTTACGGATGCTGAAATCCTCCAGGCATTCAAGGAATGCTGGCCGCTTCCTAAATGTCGCAGAAGCGATGAGCCAGCCATACTCTCACTGCAAAGCCCTCTTTCGGACTCCTCATAAACCTCATTAGATCAAGTCCAAAAGGGAGGGGCTGGAGCAAATGACTTCTTGAAAGTAGGATTGAGAGGGTTCCCACTACGGGGTGTGCCCCGGTAATCACCCCACCCACCTCAGCCTTTCACGATAAAGAAAGGGATCCAACTACTATAAACCCTGCGACAGCAGAAAACAGGGAGGACCTCACTTTGGTTGCGGGTTCAAACGATAAAAATCTAATATCACCCAGAGAAGAAGTACCGACGTGTGATGAAAACAGCAGCCCTAGACATATGATTCCTCCACCTCAGCCAACTGCAACTGGAAGTGGGACCTTAAATCCAGTGACAGCTACGGGAGACCTCTCTTTGGGAGTCACCCCAAATAAGCCAAGAAACAAGCAACAAGAAAAAGTAAACCTTCTACCCAGCTGTCAAGCGAATCTGCCAACAGCCCATGCCAACCGACGACATTCATTGGGCTCTCCGGGTCCATTGAATAGTCATCGTCCTTCAAGACAATCTTTGCTTATGGAGACGCCATTGAAAGCTAGACCTTCATCCTTTTCAAATTCGACAACTACCGAAACACCGGCAAAGAAAGTAGACATGCTTTCTATAATGTCGGCGGTCATAATAGCTCTAGCTCCCTTTATGAAGCTATATGAAGCCATCAGTGACAATTTAAAAGACCACATGACAATACAAGCGATGATGAACAGCAAATTAATTTTCCTGGAAGCTCACATTATGGCAAGGGGAAAAACAGACGTCTCCCCTATTCCTATGGGGAAGGAGTCTTATTCTTCCTCAGTAGCTACGACAACCTTGCCAACCAACATGGAAGTGAACAAGTCCATTAGTACACAAAAAGAAAGCACGATTGATCTGACCAAAGCCAATCCAAGGAAGGGTGCAAGAGTAAATATTCCATCGGGACCTTGTGTCCGTAATGTAAAGGACTCTATTACATCTGACCCAATAATAATCAACGCAGAAAGTCCCCCGGCGATACAATTGGCCAATGGTCAGAACAAGGAAAATCCAGAAGAGAAATGGACAAGAGTGTCATTAAAATCACAACCAACATCAATCTTGACGTCGGACATTTAAAAACCTTTAGAACCGATTTTTAGAAAAACCTGCTTGATGAAGGGTCTAACAACTCCAACTAACAAGCAAGAGCTAAAATTTGTGCTGGGAGAACCAGAGGTGGTTGTCAACTCCAAGATGGATGGAGCCGTCACTCTGCGGGCTGCTGCCTCCCCAAAGTCAGTTAAAGACTTTCTGGAAGACGATGAAATGATGAATCTGAGCCAACATATGGCCGAGGGAAAAAGAGGTGACGAAAACCCTTCAACTCCACCCGTTTCTCCGACTCAGACAACACATCAGTCTAGTCTCTCTATCGATGAGACAGGGGTGGGGCCAGAAGTTGGTGGATTCTTGACACTGGAGGAGCGGTGCAAGAAATGATCAAAGAAAGTAGGGTGGAGAGATCCGGCCTCTACAGACACGTCCCAAGACAAAGATAATCGGCAACAAAAACTTGCCAGTAAGGAATATGAGACTAAACCATCGGTAAAACAAAGGAAAGAACACATCTCAAAAAAAGAGAACAACAGTCCCGCTAACACGAGACCTCGTCCTCTTCACAAACCAGCAACTCAACAGTCTGTTTCTTCTAAACACCAGGACAAAGTTCACTATGTTACAAGAACAGATCAATACAACAGGGTGGAGAAAAATCCTGAAAAGAAGAGATGGATGAGATGGATCCTTGAGCTGTAACAGATCCCGGGGAATGAAGACCATGTGATTCTAAACCGTGGTTCCGTATTGAGACTCTTTGACTTTATCCCAAACCTGAGGGGTATCAAAACCGACGATTTACTTATCGTGGACCCCAGCCAGAGACACCGAACGTCCGTAGCCCATCTCTATTTGGCCTCAAAATCAGTCCACTCACTACTAAAAGACAAAACAAAATCCTTGTTGAGAATGGGTTACGACATTACCGAATCCTCGAGGTCCGTGGGACATAGTTCTAAGAGCAAGAGGTCACAAGTGGATGAGCCGAGAGAAGGGCGAGCAAACGGGGATCGTCATTCCCATCGACCGGACAGAAGGTCTCCATTAACAACCTGCAAGCCTCCGGTAAATGGACACCACACTGAAGAAAGACAAAGGAGTGTAGAGGCTGGGAAGAAATAGAATCCCCGACCAGTCCAGTCTAACAAGACTGAAGATATTGATACGAGGCATCTAAATTTTGGCAACTCAGTTGGAGGAGACGCTAGAAAGGGCAGTCATGCTTGCAGACCCTCTACTATATCGAGAACCATCACCAAGTTGGTGCCAGAAGTCAAGTCAAGGTCTGATCAAACGACCAAGCCAGCCCAAAGCATTTGGTCATGGTTACCAAAAGCTCTAATGAGAGAGTCAAAAAAATAGCAACGCAAGAACCTTGAGCCCAGGGCAAGCCCCTCCTGCTCGGACATGTTATCTAGGTTTCTTGTTCGGCTGGGTTTATGGAACACCAGGGGCCACTCGCATTTGACGGCACAAGGATACATAAAGTTATCCGACTATGACATCCTGTGTTTACAGGAGACCTGGCTCATACAAGCTCCAACATTAGAGGGTTACGAAATCGCTTTCTCATCAGCAAAGAAGGGGCGGACATTACTCTCGGAGATGACATCATTTGAAGTTATAGAGACGTCAGCACTTGACCCCAACCTTCTTTCTATGACTTTTCCAACAAAAGCGCCTTCAAAAGCTAACTCGGATTTCCGCTTGAGCACTAACAACCAGCGCTGAAGATTGAACTTGTCGGCCGCATCCATTAGTGATCTCATGTCCAAGTACCATACACAAGCCCACGTCGAACCAGTTGAACAGACTGACTATTTGCCACTCTTGACGACGTACAAACATCAAATCCATAAAAAGGGCTCCCAGGGTATCAAAACCCATGTGTATGACGCAACTCTGGTGACAAAAAGGAAGGAAATGAGAAAACTGAAACGTTGAGCAAAACTATTGGGGACTCGCTCTGCAATCAGAGCTGCAATTGAAGGATGTCGAGCATATAAAGCCTGGGTCCATAATCATCGCTTGGCCTTATACCAACAGGATTTAGAGAAGAGCCGGTCAAGTGGCACAGCGAGTAGAGCGCTTGCTTTGGCATCCGGGCAGAGCCTGCTAAAGCAGTTTTGAATCCCAGCATGGCCAAACTCAGCCCTTCATCCTTCCGAGGTAGATAAATGAGCACCACACACTGTGGGTAATAATAAGCAGCGCTCAGATACCTGAGGGTACATAGCACTATATAAGTGCCAAATTATTATTATTATACTAAAAGCGATAACGTCCAACAACAGTCGTGAGTTTTGGTCACTCTTAAAATCAGCTACCCCAAACACAGAGCCAGCTTTCATCTCAAACATCGGTGAAGCTACATGGGTCAAATTTGTTCAATGTTTATTTGTGCAGAAAACCTGATGTGGAGGAATCTACAAACTGGAAATGCCTGGATGACATAGAAGAAATAACGACCCAAATAATGAGATTGAAAAACCCTAGAGCGACAGGCCCAGGTGGCATAACTAATGTAGACCTGAAGGCCTTCCCGTCAGAGTGGGCGAGGTTTTTGAGCAAAATCTTCCGTAGATGCGCAATGATAAAATCAATTCCGCCGTCTTGGAAAACCACCATCGTTGTTCCTGTCTACAAAAAAGGAAACAAGTCAGATCCGAAACACTATAGGCCGATTGCCTTACTCGATTGTATTGGGAAGGTGTTTGGGTCCTTACTGCTGCGAGAATTCAACATCTGGGGAAAAAATGGCTCAGTGTAAGGATTACTTACAACCTGGCTTCAAGAAAAACTTGGGAACATCTGCTAATATCCTGATGATAAGCGCATTAAAGAGCAGAGTGCTGGAGGGTGGCCCAAGACTCTTCATCTCTTTCATTGACCTTACACAGGCCTTTGACAGAGTAGATCGCACACTACTGTGGGCGAAACTTGAGATCTGGAAATGCCCACAACCTCTTTTAGACCCAATCAAGGCTCTCTACACATGAACCAGCATGAGAGTGAGACTAAACCAGCAAGGTGTCATGACCCTTGCCCCTGGCCCTCACTGGCAAGTCAGCCTTCCAGTTAGGGCCATGTAAAAGGCCTTAAAACCTCATCCAAGACGCTCATAACCATCATAAAGACCAACATTAGAATGGGACTATTTACTTGGGACTATTTAACTTGGGGGGGGGGGGTTCAGCCAACATGGAGGCACACACATAGCTCAGTTACAAGGAACTAGTCTTTTGGGTGTGGCAGGCCTGGGGCTACTTTACCTGGACTACTTTGGGTGTGGCATACCTGGGACTATTTTACCTTGACTACTTTACCTGAGACTATTTAAACCGCACCCAAACAGCAGAACATGCTTTGTGTTATTCTGCTTTGGGCAGCGTAACGCTCACCATGTCCAGTTTTTTGATGCCAGCTTACCTGAAACCAAGGATCTGCAGAGAGAGAAAGAACACTACGAAAATTACCTGGAAAAGTATCCTGTCTTCAATCCATCGCCGACTTCAGTTCCACTCACCTGAAGGTACGAACTCCATCATCCGGCACCGTATGCATCCTGGAATTGCATAACCTGGAAAGAGGCGAAAGAAAGACAGCATTAGTAAGCGTTTACTCATGTTTCCTCCTGAATGAAGAAAGCCACACAATTCTTACCTGGGTAGTCATCTCCTGGTCAGTATCATTGCTGGAACATTATGGCGCTCGGCGAGGAACATCGCAACTTGTAAGGAGAGAAAAGACACAGGTTAGCAATATAAAAGGCGAAACAGCGCAGCACATCACGCAATACTCACCAGACAGCATCGCGCACCCCGCGCTTTCGCCTACCGGCCCATGCTTATCTTCAAACTCCATGACAACACCAAAATACCTTTCCATACCTAAAAGGAAAGAAGCAATTCATTATTATTAGAACTAAGAGGAACATAAGAACTGCATATAAAGACTGTAAAGCAGCAAACCTACGGAGTCACAGCAGGCCTGGATTCCCACAGGGAGGCTTGCACCAGTGAAGTAACTTGGTCGCTGCTCGCCCCCCACATCTACGCGCCCCTGCCACGAGAAGCAGGACGGAGAATCCACCTTTTACAATATTAAGGTGAGCAGAGGGCCCAACGGGGAGGAAGGAGTTGAGGCCAAGGGAGGTGGGAAAACATAAAGACAATCTGGTATTGAATCCAGCTCTCTTATATTGCAGACCCATCTTTAACCAGAGGCCTTACCAAGGGAACGGGAGAGGGTTCGAGAGTGCAAATCATCCAGCCAGGGCTGGGTGGCGTCCCCGTGGATACCAGGTGAGCGTAACACAAGGGCTACTCTCACAGGCCATACCAACGGCTATAAGAGTCAAGCAGGGGTTCCCCCTGGCCCCTGCTCTTTTCTTGGCATTCATCGGAGACCTGCAAGAAATGATCCATCTGTCCGATGTTTTCCTCCCAAAATGGGAAATACACATGTAAACAGACTACTGTACGCCGACGACCTAATACTATTGGACCATACTCCTATAGGTTTGCAGCGTCAACTGAACAACCTCCAGGAGTACATGGCAAAAAACAACTTGGAGATAAATGAAGAAAAAAACGAATTCATGATCATCTTTGCATCCACCAAGAAAAAAGAAAAAGTCGTCTTACATTTGACCAGTCAATCTGTGGAAAAAGTGAAGGAATTTTGCTGCTTTTGAGTGATCTTAGACAGCTCTAGACATGAAACGGCCATGCTAGAACACCTGAAATTAACGACCAAAAAGTTGGTCGCACAAGGCAAGGTAATCAATAGAAAATGTGGGCATTTCTCTTTGATTCCCGTCTTGGACTTCTATAAAAAAAAAGGTGGTACCCACACTAACATACGGTGCAGGCGCTATGCCAAATTTACCGGCCACGCTTTGCCGAAACTGGAAGCGCTGTTCTGGAGATCCATACTAGGTCTCCCTAACTCCACCTCAGTGGCGGTAATAAGACAAGAGCTTAGTTTGCTGTCTCTGGGAGGAACAGTGAAAATCAACACCCTTATGTTATTTCGGAAATGCAGAATGTCAAACGAGCTGTCGATCTACAACTTGATACTCAGAGAAAGTTGCAGTACAAACAACAAGATGCGAAACACCTGGTCTACGCAAAATTTAGATACACTAACTTCAGTGGAATGTGACAAAGAGACTTTATTTACAAACCCCACTAAAATCCAGAAAAAACTAAAAGAGCTGGACTAGATAAGGACCAAAGAAGCGGCTTTAAACAACAAACTGATACATTATCTGCCTTCCAACATCGGGAAATTAAACAAACTTCAGCCTTACATCAAAAAGTTTCCGTCTAGGCCAGGGCGGGACCTCCTAATGAGAGCGAGACTAAACCTCACGCAAACTAACGAAATATTGGCAATTAGAGGTTTAGCAAAGGAGTGTCGCTTTTGTAGTCAACCCACTGTAACAGAGTCAATCCGGCACTTGCTTCTCTTTTGCCCCAGCACTCAAGGAACAACATCTACATACCTGAAAGATATTTTTTCTGATTACGCATTAAGCGATCAAGACAATTGTTGGGCCAGACTCATAGGGGGTGATTGAGCCCAGTGGCAGTTGGCAACTTTTAACATTTTAAAACATGTGAACACTGTTCTACTTCTACCATACCTAGCTACATTAACACCAATGAATGGTTAGGTATTCTGTTCCTTTGAGTGTTGTTTTTTCTTTTGTTTGATTTGTACACGTCTGAATTTTGTAAAAATCTAAATGATTAAATACAAATAAAAAAATAAAAAAAATAATAATTATTGCTACTTCATCCTGAAATTCTCAGAGACATCAGGATCCCTCACTGATAAAATGATAAACTCAGGAAAGCAGGCCTTATGTAGAAGTCCAGTTCTCATAATGCCTGATTTCTCCAAATAATTCATCCTGCAGACAGATGCCTCCCCAATAGGCCTAGGAGCAGTGTTGTCACAGATCGAACATGGGGAAGAGAAGTTTATTATATGTATCCATCGAAAACTCCAGCTGACAGAAATTAATTGTCCCATAATTAGGCTTGAAGTGTAAAATGTTTGGTCTACAGCCTAAGACTTTTCAGAAGTTCAAACTGGTGACTGATTATGCACCATTATTATGGATGGCCAGAAATAAAGATACAAAACCTCTGAGTCTTGAGATGGTCCTTGATTTTGCAAACTTTTAGTTCACTGTAGCACAATGAGCGGGAATGAAACATGCCACTACCCACAGTCAGCCAACACGGAGACACAGATGAAAAAGAGGACTTAGGAGAAAGGGTGCAGGTGTGCGACAAGGCCAATAGGCTGGCCTTGTCAAGAAGAGATGGGCCCCCTTTCAGCAGGGAATGGGAGGCCTACCACAGAGAAACCCATAGTCAGTTCTACCCCTGAGGCAGTTGGGGGGGCCCCAATTCCTGTCCTCCCCCTTGTGCTAATATGCTCTTGTGCAGTACACTGTCTCCTCAAGCTTTGCCTCAACCATATACTTGCCAGGCTCTATTTTTCTAGAGACCATACGTTTTGTCCAGGAGGCAAGCAGAGAAACTCAAGCGAGAAAACAAGAACAAGTGCCCCATATCCTGAGTGGAAAAGATGAGAACCAGCAGACTGCCGGAGTAGAAAAACCTCCAGAGGAAGACAGCACCCCTGCAGAGGTGATGATCTAGCTGCAGCAGCATACCGCTTGAAGGGAGAGAGACACTGGCTAATGCTGCTCACATGTGCAGCCCAGAGACAATCATCGTGCAGCAAGACCAAACTCCACTAGAGTACCAGAGACTTAAAGGGGAGAAGTATCCACTCTCCAGGGACTGATTATAACAGGGATACCTAACATCAAGCCCCATAACAGGAATATGATCACTTACCGTGCTGAGATGCCATGGACGCTCCGTGGCAACCTCGCACAAGGAAAGTTGACTGCGTGGTAGACCTTCAGGATGCATACATGCATATTCTGATCTGGAGTCTGCATCGGAAATATCTGCGGTTCTCCGTGGGAACGGAGCCCTTCCAGTATTGCATGCTTCCGTTTGGTTTCAGCTCAGCACTGCATGTCTTTACGAAGATGATGTCGGTCATTGCAGCATTCCTCAGACTGCAGGGGGTTCATGTGCATCCATATTTGGACGATTGGCACCTGCCCAATCCTTGCCCACAGGCCGCTATGGCCAATCTTCAGTCACTCCTTCAGCTCCTGTTCCATCTCGGGCTGTTAGTGAAATGGCAGAAAGCGTTGATGATGGTCGCTAAGACCTGATCTTTCTGGGTTTCTGTCGGGATACTGTCAGTACCAGAGTGTTCCTGACGAACGACAGGATTGCAGACCTTTCAACCACGTGCCATCTCTTCCTGCAGTACCCCCATATGTTGGCCTGGGGTTCCAGACACTTCTGGGTCTCATGGCCTCCTGCATGTTAGCTTTACCTCTTGCATGCCTGAAAATGAGACACACCCAGCTTGCTCTTAGGAGCTGCTGGTCCCAGGCTACGGATCCGGTTTGATTCCAGTCCCATCCTGCATGACGGCAGATCTTTAATGGTGGTCATCCACCAGCAACCTTTTAGTGGGGACCTCCTTCCAGGAGCCCTGCCCACAGGCAACGGTTACTACAGACTCCTCCCTTCTGGGGTGGGATGCCAGTAAACTTACCGGCACCATTGTTTCCGGACCGGCACACTTAGAATGAGACCCAATGTCTCGTTCCAAGCTGTGCACATTCCTGGCCACATCAATGTGACTGCAGACTCCCTCAGCTGCCAATCAGCGGTGTGGTACGAGTGGGAGATGAACAGCGATGTTCTCACCAAGATCTTCCAGCAATGGGGCACTCCAGAGGTGGACCTATTTGCAACATCCTCAAATAGGAAACTTCCTCTTTATGCTTCCACGGACGGGCTCGGAGTGTCTTCCTTGGGGGGCACCCTCGAGGTCCCGTGGGACAACATGAGAGCTTACGCTTTCCCTCCTCTGGCACTGATTCATTGGGCACTTTGGAAACTCAGGAGTGCGTCGAAGTACACTCTCCTCTTCATAGCGTCTTGGTGGCCAGCCAGGTTCTGGTTTTCGGAACTGCAGCACCTGTCGGTGTCCTCTCTGATCAGGTTGCCGCAGATTCCCGACCTTCTTCACCAGAGCAATCACTAATTGTGGCACCCCTCCCCACAATCGCTTAGCTTGGCGGCCTGGTGCCTGAGTTCTGATCATTAGCGCAGTTCAACCTCTCCGAGGACAACATGCGTATAATTCAAACGGCACGAAAACCCTCTACGAAAGCTCAATACAGGAGCAATTGTCTCCATGTTTGTCATTGGTGTCTAGCCAAAGAGCTTCATCCCAGGCATGCTTCTATTGACACTGTTTTGTCTTTTGTATCTGATCTTGCAGCCTCTGACATACATGTCTCATCATGCAGGACTTATTTGTCTGCCATTGCGGCTTATCTGTCTACAGACAGTTGCTCTTTTTCACTGGCTAATCCAGTCATCAAGAGACATTTTGCAGGTCTTCTTCATCTTTTCCCGCCGGTTCGGGCCCCTCTTCCCAAATGGGATCTGAATGGAGTCCTCACCGCCTTATATAATAAGCCTTTTGAGCCTATGGCCACTACCGAACTCAAGTACCTTTCTTGGAAGGTGGCCTTTCTTGCCAGTCTCTCTCTATTTTTCTAGAGAGCATACGTTTTGAAACGGTGTTTGTTTCAAGCTAGAAGCCCTTCCTCACATATCCATATGTCCAGGTGTTCGTTAGTCCATGATGTTTGCTAATGAAGGTCCCTTCGTGGGATCTTCGTTATATTCATAAAGCCTAGAATATTACTGTGTATGGGTGGACTATTAGAAAACATTTTAATGTAAACAATTCTTACTGGAATTAGCCAATTAACATTCAGCAAGCTGTTCAAGTGAGTTTTCTTTTCTCTTTTTATTAAAAAAAAATGTTGTGCTTTAAAACATGTTACATGCAGAGACCCATAGAGAAAAAGAAAGCACACATTCTCTCATATTAGTATAGTACTTTTCAATTTTCTTTTGCGAATGTCAGGCTCAGAGAGCCCCTAATTCATTGCAGTGTCAGTTGTTCCTTCTTAGTTAATAGTTCCGCCCTAGTGAGATAATCCCTGAACACAACAGGCTCTTTAGCTTTCTCATACTTTTCCCTAGTGCTTTTTTTAGTAGTTATTTGTTTCACTTGACATCCAGTTATGTGTTCTGTCTTTTCAACCAGAATCTATCGTTGTTGGGAGCTTTTCCTGCAACGTTCCTGGCTCCTTCTTCTGAAGCATGTCTGTAGAAGGCAAAGGTGGACGAGCACTTCCTTAATTCTAGAAGGGCTGCCGGCTCTCTAGCCACACATTTGCTGATACATATCAACATGATCACATAATATGCTGTGGACATTAAACAATTCTATATTTCCTACGGTGATACACAAACATTCCCATACCATTTCTATTTTATTGAACTACGATAAAGTATTATTTTAGCAATTCTCTAATAATTATATACATTTTTTGAATTATATAAATGTATTAATTAATATCTATCACAACAATGTACATCAAACTAAAGCAAAATAATAGAAAAAGATCAACCAAATCATTCCTTGTGTTAACACATCATCGCCCCCCACATATAAAACCATCACAAACATCTGGGGTAATAAAATCACAAAGAGGTAGCCAAGTCCCCGCATCAAAATGTCTGACATTTGCATATTGGAGTGCAAATAAAGTCAATGCTGCCTGCTATGTACCTATGGCGAGTAGCGTTTACAATCGGGCCTGCCTGCTTTTTACTTGTGCGAAAGGCCGGTGGACACCATAGGAATCCCTAGCATTTGCGCCAGCATGAAAATCTATGCCGGCGCAAATGCTGGAGTATTTGTATGGTGGAGATGAAGGGAGCAGCGTAAACGGCTGAAAATGAGCACCAAATAGATTTTACAATATATTCACACACTCTATAAGTCTATGTTCCTAGTGAACTCCACACACTCTATTCTAATATAATTCATTGTAGAGTACAGTACCATTGCTCCACTAGAAGTAACTTTACACAGTCCTTTTGGTCTTTATAAAATAAAAAACCTTAAGCAGTTCAACTAGTGTATTAATCTAAACAGTGCTTCTGTCTACACTATGCTATTAATGCCAGGCATTCATTACGAGTCAATTACACTGTTTACTTATTTCCTTTAGGGCATCGACTTGTATAGTACGTTTCTGTTTCTTATAGATATTCTTTGTGTGGCTGCAGGAGTAACAGAACAGGATGTGGGTTTGTGTATTAATTTATATGTGTTTATTGAGGTAATAATGTATAAGTCTCTGCATACCTTCTATCTTGGTGTTTTCTTTTTATAACTCACTTATTTCTTCAGTGCCTCTTATACGTTAGTAAACTGTTTGCCATCTAGAAATGAGACCACCAATAACACTTTATCATCTTGTTTGTGAATATTTCAAACGCATAACCTTATTTGCTATTGGGTTAAATATTAAAAGCCCACTGAACTTTTAAATGAAGGAAAGAATAGCTACTTTCTTCAGGTTTTGTGCTTAACATAAATATCTTGTTTTCATCCATTAGACATAGCATTTACTGTTGAAAAATGTAATGGTATGAATATTAATATCCTTTTCTGTCGCGACATTGTTGTTTTGACATCCATATCTAAAGGTACTAACTTCCTATTTGCCTTACAATTCTTCCCATCGCTTTTCCTATTAGATATTCTCTTACTCTGTCTACTAATCTGGGAGGTTATTACATGTGTTGAATTAATTATACAAATTCCACTATTATGTGGGTTGCTTTACTGTTAGTCGATCACTTATATGGTAATAGCCCTTTATCTTGCTTGACTACCCTCTTAGTCCTACTCGGGATCTAAAAGATTGCCGGGTTATGTCATTTTATTCTTGCTCGGGCCATGGCTAGATAGTTGATAAACTCTACAAGTCCAAATGTAGTGATGTTTTCCTTCAGCAGATTATTTTCACACATACACCATTTCTCATTCTCATGGACATGGCCATTTCACTTCTTTTTATGTTATTTTTAATAATGTTTCGTACTTGGCCCGTCCGTATTTAATCACATGTTTCCATATATGATATGTTTTGGCAAATTTGCAGTCTCTCGATCGTTTCAACATAGCTCCTTAAGTAATTTGTGAATTGTTCGTTATTATTGGTGACCTTAATATTGTCTTATTGTACAGTTTTCCATTTATGTGCCATTCCCACACTGACTCTTTAAATATGATTTCCCCTAATGTTGTTATTATAGAGCATCCCACTATTAATGTAGCTGACTATTGTGTAAATTAATTACTCAATACAAAATATGGTTCAAAGCCTCTATTAAGTGCAACTGTTTAGGTTTTCTACCTATTTTACTGAGTACCAACACCTCAAACTCAAATGCTGGATAAGCACAACATGTGCATGTACTGTTTGCCAGAAGACCACCATATGGAAGGAAGAGTGTCAAGTCTGTCAGGACCTGCCGTGGATTGGGTTAAAGGACGCAGATCTAAAAAAGCTTCTGGCAAGGATTGGCATGCCTGGGAGCACAGATACAAATCATTTGGCTTCACAATGCATGCAAAGCGGTCCAGCGGCAAGGAGAACCCCTGTGTTCCTGCTGTTGTCCTCCCTGAACTCTGCTGCGGTTCCCCATGTGGCTCTGAGTTCAGCCCCTGCTATCCCACTCACTGACATCCAGGTGTTTGCCAGCGACAAACTTTTCATTGTGAAAGTTCTCAGTGGCATTACCCTTTTCGAGTTCAAAGTACTCCATCATTGGATGTCAGCCACCTCGGTGTGGAAGCACTTGATGTTGAAACATTTAATATTGAAGTCTGTGCTATTATTGCCTTTGTTGACACCAAAGTCTGTGGTGGAAAGGTCATCACTGAGAACAGACACAGAATTAGCCTCTGGTTTAAGTTGTGAATCTAGACATTTCACAGTCTCTGCCTTCATGGAAGTTCCAGTCTTACCAATGGAGGCCCGCCCACACAACGATGCGGACAATCTGACATTTCCCCCCTTTTTAACATACGGGAACTGTAGAAGGTCATATTATTCTTCTATTCTGTGCCAAAGTGTATCTCCTCATTGACGGATGACATTGTAACTTTCGACGAGTTGATGTTTAGAGAAGCCAACTTACTTAGCAACCCAATGTCAGTGAAGGGAAATAAATAATTGGTAATCTTTGAAACCTAGCATCAGTCGTCCCCTTGTAGGACAATGGTTGTGTTGGTTCCATGGGAATATGTAAATAGTAATGCAGTATTTGTTTACTGCTGCTTCATTCAAACCTATCAAAGACAAGCTAAGAATGTAAAGCCCCTTATATGACACCTCGCTTTACGAGGGCTCCTCCATCTCCAGAGTCTTTGGTATTGTCAGCTCCAAGAAAACAAACCGTCTGCTGCCTCACATTCTTCATTGTCATTAACAGCAGGAACAGAGGGGGTTCTATTCACTTCTTGACCACTTTACAGGCATTGTGTAGCCAAATGTTTTATAACTATAACAAGGCATGCAGAGCTAGCAGAGTTAGACTATGGATGGAATTGGTATGAAGGTTTGCGTGACACCAGCCACCTCTCTTGGAGCTGTGAGTTCCCGGCTCTCTTGGATCTTTATGGCAGGTCCCTCAGCTACTTGATTGAACACTTGGCTCAGTTTATGCCTAAGGATAAATGTAAGGACATCAAGGAGTGATGAGAGAGGAGAAGACAGTGTAATACTATGTAAACAGGGTAAAGAAAAACCAAAGGCAACTTTGCGCATGCAGCATTTTTTAAAAGACTGTGACAGTGTTTTATTAGCCAGTTGGTGCTGGAACATTCAACATTTTCAATTATATTTTGCCATCAAGCTAGTGGGGCCTGTATATCTATAGGTCCCAGTTAATAATTAGTGAAAGGAATCAGCAACATTCATGAACAGAACAGCCAACATGTGTTTCAACCAAAGGAAGGGTCTTTGTCAAGGCTTTGATCATAAGAGAAGGCCATGGTAAAACAATTTGGTGGTTAGCAATAACCCAAAGGGTGAGTCCCATTGGATAGTTTTAGAGTACAAAAGTTGCAAGAGTTCATACATGCATTGGGTGAGATGGAGCATAATGCAAGTTGGTAAGGAAAATAACAATTGTATCATTTTACACAAAACAAAGAACTATATCCATTGTGATACATCATCAGTATGAGACATGGGTAAGACATGAGAGAAGGGAGGAGAGAAAGATAAAAGGCAAATTAGACACAAATAAAGGCCACTTGAGTGTGGACACAGGATAATCCTGTTCTGTGTTTAGATCAGTGTGCTCAGCATGTGGTCCCGTCATGGGGCTTAACAACTGTGACTTTGTGGTGTTAGATCGTAGCACAAAGGCTTAGAATATGGTTGTGTCATGTGTCTTAAAGGGGATATTATTGTGTGCGTTATCAAATGGTGGCTTCCTGAGTATATTTCGTCCAATAAGGGGGAGACTCGGTGTGGCTTGCTGGTGGCAAATGACGGTGGAGCGAATGCTAGAGACGTAGTAGTGTCATGCACTTGCAAAGGTGATTTAAACTTAAATGAGGCATGGCGGCTGTCCCATGTATTAGGTCCGGCTGGCAATGTGATCCTGGATAATATGCCCAAGTGCCTGGGCTGAGTTGTGCGTGTGGCCTGCGTGGTCCACGTATGGCCATTGCAGTGGTGATTATGGTGGCAGCACACAGCGGGCCTTAGTTATGGGAAAGAATAAAGTGGTGGGATCCTGTCCCATCTTACCAATAGCGGTGGCTTGTGGGGTCCACCGGTGAGAAGGTCCTATGGTTGAGGGACCATTTTGGAGAGGTGCGAGTGTGTACTCAGGATAGTCTGTAATTCTAAGAAGAAAATATGGGCGAGAGACACAAATTAAACTTGAGGTTCACAAAGAAAGGAAAAAGGGACTTGTTAATATTAATATCCAAGACAGTATGCCTGGGGGTCTGAAAACAGTCCCAGTTAGGACAGAGGTTGAAAGAAAAAAAGATCATTCCAATTAAGTAGCATGTTGTGAATAATACGATGCATAGCTCTCAACTCACACGCTTTTGGCGGGTGTCACCCGCCTTGTAAAGAGCTGACTCACCCGCCAAGCCTCCTGCATGCCCATTCATTCCGATGGGCGTCTCACCCGCCAAAAACAAAATCGGGTGATTTCACCTGCCTTTGTGACACAAATGGTTGAGAGCTATGTGTCTCAGGTAAATGTAGTGATTTTCACATATGCAGAGATTCATAAATGCGCAGCAGTTCATTCCAGGTTCATAGCTGTGCACGTATTTGGCAGCAGTGTGTTCTCCAGATAGAAGGCAGAATGATACATGTTACACTTCACCCTGAATTGTTTTCCCTCACAGGCGCTTGCTCGCGCAGTAATAATAGGCGGGAGCCGAGATGTAGTGCGACCAACTTTATTGAACACTTCGGTGGGAACTGCCGAACCCTTGCCCTGTCCCTCCCCTTTGCCTGACGTCACGTCCGGGACGTCATGTCCTTTGGGCCTCAACGGAGGCCCGCCCACACAACGATGCAGACAATCTGACATCTCCCCCCTTTTTAACATACGAGTCTGGTGACTTCACTCTCACCCCATTTCCTCGATGAGTCGCGTTGGCTTCATGCGGCTCCTCTGGGGCCGTTTTGCCTTACTTGGGGTTTGTTTTTCCTTGGCGGGGGTTTGGAGGTGCGCCTCGCCTCCTGACTCTTCCCCGTCTCCTTGATACGCTTCTTCTTGTGGTCTGTCTTCATCACTGTCTCTGTCCATTGTCCATTGACCTTCCCGTGTCGGTCTGACACGCTTGAAGTGCGAGCTGTTCCTGGTCACCACGGAACAGTCGTCCCTTTGTGCTGTGACCATGGTGCTTTTCTTGTGTGCTACGATGAGAGGGGTGGATGCGAAGGTGGCTTCTTCCTTCCGATTCTTGGGTTGCCTAAGCCAAACTTCGTCCCCTGGCTGCATTATGCTTTCGCGAGCTCTTCTTTTCCTGTCTGTGATCTCTTTTGTCTTTGCTTTCCTCGCGGTGTCATTTGCTTTCGCTTTTTGTTCCAGCGGCGTCGGTTCTTGTGGTCTTGGGTCCTCAGGCAGCCTCGTGATGATCGGCCTCCGTAACAGCAGGTCTGCTGGGCACACTCCCGTCGTGCTGTGGGGCGTGTGCCTGTACTCTCGGAGTAGTTGATTGAGGGCCTGCTCGAACGGCTTATTTTGAACATGGGTGATTTGTAAAGTTCTCTTTATGCTGGCCATGAACCTTTCGACCATGCCGCTTGCCTGGGGCCAACGGGGGGTTATTCGTCGATGTTGGAACCCCATGTATTTTGCAAATTTCTGGAAGTCCTGACTTATGAATGTGGGGCCGTTGTCTGACTTTATGATCTTGGGGATGCCATAAGCAGAGAGCATCCTGCCGAGTGCCGGGATGACACTCGATGTGGCGCTGCTTTCTACTATCTGAGCGTCCGGGTATCTTGAGTGTTCATCCATGAGTACGACCACGTGTGACCCGTTGCTCAGTGGTCCAAACAAATCTACCGCTAGCTCCTCCCACACTTTGTTCGGCAGCGGTGATGACTGTAGTGGGTTTGGATGTGGCGGGGGCGCCACTTGCGCACAGACGTGGCAGCTTCCTACGATGGTTTCTACCAGGCGGTCGAGCTGCAGGAACCAGGCTTTCTGGCGAAGGAGGCGCTGTAATGCTCACCTGACTCCCACGGGGGCGCTGGCCTGGTTCACGCTGCTGTGACCTTGTCTAAGGTGATGCGCAGGGTTCGGAAGACGGACTGGACCGGGCCCCAGATCTGGCTTGTCTGACTCGCAGAAGTATCCTTCTGTAGGTGAGAATAGGGGGTTAACTGTCTGCGGGGTAATGCAATCGGCCTCCCACTTACCCCTCTCACCCTCCTCAAAAACCTTCTGTGCTTCCCCGTAGCATCTCACCTTAGGGTCTGGAAGGACAAGCTCTCCATCCTGCTTCTGATGCAGGGGCGCGTTGGTATCCAGTTACGTCACTGGATTTTCGGATGGGTGAGAACCAAACTTGCTTGGCTTCCAGGTAAGTTTTTCTATAAGTGGTTCCCCTTGTGTCCATGCATTAATGTTCTAATGCTAGTGTCTTTTTCCCCATAGGGGCTGGGGTACGGAATGCCGGGGAACAGGCACCGACCCGAGGTGAGCGGTGAAATCCTTGTGGAAATCAGGTAAGTCTTTAATGAGTGTTTTGGTAATGTCTTTTCATTCACTCATTAACGCTGATGTCTTTTTCCCCTTAGGGGCCGGGGTCCGAAAATGCCTGGATGCGGCGCGGACCCGAAATGAAAAGGGAATGACCCAACAGGTAAGTCTTGACATGGAGTTTTAGCTTCCCTTTTCCCTTCTTTCTCTCACCTTTGTTCTTGTCTTTTTCTCCCTAGGCGCGGGGGTGCGACTGCGAATCCGGATGGTCGCTGCTGAACATGGAGGCGCCCTGTAAAGGTGAGTAGAATTCGGCGCTGCAGTGATCGATGCGATGTGCTTTTAAAAATAAATGTCTTCCTTTTCAGGATTGTCGGCGAAATGTCTCTGGGATGCAGATTTAGCAGGTGAGGACTTTTCCTTCTTCTGTTCTCTTGTTCCCTTCCTTTGCAGGTGATTCAGGATGCTGGCAGGTGTGGCAGAAGTCAAGATGCAGGAGCAGACACGGTGAGCCTCCAGCTGCTAGATGCAGAACAACGCGAAGCACGTGTGGCTGATCGGGTGTGGTTTAAATAGCCTTGGAAGAAGTTCCTAGAATGTGTCCTTCCTCCAATCAGGTATGTATCCTTCCCCGACCACGCCCGGGTGGTAAATGAGTCCCACAGGTAAAGTAGTTCCTTTCAGGCCTCAAGGAGGCCGGGGTTCTGCAGCATGGTCTGCATCAGGTAAGTGCACCCAAACCCTTTCATAATGAGCCTGGTGCCTATGGCGCCAGGACTGACGTTTTCTATGAGCCTGGCGCCATAGGCGCCAGGACGCTGTCCAAAGGGCCCCTATAAGGGGTTGCTGGGACCTTCCCCGGGGACTTGATGTCCGCTTTCGGGGACGCAGGGCCTGAGCCGGCTCCCCGGGAGCGGGCATCATGACAGGACTCCCCCCCCCCAAGGCCCCTCCCAAGGTTGTTCCCTCCGGGGGTTTTGGTTTGTTTGGGAAGAGTCGGTGGAATTTCCTGACTAATCGAGGTGCATGCACATGGTCACTGGGTTCCCACGACCTCTCCTGAGGTCCGTACCCCTTCCAATCAATTAGGTAGAAAAGCTTTGACCTAAACATTTTTGAATCTAAAATGTTCTTCACTTCGAATTCGGGTTCCCCATCTATTTGAATAGGTTCTGGAGGTTTGAGTAGTCGGGTTCCGGGGACCACTGGTTTCAGAAGTGACACATGAAAAACAGGGTGAATTCGCATATTAGCTGGTAAATCAAGTTTAACCGCTACTGGGTTAATTATTGCCGTAATAGAATAAGGTCCCAGATATTTTGGGTTAAAAGTTCGAGGCCCTTTGAGCGGTAAATGTGTGGTAGCTAACCACACTTGATCCCCAATCTGATACGGAGGTGCTTCACTCCGATGTAGGTTAGCATTCTCCTTGTATTTTCTCTTGGCTTGTTGTAAATGCGTGGTTGCCTCTTTGAAGGCTCGGGTAATGGTAGAATGCAGATGTTCTACTGCGGGCACTCCGAGGTTCTGAGGTGAGTCGAGGTTTGAGGTTCGAGGGTGATGTCCAAACAAGGTATAAAAAGGACTATGGCCAGTTCCAGAGTGTACTGAATTATTATATGCGTATTCGGCTATCCAAAGAATGTCTTTCCAGTTGCTTTCAGATTGCTGTACCATACACCGTAAGTACTGCTCAAGGGTCTGATTTGTCCTCTCGGTCTGACCATCGGTCTGAGGGTGGTGACTGGTCGATAATCTTACGTCGATTTGTGCCATTTGACAACATTTGCACCAGAAGTGGGAAATTAATTGGCTTCCCGGGTCAGAGATTAGTATAGATGGGAATCCATGTAGCCGAACAATATTTTCGAGGAATTCTTTGGCTAGGACAGAAGCTGAAAGTAAACCTTTCAAAGGAATGAAGTGGGCCATTTTGGAAAACAAATCCACAATTACCAGAATGGTATTGTATCCCGAACAAGGAGGCAAGTCCGTAATAAAATCCATTGATAGGGTGTGCCAGGGTGCTGGCGGTATGTCTAGAGGTTGAAGGAGACCGGCTGGTCTTTTCTTTTGACCTTTATTTTGGGCGCAAACACCACAGGACATCACAAAAGATTTAACATCTTTTCGCCAAGAGGGCCACCAGAATTGTCGCTTCACCTTTTCCATTGTCTTGGCAATACCGGGGTGTCCCTCTATTAATGTATCATGATAACCTGAAATAACTAGTTCGTGTAAATCCTTGTGCGGCAGGAATAAGCGTCCTTGGTAATAAGGTAAACCATTATCTATGGTAAAGTCTGATCCCTTTTGTATCCACTCCTGTAGGATTGTAGGGTCCAGGAGTTGTTTCACTCTGACTTGAATGTCTTCAAGCGTCTGTAACGAAGTCATGCCTAGAATTCTCTGTTCGGGAATTATTGGTACTGGTTCTGAGTTTGTATCAGATTCTCCCATTCCAATTCGGGATAAGGCGTCTGCTTTGCCGTTCTTGCAGCCAGGTCGATAGGTAATCACAAAATCAAATTCAGCGAAAAACAAAGCCCATCGGAGCTGCCGTGATGACTGAGCCTTGGCGGTTTTCAAATACTGTAAATTCCGGTGATCAGTGATCACTGTGATGGTATGTCGAGCGCCAAGCAGGTAATGCCGCCAGGCTTTAAAAGCGGACTTTATGGCTAACAGTTCTTTGTCAGTGATTGCGTAATTTATCTCTGGTGCCAAGAATTTTCTGGACCAAAATGCTACGGGATGCAGTTGGTTGGTTTCAGGATCTCTTTGAGACAGAACTGCTCCCATGGCTAGGCTGGATGTGTCAGTTTCGACGACATACGGGGGATCTGGACGTGGGTGTTTCAATATAGGTGCGGAGGTAAACTTAGCTTTTAAATCCTGGAAGGCCTGCTCGGCTTCTTCAGACCATTCAAAACGTTTATTTTTCCTCAAGAGTGCAGTAATGGGTTGTACTATGCGTGAAAATTCCGGGATAAACCTGCGATAGAAATTGGCAAAGCCGAGCATGCTTTGAACCCCTTTTACAGAGCTAGGTGATGGCCATTTGAGGATGGCATCCACTTTTCTTGAGTCCATTCGGACTCCTTTGGGTGTCAGGATGAAACCGAGAAACTCAACTTCTGTGGTATGGAAAACACATTTCTCCAGTTTAGCAAATAGTTTGTGTTGGCGCAATTTTTCCAGAACTGCCCTAACGTGTTTTCTGTGATCAGATTCCGAAGAGGAGTACACTAGAATGTCATCGATATAGACGACAACACAAACATCGATGAGTTCCCGAAGGACATCATTCATGAAGAATTGGAAGGCAGCAGGCGCATTGCACAACCCAAAAGGCATTACCTGGTATTCGAATAATCCATATTTTGTACGTAAGGCTGTTTTCCATTCGTCGCCTTCTTTTACTCGCACCAGATGATATGCCCCCCGGAGATCTAACTTGCTGTATATGCAAGCGTCCTTCACCTGGTCAAGGAGTTCAGGAATCAGAGGCAGAGGATAACGGTTTTTAACCGTTATCTGGTTCAATGCGCGGTAATCGATACAAGTTCTAAGGTCGCCTTCTTTCACGTTCCTTTTGAGTTAAGGGTTCTTTAACCCCTCCAATTTGCATAGGCTCAGAGACATCAACTCCCTTGGGGTTAGCGTGGGTCTTGACCAACACCCGGGTCTCAAACCTGGACCAATCTGTTTTTCTGTTTTGAAGTCTGTGATCCAATTGGACCACTAAGTCTATATATTCTGTGAATTCTTGGGGCGGATTTACAACTTGGGCCAAGACATCTTTAAGTTCTCCGCGTAGACCTCGATAAAATAACGTGACTCTTTTATCCTCTGGCCATCCCGTTTCCACAATTAGTCTATTAAAGGTTGCAATATAGGATAGGAGGTCCTGATTGCCCTGTCGCAGGGATAGAAGTTCGTCATCCAGAGCCTGCCCCTGAGAGTGTCGAGCAAATAACCTTTCCATGCTTGCTTGAAATCCTTGAAAATCACGGAGAATCGGGTCATCTTGAGTAACCAGTGGAACTGACCAATCGGCAGCGCAGCCGCTGAGATTTGACAATACAAAGGCTACTTTGGTCTGATCATTAGGGAAGGCCCCAGGTCTGCATAGGAAGTGCAAACGACACTGATTCATGAATACGGCGAATCGTTTGGGGTCCCCAGCAAAGCGTTCAGGTGGGGCCAGCGGCATGTTTCCAGGTAGATTAATCTGCACAGGGTTACTGGGAACCACAGGAGCGGGGTTCCCTCCGGAACAGGGTAGAGGAGTTTGTCCAGCTTGACCTTGCAAAAGCTGTCTGGCCAGGTCATCAGATCTTTCCTTTGATATTATTAATTCCCTCTTGAGGGCATTAGTCTCTTGACGAGCGGCATGTACTTCAGCCCGTAATTCCCCCAGTAATTGGGCCAACTGATCAGTCTCAGAAGTTTCCATAGCGCCTGGGTGGGAATTTGTAGGAAGGCTTCGCGTTCTTTAACGCTCACCTGACTCCCACGGGGGCGCTGGCCTGGTTCACGCTGCTGTGACCTTGTCTAAGGTGATGCGCAGGGTTCGGAAGACGGACTGGACCGGGCCCCAGATCTGGCTTGTCTGACTCGCAGAAGTATCCTTCTGTAGGTGAGAATAGGTGGTTAACTGTCTGCGGGTTAATGCAATCGGCCTCCCACTTACCCCTCCCACCCTCCTCAAAACCCTTCTGTGCTTCCCTGTAGCGTCTCACCTTAGGGTCTGGAAGGACGAGCTCTCCATCCTGCTTCTGATGCAGGGGCGCGTTGGTATCCAGTTACGTCACTGGATTTTCGGATGGGTGAGAACCAAACTTGCTTGGCTTCCAGGTAAGTTTTTCTATAAGTGGTTCCCCTTGTGTCCATGCATTAATGTTCTAATGCTAGTGTCTTTTTCCCCATAGGGGCTGGGGTACGGAATGCCGGGGAACAGGCACCGACCCGAGGTGAGCAGTGAAATCCTTGTGGAAATCAGGTAAGTCTTTAATGAGTGTTTTGGTAATGTCTTTTCATTCACTCATTAACGCTGATGTCTTTTTCCCCTTATGGGCCGGGGTCCGAAAATGCCTGGATGCGGCGCGGACCCGAAATGAAAAGGGAATGACCCAACAGGTAAGTCTTGACATGGAGTTTTAGCTTCCCTTTTCCCTTCTTTCTCTCACCTTTGTTCTTGTCTTTTTCTCCCTAGGCGCGGGGGCGCGACTGCGAATCCGGATGGTCGCTGCTGAACATGGAGGCGCCCTGCAAAGGTGAGTAGAATGCGGCGCTGCAGCGATCGATGCGATGTGCTTTTAAAAATAAATGTCTTCCTTTTCAGGATTGTCGGCAAAATGTCTCTGGGATGCAGATTTAGCAGGTGAGGCCTTTTCCTTCTTCTGTTCTCTTGTTCCCTTCCTTTGCAGGTGATTCAGGATGCTGGCAGGTGTGGCAGAAGTCAAGATGCAGGAGCAGACACGATGAGCGTCCAGCTGCTAGATGCAGAACAACGTGAAGCACGTGTGGCTGATCGGGTGTGGTTTAAATAGCCTTGGAAGAAGTTCCTAGAATGTGTCCTTCCTCCAATCAGGTATGTATCCTTCCCCGACCATGCCCGGGTGGTAAATGAGTCCCACAGGTAAAGTAGTTCCTTTCAGGCCTCAAGGAGGCCGGGGTTCTGCAGCATGGTCTGCATCAGGTAAGTGCACCCAAACACTTTCATAATGAGCCTGGCGCCTATGGCGCCAGGACTGACGTTTTCTATGAGCCTGGCGCCATAGGCGCCAGGACGCTGTCCAAAGGGCCCCTATAAGGGGTTGCTGGGACCTTCCCCGGGGACTTGATGTCCGCTTTCGGGGACGCAGGGCCTGAGCCGGCTCCCTGGGAGCGGGCCTCATGACAGGCGCTTCGTGGCGACTACTCCTCTGTGTCCTTCATGCGCCAGGTGTGTTATCCTCTCCCGGAGTGATCTCGGGATGATGACCTTGCATCCCTTTAGTATTACGTTGTCCTCTACCACCGTTAGTTCTTCCCGGACTGGTCCAGCCACTTGACGTCTTCCCTCGTTGTCTCCGATTCTCCTCTGGCCTGTTGTCTCATGAGGGTCATCTTGTCCGTCTGTAGGCAGTGTCTTGCGATTCAAAGCGCTGGGTCCACCTCTGACTGCACCGACAGTTCAGGCCAGCCCACCGGAAGTGGTTGCAGGTGATGTATGATGTAATTTATGTACACGTCCGCTATGGACGGTTGAGACATGGTCGTGGACATGGGGTGACGGGAGAGATAATCTGCGGGGTTCTCCTCTTTCCCCAGGCGGTGCTGTATTTGGAATCTGTAGTCCTGTAGGCGCAGACCGCATCTGGCTATTCTCAGCGGCATCCTGGCTTTCGGGCTTCCATAAATGCTGAGCAATGCCTGGTGGTCGGTGATGATAGTGAATTCCTAACAGAAAGAGGTGGAAATACTCGCAAGCCCAGACTACCGCGAGGCTTTCTTTTTCTGCTTGCGAGTATGCCTGTTCAGTGGTTGTCAGGCTCCGGCTGGCATATGCTACCACGTGTGTGATGTGTGGCTCTCTTGGGTCTTTCTGGGTCATTATGGCGCCGAGGCCCACCGGGCTGGCATCCACGATTAGTTCGGTGTCGCGGCTGGCATCAAAGTATGCCATGTCTTCAGCTTGTGATATGGCCTTCCTTATTGCCTCGAAAGCTTCTTGGCACTCTTTCGACCATATGAACGGTGTGTCCTTACGGGTGAGTAGGCGTAAGGGATTACTGACGGTGGCGTAGTCTTTCAGATACCTGGAGCAGTAGCTGGCTAGGCCTAGAAACGACCTTAGGTCTGTGGTGTTTACGGGGGGCGTGGCTGAGTTGAGGGCCTCTACCTTATCTAGATCGGGTCTCATACCTTTGTCCGAAAAAATGTGCCTGAAAAATCGCAGCAAACCTTTCGAGAATTCGAACTTTGATTTGTTCAAGGTTAGGCCTGCTGTGTCCAGCGCCTGACATACCCTGTGTAGTGCTAAGTCGTGTTCTTCCTGTGACTTGCCGTAGACTAGGATGTCATCAGAGTAATTCAAGCAGTTGGGGACGTGTCTGATCACCTTGTGAATCTCCTCCTGGAAAATTTCAGCGGTAGAGGATATGCCAAAACTGAGTCTTTTGTACTGAAATAGACCGAGGTGGGTAACAAATGTGGTGATATATCGGGATTCAGGCGCGATTTCAATTTGGTGGTACCCTTTCGTAAGGTCTAATTTTGAGAAAACTCTTGCGCCGTACAGAAGATGGATCATGTCAGTGATCCTGGGCGCCTGATGCCTCTCTCTTTCAATGACGGTGTTGGCTCTGCGCATGTCTACGCATAGGCGTATGGATCCGTCAGGTGATTTCTTGGGGACGGGGACAATGGTGGATACCCATGGTGTTGGACCCCACACGGGTTCTATGATGTTCATTTTGATGAGCTTGTCCAGTTCTTCTTCCACCTGGCTCTGGATATTGAATGGAATTCCTCGATAGTGTTGGGCCACTGGTTTGACCTGAGGATTTATGTGAAGATGTACTTTTCTGTTTCGCAGTTTGCCAAGGCCGGTGAAGAGCTTTGGGAATGAACTTTCAATTGCATCTGGTTTGGCAAAGTACTTGTGGGCCATCAGCTGGTATAGGATATGCACCAGTCCCATGTCTACCGCGGTTCGGAAACTCAATATGCATCCGCTATTAGCTTCAGTGTCCAAGATGTATAGCGTGACCTTTGCGGTGTGTCCTTTGTGGGTGCACCAGGCTGTGATCATGCCCTTGCATGGCAGAGGGGTAGTGGAGCCATAGGGATATATGTCTACTGTGGCTTTCTTGATTTTGGGCTGTGAGGCCAGGGATTGGTATGCTCGTTCACTGATGATGTTGACCGTCGCTCCGGTGTTTACGAGAAATTTTAGTGGGGTGTCGTTCACTTGAAGTATCAGTATGGGACTGTGTTGGGTGGCCGCTGTATTGTCTTTTAGGGCCCACACGTATCCTTTTCTCCTTTGATCATCCTCTGATGATGGGGTGTCGCTGCTGGTGGGGGACCGGGTTTCAACATACCTTACGAACCGCCGTCTGTGGGAGCATCTCGTGTCCTCTGACGAGCGTTTATCTTCACAAGTGTATCGTATTCTGCAGTCGCTGTCTTCCTTTCTGGTGTGCCTTCTTTCGCTGTCCCCCAGGGATCTAGGCGGACTCTGGCGAGTGTATCGGCGCCTGTCTTGATTTCAATGTTTAGGTGGTACATGTGTCGGGCGTTCTTGCACATGGCCCTGTAATGATCCATTCCCCCACATGCAGTGCATTTTTGACCTACGGCTGGGCATTCCCCTGTGTTTGGGTATTCGTATCTGCATTTATAGCATGTGGCTTCGAGGTGTTTGTTGCCTTGAGTGGGGTGAGTATACAGTTTGTTGATCGATTCGGTGTTTTCGCTGTGTTGTTGTATGGACACCTTTCCTAGACTGTCCAGTTGAGAGTCCACCGCAGCTTCCATGCGGGCTAGCGCTAGGATTTCTTCCAGGGACCTTTGTTTCTTTAGAAGTTGTTTGCAAAATGGTTGCGAGAGGCACCCAGCGATTACTTGTGACCTGAGTGCTTCTTCGTTAGAGTATCTATGGAATTCACAGTGTTTCAGTTTGATGCTGAGGCGCATCACGAAATTGTCTATCGACTCACCCTTTTCTTGTCTGGTTGTGTGGAACATGTGGCGTTCGTAATCGACATTGGTATGTGGTGTAAAATATTCAGACAATTTGGCATGTAGCTCCCCATATGTGACTGTGTCCACGTTTAGCAGCTCCCCCGCAATGTCTCTTACCGCCGGTCCCACTGCCATAAACAGTGTGTTTTTCAGCCTCGTGTCATCCGTTAGTCCTATGGCGCCAGTGTAGAACTTAAAGTCTCGGAGCCAAATGTTCCATCTGGGTCCTAAGTTTGATGTATCTCGTATTTCAAAGGCTTTGGGCATGTGCATGACTTGGGATGCACCTCCCTCATTTTGTGCATGTTGGCTGTTGTCTTGTGATGCATCGACGTTTCCTGGCGCTGTTGCCGCCATTCCCGCCCCTCCAGAGGAGGAGGCTGTGGTGCTCGTCGTGTCCGACATGGCTGCAGAACTGTAGTGGGCCCGTGTGCGGGCGAGTGACTATGGCACTGGGAGCATGCTTGCGATGGCCTTGATGTTAGCAGTTCTGGTACTGCCTACTTGTTACACGTGGAGTGGGGTGTCCGCTTTTCCAACGCTCCTGCTGTGCACTGTATGGGGTGACTCCTACCTTCACCCTACTTGTGCACACGTTGGCGCGGCTCCTGTTCACGGAGCCCGCCTGGCGTCCCGTCGTGCTGGGAGGTGGAGCGCCGTGCTCCTCGACGTGGAAAGTGAGGATGGGCTCTCCGGAGCTCTTCCCCCGGCTCTCTGTTTCCTCTCCGGGTTCACCGGGTCCACTGGGCGCGTGTGCGCCACCTCCGCAGTCTAGGAGGCGAGCGCGGGATGCTCGGGCGCTCATCCCGGGCCCTCTGTCACGCGGGAGGCGGGGCTGCACTGAATTCGCTTACCGTGCCCGAGGCGCGCCGACGCGCTGCACTGCTCGACCGCAGACCTCGGGACGGTGCCAGCGGGGGCCCGTACCCGCTCGTCGCCAGTGTTACACTTCACCCTGAATTGTTTTCCCTCACAGGCGCTCGCTCGCGCAGTAATAATAGGCGGGAGCCGAGATGCAGTGCGACCAACTTTATTGAACACTTCGGCGGGAACTGCCGAACCCTTGCCCTGTCCTTCCCCTTCCCCTGACGTCACGTCCGGAACGTCATGTCATTTGGGCCTCAACGGAGGCCCGCCCACACAACGATGCGGACAATCTGACAATACAAGTTATACATTAAGGAAAAATTGTCAGTTGGGTGCCTGGTGTTAATAAATATTAAGAACTATCAATGGTGGGCTCAAAAATGCGAAAAAATGAGGATGAGCCGCCCGCTGGGTGCGCAGTGTTATTATAGCTAAAGCACTAACATGGGAGGGCTCAAAAACAGCAGCAGTTAATTGCAGATTCATAGCCAGGTACGTATTTGGGAGGGGTGGGTTCTGCAGATAGGAAGCAGAATGATACAAGTTATAACTTGAGGAAAGACCGGCCACTCAGTGCACAGAATTAATATATCTTAAGTACTGACTGTGTATGGCCTAAAAATATGATTGGGTTGAGCTGCCCGCTGGGTGTGCTGTGTGGGCTCAAACACGAGAGGGGATAGAAACTACTCACCATTAGATAGCCATGTCAGGCGATTGTCAGGACCGGATGTTAGTCAGCTCTGTGCAGCTCGTTTACTGCCTGTTATTTGTGTGTTTACCAGGTCGGTTATTAATGAGTGGAGATTTAAGTCATGTGACCAGAGCGATCACATTATCATTCGAGGTGTGAGCAGAGACATTGTTCAAAGTACTTGAATGGCGTTCTGCTCAAATTAAGCGGATATCTATGCGTGGTTAGGTCAGGTTTTACAGTGAAACAAAAAATACATTAAATGGTTTGATTTTATGTAGTTTGTGTAATGCTTCACAAAGGCGGGTCAAGAGAGAAGCTTTGCTTCTATTTGAAAGTTTAGATTTAGTCACACGGGCAAGAGGATAACACGGATGATTGCAAGCTTAAAATGCTCTCGTTATATATGCCATATGCTGGCACTTGAACTCGGCTGACTTCTCCTTCTTGGTGGTATTTGAAAGGCTGCTGCATAGTGTCTGATTAAGCCACATGCTATGGTGGTCGAGTGACTAATACGATAGAAAGAGAGGCCTTGCTGACATGTAATGCATTGAGGCATATGTGATGCGAGATGGGCAAAAGTATGTAGGAGCGCAGTCATATTTTCCCAACAGATGTAAATGGCACGCTGTAAATGGAAGTGATATGGATGAGTGATTTGTTGTAGCAATACAAATTAAACATGGGTTTGAATGACGTGGTAGGTGGGGCTAGACTGAGGGGGATAATGACATGTGCATGTTTAATGTATGGATGTATGCACACTGAGAAAGCAAGGATGTTTCAAGAATAGTTGAAGGAACATGCTGGGTACATGAACGACTATTTCAATAGAAGGTGACAAAGCATGACATGAGCAGATTGTGGTTATAGAAAAATTCTGAATTCATGATCTGTGTTGAGACCATGGGAGACCGTTCTATATTTACAGATCAGGCGAGCTACTGCCTGGCGTAATTGTAATTCCCGGTCTCCACCTCTTATTCCGCACAACATCGTCTTGAGTCTGGTAAGTTTGATGTCTTCTTTCCAGTCCATTTGATGTTATTCTTGCCAATGCTTGGAAAGTGGGTACTTGGAGTCCTGTGAGCTGAGCATGATGAGGTATTTGCATATCCGAGTCCTTAGCTCTCTTATGGTGCTGCGAATATATTTTTGGTTACATGCACATAAGATGCAATATATCACATATTTGGAACAGCAATTGATACATTCCTAAAAGTGATGGGTGCCTAAGTTCTCAAATTCTAACTTTGGTGTTGTATGTGCATGGGGGCACATGCTGCAGGTCTCACATTTGCAACAGCCTGCTGCCTGGCTGGACGCTAGCCAATTTGCACTTGGTCTTGTATTGTTTTGCATGAATGAGGGGCATAACAGATTTTTCAGTTTTGGCGCTTTGGGCTGGGGGGTAATCCACTTACTGATATCCGATGATAGGAGGGGCCAATGGTTTGTATGTGTCTGGTGTATCAAATGGCCATCAGTGCTGTACTGGATTGTGAATCTTAGTACTTGATTCTCTTGTTGACAAGTCTTGTTTTTTGGCATGAGCAGAGTGCTCCTGGGGATCTGTAATACTAGCTCTTCTGCTCGCAGTAGTGTGCTGGGTGTGTATCCACGAGACTGAAATCTGTCATGTAGCCGATGACATTCTCTTTCAATGGTCAGGGCTTCTGAGCAGTTAAGTCTGGCCCTTATATGTTCTTCGTTTGGAATGTTATTGACAAAGTTTTCCTGTGACAACTAGTGGCATGAAGAACAGAGTTGGCCTTTATTGGCTTTCTAAAAGTTTCTGTTTCCAATCCGTATGTTGTGACTATGATTCTGAGATCCAGGAAGTCGATTTGTGCAGCGCTTGAGGTGCAGGATAATTGAATTCCAAAGGTGTTGGTGTTTAGGTATTCTACAAAATTGGTAGGTTGCTTTGAATCACTTTGCCATATCATTAGGACATCATCTATATACTGGTACTATTTACTAACCTTGGCTTATAGATTATGTTTTTAAATGCATGCTGGGTTACGTACTGGTGCATGAAGAGATTTGCCAGTGCTGGAGCATATGTGGCCCTCAAATAAGAAGATATTGTTCGATAATGAGAAATTCAGAAGTTCTTTAATCATCTCCACATGGCTGAAATATGAAGACGCATGCTTCTCAAACAGGAGTCTACGCTGGCGAGGGCCAAGAATTGTTGGATGGATATATATATAGATTTTACATCTAGGGTCACTAGTGTGAAAGAGGCTGCCATTCAACGTCCCCTAGTATCTTTAGTGTATGCATCGTGTCTTTTAGATATGTTGGTATTTTCAGTATTTTTTTTTCTATTGCTAAATTAATGTATTTAGCAAAGTGTTCCATAACCCAACCATTTCCACGAAGGATAGGTCTTCCCTCTGGTATCTTTGTGGAGTAAATGGTTGGCATGCAGGGTTGCTCGACCGTGAGGAACGTTCATCATCGGTAAGTAATCATGTTCCTATTCATTTCTGAATTAGCTTGGAGGCGACACTGGTGATCTTTTGGTTGGGTTAAGGGAAAGCTTCTCATAGCAGTTTGGTGTCTCTAAGTGGGTCTTAGCCATTTGAATGTAGTCACATCTATCTAGGATGACAGTGTTTCTGCCTTTGTTGGCTTCTTTGATGATGTTGCTCTGGTTGTCTCCCAACTCATCAAGGGCCTTTGTCTCTGCAGCATAAAGATTATTCTGGGAATGCCTGACGTGTTCATGGATATTAATGTTTACAACCCCCCCCCCCATGGTTCTTTGTGAACCATAGTTTAACTATTGTCTCTTGCCCATAGTTTCTTCTTGGAATTCGAAACTATCCTGAGTACACACTCATACCCTCCAAAATGGTCCCTCAACCATCGGACCATCTCACCGGTGGACCCCACAGGTCACCACTGTTGGTAAAATGCACAGGATCCACCACTTTGTACTTTCCCACATCTAAGGCCCACTGTGCGTTATCACCATAATTACCACAGCAATGGCCAAATGCAAACAAGCACACCACACGCCCAACTCAGTCCAGGCACTTAGCCATATTATCCAGGATCACGTCTCCAGCTGGACCTAATACATCGGACAGACGCTGTGCCTCATTTAAGTTGAAATCACCATTGCAGGTGCATGACACTATCACGTCTCTAGTATTCACACCACCATCAATTGGCACCAGCAAACCACCGCCAGTAGGCCCCTAATGGGCCAAAATAAACTCAGGAATCCGCCATTTGATAACACAATAATATTCCCTTTAAGACACATGACACAACCATATTCTAAGCCTTCGCGCTATGATCCAGTACTAGTAAGTCACAGTTTTTAAGCCCCATCATGGGACCACACGTTGAGCACATTGGTCTAAACACAGAACAGGATTATCCTGTGTCCCCACTCAAGTGGCCTTAATTTGGTCCAATTTGCCTTTCTCTCTTCCTTTCTCTCTCTTCTTCCCCATGTCTCATACTGATGATGTATCACAATGGATATATTTCTCTGTTTTGTGTAAAATGATAGAATTGTTATTTTCCTTACCAACTTGCATTATGCTCCATCTCACCCAATGTATATATGAACACCTGCAACTTTTGTATTCTAAAACTATCCATCGTGACTCATCCTTTGGGTTATTTTTTCAAACACAAAATTGTTTTACCTTGGCCTTCTCTTATGATCACAGCCTTGACAAAGACTCTTCCTTTCGTCGAAACATGTGTTGACTGTTCTGTTCATGAATGTTGCTTATTCCTTTCACTAATTATTAACTGCAACCTGTTAGACATACAGGCCCCACTAGCTTGATGGCAAAATATAATTGAAAATGTTGAATGTTCCAGCACCAACTGGCTAATAAAACACTGTCATTGTCTTTCAAAAAATGCTGCTTGTGCAAAGTTGCCTTTGTTTTTTCTTTACTCAGTTTAACTTTTTTAAGGCACTTTGGGCTTTGGGGGTGGCCCCCTACCAAGGCACATGAAGCAGGCACAACAACCACGATATCATCAAACTAAACCTAAGCCCATTGCAGGTGATAAACCAGTTCATCACCCACCAGCTCCTATTATGTAAACAGTCTGTGGGCGATGCACACAGATATGGCCTCTAGAGAGTTCTCCCATGGTCTGCCCCTCATTACACATTCATGGCTCAGGTTAACACAGCTGAGATCTCAAAGCAAAAAAGGGCAGAGCCTCCCTTTCACAGGTTCTTCTTTGTCTGGGATTCTAGCAGATAAGGGATGCCAAAAAGCATTGGTGGCTGTGGAAATGAAAAAAGGGATTTCCAGAGACACCCAGAGAGGCGGTTTCACCAGCAGAATCTTGAAGTGCCTTTCTGGCAACATCAAGGGCAAAGGTCTCAATTCCAGCAAAGACAAATTGAGCACAATCATGGCAGAGGAACCCTCTGCCCTCAGCTGCTCCGGGAAATGCTCCCCTGAGTCATATACCTCAATGACTCCACCCCATCTTTTCTACCTAAGGGCACCCTGATACAAGTAGTCATCGGGCATAATGCCCAAGCTTGGCCCAAAATCACTAAAAATACTCAACATTTTCCATCAGGGTTATAGCTGAAGTCTGCATTTAAATGAAAAAGATTGGCTGTCAGCCAGTACCTATTCCAGAACACGCAATTCAGCATTCCTTTCAAGGTAGTCCTCATGTGTTTTCTTGTATTCACTGCAGGATAAGATCACTACCAGCACAAGGTGCTCCCCTTCGGGTTGGAATTGTCAGCACACATTTTCTTGAAATGTATGGTGGTTGATGCAGACTTTCTAAGATGCAAGATCGTAGCCTTTCCCCCACTTGAAAGATTGGCTGATGAAATTTTCAACAGTTGTCACGCTTAGGCAGTGTAGTTGTCACGCTTAGGCAGTGTCTTAAGTGGAATTGTAAATTGAGCTATGGCTCCTGGGGGACATGGCTTGCAAGGCAGCGTGACCTAACAGGCTGCAGATGATGCCCGTTGGGCAGCCATTTGCAGGGATCATCACCTTCTCCCCCTGCGGGGACAGAGTGTTGATCCCTGCATCTCTTATATAAAGGTGGCACAGATCCTGCCAAGCATCCCTTTAATAAAAAGATGCAGCGCTGCATCTCTTAGTAAAAGGGGTGCTGGTGGAGGCCAGTGCCACCATTAGGAATGAAGGGGCGAGGCCAAAGCCTTTTGTTTCTGAATCCTTTGAAGCTCTTGTGCATGAGCGAGAGCTTCTAAGGCTTCAGAAAAATGGTCTTGTATTCTAGCAGCCTTGCCTTTTCTTCCATAATTGTGACACCTTCCCTCTTCAGTTAGGGAAAAAAAGGATTGTTTTTTCTAAATCCTGAAGCTCTAGCAGCCTCATAGCCTGGGGCTACTGCAGACTTTAGGGAGCTCTGCCCTTGCTAGCTCTGACCCACTTGAAGCCCTGCGCTTAGGTAATTGTTAAAGACCACTTCACCATTTGATCCTGTTAGGTGTACAATCCATGGTTAGGTCTTCTCAAAGACTTTAGTACCTGGAACTCCAGAGAGAGAAAAGTATCCTTTGCAAGAATGTTTCAAATCTATACAACATAAGGCATACACAGTGAGGATCAACCAACCTACAGTAAGACAAGTGTCATATTGGCTAGTGCTTGACATTGTATATTTTCATATTGCCTTTTGAAAAACGGCCTTTACAGGATTGTTTGGAGGACTAATTGGAGTGTCTCGATCCCAAACTCCCTGAAAATGATCACACCATTGCTATCCTACAACACCTCATCAGAATCCTGCAACACTACATTATTACTCAATACTAACTGCACATTACCACAAACAACCTCCTCAGCCGCTTCCAATATGGCTTTCAACGTGGACACAGCACTGAGACAGCTACACTTAACATCCTCGATGACCTTCACAACCTAATTGACAAAGGACACAAAGCACTACTTGTACTCCTTGGGCTCTACACAGCCTTCAACACCATTGGCCACACCATTCTCCTCAGCATCCTATCCCACAGAATGAAACTCTCAGGCACCATCCTTGACTGGTTCACCTCCTTCGTCACTGATAGAACACACTTTGTATCCATGCCCTATTATCGATCTAACACCAGCCTTGTCAAGCACAAGGCACTGCAAGGCTCCTTCCTGTCTCCACGACTCTTCAACCTATATGTAGAATCCCGCTGGCAAAGACTTAGTAAACACAATATCCATTTCCACAAATGCAAAGATGACACGCAAATATACTTCCGAATCTCAGCCCCTTCACAACTCCACACCCTCAAAATCTGTCTCTCCACCACCACCACCAACTGGATGGCCACCCTCTGCCTCAAGCTCTACCCTTCCAAAACAGAATACCTGTTCATCTGCCCCTGCCGGCACACACCCAACCTGAAAACCCTGCATAAAAGTACTTTCTGTAATCAACCCACACATATCCTTCTCTATGCCTATCAAATCCCTTGGCTTCACCATCAATCCTCACCTTTCCTTCACGCACCACATAGCTGCTGCCACCAAAACATGCAATCTACAACTTCAAATGGATTTTTCCTCCCATGTATTCCTCATCTTTGATATTCATATCCCGCCAGCTTTGCTGATTCGGAAATGTTTTTCTCAGCAGAGGGTGCTGTACTCAATGCTGTGGCGTTGATGTCCCTCGAGGTATTCCTTCGAGTGTAGACGTCATCGGCAGTACAAATAGCTCGTGCAGCGCCCTTTGGCTTCAGTTCCGTTTTGCCAAAAGCTTTCACATTCGAGTACTAACGGCGTGCTTCCTTTTTCTGTCAAAAATTGTCTTCATCTTCTACCCCTTCGACCTTGAAGTCGGGATTCAAGAAATGTTACTACTGCCGGTCGAAGATGTCAATAACAGATCCCACTGCGCCTGCCTGTGGTGTCTGGGCTCCAAGCACCATACCGATGTTTATCTTGTATCTCTTTCGAGCCTTTACATTCTTGCCCGTTAAGGCTCTTAACTTTGAAAACTGCCCTACTTGTTGCATTAACATCAGCCCGCAGGGTAAGTGAGTTGCAGGCTCTTTCATGCAAGCCTCCTCATACTACGTTCTATAAGGATAAAGTTGTCCTCGGAGTAAAACCATAATTCTTACCGAAAGTAGTCTTCGACTTCCATCCGTCGCAGAAGATAACGCTACCAACTTTCAACCCTCCTCCTCATTTGGGCAAAGAGAAAGATAGACTGCATAGGCCAGACCCAAAAAGGGCTCTGAGTTTTTATATTGCAAGAATGGCAACATTTCGCCATGATGATCAACTTTTTGTGGGATATATCAGCCCCAAATTGGGCCTGGCAGTAACTAAACAAACCATTATTGGAGAATGCTGTAGACTTGCGGCAAAATAACCGCTGAAAGTGCTTTGAGCTCATTCCACTAGAGGCATGGCAACTTCCGCGGTTCTTTAAAGTGGTCTCCCTATAAATGACATCTGCTCAGCGGCTACTTGGTCGTACATTCATACATTTGTCAAGCATTACTGCTTTGACTCCTCCTCCACTCAAGGAGGTCTTTTTGCTAAGGCAGTCCTCCATTCGATTCATGATTAGATTAATTAGTACTCCCTCCTCCAAATTGTCACTGCTTTGGGAGTCTATCAAAGATGAGGAATACGTGGGAGGACACAATCCATTTGAAGAACAATTTACTTACCCCTGGTAACGTTCTTTTAACTGGATGTTCCTCCCACGTATTCCTCATCGCCCCTCCAGCCTACCCGGCCGTACAATTTACATGTATTACACTCTGCATTTCTTGAGAGCTTGCGGTCTGGGGTACGCCTGGTTTATTCCTCGATTGAGGAGTATGGAAAAACTGAATTGAAGGCAATGGGCTCTGCATGAGCTATTTGTACTGCCGCTGACGTCGACGCTCGACGGAAGCCCTCGAGGGACATTGGCGCCACAGGATCGAGTACAGCGCTCTCTACCGAGAATTTTTTTTCCGAAGCAGCAAAGCTGGCGAGATATGAATATCAAAGATGTGGAATGCGTGGGAGGAACATCCAGTTGAAAGAACGTTACCTGGGGTAAGTAACTTGTTCTACACCTCCTAAGCAAGATCAGGCACGTCCTCCCCCTGATGAGTTCCGTACCACAGTCTAAGCACTGGTTCTACCCAAGCTGGATTACAACATTGCTCTTCTCAATGGACTCTTGCCCAGCCTGAAAGCTGAAAGCCATACAAATCGCAGCCGCCAGACTCATCCCCCACCTACCCAATTATGCACACATCATCCCAGCTCTCATGATGCTCCACTGGCTCACTGAACCTCAGAGAATTGCCTTCAAAGGACTTTGCATTTTATTCAAAGCCATCCACAACAAAACCCCACCTTACCTTCACGGCAAACTCATACTCATCACCCACACAAACAGCAGACACTCCAGCCAACGTCTTGTACACATTCCACTTTGCAAACTAACCTTCACACAAAAATAAGCATTCACCAAGTGGCCATACAGAGCATGGAACTCCCTACCTCTCCACATCCGCAGTGCACCCTCTATCACAATTTTCAGAAAGAGCCTCAAAAGACATCTGTTTCCGAACGCATAATCCTGCCCTCCTCCTGTGCTACCACTCCTCTATCCTAATCTTACTATTCTGTCTTGAAAACATTTAGAAACTTCTGTTTCACCTCTCACCTTTTCAACCTTTGAACCATGTAGGGTGCTCTGAGCCCCGCTGGTAGGGCCAGCGCTGAACAAAAATTAAAATAAAATAAATAAAAGACAAATCAATGGGAGAATAAGATCTTGTTAAGTGAGAGTCCAGCAGTCTCCATAGTAATGGACGAAGACTTCCAACCTCACGGTGGGCTCAGCATTTTGACAGCGTTCTGAGGAACAACAATTGAGATGAATGCTTCAATCAAGGGTTGTGGAGCTCCAATGGTGCAGTGACTTCTGTAAGGAATAAGGTAGGCGATGGAAACATTGTACCATATCAACCTTCTAATATTACATCTGGCTCGGACAATCTTTTTTTTTATAGCCTTATTGAAACTGTTGCAGTATACATCATTAATACATCGGTGGAACATTGTAGTACATTTGACATTTAGTAATTAGGAGCTTGGCTCTCCTCGGGCAGAGGGAGGTTGTCGAAATGGGGTTGTCTTCAGGAAAAGTCTTGTTGTCTGTGGTTGATGCGTTTGGGCTAGATAGTGTTGTTCATAGTCCAGGGCTGGTGCCCATATGTTGGTGAAACAGTGGAGTGTCCCCTCTTTAGTTGCAGTGACCTTTTCTGCTACTAGGATATTCCAGATCTTAGCCCATCAGAGTTGTAGCAGCGGCCCACCCTGTGTTTTCCATCTACGGGCGATAGTGATATTCGCCGGTAGGAGGAATTGGGAGATTAACTTTGCTGTAGTTCCGGTTCTCGGGTAAATCTCTGGAACAATGGTCCCTAGTAGTATCACTTCTGGATTAAATGATAGGGTTGTCTGTGTGATGGCCTCAATTGCTTTAGTTACTGCCTCCCAGAAGGATCGCGCCACCGGGCAGTCCCACCACTTGTGAAAGTAGGAGCCGGGGGCACCACATTTTCTTCCAGCAGGTAGGGTCCAGTGATTTCTCAAAGTAGTGCAAGCGTATTGGGGAAAAGTACCATCGGTATAGTAGCTTTAGGGCACATTCTTTGTTGGTAACACATCTGGAGGCATGTTTATTCCTGGTCCCGATATCCATCCATGTTTGGTCTCAATGGGGTATCTCAGATCGGCTTCCCAAAGGGCCATTTATTTACGACGGACGGATAGCATGCCCTCTTGAAGGAGCTTGTACCATTTTGAAGTGTCTTCTCCTTCAGGGCCCATCTTTAATGTAATTTCCAAGGCATTAAGCACATATATGGCCCCTTGTTTGATAGACGGATGCGTAATCCAGTGGCAAATTTGAGTGTAAGGAAACCTGTCCGATTCCAGCAGGGAGAATCTCTCTTTGAATTTTTCGAAAGTGAGGGCCGAGTCATTTTGAGACCTTTTGAAGCCCCCCCCCCTTATCAAATTCCTTAAGTTAGCTGATTGTAGGCCTGGGGAAAAGTCTGGATTGTGAAAGACTGGGGAGAGGGGGCCTATTCTCTTTGTGGTTCCTTTTCTTTTCACTGCCCAGTGCCAAGTTTCTAAGGTGGCTTTAGTGAAGGATAAGAGATTTGTCCAGCTCCTACATGATAATTGTGTAATATGTGGAAGAGTGCTTAGAGGTGAGGGGAGCCTGGATTGTTTGATGTATACCCATTTCGGAGGGTTTGCAGGAGAGTACCAGGTAAGCATGTTTTCCAAGTGTGCTGCGGCATAGTAGTTATGAAGGTTAGGGATCCCCATCCCTCCCCATTTGGCATCAGCCATCATCACCCTCTTTGCTATGCACGGTTTGTTCCCCTTCCAGATAAATTGGGAGATCTGTCTTTGTAATTTGGCAAGTGGTTTCAGGGGTATTTCCACTATTAGGGTCAAGCAAGGGTACATGTATCTGGGAAGCAGGTTCATTTTGCATGCCGTAATACTCCTCATGAGTGAGATCTCTTGAGTCGTCCATCTCTTCAGATTGACTTCCAGGTCTCTAAAGAGGCGGGGGAAGTTGGCTGCATAGAGATCTTTTGGGTTTGCTACTATGTGGACCCCCAAGTATTTAATTGATTTGGAGCTCCATTCTAGCAGACAGGCCCTTTGGAGAGAATCTATCTCTTCTGGATTTAGTCCCACCCCCAGGACCCCTGACTTTACGTATTTAACAGTGAATCCTGCCACTTTCCCAAAGCATTCCAACTCTGTTAGGGCTTTTGGTAGGGACACCTGGCAGTTGACGAGTGAGAGCATTATATAATCTGCATAGAGGGGTATTTTGTAGTGGTTGTCCTTTACTGTCAACCCTGAGATGGAGGTGTTATTACGGATTTGTCAAGCCAGGGGTTCCATGATGATGGCAAAGATCAATGGGGAGAGCGTGCAGCATTGTCATGTACCACAGGAGAGCGAAATGGGGGCTGAGAATTTCTCATTCACCCTGAGGATTGTTTTTGGGGCACTTTGGGGGAAAATGTAGAATTTGGGGGAAAAGATATCGGGCCCGGGGCTCTGGGCTTTAAGGTTTTGATCACTGAGTCATACTCTTCTATTGTGATTGGTAATTCCAAGGCTTCTCTGTCGTTGACTGCTATCCTGGAAGGGAGGCTCCTGTGATGTAGCCTTTCCGTTGGGCTTGTGAGCATTGGGTGGATGACATGGTCTCTGTTAAATGTGACATAGCCAGCTGTAGCTTAGCGTCTTCTTCGTATTGGGATGTGCCCTGTGAGTCTTTGAAACTAATGATCAGGGTTCTTCTCTGGGTTTTTGGCAATTTGTGCACTAGGATTCTGTTAGCTTTATTGCCTTTAGCGTAATAATCTTGTTTTGTTCTTAAAAGGGTTTGTGCTGTTTCTTTTGCATAGTGGGCATCCAGTTTATTCTGGACTATGCGTAAAGTTTGGGAGGCCTTGGGTGACCATCCCTTTTTGTGTTCAAGTTCTGCGGCGGCTACTGCACTCTCCAAGTGCTATTTGATGTTTGTTTGGCATTTTGTGTATGCCGCTGTGTGGGCTATTAATTCCCACCTAATTACTGCTTCCATTGCCTCCCATCTGATGGCTAACAATGTAAGTTCACAAGGGTTTTCCTTGAAATAGTTTTGAATGGCTTCAAGTTAAGTCATCCCTGTGTTACATGTCACTTAACATTGGGCTGTAGAGATTGCATCTGGGTGTAGGGGGGTCTGTGTCGTGAATTCAGACTGTGAGGATCACTGGGGAGTGGTCTGAGATTACTTTGGTTCAATGCCCACCTCTTCTGTGTACCGCATAATCTGGGGGCTAACCAACAGCAAGTCAATTCGAGAGAAGGTGCGGTGCACGTGCCGAAAGAAGTAGTCTTTTGTCTCCGGGTGAATCACCCTCCATGCGTCTAACACCCCCAGGTACCTGAACAGGTGAAGCAGTCTCAGCGCAATTTTGAAGTCCGTTGCCGCTGGTTGGTGGGACCTGTCAGCGAGGGGGTCCGGGACTCCATTGAAGTCCCCACCTATGATCACTTGCCCCTCCAGGAACGGTAGTAGGTTGGATTCCAACTCTGCAAGAAATTATTTTTGTTTTTCATTACAGGCATACACCGCGACTAGTGTGTGTAAAAGGCCAAACAGCTTAACTTTAACACCTATGTAGCATCCCTCGGGCCATGTAGAACTTCAAATTCTGTGAATGGGACTCCCTTCACCAAAAGGATTGATGTGCCTCCTTTTTTAGTGCCACTAGATGATAGGTATTGCTTCAGGAAGGCTCTGCAGCAAAGCCGTGGGATGTCTGCTTCAATCAGGTGAGTTTCTTGGAGAAATACCACTGAGCTCCACATGTCATTTAGCCATTGCAGTGTTGACCTGCGTTTATTAGGGGAGTTCAGGCCTTGTATGTTGAGGGAGACAAAGCATAGTTTCTTTTGTGGAGGGGAGCTTTCTTGTCTATCCGTCTAAGCTATTTAGGGGGGGGAGTCCAAGTGATGAGGTGTTGCCATCTGGTTCCGATGTCTTTCTTTTGAGCAGCGCAACCAGGTTTTCAACTTTTTCCAAACAAACATTGTAACGGAACTGATTAACAAAAATACAAACATAATTGGGCGTAGAGGCCATTTGGCCAGCAAGTGTTTGCACTCTTCTAGGTTGGGGTATACCGTGTGGACCACTGGCTCTGTTGTTGTTTAGTTATAGGGAGTCGTACTTGGAGTGCCATTTTGTCCCTTTACAGGGAGTCCGTGGGGGGGCTGGTGGAGACGGACATGTTTGTTGTGGAAAGCTTAGCTTATTGGTTTCCGACCCCGGCTACCTTTGCCCAGGTATTGTGTCTTTGTTTGGAGGCTCCGTCTTTTCCTCGCGCAGGTGATGGTGCTGTAAGGTCCTCATCTGTGGTCGAGGGTTCCCCTGTCAGGATGTTCTCTGCTTCTTTCAGTGCGCTAATAGTACGCATCGTGCCTTCGTAGGTGAATTGGAGAGTTGCGGGAAAGAGCCAGCGGTATCTGATTTTGACGGTCCTGAAGGAAGGTGGTTAGAGGTCTCAGCGTTCTGCATCTCTGTACCGTTGCCACTGCCAGTTCCTGATATATTTGGATCAGTGTTCCTTGAAAGGTCAATTCGCCTTTAGGGCAGTTTGCAGCCATGAGATTTTTCTTTGTGGAAAAGAAATTAATTCAGGTGATTACGTCGGGGGGTATTCTGTGGAGGTCCCTCTGCGGTTGCATAGTCTGTAGATATGGTCTAATAACAACATTAATTTTTCACAGTCCGGGAAGAGGAACTGGAACAGGTTACTTACATAGTCCTGTAGAGCTTGGTCTGCTATCGATGCGGCAACCCCTCTGATTCTCACGTTGTTCCTTCTCGCTCTATTTTCAATATCTTCCTGCTTGAGTGTAATAGCTTCACTTTTCCCTTCCAAAATCTGAACTTTCCTTTGCAGCTCCATTAGTTGGATTATTTGCTCTATGGAATGATCTTCCACTTCACTGACCCTGTGTTCCAGTTCTTCCATCCGGTTGTACAGGCTGTCTAACCTAGAGGCGATTTCAGACATGCCATTTCTGAATTCCGATTTAATGTCTACTAGAAGTGATTGAATGTCTTGTTTTGTGGCCCATTGGCCTGGGGGCATTTCGGGTGACTGAGCTTGGGGGTGCCCCCCTTCTGTTTTCTTCCCTTTATCTTGTGGTTGTAGGAGAGTGGCTATGTCCGCGGATCTGTGTGGTTTTCTGGTATTTGGCCATGTTTCTTATTGGCTGTGTGCTTCGCCCCAGATCCGGGGGTGCGTAGGCCCCTGTGTTCGCTTGCTGGAGACGAGGAGTGAGTCCCCGGGATTGTCAATAGCCTCCTGGCTTTGGGGGCATTGGGTTGGCTGTGAGGGGAGGAGGAGGGCAGATGAAATGGTCCCTCGTTGTTGTCCAAGCGTTCCAGGAGCATGTTTGTGTTCTGCTTTGGCTTGGGGATGGGGGGAAGAAGGCCTCCTCTCCCAGTGTCTAGTGATGGGGCAGGCTGTGTTGCCTCTGCCCACTCTCCTATAGGTGGGGGGCGGCTCTTGCTTGCAGTATCAGAGTTTCTCCCTCTTCCCTTGTTGCGGCGTAGTCCCTTCAGGATGGGGTGTTGGTAACCCACTTCTCTGGGGTGTCACTATGGCTGTGGGGGTGGTGCTGTCCTGGGGGGTTTATCACTGTCTGGTTCCTTGAGCCTACCTGAATGCCTTCCTCGGCTGCAATCCACCTTTTGTTATAGTATGTGAGGACCTGCTATTCTAGCCCATACTTACTATCTGTTGCATCTGGGCTCGTTTTTGCTGGATCTTCCTTCTCCTGTCGCGGGGCTGCCACGCAATTATTCCTCCAGGGATTCCCTCCTCATCTTGTCTCAGCAGAGATTGCCTTTGGCGTGGGTCCTCGCTCTCTTTCTGTACCGCTCCGGTGGCTCCGGTATCGTAGTAGATCAGCTGATTTCAGTCATCCAGAATGCAGTGCCTCCACATACCCAAGGTCTCCATGAATTGTGTCTGTCTGTTCTCCACGGCTCCTGTCGGCTCTGACGCGTCCTGATTCTATTCCCCTGCGGCCGGCGCCATCATGGATTCAGCTTTCTCCGGTGAGTTCTATTTTCAGATGGCCGCGTTTAGCGTCGGCTCAGTATCAATTTTGCTGCAGTCGTTCATGGTCTCCCTGACTGTTCCGCTTTCGGTGCCGTAGTCTATTATGCTGGCATCAGCTCCCTGGCTGCTGTTATAGGCGGATACCACGGGCTCCCCACAGAGGCTCTTAAGGAAGCGACTGCATTGCCGGTGCTTCATGCCACGCCCAACTCTGAAGATCTTTCTGATACCATCCTAGATAAGTCAATTTTGATCCAGATGGACAATTAGCACTCTGGAATGCGCTTCCATCCAATTATTCCATTGGAACAGTGGGATGAATCTACTAATCTCAGCCTGTGTGCCGAATGACCCCACACCTCACTACATTCTTGTCCAACGTTTGCATCACTGCCATTTAGCTTCCTCCTACGCAGTTTCTTGCTAAGAGCATCGCACAGCTCTTTTCGGCGAATCCCCTGACAGACTTCAATAATGTGGGGTCTACCCACTTACTGTGCAGTGCCGGCTGTCTCCTTGGGAAGCCTGTCACCGCAGCAGATGAGTCTCTGTACAAACTCTGTATTAAACACCTTAGCTCCTCCCAAGCACACACTACTAACGTGTGATGGCAAACAACGTCCTGTGTCATTTCATCTCAACACTTGCACTTTTGTCGATTGGTTGGAAGATGGCTGCGAAGTGTACAATTATTTTTGTCCAGTAGGTGAAACCCCTCCCCCAAAAAGACATTGCTCATACAGTAGCGCCACTCTTGATAATACTGCCAATCGAAAAGATGCTGAAAGTGCCAAAAATGCTACCAAAGGGAGCATGGATCTTATTAAAAACTGTCTCTCTGAGAAAAATCACAATTGCCTCAATGAAACCCTCCCAGATATTGATCTATCTGCCCTCCTACTCAATTCTATGGTGAAGTGCGCAAAACCAATGGTTAAAATTATCACTCACAGACAATGATCTCCACTCGTTCTGGGCTAAACAGGCATTTGACCTCTCCTCCATACAATGCTACATTTAGTGTAATGCATAGTGATGTATTTCGCCCAGCCAATTATGTTTTCACAGCCATTGTGAAACAAGCACGAAGATTTGGACTGGACACATCACACCACAAACCACATATTGTTGCTAAAGATTTAGCCATTCTTCGTTCTTCACCTGTCTTCAGTTGTGATAACCCATTAACATTATAATACAAAGTATGGTTGGACCTTCAGCTCCAGTTCGCTTGAAGAGGCCTCAAAGTTCTCTGTAATTTACCCCCGATGCCTTTACCATTACTACAGACAATCATGGGCACAAATTTGCCACAAAATGACTTTTAATGAACCCACCAATAACCACTGCAGCCTTTCCGACTGCACTCGCTGTGATTGCCAGCAGCAATGGATGCCATTCCTGATTCTGCTTCCTGCCCAGTACATTCCTGGGACTTAACATTGCGAAATTGCCTCCAAATGCCCCTGGCTCTTAAAATCCCTAAGGACAAACTTCTCTCATCATCGATCTGGTACCTCACAAAATCTCTTGGCAAAAATGTGTTGGGTTCCCTCATAAAAAACCATTTTCAAGCACACCAATCTATATCAAGTATACACCAACCATTCCATCAGAGCAACTGCAATCCAATTACTTGACAACGCTGGTCTGGAAACACAGCAAATAATGGCCATCACTGTACGTAGCTCTGAATCCTCCATAAGAAACTACTGGAAACCTCAACCAGCCAAACATAACCTGTGATCAGCTCTGTTAACCAATGCTGGTTCCCAGTGGTCGAAGTGTTACGAAAAGAAGTAGTGGATCTTTGCTGCCTGCTGGCCTGCCCCGCTTCTGACAAACGCCATTGAAGTGCAAGTTTCAACTTCTTCTACAAGTATTTTAAATCGCAACCACAAGGAACAGTTTCTTTATAAAATAAATTATAGGAACAGTAAAACTTTAAAAAGAAAAGAAGAGGAGCACCTCTCCCAACTGCTCCTGGCCACTTCGACCACTGCTGTTTCCAACATGCCTTCCGAACAGCATTCATCCCCCATCTCTACAAACACCTGCACTGTTCCTATAGACCCTCCCACTCCGTCTACATATATCTCACCTATTTACACTTCTGTTCTACCTTCTTTCTCTCACTTTTCCAACTGTTCAATCTCTTTCCATTGTAGTTTTCAATTCAATTGAAAGTATAATCTATTGATCTGTGATGGCAATGTATACACTCACTCCAAACTATATTTTCCTCAAGTTATAATTCTACTCCTAATGTATTCAAGTTCTTAATGTTGATAGATTTCTCTAGGCTTTTTTGTGCAATGTTGTAGCTAAAGTACCTATTATGTCTCTTTTCTGCCGTGCCATTTCTGTAATAATCCCTCAATCACCTTTAAACCTGCTGCATGCTTAGTGTGTTTTCTTTCACTGTTGATGGGGAACTCCTTTGGGCTGCCAACATGTACTTTATATCTGGTTGGGGAGTCCTATATGAGGACAATACCCCTACTCTGTTTGTCCAGTGACTTGTCTGTAGCTCACAATAAAAAGTGTATACATGTGTTTGTTGCTCTGCTTTGTATATATCATAAGGACTGAGTCACTTTAAGCCCAATTTGGTAAGCCAATCAAAGGCAACACAATTGAGCAACAAGTTGCTTTTCCACGCCTGTCTTTACATTTTCTTTCTGCATATTGATGCCAATGAAGAGGAAAAGTTTCCTCATCCAACATGGCCTCCACCTTCCCCTTTCTTAGTGTCTTAGAGCAGTCTAGTGCTCCACTGTCCCCAATTATTGTTTTTACCTGGGTTTCACTGCGGTGCCTGAGCCCCGCTGCACACACCAGTAAGTCTCCCTCTTTGGAGTGCAATAACCACGGGAATGAATACTAATAGCGATAAGCACCCATTGCACGGGCTGTACTGGATGGTAACGGCCCAGGCCGCTCGTTAACGGCACTAGCATGGAATGGGTGCTTATCGCTAAATTCAATTATAATGTATTGCATCAACAAAGAGGGAGGTTTGCATTCGAGAACCTCCTCAAGGGAAGATCAAAGTATGTGTCACTGGTAGTGAGTGAACTCTCCATAAAAGCTGTTTATCATTCAGGTGTTTAAGACATTAAGCAGAATTCTCACAGAATAATAGACATAGGTTCCAAACAATTACATTGTGCAGGACATCTTTACATAATGGATATCCAAGAACTGTTGGCCAGAGCTACAAATGCAAAATGCCCAAAATACACAACCAGTTTGCCTGAACCAGTGTCCTTGGGGAATGCCCTTTTGATGCCCTGATCAAGAGGTTTTCTTTATACCTTGTTGCCTCTGTCCCTGCTACCTCTGACCATTGTCCACTGGAAATAATTGCAGGCACAATGATCCTGCTAGCCCCAGTGCGTCCAAGTCAGTGGTGCTATTTGGACCAAATCTTGCTGTGATCGCAATGGAAGCTGCTGTGCAGGCAAGATCTTCTGATGGAGAGTGGGCAGCCTCCTCCACCTTAAATCTTTATCATTGAAATTAGAGGTTTGGCTCCTGGGATACTACAATATGGACAAATGAACTTACCCAAGAATGTATGAACATTCCAAGGGAAGCCAAACGACTTCTACATGAACATCCTACACATTCAAGTGAAAGAGATGTTGTGTTTGGTGTGTGTAAAACCATGTGGACCTCCCTAGCCGCATGCCAAGAAGATCAGTTACTACCTTATTTTCTTCACTTGGCTAAATGTGGCTTATAGTATTTCTCTGCTACCACTGTGAATTTCTGCAAGCATAGCATATAGAAAATGGTCTACTCCCTGTCATTTCTTTGAAAGAGGCTGGCGATACTGCATTTTTGGTGGGATTTAAGTATACCTCTGCAGTCTGGAGGCTTTCCCCACATCACAACCTTAATGTAGCTCTTCCCAAAATATGACCGTCCCTATTTGATCCACGTAGATTGACAACATTTGGCCTAGAAAGGAGCCTTCCTGGTAGCTATCATTTCAGTCAGGAGAGTAAGTGAATTACAGGTATTGTGTTCTCACAAGAGGTATGCATTCCTATACAGGGAGAAGATAGCAATTAGGACACATCCTTCTTTTCTAGAAAAAATGGTCTCAGATTTCCATGCAAATCAGACCATATTTCTCCCTTCTTTCTTTCCAAACCCTTCTATGCATGAAAAACAGACTTTGCACGCACCAGGTGAGAAAATAGGATTGGCATTTTCCCAAGACAATTTTAACCATATTAGGAAAAGGAGCATTTAGTCAATCGCAAGCTGGATTGCTCCTTGCATTATCAGTTTTTACCAAAAGGCATGTAAAACATTGCCTTAGATGCCAAAACTACATTCCAGCAGGGGAAAATCAGCCACTATGATGGTTTTTGAGAAATGTTCCAGTAGTGGAAATTAGGAAAGCAGTGATGTGGAAACCCATTCATAACCTCATAAGGCATTACTATCTTGCCAGGAATTTCTGAGTAGATAGTAAAGTAGTACACGCTTTCCTTTGTAATTTATTCAGTTATTGAATTATTATGGTCAACCATGTCCAGTTGGTACAGATAGTATTTGTATATATGTTGGTACTGATATCTGCCCAATAAGGTTTATTTTCTTACATATTGTAGTGTTTAGAAATAATAATAATGCTCCCATGATGGAGAAGATATCCATGATGGAGAATTTGATATCTCAGCAGGAGTCTGTAGGAAAATTTAGATTTTGAGCTGCATTTTGAAGGCGTGCTTAGGGGCAGGGTAGATTTTGAAAGAATCTGAATTTCGAATGGATTATGTAGGTGTATTTGGGTTTCGGCGGGGTTGTAAATTGAGATTAATACATCAGCAGGAATGTAGGATTGGATTTTTTATCCCATTAAGATTGAGATCGAGGATATATGCTCTCATCAGGATTTTGAAGTTGGATTTGGCATTGCAGGTTATTTAAGGAAATATATAATCTCAGATGAACTGGATGAAGATGAATTTAGGACTGGCGTAAACCAGAATTAGGAGAAGGGCAAACAAACATGATTTTCAAATGTTTATTTTGTCTTCTGATTAAAAAATACCTGATCTTTCCCTAACTCTGAGATACCATACCCTACCATACAAAGGAAGGCAGCATGGCGTGCTTTTCAGTGTGTGAACATGGTCAAACATAAATTAAGTCCTCTGTCCACAAATCCTATTGTAACCTACTTTCTCTCGCCACAGCTCAAAAGAAAATGTAAAACAACCAAGACATACTTTTGGCCTGGCCCAAGGGAAAGGGGTGGCAGCTGGCTTCTGATCCCCACCTTTGAGTATCTTTATAATAGCCCCTTGCCTATGTTCACAGTCCAAAACATATAGTTAGGGTACAGCTGGATTTAGCCGGGTGTCTCTGGTTGAAACTTGTGTGCCTCACAGTCCTTTTCCCTTTGGGGAGTCTTTCATATTTCCCCACCCGCAGCATAGGGTTCTTTCCGTCTCTTCTTTCCTCACTCTGGGTTCTTGCTCAATTCCCACCCTCCTTTGTTTTTCCCCACACCGGGGCGTCTCACTGTCTCTTTTCCCACGCTGAACCTCTTGGTTCTTTCACCCACACCATGCTTCTCTCTGTCTCTTTTACCCACTCTGGGGCTCTTCGTCCTTTCACCCACAAAAGGCTTCTCTCTGTCTCTTTTTCTCAACCTGGGGCTTCTTGCTTTTTTTCTCCCCATACTTGGGTTTCTTGGCTCTTTCTCCACCCCAAGGTTTCTCTCTGTTTCTCTTCCCACTCTAGAACTTCTCTGTTACTTCTCCATACTGGGGCATCTTTCGGTTTCTCTCCCCACTATGGGCTTCCCTGTTTTTCCCCCATATCAGGGCTTCTTTCAGTTTCTCTCTCCTCTCTGGGGCGTCTCTGAGTTTCTATCCTTTTGGTTTCTCTCCCCACTCTGGGGCTTCTCTGTTTCTCCCCCACACCAGGGCTTTTGATTTCTCGCCCTACTCTGCAGCTTCTCCTTTTATTCCCCACTCTAGGTTGTCCTCAGTCTCTCCCCATGCTGGTGCTCTTCTGCATCGTATTCCACACCCTGGGGTGTTCTCAATCTCTCTGGGCATAGATGCTCAGTAAAAACTGCCAATCCCACCACTTGGGGCCCCAAGTGCCTCTCAGGCACGCAATAAATTGTGTGCATGAACGGTGCTGGGGAGCCCAGGCATGGCATTTTCTACTGGGCAGCTATCATAGATGCCCATTAATAAATGACATGCCTTCCACCTGGCCTCTCCAGTGCCTCACATGCACAGATAATCAATTATTTGTGCATGTGAGGCGCTAGAGGGCTTATCGGTCAGGCATAACATTGCATGTGAGGCGCAAGGAGGCCCAGCGGACTGGGCTGGCATTCTTTACTGGGCATACCCAGTAAGAAAATGCCATACCTTCCCTCTCTGCCCCAGTGCCTCACACACACACAATGAATGTGATTGTGTATATGCAAGGTGCTGGGGGGGCACAGGGGTCAGGCATGGTATTTTTTACTGGACATCTATCATAGATGCCCAGTAAAAATAATGACATGCCTTCCCCCTGGGTCCCAAGCTCCTCAGACACGTACACAATCACTGTGATAAGGGGTGTATACTAGGCTCTGTTGCCTAGGGGGCATGCATGGTATTTTTTTTATAAACATCTATCATAGATGTCCAGTAAAAAAATACCATCCCTGTTCAGTGGGTCCCACAGACACACACTAACTGTGAAAAGGGGTGTATACTAGGCTCTGGGGCCTAGGGGGCGTGCATGGTATTTTTTTTATAAACATCTATCATAGATGTCCAGTAAAAAATACCATCCCAGTTCACTGGGTCCCACAGACACACACAATCAACATGATTATGTGTGTATGCAAGGCGCCGTGGGGCCCAGGGGGCAGGCGTGGTACATTATACTAGACATCTATCATAGATGCCCACTAAAGAAATACATCCCTGGCCCCTGGGCCCCATAGTATCTAACAGACGCACACATATAGATGTCCAGTAAATAAATGCCTTTGCTGTCCCGTGGGCTCCACAGTGTCTCAGAAAGAGAGCTGCTTTTGGCCAGTGTGGAGGGGGATTGTGCAACAATGGCAATTTTTAAACCTCCTCTCCCCTATTTGCCAAAATCAGCTCCAGAACTAGCACAAACACACACACACCTACACACACACACACACACATTCACACAATATTCACACAGCAAGCACTCGATCATTCACACGAGCACCCATCATCATATACCCACTCCTACACATTTTTAAAATATAAATAAATTAATATGTCCCGGAATTTCCTCCACATCGATCCAGCTCCTATATAGAATTAACAGGAAACAGGAAGCAAGAGCTTCCTGGTTCCTGCACATTATTGCAGGGGCCTGAGCGTGGGTGACAAAACGCCCCACTCCAGCCTGCTCTGTCTGTATGTGCGAGGGGGCGCAGTAGACATGCAGTTCCCCAGCCAGAATTTCCAATAAGTTATGCAAGGCTGGGGAAGCAAAGCTCCCCCAGCCTTTCATTGGCTCATTGAGCAAGCGCTGCTGGGGAACTGAACTGTCAAAGGAAACTGAGTTTCCCTTTGATAGTTGTCCAGCCCAGTAGCATCCCTCAACTGGAAAAAGCACCTGAGGGAGTGCTTGGTGTTTAACTGGGCTGGCTCCTCGGCTCCTCCATAATGGGCTAGGAGGCCAGTGGGTCGACATCCCTCACCCATTATGGACGAACCGTCACAGGTAGGCCAACTGCCTTTTGTCTCGCAGTGAAGCCGCTTACGCGACTCTTCAACTGGAATTTGTAGTGGTGTGCGTCTCCTTCTGGTTCCTGCTTACTCTGTGCTGGAGCTTGTGGGTAATCCTTTCTCTGGACTCTGTCTCGGCCCACTCGGGTACTCGGTTCTTGCTCGGGCTGCCACAGCTCTGGTATGTCAACTGTTGTGTCACCTTGCACTTTCCTAGTGCAGACCTCTCGGTGTGACATCACGCCTGGCGGTGTGTCTCTCTGAGCATCTCCACCCTTAGTGTGTGATGTAATTAAACTCTGCAGGCTGCATGGTTGGTCCTTCCTGATTGGTTTCTCACATGGTTTTGTGGTCGTTCTGCTGTTTTCCCTAAAGAGGATGGAACAAAGTTTCCGTCAGAAGCCTGGCCAGCCATTGCTGAAGGGTTCTGACACATCTTAGTTCCTGCATACCCCATAAAGGGGTTAGTCTCGGGGCAGGGGTTGGGAGGGTGGTGGCCTAGGTCTAACCCCTGGAGTTTATCTCTCCTCTAAGGGGGAGACACTGTCAAAGGAATCCCACTTGCCCTGTCCCCTAAGGGGTGTTAAGCATAGCAGGTTCACCCCCCTAGGCCCCTTTAGAGAGAGGTGACAAACTCCTTGGATTTGTCACAGAAGTCACCATTGTTGTCATGTTTGAATATTGTTATGGTGTATGAATAGGATTACAAAGATGTGATATCTCTGTTCATTTGTAATATCAGCAACGTTTGAAAGGTGGTGCAATATCTAGATCACATCAAAGTCAGTACAGAACTTACATTAGAAAGAAGGTCCCCTAAAGAGTACACAACACACCCTACACATAAGAGCATGAAGGTAACCCTTTAGAGGAAGGGATTAAGGGTGGTCAAGGGGTAGTTGTGAATCGGAAAGGAATTTAGCATGAGAGAAAGAAGATAACCACTGAATTACCCATTTTGCAAAGCTTATCTTCTCTCACATGAAGTCATAATGTAAACTTGTAAAATGTCTTTGGCGGTGTAGCATGGGTCAATAAAAGAAAATTGTCCATAATGTCCTATTTACCAACCACCTGTCAGGGTTAGTATTTTTTAAGACTAAGCAATACTTTGCTGTGGTTATCCTTCAGCATCTGTCTTATTTCAAATGCCTTGTACCTATGGGTGCAACTTTGGTAACTCTTGAGTGAATACATGTCCAGTACGTAATCACAATGTTCCATGTCATTTCATCGCGGGATGTTTTTTCGCTGGCTTTTTAACAGCTGATTTTTTATGAAAAAACTCATCACATTTTTTATTATTTTATTTTTTGGGGGGTTTCCCTCCCAAATCCCCCATCCCCTTTAATTTTTTACATATCCTGAACACCCACACCCAATATATATATTTTTCCAACCCCCCAAAAAAATGTGATCTGTTTTTTCGGTAAAGAACCCTGCGAAAAAATATCCCGCAATGAAAGGACGTCGTACCAATCACACATTCACTATGCATTTAGATATTATTGGAGCCTTTGAAACCCTGAAGTTATGCTTATCCTGAAATGTTGCTTGTGATAGTAGCCTAGGTGTGATTTTATTAACTAAGGCGTGGTCAGATCCTGATTCTTTTGGTGCCTTGACCGCAATGAATTTATTTAAAAAATCATGCAGTTATCAACATTAAAGGGGAAGTCTGCTCAGAAAGGCTATTGTCTCAATCAATCATGCATGTATTTTTGGTTTAATCTTTTTTTTTTTTTCAAAACATTCAACCAACAGCATGGCATAATTTAAAACAGTTTGATCATACCGCCAATGCAGGTCATATCATCATAAACAAAAGGCACTCGTTCTGAAAACAATTCTGCGTCGAGTCCACAACCAGTACTGTTACAACAACCCAACAACCCAAACAAACAACCCCCATCCCTTCCACTCTACCTCCCGATGTGTATGCTCCCTGCGATGAATTAAATCAAATAAACACTACACACTACAGTATGCTGAAGGCATAATCCACCTTGGCCTTGTGGCAGGTCTAGTTTGCGTGCCACCACACCAAGTTTGTGATCTCCACCCATCTCCCGACTGACTGTGACTCTCATGCGTGATAACGGGGACAGATACATTAGGCATTGGTCTGGTACTGCTACTGCCCCCTACCACAGCCTTTTTAGGCCACCGCTAGCATGACATAATATGTCCCCTACCCTTCATGACTACAACCCCAAAGCATGTTCTACCACACTGTTCAGACATACGGATCAACGAGCTCCCAGAAGGGGTCCGCCTGCTCTGAGCTTGAAACTCGCTTGAAAGCGCAGCATTTCAGCAAGCACAATTTGACCAATAGGGCTTTCCATGCAGACTTAGTTGGAGGGGCATCTATCTTCCACTGAAGAACCAAGAACTTGCGGACTGCAAAAAGCATCATGTGTATGAGCTTACAAGTTATGTGGTCTTCATGCCATTCAGCTCTTTGAACTCCAAATAACATGGGGCCCGGAGCCAGCTCAATCTCTGTGCCGCAAATACATGTGATCTGTCTGTGTAGGATATGCCCCATAGAACCCAGCCCCCCACAGCGTCACCAACACTCTGGTATCTGTGTGAGGCCCATCTTGTAAAGTTTACTAGGCATATAGTACAGACTTTGGACCAATTTGAACTGGATCTCTCTATTCCTGATGTTAAAGGAAACCTTGCATATGCCAGCAAAAAAGTCATATATATATATATATATACCCTGAATCGAGTGTGATCCTGAGGTCGCTAGACCACATATCCGGCAATGTGTGATTCCTTCCTATGTTATTAGGGATACAGTTATTGTAAAAAGAGCATATGCATGGGAAGGATGTAAAGTTTTGCTCTATTTCTAGTTCAACAGTGGTCAGCCCGGCCTGCCAGGATTGTTCAAATGTATCTGCGTTAACCACAGATAGCAGAGTCCTGTACTTGAGCCAGTCCGCATCCCTGATCCTCCGCACCTGCCTAGCTTCCGAGAAGGCCAGTGAGGTGTCCCCCCCATAGAGGTCCATAACCCTAACATGTGGCCACGCAGTGTCCTGACTAGGATGTAGCTGTGGTCTAGCCCAAAGGAGAGAAGTTCCCTGACGCTGATCCATGCCGGTGCGACCCGGATGGGCCAGTTGTCGGGTGTGTTCTGATCTGGGTGAACAATATATCACAAGAGGGGGTAACCGCCTAACAATAGTTGAAACATACTCACGGTTCTGTATGCCATTATTAGAAAAAAGAGGTAGTTGTGGTGTTAACAGAGATCACCACTGGTCCGTACTTGTGACTAAGTCTAAGGGACCCTATGGGGTAGAGGCTACAGGCGCATTCATTTTTACATGTAAGCACAGAACTGACGGAAAATAGTAAGCTCTACGTAGTGCACATTTTTTACAACAGCAAGCTCTAGGTATCAGGCCAACAACAATCAAGGTAGGGTAACTTGATACCTTAGGGAACAAACAAATAACATTTTTAAAGCATGTAGCCTAAAAAGGTCTTCTGCAACATTGAGTTTCCAAAAGTGTAAGTTTTTCACATGTAGTTATACTGAAGAGTATGAGAATCAAGAAAAATCAAAAGATAACATAGAAATTCATTTACAACAGTTTGATAAGGTGCAACATAAAAGTAGACTGTAGTGAAACATAAGCAAGTCCAATAGGCACACATTTCTAGTGCAAGCGTAAATATGTAGAGGGGATGCTTGTCCTTGTAAGGTCGAGACAAGTCCTATATGTTTTGAACACTAGTCTGTTTACTATAGGTGACCACCCTCTGATCTGGGTGGGCAGTTTGGTCAACAGAATAGCCAGAACATCAGATGGGGAGTACAGTGACATCAGGGGGAGCTCCACCGCCCTCCAGCCGGTCACGTCCTTCGTATTAAGCCAACGCTTGGGCCAGCACACTTGAGCGGCCTGAAAGTATATCCTCCATGCCGGCAGGGCCAACACCCATCAGTCTGGGAGGCCTGGAGTACCTCCAGCTTAAGCCACGCCTTTTTGCCCCTCCAAATGAATTTGGATATATGTGCGTCTAGTTCCCTAAACATTTGCTGAGTAGGGATAAAGGGCAGCATTGTGGCCAAATAGATGAATTTTGGTAGGGAATTCATTTTAAAGGCGTTTATCCTGACCGCAGGGGACAGCATCACTGAATCCCACTTAGGTAGATCGTGCTCAATTTTCGTAAGGACCGGGGGATAGTTCAGTGCTAGCATCTCACTCAGGGAAGCACTGATATTCACCCAAGATATTTAATGTTGTGCAACTGGAGCTTAAAGGGAGCAACTCCCCTGGGATCCCAGGGAATGTCAGTTCTCAAGGGGAGGATCTCTGATTTCAACCAATTTATTTTGTAACCTGCCATGGGACCAAATTCCTGTAGCAACTGTTGTAACCGACGCAACAAGGTTGTGCAGGTGCTAGGTTATCAGCATATAGGGATACAGCCGCAACCATCCTGGATCCCTTCGTAGCTTAGTCACCAGTGGCTCTATGGTGAGGGCATAAAGGAGGGGGGGACAGAGGCAAACCCTGGAGCATGTCTGTCTGCGGGGAGAAGGGAGCTGAGGTGACCCTGTTTGTGACCATCAAGGCCATCGGGTTGGTGTACAATAATCGTATCTGCCTCATAAATCGGGGGTAAGGGGGATGTATTTGTGTAGCACCCAAAACATAAAGTCCCATTGGACCTTGTCGAATGCCTTCTCAGCGTCTAAGGTTATAGTGTCTGCATTAATCAAGGAGATGGGTCAATAGGTCGCTGGGGTCATGTCCCTTCTTATGAAATACCACAGTGTTAGCTGTCAGCATTGTGCATGGCGGGTGACCCCTCTCACAAGCCCCAGAGAACACTGCTTCAAGTTTTTGGCACCAATTGGTCTGCCAGAGTTTTATAAAAGTCGATGGGTAGCCCATTCGGGCCGAATGCTTTACCCGCTGTAAGGGACTTGATAGCTTAGACGATCTTCGATGCCGAGATTGGGGTATTGCAGTTATCTGCCTGGGATGCGCTGAGCTCGGGCAGTGGGACAGTCGCAAGGATCTCTGTAATGTGCTGTGTCTCTAGTGGCACCAGTTTAGCATATATTGTGCTGTAATACTCTGCAAATCAGGTATTAATATTCTCATCCCCTGTTATTCGGAACCCACTCGAACCCCGGATCGAGTCAATGATTTGCGATATTTGCCTACTACGCAGGGTGAGTGCCATCAAGTGTAAGGGTCTACCATTTTCTAGAAAGTATGTTTGTGACCAGCTCATAAATGATGTCGGGAGGAGGACATCTGCTTCAATTCCGCCCGAAGTTTGGGCAGGTGTGCGTACGTTTGGGGTTCATGCGTATGTTTGTTGTTTCTCAGAGGCTAATATGTCGGCCCTTAATTGAGACTCTCCCTTCCCCCAGGTTTTCAGTTTGTGTGACCATCTAGAAATACTCTGCCCCCACATATAAGCCTTGAAAATGTCCCAGTAATCGAGCGCAGTGCACCCCGGGAACAGATTAGTCTGCCAAAACAGTTCAGCATCTCCCACTAAGTGTGCAAGAAAGTCAGGGAACCTGATGGCTTGCAAGTTCAGTGGCCACGGCGGCCGTTTGTGCGGAGCATCAGGCAACTCGGTGCACAGCAGCACTGGTGCGCGGTCAGACAGGAGCAAGGCCAAAATGTCACATTTTAGGATCACACAGGTGGCGTTGGAGGGGGACAGACAGTAATCTATTCTTGAGATAACTACCATGCCGATTGGGATGGAAGGTGAAATTCTTTTGCCGTTCCTGAGTGAGCCTCCAGGCGTTTTTGAGCTTAAGATTCTCCAAAAGGGATTTAAGAGTGGCCAGCTTGTGCGGGGCAGCAGCTTAGGTCATGAGCGTTGTTCTGGCAGTCCAATAAGTGGATCTAGTGCAACATTAAGGTCGCCCCAACCACTGTCAAAGCCCCCATGTAGTGCATCACGCCGTGAAAAGCCATGTAAAAAATGACTGTATCAGTCGTAGGTGCATAAATGTTGAAGGGAGTAATGAGCTACTGCTGAATGTGACACAGTACCAGAATATACCTCCCCTCGTTGTCTACCTGTATGTTCAAAACTTGGAAGGAGACGCGCTTGTGGATTAGTATGGAGACGCGTCATTTCTCCCGACATGGAGAGTGCGCCACCGACCCAACTTCTCGGATTCAGTAGCATTGAGGTGGGTCTCTTGCAAAATAATTACATCCCCCTGGACGTCTTGCATGTAATTGAGCATCCGCCTCCTCTTAATGGGATGTCCGAGCCCTTGGACTTTCAGTGTTATAAGCGCAAGTGAAGTCATTTTAGCCATACGGGAAGGGCCCCACCAGCATAGGCTCGTGCACAAGGCTTTCGAACTGTTAGCCAACACTTCAGCATTAGCAGAGGCGTACATATACAGCTGTTACCCACAACATAAACACCTGAATAAACATTGGGATTGAAGAACTGTGTCTCCATATAAAACTAACAAAGTCCATGCCTGGGAACAGTGAGGGAAGGTCCGAAAACCGTTGTCATGCCTCAAGCATACCAGCGCCCCTACCAAGGGAGCAATGGTATCTTCTGAAAAACCTGATGGTATTCTCCCTGGGGAGCCCCGAGAATCCCTTATTCAAATGGCATGGGAAAGACCCATGCTCTCAGATCCCAACCCCAAGGGTGGACGGAAGGGAGAGAATCACTTAGAAAGGGGACTCTGAGTTTGTGCTCAGGGAAAGACCCCAGCTGAGGCGTGGTATTATACAGAGGAAGAGGGAATGGAAGCCGAGACCACTGAAGCCTTTATAGGCTGTATGACATCTACCTCCCTTCCTCCCAGTGAATCCCTCTGGCCGACATCCAACTATATCTCCATATATAGCCAAGCCACTAGGATTACAAACCTCAAACACCCCAACTCTGAGAATCCTCCTTTTCTCCATTATTACCCAATCTAATGGTATGATACGATATGATAGGTTATTTATAACGTACTTAATACCCAGAGGTTTCTAAGTGCGGACCCTGGGATTGAACCTGTGTTGCTCTGTGTCGTCTTGCTTCCAAGGTGAGCACGTTGCCACTGAGCTATCCTCCCGAGACGAATGATCCCTCCATAACCAGTAAATCCCATAAGAACCCAAACCCTGTTCCATTCAAAAACCACAACTCCCAGAATCTTTGTGGTTCTTTTTCCTATCCGAAAACTCCCAGTCATCCTTCTCCACATCCCTCTGGTTATAGTTTTTCACACTCCCAAGCTATTTGGATCAAACACAATCCCCCCTTTTTATTTTCCGACAATAATCATGGTCTTCCTGTTTGATCCATAACCCCCCCTTCGAAGGGATTGTGTCCTCCGAAGTATTCCTTATCTTTGATAATTCATCTCCAGCTTGCTGGCCTCAGAAATTTTTTTCAGCAGAGGGCGCTGCGCATCGACGTCCGTCGAGTTGATGTCCTTCGACAGCCACTGTATCGGCGCCGACATCACCATGCCCATAAATAGCCACGCGCAGCGTCCATTGCTCAGTTCTGTTTTTCTGCGCTTCGTGGGGCCTCGGAATATCGTTGCTCAGTTCTTCAGTCAAATATACTTCATTATTCCTCGTGAATACCGACTCGTACTCGATGGCTTCCTCATCCGAACCGACGACTACAAGGTCCGGCTTCAAAAAATGTCGAGACTGTGGAAAGAAAATGTCGTTGACGGATCCTCACAGGATCTGTTTGTGGTGCCTGGGAGTCGAGCACCATTGTTCGGAGTGCGAGGACTGCATGTCCATGACGGCGAAAGCCTTGAAGGAGCGTAAGGGGAAGCTCGAGAGAGGTAAGGCAGTCAAAACTTCTTCAAAAGTTTCCTCGGCAGAGTCGAGACATTCGTCTCCTCGCCATCACAAAAGACATTCTCGATCTAGGTCTCGAAGCAGTTCCCATCACTCTTCGAGATCTAAGCATTCAAAAAAGAGACGTCGAAGATCCCCTTCTTCGTCTTCTTCTTCCGTTTCCCCAAAAAAGGTCTCCTGCCCCACAAAACATAGCTCTCAGGCTGAGTGGGAGGAATTCAGGAAAAAGATGCTTAGCGTCTTCGAGAAAGCGGCCTCGAACCCCTCGAAGACTGCTGAGGGTGATACCCTGGGTGAAAGACCTGAAAAATCAAAACACCGCGAGTCTCAGCACCCGGCGAAAGAAGCTACTCGAGAGCGTCACAAGCCCTCGAGTAAAGGCAAGGTCGCGTCTTTGACGGCGTCGTCGAAGATCCCTTCAATGCATAGATCTGCGTCTTCGACGCCATTATCGAAGGGTTCTTCGACGCACAGGTCAGTCGATTCGACGCCGTCTTCGACGCTGACGTCGACGCCGAGAAAGGACAGACCCACGGCCACCTCACAGCCAGTGGCTATACCCAGAGCCTCGATCACGAGAATGTCGTCGACAACCTAGAGTAGAATTCCGATACTCTCGAGTTCCTCAAGGCCTCTACCAACTTTCTCACGCCTTTTTCGATGGCTTCAAAGCCTTTAACGTCCGCGTCAACGACGTCGACGTTTTCTCAGCCAATGATGACGAATTTGGCCCTTTCTGCTCTAGAAATGGGATTTATACCATTTCCAAGATCTGATCATTCCAGAGTCTTAGCATCTATTTATGAAGAAGGGGAGAATTCGGATCAGGAGAGACCTTTTGAGTTGCAGGGATCTGCAACTTCTGTACCAGAGGAATTTACCTCTGAGGAAGGTAGGTTTAAGTACCTCCAAGAAGCCTTACATGAAGCAAGTGGGCTGAACACTTCCCCAGAAGTGGAATTTGCCAAACCAGACCCAGGGGAACATGCTGAAACCCCTTATAGAACCTTGATGGCAAGGATAATAGAGTTTATGGGGTGGTCTACACCTTCACCTGCTTTTCAGCAAGACGACCTCACAGATATTTTGGTTAAAGGTCCACAGGAGGATCCTGTGGTGCCATTTCATGCGGCACTACAAAGGAAAATATTGGCAAACTGGGACCCCCCTGAGGTTATCCCGGCGGTTAACAAAAAATGATCATCCAAGTATAGAGTGTCTACTGACTACCTATTTGCTACCCACCTTCAGTGCAGATCAAAAACGCACACACTCATTTCTCAAATCAACAGGGACATACAGATGCATGGATATCTATAGATGAAAATCTGTGGGTTAATTTATAGACAGGGCAAAGGCAAAGGTGAAACTGCTGTTTCCTCGTGTGGTTTGCTTCACTCGGAGCGTGTTTTTTGTGCTCCGCCTTTTATCCATGCGGGGAAGTGTGATGGAAGTCAGGTGTGTCTAATAATCTGTAATTGCCTGACCTTGCCTGTCCATAGTGTTGGGACATGTCAGGTATACGGGTCTGGTGTTAGTCCGTTGTCGCTCACTGTGAACTTGTGTGAGAAAGAGTTGGTGTCGGAAAGGGGGGTGGTTTGAATTCCTAGGTATCCTACTTGGTAGGATGGAGAAAAGGTGTTATTGGGAAGGGGATACGCGTCTCATCCTCCAGTGTCCCACTTCCACTCCCCAAGAGCCCCTCATCCAGGGGATCCACCCCCAGGAACTGGATCCAAATGCGATGGTCGTGTCCCGGCCACCTGGATGACAGATCCCTAAGGACTAGCGGGTGAGACACCTTCAGGTTTCTCACATACACTTCCCCTATGCGATCCCTTGGTTTTGACCTTTTTGGTGCTCCACAGTGAAACAGTAGGGTTGCAGGTCTAAGAACCATTGCATGACTCAAGGGTTAGAGTCTTTTCGTTGGCTAATCCAAACTAGTGGAGAATGGTCAGTGACAAGTGTTAACTTTCTTCCTAGGAGGTAGTATCTAAGATGGATTATGGCCCACTTGATGGCAAGGGCCTCTAATTCCAGCACAGAGTAATTGTGTTCACGTAGGAAACGTTTGCGACTCGTAAACAAGATGGGATGCTCCAATCCATCACAAATTTGTGATAAGACTGCTCCTAACCCTGTAAGGGAGGCATCTGTCTGCCATACAAATTATTTTGAGAAATCTACTACCTTTAGGATCAGGTTCTGGCACAGGGCTTGTTTCAGGTTGTTGTAACATTTATCATCCTCCTCAGTCCAATTAATTTTCTGAGGTTCGGCGTTCTTTAGTTTATCTGTTAGACTACTTGTCCTGTCTGAGAAATTTGGGATAAACCTATGGTAATAACCGATTAGCCCTAGAAATGCTTTGAGATCTCTTTTAGTTTTACATGTAGGGGTATCTAGTACGGCTTTCACTTTCTCACGTTGAGGCTGTACACTACCATTCCCTACAAATAAGCTGAGGTATTTCATGGCCGAGTGGGCCAGTCTGCATTTGGGTGGGTTGGCATTTACACTGGGACCTGTCAGTACCCTTTTGTTAAGCCTAGGGTTGATAGAAAGGTGGCGTTTCTGAGTTCATCAATTAGGTCATTGATGCGTGGCATGGGATAAGCATCAAAGTTGGAAATGGCATTAACTTGGTGGAAATCTATCCTCTAGGAATTATTAGGTTTGGTGACCAGTACAATAGGGGAGGATCATGGGCTTGAAGAGTGTTTGATAATGTTCGCTCTTACCATTGAATTCACTTCCTCAACCACTATCTGCTTGCGGGCTTCCGGGAGTCCATATGGTTTCAGATGAACCACTTTTCCTTTTCGTGTACCAATGTAGTGAAAGGTGCCTTTCATTCTTCCTGGTTTCTCAGAGAATACATTGGGGAATGAAATAATTCAATCTTTTAAATCCTCTTATTGACTAGATACCTCTTGAGGAATTAATTCAAAGTGGTCTACCTCTTCTGGCATGAAACAGGATAGTATTGTGGCATTGGTGGCAGACGGGTTTTCCCTCCACTCTTTTAAGAGATTTACATGACATAGATTGACCTTCTGTTTCCTGTCAGGTTGTGCTACCTTACTGGGTTCCTATTTGTTCCAGTATTTCATCTGGCCAATGCCACTCACAGACAAATTTGTTTTCCGAGGTAGGTAAGAGGACCAGTACTTTTTATCCTACAGAAAACGATCTTAAGCCCACCTACGGCTTTGGTGTTAGTCCCTTGTAGCTCATGGTAAACTGTCCGTGAGAAAGAGTTTGTTTCGGAAAGGGGGGAGGGGTTGAATTCCTAGGTATCCTACTTGGTAGGATGGGGAAAAGGTGTTATTGGGAAGGGGATACTGCGTCTTACCCTCCGGTGTCCCACTTCCACCCTCCGAGGACCCCTCATCCAGGTGATCCTCCCCCACTGGTCAACCCTCAGGAACTGGATACAAAAGCGATGGCCGTGCTGAACCGTGAGTCACCCGAGAAAGAATTTCCTATGAACATTGTGAAGGAGGATCTGAGCCCAGAAGAGGGGGATCCAAAGTGACGATAGTTGTATTAATGGGATCTGAGCCCGGTTGAGGGGGATCCGGGGTGAATAGTGAATCACCTGAATTGAGTACTCGTAAGAGGAAAATAACTTATTGTTTGTTTTTGTTTCATCAGGCCCTCTGCATGAAGAGACTTTGATAGGCAAAGAGACTTGGGCACAGAAGGCCCTGATGCTAATGATTGAACTGTATCCTCATGGTAAAGAAGCCAGATATTGTGCTACTCTCGAGTGAACCGCCTTGTCCCATGCTGAAAACGTGGTGAAGGGAGGCCAACGGCCTGATCATCCTGACATATCCTTTTTTTTTAACACTTCTTTCTTTTTCATAAACAGTACCCCCACACTATTTGTATATAGAGGTAAGGATTGACAATAGTTTTTTTTAGCATAGGACCTTTTATTTTGACAAGCCACCACTAGGACTGGGTTATTATTATTTGATCGTAGCTTGCTCGATCTGTAGATTTAGGATTAGATAGGCATTTATTTTACCCTTGTTGAAGTTCAATAAACACCCTGGAACTCTGGTCACTTCTGTCTGTCTTACTGTCAATGCCATTCCGTCGTTACATGTGGTGTCAGGCGTGGGATGTGACTCAATTGAAACAAATTGGGGAACCCTAAAATTCTAGAAGCTTAGTCATAGAGCCTGAGACCCCTCTATTGCCACGAAAGAATCAATAGGCTTTGATATATGTAGCAGTAGAGATGCTACTATCCATCCAGGGAAAAGGGGAATGATTCCCACAGACTTAGTTTTGATACCCTCTCCTGGGTGTTATATAAGATTGGCCCCAAAATCTGGCCTGGCCTGGAAGTTTGGTATAGAAGTTCTAGCAGGATTAATCGATCCCGACTTCTGGGGAGACATAAAGGTTCTCTTACAGAACCATGGTGAAATCCCATTTGAAGTACATTGTGGGGAGAAAATTGCACAAGGAATTTTTTAAAGTGCTCTATTTCCTTGTCTTAAAGAGAATGAACCAGAAGAAACGGAGCGAGGTACCTTAGACTTTAGGGAAGCTGATGAATCATCTTCCACTGAAGAGAAAAGGGAAGAAGATCTTACCATCTTTCCCAGCCTGGCCTTTGCACAGCGAAATGACCCAGCCCTCGCTGTGGCTTTCTGACAAGAAATTCCTGAAGCAGAGGGAGTAGAGAAGGGAAGTCCTTTTTTCTTCTTAAGGCAAGTATTGCTGCATAGAAAAGAAACATCCAGCGAAGGCCTAAGTAAAACTCAGTTAGTAATCCCCAAATCCCACCGGAAGATTGTAATAGAGATTGCGCATTCTCATCTGACAGGGGGACAGTTAGGACAATCCAAGACCCAGGCACACATCAGTGGGAAGTTTTAATGGGCAGGTATCAATGCTGATATAGAAAGCTTTATTCAGACATGTGAAGTATGTCAGAAAACCAGTACTCACTTCCCATTGCCTGCCCCTCTGAATCCTTTACCAGTAATAGAAGTCCCTCTCTCAAGGATCAGGATGGAAATCATTGGACCTTTAGAAACCTCTAGACTGGGTAACAAATATGTCCTCGTGATTGCCGACTATGCATCCAGATACCCTGAGGCATTCCCTATGTGGAACAGCACCACCCAGCAGGTTCTAAAGAACCTCCTATCATATTTTACTATGTTTGGCTTTTCTAAGGAAATCCTAATGGATCAAGGTCCAATTTCATGAGCAAGCTCAAAGGGGACGTCAAGGAGCTGCTCCATATTACCACCTTACAAACTTCAGTTTACCATCACCAAAAAGACGGATTGGTAGAAATATTCAACAAAACACTCCAAATGATCCAAAGAAAGTTGGTAGATATAGATGGGAATTACAAGGGCCGTATGATTCCCTGGGCACTATTTGCAGTGAAAAAAAAACCTCAGTCATCCACTAGATTCTCTCCTTTTGAACTACGTTATTGTAGATGACCTAGAGATGTCCTGGAAATGCTCCGGGAGACCTGGGAAGAAAGAGAAGAGGCACTCATTCCCCTTTCGCAAACCGCTACCAGATCGTGAGAGCATATGAGACTTGTTTGAAATGTAATCTATACTCATATGGAAAAAGCCCAAGCACAACAAAAGTCCACCTATGACAAAAAGGTAAAACTAAGATCATTTTCCGTAGGGCAAAAAGCATTGGTCCTCTTACCTACCTCGGAAAACAAACTTGTCTCTAAGTGGCATCGGCCATATGAGATATTAGAATGAACAGGAACCTGTACTTATAAAAGGTAGCACAACCTGACAGGAAACAAAAGATCCATCTATATCACGCAAATCTCTTAAAAGAATGGAAGGAAAACCCATCTGCGACCAATGCCATAATACTATCCTGTTTGGTACCAGAAGAAATAGATAACTTTAAATTAATACCTCAAGAGCTATCTAATGAACAAGAAGATAGTTATAACATATCCTGATGTATTCTCCTCAGATAAACCAGGAAGAGTGAAAGGCACTTATCACTGCATTAGAACACCCAAGGGAAAAGAGCTCCATCTGAAACCATATAGAGCCCTACTCTGATTTCTGTGGAGCTTGTATTGACGATATAGTAATTTATAGTAAAACTTGGGAAAACCATCTTTTCCATCTCTTTACTATTATGAGAGCCCTCAGAGAAGCCTGCCTAACTGCCAACACATCCAAATGCAGACTAGCCCAATCAGCCGTTAAATACCTCGGCTTCTTTGTAGGGAATGGTAGCGTCCAACCTCAAAACGAAAAAGTGTGTCCTAGATACTCCTCTGCCTAAAACTAAAATAGAGCCTTGTAAAAAAACTCAGAGCCTTCTAAGGGGTGATTGGTTATTACCGTAGGTTTATCACAAACTTCTCGGACAGGACAGCTAGGCTGACAGACAAATTAAAGAACGCCTAGCCCCAGAAAAGTAATTGGACTGATGAGGACAATGTATGTTACAACAACCTAAAACAAACCCTGTGCGAGAACCTGATCCTAAAGGTAGTAGATTTCACGAAGGAATTTGTATTACTGACAGACACCTCCCTTACAGGGCTAGGAACAGTCTTGTCACAAATTTGCGATGGATTATAACATCCTATCTTATTTACGAGTCGCAAATCTTTCCCACTTGAAAAAAATTACTCTGTGCTGGAATTAGAGGCCCTTGCCATCAAGTGGGCCATTATCCACCTTAGATACTACCTTCTAGTAAGGAAGTTCACACTCGTCATGGATCATTCTCCTCTAGTTTGGATTAGCCAGTGGAAAGATTCTAACGCTCGATTCATGCGATGGTTCTTAGACCTGCAACCCTACTGTTTCATTGTAGAGCACTGAAAAGGCAAAGATGAAGGGAACTTGGATTTCCTTTCTCGGTTCCCTTGTGAAACAGATGTGGCTACATTGCATAGGGCAAGGGTATGTGAGAAACCTGAAGGTGTTTCACCCGCTAGTCCCCGGGGATCTGTCATCCAGGTGGCCAGGGCACAGCCATCACTTTTGGATCCAGTTCCTGGGGGTGGACTAGTGTGGGAGGATCACCTGGTAGGATATTCCCAGGTAGGATATTTAGGAACTCAACCCCTAACCCCCTTTTTCTGACACAAACACTTTCTCACAGACAGCTCACTGTGAGAGAAAACGGACTAACACCTGAGCCGCATACCTGACATCTCCCAATACAATGGTCAGGCAGGGTAAGGCAATTGCTGATCATTGCACACATCTGACTTCCATCACACTTTCCCACACAGATTAAAGGCGGAGCACGAAAGCGCACTCTGAGAAAGGCAAAGCACATGATGAAGCAGCAGTTCCAAGATGGCAGTTTAATACAATGAGAAAGACTGCAAGATCGTAGAGGGTTGCAAGGAGGGAAGTGTCCTTAGACCATTACTCTTGTGAGCCTTCAAGAATAAGAAACGTAAGACCCGGAATCAAAGCTGAAGAAACCTGCATTGTGTGTCGGAGGTACCCGGGGCACTCCTGCGTCTATAGCCAAGGCAGTGAGGATCATTTGCCACTGTGGTACTGCCCTTGGCTTCTACAACAAAAAAGCACCAGTAAAGTCAGCACAAACGGTGAGTTGGGGAGACTGATACCAGACCGGTCTGTGTTGAAGTCAAGGTTGCAAGCGGCAACATTTTATAGAGACAACTGAAGAGAGCAGTGTGTGAAGTGTATGTGACAAGCAACGCAAATATAATTAAACAGTAGGTGAGTGAATTAACTTTTGAAGGCAAGACAGATACCCATAAACAGAGTGCTCCAGCACCATGTGGGTGCTCATTTGAAGGTCTCTGTTAGGTATCCAACTGAAAGGTGGCAAATGTAAAAAGAAATTGTGAAATCGAAGTGGTCCTGAAACTGGTCAAGCCAAACCCTGTGCACATTCAAAAGTTGTCGATAGCTGTTGCTAACTGAAATTGGTCCAAACCTGGCTGAGGGATACTAATTGTATTAAGAAGGGAATCTGAGCCCGTTTTAGGGAGATCCGGGGTAAACCTTGAGTCACTCGAGAAAGAATATCCTACGAACATTGTGAAAGAGGATCTGATATCAGAAGAGAAGGATCCAAAGTGACGATTGTTGTATTAAAGGGATCTGAGCCCAGCTGAGGGGCATCCGGGGTGAATAGTGAATCACCTGAATTGAGTACTTGTAAGAGGAACATAACTTATTGTTTGTTTTTGTCGCATCATGCCCTCTGCATGAAGAGACTTTGATAGGAAAAGAGACTTGGGCACAGAAGGCCCTGATGCTAATGATTGAACTGTATCCTCATGCTAAAGAAGCCAGAGATTGTGCTACGGTCGAGTGAGGGAGGCCAACGACCTGAACATCCTGGCATATCATTTTTGTGAAGACTTCTTTCTTTTTCATAAACACTACCCCCACACTATTTTATTTAGTGGTAAGGATTGGCAACCGTTTGTTTTAGTATAGGCCCTTTTATTTTGACAAGACACCCCTAGGACTGCGTTATTATTATTTGATAGTCGTAGCTTGCTCCCATCTGTAGATTTAGGATTAGATAGGTGTTCGTCATACCCTTGTTGAAGTTTAATAAACACCCTTGAGATGTGGTCACTTGTGCCATGCCTTCCTTAAACCGCCCCTTTCAGTTCACCCAAAGAGGCAGGTGGCATTCTCAAGAGCTCGAGTGTGGTGTCGCACTGACCTAGAGAATGAGCCTGGGGTGTGCATGTTCTGGAAAGACTCTCTGAAGCGGGTTCACTTCCAGGCCATTGCAGTTCAAGAGGATCTGGGGGGCCTCGCTCATAATTCTGACATGGAGGAAAAACCGGTATTCGTGAAGGACATTGCCGCACTCCTAGAAGAAATTAGGGGTATAAGGTCTGACCTCAGCAAAAGGCTCGACAGAATGGAGCACAGGATAGATGCCTTTGATGACAGAATCCAAAGCTTGGAATCCAATCATATCATCTGTCGAAGTCATGGAGACCCAAATAGACACGCAGTTGTCTGAGCTGGAGGGAAGGGAATTGAGATAACATTGAAGGTGGACCACTTAGAAAACAGAGAAAGGAGAAATCTCAGATTTTTCGGGTTCCTCGAGAAGGTTGGAGAGACAGAGGCAGACATAAAGAGGTCAATCATGGAGGTGCTAAGGCTACTGTTCGTCTCTGACACTATAGACAAGCCCACAATAGACCATGCTCATTGAGCGGGGAGGAATGCGAGAGACCCTAGGACGATCCTGGCAAGGTTTCATTACTTCGCGGAAAAGATGAAGATCTTGGAGAAAGCTACAAAAGTGGCCCTTTTGGACTATGCCTCAGCTAAAATCATCACCATCTACCAGGACCTCTCAGCAGTTTGCTCCGCTCACGAAGTGGCTGACAGATAAGGGGGTGCGGTATAGATGGGGCTTCCCCTTCTCGATGGCCTTCATGTACGAGGGTTACAGGTATAAAATTGTGACAGGGAATGATATTCAGAGAGTGACGGGGACCTCATGATTGATGGTGGATGACAACAGCTGACACAGGAGAAGGAGACGGGCGGGGGGATCAGCACTTGAGATGACAATAGGCAGATGGGAGGTCCCCAGATCCTGCAAATTCAAGAAGTTGAACAATCCCCCGAGAGGCAAGAAGTCCTTTTGAACTGTGTGTGAGAATTTGCAGGACATTTATGTAAGGGACATGTCAGTCTGGGACAGGGGTGATTGTCCATGTCCGCTTGGTGGTCCTAGGGGGAGTTGCGGGTGGAGGCGAAACATTGGAGTTTGAGGAAAGTGGGGGAAACATTGAGGGGGAGGCTTTATTTGTGGGGTGTGGGTGCTCAGTATAATAAGACTTGTTTTATTGAGCTGTTTGGTCTGGCTGCGGGTTAAATCACTGGTGATCTAGTACTCGACGGGATGGTTACTACTGGTGGGATTAGATGCGTGGGTGGGGTAGAGGGAGGTGCGAGGGAGAAGGGGGTTTGGAGTTGAAGAGTTTCATGTTCCTTTTGTTTCGGAAACTGAATGTCTATGGATATATGCCTGCTATGGTAAAACCAGAGTGTGGTCCAGAAGGCAATGGGCTCTCAGGTGTATAGAAGGTTTGTGGAGGTGTGGATACAGGGGAAATGGCAGTAGGTGAGAGTATGGCGGTTGGCTCCCTCAATGTGTGGGGTCTGAACTCTCTGACATAAAGAACCCCGGTCCTCAGTGAATTCAGGAGTTCTCAGCTGGACTTTCTGCTACTACAGGAGACTCACTGTGTGGAGGAAGGTTTGGAAGACCAAGTGCAGCGGTTCCTGTTTCTTAAGAGAGTTCTGAATGGAGCCTGGTTTACAATGAGATCGGTGTACGCCCCCAATCATGAGTCGGGGGACTTCTGGATGGGAGTTGGTGAGAAGCTGATCCAGGATTATTTTTCGTTTAATGACAATGGAGAGGTGGCAGTGCAGACGCTATGGGAAGGGTTCAAAACTACATTGCGAAGGGTACTGATAAAAATGGGATCACACAAAAGTAGGCTCAGGAGGGAACAGGAGAATTATGTGAGGGGCAGGATAGCACAGCGTCAACCAGGGGGGTTCAGCGCTCCTATCTGTCCCCTGTGGCTGCTAGTAAGGTGAAATTATTTAGAGCTAAAATAAATGTGCTCCTTGTTCAGGACACATAAAGAATGCTTATTTTCTTAAAACAGAAATACCTGTAAAAGGGGAAAAAGCGGACAGGATTTTAGCATGGAGGCTGAGGGAAGAGAGGAAGAGGGATCAGTAAAGTATTCACAAAATACTATGAAAACCTGTATACCTCGGAGTCAGAGGGGGAGGAAACTCAGATTACTTAATTCCTCGGACGACGCGCTCTACCGGCGCACTCTGGTGGGGCGGTGGAACACTTAGATGCTCCTATCTCAGAGGAAGAGGTCAGATTAGCGAAAAGCGCAATGAAGTCGAGAACGGCCCCGGGAAGTGACAGCTTCACCATTAAGTTCTATAAGACATTCAGTTCAGTCCTATCGCCATATCTAGCAAGGGCGTATAATGCTAGCTCTGGCCGGGCAGCTTTGCCGCCTACGATGATGGACACGGTAATAGTGGCTATGCACAAGGAGGGCAAGGATCCGGCATGCTGTTCGTCATACCGGCCGATATCCCTTTTAAACACTGATGTAAAGATCCTGGCAAAAATCCTGGGGAGAAGGCTGGAGGGTTGGCAGCCTTCCCTGGTCCACAGTGACCAGGTAGGATTTATTCGGGGAAGGCAAGGCTCGGACAATGTTAGGAAAATAATTGACGTGATCCACTCTGTGCAGGGTGGAGAACTTGACACCAGCCTAATATCTATCGATATGTAAAAGGCCTTCGATAGAGTTGAGTGGCCCTTCATGGTGAAGGTATTCGAGGTGATGGGGTTTGGTCCCAGATTTCTAAACTTGATAGCATCAATATACAGCGGACCCATGGCACGGGAAGAGATAAACGGGGTATTATCGTATTCCTTTTGCTTGACGAGAGGCACTAGGCCGGGCTGCCCCCTCTCGCCTTTGCTTTATGCTTTAACCATGGAGCTGCTGGCGATCGCTATATGTGAAAACCATAAGATCTCAGGGATTAGAGGCGGTGACCTGGAATCCAAACTATCACTGTTCACTGATGATCTCTTAGGATACCACACAAGGGTCTCCTCCACTTTGTCAGTCCTATTGGATCAAATTACGCTGTACGGTTCCTTCTCAGGCCTCAAAATAAATGTGGACAAATCAGGAATTTTAGCCCTTTAGGAGAGGAGTGTCTAGCCTACATGGGGATGAGGGTAGAAAAGCAGTGAATAAAATACCTAGGGATTATCTTAATGAGGTATTTGGATGCCCTAGGTGGGGCGAACTTCGGTTTTTTGGATGACACACTAAAGAGAGTTTAAAAAAGGTGGGTCCTGCTGATTCTGTCCGGTTATGGATTTATGACATCAATAAAAATGAATGTCCTCCCCTGTCTTTTGTATCTTTTTACTGTGCTCCCAGTGGCCCTACCGGATAAGCTCTTCACTGACCTGTCATGCGCGGTTCGTAAATTTGTGTGGCAAGGTACGACGCCCAGAATTAAGATGGCCACTCTTACACTCCCCAGGAACTCAGGAGTGTTTTGATTCCCGGACTTTGCCGCTTAACATAAAGTGACCCAATTGAGGGTCCTCATTGAACATATGTGGATGTACTGGTCCTACGTTGAGGACGTGGAAACCCACCCGCTGAAGGTAAGGGATTACCTGTGGGCTTTGCTCAAAGACATTCCGGTTAGACTCAGGGAACATCCTACCCTGGGGGTGCTGTGGAAGGTAGGGTACAGGAGCAAAACAAACAAATTCCTTTCCTCCTGGCATTCCCCACTGACGTCCTTGTAGGGTCCGCCGTTTAAACTTTCCCAACAAAATGTGAGATTTTCTCATCTGTTGTCAGATGGGGGTCTCAAAAGAGTTAGGCAGTTGTTTAAGGGAGGTGTCTTGCTAGGATTTGAGGAGCTGCAGGAGGTTTTGGTGGCCAGGATGATCCCAATCTTCTTTACAGATGCAAAATCGGGGGTGAGCATTTCTAGGGACCTTACGCCAGTTCTTGCATTCCGCGACAACAAGGCAAAGTATTCTGTCAAAGCTGTACAAGGCGTTAATTTCTGTGGATTTGACAGGGAGACAGGTGTCCAAGAGGTATAGGGTGGCTTTATCAGAGGGGGCATAGATAATGAAGTCTGGGCTAGAATCTGTAGTGCCACATTCCACAGGAACCTTTTCACCTTCATGATAGAACACAGTTATAAAATGCAGCAAGGTTAGCATAGAGATCCGGGGAAGTTGAAGCAAATGTTAAATGAGTATCCCTGCGCTACCCGTTTAGGTGTGGTCGGATAGGATTCCCTCTTGCACATCTGGTGGCATTGCCCAAAAGTGAGACTGTATTGGGGCGAGGTCCTTAGCTGGATAAATACATAACGGGAACCCAATTACAAGTTGACCTGCTCCAGATATTACTAGGAATTCCAATTGAAGAAACGTGAAAACATAGGCTCCCCACACTGCTTGCAGTGATGTTATAGGCGGGGAGAGTGACAGTAGCCCAGAGATGGAAGGACGAACGGTTGCCCTCTAGAGGGAAGTGGGAACCGAAACAATGTGGTATAATGTTAATGGAGAGGCTCACATCAGTGGTTCATGATACCCTTGATTCTTTCAGACAGTATTGGGGCCCCCTGCTATCTAGATGGGAGGAGGATGTCCTGCATGAGAGGAATGGGTTAGAGAGGAGGGAGGGGGATGATTCCTGGGAGAGAGCCACCTTACGAGTTCACAGTTGTGTTGGCCCATTGCACTTGAGGATATAGCCCAAACTGGCCTAAGGCGTTAGGGTTTTTCTTTGACGCATTGAGCAGAGTTTAAGTTGATGGGGCTAGAGGGAGGGCTGTCATTGGGAATTTTGTTTCTGGCTTGGTATGTGATTTGAGGGGTTCGGGGAGTGGATGAGGATGTGGTTGGAGCACTGATAAGAAGGCTCACTCCCTTGGTTAAGGGCTCCTTTTTGCTGAGTTTCTGTTTTAGGGAGAAGCTATGTCGGGGCATTATTATTATGTATTATTATTATTACATTTTTGTAGCGTGCCATATGCCCACGGGCCTCAGGGTGCACACATACATAAAAAGACAAACGTAACAAAACAGGGTTAACAAACTGGGGGGCAGTTGGGGTTAATGGAGGTTGTAAAGGCGACCTTGCTCGTAATACATTTTTGTGTATGTTGTAGATGTTAAAATGCTAATAAAAACAAAGTTTATAAAATATTGTCGCTTTTCAGCATTTCCTGTGAAAGGCAGTGAGAATGTGGGCATCTGAGATGCCATCCTTTCCACCTTTTTAGGTGTCCCTTTCTTAAGAATTCAAGTGTTTTGAAGGAATGCTCCTCCGCTTCATTGACAGTACAAATACATATTACTGGACACACTTACTACCTCTCCATCGCCATATTCCAGGATGACACCCCTCGCAGTTACCTCTGCTTCCATGAATTGAAAGATGCGGCAAACCTCACCAAGAAAGTGCAATTTGTCAACGTAACAAATGTGAAATATTTCAAGGATGGATACTGGGACATCAGGTAAGTATGACACATAGCAGGAACACCAGGATACAAGTAAGTATGAAAGGAAAGTTCTTTATTTCATGATACAGGATTCAGTTAAGAAGTTAAGAAGAACAGTGCAGGCTATGCGTCCATCAAGTCCAAGCTCCTACTCTGAAGTCCAGAATAACAGACCTCACCGGAATCTGGGGCTTCCCAGATTCTGCATTCCAAATGCACCTTCAATTGTATACAGATGGAGCGAGTCAGGATGCTTCAAGATGTGAAGTCCAATCAGCATTTCTTTGCTGTGTTGTCTATGGGCAGAACCCATAACTACAACTACCATCAAGTGCCCGACCACAAATTCTTCCTGTGTCTTGCATAACATAAATGGTAAATAAATGTGATCTTCCATGCACATGTGAAACAGGGCAATAGAAGTGGGTGAGTAACAAGCAATTATTCAATGAGCAATGTGGCAAATGAAAGGGATTTGCGTGCCATGCAAGGGAAGTCAGTAAAAAGTTAAGGGATGGCACTAAAGGGTAACAAGAGTATACAAATTAATTTTAAGCAGGTGGGTGATGAAGGTGCTTCAAGGATGTGGTGCAATGAAAGAACACCAATGGGGTGAGCTGTATGTAAAATAGGGTAAATGTGACAGAGGAATAAATCATGAAAGGTGGGTCAGTGGATTGAGTGGTCATTGAAAAAGATGTATGCCCGACTTGCAAGCCAATGCAACTCCTTGTGGAACTGTCTCTATTCCTTACTTGTTCTAACAAGGTGATGCTTAATTGCATTCAGAACATATATTTCAATTATGCCTTGTCTTAATGATTCTTCTTATGAGATGCGACAGAAAAGTAATGTTTGTCAAAGTTTACAATTAAATACATCTTTCTTGCATGCTAAAATACATACATTGTCAGCCTTTTGGCTTGACGTTGTGCACGGCAAGACCTCAATTCAGTGTTCATGTCCCCCCCCAAAAAAGGTTCTAATCATTAACATACCGATTGAATGTTGTTTCTCCCTGAATTAGCATATGAAGGTGCACTCTGAAAAAAGTGGGAGGACTAATGAAAGCAGTGGGGCTACTCCGTCTGCACTCAATGGCCCTCGAATTCAGCACTGTCATAATTCTTGATTACTATCTACCACACAAGTAACAGTTCCTGTCCCATCAATTCATGTTCTGTGTGCAAGATACATTCTAACAATGTTAATAATACATCTTGTATCTCTTGTAATGTAAAGATAACATTTTGTGTTTACATAGCATTCAGTCGATGTTCTATTTCTCGCAATTAACATTTTACCCAGACCTTTTACAAATTGCTTAAAAACGAAGTATATTGAATTTGAATCATAACATACTTTTCAATTATTTTAACATAAAGGCACATACTTCAAATAATCACATTGTCATTTATTGTTGTAATATAAATCAAGAGTTAGGGGAAGACATATAAAAAAGTAAAACAGACCTATTAACGCATATCTAGTAAGATTATACCCAAATAATATTTAACTAAAAGAAATTCTTCAACATTTACATTGCAATTGTTATACTATTACATTTTTGTATAATCAATATAGTTTCCAAACATTAGGAAACAAAAATTGAAACATGCTTTTAAACAATTCTAAAGACCTCTACACATCATTTGAATATTGATGTTAACCTTTCAACAAGTTCAACTTTTGGAGGACAAACTACTTTTGCAATGTTCTGTGGCATAGACTGGTGTCATGACCCTTGCCTCTGGCCCTCACTGGCAAGTCAGCCTTCCAGTTAGGGCCAGGTCAAATTCCTTAAAACCTCATCCAAGACTCCTTTGGTGCCAGGCTCATAACCATCATGAAGACCAACATTAGAATGGGACTATTTACTTGGGACTTTTTAACTTGGGGGGTTGAGCCAACATGGAGGCACACACATAGCACAGTTACAAGGAACGGACATATGCGGTCTACTCTTTTGGGTGTGGCAGGCCTGGGACTACTTTACCTGGACTACTTTGGGTGTGGCAGGCCTGGGACTATTTTACCTGGACTACTTTACCTGAGACTATTTAAACCACACCCAAACAGCAGAACATGCTTTGCGTTATTCTGCTGTGGGCAGCGTAATGCTCACCGTGTACAGTTCTTTGAAGCCAGCTTACCTGAAACCAAGGACCTGCAGAGAGAGAAAGAACACTACGAAACTTACCTGGAACAGTAGCCTGTCTTCAATCCACCGCTGACTTCAGTTCCACTCACCTGAAGGTACAAACTCCATCATCCGGCACTACATGCATCCTGGAATACCATAACTTGGAAAGAGGAGGAAGAAAGACAGCATTAGTAAGCGTTTACTCATGTTTCCTCCCCAATGAAGAAAGCCACACAATTCTTACCTGGGTAGTCATCTCCTGGTCAGTATCATTGCTGAAACATTATGGTGCTCGGCGAGGAACATTGCAACCTGCATGTCGAGAAAAGACACAGGTTAGCAATATAAAAGGCGAAACAGCGCTGCGCATCGCGCATTACTCACCGGATAGCATTGCGCACCTACCGGCCCATGCTCATCTTCAAACTGCATGACAACACTAAAATACCTTTCCATACCTAAAAGGAAAGAAGCAAGACATTATTATTCGAATTAAGAGGAACATAAGAACTGCATATAAAGACTGTAAAGCAGCAAACCTACGTAGTCGCAGCAGGCCTGGATTCCCACAAGGGGGCTTGCACCAGTGAAGTAACTTGGTCGCTGCTCACCCCCCCCATGTACACGCCCCTGCCACGAGGAGCAGGACAGAGAATCCACCTTTTACAATATTAAGGTGAGGAGAGGGCCCAAGGGGGAGGAAGGAGTTGAGGCCAAGGGAGGTGGGAAAATGTAAAGAAAATCTGGTATTGAATCCAGCTCTCCTATATTGCAGACCCATCTTTAACCAGAGGCCTTACCAAGGGACTGGGAGAGGGTTCGAGAGTGCAAATCATCCAACCAGGGCTGGGCGGCGTCCCCGTGGATACCAGGTGAGCGTAACAACTGGGCCCTGGAAATAAAATCTGCAGCCATTCCATCCGTATGCATGGACAGCACAGTCATAGTCAGATCTTTAACAAATTGAAAATCCATCTGCTGGAATATTGGCTTTGCAACCCATTATTTGCTTCTTTTTGTAAATGCCATTTTATAACAAAAAGCATCCTGAAAGTTCCTGCAGTTTTGGCTTGTTCCCTTCCATCATCTCACTGTGTGCAAGTACAGCCAGTCTTGTTCTGGCCTCCATACCGTCTATGCCAAAATGCAACCTTTTAGGCTTGTACTTTAGGCAATTTTACGGAATAACTCCAAATCCCCAGTGTGGCAGAATTCAGTGAGTCTCTTCATATCACTTGATAGAGGTTTGTCGTACACAATCTTCTCGAGTGCTGCGTGAGCAGGGTAGCCTGTCACCAACCACATTTTCTTATGCTCCTTACTCAAAGGTCCATGTACACATTCATGGAAATGTTTGTTTTCCTCCCAAGAGTGTATGTTTTGAACAATGTTGCAGCATTGACCGCCACTTTTCAAGAAGAATATCTACAGATCCATCACAAGTTTTTGAGCTCCACCAAAGATGGTTGCTGGTTGACTGTGAAATTTGTTCTGTACCCTTTTTTTATACCACCAGCTGTATATTTTTCAGAAATTGATTTTGCGAAATTCCATATATCATATTGATACTGTGGGAACTTCTCTCGAATGGCCTTTTTCATTTCAATGTGCCTGTCAGGGGCTATCAGGTCTATTTGCTTTCCCCTGGATTGCAGACGTTCAATGGGTTTAATGGAACCATATTTTTCCATGGCAACAGAAGATGTACATTCAGACACTTGCACAACGACTGAACTCACTATTTGTTTGCTTTCCATATCTGGTGGTAAGTGCAGTATTTTTCTGAAAAACCAGGACTGTTGCACTGTACATCACCAGCAAGCCTGAGCCTTTTTTCAGAGAGAGCATTTTCCGTTGCTATCTGTTCGAGATTCCAGGCCTGGCTAATAGCAGGGAACAAGAAATCTTTCCGATATTTGCAGTACTGTGGGACTAAAGTCCCACAAATTTACAGAAACTAATAATTGTACTTAACGTTGATTCGCTAAACAACAAAGCAGATGAACAAAGTACATTTCCAGCAAGCATTTTTCCAAGGGTAGGTTGGGTAGGCCATGAAAATGTCTTATGATTGTGGGCACAGCTAGCCTTGTTCTTCAGGTTGGTGCCTTTGACTACATGAGTAAAATTAACCAATTGGGCCTCACATATCTTCCTACGTAATTGATTATTGCATTGAATCATTTTGATAATCCCTAGCAGGCAGCAGTCGAATACAAGGTATGTTGGCTCTCTTAATAGCCAATCATTCTGTAGTACAGTGGTTTGTGATTCGATCGCAGAGGACAAGTCCTCCACACTAGGAAGAGTGAAGTCCAGATCACGAACACATTCATCGATCAATTGCGAAAATGATTCAGTTATTTCAGTCTGTGATATTTCCGGATTTTCTGTATATATTAGGGAAACAGGTAACATTGGGCCTCATTACAAGTTAGCTGGTCCGGACTTAACGGCACCGTTTTCCAGAACGGCTAACTACGAGTTCTGTGGCCGTGTGGTGTTACATCCGGCAGGTCTGACCTGGCGGGCATAATGTCACCGGCCGCAGACGGACGCGGAAACACCGGCACCATTACCGCATGGTGCCAGTGTTTCCGCGGCCCCCATTACCGTGGAGTCCTGTGGGACTCCACGGGAGTAACAGAATGTCGGCGCTGGAATTACCGGCCCACCGGGGTTGGTAAATCCCCAGGAGTCCGGCGGCAGCCTGCTGGTTTTACCAGCACGGCTACTGCCGGACTCGTAATTAGGGACACTGTCTCTTTCTTCGGTTTACATTTTTTAGAGGTTGTGAATTGTGTGAGTGGGTCTGCAAGCAATTCTGAAATAGCTTCTGTGTTGTTTGTCTCTTATGGGTGATGTTGTGGACTGTAACAATGATCCATGGTTACTTTCCATGGGTCACTGGTGACATACAATTCAAATTTCAGCCACTGGATATCTGTATCGCAACTCTGAATCTTGAAAGGAGCATGCTTAGCCTTAAAATGTAGATGCTCCCAAGTGACTTTGGTATGGCTAGCAACATCTTTAGTTTGTGTTGTTGTCTGAGTCCGTCTGCTCCTCCTCTTCCAAGTCCTCTAATCGATTTTTTTAAAACATGCTTAATTTATAGCACAGATACAGAATATATGATTTACAACCACAAAATGTAATTTCAATTAAATAACTTCTAAACAACTTCTTTTTTTTTAAATAAACTGACTGCAGTTTATACTTGTTTTCCTACTTTGCCTTGCTACAGTCAATTTTGATTTGTCGACCACAAGACCTAGCTGAAAAAGAGCATTTTCAAAATGTATAAACCAAGCAATTGGCTCTTCCATTTCTAGAAACATATATACATATTTACAAATAGAACCTCATTTCCATGTGTAAACCATTGAAACATATTACAAATTACATGAAAGGGAAAGTGGCTGATAACTGATCTTTTACAATATCTTATGTATACCTCTAGTGCATGTGTCTCTTCAATTTCGACCGCTTCAGTAGGACATTCCTTGTATATAACAAATTCAACAAACATAGTTAAATTCTTAAACAATTTAATGTTATTATCTTTGATCTCACAAAGTACATCTTGAGAATGTTGTTTTAATTATTGTCCTCCTTGCAACATCGGTTAAACGTAGAAAAATGATACGGTTAATCATTGGAAAAGATTTTTACATTCTTAATTAGATAAAGTCGAACACGTGTACATGTAACATATTAAAAATACATATTTCAAATACCTGATAAGCTTCCGAGATGTCACAGGGAGTTGGTGTAATCTCAAACCCTTAATATCCATGTTATATATCGCCCCCCGGGCCCAACTGGGACATTTGAGGAAGATATTAATACTATTCTATCTAGTAACCTCAAAAGTTCAACACAAGTATTACTACTATGTGACCTTAACCTGGGTTTCAATGACCGTTCGGATCAGCCTGCCTTGGCAACGCCAAATATTCTATCAGAACTTGGCTTGCCAACATCCTTTCCATCTCACTGCTAGCCTGGACCGACCACTACCTACTCTCATTTACGCTCTCTACCAACAGACCCCTGCCCACACCTGCCCCTATGGCTCCACCTACACTAACTAGAAATAAAATAGAGTATCACAGCAGAAAGGCTTATCCCTGCTTTACTCCCCACCCTTAACTCACTTCCTGACAGCGCTGGCCCAGAGAGCTTGGTTGAGGAGTATAATAAAATTATGGCCTCCTCCTTGGATCAGACCCCCCGCCTCAAACTTAGACCAAGTAAGCCAAAAAAACATCTGAACAAATGGTTTACACCATTCTTAAAAAATCTAAGACAACAAAAAAGAAATTGCGAGGCTGCTTGGAAACTACTACCATCGGAACCCAACAAACTAAAGCTTACCAAACTTTCTTCCCTCTAGAAAAAAGAAATCTGCCTAGCTAAACGGGCATCCTACGACACTCGTATCTCCCAAGCTAATTCCAATATGAAAGAATTATTTACTATTCTTAAAGAATTAGAGACTCCCATCGCAATACCAGACACTTGTACCAAAGATAAAAAATGGTGCTCAGATATCCAACATGCCCTCGCCAATAAAGTATCTACCTTACAAAATAAAATATCCCAAAAGAAAGCTTCTCTAAAGGACCCACCATCACCTAAAATAACTAGGAACACCGCTGAAGTCCAACCTACCCGATTCAACTTCTCCAAAGTATCTATCCTCGAGGTGGAAAGAATTATTCTGTCCCTCAAACCATCCAATTGTCAGGGGGATCTCTGTCCAGCACAGCTCATCAAGGATGCGGCTCCAGACCTATCCCTCTTCATATCCAAGCTTATCAATGCTTGCTTTGCCACCAGCACCATCCCCACTAACCTCAAACAATCATGGCTACTCCCACTCTTGAAAAAAACGGCTCTAGATCCCTCAACACCTACCAACTATAGGCCAATTACAACAGTCCCTTTTCTTCTAAAAATACTAGACAAGGTGGATTACACGCAAATACAAAAATATTTGGAATTAGACCACCTGTTAGGAGCTAGACAATCAGGCTTCCGTCCACAACATAGAACAGAGTCTGCCCTCATCGATCTCAAGACCCAAGTAGATGAGCTTAGAGACAGTGGTAAATCAGCTTTGCTCCTCCTCCTGGACCTTTCAGCTGCGTTCGATTTGGTGGATCATTGTAACGCTCACCTGGTATCCATGGGGACGTCACTCAGCCTGTTTTGACCTCTTACGACCTTGAACCCTTCCCTGGAGTCTACTCGACTGGAGACTGGGCCTGAAACACAGGATTGGTAGAGTTTAACTCCCTTTTGTCTCTGTGTGCTTGAACCCTTTCTTCCCCGGGGTCCAACCCTTCCCTTTGATCCACAGCTCACCTTGTTTTCTTGGAAAGTGTGCTCTCCGTCCTGCTTTCAGCGCAGGGGCGCGTTGATTGATGCGGGCTCGTTGCTGCCTAGTTACTTCACTGGCAAGAGTCCGACAAGTATAATGAGTCTTTTGAACAGTTCTCTAACTTCGTTCCTTTCCTTCCTGAGATGATGGCCGGCGTCCGGGGATGAGACGTGCTGCTGAGATGAGTAGCGCTGAAGGTGAATGAGAGTGTGATGCGCGATGCAACCCTTTTGTATTGAACTGAGTTATTTTCCTGTATCTTTTAGGTGCTACAACGTTTTCAGCGTGGATGCTGGTTATGAAGAAGAAATGCGGGGAGTAAGCACGGTATGCAGCGCCTCTAGATGTTTCCACGCTAATCTGGAGTGTCTTTTCCCTCTTGCAGATGGATGAGAAGTTCCGGAGACAGAGTTCTCCCTGAGCGGCTGGGATTCAGGTAAGCGTTTGAAGCTCGTACAGTCTTTAAAAATAAGCGATTTGCTGAATGCTTGCTAATGCCTTTTTTCTGTTCTTTTTTTTCCCTTTTCCTTAGGAATCGGCGTGCCGGGATGGGAATGACACCGCCGAAGATGCCCGCAGAACAGAAGAAGCAATGAATGATGGGCAGAAGCGCCGCAAGGTAAGGCTGTTCCTAACAGTGTTCTTGTTCTTGCAGGAGCTGAACGCAGAAGAAAGATGCAGGCCTACTGGAGACCGATCCGAACACGGTGAGTGTCATGCTGCAGGTGCAGAAAACACAAAGCATGTTTCTCAGCCTAGGAGTGGCTTAAATAGTCTCTGGATATCCCAGGTGTCTCTGGGCTGAACCACACCCAAAAGACAAGACTGCACATGCAGTTCTGGGAACCGAAATATGTGGGGGCATCCATCTTGTCCCCATCAAAGCACTACAAGTCCAATTCCCAATGTGATCCTATGGGAGTGAGTGAGTCTGGTGCCACAAGCGCCAAGTCTGACTCCAAGTGGGTCTTTGGAGGGATGGAGAGGCCCTTGAGGGCCATGTAGGTGATCGTGGCTTGGCTCCAGCCTGACATCTTGGAGAGCTGGGGACATGAGGGGCAGGAATCAGGACAATCATACAATTGTATGTAACCATCTCGACACAGCAGCACACTTCTCCCAGGATGCCATAACCTGGATTAGAAGTGGCAGAACAATGAGGGTCTTCTCGCCCTTAGCAGCGGCATACCCCATACCCATCCCCTGCGGCGTGCCACAGGGGTCCTGTGTCTCGCCCACACTGTACAATATTTTTACGAAGCCCCTTTTCGATGATCTGGACCATCTCAGTATCATCTACACTAACTATGCAGATAATACTCAGATCCTCCCCCCACTTTCAGGGGATTATGACAAGGATTTGGCCTTGGTGAACAGAGTGTACATCGTCATCCAGGAATGGATGGCCATTCACAGTCTATGCCTGAATGATGATAAAACAGAACTCATCATCGTGGGTACCCTTACTAACCTAAGAAAACTAGGACCTGATTACTCTTCATTCATAATTGACGGTAAACTCATTAAGGTAGCACAGGAGGTAAAAACATTAGATTTTTATCTTGACTCTTCTCTCTCCTTCTCCAAACAGGTCAACACGCTAGCGTCCTCTACGGCCTACACGTGTAAACTCATTAGAACCGGTAAGCCATTTCTCTGCAACAACAGCTGCACCATCCTGGCCAGAGCCCTCATCCTGTTCCGTTTGGATTATTGCAACGCCCTGTACATAGGCTCTAACAAATCCATCATTAGAAGAATCCAAACCCTACAAAACAATTCCCTTAGAGCGACACTAGGTATCTCCAGAAGAAAGCACATCTCTGAGAGTAGACGACAGAATAACTGGCTCCCGACCAATGACAAAATCCTCCTAAAAACTCTGTCGCTTACCCATAAATCTCTTAACAACACCACCCCTATCTACCTCTCTGAGAGATTCCACAAACAGACATCCTTAAGACCAACCAGATCAGCAAACAGGGATTGTCCATCCTAGATTCAAACTATCCACGATTGGAGGTAACAGTTTCCCTGTTAAAGCGGCCAAACTATGGAACTCCCTGCCTCCTACACTGAGAATAGACCAGTCCTACCAAAATTTTAGAACCAATACTATCTTGTGGCTGAAATCCAACAACCTCTAATTCGCACGATAACCCTCTGCCTGCGCAACTGAATTGCAACTAGTAATGCCCACTGGCTATCCCCATGGCTGTAACCGCAATTTTCTGTACTATGTCCATAATAGCCGTAAATATCTGTATATCCTGCCTTTGTAAGAAATGTATTTCACTTCATGATTCACTACCGGCTACTCCCCCCCCCCCGCGGTAACTATAACTTTGTACACAATGCCTTGTAATATCTGTAAATATCTGTATACCCTGCTTTGCAAGGAATGTATCTCACTTTATGACTCTCTGTAACTAAGCTTCGCATTTTTTTGTAACTGCTGCACCCTGATACCCTTGGGTCTGGTGCGCATTATAAATAATAAAACAAACAAACAAACAAGATCATCCTGTAAAACATAGTGAGTAAATTGTTGCCGCCTAAAGTATGTCACGTTGTAATGTTTTTTTTTGTTGCACCTATTGAGCTTTGGGTAGGCAGCGAAAGTTTATTAATGAAAACATAAACCAATCAGATAATGAAAGTTTCCATGTAATTAATTTACAAAGTACATTTTTGTGATGGATTTCTTTCATTGTTGCATGTGTGTGGGTGATAAACACAACAAGCCTGTTAATCAAATGCTTTGCAATTGGTTGACAGTTTTCTAAATTCTAAAGAAACAATCGCTTATCTTAATTCTAAACAAAATATTATTAATAACAAACTATTAATATATTTAAATACATTCTCACTTCTCATATCTCATCCTCCAGGCCATTTCCAAGAGAAGAATAGTATGTTGCTGAAGTTCCAGCATCCCACTATATCAAAATAATTGTTATAATAATGATGTAAAAGCAAATATTTAAAAAAATGACATGCAAAAGATGTTCGATATTGAGATAGAATCTTACGTGCGAGTTTGTATCAATAGCTTATATTACACATAACAAAGTTGAACTTGACCATATAAATGTATTGTGTAGTCGCATCCAAAGGATCACCATAAAGAATTACTTGAAAGGTGAGTGAGGTTGCTGTTGACTCTGGATTAGTGGTCGATGTTGAATCTCAGTCCTTTATTCAAAGCATATATTCATAACAGTGCTCAATAAAAATGTACATTAGTATTAAAATGTAGACCAAATCAAACACTCTAAAATAAGTTTATGTGCATATCGCTTGGCCTCACAGTTTGGATATCTGACGTGTTTCTGGTTTCCTCTGTGGTAACGGTCTGCACTTACATTTGTGTGGTCTACTTAAAGATAGACATGGTAATTAAAACATTTACCCTCCAAGAACTATTTCAGATGACGCTATATACGTTTTTGGAAAGGCTCCCATTGCACTGAACTATTTGTGTATTTCCAAAGTAGGGATAAACTAAGTGGTCTAAAGTGAAAAATGTAGTCTGGGGCAATGCTTTTTAGTGTACTTTGATGTTTTGTACATATCTTCTGAGAAGTGCATGCTGCAGATGTGGAATCGATTGCCCCTCACATCATCCAAGACATCCTTGGCTCTGCTTTTAATCTCGGACACTGGAAATCCGCAGTTCAACAGCCAAGTTCTTATTAAATTTAAATCCTTTGGAAATAAATGCATAAATGTACCATGATTTTTTTACATGGCTGACATTAGGGCAACCAAAAACCATACATGATTGTTCTTAGGATCTGTTAAAAAAAATATAAATATGACAATTAATAAATTATCATAGTGAGTAAATCAACCATCACATAGCTTTAATAGATTTAAGCGGATCTAACCATCACAGTGATGAAATTAGTCAAAAATCAACTAAACGTACCAGGCAGGGGATACTGCATGTGGGCGCTGATGTTAACATAAGTTTGAACAAGAACTTGCTTAAGGAAGAAAGAGGGATACAGGAGTTAACTGAACAACAGAATTTGTAACTATTTTCGGAATATGATGAGGGGTTCCAGATTCCTAATATGAAATGGTAATGAGTGCCATAGCCGTGGTCCGGCCACCAGTTTCCTCTGCTAATGTAATTAGATGAAGCAATAGTCAAAAGGTTTATGTTTGAGGAAGTCAGCGAACACGAAGGTTGGTAGGATAACAATTTTTGAGGCAGGTATTGAGGGGCTATTTTATGACGACATTTGAAGACCAGTCTGAGAGTTTGGAAAGTGATATACTAATGATCGGGCGCCAGTGCAAAGCACCATGAAAATTAGAGGTGGGAGCATGTTTGGGTAGTTTGTATATAAGCCCTACTGCAGCATTCTGAGCTTTTTGAAGACTGCTTAATAGGACTTTGGGCAAGCCCACGAATAAGGCGTTAGCAAAGGCGCCTACATATGTACTGGACTCAGAGATGCATATATATATAGAGAGAGAGAGAGAGAGAGAGAGAGAGAGATGGGAGAGAGCACAGAAAGACAGAGCCAGTGGGAAATAAACAGATTGGTGAACCGAGACATAGTCAATCAGACAGACACTATTAGGAAAATACGTGAGAAGGCAGCTTGATAGACGATTGGGATCAATGAAATAGACAGAGAATTGATTGATTGATAGGGAGGCGAGAATTTGTACTGGAACATGACGGAGCTGTAACATGTAGTCAAGCCCATTGGCATTGTTATGTGGGAGGACTTTAAGGTAGTTGGAAAGTAAATTGAGGGGATGCAAGGGAGGGGAAACACAAATAAAGTAGAATGCACTAGAAATATCCCATACACAGATATTGATTGATTTGATTGATATGTTATTTATAATTTGCCTATACACAAGTGTTTCAAGGGGCAGCCAGGCAAGGGGAAAAAGGGAGAACAAGAGAAACAATCTTTCTAGGCCTAGTATCATTTATTTCGTGCAAGTGCGCAGACAAGAAGTGCAGGGGAAGGGTACAGGGAAAAGTGCACCCAGAGAAGCAGGGCCCTTAGTTAAGTGCAAGGAAGTATGGGACTCAAAGGGAATCACACCCAGGTAGTCCACGGTAGGCCAGGCAGCAGTGCAGGAAGGCCAACAGGCAGTTGCAGGGGGACTGGACAGGGGGGGCCTGGTGTCCTGTATGACTCAGAGAAACACAAAGCAGCCAGTCAGTATACCGGTGCTGGGGGAGAGAAGGTTAGCACTGGAGAGGCAAAATGAAGGAAGAGGAGAAAAGGAAGGTCTTGAGGAGAGAGGTAGGTAGGCTATTCCAGAAGGAATATGTTTCTTTCTTGCCTGCTTGCTAATGTCTCAAGATATGAAATTGGCAATGAATGGTTCCACAGCAACCCCGCACCTGAGAGGCTACCTACTGTCTAACACTCGGCAAAGGGTGATGTTTTACTATGTGCTTGTATGGCTATTCAGGATGCTGACTCCACAAAGACCTGCCACTTATTGTCAAAGAAGCCACAGCATTGTGCACATACTGAGCAGGCCGATTTTCCTCTCCTTTCAACATATGCATCGCACAAAGCCGTGTCCAACTCAAGGTTGTAAAAGCACAGAGGTAAGTTCACCGAACACAAGCTAAAAAAAGACAGTCACGGCCCATGCACATAATCCACCATCAGTGCTCTGGAAATACGTCTAATACCCAAAACACAGTACAACTGCTTGGTTGTCCTGTTCAATTGAAGGACATGCATGAGTCACAACCAGGAAAATAAATTAATCCAGCATGTTTACTGACAGATTACAGTCATCCATAATCAACCACCCAAATTGAACAACAATGGCTGATGAAAAAACACATCCATCTGAAACAATCAAGTTTAAATCCACAAAATCCAACTATAGGTATGGAAGATTTTTCTGTACTAGCACCACCACATTTTGGTATGGCAGACGCAGCAAGTTCAAAACTGAGATGGTCAAGATGGATGCAAGATTTTGAAGTATTGACGCCCTAGGCTCACTGGATGAGAGATGCAAAAAGGGCACTTAACATTGGCTGCAGACACATCTGTTTGAGATGTAATTTCTGAAATACTGGAAGAGAACACAGGCACATCAAGAACTGAAACAGCAACTAAATGATCATTTTGTTATCTATAAAAACATAGACTGTGAACGTCATGTTATTCACACTACAGCACAACAGAAAGGTCAATACGTGGACAATTTGGTAGCATCACTCTGTGCCAGAGTAAGGTACTGTGGTTTCTAACTATATTCTAATGACAAAGCCATGAAATCCCAGGTGATAGCCGGCTGTGCATCCTCTGCATTTAGAAAATAACTTCAAAAACTACACACATTAACTGAAATACTTACAATGGCTGGCACTGCCATGGCCCTCGATTTCCACATGAATATGGCGGAGAAGCTGAAAATCACTTCCAATGCATCCATACATAAAATCCTGACTAAACCAACACGAGGCAATGGTGCAAAAAGAACATGTTACAGATGGAGCTATGATTTTCCACATGAAGGGAATTGCCCAACATTAGGGCAAGCAGGCTCTGCATGTGCAAGGAAAAATCACTTTCGCTCAGAGACACAAACTTCCAAAACGTACACAAGAGAAAAAACAACTGCCCGGGGTCATTCTCCTCCACTCTGGCATAGAAATGATCAAGGGAATCACCACCAGAAGATATGAAAACCAAAAAGCAAATGATCAAAATCACCAGAAAGACAACACAGATCTAGGAGGAACATACACTGTATAGAACAATATCACGGTCAACAAGTGAGTCGGACACTGCATCAAATCATGAAAGAAAGAAAGGATATGTATTTACAATTGGAAATCCAAAAGCAGTCGAACATAGCCCCATACTAAGATTAACAATACATGAACAAACATATGACTTCTTAATAGACATGGCGGTCAGATTAAAAGTTATAAATGAAAGTCAATGCTGAGCTACGAAAGCCACCAAGACTGCACGAAGCCCAAGTAGATGTATATATGCCTATGGCTCGAAACAACCTTTCCAGTGCAAACGGATATGCACAGCTAGTTGCTCATACAAATTTCGGTCATTAAAACTGATATGAGGTGTGCATGTATACTGAGTTTCAAAACAGCAATCCAGATGGGTCTCATACGTATGTTATGTCAGTTAATCCCAACTCAGTACAGACACACAAAGAAGATGGAAGCACTGTTCCCATTGTTATTTCAAGGTATTAGAACTGTCAAGAAAAACTACACATTGGGCCTCATTACACGTTGTGCGGTAAGGGAATAACGGTACCGGTAAGCGATTACCAGTACCGCTAAATCCCACACCTAATTACGTCCCGGACTTGCCGCTATTAGCGCAACCGGTAAGTAAGGTGCCACTAATAGCGGCAAGTCTGTGTGCGCGCGACTCCCAGCGGCATGGCGCTAATAGCATGCCATCACAAGCCATGCGGACATGGCAATAGCGGCATGGGAAGGACCCAAAAACCCCTTACCGGCATGGCGCTAATACCGGCATCGCGAACCACCCGTTAAGAGACCTGAGCAGTGTTCCCACCTGCCACAGGTGGACACATCCAGCACAGGTGGAGGCGATGGAGACTTACAGCACAAAAGAGCACACCACACCCCTTCCCACACAAAAATGGTTCCAATACTGCCAGCTTTACATGGGCTGGAGGACATGATTGCAGTGCGGCAGCACCAACAACAGGCAGCACAGAGGAGACGCAGGATGAGGAGGAGGAGGAGTAGGAGAAGGAGGAGGGCAAGACAGGCGCAGCAAGCACCACCAGGGCACCCAGTAATACCACAGAGCCAGCCACCAATTTCCAGGATCCAAGCCAGTCCATTTAACCAAACACCTGAGCACATACATACCCCATACCGTCTGCACCGGGATACCATCACCAGCATCGTGGATAAGATACATGACGACAGCGTGAGCCTCATAGACATCAGAACTGCAATCCCCCCTCCAGTGAAGGTGGTGACTGCGCTCCACTTCCTGGCCACAGGCTCGTAGCAGCATGCTGTGTGGCAGATGCATGGCATCTCACAACCAGTATTCCCATGCACGCCGAACCAGGTACACAATGCCCTCCTGAAGCTTGGACATGAACACACATTCCTGCCACGGAATGCCCAGGAGATAGCAAACACCAAATTTGGCATCTATTCACTTGCAACCATCCCAAATAGCATCGGGGCCATCAACTGTACCCATGTGTAATTGGTGGTCCCACATCACAATGAAGTAGTCCACCAAAACAGAAAATAATTTCACTCAATCATTGGCCGAATGGCATGTGACGCAAATAAGAGAATCACACATTGTTGCCCCAGACATCCCGGATCAACCCATGATTCAATGGTCCTGCAGAACTCTACCATACCAAGCGACATTGAGCGACAAGCTGGCCAACGATCTTGGGAACTTGGTGAGTAGCAGGGCATGCACAGGGCGGTGTGATTGGGGGGGAGAGAACGATACACCAACTATGAGTTGGCTGTCGTGCGTGGGACAAATGGTCATACAGATGTACGTCAATGTACATTGGGGGACGCCACAATGTACTTGAGAAGACCCCACATGAAATGTGAAGCTGCACAACATTGAATACAATCCAACATTTGAAACATTACACATCCATCCACACCCACATTTCACATCATGCCACACCACATAATACACAAATCATCAGCATGCCGTCAGGACAATCATACAGAATTTGGGCAGCACAACATCAATACCGCAGTGTGCCCTAGAATGCATGCAAAGGGATCGCCCCTAGCCATAGCATCTGACCACAAACCCATAGCACCACTGAAGTGATGCTTTGCAGCATAGCAACATGGATGTAGGAATGGCAGTACACTGCCATAGCGATACGAAAATTGCCTGGGCCCAAGGACACCTGAGACCTGGCCTCACCCAGGACATTTCCATTACTGTCGGAGGCATGTTTCGGCCATGTCGACTTGCATGGTCTAGCTCAGCCTTGTACATTGCAGTCACGCAGATCGTCTGCATGCATGCTGTCAGTTGTGACTTCCAATCACAATGCAAAGAAGATATGTGTGACATGTACAGGCCACAGCAGAGGTGGCCGGTAACAGGTACCCATTCTTCACCCCATGCAGGCAAAGCTGGCCATCCCCTGAAGAGGTACCACCTAACCCCTGTATGGAACCCACAGAAACAGCAGGAAGAGGACAACAATATTGCACATACCCGTACCTGCGTCGTGACGGAGCAGGCATTCGGCCTCTCCAACACACAGCTCTGGTGCCTAAGCCTGCCGGGTGAGGCTCTCCTGTACGGCCATGACAAAGTGCCAAAGATAACCATGGCATGTGTGATGCAGCACAAAAAGTGCATCAGATGGAATGTGCCTATGCCATCTGACATGCAAGCGCCAGATGAGGATGATGTGGATGGTGATGAGGATGGTTGAAATGTCCCGCCAGGACATGCAAGAGGCAATATCCAGGAGGGACACAATGTGCGTCAGCATCTGATGTATCAGATTCCATGAGATCCAAGGTAAAACTATTATGGATGCAGATGGGTATTTTTGCCCTGATGCATGTGGTGAGTCCCACAAAGAACCATCTCCCCAATACAGTACACATACACAATGATGAAGAACAACCCTGTGTTTCAACTTTTCAACAGTGTATTGTGAACAAAAATCAAACAAAAAGTGCATGGTCCCAACTGTGCAAATGACCTTATCCCCCTGCCCCCACAACACTCCCAAAAACACCCTTACCCCCCCCACAACACTCCCAAAAACACCCTTACCCCCCTCCCCCCACAACACTCCCAAAAACATCTTTACCCCCTCCCCCCACAACACTCCCAAAAACACCCTTACCCCCCTGCCCCCACAACACCCCCACGTGAGCCTCATGGTGTGTACATGTCCTTCTCCACATGTGCCACCTAGTCCTTGCTGGCCCTAATTCGCAGTGCCTCCTCCGCCATTGGGTGGTTGGGATGTGGTGCGCCTCGGGTTGCGCAGAGAGCGGCGCAGGGGGCTTGTTTGCCTTGAACTCCCAGAGGAGGAGGTGCCCGGTTCATCCTGTGTTGTGGGTGGGCATCGGCGCTCAATCGCGTCCGCTATATGGATCATGGCCTGCCTGAGTTGGGCCATCTCATTGCAAATCCTGTTCGTGCATGCCTCCATGCCCTCCCTTGTTTGCCTTGCAAAGATACTGAGGTCCTCCCTCAGACGGGCTGACTCAGCCACATGCTGCCCTACCAGCCCAGTGATCTCTGCCTGCCTCTGGCTGATGGACGCAAGGTCATGCTGCGTGCTACGGGCTGGTGGGATGACTGCAGCGCCTTGATCCATGCCACTGGCATCAGGTGAGGACACCTGGGGGCGCCATGCCCCTTCCAGGGTGTTGGGGGCTGATGCTCCATGGATACCTGACCCTGATGACAACATTGGGCTTTCCTCAATGGAGCGTGTTGGGCTGGGGGTGTGGCTTCGATCCACAATGTCGAGTGCTTCATCCTCGTCCGAAGGTGGTGCAGTGGCTGCTGCCTCACCAGTTGAACTGGTGGCAGCAGAGTGCGTGCCCTCCATGCTAATTTCACATGCAGAGGGACACACTGCCGTGGGTGCTACGATGGCAGCAGGCATAGCCTCAGGCTGCGTGGAACTTGTGCTCCTCCTGCCTTTGTCCCTCTGCTGATGGACACTCCTCCCGGTTCCCCTTGAGGTGGTGGCGGTGTCCCCTGTGGCATCTCTACTGGGCTTTTTGGTAGATGGGGGAGCAGGTGTCGCAGTGCGTGTGTCCTCAGTTTCTGTCTGTGATCCTGTAGGGGTGAGAAATGGGGATTTTCATCATTTATGGTTCAACATGCCTTATGCTGAATGCTTACGTCATGCCACTCTATGCATTGGGGCCTCATTATTGTGGATTGCGGTAAAGGGGATGTCAGGTGGGTCATGCATGAATGGGTCTGTGTTGCACGTGTATGTGGTGATGCATGCATGTATGTTTGTGGCTGGATCCGGACACATATTTGGGGGGCACCTCACACTTCACTGTGCATTTTTTGATATATACACTCACCTCCATCGGATGAAGTGGCCAACCATGCTCCATTTCTCCAACACCCTCTATGGATTCCACTCCAATTGTTGATGCGCAGATCTCCTCCCACTCACAGAGTTTCAGAGGTGATTCGCCGCCTCCTCCTGTGCCCATTGCCAAGTTGCGGTTGACTGTCAGTATGTTCCTGACACGGAGCCGGAGGTCGTCCCACCTCTTATGACAGTCCTTGACTATGCGGGTGGTGGTCCCCATCGTACTGACTTTGTTGGCAACCTCTGCCCAGATGGCCTTCTTTTTGAGGATGGTCTCCCTCCGCATGTCATTGCTGAAGACCACATTTGCATTTGCCGCTAGTGTCTCAGTCAGCATCATCAGCTCCTCATTGCTGAATTTCTCTTTACGTTGGCGCTCAGCAGTTTTTTTTACAGCATTGGGCATCTTTGGGCTGTCCTGGATGGATTTGTGTCCGAGTTTCCTGGAAAGGGGTCCTGGATGCAGAGGATGGCAATGGATTGTGTTTTTAAAGATGGCCGCCATGCTCTTTCCCGTTCCTGTGCGAAGACGCTATTTCCGGTTCCGCTTTTTAACGGTGACCGCTAATAGCGGTGACCGCAATTTGCATTCAGCGTGAAGGCGGAGGTGCTATTAGCACTTTAGTCGAAGCCGGTAATGGACTTTTTGGGGACTTTTACGGGATGGCGGTAGGGAGATTACCGGCATGGCGCTATGCTCGTGTCGCGTACTCGTAATGGTCCGCAATGAGCGGCCTCTTGCGAGGGCGGAAACGCAAATAACGCCATGCCGGTAAATGCCTTCATTTACCGCACAACATGTAATGAGGCATTGACTCAGAAGTGAAACCCCTGGCACACCACTACAAAGACGTTCCCTTTAATAAACAAAGCCAAGTGGAAGATGAACTCTACTGACTGATGAAGTTAGACACTATTGAATCTGCGAAAGGGCCCACTCCATGGGTATTACCTATAGACCCAGTGCTTACAAAAGGCTCACACAAGCACATCCACCTCTGTTTTGACAAACGTGTTCCAAATCAAGTGATTCTGAGAGAGGGGCACAAAGAATAACGGACATAATGCACTTATTAAATGGAGTCATCTTCTTCTCAAAACTAGATTTAAATAAGGACTATCATCAGCTTGAACTCAGTACCAAATCAAGATTACAACATTTAGGACCCACCTAGGATTGCTATAATACAATCATTTAAGTTTTGGGATATCCTCATCTGCAGAGATTTTCCAAGAACGAATACATGAAATAATAAGACATATACCAAACTGCATTAACTGTAGAGATCAGATGACATACGCATTTTCGGAAAATCACAAGAATCTGTGACGCCACCCTATATCAAGTGTGCAGAGCACTGGAAGAGGCCAACTTAGCATTTAATCATGTCAAATGTGACTTCATCAAGAAAACACTCAAGTTCATTGGACATGTTTTCTCTGCTAAAGGCATTGAACCAGGCAAAATTACGGCACTAACAGAAACATGCAAATTGACAAATGTCACACGGTTGTGGTCCTTTTTTGGGCCTCACTAGTGCTCTCGCTATATCTAGGACTTTGTCCATAAGTGCCCCATTGCGACATCTCATAAAGAAAAACCAGGACTGAAAGATATGGTCACAAGCATGCAAGTAATGGCAAAACGCCTTGCGTCAGCAGTCCATATGTTCTATTTGGACCTCAATTAATGTACAGAAGTCACAGTAAAAGCAAGCCCTGTTCGACTTTGAGCTATATTCGCACAAAACTCACTGGGATCCACATCTCTAAGAAGAATGGTGTCCTATGCAAGTCAGAGTCTCACTCAAACTGAACAAGCCTACTTGCACACTGAAAAGGAAAGCCTTGCAATGGTTTGGTCTTGTGAGCACTATCATCTCTTCCTATTTGGAAAACCGTTTTACGATCATCTCTGACCACCAGGCAATAACGACAATATATGCTGCTGCTCATACCAAGATGAGGGTTAAGGCTGCAAGTCTACAAATGGTCTTGCGAATGAAGAACTGGGCTACATAGGTGATGAGGAGAATTTACCAGCAGCAGAAGAAACTACAGAAGAATTGTAGAGATACCCTTAAGGAAGTCAGCAAAGACTCATAATATGACCAGCTAGATGGGTCGAACAAATGGGATAACTCCATCATATTATTTAATCAAGGGTAGATTGTAACATCTAGTCAATCCCATTTACATAGGTATATTGGAGGACTTCAAGGTGGTTGGAAAGTGAAAGGAAGTGGTGTAAGAGAGAGGCGGAAAACAGAAATAAAGTAAAATGCTCTAGAAATATCCCATGTACAGATGTATTTCTTTGTTGCCTCTTACTAATATAATTGCAAGATATCAAAGGAGCGAAGTGCCGTTTAATGGTGGCCCGATGAGGCTGAAGAGATGTACACAGGTGCATGCAGAGCAGGTGCTGGCACAAACCCTGCACAATGTCTACTCACCCCTTTCTAACCCAGGAGGGTGGTGGAATCAGGAAAACCTGCCAACTCTCTTACGTGTTTCATGTCCTCATCTTTTATTAGTAGGTAGACAGCTGCTTCCAGTTTTTCCCAAATGCAGCATTCTTTATAGTTCAATACAAAAATAACTTGCAGGTTCCATGCGTCGTTCAACAGCAGGTGGTCAATCCACTGAGCAATCTTATCTGGCCAACATACTCAAAAAGTCTGGATTCAGGGGCAATAGAAAGATTGCTCAGCAGGACAGAAGGACTAAGCCAAGTTAGTCACATGTCAGCCCCTAAAGGTCTGGCCACCTTACCGTGTTCCACATCCATACCTTCCACCTGAAACCTTTCAGAAGCGGAAAGGATACCAGCTCACATTACAAAGACACTTGCTCCAGATTGTCCTGATTTTAATAGTACACAGGTTGACTGTATCGTAGATGTATGGAGCTAAGAGATGTTGTTTCTGATCATGGACTACCTACGGACCATAAAGTATGATACTGGGCCTCTCTCCCTGCAGGAGTCACTCCTTTTAAAGATCTACAGTGAATACAATCAGGCTAAAATAAATTATAACAAGTTCTGCTTTTGTGTAGACCTGACATACGCACTACCATACTAGTACTTCATGGCCATAAAATGGCAAGAGCTGGAAATTTTGTGATTACCTGGGCATATAATAGCAGTGCCTAGAAAATGTCTATCATATACCTGTACACATGCCAAAACGGGTGGCATTGTAAATGCTTGTTTTTAACAGTACTTCAGTGCGAGGAACAGATATAAAATAAGTGGCTGGAGACACACTTGGTTAAGATATCTTTATTACTCCAGTAGCTGTTTACAGCTCCAACTAAGCGTTTAAGTGTCAAAAGACTGCTTAGATATAACACAGGCAGGCCAAGGTTTAATTTTACTGTTTGATAGAGTTAACTCAGAGATATCCCAGGAGGATGTGTTGTGGGCGGGGAGGGGCAGGTAATGGGCGGGAATGGACATTAGCATGGCCATGTGCAGTCACTGGGTGGATAAATAACCAGACAACACCATGTCTCTTTTTTCTTGAAAATACCTGACTAGCTCTGAACTGCTGGGACTTACGGGGATATACACCCCATCTCCTTGTGCAGGAAGACCCTACCACCCTTCTTATGTGACCAATAGCACAGGTTGTGACTTAGAAAGCTTTATAAGTCTCTATCCTGTCTTAAGTACACAACCCTTTCTGTGCCTGAAATGTATGAACATGTATAGAAATGTGGGTTTGTGGACTGTTAGCTAAAGCTAACTCATAATAAGCATTCCACCTTCCCCTGCCTTATGACATCCACCCCTAAATGGGTGTGTGACAGAATCCTTAAACTGTTTCCTCCTATATTCTGCATGTAATGAGCAGAACAAAACATAAACCACACAGAATGCATGGCATAGCATATAGCCATTACATTTCCCAATATGAATTTGGAGACAAATGAATGCACTGACCATTCATATGTCAATTAATACATTTGATTATGCATTTTATTTAAAAAAATATACCATATCTAAAGCTCACTTCTTTAATGCCACAGTGTTACAAATCTTGATCAATCCCTTTACAGCGTACACTTAACAATCCACATTTCTATTATGAGCTGGGGCTCAAAATAAAAACTCTTTCCAAATCCTCAGTGGGCATCATTACGAGTTGGGCGGTGCAGTAGAAATTGGTGGTGATACGGTGGTAATATTGCACACTGCTGGATTACTGCACCACCCAACTATGAGTTTGGGTAAGCTGAAGGAAAAACCTCCAGCAAGAAGCTGGAGGTAATTCCTCTGCCTTACCACCCACATCCGGCCAAATCAGTGGTATTACTGCCAGCGGTAATACTGCCAAAATCCCCCATGGAGTCCTATGGACTCCAATTAATGGGGCCTAACACCACCTACCACAACATGTAATCCATCGACAGTACCGCCGGACCAAGTGACAGTAAGAGTAATTCTGTTTGGTAGTATCTCAGTGGATTTACGGCACAGATACCACCAAACTTGTATTAGGCCCAATAACTTCTCTTTTCATGATGCCTCCAATACGCAAAGCACTATTCTCTTTGAAAAGCCAACATCAGGATTCTAAGATGGCTGCCGGGAGAGGTGCTGCGTAAAAACAGAGCTCTCCCAACCCCTGGGGCCTAAAGAGGTTAAACAACCAAAATAAGCGCTCCCCAAGCGTCGTAACTGCAAATATTCAAAGCGTGACACCCCCACCGGCAGCTCAGCTGTATGAAGGGAAACATACTCGACAATTCGGGGGTTTGAGACAAGGCAAGGACCTGGATCGATCACGGGGATAGCAGAGCCGTAAGATGAGCCCCGTCAGAAGATGCACCCCCACAGAGGCGCAACCCCCAGGAGTGCAGCAACAGGAAGCGGGTCGGTCCAAGGTTGCTAATGCCCATGGTGTGAGCGAGCAGGCGACCTTGGTCCCCGGGACCGCAGGATGGAGGAGGCGGGCCCGATGGAAGAAAGTAGGCGACGGACCGGAAGGGAAACCGGCATACGGAAGGCGCTCAAGTGGACTGTAGAGAATGAGAAGCGGTAAGGATGCGGGTGTGGGGGAACACCCTTGACCGCATATGCTGGTAGATTAGAGGCTGGGAAGAGGAGCAGAGAGACCCGGCTGCCCGCCCATACTTTACCACTCAATAAAGGAAGATCCCGAGACAAAATCAACTGCTGAGTCATTGCTGCCTCACACACCATCACTGGTGCCTCATTAGAAAAGAACCCCTTCCGAGCTCCACCGCCGAGTCAATACATTTCTGCATGCTTCACTGCCCTATTCAGGGGCTCCCAACAGCTCACTGAGAGGTGGGAGAACAGGGATTCCAACTGTAAAATCCCAGCAGCCCATAATGAACTCATCATTAACTCACCAAGACTGGTCCTGCTAACAACAACAGGGAATCCTAACAACCTACAGTGTGTTGGGTGAACCATGACTCCTCCAGCAGAACTAGTGTAAGCCACCATAACCAGATCGGATAACATTCAGACCATGAACTAGAGAGCGGGTTAGAGGGGCAGACCTTCAGTGTAAACCCTGCTGGCATCAACTGGGGCTTGTTAGGGTCTCAATTACAACAACACACAAGGGTTTCGGGTCTCGTCGGCTAATGGACATCATCTGGTAAAGGGGAGATGGCCCAGGACAGCCCCAGCACAGGGGCTTAAGAAGAGACTGTGCCACTGGACCAGGCGGGACACCTTTGGGCTCACACCTGGAGAAGGGAGGTGTGCAGTTTGGAGGTGCCCAAAGATGCAGAGGGAGACCGACACACAGGGAGGTGACTGTGTTTTGCCCCCGCCATTGGTGCGGTGGACATAGAGAATCAGAAAGAGAGCATTTCCCACTGAAGACAGTGGAGAGCAGGCGCCTCCCACAGACATCAGCCGTCACCCCCAATGCAAGGAGAAAAATTGAGCAGAGGGCAGTACCGCATGGGAAGGGTGACACCAACAGGGGACAAGTGCATCAAGAGGCCCCCACAAAGCTGTACACCAAGAGGCAAGGCGAGGAAGAAGGAGACTAGGGCATATCAGCCCCGGAAGAATACTGCCAGTGAAAACATTAAGGGGGGAACCCCCAGCAACAAGATGCCAAAACCAAAGGGAAGGACACCCAGATTCAACTGAAATCAGCAAAGAATGCACTAGATGGCAACCTACAAAAGTTATGGTGCAAAGAAGGGGAAACCCATATGGAAGAAGATCAAGTCCTGCATGGAAACTCTGCATGCGACTCTCAAGATAAGACCAGCAGCTATCAAGTAGTCACACAGGATGTCCTCCAACAGTGCTTCCAAGACTTTGGGGACAAGATAGCAAATACTATACAAACACAAATGAACAAAATGAGAGAGAACCTGTCCAGTGCGCTACAGGAGGTAAAGGGAGACATGAACAAGTTGGAAGAAAGAGTGGATGCCACGGAAAATGCTGTTCAGGAAATAGCGGATTGTTAGGGAGAATTCTCTGTTTAGGCTGAATTTCCTAACCTAGTGAGTCCCCCAGCAGCTTTGCTGGATTTCTGGAGTTTGTTTTTTCCATCCTGCCAAGAGTGAGACTCTTTTCTCCCACTCTTGGTCATGTATGTGTGTAATTCCTTTTGAAATGTCAATGTGTTCGATGGGCTATGGGGTCTTTTACTCCATAGGGTCCCATATGTTTTTCTATGTGTGTTACACCGCACCCTACGTGCCGTAACATGGGGGCGCCCTAGCGGGTCCCCCACCATAGACTCCATCCCCGGGGACTGACTACTGACTCCCCGGGCATGTAAAGTCACCATTGGCTTTACTAGACCTAAATTTACTAACAGAACTAGTACAAACCATCTTATTGTGGACGTACTAGTAGGGGTAATTCGATTACTCCTGGATCTGTTACTCGAGGGGGCACTGTCCCGTCCCCCCTCGTCGAGTTTTGGCTGGTGGCAGTGGAAACTACTTGTTATGTTCGACCCCGAACATAACCCTATGGGACTCGTCCCATTGTTGGAGATTGATACTTTTTCTCATTAATCTCTGATGTACCACCGATCTACTTATCTTAAATAGGTTTATCGAGTGGTATTTTCTGCCAGAACTCGGTTTGTAAAATGGCGTCTGTGTTCGTCTCTGTGACTCCTAAACCAAAGGTCGAGCCCTTTGTTCCACTTTTGGCGGGCTCTGTACAGAGACCCTCCAAAGTGGTGCCATTCTGTCTGGGTCACCACAGGGGTGTGGGAGGGGGTTTAGGCACCCTGGACCGAGTTGCCTTGCCAACTCCGGTCGCACTCTGCAGTGATTGGCCCAGGTGGTGAGCCTTCGCGCTCACCACTTAGCATGTGTTGATTGACAGCTAGGCTGAATGAATGGGGGTTTTCTGCATAAAAGCAGGGCTTTTGGGACTGGATCTTCAGAAGTCGCCACAGGACCTAAGAATCCGACGAGGGTAACGCTGAGCCGACCTGCACGACGACACCTCCGGTGGAGCCCTGCGGAACCGACACACCACTTCCCGACGACAGAGGAGATCTCCCGGCCGGAGAGTCTCTTCCCCTGACTGGTGGGAACAACCAGTCCCCTTTGCTTTTTATTCGCCTCAGGACGCGGTGGTCGAATTGCCCGTGCAGAAGCACCTCGGCAACCGGATAGCCACTACCACTGAACCGCGACCAAAAGGTGGTGCCTTGTGACGGAACACTCCGCGGCTGGTCTCTTCCCTGGTGGTGCACCGGACTTCATTTCCTTCGACGACGAGATCATCTCTACTCTTGGCCAAGAACCAACGTGCATCCACCACCAGGAACAACTGCCCCCGCCGGAGCTGCCCTCCACAACAAGGTACCGTGTCCGCCTGGCTTCCCTTTCGATCGGTTCGAGTGAGGTGTCTTAATCCTCTCCGTTCCGTTGGGTCGCCTCCAAGCTTTTCTCATTGTTTGTTCTGAACTGGTTCAATCCACCGATAACCATTTGCAATACAGACTTGAATGCATCTCCACTAGAGACTTTTTGGGACACCGCGCCTTGCCTCTCTCCTAGTGGGCCTGGCCTCTGAACTTTACGATCTATTGTGATTCTTGCCTTCCTGCCTTGCATTTTATCCGATAGGATCGAACTGTGTTGATTTCGTAACCTGCCTATCTTTTTCTCTCCCGTCCTAACTAATATTCGAGTGTCATCTGGGTTGAGGTATACACCTCTGTCTGAAAATAAGTGGTACCAGTAGAACCTAGAGTTGTCGATATTGCTAGGGGGATTGATCGTCTACTCCGTAGAGTAATTGTGTTTGATTTGTTTGCCGTGATTTGCCTTAGTGTTTTTCATAGACATTTTGTTATAAATAAATACCTTAAAATCTTTACACTAAGCCTCGTTGCATGTTTACTTGTCTTGCTGTGAAGAATTGCCCTATTTTGTATACTCCACATACTGCTCAACTTTTCTTGAGAGAAGTCTGACTGCTCAGCCACAGCTACCACGTGAATCTGTGTGGTGCAGACTGCTACCAAGTGGGTTCACCGCCAACGCCTGTAGTCCTAAATCTTTTGCAGTGGTCCCAGAGGGAACTGCACAGGTTTCCGCCTAACACGGATGATACGAAGAAAATAGACGAGCTGGTGGAGCACTTGTCAAGAGTGATGCAAAACCTAGAGATTCAAAGCGGAGACATGGAGAACCGGTCAATCAGAACCAATATAATTATAAAGGACCTGTCTGAGGAGGTGGGCGACAAGGACTTAAACACAATGATTAAGCAGGTTTTTGCTGACTTAATAGAGATGGAGGACAGTGCCGAGGTAAAGGTTGATGGAGCACATAGAGTTGGCCCAAAAAGGAATGAACCAGGAGCTAGGCCAGGGGACATGCAGTTTGTCCTACACAGCTATGAGCAGAAGGAAAGGGTGCTGGCAGTGGCGAGGAAAGCAGGGCCTGTCATGTACAATAGATCCAACCTGCAACTTTACCAAGACCTTGCACAGACAACACTAGCTAAGAGAAGAATGATGGGCGTGGTGGTCCCAGCATTGAGGAAGAATGAAATGCGTTACAGGTGGCCCTTCCCCTTCGGACTCCTGTTTGAATGGAACAAGAGGCAACAAAGGATCACCACATGTGAAGAAGGAAAGTGTATTTTAGGAATTGAAGATGAGGAGGAACAAGGGGGAGCCTGAGTGCTAACAAGTGATCCAATCAAGAGAAAGCAGTGGGAATAGACTAAATGCATACCTAAGAAATCCAAGAAAAAAAGAGCCCCAAATGGCCCACCTAGAACATCAGAGGCGGGAACAGAGGGGGAAAGAGACCTAACTGCACCAAGTCAAAAGATGTTCTAGATCCCTAATAACAAAGCTAAAACCAGCCTGGGGAGGGCAGTCTGAAAGGAGACAGCAGGGGAGGGAGGAGAGAAAAGGCCAACTAGGAATCGTACATGGGTCAGGGGCGACCCGCACAGGATATCACTGGGAAGAGTTGTGGGCTCAACTCCCGAGAAGGAGGTACGGAGAGGGGCAAGAGGAGGTTCGGGGAGGGGCAAGAGTCTGGTGGAGCTTGCCCAGTGAGGGGGAAGGAGGGAGGGATGAGGGGGGCAGGGAATTGGAAGGGGGAGGGAGAGGGAAGGAGGGAGAGGGAACGGGGCCAAAACTGTAGTCCATCCTCAATGGTCTTACATAGACAAGCAGAATTTGACCATGGCTAGGAAGGATATATTTAAGGTCACCTCTCTGAACATAAGAGGAATAAACTCGCCAGTAAAAAGGAAAAAGCTAGTGCAATTCCTGGGCAGCGAGGGTCAGGAATAGTAGCCCTCCAGGAAACACATATCCGAAATCAATATAAGTACATAGAATAAGGGATAAGGGGATATTGCCAAATTTTCCAAGCCAACACAGTAGGAAAGACGGGGGTGGGTTGCTGATAGCCCTATGGGATACATTGAGACTCCAAACTATCGCCTCAGAGAGGGACTCTGAGGGATGCTATTTGGCAATAATCCTCCAAGGGAGGTGGGAGACGTTCACGCTAGCAAACATATACACCCCAAACATGAGACAAGACACATTTCTATGGCAAACATTGAATAAACTGGAGGATTTTGCAAAAGGTAACATTATGGTTATGGGGGACTTAATTTAGTCTGGGACCCCAGCCTAGATAGGATGCAAAGATTTTTAGCAACCAGGACAAGCCCTCGAAGGAGTTAAAATACAAAATCGCTCACTTATCTTTAGTGGAAGGGTGGAGGGAAAAACAAGGGAACCCAAAGGGGTTCACATTGAATTCACATGTGCATAGAACCTTCTCTAGAATTGATTATGCATTTCAATAAGTTTGGGTTACGGCTCACCCAAGTTATGGAAGTCGTGATACCCAGCTCACATTCTGAAAGATTAACTACTGAAGGAGGAGGCAAGAGAAAACATGGGGGAGTACTTCTGCAATAATAGCATCAAAGGAATAAGCTAGCAAATGGTATGGGATGCTTTTAAAGCCACCTTGAGAGGGACACTCATAGCAATGAAAGCGCAAAGGGATAAACAATTAAGGTGATTAGAAGGGGAGCTGGAGGACAAGCTGAAACAGATAATGGGCCGTATGGCAGAAGAGCCAGGAGGGTCAATCAGGAGGGAATACCGGCTTGTAAGGGGCCAGCTTGAAGTTCTGCAATCGAAATCTGCCGAGAGAACCCTTGCATACCTTATGCAGAGATATTACATTAAGGCGAACAAAGCAGACCGCTTACTGGCAAGGATGCTGGGGAAGCAAGAGACTTCAAGAACCATAGTGAAAATTAAAATGGAAAGGGGTAAGGAAAGTTCAGCACTCCCTGACATTATGCAAGAATTCAAAAGATACTATTCCGAGTTATACAAGATGGATGATCCACCAGATCGAGCCCATAGAGAATATCTAGGGGAAAGTTTGTTCAAAAAGATCACTAAGTTGGAAAGGGAGGAGCTGGAAGGGGATATTACATCAGAGGAAGTTAGGAAGTTAGGGCAGCATAGTAAGTCTACCAAGGGGGAAAGCCCCAGGCCCGGACGGCTTCTTGGCAGATTTTTAGGGAAACACTAATACCACACTTGGTACCAATATTTTACTCTTTTGGGGGCAAAGGATGTATCACAAACTCAATGGAGAGAGGCCAAAGTTGTACTTCTACCGAAGCCGGGGAAAGATAGTACCCATTGCCGGTCCTATGGGCCAATTGCTCTAATCAATATCGAGATAAAAATCTACACAAAGATTTTAGCAACCGGTTAGAGCGCTTTCTACCAAAACGTATTGACCCAGACTAGTCTGGCTTTATTAAAGGGCGACAGACTAGTGACAACACCCGACGGGTCAGTTATCCCATAGAAAAGTCCAACAAAGCAGGTATCCTTGCCTATCGTAGCGTTAGGTGCCGAAAAAGCATCAGACAGGGTGGAGTGGGGATTCCTCTTCCAAACCAGGGAGAAGATGGGATTTGGTTCGAAATTCTTAGCAATGATAAAAGCAAACTATCGAAAACCCAAATTGCGCTTTGCAATCAATGGCCAGCTATCTGAGAGCATCCCGGTAACGAGAGGCACAAATCAAGGGTGTCCACTCTCCCCGCTTCTCTGCGCTATCCACTTAGAGGCCCCCCTAGCCACTATCCGGTCCAACAAGGAGATTAAAGGGATCCCCTTTGGGGAGGGAAGAACATAAAGTCACAGCATTTCAGGATAACCTGCTATTAATGATCATAGAACCAGAGAAGACTATGGGTTCAGTGGACGGGGTACTGCAACAGTTTGGGGAGGTAGCAGGATTCAAAATAAACATACACAAATCGGAGATATTGAATTTGACGGGCCCACTATGCAAAACCCCCTTCCATATAAGTGGGCAAACAAAGCCATAAAATAATTATGAGTAATGATCACAGGCACCTTAGACACTTCATTTGCTGCAAACTATCCTCCCCTATTGGAAAATATTCAAAAGATGTTGGCTGACTGGGATCCACTAGCGATATCCTGGCTGGGGAGGGTTAACGTATTGAAAATGGTTATCCTACCGAAATTACTGTACCATTTTATGGCACTACTGATACGGGTACCCCGCTCCTAATTCAGGGCACGTCAGAAACATACAGGGGCTTTTTTGTGGAATCACTAAAAACCTAGAGTATCAAGACAAGTTATGATAACCCTGAGGAGGACAGGAGGCCTGGGCGAACCTGACTTTAGAGCATACTACCTTGCTGCACAATTTAGAGTGATTAGAGATTGGATTTGGGAAGGTCTGGAGAGACATGGACAGGGCAGTGGTAGGGGCCCTGCTAGAGGAGGTCCTGTGGTACCAGAAGAAGGTCAGACCAAGAAGCATGTACATTAGTGACATAGGGGCGATAGTAGGAGAGTCATGGGATGAATCAGTAAGGAGGGCCCGGTTGGCCACTTTCCCACAACTGCTGACACCCATCTTTAGGAACCCCCTATTTACTCCAGGTACGAGGGGAGGAAAGTTTGGCAGGTGGAATGAGGGGGGTGTAGATTCCTGAGGGACATGTTTGAGAGTCCAGAATTAAAATCCTTCAACCAATGCAAAAAGGGCTTTGACCTGATAGAAGCAGAGAGATTCCATTATCTCCAGTGTGACACTGGCTGCTCCACCCCAAAATGAAGGCTGCTGCCACAAGAGACTTTACCTCCTTTGAGGCATACGTTTCAATGGAAACATGGGATAGGCACATTGTAGGGGCAATTTATGGCATCATTAAAGAAGGTGAGTCATCAGGGAATAGGATATACATGACAAGATGGGAAAAAGCAGTGGGGCACCCGCTAGAGAGGGAATAGTGGGCCGATCTCTGGGGACAAATCCCCAAGCTAACAAGGGCAATCCTGTTACAAGAAATATAGATGAAGATGATGGTCATGAAGATGATGGTCCATTTGAGACCCAAAAGGCTACACAGATGCTATACAGAGGTCTCGGACAGGTGTTGGAGAGAATGCGGGACAGCGGGGACGTGGGAGCATATTTGGTGGGGTTGCCCATTCATCCTCTCATACTGGGCTAAGATCCAATCAGCTCTGGAAGAAATATTCGGAATACAAATATTGTGATCGATAGGTGTCAAGACTGGATGAACTTTCACCCCTCTCCTCCTCACCTGTGTCTTCCCAGGAACTCTCCTGCTTTTCAGTCTTCTTCTTTAGTCTGGTAGACTTAATTGGCCTTTCCTTTCTTTCTTTCTTATGATGTAGATAAGGGCGAGCTCCCTCAGCCGCCACCTTGGCCAGGAAGAAAACCTGGTTCAGGGGAAGGCCAACGAGCAAGCCCCTAGATCAGGGAAGAAGTGGTAGCAGAAAAAAACCTGGATTTCAAGTCTTGGCACGAAGAAGGCACCTGAAAATTCCTTGATAGTCCACAGTTGAAAGAAGACGCCAGGAAGGCAACTTCGAATTGGCTGATGAATATATATATATAATGAGTGCAGTCCTCTCTGGAATGTTAGACAGAGTATAAGAAGTAGTACAATCTTCAACAAGTACGTAGATTAGTAGTGGAAGGATTCTTTATACAGCACTGGAGCTTACATGGAATTGAGACTTGACTCCAAAGCGGAAAGCTGAACGAGGACAGGAGGAGGCTGCAGAAAAATCATACAGCGCGAAAGGGAGATATGACCGAGCTGGAAGGGGGGGAGCAATCAAGGTAAGAAAAAGGTGGAGCTGCAAGGAAGGTGGAGACAAAGGTAAGAATAGCGGAACAATCAGATCGAGAGAAAGACAAAAGTGACTCTAACAACCCGAGCAGGGCGGTTCGAGTCTAGAGTTCGGACTGAATCCGAGCAGGCTAAGGAAAATAGAAGTACGTAACGAATAAATCAGAAAAGGGTGAGAAATAAGAAGAGAAACAAATAAAAGAAGGAAATAGAAAAGGTATGGGGCTAGACACCAAGAATGAAGAAATGAACAGACCAGGTTGTGAAAAGGGATAGATCGAAGGACTCCAAACATACCTTGTAAGAGATTAATCCGAATATGGTGGGACAGAAAAGATCACGGAATAAACCTAGGACCAAAAGCTAACTGACAAGGTGAAAAATACGCTGGAAGGCAAAAGTCACTAGGAGTACTCAGAGACTACCGGCACTACAATCAAAGACGATACAACGCGCCGGCATTAGAGAAAAGGACCTACTTATAGACAAGCGGCCATATTGGAAAGGCATGGACCATTAAGATGGACTTCTAACAGCCATATTAAGAGAGTCGCCATCGGTTCCAATGCTTCCATGCCTGATGCATGACAATAGGTAAGGCCATTTTGGGAATGGGAGGGATTTTGGAGGAGTTGCCAACAAAAACACACAGGGAGGCTTATGCGATCCTAATGATGGCGGGGGCGTTGGTGGTAGCCCAGAACTGGAGAAGGAAGGTCCCACGACAGAGCATGAATAGGTCAGGAAAGTTTGGAGCTTATTAGCACTAGAATGGGTAACTTACTCCCTCCAGTGGGAACACCAATGTTTCTGCATGGAATGGGATGTGGTTTTGAAGTTCCTCAAAGGTGAGTATGAAGCTCCTAGGGGTGATTTGACAGACATAACCTCAGGGGTCACAAAATGGCTGGGACATCTGATGCCTTGGACAATGGACAAGGGAGCACCAGTAATCATAGCAATCATAGCCGCATGGCAAACGAGAGGCATGAGGGTAGTGGAGAGGAATGTTCACCAGGAATCGGAGGACAGAGGAGGGCAAAGATATTAAAGCTTGGATATGAAAGGGAAGACGTGGGCTACTGAGGGATAAGAAGGGGGGAGGAAAGGGGATGGTAAGTTGTTATGTTGAAAATGCCTATAAAACTCTATTTCAAAAAAAGAAAAGCAAAGATCAAACCATTATATATCCAAACATCAGGATATCTGCAAAATGCTGTTTGCTACCTATCCAAATGGGTACTAAGTGAATACATCGATTTTTTTAATGGATTAATCAAATGAACGATTTAGAAAGACCACTTGGAGACCGCTCCAAGTGGTCTTTTTAATCGAACTGTCACCCCCTGCGATGCACACAGGTGCATGCAGGGGCTGACAGGCACGTCGGATACCCGAGGAGGAATCATTCGAGTCAGAGGGGAGGGTGTAATGTAAGTAACTGTGTGTGTGTGTGTGTGTGTGTGGGGGTGTGTTTTATGTGTGTATATGTAAAAGGAATGTTTGTGAAAGGGGGGGCAGGGGGAAAATGTAACTCGTTGCGTGTTTGCGTGTGTGTGTGTGAATGTGGTGGGGGATGGAGTGAGTATGCTTGGGGCGAGAGGAAACAGTAGGGGCAGGAGCAAGGAGGATAGGGTAGTTTGGGGATGTGTGAAACCCATCGATTTCATGTTATTTCAGCTTTTTGAGGGAAATGTGAATAAAACGAAAACCATGCATCTTTCTCTCAATGCTGAAAAAATGCAACCTTGTAATGTAAAATCAATAACAGCTGAAGAAGCATTCTTTCTTTGCAACAAAGACCAACGCTATGAGCAACGATAACCAATGATATATACTACACTCTATTTCAGCAATGTACTAATCAAAAATGCAATAGTCATTATGCAAGTACGAAATATAAGGATGAAATGCCAAACTATTCAGATCCAAACATACGATGCTATAGTGCCATGGAATACAATAGCAACTGTGAAAGCTGTATAAAGGGTTAGAGCATTTTAAAGTCAAGCAAGAACATTCCCTGTCAAAGATGGTGGCGAGGGTCTGTCACAGCATGACAGGCTCTTTAGACTGCTTCTTCAGCTACACCCCATCAGGACAGTCATCCGGTCTTCTTCCCAATCCTTAAGCTTACCAGTCTGTGTAAAGAAGGCTGTCATACCATTTATATACCTTTTTTGATGGACACGCTGGAATCTACTTACATATCATATGATGGACATCTCTTTGATATTGTTATTACTAATGCAATCATATGAAGCAGGGACCTTGAAACGCTGCTCCTTAAGTTATGATGTATAGCAACCTTTAATTGTTACACCCCCAATCTTACAAGTTGTTCTCCAACTTTTAGGATTGGTAAACAATTAAAAATTTTAGAAGACACATCTGTTGGATGCAAATGTAACTGCCTTGTCTTGTCTCCACCTAGGCAACACATGCAATTATCTTGTGCATAGAAAGATGTTGTTGGAGATTAAGTGTCGTCATTTTTCTATCATTGACCCCGTGTTTCTTCGCTGTATAAAAGGCAAGTGACTGTGTAAATCCCCATTCATGGAGTCCCATGGGACTCGATGAGGTGATTTGCCATCATTACCGGCACTGGTAATACAGGTGCTGTTAATGACGGCTTTTTTGCCAGTAGGGCGCCTACCTTACCTCCAACTTTTAGCTGGAGGTAACTCAGGTGCCCTACCAGCAAACCCGTAGTCGGTCGGTTCAGTAAAGTGCTGGTATCCTTTAATACCTGCACTTTTTTACTGGACCAGCTGACTTATAGTGAGGACCTTTGTCGCTGGAATCCTTCAGGCCTAGGCTAGTTTTCTCTTATTTGATTTTAAAATTGGGGGACTGAGGGAAACTTTGACATGAATGGATCTTACCACATGACAACCTACAAGCTGTGTCTCCCTTCTCACATGTATTCTAAATCTTAGTTGTACTCTAATTAAGGCCCCTTGGCTTATAAGTGGCACTTTGGTGCAACCTAATAGCCAAAATTAAACAGCACAGGGCCTTAGACAAGACCCTCCCACCCGATAAAGCCAGTATCAGGATATTTCCTACAGACCAAGGAGGTATAGCAAAGGGATTCTTAAACACAGGTAAGATATATACACACAGTAGGGAAATCCTATCCATAGCATGGGGCGAACAGTGTTCTTTGCTTGATCCACAAGTATTATAGCAAAATATTCCTAAAAGGGAATTCTAATGCATTTGACTGGTAGCTAGGGGAGGAAAAATAGTAAAGCCGTAATAGTCAGCACATAAGATAATTTATGACAAAGTAACGCAGCACTGACCCAAAACAGGTCCCACTGTACTCAAAAACCCATGTAGAAAAGAAGTGTCACAGATATTACTCAATGGAAAAGAGTTAGCCGAAGTGTGTTATTATTCTGAAATTGATATAAAATCACTGGTGCCTTTTGAAAAATACCAAACCGTCCTGGAAGTTCAAGGCCCTAAATGGGGCCGGGGGAGAAGCGAAGAAAAATGTCACTGTCCAAGTAAGTACATGTTAGAGCCATTTTATGTGAGTATCCAGAGTTTCATAGGGGTTTCCCTTAGAGAACAATGGGACAACCCCAATAGGCTGGCCATAGCTGTGGGGTATATAAGCTAAATTCTCCTTTTATCCCACAGGTGCAAGAGAAGGGGCAACTAGCCGATGATGATGTCAAGGGAGACCCCCACGAAGAGATCCAGCCCAGAGTTCTTAAACCAGCAGGCCTGAAAGAACTGGTTGCAGAATGAGCAAAAGCCAATCCCAGACAAAAGAAATACGGTATAGGGACCTAAAAGCCCCGCTACTCCTGGGCCTATGGGACACTGTATAAAAAATCCAAAGAATATATCAACAACCCAGGACAAGTCTGACAAGTACTCTTCTAACTGGATAAATACGTTTCTGCTCGGGAACGGCAGGAGAACAGTGAATTTACGTGTCACATTTAGGTTGGGACCTATGACTAGAAGGAACACGTACGCACAACCTAGCAAAAATCAATCAAGAACAGTGAATTTTCGTGTCACATGAAGGTTGGGACCTATGACTAGAAGGAACACGTACGCACGACCTAGCAAAAATCCTGACAACCCAAAGGAGCACTAAACAGACGACCAGGAAGAAAAACCCACAATACAGAAACACCAGCATCCGGAAAGAATGGGACAGGTAGACATAGGAACCCATCCAAGGTTCCAGGAATCTCAGGAGCAGCAAGGGGCAGCCAGCAAACAATACATGATCCCACATCCGGTGCAATGGCAGAAAGCAACCCAGGACATCTCATACAAGAGCTGATATGAGGCATCAGCGAGCCAACCAACGTCCAGGCCAGGAAGACTCTCCAACGCTCTTTCGGCCTGGAGCATTTTACAGATGTTCTATGAAGGAGCAGTCATTCCAACCAGCTAGTATGATGGCAGGAAGCTAAGGAAGAGCCTATGATGGTGTTCATGAACAAAGAAGAAACCGGGTGAAAGGAAAAACTAGCCAGGGCCCAGCCAGTAGGGCCACATCAAGTCCTCAGCAGAAGCAGCCCATCTTTAGCAGCAGTCTTCCAAGAAAACAGGTACAGATTTGAGGAATGCACAGGCTGTCCCACTAGCAATATATTTACTCTGGGGAGGGTATAAGCTAGCCCTAAATCCATGCAACTGGGCAGCACACAAAGGTTTAAGCTGCCAGACAATCTACTGACCCACCTACTCTGGATTTAGATTGGGAAATCTAGAGGCTTTTTAACTAGTCTACACCCATTTAAACTCAACCTGAGGGTGCAAAACCAAGCAAGGCAAAGCTTTTCTTCCGGAGTATCAGGCTGTGTATTCAACTTGAATTCAGATGTCACAAGCTCAGAATTCCACTACATTGACATTTCAGAATGTCTGTGCGCTTGTGTACTCTTGCGTCCTGGTTGATCTGTGGATCCCTTTTGCCTTGTTTCACACAAGGAACACACAACTACATCTGGTGCCAATTGGAAGCTAAACACACAGCCTCAATTAACCTTGCATTCACTAAGGGTCCATGTAAAACAAGAGTTACTTTGGTGGACACAGAAAACAAATTGCACAATGGTTGTTCCATTCTTCATTCCGGACTCTAAGATCTCAATACCATTGAACTCCTCCCTTTTCCATTGGGGAGCCATCATAGGAAGGAATCAAGTCTTTGATTTCTAGCGTCCCCAAGAACTGGGATCCCACACCACCATTTTAACACTTAAGGCCATTGTCGTGCCTTTCAAGAACTTCTTTCCCTCCATTTGCTACATTCCAAGTTCAGTTGTATTAGTGCTTACAGACAATTCAACAACAATGTTTTATCTCAACAAGCAATGCCCAAAAGATCCCTACCTCAAAGGCTATGGCAGTCAGCCACCCATCTAGAAGGTGCGCTCATAATGTATGCTGGATCCCTGAGCAGACTGACCCAAGCCTCCCAGAAATTGAAACTCTCAATGCAGAGAGCCAAACAGAAATTGATGAGGCTCTCTGTTTTTGGATCTGTTCACTAACCAGGACATCAAGAAGTGCCCTTATAACAGATTGTGGCGTGGTAGAGGGAATCAAACTGACCTATTGCTCCTTTGGGAGGGACAAAGTATCCAGGTTTTTGCTCCCACGTCACTGCTCACAAAGGTGCTGCACAACATGAAACGCAGCTCCAGTGGTCAATTTATTGTAATAATGCCTATGCGCCCAGCAGAGTATGGTATTCCAACCTGTTGGATTTAGCAGAGGGTCATCCTCTGATTCTGTCAATGAGCAATTACCTCTTCTCGCACCAGGGAGAGATGTGTGACAAAGTCCCATGTTTCAGGTTTGGCGATGGGAATGGGGAAGAACCATGGGAGACCAAGATCACCACTCCCTAAATATGAAGTCGGCCCTCGGAAAAGGTAAATGAAGGATTCCTCAAGTCCCCAGGATATCCCTAGCCTGTTGTGTTTGAATAGTTCTGAGGCCACAGGGGTCCCTGCCCCCTAACGTGTAGACCCCCCGAGCAAGGCCCAAATGTTTGCTGCCCACCCGGCTGGGTAATCTAGTATTTTGCACACTCATACAGCTCAGCTTAAAATGCAGTCCCGGTGTTTGTGAAAATAACTGATTTCAGCCAAGTGAAACATGTATTGGAACTGCAAATTGGCTTTCCTTCTGCAAATGCAAATGCAAATGCCTGGTTAGAACAAACAGTCAGATTTCACGGCGTCTGTCTTGCCAGTTTTGTTCATGGGAGCCAGTGGAAAGAAGACCAGTGCAATACTACAAACGTTTACCAGGGACAGAGAAATTGGACTGTGCTGCGCAGATGTAGAAATGGGGTTCTGTAGCCCTGTTGCCAGTCACCGAATCACAAGACTCACTGGTCCTAGATCTCCAGCTGAAAATAATATCACAAGCACTTTGGCTGTGGGTGGATTCACTGTGCAATAAAAAGGATGAGGGGTTTGGTAGAAAGTCAGGAGTTGCAGGCGTAGTTAGCGAGCAGGAGAATGCCTGGTAGTGCAGCGAGGAAGCTAGAGGCAGGTTTGCGTTGCCGGAGAAGGAAAAGGAGGTGGAAGAGGAAGTGGTGGAGAGTAAGGGGGGTGGATGTAAAGGGAGAACAAGCCTAACAGGAGAAAGCAGACTGCATAACTGAAGGAGAGGTGGTGGTGAACACACATGTGGGAGGATATGAGAGCAATAGAGAGAGAAAGAGATACTATCAGGAGTAGGAGAGAACAACTGAATGGTAGAGGTGGAGAAGAATAAGAGCGATGTTATAGTGGAACAGGAGGTAAGAGGAGATACTTAGAGGAGGAAGAAGGTATATCCAAGGACAAACAGATGTCAGCAGCCAGAAATTTAAAAATTGAAGAAGAGGAGAACTAGGAGGCTAGAAGAGAGTTGGAGGTTGTGACCAAGTAAAGGGGCAAGGAACTACCAGTGGTTGTGGCCCAAGTGCTGGGAGAGACTGTGGCAGGATCTGTGACCAGCATTCAGGAGTCAAGCCCCAGTGTGATCTTGGCAGAAATCCAACAACGTTTGATAGATGGTCATGAACAGACCACCCAGATAACCAGGGCTGGTGGTCCCGATTCTACACCCAAAGAATACCCTCTTAACAATGTCTATGAAAGCCAAGCATCCAACCACAAGAGCCAAGAAAGAAGTGCAGAGGGAATTTAACCCCACAAATCTGTTAATTACTTTGTGTCCTCCAGGCAGCCTGCTTATTTTGTTGATTTTGAGTTTCACATAACATTGTCATAGCTGTACAGCATTTCTGTTGGTACAAATAAAGACCCTTGAAACTTAAAACGGAATCTTTGAGTTATCTTTTGGTCGATCTGCCCTGACATATGGTGTCAAAAGATAGATTGATGGTGCCCGATGGAAGGGGTCCACAATGCCCATCCACCTCCATCCCTGACCTAAGGGTGAGCGAAACTTGACTTTATGGTTGTGAGGATACAGTGGTTCCTGCTACGGAGAGGGTACTTAGTTTCCTGGTTGACCTATGGGTGCATCACCCCAAAATCAAGCCTACCCTTTAGCATAGACGTAGATATAGTGGCTTGTGTCATTGGCAGACACTTTCGGGTAAATGTTTATGTTTTTGGTAAATAAGTCATACCCTTTCTTTTCCTGTAAAGGTGGGAGACCCAACAGCCCAGTTGATATGCAAACTGGTCTTTCTCCCAGAGTTTGAGAAAGTCCAGTCGCTGGGGCAGACTGAGAGTGGGGAGAAGGGATTTATTTCTTTCCATCCAGGTACTTCCCCCAAAATGGGCGAAGAACTGGCTCTATCTAAAGTGTTCACTGTGGCCCAACACGATTACTTTTTCTGTCAAAATGCCTTTGACTAGGTATTGACTGGACATGCAGGACTTGAACTAGGGATTGTATTTTAGCAAAAAAAGGGGTTTGTTGTATGAAGAAAGAAATTATGCCAAAGGGCCACCCACAATATATTATTAGTCCCAACACAATTCAGGCAGCCGGTGTAGAGCTGGCTCATTCACACTTGACTGCGGGACATCAGGGTATTGTGGAAACCCAGGAGTGTGTCCTGAGCCAATTCTATTAGCTTGGAATTTTCCAACATAAAGTAAGAAACTGTTCTGTGAAACCTGCTCCATCTGTCAGAAGTCCTTAAGGGTAGGTGTAGGATGTGACATCCAGCAACCCCTGCTGATTATGGAGAAACCTTTTCCTGCCTAGGCGTGTATATAATGGGGCCCCAAAACCCCCTCCAAAGCTGCATACCCATATTTATTAGTTTATCAACACACTCAGATGTAAAACATGCGCCAGTTAGTTTTTATGTAGAGTGAGTTTTAATTTGTCATTTTTTTGCCCTTAATGATGACACGTGTTTCGGCTTATTGCGACTTTTTTAAAATCAGGGCTCATGCTGTTGTTTTTGTAATTATATACATTAGACATTTCGTGGTACACATAAGTAAATATCATGAAAACAAAACAAATAATAAATCAACATTTTGTTGCATCACAAAATTATTTGCAAGAATCATTTTTATCAAAACCACAGAGAGTGAGGAGTTGGTGCAAGGGAGGATTGTTGGGGTTTTTAAAGATGGAAAAAGAAGAAAACAAACAGAAATATCAAGTTAGATTCACATTCCTTTTTTTTTTTTAAACTTTGGTTTTATTAGCATTTTCTTAATATAACAAACGGGCTCCATGCATGTTCAAAAGAAGTAAATATGACAGGCCCAATGAACCCGGCCCCTCCTCCCTTCCTCCCCCCACCCCAATACATGCCCAATCCTCTAACCCCTTAACCAAACATGAACCGTCATTTTGGGAGTCTTAAACTGTTCATTTGTGTCCGGAGCTTGGTAAAGAGTGTGAACGTCGACAATCATCTATGGCTGTGATTCGACCGCCTACCCCCGGGCTGTGGGCGCCCGTTCCATCTTTGGTTCCTCCCAGTCCCGTCTCACTGGGCCCCACCCCGGGCCCCTACCAGGCATTAGTGGACGTCCCATCCCCAGGTCTGCTGCACCCCATACCAGTTCTCTTGGAATGCACCAGAGTCACTGTTCATCATTGCCGTTAGCTTGTCCATTAAGAACATATTTTTCAATTTTCTTAGCCAGTCCTCCTTTGAGGGGTTCTCCGGGCTCTTCCATTTCTGAGCCAGGGCCACCCTTCCCACCCTCAGCATTGTTTCCCACATTCTGGGGTACATGTAAATGTCCGTGGCCTCCGGGGGGAGACCCAACAACACCATCAGAGGGTTCTGGGGGAGCAATTCCTCGGTGACTTCAGCAATCCAGCCCCTGACCCTATCCCAATATGCCTGTACTTTTGGGCAGTGCCACCATATGTGGCCCCTCGATCCAGACTGGCCGCACCCCCTTGGACACATGGGGGACACTCCTGTGAACATTTTTGATAAGTTTACGGGGTCTCTGTGCCACCCCTGCAAGATCTTGAAGTTGTGTTCCATGTCAGCTGTGAATAAATTCCCATGAAATGCTATTTAAATATCCGTGACCAGGCGTCCTCCGAGATCACCTCTCCTGCCAGGTCATTCCAAAATGTGCGGAAACCCCGTCTCTCCACTAAATTAGCAGTGTTCAGGATCCTGTACATCCCTGACACCATTCCCTTCCTGGAGGTCGCTGTGTCAAGTAGTTTCTCAAAGGGGGTTAGCTGTTTCTTCAGGTTCTGACCCCATGATTGGTCGCAAAGAATGCCCTTCAGGCGGAGATATTCGAATATGGAGAGGGTGCCGTGCCCAATAGCGTCCCTCAGATCCTCGTATGGTAGGAATTCCTCCTCCCGGAACAACTGCCCCGCTCATTCCAGTCCCGAGTCGGACCAGGCCTGTGCCTTGCGGAACCCCCTACCACCCATATTGAGGGGGTGTCCCCAGAGTGAGGACATCGGAGATGGCCACGACGTTAGGTGCGCTGTCTGGGGACCCTCCCTACAGATTGCCCAGAGAACTCCCAGGGTGGGATGGGTTTTAAGTCTGTTCGGGATGAAGCTGCGCGGGGCCCAGAGGAGATCTCGAACTTTAAGAGGGTGGGCATCCATATCCTCCAAGTAGGACCAGTAGGTACCCTTTCCTTCCCTCATGTGCTCCAGGAGGACGCGCAGTTGGGCGGCGCGGAAATAAAGTTGGAAGTCTGGTAAGCCAAACCCTCCCTCTTCTCTCGGCAGGGTCAGGACCGCCTTCGCAGTCCTCGGGGTCCTGCCCAGCCAAATAAACTCACGGACCGCATTCTGTAGAGTCCTAAAGGTTTGGTCAGGGACGCTGGTTGGGAGGGAGGTGAAGAAATACAGCAGACGCGGCAGCACATTCATCTTTACTGCCGTCATGCGGCCGTACCAGGACAGAATCATTGAACCCCACCTTCTGAGGGCCGCGGTAATACCTGCTAAAACGGGGTCATAGTTGGTCGGGGGGAGTTTTGATAGATCCCTGCTGAGGAGGACGCCCAGGTATCGGATAGAGACCTTTCCCACTGCTATCCCGTTAAGTACACCCACAGAGTCTAAGCCCGGGTCCCGTGTTCTCATGGGGAGCAGAACTGATTTAGACGCATTAATCTTCAGCTCCGAGAAGCGCCCGAATGCGCCCACCAGAGACAGGAGGGGGGGAGGGAGGAGCTGGGGTCCACCAGGTAAGCCAAGATGTCGTCCGCGAACAGGGAAAGCTTAAATTCCACTTCGCCCCTCTTAACCCCTTTGATATCCGGGTGTGATCTAACTGCTATGGCCAGGGGCTCCATTGTAAGGACATATATCAGGGGGGGACAGCGGACATCCCTGTCTTGTGCCCCGTGAAAGGGGGAAGGGATCCGATAACCTGCCATTCACTTGTACCCTTGCCATCGGAGCTCTATATAGTGCAGCCACCCATCCCCTGATATGTACGCCAAATCCCATTTTCTGGAGGAGGAGTTCCATGTATCTCCACTCTACCCTATCGAATGCCTTGTCCGAGTCCAGGGAGACAACGCTCGCGTCGCGGTCCGACTCCTGGGCGTGGTGGAACAAGTCTATGGTTTTACGGATGTTGTCTGAGCCCTGTCTTCCCCTTATAAACCCTACCTGGTCCCCATGGATCAGTTTCGGTAGTATCTCCTCCATCTGCCTCCTGATTACCTTGGCTAGGATCTTAACATCGATGTTCAACAGGGATATCGGGTGGTAGGAGGAGCACTCCGGGGGGTTCTTCCTTTCCTTGGGCAATACCACAATTATGGCCTCCATCATGGAGTATGGGAGGGTCCCCCCCTCTAGTACTGCGTTGAAGACCTTCACTAAGTGCGGGGCTAAGGTCGAGCGAAACCTTTTATAAAAGTAGACTGTGAAGCCATCCTCGCCCGGGGAAGTGCCCACCTTCATCCCACTGATTGCGTGTTACACCTCATCCTCGGTCACCAGGCCCTCCAACCCCTCTGCCATCTCCCCAGTCAGGGCCGGCATTTGTATTGAGTTCAGGAACCCTTCTATCTCCACGTCACCCCCGTTATATTCTGATGAGTATAGTTTTTCGTAGTATCGGCGGAAGGCCTCTTCGTGGCCTATTGACCCCTCTTCATTCTTTACTGCTTTCACCATTCTGCTTCTCTGCACCTCCCTCAGTTTCCAGACCAGGATCCCATCCGCCCTATCCCCCTTTTTGTAGTACTTTTGCTTAACCAGTTGGAGACTCCGTTCCGTTTTGTGCAGGAGGAGATCTTTCAACTGGAGCCTATAGTCAGCCAGAGTGGTGAGCTGATCTCGATCCAATGGATCTGCAGGGGGCCTCCCCGGTTGGAGTTGAGCTATTTTCTCTCTCAGTGATTTTTCCTGGGCCTCGCTTACTCTCTTATTTTGGGCACCCATTTTGATAAGGAGTCCCCTTAGGGTCGCCTTGAAGGCGTCCCATAGGTTGTGCGGACCTACCTCCCCATTGTTGTTAAACTCGAAGAATTCTGTTATGGCGTCTAGCACCTCCTGAGCGTGGACCTCAGCCTTCAACAAAGAGTCGTTGCATTTCCATCATCCCCTACGGTCGCTTTGCCAGCCCCTTGCAATGGTGGTTCGGACCATGTCGTGGTCCGACCAGGGGACGGGGTCGACCTTGTGGCCAGTGACGAATGGGTGCAGGGTCTCGTCCACTAAGATGTAATCTATTCTGGAGAAAGATGAGTGAATGGCTGAATAGTATGTAACAGAGGGGGCTCCCGTCCTGGGAGTCGGGGCCGTGTCCACCAGACCTAGTCCTCAGTTAACCCTTTGGAAGGTCTGAGCCATGGTCTCATCCGTTGCCCTGGAAGGCTGAGGGCCAACGCGTTTCCTGTCCTGGGTTGGGTCCAGGACCATGTTGAAATCTCCCCCCACCACCAACACACCCCGGACAAAAAGCTTGAGTTTCTCCCCCACCTCCTCCAAGAATTGGGCTTGACCTTCATTTGGGCCGTATACTACCGCTAGGGTAAGTGGGGCGCCCTCCAGGGACTCTCGTACCAACAAGTAACGGCCCTCAGGGTCTTTCAGTGTGTCCTCTTTTTCGAAACCAACATTCCTCGCCAGGAGGATGGCTACCCCTCTTATTTAACCCTTGTGGGATGCGCAAAAAACCTCCTGTATTCCTTCCCCCCGCATCTTGGGCTCCTTCCCCCGTGCCCAGTGAGTTTCTTGTAAGAAAAGAAGGTCAAGTTTAGTACTCCTAAATTCCCTACAGACCAGGGACCTCTTTGTGGGGGTGTTTAGGCCCAGCACGTTAAGGGAACCCACTCCCAGGGCCGGCTGACTTTCAGCCATTATCTAAGATCGCTCCTCTCCCTGTCGACATGCTCTCACCACCCTTTCCTGCGTGCTCCCTTGATTTCAATTTGTGCTCCCCCATTCCTCCCTCCCCGCCCCCCTGGGTGGGCCTGAAACTTTTCCCAAACTGCCCCCCAATCCCTGGCCCGAACTGAACAACCCCAACTGTTGTGTATCTTCCCTCCCCCCTCCCCGGCGTCCAGCCAATTAGTTCTGCCATTGCTGGCTTTGGCCGAACCACCAGCCTGCCCACCTCGGCCAGGCCATCTGTGTAAAGCTCATCTACTCCGTAATTGCAGCGACCCCTGCCTGGCCCCCTTATACTTGCTGTTCGTGGGGACGCGGTGAGTAATTGAACTTCTGAGACACCATTACACCATTTTGAAGCCTGACGGGATGCCCCCGTCCTCAGTCCTCAGAGTCGTTCCGCTCTCCGTCCTTCGCTGGTGATGGTGTATTCATTTTTCTGAATTTCCTTGCGCCCGTTTTCCTTCTCCTGTCTCCCGATCGGCTAGAGCCACTTGGTCTGCCCATCTCCGGGCCCGATGGGCCCCTCTGGGGGTTCGAGTCCACTACGTAGTCCTGGATGGCTCCCCTTATGTCGTCTTCCGTGATCAGAGTTGACCTTTGACCCATATATTCGAAGGTCAGGGAGAAGGGGTAGCCCCATCTGTATCGCACCCCTTTCTCCTTAAGCAGTTGCGTTAGGGGGCGGCACATTCTGCGTTTGGCCAATGTGTAGGCCGAAAGATCCTGATATATTGAGATCTGAGCGTTATTATAAGTGATCTCCCGGGCTTTTCTGGTCTCCTCCAGCACTTTTGTCTTTTCCGAGTAATAATGGAACCGGACCAGGATCGACCGAGAGCCCCCCGCTCTGCCCCCCGCCCTGTGCACTCTATCAAATGTGAGTTCCGTCGTCATCTCCTCCGCGAACAGGAGGGTGATGATGTCTCTCACCGTGCGGGTGATGTCTCTCTCCGTTTCTCCTTCCAATTCCGGGACCCCAAAGATCCTGAGGTTGTTCCTCCGTTCCCTATTTTCAAAGTCATCCATCTGCCTAGCCCGCTCTTCGTCCCTCTTCTCCAGGGCCGCTAGCCTCATGTCTATTTGTATTTCTTGGGACGCAGATGAGGATTGGTTGGTCTCCACCTGTAGTAGTTTGTCCTCGACCTTATCCACCCTCTGGTCAATTTTTTCAAATTTCTGGGCGATGTCCGAGCGCATGTCCCTGATCTCCTGCTCGATCGAGGCAAAACCCTTGTCCATTGCCGCTGTGGAGGGTGTCGGGGTCTCCGGCTGGGCCATTTCGCTTCTGAGGGTCGTACCTTGGATGCTATTCACAGCCTCCTGAAAGCGAAATTCCTGCAATGTTTTCTGCCAGTTCATCTGGTCACCCCCAGTCCCGCACCGTCGAGAGGCAGCTGGTGATTTTCCTCCTGGGGAGCCCCGGGGGGCCAGCGAGAGAGAGGAGGGTAAAGGGGGACTGGGGCCCGGTCTCTCCCCACCCGCCCCTAGTGTGGTTCTGCTGCTGCGGGGGTACCGGTGTTGGGCGGGCACACACCCCACCGTCGCCGGGCGGGGGCCTCATACCCTATCCAGTTTCACCATGGCAGTCGGGGGTTCTTGGCAGAGCAAGCAACTGGGTCCGTCCGGCCAGGCCCAGAGGGGGTCTACGGGCAGGCACACGCCCCACCAATGCCGGGTGGGGGCCTCGCACCTGGGCCTCCTCAGTGTCTCCCGCGGGGGAGGGAATGGTCAAAGGGCCTGGCTACTCCACCTCACCGTACTCACTTAGTGCCTGCGATCCCTCCACGACTGAAGTCAGCGTGTTCGCGCTCCCTCCACTCGCTCTTCTGGTGGGAGCGGCACCTCCCGGCCCGCCTTGACTTTTTCAGGCTGTCCAGAGCCCAGCGACGACCCGTCCCGATGAGTGGGGGCTCCACCGCTCCTGTCCCCCAATCCCCTACCTCCCGACGGCCTCGGGGTAGTGCGTTTCGGCCCGGGCAGTGGGAGGGGGGGGGGCGAGGGCTCACCTCGCGCTCCGGGTCCGTGCTCTCGGTCCGCGCCTCCTCGCGGCTTCAGTGAAATGCCTCTGTTCCTCTGGAGCCGCAGCCGCCTAGGCCTCGTTTCCCTTCTCCCCTCGTGTGCATCGGGGACCGTTCTCAGGCTTCTCAGGCTCCACGGGGTTCTCCGGGGTCGCTCGAGTTCGACTGGGGGGAGTCGGGGGGGGCTCAATCCTCCGAAACGGCCAGGCCTCAGCGGGAGCTGCACGCTCAGGCAGCCATTGCCTGTGCGCCCCCTGGTGGCCTCCCAGATTCACATTCTTAATGAATCTGGTTTACAGGTTGTCCATTATTGCTTTTATAGATCACTTTCAAGGTATTAGAGTGAATTATTACCTTATTTCGTAGTCTTGATTAGAATCCTCATGGATATTTCTGTTTTAAAGGGTTAGATCCCTGTCGGTAAATAAAATGTAAAGCTCATTTGATTGCGCATCTTATTATCAGATAGGATTATGCCATTACTGTACATATCCCCATTAATCGGTCCTATTGACAGCCATTTGTATGTGAAAATGAATGATACCTATTATGGTAAGCATCGCATAGATATAGTTTCCATGTGCGTGTATCCTTCTAAGAATACAATCTAGCAATGTAAGTAAAACCGATTCAAAATACCCCCGTTTTAGATTAAGGCCGAGTTTGTTTTATGGCCTTGCCTCACTACGTAGCTTTCCAATCGCGTATAAAGTAGCCGTATCTGACATTGTTAGATCTATGCGCCCGTCTGAGGAGAATTCACCATATGTTAATAAATCTTAGATAAGATTCTAAATGTGTGTCTCATGTTCCCCATTTTACTACAGTGTCTATTTTATATATATAGCACAGTCTGCGTGCACTTGAGAGACAGCGTGGTTTGGGCTGATGCGCTTGCACACTGTACGAGTCCATTCATTCACTGTAGGCCTGCTCAGCCGAGGATTCTACATATTTGTGCGCACTTATACAAATACAGATGCTCTTACCTTGGTCCAAAACCTTCAAAGTCTCACGCGTCGGCTGTGAATTGGGCGCAAATAGCGTCCTCTATGTGAATAATCATTGTTAGGCGTTGGCATGGCAACGCTACTGCTTTAGTCCCCTTAACAGTGTCTAGTACTGGCTAATTTGTCAGTCGCCATCTTTTCGGAGGCCAACATACACATTCAACATGGTTCTCTATAGTAGCATTCCCAATAGTGCATGGAAATATACAAAATTAGCAAATTCGGAACTTATGCTCATTTCTACAGTGGTCTGTGCTTCTTTACAGGTTGTATGATTTTTTTATAAAATAGTGGATCAATTTACTTCAAAATCATCCAGTACCTGATTTTGCGCATTTCACCATAAGAAACAGAATAATCCAGTAAATTATAAGAATGCTTAATTAAATATTCCCCACAGTGGTCTAGGTGAATGTGAGTGTATTAAATAGCATTAATATGTTTAATACTGTTTTAGTTAAAGTGTCCCCTTAATACAATGGGCAATTATGATCTTAGGCAAATGTCTAACAAGGTATATGCATTTTAGAATCAATAGTTCTTACATCCTATTTTATCATCACAACAAATATGCATTAAAGTTACTACAAAAAGGACACCATCTCATTGTCCGAGTTCAGGCCCATGACTGTAGTATTTAATTTACAATTTCATTCTAGCTTCAGCCTGTCGCAGTGCCTTTTCTTAGTTCCCACCTCTTTTGCCAATTGAACAATCCTCCCTTGCACCAACCCCTCACTCTCTGTGGTTTTGATAAAAATGATTCTTGCAAATAATTGTGTGATGCAACGAAATGTTGATTAATTATTTGTTTTGTTTTCATGTTATTTACTTATGTGTACCACGAAATGTGTAATGTATATAATTATAAAAACAACAGCATGAGCCCTGATCTGAAAAAGGCGCAATAATCCGAAACACGTGTCATCATTGAGGGCAAAAACATGACAAATTAAAACTCACTCTACAAAAAACGAACTGGCGCATGTCTTACATCTGAGTGTGTTGATTAACTGTTATTTTAGGTGGTTTATTAGGCTTTTTAACCACCCTACTCAGTCAAAACGCGACAGCCACAGTGGAACGTTCCATTGTAATGGACTGTGTGGCAATGTATTGATTACAAGATAATCAGGATAAGTGTCGCCTAACCGACCAGCCCCCCAAAAGCCAACATTATAAATGCACCATATTTATTGGTGGTTCACTATGCTACCTGGTAAACTAAAACCTTCCTGCTGAAGAATAGTAAAACACAGCAACACTTGTTCCCAAATATTTCCAGGATCGAGTCCTCCAAGGAGATCCAAATGTACCAGAGCTCTACCTATGTGTCCCAGCTAATGGATGAGGTGAAACACCAAGTCACTTAAATACATTCTCAGGTCCTCCATTTATAGACCAAAACAGATATCTTAATTTCTTTACTTTATTTCAACCAATGATGGGTCATAAACGTTGCATACAAAATAGCAGTAAAACGCTAACAGATATCCTAATAGAATGCTTCAACTGACCTTCTGAAGATGCTGGTTGATGAAGATGCAAATAATTGGGATGACCTGCTCCATTGGGCCATGTTTGCAGTGTGCAATACCCTACAGGCATTTACCTGTTTTCCCCCATTCAAATTGATCTATGGAAGAGAGCCTTGAGATGTTTTGGATATGCTGAAAGAGAGTTGGGAGAGTCAGGAGCAAACAGATTTCAACACCACCCACTTTGTGCTGAAAACTGGTGCAAGTGTGGCATGAGTACAAGAGCGATAATTAAATAAATGTGGGAAGCCTAGGATGAACAATAGTGGTTTTATGACCACCGGGCATGTCTCCAAATATTCAAGATCAAGGATCAAGTCGTAGTATTACTGCAAACATTTAAAAACAAACTGTCAGCTCAATGGCATAGACCTGATCTCATTATGGAAGTTCCGAATGACCTTAACCACAAAGATCAGCAGACAGATCAAAGGAAACCATCTCAAATGTATTACGCCAATTGGTTGAAGGCCTTCAAGGATTGCAATAACCTTGCTGTTGTGACCGAAGCTGACCTATGCCTATCTACCAAGTCTCTTCAAGCCTCAACTTGGAACATGATCGCTGAAGGCTTAGGCCTTACTAACCCAAGATCTTTGCGACTCTCTGGACTATTTCCAATATGTTTTTTCTGATGAGCCGGGAAGAGTAAGAGACTCCACATACACACACACCAGGAGAATTTGGTTAATCTTTGACCTTACCATTCGACTGAAGCATGTCAGCAGCAGAGAAGATGTTGGACCTAAAAGTAATCAAACCTTCCCTGAAGCCATTAGGTGTTGCTGATTGTTCTTGTAGGAAAACCAGAGGGCAGCTGATGTTTTTGTGTCTTGTTTCATAAGGTGAACAAGATCTCCAATTTCAATGCCTACCTAATGCATCGATGAAATGATCAAGAGAATTGGAACCCCACATAGATCTCCATGTTGGATTAACAAAGAGTACTGGTAGATTCTGGTGGCTCCATAACTAAGGAGACGTGAGTGTTCTGAATGCCAGATAGCCTATTCCGATTCTCTGTTTTACCCTTTGGTTAGCACAGAGCACCTGCCACCACCCGACACCTTCTGGACTACTTATTACAACCTTACGAGAACTACACAGGAACAGGTTCTGAATGACCTACTGATCAGCAGTCTGACATTTGGAGAGCATATAGAAATGTTCTATTTAGTAAACTGACCTAAATCTTCCAGAAGGTGGGCTTAAAAGCAAGTCCCTGCAAGTGTCATCTAGCCTTATGAACAGTGAAGGACATAGGCTTTCAGGTGGTGAGTGGTCTAGTCCAAAGTTAAGGTGGGTAAGTGAAACTGGTGATAAAAATACCCTGGCCAACTACAAAGGAAAAACTGCCGGCCTTGCTTGGACTGGTAGGATACTACAGAAGTTTCTTCCCATGATTCTCCTATATTGATGGACCACTAATAGATCAATTACCTGTGTCCCAACTGAATCAGCTAAGATGGACAAGGATGAGAGTCAGAAGGTCTTCCATGCGATGGAGTGTTCACTATGCCCTCCCTCATGATGCCAGATTTCTTTTATCCATTCATTCTACAGACAGACATGTCAGTTGTGGGTTTGGCCCAGTACTCTAACCCACAACTATAAGGTATAAAGAACCTAACTGCCCAGAGCAGCCCATCCATTATATCAGTAGGAAATTATTGACTAGAGACAAAATATGCACAACTATACAGCTAGAGTGCCCATTAAGTGGGCTGTGGAAGCACTTAAATACTACCAAACAGATATACAGTTCTGGCTCGTCACTGACCATGCCCCTCATAGGTTAGGCTGCCTACAAGCCAATGTGGGCTTTCTAAGTCAAGAGCCAGTACACTATCCTAACAAGGGTTCAACAGCTGGAGGGGTGGTATTTGAGGAAGCCCATGCTTCAGGCTACAGAACGGGAACTTCAAGTGTCTCCTTCCCACCCATGTAGAGAACCCAAGCAAGATTCTAAAGGTTGCGTCCAACCCAGCTGCTAAAATCTGGGATTTGTAATATTCTTATGCAGCTGTGGTTAAAAGATGAGCCCCTTTGTTGGTGAAAATAACATATTTCAACCAAGTGCAAAATGCAGCGTGGCCCTAGGAGATGGAAAGTGGGAAAACTATAACTTGGCTTCTTCCACGATAGCCTGTACTGCACTTCCCCATCCTGTGGCCCGTGTGTTGGATTTGTGGGAGACCATGGAGAGAAGACCAACACAGGCTACAAACACTTACTGGGGATGGAGAAATGTAATTGCGAGCAGTGACCCAGCGGCCTGCTCCACAAATGCCAACAAATGGATCAAAGATTTAAGTCCCCTGCTTTGCCAGCATGGACTGCAGAGCTGATTTACCTCATGCACACAAATGCAGAGTGACTGGGGCTTCAGTAATCAATCACAAGTGTTCCATTCACAAGACTTGCTTGAGCAGAACATCAGTTTGAAAGGATATCCCAAACATGCTGCCAACGAATTCAGCCTCTAAACTATAAAGGGAAAGAGAAATATGTTAAAGGTGTGGGAGGGTAAGTGTTCAATGTCTATTGAACAGGACAGTTTGTGGCAATATGACAGTGAGGCTAGAGACAGGAAGCCGGAAGTGGAGAAGAAGTTGGCAGAGGAGGAGGAGGCAGAGAATAAAGATGGGGTGATGGAAAAGAAAGGGAGTGGAATTGAAGGGAGAGAGAGACAATAAGGAGGAGGTGGAGAAAACAACTGAAGGAAAGGGGGTGGAGAACACAAAGAGAAGAGAGAATATCAGGAGGCAAGCACAACTGAAAGGTTGGGGTGGAGAAGAATAAGGGTGATGGATTGCGGGTACAGGATGGTGAGATGAGGTACCTACTGGGGAGGGAAGGAACAACAAAGGAGAGTCATTCTGTGGCTGCCAAAAATCTAAAGAGAAGAAGAGAAACAGCTAAGTACCTACAGGAGTTGTGGAGAGTAGTGGAGAGAGAAGCTAGGAATGCAGGAGGAGTTGAGCAGAGCGTTGCAATTCATTGATGAGCTAAGGAGGAGAGCGATTCGGGAATGGAATGAGGAGACAGGCGAAACTAAGGAAGAGGTAGTGACCAAGTTAAGGTGAAAAAAACTACCTGGGTGGTTGAGGCCCAAATGTTGGGAGAGACTATGTCAGATTCTTTGAACAGCAACCAGAGGATTAAGCCTACTAGCTCCTCTGCCCATTGTGATTTTGGAAATGATCCAATGAAGACTGATGGCTGGATATTGAACAGAGGACCCACATTACCAGGCCTGGTGATCGGATTGCTGCACCCTAGGACGAGCAAAATCATGGCAACTTTTATGAAAGCCAAGCATCCAACCACAAGAGCCAAGAAGGAAGTGTTAAGGCACTTTATAAGCAAAATATTATGACTGTCTTTCAAGCCACCGGTTGGCAGAGAATAAGCGAGAGAGGGAAGGACTGATGCACTACAATCCTCCATACACAATGCTTATTTTGTTGTTTTGAGTTTCCCATCACATTATCACAGTCCTACCTAACCCTTTAGCATTTCTGTTGTTAAAAACGTGACCCTTGAAACTTAAGACCTTGATTAAAAGTTGTCAATTTACACTGCGACAGTCTCAGTTTTTTTTTATCCTTTATCTTTCCCATCAAACGTTGTCTTTGGAGGCTTGGTCCCCGAAGAACTGATTTATGGTCTTGTTACACTATCAAAGTCAACCCCTCCATCTTAACAGCTGTAGGTAAAAATTCCAGCAGGCGTCATCATGCCAGTAAGTGGACCAAATGTTGTCAAGGGTATATACAAGAATATTAACCCATTCAAATTATTTTTTTAAACAATATTCTATCATTGATCTCAGGATTGGTAAGTTTAGGCATCAGATTGTATTTGTAGCCAATGTCTTTGCTGGAGATGTCGCAGCATATATACTTGTACAAACAATGTGCATGAAGCAAACCTACGTATCCAAAGAATATCTGTGGCTTACCTTTTAGTACCCCCAAGCTCCCGATTTTCTTAGAGACTAACATGCAGCACATTGAGTCACTTTGCTAGGCTAACCCAGTCTACTACTGGGAAAGGATTTGGTCAACTGAGCAGTTGGACAAATTCAGAGAGGCCCTCATTGACCTTATGTCACAGGATGGTGAGAGGTTGCTCCCTTGGCTTGTACACATAAAATGTGAGCTGCATGATATTGGGTTGAGCAATTGGACAGGACCAGACAGTATGGACAGTAATAGCGAACTGGCTATAAGAAATGCGTATGGAGCTAAAATAAAACTAGAAATCTTAAGCAAAGTAGACAATCCGCCCAGTTGACCAGATGCTGCGGCGTGAAGCAATTGTTGGGTCAGGAAACATACCTAGATCATGTTAGTCCTGGAATATGAGAGCACTTTATGTAAAGTTGCATTTGGGCACGCTTCCAGTTGCAAGTTTATGCAATTAATGGAATAACAATGTTGTAGCAGCATGCCCATTTTGCCCGGGCGTAATTGAAAGTACCACCCATTTTGTCCTAATATGTCCTCAATACTTATATTTGAGAAGAAGATTGCTAAGACAATTGTTCAGAGAGAGACATTTTAAAACTACGGCGGAGGCAATGTTACTTTCTAGTCTTTCCAGTTATAGCCTGGCAGTCCACTCTTCCAATTACCTTCCGTAAGCTTGGCAAAGAAGACAGGCCAAGACAGCAAAGTAGACTCATCTAAAATATCTACAAGTTCTGTGATATGTATGTTATAGCATTCCAACAGTGCTGCTTTTTAGATTTCTGGGCTTATTAAGGTGATTTTATTTTTAGCTATGATGTAATTCTTTGATATTAGAAATCGGTTTAGATGTATTGTTTTTATCAATTGATGCAAATTCAAATGCAAATCATTGTTTGTGTTTTAAGTATGATTCTTGATGGAATTTTTTTAATAAAACTTTCCATAATACAACAATAATACACACAGAGCAACAGGCTCAACTTTAACTTCCCATTTCCTTATCCCCACGTGTCCTACCGCTCCATCCTGCCCACCCCCTCCCCAGCCTGCCCACCTGCCTCGTTGCTAGTCTTAGAAATGATGTCTGCCTCCTCCCGTTCCAGCTCACTCACATTGACTCCCATGTTAGCAAACAGCGTGACCGTCAGTGCTATCCACCTCTGTAAGGCCATTTGCATTCTAAGAGCTTTCTCCCACACCCCTGTCTCTGCCGTGCACCATTTCTCCAAATCCCTCCACCAATCAGCGCTCTTGTGTCTTTCCATCCCATGGCTATACTGTGCTTGTCCGTGATATATATCATGTCCTTTAGTTTACACAGCGATTTGTCCTTCTCATTTCTTTTGAACCGCCGCAGCATGCAGGCTTCCAACGTTTTTACATCAATGTCCAAACTCCCCTGGGCCACTTTCAATGCCACCTCTCCCCAAAACCCCTGTATCACTTGGCATCCCCAGAACATATGTATGAGCCCCGCCTCCTCCTCCTTGCACTGGGTCATACCTGTTTCTCAGCCCCTTTGAATGTGGATATCACAGCAGACGTAAGATATGCTCTTTGCACTATGTATAGTTGTACCAATTGTAAGAACAAAGTTATGGCAGAAAAAGTCACAAGTCCACAGCGCTTATACAGTGATTAAGAAAATAAACATCAAGGCTGCGGGTATCTGAGCGGTGTGGGTTTACTGCCAATACACATCCACAGGAATAGTTGAAGAAAAACAAAGATGTTCCCAGTCTCACTGCGCCAAGAAATTATAATTAGTTGTTGGTGCAAAGAAAAGCCTTTATTGTTTGTGCGAAGAGAAGCCTGACACTTGTTTCAAGCTGTGTACAGCTTTTCATCAGAGGCTTAAATTGCATAGTACATAATTTCCATACAAATTGGGTAAAGTTAAAAATAAAACATACACATGATTGTTTTGTGCAAAGAATTGTTACATAAAGAACATAGGCACAAGTTGTGAGCAAGCAGTCCAGGGCGCGATGCAACCACAAAAAATATAACACATGTACATCACATGTAGGAAGAGTAAAAAAGTAGAAATTAAGTTACCACAAATTAACCAATTTCATTCGTAGTAGTCCGTTGACAGACAAACAAAAAAAGAAGAAAAAGAAACATGATTTTAGAAACAAAAGTTGGCCATAGCAGCGCAATCAAGTTCCACTTAGTAAGCTAAGTCTTAAATCAAAGACTGTAATGTATTCCAAAAATAAGTACCTTAGGTTGCAGCAATAAGAACTCCACATTTAGAGTAGGACAATGCCAGATACAGTTCTGTAGGCAGATAGATTAAGTAATTACTGGAAAGCCAATTGCAGAAAAATATTACATAAGTTACCAAAACAAACCGTAATGCTGTCAATAAAATCAATAAAAACATACCTCAAAATGCCTCGCAGTTGCGGAAAGCTAATTTAGCCAAAGACACCTGGAAAAGAAAATAAATCTCAAATTAGTATTAAAAAAACCACCAAAGTACCCATTCGATTAACTCCAATTAACTTGTGATTCAAAAGGACTGTGGACAATTCCTGACTGGTTAACCAAAAAAGCCAATTAAAAGTTAAAACTACAACATGGGGAGAGCAAAATAAGCAGACCTACCTCAATGATGGCTTGTTTCAGTCTACTCGTGTTACCATTGCACAATGCACGAAAGAAAGTTAGGACTAAATATACTGGAATGCAGTATAGCACAATGCATGGCCTTCCAAGTAAGACAAACAGAAAGGGGCAAAAAGGATCGCCATGTTGGGTGAACTAAACACACCTTTAGAAAAGCCTAACTTAGTGAAACCGGTCCCTAAGCCCAAATTAGCCAAAAAATAAAAAAGAGAATTTAGCAAACAATTATTGCTCATGTTTTGCTGATGAAATTTATTTTTTGTTTTTTGTTTACATTTATTTATTTATTTAAATATATATATATTTATTTATTTATTATTTTTTTTAGACAAAATTTATTTAAAGGTAACAAGCCACCGCTAGTCATGAATAATTGAAGTGGTATTTAAATAAACCAACAATTCCAATGCACTAAAAAAAGTGTGGGGCCTGAGTGCGCTGCTACTGAACAACATTACAAATAAAGGCACATTGCATAGGAATAATACACGTGGAACAAGAATATAATTACAGGAGGGGCTTCCCCCAAGAGGATAATTAAAGGCACTAGTCAACCCCAACAGAGGAAATATGAATTATAAAAATATGGCAAACTCATGATCTGAATTAAGTCCTTCAGAAACAGTGCGATATTTACAAATTCATTTGGCCTCCAATTGTCGTAATTTTAGTGTAAGGTTACCACCCCGTGGGGGCAATGACACTTTGCACAGCCCCACAAAACGAATGTCATTTTTGCAGTCCATTTGATGAGATTTTTGCCAATGATAGGCAAGGGGGTATTTAGCATCTTGGCTCCCAATGGAAGCCAGATGTTCACGAATTCTAATTTTAAGTGGGCGAATAGTGCTCCCTATATATTTCAGGCCACAGGTGCACATAATGAAATACACTACAAACTTAGAATTGCAATTGATGAAAGACTTGATTTCATGATTACCTCGTAGCCCAAAAGAGACTGCGGATGTTTCAAATGTAAAGTTGCACATATTACAAACACCACATTTATGAAAGCCAAGGACTCTGGCGGAATTGAGCCAAGTCTTGGGTATAGATAAGGGGCTCATAAATGATGGACTCAATACATTTTTAAGGGATGTACCTTTGCTGTAAGTCACACTGACATTAGTGTCCAGTTTGTGGTTGCATCGCGCCCTGGACTGCTTGCTCACAACTTGTGCCTATGTTCTTTATGTAACAATTCTTTGCACAAAACAATCATGTGTATGTTTTATTTTTAACTTTACCCAATTTGTATGGAAATGATGTACTATGCAATTTAAGCCTCTGATGAAAAGCTGTACACAGCTTGAAACAGGTGTCAGGCTTCTCTTCGCACAAACAATAAAGGCTTTTCTTTGCACAAACAACTAATTATAATTTCTTGGCGCAGAGAGACTGGGAACATCTTTGTTTTTCTTGTACCAATTGTAGCCTGGCATTTCTGGAGACTTTCTTATGGTATCGTTTGATTACCTTCCACTCCCCCTCCCCGAATTCCCTTCCCATCTCCCTCTCCCAGTTGCCTCTAGAGCAGTGGTCTTCAAACTTTTTTGGCCGGGGCCCCCATGAGCAAAATATGGGCAGGTCGAGTTCTCCCAGAAATGCCAAATGGACAGTATATATTGCGCGCAGTCACCTGCTCCCATCGCAGTCGCTGGGCTCCCTCATCCCACTCCTACCCAGTCCCTGGTCTCTCCCCACCACATCACACACCCTGGGCTCTCCCCACTCTGCTCCCACCACTATCCCATGGTTCCCGCCCATTGTGCTCCCACCATAGTCCCTGGGTTCCCCCCATCCCGTTCCCAACACAGTCTGAGGGCCAGTGGCTGCTGGTGATTTTTTTAAGTGGAGGGGCATAACTATTTCCCCCAAAAATGTCATAGCGACCGAGCATAGTGAGGGAGCCCGAACCAATAAATAGGGGTTCAGTGGGGGGGTTCCCTCTGTGAATTGTTTTTAAATAATGGGTTAAAATGTTGCATTGTAGAGCATACTTTTAATAAACAAATGGGTAAATAGCCAAACAGTTTGCAATTGGTGCTGGGGGGTCCAGGGGGTAGGCATGACCTTTTTTACTGGACATCTATGATAGATGTCCAGTAAAAAGATACCATCCCTGTCCCCTGGGCCCCACTGGGCTAACACAATCAACATGATTATGTGTGTATGAAAGGCTCTGCACATTCATACAGCAATCACTCTATCATTCACACGAGCATCCATCACCATACACTCACTCATAACATAAGCATACACGCATCCAAACACATGTTTAAAACAATGAACATAAACGTACCTTCTGCATTGGTCTGCGTGTGGGTGCTGAAACGCCTTGCTCCAGGCTGCTTCGTCCGTATGTGCGAGGAGGCGCAGGAGCTCCCCCTCGGACATACAGACATGCAGTTCCCCAGCCAGCATTTCCAATGAGCTATGCAATGCTGGCAAAGCAAAACGCCCCAGCACTTGCATGGCTCAGTGAGCATGTGCGGCTGTGGAACTAAACTGAACTGTCAACGGGAAACAGTGTTTCCCTTTGACAGCTCAGCCAGCCCAGGAGCACTCCATCAGCTGGAAAAAGCAGCTGAGGGAGTGCTCACTATTTCACCTGGCTGGCTCCTTTGCTCCTCCATAATCGGTGAGGGGCCACTGGGTGGGCACCCCCTTGCCCTTATGGATGAGTCGCCAGGCTCAGACTGACCTATAGGGCAATGCCTGTACCAAAAATGTAAAATGCTAGAGTGGGCCAGTCAAAATGGGCCACCATTTTGGCCAATGTGGACCAGTTTGATGAGTTACTTAACTATGCAGTTAGTAATTTTGACCATTGTTGCTGAATATATCACAATTACATTTTAACACAAAGCATCCCCTTGGGTACTATTGAAACAGTGGGTCTTATAACAACTCTGGTGGTAGCTGTGCCGGTAAAAACCGGTTCGGCTGCCGCCGGAGTTGCATCCAGGTCCGGCACCCGCGAATGGCCAATTACCAGGTCATGCAATTTGGCGGACCTGATAATTGCCCTTACGCGGGTGCCGGTAGATCCCCATACTAATTTGAGCCCCATAGCCTGACCATGTGAGCCACCCCTGCCCATTTCGTTTTTTTTTTTTTAAATTGCTGAGCTCTCAGGGCCCCCCAGGGATGCACCCGCGGACCCCTGGGGGGTCACGCCGCACAGTTTGAATACCGCTGCTCTAGAGTGTAGTTCGGCCCGAGCAGTACAGCCCAGCAATACATCATAGATCCTGGACACCTCGTGTCCCCCTTCTGCCGCTATAAGAATCATCTCTACATCCACATTCTCTATGTCCCCCTCCCTGGCTCCGGGCAACCTCTTACCGAGCAATTCTAGGACTGTGATATGTAACAAGAACTGGCGCACCTGTATCCCGGACTCCTTCCGTAATTCCTCAAAGGTCTTCCACCTCCCATCCCCTCTTAGATCCCCCACTGTGGTCACTCCACACGTTTCCCAACCTGCCTCTATTATTCTCCTGTCTCCCGTTCTGTTGCCCATCACCGTCACTATCGGTATCTGCGGGGAAAGCGGGTCCGTCACCCCGGCCACCTTACGAGCTCTGTGCCAGATTTGTATTCCCAGTTTCACTAGGCAGCCGCTTCCTCTCTGCGTTCCCCATGGAGCCCAGAGGAGGTCTCTCAGGTGATGTCCACCTAGCATGGGCTGCAGCAGTGTCGTCTCAATCGTGGCTTCATCGGCCATCCATTTCACCACATGCTGCAGCGGCCATGCCAGGAAATACAGTTCAAAATTCGGCATGCGCAGCCCTCCCTGGTCATACAGTCTCTGCAATGTATGGAGAGCCACCCTATGTCTTCCTTCCTGCCACAGGAACCCCCTGCATATTTCTCCAAAAAACCACCCCAGAATATCATATGGGACATTCCCGAAGCAGTGCATGAGCCGCGGCAAGGCCACCACCTTCATCAGTGCCGTTCTCCCCATCACAGACAAGGGCAGCTTGCTCCAAAACCCCATGGAGGCCGCTAAACCAGCCTTGGCACGCATCGTGTTGTGGTGGTGCTCCTGGGCAGGATCTCAGTGGATATTAATGCCCAAATATCTAAACGTGGTTCTGCTTGAGGGCAGGGGGAGTACCAGCAAATTATCTGCCTCGAGGGAAGCTGTGGCGGCCAAGGGGAACAGGCACAATTATGTCTTGTTCACTTTGATACCTGTGAGTCTGCTAGAGTTATCTAGCACCTCCATCATGTATGGCAAGTTTACTTTGGGGTCTAGCACGTATAACAACATGTCGTCTGCATACAGCGATATCACATGTCTGACTCCGTCCACCTCTATGCCTACATCTCTGTATTCATTTCTCAGATATGCCACCATAGGTTCCGCTGCTAGTATATACAACATCGGGGACAGCGGGCACCCTTGCCTGGTGCCTCTGTATAGTTGCCAGGCCTCTGAGTGCCTCTTCCCTGTCTGAACCCTGGCCATTGGTAGCGTGTATATCAAGCGCACCCATCTCATGTATTGCGGTCCGATTCTCATTTTCTCCATCGTTGCATACAGCCTGTCCCAGTGAACTGAGTCAATCGCCTTAACAGCATCTAATGAGGCTACTGCTCAGTGTACAGGACTGTCCATCGTACTATGTATCACATGGTGGAGACGCCTTAGGTTCTCTGAGATACCTCTTCCAGGCACATATCCCGTCTGATCCGGATGGATCAGCTTATGGATCACTTTACTTAGTCTGTTCGCCAGGACTGCGGTCAGGATTTTGCTGTCCTGATTCAGCAGGGACAATGGTCTGTAGGAACCGCAGTCCCTACAATCCTTGTCTGGTTTTAGCAGGGGTACTATCAGGGCCTCTCCCATGCTCGCTAGTAACAATCTGGTCTCCAATGACTCATTATACACTTTCGTCAACAGTGGCGCCAAAATACGCCTTATAGAACTCACCCAGAAGGCCATCTGTGCCCGGTGCCTTCCCCGTGGGCAGGGATCTGATTATGGCCGCCACCTCCTCTGATGTCACGGGAGCATCCAGTAACACCGCCTGGGAGTCCTCTAGTCTGGGCAGGTCTATCTGTTCCAGTACATCCTGTATCTCCTCCCCCACACCGCCCTGGAGTTCTGCATATAATGCTTTATAGTATTCAGTGAACACCTCATTTATCCCCTCTTGCATCCCAACCTCCTCCATCTTCTCATTTCTAACCATGCAAATGGGGGGCCAGCATCTTACCTGGTTTGTCTCCAAGCACATGGCTCCTCTCTACATATTTAGCATAATTAAACTTCCCCAACCTATCCCATTGCGATAGGCCAGTTTGTCTGAGAGCTATCATCTCCTCCAGCTGCAGCTGTCCCAACAAGGCCTTCCCCTCCCGCTCCTTCAGTTCCCTTTCCATTTTCTCTAATTCCCTCACCAGTACCTTTTGTACACCTCCCGATTCCGCTATCATCACACCGCTGATCAGAACTTTATGTGCTTCCAAGACTGTGCCCACTTCATTCACACACCCCTCGTTCATTTCTATATATTCTACAGTATTTTCCTGACATGTTCGGCAAAATCAACATCCTGCAGCGCTTCACTCCTCAGCCTCCACGTGGGGATCGGTGGTCTAGGGGCTGCCACCCTCCACCTCGCTACCAGCGGGGAGTGGTCCGACAGAATTCTGTCCAGATACTCTGTCTCTGTGAATTCAGGACCGATTTCTTCCCCCGTGAACAGATCATCTATCCTGGTGTATACCTTATGCGGCGCTGAATAATGGGAATACCCCCTCGTTACCCTGTGCTCCGCCCTCCATAAATTCCGCAATTTAAAATGGTCTACTAGTGAGTTCAGTACCTTCGCCGGGGGAAATGGCCGCGTATGTGTAAAATCGGATCTGTCTAAGAATGGGTACCTTGTTCAATTGCAGTCTCCCCCCCATATCAGAGTACCACTTCTGTGTAAACCCACCTTGCATGCAATGATCTAAAAAACACTGTGGCATCATGATTAGGTGCATATGTGTTCACTACACAAACCTTGCGGCTCTCTATTAACCCATTTACCATCACCATCCTCCCCTCGTTATCTGTTTTCAGTGCTAACACTTTGAAGGCTATGTCTGGAGCTATCCAGATGAGAACTCTTGCATATGTCGAGAATGTAAAGCCCACCAGAACCCCACACCACACCTTCTCGAGGTTCTTTTGTTTCAGTCTGTCTAGGTGCGTCTCCTGCAGAAACGCGATTCCCACCTTATGGTGCCGGATATACATGCTCACCCTTTTACGCTTCACATAATTATTCAGCCCCCTTACATTCCAGGACATAATTGTAACCGTCTCAGCAATCATTACTTATGCTGGAAAGCTTGTGTGGCCACCACCCAGTGGCTAGTCTAGGGAGGAGATCGACGTACCATATTATGAACTGTGGCAGGCTTCCCCTTAACCCCCCTCTTCCCAACTCCCTTGCCCCTTACCTCCTACTACCACCACCACAACCACAACTATAACTACAAACATAACTAGTCCCGTTATGCAATGCATGCTGGGATAATCCCGTTTCCGCTCCTTTCCACCTGTCATATGGCATGTTTCCGGTGCCCTACGGGCAGACCCTACCAATGCGGTCCACAACTACTCTAAAACAAAAGGGGAAGGGGGTACCGGTCCGCTTCTGCGTTCCTCTACCTGGCTACCATAACTCCCGTTAAACTCCTGCACTGTTGACACATCATATACATTTATCACATCCCGTTGGCATATTGCCAGCTATATAAAGGGTCCACATCCGCACCCAGGAACCTTGCCCGTTCCTGCGCCTTTATGAAATGTTGCTCTGCACCATCGCTATCCGGTTCCTTCGACGGTCTCGGGCTCTTCCGGCAACTGTGTACTGTCCATCCATCCGTGCACTTCCTCCAGTGATTCGAAGAAAAGGGATTTGTTATTGTGGATCAGCCTCGCAGGATATATATGAATATACTTGAGAGCCGCCTTCCGCAGTCGAGCCTTGGCTGCAATAAACTCTGCTCTTATTTTTTGGATTTGGAATGTGTAGTCTGGGTACACGGCCACTTTCGCTGAGTCTCTCTGGATCCTAACCCCTGCTCTGAAAAAGGCTAGGATCTTCTCGCAGTCTCTATAGTTCAGCACCTTGGCTATCACCGGTCTGAGCGGCGCTCCAGGGGGCGGTCTCCTGCCAAGGGAGCGGTGCGCTCTTTCAATTGTGAACCCCTGAGAAAGTTCTCCCACACCAATCTCCTGCAGCAATAGATTCTCCACATAGTTATTGGGATCCACACCTTCGGTGCCTTCCGGTAGGCCCAAAATTCTTTTTATTTCTCAAGGCACGCCCTTCTGCCTCTTCTGCTCTATCATCCAGCAGCTTCACTCTCTGCATCAGTACGTCCACATTGTTCATAGTTTGCATACGTATCTCAGTGTTTTCCTTCACTTGCTCCTCCAGACGGCTTGTGCATTCTGCAATTGTGTGGACATCTTGGCGTAGCAGTGCCAGGTCGATAGCCACCGCGTCGATCTTCCCTTCCAATGTAGTCCGCAGCACTCCTATTGCATCTAGGATCTATTGGTTGCTAGGTCCTGGGGCGCCCGAAGGCTGCGGCTGACCATTCACCTTCTCCATGGCCCCCTCCGGTCGGGGCGTGTCGTTAGTCGCGTAAGTCTCCAGCGTGGTCTGCCTGTTTTTGAACTTAGTTCCCTTGTTTGACATTTCCTGAACTAGTGCTGACAAGGCCACCAACTCACAGTATGCCACAGGTTTCGTGCCTGTTGGTCTGCCGCTCTCTCTTCTCAGTTGCCTCCCAGTCATGTGTCGCTCTTATTGCTGTATGGTGCCAACCAGTACGCACAAATTAGCATGGGCACCCTACTTTCTTTCGGCCTTGGCCCTGTCCTGCGCAACACAGTTGCCTGCTGCTTCCCCAAAAGTGTTTCCTGTGTCCCCTGCTTCACTGCATGGGCTCAGCTGTTTACGGGGTCCTAGTGTAGTGTCCTGCTTGGGGGTCCAGAGGTTCCCTTACAGACCTCATGAGTGAGGGCAGGGGAGCTCTCTTCTTGTTGCGGTTTTTAACTATGGCTCCCTCTCCCCCACCCACTCCTCACCTTAGTTCTGAAGCCGTATCCCAGTCAGTGTGTTGCTGCGTGCGAATCACGGTCTGCACGATCACGTCAGTTATCCACTTCTGTTCTCTGCCACAGCTGTCTGCTGCGTATGGCTGTTTTGTAGTCCTCATGAGTAGCGTGTGGTCCTATGATGCAGTCCATGAGGGCTGCCTTCCACCTCAACCCTGTGCGTTCTCAGTGCCGCCACTTCTCCACTGCTTATGCGATACGACAGTCCTTGGGGAGGTTTCAACCCGGTTCTCTGTGTACTGCCTGCCCTATAGCGGGACGCAGTAGCCTATGTCTGGCAGAGAGTGTGTGTGTAGGGTGGGCTATGCTTGCCCCTATAATCCCTCGTTCCAGCTCGTTTCGCCCGCAATTCAGCTGTGTTAATTTCGTTCTGCTCAGTGACCGGGACATCTTCTTGCGCAATACCTCCGGCACAATCCTCCACCTATCAGCCTTTCCTTTGTTCTCTGGTGGCTGCACTGTTCAGTCCTCTAATGTGTTTGGGCTATACCCACCCTCCTCACTTTATCAAACTGCCTCCAGCCATGTTCAGGCTTGCACTGTCTCCGATCTAGTGCCTTCTCTTGTATCAAAAGTCTGCCAGCGTGTATTCTTTGCGTTTCCCAATAATTCCCCTGACTCTTCCATACATGGCGTTGTGTCGCTGTGTTATTTGCACAATGTTGCACTGTTTGAGCCTGTTTATGTTGCAATTCGGAATGGGTTCCCGGCACCTCTGATGTGTGTCACTTAATTCCGGTGTTGCTTACATTCACAGATTCCTTGCGTACCGGCAGTCCACCGGCTGTGTGTTAGTTTCGGCAGCCTTCAGAAGTTTCCCTCCAGCACCACGGTAAGGGGGGGAGCCCGGCGTTGTCAGTTCTCCATGCCAGGTCACTCGCTCATTGTCCAAGCCCCACTTCTCTTGATCCATTTATGCGTGTTCCGCAAGCCCCTTGTGGTCCACCTCTTTGTCTGCCTCTTCTCTGGGTTCTTGCTACAAATCCTGCTGTTCGGCACTGCAGTACCACTGCTCTTTACTACCGGACCCAGTCTCTGCTGTTAGCACCAGAACGCGTCCTGCATGTCCCTCTGCATCAGCCAGTTCGCTTATCTCTGCACATCTCTTTGTTTGACCCAGACCGCCATCTTTGGCTCCTTGCCCGTGAACAGCTGCAATCACCTTTGGGCACGTTATTCACAAGTTCCAGTGCCAATCCATCCACATCTCACTCCAGTCCTGCAGCACAGATTCGTAGTTCTGCATACATACTTTTATCAGTCGCAGACCGCACTACGTGCATCTTTTGGTCGGATCATTTCAAGATCAGCAGGAGCTCCACCGGCAACACGTCTTATCCCATGACCCTGTAGCCACGCCCCCTCCCATGTTGTTTTATGGTATTTTTTCCTGAAATAAATCTGCTATGGATTGATTGTAATTAAAAATGCCAATTCTAAATTTGTAAACAAAACAATTTGTAATGTTTTGGAAGCAAAAATGTTTTTTACAATAATTGTTATCCCATTTTCACCTTTTCACAATACCTGGACATATGATGGGTTTACAGTTTTTACAATTTAAACCGTTAAAACCAAAATCAACCATAATCTTTCTGTTTAACCATAGCTGTAGAGCCAGATGCTATAAACACAAACATATATGTCCATAATTAATATTGTCTACTCCAGCAGAAAATAAGATCTTTATGATTCCCAACTTAGGCCAGTCATCCTACACATAATAGGCATGCATCAATTATGTTATTAGATATATGCTTGGTAGCTGACCATCAGCTAAGGTCGTAGTTGCCCATTACCTCTCCTCTGGCCTCTGAAACCCTGCAAAACCAGTTGTTCCCAGACGCTCAGAATTCACCTCACAAACTCACAAACTCCTGACTGCAGAGTTTAATCAATTCATAAAGAAAGCCCACTACATGTAGATTTATACATTCCCTGTGTATGTATATCAGTGTGCATGAATGCTTAATTACTACTGTCTCTTCTTTACAGTGGGTTCTTCATGACAAGCCCCCTTCCTTGCACGTGCATTATGAAACTCCTTGTTGCCCATCTTCTTGGCACTACGTAGCACACATCTCTGTATCATGTTTATATTTAATTTGGCGATTTTGGTATTTATTTTGCTGCGCGCGTGCAAATCTAATATGTATCAACTTTTAAAAACAGTTTTTTTATTTTTGTTGGCAGAGGCATATAGCAAACACATACATTTGATTGGGCAGTAAATTCACATTATACATGTATCAGATCAGCTGTACCACAACAATAAAGGAATAAAAAAGTACAGAGTAGTGGCGTCGAAGTATATCAAGATGGTGCAAAGCATCAGTGCGGGGTTCGGGAGGATTCCTCCCCTGAGGCCATGGAGGTAACTGTTGAAGGCAGTCCAAATGTTCTTGGGGCGAGAACCCACTGGGATCGTGGCAATAAACTCCTCCTCACAGTTGCGAGACCAGGTAAGTAGGTTTAGCCATTTCTGAATGAGGGGGAGAGGGGCTCTTCCAGTTCTGTAGAATACATAATATGTATCAACTTGAACATAAGGTAACACTGATGCCCAAGGGCACGAAACAGCATGGGCATATTTGTGTGCCACCTGTGTGTGCCACTTCTACTTGGAATTAGTGGTTTGCCTTGCAAGCATTGACCCGACAGGCCAGTGCCATGTACTTTCACTCAGGAATGCGATGTAGTCTTCATACATGGGCACTTGTGTCCTCTGCCATAACTTGCATTTGGTGGTTTCCCACTGGCATTTAAGTGCCATGTGTACCTATGAGTTGTGACATTGAGCGTCACTGGTCCTTGATGACCAGTGTGCAGCAGACATGGTCCACTGGTGTGAATGCCTGCCGTGATTAACATCACATCCACTTAGGTGACTGACTGTTAGTAGTGCCTGTGTGTGTTGACTCAGATTGCAAATGTCATGTACACGATTTCCATGAGACACAGGCAGGATAAGGTCTGTTCGAAATCTTGACATTTCCATTGAGTGATATCAAGTGTTGAAGTTTTTGCTGAGGCCTGGACTACTGAATGCCTGTGAGTCCGGTCTGCACACGTTGTTTCCCTGGCTCTGGCTCTGTGTGCTAGGTACATGTTTGTGTGAATTTGCTGCTGTATGTTTCAGATGTGTGTGTTGTCAATATAATGATGTGATGTGTTATTTATATAGCGCCTTTATCCAAAGCAGTTTACAGAACACATATTTACATACAATATCACCCAACCGAAATTGGTACTCATTTATCGACCTCAGAAGGATGAAAGGCTGAGTTGGCCTTGCCGGGATTCAAACCTGCGACCTGCAGATCACGCTCAGATCGCAGCAGTGAGCGCTCAACGCGCTGAGCTATCTTACCGGCGGGTAATATGTCAGGAACTACAACGCTATCTATGCACACGTGTTATAAACCTGCCACAGGAGAGTGGGTCACAAAGGAAATGTGACTGTTGACTGTATGTTGTGCAACCTTGCATGTGGCAACATGACCTGATGTAAACAGTGGTACTGTTTTGTCACTCCTGCTTGTGAAATTGCCTCTGTTTGTTTGTTTGTTTGTTTTATTCACTTATAATGCGCACCAGACCCGCAGGTATCCGGGCGCAGCAGTACAGAAAATGCGAAGCTTAAGTTGCAGGGTGGGGTCATGGGATATATACACTGTACAAATACAAAATACAAAATATAGACTGCAAAATATCACAGGAAGGCAGCAGTTGCGATTTACATGCAGAATAAATACAAAATATGATCAAGACAGTCTATGTACAGGTACTGTATGGGCGAAAGCTCATTGGTCAGGTGGGCAAAGTGAGTGGGACCATAGGATCATAATGAAGTGTATATTCTAGGGTGGGGTGGGGGATAAGTGGGCGCCGATAGGCTATTCATTGGTAGTCCTTAGCAGATTGATGTAGTTAATTCTGAATTTAGGGAAGGGCTGTGCCTCGCGTAGAGGATTAGGCAATGAGTTCCATAATTGAGCTGCTTGCACCGAGAAGCTACTGCCCCCCGCCTTAGATAACCTGAATCTGGGAATGTTGAGGCTGTTGGCATTAGCAGTTCTGGCAGGGCGTAAATGATTTCTTTTAGTGAGTTTATTGCAGAGATAGCTTGGTGCTGCATTGTTCAGGGCTTTATGAACCAGGGATGCTACTTTAAGGTGGATTTTGTTTTGGGAGGACAACCAATTGTTTTGGCGCCTGATGTTTGAGATATGTGATCTTTTGGGTACACCAAGGGCAGCTCGTAAGGCATTGTTTTGAAGAATTTGGAGTCGGTGGGTGATGGATTTGTTTGCTCCGATGTAGAGGGCATTACAATATTCAAGCCTCGAAAGGATTAATGCTCTCGCTAAGATAAGGCAGTTGTTATCGGAGAGAAAATGCTTGCCTGCTCTAATGAGCTTGCATGTGTGGGCGGTGGCAGATGCCAATGACTTCACCTGCTTGTCAAAAGAGAGGGTGGCATCCAGATAGAAGCCAAGTGTCTTCACATCTTTGGAAACCTTGATAATGTTCCCGTCAATTTCAAATGAAGTATAGTCCTGACTGAGTTTCTTCATATTAGAATGTGTCCCTAGGATGAGCAACTCTGTTTTGTCATCGTTCAGGCATAGTCCGTGGGTTGCCATCCATGCCTGGACGATGATGTACACCCTATTCACCAAGGCCAAATCCTTGTTGTAGTCCCCGGAAAGTGGGAGGAGAATCTGGGTATCATCTGCATAGTTGGTGTAGGTGATACCAAGATGGTCCAGATCATCAAAAAGGGGCTTAGTGAATATGTTGTAGAGAGTCGGGGAGACGCATGAGCCCTGAGGGACTCCACATCGGATGGGGATTGGGTCCGCCGCTGCTGAAGGGGAGAACACCCTCATGGTCCTGTCACTAAGGAAGGATTCAATCCAAGATATGGCCTCCTTGGAGAAATGTGCGGCTGAGTCTAAATGGCTGCAAAGTACCCCATGGTCTACAAGGTCGAATGCCGCCGAGAGGTCCAGCAGCAAGAGGAGAGCCATTTTGCCTTTGTCTCTTATTTCATCTATTTGTGCCTTTAGGTCGATAAGGGCAGTCTCAGTACCATGTTGTGGGCGGAATCCTGATTGGCGCTCTCCTAAGAGTTTGTGTTGTTCCAGGAAACTTTGGATTTGATTGTAGGCGATCTTATCCAGAATTTTGAGCAGGAAGGGGACTGTTGTAATGGGGCGGTAGTTAGTGGGTATAAGGGGGTCTAATGTTTGCTTTTTGAGCAAAGGTAGTACCCAGGATTGTTTTAAATTGGTGGGTACTGTGCCGGACGAGAATGAGGAGTTGACGAGTTTGGCAGTAAACGGGGAGAGATCTCTAGCTGCGTCTTTTATAAGCTGGGCAGGGCAAGAATCGCCCTGGCAGTTATGCGGCTTAAGGGAGAGGATGACTTTCTCCACCTCAAGAATCGATGTTTTGGAAAACATGAACCGTGTGGCTGTGTCCTGGGTCTTTGGGGTAGTGACTGTGATGAGGTTGTGAGTCTTGGAGTGATGAGTAAGGGAAGCTTTCTTTTTGATTATTTTCGTTTGGAGTAGGGAGATTTTATTGGATAGGGCTAGCTGAATGTTGGAGCACCAAGTTTTATCTTTGGTGCATGTATCCGGAATGGGGATGGGTGACTCTAGTTCTTTGAGGATGGTGAATAGTTCCCTCATGCTTGAATTGGCGCTGGAGATCCGTTTATTAAAGGAGTTCTGTTTGGCCAGATGGATTTCTTTTTTATATTGGGAGGAGATTTCTGTTAGTTTCATTTTGTGGTCTACTGAGGGGGTGAGTCTCCATGCTGTTTCGCAGCTCCTCTTAAGTAGTCGCAAATCCTTTAGTTCGGGGGTAAACCATTTATTTAGGTGAGATTTGGGTTTACTTTTTCTGAGTTTCAAGGGTGCGATGTTGTCAAGGGTGGTTAGCATAATTTTGTTGTACTCGTTGACAAGTGTTTCTGGGTCTAGATGATCTGCTAATCCGTTGAGTGTAGGTAGAATGGCTGGGATCACTTTGTCTCTGGTGATGCTCTTTTTGTTTCTTGTTGGGCAAGGCGGGGCCGTAATGGAGGCTGGTGGAGGTGGTCTGGAGGTAGATAGTTCAAATGACAGGAAGAAGTGGTCTGTCCAAGGTTGAGGGATAATAGCTTTGATATTGGCAGTGCAATTGTACTCTACTAGCCAATCAAGGATTCTTCCTTGTTATGTGTGGGTTCAAGAGTTTTTTGCGTCATGCCCAGATTAGAGAGGGAGTTGGCAATGATGGTGGCATTTCTATCTGAAGGGTCATTGAAGCCCAGATTGAAGTCTCCTAGGACAAGTAGTTGTGAAGAAGTTTTAAGGTTGTTGGAAAGTAGATTATGGAGATCCTCCTCGAAGGTCCCTAAGGGACCAGGTGGTCTGTAGATAAGGTGGATCGTCATGGTTTGGGAGCTAGCTAGTGGAAGTTTGATGGAGAGTGATTCACATGAATCAGCTGCTGTTGTGGGTGAGATTCTCATATTTAAGCTGGTCTTTGCGATGATGGCAATACCACCGCCGCGCGTATTGTTTCTATCTTGCCTGAATATGGTAAAGTCTTCTGGGATGGCTAAGGAGAGTAGGGGTCCTGCTGCGTTGTGCAGCCAGGACTCAGTGATGGCGATGAAGTCCAGATTGTCGAGCACTATCAGATCACAGATGTCTGTGGCATGTGCTATCAGGGATCTTGCATTTATTAGTCCACCTTTGAGTAGGTAGTTTGACGGGTGAGGTGGTACAGTTTTGGTCTGGGTAGTGCATAAGTCAGCATGTGTATATGTCGGTTATCGGTATACCGATGTTGCTGCACACAGGGTTGTGACTGGAATAATGCACAGCATCCAATGCCACGTGACTGATGTGTAGATGTGCTGATTGGATGCATGCCAGCTGCTGAAACAACAAAGAAGTACACTATTTTCAGTTGTTTTTTTAAATGTTTTAAAGGACTTGTTGATACGTAAGGAAAGATTTCAACTGATGAAATAAATGTTGCTGTTTCTGTAGTAACATGTTCATTTAAAAATATACCTTCAACTAGTTCTTCTGTGACATTTACAATAGTTGATACAGTTGGAATGTCATCAGTGGGAATAATTATGTTAACTTCCTGTTGGCTAGTGACATACTTGTGTTTATGTTCCTTTTTTGTGTTCCTTTTTGGAGGAATGTTTGCAGTGTTTTTCTTTATTTTTTTCTTTTACCGCTTTCTTTTCGTGTTTCTGTTTTCCAGCTGAAATTAAATAGCAATGGGCAATTTGTTTATTAAAAACCATGGGGGTCATTACATTGGGCGGTATCCCAGTGGAAAATCTGCCTGGATACCACCCAATGCAATTACCATTACTGCAACTTGTTCTGGCACTATTAGCACCAGATCACAAGTTGCGGTGACAACACATTTTTTTGGAGTCCATAGGACTCAATTGAGTATTTTTTTGGTGCAATTACCACAGCGGTAATTGCACCGTGGTAATTGCACTGAAAATGGGGGGAAAGTCGGCGCATTCACTTCCAGCTCAGAGCTGGAGGTGAATGCTTCAAAGTTCCCCCAAAATCATCATTGGGCGGAGCGGTAATGCAGCAGTAATAGCGTTACCCGCACATTTTTACCGCTTCACCCATCCCCTCATGAAGCCCCATGTGTTTTGTTTTTTAATTGATTTTTATGTTCAAAATACAATTGTGTTTTTGTTTTGTGAGAAATTTTGCTTACTTTACTTAAACACCAATTTTGTTTTACTTTTGTTATAATGCCACATGTTTATATTATTTCATGTGCTGTAATAAAACACAATTGTATTTTAGACAGAATACAATTTGGTTTGACCTTTGTTAACGTTATACGTTCTACTTATAAATGTTTTTATTTGTTTTTATAATAAATTATACTTACAAGATTTGTGCTGATGTTCATGTTCTTTCTTTTTCTCAATATTTGGTGAACTTGTCTTGTCATGTTCTTTGATATATCATCAATAAAAAAGAACACATGTTAAAATATTAAAATATGCGTACGTTAATGACAATGTAATGATACTAACATTAGTGCATTTATTTATTGTAAAATATATAATTTGTAAAATGTTTAAATCAATAAGTGACTTGTTAGAAGATTATGTTTGATTTATTATGATTAGTTTATGCATATAGTTTTAGAAGCTGTACATTATGTTTAATGTGTGCCTTTTGTATGTGGATGATGTTGTACATACTGTTTAACATACATGTGTTGAAGCTGTAACTTAAGTTTTACGGATTTAGCAAGAGTTGAAAGGAAATGAGAGATTATGCAACTAACATTATTTATGTATGCTGATGATGTTATATGTACTGTTTGGCCTATACACCTGGACGTTTTACATACTGTTTTGTCTATACACCTGTTGAAGGTGTAAAGTGTATCATAAGTATGCAGTGCTACCAACAATACATTAAGCGTACATGAGTAATTAGTTAAGGTATATTATTTCAAATAACATTATGTATACATGAATACACAAATACCCTTATGATGTGAAGCGTATAATTTACAAGTTGTATATTGTGTATTATGCTAATTTTTCTGTTTACCGTACACACTTGTACATTATAATTGTAAGGAAACTTGTTAAATATGAGATGTGGTACTATTTACTATACACACATGTATGAACATTATTTATAAATGATTATGCTTGTGATGTGAAGTATATAGTTCATAAGCTTTACACGTTGTATTATGCTATTTTTGCTTTTTAGCATACACACTTGTACATTATAATTGTAAGGATGCTTCTTAAATATAAAATGTTGTACTGTTTACTGCACACACCTGTGTGTTATAACTCTAAGGACATGTGAAGCTACTGCATACATTCATATTAGCATTTTGTATATAGTAATAGTGCCTACTTTCATATTTATTTGTATCTAGCATTACAAATATAACTGCATTTTTAATACATACTTATTGAAGCTATGCAGCATATGAATTTGTAGAAAAATCAATAGTATGCTACTGTTTAAAGTTGTATTTATTGCTAGATTGCATTATTAAATAAGCAACTAAACGGGTCGGTTTTATTGTTTACAATGTTTACATTTAAAGAGTAGTTCCATTTACTGGTAAATGGGGATTTTATAAAAATGACTTTACTAACCTGGCTATGTTGAAGGTTAATGACAATGTAATAACAGTAATCTTAGTGCATTTATTTATTGTAAAATATATAATTTGTAAAATGTTTAAATGAATAAGTGACATGTTAGAAGATTATGTTTGATTTATTATGATTAGTTTATGCATACAGTTTTAGAAGCTGTGCATTGTGTTTAATGTGTGCCTTTTGTATGTGGATGATGTTATACATACTATTTAACATACATGTGTTGAAGCTGTAACTAATGTTTTACGAATTTAGCAAGAGTTGAAAGGAAATGAGGGATTATGCAATTAACATTATTTATGTATGCTGATGATGTTATATGTACTGGTTGGCCTATACACCTGGATGTTTTACATACTGTTTTGTCTATACACATGTTGAAGGTGTACAGTGTATCATAAGCACACAGTGCTACCAACAATACATTAAGCGTACACGAGTAATTAGTTAAGGTATATTATTTCAAATAACATTATGTATACATGAATACACAAATACCCTTATGATGTGAAGTGTATAGTTTACAAGTTGTATATTGTGTATTATGCTATTTTTTCTGTTTACCGTACACACTTGTACATTATAATTGTAAGGATACTTCTTAAATATAAAATGTTGTACTGTTTACGGTACACACCTGTGTGTTATAATTCTAAGGACATGTGAAGCTACTGCATACATTCATATTAGCATTTTGTATATAGTAATAGTGCCTACTTTCATATTTATTTGTATCTAGCATTACAAATATAACTGCATTTTTAATACACATTTATTGAAGCTATGCAGCATATGAATTTGTAGAAAAAATCAATAGTATGCTACTGTTTAAAGTTATATTTATTGCAAGATTGCATTATTAAATAAGCAACTTAGGGGGTCGGTTTTATTGTTTACAATGTTTACATTTAAAGAATAGTTCCATTTACTGGTAAATGGGGATTTTATAAAAATGACTTTACTAACCTGGCTATGTTGAATGTTAATGACAATGTAATAATAGTAACATTAGTGCATTTATTTATTGTAAAATATATAATTTGTAAAATGTTTAAATCAATAAGTGACATGTTAGAAGATTATGTTTGATTTATTATGATTAGTTTATGCACACAGTTTTAGAAGCTGTAAGTTATGTTTAATGTGTGCCTTTTGTATGTGGATGATGTTATACATACTATTTAACATACATGAGTTGGAGCTGTACCTAAAGTTTTACGAATTTAGCAAGAGTTGAAAGGAAATGAGAGCCTATGCAACTAACATTATTTATGTACGCTGATGATGTTATATGTACTGTTTGGCCTATACACCTGGATGTTTTACATACTGTTTTGTCTATACACATGTTGAAGGTGTAAAGTGTATCATAGGTATGCAGTGCTACCAACAATACATTAAGCGTGCATGAGTAATTAGTTAAGGTATATTATTTCAAATAACAATATGTATACATGAATACACAAATATCCTTATGATGTGAAGCGTATAGTTTACAAGTTGTATATTGTGTATTATGCTATTTTTTCTGTTTACCGTACACACTTGTATATTATAATTGTAAGGAAACTTGTTAAATATGAGATGTGGTACTATTTACCATACACGCATGTATGAACATTATTTATAAATGATTATGCTTATGATGTGAAGCATATAGTTCATAAGCTTTACACGTTGTATTATGCTATTTTTGCTTTTTAGCATACACACTTGTACATTATAATTGTAAGGATGAATCTTAAATATAAAATGTTGTACTGTTTATGGTACACACCTGTGTTTTATAATTCTAAGGACATGTGAAGCTACTGCATACATTCATATTGGCATTTTGTATATAGTGTAGTGCCTACTTTCATATTTACTTCTATCTAGCATTACAAATATAACTGCATTTTTAATACACACTTATTGAAGCTATGTAGCATATGAATTTGTAGAAAAAATCAATAGTATGCTACTGTTTAAGGTTGTATTTATTGCTAGATTGCATTATTAAATAAGCAAGTAAATGGGTCGGTTTTATTGTTTACAATGTTTACATTTAAACAATAGTTCCATTTACTGGTAAATGGGGATTTTATAAAAATTACTTTACTAACCTGGCTATGTTGAAGGATCTAAAGGAGTGGTTGTGGTTAACATTTTGAAATGTGCTGCAATAAAATTCTAATACATGATTTGTTTTAAAGTATACATTTTGGAAATTGCAAGTTTAACATTATTTATCAAACCAGTGGGTTTTTTTTTAATGAAAAATACATGTAAGTTTGTTATGGATACTTATGTTGTATCCACACTTTTCACTATCTTCAATTGAAGTGTTTAATTTTGTTAGCATGTGTGGTTGGAAGAGTTGTGTTTGGGCATGGTGTAAACAGCAAACAGCGTGTGCATATGTTGTAAAATAAGTGCCGCAGGGTGTTTCTGTATGGTGATTGGTTAGTGTACATTACGCATGCACAGTTGGTAATTATTTGAACATGCTGTTGTGAATGAAAAAGTGTTTTTTTCGCAGAGATGTTCACGTTGCACTTTGTTCAAAATGGAACACCAGGTTACTGCATAAGGAAAAGTACTGTGCATGTAGTTTGTGTAATTTGTAATATTATAATACGTATTTAGTTAAAGTTTTGTATGAAAAAATTATTATACACTCGCTATGTAAGTGTGTTTAGCATTATGCATGTGTGTGTTTTTGTAGTGTTGCAGCGTCATTCTTTTGACATTAAAACTCATTTAGTAAACATAGCAGGATTATTTCCGAAACAAAAATTATCTTTTCATGTTTGGCAGGACATAAAATTGGATGCAGGGAAGTGCAAATCATTGTACTATAAATCGTGATCACATAACTGTAACTAGATATGTACATACATTTCTAGTTGAACACGTTGTACATTTCACCATAACATTAAAAGTCAAATTGACAGTATTTTTAGGGTGAATGGAGTACATTTGAGTAATGAGGGTAACCATTTATTTTTAGGCAATATTGTTGAAGGTGTACGTAATGTTGTTCAGTAACATGCTGCTTTACTTTTGTTTTTCATACCTCAGATTGTTTTTTGTTAATACATTGTGATGTATTTCCTTGGTTTAGTTCATGTAGTTCCTTGCTTTGGTGTATGTTAGAATGTATATTTCCAGCGTTTGAAATTTGGATTCAGTGATCAGGATCTAAACCTAGCTCCTGGGTGTCAGGCAACACCCAGTGGGCAAGAGCTACCAATTGGGAAGCAGGAGCGAGTATACAGCACACTGAAAATCTAACTTAAACATGAGAGGAACACTTTAACTTTTTGCCCATTATGCCTGATCCATTATATTAAAATATGTCTTTGATGTGGCATGATTCTTCTTTATTTACATTCTGAAACACCCAAAGTTATTGTCACATATTCAGGTTTTTAAGGTGCCAGTTGGCCTGTAGAGCCAAAAGTAGCTCATGGTAACGGTTGGTTTTAAACTAACCAGGCTCTGCTAGGCTAGAACCAGGAGCTAAATAGCTCTCATCTCATAGCAATTTTGAACCCTGTATTTCATAGCTTTAGTGTCTTTTTATAACGTGTAGGCAGTGCGGGTAAGTACATATGCTGTTTGTGGTCATGATTATATTGGCTGCATATTGTTGCTAGAATTATGTATTTCTGTGCTTGAGTGTACGTTTTTAATGTGTACACAGTAGGTGTGAGTGCGTATGCTATGTGTGGTCATGATAATGTTGACTGCATGTTGCTTGAATTATGTATTTCCTTGCTTCTGTGTATGTTTATAATGTGCACGCAGGTGTGCAAGTGTGTATGTTGGATGTGGTCATAATACTGTTGGCTGCATGGGGTTACATATGTCAGTAAGATAGCTCAGTGGGTAGAGCATGTATTTTTAACTTATTTCATATTTTTTCAGTGAAAATCTTGATTGCCATTGCGCATGCGTCATGTATATGCTCTTCGCTCCTCCACCTCCAACGCCCTCGGGGTCAGTCGCTTCTCAAAGCAATGAGTTGGTGGTAGATCTCTATCTTCGGCTGGGGCCTCCCTCTGGAACAGTCTCCCTGCCTCATCTTCGGTTCCGGAAGCACCTCAAGACCTTCCTCTTTGCTTCTGCCTTCTCTCTTCCCCTCCCATGCTAATATCTGTCTGTTTCTGCGCTGGGCATCTGGCTACCCTCTGATTCAGGCCCAGATCCCTGCCCACCCAGCTGCACACCTGCACTGCCTCCTGGCATCCCTTGCGCTTGTGTCTGTATCTGCAACCCTTACCTGCACTTATTTATACCCGTTGTTTGCGCTAAATTCATGCACCTGCCACCTACTGGCTGCACTACCTGTTGTTTTTTATCACGTGTTCAGCACTTTCAACTCCTCCCCTGCCGCTTGCAGTTGCCCCTTCCCTCTCCACTGCACCTGCGTGTTCTCAATGTCACTGGGCCCAGTAAGATCGTTGTTTCTGTCCCCCTTGAGCCCCTCCCTTGCATCGCCATACCGCACCCAGAAACACATGTATGGGCAGGATATAGATAAAATATCATATCATATCATATAGATACATTTTCAACCGTGGATATCTCAAAATTGGCCCAGTCAATGTTCCAATCTTTTTTCAGTGCAATAATTCCAGCACAAAACTAGGAAAATGGAAGCAGACAATTTTGAGATAGTAGATGCGAAAAAATATGTATTTTCTTGTGGGAAAATCCCATTTTAAAAGCTGTTCAAAACACAATCAAAGTAAAGATTTTTTCAGCTTATAAAGCTGTCGATCTAGAAATATGTGCATGCACTGGCGGCTACCTCTAAATATTTCTCTGGAATATTTTCAGATTTCTTTATACAAGCGTTTAAAATTTATTGGGAAAAGTAATTTTCTGAAATGCCATAGCAACTTCATCTTAACCTTAACTATGCATATATATATATATTTATATCATTAAAACATGAAGTCCCAAAAAAAAATAATAACAAACTCGAGTGAAATAAACAACACGAGTTTAATGTATCGTAGAAAAAATAACAAAATTAGATAAAAAAACACAGCAAGGCAAAACAGGACGCCAGGGCAGTGTCCTGGACGACGCGTTTCGCGCTACACAAAGCACTTGATCACGTTAGGGAGATAATATTCAATGAAAAAATTTTGATCCTTGACATTTTTTTTATTAACATTACAATAAGACTCCCTTGTACAGACTTTTCATGAAAGGTAAATGCACATGTGATGTCATCAGTGATGTCATCAGTGACATTTGTGATGTCATCTTTGATGTCCTGGGTGTTAGTCTTAGCACTGCACGGTGGTGGCGCGAGTTATGGTTGCTTAGCTTACCATAACTGGCGAATTTCAGGGGGTTTTCGGTTTTACTTGGAACCATAACGTCCCTTTAACAAAGTTTTTTCACTGAATCTCATAGGTTTTAGTAGTGCAACTTAACCATAACGTCCCCTTAACAAAGTATTTTCATTGAATATCATAGGTTTTTATTAGTGCAACTTGACCATAATGTCTACGAACATCTGACTTCATTGCAGACCTTCCAGAGAGGGCTACATGACCATATGCTGGCGCGCACCATGATGACGTGTCCAAGAACCCGTACTCACTTCACAATAAGATCTGTTCTTCGCGGACAGTTTGGAGCTGCATTTTCTACTGATCTAGGAACTTTCAACTTCAAAATTTCCCTTGCACATCTCCAACACCTATTCCTACTCATCCATTAACAATCTAGTACACAATACATATTTTTAGCAAAACTGCTATTTATCTTAAAATGGTATCAGCTAAGGCCATCCCTCCTCCCCAAGAGACACCACCACTGCTGTAATCAAGGAGCATGAGAAATACTGCCCCCTACCTTAGAAATAATACATGCGCAACATTTCGACCTGTCCACCTGCCCCTCCATATTAGTGTTTGGTGCCTCTTCCCTCATTTCCCTCCCCACCTTTCGTTCTTAGCTCTCCTGCCAAAAAAAACATCCAAAACAACAAAAGAAATATTCCTTTAGGAACCACCTTTCACAGTTAAAAATAGAACTAAAAAATACGTATAGACTCCATCTACTTTATATTTCTCAGTAAAGTACATAGACTCAATAAGATTTTCCAACATTTCCATTTGCATTTTGTGTTATGGCAGTATTGGGGCGTTCATGCTCCGTTCCAGGGACTGGAACGGTGGATACCGGCCCAGCAGCCCAAGTTATCAGCCCAAGCGAAGCAAGGGTGGATAACGAGGTCTCTGAATCATTATCTCCCTATTCCAGCCCCTGAAATGGGGGATGAAGACCATTAGCAGCCAAGGTTCCCAAAGCAGGAACCCGTGGTACTAAAAAAGAGTATTTTTCGTCCTACACCGGGACGCTGTGGCGTCCCAGTTTAGGAAGGAAAATCCTTTTCCAAGATGGCCACCATGGAAAGGGAAGGCGGGGGTTCCATACAGTGCCCCCCTTTGCTTTCCATGGCAGCCTGCAGAAGGCAAAAAGAACAACCTATGACCATATTACCACGAGCAAATTTTTCTTCCCTTTCAAATCTATCCTAATTTCGAATAACTTACCACAAAGCCAGTCCCAGGTGGACATGGCCACTTTAATCCTATGTTTTGTCCCTTCTGGTCATGGCCAGTAGCCAGATTGTCCGGATCATGACCTTATTCCATGACCCGGACATTCTGGCCACAGTCCATGGCCACAGGCTACCACTCAGTCACTAAAGCTATACCACTATTTTTTTTAACTACTTTATAACACTTGACAGTTGTCAAATAAGAAAACATTGCCACATTTGCAAAACCATGCTTGTAGATCCTGGCCAATGCGCCTTACGCAAGTTTTCTGGAAATCTACCCACGTTTTATTTTTTCAAAAGTGTCAAATGAATGCACATACAATCGTCATATAAGCTACCCCCACTTCACAAAATCCATTCAGACTTTACAAAAACATTTATATCTAGATCTATAATCTTTTTGCAAACCTTTGTGTACATTTCTCAAATGGCACCACATTTATAAGCCTTTAAATTATTTTGGGACCCCCCCTCCCCCTTGACAGAATTCCACCAAACTTCTCAAAAACATTTATATCTAGACCTATTATCAGTTTGCCAAAAGAAGTGTAGATTCATCAAATGACACCTCATTTATAAGCGTTTACATTATTTTAGCACCCCCCCCTCTAATTTTGCCCCCTCTGCACAAAATCCCACCAAACTTTGTAAACTCATTCGAAATCAGGTCAGAAATATCCCATGCCATCCTCATCACCCCTCACCTCCCCAGAGATTATTTCATAAGTTTGACAAGTGCAATGCTCAGAAAATATTATTGTCCCGAGGGTTCGGGCATGTATTTTTATACATACGTTGATCTATCGCAAACATTTCCAATTCAGCTTACCTCACTTTTCCTCTTTTATAAACATGCTAAATCTGGCAGCAGGGCGCGGCCATCTTGTGCTAATCTTATCCATTACTGCATCGGCCTAAGGTAAACTAACCTGACGTCACTAAATCAAATGACCCTAGTGAGATTCTCCACCTTTCTAAGTGATGTTCCTTGTCAGCGTAGCCAAACGCGCCCATAATCACCTACGTGATGTGACTCAGAATCCGAAAATCAACACACATCGACTCACAACACAGCACGTCATAATTCGGAATATTAAACCGTACTTTAAAAGTAAACAACAAGACTATACAATTTGTAAAGTACTTTTATTTCACCATAAACGCTCCGAGAAACATCCGACTATTGCCATATTCAATCAAATTGCAAATTTGTTTCTTCGCTCGCAATCCAAAATGTTTATCGTGAGGCACGCGTTGTTCTTTTTGCGTACACAAGGTGTTCGTTTTCGGTAAAAGAAGCAGTTGGGTCGCACAGTGAATTCCAGTGCTTCTGCATCAACTTGGGGCTAGACCACCGTAAAGGATGCTATGTTGCTGCTAATGGCTAGTACAGCGTAAGGGCATATGGGCCCTTGGCGATCGTCTCAAAAAAGAGTCACTGTGATCCAGTTGTTCACAACTATGTTCAGCTGCTGGTTGACAAACCCGTCAGTTGGCATCTGGAATCTATGACAATCGCAGAATGGCAGAATGTATCTTTTTAAAACATAACAGAAAATGTGTCTCACTACCCAAACTTTATTACAATTTATCTATTGACTTATTAATTTGGCATAGAGTTTAAACTAATGATTAGCACAGATATGAAACAATCTCAACAGAGAGAAAACAACGTGGAAAGTGGTACACAATTCGAGATGGTCATACATGACATTTTAATGAAATATTAGCGTTGAACCTGGGGAAACCGAGTGGTGGTCTACATGCACCTCGATACTGGACTCCCAATAACCACGTTAAAAAGACCACTACACACAAAGATTGTACTTGCGTTTCATTGCAATAAGCCACACAAAACAGACGAATAGAATGTAACCCAAAAATAATGTTCAGATAATAATAAGTTAATGCTCGTTCCGGTATACAATCGTCGAAAATCAAACTTACATTATATTCACCATTTCCATTCTCTTGGCGTAACTCAGACCGTAACGCTCACTGCGTTCGCACCAACGATTCTTCATGAACTGAATTTACATGCTCCTTACCCACTTTTAAAATGCATAACCTTATCATATCTTCATTATTACAAACCTCCTTTCATTGAATTCCTTTCAGAATGGTCCCTTTCTCTCAAGGTCAAAAAACTATTGAACCTTATGCTGTGTGTCCGATGCATAGGCTTCCTTAGTTCGCAACCAAAAATTCAAAGCTGGTGACCTTCACTCAGAATCAACATACATTCTTACTTCGCAACAACTTGCCTCACCGCATCCATGAGAACTGTTATTCTGATCCATGTCCATCAGGCACTGCGGTTGGCTGCCTGAGGTGGCAGGCTCTACAGGGCGCCAGTCTGACTCCATTATTATTTTAATTACATTTGAACACAGACACATTAGCCCTTTATTTGCCGCGCTCTCGGTGTAGCACCAGCACATCAATTTATAAACATCAAGCGTTTTAATTAAGAGTGTAAAATAACCTGAAATTGCTTCTATTTAATATTAATAAATATTGGGCAACCAATATAAACAATATAGAGGAACGGGCATTCGAAATGTAGTATTACTCTGTAATACCACAAGGTAACGTTGAGGTTGCAGACTGCAGAAGCAACAATCTATGTTTACAAGTCCACAATTCCATGATTATACATCTCCATCACTTGAATGCCAAAATGCAATCTCTTTTGCCTGTACTTTAGGCACATATTATGGAACACCTCCAAATGTACCGTGTGACTTTCGCGACAAAAAAACACCTGTTTTTTGCTTCTTGCAGCCATATCCCATCCCATCCTCATCACCCCTCACCTCCCTAGAGATTATTTGATAAGTTTGACAAGTGCAATGTTGTGTTTTTTAATATGTTTTTACCGCAATGTCCGTGGACACCAAACACTGATCCAAAAAAAGAAGTTCTGGGACCCCCCTATAACTTTGCCCCCCCGGACCAAACCTCACCAAACTTTGCAAAAAAATTCAGAGTGGGCCATATACTTTTTTTTGCAAAGTTTGGTGAGGATTCGTCCAATTACACACGGTAGTTGCTAATCCCATAGGAAGAGTACTTTTTGGGTGGCTTATAACTTCGCTCCCCTTGGACGAATCCTTACCAGACATTGCAAAAAAAAAGTATATGGCCCACTCTGAATTTTTTTGCAAAGTTTGGTGAGGTTTGGTCCAGGGGGGGGCAAAGTTATAGGGGGGTCCCAAAATTTCTTTTTTTCCCATAGAGTGAAAGGGGAAAAAACTTTGCTCACGCCTACAGCCCAAACCGCTAGACGGATTTTCACCAAATTTGCATCAGTAGCGGCGGCTTGGTCCCGAAAGCGTGTTTTAGTAAATTTGTTGATTTTTAAAAAAACTAAAAAGTAGATCACAAAAAATGTGTGATATCTATGTCCGCTCCGCAGACACACTTCCCTGTTAGCTCCGCGGACAATACACCGATAGGCTAATCGGCTTGCGTCATGTCTGCGGACATGCGACGTGTTCGCTGATTGGCTGGAATGAAGCGTGAGGTGTGTCGTATTGTTTTGATGCGCCCGCTATCTTGGTTCCGTGGACAGCGCAGCGATGAACGGGAAAGAAATACAACTTTGGCAAGTGTGTTGGTGTGTAAGAGTGCTTGGGCAGGGTGGGGGAGTAAGAGATGGGTCAAATGCTGTATTTGTTTGGGTGGCACCCCTGATGTGTTTGTCATGTCCGCAGTCACCGCGGCTGTCCGCGGACATAAAAAATGCAATGCAGTAGCTCATATAGCCAGTTAAAATGTTTGATTCTATGGGTGTGATCTATGGGTGTGATATGCTGCGGTGGTTGTGGCCAGGGCCTAGTGTTTTGGGTGCATGGGCGAAGGTTTGCGCACAGATTAGTTATTAGTGGTATTGATTTATTTGTTTGGTTGTTGCAAAATCTTGGGGCAGTTAGATACCTGTTGGCGTATTCTACCTGTTTATTTCTTCTTGTAATTTAGTGGTATTTATTTATCTGGTTGGTTGTTGAAGAATCTTTGAGCAGTTAGATACCTGTTGGCGTATTCTAAGTGTTTATAGTTTTCTAATTGAAGTTTTATCAATGTTTATGCAAAAGATTAGTTATTAAATTTTGGTTTTAAGAATATTAAATAAGGGTTTAAAAGATTTGCTGGTAATCTTTGCTTTAGAGTAATGGTACTATCATTACATTCAAACCAGCCACAATTCTTTTTTATATATGCAGTGTAGTGACCTGCATTGGTTGTGGCTCCTGCATGGTAGATTATACCAATTGTTGTGGATGTTTTCTTACAGCGAAAGCGCACAACGTTAGCGCACACACCAAAAAGGGGGCAGAACACGGGGCGGAACGTGCGGAATGGGGAACAATGCGTGAAAATAAGAGCTTAACTGGGGATGTACTGCTGGGAAGTACACGTAACGCCTACATGCACACGAACCACACGTATTCATGGAATTGAATAGGGGAAACCTGTGCACCGCCAAAGACACGCACGTGCCTAAACACGTCCGCCACACGAAGGCAGGCGCAAATAACAAACACGTATATACAGCTACGATGAATGTCCCATTCCGGGGCCCCCTCTAGGAGAAATGACCTGCCATCCAACGCTCAGGCATCCCAAAAAAGTAAGAAAAAGAGATAAGCAACCCCTGTAGCCCAAGTGCGTGTAAAAAAACACATGCAGTATGCTGTGGCAGCCAGGAACACAAAAAATATGTATGTGATCAACACGCAGGCTAGTATTCCCGGAAAAAAAAGGGTACGCGACTAACAGGGACACCCGCATTATGAAAAATAGCGTGTGCGACTCACCGTCTGCCTTGCTTGTAGAAGAAGAACGCGTAGCCAACACCCACGCCAAAAGAAGAAGCACGCACTGTAGCCGCTGTGAAGTAATCGCGTGTGAACCCCAACGCCTGGAAAACACACGCACCACTTTCCACGAAAAGCACGTACAGAGCGATGGAAACCCACGTGGGACCTTCAACCCGTGCCAGGGAAACGCCCACATGCACGTTACGTCACCTACGCGCTTACACGACAAGGGCCTTTCCTCGGAATTCACGCAAACATGCTGTTTGTCACGTGCCAAATCACTCCGTATCAAGCTGGCCATGCGACAGCACATGGAAGACTACGCTCCTGCCCAGAAAGCCGAATTACTGCCCCCCCAGAGCCCCGAGCAGCCTCCCACGAGCCAACTGCTGCTGCCTGCTTGCTGCCACCTTGCCCTATCATTTGGTGCCTGCACAACTGCCATTTGCAGGGGTCCAGTTGCTGTGACCACCCCTGCTGGAACAGAAGACTCCCGACTGGTGTTCCATCACTCCATAGCCCAGCCCCAGGACCTAGTTGCCCACCCACACCTGCCTCGGGGGTTGCCATGTCCAACACAACACCTTCCGGCACCAGTGGCAACCCCCCAGCACATAGGCAGAGGGCTACCAGCTTCAGTGAAAAGGAAGTTGGTATCCTGGTGGAGCAAGTTCTGGGGCATTATGATGCCCTCTTCGCACCATTGCGCGCCGACAATGAAGGACGGAAGAGGATCTGGAAGGACATAGTGGGTGCCATCAACGCAGAGGGGGTGGCACCCCGCGACATGAAACACGTCCAGAAGCGCTGGGAGGACTACGAGTCCAGGACCCTCAAGATGGCCCGGTGCCTCTTGGAGGCAGCGGATGCAGTGGGGCGGGCCCCACTTACCACCCAGCAGATGTGTCATGAACCGCCGTCTGCGTCCATTCTGGACTTCATGGTCCCTGACCCATAAAGGACAGAATTCCGTGATCCTTCCAACATGGCCGATTTGTGCGGAACGCAGCTTGCCAGTCTTTACGCGCTACGTTCAACATTCTACAAAGCAGCAGACACGCCCCGCGGCTCTGCGCGTCTCAGCGCTACTGCTCGGAGTAGTCTGACATGTGTTGCCGGAGTTCGCTCGGGGCTTCCTTCCTAGTCCTGTTTCCTGATTCCTTGAATCAACTTCCTTTCCTTTCCTCAAACTTACCTTCAAGCTTCTTCCTAGATCCTCGCCTGCGCTCGGGTCACGGCGTTCCGTGCCTCCGAGCTCGGACATTGTTTCCTTCCTGGTTCCCGATCCTGGACATCTGAACACCTCCTGGTGTTGGACTGTTATCCTCACGCTGGGACCCGAAGACCAGCAGACGGGTCTATACAAAACCCGGACCGTGCGAAAGAAATCATCCAAGAAGGTCGCAAGCAAGGAAAAACAGGTGAGAAGGGGAGAAACTTGTGGCAGATTGAGACACCTAAGAAACAATATGAATACAGATATGGAAGCCGCAGTTCAAGACCTCATGCGAGGTATGCAGGAATTAACCACTGAAGTCCAGAATCTTAAGGCAGAGAATGCTACTTTAAAACAGCAAGTCTTATCTGGTGACTCTGCTACTTAAGAAAGTGTCTTATTGGGAGGAGTAGTGGACAAATATGATGGCTCTTCAAAGAACCTTCGTGCCTTCCTTGATTCATGTTTGGTGCATTTCACCTTTAAGCCCTACTACTTTTCCACCCCAAGAGCAAAGGTGGGGTTTATGATCTCACATCTCACTGGTAATGCCTTGACCTGGGCAACCCCCCTAGTTAATTCGGGCGACGCTCTCCTGGATGATGGGTTCATGGAGGCCCTAAAAGCCATGTTTGATCGTCCAGAGCTTGTTTACTGCGCTCAAGAACGACTACTTGAATTTCAACAAGGATCCCAGGATATGCTTACCTATATGACCCGCTTTAAACAACTTGTAAAAGAGGCTGATTGGTCCCAAGAAGCCAGCTTCACCCTCTTTCGAAGAGGCCTAAATGAAGAAATAAAGGACGAGTTAGCTAGGGTAGCTTGCCCAAGCTCCTTCCAGGCCCTCATGGACCTCTCCCTACAAATTGACTTTCGTATCCAGGAAAGAAAGGCAGAGAAAAGAAAGTCTAAGTCAACATCCCAAAAGGCTGCCACAGACCATCCATTCAGACCAGAGCCTGCAGTTTCTCCACCCTCGGAACCAGAACCCATGCAACTGGGGGCCTTCCGTGGACCCATTACCCCACAAGAAAGGATGCGCTGGATTCACACTGGACTGTGCATGTATTGCACCTCCGATAAACATCTCGTGAGAGAGTGCCCTCTTGCTCCACCACAGCGTTCGGGAAACGCCAGCTCCCGATCCTAGATGGGGCACAGTTTCAGGAGAAAGGTGTCTGCTCCTCATCAATTCCTTGCTTGAACTCTCCTGGACAAAACAATCTTTAGATTTTACAGGCATTCCTATCGCCTTCCAAGAAAGAATCCTACCCCATTCTGGCATTAGGGGATTGTGGAGCTATGGGCATATTCATAGATCTTGATTGGGTCACTAGTCACAACATCCCCCACGAAACACGAGAGACTATGCAACCTGTTGAAGCTATTGATGGGAGACCCTTATCTTCAGGACCCATAACCCTTCAAACCAAAGAGATTCTTCTTTCCATAAACCACCAACAAGAAAGGATTAAATTTGATATCATAAGATCTGCCCACTATCCAATGGGTCTAGGCATGACTTTGTTACAGAAGCATAACCCCTACATCAACTGGGCAGCAGGATCCTTATTTCTTGGTTCAGAACATTGTATGTGTTAGGCAGAAACCTGTGCAGTTCCCTTGGGGAACACTGCAAAAGATTTAAGACTACAGGTATAGCAGTAAACCCACTTGGTAGCAGTCTGCACCACCCAGATTTACCTGGTAGCTGTGGCTGAGCAGTCAGACTTCCCTCAAGAAGAGTTAGGCAGTATGCAAAGTATACACAATATGTACTCAGGCACAATAGCACAAGCAAACACTGACCAGAGCTTGGTTTCAAAAGTATATAGTTATTTATTTTTAAGAACACACAAATTGAAAACACTCTAGCAAAATATAATAAAACACTCCAAACACAGTTATATGGAAAGCAGTCCCAATCCTTATTCCTATCTAGACAACTCTAGGTTAACACCACATAATTAAAACAGAGGTGAGCGCTTAACGTTAGATGACACTCTAGTAGGTTAAAGAAGGGAGGGAAAAAGAGCAGAATTAGGATAAACACACCACTCTAAGGTCAAGAACACTTTTGGTAAGCTCAAAGAAGCACAAAGTCACAGGTGAGCAAAAGTCACTAAGCAGGGCCCACTCTTAGAGCAGACAGAGCGAAAACGTGCCCAAGATCACACAGTTGGTAGGGATTCAGAGTCTTGCAACAGAGTTCGGAAAAGAGTTAGAGAGGCTCAGAAAGTTTAGCCAAAGTGTCCCAGGCAATCCCAGGATCGAAAGCCGAGGGCTAAAACTACCTCGTACAGTCGGTGGCAAGGGAAGCCAGGCGGAACACGGTACCTTAACGGAAAGGATCCTCCAGCGGGGGCAGTTGTTCCAGGCAGTGGCAGCAAGGCTCGACGTCGGTCAGGGGAGAAGAAGATCTCGCTGAAGAGCAGAAGAAGAAGGTCGTTGCACTGCCCGGGAAGAAACCAGCCGCGGAGTCCTCCGGTTAAAGGGTTGTACCGACTTTCGCGGTTGGGGTAAAAGTGGTGGGGTTCCGGTTGCCGGGGTGCTTGGCACTGGCAAGGCGGCCACGGGATACCTCGAAGCACGGAAAGAAGGTGAAAACTGGTTGTCCCCACCAGTCAAGGGAAGGAGCCACTCCGTTAAGAGTTCTCCTCGGTCGTCGGGAAAAGTGGTGAGATGGTTCAGCAGGGCTCCACCGGCGGTGTCGTCGTAGCAGATCAGCTCAGCTCGTCCCTCGTTGGATTCTTAGGTCCTGTGGCGACTTCTGAAGTTCCAGTCCCCAAAGCCCTGCTTTTATGCAGCAAACCCCCATTCACCCAGCCTAGCTGTCACTCAACCATGCTAAGTGGTGAGCCGGCCGGCTCACCACTTGGGCCAATCAGGACGGAGTGCGACTTGAGTTACCTAGGTAACTCAGTCCAGGGTGCCTAAATCCCCCTCCACCCCTCCTAAGTACCCCAGACAGAGTGGCACCACTTTGGAGGGCTTCTGTGGAGAAGCCCGCCAAAAGTGGGACAAAGGGCTCCACTTTGGGTCAGAGTTACAGAGGCGAACGCCAACGCCATTTTAGTATCAAGTTTTGGCAAAAAATCCCAACCGGAGTTATAATAATAAATATATAAACCGGCGGTATGTTTAAGGCTACCGTAAATAAATAATTAAATGTGTTAGCCTAAAACAATGGGAAATCCCATAGGAAAATATTCGCGGTCGAATATAAAAAGTAGTTTCCACTGCCACCAGCCAAAACTCGATCAGGGGGGACGGAGACGTGCCCCCTCGACTAACAGACCCTGGGGCAATCGAATTGCCCCAGCCAGTACGTCCACAATATGATGGTTTGTACTGGTTCTGTTCAGGATTTAAGACTAGTAAAGTCTTTGGTGACTTTACATGCCCTGGGAGACAGTAGTCAGTCCCAGGGTATGGAGTCTATGTTGGGGAGTCCCTAGGACACCCCTGGGTTACGGCACAGAGGGTGCTGTGTAACCCACATCCGAAAAATACATGAGGCCCTATGGAGTAAAAGACCCCATAGCCCATTCAACACAAGGTTTCACCAAGAAAACACACTTCAACATGCCCAAGAGTGAGGGTAAAAGAGTCTCACTCCTGGCAGGAGAAAAAAATAAACCCCTGAAATCCAGCAAAGCTGCTGGGGGACTCACTAGGTAGGGAAATTCAGCCTAAACAGAGAATTCTCCCTAACACTCGCCCCCCCCAGACTAAGGGACAGGAGGATTTAATCCACTCCTGGATGAACCTCATACCTCTAGTCGATGATATACATCCTAGAGAGTCCATCAGCATTTTGATGGTGACACCCTGACCTGTGCTCAATGGTGAAATCAAACCCTTGCAGGCAGATTGACCATCTCAATAGTTTTGGATTTTCGCCTTTCATTTGCATTAACCATCTCAAGGGTTGGTGGTCAGTCTGAATAACAAAAGTAGAACCATACAAGTATGGCCTAAACTTCTTCAGTGCCCACACAATAGCAAAGCATTCTCTTTCGATAGTTGCCCACCTTGTCTCAGGATCCTTCAGTTTCCTACTGATGAAGCAAATGGGGTGCTCCCTACCCTTCTCATCCAGTTGGCTTAGAACTGCACCTATACCTACATTGGAAGCATCAGTTTGTACAATGAAAGTTTGGTGGTAGTCAGGAGCTCTTAACACTGGAGCTTGGCAAAGAGCTCTCTTCAGTTTTTCAAAGGCCTGATTGCACTCCTCATTCCATTTTACCTTTTTAGGGAATTTGGGAGAGGAGATTACATTCAGTGGAGAAGCTATGGTCCCATAGTTCTCAATGAAATTCCTGTAATACCCAGTGAGGCCTAGGAAAGCTCTCACTTGGGTTTGAGTAGTTGGTGTTGTCCAATTTTGCACAGCTTCAATCTTGCTGAGCAAAGGCCTGATTTCTCCACCTCCTACCTCATGTCCAAGGTAGACCACCTTACTTTGACCAATCTGGCACTTACTGGCTTTGATTGTCAAATGGGCCTGTTCAAGGGCCTGCAACACATGTCCTAGGTGGTTCACATGCTCCTCCCAGGAGTGGCTGAAGACTGCAATGTCATCCAAGTATGCCATGCAGAAATCTTCCATCCCAGCTAGAACTTGGTTCACCATCCTTTGGAATGTGGCAGGTGCATTTTTTAGTCCAAAAGGCATGACCTTAAACTGGTACAAGCCAACTGGGGTTGAAAATGCAGTTTTCTCCTTGGCATGGTCTGTCAGGGCTATTTGCCAATAGCCTGACGTCAGGTCAAATGTGCTGAGGTACTTGGCTGCACCAAGTTTATCCACCAACTCATCTGTCCTGGGCAAAGGGTGGGCATCAGTCTTGGTGACTGCATTTAGAGCTCTATAGTCCACACAGAATCTCAAGTCTTTGGATCCTGCCTTTGGTACTAACACAACTGGGCTAGACCATGGACTAGTAGAGGGCTCTATTACCCCGAGATCAAGCATCTTCTTGACCTCTCCTTTGATGTGGGTTCTGATATGTTCCGACATTCTGTATCCTCTGCTTTTGACTGGCAGACAGTCACCAGTGAGTATCTCATGCTGGCCCCAAGGGGTCAAGCCTGGTGACAGTGAGAACAGGGAGGCAAACTGATTTAACATAGATTTGCACTCCTCTTGCTGCTCAGGTGTCAGGTCTGAAGAGAGATTGACTCCTTCGACTTTTTCATCTAAAGGCACACCTCTGAGGAGATCAGGGAGAGATTCACTCTCTTCTTCCTCTGCAGCTGAAGCTAGAAGCAAGGCTCCTACATCAGGTCTGGAGATGTATGCTTTTAGTCGGTTGGTGTGGAAGACTCTAGGAGCTTCCCTGGGTCTGCCCAGATCCACCAGATAGTTGACCTCTCCAAGTTTTCCCACAATCTTGAAGGGTCCCATCCATTTGTCTTGCAAGGCCCTCTGCCTTGTTGGGAGCATAACTAGAACTAGCTGGTCTTGAGTAAACTCAACCATGTTAGCCTTCTGGTCGTGCCAATGTTTGACCAGAGCTTGACCAGCTTTCAAGTTGTCACTTGCTTCTGCCATCATGTGTGACATTCTCCTCCGGAGACCTATCACATAGTCAGTCACTCTGACTGGCTTGAGGGGAGGAGCACCTTCCAATCCCTCCTTAATCAGGGCCAATGGACCTCTGACTGGATGGCCATAGAGAAGCTCAAAGGGAGAATAACCTACTCCCTCCTGAGGGACTTCTCTATAAGCAAAGAGAAGGCATGGCAGTAGAAGGTCCCACTTTTTCTTAAGGGGTTCTTCTAAAGCACCTATCATGCTCTTCATGGTTCTGTTAAACCTTTCAACCAACCCGTTTGTCTGAGGGTGGTATGCGGTTGAGAACTTGTAGGTAACTCCACAGGTTTTCCACATGGCTTTCATGTAGTGGGACATAAAGTTTGACCCCCTGTCAGAGATTACCTCCTTAGGAAACCCAACCCTGGTCAAAATACCAAGGAGGGCCTTAGACACAGCCGGAGCTGTAACAGTCCTCATAGGAATTGCCTCAGGGTACCTAGTAGCATGGTCTACTACAACAAGGATAAACCTGTTGCCTGAGGAGGTTGGGGGATCAAGGGGACCAACAATGTCAATCCCTACCCTCTCAAATGGGACTCCCACAACTGGGAGAGGCACTAAAGGTGCCACATTCTTGGAACCAACCTTACCAGAAGTCTGGCAGGTGTGGCAGCTCTTACAATATCTGTCTACTTCAGCCCCCATCTTTGGCCAATAAAAGTAGAGAGAGAGCCTTTCCTTGGTCTTCTTGAAACTCAAGTGACCAGCCAAAGGTATCTCATGGGCTAGTTGTAAGAACTGTTGTCTGTTCTCTTGTGGGACTACAAGGCGTTTGTAGTCTCCAGGTTCAGACTCAGTTGGTTCACTGTAGAAGAGGCCATCTTCCCAGTGTAACCTATACTTCCCAGGCTCTTGCCCATCAGCCTGAGAAGCTGCCTGGTGGCGGAGACCTTCCAGAGTTGGACATTCTCTTTGCCCCTTACGAAAAGCTGCCCTGCTAGGCCCACCTTCTGCCAGTAAAGACTGCAGCTCAGGATGGTCCTCAGGGTCCAAATCTCCAATAAGGTTTGGGCCTCCTTCTAGCTCTTCCTCAGAGTCTAGCTCAGCCACACAGGGTTGTACCTCCCTCTCAGCCTCAGCTGGAGGTGGAGTTACAGGTGTAACTTTGGACAACCTAGGGGAAGTCCTTGTTGGAAGCACTGGAGTGCTTGCTTCTGGCTTTTTCCGAGGAGTCTTGGGTTGCCCCTTTGCTCCTGATCTGGTAGTTACTGCAGTAAGTTGCTCCAGTGGGAGAGGAGTGATTTCTGTCATCATCTCCTGAGATAACCCTCGCAGGGTTTTCTCTCTTGCAGGTTTTGTGAGCTCCTGTAACCTTTTGCTAGGTGGTCTGGGGGTATGTGACACAACTCCAAGAGCCTTGAGGTCATTACCCAACAGAACCCTACCTGGCACTTCACATTGTACACTGACAGGTATTTTTACAGCCATATCATTACATTGGATGAGAACTGGTAACTGGGGACACATCTGCACAGGCCCACCAGCTAACTTGGTGAGGCATTTGGGTGCCTTAGCAACATCCTCTGCCTTGAAAAATGATTCATCCACCACAGTTATGCTGGCTCCAGTGTCCCTAATGGCAGGAGTCTCCTGACCATTCACCTGGACACTGTCCTTATAATACTCTTTAGTATTATCTGGGATGGAGTTATAGACATCTAAATTCTGTTGTTCCCACAACCCCAGAGAGACTAAAGAAACACTAGCTGAGACTCCAGTGGGTTCATCAGCTAGTAATAGAAAGTTTCCACTTGCCATATGTACTTCCTCTTCTGGAGCGAAGGCTAAGGAGGCAAGCTGGACCCCTGAAGGTTTACCCTTACATCTGGGATCTCCTTTCACATGGTCAGTAGCCTTACAAACAAAGCATGAGCCAAAGGCTCGCTGGAATGGAGGCTTGTTCTGACCTCCTTCTGGTCTGGGACCAGAAGGTACACTAGCCTGATTCGGTTTCCCTGGTGGCTTACCCTTATAGTTTTGTTTGGGGCCCTCTTTGGAATTTGTAGTATTAGAATTCTCTTTGGAGTCCTTTTTAGGCTGTTTCTCCCCATCCCTCTTCTGAGTTACCCCAGAGTCCTTGTGAGTGGCCCTGTTGGCAACCCACAAGTCAGCAGCCTTAGCTAGCTTCCGGGAATCTAATTCCTTGGAATCAGCCAAGTGTTGTCTGAGCTCAGGAGAGCAGGCATCATAAATAGTCTCCAACATAAACAAATTCTTCATACCTTCATAAGTGTTCACCTTGTAACCCTTAATCCATCCCTCTAAGTTTTTCAACCCTTCACTCACCCAGGTAGCCCAAGGGATACCATCATGCTTTTTGAGGCTCCTAAACCTCTTAAGATACTGGGAAGGGGTCTTCCCAAATCTAGCTATCAAAGCTAGCTTCACACATTCATAGTCCTTCTTATCCTCCTCCCCCATCTCCATTACCACATCAGTTGCAACAGGGGGAAGCCTAGAGAACAACCAGGTGAGTAAGTCATTTCCTGTGATGTTCTGGAGCCCATGATTATATTCAAACAGAGACAACCAATCCAACACATCCAACTTAGGCTCATACATACCAACCAATTCTTTAGGCATCCGGGGTCTTTTAGGACTGGAACTTCTAGATGAGCCAGAGAGAGAAGCATTTTCAACAGATAATTTCTTCATTTCTAAGTCATACTTGAGCTCCATTTCCCTTAGCCTTAGTTCTTTGTCAGTTTGAGCATTAAGTTTCTTATACTCCAATTCTAGTTTCATTTTCTCCAGTTCAAAGTACTGAGGACTAAATGTGGGACCTGGTAAAGGTCCAGTAGGTACAGCAGGTAGAGCAGGCAGAGGCCTAGGGGGGACAGTCACAACAGCCTCACCCTCCTCTTCTGACTCTTCCTCAGAATCATCAACATTTTGCTCCATGTTAATTTCAATACTGTCATCTACAGTTGCTGGAGTGGTAGGTTCCTCTGAACCATCACCCAGACTTTGGTTAGCTAACAATCTTTCAATCAGCTCCATTTTCTTGCCCTTAGTCAGGAGATCCTTATGTTTACAGAGCACTCTTAAACAATCAGCAGTTTTGGCTGCAAGGGACTCTTGACTATAGCTTTCTATAACTGACATGTTAGAGGATTACTTTTACAGTGCTAAGCTTTGTGGTTAGTTGCACTAAGGTATCTAGAGCACAATAAAATGTATACTCAAAACAAATCCCACCGCTGCCACCAGTGTTAGGCAGAAACCTGTGCAGTTCCCTTGGGGAACACTGCAAAAGATTTAAGACTACAGGTATAGCAGTAAACCCACTTGGTAGCAGTCTGCACCACCCAGATTTACCTGGTAGCTGTGGCTGAGCAGTCACACTTCCCTCAAGAAGAGTTAGGCAGTATGCAAAGTATACACAATATGTACTCAGGCACAATAGCACAAGCAAACACTGACCAGAGCTTGGTTTCAAAAGTATATAGTTATTTATTTTTAAGAACACACAAATTGAAAACACTCTAGCAAAATATAATAAAACACTCCAAACACAGTTATATGGAAAGCAGTCCCAATCCTTATTCCTATCTAGACAACTCTAGGTTAACACCACATAATTAAAACAGAGGTGAGCGCTTAACGTTAGATGACACTCTAGTAGGTTAAAGAAGGGAGGGAAAAAGAGCAGAATTAGGATAAACACACCACTCTAAGGTCAAGAACACTTTTGGTAAGCTCAAAGAAGCACAAAGTCACAGGTGAGCAAAAGTCACTAAGCAGGGCCCACTCTTAGAGCAGACAGAGCGAAAACGTGCCCAAGATCACACAGTTGGTAGGGATTCAGAGTCTTGCAACAGAGTTCGGAAAAGAGTTAGAGAGGCTCAGAAAGTTTAGCCAAAGTGTCCCAGGCAATCCCAGGATCGAAAGCCGAGGGCTAAAACTACCTCGTACAGTCGGTGGCAAGGGAAGCCAGGCGGAACACGGTACCTTAACGGAAAGGATCCTCCAGCGGGGGCAGTTGTTCCAGGCAGTGGCAGCAAGGCTCGACGTCGGTCAGGGGAGAAGAAGATCTCGCTGAAGAGCAGAAGAAGAAGGTCGTTGCACTGCCCGGGAAGAAACCAGCCGCGGAGTCCTCCGGTTAAAGGGTTGTACCGACTTTCGCGGTTGGGGTAAAAGTGGTGGGGTTCCGGTTGCCGGGGTGCTTGGCACTGGCAAGGCGGCCACGGGATACCTCGAAGCACGGAAAGAAGGTGAAAACTGGTTGTCCCCACCAGTCAAGGGAAGGAGCCACTCCGTTAAGAGTTCTCCTCGGTCGTCGGGAAAAGTGGTGAGATGGTTCAGCAGGGCTCCACCGGCAGTGTCGTCGTAGCAGATCAGCTCAGCTCGTCCCTCGTTGGATTCTTAGGTCCTGTGGCGACTTCTGAAGTTCCAGTCCCCAAAGCCCTGCTTTTATGCAGCAAACCCCCATTCACCCAGCCTAGCTGTCACTCAACCATGCTAAGTGGTGAGCCGGCCGGCTCACCACTTGGGCCAATCAGGACGGAGTGCGACTTGAGTTACCTAGGTAACTCAGTCCAGGGTGCCTAAATCCCCCTCCACCCCTCCTAAGTACCCCAGACAGAGTGGCACCACTTTGGAGGGCTTCTGTGGAGAAGCCCGCCAAAAGTGGGACAAAGGGCTCCACTTTGGGTCAGAGTTACAGAGGCGAACGCCAACGCCATTTTAGTATCAAGTTTTGGCAAAAAATCCCAACCGGAGTTATAATAATAAATATATAAACCGGCGGTATGTTTAAGGCTACCGTAAATAAATAATTAAATGTGTTAGCCTAAAACAATGGGAAATCCCATAGGAAAATATTCGCGGTCGAATATAAAAAGTAGTTTCCACTGCCACCAGCCAAAACTCGATCAGGGGGGACGGAGACGTGCCCCCTCGACTAACAGACCCTGGGGCAATCGAATTGCCCCAGCCAGTACGTCCACAATATGATGGTTTGTACTGGTTCTGTTCAGGATTTAAGACTAGTAAAGTCTTTGGTGACTTTACATGCCCTGGGAGACAGTAGTCAGTCCCAGGGTATGGAGTCTATGTTGGGGAGTCCCTAGGACACCCCTGGGTTACGGCACAGAGGGTGCTGTGTAACCCACATCCGAAAAATACATGAGGCCCTATGGAGTAAAAGACCCCATAGCCCATTCAACACAAGGTTTCACCAAGAAAACACACTTCAACATGCCCAAGAGTGAGGGTAAAAGAGTCTCACTCCTGGCAGGAGAAAAAAATAAACCCCTGAAATCCAGCAAAGCTGCTGGGGGACTCACTAGGTAGGGAAATTCAGCCTAAACAGAGAATTCTCCCTAACAGTATGTCCCACTGTTTGTCCCCAATCACTTTACCAAGTTCCTCTGAAGACTCTCAAAAAACTCGGCAAATTCCGGTCACCGTTTCTAACATTATCCGGATTCCCAGGGCCTACCAGGCATACACAGATGTATTCTCAACAGCAATTGTTCAAGCTCTACCACCCCACAGACCTGAGGATTGTGCCATTGACACTGAATCTTCAGCCGTAATTCCTTTCGGAAGAATATTTATTCTGTCAGAACCTGAAAAAAGGGCCCTCCGGGAATACCTGGACATCAACTTGGAAAATTGAACTATTCGACCATCCAAGTCCCCAGCGGGCGCTTCCCTTTTCTTCGTCCCTAAGAAGGATTCCAAGGAGTTTAGGCCATGTTTGGATTACCGTGGCCTTAACCAATGCACTCTCAAGGACCGTTATCCATTGCCTCTCATCTCTGACATCCTGGAAGCAGTGAGAGGTGCAGTCACCTTCACAAAACTAGATCTCAGGGGTGCCTACCATCTTATTCGTATAAAAGAAGGTGATGAATGGAAAACAGCCTTTAGAACACCCATCGGCCATTTTGAATACTTGGTCATGCCCTTTGGGCTTGCTAATGCCCCTGCAATTTTCCAACGTTTCATGGATCGGGTCTTTTCTGATATGTTGTTCCTCTTCGTCATTGTATACTTAGACGACATATTGATCTACTCCAAGGACCATCTGAAACACGAAGAGCACGTAAGGGCAGTCTTACAACGTCTACGAGAACACAAGCTCCTGGCCAAACCCGAGAAATGTCTTTTCCATGTTTCAACTGTTCACTATCTCGGATTCGTTCTTAGCCCAAAGGGGATTGGAATGGATTCTTCTAAGGTTGACTCCATTCTATCTTGGCCTGTTCCGACCTCTGTAAAACAAATTCAATCCTTCCTGGGGCTTGCTAATTTCTACAGGAAATGTATACCCGCATTCTCTGAGATTGTGCACCCAATTGTCACATTATTAAAGAAAGATACACCCTTTCAGTGGACCTCAGCCCAAGATTCAGAATTTCAACGGTTGGAGTCGGAGTTCACACAAGCTCCTATCCTAGCTCAACCCAACACTGACCGACCCTTCCTTGTTGAAACTGATGCCTCCAACTACACCATCGGGGCAGTTCTGAAACAGGAACTGGGCGACAAGTTAGAAGATCCCATCGCCTATCTCTCCCGCACCTTGACTCCCAGTGAAACTCATTATTCCGTCCTGGAGAAGGAATTGTTAGCCATTCGTCAAGCCTTCACTGATTGGCGTCATCTCCTTCTGGGAGCCTAACACCCGGTACAAGTCCGCACGGACCATCGGAATCTTCAAGTCCTACAATCCCTGGAATGTAGAAACAGTTGCCAAGCCCGTTGGGCCTTCTTTTTTGCCCAATACCAATTTCAAATCCATCATTTTCCTGGAACACAGAACATCATAGCCGATGCCTTATCCAGACGTCCTGATTACGAAACCACTGAGGACCGGACCTTTCCTAAGATGTTTCCCAACACAATATTTGTTGCTCAAACAATTACTCTCCTGGAGGATATTCGAGCCCAAACTCAGTCCTCTGAACCCTGGAAGGCGTTTAAGAGAAACAATCGGTGGAATCTCAAAACAAAAGACGGATATCTATTCAAGGATAATCGGCTGCTCATCCCTACTCCTGGATTGAGACAAAAGATCACAAGCTTATGCCATGATTGTCAAGGAGTTCCCCCCTTCTCACCTGGATCCGTTCTTTACCGGTGTTCTTGGAGGCTGCCTTCTTTCGGATGGATCAGGTTTTGAAGAAGGCAGCCCGTGTCTCTGCCGAATCCAGAATGCGTTTAGTTTTCCGGGAGGTCGAATCCAGGAATCCAGAAGGCAAGGTAAGTTCGCTAGAACTAGAATCCAGGAGGAAGAAGAAGGGGGGGGGGGTTTGAGGAAGGGATAGCGGAGTAGAAAGGAGAAGAACCACGAGCTACGGAGCACACATCTGGTCGCTAATCGCTATAGCATTGAGACACGCGGAGCCGCGGAAGGCGTGGTCTAGAAATAGAGAAGGGATACGTCCAACGCATGAAGCGAGAAGGGAATGCGTTGGATGGCCATATTGGAGGTATTAGTTGTTTAAGTCCTTTGTGAAAAGGACCATGAGGCCCAAAAGGGGCGCACCCAGCGATTCGTGACAGCATGTCTCCTCCGAAGACCCTTCCCTCCTGATTTGCCCGGGTGGATGAGGTGGAACCTTCTGACAGCCGTGGGGCCTTGATGTTTGAGAGAGGTTCCCAGGTTCTTTCGCTAGGAGGATATCCTTTCTATTCAACCTGGTATTGAAGCTGGCCCCTTCTATACCTGGATTCACAAATCCGAGATACCTCATATTCCAATTGGTCATCGACCAGTACAGGAGGAGGTCTGGAGGGTTTTTGGGAGGATGGATAGTAGGGTTTCAACAAGGATGTGTGAAACACTGGGTGTATCTTCTTCCAGGATTCAGGCAACTCGATCCGATAAGCAACAGGATTTATAATTTCCTTTATGGAAAATGGACCATAGTACCGGGGGGCCAGTTTACTAGGCCGTAGATGTCGGGGCAGTAATTTGGACGACAACCAGATCTGATCACCGACTGCATAAGAAGGACCAGGTCTTCTTCTGGAATCTGCATATTTCTTGGTCTGTTTCCTGGCTTTCTCCAAAAATTCCTTGGCTTCTTTATGTATGTTGACAAGGGTTTCGATCCAGGAGTCAACTGTAGGTACTGGTGTAGATTGGGGAAGAACAGAAGGTAGGACCGACGGATGAAATCCTTGACTGCAATAAAAAGGGCTGATCTTAAGTGCCGAATGGTCAGAATTATCGTAAGCGAATTCAGCCACGGGTATCAGGAGCGACGAGTCATCCTGGACCTTGGTGGCGAAGCATCGAAGATACTGTTCCAGGGTTTGGTTGACATGTTCCGTGATTCCGTTGGTTTGAGGGTGGTAACCTGACGAAAGGGCACGTTGGATCCCTAAGCATTGACAGAGATGTTTCCAGAATTGAGAGATGTATTGAGGTCCGCGATCCGAAATGATCTTGGAAGGGAGTCCATGTAAACGGAATATGTGTTCCAGGAAGATTCCTGCTAGTTCAGAAGAGGATGGTAATTTACGCAGGGGCGTAAAATGAGCCATATGAGTGAACAGGTCTATGGTAACCATGATGGTGGTATACCCACGGGATGGTGGCAGTTCCACAATGAAGACCGTAGCGATAATCTCCCATGGCCTAGTTGGCAATGTAGGTTGTAGTAGAAGGCCCGCTGGTTTCTTGTTATTGTGTTTATTTTGATTGCAGACCACACAGGATTGAATGTACTGCTGTACGTCGGGTCCCATCCTTGGCCACCAGAATTGCCTTTGTATTAGACAGAGGGTATTGGTCACACCACGATGTCCGGAGTGTAGGGTATCGTGGCAGAAATTCATTATTCTTTGTTGTAGTCTTTTTGTAGGGATGACCAACAGATTGTCTTTGAACAAATAACCTTCCCGGACCTTTACATTCCAAGGATTTCTTTTGGATTTGTCCTTCCACAGATCAGAGGATTGGGTTTGGGCTTGGATTTCTTCAAGGAGGTTGATTGCCTGGGCCACAAAGATCTTGGGGGAAAACATCTGAGGATATGCCTTGTCTTCATTGGGCTCGTAGTCAGGTCTTCGAGATAAGGTGTCGGCGATCAGGTTTTGTTTATCCAGGAACGTGAGTGATATGGAACTGATACTGGGCAAAGAAGTATGCCCAACATGCCTGACGACTGTTCCTACACTCCAAAGACTGTAGAATCTGGAGGTTGCGGTGGTCAGTACGGACCTGAACTGGATGTTTAGCTCCCAAAAGTAAATGTCGCCATTCAGTGAAGGCTTGGCGGATGGCTAACAATTCTTTTTCCAGGACTGAATAATGTGTTTCACTAGGAGTCAGAGTTCGTGAGAGGTAAGCAATTGGGTGTTCCAGTTTATATTCTAATTCTTGTTTCAGGACTGCGCCAATGGCATAATTTGAAGCGTCCGTTTCTACCAGAAAAGGACGGCTAGTATCGGGTTGAGCCAAGATAGGAGCTTGCGTAAACTCTCTCTTTAAACGCTGGAACGCCATATCTTGTGGTGTTGACCAGAGGAAAGGAGTGTCTTTCTTCAGGATAGCAACAATCGGTTGCACTATCTCGGAGAAATTAGATATGAATTTCCGGTAGAAATTGGCGAGTCCCAGGAAAGATTGAATTTGTTTCACGGAAGTAGGAGCGGGCCAGGTCAATATGGCTTTTACCTTTGAAGGGTCCATACCGATTCCTTCTGGGGTAAGAATAAATCCTAGGTAGTGCATGGAGGTCACATGAAACAAACACTTTTCAGGTTTGGCTAGGAGTTTATGATCTCAGAGTCTCTGCAACACTGCCTTTACGTGCTCTTCATGTTGTTTAGGATCCTTGGAAAAGATCAATATGTCATCCAGATATACAATAACAAAGAGAAACAGCATGTCAGAGAACACCCTATCCATAAAGCGTTGGAAAATTGCCGGGGCGTTAGCCAATCCGAAGGGCATGACTAGGTACTCAAAATGGCCAAACAGTGTTCTGAAGGCAGTCTTCCATTCGTCTCCTTCCCTGACACGGATCAAATGATAGGCGCCCCTGAGATCCAACTTGGTGAACATCACTGCGTCTCTCACGGCTTCCAGGATATCCAAAATCAGGGGTAACGGATACCGATCCTTGAGGGTACATTGATTTAGCCCACGATAATCAAGGCAGGGTCCGAGTTCCTTGGTATCCTTCTTGGGAACAAAGAATAGAGAAGCACCAGCAGGAGATTTCGAAGGTCTTATGGTGCCATTTTGAAGGTTGGTATCCAGGTATTCTCTTAGGGCCTTCTTCTCGGGTTCGGAAAGAATGAACATCCTGCCGAAGGGAATCACTGCAGAGGGTTCTGTCTTTATGGTGCAGTCTTCAGGTCTGTGTGGGGGTAAGGCCTGGACAATGGCAGTCGAAAACACATCAGCATAAGCTTGGTACTTCAGGAACTTGTATAACATTGGATACCATTAGTGGTGTCTGTTGTTCCTTTGTTGGTTCCTTTGGGTGCGTTAATGGAGGTTCTAGGGATAGACAATGTGACATGCAATACTCTGAGCCTAGGAATAGGGAACCCGCAGACCAATTGATATATGGATTGTGTTTCTGTAGCCAGCGCATGCCCAATAGCAAGGGGTAATGAGCTGACTTAATAATGTCAAACCGGATCAGTTCTCGATGGTGATTTATTGAAAGCTGGATCTCCTTGGTCTGAAAGCTTATGGGTCCTGATGTGAGGGGTCTTCCGTCGATAGCTTCCACAGGCTGCAAGGTGGTTTGTGACTCGTAGGGAATCTGATGTTTATCAACCCACTCATGATCAATGAAAATTCCCATAGCTCCGCAGTCTACCAGGGCCAAAATGGAATAGTTTGTATTCTTGGATGGTGATAAAAAGGCCTGCAGTACCACCAAATTGTTTTGTCCAGGAGAGTTCAAGGATGGAATGGATGTGGAGTAAACATCTTTCTCCCAAAGCTCTGCTCCATCTTGGATCGGGAGCTGACGTTTCCCGAACGCAGAGGGGGTGCTAAAGGACACTCTCTAACCAAATGCTTACCTTAGGCGCAGTACATGCACAAGCCCATATGAATTCTCCTCATTCTCTCTAGTGGGGATATGGGTCCACGAAAGGCCCCAATCTGCATGGGCTTGGATTCTGAAACTGGGCTTGGGTTGATTTCTGGTCTGGGGGTACCCTCAAATGATACCTTGGAAGCAGTTCCCCTGGATTTCTTCTTTTATGACTTCCTTTCCTGGATACGGAAGACAATCGGCATCGCAAGATCCATTAATGCTTGGAATGAGCTTGGTCGTGCCACACTGGCCAGCTCATCCTTAATTTCTTCGTTCAATCCTCTCCTGAACAGGGTAAAACTCCCCTCAGTGGACCAGTCGGCTTCTTTTGCCAGTTGTTTAAATCGGGTCACATACGTGAGCATATCCTGGGTCCCTTGCTGAAAGTCTAACAAACGTTCTTGTGCACTATAGACCTGCTCAGGGCAATCAAACATGTCTTTTAGGGCACGTATAAACCCATCATAATTGTCTAGGAGGGCATCGCTAGAGTTAACAAGGGGAGTGGCCCAAGGTAAGGCATTTCCGGAAAGGTGAGAGATTATAAAACCCACCTTGGCCTTGGGGTTCGCAAAATAGTAAGGCTTGAAGGTAAAATGAACCAAGCACGAATCCAGGAATGCACGAAGGGTCTTTGCGGAGCCGTCATATTTATCCACGACTCCGCCCAGTATAACACTCTCTTTTGTAGCAGAATCCGGGAATAGAACCAATTGTTTGAGAGCGGCGTTCTCCGCATTCAGATTCTGTACCTCGGTTGACAGTTCCTGCATACTACGCATCAAGTCCTGCACGGCAGCCTCCATGTCGATATCGCTTTCGATTGGGTGGCGTCTCAAACTGTCAAGGAGTTCCCCCCTTCTCACCTGGATCCGTTCTTTACCGGTGTTCTTGGAGGCTGCCTTCTTTCGGATGGATCGGGTTTTGAAGAAGGCGGCCCATGTCTCTGCCGAATCCAGAATGTGTTCAGTTTTCTGGGAGGTCGAATCCAGGAGGCAAGGTAAGTTTGCTAGAACTAGAATCCAGGAGGAAGAAGAAGGGGGGGTTTCGAGCAAGGGATAGCGGAGTAGAATCGCGAGCTACGGAGCACACGTCTGGTCCCTAATCGCTATAGCATTGAGACGCGCAGAGCCGCGGAAGGTGTGGTCTAGAAATAGAGAAGAGATAGGTCCAAGGCATGGAGCGAGAAGGGAATGCGTTGGACGGCCATATTGGAGGTATTAGTTGTTTAAGTCCGTTGTAACAAGGACCATGAGGCCCAAAAGGGGCGCACCCAGCGATTCATGACAATGATGCTCTCCATTCAGGACACCGTGGCATAACCAACACCCTCCATCTTATACAAAGACAGTTTTGGTGGCCAAGGATGAAGGATGACATCAAGATCCATGTCCAGACTTGTGCAATCTGTAATCAGAACAAACATGACAATAAAAGACCAGCAGGTCTTCTACATCAACCAGCAGTACCAACAAGACCCTGGGAAATCATTGCCACGGATTTTATCGTAGAACTACCTTCTTCCAGAGGCTACACAACTATAATGGTTGCTATTGATTTGTTCACACATATGGCTCATTTTACGCCTCTATACAAACTACCATCCTCATCTGAACTTGCTGGGATTTTTCTGGAACACATATTCCGACTTCATGCGCTACCTTCCAAAATCATTTCTGACAGAGGACCCCAGTACATATCCCAGTTCTGGAAACAGCTATGTCGTATATTGGGAATTCAACGTGCATTGTCTTCGGGTTATCATCCACAGACCAATGGAGCTACCGAACGAGTAAATCAAACCCTGGAACAGTATCTTCGTTGTTTCGCCACCAAAGTCCAGGATGATTGGTCACTCTTAATACCTGTGGCCGAATTCGCATACAACAATTCGGATCATTCTGCTATTAAGACCAGTCCTTTCTTCTGTAGTCAAGGATTTCATCCTTCAGTTCTACCATCCCTTCTCCCACATCCTACCCCAGTTCCAGCAATTGATTCCTGGATTGAAACACTAATCAATGTGCACAAAGAAGCAAAGGAACACCTAGAAAAGGCCAGATTAGACGTGAAACAATATGCAGACTCCAAAAGAAGGCCTGGACCTTCCTATTCAATTGGCGATAAGGTCTGGTTATCCTCAAAACTCATTCCTCGTCACCTACGACCAAATAAAATGTCTCCCAGGTATTACGGACCTTTTTCTATAAAAGAAATTGTTAATCCAGTGGCCTTTCGACTCTGACTACCAGAGTCATGGAAAAGGATTCATCCAGTCTTCCACACTTCTCTGTTAAAACCATATGTTCAGCCCTCTTGAACTGCTCCAAGACCCACCCCAGTTATTGTCAATGAACAACTCGAATATGAGGTCTCCAGAATTTGTGACGCTAGGTACCGACGTGGTCAACTACAGTATTTGGTCAAGTGGAAAGGGTATCCTCCCAGTGAGCACACCTGGGAACCCGTTTCAACTTTGAATGCCCCCACGCTGATACGAAGCTGGGTTTCAGAGGAGGCATACTGTCATGAACCGCCGCCTGCGTCCATTCTGGACATCGTGGTCCCTGACCCATAGAGGACTGAATTCCGTGATCCTTCCAACATGGCCGATTGGTGCGGAACACAGCTTGCCAGTCTTTACGCACTACGTTCAACATTCTACAAAGCAGACATGCCCCAGCGTCTCTGCGCGTCTCAAAGATACCGCTCGGAGTAGTCTGACATGTGTTGCCGGAGTTCGCTCGGGGCTTCCTTCCTAGTCCTGTTTCCTGATTCCTTGAATCAACTTCCTTTTCTTTCCTTTCCTTGAACTTACCTTCAAGCTTCTTCCTGGATCCTCTCCTGTGCTCGGGTCACGGCGTTCCGTGCCTCCGAGCTCGGACATTGTTTCCTTCCTGGTTCCGGTCCTGGACATCTGAACGCCTCCTGGTGTTGGACTGCTATCCTCACACTGGAACCTGAAGACCAGCACACGAATCTATGCAAATCCTGGACCGTGCGAAAGAAATCATCCAAGAAGGTCGCAAGCAAGGAAAAACTGGTGAGAAGGGGAGAGACTTGTGACAAGATGAGGGTCCTGGAGCGCATTCGCCCAGTGCTTCACCACCAGATCCTCAGGATGCAGGCCCGTCTGGAGTCGAGCGGTAAGTGGCCATGCATTCACGTTTAAAACAGTGCATGTTGCAGTGTGCTGTAAGTTAGCTACTTGGCTGCATGTGTGACATGGGTCATGTATGGATGTGTGTGTGCAGGGACATGATGGTGCTGCATGTGAGTCCAGTCATGGTGTATGTGTTACAATGCATCATGCGGAGCAGCATGCAGAATGCACACATGCATGCATGCCTGTGTCTGTACTTTGACATGTTTGGGGTGTGAGAGATGTGTGCTGCAGTCATGGACATGCATGATGTACATGTCCGTGTGTCTGAGTAGTGTGTGCGCCATGGATGCATGACACATGTCCGTGACGATGTGTTGAATCACTGATACAGCCTACTCATCCTTGAATCCACTGTGTCTGTGGGCATACAGGGCCAGATGCAGGACCCTCCGGTGATGCGTGTGCATGTGATCAGCATGTCCCATGATGCATGTGAGTTTCAGCCCACCATTGGATGTTTCTACGGTGCGGTGGACATGGGTGCAAATGTTTGTTGCATGTGCCATGCCGGTTCCTGCATGTGTGTTGCCTGCACTGACCCATGTGTTGTTTGGAGACATGATGGAAGTGACGTTTGACAGTGCCACTCATGTGCTATTGCTTTCTGTCTAGGGGACTATTGTACAGTACCCTGATGCTTGTGTGTTACAGAGCAGCGAGTGAAGAAGAAGGCAGAGACGGTGCTGTGGAGGAAAACGGCAGGGATGCCTCCACCGGCCGGCGACGCAAGGCCCAGTCATCCTCCCAGGAAATTCCATCATCCGAGAGCGACAGGACTGGTGCCGCGTCTGCCACTACGGCTGCAGCGGAAGGGGCGGATGAGCCCCCACAGGGGCTTGCAACGGTGCAGAGACGGTGCAGAGCCATCCAGGTTGTTGGTGTCTATAGAGGAGGAGGAAGCCGCTACAGAGCCGCACATTAGGGCCTGGTGGGGGTGGTACCACTGGTGCAAGTGGTGCAGTCCAGGGGGCAGCACAGGTCACCGTGGAGGTGCCTGTGCATGTCTCTGTCCCTAACACTGTGACTGCATCACCATGCACCAGCAAGGATGCCCATCCCAGACCCGTCCGCAGGTAGGGGGGAGGTCCATGTCATCTGGCACTCCTCTACCTGCGGACGAGGGGACCCGTGACCGGATGGAGTCCATCCTGATTGGTGTCACATTGCGCACACGTGACATTCGTGATGACGTGCGTGCTTCCTGGGGAGACCACACACGTCATAACGAAGAGCTGTGTGCCAGCGTGGCCCAGTTGGGAGGGTCCATGGTCGGGGATTTCCTCCATGTGTCGGACAGTCTTGCGGCCCTCTCCTCCTTTGTGCACACTATACGCCAGTCGTTCTCTGTGCCATCTTCCGGCCCAGATGCCACCAGGGCCCCCCGTGAATCTGCCCCAACCAATGCAGCCAGCCAGGTGGAAATCCCATCCCTGCTGCAGGCGGGAGTCAGAGGTCCAGCAGGGGTGGCCACCCCACCATCTGGACCCCAGCGGATGGAGGATGTGCTGGCATCATCGGGCAGGGCACGTGCACGACAGAGCTGGGGGATTCCATCAGCCCGGATGCCGTCGTGGTGGCAGAGGCAGTTGCATCGGAGGCAGCAGCATGCTCAGCATCATGGCTCGGGGCCATCAACACCCCGGGGGCAGGCATCGGCCGAGGGGCAGGAGGACCCCGGACTGGGAGTGTCTTCCGTGTGGCAACGGTTGGGCCAGCAAATAGATGCAGAGAGGTGGCTGGTGGAGAGGGCACGCCTCAGGATGGTCAGGGCGGAGAACTCCATGCACTGGACTTTGAGGCGGGCGGAGGATCTCGAGGAAACTCGCAAGGGAGTTGAGGAATTGCAAGGATGCATCTCTGCGAGACCTCGAGTCCAGGGAACAGGCCCTCCTCTGGAACATCGACATGGAGTTCAATGATGCCCTGGGCCGGAACATCAAACAGTGAGCCGTGGGACTAGCCCGCCGCCTTTGTAAATAGTTATGTAGTTGTAGGTTTCCTTTATTTATTTTTTCCTTTGGGGCGCATGGACTATGCCCCGCCTTTTTGTTAATAGTTATTTATTAGGTAGGTTTTTTCTTAGGTTTCCTTTGGATTGTTGGGCACATGGACCCTTGATTTTTACATTCTATATAGTTATGGACCTGATTTTACATATTTTTTTTTTTACCATTGAGGAATGGTTTTCTTTTTATTTGGACTTTGGATTTGGAATTATGGATGGACACTTTGGAGGCATTTTTCTTTGCATTTTATTCATTTCACCATTAATAATTTTTCCTTCATTTCGGACATCCTTTTATTCATCATTTTATTCTTGTGTAATTTCGTTTCATTCATTCATTTTTGTATATAATATATGTTATATTTTTATTTTTTACTTCATTTTTGTGGTCTTCTCTCATTGGTTTTGTGCATGTCACGATGTGGGTTTTCTCAGTCATGTGTCGCCATTGTGTGGGTCTGACGGACTTGTACTCATGCGCATACGCGCCCATCACTGGTGGATGGGTGGGGACATAAGTCGGGGCTCCCAAGTGCATGGTGCCATGTGACCTGTCTGTGGGGCATGCCCTGGGGTGATGGGCTGCCTGCAGGACATGCCCAGCATGTGGGGTGGTCCCCTGTGGTGTTGGCTGCCTAAGGGGCAGCCCATCACCCCAGTCAATAGCCCGCAGGCAGCTCATCACCCCTGGGCATGCCCCGCAGGCAGCCTATCACCCCAGTCCATAGCCCGCAGGCAGCCCATCACCCCTGGGCATGCCCCGCAGGCAGCCCATCACCCCAGTCCAAAGCCCGCAGGCAGCCCATCACCCCTGGGCATGCCCCGCAGGCAGCCCACTCCACAGGGGGGACCTTTTCCATGTGTTTTCGCTGGCGCGAGCGGGGTACGTGTATTCTGAGGGGTGCGTGTGAAGTTTTACACGTGATAGGCCTGGTGCTAGCAGGGTACGTGTATTCCGGTGGTGCACGTGGAGTTTTACACGCAATTGGCCTGACGCAAGCGGGGTACGTGTATTCCGGGGGTGCGTGTGGAGTTTCACATGCAATAGGCCTGGCGCGAGCGGGGTACGTGTATTCCGAGGGGTGCTTGTGAAGTTTTACACGCGATTGGCCTGGCGCGAGTGGGGTACATGTATTCCGGGGGTGCGCATGGAGTTTTACACGCGATTGGCCTGGCGCGAGCGGGGTATGTGTATTGTGTGGGTCTGACGGACTTGTACTCATGCGCATACTGGTTATTTGGGATCTATCATGACATGGGGATTTCAATTTGGAGTGGATGGAATGCTTGGTTGGATGTTTGGACTGGGGTGGCGTGGGGTGGGATTTGGGTGGCCATAAGGGCCACGGATCTGGATTGTGATGACGTGTTGGGTGGGGGACATAAGTCGGGCCTGCTGGCACGTGCCCGTCACTGGTGGGTGGGGGACATGAGTCGGGGCTCCCAAGTGCATGGTGCCATGTGGCCTGCCTGTGGGGAATGCCCAGGGGTGATGGGCTGCCTGCAGGGCATGCCCAGGAGTGTGGGGTGGTCCCCTGTGGTGTTGGCTACCTGAGGGGCTTGTGGAGGGGAGGCACACCCAGGAGGGAACACACTGCCAAATCGCGTGTAAAACTTCACACACACCCCTCGAAATACACGCACCCGGCTTGCGCCAGCCTATCGCATGTGAAACTCCACGCGCACCCCCGGAATACACATACCCCGCTCGTGCCAGGCCTATCACGTGTGAAACTCCACACGCACCCCCGGAACAGGTGCAGGCAGCCCATCCACCCTCCCCATGCCCCGCAGGCAGCCCATCACCCCAGTCCATAGCCCGCAGGCAGCCCATCATCCCTGGGCATGCCCCGCAGGCAGCCCATCACCTCAGTCCATAGCCCGCAGGCAGCCCATCACACCTGGGCATGCCCCGCAGGCAGCCCATCACCCCAGTCCATAGCCCGCAGGCAGCCCATCACCCCAGTCCATAGCCCGCAGGCAGCCCATCAACCCTGGGCATGCCCCGCAGGCAGCCCATCACCCCAGTCCATAGCACGCAGGCAGCCCATCACCCCAGTCCATAGCCCGCAGGCAGCCCATCACCCCTGGGCATGCCCCGCAGGCATCCCACTCCACAGGGGGGGACTTTTTCCAAGTGTTTTCGCTGGCGAGAGTGGGGTACGTGTATTCTGAGGGGTGCGTGTGAAGTTTTACACACGATAGGCCTGGCGCTAGCGGGGTACGAGTATTCCGGTGGTGCGCATGAGTTTTACATGCGATTGGCCTGGCGCAAGCGGGGTACGTGTATTCCGAGGGGTGCATGTGAAGTTTTACACGAGATTGGCCTGGCGCGAGCGGGGTACATGTATTCCGGGGGTGCACATGGAGTTTTACACACGATTGGCCTGGCGCGAGCGGGGTACGTGTATTCCGAGGGGTGCGTGTGAAGTTTTACACACGATAGGCCTGGCGCAAGCGGGGTACGTGTATTCCGAGTGTGCGTGTGGAGTTTCACATGCGATAGGCCTGGCACGAGTGGGGTATGTGTATTCAGAGGGGTGCACGGGGAGTTTTACATGCGATTTCGCTGGCGCGGGCGGGGTACGTGTATTCCGGGGGATGCGCGTGGAGTTTCACACATGATAGGCCTGGCGCGAGCGGGGTACGTGTATTCCGAGGGGTGCATGTGAAGTTTTACATGCAATTGCCTGGCGCGAGCGGGGTACGTGTATTCCGGGGGATGCGCGTGGAGTTTCACACATGATAGGCCTGGCGCGAGCGGGGTACGTGTATTCTGAGGGGTGCATGTGAAGTTTTACATGCAATTGCCTGGCGCGAGCGGGGTACGTGTATTCCGGGGGTGCACGTGGAGTTTCACATGCGATAGGCCTGGCGCGGGCGGGGTACGTGTATTTTCCGGGGCATGCGCGTGGAGTTTCACACATGATAGGCCTGGCGCGAGCGGGGTACGTGTATTCCGAGGGGTGCATGTGAAGTTTTACATGCAATTGGCCTGGCGCGAGCGGGGTACGTGTATTCCGGGGGTGCACGTGGAGTTTCACACACGATAGGCCTGGCACGAGCTGGGTACGTGTATTCCGAGGGGTGCATGTGAAGTTTCACACACGATAGGTCTGGCGCGAGTGGGGTATGTGTATTCCGAGGGGTGCGCTGGGAGTTTTACACGCGTTTTCGTGGTTGGGGGCTGTATGCTGGTCCACTGGCCTTTGCGCCATGTACTAGATTTGTGCAATGTTTTTGGCGCACGGGGCGGGGTTGGGGGCGTAACTGGCACTGCTGCAGGGTCGCATCGCCACCCTGCGTCACGGCTGCTTATGGATGTATAAATCCATGAATACGCTGTGCGCCTAAATGGGTTTTGGCGCACGCGGCTAGCGCAGACTGCCGCATGCAGTTGGACCAGCCACTTGTGCGCTGAATTCTGTGAATTACCCCCTATATGTGTTGTCAGGATTGTTGTTAGCATTTCTATGAAGGACTAACATTTGCAAACACAATTGGTCTGTATTGTGTAAGTAAATGTTGTCAACAATTGGTGGCAATTGAAATAGAATATTTATCGCTACATTTGCGTAGCAATTTACAGCAGTTATATTTGAAATTTTGAATGGACCAGATAGTTCTGTGTCCAAGTCATTTCTTCGGAGTGTGTGTTGCTTCTTTGAAGAAGTACCTGAGTTACTTTGAGTAGTACATTCTTCTCTGGTTGTAGTATTGATGAAGTATTAGCTTCTTTTATTCTCTTTGGAGGATTTGCAGTGAGATCCTGTTGCATTTCTGTTTGAAGTAGTTTTCTTTTACAACGTTTTACTTTTTGTGGAACATGATAGGATTTTAGATGGGGGTGTATAGTGAACATAGTCTATTGTATTCTAAAATGGAAGGAATATCAGCGTTTACTTTACTTGCATCAAAGTTGATTAGAAATAGACCGTCAAGTGTACGTAAGCATGATAGTGCTACGTAGCTCATGCCTTCTTTAAAGACTGCGTTCCCAATATCTATCAATGCTTTATCTAGGGTAAGACCTTGTGATTTGTGAATGGTGACTGCGTATGCTAGAGTTAGAGAAAATTGTTCTCTGCGTACATACATGTCTTTGAAAAGAAGGAATCGAGCTGTTGATCATCCTATCCTTTTTACTTCTGATAGTTTGTCAAAGAGAATATTGACAAACTGAATGTTGTCATGTGAGTATATTTGACAGCCAACAACTGTACCAAGTGCTCCATTAACTAGTCCTTGCTCCACGTCAAGGTTACGTTTAAGCATTACTCTACAGTTTAAAGATAATTTTAATTTTTCTCCAAACCAGCTATGTTGGAGATAGAGTTTTCTATGGTATTTAGTCTTGTTTGGCTTGTTGACACATGGGTGGTGTCATACCATGTACGTCCAGTTTGTCTGTGGAGCAAATTTCAATTATTGGTTGCATTTCTTTTTTCAACATTGTTTCATTGAATTTGGAACAGCTTGCAAGAGTTGCCATCAAGGACATACAATTGACATTTTTGTGTGATAATTGTTCCATGACATCAGTAGCACATGAGTTATGGCCATATAGTGCATGGATGTGCCGGGTTTTTAATATTGCTTGTGCTTCTTGAGATAGTACACAAGCTGTAATACTTTTTAAAATGTTGGCGTAGGTGAGGTCTGCTGACTGGCACATCTTTTCTGTTAATTCTCTGTATTGGCAATGTTGCCAAAGGTTAACATTTCCTATGCTGCCAACAGTTTTACAGCAGAGTTTGTGTCCTAAGGTTTTAAAAATATGTTCACCTTTCACTGGTGTCAATTGAAGAAGATCTCCGAAAACAATAATGTGTTTTCCTCCAAAGAGTTCTTCGTAGTTTGTTTTGAGTACTTCTTGTAATCTGAGGTGAATCAAAGCCAACATTAGGTTGGAGACCATGCTCACTTCATCTATTAGTAGCATTTTCATTTGTTTTAACACTCTGCGTAGTTCCATTGCGGCTTCTGTAGAAAGTTTGTAATATTCTAATTTGTTTTGGTGTTCTACTGGAAGGAGTAGTAATCGGTGAAAAGTGACACCACCAATGTTGTAGGCAGCTAAACCTGTGGGGGCAGTTACAATAGCTGACAGTTTGTTGTTTGTCAATTGTTGAAGGAACTTGCTGATGATTTTGATTAAGAATGTTTTGCCTGAACCAGCTTCACCACTGACGTATCGTAGTATAGGTTTGTAATTTTGGCAGGTACATTCATTATTTTCATGCTATACACCATGTGCAATTTCTTTTGTTACTTCTTGAAAAATGGTACGGTGCTCTTTGTTCAGTTTTGATTGTAGTACAGTTAAGTCTTCTGTATTTTCTTCATAGTGACACATGGTGTTTTCTACTTCTGTCATAGCTAATTCTGCCTCATTTGCTATTAGTGGCTGTGCCAGTGGTTCTTGGCTTCCTGTTACAGAAGATTGACTACTGTCTGGAGTGTCCTTATCTAGTTGGGCCTGGAGTTGTTCTTCGTGTTGCTGTTCATTGTTCAACATTGGTTTGTATTGTTTAAAGTTTACATCGGTTATAGTGCTTTCATTTGCTTTGAAAGTGTCTTCATAGGAGTCATAGATATCTAGTATCTCCTCTTCTTTTCTCCATCGTTTAAAAAGTTGTAGCAGGGACATGTAATATAGTTCTTTATGTTGAGGAGTTTTTAATGACAATTTGATATGATTAATTAAGCTTTGTTTGGTAAGTTTCACTAAGCTGCCTTCACAATTTGTCACTCTGTATCTACCTTTATTTTCATCAGGCTTTATATTATTTTTGTATGTGAAGTTTTGGGCTATGTGGTATAGACACATGGTTTCCAATGTGGTACTCCTATTTGGGTAGTATGTGTCTAGTAAATTGTTTCAAAATGTCTTGGCTGTTGGGATCATTTTTGGTTATTGTTTCTATGTCGTCGTATGATTTGAGAACTCTTTTTCTAGATTTAGCAGGACTAAGACTTAGCCATACTATATTTTCAGATTTTCCATACAAAGCAGTACCGGTTAAATGATCTGCAGATTCATAGCAGCCACATTCTCCATGAGAGAGCATTTTTATGCCTAAACTGTACATATTCTGAGACAGTGTTTTGTCCGATGATAGGTCATTCCAGTGGTCTTGAAGCTCTGTTTTTTCTGCTTTGGTTAAGTAGGCTGTAACATTGTGCAACTGCAGTGGAATTGTCTGCAATGTACTGCACATCTATGTTTGTATTCCATAAGAGGGCAATGATTGCATTGTAATCATTGATATATTTTGCTTCTTCTGTTCTTTTTATGTAATATGTGTTCTTAGGTGATTTACCTTTAACACTATGTCTAACTGAAGACATGAAGTTGTTCACTTCACCTGTTTCTGTAACTGGTCTAGGGAAACCAAAGCAGCATTTGGTGTAGTATTTCCCTTTGTTTTTGTATTTGCACTGACAATATTTCCCTCATTTTTGTCTTTGAAATTGTACAATTTGTGCATGAAGATCATTGTTGCTTCTGATGGAATTTCACAAGTGACATATTTTTCGATAAACTGTAAAACAGTGGCATCACTGTCTTGACTAAATTTAGGAGCATCTTTAATCCATAAAAGCACGTGGATATGTGGTGCTCCTCTGGCTTGGTATTCTTTTCTCCAAAAGTTTTGCACTTCTCCGAGGTGAGGAACAGTTTTATTACAAGTAAAGTGTAGCATAGCAATGAAGCGATGATCGAAATATCTTGAAACATTAAAAGGATCTAGAGAGCAAAGTTCTCCAGGTGTTAGTATATTTATGTTTGTTTTGTTTTTGTTTGATATGCGTAGGAAATCATGTAAATCTTCCCATGCATATTCTGCACAACTTAATGTAACAAACCAAGTGGGCGGGCCAAGGTTTCTTATCATACAACGTACATCTCTGTGACGTTGGAACCAGTACTCTTTAGTACCACGCATGTTTGCTAACAGATTTGTAATGCTTGATTGTAAAACCTCATCTTTTTCTTGCACTTTTTGTAGTAATTGCATAGCTGACATATTTTGAAAGTGGGTACCTGATTTCAATGTGTGTGCAATACCGTAACATAGAGTTACTAGTTCACTTTCAAAGAGTAGATGGAATATGTATTCCGCATTTTGTCTAAATCTGGGATCTTCAGAATACATTCGTAACGAGCGGTATTCTGATGCTGTTATCTGAATGGGAATATCTTCGTACCTTCTTCCTTTCCCAGTAGGAAAGAGTAGAGGAAAAGCACGTGCTTCTATAATTTTTTCTCATATGCTGATTGGTGATCCTTTGGTTTGTCGCATTTGGTAAGTTTCTAGTGCATCATCTACGGTGTCATTAGAGTGTAATGGATGAATTGTATAATGGTCTAAAATATTGGATACTGTAGGAGGATCTAGAAGTTCAAATTGACTAGTTTCTGGTGACTCTTGAATTATTTCAGTGGTTTCCCTCAAGTTTTCTTCAATATTCATTTCTTTGTAGTATTCATTATTGTCTTTTAGATATTGCAAGGCTTGTCTAACTTTATGTAAGTCTACGAGTTGTTCCCAATTTTTTTTGTCTTTTGAAGGTACACCATTTGGACATTGCACTCTCAGAGTGTGCACATTTTCTTTCAGATCTAATGGTAAATAAACTACTTTGCCACAAATGCCTTTCACTAATTCAGAGGGAGGTAATTTTGCTGTTTTTGGTTGAAGGCGTATTATTGCTTGAAATGGGTGCACTGTTTGAATTATGATGCTCTCATATAAATTGAGTTGTTGCAGGGGTTTTGGTAGTGGGAATAATTCCAAGTTATTTGTGATAGCACATGAAGGAGTTTGGTTGTTGTCAAGTTTTGTAGTGCAGTAAGTGCAAAGTATTAAGGGGTCAGTTATTTCATATTTGTTTTCTGCTATAGGGTAGAGAGCTAATTCAAACCATTTGGAATCTTCATTGTCTTCTATTTTGTATGTTACGTCTACAGTTTTTGTGTTACTTCTATAAAAAGTTCTGTGGCAACACACACACACATGGTTTGGTACTTCAGCGGATGTACTTTTAAATTTTATTATTTCTTTTATGTTTGTGTGTAGTAGAAGGTTGCCAGCTGTACAATTGTTGCTAGTCTGTTGTAAAGCTATTGCATTTTGTAAGTGGCTTTCACTTCCAAAATATTTTCTCTGGATATGCTCTATTTCTTCAGTAGGTCTTTGGCTGCACCATGTAGAAGATTGTTATTTAAATTGGCTAGTGCTAAAGCAGGACTTTTAGCATAGTACAGTTTATAGACTAGATTTCTTATAGTTGAATGATGTGTTGATATCATTTTGATATGATGGAAGGTGCTTTTGCAAATAGGTCCTGAAATGCAGGCTAATAAATGTCCTTGTAGTCCTGTGTATTTGCGCACTGGACAGGTATCCATATTTTGTAGTAGTTTCATTTTGATTTTGTGTTTGCCTTTCACATACTGATTGATGAACTGGCGTAAAGATTTGAAAGATTTTTTGGCAATGTTACACATTGACGTGTGTGGCCATTTGTATACTGGACGTTCTGGTTCAGTCGAATGGAGAGGTGATACTGAGTTTTCTGGGGATATTTTTGTAAGCAGTATTTCTTGTTGCATTATGGTATTATTACGTTTTTCATACCCTCGCCCACTGATATGTATGGCAATTGTGTTTGTTTGCTTTTATTTGTATGCTTCTTCATTGAAAAATGGTTCTGTGCTCGTGGTGTGACTCCATTCACCTCCACAGATATTTAAGAAGTTATTTTTGTTGACATTCCGTTTATTGAAAAGTCTTTTTTGTAATTTAGTAGTTAGTTTTGTTAGTGGTTTCATTCTGTTTAACACTAACATAAATAACTTCCTTTTGAGAAGGATTGCACTGTCTATCAAAGCTTCTAAGATTAATTTTCTACGGTAGGTTTTAAGGGTTGTGCATGATTTCTCTCCTGTTTCTATAAGATTCTGAAGGACTCTGTGGCGGAATATTTTTTCTAAAATACTTTTTTTTGTGTGGTTACTTGCCACTACATCAAGATTTGTAGGAGCAGTGTTAGCAGTAGTGGTAGCTGAATTCTTGTTAATCACTTTCTGTTTCGTTTTACATTTTGACAGAGGAGGCAAAGTTTCTGTACTGGAAGCTTGTTTTGTTTCGCTTAATGACTGTATTAGCTGTTTTGTTTGAACTTTTTGTACAAATTCTGCTAGAGATGGATGCTTATTTTGGACACTTTTATTTCCATTTGCTCTACTTCTGCGTTGCTTTCTTCGGACTTGCTTTTTGGTAGGCATTCTTTGGGGTCTGTTGAAAAAAAAGACGGTATGGGTTGGGCTGTTCTGCAATGTATGTGTGCTGTGTGCATGAGTGTCTGAGTATGATGGTAAGGATGTATGTGGTGGTGTGTGATTGTGTATTGGGCAGCTACAACTAGTTGGGAAGGCTATTCTTGTATTTGTGTGTTACTATACTGGGGTTCAGATGACAGTAGAAAGTAAGCTAGTGGTGAGGAGAAGCACTAATACTAAATCTAATGATATAGAATTAAAACAGTTCTTTGTTTTGTAATACTAACATTTTAGGGGCTGAGTTATGTCATTTGTGCGCCGAAAAACAGGGATTTGTGTGCCTTTCTGCCTGCTAATCCCTGTTTAACAAATGTGGCTTTGTGGGCAGAATGGTGCACACATCTCAGTATTTTGGCGCACAAATTCCATGATTCAACCCCACAGTGTGTTTGAGTAACAGTAAGAATATTATGGTAGTATTGTACTTTTGTGTGGAATGAACAGGTTTCTTCTGAGTTGTTGTTTGTACTTCAGATGCTGCTGCTTTTCAGGAGAGTGGTCTTCACTGCAATTGTAAAAGAAATAAGTTAATAATTTTGTGTGTTTATAGCACTGATGTTAATTTAGACGTTTTTTTATGTTTTTGTAGTAGTATTCTTGTTTGACATCTGAACATAGTGTGTGCATGCAGTTTCCTTTGACTATGTGCAACCTTTATATTTTACTTACAATATGTTAGTTCAACATGCTTTGCAAATGAGTAGAATACTAAGTGTATGAAACTCACTTGGTTTCTTTAGGCTGTGTTATTGAATGTTAGGAGAAAGAAGAAATAATGATATATTTATTTTGCAATTTTTATAAGGTAAATGGCAGAAACTGTATAGAAAAGCATGGAATGTATGCATTTGTGAAGGTGTGGGTAATAAAGCAGAAGGATGTGACTTACAGGCAGTGGTGTTATTTCAGCTGTGAGCTTTTCAATGATAGTGTCTATCTGTGTGAGTGTATGAAGATGCATGACCTTATCCTGGCTGTGTGTAATTTTAAAATACACTACTAAGCGTTTTTCTATAATTATACTGTTATTTCTCCCATCTTCTAATATTATAATTTTTTAGATAGCTGTGTGTGTAACTATTCTTTTAGATTGCACACAGGTTTGGAAGTGACAGTTGATTATAGCAGATGGGGAAAGTGACAGTAAGTTCATTTTATAGGTTATACAGGTTAAGTGGCAGTTACTCTGTTTATATGCATTCATAAGAATTGTACATGTACTGTGCAGAAAATATGCATACCTGTAGTTTGTATTCATGCATGTGGATATGCATGCAGCTGTGAGTGGAAATCTTGGAGACTTGTTCAGTAGTTTTTGTAGTAGGTGCTTTCCAGTGATATGAGACTTGTACTCAAAGTGATCAACAGTACATTTGAAGTGCTGAACTCTGATGATGGAGTTAGATGTAGAGGTCTTGGATGTGATTGGTGGATGGTTGTGTGACTGCTTAGCTGTATCCAATGAGGGAATGGCACAGAGAGTGAAGTGGAAAGGGTAGAATGGCTGTCTAAGAGTTATGTGGGGTTTGTTTAATGGTCTCATCTGACATTATAGTTAATTAATGTGATTGATATTTATGCTCAAAACATAATATTGTGATTGTAATATGATTTTCACTTGGTTTGTTCATTATTTGTTTTTTGTTTTTCTTCAATCTACGGTTGTCGTTTTCAATGGTTATTTGTTTAGGCTCGATCGTCCTAAGGGCTTGTGTGGCTGATGTAGTTGCCTTCCTCTAATGTGTCATGGTGAGGACGTAGTGTATTCTATTTTCATTCCTGAAATGGAATTCATTTGAGCTGGAATGTGCAGGTAATGGCTTTTATTTTTAGAACAAGTCTGACTCACTTGCAACGTTTGTAATGAACGCAAAGAGTGGGACAGCCGAGGTCCTGAATACCAGGAACCACATTGATTGGGGTAGATCGGTCATGTGATCACGTTGCAGGAATACGTGTCATCACGTACAGCTTCGCTTTGACTTCTGGTATTATGTGGGCTGGACGCACTGCGCTCTGGTTCCGATCCGGCTCACCTGGGGTGCTTCTGGCTGGGGGTTTGCATTGCTGGCCCGTCCTGACGTCTACTGCGTGCCTGTGGACCTGCATGGATGCCGCTGTCGTGTTTGCGTGATGAGCCCTGGGGGTGTCTTGTTCGACTGGCGTGTTCGCCGACCCGTCAGGGGTTTGTTTAACAAAACCTCAGATATTAGTGTATCTGGTAAGTGGAACGATGAGCTGTATTTGTGATTGTGCCATGATCGATCGTTGCTGCAGTTATAATGTGGCTTTTATTGGTATTGTGTTATGATATCTTTATAACGCAATGCGTGAACAGGTTTTGTTTAACAAAACCTCAGATGTTAGTGTATCTGGTAATTGGAACGATGAGCTATATTTGTGATTGCACCATGATCGATCGTTGCTGCAGTTATAATGTGGCTTTTATTGGTATTGTATTAGAATATGTTTATGACGCAATGCGTGAACAGGGTTTGGTTCCGGATGATGTATTTTGATGTTGAGGTTAATGATCGGTTAAGGTAATGCACTTTTGGGTGGGGGGCATCTCTGTGGATTGGGGCTGGGGTATGGTATGGTGTATCTGGTTTGGATTCTGAGTTTGGAGTTTATGTTCCTTGTTGTGGCTTGACGGGTGGAGTGGAGAGGTGGGAAGTAGGTGATGATATTTTACTTTATGATGGGGTGGTTTTTAGAGGCGAGGCTCGTCTATAGACGGAGACATCTTGGGGATTACCTTTGGTATCGGATTTCCTTCTCTTTCCTACAATTCCGGATGGGTTGAGTGGGGCGCTTTCGGGGCTTGCTGTGTGGATGTAGTGGTGGTGTTTGTGTGGGTTTGTGGGTGCGCAGTAGATGTTGGGGTGAGTTGGTGGTGTGGTTCCTCGGTTGGGGGCATTCCAGGTGGGCCTCATACTTCAAGTGCAAGTGTTCTGATACTATGCTCAGTATTAAGCAGTGTTTTAAAAAGGGAATTTTGGATTTTCAATTTTGACACAGGTTAGTGTAGATCTCATAGTGAGATTTATTTTGGCATGGCTCTTTAATGGTTAGAGAGGTTGGATGTGGATTGATAGGATGATATTTTAATGGTACTTAGGATCACTTAGGATCCTATTTGTAGATACATTTGAAGACTATATTAATCAACTGAAACAAGGGAGGGGGCGGGACAGTCCTTTTCTACGTGATAGTGGAAGGGAGGTTCCAGAGGGTTCCAGAGGGTTGGGTTGGTCAAATCCAAGAAGGCTTTTGTATTTTCTGTTATTTTCTTTCTATATTATCTTGTTATTATAGGTGTTAGTTTTTTTGTAATACTTGAATTCATCACAAGAGGTGTTAGACGGGACTCACTCATGTCTTCCAATTACAAGAGGAATTTAAGGGTGATATCCTGGAATATTAATGGTGCTAATTGTGCAAACAAAAGGAAGGTGATTTTATAAAAATTGGAGGAGATGGGGGCAGATGTTGCATTGCTTCAGGTGACTCACTTGTTAGAGACAGATATGGATAAGTGGAAACGGGGATGGGTCAGTAATGTTTATTGTTCATCCTTCACTTCTAGTTCTAGAGGTGTGTGCATTTTGATTCTACCAATTACAGAAATGAAATGTGAGAAAGATAAGGAGGGAAGAATTATTTGTGTAACCGCGAAATTTCAAGATGTTTACTATTGTTTTTGCAATATATATGCTCCTAATGTGCGAGATGGAAGCTTCTTTAAATTTCCCTTTCACAGTTTTTACAGAATGTAGGTGTGAGTAATGTTATTGTGGGGGGGATTTCAATGTTGCTCTTAATCCTGAGATGGATAAAAGTGGGAAGCTGTGGACATTGCAAATAATTTGAAAAGAGTGGCCTTGAAGAAACTTATGGATGAGTGGAATCTCTCAGATGTGTGGAGATTACAGAATCCTTCTGTCAAGCAATATAACTTTTTCTCTGCCAGACATAAAGTATATTCATGGATTGACCTCCTTCTGACTTCTGGTCTTTGCACGCAATCATTCAAAGGGGGAGACATTAAATCAATTTTGGTTTCAGATCATGCACCGATCTCACTAGAAATGAAAATAACCTTTCCTTTACCAAAGTCAAATACATGGCGGATGAATGTTACACTTCTTGATGACAATGATATTGTGGATAAAATAGAGGCAATGTTTTTTGTGGCTGAAAAATTGGACTGGAGAAGTGAAAGTAGAATATGTGTGGGAAGCCTTTTAGTCCTACATGAGAGGAATGTTGATCGGTTTATCAAGCAAAACGAAAAGGGAGATAGATGCTGAGATGAAGAAACTGAATAAGGAAATAGAGATTTTTGAAAAAGAAAATATGTGAAAATTCTCTGTAGGTTCTTTGAATAGTTTACAACAGAAGAAAGAAAAATTAGAAGACCTGCTTACCACAACGGCTGAAAGACTTCTTTTTAGAACAAGAAGCAAGTACTATGAAAAGGGAGAAAAATGTGATCGACTTCTTGCTCATCGTTTAAGGATTATGAATAATGAAAAGACAATTAATGCTATAGAAAAGCAAGATGGGATTGTGACTTTTGAACCTGCAGAAATTAATGATACATTCAAAGAGTATTGTACTGGTCTATATTCTTCCGAAGTTCATTTATCTGAAGAGGAGGTGTGTCAATTTGTCAATGGTTGTCATTTTCGAAATATAAATTCGAAATACAAGGACACCATGGAGAAAGACCTGAGTGTGGATGAACTCAGGACTGCTGCTTGTACTTTGAATTCAGGGAAATGTCCGGGCCCGGATGGGTTGCCAGCGGAACTGTATAAAATATTTCCAGAAGAGGTTTTCGATCTTATGTTGGCAATGTTGCGTTCATCTCTGATTGATGGATGTCTCCCGGTGTCTACAAGACATGCATCGATATCTGTTTTCTTGAAGGAGGGGAAATCTCCAGTTAAAACGAGTAGTTATCGGCTAATTAGTTTGCTAAACATTGACAATAAAATCTTTGCGAAAGCATTGGCCTTGAGAATAGAGACTTCTCTGACGGATATCATAGACGAGAGCCACACAGGTTTTGTGAAAGGTAGACACGCATCGGATAATATGAGGAGACTTTTGTTGACTCTATTTGAAAGCAGAGAACATCGGAATGATGTGGTGGTGTTGTCATTGGATGCGGAAAAGGAATTCGACCGGATTGAGTGGAAGTACCTCCTGACAGCATTGGAAGGATTTGGATTTGGAAAAAATATGATAGAATGGATAAGACTGTTATAGTCACTGCCTACAGCATGTGTGAACACAAATGGTATGGTCTCGGGCACATTTGAACTTGAAAGAGGGACAAGGCAAGGTTGTCCATTGTCGCCCATCTTGTTTGTTATTGCTATGGAACTCCTTGCTGTGAAAATAAGAGAAAATGAAAGAATTGAAGGTATTCATTATGGTGAAGCTTGTCAGAAGGTCTGGCTATATGCAGATGATATGTTGCTAGTTATTCAAAATGTTGAGAACTCCATTCCTGTAATAACTGAACAAATTGACATGTTTCACAGAGTATCTGGGTACAAGATTAATTGGTCAAAATCTGAAGCACTACCAGCGTCCAGATCATGCTCTATTTTGAAAATGAGGAACTTTACTTTCAATTGGTGTCCAGACAAGATGCATTATCTTAGAATTTGGTTGACTAATGATGTGTCTAAAATGATGGATGTCAATCTGACTCATGTGGTCCAGTCCTTGGAGTCTGATTTGAAAAGGTGGAATGAATTACGATTAAGTCTATGGGGGAGAGTACATGCAATTAAAATGACGTCTACACCACGTGTTAATTATGTGCTCAGTATGATCCCTTTACAAGTTAAGAGGTTCTTTCTGAAGAAAATTGAGACTCTGATCCAGTCCTTTATATGGGACATTAAACAGCTGCGCCTTAAACTTTGGAATTACAATTATCCCAGGATTGTGGTGGTCTAGGGGTGTCAAGACTTGATGGTCGTGTAGCCGATGAAACCTCTGTCCCCAAGTACCACTCGAGCAAACAAGAAATTACTGCCCGAGCAGTCCTTGAGGCCACAGGTGGTGATCTTCGTCAGCCGCAACAAGGAATGCCTGAAGATGCCGGAAGGTGCCCCGTATGACCGCTGTAAGGCAAACACGAGGTTAGGTCATAAACACGGAACCCCAGACTTGCATGTGAATGTGTAATAAGTCTAGAATAAGGCTTACCCTTAAGAGTTGGTCGGGACTTAATAGTAGTGTAAAGATGTTTGTCGGAGGCAGCCGGCAAGGGTGACGAGATTGATGAAATCACCACCTTACGTAGAAGCCAGAAAACGTAAGTCAATCAGTTGAAAAGTGCATGATCCAAGAACATAGTTCATAACAAAAGGACAATCCAAATAGCAATCCAGGGACGGAAATGTGGTCGAATCCAGTAGAAAATAGTTCCAAAGAATGGTACCGTGAAGGAAGAAGCCAAAATCAGAGTCCAAGATCAATCCGAGGTCAGTGGTAGTAAACTTAATCCGTAGTCCGTAATGCGCCCAACAGGATCAGCTGTGAAGCGCTGAAAGGCAGTCAGCGCATCCCTTTTGAACGCTGACTGGTGATCACATGACTCTCATCATCCGTCACGTGATCGAACGTGCTGAAGGAGGAGCTCTCAGGTGCCGGCAACGGAGACGTTGTAGAATGCCCGTGGCGTGTCTCCATGGCAACTGCCACTGCCGGAATGGAAACCAACGCTGAGATGGAAAGAACCGGCGTCGTTGACCGTGTCCCATTCCTTGCCGGAAGGCCTGCAGGGGAGAGTGTGTTTTGGCATGTATTTTGGTGGAGATAGTGGGAGTTGTATTGTGAGATGTGTTCATGGAACGTAGGGGCGTGACAGAGCCCCCCTCAAAGGCCCACGACCCCGTGGGCTAGAAGGGTTCTCCCGATGGAACCTGGACACCAATAACGGGGCATGCACATCAGACGATGGGACCCAGGACCTCTCCTCAGGACCATAACCCAACCAGTCCACCAAGTATTGTAACCTCCCTCTAACAACCCGGGATCCCAGAATAGAGCTAACTTCATAATCCTCCTGGGAAATCACAGGGACAGGGCCAGGAGCGGGAGCAACGCGTGTATCATCAGGACAAAGCTTGAGGAGAGATGTGTGAAAAACAGGGTGTAATTTCCATGAAGCGGGGACGGCGAGTCTATAGACCACCGTTTTCAGAACCTTAGAAACCCTATACGGGCCGACAAAACGGGGCAGCAGTTTACGACAACCCGGTATATGGAGATGCCGTGTAGACAACCATACCCGGTCGCCTGGCTTATATGACGGGGCCTCTTTCCTTTTTTTGTTAGCGGCAGTACTCATATATACCTGGGCCTCCTGGAGATGGACAAGGGTTTGAGCATGGACGGATGCGAGATCTCTGACAGTCATTTGCCGCAGGGGTACTGGTACTCAATACAGGGGCATTGGCAGGATTCGAATCAGAAAAAGGTAAAGTACGTGGATGTTGGCCATAGAGCGAAAAAAACGGAGAAAACCCAGTGGACGAGTGCAGGGCGTTGTTATAAGCAAATTCCGCAAAATGAAGAGAATCAAACCAGGTATTCTGGAATTGCAAAGTTAAGCACCTCAAGTACTGTTCCAAGACCTGGTTTACTCTCTCAGTTTGGCCATCGCTTTCTGGATGGTAAGCTGAAGAAAAACGGGCATCTATACCTAGTAGTTTGGTATGGGCCAACCAGAAACGTGAGGTGAACTGAGACCCCCTGTCTGACACAATGACACTCGGTAAACCGAACAGACAGAAAACAGATTCAAAAAACATCCGAGCCAATGAGGGAGCAGTAGGAATGCCTTTACATGGTAAAAAACGGGCCATTTTTGTGTATGAGTCTACTACCACCCAAATCGTGTCGTACCTTGTATTCGTGGTAGATCAGTTATCAGGTCCATGGATACCGTATGCCATGGTTTCGGGGGTATGGGCAATGGTTGTAGCAATCCTAGTGGACGACCCTTCCGAGTCTTGCATTGTGCACATATAGAGCAGGTGTTAACATATGTCTCTACGTCTCGCCGCATCGATGGCCACCAGCACCAGCGTTTCAACAACTCTAGAGTACGTCGCTGACCTGGGTGGCCATTGATTGGAGCATTGTGGGACCACTCTAAGGCCTGGTTACGAGAGTCACTGGTGGGGAGGAACAGTTTTCCTTGAACAAAAGGCAACCCATCCTGCATAACGGTATCCCAATCATCCAATACTTGGGGATGTTGTATAACCCATTGGCGTATAGCCTTTATCATAGGAGGAGATGGAGTACAGGTACAAACAACATGGCCTTTACCTAAGAGAGTTTCGGGATATGAAGGGAGAGGTATTCCCCCAGGTGAACGGGACAGAGCATCCGCTTTACCATGTGACAAACCCGGTCTGTGTTTGACAAGGAAATCGTATGCAGCAAAAAAGAGGTGCCAACGAACTTGTCTACTATTGGCGCATTTCAGAGACGCTAGGTCCTGTAAGTTTTTATGGTCTGTGTAGACGATAGTCTGATGTCTTGCCCCCAAAAGATGGTGTCTCTAGACCAACAATGCGTCTCTGATGGCCAAGAGCTCTTTTTCAGTGACCGTATAGTGAGTTTCGGTCGGTGTAAATTTCCTGGAATGGTAGGCCACCGGGTGTAGTGCTCCGGTGGTAGGACAACGCTGAGATAGGACGGCCCCTAAAGCAAAGGAAGAAGCATCTGCTTCTACGATATACGCAAGCTCTGGGTCTGGATGCTGCAGGACTGGGGCCGTGGTGAACAAGGTTTTAAGGGAGTCGAAAGCTGCTTGATGTGCATCGGTCCAGATAAATGGTACTGCAGGACTGGTCAATGCGGTTAATGGTGCCACAATGGAGGAAAAATTCGCAATGAATCTCCGGTAAAAATTTGCGAACCCTAGGAAGGATTGCAATTGTTTCAATGTAACAGGTACTGGCCAATTTGTGATAGCCTGGACTTTGGATCGGTTCATTGTTAGCCCCCCAGGTGAAATATGGAAACCCAGAAATTCAACTTCAGCTGTATGAAACAGACATTTCTCAGGTTTAGCGTAGAGTGAGTTCTTCCTGAGTCTTGTGAGTACCTCTCTAACATGAATGACATGTTCGGCCAATGTTTGGGAAAATATCAATATGTCGTCCAAGTACGCCACGACATAAACATCCAGAATATCACTAAATATATCATTTACCAGTCGTTGGAAAATGGCAGGGGCATTACAGAGGCCAAAAGGCTTCACCATGTATTCATACAATCCTTGGCGAGAGCAGAAAGCAGTCTTCCACTCATCCCCTGGTCGCATACGGACTAAATTATATGCCCCCCGGAGATCTAGTTTAGTATAGATGGAGGCATTGGTCAACTTGTCTAACAGGGTAGAGATGAGTGGAATAGGGTAACGGTTCTTTATGGTAATCGCATTCAGGCTTCTGTAATCTACACAGGGGCAGAGATCGCCTTCTTTTTTCGGGACAAAAAAAATGGGACTGGCCACGGGTGATGAAGAAGGCCTGATATGTCCTAACTGTAGTGCGTGGCGTATGTATTCTTTAAGGGACGTTTCTTCAGATGGTGATAGTGAATATATTCGTCCCTTGGGGAGCGATGCCCCATCAATTAGGTCAATAGAACAATCATACGGTCTGTGAGGGGGCAGTATCTCGGCAGATGTTTTATCAAAAACCGAATGGAAATCATGGTATTCTGGGGGTACTCCTGACAAGGTGGCTCCCACCGTATGGGTTGTTTCGGGTGGGTCGTTCTCCCCAACAGGGGCTAAGTGTAGGGCCCCAAGTGCCCTCGCAGGGTTGTTTAATTCATCTTCCAATAAACAAAAGTGTTGGCAAATGTCTGATTCAAAAGAAACCTGCCCCGTACCCCAGTCGATGAGTGGATTATGCTTTTTTAACCAGGGAAGGCCTAGGATTATTCCAAACTGTGGTGTGGATATCAAATCAAAGGACAACTGTTCTTTATGGTTCCCCTGAATAATCACGTCCATCTGGGCGGTCTGTTGTTTAATCGGACCAGAAATGAGAGAGGACCCGTCCACAGTTTGGACTGGTTCGGGATGTGTCTTGGTCACTAGTGGAAGGTTCAATGCTTTGGCCAAGGGTATATCAATAAAACAACCAGTAGCCCCTGAATCAATAACTATATGTACTGTATGTGAACACTCCCTATCAGGATGAAGCACTGCCTGAACGACCACTGGTCTTACTGGGCCGAAAGTAGGAACCCTGGGGTTGTGAATCGAGCTCGTCTTGTCCCCCATACTCAAGGACGAGCTTTCTGAAAACCCGAGGACTTGTTCTTCGGGCGTCTTGGGCATTCTTTGACGAAATGACCATTGATGCCACAGTAGAAGCATGCATTGTCGGTTCTCCGACGCTCCCTTTCGGGCTGAGTGATGGGACTTCGTAGACCACCTATTTGCATGGGTTCACTTGCACCATCCGGTGTAGAGGGTAAGGGTTTACCTGAAAAACCAGATTCTGACCGACGTTCGGTCTTCCGAGCGTCTACCTGAAGAGTTAGGTCTACTAGCTCGGGATATGCATCAGGAAGGGAAGGAATGACAGAAAGGGCGTCCTTCATAGTGTTACACAGACCTTTGTAAAATACCACAGCTTTCTTGTTTTCAGGCCATGAAGTCTCAGCTGACAATTGGTTAAAGCGTGTGATGTATTCTATTAAGGTTTGTCTGCCTTGGGATAAATCTAGGAGCTCCAGATCCCGAGACTGGGCTTTGTACCTGGTATCAAATACTTTGGCCAACTCGCTCACCAGAAGATCGAAATCGTAAAGGGCTGGGTGGTTGTTCTCAAGAAAAGGATTATCCCAGGTAGCTGCAACCCCGGTCAAATGGGATAACAAAAAGGCAGCTTTTGTGGTGGAATCATGGAACACCAGTGGTCGGCAAAGAAAATGAAATTTACACTGATTAATGAAAGTGCGATATTTTCTAGGATCACCCTGAAACTTCTCAGGAGGTGCCAATGGAAACTGGGTAGGTAACACCACGGGAGTAGGTGGTGTAGGAGGTACAGAGGGAACTGGTGGTGGTGATGCCTGATCGCCAAACTCAGCATCCGCCGGTAAAGGGTTGCGGGTACTTTGGATATTATCTAAACGATGATGTATCGCGGTTGTGGCAGCCGCTACTTCGGTTCTAAGGGATGCAACAGCTTGCATTAGAGCAGCCACAGGGTCCCCGGCAGCAGGTTCCATCGTCTGGATGACCAAAAAAAAAAGGGCTTCACAGTCTGTCAAGACTTGATGGTCGTGTAGCCGATGAAACCTCTGTCCCCAAGTACCACTCAAGCAAACAAGAAATTACTGCCCGAGCAGTCCTTGAGGCCACAGGTGGTGATCTTCGTCAGCCGCAACAAGGAATGCCTGAAGATGCCGGAAGGTGCCCCCTATGACCGCTGTAAGGCAAACACGAGGTTAGGTCATAAACACGGAACCCCAGACTTGCATATGACTGTGTAATAAGTCTAGAATAAGGCTTACCCTTAAGAGTTGGTCGGGACTTAATAGTGGTGTAAAGATGTTTGTCGGAGGCAGCCGGCAAGGGTGACGAGATTGATGAAATCACCACCTTACGTAGAAGCCAGAAAACGTAAGTCAATCAGTTGAAAAGTGCATGATCCTAGTTCATAACAAAAGGACAATCCAAATAGCAATCCAGGGACGGAAATGTGGTCGAATCCAGTAGAAAATAGTTCCAAACAACGGTACCGTGAAGGAAGAAGCCAAAATCAGAGTCCAAGATCAATCCGAGGTCAGTGGTAGTAAACTTAATCCGTAGTCCGTAATGCGCCCAACAGGATCAGCTGTGAAGCGCTGAAAGGCAGTCAGCGCGTCCCTTTTGAACGCTGACTGGTGATCACATGACTCTCATCATCCGTCACGTGATCGAACGTGCTGAAGTAGGAGCTCTCAGGTGCCGGCAACGGAGACGTTGTAGAATGCCCGTGGCGCGTCTCCATGGCAACTGCCACCGCCGGAATGGAAACCAACGCTGAGATGGCAAGAACCGGCGTCGTTGACCTTGTCCCATTCCTTGCTGGCAGGCCTGCAGAGGAGAGTGTGTTTTGGCATGTATTTTGGTGGAGATAGTGGGAGTTGTATTGTGAGATGTGTTCATGGAACGTAGGGGCGTGATAAGGGGTTCCAGACTTTGAAAACTATCACTTGGCGTTTGGAGATAGACATTTGCTTCCTTTCATAGAAAATTCAACTGATGTCTGGACATTGGCAGAGTCAAGTCGATCTTCTCCACTTTCACCCAGGGCAATTCTGTATACGGTGGATGGATCTGGATATAAATCATTTCTGCCAACAGAATTTTTAAGGTCATGTTGGAAAGATCTTTGGAAGAAGAGTAAAAAAGTGATTTCTGACAATAGTTTTATCCCAATCTGGTTGAATCAGGATATAAAGTTGAATGGAAAGCCGCTTTATTGGCTGAACTGGTTGCTGGGTGGAGTGCAGTGGCTGGAGGATCTTATTGAAGAAGGAAAATGGATCAGTTTTAAACGGCTTGCACAAGTTAAAGACCTCAAGGATTGCACTATGGGAGAGTATAGGAAGTTGAAGAAAGTACTACAGAATGAATCTGCAGATGGAGGCAAAGGTTTGCAGATCTGGCTATCTGAATACAAATCTGAAGGTGGTATGGCGTCTAAAGTGTATATAAATCTGAACCAACACCGTGAACCAAATAAAGGCTTGCTATCAAAATGATTGGAGATAATTGGATCAGAGATGTCTGAGGGCAGATGGAGAAATATATGCAAAACTGTGGCGCTGACATCATTAAATCTGGGAGAGCAAAGCCGTCAAATTAAAATTCTAAACAGGGTTTTTTGGATGCCCCAGAGACTTCATGCAAGAGGTATGGTTGATTCGGATGCATGTTGGAGGTGTAAACATGCTGTTGGAACTTTTGAACATATGATTTGGGACTGTTACGAATTGAGGTCGCTCTGGAGGAAGGTCACCATGACGATGAATGAGAGCCTAATGTTGCATGAAGATTTTGACCACAATACTGTTATCTTGGGTGAGGACGACATCGTGGAAGAGCTTACTTACCCACAGAGGTGCTGGTTTTTCAGGGCAGCAAATTCTGCAAAGAAAGTCATTTTGAGGAAATGGAAATGTGTAGAGAGATCAACATTTTCTGAATGGGTGGATGATTTTAAACAAGTGTCCAGATTTGAGAAGATAATTCTTCACAGAAATAAGAAGAAGAACCTGTTTGATCAAATGTGGGGTAGATTTTTGGAGTTGTGATATTGATGTCTCTTAGTTGTTTTCTGCTAAGTCCCAGTGATGACATTGTAAATTTCACCTTTGAAGAGGGGTGGTGGGTGATGAGGTGCCGAGTGTGATGAATTCAATTGTATTGCTGTTAATGATATTGTTTTTCTTTCTTATGTTTATAAAATTAATAAACTTGTTAATTAAAAAAAAACTGCAGAAAACTACATATATGATTACACCAGTATTACAGAACATCAGTGTACTGTAGTCTGACAGTCTTGTGGTTGGAGGTTGGGGCATCATGTTTTACAAACACCAGCTTAATTATGGTCAGTTTGAAAAAGGCTTAAAAAAAAAACCTTCCACCTGAAATGTGAACGTGTAATATTCCATTTGAGCTAAGTTACACATTCCCCAATGCCACCCAGTAACCATCACTGGAGGTACACCTCCAGTTCAGAGCCACATCTTCAAGGCTTTGTGGGTATGTAAATTAGCTAAAAAGTAATATTCTTGAAAATGTGGGGAGCCTTTTTTATTGTGTACCTCCTCAAGTGGACCTCAGCGCCCTTTTGATAATAGTTTTTGATTCACCAATTCCGGTCGCATGCCTGGGTAACAACGGAGTCTTCCTGGCCCCCTTACTCCGTTCGAAAATATGTATAAGAGTTGTGTTACTCTTACTAATATCATGCGCCCTTGTCGTAACGTTGTAAGAAAGGATCAATCAATGCTTCTTGTACTCCAAGTCAAGTTATTGAGCTTTTATGGTCATGGATTTAACCCAGGACCATTGAAGTAAAGCATTCAACTTATGAATTTTGAAACAAACAGATTAGCCCTGATTTGAAAAAGACATAGAATGTCGAAACACGTGTATCATATAGGGCATTTTTCTAAGAATTAATGTAGAAATAAAAGCTCAATAACTTGACTTGGAGTACAAGAAGCATTGATTGATCCTTTCTTACATCGTTACGACAAGGGCGCATGATATTAGTAAGAGTAACACAACTCTTATAGCTAAAAAGTAATCCTTTACTCCAGAAAATGCCTTTGTTTTACAGGGCAGTTCTACTTTATACATAGTTTAATCAACCCAAGACAGACATTTCTTAAGACTGCAGACAACTACATACCTGGTTTCACCCTTATTAGGGTTAATCAGTGTAGTCTTACAGTCTTGTGGTTGAACTAAATTGAAGTAAGAGAGGTAGTACAGATAGTGAGTCTATTAAATTGTTTGTTTATGTTAGGTTCATATATTTCCGTGATGAATAAATGAAACCTCAGTTCAATGGTGTTACGTTGAAACTGGTTGGCCTAATCATGAAGGATTCATCAAGAAAATTAATTGACAATTGAAAGAAAATTAATTTGGTGCATTGATTATATTATTGCGCCTTGAAACACTTGTGTAGAGGTGCGCTATAAATGCCATATCATATTATATCATCCACCTTATTTTATGTCACATTTGATGACTGACTTGTTCACAAATTAAGTTTTTGATTCATCTTGTTTCTGTCTGTCTTATGTACTATGTGATGGGTTTTTATATAGGTGTTGTATAAAACTGATGATTAGGTTCAGATGTTTCTTCTGTCAGCTACTGTCTATAATATTGATGTAATACCTTATTTTGAATGTCATGTTGTTAATGAGATTTTAAATTAATATCATGGATTATCTTCCTGTATGTCTCTTCAAATTCTCTATTTAGTCAAGAGTTATGGGAATCCTTTTTTTGATAGAGCATATGGAACTGACGCTAGCAGCATGATGACTTTGCAGGTGCCTGCGTGAGGTGAAGTGGATCGATCACTTGGTGGCCGCTGGCACCGACAACTGTTAAATTGGTGGGAGCATTGAAGGACGGTTAGGCGGGAATGCATTGAGGACAATAGGTACCACGGGATGGGAGGCAAGAGAGGGCGAGGACCCCCTCGAATGCAAGAAAGGCAGTTGAGGATTGCGGATAAAGGAGGTGGCACCAAGTGTTCAGGGCAGGACACCCTTAACAAAAATTAGAAGAAAAAATGTGGCATGCCAGCAGTGTACAGAACCACCGACAAGACAGCTGACATTTAGTAAACAGTATTTAGCCATTCAGATTGTATTTTACCGTGCTAAGCAGGCATGCACGTTTCACCTTCTGGGAGATGACCTGGGAACAACCCTTGAACATTTCAGAGACTGCATGGAGTTGGTTATACGATGGATGCCTAAAAACCATACAACATTTAATACAGCTAAGATGGAGGGTCGGCTTTGTTTGCTTTGTTTGCCTTCATGAAATATTTTTATGAGCACTTATGTGAACTACATACACTGTAAGGAAAAAAATGTTTGCTTTAAAATCGGTTACACCCACACACACACGCACAAACAAACACACAAGTGCATATAAAAAGCATTCACCGATAGTGACAAAAGTTTTCAGACCTGCTTCAATCTTATGCAATTTCAAGTTTTGAATGTATTGCGATGTGTTTACTTTAACATTGGCCCAGGGAAAAGGCTAGATCATTATTGTTCACTTAGACCCTCAGGGCCAGATTCTCAAATATTGGCCTAGGTATGAAAGGTAGAATTTTTTTTTTTTCCTAAAGGGGACCGGCCCATTTCTTTGGGGCTGTGTGGCAGCCCCCTTGCATACATTAGTGTCAGAAGCATCTCCTCAATTGCGCCAAATAATGTTTTGGGAATCTGGCCCAAGGTGTTTAAACCTGCATTCTTCACTTAATGTAAACACTCAGTGGGCCATTTTTTTTACAAGGCCCCTGAAGTGTAGAACCCTGGTATACAACCGATTTACACCTCACTAGTATGCTCCAGTCCGTAATCATGAAAGGTGTATGAACGAGGTCACTTTACACCTCCAAAACGGTGCGTACACACAAAGCATTGCAATCGTCATGTGCTTCTCAAACACACCGAGCAAATACAATTGGCTGACATCTCATTTAGTAACCAGCTTTACTCCTTCGAATTGCACCTGCTGCAAAGGGATAAAGTGGCCATCAAAACAGGTGGCCCGAATCACATCAACAAGCACTCTGAACACCTATGGTACACAGCTGAACAGGCTGAAATGAAGTGTGTGCGAGCACCGGAGCAGCACATAAAAGGAGGGAAAAATAATTTCCACAAAATGGAGAGAGTAGTACCTTTCTCTGTGAATTTCAACATGCTATGTAGATAGCTGGCACAGGCACAGGTGGGACGCCAAAAATGTCATCAGCCAGCCCATCAGCATGTTCCCCAGGCCCCCCTCAGGCAGCCCAACTGCCTGTACGCGATTCCCCCTTATGCATTCCATCAGCCTGTTCCCATTGCATCAGCCTGTTCCCTAGTCTCCCCTCAGGCAGCCCAACTGCCTGTACCCGATTCCCCCTTATGCATTCCATCAGCCTGTTCCCTAGTCTCCCCTCAGGCAGCCCATCAGTCTTTGCTCCAGCCCCACCTCAGGCATCCCATTATCCAGTTTGTTTGTTTGTTTATTTTTTTGTAATGCGCGCCAGACCCAGTGGTATCGGGGCGCAGAGGAACAGGAAGAGACATGAATACTTTCAGCTTATAGTTACACAGTTACATAATAGGAAAACAACATTTGCAGATAGGATGCAGTCAGGAGGCCGTGTGACAGGTATATACATACAATAGGAATAATCGGTACATAATTACATAATTTACAAGGTTGAAGTTCAGCATATAATAGGCTTTGTAATATCTATTTACAGTAAAAGAATAGTGAGCAGTGCAGACGGGATATAGAGACTGTAGGTCAATCGCTGCAGCCCTGCACCCCCAAGCAGGACATCTGCTTGTACACCAGTGCCTCCTAAAGCCCCCCCTCAGACAGCCAATCAGCCAGTACCCCAGTCCCCCTCAGGCAGCTCATCAACCTGTACCCAAGCCACTCTTCAGCAGCACAAAGCCAGGAGGAGATGTAGGAGAGCCCAGACGCCCTAAATGCAGAGTGCTTACAGGCCCAGGCTGTCCCACCATGACCTCACAGATCAGCAGGTCATCGGAACGTGCTGACTAGATATGCCCACTTTCTACAGCCTCTTGGCAGAAATCGAGTACTATATACAGCCCAGCAGGCAGGCGGCTATGCCCCCCTATAGAAGCCCATAACAGTACTCCATTTCTGTGCCCCAGGACCATTCCACGCCATTTCAGAAATCCCCAATGTGGTGGGGCCCTCGACTGCACACATGGCCCTCGTACCACCCAGGACAAGCGAGCAGGTCTACAGAAAAAAGCATTTGCAACATTCCATCAATGTGTAGATGATCTGGGATACTGACCTGCTCTTTAAGAAAGTGTTTGCCAGATTTCCAGGATCCACTCATGACTCCATGATCCTGGCTCATTGCAAACCTGCCATGTATTCTGGAGGGATTACAGCAAACACTGGCATGGCTGCTGTGTAAGTACTTGAAAACCCCCTAAATTCTGTGTCTGACCCAACACCATCCCACCATGCACACAGGACGCACATTTATCTGGCAGAGTAATAGGAGAACATGTGCATTTCAGAAACTCACTCCAGGGCAAACACTGCGTGTACCAAGTGCATTTGGGGGCATGGTCGCTGGGACACTTCGCATGGAGGAATTGCCATAGTAAGACGGCCATTGTTGTAGGTGTGATGCAAGTTGTCTGGGAGTAGGACACCAGCACTGTTGAAGGTGGTGAGGGGAGCCTAAATGACAGAACATCAGGAAGATAAGTAAAGTGATGTGTGGTAGCATATGTGTGCCAGAAACCTTTAAGTCAATTGCCACAAACACAAAGAGGCAGTGTAGGCAAGGTGACAACCTCATTCCACACCAACGCTAATCCAAGAAGAAGCAATGGAGTGTGTACAGGCACATGTGTTGATGTGCAAGGTGCGAGGGGTACATGGGTTCAATGGAGGAACACAACCCACTTAGATGGCCATGTCTGTCAGAGGTGGCATGTCAGAAAATAATGGCTCAAGAAGGAAGAAGCAGTATGTTGAACACGAAGGAGAGGCTCTCAGCAGCCAGGGTGTGAGAGTATTGGGAGGTTAGGAAAGGAGAACTGGGCGAGTTGAGAAGGACAGATGACAGACATGGCCAGCTTAGAGGGACTGTGCATGTTTCACAAAGGGCAAAGACACAGAAGTGAAGAAGGAGGAAGCACAGGAAGACATGTGATGGAGCCCCAAGTCAGTCATGTTTCATTAGGTGTGAAAGCATGATGAGAAGGGACCAGCAATTCCACCAATGTGACAGATGCATCACAAGTGAGCGATAGTAGCAGTGGAAGCACATGAGGCTTGACATAGGCAGGCAGTGAGGAGTGAGTCCTGGAGAATACTGAGCCTATAACAGGATGCTGTGATGTGAGGTTCTTGCTCAAAGAAAGTAACAATGCTACATGAACTCAATGAATGAACAGTGCACATACATTCAAGGATTACGTGCATAGGGCGTTCATGTGCAAAAAGAAGGATGGGATGTCCATCAAGGGAAATTAAAGGAAAGCACTGACTCAGCAAGGGAGACACGCCCTTTTCACATGCTGACATTAATGCAGTCAAGCCTAGCAACAGGGCATATGTTATGATAGGTTATTTATAACATGCTTAATACCCAGAGGTTTCTAAGCACGGACCCAGAGATCGAACCAGATGAAATGCAAGCAGGAAGGGCCATCCACAGGTCACGTGGTCCTGCAAACCAGAAGTCCAGTATTGGGACGGATAGGTGATCACACATGTTCAATGAACACGTGGCTGTCCCTAGGAGAAAACCTGCCCATATGTATTGTTGCCATACTATCCACTGTCACCTGAATGGCATGTGTCTAGTGAAGACTGGCCTCCTCAATTCTACCCTTATATTCTACCCAAATATGGGCAGGCAATGTTGGTAGTTATCATGATCTGCAGACTGTGAGCAGTGCTACACATTACCCTGCATGAGGACAGTATCTCACTGCACACATTGCAATGCATACATTTGACGAATAGTCAATGCTCCTTTCCAAGATTGTCAGAGGATACAATGTACAAATTCCATATGCAAACTGACAACATAGTCCAGCCCACCACCCTGTCATCAGTCAACCCATGAGAATCAGGCTCTGCTCTCCCACACATACATAAGTCCACCAATCCTCCCTGGAATCAGTGCACAAAGTCCATGAAGAAATTCCATGTCAGACAACCACAACTATGCAGGTATACTATAACTGTGCTCCATAATGGTATACTTGTGCAGCGTGTGGGTCATTATCCACCAGATGGGTAGGGAGATGGAGGTGTCAAACCAATGTCTATAGCTACTGTGCATCCATCGTTTACCCTGCCCCATTTCCTTGCAGACACAAGGCGATGGAGGGCCACGCCACGAGGGAACACCTTCACCATGCTTTCCTCCTCTCACGTGTACACAAGATTCCCTGCCAATAGTAACAAGATGTGAACCCAATGGAATCTGCCTTGACAGTGCACTTCTTAAAATACAGGCATATTCCGTATTGATCCATCTGTAAATGTCCCCTGCAAAGGTTGACTTGCATGGGTCTTGCACCTTCTTATCAGACGAAGAGTAAAGCTAGTGTGGCTGGTTACAATCTTCAGTTTTCCACTTTACTAAATGTACAAAATAGCATGCAAAATACCCAAAAGCGCGTATGTGCAGACGTTGCCTGTCCCCTGTATGACAAGAGATATGAATAGCTGATGCAAAAGGGAAATGATGGCCTTCTAAAGAACCAATTCAAGTGCCTAGACAAGACATGTTTTGCTTTCTTGTAACCTTCAGAGAAGGTCTGCATCATCTTGGCCATGTCTGTGGAGGAAGAACCTGAGCCTGACTCGGAGGGTGGTGACCATGCCTGCATCAGGGAGCCATCAGGGCCTCAGCACCAATAGGATCACATTGATGGACTTGTCCTGCTGGAGGAACTAATCAACAACTTCTTCCAATGCACAAGAGCATACTTCCCACTGCCCACCTTCCTTTGTACGCTATAGACATTCTGGTTGCAAATTTAACTCTTTTCAGCATGGATGGGTTGTAATGGTGCAACTGCCCCTTTAGGGTCAGAGTGTAATGACGAAAGAAAAATGTTCTTTCCATTGTCCATCAGATGTAGTGTTCAGGGACAATACATTCCAAAGGTAGTCCAGGATAATGTAGATGATGAGGAAGCACAGGGGATAGCCATAAAAAAAACTTAACTCCAATCTCCAAAACACAAAATGGAGGATGCAGTCCAACAAAAATGTAATAAAGTGGCAAGCCTGCCAGGGAAGAAAGACAGGAACAGTTGTGGGATTGACTGGGATGGTGCAACTATCTCTCCCAGGGTTGCTGCTTCAACACAGAGCCCTGTTGCATTGCGGTATGTGATCACACCATCCGCACCCACCGGAAGCACCATACCATACTGGCATGTGTGCCGGGCTGCTATGAAGACGTAGTAGTAGAGGAGGAGAGGGTGGGAGAAGAATTCCTCCCCACATACCCTTGCATATTGGCAAGGGACTGCTGCAGGCAGGTCAGCAGCACAGTCAATGCAATTTGTGACTGTATTGCCCAGGCTGGCCTCCACCATTCGCGGGCTGAGGCTGCTTTGCGGCATGGCAATAGCCGGGAAGCAACTTTCACAATTGTGTTAACACAGGAGCAGAAATAAACCTGGGTACTCACTCAGAAGGCCCACCAAGTTACAGCGACCACGACACCCCCATGAATACGGATCTGCTCTGATCTTCTCACCCAGATTAAGTCCTTCCCAATGATACACCCTACTCCTCTAATAATAGCAAGGGACAGATGAGCAGATCACTTGAAAGGGCGAGTACGTAAAAACACCTGAAGGACACCAAGCTGGAACAATAAAAGAACGAAAGCAGGAATATGTTCCAATAATTGACAATATAGCACAATATAGCAAGAAGGAACAATAATAGCGCAACCACTCACCAACCTGATCAGAAGAGCCTGTAAGCCTGGGAGGTGAAACAAAGAAAATCCCTGTCTAGTAGCTGCCCCTGAAAGTGAAAGAGAATCCACTCCTAAATGAGACTGGCCAACGAATCTACAATATCCCCTACCCAGAGCACTAGGTTAGGAACAGGTCTTACCGTGGAGACAAGGGTAGGATGGTCAAAAGGTCTGCAGTCCAGATGTCATTGTAGTGGGTCATCCGGGGCTGTGGACAAAACGGAGGAAGGTAGGTTAGTATGGGGACTAACCTGGGCGAAACGAGGGTCGCTAGTGTCGGGTTGTGGCACTTAAATATCTGCGTAACGTTCTTAGTCCAAGTGCCAGAGCAATCCAAGGAACGGGTCCAGGAAGAGGAGGTAAGGGCTGAGCAGGGAGGGAGGTGTGTTGAATTAGCCATGGTCCCCAGGGATAGAAAAGCAGGCGGACACGGTTTGGTAACAGAGCGGGAATTGTCAATGGCAGAATCAAGCAGCAATAGAGGTATCCGCAGGCCGCCGAGGTCGGTAACAGTGCGAGCAGCATCATTAACAGAATCGATCAGCAAGAGGTTTACCAGTAGGCATGCCGAGGTCAGTAACAAAGCGAACGGTGTCAGAACACGAAGGTAAGCAGTAGGGATCGCAAGTCCAAGGAGGGAAATGCAGGGTCAGCAACAAATAATCCAAAAGTACAGAACAGCCACAAGGCGTAACAGAGAATGCGAGCGTAGCTTCACAAAGTACACAAAGGAAGATCAGAAGCAGCGCCACAGTAGCTGCTTCCGGATTTATAGATATCTGTGACTACACCGTTCCCTGGATACCCCATGGCAACCACCACGCTGCCTTCCAGGAGCCAAAAAGCGGGCGTGTGCTGAGCCCAGAACCAGGTACTCTGATCCCCAAACGGGTAGTAGAAGGCAACTGAGAGCGCGACGGTGAATGTGCCATAGGATCCATGACAGCAACAGAGAAGGTGCGAGCAGCATGGCAAGTGGCTTGGCTGTGCCTGAGCAGAGCCAGCAGCATCAGAAGCAGCCTGCTCCCTGGGCAGACTGGCATCTTCTCTGGTCTGAGCACAGGCTGCTGCAGATGCAGCAGCAACAGTTGCATTCAGACGCAGACTACCCCATAGCCATCTTCAGTTGCCTGAGCACAGGCTGCTGCAGATACGGATGAAGATACAGCTACATCAGCAGTAGCCTGGCCCTGGACACCGGCATCTTCCTTTCCCTGAGCACAGGCTGCTGCAGATGCGGTACCTTTCCTGGCCTCTTGCATAGCTACCTGGACCTCCCCCTGCAATGCCTCCCGTAACTTGTTGACTTCTTCAAACTCTTGCTGCACCTTCTCCAAGGAGAGATTTCCATCAGTCAGGAGTGCCCCCAATGAGCAACAGGCATCAATCAGTTCCCTCCCTTTCACCTTCACCTGTGCCTGGGCAGCCTCCGTGGCTGATACTATACAAACTTGTTCCTCTAAGAATGTGTCAGCCACAGAACAGAGGGCATTGGTAGGGGAGTAGGAGTGGAAACAGTTGATGCAACAGTTGATTCCTTTTCCTGGCTAGGGGCTGATCCCATTGGCCCCAAAGGAGTTGCAGTCGACCATTTATGTGGCAGAGGTGAGACCAGGCCTGGGATTTCCCAGCGGCGATAGCCACGCACCCAAAGAGACATCATCAGGCGCTGGAATCGGCATGCTTGCTTTCTAATCTAAACCTACGGGCATGTAACGGCCGATTTGCCGGCAACCAACCGGCAAGGATGACCTTTGAGGGGCAAAAAGGCAGCTCCGAATTGATTATATCTTTGTCTCCTGACCCGTTTGGGCCAGAGTGGCTGACATTGAGGTGGGTGACAGGAGTGAAAGCGACCAATACCCTTTCACAATAAGCCTCACTGGGAATAGCATCTGCCAGCCTAATCGCTTCCCGCACCCAACCTACAGTCTGTGGAAATGAATGGCCACTCACGGAAATCTGTGAAGTGGTCTAAACTAATGGGCCAAGACCTGCAGCCCAATCTTTATAAACCTATCCTTGGAAACCTCCAAGAAATCTACAATGAACCCATAGATGACAAATCAATTTTGAAAGAATATAGCCTATTAACAACTAACCTTACCATTTTTATTTCGGTCCCATTCAAGACCATAAAAATAACTGCAATAGCAAGATCGGGCTGGTATGATAGGGACTGCCATATTGCAAAAGGTAACATTATTGAATGTGCTAAAACAAAAAAGGCAGCTTGATGAGTCCAAACTTTGCATACTGCGGGCAGAGTATAAGAACATGCTCTGTCTAAAAAAGAGTTTGTTTTGGGGAAATGGTCAGCCCTTTTAAATGCCTTGCAATTAAGGGATAATCTTTTATTTTGGAAATTGGTAGCTGATAGCAACTTGGGGGGAGTGCAATACAGTGCTGCATATGTGAGAACGATTGGTGGTCACATTTTTCAAGCCTCAACCATACCCCCCTGGCACGGATTGCAACCCATCCCGTTACCTCTGTTTCTGTGGGGGAACCACTAGTGGTGGCCATTGAGAAGGCTGCTGCAGCGGTAAAATCCTTTAAGAGTGGAAAGGCAGCAGGTCCTGACCTTATCTCCATAGATCTGTTAAAGGAAGGGGTGGTGATAAAGGCACCAGCACTTTGCAGGGTGTTTAACGCTGTCCTGTCCAGTTGTATTACTCCATCTTCATGGAAACGGGCTGTGATTTTCCCTATATATAAGACAGGGAGAAGAGATCAACCGGTAAATTACCGCCCAATCTCTTTACTGGACAGCATAGGGAACGTGTTGGGCAGTAATATTGAGGCATTTGCAAGAATGGGCAAATAAGGAGTGCATAATCCACAACATTCAACGTGGATTTAGGGCAAACCGGGGCACCCTTGACCAGTGTTTCATGTTCTCCCTCTTGATTAAAAAATACACAATTCTGAGGAAAATTAATTTATATGTGGCCTTCCTAGACCTCAGAACGGCATTTGATTCACTCTGCAGAAAAACGCTTTGGCAAATGCTTATGGCACGGAATGCCCCTTAGAATTTGATTTATATAATATCTCAGTTGTATTCCGAGAATAGTGCAAATGTAAGATTTTGCCTCGCAGGCAACCTATCTCACCTGTTTAATGTAGAGAAAGGGGTCAGGCAAGGGTGTGCCTTGGCCCCTCTCCTGTTCAACATTTATATTCAGGAAATTATTTTTACGCTAGTCAGAAAATGCCAGGATAGCTCTAAGCTGGCCCTCAAGAAATACCTAGCCCTGTTTTCTGCAGACAATGCTGTCCTCATTTCTACAACGCCCGAAGGCCTAAAAAAATCCCTCTCCGTTTTTTTGAACAACTGTGAAGAATTGGGTCTTTCGTTGAATGTGGACAAATCAAAAGTCATGATGTTTAAACCCCCCAATTCAATATGCAAACGATTGAGACTGGAAGCTAGTGTAACTACACTCGAACAAGTGAAACACTATAATTATCTAGGCGTGAGATTTCAGGAAACCGGTGCCTGGGTGTCCCACATTTCAAAAGCTGTTATCACCTTGGAGAAAGTGGGTGGTGCCATTCTGTCTATCCATGCAAAGCATGGAGGTGGAGCTATCTCCCCTGCTCTAGATCTCTTCCGAAAACAAGCCCTTCCCGCAACCCTCTATGGTGCCGAACTTTGGGGACATGGTGACATCTCCAAGATCAAAATTTATGAGCATACGTTTTAAAAAAAACTATTGATGTTGCCAGCTAGTGCTCCCACAGCTTTGATTTATTTAGAACTGGATTTGAACCCAGCTTTGTCTCTGATACGCACCCGGACAGCTTTCTTTTGGGCCAGAATTTGGAAACAACGGTATCTGGAAACTCATTGGCCCTCATTACGACCCTGGCGGAAATCGAAAAACGATGGCGGAAATGCAATACCGCCATCGAATAGCGCTCGGTGCGATTATGACCCGTCACCGTAAAGTACGATGCCATTAGCGACACCGTAGTGAACGCCAACGCTAACTGCAACAAGTACGCGCACGCGCGCCATGCCAAACCGTAATTACCACCATGGCGCAACGGTACGCGAATTCTGACCCTAGCGGACGTGTACCTAACGCCATCAAGCATGGCGGAAAGTACCATTCCGCCATGGTGAGAAGTACGGCATCGCGAATCAACCGTAAACGGCCCTACTGAGTGCCTGTACACCACTCCCTGGCCACATTGCACAACTCCTCGTAGGTGCAATGAAGTCACACAATGCAACCAGTGAAATGTACAAGTCACCCATGCATGCCAACGAACAAATGAATCTAGGGGCTCCAAGTGCCTTGTGAGTGGCCATCCATATATGCCATGGCACCATTGCCGCACTGATGCAGCACAGGCATGTGAAGGTTCAAGTACAGCAACATGAGCAGAAAAATGAGACAAACAAAAACAGGCCCCCCCATCGACTGACACCAGTGTAAGGCAACATTCAAAGCAGTATCCTGAGGGAGACTGCACCAGCCCTGTACTCCTGCCAGTAAACAAACCAACCATCAGCATAAGGATGTACCACACAAGTTGGCAGAGTGACTGAGCAGCCAGGCTCATCTCAAGAGGGGCCAATGGGAGCTGCAGGGCACAGATGGCACGAATACAGAAGCTATTCCAATGGACATGACCTCAGTCTCCCTCCAAGAAACGCACGCAAACACAGGCACCTGTGACCAGCCATATTCTGATAATCACATCATTCCACCAATCCACCTGGCTGACCGTCATCTGTTACACAAAAGCTAATCCCCCGCCCCTGAGCATGACATCATTAAAACAGTCATAATGGTAGCCCCTATCCCTGACCACACTGGGCTTCGTAGGCAAACGCGCCCAGTACAGTACCACGCAACTATACTCAGAAGCCGGAACCCAATGCAGATCTTCTCACAATACATCGCTCCACAAATAGGGATATGCTACATTACTTGCAAAGAAGAACGCTACACGGTTAATATCAGAATAGAAATTTAATGCACCACAAAATCACCAAGCCCATACAGCCATTAGGTCATGAACTCCAAAATATATTTCATTATTGTGGGCTGCATCCGCAATAAATGACCAGCTTCTTCTTGTGTGACGCCCTGTTCCTTCATGGTACACAGGGGCTACATTCACGTTCAAAAAGCCAACATGGAAGCGCCTAGAACCGCAGGGCCGTCCCATTAGGTAGGCACTAGTCCAGCTGAAAGGTCGAAATGTTGCTCCTAGCCACTAGTACTGCGTAAGGGCATGTGGCCCATTGGCGATCGTCCCATAAGATCGTAATGGTGCTCCACTGATTAACTCGAAGCAGCAGGTGTCGGGAGTAAAAGCCATCTGCAGGAGTGGCATACAGATGGCAGCGGCAAAAGGGGAGGAGATACCTGTCACCCAAATGAAATGAAAAAGAATAGTATGGCCATCAGAACCTGATTTGTATTACTCACTTCAATGATCACACTAAATCTACAGCCATATGCATGCTAGCCCACTCCAAAGGATTATTCCCACCCAAAAATCACTTGCGAATCATAACTATAAAAATCGAGGTGAAAACACTATTACAAACGAGTGTTTGTGTGCATGCGTCTGTCAAAACAGAATCCATTCGATGGGATTAGTAACGTGCATAGACACAAGTGTTTGAAGGCGCGTCGAGACAGGGAGGGTTCAACAAGGGCAGATAGACGATGGTCCCACTATGGCAGCTCTGCATCACATAGCGCAGGGGAGGTGGATAGATTCCAAAAAGCCCTGTACATGGCAAACTCTCCATCAAATCATCTGTCCATGCATCCATACATCATTCCCTCATCCCGGTATGAAAACGCCTGATTATTTACTCACATAACATGTGAAATTTCCATTGAGTCTGTGCGTAATGCAGTCTGCAAAATCCACTGTGCTCCAGCCCGGAATTCCAGTGTTGTGAAGTAACATGTATTTGGGAACGTCCTGCCTTATCGTCCACTACGCTATTGCGCATCCCATACTATTCATATCAATCATTGCATTCTCGCCATGGCCCCTGTCCCAAGGACATTAAACAATAGAACGTAATATTTGCAGTCAGACCTGTGGGCGTCTCCTCGCCGCTAGCTGAAGACCGAAAGCGCCGTCCTTCGAATTCCTCATTTGCAACATCACGTCGAAAAGGCATCTGTGACCGCTTGAAATCACAAATTCATCCATGTAGTGCGGCAATGTGTGAAAATGCAAACTGGCTTCACTCACAAATGGGACGCCCCGCCCGTCGGTGAACCGAGGTACAGTGCTGCATGAGGGTCCACCGTTAATCGAGTACTACATTCCACTGACCCTTCACAAGTTTGTTCGCGACTGCAAAGATAGTATGTGAAACAATGGGACCATAGCAGAATGAACATATGAACCAATATTTCACTGCCATCGGGATCAAATACATGATTGTAATAGCAAGATGGCATGCGTCAAATTGCAGCGTTGTGTGCGGGACGTGCTCGCCCAAAGGGGATTGCAGCTTGCACAGGTGGAATGAATCACCACAGGTGGAGGCAATACAGCTTGAAAACACATAAATTGCACACCCAACCCCCTCCCACAACCACACCCACTCCAAAATGCTACCGGCAGGACTAGCGATGTTGGCCCTGGGGGACCTGATAGCACTGCAAGTACTCCAACTTCAAGAAGAAGACGAACACCAACTACTACAACAACCGGCCGCACAGAGGAGACGCAGGAGGAGGAGGAGGGCAAGGCAGGGCCAGCAAGGCCCGCCAGCACAGCCACTACCACCACGCAGGCAGCCCGCAATCCCACGCCTCAGAGCTCATCCGTTCAACCTCACTGATGAGCAGATCGACACCCTCTACCGTTTGGACCGGGACACCATAACCGCCATTGTGGACATGACACAGGCTGACCTTGTCAGCATGATAGATAGCCCAACCGCCATTCCACCCCTACTGAAGGTGGTGTCTGTACTCCACTTCCTGGCCACAGGCACCTACCAGCACACAGTCGGACAGTTGCATGGCATTTCACAGCCAGTGTTCTCACGGACACTATTGCAAGTGCTCGATGCCCTCCTGAAGCACGCAGACGACTACATCTCTCTACCACGCTCGGAGCAGGAAATTACGAACACAAAAGTGGGATTCCATGCACTTGGCGGCATACCGGGTTGCATTGGTGCCATCGACTGCACCCATGTGGAATTGGTCGTCCCACATGCCATGGAGGCCCAGTACCGCAACCGAAAACAATTTCATTCTCTTAATGTACAAATGGTGTGTGACTCCAACAGGATCATTACACATTGTTGTGCCCGATTTCCTGGATCAACCCATGATTCTATGGTCTTGAGGAACTCTACAATACCACGCTACATGGAGCGACACGCAAGGAACAGATTCTGGTTACTCGGTGAGTCTCATTTCATGCATGATAATGTGGGGTATGTGATGCGGCAATGACCTGGCAGGAAGGGGGGGGGTGCGTACGTAGCAATGTCATTCCACAAACATCCTTTATTGTCCACATACAGGTGATGCCGGGTATCCACTGAAGAGATGGCTCCTTACACCACTCCGGAACCCACAGAACCAGCATGAGGAGGACTACAACCATGCCCACTCACGTACCCGTGTAGTCATAGAACAGGCATTCGGCCTACTGAAGACTCGTTTCCGCTGCCTCAGCAGGTCTGGCGGGGCACTCCTGTACCGCCATGAGAAGGTTGCAAAGATGGTCATGGCATGTGTCATGCTACACAACATGTGCGTACGTAGAAATGTGCCCATGCCCCCTGACGCAGAACTGCAAGCACCTGAAGATGGTCATGATGAGGGTGGGGATGTGGCAGCACCTCAAGGAGTCCGCGAGGCACAGGAGGGCCGTGAAATTCGTCAGGTTATCATAGATTCATGCTTCTAGCACTCACGCCTGGTGGCTGATACATGGACACGGGACTTGTGGCACTGTGTGTGTCTGGAACATGCACAATATGGACTGTACGCCTATAAAGGCCTTGTACACAAAGATCAATGTCCACACATCTCATTGGATGATTGTGAAATGTTTATAGCATATGTGAAATTATGTTACACACCCCATCGACCCGCCACCCAAGTGAGCCCAACACACCCCCTCCCCCCTCCTACCTCCCCCCCGAACACCAGTGTCCAAAGATGCTCATTGTCAGTGGGCAGACGCTATTGCAAGCCCCCTCTCCGGGTATCAGGGGCACCCCTGCCTGTGGAGCGCAGGTTCCTCCCAGATCTACGTTGGGGGCTGCCCTGGACGGAACTTGCAACGGATGATGTCTCTGCCTGCTCACGTCCATGCATGTCCCTAAGGGTTTGTGAGAGCTCAGTGAGCACACGGCGCACAGCGGCAAGTTCAGCACATACGTCTTTGGACGTCGCATGCAGTTCCCCCCTCAGGCTCTCGGTGCTTCTCTCCATTTGTACTCTCAGGCTCTCGGTGCTTCTCTCCATTTCTGCCCTAAGTGTCTCAGTTGATGTTTCTATGGCTGCCTTAGTACCCCCACATTCATCAGCATGGTCCTTGAGGAGCGTGGCCAGTTGCTGCTGTTGCACGATCACCTGGTCGAGGGACTGTTGCCTCTGCTGTGCCATGGCCATTTGCGGTGGTGTCACAGAGGGGCTGGTCACCTCATGTTGCCTTGCCACAGGGCTTGTGGGGGATGGCCAGTCGTCGTCTTGTGGGTGCCCGTGCGTGGTATCCTCATGGTGTCCGGGATGAAACAAACAGGGGGATTGAGACAGGTCATGGATGGATCTTACTTCGACATCCCCGTTTTCTGTGTCGGAGCATGCTGCCATTAATGCAGTGTCACCTATGGTGCTGCTGCCACCAGAAGCAGTGCCTTCTGTGGCATCCATTGGGAGGACCTGTGGTGGTGCTGTTGTGGGCATGCTGGCTGCTGGGGTGCCTGTTGAAGTTCCCTCCTGTGTGCTGCCACTTGATTTGTGCTGCTGCCGTGTCTTGATGCGTGCAGCTGAGGTGGAGGGTCTTTGGCCGTTGGTCTTGGCCCTCTTTGCAGGTGTGCTGGTAGGGGTGTCCTGGAGCTCGTCGTTTGAATCGGACCCTGTGGTGGAGTAAAGGAGGGCGAGCATTATTAATGGGTCTGTGGAAATTGGAATGGCAATGTATCACATGCATTGGGGTGGTACCTGAGGGTGATTTGGGTCGGGGCCTTGGAGGTGGTTTCATTTTTGTGTGGATTGAGGATGCAGTTGTTTTGCAGCCTGCAGTTAGGGTGTGCCTGCTGCACGTGTAGAGGGTGTTTTTAGGATTTTTAATTACTTATGTATTTAATGTGAGTTTTAAAGTGCGCTATCAGGCCAATGTATGTGGACGTTCTCCTGGACATGTGTTACTGTTGCACTATGTGGACACATGGTTCTTCACATGATTGGACATTGTGGATTTAGCATTGTTTTATTTGGCCCACCTACCTGATTCTTCGGATGTCTGCACTCCTTTCTCCATCCCTCCGACTCCCTCTATACTCTCCATTCCAATGGTGGAGGCACAGATTTCTTCCCAGGGGGTCAACTTGATGGGTGATTCTGATCCTCACCCGGTAGCTGTGGCAATGTTACGGTTGGCGGATAGTATGCTCCGTACGCGTATCCGCAGGTCGTCCCATCGCTTTCTGCATTGCTGTGGGTTGCGGGGTGCGGTCCCCACCGCACTTACCCGCTGTGCCACCAGGGCCCATATGGCCTTCTTGTTCGCAAGTGCCGTCCTGGTCATTTGCGTCGAGAAGACGACGGCAGGATTCTCCTGGAGGGTCTCTGTGAGCACGGTGAGTTCCTCACGGGAGAAGTGGACCTGCCGCTTGCGGTCGCACGCTTTTTTCGCTACTTTTCCCATTTTTATTGCTTTCACTAGGGTGGATGACGGGTTGGGATGTGTCTCAGGGTAGTATTTTTTATGGTTGTGTGGGAATTCTGATTTTATAGATGTACGGCGTGCTGTTTCCCGTTCCGGGACCATGTTTTTACTTCCGTTTCCGTATATTTACGGTCACCGTACTTTCCGATTGCCGCTCATTACGGTGACCGCTAAGATGGGTGGCGGAATTGCACCTAGGGCGCCGTACGACGGCGGTGAGGGGCGTTTTGGGGACATTTCCGCCATCGCGGACTTTGCACTTCCGCCATGGCGTAGTGCTCGTGCCCGATGGGTCGGAATTAGCCGCACTTTGCTCCGTCGTACAATGGCGGAAACGCTATTTACGCTATGGCGGTCAGGTCAGTCACTTTCCGCCAGGGTCGTAATGAGGGCCATAGTGCGGCATTGTCATCCTTCTTGGAATTGGAAGGCGGCCAAAGCACTAAGTGGGTTCGGCATATCAAGGCTACCTGCCAAGACATGGACGGCCCCGGGTTATGTGAAAATCCACATGCATTTGGAATAGCCCAGGTATTGGCTATGAAAGCGAGTCTAAAGCTGAGGAGAAGTGAGGCTTTGGTACTAGACGCTGCAAAATTGAAATTTGGTTTGGAGGTGTCGGACACTATTTGGCTTTAAGGAATTCCTTGATATTGTAACCCCTGCTTTTGAACGGTCTCTATATTTAAGGTTTAGATAGGGTATATTGCAGGTTGCCGCTTCTACCAAAAATGGCGTCCCGCTAACTCAAGTGAATGCTCTTTATGTAGGGCTTGCAAAGAATCAATTTGTCACTTTTTGCTGATCTGCCCCAGATTAATGAATTTGAGAAGAATTTACCTAAAACAGATCCTGAGGGATGCAGGGATCCGCCAAACAGAACTGGCTGTTGAATATCTGAGAAAGACTACTGACTTGCATGTAGTTTTTGGAACAGTACATTTTATGCATAGAGCTTGGTTGCTTAGAAGCAAGAGTATGTGATTAACTACGATTTAGTTTAATAATGGCCGGAGTGGGCGAAGGTGCGAGAGTTTTCTCTTCGACCCATAACGGCCATACTACACTAACATTTTTTATTTTACCCAAACAATTTGCTGCTATATTTAAAATGTTTTAAGTAGCGCAGTTGCACATTTGCGACCTAATTGTAACCCGAGAATGTTAGCCCTTTTTGAAAAAATGTAATTCAACAGTTTTATCTTTCTTATATATATATATATATATATATATATATGTACTTTTATGGCTTGATAGCCGAAAATAAAGGTTTTAGAAGAAGAAGAGGTGGGATTTGTTCCATGGGAGTGGTGACGTCGTCCACCACCACTATCAAAATGTCCCCAGCAGCTGTGCCTTGGGTAGGACTAAGGTGACATTGTCTTCTGTAGCTGGATCTTTCATCTGGCTGTCCAGGTCACTGTGTCTGTTCAGCCGCTGTTTATTGCTTGAGGTGGGCTAGGGTTCAATGTGGCTGCCTACTGGCCTGAGCTTATTCATTCAGAGGGTTCTGCCAAATACATCTCTGTCTCACTTGCCCCCTCTGTGTTTCGGACATCATCATCTTCCTCTCTGGGAGTGTGCTCATGGTCCCCTGTGAGAACAAACAAGACATTTAGAGGTGGATTGTACTTTGGGTACATTGTACATACAAATCTTGAATGCAAACAGTGTATGCTGTATGTTTCATAATGGGGTATTTCATTGACTGGAAAGGTAGTTGTGTGAGTAACATATGAATGGCCATGTGATTGTGTGGGACATGGGATGGATTTCTGAACCTGAGGTTGGACTGTGTAGTCAGTTCATTACTTGGTGTATTGCCGCCAATATGGCTGCCAGATGGTGAACTACTGGCATGAGTTGATTCATTCAGAGGGTTCTGCCACATACATCTCTGTCTCACTTGCCCCTTCTATGTGTCGGACATCATCATCTATCTCTCTGGGAGTGTGCTCATGGTCCCCTGTGAGAACAAACATACATTTAGAGGTGGATTGTACTTTGGGTACATTGTACATACAAATCATCAATGCAAACAGTGTATGCTGTATGTTTCATAATAGGGTATGGTATCATTGACTGGAAAGGTAGTTGTGTGAGTAACGTAGGAATGGCCATGTGATTGTGTGGGACATGGGATGGATTTCTGAACCTGAGGTTGGACTGTGTAGTCAGTTCATTACTTGGTGTATTGCTGCCAATATGGCCTTGCCATTTGTTTGCAGTGAGGTATCACTGAGGAATCCCAAAGGGGGACCAAGTATACGCCATCTCGAATATCGTTTTTTCTGTTTTGGGGACATATTCCTGTGTCAAACATTGCTTCTGCAGTAACACCTTCAAATAGGCCATGGGGAGTCTGTGTAGTATGTGCAAACTTTGTCAACCCATGACCTTGCCCCCACCCCTGGCCAAGAGCATCAATCCTTTGTGCAACTCTGGAAACGTTGCTTTCAATACAGCAGGGTGTGATGAGAGTATGCCATTTATATCTTGGCATGTATTTAGATGGACCATCCATCATGACTCTCAATGTCTCAGATGTATAGACACTCACTTGTCTGTCTTTGACAAGACATTAGGAAATAAAGTTTGATATGTATATTGCCTGGTAGGGTGGCTGTAATGTGATTTATTCTATTTATTTATTTTTATTTATTGGACATTTGTGTGGTGCCTATACAGCAGAAAGTGTTTCCAGGCACCACAAGACAAAATGGGGGGGGGGCAGAGGGGAGGATAAAACAACAAGAAACAGTCTTACTAGGCCTTGTGACATTTGGATTGTCCAAGTGCGTTAAGTAAAGTAAAGTGCAGGGGGGGGTGGAGGAGGCCCCAATGATGAGGCAGGGGAAGTGCTAGGGGAGCACATGGAGGGAAAGTGCACAGGGAGGCAGGAGTAAGGGTAAGTGCAAAGAACAGGGGTGGCCCAAACTCGGTAGGCTAGTGAAGCAAAGGAGCTTGAAAGCAAGTGCTTGCAATAGGAAGACTGGTAGGAGGAGGACCTGGCCCCTGTAGGACTCAGAAGGGGCCATGCAGCCTGTCGTAGCAGTGGGGGGCGGCATTAGCAGCGGAGACAGAAAGAGGTGGAGAAGAGCAAAGTCTTGAGGAGTTTCCAGAACTTAAGGAGGTCCAGCTCAAGTCTGAGAGGGGCAGGGAGGTCATTCCAGAGGGAGACTCCTGCCATGGAAAGAAATCTACCCCCTACTCTCTGCTTGGAGAGACATTTGACCTGCAGAGAGTTAGAGCTAGAGGACCGAAGGGAGGTATTAGCAAGGAAGTATTTGAGGAGGGAAAGTTAGATATAGTGTGGTCCTAGGCCCCAGAAAGCTTTTTGAATTTGATCCGTGCAGCCACCGGGAGCTAGATGAGAGATTTTAGGGCTGGAGAGATGCAGCCCCTGGGCTTGAGGTCAAGGATGAGTCTCGCAGTCCTGTTCTGGATTAATCGGAGAGGGCAGACGAAGGAAAGGGGCAGATTGAGGAAGAGGCTGTTGCAGTAGTCCAGCCTGGATAGAACCAGAGCTCTGGAGACATTGAGTTTCTGGTGGAAGGTGAGGAAAGGGAGAATGCCTCTGAGGAGGTAGAACTGAAAGTGGGCTCTTTTGGCGAGGGCTGAGATGTGAGGTAAGAAGGAGAGAGAGGAATCAAAGCTGACTCCCAGGTTGTTTTGCCTCACAGGAGGGCGAGGGGAGGGGGTCCATGGAGGGCTGCCAGAGATTAGGAGGGAAGGAAGGGGCCGGAGTTTCAATGAAAAGGATCGCAGTCTTACTGGCATTAAGACAAAGATCAATATGATATGATATGATAAGTCATGTATAAGGCGCCTGTACACAAGTGTTTCTATCCACGACAAGACAAAGGAGGGAAGACAGAGGGAGGACACTAGGCCTTGTGTTATTCAGATCATGCAAGTGCGAGAACAGGAAGTGCAAGGGAGAGGGATGGGGAAAAACAGGGCAGCAATTCCCTAAGTAAGTGCAGCACAGGGCAGCGCGGCGCTGGTTAAGTGCAAGGAGGCAAGGTATTGTAGAGGTTACAGTTACAGCCTCTAAGTGCGTGGCAGGCCAAGAGGCAGTGCAGGGGTGACTGATCAAGAGAGGGCCTTGTACCCAGTAAGAACTGAGTGTAGCCAAGCAACACGTTGGTGTGGCAAACAGATTGGTCAGGTAGGTCAGCAGGGTAGGGAGAGAGAGAAAGCAAAGGAGAAAAGGAACGTTTTGAGCAGTTTCCGGAACTTCAGGTGGATCCGGCTGCATTTTGAGAGGGGCAGGGAGGCCTTTCCAGGGGGAGGCACCTGCAGAGAAAAGGGATCTAACCCCCACTCTCTGCCAGGAGAAGCTTCTGACCCTTAGAGAGTTGGAGATAGCTGAGCAAAGGGCTCAAATCAAAAGGTAGTTATGAAGAGAGCGTTGGATGTAGTGCAGGCCCCAGCCCCACAAAGCCTTGTGGACAATGCAAAGGGCTCGAACTTGATCCCATTAAGACAGAGATCCTTCTCATTGGGCCTCCTGCTCCTGCTTTCCCTCTCTCCAGCCCTACAATCTCTCCACTGGCTCACGGTGGCTGCAAGAGAGCTAGTGGAGAGATTTCAGGGCTGGAGAGATATGGTCCCTGAGCTTGAGCTCAAGGAAAAGTCTGGCAGTCCTGTTCTGGATTAGTTGCAGAGGTTGGAGAGTAGTGGAAGGCATATTGAGAAAGAGGCTGTTGCAATAGTCCAGCCTAGAGAGAACCAGGGCTCTGGAGACAGTGAGCTTCTGGGGGAAGGTGGGAAAGGGAAGAGTACCTTTGAGGAGGTGCGGCTGGTAGTAGTACTTCTTGGCGACATCAGAGATGTGAGGAGAGAAAGAGAGAGTGGAGTCAATGATTACCCCACAGTTTATTGCCTCACAGGAAGGTGAAGGAAGAAGGCCGAAGGAGGGCGGCCAGAGTGAGAGAGAGAAAGTTGGAGCAGGAGTCCCAATGAGAAGGATCTTCGTCTTATTGGCATTAAGGCAGAGATCGTTGGAGACGCACCAGCCCTGAATCGTGGCTAGACAGTCAGGAATGAGTGAGTGAGGAGAGGAGGCTGAGGGGAGCCTGAAGGAGAGCTGAATGTGTCAGCCGCATAGCACAGAAAGTTAGAGAAGGTAGAGCTTAGTTGGATCAAAGGGGCCAAGTAGAGGTTTAAAAACCAGGGGGAGAGGATAGAGCCCCGGGGAATGCCACAGGTGGAGAGGGAAGTGGCAGAGAGAAAAGAACCATGTTAGAACTGGGAGGGGCAGTCCAAGAGGAAGGAGGTGAACTACTCCATGGCCTGATCAGTGATGCCGAGGTTCTCACTGAGTCGATTGATCAGGATGGTATGGTTGACCGTGTCAAAGGCAGAGGAAAGATCAAGGAGGATAAGGACAGAAGGAATGCTGGAATCAAGGTTAGAGAGCAGATCTTCACAGGTATTCAGGAGAGCAGGTTATGTGCCTCTGGCAGCTCTGAAGCAAGGCTGATGGTCATGGGGACAACCAACAGAATCAGTGTGTAGAATAAGCTGGGAGATGGCCAGCTTATCTGGGAGTTTGCCCAGGAAAGGGGTGATACAAGGAACAAGAACCCACCAGCTTATTAGCCAATTGGTTAAGGATGCGGCTTGGTGTCAGGGAATCCAGGAAGCCAGGCAAAATAAGTTGATGGTATTAGAGCCGACATCGTGTGCAAAAAAGAAGATCTTCTCATGGCCTCCAGGGAGGTTAGGAAGGAGACATTTAATAGATGCCCTCTATTCCCCAGTTAAATGTTTCCACCATCAAGATTGATGAGCTGTCCGTTGTAGTTGACCAGCTCAAAGCCACCAGATGCAAAGGCAACCCATGCTCGGCCATGATAATGAAAACATGCCCACCGACTTTACTGGATGCGATTTGTAAGTTTGTGAACTCCTCCCTCACAGAGGCCCATGTACCGGCTGACTTGAAACAGGCGTGGGTCACCCCTATCCTGAAAAAACCAGGCCTTCCTACTGTGGTGCTGATTAATTATAGACACATAACCAACACATCTTTCTTGTTGGAAATTCTGGATTGTGTTGCGTATGGGCAGATTGCACTACACTTGAATAATTACTCTATTCTTAATGGTCAGCAATCCGAATTCAGGCAGGGATACGGAGCGGAGACTGCATTACTTGAACTAAAGTCAAAGCTCCTGGAATGTGTGGGCAGGGGTCAACCCTCCATCGGCCGCTTTCGACCTGGTTGCCCACTCAATTGTGGTAGCCAGGTTGGAGGAGGTGGCCAATTACTTCCCAGCAGCAGTGCGCTGGATTGCCTCTTTCTTGGACAACAGATAGAGCAGGCTCTTTTGTGAAAAGGCGGTAGCCCCTCCAGTCTCTGTTAAATTCGGTGTCCCGCAGGGTGCTTATATTTCACCCTGCTTATACAATATATTCATGGCTCCGTTTTTCGCCTTCTTGGATCAGGAGGGGGTTGTTTTTGCCAACTATGCTGACGTCACGCAGTGTGTCGTCCCGTTGGTTGGTACTCATGATCAGGATGAAGTTGAATTTAATCGAATCCACACTGCCATTGAGAACTGGATGGTGTGGAATAATCTGGCAATGAACAGGGCAAAGACTGAGTTGCTGATCATTGGCTCTCAGTCCATGTTAACTAAGCTTGGTCCTACTTATAATAACTTTCAACTTGGAGATTTTAAGATAACTCCCCAAAAGAAGGTAAAACCTTGGGTGTTATCTTCGACCAGCAGCTTAATATGAAATCCCATGTTGGGAGCCTTGTATCTGTGGCAGTCTACTATATTAGGCTCCTGGCACATCTTAGACCTTTTATCACACAGGTAAATGTGGAGACAATTGCCAGTGCGATAGTTGGGGCTAAAATAGATTGCTGCTGTAGTCTCCTGGTCTGGCCGGGCTTAGCAAAACAGATGTTAACAGATTGCAGGTGGTCCAAAATGGGGCAGTGAAGGTGGTCATGGGACTTTCCCGTCAAGACCATGTCTCGGCTGCCAGACGAACACTGCACTGGCTCCCGGTGGAGGCATGTGTTCTCTACCGCTTATTAGTCATTACTTTTAAATGTAGACAGGGCAGAATGCCCTCTTATCTGCAAGACTTCCTCACTGAAAAAGTCCACAGTAGATCTCTTAAATCTAGCAACCAGATATACCTGATGCTTCCAAGGTGCAGAACCATGAAGACTATAAAGAGAGCTTTTTACATTGCAGCTCCAAAAGTCTGGAACAATCTTCCATTAGACCTTAGATGCCAGAACTCCTTAGACTCTTTCAAGAGACAACTGAAAACGTGGCTGTTCACCTGACATCCATCCCTGGCTAGCTCTAGTTGAGTATCCTTCTTCTGGGCCTGTTTTCGATTCGTTTTCTGTCTGTCTGTCTGCACCCTGATGCCCATGGTTCCAAGGTCTGTGCTATATAAATGCATTAAAGTAAAGAAAGTAAATAGAAATCGGTTGATAGTTTGCCAGACACTAGGATCGGCAGACAGCTTTTTGAGGAGGGGGTGCACAAGGGAGTGCTTAAGAAGAGAGGGGAAAGTTCCAGCGGTGAAAGAGTGATTACAGAAATCGGCCAAGGCTGGAGAAAGGGTGTTAATATGGTCCTTGATGGTTCTAGAGGAGCAGGGGAGCACCTATTTGGATGAAACTTTCATAGATCGGACTTGTCTAGAAACCTTGTCAGGGGTTGTCAGAGAGAAAGAGGAGAAAAGAGGAGAAGAGGAAGAGTTGGCCAAAAGGGAGCTCAGCGAGGAAGCGGCAGAGGAGGAGGAAAAGGAGATAGAGGACAGGATGTCCTGAGTTCTAGTTGTGAAGTGAGAGGCCGTAGTCATACCAATGGTCTGGGAGGGAACAGGAGAGGTAGAGACTGCAGCAGGAAAGAGTTTGGCCGTGTTGTTAGATGCTGCAGAGACACAGGCTTGAATGTGGGCTCACTATGCCTGAATAGCAGTGCCCCATGCCTGAACAGCAGTCAGACAATCAGGAATAAGAGAGGAAAGCGAGGAGGTCATCGGCATAACACTGGAAATGGAGGTGGGGGGACGTGAAGATCAAGTGGGCAAGAGGAGCAAGGTAAATGTTGAAAAGCCATGGCGATAGGATAGAGCCCCGAGGAACGCCGCAGGTAGAGAATGAGGTACAGTAGAGAAAAGGGCCCATTTGGACCTGGGAGGGCCGTGTCGAAAGGAAAGAGGTCAACCAAGCCAGTGCACGATCCGTGATGGAGACTATTTAAGAGGGTCGCATGATTGACAGTGTTGAAGGCAGAGAGCAGATCCAGTGATGTTCCACTTGATGAATGAGTGATGCCGAGTAATGCGTGCGGTGCCTATGCATGTCACTTATTTACAATCTACATGATACCAGATGACTTTAGGAATGCTTTTAATTGGTTCTTTTTTCCTTTCTCCCATGTGTTTCTGCAGATATATTGCAGGGTTGCTGATGATCTAACCGTACCTTTTCCTACCCTATCCCACCTTTTGCTCTGTGGCATCAACCAGGATGTTTGTTTAGTAGAGGCGATAGAGTTGAGAGAGTTGTGAGGGAATATCTACAGATATGTTGATTGTTGGACAATGGGGAGAAGTGGCTTGCTGATAGTTATCCAGGCCTCCAATCACAGAGAGGGTATACATGTGTGAGGTAAGTGATTGCATGTTTTAGTTTCCGGTGTACAATGCATGCAGGCATGAGTCAGGCCTATTGTTGGATGTGTCAAAGGGTCTGCTTGCGTCACATCTCTTACATCACACTAGGGTGTTTTGTTTCCCGGTGCAATGGAGTATACATTGTTTGATGTGGTATTGTCCTAGTGTGCATATGATTTTTGCACTACATGGCATTGTGTTTGATTGTGCAGATCCATCAGGCCGGATGAGCATGTTGGGGGTGTACTGATGGGTTTTGTTGCTGTGCACATGCTATGGACTCCAATTAATTGCCGGGACATTCGATGGCCATCCACAGTAGTCTCCTTCAACAATGATCAAATTCGAAAGCCATTTCCATGTCGTCTGGAATGGAGTGGTTGACAGCCATGTACAGCTAGTTTTAACAGGTTTCACATGTTCATTAGGCACTGCATGTCAGCAAGCACCTCCAAGACGTTTTTGCCACCCATAGGAATGGCGAAAGCTTCTTGGAGGTGCTTGTGAAAGGGGCTTTTATATCCTCGTCTTTGCTGATAACCATGTACATGAGCCATGTGGAACTTTTCGATGCTCACGTAGGATATATATATGTAAATTCATTTCAAACCTGCATGAACGTATCATGCAAGCATGCAACATGTGCACAAGATGGGGGTTAGCAAAGCAGAGCGTATGGATTCTTTATGCGCGTCCTCCACCATGTCACTGCAGGACTATGGAACAGATGATGAAACTGAGGCATAAGGGCATGACGCCTTACTCATACCCCATTTCCCACTTGGTTCCGTGCGTTATGGGGCTGCATATCAGCATCTGCATTTATGCTGTATACTCACCTTCAGCTCCAGTCTCTATTCCACTGATTCTCACAAGGCCAGTGAAGTCAATCACCATCCTGGCCGGTTCTTCCCCTGGCTGTAGCTACAGTTCCGAGGGGCTGCCACGCCTACTGTAGTCAAGCATCCCTTGCAATATTTGCTGTCCTGCTTGTGGACACGCCTCCATAGTTCCTGTCAGTGCTTCTGGAACTGGGCCAATGTGTGTAGGGTTGGCTCCATTTACCTTGGTGCAGATGTGTTCCCAGATGCTATTGCGCTAGCGGGATCGACAGCTTGTGGTGCCAAGGATCAGTGATTGCAGTCCATCCTTCACTAAACCAAGACTTTTAGCTCCTTCTGACTGAATGTGACATGGTCCTGGTGGATGGCTGGTGGGGTGGGCCAATGAAGGAAGCAAGCTGGTTAGCTACTGTGTGGGAGGTCACATGGGTAGGTCACAGGTGTGTATGGAAACACTGGGGAATTGCTTCTTCTGGAGCTGGCTTCACTGAGGATGCAGATTATCTGACTCAGGGGCAAACAGAAATTGAAGGCGGCTGTGGCTGGATGGTGGTGCCAGGAATAGGCAAAGGTGAGCAGGGTTGTTTTTTTATTTATTTCTATCAGGGATAGAAAGCCCTGGGACACTTGCCCCTTCCTGATGGTGTGGGTTGGGTTTACTGGCCCTGGGAGGCGGTATGTGGGTGGGAGAAGGCACAGGAGGTCAGACGTGTTATTTAAACATTTTTATGAGGGGGTTGCAGAGATAGACCTGGGGCTCTTGCTCCTGCCTAGTGATCTGGGTGGTGTGTGGTGGCCATGACAGGGGGTATGTGGATGGGAGCGGGCTCAGGGGGCAAGGGGTATTGTTATTATTTTCTTTAATCGGGAAGGGGAAGAAAGCCCTGGGCTGCCTTTCAGTTCCTGGTGGTGTGGTTTGGGTTATTGTATTTGTATTTATTTGTTTATATAGCGCTTTACACCAAAGCGCTGCACAATAGAACAACTTAATTCATAAAACATAACGATATAACGATAGAAGCAAATTACAAAATGAATCAATCAATGAAACAGCAAGAAGAGCAATTAACTGGATGGAATATGGAGAGTAGTGAAGTAGGACTGTGTGGGAGGGAGAGGGGTAAGGAGGAGAAGGAGGAGGGGAGGGGAAAAGGTGAGAGTGGGGGGTTAGGGGAGGGGAGGAAGATATTCAAGAGGAAAGGTAAGGAGGGAGGGGAAGCAGGAAGGGGAAAGGGTTTCAAGGAGGAGAATGGAGTAGAGATTTAAGGGAGGTACGGAATGAGGAGAAGGTAGGGGTAGAGCGGATTGCGAGGGGTAAGGAGTTCCAGTGCAGGGGAGCTAGAAGTTGGAAGGAGCGGAAACAGGAGGGGACACAAGGGGACGGGGGTACAGTGAGAAGGAAATGGCACAGGAAGGGGGTAGGTGGGTGGGACCAGGCACTGAGGGTCAGGGATGCTTTTCTTTTTTTAAAAATTGAATTTTATTGGTTTTATTGGCACATTCAACAATCGATTAACTTGAGTCTGTCAAGAGAACATCTCTCGTAGTAGCAGCCATAACATTAGAACATACCCCTACTACCATCCCCCCCTTAGGAACAGCACTCATCATCAAGTCCAGTTCTAAAGCTACAAGTAAGTACTTCAACGTGCCGGTGTTTTCAGGGCCACAATGTCCATCATAACAATCCACAGTTATATCAAAAGTAATTCCTCATGTAAGCAGGCTGGGCCAGGGCCTGTGTCTCATGGCCTTTGCTTCATGAACCTCAAGCAAAAGTGTTACAAAAATGATGCAACTCCATTTCAACTGCTCCCCCCCTCCATGTAGCACTGCAGTGACCTTTTCCATCAGATGCACATCCCTTGCTGTACTGACCCACTCTTTCAACCTGTGGAGGGCCTCCCTTTTCCCGTGTCTGGTCCGTTTTGCACGAGCTGCCCGCAGAAGGAAGTGCTCCAAACGGGGGAGGGCACACCACCTATCCTCTCGTTTCTCCAGACCAAAGAAAATCAACATAGGGTCGAACTCGAGGTCACCCCCCGCCTCCTTTATCCACCCCAGATCCTCAGATCAGTACATCTGCACATGTGCCAAAAATCTGCTACATTACAACACTCATGCCAACATTGGGAATTCACTGTAGGACATATCTTGGATAACCGCTTCGGGTCGTATTGCCACTGGTCCAACAATTTTACTCCGTGGAGTTTATATTGACAAGAGATTGAGGTCTTGAAAGCTCTCCGACACATCTGTCGCCAAACATGTTCCTCCAATTCTATACCCAGGTCCCTTTCCCATCTGTAACGCAGTCCCTACAATGCCACCCCCTTGGATTCTACAAGAACTCCATAAAGACGTGAAATTAGGACCTTCATCTCCCTCTGCCCATCCAGGACTCTTTCCACTTGTGTGAGATCCCTCTGAACCTGTTCCCTTCACTTCTGTGCTCTGAAAATGCCTTTCAGCCTGAGGTAGAGGAACACGGGGAGTTTGCCTATGTCCAAGGCTTCTTCCAACTCATGGATGGTCACACATTTTCCACCCTTCCACAGCTGCCCTAGCCCACCCTCAAACCATGTCTGGTACCTTGAGACTTCCGGTATAGCGTCTCATACCGGGGGCACCCATATATGGCTCATCGGTGAAGGCCATGTGGTGATCCCACCCCTCTTTCCCCCCATGCGCAGCACTTTCCTGTGGACCCCAATGAAAGGATGGTCTTGGATTCTCTTTGGGAGCCTACCCTCATGACACACAGCCATTCCCCCACAGTTGCCGGGAGCATATGCTGGTTCTCCAGAAATACCCATTGTCTCTCTGAATCCTCCCTATAATATAAACCCAGGTCCGGGAACCCCACACCCCCTTGATCCTTTGGTGATATTAGCATTTCTTATCCCACCCTGGGTTTCTGGTTCTGCCATAGAAACCTCAGAATCTGTGACTTTGCTTCTAACAGGTGTGCCTCCGGGGCACGGATCGGCAGCATCTGGAAGAGATACAACACCCTAGGAATGAGATTCATCTTAATCGCATTGAGCCTCCTCATCCACGACAGGTGCCCCTTACCGCATGTCACCATTTCGGCAAATAGTTTGTCGAAGAGGTGGGGACAGTTAGCTGCACCTAGGTCCTCTCCTTGCCGAACAATATTGATTCCCAGGTATCTCAAACTCTCAAGCTGTATCTGCAGCCCCAGAGGCCCAAGCACCTCCGTCCGGCTGGAATCCCCTGATGCGATCGGAAAGATCACTGGCTTGTCCTGGTTGACTTTAAACCCTGAGAACCGCCCATACTCCTCTATGATTGCTAGTGCTGCGGGAACTGAACTGGTGGGATTTACCAGATGTAGCAGTACAACACCCGCGTAAGGGATTCTTTAAAAAAAAATGATTTCTGGGTGGGAGAAATCCCTGCGGCTTCTGTCCCTTCCTGGTGGTGTGGGTGGTGTGTACTGCCCCTCGGAGAGGGTATGTGGGTGGGAGCAGTCACAGGGAGTCAGGGATGTTTTCTTAAAGAAAACTGAAGGGAGAGAAAGTCCTGGGGTCGCTGCTCCATCCCGGGGGTTTGAGTGTGTGGAATGGCCCTAGGAGGGATTGTTGCTCTTCTTACAGCTCGCGTCTTATTCGCTTCCGGGTCCGCTTCAAATGAAAGCGGATCGCAGAGTGTACATCACATAAGAGCGAGGCATATAGGCCTCCTTTTTATGTCTTGCTTGGCTGTACAAAACAAATTAGGCATTACGCTTTGCACTACTGTGTAAGCCTTAAACTCATGGAAATGGGGCGTACATGTTGCGCTGTGGATGTGTCATGTAAAGAGGGCACTTAGCGCACCCTATAAAATGTTTCCCTCAGTGTAAAATGAACCCATCAGTGTTTATGCTTACCTGCTTGAAAAAATGTAAACACACCATCTTTATATTTGTTTCTTGTACCATGTATAATAGTTCACCATAAAGACAAGGCCATGATTAGCTGTTATCATCTGACATGGATAAGGTCTGATTCCATCCTATATGAGGCACTCCAAAAGAGGCGTCGACACAACAGGCTTTCAAAGATTCCTGGTCAGCAGATTACATGCTGAGTGGCGGAGTTGGGAGGGGGCACTGATCAACGGAGCTCGATAGGAAGCCTGACTGGCTTGGGTGAGGAGAAGCAGCATCTTTTCTAATACATTTACAAGAGCAAATTTCTGATTTTGAAATTTGGCTCTTTACCAATGTTTTCAAATTCAGATATTATGTTTACTGGCTTGCAAATCCTGACAACACGATTTGGTGTATATTGTTTGAGTATTATCTATACCATATTTTAGGTTGTGTCACGTTATGGACACATGGGATTAAAAGGGTGTCAAGGCCAAGCACTGTATCCTCAACTCTTTATTATATGCAAAAGGTCCGGGAGCCCTTCCACCGAGAACGAGCACAGCCAAATAACCTGTTCTTTGGGTAGGTTCCCACTCGGGAGGGTCTACCACCACGTTTTAGCTCACTGTACCTTTCACAGAGGAGAAATATCCATTTGCAAATCAGTCTGGTCCAACCCACTTGGACAGTCCAGCACCAAAATACTAGACAGGTCTCCTCTGAACAAGACAACCAGCAGCAACCCCAGACACATATTTCGGTCTAGTCTGGCTTCATCAGTGAGGTGAAGCTATGCCTCTCTAAGTACAGTGAGCTAAGGGTATCATATGATATGATATGATATGATATGATATGGCATTTATAACGCACCTATACACAAGTGTTTCAAGGCGCCACGTCTGGATTACCCTGGGTAACTTAGGGTGAAACCCCAAGATAACTGTCTTTGTGCAACGGATCTAAGAACCCTGGTCTCACAATAGATGCATAATAATTAGATATATACCCTGTGCCTGACAGGCAATCAATACAGAGAAAGACAGTTATCATTCCCTCTTATTGCCCGTAGCGATGGGGAGGAAGATCCTTTTCTGTGCAAGCTGCACGATTTCGGAATTAAATGTCGACTTCTACCAGACCCTCCTCTGAACATAGTAGATTCAGTCATTTAAAAAATGTTGTTTTCCCTCATTAGTTTGATTTTTCAGCTTTTTCCCACTTGACACGATAATGGCAGTGCAAGCGCCAACATGCCCCTTGGGTTGAACGTAATGCTGGACTAATCCAGTAGCATACCATACCATTCCATACATACCATGAGATAAATGTTCCCTCAAAAGGGACTAAAGAACTATTATCCAAATCCAAAAGATGAAAAACAGCTCCTGGTCTGCCGCCAAGCATGACAACTTGCTTTATGCTTGCCTAAGGATTGTGTATACAAGTTCAGCATTTGAGCAGGATTATGAATGAGAGTTTGCAATCCAAGCATAATTTAGAAGACCTAAGATTTCAGCATGATTTTGAAGTTGGGTTTAGATGCTCGCTCTGATTGGGAAATATAAGTTCAATAGTTTGTGCCTGTTCAGGACCTGACCCGCTATCTTGCATTTCACCCACAAACTAATTGCTACTACTGCTACTCACCAAAAGACATCACCATGTGTCTCCATTCTCCACAGCCCATCCCCACTCTCACTAGGGTTCAAATGACCAAGTGCCATGGGCAACCCTGGCAAGCTACCCGAGCAAACTGCATCAATATTGCTATGCCCCCATCCAAAACCCACGGACCACATGCACACAACCTCTCATGTTGATCAATGTTCACTCAGCTGTCTCCCACGCTGCAGATATCACTGACCTCATCTCATACAACAACCTTGATGCCCTGTTCATCACTGAAACTTGGCTTGCCCCATCGTATCCACAGGTTTTCAACATCCTCCTACCCCAAAGCTAGTGCATCCAACATGGTGACCAGTCAGGAAGGGCAGGAGGCATAGTGACAATCATCCACAGGAGTGATTGGCCATGCCCCATCATCCCCTCTCCCAGAACAAGCTCATTTGAATCTCTCACCCGCCGGTTCCCACTATCGCACAAGGAATTCATCACCTTTCACCTCATCTACAGACCACCTCACAAGAGTGATTCTTTCATTGCAGACATCTCCAACTTACTCTCGCCTGCTGAATTAGCACATTCAAATAATGTCTTTCTCTGTGATTTTAACGTCCCCGAGTTACAGCCTGGCAACCATACCCAAAGAATGTTTTTCCCACTGACCACTTCCATGGACCTTAAGCAAATTGCGCTTTCCCCCACTCACAACAAATGCAACACCTTAGTCTTCACATCATCCTCCTGCATTGACTGTGCAGGCCCTATCCCACTTGACTTGAATTGCGAAGTTGGAGAATTGTGGGGGCATTCAGAGCCGACACCGGGATCAAGTTCCAGAGTGTGGTTGCATGACGAGAGGTTTGTTTGCGGTTTCTCTCTTTGCGGATGAGTTGTGATTCAAGCCAGTTGGTCAATTTGCTGCATGAGTGTGTGTCACCAGCTATGTGTAGCTTAGCCGCCAGGTATGCTGGTGTGCTACTTGTGACTGCTTTGTAGATGATACATGCAAGCTTGAACAGTATCCTGGCTTGGAGTAGAAGTGAATGTACTTCGCATAGGATGGGGTAACTCAATCACATTTCCTTGCTCCCATAATAAGACGTGCTTCAGCGTGGTTGACTGCTTTTAGGGGAGCCGAGGGAGGAGCAGGGAGTCCTGTCCGGAGAGCATTTCCCCCATTGATGTGCGAGACCACAAGGGCCTGCACTGTGGTCTGGAATTCCTGCGGCAGAAGAAGGCTTAGATTTTTTTGAAGGGTAGAGATTCTGAGCCATGCTATTTGGGCTTTCTTGGCTATGTGTTTCTGGAAGGACAGATTGCTGGCAATGGTGAATGGGATTTTTCTAAGTCTGAGGGTTGTGAATAAAATCTTTCTAGGTACATATCATTGGGCCATTGTTGGACAAGTTGTATTTTAGCGGGCATACTGATGAAGACAAATTCAGTCTTGGATGGGTTTAGATTGAGGCAGGAAGTTTATATCCAGGACTTAATGATGGCTAGGTAATCGCTGAGACGAATGATCTCCTGTGTGCTATTTGCTCTCATGTACAACTGAGTATCATCTGTCTATTGGTGGATGGCTATATTGGGTTCTTTGTTGAGAGTGCCAGAGGCTTCATTTAAAGGTTAAAAAGGATTGGTGTGAGGATGCAGCCTTGGGGGACTCTGCATGAGACCTGGACTAGGTTAGAATGCAACAAGTTAATCTGGACAGCCTGGTGTCTGCCTGAGAGATAGGAGGTAAACCACTTCTGGACAGTGCCAGAGAACCCATCTTGTCAGCAAGTGGCAGAGAAGGATGCGGTGGTCGACAGTGTCGACTGCAGCCAAGAGGTCAAGGAGGATGAGGAGGCAGGAGTTGCTCTTATCCATGATTTGGAGAGCAACACTTTGGGCAGAACTCTGACTGATAGTGATTTAGGAGGTGGAATTGTTCAATTCTAGCGAGTAGTTATCTAGCAACTACTTTTTCCAAGATTTTACCAGTAAACGGGAGGTTCGTAATGGTCCTTCAGTTGGCCAGGTCGTCTGGATCTAGGTTTTTTTTTTTCAAAAGAAGTCGTATGAGACCAGCCTTGAGGATGTCCGGGAATGATTTTTCTGCTTGGGAGGCATTGATGATGTTGAGGTGTGCATTGAACACCGGGCCCGTCTTTTGTTTAATGATGTTATGTTAATGTTAAAGGTATTTGTAGTGTGCACCGTTACCAACGGAGTTGGTCCTCAGGCGCTCGGAGGCCAGAATAATATCATCCGAGTAAGACATAGGTTTGAGGGAGGCAATCATTTTTAGGAGATCTGGGGCAAAGTGAGGAGAGAATTCGGTCCATAGGGGCAGTGTGCATGCCTGGGTGCAGGGGATGCTAATGCTGTGGGAGGTAGATTTAATGGGTTCTCTGATTTTGTCTATTTTTTTAATAATAAATGTGTTGATTCTATCCCATTTTTCCTGTGTTGCAGGCCCCTCGGAGTCGGGTGATGGTTGGTTACAATGCTTTACTACTTCAAAGAGGGCGTTACTCCTGTTAGAGGCTATCACAATGGCGGTGGAGTAGTAAGCAGCTTTGGCCTTGATAATCAGAATCCTATGGTTTGCGTGCAGAGACTTGACGTTGGTGAGGTCTTCCGAATTATGCTTTTGCGCCACGGTTTCTCTAGGGATGGTTTGTTGGAGGCTAGCTTGGGGGTGTACCATGGGGCAAATGGTTTGGTCTTAGCGCGGCTGGATTTTAGGGGGGCATCAGTGTCCACCTGTTTCATAGCAAGGTTGCTGAATAATGCCAGGCATCTTGATGCATTCCCCAAGGTGGGGTAGTCGGCAAAGTTTGCTTCTAGCTTGTGAGCCGTGTTGAGTGGGTGACTGATAATGGGATGGTGGTTTGTGCAGCATTATTGTTAATAGTTGAATTTTGATGTAGTGTTGGGTGTTCAGGTGGATTATGAATATTGTGTTAGGTTCTAAGATTGTGATGGTGTTGTTTAATTCTCTGCTGAATTGTGAGAATGGTGTTGGGGACTCAGTTGAATTGTGATGGTTTTGGGTTCTGAATAGAATTTTGAGAGAATTGTTGGGCTTTTAGTTGGGTTGTAAGAAAGGTGTCAGGTTCTTAACTGGATTGTGAGCACAGTATTGTGTTCTTTTTTTCTTCTTAACTTTATTTCACATTTTTCCAACACAGACATTCGACGGATATTACTGTCAATGTAACACCAAAACAATAATATGGGTTAAATAACCAGTGGGATAGTCACAAGAAAGGGGGGAAGAAACCCTGAGAAAGGAACTAAGTGTAGCGTAAAACATTAAACACCCCGGGTATCCCCATTGGCGCGGTTTTGAATTTGAGTTTTAAGAGACGTGTTCCCATACCCATTCCTGAGATGTTGCTGGTTGCACGGGGACCCTTTGTCTGGCTCCGCCTGACCACCCTATAGGCGTACTGCCCTTGTCAGCCCCTCTAGGTTACCCAACCTGCAGTCCAGAGTTTCCCTGCAGTACATGACCCATGGGAGCCAGACTCTCTAAAGAATTTTGTCAGCAAACCATCCAGGGTGGCTTTGAATTTCTCAGCGGCCCAGATTTTCCAAAGCTTTATCCACCAGGTTTAGAAAAGGTCCCCCCGGAGCTTTCCATGATCATGCAAGGGTCACGTGTGTCAGCAAACCATCCAGGGTGGCTTTGAATTTCTCAGCGGCCCAGATTTTCCAAAGCTTTATCCACCAGGTTTAGAAAAGGTCCCCCCGGAGCTTTCCATGATCATGCAAGGGTCACGTGAGACGCCATCAATAGCTTTGTGGTTAAAATTGAGCAGTCTGGGTCAGTATTCCCTAGGATCAGTATGAGCGGGAACAACTGAAGGTGAAGCCCTGTGATTCCTCTGATTCTTGATAGGATTACCTTCTAATAGAATTGGGAATGGGGCAGGACCACCAAATCTGTTCTGGTGTGCCTGGTTGTCCACATCCTCTTCACCAAAGCTGTGAGTACCCGGCAGAGATTTTGTGAAGGTGCTGCGGGGGGAGGTACCATTGCATCATGATTTTGTAGGCATTATCTTTGATGAGGGTACATCTGGAGCACTTCTGTGCCCTTAACCAGATGCCTGATCATGAGGCCCCGAGATTGACATTTGGATGCCTTTTCCCCAGGCTGTCATGTATGCCAATTTCTCATCAGGGTCGCACCTGTCTAGGAGTTTATAAAGGTTTGAGAAGCTGTAGGTGCTCAGCCAATCGCTAAAAACACTTCAAGAGCTGTCGGATTTCTTGTGCCCTTGCAGCAAACCTACCTAGACGCAATCCAGTGCTCAAGCTGGCAGTAGAGTAGGCGCTCTGTTTCCAGGAAAGCACATTTTGCCTGAAATTCCTCAAAGAGCATGGAAGACCCTGGGAATAGCATTTTCTCAGTTTGCCTGGGTACCCTTGAACCAGCGGTGAAATGCCTTTGGGTCCAGCCTGGGGGGAAAATATGTGTTCCTGAAGCACTGGAGGAGAGGGCCTAGATCACGTTTGATGCCCGATAGTCAGTGAGCCGAGTCCCAGTAGGACAGCGGTGTCTTCGAGGTGCCTAGCAGGGGGCCCGCAAGTGAACGGCCCATCTTCCCTAAGAACAGCAGCACCTTCAAGGGGGCACCAGAGGAGAGCTGCTTCAGGAGAGGCCAACCCGAGGTTGTGGGGGTGCCACTACATTTTTTCAGGTGCATCAGCTGGCCTGCCAACAAATATCTCCATATTCTAGGGACCCCTAGGCCACAAACTGCTGTAGATCAAAGCAGAATCTTTCTAGAGACCCTTGGGCACTTCCCCCCCAACCCCCATATGAATTTAAAAATATTTCCCTGCATCTTCCGGAGGGCTGGGGTGGGTTTCGGGAGACGGCTAAAAAAAGGCATAGAGACTGCAGGAGGGCATTCAGTTTCATGGAGTGGCTACGCCCTAACCGCAATATCTCTGTGGGGCACACCAGAAGAGCATGCACAGTATCATCAGAATCGGCAATTCCGATGGAATTACTGACATAAATCAACTTCAGACAGTAATTCTGCATGAAATCGGCAGAATTACTGCTACCGCCTCCCAAAACCGGCGCAATTTCTGCCGGCGGAATTAACGCTGGCGGAAGCAGCATCATCTCAGGAATGGGAAGCCCTGTGGCAGCGATCTTTACAAATCCAATCCACCCTGAATCTCCCATTTCCTGATGCCATCCTATGCCAAACGTTGTGTGGAACAAAAAGGGGAAAGGCAGGGGGGGGAATGTGAGGCAGCAGAAATTCAGCGAGGGGGAACTGCAGGTTGAGGACAGAGTACTGACCTTAAGTATAGTGCAGCGACTGTCACACTATAAAATGTTTATTATAGTGCAGTGGTCAATGCACTATAGTTTAAGTTGAGTACCAAGTTCCATAGGATACCTGGAAATTGAATTGCTAATAACTTTTGACTCGCATGATGGATTTGGCCGATATTTTGCAAACCAAGAGTTTGTTATGAGCACCAACACTGGACACTTTGGGAAAGATTTGTTAATGAATGAAAAAGTGATTAGGAGAGCAAAAAACACATTGGGCCTCATTACAAGTACTCCGGTCCGGAATTAACACTGCCGGTAAAACCATACCGGCACCGTTTCCATGTCCGCCCAATCATGACCCGCGGCCCTGGTAATAGCACCACCCTAAACCGCCACCGCGGAAATAGGGTGCCCGTTAAGTCCGTCTGCATGGAAACCCACCGTTACCGTCAACACGAAACACCGTGAGCATCACAACTAGCGCGGACACAGAAATACCGGCAAAAAAATTGCGTAAATACCGTGATCACGGTGGCGGAACCGCCGCCACCACGAACATGGCGTTATACACTGCCTGCTGAACTGAATCAGGGCACAGGTGCACCAAATCAGCCCAGCTGGACCTAGCAGGCCACTGGGAGCCCACAAAAGGGCCACACCCAGCCCAACACAACACAGAACCATGCAGGCAGCAGGTCTAGTAGCACTGGGACTGGGCCAACTCAACCAACAGGCAGCACTGCACATGGTGGCAGTAATGGTGCAGAGGAGGAGGCGTAGGCGGAGGAGGCGCAGGCGGCAACCAGCCAACCCTGCAGCTATGGCAAACCCCATTGCCCAGCCAGCCCGACCCCGCCGCCAGCCAGCAATACCACGCATCAGTGCCTCACCCTGGAACCTCACCCCAGGACAGATCCACACACTATACCGGCTGGACCGTGCAACAATCCTGCACATCACCGCCATGATTGAGGACAACATCAGCAGCCTAATTGACACCCCCACCGCGATCCCCCCCCTCTTGAAGGTTGTCTCAGTACTGCATTTCCTTGGCACTGGCACCTATCAACACACGGTTGGTGAGCTGCACGGCATATCACAACCCTGTTTCTCCAAAATCCTGGTACAGGTACTGGATGCCGTGTTGCGCCATGTGTCGGAACACATAGCCCTACCCCGCACCCTCCCCGAGGTCATTGCCACCAAGTTGGCCTTCCATGCCATAGCAGGCATGCCAAATTGCATAGGCGCAGTTGACTGCACCCACGTCGAGCTGACAGTACCACATGCAATTGAGGCGGTGTTCCGCAATAGGAAACATATCACTCTTTGAATGTCCAAATGGTTTGTGATGCCATGCAACTGATTACACACTGCTGCGCACGTTTCCCAGGCTCATCACATGACTCATTGGTACTGCGGAATTCCACGTTGCCACGGTACATGGAACGCTATGCCGGACAAAGCACATGGCTATTGGGTGAGTACAGCTGACAATGCTACAACCCTGTCGTAGTGGTGTGTGTGTGTCCAGGCCAATGAGCATTGTGAGTGTGCCGCTGTGACCGCACATGCATCACCCCCCTTCCATCTACCAAATACACAGCGGATGCCAAACATCATGAAGGAAGACATGACAGGGCATCACAATGTGCCCGTGCACACGCTGGCACAGCCAATCCCGTCACTGTCCCATGAACCCTGTGCCACTGCAGACACCCACCCTCAATTGAAACACTGCCTCAAAAAGCACGAGAGGCGTGTAAATGAGACGACGTGTATTTACTACTTCCGTACAGTGGAGTCACTCTGCCATGTGTGGACAGCACTGCACCGTGACATGCACACAATCAAATTTCACCCGCAGGGCACAGTAAACATGCAAGTTAATGTGTAGGCCCATATGCAGTCAGCGACATACATCGTGATGCCCAAAACATACCTCCATACACTGCATGGTACATATGCATGAATGAATGATGATACAAGAATGCACAGCAGCAGATGAGGACATGATGCCACAAACACTGACATGTTCCCCCATCTACATCCCATGTAGGTGATGCAGGATATGCACTCACGCCATGGATGATGACACCTGTACGGAGACCAAGGAACAGGCATGAAGAGGCATACAATAGGGCACATATCCGCACACGTGGAATGATTGAGAGGACATTTGGACTGCTGAAGGCCCGTTTCCGCTGTCTGAGCAGATCTGGCGGATCACTGCTGTACAGCCCAGTGAAGACGGGTAAAATCACGCTCGTATATGCCATGCTGCACAATATATGCCTGCGCAGGAACATCCCAATGCCACCAGACGCAGATGAGGAAGATGGGGGTGGGGATGGGGATGGAGATGGGGATGGGGATGGAGATGGGGATGGGATGGCACCGCCTCCCCCTGGGGGTCCACATGATGGCCAGAGAGCACGGGATGCCCTGATTCGCATTTACTTTTGAGTCACAGCACATTCACAGAAATGCACAAACATGGTGACGACAATGAATTAATAGTTGCACTGCAAAATAAATGATCAATGTCCACACATGTATGTCTTGATTTGAAATGGTGATGTATTGATGTAATAACAACAGGGAAGGAGGTGCATTGGTTAGGGAAGCTGTACATCCGGGGCCATCCACCACCCAAACATGCCCACCCCCACCCAGAGCCCATTGTTCAAACCCCCAAAACTACCTACCCCACCACCCAAACGTGCCCCCCCACCCAGAGCCCATTGTTCAAACCCCCAAAACTACCTACCCCACCACCCAAACGTGCCCACCCCCACCCAGAGCCCATTGTTCAAACCCCCAAAACTACCTACCCCAACACCCAAACGTGCCCACCCCCACCCAGAGCCCATTGTTCAATCCCCAAAACTACCTACCCCACCACCCAAACGTGCCCACCCCCACCCAGAGCCCATTGTTCAATTCCCTAAAACTACCTACCCCACCACCCAAACGTGCCCACCCCTCTCACACCCTTGTAGTCCACATGTGTCCTGCACTGCCCCACACACATGCCATCACTTCCGTGTGCGCTTCTGTGCCTGTGCAACCTTGCCCGAGGGTCCCGTTAGCCTACTCGAGCGCCTCCTTGGACTGGCAGTAGTGGAGCTGGGTGGGGTGGTTGTGTTTGATTGGCCAGAATCTGGGATTGAGGGCATCCGTGCCAGATTTGCCTGTTGGCCAACCAACATGGCCTCTACAAGCCTGGAGGTGTGGTCGTTGCCCTCCCGCACATGGCGTGCAAGGGTTACTATAGTGCTGGCAAAGCGTCCGATGGACCTCGACAGGCGACGCACTGAGGCGCTGTAGCTCTCCCTCTGCAGCCTGGATTCCTCTAGCTGCCTCTCCAGCAGCTGGGTGAGGGTAGCCTGCTGGTCCTCCATCCGCTGCATGCGGGCATTCAGTTCGGCCATGGATGGGGTGGGCGACCTCATGGGACTCCCCAGTGAAGTGGGGCTGAACCCCAGCTCGTGGAAGGAACCCAGGTCTTCCAATGTGGGCATCTCCCCCTGTGGCCCCGTTTCCGAGTGCTCTTGCGGGGCACTGTTATCACTGCAGGCCGCCCCCTCTGCAGTGCTGCTGCCTTCAGTGTTGTGGTGGGTGGCCATGATAGGTTCCCGTGGCACCTGTCTAGACTCAGCCAGTGTGGAGACGGTGGGGATGTCGGTGGTGGTGGTGTGCCGCACATCTGTAGTGGCTGGTAATGTGGCCAGAGGTGCAGAACTGCCGGCAGCATCCTCCTGTGTGGTGGCGGTGGCTAGTGTACTTGCCGGTGCAGATTGGCTGGCCTGTTGTGCAGTATCACTGTCACTTGAAACGGCTGTGGGGACACAAAGGGCATGCAATTAGTGTTGTTGTGGTGGCAGATGGGTGCATCACATGCGTCATTAAGATTGTACATTGAATAGTATTGCTGGTGTATGCATTCAGTGATATTGGTTGCCATACGGATCATGATGGGTCCTTTGGCCCACACATGCACTGCCTGGGGGGGGGGGGTTGTTAATGGGTCCTTTGGCCCACACATGCACTGCCTGGGGGGGGGGGTTGTTAATGGGTCCTTTGGCCCACACATGCACTGCCTGGGGGGGGGGGTTGTTAATGGGTCCTTTGGCCCAGTACTCACAACTGCATATTTACATGTGGCATTCATGTTTGGGCACTTACCGGCATCTGCAGGTGGGCTCACTCCTGCCTCAGCCTGCCCGATCCCATGGATTCCCTCTAGGTGGAGGACGCTGCTGCAACGCTCCTCCCATGCTTGCAGCCTCAGTGGGAAAGGGGGTCCTCCGCCTGTCCCACTGCTGCATTGGCGGTGCATGGAAATGAGGTTGCGTACCCTCAGCCTCAGGTCGTCCCACCGCTTGTGGCAGTCCTTCACGCTCCTCACTGCCACGCCCACAGCGGTGCACTTGCGTGCAGCTTCGGCCCACACCTCCTTCCTCCGCTGCTGTGTGGCACGCCGTTGGTCGGCGCTGAACAGCAGCTCAGCATTGTCCACAATGTGTTCCACCAAGACGGTTAGCTCCGCCTCGCTGAAGCGCTGTTTGCGCTGCCTCTGAGCAGGAATCCTGGCAGACATGCTGGTGGTCCCTTTTGGCTTCTCAGAGTTAGGATTGTGCTTGTGCTGGCTCTGGATGGCAATGGATTGTGCTTTTATATGATGGCCGCCTCTCTGTTTCCTGTTTTGGCGATCATGGTATTTCCGGTTCCGTGTCCGTGGCGGCGGAGGCAGAAACGGGTTTTGCGCCACTTGTGGCTGCGTTATTTCCATTTCCGTGGGGTTTTCCGTGACGGTGGTAACAACGTTTCCGAGTCCGTGTGGTGCGCGCGACCGACAGCGTGTAATCGGACGGTTTTTCCGCAACCTTGCGGACACGGAAACGTTTTTACCGCCGTCACGGATTTTGCACGGTCCCGGACTGGCAGGTTGTAATGAGGCCCATTGTTTTCAAATGGATTGTGTCTTCCCACATATTCCTCGTCTTTGATACTCAGGTCTGCTTGCAGCTTGCTTAGAAAAAAATATTTTCAAGCATCAGGCGCCGTGCAGTGTCGAATCATGGCTCTCAACGGCCTCCGTCCAGTGCTCGGCTGTGACATCGACGTTGATTTAAGTAGCATTTGCTGCGACCGTTACTTCAGTTCTTTTTTTCCACATGCTAGCGTGCTTCGTGCTTCAAACGGTTCTTCACCTCAGCCAAATTGATCTGCAATCTAAGATGATGTCGACACCCAAAACGGGCTTCAAGCAGTGTTCTGATTGTGGGGCAAAAATGTCCATAACAGACGCGCATTGAGTCTGTTTATGATGCCTTGGAGTGGACCACAGAGTAGATGACTGCGGTGCCTGCCAATGTATGACTGTAAAAGCCTTGCGAGAGAGGAAGGGGAAACAACTGGCAGATGGGCCCCCGTCTAAATCCCCTTCTGTTACCCCAACAAAGAGGAGGTTCTGAGATGACTCTCTGACAAAAAGTGCGATAAGCACCAAAGGTCCTAGTGGTCTAGAACTCGACATTCATCATCCTCCACTCACAAAAAGTTGAAGAAGCAGCGCCACAGGTCGCCGTTGTCTTCTTCATCCTCACTTGACAGGATGGTTACTTTTCCAAAGAAGTCGGCAAACCCGGCTGACTGGGAAAAGTTTAGATTAAAGATGTTGGAGGTTTTCAAAAAGTTGCACCAAGCATTCCGCTGAGAGCCCCTCCAAACAGCCAAAAAAGTCTCCTAAGCTCACTGCATCTGACAAGACCGGCAGGGTGCCTGTAGCCTCCGCATCTCATGCACCAGAAAGCCCCGGAAGAAAGTCTCCTCGGCATGCATCGAAGGAGCCTTCCTCTCGACACAGGTTGAAGGGGGATTTTCTTCCTTCATGACTGATAGAGGCCAGACACCTGGGCCTTTGAAGCCTGTGTCAAAACATTCATTAAAATCTGCAAAGCTGTCGGCGACCTTGACGCTGCTTCTTACTTCGACACCCTCCATCAGAGCCTTTGAAGGTTTCCAAAACTTCTGTAGAGACTTTTAAGCTTCTACCAAGAGCAGCTTTCTTCAGCTCTATGGGATCCATATTCGAGGAAGTTGAGGACCAAGACATACCCTTTGGATATGAGTATGGTACCCCCAATGTACCCAGAATGAAAAATCTTGTGTAGACAAGAAGCTAGCAGTCTGGAAACTTCTCCAGAAACTGATTTTTTGCGAACCCAGAAATATCGGGAAACTCAGAGCCTTCTTATAGATCAGTGATGAGTAAGGTAACTGAATATCTTGGTTGGGGGAGGCCGGCTGCCATAGTAGAGAAGGATGATCTCACAGACATTCAAGAAAGTGGACCACCAAAGGAAGTGGTACTACCATTTCATACTGCTTTGAGGACCAGGATTCTGGAAAACTGGCTGAAGCCAGACTCCAAGCCAGCAGTGAACAAAAATCTAATGAAGAAATACAGGACTGCTTCTGTAGAACCTCTATTTATGTGCAGGCACCCAACTCCAGAAAGTCTAGTAGAGCAAGCAGCAACTTCTTCTTCTTCGAGAGCTTTCTCATACCCCTCCATTCCACCAGATAAGGATGATAAAAAGATTGATGTCCGGGGGGAAAGGGTCTTTAGTGCTGGAAGTATGGCATTAAAATCGATAAATGCGACTTGCGCTTTGGCCAAGTATTCCCATACATTATGGTATGTTGCTGCCATGGCGGTGGAATTCATACCAGAAGGTGAGAAGAGGGATGGATTCTTAAACTTGGCCCAAGATGGCAAGGAGTCAATTTGTCACTCACTGCAATCTGGATTGGATTCTGCAGATTCAATTAGTAGAGCAATGGCAGCCAGCACAGTCTCAAGACGTTTTGCATGGCTCAGAAAATCTGTTTTTGCACCTGATGTACATGCACGCTTAATGGACATGCCTTTTGATGGGTGCGAGTTATTTGGTGGAAAAGCTGATGATAGCTTGGAGAAACTACAAGCTTCAAAAGCAGCAGCATCCCTAGGAGTCACAATTCACAAGCCTACACAACCATAAGGTTGTTTGCATGCTTGGAGAGGGCATCTCTTTCGATTGTATTCATCTTTGTCAAGGAGAAGCGGCCAATTCTCTCAAAGAGGAATGAGAAGGACTCCACATGGGTTTAGAGGCAAAGGGGGAAGAACCTCTATTTCAGCCTCAGCTGCCTTGCCCTCAGCTGCAGCAGCAACACCTTCAAAACCCCTTTGATTCCTTAGCACACAAGACTGTGGTGGGGGGCAGGCTTTCTCAGCATTTCGAGAGCTGGCAGGGCATATCCTCTGATGCTTGGGCACTTCAGACAGTGGCCAACGGCTATAGCCTCTCATTTCTGATAAACACTCCAGATTGCCCCCCGAGACGCCACTCTATGTCAGAACCGGATCTGCTCCTTCAACAGGAAATTCTTGCCCTGTTGAAGAAAGATGTAATAGAATTAGTACCTGCAGCGAAGAGGGGTCAGGGATGGTACTCTCCTTATTTCCTAATCCCCAAGAAAGACGGAGAAGTGTGACCCATCTTGGACTTGAGACGCTTGAACAAGTTCCTCAGGAAGGAGAAGTTCAAGATGGTAGCTCTTTCGCAGATCCTTCAGGCCCTTCGACTCCAGGATTGGTTGGTGTCATTGGACTTTCAGGATGCTTACTTTCATGTGCCCATTCATCTAAAACACAGAAAGTACCTAGGATTCGCAGTGGTCAGTTCTCATTATCAGTTTCGAGTTCTACCATTCGGGCTCACCTCTGTCCCGAGGTTCTTCAACAAGGTTATGGTAGTGGTGGCAGAAAGTCTACCCCTAACTGGATGATTGGTTGATCAGAGCTTGTTCTCCGGAACAGGCTCAGAATCACCTTAGTCACACCTGCCACTTTCTCCATGAGCTGGGCTTCTCCCTGAACTTCAAGAAGTCCCACTTGACACCATCACAGAAGCGATAATTTATTGGAGCAGTTCTAGATTCAGCATTGGGAAAAGCCTTGCCACCCGAGTTGAGGGCGCAACATCTTTCACAGATGGTCCAAAGATTTCAGAGTGCCCAACATCTTACTGCCTTTGATTTCCTAAGGTTGCTCGGCCTCATGGCATCCTGCATTTTTCTGGTGCCAGAACCCCATCTGAGAATGAGATTCCTTCAGTGGGCTCTCAGATCTCAAAGGTCACAATTCTACGGCAGAATGACAGACATACTTCAGGTCTCGAACAAGGTTGCCCAAGATCTGGTGTGGTGGGCCTGCTAAGAAAATATAATGAGAGGAGAACACTTTTGGCAACCATGACTGGAGATGACAATTGTGACAGACGCCTCCCTTACTGGATGGGGAGCCCACATGAAAGACCTTTCAATAGGCGGACACTGGCTTCCATGGTAGTCCAGACTTCACATCAGCCTGTTAGAGCTGAGAGCCATCAGACTAGTGCTGATGGCCTTTTTGCCATGAAAATGTCCTGATAAAGAGGGAGAATACGGTGGCCATGCATTACCACAACAAGAGGAGAGTTGTAGGATCACTGCCTCTCTGCAGAGAGGCAATGCTGCTCTGGTTATGGGCACTAAGAGAAGGAATTTCTCTTCTGGCAGATCATCTAGCCCGACAAGAAAGCACAGCGGCAGATGCCCTGAGCAGGCAGAGCACCATCTCCCACAAGTCGGAGTTAGCTCAGGAAGTCCTTCTGGAGATCTTCGCCCTTTGGGGAACCCCTCAAGTGGATTTGTTCGCAACTAGTGTCAACAAAAAGTGCGACCTGTTCAGCTCCAGGGAATTTCCTCAAAGAGGAGTTCTAGGGGACGCCTTCGTAGTGGACTGGGAATTCCCACTTCTGTATGCGTTTCCGACAGTCCCCGTCATTCCTCATGTCATCAGGAAGTTTGGGAAATCAATTATCCTGATTACTGCAGATTGGGCCACAGATTAGGTTTGGCCGACACAAAACAGACTATTTCAAGATTAATAATATTTAGTCTCTCAGAATGCTATTCTTTAGCAGGAAAGGATCTGCCTGAAGGATTGAGAGCACATTCTACTCGAGTAGTTGCAACTTGTTCGGCTCATGAAAGAGGGGTGCTGGTGCAGGATATCTGCATTGCGGCTACCTGGTCATCTCTACACCCCTTCAGTAAACATTATTGTTTAAACTCTTTGTCAGGTCAGGAGACCAAATTTGTAAAAGCTGCACTTCACAGTATCAATAATTAAGAGACATTCTTAGCACCCACCTCCTTATGCTGACTGCTTTGGGAGTATATCAAATATGAGGAATACGTGGGAGGACACAATCCATTTGAAGAGCAAATTACATTACTTGGTAAGGCTCTTTCGAGTGGATGTTTGAGAGGGGTCAGCAATGTGAGTCGGACAACTGTTCGAAATTTGTTAAAAATATGCAATTTTATTAGAACAAAAATTATATCAAAATACATCACTTGCCCTACCTAACAAAACTAAGGGGAAACATTCTAACACAGGAATGCTGGCCCTCATAATAAACATCAAATATAAAAGAAAATATATGTCAATTTAGTTAACATCAACAATGACTTTCACAATGTATTGGTAACCTTTTAGCAACCTGGGTGAACTTCCTTTCACAGGACTCAAAGTATATTCCTCTTCAATGTTCTACAAGAAACAAATAATAAGGAAAATCCACATAGGTAGTAAAGTTTTAAATCAGACCTTGAAAGTCAATGTCACGGTAGAGATTTGTTAACCACAGTTCCAACATCAAATGTTCTTCTTCTGGTGGAATAGAGACTTTCCACTTCTTCAAAATAGCATCATTTCCATGGCCATGTATCCAAGAAGACTTGACAAAGGTCAAAAAGAAATACAGTTTCCAGAATGTTAATGGAACAAAGGTCTTGGTTAACAATGATCACTCTTCTATTCAGGTTAGAAAGCACAGTAGGTATATTTGTCAGGATGACTTCTCAGTTCAATAACTTCTGCATCAACAGCTTCACTTCTACCACAGTTTACTACAGGGACATTCTCCTTGGCCACATAGCCTTCTACTTCACTTGAACTGCTGAAGTCTTGCATCTCCTGACAATCCAGCTATAGGACCACAGCTTCAGTACTTAGTATTTGAAAGACAGGGTTGGAAAATACTTTGTATTGTAAAGACAGGTTCTGACAAGATTCACTTCTAAGGCACTGCAGCACCTTAAAGTAGACAAGACCCTCTTCCTTTGAATATCTCTTCAAGAGGGGCAGCGTCTTTGTCTCTCTTTTCTGTCTTCAACCACAACAACTTCAAAAGGAAACGTATTAGCCGCAAGATGTCCCTTCCCCAACTTTGCCTTAACCTCTTTGTCAATGTCAGCCACACAATGACCCAAAAGCCTTGTTGCAACTCTTTTGGCTTTTGGTAATGCTTGCACACTGGTATCTTAGGCAAGTTTGATCTTCTACTGGGCTCACAATAATTATTCGAACAGTTTCTGGCCTTGGGAAAGGCTGTTTCACTCTCAACAGGGAAATACTCTTGGCTTCGGCAATGCTTGCACTTCCACCAACTGCAGATATAGAATTTAAACACTTGCCTTCTTTTAGAAACACTGATTGGTGGTGTCAATAAAGAGGTAAAGTTCACTCTTCACTTTGAAAACTAAATGAGTCACACACGACCATGTCTTCATAGGTTTTTCAAGGCTTCAAGTGTTTAACAATGGTGTTTCACAATGTTTGTTCTTCTTAATGAGAGACACGCAACCAATAATGTTCACTTTAAGAAGTTTAACAATGGTGTTCAGTAACATTTAAATTCTACGTGACTAAAGGAAACCTTTCCATTCACACGCAAGCGTTATTTCCATTTTCCAGAGCCATAAACACAGTTTTCCCCCTCCCCCTATCAAGGGAAAGATTTGTGCTTTGGAGGAGAGTTGGTTTCTAGTCACCTGCATTGTAAAAAGTGTGCGACTACATGTACCAGAATCCTTAGAGACTTTAATGAGAATTAACAAGGCACACCTGAAAAGAAAAAGAAACACAGCCTCCCTGATGATTGATAGAGTCAAGAAAACGTTTGGAGGAGAAGACTAACTGTTGCTTTAGCAGGTAAATCTGACTGGGAATCAGAGTGCGCGCCTCATCTCCATTTCTTCTTACATTATTTCCATTGTTCCCTTGTTAGTAGATGGATTGTAAACTTCAGCTCACTTCTACTTCTTACACAAAGTGAAGGAAAGACTGGGTACTGTTGCCGGCAGTGCCCGCGCAAGGAAAGAGAATGGCAGATTTGACTCACCGGCTTCTGATATCCTTGTTCTGCGTGTTGCTCGAGTTCCACGACTTCGGGCACAACTTCTGTAGCTTCTGGCATCAAAGGGACCCACAAGCTTCCTCTGCTCAGGTGTCTCAGGTCCTGCCACTCAAATAAGGAGCCCCTCTCGATCCTGAGACATGCAACTCACCCACAGGTCCTTGCCTTGATCTCCGACACATTTCCTTTCCAGCAACCATGCCAATCAGGCTCACATGGGGAAAGACAGCCTCTCTTCACGTCTTCCACGGCGCAGCCTCTGGACTTTCCGATTTTGGGAACAGGCCCTCTCAGAACAAGCAGGTGAAATCTGCTGCATCCATGTTCCGGCATCCCTCTGGAACTCCCACTTCGACTTGGTTTACCAGTTCTGTGTTGTCTTCTTTCTCCTTCTACTGCTACTGCTGCATGCACTCTAGTCACAGTTCCAGCTCCTTCCATTCCTCCCTCTTGCCTGCATCTGAGGGGGCCTTTTATGCCTCCCAGGTTCCTTCAGGTGTGTGCTGTTAGGCTTCAATGCCTGACTACAACTACTCCATGCCTCTTCAGCTCTCTTGCTCGTCCCCGTACTCATGGGAATATGGAATTTGTAGTCCAAAACAGCAAATTCAGTTCTTTTAACTTCTGCTGTTTGGCAAACAGCCATTAAAAGTGTGGGATTCCAGGGGGAAAGTTAAACAGGAGGTTCTCCCAGTCTTCCTGGCCTGGCCTGGCCCTCCCACCAAGCCCAAGTGATCCCCCTGCAGTACAACACCCACAGGGTCGAGATCAGGAAGAGTCTACCTTTCCCTGGCCACATGAGAAAGATCCCAGGCCAGGTTTCTGGGAGGAATCATTACTGAATCCTCACATGTTCCTCCCACATATTCCTCACTGCCCCTCCCATCCATCCCCTCTTACTTGCCAAAATTTGCCATGATGTTGCACCTTCCTCTCTTTCAACACTGGAAACCTCAGTGACATCAGCAAACATGCAGAGGAAAAACTAGAACTGAGGTAACGGTCGCTATGCGTGCTACTTATACCAATGTCAACATCATGGCCGAGGACTGGACAGAGGCCATCGAGGGCCACAACTCGACGCAGCACATCGCTCGAAATTGCCGAAACAAGCTGCAAGCAGACTTGAGTATCAAAGATGAGGAATACGTGGGAGGAACAGCCAGTCAAAAGAACATTACCAGGGGTAAGTAATTTGTTATTTCGGCCTACTCCCATTATTTTCCCCATAGTGAAAAAGTCAAAATATCTGCTCAGCGCACAGCAAACTCTGCTGTATGGAATTGGACCAGGTACGAAACAACTTGGGCACGAAGCGTTGGGTTATTGCGTCCAGTAGTTTTTTAAATATTTGACGGGGAAGTGGGTGTCCCCTTCTCCCAAAATTACAGCTATATCTCCCATTGTACTTTGCAGCAGAGAGGCTTTTCAGAAATAAAAAAGCTGCCATTTCTTTTGTTCAATGCGAGAGATAACCAGGGTTCTCCAGCATGGGGTCTGGCATGGATTCACATGCTCATGAATATTCCCCGTCGTCAGGCCGGGAATCCTCGGTATAGAAAAAAAATCAGTATCAGTTTCGTTTCTGATCTGTCTTTCTTAGTAGTAACCAATCACTGGTCTCTGGGTCATACTGCCCCCAGCCAATGACTGCCCTCTCCGTAAGCCCCGCCTCTGGCAGCCATCCTCAGATTTTTACCGCACGTTCAAGTGTTGGGAGTCCTCGTGTTGTAGCTCTCGAGCTTTTGCTGCATTTTTCGCGCTTTTTCAGGAGATTTTTCTCATTTTTCGGTTAAATAGAGCCTCAAGCTCCACCGTTTCTACATCCGATCAACGGGGATCCGTTTCGGAGTTTTCTACACCCCTCAAGGGTGAAGATTTCGTCGAGTTACGCTTTTGGAGGATTCCAGAAGTTCCAAGGCCTACCCTGGACATGGCCCAGGAGAAAGGAAGCTCAACGCCCGTGAAGCTGTTCAGGACCTGCCGTGGATGCCAGCTTCAGAATGTTTTCAAGGAGGACGAGCATTTGTTATGCCTCTACTGTCTCCATGAGGACAAGACGCACACAGAGAAGGACTGTGCGTTTTGTGGGAACATGTCGGAGCGGACCATGAAGGATCGCCACCTCCGTCTCGCCAACTGCCTGGAAGGGAAGAGCCCGTCAGGCGAGAAGAAGAAAAAGAAGTCCGAGCGGTCTTCTAAGTCCTGTGAGGGCGCCCCGGCGACGGGGGCCCAACAAAAGGCCAAGCACCGCGAGTCCTTGGCTCCTTGGCTGCCAGGCAGGACGCATCCTCCCCGGCGCCATCAACCACGAGCCAACGCTCTGGCTCGGGTAAGAGGAAGTCTGAGAACCCGGCGAAGCTTCTGGAGAGGCCCCGGTCGATCTCGAAGATTCCGGCAGAGGGGGAGCGAGGCTCGGACCCTCCCCCCAAGGTGAAGGCCCCAGGCATACAGAAGGTGACGATGGCCTTAATTCACCCTGCTAAGACCTCGATTGAGGATGTCGCAGCGGCCCTGGCTCAGCCTGTGGAGGCTACGCCAGTGGAGGCGACCTCAGGACCCAGAGTCTCCCTGCCACCGCGGAGGGAGTCATCTTTCAGGCCGATTGAGAAGACCCCCACAAAGTCCTCGTTGGAAAAGGTGGGGGAGGGGCAGGTGGCCATCATGGATACGGACACGACCTCTGAAGAAGAACTCATCGAAGTCGTGGAAGAGGCCCAGCCCATCGGGAGGGATCCCGACGAGGGCGACGACGAGAGCGACGGTGTCGCCGACGAGGTTCCCCAAGAGCCCTCGCGCCCGTCGTTTCCGGCGCCGCAGGACACTTCGGCGGCCATTTTGTCAGCGATTCAGTCCTTATGCTCAGAGATAAGGACAAGGTTGCCCCTCCCCCCGACGGAGGTACCTGAGCCATACCCGACGGGGGAACCGGAGCCAGGACCTTCGGAAAGTCCACCGCATAAGAGGAGGAGGACGCATCCTACGCCACCTCTCCCACCTCTGAGGCCTGCTCTGCCTTCCCCCGGTCTACTACCCACGGGGAGGATAGAGGCACAGACACGGCTACGACAGGTACAGATGACGATGGAGGCGACGACGGGACGTGTCCCCCGTCGCCCCCTGCCCGGGCGTCCCTGCCCCACGAGATTGGATCCTTTCATGCATGATTTCCAGGGCATCCGAGCTCTTCCAGCTCTGCCCAGAAGAGAAGAAGAAGGAAGGGTTCCTTTACCAACGGCACGAGGCTAAATGGAAGACGGTCCTCGCCGTACCACTTCTTGATGACATCTGGGATGAGGGGCTCGCCCTCCTCAAGAACCCTGCCACGGCGCCGGCAAAGAGGGACCATTACGAGAAGAAGTACAGGGACCCCGACGCTGCCCCCTTGTGCCTTTGGGCGCAACCTACCCCAGATTCGGTCGTTTCAGCGGCGGCAAAGAAGAAAGCGAGGGGGGCATCGGCCTCGACATCAACTTCCCCACCGGACGGCGAGGGCAGGAAGCTGGACACAATGGGACGACGGGTAATCTCATCCGCAGCGACGACTATCAAGGCGGCCAACGCCCTGGCTATCGTAGCCCGCTACGACAGGTAGTTGTGGTTCAAAATCGCCCCGCTGTTGGACTTCCTTCCGGCGCCAAAAGGGCTGAGGCCCTTGAAATCCTACAGGAAGTGAGATTGCTTCGGACCACGCCATCACGGTGGCAACGGACATCGCCGACACCGGTTTCCGTCAGTTGGGCAACGGCGTTTGCCTGAGACGATGAGGATGGCTCAAGGCGACGGATTTCCGCCATGACGTACAAATCAAGGTTTTGGACATGGCCTTCGACGGGAACAACCTGTTTGGGAAGGCGGTTGATGACTCCCTTCAGGCCATCAAGACAGACACGGAGACTGCCCGGGCACTGGGAGTGCTCCAACAACGACGGCCGTCCTTTTGGAGCTCCGGAGGCAGACAAGGTGCCTCCAGGGGATCCGGCAGTGGCTCCTCCACGTACCGCCAAGCGGCAAGATCTTCGTCCCAGGAAGCCTACAGGGGACGTGGCAAGTCAGGTGGTGCCCGTCGTCGTCGACAGGGAGGTCAAGGAGGCAAGGCGGCCTCCAAACAAGATTGAACCGACCATGGGGTCGGGCCCCCGCCGAAGCACCCCAGTGGGAGGCCGGCTGGCGAGGTTCGTCAGCTTGTGGGAGTCCATCTCCACCGACCGTTGGGTGCTGGACGCCCTGGCCCAAGGGCACGCCCTCAAGTTTCAGAAGAAGTGCCCTTGCGTTCCAACCGTGGCCAGGAAGGAAAATCACGTCCCTCAACTACTGTTGGAAGTAAGGGCGATGCTCAAGAAGGGTGCCATCAAACTCGTCCCAAAGAGGCTTCGGGGCTCCGGAGTTTACTCAAGGTACTTCCTCGTAAAAAAGAAGACAGGAGGATGGCGCCCCATCCTGGACCTGCGACGACTGAACAAGTACATCAAGGCACAGACGTTCCGGATCGTCACCCTCCAGCACGTGCTGGGACAGCTGGAGGAGGGCGATTTCGTGTCGTCGTTGAACTTGGAGGATGCGTACTTCCACATCCCCATTCTAAAAAGACAACGAAAGTTCCTCAGGTTCGTGGTCCAGGGGCGGCACTACCAGTTCAAGGCCCTCCCGTTCGGATTGAAGTCGGCACCCAGGGTGTTCACCAAGTGCTTCGCACCGGTGGTGGCGCGGCTGCGCCTACAGGGGATCCACATCTACCCCTACCTGGACGACTGGCTCATCCGGGCAAGGACAAGGATCCGGTGGTGGGGTACCCGCTCTCATCTGTCGGCGGGCACGGACTTTCAGACCCCAGCTCACCAGGTGATGGTGACGACGGACGCCTCCCTGGAAGGTTGGGGAGTGCACTCCGGAGATCTTCACGCGAGAAGCCTTTGGCTCCCGGAGGAGAAGTCACTCCACATCAATATCTTGGAGCTCCGCGCAGTGTTCTGGGCCCTCAGGTCTTTTCTTCCGTCCCTCAAGGGCAAGGTGGTGAGGATCTTCACCGACAACACCACCACGATGTTCTACATCCGGAAGCAGGGCGGAACCAGATCCCCTGCCCTATCCAAGGAAGCCCTGGATCTGTGGCATTGGGCCGTCGCCCAAGGGATGTTTCTGGTGCCTCTTCATCTGGCAGGAATAAAAAACACGATCGCCGACTCACTCAGCAGAGAGCTGCGCTCGTGCCACGAGTGGGAACTACGCCAGGATCAAGTGGATCGACTCTTCCGACGATGGGGCGAACCCCAAATCGATCTCTTCGCGACGGCGACGAATTCCAAGTTCCGGAGGTTCGCCAGCAGGTTCCCCCAGCCGAGGAGCATGGGCGATGCTTTCTTGTTCCCCTGCGACGGCCTATTTCTTCATGCATTCCCTCCGCTGCCGTTGCTGCTCCGGCTCATCAACCAGCTCAAGAGGTCCCGGTGCAGGATGATCCTCGTCGCACCGGCGTGGCCGAGACAGATCTGGTTCCCGGACCTTCTGGACTTGTCAACGTCCACACCAGTCAAGCTGCCGACGGACGCAGATCTTCTCTCCACAGAAGGAGGCGCCATTCTTCACCACAACCCGGAGTCGCTGAACTTGCAGGCCTGGCTCCTGCAGCACTAAAGTTTGGAGGGTACGACATCCCGGCCGACTGCAGAGAGGTTCTTGCAAAGGCCAGGGGGTCCTCAACTCTCAAGTCCTACGGATATAAATGGAAGAGGTTCTCTGTCTGGTGCCGTGCACAGAAGATTAACCCTTTGCGGATTACGGCCCCTCAAGTATTGCCGTACCTACTGTCTTTGGCCAAGGCTGGACTAGCTCACGCTTCCATCAAGATACATCTGGCCGCCATCTCACGATACACCAGAACTACGGGACGGCGTCCTTGTGGTCTCATCAACTGGTGAAGGAATTTATGAAAGGACTGTTCCGATCATTCCCGCCGGTGAAGGCCCCTGCCCCGGCGTGGGAGCTCAACGTGGTGCTGACCAGGCTCATGGGGCCCCCATTTGAGCCTATGCATTCAGCACCGTTGAAGTTTCTGTCGTGGAAGACAGTGTTTCTCGTGGCCATCACCTCCGCACGACGAGTGGGAGAGATCCAGGTCCTATCTTGCAAGCCGCCATACTTGACGTTTCACGACACAAGGGTGGTGCTGAGGATGCACCCCTCCTTCATGCCCAAGGTGCCGTCGGACTTCCACCTCAACGAACCCTTGGTGTTGCCAGTTTTCTTCCCGTCTCCTTCATTGCCGGCTGAAAGGATTCTGCACTCGCTGGACGTAGCTAGAGCGCTGAAGTTCTACGTGGACCGCACAAAGAGTTTTCGGAAGACATCACAGCTGTTTGTGAACTTTGGGACTGTGAATCAAGGGAAGGCTCTCTCGAAGACTTCCATTTCCAGATGGCTCTCCGGCTGCATCATGCACTGTCACCGGTTGGCAAACCGACCGCTGCCTGGCCGTCCGAGAGCCCATTCGACCAGAGCGATCGCTGCTACCACGGCGTTCCTGTCTGGTGTGCCCCTGCTGGACATCTGCAGGGCTGCGATGTGGAGGTCGACGCACACCTTCACAAGATTCTACTGCGTCGATCGGGACTCCAGGAAGGAGTCTAGGGTCGGCCAAGCAGTGCTGCGCAACCTGTTCGCTTAAGGTGAGCCTGGTGAGGAGGTAAGAGATGCTTAATGTTGAGTTGTTGTATTGCTTAATGTTGAGTCTGTTGCCACCTCCCGTGGTTGTGCATGTGTGTACTGCTATGTATTCTCTTATTCATGAGCTTGTGAATCCATGCCAGACCCCATGCTGGAGAAGGAACAAGTTACTTACCTGTAACTGTTGTTCTCCAGCATGGGTCTGGCATGGATTCACATGCAAACCCTCCCGCCTACCCCTCTGCGGCTCTTCACTTGGTCATACTGCCACTTTACGTGCTACCAAATCTGAGGATGGCTGCCAGAGGCGGAGCTTAGGGAGAGGGCAGTCATTGGCTGGGGGCAGTATGACCCAGAGACCAGTGATTGGTTACTACTAAGAAAGACGGATCAGAAACGAAACTGATACTGATTTTTTTTCTATACCGAGGATTCCCGACCTGATGACGGGGAATATTCATGAGCATGTGAATCCATGCCAGACCCATGCTGGAGAACAACAGTTACAGGTAAGTAACTTGTTCCTTATTTCCTAGATAACCAGGTTTAACCAAAAACGAAAAGTGGAAAAAATTACATTTGGATGAAAAAGGATGAAATGGCATCAGGCTAAAGGTGGGAGTGGGAAAGAGGACACCATGCGAAATTGGGAGTTCGGGGGTTGGGGTGGGGGGGGGTTGGGGACCAAGTTCAGAGCTCAAACGTTTTTTCATGACCAGGGATATTTTCGTATAGTAGAAAACGGGATCGGAAATGAAAGGGCGTCACATGAATAACCTGGGGTTATTGTATGAATAACCTGGGCTATTTCACGACTAACCAGGGTTATTTTATGAATAACTTTGGTTTTGAGATTTTTTTTTTTTTTTAAAAGAGTACAAAATGTGATTAATCCAACAAAAAAAGAGGAATGTTACAGCTACAGTGAGGTGGAGGGTAATGAGTGCGGCCGAAGGCTATGGCTACTGGGTTATTTTAAGGAACTGAATGGTGCAACATGTAAAATGGACATGGCCAAAGGCCATGGCAAGTTGGCCCAAAAGAAACCTATTGGTGTGGCCACGACCAAAGGCCATGGCTAGTGGGCCTGTCTAGGAAACCCATTGGAGCAATATCTAGAGTGGCCATGGCTGAAAGCCATGACCGTAGGCCATGGCTAGTGGGACTGAACGAAAGCTATTTGGGCAACATGTAAAGGGGTCATGGCTGAAGGCCGGGCCAATTGACATGGTTGAAGGCCTAGGCTAGTGACTAAGGAAGAAAGGTCGTTTTTTTAAAGTAAACAGTGGACAGTAGCGCTGGCTAGTTGGCCCAAAAGACATGTAAAGTGGCCTTTGCCAAAGGCTGTGGGCACCTAATGGGTCCAAAAGAAACATATTGGGGGAACATGGGCAGTGGATGCAGCCAAAGGCATGGGCAGTGGCCATGGATGAAGGTGTCACACGCCGTAACCTTTGGCGTGTATGGAACAGGTGGCGCTTGAGCAGCCATTGAATGTTCCATCACGCTCTCTGTGTATCTTTCAGTGGCGGTCTAGATCTCACGGCCGTGCGGCAGGCTTCGGGTGAGACGCTGCTGGAGTTTTCCTCGCTTTGCTGTGCCTTCGCCACGGTCTTTCTCTTCCTTTCGGGGGTCACATTCTGTACCTCCTACTTTCTGTTTACTCTTCCCTTTCCCTTGTTCGCCTCCTGTCCCTTCACCTACCGGCCAGTTATTCTTAGCTTTTGCCCCCTCTTGCCTTTTTCATTTCTTCACTCCTGGTAATTATCCTTTCCTTTCCCTCTATTGAGTTTTGTTTCTTTTTTTACTTTCATCGTCTGGGTCTTTATATCCATCATCGGTTATAAGGTGGTTCCTCATCCAGTTTTGTGACTTTTCTGTGGTGCCTTCAGAGTTCCCTTCAGCTTGAATAGACGAAACAGCCTCTGGACAGCGTAACCAACACAGCCCAGAGAGGGTTTTTTTGTGCTGACAGGCTTTTTCCCCTTTTCCGTTTGCTTTGGAAGAGGGCCCCCCCCTCCTTGATCTCTCAGTCCTAGGTCAGGGTGGCTTCCTTCCGAGGTATACCTTATCCTCTCACAAAAAAAAGGCTTTGTGGCAGAAGAGACGGATCCAAACGTCAGACACTGAGACATCAGGTGAGGAGGAGGGGGAGGGGGAGTCCAAGAAGCGGGAGCTCCTGCAGAGGATCGTGACAGAAGGCCATGGCTAGTGGCCTGGTAGTGTTTTAAAATCTACAGTAAAGTTATTGGTGGAACATGTACAGTGGCCATGGTCAAAGGCCGTGCTCACTGGCCAAGGCCTTCTTCCCTGGCTAGTGGGTCAGAAGGAAATCTAGAGGTGTGCGCCCAAAAGAAACATATTGGGGGAACATGTACAGTGGACACGGCCGAAGATCATGGCTAGTGGCCCGTAAAAAACAATGGTATAACAAAACCCTTGGAATTCACTGAAGAAACCTTAGCTAGGGTGCAGCTAAGGTGATCTGATTTAATGCAAGAAACCCCTTAGAAATTCAGCGGATGTGTGAAGTCATGAACAGCTTCACTCAGCGCGTTCTGGTAGAAAAACCCATGAGCACATACATATTATAAGAGAAGGGATTCACAATGGCATACAAAATTGCATTATGGGTGGACATAGGATTATGCGGGACATAAGCGGGAGTGCACCGAGTTAAGCTGGTCATGACTTCCCACACCTGCTGAATTTCAAGGGTTCTGTTGCATTAAATCTGTGCAACTTAACTGCACCTTAACTCAGTGAATATGAATATATATATATGGAAGAAGGTTTGACTTAATAAGGTAACATTAACCTAAGGGGGCAAGTGCTTCAAACTAAAGATGAGTGCTATTTAAATATATAGAATTACATTATTGTAACTGGTGGTGGGTGGGGTCCGGTATGGAGGGGGTGCACCCTCTTTAGCAAGTAAAAGAAGTTGAAGCTGTGCTTTGAAGGGATCCACTGGGCTTTCTTTGATTGTTATGGGAAGTGGGTTCCAGTAGAGCAGAGCGAGTAGGGAGAACACGCTGAAGTGCGAGGGGGGGAATAAGGAGGGTTTAGGACAGCGAGTTTGAGTGCAGAGGAAGATCGGAGGGAACGAGATGGTGAGTAAAACTGATGTACAATCACACAGGTACTGAGGAGCAAGACCACTGATATCTTTGTAGGCAAGGAGAAGGAACTTGAAAAGAGAGTGGTTGTTCATGGAGAGGCAACCAGCATGTTGTCGTTGTGTAGAGGTGTGGGAGGAAAAAGGCATTGGTAGTGATGAATTCTTGAAGTCAAAGATCACTGTCAAAGAGGATGCTAAGATTGCGAGCCTTTTGTGAGGGAGCCAGAAGGTCATGCAAGAAGGAGATAGGAGAAGGGGGTTGGGATGACATTGAAAACTGGGAGAAAGATTACTTCCATTTTTTAAGAGTTCAGCATGAGGCAGAGGAGAGCCATCCAGTGAGCAATTGCAGTAAGACAGTTCATAGTGAAAGCCAATGGATAAGATACGTCTTGCTAGTATAGAGGTATAAAGGTTAAGAAAGGAGAGATCCAAGGATTGACCCTTGGGGGACAACAACAGGGGTGAGGTCAAAGGTTTGGGAGTTGCAAGAGATTTTAAAGGATCAACCTTCTAGTTAGTAAGCAATGAAGGCAAGAGCATATTTGTGAAACCAAATCTCCTGGAGGGTGAGGAGAGAGGAGCTGTCAACACTGCTGAAAGCAGCAAAAGGGTTCAAAAGGATGAGAATAGAACAGAGTTTGGAATGGTGATCTTTAAATAGAAAGTTGGAGACATGAATGAGTACAGTCTTGGTAGAGTGTTCACTACGGAAACCAGATTGAAGTGGATCACCAAGACTATTATCCTCATGGTACTTAGTGATTCACCAAAGACCATCACTCAAGCATTTTTGAATAATAAGGAAGGAGAGAAACTGGGCCACAGTTTGCTGGAACAGAGGGTTTCTTCAATAGGGATAAAAACAGTTGCAGATTGGAAGGAGGCAGGAAAGAGTCTAGCGGCAAAGAGAGAGATTAAGGACAAGTGATTAAGACTAAATTGTTGGCCATTTGGGGAGCGAAAGGGTTCATAGGAGCGCAAGATAGGTTGGTACTGCGAAGGATGGGTGCTACTTAAATAGGAGAGGTAGGGAAGAAGTAGTTGAGAGTAGAATAGTTGGGTGAGAGGTGGTTGACAAAAGGAGGATTGGGGAGAGAGAGAGGAGGGCTGCTGTGAGATTCTCAAGAATTTTAGAGATTTTAGAAGAAAAGAGTTGTGTCAAGTCATTAGCAGAAATGGAGCATGCGATGGATGTTGGCTTGGGAGGTGTGTGCAAAGCTTGGAGGGTAGGGACGAGTTTGTGAGGGTTATAGGAGGGTATTCGGTTTTACAAGTAGGAGGAATTGTTAAAGTCCAATAAACAGGCTAGGGCATCAAGATATTTTTTGTGGGCTGGGAGCAGGGTAGGTGTCCATAATTCAGCGCAAGTTTATTTTAAGGGCCTGAGTTTCAGAGGTGATTTAAGGCTGGGGACGGGAAGATATGAATGTGCAAGCAGGAAAGTGTTAGTCAATTGGAGTCATAAGTGCACAGAGAAAGCATAATCAATAGAAGAGGCATGAATAGGGGAAGGAGACAGGAGAGAGGTCCTCACATTATCAATGTCAGGGGCAAGAGAGTCCTGCCTGAATTTCCTCTTAGTCATTGAAGAGGGGAGTTGAGTAGAAGGTGAAAGGACTGAAATGTTAAACTGAACAATAGAGTGATCGATCAGAGGGAGAGGGGCCAATGTAGAGGTCAGAGGAGGTGAGGGAAATACAGAAAAAGAGAAGGCGAAGGGCATTGCCACCAATGGGTAAGCTGGTCGTGGAGGGAGTAGAGGGAGTGGCCAGATAAGAGGCAGTTAGGTTCAAGGAAAGTAGCTGCAGAGGGCTTGGGGAGGTTAAGGTCCCCCATCATTACAATGAAGATGTCAGTAGGAATTGACTATAGGAGAAGGACCACATCAGATAAGAAGAAGGTGAGTGAATAGGGGTGAATATTTAGCCAAAACTCCTGAGGAGTTGAATAATGGCATTTTCAAAAGAAGAGTTGATGTCAGACATGGGCAGAGGGGACAAGTTGAGGGCCTTATTGATAAGGAAGCCCACACTGCTGCACGTCCCTACAGGTCAGGGAGAGTGGGAGAAAATAGCAGAGTTAGTGCAGAGAGCTGCTTGTATAGCTTGTATAGCTTGTATAGCAGAGTTCTGAGGGGAGATCCAGATTTCCAGGTTTCCAAGTTCTGTGATAGCAAGAAGTGAATGTTGAGGGTGATAGAAGTTGAAGTGGTCAGTGACTTATTGCAGAGGGATTGTGCATTACAGAGACCAGGTTAAAAAGTGATAGGGGGTGGGGGAGAGCAGCATGTGGTGTACAGAAGGGAAGGGGATAGATAAGGTTGAAGATCCTGGGAAAACAGGAGCATCTTATTTGAGGGGTGTTGTTCGGGGGGTAGGGGGAAGATGAGGAGGCCGGAGAGTGATACAGAAGTTTTTTTTTAATTGTATTTGGTTAAAAAAAAGAGGTAACATTTCATTAGAACCTTTACAATTATTAGTCAACCAATACCATTTAGCATTCCCAGAAATGGGGAAAATAGACTGAGTAGGAATAAATAAAAAGAAGAAAATGAATAACCATTTACACACATTAGCTTCAATAAAATAAGTCCATTCTCCCCACTTCTTGAGACCCAGCGTGGGATAATTGCTCCCATCTCCTGTTATTCACAATTTGCTTTCCAATCAATAAAAAAATACATTTGACCTTCCCCTTTACCCAGCATTCATCAATGATGTTCACATGATCTAGTTTTCTTTAGTATGAGTCGCCCTGACCCTTTACCCCTCAAACCTTGACCAGATCATTTCCCAACGTAATTAATTAAAAAGGTTCAGATTTCCCAATATTTCAACAACTGTTGCCGTTAGCTGAATTACTTGGCCTGCAATCATTCTTTCCCAAAGATGCTCAGAGACAAGACCAACCTCCTTATGTGTGAATCTTCTTAGTTTCGCTAACCTCAAAGACCAAGTCCCTTCACACTCCATTAGAATGTGTCGAAGCGATTGGAGTCTTGGATTGGAGCATACTTTACACAGTTTGATTGCAAGTTCTTCCTGATTTCTTATTGCCAAGACCTCCCCACTGGGGACCAAGTTCAATCTCAGCTGTAAAAAGTTGGATCTTATTCTGGGGTCAGGGTATTTTACTAGGTAACGTGAAAGGTGGCCTTCATTTTTTTCTGCAGTCAAAAACGCATTGCGTGGCTTAGAGCTTCTCACCAAAGAGATGGTTTTAATCCAGTCTAGCCGCTCCAAATCACATTTTACCTTAAGACGGTTAGTAGTGAGAGTTTCAAGATCTACATCTACTCTGTCCAGTATGTTTTTTGCTTTTAAATCCAGCCCTCTCAAGATCCTAGATTTCGAGCCTTTCAGGTGACCTCTGACATTTTCATACAGGGAACCTAGTTTAGGAGACATTATCTCTCTATATAATGCGATGAGCTTCCATTCTGCTCCGCACTCTAAAGAGACAAGGCCCAGTTCAAACCGCAAGTTCCAACCTGGTGTACTCATAGGGAGATTAAGAGAAACCTTCCAAATTCTGCCTTCTATTCTGGCCCAATTTGTACTCCAGGGTGAGGGTTTCGCTTCTAAGCCATACAAAATGACCGGTATTATTTTGGCTACATAGTATTTGATCGATGGCAAGATGAAGAATTTGCAGTATTTGGCTTTAACTTTTTTTAATTTGGGGGATCAGTTCATATGCCTTGGTAAAGATGTCATGCTCCTGGTTTCTCAGGCTGGCATAGATCTTATAGCCAAGATAGGTTAGCCGTCCACTCGTGGTATGATCTGCCCATTCAATGACCAATTTTGGATTTTAGCGGGTTTGTTACTAGCCTGTTTATCTCTGCATCGCTACCCAATGTGGTCAGAAGTCTGGGAGACCTATGGCTGTTCTGTCCAATAGGACTATGTCATCCGTGTAAGCCAGCCAAAAGATCTTACTTCCATTAAGGATTGGACTGGCCAGTGCGGACGATTCTAAGTCTTGCCCCATATCGGACAGAAAAAGATTGAAAAATAGAGGGGCTCCCAGACACCCCTGCCTTACTCCTCTCTCTACCTTGACTTCATTTGACAGATGTCCCTTGTCATCCAACCGTACTGTTGTGTCCCTATGCAACTCTATTATACCCTTCATTTTGAGTTTCGCCCACAGCAAACCTCTGCTGATCTGATCAAATGCCTTCGAGAGGTCTATCCATGCCCCATACATGGGTAATTCTCCTTTCTCTGCAGATATCTCGCTCACTAGGCTCAGAATTAACCCATTTAGCGACGTGGAAAGGCCCTTTCTAAACCCTGTTTGGAACCGGCACAGGGCCCCCACGCTATCAACCCAGTTTGTGAGCTCCTTAACTATCAGCCTCATGAAAATCTTACTTTCTATATCCAAAAGCACAATCGGCCGATAACTAGCAGGGTTAATCATGTCCCCCCCCCTTAAAGGGTGGAATGATCAGCGCTGTTTGCCAAGAGAGTGGGAAGTGTTTTGTGAGCAAGATCTCCCCAAATAGATTCCTCAAGAACCCAGCCCAGAACTCTGGTTCGTTTTTAAGAACTTGATACGTCAACCCGCTAGGACCGGCTGCCTTAGATAGCGATGAGCTCCTGATTATCTCTGCAATTTCCTCCTCTTCCAAGCCCACGGACCATTTGGTCTCCATCTGCATTGGCTCCCCTTCCTCTCTTGGTTTCTGAAAGATGGCCGATAAATGATTAACCTATTTGGTTTCTGAGACCAGGTTACACGGGGTGCTATTTGATTGCTCGTCCAGTTGCCCCATTACTGATCAAAACCCTTGCGTATTGGTTTCAGCCACAAGCTTCAACATCTGTTCACCATCTTTTTGTAATCTTGCCATTCTTTGATTTGTTTACCAATACCTGTACCTACTCCTAAAACCATTTGCTTCCTTTATGAAACTGTCTGGTGCCAAATTCTGTTTCTTAAGACCCCGAAGTTTGCTTCTCATTTCCCTCTTTCTGATCATAGTTTCCTCATCAAACTCATGCAGGTGGTGCTGTTTGGGCCCTAATGATGGCCTTTTGGGTGGCACAGTTGACCAGATAAAGCGGATATATTTGTCTGGATGACAATGATCTATCAGGGAAGGGTTTGGAATCCTCTTCAATGCTTTGTTTAATTTCCCCCCCCCTCGACCATACTTGGCTAATCTGACTCTTCTCCCCCTACCCTCCAGATCTTGCTTATGTAGCCACTGCTGATGCCCCTGAATATCTGGGAAGGCTAGCTCCAACCTGGCATGGTCGCTCCCCCTCTCATGATTTACTGTCAAAGTAGATGTTCTTGAGAAAAGGCTTGCGCTGACGAAAATATAGTCTAGTATAGATGTTGACTCTCCTCATCTCCATGTCGTGGTGGCTCCTTTTGCCCCCTCCGAGCTCCCATTTAGCATTTCGAGATCACATGAGCTCATGAATGCTAACCATTTCTGCCCTCTTCTGGAAAAAAGTTTCCCCCTTTCACTCTACTTTGCATTTAAGCACTTGGTACATATGGAATTGAAATCCCCTGCCACGATAATATTAGCCTTACCCAAGTCTGAATTCACTGTAGACAATACACCCCCTAACGTATCCAAAAATGTATCGAGTGAAGAGGCCGGGTTCCAATAAACATCTACCACCACCATCCACTGATTTTGAATATTGAAATTAAGTTTGATTTCGCTGGCCAAGATGCCAATTTTGTCCTTAAAGATCACCTTAGCATTCCTCACTGAGCTGTTTTTAAGTGCTATCATAAGACCACCAGCTGGTCTAACCAGCGGTTTTTGACTTCAATTTCTATTGCATTCACCATCCAGGTTTCTTGAAATATCAAAATGTCGATCTTACCCTAAAAGTGATTTTTATCTTTTTTGGCTATAAAGGTGCTGGAACCCCGCGTATTCCAACTCACTACATGCAGGACAGACTGACTAAAGTTATCTTGACCCCAGACCTATACTCGACAAAACTTGGGTGAGAATTTCAGGGAGGGCGGCCAAAAATTTTTCTTCTTTCTTGATTTCTGCCATATCTCTGCTGTCCTCTTTTCTTTGGAACCCAAGGCTTCTTTCTTGGTTCTGTGAATTTGTCTGTACAGGCCCTTGCCCTTGAGCTCGATACCATCTTTAGCCACTCTTAGGCCTTTTTCTTCTAACGCCCCAGCAGCTTTTATAATTGCATCATAGGCCCTCGTGGAACACAGCCCCAGTTCAGCCATATATCCATTTTTACAGTCAGGGAATTTGACGTATTCTATATCCCCTGAGGCAAATAGATATAAGCTCTTTACTTTCTTAAACTTCCCTAGAATGGTGTTTCTGCTTAAGGATGTATAGTGATTGTTCTTTGGCGTAGAATTTAACCACAGTCTAAGGGCTTCAAAACCAGTTTGGTCGTCCTCTTGTAGAGGCCTGTGTGCCAATTTCCTGTCTCCTTGAAGAGTTGACCCATTTTCATGTTGAACAATCTGTTTCGATTTTCCTGCTCCATTCCATATCCCCTGAATTGGCATGGATTTCCCACCAACCTTATTGGATAGAGCCTCATTGAAGTTGGTTGATTCACTTGCGATAGATGGACTCCCTGCCTTCTTCAGGGCTGAAAGGAAGATTGGCGCTATTTTTAATTTAGCTCCTCTTACATCCGTGTCTGCGCTCTTAACCACCAATCTTTTCTTAGATGTCTTGATTTGTGTAAAAATGGGAGCCAGTTTCAATTTTGGGATAATGGGATCCCCCTCTTTTTGACTCCGTGCATTTTGGCCTGAGCTCGGAATTAACTCTGTCTGCATCCCCACGTTTACTCTCAAGATCACGGGGTCGCTTTCCACTGTTCTCTGTTGTAGCGTCTTCGCATTTAAATGTGCTCGAGTATTTCTCTGAGGCCCCAGCTCATTTGTTAGCTTAGCAGATCCTTTATTATGGATAACCTCTTTTGCCATATCTGGTTGGGCATCGATATTCGTTGTGTTGATGTTGTTCACGAAGGTAAGGATTCCTGCATTTTAAATTTTTCGGGTTTTTTGATTTTTAGTTTTTTTTCCTTATTCTTTTTAATGTTTTTCTTGGTGCTTTTTTGCCCTTTTTTTCCTTTTTTTGCCCCTTCCTTTATTTTCGTTCTCCTCCTCCTCTTGCCATTTTGGTTACTCGCAACAATCCAATCTGGATCACAGGCGACCCCTGTATCACCAATAACTTCCTGGCCTTCACTACTTACACTCCTTTCCCCGGCTTCCAGCACTTGGGCCTCCGCCACCTGAGCCAATCTCATAAATTCCTCCAAGGTTGATTCCGATAACGGAGTATCATTGTAAGTATTGGAGATCCCTGCTGATTCACTCGGTTCTGGCTCCTGTATTCCAGGCTGCTGGGACTTGATCTGGAGTAGGTCTCGAATTTGGGCTTGTGACGTGGCATCCTCCTTTCTATTTGCCAGGGAAAGTCTCTGTATAGAGGCGATATCTAACCCCTGCTTGGCCACTTCGATTCGTATTTCATTTAGCATTCGGGTGATGGAAGAGATGATTGTATTCTTTAACCCCACCAGCGAGGAATCACATTTGGCTACTTCATCAGTTAGTTCAAGGAGAATTCTGGCTTGGCTTTGGACTTCTCCTTTTAACAGTTCAAGCACTGACACCAGTGAGTTGAGCACAAAGCTTAACGCCTTTAGGGTTGAGTTATCCCCCTGATCGTTTGACTGATTCTCCTTCTCTCCTTCGGGAGCGGGATTCTCCAATGCCAATCCCCTGTTATCCTCTGGGTGATAGGTATGATTCTCTGGCTCCTCTTCCTCATTTTCTGGGCCCGTTAGATCTCCCCGCTTTGGGGCTTCAGTATGACTTAAACTGGCAGTCCTCTCGCTTACATCCTCTGCTCTTAAAATTGGCGAGCCCCAGCTCCCGTCTCTTAAATCGACCACATCATTTGAGCTTTTATGTCTCTTTTTACCAAAATATTCTTTGATCTTCCTTTGAATATTTTTTGTTGTAACTGTGCATTCCAAACCTCATCTCCACTGGTTTACAATGACCGTTTGTCCAGTTTGAATTTCTTTTATTTCAGTCTCTCATCGGGGTTTCATGCACCAATGCTACTGAAACCACTGGTTGTTTAATTTGCCTCGTTCTTTGGTCTCCACTATGTGGGGATTCCAAGGTTGTTGATCTCACCATTGGAGCAATGTATGAGCCATTCCAATCTGCACCATTTGCGGAGTCGAGGGAAGCTGTACTCCGCAGCTTCATTTTATTAATAATCGACAGATTGGATTAAGAGGGCTCAAAGAGTGAATATCTGGCCTTCAAAAGGGCCCCCTCACTCTGTTTTTTTGCCACAGTCCAGTGACAATGGCCAGTTTATATAGCAGCAATCCCCAAAGTTTTTTTTTTGCGCTGGCAGAGCGGGATCAAAGGGGTAACCCCAACAGTCTCCCCAATTTGAGAGACCCCAAGATCTTGCTTGCGTTTAATACGGCTCTCACCTGTTGATTTTGGCGCTGCCTTGCTCCAACTTGTCCTGGTTCCTCGTGTGATGTAGTCTTTGAACAAATGCCCCGTAGCTTCTTGCAGCTATGAATGCAGCTTATTACGATAACCAAAGTTCCACTTTTCCCTCCGCCTCACACCTTCCTCTGCAGCAGGTCAGTGGATGGAACCAAGGGCTGACAAATTTCGCCTTAGGATCCGTTGCTGTTGTGCATAGCCCCCGAGTCACCAGAGCCAAACAGCAGGTAAACAGCTAAACAGTAACTATGCACTGCCCTTTTCTCCTCAGCGGGCTTCGCGCCGCGAGTGCTTGGTGCGTTGAATTTAACTTCCTGCCGGCTCCTGGGGGTATGGCTTTACTTGCCAATTTCCTTAAAGGGGAAGGCAACAATAAAAATAAATTTAAAAAACGTATGTAGCTTCTCTCCGGAATTCACAAATGAAGTAGTTCAATCTCAGTCCAGAGCCACACAGAGCCACAGCAGGTAAACAGCTAGACAGTAACTACGCACCGCCCTTTTCCCCGCAGCGGGCTTCATACAGAAGTTACACCAAGTTGAGGCTGAAGGCTATGAGAGATGGGAAGAAAATGGGAAGAAGAGTGAAGAGGCGGAATGGAGTAAATTCAAGATGCATTACGAAGAGTATAAGAAATAGGCAAGTGAAGACAATGAAGAAAGAGTGCAGCCCAAAAGAGAGAGCAGGTAGGTCGGTGAGCGGAAAGGGGAGGGGTAGATGGTTGGCTGAGAAGAAGCAGGTTTAAGGCCTGAGTTGGACCAGAATGTGGCAGTACGTAACCAAAAAACAGTTAACACTTGTGACATTAAACAAATACAATGTATCCAACATCAAAATATATGAACTTAAGGCCACAGAGCGTAGCCTTTTTATAAATCGGGGCAGACTGATCAAAAGTCTGCAATATGTTTCACAATTGCAACTGATAACATTCAATGATATAGATACTGCAGAGTTACCTGATGTGGGAAGCAACACTGACTGGGCTATTGTTCATTTTACTTCTCCTTTGTTTATAGAGTATATATTACTATGTCCCCCAACTTTTCAAAAGATGGGTTTTGAATTTTCTCAGGTGCAAACAATGGATTGGCGGCGGGCCCTACTTGGTTTCCTAAAGGGCTGAACACCCTAAACATTGTAAAGTGTAATGTAAGGCGTGACATTCGACAACTCCAAACTAATTTTAGAGTTGATTACCTGGGACATTGTGCCATAAAAATTGAAAGGAGGATAAAAATCAGACTCTAAAGGGTAAGATCAAAGTGCAATTTATATCATGGAACACTCAGGGTTTTTATTCATTTCTAAAACATCAGGAGGGATAGAAAATGTTATTGAATGCCAATATATTTTGTATTCAAGAGACTTGGCTCATACGTCCCTGTCACATTGATGGTTTTACACTGATCCATAGAAGTGCTACTAAGAAACATATGGGGAGAGCAAAAGGGGGGGGGGGCTTTTGATTGGTGTAATCCACAATATAAAGGTCGTTGAATATTTACCCCATATAGTTAACAATAATGCCCTGACTGTGATTCTTATTGGTCTAAAAATAGATAAATACATGCTGATATTGTTGATTAATGTATATGGCCACCGGGAAAGGCTTGTACTATATTAATATCATTTTAAACCTCTGGGCATATGATTAAGGGGCCAGTGCTTTATGATTGTCAGAGAGTTTAACATGCATTGTCCGAGGATTGATCATAGTTATCAAGAAATACCGATCATCACCTGTGGTGGCAACATATATCGGTCTGTCTTCATGGATGGATGGGGTTGTGAATTCCTTGACCCAAGGGAGGACATGGTAAGGGACAAAACAAGGGGCGCCTTTGTATAGCACAGGAATACCTCGATATCTCGCATTGACTATATGTATATCTCGCGGGCATAGAAACGTTTTATTAATGGTTATATTCCTATCTCTACAAATCTGAGTGATCACGTTGTATTGAAGTGTGAGTTAAAACTAGGGATTAGATACAGGCAGAGCAAACTAATGGGTATATTTGATTATAGATCTCAGAAGACTAGACTAAGCTGGTCTGATAGAAAGATTGATAAATGTAATGAGTTACTCTTGAAGTTGCTTAGGAGAAATGTTTCTATAGATTATAAAAGAGATCCAAAATGTGAATATATTTCAAACACAATATCGCAAATAATTCACAAAGCAATTGACTTAACACATGATGGCGAGCGAATAAAGGTGTATGGGGGTGAAAATGGTAAAGACATTTTTAATGCGAAATAGTGGCTAGAAGAAAACTGTACTGAGCGGAAATAAGATAAGATTAAGAAACAACCTCACAAAGATCCTATTTTAAAAGATAAGATCCTAATTAATATATGCACTAAATATAAAAATTTCATCAAACAACATAAATATTCTCAAAATAATGTCAATTCGGCAATGTTGTATGAATCGATGATGAACAGAGAGTCGCACATTCTGGCATATAGTAGATAAGTATAGTAAGACTAGGGAGAAGGGCTTGATCAATATTTTGTCTGAGAGAGTTTGGGTGGATTATATCAAAAACCTCTATTACAAGAAGTAGGAAGTTGAGATGGTTAGAGTAAAAGAGAACATGATGGCTATTATAAATGACTCAAATCAGGGACAGTGTTTTTTTTTTAAGTGGCAGATATCTTTCGAATAATTAGAAAGTTGAATGCCTGAAGAGCACTGAAGCCTGAAAGTATCCCAAATGTGGTGGTTAAAGCAAAGCCTAAACAAACTGTTTATAAACATCAGCTACATGGGAAAAATGCCTCCTTCTTCTAAGAAAGCAAATGTAGTGTCTATCTTCAAAAAGGGGTTATGCACAGACCCAAATAATTATAGATTATTGGCATTAACTGACGCAATATCCAAAATCTTCTCATTATGTTTCCTGGAAAAACTAAATGAATGGGTTAAAACATATGACCTCATACCATACCAAACTACGGTTCAGAAAAAGAATGAGCACTATGTATAACATATATATTCTGATGGGGGTGGCTGAAACAAAAGAGACTAAATTATATGTATATTTCATTGACTACTCAAAGGGAGTCAATTCAGTATCAAGAGTCCTGCCGAAACATAAACTATTTAAGCTGGGGTGCAATAAATCAATATTGGATCTGATTATTTGTATTTGTATTTTATTGTTTATATAGCGCTTTACTCCAAAGCGCTTTAAAGCATAACAACCAGAAAACATCAAACATGGAACATAGAATCAATAAAATATACATGATTCAAACTAGAAAAACAGCATGTGGAATAATTTGCATTTGGGAATGAAGAGGAGAGGTATGGGAAGGAGGAAAGGGAAAGGGAAAAGGGAGTAGAGAGGGTAGAAGGGAGGGTGGAGATCATAGGGGAGACAGGGAGAGATAAAGGAACAGGAAGATGGAGTGGGGAGGAGAAAGAAGAGGAGGAAGGGGAGAGAAGTCAGGGAGGGGGTGAAGAAGGAGTGATTTTAAGGAGGAATGGAAGGAGGAATAGGTGGACATGGAGTGGATAGAGAAAGGGAGGGAGTTCCAATGTAGGGGGTCAAGGAGCTGGAAGGAGCAGAAACGAGAAGTGGCACTTGGAGGTCGGGGAACAGAGAGTAAAAAGAGATCAGCAGAGTGTAGGGAGCGAGAGGGGGTATAGAAGGAGAGAAGAGAGGAGAGGTATGGAGGGGCAAGGTCATGAAGAGATTTAAAAACGAGATAAAGGAATTGGAATTTAAGTTGGGAGTGGGAGGGAAGCCAGCCTAGGTTGGAAAGTGAATTGGAGATGGAATCATGGGGAGAGAGAAGACAGAGAGTACGGATGGCAGAGTGGTAGAGGGATTTGAGGGGGGCGAACCTCTGTGAGTATAAGAATGGATGCCAATGGTATGATGTCAGATAAGATTGAGACGAATTACGGGGTAAAGCAGGATTGCGTGCAGGGGCCTCTACTCTACAACCTATTTGTTTTTGATATGCAACTGACAATTAATAATTGTAGGAATTTCCTGCCCAGAATTGGTGTAAAAACAGTGGCCTGGCTCTCCTATGCCAATTATGCTTTAGTGATGGATACAACGGACAATAGGATTGCAAAGGAGCCTACACATGATGTGTACATACTCTTGGGATAATGGCCTTGCCATAAATGTGACTAAAACTTAGATCATGGTTATTGGTGAAAAAAGAAAGAAAGATTCAGTGTTTGTCGGGGAAATTGGGGATATCCCCACTGGGGGAATACAAGACTTTGGGCCTCATTATGAATTTGCCGCTGCAGAAATCACATGCTGGTATTACCGTATACCGGCAGTTTTCCACACTGGCAAAGTACAAATTTGCCGGTGCGGTGGAGGAATTACCTCCAGATAAGACCTGGAGGTAATTCTGCCACCCTACCAGGAAAAAATAGCTGGTATTACTGGCACTGGTAATACCAACAATCCTCCCATGGAGTCCAGGCGGACTCCAATTAATGGGGATTTTCTGCCTTGACCAGCACTAAAAAACCAGTGGTAATTCTGCCAGATTGAGCGCGGGCAACAGTAATATAGTTTGCCGGTTTCCTGTCAGATTTACTGCCAGGATATCGGCAAACCTGTAATAAGGCCCTTCATCTACTTAGCTATATCCTCAGCTACAGATTAAATCCTGATTCATTGCATGGTTTTATTGAAGTAAAAATATTAAAGAAAGTAAGAATTGTGAAATCATTTATCATACATAAAGGGGGATATTCTGTGGTAGGTTTAATAAAATTGTGTAGATGCTGTATTGTCCCGGGAATCCTATACGGATTAGAGGCATTCAGAGAAAAAGAAGTGAAATGGTTGCAAAACCTTGAAGGGGAAATGTGGAGATACCTTCTCAGTTTGCCTAGCTGTGGTCCTCTGAAGTTATCTGTTGCTAAACAGGATTAATGTTGCTCCAAATCTCTTGTTTGATCAGATGGGGAGTCTTTTTACTCAAAGCTATTGTATGTGGGACAGGAGGGCGAATCATTATTAATAAGCTTCTTGAATATGACTAAAGGCAGCATGATTAAATTAGTATTTGAGAAGATGAGAGTCGCAGTTTCTTTGCTCAAATTGAATTTAATATTGATTATCCCCTGATTTTAGCTTGGGCAATCAAGGTAATATAACAAAATCAGCTGACATCAACATTAGCCTGTAAAAAACAGTTTGCTGAATATGTCACTCAGGGTTTTCAGTTCCCCCATCCTTTTAACTGTATGATAAAATGTAATAATAGAATGATTAGAGATTGTATTCTTTGCATGAGAATCAATCAGTTGCGAATCAAAGATGTTGCTGGGGCGAAGCAGACGATTCCCTGTGATCAACAGAGATGTAGTCGCTGTAACAAAAAGATCAAAACTATACACCATGTTTTAATTGAATGCCCCTTTTTAATAGCTAATTATATAAGGTGATATAAGGGTTTTGTACATAGACCCGAAAATTTTGGATCAGATCGGTTTTAGAGTGTGATCTTTTCAGGAGATGTTCTGGTAATTACAACAGCAGTGTTTTATATATGGAAAGAGTTTATAAATTGAATTTAGAAAGCAGCCTTGATTGTCAGTGGTGATCTTTCTAGCTGACAAGAGAGTTTCCATGTGATGCGGAAAGGAGTTACTGTTTTGAATGCAAATGTTATCCTTTGTAGGAAGATAATATGCACTTTACTTCACACTGGCTATGTTCTGTTTTAATCGATTGTATATATGAATCCTATATTTTACTTATTGTATGAATGTATTATTTTCTTTTTTTGCTTGTTGTACATAGCTGTGTCTAAGGTTTGTATTTAACTAAGAGCACAATTTGTTTAAACAGTTAACATGCCTAACACAGCACACATTCACAGCACAACCTAGTAACCTTCACCAGAAGTTAACCTCTGTATCAGAGTCGCACAGCAGTCACACAGCAGTGTACTATGGATATGCAAGTTAGCCTACAAGCTTGCTTTTGCTCCATATGAGGAAATTGTCATTATTGTAGAGGGCAGTGCTATTTCACACATAGCTTTATCACCCCTACACTGACAGTTTTCGAGGATGCAACAAACAACCACATATGCATTTCACTCATTTTGGAGATCACAAGTGCAATGCACATTGGCATCCATGAGACATCGGGACATCTTCACCAAATAGCATGAATATTATGATGGGTTTGAAAACAAGAAAAAAATGTTTTACCTGCAGTGTAATAGGCGATTTTGGTTAAAAAGCCACACATGAACGGTACCACCTATTAGCCATTCAGGTTATAGCCACACAGCAATGCCCAATGGGTTAGCTAAAAAGCTTGATTTTAACTCCATATGAGGTAATAGTGGACAGTGCTACAATATTGCAAGGGTCCCCCTTTTGTTTTGAACCTAGTTTCAATATTCTTTCTAGCGGCCCCATGTGAGCCATTGCACTCTAACCCCAGGTGTTACCTTGAAGGCAGTGTTTGTGTTAGCGATAATGTAGGCCAGATGTTGGAGAGAACAAATCACTTTGTGTAGTGATCATTCAGATCCAGTTTTCAGTAAAGATAAGATCTCCGTGAGGGTTAGGCCGTTCCTTCCTATTGTCAGTGTTTAAATTCCACCCTGTCTAGAAGATGCATCTTTCTTTTTTGTATTCTCCCTTACCCATTTAAGACAGAGGAGCAATTTCATGTTGGGATTCCCATGATAGCTCATAGTTTCTATATGTTCACTACAGATTAGTTCTAAATTGATCATATGCTGATCTTTGGGTTGGCTGAAACGAAAAATGTCCAAGTGATTAGCAAGTAGTCAATCTCCCATTGCATGGTGATTTGTATTAAAATAAGCTAAGCTTACTTGGTCGGAAGTGCTTATACTCTTTAAAACACATTCTACCAGCAGTTAGATGAAAAGCACTGCCCCACGGAGTGGAGTGTTGGCATTCGCAAAGTTGGATTTGTTAAACACATTTGTCAAGCAATATTGTCTGAATTCCCTAGCATGGGTGGATTCTCACTTTGGGTGTACTTCAGAAGGGTCTCTTTTGATACTGTTTCCTGGCATACTGCCCTCCTTCCAGATGTATTCCTGCTTTGAGACTTTGAGGAGATGGGGTGTGAGTGGTAGAAAGGTATCTATTAGAAAAAAAGTTACTTACATTCAGTGAAGTTCTTTGTATGTATGCAGCATTCCTCCTACCAAATACTCGCTAACCTGCCTTCCCTTCCCTCTATCAGATATCTTTTAACCTAATGTGACAGTTTTTCCATATTGTAGAAAGGTTTCCGTGTCCAGTCTATTCCTGTTTTTCGTTCAAAATGTGGACACCCTGTCAGAGGAATAATACATCCTTTGGTAAAACATAACTTTTTTTCATCGGTTGGATTGTGAGGATGATGTTGGGTTCTCAATTGGGTGCAAGTATTGTTCTGGTTGTATTCTCAATAGCATTCTAAAAATGGTGCTGGGATTCAGGACTGTGTGAATGTTGATCAAATCAGAGTATGATTATAATCAGGATCTTAGGTGGCTTTTTTTTCTTATCACTTGTGCTTTTTTGCTCCAGACTCTTTCCATTGAAGCTTGTGAAGTTATCCATCAGTGATGTATCAATGCGACAAATAAAGCTGAAACTGGCAAGTGGTCGCAGCTTCTACCTACAGCTGCATGCCCCGCCAGATAAAGAGGACGACCTGTTCCAGCGATGGATGCGGCTCATCTACCTCCTTCAGCCAACACCCAGCCACATACAAATAGCTAAAGATCACGAGTTCATGGTGGATACAGCGAGCAGCCCAGCACAGGTGAATAGCAATTGAAAGTGCTAATTACCATGTAGGTGTGGTCATTAAATGATGAGCCTTACACCTACAGAGAAATATTATCACGGTGAGTACAGCCTGTGATACACTAATCCAGATACAGCCTCATATGCTGGAAAACACCCTCTTACTTGTCGGCCATTGGTATTTATGTTTCCACCATATGATCTGATTCGGCACCAAGGACAATACCAAAGCCCCATATGAGACTGCCTAATTGAGGTTCATACAGTCCTGGCTAACCAGAGCTATTTGGCACATGGTTGGCAAGACATTCATATTTAGATCTCCTGTTTTTATGAGCCGATAGTGATCACAATTTACTCTTGTTTGATGATGTGTTTGTTTTCCTGTGTGTAGTGAGTATATGGTTATAGTCCTAGTCGCAAGGAGGCAGGTGGTCACATTTACCCTGATTAGTCCTATTGTTGACACCCAGAGCTTCCACATCCAGGATAGAGTGATCCTCTCTAGTGAACATCTGTGTACTGCAGCAAAGGAGTTTACATCTTTGTGATATAAGGCATTGATTATGAGGGCTTAAAGTCGTACTGCTGTTTTCACAATTATCTCAGAGAGATGGGGGGTAGGTAGCAATACATTCTGTGAAGATCAACTAGCATGTTCAGGGAGGTATCAAACTACTCCAGCTCTGGTTTAATTACTGAACTGTGAGATATGTGTGCAGACTGCTGTTATGGGTTTAAATCTTGAGCGAGCCAAGTTGGCCCATTCAACTTCCTCGGGGCTGATAAATTGATAAATTGAAGTAAATTGAGTACCATTAAGTGACAGGAATAACGCATTATATTCTGTGGATTATTACTGTTATACTGTTAGTTTTACATGCTCAAATAATTGTATTGCATACTTGTCCAAAATAATTCACAAGATCAATGGAGTAATTGCTTGGAAGTTATTTTACATGGTTTCTCCTAAAATGCAGCAGTCACTGATGCCTTTGTTTACCTCAGGGATAACCTTGACCTCATTACTGAGAGGCCAAAACACGGGAATCGGCGGAGGTGCTTATTTCTGAAGCTAATATTCATAGAAGGAGAAAAGCAAGTGGAGTTGCATCCATTTTGTCAAGTCTGCAGTGTCTGCTTCATAGGATAAGAGTAGAGTTCAACCCATCAGATGAAACCATGTAAAAGTAAACAAAATAGGCATTAAATATACAGCCCTTGGAGTTTATGTGTTAATGTATAGTGGTAACATCATCTCTGAAGCAGAAAATGTCTTTGGTGTACGTACAGGTGAGCCAGAAGGACTGCAAGGATAGGGACCTGCAGTGGTGTGTCCACAATGAGATTTCTGCAATGTGATGATCTCAGATCTCAGCGTGGAGGTGCAAAGTAGTAATTTTGAAAAAAAGGAACATCTGAAAGGAATGAGATGGGCTATAAGAATATCGGACTTCGAGCTCCATATCTTCCGAACTCCATCACTCAGCTCTTCTGCACACTCTGTTGACTCATTTCACTGTTTCTGTGCCTCTTCCACTGTCCCTCCCGAACCTTCTGAAATCACTAAGCAAAAATTCAAACCAGAATTTATTTCCTCTTGTGTAGACTTAACTAGAGCATCCCTTCAAGCTCTCCTCCCACCTCATGTCGCTCCACGGAATTGGAATTTCAGGAGTTTTTTTGGCATTGGAAGTTCATTTTGATCATCATTCTCCCCTTCCCTCCTTCGCTCACTAGTTTCCAAGGCCTCAACTATGGATCTTGACTACCATCCAGCAACCAAGGGTAAGCATGCACCTCACCCTGCATCACTAGAGTAAACCCCCACTCTCCCATTCTCCTTGGTTTCTACAAGGAGCCACTTCTTGGTCTTGCGACTGCCCTGGATTCAAGCAAGTCCTACTATTACTCCCCTCTCATCCTCACATGCCTTCCATGACACAGTGACATTGTTGTCTCTTTCAACACACTCGCTTACCTGACTCTGAGATGGCAAATTTGCTTGCATCTTCACCGAAATCTCTAAAATATGGGGCACCCTGTCACCCTCCTATCTCACTGTCACGGTTCCGAGTCCTGGTTTGCCTCAACTGCGGAAACAGCGTATATCAGCCACTTCTTTCCTGCAGCGTTGGTGGTTGCCATGGCACTTAGGCAGACGCTACATGCGCAAGCGTTGTATTGTAGATGTCTCCTGCTGGCGTTGGGTTACTATAGCATCACCATGGTTACCCGATGCAACTAGTAACGTCGGCACGCCGCGCCCTCTTTCCTGGTCCTTTAAAGAACCACCGCTTATTGACGCTGTCACCTCTGATTGAAATAAGTATATGCGTGCTTTGGCTCCCGTGTTTTTTGTTTTTGTATTACTCTCCTCGACCCCTGTTTATGCTTAAAGGATTTGGTTTGGACCTCGTTTCTGTACCTTTGCTCTCCCAATTACCCAGTAACAAACCTTGATGTGCCTTGGGCTGCTTTTTGAACTATCCCTTGTTGTAATTGTTCTGTAGATTTGTGGATCTTGATTTTCGCCTGGAACTCTCTGGGCCAAGTTGTGCACTGGACTTTAGATGCTGTGCTGCTTCATTGTGCACCACCCCGTTGTTAGGCCGTCCTCGTGCCGCCCGGGCATAGGACCTTACGAACCTTATTAAGCTTACTTACCTTCCTTCCTGTCCTCTTTTGTTTTCTTTTTCCCTGGAGCTCTATTGCAGCCATTACAGCCATTAGTCTCCTTTCTTTGCACACATAGGTAAGGTAAACAATCAAGGTACCTTATATTCTTATGTTATTTCTACCGCCCGAGTCATTTCCTGTTTCTTTGCTCCCTTGTCCACTTAGAGTGTAAACCGAGTCCTTCTGCACACAAAGGAAACCCGAAATCCTGGCTAACACCAGGCATCACCAGGTTAGTACTGATCTAATTTCCTACATTGCATGTGTACATCATTTTTTTTATTGGCATTTTATGGTTTGCAATTTAGAAAACCTTTTGCCATTCATCTCAACATTATTTTAAGATTATTACTCAACTTCGTTCATTACGTATATAAATATATGTGTTAAAACAAATTCAAACCAAATTAACAAAATTTCATCAACTTTCAGAATCAAAAAAAGTCTTAATACTAAAGGTTCTCCTTAGGTCACTACCACTAGGCCATTTTCTTCATCTTTTCTTCATCTTTGATTAGTAGCAAATTTGATGGAAAGATGTTAAAGCGCAAGCGCATGTATTGCATTCTTAGGAAAAGGTTCGGAAAGATTTTAACATATCCTTGTAGGTTATTTAATTTTCGTAGCCAAGACCAGAAATCGTCACAATGCTTGTATGTATAGATCAATTCTTGCGTGTCTATCCAATCATTAATGTACAACTTTTTTTATCCTGCTCGGATCCTGAACTAAGGTTTCCTCCGATTAATTGATTAATTGATGAAAAATGTTCTTCCAGTCTTTCAATTGTGTTCCCCTCTTATCGTATAATGCTTTCTTTAAAGTAGCAAATCCGCCTTTTGGTGTTTCTTCGATACATGTACGATAAAAGGAAATTGATTTCCAGAGGGCAAAGCTAACTCTCTTCTAACAATGGCTATTGGTATGCTCTTTGGCAAACCCAATACGGTTTTCCAGAAAATACCTTCTAGTCATGTCCACAGATCTTCTGGTAGCATAAATGATGTTTCTGCACCATAGGTCAGGATTGATGTAACTTTTAGTTGATAGAATTGTACCAAAGGAATTAATGAATAACGGAAATATTTTCTTAGTATTATTCGTCCTTGAGCTGCCAGAGTTTTGGCTTTTTTCCGCAAGGCCTGAATTTTCGGTGCTTCGCTTCTGCTGTTATTAATACATATTCCTAAGTAAGTAAGTAAGTAAAGTAAGTAAAGTCTCTTACAATGCTAATTTGCTGTCCTTATAGGAACAAAGACTGTCTCTGTTTACTTCTGACTTTATTTCCTGTGCCAAATATCATTATCCTCGATTTTCCAGTATTAAATATTAAGTTGTTGTTGTCCAAGTAAGTTTGGAGGGAATCAAGCTGTATTTGGAAGCCAGTTGGGGTCTAATTAAGACTATATCGTCAGCGTAAAGGAGTTTTCCGATGGCGTTATCTGCTATCCTTGGTGGAAAAAAGCGTCTATTGTCGAAGGCATCGTCAATATCGCATATAAATAGGTTGAAAAGTTCTGTCTGGTGCCAGAGTGCAACCTTTTTACCAACCCACTTTAGTGACGATGGCCTGGTAGTTGTAATTTCAATTGATGTTTCTTGATGGAGGTCCTAGATGTTGTTCAGAATTATTCTTGGGCATTGCCACTGTTCCAATTTTGACCACAATGTATTCCTTCGGATGGAATTGAAGGCTTTTGAAAGGTTCACAAAGGTCAGATATATTTTACTGCCCCTGTTATGTATTTTTTTTGCCTTTAACAAGGTTATCAGAAACATGTTAAGCGTCAGGCAATACCTCTAACAACCCGGCCTGACAGGGATCCAAATGGCCCGACGCCATTCGTTCGTACATCATTGAATCAGTACTGAGACCTATCCTTATCTCCACAGCTTGGTGTATGCCTGGTTGCACCTTTACTCTTTCATTTGATCCTCACCTCAGTTTGTATTCAAGAAATGAACAGAGGTGTGTATCAAGGGGAAGGTCACCCTCGGTGAGGAGATCCAGTCATTTTGTTTGGGTTTGCAAAATCACTGGAGTGAACATTGGGTCCATTTACCCGTTCCTTGGTGAGTTCTGACACTCACAATCTCTCGCCTCATCCTTCCTTTGTGCCATCTTCACTCATTCTTTCCTCACTAATTGACATTCCACCAATCACCCAAGCTTAGCTGACACCTATCGTCTGGGCTGCCAACCCCTCTGTCCCCCTGCTGACCCATCAGCACTACAAATATTCAAATAGCTGACACCCCTCCCCTTCTCCTACCGCTCATGTTTCTTTAACCTTTCACATTCCTCTGGTATCCTCCCAGCCTTGGGTGACCAGCACTATACTAATTTTGAAGAAACCTACCACTGAACCCAATAACCCACCCAACTATTCGTCCATCTGTCCTCATCCTCACTATTTCAAAGATCTTGATTGGGTAGTCTTCCACCACATCACAAAGAGTCAGTGAACTCCCTCCAATCTGGCTTTTGCAGGAGACACTCCACAGAGACAGTGCATGTCCATGTCTCAACTCCCTTACTAAGCCGTGCCCTGGATATCTGTCGTCTAACCTCATTCTATTTGAACTCTCTGACTCATTTGACACAGTTGACCATCCCTTTCTCCTGCAGGCTCTCTCTAATCATAACTTTCAAGGTACCCTCCTTCCTTGGGTGGCCCCCTATCTGACTGAATTCTCCTTTAGACTGACATCCTTTGCCACCCACCTCCTGTTAGGGGTCCTGCAATGGTGCGTCATTGATTCCCTCCACTGCTCCTATCTCTGAAAAGTCATCTCCTCTTTTGGATTCTCATATCATCTGTTTGCTGGATACTCAAATATTCTTCTCCTTACCCTCCTTCAGTCCTTTGCTGATCTCTGGCATCACTAATGCCGATCTGCTGTCCATCATTGGATGGTGCTCTGTTGCTTGATGCTCACATCCTCCATATCCGAAGATACCTTTCACTGGCCTCGATGTCCAGACGCTTATTCCACATCTATTTCCTTTCTTCCCTAACCTCCTTTCTCATTTATTTTTCTTTTTGCAGTCTTCCAATGGGACCCACAACATATATGCACACTGTTTTGTGATCCTGATATATGTTTAGTGAGTTATCAGTGGGTCTTGTGTGCTTGGAACTGGTTTGGACTTGGCAAGAGAAAATGATGATCAAATTAGGATTCATGGAAGGAGCTGGGACAATAATTCAGGGGTTGAATCTTAACCAGATACTGTCTAAATATATGCATGGAAGGGTGTGGCAGTATGCATGTTTAACACCTGGGGAACTTAAAAGTAAATGACTGCAGCACCACTACTACACTTTGTATTTGTTTTGTTAATATGGATCTCTAAGGAAATCCAGGCCTTTGTAACGCTGCAGTGGAGACCCCGATGTTAAAGGCCTGGGGGAACCCAGCCACTGTCCCTGCTGTGAACCAATACCTGGCACAGAAACACCATTTAGCCTTCTTTTCCACTCGTGCCTGCACTGGGAGCTTCGTGGTCCAGACTACGACAGCCAACCTTAAGACATAATGTTTCCCTCTTTGCCTTCTGACAGGGGAAGCAAGAGACTGGATGCATGGATGGGGACGCAAGATGTTTGCCTCAGGTAGCCTTGCCCTGCGGGTGGTGAACGCTTCTTGTGCCTTGGCTAAGTTTTCTTTTGGTCTCTGGATGGTGGTTTCACAGATTGCTGAAAACCTTGTGCTCGGTGACATGAGAGATTGCTTTGGTGCGGATGGTAGAGAGGCTGCACACTAGATATTACAGTTGGATCTTGACATAACAGACTGCGTGGCACGTACCTTGGCCACTGGCACTGTCATGAGGAGACACTCCTGGATGTAGACCTCAAGGCTTCGCTCCAAACTTTTAGTCAAGGCTTATGCTCAAGGCTCAAGCCTCATGCTTCCTTTGAGAAAATGATGGTGATGTTTGTTGACACACAAGGCTTGTCGGCTTCTTCCAGACCACAGATTCAATTTGAATGTATTGACATCCTGAATGAGGGCCCACAAAGAGAGACCTTACTACTTTTTAATGCAGTGGATGCCCAGTGTTAAAGGCCGAGGGGAAGCCAGCCTCTGTACCTGCTGTGGACTAAGACCTGGCACAGAAACACCATCGGGAACTCTCAGAACCAGCCTTTCTTTCCACTCATGCACATACCTTGACCAAGAAGACTGTCATGAGGAGAAACTCCTGGATGCAGACCTCAGTTATTCACTTTAGACGCTTAGTCAAGGCTCCGGAGCATGCCTTTTGATGGACATAACCTGTCCAGAGCCAAGGCTGAAGGATCCCTTCAGAGGTTGCATCCTTTTAAGGCCACAGCAAAGTCCAAGGTTCTGGAAGTTCAACAGCCCCCACCTTCCACCAAAAGGAGGAGTTGATTTGTAACCCTTTCCTCACTATGCACATTGCACTAGAGGATAGGTGCACCCAGGCAAGCAGCAGCCAAGCTGTCTCACTGGAGAAGAGGCTGTGATGTCCGAGAGAAGGCATTGCCGTCCCAGCAGTGCCCTTTCCCACCCCAGGAATGAAACCTTTGTGACAGGGACTTACAGTGCCATACCCAAGTGGAGGTGGGGAGGAATTTCGCTGTATGGTGAGAAGTAACATTGTACTATGTCTGACGCCTTCACCTTGCAGGTCATGGATCAGGGTTACTGTCTCTCCTTTTCTCAACACACTGTAGGCCTTCCTCTTACCAGTCCCCCTATTCTTCTGAACCCTCTCCTGTTGGAGAAAGTTTGTCAGCTTCTGGTGAATGTTGCCATACAACCTGTACATTTCCTCAGAATGAGGCTGGGGCTGGTATTCCCTTTACTTTCTGGTTCTGAAGAAAGACAAGATCATACTTCTCACAAATATGCTGCTCTTGAAAATCTAGCTGTGCAAGGACAAGTTCAAGATGGTCATCCGGGTCCAAATTCTCCAAGCCCTTGATCTAAAGTACTAATTGGTTTCCCTGCAGCTTCAGGACACCTACTTTTATGTGCCAATCCATCGCAAGTACAGGAAGTGCCTGCGATTCGTGGTGGGGTCTTCATGCTACCAATTTAACGTTCTGCCATTAAGCCTTCCTTCAGAAAACAGGTGCAGACTATTGAACAGTTTGGTCTTCTCCCTGAACTTCAAGAATTCCTACATGCCACCGTCCCAGTCCGTCCAATTTATTAGAGCAGTTTGGACACTCGCCTGGGCAGGGCTTTCCCACCCGAGGATCGAGTGACGAACATCTTCCAGATGGTTGATGTTCTCCAATCCCGGGAACTGGTTCTGGGTTCAGCTTACTGGATCTCATGTGGTCCACTATTATGCATGAGGTCACTTCAGTGGCTACTCCATTGTCAATGGTCTCAGTTTCAGGTGAACAAGTCAGTCCTTTTGTAGGACTCAGACAATGTGTCCCAGGACTTTATATGGTGGTCCCTGCAAAACAACATGTTGAAATGGCCTTGCTTCGGCAACACTGTCCCCCAACTGACGTAGTCACAGATGGTCCTTGAAACACTTGGGCACTTACCTGCTAGATCTGAAGGTGAGCGAACTGTGGTGTCCTACGGGCACTCGAGAACACATCGATTTGCTGGAATTGAGGGTGATCTGGGTAGTCTTGGTTGCCTTCTGGGCATCAGATCGGGGCAAGTGTGTGCTGGTCATAATGTACAACACAGGGGCCATCCATTACATCAACAAAAATGGGGTCCTTACCTCTGCGCAGAGACGCAATGTGACTGTATTTCTGGGCTGTTGAGAATGGTGAGTCTCTGATAGCTTCCCATCTAGCTGTGCCTTAGAATGTCATAACGAAGGGCTTCAGCAGGCAGCCATCGGCCTCCCACAAGTGGGAGCTTTGTCAGGATGTTCTGGAGGATATCTTTGCCTTTTGTCAGACTTTTCAGGTGGACCTCTTTGACTCCAGTGTCAACAGGAAGTGTGTTCAGCTTTTGGGAATTTCCTAAGCAGCAAGCACTGGGGGATGCACTGACAATCCAGTGGAACATTGATCTCCTCTGTGCATTCCTCCAATCCCTGTCATACCGCTTGTTCTGAGGAGGCTTTGTCTGTTTGGGCCCACGTAGCTGTTTTTTGCTCAGAACTAAACACAGAGGACCTGTTCCCAGGGAGCTTCTGGACATTTCCATTTGCCCTCCGTAGCACCTCCTGTTGAGAGTGGATCAGCTCTCTCAGTCGTCAAGGCAGGTGCTTCACCTGAACCTTAGCAGCTTGAACTGCTAAGGCTGCTGGGAGGCTGAGATACAAGGACTGAGATTTGCAGCTTGGAGGCCACCCGCTAAGTCCATTTATGCCAGCAGGTGGCATACATTCTCGGCTTGGTGATATGATATGGCATTTATAACGCGTCTATACACAAGTGTGTCAAGGCGCGACCATAGGGTGTCGGGAGATGGATCTGGACCCTTTTACCTGTCCTACCTTCTCTGATTTGGATTTTGTATTTGTTGGCCTGGACTGGCCTACAAATGAGCACTATATATGGCCGCCATATCAGTCTTTAAAAGGACCAATGAGCAAGGCTCTTTCTTCACGATCCCCATTGTTATGTCGTTTTTGCAGGGATTGTACACCCATTCTCCCCAATGCCATTTTATTGCTCCTGCGTGGGATTTGAATTTGGTGTTGACTTTCTTGATTGGTGATCCGTGTGGGTCTGCATTATTGTCTTTCAGATTGCTTGCCTTTATGTGATTTTCCTGGTAGCTATCACTTCTGTGAGATGGGTGAGCGACCTGCAGCGTTATCTATTAAACCTCCGTACTTCTTTTTCCCAAGGAAAGGTGACTTTGAGGGTGAGACTGTCCTTCCTTCTGAAGGTGGTCTCAGATTTACACCTGTCTTAATAGATTCAACTTCCTGTATTTTTTCCTCAGCCTCACTGATCCCAGGCTGAGGAGTGATTTCATTGGCTGGACCCAGTGCAGGCCCCCAGCTACTACATTTTACGGATGAGGGACGTCAGGCAAGATGGTCAGCTTTGTGTGCATTATTCTGGTGCCTATGTTGGCAGGGCTGTGACTAAAAGGACCCTGTCAAGGTGGAGTATCCTCTGTATCTCCAAATACTACGAACTGGCTGGGAAAGATCTACCTGATGGTCTCATGGAACATTCGACTCAGCCTGGCTGCCACTTTCTCCCTGTAGAGGGGGGTCACTGTTTGGACATTTGGCAGGCAGCTCTGTGGCCCTTGCTGCACACATTCTCCAAATATTACTGCTTGGATCCCCTTTCAGAACAGGATGCTCGCTTCGGCAGAGTGGTCCTCCACAGTTTTCTGGTGTAGGTGGTGTGCTTTCTGTGTTAGGTGGTGTGCTCTTGCTCTCCTCCCTCCTCCAGGTCAACGTACTGCAACAAAGCCTATCATAGATGAGGAATCAGTGGGTGGAAGGAATCCATTAGATGAACACATGACTTACCTCTAAGTCCTGTTCTTTCTGTTGCATGTTCCTCACATGGATTCCTCATCGCCCTCCCAACCTGGCCGTCTGGAGGAAAGCATTTACTCTTTATCTGTTCTGCCATCCCTCAAGGGCTAAGTGCTAGGGAAAAAGGCAGAACTGAGGTCATGGTGCACAGTGGCTCTAGATATACTTGCCCCAATGTCATGTAGGGCGCAGGCATGTAGAGGCACTGAGCGTAGATGACTGTGAGCCGTGCTGCACCCTCTTGCAGAATTTATTTTCCCAAATATAGCTGCCTTAGAGATAGAGTATCATAGATGAGGAATCCATGGGAGGAGTTTCCATCAGAAAGACCATTATCAAGAAGTAAGTAATTTGTTCTTTGGTTGCATCTCCTTAAATAAAACACCATCGTGTACATAAATCCAAGTTTACATTTATGTGTGTGGGTAACGTCTAAATATCTTCTATAGTGCTGTGCAGCAGAGAGACTGAGAGGCTTTTCAGAAATGAAAACCAACATTTTTGTTTTGTTCAATGAGAGCGATTTCCGAAGTAATATGGAGGGAAGCCCAAAATGAAAAGTGCAAAAATTATATTTTGAGGGGGAAAAGGGATATAAGGCTACAGGTGGTGACGGGGAAAGAGGACCACATGTGCAGTGGGGTATTTTAGAGTGTGCATAAGGGAATGGAGTGTGCGGATCAATGAAAGAGCAAGGTGACACATGATGAGTGTCAGGGAGAACAGGGATATTTGTTTCATTTTGAAGCATTTTCCCGTTACGCGAGAATCTGTAAATGCTACTTTACCGTGGGAATCAGCATAATCTGTAGAACCTCGCGAATGATTATCAGGAATGATGTACATGTGAATAGCACCAGGAGTTATTGTTGGCATGAGAAATTATTGCAGGAATACGAGGGGAAAAAGGGATACAATCAATAGCCTATGTACCACTGGGACTTGCCGATTGTTTTTTAAACCTGCACAGAGGTGGGATCAGAACTTATAGGCGGGGCATATAGGTCTTTTTTAACAATTGGTGCAACATGTACAGTGGACATGGCCAAAGTCCATGGCCACTGGCCAGCTCCAATGGCCACTGGTTATGGCGAAGCCTGCTGCCAGCGGAACTTGTGGCTGCCAGCTAGGTCCCTCTATGTTTTATAATATTTTGTGCAACATGGATAGTGGGCACAGCCAAAGGCTGTGACCATTGGGCCATAGGACAAGGACAGTGGCCCCAGACATTACTGTCCATGGACTTTGGCTATGCCTAGTGGGATCTGGTTGGGTACTAAGAAGCCAGGTATGGGCTTCGGCTGGTAGACTGGGGTCAGTGGCCATGGCCTTCAGCCATCGCCAATGGCCTTCCCTCTTTTAAAATCGTTGGTGCAACTTGCATGGCCACTGCCATGCCTAGTAGGCCCAGATGAAACTAGAGTATAACAATGGTGCAAGGTTCTACAGATTATGCTGTTTCCCACGGTAAAGTAGCATTTACAGATTCTCGCGTAACAGGATAGCAGGAAATTGCTGCTATTTTCCATCTGGCACACATTGCACTTACCTTTGCTGCTCGCTTGTTCTTAATATATTTTAAAAGTCGTGTTGAATGTTTTAGGGAACTATTTCATTTTTTTATTGACTCGTTCTACATGCTCTTCTCCCCCGATTGGTTTAGTTGTGTTTCTACATCTCCTTAAATAAAACACCATGGGGTACATACATCCAAGTATGTATATACGTGTGTGTAACATCTATATATCTTCTATGGTGCTTTACGTCAGAGAGACTGAGAGGCTTTTCAGAAATGAAAGTTCCGCCATTTGTGTTTTGTTCAATGATTGCGATTTCCACAGTAATATGGAGGGAAGCCTAAAATGAAAAGTGCAAAAAATTATATTTTGAGGGGTAAAAGGATATAAGGCTACAGGTGGGGAGGGGGAAAGAGGACCACATGTGCAGTGGGGTATTTTAGTGTCTGCACAAGGGAATGGAATGTGCGGATCAAGAAAAGAGCAAGGTGACACTTGGTGAGTGTCGGGAGGACAGGGATTTTTTTTAATTTTCAATCTTTTTCTGTTATGCGAAAATCTGTAAATGCTACTTTACTGTGGGAATCCGCATAATCTGTAAAACCTTGGGAATGATTATCAGGAATGATGTCCGTGTGAATAGCACCAAGAGTTATTGTTGGCATAAGAAATTATTGCAGGAATATAAAGAGGGGAGAAAGTGGGTACAATCAATAGTCTATGTACCACTGGGACTTGGCTATAGTTTTTCAAACCTGAACAGAGATGTGATCATATCTTATAGGCGGGGAATATATGTATTTTTTAACAATTGGTGCAACATGAATAGAGGACATGACCAAACCCCATGGCCACTGGCCAACTCCAATAGCCACTGGTCATGGCCGAATGCTGCCGCCAGAGGACACTGTGGCTGCCAGCTAGGTCCCTCTATGTTTCATAATATTTGGGGCAACATGGATAGTTGGCACGGCCAAAGGTTGTGACGAGTAGGCCATTGAACAAGGGCAGTGGCCACTGACATTGCTGTCCATGGATGGACTTTGGCTATGCCTTGTGGGATATGATTGGGTACTAGGAAGCCAGGTATGGGCCTCAGCTGGTAGGCCGGGGTCAGTGGCCATGGCCTTCAGCCATCACCATTGGCCTTCCCTCTTTTAAAATCATTGGTGCAAGATGTATGGCCACTGTCAATACCGAAGGCCATGCCTAGTAGACCCAGATGAAACTAGAGTATAACAACTGTGCAAGGTTCTACAGATTCTGCTGATTCCCACGGTAAAGTAGCATTTACTGATTCTTGCATAATGGGGAAACAGGAAATTGCTGCTATTTTCCATCTGGCACACATTGCACTTAACTTTGCTGCTAACTTGTTCTTAATTTATTTTAATAGTCATTTTGATCGTTTTAGGGAACTATTTCATTTTTTGATTGACTTGTTCTACATGCTCTTCTCCCCCCGCTTGGTTTCGTTGTGTTTCTACACATTTAACTGCTTAGTTCACGTTGGTGCAGTACGGAACGACATTTTCCATCTGTCTTGTAGTTCTGGCGTGCATTTTGTGATCCCCTGGTGCGTTCGCGCCTGCACGAAGCTGGGCTACTGTAACAGCCTCTATCTTAATCTGCCTGCCTCCACACTCCGCCCTCTGCAACTCATCCAGAACAGAACTGCGAGGCTTGTCCTTGGCCTCAAGCCCAGGGACCGTATCTCTCCAGGACTGAAATCTCTACACTGGCTCCCAGTGGCTGCGAGGATAAAGTTCAAAACCCTCTGCATTGTCCACAAGGCCTTCTGGGGCCTGGGGCCCAAATACCTTCAACTCTCTCTTCCTAAATATCTTCCTTCCCGAGCCCTTCGCTCATCCGTCTCCAACTCCCTCAGGGTCAGCCGCTTCTCGAAGCAACAAGCTGGTGGTAGATCTCTCTCCGCGGCAGGGGCCTCCCTCTGGAACAGCCTTCTTGCCCCCCTGAAACTTGAGGAGAACCATCTCCTGTTCCGGAAGCACTTCAAAACCTTCCTCTTTGCTTCTGCTTTCTCTCTCCCTCTCCCCTGCTAATTCTTCGCTGAAACTGCACTGAATCTGCAACTGGGCCACTCTCACCGACCTCGGTCCTGGGCCCAGCCACTCTCCACTTGCACTGCCTCCCTGGCAACCCCTGCACTGCGGGACTGTCTCTGTATCCCTACAGCCCCCCCTTCCCAGCACCTGTCCTGCACTTACCTTGCACTTGCCACCATCTGGCCCTTTTATTTATTTATTCTACTTACCTTGTACTGCACTTCCCCCTCCCCTTCCCCATGCACCTCTCCCTTCCCCCTACCTCTGCACTTGCGCGATCTGAATGACACCTGGCCTAGTAGGATCGTTGTCTGTCTTCCCCTTGTTCCCCCCTCCCTGCCTCGTCGCGCCTTGAAACACTTGTATATAGGCGCGTTACAAATGCCTTATCATATCATATCATATCACGTTCGCAACAAGCCTGTTAGTGCTTGTTTTTGTCCGTGGTGGACGCATGTCTCCTTCTTAGAGGCATCCATGTATTCCGTCTCTTCTAATTGTATATACCATTTGTATCATGTCTTCTGATCATGTAACCACAATCTCGGACTCACCTGGTTCCGTTAGTGGACCAGTTAATCCTCTATCTTTACAAATAGAGCATAAGTTACATAACCATGGAAATGAAGCAGTGTGTTCTAATTCCGCACTTCGTTGTTCACTCCTAAACACTCACTCTCTTCTAAAACATGGTACTGAGGTTCACAACATTATTTTAGATTACAGCTGTGATTTCATAGCCATTACTATTGCGCATGACACTCCCTCGGTCGCAACTCTAGACATACCCCCTGAGTTCACAATTTTCAGGGCTGACTGTGCCATTCGTAAGAGTAGAGGAGTTGCCATTCTAGCCTCTTCACCTTAATATACACATCAACACACATGATGCTATTGATGGTTCTGAAAGTATGTTAGCCAAAATTAAGTTCAATGACAGCTATTCTTTAACGGTCATAGTAATCTACCGCCCTCCTTCTGACACACCGTATTTTGAAGAACAACTCATCAGTTTGTTAAACAAACTAACAAAGGCCAACATTCCAGTTATTGTCCTTAGAGTCTTTGATCTGTGGACCAATGACCCAAATGATAAATCCTCTGTTTCTATACTTTGTGCTCTGAAAACTATTGTTTTTTCTCAGCAATGATCAGCTCCCACACACAGAGTGGGCCATACCCTTGACTGGATCTTGACTCATCGTGTTTCTGACATCAACATTACTCACTGTCCGTGGTCAGACCACTATTTAGTAAAAAATCTCAGTTTTGGCTTTTGGTAAGGCTGGTCTGATTGGCAACACTTATTTTTCCGGAGTCTTTTTCCTTCCTTCTTATAGTTACTAGGACTTAACTGTCGCGTCTTGGTGAGTGAGGTGGTTACGAAGCCAAAGAACCACCGGAAATATCAGACAAACAGAATATTCACACATACAACTTTGTGTACATACATAGCATGAGCCCTGATTTGAAAAAAGCGTCCTGAGCCGAAACTCGTGTCATCACGAAGGGCCATCATATGACTTCTTTTTCTTATATTAAATCTATGAAAAAACAAATCTAGCGCAGTCGTATGTGGGAATATTCTGTTTGTCCACTATTTAGTAAACTTTGCCTTTTCTCCACCTTGTTCTTCAAGTTCCTCAAAATCCATTCTACGACAGTATGCTACTGCTAGGAACCTCAAAAAATGAACACCCCAATTACTCTCCTCTCAGCTGCTGTCAAAACCTGGGCCCGCACACACTTTTATTAAATCTGATGATCTGGCACATCATCTTACCCATACTGTCACCCATATTTTGGACACACATGCACCCAAAAAAAACTTGATTAGTTAAACCTATTAGCAACAAAAACACCTGGTTTGATGACTTGATTGCCAGTCTTAGTCGTCTTAAACGAAAGGCAGACAGAGAATGGCCTAAAAACCCTAGCCCCACTCTCCATACTATCTACAAACAATCAGTCATTAATCTCAAACAAGCCATTATGGACACTAAATCCCATAGCTATAACACGAGGATCACTTCTGCCAAATGTAACACCTGTGAACTTTTTTCAATTTTAAAGGAATTTGAAGGTAAATCTCCTGCTGAAACCATGGTACACAAGGATGCTTACTGGTGCCAGTTAGTACATGATGAATTTAATTCCAAAATCTTAGATCATAAAACATCTTTTGATATCCAGTTAAAAAACCCCTTCTGTTACAGCTCACGAGGCCACTCTTCTGAATATGTCTCCACCGCCTAGGCATAAAGAAACACTGCAAACATCTTTTCATTTCCTGCCCTGCTTCGAGGGCCGAATTTGCAAGATTGTGTCAAAAATGAAACCCACCTCTTGTATGGGGTACAGTGGTCCTGCTAGCCTCTTTAAGGTTTGCATTGGCACTTTGGCTCCTTGCGTGACTTGTCTGGTTAATCTCTCCTTCCAGAAAGCAAGTGTACTGGCAGCTCTTAAAGAGTCATTGATTACACCCTTACAAAAAAAATACCCTAGATCCACTTACTGCTAAAAACTATCGACCTATCACCAATGTCCTGTTCCTACTGAAAATATTGGACCGTATTGCCCTCCTACAACTGCTGGATTTCCTCTAGAGCAACAATCTTTTTAACCGGCTTTAGGTCAAAACACGTACCAAAACCGCATTACTCGATCTGAAATCAAGCTTTGCAAGCAATGTAGACAAAGGTAAACCTGCACTTCTTATGTTGCCTGACCTGTCTGCAGCGTTCAACTTAGTCGACCACTCCTGGCTGGTCACTAGGTTAGAGGATCAGGTGCTCTGTTCTTCTTCCACTGCTTAGTGGATTGCACCCTTCCTTGGACCCAGATATGCCAGAGTGGTTGTGGAAAATTTTGCTCTATTCCCGCTTTATTCACCTGCGGGGTACTACAGAGTTCCTGTATCTCGCCAACATTGTTCAATATATATATATATATATATCATGCCTCTTCTTGCTCTTCTGGATGACCTGGGTGTCCAATTTACCAACTGTGCTGACAACACCCAGGTCTTAATGAAACTATCAGGGTGCCATAGTTGGGATACCAGCACTGTGAACTTTGTATATCAGGCCATTTAGGCCTGGATAGTTACTAACTCGCTCACTCTCAATGCAGAAGAAACGGAACTCCTGATAATTGCATCTGGAAATAAAATAAAAAACATGGTCCCGATGAGAGTTTTTGCATAGCCACTAACAACATTAAAGTTGCTAAATCTGCAAAAACATTAGGTATTACTCTAGAAGCTGAGCTTACTATGAATCCCCAAGTTGCTCAGATAAAAGCCTCTTGTAGCTATGTGTCATAACTTCTGGATCAGATACGTCCTTATATTTCCTTACAAAAAAGGCAGTGGTCGAAGTGTATGAAAAGAAGTAGTGGAACTATGTTTCCTGCTGCCCTGCCCCTGCTCCCCACAAACCCAGTCACCGCGTCGCCTCCCACGCACAATACAAACCCCCAAACAAATGCACCTTCTGTTTAAGGGAACGTTCAGTGCAATGCACCGAAGTGCACGTTTTATCTTTTTTCCCACACTTTTATTTTAAAACAAAACCAATCCGGAACATGTTCTAATCCGGAACATTTTCTTTTTAAAATAAAAGTATAGGAACAGTAAAACTTAATTAAAAAAAAATAGAGGAGCACCGCTCCCGCCCACTTTGACACTGAAAATAGGTCTTTATTTGCGAAGGCCCTGGTTAATTCACACCTTGACTTTGGTAACAGCTTGTTGGCTGGAACTGCTAAAGCTAACCTTCAAGTTCTGCAAGTTAGACAGAAAAATGCTGTGAGAGCAGTCTTTGGTCTTTCTCGGGATCACGTCTCTCAAGCCAGACGAGAACTTCACTCGCTTCCTATAAAACACTGCACTCATAATATTTTGTCCCTAACCTATAAATGCTGCAACGCTGGCGCTCCACAGTATTTATCTAACCGACTGTCTGCTATTCCATTAGGACGCTCCTTGCATTCCTATAATCCTACCAAACTGACACAGCCCAGGTTAAAGCTGCCGAGTTTTGGCGGCCCTAGGTTTGACGTACAAGTCCCTTTGGCCTGCAATAAGCTTCCTGACCACCTAAGGCAGGCGAACTCCCTCTCTGAGTTTAAGAGAGGAGTTAAGACCCTCTTTTTTAAAGGAGAGTTCCGGGACTTTTTTTTTATTGTCCCTACGGTTCGGCCATGTGTTTTTAAGCATAACTCGGGAGATCGTGGAAAACTTTCCTATGGACCTTACCCGACTTTTCGTCCATTAACGCACTCGAAATCAGCCGCCATTTTATGATAATCCTATCACTTGCCGCATCGCCCTGGCTCACCTGCTTTTGCGGCACTAAATCAAATCCCCCGCCCCCGAGGCTGACATCAGCAGACGCGTACCGCCCATTTCCCAACGCCAAAGCACGTTTCGTGTCAACAATCGCTGCGCCTCAGCTAATGAAGTGTCGCCATGGAAACGGCAGGACGCCTCTTTCCTCAATAAGTATAAACACACCGTTTCACAACACACAGCAGCAGATTTTCGATTCCATTACTCTCGCTGTGTTACTTTGAGTATTCTGTGACTCGTTTCTGTGCTCTGGTCAGCTACCTTCGTTGATTGTAGCCCGTGTGAACAGATACCAGTACCACCGCTATAAATTATTTTACTTTCTTTACCCCACAATGGCTACAATAATGCCATATATGTACGAGCCCGAGTACACCGAGGAAGAACTACTGGAAAGGCAAGCACGCGAAAACGATGGGGATTCGGACGGCAGTTGGGAGGACCAGTCAACGGATGAAGAGCCTGGACCATGTCGCATGGACGGCGTCTCCACCTGGTGCACGTGCAATCGTTGCGAGCTAATGCCAACTGAGGAGGAGAACTGCTGCTGCCGTGAAAATTCCGGGTGCTTGGCCTACATTTCGGAAGGCGAGCCAAGTCCGCAATGCATCACCGAGCTGCCAGAGTTCAGGGAAGCCTGCCTCTCACGGACAGTGTTGAGGATGATGATGGTGCTTATGCACGAACTTTGCGGCACTGTTCGTCCGCGTAATCCGAGTAACGAGTAAGTATACTCTGGTTGTGATGTCAGTGATGCCACTACTATTTCATGGTCGTCTCCCACATATAAAACTACATCTACATATCATTCGAATGCATGTAAATTGGTTCCATGTTGTGCATTTTCTAGATAGAATTTTTTTCAAAGCAGAATGACATTTTTGTACCTGAATCGACAGTGATAAGAAAGTTGTCATTTTAATACAGTTTGCATCTTTCATTTTCACAGGTGGTACAGGCTGGTGGCCTATCGTTGCTTCACTTGGTGGCTTCACGGGAGGCTCGGACACCGCGTTCGGAGAGTAATACCTGCCTGTGCGGTACTTGCCATTAGACAACATTTCCCCAGCGACAGTGGACAATACCGCGGCTTTTCCCGGGATGTGCTGCAACCGCAACTTTACAATGTGTAATGTTTATTATTTATGTTCAATTGAAATTAAGATCTAAAATAAAACCCAACATATATTTTAACAATGGTTGTTTTGATTTTTTAAATGAATCTAGTGTGTCTCCATTGAATAGTCTTCCTGTGCCTTGTCTTGTCACACCACATGTCTCCGGCCAGCATCCTCCCTCACGCTGGCCGCCCACCTTCAATCCACATAACCGTTGAACCCATATGCAGCAGACATACATATGTTATTTTGCGGGTTGGCATCAAGCCTCCCGGCCTTGCCTCCTCCCCCAAAAATACTTACCACACCACTTTGTTCAGGGTCTCCAGGGTGAACTGCACCCATATATTCTCCTGGGAGGCTGAGGTATTTATAAACTCACCCCCCTGCCTTCCATGTACTAGATCCTGCAGCCTGCCTCTTACATGCAGTTAGATGGCCTCTCCTTGGTGAGGCCCTACGGCAAACGAGTCTTGTCTGCACGACCACCGCCCGCACCGGGGTACTTGCGCTGGCAAGTGGAGCTGTCAGGGAGCGATAAAGGCCAAGAGGTGCCAAAGACCATGTACACTTCAAAGTGGTCTATAGAGCATGGGTTGTTGTTCCCATGTCTACCGCCAGACCCCGTGTCTCCTGCCAAGCATCTCCCCTCACGCTGGACGGCCCCCTGCAATCCACATAAGTGTGTCTCCATTCACGAGTCTTCCTGTGTCTTGTCTGCACGACCACCGCCCCAATCCACCCCCCGCCCTATCAAAGGCAGTTCGCACCGGGGTACTTGCGCTGGCAAGTGGAGCTGTCAGGGAGCGATAAAGGCCAAGAGGTGCCAAAGACCATGTACACTTCAAAGTGGTCTATAGAGCATGGGTTGTTGTTCCCATGTCTACCGCCAGACCCCGTGTCTCCTGCCAAGCATCTCCCCTCACGCTGGACGGCCCCCTGCAATCCACATAAGTGTGTCTCCATTCACGAGTCTTCCTGTGTCTTGTCTGCACGACCACCGCCCCAATCCACCCCCCGCCCTATCAAAGGCAGTTCGCACCGGGGTACTTGCGCTGGCAAGTGGAGCTGTCAGGGAGCGATAAAGGCCAAGAGGTGCCAAAGACCATGTACACTTCAAAGTGGTCTATAGAGCATGGGTTGTTGTTCCCATGTCTACCGCCAGACCCCGTGTCTCCTGCCAAGCATCTCCCCTCACGCTGGACGGCCCCCTGCAATCCACATAAGTGTGTCTCCATTCACGAGTCTTCCTGTGTCTTGTCTGCACGACCACCGCCCCAATCCACCCCCGCCCTATCAAAGGCAGTTCGCACCGGGGTACTTGCGCTGGCAAGTGGAGCTGTCAGGGAGCGATAAAGGCCAAGAGGTGCCAAAGACCATGTACACTTCAAAGTGGTCTATAGAGCATGGGTTGTTGTTCCCATGTCTACCGCCAGACCCCGTGTCTCCTGCCAAGCATCTCCCCACACGTCATTCATTCACAAACACACCCCTGTTTCGAATTCTTTATAACCCACTTCATATTTCTAATGAGAACTTCTTTGCGCTTTGCTAGTCAACCCGTGAAGGTGCTGGTTGTCTGCTCTTCGTCTCTGTGAACTTCCGTGACCACTTTGAGCAAACTCATCAGTTTGCAACCTGTGAACTGCTCCCTGTTCTACGACAAGAAACTACTCTGATCCCTGCATCTAACTGTTTGCTCGTCAAGGTAAGGCCATGTACCATACTCATTTTGCGTCCAATTTCTTTTCGTTCAAGACAGTACATGCAAGGAACTAGTCACATGTTCTGAGTTTAGTCAAATTATTTTTGTATTTTTTTAAAGTTATTCAAATACTTATCCGCATGTGAATACCGTGTATAGTTCCAAAAACCAAAACATACCTTGCATTGAACCTTTTATGTATTTAATTTTTTAACACATTGGTATTCATAGAGAATTGTTGATCTTTACTTTTCAGAACTTTCCACAATGCCTGCCTGTTCCATTGGCGGTTGTCCTTCGAAGACCCATAATAAATCTGAAGGTACTATAATGCATGTTTTCCCTAAGACAATAGATCAGATAAGAGAATGGGTCCGATATTGCGGATATCCACCCTCTGAGCTTGAAAGTAGAGTCCTAGAAGTCTTTGCGGACAAGAGGGGTGATCGATACCGCATCTGCAGCAGGCACTTTACCTCTGACATGTACTCCACATCATTGCTAATAAAGAAGAACACACCGCGAGCGAGGCGAAAATTGCTCTCAACCGCTATTCCCACTCTATTCGTCCACATCCCTCCACTGGTGAGTCAAGTTTACGTATTTATCTCTCGGCCTTGCGGTAGTGTGTAGCATTAGCTAACAATAATTTCCCCATTTATGTATCCACTCAATATGAAGGCGGAAGATTCTCCATCCGTGTCGTTATTGCAGTCATCAGCCACTTCAAGCGCCTATCGGGTAATATTACTTGGCTATTCTGCCACTGACTTGTTTTAGGCATGTAAATCAATAGTTTTAATTTATCGTGTAATTATTTTACCTAATGGTACACCCTTGTACTCGTCCTCTAGTCTTTGTTTTCAGTTATAATTATTGTTATCCAAAATAATTCAAGTACTGTCTTTCAGGGAGATGCTGAGGAGTCCAACGTATTGACGATCACTCAGATGCTCGAGGTACGTTTCAGGACAGTTCCATCGATGGAGATCATCAGATCTTGCATTCTTGTAGCGTGATTGTTACACACAATGTTTCTTTCGTTTTTAGCCATTGATATGTCCTTCTGTCGTCGCCCTCCTATGTGTCTTCTTTTTTCAATATTGTGTTCATTACTAATGAAAGTCCTATGTTTCAGGGAGTCGATGGAGCATTAGTCCAAGAAGAAGGGGGAGCGTGCAGTTACGGGTCGGCGCAACAGCTTGCAGAAGTGTGCACCGCAGTTACATCGTCCCTTGATGTTCTTATGCATTTCGAGGTATGGATACTGACAGTTCGATCAAGCGAGATCATATGACTTGATTACATCCGCTATACTTCCTTCTTTATTAACGCAAGTACTATGTTTCAGGGAGATGACGGAGCTTCTTCTACAAGAACATCACCCCTAGTAGTTGATGCAGATTTCTGGGTGGTGACACTTCCAACGATCGAGCAAATCGAATCATATTTAGATATCCATTATTTATTTTAGACAACTGATCATTTGTGCAGGTCTATTTAGATGAGCCGTTCACGCCTGCACAAAGTTTATGTTCTTTTTAACAAAATAGAAAACCATACTAATGCAATTACTGTGTTTCAGGGAGTTACTGAAGCATCATCTTCAATAATATCATCAATGGAAGTCTATGAGGAGCCCGAGGTATGGATCTTGACAGTTCCATCTAACTAGATCAACAATGCGTGAATAATTGTTGTTTGAATGTTCTACACAAAGCGTTCATTCGTGTTTTGCTATTGAGATGTACGTGGGTATTGGTCCCCAAGTACATTTTGTGTTTTCGATATTATTATACATACTAATGAAAGTTCTATGTTTCAGGGAGTCCATGGAGCGTCAGTGCGTGATGGATGTGCTTATCAGGAAAACATAGTCGTTGCAGCGCAAGAGGAAGTGGAGACATGCACACACGAGTCGGAGCAACAGCGTCCTGATGTTGAAGTTCGAGGCAAGAAAGTTTCAAAGAAAAGAAAGCAAAAGAAGGTTAGTGTCCTGGTCACTATATTATGTTGTTTTTCACTGTTAATAGTTCAATACTGTAAGTTGTGTTTAAACTGAACACCCCTTTTCCAATCTGTCCTCTAGTTGCGAGTGGGTGTACGAACTAGATCTACACAGACAGTGAAGCGAACGAGAGATGTTGCTTGTCAAACCTTTTGGCAGGGACTTGAGACTGGAGAAGCATCGTGCCAATGGGAAGAATATGAAGTGATTGACAACGGAGCTATACCACCACCAGCCATTGATAGTGAATGTCCTCCTGGTAGTTCGGATGCAGTCGGAGATCAATTCACAGAATCCACACCCGCAAAAACTAAGACGGCGAGAAAGTTGAAGAAATTGTTTTATTCACCCATCGCCGGAGAAGGAACAGATGTTGCAATGGAAGAGAATGAAGTAGACGACAATGAAACACCATCAATATCACTGAACATAGCGGAAGACGATATCAGAGATTCTACCTTTCATGTGAGTGACATGTCCTCAACGTTACAGGCCGAACCAGCTGGGATGCAGAGTGACAGTATAAGGAAAGAGGCCAAATTCATTGTATTCGATAGTTGTTTGATTGATATTATTATTCGGATTAAATGTGGGCATTTGGTAGGTGGGGAAGTATGTGGGGAGCCATTGATTAATGTGACTCGTGCAATTCGAGGCACTAACCTTAAAATACATGCCACCTGTACAAAATATCATCCTTTCACATGGTCTGCACAACCTATGCTGGGACAACTGCCAGCAGGCAATCTACTTTGTGCAGCGGCTGCACTTTTTAGTGGTTCAAGTTTTAAAAAATTAGAGTCTTTCTTTCAGTTTGTGGGAATCCATTTCATTGCGAAAACTCAGTTCTACAAATACCAAACCGATTATCTATTTCCAGCCATTAGCGAAGCTTGGAGAATGGAAAAAATGTCTATTGATAGTACATTCGCGGGCAAACGGTTCAGGCTAGCCGGTGATGGACAGTGCGACAGCCCAGGATTTTCAGCCAAGTACTGCACCTACCACTTTCAGGACATGGAAAGTAAGAAAATTGTGAGTTCGGTGGTCGTGCAGGTGTCACAAAGTACATCCTCAGTGGCCATGGAGAAAGTTGGCTTTGTAGCATCATTGCAAGAACTACAATCGCGGGGAATGGTGATCGACCTGATAGCCACGGACAGACACGTTTCAATTGCCAAGACAATGAGAGAACAGTACAAAAATATAAATCACCAATTTGACGTTTGGCATCTTGCAAAATCAATCAATAAAAAATTGTCGGCTGCAGGTAAAAAAAAAGAATTGCAAGGTATTTCACAGTGGTCCAAGTCAATCAGCAACCATCTTTGGTGGAGCTCAAAAACATGTGGAGGGTCGTTGGAAATTCTACTGGAAAAATGGCGGTCAGTAATGCCACACTGTACAAATGTTCACCGATGGAACACGAACCAACATTTCCACAATTGTGAACATGGCCATTTGTCCACAGAGGAGGCACGGAAGAAGAAGTGGTTGATTCCTTCATCACCCACTCACAAAGCCATTGAAAAGATTGTATTTGATAAAACTATAACAAAAGCTTTGAGGGGACTCACGGAATTCTGCCACACAGGAGATTTGGAGGTGTTCCACAATATGTGCCTAAAGTACAGGCCAAAACGATTGCATTTTGGCATGGAGGGCATGATAAATCGGACTCTTTTAGCGGTCTTGGCACATAACCATAATGTTGGCCGTCAACAAAGTAGGACGACCGGAACTTTAGGGACGCTTCGCTACAATAAGGCCTTCACTAAAAGAAGTAAACAATGGGTGATCAAACCAGTGTTTGAGGATATGCAATATGAGTTTATTGAGAAACTTATTGTTGACGTCCTAGATAGGCACATAAATGGAGTTGTGAACGAACCTGTGCAGGGGACAACTGCATTGCCACCCAACATTGCATCTGTTCCATGTCCACCTAAAGAAGAACTCATTGAGAAATACACATCACGGTTTAAATGATTGTAATTTGATTGTCTGTTCTCTCAAGTCTCCTCATGTCGCAGGCCCATTGAATATGTGTATCTATGTATTGTGTAAATAAAAGTGATTGCTCAGTGTACATGCAATGTGTCTCTCCACCCTTGTTCATTTGCGCATTAAATTAAACCAAACAGTAATATAAATCATTTTTCAATGAATATAGAATCTCTCCGTATTTATGGTTCTGTGTGGCTGCAAAGCACGCAGACAAAATGCAAAGATGGAGTGTAAATTTCAAGTCCTGTGAGAATGCCTTACACTGAATGTAGCTAACTTGGAATGTGTGCTCGTTCGAAGTGAAGGTCAGCTGCTTTGATTTTTTCTCGGGTGCCAGAATGGCCCACGACTCAGAATAAGGTTCTATTGTAATAACGTCGGCATAGAAGGAGTGGTATTTCGGGGCTGCCCTACGCACAGACGCAATGGAAAATGCAAATATAATGTAAGTAACTCTTTAGATGAGTTTATACCGCAATTTAATTACTATACAGTTGCTTTAAAGACGGGTTAAGTTGTACTTGTTCGTTCTATGTGGCATGTTGTTTTGTACCGCACACTATCTTGGGGAGAACCGTCTACTTTTACGGAAGCACCTCAAAACCTTTGCTTCTGCTTTCTCTCTCCCTCTCCCCTGCAACAACTGGTCCACTGTCTACGATCTCGGTCCTGGGCCCTTCCACTCTCCACCTGCACTCCCTGTCAACCCCTGCAGTGAGGGACTGTCTCAGTATCCTACAGCCCCCCCTTGACGTTTAAAACCCAGTTGCACTGTCCTAGCTATGAAATAATTTACCGACCGAATATATAAAATGAATAATTTTAATAAAGATCTGATGGTGAGACTAATTTCATTGTTTATGTTTTTCAAACAGGTACATCATGCATTACTGCATGTGTCACGAGTACCAGACACCGGCGGACGGCTTCTTTAACCGCCAGTTGCTTCTCCGCGTGAACAACGTTACCACCCTGACCATTTTATGGGACGATCGCCAAGTACAAGTATGCCCTTACGCGGTACTAACGGCTAGATGCAACATACAGACCGTTGTGGTGGCCTAGTGCCTCGTTGTTGGAACAGCCATGCGATTATCAGTGCGACCGAAGAGCTTATTTTATCGTAAACCAACACCATGTCTACTGCACACGAACATCGCTTGCCTCAAGACGAAATATTTTGGATCGAGAGCAAATAAAAATTCATTTATCTAAGACCCTGTGTACAGCAAAGGAACATTGTGTGCCTCGAAACGAACTTTTCGGAACGTGAACAAATAAAAATGCAAATCGCTGAATATTCTCAAAACATTTGATGTCAAATAAATGTACTTTGCCAAATGTACAATCTTGCCGTTTGCTTTTAAACCACTGTTTCATATTCCGAATTGTGGCGCTGTATTGTGAGATGATCTAAGACCCTGTGTACAGCAAAGGAACATCGTGTGCCTCGAAACGGAACTTTTTGGAACATGTGCAAATAAAAATGCTAATCGCTGAATATTCTCAAAACATTTGATGTCAAATAAATTTACTTTACCAAATTTACAATCTTGCGGTTTAATTTAAAAGTACAGTTTCATATTCCCAATTGTGGCGCGCTGTGTTGTTTGAGCTCATCTGTGTTGATTTCCTGGTTCTGTGTGGAGTCGCGTAGAAGACGCCTGGGCGCGTTTGCCTACGCAGCTCAGTCACGTCACGGATAGAGGCGGGGAATATGAATGTTTTGATCAAGTCTGTTTCAGGGGCGGGGGATTTGATTTAGTGCCGCAAAAGCAGGTGAGCCAGGGCGATGCGGCAAGTGATAGGATTATCATAAAATGGCGGCTGATTTCGAGTGCGTTAATGGACGAAAAGTCGGGTAAGGTCCATAGGAAAGTTTTCCACGATCTACCGAGTTATGCTTAAAAACACATGGCCGAACCGTAGGGACAATAAAAAAAAAGTCCCGGAACTCTCCTTTAACCTTGATCCAGATTAAGCTTCCTACTACCTTTTCATTGCCTCATCCGGTCTGTTTTTGTGCTTGTTTGTCTTGTCCTATTTACTGTGCGCTGTGAGGCCAATGGGCGATTTAGCGCGTTACAAAAATTCAATTAAACAAAACCCTTGAAATTCTGTGAAAAAAAGGTATGTCATAATTATCACACAAAAGGTTTCACATTTATTTTGGGATAAAAGTCACCACACCTTACATAACTAAATTAATAAATACATTATTTAATTTTTCAAAGAGTCCATTACAAAAACATTTTGTTTTGACCATTCTCTGCATATTACAATTCATCTATTTCTCCAGCATGGGGTCTGGCATGGATTCACATGCTCATGAATATTCCCTTTGTCAGGCTAGGAATCCTCGGTAAAAGAAAAAGCAGTTTCACTTTCACTTAAAAAACGGTATTTCTTCTTTAAACCAATCACTGTCATATGGGTCATACTGCCCCCATCCAATGACAGTCCTCTCCCTAAGCTCCTCCTCTGGCAGCCATCTTCAGTTTTTACTGCACGCTTCAGTATCGGGAGTCCTTGAGTTTGCTCTCCTAGCTATTTGTATGTTTTTTCTTATTTTTGACAGAAAAAGTTCTATTTTTGTTTCAAAGAAGCCTGTGTGCTCTTTTCCGTGCTCCTCGAGGGCGAAGATCGTCGAAGATTCTACAAGGCCTTTGGGCCTTCTTCGCACACTCCCACCATGATGGAGGGAAGGTCCGTCTTTAGGCCCTGCACCAAATGCGGGCTACGGAATGTGTTTGTGGAGGACAAACACCTGCAATGCCTCTACGGCCTGCACCCGGACCACAAGGAGGTAGAGTGCGAGATATGCCTCAGTTTTTCCAAGAAGACAGCGAAGGACAGGCGTAATAGGCTGGTGGCATGGCTCAACGCCAAGGCCTCTGACCCGTGCTCCGAGCAGGGTCATGCCTCACCCAGGATCGGCCAGTCCGAATAGTGTTCTTCTAAGTCTTTTAAGGGCGCTTCATCCGTGGGGAGCCAAGATAAGGCCAAGAGCCGCAAGTCCCAGTCCACCGGGTTCGCTGCGGATGCGGGTCCCAAAGTGGATAGGGTGCGATCAGCATCACCTTCCGCCTCCATTGCCAGCCGACAATCAAGCTCCTCTTCGAAGCGGAAGTAATCTACCCCGGCTAAACTGCGAGAGAAATCCGAGAAGGTGCAGACGGAAGAAGAAGAAGGCCGAACAGCCCAGCAGGCTCAACCGGCACAGGCTAAGACCGCCTGGCGACTCCGCCGACCACTGCTACTGCCAAGACAGCTAAGAGCGCTGATCCTGCAAGGGCAGCCCCCACGACTCTGAAGGTGTCCCTACCCCCAAGGCACAACACTGCCATAGTGACTTTGGCAAAGTCTGCAGCCACGCCAGAAGTGGTGAAACCGGCTTTGGCCCCGGTTCAAGACCCGCAGGGGGAAAATAGGGGGGGCCAGGAGGCCCTGAAACAGCCCTCCCAGGCCATCGCCCAAACCATGGAGGTCTCGCCACGGACGACATACATCAGGAGTCCTTACATACAGTCCACAAGGACGTTGAAGAAAAGGACAGCAGTGGTAACAGTGCAGGGCTTGGTTTTCCTGTTCTGTCTTCTCAGCCAAGGGACATTTCCTTGGATAGTCTGTCGACTCTACATACCTTGGTGTCAGAGATCCAGATGGGGATGCCTCTGGCTCCGGTACCTGTGGTCCGCCAGTTCCCTGATCAGCCTCCTGCAAAGAAGAGGAAGTGTCATCCGACGCCCCCATTTCAATCTCTGCTACCACGTCGGGTCCCTTCTCCCCCAGCAAACCCAGACACGGGTACGGGATGGATACGGTCTCAACGACGGATGATGACGAGGATATCGCTGCAGTGGATGGAGAATGTCCACATTTCGATGCTCAACATAGGGTGTCCCCACCGGATGTGGTGGGATCATTCCATTCCATGATCTCCAGAGCCTCCAAGCTATTCCAGCTGGTGCCCGAGGAAACCAAGAATGAGGGCTTCTTGTACCAAAGGCGTGAGGCCAAGAGGCAGATGATCAAGGTGGTGCCCCTTCTGGACAATGTTTGGGAAGAGGGCCTGGTCCTCATGAAGAACCCTTGCACGGCTCCAGCCAAACTGTATAGTCTGGAGAAGATTTATAGGATGCCGGACTCCGCACCCAAGTGCCTAAGGTCGCAGCCATCGCTGGATTTGGTGGTATTGGCGGCCATGAGGAAACGGTCAGCCACCCCCTCCTCATCATCTTCGGTCCCTCTGGACAGCGAGGGGAAAAGGATGGATGCCATGGGAAAGAAGGTGATTTACACTGCAGCTTCCACTATCAAGGCGGCCAACGCACTGGCGATCCTGGCCAGGTACGACAGGGAGTTGTGGTACAAGCTGGGTCGATTCTGGAGTTCTTCCCCAACAATAAGAAGATGGAGGCAATCGCTTTCTTCCAGAAAGGGGAAGTGGCGTCTGATCACCCTATCATAGTGGCATTGGACGTCGCTGACATGGGGTTCCGGTAAATTGAGAATGGGGTCTGCCTTTGTCACCAAGGTTGGATGAAAGCCACGAATTTCCATCAGGAGGTCCAAGCGAAGGTGCAGGACATGACCATCGACGGCGAGAATCTGTTTGGGAAGGTCGTTGGCGAGTCTCTCCAGGCGGCCATCAAAACAGATACGGAGACGCCCTGTTCCCTGGGCACTCTCCAACAGTACCGCTCATCCTTTCGCTCCTCCAGGGGAAAGCCAAGCAGGTCTTCAAAAGGTTTCTCTGCATTGTACCAACAGCCTTCCAGATCCACAACGCAGGAAGCCTACAGAGGCCGTTCCCAGGCCTTTCGTAGTGGATGACAGCGTCGCCATCGCTGGTATCCAGACCTTCTCAGACTGTCAGCATCGCCTCTGGTCAAGCTGCCAGTGCTTCTGGATCTTCTCACCAGAGAAGGAGGCGGAATCCTTCATCACGACCCAGGATTGCTGAACATGAGGGCTTGGCTCATGCAGCTCTAGAGTTTGGAGGATACAAGTTTGCTGCAGACTGCAGGGTGGTCCTTGCCAAGGCTAGGCCGTCATCGACTTTGAAGTGCAATGTCACAAGTGGAAGCGTTTCGCTAGATGGTGCCGGTCTCAGAAGATTAGCCCTTTGAGGGTCACAGCTCCGCAGATCCTTCCATACATGCTGTCCTTGGCCAAGGGCGGACTGGCGCGGGCCTCTATCAAGGTACCTCTGGCGCCTATCTCCCGCTACACCAGGTCTCCAGGAAGATCTTCGCTTTGATTCCACTGACTCGTCAAGAAATTTCCCAAAGGACTTTTTTGATCTTTCCTGCCGGTGAAGGCTCCTGCCCCACGTGGGTACTCAACGTGGTTCTGATGAGGTTCATGGGGGCCCCCTTCGAGCCTATGCATCAGGCCCCTCTCAAGTTCCTCTAATGGAAAACGGCTTTCGTTGTGGCCATCACCTCTGCCAGGAGTTTAGGTGAGAACCAGGACCTATCCTGCAAGCAACCATACCTGACTTTCCACGCTGCGTACGCACCCATCTTCCATGCAGAAGGTTCCGTCAGAATTCCACCTCAACAAGCCTTTGGTGCTACCTAGTTTTACCCAAAACTTTTGTCACTGGCTGAAAGGGCCTTGCACTCGCTGGACGTTGCTCGTGCCCTGAAGTTCTACGTAAAATGCACAAAGAATTTTCGGAAGACTTCACAACTGTTCGTAAACTTTCGTCCTGTGAACCATGGGAAGACCTTGTCCAAGGCTTCCATTTCAAGGTGGCTCTCTGGCTGCATCACGCTCTCTGTCTTGTGTGCCCCTTCTGGACATCTGCAGGGCTGCTACGTGGAGGTCCACGCACACCTCCACAACGTTCTATGTCGACAGGGATTCCAGGGAGGAGTCCAGAGTTGGCCCAAGCAGTGGTACGTAACCGGTTCGCTTGAGGTTTGTCTGTCCCATGTTAATTGCTTCTGTTGAGCCTTGCCACCTCCTATGGTTGTGTAATGTTGTACTGCTATGTATTTGTTATTCATGAGCATGTGAATCCATGCCAGACCCCACGCTGGAGAAGGTTTAAGTTACTTACCTGTAATTATTGCTCTCCAGCTTGGGTCTGGCATGATCAAACAAAACTGATGGCGTACGCTGACTCAGCAGCATTCTATCGCATGCCGCGAGGCTGCAGCTCCCTGCCCTCCGCGCCGCACAGACACCCAGTGGTTACTGTCTCCCATCATTACTCAGGATTTGTAGACAAAGAATTCACATCAAGTCACTACGGCGTGGGGTCCACCTGGAACGCCCCATTCACAGCGTCCACTCTCTAAATACACAAATCTAGGCAATGTTCCCTATTTTCGCTTGAACGTGTAGCAGCGGGAAGAACCACGTTAATGGTGGGGTTCTCCAACTAGCCACAGCAGCCATCTTGTAATTTACACCGGAGCAGCCTTAAGAAATACACTGCTCCCTGACCTCTTTGGCCCTGATGAAAGTGGTTTACGTTACATTACCACTGAAACAAGTAGGCCTCTCCTCGGCCCAGGAACTACCAAAAAACTGGACAAAAGGCCTAGGATTTACCCTTTGATGACAAATCCCAAAAGGGATCCTTTGTAATCTCCTCGATACTCCGTATGTTGCTAGATACAGAGAACAAATAGAAAATCTGTTCCCTGTACTAGCATCAGTTGGGGTTTCCAAAATATCTGAGTATAGCTCGGTTACTTGCTAGTGACACTCCTGATTATTTACAGGAAGTACCACCAGCACTTTTTTAAGCACTGTACTATATGACATAGGAAATATATACAATTGCAACCTTCCATTTATCATAACAGTACACACATGTGGTAACAATTCCAACATGCGTTTTTAAATCTCATTTCAATTTTTTCTCCTGCACTAACCCAAGAAAACATCAGAGTATGGGCAACTTTGTCTTTTACAGCATACCGCCCTTGTCTGTATAATGCATCAACACACTACTGGGTACAGGCAGCTACAAGGACCTTAAAGAAGGCTAACCAATTAAAACTATTCTTGTGGACAATGTCATTTCATCATTCTCATATGCATAGCAATGCATTCCAATTCAATAGTGTGGGATAGAGATGACTAGAACACCAGAGTATTTTGAAAACGGGCTTTAATTACTTGAACAATATAGTCTTGTTCTTGTTGTTGTGAGGAATTCAAATGTTTCACCACTTCTTCTTTCCTTGCAGGGATATTGTGCTCTTTCTCTGTGAGCTCCTCTTCTCTTAATCTTCAGTGAACCCGTAGGCCCACTCCAGAATTGTATCTCTCTGGCTCCCTTCTTCCTGTAACAGCAAAAATGAGAGTCAGACATAATCTGTCCCAGTCCTGGTTTTATAGGGAAAGTCTTCGATATCCACCAATCCCTTGGACCTCATTTAAACCAATGTAATCCGTATTCCTTCTGGGGTCCCACCCCCTTCCATGAGGGTTCACGCTGCCTCCCTACATCCGGAATCCTTCCCCAGAAGTCTAGCCCACTTTTCCCTTCTCTTCTGTACCAACGCGGTGTTGCCCACGTGTGTCAGCCATTGCAGAGGTCCAAGCCGGCCCTGTCTCCATCAGCACGGCGGCACCACAATGTGATGAGTCTTCCCTCCCCCGGACCATCTCCGGGCCGCAAGATGCTGCTGCTGCGCCCGTATCTGACACCCCGGGAGTTTACACAGAGAGTCGGCCCGACATGGCGGAATCCCATCGCACACTGTCCTCCCCGCCCGGACTAGGCACCGACTTCTGAAGTCTCTTCCTGCGAGACCGCTTCCCTAGAGTTCTCCGTCCTCTGACGGCCGATTGACCAACACTGCAGCAACCCAAACACTTCACAACGGTAAGAGAGGGGTTTGGTGGTTCTGTCCTTCTAGGTGCCCTCATGCTGTGCTCCTTACAAATAGAAATTACATTATTGTCTTACACACTAATTTATAAATGTAAATGTTATGCTGGCCAAAATGCAATAGGCAAATATTAATTTGTGATATGCTTGCTTGAGTTCTGTCCATTCTTACCAACTGTCACTACTGATTGTGTCAGACGATGAGGGGATTCTACATACTTGGTCTAATGGCATTAGGTGCTCATGGATCAACTATTTCATCATCATCGTCAACTTTATTTCAGTTAATCAACCATAAAAGTACAAAAAGTACATATAAATAAAATAGACAAAGGTCAGTTAATTGAGTCAAAAACTGAAAACATGAAAACATGCAATGAATTAGCTTCAGTACAACAGTCCTGCCACAATTAAAGTGACAATAAAATACAATACAATAAAACATTGAACAAGTATAAAAAAATAAAAGAAATGTTCAACAGCATACATAGACTTGATAATAATAAGTCAATTATAATAACCATGAATAAAACAGTCAACAGATCGACTATGTATTTACCAACGCTGTGGGATTCGCATGTTGTAATAATTTTACCCTGATTCCAAATGAGGTGGTGCTAGAATTTAGCATAGCTAAAGTCATCAAGGACCCAAAGGAATGTTTGACTGGTAATTTATGAGTTAGTAATGCAGGGACGTGCTTGAGATGGTCCGAGAGAAGATTGCAGAAATTCAGTGAAAGCATTCTGTTATTACTACTTAATAAAGAGCCCCTTAACTTTACTATCTGGGTACAGTATAATGATATTGTAAATTTACATCTAGACCAGTTTGTAAACCAACAACTAAACAGAATGGTGATAAAAAGCGGCAACCAGATAAAAATGTATGATCCAGCTGTTGTGTCTTTGAGAAAGGAACTAAGAGCAAACATAAAGGCAACAAAGAACAAAGAATGGTTCAGTGATAGTTTGCAGCAGATAAATCATATTAAGAAATTAAAATCAAAATGTAAAAATTGGTACAGACTACATAAAGGATCCAAAGCTTACGTTCAGTGGAAGACTATGAATAGGGCTCTAAAGGAAAAGGATTCCTGCAAATTCTGGTTTATATTCCAAAAATATAACACTTAAAAACTGGCTAAACTAGCTAAACGAGAAACGAGAAATTAACCCTATTCAAAATAATAAATGGGAAGATTATCAATCATAACTATGTGAAGTAAAATTAGATTATCAGGAAATTAATGATAGATTCTTCTTTGTAATTACAAAGGTAGAGAAGGCCAGTGTACGTCTAGAACCATCTAGAGCCCCTGAGCCTGACAGATTACCAAATGCTTTGTTTAAAAAAGACCCCAAAAAATGGGCATGTGTGTTAATGGTGATCTACTCTGATATTGTTAGAACAGGGTTAATACCTAAAAGCTGGAATAGTGCAATTTTGGTATCGATTTATAAAGAAAGGGTCTCGGGACTCCCCGACTAATTACCGGTTACTAGCTATGCTGGATGCGAGCACTAAAATCTTCTCACAGCTACTATTATGCTATATCAATAAGTGGGTAGAAGAACATAATATATTGCTAAACCAGCCATTTGGCTTTAGAAGAGGATCCGGAACAGATACAAGTCTTTAGATGCTGATGTACTTTATTAGATCAACACTTAATAGTAAGAGTAAATCCCTTTACATCTGCTTCATTGACTATACAAAAGTGTTTGACACTGTAAATCTCTTAATCTCTTAAGCATATGGCCAAAAATTGATAGCTGGGCTTTTTACCCACAGATTCTTTATTTTGTGAAATGTTTGTATACAAATTCTAAGATACAGATGAGATCCAACCAGGAAGGGATACTAAGTGACCCTATCCGGATTAACCATGGTATAGAACAAGGGTGCAGGTGAGCTAAGTCGCATTCAACATATATAAGGCGGATTTGGGCCAGAAGCTGGAGAATTGTAGAAATAACCCTCTGAGAATTGACCGGCATACCGTATCTTGACTTACTTACGCTCATGATATTGTCATATTGGACCAGATTGCCCTTGGACTACAACACAGCCTTGAAGTCTTCAACCGATTTCCCATCATAAACGGCTTAGAAATTAACCTTAGTAAGACCAAGGTTATGACATTCACAAAATATAGAAACAACATTAAGAAGTTTAATTTGAATATTCAGAAAGCTACTATCCAGGAAGTTCATAGAAACATATATCTGGATGTAATGATCCAAAATAATATGAATTATATGATTAAGGCAATATTTGTGGATACCATAATAAACAAGGATATGGTGAAATTCCAGGCAGTTTGCTCCATTATTCATAAAGGTGGTGGAGAGAACACTGAAGCTTTCCTATAAGGATTGTATTGTTCCAGGTATTTTATATGGCCTGGACATTTTCACATCTAAAGAAGTAAATTGGTTGAAAAGACTTGAAGGGAAACTTTGGAGGAAGGCCTTGGGACTCCCAAACGGTGTGCCTGTTGAAGCAATTTGCTTAGAGTCAGGGCTCACTTCTTTACAGACTCGAACAAGTACAACTAATTGCCTACAGTATTTAAAAAGGCTTAGTGAATGTGACAATGGTGACTCCACCTATTCTTATTTTTCAACCCAAATAGATGCTACAAGCCCTCATCCTGTGCTGAAATCTTGCACTGAGGACATTTCAGATTTCTTGAATGAAATTGGTTGTGTAATTTTAGACTCTGATAATATCTCATTGAAGGAATGGGGGATTAAGATTGGGATTGCAGTCGGTGCTTACATAAACTGAGTAACATGTCTACTTACAGGGGGTTATAAACACAATCTTTTTTAATAGGATCACCTTACTGCTATATCACTAATGTCCAAGATCTGAAAGTTAGGAGATTTGGTATGTGCCTTAGGCTAAATCGACTTCCTACTATGGCAAACCAGGATGCCTGGTACAACATCCCAATGGAGGATCGTTTCTGTAGATTGTGTGGTTTACTGGTGGAGACGCCGCAGCACTTGCTTACCAGCTGTGAATCATTAATTGAGATATATGCAAAGGGATTTGATAAACTGACAAATGATTTAAGCTTTATAATAAACAATCTGTTTTGGAGTAGAATATATGAGGGTAATAATCTTGTTATGAATTTTACATTATATTACAAGTGGAATGACATTTTAAAGAAATGGTAGTTTCTCCTTACCAATTGAAATCGAGTATTTGATTAGATTTTAAATTGTTTTACGATATGGTGACATGATGAAATAATGTTTCCTCTAAGAATGTGTATGTACTGATTTTATTGAACATTTAGTATTGTTTGATTGTGCCTGTTTCTACTGTACTTACTGTATTTTATTATTTTCTTTTTTACTTTCTTTAAGTGTTAAAGGCTTAATTAACCAAATAACACTATAATGAAAAAATATATACAAATGTATATGTATATATATATATATATATATATATATATATATATATATATATATATATTATATATATATACCACTAAAATCCCATATGTTGCAGGGTCAAACTTGCTTAACTGGGAGGGGTTGAGCAGTCATCTGTAAAGCTCTGCATTGTCCCATTACTAAAAGTTGTTTTTATTCTAATTCGACGTTTGTATATTTTGTTGTTATTGTGTGGTCCCTGAGTGCGGTTCGAGTGCTTTTTGAGGTATATATATATGCACAGCCCAACCCCTGACTTTGTTTCATAAAATGTCACTATCAATTTGCAACATTCCAAGGCCTTGTTTTGTTTCAATGTTCGCGGGCTATGTACTACTGCACAAACTGAAGAGCGACTTTGGATCTCTGCATACACTGGCGCCAATGGCCACAGCTCGACAATGCACTTTTAATTCCTCCAGGGGTAAACATGCGGTATTGCAGTTGGATTGACGTGTCCCAATGATGGTATCATGGCCACACTTATGTCTGTGGATGTCGTGACATAATAACAGATGGCCATGAATGCATAGCGCATTCATCTGGAGTGATCACACTCTCCGTTGATACTTGTAAAGTGATTTTGCTCACTTGCTTCCAATGTTCATTTATTTCGTCCCCTCCATAGGTGCCACATAGGTGCCACAACCATTTCTAACTATTCACTTCACTTTTCCAACTTTTCCTGCCTTTTTTCGCAACAGAAAAATGGCTCTGCTGTCAACACTCGCCCAGGTGACTAGCTTTGACATCCGTGCAGTGCCTGTTAACGCAGGTCCGAATCCCGGCGGGGCCAAACTCAGCCTTTCATACTTCCGAGGTCGATAAATGAGCACCACGCAGCGCTCAGATACCTGAGGGTTCGAAGCGCTATATAAATGCCAAATTATTATTATCCATTAATTCTCTTCATTTCCACATACATTCAGCACCTGCTTGTATTTTGTCCTGTCTGCGACCTGGAAAAGAGGTTAAAGGATGGCAGCAATAATGGTCGCACACCCCACCAGGAGCCACCACTACCACCCCAACCTGCAGATGATAAAGGGGAGGAAGAGGAATAAGTGCAAGAGGTTACTTAGACATCCATTGGCGCAAGAAGTCATGGGTTTGGCAGTTCTTCACTGCTGTTGGGGACCTGCCAGAAGTTCAGGCTGCCCAAGTGAGCTGCACTGAGTGTGTGCTCATGGCAAACACAGGCAGTACTCTTTTTGGCACAACTTCAATGCAGTACTAAACTCGCACTTTCCCTGCGGCCACTTTGAGGAAGGTCGTTCCTAACACTGGACCTCCTTGAACTTCTTCCAACTCCTGCTCTTCCTCCACCTCTGCCCGATTTAGCAAAATCCTTGTGGGGAAATGGGTGCCTGCCTCCACATAACGGGTCTTACAGGAGGCTGTGGATCTGTTCCTTGCAAAATCAAAAGTCCTCTGTATGTACTGTGATGAGATGATTTGCAGGAAGAGCAGTTTAACAGTGCCTTTATGACACATTGAGTGCACATGCAAAGAACTTCCTGTTTTTGTAACTGTCCATATCTTTCAGTTCACCATGCTCCTGTTTTTCTATGCGGTTCTGGTGGGGAAAAAATCAGAAAAAAGGCTCTCTTCAGAATCACCCTTTTTGGTCAGAAAACGGAATAATCTAATCAATCTAACTTCTCTTCTCACCTTACGACAGTAACGTGTATCAGCTCTTGTGTTGCTCTCGTAAGTGTCCGCAGACAGAGAGACCTGTCTGCGGACTAGATGATCAAATTGCATCGAATTGAATGTCCAACAACATAAATCCAAGCTTTATTTTTATACCAACAAGGATTTCCCTTAAAATAGCCTTTTGTTGTCCGTTCACAAACAGGGATGCACTGCATACTGAGTAGTACTTAAAGAGTTAATCACCATGTTCAGTTAGATGTGCTCAATCATTTCTAAAAAATGTATTGAATCATGATGAATATTGGCATTTTTACAGATGGCATGTTGCGCAAAGAAATGCAAAGACAGCGTTGTTCTCATTAAACCTGGCTTTTTCAGTCCCTTTATCTTTCCTTATTTGCTTTTGAGCAATTCTAGAAAAGATAAATGTGGATTGTGGAAAAGGGTTTATCATAGTTTCAAATGTATATTTCATGGCAAATTGCAAAGCTGTGTGAGTAACATATGCTAAACTATTACCTTCAGAATGAATAATACTCATGTGTGGGCTTTTGCAATTCACCATGCTTTGACACATTGGTAACACTTGGGTCCACTTCATATCATGAACTCCATAACAGAATACCCCCACATTTTGCAAACCAAAGGCGCAAGAAAAACCAAGTCTGCAATAAATCACACAGTATTTTTTCAACTCATCCACAAACAGAACATTTGATTGTCTAAGACTTCTGATGTTCGTGGACAGCCGCAAGTGACTGCGGGTGTGAAAAGGCATAGGGGAGTGCCTAGATGGCATGTGCAATCTGTCTGTGAACAACCTCATGTGTCCACGGACATTGGACGAGGGACAAACAGTATTACCTTCTTCTCTTTCTACCCACATTGGCCAAACTCACTGTGGTTGGTTGCATTCAAGCAGCGACAATAGCATCCACCAATGACACCAAGAAACCCTTCTAACCTTCTCAACTCAGCTAAAATGTTTAGATGTACCTTTTGTTTCCAAGAGTGCTTGTGTGCCGTAAATCAGAGCCTGGTCTATCACACACTATCTTTTCAAACTTTTACAAGCTTTACCAATGTCTATGAAAACATCCTGGAGGTTTGTTAACAGAAATCCTTTTCCAAAATATAATCAAGCATGTTAAAATAATTACGTAATTCACTTAAAAAGGTACAATGTGCTAGCACTATGGTATGGTATGTTATGGTATTGTTATTTGTAAAGCGCCTATACACAAAGCAAGTGTTTCAAAGTGCTGAAGTAGGGAGGGAACAAGGGGAAAAACAACAGTCATTCAGAGCCCTTGAATTTCTGAACGAGTGGGTGCATGGAACAAGTGCATAGAATTCAATTAACAGTGTAGATAACAGCAAATAGGTCTGATGACGATTCTGCAGTTCTTCCAAGTGCATTGAGGTGCCACCATGCAAGGAGGGGAGACAAGGGAACAACAGATAGACTATCTTCAAGGCATGGTGCATTCAGATCATGCAAGTGCACAGACAGGTGCAGGAGATGGGAGGACAAGTGCAGCAAAATATATCTCATCCAAATTATGCACTGTGTTTTTTTCATTTAGCACCCTCTTTATACTGGAAAATGGTAGTCAAGTGGAAAATAAGCAACGAGAAGTACTAGTGCATTTAAGAGTTCTTCTGCATTCATTATTTACAGAACCTTTGACTAGCAGTGCACAGTTCTGTGGGCAAGTGATCAAATGTGGAAGTACATTAATGTCAACAACACCATAGGGGAGGAAGTGTCGACACTCTTCCCCGAACCACAGAAGCCGAATGAAGTCGACCCTCCACCCGTGGTTGGCACAGATACCTGATATTCAAAACACAGGATACCACGTGACAGCCAATGCGGGGAAGAGATTTAGGGAGAGGTTGTGGACGGGGAGGGGACGTTTAGGGAAACCAAAAATGGATAGGATAGGGGAAAGAACAGGGAAAAAACCGACACTGTCTAATGCGTAGATAATGTACCATGAAACATAACACACACATAGATCTCAACATATGACCCCCTTAATACAGGCCAAAATAGTACCTAGCTAGTGTAGCTGTGCTCTCTAATAGCCTCTTGATACAGGCACATGCAGTAATTACCAGGACACAAAATACATGTATGCAAGCACCAATGAAACAAACTCATGGGATGTGATTCCCAATATGAAGAACATGACACATGGCCCTTTGGGCAAGCGTAAGCAACATAAAACACTTATAGAACATGTAGGACCAAAGGTGTGTATTCGACTCCCACAGAGAATGGATTTCAACAAACATATACACTGTAATACTAAGCTGTAGGTTTCACTGCATGCCCCCTTAGTGCCTCATTAGAAATGGATCAAATCATATTGTTCTGCCCATATGACATGCTCTTGAAGTCTCTCAAAAAGATAATAATGCAAACATAGCCCCACGTTAACTCACGAGAGCAAACAAACTCATAAAGCACTTATCTGTGTGTCTAGGAGACTCGCAAGCCGCCCCAGACAAAGAATAATGACGCATTGAGATGAAGCCACGTTCACAGTGTCAGCGCCGGTAGGGGAGCAGAGCTTGAACGAGGCGGCAGCCTCTTTCACAGTGTCAGCACCGGGAAGAGAGCGGAGTTGAAATGAGGCGGCGTGCGTCCTCCTTACACTTCTTGGGCTCTACCGCTCGTTCCGCGTAGTTCCCTGTGTGCTGCTGCTGCCACATACTCTGAATCCGATTAGAGCGTGCGAGAGACCGCACAAACCTCCGGCATGGCTTCGCCGATGAAATTGTCTGACCAACCTTGGAGCATGTACCTCAGCTGCGGGTTCCCAAGAACAATCTTCTGGTCCATACCCTTTCCACTGGATCAAATACCAAAATTGTCGATTCCTTTTCTTAACATCCAGAATACTCTGCACTTCATATTCCTCCTGGTCATCTTTCATGATCGCTGGGGGTCTCTTTGTAGTCATACCTGGAGCTGCAGGTTTAAGTAAAGAGACATGGAACACTGGATGTATCCGCAAAGATGGAGGCAAACGCAATTTCATAGCAGTGTCAGATATACGTTTGCAAATCACATATGGCCCAATAAATCGAGGTAGAAATTTTCATGATCCTATTAAAGACAAATTGCGAGTAGACAACCAAAATCTGTCCCCCACTTTGTATTGTGGACCCTTCTGGCGGTGCTTGTCAGAATGCCCTTTGTATTGTCTTTTTGCTCTCTCCGTATTTCTCGTGCCTTCCGTCTAGCCTCAAGAAGCAACTGTTTGCGCTCCTGTAAAACTGGCATATTACCTATTTCCGGCAATTCTTCTGGTATCATATTTTGTTCATGACCATATAAACATTCATTAGGTGCCATTCCCAGGGAAGTATGGTAAGTATTATTATAAGTGAATTCAGCTAACCATAAAGCCTGCACCCAGGAGGTCCAACCATCACTCAAATAGCCACGTAAATATTGTTCAAGTGTTGATTCATCCTTTCTGTCTGCCCATCTGTCTGTGGGTGATAACTGGTAGAAAGAGCACAGTTTACTCCCAATATTCAACAAAAAGCAGGCCAAAATCTGGAGGTAAATTGCGAGCCTCTATCTGATACAATACTTTTTGGCAACCCATGTAACCGAACCATATGTTGTAGAAATAACTCAGCCAATTTACCTGCCCCGGGTATTCCTTCACAAGAAATGAAATGGGCTTGTTTTGACAGATAATCTACCACTACCCATATGGTGTCATATTGTTTATCAGGTGGCAGATCAGTAATAAAGTCCATAGAAATGTGTGTCCATGGTTGCTCAGGAGTAGGTAATGGCTGCAGTAGACCCCCTTTTTCTAACATGCTCTGCTTTCCGGGCGCAATTCTCACATAATGCCACATAGTTTTCCGTGTCTTGTTTCAAGGAGGGCCACCAAAAGTATTTTTCCAACATGGCCTGCATTTTACTCAACCCTGCATGTCCTGCCAAAGGAGACTGATGACACCAAAATAAAGCCTTGTCTTGTAACTCTTTAGTTGGTAAATATAACCGGCTCAGATGATAAGTTAACCCCTCTCGTATACTGCGTGCCGGATGACTGTTCCGCCACTGTACCAACTGTCATGATGTTAAAGCCTTTTTTTACTAAGTCTGTGATTTGTGTGGTAATGGCCCCAACAATTTTATCTGGTGAGATAACAGTTTTAACTTCACTTACTGGATGTTCCAAATTTTGTTGTCTAGAGAGTGCATCTGCCTTCCCATTTTTGCTACCCGGTCGAAAAGTAACCACAAAATCAAATTCATTAAAGAATTGAGACAATCGCAATTGTCTGGGACTAAGGGTTTGAGCTGTCTTGAAATATTGCACATTTTTGTGGTCCGTTACCACCACCACCTGATGTCTAGCACCCAATAAGTAGTGTCGCCACTCAAGGAACGCCGCTCGAATGGCCAACAATTCCTTATCAGTTATAGAATAATATTGCTCACACCCTGACAGCTTTCTGGAGTAAAACGCTACCGGGTGCCATGTATCTTTTTCATCTTTCTGTGACAGAATAGCGCCTATCGCCACATTACTGGCATCTGTTTCAACTTGAAATACTCTATCAGTGTTAGGATATAGTAACACCGGAGCAGAAGTGAAAGCTATTTTCAACTTCTGAAAGGCGTTTTCCGCTTCATCACTCCAAGTGAATTTCACTGCCTTTTTTAACAAATGTGTGATGGGAGTAACAATGTTAGAGAAATTACTGATAAATCGCCTATAAAAGTTGGCAAATCCTAGAAAAGATTGTATATCTTTGATGCATTGTGGCGACGGCCAGTCTCTCAATGCCTGTACTTTCTTAGGGTCCATCACAATGCCTGTATTAGTCAAAATAAATCCCAAAAATTCCACTTGTGTTACATGAAAAGCGCATTTCTCCACTTTAACACATAATTGACAATCCTGTAACCTTTTCAATACTGTTTTTACATGTTGCACATGCTGCTCTGGAGACTCAGAGTAAATCAGGATATCATCAATATAAACAATAACAAAAACATCAATGTATTCCTGTAAAACTTCTTGCATAAAGAACTGAAAAGCAGCAGGAGCATTACATAAACCAAAAGGCATTACAAGGTATTCAAACAAACCAAACTTAGTTCTAAAAGCTGTCTTCCACTCATCCCCCTCCTTAACCCGTATCAAATGATAAACTCCCCTCAAATCCAACTTGGTGTAAATCTTAGCGGACCTCACTTGGTCCAATAAAACTGAAATCAATGGCAACGGAAATCTATTCTTGATAGTTACCTTATTAGGCCCTATAGTCAATACAAGTATGTAAAGTCCCTTCTTTCTTGGGGACAAAAAATAAAGATGAGGAGACCGGGGATGTGGAATGCCTAATAAAACCCTTAGTCAACATTTCATCTAAGTATTCTCGCAAATACTGATTTTCCTTTTCTGTCAGGGCATAAATTCTGCTGCAAGGTAATTTTGCTCCTTCCTCTAAATCTATCACACAATCATAAGGTCTATGTGGAGGTAATTGCTCTGCCAGTCTTTTGTCAAACACAACTCTTTGTATTGTGCAGTAATTCCCTCTGCCACTGCCCCCACAATTTGACCTTCAGACCCCTTCTCCACTAACCATGTCACTGGTCCTGTTTCCGGAGAGATATGCTCTTGACATTGCTTTTCCTCAAACCACACTGTCTGTTTTCCCCAATCAATTCTGGGGTTATGAAGCACCAACCAGGGCATTCCCAAAATTAATCCAAATTGAGGTGCTGCTATTAGATCAAAAGTGATTTCCTCCCTATGCCCATGACCACAAATCATTTCCAATTTTGATGTCTGCTTTCTTATAGGGCCCAATACCAAAGGAGACCCATCCACTGACTGCACTCCTTCCGCCTTAATCTTGTCACACAAAGGCAATCCTAACTGTTCCGCCAGAGTAATATCTACGAAATTACCAGTAGCCCCTGAATCCACCATTGCCAAAACCTCCCGCTTAGTCAGGCGAAACATAACGTCACCAAAATATATAAGTGAGAAGTCATACCCCCCACTGTGTTTGCCACCCATCTGGGGAAGTTGATCTCCATCTGGCCTGTCACCTGTGTTCCCCTTAAGGCCAGCCCATCTCTTTTCCTGCTTCCTTTGTGTTTCTCTCACTTCCTCCACTTTTCTGCGGAGTATTAGGACATGTACGTATAAAATGTCCTGCTTGCCCACAATAGAGACACAGTTTATTCAACTTACGTTGTTCCTTCTCCGGAGCTGACAAAGGTCCTCTTACACTACCAATTTGCATTGGTTCCACTTCACTTGTCCTTCCTCCTCTGCTTCTGTCTAAGCGCACAAAAGGCCCCATTTCTGGTCTCTTTTTATCTCATTTCCTTTCATTCATGCGATGATCCAATCTAAGAACTAAATCAATCATAGCCGTGCGAGTGGTTGGTTGTGGCTCCTTGAGCAATGGCATCCTTCAGTTCCTCACGTAAGCCCTGGTAGAATAACACCGTCTGTTTCGCCACTGGCCACTCGGTCTCAATTACCAACCTGTTAAACTGGGTAACATATGTGACTGGATCCCAACCACCCTGTCTTAATCCCAACAGCTCCTTATCTTGAGCTAATGACACCTCTCTGCGATCAAATAACCTGCCAAATTCTCCTAGAAAGCCATCCCAATTGTATAATAAGAGATCATCTTTCTGAACCAACGGCATTGCCCATGCAGCTGCATCCCCTGTTAGATATGAAATGACAAATGCTGTCCTAGCCTGAATGGATTCAAACGCAGTAGGTGTACACAAAAAATGAAGACGACATTGGGTCAGGAATGTCATGTACTTCCTAGGATCACCAGAAAAGCGCTCTGGCGCAGCCAACGGTACACTACTGGAGGGTTGGACAATAACCTTGGGATTCTGACTCTGGGAACCTCTTGCCACATTAGCTTCTTCCAACGGTGTTCGCTGAGCTACCAAACCCTGTACCTGGGCCTTTAACGTATCCGATTCCTGTTTTGCTTGTACTAGCTCTATCTGAATATCCTGAAGCGCCTTAAGCACATCTGCCAAGGCCGGAGGGGTCGCCTCCATTTGGCTCGGGTGGTTATAAGTATCCCAATTTGGGGGGGCGTGGCCAGCACGCATGGAGTGAAGACTGCTCTCCACGAAGCTCCTGCCCATGATCCTGAAGCGCGAACAATCGCGGCCGAAATAATGCATTTTTGACGCTGAAACTCAGCTGAGCCACGGGTGAACCACCTCTGGGGGACCGGCGAAAATATCGGAGAAAATCGGAGCGGATAACGCCGAGAACGAAGCGCCCTGAAAACTCCCCCCCAAGACGTCCAAGATGGCGGCCGGACCGTGGGACCCACAACGCTACGGCCTGCCGAGAGCGTAGGATCGAAGGGCGGACTGCGGCCATAACCACACTCCTCCACCAAGCACAGGAAGCGGACGACCGTCGGGCCCCTGCTGCATCGCCCCGCGGAGGGAGAAAGCGGAGAACCTCGCGGCAGCCAGAAAGTGGAGCGAGGCGGCGGGCGGTAGGACCCTCGGGGACCCTGCGCCACCGATAGCTGTCCCTGCCGGCCCGCCGGCGCGAGCACACGCGGAAGCGACGCACCTGAGCATCGGTGAGGGCCCCAGCTGGAAACCCATGGATCACCCAGCCAGGGACAAGGCCCGGATCAGGAGGGGCAACCGCATCCCCGACCAGCAAACTAGAAGTAAGTGCCTGCAGGGTGCGGCGGCGACCAACGCTAGGAACTGCTCCACACCACCAAACCCCGGGGAGAGTTATCACTCACCCAGCTACCCGAACTGCAAGACCACGGACAATCCGCTGTGGGTCGCGCCGGGGGGGCGCCACGGACGAACGCTGACGCGGTTATAGCGGGACTGTGGAACCATCTAACCACCCCTCACGGCCAACGGGGGAGAACACGAGCACCAAGCCAAGGTGTGACTCAGCTCTGAAACGATCCCCGGAGGAGAGATCCTCACAACTCAACGGGGCCACTAACCAAAAACCGGCACTGGCAAAACCAGAACCATCAGGCGGTGTAATGTCCCCTCCCAAAGGCAGATCAAAAAACATAACGATGGACTCATTTACTACTCCCAAACCGAAACAACAGCTACCACACGCGGAGAACAACATGGCCGAGGCACCAACACCGGCGGCAGACCCTCGTGACTCACAGATCCTTCAGGCTATCGCAGCACTGAGAACAACGGTAGAGGACATGAGGGGGGAGATAATATCAGACCTCCAATTAATAAGGCAAGATGCCCGAAACCTGGCTGAAAGAGTCACCGCTACAGAAGCCACCACACGTGAGACCTCAGAGGCGACGCAGGGGCTACAAGCGAAGGTCAAAGCGCTAGAAACAACGGTGGCAAGATTAGAAGCAAGGTCCGAGGAAGCAGAAGGCCGGGCCCGACGGAACAACGTTCGAATCTTGGGAATCCCGGAGGGCATGGAGGGCTCAGACCCCACAGAATTCATAGAATCATTGCTACTACAGGAAATTGGGGCAGGCAACCTCACCCAGGGGTTCTCCGTGGAACGTGCCCACAGATCTCTCCAGAAACGCCCACCCCCAGGGTCTTACCCGAGACCTATGATTGCAAAAATTTTGAATTTCAGGGACCGAGAAACTATACTGAGGTTCTCCAGAGAAGGGGGAGAGATCAAAAGAAATGATGCATTAGTAGTCATGTACCCTGACTACACGCCGGTGGTGCAGCGGGCAAGAAATTCCTTCGTACCTATAAAGGCCAGACTACGCAAACTGAATCTTAAATACATGCTGCTGTACCCAGCAAGACTTAAAATAATACACAAAGGGAAAGCGATCTTCTTGGAAACCCCGGACGCGGCAAACCTATGGCTCGAGCATAATAACCTAGCGGAAGACACAGAGGAACTGGCGAAAAGCAGCAAAAGATGACTCCGCAAGAGTCCAACGCAAGTGAAATCGAACGTAACGAATGAACCCAGATCCGCATCAAGGAAACAGAAAGATTGGGCAGGAAACAGGAGCCCCAATCACAAGACAGCTGCTGAACCCCCCCAACAGACAAGGTGTAGTCAACGCAGCTACACACTGCCCGAACCCGAAGACCTGGAGAGGTATGGAAGGCTTGGGAGCCCCCGAGCGTTGTGAGTTTGAAACAACTGCTGGGGGCAGTTTCTTCTTGTTGTTTTGTAGTGTTAATCCATTCCCCGGAATGGTAGTTGAAGTAGTTAGTTGGTCTCCAAATGAAAAAGCACAACTGGAGGGCCAGGGGGCCAGAACGGTGGCTGGGAGGGGCGGGAGTCCACGAGCAAGGGATGACCTTGAGGCCCCAGATGAGAATGCAGACATACCAGGGAGAAGCAAGACCCTCCCGTGCCTCCAACATAACCTAGATGGCAACGCACATTAGGATACTGACCTGGAATGTAAGGGGCCTGGGCACCTACCTTCGCAGAAACAGAATCAAATCCTACCTAAGCAGGAAAAAAGTGGACATAGCCCTGATACAAGAGACACACTGTGACAAGGAAGCAAACGCAAAGCTTAATGAGCACTGGGGGGGACAGGGCTTTGGAGCACCCTACTCGAAATACGCCAGAGGGGTTTACACTTGGATCAACCCACGAACACCAATCCACCTGCATAAAACGGAAGTGGACCCAGAGGGCAGATACCTCATAATATGGGGCACCCTTGAGCACAAAGAGATTTGCATAGTTAACTCATACTTCCCCAATAACAACATCCCCAACCACCTGAAAACACTGGGTTCCAAGATGGTGCAATACAGGGAGGGCCTCTTTTTGTGGGGAGGCGACTTTAACTGTGTTCATGACCCAGAACTGGACAGATCCTGGTCCCCACAGAAGGGTCCCTCCGCAGCCTCTCTATCCCTGGTCACCTTATTAAAGGAACTGGATCTGACCGACACGTGGAGGGAAACACACCCAGTCGAAAGGGCCTACTCATACTATTCATCACCCCACAAACTCCACACCAGGATTGATTACTTCTTTATAAGCAGAGAACATCTACCCCAAGTAAGAGATACGCAATACCTAGGGAGGACTATCTCCGATCACTCCCCCTTACTGCTAGACTGGCGACACAATAGCCCCAGACCACCCATCCCCATGTGGAGAATGCCCACCGAGGCCTTAATAGATCCAGCTTTCAGGGAGGAACTACATGAAGTTATAGAGAACTATATAACCGAAAACTCAGGTAGCGTCGAACACGCCAGTACATTATGGGACGCCCTAAAAGTAGTTACGAGAGGGGAAGTTATAGCGAAAGCCGGAGGAATCAGGAGAACCCTAAAGACCGCTCTTGAACAGAAAGAATGTGAGATATTAACACTTGAATCCACTCCAGTGGATACCCCCGGGAGGGAAAATGACCTCAGAACTCTTAGGGAGGACTGCTCAGGGGCATGGGACAGATTAGCCAAATTTGATTTCATAACCAGAACAAACAGAACACACTCAGAAGCGGACAAACCAGGCCGGTTACTAGCCTGGCTTTGTAAAAGAGAGCACCCTAAACACATAACCACGACACTACAGGATGAACATGGTGTAGTGCATGGTACCCAACAGGGCATCAATGACGCCTTTAAAGCTTACTATGCCAGACTATATTCTCATACAGAAAAAGTCCCGCAAGGACAAATCTTGGACACCTTAGAAGAAATAGGGCTACCCAGACTATCGCCAACACGATCCGAAACCCTAGACTCTGACATCACACAAGAGGACATATCAGAAGCCATTCGCTCCCTAGCCACATGTAAAACCCCGGGGACCGATGGGCTCCCCCCCGAGTTCTATAAAGCATTTGAACATTCCCTGACCCCCCTACTACACCAGGTCTTCTTAGAAGCCTACGAAGAAGGCATCCTACCAGACAGCATGAGAGAAACCCTGGTGATACCAATGCTCAAGCCCAATAAACCTCCCGATAAATGTGACTCCTACCGACCGCTCGCTATGCTAAATTATGACGTCAAAATATTGACGACGATCCTAGCAAACCGACTCTCTAAAGTGATTGGAGACGTCATACACATAGACCAGAATGGTTTTATACCCGGCCGAAGCACGTCCCTGAACTTGCGAAGGCTTCAACATATCATAGCCCAAACCAACACATGTGACGAACAACTAGCACTACTATCTCTAGATGCCATTAAGGCGTTTGACTCCATATACTGGGAGTGGCTTATAGCGGTTATGGAGGGATTTGGAATTGGCCAAAGGTTCATCAAATGGGTTAAGATCCTATACAATAATCCGAGGGCTAGGCTCAAATCTGGGAAATACGTGTCGGAAGCCTGGGACATCCAAAGGGGCACTAGGCAGGGCTGCCCACTCTCTCCCATGCTTTACGTTCTGGGATTAGAACCCATAGCAATTTACCTTAGAAACCAGTTCTTTGATGCAGGGATCAGGCTGGCAGGAATAGACCACATCATCTCATTATATGCCGACGACGTCCTGATATACGTAAATAACCCCCATAAAAATGTCCCGACAATATTGGACGTCCTTGACAACTATGCCAAATACTCTGGCATTAAATTCAGCAAAACTAAATCCTGCTTGTTCCCACTAGCAGGATTGAAAAATAGAAGCACCGATGAACTCCCCAAGGTGGGCGTCGAGTGGCGGACGACGGCTTTCCGTTACCTTGGGATCCTAGTAATGCACACCCCGGAGCTGATGCATGAGCATAACACGAAGGCAGCGGTACCCATACTTCGGAAATCCATAAAATTCTGGGCAAAGCTCCCATTGTCTATACTAGGCAGGGCCTCAATAGCTAAAATGATCATTCTCCCCAGATTCCTATACGGATTTCAAAATGTGCACTTCTACATTACAAAACCCTTTTTCCAACTCCTTGACGCAATAATCAAGGAATTCCTGTGGGGCAACAGCAGACACCGGGTGGCCTTATCTACGCTGGTCCTGCCGTATGAGCAGGGCGGAATTCAACTACCAAACTTAGAAAAATACTACCTGGCGGCCCAACTGAGCCATGTATCCAAATGGCTATCAGACGATGTCACTTCCGAGTCCCCCCTGCTGCAAGGGCTGATAAAGCCGCTTCGGCTAAAAGAATTGATCTGGGCCCCTAAAAACCTTATGTGCAAACCACCATTCCTGGCAGACCTGGGCAAGAAAATATGGCACAGAGCTATGATGATCCAGCATCTGAAACAACCATACTACCAAGAAGTGCCGATGTTGTCTGGCCTGGGCGAAACACACGTTAGCCTGAACAACATCAGATCGTGGGAAAGGAAAGGGCTATATACCTGGGGCGACCTCTACATGGACGGCATATTTAGAGAATTTGCCGAAATACGGGAGAAGGAGGATATCCACGCCGGACAATTCCTGTGGTACCAAAAGCTCCGGAACATAGCCCGATCGAGATGGGCCACCTGGCCTGAGGAACCGGAGGCTGATCCCTTTCTGACATTGATATACAACCTGAACGATGGCGGGAAGGTAGTATCACAGATATACAGCATTTTGCGCAACATCCCCAACCCTCGAAGCGAAGCAATGAGGGCCCGCTGGCAAATGGACATGAGGCAGGAAATGTCTGACAACGAATGGCTCAGGGCACTGTCGTTCCCGAAGGAGGTGTCAAGGAACCAGAGATTCCGATTAATACAAATCAATGTGCTGTACCGCACCTACCTGACCCCAAGTAAACTAGCAAAGTTTAATAAGAGCAATCAAGCACAATGTAACTGGTGCGGGACGGAAGGAGCAGATCTGATCCATATGCTATGGAACTGCGTTAAGACACAAACTCTCTGGGCAAAAGTGAAGCAGACTTGCGAAGTAGCTGAAGTCACGAGATACAAATGGACCCCAGCGGAATGCCTCCTGGGTAGCTACCCCAGGCTAGCCAAACTTAAACACGCTGTGAAATTGATGGACCTGTTGTGTATAACAGCCAAGAGGACCATCGCCATGGCATGGAAAAAACCTGCGGGTCCGAGCTGTAAAGCCTGGCGCATCGAACTGGAAAGGTGGGCAAACGCTGAAACCAAAGCCTGGGAAGACAGCATAGCCAGATCCACTGAAGAATCAAGCATGGCACTGGAGGCATGGAAAGACACTATGGCTAAATTATTTCGATCCTCCGATGATAAACCCCCTTGAACAATGAACTCGAATACCCTATTGACCCACCAGAATGGACAAACATTGGAATACGGCCCCCCGTCAACCAGGCCACCCCAGGAAGACTCCCGATGGCCCCCCCAAAGCCGTGCCAACCGCCCACCCCCCCCTCCGAGGACGGACTAACCTCCAGCTACCCCCCATAAGGAGACAGTTAATGTTTTTATGTTGTATTAATGTTGTTAACCTTTGTGAATATAATGGCATGTTACCTGCAAGTAAGTCAGTCAGCCTGAGTTAAGGACCTGACCAATGAAAATGTGTAATGCATATAACCACAAATGCCAATAAATAAATTTTAAAATAAAATAAGTATCCCAATTTGGGGGTGGCTTATTATGTCAACAACACCATAGGGGAGGAAGTGTCGACACTCTTCCCCGAACCACAGAAGCCGAATGAAGTCGACCCTCCACCCGTAGTTGGCACAGATAACTGATATTCAAAACACAGGATACCACGTGGCAGCCAATGGGGGGAAGAGGATTAGGGAGAGGTTGTGGACAGGGAGAGGAAGTCCGGATAGAGGGTTAGGAAACACCAAAAATGGATGGGATAGGGGAAAGAACAGGGAAAAACCCTACACTGTCTAATGCGTAGATAATGTACCATGAAACATAACACACACATAGATCTCAACATATGACCCCCTTAATACAGGCCAAAATAGTACCTAGCTAGTGTAGCTGTGCTCTCTAATAGCCCCTTGATACAGGCACATGCAGTAATTACCAGGACACAGAATACATGTATGCAAGCACCAATGAAACAAACTCATGGGATGTGATTCCCAATATGAAGAACATGACACATGGCCCTTTGGCTAAGAGTAAGCAACATAAAACACTTATAGAACATTTAGGACCAAAGGTGTGAATTCGACTCCCACAGAGAATGGATTTCAACAAACATATACACTGTAATACTAAGCTGTAGGTTGTACTGCATGCCCTCTTAGTGCCTCATTAGAAATGGATTAAATCATAGTGTTCTGCCCATATGACATGCTCTTGAAGTCTCTCAAAAAGATAATAATGCAAACGTAGCCCCACGTTAACTCACGAGAGCAAACAAACTCATAAAGCACTTTTCGAAGGGATTGTGTCCTCCGACGTATTCCTCATCTTAGATATATCCTTCCAGCTCTGCTGGCCTCGGAAAATATTTTCTCCAGAGGGCGCTGCGCGTCGACGTCCCTCGAGTCGATGACCTTCGACAGCCGCCGTATCGACGCTCGACGTCATCCTGCCTATAAAGGCCGCGCGCAGCGTCCGTTGCTTAGTTCCGTTTTTCCGCGCTACTCGGTGCCTCGGAATACCGTTGCTCAGTTCTTAGTCAGAAAATACCTATTTACCTCGAGTTATTCGATACCGTACTCGATGGCTTCCTCGTCGGAACCGACAACTCCTCGATCCGGCTTCAAAAAATGTCGAGATTGTGGGAAAAAGATGTCGTTGACCGATCCTCACAGAAATTGTCTGTGTTGCTTGGGAGCCGAACACCATTGTTCGGAGTGCGAGGACTGTATGTCCATGACAGCTAAGGCCCTGAAGGAGCGTAGGGGGAAGCTGGAGAAAGGTAAGACTTTTAAAGCTTCTTCTTCGTCGACGAAGTTGAGACATTCGTCTCCTCGTCACCATTCACGCTCCAGGTCTCGGAGTGGGTCTCATCACTCCTCGAGATCGAAGCACTCGAAGAGGAGACGTCGAAGATCCCCTTCTCCGTCTTCCTCTTCCTCTGTTTCGCCAAAAAGAATCCCTTGCCCCACGAAACATAGTTCCCGGGCTGAATGGGAGGAATTCAGAAAAAATATGATGAGCGTCTTCGAGAAAGCGGCCTCGACCCCCTCGAAGACTGCCGAGAGCGATGCTCTGGTCGAAAGACCCGAAGGTCAAAAACGCCGCGAGTCGCAGTACCCGGCGAAAGAAACCTCTCGAGCGCGTTTCGAACCCTCGAGTAGGACTATGACCTCCAAACCTTCCTCGAAGGTTCCGTCGACGCCGTCGACGAAGGTTCCGTCGACGTCGAGGTCGATGTCTTCGACGCCGTTGTCGAAGGGACCTTCGACACACGGGTCTGTCGACTCGACGCCGGCCTCGACACCGGCGTCGACGCCGAGAAAAGTCACGGTGACCACACATCCAGTGACGATCCCCAGGCCCTCGACGTCGATGGCGTCGATATTGTCGAGTAGAATTCCAATTCTGTCGAGGTCCTCGAGGCCTCCACCTATGTTTTCGACGCCACGCTCGAAGCCTTCGACGTCGGCGTCGACGACATCGACGTTTTCGAGGCCAATAATGACAAGTTCGGCACCCTCTGCCTTGGAAATGGGATTTACTCCCTTTATGAGTTCAGAACAATTGAGAACTATATCCTCAATTTTAGAAGAGGGTGATTTGTCCGAACAAGACACATTTGAGTTACAGGGACCTGTAACCCCAGTTAGAGAGGAATTTTCCTCTGAAGAGCGCAGATTAAAGGATCTTCATGATTCTTTACATGAGGCAAGTGGGTTAGACACTTCCCCTGAGGTGGATTTTGCTAAGCCAGACCCGGGGGAGCATGCTGAAACCCCTACAGAGCCTTAATGGCCAGGATTACAGAGTTCATGGGGTGGTCTACACCTTCACAATCTTTCCAGCAAGATGACCTCACGGATATTCTTGACAAAGGCCCACAAGAGGATCCAGTGGTGCCCTTTCATAAAGCTCTTCAGAGAAAGATCATGACAAACTGGGAAACCCCAGATGTATTACCAGCAGTAAATAAAAAACTGTCTGCAAAGTACAGGGTATCTTCCACAGACCCAGAGTTCTTGTCTAAACATCCATCCCCAGAAAGTCTGGTGGTACAAGCAGCATCCTCTACCGATGTCAAGACGGCTTATCCTACAGTCCCACAGGACAGGGACGATAAAAAATATGATGCTATGGCAAAGAAAGTCTTTTCAGCATGTAGCATGGCGTTAAAATCTGTTAATGCTACTTGCACCCTTGCTAGGTTCAGCCATACACTTTGGGAGTGTGCTTCTACAGCGGCTGACTGCATCCCGGAGGGAGAAGAAAGGGATGCGTTCCTGAATATTATACAGGACGGTAAAGACGCTATGTGCGAATCCCTCCAGACGGGCATTGATTCGGCTGACAGTATCAGCAGAGCAATGGCGGCAAGTACATCAACCAGGCGGTTCGCTTGGTTGAGAAAGTCGGGTTTTGCCCCAGATGTGCAAGCCAGGCTCCTGAACATGCCATTTGATGGCTCTTCTTTGTTCGGGAAAAAGGCGGATGACAGTTTAGAGAAACTGCAAACTTCAAAAGCAGCAGCAAAATCCCTAGGAGCTGCAATCCGTCAGACTCCTTTTCGTCCCACAGGAACCTCTGCGAGGGGCAAGTCCTTTCGCTTCTACTCCTCATTCGGAAGAGGTAGAGGACGACCGGCTCAAAGGGGTCAAAGAAGAACTACCCGAGGTGGACGGGGTAGATATTCTAAAGCCGCAGCAACAGCAGGTGCCTCTTTACCATCGGCATCTGCATCAGCCGCCCCAAAACCACTCTGAGGACTCCCCTCACAGGACACCTGTAGGAGGCAGGTTGACTCAACATCTGACGGTATGGCAGGCTATCACGTCAGATGCTTGGGCATTGGAAACAGTCGCCCAAGGTTACTGCCTGCCTTTCCTACGTATACCTCAGAGTCATCCACCGGGGATCAGCTCTCAGAAAGCTCCAGATCCGCTCCTCTTGCAGGAAATTTTGGACCTGCTAGAGAAAGGTGCCATAGAACCGGTACCTGTAGCGGAGAGGAACAAGGGCTGGTACTCCCCTTACTTTCTCATTCCAAAGAAAGACGGAGGACTGAGACCCATCTTGGACTTGCGAGAATTGAACAAATTCCTCAGGAAAGACAAATTCAAGATGGTCACTCTTTCTCAGATCCTCCAGGCCCTTCAGTTTCAGGACTGGTTGGTATCTCTGGACCTTCAGGACGCTTATTTCCATGTGCCTATCCATCTCAAACACAGGAAATACCTGAGGTTCGCAATTGGCAACTCTCACTATCAATTTCGAGTACTGCCTTTTGGGCTGACCTCCGCCCCGAGGGTCTTCACCAAGTTAATGTCGGTAGTGGCTACAAGTCTAAGGAGGGAAGGGATTCACGTCTACCCCTACCTGGACGATTGGCTGATCAGGGCTGTTTCTCCGGAGCAAGCTCAGATCCAGCTAAATCACGTGTGCTACTCCCTTCACAAGCTGGGCTTCTCCCTCAATTTAAAGAAGTCTCAAATGATACCATCGCAGAGACTCCAGTTCATAGGAGCGATCCTGGATACTTCCCTGGGAAAAGCCTCGCCACCAGAGGTGAGGGCTCAAGATATTCTACAGATGGTTACCAAGTTCCAACATGCCCAACGTCTCCCAGCCTTCGACTTTTTGAGGTTGCTAGGCCTCATGGCATCCTGCATTTTCCTTGTGCCAGAGGCTCGCCTGAGAATGAGATCCCTCCAGTGGGCACTGAGGACTCAGTGGTCACAATTCTCAGGGAGAATGACAGATCTTCTTCAGGTTCCCGGCAGGGTGGCTCGAGACCTTCAGTGGTGGGCCTGTCAGGAGAACATTCTGAAAGGAGAACAGTTTTGGCAACCCTGGCCGGAGATAACAGTAGTCACGGATGCCTCACTCACGGGGTGGGGAGCCCATGCCAACGACTTGACCATCAGCGGTCGTTGGTCTCCATCGGAGTCCAGACTACACATCAACCTGTTAGAGCTGAGAGCCATCAAACTTGCGTTGAAGGCTTTCCTGCCAGTTGTACAAGGGAAGAACGTCCTGATAATGACGGACAACACGGTGGCCATGCATTACCTCAACAAAAGAGGAGGCGTAGGATCACTACCCCTGTGCAGAGAGGCGATGCAGCTCTGGTTTTGGGCAATCCAAGAAGGAATCTCCCTATCGGCAGTTCACCTAGCCGGAGAGAAGAACTTGACAGCGGACGCTCTGAGCAGGCAGAACACAGTCTCCCACGAGTGGGAGCTAGCTCAGGAAGTCCTTCAAGAGATCTTCGCCCTTTGGGGAACCCCTCAAGTAGAACTGTTCGCCACCAGCCTAAACAGGAAATGCGACCTGTTCTGCTCAAGGGAATTTCCTCCGAGAGGAGCTCTGGGAGACGCGTTCATAGTGGACTGGGAGTTTCCGCTTCTGTACGCGTTCCCACCGGTCCCTGTCATTCCTCAAATGATCAGGAGGTTGAGAAGATTCCGGCGAACTATGATCCTAATTGCCCCGGATTGGGCCAGGAGAACGTGGTACCCGGACCTTCTAGACTTGTCCATCTGCCCTCCAATTCGACTTCCTCTCAGAGAGAACCTACTCTCACAGAAGGGAGGTCAGGTTCTCCATCCAGACATCAAAACCCTCAACCTTCACGCTTGGCTTCTGAACGGCTGAGGTACAAGGATTGGGACCTCCCTGATGATGTTATGGAGGTGTTGCTTTCGGCAAGGAGGCCAGCAACAAAGTCTTTATACCGCTGCCGTTGGAACAGATTTTGCAGCTGGTGTAGAGAACAGAATATCGACCCATTTTCATGTGGTACACCAATGGTTTTGTCCTTCCTACTATATTTGGCAAATTCAGGCCTTCAAGTTGGCACCATTAAGGGCTATCTCGCAGCGCTATCTATCTTTAAGCGTACTGCGGAGGAACCATCCTATTTCAAATTACCCTTGGTAATACAGTTTCTAAAGGGGTTAACCAATGTTTATCCCCCAAGACCATTCCAAGTTCCCCTATGGGATTTAAACTTAGTACTAACTTTCCTGATGGGTACACCTTTCGAACCTCTCCATTCTTGTTCGTTAAGATTCCTTACCCTTAAGACTGTTTTATTAATAGCACTTACATCTGCTAGAAGGGTGAGCGAATTACAAGCTCTTTCTTGTAAACCCCCTCATACAATCTTTCACAAAGACAAAGTTGTCCTGCAAGTGAAGCCTAATTTCCTCCCAAAGGTAGTCTCTGAATTCCATATCTCTCAGAAGATTACCCTACCATCTTTCTATCCTCCTCCTCACCCGGGGAAAGAGGAAGAGAGGTTACACAGACTAGACCCTAGGAGGGTTTTAAGTTTTTACATTAGTAGACTAGCCAGGATAAGACAGGCAGACCAGCTGTTTGTAGGTTACGCAGGTCACAAGCTGGGGTTACCAATAACTAAGCAGACCATTTCCAGATGGATCATTCTAGCCATTCTGGAATGTTATAAACTGGCAGGGAAAGAGCCCCCTCAAAACCTTAGGGCTCATTCGACCAGAGGTATTGCAGCTTCATCGGCCCTCAAAAGAGGCGTGCCGATTAAAGACATCTGGATTCCTCCTCTAGTCAAGAGACTAGGTTTGGAAGGGCTGTACTGCATTCTATTCATCAATAGAAGACAGCGTGAAGTCAGTACTCCCTCCTCCGAATATAGAATACTGCTATGGGAGCCTATCTAAGATGAGGAATACGTCGGAGGACACAATCCCTTCGAAGAACAAGTTACTTCTTACCTTGTAACGTTCTTTCGACGGGATGTTCCTCCGACGTATTCCTCATCGACCCTCCCATCCATCCCCGCAGTTCTACTTCCCTTGTTGTTGCAGCTTACGCTCCTTCAGGGTGATTAGTCTAGTCCAGACAGTAATACTGTGGGCTACAAAACGGACGCTGCGCGCGGCCTTTATAGGCAGGATGACGTCGAGCGTCGATACGGCGGCTGTCGAAGGTCATCGACTCGAGGGACGTCGACGCGCAGCGCCCTCTGGAGAAAAAAATTTCCGAGGCCAGCAGAGCTGGAAGGATATATCTAAGATGAGGAATACGTCGGAGGAACATCCCGTCGAAAGAACGTTACAAGGTAAGAAGTAACTTGTTCATCTGTGCGTCTGGGAGGCTCGCAAGCCATCCCAGATGAAGAATGATGACGCCTTGAGATGAAACCCCATTCACAGTGTCAGCGCCGGTAGGGTAGCGGAGCTTGAACGAAGCAGCAGCCTCTTTCACAGTGTCAGCACCGGGATGAGAGCGGAGTTGAAACGAGGCGGCGCGCATCCTCCTTAAACTTCTTGGGCTCCACCGCTCGTTCCGCATAGTTCTCCGTGTGCTGCTGCTGCCACATACCCTGAATCCGATTAGAGCGTGCGAGAGACCGCACGAACCTCCGGCATGGCTTCGCCTCATGAAAACAATAAGCCACACCTGCCGTGCGCCGTTGGACTAATTAAGAACAGCTGGCCATACTCGCGCACGGCAAGGACTACACAACACCAAAGGGGCTGCTGGGAAATGTAGTTTTTCCTACGCTCTGTTTAGATTTAGACACCTTTTTCACCTCCACCACCCCAGATTCCTGAAAATTAATGAATAAAATCCCCTCATTGCATCCATGTGCTTTACTAATGTAAACTTCACCTCATTGCAGACAATTCAACTGCGGTCACAAAACATGCCACATTGTATCTTATCAAAGCTGACAAGACTGAGTTGACACAAATCGCCTGCAATAAAACTTTCTCAAAATCTATAGAGCTTCGGCATAAAAACGTTCTGCTATAGAGAATGTGGTATGTATGAAGCATCAGACTGTGTTGCAGTCACAGATTTGTATGGAAAATATTAAAAGATCCTCAGGATGAACCTCGGTCCAGCTTCATCTTCAAAGTGAGTACTAAAATCCTTTCAATAAATGTAATGTATATAAGAAGAAAATTCCAACAGCAAAGAGATAATAAAACTAATTTCATTTGCACATAGTATCCAAACAGAAGTCCTTCCTCGGAAAGCATTTGTTCTTATGAAATAGCACAATACTACATATGCACAAATATGCCCCTTAATAAAATAGCTGGCAGATATAGAATTTAAAACTGCGAGGGGTTTCTAGTCACACATTTGAAGCTCAATTTAATTAACCATGTAAAATTATCTTTCTAATCTGTAGACCAGAAAGAATTCAGGTAATTGGCTCTACTAGTTATTCAAATCATGGTGCAAATAATAATAATTTATAGGGCAATTTGATAGATACATTTCAAGATTCCTTTGGGACAACTGAAAGCAGCCTTACACATGACACATATTAACACTATAAACAAATGTTAGAAGAGGATATTTACCAGGAAGTAGACATAAAACAAAACCTGGTAAAGAAACTCCCAAAGGAAGTCTGTCATCCCTTGTATGGAGCCAAGAACCACTCAGGGAACCACTTATTCAAAAGGAAGCAGAAATAGTAATCAGTGAGGTTAAAAAAGCCATGGTTGAATCCAAACCATCAGAAACAAATTCACTACTGCCTGTATCGTGGTTAAATTATGAACAGCTCAGCATTTACCTAGAAGTTACTGAATAAATAGAGCAAGGACCCTCTCTCTTTTAAATTTACCCTAAACACCCAGGAGAATCCCCAATAATTAATCATATACATGCTAGACATTCTGGAAGGAAAACACAATCATGTTACTGAAATTCTGGACATTGCATGCACTCTGAAACATAAACATTGAACACGACATTCCACCCAACGGGATACTGTGCCACAACAAGCACAGTCAATTTGTAAGAAACAAGCATAGAGTGAGACTGATGTACTATACGACCATGCAACAAGCAACCAATGCCTAAAATGGATACACAGATTAAGCCACTACTGTAGATATATCAGAAATTGAAGTTAATCCAGATATGGAGACATGACAAAGGAAACAGGAATTGTCTGAACTGCAATATATGTAAAATACTTTGGTACAGGTCCTGGCAAAGACCTTGTACATGTTGAAACACATGTCGGCTGAGCGTTGGACATTAAAATAGCAATAATTTGACACCGACAATTGCTGTGTTTTTTGGAGCAATTTTGCAAAATATTGTTGATATATAAGATGGGTAGTGTGAGAAACCTGAGGGTTTTCTCCCAAGTAGACCCTGGGAATCCCTTATTCAGGGGGCCAGGGAGGAACTGGCCCTCTTAGATCCCAGCCCTAGGGGTAGATGGACGAGGGAGTATCACCTGGATGGAAAAACCCAGGATTATGCTCAGGGGACTACCCCAGGTGAGATGCAGTATTATACCGGGGAAGAAGGAGAGGAGGACAAGTTCCCTGAGGCCTTTGTAGGCTGTACTACATCTGCCTCCCTTCCTCCCATTGATCTCTCCTGCCGAGATCCAACGACCCCTCTGTATATAACCAATCCCCTAGGATCCCAAACCCTGTTACATACTGAAACTATCTCTCCAAGAATCCCTGTTTTCGGTGTCCTGTCAATTGGTCGACTGCAATTTGGTCGACACCATTTGGTCGAATGCCAAATGGTCGAATTTTTTTTTTTAATTTATATATATTTTTTGTGGGTTTTCGTGTGGGGAAAGAAAAAAAAAAGAAAAAAAGGGGGTTGGGGGGGGACCCCCCCCAAAAAAAAAAAAAAAGCGGTAAAAAAAAAAAAAAAAAATTCGACCATTTGGCATTCGACCAAATGGTGTCGACCAATTGTCCTGTCGACCAAATGTTTTCGACCAATTGACTGGTAACCCTGTTTTCCTGTGTCTAACCCGAATACTCATGGCCATTCTTTTCCACGTCCCTCAGGTCATTATTTTCCGAACCCTCAATCGGCTATGACAAAACACCACCGTTCCCACAATCCCCCCTGTTAAATTCACTATAATAATCCTGGTCATTCTCGTTTGTTTCCCAACCCCTCCTTTTCTAACGCGAACACTTTGCCATACAGTGAAAAACAACGGACTAATATGAAAACTATTTACCTGACATGTCCCAACCCAAGGGTCAGGAAAAGACACGCAACTGACCAGAATCACACACACCTAACAGCCTTTTCCTTTCCACACAGGGATAAAGGGTGGAGGACGAGAGTCAAATACGAGCAAGGCAGATTGCACGATGAGAGAGCTAAACCAGCACAGCAGTTCAAGAGGAGGAGAAAGGCGGCCACAAATGAAAGGGTGACATGGAGAGATGCGACCTTGCCCTTTCCAACACAGGCCCGCGCAACCTCTGTGGAAGGGATCGTAAGACCACGAACAATAGCTGACGTGTCTTGCAGCAGATGTCAACGGTACACAGGGCCCTCCTACACTAATAATCAAGCCGGGGAGAGATGCTTGCAACCATGGCACTGTACTTGACTCAAGAGACAAGAAAAGCCAAGCGGTTCATCACAGCCGGTGAGTTGAGGGGAGAGTCGATAAAACCAAACAAAGTATCAAACAGCTAATTGAGAAAAATACAAAGAAATGTTGATACGAGAGGGGAAAACCAGCGACAGAGGGGTCCAGCAGCACGTGGGTGCTCACTCAAGAAGCTCTTGGAGAATACCCTATTGCTGAAACTAAAGGGTGGTTTGACAATCACACTGCGCACACAAACAATAGTTAAATCAATTGTTTTGAAATTTTATCGGAAAGTGATGTAGCCTGACACGTGTTTCGAGCGACGGGCTCTTCTACTGAGGCTGCACAGTGATTATACAATGAATTTATAAAAATACAGCAAGTATTGAATCATACAGCGTATTAGAAGCCCAAGCACAAAACAAGGCAAATGTGGTGGTTGGTTCAGACCCATGATTTGAAACAATTAAAAACAAGGTTGTCATGAGTATTGTGTATAAAGAATACATAATTGGCAAGTGTACCAATTTTTTGAAAAACCACCAAAAAGGATATGTGTGTTGTCCAATTCGCAGTCAATGCCATGGGTTGGGAAAGATAAGAGGACAGCTGAATTAGCAATTATTGCATAGTTGGCCATACAAATAGTCATGTGTTAAAATAAAGACGTTTGGTTGTACCTTACAATCTTGAACTCTCTTTGCAAGTCACTAAAGGAGACAAGGATTAATTTTAGAAAACTGAAAAGTAGTACTTAATGACATTCACGAAATGCAAGACACTTCTAAAAGGAAGCCTACATGCAAACACAACTTATCTGACCAAGAGCGAAAAGCCCTGCGTAAGCTAGTATCCATTGATACATTAATCATTAAGGAGGCAGACAGAGGGGGCAATGTAGTCATTATGGACAAAGTGGACTACATTTCAATGGGACTCGAACATCTGAACTCCCCCGGCTGTTATGAGACACTGGCATCCAACCCCTTGCCTCACCTACCGGCAACAGTTAACTCATTAGTGTCCAAATGGTACACACGCGGTCTTGTAACTTATGTGGAGAAACAATTTCTAATTGTAGATGGCCTAGTGATGCCCACAGCCTACTTTCTGCCAATGATACATACATCTTTTGATAAGATACCAGAGGGGAGACCCATCTTGAGTGGGGGTGGTGGCATCCTTGAGCCCACCTCAGTCTATATCAATGAATGTCTTGCACCCTTGGTAAATACCATCCCTACATTTATTTGTGATACTATGCATATTTTGCACACACTTGACCAACTTCCAGTACTGCCTAATCTGTTATTAGTGACGTTTGATGTAAAATCCCTGTACACTTCAATAGATCATCAACAGGCAGTTGCCAGTGTCGATTATATTTTTCGTGAATATTCGGCTTCATTCTTCGAACATATTGAGATGGTTAAAGATTTGTTACAATGTGCACTTTCTAACAATGTGTTTCTATTTAACAACACTTATTATAGACAGCTCATAGGCATAGCGATGGGAGCCAGCTATGCCCCAGCTCTTGCAAATATCTTTATGCACCACTAGGAGCAGCAGATTGTGTTTACTAATGATATGTTTCTGCCACATATTTATATGTGGAAAATATATATAGATGATGTGATTCTGTTATGGAAAGGGTCTATTGATTGTTTAAATGAATTTGTGTTTTACTTAAATACCAACAATTGGGGTATCCAATTTACGCACACCTTTAGCTACACCAGCATTAATTTTTTGGACTTATCAATCAGCATCTCAGACATTACTTTGTAACTAAGACCTATCGTAAGTCAACATCAGTCAACGCAGTTTTATATGTGACTAGCTGCCATAAGAAATCAGTTGCATCTAATATACCCAAAGGGGAATTTGTCCGTGCCAGACGCAACTGTTCAAAAAATGCGGAATTCTCTATAGAATGTGCAACAATACGACAAAGATTTCTGGCAAGAGGATATGAGAAATACTTACTTGTCAAAGCAGAACAGGAGGTTAGATGCATGAAGAGAAGGGACCTGCTCACTCCTAAAGTATGCTCACATACTGCACACAGTCAAAAAATCAAATGTATCACCAGATTTAATGCAGACAGTTCTAATCTATACAACATAGTCAAATGACATTGGCATCTCCTTCAGTTAGACAGAGATATCACCCCATGGTTGGACTCTGCATCTAATTTTATCTACAACAAAGCTGATAATCTTAAGAACATACTTTCACCCTCCTTTATGCCAATACAACAACATAAACATACCTGGCTACATCAGCCACTCAACAAAGGTTTTTACAAATGTGGGGGGTGTTCGATGTGTGCCTTTGCATATGAAACTTCCAACATTGACTTTGGACAATTGGGCACACATAAGGTTAATTCCTTCATCAATTGCAACACAAAATATTGTGTCTTTTGTATTTTATGTACATGTGGACAGCGCTATATGGGCAGTACTATTCACCCTCTGAAGATCAGAATAAAGGAAGACTTGTCATCTATCGCCCAATTTGATTCCAAATATCCTTTGGCCGTACATTGACAACAAGCCCACCAAATGGACAACAAAGCATTGATTACATTTTCTGGGTTTGGTGAAAGTTTCCTTACCTCAACAAGGAGGTAACCTTGTCCTCAAACTCAGGCAATTGGAAGCCCATTTTATCTGCCAATACCGCACTGTAGCACATGGCCTTAACACAGACCATGAACTGTCTGTATTTTTGTGATTTCATACTTATGAATTTAATGTCTTGTATTTTTATGCAAATAATTTCACATTTGAGGAATCATGTCCCCCATCCTCTGTTGGCCATCCATTTAGCTCAAAGGACTCCAAGTAACTAATTTGTATTGCAAATGCAGTTTTGAATTGACTAAGCACATACAATTAGCATCTAGACTAAATAAACACTGCACTTCTGCAATAAGCACTCATTGCCCAACCGGTAAATTGGGTTCACCAGTCGTCTGGTGACACTCTTTGCCAGCTGGTTTTGCAAGCTGTTTTCGAAAATGTTCTTCGTAATTTTCAAACATGCATAGAATAGTATCTTTCGCAATGAGCGGTGACGTGTCCACCAGCTCATCGTGTCTACCGACATTAACGTGACACTAGCTGCTGTTTAGATTTGTAGGGTGCCTTAACACACACTCAATCCTATATTATATATACAATGCTTTCCGCACTTGTACTTTATTTGGGCCAATCTGATACCGAGCCACGGTCGGGATATGACCACAGCTCAAGGATAGGATTGGCCTTCACTCATCTTGCTAATTTCTCTTTTTATTAATTGGTCAGAAAAAATTGAATTCTCATCTTCGCTTAATTGTACAATCCAATTATATATGACCGATACTGGCGCCCCTCGATCAAACGCATTCCGATATGCAACTTAATATTGAACATTCAGGTTTCCTATTAATTTATAGCACACCCAAGATGGCAGCCAATGTGCGACGCGTTGCCGCATCTCAGAACGACACCACACATCCCTTCATAATACTCAGTCTGAGCCGCCTTCGGGTGGCCCTAGTGTCTTACTCGCAGCGGAAACGCTGGTAAGCACAGTTACTTTGCGCAGACCCCTAGAGTGGTCAAAGGGTCTTCACGAGCACACCTGATCGTCTAAGACATTCTCATTTCATGTATTAATTAGTGTCTTGTGTCTTTTCTCCCGTGCTTGGCCCGGCTGATTCTCCACCAATTGAACAAATCATACAACTTGTATCTTCAGCCAGATCCTTAAACTTCCAATTTAATGCCTATCTTGCAACTGCAATAATATAGAACTAGGGTTGGATATACGACCAGCTCCAATTTAATACATTGCTAATGCAACCTAATTAATTTGCAGTGGGGCCTGAGATTTTTGACTTTATTTAACCAAATCTTACATAAATTGGTAAGTGAGTCAAGCCTTTTCACTCACACGCTATAATTTAAACAATTTCTTTTTTTACTGCCACCTGGCTTTTCAGTTTTCTAAAATTAGTGTCTCTTACAATCAATCCTTGTCCCCTTTAGTGACTTGCAAAGAGAGTTCAAGATTGTAAGGTACAACCAAACGTCTTTATTTTAACACATGACTATTTGTATGGCCAACTATGGAATAATTGCTAATTCAGCTGTCCTCTAATATTTCCCAACCCATGGCGTTGACTGCGAATTGGACAACACACATATCCTTTTTGGTGGTTTTTCTAAAAATTGGAACACTTGCCACATATGTATTCTTCATGCACAATACTCATGACAACCTTGTTTTTAATTGTTTCAAATCATGGGTGTGAACCAACCACCACATTTGCCTTGTTTTGTGCTTGGGTTTCTAATACGCTGTATGATTCAATACCTGAAGTATTTTTATAATTTCATTGTATAATCACTGTGCAGCCTCAGTAGAAGAGCCCGTCGCTCGAAGCACATGTCAGGCTGCATCACCTTCTGATTAAATTTCAAAACAATTGATTTAACTATTGTTTTTGTGCGCAGTGTGATTGTCAAACAACACTTTTGCTTAACTTACCTAGTGGGAACTTGGCAGGTCCCCACTACTGCTTTCACCTGCAGCCCAATCAAACCGATAAAATGTATTAGTCCTTGCGCTGAACCTCGCAGGTCCTTTTCTGCCACCTTTTGTCTATTGTTGAAACTACTGTTACCAGAAGGCCTTGGGAAAAAGGTGAGAAAGGGGTCAAAGTGGTCATACGGGGGTCTAGCAAAATCCTCTGTGCAGTCGAAGGTCTTTGACCGACAGAGGAATGTTAAGCAAATGGAAGGGAATCCTGCACTGTGTGATTGGTAAAGGTTGGCAAGAGTGAACCCGACGGAGGGATGCCGAAGAAAAGGGGCAAAGCCTAAAGTCCCAGGGAAGAGTGTATTGACAAAGGTGAACCCGAAAGAGGGATGTCTACAGTGAACTGTTTGAAAGACATTAAGATGTGTGAAGGTCATAAGTGAAGTTGATTTGAGGAAAGCCGTAGTGAACCCGACAGAGGAAGGCAAACAGTCGAGAAGGGTCTGAGCCCGGAAGAGGGGGACCAAGGGGTGGAAAACCATCACCCAAGGACGCCTGAATAGGACAAATAATATCTTTTGAATACAAGCCACAGTGAACCCGACAGAGGGAGGCTGACATTCACAAGGGGTCTGAGCATGGAAGAGGGAGACCCAGGGGTGAAGTGTCATCACTCTAAATTCAATCATCGAGAGGGGTCTGAGCCCAGAAGACGGGGACCCAGGGGTGAAGCGTCATCACTCTAAATGCAATCAGAAAGGAACTTTTGTTGGTCATTTTCAATATATCAGGCCCTCGGAAGCAAGACATTTAAACACAGAAGGTCCCGATATCACAAAGAACTTTTTGTGGATCTGAGCCCAGAAGAGCGGGATCCAAGGGTGAGAAGTCATCACCCAACATACATGCACTAAGGAACTTAGTTTGTTTATTATTTTGATACATCAGGTCCTCAGAGGCAAGAGACTTTGTGTGGAAAAAAGACCTAACCACCGAAGGCCCTGATAGCTTAGAGCGGAACTGTTGTCTCGTGCTGGGAAAGCTCAAGCATGTGCTGTGCTGCTGCAGAATCCCACCTTGTCCCGTGCTCAAAACTTGGGGAAGGGAGACCCCGGCTACTGCATCCTAACTTATCATTTGTGAACAGTTCTTTCTTTCTTGTGAACATTATCCCACACTCATTTGTAATTAGTTTTAAGGATTGGCAATAGGTTTTTCTTAGTATAGGTGCTTTTTATTTGTGAAGACGCCACTAGGACGCCCTTCTTATTATTTGATGGTCGAAGCTTGCTCCCATCTTAGATTTAGGTTTAGATTAGGCGTTTTTCCAACCTGCATATATAGTTTAATAAACACCCTTGAACTGTGATCACTTGTGTCTCTCTTTACTGTTGCCACCATGAGTTCCTTACAGTAGGGAGTTAAGAGCGCATGTGTCTTAGCTACCATTAAACACTTGGAAACATATATACAGTCTCTGCAACTATGTTCCATTTTCCAGTGTTACAAGTGGTTTGTGTATATATCTATACCAAACTGTGATAGTGTACCCTTCAAGCCACTTTTAAATAATGCAAATCATGGCATGTTGTGCCCTTTTTGCAATTCAGACATTCTTTCCTCTATACAAAATATATAACTTGGCCAAATTGTTATACTAATGCTTCTAAGATAGATGGACAATGGAACAAAAACCAACTGGAAACTGACCAACTTCCTGCATGGACTGCATGGTCTCTTCCCCACAGTTGGAATACTATAAGATGCACATTTCATTATGACTTCTGGCCAATATACACCATATGTAAAATACACAGGTCGTTGGTTTGAGTGTAATGATACTTGCACGACTCATAAACAAGGATTACCTGCAAATTCACAAAGTACCTACTTAATATTCCTTAAACACAAATTCCCCCAATACAATTATTCCTGCTCTGTTCATTATGTTTAATTAAACAATTAGAATATGCCAATGGGTGTCTAACTACTTTACAACATTAACAACTCTACAAATATTATGTGAAATATGTTCCATATTTTAATCTTTTAAACAAACAATAATATTACAAACTAGCTGCTCCCGGCCACGCGTTGCTGTGGCTCAGTCTGGTTAAATGGAAAAGAAAGAAAAAAGAAAGTGCACGTTTCTAATATGTTTAATTTCACAATGCTTGTGGATATACAATATTTTTGGTTTTTCGGTATAACCGGTATACCCGGCAAGCAAAGTTTTTAATGGCTCTGGTGATTCTCCAAGTTGAGGCAGTTTAATTTTCCCGGCGGCACCACACATTCCTTTTGTTTCTCCATAAAATTTCAGAGCCTTGCAATAAGGACACACTTCAGTCATGGTGCCCATCAGAACATGCCGGCTTAAACTACAATCATCAGCTGTGTTGTACCATAATGCAAGGCGATTGTAATCGCGTGATTGCTGAGCACGAGTCGTGTTTGACGCTGATCTGCTGTTTCTCGTTGATATCTTTCAGCCACTCTCAGCCTGTCGCGTTCATTCTTTTGAGAACAAAGCAGATCTGAAGCTGCTTTTGCTTCCAACAGATGGTGCTGTTTTTCAGTAAAATATTTAGGATAGAGTGTGTTGCTTTTACGTCCAACAGGTGGCGCTGTTTTTCAGAAAGGACATGTTTTTACCTGTCACAGGTGTGACATCTATATATAGCAGGTATATAAAAACACGCACCTATTCGAATGCAACGTTGTGTCAAAATTTCAAAGCAATCGGTGAAGAACTTTCCGAGATTTAAGATTTTGAACAAACAAACATTAACATTTTTATTTATATAGATAAGGCATTCTGTTTACAATAATGTGAATTGAAAATGATACATGCACAGATGATAACTTAAAGTATACATAATAAATGTATACCCACAGTGTGCATTTACTTTAACATTACCGTTACAATATGCCAACAGTTGTCTAATTACCTTACAATGTTAAATACACTGCAAAATTGTATAATGCACAATAATTCTCATTTTTTTTACTTAAAATATCTAATATTACAATTACAATATTTTGATTTTAATAACTAGCTCCAACAAATACCAGCACTGGTAACTAACCTTTACAGTGACTAAACCAGCTACCTTGTTGATTAAACTTAACAAATTAAATTTGTACTTTCGGTCCTCACCTTTTTGTAACATTGCAGTTAGAATATGCCAATGGATGTCTGACTACTTTACAACATTAACAACTCTACAAGAATTATGATTTGAAATATGCTCCATATTTTCATCTTTTAAACAATAATATTACAAATAAGGCATTCTGTTTACAGTAATGTAAATTGAAAATGATGCATGCACAGATGATAACTTAAAATATACATAATAAATGTATACCACAGTGTGCATTAACTTTAACATTACAGTTAGAATATGCCATGCCAACGGTTGCCTAATTACTTTACAATGTTAAATACACTGCAAAATTGTATAATTCACAATAATTCTCATACTTTTTACTTAAAATATCTAATATTACAAATACAATATTTTGATTTTAATAACTAGCTCCAAAATATACCAGAACTGCTAACTAACCTTTACAGTGAATAAACTATATGCCTTGTTGATTAAACTAAACAAATTAAATGTGTACTTTCGGTCCTCATCTTTTTGTAATATTGCAGTTAGAATATGCCATTGGTTGTCTAACTACTTTAAAACATTAACTAGACTGCGAAATTCATACCCAACAATCATAGAAACATATAGTAGTTTTCACATAATTGAAAGTAACTATCCCTCATGAAGTAAAATGTGTTTTTATAATCCTGCCTGGATTCTTTCCCTATGGTCCAATCTTTACAAATATGTTATGACAAAACCAGTTTGCACACAAACAAGTCTTATACAAGTATGTATAATGTACACTCTTTGAGAGGAAAGCAAAATACTGTTTCTAACATTCCCCAAGTCATATTGCAGTTCTAATTATGTTTTGCTTTTCTTTACAGACATAATGGTGTATCAAAACGTCAGCTTAGCACTACACACCCAGGCCGCATACCCGTGTTTACTTTGCACAGTCAATTATAAATCTAAAAGCCTGTTACAAAACTATCAACCAACCTACTGCAAACCCAACATCCTACAAACACTTTAACACCACTACAAACAGTAGCTCATCAATACCAGAAAGAATTAGGCATGGATTTTGTGCTCCGTAATCTGAAACCATGTTTTACGATAAAACTGAACACTCAGAAAACACTACATGTTTACAACACTGAAATAAGTGCATCATCAGTGCCAAGCAAAAGTGAGCATGAGGCCTGGCCTGCACGCAGACCCCGGGCAGGCCCATTTCTGGGCAAGGGGAGAGTTGGGTAGAGAAGGGAGGAGGCATCTAGCAAACCTTTTCTACTGCTGTCTCCCTAGCCCTTCTTCACCCCACTGGGTTCTTCCTGACTTCTTTTATCTTTCTCTTTGCCCCTTTGGGTCCCTCCATTCCTTCTTCTCCCATTTGGGCCAAAGCTCCCCACTGTAGTCCCTTCTCCTTCTGACTTGCACCTGTTGTTCAGCTACCACTTGCTCATTTCCCACCGCCAACATCAGTGTCATCTAGGGGTTTGATGCCATGCTCACCTCCAAGGGATATGGTGCCCTGCCTACATTCAAGGGATATGGTTCCCTGCTCGCCCAGGGATATGGTGCCCCTCTCATTCTTGTCAGTTTTTGCTGCACCAAGCCCATGGTCCCAACACCAAACCTCTCCTGTCACAGTCCCCATCTGGCTTCCTCTGCCACCTTCCCCCCACCCTTGATAATCCAACCCTTCCTCCCACTCTTGATAATCACACTCCTCTGATGTTCCCCATCCATTCTCTTCCTTTAATGTCAGAGCAAGAAGTTGTAGAAGTGGTCTGCCGTAGGAGTCTTTTCTCACATTCCTTTGTGTGGAGGCTACATCTTTGGTGGAGGACTTCCAGTGTTTCTTTGCTATAGCACCAATCTGCGTGGAGTGGAGCCAGAAGTGGCAAAAGTCGTCTGCTGTGAGAGTCTTTTCTCACTTTCCTTTGTGTGGAGGCAGTGTCTTAGGGGTAGGACTTCCAGTCTTTCTTTGATAATGCTCCATTCTGCGCAGAGCAAGGGGTGTCAGAAGCGGTCTGCCGTGGGAGTCTTTTCTCACTTTCCTTTGTGTGGAGGTGGCGTCTTTAGTGGAGGACTTCCAGTGTTTCTTTGATAAAGCATCATTCTGCACGGAGCGGAGCAAGAAGGGGCAGAAATGGTCTGCTGTGGTCCACCCCGATCTGCCCTTCTGCCACGAGGACTGTTTGAACTTCAGTCTTTGTCCATTATCGTATGAAAATTGTTTCTGTGAGAACGGTAAGACGTAAGTTGATCACTAAGATGCCTTTGAAATCTCCTGCTGCCATCTCCAGCCCCCTCCAGTCTACTTCTGCAGGAGTCTGTCCTGATACATTCTGGTTTCACCATCACCAACGTGTGACCAATGCTGGATTTGACTTTTATGGACTTCATTGATTCAGCCTTTCTCAACTCTCATGCTGGACTTCCTTTGCATCTTGTACTCATGGTGGCCCTGAATCATGTTGCTCCCATCCTCATCTTGTATCCTGGCTTGCAACATTATGTGTTACTACTAACTTCTGCAATTGTATTCACTCTCCCCTCTTGCTTCTGCACTTAATCTCTGTTCTTTCCTCCTCTCCCTTTCTCCCTTTTCCTATCTCCTCCCCTCCTCCCCTTACTTTCTTATATGCACTTACTCTATCAGAATTGTTCCTGGACCTAGAATGATAGCAACCTCGGCTGTCTCCTCCCCCCTCTTACTTGTTTTTTCCTCCCCCCACAACTTCTCCAGCACTATCTGAAATGTCGTTAGGCCTAGTGCAATAGTCGCTTGTTTTGTTCCTCCCCTCCCTTTCTGCACCCCTCTCCCTCACCTTTTGTTTTTCTTCGGCTCTAACAGAAATGTCGTCAGGACTAGTATGGTAGTCGCCTGTCTGTTTCCATTTCCTTCCCACTCTCCCCCTCTCTTCCTTATCTATTTCTTAGCTCTTGCACTATCTGAAATGTGGTCAGGTTGAGTACGATAGTTAATTTCACATCCTTACTGTTCATGGCCTCTAAGAATGTAATTGTATTTTCCCTTGTTCCCTCCCTTGCCTTGAAGCGCTTTGAAACACATTGGGGGTCATTCCGAGCTTGGAGGTAAGGGAAAAAGGATGCCAGTAAGTGATTAACGGCATCCTTTACCGCTACAGCCTATTCTGACCAACCAGACCGCTATTTACGGCGCTGTAAAGTACAATGCAGTAAATTGCGATCTTGGGTCACGCGCGCGACACACCATGCTGGAATTAGCGGCATGGCGTAAACCGGAGCTGATCACAAGGAACGCGCACACGTAAATAACAGCCTCCTGAAGCCCGTTAAGTACCTTACCGGCATGGAGTACATACAGGCATCTCAGAGAAGGTGTAAAGAACCCTGAGCAGTAGTTCCCAGAGCCACAGGTCCACACAATCAGCACAGGTGTAGTCAATAGAGTGTGCCACAGCAGAAAAGGTTGACACCCTCACACCACACCCCCTCCCACATCAAGATGACAACAGTGGTAGCAGTACATGAAGCAGGAGACCCTGCTTGCAGGGGCACAACTACAATAACAACACCAGGCCCCACCACAGAGGAGACACAGGAGAAGGAGGATGAGACAGGCCCGGCATGCAGCAGCAGTGCAGCCACTGTCATCACGCCAGCAGCCCCCATTCCCACACATCAGGTCCGGTCCCTCAAGCTACCCCTAAGCAGATCCACACCCCGTACCAGCTTAACTGTGACACCATCACCACCATAGTTGGCCTGAGAAATGACGAAATAGTGAGCATCAACGAAATGCACACCGCTATCCCCCCTCAACTGAAGGTGGTGCCTGTGCCCCACCACCATGCCACATCCACCTACCAGCACACAGTGGGGCCCAAGCATGGCATATCAAAACCGTTCATTTCACGGACACAGAACCAAGTGCTGGATCACCTCCTCAAGCACACAAGGGACTGCAAATCCCTACCATGGACTACCCAGGAGATATGTGACACAAAAGTTGCCTCCCATGCATTGGCAGGCATGCCAAATTGCATAGGTGCCTTTGACTGCACCCACGTGGAGTAGGCGGACCTGCATGGCTTGGAGGTGGCGTATCGCAACCGCAAGCAATACCACTCCACCAACGTGCAGACGGTATGCAACGCAAGCAAGATCATCGCACATGGGTGGGCCCGACATCCAGGAACAACTCATGACTCAATGGCCCAGCTGAACCCCACGCTACCCAGCCACATGGGGCGACATGCAGGACGACGTGCCTGGCTGCTTGGTGAGTTGTCTGACTGTGTCATGCCAGTGCATCGGTGTCATGAGGTGGGTGCCTGCATAAGCAAACCGGGATGAAATGTCGACGCCAGTGCACGATTTGAACCCCACCAGACACCGTGCCACAGAGCCAGTGTAACGGCACATGAGTACAGATACCCACATTGATGTAGTAAGGCACGCACCTAACACTACATGACCAACATGTGACAAGGCCACAATCCACAACACATGCACCACTCATTGGCGGCCATCACACACCGTAAGGGCAGATAGGAAGACACACTGCATATGCACTATGTAGCTGCCTCCAGCATATCACCACACCAGAGAGTCATCCCTGCGAGTGGATTGAACTGAGGCCAGCAGGGATACCAGACCGCATCACCGGATCGGCACCCCCATAGGAGTGGTGGAAGTCTCCATGGTACGGATCAGTGTTGTATGATGAATATGCTACTGACTACAGCCAACACACCCAACTACCGAATCTCACAGTACACAGCACTTCAAGGATCTTACCCCAAGACTGCTGCATGTATAAACGATGCTTGTTCTACAAGATGTGCGTGCCATAGTTCATAGACCATGTCGAAGATGCTCGCCCCTACATCATTGCATTGCACAGGACACATATCGGGGCCATGAATGGGGTAAATGCATCCAAGGACATGTGCGTATAACCATTAACAACCTGCTGCCATGTAAGACAAGTTCACTTCTCCACCATGACAGTCCAAACAATTACCTTCATTGCCTACACATGCAGGTGATGGTGGCTGTCCCTTGACACCATGGTACAGGACCCAGTCAGGAACCCACAGAACAGGCCCGAGGAGGCCTACAATACTGCCCATACCCGTGCATGTGTGGAGATGAAGCTGGCACATGGCTTGTAGTAGGCACATATGAGATGCCTAAGCACCCATCTACTGCAATGCGTCAGTGTGCAAGACCCCCGTGTCATGTGTAATGCTGAACAAAATGTGCATCCCTTGGAATGTGGCCCTGTCCCCTGACATGGGACTGCTGACACCAGATGAAAATGGAGTGTCGGAGGAGGAGGAAGGGGCAGGACAGCATCATGGTGCCGGTGCACAGGAGGGACCTGTCGTGTGGCAAACATTGATTGGACATAAAAACCGAAACACAAGTCAGCAGAGGGTGGCATGACATGGGCACATAGGGCACTGGGTGTGGGGATACTTGTACACCATGCACTGTCAGATATCATGATACACATGCTCAATGATGAACGTCCACACAGGTGTAACTTTGCGACACAAACGATGTATTGAAAATTTAACTGCATAAGTGTAAACATACCCTCCACCAACCTCACCCACAACCCTCCTACCCCCCAACTCCCCAAAAGACCCTCACCCACCACCCTCCCCCCAACTCCCCAAAAAATCCTCACCCACCACCCTCCTCCCCCCCAACTCCCCAACAGTAGTCCCATTGTGTCCATCAAGGCCACATGTGGCAGCTATGCTGACTACTCCATGCTCCCGGGGCCCGGGGGAGGCATGTCCCGGCGGCGCTGTGTGCGTAGAGAACATCGCAGTGGGCTTGCTGGGGTTGAGCGACCGGATGAGGGGATGTCTTCTTGCTGAGGCAGCTGAGTGGGACGCGCAGCCTCAAGGGCATCTGCAATGCGTCCAAGGACTTCGCAAAGGCGGTTTGTACTTTCCGTTACCACCTGACGCATTTCCCTTAGTTCGTCAATCCACTCCACCCTGCTCTGGCGGTTGTCTTCCATCAGCTCAGTAATGAGTGCAGTGAGCTGTGCCGCACGCCGTGCATCATTTGACGTGGTGTCATCCCTGCCGGGGATTGGGCTTATATGCCCTGACAGGGCTTCGACTGGGGCACTGGGCACGGGATTGGCGTCTTCCTGTGCTTCACTACGTTCACATCTGCCAGGTGTGTCAGGCTCCCCTGAGTCGCTGCACGACACCTGGGGGTAATTGCAGGGCTCTGGAGTGTGGACGGCGGGGTCTGATTCCTCCTCTGACGCTCCACAGATGGACAAGGGGCTGTCCGCGGTTTCAAGGGGGGCCGTGGCTGGCACCGCCACAGCGATGCTGGCCTCCTCTGACCTTGGGCTGGTCGTTGTACCTTGCGCCAATGCAGGGAGGGATGGGGGTGGTGCACCCTCCATGGGCCTTTGAGGAACCGGGATGGGTGTGTCCTTCCGTGCTTGTGTGCGGTGGACCCTGCCTTTGCCCCTGGAGGTGGAGGTACAGCTGGTCTCGGGCTCCCTGCTCTCATGGTCACTGCCTGTGGGGGTAGAAGAGAGGTACGGCATGAGTGATTGTTTGAGACGCTAATGACATTAATGGCTACATTCACATTTCAATCATATGGGGTTTGTTGCCTTTTGGGTATGCAACAGCACTACTTTATAATCATGTGTATGATATGTACGTAGGTGTCGGAGTCACTCATCCTGGCCTGGTAGTCTGCAGTCTGACTCGCACACTGGCCACCCAGCTGCACAGTGTGCATCATGGGATGTGCCAGTTTGTGCACTGTGTGACATGTGCGTTATATCTTGCACTTGGGCATAGCTTGTTTGGCAGTTGGTTCAGCATGATTTGGATAGGGGGGTGGGCACCATGACAAGGTACCTTGGACGGCCCTTAGGATTGTGTATATATCATGTAATTGGCATTGGCAGTGTAGACTATGGACACTCACCTCCATCGGTGGACGATGGTGCACCACACTCCATTTCGCCGACGCCCTCTATGGATTCTGTTCCAATCAGTGCAGCACATCTCTCCTCCCATGCCATCAACTTCATTGGGGAACTTGGGCCCCCTCCGGTCTGCAGTGCCTGCCTGCGGTTGTTGGCAGAGAGGATGTTCCGCACCCTCAACCGCAGGTCATCACACCGCTTGCGGCAGTCCTTGGTTGTGCGGGGGGTGGTGCCAACTGTGTTCACCCTCTGGGCAACTAGTGCCCAGATGTTCTTTTTGCGGAGCACCGGCTCTCGGCGCATGTCCCCGCTGAACATGCGCCGGAGCCGGTGCCGCTGAACATGCATGTCCCCGTGCTCCTGCAGTGTGTCTACCAAGGCCTGCAACTCATCTGGGCTAAATCGCTGCTTGCGGAGCCGGTCTGCCGTCTTCTTTGGAGCTTTTGGCATTCCTGCAGGGTGTGATTGCCTTTTCCAGTGTTCAGAATGCTCCCAAGGGTGCTGCCTGATGAGGATGGCAATGGATTGTGTTTTTAAAGATGGCCACCGCGCTCCTTCCCGTTCTGTGCGATGACGATATTTCCGGTTCTGTTATTTAACGGTAGCCGTAATTTACATGGCCTATCACAACCGTTCATTTCACGGACACAGAACCAAGTGCTGGATCACCTCCTCAAGCACACAAGGGACTGCAAATCCCTACCATGGACTACCCAGGAGACATGCGACACAAAAGTTGCCTCCATGCATTGGCAGGCATGATAAATTGCATAGGTGCCCTTGACTGCACCCACGTGGAGTAGGCGGACCTGCATGGCATGGAGGTGGCATATCGCAACCGCAAGCAATACCACTCCACCAACGTGCAGACGGTATGCAACGCAAGCAAGATCATCACACATGGGTGGGCCCGACATCCAGGAACAACTCATTACTCAATGGCCCAGCTGAACCCCACGCTACCCAGCCACATGGGGCGACATGCAGGACGACGTGCCTGGCTGCTTGGTGAGTTGTCTGACTGTGTCATGCCAGTGCATCGGTGTCATGAGGTGGGTGCCTGCATAAGCAAACCGGGATGAAATGTCGACGCCAGTGCACGATTTGCACCCCACCAGACACCGTGCCACAGAGCCAGTGTAACGGCACATGAGTACAGATACCCACATTGATGTAGTAAGGCACACACCTAACACTACATGACCAACATGTGACAAGGCCACAATCCACAACACATGCACCACTCATTGGCGGCCATCACACACCGTAAGGGCAGATAGGAAGACACACTGCATATGCACTATGTAGCTGCCTCCAGCATATCACCACACCAGAGAGTCATCCCTGCGAGTGGATTGAACTGAGGCCAGCAGGGATACCAGACCGCATCACTGGTTCGGCACCCCCATAGGAGTGGTGGAAGTCTCCATGGTACGGATCAGTGCTGTATGATGAATATGCTACTGACTACAGCCAACACACCCAACTACCGTATCTCACAGTACACAGCACTTCAAGGATCTTACCCCAAGACTGCTGCATGTATAAACGATGCTTGTTCTACAAGATGTGCGTGCCATAGTTCATAGACCATGTCGAAGATGCTCGCCCCAACATCATTGCATTGCACAGGGCACATATCGGGGCCATGAATGGGGTAAATGCATCCAAGGACACGTGCGTATGGCCATTAACAACCTGCTGCCATGTACGACAAGTTCACTTCTCCACCATGACAGTCCAAACAATTACCTTCATTGCCTACACATGCAGGTGATGGTGGCTGTCCCTTGACACCATGGTACAGGACCCAGTCAGGAACCCACAGAACAGGCCCGAGGAGGCCTACAATACTGCCCATACCCGTGCATGTGTGGAGATGAAGCTGGCACATGGCTTGTAGTAGGCACATATGAGATGCCTGAGCACTCATCTACTGCAATGCGTCAGTGTGCAAGACCCCCATGTCATGTCAAATGCTGAACAAAATGTGCATCCCTTGGAATGTGGCCCTGTCCCCTGACATGGGACTGCTGACACCAGATGAAGATGGAGTGTCGGAGGAGGAGGAAGGGGCAGGACAGCATCATGGTGCCGGTGCACAGGAGGGACATGTCGTGTGGCAAACATTGATTGGACATAAAAACCGAAACACAAGTCAGCAGAGGGTGGCATGACATGGGCACATAGGGCACTGGGTGTGGGGATACTTGTACACCATGCACTGACAGATATCATGATACACATGCTCAATGATGAACGTCCACACAGGTGTAACTTTGCGACACAAACGGTGTATTGAAAATTTAACTGCATAAATGTAAACATACCCTCCACCAACCTCACCCACAACCCCCCAACTCCCCAAAACACCCTCACCCACCACCCTCCCCCCCAACTCCCCAAAACATCCTCACCCACCACCCCCCTCCCCCCAACTCCCCAACAGTAGTCCCATTGTGCCCATCAAGGCCACATGTGGCAGCTATGCTGATTACTCCATGCTCCCGGGGCCCGGGGAGGCATGTCCCGGTGGCGCTGTGTGCGTAGAGAACGTTGCAGTGGGGTTGCCGGGATTGAGCGACCGGATGAGGGGGTGTCCTCTTGCTGAGGCGGCTGAGTGGGACGTGCAGCCTCAAGGGCATCTGCAATGCGTCCAAGGACTTTGCAAATGCGGTTTGTACTTTCTGTTACCACCTGACGCGTTGCCCTTAGTTCATCAATCCACTCCACCCTGCTCTGGCGGTTGTCTTCCATCAGCTCAGTAATGAGTGCAGTGAGCTGTGCCGCACGCCGTGCATCATTTGACGTGGTGTCATTCCTGCAGGGGATTGGGCTTACATGCCCTGACAGGGCTTCGACTGGGGGACTGGGCACGGGATTGGCGTCTTCCTGTGCTTCGCTACGTGCACATCTGCCAGGTGTGTCAGGCTCCGCTGAGTCGCTGCACAACACATGGGGGTAATTGTAGGGCTCTGGAGTGTGGACGGTGGGGTCTGATTTCTCCTCTGACGCTCCACAGATGGACAAGGGGCTATCCACGGTTTCAAGGGGGGCCGTGGCTGCCACCGCCACAGCGATGCTGGCCTCCTCTGACCTTGGGCTGGTCGATGTACCTTGCGCCGATGCAGGGAGGGATGGGGGTGGTGCACCCTCCATGGGCCTTTGAGGAACCGGGGTGGGTGTGTCCTTCCGTGCTTGTATGCGGCGGACCCTGCCTTTGCCCCTGGAGGTGGAGGGACAGCTGGTCTCGGGCTCCCTGCTCTCATAGTCACTGCCTGTGGGGGTAGAAGAGAGGGACGGCATGAGTGATTGTTTGAGACGCTAATGACATTAATGGCTACATTCACATTTCAATCATTTGGGGTTTGTGGCCTTTTGGGTATGCAGCAGCACTACTTTATAATCATGTGTATGATATGTACGTAGGTGTCGGAGTCACTCATCCTGGCCTGGTACTCTGCAGTCTGACTCGCACACTGGCCACCCAGCTGCACAGTGTGCATCATGGGATGTGCCAGTTTGTGCACTGTGTGACATGTGCGTTATGTCTTGCAATTGGCATTGGCAGTGTAGACCATGGACACTCACCTCCATCGGCGGACGATGGTGCACCACACTCCATTTCGCCGACGCCCTCTATGGATTCTGTTCCAATCAGTGCAGCACATGTCTCCTCCCATGCCATCAACTTCATTGGGGAACTTGGGCCCCCTCCGGTCTGCAGTGCCTGCCTGCGGTTGTTGGCAGAGAGGATGTTCCGCACCCTCAACCGCAGGTCATCCCACCGCTTGCGGCAGTCCTTGGTTGTGCGGGGGATGGTGCCAACTGCGTTCACCCTCTGGGCAACTAGTGCCCAGATGTTCTTTTTGCGGAGCACCGGCTCTCCGCGCATGTCCCCGCTGAACACGATGTCAGCGTGCTCCTGCAGTGTGTCTACCAAGGCCTGCAACTCATCTGGGCTAAATCGCTGCTTGCGGAGCCGGTCTGCCATCTTCTTTGGAGCTTTTGGCATTCCTGCAGGGTGTGATTGCCTTTTCCAGTGGTCAGAATTCTCCCAAGGGTGCTGCCTGATGAGGATGGCAATGGATTGTGTTTTTAAAGATGGCCACCGGGTTCCTTCCCGTTCTGTGCAATGACGATATTTCCGGTTCCGTTATTTAACGGTAGCCGTAATTTACGGTAGCTGTAATTTACGGCCATCATTATTTATGGACATCGCTGATTCCATGGCGGTATTGTTAAGTACGGCATGCATCATGCCGGTGGGGGGTTCTACGGGCCCTTTTTTCGGCATGCCACTAGGTTTTTTACCGGCATGGCATAAAGCTTGTGCCCGCGATGTCGTAATGCGCCGCAATTAGCGGTCAGTGACCAGATCGGACTCGCTCTTTACTCTATGCCGATAAAGCCCTGTACTTACCTCCAATCTCAGAATGACCCCCATTGTGTATAGGTGCTATATAAATAAACTAGCCTATCATATCTACGAATGTTTATGACTTAAGAAGCAAAGCGAGAGCCTTCCTAACATCTGGTGTGGTGAAGATCGCTCTGGCTTCTTGCATTATACATGGGGTACAATGATAAAGAGGGATAGAGTCAAAGGCTACCCTAGACATAGGCGTGACAATGGGTCAACAGGACCATGCAGCGTAGCTAGGTGGCTAACAAGAAGACATATTTACAGAAGTTGCATGTGCCGTAGCACGAGAAATATGCATACAAAAAAATACATTGTAGTCTGCATATTGGTGAGTTAGTAAGCAAAAAAGTGACAGTTTATTTCTTGTATTGTTTCAAGTAACAATACGTTAACATTGTCGACACACTAGTTGGTGTTTCTGGTTCGGTATATTGATGGCAAAAGGCAGTGGCTGTTTAAAGTGGAGCAGCGCTGCAAAGTTGTACCGAACTGTCTTCAGGACGTAAAGTCGTGGTTGGGACTTTGTTAATAGAGATGGGCGTCCTCCTAGAGTTAGAGAAGGGAATGTGTTAGGTGAGGGTGGCCAAGTGATGCCAGCAAATGGAAAGAAACTGCAAGGGGGTCAACCTACCATGTGCAAGTAAGTAAAGGCTATGGCCGAAATCTTGATTTTTCCAGTTGCTAGTTTATTGCGACTGGGGAACTAGTCTGCATAAGTCAGATGCCAAAAGTCGAGGTAACAATTTGATTAAAGCATAGGATGCAGTTGCAAGTTAATGGGTGGATCTCTAAGGATTGGAGTGCAGAGTAGCCGTGCCTATTTTGTGTGGGCGTTGGCCACTAAGGCCTGCTACAATAAGGCAAGGAGATATTGACCGCTTGTATAAAATCGTGTAGGTGGTGGCGATCCGGGCAAAATCACTGGTAAAACCGCGAAAAAAGACAATTTTTGTGCACTAGGAAGTCTATGGTGCATGTGGTAAAAAGGAACTATCCTTTTGTGGAACTCCGTGGGTATAGAGGTCGTGTGTCCTGTATTCAGGAAGTAAGAGTGGGACCCGAGTTGTGCTCACGATTTCAGAGATATCGAACATAAGTACAAAAAGCATGTGAGCGGGGTGCGGTATTAAGGAGGGAGTGTGGCTGCCCGATGGTTTAGAGTCCGTGAAGAGCAGCTCTGCTAGAGCTGTGGTCTTACCTGTGGCGAAGGAAGCTGTGTCACTGCGTAGAAGCTAGATAACGGCTGTGCACATGCGTGCCTTGTGATCACTATATTTATTCAAAAGCGACCGAACTTTATTGGGCTGGTACTACTCAAGTGTCGGGGGAGTAGTGTCTCGAATGTGTCTTGTTTCAAGAAAGTCAAGGAGAGAAGTGTCGGTGTTGCATCTTGTTTGAGACCAGAAAAGCACATAGTTATGAAAACATAATTAAAATTAGAATTGCTGCTGGCGCATACGCCGTTGTCACACTAGGGGGGGGTATATGTTATTGTTGTCAATGTGGTATAAATCGACAGTAATACGTTGGTTGTATCGCATTTGCATCTGGCAAATATATGTTTATTATGGTGAACACAACAATAGGGATGCAGCAATGTTATGGCTATCGAGGTTATAGAGACAGCAGTGCTTAACAATGTGGCATATGTCAACAATAGTACATTATTGGCATCTTTATTCATCTGGCCTGTGCATGTTGTTAACATGTCCTTGAGAATACTTAAATTGACACATTAATGTAGGAAACAGAGTTGGAGAGTATTATAATTAACCACTACTTTACTTATTGAAGAAAAGGTTCCATTCAATTAAAATGTTTAGGCCCTGTCTGACTGAGTCCAGACGGTAAATTCATTTTTGCTCAAGTTTGCGTAAGGCAAGGTCTCTATCGCCTCCACGGAAGGGATTGCCCACTGTCTGTAGTATTGCCGATAAATAAATAATTGTGGGTATGATTCTTAGCTTTGAAATGTGCCACTAGGGGTTTGTCCTCTATTTGATTTTGCACACAAGAACGATGTTCGCATATACATTGCCTTATTTCTCTTTTGGAGTTGCCTACATAAATGAGGTCACAGGGGCATTTCATTATGTAGACAGACCATTTGGTTTTGCAATTGGTGAAGGAATTCAGGGTCCAAAGGTTTCCTTTCAAGTCAATGGTCTTTAAATTTGTCGTCAGAGTGCAGACGGAGCAGTCTAAAAGGTCATTTGAAATGACCTTTTACTGGCAGAAAGTGCCATAGTGTAGTTTGTTTGTTGTTAGGTGCGTCTACTTCAGTGTACGTGTGTACAATGTGGTCTTTGAGGTTACGGCTACGTTTGAAAGCAAATCTGGGTTTTTCTGGTTTAAAAGAATGGTGCAGGGCCCGTCATATGGTCAGGGTGACTAGCTGGTGCATATACTGGTACCAAATGATGTCCCTGAATTGGAAAATAAAACCAGTGTCACTCCCCCAAGCAGTCATTTGACTCCAGTGGATAGTTTTGACCCAGTTCGCACAGAGTCTAAAGACCCTGACATTGACAGAAGAATTTCTTTCTCTTCAGAGACCTGTGCTATACCGGATACAAATCTCTCACGCTCTCCCTTTTTGTTCAGAGGTGATTATTCCATGTACGAACTCACCTCGATCATTGCCATGTAGAATTGTGAGTGATCCTTGCTCAGGCTACTTGCCTCCGGATCCTTCTACCGCCCCATGGTCGGCATTACATGCTCTGAACTATACTGTTATCAATTGGCAAAATCTTATGAAACTTTCTCTGAGGAATTTAAAGAAAACATTGCATCCTAATTACTATAATGGCTTCTAAATTGGCATTTCTAGAAGGGTTTATATATGGTTCATTACACCATACTCTGACCTTGTACAAGGAGGGGTCAGCCCCAGAACGGGGCGTTAATGACCCATATGAGGGCCCCTCTATCAATATTGACCTTATGGTTTGAAAGAAACCGCGTGCTTGTACACAAGCGGTGCTGGAGAACAAAGCGCCCCAATCGCCAAGACAGTGTTTGGATAAAAGCACTAGTACTATACCTGTCTTTACTGAAATGGGTAAAAAAAAAGTGAAACTTTTTCCAAAACCTAGAAACAATGGTTTACGAAAAGTTTTAAGGAATTTAAAGTCACATAATAACAGACTTTCTATCATGAACTCATCAGATCGTGATTCAGAGGCGGATACTTTGTCGCCAAGAAATGTGATGTTTATTGATGATGATGTTGTTGAAATTTCTGTTTTAAAACCACCATATGTTCCACAAAAAGTAAAACGGAAAACACATAATAACTGTCTTATAACTAATGAAAACGGTCCAACTAAGGCCCTTTTAAAACCTATTTAAGAAGAGTTGGAACAGTAATATTTCTACGTACTCTAACTATGACTCATTTCTCCATGCAGGTAATATTGAAGCCCCACATGTATCACCTGACCCTTTAAGACAGGTGATAAGTAGGTAACCCCCTAGTGATCTAAACATATCTGGGACTGCTCACGGCTGCGCTCCAGTCAAGAGGGTGCCCCAAGGGCATTAAAAAAGGGATGATTTACAGCCCCCCATTGCAACCCCTAGCTCCTATATTTCTCCCTCGAACCAAGGTCCAAAAACCTAAACCACTATTGCGAGACCATTGCCTCTGATATTCCTGGCGCGAGCCAGGGCACATAAACAAGGGCTGAATATTTCTGAAGCCCCAATTGTGGAGGGACCTTGTCTGGTTAGTTCTGCTAATATGGACCAACGAGTTGATAGTGAAGGTCGAGGTGAAACTATGAGCAATATGGTTAAATTGCTGGCCGAAGGTACTAGATCCAGGGGTTTCATAGGGGTTGCCACCGTTCCCCTACCTGTTTCTGAGGAGGGGGGCGTAGGTCTTTGTCGTGAGCTCTGGTTCCCTTGGTATGGATGTATGCTCAGGGGCTAGCTCTATCGGGGAGGTTTCTTCCTTTCTCAGATTGAAGCAGAGGAGAGACAGGGACATGCAGCTGGTGGGTGCAGGTGGTCCGGTTGCGGGTCCTCTGACTAATACCTTACAGGGCGAAGGAGACCATTGAGATAGGGGCATTGATGATTTGGAAGTTGCGTCCTCCTCCTTTCTTACTTTGGAAGATAGGCGGGGGAGGGTGATATTGGGGTAGGGGAGGTTCTGCTGACTCTAGTGTAAGAACTTTGGTTCAGGGACTATAGGGTAGGGGAGGCCATCCAGCTGCTGGGGAGCGAGGTCAGAAGAGTTGTAAAATGATCCCCGATTTGGGGAAACCTGGGGGGTGATGTAATGTGGGTACCCATCCCCAAGTTTCAGACGACCACATTCTGTTTATTGAGTATATACTTGCAGAGGGTGATATCTTTTCATTGAACCAAACCCATATACTGAGTCTGTTTTTTGCAATTCCAAACTTCAAAAGATATAGCCTTGGTTGATTTCCCATGCAAAGAAAGATTGCAGTTAGCAAAATTATAATTTTGCTCACTTATGATAGGAAATGTGGTATTGGCAGAGACTGAGGATCTTTTGCTGTTGGGCTTTGATGTGGTTAGCTCGATGAAGCTTGAAGCCCATTCTTCACTAAAGGAGAGTGCTGAAGAGCACCTTGGAACTCTAACTCAAGACTTCTCACAGTGTTTACCCCTTAAAATAAGTATAATTGCTTCTGCTGATAGAGTGTGTGATTTTGCAAAAACAAAGAGGTGATGGCTGGAAGGTTTAGACTTAATCTTAACCACTGGCAATGCTCTGGGCAACCCTCCAGACCACCGTTCTTCGCCTGCCAAGCCATTACAGAAGGGAAAGACCATATGCAAATCAGGCTTGGCCCCACCCCAAAAGGGGCAGTCCAGCCCGAACTGCTAGGCCACATCCCTTCTGCACGAGACCACAAGCATCCCCAAACATTTTTCACCCTTGTTGGGGCTCATCAGTGAGGAGTAGCTTGGGTCTCTAGGCCCAGCAGGCCCGGGACCCACGTCTGGGCAGACCCGTCCCACTCGGGGTGACATAGCAAAAACCAAGAGGTGATGGCTGGAAGGTTTAGACTTAATCTTAACCACTGGCAATGCTCTGGGCAACCCTCCAGACCACCGTTCTTCGCCTGCCAAGCCATTACAGAAGGGAAAGACCATATGCAAATCAGGCTTGGCCCCACCCAAAAAGGGGCAGTCCAGCCCGAACTGCTAGGCCACATCCCTTCTGCACGAGACCACAAGCATCCCCAAACATGTTTCGCCCTTGTTGGGGCTCATCAGTGAGGAGTAGCTTGGGTCTCTAGGCCCAGCAGGCACGGGACCCACGTCTGGGCATACCCGTCCCACTCGGGGTGACATAGCAAAAACAAAGAGGTGATGGCTGGAAGGTTTAGACTTAATCTTAACCACTGGCAATGCTCTCGGCAACCCTCCAGACCACCGTTCTTCGCCTGCCAAGCCATTACAGAAGGGAAAGACCATATGCAAATCAGGCTTGGCCCCACCCCAAAAGGGGCAGTCCAGCCCGAACTGCTAGGCCACATCCCTTCTGCACGAGACCACAAGCATCCCCAAACATGTTTCGCCCTTGTTGGGGCTCATCAGTGAGGAGTAGCTTGGGTCTCTAGGCCCAGCAGGCACGGGACCCACGTCTGGGCATACCCGTCCCACTCGGGGTAACATAGCAAAAACAAAGAGGTGATGGCTGGAAGGTTTAGACTTAATCTTAACCACTGGCAATGCTCTGGGCAACCCTCCAGACCACCGTTCCTCGCCTGCCAAGCCATTACAGAAGGGAAAGACCATATGCAAATCAGGCTTGGCCCCACCCCAAAAGGGGCAGTCCAGCCCGAACTGCTAGGCCACATCCCTTCTGCACGAGACCACAAGCATCCCCAAACATGTTTCGCCCTTGTTGGGGCTCATCAGTGAGGAGTAGCTTGGGTCTCTAGGCCCAGCAGGCACGGGACCCACGTCTGGGCATAACCGTCCCACTCGGGGTGACATAGCAAAAACAAAGAGGTGATGGCTGGAAGGTTTAGACTTAATCTTAACCACTGGCAATGCTCTGGGCAACCCTCCAGACCACCGTTCTTCGCCTGCCAAGCCATTACAGAAGGGAAAGACCATATGCAAATCAGGCTTGGCCCCACCCCAAAAGGGGCAGTCCAGCCCGAACTGCTAGGCCACATCCCTTCTGCACGAGACAACAAGCATCCCCAAACATGTTTCGCCCTTGTTGGGGCTCATCAGTGAGGAGTAGCTTGGGTCTCTAGGCCCAGCAGGCACGGGACCCACGTCTGGGCATACCCGTCCCACTCGGGGTGACATAGCAAAAACAAAGAGGTGATGGCTGGAAGGTTTAGACTTAATCTTAACCACTGGCAATGCTCTGGGCAACCCTCCAGACCACTGTTCTTCGCCTGCCAAGCCATTACAGAAGGAAAAGACCATATGCAAATCAGGCTTGGCCCCACCCCAAAAGGGGCAGTCCAGCCCGAACTGCTAGGCCACATCCCTTCTGCACGAGACCACAAGCATCCCCAAACATGTTTCGCCCTTGTTGGGGCTCATCAGTGAGGAGTAGCTTGGGTCTCTAGGCCCAGCAGGCACGGGACCCACGTCTGGGCATACCCGTCCCACTCGGGGTGACATACAAAAACAAAGAGGTGATGGCTGGAAGGTTTAGACTTAATCTTAACCACTGGAAATACTCTGGGCAACCCTCCAGACCACCGTTCTTCGTCTGCCAAGCCATTACAGAGGGAAAGACCATATGCAAATCAGGCTTGGCCCCACCCCAAAAGGGGCAGTCCAGCCCGAACTGCTAGGCCACATCCCTTCTGCACGAGACCACAAGCATCCCCAAACATGTTTCGGCCTTGTTGGGGCTCATCAGTGAGGAGTAGCTTGGGTCTCTAGGCCCAGCAGGCACGGGACCCACGTCTGGGCATACCCGTCCCACTCGGGGTGACATTGCAAAAACAAAGAGGTGATGGCTGGAAGGTTTAGACTTAATCTTAACCACTGGCAATGCTCTGGGCAACCCTCCAGACCACCGTTCTTCGCCTGCCAAGCCATTACAGAAGGGAAAGACCATATGCAAATCAGGCTTGGCCCCACCCAAAAAGGGGCAGTCCAGCCCGAACTGCTAGGCCACATCCCTTCTGCACGAGACCACAAGCATCCCCAAACATGTTTCGCCCTTGTTGGGGCTCATCAGTGAGGAGTAGCTTGGGTCTCTAGGCCCAGCAGGCACGGGACCCACGTCTGGGCATACCCGTCCTACTCGGGGTGACATAGCAAAAACAAAGAGGTGATGGCTGGAAGGTTTAGACTTAATCTTAACCACTGGCAATGCTCTGGGCAACCCTCCAGACCACCGTTCTTCGCCTGCCAAGCCATTACAGAAGGGAAAGACCATATGCAAATCAGGCTTGGCCCCACCCCAAAAGGGGCAGTCCAGCCCGAACTGCTAGGCCACAACACAACACAACACAAAACCTCCACCCATTCAAGCAGACTATAACTGGAATTCTATCTTACATGTATTGCATGGGGGTACCCGGATGGGGGAGCGCAACATTTGTTGAGACCATCCCTTCTGTTTGGCATCCTGGAATTGTAGAGGATACACTAACATCTCAAAATGTTTAGCCTTTTTATATTCTCAAACGTTAATATGTCTCCAGTAAACATGATTAATAAATGCCACGATAGTGGATGGTTTTACCCTCTGATTGATAAAACCTCAAAAGGGAGAGCAGGACCGACTGTACGGAGGACTGCTGTGTGCCCTAAAGTATAATTCACGTCTTGTAATGACACAGGTGGATACAAAAAGGGATGACATACAATTGCCCAAACTATCTTGGTTATGTACCTCTGTGGAGGGAAGAGTGGGTTGTATGTGTTTAATCTTTACTACAACCCGAAAAGTGAGAATCTGTTGATTTATTTGAAAGGCCTCTCAAATCTTCTCTCACAGGTGGCAGACGTTGATGTGTTTAGTGTTATTGTTTTGGGAGATTGGAACTCTGAATGGCCCTCATTACGACCCTGGCGGAAAGTGACTGACCGGACCGCCACAGCGTAAATAGCGTTTAAGTCCGCGATGGCGGAAATTACCCCAAAACGGCCCACACCGCCGCCGTACGGCGCCCTAGGTGCAATACCGCCACCCATCACAGCGGACACCGCAGTGTGCGCCTACCGTAAAGTACGGTGACCGGAAATATACGGAAACGGAAGTTAAAACACGGGCCCGGAACGGGAAACAACCCGCCGTACACCTATAAAACCACTAAAACCACACAACCACTAAAATCACCACCCTGAGACACAACCCAACCCGTCATCCACCCTAGCGAAACCAAGAAAAATGGGAAAAGTAGCGAAGAAAGCGTGCGACCGCAAGCGGCAGGTCCACTTCTCCCGTGAGGAACTCACCGTGCTAACAGAGACCCTCCAGGAGAATGCTGCCGTCGTCTTCTCCACGCAAATGACCAGGACGGCACTCGCAAACAAGAAGGCCATATGGGCTCTGGTGGCACAGCGGGTAAGTGCGGTGGGGACCGCACCCCGCACCCCACAGCAATGCCGTAAGCGATGGGACGACCTGCGGATACGCGTCCGCAGCATACTCTCTGCCAACCGCAACATTGCCACAGCCACCGGGGGAGGGTCGGAATCACCAATCAAGCTGACCCCCTGGGAAGAAATCTGTGCCTCCACCATCGGAATGGAGAGCATAGAGGGAGTCGGAGGGATGGAGAAAGGAGTGCAGACATCCGAAGAATCAGGTAGGTGGGCCTAATGAAACAATGCCAAAACCACAAAGTCCATCCATGTGAAGCACCATGTGTCCCCATAGTGCAACAGAAACACATGTCCAGGAGAACGTCCACACACATTGGCCTGATAGCGCACGTTAAAACCCACAATAAATACATAAATAATTAAAAACCCCTAAAACACGCACTACACGTGCAGCAGGCACACCCTAACTGCAGGCTGCCAAACAACTGCACCCTCACTCCACACACAAATGGAAGCACCTCCAAGGCCCCGACCCAAATCACCCTCAGGTACCACCCCAATGCATGTGATACAATGCCATTCCAATTCCCACAGACCCACCAATAACCCTCGCCCTCCTTTACTCCACCACAGGGTCCGATCCAAACGACGAGCTGCAGGACACCCCTACCAGCACACCTGCAAAGAGGGCCAAGACCAACGGCCAAAGACCCTCCACCTCAGCTGCACGCATCAAGACACGGCAGCAGCACAAATCAGGTGGCAGCACACAGGAGGGAACATCAACAGGCACCCCAGCAGCCAGCATGCCCACAACACCACCACCACAGGTCCCCCCAACGGATGCCACAGAAGGCACTGCCTCCGGTGGCAGCAGCACCATAGGTGACACCCCATTGATGGCAGCATGCTCCGACACAGAAGACGGGGATGTCGAAGTCAGATCCATCCATGACCTGTCCCAATCCCCCTGTCTGTTCCATCCCGTACTACATGAGGATACCACGCAGGGGCACCCACAAGACGACGACTGGCCATCCCCCACAAGCCCTGTGGCAGGGCAACATGAGGACAACAGCCCCTCTGTGACACCCCCGCAAATGGCCATGGCCCAGCAGAGGCAACAGTCCCTCGACCAGTTAATCGTGCAACAGCAGCAACTGGCCACGCTCCTCAAGGACCATGCCGATGAATGTGGGGGCACTAAGGCAGACATAGAAACATCAACTGAGACACTTAGGGCAGAAATGGAGAGAGGCACAGAGACACTAAGGGCACAAATGGAGAGTAGCACCCAGAGCCTGAGAGTCCAAATGGAGAGAAGCACCGAGAGCCTGAGGGGGGAACTGCATGCGACGTCCAAAGACGTATGTGGTGAACTTGCCGCAGTGCGCCGTGTGCTCACTGAGCTCTCGCAAACCCTTAGGGACATGCATGGACGTGAGCAGGCAGAGACATCATCCGTTGCAAGTTCCGTCCAGGGCAGCCCCCAACGTAGATCTGGGAGGAACCTGCGCTCCACAGGCAGGGGTGCCCCTGATACCCGCAGAGGGGGCTTGCAATAGCGACTGCCCACGGACGATGAGCATCTTTGGACACTGGTGTTCGGGGGGGAGCTGGGAGGGTGGAGGGGGTGTGTTGGGCTCACTTGGGTGGCGGGTCGATAGGGTGTACAACATGATATCACATATGCCATAAAAAGTGCACGATCAACCAATGAGATGTGTGGACATTGATCTTTGTGTACTAGGCCATCATAGGCGTACAGTCCATATTGTGCATGTCCCAGACACACACAGTGCCACGAGTCCCGTGTCCATGTATCAGCCACCAGGCGTGAGTGCTAGAAGCATACATCAATGAGATGCTGACGAATGTCACGGGCCTCCGGTGCCTCGCAGACTCCTTGAGGTGCTGCCACATCCCCACCCTCATCATGACCATCTTCAGGTGCTTGCAGTTCTGCGTCAGGGGGCATGGGCACATTTCTACGTACGCACATGTTGTGGAGCATGACACATGCCATCACCATCTTTGCAACCTTCTCATGGCGGTACAGGAGTGCCCCGCCAGACCTGCTGAGGCAGCGGAAACGACCCTTCAGTAGGCCGAATGCCTGTTCAATGACTACACGGGTACGTGAGTGGGCATGGTTGTAGTCCTCCTCATGCTGGTCCCGTGGGTTCCGGACTGGTGTGAGGAGCCATCTCTTCAGTGGATATCCAGCATCACCTGTATGTGGACGATAAACGTATGATGTGGAATGCCATTGCTACGTACGCACACCCCCCCGCCCCCTTCCTGCCAGGTCATTGCCGAATCACATACCCCACATCATCATGCATGAAATGAGACTCACCGAGTAGCCAGGATCTGTTCCCTGCGTGTCGCTCCATGTAGCGTGGTATTGTAGAGTTCCTCAAGACCATAGAATCATGGGTTGATCCAGGGAATCGGGCACAACAATGTGTAATGATCCTGTTGGAGTCACACACCATTTGTACATTCAGAGAATGAAATTGTTTTCGGTTGCGGTACTGGGCCTCCATGGCATGTGTGACGACCAATTCCACATGGGTGCAGTCGATGGCACCAATGCAACCCGGTATGCCGGCAAGTGCATGGAATCCCACTTTCGTGTTGGTAATTTCCAGCTCCGAGCGTGGTAGGGAGATGTAGTCGTCTGCGTGCTTCAGGAGGGCATCGAGCACTTGCAATAGTGTCCGTGAGAACAGTGGCTGAGAAATGCCATGCAACTGTCCGACTGTGTGCTGGTAGGTGCCTGTGGCCAGGAAGTGGAGTACAGACACCACCTTCAGTAGGGGTGGGATGGCGGTTGGGCTATCTATCATGCTGACAAGGTCAGCCTGTGTCATGTCCACAATGGCGGTTATGGTGTCCCGGTCCAGACGGTAGAGGGTGTGGATCTGCTCATCAGTGAGGTTGAACGGATGTGCTCGGAGGCGTGGGATTGCGGGCTGCCTGCGTGGTGGTAGTGGCTGTGCTGGCGGCCCTTGCTGGCCCTGCCTTGGCCTCCTCCTCCTCCTGCGTCTCCTCCGTGCGGCCGGTTGTAGTTGGTGTTCGTCTTCTTCTTGGAGTTGGAGTACTTGCAGTGCTATCAGGTCCCCCAGGGCCAACATCGCGAGTCCTGCCGGTAGCATTTCGGTGTGGTTGTGGGAGGAGACTGGCTGTGCAATTTATGTGTTTCCAGGCTGAATGGCCTCCACCTGTGGTGATTCATTCCACCTGTGCAAACTGCTCTCCCCTTTGGCCGAGCACGTCCCGCGCACAACGCTGCAATTCGTGGAATGGCATCTTGCTATTGCAATCTTGTATTTGTACCCGATGGCCGTGTAACATTGGTTGATATGTTCATTCTGTTGTGGTCCCATTGTTTCACATACTATCTGTGCAGTCGCGAACAGAGTTGTGAAGGGTCAGTGGAACGTAGTACTCGAGTAACGGTGGGCCCTCATTCATCACTGTACCGAGTTGCAACGACGGGCGGGGCGTCCCATTCGTGGGTGAAGGCAGTTGCCATTTTCACACACAGCCGCACTCGATGGATTAATTAGTGTTTTCAAACGGCCACAGATGCCTCTTCGACGTGATGTTGCAAATGAGGAATTCGAAGGGCGGCGCTTTCGGTATTCAGCTAGCGGCGAGGAGATGCCCACAGGTCTGACTGCAAATATAACGTTCTATTGTTCAATGTCCTGGGGACAGGGGCCATGGCGAGAATGCTATGATTGATATGAATAGTATGGGATGCGCAATTGCGTAGTGGACGATAAGGCAGGACGTTCCCAAATACATGTTACTTCACTAGACTGGAATTACGTGCTGGGGCACTGTGGATTTTGCAGGCTGCATAACGCACAGACTCAATGGATATTTCTAATGTTATGTGAGTAAATATTCAGGCGTTTTCATTACGGGATGAGGGAATGATGAATGGATGCATGGGCAGGTGATTTGATACAGTGTTTGCCATGTACAGGGCTTCTTGGGATCTGTCCGCCCCCCCTGCGCTATGTGATGCAGGGCTGCCATAGTGGGACCATCGTCTATCTGGCCTTGTTGAGCCCTCCCTGTCTCGACGCGCCTTCAGACACTTGTGTCCATGCACGTTACCAATCCCATCTGAAGGATTCTGTTTTCACAGGCGCATGCACAGGTACACTCGTTTGTGATGGTGTTTTCACCTCGATATAGATAGTTATGATTCGCAAGTGGTTTTGGGGTGGTGATGATCCTTTGGAGTGGGCTTGCATGCATATGGCTGTGGATCTAGTGTGATCATTGAAGTGAGTTGTTCGAATGTAGTTCTGATGGCCATTCTATTCTGTTTCTTTTCTTTTGGTTGACAGGTATCTCCTCCCCTTTTGCCACTGCCATCTGTATGCCACTCCTGCAGATGGATTTTACTCCCGACACCTGCTGCTTCGTGTTAATCAGTGGAGCAGCATTACGATCTTATGGGACGATCGCCAATGGGCCACATGCCCTTACGCAGTACTGGTGGCTCGGAGCAACATTTCGGCCTTTCAGCTGGACTAGTGCCTCCCCATTGGGACGGCCCTGCGGTTCTGTGCGCTTCCATGTTGCCTTTTCGTACGTGTATGTGGCTCTGTGTACCATGAGGGAACAGGGCGTCACACGAGTGGTGGCTGGTCATTTCTTGCGGATGCAGCCCACAATGGTGAAATGTGTTTTGGAGTTCATGGCCTGATGGCTGTATGGGCTTGGTGATATTGATGTGCATTAAAATTCTATTCTGATATGGGCCGTGTAGCGTTCTTCTTTGCAAGTGATGTGGCATATTCCTATTTGGGGAGCGATGTATTGTGAGGGGATCTGCATTGGGTTCCAGCTTCGGAGTTTTGTTGCGTGGTCCTGTACTGGGCGCGTTTGTCTACGAAGCCCGTGAGGTCAGGGATGGGGGCTGCCAATATGACAGTTTGAATGTTGTCATGCTCAGGGGCGGGGGATTGGGTTTTGTGTGACAGATGCCGGTCAGCCAGGTGGACTGGTGGAATGTTGTGATTTTCTGAATATTGCTGGTCACAGGTGCCTGTGTTTGCGTGCGTTTCTTGGTGGGGGACTGTGGTCATGTCCATTGGGATGGCTTCTGTATTCGTGCCATCTGTGCCCTGCAGCTCCCATTGGCCCCTCTTGAGGTTCATTTGTTCGTTGGCATGCATGGGTGACTTGTGCATTTCACTGGTTGCATTGTGGCTTCGTTGCACCTACGGGGAGTTGTACTTTGTGGGCAGGGAGCGGTGTACGGGCAGTCAGTGGGGCCGTTTACGGTTGATTCGCGATGCCGTACTTCTCACCATGGCGGAATGGTGCATTCCGCCATGCTTGATGGCGTTAGGTACATGTCCGCTGGGGTCGGAATTGGCGTACCGTTGCGCCATGGTGGTGTTTACGGTTTGGCATGGCGCGCGCGCGCGTGCTTGGTGCAGTTAGCGTTGGCGTTCACTACGGTGTCGCTAATGGCATCGTACTTTGCGGTGACGGGTCATAGTCGCACCGAGCGCTATTCGATGGCGGTATTGCATTTCCGCCATCGTTTTCCGAATTCCGCCAGGGTCGTAATGAGGGCCAAATGTCTTGAACCACACTATTATCAGGAAGAGGACAGGGTTGGGGTTTTGTCTCTGGCAAGTCAGATGGGCTCCTTAGTTCACAAGATTATGGGCCTCATTACGAGGACGGCGGTAATCCACCAGTGCTACCGGCATGTTGCCACCGTCCTTGTAACACCGAATCCGCCGCTTGACTTCCCGGTGCCACCGGGACATTACAAGCGCCGGCGGCACCGGAAGCCAGGCAGTGGATTTGGTAAGTACCCATTCCCGACTCCACAGCAATTGGTTCACGGAAGAACCAGCACCATTTTTAATGGTGCCGGTTCTTCCGTGACAACTTGGCAGGTGGGTACCCATTGCACCCGCCAGGTCAGACCTGCCGGGCTTAACGGCCCCCAACCACAGAACCAGAGTGTGGCAGTCCAGAAAGGATGCTGGTATGTTGCTAATGGCACCGTTATTTCCAGACTGCCACACTCATAATGAGGCCCTATGTGTAGTTGGGGAGTGTCTACGGTGAACGGGAATATGAAAAAGGACACACCACCACAGTTCACATGGAGAAAGGGTCCTATTAGCTCCATTTTAGGCTATATTCTTTTGTCTTGTGACTTGAGTTTCTGCTGCCTGGATTTTGAGGTGGCTGATTTGATGACTAGTGACCATAGTCTGTTGACTCTACATTTGTATTTGATCATCGGTGTTGAGCCACCCTCTTGTAGCAATCTGGTAGTGGAAGTGAATTGTCGAAATCATGCTCTCACTTGGAAACCCGCTGCAGCAATAGAATTCCACAAGGCTGTTTTATCTTTAGAAAATGTGCATAAGGAACCGTTGCTGGAACCCTTTATCTACGATCAGGCGGTTCAGGGTGTGTTAAAGGCTTTAATACAATCAAGCCTGGGTCCCACTCACCAGATTGTAAGGACTGGAGAAAAACACGTCTTCGATATAATAATCTGTGAAAGAAAGCACATCCTAAGCAAATCATTGGGAGCGTTAATTCAGTCTCAGGAGTCTTATAAAGAAGACGCTAATTCTTTGAGCAGAGGCTGCAGAAATTGGCATAAAAACCATAGGGCTGACATGAAATTGGTGGATGCTGAGGCAATGCTGCAGGCCGTTTTAAAATGGGATACTGCTTCCTTTTGGAGGTTAATTAAATCACCAGCCCTGCAAGGCTCCCTTCAGGTCCAACCTATTTAAGGAGCCAAATGGGAAAAACATTTTGCAGAATTATATTGAACCCCAGTTTTCGACTGACATGCTTAGGGTATTTGACTGTAAGGCTAAATGGGTTGATTATGTACAGTGGGATCTCTCATCGGTGCAACATTTCATCAAGAAAAGCAAAAGTTCAAATGCACCAGGGCCAGATGGTCTGGCCAATACTACATTTAAATCCAATGTTCTTTGGTGGTCAGTCATCCTATGGGGACTTTTGAATAATATTCTTTCTTTGTATAGTCTTCCCATATCTTGGCGATGAGCAACAATTATCCTTATATAAGAAAGGGGACAGGATGCTCATGGGAAATTACTGCCCTATATCACTTTTGGACTCTGAAAGTTAAATCTTTGGGTTCCTTCGCCTTCAGGAACTCCAAAACTTGGCAACAAGAAAAGGGTGTTTGGATCCATATCAATCGAGTTTTAAAGCTGGTAATGGGACAGTTCTAAGTTGCTATTTAATAAACGTGTAACCAAGTCAGGATGTTCAACAAAGGCGATCCTTCTATTGGGCTTTTTTTTTTAGATATTTCACAAGCTTTTGATTGTGTAAATAGGCAAATTCTTTGGCAAAAATTGCCTTCGGCTGTCCACAAGGTATCCTTAGTATCCTGATAGTGTTACAGACGAATGCCAGGATCAAAGTAAGACTAGATCAAACCAAAAACAATACAAAATGGATACACACGCATTGCGGGCTTTGGCAGGGATGCGTGTTAGCGCCTTTTCTGTTTAATATATATATTAATGATATCAGTGAATCCTTATGTGAGTCTCGCTCGTTTCCACCAACATTGGGATTAGTATCTATGTATTACTTGGCCTATGCAGATGACATTGCACTGTTGGAAATGACACCAATTGGTCTACAGCGTGCTTTGGCAGTGACAAATCGGTATTTTGGTAAATTTAAACAAATCAAATATCCTGATACTTAACTATACTAAGCGAGCAAAACTTAAATTCACTTGGTCATTAAATCATTTACGACTGGAACTCGTTTTAGCCTTTAGTTACCTGGGAGTATATGTGGTTGCAAAACGATTCAAATTGAAAGATCTAAATTTTGTGAGAAATTTGGCAGCCGTGAATCCTACTGAACTACGGCTGCTTGATAGAAATGCGGACAATTTTCAGCTGTACCCATGCTCAATTATTACCACCAAAAAAAGGATTCCCTGGATGTTATACGGGGCTGAAAAGGGTTAGTTGTCTCCTATTTGGGATTTGTCAGAGGGCCTTTTGTGGAGCAAGACTTTGTCATTGCCACAGGGGATCCCCTTGCCAATCGTGAGACATGAAATGGGAGTATTTACGGGTTAGAATAAACTGGAAAATGGTGCAATTACTTTGAAAGTTACTTCTTCCGCCACCAAACTCCCTCATTGTAAATTTGAATTTGAAAAATGTTCTGTTTTGGTAGACTGGAAACAATTGGTAATCATTATCTTGGAGATGAATGATGTCACGGTACAAGACCTTATAGAAAATCCTCTAAAGGTGAAAAGCAAATTTTTGAACAAGATTGGATTGAAAATCGGGCATTAGTGATGAATTACCATCTGTTTTATCATTTTAGATATGAATTTAGAGCTTTTAACGTGCTTCCCAATTATCTGCTGAAACATCTGTCTAGGCCCCAACAAGCCAAAATGCTTAGATTTAAATTGAATTTGATGCCAGCACTGGAACTGGTTGGGGCCAGACAGAAGGTCCCAAGATGGAAAAGGTTGTATAGATACTGTTCTTTGGTGGTGGAAACTTTGCAACTTCTCACAAGACATTGCATGTAACTATGTTTTCCAGATTTGTCTATTATGAACCATATTTGAACACTGACCAGTTCTGGGCTGGATTTTAAATATGCGAGAATTAAATTTAGATGTGATTTTAAAATGTGTATCAAAACCTTTAATGGAACCTATGAATTAGTTACGTTATATGGATTTATATAATATTTTAAAAATATGTACTAAAATGTTTTTGAATGTGTTTTTCTGTTGTGAAAAAGTTGTTTTTCTTGTATGCACAGTAATAAATATCTAATGTCATTCTCACTTTCTACAGCCTCTTCTGTTATTAAATATTGAACTATTCCTCTATCACCTGCCTCCAGTATACTCCCTTCCACAATTGTGTCCCCTCCCTCCTTTGATCTTAATACCACCTCATTTACCTCCTCTCCTCCTGATCATATCTCTCCTCCACTAAACTTCTTCAGCATCACTGCTCCTACTCCAAGTTCCTTCTTCCTGCTCAGCAAACTCTGCTCTTCCTCTACTCCAGCAGTCCACAAACGGAGCAGTCTATGCTGTCTTTGCTCGTCCCTTATGCTAGCTCCCAGGCTTCTGGTTTGCAGCCTATGAGGAGGGCTAGCGGGTGATTGGTTTAGGTCACTTCCTGTGACTTTCCTGGGGGTGGGTTTAGCGGAACTGGGTAATACGAGGTGGGACAGCCATTGTGTATCTCACTGGGCAACCCTTCCTCTGCCTGCCTGTTTGCTATTTGCAATCCCTTTCCACTGTGATCCTAACAGGAAAGTGCTCCCCCCTGTTGTATTTTTTTGTAGTTTCCTCCTCATCTAATGACCCCTGAGGTGTTGAGGTATTGTGGCTGTTCCTAGCAGATCTGTCAGGCGGTTTTTAGTTTCTTCAGAGAGAGGGAAAATCAGTAATTTAGTTTTTCTTCCTTTACCATTAAGAAGGGGAGACAGGGTAACTTCTCCTCTCTTATGGACAAGGAGTTTGATTTCACCTGTATTATCATCACGGAGGCTTACAGACTATGGGCTTTATCATGACCTTGGCGGTATCCCAGCAGTAAATATTCTGGGATACCGCCAACGCAAATTGCGTTATCGCAACTCGTTCCGGTGCTATTAGCAACTCGGAATTGGGCGGAGCGGTAATGCGGCGGTAATAGCGTTACTGCACCATTTTTACCCCTCTCCCCAACCCGTGATGACCCCCTATCTCTTTGGGTTGACCCAGTTCCCCCCCAGCTCTCCTGTACCTGTGAGTGTGGTTCCTCGATACAGGTTTCCCTTTAACTAACAGGGGCGGTTGCAGGGGATATTGTTATTGTTATTTTACATTTATAAAGCGCTCACACAGCCCGCAGGCATCGAGGCGCTGTTACAGGAATTGTTTTTTTTTTTTTTTAGTTGCGTAATTGTGTTTTTTTTTGTTTTAGTTACGTATTTATAACGCGCTTAAACACCAAGAGGTTTTTAAGCGCGGACCCGGGGATCGAACCTGTTGTTGCTTCGTGTCGTCTTGCTTCCAAGACGCGCACGCTGCCACTGAGCTATCCACCCGGGACACCCGGGAGGATATAGTCCTCCTGCTCTGATTCTGTGAATAAAATAGGGGTAATCTGGGTGAAGGCCATGCTCCCTGTTGTTCTAACAACCCTCTGGGTCTTGGCTGGGCATTCCACATGGTGTTGTTGCTCCCAAATCTGCAGTCTGGCTTTCTGGCTCTGTTAAGGGTCTTGCCTTTGACCGAGTGGGGAATTCTGTGAGTGGTTGTGGTCTCATTCTATCTTTCAAGTGTAAGTCTGCTGCACTTGCCCCCGGGCCTTGCGCTTCTCGCAGCAATACTCCACTTAGGTTACGACCCATGAGCGTGGTATCTCTCTGCACTTAACCCATTCTGACGGGACTGGGCGTACTTGGTCCCTATTGAGCCCCCCCACGCACTTCCTGTTCTGTGCACTGCATGATCTGAATGTACAATGCCTAGTAAGATCGTTTGTCTTGCCCTCCTTATGTCTTCCCCTCCCATGCATGATTGCACTTTGAAACACTTGTGTATAAGCGCATAATAAGCAATCAATCAATCAATCTTTCCAATGGTGGCCTAGCTAATTGTAATTGTAACCCTAATAACAATAACAATGATGATAATACTAATAATTATTATAATGTGGTAAATATTGTATGATTATGAGGCTGTTTTCAACCTCAGACATCTGCATATGGGTAGCTCTACCCAAAAGGTGGGAGGTAAAAATATGACACCTTTTTCAGATATTTGAAAAGTTAATCTGTGATACTCTGCAACACTCGACCCACTCTATGTTGTATTTAATTGACACTGAAAGGTGCAATACATTTAAAAAACTACTTTTAATAAAATACTTTATTTCTTGTACACAGTAGTATTGTTTGCTTAAAGATGATTACATTTTAACTAAACCCAGTATAATTATATCCGATGTGTAACAAAATCTGTAACTTGAAACATAGACACTCGAATTTATATGTAATCATTCCAACCACATACCCCCAAATACAAGCTACTCCAAGTGGCTTTCAGAAATGTGCCCAATAGCTAGACCATCCCCCACTCTCCCTTTTCCACTCACCCACCCTCCTAACCTCCCCTTCAACTGCTCACTCAGCCTCCCACCTACAACCATCCTATCCTCCCACTCACCATCACTCACACCAACCCTCCCAATCACCCACGATTCCACCTACGTTGCCACCATTTCCCTTTCCTCTGCTTGCTTAGCCTCAGCTAATCCCAATACTTTGCTTCACCTCAATTCCTTCCTCAGAACTCCCCAGTCTCACCCCCACCCCCTTAACCACGCATCTCTGCATCATGTGCATCACCTCAAACTCGACCGTTAACTCCATTCACCATTTCTCATCAATCTCGCGACGTGCCCCCTCAGATGTTCTCTACTTATGTTTCTGTCCATCAACCTGTTAACACCTCAGCTTTTCTTGCTTAGCATAATACCTTTGCGTGAATCCCACCTCTGCTCACACGATGATAAACAGGCTCTGCATTATCCAATTCTGACACTGTGGAGAGCTGCAGGCCTTCTTCTGCACACAAAAAGCGGGCATTGTCCAGCCCATACGAAGCACTCACACATAGGTAAAGAAGCACCATTTTAATGTGGTATGCTGGGGCAACATTCATCCAGACCGAGGCAGCAATGGACCGGCGCATCATGCAGCGTGCAGCATTCTGGGAGATGCTGCCATCTTTACTGCAGTGACCCAAATTAAGGGTTTTCTCTTTGGACTTGCGAGAGACGAGAGCTTGCACTGAGCCTGCTGTACTATCCTGAATGTAACTTGACTAATGCTCAGCTCTCATAGTTTGCTTACAAAGAATGGGCATGAGACAGTTCGCAAGTAAGATTTAAAGATGGGTGTGGTTTCTCCAAAGCAGTTCATGGGTGTCGTAAGAGCTCTTCTACATGCCTCATCAGCTTTATCTTCTGGTGTTTTGCTCAGCAGACTTTCTCTTTACATTCCTTCTGTTAGCTCCTTCTGCTGCTGTCCATCATTTGCTCTAGAGATACCTGCTTTGGCAGAGCTGCAAACTGGCCCACGATTCATGGGTCAAGTCTTGCAGGTCTGACCAGCAATTTACTGTTCATAAAAGTGAGCGGCAAATGCTCGCTTTCAACTCTCATGCTGATCACTTCTTGATTTACAATCTAATGTTATTGTGCTGTCTGAAGACTGCTCTGCCTGACCTTTGTGATGGGAAAACATTATGCCTAATTAGAGGCTGTATGCGCAACCAGTCCTCAAGAACTGCATAAGACTAGGGGTAGCTGCACCATTTTATTGATTTATTTTGGGTACTTATTGAGCATGATCTTATCTTGGAGAAGCATTGACGAGCTATACTGCAAAGGGTTCATAGGAATATGGTAAAATAGCTGTGTTACATACAATTAAGCAACAGCAACAGTAATTAGCAGTCAGGTGGGATCGGGGTGACTACGTTGTGTGAAGAAGGTGCGCCTTGAAGAGGACACTCTTGGACTCTTTTCTGACTGAATGAGGGCCGGTGCAAGTCTAATGTTGACCCGTATGATGTCCCAGAGATTGGGGGCATACATCCAGAATGTCTGTTTCCTGTTTTTTCCTTATTTTATTTTTGCAGCTCCAATCTGGCCGCATGATTGCTTCTTGTGGAGTGTTGGCTATCAGAGATAGTGACCTAGTTGGTAAGGTAGGAGGGAGCATGCAAAGCGGCAGCTTTGTCAGTGATGCAGCTGATGTTGAAGGCGAAACATGTAGTTGTATGTCTCTGGGTGTATTATGATAACATTTGCAGAGGCCTTTAATGAGGCAGGCTGTGGTATGCAAGACACTTCTCATTGGTGCCAGGGTGGAGGCGGGTAGCCTGGTGAGTTGGGCATCTCTACAGTCCACTTGAGAATGAAGAGTTCTTGTACTGTGGATTGGAAGTTATTGTCTGTAAGGAAGGGCCACAGTACCTTTGTCAAATTTTAGGACTCATTCTGTAGCAGTTGGAAGAGTAACTTACCTAAGGAGACAAATGTCACTACTTCTGCACTGTGCAATCTTATGCTGAAGTACTTCTGAGACTGGCATCCTCCAGACCTCTCTCCAGGACCAGAGGGAACCACGCCAGTGCCTCTTTCACTTGACTTGAAGAGCACAGTCAGGTTACCTACTTCCAGAATTTCGGATTTCCTCGAATAGCACTTGCTAACCAATGATCTGATTTACCATATTTCTGGGACCCTGACTCTTCTTCTAAGGGAAGGCAGTAAACCGAATCTGTGATCAGGTGCTGCCTAAGACTCATTGTATCTGCTCTTGAACTATGGGGCATCACTTTGTCTTCTTAGACTCAAATCTCCAGCATCGGATTTATCTTTCTTGGGTGCAGCAATGTCCTTGAACCTGCTCCTTGTCTGGAGGCTGCCACCTGTTCACCCTGCGCTGTCACAGCTGGGCCATGACTTTGACAGCTCCCTTTTCCAGTCGGATGCTTCCTGTTGAGCTCTGTCACATGAAACAACACTGCGCCCAAGTGTAACTGCTGAACACATATGCATGCATACATTTGTTTGCCGATCCCATACCCTCACCCAGAAATAATTTGGCTCACACATTGTTTGTCAAGTGTTGGCAATAAAAGGCCGTAGGTTTTTATTGTACAGATATGGTTATGGGGATAACAATAATCACATATCATGATAGTAACATACTTTTGGGCACTGGGTCTTGAGGTTACCCCCTCTGGCCCGTGCCCGCCTTCTCATGTCCCACGACTTGTTGCGGGCACCGTACAGTGCCTTGTACTTCTTATCCTTTGTTCTTCTCCCTTATTTGTAGGGTGGGAGGGTTTTGTGGTAAAGAAGCAAAGGTTTGGAAGGCACTGAGTAAACAGTGCACCTCCTGTGTGTTTGGGTCCCCATTCAGGGTCCACAAACTGTTTGTGTTTTCTCAGAGCATGCCGCTCTGTATTTATTGATTGATTGATTTATTGATTTATAGAGCGCTTTACACCAAGGCGCTGTACAGTAGAACAACATTATACATAATAACATCAACAATGTAACAGATGAAGCAAAATTATATCATGAATCATTCCATAAAACAGTGACAAGAGCAATTGACTGAAGGGGAGAGGGAATAAGGAGTGGGATTAGGCAGGTGGGGGAGGGCGTGGTGGAGAGTTAGAAGAGGGACATTGAAGAGAGCGAGAGGAGGGTAGGAGAGGGGAGAGGAAAATCAAGGGGAAGAAAGAGGGGGCAGGGGGAAGCAGAGAGGGTAGAGGGGGAGGTTTCAGGGAGGAGAATGGAGAAAGAGGGATTTAAGGGAAGTGCGGAAAAGAGGGGAAGGACGTAGAGGAGCGGATAGTGAGAGGGAGTGAGTTCCAGTGTAAGAGTGCAAGGAGTTGGAAGGAGCGGAAACGGGAGGAAGCACAGGGGGATGGAGGTACGGTGAGAAGGAAGTGGTCAGCAGAGCGAAGGGATCGGGAGGGGGAGTAGAAGGAGAGAAGGGAGGAGAGATAAGGAGGAGTAAGACCATGGAGGGATTTAAAGACAAGGCAGAGAAAGTAAAATGTTAGCTGTGCGTGAAATGGTAGCCAGCCAAGGTAAGAGAGCGAGGTAGAGATGGAGTCACAGGAGGTGAGGAGACAAAGGGTGCGAACAGCAGAGTGGTAGATGGATTTAAGGGGGGCAAGATGAGATGATGGTAGTCCAAAGAGAAGAGAGGAGCAATAGAAGAGGCGAGAAAAGATGAGAGAGGAGATTAGGAGTTTGGTAGCGTGGAAAGTGAGAGAGGGGCGGATTTTGCGAATATTGTAGAGGTGGTATCGACAAGTGCAAGAGGTGAGTGAAATGTGCTGGGAGAAGGAAAGAGAGGAGTCAAAGAGAACGCCTAAGTTACGAGCTTGGGAAGAGATGGGGAGATTGGAGGGAGGAAAATGAATGAAAGGGGGAGGATAGGGAGGGGGAAGAGAGTTGAAGGGGAATTAAAGGACTTCAGTTTTATCAGTGTTAAGAGAGAGAAAGCGGGAGGACATCCAGTTCTTAATGGCAGTCAGGCAGGAAGAGAGTTTTAGGTGAAGGTCAGTTGAGAAGGAGGAGAAAGAGAGAAAGAGTTGGGTGTCGTTGGCATAGAAATGGTGGGAGATGCCAAACAAGGAGATAACAGGGGCAATGAGGGAAGTGTAAATAGAGAATAGGAAAGGACCAAGTACGGAACCTTGGGGAACCCTGTATTCCAGTGGAAAGGAAAGAGAGGTCCGGCCACCCCATGATACAGCAAAGGAACGGGAAGAGAGATAAGAGGATAGCCATTTGAGAACAGGGCCTTGAAACCCAAAGGAGGAAAGAGTGTGGAGAAGGAGAGGATGATCAACAGTGTCAAAGGCTGCCGAGAGATCAAGGAGAATAAGAATAGAGGATTGCTTGGCATGGCGAGCAGATGGGAGGGAATTAAGGATAGAAGTGAGAGCTGTTTCTGTGGAATGTCTGTGACGGAAACCAGATTGGAAGGGAGGAAGGAGAGAGGAAGTATTGACAAAGGATGAAAGCTGAGTATAGGCAAGGCGCTCAAGAAGCTTGGAGAGGAATGGTAGAAGAGAGATAGGTCGATAGTTAGCAGTGAGAAGTGGATCAGCCGAGGGTTTCTTCAGAATAGGAATAATCGTAGCATGCTTGAACGCAGAGGGAAATGTTGATGAGGAGAGGCAGATGTTGAAGAAAGAGGTAAGGTAGGGGATAAGAAGAGTGTAGATCTTAGGGATAAGAAGGGAAAGGAGAGGGTCAGATGGGGCACATGTGGGGTGAGCTTTGGATATAAAGGAGGAAACTTCGGAAGGGGAAACAGGTGAGAAGATGGACATGAAGGATGAGGAAGGAGAGGGGGGAGTAGGAGAAGGGGAATCGAAGAGGGAGTTGATTTTTTGCCTAAGGGTGAGGATTTTGGAGGAGAAGAAGTTAGCAAAGTCAGAAGGAGAAAGTGTGGAATTGGATGAGGGATCAGGAGTGGGAGGAGAGAGAAGTCGAGAGAGAGTTTGGAAGATACGACGATGGTGGGAGGCTTGAGAGTGGAGAATATTAGAGTAGTAGGAAGATTTAGCCGAAGTAAGGAAGGAGTTGTATAGTGCGTGGTAAGAGAAGTAGGAGGTTTGATTAGAAAGTGAGGGAGTTTTGAGCCAGAGTCTTTCTAGGCGTCGGAGAAGGCGCCGCATAGATCGGAGAAGAGGAGTAAGCCAAGGTTGAGAGGGCTTACGGGTTGGACGGAAAAGAGAGGGGGGGCAAAGTTGATCAAGGGCAGAGGAGATAGAGGAGGAAAGGGAGGATAGAGCATCATTCGCAGAGAGTAAGGCTAAGTCTTGGAGAGATGGAAGAGAAGAAGAGCAAGTATCAAAAAAGAGGGTAGTGTCCAAGTTACGAAAGTCACGTCGAGAGTAGATTGGAGGGTAGAGATTAGCAGTAGAGGAGTGGGAGAGAGGGGAAAGGGAGAATGAGAGTAAGGCATGATCAGAGAGATAAACGGGAAGAGAGGAGACAGGGGAAGAGGGATAGGAAGAATTAAAGATGAGGTCAAGGGTGGAGCCAGAGGAGTGAGTGGGGGGGGAACGAAGGGGGGAGCGGAGGTAGGAGTCGAGGATGGAGAAGAGGAGAGAAGATTGAGGAGGAGAAGGAAGATGAATGTTAAAGTCACCTAGTACAGATAGGGGAGAGGGGGAGGGAGAGATGAGTGAGAGGAGGTGATCAAGGTCTTCATAGAAGGAAGAAAGAGGGCCAGGGGGACGATAGATGATCAGGAAGGAAATAGGGTGGGGAGAGTTATGATTAGCCAAGTATGTGTCCCAAATAGAGTACATTTCAGCAGACTGGCCATATTCTGCTTCTGAAGCATGATACTCCTTTCAGCCAACGGCCACTTTATCATGCCTTATCAATGAAGACAGTTTCAATTTAATTGCGATCTGTCTCTTAGCTAGCATAAGACCCAATATATTTAATTTAGTGAGGTGTTTACTGTTCTTCTTAATGGGTATGAGACTCAGCAATCGGACTTTTATTGTCATGTATAGAGTCCAGCAGGAAAACCTCTCCAGTACCTCCAGCACTCCTCTCCAAAATAGTTGAGTTTGAGGACATTCCTGCCACACATGAATAAAGGTGGCAAGTAACATGCACAGTTGAGACATTTAATATTAGCTTGAACATGTATTTTCTGCAATAAGGTTGGCGAAATGTATGCTTGTTATGAACATTATAATTAATCAATTAAAACCTCATATTCTGTGTCACTTTCTTTTTTCATACACGCTCTACTCCATTCTGCATCCCTTAATAGACTGCCCAGATCTTCCTCCCACCTATAACATACCTTATGTATGTGCTTGAGAACTTTACTGAGACGTACTTTGGAAGTGTTGTACTCCAATTGCCTCTATCCCCCAATGCCAGGATAGTGCTGTTCAGGTTCCGCAGGAAACCAAGCCCAACCTTTCCTACTGTGCGCTGCCAATTCTGCATACGTCAAAAACCAATCCCTTTTTCAAAATCATCATTTCGCAGTTCAAATCTAATGAACTTCCCTTCTTCATACACCTTTCCCTAGTATCTAGTGGTCGCTCCTGGTGTGTTGCTCCTGCCAGGTGTGTTTGATTTAATAGGAATAATGGTGTTCCCCCAAATAGGGAGTTGTGGTATGTATATGTGCCTGTCCCCTTAAATCTTAGCATTCTTTTTGCAGATATTATGCATTGCTCTGACTTGCATAGGTAAACACTCTACTTGTGACCCTTCTATATTCAGCTATTGAATAGGTGTTATCAGTGCTTCTCTCATTTGTGTTAAGGGGCCTCTACCTTCCTACATAAATCAAGTAAACACATATTGCAATAATGCCACTGTGTAGTAGGATCTAAAGTTTGGGGGCCCCACCCTGCCAGCCTGCTTTCTTCATTTGCCAACATTAGTGATCGCAAACTGATCCCAGAGTTCTTATTCCCTCAGTATAGATTCAATAATGTTCTGTCCAGTCTCGTGAATACTTCATTGGGAATGAGCATGAGAAGGACCGGAAGACAGGAAGCACTTGGGATCTTTGTTCCCGTATCCTATGTGTATCGTAAAAGTTCTGGCTGCCATTGCTGCAGCCAGAACTATATTTGAGCATTGTAAGCAGCCGTTGGACTGTAGCACCATGGTAAATTCTATTGCTCACAGTAAATTAAGTTGTTCCTCCTTGGATGTCGAACCATTATTTTGGCGCATACCGGTGTACAGGAAGCACTATTTGACCCGCCTCTGATATCTAGCAATTCTGTTGCCCTGATTTTATCAACGGATGAACCAGTGATTATCCCGGGCAGAGTCAATAACATGGAAGGTACTTCTAATGTAGGAAAATCTCTCGACTAGTTAAACAAGGGTCAAGCAGGTGCACCTTTTCCTTGTGAGCCATCGGCCGCCCAGGAGAAACACAGCTTTTCTCAGGAGACCGAATCTGGGAATTTCCTCCCTAGAGGCCTAGAGGTAATATTATCCCAGTCGTAGACCTCCAGCTAATGCTGTTGAACACTAGGTCTTTGGTCAAAGACGCTGTGGAAACAGCCACTTATATTGGTGAAAATGATATTGATGTCTGTGCAATCACTGAGACCTGGGGTCATGATGCTGCTGACGCTTCTCTAAGTCTAGCCATCCCAGAGGGTTACAGAATGTTACAACATGATAGGGCTGTTGGCGGGGGTGGGGGGATTGCGTTGATTTTCAGATCTAACCTTACTGTATTGCCCCCTGTGCAAGGGACTGAGTCCTTATTAGTTAAATTAGACTCAATGCGGAATCTACTATTAATGTACTTTTGTTGTATAGACCTGTAGTTGTAGATGACTTCTCCAATATTTTATCTAATTACTTACTCTCTTTTCTGAAACTCAAGACAAGTTTCGTAACACTGGGGGATTTTAATCTATGGCTAGGGTAGGATGCTGACAATCTAGCTCTTGAGTTGGAATGTCACGTACCATACTCCTGACCCCCTCAGGTACAACAGCCCCCTGACTACAGTGGGGCTACAGCCCTCCACAGTGGCTCCAAGGGCCGTAAAACTCCATCATCGGAATACATGGAGTCAGGCGCGAGGCTCATTATCAGGAGTAAGGCAAGTACCCACTTTGGACCTTAATTCAACTTGGAGGCCTGTTACACAGCTCAGTTCCTAGAACCAAGCTGTGCAGACTAGTGTTTTGGGTGTGGCCGGGTCTTCAGATGTGGCTGGCTATATAAGCCACGCCCAAACTGGAACCCACGCTTTGCGTTATTCTGCACTCCTGCAGCGTAATGCTCATCGTGTCCAGCGCCAGCTCATCTGCTTCTCCCAGCAACCTGCACCTGAAGCCATCGACCAGAATTTCACCGGCTACCTGGAAGAACAAGAACACACTTACCTGTGAGTAGCAGGCCCTGCATCCATCCAGCGCTCGTTTTGCATCGCCCATCTCTGAGTTGCACCGCAGCCTGTAAAGGTAAAGAGAATAGGGACAGCATTAACAATAAACCTTACCTGGCAAGCAGCGGATTCTGACATCACCCTGCGCTTCGTTAACCTCGCCCCAACTCCAGATTGCACTGTAACCTGCAAGGGCAAAGAAGAAACAAGCAAATATCAATAAAACACTTACCTGGAATAGCAGCGCTTCGATCAACCATCACTCCGGAAAATCACTGCACCGCAACCTGCATGAAGAAGAGAAAGGAATGCAGGTTAGAAACTGATCCTAAATAAACAGCGCCGCAGTCCGTGCTCAACAACTTACCATAGTCTTCTCTATCCGGCGCTGCAGCTCCGCAACCGCAACCATCCCTGTGGAGACAGAAAGAGACATTATCAAAGAGCATAGTAACACCAAGAAGACATAGAGAGCGAAGGAAAGAAAAGAGACAGAACAGAGACTGAAAGACTCACCTGAACACAATAAGCAGAGTCGGAGTCACAGCCGGTCTGGACCCGACACAAGGTCATATGGACCAGTGAATTAAACTGGGTCCTAGGAACGCCTGCATCCATCACACGCCCCTGCACAGAGATGCAGGACAGAGAGCTCAACACACAAAAAAACAAGGTAAGACATAACCCCAAGGGAAGGGACTTGGATCAGAGGGAGGTGGGAGTCCGCCTGTCATGGGCCCAGTATCTAAAACCTCCGTTCTCCTGTCTTAGGCGCTCCCCACGGCTGACATACAAACCAGGCAGAGAGGGGTCCAAGATAGAGCACAACCTTCTATCCAGTATCGTGTGGCGCCCCCGTGGATACCAGGTGAGCATAACAGAACGCAAAGACTCAATGAAACATCCACCTGGGCGTCTTGGAAACATCAGAGATTGACCAACTAGCCCAGTTACTGGGGGAATTACGGGCCGAGGTACATTCCGCCCGGCAAGAATCCAACGCCCCTAGAAGGGAGCTGATAGTCACCAAGGATCGTACCGATGAATTAGCCAGACAACTACTCCAAATGCAGGCTGGACAGGCTCCGTTGCCATGGACTGTTCCGTCGGTTTCAACCACATCCGTCAGTCCAGTACAGGTGGTCCTCCCTGGGGCAGTCCCTCTGGCCCCACCAGAACGTTTCACTGGGGACCCAAAAAGATATGTAGTGTTCATGAACTAGTGCTGCCTCCATTTTCTCTGCAGACCGGGAGCCTTTCCTAACGACCTGTCGCGGGTTGCCTTCGTTCTGTCATACCTGAGTGGCAGTGCCGCAGATGGTCCATATCGTTAGTGAGCCAGGATGATCCACTCCTGCGGGATTTCAGAGGGTTTCAACAAGAGATGAAGAAGCTGTCGGTCGACACACCCAGGGCCAAGCTCTGGATAACGAACTTCTATCTCTCTGCCAGGGCAGCCAAGACTTGTTGACATATATCGCCACCTTTAATAAACTCGTTGTTGAAACTGGGTGGCCTGAGAAGAAAAGAACCACGTTATTCCATAGAGGTCTACGGGGGGAGTTAAAGGACTTTCTAGCCCAGGTGGTAAACCCACCAAGACACTGTGCAGAGTTCATCAACCTAGTTGTGCAGCTCGACCACCGGCTGCAAGATCGAAGAACAGATCTAGCTAGAACAGATAATCGTACTGTGTATATCCGCTCTAAGGAGAATACCCCGCGTGCATCAGAAAACCCTTCGGAACCCATGCAAATCGGGGTGTACGGAGTCCATTAACCAAGGCAGAAAGAGACAAGAGAAGGCAACAGCAATTATGCCTGTACTGCGGGAAGTCCGGTCACTTCCTCAGAGAATGCCCAGTGAAGCCTCTGTTAGTGCCCACCCTGACTCACACGTGTAAAAATGAATAAAACAGACACTCCCTGGGCAGGGAATAAGACACAAAAGCGCAGGCTGCGAGAGTTTTAAGGAAAGTTTATCTAGATCTCTGAGAGCGCTCTGACCATATCAAGGTTACAACACATTTATATAGTACATCTATATTTTTAACATATGATGCTACGTTGGACCGGGATTGGTCAGCCGTGGTGGTGACTTATGTGTGGGCATCATCTCTTCCTCCGGGTTGGTTGCTTGGTTGGCGGGAGGATTGACGTCAGACATTTGTGCTCCGGATGGGTGAAGGTCAGGTCGCTGTGAAACACGGTGGTCACTATCTAAGCTAAGAAAATACATTCTGAATAATGCATGCACTAAATAACAGTTGATCAAAAGACTCTCAGTAGTGTATCATGTTGTTATACAAATCACTCAAGGGTTTATACCATCTACACATTTGGGTTACACAGGTCACAGGTTTAAGGGCCTTGACCACTATAATACTGTCATTGAACTATAGGGTTAGTCTCACAAGAATCTCAGGTATGTGGCACTTGTTAGTATTAGGCACGATATACTGCACAGGGGTCTAATGTTAGTTGGGGGGACTGTTTGGTGAGCTTCATAGCGAGGTTGGCAGTCTGGCACATGAAAGGGATGCCTTGCAAGGACACGGGGTTAGAATGGCAATAACTTTCAACTGGCGAGGGTAAGAGGGCATGGAGACTTTTGTGGAGATGGACTAGCTCTGTGCTTGGCTCATGTCGGTTCACATGCAGGACAGTGATCTCACAGGAAAAGGGATGTGTTACATTCATTATTTGTTGCAAGCAGCTCCGGCCTCAGCGTGAGAATGGAACCGCAGAGTTTTCCAGTTGGTGTGGGGACGAGGGTGGGGGCCATGTGCTCCAAGCTACGCCGGCGGGCAAAGGGGAGAGATGCATTTTGTACTATCACAGTGAGGCCTAGTTACCAAGATGGAGTTGAAAGGAGGTATATAAAATGGATGCCCTGTGTCCTGCTCGGTGTTCCCATCTACACGAATATAACCAAAAGTTAGTATCGCATAAGGGCGAGGGGCGTACCCACCACTAGAGGCACTTGGTCCAAGTTTTGTACTGAGAAGTGATGGTAGAGAGGGGCCCATTGGCCCCTCGCTCCCACACATTCCCCCCTTTTGTTACATCTAAAGTAACTAATACTTCTACTTTTTATTCTTTTAATTCTCCCTTCGCTAGTACTCAACCTCTGCCACCGCCTCGTCCCACACGGGGGTACCTTTTATGGGCATCCAAGCTCTGCAAACGCTTCTTAGGCTGTTCCCTCTTCTGGCATATTCATCTGGGGTACACATTAAGTAAATACCTCCATCCCCATCTAGATCTACCCATACTTCTTGGTACCATTGCAACTCTCTTGGTTCCTTTATCGTCGTGTAATGCAAATTATCCACTATGTCCCCATATTGCCTATAAATTGCTGTCATTCTGTACTGTGGCGTGGTGTACTCTCCTGTTTGCATTTGTGCATCTATCATGGTAGCTACCGTTGTCGGTCGGCCCATTGTCACCATCATCATAGCCGAGGTTGGCATGCTTTTCTCACAACACCGTAGTCCCAGTTGGCACACACAAAAGAACAGGAGCACAAAAACGATGATGGGGATCAGTATTTTCATTGCCACATTTACCCATGATGGTATCCAGCTGAACAAATTGTCGAACCATGTACTTTCTTCTGCTCCTCCTTCCGCTCTCATTCTCTCCCCTAAGTTGTGCATTGCATTTATCACATGGGAGAGTGTCCCGTTTTCAGCGTCTTCAGTTGGCACGAATGTGCAACACGCCCCCCCAATTTTTCGGCAAACACCACCGTCCATTGCCCTGAGGAGATCGAGGACATATCTATTTTGCATTGTCATTAGACGCAATGCGCAGAGCTCTATCTTTATCACATTGAACCCCTCTTCAGTGTCGTTAGCCAATTTAATGAGCTCCCAGCGCACGATCTGCAACCATTTGGCGTTTGCTCGTGCTTGTAGTCCAGGCGCGAGAAGTGAGGCAAAGAATGTCTCTGCTGATGAAAAGAGCTTGTATTTCTGCGGGATTTCAGCAAGGAGTTTCGATGATTCGGATGAGATGTAATTGGAGGATCTTTTACTTCGTGTCAATCTTTTCTTTAGTTCATATTCTGACAATAGTTCATATGCTGGAGCTTCTGTTTTCATTAGTTGGGGCGCTGTCGTTGGTTCAGCCGATTGCCCTGCTGCCGATATGCCAGCCAATTGCTCTGCTGCTGATATGCCAGCCGATTGCTCTGCTGCCCCTTGGATGTAGCTCTCTGGTATTACCATCAGGGCTGTGTGGAGTGTCGATAAAGCACAAGTTCCTTTCCACGATGCGGGGAGGTGCAGGTAAGCTTGTTTGCCGCAAACCCAATACATGTCCATTAGTGCAGCTGTGCCTTTCTTCATGTCGGGAATTATTACCGTTTTGTTACATCTCCTTGCTTCCCCCATGTTCACTTTCCCTTCCCCACGGAAACACAGTTCATGTGGCACTTCTTTTTGTATTTTGATAGGTTTTTCTAATGCTGTGACCCATGTTAGCTTTGCGACATGTTGCAACCAGATGGGGTCCCATGCCCCTTTTATCCATTGGAAAGTGTCATTGGGTAGGCCTCGAAGCGCTTCGGCTTTGCATTGTATTGTTTCTTCGTGCCATTTATTTTCTGCAAATCGTGTTCCCTTGATGACAAGAAATGGTTCCTCGAGGCAAATTACTCCTTGGCGCCGGCTTGTGCATGTTTTCTCATTCTCCAGTTTTTCCAATGTGACAGTGTGCGCCTGTAATGTGCTCTTTATTCTGCATAAAACCGGATGAATTAAACATTGGGCCTCCGACAAGGGCACTTCCTGTGGTACTAACATTTTCGGTGTTCCTGATGCATGCGGGACGAGTGAACAGATGTAGCAGCTCTCATTTGTTGCTTGCTTCGCTGTGGCACTCATGTCAGAATACCATTTATTTCATTGATCAGGGTGGCGGGGATCTTCTATTTCATCTAACCCCAGGTCGTGATAGATGTTGTATCTTTTCCCTCCCATCCCCCTTTTTCTCCTCCTCCTCCTCCCTTCCTGATCATTGTTTTTCACCCTTTTTTAATGTATTGGAAACATCCCAGCCCATGTTGTATCATTACTATTTAATATGGCATACGTATCATCATCAGTAGCAGCAATAATGTGTGAGGTAGGGTGTATGTTTGTCTGTGCATTGATACTAGTGTTAATTAAATCATTTGTCCAATAATAATCTCCATCATATTCGTTATATCCATAAGCATTACTCATATTTACATCGAAATCTAACACTGACACACTTGTTGATCCCGCAATGATGTATTCTGAGGGTTGCATTCCATCTGTTTTGTTAACATTCATTTCATGTGACTCCTGCCATATAGTCTTCACCCCAGTCCATATAATTTGCGATCCTTCTCTTATCATGTTAGCCCCACTTCCCCCCTTTGCATGTCATCAACAAGAGATAAAAGGGTATAGTACCAAACTTCAAAAAACAGCATTACCGACATAAAAATTGCAGCACATTTCAAAACGCATTCAACATCACTGAACCTTTTAGCCCTAATGGCGACCCTATCACTTTCCAACATTAACTCGCTCTCTCCGATCGTGGGTCGTTGGCCCATTATTCACCTGGAGGGGCGATATAAATTTGTTAAGTCGTCACAATATATACATACATTTACATTCTTGTTCAACTTCACGTTTAATCATTATTTTCAGTCAGGCTTGTTCTGTTACTCTATTGTTCATGTACTTTTGCTGTAGAGACAATTATCAAAAAATGAAGGTGGGAGATAGAGGGGGAGAGATAGGTGAGGTATATAGATAATATGCTTGGCCAATTGAAGAACACAGTGGGGAAGAGACAGAAAGGGAAGAAGGAGGAAGCAAGCTGTGCAGAACAAAATACATATAATTATTTTTATCTATGCATATTCTTTTACTTACTCTTTTGTTATTTTCCTTCAACCTCATTTGTTGTCCCAGTAGCGCTGTCTTGCTCCACCGGGGGGATTGTACTACTGTGTGCCCTCCTCACATCCCATAAGTGCACCCAATACTTACTTCAATCCCTTCACTTTCACCGCGGTGGGTGTACTATAAATGACCTTGTAGGGGCCATGAAACCTGGGTGAATTCCACCTTCTCACAAAGCTGCGGACATACCCATGTGCCCCCGGCATTAGTGGCCCGCTTGAACTATCTGCAGCCGGTGTAGTAGTATCAGTCATCACATTTTCAGTAAAAGGCGGTGCTATTTGTCGCGCTTTGCTGCGTACTGCGCGTGTTAACTGGGTTAGGTATTCCTTGAACTCTTCCCCCAGCACTGTGGCAGCCCTGTGCGCATCCGATGCTCTTCTAATTGGGGATACTGGTGTGTGTATTCGCCTCCCAGTCACAATTTCATGGGGGCTTAGGTGGTGGTCTTTACATGGCTGCATCCTGAGTTGGAACAGTGCTAGGGGCAAGCAATAAACCCAGTTCTTTTTCATTATGTTACACAACTTAGACAACTTACTCTTCAATAATCCGTTGATCTTTTCTACCATCCCATTCGCCATTGGGTGATAAATTGAGCATAATTTGTGCTTCACCCCCAAAAGTGATGTCACTTCCTTAAAGAGGTCATTCACAAAGTGTGTGCCATTGTCTGATCTAATCACCTCGCATATCCCCCATCGCAAAAACACCTCCCGCACGAGGAATTTGGCCGCACATTTCGCGTCTCGGTGGGGACATGGGTCCGCTTCCACCCACCTTGAAAAGGGGCACACCATCACAATCAAATATCTTGCTCCGTTACACCGCTCTCCCATATCAGCATAGTCTATGTGGAGCTCTCTAAATGGTCCTGTTGGTCGGTGCAAGGTACCACGCAGTGTTCTTAATTTCATTCCACAATTATATGTTTGGCATGTTATACATTCTACAATGAATTTTGACAGGTGCTCTTGTAAATTGGGGATGAACCAGTGTTCATGAATGTCTGCAGCAATGTGTTGTTTCGCTACATGGCCAAGGAAATGCAACTGTTGCAATGATATTTCTAGTAACTCTATGGGCATTACAACCTTTCCTGTCGTCTCTTGTCTCCAAATGAGATCTGTGGCTGATTGTGTACATCCCCGTTTGATCCACAGTTCTTGCTCCTCTTGGGATGCTCATTTTTGTAACTCTATTATCTGCGCTATTCGGGTATTATTTTATGCTTCCTCTCGTGGGTCTGTGGTGGTTGCTTTTGTGATGCACTCAAGTGTTGGTGTCACATTGAAATACGAGGCCTCCTTTGCGGCTGCGTTGGCTGCTGCGTTTCCCAATGAGATTGCGTCTGTGTTGTTGGTATGGGCTTGGCATTTCACCACTGCCACTACCGATGGTACTGCTAATGCATCCATCAGTACATTCAACAATTTTGCATGCTGTACTGGAGAACCGTCTGCCCTCCTTAATCCTCTTCTACGCCACGGTGACAGCCCTGAGTGCACCATGGTAGTTGCATAGGCTGAGTCTGAGTATATTGTCACCGCACAGCCTTTGGCTGTGCGCAGGGCTTCAATCAAGGCAGTTAATTCTGCTGCCTGTGCTGAATAATGGGGTGGGAGGCGCTTCTGCACAATTGTCTCATATTCATCTTCCTCCATGCGCACTACTGCCATTCCAACGTGTTTTTCCCCTGTCTCTGGGTTTATTGATGCTGACCCATCTATGAAATATATTTCTCCCTCCTGTAGGGCATTCTCACTTGCTTTAGGGATGTCGTCACCTTCCCCCTCATATGTGGCACAATCGTGTTCTTGTATGTCCTCTGTCGTGCATGGCTCTGTAATTAATGTTTCTGGGTTCACTGTCTTGCACCTCACAACGTCTACGTTGGGGCTTGAAATTATTACTTCATATGCTGTTGCTCTTTGTGTCGTTAGTGTTGATTTTGATCGCTCAAGGATGGCGAACAGGGAATGCTCCGCATATACCGTTACCGAACATCCCATGACAATGGTGGCGCTTTTTTCAATCGCGAAGGCCGCAGCTGCGAGGGCCTGTTCGCACGCGTAATGACCTTGCATTACTGGATCTAGTGTCCCACTGTAGTAAGCCAATGGTTTGTGACCTAGTGATGTCTTCTGTGTCAGTACTGCTGTCATCAGTGTCCCATTGCAGTGTGAAAACAAGAAAAATTCCCTCTCATAATCTGGGTTTGCGAGGACTGGGGCGTCAGCGATGAGGTCTTTTAATTTCGAGTACTGTATTATCATTTCATGCGTCCATTTTATTGTCGCCCTATTCTTCTGTGCCTCTTTTAGCGCTTGTAGTAGGGGGCGTGTATATGCCGCGTAATCAAGGATCCATGCTCGGCAATAATTACAAATGCCAAGAAATGTTTGCATGTCTTTCACAGTTTTTGGTATTATTAGGTTGCGTATAGCAGCTGCTCTGTCTGGGAGTATTCGCTTCCCATCTTTTGAGATTAACTGTCCGAGGCATACAACCCCGGCAAGGCAGTATTGCAATTTCCCTTTGTCTACCTTGTATCCTTTGGCAGCTAGCACATTCAGTAGTGCTATCGAGTCTGCTCGATACTTTTCTTCTGTATGGCTACAGACGAGCAAATCGTCTACATATTTAATGATGGTGCTCTCTACATCTATGTTTCCAATGTCTTCCCGTAACACCCTGTTAAAAATGCTTTCACAATACCCTTGCGGGAGTCGGCGGTGTTCATATCTGTTGTTCCCTATTGTGAACGCTGTCAGGTACTGGGATCCTGGGTCGAGTGGTATGGAGAAGAAAGCATTCTTCAAGTCAATTACAGTAAGACATGTTTATTCTTTTGGCACACTGCACAATATTGATGCCGGGTTAGGCGCTAATGGGAACTCTTTTTGAATGATGTCATTGAGTGGGCGGAGATCTTGGATCATCCTCCACGCCCCTCCCTTTGCTTTCTTGATCGGGAAAATCGCTGTATTACATGGGGAGGTTGATGGCACTATGATTCCTTGTTTCAGGGGTGCATTTCTGGTCTCTCTAATTCCCTCCTCCGCTTCTTTTGATATGGGATATTGTTTTACTCTCGGCAGCATTGCACCTGGTTTGAGTTTTATTTTTATTGGTGTCACTTCATGCAGCAGCCCTACATCGTGGGGCCCGGTAGTCCAAATTTCAGGCGCTACTTTTGTCATGTCTTCCTCAAATATAGTCAGTGGGGCTTTAACGCTAGCCATCAATGGGTTATGCACCTCTCTGTATTGGACCATAAAATCACATAGTATGCTTATTTCCATTATTATTTCTCCATCATCCTCACCATCAGTGAACAATTCCTCATCTGTTATATCTCGTAGCATTACGCTTGGGTCTATGCATAACACAGTCCTCCACTCGCACCCCTGCGCGTCCAGTCCTATGACCACAATACGTTTGCTGGATACTTGAACTGCCTCAATGTCTATGGACATTATCGTGCCTGGTACAATTTCTGTGTGTGCAATTGGGTGGAACATGAAATCTGATGGTGTTCTCCATTCTTTTCTCGTTATCTCTGGCACCACTCTTGCTAACACCTTGATACCATATATAAACATGCTTATATCAATGGGTACCCCTCGCACCACAACTTCATTCATCACTGTGCTGATCATCAACATTGCTCGTACTGGGCATACTCCTGGTGTTGAGCACACTATTCCTCGTTCTGTAAAAGTGATCGTCATATTCAATTTGCTCAACAAATCTCTACCCAGCAGGTTTATTGGCGCGTCTTTGTGGTACAGTAAGGGTGCGCACACGGTTTTTCCACCCACCGTTATATCAAGATCTTTAGTGTAAGGAACTTTTAAAATAGCCCCAGAGAACTCCTGCGTCTCTAAATTCCTGCCTGAGAGCAGAAACCGCCCTTCCATAAGACATGATTTCTCTGCTCCAGAGTCTACCATAAAGATAAACTGCTTATTTCCTATCTCTGCCCCCACTAGTGGTTCCTCTTCTGCACATAGGGTGGTGGATAGGACTGGACATACAAGTGTTCCCTGTGGGCTGTCCTAATCTGAATGTCGTTCTTGCCCTGGCACGGAGAAGACATTATCTCCGATCATGATCACGCCACGGTACGGTGCGGGCGCACCGTTTGCAGATGTTGCATAACAATTACTGGTCGCGCTTCCCACTGCATTTTGTCTTGCCATTGGTTGTGGTGGTGGTTGCTGTCATTGCTGTACCTGAGGTTCGTTATAGCAGTAGTCTTGTTGCCTCCCACTTCCCATCAGTAGTCCGTAGGGGCTATCTGGGTGTGGACACCCCCAACCTTGTTCGTTCTCCATGGGCTGTTGCCCCTGGAAATACCCTGAAGGCCGCATTATACAATCTCTAGAGTAGTGTCCCCATCTCCCACAGTTCCAGCACGACCCTTGTGGTCCGCCTCTCATTCCTTGGCCGCCAAATCCCCTATTTCCCATACCTCCAAAACCCCCTCTCTGGCCACGGTACCCACCTCTTCCTCTTGCTGGTCTGTCTTGCCACTGTTGTCCACCGTATTGCTATTCTCCGTTCCACTGCCCTTGTCCTCCTGTGGCCCGCAGTGCTGCTATTGTTGCTGCTCTGTTTCCTGCTCCTTCGCCCCCCTCGTTTTCTCGGTCTGTTGTCGCGCTGGCGTTGACGGCGGCCACCTTCACTAATTTGTTCTGTACCAGCTTCGCCTCGTCTGGAAGCCTTTTTTGTGCTATCTCCTTTTCTCTCTCTTTGATCCTCCTGCAGTGGTGCACAATTATACTCTGTATTTCAGGCCAGCTCCTGGCTTCTATCCCAGCTATTTTGTCCGAGGCCTTCTGCACCTCCTTCGGGAGCCCCTTCTTGATGATAAAATAAAAGAAGGCGGTGGACTGGTTCCACGCCGTGCCAGTTTCGCTTCTCCATAAATCCTGCACCCGTAGTATGAATTGCGTAGGATCCTCGTTCTCCTCCATTGTGCACTGCATCACTAAATGTAAATCTGGAATATCTGGAAACGTGCGCCTCAATGCATCCCATACCTGTGCTCGAACATTATTGAACGCTGATCCATCGTGGTGGTCATAACTCATCGTTACTCCGGGAAATCCGGCTCTTTCCCACACTGCGTCTGCTTGGTCACCAATTGCTGACACTAATAAGCTCTTCACATCCCCTATCGCTAGTGGCACTCCTGCTGTGTTTTTCTCAAAGGCGTGTATCCATTTCCCAGCCCCTCCCGACAGTGGGGGGAGGACCTTTAGCAAGTTGTTTTTATCCATTTGCGCCCATGGAATGTAATGTGGCCTACCTGCTCCTTTATGTATCAATGGCATTTACAACTTGTGTTTCTTCCCTAACTTACTTACTGCGCCTTTCTTTGTCTTACTTACCATCATATTTCCCCCTCACTGTCTTAGCCTACCCTGCCATAGTGGTGGCATTGGTGTGTCTGGGTACCGGCGGTTTGGCAGTGGGGACCCGGTCTCGGCAGCTGCCTCTTCATATTCGTCTAAGTCACTCCACACTTCTTCCATTTCTGATTCTTGCTCATTGCTCCCTTCACATCCCTCTCCTCTCTCACTTTCTGGGGTAGGTGGGCGTATAATCCTCACGGGTTTGTCATTTAGATGGAACAGGAATTCCCCTGACCGCCACTCTTTCTCTTGCCCTTGTGGTATGCGTGTTGCTTGTGATGATACTGACCGTGCTGGCTCTGAGATCGCTTGTGCCACTTCCCCTGCTGTGTTCAATGTTGGTGTTAGATCCGCTATGGATAATGGTGGCACCTCTCCTCCTCCTGGCAGCATCTGGCTCCTATCACACAATGCTCGTAGCCGCATTATCTCCATCTGTGCATGCACTAGCTGGCGGTCTAATTCTCCAGTGATATGTGCTAAATTCACGGGGTGCGCTTGTTGGGCCATACAAACCTCCTTTACCACAGGGGGGTGGTGCTGTGGCAACTGCTCCTGTTGTAGGTGTAGGAGTTGCACATGCTGGTACGTATAGGGGCTCACTATATCCTACTGCTGATCTGGACATTAGGGGATATATTTTAGTTGTATCGCCTTCAGCTGTAGTGGTTGTGCACTCACCCTTTGGCGTTCCACTTTCCTCTTCCTGTGTCTTCTGTGTTTCATTCACTTTCTCTTTACTTACCTCTGCTGCAGGTGTAACTTCTTCAAACATTCGCCATAGGTCTAGTACTTCCCTTCTGTTTTGCAATTGTTTCCCCTTATACCTTGCTAACAAGTGTGTAGATGCTAGATCTAATACTCTTTTGTCGAATGACCCACCCTCTGGCCAGATTGGTGTCACACTGTCCCCTTTTATCTCCGTCAACCAGTGATCATGGTATTTCTGTATTTTCTCACTGTATAACGGAAGGTGCTGCCAAATATTTGCTAGTGGTGTTATTCATCCCATGACGATGTGTTTCCTTCCCTCCCTCTGTCTGTACTTACCTTTTGACCTCCCTTTCCCTTTAATCACTTCTTCACCAGTTGGATAATATACCACGAGTCTTGTCAATTACTTGTAATTTATATGCACATATATGTATCAAGATATATATATATATATATCAACCCCCTTTTCAATGTTAATCTCTTAGTTATTGCATGTTCAAATTCAACAGCTCATTGTTGCATATTTTGCCACTTTAACCACAATTTAATCACAGTACATGGATATCCTTGACAAAAAATGGACAGAACACAAAACTACATATAACACTAATCATGCACATGCACTACCTGCGCGCGTTTTCTTCCATGTTGCTCTTTTTTCCCACCCCCTTTCCTGTTTCGCCTACTCTTCTCATTCACTCCCCACCTCTTACACCCTATTACTCTTTTCCAAGAATCCTTTCGTACCCAGAAAAAAAATGTTCTAAATAACTACTCCGAGTCTACTCAATATATGAGACTCCTACTATTTTCTCTGTAACTTCACTTATTTATTCTGCACTGGACGAGACAATGCTACGCGGCGCCGCCTTCTACCCCATTCGGGTTAGGATACCACTTCTCTTTTTCTCTTCACTTCTTACCAAAACCTAATGGCCATATAAAGGATACATCAGAAAAGCCTCATCATCACTCACACAGGCCCTACTCTTCCCTGCTACCCGTCCCCACCTGTCCTCCCTATTTCCCCCTTACCTTTCCTTTGTAACCATCGCAACCGGCACTCTCGTGTTCAGTCAGGTGACCCGAGGGTCGCCGCTCGCAGCCCGACCCCAGTCAGGCTCGCAACCCCAACCAAGCCATGGCCCGCCTCGGCGAGCAGCTTTTCAGTCGGGTATTTGTCAACCGGGAACCCTTGACCCTTCTTCGTAGTTCGCACAGGCTGGTCGGCCGCGGAGGCAATGGTTTTTCGCTGGGGGGCGTCCCGGATCTCGGCGCCGGCCTCGAGGCACGTCTCCGATCACGACGCAAGGGGTCACCAAATGTTTGTGCCCACCCTGACTCACATGTGTAAAAATGAATAAAACAGACACTCTCTGGGCAGGGAATAAGGCACAAAAGCGCAGGCTGCGAGAGTTTTAAGGAAAGTTTATCTAGATCTCTGAGAGCGCTCTGACCACATCAAGGTTACAACACATTTATATAGTACATCTACATTTTTAACATATGATGCTACGTTGGACCAGGATTGGTCAGCCGTGGTGGTTAGGTGTGGGCATCATCTCTTCTTCCGGGTTGGTTGCTTGGTTGGCGGGAGGATTGACGTCAGACATTTGTGCTCCGGATGGGTGAAGGTCAGGTCGCTGTGAAACTTGGTGGTCACTATCTAAGCTAAGAAAATACATTCTCCAGCATTGGATCTTTCATGGATTCACATGCTTAGAATATTCCCCGTCGTCAGGCTGGGAATCCTCAGTAAGTTATATAGACCTTTTCCATAGGAAAACTTCCGACACTTTTGTGTCCTATCTACATCGTTTTGGGCCACGTACGGCAGCGCCACTAGGACGTAGAGGTATAAATAGCCCCGCCCCGCGGCTCCTTCAGATTTCAACCGTCTTCCAAAGTAGTGGGATTACCTCGAGTATCTACTATTTTATTAGGTTGTGCGTTCTTGTGCTTCTTCGACTGTTTCTTTTCGAAGAATGTCTGGAAAGGCGTTATTTCGTCCGTGTGCTACATGCGGTCTTAAGAAGGTGTATGAAGGAGACAGGCATATGGACTGTATCTACTGTCTTCACCCTCATCATATGGCGGACACGTGTGAGATCTGTCAAGGCTTCTCACAAAAGACCCTAAAAGACCGCAACAGACGCCTGGTTACTTGGCTCAATGACGGAGCGGGTGCGTACCCGGCATCGGAGGTAGGCTCTACAGCCTTGAGATCTAAGTCTCCTGTCCCCCGTCGTCGTTCAGTGTCGGCGGAGCTTCCGGCGAAGAAATCGCGCTCATCTGAAAAACACCCCTCGGAGAAACATCCTGCGAGGTCCTCCTCTTCGCATAAGGCACCGTCTTCTTCCTCCTCATCTAAAAAGGAGAGAAAAGACTCATCGAAATCCTCCTCAGGAGACCGTCATAAGTCTACCTCGAGTCGAGAGTCCTCGTCCCACAAGTCGAGGTCAAAAACGGCGGGAACGCCTCAAGGCCCTGCGCTACAGACTTCATCGACAAAGATCCGGTCGTCGACGCCTGCTTTGTCTTCGGCGACGGCTCTTCCTACGGCTATTTCGTCAGGCCAAACAGCGCCTAAGGAAAAGATGTCATCGTCGACGGTGGCCCCGTCTGTGGGATGGCCACCGGAGGTTTTTGATCCGATCCCGCCTGAGGCCTTGCTGCAACCAAAAGCGGCTTTCTCCATCTCATCGGCGGAGGATGACCGTGATCTGGTCGCACATCCAACCGATCTGGGATTACAACCAACTGGTTCCGGGTCGCTCTTTGAGTGGAAGTGCCATTCCAGTTACCTCTTCCTTACTGAATCCCCAGGCTGTTCTGTCCCTGGAGGTGTTGAACAGATTGCAGAAGCTGTTGGAGCGGTTGGATACTCGGTTACCTCAGCTTGTCCCGACAGTGTTACAGGCTTCGCCAGTCGTCCAGAATTCCTACCGCTTACCCGGTTGAGGAAGATCGTTCTCATCCACAGGAAAAAGGAGAACTGTCGGAGTCGGAACGTGAAGGGTCGGGTTCAGACATCTCGTTATCCCCCTCAAGGGACCCTACATGGGACTCTGAAGCGGAGATGGAAACTCCAAAGAGTCCAGCACAGCCATCACCACCTGATGACGTGGGTGCTTTCCATGCCATGATGGGTAAGGCATGTGCAGAGTTTGGCCTAGTCCCAGAAGAAGAGAAAAAAGATTGTTTTCTGTTCGATCATATGGGCAAGAGAAGAAAGGCGATATTTGCTATCCCCATTTTAGACCATGTCTGGCAGGAGGGACTAAAAACCATGCGTCACCCTTTTTCAGAACCGGCAGTAAAAGGTCGATTGGAAAAGAAATTCAAGGCTCTGGAATCGACTCCCAAGTGCCTGACGTCTCAACCTTCGCCGTAATCAGTGGTATCCGCCGCGGCGGCCAGAAAGGCAAGGTCGCAGCACAAATGCACGACCCCGCCAGACAACGAAGCCAGGAGACAAGATGCTTTTGGGAAGAAAGTGCTATCGGTTGGAGCTACTGCAGTTAAAGCAGCCAACTCCCTGGCTATTATGGCCAGGTATGATAGGGAGATGTGGCATCGGCTGGCTCCTATTTTGGACCATCTCCCGGAGGAACACAGGAAAGCTGCCATGCTGCTCGTACGTGAGGGAGAAGGGGCTTCCAATCATTCCATTAACATTGCTGTCGACCTGGCGGAATCAGGCTTTAAGCAAATCAACAATGGCGTAGAGTTACGAAGGCAAGCCTGGCTTAAGTGCACAACGTTCAGACCACAGGTACAATATAAGGTAATGGATATGCCGTGCGAAGGAGAACATCTTTTTGGGGAGAAAGTGGATGAAGCCTTGAAGGGCATGAAAGAAGATTCTGACACGGCTCGTTCCCTTGGAGCCCTCCAGAGTGGTTCGAATTTTCGTTCCTTTCGTCCCTTCAGAGGAGCATCCGGTAACTCCCGGTTTGGATCATCAAGAGACCGAGTTTTCAGCAGACCCTCCTACTCTTCCCAAGGCTACAGACGTGCAGCCCAGGCTACTCGTAAAGGCAGAGATTACCAAACCTCCAGACGACGAGGCGCCTACTCCTCGTCGACGAAGAATAAACAGGCCAAATGACAACTTACAGAACGTCCTGGGGGGCAGAGTGTCTCGTCACGTCGACGAGTGGGCGCGCATAACAACAGACCAATGGGTTTTGGACACGATACATCTGGGCCATTCTCTACAGTTCAAGGGCAAGCCACCACGTATTCCACCGGTGGTCTCGACCCAGCCCCACCTTCAAATACTAATGCAAGAGGTGGCGCTTATGCTGCAGAAAGGGGCTATAGAACTGGTCCCGGTGGCAGAAAGAAGACAGGGAGTGTATTCCCGTTACTTTGTCGTCAAGAAACCCAATGGAAAATGGCGCTCCATTCTAGATCTACGAGCTCTCAAAAAACTGCTCAAGAATCTAAAATTCAAGATGCTCACACTCCAAGAAGTATCCGTTCGATACAACCGGGAGATTATTTGTCGTCGCTAGATCTTCAGGACGCATACTTCCATATCCCGATGCGTCGACGACACAAACGATTTCTACGGTTCGTCGTCGGACGAACCCACTATCAGTTCCTATCGTTCGGACTGAAATCGTCTCCCAGGACGTTCACGAAATGTCTGGCTCCAGTAGCAGCCTGGTTAAGGAAAGAAGGTCATCATGTGTACCCTTATTTGGACGATTGGCTGGTGAGAGGATTGTCTCCGGAAAGGGCACAGGAAAGTCTGAATGCCACCATGGGCCTCGTACAACGTTTGGGCTTCTCGATAAACTTCGAAAAGTCCTCCTTATCGCCATCAAGGACCTTGGTCTTTCTGGGGGCGGAGTTCCAGACGCAGTCAGGACTGGTAAAGCCATCGTAGAAAGGGTTCTGAAACTGCAGCAAAAAGCATCGGATTGGAAAGTCGACACCAGAGTGCGAAGGTACATGTCCCTACTGGCGACCATGTCGTCCTGCATACCCTTAATCAACAATTGTCGTCTCTTCATGAGACCGATTCAGGAATTCTTGGCGGATCGATGGGCACAGAGTCAAGAGCGTTGGTCGGACAAATTGACCATCAACAGCAAACTCATCCAGGCGCTTCAATGGTGGAGAATTTCCATAAATCTGACAAAGGGAATGCCCTTGCTGGAACCGGTGTTCCAGATGACAGTGGTGACGGATGCTTCTCTAACTGGATGGGGAGCTCATCTGGATTCCCTACAGGTTCAGGGTCGTTGGTCATCGGAGGAGTCCGGCCTTCATATCAATGTGCTGGAATTAAGGGCGGTGCGTTGGGCCCTGAAATCCTTTCTTCCACGGATAAAGGGATCAGTTGTACGGATTATGACAGACAACACAACAATGTTTTATCTAAGGAAACAGGGAGGAAATTGCTCCAGAACTCTGTCGACCGAAGCCCAGGAGATCTGGCATTGAGCCCTTCAGCAGAAGATATATCTATTGGCGTTCCACTTGCCAGGAGTCAAAAACATGCAAGCAGACTCTCTCAGCAGGGAGATGAATCGACTACACGAATGGGAACTGAACGACCAACAACTGCACCGTGTCTTCGAGAAATGGGGTCGTCCGGCCATCGATCTCTTTGCGACGAGAGACAACAAGAAATGCCCACAATACGCGAGCAGGTGGCCACAGCAAGACTCACTAGGGGAAGCGTTCTCTTTCCCGTGGACGGACAAGTTTCTGTATGCCTTTCCCCCGTTTCCGCTCATACGTCGGACGCTGCAATGGATCCACAGATATCCATGTCGGGTGATCCTGGTGGCCCCGTACGCGGCCAGACAAGTGTGGTTCTCCGATCTACTCCATCTGTCAGCGGCAGAACCAATGAGGTTCCAGAAAATCCCGAACCTTCTATCTCAGGAGAAAGGGGTTGTTTGGCATCATAACCCCGACAGCCTCAGTCTGACAGCTTGATTTCTCCGAGTTTGGTACGTTAGAGATTCCAGTGGACTGTCGTCGCATTTTGCAAGCGGCGAGGGCGCCGTCCACGAACGCTTCATATTCATACAAATGGAAGAGATTCTGCATATGGTGCGCAGGTCAACCAGGTTTGGTCCCGCTTAATATCACACCAGAACAGCTTCTAGCATACTTGCTACTCCTAGCTCAAAAAGGCTTGTCTGTTTCATCCATAAAAGTGCATCTGGCTGCCATTTCGAGATTTACTCGGAAGAGACATTCAACTCCGTTATTTAGTGACTGGCTGATTAAACATTTCCTTAAAGGTTTGTTCCGAACCTTTCCTCCCACGAAAAAGTTTCCTCCAAGCTGGAGTCTTAACCAGGTTCTGGCAGCGCTGATGAAGCCCCCTTTGGAGCCGATGTCATCATGATCATTGACATTTTTGTCGTGGAAATTGGCTTTTCTGGTGGCTATTACTTCGGCTCGACGACTGTCAGAAATACAAGCTTTAGTGATCGATCCACCGTACTTGAGGTTTTTCAATAATAAAGTCGTCTTGGCTACTAATCCTCATTTCATTCCTAAAGTGCCTACCATGTTCCATAAGCACTCTTCTATAGTGCTGCTGACGTTTTTTCCTACACCTTCGTCGATTGCGGAGAAGACTCTCCATACATTGGACGTGAAAAGAGCTTTAAAGTTTTACCTCCATCGCACTCAAAGCTTCAGAGACACGAGACAACTATTTGTGGCTTATGGCCCTTCGGCTCAAGGTAAACCGATCTCAAAACAAGGACTAGCCCGATGGGTGTCGTCTGCTATTTTCTTTTGTCACTCAAAAGCCGGAAAACCGCTGGAGAAGCGTCCAAGGGCCCATTCGACGAGATCCACTTCTTTGTCGACGGCATTGTGGTCCGGAATTCCGCTGGGAGATATCCATCAGGCGGCTTCCTGGTCGGTACCACACACATTTACCCGGCATTATTGCCTCGAACAGCAACATGCTAAGGATACACAGATGGGTCGTGCAGTCCTACGGCACCTGTTTCAATAAGGTAAGTCCCAATTACGGGGTCACATCCTTCGGCTAATGTACTTTTAAGTGTGGTGTTTTCACTGTTAACATGCTATAATGTGATGTTTGCCATGATAAATATGCATTATGGTTATTGTGATATTGGTTTGCATATACACACCTCCAATGTTGGGGGATACTGCTATACAATCTATTCTAAGCATGTGAATCCATGAAAGATCCAATGCTGGAGAAGGGAATAGTTTCTTACCTCTAACTCCATTTCTCCAGCATTGGTATCTTTCATGGATTCACATGCGCCCGCCAGCCTCCCCTACGCATGCAAACCAGAGATCCCCCCATACTACTTTGGGGGTCGAAATCTGAGGGAGCCGCGGGGGCGGGGCTATTTATACCTCTACATCCTAGTGGCGCTGCCGTACGCAGCCCACAATGACGTAGATAGGACACAAAAGTGTCAGAAGTTTTCCTATGGAAAAGGTCTTTATAACTTACCGAGGATTCCCAGCCTGACGACGGGGAATATTCTAAGCATGTGAATCCATGAAAGATACCAATGCTAGAGAAATGGAGTTACAGGTAAGACATTATTCCCTTCTGAATAATGCATGCACTAAATAACAGTTGATCAAAAGACTCTCAGTAGTGTATCATGTCGTTATACAAATCACTCAAGGGTTTATACCATCTACACATTTGGGTTACACAGGTCACAGGTTTAAGGGCCTTGACCCCTATAATACTGTCATTGAACTATAGGGTTAGTCTCACAAGAATCTCAGGTATGTGGCACTTGTTAGTATTAGGCACGATATACTGCACAGGGGTCTAATGTTAGTTGGGGGGACTGTTGGGTGAGCTTCATAGCGAGGTTGGCAGTCTGGCACATGAAAGGGATGCCTTCCAAGGACACAGGGTTAGAATGGCAATAAGTTTCAACTGGCGAGGGTAAGAGGGCAAAGACACTTTTGTGGAGATGGACGAGCTCTGTGCTTGGCTCATGTCGGTTCACATGCAGGACAGTGATCTCACAGGAAAAGGGATGTGTTACATTCATTATTTGTTGCAAGCAGCTCCGGCCTCAGCGTGAGAATGGAACCGCAAAGTTCGCCAATTGGTGTGGGGACGAGGGTGGGGGCCATGTGCTCCGAGCTACGGCGGCGGGCAAAGGGGAGAGATGCATTTTGTACTATCGCAGTGAGGCCTAGTTACCAAGATGGAGTCGAAAGGGGGTAAAGAAAATGGATGCCCTGTGTCCTGCTCGGTGGTCCCATCTACGCAAATATAACCAAAAGTTAGTATTGCATAAGGGCGAGGGGCGTACCCACCACTAGAGGCACTTGGTCCAAGTTTTGTACTGAGAAGTGATGGTAGAGAGGGGCCCATTGGCCCCTCGCTCCCACACACCTCCTAGGAGAATAGATGGTGCTACAGAAAAAGAAGGAGGAGAACAAGAGTCGGAAAACGTCCAGGCCCGGCAAGCTTAGTGGTCCATTTGTCGAGTGAAAGGGAAGACCCACAGACCTCGCACCTTGCCCTGCCTGTGATTTTGATCAGTCACCAACAACCGTCTCGGATGCCTGCTCTGCAGGCATACATAGACAGCGGAGCCGTTGGTAACTACATAGACCAGGGCCTGGCCACAAGGATGGGGCTTCCCCTATGTCAGAAAACGACAACTGAGAAGGTCACCGTGGTCGACGGCACGTTGATAGATTTTGGTCCTGTAACTCAAAACGCACAGCGGAACTGACCCTTCTGTGCCAAGACAGACATCGGGAAGCCATTGCCTTCAACCTTATCAAGGCCCCTCAGTTTCGAGTGATTTTGGGGATGCCATGGTTGTTGGCTCACAATCCTAACATAGACAGCTGTGCAAAGAAGTTGGCTTTCTCCAATGAGTGTGCTCACGCCTGTTGCGAAGTGGAAATGCCATCATCTGATCCAATGACCCCAGTCCAAGGTAAAGAGGCAGTGGTGCTAGGTGTAACGAGTATGTTGCCAAGCGAGGACCACGACTTCCAAGACGTCTTCCAAAAGGAACAGGCCAATAGCCTAACCCCTCACAGGCCATATGACTGTCAAATCGACCTTGGACCTGGTGCGCAAATCCCATGTAGTCGTATTTATACACTCACCGAACCAGAAAACCTCCATTTGAAATCCTACCTGGACCAATACCTGGTAAATAGGTTCATCTGCCCGTCCAAGTCCCTGGCAGCCTCAGCCCTATTCTTCGTACCAAAGAAGGAGGGGGACTTGAGAACGTGCATCGACTACCGTGCACTAAATCAGGTAACAGTAAAAAAACGCTATCCTCTACCCCTTATCCCCGAACTGCTGGACCAAGTCAAGGATGCCCAAATTTACACCAAATTGGACCTCAGGGGGGCATACCATCTTGTGCGTGTAAAAAAAGGAGACAAATGGAAAACCGCCTTTCGTACCAAGTATGGGCTGTACGAATATCAGGTGATGCCCTTTGGGCTTTGCAACGCTCCTGCCGCGTTCCAGTACTTCATGAACGACGGACTGCGGGAGTTGATCGACGTATGTGCCCTAGTTTACATCAACGACATCTTGGTGTACTCCTCTTCTAAACAAGACCACGTTAGGCAAGTTCGCTCTGTCCTTGCAAAACTCCGACAGCACCAGCTATACGCCAAACTTGAAAAATGCTCCTTCCATGTCCCCGAAGTCGAGCTCCTTGGTTTCGTCCTCACTCCCAGAGGCGTCCGGATGGATATGCACAAGGTTGGCCATCAACCTCTTCAGTCAAAGGTTTCCAGAGTATGCTCGGTTTTGCGCACTTTTATCGCTGATTCATCCCGGGTTTCTCTCATATAGTACACCCGATCACTTCTTTATTACCGAAAAATAACAAGCATTTCCAATGGACAGAAGAGGTAGAAAAAGTCTTTCAGGAACTCAAGAAAAAGTTTACCTCAGCCCCAGTTTTACGACACTCCTGTCCAGATCTTCTGTATGTAGTGGAAACAGACGCCTCCAGCATGGCAATGGGGGCTGTTCTTTCCCAAAGGGATCCCGAAACCGGCCAATTACATCCCATGGCCTTTTGGTCGCGTAAGCTTTTCCCACCTGAACTTAACTATGCAATAACAGACAAGGAAATCCTGCCGATTAAGGATGCCTTTAAGGCTCCAGATATAGCATCTAGGGTGCCAGACATACCATCACTGTAATCACTGACCATCGAAACTTACAATACCTCAATACGGCAAAGGCTCAATCCTCTCGTCAACTCTGATGGGCCTTATTTTTCCCAGAATATGATTACATAATCACCTATTGACCTGGAGTTCAGAACGGTAAGGCAGACGCCCTATCCCGCATGGGAGTAGATGAGAAAGCATGCTCAACCCCAGACCCTGTGGCCATCATTCCGGGTGACAAACTACTAGGACTCACAACGACGTTATCCTTGGACGAACTCCAAAAAGAAATTCTTATGAACACCAAGGCCTTACAGGACTGGACCACTCAAAGTGAACATCACACAACAAAGGACCAACTCCCATATTTCAGGGGGCGTTTATATCTACCGAATAAGGCGCTACAAGACCAAGTCATTTCTGGTTATCACAACTCCCTGATGGAAGGACATCCAGGAATTGCCAAAACCCTAGCTAAGGTGAAAAGAAATTACTGGTGGCCGACCTGACGAAAGGACATTACACAGTTTGTTCTGTCATGTGGCATTTGTACACAGAATAAATCCCAGAAACAGAGACCCGGGGGCCTTCTTCAACCCCTGGAAATTCCACCTACAGCCTGGCATACACTCTCCCTCGATTTTATCACAGACCTGCCTCCCTGCCAAGGATTCAACACTATCTTAGTGGTAGTTGACCTCTTTTCCAAAAGGGCCCATTTCATTCCGCTTAAGAGTCTTCCAAATGCATCCAGTCTGGCAAAGGTATTTTTAGGGCAAATCGTGCGACACGGATTCCCCTCCGTCCTAAATTTCAGACCGAGGTAGTCAGTTTGTGTCTAACGTCTGGAAGAAGAGTTGTGCAATTGCCCAAATTGATATCCGTCTATCCACTAGTCACAATCCCCAAACTGATGGTCAATCCGAGCGTACTAATCAGACACTAGAGCAATACTTAAGGTGCATGTTACATCAAGTGGAAAAAGGTTGGAAGGATGTGCTGTGGATAGGCAAATATGCCTACAACAACTCGCTACACACCAGCACTGTACAGAGTCCTTTCTATACCGTGTATGGAAGGCATCCACGTACCTCTGAGTTGGACTCCCCCACAACCTTGGAAATGCCCGCGGTGAAGACATTACATACATCTATCACTCAGGCCTTCAAAAGGGCAGCAGAACACTTGATTCAAGCCAAAGACAGACAGAAAAGCTTCTCTGACCAACACTGAAGAAAAGCCCCTGACTACCAAGTTGGAGCCGAAGTCTGGTTGGCATCTCGGCATGTGCCCATAAGAAGAACCCGAACATTTTGTCCCAGGTACCTAGGACCCTATACCATCAGGGCTATTATAAACCCGGTGGCAGTAAAACAAGCATTACCACCGAACATGCAGATCCATCCTGTATTCCACGTATCACTCCTAAAACCTGTTCAACCTGGAACCCAGGTCAAGGCACCACCAAAACCGGTACTGGTTAACGGAGAACCCGAATTTGAAGTTAGGGACATCCTAGACTCAAAACTCACCAGGTCCAAGTTATTTTATTTAGTGGACTGGAAAGGGTACGGCCCTCAGGACAGGACATGGGAGCCTAGCGAGCACATCCATGCACCACGCCTGTTAAGACGCTTTCATCAGAACCATCCAACCAAACCAGGGCCAGTCGGAAGAAATACTGTGAGAGAGGTCTTGGGGGGAGTGCTGTCACGATCCATACTCCTTACCCCCTCAGGTACAACAGCCACCTGACTACAGTGGGGCTACAGCCCTCCACAGTGGCTCCAAGGGCCCTAAAACTTCATCATCGGAATACATGGCGTCAGTCCTGGCGCCTTTGGCGACAGGCTCATTGTCAGGAGTAAGGCAAGTACCCACTTTGGACCTTAATTCAACATGGAGACCTGTTACACAGCTCAGTTTCTAGAACCAAGCTATGCAGACTAGTGTTTTGGGTGTGGCCGGGTCTTCAGATGTGGCTGGCTATATAAGCCACGCCCAAACTGGAATCCACGCTTCGCGTTATTCTGCACTCCTGCAGCGTAACGCTCATCGTGTCCAGCTCCACCTCATTTGCTTCTCCTGGCGACCTGCACCTGAAGCCATCGACCAGAATTTCACTGGCTACCTGGAAGAACAAGAACAGGATTAGCAAGCGGACACACTTACCTGTGAGTAGCAGGCCCTGCATCCATCCAGCGCTCGTTTTGCATCACCCATCTCAGAGTTGCACCGCAACCTCTAAAGGTAAACAGAATAGGGACAGCATTAAGAATAAACCTTACCTTGCAAGCAGCGGATCCTTACAACACCCTGCGCTTCGTTAACCTCGCCCCAATTCCAGATTGCACCGTAACCTGCAAGGGCGAAGAAGAAACAAGCAAACATCAATAAAACACTTACCTGGAATGGCAGCGCTTCGATCAACCATCACTCCGGAACATCACTGCACCGCAACCTGCATGAAGATGAGAAAGGAATACAGGTCAGCAACTGATCCTAAATAAACAGCGCCGCACTCCGCGCTCAACAACTTACCATAGTCTTCTCCATCCGGCACTGCAGCTCCGCAACCGCACCCATCCCTGTGGAGACAGAAAGAGACATTATCAACGAGCGTAGTAGAGAAAAGTAACACTGAGAAGACACAGGGAGCGAAGGAAAGAGACTGAAAGACTCACCTGAACACAATAAGCAGAGTTGGAGTCACAGCCGGTCTGGACCCGACACAAGGGCACATGGACCAGTGAAGCAACTAGGTCCTCGTAACACCAGCATCCATCATGCGCCCCTGCACAGAGACGCAGGATGGAGAGCTCAACGCACAAAAAACCAAGGTGAGACATAACCCCAAGGGAAGGGACTTGGATCAGAGGGAGTTGGGAGTCCGCCTATCACGGGCCCAGTATCTAAACCCTCTGTTCTCCTGTCTTAGGCTCTACCCAATGGCTGACATACAAACCAGGCAGAGAGGGGTCCAGGATAGCGCACAACCTTCCATCCAGTATCGTGTGGCGCCCCTGTGGATACCAGGTGAGCGTAACAGGAATCAGTACTATGAAATATAGATTTTGAACAGAAAGTGTATGCTCCTACTCACTGTAAAGGGCATACCCTTGCCTGAGTTTCCACACTCAATATGGTTACCAAGGACTTCTCGATCTCGGCATGCCCTTGGTCAGATCATTACTTTGTGTAGTTTACAGTACACTCTGAATTGCCTGTGAAAAGGAAGGGAGCATACTCTCAAGTGTTCCTAGGTAGAAATCTGAAGCACCTAACAAGGGAGCACATTGAACCATTGTTGGGTCCAGTTCTTGATCATTCACTTCACCTAGATTCAGCTGAAGAGTTTTCTAATCTCCTTCTTTCTACTTTTGATAATATCTCTAATATCCTTGCACCAGTAAAAAAAGAAAAGTCGTGAGGAAGTGCGAAATAGTAATTCTTGGTTTTCTCCTGAACTCAAGAGGCTCAAAACGACCACCATAAAGCTATTCTACCAGTGGAAATATAATAACTCCCTGTTGACTTTGGCAGTCTATAAAAGTAGCGGCCAAAGCGTATACATCCGCCATTGTTGAGGCAAAAAAAATACCTTTAACAAAAGAATCCAGGCGGCTCAATCAGATCATAGGAGCTATCATACACAGGACTTTGGCATTATTATGATATGATATGATATGATATGATAGTTTATTTATATAGCGCCTATACACAATGTGTTTCAAAGTGCTTGAAGGCAAGGGAGGGAACAAGGGAAAATACAATTACATTCTTACAGGCCATGAACATTAAAGATGTGACATTGACTATCGTACTCGGCCTGACAACATTTCAGATCGTGCAAGAGCTAAGACATAGATAATGAAGGGAGGGGGAGAGTGGGAAGGAAATGGAACGAGACAGGCGACTACCATACTAGGCCTGGTGACATTTCTGGTAGAGCCGGAGAAAAACAAGAGGTGAGGGAGAGGGGTGCAGAAAGGTAGGGGAGAAACAAAACAAGCGACTATCATACTACGCCTGACGACATTTCAGAAAGTGCTGGAGGGGTTGTGGGAACAAAAAACCAGTAAGGGGAGGGGGGAGGAGACAGACAAGGTTGCTATCATATTTGGTCCAGGAAGTGGAGAAGCAAGAGGGGAGAAGCAAGAGGGGAGAGTGAATACAATTGCAGGTGTCAGTAGTAACACATAATGTTGCAAGCCAGGATACAAGATGAAGAAGGGAACAGCATTATTCAGGGCCACCATGAGTACAAGCTGCAAAGGAAGTCCAGCATGAAAGTTGAGAAAGGGTGACGCACCGTGAATGAATGAAGTCCATAAAAGTCAAATCCAGCATTGGCCACAAAAAGGTGATGGTGAAACCAGAATTCATCAGGATTTGTTAAGGATGCTGGCTTGTGTACAGCTATCCAGGATGCTATGCAGGGAAAAATGTGTAAGATTAAGGCAGATATTCCCTCTAAACAAGTGAGTCCACCTAAGGTATCAGTGGATGAGGCCATTGTGGATTAAGTTAGATGCTCTCTTATTCCACAATTTATTTGTACTGACATATCTGTTCAAGATCTATCAATTATTGTGGATCAGTTAAAAACTACCAAATGCAAAGGTGATCCTTGCTCGGCTGTCATTATTAAAGCCTGCTCCCCTATTACTCTCGATGCCATCTGCAAATTTGTCAATGCCTCATTTCGAGAAAATTCTGTGCCTCAGGGATTAAAAAGGGCATGGGTTACTCCTATCCTTAAAAAGCCATGCCTATCTGCTGATAGGCCCCTGAATTACGGACCTATTACAAGTACCCCATTCCTGCTCAAAATTCTGGATTGGGTGGCGTTTGTTTGGGCGGCACACCTTAATAAGTGCCCTATTCTTAACGACCGTCAATCTGGGTTCAGGCCGGGATTTGGGACAGAAACTGCAATGCTCGAATTTAAAGCCAGATTGCTGGAACGTGTGGATAATGGAGCAGCTGCTATTCTGATGTAGCTGGATCTCTCTGCGGCCTTCGACCTGGTGGATCGTTCTATCATGGTGAACAGGTTGAGGGACATCGCAAATTTCTCAAGTGCAGCTTCTCAATGGGTTTTATCATTTTTGAGTAATCGGGACTGTAGAGTCTTCCATGAAGAAGCAGAGGCTCTGTCTATGACACTGACATTTGGCGTTCAACTGGGATCATCTATTTCACACTGCCTTTACAATATTTTCACGGTGCCCTTCTTTGCACTTTTAGAGCAAAGGCGTTGGGGGTCACCTTTACGAATTACGCTGATGATACGTAGTGTGTTATTCTAATTATTGGTATACATGAGGAGGCTGAAGAGCAGTTAAATAAAATATACTCCCTTATCGAGAGATGAATAGTGCAAAATACTCTTGCATTGAACAGATAGAAGACTGAGTTATTGGTCGTTGGTACCCCTAACTCGATCAGGAAACTGGGTCCAGCATATGAGAGTTTTCTTATTCAGGACACCAGGATAATGATCCAAAAGAAGGTTAAGACACTGGGCATTGTTCTAGACCAATACTTATATATGAAGGTGCATGTGGTGATCCTGGTGTCTTCCTCGGCTTATTATATTAAACTTCTGGCCCATCTTCGACCATTTATTTCTCTGGCAAATGCTGAGACCATTGCAAGGGCCATTGTCAGGGCCAAAATTGATTATTGTAGTAGCCTGCTAGTCGGCATCAACAAAGCAGAGATTGGCCGGTTACAGGTCATACAGAATAGTGCAGTGAGCATTGTGCTGGGAATCTCCCGAAGCGACCCCATATCTGAGGCTAGACGTGACCTGCATTGGCTCCCGGTGGAGTTGAGGTTGCTATTTCGACTACTTGTAATTGTCCAAAAATTTCAAAAGGGCAAGATGCCTGTTTATCTTCAAATTTTACTCAATGAAAAAAGCTATACGAGAACTCTAAGATCCAGCAATACGGGCCAGTTGTTGATCCCTAGATGCAGAACTATCAAAACCACCAAGGGGGATTTTCAGAATGCATGGAATAGCCTGCCTCTGGAATTCAGGAGCATAACGTCTTCCAACATTTTTAAAAAGAAACTTAAAACTGGTCTATTTGCTTAATCTTCTGATTGAACCTCACTCAGCTGTATGGCATTTTAGGATCTGAATTGTTTGTCTTTTTTGTTGTTGCGCCCTCAAACCTACGGGTTCATGGATTGCGCATTACACATTTTTAAAATTAAGTAAAGTAAAGTAAGAGTATGCCTGGGAAAAGGTAAAATTATCTTCTTCGATAGTGGTATCCTACCATGGAGTGATAATGGGAATGTCAGTAAATAATACACCAGCGTGTCCAGTCACGTTTGATAAGCTTCTGGACAATATTGGCATTATAGAACTCCTTCAAGTCTGCTCTCACCATATTACCCAAATAACAGAAGGGTTTATCATGGACAACTCCGTCAGTAACTCAGAGTCAGTTTTCCCAGGTTAGGGTAAAGGCACGTCTTTGCCCAGTTAATCTGCAGTGCAGATACCTTACCAAACTCTTCCAACTGTTTGAACATGAATGGAAATGGTGTCACCCAATTGTGTACATATAACAGAATATCCTCAGTGTAAAGTTCAATGACATGTTTCTGTCTTGCAATATTAAACCACAAGTTGTCAAATGTCTTCCTCATGAGACAAGCTAATGGTTCCACCACTAACGTAAATAGCATCAGGGAAAGAGCACACCCCCGCTTAGTGCCCCGAAATACCTGCCAGTGGTCTGAAATAGTTAGATTTTTCTTGATTGAATCTATAATATGGAGCACAGTAAATCAGTTAAATCCACTTAAAAAAGCACCATCAATGCCAAATTTCCCTACACTTGAATCGCAAAGAAACAGTTTATGCAATCAAAGGTCTTTTGTGAAGCCAAATTGGCAATAGCTCAATGCCCTATTTCTTCATCATCCCCTGCTTCACCAGGAAAAGACATTGAATATTCATCACAGTGTTTCTTTGAGATACAAGACCTGCCTTGCCTTGTACCAGCTCATGAATCACCTTAGAGAATCTTCTTGCCAACAACTTCATTAAAATCTTGTCCATGTTTATCATGGAAAATGGACAGTAATATCCACATTGGAATGAATTTTTGTCAGCCTTGAGGAGTAATACTATCAATGCCTCTTGCAATGATTCAGGAAGTATACCCTTCCCACATTCAACTATGTAATGTTATAGTAGTCTAGGAACCAGTAGTTAGGAATATGTCTTATATAACTCAGAGGTAAACCCACCCTCACCCGGTGTCTTACCACTTCTTCACTCATCAATTGCCCAGTGGATTTCTTCAACTCTTAAAGGACTATCCAGTAGCTCTCTATCTTCAACACTCATCCCACTTACTTCTCCCTCTTCCAATAAATTCCCCATCTGTTTCATGTCTGTTCTGATCTGTTGTGTATACAGGTTCTGATAGAACCGATGAAAGGCATATTGATTCCTTCATGATCATGGATGATACCAACATCTGATTTTTTTAGAGTTGTAATCATACATTTCTTCTTCTCCCTGTTGACCCAAACGTGCTTAAGTCCTGCCAGGTTTCTCTGCTTCATCATTCATTTTACATGTGCATGCCACATAGTCCAGTTTCACCGTACGCTCATACAGCTCAAATAGTATTTCCATCTGCGCTACCAATTTCATCTCCCCATCATCTCCTCCAGACACCTTCCTCTCAAGGTCCTGAAATGTATCTTCCAAACAACTAACTTGCTTCATAAGTGTTTGTGAAATCTCCCAGGAAGTAGGGATGGAAACCTCTCTAATGGCGACCTTGAATGCCTCCAAATTGTACCCGCATCACCTACAGAATCCACATTGTTTGCAAAACACTCCCCAATCGCCTGTCTAATCCTATGTCTATGTGCCGTATCTGTCAACATTTCAGCTCTCAGTATCCAAGTAAGTGTTGGGGATGTTTCCTGTGTGCATTTCACCTTTATTAATAAAGCTGCACGATCTAATAGTGATCTGTTCAAATATTTTGCTGACTGTATGAGATGATCTCATTCAGCTTGAGTGAATCCAAAGTCGATATAACAATATCACTTATGTACTTCTGAATGAAATGAGTAGCCTCCAATATCTGGATGTCAAATTCCCAGATTTCCAGTAGATTGTGTCCTACCTCCAGCATGTGAGGTCACACAGCGTGTGAGGTGTCTAATGCTTGTTAAAATATGCAATTACGATCACCTGTCATATTACTCTATATATATATAGCCCATGTACACAGAGTATTAGATCATGTTGAGAAAAATATAGCTATTGACATTAGGTGCAAAAGTGCATAGGTGTAATGCTAGACGTCCGGCCAAGAACTCCATCATACCAGCATACCTTGTGTGCCCTTAATGTATTACTGATTGTGTTTTCCATGGTATATCAGCTTTTACCCATATTAGCACTCCCCTGTCTGAAGATGTAAAAGATGTACTTTAAGATGTACCTCCCCTTTTATGCCCAATTTCAAATGCTCTTCCACTTTCAGGTGAGTTTCTTGTAACATTTAAGATATCTATATGTCGTCTTCTAGTATATGACCAGAACCTAACTGTCGTAACGACTTCGTTAATGCATTTAACATTCCATGAAAGCATCCTGGGACTAATCATTATTCTGACATATATTGCCAGCCACTTCCCCTCCTAATTGATACAGTAAGAGCACAGATTCCAAGCCAATTCTTGCAATAACCATGATCGATCACTTCTCTAAATACAGACAACCATTTCGAATGGATTGTGACCTCCCACGTATTCCTCATCTTTGATATTCAAATCTGCTTGCAGCTTGTTTTGGAATTTTTTTTCATAGGGTCAAGCAGCGTGCAGCGTCGATTCTTGGTCCTTGATGGCCTCTGTAACGTCCAGTGTGACGTTGAGGCTGGTACATGAAGCACGCGCGCTGACAGTTACTTCAGTTCATTTTTTTCCGCATTGCTGCGTGCTTCGGAGCTACTCTCCTCAGGGAAATTTCTATGGTGTTTTTTCTTCAATCAAGTGAATTTGATATTCTTTAAACATTTCCTCAACACGGAAGACAGATTTCAAACAGTGTACATACTATAGGGCAAACATGGCCATCACAGACCCTCACCGCATCTGTCTGTGGTGTTTAGGGACAGGCCACTGTGGGATGTTTTTACCCATGCATCCAAGCCCTACCATAAAACTGTGCATTACTGGCATTGAAAACATCATGATGGCCTGAACTCCCCAGAGAGTGCACAGGGAAAACATGAAGAATAGGCTGCCACCCATTTTTGCCTATGTTGGGAGCACAGGAGGGCACTGCCTAAAACCACCATTGGGCTACACACACAGTAGCCTGAAACCATTGGGAATGGCAATGCTGATTGCCAAAAGCAACCCAGAACTGTGGGGAATTCATTTTCTTAATGTCAAAAATGGATGCAATACCGGTACTCACCACTATCAGAAAGCCGGCGTTTTAAAACCACCAGATTTTTGTGTAAAACTGAACAGATGAACCCAAACCAGGCCGAGGGAAGACTTGCTAAGAGGTGGATACAATGTAAAACTATATTCTGAAATGACTTGAAGGAAGAAATTATTTAATGTATATGTAAAAATTGTAAGTTTGATTTAAACTGGGAACTAAAGTGACATTTAGCTGAATTCTGCCTGACAACTACCCCCGACAGGAGAAACCTGCTCAGCCACTCTTCCCAGGCCTAGCTGCATCCTGCTGCCCCTGCCAAAAGGAGATGACACCACTCTGATTGAATTAAGGGAGGGGTACCTGCAGACTGCAGGAGGTTGAACAAAGCCCTGTCCTGGGCTCAGACAAATGTTATATTGGGGGGGTTGTAAAATGGCTTCCTCTTGGGGGAAACTGGGAGGGGCAGTGCCTCTGCTAGCAAGCTGAGCTTGGGGGAAGTGGATAAACCAGTTATTCCACCATGTGATGTGGGAAGCCACACCCCTTTTTGACCAGGGCATAATTTTAAAAAGATAGATAACTCATAGTGCGGACTGGTCAAAATTATATAAGTAATATCATTATTCTTGTGATTTTTCTGTGCACGTTTTAAGAGGTGTTAGGACCCTGTGGTGTATTCTGGGGGGTTGCTAGCAGAAAATAGGGTCTTACTCCAAATGTCTGCATGTTAAAAATCTGACACTTCATCAATTAATGTCCATACTCCTTGCGCACATTTGCGTAATTTTTGGTAAATGTCCGATATTGGTAAACCGACCAAAAAGCGCAAAATGTTGTCATTTCTGAATCCCAGCTCGCAGGAACATGGGGCTTGAACAGAGACCTGTCTTAATTCATCTGTAATATGTACATGTAATGTCAACCACTTGTGTATCTGGGATATGTATTTGAATGAAATATAGATTTGTGGGCAAATTGACCAGGGGAGGATCCTCTGACCCATAAACAGACCTCATCATGATGACAATCCATTTCCTTCCCCCAATCATGAGAGAGGGGAGAATTGGGCCAATGACAAGTAGAGAGGGGCAGGCTCAGTTATGACACACACACACACACTTTCTAAACACATAAAAGCAGGCAGTGCAGGACAGATAGGGATTCAATTCCATTTGCTGCGGAGCGTGCTGACCGACGACTTCACATCCAGAGATCCAACACTTAGACTTCCAAGCTAAACAGAGACTACAGAACTTTGAACCAAGAAGGCCCACTGCAAGCAAACGTATTTGTCAGCAGGCCTCAAAATCTTTTGCAACTGAACTCTTCAAATAGCTGTTTGAGCTGTTTGATTCTGGCCTAGAACCCTATGACAGAAACATCCAGAACCAGGAGCCGTGCTGTGTCCAGAGAAGGCAGAACCTGATCCAGAGAACCGGTGCCTAGCAGACCGAGGACAGCAGAGCAGAGCTGACCCAGACGCTGTGAGCAGAACCGCCCGAAGTCCAGTCCAGTTGACCTGATCCGTGACGAGGCCCAGTCCTTCTAAAAATATAGTGTGAGTACTGCCAGAACTGTGCGAAACCCAATCCCTTAGTTAAAATAATCTAATGCAAACTATTTTAACCTAAGTAGAACTGCCTCCTAGTAATCCTGTCATCTGTCATTCTAAAGCTGCGAGCTGTCATCTGTCATTCTAAAGCTGCAAACTGTCACCCGTCCTTTTGAGTTTTACTTTAAATCCGAAAAACTACCTTTAATAAATCGTCCGTATCTCTGGAACCGTTTGTCCTAAGAACGTGGTTTAACTTTCATTTAAAAGCTAAGATTCTTCTATACTTTTGCCGTAATCACGATTCACGCACTGGCAAATTTTACCGCGATTTGCTATTTGGCCTGATTTCTTCTCCAGTAAAAAAGTCAGCAGTTCCTTGCTTTCCTTTGCTAAAATTTGTTTAACCTGCTAGTTACTCATAGAGCATTGCTAAGGTGAGCCTGAACTAATATAAAGTAGCCACCGCCTACCCTGAAACTCTAGAGGGAATTAAAAGCAATTTTAGCACCTTTTCACTTCCTTGCAAACCACATTAAAGTAATTTGCCTGTGTTTCAAACTTCTACCTGTTTTCCTCTAAGCTTGCTGGGGGGAACTGAATTTCGTATTGTATTTGATTGCATTCCTGAGAACTGTGTGCTCCTCCTTCCATTTCTTACATTGCATAGGGGGGGGTGAATTGCCAGAGAAAAAGTGATTATATTATCTTTTGCTAAAATCATATCAAGTTATTTCTGTACTGCATTTCATTCCTCATTGCTTTTCCCTTGAAACCATAAAAGTATTTTCGCTGCCTTATCCATCCGATACCAACTCCTCATTGATTGTAAAGAGGTGTGCTAGTGTCAGATTACCCATTGTTGATCAACATTACATTCATAAGTGTGATATCAATTATTAATTTATCATAAAAGTGTGATATATATATATATATTGTTTAATTTTTCAAATAAACCTTTTAAATTTGCAAAACAAATCTACTTCTTGGCTCAGTGGGGTCAGGGGGATTCTAGGAGAGGGGTGTTATACAAGGGTTCATCATCCAGATTATAACTTGCCATAAAAATATATAAATAAGGGCTTCCCTTGGGCATCCCAGACAAGGCACTGACTTAGTGGGATTGCTTGATTGGAGTCACTTACACAACTAGGTGGACGACTGTGGTTTATGTCAATCTATGACAGTCAAGGCCTTGTGGGAAAGGAAGGGGAAACTAGTTTCAGGTAAGCCCTCTGCCAAATCCTCAGCCATTACCCCATCCAAAAGAAAGTCGTCCTCCGTATCGAGGGTTGTTTCCCCCGAGAGAAAACGTCTGGAACATCAGAGATAATCGAATGCAACATTACCTAATGAGAAATTACTGAATAATTTGCATCAAATTTGTTAGGGATGTTTGTTCATTTGTATTAATATATAGATGGGGGTGGGCAAGGGAATAGGTGAAGGTTGTGGGAAGTGGGGGAATAAGAGGGGTCTTTAAAAAAATAATTCTACCAAAAATTATTCAGTCATTTCTCATTAGGTATTTTATTTTTGATCATTTTATGGTAATCCCCTTAACACTGCCAACAAATGAACATTAAACAGGTAGGACCACCTTTCCACAAGGGCGTCAGTTTCCAGTATTCTCTCAATTGCAATAAAATGGGAGGGCCAACCAGAAACAAGCTACCCTTCCAACTGGGTAGGTGCTTAAATGGTAACTTGTTGGCTATCTCAGATTCCACTATGAGTAACAAATAATTTAACTTAATTTGCATTTGGCATTCATGCCATACCAGTAGCCATGATGCAGCTCTTATTATTGTTATGAAACAAAGAAATCAATTCTCTCCTCATTAGTTTCAATTTAAAACAGTGCATTTTCAGAATCAGTGTAGTACGAAGCAAACCATCCTAAAACATCAGGCAGAAACAGATGTGATGCTCTAGAAGTAAAAAGCAAATCATCTTAAAATCATCAGGGGCCGTTTTCTAAAATGGTGATACCCTTGAACTAATCATCAAATCATTGTGAATTTTGCCAGAAGCCAGGTTGCGGATGAGATCTTTGCAATGGGCTCTCAAGATGCAGTGGTCACAGTCCTCCGGCAGGATGTCGGACCCCGTTCAGGTGCCGCCCTCGGTCGCCCAGGACCTTCTGTGGTGGGCCGTCAAAGGCAATCTGATGAGGGGGGCTCCATTTTGGATGCTCTGGCCAGAGGTGACGATCGTGACGGACACATCCCTCACGGGATGGAGAGCTCATGCCAACGAGTTGACAGTCAGCGGTCGTTGGTCACCGTCGGAGTCCAGACTCCATATCAATCTGTTGGAGCTGAGGGCTGTCAGGCTTGCCCTGAAGGCTTTTCTGCCGACTGTGCGAGGAAAGAATGTCCTGATTCTGATGGACAACACAGTGGCCACAAAATTGTAACCTGTCAGGAGCTGGTACTGAGCTCACACCGCTCAGTGCTGCCGATGTCTTCTGCTGCTGCTGCTCCCAGACACACACAGCCACCATTGCACCTCCTACTTCCCCGGGGAAGCGGTGTGAGCTCAGTACCAGCTCCTGACAGGTTACAATTTTGTGGACAATTTAACAGCGACGAAGAATATGTAAACAATCTCTTCAACCACGCAGGAGTAGTGGCATGGCGTAATAGGTTACAATTTTGTGGACAATTTAACAGCGACGAAGAATATGTAAACAATCTCTTCAACCAAGCAGGAGTAGTGGCATGGCGTAATAGGAGTACGGTTTGAAGAGTACTTTTGGGGCCCTGGATTACATGGTGGAGAAAAAATTAAAAGTGTCTTCCCCTGAAGAAGGTTCATGCATTTGGTGCCAAGAGGAACTGAAACATGTCGGGACTGTTTATTCTGAGTTAATAACACTCAGTGATTGGAAATGTTTAAATCATTATATAAATTTTATATGTTGATGTATTGTATTGTCATGTTACAGGAATGGATGTGAGTGAAACTAGTAATTTGTATTGTAAATGTATCCACTGTATGTTGTGTTGTGGGGTCCTTTTTACTGAAAACACTGTTTTAGAGTTAGTTTTATAAAAGAAAATAAACTATTTTTGATATTATAAAAAAACAAATAAGTACTAGGTCTATTTTTTCAAGACTATTGGTATAAATAGGGTTTTTCAGCATCACACGATATGTAAAGATCACTGTTGAGTGGGGAATGTATTTTCTGTCTCCTTTATATGATGATTATGTTGGTTATCCCCTAACCGTGTGAGAGAGGGAATGTTAAAACAAGGGGAACAGTAGACCTTTGTATAGATAGATCCTTTTTCATGTGACATTCCTGTGGTTCTGTCTTTTTTGCTTTCATTAGCCCAAAAGGGCCTGCAAGTGGGTACCATTAAAGGTTACCTGGTGGCGCTGTCCATATTTAAGAGCTCGTCTGAGGAGTGTTCTTATTTCAAAATTCCTTTCACTTTTCAGTTTCTGAAAGGGCTCACTAATGTGTTTCCACCATCACCTTTCCAGGTGCCCGGTTGGGATTTGAACCTTGTTCTAAAATTCCTAATGGGTGCTCCATTTGAGCCTTTACATTCTTGTCCTTTGAGACTGTTAACCCTTAAAACTGTGTTTTTAGTTGCGGTTACTTCCGCTCGCAGAGTAAGTGAGTTGCAGACACTTTCTTTTAAGCCACCCTTCATGGTGTTTCATAAGGACAGGGTTGTCCTTAGGGTTCGTCCTTCCTTTCTTCCGATAGTTGTATCGGAATTTCATTTAAGCCAAAAGGTCATTCTTCCGGCATTTTCTCCTCCTCTGCATCCTGGTAAGGAAGAGGAGAGGCTCCATAAGTTGGATCCTAGGAGAGCTTTAAGTTTCTACATTTCACGCATGACCCGGGTCAGAGTGGACGATCAGCTCTTTATAGGTTACACTGGAAGGCAATTGGGACAAGCTGTTACTAAGCAGACTTTGTCTAGATGGGTTATCTTGGCAATTTCTGAATGTTACCGCTTGGCGGGTAAGGACCCTCCGGTAGGCTTACGGGCCCATTCTAGTAGGGGTATGGTTGCCTCTACTGCCCTGCAGAGGGGTGTTCCTATTCATAACATCTGTGAAGCAGCCACTTGGGCTTCGGTCCATACTTTTGTAAGACACTACTCCCTATATTCTACCCATGGGCAGGATCTGGCCTTTGGCAAGGCGGTCCTTTACTCTGCAATTTGATTGGGCATTTTGAATTTCTATGTTCTAAATTCTTTTCCCTCCTCCATACAATACCTTGGTACTGTTTTGGGAATCTGCTATAGATATGGAATACGTCGGAGTACCCAATCCCCTCAAAGAACAAGTTACTCTCTTACCTGGTAACGTTCTTTCGATGGGATGGTCTGACGACATATTCCATATCGCTTGTTCCCTCCCTACCCCGCTACAGAATTTCTTATGCGATTGCAGCTTACGTTTCTGCAAGGCTTCTGTGGTCATTCTGGCAGAAGATTGGTGTCACACGTTCTGGGGAAAAAACTACAACTGAGGCTATGGGAGTCGTGCGTCCTACTTATAACATCCGGTGACGTCGGCTCGACGGAGGCCCTCGTGGACAGCGTATTGCAGTCATCGACACAGGACGCAGATGGCCGAAAGTTTTTTCGAAGCAGCACAGCTGTGGTGATTACCTGTCATAGATATGGAATACGTTGTCGGACCATCCCATCGAAAGAACGTTACCAGGTAAGAGAGTAACTTGTTCTTTTCAGTTGCCATATCTGCCTCTGCTCTCAGCCACCTGCGAAACTGAGGAACACACCAACTATGATGCATATCTATAGAAATCAGTATTAGCTAGCTATGGAGGAATGCCCAATAAATCCTTTGTCTTGAGAGCCTCACCTTAGCTTAAAGCATCAGAATACAAGCATGTAGGGACGTCATTTAGGGGTCGCCAGTGTCCCTTGCGACCTCTATAAAACAAAAAACAAAAAAAGTTTTTTTTTATAGTTTTTGGGGTAATGCAATCTCTTGGGCTGTGGCCAGCACCATGTGGCTCTTCGCTTCTTGAGTGGATCGCTTTCTTGTTCAGGCCCCTTAAAAAAAGAAGAAAATAAGAACAGGAGTGCCACAAGTCTAACACTTTCAGCACTGACCCTAAATAACAAAGAATAGGAATACGAAATAATGTGTCTTTCTGGAATTCTATACAATATTTGCTAGACTCATTAAAGGTTTATTTCAGGCACACTTCAGGGGGTGAGTCACTGATTTAGTCTGTTCTTAAACGCCTCAACTCAGCCTTTCATCCTTCTGAGGTCGATAAATGAGTACCAACACAGGTTGGGTGATATTGGGTGTATATTTTTTCTATATAAAGCGCTTAAGCGTCAGTGCTATATAATAACACATCATTATCTTTTGGTCATGGACGTCTGCTTGCATTCAAAGTAATTTGGTAATATGGGTACACTGATCTTAACGATCCATATGGCGATCCTTTCTTGTTTGAAATGTACATCACATTATAGTGATATCGTAACCATATTTTTCGTAGTGTACAATGTTATGTGATGCCACTTCATGTTTTGTCAGATGGTGAAAGGTTGTGTTCCATCGCTTCCTGCGATATCACTTTGTGGTGGGGTCAAATTACATCACTTCTTGTGATGTCATCAGGGGTCAAGGGTCGTGTGATGTCACTTCCGCTACTCCTGGCATTTTGGTGAAATGACATCCCTGGTGTAGACTAAACATAAGACACATAATTTCTATGGATCTTTTCATCACTTTTCTCTTACTGGCCGTTGGGTCCCCTGGGACTGACTTTGTGTCCTGATGGCTAGCTTTGCTAAAACCAAGGTAGTCGTTTCCTCTCAGGTCTCAAATGTGTCAGCATCCCAGAACACACATTTTACTCAAGAAGTTGCCCTATTAATCTATAGCTAAAGCAGCAAACTTTCTATTGAACTATGATATCGAGAGCTCCGTGTTTAGGAATTTCTGACATAACTTTCTGAAGATGGAGTAAGATCAAATGCCATTGTACCGAAACCTTTTCCCATTGTACATTTTTTAATATTATCACTGTAAAGAAGTATATGCAAGGATCAAAAGTAGTATTTAAAATATGTATGTCCAATGCTTCCTGTATTAAAACAAGCTCTTGCTATGCTATAGTCCAGAAGGCAATACGAAACGTAATAGTCCTTTGGGAATTGGCGTTTAGTTTTGCAAAGTAATACCTAGTTACTGCAACAATTCTGTCACTATTCAGTGCAAATAGACTTTGCAGCAGACGGTGCAGATTCAGTACCTTTTTCACAATGCCCATGCTAACCCTCACCCAGCCTTTGCATCACCCCTAAATCACTCCTAAGACCTACAGGTGCTGACTCAGACCTGCCTTACTTACATCTATCCCAATCTGTCCCCACAACATTTCTGTTGTTATCCACTCTTTTGCGATCCTAACATTAAGCTTCTGCTGTTGCACATCTGGTGCCTGCATCCTGCACTGTTGGCACATCTAAATTAACCTGTACATCGGACACAGTTTTTGACCTTAGAGAGAAGATTGGAAGGAATCAGTCAGTAGATATAGTGTTATAGTTGCACTCCTTTATCCTAATGTTTGTCTGTCCATTACATTCTCAGAGTTCGAAATCCAGCGAGGATAAGGAAAGTGAGCAAAGCATTGCCATCAGAAAGCCGGGTGTGAAGCTTAAGGGAAAGCCAAGCCCTGTTTCTGAGGAAGACGTGCAACCAGTGTACCAGAACGAAGATGATGAGATCCCGCGCGAGTCCCAGTAGGTGTTTTGGAGGGGGGCGGTGGGTGCGGGGATCAGGAGGTGAAATATATTTTTAATTGAGGAAAAGCAACACTATTTAGCAGCAGCAGAAAATAATACAGAGCAATGCAATTGCATTGCAGGTAAACAATCTAAGTCAGTCTAACTATATGCTATGCATGCAGGCAAAGAATATGAGTCAGACTAGCTATATGGTGTTTATGCTCGCTGTCCATGCATTACACTGTCAGCAATGCAAATGTTATACAGTCAAACATAGGAGGTCAATCTAGCTTTGTGCTAGGTATTCGTTTTGTATGTCAGCGAACACATAGAGATATGCAGTCGTTAGGTTGGAAGCCACAGAGAGTCAATTTGGCTCCACAATTGTTATGCAAACAGTACATTAGTCTAACATGGCTGTGGGCACATCGTCAATTCCAAGATATGGCTCGGATTTGCTCTATTCATGGCCCGTGTATGCCATTGTCTCATCAGAAATTGGGATTGGGAAACATGGGTAGCTATTATTATTTATTATTATTATTATTATTATTATTATTATTATTATTATTATTATTATTATTATTATTATTATTATTATTAATTATTAGAAAATGTATTGAATGCATACCTAGCTTCTAGAAGCAACTGAGTGTTTTCAAATCATAGGGGAAGAACACAGTGAGAGAAGCAGAGAAAAAGGGAGCGTGGGGCTAACAGGGGAGGGTGAGGTGGGCAATTGGCAGGAGGGGATCTACAAGCATCCAGGGCAGGAGACAGAGAGGGGCAAATCACTGAGTCTCAGGTACGGTGTGGAGTGGAGTGTGTCCGGACCAGGGTGTTATGGAGGAGTCATTCCTTGAAGAGGAAGGTCTTGAGCTTTTTCCTGATTTGTAGAAGTGATGGGGCAAGTCTGATGTTGACTGGGAGGTGGTTTCAGAGTCTTGGAGACTAGACAGAGAAGGCCTGTCTTCTGGTTCTTTGCATCGTCAGAGTTCAAGTCTTCACATTTCCTTACTACTAGTGGATCGCAGGTCTTCTGTGATGCTGAGTTTCTCAGTGAGGTAACTTGGGGACTTCAGGGTGACAGCCTTGTAGATGATGCAACAGGATTTGAAGATGATACAGGCGTGCAGAAGGAGTGAGAGCAGGTCGATGAGGTTTGGGGTGATGTGGTTGAATTTGCTGAGTCCTTTTATGAGTCATGCTGCAACACGCAGGACACATCTCTGAGGTGCCAGGATAGTCGGCGCAAGGCCTTGCAAAAGGGCTTTGCCACCATCCAGGTGGGAGAGGACCAAGGCTTGGACAGCAGATCTCAAGTTGTTTTCTGGGATGAAGGGCTTGATTTGCAGGACTCCACAGGTGATTGGTAGAGTTGGTCATCTGCCCATTTGTACGAACTGTTGGCGATTAGCATGGTAGGATTTGAACCAGGTGAGCATGATCTCGCTGATTCCCATGTGGCGAGATAGATTGTCGGTGAGTGTCTGGTGGGCTACTGTATCAAATGCTGCTGGGAGGTTAAGGCGAAATAGGAGGCATCCGTCAATCATGTTTGGACAGCCCTGTGTAGAATTCTGATGAGTTGGGGAGAAAATAGTCTACAAATGAGTCTTCAAATCATAGGTGGAGAAGGCCTGTTTTGGAGTTTTGATAATGTAGGCAGGGTCTTTGGTCCCACATAGCTGCTAATTTGTACTGGTTCCCCATCTCAGGGATAACTGTCTCTCTAGGTGTCTAATTTTTCAATCGCTTAGAGCACAAAAAAAAGTGCCGAACCAGACATAGATGTATTATGCCTAGTTTTAGCAGGCAGAGCTGGGGCATGGGCTGTAATATATGTATTTATGGATAGAGAGGGCTCACCATCATTCACAAAGCATCCTGTCCATGCACTCAACTGTAGGTTGCCACCATTGTCAGTTTTGAAAACCTATCATGCCACTTTCCACTCTCCCCCATGATCACATTCACTTTTCACCTCATCTACAGATCACTGTGAGGAACCAGAAGTAAGGCCTGGACACAAGGTTGGTATGCTTTGGGGTATATACTTGAATTGATCACGAAAAGGTTGGGAATCCTTTGTAAATGCCTCTTGCTGTGGGAAGGGTTCACTTCCATTTCTAGATCTGTTGACCATTTAGTACCAGACAATCTATTCAAGACTGGTAAGGTTACAAGAGGACAGTAGAGTGGCACTGAAATCTCTGCACCAAGATTTCAGATGCGCACCGTCCTGGACTCAATCAGGTGCCTCTGGGTACTGAAATCTCTACTTGAGAGCTGAGTTCATCATCTTACAAGGTCCCAGTTCCAAACTATCAGTATTGTAGAATACATAACCTGTAACCATTTAACCTCAATAATAGATGATGGCAACCTCCAGTCTAACTGTCCCAAAACACAACAATCTCACCTCGCTCTGTGGGACAGAAAAATAAACTGGTTTGTATTAATGTTTTTATTTCTTATTAAAATGTATGTGTTTGATATTAATGCTTACATCATGAAGTAATCCAATGCAACGCTGCTTGAGTGTTTTAATCTCACTTTATATCATACTGGGCAAAACACATGTTCAATATTTTATATGTCATAAAGTGCACCTAATTATCACAACAAAAGGTTGCACGTTTATTTTAGGATAAAAGTCAGCACACTTTACAAAATTAAATTAATATATTATTTTAGTTTTTCTAATAGTGGATTATTAAAAGCATTTAATCTCTTAACATTGCAAATAATTTTTTTATTAATCGATTTTCAACAAACATAAATACATTAATCAAAATACATCAAAAATTAATTAATGATATGTATGTTTCTAGTCATTATAGCTATGACAGAACTGCTGACATGTTTAATGTGTTTTCATTTCTTTAACAATTCATCAGAGCAGCCATTGGTTGATAGAGAAAATGGCATCTCATTATTTTTCTTTGTATAGAATTGCAATACATAGCAAAAGAAATCCCATGACAAATGTGTCAGCATTTCTGTCATATCTATAATGACTGTAAAATATATGTAATTCATTTATCTTTGATATATTTTTGCACGAGACCATAAGCAACCCCTGACATGTTAGGCCTCATTGGGTGTCATTAGTGAGGTATCGCTTCTGTCTCTAGGCCCAGCATGCTTGGTACTCAGGTCTGGGCGTAGCCACCATCAGAACAGTAACTATTGTTGTGTATCAGAAATGATCTGGATGGAAGTGCTTGGACAACTTACAAATGAAGCTATGGCTTGTGGAGATGAATAAGTGTAGCTCTTTAATGAAGTAACTCCTATAAAATTCTAAAAATAGGGCCCGATCCATGGAATTATTTGCACGGTTCAAAGTGACTCTGCACTTCTGACATACACCCTGATTCGTGGAACTGTGCAAAGTGTATATTTCGAGTGCAAAGTCAGTGCAAAGTCATTTTGTACTGCAAAAAATACTAAATACACTTTGCTGTAGTGTCTGGGTCAGGCAGCAGGTACAGGTAAGTAGGAAGCGTGCTGGACGCAGGTAGGTACAAATGGAAGTAGTCTTTATTAAGTTAGAGGGCTAGTTATGAAAGGGAGGTAGGAGCTAAGGTGGAAACATCCTTGCCACTTACATCTCCCATCCTGTGTGTCTAACCGTCACTCCTGGAATCTTCAGGTACTGTAAGGTTCCAGGCTACCCAGCTACATTCCATGGCTTGCATTGCTGCACACAATGCAAGACCCATACTACATTTGCACAGTTCCATTAATCAGGGTTTGTGTCAGCAGTGCAAAGTCACTTGTCAGTAGTGCAAAGTCACTTTGAACCGTACAAGAAATTCCATGAATCAGGCCCTTAATGTCTGCTGACAATAAATTGTACTCTCTAACCTACACACTGCGGACCAGTGGCAAATGGCAGTACATGTAAGAAGCTATTAAGATTTGTATAGCTTCTTCTCGTAGAAGTAGCCAGCATTTTAATCCAGACTTCTAGTTTTGTATTTTCGGAAAGGACTACTGGCAAACACAAATTGATCTGTGCGATTATTTCCACGATTACCTAGGAAAATTAGTTAATTCAGTCTCAAAAGAAGCAGTTAACCTCAGCAACCAATTAATGTCACTAGTTTCTGATTGCCTACCAGCCTCTTTCCCCACTGGATGAAAAAGCTTGGTCTTTCCTTATTTAAGTAGCTCCATGGTTTGTAGCCCGTGATTAGGTAGAATCCTTTCCTATTGTGTGGTTCTTCCCCCAAAGGATGATAAGGCGTGGTCCATGTATGATGTTCCATCAGCTTCTGGGTGCTATGCCTCCCTATGTTCTATTGGATCTGTCCTGCAGATCGTTTTATTTATTTTTCATCCTCATGTCATAACATATGTTCTAATGCAAATGACAAAGAAAATGCCTGTGTCAACTTGTTCTTGGCTGTACACCCACTGTTCAAGACAAAATGCCTTTCATTGTGTGTTTCAAGGTCAGTTCATTTCTTTTAGTTACAATGTATTAACATCTTACTAAAAGATATGTTAATCACTTATTTATTGGCTCAATGAACCTTGTTAGGATTTAGAAATTAGGTTTTGTAGTTGATAAAGACTCATCCTTAAGAAGTTTTAAAAATAGAAGAACAATCAAACCTCTTAATACGTTAAATTAGAGGAATACATTCTAATAGCATGTGATGAGTATTCGAACTGTATTATATTTTCGGTAGAGAAAGAAATATAAGACAAAAATACTTTCTTTATAACAACCGCGAAAGAGAGAAAAAAAAAACTGCCATAAGGCCATTTATATTTTAATCAGTTATATTAATGACTGGAAGAATGGCACAGAGCATTTGCCTTTATTTCTCAAATTAGGTTCCGTCTGAGCTTCGGTAACACTTTAATCCATATCTTAATTAGTTCAAGACGCTAAGGGCAATAACATGTTCCAGTCCTGCATAATCACTGTTTCTGCTAAAATTATCAATGCAAAGACAAATCGCTTTGTTTTAGCTTATTTTTGTGGCTCTGCTTCTAGGCAAAAATTATCTGAGATTTTGTGAGTCTTTTGCCATTATCTTCAGCCATCCTCCTCTAAAAAAGTCAAATATTCTCACAGCACCTGTCATGTGACAACGGCAGCGCTTCTCCTGACACTGGTCTCATTGGGTCAAGTGGCGCCTATCATTGTGTCGCAGGACTACGTTGCATCATGAGCCCTTCCTAAAAAGCCCCCCGCGGGATGCTGCACATGCTTTGTCATGATATAATGCGCCCACAGCAAGATGGGGGCTGATACTGAGATGCTGCATCCACGGAACAACAGATATTTAGCTGGTAAGGTTCACAAGCTCATGATCGCACCGCAACGCTTTGCCAAGTGGACGTTCCTTCCTTGTTCCCTCTTGATTCTCCAGTCTGTTGTTACCTAGGCCCACCTCAGCCTCATTGCCTGCTGTCTGACTGTCCGTCCTCCATTGTCTCCAGTCATTCTGTTTAGGGTTTTCATTTGGCTGCCGCTCTGGATTTTGCATACTTCCCAGTCTATAATCTCTGGGGACATTTTGGCTTACTGCAGAGACAATCCATATCTCACAAAAGCTTGGCGCCAAGTGGAAGAGGTACGTCCAGTTGCTGACAGCTCTGATAAGAGTGCCAGCATATGTGTCAGTGTGTCATTTGATTTCAGGAATATAGGGCTACCGGAGAGCCACTAGTATATTATTGCTTTAATCTTTGTGGTGTATAATATACCCTATATTAGGTGTAGGTTTGATTGTGCTTTTGTGGCGTAGTTATAATGCCTCTATGCTTGACTCAAAGTGCACTGGAGCATTCTTTCTCTATCACTACATCTCCAAGTTCAGCTCATTTTTTTTAGTTTTATTTAAGTCGACTAGCCTTCTCCAGAGAATTTGTTAATATTGGAAGATTGGATGTCGTTTAATATATCCTAAGAGTAAGATAACTACTGGATGACTACTTTGCCATGCTAAGGTTCTAACCTTATTTTCGGAAAAGGAGCAAAGTTTTAAATACTGGATTAGTGTTACATTATATTGGGCTATATCTGAATATGATGCACCTGAGTGCCCACATTTCAGTTAATCTACTATTCCAAGTCTCTGTTTTATGAGATTGCTGCATTATGTTATGTCACTGAAAAGCGGGGAGGGGAAAGTGTGGGTTTTTGTAAATGTATTGATTGAGTTTCCGGCATAGTCAATGAAGTCATTGCGCAGCATACTTACATCAAAAACACATGGATACAGAAGCAGGCAAATATGACCTCTTATATGTGATTATATGTGATGGTCGAGGTTAACTGAGTCAATTGACATGGCACACTTGGTTGAGGTTACATCTTGACAAAAGATAACATGTGAAGTTACAAAAACCGAGAATAGGAAAACCTCATCACTTAACAGCTTTGCTTCTACTACTTACCAAATGTTACTATCCATGTGCTTAATAAAACAGTCAGCGTGATTGAATATCCCCGAAACAGAGCCTGAAAAAAACAAATCAAGAAAATCATGATCTACATCATAGCAAGAGTTTTAATGTAAGAAATATCACATGAGCTAAAGTGGCTTTGTACTCAGAGGGAAGACAAAGGCGTTAAACAGCATGCCCTATTCTAGAGATGTGTTTGCAGTGCCTTTTTTTCTATTTGTTTTTCAAAGAAACTACCTCTATAGTGACACCCCCCACTTGTTTCAACCATGTGGCCTATGCTGGGGGGAAAGAGGGTGACAACTAGCTCTCTGTAAAGAGCCTTTTATAAAAGGCTCCACAATAAAACGAAAAAAAAGATTCTCATTTATCTCACAAGACAAAGAATTAGACACGTACCAAATGGTAAGTTATCACTAAAGCAGCACTCTAGACCTTGTATGGCAATTTTATAGATTAGGCTCTGTTTTCACATTGTAGATACATGAATGTGCATGCAAGCTACTTTTGCACATATTGCTATTAATTAGATGTATTAAATCATGGTTTTGATTTGGTTTTCTATTTGAATTATTATTAATATTATGCTGTTTAAATAATTCTATGTTTATTTATCTGTGTACTTTGTTGGAAATGTATTGTTTCTGAATTAATAAGAAGCAAACAAATTAACCTGGGTGCCCTTTTAGCATTCTCCTTATGGAATGAGACCTAGCAGGCATACCGTCGGTTTACTTAAACATCATCTCCTGTATCTCACCAACAAACCTGACGACTCCCTTCAAAATTCATCAATTACTGAACAAGATCAAGTGGAAAAAGGGGCCTCCTCGCTCTTATAGTTGGCAACGTGTTAGGAGTCATCAAGTTTATCCTTTATAGCCAGTATAATGCATGTCATGTGTAGTATGTTATGTTGTATCTATTTGAAATGCCTGTTATACGACATCTTTACAATATAGAATTCTGTGCTCAATTTCATGTCAGTGAATTCCTTTCGTCTGTTGGTCTCCTATATCCCTATTCGTTTCAATAGGGGTCTCTTAGTATCTTAGTATTACTGCACAGAATAGAAGTCACCTGCTAACCTTTGCCATTGAACAGAATTGCCTCAGATACCAGAGAGACCTTAGGTGCAGCTGGGACGCCTGACCAGCAATCCCTAGTTGCTATAGTATTCTAAACTGTAAGAAATAACCTCAACGGATCGGGACTTCCTCTTGAACTTCAAGGACTGTTATAAAACGTTCTGAAGCAAACAAATCCCCAGCCTAATTATAATCCCCTCTGAGTCAGGGACCCATATCTGCCTCCTTCACTCCCCTCACAAAATACAACCCTCATAATGAATGAGCTTGGAAAAAAGGTGTTATAGTCTTCTGTAATCTGAAGGCCCTTGCCTAGATTTTCCATCACACCATAAGCAGATACCAGGACACCTCCCAAACACCCATGACCCAATTAGCAAAATGTCCTAATAAAGAAGGAACATGCTAGACGACAATGCTGGACATTTAAGGGTGCATTCAGGGGAGAACCACTGTGCCACAAATTGTAGTTTGGAGGCAGTAATATAAGCCTTGATGTCCAGCACCCCAACCCACCCGCATGGGTGTCCCACAACCTTAGGGACAAACAGTGCCTTTTGGTGCCCTTCAACAACTTACCCAATTGGTGATCTTGTTCCTTAAACTTAGAGGTTGACATAGATGAAGGCTAGATGAACACTTTACATACACCTAGATGGTAACGCCATTTTGTTATCCACCATGCTCTTGGACATAGAGGCAATTTAATCCAAAATGGGATAATCCCTCAATGGCCTAATACACATTGTGCTGAAATCGATCTGGGACAACACCCATGCATTTGAATACCCAAAAACTTGAATTAGCTAGAGCCCACAGGAGAAGAAGCCTGGGAAGATCCTGCAGCGGAGAGGCGACCAATCGCCAAAGAGAGAATTAATCTTCAGCCCCGAGCTGTGGTCGATGCTTTCACTGATTTCCAACATGCCTGGAACCTTCCGGGATGGCTCTCAAAGAAAGTGCAGCAGGTCGTCCGCATATAGAGCAACCATATGCTCCCTCTTCAAAACCAAAATTCTCTGGCCTGTCAGGCCCTCCCTCAGGGCTTTCACTAAAGGCTTCATAAACTATGCAAAAAATGGAGGCATATGGGAAAAACTTTGGCTGGTACTCTTCTCCACCTCCCATCCATTAGAAATACCCTTGCCTGCCTTAATACTAGCGACAGGACACATGTATACTAATTTCACCAGGTGGGTCATTTCAACTTGTAAGGATATGTGTCAAATTTGGAAAGCATAACAGATCAAGAATACAAAGAAAAAATACCTTTCAATTTGGGGTGCTTTCACTTTGCTTCTGAAATTCTTGGTGTTTGATTTTTTTCAAACAAATTGAGATACATGCCTCTGGAGCTGTGTAAAAGCGGGAGGCGCTAGAGAGCCCAGCCAAGATGGCTGTAAACCTGTGGAAAATATCCAGAGGTAAATGCCTGGAGGCTAAGGCTTGCATATACATGCTCATCTCCGATAACAGTAGACATTTCGGAGTAGATCAGAGCCTCGAAAGGGCATTTCCAGGATATACGTGGAGGCCCAGAGTGTAGAGAGCTGAAAGTGATGGAGGGCGAGCTGTCTCCGGTCGTGTGCACATTGTGGGTCCCTGGATCGAGGGCCAGGAGGTGCCGCCACTGAGACGTGGAAACCACGCAAGGGACAAGCCGCAAGGAAACTGGCCGGCACCCGGTAGCTATGTGTGAGGACAGAGACTAGCGTACCACTTTGCTGTGGGAGAAGGAGCCAAGCGAACCATTGAGCTGCGCCTGCGGGTGAGAGCCGCACACGATAGTGTCGAGCTGGCGGTGGATGCGGCCAGTGTGCGGGCAGCCAGCTCTTGTGATCCAGCCCTGGCCCGTATTGCAGAGGGACGGTGCTTCTGACCGTCGAGCGGAGGAACGGGAGAAACAGCTGCCTAAGGCGCCCATGGAAACAATTGGTGGGAGAGATGCACCGCGACATAGTGCGCAGTTGCAGTCGGACAGTGTAAGGTGAGGCTGAGAAGAAGGAAGGAGCCCCGATTATACTGGGCATTTGGAGGAGAGGTCTCCCCTGCTGCTGGCTGTCACCACTTGCGGGGCGGAACACAGAGGCCCCATACAGAGTCCGTTTTCGGCGGACTGTCATCAGTGTCTGTCGGCATCGCACAGCAGGGGTCTCCCTTACCCGCGGCGCCCAGGATACATACCCGCGGATCAGGGGAGAGGCAGCCACCTACACGAGAGCCCCCCACAACACACAGAGAGACTGACGCAGGTAAGAGCAGGCTGGCTGGGGACTGGAAGCCACTTATTTCGACAAGCTGCAGTGCCATTGACAGTAACTTTTAATACCAGATCCACTACGAGGCAGCAGCAACAAGAACAACGACGGGCTCCCGCGCCCTACGAAGGAGGGCCCCTCGGTGGGGGCCCCCCCTTAGTGCCGACTGACTCACGCGGCACGGTGGTAAGAGGAGTCGGGAGGGGAAGGGGGTGGAGGGGGTGGGTGACATCATCTCCCACGCGCCCATTGGCGCTATAAATACACTTGGACAAGGGTCGCGGGGTCTATCTTTGCCGGCTCCTCGCCGACGTTGCCCTCCCGCCCGCCCTTTACAATGTTGTACTGATGTGTGATGTTTTCTCTTGCAGACAAGCCCAGCGGATGTTACCTGGTGTTCCCGTTAGAAAGTACTGGCGGATACCACAAGGGGAACTGCACAGCCATCAGCTTATTAAGAACGGCACCCAGGAGTATTAGACTCAGGGGAGGCCCACGTTAATGGGGAGGGTTAGGGGGCTTGGAAGACCTTTCCAACTCCAAAAGTGGGTGGGGGAAATGGGAAGTGCATCGTTGGAAACTGAAAATTGGAAAGCAACAATGAAGTCAGCAAGGGGGGGTGAATTGAAAGTTTGCACTGTAAACGGGGCTCCGGCAAGTACGTTGGTAACTGAGGGGAAGGGGGGGGCCCTGGGAGTTGGAGGATGTTAAGGGGGGGTTCAAGAGAGGGGGGCCCTTCGTGATTGGCAGCTTAAGGAGATCAAAAAGAAACTTGTGGGGGGGCCTTGGAGCGCGGGGGGTAGGGGCCAGGAGGAGCAGGGGGGATAGTTGGGGAGGACCCCTCTTTAGCGAAAAGCAGGGGAAGAGGATGGGGATAAGAATGATCTTGGGCTCTGGGGGATAGGTAGCGCTTGTTGGATGGGGCTCTCTAGAACAGGAGGGCGCGATGGGGGCCGGAGGGGATGGGACAACTAAGGCGGCGGGGAGAGCTAGGGCAGATCGGGGTCTTGGCGGAAGGGGGGAGAGGGGCTCCCTGGCAGGATGGGTTGGAGGAAGACCTGTTTGGGGAAGAGATAATTAACAATGTTTAATAAGCCAACCCGGGGAAACGGGAAGAGGGAATCCAGGGGTAAGGGAGCAAAAAGGGGAAAAGGAGACCGGAACGCATCCTTTAGAAGGAGCCTAAGCGGAAATGGAGAATGGAAAGAAAGTAAAGCACGGAATAAAATTGCACTTAAATAGCGTTGGGGAAAGAAAAATGAAAAGAAAATTGCAAAACAAAGAAATTGCCAAAGGGTAGAGAGGGACTGCTGAGGAAGGGACTGGGCGCCCGCGTCGGGTCCCCCAAGGACCCGAAGGGGCGGGGGGGGGAAAGTTGCTTGCTCTCAGCGCAGAATCCTGAGCGTGAACGGAACACCTGTAAGCTAACTCCTGACTTTATGTGTAATAAAGTTTGCTGTGGCAATTTTTTCTCCCACTCATCCTACTGGTCTCTGCCTATCCTTTGGGAGGATGGGGGTTGGGCTAATTTGGGAGGAGGGTAGCTGGGCAGGAGTGAGAGTCGGAATGTGGAATGAGAGCTGGGGGGGGCATTGGGAGCAACAAGGTCTGCCACCGTGCCACCCCACTGAGGGTGTCGGCGCTACGTGGAAGGAGGGCAGGACCTGCCGGGCCTAGCTGTGTGTCACTGACGGTGCTGGCTGGGGGCACTGAGATGGAGTACAGAGTTGTATACATGAGGGTGATATTACAGAACTGCTCCTGACCCTGCATTCATAGCGTTCACGAGCAGACTCGGCTCGGCATGGTCGGCATGAACTGGTGGAACAACGCTCTCTGTTAGGGGGAACAAGTGGTCATCTCCCCACTTTAATAGGCTGCATTATTACAATCAGGAGGTCAGGAGGAGTTCCACGCAAGGTGCGGGGGGGGGGCTTGAAGCAGTCTGTGAAACTTAAGGAGTGGAAAAGAGCCATTGAGAATGGAAGAGGGAACAGGAGAGTTTACCACCTAGCATTACATTTGGACATCATAGACTGTAGTTTCTAACTCAGAGCTCCTCCAAAGTGCCAGAAACTTACATAAACCAGAGACAACATCAGAGCTGGTTTTGATCAGTGACAGGATACATGTGAATGGTAGTGGAGTGGGGAAAACCATTAGACAGGTTGGCACTAAGGATATAACGAATATCTGCTACGATGTGCCTCTACAGTGCATAGGGGGCCCCTACTCCCTCCACAGCAAACAGGAGGCAGTAATCTAAGTGGTGGAAACGGATGATTGAATCCAGCAATCTGTAAGACTTCACCAAATCAAACCAACTGACGCAGAGATCTTCTGAAGCTGGGTGTCGTCTGGACACGACAAGAGTTGAACGGGGCTCGGGTTGGCCATGGGGGAAAAGGGGTTTTATAGAGAACGTTGGAGTGAACAAAGTTGGTAGAGAGGTGAGAAGGACGCAGTGTCTGTTCACGATGCAGAATCCTACCCTGTGCAACAGACCCCCCTCCTGTCATAGGACTTCGGACCACAAACCCTGGGCCTGATCGGAGAGAACCAGAAGGGCTCCAAAAAGAAAGCGCCTGACGGTAGCAACAGAGGGCATGCCCCTGGAAGCAGAGTTATACAAGGTGCAGTGTCTTCAAGCTTATATAGGTTCCAGGGGTGGTCTGGCAAACGGGATAAACAGCAATTCAAGTTGCACTTTGACACACCCTCCCAAGTGAGGAGCAATAAATCAATGGAGGACCACCCAGAAGCGCAAACCCAGGTGATGGCACAGGACCCGGCTGGAGCCTTTCAGGACATCAAGAAAATGTTCAACCAACTGCAATCCAGCAAACAGTGCCTAGATGGGAAAATTGGCACTCTTAACTGCAAGGTTGATGACATGCAGGTCCGCCTAGACAAACACGGAGAGAGGCTCGATGAGGTGGAGGGCAGAGTGTCTGGTGTGGTGGACGAGTCAGCATCGTTGGTCAGAGATATGTTGGTGGTGAAGCGGGCGCTGAAGGAACTTGCCGACAAGTAGGATGGCTTTGAGTCTAGATCACGAAGGAACAATCTACGAATCATTGGCGTCCCAGAATCGGTGGAGCAGAGGAACATGGAACCCCTTGTGGAGGAAATGCTCTGGGAGGCGCTGGGGCCGGAGGAGTTCTCAACAGTATGCATAGTGCAGAGGGTGCACAGGATACCAAGTGGGAAGAGGCCGATTCCAGGGACACCCCCCCCAATTATAGCTCACCTCATGAACTATCGAGACAGGGACACAGCCCTGCGCAAGGCCCGAGAAAAAGGGACGGTGACCTACAAGGGGGACACTATCAAATTCTTTCTGGACTTCTCAGATAAGGTGCAAGCATCTAGGAGGACATTCACAGAAGTAAAGAAACAGCTCTGCGACAGGGGTATCTGTTACGCCATGCTGTTCCCCACTAAGCTGCGTATAGTACATCACGGACGAGCAATCTTCTTTCATACCCCAGTGGAAGCCAATGCCTTTTTAGAACTGAACCCGAAGAATCCCAGGCAACGAGGGAATAATGGTTGATGATACGCCCAGGGACACATATCCTTTTTTACACCGCATGACATTAGCACTGGGATGAGTCTGAGTCTGCAAATGTCGGGATGTAACCAAGAAAATGCATATGTGTGTGGGAATGGCTGGACTCCTGGCATTCCCTCAAGTGAAAGCTCAGGTTTTGGGTAAAGCTGGGGTAGGGATATAGCTGATGTGTTTGGGGAATCAGCGGGAGGGGGGAGATCAAGAATGTGTGAGATTCGGGATGTTGGGGGGATTATGGGGTGGCTTGCGGCATTCACCCGAATTGGGGTTGCTGGTCTGGATGAGGGAGGGGGTCGGTCCGTACATATGCCACACTACATACACAGTGCATGATGCTCATACGATACGGACACAAAGGGAAAACAGGGATAAAAGGTTTGAGTGCTTATGCTCATGGAAATGTCCATACAGCGCTTAGGTTCATCTCTTGGAACGTTAGGGGGTTAAATTGCCCGTCAAAGTGTTGGAAAGTTCTGCTGTACATGCAGCGACACCAGGTGGGTATTGTTTTTTTTTACAAGAGACCCATTTAACACCAGAAGTGGAGTATACATTTGGAAGGAGGTGGGGCGCCACAGATACTTCTCGTCATATTCCTCATATGCAAGGGGAGCGGGCCCCCTCAAACACAGCACGGTTGGATTTCAACAAACCAATGTTGCCAAAGACAGAGAGAACAGGGCTCTTGTGGAACAGGGCACGATTGAAGGGAAATTGTCCACCTTAATTAACTACTACGGTCCAAATCAGGACGCGGTCGATACTTTAGACTGGATTGAACAGCAACTGGGGAAGCTACCGATTTCAATGCAGTCATGAACCCCACAATAGACCGAACCGGGTATCGCCACTGTACCACGGGCCGGGAAACAAGTAGAATACAGGGTATAGGTCTCATATGGGATGTGGAAGATGTCTGGAGGGTCAGGAACCAGAACAAGTGGCATTATACGTGCCACTCTGCACCCCATAATTCGGCATCACGGCTAGATTACATTTTGGTGTCACAATCACTGTTGGAACGGGGGAGGGAGGCAGACATTCTTTCTTGCACCCTGTCAGGCCACGGCCTGTATTACTGGCTATTGAGCTATTAGGCCGAGCAAAGGAGAGGCTACTCTGGTGATTCAAAATTGAGGGTCTTACAGGCACAGTGTTTCGGAAGAGCTTAACAACATCCATAGATTACTTTGTTTTAAAGAAATGTGGGTTCAGTGGAATCAGCGGGGACACTGTGGGAATGCTTCAAGTGTGTGATCAGAGGGGAATGCATAGTCAAGGAATCAGGGATACTAAAGCAAATCAGGAGGGAATTGGCTGCTAAGCAAAGCAATGTACAGGCATTGCAGACTGCTGCACCTACCCCATCAAACCAAGAACAAGCAGAGATCTTGCAGCAGATGCAGGACTTCCAGGCATTGGCGCTAAGGGAGGCAAAGTATATAGGGGGGCAGGTGGCGATACGTCAGTATGGGGACGGGCAAACCCTGGGAAGGATTTTGGCAAGGGCTACTAAAATGGACAGCCTTAGAGGTAGAATTCCGGTGATAGCGGATGAACAAGGGTTGGATAAGTTTGAGGACAAAGAGATAGTACAGCAATTTTTTGAATTTTACAATCAATTATACTCCTCCAAAACACAGGCCTCCCACATTGGTACATGGATGAGCAAAGGGAGCAGGTGAACCGTCCACTGACACTGACGTAAGTAACGACTGCTATCAAATCCCTGCCGAATGGGTAATCACCGGGATCCAATGGGTTCACATCGATATTCTACAAGCATTATGTCGACAGGCTTGCCCCCTATTTGTTTCAACAATGCTTGTAGGAGAGACATCTGCCAGAATCCTTGAGGGAGGCAATGGTAGTGGTATTACTAAAACCAGATAAGCCCTGTAATGATTGCTCCCCTTATCGCCCAATATCACTTATCAACATTGACAGTAAAATATTATTCAAAATCATAGCGTCTCGGCTATGGCCCAAGATGCGAACAATGGTGAGAGCAGATCGGGCGGGCTTCATACCAGAGTGGTCTACCTCATATGGGCTCAGGAGAATGTTTGGGCTGATTACAGCGGTGCCACAAGAGAACCCCATAGTGGCAGCCCTGCTTGACACCACTAAGGCGCTCGATTCGGTTGAGTGGGCATTCTTATTCTCTGTGCTACGACGAATGGGGATGGGGAAACAATTCATTGCCATGGTTACTACAAATGCAAGCTGATACCTCAGTTTTGCTACGGGCTTGAACTTTTCCTATGTGAGCCATTGATGAATTAGCTAAATATGAAGCCCGTATACTGAGGTCTGTCTTCAAATGCCTGCTGAAGTGTGTACCCTTGGGCGAAATACGGGATTGTTTTCCATGGGAAATATGGTCATGTGGCGAAAGGTTTGCCTTTTTTAGGAAGTTGATTACTAGTCCAAAGGATACTTTGTATGATCTGTTGTGGAATGGCTTACGTAATGGTAACTGCACTTCTGGTTATTTTAAAACCTTAAAAACCGAGTGCTTGGCCTTTTTGAATAACTTGGGAGTAACCTGTGAGCTACTTATTTTCAATCCAGACAAAGTAAAGAAATTATCTGAGCAAATGGACTGGATTGATACTATTGAAAAGGTTCTTAAAACACGTCTATATAAACAGTTGGTCTCTAATTTTAAGAGAGGAGGTGTCCTTGAGCCATACTTGAACATATTTCCTGAAAAACGATTGTGCAGTTCATTTTGCGATTCAGATTTACTATGTTGTTGACAAGAGAGGTATAGATCTGAGGGGAAAGGAGAAAGATGCTTCATCAATGTGCAGAGTTTGTGGCACTTGGGGGTTGGTAGAATCTTTGCAACACTTGTAAATTTACTGTAACTCACTGAGAAAAGAACAAATAGATTACTTTAAAAAATGTGTGTATAATACAGAATATGTAAACCTTGATATACTTTGCTGGGAAATGCTCCATGGCAAGAAAGTATCGCTAAAGATTGTTGTAGTTAGGTTTTTGAAGCACATCTGCATTACAAATAACCAATAAATAAATAAATACATATGAATTCTGTAGTTCCCGTTCAGAAGAATAGCTAAATAACAGGTTTTTATTTCAGAGCTCCAGTTCAACTGATGTGCTAATCTCTTGAAATTTAGAAAGACATTTCCCAAATCTTCCCCCTTCTAATAGGGATGTAATATTCCTTTTGGAAATACTGATCTTTGAGAGGATGCTGCTATTATTGCTAACCCTTTTTGAAATCTAGCTTCAGCCTGTATTTGTTGTTCTGTCAGTTTTGTCAGAAGGGCGTCTAAAGTGGCCATGGTAACTGCTCTTACCAGGGTTTCCCTCTGGTCTATAAGATTCGACTCTTGTATATCAGAAGGTGTTGGAAACTCTTCACTATCTTCTGCTTCAGATAATGAATCTATTTCTATGGGCTCTTCTACTTCCCCCAAGTTGTCCAGGTTGTTGGAGACCGACATGGTTTCAAAGGACTCAAGTTGAAAATGTGGGAAGGAGAAGGGAATTCCGGGTGTGGGTTTGAGTCTCAAAGTAAGTTTACTCTTAGGTTTTAAATTATAACCTGACACTCATTTTATATTAAACAATGGTTTCTGTTGGAAACATGTTTTTTGCTGATTTAGGGGATAGGCAGTATTGGTCACAATTTGTTGTTTAAGAAACAAAATAGCATCTTGCGATCTAACCTGTAAAATAAACTCATCTGCATCTGTGGGTTGATTACTATCTTCATTAGAAAGTTTCTAGACATACTTCTTTTGTGGATCCCTAGTTTGTATCAACTAGTTACATCCCACGTCTAACACCATATGTGAGGGGTTTGAAATGTGAGGCGGACACCTTTGTGAAAGGGGAAACACTCTAACAAAAAGGTTTCTTTCCCTCAAACTTATATACACAATAATTCAATAAGTTAATATATGGCAATTTTACAACAACAAATATAACAGTATCAGTCACACCACGATAGCTGTTTCCTCTGTTAACCTGGGCTAACTCCTCTTCCCCAGATTCAAGCAGATTTTTCTTTAAATGTTCAAAAAGGATGAGGAAATCCTGTGCCATAACAAAAAGTTCCAATTCAGTTCTCGTTCTAATCCAGTTTAACAATACAAAGTTCCAACTTGTATTCCAACAATGGTTCATCATTTTTTAACAAAGCTTTCCTCTTTTCACTTGTAGTCAAGGTCTGGAGACTCCTTCTTGTCATCAACAATGAACAGTTCAGAACTTCATCAACTCCAAAACAAATGTCTTTGTCAGGCTGTAACTTCAAAACAAATGTCTTTGACAGGATATTTTGGCACCACTTTAGCTTCAGCACTTCTTAATCAACATAGATATCCATTTAAGAGTATTTCAAAACTTCATTAGCTTCATATAAAATGTCTTTTGTCAGGATATTTTGGCACTTTTTGAGTTTCCACCTGGCTTCCTCTCATGCCAGGTTTACCACTTCCGCAACACTCTGCTCCATTGTATTCCTGCCAGAACAGAGCCAATCGTCACAAAGCTTTTGATCTGGTATACTCTCCTGCCAGCCAAGACAAACCACTGCAGCTCTCTGTTTGGGTATACTCCACTGCCCAAACAGAACCAATGTGTACAACGTTCTAGGACCTGGTATACTTCCTTGCCAGGTCCAACTACTACCTCTAAGTACTTCTGTGGTAAGGGTCAATTTCAAAGGTTTTAACAAAGTCTTCTTCTTCACATCACTTGATTTCAGAATGTCTTCAAGGAGAACAAGAATCACACTAGTGCTAGTTACCACACCTGTGTTTGCCGCACACAAGACAAGCAATGCTTCCTTCCACCTGAACCTCCTGTATCAGAAGAGCCGCCCTCCTGCCAATCTTGTTCCACCTTTGTATTATTAACCAAATGCTGATAATAACACTTTCTCTCCTTCACTCTTCTTTCGCTTGGGCAATGTGGGTTTGAAACATTCTCTATACCTGGGCAATATCTCTCATACACACTATTCGGCTCAGTTATTTCCTTTTGGCTTACGCAACACTGATTGTTTAACAAATAACTGCAAGTGAGCCCCATTTTGCTTTGGCAATGATGATTCAAGTTCGCTTCTGCAGATATTGCCCCTTTGTGTTGTTGGCTTTTAGAATAACCCACTATGGAACAGTCATATCCTTCAGATGAAATCTTGGCAGTCTCTGTATGCCAACTACCTTGGTTTTTGTCAGCTTGGCATGGGTCACAACAATCAACTTGTTTTATATTAATTAAGTATTCAAAAGGAAAATTGGATTCAAGCAATGGGCAGTCACGGAGTGCTCCAGGGTCACAATAGAATAGTGAACTCACTGGGTTTTGCATCTGCATCCATTTGCTTCGCTGCTTCCAGTTGGTCTGCTTCAGCTCTCATACACGGTCCAGCCTACTCTTCTGCACAGCTTCCCATGCCCCGCGCTGGCTGCTTTCAGAGCACTTGCGGCTTCCCCAGTGATTCACTGCTCGCCTCCCACCTCTAACCGCTTCACAGTGGGCAAAGTCCTCGAATGGTATGCTTTGCGCAACCTCTGCAACTGAAACCTCCCCAGCAATCTGGTGCTCGCCTGTCACAGTTGACAATTCACAATGGGGAAAGTCACAAAAAGGTGTGCTTTCCAATGCGCAACCTCTGCATTTGAAATCTCAAGCCCATATGACCCTCTATGGACCGGCATACATTTCTCTCGCCACTCTGGTCCCGGCATCCTGGCACTTACACAATTTCTTCCTCTGCTGCTTCGTGGAGACTCCAATACTCCTCCTTGCACTGCTACTACTACTGCTCCTCTGCTGCTGCATCTGCTTCAGCTGCCTCACCTTCTTCCACCTTGGTCTAAAGGCTTACACCTCAGGGGGCCTTTTTATGCCTTTCAGCCATCCTCAGGTGTGGGTCATTAACCGCAATGGGCTGCACTCTGCAACCTTGTGCCTCTACAGCCCTCTTCTTCATCCCAGTACTCTGGGAATTCTGGGACTTTAAGTCCCTACCACAAAAGTACATTTTTGCACTAATAATTCCCCCACCAAATTCCATTTCCTCCTTAAGAGTATTCTTTAAAGGAGTATCACAAGGATACAAATATATATTTGGTTTTACAGAGGATTGAGGTTTTTCCAGTTTCAGATTGGCAGTTTTTCGCATTTCACTGCTGATCACTTCATAATGGGGAAAGTCACAAAAAGGTGTGCTTTCCAATGCGCAACCTCTGCAGTTGAAATCCCGAGCCCATATGAACCTCTTTGGACCGGCATACATTTCTCTCACCACTCTGGTCCCGGCACCCTAACTCTTAAATGATTTCTTCCTGCCCTGCATCGTGGAGCCTCCAATACTCCTCCATGCACTATTACTACTACTGCTCCTCTGCTGCTGCTTCTGCTTCAGCTGCCTTGCAGTCTTCCACCTTGGTCTAAAGGCTTGCACCTGAGGAGGCCTTTAATGCTTTTCAGGCATCCTCAGGTGTGGGTCATTAACCTCAATGGGCTGCACTCTTCAACCTTGTGCCCCTGCAGCCCTCTTCTTCATCCCAGTACTTTGGGAATTCTGGGACTTTAAGTCCATACCACAAAAGTCAGTTTTTGCACTAATAATTCCCAGACCAAATTACTTTTCCTCCTTAAGGGTATTCCTTAAAGGAGTATCACAAGGATAAAAATATATATTTGGTTTTACAAAGGATTGAGGTTTTTCCAGTTTCAGATTGGTAGTTTTTAAAGACATCTTTGCATGCTTTTCCTGAGACTCATAGGATTTCCTATTTCTGGGGGTGTTATAATTTTTGTAATAGCTTTTGTTACCCTTTACACCTGACCGGTTATAATTGTTTTCACTCGCCTTGTTACAATTAACTTTAGGCAGTACCCGTTCTCAGTGACAACATGCCATTACATGTACTGGCATCAATGATATTCCCTTTTTGGAGGTAGACAAGTATCACGTCTCATCCCATGAATTCCTTTTGTTTCCCTGGGACCCTTCTCCTCCCAGGTGATCTTCCCAGCTAACACTGTCCCCAAGGTCAAGATCAGGAAAAGTGTCTGCCTTTCCCTGGCCACCTAAGAGGACACTTAAGGTACGGTTTTCATGAGGACTCCGTAGGATTCATCACACCACCCTAACAATAATTGTACCTCATAAAGGAATACCTCAGGGTGGCATGGTGATCTGTGTAAAGTGTTGTGTGTGCAAAATGATTGTGTGATGGCTGTGACCCGCTCAGAAAAGATACCGGGTGTCGAGCATACCATGGCTTTCACTGAAAATCAAATTGTCATATTTAGTTTGTTCATTATGCGTCTTCCTAATATGGTGATGGGAATGTATTTTTAGTACAATAGGGGCACTACTATTTGCTGTGTGCCTATTGTGAGTGGTAAATCTTCTTTGATAGGAACCGTTACAACGGCCCGAAAAAATCCCTGTCTGTCCATTACTTTGTCCAACAGGTGAAAGATGCCCTCCTTAATGCAGGATTTGGTGGTTCCTGTGTGGATCACAAATGAGAAATATTTTTGTCCAATCTTCACTGCTAACTCAGGTTCCTCGTTGGTGTCTTCAGTTACTGAAATGATTGGGCACACATGTGTCTTCTGTGGGTTTGCCTATTGGCCATTTGGGCCTGGTCCTGAAAATAGGAATGGGTTACCTCCAAGAAAGGTCACCCCTGTGTAATTTGGTACTGGGTTTTGAGCTAACAATGTGCTGTCATTTGTACATGAGCCTATAAGGCATTCTGTGGTACTATTGCCTGCTGCTATGTGTTTACCTGTTGTGTTTGGGAAACAGCAGGCCCTACAACAGGTTGCATTGTCTGTGTGGAAGGGTGCCTGCACCCGCTGTGCGGGCAATTATGCTTGATGTGGCTGCACCTGTTGTATGGGCTGCATTTGCGGCTGCATTGGTTGCATTTGTAGCTGCACGGGTTGAAAAAATACCTAGGGCCCCCCTTGGCCACAATGTTGCTATTGTCTGTGTGAGCCCATCTGTGCAAAGTGTCCCTTCTGCCCACATATAAACTTGGTCCTCCAAATCTGGGTCCTACTCCTCCATATCCAAACCCCCTACCTCTCTGTGAGTATCGTCTGCCCTCTTGGTAATATCCCGTCTGTGGGTAATACCCCCTTTGTTGGTAACATCTTTGTTGCTGATACATTCCCTGTTGAGTATACCCTCCCTGTTGCTGGAAGTCCCCCTTGCTGTGGATGCACTCTTCCCTGTGACACGAAGCCTGCGGGAAACCCCCCTTGTTGGGTGGGTGCTACTTCAAGCTGTCCTGGGACAATGTTGGTAAGTACAGCCCCTTCCATGGATCTTTTTGCTAATTTCTTTTGCAGCAATTTTGCCTCTGCCTTAATTGCATTGTGTGCCATGGCCTCCTCTTTCCTGTTTCCTCTTACAAAAGTGTACTTTGGTGGTGTGTATTTCTGGCCATCCCTTCGCCTCAATCCCAACCACCTTTTCTCTGGATGTTTGCACATCTGTCACGATCCATGCCCCTGGCCCCCTCAGGTATGGTAGCCCCCTGGCAGCTGTGGGGCTAAAGCCCTTCACACTGGCCCCAAGGGCCTTAAAACTCCATCAGAAACATACATGGAGTCAGTCCTTGACGCCTTTGGCGCCAGGCTCATTATCAGGAATAAAACTATTCCAGTTTTGGACCTTAATCCAACATGGAGGACTATTACACAGCTCAGTTCTTTAGAACCAATCCATGGGGTCTAGTGTTTTGGGTGTGGCTGGGCCTGGAACTACTTGGCCTGGAACTACTTTACCTGGGCTATTTAAACCACACCCAAACAGCAGAACATGCTTCGCGTTATTCTGCATTCCTGCAGCATAGCGCTCACTGTGTCCAGCTCCTGCTCTTCTGCTTCTCTGGCGGCCTGATCCTGAAGCCCTAGATCCGGATTCCATTAATATCCTGGAAGAACAAGAACAGTATTAGTCAGCAAGAACACTTACCTGTGAAGTAACCGGTCTTGAATCCATCCTGTGCTTCGCTTACCTCGCCCATCTCCGGAGTTCGCCGCAACCTGCAAAGGTAAAGAAACAAGGACAGCATTAATAACAATTCTTACCTGGGCAAGCAGCGAGGCCTGGCAGCACCCTGCACTTCTCTTACTTCGCCCATCTCCGGGTTTCACCGCAACCTGCAAGGGAGAAGGAACAAGGTCAGCATTAACAAAGCACTTACCTGGGCAACCAGCGCTTCGACCACTCATCACTCTGGAACATTACTGCAGCCTGTACAAAGAGAAGAGAACACAGGTTAGCAATTAGCAATAAACAGCGCGGCGCTTCGTGCATCAATAACTCACCGTGGTCTCTGCCATCGGCGAGGCAACTCAGAGAAAACGGAGGGAAAGAAAGAGACAGAATAAAGACGCAAAAGACATTATAACTCACCTGGAAGACAGCACGCAGAGTCAGAGTCACAGCTGGTCTGGACCCGACATGAGGGCACACGGACCAGTGAATAAACTAGGTCCACGGATCGCCCGCACCAAACACGCGCCCCTGCACAGAGATGCAGGACGGAGAGTTCAACGCACATAAACCTAAGGTGAGCAATAACCCCAAGGGAGGGGATTTGGACCAGAGGCAGGTGGGAGTCCACCCATCACAGAACCAGTATGTTAACCCTCCATTCTCCTGTTATAGGTGCTATCTAATGTCTGGCATGTAACCAAGCAGAGAGGGGTCCGGGATAGCGCTTAGATCTCCATCCAATTTCGCGTGGCGCCCCCGTGGATCCCAGGTGACCCTAACAGAATGTCAAGCCTCAATTAAAACATCCACCTGGGAGTCATGGAAACATCAGAGACTGACCAACTAGCCCAGTTACTGGGAGCATTACGGGCTGATGTCCACTCCGCCCGGCAAGAAACCAACGCCCTTAGGACGGAGTTGATTATCACCAAGGACCGCACCGATGCATTAACCAGAAAATTGTGCAAAACACAGGCTGGGCTAGCTCCGTTGCCAGGAAGTATTCTGTCGGTTCCAGCCACATCTGTCAATCCATTGCAGGTGGTCCTCCCTGGGGCAGTTCCTTTGGCCCCACTGGAAAGTTTTACGGGGGACCCAAGAAAATATGCAGTATTCATGAACAATGCCGCCTCCATTTTCTTTGTAGACCTGGAGCCTTTCCTAACGATCAGTCGCGGGTTGCCTTCTTTCTGTCATATCTGTGTGGCAGTGCCGCAGATTGGTCCATACCGTTAGTAAGCCAGGATGACCCACTCCTGCGGGGTTTCAGGGGGTTTCAACAGAAGATGGAGAAGCTGTTTGCCCGACATACCCAGGGCCAAGCTCTGGATAACGAACTTCTATCCCTCCGCCAAGGCAGCCAAGATTAGTTAACATACGCCGACACTTTTAAAAGACTTGTTGAAACTGGGTGGCCTGAGGAGAAACGAACAATGTTATTCCATCGAGGATTACGGGGGGAATTGAAAGACGTCCTAGCTCAGGTGGTAAACCCGCCAAAAGACTGTGCAGCGTTCATCAACCTAGTGGTGCTGCTAGACCGCAGGCTGCAAGATCGAAGGACAGATCGAGCCAGAACAGAGAATCGGACTGTGTATGCACGCTCAAAGGAGAACAGTCCGTGTTCATCAGAAAACACTTCGGAACCCATGAAAATTGGGGGGATACGGAGCCCATTAACCAAGGCAGAAAGAGACAAAAGGAGGCAACAGCAATTATGCCTGTAATGTGGGAAATCAGGTAACTTCCTCAGAGAATGTCCCATAAAACCCCCTAGGAGAACAGTTTGAGCTACAGAGAACGAAGGAGGAGAACAAGAGTCAGAAAACTTCCAGGCCCGGCAAGCGTGGAGGTCCATTTGTGGAGCGAAGGAAAAGAGCCACAGACCTCACACATTGCCCTGCCTGTGATTTTGGTCAGTCACCAACAACCGTCTCGGATGCATGCTATGGAGGCATACATAGACAGCAGAGCTATTGGTAACTACATAGACCAAGGCCTGGCAACAAGGATGGGGCTTCCCCTCTGTCAGAAAACAACAACTGAGACGGTCACCACTGTTGACGGCACAGAGATAGCTTCTGGTCCTGTAGCTCAACACACAGCAGAATGGACCCTTCTGTACCAAGACGGACATCGGGAAGCCATTGCCTTCGACCTTATCAAGGCCCCTCAGTTCCGGGTGATTCTGGGGATGCTGTGGTTGGTGGCTCACAATCCTAACATCGACTGGCGAGCCAAGAAATTAGCCTTCTCCAATGAGTGTGCTCATGAGTGCTACCAAGTGGAAATGCCATCGTCTGACCCAGAGACACCTGTCCAAGATAAAGAGGCGTTAGTACTAGGTGTAACAAGTACACTACCAAGCGAATATCACGATTTCCAAGATGTTTTCCAAAAAGAACAGGCTAATACCTTACCCCTCTCACTGGCCATATGACTGTCAGATTGACCTCGTACCTGGTGCACAAATCCTGTGTAGTCGAATTTATGCACTCACCGAACCTGAAAATCTCCACTTGAAATCATATATGGACCAATACCTGGCAAACGGTTTTATCCTCCCGTCCAAATCCCCGGCAGCCTTGCCCCTATTCTTCGTACCCAACAAGGAGGGGGACTTGAGAATGTGCATCGACTACCGCGCACTAAATCAGGTAACAGTTAAAAACCGTTATCCTCTACCACTTATCCCAGAACTGCTGGACCAAGTCAAGGATGCCCAGATTTACACTAAATTGGACCTCAGGGGGGCATACCATCTTGTGTGTGTAAAGAAAGGAGACAAATGGAAGACCGCCTTTCATACTAAGTATGAGCTGTACGAATATCAGGTGATGCCCTTTGGGCTTTGCAACGCTCCCGCCGCGTTACAGTACTTCATGAACGATGTACTACGGGAATTGATCGACGTATGTGCCCTGGTTTACATCGACGACAACTTGGTGTACTCCTCTTCTAAACAGGACCATGTCAGGCACGTTCGCTCCATCCTTGCAAAACTCCGACACCACCAGCTATACACAAAACTTGAAAAATGCTCCTTCCATGTCACCGAAGTTGAGTTCCTTGGTTTTTTCCTCACTCCCAGAGGCGTCCGGATGGATATGCACAAAGTAGATGCCATCCTTAGCTGGCCATCACCGTCTTCAGTCAAAGGTGTCCAAAGTATGCTCGGCTTTGCAAACTTTTATCGCCGATTCATCCCGGGTTTCTCCCAGATTGTGCACCTGATCACTTCTTTATTACGAAAAAACAACAAACTGTTCCAATGGACAGAAGAGGCGGAGAAGGCCTTCCAGGAACTCAAGAAAAGATTTACCTCAGCCCCGGTGCTACGCCTCCCCCGCCCAGGTCTCCCATATGTAGTGGAAACAGATGCCTCCAGCATGCCAATGGGGGCTGTTCTTTCCCAAAGGGATCCCAAAACAGGCCAGTTACATCCCGTGGCCTTTTGGTCGCAAAAATGTACTGCACCTGAACTTAACTATGCAATAACAGACAAGGAACTCCTAATGATCAAGGCAGCCTTTAAGACTTGGCGGCATTACCTCCTAGACGCCAGACATACCATCACAGTAATAACCGACCATTGCAACCTGCAATACCTCAAGACGGCAAAGGCTCAATCATCCCGTCAACTTCGATGGGCTTTATTCTTCACAGAATATGATTACATAATCACGTACCGACCTGGCGTCCAGAACGGAAAAGCCGACGCCCTATCCCGCATGGGTATTGATGAGAACGCATGTTCAACCCCAGACCCGGTTGCCATTATTCCAGTTGACAAACTACTTGGACTTACAACATCTTTATCTCTGGAAGAACTTCAAAAGGAAATTCGGCTGCTAATGAACACAGAGGCTCTACAAGACTGGACCCCTCAAGGTGAACATTACACAACAAAGAACCAACTCCCGTATTTCAGAGGGCGTTTATATCTACCGAACAAGGCACTACAAGAACAAGTCATTTCTGGTTATCACAACCCCCTGATAGAAGGACATCCAGGAATTGCCAAGACGCTTGCCAAGGTGAAAAGAAATTATTGGTGGCTGACCTGGCGAAAGGACATTACGCAGTTTATTCTGTCATGTGGCATTTGTGCACAGACTAAATCCCAGAAACAAAGACCTGCGAGCCTTCTTCAACCCGTGGATATTCCACCTGCACCTTGGCACACACTCTCCCTCAATTTCATCACAGACCTGCCTCCCTGTCAGGACTTCAACACTATCCTAGTGGTTGTTGACTTATTCTCTAAAATGGCCCATTTCATTCCGCTTAAGGGTCTACCAAACGCATCCAGTCTGGAAAAGGTGTTTTTAGAGCAAAACGTACGATTACATGGTTTCCCCGCCGTCCTGATTTCTGATTGAGGGAGTCAGTTTGTGTCTAACTTCTGGAGGAAAAGTTGTGCAATTGCCCAAATCGATATTTGTCTGTCCACTAGTCACCAACCCCAAACTTATAGCCAAACGGATCGGACGAATCAGACACTAGAGCAATACCTACGGTGCATGTAACATCAAGTGGACGAAATCTGGAAGGATGTGCTGTGGATAGCCGAATATGCCTACAACAACTCGCTACACACCAGTACCGGACGGAGTCCATTCTATAGCGTATATGGAAGGCACCCACGTACTCCGAATTAGATACCCACATGGCCTTGGAAATGCCTGCAGTGAAGACTTTACATACGACCATCACTCAAGCCTTCAAAAAGGCAGCAGAACACTTGATCCAAGCCAAAGAAAGACAGAAAAGAATCTATGATCAATACCGAAGAAAAGCCCCTGACTACCAAGTCGAAGATGAAGTCTGGTAGGCATCTCGGCACGTGCCCATAAGAGGAACTCAAACATTTCACCCCAGATATCTAGGGCCCTATACCATCAAGGCTATTATAAATCCTGTGGCAGTAAAACTAGCTTTACCCCCGAATATGCAGATCCATCCCGTATTTCACGTGTCACTCTTAAAACCTGTTCAGCCTGGAACTCTGGTCAAAACACCACCAAATCTGGTACTGGTTAATGGAGAACCCGAATTTGAAGTCAAGGACATCCTAGATTCTAAACTCACCAGGTCCAAGTTATATTACTTATTGGACTGGAAGGGATACGGCCCTCAGGACAGGACATGGGAGCCTAGCGAGCACGTCCATGCACCACGCCTGGTAAGACGATTTCATCGGAACCATCCGACCAAACAAGGGCCGGACGGAGGAAATACCTTGAGAGGGTCCTTAGGGGGGAGTGCTGTCATGATCCATGTCCCTGACCCCCTCAGGTATAATAGCCCCCTGGCAGCAGTGGGGCTAACGCCCTTCACACTGGCCCCAAGGGCCTTAAAACTCCACCGGAAACATACATGGAGTCAGTCCTGGCACCTTTGGTGCCAGGCTCATTATCAGGAATAAAGCAATTCCAGTGTTGGACCTTAATCCAACATGGAGGCCTATTACACAGCTCAGTTCTTTAGAACCAAGCCATGCGGCGTAGTGTTTTGGGTGTGGTTGGGCCTGGAACTACTTGGCCTGGAACTACTTTACTTGGACTATTTAAACCACACCCAAACAGCAGAACACGCTTCGCGTTATTCTGCACTCCTGCAGCGTAATGCTCACTGTGTCCAGCTCCTGCTCTTCTGCTTCTCTGGCTGGCCGGTCCTGAAGCCCTAAATCCGGATTCCATTAATAAGAACAGTATTAGCCAGCAAGAACACTTACCTGTGAAGTAACTGTCATGATCTCTGCTTCCAAAAGGTCAGGGTTTTCCCAACTCCCTTGGAAGCAGATCCATAACCCAGGTTCCGAGTGCCAACCAGTCCCAATTGGGACCTTTTGGACCCAGTCCTGGCGCCAGTGGCACCAGGCTCATAAATATGCCCAGTCCCAGCGCTGGAAGTGCCGGGCTCATAATGCTTGGGTGGACTTACCTTCAGCAGACCATGCTGCTTACTTGCCTGCCAGTTGAGCCTCTGATCCTCTTCTGTTTGGAACTACTTTTCCTGTTGGGTGGGGCTGGAGCCACTCCCTAGATTCAGAACACTGGAACTCTTCTGGAAGGCAGGAACTCTTTTCTTACCAGGAACTCTTTTCTTACTTAGGCGTGGCTGTGGAAGGAGACACCTAAGCACTACAGGAGGCTATTTAAACCACACCCGGTGGATGAATCTTGCTTTGCGTTATTCTGCAACCTCTGCAGCAGAACGCTCATCGTGTCTTCTGCATCCGGTCCTGGGCCTAAGGAAAAAGGCTTACCATCCTGAATCCAGTCTTCAGCAACACCTATAAAGACAAGAAAGAACAGGTTAGCATTCCGGCATCTGAAAGGCAAAGGCTTACCATCCTGAATCCAGTCTTCAGCAACACCTATAAAGACAAGAAAGAACAGATTAGCATTCCGGCATCTGAAAGGCAAAGGCTTACCTACTCTTCGTGCGCTCCGGAGGTCTTCACACTGCATTCCGGCATCTGAAAGACAAAAGTTTACCAACTCTTCGCACGCTCCGGAGGCCTTCGGCGCTGCATCCCGCATCTGAAAGACAAAACAAGGTGCGTTTAAAGACATTGGGGAACTTTAATACTCACGTGCCATTACTCCTTTCCACATCTAATCCAGTGGGTATTCCGGCACCCTGCAGCCGCTCCGAACTCGTACCTGCAAAATAAAAAGACAGTTAGAGCGCATAGTGAAGCAGGCAACAAGCGCTTACTTACGTGCTTCCAGGCGCTTCTATTCATCACACGGGCTCCATCTTCAACTCACTTCAGCCCGTCATCCGCCATCGCCGGAACCCTGCAAAACAAGAGACATCATTACTAAAGACTTTAAAGACATTTGAATGACTCGAAACTTACCGTTCGTGCAGTAAACGACGGACAGCAGTCCTCTGAAGTCAAGAGGCCTGCGCTACCTATCCAGTGAAGAAACTGGTTACAGCACCCTGCCCCGAGGCAGATGGAGAGCTCGGCATTCACTTACCTAAGGTGAGAGCGTTAACCTTTGGGGGTCTACAGGAGAGGAGAAGAGGAAAGAGATAGGGACACCCCAATAACCCCAGTTCATTAACCCCATATTTTCTATCTGCAGACATCTTACTCTACACGTCAGGCATACAGTGCACAGAGGTCCAGCCCAAAGAGCCAACCGGGTGCTACACATCACCTTTGAAGATACGGTAGTCGCCCAGTCAAGACCGGCGCCTCTGCGAGAATCAGGTGAGCGTTACAGAACGCAAAGCCTACCGCAAAACTCTCGCCCAGGCGCTATGGAAACCTCGGATACTGACCCCCTAGCCCGGTTACTTGGGGAACTAAGGGCAGAAGTGCATGCAGCTCGTCAGGAAACGAATGCTCTAAGAAGGGAACTAATTATTTCCAAGGAGAGAACAGACAATCTTGCTAGACAAGTGCTACAGTCACAAGCCGGACAGACCCCGTTACCCGCATCAGGGGCAAATCTTCCTTCAACATCCTCTATGAATCCAGTGCAGATCAACCTACCTGGGAATGTACCTCTGGCTCCGCCCGAACGATTTTCTGGTGACCCAAAGAGGTTTGCAGTATTTATCAATCAGTGCCGGTTGCACTTCTTATGCCGGCCAGCAGCCTTTCCAACTGATCAAGCAAAAGTAGCTTTTGTACTTTCGTACCTTAGTGGCAATGCGGCAGACTGGTCGATCCCTCTAGTTAATCAAGATGATCCGGTTCTCCATGATTTTCAAGCCTTTCAGCTTAGTATGGAAAAACTGTTCGCAAGACATTCACAGGGGCAGGCCTTGGACAATGAGCTTCTTTCGTTGAGACAGGGTAATCAAGACCTTTTGGCTTATATTGCATCTTTCAATAGACTAATAGTGGAAACTCAATGGCCTGAGGACAAAAGGATTACGCTGTTTTATAGAGGTCTACGTGGAGAGCTCAAAGACGTTTTAGCCCAAGTAGTGAATCCCCCACAAGACTGTTCGGATTATATAGACTTGGTCGTTCAAATAGATCACAGGCTGCAGAACAGGAAGGCCGATCGTTCCAAGTTTGATGCTCGAGTATTTTCCAAACCGCCAACTCCTTCCAAAGGAGTAGACTCCGGGGAACCCATGCAAATAGGGGGTCTGAAAGGTCCTCTAACACAAAGGGAGCGGGAAAGGAGGAAACAGTTGCAATTATGCTTATATTGCGGAAACTCAGGGCACTTTCTTCGAGACTGTCCGGTGAAACCTGCCAAGAAGGCAGTAGGAGCTGCAGTTACCAAAGTTACAAACTCTGAGCAGGGAAACGACCTCGCCCGACAAGAATAGAGGTCCTCTTGCCGAGCGTGAAAACCAGTTCTGTGACCTCGCATTTCGTGATACCTATGGTCCTCATTAGCCCTGATAATCCGGATCGATTACATGCAATTGAAGCTTACGTCGACAGCGGTGCCATCGGCAATTATGTGGATCATGAAATGGTTTTGAGGATGAATCTAACTCTTTGTCCCAAGGCTGTAAAGGACGTCATTACTACGGTGGATGGTACGGAGATAGCCTCCGGGCCAGTAACGCATACCACTCAAGAGGTTACGCTAGTAAGTCAAGATGGACACCATGAGAAGATCGTGTTCGATGTGATCAAGGCCCCTCAGTTTCAGATTATTCTAGGAATACCTTGGTTAGAGAAACACAATCCTCTGATCGATTGGCGAGCAAGAACGGTCCAGTTTCCAGAATGTGTCTCTACTTGTCACCCTCCACCTGGTGTTGCACTGGCCGCAATTTCTTCAGAGACTCCCCAGTTACCTCCCGAATACCTAGAATACCAAGATGTTTTCCGGAAGGATCAGGCTAACTCTCTACCTCCTCATAGGTCTTATGACTGCCAGATAGACCTGATACCTGGATCTACTCCTCCTTGTAGTAGAATTTATGCCCTCACCGAGCCTGAGAACCTTCACCTTCGACAATACCTGGATCAATACCTGGCAAATGGGTTTATTCGTCCTTCCAAGTCCCCTGCTTCTTCAGCTTTGTTCTTCGTTCCAAAAAAGGAAGGAGACCTTAGAACTTGTATCGATTATCGCTCCCTGAACCAGATCACCGTTAAGAATAGATATCCGTTACCTTTGATCCCTGAACTCCTGGACCAAGTCAGAAAAGCATGCATATATACAAAGCTGGATCTTAGAGGAGCTTACCACTTGGTACGAGTAAAAGAGGGCGATGAATGGAAGACGGCCTTCCGCACCAAGTATGGGCTATTTGAATATCAGGTCATGCCCTTCGGACTTTGCAATGCCCCGGCCGCCTTTCAATATTTTATGAACGATGTCCTCAGAGAGCTCATAGATGTATGTGTTGTTGTTTACATTGACGACATCCTCGTTTATTCTTCATCTGAATCTGAACATCGGAAACACGTGAAAATGGTCCTCGAAAGATTGCGTCAACACAAACTTTTCGCTAAGTTGGAAAAATGTGTTTTCAACGTGACTGAAGTTGAATTCTTGGGATTCATATTATCACCTGGCGGAGTGCGTATGGATTCAAAGAAGGTCGATGCAGTTCTCAAATGGCCATCACCATCCTCCGTAAAAGGTGTGCAAACCATGTTAGGCTTCGCTAACTTTTACCACAGGTTTATCCCCGAATTCTCTCGAATAGTCCAGCCCATCACTGCCTTGTTAAAGAAAAACAAACGTTTTGAATGGTCTACCGAGGCGGAACAAGCTTTCCAGGATTTGAAGACTAAATTTATCTCTGCACCAATCTTAAAACACCCTCGCCCCGAACTCCCCTACATCGTGGAAACTGATGCTTCAAGCCTTGCCATGGGGGCAGTTCTATCACAAAAGGACCCGGTAACCAATCAGTTGCATCCCGTGGCATTTTGGTCCCGCAAATTCTCGCCTCCTGAAATCAATTACACGATTACTGACAAGGAACTTCTGGCTATCAAGTCTGCCTTTAAGGCTTGGCGGCATTATCTGCTGGGGGCCCGACACACCGTTACTGTGATTACAGATCACCGAAACCTGCAATATTTGAAGACCGCAAAAGCCCAATCCTCTAGACAACTCCGTTGGGCATTATTCTTTGCCGAGTTTGACTTCATAATTACCTATCGACCTGGTACAAAGAACGGTAAAGCCGATGCCCTTTCTCGGATGGGAGTGGAAGAACACTTGGTCAACCCTAAACCTGTACCAATCATTCCCGAACGAAGAATTCTGGGTGTAATCGCCACAGAATCCATAGAGGAAGTTAAGGATAAAGCCAGGCAACTTGTAACTCCAGCAGACATACAGAATTGGCATCTGCAGGGAAAGGACTTTGCAGTAAAGGACAACTTATTGTATTTCCAAGAACGATTATACCTACCCAGCACAGATTTACAGAAAAAAGTAATCTCTTGTTATCACGACTCTTTAATGGAAGGTCATCCCGGTATAGCCAAGACCTCAGAAAAGATCAAGCGCTACTTCTGGTGGCCGTCTTGGAAAAAAGATATCAGAGACTTTATAATGTCCTGTGGAGTGTGCGCCCAAAACAAGAGTCAAAAGGAAAGACCAGCAGGCCTCTTACGCCCTATTGACATCCCACCTCGCCCTTGGCATACGCTTTCTATGGACTTCATCACCGATCTACCTCCATGCTCCGGATACAATACGATTCTAGTAATCGTGGACTTATTCTCCAAGATGGCGCATTTCATTCCGCTCAAAGGCTTGCCAACAGCAGCAACTCTGGCCCGAGAATTTCTCGAAAACATCGTCCGACTGCACGGTTTTCATTCGGTTCTGATTTCGGATCGAGGTAGTCAATTTATTTCTCATTTTTGGCGACGTTGCTGTCGGTCGGCTCAAATTGATGTGAGACTATCGACCAGTCACCACCCTCAGACCGACGGACAAACCGAGAGGACCAATCAAACTCTGGAACAGTATTTACGCTGCATGCTGCAACAAACTGAAAAAACTTGGAAAGATATCCTTTGGATAGCCGCGTATGCCTACAATAACTCTGTCCATTCGGGAACTGGGAAAACCCCGTTTTTTCTTTTGTACGGCAGTCACCCTCGAACCTCGGAGTTGGATCCCCTCCAAGATCTTGAAACACCAGCAGTAGACTACCTGCATTCTACAATCACCCAAGCCTTTAAGGAAGCTGTTTCTCACCTTCAAAGGGCTAAAGAACAATACAAGAAAGGAGCAGATCAACATCGGAAGGAAGCCCCTCACTATCAAGTAGGGGATCAAGTCTGGTTATCCACCAAATATCTATCTCTAAAAGGGCCACGCACATTCAACCCAAGATACCTTGGTCCCTATTCCATCACTACCATAGTAAACCCAGTAGCGGTCAAGTTGGACTTGCCCCCGCACATGAAGATACATCCGGTCTTCCACGTCTCTCTATTAAAACCTGTGCAACCTCAAACCCGACTAACCAAATCTCCAAAACCTATCCTAGTGGATGGAGAACTCGAGTTTGAAGTCAAAAGCATTCTGGACTCCAAGATCTCCAAATCTAAACTATTCTACCTAATTGACTGGAAAGGCTACGGCCCCCAAGAGAGATCCTGGGAACCTGCTGAATATGTCCACGCTCCTCGCCTAATCAAAAGATTTCACCGAACATTTCCTGACAAGCCAAAACCCCCGGAGAAGCCCGGTTTGGGAGGGGCCTTGAGGGGGGGTACTGTCATGATCTCTGCTTCCAAAAGGTCAGGGTTTTCCCAACTCCCTTGGAAGCAGATCCATAACCCAGGTTCCGAGTGCCAACCAGTCCCAATTGGGACCTTTTGGACCCAGTCCTGGCGCCAGTGGCACCAGGCTCATAAATATGCCCAGTCCCAGCGCTGGAAGCGCCGGGCTCATAATGCTTGGGTGGACTTACCTTCAGCAGACCATGCTGCTTACTTGCCTGCCAGTTGAGCCTCTGATCCTCTTCTGTTTGGAACTACTTTTCCTGTTGGGTGGGGCTGGAGCCACTCCCTAGATTCAGAACACTGGAACTCTTCTGGAAGGCAGGAACTCTTTTCTTACCAGGAACTCTTTTCTTACTTAGGCGTGGCTGTGGAAGGAGACACCTAAGCACTACAGGAGGCTATTTAAACCACACCCGGTGGATGAATCTTGCTTTGCGTTATTCTGCAACCTCTGCAGCAGAACGCTCATCGTGTCTTCTGCATCCGGTCCTGGGCCTAAGGAAAAAGGCTTACCATCCTGAATCCAGTCTTCAGCAACACCCATAAAGACAAGAAAGAACAGGTTAGCATTCCGGCATCTGAAAGGCAAAGGCTTACCATCCTGAATCCAGTCTTCAGCAACACCTATAAAGACAAGAAAGAACAGGTTAGCATTCCGGCATCTGAAAGGCAAAGGCTTACCTACTCTTCGTGCGCTCCGGAGGTCTTCACACTGCATTCCGGCATCTGAAAGACAAAAGTTTACCAACTCTTCGCACGCTCCGGAGGCCTTCGGCGCTGCATCCCGCATCTGAAAGACAAAACAAGGTGCGTTTAAAGACATTGGGGAACTTTAATACTCACGTGCCATTACTCCTTTCCACATCTAATCCAGTGGGTATTCCGGCACCCTGCAGCCGCTCCGAACTCGTACCTGCAAAATAAAAAGACAGTTAGAGCGCATAGTGAAGCAGGCAACAAGCGCTTACTTACGTGCTTCCAGGCGCTTCTATTCATCACACGGGCTCCATCTTCAACTCACTTCAGCCCGTCATCCGCCATCGCCGGAACCCTGCAAAACAAGAGACATCATTACTAAAGACTTTAAAGACATTTGAATGACTCGAAACTTACCGTTCGTGCAGTAAACGACGGACAGCAGTCCTCTGAAGTCAAGAGGCCTGCGCTACCTATCCAGTGAAGAAACTGGTTACAGCACCCTGCCCCGAGGCAGATGGAGAGCTCGGCATTCACTTACCTAAGGTGAGAGCGTTAACCTTTGGGGGTCTACAGGAGAGGAGAAGAGGAAAGAGATAGGGACACCCCAATAACCCCAGTTCATTAACCCCATATTTTCTATCTGCAGACATCTTACTCTACACGTCAGGCATACAGTGCACAGAGGTCCAGCCCAAAGAGCCAACCGGGTGCTACACATCACCTTTGAAGATACGGTAGTCGCCCAGTCAAGACCGGCGCCTCTGCGAGAATCAGGTGAGCGTTACAGTAACTGGTCTTGAATCCATCCTGCGCTTCGATTACCTCGCCCATCTCCGGAGTTTGTCGCAACCTGCAAAGGTAAAGAAACAAGGACAGCATTAATAACAATTCTTACCTGGGCAAGCAGCGAGTCCTGGCAGCACCCTGTGCTTCTCTTACTTCGCCCATCTCTGGGTTTCACCTCAACCTGCAAGGGAGAAGGAACAAAGTCAGCATTAACAAAGCACTTACCTGGGCAAGCAGCGCTTCGACCGCTCATCACTCCGGAACATCACCGCAACCTGTACAAACAGAAGAGAATGCAGGTTAGCAATTAACACCAATAAAGAGTGCAGCGCTCCGGGCATCAATAACTCACTGTGGTCTGCGCCATCGGCGTGGTAACTCCGAAATCGCAACCATCCCTGTGAAAACAAAAGAGAAAATACATTATAACTCACCTGGAAGACAGCAAGCAGAGTCGGAGTCACAGCCGGTCTGGACCTGACATAAGGGCACACGGACCAGTGAAGCAACTAGGTCCACGGAATGCCCGCACCAACCACGCGCCCCTGCACAGAGACACAGGACGGAGAGTTCAACGCACATAAACCTAAGGTGAGCAATAACCCCAAGGGAGGGGATTTGGACCAGAGGGAGGTGGGAGTCCACCCATCACAGAACCAGTATCTTAACCCTCCATTCTCCTGTTATAGACACTACCCAACGTCTGGCACATAACCAAGCAGAGAGGGGTCTGGGATAGCGCTTAGACCTCCATCCAGTATCGTGTGGTGCCCCCGTGGATACCAGGTGAGCGTAACAACATCTGAAGGGAGGCCTCAGACCAATATGTGGTAAATTATTGGTATGTTCATGTCCCATGATTGTGACATCTCTGATGTCCACATCTCCTGTATTTGTTGTATGTATTCTGTGGGGTACTCGTCTGGTTTCATTTTGCATACCAAAATAATGGTCCCCATGTCTGATGTGTCTGCATACATAGTCCTTAATACTTTGCACACATGTGCGCTGCAGTGAAAGGGTGCACCGTTGTGTATGATACTACTCAGTTGTACTGCGTTATATCATGCCTGCTCCCATATTTTGTCCCCTCCTTGCCCAATATGGCTGCGAATAAGCTCTTCATGCCACCAATCACCAGGGTAATCCTGCTGTCTCATTTTCCAGAGTATATATCCATTTGCCTGCCCCTTCTGCAAGGGATGGCAAGCTATACATCAAATTATATCTGTCCCTACTCTGCCATGGTATATACTGCGCTCCTCCCCTGCCTTTCTGTAACAGGGGCAATTGTGTTCATCCTTTCAGCGCTAGCTACCGCCATCCTATCTATCCTGTTTCTGAGGGTCCGGGACCAGTCCCTTCTACTCCCCCAATCTATCTCCCTTTCTTGCTCCTCTCTTCCATCTTCTCTCCCCTTTTCTTTCCTTCTCTCTGTCTTCGTCCCATTTCTTTTTGTCCCACATCCTTTCTTTGTCAGAACCTGCTCCTCCAACCTCATTGGTGTCCTCGAGGTCCACTTCGGACCGTATGGGGCCCTCCTCCTCCATCAGAGTCTCTTTATCCAGCCACCTGGTATTCCCGCTGCCCCTTGCTCCTCCTCATTTCTCCGAACCGTCTGCTCTATCTCATTTTTGGCTGCTTTGAACACAGTTTCTAACTTTCCTCTGCATACTTTTTTCTAAGTCTGCCAACTACTTCTTGTTACTGGCGGCTGTTCTCTCAGTAGTAGTGGTTCTAGCATATGGCTTTCCCTTCCATATTTCTGCCTTGTCCCTACTCGGGGACACCCGTCATAGGTCTGTGTACCCACTGCAGGCTATTGTGTAGGGTACAGCCCATAGGGATGGGGGTGGTGCGGTGGATGGCACAGCCGTGTCACTACCTTTCCCAACATCTTTGCCTCGTTCCTCTTTTTTCTCTTCCTAGAGCTTCCATAGGCCTAGAATATTTTGCCTACTCTTCAATTTGGTGCCTTTATATGTCGCAAACCAATATGAAAACATTTGCCACCTATAAGAAAAAATAAGTGTGAAATAAGTTGGGAAAGATACAAGTACCAGAATCCTTAGAGTCAATTAAATTGCCACACCTGAAAAAGAAATGAAGACACGCCTGAAAAAGAAAACAAAACCTCCCTGAAGATTGATGGAGTTATGAAAATGTGTGTTTGGAGGAGAAGCTAATGCAGGAAAACTTGACTGGCAACAGAGTGCCTGCCTTACCAATTCTTAAATATGAAAACATGTTCTCTATTGTTTTACTATCAAACAATCCTTCTCCTGGCCATTCTCGAAAACACCACACAGGAATATCCTGCACCCACTAGAAGTGTTTTTTTTAAATGTTATCTTGATGCTGGGGCAATTTATTACCTAAGTGGTCCAAGGGCATTTCCATAAACCCACTAAACACCATCCTCCAGTCGATTGTCCTCCACCTGTAGAATGCATCCTATACACTATAAAAACCCCACCGTGTGCATGCATGCACAGCGCTGCATGTTCATGCAAGGCTACACTCACATGCACTAGAAAATCTCAAGGCCTCTCAGCGCTGAGTCTTCCCCCATGGTCTGCACTTCCCCTTGAGCGCAGGCGGCGCTCCGGACTGGTCAGACTTTAACTCTGCGTCTGCAGGGCCCCCTCGTTAGTGCACTTCCAACTGGTATCAGCCCGCCTGCCCCGTGTCTCCAGGAGTGCGGCAAGAATACCTTCAGCTCGCCTAGGGAACTGTGGATCTCTTTGGGTCCCAATGTACCAGGAGACCTGCGGTAAAAGTAATCACAGGAACAAAAACAAATCCAAACAAGGAGCATACACCAAGCAAGAAGTAATGTGGGATATTTTTACCCATGCCAATGCGCCCCACTACACCCCTTTGCCAATGGGGGAAATAAACTGCCAAAAATTGATGCGCTAACCCCTGTGCACGCCAAATCTGCAAAACGGTGCATTGTTTATAAATCACAAAAGGCTGCACACCCCTGCTACACACAGTCAAAGTTGGTGTCAAAACGGGACTCTCTGCAGGAGAATGCCAGTGGGTGCTGTTACCTGTCACATGAAGCAAGGCCACAGAAGTGGACTCAAATCCAAAAATACCTTTAAAATGCAGTTTTCCCAATCAATTGCAACCTTCAAAATGTTGTTTTGGTGCTAATTTCAGTCATTTTCCAAGTGAACTATTGAAATGAATAGTGTGGTGAAATCACAGATCATCCAGTGCAGTCAGAGAAAACCTGGCCTCGCTGACTGACAGCAGCTAAGAAATGTCTTTATGAAACACCAGTCCAGCAACAATTTGTTTTCAGTTACACGGGAAAAATGCAGATAAAAATGGCAACATATCAATTTCAGCTGTGCAGAGAAGGCTCCAAGCATAAGCTAAATACTTACTTCCAGATTGCAGACAATTTCCAGCACTCAAAGACAGAATAATGCTGAGTTAAATGCGTGTGGTGCATAAGAAAATAAGATGCAAAAACCGAGTTTAAATGTGTTCTTTTTCCTGAAAAAAATGGAAAAATGTGCCTATTTAACAGCATGTTTGTGAAAGGCTTAATTCTGTAAATGGTCAAATCCCTTGTAAACTGTGCTTATTTTTATATGTGTTAAATGAAAGACCTTAAAGTGAATTTTAATGCAACCCAGTATTAGAGTTAAGTAAATACTTAATTCTGACCTGACAGTGACCAGACTGGGAAAGATGACACTTCAGTTGACACTCCCTTGCTAGAGGAAGCCTTAATGGTTCCTGCATATTGACAACAAAGAGCACAGCAGACTTTCGTCTCTGGCTGAGCCAAGGACAATGGCAAGCTGCCTACTGATCTCTACAGGGGAGCTTCCCTCTCAAGGAAGAGGACACACCTCACTGATCAAAGGAATGTGACAGCTGTTGCCTGTGAAAGGGAAGTTACAAAGGAAAAAAAAATTTGCCAGAACTTTTTAGTGTTTAAATCCTAATATGTGATTAAGTTTGAAACTCTTTAACTGTGCAACCCAAAGGAGGATAAATCTAAAAATTGGTAGATGTTAACCTAATTTTAAGCCCTTGCTTTGAAGATATTAATGAACCCTCTACCACCCAAGGTACCAAAGTTACAGGAAAACCCTAATTGTAGCAAAACTATTAATGCTGCAAGTCTAAAATGTATATTCATGCTCCAGTGATAATCGGCCAGATATGTACCAAATTAGAAATGATTAGTCTAAACTGTTATGATTAAAATTGATAAAATTCTATAGAATGACAAAGACAGCTCTCACAGAGATGGGGATTGAATGTGAAAATAACCCATCAAATATGCAATGTATGTGTCAGATTTTATTAGGGAACATAATTTTAGAAATGTACATTTGTGCAAAAGTTAAGTTTTGGTCAAAATCAATGTGGGAGTTCCTAAATCCCATCATAAAGATGACAGCTCTGTTCTGACTGCCAACCAGAACAAGGCAAGTGCCTTTGGCCACTCACAGCCATGGGGGTGTGTTTTGAAATTCTGCCCACACCATAAACTTTGTGATGTCGCTTGGTAGGATAAATATAGGAACTTCGCCACACATAGACACACACTGCTTCCTGACCACATCCAGATTTCCGTGCAGTGCTTTCTTCCAGAATTCTTCACCTTGCTGCTGATTCCAGACTTATTTGCAGAATCCAGGACTTAGCATTGCTGAACTCTTTTTAGCTAGACCCAAATTCAACCATCCCAAACTTAAGAGAATTTAATTCTGATCCAGTCTGGCTTGCTACCATTAAGGCTTGCCTGCTGAAACTCGCATCCTGCTAATCTGCCGTGTCCAGTGACCAGAAAGCCCAATCCATTCCAAATCCAGTTGAGGTGCCGTCCAAATTGACCAGAACCGCCCAGCTGACTGATCCCTCCAGAAGTGCCCTGCTGCCGGTAGACCCGATCCGATGACCATAACCCTGACGGTCTAATCTTAAGTACAGTGGACTGTGAGTATCAACAGGAATAACAGTGAGCCATAGTATATTTGCCTTGTCTTATCCCAATCTCAACCCATCTCATCTTTAACTTCAGAACCCTAATATTGTCAGAACTATTATTGCGCTGATGTTTTCTCACCTGTTTCAGTAAACCATAACCCATTAGTGATTTGGATTAAATAAAGTAATTCCCATACAGAACGGAAAGTATCACACGTGAAGAGTTACGAGCGGCCATGAGTAACTGTGGAGATTCATGGGTGGCATTCTCTTTTTCATAGTCATTAATATAGTGTAATAAAACCAATCTGTCATTTTTAAAACCGAATTTCTGTTTTCATTTTCACGCCTATTTTTCAAAAACACTTCTCATTAAAACTTCCATAACTTCTTCAATTTTATAGATAGAAACGTAATTTCAACTCTCTTTAATACCTAAGACCCTTAGCTACACCCACAACCAAAAACCGCATAGCATTTTTATTAAAAATCGCATAGTGAAATTTTGCAGCAAATTTACATTTTAGCGAACATTTCCTACGTGTCTTTTTCCCATTCAAAATGTTTCTCAACTCCCATCCTGATCTAAAGTGTGTACTGTTGATTATCTTGTAGCTCATGTGTGTTAGGACCTGTTTAGTGTTGCTTTCCATGAGAATTTCTCTCAATTTAAGCATTTTTGCCCACTTTGCATTGTGTCACAAAGCCATTTTCACCTGTCAGTTTAAAAGTGTCAAGTTCCAAAAACGGTTTTCTCTGTTGTTTGGGTAGGGAAGATTGCATTCAAACTCTAGACATTGGTCCTCATTACGAGTTTGGAGGCAGCCTCCAAACTCGGGTCTGAGTCTGGGTTCCATGAATGGGGAAATACCAGGCCATTCCGACGTAGGAGGGCCTGGTATTTCCCCATTCCAGGAACCCATCCCCATTTGAGCCCCCATAGGGCTCAATGGTAATGGGGAGCATGCTAACAACGGGCCCGTTAATGACAGGCCCATTGATGACAGGCCCGTTGTTAGCATGCTGGGCCGCTCCCGGCACTCGCTAAGGACGTCTGGTAAAACCAGGCATCCTGAGCGGGTCCCGCGAGCGGACCTCATAATGGGGCGGTAAGGGATTAACGGCTCCAGCACCTTTACCGGTGACGTTAACCCCTTACCGCCCATTGTCTTTCATTCCTGAATACCGGCTGCTTACTTACATCTGTGTAGCATTGCTCATTTGTGCCTTAAGAACTTGCAGGGGGAAATATTAACATAAACGCTATCTGTTCACAAACCAAAACTGTTCTTTTTCCTGTGTTTTCTATTCTGCATTATTATAAATGAATTCCATTGCTTTACCTATTTTGAATTGTATTGTCACTGCTTGGTGATTGCTGCCCCATATATACATATATTAAAACTTATGTGTAATTTGAATATTAACTAAATAAATAAATGCTTACCTTTACAAACTGGCCTGATTCCTGGTCCAGTGTGATCTGGGTGGTATTTTGAGATGAGTGTGATATGAGTGGTATATCATTAAGAATATTGAACTTACAGACACAAAAAAGATAAGTATTTAATGTGCGCACTACATGCTAGGCGAGACCTGGGTGTGTGCCTGATTGAAATCCTTAACAGTAACGCACATTTATTAGACCCAAACAGCTGGGAAGCACGGTTCAGACAGCCCTGTGGAACTGAACAGAATGAAACAAGCTGTCAACGTTGCACACTGCGACTAAACATTGTATACCCAAATTACATATTTATCATACAACATTTAAGTTACATTTTCAGGGCCGGTCACAGAAGCTGTTTGGTGGAACTGCGTCAGTCCCCTATAAGAATGTATATGTTAAGTAACTCGGATTGTGTCATAACCCTTGCCCCTGGCCCTCACTGGCAAGTCAGCCTTCCAGTTAGGGCCAGGTCAAAGGCCTTAAAACCCCATCCAAGACACTCTTGGAGTCAGTCTTGGTGCCTTTGGCGCCAGGCTCATAACCATCATGAAGACCAACATTAGAATGGGACTATTTACTTGGGACTATTTAACTTGGGGGGGGTTCAGCCAACATGGAGGCACACACATAGCTCAGTTACAAGGAACTGAGCTATGCGGTCTAGTCTTTTGGGTGTGGCAGGCCTGGGACTACTTTACCTGGACTACTTTGGATGTGGCAGGCCTGGGACTATTTTACCTGGACTACTTTACCTGAGACTATTTAAACCGCACCCAAACAGCCGAACATGCTTTTCGTTATTCTGCTGTGGGCAGCGTAACGCTCACCGTGTCCAGTTCTTTGATACCAGCTTACCTGAAACCAAGGACCTGCAGAGAGAGAAAGAACACTACGAACCTTACCTGGAACAGTATCCTGTCTTCAATCCATCGCTGACTTCAGTTCCACTCACCACGAACTCCATCATCCGGCACCGCATGCATCCTGGAATAGCATAACCTGGAAAGAGGAGCAAAAAAGACAGCATTAGTAAGCGTTTACTCACGTTTCCTCACGAATAAAGAAAGCCACACAATTCTTACCTGGGTAGTCATCTCCTGGTCAGTATCATTGCTGGAACATTATGGCGCTCAACGAGGAACATTGCAACCTGCAAGGAGAGAAAAGACACAGGTTAGCAATATAAAAGGCGAAACAGCGCCGCACATCGCGCATTATTCACTGGACAGTATCACACACACACCGCTTTCGCCTACCGGCCCATGCTTATCTTCAAACTGCATGACAACACCAAAGTACCTTTCCATACCTAAAAGGATAGAAGCAAGACATTATTATTCGAACTAAGAGGAACATAAGAACTGCATAAAAAGACTATAAAGCTTCAAACCTACAGAGTCGCAGCAGGCATGGATTCCCACAGGGGGGCTTGCACCAGTGAAGTAACTTGTTTGCTGCTCGCCCCCTAATCTACGCGCCCCTGCCATGAGGAGCAGGACAGAGAATCCACTTTTTACACTATCAAGGTGAGGAGAAGGCCCAAGGGGGAGGAAGGAGTTGAGGGCAAGGAAGGTAGGAAAACATAAAGACAATCTGGTATTGAATCCAGCTCTCCTATATTGCAGACCCATCTTTAACCAGAGGCCTTACCAAGGGACCGGGAGAGGGTTCGAGAGTGCAAATCATCCAAACAGGGCTGGATGGCGTCCCCATGGACACCAGGTGAGAGCAACAGAACTCAAAGCCTCAATAATATTATCCACCTGGGCGTCATGGAGACTTCAGAAACTGACCAGTTAGTTCAGTTGTTGGGCAATTACACGCTGAAGTACATTCAGCCAGGCAAGAAACCAACGCTCTTAGGAGGAATTTGATTGTTACTAAGGATCGTACCGACGAAATAAGTAGACAATTTCTCCAATCACAGGCAGGACAGACCTCATTGCCTGGTAACAGATGGAAATGGAAAAACTCTTTGCTCGTCATACCCAAGGCCAAGCATTAGACAACGAACCTTTGTCACTCCGTCAAGGAAGTCAAGACTTGCTTACATATATGGCAACATTTAACATACTAGTCGTTGAAGCTGGGTGGCCTGAGGAAAAAAGGACTACACTATTTCATCGGGGTCTACGAGGGGAACTAAAGGATGTCCTTGCTCAAGTGGTTAACCCACTCAAAGTCTGTGGAGAATTCATCAACCTTGTGGTGTAATTAGATCACAGATTACAAGACCGAAAAGCGGACTGGATAAGGTTTGACACTCAAGCTGTGTATGTCCGGTCAAAGGATAATGTTCTACGTACATTGGAAAACACGGTAGAACCCATGCAAATCGCAGGTGTACGGCCCCCTTTAAATAAAACTGAAAGAGACAAGAGAAGGCAACAGCAATGATGCTTATATTGCGGAAAATCAGGCCACTTCCTCAAAGAATGTCCAGTGAAACCACCAAGGAGAACTGTTGGAGCCACAGAGAAGGAAGATAATAACAAGGAGTCTGAAAACTACCAAGCCCGGCAAGTGTAGAGGTCCTCTTGCCGAGTGAGAAGGATGAGCCACCGACCTCACACTTTGCATTACCAGTAATTTTGATCAATCAACAACAACCGTCTCGGATGCATGCTGTCTAAGCATACATAGACAGCGGAGCAGTTGGGAATTTTGTAGACCAAGATCTGGCAGAAGACATGGGGCTTCCCTTATGCTCTAAGTCGAATACTGAAAAAGTTACTACTGTTGATGGGACAGAAATAGCTTCCAGACCAGTAACCCAATGTACAGCAGCACTAACCCTACTGTGCCGGGATGGACACCGAGAATCTATTGCATTCGATCTCATCAAAGCTTCTCAGTTTCGACTAATCTAAGGGATGCCATGGTTGGTAGCTCACAACCCTCTAATAGATTGGCGTGCCAAGAAGTTGGCCTTTTCCGATGATTGTGCTCGCACCTCTTATTACCAAGAAAAGGGGAAAACATACTTATTTACATCTGCTACTCCCAGTACACCTGCGATTGTACTAGTGGTGACTGGTACTCTACCAAATGAATACCAAGATTTTCAAGACGTGTTCCAGAAAGAACAAGCCAATACTCTACCACCGCACAGGCCCTACAATTGTCAGATCCACCTCATACCTGGTGCGCAAATTACTTGTGGTCGAATCTATGCACTTACTGAACCAGAAAACCTACATCTGAAATCTTATCTCGATCAGTACCTTGCAAATGGATTTATCCGCCCATCTAAATCACCGGCAGCCAGTCCCTTATTCTTCGTACCAAAGAAGGAAGGAGATTTGAGGACTTGCATAGACTATCGCGCATTAAACCAGATCACAGTAAAAAATTGTATCCACTGCCCCTTATTCCCGAATTATTGGATCAAGTCAAAGACGCCCAAATCTATACCAAACTGGACCTTAGGGGGGCGTACCATCTTGTTCGAGTGAAGAAAGGAAACAAATGGAAAACCGCCTTTCGTACCAAATACTGCTTGTATGAATACCAGGGAATGCCTTTTGGACTTTGCAACGCTCCTGCTGCATTCCAGTACTTTATGAATGATGTTTTGCAGGAGTTAGTCGACGTTTGCACCCTGGTATACATTGATGACATCTTAGTGTATTCTGCTTCAAAAGAAGACCATGTCAGGCATGTCCGCTCCGTCCTGTCCTTACTAAACTATGTAAACATAAAGTGTATGCTAAACTCGAAAAATGCTCTTTTCATGTCACCGAAGTGGAGTTCCTCGGTTTTATCCTCACACCAAAAGGTATCACAATGGATAGGCACAAGGTAGATGCCATTCTTAACTGGCCGTCACCAACTTCATTTAAAGGAATCCAGAGTATGTTGGGCTTTGCAAACTTTTACCGCCGATTCATCCCATATTTTTCCCAACTAGTGCATCCAATTACATCACTGTTGAGAAAAACAATAAAAAGTTCCATTGGACCGAAGAAGCAGAGAAGGCCTTTCAAGAACTTAAGAAAAAAATCACTTCTGCTCCAGTTCTACAGCATCCTTGCCCAGACCTCCCTTGTATAGTTGAAACAGATGCCTCTAGCATGGCTATAGGAGCTGTTCTCTCACGAAGAGACCCAGGAACTGGCCAGTTACACCCTGTGGCCTTCTGGTCACGAAAATTCTCACCTCCTGAACTCAACTATGCTATCACAGACTAACAACTCTTGGCTATAAAATCAGCTTTCAAGGCATGGTAACACTATCTCCTTGGTGCTAGACATACTGTCACGGTCATAACGGATCATTGAAACCTGCAATACCTAAAATCAGCAAAGACTCAATCATCCCGTCAACTGCGGTGGGCTCTTTTCTTCGCTGAATATGACTATGTGATCACCTACCGGCCAGGAGTCTGAAACGGAAAGGCTGACGCCTTGTCCCGCATGGGTGTTGATGAAAAGGTATACATAACTCCAGATCCAGTAGCCATCATTCCAGAAGACAAACTTCTGCGTCTTACAACAACATTGACACAGGGTGAACTCCAAAACAAGATCCAACTCTTAATGGATCCCACTTTCTCACAAGAGTGGTGTACTCATGGAGAACATTACACCATTAAAGACCAGTTACCATATTTTAGGAACCGTCTATACTTGCCAAGTAAAGATTTACAAGAGCAGGTTATTTCGGGTTATCACGACCCCCTGATTGAAGGTCATCCTGGAATTGCCAAACCTCTAGCTAAAGTAAAACTAAACTATTGGTGGCCCAATTGGCGTAAAGACATCATACAATTTATCCAATCTTGCGGTGTGTGTACACAAAACAAGTCCCAAAAGCAGAAACCAGCTGGTCTTCTCCAACCATTGGAAATTCTTCCTGCACGATGGCACACACTGTCCCTTGATTTCATTACAGATCTACCTCCCAGTCAAGGATTCAACACCATCTTAGTAGTTGTAGGCTTGTTCTCTATAATGGCACACTTTATTCCTTTTAAGGGTCTTCCAAATGCATCCAATTTAGCAAAAGTATTCCTGGAGGAAATCGTACGGCTACATGGCTTTCCATCGGTCTTGATCTCAGATCGAGGTAGTCAGTTCGTATCCAACTTCTGGAGGAAATGCTGTTCAATGGCCCAAATTGACATTCGACTATCCACAAGTCACCATCCTCAAACAGATGGCCAAACAGAAAGAACAAACCAAACCCTAGAGCAATACTTACGTTGCATGTTACATCAAGTGGAAAGAAATTGGAAGGACTTGTTATGGATAGCTCAATATGCCTATAAAAATTCATTACACACCAGCACTGGACAAACCCCTTCCTACACTATATATGGTAGACATCCACGTACTTCAGAATTGGATCTCCCAACCCCTTTAGAAATGCCAGCGATTAAAACCCTACATACGACTATTTCCCAGGCCTTCAAAGAAGCAGCAGAACATTTACTCCAAACCAAGAGCAGACAAAAGAAATTTGCTGGCCAACATCATAGTAAAGCCCCCGACTATCAAATTGGAGACAAGGTCTGGTTAGCATCAAAATATGTGCCCATAAAAGGGACTCAGACCTTTCATCCCCATTATCTGGGACCTTATTCTATTGAATCCATAATAAATCCAGTGGCAGTTAAATTAGCCCTACCACCCACTATGCAGATTCATCCTGTGTTCCACATATCACTCCTGAAACCGGTACAACCCGATACTAGGGTTACAACACCACCAAAACCAGTATTAGTTGACGGAGAGCCAGAGTTTGAAGTAAAGGATATCCTAGACTCAAAATGCACCAGATCCATACTATACTACTTAGTTGATTGGAATGGATACGGCCCTCAAGACAGATCATGGGAACCTAGTGAATACATCCATGCACCTTAATTAAAAAGTTCCATTAGAATTACCCAGCCAAACCAGGACCAGGCAGAAGTGCCACCGTGAGAGGGGACTTGGGGGGGAGTGCTGTCATGACCCTTGCCCCTGGCCCTCACTGGCAAGTCAGCCTTCCAGTTCGGGCCAGGTCAAAGGCCTTAAAACCTCATCCAAGACTCTCTTGGAGTCAGCTCATAACCATCATGAAGACCAACATTAGAATGGGACTATTTACTTGGGACTATTTAACTTGGGGGGGTTCAGCCAACATGGAGGCACACACATAGCTCAGTTACAAGGAACTGAGCTATGCGGTCTAGCCTTTTGGGTGTGGCAGGTCTGGGACTACTTTACCTGAGACTATTTAAACCGCACCCAAACAGCAGAACATGCTTTGCATTATTCTGCTGTGCGCAGCGTAACACTCACCGTGTCCAGTTCTTTGATGCCAGCTTACCTGAAACCAGGGACTTGCAGAGAGAGAAAGAACACTACGAAACTTACCTGGAACAGTATCCTGTCTTCAATCCATCGCTGACTTCAGTTCCACTCACCTGAAGGTACGAACTCCATCATCCGGCACTGCATGCATCCTGGAATACCATTACCTGGAAAGAGGAGAAAGAAAGACAGCATTAGTAAGCGTTTACTCATGTTTCCTCCCGAATGAAGAAAGCCACACAATTCTTACCTTGGTAGTCATCTCCTGGTCAGTATCATTGCTGGAACATTACGGCCCTCAAAGAGGAACATCGCAACCTGCAAGGAGAGAAAAGACACAGGTTAGCAATATAAAAGGCAAAACAGCCCCGCGCATTGCGCATTACTCACCGGACAGCATCGCGCACACCGCGCTTTCGCCTACCGGCCCATGCTCATCTCCAAATTGCATGATAACACCAAAATACCTTTCCATACCTAAAAGGAAAAAAGCAAGACATTATTATTCAAACTAAGAGGAACATAAGAACTGCATATAAATACTGTAAAGCAGCAAACCTACAGAGTCGCAGTAGGCCTGGATTCCCACAGGAGGGCTTGCACCAGTGAAGTAACTTGGTCGCTGCTCGCCCCCCCACATCTACGTGCCCCTGCCCTGAGGAGCAGGACGGAGATTCTGCCTTTTACAATATTAAGGTGAGGAGAAGGCCCAAGGGGGAGGAAGGAGTTGAGGCCAAGGGAGGTGGGAAAACATAAAGACAATCTGGTATTGAATCCAGCTCTCCTATATTGCAGACCCATCTTTAACCAGAGGCCTTACCAAGGGACCGGGAGAGGGTTCGAGAATGCAAATCATCCAACCAGGGCTGGGTGGCGTCCCCGTGGATACCAGGTGAGCGTAACAGATTGGGTGGACCATTTCTTGACAAAAAATCACATTAACACTTCTCGTGACGTCACAAACCTTCCCACGCTGCCCCTCAATTATGTGATTGTGCTGATCAGTCACAGACACTTGTTTGCCATTGGTTAACAATGCCAAATCTACAAATGGCTTGAGATGACAAAGGGCGAGATATTCACACCAAGTCTGACCATTGATGTGCCCCGCGGACATCACCGCAGACACTGTACAATGTTTCACTCTGGGGACACCGAAACCTCTAATTAGTTTCCTGTCACATGCCCATTAACCCCTACCCCAATGCTCTGGCCCCCCCAGCTCCCTTCTCATGCCTTGCTGCCAAGCGTAGTCTGAAAAAACTATATCACACCATGGCTGGATTTTAATTAACTGTATTTGATTTCTGTTCCTCTGCCAGTTCTCCTCGTGCACCCAGGTGCCTATCTGATTGGCCTCAAACGTAACTTTAGAATAACTTTGATGGGTCTGTGTTCTCCTGGGAAATTTCAGCCGTGCAACATTTCTGCACACTGTTTCTGCTGAATGTTCAAAAAATACATACTGGTGTCACAAAAAGGCCTGCAGCTCTTTTATTATGAGCTGTCGGTGAGAAATGTATTTTTATTTTTATTTATTTTATTGAGCATTTGTTAGGCACCTATACAACTGAATTGTGTTTCAAAGCCCCACAAGGCTAAATGGGAAAGGAACAGGGGAGAGAATAACAATGCAAAACAGTAAGTATACAGTTGTGGTCCTGCTAGGCCTTGTGGCATTTGGACATGTAAGTGCAGTGAGGGGAAGTGCAGGAGATAGCGATGGAAGGAGGGGAGGGCAGAGGAGCACACAAGTGCTGGTGGAGGGCCCAGGAGGGAAGTCCAAGGGGAGCCAAGGAGGAGACCTCAGTCTAAGTGCTACTGCAGGTGCCTCACAAGGGTGGGATGCAGAGCCAGCAAGCAGGGGCCTGCAGGGGCAGTACAGTGGGGTGGGAAGAAGGGCCTGGGATCATGTGAGATTAATGAGGATCAGGCCACCGGTCTCAGCGGCAGTGGGGTGATTAACAGGGATGCGAAAGCGGTAGAGAAAAGCAACGTTTTGAGCAGTTTCCGGAACTTAAAGTGGTCCGACTGAAGTCTTAGAGGGTCGGGAGGCTGTTCCAAAGGGGGTCACCAGCTGAGGAGAGAGATCTGCCCCCCTTTCTCTGCTTTGAGAAACGTTTGACAGTAAAAGAGTTGGAGTTAGAGGAGCATAGGGCTCTAGCAGTGGAGTATTTAGAGAGGGAAAGCTGGCGATAGTGTGGTCCCAGGCCCCAGAAGGAGTTGTGGATGATGCAGAGGGTCATGAATTTGATTCTTACAGCCACTTGAGAGATTGTAGGGCTGGAGAGATACAGTACATGGACTTGAGACCAAGGATAAGTCTTGCAGCTCTATTCTGCACTAGCTGGAGGGTGCATAGGGAGGAAAGAGAGAGATTGAGAAAGAGGCAGTTGCACTAGTCCATCCTGGCTTAGGACCAGAGCTCTGGAAACATTGAGCTTCTGGCGAAGGTGAGGAAAGGGAAAATGCCTCTGAGTAGGTGGAGCTGGACATGGGACTTCTTGGTAAGGTCCATGAAGTGAGGGGTGAAGAAGAGAGTGGAGTCGAAGATGACCCTGAGGTTTTTGGCCGCACAGGATGGTGGGGGTAGAGGGCCCAGAGAGGGTAGCCAGAGAGTAAGAGGAAAAGAGGGTGCAGGTGTCCCAATGAGAAGGATCTCCGTCTTACTGGCATTAAGACAGAGATCGTTAGCTGCACACCATGCCTGAATGGCAGGCAGACAGTCAGGATGAGAGAGGAGGCATAGGAGGTAGTAGAGGGAAGTTTGGAGAAAAGCTGTGTGTCATCAGCATAACACTGGAATTGAGGAGAGAAGGCAGAGATCAGGTGAGCAAGAGGGCGAGATAGATATTGAAGAGCCACGGCAATAGGATAGAGCCCTGGGGGACGCCACAAGTAGAGAGTGTGGTGGTGGGGGAGAAAGGGCCCAGTTGCAGCTGGGAAGGGCCTTAGTGAGGAAAAAGGTCAGTCAATCCAGTGCCCAGTCAGTGATGCTGAGGGTATCACAGAGTCGTTTTATGAGAATAGAATGGTTGATTGTGTCAAAGGCAGAGGAGAGATCAAGGAGAATGAGAACAGAGTTGGAGTCGAGATTCACAAGCATGGTTTCACTGGTGTTCAGGAGAGCAGTTTCCATGCCTCTAGATGGCCGGAATCCAGATTGAGGGTCATGAAGGCAACCAACAAGATTATTGTGGGGTGTCAATTGAGGGAGGGCCAGCTTCTCCAAGAGTTTACCTAGGAAGGGGGTAGTGGAGATGGGGCGATAGTTACCCGGGCAGGAGGGGTCAGCAGACAGCTTTTTTAAGAGATGGTGCACAAGGGAGTCATTGAGGGATAGAGGGAAAGAGCCAGTGGCAAAGGAGTGGTTACAGAAGTCAGCAAGAGCCGGGGCGAGAGAGGAGGTGTTGGTTCTGGAAGAGCAGGGGAGCACTCATTTGGAGGAGACCTTCATAGAACAGACCACTTTAGAGACCACATCTGCTGCTATGGGCCGAAGGGAAGAGAGTGAGGGGTCTGGAATGAGGGAAGCCAAGGGGGCAGGGAGCAGGCACAGCGGGGTGATGGAGTGGAGGACAGTGAGGACAAGATGTCCTGAGTTTTTGATGTGAAATAGGGGCCCAAAGATGTGCAGAGAGCCTGGGAAGGAAGGGGAGAGGTGGAGACTGCAGCTAGATTGGAGAGTTCCTTGCAGATTTTGAAAAGTTCGGCCATGCTGTTAATGGCTCCAGAGATGCAGACTTGGATGTGGGGCCACTTCTTGGAGCGGATAGAGAAGCGATATTGCCTTCGGAATAGGCGGCAGGCCAGTTTGTCAGAGGTTAAACCCAAGGTCTGCCACTTCCGTTCAGCAACTCTGCACTTACATTTCAGAGATGCTAAATTGGAGTCGTACCAGTTATTGTTCTTGGATTCAGGTTTAAGGTGCATCCTCATGACAGGGGCAAAGATGTCAAGTGTATTAGAGATGGAGAGGTGCAGGTTAGCTAGGACAGAGCCAAAGGGAGAGTCAGAAGTGGGAGTGGGAGGGGGGATGAAGGGGAGTCCAAAGCAGCGACTGGCACTCGCTACATTGGTCGGATGACGGCGAAGGAGGCTGGCAGTGCTGGGGGGGTGGCTCAGTTAGAGGGCCAAGCGGCCCGAAGCGGGGGTAAAGGAAAGAGTGGTCAGACTAGGAGAGGGGGTTGTTTACTGGCTTAGAGATAGGGATGTCGCCAGAAATGAGGGCATCCAGAGTGTGACAGGCATAGTGGGTCGGGCCGGAAGGAAGAATAAAGAGCGAGAAGGTGTCACAGAGGACACAGAACTGAGGTGGATGACTCAAGGGAGTCGAGGTGGATCTTGAAGTCACCAAGGAGGAGGAGTTTGGAAGGAGAGGTTGAGAGGGAGGAGTCGAGAATGCCTTCCTAACATGGGCCTACAAGAAAATGGCTTCTCTACTCTTAACATATTGCTCAAAAGACCCCCTACTATGTTACCCTTTAAGTCCCCTTTGACTCCCCATCTCGGGCCCACGCTATACAACTACCCATTACTATGCCCAAAACACCCACCCTTCATTGCGTTCTACCATGGGACTTCTCGCCCTGCGCCTGCTTCTGTGTCCCCGGATGTAAGCAGCGCTATGTTCAATGACGTCCCCACCCCCGATGTCACCCACCACGTCACTCTCGATGTCACCACGTTACTTGTGCAACTGGTGCATGCGCCTCCCTCCCACTCCCTTGGCAATGTTGAACCTGGACCAATAAAATGTAATTTAAAAATAGGTGCAATTTATATGCTGATGTTAAATCTATTTTTAAATGGCCATTATATTATTAACACATGTACCCCTTATGAAAATTCCCATTTCCTAAGACCCAAAATGGTTGTAATACGCTGACAAATGTACATTGTAACTCATCTTTTGACTTTCAAGTGTCTGAAATTATTGAAATTAGAAGCAAAAGTTGTTATGTGCTTATACTTCAGATTTCTATAAAAAACAACGTGAATTCTAGTCTTCATTTATTCCTTTCCGAAAGGTGCTTTGTAGTTTCTGAATCCAAAATGTTTCACCACATAAAAGTCAATATTCTCACAATCTCCTTCTCATGGATGTTTATGGACAATCTGAATTTTCAAGCATTAGATCTTTCATACATTCACAAGCTGTTTGACATTACCCGTTGTCAGGCTGGGAATTCTCTGTAACATTAAGGCATTTTACGTTTAATTTTGAAACTGCAATCACTTTAGTGTTCTCTTAGAATAGTTTTGGGTCATATTGCCCCACAGCCAATAGGTAGAGATTCCCTTAGCGCCACCTCTGTAGGCCATCTTCAGATGTTTTAGTGCACGATATACACACTTTTGTCTATGTTTTTTCATCAAAATGTGGCCTTTTTGAAAGCCTCTGTCGAATTATTTCCTATTGTGATGGTTGGAAGTGTTTTTTTTACATCCGTGGTACTCCCCTGTTAGGCAAACCTTTTTCAGATCAGGGTTGAGGCCTGTTGGAAGCTTCCTCTTCACCCCACCATGGTAGATTCTGCACCAAAGGCTAAGAAAAGCCTCTTCAAGGCATGCTCCACCTAAAACATATTGAGCCTCATTACAACCCAGGCGTTAAGGGTTCATTGTAGCAGGTGTTAAAATGCAAGGCGCTAACCCGCCTTGGTGCTAATTACGGCACCGTAATTTACGGTGCCGTAATTAGCGCCTTCCCCACTCCCATTATGCCTTATGGGGCAAAAATGGGAATGGGGAAGGGTAAATGGGGAATGGGGATTTACCGCCCCACTCACCTTGGAATGGGGCGGTAAATCGCCATCCACCATGGTGTAAACAGAGTTTACACCATGGTGGTAAAGTAGGGAACTTACCGCCTGGGTTGTAATGAGGCCCATTATCTGCATAGAAGACCAGCATGTAGAGTGCATGTACTGCCTTTACCCAGAACACGGTTTTAACTTGTGTTCCATCTGCCATTACTTTTTGAACAAGACCCTCCAGGACCATCATAGAAGGTTGGTGACTTGACTTGACGAGGTTACCGTAGCCTCGGACTCTGCTTCATTCCCCATAACAGGCCCCAGGAGCGTGCCTCCTTTTCTAAGAGGCCATGGTCCCACAAGGAGGCTTCCTGTGCAAAGAGAGGGAGGAGAGAACATGCCACCCATGCTCAATCTGCAAGGTTGCAGCAGTGGATGTACCTAAGACAACACATAAAAAGCCTCAGACTAGGAAGGCAATGGTAACGGCTTCATCTATGGTTCCAAAGGGCAACAGCCTCTGTATATCCAACACTCTCGTTCATGAAGACGATGACTCTATCAACACTCCCTTTGTCGATGATGACAAAACTCAGCAAGTCTGCATCCATCCCATCTGCATCCTCATCCACCACTCCGTTGACAGTCTCGTTGGTGACTCCTTCGACATCATCCAACAATACTTTGTCGATGACCAAGACTTTTACCTTGTGGACGATAAAAAGACCTTCAACAGCGACGGTCACCACTTCGTCGACCCCAAAATATTCTACTATTTCTTCTGCAGATACCTGACAACGGGCTCATCCATTTCTTCCCACCTTCCTCGACGAAAACAGCCTCTGTTTACACTGGCTCCTTTTCTTCCACCTGGCTCTTCTCAGGTGCCCACTGAGGACATATTGGAATATGTCATAGACACTGATATCGAGGGTCCGCAAGGGGTGTTTTTGGATGACGAGGAGGAAGTGGTCTTGTCACTACATCCTGCACAGTCTCTACTAGCACAACCTCCCATCATGTAGTCTCTGCATACTGCTCGTGCTCCATCTGCCCCTTGGTCTGCACCTGGTCCCTGTCAATCAGAGGGGCAGTCTTTATCACTGGATATTTGTCTAGGCTGCAGACACCAGTGTCACAATTGCAATACAGGTTGGTCCCACCCCCTCCTCGAGAGCTCCCAGTTACCCCAGCTCCTGCTAAAGGCTGCAGCTGTGTCTCTTATTTATCTTTGCTCTCTCCTGTTTATCTCTCCAATTCTGAGTCTGAAGATGATGTTTCACCGGTTGGAGCCTCCACTCATGCTACTACTGATGGGTTTGCTGGCCAGCGGATGACGAATCTGATGATCCACCCATCAGAGATTCCCCACCTGACAAGATTGATATTTTTAATTCTCTTATAGCCCAGCCCGTATTCTGTGGTCGCAATGGCTGCTCAAAAACGCTCTGCCAATCCTTCATCTTTGTGTGCTATTCCACCTGACAAAGAAGGTAGGTAACTGGACTCTTTTGATAAGCACATTATTTCTCCAGCATGCAAAGTCATTGACAATGCTAATAAAGCATTAATGTCTTTCTTTTTGCAACCTATCCACCTCAATCTGGTCCTTTTTGCCCCATCCAATGAGGTGACATGACTTTAGCTTCTCCCCAGGCAGTGATCTTCAGATTTCTCAGCACAGTTTAGTGACTTTCTTTGAATCAAAATACTTATTTTTCTCACTATTTCTCAGCGATGTACAGGTTTCTGGGAAGATCTACACTTCATTTACAACTAGTGTGCTTTTTAGCTATTGGTTGCTTTTCTGGACTCAAAAGCCAAGGCATGCCACTCCTCCTCCACAGACATAGTCCACAAGCTTGTCCATGGCAGTTACATCTGCTGCTCAGGGCTCGTCCACGGGAAGAACGTTGACACCGACTGTGACCACCAAACCAGCAGCACAGCCATAGTCGACAGGCTTGTTGACAGCTACCCTGTCGTCGAAGCATGATGAGAGAATGTCATTTACGACCGGATTGCTGACGAAGATTAGCAAACCGTCAACGGAAAATAAGCCGTCGACAGGTAAGTCACCGTCCACAGGCTCTGCATCGTCAATGAGTAAGCACCCGTCCCAACAGTCTACGATTATGGCTTCACCTGCCGATAAGGCCTCGTCCACAAGCAAAAAGTCGCCTACGTCCCGCTCTCAATGGAGCACTGCAGCTCATCTACGGACCATCACTAATCCTTGACAAAAGACAGAAAACATCCACCAACAACTCTCCAACCATCAGGTATTAACATAATCATAATTTGAGTCTAAGAGGCTACTCATTGTTTAGGCCAGAGCTAATTATCGGGCAGTCCATGATGTGCAGAAATCAGAGCTTGAAGTTCAAGCATGGGGTGACCTGTTAGATGCCATTTTATCCAATGACTCTAAAATATTTTAGGAATTTGTGGTAGGTGGACCTCCATACAATAGGACGAGAATGGCTTTAGTGTCCCATGTGGACGCTAGGGTTTGGGTTGATCATTTCTCCAACTTATATCAAGCTTCTAGTGAATCAGCAGACCGTATAGAACCTGCACCCCATCTTCGTGCTGAAGGAGGTTGCTATATTAATTACAAATTAAGTGCATTACCGTGCGCCAGGGCCTGATGTAATCCCTGCTGACCGTTACCAAGATCTAATGGATCTTTGGAGCCCCTTGCTATCAGTATTTTTAAATGATATTTTGGAGTCTGGCCGATTTTCCCCATCATGGAAGCTTGCTATTATTTTCCCCGTTATTTAAAAAAGGGCGATTGAGCTAGCTCGCTGTTGTATAGGCCAATTTCATTGTTGGGCACATCTTTTAAAATGTCTGGGAGAGTGCTGAAGCCTTGAAACTTGGATTTCTGCTCATTCCATTTTGTCGGGCATACAGTTTGAATTGGGGATGATACTGCCGATCAGGCCTTGAATCTTTATCTGTTGGTGGCACATTTGGTCTACATCAAGGGTGAAGTTATCTTCCTGACATTCATGGACCTGAACACTGCTTTTGATGAAGTAAACAGGGCAAAACTGTGGGCCATGCTCGGGTCCATGAATTGTCCAAGGGAGATATTGTCAGTACTGCAGGCAATAGGGTGAATCAGGCCTGTGTGCGTTATGGGGAAGCACAGCAATGCACAGACATTTTACTTTTTTTAGGTCAATCTGGGGGTTCGCCAGTGCTGTGTGCCAGCACTGGTCCATTTGACTCTTTACATTAATGGTCTGCATGGTGCCCTTGTAGAATCCCAGGTCGAATATCTCAGACTGGGCAGTAGGGCTTTTTCCGATTTTGGCCTATGCTGATGACACAGTTCTCATTGCCTGAACTCCAAATGCGCTCATAAACTTGATTCAGGTATGTACAAATGTTATGAGTGCACTGGACCTCAAGATAAGCACCTCTAAATCTGCGTTGATGGCCTGAATGAAGGGAGGAAAGGTGGTGAAAATGAATCAGATGGTATGCAATGGGGGAGTTATCCCAAGGGCCCAGGGATTTGACTACCTAGGAATGCGATTTTTCTCTGTGGAATCCGGCCTAGCTCACATACATAAACAGAAAATCAAGGTGAGTCAAGCTTTGGGTGGTCTATGATGTTTTATTGCTATGTGCCAAGGTGAACCCCTTTGTATGATTTTAAAGGTTTATGAGGCCCAGAAAAAGGTAGCGACAAACTATGGGGCATCATTATGTGGATATGCGAATCCGTGAGATTTTCAGACCCTGTAAAACACATTTTTCAAAAGTTAACTCGGTCTCCTGGGGTCAGCTTCCAGTTTGCAGTTCACACTGAACTGGGTGTTGACTTCCTTGAAGATGGTTGGCGTTTGACCCAATTTTTCACTGGCTTTGCATGTGATCCAATGACAATGCAGTTTTATTGTTAATGTTTCACTAGCCAGAGACGATTGGCACACACTCCCTTGGATATTCTTTATTAGCATACAACAGTCCCAGTTGAATGCACTAGCACTTTTTCAGCCCTGCACTTTCTTGTCTATAGCACATTTTTTTTTATAAGAGATGTTTAGCTTTGTAGTCAAAGAACAGCGTGAGTCCATAGAACTGCGAATAATGCAAATAGATTGCTTACAGCTATCAGTAGTGTGGATGCCATACAGCAATATCTCATCTTGAGCAATAGAAAATCTGATTGTTGGCTGATTACTCAAGCTCGCTTTAACAGCTTAATCTTAAGAGCAACCACTGCCAGCTGGAAAGGTTTCCAAGATATATTGAGCTGCCCATTGTGCTGGGATGCAGTTGAAGACCTATGGCCACATTAGGCAAGCCACACTCCTCCCTGTGCTTAGGCAGATGAATTTCAGACAATGTCATCCTGCTTTACACTTATCTTCTTTTAGCTAATTCTCCAAATGTGGCTTGGGCACTGCGTACCTTTCTAAAGAAGGCTATGTATGTGAGAACATCTGTGGTCGATAAGCTATTGTGAATTGATGAGCATTGCTTGATTCAATGCATGAACCAACTACATATTTAAATGCTTTTTATGAAACATTACCATTTTATCCGTTTTGTAAATTCTTATTTTGTTTTGATTGTATTTTACTGTGTTTTTTTATTGTATTTTACTGTGTTGTTCTGTGCTTGTTTAATGGATTATTTTATCCAAATAAGAATATTGATTGATAATCAATCCCTCCCCAATAAAGGAGATAACATAACTACCTGACCTCATTCTCCAAGAAGAGTTTTCAGATGTAGAGGAAGCCAGGCCTAAGACTGTACCCAAGTAGAGTTCCCTTTTGGCAGCCACTCATGTAACCACCAGAGGGTACAGATAACCCATTTCAACCAGCCTTATCCAGTCTCCGCAAAATATCCAGATGGAGTTTCAGAGGAGGAAAAGAGTTCACTTTGCAGTCCATTCTACTGCCAGTGCCTAGACAAAGAAGCCCATCTCCCTCAAATTCATCTAGACTGTGTGCCAGTGCATCTGACCATGCAGCAGTGCCACCATGCAAGAGACCAAGGAGCGTCTCACGTCCTGCATCAACCAGGGAAAGATCCACAGTCTATATGGAAGACTCCTTTTCATGGGAGGACCCACTGGGGGACCCATATCATGAGTGAGGATGCTCCTATGGATGAACTTGAAGAGGGAGAAATTCTGCAAGACTCACCACTCCCTAAAGAATATAATGGACGAATTTCAGAAGAGACAGAGGGCTCACATAGCTTACGCGACACACTCCAGTGAAGATGATCCCGGCATGACACCTATTGGTATTGAATGGGCGATACCAATCAAACAGCACAGAAGCGTCTCACCACCACGATTCTCCAGGGCAGCATCACTACTATCTCTCCATGAGGATCCCTGTAGCTGGCAGGCTCCCGTCAAAGATCCCTACATAGACTTCTCAGAGCCTGTGACGCAGGTGGATGAACCAGAGGAAGGAGGGATTCCTCAAGACTCGCCCCAACATGACACTGATGAATGGGATGAATACATCATCAAACACCAGAAAAAAACAAGACTCCCAGGGGAGTTCCTCTCCACCAATCAACATCGCTACATTCTATGCTATTACTGGTAAAGCGGCAAGGATGTTTGATTTCCAAGCCTCAGATGAAGAGAAGTCTGAGCCTTATGAGCACAGAGATAAAAGGAGAAAAACTACCACTGCCATTCCCATTCTGGATACCATATGCGAGACAGGAGAACGGATCCTAGCCAATCCACTATCCACCCCACTACAGCAGCTAGGCCGGACAAAAAATGCAAGCCCACAGATGATGCACTGCTATGCCTGTGAGGGCACCTGAAACCTAATTCAGTAATTACGGTGGCAGCCAGGAAAAAGCATAAATCTCTGCTCCCCGCCCCACAGCCCTTCCGGACAAGAAAGGCAGGAAACTGGAAGCAGTAGGCAGAAAGGTTGCAGCTTCATCTTCACTCACCATCAGAACCGAGATACAACAGGGAACTATAGCACAAGATGTCCAAGTTCAAGGAACACCTGCCAGCGGAGTTTCAGGTTGAATCTCAAGCTTTTGTGAAAGATGGGTAAACAACATCAGATCACATGATTGACTCAGCGGTTGACAAGCAGAGTCTGGGTTCCGACAGATGGCACATGGACCGGTCCTCAGACGCCAAGCCTGAATGAAAGCTGGTAGCTCTGAGGTTCAGCTCCAATTTCTAGACATGCCACTTGTTGGACAAGAATTGTTTGCAAGAAGGTAGACAGACAATCACCTGGAAGGGATCAAAACAGGAACAGACACATCCAGGGCCATGAGCTCACTGAAGGACAAGGACAAGGAAAGTCATATCTTTTCACTCCTTTCGCAGAGGCTCAGGAAAGTTATGTTCATATAACAGACCCTATTCTATGCAGAAATCAGCATCTGCTAACCCATCATCTTTGAGATATCAGCAGTCTTCGACAAGATACGCTGCACAGAGAGGCAGACGTGGGTCAGGTCAGCCAAGGTCCCAGTGCAAGTAAACTTGACTTGTCATGCCCTCCCCTCCTACATTGCACCCCGGTGGGAAGCAGGGACAGCCACCATCAATAACAGTGGTGAAAGATCACTTCGGACAAGTGGGTGCTAAACATATTGAATAAGAGATGCACCATAAAATTCTTAGGACGCCCGCCTACAGTACCACCTCGAGCTCACAACTCTTACCATGTGGCTTAGCTCAAGGTGGAAATATACAAACTTCTACAGAAGGTCACCATAGAAGTCGTACCCTTCTCCCAGAGGGGGAAACGATTCTACTCCCGTTTTTTCCTGGTAAAGAACAGACAGTGGCATCCAATTCTAGACCTACGCACATGAAAAAAATATGTCAAGCGCATTGAGTCTTACCTTGGCTCCAAAAAGACGTGTTTCTGGCGACAATTGACCTAGAAGATGCTTCCTTTCACATACCTATACACCCGGCGCAGAGATGCTACCTAAAGTTTGCAGTGGGAAATGAGCATTACAAGTTCTGCATGATCCCCTTTGGCCTACGGTCGGTCCGAGGTTCTTTACCAAATGTCTTGCCCCGGCAGCAGCACATTTAAGAAGAGCCAGAGTGGAAGTCTTCCCATAGCTGGACGATTGGCTTATAAAGGTGGAATTGGAGTAACAAGCAATCCTGGGTGTCAATCACACGAAGGAGACCATTGCTGCCATCGGTTTCTCCATGTGCAGCGACAAATCAGTGGTCACACTGGCGCAAAAAGCCCATTTTCTAGGAACAGACCTAGATACACGCATTCCGTGGTTGAGACTTTCCACCGAACGAGTCACAGCGATCACACAACTGGCAAATTGGTTCTTGACAGCACCCACTACCACGTTACGTCACTACAAATCCCTGCTAGGCATGATTTAATCATGAATATTGCTAATATCGAATTGCAGGTCGAGAATGTGCCCCATTCAAGAAGAGTTGGATCGCCAGCAGACACAAACCTCAAGTACATGCGAAGACACAGTTCACCTATCTCACTCCTTCCATCAAGCTCTACACTGGTGACGGGACAAGCCAAACCTGCAACAGGGTATGCCATTTCAAGCCCCTACTTCGAGACTCCTTCTCAGGAAGGATGCGTCCCTCTCAGGATGGGGAGCTTATCCGGGAGATTTTTTTAAGCAAAATGCATATGGACCAAACAGGAATCGTATCTACACATCAATGTCCTCGAACTTATAGACATTTGATGGTCCTTAAAGAGATTTCAACCAGTCCTCATGGGTCAGGTTGTCACTATACAGATGGACAACACTACCTCAATGCACTATGCAAACAAACAAGGGGGCACAAAGCCAGCGCTAATGTCCGCGGAAGCGCAGGAACTCTGGAAATGGTCTCCCACATAAGGAGTTCAGCTCAGAGCGGAACACCTTCCATTCAAGGCAACATTCTGGCAGACCAACTGAGCAGGGAATTTTCCGCATCCCACGAATGGAAGCTCGGCTGGACCGAGATCGAACAAATCTTCAGTGTATGGTGTTACCCTTGCATCAACCTCTTTGCCACCAAATGTAACACAAGATGCTCCCTCTTTGGTCCAAGTACCCAGAACGGGGCTGATGGGGGATGCCTTCTCACTGACATGGAAAGGCAAGTTCCTTTACTTCTTCCCACCAATCCCATTGTTATCCAGGCTCCTGAGACAAGTGAGAGAACAGTCATGCAGGATGATTCTGATAGCCCCAACCTGTGCACAGCAGGTCTGGTATCCAATTCTCCACAGGATGACACACATCACGCCCATGTGTCTGAGGGCACATGAGGTGTTGTAAATACAACAGAATGGATAAATCCTTCACCACAACCCGGCAACTCTCTCTCTCAGGGCTTGGTTGTTGAACAACGAAAACACATCAACCTAACACTGTCAAATTAATGCTGGGATATCATCCAAGCTTCTAGGGCTCCTTCTAAACATAAGACATATGCTACAAAATGGGAAAAATTTACAACCTGGTGTGCTAGACTAGAGCTGTCAATCACAGTAGACCAGTTGCTGCTCTACCGGCTCCATTTAATTAAATCAGGCTTATCGCAATCCTCTCTCAAGGTTCATCTCTCTGATATCACGTAAGATTCCAGGGGCCCAGAATCATCATCTTTTTTTCTCTGATCCCAGATTGTGAAAATCTTTATGAAGGGTTTGCTTAGGACCTTTCCACTGGTACCACCACCTACTCTGAGTTGGAGCCTCAGTACAGTCCTAACAGTATTGGCTGCGCCTTATGAACCTATCCACAAGTGTGAACTAAAACTCCTTTTGTGGAAGGATGCTTTCCTGGTAGCGATCCCATCAGCAAGACATATTAGCGAACATTAGGCATTATCCACAGATCCTCCATTCACAGCCTTTCTCAAGGACCGGGTAGTCCTCAGACCACATCCGAAGTTCCTCCCAAAAGTGGTTTCAAAACGTATTATACTGCCAACCCTTTTCATCAATCACACTTCCAGTGCTGAACATGCTCTACACTCGCTAGACCTATCATAAGTACTTGAATTCTACATGCAACGCACTAGTGCATTCCGCACGACCTCCAGGTTTTTTGCTTCGTTTGCAGGCCCTCAAAAGGGCTAAGCTATCTCCAAACAAGGCCTTTTGTGCTGGGTGGTAGGTTGTACTACTCACTATCACAAGATCATGGGCAACCCGCTTAGTCATCCAGCCACTGCCCATTCGACCAGAAGGAGGGTGGCAATGGCAGCATACCAAGCTGAGTGGCCATGAAGGACATATGTAGGGCTGATAGATGGAGCACGCTCCATACATTCGTCAAGCACTATTTTCTGGAAGATGCTGAAAGGGAGCCAGTTGTTGGCCAAGCGGTCCTGCGACACCTGTCTGCTTGTGGTAGAAGCAGCCTTGTTCTTTCCCTCCTTCCCTGCATGTTCAAGCATGCATAAAGTGTTCTGGGTACACCTCGTTGGGTACGGTTATGGAACTATTGTGTGCTTCATTGAAGTAGGTGGCATGCGTCCACTGCATGGTATTCTATTCAAGCATCTGAACCTATGAAAGATCCAATGCTGGAGAAGTCTTAGTTCCTTACCTGTAACTGTATTTCTCCAGCGTTGGTATCTTTCATAGATTCACATGTGCCTGCCCGCCTACCGGTGAGGCTGCTCAAGATACAGTCAGTCATCAGTCTATCAGTCACTATACCAGAATCAAAAAATCTAAAGATGGCTGCCTACGGTGGAGCTTAAGCCCTACCACCTCATTGGCTGGGTAGAAAAGAACCACAATGAGGTGGGGGGACTACAAAATTGAAAGGCTTTCAGACTTCATTAGCAATGTGCATTGCGTTCTATTTAAAATGTATAAATTACTGGGGTTTCCCAGTGTGACGACAGGGAATATTCAAGCATGTGAATTTATGAAATACACCAAGGCTGGTGAAGTACAGTTAAAGGTAAGTAAGACATCTCGCAAGTCATTGAACAGGATTTTCCATTTGACCCAGGTTTGGTCTTGCTGGGTATAGAGGTCAAAGAGGTATTTCCTTTGGCCTCAACAAGGGGGAAAATTGCCACAACAATGCTCTTAGCAGCCAAGCTAGTGATAACCGCACATTGGAAGAAGGAGGAGACGCCTGATATCCAATTGTGGCGGACTAGGCTTTGGAACATTTTGATGCTGCAAAAGCTGTCAGCGGAGTTGATGGAAAATGTTCATGAAGAAATGGAAGAGGTTAATTATGTTTATAGACGCGGATTATAGGTCTCTCACATGTCCACAGAGATTGAGAATGTTCAATCTGTTTGACATACAGGCTGACATTTGACTGTGGAATGTTCTGGGTTATATTCCATTTACAGAAGAACCGAGCAGATTATGAGACACATCACTTATCAGCCTTAGGTTCTGGTTGTGGGGGGCTAGGAAGGGGGCGGGATCAGGAGGGAGGGTTGGGGGTGGTAATAAGGGACCACAGTTAAGTGTTTCTTTTGTATTGTTTGATTTTTCTGGATGGCATCTTGAGGGCCTTGTTCACAACTGTGGGAAATTGACAATAAGACTTGCACTCCGTCTTCCTGTCCCCTTTAACCCTTTCTGGTAGTTCCCTGGAAAAGGAATGGTACTAGAGCTTGATGCAGAGCAGCAACATTCAAAAGAAAAAGAATGCAGGGAGCATGCTTGCCGCAAATGTAGCAACCACGCAGGAGATTCCTTGAGCTCCCACCCTAATTACCAGTCATTTTCTCTGTGCAGGTTGGGAAGAGTTTTGTTCTGGATTAGTGTGCTTGTTGTCCACCTTAAATATTTTTGGAGCAGTGCTGAGGTTGTGGTTTTCAAAGGATGTGGGTGCTTGCGGCGGACACCACAACTACCAACTCTTTTTGGCTTCGAATGTTAAGGTCCAGAACACAACTTGTGCCACAGTTTTTACTGGGACACATGTTTGTTGCCATCACTGGAGAGAGGTTTCAGAAGGTTGCAGGACATGTTCCATTTTTCACAGGAGCACCACCTGGATGACACGTTCCCCACACATCTTTTGTTACGAAGGAGAACTTCTGTTTCCTTAGTGCGCCACAAGACGCAGTATTGCTGGGTTTGCCCAGAGGTGCCTGTTGGAGTTGAGAGGAAATGGTCTTACACTGGGATTCATTCCATGAGAAGCCTCCTACCAACCAAATGGTTGAGGACCTCTCCCTGGCTGATAAGGTATCACAAAGTACACCCAAAGCTGGCGTGGATTGGAAAGGCTCTGTGGAACCTCTCTTTTAAGACACACCCAATTCTCCTGTTGTTTTGGAGGACACTTTGGGTCTTTAACAGTTCCTTATATGCACATGGCCGAGGAAGCAATGGAGCACATTCCAGCGTCCTCTGGAGCCCGAAATGATGCTTCTCACTACACCTTTTCATTCAGGATGCTTCCCATCATAAAACAGCAACATCTGCTAAGAAGGACAGGACTTTAAGTCATAAAGAGAAAAAGTCAAAACTATCAACCACGCTGAGTAGAATACCGAGCCCCCTTGTCACACAGAAGTCAGTGAGGCATGGGGTTGTTGCAGAGTTGGAGTTTGAAGATCATATCTGCTTGCCTCTGACAGACATCCCTCTGTCACACACTTAATTACCACCTATCACAAAGGGCTGGCAGGCTCACCACCTCTTTAGGTTGATCAGTTATGTCTTCCTCATCAGTAAAACTCGACTCGTTTCCCCGTTCCCTTTCCTCCTCACCTGAGCTTAAAGAGTAATTTAGCTTCTTTCTTCTGGTGTGTAGAGCGGGATGTCTTTTCTTCTGGAGAAGGTAAGGTCGGCCTCGAAAGGAAGCCACCGCGGCTCCACATAGGAGGCACGGTGACCCCCCTCCGCGACAGACTAAAAGAGGGAGTGAGGGGAAAAGCCAAACGGCATAAAAACCCCTCCGGAAACCAGGAACCAAATCAGGAATGCTCGGTGAAGAAATCAGGCGATCCAAGGTAGGTGAGTATGATGCTTGGTGAAGAAATCAGGCGATCCAAGGTAAGGTGAGTAAGAGAGCGTAACAAGATAGGAATGGCTCCGTAGACAAAGGAGCAGTGCGAGAGACCACAGGGAAAAAGAAACGGACCGGTGTAAAACACCAGGGGGGGGGGGGAAACTGGAAAGACTGGGAGAAGAAAGAGCAAGGGGAAAGAGAGCAAGAGATTGGAAGGAATAGGACAGAACGGGCGGAGCACCGCCTAGGAGAGAACTATGGATACGAGCGAGCGCAACAGAGGGAAATCCGAAGTTGCAACGCGCCGAGCCGCCTAGCGTGTGGAAGTAAATACGCATAGGCGGCGGCCATGTTGAAAAAAGACTAGAACGTTAGCGCTGTAAGGGAAATAACGTGACGGCACAATTTAATGGCGGCCCAGCTTCCACCTATTCCACAGCCGCCAGCGCTCAGCGGTCGTGACAGTATGCCCCCCTCTAGCGCGACACCCCCCGGGCTTGCCGGGATGCAGGTTGTGGAACCGGCGTAACAAACGGGGTGCGTTAACATAAGATCGGGGTTCCCAGGAATCCTCGGATGAAGGGAAGCCTTTCCAATGGATAAGGTATTCCAGGCGACCCTTATGGTAACGGGAATCACTGATGTGGGAGACTTCGTATTCCTCAGAGTTAGGGTCGGGTGGAACGTGAAGTCTGGGAGCTCTGTGCCTCCTCTCATCAGCCACATAGGAGCGAAGTTGTGAGGAGTGAAAAGTCGGGTGAACACGACTGAGCGACTTAGGTAACTTGAGGCGGTAAGCCACTGGGTTGATCTTGGTCAGGATGTTGAAAGGTCCAATATACCGGGGGGACAACTTGGAAGGTCTGACCCAACGGGGTAGAAACTTGGTAGACAGCATAACCTTTGAGCCTTTGTCCCACATCGGCACCTGTCTCCGGTGGCGATCTGCTTGGTCCTTGTATTGAATGCTTGCCTTCTTTAGACTCTGTTCGGCGGATATGTGAGCTCCTCGCAGCTGCGCCAAACCGGATTCAATTGATGGGATAGAGGTATCCTTCCAGAAGGTGGGTATTATAGATCTGGGGTGATATCCATAAGTACAATAAAAAGGACTCATACCTAAAGACGCATGAATCGCATTGTTGTACGTGAATTCGGCAGTTGGGAGAAGAGAAACCCAATTGTCTTGTGACTGATTTACGAAACACCTCAGATATTGTTCTAGGGTTCCGTTTAACCTCTCAGTTTGGCCATTGGTCTGAGGATGGAATCCAGAAGAAAGAGCCCTCTCAATCCCCAACAATTTGCACAAAGCTGACCAAAACTTAGAGGTGTACTGACTGCCACGATCGGTTACAATTTTTTGAGGGAGACCATGCAATCTGAATATGTCCTTAAGAAAGACTTCAGCAGTGTGCGAAGCAGAAGGTATGCCGGACAATGGGGAGAAATGCGCCAATTTGGAATAGGTATCGACAGTTACCATGATGCACGTACAACCTTGGGATTTAGGTAAGTCGACGATGAAGTCCGTAGAAATGTTAATCCAAGGACCTGGAGGTATCGGGCTGGGTTGAAGTAACCCCAACGATTTCTGGGTGGAATTCTTGTTCCGTAAACAAGTCAAGCATGTTAGAATATAAGCCTGAGTGTCTGCCCTCATATTTGGCCAAAAGAAGGTTCTTCGGAGTAGTTCTAGCGTACCACGAAGACCTCGATGACCCGCAACCTTCGAGTCGTGGCACCACCTAAGAGCTTGTACCTGGAGGTCGTGTGTAGGTAGAATTAGTCTTCCTTGGTTGAAATACAGTCCATCTTTTTCCTCGACAGGTAGCTTTCCTAGAGTGGGAGCGGGTCCTTCTAAAGAAGTATAAGCCCCCCTAACTTCTTCTAGAAAAGACGACACAACCAGGACGATCTTAGTTCGAGGAAACATGAGTTCTTTCTGATATGGCTGATTGACTTCATTTCTTCGGGACAACGCGTCAGCGACTTGGTTCTGAGATCCCGGAATATACGTGATGGTGAAATGAAACTGAGCAAAAAAGTGTGCCCACCTGGCTTGTCGAGTGTTATAGCATTCCTGTTGCCTCAAAATCTGCAGATTTTTGTGATCGGTACGTATCTGAAATGGGTGCACGCTTCCTTGAAGTAAGTGTCTCCATTCCAGACAAGCCAATTTCATAGCCAGTAGCTCTTTTTCGATGACAGAATAGTTTTGTTGACTGTTTGTCAAGGTCTTAGAAAAATAGGCTATTGGGTGTTCCATGTCGTGGTTGACTTGGAGAAGAACGGCCCCTAATGCAGCAGCAGAAGCGTCGGTCTCCATTATGAAAGGTTTCAGTTGGTCTGGTTGCCGAAGAATAGGAGCCGTGCAGAATCTTCCTTTGAGACTAGCAAAACTGTCTTCAGCCTCTTTATTCCAGAGAAAGGGTTTAGAGGATTTCTTAAGGAGAGAAGTGATGGGCAAGGTGAGCCTTGAAAACCCTGGGATGAATTTCCGGTAAAAGTTTGCCAGACCTAAAAACCTCTGGACGTCCTTGACAGATGAAGGAGATGGCCATGAGAGAATGGCTTCTACCTTCTCGGGATTCATGGTTATCCCCTCTTCAGAGAGTATAAAACCCAAGTAAGGCATGGATGATTGAGCGAAAGCACATTTCTCTGGTTTGACCAAGAGGTGATGTAATTGGAGTCGGTGTAACACCTCCAATACCTGGGAAGAATGTTCTTCCTTCTTCCGGGAAAATATCAGGATATCATTAAGGTATACAACTGTGTTGATCCCCAACAGATCGGAAAATATGCGATCCATAAACCTCTGGAATATAGAAGGAGCATTTACTAGTCCAAATGGCATCACTCGGTACTCAAAAAGCCCGTAGGGAGTGCGGAAAGCAGTCTTCCATTCATCACCGGCTTTCACCCGAAGCAAATGGTATGCGTTCCGAAGATCGAGCTTAGTAAACAATACTGATCCCTGAATGGCTTCAAGTATCTCCGAGATTATGGGCATCGGGTATCTGTCCTTGATCGTTACTCGATTTAGACCCCTGTAATCGATACAAGGTCTCAACTCCTTGGAGTCTCTCTTGGGTATGAAAAATAAGGATGCCCCTGCTGGGGATCTCGAGGGTCGGATCAATCCGTTAGCAAGATTGTCATCCAAATAGCTCCGGAGAACTGCCTTTTCAGACATAGAAAGGGGGTACATTCTACCGAAAGGAACCAAGGCCTGTGGTATGAGGTCAATATTACAATCTTCCGGCCGATGAGGGGGGAGTACCGAAGGTTGTTGTTCCTTAAAAATATCAGCAAATTCCTCAAATATCCTGGGTATATTGTGGATGGAGCTACTCTCAGTAGCACATATCGTCTTGACTTCCTCAAACATAGGTCCCGGCAAACACCTTTCTTGACAAAAGGAAGAGTGGAAACTCAGCAGGTTGTCTGTCCAATTTATTGTTGGGTTGTGTTTGCGGAGCCAACCAATCCCCAATATAACAGGGAAATGGGCGGCCCTAATGATATCGAACCTCAAAGACTCAGAATGTTGTTGGATAGATAATTGTACTTCCTCGGTAGTGTGGGTAATGAGCCCGGAGCATAAAGGAGTGCCATCTACCCCTTCTACCTTCTGATCTTCCTTCCTTGGAACTCTGAGAAGACCCACCTTGTCTGCCCACAAGGTGTCTAGGAAATTCCCGGCAGCTCCACAGTCAAGTAGGGCTTGTGTCTCTATGTTCTGTCCTCTAAACCGGAGTTGGACGGCAATTATCATCAATCGATGGTCTTCGGAGGTCTTGGCAGGGGTAACTGAGAGCGTAGCATAGGAACCAACTGACGCCCCCCGATAGACTGTCCCACCGACTACCGAGGGCGCTCGTTTCCCGGCCTTCTCGGGGGTACGTCAGGACAGTCTCTCAGAAGATGATCGGCCGAACCACAGTAGAGACACAGATTGCCTTCTCGCCTTCTCTTCTTTTCTTCCGCTGTCAAAGGAGCTCGGGTAGTACCAATCTGCATTGGTTCGTCTCTGGAAGGTGGGCGAGTAACAGGTGAGGAGGTCGAAGTGTGGGTTTCAGGAAAGGATCTGGGAGGACAAGTCTTCTTCTTCTCGTTCTTTCTTTCGGTCATGCGATAATCGATCCTTATTACCGCCTTAATGAGATCGGAGAAAGATTCCGGGCGGGGAATTCTGGCTAGTTCGTCTTTTAAGTCCTCCCGCAAACCCCTCCGGAATATGGTATACTGTGCTTCTTCCTGCCAACCAGTCTCAGCTGCTATCTTTTTGAAAGATGATAGATAGGAAAGTAGGTCGGAATTCCCTTGACACACGTCAAGGAGGTCTTCGCTGGTTACAAAGGCTGTTTCCGTATGAAGGAAAGTCTGTTTGAGAAGGTCCTTGAAGGCTGTATAATCCTGTAACACCGGGTCTGATCGGGATACCAAAGGGGTGGCCCATGCTAAGGCATTCCCCGTCATATGGGTTATCATGAACCCTACCTTGGTATAGTCTGTGGAAAAAGTGCCTCTTCTGAAAGCAAAGTGTATATTACAAGCATCAAGGAATTCCTTTACTTTCTTCTCGGTGCCATCAAATTTACCTGATACCAGGGGTAGGGGGGGGGGGAGATCCGCTGTGAGCTGTTCTCGAGCAGCAACCCTTTGTTGAAGGGCGGCATTGTCTGTTTTCAAAGTCTGAACCTCCTGACTCAAACTCTGTACTGCTGCGACGAGTTCCTGAAGTTGTTGTGGGGTTGCCATCTCAATATTGGGGCGTTGCAAGCTATCACAAAGGGCTGGCAGGCTCACCACCTCTTTAGGTTGATCAGTTATGTCTTCCTCATCAGTAAAACTCGACTTGTTTCCCCGTTCCCTTTCCTCCTCACCTGAGCTTGAAGAGTAATTTAGCTTCTTTCTTCTGGTGTGTAGAGCGGGATGTCTTTTCTTCTGGAGAAGGTAAGGTCGGCCTCGAAAGGAAGCCACCGCGGCTCCACATAGGAGGCACGGTGACCCCCCTCCGCGACGGACTAAAAGACGGAGTGAGGGGAAAAGCCAAACGGCATAAAAACCCCTCCGGAAACCAGGAACCAAATCAGGAATGCTCGGTGAAGAAATCAGGCGATCCAAGGTAGGTGAGTATGATGCTTGGTGAAGAAATCAGGCGATCCAAGGTAAGGTGAGTAAGAGAGCGTAACAAGATAGGAATGGCTCCGTAGAGAAAGGAGCAGTGCGAGAGACCGCAGGGAAAAAGAAACGGACCGGTGTAAAACACCAGGGGGGGGGAACTGGAAAGACTGGGAGAAGAAAGAGCAAGGGGAAAGAGAGCAAGAGATTGGAAGGAATAGGACAGAACGGGCGGAGCACCGCCTAGGAGAGAACTATGGATACGAGCGAGCGCAACAGAGGGAAATCCGAAGTTGCAACGCGCCGAGCCGCCTAGCGTGTGGAAGTAAATACGCGTAGGCGGCGGCCATGTTGAAAAAAGACTAGAACGTTAGCGCTGTAAGGGAAATAACGTGACGGCACAATTTAATGGCGGCCCAGCTTCCACCTATTCCACAGCCGCCAGCGCTCAGCGGCCGTGACACCACCTCAATTGAATGGACCACCAGTGGCACCCCGATATAAGTTTCTGTTTACTATACTGGAACTAACAGGATTTATGCCAACCGTGGATTGGCGTTGTCCCTTGATTCTACAGCGATATTATCCTTTCTTTCCACAAAAGCACCGTATTTCAAGATGCAAGACCCTTCATCTTCCAGTAAGTTAATGCCCAATTTACCACAAATTTACTTTAGCCTCTCTACGATCCAGTCCTCCACACAAATGAAACAACTCCATTTGCCCAGTTTCTGGACATTCATAACTTCTCTTCAAATGCAAAATGTGTTCAAAGGCATTATAAAGGAAGTGATGCCTAAGGCCACAATGCAACCACCTACAAACCTGTGTCTCTGTTGCAACGTCCACACCTTATGTATTCCAAGCCTCCGTTTCCATCTCTTCCT